>NC_087364.1:40809614-45809614 GCF_030014295.1 Loxodonta africana | reverse complement strand
TATAAACGGACAAGTCACCAAAGAAGACATTCAGGCAGCTAACAGACACATGAGGAAATTCTTGCAGTCATTAGCAATTAGAGAGATGCAAATAAAAACGGCAATGAGATATCATCTCACCCAGACTTTACTAGCACTAATCAAAAAAACAGAAAATAACAAATGTTGCCAAGGTTGTGGAGAAATTGAAACTCTTACACATTGCTGGTGGGAATGTAAAATGGTATGACCACTATGAAAGATGGTGTGGCATTTCCTCAAAAAGCTAGAAATAGAAATATCATATGATCCAGCAATCTCACTCCTAAGAGCCGTGACAGGGACAGACATATGCACACCCATGTTCTTTGCAGCATTATTATTAATAGTAAAAAGATGGAAACAACCTAAATGTCCATCAACGGATGAATGGATTAACAAACTATGGTACATACACACAATGGAATACTATGCAAAGATAAACAATAATGACAAATCCATAAAACATCTTATCATGGATGAATTTGGAAGACATTATACTGAGTAAAATAGGTCAACTACAAAAGGACAAATATTGTATGAGACCACTATTATAAAGTAACAACAAAAGGTTTACACACAGAAAAAAAGAAAAAAAAAATTATTTGATGATTACCAGGGATGGGAGAGGAAGGGAGAAAAATTACCAAATAGAAGACACATGTTACTACTGGTGAAGGGAAAGGCAATACACAACATGAAAGAAGTCAGCACAACATGAGAGAAGTCAGCACAACATGACCAAGGCAATAGCACACTGAGAATAAAGGGCAATTACATTAACTACTATAGCATAAACAATCCTGCAACAATAGTATTATTGTTGTTTTTGTTAGGTGCCATTGAGTTTGTTCCGACTCATAGTGATCCCACATACGAAATACCACCTGATCCTGTGCCATCCCCATAATCACTGCTATGTTTGAGCCTGTTGTTGTAGGCACTGTGTCAACCTATCTTGTCGAGGGTCTTCCTCGTTTTCACTGACCCTCTACCTTGCCCAGACTGGCCCCTCCTGATAACATGTCCAAAGTACATGAGACCAAGTCTCACCATCCTCACTTCCAAGGAGCATTCTGGCTATACTTCTTCCAAGACAGACTTGTTCTTCCATCTGATAGTCCATGGTATATTCAATATTCTTTGCCAGCACCATAATTCAAAGGCATCAATTCTTCTTTGGTTTGCCTCATTTGTTGTCCAGCTTTCACATGCATATGAGACAATTGAAAATATCATGACTTGGGTCAGGCACACCTTAGTCCTCAAAGTGAGATCTTTGCTTTTCAACACTTTCAAAAGGTCTTTTGCAACAGATTTACTCAGTGCAGTACATCCTGTGATTTCTGGACTGCTGCTTCCATGGGCATTGATTGTGGATTCAAGTAAAATGAAATCCTTGACAACTTCACTAATTTCTCCGTTTATCATGATGTTGCTTATTGTTCCAGTTGTGAAGATTTTTGTTTTCTTCATGGTGAGGTGCAATCCACATTGAAGGCTGTAGTCTTTGATCTTCAGTAAGTGCTTCAAGTCCTCTTCACTTTCAGCAAGCAGGGTGGAGTCCTCTGCATATCACAGGTTGTTAATGAGTCTTCCTCTAATCTTAATGCTGTGTTCTTGTACATATAGTCCAGCTTCTCAGATTATTTGCTCAGCATACAGGTTGCATAAGTGTGGTGAAAGTATGCAACGCGGACACACTTTTCCTGCTTTTAAACCATGCAGTATCCCCTTGTTCTGTTCGAAAGACTGCCTCTTGGTCTATGTACAGGTTCTGCATGAGTACAATTAAGTGTTGTGGAATTCACAATGTTATCTATAATTTGTTATGATCCACACAGTCGAATGCCTGTGCATAGTCAATAAAAAACAGGTAAACACCTTTCTGGTATTCTCTGCTTTCAGTCAAGAGACATCTGGCACCAGCAATGACACCCCGCTCCATGTCCTCTTCTGAACCTGGCTTGAATTTCTGGCAGTTCCCTGTTAATGTACTGCTGCAACCATTTTGAATGATTTTCAGCAAAATTTTACTTATGTGTGATATTAATGATATTTTTCTATAACTTGTGCATTCTGTTGGATTTTCTTTCTTTGGAATGGGCACAAATATGGATCTCTTCCAGTCGGTTGGCTAGGTAGCTGTCTTCTAAATTTCTTGGCATAGATGAGTGAGCACCTCCAGCACTTTATCCATTTGTTGAAATATCTCAATTGGTATTCCATAAATTCCTGGAGGTGTCTTTTTTGCCAATGCCTTCAGTGAAGCTTGAATATCAACTCAAGGCTTGAATTTTTTCTTTAGCTCCTTCGGTTTAAGAAATGATGAGTGGTTTCTTTCCTTTGGACAATAGTGTTAACAAACAATAATTTACTAATGGATATATAGGTAGATATGCCAAGAGGTGTGGGGGGGTGTAAGGGAGCACACTGATTTGCAGATACAGGTTTAGTGGTGGATATTTCTACATATGTGATAGTAGATACTCCTTACATATTAATAGAGACAATAGAGCTCACAAGGGGCACAGTCAGGGAAACCTCTTAGATATAACCAAAGACCTCGCAGGATGAAGTTCCTAGGACCCTGAAGGCAAAGGACCACAGACTCAGGGGATATTTATGTCAATTGGCGTAACGTAGTTCATAAAGACAATTTCTGCATCCTACCTTTTTTACCTTGGTGAGTAGCATCTGGCGTCTTAAAAGCTTGTGAGCAGCCATCTAAAATACAACTATTAGTCTCTTTCTGTCTGGAGCAAGGGGAGTGAAGAAAACCAAAGACTCAAGGGAACAATTAGTCCAGAGGATTAATGGACCACATGAACCACAGCTTATGTGACCCCAAGACCAGAAGAACTAGACGGTGCCTGGATACAACTACGTACAGTTCTGGCTGCGATCACAACAGAGGATCCTGCAGAGAACAGGAGAAAAATGTAGAATAAAAAATCAAATTCACAAAAAAGACCAGACTTTCTGGTCTGACAGAGACTGGAGGAACCCCTGAGGCTATGGCCCCAAGCCACTCTTCTGATCTGGAACTGAATCCATTCCCTGAGACCACCTTCCAGCCAAACAATGGACAAGCCCATAAAATAAACAATAACACCTGAGAGGAATGAGCTTCTTAGAACAATTACACGAGATTAAACGAGCAATGCTTACCCAAAAGCAAAGATGAAAAGACAGTAATTATGACAAACCCACCTTTAGGACTAAAACCATAAATAATATAGAGAAGGGTGTCATCCTCCATTACACTCAGACAAATCACTACACTTGACTATCACATCCCCCCATTCCTTAAAATAGGTCTTCTTGGTTCTTTCTGAGCACTCCTTTGAACCTCATAAAATGGTGCTAGCAGAGATAGAGTCTCTTCGTGGTACAAACTGTTAATGTACTCAGCTGCTAACTGAAAGATTGGTCACTCAAGTCCTCCCAGAGGAGCCTTGGAATGAAGGCCTGGTGATCTACTTCCAAAAAATCAGCCATTGAAAACCCTGTGGAGTACAATTCTACTCTGACACACATGGGGTTACCATGAGTTGAAACTGACTTGGGGGAAACTGGTTAACAGAGGTAGAAAATGCATAATATTTACAACAATGATGGCTATGCTCTTTATTAGGGAGCACATATATTCCTAATAATTGGGGTTTTACCTTGAGCATAACAGTTTTTACAGAAATAACTACTCATTTGTAAACAGAAGAAACATCAAATGTAGCCTGAGTCCTCTTTCTCTGTAAGTAGGAAAAATGGACAGAGTTACAAATCAATGGCAGATTATTCTGAGCCTTCCTGACACAAGTACATTGCAGGCACATACTAATACCATATGTTCACAAATTGCTTTGTAAGTTAAAGGAAGAGTGAGAAACGGGAGATTAGTATAATAAAAATGCAACCAAAGATACTTTTTAATTGACCCTTTAAAATTACTTACTTGCCACAGGGAGCGTTTGAACTACGAACTCAAGCTAAGCAAATGGCCCAACATTTAATTTGAACAGATGATCTGATTAACCTGAGTGTTTTTGATAGTGAGGGGAGAAAGCAGCATCAACTACTTGTTTAACAGTTATTGGGTGTCTCTTAAGTAAAATGCACTCTGCTAAGCTCTGGGAATTTGGTGAGGAAGATAGTAAGCATTTTACCCTCATGGAAATTTTGGTCCAGAGGGGGATACAGGTTTAAAAACTGCCAAAATAATTTACTCTGGTAAATGCTATGACAGGGGCTGTCAGCACCATGGAAACACAAGAAAAGGCAAGTGGTGCTCAGAGGAAGTGGTATTTAAGAACTACAGGATGAGGAAGAAACAACCTGGTGAGGTTATAGCAGAGAGGCCTGTTGATTGAAGAAGGAATATTGAAGAGAGAGGGAATAGCATGAGAAAAATCCCAGGAGAGGAAGAAAACATGTCACATTCCAAGACCTGAAGACAGTTTTCTGTGGCAGAAGAGGCCAGAGATATGGTTGCAGAGGCAAGTAGGGCAGGTGGTGAATGGGTTTATAAGCACATATAAAGCAGTTAGGACTTAATCCTCTGGGTGGTGTGGCAGTGCTGGAAGAGTAAGTGGTAGATCAGACCTGGAATTAGAAAGATCACAGTGGCTGGAGTAGAGAGGCCAGGTAGGAAGTTGTTGCTATTCTTCAAACAAGAGATCACATGAGTGCAATGAGTGCAGTAAGTGGGTATGGAGAGAAGCAGATAAATTTCAAAGGGAGAAAAGACAGGACTGAGTTGGTTGTGTATTGTGGAGGAAATGCTGCAGTCAACAGTGATTTTCAATGTTTTGGCTTTGATGCCTGTCTTAGTTGCCTAGTGCTGCTGCAAATAGAAATACCACAAATGGATGGCTTTAAAGAACATTCATTTTCTCATGGTCCTGGAGAATCAGGGTCTCAGACATGTCAATTTCTTCTGTGAGCTTCTCTCCTAATTCTGGTGTTGTCTGGCAATCAATGACATTCCTTTGCTTGTAGATGATCCTCACATGTTATCTGTTTTCGTCTTTGGCAATGAATTGTCTGTGTTATTGTCTGGAAAAAAAAACAAAACTTTAGATAGATTATAAAAAAGTTAACAATTTCTCTTTCTCCCTTCCTTCCTTTCTTCCCTCCATCACTTCCTCCCTTTCTTTTGAAACTTAAAAATACGCTATCTCATTGTCTTCTGGTTTGCATAGTTTCTGACAAAAAAGTCTGCTGTAATTCTTATTGTTCATCCTTTATACATAATGCGTTTTTCTTTTCTGGCTGCTTTTAAAATGTATCACCGTGTTTAAGTAATTTAATTATCATATACCTTGGTATGCTGTTATTTATATTTCTTTTGCTTGAAATTCCTTGAGCTTCTTGTATTGTTGGACAGATGATTTCCAACCTAATTTTGAAAATAATTAGCCATTTTTTTAAAAAATATGTATTTTTCTTTTCCTTTCTGCTTTCTTTCTTGGAATCTAATTACACATAGATTGACAGCTTGGTATTGACTCAGATCACTGATGCTTTGTGCATATTTTTTAATCTTTCTTTTCTGCCTGTGTTATATTTTAGGTTGTTTCTATTGCTATGTCTTCATGGTTTCTACTACTTCAATAGTTTCTATTTTTAAGTTTTCCTTTGCTGTGACTAATGCATTCTTACATAATCAAACTTAATTTTCGTTTTATACATAGAATTTTTCATCTTTAGAGGTTCCATTTAGGTCTTTTTTATATCTTTAATTTTTTTCTTCATCATAATTATGCTAATGCCTACTTCCTTGCCCATATAGAGCATATTAGTAGTAACTGTTTTAATGTGTTTGTCTGGTAGTTCCCTCATCACTGTTATTAATAGGATTGTTTCTATTGATTGGCTTTATCCTGCTTATAAGTGATATTTTCCTGTTTTATTTGCTGGCTCATTATTTTCTTTGTGAACGCCAGACATTATAAATTTTGCATTGTTGGTAGCTGGATCTTATAGTATTCTTTTAAACAGTGTTGGATTTTGTTTTGGTGTACAGTTGTTTGGAATCAATTGGATCCTTGTGAGACTTTCTTTTAAGCTTTGTTAGAATGTAAGCTGAAGAAGCTTTAGTCTATGGCTAATTAAGTCCCACTACCAATGCATGACCTTCTAAGAACTCTACCTTCGTATTTTAATACAAGAGAATACTATGCTTGGTGGGAATACAAACTACTTTCAGACCGGCATGAGCATCAGAAATTGTTCTGCCTACTCTTTTCTGGTAGTTTTTTCTCTGATCCTAGGTTGTTTTATCTCAGTGTACACTAATTAATACTCAGCCAAAGATCAGAGGAGATCCCTCTGCATATCTCTGGAGCTCTTTCTCTGTGTAGCTCACTGAATCTCCCTTTTTTTCTGCTACTCTACCCCATAAATTCTAACTGCCTTGGCCTTCCTGAACTACTTTCTCTGTCTCCTCAATTTGTAGAGACTACAAAGCTCTTTTTGAATTTCTTCTTTTTGAATTACAGCCTGGAAACTGCCTCTAGGCATAACCTGGTGCAACTGCATGTGTAGGTCACCTCAGTTTTCCCTTCTCTCAGTGATGACAGTCCTACATTGCCCATTTTCCAATGTTTGAAATTTATATATGTGTCTGTGTGTGTAAATACCTATATCTATCTATATATATATTCGACTCGATGCTGCTAGGTATATATATGTATATTCTGGTTTTGCAGTTGTTTAAGGTGGAAGGGTAAATCTGGGTCTATTACACCATCTTCACTAGAAGTAGAAGTCAATATACATTTGTTTTTTTATGATGGCAGAGATCAGTTTTTGGAAACAGAAGTTATCTATTAAATGAATTAACCTAGGCAAATTACTTATCTGATCAAAGCCTTAATTTCCTTACACATAAAATATTAATAGCAATGCTTTCCTTTCTGATGACTGGGTTGTCATTAGGATCAAATGCAACAGAAGAAGTTCTTTGCAAATTGTAAAGCTCTATGCATATGACAGTGGTAATGGGGGTGATAGTAATGATGATGATTGTTTTCACTTCCATAACTATTCAAATTTTAAAACTAAGTGTTAGATTTACTGAGGAAAAAAAACCCTATCAATAACAATAATATTAATATAAGCACTTACACTAGGTCTTCTAATTTATGTTGCTTTTGATTTTTGAGCTACTGCAAGTTTCTGTATTCCTTAGGGTTAAGGAAAAAAAAAAGTCTATTACTGAAGATTCTTGTGTGTGAACAATGAACTCCTTTCCCAAACTAGCTTTAAGCAAAGAGGGAATGTATTGGCTTATTAACTGGGAAGGTTAAGGAGTGGGCCAAGCACAGCTGAGTCCAGGGTCTAAACAGTGCCATCAGTGTTCTCCCTCTCTCTTTATGTCTCTAGCTCACTTGTCTCTGCTCTGTGCTCTGCTTTCTTCTCAGACTTTCTCCAGGTGGCAGCAAGATGGTTGCTGGCAACTCTACACTCATATTCCAACAGCTTGGCAATAGGAGTAGACAGAATGAGTCTTTCAACAATCGTTCTGGCAGAAATCTTCTGGGTCTTGTTTGGGTCATTTTTCCTTATCCTGAACCAATCACTGTGGCCAAGAGAATGTGATATTCTAACTGGCCAGGTTTCTGAAACCAGGGACATTTGGTTAGATGCTGGGAAGTCAAAGCTCAATAGGATATGATCTTTGACCCTTCAAGTAAGCAAAGCGTACAACGAGGCACAAAGGAAGGTATGATTAGTGCAACTCAGTGATCCAGAGGAGGTCAAAATCTGTTTTCTATACTTAATTTTTTTCAGCATCCTTGCTTTCTGCTATAATACACTATGTTACTTTGCTGTGTGGGGTAATAGGAAAATAAGTAACAGGCAGTCAAACTTTGACAAAAGAACCCCTTCATTGCAGCACAAAAACACTACATCACTACACTGTATAAATTACAGGAATATAGTGAAAAAAAACAATACTACCATTGTAGCCCTGGTGGTGTGGTGGTTAAGAACGTGACTGCTAACCAAATGTTGGCAGTTCGAATCCAACAACTGCTTCTTGGAAACCCTGTGGTAGCTCTACTCTGTCTTGTAGGGTTGCTATGAGTTGTAATCGATTTAATGGCAATAGATTTGGTTTGGTGGATTTTATTAAACCACTGGGTATTCTGTCATACATGATATACTTCGGTGTTTTTTTTTTTTAATGTTATCCAACATTGTTGTTATTTTTGTTTGAGCCTTATTAACAACACTAGACAGTTAACTACTTGAAGGTAGAGAAAATCTGTGTCTTTTTATCTTTGTATTCCCGTAAAGCCTAGTGCAAAACCTTACCCATATAAAAATTTCAATGAATTATTTGTTGAGTAGATGAATAAGTAGATGTATAGCTAATTATTGTTTTGCATATATGGTATGTGAAGCATTATTCTATGTGCTTTACGTATTTTTAATCATGCTATCCTCCCAGCAATCCTATAAATTAGGCTGTACTATTTATCCCCATTTTACAAAATAGGAAATTAATACACAAAGATATTACTTGCCCAAGATCTTGTAAGCACTAGAACAGGTCTCAGATGAGGCCGACTTGATTCCAGACAGCTCTAAGCTGACCATCTTTTTTCCCACAAACCTATTGAAATACTTTATTAAAGAATAAGAAACAATGTGTACATCAACCCTGGAAGAATTGAAGAATGACTATTGTACATTTTAAAGGTCAACAGAAACTGGCCACTGATGAAGGAAACAGCTATATTTTTCTTATCTTAGAAACTGTCAAAGCAAAAAGATGTTATCCATTAACTGGATGAGTCAAATGATGATGCAAGAAAAGACCTTCAATGCTAAGCTAAGGCAATTACCTGAATGGTGGTTATCATTGTGTGAGGACTGAGAAATGATTCTGTCTTTGTTCATAGTTAACCATGTAGAAATAAACAAGATCAAGTGACAATAGCTACCAAACCCCCCACAATCTGAGTTCAGTAGACAGAAAAATCATTTGATTCATACATTAAAGTTTAATAAACTCAGCTGTTGTGCAGGTAACACAAGGCTTTAGCAATAGCAACAATAACAAAAGACAACCACCACAAAACCACAATTAGTGCATCTAGAATTCTTGCTTACAACTTTATTTGGAGGTATTTCTCTTATCTCTTTGATCTGTGTTTATTGATATTTACCTTAATTCCTATATTTAAAATTCTTAGGTCAAATCTCATCAATAATCAAGGATGGTGCCAGGAAAAATTGTGTTATGAGTATAGTTTCATTTTTTTGCACAGACACATGCAATGTTATTAGTATGAGAAAAATAATTGTTACATTCTACCAATTTTCTGTGCTCTTTGGTTTGTAAAATCTTGGACTAACTGAGATTGCTTCTATTTCTCGGAATTGAGTTAAATGCTGTACAGATCATATAAGTAAGGAGCTATGGTTGCTACATTGAAAGCCCTTACCATCCATTTCAGAAAATATAACCATCCGTGAAAACAACAGATATATCAACATAAAACTTTTGGGGAGTCAATCCCATATTCTGTGCTGAAGATTCTAAGTGCCACAGGGGACACCCCAATACAATAAAGTTTTTTTTTTTTTTGGAATATAGTGTGTCATTGTCCCCGAAACACAATCCAGTGCAGGAGTTTCAATAAAGGCCTCAAAAGTGTATAACTAAATATGCTAAATGTACTGAATTTGGCACTAACGTCTAGGTTCACAAAAAAAGAAAGATATTTAAAATTGTATGTTTAAATTATAGTTTATATACTTCAAATTAGAGTTAATGTAAAACAGCAATGATTAGACTCTATATAAGCTCATCTCTATAATATCTTTTATTTTAAGGAAAACAAAGGAGAATTTCATACTTCAGGAGCAAAAAATCCTTGAACTAAGATAGTCAAATACTTCCAATGGCCTATCAATCGTGCATGGGCCATGGCAGGTCCACAGGAGATAGAGCACACAGTTCTTACTCTTTAAGAAAATTGGTAGAATGTAACAATTATTTTTCTCATACTAATAAAATTGTGTATGTGTGTCCCATGATACATGAGAAAGACAACAAAGATGCAAAAAAATGAAGCTATACTCATATCACAATTTTTCCTGGCAATAGCCTTGCTTATTAAAATTTAATGAGGGAGAAAATGCTAAGGCATTTGAACACACAACAAAATAATTTTAAAAACCCACACTTTTTTGTGAAAGTGTTTACTAATTCCAGTATCTTTTTTTTAATCTAAATTAAGTCTGCCATGTTTTGTTTTCTTTGCTTAATTTTAGACATGAGCTACACCAGAAAAGTCCTCAGCTTGAGAAGTATTTTATTTGATAATTACTTTCTAGTATTTGTTTCCTTTTTTAGTCTAAGAATTAATCCCATACCTAGGAGCTGGTGCAATTTTTTTTTTTCCACTGAGACTTCAGCAGAAATTCTTTTGAACCTTTTTTATGCACCTGGCTCTAGGGATTGTCACTTTCTCTTCTCTTAACCCTTGTTCCTATTGGGAACAGAGCACAAATGTAACTATTTTGAACCTGGCATTAGAATTTGTCCTGTCTTTGCCATTTTCTTTTTTAAATGTTGCTGAGACATGGTCTTAAAAGGCCTGCAAAGTCTATTTATCTATCTTACACCCTCTCGCAGTTCCCCAAAAGTTTGAGATGGCTCATAAATCAAGGGAAAGGGGAAATAAGAGAAGCAAGCATGAATATGGTAAGTACTTTGCAAAGGGTGAAAAGGATTTCTTGTTTTTTATTGTTTCAGATGAGAAAATGAGAAGAAAGATCAGTTTCTCTTCAGCCCCGATCACGTTAAGTCATGGAGTTGTGGTGGTGCTGAAAATAAACTGAAGAACTCCTGGTCCTCCATCCTCTCTGCTCTAACCACTAGACCTCTATTCCCTGCTTAGTTTTCAGAAATATATTTTATTGATCCTGAACTTGTTTGATATATAAAATGAATTTAATAAACTTAAGGGTCATATAAAAATAAAATGTGATTTATCAGTAAAAAGAATTTCCTGACCAAGGGCGCGCCGCATTACCTTAGGAACCTACCCCAAACCACATCATTTCTCTAATGGTGCCTTTTAAAAATTCCTGACCTCCCACCACTTGTGCTCTTGCAGATTTTTCCTGTTTTAGCAGTGCGCTCTTTTCCCGTCAAACAGCTTTCAGCAGCATTATTTATTTGGGTAAAAACAACAGGAGTGGAGATGAGGGACTCACCAATTCCAACTTAGACAGAAAAATGACTGAAATTATCTGGTTCTGCAGTTACTTTCTTTTTCACCTCATAAAACATCCCACACATTCATCATACGTCAGCTTTCTGATTGCATTTCAACCTCACCATTGTGTTTGTCAGTTCAAATAACTTTTAAAGCCCTGTCTCTGTTTGTCTGAAGCTGCTGTTGGTGCCTTGGGTTTCACTCTTTGGTCTTCTAGCTTTAACACCAGAGGCAGGCCTTTACCACAGTTCCTCCTTTGTTTCAGGCTGCAGCCTTTCCCTGGGCAGTGTGAGGGGAGCTGCTCTGAGGGGTCGGGGCTGAGGCCTGTTTGCCTTAAAAACAACAAAACAAAACAAAGTCTTTGCCATGTAGTCATGACTCATGGCAACCTCATGTGTTTCAGAGGAGAAATGCTCCTTAGGGTTTTCTTGGCTGTAATCATCACAGGAGCCAATTGTGAAGTGTTTGAAGCACGTTTCTCATGCTGCGTAAGTTTGGAGCACCAACCTTTAGGTTAATAGTAGAGCACAAACAGTTTGCACCACCAGGGACATTCAAGTGGCGTAGTGGCAGGTTTAGGTAAGCTGGAAATGTGCTTCAAGACTGGTCTGAACACCTTGGGCAGGGAAACCTGAGGAAGTCAGGCAACATAGCAGAGTAAAAAGCGCATTGGTCTGGGACTGACCTATGTGACCTGAACAAGTACTTAGCATCTCTGATGTCAATCATTTCTACCCACCCCATAAACCCATAAAAAAAAAATGAAAAAACAAAGCAAAACAAATAAACAAACAAAAAAAATAGAAATAGTAATGCCCACACTATTTACCTCACTGAGATGTCATCATGATGAAATTTCATGATACATGGCAAAATCTTTTAAACTCTTAAGCACTTCACAAATGTGGAGATTTTATTAACATAAATTCCCTGAACACTGGTAAGTAATTTGCCCCAGGATTATGGCTGTGGAATTAGCTTCCTAGAATCCAGTTACAAGGCCCTTTTCCCCCTCCCATTTTGCTTACAGCAGCTACCTGCAAAGGTGACACTCTGTGGATATCTAGTATAGGGTCGGAAACCCTGGTGGTGTAGTGGTTAAGTGCTACAGCTGTTAACCAAGAGGTCAGCAGTTGGAATCCACCAGGCACTCCTTGGAAACTCTACGGGGCAGTTCTACTCTGTCCTATAGGGTCACTATGAGTCGGAATCGAATGGATGGCAGTGGGTTTGGTTTTGGTTTTGGGTATTATAGGGTCGTTTTTTTTATGAGTCAGAATCGACTGGATGGCAGTGGGTTTTGGTTTTATAATAAGAAAGTTGTGTACCCCCTCGTGCCACATTTCCTGATTAAAACAAAAACAAAGACTAATTTGTTAACATTTCCCTCTTTCTTCATTTTTTAGTCTCTACACCGTTCTGTGATAGTTTGTTAGATGAAGAATGCTATGCAAAATGAAATCAGATGCCGGTTGTGTAAAAATAGTTATCCCAAGGTGTTTCCCTTGCAGGAAAAGAATCAAGGCGTCCATAGATGACGCTAATGTAGTCACTGGCAACCTCTCTTTCATTTCCGGGTTTGCTCATTGTTTACCTAATTGCCAGTAATAATATTTCATTGTGTAAAGAATGTTGGCACCAGGGGCCCAGGTTCCAGTTTATTGATGGCCCAGAGTTTATGAATTGATGTCCTCAGCAGGTTGCTGCCCTGATGAATGGCAATTACTGTGGCTCCCACAGAGGCAATTGTAGCCAGAGCATTTACTCTTTTCAAATAATTACCCCCGAGAAGCTGAACAGGTAATTGTAACATCTGAAAACCATGCTTTTGGCTCAGAATCAAAGAGTATTAATCTCCATAACAGAGGTGTTTTGGAATGACCCAAAAGAATTGTTAAAGAATGGTCCCAAGAGTCTTTACTTTTAAGATGAATTGGAGAAATTTTAGTAAGACCCCCCTCACTCCCCAACACAAATTAAAATGTTGTAAAGACACCCAAGTAACAGTTAGAGGTGCTCACCTTTTGAAGTCATAACATTCTATGGTGGTTGGTTGATTTTAGATTTGTCCCTGACGGTATGCCTTCTTAAAATGTTCTAAGCACCCTACTCTAAAAATGTTCTAAGCACCCTACTCTAGCAAGGCTAAAATACCCATTAACCCCCAAAGTGTTATATTCTCATTCTTGCCTCAGAATATTTACTCATACTCTTCCTTAATACTATTTAATTAAAGTATGGGATGAAAAAATGAAGAAAAAGAGTAGAATTACTGGAAATAAAATTTAATGTTGCACAGTGATTTTGAAGAGTTTATTTCCATGAGTTAGAATTGATTCCACAGCAACTAATACCACACAACAACAACAAATTAATTACCAAAGCACCACCACCACGGGCAATGTCGAAATCTTGGGAGTCATGCGTATATCCCCCACAGAATCAAAAGTTTAACAAGGTTAAACCTTCTACTCTATTTATTTTGGTGCCGTGGGAGAAATGGGAAATCACAATGTGGTACAACTTCTTTCTGTAAACTTTAATTTAGGGAAAAATACTGCATCAAATGGAAAAAATAAATAAATAAATAAAGAGACTAACGCATTGTGGGTTTTGGGGGAACAAGAAAGTGAAAGAGTGCCAGAAAACAGTATAGAGCCATACCTACAGCCCTGAGATCTTTTGTATGGAATGAGGGTCAGATATTTGTGAGATGGAATTGAAGGAAGTAAGAAAAAAAAATTACCAAAACATAGACGAGTGTGGAAAGGTGACAAACTGGTTTTAAATTCAGGGGTACTTGATGTTTAAACATTAATTCTTTTCCAATTGTTCAAAGTAAGGCCAGTATGCTGAAAAGGGAACTGGCAGGTAGGCTCTCCTATAAAGGCAAGCAGGGCACTCTCATTCCAGGGGCCAGGGGCTCAGAGATATTTTAGCATCGCCATATTTCAGACTGACTAGTAATACTGACTCGACGTCACTGGGTTTTGTTTTTTAGTAAGGTTAAGAGAAACAATAAGACTGAATTATAAGTTAGTTCAGAAACCCATAATGATTAAAACAGTAACTATGAAAAAGTGATTATGAACTTACGTAAATATGGTCCAAAATTTTGAACATGGGTAAAATTAAATAGGAAGTAAATCGATAAACACACACACGAACAAACAAAAACAAAAAACTAAATGAATCTAAAGTATGCCAAGGTAAAGTAAGAGTTGTCCATATAACCATGGCCATAAACGACCTAACATTTGATTTACCTAAATGCTTTAAAACTCAGGAGGTTTTTTCTTATATAATCACAACCTTGTTCAGCTAATTAGATTCTTGGAACTGAGGCTTTCTGGGCTCATAGAACTGGACACGAATTTTGGAGAGCATTTGTTTCAGTCTCCTGCCTGAAGGCAGATAAATACCTGAATCAAAGATGACAAAGAGAATCTAATTTACAGGCCAGCTCCAATCAATTTGCAGTTGGCTGCCTGCAGCAATGTGCTGAGATGGTTTCTGAAGAAGCTTCCAGGTCTGACAGGAAGGCATGGTGTGCTTGATTGGTAAGGTCGGCCATGATGCCACTCAGGAAGCTGCTCTGGTGTGAATCAGTCAGGTGCAGAAACTGGAGCACTGGCACCTACTGGGGTGGAGGCTGCCTTGAGTGCCATGCCTTTATCATTCAAGGTCTAAGCTCCTGAGGTACAAGGAAAAGACCACACAGTACAGGCACTCAGTCAATAGGCACGCTGGGGTATAATTGCAAAAAGTACACATGTAATTAACCTGGATGTTCTTTTACCAGAATTGCCTCCGACGTACTAGAAGATTTTTTCATTGGCTTCAATATCCTAAGTATATCTAAAATCTCTCATGTCACAAACTCCTTTTCCTTCATTCTTTCCTGCTTTGGGGGTTCTAAAAAAAAAAGGCTTGGGAGGGGGAAGCAAGGGTCACATTCTTGAAGTGAATAGTATGTCACGTCCATGGCTATTCCTCATCCATGCTCTTGTTATATAGACGGCTACGACAGCCAAAGGTCTTTGCTTTGTTCATCATTTTTTCCATAACTAACTCTACCAAGTGCTTGGTTGAGCCATGTAACCATAATGGTAATTACAGTCATTTATACTAACTGCAAACTATTTTTACCCAATAGCCATGCAGAATAATAAGAATTGTTCATATTAAATATATGTCAAATTCCCTTCGTGGTATGGTTTATATGATCACGGCAATGAACTCTTTTTTCAAGCTTTTTTCGTAGAGTCTCACCTTTTTGGCATGTCGTCTGCCACAACTTAAAGCAAATCAGAGGGAATATCTCTCTTGAAACCCTCCATTGATTCCCATGACCCTGAGGTTTTGCCATCCTCCTCCAATAATCTGTCTACTGGTTTGAAATCACCAGCAGCTCTTTGGGAGAAAGATGTGGCAGTCTGCTTCTGCTGAGATTTGCAGCCTTGGAAACCCTATGGGGTCGCTATGAGTCAGAATCGACTCTATAGAAGTGAGTTTGGTTTGGTTTGGTTGGTTTGTCTACTCCTTTCCTTTCCTTCTTTTTTCCCTTCCACCTCTGCCATAGATTAAGCACACATTCATTGATAATTACCTTTAACCAGTTGCCTAATATGTGCCAGATACTGCAGTAGGCACTTTTTTATACTTCCTCTTGGTTTCTCCCTGCAAACAAAAGAAATCAACATTACTGTTCCCATTTAATGGTTGAGAAAACTGAGGATCAGAGACGTTAAGTAATTTGCTCAACACCTCACCGCTAGGAAACAACCAAGTTTGAGTTGGAATTTAGCAATTGTCTTTCCTTTATGCCAGTGCCACTGAGCAGCCTCACTTGTAAATCACTGTGCTTAATATTGTGCTATTGTCTACATTAATAAAAATTTTACAAAACTTACAAATTAAAAGCTTTTATTACTCATTTATCACCTACCTCTTTCATTTCCTATATTGACTTAATCATGCGGTCTGTCTTGTCCCTCATCATCACTGCAAACAATCTTGCCTGGCCCTTGTCACCTTGTGGCAGGGACCAAAGTCCTTTTTCACTAACATCCTATACTACATTGTAGTCTTCTTCCATGTAATCTGCATGAAACTTTTTCTTCCTTCTCAAAGACCTCGGCAATACTTCAACTGGTTTATAGAGTATCACGTAAGCTGGTCCTATAAACATGAAACTTATGGTTTATTTCGTATATTATTTATTAGTTTACATTATGTTCATTCATTCAGTAAGTTGTTCTTGAATGTAAGGCTCTTATTAGACTCTGTTAAAGAGGTAAAGAACAGCCAGGTTTGGTCCTTGTGGCCATGATACTCTTGAGAAAATATGAGATACCAAGAATTAGAATACAAACCTCTGTTACAAAATAAAAAATAGTCCTGCAATAAAAGAGGTACAGACTAAGAGTTCATAAAAAAAAAAAAGTTGAATCAATCAGGAATCATCAAGGCAGGGGCAGCATTTGGAGTAGGCCTTGAAGGGATAAGTTTCAGGTTTGTGAAAATGGAGAGAGAAGACTGAGAACACATTGGAAAGATGTGGCCAGTAGGAGTGTATGGGGTGTTGCGGAATGCCATGGAGGTTAGTGTCCCTGGAATTTCTGCGGCATGGGACACCTTCTACTCTGATGGCTTTGTGCTTCTGCTCTGGGACATTCAGTGGAAGGAGGTCAGTACTGCTCTTGGGCTTTGTAACACTGTTTACCTGCTTGATCAGTTTCTGAGATTTCCTTAAAATGAATGTTTTCTCATCTTTATCACACCTAAGGCCTTTTTCTGGAAACTCTGATGGCATAGTGGTTAGGAGCTACAGCTGCTAACCAAAAGGTCAGCAGTTCGAATCCACCAGGTGCTCCTTGGAAACTCTATGGGGCAGTTCTACTCTGTCCCATAGGGTCACTATGAGTCAGAATCGACTCGATGACAAGGGGTTTTGGGGTTTGATTTTTTGGTTTAGGCCTTTTTCACACTCTGCAAAGTTGGATACAATTTTTTCTAGGCAAGACTGCCTTGTTTCTGTGTGCCAGTTGTCTTCCCAATTGGATTATAGTTTCTCCAAGTCCTGGGATGCATGCTTCCTAATCTCACATAGAACAGAGCTGAGAGCCAAGCACATAGCAGGCGCTCAATATACACTGGATGATTTATGGGGTCTTTAGTTACGAATGAATGAAACTGTCCACAGAAAATGTGGTTGAAAAGTATTAAATGAATATTTCAGATTTATTCCAAACTGTTACCCATGGAAAAAATTAAACATCAATTTCAGAAAGGGTATGACCAAATAATTCTTAGTGTGCTTTACTTCTGTTAAAGATATTTTTTCAATCAAAGACACTCACTTTGGATGAATACTGAGGTATGTATCTGGCTTTGAAGATCTATCTTAGGAAAATATTAGGACAGGGGGAAAAAAAATCTTAGTCATTTCAGCTTTAAAACAGCATTTTCAAACTTATTCCGAAATGTTCACGTATTATTACCTACTCAGATTGGGTCATGTGTTTTTGACTAAAATTATTTTTGCATATATAAAGAAGTATGTTTCATTTTTGCCCATTGAAATTCAATTTTACTTATTCATGCAGAATTGACACCAGATTGAAATTCAGGATCTAAAATTGTTGGCTAATTTATGAAAATCCTGTTACTGAAATCTACCCGTGGGATTACCATGTCGTTCTTGTTAAGTTGCTGTCAAGATGATTCCAACTCGTGGTGACCCCAAGTGTTACAGAACAGAACTACTTCCTAGGGTTTTTAAGGCTGTGGCCTTTTGGAAGCAGATTGTCAGGCTTGTCTCCAGAGGAGCTTCTGGGTGGATTTGAACTGCCGACTTTTTAGCTAGTAATCAAGTGTTCAACTACTAAGAGAATGTTTAGAGGTTCGTATCCACCCAGAGGTGCCTTGGAAGAAAGGCCTGGCGATCTACCCTGAAAAATCAGCCTTTGAAAACCATATGCAGACAGAGTAGAACTAAACTCAGCCTGTTAGAAATTAACTTGTAGAAGTGACAGAAAAGTTAAGAACCCAAATTATGCAACATGATCATACACTGTCTGAGCTGATATTGCAACTGGTGTATTTCACAACTCCTATTATCTCAGAGAATTAAAGAACCCTACATTATTCCTGACTTACACTTGGGCTGACATTGCTGCTGTTTCCTGCCTAAAAACACGTACTGGTTACATCTTGCTTCCTTTCCTAGCGATCTGCCTAATCCTTTCCCATGTGAAAGTTTTACAAACTACATATTCAGTTTTCAGTGTTTCCTATCAATATTTATGGTTTCATGCATATTTTCTGTCTGCCCAATTCAACTGTGACATCTCTTAGGGCAAAAGCTGGTACCTTTCTTTGCAATTAGTTTGCATTCATCCTCTTAAAGTGTCCTCAACAAGGCTTATTAGTTTATGAAGAAGACGATAAAGAATGAGATACAGCAACTCAAACTCATCTTTTTAAATGTATTTCTAGTAAAAGAAATAATTACTGGTTCTCTAACTATGACTTGGTCAAATCTCACAAACCATTGCTCCTCTAGAAATGTGACCCAGGACTAGATCAAGTTGTAGTACGATGGCACAAGTTCAGGGTTGAACTTGGCAGCCTGCTACAGAATATACACTGTCAGCTTTTGAGCATGTGCATAGAGTTGTTGGGTTTCTGCCTGGACCAAAAATGTTCAATGAGTTAGGGTTTTTTATTGTTGTTGGAATACTTCCTTCGTTTGAATAAAGTCAAATTTCAGCTCCTGAAAGCTCTAAGTATATGCTCTAAATTTTTAGTACAGTACTGTTTCCATGGCATAGCCACGTGGATCGGATTTGGCGTGTGTAACCTACCCACGAGTTCCTTCAAACATACACTGCTGCCTTGAGCCAGAGCAACCTTGCTGAACCATCGGTTGAGGCTCCCGGCACTGTTCGCTTATACTTCGTCTTTGACTTTACTTTTTTGTGGCAACTGCATTTATTCTCAAAATTTTAATTCCATAGCACACATATTAGTGGGAATATATTTTTTTCCCACACATCCTGGCTGGTACTTTCAGTCAAAATTAATTAAATACACACAAAAATTCATGACATAGTTGAAGGCGGCTGAAATATGCTTCCAGGTGATACCAAACATTTATATACAATTCAACTTTAATATCACAAACTTTTTTCCAAATAAACCATGTATTTATTTAAAACAGCTTTAAAATATTCTGATAAAATAGAAAATACATCACTCTATTATATCCTAATATATTTTAAGTATAGAACCACTAACCTGGCTTTATGAGGTGATGGGGAGGCTTTACAGAGGAACTAACGAAAGAGTTAGGTATTGAAGAAGTAGGATTTTTCCAGAGGAAGAAGGGCAAGTTAGGCATAGGGATGTGCATGAGCCAAAGGAGTGAAAGTTCAGAGAGAGATAAAAAGCCCAAAGGATTCTATACAGTACATTGTACAAACTGTGAACTAGGAATTACGGGAAAACAATGATGAATAAAAAGTTGTCCCTGCCTTCATAACTTCAAATATAGTGCTGCTATAACAGAAATACCACAAGTGGATGGCTTTAACAAAGAGAAGTTTATTTCCTCACAGTAAAGTAGTCTGAAAGTCCAAATTCAGTGTATCAGCTCCAGAGGAAGTCTTTCTGTCTCTGTTGGCCTTCTCATCAGTCTTCCCCCAGACTAGGAGATTCTCTGTGCAGGGACCCCGGGTCCAAAGGATGCGCTCTGCTCCTGGCACTGCTTTCTTGGTGGTATGAGGTACCCCTGTCACTCTGCTTGTTTCTCTCTTTTGTATCTCAAGAGATTGCCTCAAGACACAATCCAGTCTCATAGGTTGAGTCCTGCCTTACTAACACAACTGCTACCCATCTTCCCTCGTTAACATCGTAGAGTCAGGATTTACAACATATAGGAAAATCACACAATACCAGGAGTCATGGCCTACCCCAAGTGATACACACATTTTTGGGGTGACATAATTCAACCCATGAGAATAGAGAAGGGAAAGAAAGGGGCAATAGATGCAGGAAGAGTTTTCAGATAAAACGGAATTTGCTGTTACCTTTGAAAGACAAGTAAGAACTTAAGAGGCAGATCCAGTAGGAAAGGGCATTTTCAGGAAAGGAAAGAACGTGGGTGTAAATTGAAGCATGCAGAGAATGTTTATAGACTGGTATATATGCTATGTGACAGGAAAGTGGGACTTTCTGGTTGCAAGCTGGAGAAGGAAGAGGTAATGACAATGAAAACTAGAATGGTAATGTCGAGTTAAATGGCAGAATCATTTAAGACTTGGATGCAGGAATTGGACTTTGGGATGAGGAGAGTGTCACGGCTGATCTATATCTTGAGTTTCGTAGAGAAGCCAAATTTAGAGAAGATGGGAAGTCATCCATAAAGAATGGTTAGTTTTCACCATGGCAAGGGCACAGAAAAAATGAGGTGTAGAAGACAGGACTGAAGATTGAGCTAGGGAAAGTCTTTCATTTTAGGAGAGGGAAGAAATAAAGAAACCAGAGAAGACTAAGAAAGGGACTGCATGGAGATAAGGAGGAATGCTCTCGTGCATCAAAGAGTTCATTCTTTCTTTGGAAACACATTTAGACACATTGCCTGGGAACTTGTGACACTTTAGTCTGTTGGACCTCATCAAAGATCTGGAATACATGCTAAGCAGCTCTTTGAACTGTAGGAACGACACAGGACCCACAAATCTAGTCTTATTCTCTCCATCACCATGTCATCCAAACTGAAGCGTATTTATTTTATGAATCTATGTCATCGTCCTCTAAAAACTTCCCATGTATAATTCCATATAAAATTTTGTGAAAAACTGGAAGGGATAACTGTACACTACAGACATTAAAGGCTTTTCTAATGGCCTCTTCTCATCAATATGAAGGAGTGGAAATGACTAGAATGGTATTCTGAATAGTCCTAAAAGAGATATTTTTAGACCCACATTCAGTATTGGTCAAAAACTTATTTTTTTAAGATTTTTTAACGTTAAGCTAATAATTAATTTTGAGTAGCTCTACTCTGTAACACATGGAGTTGTTGTGGGGGTGTCGAACATGGTGTTACACATATGTCATTTTAGTCAAATTTATCATGTCTGTTCTGTATCTTTACTGATTTTTTTTATCTGCTTGTTTTTATTAGTTTCTGAGTGAAGTATGTTAAAGAGATTGAAGATATTTTGCTTTACCCCTCTAATTCAGTTAATTTTTCTTTTATTAGAAAAAAATTTAGAATTTTGAGTATTAAGAAATTTGTATTTTATCTGTAGTATGATTCTTACATTAAAGTCTACTTTGTCTCATATTAGTATACTTATAACAGGTTTCTTTAGTTTTGCAAGATATAACTTTTCCATTCCTTAACTTTTAGACTTTTTTAAGCCTTCTTTTAAGAGTGCTTCTTGTAAACAGTATATGATTGTTGTAGCTTTTTTGAAAAAAATCCAGTCTGAAAATCTTTGCCTTGTAGCCTTTAGTCCATTTAACTTCAATATAATTTCTGATATACTTGGTTTTAAATCTACCATCTAACCATACAACTTCTCCTCGCTTAATGGACTATCTCATTATCTGACTGATAGTTAATGCTATCTGTCAACTTGGCTAGGCCATGATTCTCAGTATTATGTAATTATCTATCACTTTATGGTCTAATGTAATTATTCTTCATTTTGTGATATAATGTAATCACTTACATGGTGTGATCTGATGTGATCAATCAGTTATAAGGGGAATTTCCCCTGGGGTGTGGCTTATACTCAGTATATATATATATATATATATATATATATATATATATATATATATATATATGGATGTTCTGGCAAAGCTCACTTACTTGTTCTGAATCCTGTCTCCAGCTTGTTGTCATCTGACCTTGGGACTTCAGCCAGCAGCCTGTCATCTGATCTGCCAACTTTGAGATTCATCAGGTTCCACAGCCCTGTGAGCCAGTAGCCTGTAGTCTGTCCTTCCTATTCTGGGCCCATCAGTCCCTGCAACCATGTAAGTCAGGATAGCCTCCAGCTGATGCCTGACCTATGGACTTTGGAACTTTCCAGCTTCCAAAACAATCTGAGCCATTTCCTTGAGATAAATCTCTCTTGGTATATAACCAAAAACCCAAACCTGTTGCTGTTGAGTTGATTCCAGCTCATAGCGACTCTAAAGGACAGAGTAGAACTGCCCCATAGAGTTTCCAAGGAGCACCTGGTGGGTTGGAACTGCTGACGTTTTAGTTAGCAGCCATAGCTCTTAACCACTATCCACCAGGGTTTCATATATATATATATATATCTGCACTTGACTAGTTTTGCCTCTCTCAAAACTAAGACTAAGACAGTGTTATTTCACATTTATGACAATAGCAAAAAATTTACTATCCAACTATTTTGCACACTAACAATGTACATCTGGCAGTAACAAATGCTGAGGCAAGAGTAACATTGGCTGTGATGGTTAAGGTTATGTGACAACTTAACTGGGCCATGATTCTTAGTATGTAATTATCCAGCATTTTGTGATATGATGTGATTATCTTCCATTTTGTGATAAAATGCAATTACTTCCATCATGTGATGTGACGTGATCAGCCAAGCAGTTGTAAGAGGAGTTTCCTTGGGAGTGTGGCCTGCACCCAATAAATATATGGACATTCTGGCAAAGCTCACTTGCTTGCTCTGGATGCTGTTTCTGACTTATCATCATCTGACCTCTGGTTCTTGGGACTTGAGCCAGCAGCCTGTCTTCTGATCTGCCGACTTTGGGATTCATCAGCTTCCACAGCCCTGTGAGCCAGCAGCCTACTGTCTACCCTGCTGAGTTTGAGTTCATCAGCCCCTGCAACCACATGAGTCAGGAGAAGCCTCAAGCCGACGGCTGACCCATGGACTTTGGGAATTGCCAGGCTCCACAGCCATATGAGCCATTTCTTTGAGATAAATCTCTCTCTCCTTCTGTCTCTGTCTTTTTTTCTTTCTATATATGCTTCACTAGTTTTGTTTCTCTAGAGAACCCAGCTGAAGGCAGTTGGTAACGAGAGTTGTTCTAGAGAAACAAAATCATAAGGATGAGTTTTCTAAATTGGTTGTCAAGTCTGACTAGTCTTAGGTGCTGATGACTCTGCCTTCAGTAGTAAAGAGGGCACTGCTAATCCACGCAAGGAGATGGTAATATTAATATGCAAAATATCATCATTGATACATCAAGTATTGATGAGAAGCTAAGCTCTGGGTGATCGCGTGTTTGATATTTTTCTACAATTTTGTGAGAATGAAAAGTATAGGGAAGGCTGATTGGTTGGCCTGACTTTCACTAGAAAAAGTGATGAAAGAAAGAAATGAGTACAGTGCTTCAGAGTCACAGCTAAAGTGCCACATAAAATACCTCACAGTTGCCACTTGTGCCTTGAAAGAAAGTCTAATGTAGTAGTAGAGCTGATATTGCCAAAAACAAACCCAGAGTCTTATCGTAAGAGTGGCTGAATTACAATGCCAGTTAAATTCCCAACCCTGAATGGTGTCTGAAGTTAAAGTGAGGATATTGATTGGGAAGAAATGAGATTCTGAAACTTTGGATGGGGACATATGGGCAGACAATCAGGAAGCTGGGGACACTGAACACTTAAATTTTGTTGAATCACTCCTGCCAAAAGAACCAGCTTCCCCCATTCCCCCATCTGAAGAGATCGTGCCACCCACCTTTGTCTGATAAACAACTGTCTTGGTCATCTAGTACTGCTATAACAGAAATACCACAAGTGGATGGCTTTAACAAAGGAAAGGTTATTCTCTCACAATCCAGTGGATAGAAGACAGAATTCGGGGTACCAGCTCCAGGGGAAGGCCTTCTTCCTCTATCATCTCTGGAGGAAGGTCCTTGTCATCAGTCTTCCCTTGGTTTGGGAGCATCTCAGTGCAGAAACCTCAGGTCGAAAGAACGTGCTCTGCTCCTGGCACTACTTTCTTGGTGGTATGAGGTCCCCCGACTCTCTTTTGTATCTCAAAAGAGATTGGCTTAAGACACTATCTAATCTTGTAGCTCTCATCAATATAACTGCCACTAATCCATCTTATTATTATTATTTTTTAATCCATCTTATTACATCATAGTGATAGGATTTACAACACATAGGGAAATCACATCAGATGACAAAATGGTAAACAATCATACAACACTAGGAATCATGACCTAGCCCAGTTAACACGTATTTTTTGGGGGGACACAATTCAATCCATGACAGCAACTTTCCCCGAGAAAACTTATCCCTTCATCCCTTACATGATGAGATTAACCCAGCTGTGCCTGAAGCACCTTTGTCTGAGATATTGCCTGGGGTGGCACCTGGGGCCTTTCCCACATTGCTTGAAGTAAATGCCTTACAAGACATTTCTGAATGTTCCCAAGACCCAAGCCCAAACCCATTTTTGCCTCTAGACTTATAACTAGACGCAAGTTCCAGCAAGTTCCAAAAGGTGTAGCACAAACTGTGACCCAGGAGGAGGTACATTACACTCCAAAAGAACTGTTTGACTTTTCTAATACGTACAAACAGAAACTTGGGGAATATGTGCAGGAGTGGCTATTAAGGGTGAGAGATAATGATGCAAGGAACATAATGTTGGATCAGTCTGACTTTATTGATATGGGCCCACTAAGTACAGATACTTCATTCAATGTTTCAGCTTGAAGGGTTAGAAAAAGATCTGATAGTTTACTTAATTGGTTCTCTGAAGCATGGATTATGTGGTGGCCTACACTAAATCAAGTTGAAGTGCCAACTACAGCCTTGGTATGCTGTAGGAGAAGGCATTCAAAGTCGTAGGGAATTGCCATGTTAGAGTGGATTTTTTAAGTTAGACCTACAGATACCCACACATGGAGTCCCCAGAGGACACAAGTTTTACCACAAAGGTGAGGAACAAATTTGTGAAGGGAGCCCCAGCATCCTTGAAGACTGCTATGATTGCTATTTTATGTAAGTCAAATTTGCCAGTGGGAGCTGCTGTAACTGAATTAAGACACCTAATTACAATGGGGCTTATTGAACCAACGGTGGTAGGGGCCAAATGGCGGCACTCAATTGACAAAGACAAGTTGGGTGTGGTTACCATAATGGACAGTGGAGTCAAAGCAGTAATCAGAATAGTCTTACTCGGATGGGCATATGGCTTTGGGTGCTTAGTAATGGTGTCCCTAGGGGTGAAATAGAAAGAAATTTAGTATTTACTTGATCTGTACAAGTAGAAGAATTCTGGGTCAAGTGAATAGCACTCTAACTTGAATAGCCAGGATAGAGAGTTGTGGCCCCTCAATTTCCAGGCTTGAGTGAATTTTTTAAAGACCCATGACCCCTTGAATGAAACAGAAGCCAGGTTCCTTGAGAAAGGACACCATTACACTGCCAAAAATTTATTCCGTTGATCTTTTTCCTGGCCTTCTTCAAAGGGATATACAGCCATTTATGAGAGTGACTCTTCACTGGAGAAAAGGGAATAACCAGGGTTTAGGGTATTACTGAACATTGGCACTGAACTGCCACTAATTCCAGGAGACCAAAAACATCACTGTGACCCACCAATCACAGTCGGGGCATATGGAAGTCAGCTTATCAACGAAGTCTTAGCTCAGGGCCACCTCACAGTGGGTCCCTGAACTCATACTGTAATGACTTCCCCAGTTTCAGTATGCAAAATAGAGTAGACATAGTCAGCAACTGGCAGTCCCCCACACTGGATCCCTGACAAGTGAAGTAAAGGCTATTATGGTAGGAAAAGCCAAGAGAAAGCCATTAGAAGTGCCTCTACCTAGGAAAATAGTAAACAAAAGCAACACCATATTCCTGGAGGAATTGCAAAGTTTACTGCCACTATCAAAAACTTGTAGGTGGTGATTCCTACCACATCCCCATTCAACTCGCCTATTTGGCCTGTGCAAACAACAGAGAGATCTTGAAGAATGGCAGTGGATTATCATATGCTCAACCAAGTGGTAATTGTAATTGCAGCTGCTGTTCCAGATGTGGTTTTATTGCTTGAGCAAATTAATTCTTCTGGTACTTAATATGCAGCTATTAAGCTGGCCAATGCCTTTTTCTCTATCCCAGTTTCAGAAGATCACCAGGAGCAGCATGCTTTCACCTGGCAAGACCAGCAGTACACTTTCACTGTCTTACTCCAGAGATATATCAACTCTCCAGACCTGTGTCATAATTTACTCTGCAGGGATCTTGATTACCTTTCTCTGCCACAAGACATCACACTGGCCCATTACATTGATGACATGCTGATTGGACTTAGTAAGGAAGAAGTATCAACGATTCTAGACTTATTTGAAAGAAATTTGTGTGCTAGAGGGTAGGAAATTAATCCAAAGAAAATTCAGCCTTCTTCCAACTCAGTGAAATTTCTAGGAGACCAGTGGTACGGTGATAGTCCCTCTAAAATGCAGAAGTTATTGCTTTTGGCCCCTCCTACAACTAAAAAGGAGGCATAATACCTGATGGACCTCTTTGGATTTTGGAGGCAACATATTCCTCATTTTGGTTTTTTGAGTCCCTTGATTAAAAAAAATTTATCAAGGGACTCAAAAAAGCTGCTAGATTTGAGTGGGGCCTGGGACAAGAGAAGGTTCTGCAACAGGCTCAAGCTGTCATGCAAGCTGTTCTGTACTTGGGCCGTATGATTCAGCTGATCCAATGTTGTTTACAGTGTCAGTGGCAGATAGAGATGCAGTTTGGAATCACTGGCAAGGCTTTATTGGTGAATCACAGTGCAGACCCTTAGGATTTTGAAGCAAAGGCCTGCCATCTGCAGGTAACTACTCTCCTTTAGAGAAATAGTTTTGGCTTGTTACTGGGCCTTAGTAGAGACTGAAAGCCTAACCATGTGCCATCAAGTCACCATGTGGCCTGAGCTGCCTGTCATGAACTGGGTGCTGTCTGACCCACAGAGTCATAAAGTAGAACCTGCACAGCAGCACTCCATTATTAAATGGAAATGGTAAATACGAGATCAGGCTTGAGCAGAACCTGAAGGCACAAGTAAGTTGCATGAGGAAATGGTTCAAAAGCCCATGGTTTGCACTCTGGTCACATTACTCTTTCCCCCCCAGTCTGTACCTATGGCTTTATGGGGAGTTCCTAATGATCAGTTGACTGAGGAAGAGAAAACTCATGCCTGGTTTATAGACGGTTCTGTACAGTGTGCAGGCACCACTAAAATGTGGACAGTGGCAGCACTACAGCCCCTTTCTGGGACCCTCCTGAAGGACAGTGGTGAAGTGAAATCCTCCCAAAGGGCAGAACTTCGAGCAGTTCTCCTGACTGTTCACTTTGTTTGGAAGCAGAAATTGCCAGATGTGTGGTTGTTTCCTGATTCATGGGTTGTGGCCATTGGTTTGGCTGGATGGAAAGAATATGATTGGAAAATTGGTGACAAGGAGGTATGGGAAAGGGGTATGTGGTTAGATCTCTCTGAATGGGCCAAAGAAGTGAACATATTTGTGTCTCATGTGGATGTTCACCAAATGGTGACCTTGGTAGAGAAGGACTTTATCAAGTGAATAGAATGACATGTTCTGTGGAAACCAATCATCCTCTCCCCAGCCACTTGTGTCATTGCCCAATGCTGTCATGAACAAAGTGTGCATGGTGGCAGGGATGGAGGGTATGTACAAGTTCAGCAACATGGACTTCCACTCACCAAGGCCAACTTGACTACAGCCACTGCTGAGTACACAATCTGTCAGCAACAGACACAACACGGAGTTCCTAATATGGCACCATTCCTCAAGGCGATTAGCCAGCAATTTAGCGGCAGGTTGATTACATTGGACCACTTCCATCATGAAAAGACCAGCATTTTGTTCTTACTGGGTTAGACACTCTGATTATGGATTTGTCTTTCCTGCATACAATGCTTTTGGAAAGCTACCATCTCTGGACACACAGAACACCTTATCCACTGTGATGGTATTCTACACAGCATTGCCTCAGATCAAGGGACTCACTTCGCAGCAAATGAAATAATGCCAATAGGCTTGGAATTTACTGGTCCTACTATGTTCTTTATCATTCTGAAGCGGCTGGCTAGACAGAACAACAGAATGCCTTTCTAAAGATACAATGATGGCACCAGCTATGTGGCAATACTTTGCAGGGTTGGGACAATGTTCTCTAGTTGTCTGTACATGTTCGAAACCAGCATCCAGTATATGCACTGTTTCTCCCATAGCCAGGATTCACAGATCCAGGAACCAAGGGGCGGAAATCGGAGTGGCACCACTCACTATTACTCCTGGTGACCCACTGGCAAAATTTTTGCTTCTTGTCCCCACTACTCTATGCTCTGTGGGTCTAGAGATCTTAGTTCCAAAGGGAGGAATGCTCCCACCTGGAGACACAACATTGATTCCATTGAACTGGAAGTTAAGAATATCACTTGGCCACTTTGGGCTCTTCATGCCTCTGGATCAACAGGTGAAGAAGAGAGTTACTATGTTGGCTGGTGTGATTACTAAGGGCAATTGAATTGATACTACGTAATGGAAGTAAAAAAGAGTAAGTCTGGAACACAGAAGATCTTTAGGGCATCTCTTAGTATAACCATGCCCTGTGGTTAAAGTCAATGGAAAACTACAGCAACCCAATTCTGACATGAGTGCTAATGGTCAAGACCCTTCAGGAATGAAGGTTTGGGTCACCTCACTAGGTGAAGAACCATGACCAGCTGAGGTATTTGCTGAAGGTAAAGGGAATACGGAATAGGTTGTGGAAGAATGTAGTTCTAAATACCAGTTACAACCAAGTGACCAGTTGCAGAAATGAAGACAGTATAATTACTATGAGTATTTCTTTCTTGTTTTATCATACGTGTATGTATGTGTGTGTATTTTTTGTTTGTTTTATTTTCTTCCTTCCTTTATCCCATCACTTATAAAATATAAGCTGCAAATACAGCTAGCGTGTTTTTGGTTGTACATGTTTTAGTTTTATCATACTAGGCGCAAGTATGACTTTAAAATTTTCTTTATTTAGAAAGCATATACAATTTAAGGAGATGTGAATAGGTGCCAAGTTGAGAAGGGGTGGACTGTGAGAGTTAAGGTTATATGTCAACTAGACCATGATTCTCAGTATTATGTAGTTATCCACCATTTTGTGATATGATGTAATCCTCCGTTTTATGATATAATCACTTCCATGATGAGATGTGATCAGCCAATCAGTTGTAAGGAGAGTTTCCCCAGTGGTGTGACCTGTACTCAATGTATGTATGGACACTCAGACAAAGCTCTCTCACTTGCTCTGGATGCTGTTTCTGGCTGCTCATCATCATCTGACCTCTGGTTCTTGGGAGTTCAGCCAGCAGACTGTCTTCTGATCTGCTGATGCTGGAATTCACCAGCTTCTGCAACCCTGTGAGCCAGCAGCCTACTGTCTGTCCTGCTGATTCTGGGCCTGTCAGCCCCTGCAACCCCGTGAGTCAGAAGAAGCCTCCAGCCGACGCCTGGCCAACAGACTTTGGGGCTTGGCAGCCTCCACACTGCTTGAGCCATTTCCTTGAGATAAATCTCTCTCGCTGTATACATAGTGAAGCTCCACTCGTTTTGCTTCTCTAGAGAACCCAGTCTAAGACACTGACATTTCACATTTACAATAGTGAAAAATCTACTATCCAACTGTTGTGCATTCTAACAACTTACATCTGGCAGTAATGAATGCTGAGGTGCAAGGTGAGAGTAACGCTGGTTGCAATGGTTAAGATTATGTGTCACCTTGGCTGGGTCATTATTCTCAGTGACTTGACAGTTATGTAATGATGCAACTTGGCAGCTATGCAATGATGTAGTCATCCTCCATTTTGTGATCTTATGTGGTCGTTCTCCTTTTTTGTATAATGCTGATTTCAAACATTACTGTCTGGTCTTTGGAACCTAATCAGGTTTAGATTTGAGGAGAGAGTGTAGTTCTCAATTTGTTCCAACTTTTCTACATTCCTTTTTCTTTCCTTATCTTTTTCTCTATTAGCTTGTTAATTGTGCATTTTTCTATTCTTTTAGTGTTTGCTCTAGATATTAAAAAACTCATTCTTGTTTTTTTATAATCTGATATTAATTGGTATTTTTTCACCCTTCCTGTACAATCCGAGGAACTTAGAATACTTTAACTTCATTTATCTTCCTCATGGCTTTTATGTTATTGCCACACATATTAGTTCTATATATGTTTTAAATCCAACAATGCATTCTCTTTACCTTCTTAATCATTCAAAATTTATTTCAGTTCACCTTTGTATTTACCCTTTCTTAGGCTCATTATTCCTTCTTACATTTCCCTGCTCATCTCTGGGATCGTTTTCCCTCTGCCTGAAGAACTGCCTATAGTATTTTCATTAGTGTGGATCTGTTGATGATACATTCTCCCAGGATTTGCTTATCACAAAATATCATTTTATATATATATATTTGAAGAATATTTTAAAAGATACAGAATTCTTTGTTGGCAGTTATTTTCTTTCAGTGCTTTGAAAATACCATTCCTTTGGCTCCATCATTGTCTAGCAGTCTTATTGTTGCTAATTTGTAGGGACTATGCCTTTTTTCTTTGGCTTCTTGTTGGATATTCTCTTTGTATTGGATTTGGAGTTTCATTATGATGAGCCTAAGTCTGGTTTTCTTTACATTTATTCTGTTTGGCGTTCACAGCACTTTTGAATCTGCTTAATGATTTGTTTGTTCGTTTGGAGGTTCGGAAAATTATCTTTTTTCTTCGAGGACTCTAATTTCAACTATTAATAGTTTTATGTAACATACATTTGTATTATCTATCTTTCATTATCTATGTATCATCTATCTATTGAGAGACATATGTGTACATATATATGTGTGTGTGTATGCCTGTGTGTTGTTCAGTTTTTCTGGTTTTGGTGAGAGAGTTCATATGCAATAAGCTAGACCTGCATTACCAGAGAATGAAAATGTCTGATATAAATAATGATTCAATTAGTTTAATGAAAAAATTCTCTAAAAATATTTTGCAAGAAATCCTGAAATGCAATCTTGAATTTGAAATTATTTTCATAGAATTTGTTGCTTAAACGGAAGTCAGAAAAGAAAGTACGAGAGGGAGAGAGAAGAAAAGAGTTTGCCAGAAAAATTGGAGGAAGAGAAAGAGGGGAATAAAAGAAGAAATGAGGATGAAAATAAGATAGAAAGACTTTCAATTAAATTTTTAATTTTCAATTAAAATTTTGAGGTGTCTTATTATATAACATCTTAAAATTTCAAGAAGAAATTCTAAGCATGTAAGGAATAGTCTCTCTTTTTCTTGGTCTTTCTCCTCTGCCTGCACATTCTTCAAACCCTCTTTTATTTCTTTTACTTAAAAGCTTCCAGAGACTAAATCTTTTCTGTAAAAGAGATACCAAGGCAACAGATTATTACAGATCTCTGGAGAGGCTTCATCCTGAAGCTGCATCTCTGTCTTTCTGTTTTTTTAATCCTGTGTTGTCTTTGCATCCGTCACTTTTTATTGCTTCAACCAACAATTCTGGGAAGTTCGTGGACAATCCAGTTACTGGACGCAGCCCCACTGCTGTCCTTTATTCAGACTCTGTTGGACTGTAGATCTAAGGCCTATAGTGTGTGTGCTTCTTGTACATACTCCAGTGGAAGCTGGGACTGAACTCTCTCCTTTTCTCTCTCTCCACCTCTGACCTTCTTTCAGGCCTTTCTTTGGTGTTCCTGGCCATCTGCCTGACATCCAGAGTTGCCTGCAGCCTGACAAGACAGAGTGACTCACCTAGCTTCGGAACAACATCATAGGTGCCAACACAAAGTAGACCAGATACACCATCCAAAATACCCCTTCGAGGTTATTCCAAACCCAGGACTGAGCCAGGAATTGTTCCAAAAATACATCACTATATTTTGGCCTGGTGTCACTTCCCTACTTGGCAAGGTAGGGTTAGAGAAATTGAAACAGAGATTTTCTGTTACCCTCTCTTATATTCTTTCCTTTCAGATATATATATTTTTACTTGACTTATCTCTAATACTACACAGTTGCTTCAACTTTTACAATTATTTATAGCATATCAAAAAGCAGTAAAAATTCTACATTTTGTCCCCCACCTTCTCTTTATTTCCCAGCCAAACAAACTATTCTCTTCATACTAAACAAACGTTTTTGAGTGAATAAATGACTGAATATTTGTTGGATATTTATACTTTCATATTATGGCCCATGTCATGGATTGAATTTACCAAAAAACCAAACCCAGTGCCTTCGAGTCAATTCCGACTCATAGCTACCCTATATGTTCCCCCTCAAAATGTGTGTATCAACTTGGTTAGGCCATGATTCCCACTATTGTGTGGTTGTCTTCCATTTTGTGATTATAATTTTACGTTAAGAAGATTAGGGTGGGATTATGACACCACCCTCACTCAGGTCACCTCCCTGATCCAACGTAAAGGGAGTTACCCCGGGGTGCAGCCTGCACCACCTTTTACCTCGCAAGAGATAAAAGGAAAGGGAAGCAAGCAGAGAGTTGGGGACCTCATACCACCAAGAAAGAAGCACTGGGAGCAGACTGCGTCTTTTAGAGCCGGGGTTCCTGCACAGCAGAGAAGCTCCTAGTCCAGGGGAAGATTAAAGAGAAAGACCTTCCTCCGGAGACAAAAGAGAGACAAAGCCTTCCCCTGGAGCTGGCACCATGAATTTGTATTTTTAGCCTACTTTACTGTGAGAAAATAACCTTCTCTCTGTTAAAACCATCCACTTGTGGTATTTCTGTTATGGCAGCACTAGATGACCAGGACAGCCCACATAACTCCTTATCTCTATGTTAAGTTTCATGTGTTCTCTTTTCTCTTTTTTTTAAAGTGTTCTTTTTTCTTGCCTTAGTGCAATCGTATCCATCCTTTGGATCCCTGTCAAGTCTTGAAAGCTCTGCTTACTATCCCAGTTCACTTGGTATCTTTTGTAAATTAATTATTAAGGCAGTTTTATTTTTGCTACTCTTTGTGATTAATCAAAAACTGTCTTTAATTAGTGCTAAAACCTTTTTTTTGTAAATATACCTTGCCTTCAGAAATGCATGGGAAGCATCTTTGAAGCAGGGAAAACGTCCTCTTCTAATTGTCTCCTTTAATGCTTACAGCCCAAAGTAGGTCAGATAGAATGTCCTTATTCTAATTTTAAAGAAGATGAAGCTGTTCATGGACATATCATTGCTAAGTGAAGAAGGCAGGATTGAACAAATCATTCTTACTGCAAACTCTGTGACCCTTCTACCCCAACATACTATTTCCCATTTTTTAAAACCATCTTCAGCCTTCAACAAAGTCTTTCAAGTTATAAGGACACAAAAGAATGAATGAATAAGTAAATATATGTATGCTTTCTTCCAATTATCACTTATATACTTATTTGGGAGTAGGCCCGGTTGATGTTTGCATCAGAGGAAAAGAAGAATTCTTCTGAGAATATGGAATTATGCATAAGGATATAAGCAAATAAACGCAACAAATAAATAAATAATTAACAGCTGCAGTTGTTTTTGTGTGCTGTCCAGTCAATTCTGACTCTTAACAACCCTACATGACAGATTAGAACTGCTCCCTAGGGTTTCCTGGGCTGTAATCTTTATGGGAGCAGATCACTAGGTCTTTGGCAATGACTAAAATCCCAATGCAAAAGATGGATTCCATGGTGTTATGTCAATGTTTCTAAGTTCTGAATCAAATTGTTTTTAGCACTTAGGTAAATGGGCTCATTTACAAAGAGGCCAACTTCTAATCTTGTGCCTTAACTTACTCTTTTCTTATTTGGATACACTAATAGGCCCTCCCTTGTGTGTGGGTATACTGGTAGACATCCAAAACACATACAGATAGCACTGTTAGACTGATATCATGACCATCTTCCCCAGCCCAGCTCTCTTGGCAATGATATGAGGCATTTCGAGTCAGTTCATACTGCAGGGAAAATAAAAAAAGTTGTTTTCATGAGGCTGTGACCAGATCTTCCAGGAACTAGCTTCTCCAGTTCCTGGAAGGTTTTGAAAAATATACATTGCTTTTCTGACATGTCAGTAGAGATTGCAAAGTATTATCACCACTGCTAATTTTCTTTTCTGATCAAGAAAACTGTGCTTTAAAAAAAAAAAAGGAAGAAAGAAAAGAAAGAAATCTTAATGATAGGTTCTTGAATGTTATCAGCATTACTGTAAATTATCTTTTGTGCTAGAACAGCCCATTTGGTGCCAGGAACAATTCAAAAGCCTTGCAATACTAAACGGTGAGATCTTAGCACAATGTAGTCTAGACAGAAATTGTGTGATAATACAGTTAGATCATTATTGTAAAGTTAAAAAAATAAAAATAAGTGATGCAAAATTACTTTTAATTGCCTCTTGGTGCCAGATTCTGCCCCCTAAGCTAAGCTATTTTTCCTTGATACTTTCTCTGTCCCAGAAGATTTTTTCAAGTAACTCCCCTGGCGACAGGCAATGATTTAAACTACAAGGGCTCAGGCTCCAGTTTTACCTGTGCCCAAATTCAGATTGGCCATCATTTCTTCAGCTCAGCTCTCCCGTTGCCAGTTTTTCAGTGTACCTGCGTTGGGGAATGTAGGCTCCCGACCCTGCCAAGACCAGTGCCAATTGTTCCATAACTTGGCAGACCCAAAGTGCTGCTGTAAGTCAGGACGGTGTCCTAGCAACCAAGTGACTCACCTTTTAAATTATCTCATTATTCTCTTACCCTAAATTGGTAGAAAGCTCATAATTTCCTTCCAATATATTTTCCTGTCAGAATTCAGTTTCTCTTTTAATTATATGCAGGAAAGGATATTTTCATTGTGGTGGTGGGATTCTTTTCCTTTGCATTTGGGGCCTTTTAAATTAGAATACATTCTTCTTGAACATATACACACAAATTAAAACTTCATCTGTTGCTTCCTTTAATCTCTATATTTTAAAAATATACATTTTTTTTTCCTGTTAGGTTAGGATCAGTTCCAACTTCCAATTCCCAATTTAGATTACTTGCTCTGAAACTAACTCCAAACATTTACTGAGTTTGAAGGTCACAGTGCTATTGATTGATTTCTAGTTATAATGTATGTTGTCCTAACATGAGTTGTGTTTTTTTTCTATAACGTTGGGCCAAGTCCAAAAATGCAAGGATCAAAGCATCTGGACTTGTTGCTTTCAAGTTTGGCATATAAAGGGGCTGGCAGTCACCAATGTGGTCTTGGCTGAGCCCCACTTGTTTTCATTCTCTGATGTGAAACAGTTGGGAATCACAGACCCTCCAACAGCTAGAGTGGACTCAATAAAAATTGGCTTAATAATCTGCCAAGCGTTTGGAAGTGCCAGTCTCCACAGTTTTTCAGCAGTATTGGCCATGACATGTTTCTTTCTTTCTTTCTTTTTCTTTCAAAGGAAAGAATTTGCTGTGAAGTTAGTTTAAGATCAACATTTTAAACAGGTAAACTATTCATCACAGTAAACTATCATCTTTGATCTTGTTTTGTGCATTATTTTACATTTTTAATTTTTCATATATGATGTTTCCTTTAATACACTTGTTTGCTATCCCTCTTGAACATCAAACATAGATACAACAAATAATGCAGAGCGCTCAGATATTTGACAATTCTATCTAAAGTTCACTAATTCAAAAAAGTTATCTAGGCATTTTAAAGTTTGCAGATTCTTTGAGGTAAACCATTCTATATTAAATTATTGCAGTTTAATTTCATTAAAATATTGAGAATAATTATAAACATTATCATAGGTGTGTGTGAACATATATTTTGATTAGGGTGAGGGATTTCCCTGCTCAATTTATTTACATTGACTTCCGTGGAAATGTTGTTCTTTACATTGAAATATGGAATTGTCAGCTTAGGTTTATAGGTATTTTCATTATTTAGAAATTTAACATAATTTTTTTTTTTTTTTTTTAATTTGTAACAGTTTTATCTTTCTCTAGTACCTTATTTTCCACCAAAAAATGCTTTCGGTTAGTATAAATTTCTTACGGACTAAGAGCTTCCAAGAGAAGGCTGCTGTTGTTTGATGCCATTGAGTCAGTTGTGACTCATAGCAACCTAATGTAGAACAGAAGAGATTAGAAGAGAAGGCTAAACCAGGGTAAACTTAATCACATTGGGGGAAGACCGAGGGGGAGAAGTTGGGAGAGCGTATTAACATCTTTTGTGGTTCAACCAGAGCTGTAATTTAAATTTGAACTTCTCTAGTCATTGCTAGAAATGAAAAAATTTCCAACATCATTTTTAATGAAATAAAATTATATCAATATACAATTTTTTATTTATCAGTTTGGAAAACAAATCTAATGATTTGATATATTGCATTAATGAGGGTGTGAATTCTGCTTTTTTCATGCATTGATGGAAATAAACTGGAACAATTTCTATAATAAGCAATTAGGCAACATCTAAAGTTTTTAAACGTATAGACGTTTCGACCAGGCAGTTTTACCTCTAGGAATTCACTGTGTTGCTATGCTTGCTCAGGTGTGTGGAATTAGATACCTAGGCATTCACTGGAGAATCGTCTTTAATGGCAACATTAAAACAAACTAACTGGGCTTTAATGAGAGTCTAGCAAATAAACTGGGGGCCTTGGCAGGTCAGTGGTGGATTCTCGCTGTCAGTTCCCAGCCAATGCACCTCATGCACGGTCACTGCTCATCTGTCAGTAGAGGTTTGCACGTTGCCGTGATGCTGAACAGGTTTCAGCGGTGCTTCCAGTCTAAGACGAACTAGGAAGAAAGGCCTGGCGATCTACTTCTGAAAATCAGCCAATGAAAACTCTATAGATCACAAATATTTGTTATAAGTTGGGGGCTGACTCGACAGCAGCTAACAACACCAGGCAAAAAAATTACTCTATACCCATAAAATAGAACACTATGCTTCCGTTAAGTCTAACTTAAGAATTTCATTTTTCTACAATCAAAGCAGCCCTGGGGTAAGCAATGCCCTGCTGCTGAAGTGACACCGTTATACCAGCAATGATTCAGGTTTCTATCTTTCTCTCATTAATTCTCACCATGGGACTTACCTCTTGTTGCAAGATGGCTGTTCCATTTCCACCATCTTGTTGATGCTTCAGGCAGAGTGGTGTGGACCTGCATATCCTGCACACTTCTGAAGAGCATTTCTCAAAGCCTCAACAATCAGCTTCTGCTTCACTCTCATGAGTTGGACAGTCACCCAAGTGGCACGGAACCTTGGAAATGTAGTATTTCAGCTGGGAATATTTTTACTCTGAACACAATGTACTTCTGTCATAAAGAAAGGGAGATTATCAGAGAGTGGGCAAAGAAGAAAGGATGTGTGTGTGTGTGTGTGTGTGTGTGCGTGCACGTAAACACATAGGATATCTATGAGGTTGTATAAGAAACAAGTCATTGTAGTTTTCTTAAGGAGGAAAACTGAGGGCTATACTTGACAATGAAAATACATTTTTTACTGTATAATCTTTTATAACTTTCGAATTTTATACCTTTTGCATATTTTACTTTTCAGAAAAACATTATTTTAATTAAAAGAGTTTCACCTGCTTTTAAAATTCTTTTCATGGAAATTCTTCAGAATTTTCTAATTCACACCTTTTTCTTAGTCAAATGGCCTAATATTAAAAGGCGAATTTCCATGATGCAATTTTCACCATTGCAAAAATCTATTAACTCTTTTCCTTGGAAAGAAAGATGTGAGTTAAAACTCCAGTTTTGCCACCTATGGGTTATATGGCTTAGAGCAAATGACTTCTAATTTCTGTACACGTCAGTTTTCTCACATACAACATGGGGATACGATTCTTGTTGGAGCATTAAAGTAGATAATATATGTGAACGATTTAACATGGTTCCAGGCACAAAGTGGGTGGTTGACAAATGGTACCTACTGTTTCTATTACTTTTACAGTAATTATTAAGAATATTTATATGAGGCTGTGTGCTCTCCTTGTAAATAGCATTGAAAAGAGCAATAATACAAAGATTGGCCAGTTCACAAATAGTGCACTAACAAGAAGATCTGTATTAAGGAACAATGCCCTATTTTCCAGTCACAGCCTGGGAGTGTTTAATTTCTACAAGCTTTATATCATGTGATATGGGCAGTTAAGTCAGTAGGTTCAATTCTGTAAAATGGATGTTTCCCCTAGGTTGAATACCATTAATATTAGGTCTGGACAGTCAAAGTGACCAATCAGTCTTGCACACATATATATCTGCCATATTAAAAGGAAATTGAAATTTCTGACTCAACTATAAATTCGTATCACTCTAACTTTCATTGGCAATTTGTTGGAAAAACTGACTTTCCACACAGCCAAAATGAATCAAAGTAGAGAGAGACGTATTTGAAAAGTGAACTTGTCAGAAACTGAAGGAGGTAAAGCATATTTGCACTTTGACATTCATGGTAGGCCCAAATTCTAAACAACACTGTTGGTATATGCCCCACAAGTCAAATGCAGTGCATTAGAACAACAACAACAAAACCCAGAGCTAAACGGGCACTTCAGATTAGTAATGATTTGATAAATAAAGAAATAAAACCATTAATTAAATAGTTGACTTTGTTCTGGAGTTTATTTTCCACACAGAAACAAAGATTTATCTGGCAACTAAAAGATTCTTGTGCATAAAAAGGTGAAAGAAGAAAAACAGCTGGACAAGTAGCAGGCAGAGAGTGACCAGCTAAGCTCAAACACTTTTCCATCATGTATGAGCTTCACAGTGTATCCACAGAATTTGTTCGTCAAAAAAAACAAAAAGGAAAGAAAAAGACAAAATATCCTGTGCACTGGGTCTTTAGGGCTGCTTGTAGAACCCACTGCCATCGAGTCGATTTCGACTCATAGCGACCATATACAAGGGCTGCTTGTATATAGTGGAAATTTTGTAAGTTATATTCTTGACAGCCAAGCATCTGATCTGCTGTTATAACATTTAACACTATTGACTATTTCAGAATCTTATCATTTTTCTTTTTAAGGTAAAATATATGCTGAACTTGAAGAAAGTCCAATATTGATTGAATACTGTTTGTATATGTGTTCCGGAAATCTTTGTAAATGAACAAATCCACATATTCAAAATTTCTGCTTTTTTTGAAATTAGATACAGCATTTCCAATGTACAGGCAAGAAAACCAAAAGGAAGATATTTAATTTACCCTAAGACTCTTGAACTGCTAGAGCAATAGCCTTAAAAAGTACCCACGTTGTTAGTTGGTTGTTCAGGAAGATCGTGTTTAACCCTCGCCCAGAATATGCAAGCTTTGCAGTTTTCCAAGCCATTAACTGGCTCAGTAAGGCAGAGACACAAAAGGCAGAATTTTGAAACCAAATGGAGCTGAATGTGTTTCTTTGTATTCCTTATCCTGTGTCCTTCACCAGCCTGGCTGTGTCTTACACATTTCAGTCTTTAAGGTGTTCACTTAGCTTCCCCTTTCCTTCATTTCAAAGCTGCTGAAGAGGGTTCTGAAGAGTCACTCTAGTGTGATGCCAGTCTATGAGAAAAACAAAAAAACCCGTTGTCGTTGAGTCAATTCCGACTCATAGTGACCCTATAGGACAGAGTAGAACTGCCCCATTTAGTTTCCAAGGAGCGCCTGGTGGATCTGAACTGCCGACCTTTTGGTTAGCAACCATAGCACGTAACCACTACGCCGCCAGTGTTTCCAGTCCATAGGAAGGAAGAGCTAAATAATAATCATTGTAAGCTTTATATAGAGAGCCCTGGTGGCATAAAGATTAACCAAAAGGTTGGCAGTTGGAACTCACCCCGCCACACCATGGGAAATGGACGTGGTGATTTGCTCCTGTAAAGATTACAGCCCAGAAAACCCTATGGGGCAGTTCTAATCTGTCACATGGGTCACTATGACTCAAAATCTGCTTAATAGCACCCAACAACAAAGAGCATTATGTATTTGTATACTAATGCTGTTTTTCTATAGTAAACATTTTGCTATTCATTTCAGATTCTTTATTAGGTAAAAATTGTAGGGTTGAAAGCATTTCCTTCATTTCCTCAAAGCATTAACCAACTTTCAGATTTCTACTATTCACACATATAATCTTCTAAACAAAGAGAGGTACCTCCACGGGGGGGCATATGTGAAAAATAGAGAGGGGGCTAGGGAAAGAGAAGGAAAGAAAACAATGTTAGGCTACACAGCTCTTGTATCTTTAAAGACAGCTTGGAGACATGGAAACCATATGTGAACTCTTAGCTAATAAAACAAAATGCCAAAATGTGGCGGCTAAAGCTATCGCACCCCCAAATGTAATTGGACATATGCTCATTTACTTGCTTCTAATCAAAACATTACAGAATTTTTTGAGCTCAGGCTGGGTGTAAGTATTGGACTAACGTAATTTATGTAATTATCTCACATGGAAGAATGCATTTGTGCCGTGGAGCTACTATTACATCAAAGAAAGTAAACAATGTATAAGCTGGAATAGATGACACTTAAGCAAAACCAAAGAGTTTCTATTTCCCATGTTGGAAAAAAGGAAAAGAATTGATTAATTTCACACCGAAACTATTTTCCAAAGAACGTGCTAGTTGGCTAGTGTACTTGCTATAGATTTATCATGTTCATGCAAATGAATGTCAGTCTGTCTAGATAATCAATGCAAATTTCATTTTCAGTCAAAAATAACAGCTTTTACAAGTCCGTGGAAATTGCCAGAATGTCAGACTTTGGTTGCTACACACAGTTTATGCACTGCATGGATCTGGATTTCACATGTGAATTCATTCAAGAATATGAAAATAATATCAAGCCTTCCCTACCCAATGGCTTTTTTAATTTGGTCTGTCAATTTATCCTTATTTATTTGCTTAATTGTTGGTTGCTTGTTTTTTTGCTTATTAAATACTTGGAGTAAAGCACAATTATAAAAAAGAACAATAAAATCCTGAAATAGTTCATCTAAGGTTAAAAAAAAAAGTAAATGGAGTTTTTTTTTTTTAATTAAGCAATTATTAAAGGGAAGATAAAATATGTCATTTAATCAGGAATAAAGAACTATTGACACTTTTATTATCTCAGAAAGCATTACAGTGGGAACTTTGAAGGCAACCATATGACAGAATGAAATGGAAAAACAAAATAAATTTCCTTTCTCAAAACAAGGTGGCATAAGAAATTAAATAAGCACAAAAGGAACATGTAGAGAACGTTTGTGAAGTAACTTTTCAATCCATGTAAGAGAACATAATCCAAACTGAGTAACAACGGCAGGACTTGACAATATACAAAGTTCTTACACTTCCATTGCATCACGTTATATGCGTCTAAATAGATGCTTAGCGGAGAATTCACAAGCAATCTGTCTGTACATATATAATCAATAATTTGTTGATCACTTATTCTATACTTAGCACACAAAGAATTATTATACAGTGAAGTTGTTTTTGTTACATGCTATTTAGTTGGTTCTGACTCATAACAACCCTGTGTATGAGAGAACAAAATGTTGCCTAGTCCTGTGCCATTATCACAGTCATTGCTATGTTTGAGCCTATGTTGTAGCCACTGCGTCAATCCATCTTGCTGAGGGTCTTCCCCTTTTTCTCTGACCCTCTTCTTTACCAAGCATGATGCCCTTTTCCAAGGATTAGTCCCTCCTTATAAAATGTCCAAAATAAGCAAGACAACATCTCGTCATCCTCACTTCTAAGGAGCATTCTGGTTGTACTTCTTCCAAGGCAGATTTGTTTGTTCTTCTGGCAGTCCAAGGAATATTCAACATTCTTTGCCAATACCATAATTCAAATAAGTCAATTTTTCAGTCCTCCTTTTTCATTGTCTGGCTTTCACATACACATGAGGCAGTAGACAAGACTATGACTTGGGTCAAATGCACCTTAGTCCTCAAAGTGACACCTTTACTTTCTAAGATTCTAAAGAGCTCTTAGCAGCAGATCTGCCCAATGCAATGCGTCATTCGATTTCTTGACTGCTGCTTTTATGGGTGTTGATGTGGATACAAGTAAAATGTAATCCTTGACAACTTCAATAATTTCTCCGTTTATCACGATGTTGCTTATTGGTCCAGTTGTGAGAATTTTTGTTTTCTTTATATTGGGGTATAATCCATACTGAAGGCTGTAGTCTTTGATCTTCATCAGTAAGTGCTTTAAGTCCTCTTCACCTTCAGCCGGCAAGGTTGTGTTATCTGCATAACGCAGGTTGTTAATGAGTCTTCCTCCAATCCTGATGCTGTGTTCTTCTTCATATAGTCCAGCTTCTTGGCTTATATGGTCAGCATAAGTACGGTGAAAGGGTACAATCACGATGCACACATTTCCTGATTTTAAACCATGCAATATTCCCTTGTTCTGCTCAAATGACTGCCTCTTGGTCTTTGTACAGTTTCCTCATGAGCACAATTAAGTGTTCTGGAGTTCCCATCTTTCGCAATATTATCCACAATTTGTTATGATCCACACAGTTGAATGCCTTTGTACAGACAATAAAACACAGGCAAACATCTTTCTGGTTTTCTCTGCTTTCAGCCAAGATCCATCCGATATCAGCAATGATATTCCTCATTCCACATCCTCTCCTGAATCTGGCTTAAATTTCTGGCAGTTCCCTGTCCATGTACTGTTGCAACCATTTTTGAATTATCTTCAGCAAAATTTTACTTGAGTGTGATATTAATGATATTGTTTGATAATTTCTGTATCCTGTTGGATCACCTCTCTTTGGAATGGGCACAAATACTGATCTCTTGCAGTCTGTTGGCCGGGTAGCTGTCTTCCAAATTTCTTTGCATAGATGAGAGATTATTTCCAGCATTGCATCCATTTGTTGAAGTATCTTAACAAATACATGAAGGGTGAAGTTAGTCTACAAAAAAAATTTTGCACAAGGTAAATTTGAAAGTAGATTTTAACAGCAGTTCATTAGTAAGGAGGACAAATCTAGAATGTGTTTCTGATATACACAGGGTCACAAAGGCTGGAAGAACAAGGGACACCTTGAAATGAGGGAGACCAGCAGGCTGGAGAGAGTCATTAATTTTAGGAGATAACGTTGAAGATTGAGGAACACTTTAAGATGCCTCTTCCAAAAAATAAGGAGCCCTGGTGGCACGGTGTTTAAATGTTCGGCTGCTAACCAATAGGTTGGCAGTTTGAACCCACTCAACAGCTCTGCAGGAGAAAGACCTGGTGATCTGTTTCTGTAAAGGTTACAGCCTAGAAAGCCTTCTGTGGCAATTTTACTCTGTCATATGTGGTCACTATGAGTCAAAAATAGACTTGACAACTTGATGACACCCAACAACAACACCCCCCCCAAAGTAGGTATTAAATTGGCTTGAATTTACAAATGAATTGAAATGTACAAATAAGACTAGTTGATTTAGTACTTTAAATTCTGTGTTAAAGTTTTGTATTTTGCTTTGTTGCTTTTAAGCAGAGGTGGGGGATGAGCAGTGAGTGGGGTGGGGGTGGGAATGATTAACATAATAGCACATAGAAGACCCTGTGACTAATTCTGCATTTTTATATTCAAGATGGACTAGAGCAGGGACACCACAAATGCCTTTCCACGAAGTGATTAAGACCCGATATTGATCTATGTCCATGATAATGGAAGAAGGGACTCTACCTACTGGTGCATAAACATTGAGTTAAAATGATGTCTTCTCTTGTCTAGAGCATAGAAACTCAACAATTGAAAGATTAATTGACTAACTAATAGAAAAAAAATTAACCGAAAATATATTCGGGGGAAAGCATCATAAGGTCATATTGATTTATAGCAAAGATACCCCCCCCAAAAAAAAGCCCAAACCCATTGCCATCGAGTCAATTCTGACTCATAGTGACCCTGTAGGACAGAGTAGCCCCATGGGGTTTCCAAGTAGCGCCTGGTGAATTTGAACTGCCGACTTTTTGGTTAGCAGCCGTAGCGCTTAACCACTGTGCCACTAGACTTTCCTAGCAAAGATAAATAGGACAAAATAAGAAGGAAAATTTAAAATACCTTCATTTATTTTTCTTTTCTGAAATAGAGAAGGAGGATGTCCCCAAAAAATAGAGTGGAGAGGCTCCTTATCCAATGTTTAAACTAACTCTATAACTTCTCTGTAAACTCCCTAAGTTATCTCAGAATTCAGAAAGAAAATATCTTCTTAAATCAGTCCTCAGTGTAGATGCCCACTCTTACTTCCACTAGCCTATTCTTAAAGTATAAGAATTTTTTTATTTCCACAAAGGGCAGAAGAAAGGCTGCTGATTCTTGCTTAAAGTTCCAGAAACAAACCTTACATATGTATATAATATCAATTGACATATTGCCTGGCATGTACGTAGCATTTGATAAACTGGAGATTTAAATATGTGTGTATGTCATCACGTGTATGTAGGTGTATATGTAGTATATGCCAGGCAAATTATAAATATTATTAACTATTAAATATTTAACATTTAATTAATGAGAGATTTACATACATATTAAATACATTATATAGGAATAAAATATTTAAATACATAAAATAGATATATCAAACCCAAGCCAAATCCACTGCCACCGAGTTGATTCCAACTCATAGTGACCCTTTAGCACAGAGTGGAACTGTCCCATAGGGTTTCTAAGGCTGTAAATATTTAAGAGAGCAGACTGCCACATCTTTCTCCCGTGGAACAGGCTGGTGAGTTTGAACAGCTGACCTTTTGGTTAGCAGCCAAGCACTTAAATACTGTGCCACTAGGGCTCCATGAAATAGATATCAATAATATAAATTATATATGTATATATTTAAATCTCCTTTTTATTAAATACTAATTATATGTGTATATAATTGTAATTATATAGTTATATAATGGTGGCATAGTGGCTAAGTGCTACGGCTGCTAACCAAGAGGTCGGCAGTTCAAATCCTCCAGGCGTTCCTTGGAAACTCCACGGGGCAGTTCTACTCTGTCCTATAGGGTCGGTATGAGTCGGAACCGACTCGACAGCAGTGGGTTGGAGTTTTTTTGTTTTTTAATTATATGCTAAGAGATTTAATTATATCATAGTGGTTAAACAGCTGGGGTTCAAATCTTAACTTTATTAGTACTTTGTTTCCTTCAGCCAAGTTGTCCTCTCTGTGACTTAGTTTTGTCATCTGTAAAATCCAAATAATATTTGCTTCATGACTCATATAATTGTTGTGAAAATTAAATGGTGTAATATAGGCAGTGTTCCCAGAACAGTGCACAGAATGTAATGAGCACTCAATACACGTTAGTCCTCCTAATGTCACAGGGATGGGAAATTGAGGTCCATGGAGTTTGCCGAAGTTCTCCACCAGCTAGTAGTAGAGCTGGAATTTTAACCCAGGTATGTCTGACTATTCTTTCTTCATAGTGCTGCATTATTTAATACAACTTGGATCTCTGCCTTCCCCTTAAATTGCCTTCTGTGTTGGTACACAGAAATGGGTCAGCCTCACAGAGCTCCACGTCTCCCCCGCCTAGGGACTGTCAAGTATTCCTTACTCTCCCCAGACCTCTGCAGAATTCGGTGAACCCAAGCTACAGATGCAAGGTCTTAGCTCATTAAAAAAAGGAAGTTTAAGTTTCTTCAGGGAAATCAAAATGGCTCTTCAGTTTGTTTGTTTGCTTAGTATTGTATAACCTTCCAAGGAAAACATTTGAGTTTTTGGAGAGTAGTTGATTTTCAGTGTTGAAAAAAATGACATGATAACTCGAAGGAATTGGGTCCAGAGTGGGCAATAGCATATAAAATCAAGAGACACTTCAATTATCCTGTTAAAGTTAGAAAAATCCATTACTAAGTTGTAGAAGGAAAACAACTTGCGGAAATATCATCTCGGACCGACCGTTTCCAATCACTGGTACTCCATTCATTATATGCTTGAGTGGTTCCAGGAACAGAAGACTGTGCACTGTTACAATGCCAAGGACAAGAAAGGCAACTCAGCCTGTCGGGCTGACTTCCACTCACAGCAATCTGAACATTTCAGGCTTCGCTTGCCTTGCCCAGATGAGTTAGTCACTTGGGAAGTGAAGCTGTAGCCAAGGACTCCTTTCTCAGACAACACTCGCTGCTCTCTTGTGGCCCATCTCCTGCCCCCACAGTCTTCAGGACCAATATATATTAACGACTTGGAAGGATATTTTAACCCATCCTCAGCCTACCACCCCTTGTTTTAAGAGCCACTATTAGCTCATCGGAAATCCTAGTGGCCTAGTCGTTAAGAGCTACGGCTGCTAACCAGATCAACAGTTCGAATCCATCAGGCTCTCCTTGGAAACCCTATGGGGTAGTTCTACTCTGTCCTTTAGGGTCACTATGAGTTGGAATCTACTCAATGGCAATGAGTTTTTTTTTTTTTTTTAAGCTGAACGCTATCTTTTTACAGTATCTAATTCTTATACTCTCCTTACAAGACAGACAGTTTTCATTTTCTTATGATGACATTGAGGCTGATGATATTAAATGTAAAGGTCAAACACTAGCAGGCAACAACAACAAAAAAAGGCCTGATTCCAGGTTTGTTGAGTTTCGAAATCCATGACCTTTCATGTGACAAAGGCAAGGGAGGTTTGGAAGGATGAAAAATGCAGGCAAGAGTATAGGACCTAGAGGCAAAAAGACATAAGATGTCAAGACAAACAGAAAAGACAAATTTCTGTTTGGGTAAACTCAGAGAGCTAGTGCCACTGAAAGAAATGGAAGTTTCAGGGAGGAGGGGGTCTGGACATGACAGCAAAAAAAAAAAAAAAAAAAGAATTTGGCTACCAATTGTTTTGTCATAAAAGGATTCATGGGCAAGGATAAATTAAATAGAATTTTAGCTCATTGGAGGTCCCTATGAGTCAGACTCTACTGAACAGGAAAAGGTTAGTGGTTCAAACCCACCAGCCACTCCATGGGAGAAAAGTCCTGACGATATGCTTCCATAAAGATTACAGGCTTGGAAACTCCACGGCGAGTTCTACTCTGGCCTATAGGGTTGCTATGAACTGGAAATCGACTTGATGGCAATGAGTTGGACCTGCATATTAGCTTTAAGCAGGCATATTAGCAATGTCCAAAATGAGTAATATATCCAGTCCTGTAGAAGCATTATTTTTACATTCCCATACATTTGTATTTTACTCAAACTTATAGGCTGAAATAGTTAATTCTTATTGAGCATAAACACACACACCCCAAACTTGCTTTGTAAATTTAGTTAGTAATATATTCATGGGTTAAGTATTTCAAATGTGAGCTTAAACTTGGTGGAGAATCTCTAGATATGAAATTTTGATAAGACTCTGATATTAAGACTATATATATTAAGTCTCGATATTAAAACCATACTTAACTCCAAAGTAAGAAAGCTGATCACTTTGTCTATAGAATGGATTATTTGATTCACATACATGGTGATGTTTGGTTAAACATAGTGGAGCCTTTTGTAAAAAGAATTCGTACTAGAGCTTATCACACAGGGATTGAAAACCCTCCCACTATTGTATAAAAAACCAAAACCAAACCCATTGTAGTCGAGTGGATTCCAACTCATAGTGACTCTATAGGACAGAGTAGAGCCGCCCCATAGAGTTTCCAAGGAGTGCCTGGTGGATTCCAACTGCTGACCTTTTGGTTAGCAGCTGTAGCTCTTAACCACTACACCACTAGGGTTTCCTCACTACTGTATAGCCTAGAGATTTTATTAGATACCTATGTTCTTATTTAGGAGCCTTGGTGGCACAACGATTAATCGCTTGTCTACTAACTGAAAGGTCAGTGATTCAAACTCACCAGCTGCTCCTGGGGAGAAAGATGAGGCAGTCTGTTTCTGCAAAGATTTACAGCCTTGGAAACCCAAAGGGGCAGTTCCACTCTATCCTATAGGATCACTATGAGTTGGAATCCACTCAATGGCAATGAGTTTTTTGGGGGTGGTGCAAGCAGTTAACATACTTAGCTGCTAACTGAAAAGCTGGAGGTTCAAGTCCACCCAGATGTACCTTAGAAGAAAAGCCTGGTGATCTACTTCTGAAAATTAGCCATTGAAAACCCTGTGGAGCACAGTTCTACTCTGACACACAGGGGGCTGCCATGAATAGAAACCAACTTGATGGTAACAGTTTGTTTTTTAATATCCTTATTAGCAACAATCATGAAGATGGCACAGAACCCAACAACATTTTGGCAATTAACAACAACAACAACACGTTCTTATTACTAATTCTGGATTTAACTGTACTTAATTTATTACTTAGCTTTTTTGTTCTCCTCTAAAAAAAATTATGGCATAGAATAATAAAATTGGCTTCATTGACTCACCTTCTATTTTCCACTCTCTTTAAGGTTTTGTCCTAAGATCTCTAGCTCAGGAAAGAATAAATTTATGCAGGGCTTGAGTTAGGGAACAGCTGGTACTGAAAATGTTTCTCTTCTCTAAGCCCTCTCCCCTCCTTGTCCAAACAGAGAAAAGACAGATCTGTTTTCTCCTTCTCAAAAATAGTGGAGTGAAATCCAAGTCCTTCAAAAAAGAGATGGAACGCTGTTCTACCTCACTATTCACCTCTACTTCAAACTCTAGTTTTTGGACACATATCATTTTTAAAATGTTAAGCTATTTTTTTCAAGGACTTTAGCCTCTCAAGATGTAGGTAAGGATTAGTTCCACTTTAGGCAATATTTAAACACACAAATTTAAAACAAAACAAAATAAACAGGCGAGACACCACTTTTTCTCTTCCTTTTCAGAGAATGAAATTATAGCATTAAAGGAACCAAGAACAATTGCAGTGTCTCAAAAACTACGCTCCTTCAACCCTTTCCAAAAAGAAACTTGGGAAGACATAAGCTGTTGAGAAGTTGCCAGTTAAGAAGTCAGTTTGGAAGGCTGTTTAAACCCAAGTTGTGTAATCAGAACTGTTGGTCTTAAGTACGTGTTTGAGTAATGTATTAAATGGCATTAACATGGACAGTAAAACTCTTGCATTATTTTCTTCCCTGGAGGCATATAACACAAAACTTCATTGACTGAAGCCAGTTTGGTAAATGGGGCAGAAAATGCCTGTAGAACTGATGTAATGTTATGAAGAAAGTGGAGTACAAGATGGCATATAAACTCTTAGTGGCATTCTCCATGCACAGCAAAATAGATGTTCTTGCTGCCTTTAAGCGTATAGCTGGATTACAATTAAAGCACCAGCATGTACCTTTCTTGGCACATGTATGAATATGAGGCACAGGCTAGAATTTATTTCATCAAGTTTTAATGTCATTTTCAGCCCGTTAAAAGCTCCATATCTCTTAAATATGTTGCCAGCAACCTGTTACCTGGTATAATGAAAATCAGCCTAACCACTCACCAAATAAAATTCCATATAAAATCTAAACCCCAGTTTCATTTTTCAGGCATTGCTTTCATTGCTTCTTCCACCCCCTCTTCCTCTCTGCCAGAACCTCTAATGAGCAGCAACTCGGGCCAAACCCTGCCAAGTGTGAGCAGGTGGGTTTAATGGGATGTGAGATGTAGTTTGCCTATAACCTGAATACCTTTCACTGGCAAGACCACATGAATGATAGTGGGAGAGAGAGAGTTTTAAGCAGGATGTTTTTAAATAAGAATGAAAATAAGTCACAATGTTTAATAATACTGTGCTATTTTATTCATTTGAATAATACTCTTTTTATGTCATAGCTCATGTAAGGGAAATTCCTACAAAGATTTCCTTGGTCCTTTGTTAAATGTAAAATAAGTGAGCTTCTATTAAGAAGGAACTAATTCCTTTCAATCTTCACAAGGCCCAGAAATGCAGAAACTGATTGGATGATACAGCTATTGATTCAAAACAAAACGAGACAATGAAGAGCTTGCTAAATAATTATTTATACTTATTTCTTAGACAAATCACTGAAAACAACTGTGAAGTTTATGAAAAAATACAAGATTACTGTAATGTTGCTTTGATTTGATTATGCAGTAAGTTTTTTAACAGAAAGATGTTATATGTTGATAGCTAATACTATGTTTGGTTTTAATTATATTCTATATATATTATGCAAAGGGAGAAATACTCTGAAGAAACTGAAGGTGAATGTGAGAACCGAAACAGATGATGTGATACGCAAGGCGTTTTGAAAGTGGTGAAACATTGCAGACTTATAAGCTTATTATTATCTTTAGAAGCAAAGTGTTATAGGGGAAAGAGTAGGAAAGGAGTCAGAAATTCTAATTTTAAGTAGAAACCATGCAACTAGCCAGCTGTATGGGCCTGTGTAGGTCACTTACCCTCTTAAACAACTTAAATTTCTATATATTTAAAGAGTCCCAATATTAACTCTCTTATTCAGCCACTTCCCTGGTGTTGGTGAAGAATATTGAATATACCATGGACTGCCAGAAGAAAGAATAAATCTGTCTTGGAAGAAGTACAGCCAGAATGCTCCTTAGAAGCAAGGATGGCGAGACTTTGTCCCATGTACTTTGGACATGTTTTCAGAAGGGACCACTCCCTAGAGAAGGACATCATGTTTGGTAAAGTAGAGGGTCAGCAAAAAGAGAGGAAGACCCTCAAAGAGATTGTAACGGAACGAGGGTTCTTGTCCTGTCTGTCTTATTGGCCAATTGAAATAAGATGGATGCCACACCACCAGCTGCAAGGGAAACAGAAAGTGGAAATTTATTGTCTGAGCAGACAAGGAGCAAGGCAGGGCCTAGCAACCCTAAGGCCACGTGCTCGCTGTCTTAGGGGGTTGGGGAGGTTTTTATTTCCAGTGGTGTCTGGGGGTTGGATTTGGTGATTGGAACTCTCTGCCCTTAGCCCTCCGGTGTCCACATTTGGAAGTCTGGATGTTGAATCATGTCAGTGATGTTCACGTCCAAGGACAGATTGAGGACACAGTTCTTCAGGTCCTGTGCTTGCTCCAAAATTCTGGTTCACGCATGCGCGGGATTCTGGCGCCAAATTCAAACTGAGGTTAGGGCCGCAGTGTGGTTGGGCCAAACTGCAGTTAGAAGCCGTGGCTTGGTGGGTTGCAAGTCTGGGGGGGGCGGGGCCAAAGGAGAGCGGGGTGGGGGGTATTCTCAGTAGAGGCTTCAAGATGAATTGACACAATGGCAGCACCATGGGCTCAAGCATAGAAAGATGGCGAGGATGGTGCAGGACAAGGCTATATTTTGTTCTCTTGTACACAGGGTTGTTATGGGTCAGGACCAAGGTGATGGCACGTAACAACAACAACCCTGGCTTACTGTAAGAACCAAATATTTGAAAGCACTTTTGAACTATCAAGCACAATACATTTGAAATTTATAAGTTGTGTTCCCCTTGATTAAACTATCTCTTAGGGGAACTACACCTAAATTTCAGGTAAGGGGAAATTTCAGAAGCCAGTTTCAGACAGTAGCAGGAATTCAAGTGCTTCAGAAATGTTTCTGTATCAGTGAGACTAATACAAACAAAAGGCTACCCAATGAAATACTTTTGAACCTAGAATTATAAACACAGACATAATCCACACATTTATTAATTGTTTATTATACTGATATTAGTAAAATTTGTTATTTAAAAATAATGCATGTTTTAAATGTTTCATTTTAATACAAAACCAAAACCCAAACCGTTGCTATCAAGTCAATTCCGACTTATAGTGACCCTGTAGGACAGAGTAGAACTGCCCTATAGAGTTTCCAAGGAGCAGCTGGTGAATTTGAACTACTGACCTTTTGGTTACCAGCCAAGCTCGTAACTACTGTGCCACTGGTCCTTTAATACACATCCAAAAAACTGAACCCACTGCCATCAAGTCGTTTCTGACTCACAGCAACCCTACAGGACAAAGGAGAACTGCCCCCACCGAGATTCCAAGGAGCGCCTGGTGGATTTGAACTGCTGACCTCTTGGTTAGCAGCCATAGCACTTAACCACTACACCACGAGGGTTTCCACAGAAATATATTAATATAACATGTATTATAAAGTAACCTAAAACATGTATGAAAGAATGTACCACAAAGCACAAGAATGTACCAAACAACTATGAGCCTAAGAACTAGGACAAGAATGTGTACATTAGTCGGTGTCTTGACAGGAAACAAATGAAATACTGTTAAATAAGGCCTAACTTAAGAGAATTTAATGAAAGGACTATTTTCAGAGTTGTAGACAAGGTTAAGAGAATCAGATAGGAATGAGGAAGCATCCTATTCATATCTTTTGTCCAGTTTTCTATAAGATGATTACCTTTGTAGCATTGACTTAGGAGTTTTCTTTTTTATTTGAAATAATACAACCTGTGTTACTTTTATATGTTGTAAATATCTTCCCTGCACTTGCGTCGTGGCTTTTCATTTTCTTTATGCTGTCTTTGAGACACAGAAGATGTTAACTTAATGTTATCATATTCATCAATCTTTTCTTATATGGTTACTGCTTTTTATTAAGATGTCTTCCTTATCTTAATTTCAGAGAGAGCTCTCCTATCCATTCTTCGCAAACTTTTACAGGTTTATATGTCACAGAGAAAACTTTAAACTGTTTGCAATTGGTTTTAATACGGTGAGAGTAAGAGATCACTTTAATTTTTTTTTTCCAGATGGATTGACAGTTTTTTCCTAGTTCCATTGACTGAACAGTCTGTCCTTTCCCAGTCACCTGCCATGCCACCTCTCTATCAGAGTTTCATCCACACCTGGGCCTATTTTTGGGCAGTCTCTTCTGTCCTATTGGTCCTCTGTCTATCCATGTGCCAACAATACAGTTTCTTAAATATTATGGCTTTATCATAATTCTTAATATCTGTTAGGACAAATCACTTCTTCTTATTGTTTGTTTTCAGCTAATTTTGTCTCTTTTCTCTTTTAGGTAAATATTAGAATCTGATTTAAAAGTTCCACAGAAAAATAGCAGTTGAAGGTATAGATAAATTTGGATACATTTGATGGCTATAACATTGGTTACATCTACATATAGAGTATCTCTCCATTAATTTAGGCCTTGGTTAAATTACTTGGATAAAGATTTAAAATATTATTAACTCAAGTCTTGCATATCTTTTGTTAAATATTGCTACTACAAATGATTTAAAAAAAAATTATATTGACTCTATTGCTGATCTATAGAAAAACTGATTGTTGCATATTAATCTAATATTCTGCCAACTTGTTATATATACTTAAGTTAAATTCTTTTGGAGTTATTATTTCCTTTCCAATCTTGATATCTTTAATTTCTTTTTCTTAGATCACTTGCTAGGAAGGTTGAGTCTTGCCCTATGGCTTAATACATATGCAATCAATTTTTGTAAATATTATAAACGTGCTTGAGAAAAATGTATATCCTGTAATTCAGGGTATAGTGTACTATATATTTCTATTAGATAAGACTAATTAAAAATTTTCTATATTATTGATTTTTTGTCTGCTTGACCTATCAATAATCAGAAAGTACATGAAATTTCCACTATGAAGATGGATTTGTCAATTTTACCCTGTGCTTTTATTAAATTTTTCCTTATATATCTTAGGCTGTTTTATTAGGTTTATGCAAGTGATATCTTCTATGTAAATTGAATTTTTTATTATTCTGCAATGGCCCTTTCTGCATCTAATATAGCTCTTTGTCTTGAAGTCTATTTTGACTGACTTTACATTACTTCTTTTATGTGTATTTGCCTGATGTATCAATTCAAATCTTAGGTTTGTGTATCTTTATGTATTAGAAGTGTCTCTTACAAAACATATAACTTTATTCCTTTAATTTACTATGCAGAGTTTGACTTTTAACAGGCAAATTAAAATTGTGATTGTTAATATACTGGTTAATGTAAATATTTATTTTTTATATTCTGATTTTTTAAATCTTTTTCCCTCCTTTCTCTCTCTCTCATTTATTGATTAATTGAAGTTGAGGTTTTTTGTTCCCCCCTCTTTTTTATTATCCCTGTTTTTTCTTCTAGTGCTTTGGATTTTGCACTGTATTTTACTACATTTAACTTAACAAAGTCTAAAGCTAGGCAACATACTATCCCCATTCCTCAACCAGAAATGTCGTACAGAATGCATCTTAACTATAGTCTAGTTATTCTGTAGTCCACATTTTTTTTTCAGAGGTATTAATCTAAGAACTAGGCCCTAATATGAACTAATAATATACATTATATAATTAAAAGCACTGTGCTTGCTTTTGAAACTTAGAGATCATGGCATGTAATAGCAAGGGTTTGAAGATTTAAAGTATATATATATATGGTATATATATGGGCACAGGTTCTGACTGCACAATTTGTGGTTGGACCCTGAGCAAACCTCTTGCAGCCTATAAGCTGAAGTTCTGTCTGTAGGCAAGATGAGCACAATAATATCTACCATGCAGTGTTCATTTATTTATTCATTCATTCATATAAAAACCCAGACCCAGTACCATTGAATTGATTCTGACTCATAGAGACCCTATAGGACAGAGTTGAGCTGCCCCACAGAGTTTCCAAGGAGCTCCTGGTGGTTAGCAGCTGTAGCACTTAACCGCTATGCCAACAGGGTTTCCATTCACTCATATATTCATCAATAAATAATTGTTTAGACCTAACGTGATTCCGTACTAAACGCTCAGTATGCGGTGATAAAATGAATGTATTTCATGCCTTCATGAAATTTACAGTCTTGGAAGAACTGAAATTAAATAAATAATCATGTAAATAATTGAGACAAAATCTTGGAAGGAAGAGAATGGTGTGCAATGAGAGGCTATTTGAACATTATTGTGTGTAAAGTGTAAGGAGTATAGTAGATGTTCAATAAATGCTGAAGAAGTATTATGAATAAGACTTATGTATCTTTGGTGCGATCAGGTTATCAGACATAAATAAGTGAGAAATATAATATGTTTGCAATGAAATACTAAACTGTTTGTTATAGATGTTACATTTTTCTTTATGATGCAAAAAAATTGAGATTTGTTTCCGGCAGTTAATCTTGATTTTTTTTTTAATGTAAGAGACTATTTTAGAGTCACTGGTTTTTACAGAAAAGGAGCCCTGGTGGCACACTTGGTGCAAGTGCTCAGTTGTTAACTGAAAGGTCTGCAATTCTAACCCACTAGCCTCCCCAAGGAAGGAACAAGTGGCGATCTGCCACATCTTTTCAAAAGCCGAATTCAGTACATCACCAATTTTGTAAAATACTTTTTCGTTGATGTCGTTTTAACTTCTCCATTAATTATCTAGAATTGAATTTATGCAATATTTATCCTGTCTTTTCCAGAAGATGCTTTTCCATATCTAAATCCTATTCATCAATTTGCATAGTTTATTATGCTGCTTTTTGTTCAGCATTGCAGTTTGTCTATTCAATCATTCAGTGACTGTATGGTATTAAACATTCTCTATGTACCACGTGCATTACACTAGGAGTCATGTAGTGACATTTTTCAGTGCAGTTTCAGTATTTACGGTTTTGAAGAGAGGGTCCAAAAACCAAAATCAAACCCATTGCCGTTGACTCGACTCTGACTCATAGCGACCCTAAAGGACAGAGTAGCAGTGCTCCTTAGGGTTTCCAAAGCTGTAATCTTTCCAAAGCAGTTGCCATATCTTTCTCCGGAAGAGCTGCTGGTGGGTTCCAATCACCAACCTTTTAGTTAGCAGCTAATCGCTTTAACCACTGCCTCACCAGGGCTCTGCAACAGTAGACTCCACAAAAGGAATATGATATTACTTTATGCAATTTGTCCAATTTTGAGCAATACCACCTTGCTTTTATAAAACAGAATAGGAATCAATTCATTTATTTATCAAAAACTTATTAAGTATCTGTGTATTAGGCATTATCTTAAGTTCTGGATATGCAAAGGTAAATAAGATACTCTCCCTGCTCTGAAAATAAGAGCCATTGAGAGTTACTGAGCCATATAATACAGTGTGCTATTTAGAAGGTTATTTTTATTTAGAAGATTAATATAATACAGTATGATATTTAGAATACTTTATTAAAATGATGGTACAATAATACTTACACCAAGATAAGTGAGCTTTGTTACATCCCACACAGCTATACTCCCACTGTTTTTGTCTACTCTGAAAAAAGAAAAAATCCCCCAAGCCAGTGGCCATTGAGTGGATTCTGACTCATAGTAACCCTACAGGGCAGAGTAGAATTGCCCCATGGGGTTTCCAAGGCTGTAATGTTTTTTTGATACAGTGCCAGAAGGTAAGCCTGTCAGATTGGAAGTATTCAAAATACAACTGGGAAAGAGCTGCCTCCTAAAAAAAAGAGTCAGCATTAATAATGTGGATGGAATCAATCTTTCAGTACCTTCATTTGCTGATGTGGCACAACTCAAAATGAGAAGAAAGGGCTGCAAACATCCATTAATAATCAGAAAGTGAAATGTGTGAAGTATGAATCAAGGAAAATTGGAAGCTGTCCAAAATGAATTGGAAGGCATAGACATTGATATCCTAGGCATTAATGAGCTGAAATGGACTGGTATTGGCCATTTTGAATCAGGTAATTATATGGTCTACTATGCTGGGAATGACAAATTGAAGAAGAATGGCCTTCCATTCATCCTCAAAAAGAACATTTCAAGATCTATCCTGAAGTACAGTGCTGTCAGTGATAGGACAATACCCAGATACCTACAAGGAAGACCAGTTAATATGACTAATATTCAAATTTACGAACCAGCCACTAAGGCTAAAGATGGAGAAATTGAAGATTTTTACTAACTTCTGCAGTATGAAATTGATCAAACAAGCAATCAAGATGCATTAATAATAACTGAAGAATGGAATGTAAAAGCTGGAAACAAAGAAGCAGGATTAGTAGTTGCAAAATATGGCCTAGGTGATAGAAATGACACCAGAGATCGCATGATAGAATTTTGCAAGACCAAGGACTTCATTGCAAATACCTTTTTTCAACAACACAAACAGAGACTATGCACGTGGACTTCACCAGATGAAACACGCAGGAATTAAATCGACTAGAACTCAATGTCTTCAGTGAGAACAAGACTAGTGTCCAACCATGGAACACACCATTAATTGCTCATCTGGAAGTTCAAGTTGAAGTTGAAGAAAATTAGAACAAGTCCATGAGAGCCAAGGTATGACCTTGAGTATATTCTACCTGAATTTGGAGACCATCTCAAGAATAGACTTGATGCATCGAACACTAACAACTGAAGACCAGACAAGTCTGTGGAATGACATCAAGGACATCATACATGAATAAAGCAAGAGGTCATTAAAAAGATAGGAAAGAAACAAGAGACCAAAACGGATGTCAGAAGAGACTCTAAAGTGAAAGGAAGAAATGATGAAGTAAAAGAGCTGAACAGAAGATTTCAAAGGGTGGCTAGAGAAGACAGGCTAAGGTATTATAATGACATGTGCAAAGATCTGGAGTTAGAAAACCAAAAGGGAAGAATGCACTTGGCATTTCTCAAGTTGAAAAAAATGAAGAAAAAATTCAAGTCTCAAGTTGCAATAGTGAAGGATTCTATGGGCAAAGTACTGAACTACACAGGAAGCTCCAAAAGAAGATGGAAAGAATACATAGAGTCAATGTACCAAAAAGAATTTGTCACATTCAAACACTTCAGGAGGTAGCATATGATCAAGAACTGACAATATTGAAGGAAGAGGCCACCAAGATGCGTTGAAGGCACTGGTGAAAGATAGGGCTCCAGAAATTGACTGAATATCAATTTAGATGTTTCAAAAAATGAATGCAGCACTAGAGGTGCTCACTCATCTATGTCAAGAAATTTGGAAGACAGCTACCTGGCCAACCTACTGGAAGAGATTCATATTTGTGCCCCTTCCAAAAAAAAGGTGATCCAACAGAATGTGGAAATTATTCAACAATATTATTAATATCACGCAGAAGTAAAATTTTGCTGAAGAGCATGCAAAAGCAGTTGCTACAGTACGTGAATGGGGAACTACCAGAAATTCAAGCCAGATCCAGAAGAGGACATGGAATTTGGGATATCGTTGCTGATGTCAGATGGAGAATGGCTCAAATTAGAGAATACCAGAAAGATGTTTACCTGTGTTTTATTGACTATGCAAAGGCATTTGACTGTGTGGATCAAAATAAATTACAGATAATGCTGGGAAAAATGGGAATCCCATAACACTTAATTGTGCTCATGAGGAACCTGTACATAGACTAAAAGGTAGTTGTTTGAACAAAACAAGGGATACTGCATGGTTTAAAGTCAAGAAATGTGTGCGTCAGGGTTGTATTCTTTCACCATACTTATTCAACCTGAGCAAATAATCTGAGAAGCTGGACTATATGAAGAAGAACAGGGTGTCAGGATTGGAGGAAGTCTCATTAACAACCTGCATTATACAGATGACACAACCTTGTTTGCTGAAACAGAATAGGACTTGAAGCACTTGTTGATGAAGATCAAAGACTACAACCTTCAGTATGGTTATACCTCAACATAAACAGCACAAAAATCGTAACAACTAGACCAATAAGCAACAACATGATAAATAGAAAAAATACTGAAGTTCTCAAGGATTTCGTTTTACTTGGATCCGCAATCACACCCATGGAAGCTGCAGTCAAGAAACCAAATGATGGGAGGCGGGGCCAAGATGGCAGAGTAGTCAGACACTTCCGATGAACGCTCTTACAACAAAGACCTGAAAAAAGATGTGAAACCATTATATTTATGACAAGCTAGAAGCCCCGAACATCAAAAGCAAAGTTAGAAAATGGACTGAGAGGCAGGGGGAGGGAGTGATGGTTCAGAAGCAGAGAGGAGGTGCCGCTGCTGAATCGCTGGGAACTCTCAGGCTGTGGTGGGCTGCTGGTAACATTCAGCCACAGTTTGCTCAGGGAGAAACAGCCAGCCACACAGCCTACTTAAACTCTGGAATCAGAGAGGAACGGCGCTCTCTGCAAAAGCTAAATACTTGCCGGTTTAAGTCACCATCAATTTCTCTGTGCCTGAGATAGGTCCTGTTGTGCATCCTGAGCCATTCTCACAGCCTTGGAGAAGGAATAAATTCACAGTTGTGGAAAAGATAATCTGCCAGGTCCACTAAACTGGAGAGCTCAGGACAGAAGCAGCTCCTGTCCAGGCGTAAACAGTCTGTGGACTTCGAATACCTTTCCCCCCGCATGGACATGTATGGGTCTATTTCAGGAGAATAGGTCCTTGTTGGTAGATTGCAACTGTTTCAGCTGTGTGGTGGAGAGGTGGGTGTTTGATGTTTGGCACTACTTCGCCTATTAAACAGGGTACTCACCTACCCACATCAGGGGCCTAAGGACTGGTGGTGCCACTCAGGTCACCCAGTCACCCACAACAAGCGTCCAAGGATGAATGGTACCTCCCAATCCTTACAACCAAAAGCATTGGGTGCCCAAGGTCCATCTGCAGAACCAACCCACCTGTAGACTCTAGGGAACAGGGATGCGCTTTCCTCACAGACAAATGGGGGACAGTTGTTAACCCCCGTCTTATTCAAAATGTGACCCCCTGTTGCAACCAGACAACAGTACCTACACCAATCACCCCTGCCTCTCTAAGACTGTAGGACAGAGCCTGTACCACACACTTGATGACCAACTACCTGGACACCTGTGCTAAATCCATACAAAAAAAGTAAATGGACTCCTAGGCTCATATACCTGGTAACAGCTCTAGCTATGTGGTGATATGACGTTAGAGCTTCAAAGGTGAAAATAATCTAGCTAGCTCACTCAAGCAACCTATTTGGACATACCAAAACAAAACAAAGCAAGAAGTTAGGATATATTTAGTAAGCAAACATAAAATAAACTAATACAATAACTTATAGATGACTCAGAGGCAACAGTCACTATCAAATCACATAAAGAAGCAGACCATGATCTCTTCAACAAGCTCTTAAAAAAAAAAAATCAAGGGATCTTCTGGATGATGGTGCCTTTCTGGAATTACTGGATGCAGAATACAAAAGATTAATATACAGAACTCTTCAAGACGTCAGGAATGAGATCAGGACGGAGATCAGGCAATACACAGAACAAGGCAAGGAACACACAGATAAAGCAATTAAAGAAATTAAAAAGGTTCTTCAAGAACATAATGAAAAATTTAATAAGCTTCAAGAAACCATAAGGAGATAGCAAGCAGAAATTCAGAAGATTAGCAATAAAATTACAGAATTAGACAACTTAATAGAAAGCCAGAGGAACAGAATTGAGCAAGTGGAAGGCAGAGTTGGTGAACTTGAAGATACAGCACTTGGCACCAATATACTTGAAGAAAAATCAGATAAAAGAATTTTGTTTTTAAAATGAAGAAACCCTAAGAATCATGTGGGACTCTATCAAGAGAAATAACCTACGAGTGATTGGAGTACCAGAAAAGGGAGGGACAACAGAAAATATAGAGAGAATTGTTGAAGATTTGTTGAAACTTCCCTGATATTTGTGAAAGATGAGAAGATACCTATCCAAGATGCTCATCGAAATCCACATAAGGTAGATCTAAAAAAAAAGAAAGTCACCAAGACATATTATTATCAAACTTGCCAAAACCAAAGATAAAGAGAGAATTTTAAGGGATAAGCAAAAAGCCACCTACAAAGGAGAGTCAATAAGAATAAGCTCGGACAACTCAGCAGAAACCATGCAGGCAAGAAGGCAGTGGGATGACTTACGTAAGGCATTGGAGGAAAAAAATTGCCAGCCAAGAATCATATATCCAGCAAAACTGTCTCTCAAATATGAAGGCAAAATTAGGACATTTCCAGATAGACAGAAATTTAGGGAATTCGTAAAAACCAAACCAAAACTACAAAAAATACTAAAGGGAGTTCTCTGGTTAAAAAATCAATAATATCAGGTATCAACCCAAGACTAGCACACTGGACAGAGAAATCAGGTGTCAACCCAGATAGGGAAATCACAAAAATAAATCAAGGTAAAAAAACGTTCAAAGCAGGGAAACAGCGATGTCATTATGTAAAAGAAGACAACATTAAAACAATAAAGAGGGACTAAGAAATGTAGTCATAGATCTTTCATATGGAGAGGAAGACAAGGTGATATAAAGAAATAAAAGTTAGGTTTAAACTTAGAAAAATAGGGGTAAATATTAAGGTAACCACAAGGGAGACTAACAATCCTGCTCATCAAAATAAAATACAAGAAAAAAAGTAGAGCCTCAGCAGAAAGAAAATCAACCACAATGAATAAGAGGAAAAGAATATATAATGATAAACAACTCAGCACAAAAAATTAACTGGGAAAAATAAAGCGTCAACAACACACACACACACACACACAAAACATCAAAATGACAGCACTAAACTCATACCTATCCATAATTACTCTGAATGTAGATTAACTAAGTGCACCAATAAAGAGACAGAGAGTGGCAGAATGGTTAAAAAAACATGATCTGCCTATATGCTGCCTACAAGAGACACATCTTAGACACACAAACAAACTAAAACTCAATGGATGGAAAAAATATGTATCAAGCAAACAAAAATCAAAAAAGAGCAGGAGTGGCAATATTAATTTCTGACAAAATAGACTTTAAAGTTAAATCCACCACGAAGGTTAAGGAAGGACTTTATATAATGATTAAAGGGACAATATGCCAGGAGCATATAACCATAATAAATATTTATGTGCCCAGTGAAGGGCTGCAAGATACATAAAACAAACTTTAACAGCAATGAAAAGTGAGATAGATAGCGCCACAATTATTGTAGAAGACTTCAACACACCACTTTTGGTGAAGGACAGAACATCCAGAAAGAAGCTTATTAAAGACACGGAAGATCTAAACGTCATAATCAACCAACTTGACCTCATAAGCGTATACAGAACACTCCACCCAACAGCAGCCAAGTATGCTTTCTTTTCCAGTGCACATGGAACATTCTCTAGAATAGACCACATATTAGCTCATAAAGCAAGCTTTAGCAGAATTCAAAACATTGAAATGTTACAAAGCATCTTTTCTGACCATAAGGTCATAAAAGCAGAAATCAATAACAGAAAAGGCAGGGAAAAGAAATCAAACACTTGGAAACTGAACAATACCCTGCTCAAAAACAACTGGGTTATGGAAGACATTAAGGATGAAATAAAGAAATTCATAGAATCCAATGAGAATGAAAGCACTTCCTATCAGAACCTTCGGGACACAGTGAAAACAGTGCTCAAAGGTCAATTTATACCAATAAATGCACACCTACAAATTGAAGAAAGGGCCAAAATCAAAGAATTATCCCTACACCTTGAACAAATAGAAAGAGAGCAACAAAAGAAACCCTCAAGCACCAGAAGAAAGCAAGTAATAAAAACTAAAGTAGAATTGAATGAAATAGAGAACAGAAAAAGAATGGAAAGACTTAAAAAGACAAAAAGCTGGTTCTTTGAAAAAATTAACAAAATTGATAAACCACTGGAAAAAAGTGACAGAAGAAAAACAGGAGAGGAGGCAAATAAACTGAATAAGAAATGAGATGGGCGATATTACAACAGACTCCACTGAAATTAAAATACTCATATCAGACTACTACAAAAAATTTTACTCTAACAAATTTGAAAACCTAGAAGAAATGGATGAATTTCTAGAGACACACTACCTACCTAAACTAACACAAACAGAGGTAGAACAACTAAATAGATCTATAACAAAAGAAGAGATTGAAAAGGTAATCAAAAAACTCCCAACAAAAAAAAGTCCTGGGCCAGACAGCTTCACTGCTGAGTTCTACCAAACTTTCAGAGAAGAGTTAACACCACTACTACTAAATGTATTTTAGAGTATAGAAAAGGACAGAATGCTCCCAAACTCATTCTATGAAGCCAGGATACCCCTGATACAAAAATAAGTTAAAGATACCACAAAAAAAGAAAATTATAGACCTATACCCCTCATGAACTTAGATGCAAAAATCCTCAACAAAATTCTAGCCAATAGAATTCAACAGCATATCAAAACAATAATTCACCATGACCAAGTGGGATTCATGCCAGGTTCAACATTAGAAAAACAATTAGTGTAATCCATCATATAAACAAAACAAAAGACAAGAATCACATGATTTTATCGATTGATGCAGAAAAGGCATTTGACAAAGCTCAACACCCATTCATGATAAAAACTCTCAGCAAAATAGGACTAGAAGGAAAATTTCTCAACATAATAAAGGGCATTTATACAAAGCCAACAGCCAACATCCTCCTAAATGGAGAGAGTCTGAATACATTCCCCCTGAGATCAGGAACCAAACAAGGATGCACTTTATTGCCACTCTTATTCAACATTGTGCTGAAGGTCCTAGCCAGAGCAATTAGACTAGATGAAGAAATAAAGGGCATCCAGATTGATAAGGAAGAAATAAAAGTATCTCTATTTGCAGATGACATGATCTTATGCACAGAAAACCCTAAAGAATCCTCAAGAAAACTACTGAAACTAATAGAAGGGTTCAGCAGATTATTGGGATACAAGATAAACATAAAAAAATCAGGTGGATTCCTCTATACCAGCAAAAAAAATCAAAGAGGAAATCACCAAATCAATACTATTTATAGTAGCCCCCAAGAAGGTAAAATACTTGGGAATAAATCTTACCAGAGACATAAAAGACCTATACAAAGAAAACCACGAGACTCTACTGCAAGAAACCAAAAGTGGCCTACGTAAGTGGAGAAACATACCTTGCTCATAGATAGGAAGACTTAATATTTTAAAAATGTCTATTCTACCAAAAGCGATCTATAGATGCAATGCAATTTCAATAGAAATTCCAAAGACATTTTTTAATGAGCTGGAGAAACAAATCACCAACTTCATATGGAAGAGAAAGAGGCCCTAGGTAAGTAAAGCATTACTGAAAAAGCAGAACAAAGTGGGAGGCCTCACTCTATCTGATTTTAGAAACTATTATACCACCACAGTAGTCAAAACAGCCTGGTACTGTTACAACAACAGATACATAGACCACTGGAACAGAATTGAGAATCCAGACCTAAATCCATCCGCATATGAGCAGCTGATATTTGACAAGGGCCCAAATTCAGTTAAATGGGGGAAAAGACAGTCTGTTTAACAAATGGTGCTGGCATAACTGGATATCCATCTGCAAAAAAATGAAACAAGACCCATACCTCACACCATGCACAAAAACTAACTCAAAATGGATCAAAGACGTAAATACAAAATGTAAAATGATAAAGATCATGGAAGAAAAAATAAGGACAATGTTAGAAGCTCTAATACATAGCATAGAAAGTATACAAAACATTACTAACAATGAACAAACACCAGAAGAGAAACTAGATAACTGGGAGCTCCTAAAAATCAAACACTTACGCTCATCCAAAGACTTCACCAAAAGAATAAAAAGATTACCTATAGACTGGGTAAAACTTTTTAGCTATGACATTTCTGATCAGCATCAGATCTCTAAAATCTACATGATACTGCAAAAACTCAACTACAAAAAGACAAATAACCCAATTAAAAAATAGGCAAAGGATATGAACAGGCATTTCACTAGAGAAGACATTCAGGTAGCTAACAGATACATGAAGAAATGCTCATAATCATTAGCCATTTGAGAAGTGCAAGTCAAAACTACAAGATTCTATCTCACTCCAACAAGACTGGCATTAATCCAAAAAACACAAAATAATAAATGTTGGAGAGGTTGTGGAGAGACTGGAACACTCATACAGTGCTGGTGGGAATGTAAAATGGTACAACCACTTTGGAAATATATTTGGCACTTCCTTAAAAACCTAGAAATAGAACTACCATATGATCCAACATCCCACTCCTTGGAATATATCCTAGTGAAATAAGAGCCTTTACACACACAGATACATGCACACCTATGGTTATTGCAGCATTGTTTACAAAAGCAAAAAATGGAAGCAACCAAGCTATCCATCAATGGATGAGTGGATAAATAACTTATGGCGTATTCACACAATGGAATACTACTCATCGATAAAGAACAATGATGAATCCGTGAAACATTTCATAACTTGGAGGAATTTGGAAGGCATTTCGCTCAGTGAATTAGTCAGTTGCAAAAGGACAAATATTGTATGAGACCACTATTATAAGAACTCAAAAAACAGTTTAAACAGAGATGAAAATGTTCTTTGATGGTTGCAAGAGGGGGAGAGATGGAGGGAGGGAGAGGAGAATTCACTAATTAGTAGATAAGAACTATTTTAGGTGAAGGGAAAGACAACACACAATACAGGAGAGGTCAGCACAACTGGACTAATACAAAAGTAAAGAAGTTTCCTGAATAAACCAAATGCTTTGAAGGCCAGTGTAGCAGGGGCAGGGGCTTGGGGACCATGGTTTCAGGGGACATCTAAATCAATTGGTATAATAAAATCTATTAAGAAAACATCCTGCATCCCACTTTGGAGAGTGGTGTCTGGGGTCTTAAACCCTTGCAAGTGGCCATCTAAGATGCATCAATTGGTCTTAACCCACCTGGATCAAAGGAGAATGAAGAACATCAAAGACACAAGGTAATTATGATCCCAACAGACAGAAAGAGTCACATAAACCAGGGACTACATCAGCCTGAGACCAGAAGAACTAGATGGTGCCCAGCTACAACTGATGACTGCCCTGACAGGGAACACAACAGAGAACCCCTGAGGGACCAGGACAGCAGTGAGATACAGACCTCAAACTCTCATAACAAGATCAGACTTAATGGTCTGACTGAGACTGGAAGGGCCCCAGAGGTCATGGTCCCCAGAGCTTCTGTTAGCCCAAGAGAGGAACCATTCCCAAAGCCAGCACTTCAGACAGGGATTGGACTGAACAGTGGGATAGAAAATGATACTGGTGAAGAGTGAGCTTCTTGGATCAAGTAGACACTTGAGACTATGTGGGTAGCTCCTGTTTGGAGAGGAGACGAGAGGGCAGAGGGGGTCAGAAGCTGGCCGAATGGTCTCGAAAATAGACAGTGGAGGGGAAGGAGTGTGCTGTCTCATTAGAGCGAGAGCTAGGAGTATATAGCAAGGTGTATATAAGTTTTTGTATGAGTGATTGACTCGGTTTGTAAATTTTCACCTAAAGCACAATAAAAAAAAAAATCAAATGACACATTGCGTTGGGCAAAACTGCAGCAAATGATCTCTTTAAAATCTTAAGAAGCAAAAATGTCACTTGGGGGACTAAGGTGCCTCATAAAAAAAAAAAAAAGGCATGTAAAACTGGACAATGAACAAGGAGGACCAAAGAAGAATTGACGCCTTTGAATTATGGTGTTGATGAAGAATATTGAATATACCATGAACTGTTGGAAGAACAAATAAGTCTGTCTTGGAAGAACTACATCCAGAATGCTCATTAGAAGCAAGGATGGAGAAGCTTTGTCTCACATATATACATTATTAGGAGGGATCAATCCCTGAAGAAGGACATCAGGCTTGGTAAAGTACAGAGCCAGTGAAAAAGTGGAAGACCCTCAAGGAGATGTGTTGACACAGTAGCTGCAACAAGGGGCTGAAGCTAAACAACAATTGTGAGGATGGCACAGGACAGGGCGGTGCTTCATTTTTTGTACATAGGTTCACTATGAGTTGGAACCGACTAAAGGGTACCTAAGAACAAGAATCTTTATAGAAGCAGATCACCACATCTTTCTCCCCTAGAGTGACTGGTGGGTTCTAATGGCACACCAAAAGTTAGCAGCTAAATGCTTAACCACTGCGCAACCAGTGTTCCTTTTCTGTAAAAGCAGTGACTCTAAAATAGTCTATTAAAAGAAATCAAGATTAACTGTTGGAATCATGTCAGAGAAACCTGTTTTTACAGGGTATTTGAAAAAAGAAACTATGAATATTTTGAAATCTGGTGCATCTTGATCTATTGGGTATGTTGTATTTGTCTCAAACGTGTGCAACCTCAAACTTATCTATGGCTTTAGTCCACTCATTTTTAAGAAAGATATATTTACAAATTATGTAAGACAAGGGAAAGAAATATCTTTGGGTACTATATGAGATTTGGCTTTGAAGTATTAGGAGTTAAATCTAGTTCAGCAACGACTTTATCCTTCAGAAATTAAAATTAACTGGGAATATTTGACACTCAGCATTTATTAAGTTCACCTTTTAAGATGGAAATGACTGTCTTATCAAATAATAGCTGGATAAGCCTAACATAGTACGAATAGTTACTAGGACAATTGAAAAAGGTCAGTCCAAAAATGTAGACCATAATCCCCCCCCCAAAAAAAACCCACTGCCATCGAGTTGCTTCAGACTCATAGTGACCCTATAGAACAGAGTAGAACTGCCCCATAGAGTTTCCAAGGAGCACCTGGCAGATTCGAATTGCTAACGTCATGGTTAGCAGCTGATCACTTAACCCCTATGCCACCAGGGTTTCCATGTAGACCATAGTCAACTTATAATCATTACTTAAGTTTTTCACTCTGTATAGATGGCAAAAGTGTTTGCCATGCTGGGTTTGTTTTGAGTCTATTCATATATACACTGTCATTCTCTGTGGAATCAGACAGAATTGACATAACAGCCGTAAACAGTTTTTAAATTGAAAAGAAACAGTAGGATTGGTGATGCAAGACTGTAAGATACTTTGACCTTTCAATTTTTCTTCATGGTATCTGCCTATACTTCTGTCTCCCCTCCCCCCACTAAAAATGGAGGTTTTGTTTATGGAGAAGTAAACCTTTTACAACAGTTTTATTTTCACTGTAAATGGAGTACTCATTATAGGTGGAATTGGTGGTATGTAAATATAATACTTCTACTTCTTACCAAACGAAAATATATCAGGAAATAACTCTCCAAACAGAATGTCTTCTGCTCACATTTTCCTCCTATTATATTTGAAACTCCAGTATAGTCAGAGTCCAGATAAATGGGCATAATGAAATCTGTTTCAAATGGTGCTCCAAATTATTATTTTTAATGCCAAGCACACTTCCCCATGCCAAAACAATAGAAACAACAAAATAAAAACTTTGAATTAAAATGTTAATAATTGTATCAGAAGACATGTGAAGATTATGGACTCTTGAGGTAGAGGAAATGTAAGAACATAAACCTGACAAAGGGGAGTTTCTGGATGATAGTATTTGAAATTTGAGGTAGTGTACATGACCGCTTGAAGTTCCTGGGTAGTGCAATCGGTTAACACACTCAGCTCTAACTGAAAGGTTTGGATTCACCCAGAAGGGCCTCAGAAGAAAGGCTTGGTGATCTACTTCTGAAAAATCAGCTGTTGAAAACCCTACGCAGCATAATTCTTTTTTGACACACATAGGGTCACTGTAAGTCAGAATCAACTTCCATGGCAGCTAGTTGGTTATGACTCCTCAAGAAGAAAGATGTGGTAAGAAATTGTAATTTTTTCACCAGTCTGTTTACCTTTCCTTCCTGTACACACAGTTAGACTACATTTCCCAGTATCCCTTGCAACAGAATGTGGCTGGAACTGATGTGAGCCATTTCCAGAGCTGGCCCATAGAATGTTCCAAGTAAGCCTTCGTTCTCTCTCTGCATGTCTTCTTCTCATCTTTAGGCTGAATCTGGAAAATTCTAAACACTCAGACGAGGGCAGAGCCACATGAAAACAAAACCAGAGATGAAAGGAGTTTCTATTCAGAAGAGAATCAGTCAGAAGAACCACTGAACCCTTAATCGGACAATTGTATGGCTAATTAAAACAAACAATAAAAAAACTTTTATTATATTAAGATACTAAAATTTGGTGTTATTAGTTAGCCTATTATGACTAATTCAAAATAATTTCAAGAATGAGAAATAGAACATCCCAGAACTTATATTATTCACAAACACATTAAACATGGGCTGGAGGGATATCAAAATGGGTAACTGCCCTTACTAATGTTGGCAGAATCCCCTCATTAAAGAGTTATTCTTGGTTTACAGAGGGAATTCTTTTAGGGTCATCTTTTAAAATGTAAATATTCATGGTGAGGAAATGTAATTTCATGAGGTTTTTTTCCTGCTTAACAGGAGAAACGGTTGTAACGTGGGAGGAAAGGACAATGTTTGGGAAAAGCGAAATGCTAAAGAAGTGGGAAAAGAAGAACAAAAGCCAGTGGATGCCAAACTCAGACTTCACTTATTCTGTTTAGGGGCATAGTGTCAAAGGTAATGGAAAACATATGATCTCTCTTTGTAGTTCTTCTTGGTTCCATGCATAATGGAAGCTGGATCAGGGTGATGTCACCATCTCTAACGTAGTAGATTATACCACTTGATTCCTAAAAATTTCTTGCATTTCCCTTGTGATATTTTTCACGTCCTGACTTGTTTTGTAGTCATTCTATAGTGAGGTACTATGCAGGGATCTTGAGAAGTAAAAAAAAAAAAGAAAAAAAAAAAAGACACAATCTCTAACTTCATGGAGCTTACAGTCTGGTCAGGGAAAAAGGCAGGAAACATACAATTAGATAACTTTGTAAATGTAAAAGTGTAGCAATATGATTATAATTCAATATGAAAAAACATAATAGAATGATCTGAGTGTTATATTGGGGGTATATAAGCCGTACGAGGAGGACAGAGAAGGTCTTCGTGATTAAGCAAAATTTCAGTCTGAAAGGATAAACAGGTATTAGGAGGGTGGGGGTGGACAGGAAGAAAGGAAGATTTGAGTGAGTGAAGAAAGGAGATGGAGAATAAAGAGAAAAAACAGCACATGTACAATGTGTGCAAAAGATCTAAGATGGAGAGGAACATATTATACTCAAGGAACATAGAAAAACAAAAAAGGTAAGTGTAATAAGTCAGGAGGAGAGGGGCAAGGCAGGAGTGAAGATAGAAAGGGGTTGAATCCTGCAGGGCTTGTTTGCCACTTCAAAAAATCTTAAACTTTATCCTGGAACAATAGAAATCACTGAAGATTTTTCACATAGGAGTCACATGAACTCTTGTTGAAACATCACTCTGTCTCCAATGGAGAATGCATTTGAGGGGGAAGAATGGATTCAGTAAGAACTGTTTAGAATTTACAATTGAAGCCCAAGCAAGAGCTGGTGGTGGCTTGTACCAAGATGGTTGCAAGGGAGATAGAAGTGGGAGAAGTCAAGATATATTTAGGAGGTTGAATCAGTAGGATTTGGTGATTGATTGATGTATTAATGGAGAAGGAGGAGATAAGGCTGACTGCCAGGGTTCATACTTGAGCTGCCAGTGGTTACCCTTCCTTCCTCCCTCCTTTCCTCCCTTCCTTCCTTCTCTCCCTCCCTCCCTTCCACCCCTCCTCCCTCCCTCCCTCCCTCCCTCCTTCCTTCCTTCCTTCCTTCCTTCCTCCCTCCCTCCCTCCCTTCCTTCCTTTCTTCCTTCCCTCTCTCCCTCCCTTCCTCCATTCCTCCCTTTCTTCCTTCCTTCTTCCTTCCTTTCTTATATTCCTTTTTCTCTGAGCTGAACTTGAGGACAAGAATATTTTTTCCTTACTGTTAACTTTTTGGATCCCTGATGACACAGTGGTTAAGTGCTCCCTTCTAACTGAAAGGTTGGTGGTTCAAACCCACCAGCTGCGCCACAGAAGAAAGATGTGGCAGTCTGCTTCTGTAAAGATTTACAGCCTTAGAAAACCTATGGGGCATTTCTACTCTGTCCTATCGGGTTGCTAGGAGGTGGAATTGACTCAACAGCAATGGGGTTTTGGGTTCACTTTTTAGCATCTAATCTAGTAATACAAATAGATGTTTAAGATGTTAAATGAATGAATGAAAGTATGCACGCATACTTTAATGAATGCATGGTGTTTTTAATTCTTAGTTTGTAAACTACTCAAGTTTCTGAGCCTGGTTACATTTATCGACACATTAATTTTTATATATTTTTTATCTGTGTTCTTTTGGTGGTGTTTTTGTTAGGTGCCATCAAGTCAGTTTTGACTCATAGCAACCCTATGTACGACAGAACGAAGCGCTGCCTGGTGCTGCGCCATCCTCACAATTGTTACGTTTGAGCCCACTGTTGCAGCCGCTGGGTCAATCCATCTCATTGAGGATTTTCCTCTTTTTCGCTGGCCCTCTACTTCATCAAGCAAGATCTTCTCTAGGGACTAGTCTCTCCCGATAACATCTCCAAAGTACGTGAGACAATGTCTTGCCATCATGCTCCTTTTACTCCTACCCATTTAAGCAGACATTAAGGCTCTGTTACATAGGTGATGTTACTTAGAATATTCAAAACCTAGATGCAGAAATATAGAGGCTGCTGAGTTCCAGAAGATCTAAAGGTGCCATGTCAGTGTGGTTGTGGACTTCTTAGCCATAACCTTTGTAGGTTACTGTCTCTGTGGCTAAACTCCCCAAATGACACCTTAGCAACCTTAACATAACTCTAGGTATGTTGAAATTCCTCAAAATCCTGAGGATAAATTATCATTCTCCTGGTATAATAGAAGATTAAATTATAGTTAGCTTTTTGAACATTTGGATTTGTGGCCTGACATTCACACCTATAATGCTTAGAAACTTAGACTAATAGTTGTTGAATGCTTTTGAAGAGGTCCTTCTGTTGTCCCAGGTACCCAGTTTGAACTTAAAAACATTCTTACCAATAATCCATAATATAGCTATGGGTAGAGACCATTTAAATTCATTTAGGCAAATGCACTCTAAATATCTTTTGAAGATTGCAGAAGTTCTAAGGTTGTGGGTTAAAATCTTAGTGAGTCAAAGAAGATCTAAGTAAATGAAATGATACTCTATGGTCATGGTAGGGAGACTTACTATTAATAAGATGTCATTTCTTCCCTACTTGATCTTTAGATTCAGTGCAATTCCGATCAAAATCACAAGTTATTTTGTGGATATCAACAAACTTACTCTAAAGTTTATATGGAAAGGCAAAACAACCAGAATAGCCAAAACAACACTGAAAAAGAACAGAATTAGAAGACTGACTCTACCCAATTTCAAGACTTACTGTATTGCAACAATGATCAAGACAGTGTGATGTTTCAAGGGAAGAGACAAGTAGACCACTGGAACAGAATGGAGACCCCAGAAATAGACCCACGCAAATATAGTCAACTGATCTTTGACAAAGGAGCAAAGACAATTTAATGGAGACAGGATAGTCTTTTCAACGAAAAAAAAAAAAAAAGAATCTAGACACAGAGCTTACATCCTTCACAAGAAGGGATTATCAACCTAAATGTAAAATGCAAACTATACAGCTTCTAGAGAATAACATAGGAGAAAATCTAGGTGACTTTGGGTTTAGTTGGAGACACTTTATATACAACACCAAAAGCGCAATCCATAAAACAAGGAAAATACACAACAGTTTAAAGAAAAGTGTAAAACTCTTTTTATAGGCAGGGGCATATTCATAAACCTAGAAAATTACAAGAAATCCACAAAATTACTATTAGAACTAGTAAATGGGTAGCATTGCTAAAGGTCAATATATAAAAATTTAATTTTATTTCTGTATACTAGCAAAAAAAGGAAATTGAAATTCAATAGTGTTTATAGTAGCAGCAAAAACATAAAATACTTAGGGGGTAAATTTAACAAAATGTGGGTAAAAGCTGTACTCGAAAAAATATAAAACATTTTCAAAAGAAATTAATGACCTAAATAAATGGAACAATTATATCACATTCACAGACTGAAAGTCTCAATATTGTGCAAATTGACGTATAGAATGAAGGTGATATAAATAAAAATCCCAGTGTGTTCTTTTTCTAATAGAAATTGACAAGCTAATTCTAAATTTTATGTGGAAAGTTAAAAGACTTAGCATTTCCAAAACAATTTTCAAAAAGAACAATGTCAGAGGACTTAGATTGCCTGGCTTTAAGGCCTACTTATTATAAAGCTATAGTAATAAAATCAGTGGGGTACTGGTATAAGAATAGACAATAAATTCAACAGAATAGAATAGAGATTCTAGAAATAGACCTATGCACATACGGTCAATTGATTTTTGACAAAGGTGCCAATGTAATTCAATGAAGAAAAGTTTTGTTTGTTTTTTTTTTTTTAAACAAATGGTATAGTAATAACTGGATACCTGTATTTGAGAAAATAAAAAGTAACCTAACTCCTTAACTGAATAACACAAAAAACTACCCCAAAATGAACCATAGATTTATATATAAAAGCTAAAAACTTTTAGAAGAAAATCTCTGTGACCTTGGAAAAGGCAAAGATTTCTTAAGTAAATCACAAAAAAGCATAAACTATAAAATAAAAATGTTGATAAATTGGACATTATCAAGTTTAAAAACTTCTGTTCTTTGAAAGATACTGTGAAAGAAATGAAAAGATAAGCCATGGGTTGGAAGAAAAATGTTCATTGCACCTATATCTGAGAAGAACTTATAGTCAAAATATTTGGAGAAATCTCACAACTCAATAAAGAAAATAAACTCAATTGACTTGGGTAAAAGATTTGAACAGGCATTTTACCAAAGAAGATATAAAATATATAAAATGGTTAACCTCACTAGTTTTCATGTAAATACAACTACAACCATTAGTGAGATACCAATACACACCCATTTAAATAGCTAAATTAAGACAATGCCAGGTGTTGGCAAGAATGTATATGTGGAGAAACTAGAACTTTGCTGGTATGAAGGTAAATTGTAAAACTCTTTGGGAAATATTTGCACATTTTCGTATAAAGCTAAAAAAAAAAAAAAAAAGCCATGGTTAATATGGTTAATATGACTCAGCAGTTCCATCCCTAGCAATTTACCTAAGAGAAGTAAAAACATATGACCTACAACTTGGAACAAAGTATCCTAGGGATTATTGTGGTATATCCATACAAATGAGTACTAGTCAACAATAAAGAGAATAAATTCCTGATATCAACAATGTGAATGAATCTGAAAAACATTGTGCTGAACAAAAGACTCTGGAAAGAAAGAGTATATACTATATGTTCATTTTATATGAAACTCTAATCCATAGTGATAGAAATCAGATTTGTGGTTACCTAGGTTTGGGGTGGTTCAATATTTTGCCTCGAGTTGCAATATTGAAAGATTCTGTGGCCAAAACACTGAACCACGCAGCAAACATCAAAAGAAGATGGAAGGAATATACAGCATCACTGTACCAGAAAGGGAAACCTTGGTGGTGTAGTGGATAAGAGCTACAGCTGCTAACCAAAAGGTCGGCAGTTCGAATCCACCAGGCAGTCCTTGGAAACTCTATGGGGCAATTCTACTCTGTCCGTTAGGGTCGCTATGAGTTGGAATCGACTTGACGGCAATAGGTTTGGGTTTTTGGTACCAAAAAGAATCGGACGACGTTCAGCCACTTCAGGGGTAGCATATGATCAAGAACTGATGGCACTGAAGGAAGAAGCACAAGTTGCACTGAAGGCATTGGCGAAAAACAAGGCTCCAGGAATTGACAGAATACCAACTGAGACGTTTCAACAAGCGGATGCAGCACTGGAGGTGCTCACTCATCTATGCCAAGAAATTTGGAGGACAGCTACCTGGAAAAGATCCATATTAGTGCCCATTCCAAAGAAAGGTGATCTGACAGAATGTAGAAATTATCAAACAATATCATTAATATCACACAGAAGTAAATTTTGCTGAAAATTGTTCAAAAACAGTTGCAGCAGTACATCAACAGGAAACTGCCAAAAATTCAAGCCAGATTCAGAAGAGGATGTGGAATGAGGGATATCATTGCTGATGTCAGATGGATCTTGGCTGAAAGCAGAGAACACCAGAAAGATGTTTACTTGTGTTCTATTGACTGTGCAAAGGCATTTGACTGTGTGGATCATAACAAATTGTGGATAACATTGTGAAGAATAGGAATTCCAGAACACTTAATCATGCTCATGAAGAAACTGTACATAGGCCAAGAGGTAGTCATTCAAAAAGGACAAGGGGATACTGCATGATTTAAAATCAGGAAAGGGGTGTGTCAAGGTCGTATTCTTTCACCACGTATTCAATCTGTATATTGAGAAAATAATCTGAGAAGCTGGACTATATGAAGAAGAATGTGCATAAGGATTAGAGGAAGACTCATTAACGATGTGCAATATGCAGATGACATAACCTTGCTTGCTGAAAATGAAGGGGACTTGAAGCACTTACTGATGAAGATCAAAGACCGCTGCCTTCAGTATGGATTACAGCTCAACATAAAGAAAACAAAAATCCTCACAACTGGACCAGTAAGCAACATCATGATAAAAAGTAAAAAGACTGAAATTGTCAAGGACTTCATTTTACTTGGCTCCATAATCAGCGCCCATGGAAGCAGTGGTCAAGAAGTGTTAAAAAGCAAAGATGTCACTTTGAGGACTAAGGTGGGCCTGACCCACCTGGACAGTGAATAATGAAAACTGAAGAAGAATTAAAGCCTTTGAATTATGGTGTTGGCGAAGAATACTGAACAAACAAACCTGTCTTGGAAGAAATACAGCCAGAATTCTTCTTAGAAGGGAGGATAGCGAGACTTTGTCTCATGTACTTTGAACACGTTATCAAGAGGGACCAGTCTGTGGAGAAGGACATCATCATGCTTGGTAAAGTAGAAGTAAAGTAGAGAGTCATTGAAAAAGTGGAAGACCCTCAGCGAGTTGGACTGACACAGTGGCTGCAACAGTGAGCTCAAACATAGCAATGATTGTGAGGACGGCACAGGACGAGGCACTGTTTTGTTCTAGTGTACATAGGGTCACAATGAGGTGGAATCTAAGAAGGCACCTAACAAAAACAACAGTTTTGGGGTGGGGTTGAGGAATGAATGGAAAGGGCACAGGGAAATATTTTGAGGTAGTAAAATATTCTAAATCTTGATTATGATGATTGTTAAAGCCAAACCCATCGAAGGTGAGTCGATTTTGACTTATAGTGGCCCTACAGAACAGATTAGAACTACTCCATAGGGTTTCTAAGGAAGCAGACTGCCACATCTCTCTCCAAGGGAGTTGTTGGTGAGTTAGAACCTCCAGCCTTTTGGTTAGCAACCAAAGGCTTAACCACTGTGCCACCAGGGCTCCTTGATGGTGGTTACAGGGGTATATATATTTGCAGTGATAGTTACATGAGTGGGTACACTTAAAATGGGTGAATTTTGCAGTATGTGGATTATGCTTTAATGAAGTTGGTTTTTTAAAAAGTCTCAGTTTAATGAGAAAGATGCATAATTCATAATACACTGAATGTTGATATATCAGGGCATGCTTCTAAAACCACAGGAGAGTTTCTTATTATAAGTTTCATCAGGTATGCCATTTGATTCTCTAGCTTTAAAATTATTCTTTTCAAAATACCCTCCAAAATTTGTATTAAGAAAATCCCTAGAATTTTGTTCCCTCTTTCTCAGACCTATTACTCCAGTAATGACAAAGCCACCTTTATTCTTCAAAGGTGCTTTGACTTCCAACTTAAGGTTTTACACCTGAATTGTTCAACAAACTTTTAAAAATAATTTTAAAAGAAAGAAGGTAATGGCAAAATCAGTTTGTAGAAGGTATTCCGCCATTTTCGAGGCTGTGGGTCTCCTCAGCTGTGAGGAGACAAGAGGATAACCTATGTCTACCAGAGTAAAGGAAGAGCTATGCTTACTGAAACATACCTATGAGCAATAGCTTGTGGAGCTGGAATCAGATCCGGGAAGGAAAAGAAGGACTCAGCTGAATGTGTTAAATGAAAAGTAAACAGGCTTGTTTAAAATAGTGACTATGAGCCGGTTGTTTTGGCAGGATTCATAGTGACAGAGAGTCCTTGTTTTTACTCAGCTTGGGGCCTGTCTTCTCTCTCATGAGTGTTTCTGCTTGTGAGGGAAACATGGTGGCTAATAGCATCAAGAGAAGCAGCATTTAAAATATACCAGACAGCCTTTTACCTATTCTCACATTATGGTAATATGTACTTGCAGTACGTTCCTTTCAGTAGGGAACAGAATGAAAAATAAAATTCTCTACCTAATCAAAAACATTTACCAATTGATCTCATTCTCCGAACTAGTTGTCATGGTCTTGCCTGTCTTCTGTCAATATGAGGTGTGGTTGAATCATTCTTACTTAGTGATACTCATTATCAGCTCTTATCTCTCTCATAGTAGTTGTCATAAGAATCCACAGAAATCAAAGCCATGTATTTATCAGGAAAAAGTCAGTCATGTTATTTCTAATGACTAAAACCAGTTGCTGTCCAATCGACTCCAACTAGTGGGGACCCATGTATGTGTCAGCGTAGAACTGTGTTCAACAGGGTTTTCAATGGTTGATTTTTCAAAAGTATATCCTCAGGCCTTTATTCCAAGGTGCCTCTGGGAGGACTTGAACTTTTAACCTTACTGTTAGCAGTCAAGCACATTTACTCTTTGCAGTGTCTAGGAACTCGTTAATGACTAGCACAACCAATGCATTAGCATGGCAGACCTGAAGTACAGGAGACTGAAGAGCAAAGTGGTGATCCAAGTTTGGGAATTGAGCAAACTTAGGTTTGAGTCCTGGCTTCACTGCTTTTTAACTTTGTGATCTTTGACGCCTGCTTCTTAATCTTTTCAAATGCCAGTTCTAACATCCACCTTATTATGTTTTGTAAGGATTCAAAGAGGTAAGAAATGTAAAGCACTAACCACAGTTCTTGGCCTAGGGTAACTATTGAATGTACAGTAGCTTTTATTATCTTTATGACTTTTATTAGAAATGAGGACTCCTGACCTCTAATGCTCATGAACAGCTAAAGCAATGGACGACTCTTAAGCTTTGTGCCCAAATTTCCTTCTCTAAATTGAGGGTAATACCTTTCTTATCTATCTGCTGGGATTGTTAAAAAGATCAAATGTAAAAGAACTTTAAAAATTCCAATGGGCTGATTAAATAGGGTGCCCATTTACTTTGTGTTGGTGGTGGGAGTGAAGAGTGGGAGTCAAAGAAAGGTGAATTTTAAAAATAGCCCTGTTTTTCAGTTGGGTGAGAGAACATTTTTATGAAGAGAAATTCATAGTTATGTAATTGGTTGAAAAGTTGGGTAGGACAAAGAAGGCCAGAAACATGATCCTAATAAAATCAGAAATGAAAATTGTGGATTATCCTGAAAGTATAAACAAATGGGACGAATGTTGGACTCCAGGAAATTATTGCTTAAGGCTGCTAGGAAGTGAAGCTCAGCTTGGTTCTTTTTTTTTTTTTTTGGCCTACTCCAACTCACACGCACACACACACACACTCAATTCCATGTGATTAAGCAGCTTTGTTCCTGTCACTTTCAACATGCCACTGCTTCCTAGAACACAGGGAGGCTTTGCAGGAGAGGGCTCCCTGGTTCTTAAGTGTCCCTTCTTGCATAACTCTGGTTTTTGAAGAGGTGTGCCAGAGGCGAAGTGCACACTGTGGCATTTGCAGGATTTATGGGAAACCAAATGCTTGAGTCAGAAATTGCCAAGTACACATTTCATTTTGATTTAAAAGACGGTTAATGTCTAAAACTCAAAAGAACACAAGTGATTGTTAATAAAATAGGTGATGAGAACTAATAATTGAGGAAGAGATCTCTTTTACGTGCAGCAGATGATGCTGACTGTAACTAGGTAGCTAAGGCAGCCTCCTAATATAATGAGTAGCAGTTTTCTGATGGTATTCTGTGACTGAGAATTTGGGTCCTCTTTGATCATGGGGAAAATGGGTCATTTTGATATGTCGCTGGAAAGATCATTTTCTCATGCTGTACCATAACGTTCTGTTTATATCCCTGACTTCAATGCCACAATAACTTGGCAAGAAGCTACAATGGCTCTCACAAATGGATGCTTATAGAGCCATTTAAATTGTCCAGGCTTAGCTTCAACCTGGAGAAAATGAAGGGGCCGATGGTTCCTGTAAATGTGGGCCTTTCCATTGAATGGTGATATATAAGTCTGATGACTAATAAATATACCCTACATGGGAAACATTTGGGTGATGACATCTTTTTTCTTTCACGCTTTTAACTAGCCACAATAGCTGGGATTTTACTTAAGGAATATATGGGAAACAGACTAAGCCCCAAGGCAAATCATGCTGGCAGCTGTAGAAAGAGAAGGCTACACTTTCCCATGTATGTTATCTGCATTTTCCTGTCATTTGAACATCTGCTGGGTCCCCTGCACACTGCACATTGAATACCTGGGATAGGACAGTGTTAGCTTCTTGCCTTAGGAGAACCAGAGACAGGTTATTAAGCTGCAGCCTTGAGGCCTCTGACTCCAGCCCTGTCCGTGTGGCCCGGCTTTTCAGACAAATGTACCCACAAAGGTTCAGTGTAATGTTGAACACAATTCATTTTTAGACCACCTCTCTCCCAGTGTCCCAACAGGGATCCTGCTCTACTTAACTCAGGAGTATTCGAGGATCAAATGAGAGGAAAATGATTGCAATTTTGCAAGGCACAAAGTATAATGTAAAATATCATCTTATTGGCTAATGTCACTTTGAAGCAAAGGAAGAAGTTCTTTATACCCTTTCCATGCAATTTATTACATCCAGTTACCTAATTTTTGCTTGGAGGCATACATTTCTGGTTACAAAATTGTCTGGATTGCCACTGGAGTCTATCATATCACTGAGCATTTTCCTACACCTTTATCTAATCTGTTTTTCTCTTTTGTTCCTACCTCTCTGTAAAGATAGTTATCTTTTAAAAAACAACTTGCTTAAACTTACCTTTTTCCATTCTAAGTTAGATGAATTTAAGCATACAGGCAAGTTCCTGGATTCTTTCAGCAACTTGCTTCTTTGCCATCAGAATCAGTTACTTCAGAGTCAAGAGAAGCATGTATGAGGATCTGGTCATTCTAGGACCATGTTATTATTAGGGGAGGGAAGGGGACACTCTTTTGCTCAGGTATACTGCCCCTCTTATATCAACATGAACATAAACTATGCCTGCATGTATAGAGTATCTCAAGTCTCTGAGCCTCTTTAATTTGTTTTAATTACATATTCCTCAAAGCAGCTCTGGGAGTCTAGACTCTGTGCCTGAGAACCGAATGGAAGATGTTGAGGTCAGCATGACCTAACAGGACTAGTAAGTCAACGTGACCGTTTTCAGAATTAAGTGCTAATCCTGTGGCCAATCCAAAGGATAACAGGGCCCCTCAGGATTCCTTCTATCACATTGATTGCTAAGAATGAATCCTGTGTTTAGAATCAAGATCAGTGGTGTCACCCAGTGTGGTAACCCATGGTATCACCCTACCTACGGTAATTACCACACTATTGTGGCTAAAACACAAGACAATTTGACAAAATCGGCAACTATAAAAACACCAGCAGCATGTTGTCGCATGTGCAGATGAAACCACATGATTGGAAGTGTCTTTGTAGTTGGGTAACAATGACAGCTCTGACCAGAGTGCATTAAGAAGTTCACAAAGTAAATTAGCATAGAGTTTCAGCCTTGTGGGTATATTGATACAGGTAAACTGGGCTTGCAATTTTTGTTGTTGTTGTTATAACTAATTACAGTGATTTTTAAAATAATAAATTTCTGCTGAAACACTGCACAAAAATTTTTCTAGTTATTTTGATGTGACCTTCTCTAACAGCGTCACTGGTGCGGTCCACACCCTCTTTTCCCCCTAGCGATGCCACCGTTCAAGACTGCATTTGTAAGACCATGTGGAAAAAGAAATTACAAAGTTATTTAAAGGCTTTTCCTCCCAGCTTTCCACTGCCCTCCCAACCCACCCCAACTCCATAAACACTAAAATTGTATCTAGACATACTTCATTGTGAGCCTTAGAAAGGCATGTTTCTATTGGCAACCAAGCTCCTAAACATCACTGCATACCAACTAGGAAGGAATCAGGATTGACGAAAAAATGAAGGTAAGATTTGTTCTAGATGATTTATTCTGCTGTAATTTCTCCAAGAGGTCCCCTCCCCGCCCCATGCCCCTTTTTTTCCTTAAATAAATAACGAGCTTTGGAAGTCCTTTAACCTGTTTTTCTTATAGACATCTTTCTAAAGGAAAATAGAGACAGTGTGCTCTGGAAGTTTATATAAGGGCCAGAAAAGGAGGCACTCTGGGGCAGTTTCAACCCTCCTACAGCAGGTTTCTTTATGGCGAGTGTGACAAAGGGCAGGCTGTGCAGCAAAAATGCCAGCGATCGTGTTCAAAAACCTTCGATCACTCTTCTTGATTTGACATGAAATATTAAACACCAGTTACCAGCAAGGAGTTATTGAATGCAGATGTCCACTATCACTTTCAAATTGCTAAAGTCAATTTAGGTTTATGTATTTTCTTTGCTTAAGCATTCGCATGCAACACAAATGTTCTGTGACAGTAATGATTTCACAACCTACTCTTTTAAATTAGGAAAGGACATCATGTATGTGTTTCCATTTTTTTTTTTAATGCTCATTTTTTTCTTTTTTTTGCATTCAAAAACTTAGTGGCCTTTACTAAAAAAATGGGACCTTGGATTGAAAAATAAATAAAAAGAAAGAGCTCCACCTACTGATTCATTTTTAAAATCTTTTTTTATTTTCCCTCTCTTTTTGAATTGAAAATGCTCTTTGGCACAACAGGGACCTTGTGAGCATGTAGCTCAAACTGTTTGGCTGAAAAATAAAAACCAAAAAAAGATATAGGAGTTGTCCGCATAGGAAGGAATAGTTTAGAATGGAGCTCTGTCCAGGTAACTAAAAAAGCCCCCCCCCCACCTTCTTTTTTTCTGTACCTCTCAGAAGTCCTCATTAATAAGTCTGGTCAGGGTTAGTCCTCCCTGGGGATATAGGTTAACTGTGGCATTCCCTTTGGCTGCATTTAACAGAATCCTGACGGGTCATACATTTTTCTCTATTACAATAATGGTATTCATGTCACTTGCTGCCTCTTCCTTCTGAAGGACTTGGTGGGTGCTCTTTGAAAGGATTTACAAGGGCTTTTTCTCCCACTGGTGAAGGTGGAGCTGTTTAGGGCCTACCATACCACTTCCCCACCTCTACCACTGCCCAGACTCAAGTGATTTCATAGGGGAAGTGAAGAAAAACATCCACTAGGAATCTGGGAGGTGACCTAAAGAGGCCAAGAGCAATTACTTGAGAAGGAGCCGCCTGGGCCAGCCTGCTGGGGGTGAGGGTTGAGAGCAGCATCTGGAACGGTGGTTGTGACATCTGCCAGGTCTCACCCTACAACCTCTGTTGCTGAGAAGCTTCCAGAACCATTTTCAATTCCTGCTTTTCAACTTCTTTTGAGAAAGGTGTGTTTCCATGAGTGTCTCATTGTGTGCTAACTTATGCAGCTCCCTCGTGACACAAACAGATGTGACTTATTGGGGGTCACCATGTCCTGGATCTGTGGCACCCACTCTTCCTGGCTTGGACCCTGCTCCTTCATTTAAAAGAAATCTTTCATAGAATTTCTTTTAAGATGAATAGACATCCGACTGTATTCATCTCACACATTCGAGCAGTGGCTATAGAAAAATATTACCAATGAGCAACAAGATGATATCTGAAAACACACAATGGAGTAATTTAGATTAAAGTCTCTTACCTTTGAGTCTGTCTGCTCGGTCAGGCATTTCTATAGACGTTATTAACTAACCATAGGATCCAGGTATTCAAAGTGTGAATAGAAAATGTCTATTCTTCCCCCCAAATGAATCACACATCACTTATCACTGCAGAGTTGCCAAACTCTAGTTTCCTTGTCAAACATAAATTCAATAGCTGACCACAGCTAGGGACAGAAATTTCTCATAAATCAAACAACTACATACATTAGAGGGAGAGAGAGGGGACCCACTGCTACATTTCAGTCAATCAAAAAAATATGTAATGAGTGTCTACTGTGTTCAAGGTGCTGTGCTTGGTGCCAATGGGAATGTAATAAAATATGATCTGACCCTGGCCCTCAGTGAGGATACATCTACTTCACATTGCTGCTGTGAGGAGTATGTGCAATTACTAGCACAGTGCCTGGGACATAGTCAGCAATAGGTAAATGGCTGCTATTATCAGGTCTATTTGTACTATGTCATATTTAAGAGAAAAATACAAGAGATGCTGGCTCCATGATAGGTTACCAAATGGCTGATCAGGCAATAAATTGTCCTGTGATCAGAAGAAAGGGAGGTTCCTGGAAGCTTGAGTAGGTTAGTTTCATGCAGATGGCCCAGCCATTGTTGGTAATCCCAGTTTTGGGGGAGCTGTCTTAGTTACCTAGTGCTGCAACAGAATGTCCTTGAGTGGTGCAAATGGCCACTAACCAAAACGTTGGCGGGTTGAACACGCTCAGTGGTGCCACGGAAGAAAAGATTACAGCCAAGAAAACCCTGTGGAATTCAGTTCTACTCTGTAACATATAGGATTGCCATGAGTTAAAATTGACTCGGCGGCAACAGGTTTTAGCTTTTAGCCATAACAGAAGTACCAGAAATGGGAGGTTTTAGAGTATTTCTCATAGTTCTAGATGCTAAAAGTTCAAATCAGAGTCTCAGTCCTGTGGGGCCCTTCCTTGTCTGAGCCCTGAGTGTTTCTGGTTCCTTGACATTCCTGGGCTTGTAGACCATCCTCACATGGTGACTGTCTTCCTATAATGTGTACCTTTGTGTCTATCTCAGTCTTTTTATAACTCAGAGTGATTATCTTTAGGAGTGTACCCTATGCTGGTATGATCTCAATAACATAACAAAAGAAAACCCTGTTTCTAAACAGGATCACAACTATAAAAAAATTAGGTATTAAAAAAAGGGCCAAAAATTCAACACAAACTTCAGGGAGACAAAATTCAATCCATAACAGAAGCTTATTAAATTCCAAACACCAGGCTGAACTCTTGACAATTTGATCTTTTTTTAACCGTCACAATAGTGTGATGTAGACATCATCACTGCCCATTTTCCAGATAAGGAAATGGAGGCTCAGAGAAGCTAGGTGACATAATTTGGGTCACAGAGACCCTACACTGATGCTCATGGTTTTTCCACTTAATCAATCTGTCTCCCTCATAGAATTACAGGCTTTAGAATGGGAAAGAAATGAGACCATCTTGTTCTAACCGCTCATTGGCAGGTAAAGAAGCAGGGGTTCAGGGAAGAAAAGTGATTTGTATAAGGGCACACATCTAACCAGCGACAAAACCGAAATTAGAAACTGAGGCCTCTGATTCCAACCTAGTGGCATTTCTAACATTTTTTATTATTTATTTCTAACGAATATTAAGCACTGTTTTAATACAACTGTAAAAAGAGCCTGCTAAGGAATATCTGGGAAACCCTGGTGGCATAGTGTTTAAGTGCTACAGCTGCTAACCAAAGTTCAGCAGTTTGAATCCACCAGTGGCTTCTTGGAAGCTCTATGAAGCAGTTCTATTCTGTCCTATAGTGTCGCTATGTGTCGGAACTGACTTGACGTGTGTTTGTTTGGTTTTCTAGTTTTAAGGAATATCTGTGTATTCCAAGTCAATTTTACATCACCTCTCTTCTCTGCTGAGGAGGTACTTAGTGATTTCCTGTAACAGAGAAATCATTCCCCACCTCATATTTCACCCCACTCCAATCCCAACTCACACACACACACAATACGCACACCTTATTTTTATTCGAAAGGTAAAATGTCTTAAATATCTCCGCATGTAGGGCTTCTTTTTAAGCCCAGGCTTAAACTGAACCTTTGTTCCTCCCAAACCCTTTTTTCAACAAGTCTTCTTTGGGGCTAATTTGTTTCCTGGGAACACTGTAATTTAGAACAGGCTAACAAAGACCTACTAATATCAGACATTCATAATTTGCCAGAGTGTGCCTTCTTCCTTGGCACATGAGTAGTCCCCAAATCAACCAGAACACCAATTAATCTGTGTGTCAATGAGATGAAAACTTTTGGTTTTCTTGAGCTCAGGCTCTTCTCCTTGATCTAATACGATCATTCTGCTCTGTGTTCCATTTGTGTTTGTTGTTATAGATAGTGCTCTACCAATTTCTACAGTTGCTCCAAGCGTAAAATCAAAAGAAACGTATGATATGAGCTTATAATAGCATGGCTCTAACAGGGCTTATAACAAAAACCATTAGTTGATTTGCTTAATTTTATCTTTCAGATCACTAGTTCAATAATTAAAAAAAATTTTTTTTGAGTGCAATTATTTATGACAAAACAAACACCTGTGTAACCATGAATAGGGCCATGAAATAAAATGTATAGTCAGTGTCAAGGAAGCCCCTTTGTATCCCCGCTCAAGCTTTCCTTTTCCATTAAAATTTACCATTACTTTGAACTTTAGGATAAGCATTTCCTTGCTTTTCTTTATACCATCTGAGCCTGCATTGTTAAATACTGTAGTTCAGTTTTTCTTGCTTTTAAACTTTATTTAAACTGTGCCATGCAGTATGTATGTGTGTGTATATACATATATATGTACACTAACACACATATATATACACATATATATATATAATATGTAATATCTATATATTATGAGCCCTGGTGGCACAGTGGTTAAGTGCTTGGCTGCTAACTGAAAGGTCAATGGTTCAAACTCACTGACACACTGGGAGAAAGATGGGGCAGTTTTCTTCCATAAAGGTTACAACCTTGGAAACTTTGCGGGGAAGATCTACTCTGTCCTGTAGGGGTCGCTGTAAGTCAGAATCAACTTGAAGGCATTGAGTATATAAATAACATAGCAATTTTTTTTCTTTTTTATGTATATAGGAAACATTGGTGGTGTATTGGTTAAGTGCTATGCCTGCTAACCATAAGGGTTGGCAGTTCAAATCCACCAGGCACTCCTTGGAAACTCTGTGGGGCAGTTCTACTCCATCCTATAGGGTCGCTCTGAGTCGGAATCGACTCAACGGCACTGGGTTTGAGTTTTTTTTTTGTTATGTGTATATATACATATATATGTGTATGTATATGTATAAAAAAATCAATTAAAAACCAAACCCAAACCCACTTCCTTTGAGTCGATTCTGACTCATAAAAAAAAAAAAAACTCATAGTGACCCTAAAAGACCGAGTAGAACTGTCACCATAGGGTTTCCAAGGCTGCAAATCTTTACGGAAGCAGGCTGCCACATTGTTCTCCCACTGAGCGGCTGGCGGATTCTAATAACTGACCTTTCTGTTAACAGTGGAGCACTTTAACCACTGTGCCACCAGGGCTCTCTCTCTCTCTCTATAACCCAACCCACTGCTGTCGAATCGATTCCATCATATATTTTATGATATATTATATATATCATATATTTTATTCCTGGCTTCTTTCACTCAGCATTACATCCATCCATGAATATACCACATGGTATTTAGCCATTCTACTGTTGAAGGGCATTGTGTTGTTTCAGTTCATGACTATTATAAATAATGCTGCTATGTACATTTTTGTGCCCCTTTCTTGGTGTACATGTTCAAGCGTTATCTTGGGCATGTATTAATGAGTGGAATTATAGAGTCATAAAATATGTATATTTTCAACTTTAGTAGATAAACTTTTCCAAAATAGTTGTACCAATCTACACTCCCACCATTAGCGTGTGTACCTCCATCATTCTTGTAGGTGATTTTAATTTGCACTTTTCTGATTACTATAGAGGTTGGATATGTTTTCACGTAATTCATTTCATATGTTTACTGGACATTTGCCTACCGTTACATGTGTGTGTATGTGTATGGGTGTGTAGTGACTATTAAGTTCCCTTGTCCTTTTTTCTATTGGGTTGTCTTCCTCTTTCTTATTCCTATGTAGGAGTTCTTCATATATTCTGGAAAAAGCTCTTTGTCAGTAGTATTTGTTGGAAGCTTTCTCCCTTGGTGGTTTGCCTTTTCACCTCCTAATATTTGATGAACAGATATTTTCAATTTTAATATATAACTTCATCAATCTTTCCCTTATGGTTAGTGCTTTTGTTTCCTACTTAAGAAGTCTTCTCCTATAGTGAGATCATAAAGATATTCTCCTAAGTTATCTTCTAGATACTATATAGTTTTGCCTTCCACATTTAAATTTAAAATACATCTAGAAATGATATTGTGTATGATGTGACGAAGGGATCAATTTTCTTTTTTTTTCCTATGTATAACCTATTTTCCCAATACCATTTGTTGAGGAGACCATCACTTCCCCCATTATTGAAGTACCATGATTGTAAATATCATGTCCAGATATACATAGGTCTGTTTCTGGGCTCATTTGATCTATTTATCTATTCATGAGCCAAAACCACACACTTTAAATTACTATAGCTTTATAAGTTTTGATATGCAATATAGCATCTCTCCCTTACTCTTCTTTAAAAATATTTGTGACTTTTTGCATTTCCATTTAAGCTTGAGAAATGGGTTGGCAATTTCTGACAAAAAACAAAACAAAACACTGTTTTGGATTTAAATTTGGGTTGCATTAAATACTAGAGGAAGAGTAAAAATTAAATATCAGTCTGGGAAGGAATGGACATCTTTACAATAATCATACCAGATAATCTTTAGTCATGTTCATTCAGACCTTCTACTGACTTTTATTTCAATAACACTTCCCTGTTCCAGGCTGGCTCCTTTTTTATAGCAGTCAGTTCTTTTTTATGGATTTGATACTATTCTTTTCATTTTATTGATAATTTTAAAAGGTTACTGTTTGCAAAGCATCATCTCTGTTTCCTTTTGGATTGTTTTATCTGTTTGTTCATTTCTGCACTTCTTATTTACACATAGTGACCCTTGTTATAGAAGGAGAACTATGTTGACTAGGACAACTTGCTCATGTGCTTGTTCTTAGTAGGTGAGCATAATGGTTAATTTTATGTGTCAATTTGACTAGGCTGTGGTGCTAGTTGTTTGGTAAACACTAGTCTAGATATTGCTATGAAGGTATTTAGATATGATTAACATTAACTATGGATTTTTATGGATAGATTTTAACCTTTACTTTTAAGTTATAGCCCATTAATGGTGTAGAGCTGTGTCGTATTTCCCATTGGGCCTCTTTGAAGCTCAGGAGTCGCTGCCCTGGCTCAGTTCCTTGCTCTTGTTACTGTCTTAGCTTAGTTTTGACTTAGCCTGTCTGCTGTAACAGAAATACCACAAGTGGGTGGCTTTAAAGAACAGAAATTCATTTTCTCACAGTACTGGAGGCTAAAAGACCAAATAGATTCTCAGCCATATCAGTTTCTTCTTTGTCAGTAGCCCTGGGCATTCCTTAGCGATTCTCACGTGTCATTTGTCTTTCCCCTGTGTGGGTATCTTTGTGTCTAATCTGCTTTTTTTATGACTCAGAAAGAAATAGATTTAGAACTCACCCTACTCGAGTATTATCTGATTAGCCTAAGAAAGAAAATCCTATTTCCAAACAGGATTACATCCGGGATATAGAGGTTAGAATTATAGCATACATTTTAGGGGGCAGGGGAGAGTACAATTTAATCCATAATATAGCCCTTGCTCTCACCCTTTCCCAAGTAATCTATGCCTCTACTTTAACAGTTCTCAGGACTCTTGCCAGCATCTTGCTGTTCCCTGTAAGTTAAAGAGGAGGTGAATTGGGCAAATACGTTCTATAAAAACTCCTCTAATTTACTTGCCTAATTCCTACGCCACAGTTTTCTCATGTCCCAACACTCATCTTGGAGCTTTCCAAGGCAGTGCCAAAAAAAAATGGCTCCCATCTTCACAGAAGCCTTCTTCTTGCATGTTCTGAGTTGCAATGTCCTCATCTGTTAACAATGTCTCTTATGGCTGTCTACCAGGAAGAAAAATGAATTATGGTCCCTTTCTTATTTTCATTGCTGTAATGGAGTTATTCTTTTTGTATACATTTATTGCACTGGTATAAAAAAAAACCAGGGGAGACAGATAGGGAATAGATAAATCATTGCTTCAACAAATATTTTTGAATCATTTACAGTATACCAGGCAGTGTTCTAGGTGTTATAGACACAGCATTGAAAAATTGGCCCTCTTGGACCTTCCATTCTAGAGGGAAAAGACAAAGCAAAAGTAAATAATTAAATACACTTATATCAAATAGTATTAATGATAATGGGTTGGACAAGGTTGTTAGTAGCAAAATGGAGAGGTATTTAGAAAAGAAATTAAAAAAGTGTTTGTGATGAATTAGGCATAGGGGTTGAAGAATAGCAATCATTAATGGTTAGTTAGAGAGGGGTATGTCTGGAGAAAATCAGTAAAAAATACCAGAGAAAGAGTAAAAATTAGGAGACTCTGGACTATCCAGGACTTAGTCCTTGGATCATTTCTTTTTTCTGCCTATACTCACTCCCTAGGTCATCTCATCTACTCTCATGGTATTAAATATCATCTATATGCTAATGACCACCAAATGTATACCTCTAGGCTGGACATCCCTGAACTAGGACTCAATTCCCCAACAACCTACTTGACATCACTATTTAAAAATCTAACTGACAACTCGAAATTGACATGTACAGAGCTAACCTCTTGATATCTCCTTTACCCCCCAAAACTAACTCTTTCTGCAGACTTTCCCATCTCAGTTAAATGGCAGTTCAGTTCTTCTCCACACCTTCATGCCACTTATTTAATCCTCTCTTTCTCAGTAAACATGTTTCATACATTTGTAATACAGATAGTTTTGTCACATTCTGCATTTCATCCTGGGATTCCCTTGAAATCTAAATGGTTTTTTAAAATTTGCATACATTAAGGTTTAATCTTTGAGCTCTAAAGTGTAATGGGTTTTGACAAATGCATGGTGTCATGTATCAACTATTACAGAATAGTTTTATCACCCTTAAGAATGTTCTTGGAGTCACCTATTCAAATCTCCTGTCCCTTCCCCCTGATCCTCCAGCAACCATTGATCTTCCTAATGTCTTTATAGTTTTGTCTTTTCTAGAATATCTTATAATTGGACTCATACAGTATGTAGTATTTTCAGACTAGTTTCTTTCACTTAGCAACATGCATTTAAGATTCATCTATGACTTTTCATGCCTTGATAGCACATTTCTTTTTATTGCTGAGTAAAGTTTCATTGTGTGGGTGTACCACACTTCATTTAACCATTCACGTATTGAAAGGCATCTTGGTTGCTTCCAGGTTTTGGTGACTATGAATAAAGTTGGTATAAAAATTCACGGGCAGGTTTTTATGTGAACATAATTTTTCAAATCAATTGGGTAAATGCCTAAGAGCATGATTGCTTGATCATATGAATGAGATTATGGTTGGCTTTGTAAGAAACTGCCAAACTGTCTTCCTAAGTGGTTGTACCATTTTGTGTTCCCACCAGAAATGAATGAGAGTTCCTATTGCTCCACATCCTTGCCAACAATTGTTATTGTCAATTTTTTTAAATAGATTTTAATCATTCTAATAAGTAGATGGTACTGGGTTTTTAATAAGTAGTGCTTCATTGCTTTAATGTGCAATTCCCTAATGACAAACGTCCCTGAGCATCTTTTCATAGCTTTTTTTCTGTCTGTATATTTTCTTTGGTGTGGTATCTGTTCAGATCTTTTGCCCATTTTAAGAAATTGGGTTCTTTGTGTATTTTGAATGTAAGTCTTAATCAAGTGTGTTGTGCAAATATTTTCTCCCTGCCTGGCTTGTCTTTTCATTCTCTTAACAGTATCTTGTGCAGAGCAGAAATCTTTAATTTTAATAAAGTTCAATTTATTGATTTTTTTCTTACATAAATCATTCTTTTGTTGTTTTATCTGAAAACTAATTGCCAAACCCAAGGTCACTTAGATTTTTTCCTGTTTTCTTCTAGAAGTTATACAGTTTTCTGTTTTACATTTAGGCCTGTGACCCATTTAGAGTTAAATTTTGTGAAAAGTGTAAGGTCTGTGTCTAGGTTTATCTTTTAGCATATGGACATCCATTGTTCCAGTATCAGTTGCTGAAAGTACTAACCTTTCTCCATTGGATTGCCTTTCTTCCATTGTCAAAGATCAGCTGACTGCATTGGTGTGGACCTATTTCTGGGTTCTCTATTCTATTCGATCGATCTATGTGTCCATTTTTTCTACAAAACCATGCTGTCTTGGTCACTGTAATTTCACAGCAAATCTTGAAAGGATGTAGTGTGAGTCCTCCAACATTTTCCTTCTTTCAGTATTGTGTCCTGTATTCAAAGTCTTTTGTCTTTTTTTAATTTTAGAATTAGCTTGTTGACATTTACAAAATGCCTTGCTGGGATTTTGATTGGAGTTGTATTGAATCCCTACAGGTAATGTAGGAAAGAATTGACATCTTAACAGTATTAAGTCTTCTAATCCATGAACACAGAGTATTTCTGTAAACAAAAACATCATTGAGTCTTATTTAAGTCATATTGGAAGGTGTTTCTTTGCAATAAGCAGTTTTCCAGAACACAAAAGGGTGGGGGCATTTTTCAACCTTCCCTGTGATGAAGGCGAGGCAAAATTCAACATTGTCATAGATGCTTAAATTAATTTAATAAAAGGATTACATTTTACCTGTGGGGAAACTGAGTCTCAAACAAATTAAGGCACATAATGATTTAGGATGAAAAGTTGTACCGCAACATGGGCCCCCAGACTGCAAGTTTGGTTTTCTTTCCAACATGTTGGTTTTACAAACAATTCTGTATTTAATTTAACTTTATCCTTTTCAACAAAGGCAATTTATTATTTGTATAACAAGTATTTATTTGATTTTATGCCTTTCATATGAATACATTTCCAAATGTGAAAATACATCCTTTATCAGACTTTCACACGGATTTTAAGGGGTCAGAATAGATGAGTATAATCATAAGGCGCTTCCTTCTGGTTTTGTTAGTGTGCACTGAGTGCTGCATCCATCATCAGATCATTTTTGGCTGTGCTGAGGATGAAGTGAGAGCACCTTCCAGGGAGATACTAAGAATGCATTTACCCTAGATCTTCATTTACTCGTTTTCAGATTTAGTGATGACTGTTTCTCCTTACTCTTAGAAGAAATCATCTAATTGACAAACTCTTTCCATAGTCCTCTCAAAGGGGCAAAATGACTCTTCCCAATTACAAAGAAAACTTACTATTAGAGCACGAGATGTTTTAATCTCTTGTGTTGTCGTATGGAGGATTTCATACCTTTGTTCTCAGTCCAATACTGCTCTTGATTCACGGTCATCTTCTTCCTGAGGTAGGATTGAGAAGGAGGTTGGAGTGAGAGGGAGAAAGCCTTGAGCTTCCCCCAATGTGGTAGACTCTGCCACTAACTGTGGCATGACTCAAGTCAGAGATGGTTTAGATTTTGCACCCCTCATCTTCTTTCTCAAATAAAACTAATGAAGTGATATTATGGAAGTGCTTATGCTTCAAGAGACTTCATGCTGTATATTTAATGCACGAAATTTATTCATTCAGCAAACATGGATGTAGGGCCAGACCTGTGCAAGGTACTATGGGTCCTTAAGAAACAGCATTGGGAAAGCATAGATTGGGTCCTTGCTTTGACATAGTTTAAAACCTGGTGGAGACAATAGACATTGAGTAAGAACTAAAAGTGGGGTGGCTCATGTGAAGAAATTTAGCTTGCTATCATGGTGTAAAATGTGATCAGGTAGTGGGGTGGCAGCTGGGTTAATTAACAGTCCAGAAGTTTCTGCTGAGAAAATTATGCTTAAACTGAAATCTGCAGGATGCATACCAAAAAACTCAAACCAGTTGCAGTCAAGTCAATTCTGACTCATGGCAACCCCATGTGTTGCAGAGTAGAATTGCGCTCTACAGTGTTTTCAACCTATGACCTTTCAAAAGACTGTCACCAGGCTTTTCCTCCCAGGTGCTTCTGAGTGGGTTTGAACTTCCAGTGTTTTGGTTAGTAGTCCACCGTAACCATATGTGCTACCCAAGAAGCATAGGAGTTAGGTAAGCAAGGGAGAGTCAAGCTGGGAAGGATTATCGTACTAAATGATATAGTCCTGCTTTGAGAGAAAGTTAAGTTTCTCCTTTCTTTACGAGGCAGAAAGAAACTTTAAAATAGATCTCAAATAAGGCCAACACTAGAGATTAGTGTACTTTTGGAAAACCAGTTGAAAATGCCTTACCCTGGAAATGTATTATAAAAATGACAGTCCAGTTATACTGGTATCCTCTCTGCAAAAAGCCTCATGGAATCAGTGGTGTTACAAACTTTCTATAACAGATACGGTGGCTTACAATAGCTAGCATGTCAATGCAAATTATAAAATTGTGGTTGTCAGAAAATGTGCTACAAAAGAAAAAAAAAATCTGAAGCAGCAATTTCTCCAAATATGGTGACAGCTTAGTCATAAAAGAACATTCTACTTCATTATTATGAACAGATGAATCATTCCAGTGGTTTGCTGTGAATATATATATATATATATTTTTTTGCCATTTAGAAGAAAACATCTGCTATAACTAGGCGAATGATTAGCTGAAAGGTGTGTAGCAATTTTGTGTTTTTGGATTGCTTTCCAAGGCACACCTATTTCACCCTTCACTTCATTCAGGTGCATACCTAATGACCTAGAGGGTCATTTCCAGAATTTTCTGAATCAGCAGAAGCAAATTCTTGAAAAGGCTCATAATACAAAGTTTTTGTGTCTATCAGAACTTGAAGATTTCATTGTGATTACTCCCTTCCATTTTCAAAGAGTTTTTTTTTTCTACCTCCACCCCCAGTCCCACCTCCAAGATACTTCTTCAAGGTTAATGTTTAAGTATTAATGAAGTCTAGCCATCTCTTAAGAGATAAGAAAGTAAACAGGCTAGCTATGAGAACAAGGTTTCCAAGACTGGACATAAAGGAATGTTAATGCATCTTTAATAATGAGAACAATACGTTTTCAATCTTACACTTCAAGTAACTATGGTTACAAAAGCCTTGTGCTGCTTTACCTTCATTTAGTTCCTTTCACTGTGGATCCACCTCTGTCATCAAGAGAGTGTCCTGGTGCTAATGGCCCCTCAGTTTGTCATCAGGCGAATACAAAGATTAAATACCTTATGAATAGAGAGTGTAAATTTCTTTATCTGCTTGAGAAGTGTCTTTTCAAGAAGACAGACTTAGTCAACAAAGAAAAGAGAAGTGTTCTCAGTTTAAACCAACTTTCTAAAATAAAAAAAACACTGGCTTTCTATTGTATCTGAAGTGTTTTGTTACCAATGATTACCTGGCAAGTGCTTCAAGTCTTGAAAGTCCTAGTCCTGATATTGACTAAGTACTTCAAAAAGAATCTCTGCAGATACTTAAGGTGAAGGGGCCAAGAAGATATTATCTGGATGGAGTTTAGAACACTGCATTTAGGATGATGCATTGCTGGGGACATCTTCTCAAACAGTGTTAAGGACATGGGAAACTGTTTATGCCATAGCATTAGCAACAAAGCAAGACTTAGCATTATATATGTAATTCATTCTTTAAAAAATGGGATTAAATATATAAAGATGAAAGGAAACACATGAAAATGTACACAGTGGTTAGCTCAGTGGCTGTATTATGGGAGATTTATTATTTTAATAATCAGGAAAAAGCAGAAATGTTACATAAGTATTTTTTTAAAAAACAGCTACAACCTTGGCACTTATGAAAAGGACTCACTGCTAATTTTAGGCACCTTCACAGGGGGTTGGCAAACAATACTGAAAGCTGTTAACGCATTGGAGATCTTTCACCTAGAGAAAAAAGGGGAATGAAACATGAAAACTGGCTTCAACTATTTGGAGGACCATCAAGCAGAGGAGTTTCAAAACTCATTTTCCAAATCCTAGAAGTTCTATGGAGACAGAACTTGTCTTAATTTAAAGCTATTTCTAACAATAAGGGAACAAGTGGGTACTCAAGAATTAGTGAAGGTATTCAAGAAGAGGCTGGGTGAATATCAGACATACAGTTATAAAAAAGGATTGCTTTACTGAGTGAGAACTGACTGGGTTGTTTTTAAAGTCCTTTTCAATTCTTGGATTCTGTTATTTTAAGCACTGCTAACATATTTGCCCAACACTCTAGAGGTCGGGAGGCCTAGGCTTTTCTTTTCCTTCTTCCACTCCCCTTCCATATTGACAGAGAGTTCTGAGTTGTGCAAGGAGTCACTGGGGCAAATTGCCCTTGAGAACAATGAAAAAGAGCAGCAAATTGCCTATGATAAAGTCCCTGATAGAAGTAGAATCAACAGTGACAGAAAACAGTGACTTGTCTAATTTACCACAATGTGTTAATCATGTACCATAACTTCCAGGGCGGAACTTCCTTTGCTTGAAACTTCCAGAAGATTGTCACATGGATCACAGAGAATAAGACGGACTTAAATTTCCACAACTCACCTGGTCGCTGATTTAGACATGATCAATGTTATCCATCCTGTCCTCCATTCCATCAGTTTTGATACCATTTTACTTGGAAATGGCCAAAGGCATTGGAGAAAGCCCCTAATTTCAAATATACCAAACTTTCCATTGTTACTTTTTGTGTCCTGACTTTTGATTTGGAAAGTTCTCCTGTATGAGACAGTATTTATAGGGACTGCAGACTTGCTCTATATAAATAAAAGGGTATAACAAGAGTAACTGCTTCAAGGGCTGTTACCAGGAATTAGTGAGGTAATATATTCCTTAGACCAGCTTTTTGCACTTAGTAAGAATGCAAAATTTATATGCCACTGTTATATCATTGTTAATGTTTTTACTATTAACAGTTGAAAATTATAGCCATAGTTCAGATTCCACTTACATTTATTGAGTATAGGCAGTCCCCTGCTTACGAATGAGTTCCATTCTTAAATCTGTCTTTAAGTCAAATACGTACTTAAGTTGGAGCAGTTAGGTACAGTTCGTATCTAACGTCAGTTAGTCGAATGTTTGTCTTAGTATATAGTTTACCTTCTATGCATAAAAAAATATTAAAGACACATTTCCAGATACACTAAAGCATTTTAACATAAAATAATACAATAATAATAATGTTTTGATGCATGTCATTAAGTAGTGCTTGTTTGTTTTTTTGAACCTTTGTATATAACTAATTTTTAATGTAATAGGTTTTATGGGGCTTGGTTCATGACTACGGGTTGTGTGTAAGTGGAACGTTCATAACCTGGGGATTGCCTGTATCTATGTGTTCCAGGCAAGGAGCCCTGGTGGTGCAATGGTTAAGAGCTCAGCTTCTAACAGAAAGGTCCACAGTTTGAAACCACCCAGAGGCTGTATGGGAGACAAAGGCTCCTATGAAGATTATAGCCTAGGAAACCCTGGGGCAGTTCTACTTTGTCATACAGAATTGGAATTGACTCAAGGGCACACAACAACACCTATATGTTCCAGGCACTGTGTTGTTTTTATTTAAATCTCTTGATGACTCTGAGTTAAGAACTTTGCCCCTCTCTGTCCAGATGCATAAAGTTCAAAAGATTAAGTGGCTTGCTTAGATCACTTCTACAAGCTACCAGTTGTCCTTGAGTTGATTCTGCTTTATGGAGATCCTGTCTGTATCAGAGCAGAACCATTCCCCATATTGTTTTCAATGGCTGATTTTTTGGAAGTAGATTGCCAAGCTTGTCTTCTGAAGCACCTCTGGGTAGACTTTGAACCTCCAGTTCAAAACCTTTCAGTTATCAGCTGAATGTGTTAACCTTTTTAGCCACTCAGGGACTTCACCTAGATCACACACACACAAGTGCCCAAAGTCAGAGCTGGCTTACAAACTAAGGTTTCCTGACTCCAAGGCTGGGAGACAAAATTTTCAAAATGCCTTCAAGTGATACATATATAACGACACAAAAAATGTGTAATGTTTAATAATAAGAATAACAAATCTTTACATTAACCTATGAGGTAGATAGGACCAGAGTTATTCTGTTCCTGTGACAGATATGTTAAACTACTAGCCAGTATCACTCAGCTAGTACAGGACAAATGTGGGGTTCAAAGTCATGACATTTCAGAGTTTTTCACCATCCGCTGTGAAAGATAAAAGCCCTGACGGAGAACACTGACTCTCAATAGTGACAAGCCCCAAATATTTTTGATCATTTGCAATGACTTGACATCTACATGACTTACACTATAATTTTATTTTCTCAATACAGGGAATCTTTCTTTTTTAACCTTTTAAATTCTATGAAAAAGTTCTATTTCAAATATTCCTCTTAGTAGATAAGGATAAAAAACTGTCATCAAAATGGAAGCCCTAAAATGGAGCCAGAAGATGCTGGCAAAAGGAAAAGAATGTTACAACAGCTGTCTCCTCCTATTCCACACGCTTTCAGACTGGAACATGGAAGAGTAACACTCTTGTTATTATGTCCATGTGCTGAAGTAAACAAAAAATCCAGCCAAGCTGTGCAGTGAGTCTCATGAAAATAATGCACGGAGAAATGTTTACTTGTCGTGCATTGAAAATGGGATTCCAGCTCTCTTAGAATGTGAGCCAGATTTTCGAAGATGGCAGCCAACATAAGCCTACTTGTATTGTCTGATCACTCCCTCTTCTGGGAACACTCTAATTTAGCTAAAACCAGGATTTGGATTTGACCTAGCTATAAATTAAGAGAATACTACATGGCTATGCAGCTCTGTTCAAGAGTTTATTTGCTCCTACATTAAAAAATAACTCAAGTTATTCTCAATGGATTCATTAAAAACCTGGTTTCTCCACTTTATAGCTATTTTGCCTGGCAGATGGGATTGCTTTTTTCCTTATGCTGCATTTTTTGAACTAAGTATATTTGGTGGGATAACAGTATACTGTCCCGCCAACAAAAAGCCACATGCATATTTCACTAAAATTGCATTATTTGGCAGCTACTGTCCACATATGTTCATTTGGCTATTGCTAGTCCAAGCCAATTATAGCCACAAGGGGAGTGGGTGTTTGAAATTTAAACAAGGAGTTGTACATTTTGTAAGACAGAGGAGGCCTTCTGACAGGTAGATCAGTCTCTAATTCATTTTTAATGCAGTTGACAATTCCATAAATCATTGTTTCCCTCCTATTACATGCCAGCTTTTATACTTTAGAAGCTCAAAAAGAAAGTTTCTTTGTATTTTTGATGGGAGACTATGGGCTAGGTAAATCTCTGTGAATGAGCCCTTAAGGATGAATTACACTGCTATGCAGAAAGTAAAAAGGGTGAATTGCAAGCAGAGAGAACGGTGTGGAGGCGTGGTGAGATTGGGGGAGAACAAGTAACTGGATGTGTAGCTAGAGGGTGCGGGGTGGACTAGGTGTAGAAAGGTAGGTTGGAAAGATGTTAGATTTCTTGCTACAGTCAAAGGGTGATTATCAAACATTTTTATACAAGGAATTTAAATTTTATCTCTGGGTATGCAGAGAAACAAAGTATCACATTCCCACAAATATGAAAAGAAAATCTGATGCCCTCTTTCCAGCAAAGAATGTCTATAACATAGGTCTGGAGGTAATTGGACTGGTAAGTAGGGGCAAAAGTTATCTGGAAATATGGTTATGAATCTAAGAACCAAAATATGTGATATCATAGTCAGATTACTCAAAGTCCCCCGCCCCCCCCCCCTTTTTTTTTAAATTCCGATATTTGACAATGACTTTGGGGCTTGGGAGAGAACAAGGTATATAGGGAATAAGTGTGAATGTTTTTTGGTGTAAGGTTAAGGTCACCCACAGGTACCATTTATTTAATCGCTGATTATTACCATGGCAAAACAAACAAATAAACAAAAAATACCCCACACATATATTTTTATTTTTATGCACCAAAAATAAAACCTAACACGTTGTAGTCGAGTCAACTACCACTCATAGAGACACTATAGGACAGGGTAGAACTACCCCAGAGGGTTTCCGAGGCTGAAATCTTTACAGAAGCATATTGCCACATCTTTGTTCCATGTAGCGGCTGGTGGGTTTCTACTACTGACCTTTCGGTTAGCAGGGGGCACTTAACCACTACACCACTAGGGCTCCTTACCAAAAATAAAGGTGACAGAAAATGCGACTACCATGTGTTTTGATCAACATCTATACAATGAACCTACTCCTGTTGGGGTTTATCAAAATCGTATTGCTTTCCAAAATATTCATCTACATATTTTCATTCTATATCCTAGTATTTTCAGAATTACACACATAGTATAGTCAAGAGCTTGGTCTCTGGAATCAGAGGAACCTGACCTCTGCACCACTTAGGAGCCACCTGACCTGAGAAAGTTATTAGATTCTCTGGGGGGTGCAAAGCATTAAGGCTCAGCTGCTAATGGAAAGGTTGGAGATCTGGGTCTGCGCAAAGGTGCCTCAGTAGAAAGGCCTGAAGATCTCCTTTCAAAAAATCAGCCAGTTCTACGCTGATATGCATGGGATGTCCATGAATCACAGTCAACTTTACAGTAACTAGTATGCCTCAGCTTTCTCAACTGTGAAGATTTATATATTACAAACTTGAGAAATGTCACTGGCTAATTATATAATTATTATTATCATCCAAAAATAAACACATAATCAGTTTGAGATAAAATTTCTGTGAAAACAACTTTATACACTTGAGCAAGTTGATTCACTGCATTTTGCTGGATTAAATAATGATGAAAAGAGCAGTAATATTGGCATGCATATAATACTTTCAGCATTTAGGAGGTATTCTCACATGATCTAATAATTTGGTCTTTGAACCAGCCCTGCAAGTTAGAGAAAATAAAAAATTCTTACTTTACAAAGAGAAAAAAGAAAGAAATCAGGGTAAAACATCCAAAGAGAAAAATACCTATAAATTCAAGGAGTGAGAATGGAATGAACTAAGGAAATGAAGGGGAAATGAAAATCTCTCAAATAGATTCATTTGTCACAGCAGATACTTCCAAATAGAGTGGAAAAAACCATCATGTCAGCCAGCCAGCTGATACTGCTCAAATCGATGATGAGATCTAACAAAAATCAGGCATATGGAACCTTTTTTTTTTTTTTAAAGCTAGCTGTTGTTTTTTCAAATTTAAAATTTCATCTTGAAAGTGATGTTGCATTTATGCTAAAAACTCTCAACTTAAACATTTTCACAAAGTAAACACAGGATAAAAACATTTATTTAAAATAAGTACCATTTTTATGCAACACAGGATTGCAAATCAAAATACAGTGCATTGAGTAAAGCTTTAGAATCTCAATTTTTAAAAACTGCACGTGCACCAATTGAAACATAGTTGCCATACTTATTATTTAAAACATGACTCAAAAACAAAAATAAAAACAAAACCAATACGGATTTTGGAGTTGTAGCTCTCAACCTATACAAAATTTAGTTGCTGAAATTTTGATAAAAGGGTTCCATTACTTATTTGAATATAGTCAATCTTTGTCCAAGTTCACATTTGATTAGAATTTTCTTATTTAACATTTTCCCAATAAAATTTTCTCTGAAAAATTTGATGCCCAATAATTATTAAAACTGACAAAGTGAATGCCAAAAACCCAAAACCAAACCCACTGCAGTCGAGTTGATTCCAACTCATAGTGACCCTATAGGGCAGAGTAGAACCGCCCCACAGAGTTTCCAAGAAGTGCCTGGTGAATTCGAACTACTGACCTCTTTGTTAGCAGCCTTAGTACTTAACCACTACACCACCAGGGTTTCCAAATGAATGCCAGGGATCATAAAATATATTGATGGCAATTATCAGAAAAGTATATGTGCCTAATTGAACAGTTAATAAATTTTCATGGTCGTATACACTCATGTTTGAAATTTTTTGTAATATATATATATATAATAGAGGTATAGTGACTCTAAGTAGTGTTGATCCCAGCTCATATGATGTGATTAAATATTCCAGTAACCCATGTTCCACCTTTAGCATCATGTATTAGATATTCTGCCTCCTGATCAAATTTGCGAACCACTGCTTTAGAAGTGCATACAGATCTAGGTCATTCATGTTTCTTTCATCAGTCTAAATTTTCTTGAATCTGTCTTCTTTGAGTGGGTAAAAAATAAGGCTGACAGTAGTCAAAACAGCCTGGTACTGGTACAACAACAGGCACATAGACCAATGGAATAGAATTGAGAACCCAGACATAGATCCATCCACGTATGAGCAGCTGATATTTGACAAAGGACCAGTGTCAATTAATTGGGGAAAAGATAGCCTTTTTAACAAATGGTGCTGGCATAACTGGATATCCATTTGCAAAAAAATGAAACAGGACCCATACCTCACACCATGCACAAAAACTAACTCCAAGTGGATCAAAGACCTAAACATAAAGACTAAAACGATAAAGATCATGGAAGAAAAAATTGGGACAACCCTAGGAGCCCTAATACAAGGTATAAACAGAATACAAAATATTACCAAAAATGATGAAGAGAAACCCGATAACTGGGAGCTCCTAAAAATCAAACACCTATGCTCATCTAAAGACTTCTCCAAAAGAGTAAAAAGACCACCTACAGATTGGGAAAGAATTTTCAGCTATGACATCTCCGACCAGCGCCTGATCTCTAAAATCTACATGATTCTGTCAAAACTCAACCACAAAAAGGCAAACAACCCAATCAAGAAGTGGGCAAAGGATATGAACACACATTTCACTAAAGAAGATATTCAGGCAGCCAACAGATACACGAGAAAATGCTCTCGATCATTAGCCATTAGAGAAATGCAAATTAAAACTACGATGAGATTCCATCTCACACCAGCAAGGCTGGCATTAATCCAAAAAACACAAAATAATAAATGTTGGAGAGGCTGCGGAGAGATTGGAACTCTCATACACTGCTGGTGGGAATGTAAAATGGTACAACCACTTTGGAAATCTATCTGGCGTTATCTTAAACAGTTAGAAATAGAACTACCATACAACCCAGAAATCCCACTCCTGGGAATATACCCTAGAGATACAAGAGCCTTCATACAAACAGATATATGCACACCCATGTTCATTGCAGCTCTGTTTACAATAGCAAAAAGTTGGAAGCAACCAAGGTGTCCATCAACGGATGAATGGGTAAATAAATTGTGGTATATTCACATAATGGAATACTACGCATCGATAAAGAACAGTGACGAATCTCTGAAACATTTCATAACATGGAGCAACCTGGAAGGCATTATGCTGAGCAAAATTAGTCAGAGGCAAAAGGACAAATATTGTATAAGACCACTATTATAAGATCTTAAGAAATAGTAAACCTGAGAAGAACACATACTTTTGTGGTTACGAGGGGGGGAGGGAGGGAGGGTGGGAGAGGTTTTTTTTATTGATTAATCAGTAGATAAGAACTGCTTTAGGTGAAGGGAAAGACAACACTCAATACATGGAAGGTCAGCTCAATTGGACTGGACCAAAAGCAGAGAAGTTTCCGGGATAAAATGAATGCTTCAAAGGTCAGCGGAGCAAGCTTTGGGGAACATGGTTTGCGGGGACTTCTAAGTCAATTGGCAAAATAATTCTATTATGAAATCATTCTGCATCCCACTTTGAAATGTGGCGTCTGGGGTCTTAAATGCTAACAAGCGGCCATCTAACATGCATCAATTGGTCTCAACCCACCTGGAGCAAAGGAAAATGAAGAACACCAAGGCCACACGACAACTAAGAGCCCAAGAGACAGAAAGGGCCACATGAACCAGAGACCTACATCATCCTGAGACCAGAAGAACTAGTTGGTGCCCAGCCACAATCGATGACTGCCCTGACAGGGAGCAGAGCAGAGGACCCCTGAGGGAGTAGGAGATCAGTGGGATGCAGACCCCAAATTCTCATAAAAAGACCAAACTTAATGGTCTGACTGAGACTAGAGGAATCCCGGCGGCCATGGTCCCCAGACCTTCTGTTGGCACAGGACAGGAACCATCCCCGAAGACAACTCATCAGACATGAAAGGGACTGGTCAGCGGGTGGGAGAGAGATGCTGATGAAGAGTGAGCTAATTATATCAGGTGGACACTTGAGATTGTGTTGGCAACTCTTGTCTGGAGGGGGGATGGGAGGATAGAGAGAGAGGGAAGCCGGCAAAATTGTCAAGAAAGGAGAGACTGAAAGGGCTGACTCAAGAGGGGGAGAGCAAGTGGGAGTAGGGAGTGAGATGTATGTAAACTTATATGTGATAGACTGATTGGATTTGTAAACGTTCACTTGAAGCTTAATAAAAGTTATTAAAAAAAAAAAATAAGGCTGTACATTCGATTAGGCGAACTTGCTGGGAATAGATTCATTGACATCTTATGGGGTCCCATAACAACTGCTCTCACACTAATGAAAAAAAAAATAGAGTAAAAGCAACTTTTCTTCAGGGCTACAGATGGACTATTAACCAATGATGCTTCTCAGAGGTTTCTTTGGTACTTGTGATGGTTAAGATTGTGTGTCAACTTGGCTGGGCCATGATTGCCAGTGGTTTGATGTAGTTTGGCAGTTATGTAATGATGTAATCACCTCTATGATGATATCTGATATAATGGAATCACTTCCATGATGAGATTTGCTTTAGGTAGCCGAAGAGTTGAAAGAGCGTTTCCTTGGGGGAGTAGCCTGCATCCAATATACATGGATTTTCTGGCAAAGCTCACTGGCTTTTTCTCATTCTGGATCCCGCATCCAGCTTGTCAATTTCTCCCTCTCTCTCTTCACTTCACTTGCTTTGCTTTTTTAGAGAACCCAGACTAAAATAGTACTTATATAATGAGCAAAATGGAACTACATATCTACGTGGCTGCAAACCTAGGAGTTGTGCTTAACATTCATTACCTAAATTGATAGGTGAGACAAATTCAGATATCTTAAAATATATTGGCAAAATAATCTTTTAAAATACCATGTATAAAATTAAAATAATATGTGCAACAGAAGATATAAAAACTTTTTAAAATCAGATTGTTTTTCTTTCTAGGCAGTGGGATCATTACCAGACCATCAACCTCTCATCAGCTTCCATTCCTTATACCTGTATTTAACTATTGCTTTTGGACATAGTGTGGAAATCTAATAAATGGTGACACTGTAAATTTGGTAGGTGTTAAAACTAGAATTTCAAAAGCAAAGCAAAGTTCCTTGACCCTTCTAGCCAAAATAAGTCTCAGAAGAGGTAACAATCAAAAAGCATGAGAGAAGCAAGACAGCCTTGCTTCTTCTCATCTCATTTCATAAGAGATGAGAAGGCCTTGGTTATGTGATTTTTTAGTTGTGGAGCCTAATTCTCTCACTTCTAAAACAAAAGGACCAGAGGAACTTTAAGGTCTCTTCTGATGCTAGGTGTCTGTGATTCTAGATAAATTAGACTCTGCACTCCTTAAGTGTGGCTCCACTGTTTTGTTTGGTTGTCTAAAATAGAATATAGCTATAATATAGTATCCAAAATTATATTAGAGGCTACATCTTATATGAGCTAAGATTAAGATTATGTCTTAAACTTGTTAATTTTGAAAATTTAGACTTAAGTCTATTCAATAAGAATAGTGATTTTTCTGAATACTAGAGTGTGTACTTTTTTCTGCAGTCATTTGGAATTTTTTAATGGAATTCTAACAAAAGATGTCTTAAATATACATTCCCAAAAGAAATTCTCCTAAAACTTTCACCATTACCAACATAAATTCCTCTATATGTGTGAGGAAGTAGAAGGGGTCTTGGATCAAAAAAAAAACATTGCCATCTAGTTGATTCTGACTCATACTAACCCCATAGGACAGAGTAGAATAGAGACCAGTAGCTAATAATACATAGAATATAGTGAGCACTGGAATCCACATATTTTGATTATGACATGACAACAATTTATCTAACCAGCTTGTGATTCCCACAACGAATTATATTCATTCCAGTATGCTATTAAACATTCTCTCTTTGGAATTTTAAATGCATTTAAATAATCCCCATGGGTTATTCAAAATATGGTATATATAAAAAAAGCTACTATAAAATGCCCAGATGTTAGTAAAACTTTGGCCTTTTATTTTCTAACACATATTCCTCCATAACTTTTCTAATTATCCTTTTAAAGAAATTGTTTATTTCACATTTTCCTAATTGTCTTTAATGTTTAAAAAATTATTTACTCAATTTCTCATGTTAGACAAACAAGGTAGGCAAATTTATTTTAAAAACTTCTTCAACATTTTACTTTGCATTTCCAAAGCTCCATTTTGAAAAACACTTACTGGCTTATAGGGGATCTGTGGGAAACTATAAAGTGATATAGGCCTTGCTTAGAATTCTCTCAGGCAATTACTAAAAATGTCAATAAAAAATGTGTAATTAAGGTATCTAGAGCAAAGATGTTTCTAAGGCCTTACTCATGTGGACCTTTATCCTTTCCCTCCTTCCCACCTTTTCACAAAGGTATCCTTTGGGACATTAGTTCTTCAAAATGCTCCTCAAAAAAGGAATCACCTGTTAAACAATTTTGAATTCTTTGCTTACTCTATCTTCCTATTGGAAAGTCCCAAATAACAATAACATGTTAGAGTTCTTGACAAGTATTGTAGTAAAGTACACTGTCTTAGGCCGGCTTCTCCAGAGAAGCAAAACCAGTGAAGCGTATACTTACATGTTGTTGTTCTCATTAGGTGCTGCCGAGCCGGTTTTGACTCATAGCCTCTAGTACAACAGAACAGAACACTGCCCTGTCCTGTGCCATCTTCACAATCATTGTTATGCTTGAGGCCATTGTTGCAGCCACTGGATCCATTCATCTCCTTGATGGTCTTCCTCTTTTTCACTGACCCTCTACTTTACCAAGCATGATGTCCCTCTTCAGAGACTGATCCCTCCTGGTAACATGTCCAAAGTATGTGAGATGTAGTCTCGCCATCCTTGTTTCTAAGGTTGTGCTTCTTCCAAGACAGATTTGTTTGTTCTTTTGGGAGTCCATGGTGCGTTCGGTATTCTTCTCCAACACCACAATTCAAAGGCATCAACTCTTCTTTGGTCTTCCTTATTCGTTATCCAGCTTTCACATGCATAAGAGGCAATTGAAAGCACAATGGCTTTTATAGTGTTTTATAAATGTATGTACATATTATATATATAAAGAGAGAGATTTATCTTAAGGAAACGGCTCATGGTGTTGTAGAGGCTGGCAAGTTCCAAGTCTGTGGGTCTGGAGTCAGGTGTGAGGCTGGAGGCTTCTCCTGACTCACATAGCTGCAGGGACTGAAGAACCCAAGATTCACAGGTCTGGTGGCAGGCTGCTGGCTGACAGCTGCAAAAGCTGATGAATCCAAGATCAGCAGGTAAGACTGCAGGCTGCTGGCCCAAGTTCCAAGAACTGGAGGTAAGATGCTGATGAGCCAAATGCAGGATCCAGAGCAGAGCAAAAGCCAGTGAGCTTCTCCAAGAAGTCTATATATATTGGACACATGCCCCACTTCCAAGAAAATGCCCTTTCAACTGACTGGCTACTCACAGCAGATCCCATCATGGAGGTGATCACGTTATATCAGATCTCATCATGGAAGCTATTACATCATTATACAACTGCCAAACTACATCATAACTGCCGAACTACTGAGACTCATGGCCCAGCCAAGTTGACATACAACCTTAATGATCACATGTACTGTTTAGCTTTGTTCAATCCAGAGTTTCTTGGTTGTTTGACTATAAAACCCAACCAATCCTCCCTTACCCTTTTCTTCTTTAAAAAAAAAAAAAAGGTACTATTAATTCATATTGCATGGAACACACCCTGGAAAATACCACTTCTCAAGGCCTTGGGAACCTCTATAGCATTGGTACGGTGGCTGAGGGTGGAGTCCAGGGAGCATATATTTAGGAAGCCAAAAAACCAAACCAAACCCGAAGAGGAGTACCAAATTTGGGAAATCCTTTAGGGTATTGAAAACAGACTTAACAAGTTCAATCGCTGTTTCATAGAACACAAAGACTTTGCTGATCGTTTCATGTTTTTCAGCATGAGGAAGTGGGCAAGCTACAACTGTGATATGCTTTGTGAAAAATGACTGTTCTTCTAGTCACATGATCACCAAAATAAGTATGTTACAATTCAGTTTAAATGTGAAAAATGTCTTTGCTGGTGAAATATCTATCAGACAGAAAGAAATTTACAGAAAGTATATTTCAGATTATCAAGTAGTCAAAGCTTATGAAAAATTTCAGAAATGCAGACAGCACAAGCTATGTTATTCAAGTAGAAGGACAACAAATAAAACCTGAGGATGCTACATATTATTTGATTGGCATTGAGATTTTCTTCCTATATTAAAAGCAGTAATCTAATTTTGTTTTGAGATCCCGTTAAAGTGGCAATAAAATTTTAAAGCTTGTGAGACTTGCTTGCCTTTTAATAAAACCAGATTCTTAATGTCTAAAAGCTCTCCTCTATCATCAAGATATGCTTTCTTCAGCCAAAAGAGGAGGTAGTAGGGGATGTGGAAAAGGAGGATACTGCTGTCAGAACAGAAGGAACACTGCCGTCTCTCTCTACTTCACTACCTAAATCCGCATGTGTTTATTCTACATCAACTGATTTGAAAATGGATTTCCCTATTACATTGCAAAAAATAATATAGCTTTCTATAAATGCAAAATGGTATTTCATGAGGTTTTAAAAAATAGTTGATTTCCTGTCATGGCATTAAGATTAAAACCAGCTACATGGATTTTGTAAGGTTAGGTAGAATACAAAATGTGTGTTAATGTAGGAGAATTAAATGTGAGAGAAATACACATAGGAAAGCATTAATGAACCATAAAAGGATTGATAAACTGTAAAACTGGTTATAAAGTTAAGAATGTTCAAAAGTATTGGGCCTGTTGGCTAATATAATCTAGTAGATTGTAAACTGTATGAGGGCAGGGAATAAGTGTGTCTTGTTTATCACTATTTTTTTCATGCCTTGAACAGTATCTAGTGTAGTGTTGCTATTGTGTTTAGTGCCACTTAGATATTCAGTCAGTCACAGGTTCTACTATTCACCAAGCACGTGTTAAACACTCTCTTCCAAATTCGTCCAAATCTCACATATGGAATGTTATTCACAAACCAATGCTTTATGTTTCAAGAGACCAATATTGTCACCACTTACGGACTTCAGTGCTTCACATGAATCTTTTTGTCTGTTGGACTATTGAACTTTTCTCTTGAAGGCTGAGCAATAAAATTATATTTCATAGATTTGCTTATATTCTTTTGAAGTATAGGCATTAATATTAAAAGTTCTATATGTTTTTAGATAGTAAGTAAAAGAAAAACTATATCTAAAAATGTTAATATAAATTATTTGAATTAATATTCCTAGAAATTAAATCCATATGCACACAAAAGTTAACCCGAGGAATGATTAAATGATGTTTTATCTAATCTAATATAAAATTTAGAGCTGAAAAAACATGACAACATTTGGAAGGACAGAAAAAGAACTGCTTATCACTTTTTGATATCTTTTCTAGCCTTTAACTTTTGGTATTTGTGTTTTTTTATTTAGAAAAACTAAAATATAAGCAGGAAAAGTACAACAGATTTCACAGGATTAGCTAAAAGGGACAAAACTTTGCAATGACTTTGAAATAAACCTATTTTAAAAACTCAGCTACTTTTTTTTTCTATTACAGAGCCATGAAAAGTTGTTTCAAGTGAATTGCATAATAACTTCTAGAGTGTAGACAGTTGCTATTATTTGTTCACTTCATCAAAATGTTCTTTTAAATTCTTGCTACGTCTGTATTACCAGGTCCTGGAGAAACCAAGGTGAAAGAGGCCTAGAAGAAGCCAAACCCTCTTTGCTATTTCTCACAAAGGAAATGCCATTCTTGCCACTAACTCTTGGAATGATTTCCAAGTTCTCTAAAAATAATTTAACCTGTGTCAAATAGCTGTCTCATCTGGAAAACTCAATAAATGAATGTAGAAGTTAGAAAAAGTAGGGGAAATTTAGGTGTTACATGTTGGATTGAAACTCCAAATTAGCTATCACACTTCCATAAATCTGCCCACTTTCTTTAAACTGGAGCTGTATTTTTGCAGAAAAACATAATAATCCCCACTCTGATCTTGTATTTCAAATGGAGAACCTGAAACATCACAGCACAGGCACCTTTGGAAAGAGGTTAAGTATTATGAGTGAGTGGGTGAATTTCCATTGGGGATCAGCATGTCTGCGTTTAAAGGGCAGATTATAGTGGGAGGGAAAGTAGAAGGAGTGATATATTTGTATTTGGGGACAATGATTCCAGTTGCACACTGAACTTGTAGATGAAAAAGGATACACCTATTAAATTATGCCTCACTTTAAGCAATAGTTGCATTCTTTAAAAGTTTATGCCAATTATTTTCTGTTTGCCAAATCACACCTCACTGTGCCTGAAAAGTTGTTTACATGTTTAAACTGTTATAAAGCCAAATGAAATGTATGCTTTACTTATTTGTTCAAAAATGCAGGTGTATTATGTTTTAATTTGAATAATTTTTAATATGGTTGTTATTCAAAAGTGAATTTTTAAATTTAGTTCTAAAAATTTGTAAGGGAACTGTATTTTATAATTTTGTTGCCATTAAATTATTTAAGACTAACGTTTATTATATGCTTGGTCATGCACAAAATGTCACAGCCTATTATGATTTGCAGACACCTGGTAGTATCTGCAAATGGAGGATCTGGACTGTTTTCAGGAACGATGACTTACCACCAGGCTCTGCATTGTTCATTAACTGTTTTTATTTTAATTCAAATATTTTATTGTGTTTTTGGTGAAAGTTTACACAGGAAATTAGGCTCCTGTTGAACAATTTCTATGCGATTTTTTTCAGTGACACTGGTTACATTTTTCACAGTGTGTCAGCTTTCTCATTATTTTCTTTCTGGTTGTTCCTTTATTAGTAATCTAGCTTCCCTGCCTCCTTGCCTTCTCGTCTTTGCTTTTGAGTGAATGTTGACCCTTTGTCTCATATAGATGATTTTTTTTAAAGGAGCACGGTACTCACAGATGATATTGTTTATTTTATGAGCCAATCTGTTATTTAGCTAAAGATGACCTCATGGAATAGTTTTGGTTCAAGGTTTAAAGACTATCTCAGGGCAATAGTCTCGGGGAGTCCTCCAGTCTCAATTGGTTCAGTAAGTCTGGGCTTTTTGAGAATCTGAGTTCTCTTCCACATTTTGCTCCTATTCTGTCAGGACCCATCTGTTGTTTTCCTGATCAGAACAGTCAGTAATGGTCTCTGGGAATGTCCATTAACTTTTTTCAAGGTACCACCTAAGACAAGATTTTTCAAGGTAATCAAAAGTACAATGGAAAGTGAGCAGATATAAGACAACTTATATTTAAAAAAGAAGTGGGGGGAGGGTTACAGTGACTTGCATTAGCTCCTAGTAACCGGTATAAGGATGAAGGGGAAACAATTTGTCTAAAGCAACATGTGATATTGCAAAATACAGGTTCATACTGTGACTTTGCTTTTCCACTTTTTCTTAGCTTATTCTAGAGTTTGGTGTGAAAGGGGAATGAAGGGAGATAATATAAAAAATATGCCACTTGTCCAGCATTGGGGTTAACATTTTACACGTGGTTGTTCATTTATATAGAATCAAGCTCTGGATAGGAAAACAAACAAACAGACAAAAAAAAAAAAAAAAATAGCCAGAGAAATCCCTTCCTCTTTTTAACTACCACATCGAGAACTTCTCTTCTGTGTTAGTAGGAGATAAACTAATAAGGAAGAGCAACCCGAGTTTTTGGTCTTTACCCTGGTTTCATTCTAGGACAGGGCGCAGCCCAAGAGAACATGTTGCTTTTATTTATCTTCAGGTCAGATGATGATAGTTGAGAGAAGCCTGAAAATCACTGAAAAATAATAAGTAAGGAAAATGAATATTCAGTATACTTTTAATTGATTTTGAAGCAATAGAATATTAATTTCTGATAAAATAGGTAAATGAATTTATATATAAAACTTAAATTCCAGATACTGTAACCCAGTGCCATGGAGTCGATTCCGACTCATAGCGACCCCATAGGACAGAGTAGAACTGCCCCATAGAGCTTCCAAGGAGCGCCTGGAGGATTCAAACTGCTGACCCTTTGGTTAGCAGCCGTAGCACTTAACCACTATGCCACCAGGGTATCCAATTATTGTACATAGGAAAAAAAAAAAAAAGGTTGAATGGATTATGGCTCTCCTAAGATTTAACTGAAGAGAATTATACATTTATAAATAATCTGTTAGAAAGTGGTCTAATTAAGTACTTTATATAATTTAATAACATTAGGAGCACAGTGGTTGAAATGCTTGGCTTCTAATCAAAAGATCGGTGGTTCAAACCCACCAGCTCCTCCACAGGCAGGAGAAAAATGTGGCAGTCTGCTTCCAAAAAGATTTACAGCCTCGGAAACCCTACGGGGCAGTTCTACTCTGTCCTATAAGGTTGACTATGAGTTGGAATCGACTTGATGGTAATGGGTTTGGGTTTAATGACATTAAATTTGGCACAGCTGACCATTCTAAGTGTCATTATATCTTTGTTAGATGAGTAATGTGCTGAGATAAGGGAAGACAGATGTTAAGTAAAGATCAGAGAAACTATAATGAATTGGTAACACCAGGTATTTTTCATAAATTCTTCAGTCTGTTCTATTGTATTTTAATTTAAAAGGCACGCTAGACATTATGCATAAGTCAAATATCTAGTCACGTAATTTCGGTGTTCTCTATCTTGATCCCAATAAAACATGAGTAATATGAGTAACAGCGTTTTCAGTCAAGAAAATAATTGTTTTCTAATGTGAATTAGCCACTAGTCTAAAATTTTAAATGCTTGTAAACTACGTGAGAGCAAAAATAAAATTATATTAATTCTGTATTTTTCTTGGGTTTATTGCAGGCTGTGTCCACGCTTACACATGGATATAGAACTGACCTGAATGATGAGCAGTTTGGGTTGAGATTGCCAGCGTGGATTGAAAGGTTATGTAGTGACTCCAATCAGGCTCTAATCTGTGGGATATTCATGTGCCCCAGAGTAGGTTACCCACTTGCCTTGGTCACTCTATTTTTTTCATGTCTGATGGCTAGTCACCACTGAGCGTTTTGATGATTCATTGTAAACATGCACATCATACTTTTACTCTGGACTTTCTGTGGCTTAAGTCTTAATAGTCTCCCACACCCAAAGCCGTGTTTGAAATATAATACATTGGCAATCTGAAACAGAGTTAGCCATGAAGCAGGATACCGAGAATAAATAGATGAAATTTTAGACATTTCTAAAGAGGGTCTAGCCACTTAATGGCCACTGAGGTCTTCAGTGAATAGGTGTGAATATTTCAGTGCAGTCCAACCTGAATTGAAAAGTAGTTCTTACTTCCAAATTTAAATACCGTCTGTGCATATTTAAAAAAAAAGATTCATTTATTAGTCCAACGGTTACTACGGTTGGGAGCTTAAAAATCTTTCTCTTATTCTTGGGTATGTTCTTCAGTAAAAGGAAGCTGGGAAGGGTAGGCTAGAGAATGGAACTTATGCTTGGAGGCCATGAAGTTGAGACATCCTATTTGTCACCTCACAACAGGAGAGGTTAGGCTAAAGACGATTGAGTAAGTGCATTTCTCTGCCAAAGTTTAGATGATGAACTGTGGGCAAACCTCCGCACAATTCTTCTCAACTAAAAAGCTGTTAGTATTTGAATATTGAGGGTCCTCCAAAGCATTTTCCTCACCAGTTGGGCCCATTCTCCTTGAGGGGCAAATGCAACTCCCATCCAGTGGGCCCCCTGGATACTTTGGCTCTTCAGAGCACAGTTAGGTCCTTACTGACTGACCTGCATTCTGTGAGGGGAAAAAATCTCGCAATTCAAATGTGCTTTTCAATCATGCTGTCTTTTTTATTATTGTTTCTTGGAATTCAGCAAGATAATGATAGCCTTGTAAAGAAAAGTCTGGTTAACCATGTGGTATCTTTTCCCCATGATGGAATGTTATGTAATAAAAATAAGAACTTTAATGGAAAAGAGAGGGGAGGGGTAGTCTCAAGGAAGTTAGAAACGAAATTGAAAATAGGAGAAGACAGGATAGCAACTTATATTTTTAAGGTGGCTTCTCAGAATTAGACTATTCAATAGAGCTTATAAGAGTAGCCTTGTGAGGGACACAGGGAAAATGGATTAGTTGCCCTGAGGTCAGAACAAGGCAACACTCACCCAGAATGTATAATACATGAGATTTGTCTTTAAGTTGAAAGCATGATTATTTGTGCTTATGTTGTTGAAAATGAAACAGCTTTACATTCAGCTCTTTCATCTCTGAAAATATGTCAAAAGGGCTATGGATCCCCTGTGTATCCGCCTCCGTAAAACTCTGCTGCAGTAAAGGGACATGACTATTAAACTGAATTTCATAGCGCTTGCAACTGGTAGAAAAATGGAAGGGTGGTGGGCACGCAGTGTTAGCTTCACAAAAATAACTAAACATGGACTGAAAGAGGCCCCAAAACATTACACTCCAGCCTAAGTGTTTGGTCTGAGTCTAATACTGGGTAGAGATTATAGAGAATTAACAGGTTCTGTTTCTGAATGATTGTGAGGACAAGGAGAAAGCCCAACCTACAGAAGCAAAATATAGGTTCATATTTCCGATTCAGTCAGGAAGGATTGGGGACTAACTCAATTCACCAATGTTTAGGGATCAGAGAAACTTTGCAATCATAACAATTGTCTATTTTTGTACAGTTTAAAAAGTGGGTTTCTAATACATTATCCCACTTGGTTCTAACAAGGTAGAACAGGCAATGAGGTAGGTTTTCCCATTCTAGGGAAAAAGAAACTGAGGTTTGGTATGGTTTGAAGGGCTGAATAGGCAAATATCATAACCTGGTAAGTGGCTGAAACCCTGAGAAGTGTTTTTGACTTTCCATCTAGTGTGCTTTCCTCGTTCTGCACTGCTATAAGGTGTCTAGCATATCTAGAAATAAGTCCAAATAAGGAGGTAGAAAGCTAGAAACTGAAGTTTGGTGTCATCAATATAAACATGAAGCACTATAAAGAATTCTGTGTGCAAAATTTTGCTCAAAATGTCTTTATTGTCTCAAAATCCATTCTTGGCAAGTTGGAGATTGATTCCCCTCCAGACACTACAAAAGTAGTCCGAGGCTTGTTTTTTTGACAGTCTTGGATTATGAAGGTAGGCGTTTTGTTGCCTTAATTAATCAGTTAATTAAGTTAAATTTTAAACATCAGGTAAATGAAAAATTATAAATCAATTTAGAACTAATTTGTGTTTACTGAGTTTCAACATTAGCAACAATAATTTTCCTCCTCCACAAATAAAGCAACTGCAGGTATGTAAAAGGAACTTTGGTGGGGATTTCAATGCTGCTCTGCAGTGAATCTTAACGTTAAACCACATCAATCTTAGCGTAGACAAGAAAGAAAAGTTCTGTGTCGTTTCAAGTTCAGCCCAACACACTCACCTCTGTCTAGTGTGTGGGAGGATTCCTTAGTTTGGTGGCAAGTTTTCTCGTTTGAAAAAGTTATGAGTCAGGATCTCTCCTCAACAGTCCAGAATCTGATTTTAATTTATAAAAATACCACATTTTCATGTTAATAATAATGCGTATTTAAGACATCTGCTTGAATGTCTGCAAATGTTAATTTACCAAGGAGGGGGATAATCCAATGAAAAGCTGTTACATTCTTTTATGAATTAACATTATGGCTATTTAATAGATCCTTTACCAGAGTTCAAATTAAAATAGGGTCTTTTATCTTTACAGTCCCTGAATAGACACAGCTGCTCACAGTTAATATTGCAGAAGAACTGTGGCTAATTGAAAATAAAAATGCAAATAAAAGACCTTGTAGTACATCTGTGTAGGCTGCGGGTACCCCAAAGAGCTCAAGGCAAGACTGGTCTCGAGTTGCCCATAGAGAATGGATATTTTAATGTATATGACTTACTGTACTGTGGCAATTTATCTGTGGATGATGAGAGAGACTATATGATATAGGAATTTAGGCCATAGAGTGTAGAGTGGGTCTTTAAGCTCTCTTGATTCAGTTGCTAGTTTTAAACCACTGCTCAGTGTTGTCCAATAAAACTTTCTGCAATAATGGAAATGTTCTATACTGTGTTGTCCAATATGGTGGCCACTAGCTTATGTGTGACCATTGAGCACTTTGAAAGGTGACATGTGTGACTGAAGAACTGAATTTTAAATTTAATTAACTTAATGTAAATTAAATTTAAATTAAATAGCAAAATATAGTTAATGGCTATCATAGTAGGCAGTGCAGATGGATAACTAGAAGCAGTTCCTATTCCTTTCTTTCCCTTGAGAGGCGGTATAGAGGGGATATTAAAAGTCTAGCTCTGGACCCAGATTGCCTGGTTCAAATCCCATTTACTAGCCACTTAACTAGTTGTTTAACCTTGGGCAAATTACTTAACCACCTTTTTGTGCTTCAGCTCCCTCACCTATATAATAGGAACGATCATGAGAGTAATGGCACCGAGTATAAATATAAGTGCCTGGCGCATAATGAGTACTCAATAAATGTTAGCAATTTTCCTCAGTGTTCAGGAGCCACCACACATGCTATCGGCATTCTACTTTTGGTGATGATTTCATCAATGACAAGCATGGATGTTTATTCTAACAGACTTCGTATAGGTATGGCAAAGTTCAGGTACTTCTGTCTACCAGGACTCCATGAGGAATGCTGAGAAGAGAAGCAAAAATTCCCTCAACAAACATTTGCTGGAGACTATTATTATTATTATTTTTTATTATGTGCTAGACCTTGGTCTAAGTTATTTTGATAAAAGAAAAATAAACATGAGCCCTACTCTCAAGAAGCCTACTGCGCAGTGCCACACAAGGATTAGAGAAGCAAATGAAGTAGCTTTTCAAAACCAAACTTCCATGTCAGTAAGCTGCCTGGCTGGAAGGTCCCAAAGGATCGCTAGTCAATATTCATAACACCTTGGCCACGTTCTAAAAGTCTGTAAAGAAGGCAAGGAGAAAGGATAGGAAAGAAGAAGGTCTTTGATGAGCCGCTGGAGGTTCCTCATTTTGGATTATATAAATCTTTCACACCTATAGTATTGTTCATTATTAACATAGCACAAGGTCTGAAAACAGACTGCCTGGCTTCAGATCTTGGTTCTGCTACTTACTATCTTCCTCATCTATCAAATTAGAATAAAAATAGTTACAGCCTCCTAGGGTTGTGATAAGGATTAAACAAATACTTGTAAACAATTTTGGATGGTTCCTAGCATTCAAAATAAGTAGTTTTTACTGCTATGGCTCGGAAACAAGCCAAGTGGGGTGGGTGCCTGGGGGTAATTGTGCCAGGTGAATAGCATTCTTTTGTAGCCTAGAAGGTTGTTGTGGCTTTCTTAGCATTATTGGAAGCCCTAATGACAGAATCATAGGTTATCAGTGCTGGAAATGATCTCAGAAATACCTACCCTCAGCCTCTTTTTTGCAAATAAAGAAAGCAAACTCTGAGGTAGAATGTTTCACCTTGGGTTATTATCCACGGCAGGGACAGTCCTTTGGGGTTATTTTGAATTCCGTGAAATGTTTTCCTCTAGTAAGCATCCGTCAGATCCAACAGCCAGTGCTTGGTCAACAACGCACTCAACCTACTCTCTCTTTCTCTGAAGACAATTCCTCAAGAATTAGAATTTTACTTTTTACAACATTCTTTCTATCGTTGGAAAGGAAAATAAAGTATAAATCTCTCTCCATTCCCAAAGAAGAGCTAAGAGTTTGGTTCACAAGAATGCTACCTGAACATTAGTGAACATTACTTTGTCTTAATTCTAGCACTCTCTCTCTCAATCACCTTTGTGATCAAGATGTTAAACTATGTCTCCATGAAGTACTTACAATACGTCCTCTGTCAGCTGGGGTACTGGTTTTGGATGCCTGTGATGTAACTCGGAACCCTGGTGGCGTAGTAGTTAAGTGCTAGGGCTGCTAACCAAAGGGTCGGCAGTTTGAATCTGCCAGGCGCTCCTTGGAAACTCTATGGGGCAGTTCTACTCTGTCCTATAGAGTCGCTATGAGTCGGAATCGACTCGACGGCACTGGGTTTGGTTTTTTGTGTTTTTTTTGTGATGTAACTGCAAAACAAAAAGCAAACCCACTGCCTCCGAGTTGATTCCGACTCGTAGCAACCCTATAGCGCAGGGTACAACTGCCCCATAGGGTTTCCAAAGCTGTAAATCTTTATGGAGCAGCTGCCACATCTTTCTCCCATGGAGCACCTGATGGGTTCAAACCACCAAACTTTTAGTTAGCAGCTGAGCACTTTTACCACTGCACCACCAGGATTCCTTGATGCAGCTGCAAACTCTGATTAATCGTACTAACAGCAAGGTGCCAAGCACTGCTGGGAGCAGTGTTCTTTAATAAAGTAATATGCCTAGTATGAAAATATAGATCTCTACATAACCTATGGGTCAGAAGGATCTCTTGGGTGCTTTGGCTCATACCAGCATTGCATCTGGCTCCAGTTCTCTGCGGGGGGCTGTGGCATTTTCCAGTTACTGGGTGGCAGGAACTTTTTCCTTCAGTCACAAAATTGATGGCAATTATCTCCAAATACTCCAGATGGATACTCTACCGACAAAAGAGAGATGCTGAAAAATTAACCCTGTGGGCTTTCACTGACATGCCTCAATTGAGATTAAAGATATAATGTCCTCAAAATGGAACCCCAACTAGCAAAGTAGGTTGATTAAATTCTGCTCTTCAGAGAAAAAGAGGAAAATTTTGGAATTCTCAGAAAGAAGTTCCATTTTATACTTGATTTGACACCCAGGCCTTAAAATGTATTTATTTCAATACTGGTTTGTATCTATTAGAATGTAAACTTTTTGAAGATAGGAACTTAAGGAAGGAGACCAAATCTACTATCCAGTTGTATTATTTTTAATGTATTCCTTAAAGTGTTATTTATATATTGTGCATCTCTCCCAGAAGACTGTAAGCTCCATGTTTTCTACTATATCTCCATAATTTAAGAAAAAAAAATTTTTTTTTTTTTTAAAAAGCAGCAGTCAAATAATAGATGCTCATTTTTTGAATGACTAAATAGTAAATGAATAAGTGAATAACGAATGGACAAAAAATTGTATACTGGATAGCTCTAGTGATGTCTAGGAACATTTGTACAATCACACCACAAGATACGGGATTAATATACAAATCCTTGTTAGAGTCCAAAACAATAACTAATTCACATAAAATCAAATTATCACTATCATTATATTATCATCATCCTTATCATGGTTGTTGTAACCGTATGAATAAGAATATAGGTAACACAGGCCAAACTAAGACTTTGATTTGTTTAGTGAGAACTATAAGGTCCCTTGGGTGCTGCAAACAGTTTGCTTTTGGTTATTGACCAAAACGTTGGCTATTTGAGTGCGCCTAATGGCACTGTGGAAGAAAGGCCTGGCAATCTGCTTCCATAAAGATGACAGCCAAGAAAACACTATGGAGCTCCGTTCTACTCCTTAACACATGGGGTTGCCATAAGTTGGGGTGGACTCAATGGCAATGGGTTTGTTTATTTTTTTTTAGAGAGAACTATGAAGCTTTGCATTATTTCTAGTGAGCATGAGCAGAATCTTCTAGGGCTTTATAATATTTTGTTTTAAACTCAGTAACCCAAATCTCACCTCTTTATCTTAGCTTAGACTTCAGCTATGATAACTTTCTAGTGACAATTGCCTAATTCACAACTTTAAATATTTTTTGTGAATTCCTCATATTTATTTCATCGAACCCAACAGGTGACATAAATAGTTTCCACTCGACTGCTAACCTAAAGGTTGGCAGTTCAAACCCACCCAGTGGTACCACAGAAGATAAGCCGGAGGATATGTTTTCATTAAGATTACAACCAAGAAAAACCTACGAAACAGTACTACTCTGTAACACATTGGGTTGCTGTGAGTTGGAATCGACTTGGCAACTGACTAACAACAACCACCACCAGTGAACACACAGACACATTATTTTAAAATCATTTAATGAAAATTTTCTCCCATTCACAGGTAGAGTCTCTATCCTTTGAAGAGTAACAGCTTCAGGGGTGTTTTGAGGTAGTAAATTATTTAATTTAGAGGAGAATAGTGTTTTTGACCAATCAGCAGCAAAATCAGAAGAACCTATAATATTGGCTGTTGAGGGAATTTTTCTGTCACTTCACTGTGCTAGTTGCAAGCTTGAATGTTTTGGATTTGGATTTACGGATGTTTGCCCCAGATTAAAAGATCTCACCGTCATACAGAATTCCAACATTTACATGCTTAAAACTCTCTGCCCTACCTTTTTCACACTGGCTGCCATGGCAACCTGCTGGGCATATGCACCATCCACTAGCTAAATCACAACTGGCTCCATTTTTGCAGTTACAGCTGTGAGCACAGTTCAGACCATAAAATCCAGGAGGGCATGCTAGAAAATGGAAACGTCAAACTGTTATTTTGGCTTTAAAAATAAATAAAAGCAATTTAAAGGATACAGTCTAGGCTGTTTGTTTCCTAGAACAAAAATACATTGATGAGAGCAGAGAATTGAAAATCAAGAAAAAAAATATGTGGAGAAGCATATTGACAATAGTTTAATCATATATGTAAGGAAATATATAGGTGGGAGAGATTGCCATTCTCAATAACTGGTCTAGAGAAGCTTACCATAAAATTTAAAATATTTTCAAGTACCAAGTAGATAAACTTTATTTGCTATGTTGTGCCAATAGTAAGCCAAAGACTTCAGCATACCCTAAGCACCTAAAAGTAGCAATGTCTGCGAACTTCAAGTCCAAGCTAAATTTAGTGAAAATAATTTTTGGATTAAATGCTTAAATAAGAGAGTATCTGTGGAAGGTGATTAATACAGTTCTTGATATTTAATGTCCTGGTAATAAAAGGTAATGGAAACAAAAAAAAAATTTTTTTTTTTTGTTTAATGAATGACAATGGTGGGAGGTGAGGAAAGAAGAGAAGGAGGGGGGAAGAAAAATGATACAACATAGAATATCATGCATACACAGTAGGTTAACATCTTATAGGGAAATTAGATTTTAAAGTCAGCAGAATGTATCCTTGAAAGTTTTCCTTCGATGGCCCATATAGCATAGCATTATCTCTCCAAAAAGTCCACTGTAACCTATTTTTCTTCCAGGATTGGAGAAGGTCAATATTTCTTTGACTGAATATCAGTACAAGTAATTGGCTTATGTTTAGGGCCGTGTAGTCAAAGAAATACATCTGTTTGAATGCTAAATTTGTTGTCTGCGTGAGTAGATGCTCCCCTTGAGAAAGATATGTAGGGGCTGAGTCTGACTGGGGCAAAGGATGCCTCCTTGCTCTCTGGAGTTCTCTCTCAGTTTATGCTCCCGCTCACCTTTCAATGTCATCTCTCTTTCTCTCCCTCTTTCTTAAACACATAGAATTGGGTTTGCTTGTACTCAATGTATGTGATACATCTCCAGTGCACATGAAGGAGCTCAGGGCAGATTTAATATTAGAAAAATTTACATTCAGGGAGAAAAAAAGGGAGATGAAACCAAAAAGAAGATGAGGAATGAATGATTTTATGTAATACATACACTTCAGTTTATTGATCTTATTATATCTCTTAAAAATGAATAATAAAGGAAGACCGATTGCAGGCTTTCATCCATTTGTTCTTGTATAAAAAAAAAACAAAATGTGTTGCAGTTGAGTGGATTCCGACTCATGGTGACTCTATAGGACAGAGTAGAACTGGCCCAAAGGCTTTCCAAAGAGTGACTGGTGGATTCGATTTAATGACCTTTTGGTTAGTAGCTGAGCTCTTAACCACTGTGATAATAAATGGTTCTTGAGGATACATAAAAAAATCAGATCCTCCTTTATCTTCCTCCCATTACTTTGATTATATACAACACTGAACTCATAAAGTTGCCTTGCCTGACTTCTCCAATTTTCTGAATAATAATAGCTTTCTTCCAAGTGCCCTGGCTTGGAAATATAGAGCCATCTTTAATTCCTCCATCTTCCTCACCTCCAAGTCTACATCAACTGTTAAATACAGTTAATTTTTCTTTTAAAACATTATTCTATTCATTCATTTTCATTCCAGTTCCAATTTTTATAATCCTAGACTACCATGATAGTTTTCTACCTGGATTTGCTTATGCCTCTTTTTCTTAGTAATCAACATTGTACTCACTTTACAGATTTATGTCCCTTAAGAATGTTATCTCTGTCTACTCAACACCTTCCTTGCTAGCCCACTGCATCTAGGATAAAGTTTATGAGCCCTAAATAAATATGTTCCCCTCTCTTGTACCTCTTATTTCAATTATGAAAATAAATCAAACAAACAAAAACACATGTTTGTTTCTGAACTCCCTGACCCAGGAACCTCAGAGTAGTTGGTAAGATTTCTAATCCCTGAAGGCTTAGTAAGATTTGTTCTTGTGAAATATGTTTGCCAGAGTCTAAAAACAAGTTGAAACTAATGAGAACAATCATAAACATTGTGAATATCACTTCAGAAGCTTTAAAAAAATCTTTAGTCTAAATAACTAATACTCATCAAACTCCCGCCATATGCCAGAGTGCTAAATGCTTTACATGAATTTATTACTTACTTAATCCTCTTACTTAATCCTCATGATAACCTTTCAAGGTAGTGTGGAAGAAACACAATTTGGTCTTTGTTCCTCATTTTTGGGAGCCAAAAACAAAAAACAAACCTGTCGCCACCAAGTCAATTCTGACTGACTCTTAGCGACCCTATGGGACAGAGTAGAACTGCCCCATAGAGTTTCCAAGGAGTGCCTGGTGGATTTGATCTGCTGACCTTTTGGTTAGCAGCCATAGCACTTAACCACTACACCACCAGGGTTTCTGTTTTGGGAAGTAAACTTTAAACCCGTGAAATTTTTTGAGTGATTAGATTGTTCTCCAGAACACACCTGACAGGTTATGCTAATGAGGTGACTTGTGGGTGGGGACTGGCTATGCCAGAAAGACCCACCATGTGGTAACAGCAGTGACTTCTGGGGAGAGAAGGGAGGTTGGAGATTGTGTTTAACTATGAAGGCAATCAATCATGCCTACATAATGGAGCTCCAGTAAAAGCTCTGGATACTGAAGCTCAGGGGGTTGCAGAAAATATTAAAGCACGAGAAGATAACTCATCTTTGGGACATGGAACCTCTCTCTATGTTGGAAACCCTCCCAGACCTTGCTTATGAGTCTGCTCATTTGTATGTTTTTGCTATAATAAAAGTGTAGTATTAAGTATAGCACTTTCCTGAGTTCTGTAAGTTGTTCGAGCAAATTATAGTAGTGAGGGGGTAGTGACAACCCCTAAATTTTGTAGCCAGAAGATCAGAAGCGAGGAGGCTCTGGGGAAGCCCAGCTCACAGCTGGTATGCAAAGTCTAGGGCAGACTTGGCGGCCTGAAAGGCTGTATTCTTTAACTTGTGAGGCCAGATTGAGCCCTGGGGGTCTAGGGTCAGAAGAGCTGCATTTGCAATTGATGTCAGAGAGGATACGTAGAGTTAATGTCAGAGAAGATATACACAAAAAGATACCATAGGTAGGTACTACTAACTGCCCCCATTTTACAGACAATGGATGTTAAATAACTTTTCCTAGTTTGTACATCTTTTCTATGTAAAGCCAGGCCATTTGTGACTAATTCTGGAGCCTAAGATCTTGCATCTTAATCCCTTAACCGTGAGGTCCTTCAAGACCCTCAGATGTTAAAGACACGTTATTGTATAATTCTTCCTCTTCCTAATTGGGGTTGAGAAAATTGAGTCCAGATGAAGAAGTGATATAAATAAATATGTTCAAAGAAGACTGGAAGCAGGTCTTTCAGAGTCAAACCAGGATTAATATGAAATAAATAAGCAACTCCTTGTCTACGTTTTGCCTAAAGGCAGCCAGAGAAAGGAGAATAATTTCATTCATAAAGATCACCTGCTGACTCTTTGGAGTATGCTCTGCCTGTGTCTACTCCAAGTGATCATAGAACCATAGAATGGTTTCTTGGGTAAAAAAAAAATTAAATAAAAATTCTTGGGTAGCAGTCCCAAAAAGGATAAAAAGTCTAGTTACAGTTGATTCTCATTATTCACAGTAGTTATATTCTGTAAATTTGCTGTGAACACTGAATTAGTGAATGCTGAGTCACTTCTCTTAGGGAAATTACAGGGTTATGTTCCTATGAACCTTGATCACAATATTATCATAAATTGATAAATACATAACCCTGTTTTATGTGCATTTATTACATATTTATCATTTAATACACATTTCTTACAAATAATTAATTAAGTGCAGTATTTCTTTACAACACAACGCTGAGAACATTTTTCTAACCCTGAGTAACTTGACTGTAAATTTGTTTGATTTTCTGCCTCACGACAATGCTATCCATTATGCTTTTTTAAAAAGAAATAAGTCTTCGTCTCATGAATCCATAAATTAGCCATTCTTTTTTTTTTTTTGGTATCTTTTCCATAACTTCATTGTACAATGTAGATCTTACTTGAGTACCTTCCAGAGTAGCCTTAACTTACAGACTGGCAAATTTCCTTTTCCTTTTTCTGGAAGTCACAGCCAATAGCACTATGACTCATGCCTAAACAAAGCTTATCTGACACATATATTTTCTCCATAAGGCACATCGCAGTCTTCTTGTGCTTAAGAACACCTAGACAGCATTTTAGCACTATGAGTTATGGCCTTTTTAAACTACAAAATCACCAATAAAAAGCACAAAAATGCAAAAAAAAAAAAAAAAGTGGCATTAATTAGAACTCGAAAAAGACACTTGTTTACAGAACGAGAGCTAAAAAAGAAGGCAGAGCATTGCCTTGTTTGACCTCAGCTGGGAATGTGCATGTCAGATGACTCAAAATTTTTGTTGCTCTGCACAAGTCTGTGAATGGAAAAGCACTACCAGTATTGATTTTGGAATTACAAATACATTTTAGCAAGTAGACAAATTTGCAAATATAGAATCCATGAATAATGATGATCAACTGTAAATTTTTAAGGCAGTTGTGAACTTCTAGAATTTAAACTAGAGCTAGAAAATAAATTCTAGGCATATACACTAAAAGGTTAACAGTTTAATATAATATGAATGCATCATTTTATGATTAAAAATAGTTTTAAAACTTAAAACTTATTAAAACTGTAATATGTCCACTGATTTTCTCTGTTCACTATGTTCACAGCCTTGTCCATAATAATAACTTCCAGAAAATCTGTTACAAATTCCGTTGTTCTGACATGTGCAGTTAAAATGGCAGCCTGGGCTATAGTAATCAGGAGAACATTCTGTAAAAAGAAACCAGCAGAGCATTAATTCTAGTTAAAAGATATTTGATTCTGAAATGAGTTCAAAGACAGAAAAAAAATGCTAGAATTTTTAAAAAACTCAATGCAGAGAAACCGTTAGCTAACCTAATCAAAAGACAGAAACACAAAATTAAAAAAAAAAAAAATAAAAGGAACTGACCAACAGAACAGAGAAACATAAAAAGTATAATGCAAATTAATTTGAAAGCCTAAAGTGAAAAACATTATAGAAAAATAGTTTATCAAAATTGTCTGAATTTGAGGCAGAAAACATCAATAAGCCAATTACAGTAGAAAGCATAATACAGTAAAAAAGCTCCTGTGTTAAAGAAAAAAAAAAGTATGAGGTCCAGGTTTCACAGAATTCCATAAACTTTTATAGATCAGATAATAACCCTACTACTTAAAATATTCCAGAACACTGAAAAGGAAGAAAAACTTCAAATTCATTATACTGAGTATAAAATAAATTAAAAAACCTAACAAAAATTGCATAAAACTACAGATCAATCTCAATTATAAATATTAATGTAAAAATCATTTAAAATATGTAAGTACACAGAATCCATTAGCACATTTATAAAATAATAACTAATGACTAAATAGCATTTTTATTCAATAAATACAGTCATTCGATATTAGAAAACTTATTAATATAATCCATAATATTTATCAGTGTACAGAGGAAAATCATATCATTACTGCCATAGGTGAAAAGACCTTTGAAGTAAATTCACTTGAAAATTCAGTAAAAACATAGAATAAAATAGAAATTTGATGGTTATATCTTAACATATATGTATAAAAAGTAAGGGTCAGCATTGTACGTATTGAGCTAAATAAGTCAAATAAATGAAAAGATATATCATATTCTTGGATAGGATAAGTGTTATGAATTAAATTGTGTCCCCCAAAAATATGTGTTGTAAATCCTAACCTCTATGCCTGTGGTTATAATCTCATTTGGGAATGGGTTGTCTTTGTGATGTTAATGGAACAGGATTAGCTTAGGGTGTGTCTTGAGTCAAACTCTTTTGAGATATAAAAGAGATTAAACAAGCAAGCAAAAGCAGCAGAAATGGGGTGAAATAGATGCCACGACACATGGAGATCTCCAAGGAATCAGGAAGTAGAAGCTGAAGAGACTAGGACCTTTCTCCAGAGCAGACAGAGAAAGACAGCCTTCCCCTAGAGCCAGAGCTCTGAATTCAGGCATCTGGCCTCCTCAACTGTGAGAAAATAAATTTCTGTTTTTTAAAGCCACCCACTAGTGGTGTTTTTATTATAGTAGCACTAGACAACTAAGACAATAAGTTAGTATCATAAGTATGTCTGCTCTCTCTAAGAGAGAGTAGACACAGAGAACACAAACAAAAAAATCTAAATATTGTTCTGTTTTGGTTTTTCCATCTAGACGATTTGATTTGTCAACAAATAAGAACATGTACTCTGCTAAAAATAAAGGAAAGAGATTTATTGAAGATTCAAAAACAGTTTGAACCAGGGACAAAGTGAAACCAAATACTCTAAAATGGTGGAGCCACAGAGGCATTTTTATGAGGTAAAATACAACATTCTGATTGGAAGTTGCAAGATTAGGCAATGTAGGCAATTTGGATTGGTTAGTTTAAACATATGACTAAGGGGATTTTTACAGGGTGGTAAGAAGGTAATTATTTTAAAACATTTCCTGAGGGCTGCTGAGGAGATTCTCAATAAGGGTCTTGTGTCAAGACCCTCCCTTAGAAGCATTCTTTCCATGTCCTTAGTTTAACCACAGAGAAAAACATTTCCTTTTTATGAACTCAAGTCTATCTAAGGGTTTGATGGTTGCAGGGGATATAAGCAACAGCTGAGATGGGGTAGAAGCTCAGACTTTGGCCAATCATTCTGATATGAGTCAGGTGCCTTAATTTTGGAGCCCTCACACAGATTTTAAAGTCCATTCAGAATGACAAAGAAGAGTAACAAGGAAATTATTGAGAAGAAAGGCAATGAGAGGTGGTATTTTAGTTTCCTAGGACTGCCATAACAAAATATACTAACTGGGTAGCTTATAAGGACAGAAATTTATTATGTCACAGTCCTGCTAAGAGTCTGAGATCAGGGTGCCAGCTTTTTTGATTCCTTTGAGGCCTTAAGGGAAAAGCTCTGTTCCATGCCTCTCTCCCAGCTTCTGGTAGCTCCAGGCATTTTTTGGCTTGCAGCTGTTGGGGCACACGGCATCCTTACTCTGACTGTCAGAGGCTCTTCTCTTTTGCAAGGACAGCACTCAGATGGGATTAGGACCCTACTCCAGTATGACCTCATGTTAAATGATAACATCTTCAAAGACCCGATTTCCAAACTAGGTCATATTCACAGGTACCAGGGGTTAGGACTTCAACATATCTTTTCAGGAACACAACTCATTCCACAACAGGTGAATAGACCTTTCAGTAATAAATCTATATATAATAAAAGATCCCATAATATGAATAGTGTTGTATTTGTACATGAATACAGACCAATAGAACTTTACAGCCAGACTATAACTAATTGTATATGAATGTTTGGTATTTGATGAAGGCTGCATCTCAAATTAGTGGGGAAGATAGATTTATAAATGCCATGTTAAAACAAATGAAAAGCCATAGGGAGAAAAAATGGACCTATTCCTCATACCATACACCAGATAAAATATTTCATATTGATCAGAGAATTAAATGTAAAAGGTGACATCATACAAGTATTAAAAGAAAGCATTGGTAAATTCTTCTATAATCTGAGAACAGAAAATACATTTTCAACTAAGACTCAGAAATAAAATAAATAAACCAATCAATCAACCAACCAAGTACCCAACCAACAAACCAACCAAAAACCCAGAAACAATAGAGAGAAAAATATAGGTATAAGAGAGATGAGGATATGTAAAATGACTGTGGCTCTGGATTTAAATTGGCAGTACCTGTATGGTGGCATGGAAACCCTGGTGGGGTAGTGGTTAAGATCGGCAGTTCAAATCTACCAGGCACTCCTTGGAAACCCCAGTTCTACTCTGTCCTGGAAACCCTGGTGGGGTAGTGATTAAGATCGGCAGTTCAAATCTACCAGGCACTCCTTGGAAACCTCAGTTCTACTCTGTCCTGGAAACCCTGGTGGGGTAGTGATTAAGATCGGCAGTTCAAATCTACCAGGCACTCCTTGGAAACCCCAGTTCTACTCTGTCCTGGAAACCCTGGTGGGGTAGTGATTAAGATCGGCAGTTCAAATCTACCAGGCACTCCTTGGAAACCTCAGTTCTACTCTGTCCTGGAAACCCTGGTGGGGTAGTGATTAAGATCGGCAGTTCAAATCTACCAGGCACTCCTTGGAAACCCCAGTTCTACTCTGTCCTACAGGGATGCTATGAGTCACAATCGACAGCAATGGGTTTTTTGTTTTGTTTTTTGTTTTAGTATATTGCACAGTGATTAAGGGCTCAGCTGCTAACCAGAGGGTCAGCAGTTAGAATCTACCAGCTCCTCCTTGGAAACATTATTGGGGCAGTTCTACTCTGTCCTATAGGGTTGCTATAAGTCAGAATCCACTTGGTGGCAATGGGCTTGGTTTTATTTGGTTTGGTATGTGTTCATTAGTTGGTATTAAAAAGACATTTCATAGCTCTGTCCCAAAGACATTTATTTCTGGATTGGTTCTAAGTTTGAACTAAAAAAGTTAATTAAAATTATATCAATTAAAAAATTCGATATGATAATGATATTAAAGATACATTTTAAAAGCAGTGTTATTTTTAGAGATCCATAGTGAAATATTTGTGGATGAAATTATATGATATCTGCAAATTTGCTTCTAAATAATCTCTTGGGGGTGTGGGATGAGGGAGTGAGTAAAAGGGTAGGTGAACCTAGACTAGTCATAGGTTGATCATTGTTGAAAGGGATACAATTCAGTCCAGCATTCACGTGCATATGAGATGATTTAAAATGCCATGGTTTGGGTCAGGAGCACCTTAGTTCTCAAGGTGACATCTTTGATTTTTAATGTTTTAAAGAACTCATTTGCAGCAGATTTGTCTGATGTAATATATCATTTGATTTCTTTTTTTTTAAGTATATTTTCCTTTAAATTTTATTGTTGAGAATACGTATAGCAAAATATACACCAATTCAACAGTTTCTACATGTCCTGTTTAGTGGTGTAGTGGTTAAGAGCTAGGCTGCTAATCAAAACGTCAGCAGTTTAAGTACACCAGGTGTTCCTTGGAGACTATGGGGCAGTTCTACTCTGTCCTATAGGGTTGCTGTGAGTTGGAATGGACTCGTGGCTTTTTTTTTTTTTTTTTTTAAATAGTTTAAAATATGTGCTGAATCCTAACCCCTATACCTGTGGATGTAATCCTGTTTGGAAATAGTGTTTGATTTGTTATGTTAATAATACCATACCATTGTAGGGTGTGTCCTAAACCTAATCACTTCTGACTTATAAAAAGAGCTCGTAGACACACACAAATGCAAACATGGGGAATTAATTTTTTTGAACAAGAGATATAGAGATTCAACTTAACTTTTGCTAGATTGTTGTTCATTTGTTTTAGTATCTTTTATTAAATTGGTCATATTTTTTCTATCTTTCGTTTTACTAATTCCTGCCTACCTCTTTAAGTTTATTTTATTGTTCTTTTTTCTTTAATTTCTTTAGTTTACTTTCATCATTTCTTATTTAGTAGTGCCCTGGTGGCACAGTGGTTAAGAGTTTGGCTGCTAACCAAAAGTTGGCATTTTGAATCCACCAACTGCTCCTTGAAAACTCTATAGGGCAGTTATACTCTGTCCTATAGAGTTGCTATGAGTTGGAATCCACTCTACTGCAATGGATTTGGTGTTCCTTTTTTTTTTTTAGTATGAGCATTTGGTAATATAAATTTTCTCCTGACTATGGAATTAACTTTACCACATAGGTTCTGGATGTCATTATTATGTTTTTAAATTTTTTATGGAATTAACTTTACCACATAGGTTCTGGATGTCATTATTATGTTTTTAAATTTCTGAAATACTAGTTTTGTTTGCTTTTTTAAGCCATTAACTATTTAAGGAGGAGTTTTAAAAATGCCCATTTCATATAGTATTCTTTTTCCTGACAAAACAGTTTTTTATTAGTTACTTTTTATTTTGTGGTCAGAGAATCCCATTAAGTTGCAGTTTTTGGAATTGATTGATATTTTCTTTTTTAGTTTTTGTGACTGTCTCATTGGTACTTGAAAAAAAATATATAGTATTTTTCTTAGGGTACAGAGTTTGGTATATACCAAATTGTTGTTGCTGTGTACTGTCGAGTCCGCTCTAACTCACAGCAACTCTATAGGACAGAGTAGAACTGCCTCGTTGGGGTTCATAAGCCGTGACCTTTACGGGAGCAGACCACCAGGCCTTTTTCCCTGCAGAGTGGCTGGTGGGTTTGAACTGCTGACCTTTCGATTAGCAGCTAAGAGCTTAACCACTGGGCCATCAGGGCTCCTTTACACCAAATTAGCTATACCTTACTAATTATGTTAAAATTTCTATAAGCCTATTTTTTGGCATATGTGTATGGTCTGCTAAAATGAATCAAATTCTTCTACTGATAAGTTGTTGCTGTGTATTTGTCATTGTATTGTCTAATTCCTGCTTTATGAATTTTGTTTCATACATATCCATCACACTTAAATCTTCATTGTCAACTTTAATCTGTATTGTTAAAAGTGCCGTTCCTTGTCCCATTAAATGTTTGTTGCCATGAAGTTAATATCGTTTGGTATTAATGCCATGACCGTTGTTTCATTTTTGCTCACATATGCTCAGTATGTTTGTGCCCATTCATTTATCTTCATTTTATTTTCAAATTTCTTTTTAGAGTCTTCCATTTTATGTTTGGAGTCTCTTTTAGATGTGAAATATTGCCTTATGATTCAGTATAAGAGTTTTTTCTTTTCATGAATGAGTTGTTGTTAGGAGCTGTCCAGTCAGTTCCAGCTCATACGAACCTGAATACAACAGAACGACACACTTCCCAGTCCTTTGCCATTCTCACAATCACTGTTACACTACAGCCCATTGTTGCAGCCGCTGGGTCAATCCATCTCATTGAGGGTCTTCCTCCTTTTTGCTGACCCTCCATTTTACTATGCATGATGTTCTTCTCCAGGGACTGATCCCTCCTGATAACATGTCCAAAGTATGTGAGACAAAGTCTCACCATCATTGCTTCAAAGGAACATTCTGGCTGTACTTCTTCCAAGACAGATTTGTTCGTTCTTTTGGCAGTCCATAGTATATTCAATATTCTTCCCCAACACCGTAATACAAAGATGTCAATTCTTCTTCCGTCTTCCATATTCATTGTTCAGGTTTTGCATGCATATGAGGTGATTGAAAACATTATGGCTTGGGTCAGGTGCACCTTAGTCTTTAAGGGAACACTTTTGCTTTTTAACGCTTTAAAGAGATCTTTTGCAGCAGATTTACCCAATGCGATGCGTCTTTTGATTTCTTGACTGCTGCTTCCATGGCTGTTGATTGTGGATCCAAGTAAAATTAAATTCTTGACAACTCCAATCTTTTCTCTGTTTATCATGATGTTGCTTATTGGTCCAGTTGAGAGGGTTTTTGTTTTCTTTATGTTGTGGTGCAATCCATACTGAAGGCTGTGGTCTTTGATTTTCATCAGTAAGTACTTCAAGTCCTCTTCACTTTTAGCAAGCGAGGCTGTGTCATCTACATATCGGGGTTGTTAATCAGCCTTCCTCCAATCCTGATGCCCCATTCTTCTTCATATAGTCCAGCATATCAGATTATTTGCTCAGCATACAGACTGAATAGGTATGGTGAAAGAGTACAACCCTGACGCACACCTTTTCTGACTTTAAAGCACACAGTATTGCCTTGTTTTATTCAAATGACTGATCCTTGGTCTATGTACAGGTTCCTCATGAGCATAATTAAGTGTTCTGGAATTCCCATTCTTCACAATATTATCCATAATTTGTTATGGTCTATGGAGTTGAATGCTTTTGCATAGTCAATAAAACACAGGTAAACATCTTTTTGGTATTCTCTGCTTTCAACCAGTATCCACCTGACATCAGCAATGATATCCCTCGTTTTATGTCTTCTTCTGAATCGGACTTGAATTTCTGGCAGTTCCCTGTTGATGTACTGCTGCAACTTCTTTTTCTTTTTTTTAATAATTTTTATTGAGCTTTAAGTGAACGTTTACAAATCAAGTCAGTCTGTCACATATAAGCTTATATACACCTTACTCCATACTCCCACTTACTCTCCCCCTAATAAGTCAGCCCTTCCAGTCTCTCCTTTTGTGACAGTTTTGCCAGTTTCTAACCCTCTCTACCTTCCTATCTCCCCTCCGGACAGGAGATGCCAACACAGTCTCAAGTGTCCACCTGATACAAGTAGCTCACTCTTCATCAGCATCTCTGTCCTACCCATTGTCCAGTTCCTTCCATGTCTGATGAGTTGTCTTCTGGAATGGTTCCTGTCCTGGGCCAACAGAAAGTTTGGGGACCATGACCGCCGGGATTCCTCTAGTCTCAGTCAGACCAATAAGTCTGGTCTTTTTATGAGAATTTGGGGTCTGCATCCCACTGATCTCCTGCTCCCTCAGGGGTTCTCTGTTGTGCTCCCTGTCAGAGCAGTCATCGGTTGTGGCCGGGCACCACCTAGTTCTTCTGGTCTCAGGATGATGTAAGTCTCTGGTTCATGCGGCCCTTTCTGTCTCTTGGGCTCATAGTTATCGTGTGACCTTGGTGTTCTTCATTCTCCTTTGATCCAGGTGGGTTGAGACCAATTGATGCATCTTAGATGGTCGCTTGTTAGCATTTAAGACCCCAGACGCCACATTTCAAAGTGGGATGCAGAATGTTTTCATAATAGAATTATTTTGCTGCAACCTCTTTTGAATGATCTTCAGCAAAATTTTATTTGCATGTGATATTAATGATTAATATTTATAGGACTGTTTAAATTACTTATTTCGTATTGGGGTAGTAGTGGTTGTGCTCTTTGAGGAATTAGTCCTTTTCATCTTAGTTGCCAAGTTTATGTACGTAAAGTTTTTATAGTATTCTCTTATTTTCCTTTGATGTCAGCAGGGTCTGTAATGATATCCCCTGTTCCATATATAATATTAGTATTTTGTGGGTTTCTTTCTTTGTTTCTGTCAATCTTGCTAGAGGTTTGTCTTTTTTTTTTTTTTTTAATCTTTTCAAAGAAATATCTTTGGTATTCTTTATTGTTTTTGTGTTTTCTATTTCACTGATTTCTTGTTATTATTACTGCTTTCCTTCTGCTTGCTTTAGGCTTATTTTGCTCTTCTTTTCTAGTTTCTTGGGGCAGGAGTATAGATTATTGATTTATGGTGTCTCCCCTTTTCCAATGCGCTATAAATATTCCTTTCAGCACTGCTTTAGCTGCATCCTACAAATCTTAATATGCTGTATTTTCACTCAGTTAAATGTATATGTTCATCTTCTCATTTCATTTTTCTTTTGCTTTGACCCATGGGTTGTTTAGCTCCCAAGTATTTGGAGATTTTCTGGTTATCTTTCTGTTACTGATTTCTAGTTTGATATCATTGTTGTTAGAGTACATACTGTGTATGATTTTAATTCTTTTAAATTTGTTGGCTTTTTTTGTAGTTCAGGATATAGTCTACCTTGGTGTCTATTGCATGGACTGTTGACATGAAAGTGTATTCTGCTATAATTGGGTGAAATGCTCTGTAATTATTGATTGGATACTATTGATTGTGCTCTTCTATAATCTTGCTGATTTTCTTTCTAGTTGTTTTATCAATTGTTAAGAGAAGCATTTTGAAGTATCTATGTGACAAAGCAAAAGAATTAGTAAAAACATCAACTATTACAGTTGGGGATATCCAAGTTTCCCACCTAGCCTTCAAATGGAAAGGAGCATAAAAGTCCCTTTTTAATACCGGGCCACATGAGAGTTCAGGTTCTCCACTAGGCTTCTGCTAATACCACCTTGGCTGGGCAGGGTAGAGGTGCCTTGTTAGAGCTCCCTCTCAGCCTCTACTGATGCTTCATGGGATGGCTTCTTTGCTGCTGGGTCAATGTAAAAGTTCTAACTTTCCATTACACATCCTCTGACTTCACCCACATAACAATTCAGGAGCGGGAACATTACTGCCATACCTGGTGGGGATGAAAGTCCCGGTTTCCCATTTGGCCTTTTTCTGACACCATCCCTGTGTAGGAGGAGGCACCTCATTACAGCCTGGTGGAGGTTAAAGTCTACACTGATTACTTAGACTTTGCTGATGTAATTGGGAATGGGGATAAATTTTATTCTGAAGTACTTGCCTGAAGTCCAGTGCTTTTTGTCTAAAAGTGTTACATCTTGCAAGGCTGTCCCCTTCTTGGCCCTTTAGCTAGAGAAAGCAGGTATTTCTTTTTTTTTTTTTAATGTCTGCAAAATTTCTTTTTCAGTTTGCAGCCTTCTCCAGGACCCAGTCTAGAATATATGAAGCAAAAAGAAAACCCAGGGAACCCCCCATAATGTCATTCCTTGGGTCTTAAAGTCCCTAGCTTTTCTTGGGTCTTAAAGTCCCTAGCCAGTCTTCCTTCTTTTCCCCACCTTTCAGAGTTTTTTTAAATGTGTGTTTTCTATAAAATATCCATGTTTTTTAAGCTCTAGGTAGCTAGAATAGAAAAAAGCTTTCCTACTCTTTCTTTCTGTAAGCGCAAGTCTTATAAATATAATTTTATGTATTTTAGAGAATTTTCTTTAGACACTGCGTAGAATATTATATCAAATGTCTTGATATAGTGTGTATTGAGTGGTGATGAAATTAATATGATTCTACTTTCTCAATTTTTTTCATTCCTCTCCTCCACTTGATTTTAGTTGATTATATTTTTATCTTTAAATTCTCAATTCCATCATTTATACACTTAAACATACTAATTGAGTATTCGTATTTAAGCAGTATGTTTTGACACAGATCTGTTGCCCTCCCTGCCAACACACACACATCTATGATGAAGAAATGGGAAATCAGTACACTTATGTTTATCTGCTTTCCTTCTAACTCACGGCTTTTTAAAGTTATATTAAAATCTCAATGTTGTATATAATTCACCATTTTTATATATAATATTTATCTTCTATTTTATTATGTAGCCATAATTCTCAAAATTGTTTTAAATGCAGCCCTGGTTAAAATGGATTTTGTGCTCACTACTGGTTAAAAGGAAACCCTGGTGGTGTCGTGGTTAAGAGCTCCACTGAGAACCAAAATGTCAGTAGCTCGACTCCACCAGCTGCTCCTTGGAAACCCTATAGGGCAGTTCTACTCTGTCCTGTAAGGTCGCTATGAGTTGGAATCAACTCTACAACAGGTTTTAATGGTCTTTTTGCCCAAGATTTTCCATTTACTCCTTGCTTGCTCAAATTATCTTTCTATATTTTCTTCAAAATATTTTATGGCAACTATATTCAATCTTATGCTGAGCAAATAATCTGAGAAGCTGGACTATTTGAAGACCAACGTAGCATCAGAATTGGACAAAGACTCATTAACAACCTGCAATATACAGATAACACAACCTCTCTTACTGACAGTGAAGAGGACTTGAAGCACTTCCTGATGAATACCAAAGACTACAGCCTTCAGTATGAATTACACTTTAACATAAAGAAAACAAAAAATCCTCACAACTGGACTAACAAGCAGCATCATGATAAACAGAGAAAAGATTGAAGTTGTCAAGGATTTAATTTTACTTGGATCCACAATCAACACCTGTGGAAGCAGGAGTAAAGAAATCAAAAGACGCATTGCATTGGACAAACCTGTTGCAAAAGATATCTTCAAAGTGTTAAAAAGCAAAAATGTTACTTTAAGGACTAAGGTATGCCTGACCCAAGACATGATATTTCCAATCACTTCATATATATGTGAAAGCTAGACAATGAATAAGGAAGACCAAAGAAGAACTGATGCCTTTAAATTATGGTGTTCATGGAGAATATTGAATATGCCATGGACTACCAGAAGAACAAACAATTGTGCCTTGGAAAAAGTACAGCCAGAATGCTCATTAGAAGCAAATATAGTAAGTTTTTGTTTCACATACTTTGGACATGTGATCAGGAGAGACTAGTCCTTGGAGTAGGACATCATGCTTGGTAGAGTAGAGGGAGAGCGAAAAAGAGGAAGGCCCTCAACGAGATGAACTGACACTGTAGCTGCAACAATGGGCTCAAGCATAACAACAACGGTTGTGAGGATGGCTCCAGATCAGGCAATGTTTCATTTTGATGTACATAAGGTCGATATGAGCTGGAACTGACTCAATGGCACCTACAACAACAATAACATATTTCCAGCAAATTTTATGTTTAAAAATGGTTGTTCATCATTATGTTATGTCTGAATAACAGTTTAACTGTGTATAAAATAATTAGGTCACATTTTTTTTCCCCAAGAGCTTAATAGGCACTGATTATAAGCTAGCAATGAATGTTGCTGTGAGGCATGAAACCACACCAATATTTTCCCCCTATAAATGACTTCATATTTTCTCCCTATATGCCCAAAGGATTGCTCCCTGACCAATGAAATGTAATAAATTTACTGGGTTTTGTTTCATTATTGATCAGTCATAACTAGTGTTCCCGGGGATATATAATGCACTCACTCAGTTAAATCAGATCTTCTCTTACTTCAGAGAAATAAAACTGTATTATATTTGAACACTTTTCTTGCTATTCTTTTCCATTTAATCTTTTTCCCTTTCCTCAAGCCTATTTTCCACACCCCTAGCTGTGCCATCAGCAGATGCCATTCTCCTATTACCTGCTTTCAGTGCGGCCTTCCTTTGTGTAAGGTTTACTTTTCATTTGCACTTTTTTCTCAGCTCTGCCAGCTTACTTTTTCATTTCCTTTTGTTGTCTTTTCATTTCTTTCATAAACCCTGTATCTCTGCATTGCACTCACATTTTACGGGGAGCCTTTTTTCAATTTTTTCATTACGTCCATTGAATTTTTGGAAAAAGTCTAGTTAATATTTTCATCTGCTCCATAGCAAAACTATTCTTTTCTCTATTCATTATTTCTTTTTTTTATCCTGTCCTTTTTCTCATTTTTCCTTCTTACAGAATTTTCACTAAAAATGTAAGCAAAGCTTTAAACTATTTCTTTTTTTCCAAATGAGGGATTTTTTTTTTTTTGCACCAGGGACAAATTCCTTGGTTCAGAATAAAATTCCACATGATACAATATTTTGTGAGTGTGTGTGTGTGTGTGTGTGTGTGTGTGTATAGGCTTAGCCTCCTTCAAGTTGCAAGTCTTCTTAGCAATCACAAATTCCTCTCTATCCCAGTGCAGTGTTGGAAAGAAAATATGTCTTTGCATTTCTCAGTTGTCTCCCATCTCTCATGCCACTCTATGATGTCTAGCAGGATTCAGGGAAACTCCTGAAGCCTGCCCACATACCCTAATCCTTGTTTTCCAACAAAAAGTCATTGTTTTGGCCCTTAGTGTGCACCATGGAAAAATGTGTCTCTGACCCCATTTGAGAATTGTAGAGGCCCAGCATCCTCTAGGCATGTCCATGTTTCACTGGACCTGACAGCTCTTCTGTTGTTACGGTTATCATCATCATAAAAATAGCCTGATTGAAACAAGAAAGTTTTGCAATTCTCAACAAAGATCAGGTTTTCCTTCTGTGTCTCATTTTTTGTACAGTTTCTAGACAGCTTCTGAAAGTTGAAGAGAATAGAAAACTTTTTGTTGTTGTTAGTTGCCATCAAGTTGATTCCGACTCATGGTGACCCATGTTTGCAGAGCAGAATTGCTCCATAGGGTTTTCAAAGCTGTGACCGTTCCATAGTAGACTGCCAGGCCTATCATCTGAGGCACTTCTGGGTAGATTCAATTCACCAACCTTTCATTTAGTAGTTGAGTGTTTAACTGTTTGCGCCACCCAGGGACTCCATAAAACTCTTTAGGTCTTATAATTAGACATCCCCGACACACTATTTTTAGTGGTTCTACATAAGCTAGACGAAGTTCTTTTAGAATTCCCTACTAATCAAGAGTATGCATAATTTGTTCCTTGTTTTTGTTTGTAATTTTTGTTTACCCTCCAGTAGGCTCTTTCCTATATATCTCTATAAGCGTCTGTATTTTCATTTTATTAATACCACATTTAAAAAAGAAAGTGTTACAATTTCTATATAATTGTATTTCCTGGCACCAAATCTGCTTTCATAGTTTAACTCAGTACCTAGACCAATAAGGTGACCCTCTAGTAACTGTTATACCTTGCTGACATCTGGCTCTCATTTGACTAAGTGGACATTGGCACCTTCCAGTCACTGGGTCACACTGTCCTCAGCCACAGGAACACAGTTGGATACAATCTTGCCATAGTGGTCATCAGGACAAGCTGCAGGATGGAACAAAAGAAAGACAGTAGAACAAAACCAGATTGTTTTTACACAAACATTTTGCTGGTGAAGATTGTAAATATGTGGTTGTTTCTGTTAATCAGATAGGCTTCCTGATTTACCTTCAGTCTAGTTTACAATCTGAAAGTCTACAAAAACAACAATAAAAAGAACTGCCCCAACTGTTGCTTAGTTCCTTAGTGAAATTTGAGTTGATTTTAAGAATTTCCAACCAAATATCTAGTGTTGAAAACTAACATATATGCTATAAATGTCTCTTACAAATTAGGAACTTTGTGTTCCCAATTTGTATTCAGTCTTTCTTTGCCACATGGTTCTATCTTAACAAAAGTGGATTTATATCCACGAATCTATAATGCATACATGTATATATATCTCTACCACGTGTCTGTCAGTTCGACGTACTGTAGTGGTTTGCATGTTACTGTGATGCTGGAAGCTATGCCACTGGTGTTTCAAATACCAGCAGGGTCACCCATGGTGGACAATGTCAATGGAGCTTCCAGATTAAGACAGACTGGGAAGAAGGACCTGGCCATCTGTTTCTGAAAAAAAAACTGGCCTGTGAAAACTTTATGGATAGCAGCAGAACATTGTCTGATAATAGTGCCAGAAGATGAGCATCTCAGGTTGAAAGGCACTCAAAAGATGAATGCGGAGGAGCTACCTTCCAAGAAGAGTTAACCTTAATGTTGAGGACGGAGTCAGAGTTTCAAGACCTAAATTTGATGATGTGGAATGACTCAAAATGAGAAGAAACAGCTACCAACACCCATTAGTAATTTGTGCATGGAAAGTACAAAGTACAAATCTAGGAAAATTGGAAATCCTAAAAAATGAAATGGAATGCATAAAGATCAATATTCAAGTCATTAGTGAGCTGAAATGAACTGATACTGGTTATTTTAAATCAGACAGTCATATGGTCTACTATGCTGGGAATCACATATTGAAGAGGAATGACATCGTATTCACTGTCCAAAAAAAAAAAAAAATTTCAAGATCTATCCTGAAGTACAATGCTGTCATTGATAGGTTAATATCCACATGCCTAAAAGGAAGACCAGTTAATATGACGATTATTCAGATTTATGCACCAACCAGAGCCCTGGTGGTGCAGCGTCAAGGGCTTGGCTGCTAACCAAAAGGGCTGTTTAAATCCACAAACCCTCCTTGGAAACTCTATGGGGGCAGTTCTACTCTGTCCTATAGGGTTTCTATGAGTCTGAATTGACTCTACGGCAACATATTTGGTGTGGTATGTACCAACCACTAATGCCATAAAAAAAAAAAAAGAAGAAGAAATGCCATAGATGAGGAAATTGAAGATTTTTATACCAACTTCTTCAGTCTGAAATCGATCAAACACACAATCAAGATGCATTGATAATTACTGGTAATTGGAATGTGAAAGCTGGAAACAAAGAAGAAGGATCAGTAGTTGAAAAATATGGCTTTGATGACAAAACGATGCTGGAGAAAGCATGATTGAATTTTGCAAGATCAATGACTTGTTCATTGAAAATACCTTTTTTCTTCAACATAAATGTTGACTACACACGTGGACCTAACCAGATGGAAAACACAGGAATCAAATCAACTACATCTGTGGAAAAAAGACGATGGAAAAGCTCAATATCATCAGTCAGTACAAGGCCAAGGGCGAACTGCAAAACAGACCATCAATTGCTCATATGCAAGTTCAAGTGGAAGCTGAAGAAAATTAGAACAAGTCCACAAGAGCCAAAGAGTGACCGTGAGTATATCCCCTCTGAATTTGGAGACCATCTCAAAAATAGATTTGACACATTGAATGCTAATGACCTAAGACTAGATGAGTTGTGGGATGACACAAAGGATATCATACATGAAGAAAACCAGAATCACTAAACAGAAAGAAAAGACCAAAATGGATGTCAGAAGAGACTCAGAAGCTTCGTCTTGAACACAGAGTAGCTAAAGCAAATGGAAAAAATGATGAAATAGAAGAGCTGAACAGAAGATTTCAAAGGGAGGCTCTAGAAGAAAAAAAAATATTATAATGAAATATGCAAAGACCTGGAGCCAGAAAACCGAAAGTGAAGAACATACTCAGCATTTCTCAAGCTGAAAGAACTGAAGAAAAAATTCAAGCCTCAAGTTGCAATTTTGAAGGAACCCTGGTGGTGCAGTGGTTAAAAGTTCAGCTGCTAACCATAAGGTCTGCAGTTTGAATCCACCAGCCACTCCTTAGAAACCCTATGGGGCAGTTCTACTCCATCCTACAGGGTTGCTATGAGTCAGAATCAACTCAATACCAAAGGGTTTGGTTTTTTGGTCAATGGGTTTGGTTTTTTGGTTCATGGGCAAAATATTGAATGATGCAGGAAGCATCAAAACAAGACAGAAGGAATACATAGAGTCACTGTACAAAAGGAATTCGTCAACATTCACCTGTTTCAGGAGGTAGCATATGATTAAGAACTGATGACACTGAAGGAAGAAATCCAAGCTGCACTGAAGGCACTGGCAAAAAACAAGGCTCCAGGGATTGATGTGACACAAACTGAGATGTTTCAACAAACAGATGTATCCCTGAAGGTGCCCACTTCTCTATGCCAAGAAATTTGGAAGACAGCTACCTGGCTAACTGACTGGAAGAGATCCATATTTGTGCCTATTACAAAGAAATGTGATCCAACAAAATGCAGAAAATATCAATCAATATCATTAATATCATACATGAGTAAAATTTTTCTAAAGATAATTAAAAAACAGTTGCAGCAATACATCAACAGGAAACTGCCAGAAAGTCAGGTTGGATTCAGAAGAAGACATGTTACAAAGAGACACTATTGCTAATGTCAGATGGATCCTGGCTGAAGCAGAGAGTACCAGAAGATGTTTACCTGTGTTTTATCAACTATGCAAAGACATTGAACTGTGTGGATTGTAACAAATTATGGATACATGGTGAAGAATGGGAATTCCAGAACACTTAATTGTGCTCATGAGGAACCTGTACATAGACCAAGAGGCAGCCTTTCAAATAGAGCGAGGGGATACTGCATAGTTTAAACAAGAAAGGTGTGCGTCTGAGTTGTATCCTTTCACTATACTTATTCAGTCTATATGCTGAGGAAATAATCTGAAAAACTGCAGTACATGAAGAAGAATACTGCATTCAGGATTGGAGAATGCAGTTTTTACTCGATAAAAACCTGTGATTTGCAGATGATACAATCTTGCTTTAAGAAAGTGAGGAGGACTTGAAGAACTTACTGATCAAGATGGAAGACTACAGCCTTCTGTATGGATTACATCTCAACACAGAGAAAACAAAAATCCTCACAACTGGACCAATATGTAACATCATAATAAATGGAGAAAAGATAGAAGTTGTCAAGGATTTCATTTTACTTAGATCCACAACCAATGCCCATGGAAGCAGCAACCAAGAAATCCAATGCTGTATTGCATTGAGCAAGTGCTGATGTAGAAGCTGTCGCAAGTTATTCAGAAGATCTAGCTAATTGATGAAGGTAGCTATGCTCAACAAGATATTTTCAAAATAGACAAAACAGCCTTATATTGGAAGAAGATGCTATCTAGGACTTTCACAGCTAGACAGGAGAAGTCAATGCCTGGCTTCAAAGCTTCAAAGGACAGGCTGACTCTTGTTAGGGGCTAATGCACCTGGTGATTTTTAAGTTGAATCCAATGCTGGTTTACTATTTTGAAATCCTAAGGCCCTTAAGAATTATGCTAAATCTCTCTCTGTGCTTTATAATTGAAACAATAAAGCCTGGATGAGAGCACATCTGTTTACAGCATGGTTTACTGAATATTTTAAGCCCACTGTTGAGACCTACTGCTCAGAAAAAAAGATTCCTTTCAAAATATTGCTGCTCATGACAATGTACCTGGTCACAAAGATGGAGATGTACAAGAAGATTAATATTGTTTTCATGCCTGCTAACACAACATCCATTCTGCTAACCATGGATCAAAGAATAATTTCAACTTTAAAGTCTTATTATTTAAGAAATACTTTTTGTAAGGCTATAGCTGCTGCCATAGATAGTGATTCCTCTGATGGATCCGGGCAAAGCAAATTGAAAACTTTCTGGAAAGGATTCACCAATCTAGATAGCAGTAAGAATATTTATGATCCATGGGAGCAGTTCAAAATATCAGTTTTAACAGGAGTTTAAAAGAAGCTGATTCCAACTCTCATGGATGACTTTGAGAGGTTCAAGACTTCAAAGGAGAAAGTAACTGCAGATGTGATGTAAATAGCAAGAAAAGAGGAATTAAAACTGGAGCCTAAAGATGTGACTGAATTGCTGCTTTAGGTGAAAGTTTGCAGCTCAAGTTAGGTCCTCATACAGAAATTTGTACACACATTGTTATGTGACCCTAGCTGCCATTCCTATAATGTGACCACATGTTTCTCCTTTCCACCCCAAATTTCCCATGTCCATTCAACCAGCTTCTATCCCCTTCTGCCTTCTCATCTTGCTTCTGGACGGGAGCTGCCCATTTAGTCTCATGTATCTACTAGAACTAAGAAACACACTCTTCACAAGTATTTTATGTCTTATAGTCCAGTCTATTCTTTTTCTGAAGAGTTGGCCCTGGGAATGATTTTAGTTCTGAACTAACAGAGAGGATGGGGGCCTTGTCTTCTGGGGTTCCTTCAGTCTCAGTCAGACCATTAACTCTGGTCTGTTTACTAGACTTTGAGTTCTGTACCCCACTTTTCTCCCTGCTCTCTCAGGGACTCTCTGTTGTGTTCCCTATCAGGGTGGTCATCGGTGGTAGCCAGGCACCATCTAGTTCTTCTGGTCTCAGATTGATGGAGTCTCTGGTTTATGCAGGCCCTTTTTTCTCTTGGGCTAATATTTTCCTTGTGCATTTGATGTTCTTCAGTCTCCTCTGCTCCTGGTGGGTAGGGACCGATTGATGCATCTTAGATGGCTGCTCGCTAGCAGAGTTGCTTCTTATGGATGAGCGAAGAAAGTAGTTTCTTGAGATGGAATCTACTGCTGGTCAAGATGCTGTAAACATTGTTGAAATGGCAACAGAGGGTTTAGCATATTACACAAACTTGGTTGATAAAGCAGGTGTAGGGTTTGACAGAATTGACTCTAATTTTGAAAGAAGTTCTACTGTGGGTAAAAATGCTATCAAACAGCATCTCACACTACAGAGAAATCTTCCATGAAAGGAAAAATCAATCAGTGTGGCAAACTTCATTGTTTTCTTATTTTAAGAAATTGCCAGAGCCTTCAGCAACCACCACCCTGATCAGTCAGCAGCCATCAACATTGAGGCAAGACCTCCTACCAGCAAAAAGGTTACGACTCACTGAAGGCTCAGATGATGGTTACCATTGTTTAGCAATAAAGTGTTTTTTAATTAAGGTATGTACATTTTTTTTTTTTTAAGAAATAATGCTATTGCACACTTAATAGACTAAAATATAGTGTAAACATAGCTTTTATATGCACTGGGAAATGAAAAAAATTGTTTCTCTTTAGTGTTATATTTGCTTTATTGTGGTGGTCTGGAACTAAAACTGCAACATCACCAAGGTTTGCCTGTATTTGTGCTAACTTATTTGCTTGTTTGTTTTACTGCTACCCATTCCACAAAATCGTTGGTATACTACCCAACATACAGATAACTAACAAGGATTAAAGAAACATCTGTGAGAATCAAGTGAAGGGAAATGTAAAAATACATGCATAAATAAACATCATAGTTCTTTGAACTCCTGAGAGGTATGAATTTGGCTCTAATCTACCTAGCAATCAAAGCAGAGAAGGAAAAGTGCTCAGGTACAAGACCACAGCTTTCTTAAGACAAAAATATGTCCAATGTTCAAGAGAACTGCAGCTTTTGAAGATTCTTTGGCATGAGGAAATTTCTCTCATTGATTCTCTTTCAAGAACAAAAAAGACCCAGACAGAAACTTTATTAGATATTTATGAGTTGCTTTAACTCAAAGATAATTTGGCAGCTGAGGACTCATAGGCAATATCCACTAGGCATCAGTCACCAGCTACCTGAAGTCAAGACTTGCCTTTTATCCTCAGTACAGTTGGGCACTGAGGCAGGGCAATTATATGGATGAATTACTCTCATACAAGGAAGACGGAGCAACTACCTGTTTGGGGGAGATACACATTTTGGATATTGCTAGCACATAACAATTTAGTATCCTGCCTAATTGAACGCTTGGTTATGATTCTTTCAAATGAAGGGATCTCAATCTCATAATCCAAGCTTGGGTATTGAGGTGTGCATGCACGAGTGAGGGTTAAGACACTACTTCTATCTTTTTATTTAGTATCTACTTATGGTTGTTGTTGTTGTTGTTAGGTGCCATCGAGTCGGTTCTGACTCATAGCAACCCTATGCACAACAGAAGGAAACACTGCCTGGTCCTGCACCATCCTTACAATCGTGCTTATGCTTGAGCTCATTGTTGCAGCCACTGCATCAATCCACCTCGTTGAGGGTCTTGCTCCTTTCCGCTGACCCTGTACTCTGCCAAGCATGATTCTCCAGGGACTGACCCCTCCTGACAATATGTCCAAAGTATGTAAGACACAGTCTCACCATCCTTGCCTCTAAGGAGCATTCTGGCCGCGCTTCTTCCAAGACAGATTTGTTCGTTCTTTTGGCAGTCCATGGTATATTCAATATTCTTTGCCAACACCACAATTCAAAGGCATCAACTCTTCTTTGGTCTTCCTTATTCATTGTCCAGCTTTCACATGCATATGATGTAATTGAAAATACCATGGCTTGGGATAAGCACACCTTAGTTTTCAGTGTGCCATCTTTGCTCTTCAACTCTTTGAAGAGGTCCTTTGCAGCAGATTTACCCAATGCAATGTGTCTTTTGATTTCTTGAGTGCTGCTTCCATGGCTGTTGATTGTGGATCCAAGTAAAATGAAATCCTTGACAACTTCAATCTTTTCTCCGTTTATCACGATGTTGCTCATTGGTCCAGTTGTGAGGATTTTTGTTTTCTTTATGTTGAGTTGTAATTCATGCTGAAGGCTGTGGTCTTTGATCTTCATTAGTAAGTGCTTCAAGTCCTCTTCACTTTCAGCAAGCAAGGTTGTGTCATCTGCATAACGCGGGTTGTTAATGACTCTTCCTCCAATCCTGATGCCCCATTCTTCTTCATATAGTCCAGCTTCTTGGATTATTTGTTCGGCATACAGATTAAATAGGTATGGTGAAAAAATACAACCCCGACGCACATCTTTCCTGACTTTAAACCAATCAATATCCCCTTGGTCTGTCTGAACAACTGCCTCTTGATCTATGTAAAGGTTACTCATGAGCACCATTAAGTGTTCTGAAATGCCCATTCTTTGCAGTGTTATCCATAGTTTGTTATGATCCACACAGTCGAATGCCTTTGCGTGGTCAATAAAACACAGGTAAACATCCTTCTGGTATTCTCTGCTTTCAGCCAGGATCCATCTGACATCAGCAATGATATCCCTGGTTCCACATCCTCTTCTGAATCCAGCCTGAATTTCTAGCAGTTCCCTGTCGATATATTGCTGCAGCCATTTTTGAATGATCTTCAGCTGAATTTTGCTTGCATGTGATATTAATGATATTGTTTTATAATTTCCACATTCAGTTGGATCACCTTTCTCGGGAATAGGCATAAATATGGATCTCTTCCAGTCACTTGGCCAGGAAGCTGTCTTCCATATTTCTTGGCATAGATGAGTGAGCACCTCCAGCGCTGGTATTTTTACTATTTTAATTGTGAAGTATAAGATAAAGAGTAGTGCACAAGACGTAAATGCACAGCTCAAGAAATGATTACAAAGTGGACACACTCAAAAACAATACCCGAATTAAAAAAAAAAAAATATTTCCAGGATACCAATCAAGACACTACTCAAAATGAGAAGAAACAGCTGCAAACATCCATTAATAATCAAAATGTGGAATGTATGAAGCATGAATCTAGGAAAATCAAAAGTCATGAACAATGAAATGGAACACATAAGCATTGATATCCTAGGCATTAGTGAGCTAAAATGGACTAGAATTGGCCACTTTGTATCAGACAGTCATAGGATCTACTATGCTAAGAATGAAAACTGAAGAGAGATGGCATCTCATTCATTGTCAAAAAGAACATTTCAAGATCTACCCTGAAGTATAACACTGTCAGTGATAGGACAATATCCATATGCCTACAAAGACAACCATTTTATACGGCTATTATTCAGATTTGCACATCAACCACTAATGCCAAAGATGAAGAAAATGAAGATTTTTACCAACTTCTGCAGTCTGAAATTGATCAAACATGCAATTAAGATGCGTTGATAATTACCGGCAATTGGAATGTAAAAGTTGGAAACAATGAAGAAGCACTGGTAGCTGGAAAGTATGGCCCTGGTGATAGAAATGATGCAAGAGATCACATGATAGAATTTTGCAAGACCAATGACATCTTCATTGCAAATGCTTTTTTTCACCAATATAAACACCAACTATACATGTGGACCTCAACAGATGTAATACATAGGAATCAAATCGACTACATCCTGTGAAAAGTGATGATGGAAAAGCTCAATATCATCAGTCAGAACAAGGTAGGGGCCAATGGTGGAATGGACTATCAATCGCTCATATGCAAGTTCGAGTGAAAGCTGAAGAAAATTAGAACAAGTCCATGAAAGCCAAAGTATGACCTTGAGTATATCCCACCTGAATTTAGAGACCATTTCAAGAATAGATTTGATGCGTTGAACACTAATGATCAAAGACCAGATGAGTTGTGCAAGGACATCATACGTGAAGAAAGTAAGAGGTCGTTAAAAAGACAGAAAAGAAAGAAAAGACCAAAATGGATGTCAGAAGAGACTCTGAAACTTGCTTTCAAAAGTCAAATGGCTAAAGCTCATGGAAGAAATGACGAAGTAAAAGAGCTGAACAGGAAATTTCAAAGGGTGGCTTGAGAAAACAAAGGAAAGTATTATCATAATATGTGCAAAGACCTGGTTGTAGAAAACCAAAAGGGAAGACATGCTTGGAATTTCTCAAGCTGAAAGAACTGAAGAAAAAATTCCAGCCTCAATTTATAATATTGAAGGATTCTACAGGGAGAATATTAAACAACACAGGAAGCATCCAAAGAAGATGGAAGGAACACACAGAGTTACTGCACCAAAAGGAATTGGTCGCTGTTTAACCATTTCAGGAGGTAGTATATGGTCAAGAACTCATGGCACTGAAGGAAGAAGTCCAAACTGCACTGAAGGTATTGGTGAAAAACAAGGTTCCAGGAATTGACAAAATACCAATTGAGTTGTTTCAACAAATGGATGCAGCTCTGGAGGTGCTCATGTGTCTATGCCAAGAAATATGAAGACAGCTACCTGGCCAACCAACTGGAAGAGATCCATATTTGTGCCCATACCAAAGAAAGATGGTCCAACAGAATACAGAAATTATTGAACAATATCATTAATATCACATACAAGTAAACTTTTGAAGAAGATCATTCAAAAGTGATTGCAACAGTACATCGACATGAAACTGCCATGTTCCAGAATTCCAGAACACTTAATTGTGCTCTTAAAGACTCCATACATAGACCAAGAGGCAGCCGTTTGGACAGAACAAGGGTATACTGCATGGTTTAAAGTCAAGAAAGGTGTGTGTCAGGGTTGTATCTTTTCACCGTACGTATTCAATCTGTAGGCTGAGCAAATAATCCAAGAAGCTGGACTATATGAAGAAGAACATGGCATGAGCACTGGAGGAAGACTCGTTAACAACCTGTGTTATGCAGATGAAACAACCTTGCTTGTTGAAAGTGAAGAGGACTTGAGGCTCTTATTGATGAAGATGAAAGATCACAGCCTTCAGTATGGATTGCACTTCAACATAAAGAAAACAAAAATCCTCACGATTGGACCAATAAGTGACAGTATGATAAATGGAGAAAATATTGAAATTGTTAAGGATTTCGTTTTGCTTGGATCCACAATCAAAGGCCATGGAAGCAGTAGTCAAGAAATCAAACAATGCATTGCACTGGGCAGATCTGCTGCAAAAGACCTCTTTAATCTGGGGAAGAACTGCCTCCTCAAAATAGACTCAGCCTTAATGATGTGGGTGTGGTCAAGCTTTTGGGACCTGCATTAGCTGATGTGGCACAATTCAAAATGAGAAGAAACAGCTACAAATATCCATTAATAATCAGAACATGGAACGCATTTTACTTGGATCTACAATTTTACAATCAATGCCTATGGAAGCAACAGGCAAGAAATCAAAGGACGTATTGCATTGGGCAAATCCGCTGCAAAAGACTTCTTGAAGAGTTAAAAAGCAAAGATGTCATTTTAAGGACTAAGGTGCGCCTGACCCAAGCCATGGTGCTTTCAATTGCCTCATATGCATTCGAAAGCTGGACAGTGAATAGGAAGACTGAAGAAGAATTGATGCCTTTGAATTATGGTCTTAGCAAAGAAGATTGAATATACCATGGACTGCCAGAAGAATGAACGAATTTGTCATGGAAGAAGTACAGTCAGAATGCTCATTAGAAGCAAGGACGGTGAGAATTCATCTCACATACTTTGGACATGTTATCAGAAGGGACCAGTCCTAGGAGAAAGACATCATGCTTGGCAAAATAGAGGGTCAGCGAAAAAGAGGAAGACCCTCAATGAGGTGGATTGACACAGTGGCTGGAAGAGCAGTCTCAAGGATAACAACAATTGTGCAGATGGCACAGGATCGGGCAGTGTTTCATTCTGTTGTAGATAAGGTTGTTATGAGTTGAAGCTGACTCCATGGCATCTAATTGTGATCTCCTACACATTGCCCTCTCCAATCTTCCTAAAGACAATCACTATCTTGATTTCAAATGCTAAGATTGTGTTGTGACTATGTAACTGTCATGAGAAAGTCCGAGAGTATGGGCATATATAGAGTTATTTGGGGTGAAGTAAAAATTATTCAAATATTTAGAAAATGTCAGATCTGATAAAAGCAGAATGTATTTCCTAAACACATTCCCATAACTTCTAAGTTCATGCATTTTTAAGAGATTTTCTACCTGCATCAGATCCTTTGAACAATATGTCAGTAGTATTTTTAGCAATATGTACTAAGGTGTTTGGATTTTAGTGAACTATTTACTTTTTGGTGAATGGGGGAACTGCTTACTTTTGAGCTACGAAATTGCTGAGATTAAATGAAATTGTAGAACATTAGAAAATGAATTTGAAATTGTGTGTATAGGAATTCCCAGTCTCCTCTTATCTTGGCAAACAGATTTTCTAATCCTGACTGGAGTCCAGCACTATTGGGCAAGACGGGGTATGAGAGCTCTCTTTGGCTGCCTTCACAGACATCAGCTCTTAATCAAACTCTTAATCAAACTCTGACATAAGTACAATTCAACCTAGGATCTAGGTCAGTTTATGTTTGCTGTCACTGCAGTAAATTACTAAGTAAAATAATTACTTCAACGTTTACTCTTCTAAGTGTAATTCTTAACAACCTCTCTCTAACACTTTTGCTACCAGTATTTCTCATTGGAATGATCAGTTTATCCGCTTCCTAGAGTTGTTTACTTTTACTGCAGTCTGCCCCAGTGAAGCCAGGAGGACAGTCACAGGTGTCAATCATGGTGTCACAACTGCCACCATTCAGGCACTTACACTTCTTTTGGCAATATGAATCATAAATGCTGTTTGGACACCCCATTGATGGAGAACAAAACAATGTGTGGTATGGTAACTTGAAGTAATCAGCATTCAAATTCATGCCCATAGACATGCGATTAACTCAACATTCCAGTTTCTGGGTTTTTTTTTTTTTTGGTATTTTCAATCTTGTTCCAATTATTGATTCAAGGCATGGCCTTATCCGAAGATATGGGATGTATATATAGAGGTCTTAGAAACACAAACAAGGGGCCAGAAGTACCTGATGCTGCTTACTAACAAGGTATAATGAACTTAACCTTGAAATTTCTTGGAAATCTGCCTACTTTTAGAGAATGCTTGGAACAGAGGACAATCCACCAAGCAAAGCTCTTTCATTGCAGCCCAGATAAAGTCATTCTTTTGGTTAATGTTTATGTTATAGTTGGTCTTGCCTGGAATGATCTTGGTTTAATTCAAAATGGCACCTAGCTTAGAGTATGGCGCTTCGTCTTCTGTTATTATTTCAATTTTCTACTTTCATAGGCATGTGTGTGTGGCCTACTGTGATGATACCCATGTAAGAGATAAATAAATGGCCAGGGTTCAAGATGAAGGGAGCTGGAGTAGGATAAAGAGTAAGTTGAAGACTACGTTACCTCATCCTGTAGATTGGTTGAAAGGTTGGGATTTGTTTAGCCAGGAAAAAATAAGAGCTAAGCTGGTATAACTGTGTTCAACATGTAAAGGCTATCTTGTGGAAGAAGAAAATACTTTCTGAAAGAGCTGTCCAGGGCCAAAATAAACTTTATTCAGGAGGTAATGAGCTACCCATCTCTCTGAAGTCAAGCAAGGGAGAGGTCGCTACTTAGCAGAGATAGTACAGAGGAGGTTCAAGCTCTTGGTTAATTTTGAAACATTTCAACTGTCCTGCTCTATGCAATGTCTGATACTTCAAAGTTCTAAAATTATCTAAGTTTCAAGTTACCTGGTTCACCTTTCATTTTAAGACTAGGAAATTGAGGCCTGCCAATAAAGTGACTTGAAATATTTTTTTGCACAAAATTACACCCACCTGTTAAAAATAACCTTCTTTATTCTTTTTGTATATTTAAAACATAAAGCTTTAGCAAATTTTAAATAGACCGTGATTTTCACTCCTTATCTTCCATCTCTAGTGTTGTGGCCTTGAAGTGAGTCCTTCTATTTCTTTGCTCCTCTTGTTCTTCATCCCCAATGGGGTTACTAATAAGAAAATCGCAGGCCTGTTGTGAAGACTGGAGTGACTAAGTTGAGTGTCTAGCACACTGTCTAACTCAGATAGCAACAAAGTTACTGGTAGCCATTATTTTCATTAATAGTTGTAGGAACAATGGTGGCGACATGGCAAAACCCTTTCCAGAACTGCTTGACCTAAGTGAAAAGATTTTGATATTTGCCTTTGTTCCTTCCTCTTGGAAAATCTTTTCACTTGGAAGCATGGTTCCAAGAGTGACTAAACTAACTAGGGGCTAAGAGACCAGATGACAATTGCTTCCTTCCCTTTTATCCTGTGTTTTCATGTAGGATTCAGAAGATAAACAGCATTTGTGACACATTTTGTATGTAGCAGGTAGAAGTCAATGAACGGTTTTTAGTGAGATCCAAATTGTTTATAATTCCCTTATACATTCTGTCCTACAAACCATGCTTCTCACCTTGATTCTTACATTTTGCTTATGGGTTCAGAAGGCTGTTTCTGTCTTCTCTGCACCTTCCAGTTTAAAAATGAAATTCTCCATGATGGAGATGGGAAGCAAAACATTTGAAAGTTGTTCATGCCAAAGACTATTTCTCTGTTATAACTATCATGTTTCTTTATTCACTTTACATTCTCCCCTGTCATTGCCTTACTCCGAAGAATGTCAGTTCTCACAGCTAATTGACCCCCCCACTTTTTTTTTTGGTGCATAATACTGTTTCATGTTCACCAAGAGTTCTTTCTTCCTCACCTACAAAAATTTAATGGAGTGTACCTAAAAACCATTTTAGTGATTGAAAATGTCTCCATTTTCTCTTCTCCCATCCATCAAAATATAAAATGCTTCTTTGGTGTCCATCTGGGTCAGGCTTTTAGAGTGTAAATTTTAAAAGTTTTTATGAAGGGGCTAATACAATAAAACCAATGTGTGAACACTTAAAAAGAATGTTTGATTGCTTGATATTAGATGAAATAAACGTACGACAAGTTGAAGGTATAGCGTTAGAAACAATGAGATCTGGTGCGAATTGCTAACATGTATCCAAAAAGGAAGTTAAATTATTAAGAAAACTGATTGGTATAGAAAACTCTAGAGTCACATTACTGTGAAGAGTAAGGTGACATGGATTCTGTGTAAGTAAGGAAAACAGCAGCACCTTAAAAAGTGGAATTTATGGTCATTAGTAATGAGGGAAATGATAAATTATGGTTAAACGTAAGTGTCAAAGAATCAGCATCTTACCTCAGTTGAAAGGAAAAAGGAACTTACATCCAATTATTAGATTAATTTAAATAACTAATACATGTAAAAGTCTAGATTTTGAGATAACTTTCATGTGACTCTGAGTTAGTTGGAAAATATAATTCTCATGTGACATAAACTCATTTTCCAAATTATCTTAACGGTAGTTTTGCCTTTGATGGAATCACCCTTCCTGTTCCTTCTCCATATATATTTGAAAAAAAACAAAAAAACTCTGATTTTTAGCCTTCAACTTCATTATCTTTTTGAAATTGGGACACTGAACTTGATAAAACTAACCTACTAATACGTATGCCATCCACTGAAAGATGGTAAGGATATGTACTAAACTCTCAGTTCCGCAACTCATTAAATTTATACCAAGAGTATTGTATGTGTTTTCAGAAGTGCCTGTGACTTTTTTTTTTTTCCCTCAAGAGTGAATTATTTTACTGACAATTCCACTATCCCATCCAGGTCTATAGCTATGTGAAAGTTTGACTTCTGGAATAATGCACACAACCCTCTTTCAAATGCTCCCTAGATTTAACAAGGAAACACAAGCTCAGGACATAATGATTCCATTTGGCTTGTCTGAGTGAAATTTGGTCTCCTCTTCCTCATTTCCTAAAGTTCCATTTTGATTATAACTTGGCTTTTGCCCTATCCTTTACATTTATTTCTCCTAGGAAATTTTGTCACTCTGGCAAAGGGTGTTTAGATATTTCCCATTACAAGGTGATTATTTTTTCCCCATTCTTGCTCTACCACCTTCTCTTTCGCCATCTTCATTCCAAGAAAAAGCTTGGATAAGGATTTAAAATTCTGATGTTAAAGTATTAAAGGTTAAACAGCAAGCCCCTGTGCTACTGTACACTAAGATTATATGGATGGTATTGGTAGTGTTTCCTTAGAAACTGGACCAGCAGAAATGTGCCTATGAGACCAATTGCTCTGAAGCAAATGAAGGACATGAATCTGTTTTCCACTGGATCTGTTTTCCTAGTATTTGACTAGGTTACTTACACATACTCTCTGCCATTGTTACTCAGAATTTTGCTTTATTCTTAAAAAGAGAGGCTAAGTTTTGGTCTGTCTGAATTTTTGTTGCTGTGAGCAACAGCATTAAAATCAAGTTTCTATTAATGTCTTGGTATCTTCCTCCTGGCACTGGTGAGCTATTCTGCAGCCCATGTTCCTCAGAGCATTCTATCCTGAGTTGGGGGGGATGCTTATAAATACTGTTAATAGATCTGCCCATTGTACGAGAAGACTCCAACACTTTAAATTCTCTTATAAATCCAAAAAACCCATTGCCATCCAGTTGATTCTGACCCATGGCAATCCTACTGGACAGAGTAGAACTGCCCTGTAGGGTTTCCATAATATTTATGGAAAGCAGTCTGCCACATCTTTCTCCTGTGGAGCAGTTCGTAGGTTTGAACAGATGATCTTTTGGTTAGCAGCCAAGCGCTTTGACCACTGCTCACCAGGGCTCCATAAATCTCTCATAGAGAGGTCCTATAAACATTGATTATTGCAGATTGAAGAAATACAAGAGTTCCAGGGTCTGTGGTCACTTTTAACCCTCTCATGTTGTTGTTGTTGTTAGGTGCCATTGAATTGATTTTTGACTCACAGCAACCCCATGTAACAGAGGAGAATGGTCCCATAGAGTTTTCTAGGCTGTAATCTTGATGGGAACAGATTGTCAGTTCTTTCTCCTGTGGAGCCGCTGGGTAGCTTTGAACTGCCAACTTTTCAGTTAGCAGCTGAATGCTTAACCATTGCACCACTAGGGCTCCAAACCCTCTCGTGGGTTTTATAACTATGTGAAATGTATAGCATGATAATTTTAAATCTATCGGGCAGTTGATTTTTTTCTATAGGCTGTCCCTACTCTGAGACTGACCAGCCCACGCGCTGAATTATGGACTATTGGTGAGATTCTTACTGTAAGTTTGTCTGCTTTCCCTGACTTCTTCTGAGAGAAAAGTTGGATTCTCCACTCCCAACTTGAGAACATGAAAGCCCAGTTGTTCTTGGCTGCTGAAACTTTTGCTTTTGAGCCAGCTACACCTTTTATGGATATTTTCTTGAATCTTTTTTTCATAGTCATATAATTACAGTGGATGTTGCCAAGGAACTCTTGTAGCAACATCCAACCACGTGTTGCCTGGAACTCAGCCAGTTTGACTAGTCAGGGAATGGCTCCTTGACTCAGCCTTGCTTTGCAAAGAGAAGCTACAGCCCTTCAACCCAATGTAGTTGGCCTTCTGAAATAAAAAACAAAAAGCAAAAAAACTTCTACCCAGCTACATGTAACTCAATATTCTTTTATCAAGATAAAATATCCTTGATATCAAGAAGGAATTCTTCCCAAGATACGTGATGGAATGAAATGGGAGGAAATACCTTCCTTTCTTCCGGTCCACTGGTGCTGGAGATTTACCATAACCAAAAAAGTAAATAAAACTTACTAATGTTATATTCAACAGCATGGGGTTTTTTTTTTTTTGGAATGTTATATTTTAGCTCTTCATTTTAAGTGTTTAATGATTTTAATGATTATAGGTCTGAAACAAAATCCTAATTGAGATGTTTTTTATACATGCTAGATATGTTTTTAGCGGGTGATGTTTACAAATAGGACAGAACTGAGAAGTGTATTTAAAATAGACCAATGGATTTTTGGCCTTTTAGCTTAACCATGAATCTATGTTTTGTAAATGGCATTTTGAGGGAAAAAAATCCAAAATTTATTCATAACCTGGCAGAACTAGGGAAAGAAAGTAAAAAGAATCTGCTATAGAAGTGACAAGGGAGAAAAGAGAACAGAAAAGGCAAAATTGGGGGAAAAATGAAACTGAGGCCAAAATCATTTTATTCTTAAACCTATAAAAAGTACATTATAAATAATTACAAGCTTAAAAATTAAGTAGCTGACTGAACGTTTTAACATGCTCCTTGGGACTTTTATCACGTGTTCTCCTGTACCGATTTTTGATGTTAAAATGCCCTAGCAAATCAGTATAAGGTGTTTGGTCTAGGGACTATCCTATTTTATTAGACAATAGTGAGCCAACTGGCAATTTGCTCCTTTAAGCTAGTCATCATTTTAATTCCAGAAAATAATTTTTTTTTTTTTAATTTGATTGTTCCTAAGCAAACCCTGGAACTAACTTACTTTGTGAATAACTTTACATTGCCATTTGCTGTGTGTTGATTTATAATCAGAGACTTATTTTTCTTCTTTATTTCTTTTTCTTTCTCTCTTTTGTGTTGGATACTTGTAAAGAGCTTGGGAATGTTTTGAATCGAAAATGCAAAATAGGAGGAAAAACAGTACGTGTTTTCAACTATTCAAATTAAAATTACCACAAAATTTTCACTGAATTAGAAGCTTGAATTAATATTTGCCTGCTAGCTTTCTGAGTGATGGATCCACTCTATCAGGGCCTCCTCAGTAAATTACAATGAAAGCACAGAACACACTTCCAGAGGTGACAGTGGTTTCCATGGTAGCCAGGCAGACAGGCCCATCTCCCTGTGACTGGGTGACAGTCCTCATTCTTGGCTGAACACTGACATACCTGGTTACAGGCCTTCCCAGATGTGCCTGGTGGACAAACTAAAGGGAAGAGGAAATGTAAACCCAATGAATTAAATTTGTCTGTGTAAATATAGCTCTAAAAGTGAAAGCAGGGAAAAAATTATTAAATAAGACCATTGCCTACAGAAGTGTGCTGCCCTTTGGGGTTTAGGTTTCATTAAATTTACTTGGGGATTACTTCACTGTTTGATTTTGTTTTGTTCAGTCAATTTGTGACCGACTGTCAAGGGCCAGCTGCAATTTTCTTGTCACTGAAGAAAATCATAGGGTAATGTCAGGTAAAATCAACTAAAATAATAGTATAATTCATGAGGGACCACATATCTGGATAAAGATATTTTTTCTGGTGCAGCCGGTTTAAACTCTCAAGGTTGTTTCTCTCTGCACATTAGCATGTACTACATGCGTGTCACATGTCAGCCATACTGCTGGGCTTGGCTGTTTTCTTTTTACAGACCGAGTAGGAAAAGCTTTCCTTTTAACTTCTAAGCACTACCACGCCATTTGGTTAAGAAAATACAAAGGCATTCTGGGTATGTTATAGCTTATAAAACAGAGTCAAGTAGACATTTTGAGCTTCGTGGTTGTGTTTACAAGACAAATCAAATAAATTCGGTTAAAAAAAATCAGACGAGTTGGTTACTAGGTGTCCTGCAGACCTAAATTGAATAATAATTTCTGGATCAACTTTTTTATTTATTGCCTAGGTGTTTTGGCATCGTGAGGACATGAGAGAAATGAACCTGTTTTAAAAGACCTCAGAGTGGAAAGGTTGTCGATAACTTTGTTCACTACTACATCCATGCTTTTTCCTTGCAGTTCCTGTATGTCTATGGTGTCACTTTTTTTTTTTTTAGCATCCACTATTCTTAAGAATATTTCGTCTACCAGCTTCTTTGGGTAAAAAAAAAAAAAAAGGCAGCAATGGTAGAATTTCTAACTAAAAGGGTATTGGTTGCTTGCTTGGTATTAAAAACAGACTGATGCAACATGGGGTGATTAATAAAAAAATGTTCACAAGAAGGATTTTTTTTCTCCTTTTCGTGCACAAATCTGAAGACAAAAGGAAGGATCTGACTCAACATTTGGAGAACTATTTATGACGTCTGCTGTCGGTCTAGACATTCTTTTATCCAAGAATCAGTGCTCAAATAATATATCAATAAAGCATTTATCCTGAACTTGCCAGGCACACCAAAAAGCACATCTGGTGTCACTGTCTGAAAAGCTGATTAAATTTGTTAATGAGTGGCTAAGCAAAAAGAACCGATCATGGCATCTCCGAAGTGGCTGACGGTGCATGCCTGCGATGTTCTCACTCCTGAAAACCCCAGTCAACACCCCTTCCCGCCCCCCCTTCTTTGTCTTGCTAACCACAAGCTTGTTTTGAGCACGTAGTGGCTCCATCCACTGAACTGGCCCAAGCTACACCTTGAAGCATGCGCAGATTAAAGAGATCGCGTCCTTCAACCCACCCCGGACCCTACTGTCATCAGAAAGAACGATATTTCCCAACCCATGATTTCACTCGATTCTATTTTAGAAGCTCGGGGTCCCACTACAGACACATCTGTTGGGAGATGATTTAATATCCAGACCTCCAAGTATGGCCATGGGAGGGCTAAGGGTGGAGAGTTCCAGGTACCAAACCTAACCCCCGATGCCACTGGAAACAAAAAGCTCCCCAGCCCCCTTAGATGGCCTTATGGTCGCTAGACGCAACGTTGCTCCTTGTCTGCGCAGACAGTAAATTTCCATTTTTTGTTTCCCTTGCAACTGGTGGTGTGGCCTCCGTCTTATTTCGATCGGCTAATAGGACAGGACGAGAGCCCTTGTTCGGTTACACCTCAACTCCTTGTCAGTAAGTACACGATGGCAGGAACCTCCACTTTGCTCTGATATGATAAGAGGAGCTACCTGAAGGTCGGTTACTAACCTGGAAGCCTGGCAAACAATCAGAAAAATCAAATCATGTTTCATTAGAGGCGTCTGATGGCTTTCGAAACCAACACCGGAAGTTATTACGAATTCTTCCCATCGTTGGCCATCACGATCTGTGCCAGGGTTGCATGAGCATAAATCTTGGTCTTTTCCCAGCAAATATATACACAAAACACTGTGCTCGGAGAAGATTAATTACACTGAGAAATTAAAGTGGCTATGCTGACACATGCTGAACACAGAAATTCCAGTGGCTTAGTGGTTAAGTGCTATGGCTGCTAACCAAAAGGTTGGCAGTTCAAATCCACCACGTGTTCCTTGGAAACTCTATGGGGCAGTTATACTCTGTGCTGTAGAGTCGCTATGAGTCGGGATCAATGGCAAGAGGTTTCTTTTTTTAGTGCTGAACACAATAGGATTTGTGTAATAAATTCCGTGATTCCAACTTAGGTAGCTGTTTCCCATCTTAAGACCTGGAGCCCACTGGAATAGGGCTTTGAGGGAGGGGATATTTGGGCTGACCTGCATTGAGAGCCGCTGTGAAAATTGTGTTGGTAGAATTTTCACCTTCCATGTGGGAGACCCAGGTTTGATTCCTAACCGATGGGTCTCATACACAGCTACCTCCTGTCTGTCATGTTGTTATGATCCTGAAGAGGTGTCAGTGAAGCTTCCAGACTAAGGCAGTATTACCTGGATGGCAGCTAACAATGAGAAGCAAGCATCCAGTGAATGATCTACAGGAAAAAGCATGAACTTTGGGAGATGCCATTGGCCATATCCTTGGCTTTCAAAAGGTTATTTAAGCTCAGAGACCATGATTTCTTTTCTGTATAATGGGATTAACAAAATTTGTCTCCAAGATTGTTATGGAGTAACAGCAGATATAGGAACATGTAAGAGTTTCATAGTGCCTCAATAAAACCAGAATTAACTGTTCCACAAAGTTACTGTAGATGAGTAATCACCATGGAAGCATTCAGAATAATTATTGGAAAAAATTATCTAATACTTAAACACCACCTTTACAATGTATCTGCTATTCAGGGAAAATTATTTCTAAAACAAACAAACAAAATCACCTGACATAAAGATTGGAATTTTATATAATTAAAAAGTATCCATATTCTCATTAATTTTCCAATGTTTTGAGGCCTCATAAAACCATTAATAAATGTTAATTCTTCATTCCTGGAGGAATCCAGGCAGAACCGTAGCTTTCATAACTGAACTCCAGAGGCATCAAAGCCCCAGAAGATATTAATGATCTACTCATGGAAAACTGACTTCTTAAAGCTCTTAAAGTCAGTGTCTCAAATGGATGTTTAAACACCAGTGAGGGGATTTATGATTTATACTGCAAAGCAATAAAATGAAAATAATAATAGGGAAGTAAAATCAAGAAAACATTCTGAATATTATCCAAAAAAGGATTTGTGAGAAATACTGCAATATTTCGTGCATTACATACACATTGTGGAAAACAGCCATCAATTCTCACTCAGATAAATAATGGTGACTTTGACAAAGATTTCAGAGGAAATCAAAGCTACTGCAAAGCTGACGGTCCCATGAGCCTCTCTGCAGGACGTATACCCATCATTATGGAGTTGATTTCAACTCATAGCAACCCTAGAAGATGGGCAGAAATCATGCCCCATATTATAGTTCATCTGGAAGCATGAGGCAATAAAATAACCAGAGTAGTTTCTTTTGCTCCTTACCACCTCCTCTTAGGTAGCCCTGGTGGTGCAGTGATTAAGAGTTTGGCTGCTAACCAAAAGGTCAGCAGTTCGAATTCACCAGCCACCCCTTGGAAACCCTATGGAGTAGTTCTACTCTGTCCTATAGGTTACCTATGAGTTAGAATCGACTCAACGGCAATGGGTTTACCTCTTCTTCGAGAGCTCATGAGACCATCAGGCTTTGCGTAACTTTGATTTCTGAAATGTATTCATTCAGCCAAGAAATATTTCCTGAATTCCAACCTTGTGCCAGGTTCACAGTGGTGAACAAAGACAGATATGATTCTTATAGAACTTGCAATAGTGGGGATATAAATACAATAAAAAAAAAAATAATTCAAATAAATAAATTAAATAATGTGATAAGGATGCAGATTGCTGTGAAGGAGAATAACATTAGGGAACCCAATTTAGACTTTGAGGGGTGGGGTGAGGGGCACGTACTTCCACATGTTCTCTCTGAGGTGACTGCTATCTGAGATCTAAAAACTAAGGACAGTATGTGCATTGGTAAGGGAAGGGGAAAAGTCCCTGGGTGACGCAAACAGTTAACATGCTCAACTGCTAACTGAAAGGTTGGCAGTTAAAATTCACTCAAAGGTATCTGGGAAGAGAGGCCTGGCAATCTACTTCCAAAAAAATCAGCCACTGAAAACCCTATGGACCGGAGAGTTCTACTCTGACACACATGGGGTTGCCATGAGTCAGAACTGACTCAATGGCAATTGGTTTAAAGAAAAATTAAAGTGTAAGGGAAGTGGGACAGGGAAAGGCCAAAGACCAGGGAGGAGAAAAAAATTCCAGGCTTTTTTAAGTTCCATGTGATTTACTGATAATATTCCTGAAGGGTATGTTGGCAATGTTATGTACGTATGTTAGACACTGGTCTAAACATTTTTGTATTAGATTCCTATGACTGCTGACACAAATTACCTGAAATTTAGTGGCATAAAACTACACAAACGTATTCTCTTACAGTTCTGGAAGTCAGAAGTCTAAAACCAGGCGTTGACAGGGCTTTGTTCCTTCTAGAGACTTGAGGGGATAATTCCTTTCCTTGCCTTTTCTGCCCTCTAGAGGCCGCCTACATTCCTTGGCTTGTGGTCCCTTCCTCGATCTGCAAAGTCAGGAGTTTAGCATTTCTCTTCTCTCTGAACTCTAGCCTCCCTTGTGATTACATCAGGCTTACCTGGATAAAAGGATAAGCCAGGATAATTTCCCCATTTCAGTCCTTAATTTAATCACATCTGCAAATTCCCTTTTACCACGCAAGGTGACATACTCAGCGGTTCCAGGATCAGGATGTGGCCATCTTCAGGGCACCACTATTCATCCTACCACAAGCTCCATATTCCCAAGTGTTTCACGTAGCTCTGATTTATCCCTTAGAGACATGTTACCACATAGTGTCATGTTCCTAACAATAGCCTGATGCACAACTTTTTCTAGAAATGATTACAAATATCATATTTTTAAAAAACATCTGATATAAAAGTATATCGATATCACTATCATCAATTATTAAAAATAATACTTTTATTTAGTAATGGATCCAAGGTGAGATTTTGATAGACCCTCACATTGCGAAGAACCTGGGATTCTCTAGAGAAGGCCAGGACCCAGCAGCTCCTAGGAAGAAGCTGAGGAGACCCAGAGACACCCAAAGGAAGACCCAGGAAGAAGAGCTGGGAATTAAAAAGGAAGACTTCACGAGGGCTAAAACTCAGAGAAATGAAGGCCTAGCCATGGTTCATACTGGAAGTCTTAGATCATGAACTGCTTTTTAGTGCTCTAAGTAATAATATTTCCATGTTTAAAAAAAAAAAAACCTTAAAACTTTAGGGGTTCCCCACTGTCTACAGAACAGTATTTACTTTTACATGTAAGATCTCCTTTAAGCAGCTGTTACTTTGCACATGTTAAAGATGAGCAGACATTAAACAACTTGCCCAGAATGACATGGTTAATAAAGGGACAAATCAGGAACAAAACTAGTGTTCTCAGATGAGTTCTGCACCTTTCACACACTCTCAGAACCTTTTCTTAGGGAGGGTTAGTATTGTCGTTGTATACTTCGGCTCGTGGTGACCCTGTGTGTGCAGAGTAGAACTGCTCAATAGGGTTTTCAAGGCTGTGACCAGATTACCAGGGGTGTCTTCCAAGGCACCTCTGGGTGGGTCTAAACAGCCAAACTTTAGCAAGTAGTTGAGAGCTTACTTACGGTTTGTGCCACCCAGGGGCTCCTCTTTGGAAGGGAAAGATGCGTTAGTCTCCTATAGCTTGCAGAGATCACAAACCCCAATTACAGGAAAATTTGTGGCTTAACTTATTAGGTAGGAAAATCCCCCTGAAAAGTTTACATTAAAAGTTTCTTGCTTACCATGTTTACTAATTAGCCATCGGGCCACTGGAAAAACTGGTCAAACTGGTTCAAAGTAATGTGGCTGATGCCACTTTCTAGTTAAAACCATTCTGTGCAACCATAAGACTACAAGCCTCAGCTGGCATCCTCTGAATAGATCTACACTGTTCCTCCATATGAAACAGGATTCTAACCTTTGAGTTAACCAATGAATATGCTCAGAAATAAGAATGAGGCTGTATCAGTTAACTACTAACTGTTTCTGATTTAGGTAGAACTTAAATCACTTCAGCCATGAAGATATAAGCTCAATATAGATAAATATCCAAAAGATCTTGGAAGGAGAAAACTTGTTGTTTTTGACTTGTTGACTTTCCAGGCATTTGACTGATTTTTATTAAAAATTGAAGAGTTGGCTTTAGTAAAATTTAAGTTATGATAAAGTCAGTTAGAGAGACAAACAAGTTGGTTAACACTGACAAACCGATAAACATTTTATACCTCACCTACATATATGCTGGGTGAGTTTTCTAATACAGGCAGTCCCCAGGTCATGAATGAGATTCATTGCCAAGTGTGTCTTTAAGAATTTGTAGGTTAAGTCAGAACAGGTGCATACGGTTCTTATTTAGTCTTACTTTTTTTTTTTTTAGTTCAAGAGTTTTAGTGCAAGAAAAGGAGCCCTGGAGCCACAGTGGTTAAGTGTTTGGCTGACACTCCATGGAAAAAAGATGCTCCCTAGAGATTACAGCCTTGGAAGTCCTACGGAGCATCTACTCTGTAGTAAAGGGTCACTATCCATATGTACCTATTGCTGTTGAGTTGATTCTGACTTGGCGACCGTATAGGATAGAGTAGAACTGCCCCATAGAGTTTCCAAGGAGCAGCTGGTGGATTCAAATCGCCAACCTTTTGGTTAGCAGCCATAGCACTTAACCATTGGGCCACCAGGGCAAAGGGTCGCTGTGAGTCGGAATATACTCGAAAGCAATGGGTTTAGTGCAAGAAAGAGCTCAAAGCCTTTTCAGTGATTTAAAAGCTGCATGTACAGTGAGTGAAAGCGATTGTGATGAAGAATGTTTGCAAGTAGGAGTTGATTCAATGGTTTCAAAGTGAAGGCAAATTTACATAAATTTAAAGGGCAAGTACGAGTTGTCCATAAGTTTGCTGTTGACAATCCAGGGACTCACTGTAGTACATACTTTATACTTCTGAGAAATATGAATTATCTTTTTCAAGGTGACTTCTGCAAGGTAATTGATGATATCCTTCCTTTTTCCACTCATATTTAGAGACAAGTGAGATATCAACTAGGAAATTTAGAGAATTTATCTTTGTTGTTTTCTTTATCTGATTATTTTACCTAACTCTTTAATTGTTCTCCGTGAGTAATATTTCTGGCTGGCAAATATTTTATGAGATGGCATATAGAATTCAAACTGTGCATGGTAAGGAAATACAATGAACTGACTTTTTCTCTGGAAAGCCATGAGTGTTTCAGCATTTGGCATGACATAGACTAACTTGCTGTAGGCAGTCCCTGTCCACCTGGGAGAAGAAACACCTCACAGGGACAAGATCACGGACTCATCACTATAGCAATTATAGGCCTCACGACCACCTACCCCGTCACAGTCTCCCTGAGAAGCTACATTAGCAGAAGAGTATTTTAGATTGTCAAAAGAAGTACCCACTACGCCACCAGTTTTAAAAAAAAAAAAAAACATATGGCTTTCATGATAGCCAGAGGGGTGAATTCAAATTTTGTTTAACACTTTGCTTTTCACAAATTGGGACTGACCTTTTGTGGTTTATGACAGCATATTTTGCTCCGGTCTTTATCAAAGGCCTGGAATCACTAGCGTGATAGATCAGCTGTCATCCGCCTATTCCTCAGAATGTCTTTGTATTAAACTAATGGTCCAGCAGAGCGAACTGCCTGACAGGCAGGTTATTTATTTGCAATCTGGTAAAAAGAACTGACAACTTCATTGTTTTAATTGTTCATTTTTCATGGGTTGATGCATTAGCTCACCCGGATCTTTGTCCCCTGGTCAAGAATAAACATATGGGAGGCAGGGTATCAAAGTGACTTGGTGCCCCTACAAGTGCAAGAAGCTGCGAGTTGCCTTCATGCCAGCTATGATTACCAGCATCCCACAAGCATTTGGGGATTTTTTTTTTTTTTTTTGTCTTATCTCTGTTCGGCTTCTTTCCTCTCTTGCAGGAAGACCTATGATGTCAGCTACTGGTGTGATTGTTTCTTGAAACAATGTTCCTGGTTCTCACAGCCTATTAAAGGAGAAAGATTGGAATGGGGTTAGAGTCTCCATGGCTCAGTCAGGGTGGGGGCCTGCCTAGACTATGCAATAGAATCACAGAGGCCCCAGGAGGCCTCAGATAGCAAGATATCATCAAGAGCAGTTATGGCTCAGCCCAGTGCCACTAGAAATCGCTGGCAAGATTTTTGCAAAATACACATAGGCTGGTCTCACCCTGGGAGATTCTAATTCAGTGAATTTGGAGTGGGGACTACACACACACATATATATATATATCTTTTAATTCTGATACAAACTCCTGGTTAAAAACCATTTATCTAAAGTCTAGACCAATACACTTAATTAATAGATATCTAACAGATTAATCACTTGCTCGAGGTCATAGCTAATTATTGGCAGAGCTAGGACTAGGCCTCAGGGTCTTGACCCTCAGATCTGTGCTCTTTATTCTCAATATAGGATTCCATTCTCCAGGAGACATTGAGATACTTTCAGGCAGTTCTACCTATAATTTTTGCACATGTTAACATGACCAAATCCATTGCTTTCCAGTCAATTTCAACTCACAGTGACCGTATAAGACAGAGTAAAACTACCCGATAGGATTTCCAAGGAGTGGCCGGTGGGTTGGAACTGCCGGCCTTTTGGTTAGCAGCCAAACGCTTAAGCACTTCGCCACCAGGCCTCCATGCTAACATGACAGGCTGCAATATAACCAGTTGCTGTCAAGTCAATTCCAACACAGAGTAACCTCATGCGTGTCAACCTATGCTCCATGGGGTTTTCAATGGCTGATTTTTCAGAAGTAGATTGCCAGGCTTTTCTTCCGAGGAGCTCTGGATGGACTTGAAACAACAACCTTTTGGTAGCAGCTGAGTGTGTTAACCATTTGCACCACCCAAGGACTCCAAGGTGCAACATAGAGGTGACTATTTGCACTCCAGGTGCATCTCAAATGCGGGCCTTTAAAAAGCAGAGGACAGCTCCACAGTCCAATTAGAAACATGAAGGAGGTTCCTGTTAAGTTAGTGGTACCTGAATTGCATTAATGGTTTACTGTTTTTCCTTCACATTAAATTTGAGAGTTCCTCTAGGACAGAGGCAATTTTCTATTATTCTTAATGTGACTGACACCTCACACAGAAGGTGCTCAATAAGTGTTTGTTGAAGGAAAGATGGAAGAAAGGAAGGAAAAAAGGTAGAGTGGGAGGGAAGGAGGGAGAAATGAGCCTTCCAGTCCAAAATACATAATTGTGTGAAAGTTTGACCCTACAAAAACACAGAATACTGCCTTCCCGTATGGGATGTTAATGCATTCATTTGTTTATTAAACAATCACTTAACTTTTACTTTAGGTTAAGGCCCTGTGCTTGGCACTGGTGATATATTGTTGAATAAGACTAGCATCTGCTTTCAACACCCAACAGACTGATTTAGGAGAAAGATAGGTGAACAAACAGATACAGAAATATCTGACAAGCTCTACTCATAGAGACAAATAAAAAGAAAAGATTGTGAATCTTCCCTGGGGGGACCAGGGATGTCCTTGAGAGGTGGTCTTAGAGTTGGGGCTAGAAGAGTGAGTACAAATTCACCAGGGAGAAGGAGTAAAGTTCTCTATTGAAAGTGACAGATGCGTTTACTTCATGGCTAGAGGGTTGGGTTTAGGGACAAGATAAAATATGGAAGGGGCATATTTGCCTTGAAAAGTGAAGAATTTTTAATATGCTAAAGGCTTAATGTGGTGAATAATACAGCCGTAGAAATGTCATGATCAGGCTGGGGATAATGCATGAATTGGAATATAGGGTGAAAGCCCAGCTGGGGACCACTCAGATATCCTGGAAAGAGACAACAAGAACCTGAACTAGGGCTCTGGAAAGGGGTGGAGATGAGGAACAGTAAGAGATGTTTTTGAAATGGAATTGAAAGCACAAGATGACAAATTTGGTGAGAGGGTATGAGAGACCAGAGGGAAGACTCAATTTGTTCTAAATATATCCTCCAATTTTTTTTTTTTTTTTTCTTTTTGGCCACATGGCTTCTCTCTTCCAAGCTGGCTCACATTCTAGTTACAAATGAGTTAAAAAATATATTGGCACTGTCTTTAGAAGGTCACAACAAATAAGCAAGCCTGAATCAACATGCAGCCATTCTATGCTTTTGATAACAGGCCTTTTCAGCTTACTTTGGCAGTTGGAGAACTGGCTAGAGAGAGGAGGAGAGACAGCAGAGGTGTTGTAAGAGCAACAGAAAGTGGGTGCTCTGGGGCCTAGGGTTGGAGAGTACGTGGACTGGAAAAGAAGGGTGTTACTGAGATGATGGGAATGGGATAGGTCCTGACAACAAATTCTACACGGTTCATCCCTTGGAGCTGTGTTCTTTGAGTATATGCTCATACAGAGCCCAGTCCCTAAGGAAGTGTTTAAAAGTGTTTCAGTATGGAATTTGAAGTGATGGTGCTCCTTTTTACAATGGCCATCTTATAAACCAATGTGAGTATGGCATCTCACTAGGACTGTGATGACGACTGCTACCTATTTTGTGGAACTTGGTTGTTGCCATTCTCCAAACGTGGAGGATAGTACTAATAAATACCTAGCATGAGATGTTCCCTCCATCCACACTCCAGATAAAGGCCAAGCAGTAAAGCAAAATTCTAGAACTTAAACATTCCACTATAATCCTAGAGTATTAATTTGGGATATCCATGTAAAATGAGTCCTTAATGAAAATATGTCTTCATATCAACATTAAAGTCAATGAAAGTTAAGAAATATCTACCGAAGAAAATATATCCATTTGGAAAACAAAGAGTTAGTTTATGCATGCCTGTTTTCCCGTCTTCCTTGTACATTGTTCAGCTACTAAAAGGTGAAAATAGGTAGCGTGGTTAAAATACTTGTGTTTAGGAGGCTCTAACCTCTAGTAGATATTCAGAATGCAGTAACTCAAGTGGGAGTAAAAGAGAAATTTACAGAATTAAGAGAAGAAAAGAATGATCAAAAGTCAGGTACAAAAAAAAGAATGGCACGAGGAAAAGAACCCCATCAAAGAGCTGACATTTTTTGAATACCTGCTATATACCAGACATGGTTCAAAGCCCTGTACCTGCATTATCTTATTTGATAACCAAAGCAATCCTATGACAACACAACTACTATTATTTTCATTTTATAGAAGAAATTAAAGAAATTAAAGTCATTTGCCCAAAGGTGACAGAGCCAGTATTCTTGAACATATTTTTATACTGCTTCCCAGGAGTCACTACACTCAGAAGCGGAACATACTCTTTTGGCTTCTGGGCCCTTATAGAAGGATATATGACCCATGTCCTCACCTTATTTTACAGAATCAGTATGGCATAGTGAGAACATATCTGTGTTGAGCTTTGGGAGTTATTGGTTCCTAACTGCTTTACTCTGGGAAAGTCACCTCATCTCTGAGGGCCATAGTGGATTTTGTCATTTTCCTAGCTCTATGTAGTTTTAATTTCCAAGTAATTTTATATTATAAAGATGACTAGTAAATAACCCCTATTGATGGAAATCTGGTATGTTCTATTTCAGTGTGAGTGTATGATAGGTTGGCTATTCCATATTCAAAATCATAGGAACTGCTAAGCAAGACTAAAAAAAAAAAAAGCAAGACTAGGCCCCATGATTTTTTGGTCCTCCATGAAACAATTAGGTTTTAAATATGAAATACAATGTCACCAATCCTTGTTGTCCTCAAGACCTATAGAATTTACGCGGTAGGAATGGTACACATAAAGGACACCCATGTCCAATGCACTCAGTTAGTGGATTGCACCAATCATACTTGATGCCAGAATTCTCTTTCAGAATAATAAAGAAAGTCGTCAGTAGTATCTGTTTAGAACTCATAGACTGGATGATAAGCAATATGGCAACAAGACAAAGCCCGCAGGGCCAGGTTGAGGAAATGCTTAAATGTAGGCAATAAACCTTGGAATTCAAAATACATGAGTATTTTTGCTTCTGCTTAAGTGTGTTAATTCTCCCTTTAATGCTCAAACAAGATAAAGTTTATAGAATCCAAGAGGTAAGAGTAACCTCATTAATAGTAACTATTTCCTTTTTTTTGATTTGCTGACAGGAAGGTATTTTTTTTTTTTTTTTTTTACTATAATCCTAGAGCATTTATTTGAGATATCCATGTAACATAAGTTCTTACTGAAAATATGTCTTCATATCAACATTAACGCCAATGAAAGTCAAGAAATAATATTCAAATATAGTAGTGAACCTTTTGGATCAGTGAGCATTTCAAACTCTGACCTGATAAATGGATGTCTATTTGGACACCCTGAGCTTAAGTTCCTTTTGTAACTACAGAAAAATGAAGCAGCAAAAATAGGAATATAGAAATAACAGTTAAAGTTACTTTGCATGATGCAATGAAAATCAAGTGGACATTGTAGAGGAAGCAGATTCTTGTCAGTTCAAATCATAGTTTCATTGTTTCAGGTTTTGGCTTGTGTAAACAAATGTTCTTTTCTTAATGCGGGAATTTTAAAGACAGACATTAATATTCACTCTAAACACCCACTAAGGATTCATTCATTCAATTTGCAAGTATTAATTCAATGCTTTCACTGTGGCAGGCACTGGGGCTATTTGGGAAAAGAGTCAAAGTAGACTAGAACTCAGAGTTTTCATTATTTGAAGTCACTACTTTGTCTGAATCTCTTAAGAAAAAGAACAACAAGATGCTAGAAGAAAATTGGTCCCTTAACTTTTATGAATTGTTCATCTTCAGCTACTTTAACTGCCAAATCTCCAAAACAAACTCCATTTCAATTTGTGATAAAATATTGCAACTTTCCGTGAAGCTCTTTCCTTTCGTATTGGCAGTCGACTTGGTCCAAAGTAAGGGACTGAAATGGACTACTTTATCACTCTCTCCTCACATATTGTCCTTACATATTCTTTCTTAATAATCTGAAAGCATTTTCATTTGTGCCCTGGGAATGACTAAAGGAGCTTTTAATATTATTAAGTCTAGATCAAATCAATCCAGTCTAATTCAGGCACGGGGCTAATGCTTCTTTAACCACATCACCCTTCTTAACCAAGTATTCATGACCATATTGGTGGCCTCGTTAGAAAATCCTTGACATCTACGATCAGAGGTTCCAGACACAGGCCACGTTCATACATTTTGCTGACAACCTTTGAACCAAGCTGCCAAATCAAAGTTTACCATACAGTCTTAAAATCCAAATGGTGATTCATTGTTTGCAAACAGAGAGACAGATTACCATTGTTAACTTGACCTTAGCCTCTAACTCTGAGTCAAAATGCTTGAAGACCTGGGCATCTTAACTATAGTAAGACATAAATTACCTTCCACACCACAAAGAAATGAATGACTGGCATCTTATGAACTGTAAAGTACAGTGGGTTTTCCTTGGAAGATGAAGTTGAGACTGATGACAAAAGACCCCATTACTTAATTGAGTTGAATAAAATATGGAAGAATAAACTTTGCCATGGTTTCAAATAATTTGATGAATAAATGGGGTCATTCTGAAAGTTTGCTACAGTGTAGCTTTAGAGAGTGAAGTTTTTCTAAGTGATGAATGAGATAAAAAAGAAACTATCCAGTAACATGGATAATACCTTCTTAATTTGATTTGCCACCAAATCAAACTAGTGGATTATATCTTTTGAATGAGCTTGTTTTAGGACTTAGGGTAAAATGGGTGTAGAAGGGAGGGAGTAAAAAGGCTGCTAATAGGGAGGTAAGGAGAAAGAATTTGCTCCAGAAAAGATAAACAATTCTGGTAAATGAAGGACGTGTGGTGAGGTTAGGTAAGAGCTAAGGCCAGACAGGCTCGGATCATCAAATACGAGTTTTATGAGCATGTTAAATCTCATCATCTCATGAGTTAGATGGCAATTTTATGAAATGCTGGTTGAACTGAATTGAGGCAGCATGGATCCACAATTGAGGAGAAGACTTGGAAGTTTCAATAATAACAGATCATTATTGTCTTTGGTATATGAGACCAGTTCTACTTTTTCCATGGAGTTTTAACTAGAAACTGGAGGTGGAAACTAAAATGCTTATGTGATTTTTAAAAATGCTTATAAAATCCAGTTTTTAAAACTGAACTGACTTCAAATTGAATGCTGAAAAATGTTTCATAGGGATAACACTGCGCCTAATGCTTTATAAGATCATATTTACTATTTACTTTTCTGCTTCAGGAAACTTGGTGGCGCAGTAGCTAAGTGCTTGGTGGCTAACTGAAAGGTTGGCTGTTTGAACCCACCAGCCCCTCTGTGGGAGAAAGATGTGGCATCCTGCTTCTGTAGAGATTACAGCCTTGGAAACCCTATGGGGGTAGTTAGTTCTGCTCTGTCCTATGGGATTGCTATGAGTCGGGAATGAGTTTGATTTGGGTTTGGTTTTTTCTGCTTCAGGTCTGGGTGTAGGTGAGAATTCTCTGTATCTGTCAGTCAGGAAAAGTGTAACAACTCACTGTTACTGCTCTTGATGTCTCCAGGAAATTAATGGCTTTGAAAAACAAAACCGTTCTGAAAATTCCTCCAGAGTAAAGCACATTTCTACCTAAACAGCAAATAGGCCTTTCAGAGGGTTCTTCTCAGAAAGTTCTCTAATCAAGGGCTTCCAATAAGAGATGATACATTCCAGAAACACTAGAGACATTTCTCTCCTTAGTAGTTCACCAAAATGTAAGTGTTTATGAAATCTGAAGATTTTAAGTATTGGGACCAGGTAGTTATTTAGAAACAATGAGCATTTCTTTGAGCTTCTGGAGAATGCGACTTACTGGAACATGGCATATGTATGTCCCCTGAGGTTGCTCACAGCACATGCATGCCCTGAAAGACGGAGCAGGGCCCATACACACCCCAAATACTGATACAGTCACTTACCAGCCCGCCACCACAATCGCTGGCTGAAAGCATGAAAATGACTCACCCATTTATTTTGCCCGCCCTAACTGGTTTGATGTTTTTCCTTGTGGATGAATTGAGCTGACTGGCTATATTTGTGTTACGGAGTTGAGCCTGTATCATCTTCAAGGTTTGGAAAGATCTAGTTTCTTTTCCAAAACACCGATGTAAAGATGCTATTTTTTAAAGTAGATAATTGTGCAAGTCAACACAGAATCGGGTGCAGGAAACTTCTTATTGAGTGTATAAATGCTCCCATTTTGAAGTACAGGAATCCCTCAGAGGAGAAAGCCTCTGGAAACCTCAAGTGTAAGGCTCCCTCCCATGTGCAGGGTGTGGCCTGGAGCTGCTCTGTTCACCTTTCTTTGTCGCTCTCAGCAGGAACCCAGCCAGAGAGGCAGCGGGCTGTCCTGGGACAGACTGATAGTGTCACACACATGGTGACAATTTACAAATGCCAAAAAAAAGTTTTTTGTTTGTTTTTTTTAATTTAGTTCTTGATTCTTTGAACTGCTTCAGTGCCTGGTAAATGAACCGACTCTGTTTTAGGCTTCTGGATATAAACTTTTCACCACTGGAAACCTCTCTAAAGTAGAGCGTGGAGAATTTTATGCACGTATGCGTAATAGAGAACATATAAGAATTTCAAAACCCCCAGTCCCATGGCTGTTTTACCCCACTGATAAGAAACCACTGCACAGCTGGAACTTCATAATCTAGAGGCACGTTTTCAACACAGAAAGGCAGAACTAAATTCAAGTGTATCCACACAAATCTCTTTCCTTTTTGGTTTGTATGAATGCATTTTCATTAAATTATTATTATTTTTCAACAACATTCACACCTGGGAATTCACCCCATATGCATAACTTATTTCTTACAAACAAAAACCATACCCTCATCATAACTATCTCATTTTTCCTGATTCCCATGTATTTTCCTAGGTTTTTAGGTAGTTACGTCATATTTTAAGTTCAGAAATTGGCAACTAAGGACACCAATTCTGTCTCATTCACTTCAAGTTTATTAGTTTAAAAATGAGACCTATACAGGACAACCTAAGAATTTAGAGACCTCAGAATAACAAATTAGTGAAGTACACCAGTTGTAATGATTCTTATCTCGTTATGATGGGAGGCAGGAAGGACAGGGCTGTTTCCTCAACCAGCACAAGCCAGAATCCAACTAAAACTCCATGCTCAGGAGGGCCGGAGAGTGGATTAAAACATTCTATTTGAAAATTTGAAGTAAGGATGACATAAATAAATAAATAAAGCAAGCCAATGAATTGAAAGAAACTGTGACACTCCAATACATCCAATGGTCCCCTGTTGTTTTGTTAGCTGCCATCGAGTGGCCCCAACTCATGGTGAGCCCATGCACAGTGCAACAAATGCTGCCTGAACCTGCACCCTCCCCACAATTGGTCACACGCAGGCCTCCGCTGACTGACAGGTGGTGGCTGAAGCACACTCCTGGGGGTCAAACCTGAATGTCACGCACGGAAGGTGAGAATTCTTCTGCTGAACTCTCGCTGTCTTGGCAATGGTTCCTTACCCTTCTGTTTTTCTATATCAGGAATTTCACATTTACGCAGAGTCAGAAGTGCTCTGTGTAATCAGGCCCAGATGCCAAGTATGAAATATCTTATGCTTGAAAATACACCTCATGCTTACTATTTCCTAAGGTATCCCTGGAGAGAAGCTCTGCTTTGACTCTGTGAATGTCCTTTTTTTATATACTCCCTCCACACCCTGGAAGACATGTTCCCTTGCTGGGTAGATTACTGGGCAAAGCGGAACACTGTGAGGTGGGCGGTGGAGGGAAGGAAGAGATATACTCAGATGGGGCAATACCAGGGTGCAGTGGACAAGTTCTGCCTACTGTATCACTTTTCTAGGATGGCCTGTCCGTTGATGGAATATTTTGGTTCATGTAGTAGATATATGGCTATCACCCAAAAGTTTTCCCTCAGAGGAAAATAAAAATGGTACAATGAAGCATCCATTTTTTTTTTTTTTTGGCGATTGTTTTTAGTCTGCTACTTGGATGTATATTTAACCTAGTAACAAAAAATATTTTAGGGAAGAAATATTTGACACTTTAATTCTGGGTATTTTATCCTTTGCTAAAATCCAAGAGGAAAGCATAGATTGGAGAGAAAAAAGAATGGGCAGGTTGTGATAGACAGCCTCTAAGGAGAAAAGAAGAAATGAGCTCAGAAAGTCAAGTAAAATTCAGAAAAGAATTTTAAGAAAAGTCTCCTTATTGAAGTTTTTGAAAATGAAGATTGTAACAGCGGTAAAGCAAAAAGAATATTGTCTGAAAATCTATAGGGAGTTGATTAAACAAACCGTTTTAGGGGCAGGCAATAGAATCCTCTGAAACCATTTGGAAGAAAATGTAGGCTAGCGTGGCCTGATAGGAAGAGTTGCCCATAATATGTAGTTAAATGAATAAACAAATAAACAACACATAAAATAAGTGTATGGCACAAATACAAAACAAAACAAACACACACATATATAAGCTTAAATGTGTAAGGAGACTCGGCAACTCTAATTGTGGTTCTCTCTAAGGTCGATTTCTAAGGTCGAGAGGGGAAAAGCAGAAAAGCTTTAAATTTCCACTCTGTGTCCATCGTTTTTTACCTTTTATTTATATTTATAATATCTTTATTATATATATGAGCTATTATATGTAAAACAACGCTTGAGTGGACAATAATAACTTCATTGTTTTTTTGAGCCCTGGCCCAGGCTCACAAGGAAGGAATAAAGGAGTCATCGCCCTCTAGTGGAGAATTTTAGCGCACTTCTCTTAAGGCTACTTAAATCCTCATTTTAAAAAAGTCTCAAAGTCTAGTATCACTTAAGTAGAAACAACTAGAATTTTTTTTCAGATAATATTACAATATATTTAAAATTCAGTGCTCTTGACTTATATTTTTACTTTAAAAAACCTGGAAATGTTTTGATAAAATCTCAATTTATGCTGTATTTTCTGTGTGCAATACAATGGTACCCACATACTCAGTTGCAATTTCATGGAAAAGCTCCGAGCTATTCGTTTGTTGTGAGAGTATATTTCCTAGCATACTGTCTTCAAGTAGAGAAAAGGCTAAACTCTAATAATTACAGACGCTTGTTGCTAATTAAAGACGAGTCATAACTCTGCCAATCTCTAAACTCGAATCTATACAGGCAGCTGTCACCTCAAAACTGCGTCACTGTATGTGAATAATGAAGGTGCTTATTTTCATGGGCTAATCTAAAACATTTCTAACGAGAGAAAATATTTCAAAACCATATATGGCTATGTCAACCGCCAAATTCCCTCGGTCCAGTTGAAGGCGCGCAGAGTTTCCTGTCAACTTGCTCTCTGAAGCAGAACAGTCTCCAAACCGACCACTGCGGCTTGCTCCGCATTAGCTCTTGGCTACCTTGGAAAAGTACGGTCTCTCATTGTAAAACTCCCCAAAGGGCGATTCAAATCGCATTTAGAACTTCCTATTTACATTGCAACGGCCATGGCAGAAGTTTGAATGTCACAGTACAAATCTGGTACCAAATACTGAGTGTGTTCAGAGGATCCGGTTTCAGAATTCACTTCACATGAGCATATTTTCATCAAGTGAAAGGGGGAGCGGGTGTCATGGGATAAGTTCATGTTATGAACTCTGGTCTTAACTCTTTCTCATCTTGAACAAGTAAACTAGTGGGTTTTTTGCCCTTGCAAGGAAGAAGTTACCACACTACTTCAAATAGCAACCTCGCTTTTTAAACTCGTAAGCAGAAATGTTACTGAGAGAGAACAAACCGCTAATATTTCCAGTTTAATTTCCTGTGTGAATACGGGCAATTTTGCTAAAACAGCCTCGAAAATAGAGGTAAGTTGCCCAGAAAGGCTATCTTTTCTAGGTTGCTAATTGTTTTTCTTTCTTAAGCTCTGACCATCCTGAGGAGAAATGTAGACATGATTTTTATTTTTTTAGCATATGGATTTATAGGGATAGATTTCTCAAGGTAAATAAAACATCATCATGTTTAACATACTTTTTTTTTTTTTTTTTTGATATAACAAGTAATCTTTGAAGGGGAATGCTATTCCAAACAGTCACATGCATGCATACCATCTTAAACTCCAGATTCCAGTTGAGGGAAACTTGAAAGAGCTCTTTCAGACAAAGCTGGAAGGTGAGCCTGGCATTGAGCAGTACTTGTTCATGTCACCTTTAAATAACTGGGTGTTTGAGTTCACCTCTGCCCAAGATCCCCTATTTCAGACATGTACATTTATTTGCGATAAATGATGTTATACCCAGCGATTTATTACAATCTAACATCAAAATAACTTATTCTGACCTATTTTGAAATTTGTTTAAAATAATAAAGTGTACCTAAAGGCAGCATGTGATTACCATAGACTTCTATGCTCAGGAAAGAAAACACCTCTTTATTTAGCCCTTAAATGGTTTTAGAAAAAATAACTCAGGTACCCTTTAGCTGACACTGCCTTTGGATAGTCCAGAATGGAAGCTTTAATTGCTGCCTTAATCTGCAAACTGATAGAACCCATCTGAAGCTGGGACTGAGTATGTTACCATCATTCAAGCAGAAGAGTTCACAAATATATTTAAAGAGACGAGACCTATCAAGGGGCCCTGGTAATATAGCGGTTAAGAGCTTGGCAGCTAACCAAAAAGTCAGCAGTTCTAATCCACCAGTAGCTCCTTGGAAACTCTATGGGGCAGTTCTACTCTGTCCTATTGTGTCACTATGAATCGGAATCGACTTGACGGCAACAAGTAACTGGTACATCTATCAAGAGTCCTTTGGCAGTTCAAATGGTTAAGTGTTCTACTGCTAGCTGAAAGGTTGGCAGTTTGAACCCACTCAGAGGTGCCTCAGAAGACAGGCCTGGCAATTAAACAGAATTTGCTTCTGATGGGTCATAGCCTTGAAAACCTGATGGGGCACAGTTTTACTCTGCACACATGGTGTCACCATGAGTCAGAATTAACTCAGTGGAAACTAACAAGAACAGACCTATCAACATACAGAGTATTCTCAATGCAGGTAGAAGGAAAAATGTCATTGTTGCTCACAATCCACTGAGGTAGAAATTCATTTTTCTTTAAAGATTTTGAATCTATTAGAACATTTTGAACCATTCACTTACACTGGGTTTTGATAATATATTAACATATCAGATTAGAATATTAAATTGAAACCTATGCTTTCCTAAAGAACTAGTATAAATCTTTTTGGAGATTGAAATCCATTCAATAAATTCTGTTTAATTTCAAGCACCGACCCAAACACTACAGGGGAAAAACAGTAGAATGTTGAAGCTGGATACTTCAGAGAAGTATATACATTAAAATAATTATTTCTTTAAAAAAAATCTTAATGAGACCTTCCTTACACACTATTCAGGTGCCATCCTGTTTGAGACTATTATTTTGATGCTTATTACCATCTAGTTAAGAAAAATCATATAACAGCCCTACCACATAGAGTGGGTGCCATAGTGTAATGAAAAATAAAGGTCTAAGAATTGAACTGCATGGTGTAAACAGTGTCCAGCTGCTAACCAAAAGGTTGGAGGTTTGAGTTCACCCAGCAGTGCCACAGAAGAAAGGCCTAGTGGTCCACTTCTGAAAAATTAGCCCAGATCTACTCTGACACACATGGGGTCTCCATGAGGCAGAATTGACTCATTGTCAACTGGCTTTGTATGAGTTGGACAGATTTAGCTTCTATCTTCACTCTGTAGAATAAAGTTGACAATACTTATCACACATTGTGCTTTCAGGTATTAGGAATAATATTTAAACAACGACTAGCTCAGGGCCTGGCAAAGAGTTGGCAACAGTGGTAATGAATAGCTTTGTCCAGAAGGAAAAGTGTAAAAGCCATGGAACTCACCCTGCTTAACCAAGTCCTAAACCTTAGTTGTTCATTCAAGTGCAGGGAGTAATCTATTCCAACGTTTCCCAGTCATAGTTGATGTTCTACTCCTAAATAATCAAATTGTTCCAACAGGAAGGAATGATTTAGCCAAGTTGTTCATTATGTAGAAACCACAGTATGTAAGCATTTAAGGATTTAAGAGCGGTCTTTTAAAACATAAGCCAGATCCTGGCATTCCTCTGCTCAAAGCACCCCAATAGACCCCATTTCATTCAGCTAAAAGCTACACTGTCCCATAAGGCCTTATATAACTGCCCTCACTTTTCTGACTTCATCTCTACAGCTCTTCCCCTCTGTCACTCCTCCTGACCCACTGGCCCCTTGCTGTACCTTTATTCCTTCATCTTGACTTAAATCTTACCTTCTCAAGGAGGCCAACTCTGACCACTCTATTTACTACAAAATCCAGTTTTGCCCACCTGACACTCCCAACCCTCTTTATCTTGCCCTGTTGTACTTACCACTGTCTAGTATGCTATAAAATGTACTTGTTTACTATGTATATTGCTTCTTATCTCTTTCCTCTCTCTAGAATACAAGCTATAAGAGACCAGTGCTCTTGGTTTTATTCATGGGTGTATCCAAGAGCCTAGATCAGTGTTTGGCACATAGAAAAATGAGCAAAAGTTATTAACCAGAAATTCATGGTAGAGTACATTTGAAGAGACAATGTATAAAAACTACAAAACCTCACCAGGAATCAGAAAAATACGAGTAAAAATAATGGCAATGGGTTTTATTTCCTTTAAAAGTCTGACAAAAATTAGGCAACAAAGTAATGCAACTGCAACTCTCACATAATGGTACACCTAATTTTGGAGAATAATTTGACTTTATTTAACCAAGTTAAAGATGCTAGTATCCTCTGACTCATCCAATACAGTCCTAATATAAACTCGAAAGAAACCCCTTCCACATGGGCACCAGAAGACAAACACAGAGATGCCTACTAGAATGCTGTTGGTAATACTAAACAATGAAAACAACCTCTATGCCTCCTTTTAGGAAACCCTGGTGGCGTAGGGGTTAAGAGCTGCAGCTGCTAACCAAAAGGTCAGCAGTTTGAATCCACCAGATGCTCCTTGGAAACCCTATGGGGCAGTTCTACTCTGTCCTATAGGGTCGCTATGAGTCGGAATCAACTCAACAGCAATGGCTGGCTGGCTGGCTGGCCTCCCTTTAAGAGAACGGAAGAATAAAGGTGTGGCACGTTCATAGAACAGTAAGCTTTCTCATGCTTAAAGGAAATGGACTCAGAAAACATATAGCAACACAGACTAACTTCAAAAATGATGTTGAGTGGACAAGCCAGGTGCAGGTTAAGTATAATATGATGTTATTTGTTAATCAAAGATAAAAGCTTACAAAACAATATATATGCTGTTAACTGAATACACTGTTAACTACTTAGCTCTGCAGAGTGTGCGGCAGTTTATAAAGCACTTCTGCGTTTTCCACCACCCTCCCGTCTCTCCCTCTCTCCCTCTGTGTCAAGTACTCACTCTCACCAGGTTTCTGACTCCCCTCCAAGTTTGGACAAAGTTCAGTGACTCTGCCCCAAGTACAAAGAATAGAAAGCTGTGCCTCTGAATTCTGGTTCCACGTCAGTTTCACATAAACAGGGTCGTTTTGGTTGACTGTAAGGAGGGATGCCTAAATCTCGAAAGTTATACACAATGTTTGCATTAAATAATCTAGATCATTAACGTTCAGCCATGACATTTCTAAAGGGCTGTTTTCATTGACTTTATCTTGTTCCATGTGACATATCTCTAGCAATAGACCATTTTCATTGCTGTCTACAGATATAGCCCTCAATTTTGGTGGAAACAGAACCATACTGTGGCTCCCAAATGCTAGATACAATCTAAATATGTAAAGCTTTAAGTATATAAACAGTTAACTCATACACTTTCTAGAATGCCAACAACTTTGTTTGTTTTCTGACACAGGGCAAAACAACATATCATGTCCTGTACGCTCAATCAATGCTCTCCCCCTCTGGAAACAGTCCAGTTTTTCATTAAATGTGTTACTTAGAGTGGAAATGACCAAGAAGCTTCCTGGCTTCCAGCAGACATTATTCTGTCTTTAAACGTGAACATTTCTAACAGTGAATATTGGCCACAGAAGTTTAGGTTGGTTCTGGACAAAATTGTACAGAAGAATCTGATTGTCCACGTTCTCCAACTTCACCTAGGAGCCTTCCTTTACTATAAATCCAATTAACTATGATTCTCATAGGGCTTGCTCTAAGTTAATGATCAGCAAACTTGGTTTCAGGGGTTATTAACTTTAGCCCATGAGTTAATTTCAGGGGTTTCATGATCTCCCTGAAGTAGTCAGTGAAAATGAATGTGTACATACATTTTTTAGGGAGAATTTCAATAGTTCTAACAGATTCCCTAAGACATTGCTCACCCCAAAACGTCAAAACCAATGTTTTAAGAATTGTACATTGCTTCCAGCAGTGGTCTTCATAAAGTTCAAAAGATGCTGATTCCTTGGCTCAATCTCCAAGAGATTCTGATACAGTTGATCTGTGGTAAGATTCAGGAATGTGAATTAAAAAAAAAAAAAATAGATCCTGATACAAGTGGTGCGGAGATTATATGAATCTAGGATAAAATTAAAATATTTTAGTGTAGCATTCAAGGTCTCTGTTCCCAACCAATTGTTCTAGTCTCATTTTATTTTTTCCACTTCTCACACTGGCCTATAAACATACATTAAAATCATCGTTTCACTCATTCTTGCATTCAATGAATAGTTATTGAATTCGTTGTAGGGGATCTGTGTTAAGCTTCAAAAATGCAATGGTTAACAGGTACTGTAATCATAAGAAACTACAGCTTTGTCATGTCTTCACATCATATTTCCTCCTGTCACCAGGTGTCGTAGATTGAATTGTGTTCCCCCAAAATATGTATTGCAAATCCTAACCTCTATACCTATGGTTGGGGCCCTGATGGTGCAGTGGCTAAGAGTTCAGACTGCTAACCGAAAGGTTAGCAGTTTGAATCCACCAGCTGCTCCCTGGAAATCCTATGGGGTAATTCTACTCTTCCCTCTAGGGTTGCTATGAGTAAGCATCGACTTGACAGCATGGGTTTATACCTGTGTTATAACTCCATTGAGGAAGGGGTTGTCCTTGTTATGTGAATAAGGCAGGATTAGTGTGGGTGGGTCTTGAGTCAATCTCTTTTGAGATATAATGTTGTTAGGTGCCATTGAGTTGGTTCCAACTCAGCGACCCTAGGTACAATAGAATGAAACACTGCCTGGTCCTGTGCCATCTTCACAATTGTTGCTATGTTTGAGGCCGTTTTTGCAGCTGATGTGTCAATCTGTCTCATTGGGAGTCTTCTTCTTTTTTACTGACCCTCTTAAACAAGCAAGAGAGCGAAGTAGAGATGGGGTAAGATAGATGCCAAGACACGTGGAGATCTCCAAGGAACCAAGAAACAGAAGCTGAAGAGGCAAGGACCTTCCTCTAGAGCAAACGGAGAGAAAACCTTCTCCTGGAGCCATCCCTCTGAGTTTGGACTTCCAACCACCTAAATATGAGAAAATAAATTTCTGTTTGTTAAGGCCACCCAGTTGTGGTATTTCTGTTATAGTAGCACTAGATAACTAAGACACCAGGCAAGTGGGACTAATCCTGGGACAACCAGTTCAAATATTAGCTACTCTGTGTGGCCACTCTAGGTCCCTTGGGACACATTTCCTATTTTTCTCCAGGGTCCCCAGCATTTCTTTCCTTCTTTTTTTAATTTCACATCTTAATCACATTGTCATGCAATTATTTGTTTTGGTTCCTGGGTTCTTTGCTCTCCCTGGTCAGGAACCATGTTGAAGCCTTCAGTGTATTCATCTGGTTCCCTCCAGGTCCAACACCAGATTCCCACTCATATTTGCTGAGTGGGCTAAAGTTGGTTTTATCCTTAACATCTTACAAGAAAAGCCCACAAGTTGCAATGAAATGAGGTAGCATTTTTCTGAATCTCGGATGCAGTGAGAATAGCGGGGGTCAAGCATAGAGAGCACAACTGGTGAAGAAAATTCATCTTGGTGAGCCTGAACCAAACGTTCCTTGTTTTTCTATTACTTCAACAGCTGTTTGTTGAGCACTCCTTCAGAACAGATGCCAGGGATAAAAAATATACAAAACACAACGTGTGCTTCAAATGAGCACCTAATTTTTTCTTGAGCTTGATATTTTTGAAGTAGCTTTATATATCCCTAAGAATAAGATACCTTACAAGTAATTTGTAAGTTTTCAGTAATTTTACTTCATGTATGCTGTGAAATTTGCAAGATTTTGAAATATTATGAAAGCATATGTCGCATTAGTCCAAGCATCATGTTTTTTTTTTTTTTTTTTCTTAAAGCGTGACACTGTAGGGATGCATTTCTTGAATTCAGGGCCCCTTTCAGATCCTTGATCTTTTTTCTATTTGAATCTACTTCATTCATGGAGTATTTCTCCCACTTGTTGAAATGCTGGCTTTTTCAGGCTTGTACATATGTATTTACAAATATGAAGAAAAAGACACATGGGAACATTAGAAAGAAAGGGCTGGTGATCTACTTCCGAAAATCAACCAATGAAATCCCGATGGATCACAACAGTCTCATTCAGAACCAATCATATGGATGGCGCAGGAGTGGACAGCATTTCATTTCTTTGAGCATTGGGTTGCCAAGAGGCAGAGGCTGACTCAACAGCCGCTGACAACAGCAACAACACATGGACACAAATCACTTAAATACAAGAGATGCATAAGCTCTTAAAGGTATGCTGACGTCGACATCCCCAATCTTCCTTCATTGTCCATCCCCAGAGGCCACAATCTGGAGATGAGTAGACTGAATTTGACTGGCAGATAAGTTTCATTTTTTTTTTTTTAATTAAACATGCACTTAAAAATTGAATCTACACTTAAAACTTAGTATATTTCACATAAAAATGATAATTTCTGGCTTGTCTTGAAAATATCAGAAGTCTTGGCAGCAGGAGGTTGTATTCCTACATGGCACAGTCAGCCGGATGGGGGAGATACTTAGTTTCTGGCCTCTATGATAGCTGAGAATTGCCAGTTCATGCCATCTTCTGATTCCTTAGCATTGCTTACAGCCTGGGGGTGGAGGGGAGGCTTCAGAATTTTCAGCTTCCTTTCTTAAAACTGTATTTTTAACATCTGAATAAACAGCCTTATGCATAATATCCACTCATATGCTACCAAAGCCTGAAGGGTTTATTCCTGCTGGACTATAGCATCTCCTGCAGGTGGAGGCAAAGAACTGACACACCAGTTGATGGGAATGAGAATCCTATCCTCGTAAATGCTCTGCTTTGCCTTCCCCTGGGGGGTGCAAATAGCTAACGCACTTGACTGCTAACCAAAAGGTTGGACGTTCAAGTCCACCCAGAGGTGCCTTGGAAGAAAGGCTTTGAGATCTTCTTATGAAAAACCAGCTATCAAAAACCCAGTGGAGCACAGTTTTGCTCTGACACACATGGGGTTGCCATGAGTTGGAATCAACTCAACAGCAACTGTTTTTTGTTTTTGTCTTTCCCAGGGAGAGCTTCAGGTACTGGGCAATCAGGGTGCTAGGTAGGAAGCACTGGGACCCTTCTCTTCCATCTCCCTGTAGAGTTGGTTTGGGGGCCAGCAAAAGGTGCTGCTAAGTCTCGTCTGCACCTAGTTGGCTGCTTTAACACCACCTAGGGAATTTTTTTTTTTTTTTAGGGAAATGCGTGTTAATTTACCCAGGAGAGGTTTTTAGGGAAATGAGTGTTAATTTACCCAGGAGAGGTGTGACAGTCTATAGCAGTGACTCTCAATCTTCAGTGAGCACCAGAATCACCCAGAGAGCGTGTTAAAACACAGAGTGCTGGGCTGCACTGATTCAGTATGTCTAGGGATTTCTAACAAGTTCCTTGGTGATGCTGATGCTGCTGGCCTGGGGACTCATTTTGAGAACCACTTGCCTATAGATACCTATACGGAATTTTTCAGATTCTCCTGGACACTGTGAATGCCACGTTTATGCAGAAAAATCGCTCAAAGTTGCACTGCTTAGCAAAGGTCTTGATGGCGTTCACTGGGCAGAAACAGAGTCCTTGAAGAATTGCACAGAATTTTCATCCTGTGCTGCCACCTGTGTTGCTGTCTCCCAGTCCTAACACAGGCTGTATCCATAGACTATCTGTGATTTAGTAACAGAGGCAAAAGAACATGAAAAATAGAGAAATTATTAGATTATTATCATTTTCTATTGGTAAATAAGAGATCATGTCTTGATTTTTTTTTTTTAGCAAATTGAAAGGAATCTTTCACACCACACGGTGGCAGTATAATTACATAAGTGGCCGTCTCGTGATGCTGGCCTTGGGTTTCTGAACCCATTATAAATTAAGAGATAATCCTGAAAGCTAAGCATCTGTGATTGGGGCTTAAAAATTACTGGCCCATAAAGTATAAATGACAAGTTGTAGTCCGATATTTCTATGAAAACCTTAGTCAGAGCTTTCAATATTTTTACAGTGCCTCAGACAGAATACATTTTTCCCTCTGCAGTTCTGTAGTGTGAAAACAACTTCAGAAGAACAAGCAACAGGTCATTTCATGCATGAGCTATGTAACAAACTCAATCCCAAATACCCCCCTCCCCCGCTTCAGTTTAGCAAATCACCATGAGACAGCAAATTCACTTCTAGACTTTAATCACTTTTGAAAAGTGAATTTATTTTTCCTCTAGCATTGCTTAATCTTGACATTTGCATGCCTGCATGTTTCTCACCACTGGGTAAAATTGGCCTTAGGTTTGTTTACTAAAGTATATAGTTGGGCTCTTACTTTCTATAGTGGGAATTTAGGATGGCATTAAGTCTTTGGCGTATTTTCATTTGGCCAGCTGATTATTATCAATAGGGATGTTATAATCTCTATGACCTCAATGTAAATATAAGGGCTACAGAATTCTTAGAAGAACAGAGTCCTGTCAAAGGGTAGGACATACTCGGCTAACCCACTCCCTGTTCTATAATACATCATTCTGTACTGCAAAGAGAAATGGCAGTTTCCTGGGGCAGGGAGGTAGCTTAATATTAAATATTAAAAATGTTGCCTTATTTACATTTTGATACGGTGCTTCTGGCCACCCAAGCAAAGGAAACAATTAAATAAGGCCATTGCAAAAGCCGATAGACATGGGTGTCGACAGAAGGGAAAAATGAATTTAGAAACGCCCTTTGCAATACTGGATTCGGTTCTAGTTTACTGTCAAAAATCTACCTTTGCCAAAAATGATGGAACCTAAAAATGCCAACTTTCAGACTAAAGTGGGAAAGAAGGAAACATTACCTCTTCCAAAACATGTCCCTATCATCCTCCTGAACGTGTCCAGACTCCTCATACAACCAGAGGCACCCCGATTCTGGCTCTGGCCACTGAACTTACGTTTGGGATCACAGGTTCCTTCTGGGCGTTCTTGGACCACATCAAATACTCCCTGGGAAGTACTCTGTGCCAGAAATTTCCCCAAATGCAGCGGTTTGGGGGAAAGGTATATTAACCCAGAAAAAGACAAGACTCCAGGTCTAAAGTGACCCCTCAAAATGCAGACTAGAGAAGTCATTAAAATGTTATTTTGAGGCTGTAGCTATTGCTGTGATGTGGGTAACACACACTGCACTTGATGGCCACCTGTGTTAGGTGGGATGGGAGCTCGGAGAGCCCGTCAGCATGGTAGTGCTTCACAGTACAGCAACAACGTCTACAGTTTCAGAGGTTACAACTCCCCAGGTCCTCGTTGTAGTTGATGGGCTGCACACAGTGTTCAGAACTTCTTATTGGCCCCATATCATCTGGGTTTTTAACCTGCTCTCCTGGTCGAGCTATTTTATATTCAATCAGCTTGTTTCACATAGGTCTTCAGGTCTTTTAGTCTCCTCCAAAAGCTCAAAATCAAGTTTTAGAGAATGGATATTAAAATTTAGAAAAATTACACTCTTGAAAAAAATCAGTATCATGCATACATTCATCCATATACAGAGCTAAACCTGTACAAAGTAGGTAACATTATCCCCATTTATGATATACAGAAATTGAGGCTTAAGCAAGGTCAAGGAATTTGTCCAAGATTATACAGTCATGAAGTGGCGGAGCTGGGATTCTTAAATAGCTTAGTCTGATAACTCTAATGCCTGTGCTTTTAATTGCTAAAACAGTGAGAAACACGTCTCAATCATTACACCTGCCACCCTTAATATAGATATTCCTTCTCATATGAGGACATCATTTCAATATTCAGACAATTCTCCTAAAGTAGAATAAAAGTTTTTTTTTTCTCCAAGTGCACACTACAGGCAATTTTTTAAAAAGTAGATTCTTTTCCGCATAAATGCTACTTATTTTTAATACTGACACATATGTTAACATTTAAAGAACACTGCATGTGATATTTATATGCATAATATGTATTAGTAATATGATGCTGGACAGTTATAACTTTACCAAAGCATAATTGCTAGGATTATGATAGGAGCTATAATTCTTTTTGACAGTTCAATCAGGCTTCAAATTTTCAAAAGAAGTTTAACTTCCCTCATTGAATGATTTATTAATTATTTATACCCTGCCTATTAAAAAAAAAGAAGATTTAAACTGACTTACACAAAAAGGAGAAAGCCATAAAATAGAATTGTGAAAGGACAAGAGACATGCAATTAAAGGGACAAAGAGATCTGTGCCAAAAACCTCAGATTAAGGGAAATCACTGTGAGTAGACATGATTTGGCTATGAGTTTCCAGATATCCAAAACAAGAAAACAAATAAATAAAAACACAGTTCTCTGATTAAAAGAATGCTAATTTTTTAGAAAAGACAAGGATCTTCTGTAGTACTAAATTAAAACTTAAAACTTGCATGTGTGGTGTGAGGTAGGGGTCAATATTCATTCCTTTAACATGAATATTCAGTGGATCTAGCACCATTTATTGAAAAGACTATCATATACCCACTGCGGTATAGGTTCATCTTGTCGTAAATCAATTGACCCTATATGAGTGGGTCATTTTCTAGATGTTTTTATTGTGCTCAATGCGTCTGTTAATCTGTGCTTGAGCCAACGCCACATTGTCTTTACAGCATTATCTGGTAGTGAAAGTGCTCCAACTCTGTTCTAATTCTGCAAGATTGTCTTTCTTTGATCTCTGCTTTTTTAAATACATTTTAGAAGTAGTTTGTCCAATTCCAAAAAACCAGCAGAGATGTGATTATGATTGAACATATATCTCTTTGGATTGGATCTTTCAATTCATTGACATGGTATATGCCTTCATTTATTTAGGCCTTCCTTAATTAAAGGAGTACCTGGACGGTGCAAATGGTTAAGTTCTCAACTATTAACTGAAGGATTGGTGGCTTGAACTCACCCAGAGGTGCCTTGAAGGAAAGCCCTGGTGATCTTCCAAAAGATCAATGCCTTGACAATCCCATGGCGTGCAGCTCTGCTCTGCACACATGGGCCCACCACGAGTCAAAATCAACCCAATGACAGCGGGTCGGTCTTTAAGTACAATCTATTTCTTTCAATAGTATTTTGTAGTTAGAGATTTTATACATTTTTCATCTAATTTATTTTATTATATTTATATTCTGTAACGCTATTATTAACTAAACTCATTGCCATCGAGTTGAATCTAACTCAAGAGCCCTGGTGGCACAAATTGTTAAGCATTTGGTTGCTAGCCAGGACGTCAGCATTTAGAATCTACCAGCTGCTCCTTGGAAACCCTATGGGGCAGTTCTACTCTGCCCTACAGGGTCACTATGAGTCCGAATCTACTCGACAGCAACAGGTTTGGGCTTTTTAATGCTATTGTACATGGCATCTTTTGAAAAATTCATTTTCTATTTGGTAGTTGCTGGCATACAGAAATACAATTAATGCATGTTTACTAATATATACTGTCTAGTAACTTTGCTAAAGTTACCCATTTGTTCTAATAGTATGTATGTAGTTCTGCGTAGATTTCCTACGCACATGATCATGTCATCTAGGAGTAATGACAATTTTATATCTTTCTTTCTAGTCTTTTTTTCCCGACTTATTACACTGGGTGGGGCCTCCAGTGAAATGCTGAGAAAAAGTGGTGATAGTAAGCATTCTTGTCTTGTTTACCTGATCTCAGAGGGGTGGTTTCAATATTTTATCACCAGGTATGATATTTGCTCTATGCACTTTCATAATCTTTTAAAATTTAGGACGGTCTCTTCTTTTCATCACTTGCTGATAGGGTGCATCTGTGTGTGTGTGTGTGCGCGCGCATGTGTATGTATGTGTTTTACTATGAGTGTTGAATTTCATCAAATACTTCTCTACAACTCATAATATAATCACTTAATTTTTGTCCTTTTTTTCACATAATAATATGGTGCACTTCACTGATTTTCAAATGCAAAACCACCTTTGAATTCCTATTAGAAACTTCCTTGGGTAAGGTGCATCGTCCTTTCGTATATATTGCTAGGTGGATTATAGATTTAAATATGAAAGGTAAGACAATAAAGCTTTTAGAAGAAAACATAAAATAATCACGACCTTGATTAAACACAGAATTCTTAAATAAGGCTCAAAAAGTTTGAAAATAAAAAGAATGATAAATTCGGTCATATTGTAATTAAAAACCTTTGTTCATCAAGGCACATTATTTACAGAATGAAACTATAAACCACAGTGTGGGAGAAGATATTTGCAATACATGTATCCTACAAAGGGCCATATCCAGGACATAGAGCTCCTACAGATCATAATAAAAGGCAGAAAACCTACTTTAAAAATTGGCAAAATATAGAAGGACTTCACAAAAAAGAAAATCCTAACAACCAGTAAATATGTGTAAAAGGAATAAACATCATTAATCATCAAGAAAATGCAAATTAAAATCATAATGAGATACTATTACTCACAGCCCAAGAAGGGCTAAATTGACAAATATGCACAATGCCAAGTGTTTTCAAGAAAGGAGCAGCCAGTACACTGCTTATAAAAAATAAACCTGTACAAGCACTTCGGAAAACTATCTGACAGATTTTTATTAAAGGTAAATGTTTGCATTATATATGATGCAACAATTGCACTATTAGAAATGTATAAAATGCTTGCAAAATACATGTAAAGGAATATTCAAAGAAGCACTATTCATATTAGCCAAAAATTGAAAACTGCACCAATATCCACGGTGGTAGCCAGCCTCTGAGATGATCCCCAATGGTCCTGCCTCCTGGTATTTACACCCTTTTGAAGTTCTCTCCCGCCTTGTAACAGGGTTAGTTTGTGTGACCAATAGAATATGGCAGAAGTAATTGTATGTTGAAGGTCCCTGGGTGATCCATGTGCTCGACTACCAACCTAAAGTTTGGCAATTCAAACGCACCCAGCGGCACTTCAAAAGAAAGGCCTGGTAATTTGCTTCCGTAAAGATTACAGCCAAGAAAACCTTATAGAGCAGTTCTACTCTGTAACACGTGGGGTTGCCAAGAATCAGAATTGATTTAACTGCAACTTGTTTTTTAATGGTATGTCATTCGTGGGATTAGGTTATAAAAGACTGAGACTTCTGTCTTGGATTCTCTTTCTCTTCTTTCGCCCTCAGATCACTCTCTGGGGAAAGCCAGCTGGCAGGTCACGAGTAGCCCTATGAAGAGGTCCATGTGGTGAGAAACTGCCTACAGTCAACCACATGAGTGAACTTAGAAGTAGAACCTTTCACCAGGGATTGAGCCCGACTAGCAGGTTAACCACAGTCTTATGAGGGACTGCCCAGCTAAGTTGCTCCCAGGTTACTGGCCCTCAGAAACTGTGTGAGATAATAAATGTTTGCTGTTTTTAGCTGCTAATTTGTTACCAATTTGGTGTAATTTGTTATGCAGCAATAGGTAACTAATACATCTATCAACAACAGAATGGATAGACTGTGGAAGGTTCATAAAATGAAACGCTGCACAGCAATGGGAGTGGGCAAAGAACGACTACATATAACATCATAGATAAAGCTCACAAACAAGTTCAGTGAGAAAAACCAGATACTAACTAAGAGTTGCAAACATCATGATTTCATGTACATCAAGCTCAAAAGCAGACAAAACTAACCTACAGTGATGAACCAAAAACCAAACCAGTTGCCATAGAGTAGCTTCTGACTCACAGTGACCCAGTATTTGTCAGAGTAGAACTGTGCTCCATACGGCTTTCAATGGCTGACTTGTTGGAAATTGAACAGCAGACCTTTCTTCTGAGGCATCTCCGGGTGGACTACAGCCTCTAACCTTTCAGTTTGCAGCCTGTCACTTAACCACTCTTGCCACCCAGGGATGCCATTCTGTATTGATAGAGATCAGGATAGTGGTTACGCTTGCATGAGGCACAAGGGAGCTTCCAGGGGCATCAATAATGGTCTATTCTTTGATCTGGTTTGTGATTACATGGATGTGTTCATGTAAAAACAAAAAAACAAAATTATCGTGCTGTACACTTATGGTTCATTCCCTTTTCTGTATGTATATTATAATTAAATAAACAGTTTAGCCAGGTTAATAGGGAATGTATATAAACGTCACAACGAACAATTGTTTGATGATAGTTTTTTAAAAGTGCAAATTCACTTTACCATTTCTTATACTGATTCTTGATAAAAATTAAGCACAAAATAGTAAATCATTGTACCATTAAGACAATTCTCTAGGGAATTAAATTAATGTGGTTCCACATATAGTTTTCTAATGATCAAATTTAATTCTGATATAAGCTTAGCAGAGTTTCTCAAACTTTAACATATGTAAGAAATACCTAGGGGTTTTGCTTAAAGCGGAGATAACGTAGCCTTTAATCCCAGTGAGTCTGATTAAGCAGGACTGATGAAGGGCCAAGAATTTGTATTTTTAAAAGGTACTCCAGTGACAACACTTTGTGAAATCCTGGAGTAAAATTATAGAGGAATTTTTTGCAAGCCTTGGTACAGACCTATGTTTCTAAACTCCAAATAGAAATCATCGTGTAACTGCACTTACACGTGGTGAACCAAACCAGTTGCCATTGAGTCGATACTGATTCATGACAACTCTTTGTGCTTCAGAACAGAACTGTGCTACACAGAGTTTCAAAGGCTGTGATCCTTCAGAAGTAGACCACTGGGTAGGTTCGAACCACCAACCTTTCAGTTAGTAGCTGAGCGCTTAACTATTTGCACCACCCAGGAACTCCATGTACACATGGAAGTTGATAATTTTTTTTTTTTTAACTTTCTTCACAATGGGGATAAATAACAAATAAAGTCCAAATATATACACTTATATTCGAAATGTCTTTGGATAATAAAAATGGTATGAACTGAAAAGAATAACATGTGTGTCGATTCTAATACATAACTTCTGTTGCAAGCAAAGGGGTCATGTCTATATACACTTGTTGCACAATTAAATGTTACTCTAATGCAAACACCCCCCCACACTTAAATTACAATCCAAATAGCCAACTCTGAATCCTCATTTAATGACAAATAAAAATAAGAAAAAAACAAAAATCTCAAAATGATCTCATTGGTTTCTCAGGGGTTTATCTGTTCCGATGTTGTGGCCCTCACTATAGTTCACAAAATTCACTGGGCTGTGGCATGGAAAACATGATTCTGGCCTGGAGGAAGACTAGGCAATAGCTCTCAAAGGACAAATATCCAAATAACCTTTTCTCACATAAATATACTCACAAAAAAAGCACAGCAAAAGGAATCCTGAAGACATAAGAAATGTAGGCAGAATTGTGTATAAACTGTATTATTCTGAAATTGTCCAAGAGGCATCAGCAAGTCTTTAAAGGTCCCCTATGATTACTATGAGTCAGAGTCAACTCTATGGCAACCAGTTTTGTTTTGGTTTTGTTTTGTTTTTATGATCACAGTTATAAGTACTGTTGGAAATAACATACAACTGTAATAAACCATGAGTTGCTACAGAAGCAGGCATACCATTTACTTTATCACGTGGGGTTTATTTTTCCTCTGTAGTCCCCTCTTGATAATATGAGCCCCAACGTGAGGAAGTGAAAATGAGGAACTTCCAAATATTTGTGCACACCAGCACCTCTGAAATCATGCAACATCTTCCTGGGCAGAGAATTCGGCTACCTCTGTGTTCTGTGTATTAGCTAGGCCTTTTGGTGCTCATTAAATTCTTCATAAGGATGACAACGCCACAGCCAGTAGAGGATTACACGTGCAGCTACCCCAGATGCAAAGTTATGGGCCGGATTTTGAGCTCTCCATTGTTGAGCCTGTGGATTTTCTAGCAGAACTACCATGTGAAGGGAAGTATAAACATGCTCATTAACATCCTCACTTAGATTTTTTTCACAGAAAAACTATTTGGTCCCAGTAAGGCGGGTAACATCTTCTCCTCTGGCCAGTGGCACTTAATCAGTAACCTCAGAAAATAACCACAAGGTCATATGCCTCAGAGTCCCAAAGAATAACAGGGACGCTCACAGGAGTAGAGTTGAATACAGATATGTAGGTAGGTAGGTAGGTAGAGAGACTGATAGACAGAAGATAGACTTTTAGAACATGCTATTTTAAAAATCAAGACTGTATTAAAAAGGAAACTATCTGGTTATTTTTCTCCAATGCTTATAGATAACTTTACTGAGGGTAAACAGGTAATCCAAAACCCCATATGTCACTCTTGACCTATGGAGCTCACGAGAAGTGGAAGAGGCATTGTGATCCAGTACAGCAAGGGCCATCAGTCCTTTCTTTCACAATCTGGGAAACCCGTTGTGGTAGACTGGTGGCAAAAATGGTGCCAGTTCTCCACCCAACCCTTATGCCTGCCCTTTGCAATGTGACATTTCAGCTCACCCTTCCAGAGGTGGAGTTTATTTCTCCACCTTTTGAATTGTGGCTGGCCACGTGCCTTACTTTGGCTAGTAGACTGCAGCAGAAATAACGGTGTCGCAGTCTGAGACTAGATCTTAAGAGGCCGTCTTCGACTTGACAGCCACACCTGTCCTGACAGTGGACCACAAACACATGAGAGAGGCCAGCTGAGTTTGGCTTAGACCAGCAAAACTCTGAGAAAGAATAGTTACTGTTTTATGTCACCCCGTTTTGGAGTAATGTGTTGTTACACAGCAATAGCTACACAATCTTGCCCAACATTCTGGTTAATACGTTACCTGTTTAATAAAAGGATTGTTTTTTTTAAAAAAATCCCTTTTTCTGTCCTAGATTATAAGCATTACTATAATTTTTGCTATCTCATACAAGGTACCAGTTTTTAGTACCCCCGTGCACTTACTACAATTAATGGCTTTAAAAATACAAATTTCCAGTGAAGCCCTTTACCTAAATGGGAGGTCTGGTTCTAACCACGAATACACTCGTTTCTTGCCATTGACCCTCTGTATCAGAAAAGATAGTTCAAAGAAGCAGCAGCCATTACAGGAAAGCAGTAGGAAGATTAAAAGTGATCCAGGCATGAGGTGACTGTGGACCCAGATGAAAAGTAGGTGGCATCATGAATAGGCAAATCGTCTAGTAACCTTTTCATCCTCAATTGGCACTTTGAACTGAAATCAACCTCAAAAGCTCAAGATGAATGCAGTCAGAAAAATGACTAGTATCTTTCAATCATCAGGGACAGGTACCAACTGTGATCATTGGTCCTAGGCTGCTCTGTAAGTGACCAAAGACAAATACCCTAAAACTTTTTCTTCCTAAAAACTGAACTCTAATTGCTCAGCAGACTCTTCCAGGCAAAGAAATCTGAAAATAACCTGGTATCCAAGATATTGCGTATTTGAATTCAAATGATAAAAGAAACAATATAATGCTAAACATGGACTCTCAGAAAAACACCGGTGCTCACAACATATTGGAAAACCTGCAACTTGGACGACATTGTAAAATGTCATCAAGACAAAAAATAAACATTTCTATTCCCTTTATTCCTGAAGATTTGCTTTGGCCCAGGGGCAGCTTCTACATGCAACCCTCTTTCATGCAGATGGGGAGTGGAGGGTCAAAGCTACTACTACTTTTAAATGCTGTCACTTCGTTTCCATGACCTACTCCCCAAATACCAGCAATGCTAGTTTCAAAGAAACAAAATTTAAATGAGAATGAATTTCACACTTGAGGCAACAGGCAGCTTTACATTTGGATATGACATTCAGAGTTATGTAAAAATACTACTTTGCATACAGATTATTGAAAGCTTTGCCTTGGAAACCGATTCATGTTCTGTGTGCCAGGAACAAGGGGAAAGAGGCAACACTGACTGGCAAAGGCTTTAATTCAATTTCCAGAATTCCAGGAAGGAGCTATAACTCTCCCCAAGGCATTTTTTTTTTTTTATATGCAAAGAAAGAGAGAAACCAGTAAACCTTTGGGGATAAACTTTCAAGTACCTACCATAAGAGAAATAAACCCTCTGAAAGACAGAAGAACTATAATTTCCCCTGAATTTGTAGTGAAAATGACTACAGAAATTTGTGCAATCATGCTAAATAACATAGCACAGTTCACTGAATTATCTTTTCTCTTTTAACTCATGGTTTTTGGAAAATGATAGCTGGATATTTTAAGAATTGTCATAATAATAGTTACTATTTATCGAGGACCTATCGTGAAGACTTGTATAGCTGTTTTTATATAGTAACGCCGATTGTCATAATAATTCATCAACATAGGTATTATTGTCATCCCTATTTGAGAAATGAGGAAAATGAAAGAAAAATGGTATGTAATTTACCAGAGGTTACATTTGAATACATTAGAGATTTAAATAACTACTTTTCATTTAAATGATTTTAATGGCTTTTTTTTACTTCCTTCCACATTTATCATTATTCATTTTTTGCTGAATGTATGAACACATCAAAGTCAGAATTATTTAAGAATCAAAACAAGTTTTATCTAGTCCTTACTTCCCCATTTCTCTTTACTATTTCCTCATAATTCTTAAATTTCTCTATTCCTTATTTAGACATCTATTTTTTCTTTTATCTTCTTGAGGCAGGCAGCCTTAGAGTTCAACTCTTCAAAGAGATACCTGCTCTGGTTTACCTCATACACCAGGCAGAATAGGCCACATATTGTTCTGAAATTATCCTTGACGTGATAACCACAGAATGGGCCACAGAGGGCCTCAACTGGTTTTAGCAGGTTTTCAGCATCATCTTTGCATTTTTAGTGATCTATTAGCTCATTAAGTGCAAAATACATATAAGCACCTCACCTCTGGGTGGAGACTAAACATGCTAACGAAAGAAAATCAACCTTTTCTTCTATCCTGAAGAATTGAACCCTTGTCTAAAGAAAATGCCTAGTCATCCCCAAGCTTTGAGTGCCTGAGTTAAGGTCAATCCTGAATATTCATGATGAATTTGCATTTCCACCTCTGCTCTCTGTAAAAGCCCACCTCCCCAAGCTGCCTGCAAGCAGTCTTAGAGGCAGGAAGCCCTGACTGCTCCTTTCCTTGTGCAACGAAACAAAGGCATCTTTCTAATCACCCACCTCAGCCTCTTGTTTACTGGCTGTAACAAGTCATGCCAAGCAGAACCTGGGGTTTCTATCTGGCAGCATTCTTATTATCAAACTCTTGGTCAATTAAATTTTGGGGTTATTTCCACTTTGTGAAAACAACACACAGATTTTAAACTAGTGAAGATTTCATAACTGACACAACCCAAACTGTCTGCATTCTCCTAGTTCTCTGTCATTTTACACGCTCTGGATTATCACAGATTACTTAGCACCCTTACTGGACCTGGCTTTGAATTTCATTTTTTTGCCTGGTTTACGTCTCCTGTCTTCATCTTTTGCCTTCCTCTATAACTATCAGTAGTATTATACCAAATCTTGCCCTTTGGGTAATTCCTCCTCCTGAGTCCACATTCATTCCCTTACTCTATTCCCTTTAGCACAAGTCCAGACAAAGAGTGATATAACTCATTCTCATGAGTTCAACCAACTATTTAGCCAGCATACATCAATATTGGCCAACTTTAGTGATTACCACCTCAACTTAGTCCAAATTACCTTTGATTGGTCCTCCAGTTGTCAGACTAAATTACACAAGTGTCATTGATTGAATTTTATGTCCCCAAAATATCTGTCAACTTGGCTAGGCCATGATTCCCAATATTGTGTGATTGTCCACCATTTTGTAACCTGATGTGATTTTCCTAAGTGTTGTAAATCCTATCTCTACAATGTTAATGAAATGGGATTACTGGCAGTTATGTTAATGATGCAGGACTCAATCTACAAGATTAGGCTTTGTTTAGAGGCAATCTTTTGAAATATAAAAAAGAGAAGCAAGCAGAGAGACATGGGGACTTCAAACCACCAGGAAACAAGAGCCAAGAGAATAGTGAGTTCTTTGGACCTGGAGTTCCCATGCTGAGAAGCTTCTCCATTTGGGAAGATTAATGATAAGCACCTTCATCCAGAACCAACAGAGAGAGGAAGCCTTCCCCTGGAGCTGGCACCCTGAATTTGGACTTCCAGCCTCCTAGGCTGTGAGAGAATAAATTTCACTTCGTTAAAGCCATCCACTTGTGGTATTGCTGTTATTGCAGCACTACATAACTAAGACAACAAGGTTAAGGAGTTATTTGTCTTCTGAATACCAAATTTCTTTACCATCATGCATATTGAGGGAGAAACCCTGGTGGTGCAGTGGTTAAGCACTTAGCTGCTAACCAAAAGTTGGTGTTTCAAACCTACCAGTCTGCTTCTGTAAAGATTACCTACAGCCTTGGAAACCCTATGAGGCAGTTCTACTCTGTCTTATAGGGTTGCTATGAGTCAGAATTGACTCAACAGCAGTGGGTTTTATGCATATTGCCATCACCTTCTCACTTAACTATAAAATACACATGAGTTAATGTTTTAATAAATAAGAATTTATAGTTGGTGAAGAGGACAGGAAATTTTGCACTGTGTATTCTTTTAAGAACAGATACATTTTAATTTGCATAACTGAAAAAACCATTCAAACTCTTTGGCCTCAAAGCTGACAGGTAATTAATCTTTAATGAGTTATTAATAGTCTTGGCAAAGTTTTAAAAGGCCTTGCTAGGGACAAATACATTTATTAAAATTTGAAAAATTAGCCCTGAGTAGCTGAGTGGGGTGTTTTACTACCTCGTCAGGTGGATGGTGTACTTGAATACTCAGCGTGTGCGATGAGCCACTTTGCAAGGGGTGGTTTTTGCAAACTCTTGAATGGGATGCTTAATATTAGTCATCATCTAATGCACAGTTGTTTCACATTTTCAGCCAGAATTATCTACTCTTCATTTTCAAAAATCTTTAATAGAAGAAGAAAAAGTCTATAAAATCCAAATAGTGCAATATTAGCACATGACTCAAGAACGACGGGAATACTAATTTGAGACTAAATATAAACTGGAATTGGCTTCTTTCCCACATCAATGCTACTCTAATATTGTTTCCCCTTAGATAATTTTCCAAGATTGGACAGGGTGTTAGATGTGAAAAATACTCTATTAAGCATAAGATATTAAACATTTTTTATTATGATGTTATTATTAGAGGTGGAAATCAAACTGCTTGACCACATAGTTTACATTATCGACATTCTCTATCAAATGCAAACTTCTGTATGTATATTCTATATCTGGATACGTTACCACTATCGTTTTGCTTTCTCTTAAATTTAAGTTAAAATTTAGCAACATAAGTTAAAATATACCATGGATATATTTCAGGTTCTACCATATCATAAAATACAATTCTCCTGTAATAGTTAGCAGAAATTATCCTTGTGGGAACACATAGGTGCTTTCAATGATATTACAGAGCTTCTTCCTCAAGTTTTGGAAAGTTTCAGGTTTTGCTTCCAAAACACATTAATTATGTGGAGACTTTCACAAAGGTAGACGTCCAGGAAGCCTGTGTTCTTTGCTGCTGTGCTAAAGGAAGGCGAATTAAGTGGTCTGTAGGCTTCCTTCCCTTTCTTCTCCATATTCAGACAGTTGATTAATGATGGCACAACAACACAATAAGATCGACAATATCTTAAAATAGCAGAAGGATTTTTATTTTCCAGTTTCTTGGGCCTGTCATTTTTATTATAGAAAAAAAGCAAATACAGGTATCTCAGACTGAGCACCACTATTGTCTCTGAAGCCAACAGACAGTTATTTATTCCAACTTGAAAATAACTATTATGATCAATCAAGCATTTAAAATTGAGCCATTCCAAGCTGTTTGAAAATTGATTAAATACACATATTTCATCTGATTTTCCCTTCATATTCTATCTCTTTCTGGGTCCAGGAGATAGAAACTATTCCTAACGTAGTCACAGACACTTCCCTTCAGCATGTTTCTAGAGACTGGACTATGGTAGAAAGTTAAGATATAGTTACGTATTTCATCTAATATAAGATGACATCAGTTATTAAAATCCAAAAAAGAAAAAAAAAAGACTTCAAGTCAATTTCAACTCATGGCTACTCCCCGTGTTACAGAGTAGAACTGAGTTCCGTAGCGTTTTCTTGGCTGTAATTTGTATGGAAGTCTTTCTTCTGTGGCACTGCTGGATGGGTTTGAACTGCTCATCTCTTGGTCAGTAGTAGAGCAAAAACCATTGACACCACTAGTTTCAGAGATGTTAAAGTGTGGAAAAAATTGTGATTTAGAATGAATAATATAACTGTTATATGTGTAAGTGTGTGTGAGAGAGAGAGAGAAAGAGAGGGAGCGAATATACATTTTGGCTTTAGAAGATAAATTCAGTGAGTCAAAAAAGTTACTCCTGGAAGTCTTATCAGCACAATCATTATAATAGATTAATTGCTAATTTTACATGAAAGCAAATTTCCAGGTATTTGGCTTTATTTCAACATTAATAACTTTCTTGGATTTTGAATCCTATCACGATTATATTGGGTCTGACCTTCTAGAGTCAGAGGGGTTGGGAATGAATACAATTCTTTAACAGACAAATGACATAGGTTGATGACGAAGAATGATAATGTATCTTGGAGAGGCACAGACGATTTTCAGCATTCTGTTGACAGAGGAAAAAAAATGTATTAACCACTTTGTTTCTTTGACTGTCAAATTTTCTGAAAGGGTAGTCTATAAGTGCTGTTTTTATTTCCTCACTTTCCATTCATTCGTTAATTTCAATCTGCATTCCATTCCCTTTCTACTGAAAGTTTCTTTTTTTTTGTTTTCCTTCCTCAAATTATCAAAACTTAAATAACAAAGCCTTCTCTTCTCTATTTTTTATTTTATTTTTTTTAAGCAGCATGTGAGATAGTGATTATTCCTTTCTTCTTGAAACTCATCCTTCTCTGGAATTATATCCCTGAGTTCTTCTACTTCCTTTTCTACCGTTCTAAAGCAGAAGTCACAAACACAGATCCCCAAAGGCCAGGTAGATCACACACATGAGTAAGCAGATGGAGTCTCAGCAGGTGAAGCAACAGGTGCTTATCCCACCTGAAGAGGAAGGAGATAATTAAATGCTGCTCTTTGTCCCAACAAGGAATGTGGACCCAATTTTCCTTGATTTTCTGATTTTTTTTAAGGGCTACAAAATTTCAGATACATATGAAATTTTAATTTAATTTTTAAATGTTGAATCACATATTTTAAAAGGAATTTGCTAGCCAAAAAACATTTCTGCAAATTTAGCTCTGAGGCAGCCAGTGTATAAACTCTGCTCTAATTAACTCTTGGCCTCATTCACTTATTTCCCTTTCTTTTTATTCCCCTAATGTAGAAAGTCCCACTTGTCTGTCGGTTTGCATTGAACCCTAACTACTGAAGACCAGACGAGTTGTGGAATGACATTGAGGACATCATACACGAAGAAAGCAAGAGGTCATTAAAAAGACGGAAAGAAAAGACCAAAATGGACGTCAGAAGAGCCTCTGAGACTTGCTCTTGAACGTCAAGTAGCTAAAGCAAATGGAAGAAATGATGACGTAAAAGAGCTGAACAGAATATTTCAAAGGGCAGCTCGAGAAGACAAAGTAAAGTATTATAATGACATGTGCAAAGACCTGGAGTTAGAAAACCTAAGGGGAAGAACACACTCGGCATTTCTTGAGTTGAAAGGACTGAAGAGAAAATTCAAGCCTCGAGTTGCAATATTGAAGGATTCTATGGGGAAAATATTAAATGACACAGGAAACATCAAAAGAAGACGGAAGGAATACAAACAGTCACTGTACCAAGAATAATAGATCTATGTCAAACCATTTCAGGAGGTAGCATACGGGCAAGAACCAATGGTACTGAAGGAAGAAGTCCAAGCTGCACTGAAGACATTGATGAAAAACAAGGCTCCATGAATTGACTGAACACCAATTGAGATGTTCTGACAAATGGGTGCAGCATTGGAAGTGCACACTTGTCTATGCCAAGAAATTTGGAAGACAGCTAACTGACTGGAAGAAATTCATATCTATGCCTATTCCAAAGAAAGGTGATCCAACCAAATATGGAAATTATCAAACAATATCATTAATATCACATGCAAGTAAAATTTTGCTGAAGATCATTCAAAAGCAATTGCAGCAGTACATTGACAGGGAACTGCCAGAAATTCAAGCTGGATTCAGAAGAGGATGTGGAACTAAGGATATCATTGCTGATGTCAGATGGATCCTGGCTAAAGGCAGAGAATGCCAGAAAGATGTTTACCTCTTTTACTAACTATGCAAAGGCATTTGACTGTGTGGGTTGACAAATTATGGATAACATTGCAAAAAATGGGCATTCCAGAACACTTAATTGTGGCCATGAGGAACCTGTACATAGAACAAGAGGAAGTCCTTCAAATAGAACCAAGGATAGTGCATGGTTTAAAGTCAGGAAATGTGTGTGTCAGGGTTGTATCCCTTCACCACACTTATTCAGTGCGTATGCTGAGCAAATAATCTGAGAAGCTGGACTATATGAAGAAGAATGTAGAATCAGGAGTGGAGGAAGACTCATGAACAACGTGCGATATGCAGATGACACTTTTCTTGCTGAAAGTGGACAAGACTTGAAGCACTTACTGATGAAGATAAAAAACGACAGCTTTTGGTATGGATTACGCCTCAACATAAAGAAAACAAAAATCATCATAACTGGACCGATAAGCAACATCATGATAAAGAGAGAAAAGATTGAAGTTGTTAAGATTTCATTTTACTTGGATCCACAATTAATGCCCATGAAAGCAGCAGTCAAGAAATAAAACGACGCATTGTGTAGGGCAAATCTGCTGAGAAAGACCTCTTTAAAGTGTTAAAAAGCCAAGATGCCACTTTAAAGGACTAAGGTGCACCTGACCCAAGCCAGGGTGTTTTCACTTGCCTCATATGCATGCAAAAGCTGAGCAGTGAATAAGGAAGCCTGAATAAGAAGTGATGCCTTTGAATTGTGGTGTTGGCAAAGAATATTGAATATAACATGGAGTGCCAAAAGAATGAACAAATCTGTGTTGGAAGAAATACAGCTAGAATGCTCCTTAGAAGCTAGAATACCAAGACTTCGTCTCACATACTTTGGACATGTTGTCAGGAGGGCTCAGTTCCTGGAAAAAGACATCATGCTTGGTAAAGTAAAGTGTCAGCAAAAAATTGGAAGACCTTCAACAGGATGGATTGACACAGTGGATGCAACATTGAGCTCAAAGATAACAATGATTGTGAGGATGGTGCAGGACCGGGCAGTGTTTTGTTCTGTTGTACACAGGGTCACTACGAGTTGGAGGCGATTCCATGGCACCCAACAACAAGAACAACAATGTAGGGAATTCACCAAGTTTCTGCTCACAGTTCTCGTGGCTTTTCCCCTTTAGATTCTCCTCCTTAGTCATGTCATCCATTCCAGAGATTTCAACTATTATCTCTATGTTGACAGTATTCACATCTACCCTTGTAGTTCTGATTTTCCTTTTGAGCTCTTAGGATCTGATTTTCCAAAAAACTGTTGTTCATGGATGTCCTGCCTAGTGTGTCTCAAATCATACTTACTAGGTAATTTTTATTTTTGGTTCATAGTATCAACTTTCTCTGTTTCTTACGCAACTTAAATGTTTGGTCATTTTTAATTTTCCATAATTATTCACTAAAACATGTGAAATATGTATTCTTTGAGAGCCTCATATATGTTAGTTACTTAGAAACTGGCATACTTATGAATACAAGGATTTGTTATTTACAGCTTCATAGTTTTGAAAAACAAAAAGAAAACAAAAAAGCACATTCAGTGGAAAGGGAATGGATCATAGGTTGAATGCAAAGTTAAGTGAAAAAAATAGCTCCTATAGACTACCCTTTCAGAAAATTTGACAGTGAAAGAAACAAAATGGTTAATCCATTTTATTCCCCTTTGTCAATCCATATAAAACACCTGGTGATCTTCTCCCATAAAGATTTCAACCTAGAAAACCCTATGGGGCAGTTCTACTCTGTCCTATAGGGTCAAAATGAGTCATAATCCACTCAATGGCAAACAAAAAAAACAACTGCAAATATATCTATATACAGGACACCTGATGGTGCAACGGTTAAAGTGCTGGAGTGCTAACCAAAACGTTGGTGGTTCAAATCCACCAGCAGTCCATGGGAGAAAAGATCTGACAATCTCTTCCTGTAAAATTACAGCCTAGGAAACCCTATGCTGCAGTTCTACTCTGTACTATAAGGTCCGCAGGAGTCGGAATCAACTAGATGGCAAAGAACAACAACATATCTGTATAGATATAGATAGATAGATAGAGATATTGACATAGATGTTTCTATTTCTCTATGTACCTATGTATCTAGAGAGCATTGATTAGTGGTTAAGATCAGTCCTTGGAATCAAACCACTTGTGCTCCAATCATAATTTCTTCACTTACTAACCATGTGATATTGGGCAAGTTACTTAACTTCTCTGTGCCTCACTTTCCCCAACAGAAAATGAAGTTAATAATATACCTTCCTCACAAAATTATCATGAGGATTAAAAACTTATTGACATGATTGCAGGATACAACAGCGATTTTTTTTTGTTGTTATTGTTGTCCCAGATTTGTAGAAGAGACTTCAAATCCGAGAACAATGTGTGCCAGAAAATTTTTTCAGGTCTTGCTAAAGAATGTGAATTTGATTTTGTGAATCTCAGCTTATCACCTATTTTTGAGAGTGTGTAACAAATGCTAGGGATTAATTTTAAAGTTTGGTAGAGATTTGTATTTAAGGAGAGAATTTTTTTTTTTTAAATAATATGAGTTAAATGCTGTTCTGGAACCCTGGTTGCATAGTGATTAAAAGCTTGGCTGCTGACCAAAAGGTCAGCAGTTTAAATTTACCAGCCATTCCTTGGAAATCCTGTGGGGCATTTCTACTCCATCCTATAGGGTTGCTGTGAGTCGGAACCTAACAACAACAAAACAAAGTAAAACAAATGCTCTTCTAAGAGATTGGTATGTTTTATACTATTTAAAAAAATCTGATGATATACGCCCTTTATTTGCCTCATTTACAGGTAAGGAAACTAAAGAAAATTAAGTATATAAACCCAATCTAACAGGGAGCATACATGGAAGCCAGGATAAGATGACAGGAAGTATGGCCCAAGGTGGCAGCCCTTCATTACTACACTGGATCACATCTTTGGCGTTGTCCAAGGGCTACTGCCTTTCTCCCCCACTCTTAATTGCTTCTTTCCTCTTACCTTAAGCCAAGTGTAGAGGGCTTTGAGAGAACGACTTTGAAAGCTAGACATGTGTCTCCTGGACATTAGGAGACTCACGAGCGGGTATCTGCCTCACATTTGAAGATGAGACAATGAGCGGCACTTTCACCAACCATAAGACTAAGGATGTAGATTTCCCATAGGCCAGGTAAATGTCTCATAGATATTGTCGTGAAAGGAGATCCACCAAAAGGGAGTGGAGGAGAAGAGTAGGGTGAGATAGAGTGAAGAAGCCCACCATTTTTCACTTCCCTGCTTCTGAGCTTAAGTTAGACCTGGGCTAGGAAAGGAAACATGCTTTAAATTGGATGAGAAATAGAAGTTTTGATAAAACAGGACTATACTTTTTTTTTTAAATTAACTTTTATTGAGCTTCAAGTGAACGTTTACAAATCAAGTCAGACTGTCACATATAAGTTTATATACATCTTACTCCGTACTCCCACTTGCTCTCCCCCTAATGAGTCAGCCCTTCCAGTCTCTCCTTTCGTGACAATTTTGCCAGCTTCCAACTCTCTCTATCCTCCCATCCCCCCTCCAGACAGGAGATGCCAACACAGTCTCAAGTGTCCACCTGATATTATTAGTTCACTCTTCATCAGCATCTCTCCCCCACCCACTGTCCAGTCCCTTTCACGTCTGATGAATTGTCTTCGGGGATGGTTCCCGTCCTGGGCCAACAGAAGGTTTGGGGACCATGGCCGCCAGGATTCCTCTAGTCTCAGTCAGACCATTAAGTATGGTCTTTTTATGAGAATTTGGGGCCTGCATCCCACTGATCTCCTGCTCCCTCAGGGGTTCTCTGTTGTGCTCCCTGTCAGGGCAGTCATTGATTGTGGCCGGGCACCAACTAGTTCTTCTGGTCTCAGGATGATGTAGGTCTCTGGTTCATGTGGCCCTTTCTGTCTCTTGGGCTCTTAGTTGTCGTGTGACCTTGGTGTTCTTCATTCTCCTTTGATCCAGGTGGGTTGAGACCAATTGATGCATCTTAGATGGCCACTTGTTAGCATTTAAGACCCCAGATGCCACATTTCAAAGTGGGATGCAGAATGTTTTCATAATAGAATTATTTTGCCAATTGACTTAGAAGTCCCCTTAAACCAGGGTCCCCAAACCCCCACCCTTGCTCGGCTGACCTTTGAATCATTCATTTTATCCCGAAAACTTCTTTGCTTTTGGTCCAGTCCAGTTGAGCTGACCTTCCATGTATTGAGTGTTGTCCTTTCTTTCACCTAAAGCAGTTCTTATCTACTAATTGATCAATAAAAAACCCTCTCCCTCCCTCCCTCCCTCCCCCCCTCGTAACCACAAAAGTATGTGTTCTTCTCAGTTTTTACTATTTCTCAAGATCTTATAATAGTGGTCTTATACAATATTTGTCCTTTTGCCTCTGACCCATTTCGCTCAGCATAATGCCTTCCAGGTTCCTCCATGTTATGAAATGTTTCACAGATGTCGTCATTGTTCTTTATCGATGCGTAGTATTCCATTGTGTGAATATACCACAATTTATTTACCCATTCATCCATTGATGGACACCTTGGTTGCTTCCAGCTTTTTGCTATTGTAAACAGAGCTGCAATAAACATGGGTGTGCATATCTCTGTTTGTGTGAAGGCTCTTGTTTCTCTAGGGTATATTCCGAGGAGTGGGATTTCTGGGTTGTAGGGTAGTTCTATTTCTAACTGTTTAAGATAACGCCAGATAGATTTCTAAAGAGGTTGTACCATTTTACATTCCCACCAGCAGTGTATAAGAGTTCCAATCTCTCCGCAGCCTCTCCAACATTTATTATTTTGTGTTTTTTGGATTAATGCCAGCCTTGTTGGAGTGAGATGGAATCTCATCGTAGTTTTAATTTGCATTTCTCTAATGGCTAATGATCAAGAGCATTTTCTCATGTATCTGTTAGCTGCCTGAATATCTTCTTTAGTGAAATGTGTGTTCATATCCTTTGCCCACTTCTTGATTGGGTTGTTTGTCTTTTTGTGGTTGAGTTTTGACAGAATCATATAGATTTTAGAGATCAGGCGCTGGTCGGAGATGTCATAGCTGAAAATTCTTTCCCAGTCTGTAGGTGGTCTTTTACTCTTTTGGTGAAGTCTTTAGATGAGCATAGGTGTTTGATTTTTAGGAGCTCCCGGTTATCTGGTTTCTCTTCGTCATTTTTGGTAATATTTTGTATTCTGTTTATGCCTTGTATTAGGGCTCCTAAGGTTGTCCCTATTTTTTCTTCCATGATCTTTATCGTTTTAGTCTTTATGTTTAGGTCCTTGATCCACTTGGAGTTAGTTTTGTGCATGGTGTGAGGTATGGGTCCTGTTTCATTTTTTTGCAAATGGATATCCAGTTATGCCAGCACCATTTGTTAAAAAGACTATCTTTTCCCCAATTAACTGACACTGGTCCTTTGTCAAACATCAGCTGCTCATACATGGATGGATTTATATCTGGGTTCTCAATTCTGTTCCATTGGTCTATGTGCCTGTTGTTGTACCAGTACCAGGCTCTTTTGACTACTGTGGCTGTATAATAGGTTCTGAAATCAGGTAGAGTGGGGCCTCCCACTTTCTTCTTCTTTTTCAGTAATGCTTTGCTTATCCGAGGCTTCTTTCCCTTCCATATGAAATTGGTGATTTGTTTCTCTATCACCTTAAAAAATGACATTGGAATTTGGATCGGAAGTGCGTTATATGTATAGATGGCTTTTGGTAGAATAGACATTTTTACTATGTTAAGTCTTCCTATCCATGAGCAGGGTATGTTTTTCCACTTAAGTATGTCCTTTTGAATTTCTTGTAGTAGAGCTTTGTAGTTTTCTTTGTATAGGTCTTTTACAGCCTTGGTAAGATTTATTCCTAAGTATTTTATCTTCTTGGGGCTACTGTGAATGGTATTGATTTGGTTATTTCCTCTTCGGTGTTCTTTTTGTTGATGTAGAGGAATCCAAGTGATTTTTGTATGTTTATCTTATAACCTGAGACTCTGCCAAACTCTTCTATTAGTTTCAGTAGTTTTCTGGAGGATTCCTTAGGGTTTTCTGTGTATAAGATCATGTCATCTGCAAATAAAGATAATTTTACTTCCTCCTTGCCAATCCGGATGCCTTTTATTTCTTTGTCTAGCCTAATTGCCCTGGCTAGGACTTCTAGCACGATGTTGAATAAGAGCGGTGATAAAGGGCATCCTTGTCTGGTTCCCGTTCTCAGGGGAAATGCTTTCAGGTTATCTCCATTTAGAGTGATATTGGCTGTTGGCTTTGCATAAATGCCCTTTATTATGTTGAGGAATTTTCCTTCAATTCCTATTTTGGTGAGAGTTTTTATCATAAATGGGTGTTGGACTTTATCAAATGCCTTTTCTGCATCAATTGATAAGATCATGTGGTTTTTGTCTTTTGTTTTATTTATGCGATGGATTACATTAATGGTTTTTCTGATATTAAACCAGCCTTGCATACCTGGTATAAATCCCACTTGATCAGGGTGAATTATTTTTTTGATATGTTGTTGAATTCTATTGGCTAGAATTTTGTTGAGGATTTTTGCATCTATGTTCATGAGGGATATAGGTCTGTAATTTTCTTTTTTTGTAATGTCTTTACCTGGTTTTGGTATCAGGGAGATGGTGGCTTCATAGAATGAGTTGGGTAGTATTCCGTCATTTTCTATGCTTTGAAATACCTTCAGAAGTAGTGGTGTTAACTCTTCTCTGAAAGTTTGGTAGAACTCTGCAGTGAAGCCGTCTGGGCCAGGGCTTTTTTTTTGTTGGGAGTTTTTTGATTACCGTTTCAATCTCTTTTTTTGTTATGGGTCTATTTAGTTGTTCTACTTCTGAATGTGTTAGTTTAGGTTGGTAGTGTTTTTCCAGGAATTCATCCATTTCTTCTAGATTTGCAAATTTGTTAGAGTACAATTTTTCGTAATAATCTGATATGATTCTTTTAATTTCAGTTGGTTCTGTTGTGATGTGGTCCTTCTCGTTTCTTATTCGGGTTATTTGTTCCCTTTCCTGTATTTCTTTAGTCAGTCTAGCCAATGGTATATCAATTTTGTTAATTTTTTCAAAGAACCAACTTTTGGCTTTGTTAATTCTTTCAATTGTTTTTCTGTTCTCTAATGCATTTAGTTCAGCTCTAATTTTTATTGTTTGTTTTCTTCTGGTGCCTGATGGATTCTTTTGCTGCTCGCTTTCTGTTTGTTCAAGTTGTAGGGACAGTTCTCTGATTTTGGCTCTTTCTTCTTTACGTATGTGTGCATGTATCGATATAAATTGACCTCTGAGCACTGCTTTTGCTGTGTCCCAGAGGTTTTGATAGGAAGTATTTTCATTCTTGTTGCATTCTATGAATTTCCTTATTCCCTCCTTAATGTCTTCTATAACCCAGTCTTTTTTCAGGAGGGTATTGTTCAGTTTCCAAGTATTTGATTTCTTTTCCCTAGTTTTCCTGTTATTGATTTCTACTTTTATTGCCTTGTGGTCTGAGAAGATGCTTTGTAATATTTCGATGTTTTGGACTCTGCAAAGGTTTGTTTTATGACCTAATATGTGGTCTATTCTAGAGAATGTTTCATGTGCGCTAGAAAAAAAAGTATACTTTACAGCAGTTGGGTGGAGAGTTCTGTATAAGTCAATGAGGTCAAGTTGGTTGATTGTTGTAATTAGGTCTTCCGTGTCTCTATTGAGCTTCTTACTGGATGTCCTGTCCTTCTCCAAAAGTGGTGTGTTGAAGTCTCCTACTATAATTGTGGAGGTGTCTTTCTCACTTTTCAATTCTGTTAAAATTTGATTTATGTATCTTGCAGCCCTGTCATTGGGTGCATAAATATTTAATATGGTTATGTCTTCCTGATCAATTGTCCCTTTTATCATTATGTAGTGTCCTTCTTTACCCTTTGTGGTGGATTTAAGTCTAAAGTCTATTTCGTCAGAAATTAATATTGCTATTCCTCTTCTTTTTTGCTTGTTGTTTGCTGGATATATTTTTTTCCATCCTTTGAGTTTTAGTTTGTTTGCGTCTCTAAGTCTAAGGTGTGTCTCTTGTAGGCAGCATATAGACGGATCGTGTTTCTTTATCCAGTCCATGACTCTCTGTCTCTTTATTGGTGCATTTAGTCCATTTACATTCAGCATAATTATAGATAAATAAGTGTTTAGTGTTGTCATTTTGATGCCTTTTTATGTGTGTTGTTGACAATTTCATTTTTCCACTTACTTTTTTGTGCTGAGACGTTTTTCTTAGTAAATTGTGAGATCCTCATTTTCGTAGTGTTTGACTTTATGTTTGTTGAGTCGTTACGTTTTTCTTGGCTTTTATCTTGAGTTATGGAGTTGTTATATCTCTTTGTGGTTACCTTAATATTTACCCCTATTTTTCTAAGTAAAAACCTAACTTGTATTGTTCTATATCGCCTTGTATCACTCTCCATATGGCAGTTCTATGCCTCCTGTGTTTAGTCCCTCTTTTTGATTATTGTGATCTTTTACATATTGACTTCCGTGATTCCCTGTTACGAGTATTTATTTTTTTTAACTAATCTTAATTTGTTTTTGTGATTTCCCTATTTGAGTTGATATCAGGATGTTCTGTTTTGTGACCTTGTGTTGTGCTGGTATCTGATATTATTGGTTTTCTGACCAAATAATATCCTTTAGTATTTCTTGTAGTTTTGGTTTGGTTTTTACAAATTCTCTAAACTTGTGTTTATCTGTAAATATCTTAATTTCGCCTTCATATTTCAGAGAGAGTTTGGTGGATATATGATCCTTGGCTGGCAGTTCTTCTCCTTCAGTGCTCTGTATATGTCATCCCATTCCCTTCTTGCCTGCATGGTTTCTGCTGAGTAGTCTGAACTTATTGATTCTCCCTTGAAGGAAACCTTTCTTTTCTCCCTGGCTGCTTTTAAAATTTTCTGTTTATCTTTGGTTTTGGCGAGTTTGATGATAATATGTCTTGGTGTTTTTCTTTTTGGATCAGTCCTAAATGGGGTTTGATGAGCATCTTGGATAGATATCCTTTCATCTTTCGTGAAGTCAGGGAAGTTTTCTGTCAGGAGTTCTTCAACTATTTTCTCTGTGTTTTCTGTCCTCCCTCCCTGTTCTGGGACTCCAATCACACGCAAGTTATCCTTCTTGATAAAGTCCCACATGATTCTTAGGGTTTCTTCATTTTTTAAATTCCTTTATCTGATTTTTTTTCAGCTGTGTTGGTGTTAATTCCCTGGTCCTCCAGATGTCCCAGTCTGCATTCTAATTGCTCGAGTCTGCTCCTCTGACTTCCTATTGCGTTTCTAATTCTGTAATTTTATTGTTAATCTTTTGGATTTCTGAATGCTGTCTCTCTATGGATTCTTGCAACTTATTAATTTTTCCACTATGTTCTTGAATAATCTTTTTGAGTTCTTCAACAGTTTTATCAGTGTGTTTCTTGGCTTTTCTGCAGTTTGCCTTATTTCATTTCTGATGTCTTGAAGCATTCTGTAAATTAGTTTTTTATATTCTGTATCTGATAATTCCAGGATTGTATCTTCATTTGGGAAAGATTTTGATTCTTTTGTTTGGGGGTTGTAGAAGCTGTCATGGTCTGCTTCTTTATGTGGTTTGATATGGAGTGCTGTCTCCGTGCCATCACTGGGAAACTAGTTTTTCCAGAAAATCCACTGACTGGGACGCTGGCTCCAGGCTCTGAATACAATCTCTGCTTCCCCATATTTGTTCATTTTCCATCTCTAAATCTGTGTTTGTTGTTCAGGGTTCGTAGATTGTTATGTATGTGATCGATTCACTTGTTTTTCCGAGTCTTTGTTGCAAGAGGGATCCAAGGTAGCGTCTACCTAGTCTGCCATCTTGGCCCCACCTCCTCTGCGGCGCTGAGGAGGGAGACTTAAAGTCGTCATTCGAGAAGTTTGGCATGCAGAAAAAAGCAGGACTATACTTTTTAAGTGGATTACGCAACACAAAAGCAGAGTGGCTAAAAAACCTTGGGATCTTTCTTGGATCTCATGTAGACACAGGGAAGAATGTATCAACTGAGGTGTTCAAAAGAGCAGAAAGGCAATGATGTGCTGAACAATACGGTTGGGATCACATTAATTTACTCCTCAAAAACTTTTAGACCCTCCTTATTACTTCCAAAACAAGGTTAAATTCTTTAATATGACACCCAGGGCTCTTCACCATTTGACCTTTTTCTATCTCTTTTACCTCCATCTCCTACCACATCAAAACTCAAATCCAAATCCATTTATACTTTATACATTTATATCATTTCACATATCCATACGCCTACAAGGAAGACCAGTTAATATGACATTATTCAAATTTATGCACCAACCACTAGGGCCAAAGATGAAGAAATAGAAGATTTTTATCAGCTGCTGCAGTCTGAAATTGATCAAACATGCAATCAAGATGCATTGATAATTACTGGCCATTGGAATGCGAAAGCTGGAAACAAAGAAGAAGGATCAGTAGTTGGAAAGTATGGCCTTGGTGATAGAAACAATGCCGGAGATCAAATGATAGAATTTTGCAAGACCAACGACTTCTTCATTGCAAATACCTTCTTTCACCAACATAAACGATGACTATTTTTTTTTTTTATACACATGGACCTTGCCAGATGGAACACACAGAAATCAAATTAACTACATCTGTGCAAAGAGACGATGGAAAAGCTCAATATCATCAGTCAGAACAAGACTGGGGCTGACTGTGGAACAGACCATCAATTGCTCATAAGCAAGTTCAAGCTGAAACTGAAGAAAATCAGAGCAAGTCCACAAGAGCCAAAATATGACCTTGAGTATATTCCACCTGAATTTAGACACCATCTGAGGAATAGATTTTGACCCATTGAACACTAGTGACCGCAGACCAGACGAGCTGTGGAACGACATCAAGGACATCATACATGAAGAAAGCAAGAGGTCACTGAAAAGACAGGAAAGAAAGAAAAGACCAAGATGGATGTCAGAGGAGACTCTGAAACTTGCTCTTGAGTGTCGAGCAACTGAAGCAAAAGGAAGAATTGATGAAGAAAAAGAACTGAACAGAATATTTCGAAGGGCATCTTGAGAAGAAAAAGTAAAGTATTATAATGACATGGCAAAGAGCCGGAGATAGGAAACCAAAAGGGAAGAACACGCTTGGTATTTCTCAAGCTGAAAGAACTGAAGAAAAAATCCAAGCCTCAAGTTGCAATAGTGAAGCATTCCGTGGGGAAAATATTAAATGACGCAGGAAGCATCAAAAGAAGATGGAAGGAATATACAGAGTCATTATACCAAAAAGAATTAGTTGATATTCAACCATTTCAAGAGGTGGCATATGATAAGGAACCGATGGTACTGAAGGAAAAAGTCCAAGCTGCTCTGAAGGCATTGGTGAAAAACAAGGCTCCAGGAATTGATGGAATATCAATTGAGATGTTTCAACAAACAGATGCAGCACTGGAGGTGCTCAATCGTCTGTGCCAAGAAATATGGAAGACAGCCTCCTGGCCAACTGACTAGAAGAGATCCATATTTATGCTTATCCCCAAGAACGGTGATCCAACTGAATGTGGAAATTATAGAACAATATCATTAATATCACATGCAAGCAAAATTTTGCTGAAGATCATTCAAAAACGGCTGCAGCAGTATATCGACAGGGAACTGCTAGAAATTCAGGCCGGTTTCAGAAGAGGATGTGGAACCAGGGATATCATTGCTGATGTCAGATGGATCCTGGCTGAAAGCAGAGAATACCAGAAGGATGTTTACCTGTGTTTTATTGACCATGCAAAGGCATTCGACTGTGTGGATCATAACAAACTATGGATAACACTGCAAAGAATGGGCATTCCAGAACACTTAATTGTGCTCATGAGGAACCTTTACATAGATCAAGAGGCAGTTGTTCAGATAGAACAAGGGAATACTGCTTGGTTTAAAGTCAGGAAAGGTGTGCGTCAGGGTTGTATTTTTTCACCATACCTACTTAATCTGTATGCTGAACAAATAATCTGGGAAGCTGGACTATCTGAAGAAGAACGGGGCATCGGGATTGGAGGAAGACTCATTAACAACCTGCATTATGCAGATGACACAACCTTGCTTGCTGAAAGTGAAGAGGACTTGAGGCACTTACCAATGAAGATCAAAGACCACAGCCTTCATCATGGATTGCACCTCAACATAAACAAAACAAAAATCCTCACAACTGGACCAAGGAGCAACATCATGATAAATGGAGAAAAGATTGAAGTTGTCAAGGATTTCATTTTACTTGGCTCCACAATCAACAGCCATGGAAACAGCAGTCAAGAAATCAAAAGACACATTGCATTGGGCAAATCTGCTGCAAAGGACCTCTTCAAGGTGTTGAAGAGCAAAGATGTCACACTGAAGACTAAGGTGCACCTGAACCAAGCCATGGTATTTTCAATTACATCATATGCATGTGAAAGCTGAACAATGAATAAGGAAGACCAAAGAAGAGTTGACACCTTTGAATTGTGGTGTTGGCAAAGAATATTGAATATACCACAGACTGCCAAAAGAACAAACAAATCTGTCTTGGAAGAAGTGCAGCCAGAATGCTCCTTAGAGGCAAGGATGGTGAGACTCCGTCTTACATACTTTGGACATGTTGTCAGGAGGGATCAGTCCCTGGAGAAGGACATCATGCTTGGCAGAGGACAGGGTCAGCAGAAAAGAGGAAGACCCTCAACAAGGTGGATTGACACAGTGGCTGCAACAGTGAGCTCAAGCATAACCACGATTGTAAGGATGGTGCAGGAGCAGGCAGTGTTTCGTTCTGTTGTGCATAGGGTCACTATGAGTCGGAATCGACTTGATGGCACCTAACAACAACAATCATTTCACAGCATTGGGTGATCCATTGCTCAGGCTCGTCACCCTACCTAGGATGAACTTCCCATCTGCCCACCCTTCAAATTTTTACCCATCCTTTAAGGCTCGCTGATATCCTACCTCTTTAATTAAGCCTTCAAGAATTCCTTCTCGTAGGGTTAGTCATAACCTCTCTTACACAAGTATTATCTCAGTTTCTTTTTAAAATATAATTAAAATTAGTGGCTTGCACACCTTTCTCATTCACTAAATTGTGAATGAACTCCTTCAAGGCAGGATGATGTCTTTTTTTTGGTATCTCATGTAGCACTTAGCAAATGGTATACACACAAAAGCCTCAATAAATGACTACAAAATTAAAACTTACTCAGTATTGTGACCTGAGATCTTTCTCACCTTCAGTGTGCCATGTAATATTCTCAGGACAATCTACACCATATGGACGCTTTTAAGACCTTTGCCTGAAAAAGAAACAATGGTATCTGGACACAGTGGTATCAGAAAACAAATTAGGGAGAACAGAGTTACACAAGTTAGACTGGTCCTTATGTTTGAATATTAAGAAATTAAAATACTAGAATGAAAACATGCCAAATGATTAAAAATAAATATTTAGTCTTAGGTAGATAAAAATTTCAAAGCACAATGAACCATGAGCCCAACTAATGACACATAAGGGGTCTGTGTATGTATTTAAAGGTGTATGTATTGGAGGGCAGCACTTCTGGATGACTCATTTTGTAGAAATAAGAATTTATTTTGAGCTCTACAAGATATTCAGTTCAGGAATCTGAAAGTAAGCAGCAAGAGTAATCATGGATTACTGCAGGCAGCTAGCCAGTTATATTTACCAACACACAAAGAGAATTTTAAACACAGTTAAGATTGGGCAGGGCTATGAAAAAAACAAAAAGCACCAAGACCACTCAGCATCTGCAGAATGCAGAGCAAATTCCTTGAGTCAGTCACTGTTTGTGTTAGATAATGAGCAGGACTTATAATCAGCTTCTGATTTAGAGCATCTGTCATCAGGCTTTGTCCAGTTGGACAGGCAGGTACATTGGCTAGTATCATGGTTGTACTAAGAGCTATCATTACTGATGTGACGCATCAGGACACTTAGGCTTTAGAAAGAAGTTGGACATCCTGTATACAGACAAACAAAAGCATCCCTCACTCTATCATTAAATTGAGTGTGGCTATTATAGCCCTTGACGTTTCAACAATGCTCTAGACTGTGTCAGTTGTTCTTTTTGCAACCTACAAAAGCAGGACGAAAAGAGAACAATCTTAATCAAACTTCATGACTACTTAGGTTTTACAACAGAATCATAATTTTCTCTAAATTTTATAAGCAGGCAGCTACCTCCAATAGTTAAAATAACAAGTGTCATCTCATTTTACAGATATGTAGTAATGATATGAACTTTACTGATTAGTCCTCAATTACTAATTATATGACTTTGGACAAGTTACTTAATTCTTCCCAGGTTCAGCTTCCAAAGTCATAAAATGGGAATAGTAATAGTACCAAATTCATAGGGTTGTTGTGACGATTAAATGAGTGAACTGATGTAAAATACATAGCACAGTGCATACCACAGACTAGGCACTCAATTAACGTGAGCATTACGTATTGAGTTATATATTAGATGCCCATATTTATCACACAGTTTTATCATACATTACTATACATAACATATTATTATCTAGTCTAACACATTCTGTTAAATATAGAAACTAAAAGCCAGAGACATTTATTCATTTCTTCAACATGGCCCTACCAGAAAAACCCCCAAACCTTTTGGCATCAAGTTGATTCCAACTCATAGTGACCCTGTACGACAGAGTAGAACTGGTGGATATGACCTGCTCACCTTTTGGTTAGCAGCTGAACACCTAGCCACTGTATCACAGATGATCCTAGTGTACAGAAAAGAGAAGATTGCATACATTGGAGGTGAGTACAGGAGGAAATCCCTCTAAAATCTTGGGAGGAAGATAAAGAATCATAAAAATGCCATCATTGATGCTGTTAGTCTTTTCAATCCTTTGAAAAACTTCCTCCCAAGAGTGTTTTCAGAAATTGAGTAGAGACCAATAAGCCTGCGGTCCTGGTAATACCACTGCAGCTTCCCTTCTCTCCTTTGCCACTGCTCTTTTAAAAATGTCAAGTAAATCAATCTAGTTTATCAAGTATAGGCTAGCCCTGGTGGCGTAGCGGTTAAGAGCTCGGCTACTAACCCAAAAGTCAGCAGTTCAAATCCACCAGCCACTCCTTGGAAACCCTATGGGGCAGTTCTACTCTGCCCTATAGGGTCGATATGGGTTGGAATCAACTCGACAATACCCAAGAACAACAGGCTACTGAATATTTTTCATTAACTTAAACTCTATGTTTCTCATGTAGTTTTTTTTTTAAGTTGGTAGATTATAAGAAATTTTAATCACAAACTTCTGTACTAAGATGTCAAGAATATTCTTTAATTGAATTCAGGAAATTTTCATTGAGCATCTGTGATTGTTAAGGTTATGTGTTAACTTGGCTGGGCCATGATTCCCAGTATTCTGTGATTGTCCACCATTTTGTCATCTGATGTGATTTTCGTATGTGTTATAAATCCTACCTCTATGAAGTTAATGAAGTGGGATTAGCAGCCATTATGTTAACGAGGCAGGGCTCAATCTAAAAGATTATGTTTTAAGTCAATCTCTTTTGAGATACAAAAGTGATAAGAGAGCAGAGAGACAAGGGGACTTCATACCACCAAGACATGAGAGCCAGGAGAATAGCGCATCCTTTGGGCCTGGGGTCCCTGAACTGAGAAGCTCCTTGACCAAGTTGTACTAATGACAAGGACCTTCCTCCAGAGCTGACAGAGAGAGGAAGCCTTCCTCTGGAGCTGGCACCCTAAATTTGGACTTCTAGCCTCCTTGACAGTGAGAGAGTAAATTTCTCTTTGTTAAAGCCATCCATTTCAGTATTTCTGTTATAACAGCACTAGATAACTAAGACAGCATCCCTTGTGTGTCAAGAGCTGGGGAGGAAAAAAAAAAAAATAATGATAAATAGTCTTAATCACGTAAAAACACAAGATTACTTATAATACAGTATTATGGCTGATGCTATGGGAAGAAGAGTTTTAATGTTTTTCTCTGTTTGTTTTTGTGTATACTAAAAAAAAAAACTAGGAAATAAAAATCCTTGAAGAATTTTAACAAGTAATAAAAATGTAAGGAAAAAAAATTTATTAGAGGGAAGAGCAATGAACAATGTCACCAAGTTTTAGAAGTACATGGTGGTGGGGGAATGACTAAAGTAAGTGGAGTATGTGTAAGAGTGGTCAGAAATGAGGCTAACGATGGGATGATGAATGGCCTTTTGTGCTATAGAATATTTTGACTTGATTGCATAGGCATTGGTTGGTCATTGAGGCTGTAAAGTAATGTCAGGATGAGCTTCGTTTTTTATTTATTTTTAATAATTTTTTTGTTTAAGATATCACTGAGGTATTATGGAAGGTGATAGGTGTAGGTGAGAGGGTGACTCCTGGGTTCTTCTCAGGATGTCTGTGCTTACAAATGGCAGCTGTCTTAGATAGGTTCTCTAGAGAAGCAAAATTAGTAAGATGAATATAGATTGACAGATGAATAGATTTACTTCAAGGAAGTGGCTCATGTAATTGTGGAGGCTAGCAAGTCCCAAATCCATAGGAAAGGCTGCAGGCCAGAGGCCTCTGCTGGCAGACAGGATTTTGGGGGCTGGCAAATCAAAAATCTGCAGGTCAAGCAGCAGCCTGGGGATTTCTGCATGCTATGTCCCAGGGACCAGAGATCAGGTGATGAGAAGAGTGCAGGGTTAAGAGAAGGCAAGCTTTGCCAGAACATCCATTTATGTTCTAGAGGCAGGCCATATCCCCAAGAGAACTCCCCTTTCAACTGATTGGCTGATCACATCATGGAAAGTAATTACATTATATTACAGTATTATAGGCGAGCAACCTGCCCAGCTCCTGCCAAACCACTGAGAATCATAGCCTAGCCAAGTTGACACATAACAGTAACCATCACAGCAGCTAATTTGAATAAATTTACTAACCTTTAAAAGCACAGACAAGGAGACAAATCTCCTGAAAACCAGGTCCACCATTACACAACTTCATGGTTTTAAATTAGCTGCACCATGACTCCCTTCCATCCTGAGTACAATGGAGAGATGAACGCATCGGTTATGACATACCCATCAGTCCTCCGTCATGTCCCTATTTTAAAACTGTATTTGCACAATAGTTTTTTTCAAGGCCTGTCACTGCTTCGGTGTCTTCTCTCCGTCACACTTCTCTGTGGGAGCCGACATTTTGCTGATACTTCATCAGGCTGGACTGCCTGCTGAGAATCAGATTGGTAAGGGAACTGTATCTCACTGCTGGAAAGGATGGGAGATATATTATTTAAATACAATTTATCTTACAGGAACTTTAAAAATCAAATTTACCATTGGTGCAGAGAGGGAGAGGTATTTTTCTTGCACATTGTTTTTTCTTGCTTGACAATGCTTAAGACTTTTAATTGTTCTTCTGATAGTTTTCTAAATGTTTTGTTTTACATGTACTTTTTCTTTCTGTGTTAGATAACTATCCTCTTTTTTATATATATGACTCATAAAGGAAGTTCCAGCCTTGGTTTGTGGTGGGTGTAGTGGAGGAATTTGGAAAACAGTTGAGCTTGTTAAAAGGGTAAGTGCTGCCTCTTGATCTGAGTCAATACCCAACTCCATGACTTCTAGAGAAAAGGACTGAGGAAGGTGTGCCTACCATAAAGCCACGCAATTTTTTTTTGGTTCATTTTTTGAATCTTGAATCTGTTCAGTCAAATAACTGATTTTTGTTTTAAAAATAAAATAGGCTAGCTGAATTGGAAATGAACGATTTGCCAATTAATTCAATCAGAAAGGCCAAAGTGGTTATCAGCATAAAAACAGTGAAGTGAAATAGAGATCTGAAAAGTAATTACTTCTTAACGTGAAAAAAGAAAGTCTAAGTAGAGGAATTATTTGGTGTGTTCGGGATACAATATTTGCAGCCAGTGGTGTGCTGGAGCCCATTACAACCAGCTTGCCAAAGCCAATTGTCAAATTTTCGTGAATTTTGTGAACCAGTTGATATCATATTGGTAGCTTGAAATCTACCATGGTGGGAGAATATAGACGGTGGAAATCAGCAAATGTTACAAACCAGGTGTTTTATATTTCAGAGAGCCGGCTGTTAACATTTATCAGCTCACCCCTACAGAAGACTCATATCTGTGTTCAACACAGTTTTTCAGGAAATTTGATCACATGATTATTAGTGTTTGTATTTATAATTAGTATCTCCTTTCTCTTGTCTTTTCCACCATTCTCTCTAATTCACCCTCCAGTAGTGAAGGGGCCTATTGTATAAATATTCATGAAAAAAATGGCAGAAAATTTAAAGAAATAATAACAAAATGACTAAGGAATAGAAAACAGGATTTTTTTTTTTAGTGTTTGGAACTTTTATTTGGCTTTTTTTTTTTTTTTACCTTTTTTTTTGTGTTGTGTTTTATGTGAAACTTTACAGCTCAAGTTAATTTCTCATACAAAAATTTCTACACATTGTTATGTGACCCTAGTTGCAATCACTATAATGTGACAGCACACTCCCCCTTTCCACCTCAGGGTTCCTGTGTCCATTCAACCAGCTCCTATGTCTTTCTGCCTTCTCATCCCACCTCTGAACAGGAGCTGCTCATTTGGTCTCGTGTATCTACTTGAACTAAGAAGCACACTCTTCACGAGTATTATTTTATGTTTTATAGTCCAATCTAATCTTGGTCTGAAGTGTTGGCTTCGGGAATGGTTTTAGTTTTGGGTTAAGCCCATGTCTTCTGGGGCTCCTCTAGTCTCAGTCAGAGCATTAAGTCTAGTCTTTTTACGTGAGTTTAAGTTCTGCACCACACTTTTCTCCTGCTCCATCAGGGACTGTTTGTTGTGTTCTCTGTCAGGGTGGTCATTGGTGGTTGCCAGGCACCATCTAGTTCTTCTAGTCTCAGGCTGCTGGAGTTTCTGGTTTATGTGGCCCTTTTGTCTCCTGGGCATATATTTTCCTTGTGTCTTTGATGTTCTTCATTCTCCTTTGCTCCATTGGTGGGTTGGGACCAACTGAAGCATCTTAGATGGCCGCCTGCTAGCTTTTAAGACCCCAGACACCACTCACCGAAGTGGTATGCAGAACATTTTCTTAATAAACTTTGCTGTGCCAATTGACCTAGATGTGCCCTAAAACTATGGTCCTCAAATCCCAGCCCCTGCTGCTCTGTCCCTTGAAGTGTTTAGCTGTGTTCAAGAAACTTCTTAGCTTTTGGTGTAGTCCATTTTTGTGGACTTCCCCTGTATTGTGAGTTGTCTTTTCCTTCACCTAATTCTTGTCTGTTATCTAGTTAGTGCCCCCACGTGTCTGTCAGTTTGTCGTACTGTGGGGGCTTGTGTGTTGCTGTGATGCTGGAAGCTATGTCACCGGTATTCAGATACCAGCAGGGTCACCCATGGAGGACAGATTTCAGCTGAGCTTACAGACTAAGACAGACTAAGAAGAAGGACCTGGCAGTCTACTTCTGAAAAGCATTAGCCAGTGAAAACCTTATGAATAGCAGTGGAACATTGTCTGATATGAGCCCCCCAGGTTGGAAGGCACTCAAAAGATGAGTGGGGAAGAGCTGCCTCCTCAAAGTAGAGTCGACCTTAATGACGTAGACAGAGTAAAGCTTTCAGGACCTTCATTTGCTGATGTGGCATGACTCAAAATGAGAAGAAACAGCTGCAAACATCCATTAATAATCAGAACATGGAATGTACGAAGTATGAATCTAGGAAAATTGGCAACCGTCAAAAATGAAATGGAATGCATAAACATCGATATCCTAGGCATTAGTGAGCTGAAATGGACTGGTATTGGCCATTTTGAATTGGACAATCGTATAGTCTACTATGCTGGGAATGACAACTTGAAGAGGAATGGTGTTGCATTCATCGTCAAAAACAACATTTCAAAATCTATCCAGAAGTACAAAGCTGTCAGTGATAGGATAACATCCATATGCCTAGAAGGAAGACCAGTTAATGCGACTATTATTCAAATTTACACACCAACCACTAGGACCAAAGATGAAGAAATAGAAGATTTTTATCAGTTGCTGCAGTCCGAAATTGATTGAACATGCAATTAAGATGCATTGATAATTACTGGTGATTTGAATGCAAAAGTTGGAAACAAAGAAGAAGGATCAGTAGTTGGAAAATATGGCCTTGGTGATAGAAACAATGCCGGAGATCAAATGATAGAATTTTGCAAGACCAACGACTTCTTCACTGCAAATACCTTCTTTCACCAACATAAATGGCGACTATACACATGGACCTCGCCAGAAGGAACACACAGAAATCAAATTGACTACATCTGTGGAAAGAGACAATGGAAAAGCTCGATATCATCAGTCAACAAGGCCAGGGGCCGACTGTGGAACAGACCATCAATTGCTCATAAGCAAGTTCAAGCTGAAACTGAAGAAAATCAGAGCAAGTCCACAAGAGCCAAAATATGACCTTGAGTATATTCCACCTGAATTTAGACACCATCTGAGAATAGATTTTGACCCATTGAACACTAGTGACCGCAGACCAGACAAGCTGTGGAAAGACATCAAGGACATCATACATGAAGAAAGCAAGAGGTCACCCAAGATGGATGTCAGAGGAGACTCTGAAACTTGCTCTTGAGTGTCAAGCAGCTAAAGCAAAAGGAAGAATTGATGAAGTAAAAGAACTGAACAGAAGATTTCGAAGGGCATCTTGAGAAGAAAAAGTAAAGTATTATAATGACATGGCAAAGAGCCGGAGATAGGAAACCAAAAGGGAAGAACACGCTTGGTATTTCTCAAGCTGAAAGAACTGAAGAAAAAATCCAAGCCTCAAGTTGCAATAGTGAAGCATTCCGTGGAGAAAATATTAAATGACGCAGGAAGCATCAAAAGAAGATGGAAGGAATATACAGAGTCATTATACCAAAAAGAATTAGTTGATATTCAACCATTTCAAGAGGTGGCATATGATAAGGAACCGATGGTACTGAAGGAAAAAGTCCAAGCTGCTCTGAAGGCATTGGTGAAAAACAAGGCTCCAGGAATTGATGGAATATCAATTGAGATGTTTCAACAAACAGATGCAGCACTGGAGGTGCTCAATCATCTATGCCCAGAAATATGGAAGACAGCCTCCTGGCCAACTGACTAGAAGAGATCCATATTTATGCCTATCCCCAAGAAAGGTGATCCAACTGAATGTGGAAATTATAGAACAATATCATTAATATCACATGCAAGCAAAATTTTGCTGAAGATCATTCAAAAACGGCTACAGCAGTATATCGACAGGGAACTGCCAGAAATTCAGGCCGGTTTCAGAAGAAGACGTGGAACCAGGGATATCATTGCTGATGTCAGATGGATCCTGGCTGAAAGCAGAGAATACCAGAAGGATGTTTACCTGTGTTTTATTGACCATGCAAAGGCATTCGACTGTGTGGATCATAACAAACTATGGATAACACTGCAAAGAATGGGCATTCCAGAACGCTTAATTGTGCTCATGAGGAACCTTTACATAGATCAAGAGGCAGTTGTTCAGATAGAACAAGGGAATACTGCTTGGTTTAAAGTCAGGAAAGGTGTGCGTCAGGGTTGTATTTTTTCACCATACCTATTTAATCTGTATGCTGAACAAATAATCTGGGAAGCTGGACTATCTGAAGAAGAACGGGGCATCAGGATTGGAGGAAGACTCATTAACAATCTGCGTTATGCAGATGACACAATCTTGCTTGCTGAAAGTGAAGAGGACTTGAGGCACTTACCAATGAAGATCAAAGACCACAGCCTTCAGCATGGATTGCACCTCAACATAAAGAAAACAAAAATCTTCACAACTGGACCAATGAGCAACATCATGATAAATGGAGAAAAGATTGAAGTTGTCAAGGATTTCATTTTACTTGGCTCCACAATCAACAGCCATGGAAGCAGCAGTCAAGAAATCAAAAGGCGCATTGCATTGGGCAAATCTGCTGCAAAGGACCTCTTCAAAGAGTTGAAGAGCAAAGATGTCACACTGAAGACTAAGGTGTGCTTATCCCAAGCCATGGTATTTTCAATTGCATCATATGCATGTGAAAGCTGAACAATGAATAAGGAAGACCAAAGAAGAGTTGACACCTTTGAATTGTGGTGTTGGCGAAGAATATTGAATATACCATGGACTGCCAAAAGAACAAACAAATCTGTCTTGGAAGAAGTGCAGCCAGAATGCTCCTTAGAGGCAAGGATGGTGAGACTGTGTCTTACATACTTTGGACATGTTGTCAGGAGGGATCAGTCCCTGGAGAAGGACATCATGCTTGGCAGAGGACAGGGTCAGCGGAAAAGAGGAAGACCCTCAACAAGGTGGATTGACACAGTGGCTGCAACAATGAGCTCAAGCATAACAACAATTGTAAGGATGGCGCAGGAGCAGGCAGTGTTTCGTTCTATTGGGTATAGAGTCGCTATGAGTCGGAACCGACTCTACGGCACCTAACAACAACAACAAATCTAGTTAGTGATTTTCCCTCTCCCACCCTTCCCACCCTCGTAACTATCAAAGAATGGTTTTTTCCCCCCGTGTTTAAAACCTTTTCTTGAGTTCTTATAATAGTGGTCTCATAATATTTGTCCTTTTGTGACTGAATGAATTCACTTAGCATAATGCCTTCCAGATTCATCCATGTTGTGAGATGTTTTGCAGACTCATCATTGTTCTCTATAGGTACACTGTATTCCATTGTGTGAATATAGCGTAATTTCTTTATCCATTTGTCTGTTGATGGGTACATAGGTTGTTTCCATCTTTTTGCTATTGTGAACAGTGCTGCAATGAACATGGGTGTGCATATATCTATTCATGTGATGGCTCTTATTTCTCTAGGATATATTCCAAGGAGTTGGACTTCTGGATCATATGGTACTTCTATATCTAGCTTTTAAAGGAAGCGCCAAATCAATTTCCAAAGTGAATGTACCATTTTACATTCCCACCAGCAGTGTATAAATGTTCCAGTCTCTCCACAGCCTCTCCAACAATTATTCTTTTGTATTTTTTGGATTAATGCTAGCCTTGTTGGGATGAGGTGGTATCTCACTGTTGTTTTGATCTGCATGTCTTTAATGGCTAATGATCCTGAGCATTTCCTCATGTATCTGTTAGCTGCCTAAATGTCTTCTTTGGTGAAGGGTCTGTTAATATCCTTTGCCCATTTTTAAAATTGGGTTATTTGTCTTTTTGTTGTTGAGGTTTTGCAGTATCTTGTAGATTTTAGAGATTAGACACTGATCACATTTGTCATAGCCAAAATTTTTTTTTTCCCAGTCTGTAGGTTGTCTTTTTACTCTTTTGGTGAAGTCTTTGGATGAGCATAAATGTTTGATGTTTAGGAGCTCCAGTTATCTAGTTCCTCTTCTGGTGTTTACGCACTGTTAGTTATGATTTGTTTTCTGTTTATGCCATGTATTATGGCCCCTAGAATTGTCCCTCTTTTCCCTGCTGTGATCTTTATCATTTTATATTTTATATTTGGGTCTTCGATCCATTTTGAGTTAGTTTTTATGCATGATGTGAGGTATGGGTCTTGTTTCATTTTTTTGCTGATGGATATCCAGTTATGCCAGCACCATTTGTTAAAGAGGGCTTCTTTTCCCCACTTAATGGACTTTAGGGCTTTGTCAATATCAGCTGCTTATAGGTGGATGAATTTACATCTGGATTTTCAGTTCTGTTCCGTTGGTCTATGTATCTGCTGTTGTATCAGTACCAGGCAGTTTTGACTACTGTGGCGGCATAATAGGTTCTAAAATCAGGTAGTGTGAGGCCTCCCACTTCATTCTTCTTTAGTAATGCTTTACTTATCCGGGGCCTGTTCCCTTTCTATATGAAGTTGGTGATTTGTTTCTCCATCTCATTGAAAAATGTTGTTGAAATTTGAATTGGGATTGCATGGTATCTGTAGATCGTTCTGAGCAGAACTGACGTTTTCACAATGTTGAGTCTTCCTATCCATGAGTAACACGTTTTTCCAGTTACATAGGTCTCTTGGTTTCTTGCAGTAGTATCTTGTGGTTTTCTTTGTGTGAGTCTTTTAAGTCTCTGGTTAGATTTACCCCTAAATATTTTATCTTCTTGGGGACTATTGTAAATGGTATTGATTTGGAGACTTCCTCTTCCAAGTTCTCTTTGTTGGTGTAGAGGGATCCAACTGATTTTTGTAAGTTTATCTTGTACCCTGATACTTCGTTGAAATCTTCTATTAGTTCCAGTAGTTTTCTTTTTGATTCTTTGGGGTTTTCTGGGTATAGGATCATATCATCTGTACATAGAGATACTTTTATATCCTCCTTAGCAATTTGGATGCCTGTATTTATTTTTCTTGCCTGTTTGCTCTGGCCAGAGCTTTCAGCACAATGTTGAATAAGAGTGGTGATAAAGGGAATCCTTGTCTGGTCCCCCTTCTCAAGAGGAATGCTTTCAGACTCTCTCCATTTAGGATGATGTTGGCTGTTGGCTTTGTATAAATGCCTTTTATTATGTTGAGGAATTTCCCTTCTGTGCCTATTTTGCTGAGAATTTTTATCATGAATGGGTGTTGGGCTTCATCAAACACCTTTTCTGCATCAATTAAAGATCATGTGGTTCTTATCTTTTGTTTTATTTATGTGATGGACTACATTGTTTTTCGAATGTTGAACCACCCTGCATACCTGGTATGAATCCCACTTGGTCATGGTGAAGTTCTTTTTTTTTTTGATATGTTGTTGAATTCTATTGGCTAGAATTTTGTTGAGGATTTTTGCGTCTAAGTTCATGAGGGATATTGGTCTGTAATTTTCTTTGTTTGAGGTGTCTTTACCTGGTTTTGATACCAAGGTTATGCTGGCTTCATAGAAAGAGTTTGGGAGTATTCCATCCTTTTCTATGCTCTGAAATACCTTTAGCAGTAGTGATGTTAACTCTTCTCTGACAGATTGGTAGAATTCTCCAGTGAAGACATCAGGGCCAGGGCTTTTTTGTTGTTGTTGTTGGGAGTTTTTTAATTACTTCTTCCATCTCTTCTTTTGTTATATATTTATTTAGTTGTTCTACCTCTGTGTTGGTTTAGGTAGGTAGTGAGTTTCTAGAAATTTGTCCATTTCCTCTAGGTTCTCAAATTTGTTGGAGTACATTTTTTCATAGTATTCAGTTATGATTCTTTTAATTTCAGTTGGCTCTCTTGTGATATCGCCCATCTCATTTCTTATTCGGCTTATTTCCTTTCTCTCCTGTTTTTCTTTTGTCAGTTTGGTCAGTGTTTATCGATTGTGTTGATCTTTTCAAAGAACCAGTTGTTGGTCTTGTTAACTCTTTCAACTGTTTTTGTAGTCTCTATTTCATTTTCTGCTCCAATTTTTATTATTTCCTTTATTCTAGTACCTGTGGGCTTCTCTTGCTGCTCTCTATTCGTTCAAGTGTAGGGTTAATATTTTGATTTTGGTTCTTTGTTCTATTTGGATGTATGCATTTACTGCTGTAAACTGACCTCTGAGTACTGTTTTTGCTGTGTCCCAAAGGTTTTGGTACGATGTGGTTTCATTCTTATTTGATTCTGTGAATTTCTTTATTTCGTCCTTGATTTCTTCTATAACCCAGTAGTTTTTGAGCAAGTTGTTGTTCAGTTTCCATATGTTCAATTTTTTTCCCTTGCTTTTTCTGTTATTGATTTTATGGCTTTATGATCAGGAGAGATGCTTTGTAATATTTTGATGTTTTGGATTCTGTTAAGTCTTGCTTTATGGCCTAATATGTGGTCTATTCTGGAGAATGCTCCTTGTGCATTGGAAAAGAAAATATACCTGGGTGCTGCTGTTGGGTGGAATGTCAGGTGTATATCTGTGAGATCAAGTTGGTTGACTGTGGCATTAAGATCTTCCATGTCTTTACTGAACTTCTTTCTGGGTTTTCTGTCATTCACTGAAAGTGGCGCGTTGAAGTCTCCTACTATTATCGTGCAGCTGTCTGTTTCTCTTGTCAGTGCTGTTAGAGATTGTTTTGTGTATTTTGGAGCCCTGTCATTGGATGCATAAATATTTATTACGATTATGTCTTCCTGGTGTATTGACCCTTTAATCATTATATAGTGTCCTTCTTCATCCTTTGTGGTGGATTTTGCTTCAAAGTCTATTTTGTCAGAGATTAATATTGCTGCTCCTGCTCTTTTTTGATTGTTATTTGCTTGATATATATTTTTCCATTCTTTGAGTTTTAGTTTGTTTGTGCCTTTAAGTCTAAGTGTATCTGTTGTAGGCAGCATATAGACGGACTGTGTTTTTTTAATCCATCTGCCACTCTCTGTCTCTTTATTGGTGCATTTAGTACATTTACATTCAGCATAATTATTGATAAGTATGAGTTTAGCGCTGTCATTTTTATGTCTTTTTTGTGTATGTTGTTGACATACTCCTTGTTCCACTTAATTTTCTGTGCTGAGTCGTTTTTATGTATTTTCTTTTCATGTTTTTCATTTTGTATTTGTTGAGTCTTTATGTTTTTCTTGTTTTTTTATTTTGATGTGTAGGATAGTTAGTTTTCTTTATGGTTACCTTAATATTTACCTCTATTTCTCTAAGTTTAAACCAGTCTTTTATTTCTTTGTATTGCCTTGACTTTCTCTCCATGTGAAAGTTCTATGGCTATGTTATTTAGTCCCTCTTTTTTGTTTTAATGTTGCCTCTTTCCCGTACTGATGTCTCTGTTTCCCTGTTTTCAGTATTTTATCTTTGATTTATTTTTGTGACTTCCCTATTTGGGTTGATATCTGGTTGTTTTCCCTGTGTTCTAGTCCTGGGTTGTTAGCCGATGTTACTGATTTTCTAGCCGGAGGACTCCCTTTAGTATTTCTTGTAATTTTGGTTTGTTTTTTGCAAATTCCCTTAACTTCTGTTTGTCTGGATATACCCTTACTTCACCATCGTATTTGAAAGGCAGTTTTGTGGGATATGTAATTCTAGGCTGGCAATATTTTTCCTTCAAGGCTTTATATATACCATTCCATTGCCTTCTTGCCTGCTTGCTGTCTTTTGAGTAGTCCGAGCTTAGTCTTATTGACTCTCCTTTGTAGATGACTTTTCATTTATCTCTAGCTGCTCTTAAAATTCTCTTTTGTTGAGTTGGATTATAATATGTCTTGGTGACTTTCTTTGGGATTTACCCTATGTGGGGTTCGATGAGCTTCTTGCATATATACCTTCTCATCTTTCACGATATCATGGAAATTTTTTGCCAACAAATCTTCAACAATTCTCTCGTTATTTTCTGTTATCCCCCCACTGTTCTGGTATTCCAATCACTCACAGGTTATTCCTATTGATAGAGTCTCATGTAATTCTTAGGGTTTCTACATTTTTCTGATTCTTCCTCAACTAAGTTGATGTCAAGTGCTTTATCTTCAGTCTCACTAATTCTGACTTCTATTGCCTCAATTCTGCTTTCTATGACTTTCTGTTGAGGGGTCTAATTCTGAAATTTTATTGTTAATCTTTTGGATTTCTATTTGCTATCTCTCTGTGGGTTCTTGCAGCCTATTAAATTTGTCATTATGTTCTTGTATAACCTTCTTAAGTTCCTCTGCTACTTTGTCTGTGTGTCCCTTGGCTTGATGTATATCTTGCCTGATCTCCCTGATCTCTTGAAGAGCTCCCTATATTAATCTTTTGAATTCTACCTCTGGTAATTCCAAAAAAATATATCCCTCTGGGAGGTTTCTTGGTTTTTTGTTTTGGTCGCTTTCAAAGCCATCATGGTCTGCCTTTTTATGTGATTTGATATTGACTGTTGTTTCCAAGTCATCAATAAGTTATTATATTTATTTATTTTATTTTTGCTTACTGTGTCCTCGCTTCTTGTTTTGTTTTGATATGCCCAAATAGGCTGGTTATGTGAGCTACTTTGATTATCAGCATCTTTAAAGCTCTCACTTCTTGTCACCAGGTGGTTAGAGCTTTTAATAGGTAAGTGAGTCCAGGAGTCCATTTATTTTTCTTGTGTTGATGTCCAGGTCCTCAGTTACCAAGTGTGTGGTGCTGGCTGTCACCTACAGTCCTAGGTGAGCAGGGCCATGCAGGGGTGATTGGAGTAGGCATAGGTATCTGATTGTAGTTGGGAGTTATGTGCTGAGCAAAGTAGGGGGCTGATTGCTGCCCCTGAGTGCCTGAGTGGAAGGCATGTCCCTGCTCCCCAGAGTGCATAGGTGGGTGGGTTTTGAAGCTGGACTTTGGGCACCCAATGCTGTTGGCTGTAAGGACTGGGAGGCACCATTTATTCTAGGGCCCCTGTCACAGGTGGCTAGGTGCAGTGGGGAGAACCACCAGTCCTCAGGCCCATGATGTGGGTGGATGGGGACCCTGCTTAATGAGCAGGGCAATGTCAAATGTTATGAATCTGCCCCTTTCCCTTAGCTGTTTAAGTCAAAATAGTCTTCAGGTATACACCCCGTTGTTCTGTACTAATTAGGGCCTATGCTGTTGAAATGGGCGCACACAGGTCTAGGCAGGGGCGAAAGGCAGTCAAAGTCCATGGACCCCTTATGCTTGTGCCTAGACAAAGGGTCTGTACCTGCCCTGAGTTCCCGGCTTAGGGGAGTTGCAGATTATTTTTTCTTGTTTGTTTATTTGTTCCCTCTCTAAACCCAGGAGAATGGCTCAGGACATGCAAAGAGTCCCACTGTCGGCCCAGGTGGCAAGGCAATGGCTGAAGCCAGACCAGGACAGGAGCAGAGCAAGGAGGGTGCAGGTAAATGGGAGAGAGGTACTGCCCAGATGGGGGAAGGGTTTTTATAATCCCAAGTGGTAGGTTAGAGGCTTATACTTAACTTTTGCAGATTCAGGGCTGCTTCTCCCTGGTTCTGGAGGCTTGAGTTGATTCTCCACTGCTCATTTTCTCCTGGTGTACAAAACTTGTACCAAGCACTACTGGTTGCCTCAGCCTGTGTACACCAGCTGATCTAGCCTACAAGTGCCAGCCAGGTCAGGTCTGGCAAATTCTCACTGCTTCTGAACTCACTCTTCCTGCCACTCAGTCTGACTCTTCAACTTTGTCTTTGATGGTCAGGGGTCCTAGATTCTCGTATATAATGGATTCACTTGTTTTTTCAGGTCTTTGTTGTAACAGAGACAACAGGGAGTTTCTGACTTCTCTGCCATCTTGGCTCTACCTCTGAAAATAGGATTTTTGAAGAAAGAGAATTTAGTGTTCAAAGGAAATATTGCTAATATCTTTTGGGTTTTTTTTTTTTTTTTTTTAAGAATTTTGGTGGTGTTGAGCTGTGCTTGATACTTACAACAGGTGAAACAGGAGGAAACAGTCACAATTCAAAGAAAAACAGTTCAACAATATAGCAGGAAGAACCTCACTGTTACAGGGACAGGTCAGGCCAGCAGACAATATTTTAAGAAAAGAACAAACAACTATCTTGCTTGGGTGTTTAGTCAACGATTTGTCTAAAGATAATGTCAATTTCTCCTGACTATTAAAGTTACATATAAAGTAGAAAATGTGGAAAATACAGAAATATGTGAAACAAAAAACATTCATCCATAGTCCCATCACCTAGAGATGGCCATTGTTAACATTCTGGCATCCTTTGTACTACAATTTTCAGTATACATACATGGATACATGTCCTACAAATGTGGATCATTCTCTATGGACAGCATTTAATATCAATTCTCCTGACATTATAAATTCTTTCAAAACACGAATCTTAATTGTCTCATGATATTCTCTTGATGTGTTATATTATCTGTTTGATCATTCTCCTCCTGGTGAACATTTAGTTTGTTTCAATTTTTACTTTTGCTGTTATAAATATCAAGATCTATCCTGAAGTACAATGATGTCAGTGATAGGATAACAACTATATGCCTATGAGGAAGACCAGTTAATATGATTATTATTCAAATTTATGCACTAACCACTAAGGCCAAAGATGAAGAAATTGAAGATTTTTACCAATTTCTGCAGCCTGAAATTGATCAAACATGCAATCAAGGTGCATTGATAATTATTGGCAATTGGATTGTGAAAGTTGGAAACAAAGAAGAAGGATTGGTAGTTGGAAAATATGGCCTTGGTGACAGAAACAATGCCACAAATCACATGATAGAATTTTGAAACACCAATGACTTCTTCATTGTAAATACTTTTTTTCACCAACAGAAATTCCAACTATACATGTGGACCCACTCACTAGATGGAATACATAGGAATCAAATTGACTACATGTATGAAAAGAGACAATGGAGAGGCTCATATCATCAGTCAAAACAAGGCCAGGGGCTGACTGTGAAACAGACCATCAATTGCTCATAAGTGAGTTCAAGTTGAAGTTGAAGATAATTAGAACAAGTCCACAAGAGCCAAAGCAGGACCTTGAGCATATCCCACCTGAATTTAGAGACCATCTCAGGAATAGATTTGATATGTTGAATACTAATGACCGAGGACCAGATGAGTTGTGGAATGGCATCAAGAACATCATACATGAAGAAAGCAATAGATCATTTAAAAGACAGGAAAGAGAGAAAAGATGAAAATGGATGTCAGAAGAGACTCCGAAACTTGCTCTTGAACACAGAGTAACCAAAGCAAAAGGAAGAAATGATGAAGTAAAAGAGCTGAATAGAAGATTTCAAAGGGCTGCTCAAGAAGACAAAGTAAGCTATTATAATGACATATGCAAAGACCTGGAAATAGAAAAACAAAAGGAAAGAACATGCTCAGCATTTCTCAAGCAGAAAGAACTGAAGAAAAAAATTTAAGCCTCAAGCTGTATATCAAAGGATTCTATGAGGAAAATATTAAACTACACAGGAAGCATAAAAAGAAGATTGAAGGAACACACAGAGTCACTATAACAAAAAGAATGTTCAACCATTTCAGGAAGTAGCATATGATCAAGAATTGATGGTACTGAAGGAAGAGGTCCAAGCTGCACTGAAGGCACTGGGGAAAAAACAAGGCTCCAGAAATTGACAGAATACCAATAAGATGTTTCAATAAATGGATGTAGTGCTGGAAGCACTCACTTGTCTATGCCAAGAAATTTGGAAGACAGCTACTTGGCCAGACAAGTGGAAGAGATTCATATCTGTACCCATTCCAAAAAAGGAGATCCAACAGAATGTGGAAATTATCAAACAATATAGTTAATATCACACACAAGTAAAATTTTGCTGAAGATCATTCAAAAGTGGCTAAAGCAGTACACTGACAGGGAATTGCCAGAAATTCAAGCCAGATTCAGAAGAGGATGTGCAACCAGGGACAGCACTGCTGATGTCAGATAGATCTTGGCTGAAAGCAGAGAATACCAGAGAGATGTTTACCTGTGTTTTATTGACTATGCAAAGGCATTGAACTATGTGGATCATAACAAATGATGGATAACATTGCAAAGAATGGGAATTCCAGAACACTTAATTGTACTCATGAGGAACCTGTACTTAGACGAACAAGCAGTTGTTTGAACAGAACAAGGGGATACTGCATGGCTTAAAGTCAGGAAAGGTGTGCTTCAGGGTTGTATCCTTTCACCATACTTATTCAATCTATGTGTTGAGCAAATAATCCAAGAAGCTAGCTGGACTACATGAAGAAGAATGGGCATCAGGATTGGAGGAAGACTAACTAACGATCTACATTATGCAGATGACACCACTTGGGTTGCTGAAAGTGAAGCAGACTTGAAGCTCTTACTAATGAAGATCAAAGATCACAGCCTACAGTATGGATTACACCTCAACATAAAGAAAACAAAAATCCTCACAATGGGACCAATAAGTAACATCATGATAAATGGAGGAAAGATTGAAGTTGTCAAGGATTTCATTTTATTTGGATCCACAATCAACATCCATGGAAACAGCAATCAAGGAAGCAAAGGAAGTATTGCATTGGGCAAATCTGCTGCAAAAGACCTCTTTAAAGTGTTAAAAAGCAAAGATGTCACTTTAAGGTCTAAGGTGTGCCTGACCCAGGCTGTGGTGTTTTCAGTTGCCTCATATGCATGTGAAAGCTGGACAATGAATAAGGAAGATCAAAGAAGAACTGACGCCTTCGAATTATGGTGTTGGCGAAGAATATTGAATATACCACGGATTGCCGGAAGAAGGAATGAATCTGTCTTTGAAGAAGTACAGCCAGAGTGCTCATTAGAAGCAAGGACAGGAAGACTTCTTCTCACATACTTTGGACATGTTATCAGAAGGGCCCAATCTCTGGAGAAGGATATCATGCTTGGTAAAGTAGAGGGTCAGAGTAAAAGAAGAAAACCGTTGTTTTCATCATCCAGTGCTATAACAGAAATATCACAAGTGGATGGCTTTAACAAAGAGAAATTTATCCTCTCACAGTCTAGGAGGCTAGAAGTCTGAATTCAGGGTGCCAGTTCCAGGGGAATGCTTTCTCTCTCTTTTGGCTCTAGGGGAAGGTCCTTGTCATCAATATTCTCAGCCCAGGGACTCCAGGGCCAAAGATAGGCTATGCTCCCAGTGCTTCTTTCTTGGTAGTACGAGGTCTCCATGTCTCTCTGCTTTTTTCTGTCTCTTATATCTCAGAAGAGATTGGCTTAAAATGCAACCTAATCTTGTAGATTGAGTCCTGCCTCATTAACATAACTGCCAAAAATCCCATGTCATCTACATCATAAATCCAGAACAAACAAAAAAAGTCTACATCATAGAGATAGGATTTAAAACGCACCGGAAAATCACATTAGATGACAAAATGGTGGACAATCACACAATACTGGGAATCATGGCCTAGTCAAGTTGACAGATATTTTGGGGGGATGCAATTCAATTCATGACAACCCTCAACGAGACGGATCAACATAGTGGCTACAACAGTGGAACCAAACACAGCAGTGATTGTGAGAATGGCTTAGGACCGGACAGTGTTTCATTATGTTGTACATAGGGTTGCTATGAGTTAGAATCGACTCCATAGCACCTAACAATTATAAATAACGCTGGGTTAAAGAAAAAGCTGAGAACACTTCTCTGATCACTTCCTTGGGATAATTTCATAGAAAAGAAGTTACTTGTTTTAAAGGTCTGGCATATAAGGCTAAATTGCCCTTCACAAAGATGGCACACTCTTATCAACAGGATTTGAGAGTGCCTGTGAAGCCAGTTTCCCAACACTTTTTGTTGTTGTTGGTTGCCATGGAGTCGGCAGGCAAATTCACACCTTGACACATGCAGACCCCATGCACAATGGATTAAAACACTGCATGATTGCTTATGGATAGGGTTTATATTGGCTGATTTTCAGAAGTCAGTCTCCAGGCCTTTCTTCCTAGTCTATCTTAATCTAGAAGCTCCACTGAAAGCAGTTCAGCATCATAGCAGCATCCAAGCCTCCATTGTCAGACAAGTGGTAGCTGTGCATGACTACCCTGGATGGGAATTAAATTCCCATTTCCTGCATAGAAGGCAAGCATTCTACCACTGAACCACCAATGCTACTCACCAACACTACTTAGGAAGGGGGTGGGGGCAGAGCATGCTATAATCCACAGGGTTTTCTAACACAGTGAAATAAAAACTTTTTTGCAGGGGGAGGGTTGTTTTTAAATTTTCCACCAAGTCTCTGTATTTATAACTTCCAAACACTGGAATTTATATAAAAGCCAATATCTTTAAAAATAGCTTTTTGGTCTCTCCTGACTCTACAATGTATTACCTTGTGTAGCCCATAAGTATTTTTACAGTTCATTATGCAGAGCGACTAAAAAAAAACCTTCTTTTTTTTCTAGGTTTTAAAATTCTGTAATCACCATAACAGAATTTTTAGAGAAATCTTGTATGCTTTTCTTCAAACACAAGCCCATTTTTAAATGGCACACACATTCTTTGTGAAGTAAGCATGAAGCATTTTTAATGAGTTATATCGTTTGGTTCCATTCATTTTCCTAAATATCTTATTATGGTGATCTTATAATTTGTGTTTGTATCTGTGTGTGTAAAATCAGATAATAACACATAACACTGAAATTGAACTGGACTTGGAGTCAGAGACAATTTCTGCCTATTCAATTTAATATATTATCTGATGTATAATGTTTGGGTTACCAATAAAATTAGAATATTATCACTCACCATGAAAAAAAAATCTCGAGCCAGGCGGAGCCAAGATGGCGGAATAGACAGACGCTTCCCTTGAGCCCTCTTTACAACAATGACTGAAAAAACAAGTGAAATGAGTACATTTGTGACAAGCTGGGAGCCCTGAGCATCAAAGGCAAGCTTAGACAATGAGCTGAGGGACAGGGGGAGGAAGAGACCTTTCAGAAGTGGAGAGGAGTTACCGGCCCTGAATCGCCGGGAGCCCTCAGGCACCACTCCTACAGTGGCGGCGGCAGCAGTGGCGGGCCTGTCCTAGCGTTCGGCCACAGTTTCCTCAGGGAGAAGCAGCCAGCCACACAGCCCACTCACACCTCTGGAACCTGAGGAGAAGGGCACTCTTGGCAAAATCTAAGTACTTGCGTATATTTTACGGTGCCCCCCTTACCCCCAAGCCGGCTTCAGCGGCTGAATTCCTGAAACCCTGGTGAGCAGCTAGAGCCATCCCCCCAGCCTTGGGGAAGAAAAAAGTTTGTAATTGGAGGGAAAAGATAATTTGCTAGCTCCATTAACTGGGGGAGCTCAGGACAGAAGCGGCTCCTGTCCAGGCATAAACTGTCCATAGACTTTGAGCACCTTTCCCTTTTGCATGGACCTGTGTGGGCCTATTTTGGGAGAATAGTCCCTTGTTGGCAAACTCCAACCATTTCAGCTGTGTGGTGGAGAGGTGGGTGTTTGACGTTTGACATTGCTTTGCCTATTAAACAAGGTCCTTGTCTATCCACAACAGGGACCTAAGGATTGGTAGCTCTACTCAGGTCACCCAGCCACCAGTGACAGGGGTCCAAAGATAACTGGTACCTCCCAGTCCTTACAACCAAAAACTTTGGATGCCCATAGTCCCTCTGCAGAACCCACCCACCAGCACACTCTAGGGAACAGCGATGCGTTTTCCTCAGAGACACTTGGAGGTCGGTTCTCAGCCCCCTGGCTTGTTCAGAGCGTGACCCCTTGCTGCAATCGAAGTTAGTTTTAAATTTAGAAAAATAGGGGTAAATAATAAGGGAGACAAACTATCCTACTCATCAAAATAAAATACAAGGGAAAAATAGAGACTCAGCAGAAACAAAAAACAACAAATATGAGGAAAGGACAATATATAAAGAAAATCTACCCAGCACATAAAATCATGTGGGAAAAAGAAACTGTCAACACACAAAAAAAGACATCAAAATGATAGCACTAAATTCTTGCCTATCCATAATTACCCTGAATGTAAATGGACTAAATGCACCAATAAAGAGACAGAGAGTGGCAGAATGGATTAAAAAACAAGATCCATCTATATGCTGCCTACAAGAGACACACCTTAGACTCAGAGACACAAACAAACTAGAACTCAAAGGATGGAAAAAATATATCAAGCAAACAACAATCAAAAAAGAGCAGGAGTGGCAATATTAATTTTTGACAAAATAGACTTTAAAGTTAAATCCATCAGAAAGAATAAGGAAGGACACTATATAATGATTAATGGGATAATACGCCAAGAAGATATAACCATATTAAATACTTTTGCACCCAGTGACAGGGCTGCAAGATACATAAAACAAACTCTGTCAGCACTGAAAAGTGAGCTAGGCAGCCCCACAATAATAGTAGGAGACTTCAACACACCACTTTCAGTGAAAGACAGGACATCCAGAAAGAAGCTCAATAAAGACATGGAAGATCTAAGTGCCACAATCAACCAACTTGACCTCATAGACATATACAGAACACTCCACCCAACAGCAACCAACTATACTTTCTTTTCTAGTGCACATGGAACATTCTCTAGAATAGACCACATATTAGGTCATAAAGCAAGCCTTAGCAGAATCCAAAACATTGCAATATTACAAAGCATCTTCTCTGACCATAAGGCCATAAAAGTGGAAATAAATAACAGGAAAAGCAGAAAAGAAATCAAACACTTGGAAACTGAACAATACCCTGCTCAAAAAAGACTGGATTATAGAAGACATTAAGGATAGAATAAAGAATTTCATAGAATCCAATGAGAATGAAAACACTTCCTATCAGAACCTTTGGGACACAGCAAAAGCGGTGCTCAGAGGCTAATTTATATGAATAAATGCACACATCCTCAAAGAAGACAGGGCCAAAATCAAAGAATTATCCCTACAACTGGAACAAATACAAAGAGAGCAACAAAAGAAACCCACAGGCACCACAGGAAAACAAATAATAAAAATTAGAAGTGAACTAAATGAAATAGAAAACAGAAAAACAATTGAAAGAATTAACAAGACCAAAAGCTGATTTTTTGGAAAAAATCAACAAAATTGATAAACTACTGGCCAAACTGACAAAAGAAAAACAGGAGAGGAAGCAAGTAACCTGCATAACAAATGAGATGGACGATATTACAACAGACCAAACTGAAATTAAAAGAATTACATCAGATTAGTATGAAGAACTATACTCAAGCAAATTTGAAAACCTAGAAGAAATGGATGAATTCCTAGAAACACACTACCTACCTAAATTAACACAAACAGAGGTAGAACAACTAAATAGACCCATAACAAAAGAAGAGATTGAAAAGGTAATCAAAAAACTCGCAACAAAAAAAATCCCTGGTCTGGATGGCTTCACTGCAGAGTTCTACCAAACTTTCAGAGAAGAGTTAACAGCACTACTACTAAAGGTTTTTCAGAACATAGAAAAGGATGGAATACTACCAAACTCATTCTATAAAGCCAGCCTATCCCTGTTACCAAGACCAGGTAAAGACACCACAAGAAAAGAAAATTATATCCCTCATGAATGTAGATGCAAAAGTCCTCAACAAAATTCTAGCCAATAGAATTCAACAACATATCAAAAAAATAATCCACCATGACCAAGTGGGATTCATACCAGGTATGCAGGGATGGTTCAACGTTAGAAAAACAATTAATGTTATCCACCACATAAATAAAACAAAAGATAAGAATCACATGATTTTATAAATTGATGCAGAAAAGGTATTTGACAAAGTTCAACACCCATTCATGATAAAAACTCTCAGCAAAATAGGAATAGAAGGAAAATTTCTCAACATAATAACGGGCATTTATACAAAGCCAACAGCCAACATCACCCTAAATAGAGAGAGCCTGAAAACATTCCCATTGAGATAGGGAACCAGACAAAGATGCCCTTTATCACCACTCTTATTCAACATTGTGCTAGAAGTCCTAGCCAGAGCAATTAGGCTAGATAAACAAATAAAGGGCATCCGGTTTGGCAAGGAAGTAGTAAAAATATCTCTGTTTGCAGATGACATGATCTTATGCACAGAAAACCCTAAGGAATCCTCCAGAAAACTACTGAAACTAATAGCAGTTCAGCAGAGTACTGGGATACAAGATAAACATAGAAAAATCAGTTGGATTCCTCTACACCAACAAAAAGAACATTGAAGAGGAAATCACCAAATCAATGCCATTTACAGTAGCCACCAAGAAGATAAAATACTTAGGAATAAATCTTACCAGAGATGTAAAAGACTTAGACAAAGAAAACTACAGTACGCTTCTGCAAGAAACCGAAAGAGACTTACATAAGTGGAAGAACATGCCTTGCTCATGGATAGGAAGACTTAACCTTTATAAAAATGTCTGTTCTACCAAAAGCGATCTATACATTTAATGTAATTCTGATCCAAATCCCAAGGACATTCTTTAATGAGATGGAGAAACAAATCACCAATTTCATATGGAAGGGAAAGAGGCCCTGGATAAATAAGGCATTACTGAAAAGGAAGAACAAAGTGGGAGGCCTTACTTTACCTGATTTTAGAACCTATTGTACCACCACAGTAGTCAAAGCAGCCTGGTACTGGTACAACAACAGATACATGGACCGATGGAATAGAATTGAGAATCCAGACATAAATCCATCCACATATGAGCAGTTGATATTTGACAAAGGCCCCAAAACAGTTAAATGGGGAAAAGACAGTCTTTTTAACAAATGATGCTGGGATGACTGGATATCCATCTGCAAAAAAATGAAACAAGACCCAAACCTCACTCCATGCACTAAAACTAACTCAAAATGGATCAAAGACCTAAATATAAAATCTAAAACGATAAAGATCATGGAAGAAAAAATAGGGACAATGTTAGGAGCCCTAATACATGGCATAAACAGTATACAAAACATTATGAAGAATGTAGAAGAAAAACTAGATAACTGGGAGCTCCTAAAAATCAAACGCTTATGCTCATACAAAGACTTCACCAAAAGAGTAAAAAGACTACCTACAGACGGGGAAAAAGTTTTTAGCTATGACATTTATGATCAGCGCCTAATCTTTGAAATCTACATGATACTGCAAAAACTCAACTGCAAAAAGACAAATAACCCAATTAAAAAATGGGCAAAAGATATGAATAGACATTTCACTGAAGAAGACATTCAGGTAGCTAACAGATACATAAGGAAATGTTCACAATCATTGGCCATTACAGAAATGCAGATCAAAACTACAATGAGATTTCATCTCACTCCAACAAGGCTGGCGTTAATCCAAAAAACACAAAATAATAAATGTTGGAGAGGCTGTGGAGTGACTGGAACACTTATACACTGCTGGTGGGAATGTAAAATGGTGCAACCACTTTGGAAATGGATTTCATGCTTCCTTAAAAAGCTAGAAATAGAACTACCATAAGATCCAGCAATCCCACTCCTTGGAATATATCCTAGAGAAACAAGAGCCTTTACACAAACAGATATATGCACACCCATGTTTATTGCAGCACTGTTTACAATAGGAAGAAGATGGAAGCAACCAAGGTACCCATGAACGGATGAATGGATAAATAAATTACGGTATATTCACACAATGGAATACTACACATCGATAAAGAACAGTGAGCAATCCTTGAAACATTTCATAACATGGAGGACCCTGGAAGGCATTATGCTGAGTGAAATTAGTTCGTTGCAAAAGGACAAATATTGTATAAGACCACTATTATAAGAACTTGAGAAATAGTTTAAACTGAGAAGAAAATATTATTTTGTGGTTACGAGAGGGGCATTCACTAATTAGATAGCAGATAAGAACTACTTTAGGTGAAGGGAAAGACAACACACAATACAGGGGAGGTCAGTACAATTGGACTAAACCAAAAGCAAAGATGTTTCCTGAATAAACTGAATGCTTCAAAGGCCAGCATAGCAGTGGCAGAGGTCTGGGGACCATGGTTTCAGGGGACATCTAAGTCAATTGGCATAATAAAATCTATTAAGAAAATGTTCTCCATCCCACTTTAAAGAGTGGCGTCTGGTGTCTTAAACGCTAGCAAGCAGCCATCTAAGATGCATCAATTGGTCTCAACCCACCTGGATCAAAGGAGCATGAAGAACACCAAGGGCACAAGGCGATTTCGAGCCCAAGAGACAGAAAGGGACACATGAACCAGAGACTACATCATCCTGAGACCAGAAGAACTAGATGGTGTCCGGCTACAACTGATGACTGCCCTGACAGGGAACACAACAGAGAACCCCTGAGGGAGCAGGAGAGCAGTGGGATGCAGACCCCAAATTCTCTTAAGACCAGGCTTACTGGTCTGACTGAGACTAGAAGGGCCCCAGTGGTCATGGCCCCCAGACCTTCTGTTGGCCCAGGATAGGAACCATTCGCGAAGCCAACTCTTCAGACATGGATTGGAGTGGACAATGGGTTGGAGAGGGATGCTGGTGAGGAGTGAGCTTCTTGGATCAGGTGGACACTTGAGACTATGTTGGCATCTTCTTCCTGGAGGGGAGATGAGAGGGTAGAGGGGGTTAGAAGCTGGCGAAATGGATACAAAAAGAGAGAGTGGAGGGAGAGAGTGGGCTGTCTCATTAGGGGGAGAGTAATTGGGAGTGTGTAGCAAGGTGTATATGGGTTTTTGTGTGAGAGACTGACTGGATTTGTAAACTTTCACTTAAAGCACAATAAAAATCATTTAAAAAAAAAAAAACTCCCAGGATTATCATCTAATATTCTTCTGAGGTTTGAAATCCTGGAATGGAAGCAAGTTGTAACATAACCATTTTAAAATTAATATTTTAAAGAATGGGAAGTTTATTTTTCTCTTTGCTTGTTTTTAAATAACCTATTTATAGCAACTGTCAATTGGACAAGTATAAACTTTATCACTAGCTGCTTAATAATTATTCCATTAAGTTGAGTTGGACAAGAGAAAATGTCACTTCACTGTGGAAATAGCAAGTAACTACCTTTTGAATATGTAAATTCTTACCTTTAAGCTTTTTTTTTTTTTTTAAGCAAACAATTAGGTTAGGGATAGGCAGCTGCTGCTCCAGCAAACTTTTATCGTGTTTGAAAAGCTTGTCGACAGTGCGGGAGTGACAGTCCTAGAGGAAGAACTACCTAGTTATACACAGAAAGATTGTCAGGTAAAGAGTTTTTCCTACCACTCTTGCTTATGGGTTATCCTGAGGGGCAAGAATGTATTTCCCAAAATGATCAGATGAGTAAAACCAAATACCATCTTGGTGTTAGATTTTATATTTTCTGGCTTATGTTTCTAGGTTTATTTGCTTGTTGGTTTACAGAAAGTCCTAAGGACTGCAAGCTAATTTAGATCACTGTTCACACCTTACAAAATGATAGACAATGGCAAACAGCAGACTTTTGCTACCTTTTATTAGACACATTTGAAATAATACTGCAAAAATACTATCAGTACCACCCAGACCATAGTGTTTCCCAAGTTGTCAAGTGGCTCTGAGTTTCACTGTCAATTGGGTAGAGAAGGAAATACAGGCAGGGTTAACACCGGTTATGTAAGAATCACAGGCAGAAAAGGAGATAGCAGGTTAGCAGTTCACTGGCTGTTCAAAGCAGGCTCAATTTAGCTAATCACTTTTTATCAGTCTATAATCTTCTCCTGCTCTGACAAGAATGATAAATAGAGCCAAAAAAAAAAAAAAAAAGAAACCCCCTGCCGGCCATCGGGTCGACTTAGATTCATAGTGACCGTATAGGACAGAGTAGAACTGCCCTCTAGAGTTTTCAAGGACCTACTAGTGAATTTGAACTGCTGACCTTTTGGCTCAGCAGAAGGACCTACTAGTGAATTTGAACTGCTGACCTTTTGGCTCAGCAGGTGAACGCTTAACCACCACACCACCAGGGCTTCAAATGCGTTCTAGCAGGTTCTTAAAGTACCTTTCAGAGTACCATTAAAGAGTATACTATGGTAGATTGATTCCAAAGATGATTGCAACCCTATCTCCCAACTTGCGGGTCTTTGGCAATGAGATTTTGCTATTTCTTTCATAAGGAGGTAGAATTTTCTCCTCCCCTTGAATTTGGGCTGGTCTGTGATTTGCTTTATAACCAATAGAATATGGAAGAGGTGATATGTACGGCTTCTGAGGCTAGGCTTATTGACTTCTTATAGCTTCTGTTCTCACATGTTTGGTGTGCTTCTACTTGGAATAACGCCTTAGACAGCCATGCTATAAGGAAGCCCAAGTCAACCTGTGAAAAAGCTTTTGTAGTGGAAACCAAGTTTCTCTGGTTGAGAAGCCCTGCTAGGTCCAGTTTCAGCTGATCAACCAACTGAATACAGTTCCCTGAGTGACCCCAGCAAGACCAGCAGGAGAGTCACCTGTCATCAACCCAGAAATTATTCGTTGTTCAAGAGAAATAGTAAATCATCACTTTAAGCCACTAAGTGTTGGGATAGTTTGTTACACAACAGTAGAAATTGAAACATATACCCTAACGCAGCAATATTTGTATGCAGTTATAAGTAAAAAAAAAGAAAAAAAATTTATAAAGTTAACAATTTTATTGAGTTTGTTGGCTATGTTGTGTAGGTCTATGACTTACGTATGATACAGGGTTTTTCCATGTAACCAGGAGGGCAGCCACAGTTCCCAGTTTTTTTGTTGCGTTGACCTCCATTCTCACAAGGTCCACAGGAGAACTGACACTCTGGTCCCCAGAGGCCATCAGGGCAGGCTTGCAACGTGAAAAAGAGAGAGAAAGAAAGGAGCTTAGACTTTTGGTAAATCTCAAGATAGTTTCAGATTTCAGCTATTGCCTAAGTGAGTTGGAAAATTGAGTGTGTGTGTGTGTGTGTGTATGTATGACCAAGCTGCAAAGAAAGAAACATTCTAGTAGCCTCCAAGGATTTATGGCACTTCCAAAAATATTCGCTGTAGAAATCAACATGATGCTGTGTCTTGTCACTTTGGAAACCCAGATCCAGAGGCTGGCTTTTGCTGAAAATGTGGTTTTGCAGACAGTTACAATGGAAGCAATTCTGATATGTATCTTAGGAGGCAGTTGCACAGAACAAAACCTGAAAATAAGATATAATTTGTAAAGGAAGCTCAGGAGGCGTGTTGTTCAGGAAGTTGCCCCAAATGGTTGTCTGAATCCTGTTTTCCTGCTCTTCCTTTTTTCTATAAGCCAGAATTATCACACCGGAGGTTTGTAATTTGTACAGGGGACAAAAGGAATTGTGCGCTGCCTTTTGGAATGCCCTTTGTATTAGAGAAGGCCAGGCGAGTGAAGCTGGCAGGACCACGGAGGATTCAGTTAGATGTTCAGTTCAATGTACGGCCTATGATCAGAATCACTGGAATTAGAAAGTGGGTGGGAAGCATCCTCTTAATATGTGGAAAACAGACAGAGTTTCCTAACCGTACGCCAATTGAGCAAAGTTCCATCATACCAAGGTGAGCTGTGAAGTATCTTCCTGCCCTTGGACTCTGAATAGTAGAATTATTTCATTTTCTGGAATATTCATTCTGTTGCTGGCTATTATCTGTTGATCACTTAACTCTACGCTAGTCACTTTACCCAGATTCGCTCATTGTTTTCCATAAAAATAACCCAAAGACATAAACAATTTTATCTCCATTTTACATCTAAAACACAGGCTCTGAAATGTTAAGTGACTTACTCTGAGTCACCTAGCTAATAAGCAGCTAAATCAGGATTTGAACCCAGATCTACTGTCCTCTGAAATTGGTGCTGTCAGGCACTACCAAAACTTACTCTGCAATACTAGGTACTCAGGACCTTTCAAGGCAATTAACCTGCTCTTAGAGACCCACCAGAGCTCAAAATTTAAATTTCACTCAACGTGGAACTACCATAACAAAAATCTGGCCTTTTTATGATGACACATTGGTTGTATAGGTCATTTTAGTTGATCTCAAGGGGATTTCTGGGCCACAGAGCCTGACATCAGAGGTCTGCCTATAGCTGGGGCCCATATACCCTAGGCCAAAAACTAATCAAAACAAAGCAAAGACATTGGGTGCCTTTTTTTTTTTTTCCCTTTTTTCCATTTCATAGATTAGTTGTAGAAACCAACTCCTCTGCTCTTTGAAGCCTCTGCTGATAGGCTAAATAAGGCCGAGTACTGATTGTGGAGAGTGCTGATCATTAGTGCCATTGAAATGATTTGCTGTCTCTAATTACCTATTCATCTGCAATCTAGACACAGGTCTGGAGTTAAGATTTTTTAAGATATGTCTGGCTCTAGGAGCACTTGGGCTACTTCATGCTTTTAAAAAAGAGAAAGAAAAACAACAACAGGCCTGATTTTCATCACGCACAACTCCTAGAGAGCCCTTTTCCCTTGATTTCAGCTGTCAGTCATGGCAATCCCATTCACCCACTCTAGTCTGATTCATAATTTCATTTTGCGGTTAGACAAAAATATCAGAATTGGACAAAGGTATCTGATTGAAAAATAATATGTTTTCCAGAGATTATGGTGACCTCTCTGTTTTGCTGATTTACATATACTTTCAACTCATTTTCCTTCACAGTGGGAATCTCAGAAGCATTTTTCCAATAGTGTGTTAAGCAACTGCTTTAAGAAAATGTTATCAGAATAAATTAAATTTACTCAGGTACGTATATATGGCATTGTTTCCACGTACACTACCTTGCAGGGTGTGCCTTTTCCAGTGTGGAAATGAATGGGGACAACTCTTGGGTTAAATATCAGTTGAGTGGGAGGAGGTTTAGACATTGGTGTGGGGCCCACTTCTATACCATGCTAAACACATTTGGGTAATGTTAGGATTCTATTTCCCTGAGTTTCTTTCCCCATAGCTTAGAAAGTCATAATTCAACTACCTAAATATCCCTTCTTTCCATGAAAAACAGATATGATGCTGCTCAGATGTTCTAGTTACATAGCCATAGGACTACCCTGGAAAAGTCATACTTTGGCTTTCATTCAGCTCCAAAAAAGCCCTGCTGATCCCATGAAGACAGCAATGCAAGGAGCAACGTGTGAAATGTGAGGGTCCAAGACAACTTTCAACCCCAGCGCCTGCCTCTGTAGGTGGACCCAGTGATATGGTGGCCTCCGTTCAAACCCATTATCCCCTCCCAGTTTTAAACAAGGTTGCCTTTCAGGTCGCTGCAAAGGCAAAAAGTTCACTTGACTTGAGTACGGTAATTTGCATTTGCTGTATGCACAGTATTGGTGTGCATAAAAGAGAAAAAAACACAGGGATGATTTCCCCAAATAGAATAGTTGTTGGTGGTGATGTTATTTGTCATGGAGTTGATTCCAACTCATGGTGACCACATGCCTACAGAGTAGAACTGCTTTATAGGGTTTTCAAGGCTGTGATCTTTGGAAGTAGACTGCCAGGCCTTATTTTCAAAGTAACAAGTGCTTAATACAGAATATGTGAAAACAGAGGAAGAATGTATAAATTAGGAAGATGGGAACATGCATATTTAAGTATTGATTTAGGCACCGTTCTAGGAGGTTGAGGATATGTAAGGGAACAAAACAGAGATCCTTCCTTTATGGGGCTTAAATTCTGGCACAAAAAGACAGGCAATAAATATTCAACCTAATAAATAATTGGAGTATATAGTATGTTAGTTAGAAGATGATAAACACTATAGAAAAAAAACAGGTGCAATTTTAAGTAGGGTTATATGGAAAAAAATACTCCATGAGAAAGCAACATGAGATTGCTTGATAAGGGGAAAGCGTCAGCCATGCAAACACCTGGGGAAAGGCATTGCATGAGTCACAAGCCAGAGACAGCTATTACTAACATTTGGGAATACCCCTTTCCAAATCTTATATGTACCTAAAGAGATTACACACACATATATCTATATATGTCACTTATAATTGGAATCATAGTGTACAGACACTTTTATATTTAAAGATTTATAAAAAATCTACTCTGTCCTATAGGGTTGCTATGAGTCAGAATTGACTCGACGGCAGTGGGGTTTTGGGATCTATAGAATACTCAGGAATTTGAGAAAGGACAATGCTGATGACCATATTTAAATTTCCCAAAGTTTTGGTATGATTAGGAATCTCGAAATGTATTTGTCTGAATGATCAGTCTTTAGATATAAAGAAAACTATTCTTTAACTCTGGAAGCTAGCAGTGTCCTTGGTTGATTATTTCAGCTCAGAGAAGTGATTTGCTAGCTTTAATCTCCTTAAGATAACATTCTCTGCCAACTTGATCTTTCTTCCCTTGTTCAAGCTAGCAAGGGGGCGGCTAACACCGGAGACCGAGAAGACAAAGTTAAATAACTTTATTGCCCTGTGTCTCAGTTTTCTCACCTGCAAATAGGGGATTAATAAAACTTACCCATCTCCCGAGGACACTGGTGGATTAACTAATTAATGACCATATGGTGCTGAACAAAGGCTGAGCACTGTTATTAGAGAAGAAAGAAAATCTATCATCTGATTGTACCTTCCTGGCATCCGTTGCCTTGGCAACCAGATTTGCAGGTGCAAGTACCATTTTTGGTGTTGCATTCCAGGGTGTTCTCTTTCACACACTGACATTCTGAAGCACAGCCAGCTCCGTAGGCCTCCTTGGGACGGTCTGGAAGCAGATTGAGGCAAACTGGTCACCTGAAAACCATGCTTTGTTTCTTTTAAATTGTTAGTGCACAGGCATGTGGTTCTGCGGTACCTGATTACGGGGGAACAAGCTGCTCATCCTGACTGCCAAAAAGGTGGGGGGCGGGGGACAAATGTCCTTTCAAACCAGGCAATTCATTTGGGTTTTGGCAACTGGATGTGAACAGTGAAGCTTGAACTACTTAAAAGGCTTTAGTGCTTCTGGGAGAGAAATTACTTCTCAATGTGCTCCATTGGTGCCTATAGTTAATATTCTCCGAGGATGGCTAAGGCCTGCCAGGCCCCATATTTATCTTGCCACAGCATGGAGATGATGGACAAGCATTTATGTGAAGGCTCTCCATTGTTTTCACTCCCTTTCATTATACGGTAATCAGAAATAATTTTACATCGAGTAGATAACACAAAGCTTTCATTGTGACAGCACCATTATCTTGGCCACATCTTTGGCAAACGGTGCTTGCCTTCCCTTCATTGTGTTCCCCATGCGATTGGGTTTTAAAAGACGGTAGTCGGCACAGGATTGCTAATTTGAAAAGGTCCAACCTTTGCATTCAGGAAAGCATACCTGTGGATCTCTCTTGGCGCAGTTACTTAGAGTAACTCAATTCTTTTTCCGAAATATACCTCTGGCTATTTTTTTCTCCCCTGTTACAGATGTGCGAGGGACTTATCAAACGAGAAAGATCCTTCAAGGGCCCTCCAGGCTCAAGGTGATTATATTGTTTGTGCTACTAGGCTTTGTGTAGAAAGCTGCTTTGAGAGAACAAAACAAGTAACTTTCTGGAGGATGCAAAGGGGCTTTAGCAGAGATATTTCAAAGTAGTGGTTACAATACTATCATGTAAGGTGACCCCAGTCCCAGTTGCCAGGGACAGTCCAGAGTCATCACTAAAACAGAATAGAATTAATAAAGGGCCCCTTTATATATAGGTGATAAATTATATGATCACTCTATTGCCTTTCCTGTGACTTTCAAGTTTCCTTTCAGGTAATCCTTTCCTAGGCCCATCAAGCCCCATGATCTCTCAGAGCTACTTTCTGCCTTGATGTTGGCCTCTTCTTGCTCATTCCAGAACACTGGATTGGCTTTCATGCTCTACCCTTCCTGGCTCAGCACACATTGTGATTCAGGAGACAACAGGATGCTTAAATGCGACAGTTGGGTGTCTTAATATGTAACTGTGGAAATAGTCTTGGGGGAAAAAAAAAAATGGAGGAATTGGTGATCCAGTGCCTACCCAGGGGGCTGCAGAGTCAAGTATCTCGGGGGCCAGGTAAGTAGCATCAATAAATGAAGCCTCAAGTCTAAGCAAAAAGGGAGTCCTGGAGAACCGGAATGTGTATATTCTCCCTAGGAATGGTCATGTTTGAAAGGCTGATCATCACCACCAACAGTAACAACAAACCTGTTTGCCAGATTTTCCTCTGGGCATCAACTCCTAACAAGATGCAAATGAACATAAATTTGCTGTGTTAATATTACTCTTACCCTAAAATCTTAAATTTTATATGTTTCTGAATTCTTGTCCAAATTATTATTTAATTTTTTGCCAAAATATCAGATATTACCTTGTGAAATACACAAAAGTTATTAAAAATGGGGTTTATGTTATTGCACTAGAGGAGAAATATTAGAAATAATGCTATCTTTGCAGGCTAGTCTTCTTTTGGAATGTTCTGGGCTGTATTTGTTGTCCCAGAATACACCATCACACTTCCTTTGCCCGCATTTACCCGTGCGTTCCCCACTCTCTTTCCTATTGCTTATCTAAGGCTAGCCTTTCCTGAAGACCCAGGTTCAGTTCCCTATGATGCCTTCCCTGTTTCACTTATTGGAGAATTCACAATTCATTCTCTGCTTTCAAAGGACATGTCTTTCATAAAATAGATTAAGACTCATGAGCATCCAACTAAAAATACAAATAAGACTCTAATCATTTTCTGTTAGGAAGGGATGGGTCATAGTATTACTGAGGCTCATCCAGGAAGGAGTTGTACAGGAGCTGGTCCTTCAAAGAAAAGTGGGGGGATGCAGAGTGAAATAAGTCAGCCACAAAAGGTCAAATATTATATGATCCCACTCATACCAATATCTAGAATACACAAATGTATACCCTAACCCAAAATGCATTGCTGTGGATTCCAACTCATACTGACCATCTAGGACAGAGTAGAACTGCCTCATAGGGTTTCCAAGCCTTTAGTATTTACCAGAGTAGACTGCTCCATCTTTCTCCTGAGGAGTGGCTTGTGGATTCGAACTGCCAACCTTTCAGTTAGCAGCCGATCACTTAACCACTGCATCACCAGGGCTCCTTAGGCAAATGTAAAACCACAAACCCCTTGCCGTGGAATCAATTCCGACTTATAGTGAACCCATAGGACAGAGTAGAACTGCCCCATAGGGTTTCCAAGGAGCAGCTGTACATGTAAAAATATTGAAATGGCAAATGTTTTGTTATAACATATACTTACCACAATTAAAAAAAAGAAAAAAGGGAAGGGATATGGAATAGGTAGGGGGGCAGAGAGGAGACAGATTTAGGCTCACAGGCGCGCGTGCACAGCTCTGAGGGGTATGGCGAACATTCCTACTGCGAGAAATTCTGAAAGTTACCTGTTGGTCATCCTGTTTTCCTGTACCTTTTGCAAAATGTGATTGATGGCCAAAGTGGCAAAAGAGCCTGTTTTAGAAATTTTAGGGAATAGCTTTGCCTTGTAATAGAGCCCAGGAATAAAACAGCTTTGTTCTGGCCCTTTGAAAATCTATTTCCTTGAAGTGTCAAGTATCCAAAAGAACTATTAACAACCTCTCTCAATAATTAAGGTTAATGCTGACTAGAAAAAAATTTTTAAAGAATTTAGAAATACTTTACTTTCACTCACGAAAATCCAGATTCTATAATTTAAGAAGGCAAAATAAAAACTAGAACATAATCATCATGTGTTTATATTTATTATATGGTATGACTATAAAATGTTTTATGGCTTTTCATCTCTTTCTTGGTCTAATATATTCTCTGTATTCCTGTGAGCCTCCAGGCCCTACACAGAGAGCAACTCTAGTGCCTGTGACTTACTCAGATGACAAAACCACCCGTAGCGCCCTGGCTTGCACATACGGGCCCCATACACCCTGTGGCAATGACCGTTGTTGGCACAGTTACATTTCCTCTTGCAGTTCTTCCCAAAAAATCCTTTTGGGCATCCTGGAGGGTGGAAGGACAAACAAAAAAATATTAACCCACATGCAAAATTTGCTATAGGGTTGTAACATGAATTAAGAAGCTTGGGAAAATGAAATGTTGGTTCCAATCTGGTTATATTGAGGCTAGAGAGATCTTCTAAAAATGATAAATATGATTCTGTATCCTCTCATTAAAATCCTTCCATGACTTTCTATGGCTATTAGGTTCATCATAGCTGCTGTTGAGTCACCACAGACGAATGGTGGTTATGCATGAGGTGCATTGGCAGGAATCGAACCTGGATCTCCCACATGGAAGGTGAGAATTCTACCACTGAACCATCACTGCCCTCATTGTTAGGTTTTGGAATGTTCAGGAGTCAGCCGAGTTGATTCAGACTCATACCAACCCTATAGGACAGGGTAGAACTGACCCAAGGCTGTAGTCTCTATGGAAGCTGACTGCCACATCTTTCCCTCACAGAGCGGCTGGAGAGTTCTAACTGCTGGCCTTTTGGGTAGCAGCCAAGTGCTTAACCATTGTGCCACCAGGGCTCCTTTTCACTGTTAGGTTAAAGACCCCAAATTTAACAAGACCTACAAGCCCCCACACACTCTTTCCCACTTTAGGGTCTGGCAGCGTGTGGCTTCCTCAGTTTGGAATGCTCTTCCCTCATTCTCCCCGCCTCACTTCTACTCCTTTTGTGGGCTTCTGCTTAAGTGTCACTTCTTCAAAAGTCTTTCACACAGTTTGCATCTATTCCTCCTGGTCTTACCACCAACTACCCCGTAATATTTAATTTGTAATACCTACCAATCTTTGTAATCTTCTGTCTTGATAAGACTGAAAGTACTGCAGAGAAAGACCAGGGTCTTTTTTTCTCCTTGTTTTTGTGTTATCATATCATAATGCCTGGCACAATGCCTTGAAAACAATGCATATTTTTTGAATAAATGAATAAACATTGCTCATGGAATAAGATACTGGAATGCCAGCAGGGGCCTTGCTGCACCTCAGGGAGCTAAGTAAACTGGGTTTGCATCTCCCCTGTTGTGTAATCTGTGAGAATCTGATAAACTCCCCATGATTTCTTCAAATTCCTGGGGACCTATATCTTCATTGACTCTTCTTTCAGCTCTTGTGCCTGTAAAAACTGCCTCTTCTGTGTGTGTGTCTGTGTGTCTGTGTGTGTGCTTTATCAACCCATGTGAGAAACATTTCCTCTTCACTCGCCTCTGTGAAAAATTTCACACACACCACTCACAGGTACTTTGGGAATTTTTCTTCCACCGTCTCTTCTCCCCTTTTCTCTCCCCGTCCCCTCCTTTTTTTCTCTGATTTTCATCCCTCTCCCCCTGGCTTGCCCAAGGGGCTCCATTCTTTCTACCTTTTACTATGCAGAGCAAATCAATTCTTCCCAGCTCCTATATCCAAACCTGCACATATGAACACAGCTATGAAAACTAAATAATACGTGGAATTTTAAAAAAGTTTCATTATAATTACTCAGAGAAATTCTTGACACGTCAAAGTAGACATTTCCATATACACTAATAAAGGTATTTGGCCAGAAGATCTACTCAGAGCACAAACCAGCTTTCTAGACCCATGTTGAAAGTTGTTTTTTTTTTTTTTTAATTTCCATGCTGTATTTTAAGAGCTCGTATTCTCAAAAGTATGAGTGATGAATGACTGACCACTTCCATTTACTGCAGTTTGTAGGAATTTTCAAGAAAACGTCTCCACCTTTGTTGTAAGGCCTAAAATTAAGAGCCAATATTATGTTCTGCACCAGCATCTGGTGGAAACCAGAAAGGACTGGAGTGTCCTAATTGCAAGGTCCCCTCCCAAGGTCCCCTATCCAAGCAACAGTCTATATCATGGGGTCAAGGCACAGTTCCTGCTTATCCCTAAAAATTGGACTCCAGTTCCTTTCCAGCTCATGGAAGTATTCAAACAAGCCAATGGTATCCTAGGGAGTTAGGGGACAATTCAACCTCTTGATATTACAAAGCCTGCCTCCCACAGCCCCTGGTTGTTCACTGTTTCAAGCTGAGACTCCCATGTGGTTTTGCATGATGTGTGGTGTCCTCCTTCCCTGAGCTGTGAGTCTATGTGACTAATAAATTGCTCTCGATCTAATATGCCCATTCCTAATGTCTTGGGTTTGGCTGTCCCCATAATGCTAGGCTGGGGCTCCCTCCATCACTGAAATGGAGTGAATCCCAAACCAAATCAAACCCATTGCCATGGAGTTGATAGGAGGTGATTAAAATTAGAGAACATTTTTCTTTTATTTCTTCTAATTAGATTGTTCTGTCTTCATTATAAAAAAAAAAAATAGAGAAGAAATGCAAGGAAAATATAAGCTTCAGTGTTGAGGGACAGGATTCTCTTTAAAGTGCCATGTTAGCACTTAAGAGAGCCTCAAGGTGTTCCAAAGCCAAGGGAAAATCCATCTTTTCATTTTAAGGAGGCATGGTGATATAGTGGTTAGCCACTCGGCTGCTAACCAAAAGGTTGGTGGTAGCTGGTAACCAAAAGGTTAGAGGTTTGAATCCACCAGCTGTTCTTCGATAGAAAGACGTGGTTATCTGCTTCCATAAGACTACAGGCTTGGAAACTCTATGGGGCAGTTCTACCCTGTCCTTATAGGGTCATTGGTTCGAACTCACCAGATGCTACACTGGAGAAAGATGTGGCAGTCTGCTTCTGTAATTATATTTACAGCCTTGGAAACCCTATGGGGCAGTTCTATTCTGTCCTATAGGGTAGCTTTGAGTTGGAATCGATTTGACAGCACTGCATTTGTTTTTCTTTTGGTTTGGTGAGTCAGAATGGACTCAATGGCAATGGTATCATTTTATCAGCTAATCCATATTCAAGTTTCTGTATGAATTTTATATTGGTGATGTTTTATTCTGACTTATCTGAGACAGGTATTTTAGTTTCATTTCTCTTGCTACCATGTTTGGGTAGCATGCCTTATGGAAGAAATACTGAAGATATTTATCTACAAAACATAACGATGTAAAAAAAAATTACTTCCCAATTATAATAAAATCACATTTATTCAACCTAAATATTATATAGTTGAATGTGTCAAATTGCAGGCAAATATAGCTGGAATTCTCAATACTGAGTTGCATTCATTTGTTCAGATGGAGATTTGTACAGTGAATAAGACGTCGCCCTGGCTCTCAGTGAGCTGTCTGTCTAGTGAGGGAGATAGAACAGGAACACGGCTAACTTTTAATGCAATGTAGAGAAAGAGTGACTTAAAATCCACAGAAAAGATAAATAATTGTGGGAGACAAGGAACATCACATAAAGCTTCATACAACAGGTGGCAAGCCAAACCAAATCCATTGTTGCCAAGTCGATTCTGCTTACAGCGACCCTACAGGATAGGGAAGAACTGCCCCATAGGGTTTCCAAGACTGCAAGCCTTTAAGGAAGCATACTGCCACATCTTTCTCCCACAGAGTGGCTGGTGGGTTCAAACCACTGACCTTTCAGTTAGCAACTGAGTGCTTAACCACTGTGCCATGAGGGCACCTTACACAATAGGTGGCAATAGACCTTAAATGACAATTGGAGTTGAGCATGTGGAAATGGGGGAAGGAGAACGGCAATCTGATGGAGAAAACAGCTTAACAAAAGGTACGTAAGCTGAAAAGTACAAGGCTTTAAGCAGTAAGTGGTTTAGTTTGCTGGGAATAATAGGCTGGATCAAGAGTTGTGATTAAGATAAAGAGTGAAAAGGATTATAAGACCTGATTTTAGATGGTTGCCAGTGACTGAATAAGAAGTGTACACTTTATGTGTCAAGAAACGGGACGTCCTTAAAGTTTTTTTTTGAGCAGGAGAGAAAAGCGATCAGAGGACTGCTTGAGGAAGTTCTCAAAACTCTAACGAGTTAAAAAAAAAAACGAGTAACCTCGGCTAAATCAGTTCACTATTTTACGACTAAGTTCTGCATCTATATCATAACAGAAAAAATATTTGTCTTCTATCTTTCCACGTGCAGGGGTTTTAAAAGAAAATCTCTTACATCATCCTCCAAGCAAATCATAAAGATGAGGACAAACCTTTTCTTAAAAAACATTTATTAAATAAATTTTAGAAGAGGGAACAAAAATAAAGACTGCCAATATATTCCGGTTTTGCTACCTGGCAGTTTTAATTCCTGAAAGTATACTTTCAACTAAAATCTGAAGGAAGAGACTTGGAGGGAGGGTATAATTTTTTAAATCTTTGATATTTTCTCTTGGAAGACTCGTATAAAACATTTTTAAAAGTGTCATTGGCTGTGCTAACACCATTTTACAAAAGAAAGAGACACACACACACACACACACACACACAAAGAAAAACAAACAGCCAACAGCCATGCAATTCTGTTTAATTGCCCTTTGTATCACAAATTCTTTGCTTTTTTCTTTTACATTGGGAATAGCTTGAAAGGGCCTAGTGATTTATTTAAATGAAGGGATTTTTATAGGCCTAGAATATTAGAGATCTTTATTAACTTTTACATTTCATGGATAAACAAAATACAGCACATCAAGTTTCCCAGGGAACACAAAATCTCCCCCCTCTAATCTCATGTTCAGTTTAAAACCTCAGCATTTTATAGCCATTCTTTATGTACAACAAATAAATTGGTTTCACCCATATCAATTGTTTACCTTATTGAAACATTTTAGGAAGAATATGTAAAGGAGAGCTCACTACCTGTAATTTGGTGTACCTGCGCCATTTCTCCAGGATATCACTTACTTTCGTTGCAAAGAAGGCCACCCAGCCAGCCAGGCAGGTGCACCCCCTCCTCCCTTCCTTATTTGCCTCCATTCGTGCAGTCCTCACAGCTCAAACTGCAGTCATGTCCGAAAGTGTCATCTAAACAGACTGGAATGTGATATCATCTTAGTTGATCCATTACGGTTTTACATAATTGAAAAAAGGAAATGAAACCCCTAATTTCCCAAAGAAAATCATGACCCGGGAGCACATTTCCTAAAGTCCCAGAAAAGGACAAGAGCAAAAAGATATATTTTTAAAGGGCTTATTTTATCTGTTTCAATTGTAAAAATAACACATAGTCCCAAAAGAATATTTAAGAAAGTAAAAAGGTGAAAAGAAATTACCACTAATTCCAGAACACAAAAGTAATCAATGGGGGACCAAGATGGCTGAATAGTCAGATGCTTTCTGTCGTCCCTCTTACAACAAAGACCCGAAAAAACAAGTGAATTTGATGTATATGAAAATCTAGAGACCCTAAGCATCAAAGACTAAGCTGAAGAATTGAACCGAGTAGCAAGTGGAAGGAGAAACAGTTCAAAAACAGTGGAAACAGGAAATTACAGATGGAAAGATCGCAAGTGTCCTGTTAGCTGAATCTGCACAGCACACACAGGTTGAGGCAAACAGCAATATCCCAAGCCAAAACCCACCCCATCTGGTGAAACCAAGCAGCAGAGAATCTGTATGCACTTCCATAACCAAACAGGAGCAACACCAGAACTGAGAAAGTTAAGTGCAAACTCCCATCCTACCGTGCACACACCATAGCTCTTCCCCCATCAGAGCTCCATAGCCAAGGGGTGCTCCTTTCTCCTCAACCATTCCCTCCCGACTCTGAAACCAGCCCAGCTGCATTCAACACTGACACACCCCCTAAGCCTGGAACTCACAGCCTGGTTCCGGAGGCACCCGCTACTTCACCCAACCACTGGTATAGGGGGTCCAAGGACTTTCAATGCCCTTCACTCCTGCTGATTACCCACACCAGTGCCTTGTTGGCCAATCCAAGGTAGTACGTTCTCATTAGGACAAAATACGTAGGGCATCCACCTGAAGCCCATTTTTACCTGCAGCAGCCCAGTTAGAGTTGCAGATTGGTGGTGTTTGACACCACCACGCATCCGAAGAAGGGTACTCATTCACCCACACTGGGGGCTTAAGGGCCAGTGGTACAACCCACTCCATCGAATCATCCATGGAGCCTGAGAATTAGTGGCAACTACCAATCCCTCCAGCCGACAACACCAGGCACCCAAGGACTGGCTGCACTGCCTCTCCCGTCTGCCCCACTATGTGCTCTAGTGGAAAAGGGCATGTCCTCCATCTGGGCACCCGGCGGCAATATGGGGGCAGCCTTGCCCCCCATATTGCTCCCCACTGTAACCAGAGAGCTGTGCCTGCTCTGAATGCCCCAATTCAGTGCTGCCCTCCCAGGACTGTAGATGATAGTCTCTGCACCACACTTTCAGTGACCAATGACCTTGGTACCCATGCTCCGATGAAGTGGTAAGCAGCAGAGCACACACACAACACCCAACCCAGCAACCTGGGAGAATATGCCCTGTACCCATCGTGAGGTAACCAGCAGGGCATATTCATCACTACACCAAAAATTGCTGCCTACATCATTAGCACCCCTACAAGAACAATAAACAGACTCCCAGGCTCACACACCTGGTAGATGCTCTGACCACCTGGAGACAGGAGATGAGAGCTTCAGTAGGGCAAGATTAATGATCAGAGTAGCACACAGGCCCAGACTACTTGGACATATCAAAACAAAAATTCAGGATTCAGTAAACAAAAATACTATAAGTAAATATATAAATATAATAACTTATTGATGCCTTGGAGACAAAGGTCAATCTCAAATCACATAAAGAAGCAGGACAAGATGTCTCCAACAGCAACGAAAATTAAAGAACCAGAAAATCTCCTGGAGGAAGATAAGGCAATGGAGTTTCCTGACAAAGAATTCAAAAGACTAATATACAGAGCTCTCCAAGAGATCAAAAAGGAGATCAGGCAAAACTCAGACCAAATCAAGGAACACACAGGTAAAGCAATAGAAGAATTCAGGACAATAACACAAGAACAAAACAAAAGAACAAACAGGTTGCTAGAAACCACACAAAACAGCAATTAGAGATCCATAAGATTAACAATAAAATTTCAGAATTAGACAACTCAACAGAAGGTCATAGGAGCAGAATTGAGACAATGGAAGCCATAAATAGTGAGATTGAAGATAAATCCCTTGACACCAATTTGTTTGAGGAAAAAGCAGAAAAAAGAATGAAGAAAAATGGAGAAAGCCTAAGAATTATGTGGGATACTATTAAGAGGAAAAGCCTACGAGTGATAAGACTATCACAAAGCGGGGGAGGGTAACAGAAAATACAGTGAGAATTGTCAAAGATTTGCTGGCAGAAAACTTCCCTAATATGATGAAAGACAAAAAGATCTTTCCAAGAAGCTCAACAAACCCCACACAGTATAGACTCCAAAAGAAAGTCACCAAGACATATCATAATCATACTTGCCAAAACCAAAGACAAAGAAAGAATCCTGAGAGTGGCCAGGGATAAATGAAAAGTCACCTACAAAGAAGAACCAATTAGAATAAACCCTGATTACTCAGCAGAAATCATGTAGGCAAGAAGGCAATGGGATGACATATATAAAGCCTTAAAGGGGGAAAAAAATTGCCAGCCAAGAATTATATATCCAGCAAAATTTTCTCTCAAATACAATGGCGAAATTAGGTCATTTTCAGATAAACAGATTAAGGAAATATGTAAAAATCAGACCAAAATTACAAGAAATATTAAAGGGAGTCCTCCAGTTAAAGAAGGAACAACATCAGACAACATTTCAAGACTAGGGCACAGATCACTCAGATACCAATGCAGATAGGGAATTTACAAAAACAAAAGAAAGCGAAAAGACTGAAAACAGTGAACCAGAGACATTGATATGTAAATAACAACAATGTCAAAACAAAAAAGAGGGAATAATGGTATACTCATAGAACCTCCATATGGAGAGGAAGACTAGTTTAAACTTAGAAAAATAAACGTAAATTTCAAGGTAACCACAAAGGAAGCTAACAAATGCACTTATCAAAATAAAAAAGATAAAAGACATAAAGACTAGGAAACACAAAATCAACAATAATGAAAGAGATGCAAAGAAAATACTTAAATAAAAATAACTCAGCACACAAAATTAAGCGTAACAAAGAAACCATCAACACTACACACACACACAAACACAACAAAATGACAGCAGTAAACTCATAAAAAAAAAAAAAAAAAACTCATACCTATCAAAAATTACACTGAATGTAAATGACCAGTAAAGAGAAAATGGCAAAATGAATTAAAAAACATGATCCATCTACAAAAGACACACCTTTGACACAGAAACATAAATTAAAATTCAAAGGATAAAAAATATATAAACATCAAGCAAACAACAACCAAAAAAGGATTAGGAATGGCAATATTAATTTCTGATAAAAATAGGCTTCAAAGCAAAAACCACCATAAAGGATAAGGAAGGACACCACATAATGATTAAAAAGTCAATACACCAGGAGGACATAGTCACAATAAACATAAACACACTCAATGGTAGGGTGCCAAAATACATAAACTCTAACAGCATTGAAAAGAAAATAGTTCTGCAATAATATTAGGAGACTTCAACATACCACTTTCAGTGAAGGACAGAACATCTAGAAAGAAAACAAAGATACAGAAGATCTAAATGCCACAATCAACCAACTTTACCTCATACATGTATATAGAACACTTCACCCAACGATGGCAAAGCATAAATTTTTTTCCAATGCACATGGAAAATTCTCCAGAATAGACCACATTTTAGGCCACAAAGCAAGTCTTAACAACACCCATAACACTGAAATAATACAAACCATCTTCTCTGATCATAATGCCATAAAAACAGAAACCGATAACAGAAACAACAAAGAAAAAAAAATACATAGAAATTGAACAACACCTTGCTTAAAAACTACTGGATAAGAGAACAAGTCCAGAACGGAATAAAAAAATTCATAGAATCAAAAGGGAATAAAAACATATCTTATCAAAATCAATGGAACACAGCAAAAGCAGAGCCTAGAGATCAATTTATACCTGTAAACAGAAAAAAACAGAAACATCAAAAAAGAAGGGCTAAACCCAAAACAACCCTACAACTCGAACAAACAGAAAAAGAGCAGCAAAAGAAGCCCTCAGCACCAGAAGAAAGGAAATAATAAAGATTAGAGCAGAAATAAATGAAATAGAAAACAGAAAAATAATTGAAAGAATCAACAAGACCAAAAGTTGGTTCTTTGAAAAGATTAACAGAATCCACAAATATCCGCTAAGCTGATGAAAGAAAAACAGGATAGGAAGCAAATAACCTGAATAAGAAACGAGATAGGAGGTATCACAACAGATCCAACTGAAATAAAAAGCATCATAACAGAATACTATGAAAAATCATACTCCAGCAAATTCGAAAACCTAGAGGAAATGGACAAACTTCTAGAAACACACTACCTCCCTAAATTAACACAAACTGAGATAGAAAAGCTAAACAGACCCATAAAAAAAAAATTTAAAGAGGTAATAAAAAAAACTCCCCCTCCCCCACACAAAAAAAGGCAGCTCTGGCCCAATGGCTTCACTGGAGAATTCTTCCAAACTTTCAGAGAAGAGCTAACACCAATACCAATACTACTAAAGGTATTTCAGAGCATGGAAAAGTAAGAAATACTCCCAAATTCATTCTATGAAGCCAGCATATCACTGATATCAAAGCCAGGAAAAGACACCACAAAAAACAAAAAACAAAAAAACTACAGACCAACATCTCTCATGATTATAGACATAAAAATTCTCAACAAAATTCCTGTTGTTGTTGTTGTTAGGTGCCATCGAGTCGGTTCTGACTCACGTTGACCCTATGCACAACAGAATGAAACACTGCCCGGTCCTGCGCCATCCTTACAATCGTGGTTATGCTTGAGCTCATTGTTGCAGCCACTGTGTCAATCCACCTCGTTGAGGGTCTTCCTCTTTTCCGCTGACCCTGTCCTCTGCCAAGCATGATGTCCTTCTCCAGGGACTGATCCCTCCTGACAACATGTCCAAAGTATGTAAGACACAGTCTCACCATCCTTGCCTCTAAGGAGCATTCTGGCTGCACTTCCTCCAAGACAGATTTGTTTGTTCTTTTGGCAGTCCATGGTATATTCAATATTCTTCGCCAACACCCCAATTCAAAGGTGTCAACTCTTCTTCGGTCTTCCTTATTCATTGCCCAGCTTTCACATGCATGTGATGTGATTGAAAATACCATGGCTTGGGTCAGGCACACCTTAGTCTTCAGGGTGACATCTTTGCTCTTCAACACTTTGAAGAGGTCCTTTGCAGCAGATTTGCCCAATACAATGCATCTTTGATTTCTTGACTGCTGTTTCCATGGCTGTTGATTGTGGAGCCAAGTAAAATGAAGTCCTTGACAACTTCAATCTTTTCTCCGTTTATCATGATGTTACTCATTGGTCCAGTATTGAGGATTTTTGTTTTCTTTACATTGAGGTGCAGTCCATACTGAAGGCTGTGGTCTTTGATCTTCATTAGTAAGTGCTTCAAGTCATCTTCACTTTCAGCAAGCAAGGTTGTATCATCTGCATAACACAGATCGTTAACGAGTCTTCCTCCAATCCTGATGTCCTGTTCTTCATATAGTCCAGCTTCTTGGATTTTTTGCTCAGCATACAGATTGAATAGGTATGGTGAAAGAATACAACCCCGACGCACACCTTTCCTGGCTTTAAACCAATCAGTATCCCCTTGTTCTGTCCGAACAACTGTCTCTTGATCTATGTAAAGGTTCCTCATGAGCAAAATTAAGTGTTCTGGAATTCCCATTCTTGGCAATGTTATCCATAACTTGTTATGATCCACACAGTCATGTGCCTTTGCATAGTCAATAAAACACAGGTAAACATCCTTCTGGTATTCTCTGCCTTCAGCAAGGATCCATCTGACATCAGCAGTCACATTCCTGTTTCCATGTCCTCTTCTGAAACTGGCCTGAATTCCTGGCAATTCCCTGTCAATATACTGCTGCAGCCACTTTTGAATGATCTTCAGCAAAATTTTGCTTGCATGTGATATTAATGATATTGTTCTATAATTTCCACATTTGGTTGGATCACCTTTCTTGGGAATAGGCATAAATAAGACAGACTAGGAAGAAGGACCCAGCAGTCTACTTCTGAAAAGCATTAGCCAGTGAAAACTTTATGAATAGCAGCGGAACACTGTCTGATATAGTGCTGGAAGGAGAGCCCCCACCCAGGTCGGAAGGTACTCAAAAGATGACTGGGGAAGAGCTGCCTCCTCAAAGTAGAGTCGACCTTAATGACGTGAAGGGAGTAATGCTTTCGGGACCCTCATTCGCTGATGTGACAGGATGCAAAATGAGAATAAACAGCTGCAAATGTCCATAATAATAAACAGAGAGGGCTATAAAACAAAAAATAATACAAATGAGGATTGTGCTTCTTAGTTCAACCAGAAACAGGAGGCCAAATGGGTGGCTTTTGTCCACAGACAGGATGAAAAGGCAGGAAGAGACAGGAACTAGTTGAATGGACACAAGGAAACTGGGGTGGAAAGGAGGAGTATACTGTCATATTGTGGGATTGCAATTAATGTCACAAAACAATATGTGTGTAAATTTTTGTATGAGAAATTAACTTGAGCTGTAAACTTAAAAAAAAAACACATGCAAGCAAAAAAAATTATTAAAAAAATACTTCACACCTCAAAAACAAGAGGACAAATAATCCAATTAAAAAAATGAAAGGATTTAATTAGGCACTTCACAAAAAAAGACACTCAGATGGCCAACAGACACATGAAGAAATGCTCAGGTTCATTAGTCATTAGAGAAATGCAAATCAAAACTACAATGAGATACCATCTCACCCCAACAATACTGGCACTAATCCAAAAACACAAAATAACAAATATTGGACAGGTTATGGGGAGACTGGAGCTCTTATGCAGCACTGGTGGGAATGTAAAATGGTACAACCACTTTGGAAAATGATATAGTGCTTCCTTAAAAAGCTAGAAATAGAAATTCCATATCATCCACCAATTCCACTCCTAGGAATATACCCTAGAGAAATAACAGCTGTCACATGAATAGACATATGCACCCCTATGTTCACTGCAGCAGTGTTCACAGTAGCAAAAAGATGGAAACGGCCTAAATGCCCATCAACAGATGAACAGATAAACAAACACACAGTGGAATACTATGCAATGTTAAAGAACAACGATGAATCCTTGAAACATATCAAAACGTGTGAATCTGGATGGCATTATGCTAAGTGAAATAAGTCAGTCACAAAAGGGCAAATACTGTATGAGACCATGATTATAAGAACTCCAGGAAAGGTTTACACACAAAAACAAACAAAGATTCTTTGATGGTTATGAGAGTGGGGAGGGGAAATCACGAACTACATAGTAGACAAGTGTTAACTTTGGTGAAGGGAAAGACAACAAACAACATACAGGTAGTCAGGACAATTGGACCAAAGCAAAAGCATAGAAGTTTTCTAGACACATCCAAACATTTTGAGGGACTAAGTAGTTGGGGCTGGGAGCTGGGGATCATAGGCTTGGGAGACATCTAGGTCAACTGGCATAACATAGTTCATAAAGAAAATGTTCCACATCCCACTTTGGCGAGCAGTGCCTTGGGTCTTAAAAGCTTGTGAATGGCCATCTGAGATATACCTATTGGTCTTATCCTGTTCAGAGCAAAAGAGAATGAAGAAAATCGAAGACCCAAGGAAAATATTAGCTCAAAGGATTAAAGAATCACATGAACCAGAGACTTCACCAGCCTGAGCCCGGAGGAACAAGATGGTGCCTGGCTACCACCGCCAACTGCTCTGACAGGGATCACAACAGAGTCCTGGACAGAACAGGAGAAAAATGTAGAACAGAATTCAAATTCACCAAAAGGACCAGACTTACTAGTCTGACAGAGAGACTGGAGGAACCCCAAGACTATGGGCCCAGGACACTCAGCTAGCTAACTCAGAACTGAAAGCTTCCCTGAAGCCCACTTTTCAAACAAAGATTAGACAGGCCTATAAAATGACACATGTGAGGAACATGCTTCTTCGTTCAATCAAATGGGCCAAATGGGCAAATCTTGTCCAAAGCAAGATGAGAAGGCAGGTGGGGACAGGAAAAGGATGTATAGACACAGGGAACCTGGGGTGGAAAGGGAGGCTTGCTGTCACATTGTGGGGATTGCAACCAATATCACAGAACAATATGTGTATAAATTTTTGAGTGAGAAATTAACTTGAGCTGTAAACTTTCAACTGTAGCACGATAAAATAAAAAAAAGTGTTCATGACATTCTTGTACTTTTCGTTCCAATCTTTTTTATGCATAGATTTTTCTTTCAAGTAAACCTTTTGATTGAAATTTAATATATGTGCAGAAAAGTGCACAGATCTCAACTGTATACTTCAAAGTTTTTTTCCCCACAATGTAAACATCCTCATGCAAATACCACCCAGATCAAGATGTAGACTATTACCAGAATACCAGAAGCCTTGAGCTGACTTGATGCTTCTTGCATTAGCTTTACAAATTAAATGTTATCCTGATTTCTATAACTATGATTATCTTTCTTTACTTTTGGAGTTTATACAAGTGGAATTAAAAAGTATATACTCTGTTTATATTCTACATCCTAGTTTAATGAGTAGCATCTGGGGTCTTCAAGGCTTGTGAGCAGCCATCCAGGATACAACTATTGGTCTCTACTCATCTGGAGCGAAAAAGAAAGAAGGAAACCAAAGACTCGAAGAAGAGATTAGTCTACAGGACTAACTGCCTGCACAAACTGCAGCCTCATCTATCCTGAGACCACAAGATGGTGCCCGGCCACTACTACCGACCATTCTGACCAGGGATATAATACATGGAGCCAAATAGAATGGGAGAAAATTGTAGAACAAAACTCAAATTCTTTAAAAAAAAAAAAAGGGCAGACTGCTGGACCTGTAAAGACTAGAGGAACCCCTGAGACTATCGCCCCAAGATACCCTTTAAACTTGAAACTCAAACCACTCCTGGAGGTCACCTATCAGCCAAAAGGACAGAGTGGCTCATAAAACAAATAGTATCAGTTGTGAGTTATAGTATCAATATGAGTTCTGTGCTTCTTTAAAAAAAAATCAGCTATAGGAAGCCAAACAGTCAACATTTACTCTAAAGCAAAGATGAGAAGACTAGGGGTGAGGGGGGAGTAGAAGGAGGCAGGGAAGCTAGATTAATGGAAGCAGAATAACCAAATGGAAATAATGAGAATGTTGACATAATGTAGAAAATATAACCAACGTCACTGAAAAATATGCATAGAAATTGTTAAACAGGAATCTAATTTGCTGTGTAAACTTTTACCAAAACCACAATAAAATATTTTTAAAAATTATGTGCTTTTTGAGGTCCAGCTTCTTTGACTTGGTATTATGTGTGTGAGACTCCTCTACATTGTGTGCACAGTAGTTTGTTCTTTTATGGCTGTGCAGTGTCTTCCATTGTATAAACAATGTACTTATCCATTTTGTTCTCGAGGGAAATTTACCTTAATCTGAATAAGGATTGACAGGATGCGTTTTAGCTATTTTCTAAGGCTTCTTCCATTTCCATTTTTGCCCCTTTCTAGGTTGGGGCACATGTCTGTCAGTTTGTCCTCCTGTGGTAGCTTGTGTGTTGCTGTGATACTGGAAGCTTTGCCACCAGTATTACAAATACCAGCAGGTTCACCCTTGATGGTCAGGTTTCAGTGGAGCTTCTGGACTAAGACTAGGAAGAAGGGCATGGCAGTCTACTTCTGAAAAAATTGGCCAGTGAAAACCTTATGGGTAGTGCAGAACATTGTCTGATGAGCCTTTCAGGTTGGAAGGCATTCAAAATACAACTAGGGAAGGCCTACCCCCTCAAAGTAGAGTCAACCTTAATGACACAGATGGAGTAAAGCTTTTGGCACATTCATCTGATGATGTGGCATGACTCAAAATAAGAAACAGCAGCAAACATTCATTGATAATTGGAATATGGAATGTATTTTACTTGGATCTGCAGTCAACGCCCACGGAAGCAGCAGTCAAGAAATCAAATGATAGATTGCATTGGGCAAATCTGCTGCAAAGCTGTTAAAAAGCGAAGATGTCACTTTAAGGACTAAGGTGCACCTGACCCAAGCCATGGTGTTTTCAATCGCCTCACATGCACGTGAAAGCTGGACAATGAATAAGGAAGAACAAAGAAGAATTGACATGTTTGAACTGTGGTGTTCGGGACAAATATTGAACATACTGCCAGAAGAATGAACAAATCTGTCTTGGAACATGTATAGCCAGAATGCTCATTAGAAGCAAGGATGGCTAGATTTCATCTTATATACTTTGGACATGTTATCAGGAGGGACTAGTCCCTGGAGAAGGACATCATGCTTGGTAAAGTAGAGGGTCAGTGAAAAAGAGGAAGACCTTCAATGAGATGGACTGACACAGTGGCTGCAACAATGGACTCAAGCATAATAAGGGTTGTGAGGATGGCGCATGACTGGGCAGTGTTTCCTTCTGTTGTACTTAGGGTTGCTATGAGTCAGAACCAACTGGATGGCACCTAAAAAAAAAGCAGGGTGGGGATCTCATGGTGACCCATTTGTGCAGAGTAGAACTGTTTCATAGGGTTTTCAAGGCGGTGATCTTTCAGAAGCTGATTGCCAGGATTGTCTTCCGAGGGGCTTCTGGGTAGGTTAGAAGCACCAACCTTTGATCTAGTAGTCGATCCTTAACTGTTCGCACCATAGCTGATTCCAAGGCAACTAACAACAACAACATGGGTGGGGTCATTCAGATGTTCCAGGTGAAAGTCTCTTGTGTTTACCAAGACTTCTCTACTTTGCCGAAAAATGTGCTTAGCTCCCAGCCATCTTAGCTGTTTCTTAGATTGCCTCTCTGCCTGCACAGCCCATCCATTGGCAAACGGATCCATGGGAAAAGCAGCAGAGACTGTTGTCTCATTTCCCTGGGCTTCCCTTCTCCTCACTGTAGCCGCTCATGTTGACTGTTTTGTAACTCTTCTAACTTTGAGTAGCCAAAGTATCGAGAGTTTAATTAAGAAACATTAAAGCATCTACATTTTTCTGCAGAAGCATTTTCTTACTATTATTATGACTGACTATAGCATGAAAATGTTTTTTGCCATTCAACTGAATGCATTCTAAAGCAATCATTAAGTTCTGATATTGTTAAAATACAACAAATAGAGAACAAAGAGTAGTTCTCTTTTACAAAGAAGAGAAAAACAAAGCAGCAGACTGGCTGAAAATTGTTACTTTTGAGAGAGGTTATGCTAATTTATTTTGATCAGAAGTGATCCAGTGCTTGAGCTCTGTTGCTTGTATACACAAAAAACAAAAACAAACAAACAAACAAAGAAAAATGGCTCACAATTTTGAAGATTGCCCTGGTCCACTTAAACATATCGGACAATTGACTCTCCGTATTTTGGAATCTAGAAAAGATGCAGATTTTAGCGCTATTTAAGGTAAATTTTAAGTAAATATCAAAGTGGCTTATGGTTGGGAGTTGGGCTTTAATAGTTAGAAGAAGGAAAATGTCCAAATCATTCTCCCCATTATACTAATTTAAAAATATTTGTATGGACATGTGAACATCAGAAGTTTTAACAAGATGTTAGCAAAAAAGTGGGGGAAAAAGTCACTTCTTCAGAGCTTCCCATCAAATCCACCATCTTTTGTCTTTCTTCCCTTTGCACAATAAAGGAGTGGTGGTGCAGTGGTTAAAGCACTCAGTTGCTAACCAAAAATTCAACGGTTCAAACCCACCAGCTCCTCCAGGAGAGAAAGACATGGCAGTCTGCTTCTGTAAAGATTACAGCCTTGGAAACCCTACGGGGCAGTTCTATTCTTTCCTGTAGGGTTGCTATGAGTGGGATTCAACACGGTGGCAATGGGTTGGCCGTAGGTATGTGCAGAAGTGAGGGTGTAAGATGTAAGGTGGCTGATGAAGTGTAAAATGGAAATGAAGCTTAGAAATATCTTTAAACGTCCTTACAAGAACTTATGTGACTTTTCTAAGAATAAAGAAAAGAAGTGAGTGTAATGAGGTAAATTCCTTTATTACCAACTTTGCGTAAAGCAGTAAGTTCTCCTTGAATATCTTTCTACTGTTCCTCCTTATCTTCTTCATCTTCGTACTTGGGAGGCAGAGAGGCCACAACATAATGAAACAGCTGAGGTGGGCTCTCGAATAGAAGGCCTGGAAACCTCACAACTTCTAATTCCTCTTAGTCCTCTAGCCCATCATCGTCTAAAGCTAAGACCACACAGGACGATACCTGGGTTCAGCATGCTGGTTGAAAGAAAGAAAAACTGAGCAAGGGTTGATGAGAGAAAGTTTGAACTAGACTGCAAAGGCAAGGGGTGACCAAAAGGTAAAATTCTTTGAGAAGGCCATTTCAAAAAATCTATTGTAAATGACGTTGAGAAGCAGCAAGCACAGAGTTGAAACTGCAGCAGAGAGAACAAAAGGAAAAGAAAGATCTCAGTCTGTGAAGATAGAAAGGGAAGGACAGGTTGAGTTAAGGAATATATGCTCTCCTTTGCTCCTGAAAGAACAAAACGAGAATCGAAGTCATTTAGAAGAGATAAAGTAAAACCCTTCACAGTGACTTACAGATGCGAGTTTTTCTGTCACTTCCAATTCTGTAGCCTTCTTCACAAGTACAGTCATATGTTCCCACAGAATTGATACACAGTTGGTCACAGACTACACTGACATCTAGACACTCGTCCACATCTAGGAAAATTGCAAAGACATTTGCTTTTAGGCACTGAGAGATAAAATAGACACAATGAACTGATGGGCATGTGCAGGCTCCTGCTGGGACCTTTATTAACTGTGGTAGGACAATAACAACACTGCCATATAGAAAGCATAGCTTGAGTGCTAACTCAAGTATAGCTTGCCAATTATTTTTCTTTTGCATATTCCTAATTTCACCGTGTGGGTTATAGGTTAATTTCACTGTAGTTCATCTACATGGATAAGGTCTTACTAAGCCATGAGGTTTTGATGAAGAACTTACAATTTAAATGGTCTCAGGCTGTGTGCCATTTTGCATAATGTTCATTCCCTCTTGGTTTATTCAGTATCTATAATAGCACTCTTTCCATGCATAATTCTGTACAAGGGTTGTGGGGAATATTAGAGATGGAAGAACCCTAGGCCTTGATCTCATGTGGCTTACTTACTATTATGTTCAAGTCAGAGCCCAGACTTTGGCCAATATACTCATGATACGAAAAATTCATAGATGAAGTTGAGCTTCTGAGATTTGTCTCAGATTATGGGTACCTTTTCCATTTGGAGGCATATACACAACTGCATACATTCACACCGTACAATCTTCTCTTGGCTCACCCTGTTTAAGAGCAGATGGTACATGAATTTCATATTTTTGGACTTCTTTTTTTCTGGCCCTGCTAATTGGACAGAATGTAGTAAATGGTAATATGCTGTACTGTGTTTAGAATATATACATTTCTTACTTGTGTTCTTTGCTGTTATCTACATGGCAAAGCTTGAGTGCTTGGCCATTGGTATACAGAAACACACCTATCACCTTCAACAGAACTTTTTTTTTAAATTGTGCTTTAAGTGAAAGTTCGAGTCACTTTCTTATACAAAAATTTATACACATATCGTTATGTGACCCTAGTTGCTCTCCCTGTAATGTGACAGCACACTCCTCCCTTCTACCCTGTGTTTCCCATGTCCATTCGATCAGCTCCTGTCCTTTTCTGTCCTCTCGTCTCATCTCTGGACAGGAGCTGCCCATTTAGTCTCATGTATCTGTGTGAGCTAAGAAGCACACTCTTCACAAGTATTACTTAATGTCTTATAACCCAGTCTAATCTTTGTCTGAAGAGTTGGCTTTCAGAAGTGGTTTTAGTTTTGGGCTAACAAAAAGTACAGGGGCATGTCCTCTGGGTTCCTTCCAGTCTCAGTCAGCACATTAAGTCTGGTCTTTTTACTCGAATTTGAGTTCTCCACCACTTTTCTCCAGTTCCTTCAGGGAATCTCTGTTGTGTTCCATGTCACAGCCATCATTGGTGGTAGCTGGGCACCATCTAGTTCTTCTGGTCTCAGGCTGATGAAGTCTCTGGTTTCTGTGGCCCTTTCTGTCCCGCGGGATTATATTTTCCTTGTGTTTTTGGTGTTCTTCATTCTTCTTTGATCCAGGTGGGTTGGGACAAATTGATGCATCTTAGATGGCCGCTTGCTAGCTTTTAAGACCCCAGACACCACTCACCAAAGCAGGATGCAGAATATTTTCTTAATAAACTTTGTTATACCAATTGACCTAGATGTCACCTGAAACCATGGTCCCCAGACCCCTGTCCCTGCTACTCTGTCCCTTGAAGTCTTTGGTTGTATTCAGGAAACTTTTTAGCTTTTGGTTTTGTCCAGTTATGCTGACTTCCCCCGTATTGTATGTTGTCCTTCTCTTCGACTAGGATAATTCTTGTCTACTATCTAGTTAATGAATACCCCTTTCCCTCCCTCCTCATCCTTATAACTATCAAAGAATGTTTTCAACTGTGTTTAAACCTTTCCTTGTATTCTTATAATAGTGGTCTCATACAATATTCGTCCTTTCGGTATTGACTAATTTCACTCAGTATAATCCCTTCCAGATTCATCCATGTAATGAGATGTTTTGAGGATTCGTCATTGTTCTTTATTGTTGCGTAGTATTTCATTGTATGAATATACCATACTTTGTTTATCCATTCATCCATTGATGGGCACCTAGGTTGTTTCCATCTTTTTGCTACTGTGAACTGTGCTGCAGTGAACACGGGTGTGCATGTATCTATTCGTGTGAGGGTTCTTACTTCTTTAAGATATATTCCAAAGAGCGGGATTGCTGGATTCCATGGTAGCTCTATTTCTAGCCTTTTAAGGAAGTCTCAAATCGATTTCCAAAGTGATTGTACAATTTTACATTCCTACCAAGAGTGTATAAGTGTTCCAGTCTGTCCACAACCTGTCCAACATTTATTATTATTATTATTATTTGATTAATGCTAGCCTTGTTGGGGTGAGATGGTATCTCATTGTAGTTTTGATTTGCATTTCTCTAAAAGCTAATGATCATGAGCATTTCCTCATGTATCTGTTAGGCACCTGAATGTCTTCTTTGCTGAAGAGACTGTTCATATCCTTTGCTCATTTTTAAATTTTTTTTATTGTGCTTTAGAAGAAGGTTTACAGAAGAAATTAGCTTCTTATTAAATAGTACACATACTGTTCTATGACATTGGTTAACAACCTCACCACATGTCAATACTCTCCCTTCTCGACTTTGTTCCCTATTACCAGCTTTCCTGTCCCCTCCTGCTTCTAGTCCTTGCCCCTGGACTGTTGTGCCCCTTTAGTCTCATTTTGCTTTATGGGCCTGTCTAATCTTTAGCTGAAGGGTGAATCTTGGGAGTGATTTCTTTACTGAGTTATAAAGGTGTCTAGGGACCATACTCTCGGGGTTTCTCCAGTCTCTGTGAGGCCAATAAGTCTGTTTTTGTGTGTGGGTGTGTGTGTGAGTTAGAATTTTGTTCTACATTTTTTCTTCAGCTCTGTCTGGAACCCTCTATTGTGATCTCTGTCAGAATAGTGGTGGTAGCTTGGCACCATCTCATACTGGACTCAGTCTATTGGGTGCCTTGGTAGATGTGGTCCATTAGTCCTTTGGACTACTCTTGGCTTTGTGTCTTCAGTTTTCTTCATTCTCCCTTGCTCTGCAAGGGGTGAGACCAGTGGAGTATCTTAGATGGCTGCATACAGGTTTTTAAGACCCCAGGTGCTATTCACCAAAGTAGAATGTAGAATACTTTCTTTATAAACTATGTTGTGCCAATTGAGCTAGATGTTCCCCAAGACCATGGTCTCCATGGCCCTCAGCCCAGCAATTCGGTCTTTCAGGGAGTTTGGATGTGTCTTTGGAGCTTCCATGACCTTGCCTTGGACAAGTTGTGCTGGTTTCCCCTGTACTGTGTACTCTCTTACCCTTCATCAAAATTAACACTTATCTATTGTCTTATTTAGTGTTTTCCCATCTCTACCTCTTTCCTCCCTCATTACCATCAAAGATTGTTTCTTTTTGTGTGTAAACCTTTGTGAGTTTTTACAGCAGTGATCTCATACAATATTTGTCCTTTTATGATTGACTTATTTCACTCAGCATAATGCCCTCCTTCTTTGTCCATTTTTTAATTGGGTTATTTGTACTTTTGTTATTGAGGATTTGCAATATCTTGTAGATTTTAGAGATTAGACACTAATTGGATTTGTTGTAGCCAAAAAAATTTTCCCAGTCTGTAGGTTGTTTTTTTACTGTTTTGGTGAAGTCTTGGGTGAGCATAAGTGTTTGATATTTAGGGGCTCTCAGTTATCTAGTTTCTCTTCTGAAGTTTGTGCATTGTTAGTAATATTTTATATTCTGTTTATGCCATGTATTAGGGCTCCTAGCTTTGTCCCTATTTTTTCTTCCATGATCTTTATCGTTTCAGGTTTTGTATTTAGGTCCTTGATCGATTTTGAGTTAGTTTTTGTGCATGGTATGAGGTATGGACCTTGTTTCAGTTTTTTTTTTTTTTTTTTTGCAGATGGATATCCCAGTTATGCTAGCACTATTTGTTAAACATATTGTCATTTCCCAATTAAATGACTTTTGGCCTTTGTCAAATATCTGCTGCTCACAGGTGGATGAGTTTACATCTGGATTTTCAATTCTGTTCCACTGGTCTATGCATCCATTGTTGTGCCAATACCAGGCTGTTTTGACTACTGTGGCAGTATAATAGGTTCTAAAATCAGGTAGTGAGGCCTCCCACTTTGTTCTTCTTTTTCAGTAATGCCTTGCTTATCCAGAGCCTCATTCTTTTCCATATGAATTTGGTGATTTGTTTCTGCATCTCATTAAAAAAAATGGCATTGGAACTTGGGTGGGGATTGCACTGTATCTATAGATCTCTTTGGGTAGAACAGACATTTTCACAATGTTGAATCTTCCTATCCATGAGCAAGGTATGTTTTTCCAGTTATGTAGGTTTCTTTTGGTTTCTTGCAGTAATGTCTTGTACTTTTCTTTGTAAAGGTCTTTTACGTCTCTGGTTAGATTTATCCCCAAGTATTTTATCTTTTTTGATCCGTGTGGTAGATTAGACACATGTACTTATCTTTTGCTGACTGAGTGCCACTTTTCACTTGTTCTAAAGGCTTGAGTAGACTCTTCACCGCTCAGTCTCTTCTGATGTGGAAACGTAGTTCAAGCCCCACTGCTTGTCTCACTGCACACAGCTGATCTGGCCTGCAGGGTGCCCATTCCTGCCAGGTCAGGTCTGGCAACTCCTTGCTGCTTCTGAACCGTCTTTCCCTCCCCTTGCCACTCACTCAACTTTGCCTTTACTATTTGGGGCTTCCAGATCCTCATATATAATTGATTCACTTGTTTTCTTGGGTCTTTGTTGTAAAGGGGACCACTGGAAGCATCTGGCTACTCTGCCATCTCAGCCCCACCTCCAACAGAATTCTTTAAGTTAAGAAAAACTATTTTTTTTCTGAGGTGTTAAAGTTTTCTTACCTAATTTGACTGTTATTGGAATAGATATCAATCTTTTCATATTTGCTTTGATGTAAAAAAAAAAAAAAACATGGTTCACGATAGTGGTAATAATGGTCCAAAGTGAAAATTTCAAGATTATACATTTCAGGCAAATTTTTTAAAAAAGTAAAACACAGCAATGATTCACATGAATATTCTTAACACTAAAAAAGAAAAGTCAATTATTCTATGCATTCAAATTTACTTATAGTAGATTAAAAAATACATAAACTAGAAATTATCTGAAAGAGAGGTGAATCACTGTTAACAAATAAGTTAGAAAATTATAACATGACTCACCTTAAAACTTGCATTAGCTATGTTAATATTAGCTATGTAAAGGATTCACAGGTAGAGAATTGAACTGTGGCTCATGAGCTGGCACTTCTTTGCTACTGTTTTCTAATTAAAAAGCTCATTGAAAATGCCTTTCAGTAACCATCTTTCTAATTCCAGTCAATTCTAATTGCCATGGGTGATCCCTAGAGCAGGGTGCTATGGCCTGCCAGAATCTCTCATTTGCCTACATATATTAAATTAGCTGAAAGGGATTATAGACCAATGAATATTATAATAATAAAGCTACTTTTAATTGAGTCATTTCTCTATCAACCACTGTAGTAGGCACTTTGTGTTTATTTTATTAACTTAGTCACTAATCCTGCTATCATATTTATTTTAATGATGAGGGTCTGAGGTTCAGAGCAGTTAAATGAGCCACCCAAGTTCACATGAGAGTAAATGGTAGAGTCACATGGATGTCCAGGTCTCTTAGTGTTGAAGCCTTTCCTTTCGCCACCTTTGCCCTCTGCCTTAGGATGTGCATCCTCCACTGATTAATCCATCGCATCAGTTACTTTTTTTTGTGTGGAAACCCTGGTGGCGCAGTGGTTAAGTGCTACAGCTACTAACCAAAGGGCCGGCAGTTTGAAGCCACCAGGCACTACTTGGAAACTCTATGGGGCAGTTCTACTCTGTCCTATAGGGTCGGTATGAGTCGGAATCGACTCAATGGCAGCAGGTGTCAGTTACTTTGTGTTAGGCCTCAGGAATTTACCTTCACATCCACAACCATCAGGCCTGACCTGAAAGCCGCCTTTACAACCACGCTTTTTTATATATAGCCTCCTAAATTTAAATAGTTGATGCAGAGCTGGGCACAGCAGGCTTCTCCACTCTGACATTCATCAAGATCTGAAGGGAAAAAAGGCATTTTTGTTTTAGAAAACACTGTGATTTCATCAACTTAAAAAAGCACCAACATGCTTCAGTTTGAAATTAAAACTATTTAATAATCGCTTTCTATTTCTCAAGCCAAGTACTACAGGCACCGAAGAAACTATAACACAATAAGGAGACTCACATTTGAGCTTATGTTTTTTGCATACTTTTTCTATGTCTGTTATTTATTTGAAAAGTATGTAAATAATCTCCAAATGCATTTACAAGCACAGGAAATGAGATCTTTACTATTTTTCTAGTTTAAGTAGGAATTTGATAGAATAAACAGAGAATTTGAAGAACAAAGAAACGTTTGAGAAAGAAGAGCCAAAAAACCCCCTTTAGTGAACATTTGACAGCTGCTTGGTGAAGGCAGTCTTAGATTCCATAATGTGTTTGTTCTTCCAGAACTTCATATTAAAGAGTGTCCCCAAGGAAACAGAACTCACACGACTGGTAATAGACGTGATAACTGCAGTTGTGAGAGAGGACTGGATAATCATTTTAAATATTATTTTGTTATACCAGAATGTTTCAAAGCATTTGTTGATTCTTTGGACGATGATTTGACTCAGATGAATAAGGTCTCGGGGCTTTTGTTACAATCTGTAACATAAATATTCTGGAATATCCTATGAGATGAACAATTTTCTACATGGTGGTCTTTAAGGCTCCTTCAGCACTATTTTTCTAGAATTATACAATCTTGATGGTTTCTTCCTAAGACATCCCTGGGGAAAATACAAATGTACCAGAAGACATCATGTTAAAACCCCCCATCAAAAGAATAATCTATTAAGCCTGAGTTTTGAGATGATCATTTCTAACATAATTGGCCAAGGAGCAAAAATAGATAATTCTTTATCCACTGCTTTCCTTAAGCTGGAAACCTATGAATTGTGTGGTCAGAATTTTTTGGGGTCTAGTCCATTGGTTTATTCAGTTCAAACTCATTTGTTGGCTGAACTGTTCACATGGGTGGCCTATCAGTGCTGAGTTTACAAAATCCCATTATTCCAAAACTAGACAAGCAGCCATAGATGTAAGAGGCCAGTGTCTCTTAACCTAGGAAAAGATACCAATAAAAGGAAAGGCAGACAAAGGAAAAGAAAGAAAGAAAATGGAATAAATCTATCTCGATGAGGGGTTACCATAAAGTATCTAAATGAAGATCATTTAGACACAAAACATTCCTTCTCCTGCAAAATGTTACCAGCAGTGGTACTTACAAAATTTCAGATGATATTTTCCCTTTCTTATATTACAACTTCCTTTGTCCCTTGGATTAGATAGCATAAATATAGAGGACAACAGAAACTTTGGTGCTTATATATATATATACATATACACACATAATTTAGTTACATTTAATCCAAAATCTTATAATTTATGGTCTTCTTTATTTCCAAAGTTTAAAAAAGTTTTCTCAGATACCACTGGAGCTTCCAAAAATATAGGTCTCAGGACTTCATGTTCTCAACTATCAAGGAACACAATTGCATCACATAACTTGAAAAGAAGTCTCTTGGTCTGATTGTCATTTTTTGATCCATTTCAGATTCTTTCTCTATTATCATTCCTCTGTGGTTATTTCTAATTTGCCCCATTGATGCCATCCTCAGTGCAGCTAGCACTCATCTGAAACCTCACCTTTCCTACATCTCTAGCCTTTCTTAAAATGCTCTGTCACTTCAACTTTTACATTGCCTGTTCCCTAAATCTCTTAATGATTTTTCAGATCTTATTTGGTGAGATCTTTGCTTCCTATTTCTTCCATTGAATTTTTCTGCTCTTTGAAGATCATATCTTTCCTAAATATGCCAAATTTTGCAACATTGCAGGAAAATTCACTTACACATAAAAATTTAGTCCTATTCAAAAGTAGAGTGCCATTTGTAGCCAGGGAAGCCGATCAAACATCAGCGAAGCATAAAAACTAAGCCTATCTCCAAGAAAGAACTTGATCTTCTGTTTCTGTCCCCCTGATATAGTCATTGAATAATGTTTTAAAGGGTAGAAATCACAAATATTTTGTAATAACTGTCCAAGGGTAAATTTATTGAACTTACCGCTGGTCAGAACTTAAACATTTTGTATAACTACCTTTCAAAATGTGTTAACACATCTGTAGGTGTTTAAATCCTAAAATGGGTTTGAGCTGTGATTTCCAAAGAATTATATTTTCTGAAGTTTCCTTTTAGAATATACTACCTCCATACCAAAGTTGAACATGCCTGTAATGAGTTCTTGCATTTGGTCAAGAATGATTGGCCATTTGCAGATTGGATGGCTTATTTTTACACTTCTTTGTATAGTCTCATATTAAAAAAAAAAAAAAATTAAATCTGAAATGAGCTAAAAAGAAAGTTCTTTAATTTCCTTCATGTATGAATATTTTTACAAAACATCTGTGGCCTTAATCAGTTCTTGGCCAAATAAGCAAAGTATGTATGCCCTAAATTAATCAGTGCATTTACTCTAGTGAATATTTGATTTTTAGATTTTTTTTTTTTTTTAGAAATGGATGATATTTATTGTTGGAAAATGAAATAAACTTTAGCCATGAACAATATAACCTCATGTTAGACTGCTGAGATCTCATGAATATGTAATTCTCTAAATTTTGACCCTGGTAGATGCTATATTTTTCTAGCTGTAAATAGAACTGTACTGAATTGTACTTTAGAAAGAATAAGGAAAGAGATCAAATTGTAAGTTGCAAAGAAGAGATTTCACAAAATTCCAGCTTCCCTAAGGAAGACAGACAGACAGAGCCAAAGGGAGAAGGGAAGAAGAAGGGAAGGAGGAAGGGAGGGAAGGAGGAAGGGAGGAAAGAAAGAAGCAAGGAAGGGAGGAAGAAAGGAAGGGTGAGAGGGAGGGAGGAAGGGAAAGAAAGAAAGGCCTGTAATTTTTCTACAGATTTAAAAGTTATCAAGGTAGGAAAAATATAAACATATTTTTCATTATACAAAAAAAAGCAAGGAAAGCAATTAGCTGAAATAAGTCAACTATTACAGACTCTGAGAGCAATTCATATAAGCAATGATGTTGTTTCGACTTAAATGTCTTAAACGGTTTACCAGAATATGGCAAAATTCCTTAATGTTTACTGTGTCATCATATTGCCAAAAAAAAAAAAAAAAAAAAGCCCAAACACACACCATTGAAACTGACCTCGTTTCATGATACTCCAAGTTGTCTGTACCCTGAAATCGTCAAAAGATTTTTTATGTACCTACATTCTAATTTTTAAGAGAGGGGACTTGAAACATCATGAAAGAAAATAAGCAAATATGGTATCATAATTCCAAAATTATGGCAAACCACTGGTTTAGGGGCTTGGAAGTGCTCTCAGAAGCCAAGTAAATAGTAACATAGTTCAGTGCTCACTATCTCCTTTTATAGTAGGTGTTCTTTTTTTCTCAGGAGTTCCAGATTAAATGTCCCATGATTAAACCTTATCATTGTCCCAAATGATATAGCTCCTGATAATATGCTGGAAAAGCTATACATTAAAAGTGGGTTTGAGCTGTGATTTCCAAAAAAAATGATACTTTTAAAAGTTTTCTTTTGGAATATACTACCTGTCATACTGAAGTTGAACATGAATCCAAATCATTAACCAGCTGAAAACCAATGCATGTAATTTAATTTCTGCTGACGGTAAAGTGGGTTGCATGGTAGCAATTGTTTGAGTCACAAATTACATGTGATGGTTAGATAGCCTTTAGAATATTTTCCTGAAACAAATCAATTAAGTCCATATATTTTGTTAAAATGTTTTCTATCTCCTTTAACTTCAATGACATCTCCTGCCAAGTTATTCTTTTATACATACCTAGTAGACAGATATATTCAATCTATTTTTCTTTACAGTTTGAGAGATGTGGCTCACATTACAACAATAAGCATTAAAGAGGAAGGGCTAAATGAATCCAGAGAAACCTCTGAATGGTGGTGGCATTTATCATACATTACCTATGCATGTTTTCTTATCTGAATCAAGCTGGTGTCCATGGTTACAGGAACAAAGAGGCCCACCAATTGTGTGTTCACAGTGATGGGATCAACCACCATTGTTCTTTTCACAGCTATTGACAATTTCCAATTCAATCCCTTTCCAAAACAAGCAAAAGAGGGTTATTAGCATAACAATAGAGAAACCTGTGTATATTTCAACAATGGGTACACACTCTCTCTCTGTTGGGAAGATGACAAACTTTATCGGAAGGATATAAACACTCTACACACATAAAAGTAAAAGTTTGGGGGCAATTAAGCATTGGAAATGCCTTTAAATATAAAAATACTAGTAAGCCTATAAATAATGTTGACTAAGTGATGCAGGGAAACCCTGGTAGTGCAGTGGTTAAGTGCTACAGCTGCTAACCAAAGGATCCGCAGTTCAAATCCGCCAGGCGCTCCTTAGAAACTATGGGGCAGTTCTACTCTGTCCTATAGGGTCTCTATGAATTGGAATAGACTCAACAGCACTGGGTTTTTTTGTGTTTTTTTCAGGTGATACAGGAAGGTAATGATGAGTTCATCAGCGGCTATTAAATGCTTATTCTAAAGGACACTTGCCATTTCAGGATATAAAAATATATGTAATAAACCAATGCTCAGAAAACAAATACATTGTTTGTCAGCTGACATTTCTGTTCTCAAACTAATGACATGTTATAATCTGTGCTCTTTAGGGGCTATTAGTGCATAAAAATACTGTTAAAAATAGCCTTGGAAAAAAATGTGAACACAAAATTTATGAATTGGCTGATCATATGTAACTGGTGCTGTGTTGGTGTGCTAATCAGTTGTGATGTATGTGAGAGTCACTTATTACATAGGCATACTATTACTTTGAAAACCAATTTGCTAATCCTGGTAAAAAAAAAATTTTTTTTTTTTTTTTGGTACATACTACTAATTTGGGCATATGGATGGGCATCAGCCTGAGCATATGGATGCTATTCGTCCTGATCACACAGGCATTATAATTACACAAGTTCTAAGTGAAGAAATGAGAAATAAAGGGACATTTTTGAATCTGTGTTAAATAAAGAATTTAGATACTTCTATTTTCTCCACTGGAGTCTATGGTTCTTCAGTTGTCTTGCTTGGACACATGCCTTCTTACTGAGAGTGTCTACATTGGCTCATTTCCTTCCATACCTAACCCCTGAATCTTTTAAAAGCATATAGATGGGAAAGAAAAGGGGTATTTGGAATTGTAAATTTTTTTTTTTTTCGAAGATACATATCTTCACTCTGACTGCCTAGGTATCTGTTACAGTGCCAGAAATCATCCACCCTCACCCCCAGCTCTCAGCCTAATCTACTGCTGTGTCTTTGCCCTCAACCTACTGTGCCATCAGCATTACTCAGCTCAGAACATATGCTCAAAAGTAGATTTTGAATAAATGAATAAACAAACCAGGGGTGATGCTAATCAATGTATTATTGAAAATAGGAACTTCTTTGGGTTTAGAAACTGCTAGTTTAGCACTGAGCAAAATTAGAAAGCTAAAGGAAAGATTGAAATAATGAAGGAACTGATATTTTTCATGATATGCTCCTTCAAAAAAAACCAAACCCAGTGCCATCGAGTCAATTCCATCTCATAGTGACCCGATAGGACAGAGTTGAACTGCCCCATAGAGTGTCCAAGGAGCACCTGGTGGATTTGAACTGCTGACCTTTATGGTTAGCAGCCGTAGCACTTAGCCACTACACCTTACTTAGGAAGACATATTTCAAATTATGGCTGTGGTGGTGGATGTGTGTGTGTGTGTGTGTGTGTGTGCCTTTACAACACAGGACTAGGAATTTTTTTCTTCTTATCTTTGCTTGTCATTGTCATTCTTCTAATGAGGTATTTGAGAGTATTTATGAATCGTAGTTGGTATCTTAGAATTCATTGAGTCAACCCTAGTCATTTTCTAGAGAGAAAATTGGGCTCGATTGAGATGGCATCGCTTCTCTACAATTACTCTTGGCACTGTTGAGATTCAAAGCCACATCACATCTCCCAGGTCAGTGTGTTTTTTCTGCTATATAATGTTAATTCCCTAGACTGCTTTCATATACTTGACATTCAGATTGTCACTCATTTTAAAATTTATGTTCGAATGATACCAGCACAATTAAATGAAATTATTTTGAATGCCTATATTATGCAAGATATCTTACACACTTGTTAATCTAATTATTACAAACTAAGTTAAAAATAACATTAAGATTTTGGTTTAACAGATTAGAAAAAAATAAGGTTCAGAAAGGATAAAAGACTTGCTCGTGATAACAGAGCTAGTAAGAGGCAGCGGAAAAATTAAAAGCCATATCTGTCCAAATCCACGCACTCTCTTACATTACAGGCCAAGATATTTCATAGGTTTGTTTCTAAAGAGGGTACCATGTTGTTTATTTTGTTTCATTTAATACATATTGTGACACAGCAGGATTCTGTTTAATTATTTATATAAGAAGTTGAAGCCACAGTTTGAATTTTCTAGTTGAGATGTTTTTCCTATATAATATGTATAAAGAGAAAATAATTTGACTAGCAATATAACCTATTTCGTTTTTCCTAAGGAAGCCTGTGTGATATAGTAAAAAGAACACAAAATTTAAAGTCAGAAGGCCTGATACATTAGGGCTGTGTGATCTCCAGTAAATTATTTCACATTTCTCTTTCTCGGTTTTTTTTCCATTGTTAGCATAGGAATTGAGTTACATCAAGATTTGCAAACTGGTGGCATGCATATCTGTGAATTTGACTCTCAAGGTGTTTTAAATATTGAAAGATTTTTTTCATAAAATCCTGAATTTCCACCTCTTCTTCAAAATGAAAGTTCTTCTATCTTTAAGGACAAACACACAGACATAAACAACAACAAAAAGAAACCCACTGCTGGCTAGTTGATTCTGACTCACAGTGACCCCATAGGATTCCCAAGACTGTAAATTTCTATGGAAGCAGACTGCCACGTCTTTCTCCTGCAGAGCCTCTGGTGGCTCCGAACCGCTGACCTTTTTGTTAGCAGTCAATTGCTTTAACCACTGCACCATCAAAACTAAAAAAACAAATCTGTTGCTGTCCGGTAGATTCCAACTCATAGCGGCCTTATAGGACAGAGTAGAACTGCCCCATAGGGTTTCCAAGGAGCAGCTGGTAGATTCAAACCACTGACCTTTTGGTTAGCAGCTGTAGCTATTAGCCACTGTACCACCAGGGCCCCTCAAAAGTTCTCAGCAGCGACCAGGAAGGGACAACAACATCAAGCAAACATCAAACAACAAGGCATCAAAATAAAAACCAATAACCCATGTCACAGCTATCCAAAAACCAGTCTGGTAGTTTTTTATAAATTTAAATATACACTTACTGTATGACTCTGCAATCCCACCCCTAGGTATTTATTAAAGAGAAATAAAAACTTAAGTTGAAACAAAAACCTGTATGTAAAAGTTTATAGCTGTTCTCTTCATAATTGCCCAAAACTGGGAACAACCTGAATGTTCTTTAACGAGTAAATAATAAACCAAGTGTGGTATATCTGTACAGTGGAATAAAAAATCAAAGACAAAAATAAAAATTACTGTCAAGTCAATTCTGACTCATGACTACCCCAAGTATTTCAGATTAGAACTGCACTCTGTAGGGTTTCCAATGGCTGTGATCTTTCAGATGTCGATTGCCAGGCCTCTCTTCTGAGGTGCCACTGGGTGGATTTGAACTGCTAGCCTTTTGGCTACAGCCAAGTGCTTAACTGTTTGCACCAACCAGGGACTCCACAGTGAAATACGACTCATCAGAAAATGGAACTAGTGATAAAAGCAACAACTCAGATGAGTTTCAAAGGTATTATGCTTAATGAAAGGCTACACACTGTACAATTCCATTTCTACGACTTTCTTGAAAAAACAAAACTCCAGAACTGAACAGCTCAATAACTTCCAAAGGTAGGGGTTTTGGTGAGAACCAGAAAATAGCAAAGGGAGTTTTCAGGGGTTGGATCTCTTCTGAATTTTGGTTATAATGGTGGCTACATAAATCAACACATCGGTTTAAACTGATAGAATTATACACCAGAAAAGTCAATTTTACTGTCTATTAACTTAAAAAATAAAATTAAAAGAAAAAATAACTGTCCCTAAATTCCACAGCACTCTCAACTACTGCCACGTTGTTTGATTCTCAGCAACACTTGACACTTGACCTCTCCCTCTTCAACCTTTTCTTCTTTTGCCTTCCAGGAAATCACATTGTCTAGGTTTTCCTCAAACCTTACTGGATACATCTTTTCAGTCTTCTTTCCTGCTTCTCTATAGTATTCTAGTTGTGAATTGTTGAAGTCCTCAGTGTCAATCATCTGCCCACTCCTCTAACTACCTTGCTGCACAGGTCATTCCACTCCTACTCGTGGCTTAAATACTTGCATCTGCTTGCTGATGAGCTGCTAGTTCCAACTCCAACATCTCTAGAAACTTCCCAACTTTTCCATATAACTCTCTGCTTGTGATCCTTCCTGTATTGGTGTTAGAGTTTTGACCCCTGCTTTAAATTATATTTAAGGAACTGAAAACTGTAATAAATTTTCCAATACTAATAATTTTTTAGGGAAAAATTAACAAAGGTGCACATTTGAACAATTTTTATAGGTTTTGTCCTTCTCATATTGTTATTTTCCTGTGATATTGTATCACAGCAATTCTATGATTGGTGGTAGTACTTTAATTTAAATATAAATGTTGCTATTGTAACCCCATTTAAAAATGTATGGGTTTAAAACAAGTGCATACTAACACCTGTGACAGCCCATCAGAAGTAAGCCAACCAAGATGTGCGACTTTGATTCAGATAATAGCTTTTCACTGTCATCCTTAAAAAAATATCGGTGATTCCTGTAGTTTTTCATAGGTAGCAAATAATCATTATTTACCTGATAGATAAAATATACATGAAATATTTGTGGAACTTAAGTTCAAGTACACATCATAGTGCCTGGTATTCTTGGGGGAGTCTTTTTTTTATAGCTAGAGTTTTTCTAATCTCCGATCCCAAAATTGTGATAGCTAACTCATAGCACACAGGGAGGTTTCAGTGGCTAATACCATCAAGTGTTTAGACAGCCTCTGAGAAGAAATTATATAAACGTAAAAGAATTCTTTCCTAGGAAGAATGTAAAACAAATATCATCTTGAAATGTACACAGTATATGAAAAACACACAATTCATTGTTAAACATTACAATGCTCTGAAAAGATCTATTCCACCAGGTGTTGAAACAACTCAAAGTACCAGTTTTTCACCAAGAAAGGTTTATATATCAGTTACTAATATTGAGTCTGGTAAGGACTGCAGAAAGAACTTAGCCAAATATTCACATAAATATAAAAATACACTTCTACCAAATGTATTCAACTCCAGGGCAAATTGCTTTTCCAAGTAAATTCTACAGAAAGCCTGTACTTAATAACTCATTAGCAATAACAGTCCCCTTTTTCATGGTAAGTGAGAGTGCACCAATCAGACTGCAGGTTTTATTTCATACATTTGTCAAATGTGCTCATCCACTAAACCTCTGGCCGCATTAAAGAGCCAAAATATTATTAAGAAAGAAAAGCGACTCTACATTTCTTTATGTCTGAAGGGACTCCTCAGGGCATTCAGAGAAAAGACTGACTTCAGAAGAAGTTATATCCTAATTACTAGTTAATTCTTCTCTCTTATCTAGTTTGCTCCTTAAAAGGCAAACATCACCATAGCAAAACGTCACTGTCTGTAAGCAGTAAAAATATACCAATAGATCTAAAGTCTACACTGGCAAACCAGTCATTAAAGAAATGTAGAATTTTATTGAGGGGAGGACAATGAAGAATTTAGTAACTTTTTTTTTTTTTAAGAATATCTCTTTATGAGGCAACTCAGGTAAGAAAACTATTTTATTTACCATCACCTTTATTCTTCTTCCTTGATTAAGACTAATAATAAATATATAATGTATATAAAAATAGGGTGAAGCTGAAACGATACTATATTTGGAGCCAAAAGACCCTGGTTCAAGCCCTGGGTTGGTCATTTTCTAACTTTATGTCATTGGATTTTAAGCTTCAGCACTGGATAGGTGGTGTTGCCATTTACTAAGATGTGAAGAACTGGGAAGAGCATCTTTGGAATTAAGACCAGAAACCATAGTTCTGTTTTGGACCCATCAAGCTTGTAATGCCTATCAGTCACACAAGTAGAGATGTTGAGTAGATAGGTTGACCTATTAACGTGTAGTTAAAGGAAGGAGTAAAAATAGAGATATATCTGACATTGAGAGAGAGGGGCCAGAGATGGAGAGGAGAAACAAGGGAGGGTGGTAACATGGAAGAGAAGATAGTGTTTCAACAAGAATTGAAGTAGTGAACTGTGTTGAAAGCTGCTGAGAATTCAAGTAGGATAAGACTAGAGATGTTGCCATTCAATCTGTTAACATGGAGGTCATGGATCACCAGTGCATGGGTAGAGATAGAAACCTGATTTTTGTGGTCTAATAAAAGAATCCAAGGTGAGAAAGAGAAGACATTGGTGATAGTGATAAAAAATATATTGGGGGAGAGTGGTGTGGGCTCATGTGAGGGTGCTTTAAAGACAGGAATACTGTACAATATCTTTAAAGACTGGAGATATTAACAAGGGATATGTTCATTTATATAACTGAGTCTAGGTGAGGAAGTAACCAAGGTTAGAAAACATGGTTCGTAATGTTTGAAGGAAATGGGTAGCAGGATGAGTCAGTGAAAGAGAATGCAAAGTGGGAGAGAGCTTAAAGGGGCACCATGGATGGAAATGGAAGAGGGCAAAGGACCTATGCCGAAGGTACTCATTAGAGCATCCAGTAGGTGTCAGGCGTGGTGTTACAATCTAGACCTGCTTCGTGTACTGATAATTTCTTTATTCCTCCTAGCTTCCTTTCCTTGAGTTTTATATTGGGGCTATTGTGGTCTGTAAATGTTACATGGCCAAGGTGGTGAAGGAAGGCCAACTCTTCACAAGAAGAGCAGTGGGGCTAAACAAGCCCTGAGCCAGGAGACCTGAGACTTATTCCTTGCCTTCTACATGGCAGGTCATTACACAAATAATTTTCTATTGACTTTGGGCCCCCATTTTCTATCTATAAAGCAAGGTGGGTGAACTTCTAAGCCCTCTCACCCCCACCAAGGCAGAAACCGTTCTTAGGAGCCTCTGTTTTGGAAGATATCCAGTGTTGTGCTATTGTTTAATTCTTGCAAAATGCCACACATTACCTGGATTACGATTGTCACCACTTACTGTAACTCTGTTTTCCATCAGCTCCCAGCTCAAAGCCAGGGTGGCAGGCACAGGTGAATGATCCCACAGTGTTCACACAGCGATGGCCGCAGGGAGCAAGCTTCTCAGCACACTCATTTATATCTGCAGAAAGAGATACACGTTCTCTATATATGAGCGCTAATTAAGACTTCACGTATGCAAATTAGAAAAAAGAACCAGAGCTTTCCGCCACAGTCAGTGTAACAGTAGAGCACCACACGGCCTCTAACTTCTTTGTGTGAAAGAGGCATTTGCAAATAAATCAGCTGCTTATGACATTAACTCTACAGTGTTGGTCTTGGGATCCCAAACACTTAGCAGCTAAGCTCATAACCACTGTGCCACCAAGACTCCTATTCATTAGAACCTTCCAATAACTATTAGCTGAAAGAAAGAGAAAACAAAACAAACAGACAAAAAATAACCCTGTCTATTTTTTTTATCCCTTAATAATACAGGTAGACATCATTGTAATTTTTCTTTAGGAACATATATCATATTCTTAAACCAAAAATTGCACATCCCTGATTTACTGTAGCCAATACATGCGGCCAGGGGCAAGGTATGTTTTGTGCCTTCATATGCGATGTACGTATGACTGTCACAGGACTGTGCCATTCAAACACTGGCGCCCTCTTTCTCCTTACACCAATAGCCATTTCTAATCAGCATGACTTCAGGGTTGTGGCCAAGCTAATCCCTGGTTACTTCCTTTAAATTGGTAGGTTTTACCACCTTTTCTCCAATTAGCACTTTCTCTTTGTACTGTCCTGTATGCCATCATATCAGGGCACTTAAGACAAATATTTAGTCTTTTAATGTGTTGGTAAAACCCTAAGCAGGCAACAAATTTGGGGATAGGCTTTCTTGAAAATAAAATTTTAAATAAAAATTTGAAGATACTATACATATTTTGTGTGTGTGTATATATATATATATATATATATATATATATATATATACACACCCCCAAGCAAACCCGCTGCCGTTGAGTAGGTTCTGACTCATAGCAACCCTATAGAACAGGGTAGAACTGCCCCACAGGATTTCCAAGGAGTGGCTGATGGATTCAAACTGCTGATTTTTGGTTAACAGCCAAGCTCTTAACCACTGAGTCACCAGGGCCCTATATATATATATATATATATATATATATATATATGTGTGTGTGTGTGTGTATGTATGTATACATATATATGTTTCATGTGTATGTAGAGAGACTATACACATATGTGTGTGTATATATATTTACTCTTTATATATAGATGTATATATATATAAGTCGATATACGAAGTTTATATACAAACAAAACAAAACCAACAACACACAGTTTTCAAGCCAATTCCAACTCATGGTGACCCCATGTGTTACAGAGTAGAACTGCTCCATAGGGTTTTCTTGGCTGTAATCTTTATGGATGCAGATCACCAGGACTTTCACGGCACTGCTGGGTGGGTTTGAACCATTAGTAGTTGAGTACAAACCCAGTGAGATATATGTATATATGTATATATGTGTATATGTGTATATGTGTATATGTGTATATATGTATATATGTATATATGTATATATGTATATATGTATATATGTATATATGTATATATGTATATATGTATATATGTATATATGTATATATAAACATATAAGCAGAAACAGGGGAGTAAAGCATTTCTGGTCTCTGTCAGAAAAGTATGTTAACACAATTTCATGGAAAATCTTATCTTAGTTTCGGTTTAGAGATAAAAAATAAGTGAACACTAATTTTTATGTCTAATTCTCTTGCAAATTCTCAAAATGCTTATCAGTCCCATAAGCCAGGAAACATTTTAGTATTTTTATAATTAATCTAAATAAACTTCTCATTTCATGAAAATGTCATGATAAAAATGAAAGATTCTGTGATTTCTCAAAAGTTATTAAAACAAAAACTGTCCCACAGGACAGACTTCATTTATCAGTCCTGGTCATGGAATAATTTATCACTTTCATCTTTGAGTTGAAGTGTGTCTGTTTTGCTATTTCTAGGAAACAGAAATGTGTAACCTTGTATTTATAGAGTTTCTTTTTTTATTTTAACTATTCTTAACTTCTGAGAAAGCTCATTTGCACATACTTTGCTTTTCAAAGGTTATCTCCACCTTCTGTAGCCTATAATAAAAAAACTCCCTGCGTAGGTATGGGAGGTTTTGAAATATTAATTCTGGAATTCACTTCAGAATGAGAAACAGAAAACAAAGAGCATAAATTCTGAAACTATACCAGGCCATTTTTTTTTTTTTTTTAAATTGTAACTAAGAATTTCACTGAGGTTTTATAGCATCATAAAAATACCTTTCAGAATCATCAAATAAAGAATTTAAAGCATAAATGAAAACACCTTTCCGCCTACCTGTTCTGTTTGAAACTGAATTATCACAAAATTTCAAACAATTACACAAATAAGCCATCACCTTCAGTTTCCTACCTCCACAGGCCTTTTTGTCTTCAGACAACTGGTACCCCGGGTGGCAGGCACACTTGGCCACGCTGCTCTCACTTTGACAGATGTGGGCACATCCATTCCCACCTGTGCAAGGGTCCATCTCTGAAAGCAATTAAGCAGTGATAGTTAACAATTCATTCACTTTAGAAAGATACCCAGATTGAAAAAGTGGAGAAAGAATAGTAAAGAGGAAACTAGGGCTATTAAGTATCTTGCATAAAGATGGTAAGGACTCGGAAAGTCCTTATCCCTTTCAGAAGGAACTAATTCAACAAAAGCTCTCCCATTTTGAGATGTGGACTCCAAAATCTGAACAAATTTAATGTGGATCAAGGCCAAAGAAGAATTAATTTAATTTCACTCTTCCCAAAAGTATCTGCTGCCCTTGGCAAACAAAGTTAGAGAAAGAGTCGAATGGGAACCCCTCCACACAACTTTGCATTTTTCTCCTTCTCTCCCCATTGTTTCTATTCCTTTAAGTTGCAGGATCCAGTCCCACTGTGAGGAGAAGGCAGGCTGGAGCTACCACACCCTGGGAGAGCCCTAGCTACAGTTGTCTCAGGAATGGTAATTAAAAAAAACCAAACCCTTTGCCATTGAGTCGATTCCAACTCACTGCGACCCCATAGAACAGAGTAGAACTACCCCATAGAGTTTCCAAGGAGCGCCTGATAGATTCGAACTGCTAATCTTTTGATTAAAAGCTGTAGCTCTTAACCACTACACTACCATTGTTTCCAGGGGTGGTAATAAAGAAGTTTAAATTCCTTTGGAGTCAAGTCAGTTGGCTTCCTCCCCTTCATGGTCCTGTCTTAATGAGTTTTATTCATAGTCTCTGGGTCTGATGTAATTGGAAGTTATACATCTTATCAAGCATATCTCCACACAGGGCTTATTTGTTTTTTATCATGAAACAGTTAAGTGTTTTTGTCAAGAGCTTTTTCTGCATCTGTTCAGATGATTATGTGATTTTTGTCATTTATTCTATTGATATGATATACTACATTGATTGCTTTTCATATGTTGAACCAGTCTTGTATTCTTGGGATAAACCCCATTTTGAAAATAGTATATCATCTATTTTCTATGTTGGTGGATTTGTTTTCCTAGTATTTTGTTGAAGATTTTTACAGCTATATTCATAAGAGATACTGGTCTGTTGTTTTCTTTCTAATGATATCTTTGTCTAGTTTTGGTATCAGGGCCTCAAAGAATGAGCTGGGAAGTGTTTTCTGCTATTTTTGGAAGTGTTTGTGGATAATTAGGAGCCCTGGTGGCACAGTGGTTAAGCGCACGGCTGCTACCTGAAAGATTAGCTGTTCAAACCCACCAGCTACTCTGCAGGAGAATGATGTGGCAGTCTGCTTCTGTAAAGATTTATTGCCTTGGAAGCCCTATGGGGCAGTTCTACTCTGTCCTACAGGGTTGTTATGAGTTGGAATCGACTCATTGGCAGTGCATTTCGTTTGGTTTGGTGGATAATTGGTATTAATTCTTTTGTAAATGTTTATTACAATTCGCTATCAAAGCCACCTGGGCCTGGTTTTTTCCATTGTAGGAAGTTCTTAAATTAAAAATCTAATCTCTTTACTTGCTATATATCTATCCAGATTTTCTATTTCTTCTCAAGTCAGCTTCAATAGTTTGTGTCATTTTAGTAATTTTTCCATTTTATCTAAGTTATATAATTTGTTAGTGTATAGCTGTTCATAACACTCACTTATTCTCCTTTTTATTTCTGTATGGTCAATAGTGATACCTCCTCTTTCAATACTGACTTTAGTAATTTGAGTTTTCTTTTTTCTTGGGCAGTCTAGCTAAAGATTTGTCAATGTAATTGATCTTTTTCAAAGAACCACCTTCTGGTTTTGTTGATTTTCTCTATTGTTATTTTATTCCTTACTTCATTGATTTCCATTCTAATCTTTACTATTATCTTTCTTGTGCCTAATTTAATTTAATTTTTCTCTTGTTTCTCCTGTGTTTTAAGGTAGAAAATTAGGTAACTGATTTAGGATATTTCTTCTTTGTACTTAGAGGGTGTGTAGCTATACAGTTCCCTCTAAGCACTGCTTTAGCTACATTCTAGAAGTCCTGGTGTGTTGTGTCCTCATTTTCATTAATATGAAAGTGTTTTATAATTTCCCTCACGATTTTTTATTTGGCTAACTGGTTTTTTAGGGAGGTGGTCCTTGCTTTTTCAAATAAGAGTATATCTTGGAGATCTTTTCATTGTTAACATAGATTATTATTTATCTTTTTTATACCTTCATTATATTGCATTATATCAACATACCATTATTTATTTAAACAACTGCATTTTAGTGAAATTTGGATTGTTTCCAATCTTTTGCTATTACAAACGATAGTGCAAAGGGTGAACTTAATTTATGTGATTTTATAGAGGTGGAAATATACATGAGGTTTGGTCACTAAGTCAAAGGTCAGAAGGCATACCTGTTTGTAATTACAGGTTTGTAATTTAGAAAGATATTGCCAAATTGTGGTCATTGTGATTATATATACAAGTCGTCCCTGACTTAATGACATATTCAAGTTATGATGAAACACTTGATGATTACATTTTTTGTACATTTTATTGCTAGTGCTATATACAGTGGTGCAATATGTAATTTGCTGATGTTATCATTCTCATGCCAACCCCCAAAGACAAATAAAGATGGGATTATAAAGATAATAACAAAAGGCAATAATAATAGAAACTTTTAAAAAAAAAGAGGTATTTCACTTACTTCAGAACCAATATACAAAGGATTATTGGAACTGAAGCCTGTCATAAGTTGGAGACTACCTGTATTTACCTTACAAGCAGCAAAGTATGACAGTATTTGTTTTTTCCAGGTTGGCCAGCAGAATCTGTTATTAAATTTTTGAATTTTTGCAAGTTTGATGGCTAGAAAAATAACTCAGGGTACTTTGAACTTATAAAGTTATATTTGAGTGAGGGAGAAAATCGTATAGATCTAAAAGTCATTTTCATTTCTTATGCTGTGTCTGTTGGTGGCTTTTGCCTTTTATTGGTTCCATTATCTATTTCTCAGATATTTTGTTGTATTAAAGCTTTATGAAACGTGTTACTATTTGGTCATCCTAACACTTTCCATACTTTTCTTACCTTTCTTGTGTTGCTTCTGCATGATTAAACCCTTTTAGCAATTCTTACATGAAGGGCTGCTGATTCTATGTGCCTATTAACTTCACAGAAAATAAATTTTGCCGAACCTTTTGGTTTTGTTTGTTTTCTTTGTCCTGTTTGTACATTCTCTCAGAAGAGAAAAGGAAAAATGATGATCTACACAGTCATGCTCATACCAGTAACTTAATTCTTTTAATTCGTATTCTCTATCATCAGCCGTCAAGATAATGGGATAGGTAAGTTCTTATTTAATCTCTGAAAAAGTGAAAGGCCAGTCCAACCGATTACAAAGTAGATGACACTTATCTTTAATATATTTTTCTAAATGATTTTCTACCTTTAGAAGCTTCATCTGTAAATTTACCTCAAGCTTTTATTGTTTTTAATGTCTTCTTGATGCCCAAGTCCCCAGCTATGAGGGGTTACCCTTTCCGAAACCAGCCAGATATAATTCCGCTACAGCAAGCTCCAAACCAAACCCGTTGCCGTCAAGTCCATTCCAACTCATAGAGACCCTATAGGGCAGAGGAGAACTGCCACATAGGGTTTCCAAGGAGTGGATGGTGAATTTAAATTGCTGACCTTTTGGTTAGCAGCTGTAGCTCTTAACCACTGTGCTACCAGGGACCCAGAGCAAGCTCTAGTTCTGTTAAAATCCCCTTCTGCTATTGTGGCTGATGGTAATTGTGAGCTTAACCCACATGGAAGGGGCATGGAAGAGCTAAAAGTGAAACTTCCACAATAAAACATTTGATTGGAAACTGGCAGCTTTTATTTTTAGCTAAAGGATATACGAGGGCATTTGAAAGTGGCATGTGGGACATGTGCTACTTCCAAATATTTTCGGTCAAGATTCTGATGCTTCTTTTAGATGGAAATAAACAGCAGCACTCTTTACATAATGCCACTTACATGGGGCATATTCAAATGTGGCTTGTGACCCTGAAAGAGTAATAGTGACTGGACTTACCTCACTCCATAAACAACAGGAACACAAGATAAAAATACAAGAAACAACTATTTGCAGACTTTGGACAATAGGCAGTATAGGAATGGGATCCCTGAGTGAAAGGAAATAAAGTGAGCCACTGCAAGAAATTTTTGGATTACAGCACAAGAAAGAAATGAAAACAGAGCTCAGTGATCTCACTAAGTTGAGGAGACAGAGATCAGAATTCATGAAAATCGTCACAGCTACAATTTGTATGAGTAAAGTGCTAAAAATGCAGGGGTCACACACAAAAATAAACCTAAATATCTGCATAAGTGTCCCCTTGAGCCACTGGCTAAATATTATTCTAGGTATGCATAGGCTGAATCTGCATGAGGTCAGACAAAAAAACAACACCTAGAGAAAGAAGAATTATAGGGAAACTGAAGTCAGACAATTGCCAAAGCACACACAGGGCCAGGAATCCATCAGTTCTCAGCAGTCAAAGTGGAGAAATGTCATTGAAGACATGAAATATTCAGTAAGGATCTCAGAAGGGCCATGCCTCGTTAGTAGGGCTAACTAACCCCAGAGTACAACCTACTCTAGATTCACCCTAAAAAGATTTTAAAAAAAGACTTGAAAGGGTAAAATTCATACAAAAGTAGTTTGCTTTCCAGAAAAACAGAATATTCTTTACAGGAGGACAGCTAAAGCTAATATTCAACAATGTAAATTTCACACTGTCTGGTATTCCAGTAATAATAATAATAATTAGAAAAAAGACTAAACATGAGAAGTAGTAAGAAAATGTGACCCATAATCAGGAGAAAATCATTCAATAAAAACAAACCCAGAAATAACAGAGATGATGGAATTAGCAGATAAACACATTAAAAGAGTGCTTATATAAATTTTTGGTTTATATAAATAAACCCAATATGCTTAATGATAAAGAAAAGCATGAATTTAATGAAGAGAAGAATGGAAGATATAAAAAAATTACCAAAGGCAACATTTAAAAGAGAAGAATACAATACAGGATCTGAAATGAAAAGTTCACTAAATGGGATTAATAGCAGATTAGGTGATCAGAAAATTCTTGAACTTAAGTTATTACTATAAACTATTCACAATAAAGCACAGACAGAAAAAAATGTCTAAAGAATAAGGACTAGCATCTAGAATACATGAAAAACTCTTAAAAATTAGCATTAAAAAAAACCGCAAATCCAAATAGAAATGGGCAAAAAACATGAAAAGATCTTTCACCAAGGGAGATAAACAGATAGAAAATGAGCACATTAGAAAATGTTCAGCATGAATAGCATCAGGGAAATGCAAATTAAAACCACACTGAGATATCACTACACAATGATTACAATAGCAAAAAAAAAAAAAAGACACCAAATGATACTATACATTCAGTTCTTATATTTTGCTACTTTACATTTTAAAAGATCAATAACAAGACACACTCTATATCTTTGAATAGATCACAATTCCTGAAGGAAGGGATTTGACTTATGCACCTAGATATTCCCATCTGTCTAGAATCTATACGCAAGGTGCTGGATAAACTATGGTTTGAAAGAAAGAGGGTGTAGTAATCATAAATCCTGGTTTCAGATATTGGTTCTGGAAGTTGCTAGAAAAATCAAGTACTACCTTGATCAACACTCAATAGATGCACTGTAGTAGACTATAGAGGCATAGCAGTCAATAGGAATATATCTATGCCCTCGTGGATTATTCATATGAGTAAACCAACGAACATAATAATCACAAATTATGGTGAGTGCTGTGAAGAAATAGAGCATGATGTGTGAGATAGTAGCTGAGAGAATTTCGACCAGAGGTCTTGAGACCCTGAGGTAAAAAAGGGTTAGCATGTTCAAAGAACAAGAAGGAAACCTCTTCATCTGTATGTGTCAGACCTTGTGGCCCATGGTAAGGATTTTGGAATTTATTCCAAGTTCAGGAGTAAGCCATTGAAGATTTTAAATAGAGAAATGGTAGGGGCTAAAGCAAAAAGTCCCAGGTCTCCTGACTCTTGGCTGAAGAGTCCTTTTCCCTTTTTCTAGAGGTTATTAAAATACAGTGCTACGGCTGCTAACCAAGTGGTCGGTAGTTCGAATCCTCCAGGCGCTCCTTGGAAACTCTATCGGGCAGTTCTACTCTGCCCTATAGGGTCGGTATGAGTCGGAATCGACTTGACGGCAGTGGGTTTGGTTTTGGTTTGATGCATTTTATAAAGAAAATGTTTCATTTCAAAATGGTATCCCTGAAGCTGTGTAAGATAAAAACCTTTCATTGACTTTGCATTCTTAAATCCTCAGTATCTTGCACATTTATGCACAATAAAGAAATTTCAACTTCAAAAGACTTTGCTGTTTTTTTTTTTTCAAACTTCCTACGTAACTTGGAGGATGTAAATAAGAAGGTAATCTGGATGGATGAATTGGCATGAATTCCACTGTATATGTTAGTTTAATAGCAGTTTAAAATAATACATGCAATTTATCTTGAATAGTTCAAACCCTGGCTGGAAATCATTAAGGATGAGATTATTTGTCACAATTTTGGAATATGCTTAAGTGAAAAAAATTCATTTTTATTTTATGTATACCCATTACAGTCTAAAACCTTATTTAGGCTTTTGACAAATATGATAAGAAATATAAAATCTAAAAAAATTAGAGCTTGGCTATGAGTACAATAAAACAAAACCAAACCCATTGCCATCAAGTTGATTCTGACCCATAGTGACCCTATAGGACAGAGTAGAGTTGCCCTGTAGAGTTTCCAAGGAGCACCTGGTGGATTTGAACTGCCAACCTTTTGGTTAGCAGCCATAGCACTTAACCACTATGCCGCCACGGTTTCCAATGTTTATCTCAAAGGAATCTTTGACATATACTTCTACTTTCCAAAGGATATATTGCACAGACAGCTAGGGAGATATTCTTGAGTTGTTTGTAAAATTAGATATACATCTACTTTGCAAACTATATTAGTCAATTTACACCTCTGAATTTTTAAGAAAAACCTCTTTTAAAATCTGTGCAAATGTACACCGAAGCAGTGAATGTTATTTTATTATAATAAGTGACATAAATTTCAAGCTTATACCTAGAATGTTTTCCCCCTGAGAGATTCCCTACTATATTTTCTCAGGCGTTCCAGTGGCCAGTCTATTGAAATCAAAGACGCAAGGTTCAGAGATGCTATGGAAAGCATCTGACTACTTCTGCTCTCAACATGGCTGCCTTCTAACACACTCAATAGCGTTTTCACAAAATCAGTTTCTCCATGCACATCCTCATAAGCCCCGGAGTATCTCTGATGTTTATTCACTAGTCAGAGTTCCTTGATTTCACTTCTCCCTAGGTCCTCACTTTTTTATCTTTAAAGATGCTCTGAAGCCAGCGATTCTACTCAAAATGTTGAGATAGTCATGTTTAACAAAGCACCCATGTGGCTAAACAACGCATATCTTTATCTGTGAGGATAAGGTGGCATTTTACCAGGGAACATATTTAGGTTCCAAGGAATCTGGTCCTTCAGGACAATACTTGGATATATACCACAAAAAAAAAAAAAAAAAAAAAACCCAGTGCCGTCGAGTTGATTCCGACTCATAACGACCCTGTAGGACAGAGTAGAACTGCCCCATGGGGTTTCCAAGGAATGCCTGGCGGATTTGAACTGCTGACCCTTTGGTTAGCAGCTGTAGCACTTAACCTTTTTCCACTAAAAATAGCAACTCCTAAAATCCCAATACATGACTTAATTTCTGATATTTGAAATATACTGAACTTTGTCTCTGTCTCTGTGCAGTAATTGTATAATGTAGGGGAAGTCTGGGCCCTTGGCATTTCTTTTCTCTGGATGAAGGCTAATTCCTCTTTTAAAACTCCTCTTCTCTTAAAAGCCTTCCCCAGTTTAGGTGCTACTCATTATTGTTCCCTCAATAAAAAGACTATGGAAATCCTTACCACTGTGCTGCTACACTCTCCATTTATACGTCTATCTCCCCCACCAGATCACGAGCTTCTTGAGGGCAGGGACCTTCGATTTTTGTATCAAAGAATTCCTCAGTTCCAACCCCAGTGTCTAGCACAAATAGGGACTTGAAAATATCTCTTGCATGAAGAAAATGAATGACAAAGCGACACGTGAGAGGATGGCAAGTCAGGTATACCGATTTTCTGCCCAGTGAAATACCAAATGACTATCCCCAAGCCTGAAAAAAAGAATTCCTCAAAGCAAAAATGAGATAAAACAATCATTTGGTGCATGTTCTTTAAAAAGTGACAGAAAACACCCCAAACCTTTAGATTTTCCTTTTAAGTTTTACACATTACTAGTATTATTCATTTCATACACTCTCGGTATCTGTTGAAGTCCCTCAGAGAGTCAAGACTTTATTTCTAGCACACCATTATGGCTCCCTTTTATCTAGTCCTAGATAAAATGCAAAAAATCTATTTAGTTCATGGGGAGACCTGCAGCTGCTGTTGGAGTTTCTACATGCTTAATGAACTGCGTGTTCACTTTAAAGGCTAATCCAAACCAACTAGTGTTAGAGCCATTATGAAGCTTACAAGGGCTCTCAGACATGAAATGATGTCTAAGAATCTAACCGAGTTTCATAATTGACAGCATTTTGGTTTATGGGACAGTATTCATCAAAGTACAATTTAAGACTTGGTGTTGACTGAACGGAGAAACTAACCACATCTTCCTAGGCTGCTATAGTTTAATCTAGCTGTAAATTTGGCAGTTCCTGGGTTGCAAATTGTGGACACTATTGCTTAACATTCATGTCTGGTTCACATCCCAGCAGTGGCAGTTCAGTCTACAATCATGTTTCCTAAGTGTGGTCCAGCCCAGCTGGAGAGCCAATTTCCAGCACAATTGCAGCCAGCCCTGATAAGAGGTCTACTAGTCAAATACCACATTCTCCTAGGCACTAGGAGATTATCTGCTTTGTGAAGCATTAATACAAGCAGTGAGAAAAACAATAGACAGGAAAGAAAACTTTTTTTTTTAATTGGTTAGGCATAGTATAAAAAGAAGATGCTATTTCTCAGAATTGCTATAATAATTATTGTCTAGAATATTCATGTTGACATTTAATATGTTAAGCTTTCAAAATAGGATAGAAGAAAGATCAGATTGACATGGATTTGTAGCCTGACTCTGCCATGACCACTAGTTCTTGTGACCTTGGGAAAACTATGTGACTTCTCAGAGCCTTAAGTTCCTCATCTGTAAAATGAGGATAATAACAGCTACTTAACTGGAATATCAAATGAAATAATGTATGTAAAACAACTACTACCGTGTCTAGAATATTGTAGGCACTCAATAATGTAATATATTAATGTAAGTACAGTAAAGAGAGAGTAATTAAAATGAGCAAAAAAATAATGATCTAATACCAGAATGAGAAATTTTAAAGTTAAAACTATTGGTAATAATGCAAGTGTAGTGACATGACAATCTGGAGTGTGGTCAGCTAAGCCTGAGTAGAGTTGATGAAATACTAATAATAAACAAATCTTAATTAGGGAGTTAAAAAAATCAAGACATATATTAAAGTCAGCAAAGGTTTACTAAGTACTTACTATGTGCAAGGCACTGGGATAAAAAGAGAAAGGAGACATGCCCAATGCCCTCAAGGAGTTTACACTATGTGGGGAGATGAACAAGTATGGGAAGAGATGTAGAAGGAGATCAAGTATTAGAAGAGGACCAGAGCAAAGAATAGGGTCTCAAAATCCAAAGGAAGAGATTTTCAGGAAGAAAGATAAGGGCAAAGTGGATCCACTGCTGAGGTGTCTAGAGTCAACGAAAAGGCATTATTATTTCAGGCACTTCACATACTAGTCTAATACATCATTCAAGTAAGATAAGGAAAAGTATTCATTGGATGGTACCAGGAAACAAGAAGATGAATGTGGAAGGGAGAATAACTCTGACCCATGTTCAGAAATCTTTAATAACAGCGATTATTATTATAATTGCAGATAATTTACAGTGCTGAATATTTCCCAAGCACTGTTCTAATTACAGGCATTTACTCATGTAATCTTTTTCGTAATTCAATAAGGTAGATACAGTTTTTATCTCCACTTTACAGGCAAAGAAATTAAGGTAGAAAGAGATTAAAGAATAATAACCTTTCTTCAGGTTTCAAAGATAAAAAGTGAAAAATAGTGAGATTTGTGAAAAAAGAGGGATTCGAACTAGGGTTGTCTAGCTTCAAAGCCTGTTTCTTAACTCTTTCACTATATTGGAGGAGGCGAGACCTGGATTCTCTCGTGATAGTTATAAAGATGGAGCTTTCTTTTTAATGGTGCAGGAGCCTGCTGGAGTACGGTTTGCAACTTAGTGTTACTAGATTTTTCCAGGAAAGTCAAATTTTCAAGTATTTTTAAAAACATTCCAGGTCTTTTATTTCAATTTTTGGCTAAAGTGCAAAAAGTTCAGATTATTTCCAAAGTAGCTGAATATCTGCCATCAGTTATTCCCGTGTATAAAAAGCGTTTTCTGACATAGTAATATGGAAAACAGACGCACTAGGAAACTCTATTAAAGCAATCAGATATAATTTTTTGGTGTATTTGCAAAGGTACAATAGGTCATCAAAGACCATTTGACCTAAATCTTCCAGTAGGTCATTTACTCAGCTTCTACATGATCTCTGTAATTATCAAGGGATTCTCAGGCCAACATTTTGTTAACTCAGACTTTGCGAAAAATAGGAAACACAGGACAGTTTCCAGGTCTGCAGTACTTCGTTGTCAAGCCCACACTGAGAGCCTATTCGGGATGCAAAGCACCTTTCTAAGTATCAATTTTTGTCTTAAAGCACTTTCTAAAATTTATATCTTAAGGATTTTTTAAAATTAGAATTCATATGAATGATCTTGCAGACCTCCAAAATATTTTGTAATTTCAAGGTAAGAATGGGGTTATTAGGTTTGTTTCCCACATGATACACTGTGATGAAGTGATTTTCTGGAAATCAAAAACAGGATTTGAGTTTACTGTTCTCTTATATTCTTCCATTTTTCAGTCTGTGTGTGTCTGACTGGGCTGCCTTTAGATTTAAGCTTACATAAAAATTTGGTGCCATAAATTGTGCAAATAACTCTTGGACTCTGCAATTTTAATCGTTGGAATTTCTCTTGAGGGAATTATCATGTGTGGAAGCAAAGAATTATCTATAAGGCTACTCATCATAATTTTGTTTTAAATAATGAAAAAGTATAAACTTAAATATCTAACAATAGGAAACTAGTATGGTGCTTCAGAAAAACAACGGCATGCTATGCATTAGAGGGGCTGCTTGAAAAATCTTGGGTTCCAGAGTTAAAATCCTTGGATTCATATCCTGGTTTTGCCACTTCCATGATAAGAAATCTTGGGCCAGTTACCAATTTGTCCTCAGTTTCCTCTTTTGTAAAATAGGGATGGTAACAGTACCTACCTTATATGGCTACTATGAAATTTAAGTGAAACAATGTATGTAAATTTACTGTATAGTGGTGACTGGCACTTGAGACAATTCTAGGTAAATATAAGCAATAATATAATGCAACTATAAAAATCACATAGAAGATTAGATAAAGACATTACAAAAAGTTTTCAAAATATTTTTAAAAAGAAGGTTGTTAAATAGGCATAAAAGAAAACCATTGCCATGGAGTCGTTTCTGACTCATAGCAACCCTATAGGACAGAGTAGAACTGCCCATAGAGTTTCTAAGGAGTGCCTGGTGGATTCCAACTGCTGACCTTTTGGTTAGCAGCCATAGCTCTTAACCACCACACCACCACGGTTTCCAAAATATAGTATAATCCTATTTATGCAAATAAAATGCTCAAAAAGATATAATCAGTATGTTAACAATTGTTACTTCTGTGAGGTGGCTTTATGGGTAGTTTTTAATTTTTTTGTTTTGTTTTATTGCTGAATCTATTTTTTCCAACTTTTTTTTCAATGAACACGTATTGCTTTTATAATATAAAGTATAAAGCCATAAAAATAAAATAAATTGCATGGCATATATTGATCTATCACAAAGTTAAAAGGACTTCAGTAGAAGTTGCTGCTATCAGTATGTCAATAGTTCCTGAAGCAAGAGATGCTAATGACACCAAAAAAGGCCACAGGGAGAGTGAAGAGGTGTGGAGGGGGACTCGGTGTAATCAATATAAAGTAATAGAATTTGAAGTTGATGACATTAGGGCCAAAAAGTCAATGGCTGCTGAAAACACAAAAGGTGTAATTTCGACATTAAGACCGCTATCACTAAAGTAGGGGATATTTTTTTTTTTAATAATTTTTATTGAGCTTTAAGTGAACGTTTACAAATCAAGTCAGTCTGTCACACATAAGCTTATATACACCTTACTCCATACTCCCACTTACTCTCCCCCTAATGAGTCAGCCCTTCCAGTCTCTCCTTCCCTGACAATTTTGCCAGTTTTTTTTTTTTAAACCCTCCTACCCTCCCATCTCCCCTCCAGACAGGAGATGCCAACACAGTCTCAAGTGTCCACCTGATACAAGTAGCTCACTTTTCGTCAGCATCTCTCTCCTACCTATGGTCCAGTCCCTTCCATGACTGATGAGTTATCTTCGGGAATGGTTCCTGTCCTGGGCCAACAGAAGGTTTGGGGACCATGACCGCTGGGATTCTTCTAGTCTCAGTCAGACCATTAAGACTGGTCTTTTTATGAGAATTTGGGGTCTGCATCCCACTGTTCTCCTGCTCCCTCAGGGGTTCTCTGTTGTGTTCCCTGTCAGGGCAGTCATCGGTTGTGGCAGGTCTCAGGATGATGTAAGTCTCTGGTTCATGTGGCCTTTTCTGTCTCTTGGGCTAATAGTTATCTTGTGATCTTGGTGTTCTTCATTCTCCTTTGATCCAGGTGGGTTGAGACCAATTGAAGCATCTTAGATGGCCGCTTGTTAGCATTTAAGACCCCAGATGCCAAACTTCAAAGTGGGATGCAGAATGTTTTCATAATAGAATTATTTTGCCAATTGACTTAGAAGTCCCCTTAAGACATAGTCCCCAAACCCCACCCTTGCTCTGCTGACGTTCAAAGCATTCAGTTTATCCCGGAAACTTCTTTGCTTGGTCCAGTCCAGTTGAGCTGACCTTCCCTGTATTGAGTGTTGTCCTTCCCTTCACCTAAAGTAGTTCTTATCTACTAACTAATCAGTTAAAAAATCCTCTCCCACCCTCCCTCCCTCCCCCCTCTCGTAACCACAAAAAAGTATGTGTTCTTCTGAGTTTATTCTGTTTCTCAAGATCTTATAATAGTGGTCTTATACAATATTTGTCCTTTTGCCTCTGACTAATTTCACTCAGCATAATGCCTTCCAGGTTCCTCCATGTTAGGAAATGTTTCAAGGATTCCTCACTGTTCTTTATCGATGCGTAGTATTCCATTGTGTGAATATACCATAATTTATTTAACCATTCATGCATTGATGGACACCTTGGTTGCTTCCAGCATTTTGCTATTGTAAACAGGGCTGCAATAAACATGGGTGTGCATATATCTATTTGTGTGAAGGCTCTTATTTCTCTAGGGTATATTCCGAGGAGTGGGATTTCTGGGTTGTATGGTAGTTCTATTTCTAACTTTTTAAGAAAATGCCAGATAGATTTCCAAAGTAGTTGTACCATTTTACATTCCCACCAGCAGTGTATAAGAGTTCCAATCTCTCCGCAGCCTCTCCAACATTTATTATTTTGTGTTTTTTGGATTAATGCCAGCCTTGTTGGAGTGAGATGGAAACTCATCATAGTTTTAATTTGCATTTCTCTAATGGCTAATGATTGAGAGCATTTTCTCATGTATCTATTAGCTGCCTGAATATCTTCTTTAGTGAAGTGCGTGTTCATATCCTTTGCCCACTTCTTGAATGGGTTGTTTGTCTTTTTGTGGTTGACTTTTAACAGAATCATATAGATTTTAGAGATCAGGCGCTGGTCGGAAATGTCATAGCTGAAAATTCTTTCCCAATCTGTAGGTGGTCTTTTTACTCTTTTGGTGAAGTCTTTAGATAAGCATAGGTGTTTGATTTTTAGGAGCTCCCAGTTATCTGGTTTTTCTTCATCATTTTTGGTAATGTTTTGTATTCTGTTTATGCCTTGTATTAGGGCTCCTAAAGTTGTCTCTATTTTTTCTTCCATGATCTTTATTGTTTTAGTCTTTATGTTTAGGTCTTTGATCCACTTGGAGTCAGTTTTTGTGCATGGTGTGAGGTATGGGTCCTGTTTCATTTTTTTGCAAATGGATATCCAGTTATGCCAGCATCATTTGTTAAAAAGACTATCTTTTCCCCAATTAACTGACACTGGGCCTTTGTAAATATCAGCTGCTCATATGTGGGTGGATTTATATCTGGGTTCTCAATTCTGTTCCATTGGTCTATGTGCCTGTTGTTGTACCAGTACCAGGCTGTTTTGACTACTGTGGCTGTATAATAGATTCTGAAATCAGGTAGAGTGAGGCCTCCCACTTTGTTCTTCTTTTTCAGCAATGCTTTACTTATCCGAGGCTTCTTTCCCTTCCATATGAAGTTGGTGATTTGTTTCTCCATCACGTTAAAAAATGTCATCGGAATTTGGATCGGAAGTGCATTGTTTGTATAGATGCATTTTGGTAGAATAGACATTTTTACTATGTTAAGTTTTCTTATCCATGAGCAAGGTATGTTTTTCCACTTAAGTAGGTCCTTTTTAGTTTCTTGCACTAGTACTTTGCAGTTTTCTTTGTATAGGTCTTTTACATCTCTGGTAAGATTTATTCCTAAGTATTTTATCTTCTTGGGGGCTACTGTGAATGGTATTGATTTGGTGATTTCCTCTTCCATGTTCTTTTTGTTGATGTAGAGGAATCCAAGTGATTTTTGTATGTTTATCTTATAACCTGAGACTCTGCCAAACTCTTCTATTAGTTTCAGTAGTTTTCTGGAGGATTCCTTAGGGTTTTCTGTGTATAAGATCATGTCATCTGCAAATAGAGATAATTTTACTTCTTCCTTGCCAATCCGGATGCCCTTTATTTCTTTGTCTAGCCTAATTGCTCTGGCTAGGACCTCTAGCACAATGTTGAGTAAGAGCGGTGATAAAGGGCATCCTTGTCTGGTTCCCATTCTCAAGGGAAATGCTTTCAGGCTCTCTCCATTAAAAAAAAAAAAATAATAATAATTTTTTTTTTTTTTTATTATATTGAGGAATTTCCCTTCAATTCCTATTTTGCTGAGAGTTTTTATCATGAATGGGTGTTGGACTTTGTCAAATGCCTTTTCTGCATCAATTGATAAGATCATGTGGTTTTTGTCTTTTGTTTTATTTATATGGTGGATTACATTAATGGTTTTTCTAATATTAAACCAACCTTGCATACCTGGTATAAATCCCACTTGGTTGCGGTGGATTATTTTTTTTGATATGTTGTTGAATTCTATTGGCTAGAATTTTGTTGAGGATTTTTGCATCTATGTTCATGAGGGATATAGGTCTGTAATTTTCTTTTTTTGTGGTGTCTTTACCTGGTTTTGGTATCAGGGATATGGTGGCTTCATAGGATGAGTTAGGCAGTATTCCGTCATTTTCCATGCTTTGAAATACCTTTAGTAGTAGTGGTGTTAACTCTTCTCTGAAAGTTTGGTAGAACTCTGCAGTGAAGTCGTCCCGGCCAGGGCTTTTTTTTTGTTTTGGGAGTTTTTTGATTACCGTTTCAATCTCTTTTTTTGTTATGGGTCTATTTAGTTGTTCTATTTCTGATTGTGTTAGTTTAGGTAGGTAGTGTTTTTCCAGGAATTCATCCATTTCTTCTAGGTTTGCAAATTTGTTAGAGTACAATTTTTCATAATAATCTGATATGGTTCTTTTAATTTCAGTTGGGTCTGTTGTGATATGGCTCATCTCATTTCTTATTCGGGTTATTTGTTTCCTTTCCTGTATTTCTTTAGTCAGTCTGGCCAATAGTTTATCAATTTGGTTAATTTTTTCAAAGAACCAGCTTTTGGCTTTGTTAATTCTTTCAATTGTTTTTCTGTTCTCTAATTCATTTAGTTCAGCTCTAATTTTTATTATTTGCTTTCTTCTGGTGCCTGATGGATTCTTTTGTTGCTCGCTTTCTGTTTGTTCAAGTTGTAGGGACAGTTCTCTGATTTTGGCTCTTTCTTCTTTACGTATGTGTGCATTTATCGATATGAATTGACCTCTGAGCACTGCTTTTGCTGTGTCCCAGAGGTTTTGATAGGAAGTGTTTTCATTCTCGTTGCATTCTATGAATTTCTTCATTCCCTCCTTAATGTCTTCTATAACCCAGTCTTTTTTGAGCAGGGTATTGTTTAGCTTCCAAGTATTTGATTTCTTTTCTCTGATTTTTCAGTTATTTATTTCCACTTTTATGGCCTTGTGGTCTGAGAAGATGCTTTGTAATATTTTGATGTTTTTAGCACCCCGGAATATAGACAAAGTTACTTATCTTGGTTGGGATGACTGTTTTATCTGAGATTCCTGAGGGATGCATCGTCAACTGTGTGCGCTGGCTGGGTAGAGATTGCCCCCAAGGGTCAGGCCCGCATCCCGTGCTTGCGCTGTCTCAGAAGCCATGGTTAGTTCCTCCGCTCCCAGTCCAAAGCCCAGTGCCAAGGTTCCCCGGCAGGGACGCCGCACTCCCGACTCCAAAACCAGTTGCTGCCTCCCGGTGACTTCTCCTGTCAGCAGTGTTGCTGCGCTGCCTGCGTGCACCGGCTGGGCTTCCCCTGAGGTCAGTTCAGGGGGTTAGGGCTGCGCCCCATGATTGTGCTGTCTCAGGATGCCGTGCTCAGCTCCCCTGCGCCCAGTCCAAAGCCCGGCGCCAAGGTTTCCTGACTGGGACGCTGGCTCCAGGCTCCGAAAATAGTCGCTGCTTCCCCGTAGTTGTTCATTCTCAGTCTCTGTCACTCAGGTCAACTCTTTAAATCTGTGTTTGTTGGTCAGGGTTCGTAGATTGTCATGTATGTGATCGATTCACTTGCTTTTCCGAGTCTTTGTTGCAAGAGGGATCCAAGGTAGCGTCTACCTAGTCAGCCATCTTGGCCCCTGGTCTTCGATAAGTGTTTTTAATGATCTGGAAATATGATGAATTCACTTTGAGTTACATATATAAGGCTCTGGTTAAATTCGTTAACTTCTTTATGCTTTCTTTGAGGTTCTTTTTACCTTAAGTTCAATTTTAGAGGTCATTTCAGGGTCTGAGCAGGCCTGCTCCAAGGTAGGACACAATGCTGGAAGGAGCTACGAGATAATTCTAGATAACATCAGAGATAAAGTCCTGTAGATCTGGGACTGATTGCTTAGTAAGACACCTTGTTTTACATTTGTACACCCATTTAGGTGGTGGCTATAATTCATATCTATCTCCTCCAGTGGGCTGTTTGGTCTTACTGCTATTCTTCCAGTGTTTATCACAGTTTGTGGTCCAGAGTAGACATTCACTATAAATCCTGAATAAATGAATAAATCAATGTATGAATGAAGTTAAATAAGTCTTTAGTCTCTTTGAAACTCATTTTCTTCCACTGGTAAATTTTGGATTTAGCACTGGATTACTGAGTTTCAAATCTTCTAAGGCCACAGTAACTCTGTTTATAAATGAAATCTTACATAAATGCCTGATATACTAAATATTAAAAATGGGGTTTCTCTCATTAAATAGTGTATGAAAAACCTGGAACAGCTCCACACACATATCCTACACACACACACACACACACACACACACACACTATCTTCCTTGAGTTGCCTTCTTCAACCTCTTGAACCTGATTAACTTCCTGACAGCATTTAATTTGGAAACTACTTAACTAGACAATCTCTAATATTCTTTCTATGTATGATTCTGGGTCTCTCCAAAAAGGTGACCCAGATGTTCTCCTTTCCACTCCTCAACCCCTCATCTAATTAACAAGACCTTGCATTCTAACTTTTGCAAAATTCAGTTCATTATCACATTTTTCTTACACCTTAGGTTGTAACACAAGCTATACAAGCATGATGCTGATAATTTGTCTGGCACTTGGTGGAGATGTCCTTGTGCTTGCTCTTCTACCTTGCCTGCCTTTGCCTGTTTAACTTGCTATGGGCCCTACCCCCTCTTCTCATCTTTAACTTAGCATTTCAGTAACCTTTGTTTCCTTATCAACTTCCTTGTCATCACAGTGGTGTTAGTATAATTCCTGAATCTCAATTGGGAAACCCTGAAATTCTCTTATGTCTTTAATCTCTCACCAAGTCCTCTAATTTCTTCCTCAGCTTCTGTAATTACTTCATATCAGCTATAACTCTTCCTGTTGACATCTTTGCTGAGATTATTGCAACAAATTTCTTAATCACCAATCAAGCTGATTTTCCTAAAACCACTAACTTCATTATGTCACTTCCATACTGACAACAGATCTAGATGCTCTTATTTTTCTCCTACCTTAAGTCTAAACTCAACCTGAATTCTAAGACTTGCTAACCTTTGGTTCTTTTGCTCTCCCTATCAAATCTTTACTTTCACAAATTAAAATTTGAAAAATGTAAAATTGATGACCAAAACTGACAATTCCCCACGTTGGTGGATATAAAAGAACAAGCCCTCTTCTACCATATTTTTACACAAATAATGTGCACATTATATGTTTTCTGCCAACCTCGCAAGCCCTTCATGCATTATTTTCCTAGGTGCACTACTTGCCTTATATGTGTGGACATGTAAATTAATAGACCTTTCCATTATTCATGGACTGGTCAAATAAATTACGGCAAGCTGTACATGTAGCACTATTTGTTGTTGTTGTCAGGGGCCGTCGAGTGGGTTCCGATTCATAGTGACCCTATGCACAACAGAATAAAACACTGCCGGGTCCTGCGCCATCCTTACAATTGTTATGCTTGAGCTCTTTGTTGCAGCCACTGTGTCAATCCACATCTTTGAGAGTCTTCCTCTTTTCCGCTGACCCTGTATTCTGCCAAGCATGATGTCCTTCTCCAGGGACTGATCCCTCCTGACAACATTTCCAAAGTACGTAAGATGCAGTCTCGCCATCCTTGCTTCTAAAGAGCATTCTGGTTACACTTCTTCTAAGACAGATTTGTTCGTTGTTTCGGCAGTCCATGGTATATTCAATAGTCTTTGCCAACACCACAATTCAAAGGCGTCAATTCTTCGGTCTTCCTTATTCATTGTCCAGTTTTCACATACATACGATGTGATTGAAAATACCATGGCTTGGGTCAAGCTCACCTTAGTCTTCAAGGTGACATCTTTGTTCTTCAACCCTTTAAAGAAGTCTTCTGCAGCAGATTTACCCAATGCAATGTGTCTTTTGATTTCTTTACTGCTGTTTCCGTGGCTGTTGATTGTGGATCCAAGTAAAATGAAATCCTTGACAACTTCAATCTTTTCTTTGTTTATCATGATGTTGCTCATTGGTCCATTTATGAGGATTTTTCTTTTCTTTATGATGAGGTGCAATCCATACTGAAGGCTGTGGTCTTTGATCTTCGTTAGTAAGTGCTTCAAGTCATCTTCACTTTCAGCAAGCAAGGTTGTGTCATCTGCATAACACAGGTTGTTAATGAGTCTTCCTCCAATCCTGATGCCCTGTTCTTCTTCATACAGTCCAGCTTCTCGGATTATTTGCTCAGCATACAGATTGAATAGGTATGGTGAAAGAATACAACCCTGACACACACCTTTCCTGACTTTAAACCAATCAGTATACACTTGCTCTGTCCGAACAACTGTCTCTTGATCTATGTAAAGGTTCCTCATAAGCACAATTAAGTGTTCTGGATTTCCCATTCTCCGCAATGTTATCCATAATTTGTCATGATCCACACAGTCAAGTGCCTTTGCATGGTCAATAAAACACAGGTAAACATCCTTCTGGTATTCTCTGCTTTCAGCCAGGATCCATCTGACATCAGCAATGATATCCCTGGTTCCACATCCTCTTCTGAAACCGGCCTGAATTTCTGACAGTTCCCTGTCGATATACTGCTGCAGCCACTTTTGAATGATCTTCAGCAAAATTTTGCTTGCTTGTGATATTAATGATATTGTTCTATAATTTCCACATTTGATTGGATCACCTTTCTTGTGAACAGGCATAAATATGGATCTCTTCCAGTCAGTTGGCCAGGAAGCTGTCTACCATATTTCTTGGCATAGATAAGTAAGCACCTCCAGCGTTGCATCTGTTTTTTGAAACATCTCAGTTGATATTCCATCAATTCCTGGAGCCCTGTTTTTCGCCAATGCCTTCAGAGAGGCTTGGACTTCCTCCTTCAGTACCATTGGTCCCTGATCATATGCCACCTCTTGAAATGGTTGAACATCGACTAATTCTTTTTGGTATAATGACCTGTGTATTCCTTTCATCTTCTTTTGATGCTTCCTGCATCGTTTAATATTTTCCCCCATAGAGTCCTTGACTATTGCAACTCAAGGCTTGAGTTTTTTCTTCAGTTCTTTCAGCTTGAGAAATGCCGAGTGTGTTCTTCGAGTTTGGTTTTCCATCTCCAGCTCTTTGCACATGTCTTTATAGTACTTTACTTTGTCTTCTTGAGTCACCTTTTGAAATCTTCTGTTCAGTTCTTTTACTTCATCAATTCTTCCTTTTGCTTTAGTTGCTTGACGATCGAGAGCAAGTTTCAGAGTCTCTGGTAACATCCATCTTGGCCTTTTATTTCTTTCCTGTCTTTTCAATGACCTCTTGCTTTCTTCATGTATGATGTTCTTGATGTCATTCTACAACTCGTCTGGTCTTTGGTCACTAGTGTTCAATGCGCCAAATCTATTCTTCAGATGATCTCTAAATTCAGGGGAGTTGTGCTCAAGGTCATATTTTGGCTCTTGTGGACTTGCTCTGATTTTCTTCAGTTTCAGCTTGAACTTGCCTATGAGCAATTGATGGTCTGTTACACAGTCGGCCCCTGGCCTTGTTCTGACTGATGATATTGAGCTTTTCCATTGTCTCTTTCCTCAGATGTAGCCAATTTGATTTCTGTGTGTTCCATTTGGTGAGGTCCACGTGTATAGTCACCATTCATGTTGGTGAAAGAAGGTATTTGCAACGAAGAAGTCGTTGGTCTTGCAAAATTTTATCATTCGATCTCTGGTATTGTTTCTATCACCAAGGCCATATTTTCCAACTACTGATCCTTCTTCTTTGTTTCCAACTTTCTTATTCCAATCTCCAGTAATTATCAATGCATCTTGATTGCATGTTCGATCAATTTCAGACTGCAGCAGCTGATAAAAATCTTCTGTTTCTTCATCTTTGGCCCTAGCGGTTTGTGCATAAATTTGAATAATAGTTGTATTAACTGGTCTTCCTTGTAGGTGTATAGATATTATCCTATCACTGACAGTGTTGTACTTCATGATAGATCTTGAAACTTTTTTTTCTGACGATGAATGCAACACCATTCCTCTTCAAGTTGTCATTCTCAGCATAGTAGACTATATGATTGTCTGATTCAAAATGGCCAATACCAGTCCATTTCAGCTCACTAACGCCTAGGATATCGACGTTTATGTGTTCCATTTCATTTTTGATGATTTCCAATTTTCCTAGATTCATACTTTGTACGTTTCAGGTTCTGATTATTAATGAATGTTTCCAGCTGTTTCTTCTCATTTTGAGTCGTGCTACATCAGTGAATGAAGGTCCCGAAAACTTTACTCCATCCATGTCATTAAGGTCGACTCTCCTTTGAGGAGGCAGCTCTTCTCCAGTCATCTTTTGAGTGCCTTCCAACCTGGGGGGCTCATCTTCCAGCACTGTATCAGACAATGTTCCACTGCTATTTATAAGGTTTTCACTGGCTAATGCTTTTCAGAAGTAGACTGCTGGGTCCTTCTTCCTAGTCCGTCTTAGTCTGGAAGCTCAGCTGAAACCTGTCCTCCATGGGTGACCCTGCTGGTATCTGAATACTGGTGGCATAGCTTCTAGCATCACAGCAACACACAAGCCCCCACAGCACAACAAACTGACAGGCACTATATAGACATAAAATGTTAAGAGAAAATTTTATACATATAAATAAAAAACCAACAGTAAGTTTAAAAAGTTTTATAGAATTTCATTTTTAAAATGTACATCTGAATCTATGTATTTTTAGGTATGTTGTGGTAAAAGTCTGGAAATATATACAACAAATATTTATAGTTTTTATCTTGGAATAGAGAGGGGTTTCACATATTTGAAACCTATTATTTAAGCTTTCTGTATTTCAAAATTCATTTTGTCATGAATATGAAGTATTTTAGAGTAAAAAAAGTTCTATTTGGAAGGAAAACATATCATTACACAAAAGAACACACTTCAGAATAGAAATTAAAGGCTTCCACCAACAATGCAAAATGCAAATAAAAATTAGAGAAACTATATTACCATTTATGAACCTTTTAGGGTTGATATATTACCGTATATCAACGATATATAAGCCCATTGCCATCAAGTCAATTTCAACTGATAGCAACTCTATAGGAAAGAGAGCTGCCCAGTAGGGTTTCCAAGGCTGTAATCTTTCAGAAACCAGCTGCCACATCTTTCTCCCACGGAACCACTAGTGGGTTCAAACCACCAACCTTTCAGTTAGCACCCAAGGGCTTAACCAATGAACTACCAGGGCTGCTTACCACAAAAACCAAAAAACTACACCTGCTACCATTGAGTCGATTCAAACTCATAGCAGCCCTATAGGACAGAGTAGAACTGCCCCATGGGGTTTCCAAGGAGTGGCTGATAGATTCAAACTGCTGACCTTTTGGTTAGCAGCTAAGGTCCTAACCACTGTGCCACCAGGGCTCCTACCACAATATATAATATACCAAAACCCAAACCAAAACAAAACCAAACCCGTTGCCATTGAATCGATTCTGACTCGTGACAACCCCATGTGTTACAGGATGGAACTGCTCTGTTGTGTTTTCTTGGCAGTTATCTTTATGGAGGCAGATTGGCAGGGTCTTCTTCTGTAGTGCCACCAAGTGGGTTTGAAGTGCAACCTTTAGGTTAGTAGTCAAACACAAACCATTTGTACCACCAGGGCTGCCTATAATATGTAAAAAGGGCCTATACATCAACAAAAGGCACATACCCAGGGAAAAATGAGGAGAGCTCATAAATATGCAATATAAAACAAAATTTATTTCAATGGCCAAGAAATATATAATCAAAAATTTCACCTCATCAATACAAAAGATGAAAGGCAAAGAAGAACTGTAATCAGATACCTTTAGGCCTATCAAGCTGGTAAAGCTGAGGAGAAATAGATACTCTTATATTTCTGATAGAATTAAATATGGCTTTACATTATGGATTGAATTTGTTTCCCAAAAAGATATACTGAAGTCTTAAACCCTGCACCAGTGAATGTGATCTTGTGTGGGCGTTTGTTCTTTACAGAGGTATCAGTTAAATTAACCAAGTCATACCAGAGTAGGGTGAGTCCTAATCCTAATCCCTTCTGAGTGGCCTCTTAGAAAAGGGCAGATATGGAAATAGAGTCACACATAGGAGAAAAATAGCATGTAAGGATCTGTCTTTGGCAAAGAAAAGCCAAGTGTTGACAGCAGCCATCAGAAACTAGAAGAGTCATGGAATAATTTCCCTCTCAAAACCCCCAGAAGGAATCAACCTGGCTGAGAAGCTGATTTGGATTTGTAGCCTCCACAACTGTGAAAAAATAAATTTCTGTTCTTCAGGGCCACCCACTTTGTGGTATTTTGTAAGGGCTGCCCAAGGAAACTAAGACACTTCATGACTGCGCTTTGGCTACGTATCAAAAGCCCTATAGTATTTGACCCACTTATTACATTTTTGAGAATTTATCCAAAGGAAATAATTAAGAATGTGTATAAAAAAAGAGTAAAAAAATCCTATTATCTGATAATGAGAAACTTACTAAGGACATTTTGCTATATCTACTCAGTGGAATATTATGTGATTAGTAGAAATTACGTGGTAGAATTATCTTAACTGACATTGAAATGCATTCATAAGCTATTAAGTAAGAAAAAAATATATTAGGTTACAAACCCACACAAACAATATGATTCCAGAATAGCTAAAAAGAAAGAAAGAAAACAAAATCAAAGGAAAACATATAGAACTTTTCGGAAGAACACATAATATAAATATGTGACATTAAAGGTTGAAGTTTATTTTTTCTTTTTCACCCATTAGTATTTTCTAGTTCATCTTCAACAAACATTTATCATTTTCTTAACAAAGAAAAAGGCAAAACAATGCTAGGAACATGAGATAGAGTTGGAAATATTTACTATAAGTAATAGATGAGTAAATGAATTCACGACAGAAGTTATTTGAGAAGTGTTTATGGATAGTAAGTTTGTGTGTTTGTATGTATGTGTATAGGAGGTGTGGGGGGTATAAGCTGGGTCTTGAAGGCAAAACAAACAAAAAAACCTTGATATCTAGAGAAAAGAGAAGCACGCTTTCCGTTTATGCTTTATTCTGCACCTCCAGTAATGACCAGATGAAATTTCCATTTCATAAAAAACTAGAATTACCTTGCTAGTAAAGTGGTCACATTCAAACATATCCCCCTAAAGCAGGCATTTATGAGTGTGGATTGTAGGCCAGTTGGTGGGATTTTTACCCTCAAGTCTTTAACTCTGATACCAAATGGCTCAACATCTGTAATGTTAATTTCTCTTATTTTTATTTAACCTTGATTTTTACTGCACAGCTTTTATGCTGCCATATTGTGTGGTAGAAATCACTGCTGGTCTGTAAGACTTTTTTTAATCACGTTTTTGTTGCTTTTCTCTCCACTGCCTTGGGCAGTGACACATTGGTAGCAGAATCAGGTTCTGGGTCTATAAGCACTGAAATATTTCTCTGGCTGACACAATGATTTTTTGTGGGTGGTTTTGGGGAAAAATTTAGGTAAAACATGATTCATCCAGAAGGTTGACCATTTTCTAAAGTCAAATTGCACAATTACAGACTTCCATTAAAAATAAAACAAATCTGTGTGATTGAATCAATGAAATCTCAATCATCTGGCTTCATATAGCAACAAAGTGATGTTCCTAACAGCCTTTCACAGAAAAATATGTGTAACAACAGCCGCAAACAGTAATTTGAAATAAAGTAATGAAATCATGCTGAGATGGTCTAAGCCAGAAGCTAGAAAATGGCCCCACTTCCCACGACCTACTTCTAGGAATAGAAGTGCTGCTACCAAACTTCAGTTTACAGCAAAACTAGCCTTTTAACTAAGTTTATAATTAACACCTTTCTAGTGGCAGAAAAATCACCGACTTGCCCACTGCCAAACAAAGAGGAGGTGATCCATAAATGTTTGTTGAACAAACGAAGAAAATCTCTCTCAGACTTTGTCGGGGATAAGATGAATGTAAACAGAGAATCTGCTTATGTCAGCACAGGACTTAGTTAAGCAGAGTAATTGCTAATGTCAGTAAGGGTTGGAAGGCCACTTTCCTTTTAGGAATATTGGAATTTCCTACTAAGTGTACCAGGATACCAGAGAGAACCTGTGCCCCTGATTTTGTTCCAAGAGTCAGAAACCCACAGTGGTGGGAAGTTGGTGCAGACTATAATACATTACGTCTCAGTCCCCCACCCCTACATAATTCTAAAAGCAAGAAACCCTAACGTGAGAACGGTTTTCTTCCTGCCGCATCTTTCCAAAACAGCCAGTCTTTACTTGGTTGTTGATGCAAACTAAACTTTATAGGTGATGGACACTAGTCACCACAAGACTGTGACCTTGTCCTTTGGTGATATAAATTCAGACCCCCTTAGGCTGGTGCTCAGGGAGATGGTCTCTACTGCTTTCCATTGGTTACACTGAATGGCTACAGCAGAATAACCCACAACCCCAAAACTTACACAGTTGCTCAGATAAAATGTGAATAATTTCAATGACAAAGGACACTGTTTGTGAACTGTGTTAGAAAAGCTAGGTTTTTTTTTCTTTCGGTATATAACTGGGGTCTTTGTCTTGCCCCATCACCTTGCAGTGTTACACTAAATCCCAATTACCCTTGTGTCATTTTGCTCAGGAAAGGAAATTCTGGATTGCATGAAAACCTGTCCTTCTTTTGCATAACTGCCAGTGGCCTGAGAAAGATCTCTCATCAAGGAACTTCTTCACTATGTAGACCAGAGAAGTTCCCACATTTGATGGTGAGCAGGCATGGGGATGGAAGAGCAGTGACACAGAAGTAGGGCCCTAAGGAGATTAGTAAGGAGGGCTTTGTTGCCAGGTTGGAGATATGCTGACTAGGAGAGTAGAAGGGGAGAAAAGGTTGGAAAGTCAGGAAAAAGAAAACACCCAAAAGTAGCATTTGGGAGAAGAAAGCTGTGATCATCTAGGAATGAGCCCTTCCAGAAATTCTGTGCAGAGGAACTTAACCAAAACAATCTGATTGGAAGGGGGTACATACAGTCTTGAAGCTACATTTTCATAGCAAGCACACTTACTTTATATTGCGATTATATGTTAGAGATTAATAAGAATATCAAAATTTTAAAGAATGGTTTTATTTACATTTTACTTAAGACAGAAAAAATGTTTTGCCCATACTAAAGAATATACTTATCATTTTGGGGGTACCACTGGGAATTGCATGGAGATTATGGGAGAAAAGCTAAAGTCCCCCTTTCCTTTTTGACATTTTTACCGACATGTTGAGGTTGTCATACCAGGACTTTTCAGTGAATTTTAATTAATTAAATAAAAAGAAAAGAGAGAAAATATATTTTTTTATTCTAGCTATCAAAAAACCAAACCCAGTGCTGTCGGGTTGATTGTGACTCATAGTGACCCTGTAGGACAGAGTAGAACTGCCCCATAGAGTTTCCAAGGAGTGCCTGGAGGGTTGGAACTGCTGACCCTTTGGTTAGCAACCATACCACTTAACCACTACGCCACCAGGGTTTTCAATAACTATACTTTTTTTTCCCCCCCATTTAGTCTGTGGACCATTTCTTCTTGATGTACAATAACAAAATACACAGTGGACCAACTCATTGGAATAGATCCTAGAGAAAAAAGAGCTTTTACACAAACAGATATATGCACTCCCAAGTTTATTGCAGCACTGTTTACAATAGCAAAAAGATGGAAGCAACCAAGGTGCCCATAAACAGGTGAATGGATAAATAAATTACGGTATATTCACACGATGGAATACTACACATCAATAAAGAAGAGTGAGGAATCTGTGAAACATTTCATAACATGGAGGAACCTGGAAGGCATTATGCTGAGTGAAATTAGTCAGTTGCAAAAGGACAAATATTGTATAAGACCACTATTATAAGAACTTGAGAAATAGCTTAAACTGAGAAGAAAACATTCTTTTGTGGTTACAAGACAAGGGAGGGAGGGAGGGTGGGAGAGGGGCATTCACTGAATAGATAGCGGATAGGAACTACTTTAGGTGAAGGGAAAGACAGCACACAATACAGGGGAGGTCAGCACAGTTGGATTAAACCAAAAGCAAAGAAGTTTCCTGAATAAACTGAATGCTTCAAATGCCAGCATAGCAGTGGCAGGGGTCTGGGGACCATGGTTTCAGGGGACATCTAAGTCAATTGGCATAATAAAATCTATTGAGAAAACATTCTGCATCCCACTTTGAAGAGTGGCGTCTGGTGTCTTAAATGTTAGCAAGCAGCCATCTAAGATGCATCAATTGGTCTCAACCCACCTGGATCAAAGGAGAATGAAGAACACCAGGGACACAACGTGATTGCAAGCCCAAGAAATAGAAAGGGCCACATGAGCCAGAGACTACATCATCCCGAGACCAGAAGAACTAGATGGTGCCCAGCTACAACTGATGACTGCCCTGACAGGGAACACAACAGGGAACCCCTGAGGGAGCAGGAGAGCAGTGGGATGCCAACCCCAAATTCTCATAAAAAGACCAGGCTTAATGGCCTGACTGAGACTAGAAGGACCCCAGTGGTCATGGCCCCCAAACCTTCTGTTGGCCCAGGACAGGAACCATTCCTGAAGCCAACTCTTCAGACATGGATTGGACTGGACTGGACAATGGATTGGAGAGGGATGCTGGTGAGGAGTGAGCTTCTTGGATCAGGTGGACATTTGAGACTATTTTGGCTTCTCCTGCCTGGAGGGGAGATGAGAGGGTGGAGGGGGTTAGAAGCTGGAGAAACGGACAGAAAAAGAAAGAGTGGAGGGAGAAAGCAGACTGTCTCATTCGGAAGAGAGTAATTAGGAGTGTGCAGCAAGGAGTATATGGGTTTTTGTGTGAGAGACTGACTTGATTTTTAAACTTTCACTTAAAGCACAATAAAAATTATATAAAAAAAAATACACAGTGGATAACAAAAACCCTCACCCATCTCAGTTTGTGCATTTAAGCATTTCCCAGAAATCTTTGTTTGGAATTTCTTATAAACTCAATGGGATACTTAACATCGCCTTAAGTTTTTGAATTTAGCCACAAGCTCATCCCCATGAACCATGATGTTATAGCTGGCTGCCCTCCATTGAAAGCTAGTGGATGTGAACCAAGAGCCACGTATGGTTTCAGACCCCAAAAGGCAACAGCTGTTTATGGAAAGCAATGTGTGAAGTAGATTGTAGGGAAAAAAAATAAATACTATTGTTTCAGTGGTACATTGTGCTAAAAAAGTTTTATGGCTCTCAATACGTTGTTCCTTTGTAGCAGGTAACATGTGCTTACTCTGATTTCTTTTCACAGTGTTTGCCATCTCATTTCAGCTGATGGTGTGGAAGGCATCAGTGCCTGTCCTGTTCATCAGTGATCTGAATATATTCCTGCTCATAGTCCCCATTGTTAACGAAGCAAGAGCTGACAGCTTGGATGCTGGAAAAAGGCAAGAAACAAAATAAAACAGATGTCAAAAAATCCTGTGCTTGTTTGGGCATAACTAACATGCTGAGGAATCAGTTGCTAAAGGAAATATATTTCTATTTGTTACCTATTCCTGAGGGTCTTTGACTAATAGATTTTGATGTCATTCCCTTCCCCAAACAAAACCATCATATATATATTATTCACAAACTCAAGACAAACCAAATAATCATTATCTACAACATACTTATTCTAACAAGATGCATTTCTTCATTAATGACGCTGCTTCTCATTTGGAGAACAATATTCTTTCAGTGAGTCAGAGTGATGAGTGGTAAATTTCTAGCTGCTGCTACAATTCATAGCACATACGTGTCCACTATAGATATGAGAGGAAACCTTGGTGGTGTAGTGGTTAAGAGCTACGGCTGCTAACCAAAAGGTCAGCAGTTCAAATCTACCAGTGGCTCCTTGGAAACCCTATGGGATAGTTTTACTCTACTCGGTCCTACAGGGTCGCTATGAATTGGAATCAACTCTATAGCAGCAGGTCTTATAGATATGAAAAGGCACTCTAAAAAGGGCCTTTAGACTGCTTTATTGCAAATGACATTTTTAATGATAAACAAAGTTTTAATTTTATTTCATCTTCACCTAGCTTGTATTAGAGTGTCCTGAAAGAGTAGTCATTTAACAAATTCTGCTAAATGATTACCCAAGGACAGGGCAGGTAAAAAACTATGTTGGGAATTGAGGATGAGTGAAAAGTAATCAAATCTCTAAAACCAATTTTGAATTAATTAGAGAAGATAACAGAGAACTACTCAAAGAAATAAATTATCATTCTTTGGAGGGTCAGCCTCTCAAGCACATGTTGTTTTCTCTTCCCCTGAGCATCACCTGGCTAATTTTTATGCTTCCTTTGAGTCTCAGCTCAAAAAAATATCACCTTAAAGAAACCGGAACTGATATTGTCTCAAGCCAGCTTTCATCTACATTAAATCTGTGAGCTGCATGGGGGGAAGAATAATGCTCTTTTCCCCCACTCTGACACCCCACTGCCCACCACAGTGTATGGGCTGGGCCCACTTATGACTTGACTTCACGGGTGTGCTAGATGGTTTTTGAATAAAAACCAAAACCAGATGGTTTTTGAATAAAAACCAAAACCGCTGCCATCCAGTTGATTCTGACTCATAGCGACCCTATAGAGTAGAATAGAACTGCCCCATAGGGCTTCCAAGGAGCATCTGGTGGGTTCCAACTGCCGACCTTTTGGTGAGCCGTCATAGCTCTTAACCACTACACCACCTGGGTATGCGTGTATGCGCCTTTTAATCTTTCAGGGGTTCCTGTAAAATGAATAAAAAACAAACAAATTAAAGCAATGATTATCTAGCTTTTTCAGTCTATGAGTTCTAAAAATTTTCAACCATGTGTCGAGCTCTTCAAATTTAGTTTCTATAACTCCCTTGAATTTTAATCCAGCCTAAATATTGAAGTCTTATGAATGGCATTACACTAGAAAAAAAAAGAAAAGAGAGAGGGAAATACATGTCTACATGTTGTTGCAGTATATTTCAACTTGACAGAATTTTTTATGTGAAAATTTTAACAATCTTTAACTCTGGGTAGTAGTGGTGATGATTTTTTACTTTTCCTTCTTTTTTTCCAGCTGATGTATTATAAATTCTCATATATATATTGCTTTTATATACAGGAAAAAATAATTTCAATATAATGACAGTACAATCTAAATTGGTAAACTGTGACAACATATTTGCAAGAAGGATGATGAAGCATTGTTAGGCTTGCTTTAAAAAGCAACATACATAATGTTTAAAAAGATTTGATCAATTTTTAAAAACTGGGCATAAAGTACCTCAGCAATAAATTCATAAGAGGAAATACAAATGGCGAATATATTTTTAGAGTCTGAAATTAATGAAAGAAGTAAAAAGATCCACATGGTTTTACTTATCAAATTAGCAAAGATTGAAAAGGACAATAAAATTTGATGCCAGAAAGGCTAAGACAGACAGTAGTAAATAGGGGTGATGGATCAATGAATTGCATTAAACTTTAGGAAAGTATTTGCCAAGCTGTGTCAAGAATTTAAGAAGTACCATTCTGTTTAACTTTCACTTTAACCCTTGAAATCTTGCTAAGAAAACAATAAAATATCTAGATGACAATTTATGTAAATTAATGTCGACATTATTTAAAAAAAAAATCCCTTAGAAGAGAAAAAGAGAACCCAAGACATGCATGCTTATATATAGAAACATGTGAAAAAGTATTTTGCCATCATTAAAGTGAGTTTTACAAGTAGTTTTAGCTTAATATGTATTAAGACGTTTATGTGTATGTGTGTGTAAGTGTGTGGTGTGATGTATAACAAAAAGTAGCATGGCCTCAGTTATGCTGAGACATAACATAGACAAAAGACTGGAATGAAATAAACTCAAATGTTAACAATAGTTGCCTCAGAAGTGATGGGATTATGGGTACTTTATTATTTTCTTATTTATATTTTTGGTACTCCAAAATTTTTTTTTTACCCTAAGAATATAATACTTGGCAGGGGGGGGAGGACAATAAAAAAATATAAGATCTCTAAAGAAACTTTCATTAAGTGTGTATTATTAAAGTAAGGAAGGCATTATATGGTAATTAGCTCAATAGAATATTAATCACAGTACCTGGATTTTAATCCTTGCTCTGTCAGTTTCTAGCAGTGTGACTTTGGTCTCTCTTACTTACTGATTATTTGATAATGGGGGATTTGTTTAATTCCTCTAAGCTTCAGTTTTTACATCTGTAAAAAAGATTATAATGAATATTTCACAAGATTGTTGGAGGGATTAAATAACATTAATAGGGAAAGCACCAAGCAACACGTGCCTGACACCCTCCAGGTGTTCCATCAATGTTTGTTGAAGGTAAAACAGTTGGGTGGTTCCACTATTGGAAATCACTTTTTTTTTTTTTTTAAGTGTAGAAACAGCTGTACTTCACAGTTCTGGGTCATAATCTTCTACCCAGACAAAAGAATATCCTGTACATATCTGAGCCTCTGGGTGCTAACCAACTCAACAGAAGCAATGACAGTGGGAACGTTACTTCTGCCTTTGAATCCTTTTTCTCTTTTGTGTTTTATTTTATCCTTTATTTTCTTTTAGGCTCTTTGTTGTTGCTGTTTGTTTGCTTGATTTGGGGGATGATGGCTCAGCCAGAATTATTTCTCCAGGGTTTGTTTTTTTCTTTGTATATGTATTAATTAATGTTGAACTTTACTTCATTCTGCATTTGAAGTGATAATAATTCTATGCATTGTATTCATATATGAAACTATTTTTCTTCAAAGAGGAGGAACATTTTTTTTTTTTTAAAGAAGGACACCTGTATTCATTTTTGGAGAATGATGGACATTTTAGACATGGTAGTTCCAAAGAACTGCAAAGCAGAAATTAATCCCACTGCCTGTGGAGTTCTGAGGATGAGCAGGGCAGCAGATCTCATTTAAAATCCTCCTTTGCCATCTATTAAGAAGTGAGCATGGCAGAGCTGGCCATGGGGGAGGCTTTTTGATTCTCAATTCCTCTGAACATTGTCAGTGTTTAATCAATAGCTAGTCCGGGCATCATTAAACATGTGCTCTCAGTTCAAGTTCTTCTGATGAGGATGGTTGAGGGAATAGCTCAGTTTTGCTGTAAAGGTTAACCTACTTAAAAGAGATACAATTTTAAACTATATTGCATTAAATGAGAATTGTTTTAATGGGTCACATGGAATATCAATTATTCTTGATCTCATAATTTTTGCTTCCAATATAGGATATATCCCAGTGAATTTGAGATCCTGCACTTATTAATTTATGCTTGCTACAAGGGGAAGGATTAGCAAATACGTCAGTTACTTGAAAGAAGAAGCCTGTTCTTCCATATCTTGAATCGTGTACTCTGATGAGTCCATACAAGGTAAAACTCCTTGTACCGTGGGCTCAATCAACTGTGTAACAAAGGCAAGACAGTCTATGTCGACATTCAGAATAGGGCTGCAGAAGCCTACCACACATTTTTTTTCTTTCTTTCTAGTTTTAATCTATTGCTCTGATATGTATGTGATATGGCATTTAGAGGTTTTTCACTAGTCTTGTGGAAATATTAGGAGACAAAAAAGTGTAGCTCTTACACCACAGGGTCTCATAAAAGTTATAATGAGAAATTAGCAAGGTTATTAAATCATTTTCTTTGGGAAATAAAATTACATTGAAATTAGACTGTTTTCTAACTTAAAGAATTATAAAAGTGTGAATAGTAGGATTCAGGGCATTTTCCCTAGAGAAAAGAGGACTAATTCATCAACTCAGTATAAAAATAATTGGAATTTTCCCCCTTGAGTCTAGGAAAAATGTCGAAATCTTGAACATTTTTTTTTCCAACATACAGTATAGGAAATGTTAGAGATAGAAAATCAATCAAACCATTCCACTGCAATTACTAAAAGTTTGAGTCATATACTATATTCACCCCTAAAGTAAATGAAGATGGGCATTGAGGTTACAGTACAGCAGGAGAGGCAAAGGCACTCTCCCTGCCATTGGCTTATAATCTATGTATCTCATTTGGTGGGGACCAGCACGACAAAGGCATCTAGTAAATTTGAAACCCTTACAGCATAAAACTTCCTAATCAAAATTTAAGCAATGTCAAACAAGGGTAGGCCTTAGGACCTCTTTCTTTTTGCTTTATTACACATCATTGGGTTAGTATTCAATACAGCAACATTTTAGAGCTTGATGTGAATCCCCATGAACTTAGAATGCACATCCACATGATTATATTGACTTTACTAAAACTGATTTTAAAACTTTGCAAAAAGTTAAGCTATCAAATTTTATGTGGACTATGTAATACTATTTTTTTTGTAAAATAAAATGGATATGGCAGAGTATGCACAGAAAAAAAAAGACTGCAGCTTTCTGGCATCCGATTTCTTGGATTACTAATTTAGTCCCAAGTGCCAGGATAGCTCCCGTTTCAGTCTTAATGCAATAGTTTCAGTCTCCCTGATTCTACACATGCCAATCCTTCTTCCACACAGCACTGAGATATTAGTCTCTCAAATTTTAATGGTATCTTTTCCTTCTTTATAAAAGTCTTAACAATAAAATCAAAACACCTTACCTTTGCCTAGACAAGAGATTTTTTAGAACGGCGGGATTCCATTGGTCAGCTATGTCCCAAATTCAAATCTCACAGGTGGGGAGATTAGTCTGTGTGACTTTAGTCAAGTTGCTTAAACTTTCTAAGTCTCATTTTTTCACATTGGTAGAATAGTGATAATGATAGGGTTTTATGAGGTTTACATGAAACAGTGCATATAAAGCACTTAGCACTGTGCCCTGACAGATAACAAGCCCTCCATAAACACTAGCCATTGTTATCATTTAACAGCAGGCCCACGTTCACACAGATAAAAAGTGCAAAGCTGGGATTCTAACTTCGAGCTTCTTGGTACCAAGGCTTATGATCCTTCTCTATGCACTCTGTGTATGAGATGCCTTAAGGGAGATTTGGAAGGATGCTGGCTCCCGTTCAGTTCACAGTCAAATCCTCTAACATGGGCCTGTAGTGCAGAATTTTTGTATTGTCGATTGAAGTCAGAGCCATAAGTTTAGACACCAGACACTGGGGAGGCAAGGTTGACATTCTGTTGTGAAGGCTTAAGAGTCTGACTTGTATTCCTGCCCAGACAGAAGGCCAACCCCCTGCAGCTCAGACAGAACCAGTGGGGATATCTACAGAATGAGCCAAATTTTCATTTTCCAAGAGGGAACACAGAGAATCTTCTTAAGCTCCCAAATTTAGGATGAAATAAGACTCTGAATTACCATACTACATAGCCTGGAAGACAGCAGTTTAACAAAGATTACACAGCAGGTATACTGAACTGTCTACCTGCCTTCCCTTGCCCCTTTGAAAAGTATAAAACCCACTTCAGTACGATTCCCCACGGTGCTTATCAATTTAAGAGCTCTAATCTGAGGAGCTGTAAACCCAAACCTGTGATTCAAAAGGTACAATATTAATCTCTGTGAACCTCAGTTTCAGGGTCTTAAAATGATGATAATAATTTCTCCCTCTTAAGGTTGTTGAAAGAATTAGAGGTAATATTTTTAAAGTAATAGGAACTATTGTTACTATGGGACACAGCCAAAATTACTCGCAAGAAGCCCTGGTAGTACAGTGGTTAAGCACATTGCAATTACGTAGATTCTACCATTTGAACCTTTGGATTAATTCAAGTGTCAGGAGGCAGAGCACTTGGACGTTGCTTTACTCAGTCTCCCAATGCCACGTCACCCAGACGAATGAGCCCTGGGGAGACCTGTCTTTCCTTCCATGCTCACACCCCGACACTAGCAAGCCTGCAGTGGCAGGGCACACAAGATCTTGATTATTGTGTCAACGGTTATATCCTCATTTTATAACTACTAAATAGATATTCTTTGAAAAGTTTTCTGTATTAAAATTCAAAATCCGTTTTCTGCCTATCCCTTTATCTTTGGCTCAAATTTTAACCCTAACTTGGGCCAACCCTTGTGTTGGCCACCTCTGCCTAATTCTCAAAATATGTATGTATCTATGACGATTGGGTATTCAGCCTGAGCTTTTGAATGGTGACCTCAACCCACTCTCAGGTTTTGTGTCTTACACCTTGCCCTTATCCTCTGATTGGAAATGACACTCCGGACTCTCACCATTGCCTTGCCCTCAACTCTTATCATTAACTACATGTATCCTGTATTTGAAGTCCTGGTGGCACAGTGTTTAAGTGCTTGGCTGCTAACCGAAAGGTTGGCAGTTCGAATCCACGAGCCACTCCCTGGAAACCCTATGGGGCAGTTCTACTGTCCCCTATAGGCTCGTTATGAGTCTGAATTGACTCGACAGCAATGGGTTTTTTTTTTTTTTTTTTTTTTTTTTTTGGGCTATCTTTATGAAGTGGCTGCTCAGCATCAGACTCTAGGCTCTGCAGGGCTCTAGGCAGTCCTTCTACTCTTGTAGCATGGAGGTCAGTCTTTGTTCTCCTGACATGCTCTGTCTCCCTACTGCCCTAGGATTTCAAAGGGGATCAATACGCAAACAACTCAATTGAATGACAGGTTCATACCTTTGGTGCACCTGAGGTTTAAGATATAGTCCATGGTGTCACTCATTCGTTTTTACAGGGATCCAGGTGATAAATCTAGTCCTGACACTTTTTAGATTGTATGACGTTTATATTCCATCTACTTTCAAAGTTGATTTGAGGCAGTAGACAATATAAAATACATATGTAATAGAACCACGAAAGCAAAGGTTGTGTTGTTGTTGCTACGTGCCTTACGTAGTGTGGTTCCAACTCATGGCAACCCTGTGTACAACAGAACAAAACTCTGCCTGGTCCTGCACCATCATCACAAAAGCAAAGGTTAAAGGGGGAAAAAAGTATACAAATAACCATCACAGCAAAACAAGAGCCATGTGATGAAGTGGGGATGAGATAGCTAAATTAAGAATATACATTAAGTAGAGTCCTTGTAGTTAAGCCTTAAACTTAGTGCTGGGTTTCCTAGGAGCCAAAGCCTTGCATTGTATTAATTCTCTTTATCTAATAAAGAGAAACAGAATATGAGAGAAAATGTTCCTACTGCTAAACGGAATATAATTTACTGCAAGAATATTTACATTTTGAACAGTGAATGAATAGTCGTTTAATGAAATCAGCTCTCTATTTCAGCCACATGCTGAGTCAGGAGCAAAGAGGGCAGAGCTGAGAGCTAATGTTAAAGTTTCTAGTGGGAGCAAAATTCAGGGAACCTCTTAGCTGATGGTTTGCTTTCTCTGCAAAACAAACAATACATATTCGGTAATAGATGATGAAATAATTTAATTTCCGCAAAAATGTCTCTATGATTGTTGTCAGAAAATGCAAACTCTGAAATCATGTGGTTCTTTTCTTGTCACCAGCTAGGAAACTATACTGGGATACTAAATTTAGATTTAACTTTTCTACTCATATTTGGTGTTTGCAAGTACTTATTCTTTCTGCTTCTTTTAGATGTAGGCAGTGCTACTTTATATTTACTGTCTTTTTGCACTTTGTACCCTGTAAAAATGCATAAGCTGCCTAAAGCTTTCTACTTTTGGAACTAAAAAAAAAACTAGGGAGATATAAATCTCTAACCCAGCGATAAGTAAGAGTGGGAGTATTTCACCATATAGTCAAAATAAAGTTGTGAATATTGCTCTAATACTCCAAAACATTATTAAAAATGTAAACAAACAAAAAGAGGTTGTTGAAAGAATCTATGAATGAATGTTTACTAAAAACCTACCAACAAAGATGTTCAATGATAACCAACTGATCATCAAAGCAAGTTAATGCCTGTAGTGTTGGACTCTCCCTAATGTTATTTAGTCCTATGGCCGATGGCCATCTGTAGGTATGGAGCTAATATTAATAATGGGAGCTAATATTAATTGAGTGCTTTTTCTGCATCAGGCACTGCACTAAAGATTTTATCTGCACCGTCACTATTTCCTCACTACCCCCTCCATATGGAGACACTGAGTCACTGAACAGTTAAGTGACTAGCAGAAAGTCACTTAGTTTGTGTGTGGGGTAGCTATGTCATAAAGTTAACATTGTTATCCACAAGTAGGGACAGAATTTCCTTCCACGGTATGCAGTTCTAGGGTGATCATTATTTCTTTCACAATCTTAAAAACTATGCAGTATTTTCAAAACTGGACATTTTACAGCTAAGCCCTCGTATTTCCAGTTACACCAATGCAGAAGCTCCCATTCTCAGTATCCTTGTCAAGTGAATGAGTGCTCTATTGTGGCAAAATAATGTTGGCGTAGTAACTTAATAATAGTAAATTACTGATCAAAGCTACCATTTATTGGACATCAGCTACGTGCCAGGCACTGCTTAATATCTTCACCTCTAAGTTCAACCTATGCAACGGGTATTTTGTAATCCATATGGAATGATTTAGAAAATATAAGAAGTGAAAAATTATTTATAGCTTAATATTGAAGTTTCATTATCTGACACATACAGATTATGAAATGTAACTTTGAAAAATGTTTTACAAATGGAATGAGGTAAAAGTCCTACAACTTATTCTGAGGACCTGTGAATATACTTTCCACATACAGAGAAAAAAGAAAAGGAAACTACTATGTTTGAAGACTTCTGCGGTAGTGTTTCATCATTTCGTTTTGTTTTGTTTTAACCTCAGGTACAGAAGATGGAGTTGATCATATTCCTCAGTTCAAGGAAAATTCTTATTAGTCCCTGGTCCTTGGAAGGGCCTCTCTTATTTTATTTGTTCATTTTTCGCCCCAAAGCCTACTCACAATCTCCCCTACTCTCCATGGGCAACCATTCTAGTGTGTTAAATATATTCTTTTTTATAAGGTGTGTATTCTTAAGCAACGTATAATATTGATTTTTGTGAATTATTTTCCTGGTTTATTAGACACAGATATGGATATAGAGATGGTTCAGACTGTGAAGATCAGAGAGACTAAGTAACTGGGCCAAGATCACACATCCCACACAGCCAGAATTCAAACCTCAGTCTGTCTCTATCTAAAATTGTCAGTCTTACCTTTCCAAGTCTGAAAACTGTAAAAAAAAAAAAAGATTTCTAAATGCATTCCTGTATCCCAAGTAGTTGGAAACAGTTATTAAATTGGGTTTATATCCAATACCCTGGATAAAAATTTGAAAAGTTCATGATTTTTCCCAAGGCCACAGAATTGGGGATGAGGAGGGCAGACGGGAAATGTTCCTTAAATTAAACTTTTGGGAATTAAATTTGTCACCTTTCACACAAAAGTGCTTAAGAGTACAAGGGTGATGAATTTGATAATGACTGAGAGATGCCATCAACCTGACAAACTAAACAATTTTTTTAACCTGACATAGCCCTATTTAAGACATCAGCTGTCATCTGAAATGAATTCTGTTTCTAATTTGTCTTCATAAATAATGCAACTAATTGAAAGTTAGTTACAATGAAAGTCTTTAACCTCTTTCATCTCCAATTTGAGAGCAGTCTCTGCATTCCCTAGACAGAATCTTCTACTCCTCTTATCAAATAAAGTTTAGACATCACTGATCAGAACACTGAGAGCAAAAACAAAAGAATCCATTGTATGAAGACCACTGCAACTGATGTTTTTCTCAATCTTTTTTTTCTTCTTCTTCTTCTTAATTTAGCATTATTTTAAAATGTGGAACTTGTAAAATTCTGATATAAGGAAATTGATTCAAGTTCAAAGTTTTACCTAGAATATCTTTAATTTAATCAAGGTTATAGGTTGTACATATACCCTCTTCTTGCAACCCAACTTCTGTGTTATAATTAAAGTACCACCTCTGACTCCACCATGTCACAGCTTAATGACATAAAAAATCTCTGAATCGTAGCTTCCTGGGAATCTTTCCTTTTTTTTTCCTCCTTTAGCAATAATAAAAAGAGACCCTTGGACAAAAACAGATCCTGATGATTCCATAAAACTAGAAATGAAGAATTCTTATATTTGAGACTAAAATAAATAGTTACTTATCTGAGGTTTCTCTACGTAAACATCAGTTAGTCCATTTGTTTGTTTAATGCAGATGTTAATAAACCTATGTGCTCAAGGTATGAGAGGTAAGAAAACTATGCAAGCATTAGAACTTTAAATCATTTAACTATTTCACCCCTCCAAGAAGTCCAATTTCTATGCTGTGGCTGCTAACCAAATGGTTGGCAGTTCGAACCCACCAGGCACTCCTTGGAAACTCTATGGGACAGTTCTACTCTTTCCTGTAGGGTTGCTGTAAGTCAGAATTGATTCGACAGCAGTGGGTTTTGGTTTTTTTGGCATGTCACGGGAAAGACATGCTTATGAATGGAGATTTGAAATGAGCATGTTTCACAAAGTTGTTATTAAAAAGAGAAATTCGGGAAAGATTCTGTGAGGTATATCAAATTATACTTAAAACTTTACATACGAGTTACGTAAAATGTAAATTACACAGTTAAATACTGAAAATTTGGGTAATTATTTTGGTGTCTAGAATCCATTATAAACAAGCTGTTATAAAACATCCACCTGTAACAGACGTTTGATCTATATAACCATTACTCACGTTTTAGTAATATCTACTAAAGCCTGTGTCTCAACAATGAGATCTCCATTTAAAAGCTATCAAAGGATAATAAGTTTTATAATAGAATATATTGGCAAAGGTCCAAAAGTAGAAATACTTTTTGAGTTTGAGTTTTTCCTCAACAAGTATACCCATCTGGGTGAAGTCCTAATCTTTTATAACATTCTGTTATAAAATAATAATGGAAACAGTATTTAATTAATAGTTACAATGTGCCAGGTAATATTCTATTTTACATGTATTGACTTATATGTAAAAATAGAAGAACAAAATGGAGAAAAAAACATCGAAGAGGTAAATAAAGGAGTACAGGATAAGAGAAGAAGATTCAAACTCAGAACTTTGGTAACCAGAAAGGAAGTCGAGGGCGGCAAGGGTTGAAAGTGGAAACTGATTAGCAGTGAAGTCAAGGGGAAGATCTAGAAAAATTGGGAGCTAACAGTGTCAAAACCAAACCAAAACCAAACCCACTGCCACTGAGTCCATTCCAACTCACAGTGACCCTATAGGACTGAGGAGAACTGCCCCATAGAGTTTCCAAGGAGCACCTAGTGGATTCAAACTATCGACCTTTTGATTAGCAGCCTTAGCTCTTAACCACTACGCCACCAGGGTTTCCAACAGTGTCAAAGGTCATCAAAAACAGAAAAGACTCCTCTTAGAGTTGACAATTAGGTCATCAGTGACTTTCACATGACCTGAAGCCTAATTGCATACATATAAGATTAGTGGCTCAGTGGTTTAGCACTTGGCTGCTAACCAAAAGGTCAGTGGTTCAAAACCACCAACAGTTCCTTTGGAGAAAGATGTGGCAGTCTGCTTCTGTAAAGATTTCAGCCTTAAAAACCTGATGGGGCAGTACTATGTCCTATAAGGCTGCTATGAGTCAGAATTCGACTCGATGGCAATGGGTTTGGTGAGTTTGCTTTAAGACTATATACTATGATGTGCCATTAAGGCAACACAAATAAAATTACATGGCATTACAGAGAAAAGAGAGAATGCCTTTAGCATTAGTAACTACAGAAAGTCTAACAGGCCAGGTGGCATTTAACATGGAAGTTGGTAAATAAAGTTTTGATATATGGAGACTTGGGGATGAGAGATATTCTAAATTAAGAGTAAAATAAGGTGTGGAAGTGGAAAAGGGTATCACTTATTTGGAGAATTCATAAGTCAGATATTGCTGGAGCATAATGAAGAAATGTAAAAGAGAATTGATAAATTTTTACTTGTAGGTTAATGGTATAAGGTAGGTTTCTTTTATCAACAGTTACTATGGAAATACATCTTTTTAACTCTCAGCTTTATTGACTAAAATACAAAGTAAGACTCATTTAGCAGTACTTTTATGTTATCTCTTAGTTAATTTTTTATGTTTATCAGAGATTCCTTGAAAGCATTAGATCAGGAGTGAGAATAGCCAGGTTTTTCTGAAAACTAAGCTTTTCTTTTTCACTCTGAAAAAGAGAGTTACTTGATCGCTTTGGCTCTCAGACTTTTTTAATCTATAAAATGGGAGATTGGTCTAGATTATTCTTCTAATTCCTTCTATGTATGATTCTATAATATGTGAAACAGTATTTTCACAAAAGCACCAAAAAAAGTATAATTTTTTTCAATAAAAATATATGTTACTCAATTTTATTAAAATGGATCATAAAATCCTCACACTATAATTTTATGCTTGGGCTTTCTAAAGTCTGAATTCATTAAACATTTTTCAAATAAAATCAGAGCTCTATAAAATGGTTACTCCACATTATACAATGGAGATTTTAAACTTACAAGCTAATGGATGGTTTGTAATGAATTGGTAATATTTGAAACTCTATAAAATTATAACAAAAATATTTTAAGGCCACTTTGCCCAATTTCTACATTTTACACATTAGAACACTGGGGTTCAGAGGGAATAAGTCGCTTGCTGAAGGTTATACACCAAATTGGATTTCAGTGTGCCATTCTGTCTAGTCCACATCAATAAGATTTAATTGGCAAATTAATATAAACATAAACATTTCTGCTTTTCTGGTGGTTGCTAAAATTTAGTTTCCATTTTCTTCAGCTACTGGTTTCCAAATAAAAGAAAACTTAAGATGTATAAACTGCTTGATGTCATCTGTGTTAGTGAACAACACCAATAGCACAGGCATATCAGATATGATAAGAAGCCCACTTTTGTCTGCTTCTCATCCTTCCACCAGCCAGGTGAGGGTAGCTTCACTTTCTGTGACTCTCCTTACACATGGGGACATCCCAGACTGATGTTGTCTTTCAGGAGTGGTGTCAGTACCATGAGATCCTTCTATGTATACACATTTTTTAAAAGATGTTATTATAAGAGACCAATGATGTAACATGTTTTGGAAAGTCATAGTCTCCTTTAAAAAAAAAAAAAAACCCACTGCTGTGGAGTCGATTCCAGTTCACAGTGACCCTCTAGGATAGAGTAGAGCTGCCCCACAGGGTTTTCAAGACTGTAAATCTTCACAGAAGTAGACTGTCACATCTTTCTCCCACAGAGCAGCTAGCTAGTGGGTTTGAAACACTGACCTTTTGGTTAAGAACCCAGTGCTTTAACCACTGTGCCACCATGGCTCCTCTAGTCTTCTCTAGGTAGGTGATAAAAATTATTATTGCTTGCTCCCAGAAAAATGACATGCATACCCAAAATTTAGACAAATTCAGGAACTCACAGTGAGGTCCACTGAGGTCAAGATTCCTATTTTAATGGTACCATGTTGTATCAGCAGTCGGAACAACTTTTTGGTGCACGAAGAGTCCTGGGTAAACTCATACATTCTGCCACCTGGATCATGGTAAATTCCTGTCAACAAAAATCTCCCACTAAGCATCCACAACCATTCTTAGTCCCCTTCTCAGTAAAATTCCAAAGGGAAAGTGACGGAATTCAATCTCCCTGCTTAAAAAAAATCATCTGATCTTTTCTATCATATAACCCTAAATACAGACCAATGTGAAATTAAGTTCTCTACCGTAGATTCTTTCAAAACAAGCAAAGAAGCAGCTTTTGACCCCAACCTAATCTTTTAAAAATAGTTAAATATATAATTAAATAAATACAATTAAGAAAATAAAGGATAGAAAATAAATTAATTAGATAATAGATAAATGAAACAAAGTACTTAAATTCTTGCGCTCATTTTAACAAGACTGCTTTAGTTGTAAGCTGTGTCAAGTGAGATTCTTAAGACCATTCTTTGACACCAAAACTTCAGTGTATGCATATGAAGTAGACATAAAAATTTTAACTAAGGTCAAGTGTTGGGCATTTAGTCTAGTAGCTTCTGAGAGTGACATCCAAGGGGATTAAAGACTTGAAAATGGTTGTAGTCATGAAATCCACATTTCCATTAGCTTATTTCGCTCCTCATGTATCTAGAAGTCAATTGAGTTTTACATTATGTTGAAATTCTGCTAAGGAGAAAATCTGCATACGAAGTTGTAAATAAGCTATTACCACAGTGTCCATATATTTGTTAAATAGGAATCAACTTTTAAGGAATAGAAATAGAAAGGTAAATTGTTATATCCTTATCCAACTCCACTTTTGACCTGATGCCACTGAAAATAAGTAAATAAATTGGAAAGCGCAGGGGTGATTGTAGTGAGGAGTAAGGGAGAAGCTTAATAATTTTACCAAGAAATAGCTAATACCTGCAACAGTTTAGGAAATTAACTAATTATACCTATAATCAGAATCAACTTGATGGCAATGGGTTTGGTTTTTTGGTTTATAGAAACAATTTAATTGGCTACAACAGGATTTATTTTGCCTTATTACAACAACCAGAAATCATAGACTTAGCAAAAATACTATTATATCTGATAGAAAAATTCATCAACTCAACATTCACTGATAAATACCTCCTCTGCACGTATCAGTAATCTTGCCGGTTCTAAATATTTTGTGAATGTAAGAAGTTATAGTGTCAGTTTAAGATGTTACCAGCTGAAGATCTTACAGACTGGGGATGGGAATAGGAAAAAAATTCTTGTTGCTAAAGCTAGCAACTCCGAAAAAAGAAGGGGATATTTGATTAAACAAATCTGCATGTGCTGCTGCCCTGCACTTAATCACACAGATACAGATTTAGACATGCTTGCTGTAGATACAATCATTATGTCATTGAGTTCCCTGGATCCTAGCATATGACTTCTATTTGTACCTTCACTTAACTTTGAAAAGTTTTCTCTTTGCTTTCAGGAATTCTGTTTTTTCCTACCCAAAGCAGACCTCTGACCAGGACATCCTTACCTGTTTGCTGTGGCCTTCTCTCAAATCCTATAAGAGGTGTTAAGAAAAAGAAAGAGGAGCATATATTATGAAATTGACTGATTTCTATTCCAAGTTTTATAATTACAAAATAATTGCAAAATACTAATAATTTTATGTGAGTGGACTAGTTAATGAGCACTATATAAATCAAGAGGAATCACTAGGTGGCAGAAACAACTAAGCACTTGATGACTATAAGGAAAGTAGGTACTTCAAACCCACCCAGAGGTGCGTCAGAAGACAGGTCTGGCAATCTACTACTGAAAGGTCACAGCCATGAAAACCTTATGGAGCAGTTCCACTCTGCACACATGGGGTTGCCACGACTCAAAATCTACTCAGCGGCAACTGCCAACAACGGGAACATATAAATCAAGCCAATAATTATTGCACTGTACAAAGTGCTCTCAGTTAATACTATAAATATTTGTAAAAGGGACCTGGAGAAATTGGATGAATCTTTATGCCATCTGAGGATCACTGCTCAATGAAAGAAACACTTTCTTTTATGTAAAGAGCCTGTTAAAATAACAATGAACATTTAAAAATCATACAGAGAGCATAGTATTTTAAGTATTTCAGGTTTATCTCTATTTTTTTCTGTTTATAAAAGTAGTACATTTTAGGAAATTTATAAAATTCAGAAATATACAAAAAATAAGATTAAAAATAACAATCCTGCCATCCAATAAAAACGGATATATGAGAACCGTTCAATGCACAATAAATGTATAGTACTCTCAGATTTAATGTTCGTAGTTTTGACTAAGCTTGAGCAACTCTAAGGTCCTTGGCATATACTCTGTTATACCTTTGCTGAGACTTGAATTTTAATCATGAACCTGGTTCTGAGTCCAGGTCTGAGTCCGGTCTGAAGTGAGTGAACATCCTAGCTAATGATTGTAACGGCCAAGCATCCTTACTTCACTGTGGTTCTGTGCTCTCCTTGTTATATATAAGCAGCAACTTGAAACTTTGTACTTCACTTCATATGGCAGAAATGATATGCTATAGAAACGTTCACACATTTGGGGATTCACGTTTTGCTTGTAACTGTTAATTTCTGTATTTTCTTCTCCATCTTGCCTTTATAGAATTTATTCTTTTAATAGAAAAATGTATGTATATATATATATTTTTCATTCTAAGCTATAGAATTGTACATGAAAACTGTCAGCTTCTATAGATATTTTTACAGTAGAAAAACCTTTCTTTCCTACCCCTACATGGGCAGGTCGATTTTCATTGAAAACGGCTTCAAGCTGGTTCTAATATTTACTCACTTATGCAGGTGCGTTCATCAGCATGGAGTCTGTATCCCGTATCACATTCACAGTGGAAGGTGCCCAAAGTGTTAATACAGCGCTGCTGGCAGCCTCCGTTCACCACCGCACATTCATCGACATCTAAAGGAGGAAGACAGATGGCCAGGATTACAATGTCATTCCAATGTCAGCTTCGGAGAAATGGCACAATATTTCTTTGATACACAGTATGTGTTATATTGTACAAAGGCACCATCTCTGTTGCCACAAATCTTTGCTTGTTTGATCCACTTTGCTCCACAGTGCAAACACGAAAATGTAGATAGAAACTTTATTGAACTTTTTTAAAGCCCAGCGAGGATGAGTGTAGGAATTGTCTTACAATTTCCTATTCGTCAGATACAGGTTAATTAGACAGATCCAAGATATAGATGTTTCCTTGGGGAAGGAAAATTGGAGGGAAGAATTACAATGAATGACACTATCTGGAGCAGCACACACTCTTAGATAACTTAGATAAACACCTATTATTGGTCTGACCCTGCTGGATAAAGCAAATAATAAAGTTAAGACCTTGAATCTCTTTCTCAGGTACACGGTAAATATCAGGGCAGAGAGAGATAAATTCAAATAAAACCATGGCTTGGTGTTCTTAAAAATACACCAATACTTTTACCCATAGATTCAGCTTCTTTTTCACCTGGGGTGCCATTTTCTGTAATACTGACCACGTTTATATTAGTTGTTGTTGTTAGGTGCCGTCGAGTTGGTTCCGACTCATACCGACCCTATGCACAATAGAAAGAAACACTGCCGGTCCTGCGCCATCCTTACAATCATTGTTATGCTTGAGCTCATTGTTGCAGCCACTGTGGCAATCCACCTCATTGAGGGTCTTCCTCTTTTCCTCTGACCCTGTACTTTGCCAAGCACGACTTCCTTCTCCTGGGACTGATCCCTCCTGACACATGTCCAAAGTGTGTAAGATGCAGTCTCACCATCCTTGCTTGTCAGGGAAGCAAGGACGGTGTTTATATTAGAGGCAACTTTAACTAAAAAAAAAAAAAAAGGAACTAGATCAAGACTTACAGTCACCTATATCTTAGGATCAGTCAAAGTCACATTAAATGAAGGTAATATTCATCTGCCTTTGGGAAAGAAAATTCAAATCATCTCTGAGAACGTATACTTGCTTGTACTCTATGTAATCGTTACTTATGCACCTAAAATCAAAAAAGAAGATATCCACAAACTTAGACATGGTAGGATTTTCAGGTGGCCAGCAGATGAAAAGCTTCTAAATTTTCTTCTTTGGGGATTTTTACTCTAAATCTAAGTCTTTTGGTAGGTTCCAAAGGAATAATCATCTTTATGTAGAGTGGTTAAGATTTAGCTTGGGAAAGCAGATTCTCATGGAGAGAAAGTTCCTGAATTCCCTTGTCCCCAATTCCAGATATTCCGACAAAGAATGTTGAGTGTGAATATTCTTCACTAAAATAGAAATTACTGTACTAGAACATTAGCTTTATACTTTTTTTTTTTTATATACTAAGTGGGGTTAATTCCACAAGGAAAGAATCTTATGCAAGTAGACATCGGAATTGAGAAGGAATACTATTTCATAGAACCTTTTTATGTTAAAGTCCTATGATCTATAATGAATTTTTTATATTTTAGTAAAGAGTAGAGGATTTGATCTGAGGAAAGCAAATAGTTTTCTTTTACTTGGCATTGATTTTTGTGAAAAGGAAAAAAAATATATGTGTACATACATATGTGTGTGTGTGTGTTTGTATAAATATAAATAAAAATGTCAGTTTGTCGTACTGTGGTGGCTTGTGTGTTGCTATGATACTGGAAGCTTTGCCACCAGTATTTCAAGTACCAGCAGGGTCACCCTTGGTGGACAGGTTTCAACTGAGCTTCCAGACTAATACAGACTAGGAAGAAGGACCTGGTAGTCTACTTCTGAAGAAACTGGCCACTGAAAACCTTATGAATAACAGTGGAACATTGTCTGACATAGTGCTGGAAGATGAGCCCCTCAGGCTGGAAGGCACTCAAAATATGACTGGGGCAGAGCTGCCTCCTCAAAGTAAAGTTGACCTTAGTGACGTGGATGCAGTCAAGCTTCTGAGACTCATTTGCTGAGGTGACACAACTCAAAATGAGACGAGACAGCTACAAACATCCATTAATAATGGGAATGTGGAATGTACAAAGAATGATTGTAGGAAAATTGGAAGTCATGAAAAATGAAATGAAATGTGTAAACATCAATATTTTAGGCATTAATGAGCTAAAATGGACTGGCATTGGCCATTTTGAATCGGACAATCATATAGTCTACTATGGAAAGAATGACAAATTGAAGAGGAATGGTATCACGTTCATCAACAAAAAAGAACATTTCCAGATCTATCCTGAAGTATAACACTGTCAGGGATAGGGTAATATTCATATGCCTACAGGAAGACCAGTTAATACAACTATTATTAAAATTTATGCACCAACTCCTAAGGCCAAAGATGAAGAAATTGAAGACTTTTATCAACTTCTGCTATAGGCTTGCTATGAGTTGGAATTGACTCGATGGCAATGGGTTTGGTTTTTGGCTTGGTAGTCTGAAATTGATCAAACATTCCATCAAGATGCATTGATAATTACCAGCAATTGAAATGCAAAAGTTGGAAACAAAGAGGAAGGATTGGTGGTTGGAAAATATGGCCTTGGTGATAGAAATGATGCCAGATATTGCATGACAGAATTTTGCAAGACCAATGACTTCTTCATTGAAAATACCTTTTTTTTTTTTTACCAACACAAACCACCACTGTACATGTGGACCTTGCCAGATGGAGCACACAGGTATCAAATCGGCTACATTTGTGGAAGGAGGCAATGTAAAGCTCAATATCACCAGTCAGAACAAGGCCAGGGGCCGACTGTGGAACAGATCATCAATTACTCACGTGCAACTTCAAACTGAAGCTGAAGAAAATTAGAACAAGTCCACAAGAGCCAAAGTATGACCTTGACTATATCCCACCTGAATTTAGAGACCATCTCAAGAACAGATTTGACACATTGAACATTAACGATCAAAGACTAGATGAGTTGTGGAATGACACCAAGGACATCATATATGAAGAAAGCAAGAGGTCATTAAAATGACAAGAAAGAAAGAAAAGACCAAAATGGATGTCAGAAGAGACTCTGAAAGTTGACCTTGAACCTAGAGTAGATAAAGCAAAAGGAAGAAAAGATGAAGTAAAAGAGCTGAAGAGAAGATTTCAAAAGGTGGCTCAAGAAGACAAAGTAAACTATTATAATGAAATGTGCAAAGACCTGGAGTAAGAAAACCAAAAGGGAAGAACACGCTAGACATTTCTCAAGCTGAAAGAACTGAAGAAAAAATTGAAGCTTCAAGTTGCAACACTGAAGGATTCCTCAGGGAAAATATTATACAATGTAGGAAGGATTAAAAAAAACAGATGGAAGGAATACACAGAGTCACTATACTAGAAAGAAGTGGTTGATATTCAATCATTTCTGAACAAACAAATCTGTCTTGGAAGAAGTGCAGCCAGGATGCTCCTTTGAAGCAAGGATGCTGAGACTATGTCTAACATGCTTTGGACGTATTAACGGGAGGGATCAATCCCTGGAGACGGACATCAAGCTTTATAAAGTAGTGGGTCAGCAAAAAAAGAGGAAGACCCTCAATGAGATAGATTGACACAGTGGCTGCAACAATTGGCTGAAGAATAGCGACAATTATGGGGATGGCACAGGACTGGGCAGTGTTTTGTTCAGTTGTGTGTACGGTTGCTATGAGTTAGAACGTATTTGACTGCGCCTAACAACAATGATAACATTATTTCACTATATTTTACACAGTTTAGTATTTTCCTTCTAAAATTAGATACCCTGGAGTAATTTCTGATATTTTAAAGAAATATTTTAGAGATAAGAACGACTCACTTTTCAAAGCAGAATTTTTTTATTATTATTAAATATTGAGGCTATGATAACCAAATCTCTAGGTCTTTTTCTTATAAATGAATGTCCAACCAAATTTCTCCACTTGTTACTTGTACTTTATGCATGATTTTAATATTTAATGGCTGAATTTTTTTAACTTTCTGTCTTTAGCTTATTATGCCTTGGGAAGGAGACATAATTTTGGATTTTATTTCTGTCAACGCCTGAATTACCTATCCTTTCCACGTCTGTTTTTTAGACATACAAATAAAGCTCTTACTCCCCGAGAGTAACGTGTTTTAGATGATAAATGACTTTGCCATCATAAAGAATTATTATAATATACCAGAGACATGTATTTAAACACATTGAAAAATATCTTGACGACACACTGATAAACATGATTAACTCTGAGATGGCATATAACCAGTCTAGATGTCTTTCTTCTGAGATGGGAAGAAAGGTATATGGATTGGGTAGAATACAGGGTATGTGGAGGTGTTGTCCGTATCTATACTGTTTTATTTTTTTATAAGGAAAAGTCATCTAGGTATTACTTTTATATAAAAAATAATAATAAAGAAACATAATATGACCAGATTCCTCCATCCCAATCACCAAGCTTCAGTAATTTCCCGGCAAAAGAAACAAAGGTAACTTGAAAAAAAAAAATCACTGGATTCATTCCAAAGATAAGGGTAAAGTCCAATTTTGAAAGTGAGCCTTCTTTCAGCATGTTTTATTGTGTTCATATTCTTAATCTGTGTCAAAATTATATTTAACATACAATAATATATTAGAAACAAACACACACACAAACAAGCAAAAGGAAACAAAACTTCCTCTGTACTTTCAGTTAGAAAGTTTTGATAAAAATGTCTCAGTGTTGAAACTTATTAGCCAATCATTTTGCCTCTGTGAATCAGTTTCCTCATTACTGAATTGTGTATGTAGAAATTGTTGTATTGGTGTATATTCTGTTGAGTATATTTTCAAGAACAAAAACCAAAAAAAATTATTTTTAAAAATGGAGATAATAACAACTGTAACATATACTTAATGGGGATATGATAAGGACTAGAAAAGACCAAAATTTATGTCTAAAGAGACTCTGAAACTTCCTCTTGGAAGTAGAATAGCTACAGTGAATGGAAGAAATAATGTGTAAAAACATGGAGTTAGAAAACCAAAAGGGAAGCACTCACTCAGCACTTTTCAAGCTGAAAGAACAAAAGAAAAATTTCAAGCCTTGAGTTGCAATATTGAAGGATCCTATGGGCAAAAAATTGAACGATGCAGGGAGCATCAAAAGAAGATGGAAAGAATACACAGAGTCACCATACCCAAAAAAAAAAAAAAAAAAAAAAGCCAATGTTCAAGCATTTCAGGAGGTAGCATATGTTCAAGAACTGATGGTACTGAAGGAAGAAGCGCAAGCTGCACCAAAGGCATTGGCAAAAAACAAGGCTCCTGGAATTGACGGATGGATGCAGTGCTGGAAATGCTCACTTGTCTAACGCTAAGAAATTTGGAAGACAGCTACCTGGCCAATCAACTGGAAGAGATCCATACCTGTGCCCATTCCAAAGAAAGGTGATCCAAAGGAAGGCAGAAATCATTGAATGAAGAAGGCATTGATATCGCACACAAGCAAAATTTTGCTGAAGATAATTAAAAACCAGTTGCAGCAGTACATGGACATGGAACTGCCAGAAATTCAAGCTGTATACAGAAGAGGATGTGGAAAGACGGGAATCATTGCTGATGTCAGAAGGTCCTGGCTGAAAGCAGAGAATACCAAAAAAATGCCTACCGGGGTTTTATTAACTAAGCAAATGCATTCGACTGTGTGGATCATAACAAATTACAGATAACATTGCCAAGAATGGAAATTCCAGAACACTTAACTGTGCTCATGTAGAACCTGTACATAGACCGAGAAGAAGTCGTTCGAACAGAAAAAGGGGATACTGCATGCTTTAAAATCAGAAAAGGTGTGTGTCAGGGTTTTATCCACTTAATCTATCTGTATGCTGAGCAAATAATCTGAGAAACTGGACTATACGAAGAAGGATTTAGCATTAGGATTGGAGGAAGACTCATTAACAACCTGTCATATGCAGATGACACAACTTTGCTTGTTGAAAGTGGACTTGAAGCACTTATTGGTGAAGATCAAAGACATAGCCTTCAGTGTGGATTATACCTCAACATAGAGAAAACAAAAATCTTCACAACTGGACCAATAAGCAACATCATGATAAACTGAGAAAAGATTGAAATTTTCAAGGATTCTTATTTCACTTGGATCCACAATCAACGTCCATGGGAACAGCAGTCAAGTAATCAAACGATATATTGCATGGGCAGATCTTCTGCAAAAGACCTCTTTAACGTGTTGAAATGCAAAGATGTCACTTTTAGGACTAAGGTGCACATGAACCAAGCCATGGTGTTTTCAGTCACCTCATATGCATATGGAACCAGAACAATGAATAAGGAAGACTGAAGAAGAATTGACCCCTTTGAATTATGGTGTTGGTGAAGAATACTGAATATACATGAACTGCCAGAAGAATGAACAAATGTGTCTTGGAAGAAGTATAGCTGGGATGCCCCTTAGAAGCAAGAATAGTGAGGCTTCATCTTATGTTCTTTTTTATATTTTATCACAAGGGACCAGTCCCTGGAAAAGGACATCATGTTTGGTAAAGTAGAGGGTCAGGGAAAAATAGGAAGACTCTCAACAAGATGTTTGCAATGATGGGCTCGAACATAGCAATGGTTGTGAGGATGGTGCAGTATGGACAGTGTTTAGTTTGTTGTACATAGGGTTACCATGAGCTGGAACCAACTCGATGGCACCAAACAATAACAAATATATGGGTTAAGTGGGGGTAATACATAAAGAAGTGTTTTTGTATATTGAAATAAGTAGTGATATTACTGTTTAAAACAATATATCACATCAACAAAATACAGAGAGTAATCTCTAACTCACAATATTGTAAAAAATAAATAGGAGGTCGTTATGTAAAATTATCTGATGCACTGGCAGGCCATTATAGGCTTTCAACAAATACTTTAGAAAATCCCAAAGTCGGTGTTCTTTCTTTAATTTAACCGCCCTACGTAAATAAAAAGACAAAACCAAACCCGACTCATAGCGACCCGATAGGACAGAGTACAACTGCCCCATAGGGTTTCCAAGGAGTGCCTGGTAGATTTGAACTGCCAGCCTTTTGGTTAGCAGCCATAGCATTTAACCACTATGCCACTACAGTTTCCACATAAATAAAAGCTCTGATCTGTTTTTTTTCTTTCCTATTCATGCATAAGATTCTGGTGTAGGTTACTCAACCTTGAGACCTCACGGCCATTGGGTCAAATCTGACTCATGGTAACCCATTGGGAGAGAGTAGAACTTCCCTATAGGATTTCCAAGGTTGTAATCTTTATGGGGGAGCTTGGTGGCACAGTAGCTAAAGTGCTCAGCTGCTAACAAAAAGATTGGCTGTTTGAACCCACCAGCATCTCCAAAGTAGAAAGATGTGGTAGTCAGTCACCTTGCCTAAGATGAGATGTGGAAATTTAGCAACAGGAATTTTTATTCCACTAAATAGTGGAGCTAACAATGTAAGCTTATAAAGGGAGAATACATAGTAGAACAATAAACAAGATGAGAATTCAGGGGATGGAAAAGCCATTTAGGCAAAGGTAATAAGGAAATGTTTGAGTTTACAATTGAGAGTTGTATGTGTGGAGAAGAGTCTTGGTAATCCAAAAGGGCAGTGATTTGAATGTGCCTGGTATCTGGGATTTGGCATTTATATCTGTCAGGCTGGAGAATAAGGTTGGCAAAAGGAAGCTAAGTTGAAACACAAACCTAAAATCTCCTTTTAATGAATTTAGACAGTAAAGCCTTCCTTCTCTTGATTTACAACACAGTACACTTCTGGGCAGGTTGGGACATAATAGACTGTGTTCACACAGTAGCAAAGCAAACTTATTAAAAGTTAAAAAAAAATCAATCATTTATGGAGTGGTACAAATACTAGGTAATTAGTTTGACTTCTTTTTTCTCTTTTGTTCTCTCAAAATAAACTGAATTTACTGATTGGGCATTGTGTAACCGATATTTCTCAAACCTGGCATCATGTTAGCATCACTTGCTGACCATTTAAAAATGTCCATGCCAGGGCCCCACCTTTAGAGATTGATTTAATTGGTCTGGGGTGAGGCTTTGGAATCATAACATTTTACAAGCACTCTAAGTGATTCTAATGTATACTCAGGGTTGAGAATCACCAGGGTAGTTGGTGCTTTAATTACCAAGAACCAAACCAAACCCAGTGCAGTTGAGTCGATTCCGACTCATAGAGACCCTATAGGACAGAGTAAAACTGCCCCTTAGAATTTCCAAGGAGTGCCTGGCGGATTCAAACTACTGACCCTTTGGTTAGCCGCCCTAGCACTTAACTACTATGCCACCAGGGTTTCCTTAATTACCTGGGATCTTGTTAAAGTGTAGATGCTGATTCAGCACAGCTAGGGGCCAAGACTCCACATTTCTAACTGGCTCCAAGGTAATCCTGATGCTTTGGTCCTGTGGATCACATTCTGAGTAGCAGAAGTGAGATAGTTCTCTGTTCAACCATAAATGCCACATGGAGCATAAGTGGCAAGATTTAACTGAGCTTCCCAATTGTTTGATCAAATTAGACCAATTCAGTACAGAGGCTAAATCAATATTCTGCCCAAAATATTTTTTAAATTCATAAATAATGAACAACTTAGAATAAATTTATGAAATATTTTAAACTTTATTAAAAAAATTTAAAAAAATAAACCACCAATATTTCTGGTAATATTCACTCCAAAATAATAGTTGTTGTTGTTGCTGTTGTTAGCTGCCTTTGAATCACCCTCAACTCATGGCGACCCCACGCACAATAGAATGAAACGTTATCCAGTCCTGTGCCATCCTCATGATCTATTGTGGATTGGCCTATTGTGATCTATAGGGTTTTCACTGGCTGATATTTGGAACTAGATCTCCAGGCCTTTCCTCCTAGTCCATCTTAGTCTAGAAGCTCGGCTGAAGCCCGTTCAGCATTGTAGCAACACCGAAGCCTCCGCTGACAGTCGAGTGATGGATGCACTGAGGTGCATTGGTGGGGAAGGGAATCCGGGTCTCCTGCATGGAGGGTGAGAATTCTACGGCTGAACCACCACTACCCTCAAAATAATAGTTAATAAATAATTTTAAGGCAATTTTAGAATGATCTGTCATGAGAAATGGCTTGCTTCTGTAAAACATGAAAGAAACTTTACTTCTTTTCTAATGTAATATGTCTGATATAGGATGAAACTCAGTTAAACTTCCATGATATTAGGCACTCATGCTGAAGCTGTCACAAGTAATTCTCTTTTCTATCAAGATTCGGCCCAACAGAGTTAAAAACCAGAAATGTCAATATTACATTAAAGTGTTATTTTCAAGTATACTTTGTGTGAAGAAACTATTTCTCCAAAAATTCTCTCAGTTATATCTTTATGTTAGATGCTTACAAAAAGCCCTGACCTTAGAATTGGAGCCACAGGACCCTGGTGGGAATAATGATAAAGTGATTAGATTTTTTCAACATTATCGCTGTGATATGAACCAAGGAATTTATGATTTTTCACACTATAAAAGAATATCAAACAGAATCAAGTAGGTCTGCTATTTTTCCTCCTAATGTCCTTTCTTTAAATATTTCTGCTGTGTTTATCCCCAAGACTATTTCCCCAGATGATCACAAAATATAATAGCTTAAAAGAATCTACGTTATTATCAAATACATTTTGTACATAAAAGCTCCCTGAGACAACAATAGTCCACTTTTGTTTCCAAACAACAAACGTTATTTATATTATTTTTTCTTAGATTGTGTGACCATGTACCTGCGAACCAGAGTAAGGCAAATTCTTCTTCTTGCGTTTTAATGTACTGTTCTCAGAAACCTCTTTGTCTGAAAATAAGTGTTCCTGGGGTGCTTTAGTTTGGAGATTGCAGTGTTAGGTTTGGAGGAGGTTTTGAAGAGTGTGGCGAAGATCCTACTAGATTTTTCCTTTGATGATATATTTTCACTCTGTTTTGCTATAGTGGTAGTTACTCTGTGTATCTAAACTGCCAGCCTTTTGCTTGTAATTCTGATATGCCTGAGAGCCTGCGAGCTCCTAAAGGGCAAAAAAAAAAAAAAAAAAAAGGCAAAGATCCTGTTAAATTAAATATTTTCTGCCATAGAGTAAAACCAAAACCAAACTCGTTGCTGTCAAGTCGATTCCAGCTCATGGCGACCCCATGTGTTACAGAGCAGAACTGCTCCATAGGGTTTACTTGGTTTTTTAATCTTTATGGAAGCAGATCTTTCTTCCAGGGCACTGCTGGGTGAGTTTGAACCACCAACCTTTAATTTAGTAGACAAGCACGAATTATTTGTGTCCCCCAGGCACCTTTGGCATAGAATAGACACTCCATAAAGGTTCTATGAATGAATGAATGGTTTGATGATGATTCACAGCCTTCAGTCTGCATACCTACCCGTACTCATCTAAGGGGGAGGGGCCTCCGAATTGGGCTCTTTGGCTTCACTTACCCTATCTTTATCATCGGCAGTAAATTACTGACATTCGTTTTTGATGATTCAGAAGTAGATTTGAAAATCTAGGGTACAAAATATTATCTAACTTTGTTAATAAATGAATTTGAACTGTGTTTGTAGTGAATATTCACTGACTGCCTGCTTGGGATTCATCCATTTCTCTTTTTCTCATACTAAGTAACCCCCAAGTGTTACTTCAGAGAATTTTGTCCCTTTCATTTTAGAGAAGCCTTGTAGTTTATGTGGGATTGATGAACACTGCCCTTCCCCCAACTCCGGGGTGGACCCTACTTGATATAATTTCACCTCCATTTGCCACAGTGATTGTCTCAGATAATCTCTGCTTTAGAGTATGGCTTACTGCTGAATTAATAAATTAGTTCAGATGTGATCTAATCAGCATGAAGCTCACCATAAACCATAGGGGCTGGGAAATCTGAAACACAGATGCTCTCTTGTTCTGGAAATTATAATGTGAGGTTGTGAGGCTTACCTCTGCTACAGCTATTTTGCTCCCTGGAATGAAACTACACTAAAGATAAAGCCAACAAACAGGACAGAACTGAAGGACTCACTGAGAAATGGAGTTGGAGCCCTGATTGAAAAACTATACCTCTGGACTTCTCAATTAATTGATCCAATAACTCACCTATATTGCTGAAGCATTTTGAGTTGAATGCTTCTATTGCTCATGGCACAAAGTACAGCTCAAACACAGCATCTTCTTTTCAAAAAGCATTATTGTCCTCTAATCAACAAAATGTTTTCATCTATTAAAAGGGGCAGAAGAACAGGGCCTGCTGGGGCTGACAGACTGGAATCACCCCTCAGATGGACCAGGATAAACAGGGCTGCCCAAGATCTAGGAGCAGAGTTGCTGTCCCACTGGGCCTGGAAGGCGGGGCTGAAGCCCAGAGTGGAGGGGGTTCCACCCAGAATCTAGAGAGTGTGGTCAATACCCAGAGCCTGGAGGCTGAGGCCGTCGCCCAGATGGTCTCAGAGAACAGTAGATTACTTTCAAATCTTGAAAGCAAATGTAATTTCTTCTCCTGGGTGCTGGACTTGCTCCAATTTCTCCTATAGGTAATGGAAATGTCGACCTTGTCCAGGTGCCACCATTTTACTGTGAAAGCGTGTTCTAGATTTCACAGGTTCACAGGTGAAGAGGGATTTTCACCCAGAATGGAATACACCTAAAGTCTCAACCCATAATTGATTTAGGAAAAAAAAAAAAAAAAATTTTTTTTTTTTTAGAAGATTCAGAAAATGGGATTTTGAACATGGAATTGATTTAAGACTTTTGGAATGATGTGATGGTGTGCATGTGTTTTGCCTGTGTGAAGAACATAAATTTTGGGGGGCCAAAGGGTGGAATGTTATGGATTGAATTGTGTCCCCCCAAAATATGTGTTGTAAATCCTAACCCCTATACCTGTGGTTACAATTCCATTTGGGAATGGGTTTTCTTTGTTATGTTAATGAGGCAGGATTAGTGTACAGTGTGTTTTGAGTTAATATCTTTTGAGATATAAAAGGAGCAGATTATGGAAGCAGAGATGAGGGAAGATAGATGTCATGCCACATGAAGGTTACCCAGGGGCAGAAGCTCAAAAGAGATAAAGACTTCCAGAGCCAATAGAAAGAGAAAACCTTCCCCTAGAGCCGGTGCCCTGAATTTGGACTTCCAATCTTCTAACCTGTGAGAAGATAAATTTCTGTTTGTTAAAGCTACCCATTTCTGGTATTTCTGTTATAGTACACTAGATAACTAAGACAGTGGGCTTCTCAGCAAAAACAAAACAAAAAAACCCTTAGTTCAGGAAAGAGGCAACACATTGGACTCTGATGATGGGATTTTGAAGAGAATGACAGTATTCGGAAGGAACAAAGCTCAAAAGACTTATTATTTTCTGTTAAGGGTATGAGGAGAATAAATGCTTTCATAGAAAATGCTATTAGCTTGGTCTGTGTAGAATAAGGGTTAAAGTAAAAAAAGATTATGCTAGAGATGAGGCTGAGGCCTGATGATAGAGGTTCTTTTGCACCTTACTTAGGAGTATGGTTTACTTAATAAGCAATGATACCAGCAGGGTGGAGAACAGATTAGAGGGCTGGGAAACCAAAGGCCGAGAGGCCAATTAATGACTATTGCCAAAATGGTTAAAGATGATGAGGACCTGACCGAAGCTAGTAGCAGCAAAATAGATGTGGGCAGATATAAAAGATATTAAGGAGAGAAAATCAGTATGACCTGAGTATTAACTGGATGTGATGGAGAAGTAATAGTCAATGTCAACTGCCTTAGGCAACTATACAGATCATGGTGGCATTCACCAAAAGGGCACAAGAGGAGAAAAACACTGGATATTAGAAGTCTAGCTTAGTGTTGGACATAAATGATAAATATTAGACCTAAATGGACAAGTAAGATGAGAAATTAGAGATATCTACTAGGCAGTTGGGCAAGTGGTCTAAGATCAGGAGAAGAATATTGGCTGATTTTCCAGCCACCTTCTATATAAGTATAAAACCAAAACAAGCCTGAAATTTAGGAATCATCCTTGACACTTTCATCTCTCTCCTCATGTCCAACGCAATATCAACTTTCACTGTCATATTTATCTCCCAGTACATCTTAAATCTGTCTACTTCTTACCTCCACTGATATCACTCCAATCTAAAAGGCATGGTCGCTTTCAATAACCTACTAACTATTCCCTCCACTTCCACCATTGGGTCCTTTAATCTCTTCTCCATGTTTCACCACAGTGATAATGTAAAAACAAAAATTGATCAAGTCACCCACTCACTCACTCCTGCCATTGTTTTATATCTTTCAATAACTTGTCATTACTCTTTGGATAAGACTGAATATCAACATGGTCTGCAGGTCCCTACAAGGTCTGGTTCCTGCCTCCTTCTGCAATCCTATCTTGTGATTCTTTGCCCCTTAAATTATGCTTTAGTGACACTAACCTTATTTAAGTTCCTTGAAGATTCTGTACTCCCTTTTATCCTCCCCTTTACCTGATTGAGCACCTATGTATCTTGTAGGTATGCACCCAAGCACCACTACCATAGATAGTGCTATCTTTATCTTTCAGTCTAGGTCAGACTTATGTGTTATACTTTTTTAGAACTACCTTCTCTTCCTTTGGAGCCCTGGGGTGGGGGGCAGTGGTTAAGAGCTACAGTTGCTAACTAAAAGGTCAGCAGTTTGAATATACCAGCCAGCTACTCCTTGGAAACCCTATTCGGCAGTTCTACTCTGTTCTATAGGGTTGCTGTGAGGAAGAATCAGCTCGATGGAAATGGGTTTGGTTTGGGTTTTCTCTTCCTTTGGAGCAATTTACTAGTCCATAAGTATAGATCCATATGTGTGGTTATTTGTTTGCTGTTTACCCCATTAATGACTAAGTTCCACGGTAGCAGGAATCCTGTGGGTGTGTGTGCTCACAACAGTAATCTCTGGCAGATAGAAGATGTTCTATAAATATGTGTTAAATAATCAAATTAATGAAGTGCAGAGTATCGAGCCATCTATATATAAATACAGTGAAACCTGTGAGAGCTGGAACTCAATGGGATTGTTTGTTGTTCCAGGTCTCACAAGTTCTCCACTTTTGACAGTGTGCAGTTACCACTTTTCTATTGCTTTCTATTTAGTGGAAAATACTTGAGTTTTTCTTCTCTTGACAGGTCTCCACTTTACAGTTTCCAGCTTTTGCAGGTTTTACTGTAATAAGTCAAGCCCAAGAGTGGGTGATATTACCAAAAGAAGGCATGTGGAGTGAGAAGAGAAAAGAACCTAATAGAGAACCCTGAGGAATACCAATATTTATAAGGCAGGCTGAGGTACAAATACACAAAGGTGAACAAGAAGGAGCATGCAAAGAAAAGAGACCAAGAGAGTACAGCATTATGGAAACTGAGCGGGGAGGAAGTTTCAATAAAGCAAAAGTAGTTAACAAAGAGAAGTGAAGTAGGAACTTCTAAGTGCCCATAGGATTTAGCAACAAGGATCTCACTGATGACGTTAATGAGGAGAGGGATGCTAAGAGCAACAACAATCCCACCTAACACTTATTGAACACTTACTATATACCATAAATTATTCTAAATTCTTTATATCTATTAACATATTTAATATTCAAAACAGCCCTATGGAGTAGCTACTGTTACTACCCCTATTTACAGATGCGGAAGCTGAGAATGGAAAGCTGCTTCAGTGAAGTAAAAAAAAAAAAAAGCAAGGATTAATCCCAAATTTCAGTGGATTGGGTTGAAGAAGTGGGAGATGCAGACAGAGAAACATGGAATTAAGACATGTCTTATACTGTTTAGCATTTAAGGAGATGGGGTTGTAACTGGGCAGGAAAATGTGGCAGAGGGAGAAGGTTTTTAAGGTGGATGAGACATGCAGAAGTTTAAATACTGATGAGAGGGAGCCAATACAGAGGGTCGGTTTAAAGATGTAAGAGAGAGAGGCGGAATGCTCAATATTGTGTTCCAAGAGAAGGTGTACATTGGGAAAGACGATCCACCATGAGAATCCCTGCATATTCTATCAGGGTATGCCAAGAATTTGGGGACTTTATTACAGCCTAGAAAACCCTATGGGGCAGTTCTCCTTGGTCACATGGGGTCACCATGAGTCAAAAGTGACTCAACAGCATCTAATGATAACTACCCAAACAATTTTTTAAGGTTGTGTTTGTAGAGAGCAACCTTGAGGGATGAACTCACTTTTCCCCTGAGAAAAACAGTAGACTTGCTTCCACTTACTATAAAATGGTGAATTCCCCAAGCTTAGTGTTTCCCTCCTGTAATGCAATCCACCGTATATGCAGTCACTTATAATGGGCCCTTTTAACACTGATGCGGAATTTAGGGGAGGGGGCATGGGAAATTGTCACAAACAAATGAAGCTCTGGCTACTACTTTTGCCATGAGTAATAAAGTCCTTTGTCTTTGACCCAGAAATTTCATGTTTTAGGCCAGCATTAATGAAATAGTAATGGGTTAACTTGTTAGTTTGCAAGTAGAATAAAATATCAGACCTACACAGTTTTTGTATTATACAGAATAGAAATTACATTCACAGTATGACTCCAAGGAAGGTTAAAATCTTCCATTGTAACAAGAAGTAGGGAGAAAGAAATTTAAAAAGTTGGCCAATGATCCCGTTTTCTTCCAATGAAACGTGATGACTATCAGTGGTCAAATACTTCAGGGAAGGAAAGAAAGAGAAAGACAGAGAGAGAGAGAGAAAAGAGGACGAGAGAAGTAGGAGGGGGGAAGATGAAGGGAAGGTGATGGAAGGAAAAAGAGGTGGTGAGAGGAGGGAAGGAGGAATGAAGGAAGAAAATGTTCCTATCTAATTTCCTCATAAACATGCTGATAATTGCCTTCTGGTGTGTAGACTAATGATATTCAGAAGAGTGTCTGTATCTCATCTAAAGAATCTTTTAACAGGGTGTTCCTGGTTTAAAATTGTTAAGGATAAACTTTAGATTCTATGAATTTATGGGGCATAGCTTTCTGGAAAATGTCACATAAGCAAGGTATTAAAAAAAAAAGGTATCCATATGGGATGTTAAATGGACATCATATTCCAATGGGATATTAAATGAAGCATCATACTCTAAACTTCCCCATTTCATGAGATCACGTGCAAGCATATTATTAGACACATCATCAATTGCTCTGGGTTAAAGAAAGCCTGTCAGTGCAGGATAGAAGGACCTAGGGAGCTACAGAGGACATTCCCATCTTCTCCCTGCTTCACCTATGCCTGTTGACTGCTCGAAGTCTTGAAATTACTAGTAAAGCATAATACTAGGTAAATCTGATCCATGTGCACCTGATATGACATTCAGACCCCTTGTGATAGCTCAGAGGGGAGGATATAAAAGACTTCATGCAGGTGATAGTGAAGAACAGCAAGAAGGTGAATACTCAACCCAGGGAACCGTCTACTTTTACTACATTATTTGTTCCCTAAGAACAGATGTGGTATCTGTTTTGCTTACCACTGTGCTCCTAGCACCTAATCCTGTGTCCGGTACATAGTAGGTATACAATAAATACTTGCTGAAACATTGAAAAAAAAAAAAAGAATAAATGAGGAATGGATAGTTGAGTTGATAGAGGAAGTGGGCTCTAAAAAGGAGACCAAGAAAGAGGATTAAGAAGGCAGAGAAGCAGGGTAGTATAGAATCCTGGTTCCTGAGGAGGAAATTCCTTTAAAAAGAGAGCAAACAACAATAATCATTTCTGCTGAAAATCAAATAAATGTGGGATTGAAAAGAATCTTATAGATTTGACAATCAAAGTTTTTAGCTACGGTGCAAAATGTAGATAGCAAGTGAGCTGTTTGGGGGTCTCTATTTCTTTAATTATTTTTTCAAACTCAGAATAACCTATTCTTTCTTCCTTATTGAAAAAAAGGGCTGCCAAGGTCATGTTTTCACAGATCTATTATATTGCTGCCTCATTCATAATATGACCCAATATCATCCCTGAAGATTACAGTGTGACAAAGTCCTGGCATACTGTGATGCAATATTGTCTTCAGAGTCTCTGTCTGAGGGAGCAGCAGGGAATGAAAATAAAGCATGAATACAGAGCTTACTATAAACATCAATTGATGGCTTTGACTAACTAATTGCTAATCAATACATTGATCCTCTCCCAATTTTCAAGGAAGAGCCAAACCCTCTGTAGGCTGACAGCTAAAGATGCTATTTTCAGCGTGGGTAAGATATTAGCCCTGGACATTGTGTTAGAAAAACAAACTTTGAACCAAACTCACAGTTCACACTCTAGGAGGATGAATAGGTGATCCTGAGAGATTTTAATCTTTTGAACAGTGACTGATCCTAATTCTCCTTCTCCCTCTGGGTCTAACATGACTCTAGCATTTAGATGGTGTTTAATAAGTGTTGTGTCGGAATCGACACAATGGCAACAGGTTTGGTTTTTTTGGTTTAAGTGAATGGTGAATGGAGACACATCTAGAGAGAGAGAAGAGGAGCCATAGGAAATGGGAGGACCAACATAGGGATGGGTGATTGGAGGTATGTAATGAAAAATGGTTGTATGACTGACAACCTGCCTGATTGAGACAACGTGTTGGTCTAGAAATTCTTTAAAGACCCTTCTGAAGGCTTTTGAATACCTATCTCTGAGGATCTGAGGATCCCTGGGTATTCTAGAGGTCATTGCTTGAAAAGTGCATCTTTTCCTGGATGTTGGGACACAGGACAGAATGCACACTGGGGTTCTATGATGAATAGGCAAATTTAAAGAAATTCTCTAGGCCCAAATCTCTTTCCTATTGATTAAAGTGAATGTGTAGCTAGCATTCTCATTGCAAGGTGGCTTGTTTTAATTAGCTTTCTCCCCTTATATTTGAGACTCAGGGATAGCATAATATCTCTAATGGAAGTGAGAGAGGGAGAAAGTAAATAGTTGAGGCACTCGTAGGATAGCAGAGAGGCTAGGATTAGGATTGACATGATCTAGTAGAGCTCTAGGTCACTGGGAGGATGAGGGAGAAAGATGAGGAACCAGGAGCTGGGGATTAAGACTCAGAAAGGGATTTCAGGAATCAACCTCTCTTCCTTACCGTAATTCCCATTGGCTTCCTGTTATTAGGTGCCATCGAGATGATTTTGACTCATAGCCACCCCATGTGACATTGCAGAACTGCCCCATAGGATTTTCTAGGCTGTAATCATTACAGAAGCAGATTGCCAGGTCTTTCTCATGCGGAGCTGCTGGTTGAGTTCGCCAACCATTCAGCTGGCAGCCAAGCACTTAACTGTTGCACCACCTGCATTCTTCCTGATTGACCCTGTCTCCTTTTCATCACCTTCCTCTCCACACCATAACTAAAATAGTCAAATTTGTTAATGTGAACTGGTTCTTTTTTTTTTTTTTTAAACAGACAGAAACCTTACAATTTATTCTTTGCATGGGAGTTTGATGGAAACTGTAATAAAGAGAAGTTGATACTATGACATTGAAAGAGTCTAGTAATGATTTTATCTGCACAGAACTTTTTTCCTTCTTTCTTTTTCCTGGTCACAGAACTCTTCTCTTTTGAGCTGGGATAGAGTAGGGGCTGTTTCCACTCCTGTACTACATGACCACCACCAAACCATGGAGTGGACACAGAACCCTGGCTGAGGTAACCTGAGAACTCCATCTTCCAAATTACAGTGATGACATCAAGGAAGGGCATGTGAGCCAAGCCAGATGAAGCGGAATTATACCAAGGACTTTTACTCAAGCTACTGGAAAAAAAAAAATACTGTCTTTTCTGTGGAACCACAAGTTATTAAGTCAGCGAAAGCTTATATTTTCTAGCAGATGTATTTTTCAAAACAGGAATAGTCCATCTGAGAATCAAGTCAATACAGTGGAAGGAAAAAGCAAGAAATGAAAAGAGAGTCCTCTGAAGACACTGTTTGGGTTGGTTACAACTCTGCCTGAAATCTGATCACTTCTGGATTTTTCAGTTACATACACTGGGTGGGTTTAGTTTGGTTTTATACTTCAGTGAACTCTAAAAAAAAGAAAAAAAAAAAACTCCCCATAAAACAACAACAACTTAAGCTGTTGTGAGATAGATTTCTCTCAATTACAACCAAAGGAATCTAGAGGCTGTCTCAAAACGAGGCCATCACCCGAGATAGCTCAAAGAACATCTTTAGAGAAATTTATTTTCTGTTCCATATTCCTGGCATGATGGGAATATCAGCCTTTTGAGGAAATTTCTAAGTCATCGTTCCTGTCTACTTTAAACATTTATGTAACATAGCTGTCTACATAGCTTTATGTAACATTTTTGGGGTCACCCAGAATGCTATGATAATAAAAATATTTCTCAGAACAGGTAAAAATTTTTATTAGTGATTCTGATATTGTATTTCAGCAACTGCATTTTGAGAAACACTGATCTAAACTTTAAAATTTAAGACAATCTATCATAAAAATTTCCCAAATAGTTAAGAAAATAAATATTTAATTTATTTATTTAATGTACCATATGTGGTTTAAGACTCAGTGACAATAGGTAAATATAAAACCATACTTGAAATTGATCTTTATTTATATTATAAAAGCTTGAGTTTGATTCATATTTTTGAGAAGATAGGTAAATTAGGTGTCATTTTTAGTGTCACCAACCCTAAATGAATGTCTTTTTCTTTCTGGGAAGATTTTTTATTAATATGCAAGGAATCACTGATTTATACAATTGCAGGTTTTGAAAGGACATTAAAAGATAAACTAGTCCAAACTACACATCGCAGGAGTTCCTTCCTCAAAATTCTTAACAAATGTCTGTTCAGAATCTGATCGAACACTTCCAATTGTGGAGAGCTAACTTTTATCCTTCTTATGTTTCCCCCTCCTCCTACTCCTTCTTCTCTTTCTCCTTTCCATTGTTAGTCTGTATTTATGTAACATAATTACATTACAAAATATTGAGGAAGGAAAAAAAAGCCAATTTATATTTTTTCCATCACAGAAAAAGTTAGGAAAAAAAAAATTCATAAATAAAACAATGCAACATTTTGCTAATTTATTATTTAGCAAAATTTTTACCTTGTATTAATTTCCCTTTTCATTGCTTCTTTTAAGAGTGAACATTTCCTATTTGTTTACAAGGTATATTTATTTTCTGGTAAAACATCTTTCTGTGTTTTTCACTCATTATTTAATTATATTCTCCTATTCTTTCTCTGCACTTTTCCTTGCCTACTGTTTACCAAAACAGGTAAGATATTATCTATTATAAAGTATCACACTAAAAACAGAATTGAATCTTTCTTTTCTTTCTTTTTTTTGCCAACAGCTTTCAACCAAAAATCCATGAAAGATCAATTTAATTTAAAGTGCACTTCTAGACGACCCAGGATTTAAGCATTTAATTAGAAATCCATTAAAATAATTGTATTCCCTTTTAATGTAGTCACTTAACCTGTAGTTAAATGTGACTTCTATTGTAAAATAGCTCATATATAATCCGATGCTATATTGCTTAAAATTATCTCAGAAACAGTAGCACTTATAAATTAAGTTTAAATGTGCTGAATTCAAAACCCTGAAGTTACTGCTCACAAAAATTGGTGTATTTATCACATTTAAAAGTCTCAACTGGAAGAATACTCCTTTTTTTTCAATTCTTTCATTAATGACAGGCCAATATACTGGAACTCCCAAAAACCCAGTGCCGTGGAGAATGTAATTTAGGGATCTTTGCCTCTCTGTTGTTAAGAATTACTTAAAAAGATTGTTTTTCCACCTAGAATTTATTTCCTAGGGAACTATTTATTGATGACTTAATACAGGGTATATATTACAATGCAAATGAATAAAATTAAGCATAAATATAAAACAGACATGTGGCCTAAGACTGGACTTTATCTCTAGACCACAGCAATGAACCCTTTAAATATCATAAGATCTGGACTATTTCCCAATCTCTTCCTAAACTAGCATTTATTTATTACCCCATGTCTTAGACTGGGTTCTCTAGAGAAGCAAACCTAGTAAAGTGTATAAATATATAGAGATTTATATCAAAGAAATGTCTCACGGAATTGTAGAGGCTGAAATGTCCCGAGTCCGTGGGTCAGGATAGAGCCTTCTCCTGATTCACGTAGCTGAAGAGGATGGTAAACCCAAGATCTAGAGGTCAAAAGCAGGCCTCTTGCTCCCAGGTTGTGAGAATCGATGAATCCCAAGATTGGCAGGCAAGATCACAGGTAAGCTGCTAGCTCAAAGACCAAGAACCAGAGGTCAGAGGAACAGGGGCCAGCTGTAGGATCTAGTGCAAGCAAAAACTCCCCAGCCTTACCAGAATATTTGCTTATATTCAATGCAGACCACACACCCAAGGAAGCTTCCTTTCAACTGATTGGCTACTCACAGCAGATCCCATCTTGGGGGTGATCGCATATCAAATCTCAACAGGGAAGTGATGACAACATTATAAAACTGCCAAAACACTAAGAATCATGGCCCACACAAGTTGACACACAATTTTAACCATCATAGTCCGCCCCTTGTCAACTCGGCACCCATACACTTCTCCTTAAACCATACACAATCTCTGAATAAAGACACTTATAAAGTCATACTTAGGTCTAACATGATACAAAAAACACACGTGCAACCAAAACACACTAGTCCTGTTTACATCTTATACTTTATAAGTGGAGAAAAAAAATATTTGATGCACACATACAAAGCAGAAATACTTATAACAATTATAGTCCTTGTTTCTGCAATTGGTCATGTGTCTGTAACTGGTATTTAGCACTCCCTTCTTCCACCACCCATTCTGTATTCCCTTTGCCCTCAGCAAGCAACTCAACTGGTCATGGTTCTTTGCCTGGTGTGATAACCCAAATCTTCATTCCGAAAGGATCTGGGCCATTAGTAGTCATGTCAGAATTGGGTTGCTATAGTTTTCCATTGACTTTAATCACAGGGTATGGTAGTACTAAGAGACGCCCTAAGTGATCTCTTGCATTCCAGACATACTCTTCTTTACCATCATTATGTAATATCAATCTGATTTCCTCTTGATAATCAGGATCAATTACACTAGCCAGTATGATAACTCCTTTCTTTTCCTGTTAATCCAGAGGCATAAGGAGCCCAAAGTGGCCAGGTGGCATTCTTAGGTTCCTGTTCAATGGAATTAGTGATGTGTTTCCAGGTGGGGGCATTTCTCCCTTTGGAACTAAGACCTCTAGACTTGTGGAGCATAAAGTCAGGGGGACAGGAAGCAAAAATTTTGTGAGTGGGTCCCTAGAGGTAATATTTCCACCTCTTGATTCCTGGACTCATGAATCTTGGTTATGGGAGAAACACCACCAAATACTGGATGCTGGTTTAGAGCATATACAGCCTCCTGGAGAACACTCCCCCAAACCTGGAAGGTACTGCCACCTAGCGGACATGGTAATTGTGTCTTTAGAAGGCCATTCCATCGTTCTATCAACCCAGCTGCTTCAGGATGATGGAGAACATGGTAAGACCAGTGATTCCATGAACATGGGCCCATTGCCTCACTTCATTTGCTGTGAAGTAAGTCCCTTGATCCGAGGCAATGCTGTATGGGATACCATGACAGTGGATAATCCATGGATGGTAGTTTTGGCAGAAGCATTGAGTGCAAGGAAGGCAAATCCATACCCAGAATAAACGTCTATTCCAATAAGATCAAAATGCTGCCCTTTCCATGATGGAAGCAGTCCAATGTAATCATCTTGCCATCAGGTTGCTGGCTGATCACCTTGAGGGATGGTGCCATAATGGTGACTACCATGGCTCTGCTGTTGGCAGATTGGGCACTCTGCAGTGGCTGTCGCCATGTTGGCCTTGGTGAGTGGAAGTTCATGTTGCTGAGCCTATGCATAACCTCCATTACTACCATCATGGCCACTTTGTTCATGAGCCCATTGAACAATGACAGGAGTAGCTGGGGAAAGAGGGTGACTGGTTTCCACAGAATGTGTCATCCTATCCCATCCTGCAAGGTCTATTCACATGTGTTTTCCCCATAAATCCTTGTCTCCAATTTTCCAATCATGTTCCTTCCAATTCCTGACCATTCAGCTAAACCATTGGCCATAGCCCATGAATCAGCATAGAATCACACATCTGGCCTTTTCTCCTTTCAAGCAAAGAGAACAGTCGAGCGCACTTCTTGAAGATCTGCCCATTGGGAGGCTTTTTCTTCACCACTGTTCTTCAGAGAGGTCCCAGAAAGGGGCTGTAGTGCTGCCACTATTCACTTTCAAGTGGTGTCTGCATATTTTGCAGAATATCTATAAACCAGGCCTGAGTTTTCTCTTCTTTACTGATCATAAGGAACTCCCCATGAGGCCACAGGTACAGACTTCAGAGATAGAAGGTAATGTGACAGAGTGAAGACCATGGACATTTGAGCCACTTCCTCATGCAACTTACTTGTGCCTTCAGGCCCTGCTTGGGCCCCATCTGGTATACACCACTTCCATTCAGTGATGGAGTGCTGTTGTGCACGTCCAACTTTATAACTCTGTGGGTCAGACAACATCCAGTTCATGGTGGAGAGCTCAGGCTGCATGGTGGCTTGGTGTCCCATGGTTAAGCATTCAGTCTCTACTAAGGCCCAGTAACAAGCCAAGAGCTATTTCTTAAAAGGAGAGTAGTCAGTTATCTGCAGAGGATGGCAGGGCTTTGCTCCAAAATTCTAAGGGTCTGCACTGTGATTCACCCGTAGGGCCTGTCAGAGACTCCAAACAGCATCTCTGCCAATGACACTCTAAGTACCGTTGGATCAGCTGGATCATGTGGTTCAAGTGGCACGGCAGCTTGCATGGCAGCCTGAACCTGTTGCAGAGCCTTCTCTTGTTCTGGGCGCCGTTCAAAACTAGCAGCTCTTCCAGTCACTTGATAAATAGGACAGAGTGGCACACCCAAATGCCAAATATGCTGTCTCCAAAATCCAAAGAGGCTCACTAGACGTTCTGCCTCCTTTTTAGTTATGGGAGCAGACAGAAGCAATAACTTATCCTTCACTTTAGAAGAAATATCTCAACATGTCCCACACCACTGGACTCCCAGAAAATTCACTGAGGTGGAAGGTGCCTGAATTTTGGGGGATTAATTTCCTCTAGCATGCAAATGTTTTACCAATAAGTCCAGAGTCATTGACACTTCTTCCTTACTAGGTCCAATCAGCATAACATCATCAATGTAATGGACCAGTGTTACTTCTTGTGGAAGGGAAAGGCAATCAAATTCCCTACAGACTAAATTATGATATAGGGCTGAAGAGTTGATGTAGCTCTGAGGTAGGCAACTGAAGGTGTATTGCTGGCCTTGCCAGCTGAAGGCAAACTCCTTCCAATGGTCCTTCAAAACAGGTGTGAAGAAAAAGACATTAGCCAGATCAATAATTGCATAACGGTACCAGGAGTTTTATTAATTTGCTCAAGCAATGAAACTACATCTGGAACAGCAGCTGCAGTTGTAGTCACCACCTGGTTGTTTTCAATAATCTACTGTCATTCTCCAGGATCATCTGGTTTTTGCACAGGCCAAGGAGGCGAGTTGAATGGGTATGTGGTAGGAATCACTATTCCTGCATCCTTCAAGTCCTTGGTAGTGGTAGTAATTTCTGCAATCACTCTTGGAATGTGATATAGCTTTTGGTTTACTATTTTCTTAGGAAGGGGCAGTTCTAACAGCTTCCACTTGGTTTTTCCTAGTATGATAGCCCTTACTCCATTTGTCAGGGATCCAACATGTGGTTCTGCCAGTTGCCGAGTATATCTATTCCAATTATGCATTCTGGAATGGGCAAAATCACTATAGTTGGGTTCAGGGACCCACTGGACCTACTGTGAGACAGATATGAGCTAAAACTCCATTAATAACCTGACCTCCATATGCCCCCACTCTGACTGGTGGGACATGTGACATTTTGGGTCTCCTGGAATTAGTGTCATTTCAGAGCCACTATCTAGTTATTTCCTGATTATTTCCTTTTCCCCAATGAATAGTCACTCTCATAAAAGGCCGTAGATCCCTTTCAGGAAGGCTGGGAGAAAGACTAATAGTAAACATTTTTGGCAGTGTGTTAGAGTCCTTCCTCAGGGGACCTGGCCTCCCCTCATTCAAGGGGTTATGGGTCTTTAAACTTGCTCAAGTCTGGGAATTGATTGAGGCATCGTGACTCTCTATTCTTGTGATTTGAGTTAGGCTGCTGTTTACTTGACCTAAAATTCAACTGCTTGTACAGATCAAGTAAATATTTAGTATATTTCCTATCTGTTTGATTCTAGGGACACCATGACTCATAAGTCCATATGAGTCAAGCTGTTCTAATTACTGCTTTGACTCTGCTGTCCATCTCTGTAACCATGCCCACCTTGTCTTTGTTGATTGAGTGCAGCCACTTGGTTCCCACTACCACAGGGCCCAATCAGTCCCATTGCAGTTAGGTGTCTTAATTCACTTAGGGCAATTCTTATTGTAAAATCTGACTTACATAAAATAGCAATCATAGCAGTCTTCAAGGATGTTGGGGCTCCCTTCGCAAATTTGTTCCTCACAGTTGTGGTAAAAGTTGTGTCCTCTGGGCATTCCATGTGTAAGTCTGTGGGTCTAACCTGATAAATCCACTCTGGCATGCCAATTTCTCTAAGCCTTTGGATACCTTCGTCTACAGTATACGAAGGCAGGTCTGGCACTTCAACATGATTTAATGCAGGCCACTGTGTAAAGCATGCTTCAGCGACCCAACCAAATAAACTGTTAGATCCTTCCCTAACTTCTTGAGCTGAAATATTGAATGAAGGATCTGTGCTTAGTGGGCCCATATCAATAAACTTAGATTTATCCATCTTTATGTTCCTTGCACCATTATCCCACATCCTTTAATAGTCATTTCCACACATATTCCCCAGGTTTCTGTTTGTACATGTTAGAAAAGTCAAGCAGTTCTTTCGGAGTGTAGGGTACCTCCTCCTGGGTCACACTTTGGACTTCACCCTTTGGGAATTGCTGGGACTTAAGCTAGTTGGAAGTCTAGAAGCCAAAATAGGTAATGGGGAACTGTTTTGAGAGCATTCAGCATTGCCTTGTAAAGCATCTGCTTCAGCCAATGCCCCAGGCAATGACTCAGGCAAGGGCTCTTTAGACACAACTGGGGTAATCTCATTAAATGGGAGTGGAGAGGCTAATGGTTTTACTGGGGAGGGCAGTTTAGCAGACAAACATGGAGTAATCTCTTCAGATGGGGCTGAGAAGCCTCGTTCTGTTGGCAGGAGTGATTCAATGGAATTTAGGGGCTCAGTGTCTCCAGCTACCTGATTATCTGCCCATATTTCCCTTCCCAAGTTTCAGAATCCCATTTCTTCCTGATCGATGCCTTCACTTTAACTTCAGACACCTCTAGATGTTGGCAATTGAGCTGGTATTGTAATTCAGCCACTGTTACGTTAAGGCTCTGGGTGTGGTTTTTGGAATATCAGCTCTGTTACTACAAGAAATAAGACTTTCTTTCAAAGCACAAGTGAAAACTTTGAGGTTGTTTATGTGGCACTTGAGCTTTGGCTCTGAAGCCCTGAGCACATCTCTTTCTTTCACCAGTTTGCCTAGCAAAAGTAGGACCTACCAACCAGCTTTCTTATACTTCTCATTCTGACAAAACTGTAGAAAGGTATCACACATGTGTTCACCCAAAGCCTTGCCTTCCACCAATATTTGATGTATTGGTGGCAATATTTTCTGGTTATTTGTTCAGCCACTTCATGCCATGGATTAGCAATGCCATCTTTACTACTGGAAGCAGAGTCATCAACATCTTTAAGACTAACTAGACTTGAGAACCAATTTAGAAAACTCATCCTTACAATTTTGTTTCTCTAGAACCACTCTTGGTACCCAATGTCTTAGGCTGGGTTCTCTAGAGAAGCAAAACCAGTAAAGCGTATATGTGTATGTATATATATATGTATGTATATATATATATATATATAGTGAGAGAGATTTATATCAAGGGAACAGCTCACATGGTTATAAAGGCTGGAACATCCCAAGTCCATGGGTCAGGATAGAGGTTTCTCCTGATTCACATAGCCAAAGAGGCTGGTGAACCCAAGATTGGGAGGTCAGAGAGCAGGACTCTTGCTCACAGGCTGTGAAGATCAAAGAATCCCAAGATCAGCAGGCAAGACTACAGGTAAGCAGCTAGCTCAACTCCTGAGAGCCAGAGGTCAGATGAACAGAAGCCAGCTGCAGAACCCAATGTGAGCAAAACGTCCCTGAGCCTTACCAGAATGTCTCCTTATATTTGATACAGGCCACAAGCCCAAGGAAATTTCCTTCCAGCTGATTGGCTACTCAGAGCAGATCCCATCATAGGGGTGATCACATATCAGAACTCAACAGGGAAGTGATCACAACATTATACAACTACGGTTTAAAACACTGAGAATCATGGCCCAGCCAAGCTGACCCACAATCTTAACCATTACACCCCACTCCTCTTGACCTTTCGCTCTGCTTTCTTTGTGGCTCCAGACCATCATTTCACAATTCATCAAGTTCCTTCAGACTTCCTTTATCTCTATTCACCTAGCCATGCAGTCCTTACTAGCTCTTGGAATCAGTTCTCCCTGATTTCATCCCATGTTTACTCTGTCTTATCTGAATGATGCCCACCATTCACCAGTACCAAGGTATCCAGTAGACCAGTGGGTACTAAGCACAGGTGGGAAATTCAATATTTTAGTAAAGTTTTAACAACACTTTTTTCGGCTTTTTGAACAAGGGGTTACACATTTTCAGTTTTGTACCGGACCCTACAAACTGGATAGCTAGCCCCGTACACACCACTTTTCAAGAAGAGCTCCCCTTTGATCTTATTGTGAACTTTGACACTGGCTAGAACTTCCTTAACTTCTATTCTTTCTGCCATAAAATGCCTTTTATTTTCACTTTTCTTCCCCTTCTTCCTATGGGTTCTAAAATCAATTTTATACCATGCCATCAACCTGATTTCATCTGCATCCTTCAGGCTTTGTAACACATTATCCCTCTCATCTTCAATTTTTCCACTCTCCCTTGTTACTTTGCTTGTGTCTTCAATTCTCCAAAAAAATAACCGCCTCCAATTTTGCTACCCCTCCAACTCTAAAAGCCAATGGTCTGACTATTACTGTCTCTGCATCTCTGCCATCCCTTTGTAGTTCTTTAGCCTTCATATCCATTATGCTGCTAAAATTGCTTGGTCAAAGGTTACCTGAGAGTTCCTAAAGGCCAAATAAATAACATTTCATGGTCCTAACACTTTATGACCTTTCTGTAGATGTCGATACTATTGACAGCCTCCAGTCTCTCAGTTTGTCTCCTACCTTCGCTTCACTGTCCTGACACTTTAATGATTCTCTCTCACTTCCTGACTGCTTCTTGGATCTCAGCATTTTCTCTTCTTCATCCTGTCACTCATTAAATGCAAGTTTAATGGCATGCCCCCAGAAATTTTACCTGAACCTGAAACATTTCATTTTATGGGCTTACAAGTAGTGTATGCTTTTGAGGGTAGAGACTGGAATTCTCCATTAGGAAGGATGTTGCCTTTGTTCTGAACGAGATTTCTTTTGTGTGCTCTTTAATTTAAGAAGGGGTCCTTCAGGAATTTCTGAATCTGTGAGGTAGTTCAAATGCAGATACTTCAGACTGAGACCTTAAATATTTTGTTTAGGCGTGTAAATTGCATGTATTGGCAGAACTGGACCTCTGCCACTTCATCAAAAAATTAACACTTTTATTAGATAATTTAATGACCTGATGTCTAAAAGTTACTTGTTGCTTGCTCTCCAAAATTTTTAGTGTGCGAACTTAATGTTTACAAATGGGAAGCAAATTTGTGATATCCAGGTCAGCTCATTTCTAGACTTATCGATCACTACTTTGCATTATGTGCTCAATGCCCTAATGAAACTCTGCCATTCATTATTGCAGAGGCTTTTCCCTAATTCTATGGGCTGGCTTATTCCAATCACTGCACCTTCAGTGATCTCTCCGTTTTTCCACAAGCAGAAATTCTACCATCTTATAGGTCCCAGCTGCAATTCCTCCTCTTCCATGAGACTTCCTTGGTTCCTCCAACAGGAAGTGAGTTCGTTTCTGGGAAAATTCTTTCTCTTTTATGTACATTCCATCATCCATCATAGTTATTTGTAAATATTTTATATTCTCTACCAGTAGAATATGGGCTCCTTCAGGGCAGAAAACATGTGTAATTAATTTACTATTGTTAACATTTGTACTAATTAATTATAAAATATTTTGGCTTTTGTTATTTCCAGTGAAGTCAGTGAAAAATATAGTATCAGCCTAATTTATCTATATATGTAAACTGAAGCTGAGGCAGATTAAGTAATTTGGCTGGTCAGACAGCTTCTTAACGGCAGATCCAGAATTCAAACCAAAGCTCTGATACTAACTCTAGTGCACCTTTCCCTTTATACTATGTTTCCTCCAGTTGTTTTTATATCATCCCAGGGTAAATGACCCCTGGCACTTTGCACAATGTATTGGGCTTAAGAGATACCAAGAGAGGCTTCTTAATTAAATGACTGAATATAAAATTAAACATAAACGAAAGTACCCAGTAACAAGATAAATTGCTTAACATGAAAGGAATCTAACAAAACAATTCACTTCTCAAGACACAAATCTTCAGTCCGAAAGTCAGTGGTGCCAAGAATACAGCTGACCAGTGTTAGAAATAGTCCGACAAATGTCAAAGGATGAATCTAGGCTTAAGCCATGTATTTTAGAGAGTGGATCAGATTCAAAAAGAACTCAGCCAGCATCTGATGTGACAGTGTAAAGAAAACGCATTTTCCAGGTTTATCGTTTAAGAGTTTCTGACTGCAGGCAAACAAGGCATAGCTGAGGCTCCCATTGAGAATTGAACAAGGAAAGAAATACGTAGGGGTTGGAGGGCTTTAGTGAAGAAAACATGCGTTCTGGCCCCTATGCTCTTTCTCCCACTAGTGTTCTGAATGTGATTTTGTGGATTCACAAAGGCACCACAAGTGAGAGAGATGGAAAAGTACAAGCTTGTAACATTCAAAGGGAAGCAAAAGCTGTCTGGATTGAGGCTGATAACGCTGAATTTGTCTAGGGATGGATTCTCTTAAAATTTGCACTTGATGCTCAAGAGGCTGTACCGAGAATTATCAGCTATGTGAAGGCACTCTAATTTAGCTTATGCAGCAGTTATTGCTCTGGTTGAGTGGACATTGATTCAAAATTGGAAGAATGTGCTGTAGTAGGTCAGGATTTTATAATGCATGTCTCACAACATGGGAAGTTTAACACAAAATATAAACTTCACTTAGAGGAAGATTTGAATTTGTAGGATTGCACCTGATTATGAAGAACCTGTCATTTGCTATTACGTGTTATATAATGATGTAGAGGAACTGGCCTCAGAAGAGAAGAAAGCACAGAAGGAGCTATCTCAGAGCAAAGGAGCATATAGGAGGGACTGATAGGAATGTATTTTTTTTTAATGGAATACAAGATTAATTTTACAATTAACATTCTAATCTCAAGAAATGTCTAAATATGAATGTAATATTTAAACTTTTGTAAAGTAGAACCATCAAAAATGGAGAAGAAGATATACTATTTTGGTCTTTCAAAGGTCTAATAAAAGTATCCATCTTTGTAATAAAAGAAATGAATTGCAGTAAATCAAGTAAAAATATCTTCAAAGAACATTTATTCACGTGCTTTAAAATCATTCAATTAAAATGAAAAATCTACCCTCTGAAATAATATACAACAATTTTAAAAAGTTCTATTTAAATGTGCTGGCACAAAAACATGTCTACATCGTAATGCTAAGTTGGGAAAGAGAGAGAGAAAAGTTTCTGAGCAATATATTTGGTATGATACAAATGCATAGATATCAAACTGTGTATATATGTATACATATGCATATATATATACACATACATACACACCCACCCACTAAAAAACCCACTGTATATTTATATTTATGTAAATTTTTAGACTCTATGAATGTATATATACGTATACACATATATGACTGAGTTTCTGTAAATGCTTAGAAGGAGACCACTAAGCATGTACACAGAACTTATGACAGTGGTTAAGCCTAGGTAAAGGGAAGGGTAAGTACAAACGGTAGAAAGGATTACTAAAGACGGAATTTCACTCTCTCTGTATTACTTATGGACAAACCCCGGTGGCGTAGTGGTTAAGTGTCACGGCTGCTAACCAAAAGGTCGGCAGTTCGGAATCCACCAGGCGCTCCTTGGAAACTCTATGGGGCAGTTCTACTCTGTCCTATAGGGTCGCTATGAGTCGGAATCGACTCGAAGGCAGTGAGTTTTGGTGGTGGGTATTATTTATACATTTTATAATGAGAATGAATCACTTCTCTCTATTTTAAATTATAGGCACTGTGTGTCCAAAACTGATAACTGAAATCACCAATGACACCTGGATGCTAATCTCTATTGATAAGACAGTGAATAGATTACATATTGTATACCTATTATCATAGCTACAGCTCTGCCTTTGCTAGAGTTTTCTATAACTTCTTTAGTAACTTCAGAGGAACTCCAAGCAAGTGTTATTGTTCAGATTTCAAAATCTGAACTTAAGAAAAGAGCATCAATATTTACTACTCACAGAATTTTTAAAATGTTGGCCTAATCAGAGAACTTCTCTTTTTTCAAGTAACAATATATTCCACAGCAACTGCCTCAAATCCATAATAGAGTAAGTTACATCTGCTCACTCAGAAACATACTTGTTTGCGGGGGTGACTGCACTACTTTTATTACCCACGAATTCTACAGAAAAATAAAGGCCAGAAAAGAATCGTTAAATGTAATTCAAAACTGATTACTGTTGCTTCAGTTTGTTCTTTTACATCTGAATCACATTTAATAGTTGGCTAGCTGAACACTCCTTTAGCTATTCCACAGAAAATAATTATCCTTCCTTCTATTCTAAATCTGTTTTGCAAACCATATGGCGCACGCAGGAATTCTGTGGGGTCTAATTAAAAGTGTCCATTCAAATTAAACGAGGTTACAAGAGAAACTATATTAAGACCAACCAAATATTTTTGGAGGAATTACACACAGAAAACAATATAACAGACCCATTACCAGCTAAATCTATTTGTAATCTCCATGCTGACTTGTAATACACAAAAGCTTAGAAAGTAAAGCATATCACAGGCTGGTCTAAATGTGCAGGAAAAAAAAAAAAAGCCTAAAATGTCAGGGAAGCAAACAGGCAGGAAAAGAAAGCAATATCTGCTTGATGATTTTGTGTGTCAGAGCCTTAGCTAATGAGCTTGAGTCACACTCACTGAACATATCAAACTCTGCTTGCAATAGACTAGCATAATAGACACTGTAACGTACAACCCAGATGCCCCTTCGGGAACGAAGGATTTATGATCTCATGTGTCAGGAGCACTGCCATTATATAGCCCTTAGCTGGCGTGCTGTTGAGGAATCACCTCTGCCACAGATAGCCTGTTTATCCAAGGGCATGTCTCCTGCCTGGGACAGCCCAAATCCAGCCACTAGTTCATACAGAATATAAGAGCCCAGCCCCTTTGACCCAACCTGAGACAACTCTGAAGAGCCATCTCAATCCCATGAGATTGGCTGAAGCTTTTTTGTGATTACATCACACCCCAATATCTACTTCTGTCCACTCCTGCTTCTCTCCCCTTCTTTCCATAGGTGTTGATCCGAAGGCACTCCCTAATAAAATCTCTGCGCATAAATCCCCGTCTCAGAGCCTGATTCCTGAGAACCCAGGCCGTGAATGCTGTTTACAGAAAAACCAGGCTACAAAAATCAAACAGAATAATTCACAAGAAAAAAATTTCCAGAAAAATATAGCAAAATATTAATGTCGGAATAATTTTATTGTAATATATTTTTGTAAAAAATGTTTTATTAATTAAATTAAAAAAAATCTATTGGAGGAAACTATTGAGCTTCCTGTGTGAGTGAAGCTCTCATGAGATGAAAGAAAAAAGCATTTATAATAAAGAGTCAAAAGTGTGGGAAGAACTAGATGCTTATTAAATTCAAGTAAATTATCTATATTTGAAAATATATGGGGTGATCGTTAAGGTGGAAGCTTGCATTCAGGAACCTGGAGAGGTATTGTCTTAGTCATCTAGTGCTGCTATAGCAGAAATGTCACAAATGGATGGCTTTAACAAAGAGACATTTGTTCTTTCACAGTCCAGTAAGCTAGAAGTCCAAATTCTGGGCACCAGCTCCAGGGAAAGCCTTTCTGTCTCTGTCAGCTTTAGAGGAAGGTCCTTGTCATCAGTCTTCCCTTGGTCTCGGAGCATCTCAGTTCAGGAAGCTCAGGTCCAAAGGATGTGCTTTGCTCCCGGCACTGCTTTCTTGGTAGTATGAGGTCCCCAACTCACTGCTTGCTTCCCTTTCCTTTTATCTCTTGTAAAATAAAAGGTGGTACAGGCCACACCCCAGGGAAACTCCCTTTACATTGGATAGGGCCTGTGACCTGGTAAGGGTACTATAGTTCCACACTAATCCTCTTTAACATAAAATTACAACATAAAATGGAGGACAATCACAGAATACTGGGAATCACGGCCTAACCAAGTTGATACACACATTTTCTGGGGGACATAATTCAATCTGTGACAGGCATTTTAACTGAAGGAGATATCACACAGCAAAAGGATGGCAAATTCTTATCCACATGATTTAAAATAGATTATTCTCAATATGTGTAATTGAGAAACACTTCACATTGTGGATAATGTTGATGTGATTTTTTAAGTCATAATGCAGATAAATTTCTGATAAAGTGAATCAATAAACAACAAATATTTTTTAATAATATCTGCATGAGATTATGTGGAAGACACAAAACAATAATACTTAGTCCCCATCATGAAGAAACTTAGAATATAGTTTATTGAAACTTCTCTAAGAAAAGTAAACTTGAAGAGAAAATTAAAAAAAAAATTAATTATGGATATATTTGTAATGGAAAATATTTTTTTGTAACCAATTGGAAAGTCATATAAGGAAAAGATGATTTTCTTCAATGTCATCTATTTAATAATTTACCTTCCAAACAGAAAGGATCATTATCCTTTTTTTTGGTTAGAATTGTTGTTTCTTTGTTTTACTACAAATGCCTGATACCTGCTTTATATAAATCACCCATTATAAAAGTTCAATTATAATTCTGATCAACTCTGAACACAATATACTAAGATTCTCTCTTTCCAATAAAAATCCTTTTAAAAAACAGTAATAACATTTGGTGTAAACATTACAGAAAAATAATACCAAAGGTTTATTTTAAAAACATGTATTTAAAAGTAAATTTCAACATTTGGTGTCATTTTTGTTCCTTCATTCAAAGTCTAAAAATAGGACTTGGCAAATTTATTTGTTCAAACATATATTTTGAGCCTAGAAAATTGGTTCAGATTACTTTTAAATACTTTTACATCAAAATATATGTCTAATATTCTGATGAATATTTTCACAGAAATTTACTGCACATTTTTTCTATTTAAATCACAAATTACCAAAATGTCATCTCAAAATATGCTGAAGCTTTCTATTATCACCCTTTAAAAGCTTTTCTTTCCATTAAGAACAATATGAATATTAAAAAGCTGTTGTTTATTTCTTCACACCAAATCTATGAAGTTCAAGACTTTAAAAAAACATGTTTTTATTTCCTTTTCATTTTTTTACAGGTTTGCTATGAGTTGGAATCAACTTGAAGACAATAGGTTTTTTTTCTTTTTTCAATTAATGGGAGGAAAAAAAGGAGTAATCTAGCAACTAGTCTTAAATATATTTCAGAACATAGAAAGGGAGAAGTGAATGAGTTTGGAGTACAGTGAATACAGTTTAGCATGCTTTTTAGCACTGTGATGGTTAAGATTTTGAGTCAACTTGGCTGGGTCGCAATTCCCAGTGCTTTGGCAATAATGTAATTATGTAGTTACCTTCTATTTTGTGATATAATGTAACCATTTCCACGATGCGATCTGATGTAATCAGCCAATCAGTTGTAAGAGGAGTTTCCCCAGAGTGTGGCTTGAATCCAATATATACGGATGTTCTGGCAAAGCTTGCTGGCTTTTGCTCACTCTGGATCCTGAATCTAGCTTGTCATCATCTGACCTCCAGTTCTTGGGACTGCCTGTTGATCTTGGGATTCGTTGGCTTCTGTAGCCTGTGAGCCAACAGTCTGCCATCTGACTTGCTGATCTTGGATTCAGAAAAAACCTCCAGCCTGATGCCTGACCTACAGACTTGGGAATTGCCAGACTCTACAACAATGTAAATCATTTCTTTGAGATAAATCTCTGTCTCCCTCTCCTCTCTCTTCCTTTTCCTCTCCCTTCCCCTCTCCCCCTATGTATATATACTTCACTGATTTTGCTTTTATAGAGAACCCAGCCTACGACGTTTGGTACCAAGAGTAGGGTGTTGCTCTAACAGATACCTAACATGTGGAAGCTGTTTTGTAATTGGGTAATGGGTAGAGACTGGAAGAGTTTTCAGGTGCCTAGTAGTGCCTGGCTTTTCTTAAAGAGACTGTTGGTGGAATTATGGACATCAAAGGCAATTCTGGTGAGGGCTGAGAAGGAAGTGAGGACAGCTGTAACCCTGGAGATGGAACAGGCAGCAAAAAAGCAGTGGCAGAGAAATGGTAGCAGCAAAACCAGGAGACTGGCAGGAGAGCATGGGAGCTGACACATGGAGCAAGGAGCTGAGTGCCTCCAGGCAGGAGCCTTCCTGGTGGAGTGGGGTGCCTCTGGGCACTTGTCAGCAGAGCTAGGCTTGCTGACCCATGGTGTGAGAGAGCTGAGAGCCTTCAGGCCAAGGCTTACTGGCAAAATGAAGTGATTCCAGGCACTTATCAGTCTGATAGAGGCTGGCCAGGCCAACATGCCCAAGGGGCTGTGAGACCAAGGAACTAGGAAGCAGAATCTGAAGAAACAAGGAGCACAGAAAGCAGAGCTATCTTGGTCTCAAAAGGTAGGGCCATAACCTCTGGCGCCTCAAAGAGTGGAACCACAGCCTGCTGGGTTTCAAAGAGTGGGGCCACAGCCTCCTCGGTTTGAAAGAGCCAGATCTTCACCGACTTGGCTTTGGAGTGTGAGGATGGGGCTGGATTCACTGTCAAAAGCTGAGGGGGTGGGGCTGCCATGTTGAAGGGGCAGAAGAAAGGGGTCTGCTGGGGTTGAGGGGGTGGGGTTGCTACTCAAATGGATTAGGAGAATGGGGCTCCCCAAAGCCAAGGGACCTCCTACCACCAAGAAAAAAGAGGCAGGAGTGAAGTGCCAGGAGTGGAGCACCTCCTTTGGACCCAGAATCCCCACGCTGAGAAACACCTAGACCCAAGGGAAGATTGATGACAAGGACATTTCTCCAGTGCTGATAGAGAGAGGAAATCCCTCCCCTGGCACTGGTGCCCTGATTCAGACTTCTAGCCTCCTGAACTGTGAGAGAATAAATTTCTGTTTGTTCAAGCCATCCCCTAGTGACAGTTCTGTTATAGCAGCACTGGAGAACTAAGACAATCTTCTCATCCCAGCCTCTTACAATACTTTATTAAAAACCCAGACAATATCCCCAGAGATGGACATAATGACTCTTTTTACATACTCATCTCCTGAAGTATTAAGTGACAGCCAAAAGGGTTAATGTACTTTCCATCTCCCATGTTCTTATCTCCCATAAAATGAAAAGGACAACTTAAGTAGATAAATTCTTGAGTGGCTTCTTGCTCACTTAGATTCTCTTTCTGATGTTGTTGGCAATACATATTATAAAACCTACTTTAAAAAAAAAAAACCATTGCTGTCGAGTCAATTCTGACTCGTGTGACCCCATAAGACGGTAAAATTTCCCCATGGGGTTTCCCAGGCTGTAATGTTTATGGAAGCAGACTACCACATCTTTCTCCCATGAAGCAGCTGGTGGATTCAAACTGGTGACCTTTATGGTTAGCAGCCAAGTATTTAACCACTGTGCCACCAGGGCTCCTTAAAATCTACTTATTCATTTCAAGTATGTCACTCAATGAGCCAAATGAGAGAATAGGGAAAGAAAGACCAGGATTATAGGTTGGATGGCAGAATGAAATCTTAAAGAGTATCTCATGAGAAATCACTATCTGGAGGCCATTTACTTTCTTGCACCCTTGAGCAGCCCTTGTAGTACTAATTGTTTTTAGGTCTGGTCAGGTTGATTTATGACTCATAGAGCTTCCATGTGACAGAGTAGAACATCCTCCAAGAATTTTCTAGGCTGTATTTTTATGGAAACAAATCACCAGGTATTCTCCTGCAGAGCTACCAGATGGGTTCAAACTACCAACATTTTGGTTAACAGCTGTCTTAGGCTGAGTTCTCCAGAGAAGCAAAACCAAAGCCAGTGAAGCACATATACATAGAGGAGTGAGATTTATCTCGGAGAAATGGCTCGTGCGGTTGTAGAGGCTGGCAAGGCCCAAGGCTGAGGGTCAGGCGTCAGGCTGGAGGCTTCTCATGACTTATGTAGCTGCAGGGTCTGATGAATCCAAGATCAGTAGGTCATATGATAGACCACTGGCTCACAGACTATGGAGGATGATGAATTCAAGAGTGACAAGTAAGATGGCAGGCCACTGGCTCAAGTCCCAAGAACTGGAAGTCAGATGATGATGAACCTGATGCAGGATTCAGAGCAAGAAAACAAGCTTTGCTAGAACATTCATATACACATGAGGAAACTCCTCTTACAACTGGTTGGCTGATTACATCAAATCACATCATGGAGAATGACTAAATTATTACATAACTGCCAAATTACATTATTACATAACTGTCAAACTACAAAACCCAAACCAAAACCCAGTGCCATCAAGTCAATTCCAACTCATAGTGACCAAACTACATCATTACAAAAATGTCAAACCGTTGAAAATCATGGCCCAGCCAAATTGACATACAACCTTAACCATCACAGTCTACCCCTTGTCAACTTGGCACCTGTACATACCTCCTTCAACCATACACAATCTCTTAACAAAGACAATCACAAAGTCTTACTTGCGCCTAACATGATACGACTAATGTGTACAAATGAAAACTCACTAGCCCTGTTTACATCTTGTCTTAGGCTGAGTTCTCTGGAGAAGCAAATCCAGTAAAGCTTATAAATATATATATATATATAAAGATTTATATCAAGGAAATGGCTCATGTGATTGTAGAGGCTGGAAAGTCTCAAGTCCATTAATCAGGATAGAGGCTTCTCCTGAATCATGTAGCCACAGGGGCTGGCGACCCCAAGATCGGCAAGTTGGAGAGCAGGGCTCTTGGTCATAGGCTGTGAAGATTGATGAATCCCAAGACTGGCAGATAAGCTGCTAGCTAAAGTCCCAAGAACTAGAGGTCAGATGAACAAGAGGCAGCTGCAGAATCCAGAGCAGGCAAAAGCCAGAACATCCACTTATATTTGGATGCAGGCTGCACACCTAAGGAAACACCCTTTCAACTGATTGGCTACTCACAGCAGATCCCATCATGGCGGTGATCACATATAAACACTGAGAATCATGGCCCAGCCAAGTTGACACACAATCTTAACCATCACACGTATTTTATAAACAAAGAAAACAAAAATTTTTGATGCACACATAAAAGGGAGAAATACTCATAATAATTACAGTCATCATTTCTGCAACTGGTCACATGGTCATAACTGGTATTTAGAACTGCCTTCTTCTACCACACATTCCATATTCCCTTTACCCTCAACAAGCACCTCAGCTGGTTGTGGTTCTTCGCCTGGTGGCGTGACCCAAACCTTCATCCCTTAAGTGTCTGGGCCATTAGTAGTCATGTTGGAATTGGATTGCTATAGTTTTCCATTGACTTTAATCGCAGGGCATGATAGTACTAAGAGATACCCTAAGGGATCTCCTGCATTCCAGACATACCCTTCTTTTCCTCCATTATTCAATATCAATCTTTTGGTAGTCAGGGTCAATCGCACCAGCCAATATGGTAACTCCCTTCCTGGTCTGTTGAACCAGAGGTATGAGGAGCCCAAAGTAGCTGGGCGACATTCTTAACTTCCAGTTCAATGGAATGAGTGTTGTGTCCCCTGGTGGGAGCATTCTTCTCTTTGGCACTAAGACCTCTAGACCTGCAGAGCATAGTGTCACAGGGATAGGAAGCTAAAATTTTGCAAGTGAGTTACTAGGGGTAATAGTGAGTGGCGCCATTCCCACCTCCACTCCTTGATTCCTGGAACTATGAATCCTGGCTATGGGAGAAACAGCAGCATATATTGGATGCTAGTTTAGAGCACATACAGTCTCCTGGAAAACATTGCCCCAACAGTGTTGCCACCTAGCTGGTGCCATAATTGTGTCTTTAGAAGCCATTCCATCATTCTGTCAAGCCAGCTGCTTCACGATGATGGGGAAAATGGTAAGACCGGTGAATTCCATGAACACGTACCCATTTTCATACTTCATTTGCTGTGAAGTGAGTCCTTTGATCTGAGGCAATGCTGTGAGTCCACGAATGGTAGTTTTGGCAGAAGCATTGTGTGCAGGTAAGGCAAATTCGTATCTAGAGTAAATGTCTAGTCCAGTAAAGATGAAACACTGCCCTTTCCATGCTGGAAGTGGTCCAATGTAATCAACCTGCCACCAGGTTGGTGGCTGATCACCTTACAGAATGATGTCATATCGGTGACTCAGTGTTGGTCTCTCTTGCTGGCATATTTGGCATTCAGCAGTGGCTGTAACCACGTTGGGCTTGGTGAATGGAAGTCCGTGTTGCAGAGCCCATGCATAGCCTCCATCTCTGCCACTATGACCACTTTGTTCATGAGCCCATTGGGTAACTAAGGGAGTGGCTAGGGGAAGAGGATGAATGGTTTTCACTTGATTGTTAAAATCCTCTTCTGCCAAGGTAATGCTTTGGTGAGCATTCACATGAAGCACAAATATCGTTACTTCTTTGGTCCGTTCAGAAAGGTCTATACACATACCTCTTCCGCACACCTCCTTGTCACTAATTTTCTAATCCAGTTCCTTCCAAGTCCCTGACCACCCAGCCAAACCATTGGCCACAGCTCATGAATCAGTATACAATTGCACATCTGGCCATTTCTCTGCCCAAGCTAAGTGAACAGCCAGGTGCACTTCTCAAAGTTCTGTGCATTCGGAGGATTTTCCTTCACCACTGTCCTTCAGGGAGATCCCAGAAAAGGGCTGCAGTGCTGCCGCTGTCCACTTATTGTGCAGGACCATCTGTAAACCAGGCATATTGTGCAGGACCATCTGTAAACTGGGCATGAGTTTTCTCTTCTTCAGTCAACTGATCATAAGGAACTCCCCATGAGGCCATAGGTGCAAACTGGGAGATGGACAAGAGTGGAGACAATGGAACTTACGGGTACCTTCAGGTTCTGTTTGAGCCTGATCTCATAAATACTACGTTCATTTAATGACAGAGTGCTGCTGTGCACATCTGACTTTATGACCCTGTAGGTCAGACAACATCCAGATCACGATGGGCAGCTCAGGTCGTATGGTGACCTGGTAGCCCATCGTTAAGCATTCAGTCTCTACCAAGATCCAGTAGCAGGCCAAAAGCTGTTTCTCAAAAGAAGAGTTGTTATCTTCAGAGGATGGCAGGGCTTTTCTTCAAAAATCCTGAAGGTCTGCACAGTGATTTAGCATTAGGAGCCTGCCAAGGACTCCAGACAGCATCTCTATCTGCCACTGACACTTTGAGCACCATTGGATCAGCTGGGTCATATGGCCAAGTAGCAGAGCAGCTTGCACAACAGCCTTCACCTGTGGCAGGGCCTTCTCTTGTTCTGGGCCCCAGTCAAAACTAGCAGCTTTTCAAATCACTTGATAAATAGGCCAGAGCAGCACACTCAAGTGAGGGATACCTTGTCTCTAAAATCCAAAGAAAATCAAAAAGGCCTATCAGATGCTTTATCTCCTTTTTAGTTCTAGAAGGGGTCAGATATAACTAACTTATCTTTGCTTTAGAAAGACTATCTCAACATACCCCATACCACTGGACTCCTAGGAAATTACTATGAAGTGGAAGGCAACTGGATTTTTGTTTGATTAATTTCCCACCCTCTAACATAAAAACATTTTACCAATAAGTCCAGAGTCATTGACACTTCTTCCTTACTAGGTCCAATCAGCACAATGTCATCAATATAATGATGAAGTGTGATATCTTGTGGAAGAGAAAGGCAATCAAATTCCCTAAGGACTAAATTATGACGTAGGGCTGGAGAGTTGATATAATCCTGATGTAGGACAGTGAAGGTTTACTGCTGGCCTTATCAGCTGTAGGCAAACTGCTTCTGGTGTTCCTTCAAAACTGGAATTGAGAAAATGCCATTAGCTAGCTCTATAGCTGCATGCCAGGTACAGGAGATATATTAATTTATTCAAGCAATGAAACCACATCTGAAACAGCAGCTACAATTGGAGTCACCATCTGGTTAAGTTTACGGTAACCCACTGTCATTCTCCAAGATCTATCTGTTTTTTGCACAGGCCAAATAGGCAAGTTGAATGGGGATGCAGTGGGAATCAAGTCCTTGATGGTGGCAGTGATCTCTGCAATCCCTCCAGGAGTGCAGTATTGCTTTTAGTTTATTATTTTCCTAGGTAGGAGCAGTTCAAATGGATTTCAATGGGTTTTTCCTACCATAATAGCCCTTACTTGACTTGTTAGAAATCCAATGTGGAAGTTCTATTACTTGCTAATGTATCTATTCCAATAAGCATTCTGGAACTGGGAAAATCATTACAGATGAGTTTGGAGACCCACTGGACCCATTGTGAGACAAACCTGAGCTAAGGCTTCATTAACAACCTGACCTCCAAATGCCTCTACTTTGACTAGTGATCCATAGTGACAGTTTGGGTCTCCTAGAATTAGTGCCGGTTCAGAGCCAGTATCCAGTAATCTCCAAAAATATTATTTCCCTTTCCTCAATGAATAGTCACTCTTGTAAGAGGCCATAGATCCCTTTGGGAAGGGCCAGGAGAAAGATTAACAGTATACATTTCTGGCAGCATAGTGGGATCCTTCCTCAAGACAACTCAGCCTCCCCTTAATTCAAGAGGTTGTAGGTCTGTAAACCGGCTCCAGTCTGGGAATTGATTGAGGGGCTGTGACTATTTTGTTGATTTGAGTTCACTTGACCTAGTCTTCTGCTTGTAGAAATAAAGTAATTATTTAGTAGATTTCCCATCTATTTCACCCTGAGGGACATCATGACTAAGTAGCCAAAGCCGTAAGTCCATGTGAGTCACGTTATTCTGATTACCGCTTTGACTCCACTATCCATTATGGTAAACACACCCACCTTGTATTTGTGGATTGAGTGCTACCACTTGGCCTCTACCACCACGGGGTCCAATCAGCCTCATTGTAGTTTAAACTCACTGCTATTGAGTCTATTCCAACTCTTATTGACTCTATAAGACAGAGTAGAACTGCCCCATAGGGTTTCTAAGGAGCAGCTGGCGGATTCGAACTGCCGACCTTTTGATTAGCTGCTGAATGCTTAACCACTGTGACACTAGGGCTCCCCATTTTAGTTAGGTGTCTTAATTCACTTACAGCAGTTCTCACTGTTAAATCTCACTTTCATAAAATAGTGTTCATAGCAGACTTCAAGGATGCTAGGGCTCCCTTCACAAAGATGTGGTAAAAGGTGTATCCTGTGGGCACTACCTGTGTGGGTCTGTGGGTCTAACCTAATAAATCCACTCTAACACTCCAATTTTCCTAAGCCTTTGGGTACCTTCTTCTACAGTATACCAAGTCAGGTCTGGTAATTCAAGTTGATTGAGTGTAGGCCACCACATAATCCATGTTTCAGTGAGCCAACCAAATAAACTCTTAGGTCTTTTCCTAACCTCTTGAGCTGAAACACTGAATGAAGAATCAGAACTTAGTGGGCCCATATCAATAAACTCAGAATGATTCAACTTTATGTTCCTTGCACCACTATCCCACACCCTTAATAGGCATTCCCACACGTATTCCCCAGGTTTCTGTGTATATTAGAAAAGTCAAGCAGTTCTCTTGGCGTATAGGAAATTTGGGGCTCACAGGGACTTAAGTGTAATTATAGTACTAGAAGCAAAAATAGGCCATAGAGGTGTGTTCTGGGAACATTAAGTAATGTCTTGTAAGGCATCTACTTCAGGCAATGCCCCAGACAATGCCCCAGGTGCTGCCTCAGGCAATAGCTCAGAAAAAGACCCTTCTGGCACAGCTAGGTTAATCTAATAAGATGGGAATGGAAGGGATAATGGTTTTACTGGAGAGGGTGACTTAGCAGACAAAGACGGATTTCTTCAGCATTCTCTTCAGAAGGGAGTAAGGGGGCTGGTTATCTTGCCAGGAATGAATCAATGGAATTCAGGGCTCAGTATCCCCAGCTTTCTGATTCTCTTCTCATATGTCCCCATACCAAGTTTCAGGGTCCCATTTCTTCCCAATCAATGCCCTTACTTTAACTTCAGGCACTATTCGAGGTTGGGAATTCAACTGACATTGTAATTCAGCCACTCTTACAATAAGCCTCTGTGTCTGGTTTTCAGCAATATCAGCTCTGTTACTATAGAAATAAAGCTTTCTTTCAGGGCAAAAGTGGCAACTTTGAGGTCTTTTATGTGGCAATTGAGGTGTGATTCTGAAGCTCTGTGCTCACATCTTTCTTTCACTACTTTGTCTAGTGAAAGTAGGACCAACAAGCCAGCTTCCCTATATTTCTCATCCTGACAAAACTGTAGAAAGGTATCAAACATGTGAGCACTCAGAGCCTCACTTCTCACCAATACTTGATCTATTTGGTGGTTATATTTTGTGTATTAATATTGCCACCTCATGCCATGGATTAGGAGCACTCTCTTTACCACTGGAGGCAGAATCATTAGTGCCTTTAAGACTAGTCAGATTTGAGAACAAATTTAGAAAACCCATTCTTACAATTTTATTTCTCTAGAACAACTCTCAGTACCAAAAGTCTTAGTCTGGGTTCTCTACAGAAGCAAAACCAAAGCCAGCGAAGTGTGTGTGTGTACACATACACACATATATGTATAGAGAGAGAGAGAGAGAGGTTTATCTCAAGGGAATGGCTCACATGGCAAGTCCCAAGTCTGTGGGTCAGGCATCAGGCTGGAAGCTTCTCCTGACTTTTGCAGCTGCAGCGGCTGATAAACTCAAGATTGACAGGTCAGATTGCAGGTCATTGGCTCAAGTCCCAAGTCCCAAGTCCTGGGGGTCAGATGATAATGAGCTGGATGCGGGATTCAGAGCAAGCGAGCAAGCTTTGCCAGAATGTCCATATAAATATTGGATGAAGGCCATAGCCCTGAGGAAACTCCCCTTACAACTGACTGGCTGATCACATCAGATCACATCATAGAGGATGACTACATCATTATATAAATTCCAGATTACATCATTACGTAACTGCGTAACTGCATCATTACATAACTGCCAATCATGGCCAGCCAAGTTGACGTACAACCTTAATCCTCACAACAGTCAAATGCTTAACAATTGTGACACCAGAGCAGCCCCTATGTGATGTCATTTTTGTTAATAAAATGAAAAATATGAATAATCTGATACAGCCAGTAAGTGAAAATCAAAAATTCCCTTAACACATGTGTTATCCCATCTGTCAGTTTGTCCTACTGTGGTAGCTTGGTTGTTACTATGATACTGGAAGCTATAACATTAGTATTTCAAATACCAGCAGGGTCACCCATGGTAGTCAGGTTTCAGTGGGGCTTTCAGAACCAGAAACACCAGGAAGAAAGGCCTGGCTATATACTTCCAAAAATTAGCCAGTCTTATGGATCGCAATAGGATATTGCCAAATGTAGTGCTGGAAGATAAGCCCCTAGGTTGGAAAGCACTATACAATAGCCAAAACAATGAACTGAAACATACCAATAATCACGAAGTTTAGGCAGGACTGAGCAACTCATAAAGTCACCATGAGTCAGAGACAAGTCAATGGCAACTAACAATATCCCTGTAAAGTGTAACATAGAGCCCCTTCCCTGCCCCCAAAAAATAGAAATCAAAATTTTAAAAACTACAGCCTACTTGATCTTTTTTTTTTTTTAGATCTTTTTAGTCTAAGGAAATAGGCCCATACCAAACCCGAACCGAGTGCCGTCGAGTCAATTCCAAATCTTAGCGACCCTACAGGACGGAGTAGAACTGCCCCATAGAGTTTCCAAGGAGCACCTGGCGGATTCGAACTGCTGACCCTTTGGTTAGCAGCCTTAGCACTTAAACACTACACCACCAGGGTTTCCTATTCAACCTCACTTCACGCATAAACATTTAAATATATTTTATGATTATAAAAGTAATATGTTGTCATTGTTGATAATGCAGATACTACAGGAAACAATTTTTAAAAAGGAAATTAAATATCCCATATAGCCACTATTTGGAGAAAGTCTATGTTAACATTTTCATATATTTCTAGTCATCACATATTTGATCTGTATCTGTATTCTATCTTTATGAATGTCTATCCTAGTCTTTATATCTCTGTCTACAATAGCCTACTTCTATTTCTGCTTTATTTAATTTTCATCTCTCTGTACAGGCAGACAGCTTTCTACCAGAGAGTGCGTGGACCCAAGCCATCCTTCCATTTTCTCACCTATTCCTTCAAAGGACCTGTGCAAAAAATGTTTCTCCCTCTCTTGTATTTCTTTTCAGGAATAAAAAAAAGCAAAGGTCCCATCTCGTGCCAATCGTCTTATGTATCTCAACTTGGGAAAGCCCCACCACCAGGTAATTAGAGTTTCTCAAGCTGGTTTCAACCCTGTTTGAGGCTCAAATTATATCTGCTACATTTTCTTAATATACAGTTCAGATCACACTGTGTGATCTGTTTCTGCTTTTTTCTCACGGAATAGTGTATCATAAACATTTTCTCATGTTGTAAATAAAATTTTCTAAATGATTGCTTAAAATTCCAATGTATTGTTTACACTTTTAATTCTAACTCCATAGCTTAATAAAAGCAGAAGATAGAAAGCAGGGAGACTGCTGCTGACTTGTATCGCTAAGAAATGACACCAAGTAAGAAGGAAGGAGAGGCTGAAAAAGCTACAAAAAACAGACACAATACTTCTAAAAACACAGAGTTGTGTCACATTGTCTTAAAAGGATAAAATATAATAACACATGAATGTAAGTAAAGTTTGTGAATATTATTTTTCACTGCCATTGAGTCATTTTCAACTCATGTGACCCCACACGTGCAAAGTAGAACTGCTTCATAGGGTTTTCAAGGCTGAAACCTTTCAGAAGCAGATCTCCAGGCCTTACTTCTGAGGCACCTCTGGGTGGGCTTGAACCACTAACCTTTCAGTTAGTAGTCCAGCACTTAAACATTTGTGCCATATAGAGGCAGGCAAAGTTAAATCAAACTCGAATATTGCTTAAGGAGCCAAGGTGGTGTGTTTTACATTTGTAATAGGTTTGTATTTTATTCTACACCACAAGAGGTAGTAAGTGTCAGTTTTTACTTTTATTTGCTAAACCAAATATAATCTGCACTGAGTTCCATCTGACAGGAAATTCTTTCACAGTACTTTGGAGAAAGAGACTCCTCGAACCCAGGGCAACCCAAGCCCTGGGAAAAGGCGATTTGGTCCTCAGTGCACGACAGTCACATATGGGCAGATTTCTCAATGTCCCACTGCAGGCAGTATCCCTGCTGCCTCAGTAACAGCTTGGAAATGGGATGGGAACCTTTTGCAAAATGGGGACTTTCACGCCTAGAGGCCAGCTCTTCTGTGCCTCTGACACAGCCCTGGGCATTCTGCAGTGGTGGGCCATGATCCTATTCTCATGAGACCCACCAGCATGTCCATCTTTTCCCCAAGTCCCCCCCCGCCAAACTCTCCCCCACTTCCTCCTTAGGTGGCTTCTGCCTCATCTTCTTTTTGTATTTTACTGAAATTTCTCCATATTCTGTTGTTGCTGTTATCTGCTGTTGAGTTGGCTTCTGACTCATGGCAACCCCAGGCACAATGAAATGAAACTTTGCGTGATCCTGCACTATCACCATAATTGGTTGTTGATTGGACTGTTGGAATCCACAGGGTTTTCAATGGCTGATTCTTGGAAGCAGAAGGCCAGGCCTTTATGCCTAGTCAGCCTTAGTCTGGAAGCTTTGCTACGAACTGTTCAGCATCAAATCAGCATGCAAGTCTCCACTGTCAGATGAGTAATAGCTGCACATAAGGTACACTGGACAGGAATCGAACCTGAATCTGTAGCATGGAAAGCAAGAATTCTCCCACTAACCAATGCCACCCTCCACACTCTAGAGTCCAGTAAAATTCCCTTCAGATTGTCTAGTCTTTCAAAACCTACAACATGCAACCACTTTATGAGGCAAATGGACCCCAAATTCTGGGAAGTGGGTACCTACATGTAAGTGGGGGAGAGCAGGCGAGAGACAAAATCTGCTTTTCAGGTTCCTAGGACCATGGCAACAAGAAATGCATTATTGAGGCAGGGCCAAGATGGCAGAGTAGTCAGACACTTCCAGTGAACCCTCTTAGAACAAGGACCTAAAAAAAACAAGTGAAACAATTACATTTATGACAAGCTGGAAGCCCTGAATATCAAAGGCAAAGTTAGAAAACGGGCTGAGTGGCATGAGGAGGGAGAGGAGTTGCCGGACCTGAATTGCTGGGATTCCTTGGGCACCATTCCCAGGAGTGGCTGTGGCGGGTTGGTAGTAGCATTTGGCAGCAGTTTTGTCAAGGAGAAACAGCCAGCTGCACAGCATAGTCACACCTCCAGGACCAGAGAAGAATGGAGCTCTTGGCAAAACTAAGTACTTGCCCCAGCCCTGAAGCTGGCTTCAGTGGTTGTCAATTTCCTTGGGCCTGAGATAAGTCCTGTTGCACATCCTGAGCCATTCTCCCATTCTTGGAAAAGGAATAAATACACAATTGGGGAAAAGACAATCTGCCAGCTCCAGTAACCTGGGGAGCTCAGGACAGAAGCAGCTCCTGTCCAGGCATAAACAGTCCGTGGGCTTTGAATACCTTTCCCACCTGCATGGACCTGTGTGGACCTATTTCAGGAGAACAGGCCCTGCTGGCAGACTGCAACTGTTTCAGCTGTGCAGTGGAGAGGTGGGTGTTTGATGTTGGACACTGCTTTGCCTGTTCAATAGGTTCCTCACCTACACACATCAGGGGCCTAAGGACTGGTGGCTCCACTCAGGTCACCCAGCTACCTGCAACAGGGTTCCAAGGGTGACTGGTACCTCCCAGTCCTTACAACCAAAAACATTGGGTTCCCAAGGTCCATCTTCAGAACCCACCCACCTGTGCGCTCTACGGAACAGGGACACAATTTCCTCACACTAAGGGGATGGTTGTCAGCCCCCTGCCTTGTTCAGAGCATGGCCCTCTTCTGCATCCAGATACTATTGCTTATGCCAATCATCCCTGTACCTCTAAGAGTACAGGACAGAGCCTGTACCACACACTTGATGACCAACTACCTGGACACCTGAGCTGAATCCATACAAGAAAACTGAATGAACTCCTAGGCTCACATACCTGGTAACAGCTCTAGCCATCTGGTGAAAGGACGTTACAGCTTCAAAGGCAAAAATAATCAAGCTAGCTCACTTGAGCAATCTAATTGGACATATCAACACAAAACAAAGCAAGAAGCTAGGGTATAGCAAGCAAATATAAAAATAAACTAATACAATAACTTACAGATGGCACAGAGACAACAACAATATCAAATCACATAAAGAATAAGACCACAGTTGCTTCAACAAGCTCTCAGACAAAGAATCAAGGGATCTCCTGGATAAAGGTGCCTTCCTGGAATTACCAGAGGCAAAGTACAAATGATTAATATACAGAACTCTTCAAGATATCAGGAAGGAGCTCAGGTAATATGCAGAACAAGCCAAGGAACACACAGATAAAGCAGTTAAAGAAATAAAAAAGGTTATTCAAGAACATAAGGAAAAATTTAATAAGATGCAAGAGTTCATAGAGAGAGAGCAATCAGAAATTCACAGGTTAACAATAAAATTACAGAATTAGACAACTCAGTAGACAGAGTAGCAGAATCGAGCAAGTGGAAGGCAGAACTGGGGAGATTGAAGATAAAGCACTTGGCACCAATATATTTGAAGAAAAATCAGATAAAAGAATTAAAAAAAATGAAGAAAGCCTAAGAATCATGGGGGACTCTATCAAGAGAAATAACCTACCAGTGACTGGAGTACCAGAACGGGAAGGGATAATAGAAAATACAGAGAGAATTGCTAAGATTTGTTGGCAGAAAACTTCCCTGATATTGTGAAAGATGAGAAGATACTATCCAAGATGCTCACTGAACTCCATGTAAGGTAGATCTTAAAAGAAAGTCACCAAGACATATTATCATCAAATTTGCCAAAACCATAGCTAAAGAAAATTTTAAAAGCAGCTAGGGATAAACAAAAAGTTACCTAAAAGGAGAGTCAATAAGAATAAGCTCGGACTACTCAGCAGAAACCATGCAGGCAAGAAGGCAGTGGGATGACTTGTGTAAGGCATTAAAGGAAAAAAATTTTCAGTCAAGAATCATATCCAGCAAAACTGTCTCTCAAATATGAAGGCTTAATTAGAACATTTCCAGATAAACAGAAGTGTAGGAAATTAATAAAAAACAAACCAAAACTACAAGAAATACTAAAGGGAGTTCTCTGGTTAGAAAACCAATAATATCAGGTATCAACCCAAGACTAGAACACTGGACAGAGCAATCAGATGTCAACCCAGATAAAGAAATCACACAAATAAATAAATAAAAAAAAAGCTCAAAACAGGAAACAGTGATTTCATTATGTAAAAGAAAACAACATTAAAACAATAAAGAGGGACTAAGAAGTGTAGTCATAGACATTTCATATGGAGAGGAAGACACAGTGATATAAAAAAATAAAAGTTAGGTTTAAAAGTAGAAAAATAGGGGTAAATATTAAGGTAACCAAAAAGGAGACTAACAATGCTACTCATCAAAATAAAATACAAGAAAAAAATAAAGACTCAGCAGAAACAAAATCAAATACAACGAATAAGAGGAAAAGACAATATATAAAGATAAACTACTCAGCACAAAAAACTAAGTGGGAAAAAGAAACTGTCAATGACATAGAAAAAAACATCAAAATGATAGCACTAAACTCATACCTATCCATAATTATGCTGAATGTAAATGGATTAAATGCACCAATAAAGAGACTGAGAGTGGCAGAATGGATTAAAAAACACAATCTGTCTATATGCTGACTACAAGAGACCCACCTAAGATTTAGACATACAAACAAACTAAAACTCAAAGCATGGAAAAAAATATATCAAGCAAATAACAATCAAAAAAGAGCAGGAGTGGCAATATTAATTTTTGACAAAATAGACTTTAAAGTTAAACCCACCACAAAGGATAAGGAAGAATACTATATATCCAGGAGGATATAACCATATTAAATATTTATGCACCCAATGACAGGTCTGCAAGATACATAAAACAAACTCTAACAGCATAGAAATGTGAGATAGACAGCTCTACAATTATAGTAGGAGACTTGAACACACCACTTTTGGTGAAATACAGGATATCCAGTAAGAACCTCAATAAAGACACGGAAGATCTAAATGCCACAATCAACCAACTTGACCTCATAGACATATACAGAGCACTCCACCCAACAGCAGAAAAGTATTCCTTCTTTTCCAAAGCACATGGAACATTCTCTAGAATAGACCACATATTAGGTCATAAAGCAAGACTTTTAGCAGAATCCAAAACATCGAAATACTACAAAGCATCTTCTCTGATCATAAGGCCATAAAAGTAGAAATCAATAACAGATAAAGCAGGGAAAAGAAATCAAATATTTGGAAACTGAACAACATCCTGCTAAAAAACGACTGGGTTTTTTTTTTTTTTTTTTTATAGAAGACATCAAGGATGGAATAAAGAAATTTGTAGAATCCAATGAGAATGAAAATGCTTCCTATCAGACCTTTGGGACAAAGTGAAAGCAGTGTTCAAAGGTCAATTTATATCAATAAATGTATATATACAAAAAGAAGAAAGGGCCAAAATCGAAGAATTATCCCTACAACTTGAACGAATAGGAAGAGAGAAACAAAAGAAACCCTCAGGCACAAGAAGAAAACAAATAATAAAAATTACAGCAGAATTAAATGAAATAGAGAACAGAGAAAAAAATTGAAAGAGTTAATAAAATCAAAAGCTGGCTCTTTGAAAAAATTAACAAAGTTGATAAACCATTGGCCAAACTCACAAAAGAAAAACAGGAGAAGAAGCAAATAACCCAAATAAGAAATGAGATGGGTGATATCAAACAGACCCGACTATAATTAAAAGAATCATATCAGATTACTATGAAAAATTGTACTCAAACAAATTTGAAAACCTGGAAGAAATGGACGAATTTCCAGAAACACACTACCTACGCAATACAACACAAACAGAGGTAGAACAACTAAATAAACCCATAACAAAAGAAGAGTTTTAAAAGGTAATCAAAAAACTCCCAACAAAAAAAAGCACTGGCCTGGATGGCTTTACTGCAGAGTTCTACCAAACTTTCAGGGAAGAGTTAACACCACTACTACTAAAGGTGTTTCAGAGCATAGAAGAGGATGGAATACTCCCAAACTCATTCTATGAAGCCAGCTTATCCCTGATACCAAAACCAGGTAAGGACACCATAAGAAAAGAAGCTTATCGACTTACATCCCTCACAAACTTAGATGCAAAAATCCTCAACAAAATTCTAGCCAATAGAATTCAACAACATATCAAAAAAATAATTCACCATGACCAAGTGGGATTCATACCAGGTATGCAGGGATGGTTCAACATTAGAAAAACAATTAATGTAATCCACCACATAAATAAAACAAAAGACAAGAATCAGATGATTTTATCAATTGATGCAGAAAAGGCATTTGACAAAGTTCAATACCCATTCATGATAAAAAAAAAAAAACTCTCAGGAAAATAGGAATAGAAGGAAAATTCCTCAACATTTACACAAAGCCAGCAGCCAACATCATCCTAAATGAAGAGAGTTTAAAGCATTCCCCTTGAGATGGGCAACCAGACAAGGATGCCCTTTATCACCACTCTTATTCAACATTGTGCTGGAGGTCCTAGCCAGAGCAATTAGTCTAGATAAAGAAATAAAGGGCATCCAGATTGGTAAGGAAGAAGTAAAAGTGTCTCTATTTGCAGATGACATGATCTTATACACAGAAAACCCTAAGGAGTCCTCCAGAAAACTACTGAAAGTAATAGAAGAGGTCAGCAGAGCATAAGGATACAAGGTAAACGTACGAAAATCAGTTGGATTCCTCTATACCAACAAAAAGAACACTGAAGAGGAAATTATCAAATCAATTGCATTTACAGTAGCCTCCAAGAAGATGAAACACTTATTAATAAATCTAACCAGAGATGTAAAAGACCTATACAAAGAAAACTACAAGACACTACTGTAAGAAACAAAAAGAGACTTACATAAGTGGAAAAACATACCTTGCTCAAGGATAGGAAGACTTAACATTGTAAAAATATCTATTCTACCAAAATCCATATATAGACGGAAAGCAATTTTGATCCAAATTCCAATGACATTTTTTAATGAGATGGAGAAACAAATCACTAACTTAATATGGAAGGGAAAGAGGCCCTGGATAAGTAAAGCATTACTGAAAAAGAAAAACAAAGTGGGAAGCCTCACTCTACCTGATTTTAGAACCTATTATACTGCCACAACAGTCAAAACTTCCTGGTACTGGTACAAGAACAGATACATAGACCAATGGAACAGAATTGAGAATCCAGACATAAATCCATCCCCATAGGAGCAGCTGATGTTTGACAAAGGACCAAAGTCTTTTACATGGGGGAAAAGACAGTCTCTTTAACAAACGGTGCTGGGATAACTGGGTACCCATTTGCAAAAAAAAATGAAACAAGACCCATACCTCATGCCATGCACGAAAACAAACTCAAAATGGATCAGAGGCCTAAATATAAAATCTAAGACATAAAGATCACGGAAGAAAAAATAGGGACAACGTTAGGAGCCCTAATACATGGCATAAACAGTATACAAAATATTACCAATAATGCAGAAGAGAAACTAGATAACTGGGAGCTCCTAAAAATCTTTTTACCAAAAGAGTAAAAAGATTACCTACAAAAAAAAAAAAAAACTTTTTTGATTGGAAAAAAGTTTTTAGCTATGACATTTCTGACCAGCACCTGATCTCTAAAATCTGCATAATACTGTAAAAACTGAACTACAAAAGACAAATAACCCAGTTAAAAAATGGGCGAAGTATATGAACAGACACTTCACTAAGGAAGACATTCAGGTAGCTAACAGATACATGAGGAAATGCTCAGGATCACTAGCCATTAGAGAAATGCAAATCAAAACTACAATGTGATCCATCTCACACCAACGAGGCTGGCGTTAATCCAAAAAGCACAGAATAATAAATGTTGGAGAGGTTGTGGAGACACTAGAACAGTTCTGCACTGCTGGTGGGAATGTAAAATGGTACAACCACTTTGGAAATCGACTTGGGGCTTCCTTAAAAAGCTAGAAATAGAACTACCATACAATCCAGCAATCCCGCTCCTTTGAATATATCCTGGAGAAATAAGAGCCTTGACATGAACAGATATATGCACACCCATGTTCATTGTAGCATTGTTTACAATAGCAAAAAGATGGAAGCAACCAAGGTGCCCATCAATGGATGAATGGATAAATCTATTAGGGTATATTCACACAATGGAATACTACGCATCAATAAAGAACAATGATGAATGCATGAGTGAAATTTGTCAATTGCAAAAGGACAAATATTGTATGAGATCAGTATTATAAGAACTTAAGAAACAGTTTAAACAGACAAGAAAATATTCCTAGATGGTTACGAGAGCAGAGAGGGAGGAAGGGAGGGGGTTTTTCACTGATTAGATAGTAGATAAAAACTATTTTAGGTGAAGGGAAAGAGAACACATAATACAGGCAAGGGCAGTAGAACTGGACTAAATCAAAAGCAAAGAAGTTTCCTGAATAAACTGAGTGCTTCGAAGGCCAGCATAGCAGGGGCTGGGGTTTGGGTCATGGTTTCAGGGGACATCTAAGTCAATTGGCATAAAAAAATTTATTAAGAAAACATTCTGCATGCCACTTTGAAGAGTGATGTCTGGGGTCTTAAACGCTAGCAAGTGCCCATCTAAGATGCATTAATTGGTCCCAACCCACCTGGATCAAAGCAGAATGAAGAACACCAAAGACACAGGGTAATTATAAACCCAAGAGGGAGAAAGGGCCACTTAAACCAGACTACATCAGCCTGAGACCAGAAGAACTAGATGGTGCCCGGCTGCCACTGATGACTGCTCTGACAGGGAACAGGACAGAGAACCCCTGAGAGAGCAGGAGAGCAGTGGGATGCAGACCCCAAATTCTTGCAAAAAGACCAGACTTAAAGGTCTCATTGAGACTAGAAGGACCTCAGAGACTATGGTCCCCAGACTTTCTGTTAGCCCAAGATGGGAACCATTCCCAAAGCCAACTCTTCAGATAGGGATTGGACTGGACTATGGGATAAAAAATGATACTGGTGAAGATTGAGCATCTTGGATCAAGTAGACACATGAGACTACGTGGGCAGCTCCTGTCTGGAGAAGAGATGAGAGGGCAGAGGGGGTCAGAAGCTGGCTGAATGGACAGGAAAACAGACAGCGGAGGGAAGGAGTGTGTTGCCTCATTAAAGGAAGAGCACCTAGGAGTATACAGCAAGGCGTGTATAGGTTTTTGTATGAGAGGCTGACTTGGCTTGTAAACTTTCACATAAAGCACAAAAAAAAAAAAGAGATGCATTACTGTCACAATATATTATTCTACTTTCCATAATTTTAATTTAGAAAGGTTTGCATCAAATTAGAAAGATTTTGTAGGTAAACATACCTCTAGAAAGCTTGGTTATTCTAAATTGCTAATTCTGGAGCTATCAAGATTGTCTTGGAATCGCTGTAGAATTTTTATAAACAAAGGTACATTAACTGATCGCTTTATCCAAAGTACATCCCAATCGCTCAGAATAGAATTCGAAGGCCACAAATAGTTAACCTGGCTAATGTTCCTTAAGTCACTCAGCACGCTGTCAAAGATTTAAGGAAAGATTCCTAAAGGAATTGTTTACTGTATGTTTAGGCAAATGACGTGTGCTATCTACATTTGTTTACCAGCCGTACCCTCCTCCTAGTTATTTGCATAAGTGGGCTTTGCCAGTTTATTTTTTACAGGTTGTTGTAAAAAAATTAGCATGGCATGCTTACAAAAATGCCTTGCAGGGAGAGGGCTTGTTTGGCAAACAAAGGTAGAAGGAGAGTGTTATTTGTGTAAAAATAGGGTACACGGGAAATTTTGGTTAGATCAGGTCTGTTTTTATAAACCCAGACAAAAAAGTGTTAATAAATCTATTCTAGTTTTGTGCTATGTTTTAAAACACTTTCAAATACAGCCCATTTTGTTACAAGTGTTCCTAGAATGAGAATCAGCTGATAAAAAAAAAAAAGACATTGGTAAATAAGGGCATTAGATCAATCTACTGCATTGGTTCCTACTTGAATTTCTCCAGCATATTAGTGTTTTGCCCAAACAACTAAAATAAATAAATAAATTAACCCACTGCCGATTCATACACAGGGCGACCTCATGTGTGTACAGAGTAGAATGGCTCCACAGGGTTATCTTGCTGTAAATCTTCAGTGGAGTAAGTTTGAACTGCCAACTCTTAGGTGAGTCGTTGAGCAGAAACCACCTGTGCCACGAAATGAACAAACTGAACAAACACAGCAAGCGGGGAGGGCTGTGGTGCTGTGTGGAATTCTCATTCACTCCATATTCACCTTAACTCAGGCTGGCCACATGCTCACCCTTGGAAGCACATACATCCTCTGCACTGGTGTACTTTGACCCTGTTTCCTAGCTCAGAAGCCTCAACCCTTCCTCATTCCTTTTTCATCAAGCTGCCTTTTCACTCATTTTTTTTAGAAATTTAATTTTTCTTTTAAACTGCAGTGATAATTTTATTAGTATAGTTGTTTTACATAGCACGTAGTACTCTGGTTATAAAGTGACATGTGTTTTGAGTGTACTGCCTTTATTATTTTTAGAAATTTGCATGATTTTGAGGACACTGAGGTTCTTTAGGAACTCAAATCTCAAGTTACAGTAGAAATGCCTGTACACTGTTTTTTTTTTTTTAATTCTCTTAATAAATTCAGCAGTTAAGTAGGGCTGTTATTATTTCCTGCATTTTACAGATAAAGAAGCAGAGTCTCAGAGAGTTAAATGATTCATCTGTCAACATGTAGGAAGTAAATGGCAGAAAGGAGACTCAGTCCAGGTCTGCTGATTCCTATTCTATTGCTCTTGACATGGAACCAGACTCAAAATCTGTAATACTTTAATACTCATCTTATTAATTATATACTGCTTATCTGTTTTACACGTTCATGATTTCTCTGCTTGACTACTCTTCTCTGTGACTCTCTGAATATAGTAGAAGCTCTCTCCTCTCCATTATCCCCCAACGCCCCGCCCCGCCCCCAATAAAAACGGGATGAATCAGGTACACTGCTGAAGGCTTGAGGTCTTAAGAAGGATGCTCCAATTCACAAGTGAAAACCCTGCCACTGCACACTGATCCTAGTGTTTCAGAAACCTGATGCCTGCTGTTTGCTGGAAAGGAATTACAGCTCTTCCTGCCTGTCATGGATTATGTCCTCCCCAAAATGTGTGTATCAACTTGCTTAGGCCATGATTCCCAGTATCCTGTGGTTGTCCTCCATTTTGTGATTGTAATTTTATGTTAAAAGGATTAGGGTGGGATTGTAAAGCCACCCTTACTCAGGTCACCTCCCTGATCCAACATAAAGGGAGTTTCCCTAGGGCGTGGCCAGTACCACCTTTTGCGTCCTTAAGAGATAAAAGGAAAGAGAAGCAAGCAGAGAGTTGAGGACCTCATACCACTAAGAAAGCAGCACCAGGAGCAGAGAGTCTCCTTTGGACACCGGGTCCCTGTGCCTGAGAAGCTCCTCGACCAGGGCAAGATTGAGGACAAGGACCTTCCTCCAGAGCTGATAGACAAAGCCTTCCCTGGGAGCCAGTGCCCTGAATTTGTACTTTTAGCCTATTGTACGGTGAGAAAATAAATTTCTCTTTGTTAAAGCCATCCAGTTGTGATATTTCTGTTACAGCAGCACTAGATGACCAAGACAGTACCCAAGAGAAGAGAAGAGAAGTGAAGAGAGAAGAGGAGAGAGAGGGGAGGGGAGGAGAGGAGAGAAAACAAAACCGGTTAAAATGGGCTTCAGAGCAATCAGATCATCCTTCATCCTTGATAGAGCTACAAAGAATGAAACACTGCAGACTAATCCAAAATGACACAATGCTCATTCATTAAATACCTTCCATGTACCAGGACAATACTCATTCATTAAACACCTTCCATGTATCAGGCACATTTTCAAGCAATGAAATCCAAAAACACACAAGATACAACCCCTGTCCTCTAGCACAAAGCAGAAAAGAACCTCATGAGAAGCTCTATTAGAAAGGAATATTTCTAGCGGAGGTTCTCATAACTTAATCCCAAAAAACCAAACCTCGTACAGTTGAGTTGATTCTAACTCATAGCGACCCTATAGAACAGAGCAGAACTGCCCCATAGGGTTTCCAAAGAGCAGCTGGTGGATTTGAACTTCTGACCTTTTGGTTAGCAGTCAAGCTCTTAACCACTGTGCTTTTAGGACTCCTCTCACACTTTAGGACGTCTGGTTTAGCTGGAGGGCATGTTAAAACACACAGTTTCTGTGTTCATTAGATCTGGGGTTGAGCCTAAGAATTTGCATTTCTAACCAGCTCCCAAGGATACTGAGGCTGCTGGTCCAGTGACTGCCCTCTGAGAATGACTGGTCTAGCTCTACAACTTTACCTTCCCTGTAGGAAGAGGATATTTTAATACTTACATGCATTTCTCAATTTAATCACTGTGATGCCATGAATTGCTTTTATATGGCCTATCTAGCTATGCTTTTAAATTTCCACAAAAATCGTTGTCTGGGACTTTGCAAATTGAGTGACTTATGGTCTACTGGGGAGTCCTGATGGTGCGGTGGTTAAGAGCTACAGTTGCTAACCAAAAGGTTGGCAGTTCAAATCCACCAGCCGCTCCTTGGAAACCCTATGAGGCAGTTCTACTCTGTCCTGTAGGGTCGCTATGGGTTGGTATTGACTCAATGGCAATGGGTTATTATTATTATTATTATTATTATTATTTTAGTTTTATGATCTACCAAGGGGATTGTGGTCCCGGTGGGAGGACCATGCCTTGACATTGACAAGGAGCAGAGTTATATAAGGGCCAATCCCACAGAGGTTCAAGGGTACCTCACTACCATCAAGAAGAAGAGTCTGGAGCACAGCCCATCCATTAGATCAAGGACCCAGGTCCTTGAGCTGAGAACCTCCTAGACCTAGAAGAAAAAGTGAACACTGAAACAGCACAAGATGATGAGAGGTAGTGGTGGTAGGTTTGCCAACCCATGGAGTGAGGCAGTCGCAGTGGGCCTGACAGGCCACAGGAAAGAGCTGAGAGTCTTCAGGCATGAGGCTTGCCAGTGGAGTTAAAAGAGTTATAAAACTTGCCTGTGCAGGGCAGAGGCCTGAGTGTGCCCTGTGCAGGTGGTGCCTAGGGGGATTCTGTGTAGGAGTCTTTCTACAGCAGGGCAGAACCGAAAGCCTCTGGGCAGGACTTTTGCCAGCAGAGCTAAAAGTAACACTTGTGCAGGGCAAGAGAGGCCTGAGTGTGCTTTGTGCAAGGGTTGCATACCTCCCACCCTGGGCAATGGGGGCCCAGGAGCATCGAGGCAAGGGAGCCCCACAGGCCCAGGTAATGTGGCAGAGCTGGGGGCAGAGGCCAGTGAGACCCAGCAGCAGAGCAAAAGATTCAGTGGCTATACAGGCCCCCAGAGCTGTACACGCCTCCAACGGTAGAGAGAGGCAGTAGTAATGTGAACATAGCAACTGACCTGAGCCGCGGCACGCCTGCCCAGCGACATAGGAATGGGCATGGATAATTTGGGGAAGGGTAAACATTTCACCGTTGAGAGTCTGTTGTTATTGTTTACTGTTTGCTTTCTATAATAATAATGGTTTTCATTTTGCCAACACTTGGTAAGTTCTTCCTGTGTCCTGCTAGCACAGATATATGTAATACTGTAGGTGTATGTGTCTCAGTCCTAGCATATGCAATGTGGACAGACAGACATGTAACATACAGTCACTTACTAGGTACGTGGTTTTTGCAAGATTTTTAACCTCTTTAGCTTTTCCTAGTACCATCTGTTAAATGGAGCTTAGTAATAGTGCCTAATTCATAGAGTTGTTTTCAGGATTAAAATAGTTGATAGCAGAGAGCTTGGAACATAGCAAGAAGTCAATATACATTAGCTATTATTATTATTTTCATTATTTTTGAAGGGTTTCAGGAGGATTCTTCCAAAATTTCTCTTTCTTACTTCAGAATGTCTAAAATCCCCTTAACTGAAGAAAAACTGATAAAAATTAAATAAAATTCCCTGGGAGAGTTTACCTCCAGTAATACTAGGAATTAAATCAGTGATATATCCTTCCCCGATTCTGCTTTTGTTAAGGTGATGAGTATTGGGGCTCTAGGGGAACTGATAAAGGTGAACGTATTATCCCAAGAAGAACACAGAAGTAACAACAATCAACGAGCTTGAAGAAACAAAGAGAAATGTCTTAAAAATTTCCCTGAGGTCTCCCTATGCCCACTTAATACAGAAATTTCCATCCAACAAGTTGACTTCCATCCACATTATACTGGTCTCTGTAAAACTCATTATTATTGTAATAGCCAAATCATTAAGGAAGAAAATGTTGAACTCCTTTTTCCAGTTGAAGGTCTGCTGAGACACAACTCAAGCTGTGCCCAGCTCTGTTATATGACAGACCCCCTGAAAGTTTGCTCAGCAAGACATGACACATGTTGAAAATAAGGCTATTGAATAAGAAATACAGAAAATAACCATTGATCTCCCATAGAAAACATCTGCTTCTTGTTAGCAGCTAAACAAATGTCCCCTTGCTGGGTTTTACAGAAGTCTTAATACTGCACGGAAGTAGAGAAATGCCAAGGAAGGCACGTATAGTCCAGAAGAAATAGAGCAGTTGCTTACTCTTAAGGTAATTTGTTTTAAACTTGAAGCATACAAAAATTTCTTGACAACAATTAGTACCCAAGAAAGGTGATGCCTGCCCTAGGTCAATCAAAAAATAAACCTTTTTTTTATAGTAGGTTCTTCACCAAACATAAGACAATGTAAGGGAAAAAGAACCCTAATCCAAAATGATTTAAACATTTAACACAAGCAAACCAATAGAATATTCATATGCTAAGTTATTCTGTTTTTGTTTCTTGCTAAAGATATGATGTACCCTATTCAAGTATATAGGAGTCATGGTGATACAGTGGTTAAGTGCTCAACTACTAAACTGAAAGGTCAGCAGTTCAAATCCACTGCCACTCCATGGAAGAGAGGTTTGGCAGTCTGCTTCTGTAAATATTCACAGCCTTTACCATCTCACCCCAGCAAGGCTGGCATTAATCCAAAAAAAAGAAAATAATAAATGTTGGTGAGATTTGTGGAGACGCTGGAACACTTATACACTGTGATGGGAATGAAAATGGTACAACCACTTTAGAAATCAATTTGGCGCTTCCTTAAAAAGCTAGAAATAGAACTACCATACGATCCAGCAATCCCGCTCCTTAGAATATGTCCTAGAGAAATAAGAGTCTTCACAGGAACAGATATATGCACACCCATGTCCATTGCAGCATTGTTTATAATAGCAAAAAGATGGAAGCAACCAAGGTGCCCATTAATGCTTGAATGGATAAAAAAATTATGGTATATTCACACAATGGAATACTACACAATGATTAAGAACCCTGATGAATCCATGAAACATTTCATAACATGGAGGAATCTGGAAGGCTTTATGCTGAGTGATATTAGTTAGCTGCAAAAGCACAAATATTGCATGAGAACACTATTATAAGAACTCGAGAAAAAGTTTAAACACAGAAGAAAATATTCTTTGATGGTTACGAGGGTGGGAGGGAGGGAGAGGGGTATTCACTAATTAGAAAGTAGACAAGAACTATTTTAGGTGAAGGGAAAGACAACACACAATACAGGGGATGTCAGCACAGCTGGACCAAACCAAAAGCTAAGAAGTTTCCTGAATACAACCAAATGCTTTTAAGGCCAGAGTAGCAGGGATGGGGGTCTGGGGACCATGGTTTCAGGGGACATCTAGGTCAATTAGCATAACAAAATATATTAAGAAAGCTTTCTGCATCCCACTTTGGAGAATGGTGTCTGGGATCTTAAATGCTAGCAAGCGCCCATCTAAGATTCATCAATTGGTCTCAACCCATCTGAAGCAAAGGAGAATGAAGAACACCAAAGACACAAGGTAAATATGAGCCCAAGAGGCAGAAAGGGCCACATAAACCAGAGACTACATCAGCCACAGACCAGAACAACTAGGTGGTGACTGGCTACCACCGATGACTGCCCTGCCAGGAAACACAACAGAGAATCCCTGATGGAGCAGTAGAACAATGGAAGACCTTAAATTCTCATAAAAAGACCAGACTTTGTGGTCTGTCTGAGACTAGATTGACCCTGGAGATTATGGGCCATTGGCCCTCTGTTAGCCCAAGGCTGTAACCATTTCCAAAGCCAACTCTTCAAACAGGGATTGAACTGGAGTATAAAAAAGAAAATGATCATGATGAGGAGTGAGTTTCTTGGTTCAGGTAGACACTTGAGACTGTGTAGGCAGCTCCTGTCTGGAAGCAAGATAAGAAGGCAGAGCGGGACAGGAGCTCCTTCCATGGCCACAGGGCATACAGGGTAGAGAGGAGGAGTGTGCTGTCTCATGAGGAGGAGAGCAGTTAGGAGTACCTAGCAAGGTGTGTATAAGTTTTTGTATGAGAGACTGGCTTGATCTGTAAACTTTCACTTATAGCACAATAAATTTAAAGAAATAATCAAAAAAATGATTTATAGCCTTGGAAACCTTTGGTACAGTTCTGTAGGGTCCCGCGGGGGTTGCTATGAGTCGGAATCGACTTGAAGGCAAAGTGTTTTTTATTCAAGTATATGAAGAATACTGTGTTTTTGGATTTGCCAATTATCTTTCAGTATAAATTTCATCTTAAAAAATCATTTTTATTTTTGTGAGCAAAAATGTATATAATATGGATACATATTTTAATTCCTGGATGAGACTTTAAAATGTCTTACTAACCTTTGTCTATTTTCCTGCCTTCTTGCTACCAGGGAAACTCTTTCACTAAAAAGATTACTGAAACAGATTTTGAAATCAGCTCCTGCCACCCCCACTAGGTTCTACTTTTGTGCACAAAGGCTAACCACACACCATGGCTCGTTCTCTCATGGGTATGTATGCTTGTCTCCTCTCTCCTTTAAGGGCAGGGGACTGACTATTTTGATCAGTGTGCTTGTGGCACAACAGTTAAAGCTTGACTATCAATTGAAAGGTTGGTGGTTTGACACCACCCAGTACTCTGAAGGAGAAAAACCTGGTGATCTGCTTCCATAAAAACTACAGCCAATAAAAGCCCATGGGGCAGTTTTATTTTGTGACTTGGGGTTGCTATGAGCCAGAATCAACCCTATGGCACCCAGCAACCACAAGTGTCACTCTAGCCCCTTCCCATCGACGTATACCAACTCATGGATGCACGTGCCTTGGTGCTTAACAGTGTGCTCACTACATCAGCCAAATAAAGACACATGCAAGTTTACGAAGGCTTTGGAAACCGAGAGCAAATGGCTTACAGAAACATAATTATAATCTTTTTACTTTAGAAATTCAGTGGTTTACCCTAAATGCAATGTTTCACTACTTTTAAATCTGATGTCCCTCTACTAATATCCTATCAGAGCCTTGATGGGTCATTCATGGATATGAGAAAATGTTAAATAAAGAGTAAGTTGAAAATTAGTAAGTGAAAGAAATTTGACGTAAAACACTTGTAAACAAACAGGATGTAAAACATTTTGGTATCGTATACAATGCCGTATACACACATATGTAGATTTATAAATATTCTTGTTTACAAGTAGATTTACAAATGCACATTTACAAAATAAAGAAGAGGTTTAAGGATAAACTTAGAAATGCTGATAGAGGTTATCTCTCCATGGTGGAATTATTATTGATGGGTAATTTATTTTTCCTTATATGTTTCTGTGTTTTTGAAGTTTTCTGTGAGATCTGGGGTCTTAAATATTTGTTCCAAGCTCTATTTTAACATAGTATATAGTGTTTTAAATATTACAAGTGTGTCTGAAAAATAATGTATACTCTAATTTGGGGGTACAGAGTTCTTCCACCATATATTTAAAAATAGTATACATAACAAGCTATTTAACTATTACTTATCCTTACTCATTGTTTGTCTGATCAGTAGTACATAAAGCTATATTAAAATCTTCTAATTTGATTATAACTTTTTCAATTTGTTCCTTAACTCATCAGGTTTTGCATTATATATTTTGGGGCTATGTTGTTGGTGAATACATATTTGTGTTTTCTTAACTTCTTAATAATAAACTTAATAACTATTAACAGTATAATGAGGACTTCAAGAAGAGAAATATTTAATGCAAGAAAATATTTACAAACACATTGGGAGAGCTGGAGGAACAAAAGAAGAGAATGGAATATCTTAGAGATCAGGAACCTGCTGTTGACTCTGTGCTTGACAATAAGCTCGTTGTTGATGCTTCTGTAACCTCTAGCTGCAGCTGCTAAACGAGAGTAACAGTCCATAGCTATGGCAGGAAGTACCATCACAGGCTTCTATTTTCTTCACCTCTTAAACTGACATGAGTGCCAACCATTGGTCAAACCTAATTGTGACACAACTGGCAATAGATTCTGGGACATGTAACTTTCGGATTTTAGTCCCAATTGTACAGAGTAGAATAGATAAGGGTAGGTACAAAATGAAGAAAGAAGAGACAAATATCCAACAGGCCAATTTAGTCCTTTGTACTTAAAAAAATATTTTTGTCTGACACTATTATTGTTACAGCAGATAGTTTATTATTTAATTGTTTGTTTTAGGTATAAATATCATGCAGCCGTATTTGTCCACCACTCGTCTATCAGTTTGTTTTACTGTGGTGACTTGGGTGTTGCTACGATGCTGGAAGCTATGCTGCTAGTATTTCAAATACAGCAGGGTCACCCATGGTGGTCAGGTTTCAGCAGAGCTTCCAGACTGAGACAGACTGGGAAGAAGGATCTAGCAGTTCACTTCTGAAAAAATTGGCCTGTGAAAACCTTGTGGATAGCAGTGAAAAGTTGTCCGATATGGTGTCAGAAGATGAGCCCTTCAGGTTGGAAGGCACTCAGAATACAACTGAGGAAGAGCTGCCTCCTCAAAGTAGAGTTGACCTTAATGACATAGATGGAGTAAAGCTTTTGGAACCTTCATTTGCTGATGTGGCATGAATCAAAATGTGATGAAATAGCTGCAAACATCGATCAATAATCAGAATGTGGAAAGTACGAAGTACGAATCAAAGATAATTGGATATTGTCAAAAATGATATGGAATGCTTGCAGATTGATATTCTAGGCACTAGTGAGCTGAAATGGACTGGTATCAGCCATTTTGAATCAGACAATCATATAGTAAAAAAAAAAATAGTATTAACTCAGTATTGAAATATTCTTTCTGACAATGAATGTGATGTTGTTCTTCTTTAATTTGTTATTCCTGGCATAGTAGACCATAGGATTATCTGATTAAAAATGGCTGATACCACTCCACTGGGGTGGAGAAAGGGAGAGTGTTGACACAATGCAGGGTTGGCAACCAATGTCACAAAAAGTTGTATATTAACTATTTAATGAGAAAATAATATGCTCTGTAAACTTTCACTTAAACCACAATTTAAAAAAAAATTTAAAAAAAAAAGAACATTTCAAGATCTATCCTGAAATACAACAGTCATTGATAGGATAATATCCACACACCTACAAGGAAGACCAGTTAATATGACTATTATTCAAATTTACGCACCAGCTAATAATGCCAAAGATGAAAAAACTGAAGATTTTTACCAACTTCTGCAGTCTGAAACTGGTCAAAATCAAGATGTGTTGATAATTACTGGTGATGGAATGAGAAAGTTGGCAACAAAGAAGGTAGTTGGAAAATATGGCCTTGGTGACAGAAATGACATCGAAGATCACATGATAGAATTTTGCAAGACCACTGATTTATTCCTTGGAAATACTTTTTTTCACTCACATAAATGGTGACTATAAGCAAGGGCCTCATTGGATGGAATATACTGGAATCAAATTCACTACTTCTCTGGAAAGAGATGATGAAGAAGTTCAATATTATCAGTTAGGCAAGGGCAAGGGTCAACTGTGGAACAGACCGTCAATTGCTCTTATGCAAGTTCAAGTAAAAGCTGAAGAAAATTAAAACAAGTCCTCAAGGGCCAAAGTACAACCTTCAGTATATCTCACTGAGTTTAGAGACCATCTCAAGAATAGATTTGATGCATTGAACATTAATGACTAAAGACCGGACCAGTTGTGGGATGACATCAAGGACATCATACATGAAGAAAGCAGAAGGTAACTAAAAAGACAAGAAAGAAAGAAAAGACCAAAAGGAATGTCAGAGGACACTCTGAAACTTGCTCTTGAACATAGTTTATCTAAAAATAATGGAAGAAATGATGAAGTAAAAGAGCTGAAAAAAGATTTAAAAGGGTAGCTCCAGAAGACAAAGTATTATAATGAAATTGTGCAAAAACCTGGAGATAGAAAACCAAAAGGGAAGAACAATCTTGGTATTTCTCAAGCTGAAAGAAGTGAAGAAAAATTCAAGTCTGAAGTTGTAATATTGAAGGATTCTATAAAATATGGTGCAGTGATTAAGAGCTCGGCTGCTAACGAAAAAATTGGCAGCTCAAATCCACCAGCCACTCCTTGGAAGCTTATTGGGCAGATTTACCCTGTTCTACAGGGCCACTATGAGTCAGAATTGACTCAACAGCAGTGAGTTTTATGGGAGAAATACTGGAAGCATCAAAAGAAGATAGAAGGAATACACAGCATCACTGTACCAAAAAGAATTGGTCGATGTTCAACCATTTCAGGGGACAGCACATGATCAAGAACCAGTGGAACTGAAGGAAGAAGTACAAGCAGCACTAAAGGCATTGGCGAAAACAAGTGGAACTAGGGATATCATTGCTGATATCAGATGGATCTTGGCTGAAAGTAGAGCATAGCAGGAAGATTTGACCTGTGTTTTATTGACTATGAAAAGGCATTTGAATGTGTAGATAATAACAAATTATGGATAACATTTTGAAGAATGGGAATCCCAGAACACTTGTGTTCATGCAGAAACTGTACAGGGACCAGGAAGCAGTCGTATGAACAGAACAAGGGGATACTGCGTGGTTTAAAATCAGGAAAGGTGTGTGTCAGGGTGGTATTCCTTCACTATATTATTCAATCTGTGTGCTGAGCAAACAATCCGAGAAACTGGACTACATGAAGAAGAATGAGGCATCAGGACTGGAGGATGACTAGTAACAAGCTGTGATAAGCAGATGACACAACCTTACTTGCTGAAAGCAGAGAGGACTTGAAACAATTACTGATGAAGATCAAAGACCACAGCCTTCAGTATGGATTACACATCAACATAAAGAAAACAAAAGTCCTCACAACTGGACCAATAAGCAACATCTTGATAAATGGAGAAATATTGACTTTGTCAGGGATTTCATCTTACTTGGATCCACAATCAACGCTCAAGGAAGCAGCAGTCAAGAAGTCAAAACAATGTGTTGCACTGGGCAAATCTGCTTCAAAAGACCTCTTTAAAGTGTCATTAAAAAGACAGGAGAGAAAGAAAAAGACCTAAATGGGTGTCAGAAGAGACTCCAAAACTTGCTCTTTAATAGCTAAAGCAAAAGGAAAAAATGATGAAGTAAAAGCTTAACAGAAGATTTCAAAGGGCAGTTTGAGAAGACAAAGTAAGGTATGACAACATGCGCAAAGACCTGGAGATAGAAAACCAAAAGGGAAGAAGATGCTCAGCATTTCTTAAGCTGAAATACCTGAAGACAAAACACAAGCCTCGAGTTGCAATACTGAAGGATTCTATGGGGAAAATATTAAACAGTGCAAGAAGCATCAAAAGAAGATGGAGGAAATACACAGAGTCACTGTAGCAAAAATAATTGGTCGATGTTCAACCATTTCAGGAGGTAACATATGATCAGGAAATGACGGTACTGAAGGAAGAAGTCTAAGCTGCACTGAAGGCATTGGTGAAAAACAAGGCTCCGGGAATTGACGGAATACCAATTGAGATGTTTCCACAGATGGATATAGCACTGGAAGTGCTCACTCATCTATGCCAAGAAATTTGGAAGACAGCTACCTAGTCAACTTCTTTGGAAAAGATCCATATTTATGTCTATTCCCAAGAAAGGTGACCCAGCCCAGTGTGGAAATTATTGAACAATTTCATTAATATCACATGCAAGCAAAATTTTGCTGCAGATCATTCAAAGCCAGCTGCAGCAGTATATCAACAGGGAACTTCCAGAAATTAAAGACAGATTTAGACGAGGACGTTGAATGGGGGATATCATTGCTGATGTCAGATGGATCCTGGCTGAATGCTAAGGCATTCCACTGTATGGATCATAACAAATTATGGATAACATTGAGGAGATTGGAAATTCCGGAACACTTAGTTGTGCTCATGAGGAATCTGTACATGGATCAAGAGGCAGTCATTGGAACAGAACAAGGGGATACCGCATGGTTTAAAGTCAGAAGAAGTGTGCATCAGAGCTGTATCCTCTCACCATACCTATTCAATACGTATGTTGAGCAAATAATCCGAGAAACTGGAATATATAAAGAAGAATGAAGCATCAGGATTGGAGGAAGACTCATCAACAACCTGTGTTATGCAGATGACACAACCTTGCTTGCTGAAGGTGAAGAAGTGAAGAGGACTTGAAGCACTTACAGATGAAGATCAAAGACCAGTATGGATTGCATCTCAACCAAAGAAAACAAAAATCCTCACAACTGGACCAATAGTAACATCATGATGAACAGAAAAAAGATTGAGGTTATCAAGGATTTCATTTTACTTGGATCCACAATCAACATCCACGGAAGCAGCAGTCAAGAAATCAAAAGACATATTATACAGGGCAAAGTGGCTGCAAAAGATCTCTTTAACATGTTGAAAAGCAAAGATGTCACCTTGAGGACTAAGGTGCGCCTGACCCAAGCCATGATGTTTTCAGTCACCTCATATGCATGTGAAAACTGGATAATAAATAAGGAAGAACCAAAGAAGGATTGATGCTTTTGAACTGTGGTGTTGGAGAAGAATATTGAATACACCATGGACTGTCAGAAGAACAAACAAATCTGTCTTGGAAGAAGCATAACAAGAATGCTCCTTAGAAGCAAGGATGGAGAGACTACGTCTCACATACTTTAGACATGTTGTCAGAAGGGATCAGTCCCTGGAGAAGGACATCGTGCTTGATAAAGTAGAGGGTCAGCGAAAAAGAGGAAGACCTTCAACAAGATGGATTGACACCGGCTGCAACAATGGGCTCAAGCATAGCAACCATCGTGAGGATGGCACAGGACCAGGCAGTGTTTCTTTCTGTTGTGCATAGGGTCGCTGTGAGTTAGAACCAACTTGAAGGCACCTAACAACAAGAACAACAACAAAGTGTTAAAAAGCAAAAATGTCACCTTGAGGACTAAGTTGCACTTGACCTAGGCCATGGTGTTTTCAATAGACTCATATGCATGTGAAAGCTGGACAATGAAAAAGGAAGACTGAAGAAGAATTGATACATTTGATTTACAGTGTTGGTGAAGAGTCCTGAATGGACTGCCAAAAGAATGAACAGATCTGTCTCGGAACAAGTGCATCCAGAATGCTCCTTAGAAGCAAGGAAGTCGAGACTTCATCTCATGTACTTTGGACATATTATCAGGAGAGTTACGTCCCTAGAAAACGACATCATGCTTGGTAGATGGACAGCGAAAAAGAGGAATACCCTCAACAAGATGGGTTGACACAGTGGCTGCTACAATGGGCTCAGACATAGCAACCACTGTGAGGATGGTGCAGGACCGGGCAGTGTTTAATTCTGTTGTAAATGGTATCACTGTGACTTGGCACTGGTTGTAGGGCACCTAACAACAACAAGAGTCACGTTTGTTAAATCTAATTGTAGAGTATCTGTCTTTTAATTGCTAATTTTAATCAGTTCGCATGTGTTATCAATTCATCATATTTGGTCTTTGGTCCCCACCTTGTGTTGTGTTATAGTTAGTGTATTTTTCTTTTGCTTTTATTTTTCCAGACGTTGAAGTCAAACTCACTGTTATACAAATGTGGATCTAGTTATGTGACCTTAGACAAATTAGTTTCTCTTTATCTCGGGCTTCTTTTCTATAAAAGGGAAATAAAAATAGTATCTATTTCTTGTGGTTGCTATAAGGATTAAATAAATTGATTCATGTGAGAAACAGAATACTGTCAGGAACACAGAGAAAGTACTTTATGTTGGTTAATAGTATTCTTAGTGTCGTTGTTCCTTTCCTGGTTTATACTGAATGGATCAAATTTTCTTTTTGATTTGGAAGCTAATAGTTTATATTTCTATTCCTATACCTCTTCCCTTAAAATTTTAATATGTTTATGTTTTTTACACTGTTTCCAAGTTAATCAGTTTCTCCCCTTTCCTACTAAACAAGAAGAGGGCATAGTTAATATAATTAGCTACTGATCTCTCCCTCTCCTACTTTGTTTTTATTGTTGACCAGAATGTTAGCTCTACCTTTCTTAACACCACAAAAGTTCATTTTTACAGTTAATATATTTATTCAAATTAGTTTGCTCACCATAGTTTCTTGAATCTCATGCCTTTCTTTAGGGTTCACTTTTTGTCTTACCGAAGTAAATCCTTCAGGAGTTCCCTTGAAGAACTGTGGTCAGTTCTATTCCTGAAAATGTACTTATTTTGCCTTCAATATTGAATGCTAATTTAGCTGGATATAAAAAAAAAATTTAGCTGGATATAGCAATGGAAAACAGTTATTTTCTTTAACATTTTGAAGATATTATTCTGTTTTGTTCTAGACTTCACTGTTGCCATAGACAAATCATTTGTCATTTAAGGTAGTCTTTTTTTTCTGGTTGTTTTGAAGATTTTCCCTTTATTTTTGATGTTGTGAAGTTTCACCATAAAGTACAAAGATGTAACTTTAATTTTAATTACCTCTATAGCAGTCAGTGTTCACTTCCAGTTTGAAAATATACATCTTTTTTTTAATTCTGGAAAACATTTTTCAGCTTTTATGACTTCAAATATTACTTCTTTGGTATTCTTCCTCTTTATTTCTGGGACACATAATACATGTATATTGGGACTTCCCAATATATTGTCTATATATTTGTCTTAGGCTGGGTTCTCTAGAAAACCAAAACCAGTGAAGTGTATACATATCTATATAGATATACACATATATACATATGTATTTATTTATCTCAAGGAAATGGATTATGCTGTTGTGGAGGTTGGCAAGTCCCAAATCTGTGGGTCAGGCTTCAAGCTGGAGGCTTCTCCTGAGTCATGTGGTTTCAGGAGCTGACGATGCCAAATGCACAGGTCAGATGACAAGCTGCTGGCCCATGGGGCTGTGGAGGCTGGAGAATTCCAGAATCAGCAGGTCAGACATTAGGCTGCTGGCTCAAATTCCAAGAAGTAGAGGTTAAATGATGACCAGCCAGATGTAGGATCCAGAGCAAGAGCAAGCTTTGCTAGAGCATCTGTATATATTGGACATAGGCTACAACCTCAAGGAAGCTCCCTTTACATCAGATAATTGAATAAGGTGGTGACTTGAGGAAGGATGTGACTTGAGCCGCACCTCTTAGTGAGGATGTGACTCAAGAAACACCACACACTAATCCTGCCTTATTAACATATAGTGGTTTAGGCTTTACATCACATAAAATGGAGAATAATTACACAATACCCTAAAATGGAGAACAATTACATCAGTACTGGGAATCACGGCCTAGCCAAGTTGACACCTAACAGTAACCATCACAATATCTTAACTCTTCTTTCATGTATTTCATTTTTTAATATCATTTTGCTTTGATGAAATCCTCAACACTAGCTTCCAATTTACTAATTCTTTCACCTTTATATGCATATCTATATTCACAATTTCCATTAGTTTTATTTTGTTTTCTCATTTTTTATTTACATTTACCAGTTTTTGTTGACTATTTTAATTGCCCTTTCTTTAGCTCTTTAAGTATCTTGAACATATTTATTTAAATGCCATATACAGACTGTTCTATTATTTGCTTATTGATAGACTAAATTCATCTTCTAACTCTTGAGTCTTCTAGCTGTTGTCCTTAGCATTTATTTTTTCTTTGTGTTTTATAATTTTAATTGTCAGCTTCAATTTATGTGGAAGTATTTTTTCTTTCTTTGCTCTTTCTCTGAGCTAACTACTCCTCATCTATCAATTTTGCAGTTGTCTGCATCAGGGCTCTCCAGAACAGGCACTGCAATGGGGAACATGCATTCCTGGAAATGGATCTATCACAGACCCAGTCTCTGCACAATATGGTGACTTGACCTAGTTCTGACTCCTTCTTATCGTCTGAACTATACAAATTTGAATGAGCAGCTTGAGTCAGCCTCCTTTCAAAGGCGGGGAAATTCTGTCCAGGCCCCTTGTTTCCTGCAGTGAGTACAGGCCTAGTACCCTGCCATACGGGTTTTCTTTTTTTTCAGTCTCTGTGTGAGTCTAATTCTTAGTGCCTTGTAGGTTTCTAGACCTGGAGTTCAAATGCTCTGTGAGTTTAGCCAAGTCCATCCACACCCACTTAAAACTCTGTGATCCCTTTTTGTTATATAGAAAAGTTTATCCTGTTTTTTTTTTTTTTTTTTTTAAAAGCCTGGCTACTTTTACTTTATTTTAAAAATATATTTTATCTACCACCACTATGATATTTTTTGAAAAGGATAAGGAGTTTAATATGAGAGCTCACCATGTCACCTTTTCTGAAAATCTGTTTTCTAAGTATTCTATAAAAAGCATATATTTATTTTGTAATAGAAAAGCACATTAAAGACAGAGATACGCACAGAGAGAAAGAAAGGTATCTGGAAAATAATATTCTGATCCATGGTCTTAAGAATGTTTTACAAAGGAAAAGAAAAAAGTATGAAGGAAAGCAGGCAGAGAGAACGTGAAGCAATGAAAGAAAGAAGGAACTATTCCTTCCCAGAACGTAAGTCAAGGTTCTTCCATACACACATTCTATGGGAACAGGTAAGATGGAAAAAAAAAAAAAATCAATTAGCAATATCTTTTGCCATTTCATGTTTGCCTTTAATTAATGCTAATATTTTCCTGACCCACTCTTTTAGTTGTTCCTTTAACTTCTCCACTGGCCAGCTTTCACTCATATGTCTGTTTGAAGAACAAATAAATATACCATTAATTTGAGCCCTCTTAGAATGTATGTGGGAGGTGTCAAGCTCCCCAGGTCTCCTGGAAAGCTGGGCATGATAACATACTTTGCTACACAGAGACTAACATCCATATGCATTTGTGCTATTTTCACTGATGAACAGCTTGAGAACAACTCATTAATAAAACCTTTCGATGATTGCAGATTCAGGGTTTCTGCAAACATCAGCCATGGCCTAGAAACAAATCAAAGCAGACTCGAAAATTTTAAATAGAATTGAATTCAATTGGAAATGTGCATTAAAAAATATAATAAAACTAGGATTGAGGTTATATTCATAAAAAATGGATAACTATTACATAAAGAAAATGTGATGGACTTGTCTCTCGCTAAATTCTTATCCAACTTTTATTTTTTAAAAGAAGCATTTCTGGGATATTAACTGACTCATTTTCAACTCAAATTTCTCATTAGAGAGATTATTGCCTTTGCACAATATTCAAATGGAGGCAAGTGGCATTGAGGAAAGAGCACTAGATTTGGAGTAAAAATAAAATACTGTTTCCACAATTTACTGATCATAGGCAAATCTTTTAATTTTTCTGAGCCTCCTTTTCCTCATAAACAGAAATAGGAATAATAATACCCCCTACATAGATTATATGAATTATAAAGTGTTATTCAAGAATGTTAACTTACATTATTATAAAAATTTTGGGGGAAAACAACTGAAAAATAAAACTTGGCATAGACTAATGATCTTTTTGAAGAATAAGGGCTTGCATCATGACATTGCCATTTCCACTTGTAAAAGGGGGTGCAGGAGTCTAATCAGAACAGCCAGGCTGACTTAGGTGAATAGAGCAGGGCTGACCCTGCTCTCTCTGATTCTCATTCTTACTCTCAGCACAGTGGAGTCAGAGGTTTGATGTACGAGTTCACAAAGAGGCCTCAAAAGAGAACAAGCACGTATAGGTTGAATTGAATTCATATTTATGGATATACTAGGGGCTGAAAAACCTGGTCTGTTCTTCATAGTTAATCACATTCCTATGGAGTACGTCTACTCAGAAAACCAAATTTTATATGAGAAGGAGGCCTGGTCAATCAGAAAAAAAAAAGTTGAATGCTTTGAACAGTTATTGCCATCCAGTTTTAAAAAAAAACCCAGTGAAATGCTTTCCTCTACTACATGTTATTTCTCCTTTTTTAAACAGGGTGGGACAAAATAGAAACATTTAATTAGCAAACACTTATTTCCTATGATCCAGTAGTGTACAGGGCTCTGGGTAGATCCATATTAAAAAAAAAAAAAAAAGCTATTGCTGTCAAGTCGATTCTGACTCATAGCGACCCTATAGGACAGAGTAGAATTGCCCCATAGAGTTTCCAAGGAGCACCTGGTGGATTTGAACTACCAACCTTTTGGTTGGCACTTAACCAATACACCACCAGGGTTTTTGGGTAGATCTAAACATGCATGAAAAGGAGGCTGTACTCAAGGAGCTTTGAGTCAAATCAGACAGACAAATGTGTGAATCACTAACTCTAATAAAAGTAAGATGAAGTGTGTTTTGTGTGCATTTTGTGCAGCCGTGTGCTATAGTGAAAAAAAGAAGGGAAACGAAGCTAACATTACTTGCCCACTTAGAATGACAGCATAATAGGCATTTTCTACACATAATCCCATTCAATTTCACCTTCCCAACAAACCATGAGGTAGAGGTGCAACCCACATATCAACTATGGTCACTTTGTCCTCAAAAAATGTACAGAAGATTGGCTCCAACAGTCCTTTTGATGTAGCAGGCCATCAGTTGACAAGGTCAGTGAAAAATCTGGAAAATTATAGGCTTGTTCATGGGAGGCTGAGCAGTTCTGCCATAAAGCTTACAAGGAGTAGTATGCATATCCTTGCTATACTGTTGTTTTCATTTATTGTTTGTTATAAATCAAAAATATTTATTTTATGGTGTGCAATGCTTATTTATGTTTGAATATTTACAACTATAAAATTTTAATTCTTTTTGTACCCCCCTTTCTGTTTGCCAAAATTCTTATTTTAGGCAATAATAGAATGCAATGGTAACTCTACTATGACCTCGATACTTACTTGGCCAGCATTTCTGGGCAGCAACTACAATGGCACCCCTGGAATCACTGTCATTATCCTCAAAGTCCCACCCAGCCTTTGAACCCAGAATTTTCTCTACTAATGTTCATTTTTTTTTTTTTTTTTTTAATGCTCAAGCCACCAGGCTTGAACATTGTTCTCTGTTCTATACTCTGTCCTATACGGTCACTATGAGTCAGAATCGACTTGACAGCAGTGGGTTTTGGAGTGGGTAATGTTCAAGCGGACTAGATGATTTCCAACTAGTACACCAAACCCTAGCCAGAACCAGAAAAGATTTTGATTTTCAGCCTACCTGGGCAGGCCCAACCCATTGTCTCATGAACCTTTCTGTATAGGGGCAGAATATCTTGCCACCGAGTCTCCAAAATTACTTTATGGTGATCATATTTCAGGCTGCCTACTTATCAGAGAGGAAGAAAATATGGTTTATCTTTTCAGAGCTAAATTGTGGGACATATTAAGCAAATATCTATTCTTATTTGTAAACGCATTTATATAAGAATGCTATAAATTCAACATATATTTAGTAACATCCTTGATAAATTGCCTCCATTACAAAGAATAAGCTAATATGAAATTAAGACATTCCTAGAAAGTGTGGGTGATGTCCTCGTTTATGTAAAAAAAAAAAAAAAAAAGCAAAATGAAAAAGCAAATTAACCTGGGATAAGAGCTTCCAAATTATAAATCAGGTGATGGATCCTGCTAAATGAATATAAATTATTCTTTTCCAGTTTTAGAAAAATAGTAAAAAAAAAAAAAACCAACTTAGATATGAAAAATAAATCCCCAAATCTTGCTAATACCTCTTTAACCTGGAAGGGAGTTTTTCTGACTCCCTTAATATTACAAATTACAAACTGAAATAAACATTAACTGAGAAACAAATTTTTAAAAAAGACATTGCTGATTCGATCAGAGAATACCATCAACAAAACAAGTGGGAATGAACAATGCACAAAATATGATTGGAAAGTTTGGGTCCTGCTTGGCATAAAAAGAAATCATATAAACTATGTTTGAAATATAAGTTATATTAATAACCCAGAAGCAATATCCAAAAAAGCAAACAGATACATCAAACTGAAAAACAGGTCTTGTAATTATTACCTTTCGTGATGAGGCAGAGGAACACACTGTTTTCTATAAGTAAAGTTAAGTAACTCTCCCAAGAAAACTAGATTTTTTCTGCAGGGCAGGGAAAGCTGTCATATACTGAGTTGCACCCAAAAACCTGGGATGTTAATTTATCTCATTTTCTCCTCACTGTCTCATGCAGGTTTAGGAAATCATTAGGATAAAACCATGAGGCCAACCAACGAAAGAAGGAGGAGAAATTATTTCAAATGTGATGTTTGTACTTTGACCTACCACTGACCCAACAGCCTTTGGAGAATTTAAAATAATTTTGGATGAATTATCAGAACTCTAAAATAAATAGATCCAGGAGTTAACTCATTGTCGTTGAGTTGATTCCGACACATATCAACCTTACAGGCAGAATAGAACAGCTCCATAGGATTTCCAAGGAGCGGCTGGTGGATTTGAACCACTGACCTTTTGATTAGCAGCAGAGCTCTTAACCATTGTGATACCAGGGCTCCTGTGTAATTTGGAAACTGATAAAAATGAACAGAAATGCACTATTTGTGTTAATTTCAATCCTGAAATTCCAAATCTTAACATCTGATCCAAAATGGTTTTAGTGACTCAACTGTCATACTAAAAACTGGGAATGTTGCCAAATTTAATGACAAACGTATACAAAAATTGGTGTGTTATCTAAGTTGTACAATAAAGGCTGAATATTGGCTAAAGTTACACTAATATGTGCAGTAGAGAATGATAACTAATGGCAAATTTGATGTTCTTTTATTTTTTTGTTAAATCCACTATGGGTGCTACTAGTTTCATAATCACGACCTGGGCTTTCTCTCATTGTAGCTAACAACAAATAAAAATTTGCTTGCATATTTTAAATTTAGTAAGTTTATATTTTTATCAATTTTTTGGTTTGCATATTTTTACTGGATGTAAAATATGGTAAAGCTTAAGGTAACTAAATAATGCCATTTCATTTATACAAAGCCAACAGCCAACATCATTCTAAATGGAGAGCATCTGAAAGCATTTCCCTTGAGAACAGGAACCAGACAAGAATGTCCTTTATCAGCACTCTTATTCAACACTGTGCTAGAAGTCCTAGCCAGAGCAGTAAGGCAAGAAAAAGAAATAAAAGGCATCCAAATTGGTAATGAAGAAGTTCTTTTTTGCAGGTGATATGATCTTATACACAGAAAATCCCAAAGAATCCACAGGAAAACTACTGGAACTAATAGAAGATTTCAGCAAAGTACATACAAAAATCAGTTGAATTCCTCTATACCAACAAAGAGAACTTCAAAAAGGGAATTACCAAATCAATACCATTTACAATAGCCCCCCAAGAAGATAAAGTACTTAGGAATAAACCCAACCAGAGATGTAAAACACCTGTACAAAGAAAAGTACAAGACATTACTGCAAGAAACCAAAAGAGACCTACATAAGTGGAAAAACATACCATACTCATGGATAGGAAGACTCAGCATTATGAAAATGTCAATTCTACCCAAAGTGATCTACAGATACAATACAATCCTGATCCAGATTCCAATGGGGATTTTTTTTTTAACAAGATAGAGAAACAAATCACCAATTTCATAAGGAAAGAGAAGAGGCCCTGGATAAGTAAAGCATTACTGAAGAAGAAGAACAAAGTGGGAGGCCTCACTCTACCTGATTTTATAACCTATTATACCACCATGGTAGTCAAAACAGCCCAGTACTGGTGTAACAATAGACACATAAATCAATGGAACAGAACTGAGAAACCAGACATAAATTCATCCACCTATAAGCAGTTGATATTTGACAAAGGCCCAAAGTTCATTATATGGGGAAAAGACAGTCTCTTTAACAAATGGTACTGGCATAACTGAATACCTATCTGCAAAAAAATGAAACAAGACCCACACCTCACTCCATGCACAAAAACTAACTCAAAATGAATCAAAGACCTAAATATAAAATCTAAAATGATAAAGATCATGGAAGAAAAAATAGGGACATTAGGAGCCCTAATACCTGGCATAAACAGAATACAAAACATTACTACCAGTGCACAAACATCAGAAGAGAAGCTAGATAACTGGGAGCTCCTAAAAATTAAACGCTTAATGCTCACCAAAAGACTTCACCAAAAGAGTAAAAAGACAACCTACAGACTGGGAAAAAATTTTTGGCTATGGCATATCTGATAAGTGTCTAGTCTCTAAAATCTACAAGATACTGCAAAATCTTGACAACAAAAAGGCAAATAACACAATTAAGAAATGGGCAAAGGATATGAACAGACACTTCACTAAAGAAGACAATCAGGCAGCTAACAGATACATGAGGAAATGTTCATGATCATTAGCTGTTAGAGAAATACAAATCAAAAGTACAATGACATACCATCTCACTCCAACAAGGCTGGAACTAATCCAAAAAACACAAAATAATAAATGTTGGGGAGGTTTTAGAGAGGTTTATGCACTTCTGGTGGGAAGGTAAAATGGTACAGCCACTTTGGAAAACGATCTGGCACTTCCTTGAAAACGTAGAAATAGAAGTACCATGCTACCCAATAATCCCACTCCTGGTAATATATCCTAGAGAAATAAGAGCAATCACATGAATAGATATATGCACACCCATGTTCATTGCAGCACTGTTCACAACAGCAAAAAGATGGAAACAACCTAGGTGTTCGTCAACAGAGGAATGGATAAACAAATTATGGTACATACACACAATAATGAATCCATGAAACATCTCACAACATGGATGAATCTGGAGGGCATTATGCTGAGTGAAACTAGTCAGTCGCAAAAGGACAAATATTGTATGAGAGCACTATTATAATAACTCAAGAAAAAGTTTAAAAACGGAAGAAAGCATTCTTTGATGGTTACGAGGATGGGTGCGGGGGAAATTCACTAAGCAGAAGTAGGCCAGGATCATCTTCAGTGAAAGGAAGGACAATACACAAAACAGGGGAAGTCAGCACAACTGGACCAAAGCAAAAGCTATGAAGTTTCCTGAACACAACCAAACACTCTGAGGGACAGAGTAGCTGGGGCTGAGGTCTGGGGACCATAGTTTTAGGGGACATATAGGTCAATTGGCATAACAACGTTTATTAAGAAAATATTCTGCATCCCACTTTGGTGAGTGGCATCTGGGTTCTTAAAAGCTTTTGAGCGGCCGTCTAAGATGCATCAGTTAGTGTCAACCCACTTGGAGCAAAGGAGAGTGAAGAACACCAAAGACACAAGGAAAATGCTGCCCAAGAGAAAAAAGGTCCACAAAAATCAGAGACTCCATCAGCCTGAGACCAGAAGAACTAGAAGGAGCTCATGACTAATGACTACCCTGACAGGGAACACAACAAAGAGTCCCGGATGGAGGGGAGAAAAGTGCAGAGCAGAACTCAATTTCACGTAAAAAGGCCATATTTAATGGTCTGACAGAGACTGGAGGAACTCCGAAACTATGGCCCCAGGTGCTCTGTTAACCCAGAACTTAAACCATTCCCAAAGCCCACTCTTCAGAGAAAGATTAGACTAAACTATAATAAAACAAAAAATAATACTCACGAGGAGTGTCCTTCTTAGATCAATCAGAAACATGAGACCAAATGGGCGACTCCTGTCCAGAGGCAGGATAAGAAGGCAGGAAGGGGCAGGAGGAACTGACTGAATAGACACAAGAAACCCAGGGTGGAGAGGGGAAGTGTGCTGTCACTTTGTGGGGATTGTGACTAATGTGACATAGCAATATGTGTATAAATTTTCGTATGAGGAATTAACTTGAGCTGTAAACTTTCACCTAAAGCACAATAAAAATAAATAGTGCCATTTTGGAAACATTTTATTTTTATTACAAAAGTATTACATACTCAAAGTATATATATGTGTACGTGTATGTGTGAGTGTGTATATATAGTGCAGAGAACAATTGAAAATAAAATCTCTCTCCTTTTTGGTCACCTTCTAATATTCTTCCCAGACCCAGTACTTAGAGGTCATACTGTTAATGTTGTGTTCGTAGCACTTGAGTCAGCTTCCGTGCATGGCACCCTTATGTACAACAGAGTGAAACACTGCCAGGTCCAGCACCATCTTCCTGATTGTTGGTATGTTTGATTCCAATGGACTCAAAATACTATTAATAATTTCCTGTAAATTCATCCGGATATTTTCAAAACCTGTTCTAACACACACACACACACACACACACACACCCCACACCACACAGACACACACACAGTGCAGGCAGTTTTTCATTACAACAAAAGTAACTATCTCATTCTTTTTGATGATTGTCTCATGCTGTAATTTGCTAACATTTTTAAAAATTTTATTTCTTGTAAAAATATACACAGCAAAGGATACATCATTTCAACAAATTCTACATTCAGGGACATTGTTTACATTTTGCAAGTTGTGTGATCCATTCTTGCTATCCTTTTCCACGTTATTCTACCACCATTAACATAAAGTCACTGCCCCCTAGGCTTCTCATCTCTTTTTTTTCATTTTTATTGTTTACAAATCAAGTCAGTCTGTCATACAAAAATTTATACACACCTTGCTATACACTCCTACTTGCTCTACCCCAATGAGACAGCACACTCCCTCCCTCCATGCTCTCTCCCCGTGTCCATTCAGGCAGCTTCTGGCCCCCTCTGCCCTCTCATCACCCCTCCAGACAGGAGATGCCAACACAGTCTCATGTGTCTACTTGATCCAAGAAGACTGTTCTTCACCAGTAACATTTCCCATCCCATATTCCAGTCCAATCCCTGTCTGAAGAGTTGGTCCCGTCAATGGTTCCTGCCTTGGGCCAACAGAAGGTCTGGGGACCATGACCTCCGGGGTCCTTCTAGTCCCAGTCAGACCATTAAGTCTGGCCTTTTTACGAGAATTCGCGGTCTGCATCCCACTGCTCTCCTGCTCCCTCAGGGGTTCTCTGCTGTGTTGCCTGTCAGGGCAGTCATCAGTTGAAGCTGGCACCGTCTAGTTCTTCTGGTCTCAGGCTGATGTAGTCTGCAGTTTATGTGGTCTTCTCCTTCTCTTAGGCTCATAGTTACCTTGTGTCTTTGATGTTCTTCATTCTTCCTTGCTCCAGGTCTGTTGAGGTCAATTGATGCATCTTTGGTGGACACTCGCTAGCATTTAAGACACCAGACGCCACTTTCCAAAATGGGATGCAGAATGTTTTCTTAATAGATTTTATTATGACAATTGACTTAGATGTCCCCTGAAGCCATGGTCCCCAAACCCCCACCCCTGCTTCACTGGCCTTCGAAGTGTTCAGTTTATTCAGGAAACTTCTTTGCTTTTGGTTTAGTCCCATTGTGTTGACCTCTCCTGTATTGTGTGTTGTCTTTCCCTTTACCTAAAATAAAACATATCTTTTTTTTATCATGTAATTAGTGAAAACCCCTCTCCCTTCCTCCCCTCTGTCGTAAGCATCAAAGAATATTTTCTTCTCTGCTTAAACTATTTCTCCAGTTATTATAATAGTGGTCTTATGCAATATTTGTCCTTTTGCAACTGACTGATTTCACTCAGCATAATGTCTTCCAGATTTCTCCATGTTATGTAATGTTTCATGGATTCATCATTGTTCTTTATCAAAGCGTAGTATTCCATTGTATGAATATACCACAATTTATTTATCCATTCACCCGTTGATGAGCACCTTGGTTGCTTCCACCTTTTTGCTATTGTAAACAGTGCTGCAATGAACATGTATACATCTGTTCATGAAAGGCTCTTATTTCCAAGGAGTGGGGTTGCTGGGTCATATGGTAGTTCTATTCCCAGTCTTTTAAGGAAGAGCCAAATCAATTTCCAAAGTGGTTGTACCATTTTACTTTCCCTCCAGCAGTGTGTAAGTGTTCCAGTCTCCCCACGACCTCTCCAACATTTATTATTTTGTGTTTTTTGGATTAATGCCAGCCTTACATTTCCTCATGTATTTGTTAGCAGTCTGAATGTCTTCTTTAGTAAAGTGCATGTTCATATCCTTTGCCCATTTTTTAAATGGAGTTATTTGTCTTTTTGTTGTTGAGCTTTTGTAGTATCACATAGATTTTAGAGATCAGGTGCTGATTGGAAATGTCATAGCTGGAAACTTTTTCCCACTCTGTAGGTAGCCTTTTTACTCTTTTCTTGAAGTTTTTGGATGAGCATAGGTGTTTGATTTTTAGGAGCTCCCGGTTATCTGGTTTCTCTTCTGGATTTTTAGTAATGTTTTGTATTCTGTTTATGCCTTGTATTAGGGCTCTTAGTATTGTCCCTATTTTTTCTTCCATGACATTTATCGTTTCAGATTTTGTATTTAGGACTTTGATCCATTTTGAGTTAGTTTTTGTGCATGGCATGAGGTATGGGTCTCGTTTCATTTTTTTGCAGATTTTTTTTATCCAGTTATCCAGTTATGCCAGCACCATTTTGAAAAAGACTGTCTTCCCCCAATTAACTGACTTTGGGCCTTTGTCAAATATCAGCTTCTCATATGTGCATGGATTTATGTCTGGATTCTCAATTCTGTTCCATTGGTCTATGTATCTGTTGTTGTACCAGTACCAGGCTGTTTTGACTACTGTGGTGGTATAATAGGTTTTAAAATCAGGTAGAGTGAGACCTCCCACTTTGTTCTTCTTTTTCAGTAATGCTTTATTTATCCAGGATCTCTTTCCCTTCCATATGAAGTTGGGGATTTGTTTCTCCATCTCATTAGAAAATGTCATTGGAATTTGGATCTGAATTGCATTGTATCTATAGGTGGCTTTTGGTAGAATAGGCATTTCTACAATGTTGAGTCTTCCTATCCATGAGCAAGGTATGTTCTTCCACTTATGTAGGTCTCTTTTGGTTTCTTGCAGTAGTGTCTCGTAGTTTTCTTTGTATAGGTCTTTTATATCTCTGGTAAGATTTATTCCTAAGTATTTTATCTTTGGGGGCTACGGTAAATGGTATTGATTTGTTGATTTCCTCCTTGATGTTCTTTTTGTTAGTGTAGAGGAATCCAACTGATTTTTGTATGTTTACCTTGTATCCTGATACTCTGTTTCAGTAGCTTCCTTGAGGATTCTTTAGGGTTTTCTGTGTATAAGATGTCATCTGCAAATAGAGCTACTTTTACATTTTCCTTACCAATCTGGATGCTCTTTATTTCTTCATAGCCTAATTGCTCTGGCTAGGGCCTCCAGCACAACGTTGAATAAGAGTGGTAGTAAAGGGCATCTTTGTCTATTTCCCGTTCTCAAGGGGAATGCTTTCAGAATCTCCCCTTTTAGGATGATGTCGGCTGTTGACTTTGTATAAATGCCCTTATTATGATGAGGAATTTTTCTTCTATTCCTATCTTACTGAGAGTTTTTATCATGAATGGGTGTTGAACTTTGTCAAATGCCTTTTCTGCATCAATTGATATAATTATGTGGTTCTTGTCTTTTGTTTTATTTATATGATGGATTACATTGTTTTTGTAATGTTGAACCATCCCTGCATACCTGGTATGAGTCCCACTTGGTCATGGTGAATTATTTTTTTGATGTGTTGTTGAATTCTTTTGGCTAGAATTCTGTTGAGGATTTTTGCATCTAGGCTCATGAGGGATATAGGTCTGTAATTTTCTTTTTTGGGGGGTGTCTTTACCTGGTCTTGGTATCAGGGATATAGTGGCTTCATAGAATGAGTTTGGGAGTATTCTGTCCTTTTTTATGCTCTGAAATGCCTTTAGTAGTAGTGGTGTTAACTCTTCCCTGAAAGTTTGGTAGAACTCTGCAGTGAAGCCATCTGGACCATGGCTTTTTTTTTGTTGGGAGTTTTTTAATTACCTTTTCAATCTCTTCTTTTGTTTTGGGTCTATTTAGTAGTTCTACCTCTGTTTGTGTTAGTTTAGGTAGGTAGTGTGTTTCTAGGAATTCATCCATTTCTTCTAGGTTTTCAAATTTGTTAGAGTACAATTTTTCATAGTATTCTGATATGATTCTTTTAATTTCAGTTGGGTCAGTTGTGATACCGCCCATCTCATTTCTTATTTGGATTATTTGTTTCCTATCCTGTTTTTCTTTTTTCAGTCTGGCCAATGGTTATCAATTTTAATTTTTTCAAAGAACTCGCTTTTGGTCTTGTTAATTCTTTCAATCATTTTCCTGTTCTCTAATTCATTTAATTCTGCTCTATTTTTTATTATTTGTTTTCTTCTTGTGCCTGAGAGTTTCTTTTGTTGCTTTCTTTCTATTTGTTCAAGTTGTAGGGATAATTCTTTGATTTTGGCCCTTCTTTTTGGATGCGTGCATTTATTGATATAAATTGACCTCTGAGCACTGCTTTCTCTGTGTCCCAAAGGTTCTGATAAAAAGTGTTTTCATTCTCATTGGAGTCTCTGAATTTCTTTATTCCACCCTTAATGTCTTCTATAACCCAGTCTTTTTTGAGCAGGGTATTGTTCAGTTTCCAGGTATTTGATTTCTTTTTCCTGCTCTTTTTTTCTGCTATTGATTTCCACTTTTATGGCCTTATGGTCAGAGAAGATGCTTTGTAATATTCTCATGTTTTTGATTCTGCTAAGGCTTGCTTTATGACCTAATATGTGGTCTATTCTAGAGAATGTTCCATGTGCACTAGAAAAGGAAGTATATTTTGCAGCTGTTGGGTGGAGTGTTCTGTATATGTTTATGAGGTCAAATTGGTTGACTTTGGCATTTAGATCTTCCGTGTCTTTATTGAGGTTCTTACTGCATATCCTGTATTTCACCAAAAGTGGTGTGTTCAAGTCTCCTACTATAACTGTGGAGCTGTCTAGCTCACTTTTCAGTGCTGTTAGAGTTTGTTTTATGTATCTTGAAGCCCTGTCATTGGGCACATAAATATTTAATATGGATACATCCTCCTGATAAGTTGTCCCTTTAATCATTATATAATGTCCTTCCTTATCCTTTGTGGTGGATTTAACTTTAAAGTCTGTTTTGTCAGAAATTAATATTGCCACTCCTGCTCTTTTTTCATTGTTGTTTGCTTGATATATTTTTTTCCATCCTTTAAGTTTTAGTTTGTTTGTATCTCTAAGTCTAAGGCGTGTCTCTTGTAGGCAGCATATAGTTGGATCATGTTTTTTATCCATTCTGCCACTCTCTGTCTCTTTATTGGTGCATTTAGTCCATTTACATTCAGCATAGTTATGGATAGGTATGATTTTAGTGCTGTCATTTTGATGCCTTTTTTTGGTGTTTTTGACAGTTTCATTTCTCCACTTACTTTTTTGTGCTGAGAAGTTTGTCATTTTAAATTGTGTGTTCCTCTTTTTCATTGTAGTTGAATTTGTTTTTCCTGCGTCTTTATGTTTATCTTGGTTTTATTTTGAAGTGTGGGATTATTAGTTTTCTTTGTGGTTATCTTAATATTTACCCCTATTTTTCTGAGTATAAACCTAACTTGTGTTTCCTTATATTGCCTTTATTTCCTCTCTGTGTGGAAGATCTACGACTAGTTTATTTAGTCCCTCTTTATTGATTATTGTCACCTTTTACATGATGACTTCACTAATTCCCTGTTTTGAGCCTTTCTTTTAACCTTATTTTATTTTTGTGATTTCCCTGTCTGAGCTGATATCTGATTGCTGTGTTCTGTGTCCTAGTGTTGTGTTGACATCTGGCATTATTGATTTTCTAACCAGAGAATTCCCTTTAGTACTTCTTCTAGTTTTGGTTTGGTTTTTGCAAATTCTCTAAGCTTGTGTTTACCCGTAAATGACTTAATTTCACCTTCTTATTTGAGAGAGAGTTTTGCTGGATATATGCTTCTTAGCTGGCAATTTTTCTCCTTCAATGCTCTATATATGTCATCCCATTGCCTTCTTGCCTGCATGGTTTCTGCCGAGTAGTCCAAACTTATTGATTCTCCTTTGTAGGTGACTTTTCGCTTGTCCTTAGCTGCTCTTAAAATTTTCTACCTTTGGTTTTGGCAAGTTTGATGATAATATGTCTTGGTGACTTACTTTTGGGATCTACCGATTATGGGGTTTGATGAGCATCTTGGATAGATATCCTTTCATCTTCCACAATGCCTGGGAAATTTTCTGCCAGCAAATCTTCAACTATTCTCTCTGTATTTTAAGTTATCCTTCCCTGTTCTGGTTATGAGTCGGAATCGACTCGATGGCACTGGGTCCCTGTTCTGGTATTCCAGTCACTTACTAGTTATTCTTCTTGATAGAGTCCCACATGATTCTTAGGGTTTCTTCATTTTTTAAAATTCTTTTATCTGATTTTTCTGCAATCGTATTGGTGCACAGCGCCTTTACCTCCATCTCCTCAATTCTGCATTCCCGTTCCTCAATTCTGCTCCTCTGACTTCCTATTGAGTTGTCTAATTCTGAAATTTTATTGTTAATCTCTTGAATTTCTGTATGCTGTCTCTCTGTGGATTCTTGCAGCTTATTTAAGTTTTCATTATGTTCTTGAATAATCTTTTCAATTTCTTCAACTGCTTTATCTGTGTGTTCCTTGGCTTTTTCTGTATATTGCCTGATCTCGTTTCTGATATTGTTCCTGATGTCTTGAAGCATTCTGTATATTAATCTTTTGTATTCTGCATCTGGTAATTCCAGGAATACATCTTCACCCTGGAGAGTCCTTGATTCTCTGTTTTGGGAGTTTGTTGTAGCAGTCATGGTCTGCTTCTTTATGTGATTTTATATCGACTGCTGTCTACGAGCCATCTATAAGATATTGTAATAATTTATTTTGTTTGCTCACCGTGGCCTATCTTCTTGCTTTGTTTTATTTGAGTATACACAAATAGGTTACTAGAGTGCGCTAACTTGATTATTGGAATCTTTGAAGCACTAATGTCTTGTTACCAGATGATTAGAGCTGTTACCAGGTGTATGAGCCTATGAGTCCACTCACCATTCTTGTATAGATTCAGCCCAGGTGTCCTGATAGTTGGTTACCTATTGTGTGGTGCAGGCTCTCACCTACTATCTTAGAGGAGTAGTGGTGATGGTTGTATGTGCTGGTTTCTGGTAGCAGCAGGGGGTTATAGTCTGAGGAGGGCAGGGTGCTAACAGCCTTCCCCGAAGAGTAAGTGAGGTAGGAGTGTTTCTGTTCTCTAGACTGCTCTGGTGGGTGGGCTCTGTAGCTGTAGCTTAGGCACCCAATGCTTATACCTATAAAGACTGGTAGGCACCACTATCCTCAGACCCCTTTCATGAGCTGCTAGGTGGTGTGGATGGAGCCTCAGCCCTCAGGTCCATGCTGTGTGTAGGTGAGGGCTCTGTTTAATAGGCAGAGTGGTATCAGAGCTCCAAAACCTGCCTCTCCACCACACTGCTGAAACAATTACAGTCAGACCTCTAACAGATTTGCCTTTGCATTATAATAGCCACCTGGTTCCATGTAGGGGTGAAAGCTAAAGTCTGTGAATTGCTTATGCCTGGACTGGAGCTGCTTCTGCTCTGAGCTTCCAATTTACGGGAGTTGGGAAAGTATTTTTCCCCAGTTTGTTAATTTGCTCATTCTCCCAGGCCAGGAGAATGGGTGAGAGAGGGTGTGGCACATTCTATCTCAGGTCCAGGGAATTCAACCGCTAATGAAGCTGGCTGGGGTGGGTAGAGGGGGGAGGGATCAGATAGATAGGAGAGAGTACTTTCAGAAGAGGGAACTATTAGATCCGTGAGGTTAGTTAGACAAAATCATTTATCTTGTGTTGAGAGCGTTGTTTCATCTCAGTTTCCAGAGAGGGGTGTAGTCTGTGTGTGCTGGTTGGGTCCCTGCCGAGATTGCTCCAGGGGATTAGGGCTGCATCCTGCATTTGCCTTCTTTAGGTGAAGCAGCTTTGTCCTAAATCCCACAGCCAGACTCGTGGGCGTCACACCAGGGGGTCAGGGTGCTGGCACTTCATTTGTCTTTTTTCACTGAAGTAGCCATTTCCTAAACTCTGTGGGCAGCCATGCTGTAGATAAGCCACAGGGTCAGGGGTGCACTACTTTGCTTGCCTTGTTCTGCTGAATCTGCTGTGTCTCAGGAAACTACCATCAGCCCTGCTGCATTTGCGCTAAAGAATGGTGCCAAGGAATTGGAGCTGAGGTGCAGCGCGGGCTCGGCAACTTGTCGCTGCTTCTACACTGTCTCTTGCTCCCCTGTCACTCAGATGGATTTCTTAGTTCTGTGTTTGATGCTCAGGTTTCGTAGATTGTCATATATGTAGTCGATTCACTTGTTTTTTTAGGTCTTTGTTGCAAGAGGGTTTAGTGGAAGCTTCTGACTAGTTAGCCATCTTGGCCCCACCTCCCTGCTAACATTTTTGAGGAATGCAGGAAAGTCTAGGTAAGTAAATACTTTTTTAAACAGGTCTGGGGCCCAAAGGATAAACCCACATAGAAAAGTCAATAAAAAAGTATTACATGTAAAAGACAATTACTTGTGATGAATTTGCCAATTGTTTGCCTTTTCTATGAACATTAGGTAGGGCAGAGGCTCTGGCTTTTTTGTTTTATCAAGTATAATTGACTAATGAACACTGGGCAAGTTGCCACTAGTAAATATTCATGTTTGTACAAGCTGAGGAACATTTTTGTTTTAATCAACTCTTTCTTCTTGTGTGGAATCACTTAGAAACTTTGGCATTTCCAGTGAACTACATGTTGTAGGAATTGAATACAGGTCAGCAATATGAAAATAAGAACAAAATGCAATTTTGTTTGTTAAACTACTCTAAATAGCAATCTAACTGAATTTTTGAATAATTGAGCTTCCTGTCCCTTCATCTACTAGTGTTTTAAGATTAAACAGCTCCACTAACACTTTGCAGATAATGATGCCTACAGTAGTGCTTCAAACTGGGCTGTTAATGGGAATGCTGGCAGATCTGAGCTTCTAGCAAAATCCATTAAGGATTGTTTTAAAACTTGATTAAGGGTATATCAGATAGGTCCATTAAATACAGGGGTGTTTCAATACAGAATGTGACTTTTATTAGTCTTCTCGTGAAAAATGGCATCATTTTGATTTGAGATGGCAATAAAAAATATATAGCCTATTCTAGGGAGCTTTGTTTTCCCCGTTCTTGAGTTTGTGATTAGTGGGCAAATAATTCATATCACATAGCAGGCAAGCAATGGAAAACATAAGATTTACCTTACCAAACATTCCTATTGAAAGCAGAAACAGTTTTTTCCCCTAATATCTCCTTTAAGTACATTCAAAGATTATATATGCTCTTCTGTCAGTCAAGTTTGAGAATGAGATAACCCATTTTCAGGTAGTTATAGAGTTATGTCTGCTCCAAAGTACCAGAAAATATGTGTGAATTCTATACCATCTTTAAGATACTTGAAAAATATGAAAGTTAATGCCACTATTATAGTTTAGAATATGTTAAATTTAAACAATTAAAAAAAATCTCTTTTCTTTCATACAATAACTCCAATATTCTCTCTATGATGAAAAAGATTTTTAAGCTTTTAGGTTTACATACTGGACACACGCCTCTGATTCTCACAATGTCTCCCACCATCCCATTCTAGCTTAAAAGCCCACTCCTTTTTCAAAGAAAATTACTGTTATCTTTCGCAGCAACGTATCATAGTTGTTTTAAGTCTATTTTTTTCAAAGAAATGCATAAATGTAATACAAGAACTCATTAATTCAATACACATTAATGATGTTTTCCAGGAGTCTCCTGGAAAAATATTTGTATCAAGAATGTGCACAAATTTTTATTTAATTTTAATATAAAAGGTGTACCGTATGTAACTTAAACACAGTTCCTTAAAATTTTAGAAGCTTGATGCTTGATTTAAACCTCAATAAATCCTGTCTCTTCCTATGACTTTAATTTCATTTATTTTCTAACCCTCCATTCCTTTATCTTACATTTATTGAAAATTTTTTATATGCCAGGCCCTGTACAAGGCATCAAGGCTACTAGGTAATTAAGACAAGATTCTTGCCTTCAGGGTATTCACGGTCCGGTAGGAGAGACCAAAATTTTAAAAATAAATACAACCTGCTGTTTGACGTTTTAATGGAGGGTTGCTCCAAAGAGTTGTGAAATCACCAAGAGACAGGGGAAACTAAGTCCAGGAAAATTCAGAGAAAAGATGACCTGTGGGCTGAGATTTTCCCTCCATCCTTATATCTCCATTTTGAATCTATTATCATGCTCCTCTCCCATCATTCTGTTCCTTTCCCTTCTATTGATGATACAATAGAATATCAGGGAGTTTTCCCACAGTAAATTTCTCTACCTCTTGATCAGTTTTATTTCATTTTCTTAAATGGGATCTTGGAGAAATAAGATACTTCCTGATAGTTAAAGTTATAATCAGGTTATTAATGACTTCAGAAGGAGAAGAAATTATATTTCTACCTACTCTTACCTTTAAGGCCGGTCCCAATATCTTCTATTTCTTTCTGTAACTGGATATATTTTAAAGGTCATTCTGATTAAGTCTTACTCCCCTGACTAGGCCCTTAATTCAGTGGGATTTAGAAAGATATCAATATATCATCAATTATTTCTTTGTATCAAAAACTTTCACATTTGTAAACAACTTTAATATTTACATATCTATTTCACATATAAATTTTCACTGGATCTTCAAAATAAAGAAGAAAGCAGATCTGTGAACTTGGTAGGGCAGATTTTATTATCACCACTTTAGGGATGAGAAAGCTGAGACTCAAAATGTACAGTGACAGAGGCTGAATTCAGGGAGCCAGCTCTAGGGGAAGGCTTTCTCTCTCTGCCAGCTCTGGAGGAAGGTCTTTGTCTCTGAGCTTCTGCTCCTGGACGATCTTCATGTGGCTTGGCATATCTCCTGCCATCTCTGCTCTGCTTGGTTGTTTAAACTCTTTTATATCCCAAGAGAGATTGACTCAAATACACCCTTCACTAATCCTGCTTCATTCACATAACAAAGATGACCTATTCCCAAATGGAATTATAACCACAGGCATAGAGGTTAGGATTTACAACACCTATTCTGGGGGAAAATAATTTAATCCGTAACTACCCATTGGCCCCCAAAATTCATGTTTTTGCCACATGCAAAACACATGCACCACCTCACATCATCCCAAAAGTCTTCTTTTTCTTCTTAATAACATGATATTCTTAGATGTCTTTTTCTCTTCTCTTTTTTTATTGTGCTTTAAGTGAAAGTTTACAATTCAAGTCACTTTCTCATACAAAAACTTATACACACATTGTTAAGTGACCCTAGTTGCTCTCCCTATTATGTGACAGCACACTCCTCCTCTCCTCCCTATATTTTCCATGTCCATTCAACCAGCTCCTGCCTTCTCATCTCACCTCTGGACAGGAGCTGCCCACATAGTCTCACATAGTATCTACTTGAGCTAAGAAGCACATTCCTCACCAGTATCATTTTTTGTCTTATAGTCCAATCTAATCTTCGTCTGAAGAGTTGGCTTCAGGAATGGTTTTAGTTTTGAGCTAACAGAGTCCGGGGGCCATGTCCCCTGGGGTCCCTCCAGTCTCAGTCAGACCATTCAGTCTGGTCTTTTTACTGGAATTTGAGTTCTGCATCCCACTTTTCTCCTGCCCCATCACGGATTCTCCATTGTGTTCCCCTGTCAGGACAGTCATTGGTGGTAGCCGGCACCATCTATTCTTCCTGTCAGGCTGATGGAGTCTCTGGTTTATGTGGCCATTTCTGTCTCATACAATGTTTGTACTTTTGCAACTGACTAATTTCACTCAGCATAATTCCTTCCAGATTCATCCATGTTAGGAGATGTTTCACAGATCCATCATTGTTCTTTATCATTTCGTAGTATTCCATGGTATGAATATGCTATAATTTGATTATTCATTCATCCGTTGATGGGCACCTTGGTTGTTTCCATCTTTTTGCTATTGTAAACAGTGCTGCAATGAGCATAGGCGTGCATATATCTGTTGGCATGAGGGCTTATTTGTCATTATAGTTTTGATTTGCATTTCTCTAACGGTTAATGATTGTGAGCATTTCCTCTTTTGTTGTTGAGGTTTTGCAGTACCTTATAGATTTTAGTGATTAGATGCTGATCGCATTCTTATAGCCAAATTTTTTTTCCCTGTCCATAAGCTGTCCTTTTATCCTTTTGGTGAAGTCTTTGGATGAGCATAAGTGTTTGATTTTTAGGAGCTCCCAGTTATCTAGTTTCTCTTCTGGAGTTTGTGCATTGTTAGTAATGTTTCGTATACTGTTTATGCCATGTATTAGAGCTCCTAGCATTGTTCCTGTTTTTTCTTCAGTGATCTTTATCGTTTTAGATTTTATATTTAGGTCTTTGTTACATTTTGAGTTAGTTTTTTTTGCAGGGTGTGAAGTGTAGGTCTTGTTTCATTTTCTGCAGATGAATATCCAGTTATGCCACAGACTGTCTTTTCGTCAGTTAACAGACTTGGGGTCTTTGTCGAATATCAGCTGCTCATAAGTGGATGAATTTACGTCTGTTTTCTCAATTCTGTTCCATTCGCCGATGTATCTGTTGTGGTACCAGTACTACCATGACAGTATAATAGGTTCTAAAATCAGGTAGAGTGAGACCTCACACTGTGTTCTTTTTCAGTAAGGCTTTACTTATCCAGGGTCTCTTCTCTTTCCATATGAAGTTGGTGATTTGTTTCTCCATCTCATTAAAAAATGTCATTGGAATTTGGATCGGGATTGTATTGTATCTACAGATCGCTTTTGGTAGAATAGACATTTTTACAATGTTGAGTCTTCCTGTCCATGAGCAAGGTATGTTTTTTCACTTATATATGTCTCTTTTAGTTTCTCGCAGTAGTGTCTTTTAGTTTTCTTTGTATAGGTCTTTTACATCTCTGGTTAGATTCATTCCTAAGTATTTTATCTTCTTCGGGACCATTGAAAATGGTATTGATTTGGTGATTTCCTCTTTGACGTTCTTTTTGTTGGTGTAGAGGAATTCAACTGATTTTTGTATGTTTGTCTTACGTCCTGATACTTTTCTGAACTCTTAGTTCCAGTAGCTTTCTTGTGGATTCTTTAGGGTTTTCTGTGTATCAGATCATATCATCTGCAAATAGAGATACTTTTACTTCTTACTTACCGATTTGGATGTCCCTTATTTCTTTTTCTAGGCTAATTGCTCTGGCTAGGACCTCCAGCACAATGTAGAGGAAGAGTGGTGATAAAGAGCATACTTGTCTGCTTCCTGATTTCAAGGGGAGTGCTTTCAGACTCTCTCCATTTAGGGTGATGTTGGCTGTTGGCTTTGTATAAATGCCCTTTATTATGTTGAGAAATTTCCCTTCTGTGCCTGTTTTGCTGAGAGTTTTTATCTTGAATGGGCGTTGAACTTTGTCAAATGCCTTTTCTGCATCAATTGAAAAGATCCTGTGGTTCTTGTCTTTTGTTTTATTTATGTGGTGGATTGTTTCTCTAATGTTGAACCATCCCTTCAAAGCTTGTATGAATCCCACTTGGTTATGGTGAATTATTTATTTGATATGTTGTTGAATTCTATTGGCTAGAATTTTGTTGAGGATTTTTGCACCTAGGCTCATGAGGGATATTGGTCTGTAATTTTCATTACTGTGGTGTATTTACCTGGTTTTGCTATCAGGTTATGCTGGCTTCATAGAATGAGTTTGAGAGTATTCTATCTTTTTCTATCCTCTGAAATAACTTTAGTTGTGGTGGTGTTAACTCTTAAAGTTTGGTAGAATTCTCCAGTGAAGCCGTCAGGGCCAGGGCTTTTTTTCTTGTTGGGAGTTTTTAAATTACCTTTTCAATTTCTTCTTTTGTTACCAGTTTATTTAGTTGCTCTACCTCTGTTTGTGTTAATTTAAGTAGGTAGTTAGTTTCTAGAAATTTGTCCATTTCCTCTAGGTTTTCAAATTTCTTAGAGTACAGTTTTTCATAGTATTCCGTTATGATTCTTTTAATTTCAGTTGGGTCTGTTGTGATACCGCCCATCTCATTTCTTATTTGGGTTATTTGCTTCCTCTACTGTTTTTCTTTTGTTATTTTGGCCAGTGGCTTATCGATTTTGTTGATTTTTTTTTTTTTTCAAAGAACCAGCTTTTGGTCTTGTTAACTCTTTCAAATGTTTTTCTATTCTTTATTTCATTTAATTCTGCTCTAATTTTTATTATTTGCTTTGCTCTGATGCCTGAGGGTTTCTTCTTGCTTTATCTTGAATCTCACTAATTCTGACTACCATTGCCTCAATTCTGCTCTTATGACTTTCTATTGAGTTGTCTAATTCTGAAATTTTATTATTAACCTTCTGGATTTCTGTTTCCTGTCTCTCTATGGACTCTTGCAACCTATTAAATTATCATTATGCTCTTTTCTAATCTTCTTAATTCCTCTAATACTTTGTCTCTGTGCTGCTTGGCTTGTTTTGCGTTTTGCTTGATCTCTGGGAGAGTTCTGTATATTAATCTTTTGTATTCTACCTCTGGTAGTTCCAGGAAGTTATCTTCATCTGGAATATTTCTTGATTTTTTGTTTTGGGAGCTTGCTGAAACCATTCTGGTCTGCCTTATTATGTGGCTTGATATTGACTGTTGTCTCCAAGCCATCAGTAAGTTACTGTATTCATTCATTTTATGTTTGCTTACTGTGTTCTAGCTTCTTGTTTTGTTTTGTTTTGATGCACCCACCTAGGCTGCTTGAGTGAGCTAGTTTGATTATTGGCACCTTTGAAGCTCTAATGTCCTATCACCAGGTAGTAAGAGCTGCTATTAGGTATATGAGCCAAGAAGTCCATTTACTTTTCTTGTATGCATTCAGCTCAGGTGTCCAGGTAGTCAGTCACCAAGTATGTAGTGTAGGCTCTCACCTACAGTCTTAGATGAGCAGGGGTGATTTGTGTAGGCACAGTTATCTGGCTGCAGTAGAGGTTCACGTGCTAAGCAAGACATGGGGCTGACTACTGCACCTGAGAGTGTGTGAAAAAAGTGTGTCCTGTTCCCTAGAGCGAGTAGGTGGTTGCATTGTGCAGCAGGACTATCGGCATCCAGTGCAGTTGGTTGTAAGAACAGGGAGGCACCACTTTTCCTTGAACCCCTGTCACAGGTGGCTAGGTGGTGTGGGTGGAGCCACCAGTCCTCAGGCCCCAGATGTGGGTAGGTGAGGATCCTGCTTAATAGGCAGAGCAGTATCAAATGCTACGAACATGCCTCTCCACCATATAGCGAAACAGTTAAAGTTAGTCTTCAGGTATATACCCTCTTGTACTGTACTAATGAGGGCCTACACTGTTGAAATGGGCCAATACAGGTGTACGCAGAGGTGAAAGGCATTCAAAGTCCATGGACGCCTTATGTCTGTGCCTTGGCAAAGAAGCTGTTTCTTCCCTGAGTTCCAGGCTTAGGGGAGCCAGCAGATTAGTTTTTCCCCTGTTTGTTAATTTTTTCCTTCTCCAAGGCTGAGAGAATGGCTCAGAGTGCATGAAAGGTCCTACTTCCAGACCAGGGAAAGCGGCTATCCCCGAAGCTGACTTGGGACCTGATGCAGAGTGGGGAGGCATCAGGTAAGTGGGATAGAGTTTTTATTTTTTTCCCCCTAAAGGGGTGTTTTTTGCTCTGTGTAGTAGATTAGATGCATGTACTTAGTTTTGCCAAGAGTATCACTTTTCGCTCATTCTGGAGGCGTGAGTGGACTCCTCCACTTTGTCTCTCCCAATGTAGAAAATGCATCCTGAACGCCACTGTTTTCCTCACGCACTCATGCCAGGGGATCCAGCCTGCAGGGTGCTACTTCCTGCCAGGTCAGGTCTGGCAACTCCTCGCTGCTTCTGAACCATCTCCCCCTTCCCCTACTGCTCAGTCCAATTCCTCAACTTTGCCTTTGATGTTCAGGGCTCCTAGACTGTTATATATAATTGATTCTCTTGTTTTGGGTTTTTACTGTAAGAGGGACAACAGGAAGCATCTGACTACTCCACCATCTTGGTCTGCCTTATCCCAAAAGTCCTAATTCACTCCCATCAAAAGTCTCATCTTCTGAATTATCTAAATCAAGTGTGGGTGCAACTTTAGACATATCCCATTCTGGGGCAAAATTTCTCTTCATTTGGGAATCTGCGACATCTAGATTACAAATTACAAGTATCTGTATCTGAAGTACAATGGTGGAACAGGTATAAATAGGACAAACTGGAGGGAAAGAAGGGATAATGGGCATTAAGCAATTCCAAAACCCTGCAGAACAATTTATATTAGCTTTCAAGGCTTGAAAATAATTTCATTTTCTCTGAGACCACCTAGACAATGGCCCTACCCTCCAGACTCTGGGTATTGGCCATGCTCTCTGAATTCTATAAAAAGGCCCCTCAGCCCTGGGCTTCATCTCCACTTTCCAGGACCACTGGGATGGCATCTTTGCTCCCTCAGCTTTGGGTGGCCCCATTCTCCTAGTCCATCTGAGTGGTGACCCCACCCCCCTCCCCCAACAGGCCCCAGTCTTCTTCCCCTTGTGTATGGCATCCCCATCCCCTCTGCTTTAGGGAGCAGCTCCATTCTCCAGACCAAGCTGGGGAAGATCTGACTCTTTGAAACCTAGGAGGCTGTGGCTCCACCCTTTGAGATCCAGGATACCATGACCCCACCCTTTTAAGCCCTAGAGGCCATGGCCTCATTCTTTGAGACCCAGGCAACTCTGTTTCCCTTGCTTTTTCCAACAGTTCTGCTGATCTCCAAGTTGCTCTGGGGATGGTCCTTTACTTTTATTGGAGGACAACTGAAGTAGCTGCTCTGGCCTGTTTTCTGTGTATAGAATTCCAAAAGGCAGTATCCTTCCTTTCATTCTTTCTCTTTCCCCTTCAGCCTAAGCTGATGGGTTTTCTGCTATGGCAGTTGCTTAGATCCGTCAGTCAACAGGTTAATCTCTTTAATAAAAGATTGTATAGTCAAGTCCTTGGTGAACAATTTAGGACACATGTCCTTAGTTTGTACAACAGAATTTTCCAAACCTTTAAGCCCTGCTTTCATTTTGCACAGTCCATTTTTAAGCCCATCTCTTTCCTCTTGCATTTTGCTATAAACAGCAAGGAGAAACCACACGGCCCCTTTAAGATCTTGCTTAGAAATCTCATCAGCCAGATATCCAAGCTCATAACTTACAACTTCTACCTTCCACCAAATATTTGAAGATAATTCAGATAAGTTCTTTGCCACTGCATAAAAAGTATTGCCCTTCCTCCATTGTCCAATTACATGTTTGCCATTTTCTTTTAAAGCCTCACCAGAAGCACTTTTTTTTAAACTGTACTTTTAGGTGAAGGTTTACAGAACAAACTAGCTTCTCATTAAACAGTACACATATTGTTTTACGACATTGGTTAACAACCCCACGACATGTTGATACTCTCCCCTCTCAACCCTGGGCTCCCCACTACCAGCTTTCCTGTTCCCTCCTGCCCTCTAGCCCCTGCCCGAGGGCTGGTGTGCCCCTCTAGTCATGTCTTGTCTCATTGGCCTGTCCAATTCCTGGCTGAAGGATGAACCTCAGGAGTGACCTCATCACTGAGCTAAAAGGGTGTCTGAGGGCCATATTGTCAGGGTTTGTCCAGTCTCTGTCAGGCCAGCAAGTCTGATCTTTCTTTCTGAGTTATAATTTTGTTCTACATTTTTCTTCAGCCCTGTCCAGGACCTGGTATTGTGATTCCTGTCAGAGCAGTCAGTTCACCAGAAGCACTTTTAACATTCACATTTCTAGTAACACTCTGTTGCTGACACCACAGAGTTTCTAAGCTGTAATCTTCATGGAAGTAGACTGCCACAACTTTCTCCTGCAGAGTAGCTGGTGGTTTGAACCAGCTGGTGGGTTTGATCTGCTGACCTTTTGGTTAGCAACCGAGTGCTTAGCCACTGTGTCACCAGGGGTCCCTTCAATGAGGAAAGAGAAAGTATGTGTGAGTGTAAAGCTGGGTACATGTTAAACTGCCAGTGTATAGCAAGAGCCGAAGAAAGTTTTACCCAATACTGTTTATCAAAAAATCATTTCCTCCACAGAAGTTGTGTAGAAGTCCACCAAGCTTCCTTAAGAACAACTAGTTATCCAAAGATAGGCCACATCTCAGACTCCCAACTGATTTTGAGATGTTTGATAAAGAGAGCAGATCATCAAAATGGGTAATGGAGAAGAGCTTCAGCAATGTAGAAAGGCCCTCTGCATTAAAGAAACTGTTGATTATAACCTTTCTATCGCTAACCTTCTAAGTATACAGAGGCAAGGTTGGGATGCCTTCTTGGAAATACTGGTGGGCTCTCTAGAGGCTTCTCCTAGATTGAAGCTGCTGTGATGAATTTCCCTCAATCCAAGGACAGCTCTTGTACTCCATTCTCTCTCTTTGGGTTTGATGAATATGTAAAAATCAGAAAATAACTTAGTGGTTTACACCACAGTTTATCTAACATGATCATGATTAGCTAAATCAAAATCAGAAAGCTGTTTGTCAAGCATGGAAACTGCATTGGCTTATGGTTGCGAAAGCTGATGTATTCAAGATTGGCAGGTAAGATTGCAGGCTTCTGGCCCAAGTCCCAAGAACTGGAGGGCAGATGCTGATGAGCCAAAGGCAGGATCCAGAGCAGAGCAAAAACCAGAGAGCTTTGCCAGAAAGTCCAAATATATTGGATGCAGGTCATACCCCCAAGGAAACTCCCTTCCAACTGATTGGCTACTCATAGCAGATCATATCATGGAGGCAATCACATTATATTAAATCTCATCATTGAGGTGATTACATTATTATGTGACTGACAAACTACATCTTAACTACCAAACCACTGAGAATTATGACCCAGCCAAGTTGATACATGACCTTAACGATCATAAGGCTCCGTCTCTCCTGGACACATTGGGGTGGGCTCTCCTCTTTCTATATCTCTGTGTCTGAATACCACTCCTCTTCCCTTGAGTGACAAACTCTTAAGCTTCTGTAAATAGCTTATGACTGTGGTCAGACTCTCCCAACCTCTCTGAGAGCAGAGTTAAAGCAGAGTTAACTCTGCATTTTTTTTTTTTTTTTGCTTTAGTTGATCATGTGTTGACTTTCAGAAGACATCTAATTTTCTTTATTTATCCAATTTCTTGTGTTTGGCCTTACTGGATCTCTCACTTCTGCCAATATCATAAATACATTAGAAAAGACCCATGAAAAACAACTTTCTAAAAGGCACTATCCTTTTAAAAGTATAACTGCTCCTTTCATTACTGATGTGCTTATTAATCTCTGATAATTATTAAGTAAGTATGTGCCTTACGTGAGTGAAGTATATCTAGCAAACATATGATTAATACTTTTCTTAAAATAAGAACCATACTTTCCTTCAGAATTTAAAATTTCTTTCCTGAGAGTCAACACAGCAATTATCAATTATATTATTTTTCTAAGTAAAAACTTAACATTTTTTATTAATAGGTATATATAATTTTTACAGAAATGTTTATTGAGACTACTACTCCTCTCATTTGAAAGTGGGCGATTCAAAAAAACTTTTGATAAAATAATGTTTTACTTTCCTGGTTAAAATCTTTCCTAGACTGGCCAGTAATGTGAATAATTTATAACAATAAGTTCAACATGAATATATTGAATACAAGGTAGGCAAGTATCTAACACTGTGCTAGAACTGTTGGAGGTGGGAATTCGAGAAAATTTTCCTTTGTTTTGCTTTTTTTTTTTTTGGAAGAGACACAGAAACAGGCCTAAGTGGAAAACAACGTTATCTTAAAGCTATGCCTAAAATACTATGTGGGATCCGTGGCTTCCATAATCTCTGATTAAGTTTACTTGCTGCTCCTGCTTTGTCCTTTTCCATTCTCTAGCTTGATTTAATTTCATATTTTACTAGTTTTTTTAGGTTCTCTATGCAGCCCCAGGATTAATGAAGAAAAACTATGGAGTTCAGGAAGGCAGTCTTTATGCTGTCATTAACCTCTAGAAATCAATTCCTGACCTTTTTAACAGAATTCCAGCTTTGGCTTACTTGTAAAGTTGCAGATTTATGCTTGTGAATTATGGAATTTACTACATGGAAGAAACTTGAGATACTTCATTTCCCATGTCTCATTTTGCAGATGAAGAAATTGAGGCCCAGAGAAGGGAAGGTTGTAGTCTGGGTTGACCTGAAATGGTCACCGAGGTTTCCTGATGCCCATGTTAGTGATCTCCATATTGTCTAAGTTCATGAGGGCAGAGAAGGTGAATCTTTCTTGATATCAGAGAACCTCACTGGAGAAAACAAATGGAGGCTTAAATAGCTACAGTTGAAAAAGAAAGGCTGCCTGTCTGCATATTGTGTATACTCTGCTGACAATTCGTGGTACTTGGAGAACCATGCTTCAATTTTAGGCACAATCACCCATATTTGTCGTAGTCATCCCAATATAAACAAAAGTATATAATTAGCAACTCTGAGATTCTGAGTGTCTCTGTGCGTGTGTGTTAAGCATAAGTTTCTTCTTGATTTTTTTTTTAAAGCAAATGTTCTTTTTTGTTTGCTTGCTTGCTTGTATATAAAGAGTTCTTTTTTTTTTTTTCTTTAACTTTTTAAAGCACTTGTTGCTCACTTCTCCTTGCCAACCATCTGGTAGTTCCATTTTCCAATGACATCCAACAAAAGGAAACAGTAAATACAGTAACAGGAACAAAAGTAAAGAGATGTCATCTTATCAAAGAGAGAACTTATTTATGACTAGGTTTAAGCGATGCTGAATATTATGCCCCAAAAACATTATTAATAATAACATTCAGGGGACGTTTTCATCTTTAATCTTACTTCTCATTAATTTAAAACTGACTTAACTTAGGATGTAATGGAGAAAACCAGAAATCAGCATTAAAAAAAAAAGCCTACGCTCATAATGAAGCTAACAAGCAGGCTCTGCCAGATGGCAGGGAAACCCTAGTGGCATAGTGGTTAAGTGCTAAGGCTGCTAACCGAAGGGTCGGCAGTTCAAATCTGCCAGGTGCTCCTTGGAAATTCTATGGGGCAGTTCTACTCTGTCCTATAGCGTAGCTATGAGTAGGAATCGACTCGACGACACTGGGTTTGGTTTTTTTGGTTTGGCCAGATGGCAGTATCAGACTATGGCAGGGTCATACACAGAAATCAAGCACTGATTTTTAAGTGAGAAATGGTGTAGAAATGGGCTGGAATTTTTTATAAGGGTAAAAATTTTATATAGAAATTGAAAAAAATCTAGTTGGGATGTCATGTCTCTGATCTGTACTTTAAAAAAAAAAAATAAGGTGTGCTTATTCTACATAGGGGGTAATGGTGGTTCAGCAGTAGAATACTGGCCTTTCGTGCAGGAGACCTTGGTTTCATTCTTGGTCAACGTTCCTCAAGCACAGACACCACCTGACTGTTGGTGGAACTTTACATGTTGCTATGATGCCAAAGAGGTTTCAATAGAGCTTCCAGGCGAAGATGGATTAGAAAGAAAGGCTTAGCAATCTACTTATGAAAATCAGTCAATGAAAACCCTAAGGATCACAACAGTCCAATCCCCAACTGATTGTGGGGATGGTGCAGGAGCGGGAAGCATTTTCTTCACAGTATATGGGGTAGCTATGAGTAGGGGGCTGACTTGACAGCAGTTGGGTGTCACCAAGTTGATTTCAACTTGTAGCAACCCCAGGTGACAGAGTCGAACTGCCCTATAGGGTTTTCTAGGCTGTAATCTTTATTGTAGCAGATCGCTGGGTCTTTCTCCCACAGATGGGCTTGAATTGCCAAACTTTTGGTTAGCAGCTGAGCACTTAACCATTGTGCCACCAGAGGTCAACAGCAATAATATTTTATCATATTGTACTCGGTATTGCTGCTATCATTAATTTATTATTTATCATCTTATTTACCATGAACCTGGTATTTCTCCTTTGGGTCCATTGCTACTTTCTCATTCGCCCTCCTTGTACATCTTATGAATGTCAATAGCTGAACAATTTCACAAGTCTATAAATGGTCTCCTCACTATTTCAACTTTCTTGTCCTTTCATATCATCCTCCATACCATGGCCAAAACAATTCTCAGAAATTACATCTCTATCCTATCACTGCCATAGTAAAAAATCACCTATTGAAAAACCACACCTCCTGCCCATTTACCTATAGAATTTAGAGTGGAAGCCATCCTCTAGCATCAACAAGCCACCCACTGCTTCCCTAAATACACTCTCTGCTTCTTCCAGTGGGTCTTCTCTTTATTTTCAGAACATGAAATTAAACTCTTTTTGAAGTGCATTCTACAAAATACTAAATCCTTAGGTTGTAAATATTTCACCTTCAAAGATCGATTCCTTGTTAAACAAGTTTGGGAAATCTGGGTTAATAAAGTTAAATGATTTCTCTTTTGCCTGGTTTTCTTTAAGGGGGTTTTAGTAGGCAGTGTTCCCCAAAATTGACCATAGAACCCTTTTTCATGAAGCAAATTGCTTGGTTGATAGCTATGCATATACATATAAATACCTATGTTTCCAAATCTTATTTATTTTCCCTGAATTAAAAGCTCCAGAAGAGAAGAGACATGGCACACCATTTTCTAACCCCTCACCATTCTGCATTATAATTAATCCATTGCTGTTGAGTAGATTCCAACTCATAGTGACCCTATATGACAGAGTAGAATTGTCCCAGAGGGTTTGCTAGGTTGTAATCTTTATGGGAGCAGATCACTAGGTCTTTTCTCCTGTGTAACCATTGGTGGGTTCGAGCCTTGGATCTTTCAGTTAGCAGCGAAGTGCTCAACCACTGCACCTCCAAACTGAGTGACAAGAAGAACTGACAAAAGCCTTTCTAGTCAAAGTGTGGTCCATGGCCAACAGCACTGCATCCCCTGGGAACCAGCTAGAAATGCAGAATCTCAGGCCAATCCCAGTCCTTCTGAATCAGAACCTGCCTTTTAACAAGATCTCACATGATTCATGTACACATCAAAGTTTGAGAAACACTGAATTACAGCATCTTCTAATTGTTGAGTCCACTAAGCTTACTTAGAGCTATTTTGCTTTCTCATGCCTTGGGGTTTTTAATAGGGATCACATCAATGCACTTTTAATAAGGGAAATATCTAATGAATCACAATTAACTAAATTTTCTCAGCTGCAGATTTTATTTGTTTTCCAGTTCTTGGTCAGGCATCCAAGATGTGGTAATTACTGAAAATATAAGAAATTATATACAAACAAATAGGTAACTTACTTAGGTCTTTCAGTGCCTTGAATTTTTACAGAAATATCATCTTTTATCATTGTTTTAAATGCAGAGATTTACAGTTCAGTTATTCAAAGGTAGGTAACAGATGATTTTAAACCAACTTTATTTTCTCACCAATGAAAAGAAATTTGTATTCACCTTTATTTTTCTTACTATTGTCAACTTTTTTTTTTTTTTTTGAAGAATTAGCACAGAGGTCATCTCGGTCATGCTTAAAAAATATTAAATATCCATGAAGCAGTCAGATGATATTTTCCAGAACATTACTGGGTGGTTTGTGCTTTTGCTGAGAATACTATAAGTGTTGAAGCTTCGTACTTCTGGAAGCTTGTCAGAGCTAGAGAACTTCATAACTTAGAAATAGGTTACTTAATCACTGCATAAAATATACATATAAGACACATTCCTTCCAATGTTTGATTCATCCTCCATTCTACCCTTCTCCCTGTCCTTTCTTGCCCACACAGGCAGGGAAGTATAGGGCATCTTGGCTCTGCTGTGCTCCATGCTAGCCAGAAATGGGGGTCAGTGAGGGCCCAGTGAGAAACTGAGACCACAGCTAACTCCTTTCCCTAATCAGGCTACAATGAGCAGTACCACTCAACATCTTCACGTGGCTGCTATTGGAATGTTATTGAAGAGTTTTAGAAAACACCAGTTGCTCTTCCTAGTCTGTAAGACAGGCTAGAAAAAATACTATATTAGGATAAGAGTAATTAATTTATGATCAATTGTCTTGAGTATTTTGAAAAACAATCATGGAGGGCCTATAGTTTTATACAATGCCAGAGGCTCAGCATCCTCGTTGCTAAAAAGAGAATAATTTTTAGAAAAATTTTCGAGGTAAGATTCTTTAACTACTTCTTCCCTGCTTATTGGAAAAGGTGAAATGCATGAGAATTTATGCTTGTAAAAAAGCATGAAGCACTCTATATATTTACAGTGCTTACTATTCTTAGGAATATACTATTACCACAGAGACAATAGTATAAAAGATATTAAGTAAAAATACAAATAAATATGTATACTTTCATGTACTTGGTTTTTGGTAATTTGTGTGGGCTATATCCATCAAACATATCCACTGAGACACGTAAAAATGAGTGATATCTTTTTAAAAATATTAATTATATTCAAGGAAGTAAGACCTAGTCTGTAAAGAAATTAAGAACTAGAATGAATGATAAATATCAGATGGTTAACTTGAACTTGAGAAATAAGCATACAGCTTTTTTCAGAAATGAGTAGCTTTGGGTCTTTCTATGAGATTTTATGCTGAAGATCACTAAAAATACAGATACATGAAAGCCAATAGCAAAATAACAGTGTTTTCTTCTCTTGTACATAGGGCCGCTATGAGTTGCAACTGACTAGATGGCACCTAACAACAACAACACTACATGCACGAGAAAGATGGACAATTAATAAGGAAGATAGAAGAAGAACTGAGATATTTGAATTATGGTGTTGGTGAAGAATGTTGAGTATACCATGGACTGCCAGCAGAATGAACAAATCTGTCTTGGAACAAGTACTACCAGAATGCTCCTTAGAAGAGAAGATGGCGAAGCATCATCTTCCATTCTGTGGATGTGTAATCAGGAAGGGTCATTTCCTGGAGAAGGACATCAAGCTTGAGTAAAGTAGAGGGTGAGTGAAAAAGAGGAAGACCCTCAACAGATAGATTGACACAGTGCCTGCAATAATAGGTCAAAACCTAGCAATGATTGTGAAGATGGTACAGCACTGGGCAGTATTTTTTTTTTTTTAATAATTTTTATTGAGCTTTAAGTGAACGTTTACAAATCAAGTCAGTCACATATAAGCTTATATACACCTTACTCCATACTCCCACTTACTCTCCCCCTAATGAGTCAGCCCGCTCCCTCCTTCCAGTCTCTCCTTTCCTGACAATTTTGCCAGTTTCTAACCCTCTTTACCCTCCTATCTCCCTTCCAGACAGGAGATGCCAACACAGTCTCAAGTGTCCACCTGATACAAGTAGCTCACTCTTCGTCAGCATCTCTCTCCAACCCATTGTCCAGTCCCTTCCATGTCTGATGAGTTCTCTTTGGGAATGGTTCCTGTCCTGGGCCAATAGAAGGTTTGGGGACCATGACTGCTGGGATTCCTCTAGTCTCAGTCAGACCATTAAGTATGGTCTCTTTATGAGAATTTGGGGTCTGCATCCCACTGATCTCCTGCTCCCTCAGGGGTTCTCTGTTGTGCTCTCTGGCAGGGCAGTCATCGGTTGTGACCGGGCACCATCTAGTTCTTCTAGTCTCAGGATGATGTAAGTCTCTGGTTCATGTGGCCCTTTCTGTCTCTTGGGCTCATAGTTATCGTGTGACCTTGGTGTTCTTCATTCTCCTTTGATCCAGGTGGGTTAAGACCAATTGATGCATCCTAGATGGCCGCTTGTTAGCATTTAAGACCACTGGGCAGTGTTTTGTTGTGTTGTAGATGGAGTTGCTATGTGTCAAAACCATCTCAATAGCACCTAACAACAACAACAACGACATGGTCTCCTCCAGCTGACCTCACTTCCTAAGACGCAGTTGACTATAATGTGAGCCGAAAGCTGAGGTGTTGAAGTGATTACCATGAATTAACGGGGAAGGGAGGGGGGAGGGAGGGGAGATGGGCTTTTTCTGAAAGAATGGCTTAAAAAGAAATATAGTTGATTTCCACTTTCATGGCAGAGCTTCAGATTTGAATTATATGTGTTCTCTTTCTAGTTAAGAAGTCTCAGCTATTTCAGGAGACCCTCAGAGTTTCTGCAAAGAATGATTTTGGGGATGCCAGTGGCAATAAATAGACAGGGGGATACACCCTCCCCCAGCCCTCATTAATACATAGTAATCATTTCAACACCTCAGCTTTCGGCTGACACTTATTACAGTCAACAGTGTCTAAGGAAGTAAGACCAGCTAGAGGAGACCATGTTGTTTTTGTTGGGTGCTGCCCAGTTGGTTTTGACACATAGCAACTCCATGTACAACACAAGGAAACACTGCCTGGTCCTGCGCCATCCTCACAGTCATTGCTATGTTTGGGCCCACTGTTGTAGTCACTGTGTCAATCCCTCTTGTTAAATCTCAGATACCGTCCAGCGTCAATCAAGAGAGACAACAGAACACGTGGTACTAGGGAGAACTCCAGGGGGAATTTTATTAAAGAAATTAAGGAAATGGAAGGAGGGTTGTTCAGTCTTGGGCCTGAGTGATTAGTGCCTGTGCTTTGAAGCCCATTTTGATTCAACAATGGGTTGTCTCTTTCTCCTCTTCACTCTGGTAGCACTTTGCTTGTGTCTGCCTTATATTTACTCCAGCTGTCTTATACTATAGCTGTTTGTGCAGCCATATTATCTCTGTTATTGAACTGGAAGCTTCTTTCAGAGAAAGGCAACCCTACACATATTTTTATCTTCAACAACACATAGCCTGGGGGGAAATAAAGGAAGGAGGAGAGAAGTAAAATTTCTCGAGCATCTACTATACATTAAAAAAAAAAAAAATTTTTTTTTTTAGGCAAATACAAAGTGTTAGTATTTGAGGGAATCCAATAACAGAGTTATGTCTCTTGCCTGACTTTTGAAGTGAGAGCTAAGCCAAGATAGTCAGGTAGATGGAGACAAAAGATCAACTTTGTTTTGGTTGAAGTTGACACTGGAGGGTAGGATTCAGAGGTGTGTCAACAATGGGTTTCTTAAAAATCTGTGGAGAATTAAGCAAACTCTGAAGTAAGCCCTATGAGAAGCAACACACAGAAGTAGATAAATCCTTAATAAGTATTTCTTCAAGTTATTTTTATTAACTGAAAGAGAAATATATATCTCTGTCTACTACCTATCATTTACCTATCATCTATTGGTATACATATATATATATCTAAATTTATATATATTTTTTTTCTTTTTTTCAGGTGCCAACAGTCTCCAGTATTTGGCACAATCAGTATTTTTAGTAAGTTGGATACGTGCACAGTAATATGTTGTGGTGCAAATGTAGGAAGAATTACTGTAAAGGAGGATTCCAATTAGTTCAGTCTTCCTGAACTAAAAGAAAATAAAAGAGGCTTAAACTTCAGCAGGAGTGATATAGATTACACATGAGAAAGGCTTTCCTGATAGCAAGAGTTATTAAATAGGCTGTGAAAATAAATTCCAGAACCCACTCCCTTGAAGATCTCTCTTACTGGGATTAACAACCAGGGGGAGTAGGTGCAGCGCTGCTTGGAGACAAGGAGCTGGCCAGAATGAACTCTTAAAGCACATGATATAATTACCTGTACTTTCATTTAAAATATCACACAACAATTTTATGTCCAGAATGCTTAATGGTACTGAAACCCTGTTGAAGGGCAAAACCATATTTTGTATTACTCTAGTATTTTCAAAATACCCAGCACAATGTTGAGCACATAGTAAGTACCAGTAAATGTTTTTTGACTAGATTGATCAATAATTGGGAGAAAAGACAAAAGAGAAAAGGAGCACTACAAAAAAAAAAATACATAATTGAGTGGGACTTGGGGAAAATAAGTCGATCTCTTCTGGTATTAGGTCCCTGGGTGGTGCAACAGTTTGCACTTGACTACTACAATCTTGGAAGCAAGGGTGGTAAAACTTCGTCTCACATAATTTGTACACGTTGCCAGGAGGCATCAGTGGAGAAGGACATCATGCTTGGTAAAGTAGAGGGTCAATGAAAAAGAGGAAGACCCTCAATAAGATGGATTGACACAGTGGCTGCAACAATGGGCTCAGGCATAGCAACCATTGTGAGGATGCCACAGGACCTGGCAGTGTTTCATTCTGTTGTAGATAGGGTCACCATGAGTAAGAACAGACTCGACAGCACCTAAAAACAACAACAACAACCCTGGTTGCTGAAGAGGACTTGAAGCACTTACTGATGAAGATCAAATTCTATAGCCTACAGTAAGGATTATACCTCAACATGAAGAAAACAAAAATATTCACAATTGGACAAAATAAGCAAATCATGATAAATGGAGAAAAGATTGAAGTCATCAAGGATTTCATTTTACTTGCATAGACAATCAATGCCCATGGAAGCGGCAATCAAGAAATCAAAACATGCATTGCATTGGGCAAATCTGCTGCAAAAGATCTCTTTAAAGTGTTAAAAAGCAAAGATGTCACTTTAAGGTCTAAGGTGTGCCTGACCCAAGCTATGGTGTTTTCAATCGCCTCATATACATGTGAAAGCTGGACAATGAATAAGGAAGGCAAAAGAAAAATTGATGCATTTGAATTATGGTGTTGGCAAAGAGAACTGAATGTACGTGCCACGAACTGCCAGAAGAACAAAAAATCCGTCTCAGAAAAAGTACAGTTAAAATGGGCATTAAAAACAAGAATGACGAGACTGTCTCACAGTCATGTGATCAGGAGGGACCAGTCCTTGAAGAAGAACTTCATGCCTGGTAAAGTAGAGAGTCATTGAAAAAAAAGGAAGACCCTCAACAAGATGGATTAACACAGTGGCTACAACAATGGGCTCAAGCACAGCAACATTTGTGAGGGTAGCACAGGACTGGGCAGTGTTTCATTGTATTGTACATACGGTCACTATGAATCAGAATCAACTTGACAGCACCTAACAACAACAACTAAAGGTTGTCTGTTTGAACCTACCCAGCAGCACTGCAGAAGAAAGGCCTGGTGATCTGTTACCATAAAGATTTCAGCCAAGAAAACCCTTTGGAGCAGTTCTACTATGTAGCACGTGGGGTCGCCGTGAGTCAGAATCAATTCAGTGACAACATGTTTGGCTTTTTTTTTTCAATTGTGCTTTAGATGAAGGTTTACAGAACAAATTAGTTTCTCATTAAATGATTAATACGCTATAAGTTTTGTGACTTTGGTTGCCAACACCACGACATGTCAATACTCTCCCCTTTTCGCCCTTTGATTCTCAATTGTCAGCTTTCCGGTCCTCTCCTGCCTTCTTGTCCTTGCCCCTGGGTTGGTATGTCCATTTAGTCTGGTTTTATTTTAAGGGCCTGTCTAATCTTTGGTTGAAGGGTGAACCTCAGGAGTGACTACAGTACTGAGTTAAAAGGGAGTCTGGGGGCCTTACAAGTGGGGTTTCTCTAGTCTCTGTTAGACTAGTATGTCTGGTCTTTTTCTGTGAGTTAGAGTTTTGTTCTACATTTTTCTCCAGCTCTGTCTGGGACCATCTATTGTGATCTCTGTCAGAGTAGTAGGTGGTGGTGGCTGAGCACTCTCTAGTTGTGCTGGACTTAGTCTGGTGGAGGCTGTGGTAGCTGTGGTCCATGAGTCCTTTGGACTAATCTTTCCCTTGTGTCTTTGGTTTTCTTCATTCTCCTTTGCTCCAGATGGGGTGGGACCAGTAGAGTATCTTAGATGGCTGCTCACAAGTTTTTAAGACCCGAGATGCTACTCACCAAAATAGAATGTAGAACATTTTCTTTATAAACTACGTTATGCCAATTGAGCTAGATGTCCCCCGAGACCATGGTCCCCACCCCTAACCCCAGTAATTCAGTCCCTCAGAGAATTTGGATATGTTTACGAAGTTTACACGACCTTGCCTTCCACAAGGTGAACTGGCTTTCCCAGTACTGTGTGCTGTCTTATCCTTCACCAAAGTTACCACTTATCTATTGTCTAGTTAGTGTTTTTCCCTCCTCACCCCTCCCTTCCCTAGTAACTATCAAAGATTGTTTCTTTTTGTATACAAATCTTTTCATGAGTAGTGGTTTCATACAAAATTTGTCCTTTGTGGTTGACTGATTTCACTCAGCATAATACCCTCCAGATTCATCTATGTTGTGAGATGTTCTGAAAATTCATCGTTGTTTTTTACTGTTATGTAGCTTTCCATTGTGTGTATCCGTTCACTTGTTAATGGGCACTTAGGTTGTTTCCATCTCTTTGCTATTGTGAATAGTGCTGCAATGGACAAGGGTGTGCATATGTCTGTTTGTGTGACAGCTCTTATTTCTCTAGAATATGTTCCAAGGAGTAGGGTTGCTGGATAGTATGGTATTTCTAGTTTTTTAAGGAAGTGCTATATCATTTTCCAAAAATGGTTGTACCATTTTGCATTTCCAGCAGAAGTGCGTGAGTTCCAATCTCTCTGCAGTCTCTCCAACATTTGTTATTTTCTGTTTTTTGGATTCATGCCAGTGATGCCAAGGTGAGCTTAGTATCTCATTGTAGCTTTGATTTGCATTTCTCTAATGGCTAGTGATCAGGAGCATTTCCTCATGTGTCTGTTAGCTTAGCCTGAATGTCTTCTTTGGTGAAGTATCTGTTCATATTCTTTGTCCAGTTTTAATCGATGATTTGTCTTTTTGTTGCAGAGGTGTTAGATTTTTCTACAGATTTTAGAGATTAGATTCTGGTCATATTTGTTACAGCCAAAATTTTTTCCCACTCTGTAGGTTCTCTTTTTACTCTTTTGGTGAAATCTTCCGATGAGCATAAGTGTTTAACTTTTAGATCTCATTTATCTAGCTTATCTTCAGGTGTTTGTGTATTGTTAGTTATGGTTCATATTGTGTTTATGCCATGTATTAGGGCCTCTAGCATTGACCCTATTTTTTCTTCTATGATCTTTATAATTTTTGGTGTTAAACTTAGGTCCTTGAGCCATTTTGAATTAGTTTTTGTGTATGGTGTGAGGTATGGGTCCCGTTTCATTTTTTTGCTGATGGACATCCAGTTTTGCCAGCATCATTTGTTAAAAAGACTGTCTTTTCCTCATTTAATGGGCTTTGGGCCCTTGTTGAAGATCAGGTGGCCAGAGGTGGATGGATTTACAACTGGGTTCTCAATTCAGTCCCATTGGTCAATGTATCTGTGATTGTACCAGTACCAGGCTGTTTTGACTACTATAGCCGTATAGGAGGTTCTGAGGCCAGGTAGTGCAAGTCCTTCTATTTTATCCTTCTTTTTCAACAGTGATTTACTTATCCGGTGCCTCTTCCCTTTCCATATAATATTAATAATTAGTTTTTCCATCTCTTTAAAGAATGCTGTTGGTATTTTGATTGTGATTGCATTGCACTTGCAGATTGCTTTTTTTTTTTTGGGGGGGGGGTAGAATTGACATTTTCACAATACTATGCATGAGCATGGTATGTTTTTCCATTTATGTAGCTCTCTTTTGGTTTCTCACAGTAGTGTTTTGTAGCTTTCTTTGTATAGGTCTTTTGCATCCCTTGTTAGATTTATTCCTGAGTATTTTTTTTTTTTTTAGGGACTATTATAAATGGTATTGCTTTCTTGATTTCCTTTTCATAGTTCTCTTTGTTGAAGTATAGAAATCCAACTGATTTATGTATGTTTATCTTGTATTCCACTACTCTGCTGAATCTATAAGTTCCAATAATTTTCTTATGTAGCCTTTTGGGTTCTCTATGTATACTATCATATCATCAGAAATAGGGACAGTTTTACTTCTTCCTTACCAATTTGGATGTCCTTTATTTCTTTTTCTTGCCTTACTGTTCTAGCTAGGACTTCCAGCACAATGTTAAATAGGAGTGGTGATAAAGGGCATCCTTGTCTTGTTCCTGTTCTAAAGGGGAACGTTTTCAGCCTCTCTCCATTAAGAACAATGTTGGTTGTTGGTTTTATATAGATTAGCCCTTTATTATGTTGAGGAATTTCTCTTCTATACCTATTTTATTAAGAGTTTTTATCAGGAATGGGTGTTGGACCTTGTCAAATGCCTTTTCTGCATCAATTGAGGTGATCATGTGATTCTTTTGTTCTATTTGAGTTGTGGATTACGTTGATTGACTTTCTAATGTTGAACCCATTCTTGCATACCTGGTATGAATCCCACTTGGTCAGGGTGTATTATTTTTTTGATATGAAACTGAATTCTATTGCTTAGAAGTTTGTTGAGAGTTTTTGCATCTATATTCATGAGTGATATTGGTCTAATTTTCTTTTTTTTTTTTTTTTGTTTGTGGTGTCTTTGGTTTTGGTATCAGGGTCATGCTGGCTTCCTAGAATGAATTCAGAAGTTCCCCTTCATTTTCTATGTGCTGAAATGGTTTCAGTAGTTCTGGTGCAAGCTCTTTTCTGAATGTTTGGAACAACTCTCCAGTGAAGCCATCTGGGTCAGGGTTTTTTGTTGTTGTTGACAGTTTTTTTAATTAACTTTTCAATCTCTTGTTATGAGTCTGTTCAGATTTTCAACTTCAGTTTGTGTTAGTTTAGGTAGGTAGTGTATTCCTAGAAATCTATCCATTCCCCTAGGTTTTCAAATTTGTTGGAATATAAGTTTTTCATAATACTCTGTTACGATCCTTTTTATTTCAGTTGGGCCTGTCGTAATATCTTCCATTTCAGTTCTTATTTGAGTTATTCGCACCCTCTCTCTTTTTTTTTTTTTTGTCATTTTGGTCAATGGTTTGTCAGTCTTGTTGACACTTTCCAAGACTTAACGTCTGGTTTTGATGATTCTTTCTCTTGTTTTTCTATTCTGTGTTTCATTTATTTCTGCTCTGACCTTTATTATCTCCTCTCTTCTGGTGGCTGGGGGTTTCTGTTACTGTTCTCTTTCTATTTGCTTGAGTTTGTGTAGCTACTATTTTTGTTCCATTCTTTTTTTTTTTTTTTGATGTGTGCATCTATTGTTAGATGTGTCTCAAAGGTTTTGGTATGATGTGTTTTCATTCTTGTTTGATTCTAGGAATTTTTTTTTTTCCATCTTTGATTTCTTATATTACCTAGTGGTTTTTAAACAGGGTGTTATTCAGTTTCCATGTATTTGATTTTTTCCCCCTTATTCTTCCTGTTATTAATTTCTATTTTTATGGGTTTGTGATCAGAGAAGATGCTTTGTATTATCTCATTGTTTTGGATTTTGTTGAGGGTTGCTTTGTGGCCGAAGATGTGGTCTATTCTGGAGAACCTTCCATGGGTATCGGGAAAGAATGTGTACTTTGCTGCTGTTGGGTGGAGTGTTCTATACATATCTATGAGGCCAGGTTGGCTGGCTGTGGCCTTTAGATCTGAATTTTTGTGAGTTTCTTTCCAGATGTTCTGTTCTTTACTGAGAGTGGTATGTTGAAACCTCCTACTATTATTGTGGAACTGTCAATTTTTCTTTTCAGTGCTGTTACAGTTTGTTTCATGTATTTTGGAGCCCTGTCATTGAGTGTGTAGATATTTTTTATGGTTATGTCTTTATGGTAGATTGTCCTTACCATATATGGTGTCCTTCTTTGTCTTTTATGGTGGATTTTGTTTTAAAGTCTATTTTATCTGAGATTAGTATTGCCACTCCTGCTCTTTTTTGGTTGCTGTTTCTTTTACATTTTTTCCATCCTTTGATTTTTAGTATATTTATGACTTTGTTTCTAAGATGTGTCTCTTGTACGCAGCGTATTGATGGGTCCTGTTTTTTTAATCCATTCTGTCACTCTCTGTCTCTTTATGGGTACATTTAAGCCATTTACATTCAGTGTGATTACTGATAGGGGTGAGCTTACTGCTGTCATTTCGTAGTGCTTTTTGTGTGTGTGTGGTGTTGATGTTTTCCTTGTTTCTCTTACTCTCCTGTGCTGAATTCCTTTTATCTGTGGATTTTTTTTTCATTTCTTTCATTTTTACAGATTTTTGTGTTTACTGAGAATTAATGTTTTTCTTCTTTATTTTGATGAGTGTTAACTTTCTTTGTGGTTATCTTGAAATTTACCCCTATCTTCCTCAGTTTGAAAAAAGTTTGAACCAGTCTTTCATTACTTGATAACGCCTTGATAGCCTCTGCATTTGAAAGTTCTATGCCTACACCATTTATTTCCTCTTTTATTGTTCTGACATTGTTGTCGTTTACAGACTGACCTCTCCTGTTCCCTGTTGTAAATCTTTTAGTTTTGTTTTATCCGTGAGTGTTCGCTACCTAGGTTTTTACCTGGCTAATCCTGTCTCGCATCCTAGATACAGGCTGTTGTCTGATATTGTTGGTTGTCTAACCGAAGGACTCCCTTTAATGATTCTTGTAAGTTTTATTTGGTTTTTATATATTCCCTTAGCATCTGTTCATCTGGAAATGTCCTAATTTCACCATCATATTTGAGCAAGAGTTTTGAAGGATATATTGTTCTTGGTTGGCAATTTTTTTCTTTCAAGGTTTATATATGTAATCCATTTCCTTCCTGCCTGAATGATTTGCCTGCTTTTTCACTTTTGGTCTCCTGGTATTAATTTCCCTCATCTGTAGATCATAGTCTCAAAGAGTTGACTGTCTCTGGACCCTGCAGCATTGTAACTCCTTGATTCTGATAAACTTGCTCTGTATTATGCTGCCTGTCAATAATATCAAGGGAAAAGGCACTGGATGCCAAATAAGAAAGCTTGGCTTCTAGTTCTATGTTGTCCACCAACTAGCATTTTGGGCTTATTCAAATAATTTATTTTCTCTCAGATTTCATGTATATAAGCCTTTTTACTAAAAAATTCTAATTCCACAATAGATGTATGGTAGTTACATTCTCTAGCCACATTATAATTTCTTAGTGTTTCAGAGAAAACAGCCTAAAATATCATTAAAATTATTCTCAAGTATTTTAACAATCAATTCATGAGGCAATAGACCTTTACCAATGCATAGTTTGTTCATTTCTCTCAAATGCAAGAATTTTTCTCAAATGTCCAATCAATTTTTGTTACTTTGTAAGCTCACTTATTAAAATGGACAGTGATTCCAGTTAGATTGCATTTAGAAAATTTCCTTGACCCCAGGGAACTTTCATGCTTAATGAGTCACATAGTTATACAGCTGCACCAAGAATTTACCCAAGCTAAAAGGAGAAAGTTCAAACCAAGCCGGCAGTCTTTGATTCACCCTCTAGAAGTAAAAATGTGATTTATCCTTTCAAGTGTAACAGACTTGCTATCAGCAAATATTTACATAATGACCTACTGATAACTAAATGGTTTAACTATTGAGACTTTAAGAGACAACCCCAGTGTGATGGACTCTGTAGATAAGGAAATGAGTAGAAAGTGTACAGGCTATACCCTTCTATGCATTTATGTTTGAATAGATATGTATCCATCTATCAATCCATTCAATAAGGATTTATGGAATTCTGCTAAGTGCCAAACAGCTGTGAGCTGCAAAAATGATGACATGGTCCTTTTCCAGGAGATATTTCTAGTCTAATGGATAGTACGCATGTGTAAATAATTAAGTACAATGCTGTGTAAAAAGTTCCATACCAGAGGTATATGCCACACGAAAAGCAAAAGAGTCTAACTAATGGCCCAATGTGTTCAGAACCATTATTTTGTATGTTCTTTCGAAAATCTATTCTCTCTTTTCCCCCCCCTCTGGCTGAACTGTGGACAAGATGCTGAATTCTGAAGCAGCCAGATTAGACCAGGACATGGAAGCTTTATATTGAAGATGGCAGAGAAAAAAGATGGGAGCTTGGGTCCTTGGGGGTACAAAGTTGCTAGATCAGCCCCCGACCGCATGTACTCAAACTGCTAGGCACAGGCAAGAAATAGCTTCTTTCTCAACTAAACTACGGTTATTTTGTCCTTTGCCACTGTAGATGCTTCTAAGTTGCACACTAGGTTTTGCCAAATGAGATAGCAGAGTTTTTTTTTTTTTTTTTAAGTCAGGATTACTGAGGGATAAGATACATGTAACAAAACTCACCCTTTTTAGGAGTAGAGTTTGATGGGTTTTGACAAATGTATACAGTTACGTAAGCACCACCACTACTGAGACATTAAATAAGAAATTTTTTTTAAGTAAGCAAGGAGAGAAATGTTTGCATCCTCATGGAGACCTCTCACAGTTCCAGCCTCTTCTTCAACCATAGAGTCAGGAAAACTCCAGATGAAGAGCATTCTACAGGGAAGGAAGGAGTAAACTATCTCTACTAAAGCTTTTAATTTGCCAGTCATAAGATTTTCAATTATGTTCCCTAAGTTAGCTCAGAAGCACCCATTTCCATCTGGGAAAAAACAAACAAATAGCCATCCCATGGAGATTAACCTTGTCTTCAGAGACTCCCTTTTTACCTAAGGAAAATGTTGAAGTAGGAACCTGGCTGAAAAGTTAGGCCCCAGACCCTTTCTTAACCTTAGGTGTCATTGTCTTGCCTGAAAGTAGGAATTGGGATTATCCGAGTGGTTATTATTGTCCAAGTTCTTATATCAATTTAATTTCCCCAAATTCCTGAAGGTTCTACATTTCAAGAAAGTGTTCTCAAATCTTTCTCAAGACCCCAAATGAGATTTTTCCTTCTTGCTTCCATTTCAGATTTTTCTCTGTCTGAATCAGGAATTCCAGGAAGTCTCCAAGACACACTCCTTCTGGCTGCTACTGCCACAGCTTATACATTTTTTCTAAAATATGGATTGTATAATGATTTTAGGTAGTATGATGGGTAATTTTAGGTGGTGCTTAGGCATGGCATTAAATGCCATTGAATTATGTAGCTAACATAATTTCTTTATAAATTTTATTGTAATTATTCTTACGAAGTCAAAGAGATAATCAGATTGGTGCTAGTATGTCTTAACACCTTTCTAATACTTGTTAATATTTCTTTTTGACAAAATGAAAGCAGAGCTCAATTTCAGGTCCTTAAATCAACATTTAACAGTACCGCTTTTTTCAGTGTGTTCTTTTGTGTATCAAAAACCTGTTGCCATCAAGTCAACTCTGGCTCATAGCAACCTTATAGGACAGAGTAAAACTGCCCCAAAGGGTTTCCAAGGAGAAGCTGGAGGATTTGAACTGCTGACGTTTTAGTTGGCAGCCATAGCTCACCATAGCTCTTAACCACTTATAGTTGCATCTTAGTCACGGCAAGTGTTTTGGTTTCCAGTCTATGGTAAAGATACAAAGTTTATTTTAAATTCAACTTCAGTTAAATTTAAGATAAAGATGTTGACTTAAAGAAAAATTTGAGTAAACAATAGTTCCTAGGTTCTGCGCATTTGGCAAAAGTCATGATAATCCTGTGCAAATGGCTAACATTTGGGAGATCCTTGCCTACAGATTATGTCCACATCCAGTGTTCTGGTCTTAAGATTTTTAAAGTAAAATCCACTTTAAAATGAGATTTTCTGAGTAGCGATCTTCCAAGTCTAGTGAGCATCAGAATCACTTGGAGGTTTGTGAGAACAGATTTCTGGGACCTACTCGCAGAGTTTCTGATTTAGTAAGTCTGGGTGGGTTAAGGCCTGACAATTTGCTTTTCTAATAAAACCCTGGTGAATCTGATAATACTGGTCTGGGACCACACTTTGAGAAGTGCTGTCATAAAGAAATTAGAGCCCATGGCCCTTAGAAATAAAGTTGTCTAGTGTAACCTGCTTGCAATACATCAGTTTCAATTTAAATATGCACGGTCACTTAAAATATAGATATGGGATTGGCATTGAACTATGGGTTTTAAACAGAATTAGAAGTTGTTTTTGCCTAGGGCTTTCAGCCCCTGAAAGTTTGGCCAAACTTGACATACAAAAGTGGGCTGACGACTGTGATAACAGAGCAATTTATGTCAACTCTGTTCTGAGGAACACAGTACTGTGCCTGGAGAGCTAAGACAAAATATCCCATCTTGAACTATTCTGTTTTGGATATCAGGAGGCAATATATTCTGATGTTTGCTTATATTTTAATCATAGTCTCTGGGCCTAAATTTCTGACAAAGGTCCATACATTCAGAGTAAAAAAAAAAAAAAAAAAACAAGTAAACAAAAGCAGTTGCTCTAAAAAAATATATGCAGTCATTAATCAGATTTAAAAAAAAACTAGATAATTAATAGATTTTAATTAATTTAATTAATTTCATAGATAATTAATCCTCTGAATGTATAGGGATAGAGGATAGCTGAAGAAATACAATGTCTAGACCACTAATTAGTGGCTTAAACACAATAATAAGAGGTAACATTACTCTGAAGTCTAATAGCTCATATATACTTTAGAACTACTAAGTCCTTTCTAGTCTTTTGATCACCTCTCAGTCCCCACATTTGCTTGTTCTCCATGCGTTTTTCACACACACCCTGACTCTGTCACTTTCCCTGCTCTTTCTTCTTCACTTTCTCCTCCCTAGCCCTCCTCTATTAACATATCAACTCCAATTTAACTGCTCAAAGATGACATTAAAATAGACATTTTTAAATATTATTTTAAACTGGCTGAATTAAAGTTTATATACCTTGCTTGTTATTTTATAATTAGGTGAATTTAACTTCTTAAAACCCTCAAAACAAAAAAAACACCAACTACCTCAATTAACATATTTAAAAAAAATTTTTTGACGTGATTGAATTGTCTGTATCCTGGCAATGGAATTGGCCTTGGATGTAAGTAGTACCTACAAAAATGTAAAGGTAAATGACCTCTCATTTCTGTCTTCTTTTTATATCATGAATAAATGAGCTCAAAGGGGCCTTTTCACTCTATAAAAACTACCCAGTTGCCATTAAGTCAATTCCGATTCATGCAACCCCTTGTGTTGCAGAGAAGAACTAACTGTGCTCCACAGGTTTTCAAGGATATGATCTTTTGGAAGCAGACTGCCAGGCCTTTTTCCCAAAGTGCTTCTGGGTGGGTTTGAACTAACAACCTTTCAGTTAGTAGCTGTGTGCTTAACCATTTGGGCTGCCCAGGGCCTCCTCCACAAAAACTAACCAAATCAAAATCAAAGCCATTGCTGTCGAGTAGGTTCTGACTCATAGCGACCCTACAGAATAGAACTGCTCCATAGCGTTTACGAGGCTATAATTTTTACAGAAGTAGACTTCCACATCTTTCGCCTGCAGAGCGGCTGGTGGGTTCGAACCACTGGCCTTTTGGTTAGCAGTCAAGCACTTAAACACTGTGCCACCAGGGTTCTTTCCACAAAAACTAGACCCTTCCTGAAGTATCTTTGATTTCAAAGTTAGGACAGTTCTTCAGAGACAGCACTTCAAAACAAACATACAAATAAGTATAAAAAATATAAACTGGACTGGAGAGACCCAGAGCCAGGATGGGGTAGACAAGAGCCAGGAGAGGGTTGCCCAGAGCCAGGGCTTTGGCTGTTGGAAGAAAGGGCTGGAAGAGCCAGCGTGTCCTGGAGTCCAGACTCTAGAAACAGGTAGCTGGGCTGTTGCAGTGTGGAGTCAAAGCAGCAGGAAGCCCATCTGGACCAGAAGGTGGTCTGGATTGAGCAGGGGCCAAAGTCCCAAAGCAACACTATCAAAGGAAAACCAGAATGTGCAACAATAGGGAGATGGAGAAGCTGGTTCAGTTCTCCAGCTCTGAACCAACATGTTCAGGAGGGAGTGGCATTGTCCTGAAACGAGAGTGTTTCCTGGATAATGGCAAAGGTAAAACCAAACTCTTATACAAGAAAAAAATTTATCCAAATTATGCCTGCAGTACTCACATGGGATACAAATTTTAAATTTAAGCTTATAAACTATGGAACTTTGATACATGGGGTAGGTGGTCTAGCAAGTTAGTGGGGAAGGACTTTTCAATAAATGGAGTTCACACACTAAAATGAGAACCACTCTTGAGTGAGAATAACTAGAAGAAAGAAACAATAGATTTAGACCCTCCTCCCCCCAGAAGACCATAAATGTTGCAAACGGATGTAGCAATGTGTAAAATATTAAAAGAAAGGGGTACAATTATAAAAATAAGGATACAGACAGAAGAAAGGAACCTACAGATTTGAAAAAAACTGAGGATTTAAAAAACTATATGATTAAAATTGTTGCAATAAACTCAATGGACTGTTTAAATACAGGTAAACAGAAAAGTATTGAATTAGATAATATAACTAAAAAATTTATCCAAAATGCAGCAGCGAGACAAAAGAAAATAGGATATACGAAAGAAAGAGGTAAGAGAAACATACACAGATGTAGCTAGAGACAGAGAAGAGGAAGCTTAGCAGCATATTGATCTCTCCCCACCAGATGTTGGTAGCGCTCCCTACCCTTATTGTCACAATCAATTATGTCCTCAGACACTGCCAAATGTCCATGGGGGGAAAATTATCCCCACTTCAGAACCATGGCCATAAAAAACAGTTGAGGAACAAAAATTACTGGTCCAAATCTGTTTTTTCACCAACATAAACAGCAACTATATACATGGACCTCGTGAGATGGAATATGCATGAATCAAACTGTCCACATCTGTAGAAAGAGGTGATGGACAATCTCAATATCATCAGTCAGAAAAAAGCCAGAGCTGAATGTGGCACAGACCATCAATTGCTCATGTGCAAGTTCAAGTTGAAGCTGAAAAAATTTAGAACAAGACCACAAGAGCCAAAGTATGACCTTGAGTATACCCTACTTGAATTTAGAGACCATCTCAAGAATAGATTTGACTCATTAAACACTAATGACCAGAGACCAGATGAGTTGTGGAATGACTTCAAGGACATCATACATGAAGAAAGCAAGAGGTCATTAAAAAGATAGGAAAGAAAGAAAAGACTGAAACAGATGTCAGAGGAGACTCTGAAACATGCTTTTGAAAGTAGCTTGGCTAAAGCAAAAGAAAGAAATGATGAAGTAAAAGAGCTGAAGAGATTTCAAAGGGCTGCTTCAGAAGACAAAGTAAAGCATTATAACGAAATATGCAAAGTACTAGAGTTAGAAATCAAAACGGAAGAATATACTTGGCATTTCTCAAGCTGAAAGAACTGAAGAGAAAATTCAAGCCTTGAATTTCGATATTAAAGGATTCTAAAATTTTATGGGGAAAATATTAAACAATGTCAGAAGCATCAAAAGAAGATGGAAGTAATACACAGAGACACTACACCAAAAAGAATTGGCTGATGTTCAAGCACTTCAGGAGGTAACATATGACCAAGAACCAATGGTATCGAAGGAAAAAGTCCAAGCTGCACCGAAGGCATTGGCGACAAACAAGGCCTCAGGAATTGACAGAATACCAATTTGAAACATTTCAACAAACAGCTGCAGCACTGGAAGCACTCACTTGTCTATGCCATGAAATTTGGAAGACAGCTACCAGACCAACCAACTGGAAGAGATCCATATTTGTGCCCATACCAAAGAAAGGTGATCCAACAGAATGCAAACATTATTGAACCATGTTGTTAATATCACACACAAGTAAAATTCTGCTGAAGGTCATTCAAAAGTTGTTGCAGCTGTACATCGAAAGGGAACTGCCTGAAACTCAAGCTGGATTTAGAAGAGGATGTGAAATGAGGGATATCATTGCTGATGTCAGATGGATCCTGGCTAAAAGCAGAGAATTACCAGAAAGATGTTTACCTGTGTTTTATTGACTATGCAAAGGTATTCAACTGTGTGGATCATAACAATTACGAATAACATCACAAAGAATGGGAAATCCAGGACACTTAATTGTGCTTATGCAGAACTTGTACACAGACCAAGAGGCATTTCTCCACACAGCACAAAGGGACGCTGCATGTTTAAAATCAGGAAAGGTATGCATCAGGGTCGTATCCTTTTACCATACTTACTCAATTTCTATGCTGAGGAAAAAATCAGAGAAGCTGAACTATATAAAGAAGAAAGGGGCATCAGGATTGGAGGAAAACTCATTAACAACCTGCGTTATGCAGATGACACAACTTTGCTTGTTGAAAGTGAAGAGGACTTGAAGTATTTATTGACAAAGATCAAAGACCACAGCCTTCAGTATGGATTACACCTCTACATAAAGAAAACAAAAATCCTCACAACTGGACCAATAAGCAAAACCATGATAAACAGAGAAAAGATTGAAATTGTCAAGGATTTTATTTTACTCGGATCCACAATCGATGCCCATGGAAGCAGCAGTCAAGAAATCAAATGGTACATTGCACTGGGTAAATCTGCTGCAAAAGATCCCTTTTTGAAGTGTTAAAAAGCAAAGATGTCATCTTGAGGACTAAGGTCCATTTGACCCAAGCCATGGTGTTTTCAATCATCTCATATGCATGTGAAAGCTGGACAATGAATAAAGAAGATGGAAGAAGAGTCAATGCCTTTGAATTCTGAAGTTGGCAAAGAATATCAAATATACCATGGACTGCCAGAAGAACAAACAAATCTGTCTTGGAAGAAGTACAGCCAGAATGCTCCTTAGAAGGATGACAGGACTTCATCTCATATACTTTGGACATGTTATCAGGAGGGACCAGTCCCTGGAGAAGGACATCATGCTTGGTAAAGTAGAGGGTCAGCACAAAAGAAGTCCCTGAACAAGATAGATTGACACAGTGGCTGCAACAATAGGCTCAAGCATAGCAATGATTATGAAGATGGCACAGGAGCGAGCAGTGTTTCGTTCTGTTGTATATAGGGTCACTACGAATCAGAAACAACTCGAAAGCACCTAACAACAACAACAGAGACTAGATGAACCCTTGAGACTGTCACCCTGAGATACTCTTTAAACTTGGAACTCAAAATACTCCCAGAGGTCACTTTTCAGTCAAATGAGAGACTGGCCCACAAATACATATCACCCATGAGTACAGTTCTCCTCAAAATTATCATGTAGATGGAGCTAAATGGTTAATATTTACCCTAGACCAAAGATGAGAAGGCTAGGGGGGACAGGGAAGCTAGATTAATGGAAACAGAACAATCAAAATGGAAATAATGAGAATGCTGACATATTGTGAAGAAGTAACTAATGTCACTGAACAATATGCGTAAAAACTGTTAAATGAGAACCTAATTTCCTGTGTAAACTTTCAACAAAAACACAATAAAATATATATATTTTTTATTAACTTTTATTGAGCTTCAAGTGAACGTTTACGAATCAAGTCAAACCGTCACATATAAGTTTATATACACCTTACTCCGTACTCCCACTTACTCTCCCCCTAATGAGTCAGCCCTTCCAGTCTCTCCTTTCGTGACAATTTTGCCAGCTTCCAACTCTCTCTATCCTCCCATCCCCCCTCCAGACAGGAGATGCCAACACAGTCTCAAGTGTCCACCTGATACAAATAGCTCACTCTTCATCAGCATCTCTCTCCTACCCACTGTCCAGTCCCTTTCATGTCTGATGAGTTGTCTTCGGGAATGGTTCCTGTCCTGGGCCAACAGAAGGTTTGGGGACCATGACTGCCGGGATTCCTCTAGTCTCAGTCAGACCATTAAGTATGGTCTTTTTGTGAGAATTTGGGGTCTGCATCCCACTGATCTCCTGCTCCGTCAGGGGTTCTCTGTTGTGCTCCCAGTCAGGGCAGTCATCGGTTGTGGCCGGGCACCAACTAGTTCTTCTGGTCTCAGGGTGATGTAGGTCTCTGGTTCATGTGGCCCTTTCTGTCTCTTGGGCTCTTAGTTATCGTGTGACCTTGGTGTTCTTCGTTCTCCTTTGATTCAGATGGGTTGAGAAAATATTTTTATAAAATGCTTGAGTGGGTAGGAAAATAAAACACAAAGGACAGCATGCAGGTAACCCTTTTAATTTGACTAGTTCCCCTTTTAGAGATGAAGAGAATGAAGCTGTCTCTAGTCCCCACTGCGTTCCGAATATGATCAGCTGAGTTTATAAATGAGGGTACAATTCATAGTTATCATCTGAACATCCATTATGATAACTGCTTTAGATGTGTTATTTCATTTAATCCTCACACACACTCTCTGGGTTTAGGAGCCACCATTATTCTCAATTTTACAGATAAGGAAAGAGTCTTAGCAAGATTAAATAATTTGCCCAAGGTCACAAAAATTTTAAGTGACAGAGCTGGGACTCAAACTCAGGTCTCTTTGAATCACAATGTATTCAAACTTGTGTAATAATTACTTCATGGGAGAAAGATGTGGCAGTCTGCTTCCATAAAGATTACAGCCTTGGAAAGCCTATGGGGCAGTTCTACTCTCTTCGTGGTCGCTATGACTTGGAATGGACTCGACAGGAGTGGGTTTTTGGAATAATGCCTTAAAACATCATTTTGTAAAGTTAGGGTTTATGTTTTAATCTTTGTCTCTAATCTTTGTGCTCCTTGGGAGTAGAATTTATTTCTCATTAATTTTTTTGTATCCCTACAAAAAAAAAAAAAAAAAATGCCTGATACTGAGCAGGAACTCACTGAATGTCAAAGGAATAAAATGATGAATTAATAAATAAAGGAAGGAAAGTTGGAATGAATTAACATAAAAAGAAGGCAGAAAATTGAAGTTTGTGCAAAAAGCTAATTCCACACTAAGAATACTATTCTTACCGTTAGTTTGAGCCCCTCCATTTCTATTGTAGCAACATACGAGTATTTTATGATAAGCACCGTTTTTACTAGAGAATTAAATGAGACATTTTCAAAAAATACGTACTTTACTCAGGGATTTAAATGAACGATTGAAATTCCATAATCAGAACATGACACAACCAAACCGGCATATAATCATATGTTTTCTATAATAAGCTCCTTGAAGTGTTCTTAGGGTTACAATTTTGTAATCTAGACATGAGAGGAAGATCTGTGCTCTTGACAACATTCAACATAAGCACTTCAAGTGGCTCCAGATAAAAGACACACCCCCTCTTTTGCATTACATAGATGTTCTCCCTTTCCTTATCAGGGAGCAGACAGTCCTAACCGTTACCTTCACATCCTCTGCCATCTTCCTCCAGCTTCTGGGCAGCTTGATATTTGCAGTAATAACTGCCAATTGTACTGCAGCATCAGTCCTGATAGCCGCCATTGTCAATGGCACATTCATTTATATCTGCAATTGAATGTTTAAACAGAATTAGCCTCTTTTAACCAGACCCACAAAAAGAAACTTCAGAGGCTCTCCTAAAAATCAGTCCTTGCAGAGACATCATTCTTTTTCCTCAAACTGAGATTAAACTATAATATCTCATTTTAATTACAGGAAATGCACTGTACTTTTGATGTAAAGAAAGAGCCAAGATAATATTTGCTATCTGAAATATTGTTTTTGAACAGTGAACTCAGGGGTTTTCTGGCCTTACGGATTTTGGCTTACAGTACAAAATGCAGAAATTTCATTTTCAAGTCACCATTTGAGGATGAGAGCGAGAATCAAGAGAGAGAAAAGAGAGCACTCGGCCACCTATATAAAAAATTATGTATACATCCATTAAATATGTTGCTATTAACTTCCTAAAAGGTAACTTTTAGTACTCACTACTACCTATACTTGATATTGTGCTAGACAGTGTGAAGAAGATAAAACGTTGTTCCATAGTTTCCAAAGGTTAAAATCCAGCTGGAGTTGCAGCACAAAAGGGAAGGGTGATTTGGCTGTGTCCATGTACTGGACATGCGCAAAACTCACCTCTGCATCACTAGTCAAAAGCAATTCTTTACATTCAGAGCCCAGTTTTACGTATTGTTCCCATTCTGCCAACAGTTCATATGTATTCTGACCCATCTGTGGCTTTGACAGAGTTCTGCTCCAAAGAAGTACTTCTGTTGCATGTTGTCTAACTGACCCAGTTGATCCTTGCCTCATGAGGTGTGTGTGGTTGGAAGAGAGAAGGGAGCAGGCAGGGAAAGAGGGAGAAGGAGGAGATGGAGGGAGGTGGGGAGAGACAGGGAATGGGTTAACCAGGAACAGTGGGAGACTAGACAAAGTAGAAGCACAGGACAAAGAGGAGTTGAGTCACCATTAACTGTGGATCCCTGATACTGAAGGAGCGATGAAGCGCCAGGCAGACTGAGCTACAGTGCATCCTGACTCACTGTAACTGATTCTGTCTGAGGGCTGGCTGTGCAGCTGTTGAGACCAATTTTGTTGGTTTGTTTTTAGTAAATTTCCACTCAAGCATGTCATACATACAGAAAAGTATACCAGTCTTAAGTATACAGTTTGGTAAGTTTTCAGAAATAGAATATACCCAGGCAACCACAAGAAACAGAGCATGATTAGCACCCAAGAAGCACCCTGCCTTGCTGAAGGTAACAACTACCCTGATCTCTTTTCACTATGCGTTAGTTTTGCCTTTTTGATCTCTATATAAGTAGAATTACAGTGTATGTATCTGTGTGTGTGTGTGTGTGACTTCTTTCACTCAGCATTCTTTTCTGAGATATATCCATTTTTTTTCATTTATTTGTAATTCCCACTCCTGTGTATTATTCCATGTGTATGAATATGCCACAATTTTTATGTAAATGCTGGTGGGAATTTGGATATTTTCCTGTTGTGGCTATTGTAAAGAGCGCTGCCTGGAACATTCTTGTACATGTCTTTAATGAAATTACGTACACATTTCTAGTGGGCAATAGATCTAGAATTGGAATTGCTGGGTCAAAAGGTATGATATGTTCTGCTTTAGTACTACAGCAAAATAGTCTTCTAAAAGAAGTTGTTCTAATTTACACTCCCACTGGTGGTATATTAGGGACCAAATGCCGCTAGTCTTTGGCATCATTTGGGATATTGTGTTTCTTTTATTTTAGCTATTCTGGGAAGTGTGTAATAGTATCACATTTTGATTTAAATTGAATTTTTTTGAAGAATTAACTAGGGCAAGCACATTTTTATGTTATTGTCCATTTGGATAACTTTTTTTGAAGTTCTTGCTCAGATATTTTGCCCATTTTTCTATTGGCTTGAGTGAATTTTTATTATTGATTTATAATTTATATAGACTGGATGCCAATGCTTTTTTGGATTTATGTACTGAAAATATACTATTCTATTTTTTTTTTTTTTATACTCTGTAGGCTTTTTTTTTATTATTATTCTACTGGTGAATTTTGACAAACAGAATATTTCCGTTTTGAATGCAATTCAATTTATAGTTGGCTTTTTTTTTTTTCTTTCCCCAGGAGTTTTTCCCTATTCATGATCATTAAAATTTCCCCAAGGGCTTTTTTTTTTTTTTCCTAAAAGCTTTACTACTTTACTGTTTACATTAGCTTTGATCCATTCCCATCAACATTTGTTTATAGTTTGAGATTAAGGAACAAGATTATTTTTATATGAAGTTGACTAGGCCATTTATGGAAATAAATTTCTCTTTCCCCAGAAGTGCAGTGATAACCATCATCATAAATTGATTTTCAATCATAAACTTACAAAAAATATAAATTTTATTATAAACTGTTTGTTCATATATTCTTGTGCCAATACTATACTGCCTTAATTACTATAATTTTATAAAAACTATTGATATGTGGTAGCTTAAGCCCTTCAGCTTAGTTCATCTTCTTTAAAATATTCTTTACTACTCTTGACCTTTGGCATTTCCATATATGTTATATGACCTTCTTGCCAAATACCACAAAAATCCTGCTGGGATTTTGATGGATTATCTAATCTATACATAAATTTGCAGAGAATTGACATCATTACAATAGAGTCTCTTAAGCCATGAATATGGTATATCCTCCCATTTATGTAAGAATGTTTTTTTCACTTCTCTTAATTATCAATAGTAAAGTATAGTTAGAGTGTAGAGGAACACATTTTTTGTTAGGTTTATTCTTGAGTACTTGATGTCCTTTGGTACTATGATAAATTGTATAATTAGAAATTTTCATTTTCTATTTGTTGTTTTCTGTGCATATATTTGTTGTTTTCTGTGCATATAGAAATACAATTGATTATCAATATTGGTCACATAGTAAGCAGTCTGGCTAAGTCCAATTAGTAATGTTAATAGTTTATAGATTCTTTTGAACTTTTTACATAAGCAATCATGACATCTGCAAACAGACCTTTTTTTTTTTTTTACTTCCTTTCAATTCATAAAATATTGTTTCTTTTTCATGTAGGACCTCAAGTAGAATGCTTAATAAAAGTGGTGACATTGGCTTTCTTGGGGATAGTTTATAACATTTCAGTGTAGGTATGATATGTATTGCAGATTTTTTTTTTTTTAAAGAGGTTAGCTTTATCAGATTAATAAAGTTCCTGTCTACTCCTAGTTTCTTAAGTGTTTATATCATAGATGAGTGTTAAATTTTAATTACTACTTTTTCTTAATCTATAAAGGTATGGATTTTCTTGTTTATTTTGCTAATGTGATGAATAACATTGATTTTTGCATTCCTGAAATAAAACTAGTCAAGATACAGTGCCGTATTTATATATTCCTGTATTCAGTTAGCTAATATTTTGTTAAGAATTTTTCTCAACTATGTTCATGAGAAAGATTAGCTTATACTTTTTTCTTTCTTATAATATCCTTGTTAGGTTTTGTCATCCAGGCTGTATTAGATGCATAAAATGTGTAGTTTTTACTCTTTTCCTGTTCTCTGAAAGATCTTGTGAAATATTGGTATCATTTCCTCCTTAAATATTTGGAAGAGTTCATAGGTTATGCCATCTGGGCCTGTGTGTGTGTGAAACTTTTAATTACAGATTCAATTTCTTTAGTAAATGTAAGAATATCCAGATTTTCATTTAAATATGTTGGATAAATTATATTTGTCAAGGAATTTGTTTATTTCACATAAATGTTCAAGTGTATTGTTAAATTGTTCATAATATTTTAATATATTATCATTTTAATGCCTGTCCAATCTGTAGTGAGGTCCCCTTTCCTATTCCTGAAATTCATAATGTGTGCCTTCTCTTCCTTTCTTGATAAGCTTTGCTAGACATTTAGCAATTTATCTATCCATCTGTCTATATTTATCAATTTTAGTCTTTTCAAAGAATGTTTGGCTTTATTGATTTTTCATATTCCACAATTTTTCCACCCAATTAATTTGTGCTGTTATCTTTATCATTGCTTTTGTCTACTTTTCTTGGCTTTATTTCACTGTTCTGCTTTTAACTTATTGAGATGGAATCTAGATCATTGATTTTAGCCTTTATTCTTTTATAGTATTTCTGATTGTCTATAAATATATGACCAACAACCTCAAAATTAAGTGGTTAAAATTAAAAAAAAAGTTATGTTTTACGTTTCTGGGGGTTGAAAGGCTTAGATGTGTGGACCTTACTTGGGGTTCCAAATACAGTAGCAGTCAGATGGCAGCTGGGACTAGACTTGTATGCAGGGTTTTTCATTCACATGTTTGAGATGGTTAGAATATCTTGGGGCTGGTCAGGCATCTCCCTCTTCCTCTCCATGCAGCCTCTCTAACTCTCCACAGGCCTGGGTTTGGCTTTCTCACTGCTTGGTGATCTCAGCATAGAGACATCTTACATGGCGCCTATCATCCCCTAGGGAGACTATTTCAAGAGACCAAAACAGAAGTGACAAAGCCTTCTTAAATTCCAGCCTTGGAAGTCTTCTTATGACCTAGCCTTGGAAGTCACATAGTATCATTTCTTACATATCTATTGGTTAAAGAAGCCACAGGCCAGCTGAGATTCCAGGAGGTAGAGGAATTCCTCTTCTCAAAGTGGGAAATAAATGTGTGCTCAGGGAAGGAAGAAGCTGATGGCAGCCTCTTGGAGACAGTGTTTTACACTAATATATTCATTTAGAGCTATACATTTCCCTAAAAATATAATATTAACTTCATCCCACAGGTTTTGATATATTTTCATTATCATTTAATTCAAAATATTTTCTAATCTACATTAACATTTGTTTGGATTATTTTGAAGTATATTTTGGGACTTTCTCAAACATTTGAAAAATTGTCATTTATCTTGTTACTATGAAATTCTAGATAAATTCCACTATGGACAGAGAATATACTCTGTATGATATCGATTCTTCAAAATTTACTAAAGCTTACTTTATATTCCAGCACGTAGTCAATTTTGGTTTAAAGAAAAATCTATGTTTACTGGAAAATAATGTGCATTCTGCAATTGTCAGGTATAGTTTTCTATAAGGGTATATGCATAAATATACATGATATATGGATATATAAATGGAAAGTGTATATATATCCACATACAATATACATTATATATCTACCTAAGCAAATATGTATACACATGCATATTTAGGAGCACTGGTGGTTACAGTGGTTAAGAGCTCAGGCTGCTAACCAAAAGGTCAGCAGTTTGAATCCAGCTGCTCATTGGAAACCTTATGGGGTAGTTCTGCTCTGTCCTACAGGGTCGCTGTGAGTTGGAATGGACTCAGAGGCAATGGGTTTGTTTTTTTTGTGTGTGTTTTTGGTTTTTGTGCATATTTAGTTCAAATTTATTAATTGAGTTTTTCATATCGTTATGTTATTAAAGATTTTTTTTGTACGCATGTTCTATTAGTTACTGAGAGAGGCATGGTAAAATGTCTCTGTAGGATTATGCATTTGTCCTACTGCAATTTTTGTTTGATATATTTGGAAGCTCTATTATGATATGCATACAGATTTAGAATTACCACATCTTCCTAACAGATTAACCTTTTGTTATTATTAAATGTTTCTCCTTAGATATAGCTATACTTCTTTCCTTAAAGTTGACATTTTGTGATGTTAGTATAGCTATGTGAATGTTCTTTTCTTTACTGTTTACAAGCTAATTCATTTTCTAAACTTTATTTTTAACTTCCTTGTATCCATATATTTGAGATAATTTATCCACCTCTCTGTTTCTGTGTGTGTCCGTGCATTTTAACCATCCTTGACTTTCAAAGTGGCATTTAGATCATCGACTTTTAATGTAAATTCTTACACATTCAGATTAAATTTACCATTTTACTACTTGTTTTCTATATTTACCATGTGTTTAATGTCACTTTTACTCTCCTCTCTTCCCTCCTATTAATGTATTATTTTTAGTATTTTTTTTACCCCATTAAATTGCTACACAGTCTTTTACTATTTTTTTAGTGTTTACCCTAGGTATTACAATATCTATCATTAAGTCTAATATAAATTTGTACTTTAACCACTTCCCAGAGAATGCTAGAACCTTTTAACATTTTAACTCCCTTTATGTTACCTTGAGGATGTCACCTTGAAGACTAAGGTGCGTCTGACCCAAGCCATGGTATTTTCGATCTCATCATATGCATGTGAAAGCTGGACAATGAATAAGGAAGACCGAAGAAGAACTGACACCTTTGAACTGTAGTATTGGCAAAGAATATTGAATATGCCAGAAGAACAAACAAATCTGTCTTGGGAGAAGTACAACCAGAAACAAGGATGGCAAGTCTGCGTTTTACATATTTTGGACATGTTGTCAGGAGGGACCAGTGCCTGGAGAAGGACATCATGTTTGGTAAAGTAGAGGGTCATTGGAAAAGAGAAAGACCCTCAATGAGATGGATTGACACAGTGGCTGCAACAAAGGGCTCAAGCATAACAAAAATTGTGAGCATGTTGCAGGACTGGGCAGTGTTTTGTTCTGTGGTACACAGGGCTGCTATGAGTCAGAGCTGATTCAACAGCACCTAACAACAACACGTTCTTCCTACCTTCTATACTATTTTTGTAATGTATTTGAATTTTACATATTTAAACCCCATGAGCCACCATCCATCTGTCAGTTTTTCATACTATGGTGGCTTGTGTATTGCTATGATACTGGAAGCTATGCAACTGGTATTTCAAATAACAACAGGATCATCCATGGTTTTCAGGTTTTAGTGGAGCTTCCAGATTAAGACTGGCTAGGATGAAAGGCCTAGATCTCTACTTCCCAATATTAAAAAAAAAGAAAATTCTATGGATCACAACAGATACAGTGCAGAAGATGAGCCCCTGAAGTTGGAAGGCACACAAAGTACACAGTGGCCACAAAAATGGACTAGGGCATACCAATGATTGTGAAGATAGTGCAGGACCAAATAATATTTCATTCTGTTGTATATGGGTCACTATGAGTCAGAGCCAGCTTGATGGCAGCTAATGACAACAAACCCCATAAGACTTTTATTATTTATTATTATTATTTTTTATAAACCCATTGCCATTGATTCAATTCTGACTCACAGTGACCCTACAGGACAAAGTAGAACTGTCCCATAGGGTTTCCAAGGAGCAGTGGTGGATTCAAAGAGCCAACCTTTTTTGGTTAGCAGTGTGAGGCCTTAACCACTGTGCAACCAAGGCTCCATTACTTTTTATAGTTTATAGTAATTTAAAGGTCTCTAGGTAGTACAAAAGGAGCCCTGGTAGTACAATAGTTAAGCACTTGGCTGCTAACTGAAAGGTCAGCAGTTCAAACCCACCAGTGGCTCCATGGGAGAAAAGACCTGGTGATCTACTTCCATAAAGACTGCAGCCTAGAAAACCCTATGGGGCAGTTTAAAGAGTTTCTGTGAGTCAGAATTGACTTGATAGCACACAACAACAATAGGTGGAGCAAACAGTTTGCACTGGACTACTAAGCTGAAGAAGGTTTGTGGTTAGAACCCACCAAGCAGTACCATGAAGAAAAGGCCTAGTGGTGGGCTTCCATTAAGATTAAAGCCAAGAGGAGATGGAGCCAACATGGAGCTATAGACAGAAGCACCGTACTGTCCCTCCATAGCAAAGACCAGAAAAACTAAGTAAAACAGACACAAACTTCAATCCTGGAACCCTAAGTAGCAAATGAAGAGATAAAGACCTCAGCCAAGCACTGAATGGAATAGAAAACTGACAGAGAACAGAGAGAGAGGAGAGATACAAGCAGAGGTCCCCTATAAGCTGACATAGCAAAGATTCACCATCTTGGACTCCTGTCAGAGATTGGTAGACAGGGAGTATGGGAAAGCAGCTTCATGGAGCTCCCAGCAAGAGACAGAGCACCTGGTAACCAGTGATATATGCTTTCCCACCCTCCACCCTTCTTCGCCCTGCTCAGCCTCTGCTGCTTTCTACTGGCCACAGCCTCTCGGCTGGGAGGCACTGGCTTCATGTTGCTTGGATTCACTCCACCCGCACTGGCCAGCTCCCTTAGTGCCATTTCTTTGTGGCTGGTATTGCTTTTTTCTGCTTCTTTTGGTTTCTTCCCTGCCTCTTACATCCTCCCTCTCCTTTCTCTCAAACACCTGGCACCATCTTTGCTTCTGGACAGGCTGTAAAGTACTGCACAGCTGGGGAACTGCTTTCCCTGTCCACACTGCTACGTTGGTAGGATCCCGGTGGCCTGTTTCTTTATTTTGTTTTGTTTGTTTGTTTTTTCTTTTCACAGCTCAGGAGTCCTTTCTAGCAGGGCTGTACTGCACAGCTTGGTAGCCACTTCCCTGCTCTGTGCAGCCATACTGGTGGGATCCCTAGAAGTATTTCTTTTTTCCTTTTTGTCTTTCTTCGTTTCTCATCTCTCTATACTTACCTTCTTTTCCTGTCTCCTGAATACCTGGCGCTGTGTGACATCTCTGCGCCTTCAAGCCAGGCCATACTGCACAGCTTGGGAGCCGCTTCCTCGGTCAGCACAGTCACGTAAGTGGGATCCCAGAGGGTCATTCTTTTCTTTTATTTTTTCTTTTCCTTTTGTTTTTCTTCATTTCTCAGTTTTTAATCTTGATTTTTTTTCCTTCTCTTCCTGTCTCCTGAAAACCTGGTGCTATGTGCCATCTCTCCTTCTTCTAGATGGGCTGTGCCCTGAGGCCTGGGAGCCACTTCCCTGGTTTCTGGTGGGGTCCCAGGGAGCATTTCTTTCTTGTCTTTAAAAATTTTTATTTATTTATTTATTTTTCTGTTTTTCTTTTTTCATTTTTGTTTTCCTCCATTTCTCAGTTCCTCATCTCTCCACTCCAATGGCAAGCTCCCTCAGCACTTTTTTTGTTTGTTTCTCTGTTTTTGGCTCCTGTTTCTGTCTCCTCTGTCTTTTCTTTCCCATGCCCATCTTAGCTCCGCACATCACAAACTTCCCTTTCCTTCCTGCCTACCTGCACCATTCACTGAACATCACATACTCGAACAGCACAGGCATGGCCTACCAGAACCTGCCCTGCACTGATACCTGGCCCACCCTGTCAGTCTTAGTACATGCCATGAACAACCCATCCTAGCCCTCTCCTTCAGCAGGCTCTGCTCTGATGCACCATAGCTGAGTGACTGGCCCTACCCATTGGACAAGGAAGTGAAAAGTATGCCCACAGTTGAGCAAACAACAAAGAACACAAAACCCACGTGCTCAGACATTATCAAATAAAACAAAAAAGCAAGATGAAAAAATAAACTTACAATCAATAAATGAAGAAAATAACTACTGAATGTTCCAAAGAGAGCAGAAAGTATCAAAAAGTAAAAAAACAGGACAGGATGGCTCCAGTAGGTGTCCAAAATAAAACATCGGATGACTTCCCAGTAGAAGAAAATGCACTAGGACTACCTGATAGGGAACTCAAATCTCTAATATTCAGAGCTATCCAAGAGTTGAAGCAAAAAGCAGACAAAAAATGAGGAAAACATACACAAATTCATGAAAAAGGCAGACAAACCCATGGAAAATACAGACAAAAAAAAAAAAACGGAAAAATTCAGGAAATTAATACAGGAACTAAACGTCAAATTCACAAGTAGAAACCATACAAAAACAACAATTAGAAATCCAAAAGATAAACAACAAGATTTCAGAAATGGACAGTGTCATAGGTCTGAGAAGCAGGTTTGAAATGATGGAAGACAGGATCAGTGAAATTGAAGACAAACACTTGGATACAACTTTGCTTGAGGAAAAATCAGAGAAAAGAACAAAGAAGAATGAAAAGAAACCTGAGAATTATGTGGGATAAAGTCAAAACAAAAATTGGCAAGTGATCAGAGTTTCAGAACAGGAGAAGAAAACTGAAAACACAGGAGGATCATGGAAGAATTGCTGACAGAAAACTTCCCTAAAATTATGAAAGATGAAAAGCTGACCATCCAAGAAACTCAACGAACCCTATATAGGGTAGACCTCAAAAGAAAATCACCAAGGCATATCATAATCACACTTGCTAAAACCAAAGACAAAGAAACAATCCAGAGACCAGCTCAAAAAAAACGAAAAGTCACATACAGAGGTGAAACAATAAGACTAAACTCTGATTACTTGGCAGAAACCATGCAGGCAAGAAGGCAATGGGATGACATATATAAAACCTTGAAAGAAAAAAATTACCAACAAAGACGATACTGCAAACTCTCATTCACATATGATGGTGAAATTAGGATATTTCCAGATAAACAGAAATTAAGGGAATATGTAAAAACCAAACCAAACTTACGAGAATTATTAAAGGGAGTCCTTCAGTTTGATAACAAACAGCATCAGACCACAGCCTGAATCTAACATGCAAGATCACAACAGGAAGATACCAACCTAGGAAATGAACTCTCAAGGACTATCCAAAACCAAAGGATTTACAACAGGGAACCTGAGAGGTTAATCTGTAAATGACAACAATGTCAGAACAATAAAAGAGGAAATAAGCAGTATAGGTATAGAACTTTCTAATGGAGAGGAAGGCAAGGCGATACCACGTAATAATAGACTGCTTCAAATCTAGGACGATAAGGGTAAATTTCAAGGTAACCACAAATAAAGTTAACAAACCTACACATCAAAATACAGAAGAAAATAATACTCTCAGTAAAAACAAAATCTAAAAAAAAAAAAAAGAATTCAGCACAGGAGAGTAAAAGGAAAAAACAAAACTTCCACATCATCCAAAAAAAAAAAAAAATCACTACAAAATGACAGCAATAAACTCAAACCTATCAACAAACACACTGAACATAAACGGCCTAAATGCACCCATAAAGAGTCAGAGAGTGAGAGAATAGACAAAAAAAAAAAATAGGATCCATCAATATGCTGTCTACAAGAGACACACTTTAGAAACAAAGACGTAAATTTATTAAAAATCAAAGGATGGAAAAAAATACATCAATCAAACAGCTACCAAACAAGAGCAGGAGTGGCAATACTAATCTCAGATAAAATAGACCTTAAAACAAAATGAACCATAAAAGACAAAGAAGGACACTATATAACGATTAAAGGGATGATCCATCATGAAGGCATAACCATTAATAAATATCAACGCACATAATGACAGGCCTCCAAAATACATTAAACGGCACTGAAAAGAGAAATTGACATTTCCACAATAACAGTAGGAGACTTTAGTACACCATTCTTGGTAAAGGACAGAAGATATAGAAACTCAACAAAGTTACGGAAGAGCTAAAGGGCACAATCAGCCAACTTGACCTCATAGACACGTATAGAACATTCCACACAACAGCTACAAGGTACACATTCTTTTCCAATGCACATGGAATGTACTCTAGAATAGGCCACATCTAGGCCACAGAACAACCGTCAACAAAACCCAGAACATTGAGATAATACAAGGTATCTTCTCTGACCACAACACCATCAAAATAGAAATTAACAACAGGAAGAGGAAGGAAAAAAATTGATTATATAGAAACTGCATAACACCCTGCTTAAAAACCACTGGGTAATAGAAGAAATCAAAGATGGAATAAAAAAATTCCTAGAATCAAACAAGAATGAAAACACACCATACCAAAACCTTTGGGACACAGCAAAGGCAGTACTCAAAGGTCAATTTATAGCAATAGATGCACACATCAAAAAATAAGTAGAGGGATAAAATCAAAACATTAGCAACACAACTTGAACAAATAGAAAGAGAACGGCAAAAGAAGCCCACAGGCACCAGGAAAAAAAAAATGATAAAGATCAGAGCAGAAATAAATGAAATAGAGAATAGAAAAACAATAGAATCAACAAAACCAGAAGTTGGTTCTTTGAAAGGATCAACAAAATCGACAAACCACTGGCCAAATTGACAAAAAAAAAAAAAAAAGGAGAGGACACAAACAACCCAAAAAAGAAATGAAACGGGGGACACTACAACAGACCCAAGTGAAATAAGAAGGATAGTAACAGAGTTTTATGAAAAACTATGCTCCAACAAATTTGAAAACCTAGAGGAAGTGGACACATTTCTACAAACACACCACCTACCCAAACTTTCACAAAATAATGTTGAAAATCTGAACAGACCTGTAACAAGAGAAGAGATTGAAAAGGTGGAAAAAAAATAAAAGCTCCCAACAGAAAAAAGCTGTGGCTCAGATGCCCTCACTGGAAAATTCTACCAAACATTCAGAGAAGAGTTTACACCAGTACTATTCAAACTATTTCAGAACACAGAAAAAGAAGCAATATTTCCGAATTCATTTTATGAAGCCAGCATTACCCTGATACCAAAACCAGGCAAAGACACCAGAAAAAAGAAAATCACAGACAAATATCTCTCATGAATATAGATGCAAAAATTCTCAACAAAATTCTAGCATCCTATCAAAAAAATAATACACCACAACCAAGTAGGATTCATACCAGGTATGCAAGGATGGTTCAACATTAGAAAATCAATCAACGTAATCCACCACCTAAATAAAAGGAAAGAAAAGAATCACATGATCATCTCAATCAACACAGAAAAAGCATTTGACAAAGTCCAACGCCTATTCCTGATAAAAACTCCCAATAAAATAGGTATAGATTGGAAATTCCTCAATATAATAAAGGTCAATGTTAAGAGGCTCTAACACGGCATTAACAGGATACAAACCATAACTAACAACACACAAACTCTAGAAGATAAGCTAGATAACTGAAATCTTCTAAAAATTAAACACTTATACTCATCAAAAGACTTCAACAAAAGAGTAAAAAGAGAACCTAAAGACTGGGAAAAAGATTTTGGCTATTGCAAATCAGTCAAAGGTCTAATCTCTAAAATATACAGGAAAATCTAATACCTCTACAACAAAAAGACAAATCCAACTAAAAAATGGCTAAAGGAAATGAACAGACACTTCACCAAAGAAGACATTAAAGGGGCCAACAGACACATGAAGAAATGCTCTGGATTACTAGCCGTTAGAGAAGTGCAAATCAAAACTACAATGAGATACCATCTCACATTGGCATTACTGACACAAATAAAAAAAAACAGGAAATAACAAACGTTGCGGAGGTTGCAAGGAGACAGGAACTCTCATGCACTGCTGGTGGAAAAGCCAAATGATACAACCATTTTGAAAACTATATGGCACTTCCTTAGAAAACTAGAAATAGAAATACCATATGATCCAGCAATCCCACTCCTAGGAACATATCCTAGAGAAATAAGAGTAGTCACACGAGTAGACATATGCAAACACATGTTCATTGCAGCACTGTTCACAACAGCAAAAAGATGGAAGTAACCTAGATGCCCATCAACAGATGAATGGAAAAACAAACTATGGTACATACACACAATGGAGTATTACACAAAAATAATGATGAATCTGCGAGGCATCTCACAACATGGATGAATCTGGAGGGCATCATGCTGAGTGAATAAGTCAATCACAAAAGGACAAATACATGAGACCACTACTGTACAAACTCATGAAAAGGTTTACACACGAAAAGAAACAATCTTTGATGGTCACAAGGGAGGGGAGCGATGAGAATGGAAAAACACTAAATACACAATAAAGTGGTAACTTTGGTGAAGAGTAAGATAGTACACTGTACTGGGGAAGCCAGCATACCTTGTACAAGGCAAGGTCATGGAAGCTTCATAGACACATCCAAACTCTCTGAGAGATCAAACTGCTGGGCTGAGAGCTGTGGGGATCATGGTCTCAAGGAACATCTAGCTTGATTATCATAGTTTATAAAGAAAACGTTCTGCGTTCTAATTTGGTGAGTAGCATCTGGGGTCTTAAAAGCATGCGAGCGGCCATCTAAGATACTCCACTGGTCTCACCTCTTTGGGAGCAAGGGAGAATGAAGAAAGTTAAGGATACAAGGGAAAGATTAGTCCAAAGGATTGAATGGACCACAACTAGACTCCACCAGACTGAGTCCAGTACAACTAGAGGGTGACCAGCTACCACCACTGACTGCTCTGAGGGGGATCACAATAGAGGGTCCCAAACAGAGCTGGAGAAAAATGTAGAACAAAATTCTAACTCACAAAAAATGACCAGACTTACTGGCCTGACAGAGACTGGAGAAACCCCGAGAGTAGAGCCCCTGGACATCCTTCTAGCTCAGTAATGAAGTCATTCCTGAGGTTCACACTTCAGACCAAGTTTAGATAAGCCCATAAAACAAAAGGAGACTAAAAGGGCACACCAGCCCGGGGGCAAGGACAAGAAGGCAGGAGGGACAGGAAGGGTGGTAGTAGGGAACCCAAGGTCAAGAAGGGAGAGTGTTGACATGCTGCGGGGTTGTTAACCAATGTCATAAAACAGTATGTGTACTAACTGTTTAATAAGAAGCTAGTTTGTTCTGTAAACCTTCATCTAAAATACCATTAAAAAAATAATTACAGTCAAGAAAATTCCTTAACATATAGGGTCACCATAAGTGGGAATCAACTCCATGGCGGCTAACAACATAGTAATTTAGGTTTATCAACATATTTCCCTTTTCTGGTGCTCATTATTACTTCCTACATTTCTGGGCTGCTTTCTGATTTTTTTTTTTTCTGACTTAGTATTCCTTCTGCTTAAAAAAAAAAAAAAAAAAAACTAGTTTTAGTATTTCTGTTGTATGGCTCTGCTGGCAACAATTTCTTTCAGATTTGTTAATCTGGAAATGTCATATTTTTAACCTTGATATTTTCAAACTTTTTCTTTTAGAAGAGTTTTAGATTTATAGAAAAATTGTGAATGTAGTACAGAGAGTTTCCACGTACCCCCACACCCGGTTTCTCATTTCAGAAACGTCTTAAGTTACTATGTACTCTTGTTACGATTAATGACCCAGTACTGATACATTAGTATCAACTAAAGTCCATACCTAATTCAAATATTCTTAGTTTTTACCTGATGTTCTTTTTCTGTTCTAGGTTCTCATCTAGGACGCCACGTTACATTTAGTATCATGTCTCCTTAGGCTGTGACGGTCTCTCAGACTTTCCTTGTTTTGGATGACCTTGGCAGCTTTGAGAAATGCTGGTCATGGATTTTAAGGAATGTCCTTCAATTTTTCTCATAATTAGATTGAGGTTATGTGTTTTTAGGAGGAATACCACAGAAGTACATTAAGTCCCCAGGTTATGAATGTCCAACTTATGGACAACTTGTACTTGCCCTTTAATGTTACATGACTTTGTCATCGCTTTGAAACGATCGAACCCGCCCCTACTCAAAACAATTTCTTGATCACGATTACCTTCACCGGCTGCACATGCAGCTTATAAGTCATTGCAAAGACTTCAAGCCTTTTCTTGCACTACAGACAAAACATTAAAAATTCCATTGCTGTCAAATACATTCCAGCTCATGGTGACCCTGAAGGGCAGAGCAGAGCTGCCCCATAGGCTTTCCAAGGCTGTAATCTTCAGAGAGGCAGACTGCCACATCTTTTTGCAGTGGAGAGGCTGGTGGTTTCAAACTGCTAACCTTGCAGTTTTCAATGAGTGCTTAATCACTGTGCCACGAAGGTTCCTTTCCTGCACTAAAAAAAAAAAAAAAGTAAGGCTAAATAAGAACCATATTTACCTGTTCCAGCTTACCTACAAATTCAACTTAAATACACAGCTAGGAACAGGTCTCGTTCATAACCTGGGGAATGCCTGTAAAGTGTCATTTTTATCCCATCATATCAAGGAAACATATTATCAAGATATCACTGTTGATGTTAACGCTGATCACCTGGCTGAGGTAGTGCTTGTCGGGTTTCTCCATTATAAAATTACTCTACTTTTCATCTTTTTCATACTGAATTATTTGGAAGGAAGTCACTATTCACAACCCATACTTAAGAAGTGGACAGTTATGTTTTCCCTGTCTTGAGGGAGGAGTATCTATATAAATTATTTGCAGTTCTTCTGCATGGGAGATTTGCCCGTTCTCCTTCATTTACCTTCATTTTTGCAGAATTTTTCAGTGGATAGAATTCTAGGTTGGCAGTTGTTATCTTCGAGCATTTCAGAAGTGTTATTTCATTATCATTTGAATTTCCTTTTGAAAATAATATGACTTTTTTTCCTTCTGTATGCTTTTAAGAATTTTTCTTTGTCCTTTCTCAGAAGTTTCACTACGATATGCCTCGATGTGTTTTTTCTTTGTATTTATCCTCCTAGGTGTTTGTAGTGCATCTTGATTCTGTGGTTTGATGTCTTTTGGTTTTAGAGAAACTGTTTCTGGCATTATCTGTTCAAATATTTCTTTTGTTCTATTTTTCTCTCCCCTTTCTTCTAGTACTCCAATTGTATGTTTGTGATATCATTTCATCATATACATCATTTGTTTCCAGGTATTTTCTGTTTTTTTTTTAACCCCTTTTTTCTTCCCTTGCTTCAGTCAAGATATATTCTATTGACCTGTCTTCCAGGTTATTAATTCTATAATCAGCTATTTATAATTCCATCTATTACATTCTAATTTGGGCATATCTGCTGCAAAAGACCTCTTTAAAGTGTTAAAAAGCAAAGATATAAACCTTGAAGACTAAGGTGCGCCTGATCCAAGCCATGGTGTTTTCAATTGCCTCATACGCATGTGAAAGCTGGACAATGAATAAGGAAGACTGAAGAAAAACTGATGCCTTTGAATTATGGTGTTGGTGAAGAATACTGAATATACCACAGACTGCCAAAAGAATGATCAAATCTCTCTTGAAAGAAGTACAACCAGAATGCACCTTAGAAAGCAAGGATTGTGAGACTATGTCTTGCATACTTTGGACATGTTATCAGGAGGGCTCAGTCCCTGGAGAAAGACATTATGCTTGATAAAGTAGAGCGTCAGTGAAAAAGAGGAAGGCCCTCGACAAGATGGATTGACACAGTGGCTGCAACAGTGGGCTCAAGCATAACAATGATTGTGAGGATGGTGCAGGACCGGGCAGTGTTTTGTTCTGTTGCACATAGGATCACTGTGAGTCAGAATCGAATCTATGGCACCTAACAACAACATTACACTCTGCATTACAATAATTGTCTTTTCTATTTCTATCATTTCTATTTTTTATTTTTATAAATTCTAGTTCTCAAGTGAAATTTATCTAGTCATCGATGTCCTTGTCTTCATGAATCCTTTCTTCTTTGCCTTGCTTCATGATATTGTAGCTGGATGCTGTAAACATTTCTCCTTTGCCAGCTGGGCACTGTAAGTTCCTCTTAGTAGACAGCAAAGAGGAATGTTGCAAGGGAAGGGGGCTTCTCTTCTTGTGCTGGTTCTTTTTTTTGGGGGGGGGGGTGGTTTATACAGTGGTTGCCAGCAGGCTGCTTCCTTGTAAGTGGAAAACTTCATCAGCTTCCCTGCCAGTGGCATGTGGAAACCTAGTAGTACACATGTCATGGATTAAATTGTGTCCCCCCAAAAATATGTCAACTTGGTTGGGCCATGATTCCCAGTGTTCTGTGGTTGTCCTCCATTTTGTGATTGTGGTTTTATGTTGAGAGGATCAGGGTGGGATTGTAATACCACCCATACTCAGGTCACTTCCTTGATCCAAGGTAGGGGGAGTTTCCCTGGGGTATGGCTTCTATCTCTCAAGAGATAAAAGGAAATGGAAGCAAGCAGAGAGTTGGGGACCTCATACCACCAAGGAAATGGTGCCGGGAGAAGAGTGCATCCTTTGGATCCAGGGGTCCCTGCGCCTGAGAAGCTGCTCGACCAGGGCAAGATTGAGGACAAAGACAGAGAGAGAAAGCCCTCCCCTGGAGCTGACGCCCTGAATTTGGGCTTTTAGCCTACTTTACTGTGAGAAAATAAATTTCTGTTTGTTAAAGCCATCCACTTGTGGTATTTCTGTTTTGGAAGCACTAGATGACTAAGACAGCACACTCTTGTCGAGTTTCATCAGCATTACAGTAGGCAGCTTCCCTGTGAAGCTCATTGCCACTCCAATGAGCAAGTTCCTGCTCATCACCCTGCCAGCAGCACCTCAGCAAACTTTTCCACCATCCAGTGGATCATAGCTACATGCTCTCTAACGAGATATGAATTTCAGTGTGGCCAGGGAAGTTGGTACTTGAATGTTTTTCTTTCTTGGGTGCTCTCCTTCAGTCCTGGATGCAGTGGCTGTTCCCTGCATCTGCTATTCTTTAGCAGTCTCTTTAACCCTCTTAGTACTACTTACTAGTTAATAAATTCTATATTATAAACATAAACATATAAACACACACACACATTTTGTCCTGATCAAGTCACTGCTCTAGGTTCTGCGTTTCTTACTGAACCTGATGGGTATACCTTCTCTCCAGTGTCCTGATTTCTCAAACCTTGGCTTCCTTGACAGCTCTGAACTTCAATTTATGTTTTCCCAGTCCAGGGAGAGTGCTGAAAGCTCTGCACAATTTTCTGCCTGTTAGCAGCCACTTTCTTCTCGCCTTTCACCCATAACCACTATGTCACTTATGAATTAATCTCTTAAGGGGAAAACTCATCTAATTGACTTTCTTGGATGCCATATTTTCTGATGTGTTCAGATAAGTGATTTTTATATTATAACCAATTTTTCTAGTTGTTCTCAGCAAGAGAATTGGTCTGCTACTATTTCATCCATCATAGCCAAAAAGAGAAGGCCAACCCACACTATTACTTGTTCCTCTTGTCATATTATTCCAAAGAAAACCCTATTAACTTAGGCTTATGAGCTCATTTATTTTTCTTACAACCTGACTCAGTCAACAATTTGATTATTCATGACTAATAAACTTGAAATAATTAACAAAGAGTATAAAACTTTATAATTAGGTTCTGTACTATGTGCGACAGGAGATCATAGAGAAAAAGATTAGTGAAGGTTGGTTTCTAATGGATACTAGGGTATAAGTTTACATACAAGTTATAGATATTATTCCCCAAGCTTTGTTCACTGAAAAAGCAGAGAATTATTGTAATAGGTCAGCTATGAAGAGTCCTAAAAAAGTTTCATATCTTTTCACACTGTAATCTTAAAATTAAGAATTCATCCAAAAGTGTATTTCATAGGAATTCGACTGTGTTAGGCACTTTTCCATATGTATCATGCAGACCTCATAGTTATGATCTAAAAAGTATGGTAGTTAAAAAGAGAAAACTGGAGGACATACATATATTAAGCAAAACATTTGTAACAATTTAAATTTGTAACAATATGGGAATAATTAAGTATATTTAACCCATCACTTCAATGCAGTCTTTAAAAGTGTAACTGTGATGACTATAAAACATGTAAAATGTCATGTTGAAATAGGTTACTAGTTGATTTTGTGCTTTAGTTGCAACTATAAAAGTCATATTTTTATAGACAAAACTTGGAAAGATTTTAAAAAATCAAGTAAATTGATATATATTATGGTGGTAGATTTATACCTTCTTAAGTTTCTATTTTTGTTTTTCTAATATTGCTTATGCCATTACTTTTAAAAATAGGCTTGAAGTTTCTGACAGACAAAAAAAAAAGGAAATAAAACAATGGATTATATAATTTTCAGTGACCATTAAAAGAAAAAATATTTGTTTTTCAGAAGGCACCAATTTTTGCTGGCATTAAATTCTTATAGAAATTTGTTACATGCACTTCAAATATAAGGATCGTTAGGGAAAACAATGACAATGTCTTAAACAGAAGATTTTCAAAAAAATGCCAAAATTTTCTTTATCAATCTTTGACTAATATTGACCAGTATTAAAAGGTAAGATGTAATGTAGGGGGATATTAAGGCCACATTACTTCAATGGAAAGCAGTTAATATGGCCTAGTGAAATTGTCTTTTCCTGAAATAAGTATATAATTTTTAAGATAAAAGCAATGCTTACTTTGCACAGCCCTGAACAGGACTTTGGAAAATAATTTTTGCTCTTGGTCCAAATATATGCATTTTATGTGCTTTCCAGTTTACCACAGTTCTTCCCACAACCTATTCTCTCAAACTGAGCAACCTCCCTTGTTTATATAGTTTCACTGGCTCTGAAGGCTTTCAGACTTTCCTCCTCTTGGCCTAAGAGACTTAGCTTGATATTAAAAGATTCACTGTTACTTCTAGTTATGGGTGAGTTGAATATAAGGTCCTTTGCTTCTAAAGAATGTAAATAAGGATATCTTTGTGAGCTAATCTGATGGAAACCTGTCAATAAAGATACTCAGTTTTGATTCTGAAAAATTAAAATAATGAATACCAGTGTAAAGACCTCTTTCACATATTATGTTGTTAGGTGCCATCGAGTCTGTTCCAGCTCATAGAACACTGTGTACAACAGAATGGAACACTGCCTGGTCCTGTGCTATCCTCACAATCATTGCCATGTTTGAGCCCATTGATTGTTGCAGCCTCTGTATCAATCCATCTCATTGAGGGTCTACCTCTTTTGGAAGACCCTCTGTTTTACCAAGCAGGATGTCCTTCTCCAGGGACTAGTCATTCCTGTTAACATGTCCAAAATATGTGAGACGAAGACTCACCATCCTCACTTCTAAAGAACATTCTAGCTATACTTCTTCCAAGACAGATTTGTTTGTTCCTCTTGCAGTACACGGTATATTCAATATTCTTCACCAACACCATAATTCAGAGGTATTAATTCTTCTTCAGTCTTCCTTATTCATTGACCAACTTTAACATGACTGAAAACATGGCTTGGGTCAGGCACACCTTAGTCCTCAAGGTGATGTCTTTTCTTTTGAACACTTTAAAGGGGTCTTTTGAAGCAGATTTGTCCAATGTAATACGTCATTTGATTTGGGGATTGCTGCTTCCATAAACATTGATTGTGAGTCCAAATAAAATGAAATCCTTGATATCTTTGAATTTTCTCCTTTTATCATGATGTTGCTTATTGGTCCAGTTTAGAGGATTTTTTTGTTTTCCTTATGTTGACAAGTAATCCACACTGAAGGATGTAGTCTTTGATCTTTATTAATAAGTGCCTCAAGTCCTCTTCACTTTTGGCAAGCAAGGTTGTGTCATTTGCATATCGCAGGTTGTTAATGAATCTTCCTCCAATCCTGATGATGCCTTCTTCTTCATATAGTCCAGCTTCTCAGATTATTTGCTCAGCATATAGATTGAATTAATACGGTGAAAGGATATATAATCCTGATGCACACCTTTCCTGATTTTAAACCATGCAGCATCACCTTGTTCTGTTTGAATGACTGCCTCTTTGCTATATACAGGTTCTACATGAGCACAAATAAGTGTTCTGGAATTCCCGTTCTTTGTAGTATTATCCATAGTTTGTTATGATCCACACAGTCAAATGACTTTGCACAGTCAATAAAACACAGGTAAGCATCTTTCTGGTATTCTCTGCTTTCAGCAAGATTCATTTGATATAGGCAATGATATACCCCATTCCATGTCCTCTTCTGAATCCAGGTTGAATTTCTGGCTGTTCCCTGTTAATTATCTTTAGCAAATTTGACTTGCATGTGATATTAATGATATTGTTTGATAATTTCCACATTCTGTCAAATCACTTTTCTTTGGAATAAGAACAGACATGGATTTCTTCCAGTTGGTTGTCCCAGTAGCTGTCTCCCAAATTTCTTGGCATAGATGAGTGAGTGCTTCCAGCATTGCATCAGTTTGTTAAAACACCTCAATTGATACTCTGTCAGTTTCTACAGCCTTGTTTTTCACCAAGGACTTCAGTGCATTTTGGAGTTCTTCCTTCATTACCATCAGTTCTTTATCATACGCTACCTCCTGAAATGGTTAAAAGTTGACTATTCGTTTTAGTACACTGACTGTATATTCCTTCCATCTTCTTTTGATGTTTCCTACATTGTTCAATTTCTTTTGCCAATGGAATCCTTCAATTTGCAACTCGAGGTCTGAATTTTTTCTTCAGTTCTTCCAGCTTGAGAAATGCTGAGTATGTTCTTCCGTTTTGGTTTTCTAACTCTGACTGCACATTTCATTATAATACTTTACTTTTTCTTCTCAAGCTACCCTTTGATATCGTCTGTTCAGCTCTTTTACTTCATCATTTTTTCCATTCACTTTAGTTATTCTCCATTCAAGAGCAATTTTCAGAGTCTCTTCTGACATCCATTTTTGTCTATGTTTCTTTTCATCCCACAGCTCATCTGGTCTTTGTCATTAGTGTTCAATGTATCAAATCCATTCTTAAGAGGATCTCTAAATTCAGGTGGGATATACTCAGGGTTGTACTTTGTCTCTCATGAACTTGTTTTAAATTTCTTCAGCTTCAACTTGAACTTGCATATGAGCAATTGATGATCTGTTCTACAGTCAAGCCCTGGCCTTGTTCTGACTGATGATATTGAGATTCTCCATTGTTTCTTTCCACAAATGTAGTCAATTTGATTACTGTGTATTCCGTCCAGTGTGGTCCATGTATATAGTTGCCATTTATGTTGTTGAAAAAAGATATTTCATTGAATAAGTCATTGGTCTTGCAAAATTCTCTTATGCCATCTCTGGTGTCATTTCTGTTTCCACGGCCATATTTTTTAATTACTGATCCTTCTTCTTTGTTTCCAAGTTTCACATTCCATTCACCAGTAATTGTCAATGCATCTTGATTGCATGTTTGATCAATTTCAGGCTGTGGAAGTTGGTAAAAGTCTTCAATTTCTTCATCTTTGGTCTTAGTGGTTGATATATAAATTTGAATAATAGTTGTATTTTTGGTCTTCCTTTTAGGCATATGGATATTATCCTATCACTGATTGTGTTCTGCTTCAGGATAGATACTGAAATGTTCTTATTGACGATGAATGTAATACCATTCCTTTTGAATTTGTCATTCTGGGCATAGTAGACTATATGATTGCCTGATGCAAAATGGCCAATACCAGGCCATTTCACCTCACTAATGCCTGGTCAATCTTTAAGCGTTCAATTTCATTTTTGACTACTTCCAATTTTCCTTGATTCATACTTGTATATTTCATATTCCAGTTATTACTGGATGTTTGTAGCTGTTTCTTCTCATTTTGAGTCATACCGTATCGGCAAATGAATGTTCCAAAAGCTTTACTCCATCCACATCATTGAAGTTCACTCTACTTTGAGGAGGCAGCTCTTCCCTAGTCGTACTTTAGAGCTACAGCTGCTAACCAAAAGGTTGGCAGTTTGAATCTACCAACTGCTCCTTGGAAACCCTATGGGGCAGTTCTACCCTGTCCTATAGGGTCGCTATGAGTGGGAATTGACTTGATGGCAATAGGTTTGTTTTTTGTTTGTCCAACCTGAGAGGCTTTTCTTCCAGCACTATATCAGACATTGCTACCCATAAGGTTTTCATTGGCTAATTTTTTTCAGAAGTAAATTGCCAGGTCCCTCTTCCCAGTCTGTCTTAGTCTGGAAGCTCTGCTGAAACCTGTCCACCATGGGTGACCCTGCTAGTATTTGAAATACCTGTTGCATGTCTTCCACCGTTACAGAACACGCAAGCCACCACAGTATGATAAACTGACAGATGATTGCTGGCTTTCACATATAACTAACAATATTCAGTAGTTCCACATGTAACTACCTACCATAAACCTAATAATTATGCCCATGATTAGCAAATGTCAACTAAAATTTTAAGTTTCATTTGTTCACATATGTATATTTTTCCTCTGTATGTACTGTAGGCCTACTGCTGGCCTATGATAATATCATGGTCTTCTGATCATAATCAAAAACATGGAAGAAAACACTAGAAATTGGTACCAAACTGGCCCTTGACATCAGAATGCTCATAATGAAACTGGTAAGACAGGACATACATGTTTTCAAGAGTTGAGAAATAAAAGACAATTTGAGATTTTGTTGGTTAGAATGATTAATAAAAAGAATGATTAGTATATAAAAACAACAAAAAGGATTTAAAATCTTTCTTCTGCTCAGGAAGAATTTTAGTAAAACACAAAGCAGCTAAAAATATTTTGAGAAATATATTTTATATTTTTGGAGCTAAAATAACATCTAGGGTAAAGAGCATAAATTAAGGATAGATTTCCCCACATACACTTTAAAATCTGCCAGTCAGAGTGAACAAATTTAAAAAAAGAAATAAGAAGCACCACTGACTCCAATAAGGCAAAGCACAGACATCATTAATACATAAAAAATTCACTTAAATCAATAAGGAAAAGATGAACCTTCCCAAACAGAAGTTTGGGCTAATGAAAAAAACTGAAAATCAGAAATACGAATGCTGAATAAGTATCAAAGGTTGATGAACTGCACAGGTAATCAAAGAAATTAAAATTAAATTAATACTGTTTTTCTCTATCAGATTTACAAAGATTAAAACAAATGCTAATATGTAGGGTTGAGAAGGGTGTGGCTAAAGAGATGTACTCATACTTTGTTAGTAATAGAATGACCTAGGACAGGCTTTCCCCCAGCAATTTGACTTTCAAGAATATATCCTAAGGATATATTCACCAGTGTGCATAATGACGTATATTTTTATTACCAGAAAAAATAGAAACTATCTAAACGTCAAACAGTAGGAAATTAAGTAAATTATGATAAATCCAAACCAAGGACTACCATATAGCAGTTAACATTCATACTCCAGGAAAAAATTTATTTACCTCTGTGAATGTCATGGTATATTAAGTGTATGTATACTGACATACACACACACACAAATACATACACACATACAATATGGCAATTGCATATGTATCTACTTATCTATTAATGTTTGCCCTCAGAAAAAATGCAAAGACATATTCAAATACGCTAACACTGATTATCTTTGGGTAAAGTGATTATGGGTTGTTTTTGTTTTGTTGTTTTCCACTTACCTGTTTCCCAATTTTATTGCAATGAGAATACTTTCAGAAAAACAGATGCCAATTTTTTAAAAAGTTGAGGCTGAATGGTTCCCACTACTCTTCTTTCCTTTTTATGTACTCTCTGCCATGATGCACAATTATACCACATTTAGGGCAAAATCTGTATTCAATTGAATTTTAAAATATGTAGTATTTTAAATTTTCTTTTTGAGTTCACTCTCATTCTTTTTTTATATATAATTTTATTTATTTTGTTGTTGTTGAGAATATACACAGCAAAACATACACCAGTTCTGCAGTTTCTGCATGTACCATTTAGTGACACTGATTAAATTACATTCTTCGAGGTGTATAACCATTGTCACCCTACTTTTCTGTGAATTCATTTTCACAGAAATAAATTAACATAAATTCACTCCCCCGTAAGATTCCTATACAATCTTTCGAGTTGCTGTTGTCAATTTGATCCCATACAGATAGTTCTTAAAACATCATAATGCTAATGGAGACAGCTAAAATATTGTTTGGTTTTAAGAAGACTTTATTGGTAACTTTGGCTTAAGGTTTAAAAATTATCTCAGGGCAATAGTTTCAGGGGTTCTTCCAATCTTCATGGCTCCAGGAAGTCTAGAGTTCATGAGAATTTTAAATTCTGTTTTATTACCCCTCCCCCCCCGCTTTGGTCAGGATTGTTCTATGGAATCTTTGATCAAAATGTTCAGTAATGGTAGCCAAGCACCATCCAGTTCTTCTGGTCTCATGGCAAAGGAGGCAGTTGTTCATGGGGGTAATCAGCCATATATTCCATATCCTCCTCCTACTCCTGTCTCCAAGTAGAGACCAATTGTTGTGCCTTGGATGGCCGCTTGCAAGCTTATAAGACCCCAGGTACTATGTATCAAACTAGGAGATAGAACAGAGGCACTAAACATCTCATTAGGCCAATTAATTGGAATGTCCCATGAAATCATGGCCCTAAACCTACAAAGCAAGAAACCAAATCCTATGAGGTTTTTGATTGTACAGCCTCAGCAGCTATTCTTTTTTTTTTTGTCATTGTTGTAAATACACCTAACACACAACTTTTGCCAATTCAACTTTTTACAGGTGTACAACTTATTGACACCAATAACAATAATCAGCTGTGCAACTCTATACTTAATGCAATTTTTCCATCACCATTAACCCTCCCCTTTCCCCTCCATCCTGCCCCTGGTAACCACTGATAAACTTTGTTCTCTATACATTTGTCTTTTCTTGTCTTTTTATATAAGTGAGGTCATACAATATTGGTCCTTTTCTGATTGACTTATTTCACTCAGGATAATGTCTTCCATTTCCATCATTATTGTAGCATGTATCGAAACCTCATTTCTCCTACTGGCTGAGTAGTATTCTATTAAATGTATGTACTACACTTTGTTTATCCATTCATTGATTGATGGGCATTTAGGTTGTTTCCACCTTTTGGCTATTGTAAACAGTGCTGCAATGAACATTGGTATACAAGAGTTTGTTTTTTAAATAATTTTAAATGAATGGTCTTCAAAGTTATGATTGTTAAGTTGCTTCTTAAAGAAGTTAAAGTGACTCAGTGATTACATTCAAGTATGGGTGATGCCAGCATTCTCTTCAGTCCATTTCCTATGGCCAAGGCTGTATCATCCAAAGAGTTGGATGTGCCATACTTGAGAAAACAGCAAAACATGTGAGTGCTTCTGACGTCTGGTGGAGTGTTAATATTCAAATAAGGACAATATTCTGGAATATCCTCAGTGGAAGGTATACAAGAGACCATGTATTCCCCCTAGAAATTCAACCCAGGCTAATGCACTGATGATTTGAAGGGAGGAGAGGATGTTTTGTTAACTGTCTGTACCAGGAACCTCCTGCCAGGGCTAAAGCTGAAGCCCTTTAAGGACCAACAAATGCTACAGGAAGATCACTTCTCTAGGTAGGCAACAATTCCAAATGGAATGGCTCCTCTCTGGCTTAGGTCTTGGTCTGCCAGTGCGCAAGCGAGCACAAGAGTAAACTCCTTTATGAAGTGTTTGTCTCTATCTTCATGGTCCTTAGTTTTGTCATCTGTGCAGTAGAAAAAAAGAAAGTAAGGCTTTTGTGAGAATCAAATTATATAATACATTTAAAGTGCTCAATTTCTAGCATAGAGTAAGCTTTAGAAATACTAGCTGTTATTATTATTATTAGCTAAATATTACCTATTATTATGATCACATACTTGAGGCTTTTTAAAAAAATTGACTGAATAACCCAACCAATGGATAGACTCCGTTACTTGTGCTTGTTCACTGGTCAGGTACGTACTGACACTAATACGTAAAAGATATACACATCTATCAGTTGTCTTCTACTTTTCTTTAAAGAGTAAGAAAGTATGGTGCACATGTGGCGGTCCCATGTACTCAGAAAAAAAAGAAAAAAGGAAATATATTTATATCAATCAAAAACTAGTGTTTGTAAGTAAAAAATCTGAAAGTCATTGGCTTTGAAGATAGTTCTGAAAACCAGGTCAATACTTCAGATTTTTAATTGTAGTTTTATAAGATACTCACTGCATGATAGATTTCAGGCTGTTTCATGTGTCCAGTGTCATTCAAGGTTGCAAATAAATTTGGCTTTTCAAAAAAGCAAGATGAATGACAAAAATTCTCTGACATACAGCACGGCTTTTTAACGTCTTCCAGGTTAGGCCTGACAGAAGTTCAGTGATACCATCAAGGCTATCAATCCATCTGTAAGGACACACTGCAGTCTCTTCACGAATTAAATACGATGTTTGCAAGAGCAGAGTTGTGTTTCTGCATGTAGGACAAAAAAAGGTCTGTTAAATCAGCTACACAAATAAGCTATTGATTCCTACCTTTCAACAAAGTTTGTGCATTTGGGCTCCTTATATTTGATCATTTGCCTAAAACTTGCTTCTCTTCTAAAATCATATGATCCATTTAGTCTATGGTTATAGAGTTTTAGTGATAGCTTATACTTTTTTCTGGAATATAGCAAATAAACTGAACCGAGGTGACCACAACCTAAAGAGGCAACCTAAGAAGCGTTTTGCTTTAACTCACATCTTTCTCTGAACTAAATGTGTTTTGTCCAATTTAGCATGTGTGTTTTTACTTTGTTTTCAAAGGATTTTATGTTTGCTCTGTGGAAATTACCCAAAAAGTGCACACACATCTTGTGCATCATAGTCATTTTCAAATCAATAGGTTTTGCAAAGTGATGACCTAAGCTTCTTATAGCAATTAGCTTTTATAGAAAAATGGTCGATTTCTCTTTAAGTCTCAGGGTTAATGTAATCCTCTATTGGTTAAGGTAAGATGTGGCATTAATCAGCATTTCTAGAAAAATCACACATACCCAAAATAATTGGGAAATGCACTTAAAATAAGTGCTAGGTCTTTATGACTTCAGTGTTGAGATTATAGAATTATACATGAACTATACAGAGAATTCTTGCCTTTTAAAAAAAAAAAATTTTTTTTTTTTTTTATAGGGGAGATCTGGGTTTGACTCCCAGACAATGTACCTCATGTGCAACCACCACTCATCTGTCAAGGGAGGCTTGCATGTTGCTGTGATGCTGAACAGATTCCAGAAGCACTTCCAGACTAGGATTAGGAAGAAAGGCCTGGCAATCAATGTCTGAAAATTGGTCAGTGAAAGCCCTGTGGATTACAAAGGTCTGATCCACAACCAGTCACATGTATGGCTCAGGACCAGGCAGTGTTTTGTTCCATTGTCATGATTTGGAGTCCCACTCTACAACAGCTAATAACAATATTCTAAAGATAAATCTGTTCTGAAGCATTTAGATAATGCCAATGGAATACATTCTATACATGGTTTTAATTTTAGTATTTTCCTAAAAATAATGTATATGTGCTTTCATTTTCAGACTTGAGCAACTTGTCGTATTCCTAGTCACTACAGAACAAACCAAGAAGCTCAAAACAAAAATCTTAGTGTTTGTTTCTCTTCTGAGGCCCAAACCATGTTCCTCCTTACACAATTCATTACTAGTGGTGGAGAGAGAAAGTAAAGAGGAATATGGAAATGTGTTAGATTATTGGGCGAAGTATCAGAGGAGATTATTCATTAAGAGCTAGTGACTGCCCTCCTCACATGGTCACTCAATAAAAAGGAAGAATCAATCACAGCTATAATGGAACAAAACGTTGGACTTCAGGCTCTGAAGATACAGGTTGGAGTACCCATTCCACCGCTTATGCAAGATACTGCATAATTAAGTCCACATTTGTGAGTCTCTTCTTATTCACTCAAAAATGTATACGAAGATCTTCAAAGAAATATTGAGAAGCATAAATATGTTAATACTTATGAAAATGGCATGTAAACTTTGAAACCCAACATAAGTGCAGTCTCCAGTATTAAACATAATTTTTTTAGTTTTTCTTTCATATCGCCACTAATTGACTTTTTTTTAAAAAGATTCAGTAGGAATTCATCTAATAAAAAGAAGCACAGAAAGGCTAGCTATATTTTGGTAGGGGGAAAAAAACTTACATTAAGTTGTGGATACTTTAAATAAGTGAAACCACAGGCACTGAAAAAAAGCCATTATATAGCGTCCATTTAATGCAGCACACATTTCTAGAGATATATTTGTTAAGAATTTTTTAAATAAAATTATGAAAAATAATCATGTTAAAGTTACTAACTTAAAGTTATGTCAATTTTAAGCTTATATCATAAAAAAACATAGCTCACAAAATTTGCAATAAATCAGTGAAATTAAATAACTATAAAATTATTTAACCTCTCATTAAAGTCCTTACCTGTTAATTATTAGGACAGGTTTAAAATATTTTGAAGTGTTTATAAGGTATTTATTAAATAAAATTTTCAATTGGGACAAATAATTACATATTATAGTGACATGATCAAGACTATGGGGTTTGGATTGGATATGAATCTTAGATTCTGTAACTTATCTTCTTTATTCTTCAGTTTTCTCATCTATAACATAAGAATAATAACAATCATGCCTGCCCCATAAGGTTTATTGTGTGGATTAAATAAATTATTGCATGTAAAATACTTTGAACCCTTTCAGTCACATAATAAGGGCTCAACAAATGTTATTACCTATTGTTACTACCTTATAATTTGCCAAATGTTAATTACACATAAAATTTGTTCTTTTTCTCTTCTATTATTTGGGTCTAATTTATAGCAAGCAAATCTTCTAAGGGCAATTATCTTTAATTCAAATTCTCTATGCAGTTTATAGCTATAAATAGCTTTCCCAAAGTAACTGCAAAAATAGCTCCATTGAGTGACGTGCTGGGATGTTGCAAGGTTTTAGACTGCGGTCTTACTGATTTATCAGCAATTCTCCGTGAAGGTGAAAGGCCACAGATAAGTCTACAACAGAACTGACAAAAATATGACAAGGAAGTCAAACTGGTTTGCTTTTTTCGTCTATATTTTTCTTAAGATATTCACTGTATGAATTAGACATGATCAATAATTATAATTATGCATTACATATTGCTTCACATCATTAACATTTACACCATATTTTCAAATTCAGGTTTCATTTGAACTTCACAAATTGGGGAGGTCAATAGAGCTGGCCTTATTATTACTATGACAGGCTATATCTTTTTGAGTTGGGGTATTCATGGTTGAGGAACTTATATCCCAGAAGACTATTAAGAAATCACATGAGCCTCTGTAGCCTGGAGTAAAATATGATGTCTTAAATCTGTCTTTAAACTGGAGTCTCAGACCCTCTTTCATTCATGCATCATTACAGGACAATGGTAGGAACAGATGTCACATTAGTGCTAATACTGTTTGTGGGACACATAACACTGATCTATCCTCCAACATGTCAAGGAGATAAATTTTAAATGTAGCTCTTCACTTATTGGCAGAGTGCAGGCCCCCTGATGATGTAGAAAATGATGCAGGCCAAGGTATGACAAATGCTGATAAATGCTAGATTGCAAATTCAACTCTTGATTCACATTTTACAAATAAGGAAACTGAGGCTCTGAGAGATTATATTATAGTCACTCATCATTTTTTCATTTAGCAAATATGTATTGAACGTTTTCTCTATGCTGGGTCCAAAGGGCTCAAGGATCATTATTTTTTTTGTTTTTAAGACAAGACCTCATTTTCATGCTCAGTAAGCTTACTGGGTAGTGTGGGAGGTGTAATTCAACAAGTTGCTGTGAATGAACCGCAGCCAAGGCTGAAATTCAAGCTCACTAAAATCCCAGCTTTCTAGTTCTGAAATAGCTTTACTTTTCTCTATTTCCAAGTTGCCTACTCAGAAATTATTGCCTCATTAAAAAAATTTATTGTTTCCCTTCTCTATCTAAACTGCTTTATCATTTTAATATGGTTGGAAGTCATTACTCAGATGATGCCATATATATCCACCCAATCATTGTACAGCCAGCTTCGTCAGTTATGAAAGCTGATGTGTTTATGATCCCATTAAACACTCTCTTATTCTTCCTTCATTTAATTTCCAACCATAAACAAAAAATTTCACCATGCCAAAAAAGAATTCCCGCCCTTCAAAATATTGATTGGAAGGAGAAAATTCGGCAACACATTCATGTAACATGGAGATACTACTTAAAGCTGAAGGAATAGTTATAAATATTCTGAAGGACAGTATTAAGAGACCTGGCTGTGGAGTCAGAATAGGTTTTAATTCCAGCTCTACCAGTTATTAGTTGTGCAACTCTTCCTGTTACTGTTGCCGTATAACAAATCACCCCAAAATGTAGTAGCTTAAAACAGCATCAGTCACTTTACTCTCTCGGCTTCTGTGGGTTAGGAATTTGGGGAAGGCTTGACTGGGTAGTACTAGCTCCAGATCTCTCGTGCAGTTGCAGTCAGACGGTGACTGGAGCTGGAAGGAGGGGCAGCCAGAATACCTGGGGGCTGGTCAAGCATCTTTTTCTCTTTCTTCTTGTAATCTCAAGCTTCCAGATGGCCTCTCGCGTTGGGCAAGTTTGGGCTTCGGGGCAGTTAAAAAGGCAGTATGGTAGCTCAGGCCTCCACACAAGTGTTTTACTCATCATGGTGAATCATCCTATCTGACATAGGCTTTGAAGTCGTTCAGTGTCACTTTTACCACAATCTACTGGTTTCAAGCAAGTTGCAAGACCATTCAGATTCAAACAAAGGGGAATCTGACTTCCTTCTTAATGTGATAGTGACAAGATCCTTGAAAAGCCCGTGGAAAGGGAGCTATCTTTGGAAAATAAAAATCTGACACAGTGACCCTGATCAAGTGACCTGACTTTTCTGTGCCTCAGTTTTCTCATCTTTAAAATGGGTATAATATGTAGCACTTCAAAGGGTTTTCATTGCTGATATCAGATAAAACTTGGGTGAAAACAGAAAATACCAGGAAGATGTTTACCTGTGTTTTATTGGCTATAAAAAGGCATTTGACTACGTGGATCATTACATATTATGGATAAAATTGCAAAGAATGGGAATTCTAGAACACTCAGTTGTGCTCATGAGGAACCTGTAGGTAGAACAAAAGGCAGTTGTTAGAACAGAACAAGAGGATAATGCATAGTTTAAAATCAGGAAAGGTGTGAGTCAGCATTGAATTCTTTCACCATACTTATTACATCTGTTTGCTGAGCAAATAACTCAACAAACTGGTCTATATGAAGAAGAATGAGGCATCAGGATTGGAGGAAGACTCATTAACAACCCGTGAAATGCAGATAACACAACCTTGCTTGTTGAAAGTGAAGAGGACTTGAAGCACTTACTGATGAAGACCAAAGACTACAGCCTTCCTTACGGATTGCATCTCAACATAAATAAAACAAAAATACTCACAACTGGACCAATAAGTAACATCATGATAAAAAAAAAAAAAACATGATAAACACAGAAAACACTGAAGTTGTCAAGGATTTCATTTTACTTGGGGTCACAATGAACACCCATGGAAGAAGCAGTCAAGAAATCAAATGATGTATTGCATTGGGACAATCTGCTAAAAGTGACCTCTTTAAAGTATTGGAAAGCAAAGATGTCACTTTGAGGACTAAGGTGTGCCTGATCCAAGCATGGTATTTTCAATCACCTCATACGTATTGGAAAGCTGGACAATGAGTAAGGAAGACTGAAGAACTAATGTCTTTGAATTATGGTGTTGACAAAGAATACTGAATATACCATGGATCACCAGAAGAAAAACAAATCTGTATTGCAAGAAGTACAGCCAGAATGCCCCTTAGAGGCAAGGATGGCGAGACTTTGTCTCATGTACTTTGGACATGTTATCAGGAGGGACCAGTACCTGGAGAAGGACATCATGCTTGGTAAAGTAGAGGGTTAGTGAAAATGAGGAAGACCCCCAACAAGATGGATTGACAGAGTAGCTGCAACAATGGACTCAAGCATAACAATGATTATGAGGATGGCACAGAACTGGGCAGTGTTTTGTCGTCCAATGAGTGGGAAGTGACTCAATGGCACCTAACAAGAACAACAAGGTTTTTTAGAATAGTGCTGGAATATTGACTGTTCCCCTTAAATTTCCACTATTATTAATATCTTCAATTCTCAGCACTAATATCATCTCTTCTGTGAAGTCTTCATTATTCACACTGATTCTTTACTCTCTTCAGGCTTGCCATGGCTTTGAAATTACCTCTTCTCTAACGCTTTTTCAGATTTTATTGAGATCACGTGTTCATGTGCAAGAGCAGGAACCAGAATTGTTGTCCAGGAATACAGGTTGTTTATCAGAAGGATGACTCAGTCCAAAGTACAGGCACAAACAACAGTGATGACAATGCAAATTAAGGGAGATGGTGAGGACAAGGCAGGATAATGCAAAATGAAGGCAGGACGAACATGGGTAATAAATGTCTGATTTCCAGTTGGCTTTACTCTTCTGTCAAAACGCTAAAGGTTACAATCACCTTAATAAAGGGTTGCAGGAAATGGTGGAATTCCAGATGAGACAACAGAGTCGTGAATTAGAAAACTCTGGTCTCAAATTAACATCTAGAAAGTAGACTAAATTTGTTGGAATAGTCTAGCTTGCATTTTAACTAGCTCTCCAATCACTGTAATTTACCATGCAAAGTGTCCATAATCAAAAACATTCGCTGAAAGAAAACTGCAGTTGAGAGTGAACATAAACTCTGAACCTGTAAGTGATGTAACTCCACAGCATTCTACCTCTTTTAGAAAAGAAATGAACATTAATGTCAAATTTGTTGGTTTTAATGCAGCAAAAACATCTTTCCCTGGGTATCAGATAGAAACCTACAAAATTTTTAGCAACAAGAAAGACTGCCACCTCCTTTACCTGACATGAATATGCCTTTAAATCACAGGGGAGTTCTGTGAAATCATAAGCAGGACTTGGTCTCCTGCACTAAGGTAATCATTTAAATTAAAGCAAAAAGAAAATCATAGTACATTAAAATTTCAAAAAGCCATTTGTGAATAATACAGTCCTACAGTTTGCTTCATTCCGCTTATTTTTCCCCCCAGCACCCACAGATGTTTAAAAATGAATTTTGCGGTTAAACTCTAGGAATGTCAGATCTCAGAAACAACAGCCGAAGAAACTCTAATTAGCTGTGATGAACGTTGATTATAGAGTGCGGGTATAACAATGATTACAAAAGAAAAAACGAGGTGACGCATCGGTCCCACATACCAAGTGTGGTTGTGTAATTAGAGAAATTTAATCACAGCAGGCAAATGTGATGTATTTGTGTTTGTACCATTTTGTGAATTCACAGGCAGAACTGTCCTCAGAAAATACAAAAGAAATAAAAGCATTCTTTTTTTTTTTTTTATCTCTAAACCATTTAATTCATAAAGGTTCCCCCCCGCCGCCTTTGTCTACCTCCTCCCTACATTCTTCTCCCCCCCACAGAAAACCTATTTCTTTCTCAGCAAAATACTCATCATTATTACCATATTAAGGTGTTCTTTTCAAATGTCCCTGGCTCATTAGTATTAATAGAAGGCTCACACATGTTCCTAGGGAAAAACAGACCCTATTTTATCTGAAACGCTTGACTTTAAAGATGCACTCCCTCACTTGTTTCTGAAAGGCAACAGGAAGTAATAGCTGCACCTAAGGATGAAGCCATGAACGGCACTCACGCACTCTGGTTCTGAGACATTAGGCAGAGCCTCGGTAATTCATGAACAAATTCCAAATATAAGAAGTTACTTGGTCAGCTGAACTCCTGCAGAAAATTCTGTAACCTGTTAGGTCGCAGGGTTTATCTTGAACTAGAGTCTGGCTTGCAGCTGGCTGTCTTTTGATTTTCTGATTAAGTAATGGATGAGAAGAAGGGTCACCCAGGCAGCACAGAACCAAAAAAAAAAAAAATCCCTCATAGAAATCTTGGCTGGCCCACTTTATTCCCAGCGAGAGATTTCTGCTTTGCATTGATTACTCATAAAGCCTTTTCCCTAAGCAATTCTTTTTTTTTTTTTTTTGGCTACTGTTGTTCTATAATTAGGTGTTTATACTGGAATTAGGAACAAATATGAAAAAGGTATACTTCCAATACATTTGTAAAAGGCATCTGAGTTATCGTTGAAGTTGGATTAAACTATATAATTTATCATTATGTCAGTGTATCTGTGTTTGCCTTTGAAATGCAATTTAAGAATAACAAAATAGAGAAATAGCATGACTCATTAGAAGGTCACACATGCACACACACGTCTTATACGTTAAAGTTTTGTGTAGCTTCTTTAAAATCTATATATAATAAATTTTCTGGGCTCAGTCTGATACAATGCAAATATATTCACCCATAGGATAATCTTGCTTAAGATATTCAGAATGCCATCATCCCACAATTTAAACTGCAGAAAACTTTCTCTTTATTGCAAAATAAATTTTGTTAAAAATACATTGTGAAAATGGGAAGAAAGCATACTCCATTTTTACCAAAAAAAAAAACTTACCAACCTGTGCTAAAGAACCTCAGTCAAAACAGACTTCCCAATTCCTTTTTGTAGGCATAATCATAAAAGAATTAGGTGTTTCCCCTCAACTCTGCCCCTCCCAAACACATACATAAACCACATCTATTTGATTAAAGTTCTATATTTGTGAGTTCAAATGCCTATTGGGACAAGGCTGGCAACACAGATAAGTAAAGTGGGGGCTAGATGTAAAAAAAAAAAAAAAAAAAGATCTGTATAAATTGTGTGAGTGGTGAGCAAGGGTAAGATTGTTGACAGAAAAACAAGCCTAATATTGTCAGATCTACTATGTTAAGAGAAGCTGTAAATCTGGATTTTTATATGACATCTCTCAATCTTTAAATGATGACTGAATTTCTAATGGATCAAAGGAAGCATTCTTTGGCTTGATTTCTCTCAACTGGCCACCATTTTGCAAACTGTTCCATACTATGGCACTTTCCGTATTATCAAGGAGGGGTTCAACCACAGTGACAGGCTATGGCCAGAGGGTGATAGAGGTGAACCTTGCAGAGGGAGACAGAGGTGAATCTGGCAGATTAGAATACCACCCCCAATTGCTTCATGGTAAAATTAGCCTGAGGTTTGGGGGGGCACTTCAGATTAAATGAAGCTAAATCCATTTGGAGATCAGTGGATGAGCAAAGGGGAGAAACAGTTTGGGGTGAGAGAAGAAAAGGAGGTGCCAAGAAAGGCTGGTGGCTACAGAGGACATTGAGGGTCCAAAGAAAACTCGTTCACCAATGAAAAAGGGATCACATGATTCCGTTAAGGGTAGGTGCCATGTCTTAATCCCAGTGTTTATGTGTTCAGTGAACCAACCTGACTTCAAATGTTATTCACAGAATGAGGGAGTATAAAGTTTCAGGAATTGCACGGAGAATGAATGATGCTTATGCCAAAGTGAATGTCTCAAGTCACCTGTCTTGACAAAATCATAGTTACCTGGTTGGGCCACAAAACAAGGGCCTGATAAAGCATGGGCCCCTTTGAAGAATTTGACTGTCACAGTAAATGCATATTTTGTTAGCTGATAAATTAATACTGGGACAAACCAGGTTTACAATTTAAAAGGTGACATAAATTACTATGTAGTAACATGGCAACTGAAACGTCTAAAGGAGTATTTGCTAAGGATCCACAATTATCTACTTTACTGGTATTCCCTGTATGTTTAAATATGAGAATGAAAATGAAAACCTTCAATTTTATCTTAATGTCCTTCAGCACTCTTATCTTTAACTGTAGGGATGTGGTACATATACATAAAAGAGAAATGGGGCAAAGCTTCTAGAACCAAACCATTAAATGGGAAGAACATCCTTTCAATAACTTGAGAGCTTTTCTTGAAGCCATGTTCTCATCACCTTGACAACCTAAGAGGACTGCAGAGGACACCTGATGAGGGAAGGATACTCAAAAGCATGTTGAGCATGAGGTCACCAGGAGGATGGACTGGGCCTAGCTACATTATTCAGTTTACAAGACAAGCAAGGGCAAAAATAACATCATAGCCATCTTCAAGGTAAGAGAAAGTGACACACCATTTGCTGAAAGAGCCTGCTATTTAGAAAGAGAAGGAGAAGTGGATGCCTGGATTGGGAAGCAAGGTCAGGCTAATAAAAGCAGTAAATAGAAATTGTCACTCTGTGTAAAAAAATCACTTAGATTGCAAATCAAATTACTGGTAAATTCTAGGGCTACCTTGCAAAGCTTGAACTTTAAAGGAAGGACGAAAGATTCATATTCCCCATGGTTCTTCCTGAGTTAGCTTAAGGTCTCTCTCACAGTTCCAGCATAATATACTTTTAAAAGTAAATGGCATTCAAACACTGTTTACATAAAGAACTCATGCTTACCTGACCATAATCTTGGCAGGCTAGTATAATCTAGATATTCCAAAAAGGAAAATGAAGCTCAAAAAGTTAAATTACATGCCTGTGGTCACAGAGCTGGTAAGGAGAAAAGTCAAGATTAAAACCCAGTAAGCTTTCAGGCACTTAGCGTAATGACATTTTAATTCACTTATATTTTTGTGTTGTGTATGTATATATATTTCCAGTGTTCACCCAATTGTCTGTTATGTTCTTGATCTTGGTCATCATCAGTTTGATTTCTCTGATTGCCCCACTCAGTCTAAGGCACCTAACATATCATCATTCCCAGATCCTGTTTTTGCAGGGCAAGTTTCCAAAGAACTGTTAAGAGATTTGCTGGCTTGCTTACCCAAACGTACATGGCAGAAACAAAGACAATAGGAAGTAAAAAAAAAAAAAAAAAGGTCCTCAAAATGAGCTAAAGGAAGTGTTACAAACACTGCTAAAGCGACAGGACTGAAGAAAGTCAGGGGAACAAGAGCTTGCAGCCGAGTGCAGAAGATCAGGAAATTTAAAGGCTAGAATGTTCAAATTTTAAAGAAACCAGTGAATTTCAGAAAAATGGAGAAAAGCATGCATATGATGAGAATTCATTTCCACTTACTGTGCTCGTATGTCCCTAAAGGAGCATCAGGGAGAAGCAATGAAGCAAATGTACCTTTCGTGTTTAAACATCAATTTTGATTTGAGATAGATACTTGTCTTTCGCGTATTACATTTTTCATAACTAGAAAAGATTGGGAAAATAAACTCTCTAAACTGTTTATGAGCTAAATACTCTTTTGACTTTTAAAATAGAAAAGAATTTCAATAGGAGTAAAGGTTTTCTAGATAAAAGGGAGAAAAAAACACACATTGTGCTTTGTTAATTTTCTTTAAGGACTAGGGTGTTTCAAAGACATAATCCACTAGAATCTGGATCCATATTTAAATAATCTTTAATAAAAAGGAAGAAGAGAAATATGGCCTAAAATAAACACACACACACACAGCATTAGTCGAGAAGAGACTTGCTTTTCTGATGCTTAGGAAATGAGAAGTCTCTCTTACCTTTCACCTGGAGCCTCATGTCCCAAATGACAGAGCCACTACTGATAACAATCCTCACCATCTGATGTCTAAAAGCTAAAATCCAAGTAATTACCATTGTTGGTGGTTAAAGAGCTCTGTTTAGAGGAAGGGAGGGAGCTGGACTGAGATCATTATAACAACTTACAATTCTTTAAACTGCTAGTCAACCTGTGTGTCTTTGAAACTAGCATCTAAAGCATTTTAATTGTAGAGAAATTCTCGCTATAAAATTTTGTTACTAGTGTATCGGCAAATCAGTTCACATATAAACTATAAGTGTCCTTCCGTTTGATCTCCTCCTTCCCCCCACTACCCCCATAAAAAAAAAAAAAAAAAACCCATAAGCCACTACAATGTGAAATCCCTTCTGGCTGGGGACACATATGACTTTAAAACTTGACTCATGGTAATAATAAAGAACTTTCTATTTTCTCTCTGTGCTTTTCTTCCAGTTTTTTTTTTTTTTAAATGCAAATTAAAAACTGGTTTCCCTCCTGAGGTTAGAAAGGAAAGCCAAAGGATCTCCCAGTTTACCTCTCTCATGGCCCTTCTGAAACATCTGTTGCTTGGGAAAGTGGGCTCATTCACAGATCAGATTATTTACTTAATCCCAAAATGAAAGATAAGCCTGCATATTTAATAGTAAACTTCCCAGGCTTTGCACTCTGGGGCTCCTTGGTTGGGAAACTGACTTTTTAGGCTCTCTATTTATTCTCAGCTATTTGATGGTCACCTGAAAGCCACTGATTTCACGGTTGACACATGCTCATCTTCACTGTCCGTTACTCTTATAACGCAGTGAACTGCTCATAGCTTTAAAAACACTAGAAATAATACTGCATCTTCCTCTAGCTACTTTTTAACTTTTATCCTTCTGTACCCCCTGTCTCATCCCTATATTCTTTACATCTCTAGAAAGTTCCTCTTCAAATGTCTTCAAGCTGACAGTTTCATCATTTTCTGAAAAAATACATTCTCAAAGTCATCAAGAGCCTCCTTACTGTGAGCCCAATGGTCTGTTTCCTAATGTAATTCACCTGGAACCATACCAGATCAGAAAGGAAGCTCCTGAGTTGATGCCAAGTTCTTTAGGTAATACAAACACTGTCTCCTTGTAGCCATCTTTTCTATCTGCTATGCCCATCTTATTCCTGTTTTCCAGACTAACTGTCCTTAAAAAGTATTTGCATCTTATCACTCTCTGGCTCTCATATGGTCAATAGCTCTCCCTCAATGATTGCATCAAATCTAAACTCTTTGGCTTCCCTTGCGTGGTCCTCTGTCAGTTTGTGCACAGAAGTCACTTCTTGAGAACTAAGTTTAAGCAAGATTAACTTGACAATTTGTAGGCTGCAGCCATTCCCCGTGAAGAATGAGCATATATAGGAAATAAGAAGGGAAGTAATATTCTTTATTTGATTTTAGTTTTATTCATATTTAATCTCATATTTCAAGTTATCACACATTAGAATTTCAGTCCTTATAAGAGAAAATAAATTACTTGAAGAGAAAAAAAGGCTTGTGATAGCTGAGGGGTTTATAATCCCATTCTGATAAAGCTATTTATTACAGTTTCCCCCAATCTCCTTATTTTTAGGAATCCATTGATGGCTAAGAGTGATCAGATGCAAAGCTCAAAACTACTCACACATAAGTCTATGGTTACCACATATAACATAGGGAAATGGTTACCGTTATCAACTCAATTTATTTGTTAATACTTCATTAGTTTCATGTTAATATTTCTTTCTCAAAGCCTAGTTCACACAGAATTTCATTACCACTACCATTCAGGTGTCAAATCTCTCTCCGAAACAAAACAAAGGAAAATCTTTTATAAGAATGGGCCTTTAGTTTTCTAGACAAAAGAAACTGAAAAAGAAGATTAAATCTTCAGTGGTTTAACTCACAAGGCAGATGCACAGGGAAATAGTATTATCCACCTTTTAAATTGCCTAATTAGTCTTGGGAGTTTTTTTTTTTTTTTTCTTTTAAGTCTGTCCAAGGCAAAGGAATTCCACACCCATTTATGCTAATGTTTAATTTCTAAAGAGTAGATTTAAGTAAATCTTCCATTGGAAGAAATAAATCACACCGGTGCTGAGGAAGCTCTATTAAGATACCATCTGAAAGATCTATACAGCCTGGAAGTGAAATACACACATTTTTAAAAGGATAAGTGTAGGAAAAAAATGTATGTTATGCTTTATGGTGAATATATCCACCCAAATGTTCAAGAGCTCCCGGATTTACTCTCAAGTAACAACCCTGACTCTTTAAACATTGTTTATGATGGTCAAAGGAGAACATACACACAGAGTTTCAATACAAGTTTATCTGTCTAGTAGACTTCCTTTTGAGAGTAAAACACTCTTAAAGCATCATTTACTTTTGCAAACAGCATATGCTCACCATGTGGAGCCATTCTTATTAACACCAAAGTAGCAATTTGAGTTTAACAGCTTGGGAGCTCTGTTTATAATAATAATATGTGATGTCAAGTCCTCGGCTTCTCAGATGTCAAAGGTGATCATGAACATAAGTGCAAATTCCCAAAATCTGCTTTGCTGGGAAAATGATCCTTGCCAAGGCCAAAGGAACCAGTAAAAAAAACAAAAAAACAAAAAAAAACACGGTCTCTAACTTCTAATAAGCCTAGGAATTGTCTTTCCAGTTTCACTGCATCAGCTTCATCTGGTTCTAATGTATATGCATATGTCCAGTGGATTAGTTCCCCTTGGAGGAAAATTTTTTTTGTCTTAATAGCTTGAGATTTTCAATGAAGTATCAATGATCTGATACATATTGTTGAAAGTTTTATATTATAAAATCTGTTCTCTTCTTTCTACATGAGCTGACTGTTTATTTTTTGAGCACCTTCAAGCTTTCTAGCATTTCAGAATAATGTTTAAAACATGGCATTATTAAGAAACTTTAAGGTTACAGCTGTGAAAACAGACCTATGTCATTATAATCAGTGAGAATGTCCCTTAACTGGGATTTCAGAATATAAAAGGAGCCCATGCAGAGAATTGGCAGGATAAAAACCGAAGACAGAAAAGAGAGAAAGAAAGGCGAAAAAAACCCATTAAGCAAAGAGAGGGGTGTTTCTATTCTTGACAGCCCATTTAAAATTATGAAAATGATTCAGTATTTGAGTAGAAGACTTTTATTGGGGGAGGAATGTGTGCTTACTTACTGAATTGGCTTGCATAATCATTTGATACATTTCATATAATAGAGCATTTATTCTTTTCTATTTTAGATGGTTATTTGTTGTTGTTAGGTGCCGTCAAGTCGGTTCCGACTCATAGCGACCCTATGCACAACAGAATGAAACATTGCCCGGTCCTGCACCATCCTTACAATTGTTGTTATGCTTGAGCTCATTGTTGCAGCCTCTGTATCAATCCACCTCATTGAGGGTCTTTCTCTTTTCCGCTGACTCTGTACTCTACCAAGCATAATGTCCTTTTCCAGGGACTGATCCCTCCTGACAACATGTCCAGAGTATGTGAGATGCAGTCTCGTCATCCTTGCCTCTAAGGAGCATTCTGGTTCTACTTCTTCTAAGACAGATTTGTTTGTTCTTTTGGCAGTCCATAGTATTATTCAATATTCTTCGCCAACACCACAAATCAAAGGCATCAATTTTTCTTTGGTCTTCCTTATTCATTGTCCAGCTTTCACATATATATGATGTGATTGAAAATACCATGGCTTGGGTCAGGTGCACCCTAGTCTTCAGGGTGACATCTTTGCTCTTCAACACTTTGAAGAGGTCCTTTGCAGCAGATTTACCCAGTGCAATGCGTCTTTTGATTTCTTGACTGCTGCTTCCATGGCTGTTGATTGCGGATCCAAGTAAAATGAAATCCTTGACAACTTCAATCTTTTCTCGGTTTATCATGATGTTGCTCATTGGTCCATTTGTGAGGATTTTTGTTTTCTTTATGTTGAGGTGCAATCCATACTGAAGGCTGTGGTCTTTGACCTTCATTAGTAAGTGCTTCAAGTCATCTTCACTTTCAGCAAGCAAGGTTGTGTCATCTGCATAACTCAGGTTGTTAATGAGTGCCTTCCAACCTGGGGGGCTCATCTTCCAGCACGATATCAGACAATGTTCTGCTGCTACTCATAAGGTTTTCACTGGCTAATGCTTTTCAGAAGTAGACTGCCAGGTCCTTCTTCCTAGTCTGCCTCAGTCTGGATGAAACCTGTCCTCCATGGGTGACCCTGCTGGTATCTGAATATTGGTGGCATAGCTTCCAGCATCACAGCAACACACAAGCCCCCACAGTACGACAAACTGACAGAAACGTGGGGATGGTTATTTACCTATCTAATATTCCCATAGACTATAAGCTCTTCAAAGTGCCAGAATCATGTTGTTATGGGTTGAATTGTGGCCCCCCCAAGATATGTGTTGTAAATCCTAACCTCTGCCTGTGGTTATAATCTCCCTTGTGAATGGGTTGTCTTTGTTATGTTAATAAGGCAGGATTAGGTTATGTCAGTGTGGATTAGGTTATGTTTATTACTATGTAAATATGATGAAGCAGGGTTAGGGTATATTTTGAGTCAGTTTCTTTTGAGATATAAAAGAGATTAAACAAGGAAGTGAGACAATCAGAAATAGGGGAAGAGAGATGCCAAACCGTAAGAGGATTGCCCAAGAGCTGAAGCTCAAAGAGAAAAGAACCTTCCTCCAAAACCTACAGAGAGAGAAAACCTTCCCCTAGAACTGGCACCCTGAATTTAGACTTCTAACTTCCTAAGCTGTGAGAAAATAAATTTCTGTTTGTTAAAAAAATAAATAAATAAAGCCACCCATTTATGGTATTTCTGTTATAGCAGCAGTAGATGACTAAGACATATATTGTATGTATCCTACAAATCCAGCATAAAGTACATAGCTGATATTCAGCATGTTTGGTTATAAATAAATGATGGAGACTAGATATAGGGTAGGAACCACATTTTGGGTCAGACTTAGATACAGAGGTAGGAAACTATTTTGGGAGGAAACACATTAGTCCATGTAAGCACTTCATTAATGAAAAAAATACTCAATATGCATTAACATGTTATTGTAAAATGATTATAATTAATAAGCACACTGTGCAGCACTCATTTGGGGAACCCTCAACTCTCAGGAAAGATAGCCTGTAGTTCAAAAGTGTGTGCTTTTCCTTCAAGGCACTAAATGCCCTGGCATACCGGAGCAGTGAAAGTAGACTGTATTATCATTCATGTGGTTTGGTTTTGTAGAATGGGTGTACTGAAAAGTAGAAGTTATGAAAAAACTCAAAGATCCTCCTGAAAGGGTAGCTCAGATAAATCCAAACTGGCTAGGAAGAAAGAGGCTCCAATTATAGGCTGAGGGACTGGGAAAATGGTATTCAATTTTAGCAGCACCATAGGCATTTCCTTTCAATATCGTTTACTTGTGCTGGCTTGTCAAATTTCCCAGTTCTTTCAGTGTCCATAGGGGATCTTCCTCATTCTCCCCAAGGTCAATAAACCATGTGTTCTCCTCTTACCTTCTTCTATCTCTTCCATCCTAAATGCACTCCCTTGAATCTGTTCCCCTTCAAACATGGTTATTTCCTTTTCCTTTAGTTTCTTTTTAACCCAGACTAATTTTAATCTCCAATTCTAACCAACCCTCCACTTCTCAACCCTCTGCAGCCCCAATTCAGCCTCCATCACTCTACAGGCACTGCCCTCACTAAGGTTGCCAGTGCCCTCCTCATTGCCAAATCCACAGATGTTTTTAGCCCTCATTGCAATGAACTTCTTTGTTGCATTTGATGTTGTTAATCCCTCCTTCCATCAACATGCAGAATAGTTGAAAATAAAAGGCTAGTTGTAAGGATTAATAAAAGGAAAGTGTTTAGTACAGGCTCTAAAAATGCTTGTTAATATCATTGTTATTTTTTCTCAGTTTCCGTTGTGATTCCACTTTGTATGTTTATTCTTTACAGGCTGGTGTCCTTTACCCAGTGTCCTGCTTACCTACCCACACGCTCTTGCTGGGTAACTTGGCAGTCTTTTGATTTCAACAATTGTGTTATGACCGCCAAATCTGTATACCCAGCTCAGTGTACCACTAAATCTTTATATGTAAGTATATAACTTCTTGATGGAGGCCCCCATCTCAAATGCCAAATGTTTTGGCGGGGGGGGCGGGCAGGGGTAAAATCAATCTCTGATGAGAACCACTGGTCTACTTACATATGGCTATTTATGTCTTTCCTCAGGTGTCTGTGAACTTCCTGAGAGCCAGAACAATGTCTTATTCATCCCTGTGTCCCCTAGGCATTACACAGAGCCCTTCACATACTAAAGCTAAGCCTACAATTCTCAATTTATATGATTGTACTTTACCAGGATGGGATATTTATATCCTTCCAATACAATAGTCCCTGTATAGGCCATTACATTTAGGCTTGCTTTTTTTTTTTTTTAAAGGGAAGAATCTAGAATGCTTCAATAATGAGAAAAATACATGTCAAGTGGATGGTGACTAAAATTTTGAGATAAGAGCACATCGTTAAATTTAGAAATCAGATGAAACTTTACTTCAGAGAAGATTTGAATAATAATATATTCTATTACAGGAACATTTTTTTTTAATAACCCAAGGAAAGAAATGGGAACTCCTAAGATTTCACAGCAACCTAAGTCTAAGACTTAGAAAAAATAATAAATTACTGGGGCTGCTATGTTTGAAGCCATCACATCTATGGGTCCATGTCAATTTATAATGGCAAATGTGCCACAGAAACAAATTTGTCATTGGAATTTTCAAAGCAATAGATATCACAGTCTGGTGGCAGTTGATGGAGTTATGGATCACACCCTCACAAGTCTTAGGCCTAATTTGGGGAATGTGATATGTGCAGTGCACATTAGCTGGGACCTTCAAATTCTTTCAGGCTTCACAAACCAGACCACATTGGCTGAATTACAGAACATACTTGCTGCATTACAATAAGTTGTCACTGTAAGCCACCCCTCAGCTGATTGTTAGGGACAAATTAACTAGCTGAAATCAGACTTTTAAACCAAGGTAATAGAAGAGAGTGGAAATGAAGATCAGTCTTAAAATAATTTTGATCCCAGAATCATGATGTTCTCCATAGTTTGAAGCCATGAAACTATTTAAATGGAATGGGATTTACTCAGAATGCCATAAAGTAATAGATAAATTATGAAAACCTCTAGGTTCCAAAAAATTGTTCATTATTGCGCTCTATTTTTAAAGCTCTTTAGTTGTGGCTGATAATAGCCCTACCTTCAAAGAAGTAATAATAGTCTCTTATAGAGAAACACGATTACAAAATGATCACAAAACCAGGCAGAATATGAAAGAACCATGATAGGGGAAAAAAGTAAGTGCCATGGGGATTTCAGAGTAAGGAGATATCATCCCTAATAAGAGGACAGCAGGATTATTAAAGATGAGGTGGTATGAGTAGAAATTGAGATAGTATATGTTCAGGAAAGCATCATAACATTTATTTTTTAACCTATTGGAAAGCATAAAACACAATGCTTGACCCACAGTAGGCATTCAACAGACATCCACTTTCTTCCTTCCTATAAAAATTCAACAGACATCCACTTTCTTCCTATCTATAAAAAAGAAAAAAAAATTTTTTTTTTCTTTTATAGGGGTCAGTAAATCTAGGGGTAGAAGAAACAATGAATCTACTGTTAATGAGCTGAGGTTTAGGGACTTGATTTGTTAGTCAATAGAAAGTCAACCAAAGTTTTTGAGTTGAGAAAGCCCTGATGACCTGGGATTAGATTGAATGATTTGGCTTTTGTGTTTAGAGTATGATGCTAGAAGAGACTGGAATTTGGATGATCAGTTTGGAGAATATTAGACTGGCCCAAGTACAAGATTATGGGGTTCTGACTGGCTCATTCTTAGTAGGAATGACATACAGGCTGCTAGAAAAATTTCAAGTTAAGCACAGATAACTTGGTAGCTAATTATATAATGAAGAATCATCAAATGGGAAAGCTCAGTGGTAAAGTGTGGAGCTTTTTAATTGGTAATGGTGGAGCCATTAACAATAATAAAGATGTCAGTATAATTTTCAAAAAGTTAGAAACATGACTATCATGCAAATATAGAATGAACTTTTATACAACTCATTAATTAATAAGGGAATTAGTAAGATACACACAAAAACACACGAGCACACACACACACAGGCAATCAGGAATGCTGAAGATAATTCGCTAAAAATTGGAAAACTGCTCAATATCATAAAGGGTAATGAAATGATTTGGCTTATCTTTTCCATAGTATAAAATCAAATGTGTCTCTATGAGACAAAACATCTTCGTATTGCTGTGAGGAAGAATACACAGCAATAACTGTCAGTTTTCCACAACTTAACTTCTACTCCTACTAAGTTGTAAAATAACCTAGTCAATTGAAAGAGTGCACACACCTGTTGAATTGGATAATCTCCACAGGGTCCCCTAGACAATGCCCAGCACTCCACTGAAAGGACAAACAAGCTATGAATCTCTTTTGTCTATTTTCAAGTCTTGGACTATTTTTTCTATTAATAAATACAGGAGAAGCTATTTTTCCATTTCAGATACATTAAATATGCAGTGTCAAAGAAATGTTCAGATGAGATAGTCCAGAATGCATTCAGAAACATGAGCTGGACATTAGTGTTGTGACAAGTTTCAGGATATTTTTTAGCTCTGCCAGCTTGATCTTTCCAAATACCTTATCAGTAAGCTCATAAAATTGAGACACAATTATAGACTGGAATTTGAGGCAACTGTGAAAGGTCACAACCTTGAAAACCCTACGAGGCACAGTTCTACTCTGCAACACATGGAGTTGCCACAAGTTGGAATCGACTCCAGGGTAACTGGCTTGGTTTTTGGTTTGGCTCAGGACTCCACACCTTTTCCTCTAAATACTTTGTTAACAGTCTACTTTACTGTGATCCCTGTGTCTAACAGGCTTTAAAATCTCGGTTCTCTGTCCTTGAACTAGATCCTCTCTTTTACCTCTTTGATGCCTGGTAGTTATGTTTCCTCTTTGGCATCTGGACCTCAGCTTCTCTTTCGCTAGGCTAGCTCCTTGGACCAGGGTTCAGCTAGTAGTTCTGATAGGAAATACTTGCTCCAGTCTAGACCTACCACTGAAGAGTCCAATTCCCATCTTAGTCACTTGGCTGATGCTTAGGCAAGCCCTGCCACAAAAGAGAGAGGCTGGATAAAGAGATTTGAGTCACCCATACAGAGATGAAATTTCCCACAGAAATAAATGTCATGATTTCCCATTTTTTCTCTAGCCTTTAACTTGTCCTGTGATTCACTGTCACTGAGTCTTCTTTTCTTTCCTAGCTGTATCCTGAGTACTTGCTAGGTGATTTGCAAATAGCTCTGGGAGCCTCTAACTAAAACAGTGTCCACTCATTCACTCATCCATTCTTTTACTCATTCATTCATTTGTTAAAGATTACTAAATGTCTCATGTGTGCTAAATGCTGTGCTAGGTGCCAGAAGGATAAAAAAAATACACCCTGGACCTCCGGAAACCTAACCAAAAAAGGTAATAAAGCAATAAACTTCTGACCTTTCCTAGGTCTTCACGTGCCTGCTAAAGGCCCTGCACATAAAGAAGCCATCTGTCAAAACAGACTAGGCTGTAGGCCTGAAGCAGAGCTAGAAGCAGAGCTGAGCCTCAAGTAAGTTTTCCTTGGGTCAAGTCTAACCATCCCCTCTGAATTTTGGAAAACCATCAGTAGAACTTCTACATTTCCAGTCATAAATATCCCACAGTCTTACCTCAAAGGTCTCAATTTCCACATAGAGTTTGCAATGGTGAATTAACTGACATTTATGCTACCTTTTTAGCTTTAAAATTACTTTTTTTTTTTTAGCTTTAAAATTACTTGATTATATTTGTAATACAAACTTAAATGCTATATGTAAAGAAAAATATCAACAGCTTTTATTTCTCCAAAAATAAATGTTCGATCTAAATCTCTCATTTATTCAATAATTTCAAAGCACTTCTAACAAGAAGTACTTTTACAGAAGCTTATTTGATCAGAGATATGTTGAACAACTTCACCAAACTGACTGGGAAATTTGTACAAGAGACAAGAAAAGCATAGATGCTTCTTCATATTTGATATAAGCTAAATGAAGGAATATAAATTTCCTCTCAATGAACACTGATACGTCTCAATTAATATGAAGAATTGGACATCAGCGTCCCAGAACGGAGATAGGATTCTGTGGCCAGTAAGTGACTGGTAAGCAATTTAAATTTTAAAGCAATAGAAAATGACCTGGTTCTCCAAGCTCTCAAAGGGACTACAGATGCCCAAGAAGCCCTTCCTGAAAGACATTATTTATTCAAGGGTCCTTCAAATCTCAGTTCAGTAACTATCTTGAGGACCAAATGAAACTCCAGAGAACTGGGTAATAGCCATGTCTGAAGAATCTCTACTTCACCCGATGCTCCTAGAAGAATGGTAGGACCCGCCAGTGTGCTCCCCTACTACCCCAACCCTACCTCTGTCAAACTCCCTCCTAAAAAGAAGTTGTTTTTAGTTGCTACAGAGTCAGCTCCGATTCATGGTGACTTGATGTATAACAAAACAAAATATTGTCTGGTCTTGTGCCATCCTCACATCTTCCATGTGTTTGAGCTCATTATTGCAGCCGCTGCATCAATCAATCTCATGGAGGGTTTCCCTAATTGTTTGCTGACACTCCACTTTACCAAACATGATAAGGCACAAATAGATCTACCTGTCCGTCTATCTATGTATCTATCTTGGTTGTTGTACTTTTTGGGGGTAAGCCAACAAAAGATTTTAGAAAAGAAAAATTTCTCTTTCAACTTACCATGGTAAGAAGACAATAATAACAAAGATACCTCAACAGCTAAAGAAACAAACAAAAAACCTTGTTCTGTTAACCATGTCTGATCATTAGTAATGCTTTGGGGAATGGACTCAAATGAGCAAAAAAAAAAGATCATAGTTATTTTGAATAATGTCCTTCTGCATCTTTTGCTATAGATTTTTTAACCTCTGCACAATTCCTTATTGATACAGACATATTGATATACTACTATTATGAACAACCCATACTTAAATTATCTCAAAGTTCACGTATACCTCAATATGTGTTGTTCTATCCCATAGCACACAAAAAGAACCGGTAGGTAGCTTTGAAAATATATATAGATATAATAGAGGGGTGCATTTTCCAAATTTACCAAGGTCATTAACGCACCACATGTAAATGGTCTTCCATTTATCAAATGCCCTGGAGAAATCAGGGGATAATTGAAATGATAGATGAAGAGATGAATCTCTAGGCTAATGGGCTGTGTATCAATGAATCAATGTCACATTTCTGAAAGATTTTGGAAAATGGTCATATTCTTTGCTTATTTTTACAGTTTTTAAGCCCCAGGAAGGTAAGCTGTAGGAGGACTAAAACCTGAATTAAAAAGAGGCTCCATCCATCCAACAGAAACATTTCTGCTATGATTTTTCATATGACTAATTTGCATTTCCTTACTCTAATTTTAGCAGAATTTATCATTATCTCCATTTTTTGGTATTTGCACTGCCTTTCTTTTTTCTTTTTGGGAAATCATCAGTTCATAAATTATTCCACCTGGGGAACAATTCTCCTACATCTTCTCTCTGACAAAGTTACAGGGACTTTATGTAAGAAAAAAAAAAAAAAACAATTAGCGCGCTGAAAAAGATTTAAAAACGGAAGGTTTTTTTCAAGTTGATTAAAAATAAAGGAAGAAATAAAAACTTCTTTATTAATAATAAAAAAAAGAAATCATTAGAATGTACCGGGGTGACTCCAAAGTTAAACTCCCCAAAGAAATTATTTTGTAGAGCAGATTGGGTTTTTTTTTTTTTTTTAAATCAGGCATAAACAAAAACAAAAACAAACAAACGCGTTGCCACGGAGTCGATTCTGACTCATAGCGACCCTATAGAACAGAGTAGAACTGCCCCATAAGGTTTCCAAGGAGCAGCTGGTGAATTCGAATTGCCGACCTTTTGGTTAGCAGCCGAGCTCTTAACCACTGTACCAATAGGATTCCTGGAGGTCTGTGGAAAGCAAACGGTACTTAGGAAGAAAACATCTGCTTCTCCCAAACGTGACAAAATTAAGATGGAATTCCAAATACCAGATAGAGGAGAGATGTTAAACTGCAAATGTAGAGTCAAGACAGCCAAGAGTTTAAGGAATGACAAGGGTGTCTTACAAGGGCACGTACGGTTTTGTCCATTGGACACATGTGTACTTTGACACCTTTAATTGATAGAAGCAATGCCTGGAATAAGCCATGTGTCCTCCAAGTGAGGCCAAGGTCTTGGGGATCCTGATTATCTAAGCTGCTAAATGAGTTACAGAGTAGCACTGATAGGTAGCACTGGGCACAGGCAGGCAGCCTCAGGGTACGGGTCTGGAGGAGGAGACCAGCAGTCCTAGGACAAGGTCAGACCCTTGACAGTTGTTTCCATCCAAAGCCACCCAGGAAATGATTTTGCTGATGATTGTGAGACAGGCCATGGTAATTGCTTCTCTTAGGACTTGAGCTAGGAAGCATGGCCAACCATCATCATGCAAAAGGACAGGATCCTGGACGAAAAGGGGAGGGATGGCAGGAAATGCTTGAAAGAAATCTTTGAGAATTGAAAGCCTTTGGATTCTAATCACTGAATAATATTTCTGCATCTGAAGTCCTGGACACAAACTCTCCTAATAAATACCTGAAATAGGTTTAGTTGTAGAAATCCACAGCTGATATTCATACTGGTTGCTAAAATATTGATATATTTTCCATACTGGTTGGAAAATAACCTGTATCCTGAGATTCCCCACCATGACCATCACTACTACTGCTTATACAACATCCTGTCCCTGGACTTCTCAGGCATTCCCAGTAAGGACAGAATATGTTATTAACTCCTGGTTTTAGCATAGGGCCCCTAGGACCCTGACAGCTCCGATACCTGCTCTGCATTTGTGAATTTAGTGTGCCATACAGGTGACTAAATATTTTTAATACCACTTTTGCATAAATCCAATACTTAAAATGAAGCATTAGGCATTTTACTAGCTTTCCCTTTCCAACTTCATCACACAGCCCTTCCTTTCTTATGAGTTTTCCATATACTTCAAAAACAAGGAAGCTTTTTTTTCCTACCTTCATTCTTATCTATAATGTTAACAAAAAGGAATACTAATATTACTATTCGGCACTGAATTCAAAGCTTCAATTGTTGTTTCCAATTCCACTGGCCCTTTCTGAGATTGGCACAGCATGAGATAAAGAAAATATGAGATGTGACAATAAAGCAAGGACACTGATTTTTCCATGTGGCTTGTGGGATTTCCCTGATTACTTGTTAGTCATGCCTTGTCTTAGCTGGCAGGTAAAACTAGTCTTCTAAGCAGGAAGACTTCATCCATGATCCAAATAAAATATGCATTCTTTTCAGATTCATGAAGCTCTTTATGTAAGAAAAATTTAGTGTTTCTGGAGGACTCCAGAGCCTGATTAGTCTTTTTTTTTCACACTGTTAACCAGCTCTTAAGAGCAGGGCATAGAATTTTATCTGGAATAATGTAACACTACCAATGTGCATAACGGTCAGCAAACTAACAAATGACCAAAACTGTAAAACCAAACTGAGTCCAGATTTTATGAGGAAAGAATATTAAAAGTTGTAAAACAAATTATGCTGAGTGGCTTGGTTTTGCTGTCATCAACTGATGCTATAAATCTTCAGACTGCAAAGCTGTCTGGATATTTCAAGATAACCATTTACCCAAAGGTTTTATTTATTGGGATGTACCTTGTTCCTTTCTTCTGCAGAGTTTATAACATAGTGGTCTGCTTTTGTGGGGGTGTTTCACAGGCTGCTGTTTCCTAAAATTTTGTCATTTAATTTTGGTGTGCCTGACCCAAGCCATGGTGTTTTCAATCATCTCATATGCATATGAAAGCTGGGCAATGAATAAGTAAGATCGAAAAAGAATTGATGCGGGTTGGTGAAGGATATTGAATATACCATAGACTGCCAAAAGAACAAACAAGTCTATCTTGGAAGATGTACAGTCAGGATACTCCTTAGAAGCCAGGATAGTGAGACTATGTCTCACTTACTTTGAACATTTTGTCAGGAGGGCTCAGTCCCTGGAGAAGGACATCAGGCTTGGTAAAGTCGAGGGTCACTGAAAAAGAGGAACACCCTGAACAAGATGGATTGATCCAGTGGCTGCAACAACGGGCTAAAGCGGAACAGTGATCATGAAGATAGCACAGGACTGGGCAGTGTTTCGTTGTGTTGTACGTAGGGTTGCTATGAGTCGGAACCGACTTAACGGCACCTAATAAAAAAATGACACGGCCAAAGAGAAACAGGGAGTAGTATTTGTTGCCAGAATTTCATTTTCCCATCTGAACAAAAACCCAGTGTCCTAAGAAAGTGAAATCTGGAATTTTTATGCTGTTTAACTAGCCTCCTCAAAATAATTTTTCCTAATACCAATTGTCTTTTTATAGTAAGGAATAAAAGAATCAAAGAAAGAACCAGTGCAGACAGCTGCTTAATCATAGGCTGTTTATGTGCACATGCAGTATATCCACACAGAGATAATCAGATAATCTTAGCTAACATTGTGTTGATTATCTTTCAAGTATTTTTTCCTCTTCTTTGTATATACAGCAAAGAAAATACCATATGAATATATAAATATTGTATACATATTTTCAACAACATAGGATCATACTGCACAATCTCTTTTATGAATTACCTTATCGTTTTAACTTAATAATATGCCATTAATATTTTCCAGGATATGATCATTCTATAAGTTTTAATGAATGATTTTACAGAAGTGCCATCAATTATATAGTCTCCCAATATTGGAGTTTAGATTAATTCTAATATTCCCTACTGTCAGTAATATTATTATGAACATCCTTTAAACTAAACCTTTTTAGTTTAACCATGTTTATGGTATGACTCCTTAATGTTGCTAAAAAGAATCAGACACAACTAAGGCTATCCTGTCATTTGTACGCTAGTCTAAAAGTTCTGTCTAAAAAGGAAATATTGCAAGCCTACTCTGAACTTGATACTACAAAAGTGATTTCAATGTTTTTCTCTCCTCAGAGAGCTATTTCAAAGTGTCTGCCAGGTGTCCTCTGAGTTATACTTGAATCTCACAATGTTTTGCATTGAAAAAAAAAATGTTTTGGTTTTTCTAACTTTAAACTTAAAGTAATTCTTTGGACCAAAGGTTGTTGTATTCTCCATCAAATTTTAATCATAGATAGAGCATCACAAATCACTAGGGAATGGCAAATTATTCGGTAAACTGTGTTCGAGTAACTGATTATCAATCTTGGGGAAAATCCATTTAGGGCCTCACCTCACATCATTTACTAACACATATTTGGTTGAATTAGAGTTACGTATTTTTTAAAACTACCTATTGAAAACTTGGAATTGGATATTCATCAAATCTCTGAAGAGGGGAAGACATTTTACAACTAGAAGCGAAAAATCACAAAGAAAATCATCGTTGAATTTATGTTCACGAAATAGTTTTTTTTTAAACTTTTGCATGTTATAAAAATATAGTTAAAATGAATGAGCTAACTGTAAGATTCAAAAATATATCACATAACAGATCACCATCCTTACTAAAGAGAACACACTTATTAAAAAGAAAAACAATAAAAACCCCATTAGATACAAAGGAAATTCCACAAACAGGTCATTTGCAAAAGGAAAAAAAAACAACTTTAGCAAACATTTTTTACAACATCATCCTCATTAGAAATCAACCAAAAGCAAATCAATACAATAAAGAAGTACTGTGTTTTTAATTCATAAAATATGAATTAATTTAAAACATAAGATGAAGTATAATGAAGCTGTTTTTGCTTTGTCAGACATGGCTAGTAGAAAAGCAAATGGAAGTCTAATCATTTGGAAAGAAATTTGGCAATACAAATAAAAAAACCCTAAGAAATATACATACCTCACTCACTGGAAAAATTAATAATAACATAAGTAGCCAACAATATTGTATAAATTTGAGCATGTTAATGTTGAATGGGGTTACAAAAACTATGAAGCCACATATATGCATGCGTATATACATGTACATATATATAGATATGTATATCCACCATGCATCTGTCAGTTTGCCATACTGTGGTAGCTTGTGTGTTGCTGTGATACTAAAAGCTTTGCCACCAGTATTTCAAATACCAGCAGGGTCACCCTTGGCGGGCAGCTTTCAGCTGAACTTCTAGACAAAGACAGACTAGGAAGAAGGACCTGGCAGTTTACTTCCGAAAAAATTGGCCAGTGAAAACCTTACAAATAGCAACAGAACATTCTCTGATATAGTGGCGGAAGATGAGGCCCTCAGATTGGAAGGCACTCAAAAGATGACTGGGGAAGAGCTGCCTCCTCAAAGTAGAGTTGACCTTAATGACATGGATGGAATCAAGCTTTTGGGACCTTCAGCTGCAGATGTGGCAAGGCTTAAAATGAGAAGACACAGCTGCAAACATCCAATAATAATCCGAATGTGGAATGCATGGATTATGAATCTAGGAAAATTGGAAGTCGTCAAAAATGAAATAGAAAGCATTAACTTCGATATCATAGGCATTACTGAGCTGAAATAGATTGATATTGGCCATTTTAAATCAGTCTACTGTGTCGGGAATGACAAATGGAAGAGGAATGGCTTGCGTTAATTGTCTTAAAAGAACATTTCAAGATCTATCCTGAAGTACAATGCTGTCAGTGTTAGGATAATATCCACACGCCTACAATGACCAAGAGGTAGTTTTTTGAACAGAACAGGGGGATACTGCATGGTTTAAAGTCAAGAAAGTTGTATGTCAGGGTTGTATCATTTCACCGTACTTATTTAATCTGTATTCTGAGCAAATAATCCTAGAAGCTGGACTATATGAAGACGAACAGGCATCAGGATTGGAGGAAGATTCATTAACAACCTGTGTTATGCAGATCACACAACGTTGCTTGCTGAAAGCGAAGAAGACTTGAAGCACTTACTGATGAAGATCAAGCATCACAGCTGTCAGTACAGATTACACCTCGACATAAAGAAAACAAAAATTCTCACAACTGGACCAATAAGCAACATTATGATAAATGGAGAAAACATTGAAGTTGTCAAGGATTTCATTTTACTTGGATCCACAATCAACACGCATGGAAGCAGCAGTCAAGAAATCAAACGGCATAGTGCATTGGGCAAATCTGCTGCAAAAGACCTCTTTAAAATGTTAAAAAGCAAAGATGTCACTTTAATGACTAAGGTGCACCTGACCCAAGTCATGAATTTTCAATTGCCTCATATGCATGCAAAAGCTGGACTATGTAGGAGGAAGACTGAAGAAGAATTGATGCTTTTGAATCATGGTGCTGGCAAAGAATATTGAATATATGATGGACTGCCAGAAGAACGAAAAAATCTGTCTTGAAAGCATAGCCAGAATGCTCCTTAGAAGGGAGGATGGTGAGGCTTTGTCTCATGTACTGCGGACATGTTATCAGGAGGGACCATCCCCTGGAGAAGGACATCATGCTTGATAAAGTAGAGGGTCAGTGAAAAAGAAGAAGACGCTTAATGAGATGAATTGACACAGTGGCTGAAACAATGGGCTCAAACATAGCAATTGATTATGAAGATGGCACAGGTCTGGGCAGTGTTTCATTTTGTTGTACTTATTGTCGCTGTGAGTTGGAACAGACAAGAGGGCACCTAACCACAACAACAGTGTATTTGATAGTGTCCTCCGCCTTGACTCTGAGTTTGCCTTAATGTTACTCCTTAGAAGGCACTCTTCCAGCCTCAAACCTTTCCTCCATTCTCTTTAAAGCATAGTTGATTTCTATTTTAGTCCCTTGGTACTCTGCTCTCTGTCGTGTAACCACTGGTTAATCTGAACTGATGCGTCAATAAGTTTTTTCTTTCACATAACAAGTACATTTCAACAAAAGCTTCTGGGGATAATACTTAACTCAAGAAGGACAAAGGGATTCAACCATGTGTCAGCTCTGATGGCTTCCTAAACACTGTTGAGATGGAATCTGATATACCTGATCTCAGCAGTAAAAGTTACAGTGAATAGCAAGTTTGCCATTGGCACAGGAGGGGTCCGTGATGGCACAGGTATAGTGCTTGCCATTCCTGTCTCAATTCAAAAGGGAGACAATTATTTCAGACAATGGAAGAGAAATCATTTGCCATACACAACAGTAAGCTGGCAACACACCAGGGCCATCAAAATAATATGAATTGCATACATACTTTTCAGAAGATAGGAATAAGAAAGTGAAAAAAACAAGCAAGTAATCCCCAGCTATTCAAAATCCCCCACAATGGGTCAGTAGTTCCGAAACATTCAATCCTGGACTGGTGCTGATCTGTCACCAAATTTTTGTGCTCATCAAGATGACAAAAAAAAAAAAAGTATTTTGATTGCCTTCACCTAGACTACTTGTAATGGGAGACAAATAAACTGCTAATTGTTTAAGCCTCTGGTTGCCAATGAACATATTCATATAACCAATTTCTCAAGAGGTAGATACCATTGAATTTGTTCTATTTTTTTTAATGTTCTCCAAGAAGGATTTCAGATTTACAAACTATAGTCAAGGTCACTTCAGAATTGCAGATGAGTGTTTCATATAAACAGAGGGGAAAGTTATATCCAGACTACATTAGTTAAGACATACGTCATCCCTCATGGGAAAAGTGAGAAGGATCTTTAACAGAGAATATTCTCAGGACTACAAGTCAAGAGAGAGCCTTGTTTTACTACAAAATGATTCAAGCCTGTTCTCTTTTACTGTTTTTAAACCCAAACCAATACAAAAAAACTTTCTGATATCAAATTGAGTATGACAATATTTTGAAAATTTCTTCTCTGGTGTGTCTTTAAATGACAAGTCATACACTATGAGGAAAAAAGTTGTCAAAAAGTATCAGAAAATGCAGAGGCCCTTGTTCAGTAGGCAAAAGTGTGAGGAATTTAAACAAGTTGCAGAGAGCTTCACAATGGATTTAATAGCTAACGATTTGGTGAAAACTGAAATCAAATGTGTTCCGTCTACAGGATGTTTATCATTGATTTTTCCCCTTTCATTTAAATAATAATGTTTAAAAATCTATGTGAAATAACTTTAGACACTGAAAAGCTCATTTATGGGATTTTTTTAAAAGTTTCCGTAAACGAAATAAAGCAAAAATGTTTGCTTCAGCTTCCCTTCATTGTGTATTTTATTACCTGATCACTCATGGAGATCACAAAAAAAGAAGCCTCCACAAATCTTTGAAACTTTATACTAAAACCTACCCATGTTACCAGGAAAGACCTGAGCAGGAGCATCCTCGGCCAAGTAATTTCCTCATTCCTCAGATGAAGGCTGCTTACACCTGGTAAAAAGGACCAAACCCACTGCCATCAAGTCGATTTCGACTCATAGTGACCCTGTAGAACTGCTCCATATGGTTTCCAAGGAGTGCCTGGGGGATTTGAACTGCTGACGTTTTGGTTAGAGGTTTGAACTGCCGACTTTTTGGTTAGAGCTGTAGCCCTTAACCACTACGCCACCAGGGTTTCCAGTAAAAAAGACAGGCATTATTACAAGTAAAATCAACAACTCTTGCTTATGCAGAAGTCAAAATTTGAATGTAAAAAAAGAGCAGAAGAGTTCGGCAGAGTTTCAGGTTACGAGATAAACATACAAAAATCACTTGGATTCCTCTACATCAACAAAAAGAACATCAAAGAGGAAATCACCAAATCAATACCATTCACAGTAGTCCCCAAGAAGATAAAATACTTAGGAATAAATCTTACCAAAGGTGTAAAAGGCCTGTACAAAGAAAACTACAAAGTACTAGTGCAAGAAACTAAAAGGGACCTACATAAGTGGAAAAACATACCTTGCTCATAGACAGGAAGACTTAAAAAAAAAAAAAAAAAGTGGAAAAACATACCTTGCTCATGGATAGGAAGACTTAACATAGTAAAAATGTCTATTCTACCAAAAAGCCATCTATATATACAATGCACTTCTGATCCAAATTCCGACGACATTTTTTAATGTAATGGAGAAACAAATCACCTACTTCATATGGAAGGGAAAGAAGCTCCGGATGAGTAAAGCATTACTAAAAAAGAAGAAGAAAGTGGGAGGCCTCACTCTACCTGATTTTAGAATGTATTATACAGCCACAGTAGTCAAAACAGCCTGGTACTGGTACAACAACAGGCACATAGACCAATGGAACAGAATTGAGAACCCAGATATAAATCCATCCACATATGAGCAGCTGATATTTGACAAAGGCCCAGTGTCAGTTAATTGGGGAAAAGATAGTCTTTTTAACAAATGGTGCTGGTATAACTGGATATCCATTTGCAAAAAAATGAAACAGGACCCATACCTCACACCATGCACAAAAACTAACTCCAAGTGGATCAAAGACCTAAACATAAAGACTAAAACAATAAAGATCATGGAAGAAAAAATAGGGACAATGTTAGGAGCCCTAATACAAGGCATAAACAGAATACAAAACATTATTAAAAATGACAAAGAGAAACCAGATAACTGGGAGCTCCTAAAAATCAAACACCTATGCTCATCTAAAGACTTCACCAAAAGAGTAAAAAGATCACCTATAGATAGGGAAAAAATTTCAGTTATGACATCTCCGACCAGCGCCTGGTCTCTAAAATCTATATGATTCTGTTAAAACTCAGTCACAAAAAGACAAACAACCCAATTAAAAATTGGGCAAAGGATATGAACACGCACTTCACTGAAGAAGACATTCAGGCAGCTAACATATACTTGAGAAAATGCTCTTGATCATTAGCCATTAGAGAAATGTAAATTAAAACTACGATGAGATTCCATCTCACTCCAACAAGGCTGGCATTAATCCAAAAACCACAAAATAATAAATGTTGGAGAGGCTGCGGAGAGATTGGAACTCTTATACACTGCTGGTGGGAATGTAAAATGGTACAACCACTTTGGAAATCTATCTGGCTTTTCCTTAAAAAGTTAGAAATAGAACTACCATACAGCCCAGAAATCCTACTCCTCAGAATATATCCTAGAGAAATAAGAGCCTTTATACGAACAGATATATGTGTACCCATGTTTATTGCAGCACTGTTTACAATAGCAAAAAGCTGGAAGCAACCAAGGTGTCCATCAATGCATGAATGGTTAAATAAATTATGGTATATTCACACAATGGAATACTACGCATCGATAAAGAACAATGATGAATCTGTGAAACATTTCATAATATGGAGGAAGCTGGAAGGCATTATGCAGAGTGAAATTAGTCAGAGGCAAAAGGACAAATATTGCATAAGACCACTATTACAAGATCTTGAGAAATAGTTTAAACTGAGAACACATTCTTTTGTGGTTACGAGAGAGAGGAGAGAGGGAGAGTGGGAGAGGGTTACTTACTGATTAGATAGTAGATAAGAACTACTTTAGGTGAAGGGAAGGACAATACTCAATACAGGGAAGGTCAGCTCAACTGGACAGACCAAAAGCAAAGAAGTTTCCTGAATAAACTGAATGCTTCAAATGTCAGCGGAGCAAGGGCAGGGGTTTGGGGACTATGGCTTCAGGGGACATCTAAGTCAATTGGCAAAATAAATTCTATTAAGAAAACATTCTGCATCCCACTTTGAAGTGTGGCATCTGGGGTCTTAAATGCTAACAAGCGACCATCTAAGATGCATCAATTGGACTAACCCACCTGGATCAAAGGAGAATGAAGAACACCAAGGTCACAAGCCCAAGAGACAGAAAGAGCCACATGAACTAGAGACTTACATCATCCTGAGACCAGAAGAACTAGATGGTGCCCGGCCACAACAGATGACTGCCCTGACAGGGAGCACAACAGAGGACCCCTGAGGGAGCGGGAGAACAGTGGAATGCAGACCCCAAATTCTGATAAAAAGACCAGACTTAATGGTCTGATTGAGACTAGAAGAATCCTGGTGGTCATGGTCCCCAAACCTTCTGTTGGCCCAGGACAGGAACCATTCCCGAAGACAACTCATCAGACATGGATTGGACTGGACAATGGGTTGGAGAGAGATGCTGATGAGGAGTGAGCTACTTGTATCAGGTGGACACTTGAGACTGTGTTGGCATCGCCTGTCTAGAGGGGAGATGGGAGGGTAGATGGGGTTAGAAACTGGCAAAACCTTCATGAAAGGAGAGACTGGAGGGAGGGAGCAGGCTGACTCATTAGGGGGAGAGTAGGTGGGAGTATGGAGTAAGGTGTTTGTAAGTTTATATGTGACAGACTGATGATTTGTAAACTTTCACTTAAAGCACAAAAATTATTTTTTTAAAAAAGAGCAGCTGCCTCAATTTCTTTGTCTTCTATTTTAGCAAATATATTTTTAAACTACTACTATAAATATACACTATTTCCATTGTTTAAAAGAGTTAGAAAACAGAGGAAAGAAAAAAAAAAAAAATGCATAAACCTACCAGACAAAAGAAAACATAATTACTGTTAGCCTTTTGAGTATTTTCTATGGAAAAATTTTTCGTTGCCTCTTGCTGTTTACATATTCATTGTGTACATATAATTTTGCATCCTCCTTTTTTTATTGACTTCTCATAAAGGCTTTTGTATTGCTGCAGTCTTTATAATTATCACTTTAAGTGGCTATATCATAATTCATATGAATGTAGTATAATTTTCTTATCTTTGGGCATTGAAGTTGTTCTAGTACCTTGTGTTGTTAAAAAATGCTACACTAAAAACCTGTTATATATCATCTATTTTACATTATTCTTTAGGATTTATTTCCCAAAGAGGAATTACTAAGTCAAAGGGTATGGCTCTTTGAACATATTCCCGAATTGCTGTCCACAATGGTTATAAAACTACTTTCCTACCAGAAATGTGGAAAATATTTATTAAGAATTTATAGTAGACGGAATATGACGTCTTGTACCCATGCAGGTGGGAGCCATTCAAGTGTCTATTTCTACAACAGCAGTTGTTTCCACAGAGAGGAACACTCATCTCCATTGCTGCTTTGTGAACAAGGTTTTTGTGGCTGTCTTAGTTTCATAATATTGCTGTAATAGAAATACCACAGTGGGTGGCTTTAAAGAACAGAAATTTATTTTCTAACAATTTAGGAAGTTAGAAATTGAGATTCAGAGTGTGGCTCTAGGGGGAGGTCCTTCTTTGTCAATTTTGGCTCTTCTGTTGTTAGGTGCTGTTGAGTTGATTTTGACTCATAGCGACCCCATGTGACAGAATGCCCCATAGGGTTTCCTAGGCTATAATCTTTACAGGAGATCACCAAGTGGGTAGGTTTAAACTGCCAACCTTTTGGTTAGTAGCTGAGTGCTTAACCATTGAGTTACCAGGGATCCTTGATTTCAGCTCTAAAACAAAAAAACAAAAACAAAAACAAACGGGTTGCTGTTGAGTCGATTCTGACTCACACTGACCCTACAGGACAGAGAACCGCTCCATACAGTTGCCAAGGAGTGGCCGATGGATTTGATCTGCCTGACCTTTTGGTTAGCAGCCGAGCTCTGAAGCACTGGGCCACCAGGGCTCCAGCTTTACTACGAAGCAATCCTTGGCTCCTTGACAATCTTCACGTGGCGTCTATCTTTCCACATTTGTGTTTGCTTATCTCTGCCTATGCTGTTCTCTATATCACTCAGAAGTTATTAGGTTTAGGACATACCCTACTGGGATATGGCCTCATTAACAAAGAAAGCCCTATTCTCAAATGGGATTATATCTACAGGTATGGAGGCTAGAATTCCAACACACATTTTGGGGGGTGCAATTCTATGGGGCAGTTCTACTCTGCCCTATAGGGTCGCTATGAGTCAGAATCGACTCTACGGCAGTGGGTTTGGTTTTTAATTCAATCCATAACAGCAGTCAGATTAGGAAAGCACACTCTCACTCACCTGTCTCTTAGAGATTTGCTTTAAACCTGAACCAACCCATTGCTTTCAGTTGATTCCCACCCATAGCAACCCAATAGGACAGGGTAGAACTGCCCCGTAGAGTTTTCAAGGAGCAGGTGGTGGATTCAAACTGCTGACCTTTTGGTTAGCAGCCAAGCTCTTAACCACTGCGCCACCAGGGCCCGCATAGTAGAATATTAAAAGTTCTGTGATATCTTGCCAGAAAGACAACTGTGTAATCATGTGTTTCCTAAAGGTACCTACTACTGAGTGTTCTCAACCTTTTTGTAACACTGCCATTATCTTGAAAACACGCTCTTGTAAACATTGCCTTAAGAAAAGGACGATGCACACATCTTGTATAGTTGTTTAATAGGCATACAGGAATCAACGGCAAAAAAAAATCTGGCTATTCTAGAAAATCCCTGCTGCAAAACGGCGGCACAGCTAACCTAAGGCAGGTTCAAAGGTGCCTAGATATTAGCTGACCTGGATTAGCCCAAACCTAGTCTCCCTAAAAAGAGAACCCAAGGTTTCAGGTTCCCGCAGATATTTGGGGAAGGGCCAGGAAGGGAAGTCCCTGGGTAATGCAAATGGCTAACACACTCAGCTGCTAACCAAAAAGTTGGCAGTTGAAGTCTACTCAGAGGCACTTTGAAAGAAAGGCCTGGTGATCTCCATCAGAAAAATCACCCATTTAAAATTCTATGAAGTACATTTCTACTCTGACACACCTGGGTTACCATGAGTCAGAACTGACCTGGCAGCAACTAGTTAACTGGTCAGAAAGGGAAGAAGTAGATAGTTGTTTCTAGCAAGCTGAGCATCTGCTCACCAAAAAAAAAAAAAAAATTCTCTCCTCCCTTTCTCTCTGTTTTTTAAAAATCATTCCCAATTTATCTGATTCTTCTATTGCAAAGAAGCTTCTGCTGTATCACAAATAAAAAGATAATCATAGAAAAAAGAGAAGCCCTCGGGCAACAGCTACTTTGATAGAAATACTCCATGCAAATTACTCTGTACATGGTGGATCACAGTAAAAACGGCATACTTGTTATTAATAGTTGTATCAGCTACACTTGTTCCAGGTTAATGAAAGGATTAAACAATTTCCCTAAAAGATAAATTGGCAATTTCTTAGAATTTTCTTTCCATCTGATATTGCTCTATTAAAAACAGATAAATACCGTATTCAGGCAGTAATTTTAAATCGCTTGTTAACAAGAAGTCTTTGAGGTTTACAACACTAACTGACACAGGTACTTAATAAAAGTTGGGCGACTGAATGAAAATGAACTACAATGAACAAAGATAAGCAGATCAAGTCCCAAGCCACGAGGAACAGAGAATAGAAAATGGCAACAGGAACAGAACTGAAGCAACAAAACTGAGCACAAACGGAAGAATGGAATGGAATACAAACTGAATAAAGAATATCATCCATAAGGCTGATAATTTGTTCTATTTGAGGACTTGAATCTTTGATATGTGAAATCGTGTTCAAAATCTAAAATGAAGATTTCTTAAAACCCAAAACAGAAGATTTATTGGACTATCAGAAAGACACAATCAAAAAATTTTACTTGGCAATGTAGATTTCAAAAGCTGTCACTAATGTTTGTAACCTTATGATGTTATAGATGATGTTACTCTCTAATAAATGATCTAATTGACCAAGCGTCATGGGTCGAACCGTGTATCCTCAAAAGATGTCTTGAAGTCCTAACCCCCAGTGCCTGTGAATGTCACCTTATTTAGTAATCAGGTCTTTGCAGATGCAATTAGTTAACATGAGGTTTTAACTGGAGTAGGGTGGACCCTAACCCAACATGGTGTCCTTCTAAAAAGAGAAGAGACACAGACACAGACACACAGAGGGAAGACAGGCAGAAGCAGAGATTGGAGAGTTATGCTGCCACAAATCAAAGAACGCCTGGGGCTGCTAGAAGCTGGCCAAGACAAAGAAGAATCTTCCCCTAGAGTCTTTAAAGAGAGCACGGCCCTGCCAAAACCTGATTTCAGATTTCTGGCCTCCAGAACTCTGAGACAAAATAAATTTCTCTTGTTTTAAGAAACTTAGTTTGTGGTACTCGCTTACCGCAGCCCTTGGAAACTAATACAGATTATGATGGCTCTCGAATCTAATACACAAAAGAATACAATCCAGTTTCAATGGTATATTAGTTGTTGTTAGATGCCGTCAAGTCAGTTTTGACTCATAGTGAACCTATAGGACAGGGTAGAACTGCCCCACAGGATTTCCAAAGAGCGGCTGGTGGATTTGAACTGACGATCTTTTGGTTAGCAGCCAAAGTCTTAACCAACAGGCCACCAAGGCTCCAGTATATTAAAAAAAAAATATTAGCCCCCCAAAAAACCAAACCCAGTGAGGTCGAGTCGATTCCGACTCATAGCGACCCTATAGGACAGAGTAGAACTGCCCCATAGAGTTTCCAGGGAGTGCCTGGCAGATTGGAACTGCTGACTCTTTGGTTAGCAGCCTTAGCACTTAACCACTACGCCACCAGGGTTTCCAGCATATTAGTAGTATGGTTAAAAACGTGACCTCTGAAGCCAGAAAGACCAGGATTCAAATCTGAATTCCACCACTTACAAAGTTTCAGGCTTTAAGCAAGATACTTATTTTCTCTAACATTGTTTCTGCATGTATAAAATATTACTTACCTCAAAGAGCTGTTGTGAGGATCAAATGAGATAATGCATATGAAGTATTTAGCACAATACCTACCACACAGTAAGTATTCAGTAAATATCAGCTATTAGTAAAACATTATAAATTTTATTTGGGAGCCCAGATGACAAATCTCGGTTGAGAATCAGATGTAAAAGAACCACTGAACTATCTGCTGGGCTAAGGCCCAGAGAGACTGGGAGACTTTGAGAGCTGGCAGAACATGAGAATTTTAATTCCTGCTCTAGGGTCTCTGACATGACTCAGCACTCATATGCCTCTGGGAGTTACAACTGCGTTGTACCTGACGTCTAATGACAGGAGCAATTTCATCACAGTCTTCTTGGAGGCATACTTAAGATGTTAGAACCTAAAAGAAGATTGAAACAGATTTGGCTTCCTTCCTTAGATTTGAAGCAGTTCCTTCGAATCTAAGGTCAAACTCAAACCAGACTGAGAAGAGAATTATTAGAGTTTTAAAAAAGGTTGCATTGAGTTTTACATAAATTAACATGACCACAAAAATATGGAATTTAACCGAGATAATATAACTAATGCCTATTGAGCACCTACTGTATACTAAAAAGGGGGCACTGTGAATTAAACGGAGTAATTCATTGGCTCCTCACAACAATCCTTTGATGTAAGCACTACTATCACTTCCATTTTGTAGATGTGGAAACTGATGAAAAAAAGGTGAAGTAACTGTCTTAGTTTCCTGGTGCTGCCATAACAGAAATACTACAAGTGGGTGGCTTTAAAGACTAGACATTATTTTCTCACAGTTCTGGAAGCTAAAAGGCTAATTGAGAGTCTCGGCCACGTTGATTCCTTCTTTGTAGGTAGTCCTTGGTTCTTGGCTCAAAGAGGATTCTTACACGTTGTCTGTCATCTCCAGTTTATGTGCTTCTGTGTCTAATCTGCTCTTTTTATAGCTCAGAAATGATTAGGTTTAGGACACGCCCTACATTGACATGACCATATTAACACAAAAAAGAAATCTTATTCCCAAATGGAAATGGATTACATCTACAATAGTAGCTTTCTCAAGATCATACAACCAGTACTTGGTAACATCACACATGCTTCAGGCCCTCACTATTAACTACCACATTCTTCTGCCTCTCTAGATCGAGAAGTCATAAAGGGAGACACAAAGTGTGGTTAAAACAGAAGATTAGAAAAACATAAAAACATTTCTTATTACTATCCTAATGACTTCAGCTCCTGAATAAACTGGTTATACACCCATAAAAAAAAAAAATAACCCATATGAGATGCTTAATAAAAGCTTATTGAAATGAGTTCATTCTGAAGAGTTAAAATACAGTAATTTTTCAAGAAGAAATTGAGTTCAGTTAATTTTCTGTTGGAGCCCTGGTAGCACAGTGGTTAAGAGCTTGGCTACTAACCAAAAGGTTGGAAGTTCAAATCCACCAGCTTCTCCTTGGAAACTGAATGGGGGCAGTTCTACTCTGTCCTATAGGGTCACTATGAGTCGGAATCAACAGGTTTTTACAGGTAATTTTCTATTGACAAACAGGTGTTCGTTACTAATCAGTACCTGACTGCTGGACTTGGGAGCAAATAGTTCAGTATATTCCTTCTAAATATGGAAAGAAGTCTGGTTAAAAGGTAGATATTTCCAACATCTCCTATATTTAAAACCAGTTACAATGATTTCACTTCTAGCTATTAGATATAGTAGGTGAGGCATCCCAAAAGGTCTCAAAAGACTCTGATTTGTGGAATATTGTCTAAGTAACACTTAGGTATGACTCAGTAACAGGGTCCCAGAAATGTAGAGACTTCAGAAAGAATATTCTTTTTCATCTCACTCATTACTATAGGTAATCTCTCTATTGCATTTAACTAAAGTGAATAAAGTTTTAATTGCTTGATGTTTCCTTCAATGGCTATCTCTGAGCCTCTATTTATGGATTGTTTTCACAGTACCTTATTGATGCTTTTTTTTTTTTTGGCCACAATCTAAAAATAAATACATATAAAACCTAACGCTTCTCTGTGCCACATTATTTGTCTCCCCTCCTTATTAACTGGGGTGCCTGTACTTCCTTTCGCTTTAACTCTTGTTTCAAACATGTTATGAAAGGTTTTTGCCTTCTCCTTGGTGACCTCCTCTAATTGGAACTCATTTTGAGTCTTGGCCTTTCTGGCCGCCCGATGGGCTTTTGCTGTTTCCTTACTCTCGTCCTTGCTGATCTGCCCTTGTTCCTATTCAGCAGATAATTGCTTTTCGCATTTCAGATCTTAAAGACAGACCACGCTTTACAGATGGTAGGCTCCTATGGTTTTCTTATCTTTCTTTTCATCAGCACGGCTATCTCTATGCTTTGCCTTTAATACCATTTCCCAGAACTCTCTTATACCATTTTTCTGCTGAAAGCTGGTGTCCATGGGATGGTCCCCTCAAATATTCTAAGCTCAATAACATGTCTGTTTTATCCCTTTCTGAATTCTGCTTCTTTATGCCTTCTCCTTCCTCAGAATTCTGCCATTTCACCATCCCCAGTGACTGATAAGGTAATTTGGTGCTATAATTACTCTACTTGCCCTGTATTGAATTACTAGTGTGCTTGCAGCCTCTTTCATCTCAGACTATTGCTGTAACTTCAAACAAATATTATTCTCACTGTGATGAGTCTAAGAAAAATAAACCTAGAGTTATATTATCCAGAACATTCTTTTTCCAATGGCTGCATTTTTTAAAGTCCAGTTATTTTCTTGCATAAAGGTCCTATGATAAGAGTCTCTCTTCTTTACTCCAATTCAGCTAATCATTCTATTTCTATTTACATATTTATATGGAGCTTTAGGCACACATAGCACTTTTAGAGCAGTAAAGAGAACTAAAAGTCAAAACATGGTCTTTGCCCCAAGATCTTTTTTTTATTTTTTTTTATTTTCATACTTCCAGTATTTTTCAGAACTCCCCTAAATGAGTCTTTTAGGAGAAAACTTGAATATACAATAGTAATTGCAATATCTGCAGAGCCCAGACAACTCAGAAATAAATTTATTTTATCCCAGACACAGCTATCAGAGTTTTGAATATGTAAATAGGTTCCGGCCTTTCACACCTGAATGAATGGATTATATCCTGCAGAAAGCTGCTTGGTTTGAGAGATTTAATTAAGACAGGAATGCAAGAGTTTTCTTGGGACAAACAGGATTATAGCATTTCATAGATAATATAGAAAAATTTATGAACATGTCACAGTCATCAAACTTCATATTAGTTGGCTGGATTTTCTTGCTGTACTTGGTGGCTTCTGAATACAGCTTTGGGCAAAAATTGTGATAGTGATGAAATTCTTTGACAGAAGGGAATGTTAGCACTCAAGCCAGGAATTTTTGACCAAACAAGCAATTGGAGACCTGGCATTACATACCCAATGTTTATTTCCAGGAATTTCACTGAAGCCTCTCAGCGCTAAACATATCTTCAAAGTTGATTGCCTATAAATACATGGATTTAAACTAAGAGAAAGAGAAACTACAAGTTCCCTAAGGGCAGGGAACATTTCTTATTTCAGTGGGGACTGTGCTTTGGTCACTGCTTTGGCACCCCTACCTTGTCTTCCAGGTGTTGTTACATAATTTGTGACCCAAAGCCTGCGCTACTTGCCTGCTCTCTAGGCTCCCAGACCCCCTGTTGTTCCCTAGCATAAAACTTGTGCACCCCTCGGGTACTGCAATTACAGCTCTGCCTTTACCAGAAGACTATGAAATCTTTGACGGTGTCTTTGATCCTCCTATCCCCAGGTCTTTGTACAGAGCCTGACACAAAACAGGTTATTCAATAAATGCTGGTTGATTGAATAAATGAATTAAGGGATGGATAGATGGATGGAATTAATTGAACTGAACTAATCATAAATAGTAATTTTATGTTCTAAGCTTAATCACTGTTCACTCTCTCTCAGGAAATCTATTCATGTTCCTCATTTCTTTTCTCTCTAAATACACAGGCATTAATCGAATGATTTTAAAGGGTGCTGCACTGATTAGAAATCCCACTTTTGCTTCCAAAATAGAAATTTAAAAAGTCCTTCTGTGTCTGCCTCACTAAATATTGCATATCTGCTGTTGCCATGCCACTCAAGATGAAAATTAAATAAATGGCGACTTTGCTCTTGGATTATGTAGTATTATCCAGTTAGCCTTAGTATCTTCTTTTTATAGGAACATATCTTCTATCAAAAGAGAATTATCTTTCAAAACTCTGGAAAAACAAAGTATTTCAGAGACTAAAAAAGTAATCATTTAATTCCAGTTTACATTTAGAGAATGTTATTTGTTTTTTTAATAGTGATTTTATTAATAGCATTTTTTAAGCATCTGCCATATGGCCCCTTGCCAGAGGTTGCTCCAGATGCATGAGATATAAGAGAATAAAAACAAAGGAAGTGTCAGGATCTAACTTCATGGTCCTCACAAATCCACTGGTCCTGAATGGCTGGGTGATGTTCCCGAGGTTTCCCAGATACTCAGGGGGCAAGACTGTCTCCATTTCTCTCTTCCTTGTGCCTGCCTGCATACTCTTTGGTGTTTGGTGTACTGTTTCACCAACCCTGCATTGTCTGGTTAAGCCACCACTTCCAATCTGCTGCCTTTTGCCACGTACCAACTCTTGCATGAAAGAGAAAATTAAGCTCTCATTCAACAAATAATTACTGAGTACCTGTTAAGGTAAAGTGCAATGTGCTAGAGGCATAAGGTAGTTTTTCATCAGTCTTTAATATCTTCCCGTCAAGTTACGAGGGTGGAAGCGGTGGAGGGGAGATCAGGAAAGAGGTGTTGTCTGAAAGAACACAGTTGCAGTCAGAAACCAGAATTAACTATTAAAAACAATTAAATCAGAAATTTTTATGTTACACGGAAAATCATTCATGCTTAGCCTTCCCTTAAATCACAATGAAATTACAAATTTATGGTAAGACAGAGATAGATGGTGAAAGAGAGGCAAGCTTTCTATTTTTTTCCCTTGGGGCATACATACGAATTTAACTGTCCAAAGCCAGTGGTGACAAGAAAGTAGCAAGTGAGTTTTGTTTGCAAAACTGCAATTTGCAAACAGAATCAATTTTAGAACTGCAAAGGTATTAATTAGTTATTGTGATAGATAATTGAATTATGATTTAATTTTAAGGTATATATTCATTTTCTCACCAAGCATAACTCTCTTCTCCTTAAATACAGGTCACATTGTCCTTTTTGTCATCAAGAAAGTAAAACTTACAGCTGTGTTCTTGATATTCTGTAAAAGACAATTCTTGAGGAAATAAAGCAGCGACCTGGAGTAAAGTGTCAGATTTTAACATAACACCAAGTTGCCATAATGGAAAAATTTATCTAGCTTTAAACCACGGATTATCATGCATTCATTCTCATCAGATGATATAAAACATGACCCACAACTCTCCTCAGTTCTCCTACGGGAAATTCAACGGAAATGAAATCAGTCACTGACTTTCTTTTATTCAATTTCTAAGACTTCAAAAAAAGGTCAGATTTTTGGGAGTCTGTTCTAACTTTAAAGCCAGTGTATTTGAAGTGTGGGAAAAAAAAAAAAAAAAGATATATTCAAAATCTCCAAACTAGAAGATAAGGGTTTCACAAATTAAGGGATGGAATCTCAGCTTTTCCTGTAAAGTTTCTGGTTTGAATTCTGCCTAAGGCAGCTGTTGTCAGAGTTGCCACCAAGCAGTGAATTAAAGGAAACAATTGAAGAAAAAAATTATCATCTCTCACCTTGCTAAATTATTGGCACAATGAGCAAACAAAATGTTACCAGAGCCAGTAGGGGCCTAAAACAAGGAATTAATCTTTCAGAAAGTATTTTCTTCCACAAACATTGGCAGAATATAGCAAAGAGTTATCAAGTAGAAAGAAATTTCATTTTCTTAATGAAGATCTAACTACTTTAGACTCCAATATTTTAGGTTTCTTCTTATCAAGATAAATTATCTTCCACTGTCTTGCACTGGTTGTATGTCTCTCTCCAAAGGCTTGACAAAAGTGTATTTAATGATGGTAAAATAATAATAGTGTCAAGATGATGCATATCCAAAACTGTATTTCTAAAACCCACTGCTGTTGAGTCGATTCCTACTCATAGTGACCCTATAGGACAGAGTAGAACTGCCCCATAGAGTTTCCAAGGAACGCCTGGTGGATTCGAACTGCCAGCCTTTTGGTTAGCAGCCGTAGTACTTAACCACTACACCACCAGGGTTTCCAAAACTGTATTTAGTGATGGCAAAATAGTAATAGTATCAAGTCTAACTACTTTAGACTCAAATATTTTAGGTTAGTTCTTATCAAGATAAATTATCTTCCACCATCTTGCATTGGTTGTATGTCTCTCCCCAAGGGCATGACAAAACTGTATTTAGTGATGGTAAAGTATTACTAGTATCAAGATGATGCATATCTGAGATGATTAGTTTAAATCTAATATTTATATTCCTAAACTTGAGTTCAACCATTTAAGTACAATCCTGTGTCTTCATCTCCTGTTGCAAGACACTGGAAGAGGAGCACTTCTAAAGGTCAATTAAATAAGAAACTTGAGACATGCACTGTCTTAGGGTGGGTTCTCTAGAGAAGCAAAACCAGTGCTGTGTATAAATATATACAGAGAGACATTTACATAAAAGAAATGGCTCACAAGGTTGTAGAGGGTAGAAAGTTCCAAGTTTATGGGTCAGGCTGGAGGCTTCTCCTGACTAACACAGCTGCAGGTGCTGGAAAATCCAAGATCGGGAGATCAGGTAGCAGGCCTCTGGCTCACAGGCTATGGAGGCCAATGAATCCCAAGATCAGCAGGTAAGCTGCTAGGTCAGGTCCCAAGAACTGGACGACACATGAAGAGGAGCCAGCTGCAGGATCTAGAGCAAGCAAAAGCCAGCGAGCCTTGCCAGAAAGTCTACCTATATTGGATGCAGGCCACACCTTCAAGGAAACTCGCTTTCAACTGATTGGCTGCTTACAACAGATCTCATCATGGTGGTGATCACATTATATCAGATATCATTATGGAAGTGACTGCATCATTAATAAGCTTTCAAGCTACATCATAACTGCCAAACCACTGAGGATCATGGCCCAGCCAAGTTGACACACAACTTTAAGTATCACATGTACCTATCCTAAAATGTGGAAAGAATCAAGGAAATAAAATAAATAAACAAATAAAATAAAAATCTCCATGGAAGTCTGGGGTAAGAGAGATTATTTCCAGCTGGAGTAATCAAAGAAAGTTTCAATAAAGAGATAAAATCTGGGATGCTCTTTCAAATACTCATAGGACATAGGATGGCACTATTTGCAGATGGAAGGAAAGAAGGGTAAAGGTATATAATGAGGTAGGCTGCTAACCAAAAGTATGGAGTCTACCCAAAGGCATCTCGGGAGCAAAGCCTGTCAATCTGCTTTTGAAAAATCAGCTATCAAAAACTCCAGGAAGCTCAGACTACTCTGTCACACATGGGGTCCCCATGAGTCAGAGCTGACTGGTGATAATAAAGGTTACTGAATGGCTAGTATGTAAGACAAAATTTATAAACCTGTAAATTTCCTCAGTCTCCTGCCATTTCTTTGACTCTATCCTTCTTCACCTTCTTCCTCTCCCCTCAAACTCTAAGTAGTATTGCCCATCTGGAGGATATTAAGTTAACTTAATAGAAAAAAAAAAAGGGGGGGGGAGGGAAGAGAAAGAAAAGGTAAAATCCAGGAGCACTAGGAGTAGAGAAGCACTTTTCTTAGAGGCTTTGAAAAGAGAGCCTGTAAAGGCAGTGGAGAGTCCTCGGTAGAGCAAAAGGTTAAACACTGGACTACTAGTAAAGGTTGGTAGTTTGACACCCCTCAGAGGTGCTTTGGAAGACAGGCTTGGCAATCTGCTTCCAAAAAGTCACAACCTTGAAAACCCTATTGAGCAGCTCTACTCTGCACACATCGGGTTGCCATGAGTTGGAATTAGTTCAACGGCAACTAACAAAAAAAGCAGTGGGTAAATGGGGAAATGGAATTGTATGTATTGTCAGGGATTAGTTATTCTTTTTATGGTATTTGAGAAATACAAGGATTCTTCTTCCAGATATCCACGATGGGCTCCATGTTCTCCCCCACTTTCTTTAGGCCTTTGCTCAAATATTCCCTGATCAAGAGGCCTTTCCAGACTTTTTTATGTTAAAAAGTCTACTCCTTGTCCCCTGCCTTCCCATCTGTCTTTTCCTCCTTACCCTGGTCTATTTTTCTTCATAGCAGTCACAGTCATCTTACTACCTTCCACAGTAGGTTTTTATTTCCCACTGAAATATAATCTCCGTGACAGCAGGGGCTTTGAATGTTTTGTTCACTGTATCCCTAGCACCTAGAATTTATTGAATTCATGAATGAGTTACTATGAAATAACATTTGTATTTATTCTTTTGATAAAAATAGTGTCCAGAACGGAACTATTCTTTGCACACACATTATTTCATTTATTCTCCTGACAACCCCATAAGGTTTTATCTCTATTTTACACAGCAGGACGCTGAGGATCCAAGAAGTGAGTAAACTTATTAAGGTCATGAAGCTGGTAAGAGCCAGGATTCAAGCCCAGGTTGATCTGATTCCAAACCCACAATCTTCTCTACATAAAATGCCTTTATTCGCTTGTGCAGAAAAGTGTGTGGTGCGTGCTAGGGCTGGAGAATGGGGTAAAGAGGAGAGTAGAAGCATGACTGAGAAAGGGTCAATATGTCAGTTGGAGTAAAAGAAGAACATATTTCTCCAGGTATAAATGAAGCAACTCATCTTTCTCCAACATTCTTATGGCATCACTCTGTTGTCTGCAGAGGTCCCCAGGCAATGCACCTGGGGCCTGCTTTCCCATTAAAAAATGGGAGAGTGGCAAGTATAAAAGACACATTAGTGCCTAAATGAAGCCTTCTCATTCTCTCTAAAGTAATCAGTAGAATCAGGGTAGGAGGTAGGGGTGGAGGAAGGCACTGAAAAAGATAAAACTCAAGAGACCCATTATTGCAAATGTCTGAAGCACTTTGTAAAAGGTATAAAGACGCCTAGATATTTTAGTTAGTATTTATAGGGAATTTTAAAACCTATCTCTTAGGAATCAGGAGAGTAATCTTTGAAGCAAAACTGCCTCGTTTCCTTCTCAACAAGTACTGTCTCTAAGAACAAGGAGGAGAGACGAAAACATTAAGGGCATGTTTAGGCTGTGTTTATTTCATTGTCTTTACCTGTCATCGTCAAACTCATCTGTTGTGACTTCATGAATTAATTTTGCTTATGGCAAAGGCTTGATGTACCTTTTATTTAAGCTGAGAATGTGGTGCTTGAAAAGAGACCTAAGCAAAACATTTTACAGACTATTCCTGAGAGAGCTTGGAATTAAATTGTTAAATGTCCTACTATAATGAAATTTTGTGTAATCAGCAGGGAGGTAGCTGTTGGCCATTTATCAGTTTTTCTAGTTGCATTTTTTTTTTTTTTATGCATGGAAAGCATAATTAGAAGTCTCCACAGGCGGAAAGCCTTACATAATAATAGTACATTTTATCAGAATGGTGCTCTTTAATTTGTAAATTTCAGAGCATTTTACAGTAATGATCTATTAGCAATAATATCACATTTTTATATACTTTAATGTAGAACTGTATATAGAAGAAAAAGGCACTTACAAAATTAACTAGACAAAGTTATAGAATGTTCTACACACGATCATGATTACTTCTAAATATGTGCAAATAGGTCAGCATTTTTTTTTTTTTTAATGTTGGAAGGTAACCAAAAATGGAAGAACATGTACTGGAGAAAGTGTTAGGAAAAATCAAAGCTGCTTTACATCCTTGATGAGCTTTTCAGCTTTACAAAGGAGATTTATATGTAGTCTATGCTTTAATCCTCCCAATTGCTCTCTCCCCATTTAAGAGATGAGGCAACTCAGACCAGAAAGACAAGTTCTTTGCCTGAGGTCCTCTATCTGGTGGCTGTCACTCACAGCTGAGGCTTCTGAGTCCACGGACTGTTTTCATGCCACGGTTACATACTGGGGCTTCCCCATGAACTGCTGGGTGATGGAGCAGGTCATCTGAGTTTTCTGAGTCACAGTTTCCTTATCTGTAATATGCGGCAGTGATTTTACATAACTATTTCACTTTTCCCATAGGTACAAAACTTCTACAAAGTTGCCGAAAATCCACTCTAATCATGAGGAAAAGAGCCTAAGTTGCAACCTAACAAAAATATGTGCTTTCTGAAAAAGAATTATGACTTTTACAAAAAGTCTTATCACTGTATAGAATGCTGACATCCCTGAAGATAGCTAGCTGAGGATTTCTTAGCCTTCTCTGTCCACCCACCCACCACCACCTCCTTCTTCATATTAGCTTTTTATTCATAATGCAGAGAAAGAAATTCACCTCTGTCTGGGAGTGTTTGAAGGTATCCTATTTGTATATTAGACTAGTATTATTTAAACTGGGTCATAACCCAATAATGGCTTATGAAAACAATTTAGTGAGACATACTGGCATTTCAAAAAAATGAAATAGAACATGATACAATGCAGTAGAAAATATCAGAGTGTATCTTATTAAGAAAAATTAAACAAATTTGGAAAAATAAGTTTTTTAAAAAAGGTAGTATTGAAAACCCCAATCAACACCCCTTCCCACCCATCTTCTTTGTCTTGCTCACCAGGAGCTTGTTTTGAGCAACATTTTTCAGGAAGTCACAGCAGGGAGTGGCTCCATCCATTGAACTGGCCCAAGCTACACCTTGAAGCATGCACATATTGAAGAGATCACATCCTTCAACCTAACCTGGGCCTGCCTGTCACTGGAAAGAACGATATTTCCCAGCCCATGATTGCACCTGAATCCATTTCAGAAGCGAGGGGTCCCACCACACGGACATCCAATGGAAGATGATTTAATATCCAGACCTTCAAATATGGGCATAGGAGGGCTAACGGCGGGGAGTTCTGGGTACCAAACCCACCCCCCGACGCCACTGGAAACAAAAAGCTCCCCAGACCCCTCAGTCCAGGAGCACGTGGTCTTATGAGTTGCTAGACGCCACCTTGCTCCTTTTATGTGCAGACAATAAACTTGCCATTTTCTGTTTACCTTGCAATCAGTGTCTGTCAAATTTCAGTCAGCTAATAGGACAGGACTACAACCTGAGTGGCATTCGGTTACAGTATGTCTTTCAATACTATATGTGGGCATTGTTTAACAGGCCCATCCAATAATTATTAGGGGAATGTACATTGTTTTACTCTCTATTATGCATGAAGGTCTCTGTCCTAGTGAAATCACTAGTTGTCTTACAGATTTTTGTCTAGTAGAGATGGAAATAATTTCTGTTCAGTAGAAAAAATAGTCCTAAAGACTATGAATGTCCTTGTCACATTAATCAGTTTTATATCTAGCCTAGCAATATTACCTTACCATCTCTTTATTTAATTGCCTCTAAACACTCAGCTCCTCATATGATCTTTAAACCAATCTTAACATCTTATTGGTTCCCTCATTAATAAATGAAAAAAAAACCATTGCTGTCAAGTCGATTCCTGCTCTTTCCAAGCGCATTTGAACTGCCCACCCTTTGGTTAGCACCCATAGGTCTTAACCACTAGCGACCAGGATTTCTACTGCCCACCAGGACTCCATTAATTAATAAGTTCATTATATCTTTCATGTGTTCATTTCATTTTTGTATGAGAATCATGTTTTTAACTTTTTAATAATTATAGTTTGACAATTTCATGTAATAAGGCCAAGCATTCTTTTATAAAACTTTGCTTTCAATTATAGTGTATTATGAACTCACATTGTAAACTGTATTTCTTACTGTGAATCTTGATCAAAAGAGTTTGGAAGCTGGTGATTTAGAAAGTTTATCCCATAACCTCTTGAAATCCCCTCTATTTCTCCAATTCAAATGATTCTGCTTTTTTTTTTATTACTTCTTTTTATTTTTAAGCTTAACCTTCAAGCAACCAGTATTTTTCATGTTTCCCTAAGAATTACCTGCAAGAAGTCCAAATCCTAGGAGTAATTTTTAAACTAACCAAAGTGTCAGACGACTGATAGCGAATCTCTTCTTGGGGTGGATAGTCCCCTGGGGTATGAATTGGTGGGTAGGCCTGCAGCAGCAGACTGTCAATTGCTGAAAGGAAGCTCTGCTTCATGGCCAACTGACTTACAGGGAGAGATCTGGAAAATGTCAGAAAAAGGGTAAAAGCACAGAAATTGCAAACCCAAAATAAATACAGTGGTGGCACGAGGCATTTATTGACTTAGCACAAAATATCTTGTAGCATTTTACAATAACAGCAAGATAACTACATGGGAATTCAATTCATAAATAACTGGAATCCCAGTAATAAGGACAGCAAAATCAGGGCACCACTGGGCTACATTAAAGCCACAGCAAGAGGCCTGGCTCAGATTTTTCTCATTCCAACTTGTGTTCCATCTGCCTATTGGCATCATTTTAACTTTGGCTTCCACATAAAGCCTTCGCTGTAGCTTCCCCAGTGGGAACACAGTTTCTCTTCTTTGATTCTCAATCAAAACAAGGGGATGCAAAAGGTTGGTGAAATTTTGATTGGAAACTGTGTTGCTTTTTCAACGATAATTTATTTTGAGACTCTAAAATGATAGAAATCATATTTTTTTCCTAAGGGAGAAAAAAAATGTAATGAATTGCAACTGGTAATATGGTGGATGCTGTCTAATATGCCATGGTCTAAGTCATAAAATAGCATTTTTTGTTGTTGTTTGTTTTGTTTTGTTTATAGAGTTATCTAACATTTCAATGGAAATTTATTGTTCTTGTTGTTCAAGAAGCTCCCATTACCATTTTTTCATGCAGTAGCACAAAACACCTATATCTGCACAGGACAGATAGAAAACCTGAAAATTCAGTGAGGAGTAAACTGGACAGATGTTGCTTGCAAAACTCTTCAGTGGCATGAGTCATCCATGCTATCAGAACGTAATGGATAGTCACAATTGTCAAGGAAGGAAGCTTGATTTATTTGGTAAATAACCACCCTGATAATAGAAACTGTGTTTATTACCGTCAGCCTATTAGAGTGGAGATGGCATTTAACAACATCTGGGCTCTTGCTCTGGTTTTGCCACTAACTAGCTATATGACCTTTCATTGGTCAAGTCAGTCTTTTTATCTCAAGTTCCTCAATTCACAAATGAGACAAACAATAATGAACAATGAACAAATGAAATAATATAACTGAACATGTTTTATAGATAAGAAACATATGAAACATTTTAGCCATCATATCCTAAAAATCACTGTGTGTATGCAATGTTTTGATGAATTATTTTATCATTTATAATATTGAACTTCAAGATTATAGGTGCTATCCACTTAAAAGTTATTAGCATAATGATATAAATTTTAAACACAATTCTTAATCTCCCAAGGTTCATTAAAAATTTGACTGTTATTTAGAAGTTAAAGGACTCAAGTTCAAGTTTAGTAAAATATGCATCTAGTCAAGTCAGAAAACCTTATCTAAGATTCAACTGATCAAACTAGTGAAAAATACAGCCCTCCCCAAAACTGAGAGTTTTTGCAGTTTTCAGAGATCTGGAAACATATGAGATGGCTAAAGAATATTTGCCTGTGTGGAATTTACCTTTCATTATATATAAAAGCAAAAAACTGAGAAATTACATATGATGTCGCTATGAGTCGGAATCGACTTGATGACTCTGGGGTATCCCTTTATTACCTAATGGCTTGGAGAGGAGACACAGACAGCTATCCCTTTAGCAAGCCACTCCTTACGTATGGAAATAACCAATATCATGGGATTAATGCTCCCAGGTGGCAAGCAATGGCTTGGAGCTTTATAACCTACAGAAACAACCAATTTTCTACTTCTCTGATGACTGAACTTTCAGTAGGTCAACAAAGCATGACTTCTATAGATGCCCACAATCACTCTCTGATCAGATGGCATCTGCCACATTCTGATTTATGTAAAGCAAAATGCTTTAATATAGAAAATGATATTCCATAGTGCCCAGAAAAAAATGAAATTGGGCAGAGTAGTTCAGTTTCTGGTCCCCAGGCTTGCCATATTCCAACTATTAATGGATGCTTACAGCTGTTTCTTTTCACTTTCAGTCGTGCCAGCTCAGCAAATGAAGGTCCCAAAAGCATGACTCCATCCATGTCATTAAAGTCAACTCCACTTTGAGGAGGCAGCTCTTCTTCAGTCATATTTTGAGTGCCTTCCAACCTGAGGGGCTCATCTTCTGGTTCTATTCCAGACAATGTTCTGCTGCTATTGATAAGGTTTTCACTGGCCAATTTTTTCAGAAGTAGACTGCCAGAGCCTTCTTCCTAGTCTGTCCTAGTCTGGAAGCTCAGCTGAAATTTGTCCATTACAGATGACCCTGTTGGTATTTGAAATACTGGTGGCATAGCATCCAGCATCACAGTAACACGCAAGCCATCATAATACGAAAAACTGACAGATTTATCATCTAATACATACTAACTGGAACATGGAATTTACAAAGTAACTATCTAGGAAAATTGGAATTCATCAAAAATGAAATGGACTACATAAAGATTGATATCCTAGGCATTAGTGAGCTGAAATGAACTGGTATTGGCCATTTTGAGCCAGACAATCGTATGGTCTACTATGCCAGGAATGACAAATTGAAGAGGAATGGCATTGCATTCATCATCAAAAAAAACATTTCAAGATCCATCCTGAAGTACAACGTGGTGAGTGATAGGATAATATCACTACACCTACGAGGAAGATCAGTTAATATGACTATTCAAATTTATGCATCAACCACTAATGTCAAAGATGAGGAAATTTAAGATTTTTACCAACTTTTGCAGTCTGAAATTGATCAAAAATACAATCAAGATGCATTTATAATTACTGATGATTGGAATGTGAAAGTTAGAAATAAAAAAAAAAGATCACTAGTTGGATAATACGGCTTTGGTGACAGAAACGATGCTGAGATTGCATGATAGAATTTTGCAAGACTCACAATTTCTTCATTGCAAATACCTTTTTTCAACAACATAAATGGTGACTAATACACATTGACCTTGCCAGATGGAAAACACAGGAATCAAATCAACTACGTCTGTGGAAAGAGGCAATGGAGAAGCTCAATATCACCAATCAGAACAAGGTGAGGGGCCCGACTGTGGAATGGGCCATCAACTGCTCACATGTAAGTTCAAGGTGAAGCTGAAGAAAATTAGAGCAAGTCTGAGAGAGCCAAAATATGACCTTGAGTATATCCCACTTGAATTTAGAGACCATCTAAAGAATAGATTTGACACACTGAACGCTAATGATCAAAGACCAGACTAGTTGTGAGACATCATACATAAAGAAAGCAAAAGGTCATTAAAAATACAGGTTAACGAAAGAAAAGACCAAAATGGATGCCAGGAGAGACTTTAAATCTAGCCCTTGAACATAGAGTAGCTAAAGCAAATGGAAGAAAAGATGAAGCAAAAGAGACAAATAAAAGATTTCAAACAGAGGCTCAAGAAGACAAAGTAAAATATTATAATGAAATGTGCAAAGACATAGAGTTAGAAAACCAGACGGCAAAAATACACGTGGCATTTCTCAAGCTGAAAGAACTGAAGAAAAAATTCAAGACTCAAGTTGTAATATTGAGGATTTTATGAGGAAAATACTGAACGATGCAGAAGCATCAAAAGAAGGTGGAAAGAATACACAGTCACTGTACCAGAAAAAATTGGTTGGCATTCAATCATTTCAGAAGGTAGCATATGATAAAGAGCTGATGGTAATGTAGGAAGAAGTCAAGTTGCATTGAAGGGAATAGCAAAAAACAATGCTCCAGGAATTGATGGAATACCAACTGAGATGTTTCCACAAATGGATGCAGTGCTGGAGGTGCTTGATTGTCTGTCAAGAAATTTGAAGACAGCTTCCTGTCCAACCAACCAGGAGAGATCTATATTTGTGCTCATCCAAAGAAAGGTGATCCAACAGAATATAGAACTTATGAAACAATATCATTAATGTCACACACAAGTAAAATTTTGCTGAAGATCATTCAACGGTGGTTGTAGCAGTACATTGACAGGAAACTGCTAGAAGTTCAAGCCGTATTCAGAAGAGGTTGTGGGGTGAGGGATGTCACTGCTGATGTCAGATGGACCTTGGTTAAAAGCAGAGAATACCAGAAAGATGTTTACCTGTGTTTTATTTGACTATGCAAAGGCTTTCGACTGTGTGGATTGTAACAAATAATGGATAACACTGTATAGAATGGGAATTCCAGAACACCTAATTGTGCTCATAGGGAACCTGTGCATAGACCAATAGGCAGTCGTTAGACGAGAACAAGGGGGATGTTTTATGTTAAAGTCAGGAAAGGCTTGCATCAGCATTGTATCTTTTCACCATACTTATTCAGCCTGTATACTGAGCAAATAATCTGAGTAGCTGGACTATATGAAGAATAACGCAGCATCAAGATTGGAGGAAGACACATTAACAACCTGTGATATGCATATAATACAACTTTGCTTGCTGAAAGTGAAGAGGAATTGAGCACTTACTGATAAGTATCAGAGACTAGAGTCTTCAGTATGGACTGCACTTCGACATAAAGAAAACGAAAACCCTCACAACTGGACCGATAGGCAACATCATGATAAACAGAAAATATTGAAGTTATCAAGGATTTCATTTTACTTGGATTCATAATCAATGCCCACAGAAGCAGCAGTAAAGAAATTAAGTGACATATTGCATTGGACTGGAAAAGACCTGTTTAAGGTGTTAAAAAGCAAAGAGGTCACTTTGGGGACTAAATTATGCCTGATCCAAGCCATGGTATTTTTCAATCACCTCATACACATGTGAAGACCTGACAATGAATAAGGAAGACCGAAGAAGAATTGACACCTTTGAATTATGGTGTTGGTGAAGAACACTGAATATAACATAGACTGCTAGAAGAATGAACAAATCTGTCTTGGAAGAAGTATAGCCAGAATTCTCCTTAGATACATGACAAGACTTCATCTTACATACCTTGGACATGTTATCAGGAGAATCCAGTCCCTGGAGAAGGACATCATGTTTGGAAAAGTAGAGGGTCAGTGAAAAAGAGGAAGACTCTCAAGGAGATGGATTGACAGAGTGGCTACAACAATGGGCTCAAGCATAACAACGATTGTGAGGATGGCACAGGACCTAGCAGTGTTTCATTCTGTTATACATAGGGTCACTCGCTATGAGTCAGAACTGACTCCACAGCACGAAACAACAACAACAACACAGGCTTGCCATGGACTTACTGTGATTCCTAGAATAACGAAGAACCTCATTCTACCTAGCTTTGCAGTGGACAACATTAACCTGTGATCACATTTCAAAAGCCAAGAAAACATACACATTAGTACCTCTGTGGATAACAGTTTGAACCTGCCTGGGTTAAAGTGTTAAAAAGAAAAAAGGATTTATAACAAAATATTTCAGGAATTCATGTTGAACCTATACCTTTGACAATGTTTGTGATGCTAAAAAAAAAAAAATTGATATCTCAACTTTGAAAGTAAATAATTAATGAACTATTAGCAAGTAGGTTTATCTGATTCTTAAGGCAGGACATACAGACCCTCTCAGAAAAAAAAAAAAATAATTAATTCTTGTTCTTTGTACAGATAAGTCACAAACCCACATTTCTTTAAAGGATTTCCATAAAAATTACTAATAATTATATAATTCCTCATATATGATTGCAGACAAGCCTCAAAACAAAATCTCTACGAAGTGGGTATTACAGTTGAATGCCGTTAATATTTGTCAAAAAATCAAAAGTAAAAAAAAAAAAAAGATTCAATGGACTTCCATATGATTACTTATACGTACTGGTACCAGCACTACAGCTCAGATTTCACTCACAAGTGAATAAGCTTTCATGTAGAAAAGACGGCACTGGGTTTTATATACTAATCTGAATTACTGAAGTTGTACTATATTTAATTGATATACTGCTTCAGGGATATATGGTGATGTATAAAGTTTTTTTTTTTTTTTCCAGATGTTTTTAACCCTATCTCAAAGGCAGAATATGCATTTTTCTATGGCAGAAATATTTGTAAACACCACATCTGGCTGCAGTATTACCTCAGTGAGGCAGGTTTCCTAAATTATGTAAGAATATGTCAGTGGCCAGATGGACCCAAAAGAAAACCTTAATTCAATGACAATCCATTTCTTACAGCTTCTTCATGTCTGAAGGGATGAGAAAGGTCTTTCTTGTTTCGTTGTTCCCCTTCTACTGTAACCAGAAAGGATATCAATTATTTTTGCTGGACAGGCTGTCACTGCCTCTGGTAAGTCAATACATTTTTAGAAGGTTTCATCTGCAAGGAAGTATAATATATGTCACGTTCCTAATCAGCTGTCAGGCATCTTTTATACCAACATGTTTTCAGAGAGGAAGGTAGAATTGCCATTTTAGAAAAGTGATGGAAACTTTGGGTGTTTTCTGAGAAAATTATTAAAGAAAAGACAATTTTCAAACAGGTGCCAATTGAGTCAAAGTATTCTTTTCTTCCAGAGAAGAAGGAAGGGAAATGAAAGGCCTTAAAGGGAGGGTCCTATTTTACCCTAAGATATGGTAAAAGTAGTAGATATCATTAAGCATCTGTGATTGGCAACTAAATAAGAGATGGCCAAGGTTTTTTTTTTTTAAGGGCTTAGCCACAAAATGGCTAATGACAGTCAGTTGGTTCTAGGTTTGAGCACAGTTTCATTTAGAAAAGGCAAACTTGAGCCAGACTGTTGAGGGCCTCTTATGCCTTGCTAAGAAGCAGCGGACAGATAAAAGCAGTCTGTACCATGTCTCTTGACCACCCCCTAAATTTTGCTCTGTATTTGCATTTTTAAGAATGAAATGTGAATGTGTTCCTCAAAGAATGAATACAGAAACCTAGAGACCACCCAGGGAAACAAAATAAACACAGAAACTCATTGACTTGTTTCCTTTGGTCCATCTTATTAACGAAGAGCAAAACGAGAGGTAACAAGAAAAATAGTGTAAATAAATAGTGTTTTGGGTACTTACCACATATGGTGCTTTGTTATATATTTAACAGAAAACCCCAGAAATTTTGGCCCATTCTGGTCAATTTAACACACAAAAGAAAATGCAAATACAAAGAAGGAAAAAGGTAAGTCTGAAGTTAGAAGTAATTTTGCTATTATTCAGTTCCCATTCATATTTTGTTTGTCTGTAAAATAAAATTCAAAGTTTACTATGACCCTGTTATTTTTTCCATCTTTGCTGTAACATAAACTATTTTAATAGGAGAGTGAATTTTTATACTGATCAAGGACATGGTGATGCTTGTGAACTTATGGAATGTTTGGTCTCTTTCTGATCAAAATCCTTTCAAGCCACTGAAGTGGCTGATAAGCAGTTGGCACTCAAACCTCTCAGAAAAGTGGGCTAAGGACAAATGCAATTATTTTAGTTTGACATATTTATTTCTAAAACCAGAAACATAATTTTTTTTTTCTTTTCTATGGCAGGTTGGCTTTCCTGGATATACCCAGTTTAATCATTGATTCAGTTCTATCCTTGACAGTAACAGCTGTCAAAAATATTCTTAAAACTGTCAACCTTGGGTCAAGATGAAAGTCTCCAGATAAATGAAAAAAGTTAAACTATATTTTTTAAATGGAATGAAGAAATTATGAATATTCTGGGCTTATGCTGTCAATATATTAAAGGACATTACATTCTTAGTAGAATCCAACAGGGGCAATGCCAAGATACCTAACAAGTAGGGTAAAAACTGTTTTAGAAAAGCAAACCCTTTCCATGCTCCAAAGAGGTAATACTACACACGTATACTTACTTACACATGCAAATCCCCAACACATTAACTTCATAACAGAGGTGAAAAGAAAAATTAAAGTACTTTGATGAATAAAACTTGCATTAATATTAATGAGACTTCTTTTAAAAATAAAGACTGTCTTTACTGATATTCTACCCAGTCTGGCTTTTTAACTGACTGCAGGAAACAAGCAAGGATTAAAGGAAGAGAGACTGACAATCCTACTGCAGATTTAAAAGCTGTCTGGCTATTTCCAAGCAGCCAGCAACAACAGCTAATTGTCCAGTGTAGCATACTGGTCCACAGTATAGCTCACAACTGAGACATAAATAATCAGTGGTGCCTCCAATTATGTTAGGGTACTGACAGTCTCTGGAGACTTGCTATCGCATGATTCTTCTGTGAAGACAACAACGCCTTGTAATTTCCCCTATCGGCTGAACACAAAAAAATAATAAGCACTAAGAGAAAGTAACATCACAATAGATCCTGCCACTAACCTTACACATTCAAAGTGAGCAAACACCTTTTTATTTTAATCAGCGTGTTTGGTAGGAGAGCTAGTTTTGAGTTCCATTTGCATTCTCAAAACTTATGCCAAGTAAAGCTAATGGCAAATTGATGACTCTGTGGAATGGATACTGCCTATAATTATTTATTAATCAGTAATTAACATTAAAGAGCATTTTCTAACCCTATAAAAGATCTTCTGTTGGTTGAGGAAGTCTTCACAGACAAGCATATTGAAAGAGAGCACTTAGCAACAGCAAATCAAATGCAGCCCTTGAATGAAGTTGTTAGACACACAACATGAGCGATTGCTGCTTGTTAAAAATCGATTCATTCTAGTGATCAAAGCTGAAAAATCGTTCCACAGCCTGCTTCATATCAATAGACAATTTTGTGCAGTACATCATACATACAAAATAAAGTCTAGCAGCAGTGGAGAGCATCAGAAATCTGGCCTCCAAAACAATATTTAAAATGGATTTCTGTCAAATGATAAAGGATGGGCTTAAATAGAACAGTGTCAAACAGAAAGGTTGAGACTTTTTACATAATAAAGCCGATCAATGCAGCTTCTTTTCTAGTTTCCATATACAAAAAAGGGTTTTTTTCAGAATGAGGATGTGACACAGACCTTAATACGGCTTAAAAAAAAAAAAAAAAATCAAGGAACTTTGCTTCTGATCTCTTGATGTGTGTTTATTTATACAGGTGACTGAGTGTGTGTGTGTGAATAAGTGTGCAGACAAATAGACACATATAACATCAATAAATTAACTACTTCATGGCTGATCTGTTTCTTTTAAATGAAACAAAGTTTAATTTGTCACAGCTGCCTAGATATAGCCACAGAATAAACATATAACTTTCCATAATTCAGGAAGGAGCAATACATCAGGTGTCCAAATCTGCTATCTTGATGTGATAAAAATAGGTATCTTATACATTTATGTGGAAATGATTCCCTAGTTACAATTGTAAAACACTCAGCTAAAATTAAGCTTCATCATGCTTAGTCCAATAAGAATTGAGCATCAGTCATAATTGCAGCCAAAATAAATTGGAAAATAGCTGATTTAAAGAGGTCATACATAGTCTTAGTTTTAATTTGAAATTAATATCAGCATGACTCATGCCTGGTAACAATTCCTAATATAAAAGTGAATAAAAGCAGTGCCTGGAAGGAAATGATTTGATGACTTCATTCTCCCGATTGTGAAAGCAATTTGAAGAGGGTGGTAGACATGGTTATGGTTCTCAGTGGTCCCTTTCCGCTTGCAGAATGAGGGAGACTGTATGAGTAGATAATGGCGTGGTAAGAGGTAGAGAAATCCCAAGGTTAGTAACCATGTTATGCTTTACTCAGTTCTGTCTTCCTCCCAGGAGATAGTGTCTGCAGATAGGCATGTTCCCCTTATTTCAAAGCCTGAATATAGGCAGTTATGATCTCTTTGGGAATACTTCAGGAGAATCTACCCTTTGAAGAACATATGTTCTCCTTCAAACTAAGGGACACCTAAGCCTCCAGCTTCACCCTTGAGAAGCATCGTCTCAGCACTAATGTGCATCCCCACATAGAGACTGTGCCTTGAGCTGTTTAGCTGGTGCATAGCAATGCTTCACTACCTCTTGTTTATTGTCTTCTGCAAAATGTAAATGAATTTCAACCAGAATTAATTCTCCTTTTTAAAGGTCCACATTTCATATCATTTATGACTAAAAAAACTAGATACCCCAAATGTGATTCTTGGAATTCCGTGCCATGTATTAATCTTAGATTGAATGTATCATAGAAACTACTCTTTACTAAATATTTTCAAATTCCTGATTAGTTTATATATGTATGAGAAACCACTCTTGGAGGAACATTTTTCAAATTCCTGATTAACTTAAAAGTAATTAGCATCCACTCTATAAAATATTACCCAGAATATGTATTAAGGGATTTCCCCTTTCAGTTATGGCAACTGGTTACTTCTAAATTCTGATACCTTCTATTTAGCACTGTGTTGTATTTCAACTCTGTTTAAGTCTCTGACTCCCTATCAATGTCCTGAGCAAATGGAAGGCGGGAGCTGTACCTTCTGGTCTTCACAGCATCAATGCCTAGGGTAGAGCTCACATATAATAGGCTCAGAGTCAATAGCTATTGAATTAATAAATGACTTTACATTCTCATTCAGATGTTCATAATAAAAACAACAGCAAAAACAACTTTATACATTTTCTTGTGGTTCATCTTAACCCACTGCAGCCCCCTTTTCTCTCCTTGCTACTTTTCCAGCCATCTATGAGCGCTTCCAGAGTTATACTTCCTACACCCACAATTACATTATCTACTTTTTTACCCAACTTATCACCCCCACTTCCCACTAACTTTCCCAAGGCTACACATACTGTACATCTACATGTATTTATCTCCTCTCTGTCCAGAAATGACACTGAAAATGTATAATGATAATAAAACCTACACAAAAAAGAGAATGGGGAAGCAGCCATCTCTAAATGAGAACTCCCATTACAATTCTGGAAATCCTTTATAACAGGTGGGTAAAATGTAAAAGAGAAGTAGAAGTCAAAATTTAGAGTGGTCACAGAAGAGAAAAGGCCAGAAAGAAGCTGAATTGCCTGGCACAAATCCAAAGAGATTTGTTACTTGTAGAATCAGATAGAGTAGATGATTGAGATGTGGGCAAAAAGAAAAACAGAGGGCTAATTGAAAGCTTGCAAACAGAACTGTAGACCCCTCCCCTCCACTGCCACCCCACACAAGAAATATTATCAGCTGGGAATGTAATATCTCTTCCCTATAGATAACAGAGATTGTACAAAGAGTTGGGAGAACTTCAGAGGTTAAAATCTTAAATCAATCTAAAGCAAAGTCAGTAAGTCAAAAGTGTCACTATATACACAGAGCTTTTTAGTACCTCAATTTAAATATGAACAGAAAACAAAGGATCACTAGATAATTTTTGAAGAAGCCTTCCTTTATAAAAGGGAGAAACTACGACAAACCAATAATGAAAACAGAGGGAGATTTTAAGGAAAAGACAATGCAAGCAGCAGAAGAAAAAAAAAAAAACAAACAAATAACAAGAACAAACAAAAAACCTTGATGTATACAGGAAAGAAAAATAAAACAAAAATACATTCTATCAATGAAAAAAAAAAGAAACAAAAACAAAATGATAAATAGAAATTACAAGAAAGAAAGAAAAGAAAAACCCTGGAAATTAACAATTTGATGGCTAAATCAATATAAGGCAAAAAGAAAACAATCAATAGAAAGACTGAAGAATGTTTTTGAGGAATCTCCTTACAAGGAAATTAGTGAATCAATCCTGGAAACACAATGCCCTACAAATAGTATTTCAGATAGGCAGAACAGAGAAAACAGATGGGAAAGAATTTCAAAATAATTTAAATGTTTCTGTAGAACAGAAATATATAAAGATGGAAACTTAAAGGGTAACCAATTGCCTAACAGAATGACAAAAATATCACACTAAGTCACAGAGTTCTAAAATGTATGGTCAGCAGAGGTAACCAGAAGACCCTAAAAGTTCCACAAAAGAAAAACCAACACATAACGACAACAAAAAAAAAATCAGTTACAGCTTAATAAGAATTATAATGGCATTGTCTTCCCAGCACAACATTAGATAATTGAAGACAATGGAGGAATTGCTTCTAATTCAGAAAGAAAATAATTTTAAACGTAGAATTTAAAAATAACTGAATATAAAATGAATATAAAGATAGAATAATGATATTTTCAGATAGCATAACAATAAGCGTAATACCTAACATACACATATAAACTCATTTAATATTTACAACAACCCTATGATGCTGTTGTTGTCGTTAGGTGCCTTTGAGTTATTTCCAACTTATAGTGGCCTTATGTGTAACAGAACGAAACGTTGCCTGGTCCTGCACCGTCCGTACAATTGTTGCTGTGGTTGTGCCCATTGGTAAACCCTATGATATAAACCAAAAACTCATTGCCATCAAGTCAACTCTGACTCATAGCAAGCTACAACACAGAGTAGAGCTACCCCATAGGGTTTCCAAGGCTGTAAATCTTTATGGAAGCAGACTGCCACATCTTTCTCCCATAGAGCAGCTGGTGGGTTAGAACCACTGACCTTTTTTGGTTGGCAGCCAAACGCTTAACCGCTGTGCCATCAGGGCTTCTATGCTATGATATAAAAACCAAACCCAGTGCCATCGAGTCGATTCTGACTCATAGCGACCCTATAGGACAGAATAGAACTGCCCCATAGAGTTTCCAAGGAGCGCCTGGTGGATTCAAACTGCCAACCCTTTGGTTAGCAGCTGTAGCACTTAACCACTGCGCCACCAGGGTTTCCATGCTATGATATAAAAAAAAAATGATATAGATACCCTTATTATTCCTATTTTATAAGAGAGAAGAATGAGGCACAGACACACTAAATAATTTACTCAAGTTCATGCAGCTAAATAAATGGTAGGGCCTGAATTTGCCCCTAGGCAGCTGAGAACTATTCCTATGAAATACTTGAGGATGGGCTGCATCAAATGGAAAGAATAAACCAAAATGGAGGAATGAATACATAGGAACCAGGAGAATCCTCAGGAGAAGTCCAAAGCCTAGAGTACAACCAGCCCTGGTTAGAGAAGGGGAGCAGAGGGTCTTGGGAAATAAGTTTTATTTAAAAGGCAAGATAATTTATATAGTTACAATATTGGGAGCGGACACAAAAAACTAAAATTTATATAAGGAAGACGCAAGAAGGAAAGAAACACAGGAAGTGTATGAAGCAAAAAGCTGTACGTAAAATGGTGAGAGTAGTAGTGTCAGAACCTGTCTAACTTCGGGGGGATAACATGAATCAAAATTAGCCCAAGGCTGATTCCTAGGAGGTGGAGAACAGACATACTTCCACCCTTCAATCTTTTTACCAATTCTGACACAAGCCATCCCTCCTACAGCCCTCTCTACTTCTGAGTTTGGTAATCTGGTTGCAAAGGCCACAAAGAACTCACAGACCATACTTACAGTTAAGTGGTTTATTAGGGAACAGGGTTCAACTCAGGATCCGGATCAATAGGGTATAACTCAGGACCAAGATCAAGAAGCATGATAGGCAAAGTTTCTCTTCTTCAGTGCAGGACAACTCTCTCAGCTCCTCTCAACCTTACAGGTCTCCTCTCGGCCCCCTCAGGACATGCTCCTCTTGGCCCTGCCATTTGTCAACACTGATTCTGCCACGGGGTCCCTTCCGGGCCTGTTGCTATCTTCAGTGTTACAGCCCTTGACCTATGGTACAGCTTTTTTAGAATGTTCATTGCCTCCTTTGTCTTTGCTTCTCTCTTCTTTCTTTCTTCTGCTTCTGTCTGTTTCCTGTCTTCCTGCTTCTTTCTGTCTGAAAAACCTCTGTGGGGTTGGCTGCTTATACACACAAAACTCCTTGTGAATTTCAAGGCATGGCCCCTCCCATCAGGGGGCCGCAAACGGACCCGTTCCCTCTAGGTAGGTCATAGACACTTATTGCATAGTAGGCTATATCCACCTCATTTGCCTAGTCTACTGACCAGTCCCTACAAGGTGCATACCAATCACAGGGCAGGCTGCAGCCCAGGACCAGAAAAAAAGTATCAAAAGCAAGTCATTTACAGCTTACCCAGGAAATGTCAATTAACCTGGACGAAAGTGCCAAACCCTCTGAGGTAGAAAACTAGGGCAAAAGTAACTCCTCAGGGCTTAGGGGAAAAATCTCTCAAGCTGTTTTTCCAAAGAACCAAGGCAAAAGGCCACATAAAGGAACTCATTTCACCACACTGTACAAGACAAAGAATGCAACCATAGTGTACTATTTAACTTGTTAGAGAGTAATTTATACATAAGTATAATTATGCAAGCCCTGGTGGCCCAAGTGGCTACGTGTTTGGCTGTTAACCAACAGGGCGGCAGTTGAAATTCACCAGCTGCTCCTTGGAAACCCTAGGGGGCAATTCTATTCTGTCCTATAGGGTCACTATGAGCTGAAATCAACTGGATGGCAACAGCTTTGGTTTGTTTGGTATATTGGTTTAATTAAAAATAATAGTATCAGTATAATTGTAGTTTGGAGAGAGAAGGTAGAGAATGGTATAAAAGAGCTACAATCATATCTCTGATAACCAAAACCAAACCCATTGTCGTTGAGTCGATTCCGAATCATAGCAACCCTATAGGACAGGGTAGAACTGTCCCATAGAGTTTCCAAGGAGCGCCTGGCGGATATGAACTGCCAACCTTTAGGTTAGCAGCCATAGCACTTAACCACTATGCCACCAGGGTTTCCATATCTCTGATAGATGAGAATACAAAAATTATAAAATTAGTAAAAGAAAAAATATCAATACAAGCATATTTTTAAGAAGTAACTATTAGGAGACACAGTTGTAAGAGCTAGAAGTGTATGCCTTTGAGCAACAGAATATCAGAGGAGGGAGACCTCGGACAAGGGTCGTTGCTTTTCATATAAGTTTTCCTGTAATATTTTATTTTTGTTAACCATGCACATTATTTTTCATAATAAAATAATAAAAATGCTATTTGAAATGAAACGAAACACACCCCTCTCATTGTACGATGTCGAATGTTACTGACACTATCTGCTGTTCTATTTAACACTGTAAGACTTGCCAGTCAGCACCTTACAGACTTGTGGCTCAGTGTGCCCCGCCCCATGCTAACCCCAGGAGTCCAAATCCTAACCTCTATTAACCTTCCCTGTTCCACCATGTCTAGTCAGATTTTGCCTATCATGTCTTCAAATATAACAAAATCGTTTACTTAAAAGCCATTTCACCTCTCATTTCTTGGTTCAATACATTCTTTGTTTTATTTTGAGAGAGTCAGAATGGGCCTTGACTAAAGAGAAGTATAGACAGAGGAGGAAAAATGACAACTCTGCCTGTTGGTGTTAAAAATAAAAGCCTGAAATCAGTATTTTTTTTAAAAAAGTTGATTGCCATAGAATAGATTGCTAGACTGCAACTCATAGAGACCCAAGAGTCCAGGTGCCTCTGGAGGACTTGAACCTCCAACCTTTCACCTTTCGGATAGCAGACAAGTTCATTAACCATTTGCACCACTATAGGGTCTCTATATGAGTCGGAATCGACTCGATGGCAATGGTTTTTTTTTTTTTTTTTTAGGGACTCCTGAGATGGATATTAAAAAAAAAAAAAAAACTAAACCCACTGCCATGGAGTCAATTTCAACTCACAGCGACCCCATAGGGATTCCAAGGCTGTAAATCTCTACGGAAGTAGACTGCCACATTTTTCTCCCACAGAGCCTGCCACGTCTTTCTCCTAAAGAGCCACTGGTGGTTTCAAACCATCAACTTTTCCTGGAAAAATCTCTCCATTAGGGCAAAACAATGTGACTATACCCCCTTCCCCGTGTGTATATCTGCACATAACAGCCTGCCCTTTTATAATTCTTTTCCTTTGAGGTTATAGGTAAAGTTGTAATTTGTAAGTGCTGCAAAGAGAAAAAAAGTAGATATATAATGAAAGGGTAGAAAACAGAGTGTAAGATCATAGAGGTCATCTTGAATAACTTCCTCATTTTCATTGATGGCCTAACTGAGGTTAAAAGGTCCTCCCTAAGTGGCACACTTTGCACTTGGCTACTAACCTAAACGTTGACGGTTCAAACCCGCCCAGTAGTACCATGGAAGAAGGACCATAAATACTATTGCCATGAAAACATTATGGAGCAGTTCTACTCTGTAACACAAGGAGTCAAAATCAACTTGACGGCAATGGGCAGTAGCAGTTGTAAATGAGCTTAACAATCTTTTGCAAATTAGCTAACTCACACACACCAAGTTGGCTTTAGTGCTGGGACCAGGGTCTAGAAACCTCCATCTGGACTCTATAATGCTTTTCACTGCACTACAGGTCTTCCATTGCAAGGGCTGCCCAGCCCTCAAGTCCTGGCATTTTTTTGAAGAATGATGAGAATGATTTTGACAGGCTCCTGCTATAGGAATAATCGCGTGAGGTGAAACAGAAGTATTTCCTATTTCCCTGGAGAGCTTTTTAAATAGCTGTGGTCCACAAAACCATTCTCCAAAGGCCCTTCTAAAACATTCAAGAAAGAAACAATACTACTGATTACAGGTTTAACGACAGTTTTTAAGGAACACATCAGTTTTCTAGATATTAGCACGATGTACTGGAAAGTACCCAAGCTTTATCTCTAAGTAGATCTGGGTTCAAGTCCGGCATCTGTGGCATACTGGAGTGGCTATGTGGGTCAGTGCAGTAACTTCCCTGAATCACAGTTTCCTTATACTGGGAGGTATCCATTATCTTGCAGCATAACTGAGGGTGAATAATGAAAACTCACAGGAAATGTTTAGAGATCTCTAATACATAGCCTGCTCCTTAAAAGTTAGCTTCTATTTTTGAATATATGATAAATGAATTTTACATGATAAATGAATGTGTATTACTTTATAGTAGTAGTTTTGGGCTCTTTACATAGTAAGTGTGTTTGTTGTTGTTAGGTGTGGTCGAGTAGCTTCTGACCCATAGCGACCTTCTGTACCACAGAAAGAAACACTGCCCGGTCTTGCACCATCCTCACAATCATTGTTACATTTTAGCTCATTGTTGCAGTCACTGTGTCAATCCATCTCATTGAGGGTCTTCCTCTTTTCCACTGACCCTCTACTTCACCAACTGTGCTTGGTAGATCTGTATTAATTTTATTACATTTTTAAAAAGTGGTCAAGGATTCTTATTTCAATTTTTTAGACTGAGATCTTAGATAAAAGCAAAAAAAAAAAAAAGTTAAACTCTAATGAAACATTATACATTACCTTTTTCTTTTTAGTACAACTCTCCCCTCTCCTCTAAATATAGAGAAAAAATCTCCAAGAAGTAAAGTGACTTATCCAAAGTCATTCGGTCAGTAAGGGGGAGAAATACGGCTTGACCCCAATCTTTTAACTAGAAGCACAGAGTTCCACACTGCCTCAGTTAAATTAACTGGGTCTCAGTTTCTTTCCTATATAAAAAAAAAAAGAAGGAAAAGAAAAGAAGAGAGAAGAGGAGAAGAAAGAAAGGGATGTGCCTAACTCTAAGACTCCTCCCAGTATAAAAATTTTAGGACTTAAATAGAAGAAAAGGAATTAACATTTTCTAAGCACCTACCAAGTGCCATGTACTGTGTTTGATGTTTTGGATGATAATTTTACTCCCATAAATGAGTGTTAAGTCTATTGCTAACACGTACATAGAAATGCAAATCTAAATTATACTATATTTCCCACGGGAAACTTAAACCATTTTTAAAAACAATTAAAATCATGCCATTAAAAGGATAAGCAAGAAAACAATTAGGCAACATGAAGAATTTTATAGAATTAACTGAAAAACCACTATACAAAATTGATACTGACAATAATTGTAACTTTGGGGACTAGTCTAAGAGTTTCTTCAGTGCATGTCTTCATCCTCATCTTTATGTGCCTAGTCCAAGAAACATTTGTTGAATTAAAGTTCATTAATTCAAAAAGAAAAATGAGACTGTATCTGGTAAAAAGCCTGAGTAGATACACAAAAACGATAGTGGCTGATGCTGGGTCATCACAGTGGTTATGAATGAAAGCTTCTTTTGTTTTTAGCTTTTCACTAGAGATATAAGGGAAGACAGTCTATAATTACTGATACTCAGTTCAATTCAATGAAGGGTTGAAGAAGACTAGGCTACAATATTATCAATTCCATGTTTCCTTGCAGAAAATACGTCAGTCTTCCTTGACTTTCCAGCTGTGGAGGAGATGTACCAGAGAAAGTGTGGGGAGCCCACACTTTACTAATATGCTTGTCTTTCCTCTCCTGGATTACTGTACATCAGCTACTACTTCTTTTCCAAGACTCACAAGTGTCAATCAGGAAAGGGTACAGTCAGCTGAAAAAACGTTGTCCTGTAGGAAATGGAATGAAGCATTCATTAAAATGGTCACAGTGACAGGTAATACATGTTTTAACACCTCTTCACCATTTATTTGTAGAAAAAAAAATTCAAATGTATAGAGCAATCATAGACCGGAAGTGAAGGACAGGAAATGTGAAAACAACACAGAGCTCTACCCAAGCTCCTATGAAACTAGGTAACTATGTCTACTTCTATTAAACATGAAAAATATTAAAAATAATAATAAAACAAAAAAATTGTATTGCATGGAAAGTCTCTTTGAATTTTAATAAAAATAATACAAAAACTTGGAATTAAGGCAAAAGGATGACCCCAGGTCCTTTCAATGCCATATGGAGCACTAACGATGTGCCCGAAGACTATCTAATTCTCTAGGGCAGGGTTTCTCAACCTCAGCACTATGGATATTTGGGGCCAGGTAAGTCTTTGTTGTGAGGGGTTTGTCCTGTGAATTTTAGGATGTTTAGCAGCGTCTCTGACCTTTACCCAGTAGAAGCTAGGTGCAAAATCTGTCCTCTCCCCTAGTCAGGGCTATCCCTCTAAAGGAATATACCATTGTTTTATTTACCAGTAAATATTGGTAAGGGCTAACCAGTAACAGTTGCCACTGAGTTGATTGTGACTCATGGCAACCCCATGTGTGCCAGAGTAGAACTGTGCTTCATAGGATTTTCAGTGGTTGATGTTTTGGAAGTAGATCTTCAGGCCTTGCTTTTAAAGCACCTATGGGTGGACTTGAACCTCAAATTTTTGGTTAGTAGCGAAACATGTTAACAAATTACTCTCAACTTGTAGATTTCTATCTTGCAGAGATACAGATGATTTTTATCTGGTAGATAAAATATACTCAAAGAACATGATTTTATTGCCTTAGGGGGGATTTAACCCTAGGGAGCATATGTATACACACACACTATATAAATCTCTGCTCCTCAAATGTTCTTAGTACCAGATTTACCACCCTGATGACTTTAATAACCCTGTGACACAGCCTCACTTCATATTTTATGAGTCATGTTTTTCAGTTTTTTTAAACTATACTTCAACAACAATTTCCACATGCAAAAGAAATATGCACATCATTTTTTCTGCCTAATAAACCATTCCTATAGGCAGAGTTATCTCAGGACCCCTGAGTGTCCCACCATCAACCATCATTTTTATTTTTACCCCTTGAATGATAAGATCACATGTCTATAGATTAAGATATAATCTATCTAAATTCTATTTAATTAGCAAGATTGTTTCATTATATAATTACTTTCCCTATAAAGCATAACAGGAGCCCTGGTGGCACAGTGGTTAAGTGCTTGGCTGCTAACTGAAAGTTTGGCAGTTCAAATCCACCTGCTGCTCCATGGTAGAAATATGTGGAAGTCTGCTTTTGTAAAGATTCACATCTTTGGGAACACTAAGGGGCAGTTCTACTCTATCCTACAGGGTCACTATGAGTTGGAATGGACTCGACGGCAATGGGTTATAAAGTATAAAAACAACAAAACACCAACTAGTAATTCAACAAGCTTTGTTTCAATTAGGAATATTAATCAGAAAACATGCACAATTATTACACAATTTAAAGAAATACTCACCACTCAGCATTGCCAATCAACACAACACAGAAATATATGCAGACAAGCATACATGTGGTACAGAAATTGATTCCTGAGGCAGTAACAGAATATTCATGGTGTGGGTCAATAAGAGATATTAGATTAAGCAAACCAAAAAAATAAACCCATTACCTTTGAGTCAATTCAGATTTATATCAACCCTATTTTTTTTTTTTTTTTTATAGGACAAAGTAGAACTGCCCCATAGGGTTTCCAGGGCGGAAATCTTTATGGAGACAGACTGCCACATCTTTCTCCAGGAGTGGCTGGTAGGGTTGAACAGCTGATCTTTCAGTTAGCAGCTGAGCACTTAACTAACTTAACCAGAGGTCTCCAGATTAAGCAATTAAAAACAAAAACAAAAAAACCCTGTTGCTGTTAAGTCAATTCTGACACATAGTGACCCTATAGGACACAGTAGAACTGACTCTTAGGGTTTCAAAGGAGTGACTGGTGGATTCAAACTGGTTAGCAGCCAAGCTCTTAATCACTGTGCCACCAGGGCTCCAGATTAAGCAATAGGATCTTGTAAATCTCACAATTTTAAAACTGGAGAAGAAAAAGGAATTGCTCTTCTTGGTAATATGTGACTATTGTCTCTTTTCCAACCCTCGTTAAACTCCTTTATAAAAAAGATGGCAGACCTTTGACCTAGGTAAAGTGTCTGGCTAGGAATTGATAACATAGTTTAGTTTTTATTGTCGAGGTATTTACTTCCTAATTTTTTTTTTTATTTATGATAAATGACAGTTTTCCATTTCCCTTATAGTAAATTTAGATTTAAAAGAAAACTTTTAAGCATATTAGTATAGGAGGTAAAAGTATATAGCAAAAATTACGAATGTGTTAGGTGAATAATTAAATTTTGGGGAACACTCTGCTAAAAGAAACTGATATTTGAAATGGGACTTGGTTGCTTGACCGCAATTATTTATTTATTTATTTTTCTGTGGTTAAAAATACATATAAGAAAACATTTGCCATTTTAACATTTTTACATGTGCATTTCAATGACACTAATTATGTTCATCATGTTGTTCAACCATTAGAACTTTTTCCAAAATATCCCATCACCCATAGCAGAAACTCAGTGCCTTCTAATGAAAGTTTTTTTTTCAATGAATTGTTAAGACCACTCTCCTCTTTGAGGGAGTCTTAAAGGCAAGTCTGTGAGGAGAAACCAATAGATTTAAGGTTAGGAAACTGTCATTCTAGTCCTGGGTACATCATTAGCTGGTTGTAAAATCTTGAATGAATAAGCCTGCTGAGGTACAGACTCACCATTTCCAAAACTCAGTATTAGTGATTTATAAGAACCTTTCCAACTTTAAAGGGCAGAAGGGCCATTATGATCCACATGGAACTACCCTTCTTCCACTCTCCTAGCTTTCATAATGGGGGTTTAGCTCTTACTTATTTTTAATTCTTTCATGCCTTTCAGTTATTTCTTTCCAGTAAGACTTAGATGTTTGAGGAGAGGAACCATATCGAACTCTATTTTATATCTCAGAGAGTAGTTTGGTCAATGCTAACCAAATAGTAACACTCAATAACCATGTGAACATTGTGCTGAAGGTCCCACTCAGAGCAATTACAGTAGAAAAAAGAATTAAAGGGCATCCAAATTGATAAGGAAGAAGTAGAAGTATCTTTATTTGCAGACAATATGATCTTATACACAGAAAATCCCAAAGAATCCATAAAAAAACTACTGGAACTGATAGAAGATTTCAGCAAAGTCTCAGGATACAAAATAAACATACAAAAATCGGTTGGATTCCTCTATACCAACAAAAAGGACTTCAAAGAGGAAATCACCATATCAATACCATTTACAATAGCCCCCAAGAAGATAAAATACACAGGAATAAATCTAACCAGAGACGTAAAAAACCTTTATACAGAAAACTACAAGACAGTACTACAAGAAACCAAAAGAGACCTATATAAACGGAAAACATACCTTGCTCATGGATAGGAAGACTCAACATTGTGAAAATGTCAATTCTATCCAAAGTGGATCTAGAGATACAATGCAATTCTGATCCAAATTCTGAAATTTTTTAATGAGATGGAGAAACAAATAACCAGCTTCATATGGAAAGAGAAGAGGTCCCAGATAAGTAAAGCATTACTGAAGAAGAACAAAGTGGGAGGCCTCACGCTACCTGATTTTAGAACCTATTATACCACCGAGGTAGTCAAAACACCCTGATACTGGTACAACAACAGATACCTAGACCAATAGAACAGAATTGAGAATTCAGATGTAAATTTAACCACCTATGAGCAGCTGATATTTGACAAAGGACCAAAGTCCATTAAATGGGGAAAAGACAGTCTCTTTAACAAATGCTGCTGGCATAACTGGATATCCAACAACAAAAAAAATGAAATAAGACCCATACCTCACACCATGCACAAAAACTAACTCAAAATGGATCAAAGACCTAAATATAAAATCTAAAGCAATAAAGATCATGGAAGAAAAAATAGGGACAATGCTAGGAGCCCTAATACCTGGCATAAACAGAATACAAAACATTACTAACAATGCACAAAAACACCAGAAGAGAAACTAGGTAACTGGGAGCTCCTAAAAATCAAACACTTAATGCTCATCAAAAGATTTCACTAAAAGAGTAAAAAGGCAACCTACAGACTGGGAAAAAATATTTGGCTACAACAAATCTGATTAGCATCTAATCTCTAAAATCTACAGATACTGCAAAACTTCAACCACAAAAAGACAAATAACCCAATTAAAAAATGGGCAAAGGATATGAACAGGCACTTCACCAAAGAAGCCATTCAGGTGGCTAACAGATACATGAGGAAATGTTAACAATCATTAGCCATTAGAGAAATGCAAATGAGGTACCATCTCACACCCCAACAAGGTTGGTGTTAATCCAAAAAACACAAAATAATAAGTGTTGTGGAGAGACTGGAACACACATACATGGATGGTGGGAATGTAAAATGGTACAACCACTTTGGAAATCAATTTGGTGCTTCTTAAAATTAGAAGTACCATATGAATTAGAAGTACCATGTGATCCAGTAATCCCACTCCTTGGGAGAAATAAGAGCCGTTACATGAATAGCTATATGCATACTCATGTTCACTGCAGCACTGTTCACGATAGCAAAAAGATGGAAGGTGCCCATCAACAGATGAATGGATAAACAAATTACGGTATAGTCACACAATAGAATACTACACAAAAATAAAGAACAATGATGAATCACAAAACATAACGGATGAATCTGAAGTAGTGAAAATGCATTTTCTTTAGTGTTTTAATATTAGGGAGAATATACTTTCTTATTTGTTTTAATATAGCTGAGCAGCCTGTTCTACTCTTAAACATAACAAACACCTTAATACCTTACAACATATTTTCCCCTATTTGAAATAGGCGATTGAGAGCTTGACATGACTAACGCCATAATAATGTTCTAAGTAATCTCTAAACATTTTTTTAATTGCACCAGCTACACCGGTCTCTTCCAAAGGGGTGCGGAGCAATCTCAGCTCCTGTGGCCTTGGTCTCTCTTCTCCTTTCTTTGTTCTCTTGAGATATGGCCTTCAGCCTGCAAACCGACAAGAAGGCTTTCTTTCTTGCTCCCTATCTCAGCCACAGTGGACTTGGCAAAACAGCCCCACTAGCTGAGAGATTCTTATGAGACTTTTTCAGCCTGTTATAAATATACTAATTAGAGTCCAAAGTGTCTGACATGTTTATCTTTAGTTTAATAAAGAGTTTTTGTAGTTGTTTTGTGATGTATAAGACCATCTGTGGACTACGTGCTCAAAACATTAGGTAACCCTGACCTTTCCCATATAAAACCCTCCCATCAACCCTTTAGGGCAGACAGAATTTGGGAGAAATTTAACCCCCTCTGTCTCTTGAATACCAGTATTCAATAAAGCCTTCTTACTGCTTACCTCCTCCTGTCTCAGTATTGGCTTTGTGGCAGGCGGCTTGAACCCGCAATTTGCGGTAACAAATCTGGAAGGCATTATGCTGAGTGAAATTAGTCGCAAAAGAACAAGTATTATATGAGACCACTATTATAAGAACTCAAGAAAAGGTTTAAACACAGAAAAAAAACATTCTTTTATAGTTTCAAGGTGGGGAAGGGTGGGAGGGAGAATTCACTAACTAGACAGTAGACAAAAACTGTCTTAGGTGAAGGCAAAGACAACACACAATACAGGGGAAGTCTGCGCAAATGGACTAAACCAAAAGCTAAGAAATTTCTTGAACACAACCAAACACTTCAAGGGACAGAGTAGCAGGGGCTGGGATTTGGGGTTTCGGGGGACATCTAGGTCAATTGGCATAACAAAGTTTATTGAGAAAATGTTCTGCATCCCGTTTGGTGAGTGGCATCTAGGGTCTTAAAAGCTATCCAATGGCCATCTAAGTTAAGATGTATCAATTGGCTCCTGGAGCAAAGGAGAGTGAAGAAAACCAAAGATACAAGGAAGATATGAGCCCAAGAGACAGAAAAGTCCACATAAACCAGAGGCTCCCTCAGCCTGAGACTGGAAGAACTAGATGGTGCCCAGCTCCCACCAATGAGCACCCTGACTGGGAACACAACAGAGAGACCCTGATGGAGCAGGATAAAAGCGAGGTGCAGAACTCAAATTCACATAAAAAAGACCAGGCTTAGTGGTCTAAGACTGGAGGGACTCCAGAAGACATGGCCCCCGGACTCTTTGTTAGCTCAAAACTAAAACCAATCCTGAAGCCAACTCTACAGACAAAGACTGGACTGTAAGACATAAAATGATACTCATGAAGAGTGTCAAGCTCAAGTAGATACATGAGACTAAATGGGCGACTCCTGTCCAGAGGCGACATGAGAAGGCAGAAAGGGACAGAAGCTGGCTGAATGGACAGGAGAAAACTGGGGTGGAAACGATGAGTGTGCTGTCACATTATAGGGAGAACAACTAGGGTCACATAACAATGTGTATATAAATTTTTGTAGGAGAAACTAACTTGAACTTGTAAACTTTCACTTAAAGCACAGTAAAATAATAATAATAACCATGTGATCCTTGCTTGATAATTGGCCAGCTTTCAGCTTTTAGCAGAAATTTGATAAGTGTGGCATATATTAAAAATGAAGTGACATCCTTATAGTTTAAAATACGGGAAATAGTTATTGGATAAGGGCATAGTGCTGAAATAAAAACTTTTCTAAAACATACAAATTTAAGTTATCAAATTCATAAGCGAGCTGATAAAGATATACCTGTTGAATTTTTAAACTAGAAGAAATTGTCTAAATGATTTAAAGAACTCTAGACCCATGGCGGAGCCCTGATAGTGCAGTGGTAACGCTCTCCGCTGCCAACCAAAAGGCCAGCAGTTGGAATCCATCAGACGCTCCTTAGAAACGCCATGCTGCCCAATACAGTAGTCATTAACCACATGTGGCTACATACATTTAAAAATTCAGTTTCTCAGTTGTACAAGCCACATTTCAAGTGCTCCATTGTCATATGAGGAGTTTCTGAATAGTGTAAAGAGTTAAATGCTTGCCTACTAACTGAAAGGTGGGTGATTTGAGTCTACCGAGATGCACTTTAGAAGAAAAGGCTTGACAATCTACTTCTGAAATATTAGCCATTGAAAACAGTATGGAGCACAGCTCTACTCTGACACACATGGTACTGCCATGAGTCAGAACTGACTCGATGGCAACTGGTTTGGTGTTTTAGGTCCTTGGGTGGTATAAATGGTTTGCAATTGGCTGCTGACAGAGAGGTTGGCTATTTGAATCTACCCACTGGCATCTTAGAAGCCTTGTGATCTACTTTCTTAAGGTTACAGCCATTGAAAACTCTACAGCACACAGTTTTATTCTGAAACATGTTAGGTGGGTTGCACTGAGTTGGAATAACTCAGTATCAATGGGTTTGGTTTTAAAGCTATGGGAGGCTACTGACTAATATATTAAACAGCACAGATTATAGGTCATTTCCATCACCAAAGAAAAATCTATTAGCAATACTCTAAAACATTCAAGAAAAGTTATACAATTAAGGTAACTATTCAAAGGACTCTGAGTTTCACCAACTTGTTTCTAAACAAAGGGAAAGTCTTGGCAAAGATGTTTAAGTATCAGAACAAAATGGGGATGTGTCCTTTATTAATTTTGCGTATTTATAGATTTGACTAGCCTAAGTGAAAGAAAAGATTACCGTTTACAAATAGAAAATGCATTACAAATATGGAAGTCAGTTAAGGAAAAACAAAATAAGACTTCACTGGAAATGGCTTTCTTATTTCTCTGAGTGAGCCTACCAAAATCCAGGGCCAGGAGGTATATGATATATACTTGGCAGAACCTACCTTTCCTGCTTAATTTTCCATGCCAAGGATCCAGGCCTTCAGAATTCTGGTTGAGGAAATAAAAAGTAATTTTTGAAATACTTCCTCTGGCCTAAGGGATGAGACATATCGGCACCCCAGCTCCTCACAGAAAAATTAAAGAGTACAAGGAAAGCAAGCAAAAAAATTCACAAATATCAGATAAAACAATACAGTTAGAAAGGATTTATCAGCCAAGATACAATGCATATAACAAAGTGTCTAACATATATGTTATTTGCCTCAGTTTCTTTACTTCTCTTTATCCTACCAGATGGGTTATTTGAAATAATTCCAACCTCCTACACAGAAAAGTGGGATTCTGGCAGAATTCTAACTAGAGATTTTTGCCCCCATAGGCAAGCAGCTGTAAGTAGATCTGGGGGTGGGAAAAATGTTGGAAAAAGGGCTGGTAGATGCCAAAGCATAAATGAAGAGTCCAGCAAAATCCATACTCTTGTCTTTACATTTCCATCCATTTCTTGTAGCCACCAAGGAGCTAGCCTAGGACCATAGGCAAGCTGATCACCACAGCTGGAGAGACGGGGAGAAACGAGCAGGGTTCTGAAGGAGGAAGAGGCTTCAGAATTGTACGATGCTTTAAAATCATTAATAAAACCAAACCTGTTGCCGTTGAGCCGATTCCGACTCATAGTGACCCCAAAGGACAGACTAGAACTACCCCATAGGGTTTCCAAGGAGCAGCTGGTGGATTTGAACTCCCGAACTTTTGATTGGCAGCCTGAGCTCTTAATCATTGTGCCACCAGGGCTCCAAATAGAGGTGTCAAATTATTAGCTATCAACCTGATTCTCATCACTCAGTAGGTCTAAAATAATCTCTTTGCACCAGAAATGTAATACAATCGTGAATTTTATCTATGTTTCATAGTTTTCTGCCTGTAATAAAGCAAGTTTGCCTTGATATATTCATCCTAGAAGGCACAAATAAACATAAATGGCATTCCTTCATAACCGTAGCTATTCTCACAGCCTCTGAAACCAAGTATGGGTCGCCTTCCTGTTCTGCACCAGGTCTCACCCACGCTTGATTTCACGGGCCACGAGACACATCAGGCAGAGTCAATAGGGGTCTGAACCTTCTAAGTCAGGAGAAGAAGGTAAAAGAAAAAAGCAAGAGGGAGATAGTCAAATCATTGGTTAAACAACATCTTATGAAAAAGCAGGTAACCATGGCTCAGAGGAAGACATTTCTGGTACAATTTTCCATTCAGATTATCTGTACTGTCTCAAAGATAATTTGTAGTGACAGGTAAATGTTCAACAACTCTTCTGAAATTTATTTTGTATATATTTCTTTACTGCCTATTTTCTATCATCTGGAAAATTCAACTACACAGTCTCATCTAATGTACTTTATACCAATCATTCTAGACTTAAATGTCTAACTTTCTCCATTATCAAACTGTATTTACAAACCATGCAATTCCAAACAGTCTTTCTAATGTTGAAGTATATTCTATTTATATATTTTATAAAAAACATATAAAAATACAAACTACGATGTATTTCAACACATAAATTCTACTGAATTCCTTCATGATACCTAAAATCCGATCAGAAAAATTTGGTTTTAGAAAACAAGAGCCTTCAAAACAGAAATACTACATAATTTTAAGAAATTCTAAAGATTTGGTGATGTGCTTCCATAAACATTACAGACAAGAAAACTCCATGGGGCAGTTCTACTCTGTCATATAGGATGGCTATGAGTCAGAACCGACTCGACGACACACTACAACATCTTTGTAGAAAGAATCATGTCGAGGTAGCATTTGATCAAAGGGCACTGGCCACCCAAGTGGGATCTTTGAGGGATATCATGTGGGGAGGAGGAGTGGAATTGGGATGCAGACCAAGTAGAATATTAAAATACAAAGGGCATTCCTAGAAGAAGGAGAAAGATGTACAAAAGCAAGAGATAAGATTTAGGGAGCTCTTCAGAGAAGAAGTCAGAGGAGTATAGAAAACTGATGAAAGATTGAGCTTGCAAGGACAATACCTGGGATTTGGATGCTTTCGTAGCAAGTGGTGAGATACTAGAGGCAAGAAACTAGTTAGAAAGCTGTTGCAATTTTCAGGAGAAAAATGAGGAGGGCCTATGCCATGGATTGAATGGTGTCTCCCAAAAATATGTGTCAACTTGGTTAGGCCATGATTCCCAGTATTGTGTGGTTGTCCTCTACTTTGTGATTGATTTGGTTTTCCTATGTGTTGTAAATCCTATCTCTATGATGTTAATGAAGTAGGATAGGTGGCAGTTATGTTAATGAGGCAGTACTCAACACACAAGACTGGATTATGTGTTGAACCAGTCTCTTTTGAGATATAAAAGAGAGAAGCGAGCAGAGAGACAGGGTGACCTCAAACCACCAGGAAAGCAGCATCCAGAGCAGAGTGCATCGTTTGGACTCAGGGTCTGTGCTGAGAAGTTCCTCGACCTGGAAGACTGATGACAAGAACGTTCCTCCAGAGCTGACAGAGAAGAGAAAGTCTTCCCCTGGAGCTGATGCCCTGAAATTGGACTTGTAGCCTACTAGACTGTGAGAGAATACATTTCTCTTTGTTAAAGCCATCTACTTGCGGTATTTCTGTTACGGCAGCACTAGATGACTAAGACAGCCTGAAATTGGACTTGTTATAGTAAATGTAAGAAAAGCATTGAGCATCAACAGGACTTGATGACTGGATGGCGAAGTGAAGGGAGAAGGCATAATGACATTTGGGTTTTTGGCTTGCCTGAACATGGCGATGCCATTTACCTGAGAGGAAAAAAAATAAAGAGATTTAAAGAAGGGAGATAATGAGCTCAATTTTAAACATGGTGAATTTGAAATAATGGACTAGGGAACCCTTGATTTGAAAGCCAAAGGAACAGTTGAGATGACCCAAGGACAGCATATAGAGACAATAATAATGACGGCAAGACAGAAATTCAGGTGACCCCAAATTGAAGGAGAAAGTAAAGGGAAAACAAATCAAGTAAAAGGACATGCCGACTTTTATGTAGGCCATAAAGCAAAAAACAAAAAAACAAACTCACTGCCACTGAGTCAATTCCAACTTATAGCAACCCTATAGGATAGAGCGGAACTGCCCCATAGGGTTTCCAAGGAGCACCTGGGGGATTTGAACTGCCAACCTTTTGGTCAGCAGCCATAGCTGTTAACCACTATGTCACCAGGGTTTCCAAGCAGGCCATAGGAAGTCATATTATCACGTTAGAGGTATTTTGAAACGTATAGTTTTCTGTATTCATTTTTTTTTTCTATCAAATCTCAGTCTTATATTGACATAGAAGACATTTACCTTATTGTTATTTTGAAAAAAACTTTAGCCTAGTTTACAGCAAGATTGCAATTATTTCCGTTTTTATACACATGCAGGTTTATAAATGAAATACACACTGCAATACAGCTTTATATTGATCTTCATGTAGTACAATTACTTTGAAGACCCCTAGTAAATATTTACTTTACTTTATGAGGCCTGGTATAACATTGCTTTTCTCATATTCACCCAATAAGTTTCCTCCATGAAATCAATTAGAGAAATAAAAATAAGCAAAGCTCACTTATGGATACAGTCAGAAAAAGAAGGTTCTTCCTTGTTCTAATTTAGTCACCATCTTCACATTGAGATATAACACTTTGGTTGTACTCAGAATTAAGATTCAGTATAATTCTTGACAAATGTAACAATTGAGCAGAAATCTTAACTTGCCTGGGGCTCCGTCCTCCCCTCCTCACTGCTGTCCTCCACAGTACTCAGTCTATATGCTGATGTGTCCCATCAGCTTCTGTATTTTGCTTTGGGCTGCTAATATTATTTCCAAGAAAGTTTGATACCTACTGTTTTAAAAGCAGGTGGCCCCTACACAGAAAGACAGAACTTTAATATATATAATCTCCCCCCACCCACATAAAAGACACTACAGGGAGCTGTCCGTAGATGAAAAGTAGTCAGTCACATAATCTTTATTAAACACAGCACACATCTCACCTCAACGGACTGGAAATCATAACCAGAAAAGGCCTGTTGTTGCAGATTACTTTAGATTTAGCCTTAGGATCAAAGGGGTATTTTCTTTTTTTTTCTTTCTTAATCCTGAGCCTTAACATAAAGTATTTTCCTTGGATGGAATTTTTAATGTCAATAGTGATTCTTCTATCCCAGAGGCTTGGGCAGAAGCAAACAGTCTCAACATGCAGAGCTGTTTTCATGGAACCATTTTTTCTGGATCTTCTCGAATAAATCAACTTTTATAACTGTAACTCCAAAGATTTCACGCCATCTTAAATCTTTGGATGCCTGAGTGTATTTTTTACTCCACTAGTAATTACTTTTTTAAGGAAAAAAGAAAAATATTACCTACTTGATGGTTTTGCCCAGACTGACACATTAATCCTTCACTCCAGGTCTAGTATCAGATAACTCTTTCCCACTCACAATCAGGTCTTGATTTGGAACGACAGGGTTGAGCCATCCAGCCACTGTTTTTAATTGGCTACTTTTGAAGGTCAGTGAATGAACAGTCCCATTATTTCAGTCTTTTGTTAGTGGCTCTCATATACTTACTCTGTTCACTATGGAAAATATTAGCGAGGAGGGAGCTTTGCTAGTAAAAAGCAGAATTGCAGTGGCATCAATATACAAGCTACATTTCTATCCATTCCAAATTACTCTGGAGTTTTGTAAATTCCCCAGCTACAGTGGAGAACAGTGTTCTCTTATATAAAACAGCGCAAACAGGCAAATGGTTTGCATACAATCGGGTGTGTTTTTCCATTTCCTGAGGGCAATATACTTAGAATGGTTAAAAGAAGGTAGCATAGCCTCTTGCTCCCTTGGAAAACCTCACCAACTTTTAAACAATGTACTTTTCAACTCTAGCTATAAATGAGTTAAGAATAACCCCATTGGGGGGAAAAAAAAGAAAGAGTGTAAATTACAAATCTCTGGTTATTAATTTTATCCTTTTAACAAAAAAAATCGAGAATATAAAAATGCATTTTGTCTATGAAAATTCTTTTACCATTATTTTATCTCTAATCATCCCATTATCAGAATTTCAATTACTCATGTTGGCTCAAAATATGTTTTTGCCCTCTACAAATATATGTAAAAACTAAGAGCCCCGTCAAAAAATTAGAACACTTTCTCTCCTATCCAAACAGGGAGGTTAATAATTTTTGCACCTGGGGGCACTGCCAATTTATCAGCTCTGGCTTGAGGCTCCTGTCCAAACCCAACTTTTCTATACAATATCCCCAAACCTCATTATTTCAAACCATTCCTCCAAATCTCTAACTCTTAAAACAGTGAGTGGTCCTAAATCCTGGCTGCACATTAGACCCTCCTGAGAAGCTTTTACAAGATACGGATACCCAGGAATTCTGACATAGTTGGTCAGGGACAGGGTTTGAATGTCAACGTTTTTATAAGCTCCCCAGGTGACTCTAAGGTGCAGCCAGGTTTAGAACCACTGCCCTAAAGCAATCAACTAGTTATCCCATCATCCATTTTTATTGCTAGTTTCCCCAAACTGTAGAACTAGTCACTTTCCCTTCACAAACACAGAGAATGAGAGATCCCACCCACTCCTTTCGTGGTGATTCCGACTTATAGTGACCCTGTAGGACAGAGAAGCACTGCCCCATAGGCTTTCCAAGGCTGTAATTCTTACAGAAGCAGACTGCCACATCCTTCTCCCACAGAGTGGCTGGTGGGTTTGAACTATGGACCTATTGGTTAGCCGCTGAGTGCTTTAACTGCTGTACCACCAGGGCTCCTGGAATAAGAGGTCAAACTACTCTAATTTTCAATATATTTCTATAAAATAATTTGAACAACCACACAGTATTTTCTATATGTAGATAATGTATCTGAAAAAAAGAATGGTGTCAAAAATCCCAAGAAACAAATGTCCATTACATATACCTTCAAACTATTCAGTAATTTGCTTTTTTCTACCAAATTTTCACAACCTTTCCCTGCATGCATGCTATTTCCCACCATTAACCACCACTGATTAAGAAAAAAAACTTTAAAAATTAAAAGTGGGGATCATGCACCTTAGGATATGTGGTATAAGATTACACTAAGAGTCTCTGATAAATCACACCATCCTACGTCCAAGTTCCTTGAAATGTGATGTCACCACCCTGGCCTCTGAGAAGTGAAGTCTACGTCTCTATCTCTTGAAACTGGGCAGGCCTCAATATTTGTTTTTAGCCAGATAATGTGACGGAAGTGATACTGTATGATTTCTCAAGCTAGACTTTAAGAAATTGGCAGCTTCTGTTTTTGCTCTCTTAAGATGCTTCCACCATCATTTGAAGAATCTGATTATAGCCTATATATTAGAAAATAAGAGGTAATGCAGAGGAGAACCAGGGTGCCACAGTTAACAGCATCAACTGCAGGCATGTGAGTGGGATCGTTTTGGACCGTGCAGCCCCCGTGGAGTTGTCAAATGACTGCTGCAAAATGAGTGAGTCCAAGTGGGGCTGGCAGCACCACTAAAAAATCAACCAGCTGAGCCCAGGCCAAACTGCAGAATCATGAGCAAGTAAGTACGTTTTGGGATGATTTTGTAAAGTTTATGTAGTATGCAAAAGAACTGATGATTATTGTGCTTGCTTTGATATATGTATGTTATTGCTGTTGTTAAAATCAAACCAAAGGCACTCCATCAAGTCGATTCTGACTCATAGCTACCCTATAAGACAGAGTAGAACAGCCCCATAGAGTTTCCAGGGAGTGCCTGGCGGATTCGAACTGGTGCCCTCTTGGTTAGCAGTCGTAGCACTTAACCACTGTGCCAACAGGGTTTCTGTTGTTAGGTGCCGTCAAGTTGTTTCCAACTTATAACGACCCTATGCACAACAGAATGAAACACTGCCCAGTCCCGCACAATGCTCATAATTGTTGCTACGTTTGAGCCCATTGTTGCAGCCACTGTGTCAATCCATCTCCTTGAGGGTTGTCCTCCTTTTCACTGACCTTCTACTTTACCAAGCATGATGTCCTTCTCCAGGGACTAGTCCCTCCTGATTACATATCCAAAGTATGTGAGACAAAGTCTCTCCGTTTTCACTTCTAAGGAACATTCTTGCTGTGCTTCTTCCAAGACAGATTTGTTCATTCTTCTGGAAGTCCAAGGTATATTCCATATTCTTTGCAACACCACAATTAAAATGCATCAGTTCTTCTTAGGTCTTCCTTATTCATTGTCCAGCTTTCACATACATATGAGACCATGGAACATACCATGGCTTGAGTCAGGCACATCTTAGTTCACAAGGTGACATCTTTGCTTTTTAACACTCTAAAGAGGTCTTTTACAGCAGCTTTGTCCATTGCAATATGCAATATGTCATTTGATTTCTTAACTGCTACTTCCATGAGGGTTGATTGTGGATCCGAGTAAAATGAAATCCTTGACAACTTCAATCTTTTCTCCATTTATCATGATGTTGCTTATTGGTCCAGTTGTCAGAATTTTTGTTTGCTTTATGTTGAGGTATTATCCATACTGAACGCTGTGGTCTTTGATCTTCATCAGTAAATGCTTCAAGTCCTCTTCACTTTCAGTGAGCAGGGTTGTGTCATCTGCATAGCACAGGTTGTTAATGAGTCTTCTTCCAACGCTGATGCTTCCTTCTTCTTCACATATTCCAGTTTCTTGGATTATTTGCTCAGGATACAGACTAAGTAAGGTGAAATATAGGTATATTGTATGTAATTTATAAACAGAAACTTTTTGAGTTCATATCTTCATTAAATGTTTTGCTTTTCAACCCTTCCCATTAATCTTCACAAAAATCATAGGTTATCTTTTCATTTTCTTCCTTGATTACTTGTAGAAAAAAAAAAATTCTGTCACTGATATCTCTGAGAAAGTCAGGAAACAAATTAGCCCCAAGTTCTTCTATAATTGCTAAGTTATATAACTCATTCCATTGTCCCGTAGACAATAGGGTATAAAAAAGAAAATTCTAGGAGGGATTAAAACAAAACTGTTGCTGAACCTAAGTATATTTCCAAGCTTAGCTACGTCTATAACTTTTACAAACAATTTCACTAAATATTCATGTAGTGGAAAACTTTCTCAGAAATCTTTCTACAAAAATGGCGTTAGATGGAATATTTTGTAAGTATTTCCTCAGAATCTTCTTTTAGCATGAATTTGCATTATGGCTGAAGGAAATGTGGTCTTTTTTTTTTTTCTGCTTTTGTATTGTTTTGTAGTGATTTGAGGGTAATTGCCTGTATTAGTTTTGTATTGCTGCTGTAACAAATTATCAAAAACTTAGTGGCTTACACAACACAAATTTATTCTCTTTACAATTCTGGAGGCTAGAAGTTTGAAATCAGTGTCACTGGGCTAAAGCCATGGTGTGGGCAGGGCTACACTCCCTCTGGAGGCTCTCAGAGAGAGAAAAAAAATACCTTTTTAAATACAGATTCTACAGCTGTATTCTTTGTATTCTATGGCTCACGGCTCCTTCCTCCACTGTTAAAGCCAGTAGCATAACATCTTCAAATCTCTCCCTGCTTTCATAGTTATATCCCCTCCTTCTTTTCTGTAGCCATATTTCCTTTTTCCTCTCTCTTATAGCGATACTTGTGATTATATGATTGGGCCTACATGTATAATCCATGTGGAAGAAACCCTGGTGGTGCAGTGGTTAAGTGCTATGGCTGCTAACCAAAAGGTCAGCAGTTCAAATCCACCAGGCACTCCTTGGAAACTATGGGGGCAGTTCTACTCTGTCCTATAGGGTTGCTATGAGTTGGAATCGACTCAATGGCAACAGCTTTGGTTTTTGGTTTAGTATAATCCATGATACTTTTCCCATTTCAAGGTTTTTAATTTAATCATATCTCCCAAGTCCCTTTTTTAAAAAAGCCACATAAAGTAACATAGAATACAAGAATAGGATGTGGATTTGGAGGGCCATTATTCAGCCTACCACACTGTTTTTGGTACTAAGGTCAGGAGTTTTTAAGTAATTTCTGTGTTTAGCTAGCTCAACTGAGAGAAAGTAGTAAAAATCCTTAAGGAGTCCCGGTGGCACAAACAATTAAGCTGCCAACCGAAAGGTCGTTGGTTTGAACCCACCCAACAGATCCACTGGAGAAAACACCTGGTGATCTGCTTCCATAAAGATTACAGCCTATATGGAGTACCGAGTTTTGGTTTACGGTGATGGAAAAATCCCATTGATTAAGGGTAGGATTACACAGCTGATTATTTTAAGTGTTGTCAGATTGGATGGGCAAAAGTTGTGTGCTATCATATTTACAAAAATGACCAGGAAAAAAAAAAAAAAGAAAAAAAGGGAGTAGCTACTGAGGCTCAGTATGTACAACCAAATACCTCATAAGATTTGGTTTCTTGGTTTGGAGGTTTAGGGTCATGGTTTCATGGAACATCCCAGTTAATTGATCTAATAATGTTTTTAGTGCTTATCTTCTATCTCCTACTTCATTTGTGTAGTTCCTGGGGTCTTAAAAGCTTGCAAGTATCTATCCAAGGTAAAACAGTTGGTCTCTATTCACCTGCAGCAACAGAGGAAGGAAAGTCAGGAATAGGAGGAAGACATGGAATGTGTGGTTAATTGCCTCCATGAACAACTGCCTCCTTTGCCAAGAGACTAGAAGAACTGAATGATACCCAGCTACCATTACTGAATATTTTGACCAAAGAGTCTATAGAAGAATCCTGACCTAAAGTGGTAAAATGAAGAACAGAATTTCAAATTCTCATGGATGTCAAACTTTCTGGAGCCATGAACCCCTGAAACTATGTCCCTGAGACAATCTTTAAACTGAAAATATTCTCTAAAGTATTCTTAAAATCAAAACGATAGTTTAGTTCAACTAGTAAAAAATGTTTGCCTTGGTAATTATGCTCTATTAAGAACTATCTATATGGGATCACACTATCAACAACAACCTGAAAGATTAGATAGCAACCTTAGGGGGCAGTGATATTATGTTAATAGGGGAGGAACAACTCAGAAAAGGTGGGTGAGGATGGTTGCACAAATGGAAGAATGTAAACAATGTCACTGAATTGTACATGTAGAAACTGTTGAACTGGTTTATGTTTGCCTGTGTTTCTCAACAACAACAAAAGAATACAGCCTAGAAAACCTTATTTTAACTCTGACACATGGGGTTGCTCTGAGTCAAAACTGACTCAAAGGCACCTAACAAGAATAACAACAAGAAAATTCCTAGCTTACTCATCCTACACAGCACATACTAAATTTCCTGCTTAAGCCAGTGACATTTAATTATCACTTAAACTTAGCTTAAGCCAAAATCTGACTGGCTAAAAGAACAGCAAAACTGGTCATCAAGATGCAGTCGTTTATTTTTCCAGCAATTTATTGTGCTTAAGAACATGATTGTTATCATAGGTCAATAAAAACTTCATCTGGGATGTTTGCTTTAGGGAATTCTGGGTAAATATTGCTTTTTGTTTAAATTTTAACACAAACACTACTTATTGGCTTCCTATTTAACTATAACTACCTTTTTAAATGTATTCTTACCTAACACAGTTTCAATTTATTAGCAGCATAAAAACAAACTCCCGCCATAATTCTTCCACTGACAGTGTTGCCTACTTGAAGGCATCATAAAGTTATAAGCACAGATTTATAATTCATAAATTATTTAAAAAGAAGAGAACCTTAATACATTTTATCTCCAGCACAAAGTAATATATTTCAATTGACAGTTATATTAGTGTAAAGAAAGGTTCAAACATGTACACAAAAGTATTCTGACCACATAACTGGAATATAATATTTATGTGTATGAAATCTCACTGAATCAGGAAATAAGTAATAAACTACTTCTAATCTCCGTTAAAGAGACTATTTGATAAGGTAAATTAAATACAGAAAACAAAGCATTAAATAAAATACTTGTGAGAATGATAGGGAACGAGCTGTGCATTAAAACATCTTATTAGATGGGGCTAAGATGGCAGACTAGGTAGACGCTACCTCGGATCCCTCTTGCAACAAAGACTCGGAAAAACAAGTGAATCAATCACATACATAACAATCTACGAACCCTGAACAACAAACACAGATTTAGAGACGGAGAACAAACAAATACAGGGAGGCAGCAACTGTTTTTGGAGCCTGGAGCCAGCGTCCCAGTCAGGTAACCTTGGCGCCCAGCTTAGGTCTGGGCCCAGGGAGCTGACGGCACAAACAAGGGGCACAGCCCTATCCCCCTGAACTCACCCTGGGAGGGGGCCCAGCCGGTCCGCGCTGGTGGCGTGACAACGCGGCCGGTGGGAGAAGTCCCCGGGAGGCAGTGACTGGTTTTGGAGCCGGGAATGCAGTGTCCCAGCCGTGGAACCTTGGCGCCGGGCATTTGACTGGGCGCTGTCATGGCGCAAGCACGGGGCGCAGCCATACTCCCCTGAACTAACCCCGGGAGGGGGCCCAGCCAGTCCGCGGGGGCGGCGCGGCGACGGGGCTGGCGGGATGAGAAGTCCCCAGGAGGCAGCAACTGATTTTGGAGCTGGGAGTGCAGCATCCCAGCAGGGGAACCTTGACGCTGGCCGTTGGACTGGCAGCGGAGGATCTGACTGAGGCTTCAGCGGGCCAGACCCTCGGGGGCAATCTCCACACAGCCAGCACACATAGGCAAAACGCCCCTCGGGAATCTCAGATAAAATAGTCATTCCAAGCAAGAAAAGCAACTTTGGCTATATTCTGAGGTGCTACACTCCTAGTTCTCTGAACCCTCCCCCACCCTTCCCAGGCGGCTTCATTAACATTGCAATTTCCTGAGCCAGAGGGAGAACGACTCCGGCTCCGCAGCGGCTTTGCTTTTCCCCATTTTTTTTTTTTTTTTGGTCTTTTCCTAACCCATTTTTCCTGCCTGAGAGAAGGAACCACAAAAAACCCAGGGACCAAAAATCCATCCCTAATTGGACTTAAAACACAGAACCAGCTACAGCCAAGCATATATGATCCAAAGCTTGGACTTTCATCCTTACAGGGAACAAGGTGGCGGTTATAATCCAAAGGCAGTTCTGATAGGAATCTGACTGCATTTTTTTAGCGGATTTTCTGGAAAAAGTTTCCCAGATCTGATATCTCTGCTTATTCAATAGAGCCCTAACTGACCCACAACAGGGAACTGAGGGCTGAAGCTCCCCCCAGACCACCTAGCCTCTTGCCTTAGGGGTCTAAGGAGGGTGACACCTACCAATCAGTAGAGGTACTTGCACTGGGGGCCTAAGGTACAGCTGCAGTGCCTTCCCACCAAGGTGCTATAGGAATAGAGACACACCTACCTCACTGACACTTGGGGGAAGCCTGTCAGCATCCTGTCCCCCCTGGAGGGTGAACCCCAGCTGCTAATAGAATCTGGTGCACACAACTATCACCACTACTTCTCGAGGTGGACAGGTGTTAGGGTGCAGCACACACTTGATGACCCAAAATCAGATTCTACTCAAGAATAGACTCAGGCATATATATCTGGCAACAGCCCAAACTGGCTGGTAATAGGTCATAAGTAAGTCAAGGGCTACAACAAACAAGACAGCACAATCTAGTAGCCCATCCACGTATACTGAAAGAAAACAAAACAAGATAAGACTCAGTGAGCAATTACAGAATAAACCATTTATATCTTAGTGATGGCTCAGAGACAGCAGTCAATTTCAAACTACATAAAGAAGCAGACCATGACAGCTTCTACAACCCCCCAAACAAAAGAATCAAAATCTTTCCCAAATGAAGATACAATCCTGGAATTACCAGATACAGAATACAAAAAACTAATTTACAGAATGCTTCAAGACATCAGAAACGAAATAAGGCAAACTGCAGAAAAAGCCAAGGAACACACTGATAAAACTGTTGAAGAACTCAAAAAGATTATTCAAGAACATAGTGGAAAAATTAATAAGTTGCAAGAATCCATAGAGAGACAGCATGCAGAAATCCAAAAGATTAACAATAAAATTACAGAATTAGACAACGCAATAGGAAGTCAGAGGAGCAGACTCGAGCAATTAGAATGCAGACTGGGACATCTGGAGGACCAGGGAATTAATACCAACATAGCTGAAAAAAAATCAGATAAAAGAATTAAAAAAAATGAAGAAACCCTAAGAATCATGTGGGACTCTATCAAGAAGGATAACTTGCATGTGATTGGAGTCCCAGAACAGGGAGGGAGGACAGAAAATACAGAGAAAATAGCTGAAGATCTTCTGACAGAAAACTTCCCCGACATCATGAAAGACGAAAGGATATCTATCCAAGATGCTCATCGAACCCCATTTAAGATTGATCCCAAAAGAAAAACACCAGGACATATTATCATCAAACTTGCCAAAACCAAAGATAAAGAGAAAATTTTAAAAGCAGCCAGGGAGAAAAGAAAGGTCTCCTTCAAGGGAGAATCAATAAGAATAAGTTCAGACTACTCAGCAGAAACCATGCAGGCAAGAAGGGAATGGGACGACATATACAGAATACTGAAGGAGAAAAACTGCCAGCCAAGGATCATATATCCAGGAAAACTCTCTCTGAAATATGAAGGTGAAATTAAGATATTTACAGATAAACACAAGTTTAGAGAATTTGCAAAAACCAAACCAAAGCTACAAGAAATACTAAAGGATATTGTTTGGTCAGAAAACCAATAATATCAGATACCAGCACAACACAAGGTCACAAAACAGAACATCCTGATATCAACTCAAATAGGGAAATCACAAAAACAAATTAAGATTAATTAAAAAAAAAAGCTCATAACAGGGAATCATTGAAGTCAATATGTAAAAGATCACAACAGTCAAAAAGAGGGACTAAATACAGGTGGCATAGAACTGCCATATGGAGAGTGATACAAGGCGATATAGAACAATACAAGTTAGGTTTTTACTTAGAAAAATAGGGGTAAATATTAAGGTAACCACAAAGAGGTATAACAACTCCATAACTCAAGATAAAAGCCAAGAAAAACGTAACGACTCGACAAACAGAAAGTCAAACACGATGAAAATGAGGACCTCACAATTCACTAAGAAAAAAGTCTCAGCACAAGAAAGTAAGTGGAAAAATGAAATGGTCAACAACACACATAAAAAGGCATCAAAATGACAACACTAAACACTTATCTATCTATAATTACGCTGAATGTAAATGGACTAAATGCACCAATAAAGAGACAGAGAGTCACGGACTGGATAAAGAAACACGATCCGTCTATATGCTGCCTACAAGAGACACACCTTAGAGACACAAACAAACTAAAACTCAAAGGATGGAAAAAAATATATCAAGCAAACAATAAGCAAAAAAGAAGAGGAGTAGCAACATTAATTTCTGACAAAATAGACTTTAGACTTAAATCCACCACAAAGGATAAAGAAGGACACTACATAATGATAAAAGGGACAATTGATCAGGAAGACATAACCATATTAAATATTTATGCACCCAATGACAGGGCTGCAAGATACATAAATCAAATTTTAACAGAATTGAAAAGTGAGATAGACACCTCCACAATTATAGTAGGAGACTTCAACACACCACTTTCGGAGAAGGACAGGACATCCAGTAAGAAGCTCAATAGAGACACGGAAGACCTAATTACAACAATCAACCAACTTGACCTCATTGACTTATACAGAACTCTCCACCCAACTGCTGCAAAGTATACTTTTTTTTGTAGTGCACATGGAACATTCTCTAGAATAGACCACATATTAGGTCATACAAAAAACCTTTGCAGAATCCAAAACATCAAAATATTACAAAGCATCTTCTCAGACCACAAGGCAATAAAACTAGAAATCAATAACAGAAAAACTAGGGAAAAGAAATCAAATACTTGGAAAATGAACAATACTCTCCTGAAAAAAGACTGGGTTATAGAAGACATCAAGGAGGGAATAAGGAAATTCATAGAATACAACAAGAATAAAAATACTTCCTATCAAAACCTCTGGGACACAGCAAAAGCAGTGCTCAGAGGCCAATTTATATCGATACATGCGCACATACAAAAAGAAGAAAGAGCCAAAATCAGAGAACTGTCCCTACAACTTGAACAAATAGAAAGTGAGCAACAAAAGAATCCATCGGGCACCAGAAGAAAACAAATAATAAAAATTAGAGCTGAACTAAATGAATTAGAGAAGAGAAAAACAATTGAAAGAATTAACAAAGCCAAAAGCTGGTTCTTTGAAAAAATTAACAAAATTGATAAACCATTGGCTAGACTGACTAAAGAAATACAGGAAAGGAAACAAAGAACCTGAATAAGAAACGAGAAGGGCCACATCACAACAGAACCAACTGAAATTAAAAGAATCATATCAGATTATTATGAAAAATTGTACTCTAACAAATTTGCAAACCTAGAAGAAATGGATGAATTCCTGGAAAAACACTACCTACCTAAACTAACACATTCAGAAGTAGAACAACTAAATAGACCGATAACAAAAAAAGAGATTGAAACAGTAATCAAAAAACTCCCAACAAAAAAAAAGCCCTGGCCTGCACGGCTTCACGGCAGAGTTCTACCAAACTTTCAGAGAAGAGTTAACACCACTACTACTAAAGGTATTTCAAAGCATAGAAAATGACGGAATACCACCCAACTCATTCTATGAAGCCACCATCTCCCTGATTCCAAAACCAGGTAAAGACATTACAAAAAAAGAAAATTACAGACCTATATCCCTCATGAACATAGATGCAAAAATCCTCAACAAAATTCTAGCCAATAGAATTCAATAACATATCAAAAAAATAATTCACCATGATCAAGTGGGATTTATACCAGGTGTGCAAGGCTGGTTTAATATTAGAAAAACTATTAATGTAATCCACCACATAAATAAAACAAAAGACAAAAACCACATGATCTTATCAATTGATGCAGAAAAGGCATTTGATAAAGTCCAACACCCATTCATGATAAAAACTCTTACCAAAATAGGAATTGAAGGAAAATTCCTCAACCAACAGCCAACATCACTCTAAATGGAGAGAACCTGAAAGCATTTCCCTTGAGAACGGGAACCAGACAAGGATGCCCTTTATCACTGCTCTTATTCAAAATTGTGCTAGAAGTCCTAGCCTTAGCAATTAGGCTAGACAAAGAAATAAAGGGCATCCGGATTGGCAAGGAGGAAGTAAAATTATCTCTATTCGCAGATGACATGATCTTATACACAGAAAACCCTAAGGAATCCTCCAGAAAACTACTGAAACTAATAGAAGAGTTTGGCAGAGTCTCAGATTATAAGATAAACATACAAAAATCACTTGGATTCCTCTACATCAACAAAAAGAACATTGAAGAGGAAATAACCAAATCAATACCATTCACAGTAGCCCCCAAGAAGATAAAATACTTAGGAATAAATCTTACCAAGGATGTAAAAGACCTATACAAAGAAAACTACAAAGCTCTACTACAAGAAATTCAAAAGGACATACTCAAGTGGAAAAACATACCTTGCTCATGGATAGGAAGACTTAACATAGTAAAAATGTCTATTCTACCAAAAGCCATCTATACATACAATGCACTTCGGATCCAAACTCCAATGTCATTTTTTAAGGTGATATAGAAACAAATCACCAACTTCATATGGAAGGGAAAGAAGCCATGGATAAGCAAAGCATTACTGAAAAAGAAGAAGAAAGTGGGAGGCCTCACTCTACCTGATTTCAGAACCTATTATACAGCCACAGTAGTCAAAACAGTCTGGTATTGGTACAACAAGAGGCACATAGACCAATGGAACAGAATTGAGAACCCAGATATAAATCCATCCGCATATGAGCAGCTGATATTTGACAAAGGACCAGTGTCAGTTAATTGGGGAAAAGATAGTCTTTTTAACAAATGGTGCTGGCATAACTGGATATCCATTTGCAAAAAAATGAAACAGGACCATGCCTCACACGAAGCACAAAAACTAATTCCAAGTGGATCAAAGACCTAAACATAAAGACTAAAACAATAAAGATCATGGAAGAAAAAATAGGGACAACCTTAGGAGCCCTAATACAAGGCATAAACAGAATACAAAACATTACCAAAAATGACAAAGAGAAACCACACAACTGGGAGCTCCTAAAAATCAAACACCTATGCTCATCTAAAGACTTCACCAAAAGAGTAAAAAGACCACCTACAGATTGGGAAAGAATTTTCAGCTATGACATTTCCGACCAGCGCCTGATCTCTAAAATCTATATGATTCTGTTAAAACTCAACCACAAAAAGACAAACAACCCAATCAAGAAGTGGGCAAAGGATATGAACACACACTTCACTAAAGAAGAGATTCAGGCAGCTAACAGATACATGAGAAAATGCTCTCGATCATTAGCCATTAGAGAAATGCAAATTAAAACCACGATGAGATTCCATCTCACTCCAACAAGGCTGGCATTAATCCAAAAAACACAAAATAATAAATGTTGGAGAGGCTGCGGAGAGATCGGAACTCTTATACACTACTGGTGGGAATGTAAAATGGTACAACCACTTTGGAAATCTATCTGGCGTTATCTTAAACAGTTAGAAATAGAACTCCCATAAAACCCAGAAATCCCACTCCTCGGAATATACCCTAGAGAAACAAGAGCTTTCACACAAACATATATGCACACCCATGTTTACTGCAGCCCATTTTACAATAGCAAAAAGCTGGAAGCAACCAAGGTGTCCATCAATGGATGAATGGGTAAATAAATTGTGGTATATTCACACAATGGAATACTACGCATCGATAAAGAACAGTGACGAATCTCTGAAACATTTCATAACATGGAGGAACCTGGAAGGCATTATGCTGAGCGAAATTAGTCAGAGGCAAAAGGACAAATATTGTATAAGACCACTACTATAAGATCTTGAGAAATAGTATAAACCGAGAAGAACACATACTTTTGTGGTTACGAGGTGGGGGAGGGAGGGAGGGAGGGAGGGAGAGGGTTTTTTACTGATAAATTAGTAGATAAGAACTGCTTTAGGTGAAGGGAAGGACAACACTCAATACATGGAAGGTCAGCTCAATTGGACTGGACCAAAAGCAAAGAAGTTTCCAGGATAAAATGAATGCTTTGAAGGTCAGCGGAGCAAGGGTGGGGTTTGGGGACTATGACTTAAGGGGACTTCTAAGTCAATTGGCAAAATAATTCTATTATGAAAACATTCTGCATCCCACTTTGAAATGTGGCGTCTGGGGTCTTAAATGCTAACAAGCGGCCATCTAAGATGCATCAATTGGTCTCAACCCACCTGGAGCAAAGGAGAATGAAGAACACCAAAGTCACACAACAACTAAGAGCCCAAGAGACAGAAAGGGCACATGAACCAGAGACCTACATCATCCTGAGACCAGAAGAACTAGATGGTGCCCGGGCACAATCGATGACTGCCCTGACAGGGAGCACAACAGAGAACCCCTGAGGGAGCAGGAGAACAGTGGGACGCAGACCCCAAATTCTCATAAAAAGACCATACTTAATGGTCTGACTGAGACTGGAGGAATCCTGGCGGCCATGGTCCCCAAACCTTCTGTTGGCACAGGACGGGAACCATCCCCGAAGACAATTCATCAGATATGAAAGGGACTGGACAGTGGGTAGGAGAGAGATGCTGATGAAGAGTGAGCTAATTATATCAGGCGGACACTTGAGACTGTGTTGGCATCTCCTATCTGGAGGGGGGATGGGAGGATAGAGAAAGTTGGAAGCTGGCAAAAATGTCACGAAAGGAGAGACTGGAAGGGCTGACTCATTAGGGGGAGAGCAAGTGGGAGTACGGAGTAAGATGTATATAAACTTATATGTGACAGTCTGACTTGATTTGTAAACGTTCACTTGAAGCTCAATAAAAGTTAATAAAAAAAAAATCTTATTATAGATAGATCACAATCTAAAACACAGCATTCAAAGTTAAAAGTGCCCAAATTAACTGTTTTTGTTTATGGGAGCTCTTATATTGTTTATTTTTCAGGTTATGAAAAGAAATGATTCTAGTGGTTTAATGAGTATGGAATTTGAGAAAGTAACATCTAAAGTCACAATACTATTAACCAAATGTCAAAACTGATAAAAATCAATAATAGTTTATTATATAACCCTTTATCATTTGAAATGCAAATATTGAACAATTTCCCCTTAAGTTTAGAAGAAATCCTCATCATCTTTATTCCATTCCTCCCCTCAATCTTACTACAATGAAAATAAAGAAGTGAAGTATAAACACAGAAGTGCAGAGAAAATGCTGCAAGGAGACCAGACGTGAGCAGACAAGAGATGGTAGTCAGATTCTGGAAGGAGGAAAGTGAATGGAGAGGAGTTACTGAGTTAGCCAAAGAGAAAAACTTCACTGCCTGGACAGGCGAAGCAGATTTGCCAATAGGACAGAAGACAAACACAGATGCTGAAAAAAAAAAAAAAAAAAAACCCAAGTCAGTTGCAGTCAAGCTGGTTTCGACTCATATTGACCCCATGTGTTCCAGAATAAAACCGCACTCCACAGGGTTTTTAATGGGTGTGATTTTTCCGAAGTAGATCATCAGGCCTTTCTTCGGCAGCACTGCTGGGTGGATTCGAACCGCCAACCCTCAACTAGTTGCAGAACACTTTACCATTTGTGCCACCTAGGGACTCCTTTAAATGCACAATTCTTGCTAAATTTAGGAATTAGTAACCAGGGACATTTCAAAACCAGGGTAGGCAGTACTACTGAAATTTGAATTGTTTTTAAGTCCATATAAGGAAGAGCAGACTCTTAGATCAGATGGCCTGCTCAGACAGGCTAAATGCCCTTTTGCTACCCTAGTAGAGTACAGAAAGTTTACTTTCTGGACAGATTCAGGAATACCAACTAAGGATGGAGAGGGGATGGTGAAGTGCCACGATCCACAATGGGTGTTAAAAATACTGTTCCAATTGAACAAGACCAGAGAATTCTTTTCTGAGGAAACTAACTGCCTCACAAAAAAGACCTACAGGTTCTGACTGACATTTGGAGGTCCACCCCCAAAATAGCTGGTCCCTGTTTTTTTTTTTTTTTTTATCAATTTGCCCTGGGTGCTGGTGGTGCAGTAGTTAAGAGTTTGTCTGCCAACCAAAAGGTCGGCAGTTCGAATCCACCAGCTGCTCTTGGAAACTCTATGGGCACTTCTACTCTGTCCTATAGGGTTGCTATGAGTTGGAGCTGACTTGATGGCAACAGCAAAGGGTATCAGTTCTCCCAAAGATGGCTCTATGTGCTCAAGAACACACGTGTACAGTTTCCCACCAGTTTTTTGTGTGACTTGCTTTCAAATATAAATGACAGTCAAGGATTACATTTGAGGAGTGCCTCTAATATGAAAGAGAGATTAAAATAAACAGTTAAAAAAAGATGACTTGGAGGAAATAGACCATGAAAGAAGAAAAAGCTAAATTAGTCTGTGTATGTGTACCCTCAGAAATTAAAAGATATGGTAGATTTTACATCTATGCAATAAGATCAGAAAACTATAAACAGAAACATTTAGAAAACAGCAATGAACTCTTAGAAATTAAAATATTGGTTGTAAAAAAAAAAAAGTCCCATTAAAAGGTTGAAGAAAGCTCTCAGAAAGTATAAAAAATAAAACCAACAAATAAAAAATAAAATAAAAACAAAAAAACCCATTGCAAACGAGTCGATTCCAACTTACAGCACCCCTGTAGGACAGAGTAGAGCTGCCCCATAGTGATTCCAAGGAGCAGCTGGTGGATTTGAACTGCCGACTTTTGGTTAGCAGCATTGGTTAACCACTGCACCACCAGGGCTCCAATGGATAATAAGAGGGTAATAATACAATACAATACAATACAATACAATACAATACAATACAATACAATACAATACAATACAATACAATACAATACAATACAATACAATACAATACAATACAATACAATACAATACAATACAATAAATATAAAATATAATATAGTAGAAAATCAATACAGAAGGATCAATATCTGATTAATAGAGGCTCCAGAAAGAGAAAAAAGAAAAAACAGAGGGTCAGAAATGATCAGAGAAATAATTAAGAAAAGTTTTCTAGTTCTGAAGGAAACGCACATCTGGGATAAAACAGTCAGACAAATGCACAGTGCAAATGAATGAAAAAAGACAAAACACTGAGAAATTTCAGAATAGAAAGAAAAAAGTGGAAGAGATCTTAGAAATCACCCATTAGACTGAGAATTTGAAGGTTATCAGACTACTCAATATAATGACCTGAAGCTAAACAGTAAGAGAATGGAGCATTACCTTCAGAGTTCTGAAGCGCAATTCTTCAACTTAGAATTCTGTAATGAGCCACATGATCAGTCAAATGAGGGATAGAAGAAAAACTTTTTGGTACATTAAAGGTATCAAAGAGTATATAACAAGTTTTTCTCAAGAAACTACTGGAAGTTGATCTCCATAAGAAATAGACAAGAGATTCAGAAAAGAGGGGCTCCAATACCAGAGAAAGGGAGAGGCAATTCCTAAGGGCAAAGATGAAGTTCCCAGCAAAAACTGCTGCAGACATAAGGGCCACCAACCCAGACTGGAACAGGTTCCTAGAGGGCTCTATGAGGCTGTCTCTAAAGAGAAAAAAAAACTAATAGATTCCTTCATGGATTTTGACCTTATTGAGGACAGTTCTTTGAGAAAATCTTCGATAAATCAGTGTGATAGTTACAGGGAAAAATAAGCAAACGAGAAAAATGAAATACTGACTCCAAGAAAAAAAGTCATCCAAGAAATATAATCATAATACACTAAATGGATTACCTATTATATATACATACACACACACACAGTTATGTAAATACTGAGTACTGATTTAGTGAAAATATGTGACAGTTTTTTGAGGATGAGGGAAAGAAGAGATGTCTATAACAAAGCACAGACACAGACGTGAAGAGTGTGCAATCTTCATGTATTTTCTATAGTAGCATAACAAACCATACATAACTGTAATAGAAATATCAGAAAACTGTAATGTAGTCATATTATTTAGAAATATAAAAATACTTATCAGAAGAAATGACTATGTAAGAGTGGAAATTAGGTCTAGTCTTGGGAATGAAGACAGACACAGGAGAACTAAAAAAAAAAAAAATTAAGTCATGTATTATGATTTGACTTTTAAAACTATGAACATGTAATACTTTCATAAAATAAACATACATTCTATAGAAGGTGAATATCTAGCAAAAACCCTATAATCCACTAATGGCCAACACTTTTCACTGTATTCAAAGGAGTAAACCACACATGTTTTGATGTTGCGCACCAAATGCCACTTGATTTATTTGATTACTAGCATTTCCATGACTGTAATTGCAATTTGCAGTGGCTTCAAGATGGCTGTAAGATAACTTCAAAGCTTTCAGCATAAATTGTTCTTTTTAAACACTGTGTATAAGCTGACCAAATGGCAACCAAAATTAAACACAAACAGGATGTTAATATTGTCTTATTGCTCAGTGATCAGGGGAAAAAAGAAAGCAAAATAAAATTAGTGTATTCATATACTTAAAGGAACAGTTTCCTATCGGGATGGTTATGTGTTGTCAATGAGTTAATTCAAATGAAGAAACAAATGGTAACGCCTAGTATGTGCCAGGTACTGTGCTAGGTGAGTAGGACATATAAAGACGCTTAAGACATAGTAACACAAATCGTTTACGCTTGACTACTAACCTAAATGTTGGCAGTTATAACCCACCCAGTGGTGCTGTGGAACAAAAGGTCTACTGATCTGCTTCCCTAAAGATTAAAGCCAAGAAAACTCTGTGGAGCAGTTCTACTCTGTAACACTTGGGGTCACCGTGAGTCAGAATCGACTCTATTAAAACGGGTTTTTGTTATAAGACACAGTCACTCCATTCAAGTAAGTAGCTTACAAATCAAGGAAATTAAAACACGAGAGGCTTTCATAACTAACCTTCATTCATCTGACTTACTAGACTAATTGTCACTAATCATTTCCTCTTTTAAACACAATGACTGATTCTTTGGCAAATTCAACACTCAAGGTAGTGGCTGGCTACTCTTTCACCCCGAGCTTCTTCACCTACAGTTGAGTTGTATGCCTATAGCTGAGCTTGTTCTCAAACCCATTTATCCCTTAAACTCAAATCCATGGCCATGCTGACAGAGTAGAACTGCCTCATAGGGTTTCCAAGGCTGTTAACTCTTTATGGAATCAGAGTGCCACATCTTACTTCCATGGAATGGCTGGTGGGTTTGAACCACCAGCCTTTTGGCTCTCAGCTGAGTGCTTTAACCACTGCACCACCAGGGCACCTTCATTACACTTTAATTAAAGTTATATAAACTAGACTAAATATTATAAAAATCAATAAAATTTGATTGTTAAAAATAAATGGAAAGTTTTAGAAAGATTTACTAAAGGTAAGTAGCTGAAAAAATGCTATTGAATTAGGCATGAAAAAAATAATGTGGAAGTATTTTTCACAGATAACTTTGCAAGCACCTTTATATTCTTACTTCTTTTTCAAGAATATGAAATTGGAGAAGGGAAAGATACATAATGGATGTGGTTTATGCTAAAAAATACAACACAAAACGTCCAAGAATAGACACAGATTCAAAGAAAAAGTCTTGGTTCTTCTTCAAAAAATGAGTCATTGAAAGTATATTTATATGTCTTAAGTGAAAATAAATGTTTCAGCTTGTTGTGTATTATTGACCTTGGATTCCACACTCTAAACAATGTTTCCATTAACCGGCCAACTACTGGTCCTGATTATACTGAATAAGAGGGCTTCCTCTGTTTTCAGAAGTCACTGGGATCCCCAGGAGATCTATTTATAATAACTTCTTCAGGAGTGGTGATGGATATGCTGTTCTAGTCACATCTTTCACCAACTGTTCCCAGCTAAGTTCAGCAAAAGAACGGATGGCGTGCGTTTCCAAGGTGGCTGGCTATGCTCAGCAGAACAGAGCCAAAAACTCATTGCCATCAAGTTGATTCCACCTCACAGGGACCCTATATGACAGAGTAGAACTGCTCCATAGGGTTTCCAAGGTTATAAATCTATATGGAAGCAATTATCACATCTTTCTCTCGCAGAGTGGCCAATGGGTTCAAATTGCTGACCTTTTGGTTAGCAGCCAGTGTTTAACCACTGGGCCATCAGGGCTCCTTAGCAAAAGACACTGGCCCAATGATAGGGATTTCACATAACATCTCAACCTTCTCACAACTATTTTTTAACCAGTTGAGCTGACTATTAACATAGCAACAGTGAGTACTATTAAAAAATATATATATATTATTGATTGTAGATCTTCAAGAAAAGAGACATAAAATAGGATAAAACATTGGAACTTCTTGTTACTAAAGGTCTCAGAAGACATGTGACCTCACCACCTATCCAATTCATTAAGAACGAAAATACAACAGATGCTCAAGAGGAAAGGAGAATACAGTTCTAAGTGTCCATGTCAGAAATTACTTTCTGATAACAATAGAAAATATGCCATCTAAAAACCTTACCTATTATATCTAAGTCTTTGATTTCAGCCATCAAATTTTCAAGCTACACTATGTCCCATATGATTACTTGCTATTCCTTGAAATGATTTTAAAATATAAATTAAAAGATATTATGGTAGGCAACTTAGATTTTACTGTCTTAGAGTCTTGTTTGCATTTAGTTAAATTAGAATATCTTGACTCAGATAAATCTTACTGATTACATCATTATATAATCAAAGGCATAGTCCTAAATGGCTAAACATATAATTGTTGTTGTAGTTAGGTGCCATTGAGTCAGTTCCAACTCACAGCAACCCTATGTACACCAGAACGAAACACTGCCTGGTCTAGCTCCATCCTCACAATCAGTGCTATGTTTGAGCCCATTGTTGTGTAGGCACTGTGTCAATCCATCTCATTGAGGATCCTCCTCATTTTCAATGACCCTGTACTTTACCAACCATGATGTCCTTCTCCAGAGACTGGTCCCTCTTGAATACATGTCCAAGGTAAGTTAGAAGAAGTCTCACTGTAGTCACTGCTAAGGAGCACTCTGACCGTACTTCTGACAAGATAGATTTGTTCCTTCTTCTGGAAGTCCATGGTATATTCAATATTCTTTGTCAACACTATAATTCAAAGGCATAGATTCCTCCTAATTCATTGTCCTGATTTTGCATGCATATGAAAATACCATGGCTTGGGTCAGGCATACCTTAGTGTTCAAGGTGACATCTTTGCATTTTAAAACTTTTAAGAGATTTTTTTTTGCAGCAGATTTGCCAGTGCAATACATTATTTAATTTCTTGACTGCTGCTTCCATGGGCATGATTGTGAATCCAAGTAAAATGAAAGAAATCTTTGACAACTTTAATATTTTCTCCATTTAACATGTTACTTATTGGTCTAGTTGTGGAGGATTTTTGTTTTCTTTATGTTAAAGTGTAATCCATATTGAAGGCTGTGGTCTATGATCTTCATCTGTAAGTGCCTCAAGTCCTCTTTGCTTTCAGCAAGCAAGGTTGTGTCATCTGTATATCTCAGGTTGTTAATGAGTCTTCCTCTAATCTTCATCATATAGTCCAGCTTCTTGGATTATTTGCTCAGCACACAGATTGAATAAGTATGACAAAAGGATACAACCCTAATGAACACCATTCCTCATTTTAAACCATGCAGTAGCCCCTTGTTCTGTTCAAATGACTGCCTCTTCGTCTATGTACAGGTTCCACAAAAGCACAAATAGCATTCTAGAATTCCCATTCTACACAAAGTTATCCATAATTTATTATGATGAACAAGTTGAATGCATTTGCATAGTCAATAAAGCACAGGAAAATATCTTTTTGGCATTCTCTGCCTTCAGCCAAGATCCATCTGACATCAACAATGATAACCCTCCTTCCACTTCCTCTTCTGAATCCAGCTTGAATTTTGGCAGTTCCTGTGGATGTACTGCTGCAACCGTTTTTGAATGATTTTCAGCAGAATTTTACTTGCATGTGACATTAATTACATTGTTTGATAATTTCCTCATTCCGTTGGATCACCTTTCTTTGGAATGGGCACAAACATGGATCCCTTCCAGTCAGTTGGCAGGAAGCTATCTTCCATATTTCTTGGCATAGCCGAATGAGGGCTTTCAGCGTTGAGTCCTTTTGTTGAAACATTTCAATTGGTATCCCATCAATTCCCGGAGCTTTGTTTTCACCAGTGCCTTCAGTGTACCTTGGACTCCTTCCTTCAGTGCCATTGGTTCTTGATCACATGCTACCTCCTGAAAAGGCTGAAGGCCAACTAATTCTTTTTGGTACAGTAACTTTGCGCATTCCTTCTATCTTCTTCTGATTATTCCTGTGTCTTTCAATTTTTTGCCCATAAAAACTTTCAATATTGCACTCGGAGGCTTGAATTTTTCCTTCAGTTCTTTCAGCTTGAGAAATGCCAAGTGTATTCTTGTCTTTTGGTTTTCTAACTCCAGGTCTTTGCACATTTCATTATAATACTTCACTTTGTCTTCTCAAGTAACTCTTTGAAATCTTCTGTTCAGCTCTTTTACTTCATCATTTCTTCCTTTGGCTTTAGTGACTCTACGTTCAAGAACAAGTTTCAGATCTTCTTAAAATGTTTGGTAAATTATGGGCTGCCATTGAAGTATTATGACAATCATCATATAATAGTATGGCTTGGCCTCATGGGAGCTGGAACTTTGGCCTAAGAGTTAACCTCACTTTCTGCACATGGTTGCTATTTCTACTAAAAATTTACTTTTCTTATCAGTAGTAATTCCTCTCTACTTGGAGATCCAGCCTGCTCCCCTCCTCCAATGCTTTAGAGTTCCAGGTTTTGCTAACTTTTTTTTTCTTCCCTTAAGGATTGAATAATTGAGCTAACTAACCTGCAATCCTCCACGCATCTGTCAGTTTATCGTACTGTGGGGGCTTGTGTGTTGATGCAATGCTGGAAGCTATGCCACTGGTATTCAAATACCAGCAGGGTCACTTGTGGTAGACAGCTTTCACCTGAGCTTCTAGACTAAGACAGACTAGGAAGAAGAACCCGGTGGTCTTTTTCTGAAAAGAATGAGCCAGTGAAAACCTTATGAATATCAGCGGAACATTGACACAGTGGCAGACGAGGCCCTCAGGTTGGAAGACACTCAAAATGTGACTGGGCAAAATCTGTCTCCTCAAAGTAGAGTAGACCTTAATGACGTGGAAGGAGTCAAGCTTTTGGGACCTTCATTTGATGCTGTGGCACGACTAAGAAAGAGAAAAAAACAGCTGCAAACACCCATTAATAATTGGAATGTGGAATGTATGAAGTATAAATCTAGGAAAATTGGAAATCATCAAAAATCAAATGGAACACATAAGCATCAACATCCTAGGCATTAAAAAGGCATTAGTGAGCTGAAATGGACTGGTATTGGCCATTTTGAATTGGACAATCATATGGTCTACTATGCCAGGAATGACAACTTAAAGAGGAATGACGTTGTATTCATTGTCAAGAAAAGCATTTCAAAATCTATCCTGAAGTACAACACTCTCAGCAATAGGATAATATCCATACGTTTACAAGGAAGATCAGTTAATATGACTGTTATTCAAATTTACGCACTGACCACTAAGTCTAAAAATGAAGAAACTGAAGATTTTTACCAACTTCTGCAGTCTGAAATTGATCAAACATACAGCCAGAATGTGCTGATAATTACTGGTGATTGGAATGCAAAAGTTGGAAATAAAGAAGAAGGATCGGTAGTTGGAAAATATGGCCTTGGTGATAGAAATGATGCTGGAGATGACACGATAGAATTTTACAAAACCAATGACTTCTACACTGCAAATATCTTTTTTCACCAAATAAAGACGTGGACCTCATCACATGCAATATACGGTAATCAAATCGACTACAACTGTGGAAGAGATGATGGAAAAGCTCAATATTGTCAGAACAAGGCCAGGGGCCAACCGTGGAACAGACCATCAATTGCTCATATGCAAGTTCAAATTGAAACTGAAGAAAATTAGAACGAGACCACGAGAGCCAAAAATACAACCTTGAGTATATTCCACCTGAATTTAGAAACCATCTCAAGAATAGATTTTACATGTTGAAGACTAACACAGACCAGACAAGTTGTGGAATGACATCAAGGACATCATACGTGGAGAAAACAAGAGGGCCTTAAAAAGACAGGAAAGAAAGAAAACACCAAAATGGATGTCAGAAGAGATTCTGAGACTTGCCCTTGAATGTAGAGTAGCTAAAGGGAAAGGAAGAAATGATGAAGTAAAATAACTGAACAGAAGATTTCAAAGGGTGGCTTGAGAAAACAAAGTATTATAATGACATATGCAAAGAGCTGGAGACAGAAAATCAAAAGGGAAGAACACGCTCAACATTTCTCAAGCTGAAAGAACTGAAGAAAAAACTCAAGCCTTGAGTTGCAACATTGAAGGACTCTACAGAGAAAATATTAAATGATGCAGGAAGCATCAGAAGAAGATGGAGTCACTATACCGAAAGGAATTGGTTGAAGCTCAACCATTTCAGGGGGTAGCATACAATCAGGAATTGATGGTACTGAAGGAAGAAGTCCAAGTTGCACTGAAGTCATTGGTGAAGGACAAGGCTCCAGGAATTGATGGAATACCAAATGAGATGTTTCAACAAGCAGATGCAGCACTAGAAGTCCTCACCCATTTACGCCAAGAAATTTGGAAGACAGCTACCTGGCCAACCGACTGAAAGAGATCTATATTTACGCCTATTCCCAAGAAACATGATCCAACTGAATAGGGAAATTATTGAACAATTTCCTTAATATCACACACAAGTAAAATTTTGCCAAAGATTATTTAAAAGCGGCTGCAGCAGTATATGAACAGGAAACTGTCAGAAATTCAAGTTGGATTCAGAAGAGCACGTTGAATGAGGGTTATCACTGCTAATGTCAGAGGGATTTGGGCTGAAAGCAGAGAATACCAGAAGGATGTTTGCCTGTGTTCTATTGACTATGCAAAGGCATTCAACTGTGTGGATCATAACAAATTACAGGTAACATTGTGAAGAGTGGGAATTCCTGAACACTTAATCGCGCTCATGAGGAACCTGTACATAGATCAAGAGGCAGTTGTTCCAACAGAACAAGGGGCTACTGGGTGGTTTAAAGTCAGGAAACTGGTGTGTCAGGGATGTGTCATTTCACCATACTCATTCAATCTGTATGCTGAGCAAATAATCCAAGAAGCCGGGTTATAAGAAGAAGATCGTGGCATAAGGATTGGAGAAAGACTCATTGTCAACCTGCAATGTGCAGATGACACAACCTTGCTTGATGAAAGTGAAGGCGACTTGAAGCACTTACTGATGAAGATCAAAGGCTATAGCCTTCAGTATGGATTACACCTCAACATCATGATAAACGGAGAAGAGATTGAAGTTGTCAAGGATTTCATTTTACTTGCATCCACAATCAACATCCATGGAAGCAGCAGTCAAGAAATCAAAGGACACATTGCATTAGGCAAATCTGCTGCAAAAGAATACCTTGAAGTGTTAAAAAGCAAAGATGTCACCTTGAAGACGAAGGTGTGCCTGACACAAGCCATGGTGTTTTCAATCGTTTTGTATGCATCTGAAAACTGGACGATGCATAAGAAAGACCAAAGAACTGATGCCTTTGAATCGTGGTGTTGGTGAAGAATATTGAATATACCATGGACTGCCAAAATAACAAATGTGTCTTGGAAGAAGTACAACCCAAATACTCCTTAGAAGCAAGGATGTGTGAGACTACATTGCACATTCTTTGGGCATATTTTCAGGAGGGATCAGTCCCTGGAAAAGGACATCATACTTGGTAAGGTAGAGGGTCAGTGAAAGAGAGGAAGCCCCTCAGCGAGATGGACTGACACAGTGGCTTCAACAATGGGCTCAAGTATAACAATTATTTTGAGGAAGGCGCAGGACCGGGCAGTGTTTTGTACTGTTATACATACAGTGGCTGTCAGTCGGGACCAACCTGATGGTACCTAACAACAACAATCTGCAACATGACAATTCCTCAATGGAAGGGTCATATTTAACGCTCCTCCCTGAAAATTCCTAAGTTTGAGATGATATGCATGTAGTAAAAAAATTAACCTTGAAAAAAGAAAGGTCTGGCATTTGCCCTTGCCCCCTGAGTAGTAACCTCTAAACCCTTGGAATATCATGTTTGAGAGGAGTGTCTTTGCTTACCTGGCCTCCTTGGGTCATGCCAGATAACATAACAATGTGATTTAGGGTGGTGGTTTTGTGCCACGTGCTCGGCTTTATCAACAAGAAGCTGTACACTGAGGTCAGCCACATGAAAATTCCACTAGGAAGTGCCAATAAAGACTCTGGAAACCAAGACTCAGGTGAACTTCCCTGGTCAGTGATACTCTATACATATTGTCACCCAATAATACCAGGAAAGTAATGCTGTCCCCAACTCCACAGGGAGAGGACAACTGGAAGCTCCACGCTTGGTACTTTACCGGACCCTGTCCTATGTACCTTTTCAAATTTCAATCTGTATCCTTTCGTTGTAATAAACTTTAACCATGAGTATAATAGCTTTCAGTGAGTTCTGTGAGTCCATCTACCAAATTATTGAATGGTGGGTGGGTGATTCTAGGCACTCCTCCAACTTGCAATTGGTATCAGAATTGAGGGTGAACTATTCTCTAACTTTGAAATTGGTGTCTGTCACAAGTGAGAGCAATCTTCTGGACTGTGCTCTCTCAAACATCACAATGAGTTATGTAAAATATACTTTCCAATTCTGTAAATTTAACATTCTGTGTTTTGGATTAGAATATAGTGGAGACAGATTTATCCTTTTCAAATGAGAGAAATTTGTATTTATGACCTGTAATCTAGGCTAAAAGGAGCCCTGATGGTATGGTGGTTAAGCACTCAGCTGCTAAGTGAAAGGTTGGTGGTTCAAACCCACCAGCTACTCTGTGGGAGAAAGATCTGGCAATCTGCCTCTATAAAGATTACCAGCTTAGAAGCCCTATGGGGCAGTTCTACTCTGTACTACATAGGGTTGCTACGAGTTAGAATCAACGCTACAGCAGCAGGTTTGGATTTTGGTTTAGTCTAGGTTAAAGGAGCCCTGATAGCACAACAGTTAAGCGCTTGGCTGGTAACCAAAAGGTTTGCAATTCAAACCCACCCAGCTGCTCCACGGGAGAAAGACCTGGTGATCTGTAAAGATTACAAACAAGAAAACCCTGTGAGGAGTTCTCCCTGTCACATGGTATTGCTACGAGTTGGAATTGACCTAAAGATACCTAGCAACAACAACAATGATCTAGGTTAGCTGGTCTGGTGTTTCATAAAGTGACAAGCTGGTTAAAAAAATTTTGCAAAAGTTCAGAAGAATGAACAAAATCATAAAATCTCACATTATGAGGAAATTTAAAAATCATCTGATTTAACCACTTATACTTGACCCTCTTTATAGTTCTCACCAAGAAATTGTCCACTGGTTTCAAGATTCCCCAGAAACAAGGAATTCTACCTTCTGATGCAGCCCATTCTATTTTTAGAATATATATAATTACAGAGTTACGGTAACAGAAGAAACCTGTCTCCATATTTTTTTTTTTTTTTTTGTCCATATCCAGACGAACTTGTGTTTCAAGCCAAGGCTCAGAAATTGAAATTCTGATCATTAGTGCCATCTTTGTAGCCAACCATTTATTTCCCACTCTTCCTCTATTTTCCATTGTTTTAGCTATTTACTGAAAACAGCAGTGATACCTCCAACCATGTTCCCCAAATATTCAGTTTTCTGCCTCAGTCTTTAGAAGTACTAAAGGGGCTTTCTCGGCATTTTTAGATATCATTAAATGCTATTAGCCCCACTATATAAAATATGCATCTCAGCAATTTCCACCTCATAAAGTGTTACCTTGTATCCTGTGCATGTAATTATCATGAGCTACCTTTGTTCCATGCACAGCTATATCTGTGTCTCTCACGCAAAAGAAAATCTCCAACTACAACAAACTATTACCAGTTTTGAGAAGAAGAAGTAAGATGTCACAAGGACAAGCTTTTGAGTACTGGAGAATGTCACTAATAACTTAGCAGCTGGTTTTCAACCAAGAGATACAAAGATAAGCAAGTAAATCTAATATTCTTTACCATTCATTCAACACAGATGGTTACCAGAGTAACGATTACTAAGAAAGCTGGGTTTACTAACAAAAAGCATTCTAACAAACTGAAACAAGTGGTACAATTAGTTTGTTTTTAGTAGAATCTTATTTCTGGGTCAAAAACGAAGTCAAAAACATTACAGTCTGACCTACCACAAGCATTTCATTTTAGGAGAATTATATTCATTTAAACATATGGTAGCCAAAGTTTATCTTAAGGAAAAGAAAAATACATTGCCTTCCTGATCTTATAATAACAATATGTTAATAAATATTCTCTTTAAACTATAAAAATACATATTGAAAGATATTTCAATTGTTACTTTTAATTTTTCTCAAAATCAATCTCTCCTTAAAAGGTATCTTCTTAGCCCATCTTACATACTGTGGACCACTTTTTCTAATCTACAATCAGTTTGCATTTAAATCTTCCATCCTAGTAAAATGCAAATATTGAAGCTTCCAGGTACAGCAAGTTGTTCTCCAGATTTTATACAGGTTGTCATGATTAATTTGCTGCTTTAGCTTCATCTTCTAATTCCTACTCCTTCAGAATACACTCTATTCTGTCTTTGTGGATCAGTATACAGAAATGCACAACCTAGCAACCGCTCGGGTTTTCCACCTCTTGTTGCACAAGTTGTTGAAGCAAAACATGTATAGGTTGGAAATTTGATGGAAAGAAAATCTTATATTTTTCCTCCTCTCATCCGTACAATAAGAGAATAAGTATTTAGTCAGAAACACTCCAAAGTAACTATATCAGGTAGAAACACAAAAATTTCCCTCAGTATAAGGAACATGATACATTCTGTTTGATGTAGTTACCCATCATCAGCTGTCCAGATGTGTCGATGACATTGCCAGGGAAAGGGCCTGAAACTCTGGCCCAAAACAAATCAACTTGTGCTACTTAATCAGTAAAGACTTTGTTTTGGTATTCATTAGTGACTATATCTTTCTACCCGAATTTTCCCCCAATGACGAAGTGATCTAAAATGGTATATCTCAATCGGAGTTGAGTAAAAGACAAAAATATCATAAGAAATTTCACATTTTTGAAAGTTGCAGAAAGTTGTTCCTACCTAAAAATGTTTCCATCTCTTTGTATTATTTATGAAAATTATTTACTTACCTGAGTAGGTATGAGGTTGTTAGGTACCACCCAGTGAATTCTGACTCACAGAGACTCCATGTGACTGAACAGAAGTGTCTCATAGAATTTTCTTGGCTGTAATCTTCACTGAAGCAGATTGCCAGGCCTTTCTCCGTGGAGTGGCTGGGAAGGTTCGAACCAGCAACCTTTTGGTTAGCAGCCAACCGCTGAATCGTTTGTGCTACCAGGGCTCCTTTGCTTTACTATTACGTGATACAATTCAATAATCCCTTTTATGGGGCTGTAAGAAAAATGAATATGCAGATGTGGGTCTGCTGTCACAGAAGATTCAGGGAGGGGAATCTACTTTGAATTAGATGCATAAAATGCTTAGCTGTGTGGCACATAAGAAAAGGAAATAATACATTTGTCTCCTGGCACACAGGCAAAGCTACAAGAAAAAAGTGACAAAATTTGCACTTCAGTAGCAGTCAGTATAGTTTAGTGTCCAAATACGGGCTTTGCAATCAGAAAAACCTGAATTTGAATTCCATTCTGCCAATTTAGAAATTTAGACAAGTCATCTAACCTCTAGAAGCCTCAGCTTCCTATTGCAAGCTGGTGAAAACAATACATGCTTCATCAAATTGTTATAAAGACTAAACGTTATCATGTTATTCATTTAACTGATAATGTATTATGACCTAAGTCAGGCAGGCACTTTCCTAGGTACTCAGGGTTCGGCAATGAATAAGAGAGACATAGACCACTGAGGAGGTGACATTTGTGCTGAGACAATGAAGGATAAGATGGAAGCACCCAAGCAAAGAGCTTTGCAGGAAAAGAAATCGGTAAGGTACAAAGGGCCTGTCTCTGGAGTTTGAAAAGATGGAGAAGTAGAAAGGAGGTCAGTGTGGCTGGTAGGATGCAGGGAATGAGGAGGATAAGATGAGGCTGAGGAGACAGACCAGGCAAACTGTTTAAGACCTTGATGCTCACTTGATTCGTAGTAAACTAGGATCTGCAACTTTACTGGAACACAATAAGTTTAGTACCTTTCAGTATGAAGACTAATATTATTTTAAAAATAACTATCAGAACCATCTATTTTATTTAGTTTCCACATCTTTCCTCTCTCTTGAGCTAAGACCACCTGACCCTTAGCGTCAATTCTACTCCAATCTGAAGGTGTAATCTTAAAATGGAATGAGGGGTGTGAAAAGGATACAGAACATGGAACATCAAGACTGGTGATACTTTATAGAGATTACAGATTGCAATCGTGGATGCCAGCACTCCACCCAACTGTCCAGATGGGACCAGTCAGACTTCACCAGTTGCCAGCCCCAGGAGCAGACAAGATCAGCCACACTATTGCAAAGATAATGAACGTATCTCCCAGCACACGAAACAAATCCAAACGCCCCCTGCTGGGGGGAAGAAGGGTTGTGGTGAGGGATATCTAAAACACTGAATATTTCCTAAAGGGTTCTGAATCATCCAAAAGAGATCATTTAAACTGAAGGCATCGGGATGCTTTAAACTGACAAATTTAAAGTTTTTTCACTAGCCCATTTGCTCATTGTTCAGTGGGATGAGTGCCTATGTGTTCTTGAAAACAAAATCAGAAACAGGATTCTACTAATGAATTTGTAAATAATTCCTTTAAAATACATACAGAAGATTTAAAGTCATTTCAATCTGTGTGCATATTACATAACAAAATGAAAACATCATACATGTGTGCTTAAACAGAAATCTGGGGTGAGAATTTAAAAAGTAGAAGTCAGGGCATGTCAACAAGGTATTGCAGGAAGGTAATCTGCATTGCGAACTCAACTAAATTTCAGTTTCAGCTGCTTATGTGTAACAAAAAGGCCTCAAAATCACTTAAATGTAAAAAAAAAAACAGGAACTAATGATTAATTGTAAATGCTTCAGACACATAAATTTAATATTTGCAAATGGGTAAAAGACTTATTAAAGAATAAAACATTTATTTCAGTTGATTTCTCTAATCCAATGTCTTTTCTCTCTCATCTATACTGCTGATATTATAATTGTTGCAGTTATTATTTGTCATTTTCATAACTTCTTTACTCTGAGGTAATCCTTTTCTGGGAGAGGAAAGATAACTTAATAGATTTTTCTGTCTTTAATTTCGTGGGTTCTGTGAATTTTTAATGCTAATTCTTTAAAGAATTCTTATTTAAATAAGATATTTGATAAGAAGTATTCCAGAGAATTTTTCCACTAAATCTTTAACGGCAAAGCTTAAAAAAAAAAAAAAAAAAGTTATTACCATATGCTCTTTAATGCCTAAAGCAAAGATCTAGTATGGAATTGAGAATAATAATGAAGTCAATCTCAATTCCATCAATGTTATGTTCTATTAAAATCAAATCCAATCACATTTCTCATTTCGACCCAGCATGGCTTGGCTTTGAGGTATGTTCAGAAATGCACTTAAATTAGAAGAGAAACATTAACATTTTATCATATGAATACCACTAATGGCTCAAAAGATTAGCAGCAACACATTCTAGAGCCTTCCTCTACTGAACATGTACTCTTAATAGTATTCCCACACACCTGACTGTATCTGTGGGAGATGTGGTTTCAACCAGCAAAGTTGGGGAGCTCCTGTTTAAAAAAGAAAAGAAAGAACAAAAGCTTCACTGTCAGTCAGTACCCCTTAACTATAAATCCAGTTCCATCTGGCATTTTACTAGAAAAGAAATCTTCATTTATACCATCCCCAGTTCAGTGAAATCAGCTGGGGCAATTCTCAGGTTTTTCTCTATTGCTTAGTAGGAAATTTTACAAATTCATCACAATTACACTGTCCTTCTCTACATTTCATCTCTAAGACATACAGTCCACAGAACTCCAAACACCCAGTTATGATAACCTTTCAGTGTGAAGTTTAAGAAAGCTTCACCAGAAACGGCTTCCAAGTTACCCTTATTCCATACACCAAGAGTACATCACTGAGAACACAGAAATGGTAGATACTCCTTAACTTATGGCAGAGGTTTTTTTTTTTTTTTTTTTGGTAATTTTTTTTCCTCTTCTCGAATGAATTTAATTTCTTCCGTGCCTAAATTATAATCAACACTGTTCTAGGTATGTCAGCCTCATGGATATTGTAATATATATCCAAAGACCAGAAATGCATGGAATTAAAGCCATATTTTTATAGCTATAAATTCTCTCAAAGATGAGGAGGAACAAGTGATTTTACATTTGTAAGAACGAAAGCCCACGAGTTTAAGCATCTTTGCCCAAACCACACAGCTGATTCATATTCTGCTGGGACTAGAAGCCAGACGCCAGAGTCTCAGCCATTGCTCGTTGTAAATATGAAACAAAGGGAAAAGCCGCAGGTACATGAATGTTATGATACAAAATATGCATACATCAGTGCTGTGTAAACTCAAAGGAGAGAAAGTATTCAGGGAAAGACCTTTCTCTTTCGAATTTCAATCACTACTGAAATCATCTGTTCCTGGAATCTTAACCCCTAACAATCTGAGGCAAAGCAGATGTGCATTATTCCAAAATACACTGGAATGGGGTGGGTCCCATTTATGCACAAATCCCTTCACCAGCTTGAAAAAACCTGTCTCCATCCATAAGCTCTTTAGCGCTCTGAGCTGCAAAGCTCAGCACTGAACTGGACCTTGGAAGCACAACATGCCACAGTGTTAGCTGCAGCCAGGTGCTCCCTGTGCACCAATTTTATGACTGTTGCTAGGAACATCCGCTCAGGAGTCACGCTGTCTAATGGACACACATTTGCCACTGAGCCAAATATCTGCTATTTATGTTCTGGCAGCAAGTGAAACTTTGGAAAGAGAAGAAAGTAGGGAGAAGGGAAGCAACACGAAAGAAAATTCTAGAGATGGAAGAAATTTCAGGCATTGACCCTGACATATTGGCATCAACTACCAAATTTTTATAAGTATTTTTTAAACCATTGGTTCCTTGCTGTAAGCGTTATTCTGTAACATTTCAAAAGTATAGCATACTGTGCCTAGCACAATTAAAATTTTTCTAAGACTATCATTTTTTAGAGCTTTAGAGAGTAAATTAAGTTTATTATTTTCACAAGTGGTGTACTAAATCTACTACCAACCAAGAGTTGTTTATTCTAAATTCAATTACCGTATATGTGAATTCTACCACCCATCTGTCAGTTTGTTGTAGTGTGGTGGCTTGAGTGTTTCTGTGATGCTGGAAGCTATGCAGCAGGTATTTCAAATATCAGCAGGGTCACCCACAGTGGGCAGGTTTTGTAGAGCTTCCAGACTAAGGCAGACTAGGAAGACAGGTCTGGTGATCTACTTCCGAGAATTAGCCAAGGGCGTGAGGAGAGCCTGGGACAAAGGGTCAGCAGCTCTGAGTGATTCAATCAGAACGCATTAAATGCTGGTGTGGCAGCTGGAAGATCATAATTTTCACGGACACATCAAAGCTGAAACATTTAAAAGCATTTTCATAAAGCAGTGGAGGAAGATACTAAAATATTTACCACAGGCAAAAAAAGGGACTGGTAAATGGAAATTCATAGCAGAGTAAAATTTTTTACTAATTTTATGACCTGTAAAATCACATTAATATTGTGTATATTTTAGTGTGCTGTCTTAATTGGTTCACTTTAAAGATCATGAAATATTCATACGAGAGCATTTAGTGGCTTACTCCACCGCTATTCCCCAAGTCTATTTTTCTCATTATATCTCAAATAACTCAAACTCTAAGTCTGCTAAATTGAGTTTTTCAGACACCTAATCATTAGGACAAATACACGTCACATATTTTCTGCTTTGTAATTTATCATTATTGTCGTTGTGAAATCCTTTCTAAAACCTAACCATTCTATGACATTTTCCTGAAGTATTAAAAAATATATATATTTTCCCACCCCAAGTAAGAAACTTCACTTGTTACTATTAGAAAGACACTTACTTGTTTTATTTTTACCAAACAGAACATTTATACCCCACGTTAACATTTCCTCGATTTCCCATATGGCTTTTTTTTTTTTTTTAAACATTTGTTAACCTAATCATATTGTCAATGTCCAAATTAATATCATAAGACTTATGGTACTTAATAACACATTATTTAATGACAATTAATTGTTTTCTATCTGTTAATGTAACACACCTACAGATTCAATATGCTGTATCATTTTTCTTCTATTCTGCTTTTTAGTTCAATACCACCTCTTATAATGACATCTTATGAAATCTTGTAAGAAGGTCAAGGCTAAAATCAATTTTAAAGGACCTCATGACTTGTGACACTTCCAAAGCGTCATGCCTTGCCATTGTCCATGTCCTGTAGCCTAGACTTTTACAGTTCAAGAAAAGCATTTCTATACAAGATCAAGCAAATGAGAACATTTAATGATGAATTTGTAATAAAGCATACATACAATGGATTAGGTAAGATTCATTCATATATAAATAAAAATGCACAACTGCATAAGGATCAAGATTTATTCAAGGCCATGTCAGCAACTGATGGGAATTAAAATACAAAGGAAAGGGAAAAGGAAGAAATAATACCCACCACAAATTTTCTTCTTCATCTCCGAATTCAGTTCTAAACCCCAAAATGCCACACAAGCACAAACACATATATACCCACTCCATATTACACACTTCCATATTCTTTTCATATTAATTAAATGTTTCTTGAATTAATTTTAGGACACAGTGTGTTTGCAATGGAAGACGGAATGGAACTCTCCAATGCAGTAAGCAGATCTTTGCTAGAATTTTAAGTAATACCTTAGTCTTCAGAGAGCCACAAAGCATTGCAAATTTCATTGATTTCTTTGATTGATGTAAATTGCAAGCGACTCTATATTGTGTCCAGAAACTCCTCAATGGTTCCAGCTGACTCTGCAATGCGTCACTACATGGTCCAAAGCACTGCAAAGAACACATCTTTAACCTTGGCAGTAGAGCTCAGTTTGCCTTGTTTCAAATTAAACACCCTCTAAGTAATTTGTATTCAAGATTTGAAAAGTTTTTGATTTCCTTAAACAGCATGAGCATGCACTAATAGCACTGCCTTTTATAATTTCAAGAATAAAAACCATTTTTGGGAACCTGAGAAGAAAGGTAGCCTTCAAGGTGTAGGCCTCAAAGCAAGGAATGAAAACATAAAAGCTGTCATGGTCTGCTTTAGACATCTTAGAATAGAGAATAATGGTCTCAGCTCCTGTCCTCCTTCCTCCTGTGATCAGAGCTCCATTTGCAGTTAATGGGGACTCCTTCTCTAGGAGGCCTTTTAGAGAGGCTGTGTGGGTTCTGAACAGCATCACTGAACTGAATAGCGCTACTGAATGTATTGGGGCTGCTCACCACACACAGGTTCATAGACAAAGGAGAAAAGAGAAGCAAGCAGTCCTGAGATGCAACCATGTGGCACAATGCAACACACAAAGATTTAGTCCTCACACCTGTGGTATTGACCTGATTCCAGCCACCGAGAGAAGCACATGAGAACTTGAAGTCATTTCATCCCAATCGCTTATGACCCATTCTAAAAATGGGAAAAAACTCACTGCATACAGGGAGTTACAATGTGCTGTGTCCATTCCCTTTTGCAAGAGGGCCCAACATAGCAAAAAGAGCTTAGGTTTTGAAGGCAGTCAAATTAAGGTTGAAGTCCTATCTATCCTGCTTACTATCTGAGTGAAATTAAGAAAGTTTCTTAGCCTCTTTGAACCTGAATTTTTGTTGTAGTTGTTGGATAAAGTATGATGCTGACAATTCCTACAGTGCATGGGTTACTATGATTCTTAGAGACGAAGTTTAAGACAGTGCCAGGCACCTAGAAAGTGTTCAGTAGAAGTTAACTGTAAGATGATGATGGCGATGATGATGATGAAGAGAATGCCTAATGTGATGGCCACTATTAGGATTTTCCTTACTTAGTACAGCATGCTATGATTTTTTTTTTTTTGTCTTAGTGTTTCTATACATCCTGTTCACTTACCCTTCACGGATTGTTTCTTATCCTTTTCACCCAAATAAATCCTCATAATTTTGAGAAATTAATCAAAGCATTAATGCTTCCAGGGAAACTTCCTTGAACCCATCTGATTTGAATGCTTCTCTTCTACATTCCACAGGAACCAAAATAAAGAGTAGACGGCTCAGTGAAAACCTCCTGGAGAAACTGAGTTCTAAATGCAGATTAAAGATTCTTGGGTTCCTACATTCCCCAGACCCTGTGCTAATGGATGGTGCTGTATCAATGAATGCATAAATGAGACTTGGGTACAGGCCACTGAAGTGTTCCCCATTAAGACTCAGAGCTACACCAGAATCATGGCGAGAGCTGTAACAGAAGGAAGTAAAAATTCTGTGGGAACACAGGAGGAAGAAATTAATGAAACCATGGCAAGACAGAAGGAGAAGTTTTATGAAACATATCAGTTATAAAATTACATTTCAGTTGGACTTAAAAAGTGAATACAAAAAGTTCCCTGAAAGGATCTTAACCAACAGCTTGTCATTTCATATTTATACAGACAACTCATCTCCAAGGAGTAACAGGGACACAGGCAGCTCCCACTGAAATGACGATGGATCATTCCACTTACGAGCAAATAAAGGACAAAGAAGTAGAGGGGAGTAGCTTATACTTAGCCTTTCATTTGTTCCAAGGGTGATTTTTAATCAAAGCGAGGCTCACTGATATGAGCACAGAAGGCAATCTAGGGCTCTAATACCAGCTCAGGTGGTGGTCTGCTCACATTTGCTTCTCAGTGCTTGAACTGTTGGGCAGTTAAATGAATTGATGATTGCAAATTGCTTTGAAAATACACAATGCTGACTAAATGCCATGAATTACTATTGTTCAATACACTCAGGAGACAAACTTGTCTCTAAACAGAAAGGTCCCCAAAAGATGGACTATGTTTAAAGACATTTAGGAGGTTTTTTTTTTTTTTCACACCAAAGATGAAATTTTTAGCTAGATTTATTCTAAAGCCATCATAATGCCTAAGGATAATCTTTTTAAAACGCCATTATAACAGAATAAACCTGAAATTGCTCATAAATGCCACTTACAGGAAACTTGAAGGAAAAAAATGCATTAAACGAAAACGGTTTTGCCATCTCACTTAAATAAATTATAAGACAAAGAAAGCCTCCTATGGGAATGGTAGCTGTGATAGCTGAGTACAAATAAGAAGAAACAAATTAAAATTATCTAAACCATACAAACATGTAGGGAGGGTTCTTTCAAACAGATGGAAGAAACTGTGCTGGAAGAAACACACATTTGATTCAAATAATCATTCCTTCCTTCAAATTGTTTCTGGAGCAAATAGGGATCAAACCCTGATTCCCCCACTATTAGCCATGATTTCACCTCAAACCTGATATTTAAGCTATCTGGGACTAACTTTCCTCTTGTGGTAAAATGAGGATAATAATAGAACCTTTTTCATAGTATTTTTAGGAAGAATTAAGTGAGCAAAATACATAAAATGCTTTGCCTGGCATATAAGCAGCACTTAAAACCTGACAGCTATTGCCATTATTAGGACTTTAAGGGATCTCTATCACTGTAATTCCTCACCTTCATAAAATGTGAGTTAAAAAGGGGCAAAGTCTACAAACAGAATACATAGATATGTTATTAATTGGATGTAGAACCATAAAATTCTATGGTTTCCTTAGTACACATTATTACAGAATTGTAATTCTTGCCTGTATCTGCTAGATGAGTTGAGCGTACTAGTACAGGAACTTAACTAAAAAGCTTTTCTGCTAATTAAATTGATGATCTGTCTCAACTTTTTTAATTTAAGCAATTTATTCCTCAAGCTACTCTCTTAGGATCTTTTAAAGAACCAAGATTTACCAATGAAAATTAAAAAATGCTCTTAACTGGGTTCTTGCTAGTAGTCAACTTACTTTAGATCTTCAGAATTTTAATTGCCATGAGGTTATGCTTCTTTATCAACATCTCAATACTTACTGAGTATGTACTATTTTCTAAGTATAATGCAGTTCATTCAGTCTAATTTATTCTACAATATTAATCTGTATTTCAGATCTTCGTAGTATGTCATGGAGATGTGTCCCCCTAATCATTAAATAAAGATTGCTTCACAGAATTTTGGCAAGTTCTGTAAAAGGAAAGGTCATTTCTGAAGGCTGGCAAACACACATACATCAAATCTAACATCAGAATGGAAAGTACAACAGAGAGACTCATTACCTAAGACCTGGATTTTTCCAAAATGTGACCCTCAAAACACTAAGTGGCATCTCCCACATAGTAGGCACTCAATGATCTATCTGATACAGTAAGAGGGAGACAAATATTTTAAAAAAGAGGCATCAATGTGCAAACAAAAAGGCTGAAGAAGGGGTAGCTGGCAGGCATGAAAAAAGGATAAGAAAGAAGCAAAGTAAATTGAGATTAGAAACAAAATTAAGTGGGGCCTGCTAATTACTGATAAGGAGACAGAAAGAATGCTGAGAAATTGTGAGTACATGTGGGACTTGATTTCACACACAAACAATAGAACTTTAAGGGCCTCTATCAATCTCAAAAAGATCCTTTAACATTAATAAATGCACACATGTAAGACTAATAGTGGAAAAAAGAATAAATTCTTGTTTTAAGAAACTTAAAAGATTCCATTAGAGAAGGAAGATAGGAGATTTCCTTTCTCATGGATACAGTTTTTTGTTACTGCTATAACTTTCATCAAGTATGGAATTTCTTTTCATTTCTTTCCTTTATTTTTCTTTCTTCTCCTTAGTTACCAAAAAAAAAAAATAAATAAATAATAATAATAAAAAAAACACAAACTTGCTAACAAAACAGTTTTAAAAGGTAACAATTCAAGTATTATGGACCTAATTAATTGCGTGGGTTCTTTAAACAAATACATTTATCTTAACAAATTTGGAGAATAATTAATTTGGGGGTGAAGTTTGTCAAGAATATACCAAAGAGAATCCTTAATTAATTTTTTTTCTTCACAAAATAAATGACCTGATAGAATAGGAGAAATTAATAAATTCAGTATTCAGTATTATATTGATACAAAATCCAATAGAACAGTACCTTATTCATTCACCAAACATTTATTAAGCAGTGACACAATAAGCAACAATCATGTTGTGGCATGTTGTTATTTATTGTATGCCATTGAGTAGATTCTCACTCATAGTGACCTCATGTGACAGAGTAGAACTGCCCCCATAGGGTTTCCTAGGCTGTAATCTTTACAGGAGCAGATTGCCAGGTCTTTTTCCCACAGAGCTGCTGGTGGGTTCAAACTGTTGACTTTTCAATTAACAGCCAAGCACTTAACCATTGCATCACCAGGGCTCCTTCTGTTGTGATACAGGACTGAAAGTAAGATTCAATGTTACGTGTTTGTCTTGATATCGGAAACCAGGATGGCCTCAAACAGCCTACATGAGTTCCCCTGCTCTCCTCAGATATGCCCCCACCCAGTAAGAAAGACTCCCCACCCAGCTAGTACCTCTAGCAGCTGGACCAGCTGCAATCTACCCAGTTCTCAAGCTAACAGGTTTCACTTCTCTGTTAGTTATTGAAATTATTCAAACAACCCAATCATATCCTCCCATGGAACCAAGGGTCACCTCGCCCTCTTGTGACTACAAAGCCTGCCTTCCACAGTCTTTCCTTGTTCACTCTGTGCCTGAGTGTAATCCTTGTGAGGTCCTACACTGTGTGTGGTGTCCTCCTTGCCATGGCTGTGAGTATAAGCAACTAAAAAACTGCTGTCTGTCTCATCAGTTTGGTGTTGGCTTATTGTTCTTGGCCATCTCATACCACTTAGGGAGGAGATCCTTCCCTCACCAATGAGGGAATCAGTAGGACGCAGTCCCTACCACCAGTCAACTTACATTCCAAGTGTTTCCATAAACCATCTTCCCTTAACCCTTTCAAAAACTCTACCATAGGTATTATCAGTTTTGTTGTACAGAAGAAATTGTGGCAGTCCCTGAGAGTAAAATACTTCTAATTGCAAGCCCAGTTTTTTTTTTTTTTTCCTATACTGACATTCTATAGAATTGCTAATCTCCTATATTAGGTATACAATTAAAAAAAAAAAAAACTTTCTGAATGGTTATTCTCCTGAAATAGTAAAATAGAACTGGAACTCTAAGGTTAGGTAAAGCTCTAATTCATGACAATATAAAATTGGAAGGAAGGAATCAGTGCTGTTTCAGAGGCAGTTTTGTAAGATGTTTAATTATCTATGCTAATAAGATTTATTATTTTCTTCCAGTTGGCTCAATACTAACTTTAAAATCAAGACTATTTCCCGGTGGAAACTGATGTTCTGAAAAATAATGTGGGCTATGCTTTATGTAATAACCTAGATGAGGGTTTGGGTCCAGATGATTTTTCTCTTCTCAAAAGTAAATGTATTCTTGTAAAATTGTTTATAAAACAGATGTATTGTGACTTAATTTTACTGCCTCATACAAAATTCACAAAGCTTGAAGAAAGAGCCCAGAAGGCACTTTGGTAGTGGAGATGAAGCACCCCCCCAAAAAAAAAACAAAAACCAAAAAAACATACTACGGTATAATGTAATTTAAACATGTTTTACAGTGCAGAAATGAAGTAAGTACATGATACTCAACATCATTAGTCATTAGGGAAATGCAAATCAAGCCACAAGGTACCACTTCACACTCACTACGATGGCTACTATTCAAAAAAAAACAAAAAACAAAAACAAAACAGAAAATAACAAGTATTGGTGAGGATATGGAGGAACTGGAACCCTTGTGGATTACAAGTGGAAAAGTAAAATGGTGGCGCACCTGTGAAAAGCAGTCTGGTTGTTGCTGGTAAAGTTATACACAGAATCACCATAAAACCCAGCAATTCTACTCTTAGATGCATACACACGTATACACAAAAGAACAGAAAGCAGGAATTCAAACAGATACTGTACACCAATATTCATTGCAACACTATGCAAAGCAGCCATAGGTGGAAACAGCTCAAGTTACCATCAACATATGAATGGGTAAACAAAATTTGGCACATACATACAATGGAATCTTATTCAGCCATAAAGATAAATGAAGTTTTGATACATGCTATCACATGGTTGAACCTTGAAAACATTATGCTAAGTGAAATAAGCCAGATATGAAAGGACTAATATTGTGTGATCCCACTTTTATGAAATATCTAGAATAGGTAAATGCATAGAGACAAAAGTAGATCAGCGGTTGCCAGGGACTGGGGAGTGGTGGAAGTGAGAAGAAAAAAATAAAAAACTGCATAAACTATTGTAAATCAATTATTTATGAAAAATACTAACATTAAATAATAATAAAATATTAATGAAATGTATCTCAACAAAATGACATAAATTATCAAGAGCTATTTTTATATCTAGCACAATATCTTAAAGATTCAAAGAAAAAACAACATTACTACATAGGATATAAAGAATTCAGCATCTACCACAACTCTTCAGTGTTCATCAAGAGGCTACCTTCGGCTATACATACTTTATTAGGACGCTGTGAAAACTGCTGATTTTTAGGAATAAAGAGGATGAGCTTACTCGAGAAGAGGTAATAGAGAAAACATAAAAATTTCAGCTGGAAGGAATAACAGGTGAGCGCATCCCTTTGCACAAATGACTAAAAGGAACCTGAAAATGTTATAATTACAAGTTTTCAAATAATGCACAGTTTTTTTTTTTTCCCTGAGCTAATAACATTCTAATAGAGCTAGTAACTCTACTTTGACATCCATTGCTTAACCTTCACAGAAATCCAGTAGATGTCTCAAGGATAGAACAGCTTACAATACAATACGATGCTCCAAATGGAGAAGAGCTCTAGGGTAATCTATACATAAATGTCTGATGGAGTAGTAGAGAGTACATACATATTTGCTTGGGTAAATAAATGTAAAAAGACAACAGTGAAATAAAACGGAGGACACCCAAGTGGGCAAGTAACTCTATCATTGCTGCTTTAGATATGTAGAGTTTAAGTAGCTACACAAAGGGAGGGGCTTTAGAGGTAGAGCTTTTTGAGGTCTTTACCAGCTCACTGGTCATGAAGGCAGCACCAACTCAGATTCCCTCTTTTCCCTCTCTAGAATCCCCTGTCCAAAAACTGAGCGTAAGAACCAACCTCAACTCTAGAATTTGAATCTTGAGCCAAACAACACCAAGACCAAAGAGTCTGGCCATTAATAACTGTTGGGTGGAGCCTTGGGTCCTGTTGTTTTTAAGACCAGGCTTCCTTGTCTCTTCTATTTTCTGAGCAACCACTATAACCTTCCACCAGATCCAAGCAACATTCTTACTTTCACTTAAGTAGGTCAGTAGTGGTTTCTTCTGCTTGCAGTCAAAGAGCTCTGACTAAAACAAGTCCCATAACCAAGAATGGCAGACAGCCATGGAGCTGACATCTTCGGCCAAGAATCTGTCAAGCTGACAAATACAGTTAATTTCCATATATTTACTAAGAATCTCAGTTCTGTAGGAGATCCAAAAGGTATATAAAGACATGGGTTTCTGACCCTAGGGGTCTTTAAATATAACCAAAGTGATAGGAATCACACATGGAAAATGATTACGGAACTATGAATAACTAAATTACTAAGAAAAATTCCCAATTTTTTGTGCAACAGCAGTTCTAGAAATGGAGAGAACAGAATGGAGACTTTCTGGAAGAAGAGGAGGATTGAGTCCAAACTAGAACCTAAATAAATGGTCTTTCTCATTAGGAGTATAGGCAAATTAATTTCAATAAAGAAAAATATCTAATACATGCATTTTAACAAGAGTAATAAAATCCCTCAACAAATAGCTTTTGGAAGGATATTATAGATGGAAGATTCAGGTTATATGTTGATAAAATGCACATTAGTGATGCAGTTTACAGTGTTTAGGTTCACTAAATAAGCTCCACATAAATCATCTTCTCTCTGCTCCTCAGCAGGCAGGCCTTGTCCACAGGGCTCAGGCTTCCGCCTGTTCTTTGGGAAGCAGATGAGCATGAAGCTAGCATGGAAAGGCTACAGAACAGATTCACAGCAATGAGAAGCTGAGGAAAAAGACCTACAAGAGAAGAGTGAAGGGAATAGGCCTGTTAAATATAAAGAAGGTAAGAATTACAGGAGCTATAATAGCAGCTTAGGTGATAATTCAAAGGTTTCAGAAGTGAGAGATTGGTCAGAGATGCAAAATAAAAAGAAAGAAGTAATAACAAATGAAAATAATTAATGTTTATGTACACTATAAGCAATACTAAAGGACTCCGGGTGGACTGGGTCTATGAGCAAAATATTGAATGATGTGGAAAGTGTTCAAAAGATGGAAAGAGTACACAGAGTCACTGTACCAAAAAGATCTGGTTGACATTCAACCATTTCAGGAGGTAGCATATGATCAAGAACTGATGGCACTGAAGGAAAAAATCCAAGCTGCACTGAATAATGTAAAATTATATATATTTATATTATTCAGGCATTGGTTAAAAACAAGGCTCCAGGAATTGATAGAATACCAAACAAGATGTTTCAACAAACAGATGCAGGGCTGGAGGTGCTCACTCATCTATGCCAAGAAATTTGGAAAAGAGTTACCTGGTTAACTGACTGGAAGAGATTCATATTTTGCCTATTCCAAAGAAAGCGATCCAACTGATTGCAAAAATTATTGAACAACATCATTACCACCACATGTAAGCAAAATTTTGCTGAAGATCATTCAAAAGCAGTTGCAGCAGTACATTCACGGGGAACTATCGGAAATTCAAACTGTATTCAAAAGAGGACTTTGAAAAAGGAATACCATTGTTGATGTCAGATGGATCCTGACTGAAAGCAGAGAATACCAGAAAGATGTTTACCTGTGTTTTATTGACTATGAAAAGGCACTCAACTATCAAAACAAACCATGGATAACATTAAGAAGAACGAGAATTCCAGAACACTTAATTGTGCTCATGAGGAACCTGGACATAATCCAAGAGGCATTTGTTTGAACAGAACAAGGGGATACTGCGTGGTTTAAAGTTAGGAAAGGTGTGCATCAGCGTTGTATCCTTTCACCATACTTATTCAATCTGTATGCTGAGCAAATAAACTAAGAAGCAGATTACATGAAGAAGAACGAGGCATCAGGATTGGAGGAAGGCTCATTAACAACCTGCTATACGCAGATGGCACAACCTTGCTTGCAGAAAACAAAGAGGACCTTGAGCACTTACTGATGAAGATCAAAGACCACAATCATCAGTATAGACTACATCTCAACATAAAGAAAACAAAAATCCTCACAATTGGACCAATAAGCAACATCACGATAAATGGAGAAAAGATTGAAGTTGTCAAGGATTTCATATACTTGGATCCACAATCAACACCCGTGGAAGCAGCACAAAGAAATCAACAACGTATTTCATCTGGCAAATCTTCTGCAAATGACCTCTTTAAAATGTTGAAAAGAAAAGATGGCACTTCAAGGAATAAGGTGTATGCCTGACTGAAGCCATAGTATTTTCAATCAACTCATACGCATGCCATAATTGGACAATGAATAAAGAAGGCTGAAGAAGAATTGATGCCTTTAAATTATGGTGTTGGTGAAGAATATTGAATATTTCATGGACTGCCAGAAGAATGAACAAATGCATCTTGGAAGAAGTACAGACAGAATGTTCCTTAGAATCAAGGATGGCGAGACTTTGTCTCACATACTTTGGACATGTTATTAGGAGGGACCAGTCCCTGAAGAAGGACATCATCCTTGGTAAAGTAGAAGGTTGGTGAAAGAGAGACAGACCCTCAACGAGACAGGTTGACACAGTGGGCTCAAGCATAGCCACGACTGGATCGGACAGTGTTTCATACTATTGTGCATAGCCTCATTTGCTATGAGTTGGAACCGACTTAATAGTACCTAACAACACCATCAAACCAAAAAAACAAAAAACAATCAACCCACTGCTGTCAAGTTGATTCTGACTCAGGGCTACCCCATGTGTTACAGAGGAGAACTGCCCTACAGAATTTTCTTGGCTGTAACCTTTACAGAACTAGATTGTCAGGCCTTTCTTCCACAGAACTGCTCATTGGGTGAGTTCGAACTACCAACTTTTAGGTTAGTAGTCAATTGTAAACCATTTGCATAACCTAGGGATCTGTGTATGCCATTAGGCCTTGGTTTTTTAAAGTACATCTAATGACTTAATTTGCTGACAGTTTCTTAAATCTGTTTTAAGGGTCCATTCAAACATTTTTGTCTATGACTGAGAGATTCTATGCAGGGCTTAACTGAGGGATGTGCCACTCTCTGGGGCATCAATCTACAAAGGTTACTTAAACAGAGGACAGGAAATCTAGGGAGGTTGAGAACATTTTACTTACCAGATTTCCTCTCCATTTGAATACTGTATGCTGTTCAGAAGATGTTGGGTGATTATAATCTATTATCCATTCTGGGACTCTTTTGAGCATTATAGGGTTATTTTTAACAATTGTGTCAGGACAAGGCACAGGCCACCTAGACATACAGTTGCCTTATTGATAAAGCTCTGAGAGAGGAAGGGAGAAGTGAACCTTCCAAGAAGTGTTCTCCTAATAGGTGGAGAAGGGTTTTGATTGCTGAGGACTGTGCAGTTGGGGGGCTAGAGCTGCCTTGCTCAAGGCAACTGCCAGAGAGAACATGCCCCTTCTCTTCTACCCAATTGCCTGCTCTCCTCAGCCTGCCCTCTCAAAGTGTGTTGCACACATGTTTCAAAAGTACTAATTTGAAAAAAAACATTGTCATAGAGTCAATTCCAGCTTATAGTGACCGTGTAGGACTGCCCTATAGGGTTTCCAAGAAGCGGCTGGTAGATTTGAACTGCCAACCTTCTGGTTAGTAGCTGAACTCATTTTTTTTTTTTACCAATTTGTATGCCCTTTATTTCTGGTTCTTGCCTTATTGCTCTAGCTGAGACTTCGAACACAATGTTAAATAGGAGTGGTGATAAAGGGCATCCTCGTCTTGTTCCTGTTCTTAAGGGGAATGAGTAGCCAAACTCTTAACCACTGTGCCACCAGGGCTCCATTGATTTGAAGGGCACCAAAAATTATTAGTCCGAATTCACAATATCAATAATAGAACACTAAGAAAATATTCTATATAGCCCCTGGGTGGTACAAACAGTTAAGCACTCCACTAATAGCCAAAACGTTTATGATTGAAACCTACCCAGAGTTGCCTCTGAAGACAGGCCTGGCAACCTGCTCTGGAAAGGTCATAGCCTTGGAAACCCTATGGAGCAGTTCTACTCTGCACACACGGGGTCGCCATGTGTCAGAATCCACTTCCCAGCAACTGACAACAACAAGAAGAGATTCCAGAAACACAAGGCGCTATTTTCTTTAAATTTCTCATCTGCATAATTAAACTTTCCTTCTCACAAATATGTCTCCTTGAAACCTTTTCCCAACTTTGTCCTCATCAAAATTTTAGCTAGACTCGTCACATCCACATTTCATTAATGCTTCTAAATCCTGAAATTCCAAAAAGAACAGCCCCTTTATATATTCACAGTTATGCAAAGCAAGGCAGAGCCTCCTGGTGTGTATTTTACAATAACCAAAAGAAATATCTGATACTTATTTAGTTCAAACAGCCAGTGAACTGGGATAAATGTGGGGAATAGGGGAGGGGAGAGGAGTGATGTGAATCACTGGGTTTGATTACATTTAACTGCTGATAGCAGGTAATTTCCAAACCAGGACTTGAGTTGCTCTTTCTGGATTTGGCCAGAGACAAAAAGAGATTCTTTGTGGAGATACGTAATTCTCCCCACGAGCAGAGACCTGAAAGGCAAACTGACAGCAAAAGAAATCTCTGAGGAGAACGTTTTAAAACGCCTTTGGCTCTAAAGCAAGGAGGCGATCACCTTGCAGTAAGGAGATCAAGATGTCATGAGATTTGCTTTTCTCATCTCTCCCCTGTGAAGAGGGAGGCAAATGATAATAACGGAGGGCGCCAGATGATTAGGGTGGCGATCACCTGAGCAGTGAGCAAACAAACTCGCTCCCCAGCCGGGAGAAAGTGCATGGCAAGGAGATCTCATATGCCGAGCCTTCGATATCACTAACAGCTCTGCAGAAAATCCAAGCCAGTAACGGCAGAGGTCGGGCTGCTGGCTTGTGCCCTCCCTTGGTGACAGCTCTGGGCAATTTTACCATCCAGCTGTTCTGTTTTTCAAAACTAAAGTAATTGGAATTGAACTACAGAGCTTTGCTAAAACCCTGGCAATTAACAGTGCGATTTCCCAAATTGCACTGTAATGGGAAAGTGTCCATCAATCAGCCCAGTGAAATAACACATTTTCTCACCAGATGTGAGATTTAATATCTTCATAACTCTCTGGATTTACCACTTATGAACTGTCAGCCTTGCCTCAAGCTCTGAGAAATTAATGGACTACATCCCTGCTATGCAAGGATGGTTTATAGTTGTAAAATATCCCCACCTCCATTTTAGATATATTTACCAAAATGTACTTCCTTAAGACGTAATCAGAAAACATGCTGGATGGGAAAATTTCATTTCCATTTACTGTGTTATATATTATTATTGTCTGGATAAATAGGGTTCCCAGAGTCTCAGCACAGCACACTCTTGTAACAGGAATAGCCAGTTTATCACTAGACAATAAATTACAGAGCGAAGATGCAATGGCTTTACGCTTAAAACTTTAGGATATCCTCTATGTTTTTCTGGACAGAGACTTACAATATTCAATGTTTCTAATTCTGTACATTTGCACAGTTCATGCTGCTCCTCCTGGACTAAGATAAGATTTCAAAGAATCCACATGTTCTTTTTGTAACTGTAGTTATCAGGTACGTCAGTTCTCATTTTAGCTTTGACTCCAATCTCAAACATCTTCTGAGCCATGGCCAGGATGAAGTTGCCTCCTGAAAGCAGGCCAGACAGATTGCTATGATGCTAGAAGCTCAAACTTTCTGGGTTTGGAAATTTATTCTTGCTTCTGCCCCACTGGGGGGAAGTATTGTAACAGTGAAGGAGACACATGAATTTAGTTCATTTAACGGATTATTCTTTCCCTCCTGTGTTCCAGTGTCTGTGTGCTGATAAGTGCAGGATGTTAAGCAAGCAAAGAGGTGAACCAGCAGAAGTCTAGGAGTTTTGGACACAAGAGTTTCTGGTGACAGCTAGGGAAGGTTCCCCAGAGGACACATTCCCTGAGACCATGTTCAGTTCACAGAGAAGATGTTTGGTCACCACTTTGGGGTCATCCAAATGATGATATAAAAAAAAAAAAAAATACAGTTACAAAACATCAGCATTATAAGGAAACTTTGAGACTGTTTCAGTTCCTAATTTCATAGATTAGTGCAATAATTGAAACAAAAACTTGCATCAACTCCTATACCTTACTTGGTGTGACATACGTTATCTTAGTTTGCTGTTCATACTCAACTGGGACCATTCTTCTTGTCCGTACTAATTGGCTTTAGAACATGATACTTTTTTTGGCAAAAGAAAAGTTTAGAGGGCATGAAGAGATCACCTCATCTAAATAACAAAGAAATGTGACACATCTCTGCATGATTTGTTCTATCAGAGATTAAAATCACAAAGCAATCATTACAAAGAGAGACCAAAACTCATAAGCCCTGTCCAACGAAATACAATTGGGATTGATAAAATCAATTCAAATGATTATAAAATTCCTAACAATAGAGAAATAAATTACTCTTTAATAAATACTGTTGGGCCAATGGGATATCAGTATGAAAAAAATTACCTTAGAGTCATTTCTCCTACCACACACTGTATTACATTTCAGATTAGACAGAGTTAAGCATTTTACTGAAAACTAGAGGAAAAAGGATAGTTTCTCTCCAGCTGTAGAAAGGAGATAAATTCCTGATACTGAAGAAATGGAAGATATTGAGATTTTATCAGAGGCAAAAGGGATGAGCATATATACATAAAAATAAAACATCTGAACTGTGCCATGTAAAAGAAAATAGTATAATGAGATTATGTGATAAATATATGTGACTAAAACATACTAGTATATTCACTCATACATGCATTTGTGTATACAGGTAGTCCTCGACTTACAACATATTCAAGTTATGACTAATTGCACTTCCAATCATCCAGTTTTTTTTTTTTGATATCTTATAGTTAGTAATATGTACTACATACAGTGTTGCAGCTTGTAATTTATCATCCTCATACCAACCCCCAAAGACAAATAAAGCTTGGATTTATAAAGATACTGATAATAAAAGGCAATAATAATGAAAACTAAAAAAAAAAAAAGAGAGAGAGATATTCAGCTTACATCCGAACTGACAGGAATCCTTGGAACAGAACCCCATTGTAGGTCGGAGACTAACATATGTGCATGGCCACATATACTTACATACACACGGGTATATAAAGAATTGATATGCTATTCAAACTTGTGTCCAGACTTCCACCCACCATATAAAGAAGATGAACAAAATTTCTATTTAAAAGAGACAGAAAACTATTAAAAGAAAAAAATATATAGCCTTACAACTAATTTAAAATAATAAATACAACAACACGAAGGTATCACTGCACACCTACTGACATGACAAATTAAAAAAAATTATAAAGCTCAATGTGGGATTTTGGGGAAGCAGAGTATATACCTCAGAGGTAACTAACTGGAGGCCTGCCCAAGGGCTGGATCAGAAAAGCAGCATATATTATATATATATATACATATATAATATAAATATCAATATATCAAAACCAGAAGACCAAACCCATTGCCATCAAGTTGATTCTGACTCCTAGCGACCCTACTGGACAGAGTAGAACTGTCCCATGGGGTTTTCACGGAGCAGCTGGTAGATTTCAACTGCTGACCTTTTCAGTTCGCAGCTGTAGCTCTTAACCACTATGCCACCAGGGCTCCGTGTATATATATATATATATATATATATATATATATATATATATATATATTTGGTCCACAGAGTAATAAAAAACACTTTAAATGTGTTTCCAATACTTAAAAATTGTGAGGTTTCCTATAAAGCCTGGATTTCTAGAGTCTCTAGAGAATTGGAAGTTCTGTAGCAACACCAGGCCTGCATTACCACATGGCAACAACCAGGAGTGCCAAGTGGAGGCGGTGCATGTGCCCGCCAGCTTGCTACTGGTCCCACCACCCTCAAATGTCAAACACCTGGTCAGCTGCACTTACCTACGGTATGTTTGGTGAAGTGGTAAAAGCTCACTTATCCAGAATTGAAGTTTGAGATATATGATTTATACATTGCTAAATTATTAAAAAATGTGTTGTTCTCTCTAAAAAGCAATGTGGAAATATTTAACAAGTGCAATTATATCCTTTGATATAATAATTCTACGTTGGGGACTTGATTTAAAAAAAAGGCCCCCCAACAACTCCCCCTCCTGGAAGAAACACAACAAAAAATGTTCACACATAGTAGCAAACAGCTGGGAAAACCTAAATAGCCAACAATGTATGTACGGCTAAATAAACTAAGGCATAACAACAGAAGAAACTTCCATGTAGCAATTACAAATGAAAGTAGATCATGTCCCTAAGTTTAATGAGAATGTGAAAAACTTGTAAATGAGAAAAGCAGATCATATAGATTAACGCTAACAATTTTAAGATCTAGGGCTTTACACTGACAGAAATCAAAAGCGAATGTTGGAATGACATTGCCTGAGTTCACTAAAATGTGCTTGCAATCATAATAAAAATCTCTAAAAAGGGAGCATCTTGTGCAACAAGTTGTGTTCTTTAGGGAATTGACTGAAACAACTAGGAAAGGTGGTATGACTACTGGCTTCTTGAAGACCCCTGTTTCAAAGCCCACACAGCCCCTTCTGTTGCTATTTCATTGTTTCCACACCCTGAGGATCAAAAACTTCTTCCCTGCATCTAATCAAAACCTCACTTGAGTTTGCTGAAAATGCTTTTCTCAATGTTTTAAATTACAAAAGGATGGAATAACTGATCTATACTCATTAAAAAAAATACTATTTATACTTGAAGCCAATAGTTAAAGTCTAATATTCTATGTTCTTACAAGCAGTGAGGCACAGGCGTGTAATGGTTGAAGGCACAGACTTTGGAACAAGACATACCACTACCAGTTGCCACTGAGTTGATTCTAACTCATGGTGACCCCATGTGTGTCAGAGTAGAACTGTGCTCCACAGGGTGTTCAATGATTGATTGTTCTGGAAGTAGATCACCAAGCCTTTCTTCCAAAGTGCCTCTAAACAAAAAATTAAACCGGTTGCCGTCAAGTTGATTCTGACTCATGGTGACTCTACAGGACAGAGCGGAATTGCTCCACAAGGCTTCCAAGGATTTGAACTGTCAACCTTTTGGCTAGTAGCCATAGCTCTTAACCACTGTGCCACCAGGGATGGCCTCAAACCTCTGTGTGGACTCAAACTTCCAAACTTTCAGTCAGCAACTGAGCACCTTAACAATTTACACCACCCACGGAATTCTACCTCCAAATTCAAGCCACTTCACCTTTCTGATTCTCAGTCATACTGTTAACAAGAAGGATAATGACTTTGGTCTCATTAAGAAATCTGGGAGAGTAAATGAGCTAATATATGTGAAGTTCTTAGCTTAGCATCCAGCCCAGAGAAGGTTATTATGGAAGTAGCTATTATTTTCATTAAATCATTCAAACTATAGCCTTGTTTTCCTCTGAACATTCTTATATGTCTTAGTTTTCTCTCTGTAATAATATTTTTCTCTTCTTAGAACCCTTTCTGGATTTCTTCTTCCTTTCAAAGTATGACTTCCACTATGGGGAGGCAAGTATTCTGCAATATTTTCTTCCAACACAGTGCTGGCCATCTAATATGTGAGGCAGGCTCCACAATAATAGTTGTTATGATCAAGGCATGAAAGATTTTAAGATAATCTTCAGTAATCTGTTTTATAGAAACCATAAACTACTCTCAAGTCTGCCAAAAGAAAACATAGACATGTGAAACTATATTACAATAAGAGTCTCTCAATAGGGGATTATTATCACTACATGAACAAATCATGGATGTTATAATTTTGCCCACATACACTCCATACCCTCTAAGTCATTTGAAAGAAAATCAGAAAGTAGGAAATAGATTCTGATATAAGTGCTAAAATGTCAATTAAATTCAGTTTATTTATTTATTCATTTGCCAATCAAAGCCTTGTCTTTCTAGAGCCACTGAGGCTAGATGAACCCCCCAAACTATTGCCCTAAGATAATGTTTAAACCTTGAACCAAAAATATTCCCTGAAGTCTTCTTTAAACCAAACAACAGTTTAGGTTAATTAATAAAGAATGTCTGTCTTGAGCACTGTGCTCTTTTAAAGAACTATCTGTATGAATCAAGTTGACAACAGCAACTTAAAAGGTTACATAGTAAGCTTAGGGGGCAATGAGTTTATGTCAATGAAGGAGTAACAACTCAGAAAAGGGGAGGGAGAATGGTTGCACAACTTGAAGAATGTAATCAATGTCACTGAATTGTACATGTACAAACTGTTGATTTAGTGTAGGTTTTGTTGTGTATATTTTCAACAACAACAAAAAAACCTGATAGTCTAACAGCTTTTTTCTCTAATATTTTAATAATTAACGTATATTGTTTTGCCTTCTGAGGCTTAAGAATATTTAAAGGATCTATTTATTTATTTATTTTCTATTTTAAGAAAAAGTACATGATTGTGGAGATTCAAACTGAAGTTAACTGAGGGTAACAAGAGTATAGGTGAGACATTCCACATCACTGAAAAGGATAAAGACGACCAAAGCTCCTCTTACTTCTTGTACATTCAAATCAAATCCAAATGGAAGGGTCTAAGCAACTTTCTTCAAAATTGAAAGGTAAAAATTGAAAGGTATGTCCCCTTAAAATAATAATGATAATGATAAAAAAGGAGGGACGGTATGAATCTTTTCAGTTAACCTTTAGTTCTCCTCTTAAAAGTTTATACTCCATGGAGGTTTCAGGAGTAAATATTTAAAAAGTTGATGTGAGATACCTCATGTTTGGGAGTGGGAATGGAGATTATAGTATGTTCTCTTAAGATTAACAAAAACTAAACCCATTGTTGTCCAGTTGATTCCAACTCATAGAGACCCTGTAGAACAGAATAGCACTGCCCCATAGGGTTTCTAAGGAGGCCTAGTGGATTTGAACTGCTGACCTTTTGGTTAGCAGCCAAATCTTAACCGCTTTGCCACCAGGGTTTCCATTATACTCATTATTCCTAAGAGTAAGAAACGTGATAAGATATTTAAAAATGCTTAAAACCAGCTACATGTGATACATAAACCAATATATTTGTTCTGTGACTTAAAAAGATAAAAAAGTAATACATTTTATTTTTGTCAAATAAAAAAAAAGGAGGGAGAATGAGTGCCATCTTGTGCGGAGACCTACACCTACTACATCCAAGTTATCTTTGCCCTAACTCTTCTCTCTCCCTTTATTTTTTCCATGCGAAGTCTTTGCAAGTACAAAGGTTTTCCACACAGACGTCCTTTTCTCTTCACTCGCCTTTCTCTTTTCTTAGTATAAAGCAAAGGTAATATTTTGCCAATGAAAGACTGTCATGTGGGCAGGGCCAGAGCAAAGGAATGTTGTTGTTGTTATTAGGTGCCATCTAGTTGGTTCTGACTCATAGCGACCCCATGTACAACAGAACAAAACACTGCCTGGTCCTGCACCATCCTCACAATCGTTATGCTTAAGCGCTTTCATTGTAGCAGCCACTGTGTCAATACAACTCATTGAGAGTCTTCCTCTTTTTCCCTGACCCTCTACTTTACCAAGCATGATGTCCTTCTCCAGGGACTGGTCCCTCCTGACAACATATCCAGTTGTCTCACCATCCTTGTTTCTAAGGAGCATTCTGGTTGTACTTCTTCCAAGACAGATGTGTTCCTTCTTTTGGCAGTCTGTGACATATTCAATATTCTACGCCAACACCAAAATTCAAAGGTGTCAATTCCTCTTCGGTCTTCGTTATTCGTCATCCATCTTTCACATGCATAGGAGGCAACTGAAAACACCATGGTTTGGGTCAGATGCACCTTAGTCTTCAAGGTGACGTCTTTGCTTTTCAATACTTTAAAGAGGTCTTTCACAGCAGATTTGCCCAATGCAATGTGCTTTTTGATTTCTTGACTGCTGCTTCCATGGGTGTTGACTGCGGATCCAAGTAAAAAGAACTCCTTGACAATTTCAATCTTTTCTCAGTTTATCATGATGTTGCTTATTGGTCCAGTTGTGAGGATTTTTTTCTTTATGTTGAGGTGTAATCCACACTGAAGGCTATAGTCTTTGATCTTCATCAGTAAGTGCTTCAAGTTCTCCTCACTTTCAGCAAGCAAGGTTTTGTCATCTGCATAACGCAAGTTGTTAATGAGTCTTTCTCCAATCCTGATGCCCCACTCTTCTTCGTAGTCCAGCTTCTTGGATTATGTGCTCAGCATACAGATTGAATGGGTATGGTGAAAGGATACAACCCTGATGTACACACCTTTCCTGATTTTAAACCATGCAGTATCCCCTTGTTCTGTTTGAACGACTGCCTCTTGACTTACATACAGGTTTCTCATAAGCACAATTAAGTGTTCTGCAATTTTTATTCCCATAATTTTTTTTGATCCACACAGCCTTAGCATAATCAATAAAATACAGGTGAACATCTTTCTGGTATTCTCTGCTTTCAGCCAGGATCCATCTGACATTAGCAATGATATCCCTGGCTCCGCGTCTTCTTCTGAAACCCTTGAATTTCTGGCAGTTCCCTGTCAATATAATGCTGCAGACACTTTTGAGTGATTTTCAGCAAAATTTTACTTGCATATTAATGATATTGTTACATAATTTCCACATTCGGTGGTATCACCTTTCTTGGGAATAGGCATAAATATAGATCTCTTACAGTTGGTTGAGCAGGTAGCTGTCTTCCAAATTTCTAGGCATAGACAAGTGAGTACTTCCAGTGCTGCATCTGTTTGTTGAAACATCTCAATTGGTATTCCGTCAATTTCTGGAGCCTTGTTTTTCACCAATGCCTTCAGTGCAGCTTGGACTTCTCCCTTCAGTACCATCAGTTCCTGCTCATATGGTAACCCACTGCCGTCGAGTCGATTCTGACTCATAGCGACCCTATAGGACAGAGTAGAACTGCCCGATAGAGTTTCCAAGGAGCACCTGGCGGATTCAAACTGCCAACCTCTTGGTTAGCAGCTGTAGCACTTAACCACTATGTCACCAGGGTCATACGGTACCTCCTGAAATTCCTGAACGTCAACCAATTCTTTTCAGTATGGCGACTCTGTATATTCCTTCCATCTTCTCTTGGTGCTTCCTGCATTGTTTAATATTTTTCCTGTAGAATTCTTCAATAGCGCAACTCAAAGCTTGAATTTTTTCTTCAGTTCTTTCAGCTTGAGAAATTCTGAGGGTATTCTTCCGTTTTCGTTTTCCATCTCCAGGTGTTTGCACATGTCATTATAATACTTTGTCTTCTTAAGCTGCCCTTTGAGATCTTCTGTTCAACTCTTTTATTTCATCATTTCTTCCTTTCCCTTTAGCTACTCTAAGTTCAAGAGCAAGTTTCAGAGTCTCTTCTGACATTCATTTTGGTCTTTTCTTTCTGTCCTATCTTTTTAATGACCTCTTGCTTTCTTCATGTATGACGTCCTTGATGTCATTCCACAATTCATCAGGTCTTCGGTCATTAGCGTTCAACACATCAAACCTATTATTGAGATGGTCTCTAAATTCAGGTGGGATATAATCTATGTTATACTTTGGCTCTCATCCACTTGTTCTAATTTTCTTCAGTTTCAACTTGAACTTGCATATGAGCAATTGATGGTCTGCTCCGCAGCATGTCCCTAGCCTTGTTCTGACCGATGATATTGAGCTTTTCTGTCATCTCTTCCCATAGACGTAGTCGATTTGATTCCTGTGTATTCTATCTGGCAAGGTTCACATTTTTAGTCACTGTTTATGTTGGTGAAAAAAGGTATTTGCAATGAAGAAGTCGCTGGTCTTGCAAAATTCTATCATTGGATCTCCAGCATCATTTCTATCACCAAGGCCATGTTTTCCAACTACTGACCCTTCTTTGTTTCTGACTTTCACATTCCAATCTCCAGTAATTACCAATGCATCCTGATCACATGGTCAATCAATTTCAGACTGCAGAAGTTGGTAAAAATCTTCAATTTCTTCATCTTTGGCTTTAGTGGTTGATGCATAAATTTGAATAATAGTCATATTAACGGGTCTTCCTTTTAGGTGTATGTATATTATCCTATCACTGACAGCATTGTACTTCAGGATACACCTTGAAATGCTTTTCTTGACAATGAATATAACGACATTCCTCTTTAAGTTGTCATTCCTGGCATAGTAGACCATATGATTGTCCGATTCAAAATGGCCAATACCAATCAATTTCAGCTCACTAGTGCCTAGGACATCAAAGTTTATGCATTCCATTTCATTTTTGACTACTTCCAATTTTCTTAGATTCGCACATCATACATTCCACATTCTGATTATTAATAGATATTTGTAGCTTTTCTTCTCATTTTGACTCGTGCCACATCAGCATATGAAGTCCCAAAGCTTGACTCCATCCACGTCTTTAGGGTCAACTCTACTTTGAGGAGGCAGCTCTTCCTCAGTCATCTTTTGAGTGCCTTCCAACCTGAGGGGCTCGTCTTCTAGCACTATATCAGACAATGTTCTGCTGCTCTTCATAAGGTTTTCACTGGCTAAATCTTTTCAGAAGTAGACTGCCAGGTCCTTCTTCCTAGTCTGTTTTAATCAGGAATAGGCCTGAAAAAAATCAACATTATTGTCTAACCAATGAAAGAGAGAAGTATTATTCAGAGAGACATACAGAGACATACAGATACTTTAAAAACTTATATACAATTGCCTAACAGGTAGTATTCATTTGAAAATGGGCAGGTCATAAAGGTGACAAAATAACTTATGTGTGTGTCAATCTGGGTCCTTCTAGAATCTTACCTGTTGTGTCACATTAAAGGAATTGATTCAGCTTATAAGATTCAGCAATTACAAATTTCATAAACTCATCTTAGCAATACTTTCAAAGCCCCATTCATTTATCTTCTATTATGTATAATTAACCTGACACCTCTATCACAAAAGAGTTTTTTTTTTCAAGTATATTTACAAAGAATCATCTGCTAAATCACACAGGAATAATAATAATCACTAATTACACTAGTAATAATACAAATGATAGTAATAATGTTAACTAACATTGCAGATATTTTAGATATGATATAGAGACGTTTTAACAACTGTACAAGATAAGTATTGCATTCTTTTACAGTTAAGGAAGTTAAGTAACTTGCTCAAGATCACAGAGCTAGCTACTAGCACAGTTGGGATTTGAATCAAAGCTCTCAACTTTCCTTAACACTAAGTTTAATCCCAGGTCTGAAATTCTTGAGAATTCAGAAGTAACTGCAGTCACAAACATAACCATATTGAAGGATAAAAGCCTTCCAAAACATGGCCTTAAATCCCACTTTAATTATTCTGGCTATGTGCCATTTCTCCAATATCCCAGCCAGGACTAGAATTATGAAAATTGCTGTATGCTCTGGTGAAAAACAGTTTCATTAGCATAGAATCCAATCTAGTTGTTCTTCGGTGGGGGACCAACATTACCCTCACTTGCAAAAACTCGTTAGCAAGAGACCTCTTTTCAGTCGACTATCTCTGTTCAGCATTAGATAAATTCAAACAAACTATAAACCATGAAATGATTCAATATTAACCTCCTACCATAAAGCAGAATTTTCCTGTTTTTTTTTAAGTTTTTAGCTTATGAATTTTTTTTTTTTCAGAATGGAAACATTTCCTCCCTAAATAAAAAGAATATCTTAAACTAAAATTTCTATACCATAAATTTAAAATGTACTCTATAATTCTAGTTCTTTCACCTTTGCTGGGAGTATATGTGAAAACTTCTTTTTCTTGTTGTCTTCATTATGTCTTTTTTTTTTGCAGGGGTCTCAATTGTCTACCTTAGAACTTTTTACTAATGGATCAGACATTGGGAAATTATTATTTACAGCGGCAACATATTTTCTGGTGTTTCTTTACATCAAAGCAGGGTAGAAGGATCTCATCTGAAGATATATTTAAAAACAAACACATATATTTCCATCCTTTTTTCATTTGTCTGAAGGTGTGGGTATCAATAACGGCAAGTTAGATAATACATTTTTCTTCATTCACATTACCTTTATTTCTATTTTTTCATATTGGACCATTTAAATGATTGATTCAGGAATTCCTCTGGGCTAGTGAATACACTGTTAAGCCTTAGGTGAATGTACTTACTACCACTCCCAAATATATAAGGAAACTCACTCATTTTCCTCAGTGCATCGGAATAGTCATCTTTAATATGTTAGAACAATGGTTCTTAACTCGTGAGCTATAGGCAACTGCAGATATGGGAAATGACTGCAAAGTGTCTGGGGATCCTCATGTGTAAATATGTTCTGTAGATGGAATAAATGGCAGGTCATATGCCTTCAAACCTACACATAGATAGATGCATTGTTTATCAAATGTATGTTGTTGCTTTTGATTAATACAATGGAAATTCATTTTACATTTTATTGATGTCATTATTATCATTATTTTGAATATTCTTAGTTAACCGAATTTAACACATGGATGGGGTCAGTTTGGTAAACATCCTTTGGAGGCGACAGTTAGAGCTTTTATTTCCTTGGGAGTCATCATCTCACTATCGCTCAGAACAAGCAAGTGCTTGGAACTGCCCAGACAGAGCTTAACAGAAAGGAAAGTCATGTATCACCAATGGGGAGCACCCTTTGCCTGCTTCAATGCTTTTCTATTTCTTTTTCTAAGAAAACATGGAGGTCTATCCAACTCAAAAAAAAAAAATCATAATTCCACTTAATCTGAAGTGGTAGTCATCACGTTTAAAATGCCCAAGTATTGAGTAGCCCCAATATTTTTTTCTGTTGCTTTCACACAATGCCAAAAATTAACCTTGGGAACTTTTTCTAAGGGAGAAAAGAAACCCTTGTCCATTACCTTCAATCTCCTCCTCTAACCTCCTTTGTCTTGTTTTTGAAATTGTGGACTTTGGGTTGCCCGTTACTGAGGAAATAATAGGGAGAAAGTGCAGGAAGGGCAAGAGCAGCTGCTGCTCTTGAGTCCGGGATAGGAAGACTTAGTGGTGCAGCTGTGGCACCGTGGGCACCAAGGTCCAGGGACCACGGGGCCTTCCCACTACTATGCAGAAGTTCAAAAATAATAATCTTAATGTAAAAGTTCAGTTGGTTGCTCCATAGTGATATAAATTATTTCAGCTGCTACACTTTTGAAGTTACTCTATCAGAATTTTAAATTCTTTTCCATACGTCCCTTAATGGTGTGTGAGCTGAACCAAGCCTCCTTTCTGTTTTATGATTTCTAGGCTGACGGGAGTTCACAGCAAAAATAACTTCCAACCATCAATCAAGCCCTTTCCATCTGCTCTTTTATTCGACATGCTTCCTTTTCGTTGTGGTAATATACTCCTTTTTACATTTGAAACACGACATTCAATACAAGTCACTAGTTAAGAAGAACTTCATATGAAATGTAAACTTTATCAAATGTAGTAAAATTAATAGAAATCATGGAGAAAAAAATGACAGAGCACAATACAGATTCAGTGGAAATATCTTTTTATTGTGCTTAAAGGGAATAACTTAAAATTCTGTGTTGAATTTGAGTGCTTTTGTACTTTTATTTTAACAAAACTATGTAGAATGTCTTTAGCCAATGGGAAGTGGGGAGGTGCATATTAGCAAAGAAAGTGATCTGGCATGAAAGTAAAAATGTTAAATGAAGAAGTTAATAAATCTTCTGAGGCTTTTTCTAGGTGTTTCATACAATTTGTTGGCCTAACTCTGGCAGGGAGTCAAAAGTGAAGTGGTTACTTCTTGAAGTGTTTATCAAACTCTAAGTTGCAACACATTAGTGGGTTGCAAAATCCATTCACTGGCATTGGTAAATGAAATAAGATAGGACAGATAAGAAAATACAGGAGGATGTTGCACACACAAAAGTAAAGGCCAGTTTTTTTTCTTTCAGTTAAGAATATGTATGTGCTAGCTAGCACTATAAAATTGTATTACTTGACATGTACCAGGCCGAAGTGTTTCAAAACTCTTGTACTAGTACATTTTACAGCACCATAACAGTATATTGCAAGTCAGGGTGTAGTGACAAAGCAGTACCTACAACTCCTCTCTCTCTGCTGAGAGGATCATGGTTTGCAAGTGTTCTGGAATCCTTCTATAGAAATATAATTACAAATCATACACAGTGTATATTAGCCAATCCAAAGAAATATGGAAAACCAAGCAGGGTATTCTGGGAAACAGAATTAGTCAAGAATCATGACTCTTTCATGTTATTTTAGCTAATATATCCATTTATTAAAAATGTAAATCAGTGTTGCCAACAGATTTGGTTAAGACCGTGTTTGATATGAAAAGGATAACATAGCGTCTTTCAAGGGCCACAAGACACTTCAGTCTGCATACATTCTGAACACTAGCTAGAAGTTTCATGACATTAAAGACTTTTACACTACCTGCAGAGTGAGCTAGTTAACAATCAATAGAACAAGCACCTTTCTTCACCATATATGGATTTTTAAGTACTCTGATTTAAAAAAAAAAAGTTTAATAATAACGAGAATGACCAAATTATATATTAGATGAAACAAAATTAATAATGGTACCCAACCTATGACTAGCCACTATAAATATACTTCACTTAATTTTCAGAACATTTCTATGAGATAGATTTTATGGCTCCCATTTTATGAGAAAAGCCAAAGCTCAGAAAGATTTAGTAATTAGTGGAATGTCTCAGGGTTTAAACTCAAAAGCTAATTTTCTTCTCATTGCCTCTGAGGATAATGAGAACTAGCACAGAGGCTGCTCCTCTCCTGTATGTTAACATTCCAGGTTTCCTAGTACCTTAGAAGGAAAGAAAGGAAGGGAGGGAGAAAAAGGGAAATAAAAAAAAGGAATGAATGGATTAATAAATAGATTCAAGATTAATTTTATGAAACTATGGTAAAATGTCAGAACCTGGGGGTTTGTATTTTTTATAACTTATGAAAACAATGAGTACGTAATATTTAGTTGCTGTTGCTAAATTTCAAACATGGACCTTGGTTAATGGGAAGTAACAGCATCCCTACTTCATACCATATGCCAGAATAACTCGAAATGGATTAAAGATCTAAATGAAACAGTTAAAACTGTAAAACTCTTAGAAGAAAACATAGGTATAAATCTTTCTGACCTTGAGTTAGCCATGGTTTCTTAGATCTGACACCACAGGCACATGCAAAGAAAAAGTAAAGTTGAACTTTGTCAAAATTTTTGAAATGTGTATAGCAAAGTATACTTACTGTCAAAACAGTGAAAAGGAAACCCAAACAATGGGAGAAAATATTTGCAAATCATACATCTAGTGAGGATCTAGGACCCAGAATATATAGGAGTCCCCATGTGGTGCAAGTAGTTAAAGGCTGGACTACTAACTGAAAGTTTGGTGGTTCAAATCCACCCAGAGTAGTCTTGAGAGTAAAGTTTAGTGAGCTCCTTCCGAAAGGTCACAGCTTTGAAAAACCTATGCGGCAGTTCTGTTCTGATAGATGGGATTGCCATGAATCAGAATCAAACTGACAGCAACTAACAACAACAAAGACATACAGAATATATAAAGAATGCTCACGACTCAATAATAAAACGACAATCAAATTAAAAAAATGCACAAAGGACTTTAATAGGCATTTCTTCAAAGACTACAAAGAGCTAATAAGCACATAAAAAAATGTTCAACATTATTAATCATTAGGGCAATACAAATCAAAACCACAATGAGATACCACTTCACAACCACTGTAACGGTTAAAATTAAAGAAATAAAAAAAAAACAAGTGTTATTAGTGGGAATGTAAAATGATACAGCTACTTTGGAAAACAGTTTGGCAGTTCCTCAAAATATCAATCGTAGAGGTACCATGTTTCTGTTAGGGGCTGTCAGATCAGTTCCAACTCATAGTGACCCTATGTACAATGAACACTGCCCAGTCCTGTGCCATCCTCACAATCATTGTTATGCTTGAGCCCACTGTTGCAGGCACTGCGTCAATTTATCTCCTTGAGGGTCTTCCTTTTCTTCGCTAGCCTCCTACTTTACCAAGCATGATGTCCTTTTCCAGGGACTGGTCTCTCCTGATAACATGTCCAAAGTATGTGAGACATAGTCTTGCCATCCTTACTTCTAAAGAGCATTCTGGCTGTACTTCTTCCAAGACAGACTTGTTTGTTCTTTTGGCAGTCCATGAAATATTCAATATTCAAAGGCGTCAATTCTTCTTTCATCTTCATTGTTCATTGTCCAGTTTTTACTTGCATATGAGGCGATTGAAAACATCATGGCTTGAGTCAGGGACACCTTAATCTTCAAGGTGACATCTTTGCTTTTTAACAGTTTAAAGAGGTCTTTTGCAGCAGGTTTGCCCAATGCAATGCATCTTTTGATTTCTTGACTGCTGCTTCCATGGGTTTTAATTGTGGATCCAAGTAGAGTGAAATCTTTGACAACATCAATCTTTTCTCCATTTATCATGATGTTGCTTATTGGTCCACTTACGAGGATTTTTGTGTTCTTTATGTTGAGGTGTAATCCATACTGAAGGCTGTGGTCTTTGATCTTCATCAGCGATTGCTTCAAGTCTTCTTCACTTGCAGCAAGCAAGGTTGTGTCATCTGGATAACACAAGTTGTTAATGAGTCTTCTTCCAATCCTGATGCCCATTCCTCTTCATATAGTCCAGCTTCTAGGATTATTTGCTCAGCATACAGATTTAATAAGTATAGTGAAAGGATACAACCCTGACACACACTCTTCCTGACTTTAAACCACGTAGTATCCCCTTGTTCTGTTCAAACAACTACCTCTTGTACAAGTTCCTCATGAGTACAATTAAGTGTTTTGGAATTCCCATTCTTCACAATGTTATCCATAATTCGTTATGATCCACACAGTGGAATGCCTTTGCATAGTCAATAAAACACAAGTAAATATCTTTCTGGTATTTTCTGCTTTCAGCCAAGATCCATTTGACATTAGCAGTGATAACCCTCATTCCACGTCCTCTTCTGAACCTAGCTTGAATTTCTGGCAGTTCCCTGTCCGTGTACTGCTGCAGCTGATTTTGAAGGGTCTTCAGCAAAATTCTACTTGTGTGTGATATTAATGAAATTGTTCGATAATTTTCACATTCTGTTGGGTCACCTTTCTTTGGAATAGGCATAAATATCGGTCTCTTTCAGTTGGTTGGCCAGGTAGCTGTCTTCCAAATTTCTTGGCATAGACAAGTGAGCACTTCCAGCACTGCATCCATTTGTCAAAACATCTCAGTTGGTATTCCATCAATTCCTGGAGCCTTGTTTTTCACCAATGCCTTCAGTGCAGCTTGGATTTCTCCCTTCAGTACCATCAGTTCCTGATCGTATGCTGCCTCCTAAAATGGCTGAACATCGACCAACTTTTTTTTGTACTGTAACTCGGTGTATTTCTTTTGTCTTCTTTTGATGCTTCCTGCATCATTTAATATTTTCCCTGTAAAATACTTCAATATTGCAACACGAGACTTGAATTTTTTCTTCGGTTCTTTCAGGTTGAGAAATGCTGAGTGTGTTCTTCCCTTTTGGTTTTCTAACTCCAGGTCTTTGCACATGTCATTACAATACTTTGTCTTCTCTAGCTGCCCTTTCAAATCTTCTGTTCAGCTCTTTTACTTCATCATTTCCTCCATTTACTTTAGCTTTTGAACTTGCTCTTGAATGTTGACTAGATAAAGCAAATGGAAGAGTTACCATGACCCAACAATTCCACTCCTGGGTATATGCTGTTGTCATTGTTAGGTCCAATTTATAGCGACCCTATGTACCATAGAAGGAAACAATGCCTGGTCCTACGCCATCCTCACAATCGTTGTTATGCTCGAGCCCATTGTTGCAGCCACCATGTCAATCCATCTCATTGAGGGTCTTCCTCTTTTCCACTGACCCTGTACTTTACCAAGCACGAAGTCTTCCTCCAGAGACTGATCCCTCCCGACAACAAGTCCAAAGTATGTAAGATGCAGTCTCGCCATCCTTGCTTCTAAGGAGCATTCTAGTTGTACTTTTTCCAAGACAGACCTGTTTGTTCTTTTGGCAATCCACGGTATATTCAATATTCTTCACCAACAACACAATTAAAGGCATCAATTCTTCTTCGGTCTTTGTTATTCATCGGCCATCTTTCACGTATAGGAGGCGATTGAAAACACCATGGTTTGGGCCAGGAGCACATTAGTCTTCAAGGTGACATCTTTGCTTTTCAACACTTTAAAGAGGTCCTTTGCAGCAGCTTTGCTGCAAAGCGTCTTTTGATTTCTTGACAGCTGCTTTTATGGATGTTGATTGTGGATCCAAGTAAAATGAAATCCTTGACAACTTCAATCTTTTCTCCGTTTATCATGATGTTGCTTTTTGGTCCAGTTGTGAGGGTTTTTGTGTTCTTTATGTTGACGTGTAATCCATACTGAAGTCTGTGGTCTTTGATCTTCATTAGTTAAGTGCTTCAAGTCATCTTTGCTTTCAGCAAGCAAGGTTGTGTCATCTGCATAACACAAGTTGTTAATGAGTTTTCCTCCAATCCTAATGCCCCGTTCTTCTCCATATAGTCCAGCTTCTCAGATTATTTGCTCAGCATACAGGTTGAATAGGTATGGTGAAAGGATACAACCCTAACACACAGCTTTCTTGGCTTTAAACTACTCAGTATGCCCTTGTTCTGTCTGAACAACTGCCTCTTGATCTATGTACAGGTTCCTCATGAGTACAATTAAGTGTTCTGTAATTCCCATTCTTAGCAATGTTATCCATAACTGGGTATATACACAAAATAAATGAAAACATAAGTCCACACAAAAAATTGTACACAAATATTCATAGTCGTATTATTCATAATAGCAAAAAAATGGAAGTAACTCAAATGTCCATCAAGTGATCAGTGGATTAAAAAAAGGTGGTATAGCCATACAACAGAACTGAGCCATAAAAATGAAGTACTGATGCATGATACAAGATGGATGAATCTTGAAAACATTATGTAAAGTGAACCAGATAAAAATGCCACATATTATCCCATTTATGTGAAATGTCTAGGATAGGCAAATCCATAGAGAAGGAAAGTAGATCAGTGGTTGCCGGGGGCTGGGGGAGATAGGAATGGTGAGACTGCTACTGGATACAGAGTTTCTTTATGGAGGTGATGAAAATATTCTGGAATTAGATGGTGATGACGGCTGCACAACTCTGTGAATACACTAAACACCACTCACTTGTATACTTTAAAATAGTGAATTTCAGGGTATGTGAATTGTATCTCAGTATAAAAACTGAGTTTGGAAGGGTGTAGTGGGGTGAGGAAAAGAATCTTGAAAAGAGGAATGATTCAACTATGAGCAATGTTCGTTTATTCATTCAGCAAGCATTCATGGAGCACTTACTCTGTGTCTGGCATTTTCATAGTCACTGGAGACACTGAATGGAGCTAAGCAGGTCCTTATTATGGAACTTTAGTGGAACTGTGGAGACTCTGAAATTTAAAAGAGTAATGTTCCTTAAAGATAATTTAAAGGACATGATGAGAAATGAACAATACCTCTATACTAATTTTGCTTGGTAATATGAGGTCAGCAGGTAAAAGTAATGTAAAAAAGCATTAGTATGGTGGGATAATGATTAAATTTTTTAAAAAGAATTTATTATCATTCTAAGTCATTTTTTAAAGTTTGTTTTGTTTTTTAAAGAAACCAACCAACCTATACAACTACTCTTGCTGAACCAGCCTTCCAGTACGTTCACTTCACCCTGACTTGACCTGTTCCTTCCTTCAGGTTGAATGCTGATGTTTACGGAGGGAAGGAGTCAATTTCTGCAGACTCTTGATTTTCCTGCTTCATTCCATACATTTTGTAGAATGGAGTCTCTGAGGGCACTAAGCAGGTAAGCTGAAGAGTGTTTGGGTGAAGACATATTATGTGCATGGTGCTCTAAAACTCAAATCTTCCCCTCTCAGAAATACATTTGTCATCTCAGGCAGTTTGTTTCTGGTTTCCTCAAATTGGCATTTTTCCTTTCCTTTTTAAAGGATGTTTCTTAGAGATTGAAGATATGGACCATTTTATTTACTGTTGCTTGGCTAGAAGAACACTATATTGTGCTATCACCATTTAGTTACACACAATCGATGCATAAGCATCTGTTTCGGCTGCTCAGCAACTGTTCGTGATGATGAGAACTGAAATCACTACTGTTCTACAGATAAGAGAAAAATGTGTGTTTCCCCTTCAACCCACAAGTTCTCTGCTGAAATGCATCTAGGAAATAGTCCGTAAAAAGGTTATTAGGCAAAAAATACTTCAATGCAGTATATATTTTTAAAAGATGACTCTTTTTCTCAAAGCCATGTCCAAAGATATTCTAAATCACTGTCATCATCATCAACATCATCTCCTTAAAAGGGAAATCTATCTACCTATAGATACTAATGAATGTTAACAATGAAGGAGACTGCTTAAACTACATATGAGAAAAAGCCAAAGGGCTACATTATGTTAGGAGTAAAACGAACAAGAGCAGAAAAATAAAAGCCCAGGTGGAGACCTAGCTCAAACTGCCCGTGTAGGTAACATACAGTGGGTAACTCTTACGTTCCCTAGGCCACTAAAGAACCACAAAAAACATTTTAAAAAGAAAAGAAAAAAATCTACACTGAAAGTAAGCTAGCACCAGATGTGTAAGATTGCTTTATTGATGTAATTACTTTTATTTTTATTCCTCTTTTAGAATGCTTAGGTTTATCTACTTCTGTTAACTGGGATTTCGTTGCATGTTTGCACTTATGCTATGGTAATGCAAGGACAAAATAACTTCTACCATTCTTTCTTGTGAGGAATAGCATATGGTGTCAAATTATGAGGAAAATAAAGAGCTATATTAAAACAAGGATTATTGAGTCAGTGGAAAGGGTAAGGCACCATAAATCAGAAGATCTCAAGGTCGTGGTCAACTCCACCACTGGTCTTGCCATGGAAACTTAGGCTAACTCCGAGTGTGCCTTTCCTCATGTATAGGATAGATTAACTATAATCATGCCCTCACAAATTTGTTGCTGTTGCTGTTGTTGGGTGTCGTTGAGTCAACTTTTTACTCATAGTGACCCCATGTGATAGAGTAGAACTGCCTCATACAGTGTTCTAGGCTGTAATCTTTATGGGAACAGATGGCCAGGTCTTTTTCCCGGGGAGTTGTTGGGTAGGGTCAAACTGCTAACTTTTTGGTTAGCAGCTGAGTGCTCAACTGTTATGTATAATTTTGTTAGAAAGGTTTAGTTAAAATGTGTGAAAGCATGTTATAAAACAAAACAAAATACATGCTAAATGGTCATAATAGGTATGTAATGCAAATAAAGAAAAAAATCCATTTTCATGTTTTATCCTATTGTTTGTGGGATTTAAGTTAGATGAGTTTGTTCCTTGCTATTTCCCTAGCATTTAGAACAGCTCCTAGCACAGAGTAGGTGTTCATTAATGATTTGCTGATCTAATAAATAAATGCATATGTAATACGTAATTAGTTTCTCTTTTATTCTTTCCCTAAAACATAAAAAAAAATACACACCTGATAAAAAAGTAACATATATTTTAATTTCTGCTCTCTATAGAGAATAAAACATAAGTGCCTTTTCATTTAATCAATTACCTGAAAGCAATGAAAGAGTGCATAACCAGTACAGAATGCAGAAATTTGATACCTTACATAAATCAGTACTGACTGAACATACATTACACTAACAAGAAGGGAGGGTTTGAGATGTTTTCTAATGATTTCTCTTGATGTGTGTTTTAGAGTTGACTGTAGGTCTCAAATCCAGAGGCAGGGAATGACAAAACTTAGTCATATCTTGAATCTCTAAATCTATACCTCATCACTCACAGCATGTGCTCTGCTTTTTCTGACGGCTTATTGGAAATCACGCCAAGATTCTCCAGGAAACGGGGCTTCTGTGAAAGAATTATAGTAGGCACCTTTCTTGAGAAAGGGAAGTATCTTTATTTAAAAACAAGATTTGAAAATATATTAGACATCTCCATGTGACACTCATGTTTCAAAAGCTTTTCTTTCTTTCCTTTTTTTTCTTGAGCATTACCACCTTTAAAATTTGCATTAGCCAGGCATTTTAACTCCACTTAAATAGGAAATTTCAGAGAGGCTGACTTGTCCAAGGGCCTATAAGTAGAAATCACTGGAGCTGGATTTGAATCCAGGACTTTTGACTCCATCTTTGATGCTCCTTCCTCTGTATCTCAGCTGCCTATTTAGCATCCCGGCCCACCATGGGAATTCTCCCATATCCAGGCATATCAGGAAGTTTGGCTGGACACCATGAATTTTATTGGCCTGAAGACAATGGGGAATCTGGTTGATTTGGGAGCTAGTGGCCAGCTAGATAAGGAAAAAAAGATGCATAAACTTGCTCTGTAGATTGTTAATTGCGTTATGCAGATGACACAAGGTTGGTTGCTGAAAGTGAAAAGGACTTGAAGCACTTACTAATGAAGATCAAAGACGACAGGCTTCAGTATGGATTGTACCTCAACATAAAGAAAACAAAAATCCTCACAACTGGACCAATGAGCAACATCATGATAAACAGAGAAAAGATTGAACTTGTCAAGGATTTCATTTTACTTGGCTCCACAATCCACAGCCATGGAAGCAGCAGTCAAGAAATTACCAGATGCATTGCATTGGGTAAATCTGCTGCAAAGGACCTCTTTAAAGTGTTGAAGAGCAAAAACTTCACCTTGAAGACTAAGGCGCGACTGACCCAAGCCATGGTATTTTCAATCGCATCATATGCATATGGGAGCTGGACAATGAATAAGGAAGACCAATGAAGAACTGATGCCTTTGAATTGTGGTGTTGGCGAAGAATATTGAATATGCCATGAACTGCCAAAAGAACGAACAAATCTGTCTTAGACGAAGTACAAACAGAATGCTCCTTAGAAGCAAGGATGGTGAGACTGTGTCTTATATACTTTGGACATGTCATCAGGAGGGATCATTCCCTGGAGAAGGACATCATGCTTGGCAAGGTACAGGGTCAGCGGAAAAGAGAAGACCCTCAACAAGGTGGACTGACACAGTGGCTACAACAACGAGGTCAAGCATAACAACGATTGTAAGGATGGCGCAGGAGCGGGCAGTGTTTCATTCTGTTGTGCATAGGGCTGCTATGAGTCAGAACTGACTCAACGGCACCTAACAACAACAACAACAAAACTTGCTCTTGGGGCCCTGGCTGGCAGTCAGGAGTTGCAGGTGGTTTTGAGTGCAGTTTGTTATGATACATCTCAAATTGCCCCTGGACTAGTATGGATTCATCCAGTTCCCAGGGCCTGGAATTGTCCAGCTATCAGGGGAAAAACGGGGGTACCAAAACATCAGTAAGCAATTCAAAGTTAAGTGCTATAAGAAACCGAGAGCAGATGCAGACCTTTCTTTTTGATGGCTGAGTAACAGGAGCTCAGAAGTTTAAACCAGGAAATGGGATGGGTCACCATGAGTTAGAGCCGACTTGAGGGCAACTAAAAAAAACAAGCCTCAGGATCCTTCTTGTTAAAATGGTGATAATACACATGCTTCTGAGAGTTCTGAGTGCTAAGAAGATAATGCCTGTGAAGTGTTTGATACAGTATCTTCTTATACAAAGTAGATATTTCATAGATGGTAGCTACAAAATCATCTTTGTCACTATTATTTTTATCTATTAATACATAGGGACAGAGAGGTTAAAAAATACCAATACCTGGCACCACCCCAGAAAACTTGGGTCATAATTTCTAGGGATTGATTCCATGTATGGTTCTTTTAAAAGTCCCCCAGGACGTGACTGTGACATTTAGTCCTGGCTGAGAACTACTGATCCATCTTCAGCCAAGTCCTTGCCTTGTTCCTATAGCTCTTACTCCCCTGGAATGACCTTCCTTTAAAACTGACAGGGCACTCTCTGCACTCGGAGGCAGATTTACCACGAAACTCTGAAACTTAAGCTTCAGGCCTCCTCACTTGCATGAGCCCCTTCTAAGGCTCTGCATCTACTTCTGTACTCCTAGTTTTGTATTTGTATTTGGAAACCCTGGTCGAGTAGTGGTTAAGTGCTACGGCAGCTAACCAAAGGCTCAGCAGTTCGAATCCTCCAGGCACTCCTTGGAAACTATGGGGCAGTTCTACTCTGTCCTATAGGGTCGCTATGAGTCGGAATCGACTCGACGGCACTGGGTTTTTAGTTTTGTATTATTTTTCTTGAGTAGCATCTCCCCCATTGTATAAGTTTCAGGCTCCACAAAACCTGAATCCATAAATCCTTGTTGCACTTCCCTTGAAGTGAGAAACCAGCAGAGAGTCCCAAACGCTTAGCTTGTGCCTGGAAAGAATCTGCTATTCAAATTGCATCCGGCTGTTTGCTGGCCCTCTCCTGAACAGTTAAGGAGTTGATGTTACCTTGAATTCTTGTCAACTCTCACTGAGTTCTCTGTGTCTTTAAATTCACCCTTTCAGTCTTTTTATTTTGAACATGCTGAGCAGCCAGGCCGGCTGGACAAACTGTATCAACCACCAGCTGAGAGCTAACCTGACCAGTCCATATTTGTAAATTATACCCTCAGGTGGGTGTAGCCTGGGGAAATTTGAAGGACATTTTTGTGAACTTCTTATGACTTCTGGGTCTTTTTTCAGAACTCAGGGTAAGAATTAACATTCCCTAAAAAAAAAAAAAATTTTTTTTTTTTTTTAAATAATGCTACTCAGTAACCTCCAGTCTATTATCTTATTTTCTTATCTTCTCCAATAAAAACAACCATAATTCTTGGTTCTGTAAGCAATTTCCTTTTACTATCTAACCAGAATCAGAAATAATCCTATTTCTCTCAGTCTTCTGCTCCCCAGAAAGTGTAATTATCATGTTGTCCATTGATGTTTCTGAGAGAAACTGCTACTTCAAATTTATTACACAAACTGCTCACTTTTCACATAAATGTCATTTCAAAAGAGGCACTCTTCTTACAATTCCTACAGAATTTGGGGTTTATCTCTACAGAAGGCAGTATGTTTTCCAGTATGATCCTCCTGGAAGGAAAAAATATAAAACCTCATCACCTAAATTATTCTGTTATTTCAAAGGCTGACAGTTCAATTCTCTGTAGAGAGATGCAGGGTCAAGCTTCAGGAGCAAATGTAGCAGATTTCAATCCAGTGTAATTTGGTGGGGACGGAGGGGAAGAAGGCAGCAAATCATTCCACCAGCGTCCATGGGAACAAACATGTTGGCTGAAGTCATGAACTGGGTTTTTCAAGGAGATAAATATTCATTGGTGGAGGTTATTTCATTTTGAAAGCAAAAATTAATAAGAAGATAGGGCAGTTAAGGAACAGGACCCAAGTGAAACTTAAGAGTGGCAAAGTGGTTAAGGAAAGGCCTGGAAGCAGGCCCTAAGGGACTCTAGTGAAGACGGCATTGGGAAAGCTGGGAACAGGTCACATTGGAGGGTAGTTTGGCAGAGTGTGGCTATGAACGTTTTCCTATGTTTTCTCTTTGGAATAGGCTTTTTTTTTTTTTAGGATTTTTAAGTAATAGTAAAAGTATAAAAAAAACAAACATTATTTTTAGGTAATTCCCAAAATGTCACTTTAAGGGGATGTCTGGTTGTTTTTTTTTTAATCAAATCAGCATTCTGTGTTTAAACTACTGGCATGCCTGTTAATTCATTAAGAAACTTTATCCTTCAGCAATAAAAGCAGAGCTAAACCTTAAATTATAAAACGAAAAAAATACAACAACTCAAACCAATTTATTATCTCCCATCTTCTCTTATTCTCCAGTATATGTTTTTTTGAACAATTATTTATTTCATGTGTTTAATTTTTTTTTTATTATTATTTGTTATATTCTTTGACCTTCACTTAGTTAATACTGTTCTTTTTCTCTGACTTCAAAGGTTTTCAATATCTGGGTTACCACTAAATGTCACAGGCAGTATCTGATTGTCTGTACCTAACAAGAATGTAACTGCGTCTTTAGCAAAGGGCATTCTGAGTTTTGCTGAGTCTTGCAGAAATTTGCTGAGTTATTTAATTTGCAAACGAATGTTTTCATCTGCCTTGAAAGGCCTAATTGACAGAGTTGTAGCATTAGCTGAATGAAAATAGAACCATTTCTGTGAAATTTCCTTTTGTAGCTCTTTGCTATTTTTCAGCAGGTGATAAACTCATGCACTTACGTGGGGAAGTAGTTTAAATATGGTGCCAGCTGTGGCATATGACTGCCTTGGGCAGTTAGAAATGTTCCCACTGATACCTCTGAGAAAGAAAATCATCACTCAATCTAACCATGAAAGCTACATGGAGACAAAAATCAATCATTCTAAAAGAGCAAAGAAAAAATATCATGTATCATAAATATACACTGGCAGTTAAACATTAATAATGGGAACATATTTATTTCTTAGATTTATAAAGTATCATGTCTCCAAAGAGTATGCATATACATAGGTATATATATGATGAGAATAGGTGCTAACCAATACCAAAACATTATTCTAATACCGGGGTACAAAATAATTATTAAGTAAAAAATATAATTTCATAATATTTTAAGCCCCTTTGCATATGAGATTAACTGACTTGGAAGCATACAAAGTTGGTGCTTAAATGCATATCATTACAGCACACTGTGTGTGAGTCTGCATGTTAATAGGATCACCGAAGGCTCAGAAATGTTTTGCAAATTGGGTCCAGCCCACAGATCTTTAAAATTTATGGTAATATTCACTTTACTTTACATACCCAGGTATTGTTTTAAGTTTTTAGGTGTTTGCCTCTGGTGTCGTCCAGAGGATATAGAATCCAGGTTTCTGCAAAGTAAGACTGGCTTAAAGGTAAACTTTCACTATTATCACCTTGTAAATCATAACTCAATTTTCAAAAAATATATTTTAAACTTAAATGAAAAGCATGGTCATTCTAAATCTGTATTACTCAATTTTTGCTTTCAAATACACGCAATCCCCCATCTTCTCTTTCGTATTGGTCAAATCTTTTAAGTCCTCAAGTTTTTTTCTGTAATTTACACATGTAAAAATTGCAGATAAGCAAAAACACTAAATGCTTATAACCTTGAGAGCAATTCAAATTGTGTAGTAAAAAGTCAACCTTAGACGTCCAACACCAAGGAGTAGGAGAATATACATACATATGTGTGTGTGTGTGTGTATATATATGGGGGGGGCAGATAACATTTTCTAATTATCCCAAAAGTTCAGTTTTAGTTTTTAATAACAATGAAAATAGAACTAAACATCATTTTCAGCCAGAGCTGACCTTCCTTCCTGCTTAGAATTGTCCAGAAAGGTTTAACACCCTTGCCTGAGAAACTACAGCATTAGAACGATCTGTGCCCGTGATTATAGACTATGCTGTAGAACAAGCATTTTGCCAAGCATGATAAAATCTGCTCTCAAAAGTGCTTCCATGGACAGGTTGTGTCCCCCTTGTGACCTCCACACAATTAACATTCTGCACAGCTGAAAGAAGAAAAGGAGTTGATGAAGCAGAGGTGCAGAATCTTTCTAGGTGAGTTTCATTGCCCTAAAAATAGATACTTTGTAAGCTATCCTATATGAGCTCTGGAAGGGGTGGTTACCCTTTACTTATGGGGAGGAAAAGGGCAAATAAAAACCCACTCCCCTAGAGAACAAATATTTTCCTGGTTGCAATAAACTCGCAATAAAGCTAATATTGAAAATATTCCCATTAAGTAACTTCTCAAAAAAACCACAGTAACCTTAAGTAGGAGTGTCCATAATTTTCAATATTAGAAATAATCGCTGTTGTTGAAGAACGATGGAAATGCATTGATCAAGCCTGAGGCGACCACACTATTATGGTTAGTGTTGGTTCACCTTATTACCAGCATCAGGCATTTGTACAGGTATCTATCATTCCAATTTCCTTAACTATTAAATACGGTTAATAAGGAATATTCTGAGAATGTTTCCCATGCATTGATTGATACAAGATTGATAATTTTGCTATTCCTCTGATCAATATTTCCAACACGCCTGCCTTGCCAACTACCCTTCCCATTTGCAGCACTTCATAGTTCACAGGGAAAAAAATGGAAGCAATAAAGCAGGAAATCCACATTTATCATTAAACCTGCCTGCCAGTCTCTCCCCATCTGTACAGTACCTACATTCTCTACGTTACTTCTACAGAAGACACATCCTGCCCCTACTCAGATGGGAGCCTTTCACTTGGGCTTCAGCTCCTCCAACTCCAAATTGCCTCTGGGGACATCACTCTGACAATTTTCCTCTCACTCCTGCATTATCTTTTTTTTTTTTTTAAGTTTCTGTTAGGGTATTTCCATTAACAACTATGCTCTAAATTCTTCTTTCAGAAAATCTTTTTCTAGTCCTTTCATTGTTCCTTACTGACCACTGCACTTCTCTGCTCTACTACCTTCTCATAAAATACATAGAGTTGTCTACACAGGTGTTTGCATTCCACTTCCTCACATTCACTCTTCTGCAATCAGGTTTTGGTTCTCCACTGAACCGATTCTTACCAAGGCTCCCAGCAACCTTCATATTACTGGCTCTCATGGTTCAGCAGCAGCCAATACTATTGACAATTTTCTCTTTACGGAAACATTTTTTCCCTGTTGGTTTCTGTGACATGCATTCTTCTGGTTTTACTACCAGCTCAGAATCCTTCGGTGGTGCAAACACTTAATGTGCTCCACTGCTAAATGAAAAGCTGCAGGCTCAAGTCCACCGGCGGTGCCTCGGAAGACAGGCCTGGCGATCTACTTTTGAAAATCAGCATTGAAAGCCCTAGGGAGTACGATTCTACTCTGACACACATGACGTCATTGTGAATCAGAATTGACTTAACAGCAACTGGTTTGATTTTTGTTTGTGTATTTTTTTGGGGGGGGGGCGGGGTTCATTGCCTAATGAAAAGTCACCCTTAGAACATCTACACCAATAGGGACAGAAATACACTTGTATCTGTATGAACTCTGCTGAGGTCTCCTTCTCCGCCAGACCTCTAGATAGGAGCCTGTCACCTAAATTGGTCCTTTGCTCTCTTTCTTCCTTTGGTCTCTCTACTGAGGTGATCTTATCCAATCCCATAGCATTAAATAATATATTTTTTTAGAAGGTCCCTGGGTGGTACAGGTAATTTGCACTCAGTTACTAACCTAAAATTTGGTAAAACGAACCCACCCAGTAGCTCCACAAAAGAATGTCCTGGTGATCTGCTTCCTTAAATATCACAGACCAGACAACACCCCGGAACCCGGTTCTCCTCTAACACATGGCGTTGCCACGAGTCGGAACTGATTTGACAGCAACCGGTTTGGTTTTGCTTTCATTAATCATTAATGACACCAAGATTTACAACCCCCACTCAAATTTCTTTCCTTCAGCTCCAGACTAAATTCAATAACATCCCTGATACTTCCATCAGAGAACATTTAATTTCTGTTTGCAAATTGGTGTTTTCCCACAGAATACCTTTAGTTATTCCTCTCACCACCATCCATGGAAACCCTGGTGGCATAGTGGTTAAGTGGTATGGCTTTGTTGATTCTACCCCCAAATATATTTGAAAAAATATATTTCTTTCTTCAGATTTATTGTTATCATGATACCTAAGTCACAATTTCATCTTCCTACGACCATGGTGATGCCCAGACTTTTATTCTTATTTTTACTAAACCCATTATCCATATAGTACTGACAGTAGTCCTTCAATAACTTGAGCCTTTTCCTACTTCAGGGCTTTTCCCATGTCACTCTATCTGTCTGCAAAGTCCTTCTCCTCCATTTTCATATTACCGTAGCATTCTTGTTCTCTAAGTACTATGTTATAGGTTACCTACAGAGCTGTGCCACCTAGATTCCTCTTCAGAACTGAGGCACTCGTGCACCTCCAGCTGGGAGTGCCAATGGTTGAAGGCCCCCCCTGAGTTCCTAACCAGGAATTATCTTCGACTGAGGTGAGTTGCCTTACCAGAGTTCATGCAGTCCCTTGAGGGGCAGCCCACATCCAATGCCTGGTAAGGGGCTAGGGGAGAGGGTATTGTATAAAGACCAATCCAGTCCCTTTGTTTCAAGGCAGAGACAATTTTGAAGGACAATTTCAGCTCCAGAGCTCTCTATAGGATTGGCTAAGCCCCTGTTGCAACTGCATCACAGTTCAACCTATACCCAATTCTTTCTTGACCCTTCATGATGTTGTTCTCAAGAGCGTTCCCCAATCAACCTCCTGATTTCAAATCTCAGAATCTATTTCCCAGGAACCTAATCTACGACAACGCTTGTTCAAAAGGTTCTTCCCTGATACTTGTAACCAAAGTGGCACTTTGGACATTCTCCCAGCCCTCCCTCTGCCTCCGTGACACACAAGCAATTATTTTCTCTTACAGAATCCTGTTTTTTTTTTTTCTTCATAAATCCTAATCCCAATTTGCAATTCTGCAGATGGAAAGTCCCATCAGGATTGGAAACTTCTGCATCACAGTTCTTGACGTTGCTAGGTGCCGTCAAGTCAGTCCCGACTCGTAGCGGCTCTATGTACAACAAAATGAAACACTGCCTGGCCCAGTGCCATCCTCACAATTGTTGCTATGTTTGAGCCCATTGTTGCAGCCACTGTGTCAATCCATTTCACTGAGGGTCTTCTTCTTTTTCACTGACCCTCTACTTTACCAAGTTAATGCCTTCTCTAGGGACTGGTCCCTCCTGATAACATGTCTCACCATTCTTGCTTCTAAGGAGCACTCTTGGCTATACTTCTTACAAGACTTGGAAGATGTGGTTATTGAATTAAAAAAAAAATGCCCCTTTACCATCGTAGATATCAAGATATTAATAAAGCATTCGGGGTTAGACTGGTTGGCAATCTCCAGGTTACTCAAAGTTCCCAAGGGGTCATTGCTACTACTAAGCAGAGGGTCCTCACAGCTGTAAAAATTTGAACCCAAGAAGAACACTACAAAATTAGTCTTCACTGTTGCAAGATAATCAGCTTAATAAAGATTTTTCCTTCTTATTTTCATAAATTGAACAAATATTTAAGATAACTGAGACTTAAGGATACGTACAGAAATGTCCCACAAAGAAGAAATACACTCCATTTTTTAAAAAAACCCACTTTCTTGAAAGGTGGAGCAATCATAATGCTGGTGAACTTTGCCTTTGACACTCCGGAATACGGTCCATACAGTCCTAGGGAAAGGGTACAAGTTCCATTTCAGTTTCTTAAAAAGATAGAAGCAATAAACACACAAGGACTCTCCAACTGACCAGAGCAATCAAGTATAAATGCTTAGTGCCTACCCTTTCAGATTTAAGTCCAAAAGGTAATATTCTTGCTGAGCAAAGTGATTTTATTCCTGACCTTGGTACAAGCCTTAAATCTAGCCCAAAGGTACTGGTGAATCACATCTCAAAGGCTTTCCAAAGTAATTATTATGAAAAGTCCACTTTTTGAGTCATCTTAAAGAGCAAAATCATACTAGGATAATAACTTGATTTTCCCCTTCTTTAGAGGATTTTGTAGAGTAAAGGTCAGTGGGTACACCCTTTTTTGTTCTTTTTAAATAATTTTTATTGTGCTTTAAGTGAAAATTTACAAATCAAGTCAGTCTGTCACATATAAGCTTATGTACACCTTACTCCATACTCCCACTTACTCCCCCCCTAATGAGTCAGCCCGCTCCCTCCTTCCAGTCTCTCCTTTCATAACGGTTTTGCCAGTTTCTAACCCTCTCTACCCTCCTGTCTCCCCTCCAGACACGAGATGCCAACACAGTCTCAAGTGTCTACCTGATACAAGTAGCTCACTCTTCATCAGCATCTCTCTCCAACCCATTGTCCGGTCCCTTCCATGTCTGATGAGTTGTCTTCGGGAATGGTTCCTGTCCTGGGCCAACAGAAAGTTTGGGGACCATGACCGCCGGGATTCTCGAGTCTCAGTCAGACCATTAAGACTGGTCTTTTTATGAGAATTTGGGGTCTGCATCCCACTGTTTTCCTGCTCCCTCAGGAGTTCTCTGTTGTGTTTCCTGTCAGGGCAGTCATCAGTTGTGGCCGGTCTCAGGATGATGTAAGTCTCTGGTTCATGTGGCCCTTTCTGTCTCTTGGGCTCATAGTTATCGTGTGACCTTGATGTTCTTCATTCTCCTTTGATTCAGGTGGGTTGAGACCAATTGATGCATCTTAGATGGCCACTTGTTAGCATTTAAGACCCCAGATGCCACACTTCAAAGTGGGATGCAGAATGTTTTCATAATAGAATTATTTTGCCAATTGACTTAGAAGACCCCTTAAGCCATAGTCCCCGAACCCCCGCCCTTGCTCCGCTGACCTTCAAAGCATTCAGTTTATCCCGGAAACTTCTTTGCTTTTGGTCCAGTCCAGTTGAGCTGACCTTCCCTGTATTGAGTATTGTCCTTCCCTTCACCTAAAGTAGTTCTTATCTACTAACTAATCAGTAAATAACCCTCTCCCACCCTACTTCCCTCCCCCCTCTCGTAACCACAAAAAAGTATGTGTTCTTCTCAGTTTATACTATTTCTCAAGATCTTATAATAGTGGTCTTATACAATATTTGTCCTTTTGCATCTGACTAATTTCACTCAGCGTAATGCCTTCCAGGTTCCTCAATGTTATGAAGTGTTTCACAGATTCGTCACTGATCTTTATCGATGCATAGTATTCCATTGTGTGAATATACCATAATTTATTTAACCATTCATCCGTTGATGGACACCTTGGTTGCTTCCAGCTTTTTGCTATTGTAAACAGTGCTGCAATAAACATGGGTGTGTATATATCTGTTCGTGTCAAGGCTCTTATTTCTCTAGGGTATATTCCGAGGAGTGGGATTTCTGGGTTGTATGGTAGTTCTATTCCCAACTTTTTAAGAAAACACCAGATCGATTTCCAAAGTGGTTGTACCATTTTACATTTCCACCAGCAGTGTATAAGAGTTCCAATCTCTCCTCAGCCTCTCCAACATTTATTATTTTGTGTTTTTTGGATTAATGCCAGCCTTGTTGGAGTGAGATGGAATCTCATTGTAGTTTTAATTTGCATTTCTCTAATGGCTAATGATCGAGAGCATTTTCTCATGTATCTATTAGCTGCCTGAATATCTTCTTTAGTGAAGTGCATGTTTATATCCTTTGCCCACTTTTTGATTGGGTTGTTTGTCTTTTTGTGGTTGAGTTTTGACAGAATCATGTAGATTTTAGAGATCAGGCGCTGGTCGGAGATGTCATAGCTGAAAATTCTTTCCCAATCTGTAGGTGGTCTTTTTACTCTTTTGGTGAAGTCTTTAGATGAGCACAGGTGTTTGATTTTTAGGAGCTCCCAGTTATCTGGTTTCTCTTCGTCATTTTTGGTAATGTTTTGTATTCTGTTTATGCCTTGTATTAGGGCTCCTAAAGTTGTCCCTATTTTTTTTCCATGATCTTTATCATTTTAGTCTTTATGTTTATTTCTTTGATCCACTTGGAGTTAGTTTCTGTGCATGGTGTGAGGTATGGGTCCTGTTTCATTTTTTTGCAAATGGATATCCAGTTATGCCAGCACCATTTGTTAAAAAGACTATCTTTTCCCCAATTAACTGACACTGGGCCTTTGTAAATATCAGCTGCTCATATGTGGATGGATTTATATCTGGGTTCTCAATTCTGTTCCATTGGTCTATGTGCCTGTTGTTGTACCAGTACCAGGCTGTTTTGACTACCGTGGCTGTATAATAGGTTCTAAAATCAGGTAGAGTGAGGCCTCCCACTTTCTTCTTCTTTTTCAGTAATGCTTTGCTTATCCGAGGCTTCTTTCCCTTCCATATGAAGTTGGTGATTTGTTTCTCCATCACATTAAAAGATGTCATTGGAATTTGGATCGGAAGTGCATTGCATGTATAGATGGCTTTTGGTAGAATAGACATTTTTACTGTGTTAAGTCTTCCTATCCATAAGCACAGGATGTTTTCCCACTTAAGTAGGTCCTTTTTAGTTTCTTGCACTAGTACTTTGTAGTTTTCTTTGTATAGGTCTTTTACATCTCTGGTAAGATTTATTCCTAAGTATTTTATCTTCTCGGGGGCTACCGTGAATGGTATTGATTTGGTGATTTCCTCTTCCATGTTCTTTTTGTTGATGTAGAGGAATCCAAGTGATTTTTGTATGTTTATTTTATAACCTGAAACTCTGCCAAACTCTTCTATTAGTTTCAGTAGTTTTCTGGAGGATTCCTTAGGGTTTTCTGTGTATAAGATCATGTCATCTGCAAATAGAGATAATTTTACTTCCTCCTTGCCAATCCGGATGCCCTTTATTTCTTTGTCTAGCCTAATTGCTCTGGCTAGGACCTCTAGCACTAGCACAATGTTGAATAAGAGCGGTGATAAAGGGCATCCTTGTCTGGTTCCCGTTCTCAAGGGAAATGCTTTCAGGCTCTCTCCATTAAGGGTGATGTTGATTATGTTGAGGAATTTCCCTTCAATTCCTATTTTGCTGAGAGTTTTTATTATGAATGGGTGTTGGACTTTGTCAAATGCCTTTTCTGCATCAATTGAGAAGATCATGTGGTTTTTGTCTTTTGTTTTATTTATATGGTGGATTACATTAATGGTTTTTCTAATATTAAACCAGCCTTGTGTACCTGGTATAAATTCCACTTGGTCGTGGTGGATTATTTTTTTGACATGTTGTTGAATTCTATTGGCTAGAATTTTGTTGAGGATTTTTGCATCTATGTTCATGAGGGATATAGGTCTGTAATTTTCTTTTTTTGTGGTGTCTTTACCTGGTTTTGGTATCAGGGATATGGTGGTGGCTTCATAGGATGAGTTAGGTAGTATTCTGTCATTTTCCATGCTTTGAAATAGCTTTAGTAGTAGTGGTGCTAACTCTTCCCTGAAAGTTTGGTAGAACTCTGCAGTGAAGTTGTCCGGGCCAGGGCTTTTTTTTTTTTGTTGGGAGTTTTTTCATTACCTTTTCAACCTCTTTTTTTGTTATGGGTCTATTTAGTTGTTCTACTTCTGATTGTGTTAGTTTAGGTAGGTAGTGTTTTTCCAGGAATTCATCCATTTCTTCTAGGTTTGCAAATTTGTTAAAGTACAATTTTTCATAATAATCTGCTGATACGGTGATATGGTTTTTTTTTCTATGGTTCTTTTAATTTCATTTGGGTCTGTTGTGATATGGCCCATCTCATTTCTTATTCGGGTTATTTGTTTCCTTTCCTGTATTTCTTTAGTCAGTCTGGCCAATAGTTTATCAATTTTGTTAATTTTTTCAAAGAACCAGTTTTTGGCTTTGTTAATTCTTTCAATTGTTTTTCTGTTCTTTTTTTAATTCATTTAGTTCAGCTCTGATTTTTATTATTTGTTTTCTTCTGGTGCCTGATGGATTCTTTTGTCGCTCACTTTCTATTTGTTCAAGTTGTAGGGACAGTTCTCTGATTTTTGCTCTTTCTTCTTTACATATGTGTGCATTTATCGATATAAACTGACCTCTGAGCACTGCTTTTGCTGTGTCCCAGAGGTTTTGATGGGAAGTGTTTTCATTCTTGTTGCATTCTATGAATTTCTTTATTCCCTCCTTAATGTCTTCTACAACCCAGTCTTTTTTGAGCAGGGTATTGTTCAGTTTCCAAGTATTTGATTTCTTTTCCCTGATTTTTCTGTTATTGATTTCCAGTTTTATGGCCTTGTGGTCTGAGAAGATCCTTTGTAATATTTCGATGTTTTGGAATCTACAAAGGTTTGCTTTATGACCTAATATGTGATCTATTCTAGAGAATGTTCTGTGTGCGCTAGAAAAAAAAGTATACTTTGCAGCAGTTGGGTGGAGTGTTCTGTATAAGTCTATGAGGTGAAGTTGGTTGATTGTAGCAATTAGGTCTTCCGTGTCTCTATTGAGCTGCTAACTGGAAGTCCGATCCTTCTCCGAAAGTGGTGTGTTGAAGTCTCCTAGTATAATTGTGGAGGTGTTTATCTCACTTCTCAGTTCTGTTAAAGTTTTTTTTTTATGTATCTTGCAGCCCTGTCATTGGGTGCATAAATATTTAATACGGTTATATCTTCCTGGTCAATTGTCCCTTTAATCATTATGTAGTGTCCTTCTTTATCCTTTGTGGTCAATTTAACCTTAAAGTCTATTTTGTCAGAAATTAATATTGCCACTCCTGCTCTTTTTTGATTGTTGTTTGCTTGATACATTTTTTTTCCATCCTTTGAGTTTTAGTTTGCTTGTGTCTCTAAGTCTAAGGTGTGTCTCTTGTAGGCAGCACATAGATGGATTGTGTTTCTTTATCCAGTCTGAGACTCTCTGTCTCTTTATTGGTGCATTTAATCCATTTACATTCAGTGTAATTATAGATAAGTATGTTTTTTTTTGTGTGTGTGTGTTTAGTGCTGTCATTTTGATGCCTTTATGTGTGTGTTGTTGACAATTTTGTTTTTCCACTTACTTTTTTGTGGTGAGACATTTTTCTTTGTAAATTGTGTGTTCCTCACTTTCATAGTAGTCGAATTTATGTTTGCTGGGTCGTTATGTTTTTCTTGGTTTTTATTTTGAGTTATGGAATTGTTAGACCGCTTTGTGGTTACCTTAATATTTACCCCTATTTTTCTAAGTAAAAACCTAACTTATATCGTCCGATATCGCCTTGTTTTCCTCTCCATATGGCAGTTCTATGCCTCCTGTATTCAGTCCCTCTTTTTGATTATTGTGATCTTTTACATAATGACCTCAATGATTTCCTGTTTTGAGCATTTTTTTTCTTTCTAAAATTAATCTTAATTTGTTTTTGTGATTTCCCTATTTCAGTTGATATCAGGATGATCTGTTCTGTGACCTTTTGTTGTGTTGGTATCTGATACTATTGATTTTCTGACCAAACAATTTACTTTAGTATTTCTTGTAGCTTTGGGTTTTTTTTGGTTTAGTTTTTGCAAATTCTCTAAGCTTGTGTTTATCTGGAAATGTTTTAATTTCACCTTCATATTTGAGAGAGAGTTTTGCTGGATATATGATCCTTGGCTGGCAGTTTTTCTCCTTCAGTGCTCTGTATATGTCATCCCATTGCCTTCTTGACTGCATGGTTTCTGCTGAGCGGTCTGAACTTATTCTTATTGATTCTCCTTTGTAGGAGACCTTTCTTTGATCCCTGGCTGCTTTTAAAATTTTCTCTTTATCTTTGGTTTTGGCAAGTTTGATGATAATATGTCTTGGTGATTTTCTTTTTAGATCAATCTTATATGAGGTTTGATGAGCATCTTGGACAGATATCCTTTCATCTTTCATGATGTCAGGGAAGTTTTCTGCCAAAAGATCTTCAACTATTCTCTCTGTATTTTCTGTTATCTGTCCTTGTTCTGGAACTCCAATCACACGCAAGTTATTCTTCTTGATAGAGTCCCACATGATTCTTATGGTTTCTTCATTTTTTTTAATTCTTTTATCTGATTTTTCTTCAACTATATTGGTGTCAATTGCCTTATCCTCCAGCTCCCTACTCTGCATTCCAACTGCTCAATTCTTCTCCTCTGACTTCCTATTGAGTTGTCTAATTCTGTAATTTTACTGTTAATCTTTTGGATTTCTGAATGCTGTCTCTCTATGGGTTCTTGCAGCTTATTAATTTTTCCACTATGTTCTTGAATAATCCTTTTGATTTCTTCCACTTCTTTATCAGTGTGTTCCTTGGCTTTTTCTGTAGATTGCCTTATTTCATTTATGAGGTCATCCCTGATGTGTTGAATCATTCTGTAAATTCGTTTTTTATATTCTGCATCTGGCAATTCCAGGATCGTATCTTCATTTGGGAAAGACTTTGATTCTTTAATTTGGGGAGTTGTAGAAGCAATCATGGTCTGCTTCTTTATGTGGTTTGATATCGACTGCTGTCTCTGAGCCATCTGTAAGATTTTGTAATGATTTATTTTATATTTGCTCACTGAGTCTTATCTTGTTTTGTTTTCTTTCAATATACATAGATGGGCTACTAGATTGCGCTGTCTTGATTGTTGTAGCCTTTGAATCACTTATGTCCTATTGCCAGGTGGTTTGGTCTGTTACCAGATATATAAGCCTAAGAGTCCATTCACTTTTCTTGAGTAGAATCTGATTTTGGGTTACCAAGTGTGTGGTGTAGACTGTCACCTATTCACTTAGAGAAGTAATGGTGATAGTTGCGTGCACTAGATTCTAGTAGCAGCAGGGGGTCACACTCCAGGCGGGGACAGGATGTTGACAGGCTTCCCTCAAGTGCCAGTGAGGTAGGTGTGTCTCTATTCCTAAAGCACTTTGGTCAGTGGGCTCTGCAGCTGTACCTTAGGCATCCAATGCATGTACCTCTACAGATTGGTAGGTGTCATTATCCTCAGACCCCTATGGCAGGAGGCTAGGTGGTTTGGGTGGATCTTCAGCCCTCAGTTCCCCGTTGTGGGTCAGTGAGGGCTCTGTTTAATAGGTAGAGATATCAGACGTGTGCAACTTGTCTTTCCAGTAATCTGCTAAAACAATTACTGTCAGATCACTATCAGAATGCCTTTCCATTATAAGAGCCACCTTGTTCCCTGTAGGGATGAAAGCCCAAGACCATGGATCTCATATGCTTGGCTGGAGCTGGCTCTGTATTTTTAGTCCAGTTTCGGGAAGTCAGGGAGGGATTTTTGGTCCCTGGGTTTTTTGTAGCTGCTTCTCTCAGGCCAGGAGAATGGGTTAGGAAAAGACAAACAAAACAAAACAAAACAAAAACTGCAGAGCACTTCACCTTCTGGCCCAGGAAATTCCAATGTTAACGAAGCCGCCTGGGAAGGGGAGGGGAGGGATCAGATAGATAGGAGAGAGTAGCACCCAGGAATATAGACAAAGTTACTTATCTTGTTTGGTGATGACTGGTTTATCTGAGATTATGAGGGGTGCGTAGCCTGTGTGAGTTGGCTGGGTCGAGATTGTCCCCGAGGGTCAGGCCCGCATCCTGTGCTTGTGCTGTCTCAGAAGCCGTGGTCAGTTGCTCCTCTCCCAGTCCAAAGCCCAACACCAAGGTTCCCCGGCTGGGACGCCGCTCTCCAGGCTCCAAAACCAGTCGCTGCCTCCCGGTGACTTCTCCTCCTGTCAGCCGTGTCACTGCGCTGCCTGCGCGCACTGGCTGGATTTCCCCCGAGGTCACTTCTGGGGGCTAGGGCTGCGTCCCATGTTTGTGCCATCTCAGGATGCTATGCTCAGCTCTCCTGCACCAAGTCCAAAGCCCGGTGCCAAGGTTTTCTGACTGGGACACTGGCTCCAGACTCCGAAAACAGTCACTGCTTCCCCGTGGTTGCTCGTTCTCAGTCTCTGTCACTCAGGTCAACTCTTTAGATCTGTTTTTGATGGTCAGGGTTCATAGATTGTCGTGTATGTGATTGATTCACTTGTTTTGCCAAGTCTTTGTTGCAAGAGGGATCCAAGGTAGCTTCTACCTAGTCAGCCATCTTGGCCCCGCCTCCCCAGGTACACATTTTATAATTATCACATAATCTTTGGAACTATGAATAATATCCCTTACCAAGTGTCTCAAATGCCCTATCCTCATTAAGTTTAATCAATTGAAGTATTTAGGCCTTGACCTCAAACTTGAAATATGCTTCCAATATCTGTAAGTGAACGTGTGCATGCACGTTTGTCTGTGTGCTTAGTAGATTTTCTCCAAGTCACACATATATTGGAAAAGAAAATAGAGACTGGGGATTTTAATTTGTGGTAACTCCTAAATAATGATGACATTAAAAAAAAAAACCAGGATATAAAGTCTTAAAAAAATTAAAGAACACCAAAGCTTGAATAGAAATAGGCTTTTCTCAGAGTAAAAACAGTGAAATTCAAAATATGAGGATGAAATAGAATATACTCATAATTTTTTGCTTAGTAAAATCCACTACAAAGAGACCGTTAGTCTTCATTTCTTGCCTTAGAAGCAATATAATTCAGAGAATCCCAGAACATTAGTGTTCTCAGTTTAGAAAATATCCCTAAACTAAGTTTTTACAAATTCACAGTAATCATTTCTTTAAGGAAAAGAATAAATGCAAAAACTTCATAACATTCCAGAGAAAATAAACATGGAATTAAATGAAACTCTGAAATAGCCATTTCATTTAACACTGTATTTATTTCTAATACTTACTGCTCAAAGTACATATTAATAAAGCATTTATACACATTTGAAACACAAGCAAGAAAATGGTGCTTCCCTTGCCTTCAAAAAGCCTGTTATGACCCATATATAGCTAGATGGAAAATGTTTTACAGTTGCATGCTGGAAACACATATGTTCCTTTTGGTGCATTTTAGATCCAGTTCATGCTATATGTGGGTTGTAAAATATCATATCATAGTATTTACAGAGAAATAAACATAGAGAAATATTTGCTAAAATTTTTTAATTGTAATTTAGATGAAGGTCTACAGAACAAACTAGCTTCTCATTAAACAGTTAGCACACACATTGTTTTTGTGATATCAGTCACCAACTCTAGGACATGTCAATACTCTCTTTCTCGACCTCAGGTTCTGTACTACCAGCTTTCCTGTCCACCACCCCCGCCTCCCGCCCTCCAGTCCCTGCCCCTGGGCTGGCATCCCCCTTTAGTCTCATTTTGTTTCATGGGCCTGTCCAATCCCTGGCTGAAGGGTGAACCCAAGGAGTGACTTCACCACAGAGCTAAAAGTGTGTCTGGGGGCCACACTCTTGGGGTTCCCCCAATCTCTGTCAGACCAGAAAGTCTGGTCTTTTTTTGTGAGTTAGAATTTTGTTCCACATCCCTCTCCAGCTCTGTCCACGACCCTCTACTGGGATCCCTGTCAGAGCAGTTGGTGGTGGTGGCTGGGTACCATCTAGTTGTACTGGACTCAGTCTGGCTGAGGGTGTGGTAGTTGTGGTCCATTAGTCCTTGGACTAATTTTTCCCTCGTGTCTTTGGTTTTCTTCATTCTCCCTTGCTCCCGATGGGGTGAGACCAGTGGAGTATCTTAGATGGCCAGTCAAAAGCTTTTAAGACCCCAGATGCTACTCACCAAAGTAGAATGCAGAACATTTATATTTGCTTAAATGTAAACAGTAATTATTACCCTGGACTTGAACTTTCTGCTTAAGGTGCCCCTTTAGTACGTTTCCTCTAATAAGCACATCCCCTATCACAGCACTTATTAAACTGTATTTAAATTGTGGGTTTCTATGTCTGTGTCAGTCTCTAGACTTTAAATTCTATGGCATAAGGGGTCAAGTATGTATTGAAAGAACAGTCCAGTAGTGAAGACCAATACTTGTTTGTTTTGTACAGTGAAAGTAAATCCTGATATAATTAAAATATAGGTGTTCCCTGAAAAGTTTAAAGTACAAGTTCAGAATTGATTCATGCCGTATCATAAGACAATTCCAATCCAAAAAACCAAACCAAACCCACTGCCATTGAGTCGATTCTGACTCATAGCAACCTTATAGTACAGAGTCGAAGTATTCCATAGGGTTTCCAAGAAGTGGTTAGTGGATTCAAACTGCTGACCTTTTGGTTAGCAGGTGGATGCTTAACCACTGTGCCCCCCAGGGCTCTGAGACCATGCCTAACAATTGTAAGTATGTTGGCTTATTTGTATTACAGTTATTAAGTGCTTGAAAATTATTTCATGATTTATTGTGGGATTTTTGATGCTTTTGAAGCTATTAAGAATTACCTTCAAAGCAATTTCAAAATATTACTACATGATAATTTCAAGAGTCTAGATCTTCTAGACGGTTCTACTCTGTCTAGAACTCTATCCTATAGAGTCGCTACGAGTCGGAATCGACTCGACAGCAGTGGATTTTTTTTTTGGGGGGGGTAGATCTTCTAATTACAAATATGGGGGAAGTGGGAAAATATGGAATGTCCCTGGTGATATTTTATTTCCTAAATAAAAATTAAAGGTGTATATATGCAGTTAAGGAAAATGTGATAGAAGCATGAGAGAAAATAAAGCCATCTCATAAAACGAGTCAGACATTTGACTGGCCTAGAGTGGTAGTATGCAGCTCTTTCAAACTTTACATCAAGAAGCCTTTCCAAGCAGGTTTCCAAGCCCACTGCTGCAACAAGTGACACTTATCTCTCTAATGAGCTCAAAGAACTGAGAATATAGCTCTTCCTCCTAAGAAGGCCAAAGACCTTTGATATCAAGGATAAAATGTAATAGTGATGTTACAATGGGTAGTTTAGTTCTAGCAGTGAATTCACTGGATATTAAGCTGTAAAAAAGACAGCAAGCTTAACTGCTATTTCCAAGGCCTTATTATATACTAGACAATGCTACAGGCCTTACATACATTTATATCCAGTTAGAACTAATTTTAGCCAATTGACCCATGTGTTTGAAAATAGTTTTGTAGCTGCAATCTTCAGTTCTGAAAATAAGAATGTACCAAGCACTGAAAAGCAGCCGACAGATGAGGGGGAGGCCCTCCTACACCCTCCCCACCATGTCATTTATGTCAGCTTTGGCAGGTGTCAAGTTGTCAGTCCTTCTTGGTCTTCCTGCACACACTCAAGCCATCTGAATCATTTTTTTTTTCCCTCATTGAAACCCATTCCATCATCTTCTGAACATATTGATCTTCAGTCATGCACATACTCATCACACTCTTCATGGTGTTTCTGCCTGCAGGCCTCTCCTTCTCATTATTTCTATATTGGTCACTCAGTCCTCACAGCTAATGCCAATCTCGCTTCTTGCAAGTTCATTTCAAAAGCATTGAGCCTCCGGTGTTCCACTCACAGGAAAATAACACTGAATCTCTCCTTTGTACCTGTACTATAGCTTCACATAGCTGATTTGATTTTGACTGCTAGTCAAAATTACAAAGAAAAACTTTTATAAATGTGTACGCATTTTCAACCCCTCCTCATGTCCCCCTTCTACCCCACACACAAGTGAAAAGGGAAGGGCTTCATGTAAAGAGTATACAGAACAACTGTATCGCACACAAAAGAAAGGCTCAATATTCATCAGGACCTGCAGTCATATGACCTTTGGCTATGATCATCTTAGATCTCTTGCTGAGAGGGGCCCAGCTGTCTGCATTTTTAAAATAAGAGGACCCTGTGGGAGAGCCAGGAGGTGGTCAGAAGTCTTTCTGGTGATTCTGTTTGTGCCACTGCCTTTTTTGAGAAGATTGTGTATGCTCACTGGATTTCTAGTAGAAATTTTCACAAAATTGTTGCTAGCCTACTGTGATCAGTGTGGATTGGTCCTACCTCACACATGTGATAGATTCTTTAAGACATTTTGTTCAAGTAGATTTGATAAAAATAACAAAAATGCTAAACTTAATTCTAGTGTTTCAAAATGCCAATAGCTATACAGCCTGCTTTGTCTCATTAAATCTTCAATTACATAAATTAGCTTCTATCCACAGGCTATAGGTGAGGAAACTGTGGCTTGGAAATGTTAAAGATCGTATTTCATCAATTCTGACATACACTTTTTTTTTTTTTACATTTTAACATCTCTGAAATTGGAGTGTATCTTAGTACTGATTCATCTTACAATGACTTTTGTTTTATTTTAGTTTTGGTTCATTTTTATTAGTGGCACATAAAATACAATTATGTCTTACAGTCAATGGTGGTTTAAATCTCATGAAATACAGTACCTTGTCCAAAGCCATACAACTATTTGTGGCAGAACAGACTTGAAATCCCATGCTATAGTCTCACATTTTGCACTTCCAGAAAGGAAAACTTCTGAGAACTAGCAGAGAGGCTGTAGCTGATGAGAAGTAGTATGTTCTTGCTGAGGTTGAGACATTCTTTTCTCTGGAAGAATTGACAATAATAAAGGATATGTCAAGACTTTTGCTATTCCGGCCCCACTTGTGAGGAAGAGCAATTATGCAGTTGAAGGAAGCTATTGCAATGGCATGGATGGAGAGGACAGCCTTGGAAACTTCTTTCTGTCTTCAGTGTTTCTGAGGCTGATATCTGATACTGAGGAGAAGGAAAGGAACTTTGAGTCTCTTTGCATTTTCTTTGCTTTTAGAATCTTGTATTTTCCAAGCTTTTTCTACACTCTCTTCAGCAGATCTGAGCAGTCCTTGAATATACAGGCTATCCTCCCAGGATTCATAACCTAATTAATCGAAGACAAGGGCAGCCATCTCTTTGCTTCAGGACTGATAGTTTTCTGTTACACATTAGGGAATGTGTCTCAGAAGGCATTTATCTTTCTTTGCTTGCCGTTCACATTGAAGAGTGAGAGAGTGAGAAAAGCAATAAACGGTTTCTCCTCTTCTAAGCGTTTCAGCATCTTTTGTGTGGCTTCTCATGTTCCCTGCCTCCTGTTTTAGTAGCACTTTAAAATGTCTGCCAGTCTGTTTTAGAGACAGTTTATTGGCTGTGATTTTGAGAAGCATGCAACTTATGTTTCTTAACTTTTTTCTGCTGTATTTTCCTCTCCAAATTAATACCACAAATGGCAACCTTTGAAAAAGTGGGAACTTGTCAAGAGAACTGGAAAAAAAAATCATCCAATCCCAGACTTCTGTAACATGATGTTAATGAAATATTTTGGTATGCTGAATTCTCAATTTAACACTGGCCTGATAAGTGAAACTGTCCTGTAATGAGTATTTTCAAGTTACAAAAACTCTTGAACAGCTTCCAAAGATAGAGTTCCCTAACATCAAATTTCATTTTGGGCTAGATCTTATAAAAAATTCCAAACATTTAACACTCTTTCTACCAAAGATCAATGTCACTTTAGCTGTTACATTAAAATTCTTATTGACCTTTGAGGGAGGTAAATGTTAATTATAGAGATTTTCATGTACCTGGGTCATTTGTCACAACGTAGATATTCTCACCCCTAGAAATTAGATGCCACGTTCCAGTTCTCTGATTTCAATTTTTTTTTTTAAGTGCAAGAGATTATTTTTTATGATATACGGGTTTTTTTAGGCCTTTTAAAAATATTCCCTCAGCCTTTTGCACCTATTCTTTGCATGGGGATTATTTCTTTTTATCCAGCCTGCAAAAAATAAAGGTAAAATTCCCATTTGAAAGAATTTGGGAGTTTCCAAACAGGAGAAGTTATTTCTTGATTCATCTTCCTCCTGCCTGACTTGTAATTTCTCATCACTTGTCTGCCACCCAATTAATGCACATCAGTTTTGTTTTGTCACCTCTGTTGAGAAATGTGACTGAGTGATTAGTCTAATTTTATGCTATTATCTAACACATCACACATACGTAATTGAAACAAAATGCTGCATATAGACTTGCCTAAATTTGTGCTTCGGTAATCTCTCATTCAGTAGGCATTATTCCTTCAGAAACAAAGATGACCAAACCAACCAAACCCACTGCCATTGAGTTGATTCTGACTCATAGCAACCCAACCAAACCAAACCCAGTGCCATCAAGCCAATTCCGATTCATAGCGACCCTATAGGACAGAGCAGAACTGCCCCACAGAGTTTCCAAGGAGTGCCTGGCGGATTTGAACTGCTGACCCTTTGGTTAGCAACTGTAGCACTTAACCACTATGCCACCAGGGTTTCCCATAGTGACCCAGTGCAAGCTAAATGCAGTATGGAAATCCAGGGCCATCTCTTGGAGGTGGAGAAGTCATTCTCCCCTTTCCCAGTCTGTAGGCAGGTGACCACCAAGGGATTACAATTTCTCTACTTGATATGGAAACTGGAGGTGAGCAAGAGACCCCTGCCAAGTTCACCACAGTCAACCTGAGCTCTGGTGTACACTTGACCTGCTTCCCTTAACCTGCACACAGGACCCCAACCAGGTATCAGACTAAGCCCCTGCAGCTCCGATTGGAGAACAATGGTGATGGGGCAGAGACTAAGAGGTAGGATGCTGTGTGAGCCAAGACTTCAAGCTGATGCATATTCCCATTTCCCATTAATTTCACTTACAGAGCACACATTCAAAGATTAAATGATTAAGAATTTCAAGATGGCAACCACAGAGCTGTTAATGCTGCAATGGCTGTCTCACCATGAAGCTGGCCCTGAAGATGACCACTTCTTCTGCTGTGAACCACATACTTTAATTATTGTACTTTTTGCTCATATTTTCAATTTCTATTAGCAAATATTTCTCCCTACCACATCATGATCCATTTCGAGTGAGTTTTTGTGCATGGTACGAGGTATGAATCCTATTTCATTTTTTTGCAAATGGATATCCACTTTCATCAGCATCATTTGTTAAAGAGACTGTTGCTTCCCCACTGAATGGATTTCAGCCCTTTGTTGAAGATCAGCTGCCCACAGATGGACGGATTTCCTTCTGGGTTCTCAGTTCTATTCCATTGGTCTGTGTGTCTGTCACTGAACTCACACCAGGCTGTTTTGATTACCATGGCTGTATAGTAAGTTTTGAGACTGGGAAGTGTGAAGCTTCCTACTTTGTTTTTCTTCTTCAGTACTGCTTCAGCTATTCGAGGCCTCTTTTTGTTCCATATAAATTTGGAGATTAGTTTTTTCCATTTCATTAAAGTATGTTGTCAGAATTTGGATCAGAATTGCATTATATCTATAGATTGTTTTGTGTAATATTGACATTTTCACAATGCTGATTCTTCCAATCCATAAGCATGGAATATTTTTCCATTTATGTAGATCTCTTTCAGTTTCTTACAATGGAGTTTTACAGTTTTCCTTGTATAAGTCTTTTATGTCCCAGGTTAGGTTTATTTCTAGATATTCTATCCTTTTGGGAGTGTTTTCTTGATTTCCTTTTTGGAGTCCTCCTTGCTAGTATAGAGGAACCCAACTGATTTTTGTGTGTTGATCTTGTACCCTACCACTTTGCTGAATCTTCTATTAGTTCCAGTAACTTTCTTGTGGAGTCTCAGATTTGCTATGCATAAAGGATCACGTAATTTTCAAATAAGGATAGTTATACTTCTCCCTTTCCAATTTGGATACCCTTTGTTTACCTTTCTTGCCTTATTATTCTGCCTAGGACTTCCAGTACAATATTGAATAAGAATGGTGATAAAGGAAATTCTTATCTTGTTAGTGCTCTCAAGGGGAATGCTCTCAATCTTCTTCCATTGAGAATAATGTTGGCTGTTGATTTTGCATATGTACTCTAAGTTATGTTGAGGAATTTCCCTTCTATTCCTATTTTGCTGAGAGTTTTTATCAGGAAAATGTGTTGGACTTTATCAAATGCCTTTTCTGCATCGATCGAAATGATCATGTGATTTTTTCCTTTGTTTTATTTATGTAGAGAATTACGTTGATTGGTTTTCTAATGTTGAACCATCCTTGCATCCCTGGTATGAGTCCCACTTACTCATGATTGGATGTATTATTTTTTCAATATGCTGTTGAATTCTGCTGGCTAGAATTTTGTTGAGAAATTTTGCATCTCTATTCATGAAGGATATTGGTTTGTAATGGTTTTTTTTTTGTGGTGTCTTTGCCTGGCTTTGGGATCAGGGTTATGCTGGCTTTATAGAATGGATTAGGAAGTATTCCTTTCTTTTCTATGTTCTGGAATATTTTGAGTAGAATTGGTGTCAACTGATCTCTGAATGTTTGGTAGAATTCTTCAGTGAAGCCATCTTGGCTGGGGCTTTTTTGTTGTTGCTGGTCCCCATTGTTTTTCTATTCAAAAGCTAGGCTTTTTAAAAGTTACCAGCCTGTAATTCCTAACTCTGATTGTAAAAAGCCTATTTAAGAAAACAAAATTTGTGATGGTAAAAGTATATTGCTGAATTTTTATAAAAATGAAAGTAAGATAAGTGGTAAAAAACTCTTTACATTACTATATTTTCCTTTCCAGCCCCATTTCAATTTCAGTAAAAGCAATATATAAAAACTATGATGTGGAAGGACAGCCAATCCAACTCCCTAATTTTATATCTGTATAATCAAAAAGACAGAATAATGAAAAGCCTAAATTTTATCAAACCTAGCCTTAACACTAGCTCTTGATGTATAACACCTCAATTAAGATAAAACCAAAAATTCTGTCACCACCGAGTTGATTCCAACTCATATAGTGATACTATAAGACAGAGTAGAACTGCCTCATGGGGTTACCAAGGAGTGGCTGGTGGATTCGAACCGCCAGCCTTTTGGTTAGCAGTCGTAGCTCTTAACCACTGTGCAAGACACTCTTTTTTAAATCTTTTCTTCACCGTTGTTCAAACCAGCCACTAGATTTATACGGTAACAGGTGTTTGTCCATACCTGCCTAGTTGCCTATTTTTTCTGGGTGTGGCAATATTCTGGAACTTTGCAGAGGAAGACATTTTGATTCAGTTTTTATAAACATAATGCTATTATTCTGATGTTATGAATGTTCAATCAAAGTTAGAAAACAGTAACATAAAGTTTTCTTATTCAGCATATTTATTATATCCATTGAGCAACCTAAATCCATTTAGGCAACCTAAAATCAGAGTACGATACACATAACATATAGATATTTTATGTGACTCCAAGGAGCATTCATCTTTGACAAGAGCAAACTCAGCAGGACTAAATGCAGGCTACAGAAACATCTGCACATTTATTTTATTGTAGGCAAATTTACACTTACCTCATATTTCCTTTCTAAGAACAGTAAGCTATAATTAGTAGCAGAACTCTTAGAGAATAGATCACTAGCCCAGCCTTGAAGCTTAATTCAGTACATTCATTTCATGGGCAAAGATTCAGCCATAGGGAAGAATCATGAAGTTATCAGCACTGCTAGCCATCAGAGTTTCTGATACAGTCTAGAGGTGCAAATCTCTTATTACCATCTTGAGCATATTTTTCCTAACTGAGTACATCCTTATAGTTTCACATGTCTTAATATGTTTCTTAACTATATATATACACATATATATGTGTATATATATATGTATATATATATATACAGGATCAACACTTCTCACCCTCCCTTCATCTTGTATCTCTATGACTTTTTTAAAATACAGAAATGGTACACCTTCATACTCCCAACTTTTGAGGGTGACCTTAAAAGAGGACCACCTGCTTCAGTACTACTCAGAGTACTCACAGAAAATACAGGTTGTTGGACCTACTCCAGATCTTAGGAATCAGTAAAATGCCCAGAAATCTACATTTTAACAAGTTTCCTAGGTGATCTTATTTGCAAGAAATGTTGAGACTTGCTGTTACCTTAGAGCCTTGCTACTTAAAGTGCAGTAGTCCTCGGACCAACAGCATGGACTTCCCTTGGGAGCTTGTTAGAAAAGCAGAATCTCAGGCCCCACTCCAGACCTACTGAATAAGAATCTGCATTTTAAGAATATGTTGCAATGATTCGTATGCTTATACAGTCTGAGAAACACTGATGTAGAGGGTTAGATCCAAATTCTAAAGCATGTCAAACATGGCTCAATATAATGATTACTGCCTGTGTCTCTAGCTAGCTCCTTCTGCTGCCATCTCCCCCTTTCTACTAGAGTCATTCCCAACTCTGAAGATGAGCCATTTGAAATTGCAGATATTCTACCATTTTTGAACTGCAAAATGGCAATAGTCAACCTAAATACTTGCAGTTCCTTGTATAAAGGTTACTATCTCATGATTACTTCCCCTTGGACATGCTGAACTTCTGCTACAACCACCCTATTTTCCACTTAGTGAATTATCATTCACTCTTAAAGACAAATCTTCTGCAAAGTTTGCCTTATATCTTTTCTTTGAATATGTCTTGGTTATAGCACTTCTTGGAGCCTTGGTGGCATAGTGGTTAACAGCTCAGCTACTAACCAAAAGGTCGGCAGTTCAAATCAACCAGCTGCTCCTTGGAAACACTATGCGGCAGTTCTACTTTGTCCTATAGGATCGCTATGTATCAGAACTGACTAGACAGCACCTAACAACAAACAACAACAACAACACTGCTTACACTAATTGCAATGATCTTTTTACAGATAAGTCTCCCCCCACAGGTTGAGATCCTGTTTTTCTGTGCCTATTGCCCACTGCAATGCCCATCATTAATATTTGTTAAATGAATGAGTAAATAAATAAAATATATTTCACAATTTTTTAAAAATTTTACTGTTTTCTCCAACATTATAAATCTACCACTGGTGCTAGAAAATTTATTATGATTCCCTTTATAACACTGAATATCAAAAGAAAACAGAGCAGAGATATAATTTTTAATTTTTAATATAAGTGAAGGAAATATTTAAGTATGCTTTGCATCATACAAAATGTATGTCCCTAAAATGTTTTGGTTAATTACAGTCTAAGTCAAATTATATACTTTTAAGGGAAATGCCCATCTTGCTGAAGTTTGAACCTAAAAAAAAAAAAAACCTAGAGTGTATTATTCTAATAAAGTGTTAACCTTTCTTATGATGGTAACAGTCATCCCTAACTTTAATAATTTTGTAATTCTGTCTTGTTGTTACCTCTACTGGTATTATGGGAGAGGGTTGGCAAGGGAATTCTGATTTTATTCTGGGAGATGTAGGAAACCGGAGAACATCTTTACATCCCAGGGTTTTCTGCTCTGATATGACTATGATAAAGAACACAGCTTGGATAACTTTTAGCTTGGCTAGAAAATCCATACTTCACATATGCTCTTTGACTTTGGCAATGCTATACTGTGATTTAAGGATTTTCCTTTTGGTTGGCAGGGTTTTCTTCAGATGAGTGTATCCTTGATAAAAATGAGATCTTAATGAAACCTTAACTCAGACACCACAAAATCATACATGTAGTCTATTTAAGAAAAAAAAATAAATAAATGAAGAGAATTTTTCACTTTACACCAAATTCTAACAGATAAATTTTTTCCAAATTGCTTGGACATAGAATATTTGAACAGTTCTGATAATCTATTTACCCATTAACCAATGAAGTATACTCTCCTTTATTATTTATCCTGCTTGCTAAAGTAATTGTTTATTGTAAAAAACAGGACTCCTTTTGAAGTAGTGGTTTAAACAAGACTTCTCAGAAGTATCTAAACTGAGGCTTGACCTAATCACAGGGTGACAAACATGAGCACTTGAAATCATCTCTTTTGGTTTTCTGTTTTTCTAGATCATTCATTGTACCAGTTTTCTCCACTTTCTATTCCCAAAGGAAGAGGTGTTCTCAAAATGCCAGCCCGTGTTCTAGATTTAATCCTTTCCTAGTGTCTTAGTCAAGACTCTTTTGGTTAAAAGTAACAGAACCACTTCAATCTAGCTTAAGTAAAAAAGAAAAAAAAAAAAGAAATATCCAGGATAATCACAGAAATCTAGAAGAAAGAGGGTAAATCTCAGATGGGGCTCAAAGTAGGAACAGAAAGCCAGCAGGAATGCAGGCAGTGTCTGCCTCTTTTTGCCCTTCTTGACTCTTTGTCCCCCTTTCTCTCTGTCTCTCTCTCACTCTCTCTCAACTGATTCTCAACATTGTGATGTACATGCACATAGTTACACTGAGCAGACAGCACCTGAGTTTACATGTTTCATTTCATGTTATCCACAAAAATAAATGGGAAGTTTCTCAGGCTTAATGATGAATTTCCAGGAAAGAGATTCTGATTTGCCTAGCTTGAGTCAGGTGCTCACTTCCTCCCTCTGAAAATCTATTGTAGACAATGGGGTAAGATTATAGACAGAAAAAGGGTCTTCCTGGGTTCACCCCCAAGAATAGGATGAGCATATTTCACAAAAGAAGCTGTGGTCTGATCTTCAAAAGTGCCTACTACACATACCTCCTCAGGAACATTGCTCCCCTCTCTTCTACTGGCTCTGGACTTCAAGCTTCACGGACTGAAAGGTCATGTATATTCGTTGAGCGAATAGTCCACGTCTTCCCAGCGGAGTCCAAACTTTCATTCTTAACAGTGCAAGTAAAGCCCCCGTTCAATTAAAACATAGCGCTTTCTACATTGCAGCCTCTTCAAGCCTGACAATCTTGGAATTCATATTCTCAACTAACACTTCATTGCTGCCTCAAAGTTAATTGCAAATTCTTTTGACTAAGTTTCCTTCATTTTGCTATCTCAACTTCTTCATCAGTCAGACAATTCTCACATTCCAATAAACTCGAGAAGTTTTTACTATTCCAGTGAAACGGCTCTCTCCAAAGTCATATTGCCTTATAGTTTGTAATTATGAAATTATATAGCATTTTATTTGGTGTCATAACATCTCCTTCTCCTCTTAAAAAAAAGAAAATTGTAAAACAATCTCCATGCCAAGTGAAACATTTTAGCATTCGTTTATAAGACCATCGGCTGCTATATCTGCTATTGTGGAACCCTTCTTTTCTGATTTTAAGACTCTCTCCTCCCTTTGGCATTTGGATACTATGTTTTGATGGTTCCGCTCTTCTTTCTTTCTCCCTCTGCTCTCTCCCCTTTTCTCCATTACTCTAATGTAGGCATTTCTTAAAGCTTGGTCCTTGGCCTCAAACTCTTTTCTCTTGGAAAAAAATGCATAAAATGGTTTTAATTACCCAAACCTATACACTTTTTTTTTTTTTTAATACACTTCAGCCAATTGTTCCACTGTCCTGCTAGTCCCCATACTTAAAATCTTATCATTGCCTTTATCTCATTAGCTTCACACAGCCAGTCACTCACCAGGCCCTGATGATTCTCTGCAGGGCCTTTCAGTTTTTTTCCAAGCTACATTGTACCCTGGTCTAAGTTTCTCATTACTGTACACCTACATATACATACCCATAGCTGTCAAGTCCATTCTGGCTCATACCAACTGTATAACACAGAGTTTAACTGCCCCATAGGGTTTCCAAGGAGCGTCTAGTGGATTTGAATTGCCACCTCTTGAATAGCAGCTGACGTGCTAACCACTGCATTGCCAGGGCTCCTATTGCACACCCAGATGACTAAAACAGTCTCTCTCTCTCTCTTTTTTTGGTTTGATCTTTGTATTTACATTTCTCTTACAGAAAGCTTTCAAGATAAGTTTCTAGCCAGAATTACATCCATCTCTTTCTGCCCCAAGAACCTGAAGCAACAACTTATTGCTTCTCAAAGCCAAATTCTAAAGAAGATCTTCATAGTTGCCTACTAACTGGGCCACTATATCAAATAATCTATCCTCAATTTGTTCCCTCCTACTTCAAAAGAAAAAAAAACAGACCCTGTCCCCACACCTTCTGTTAGCCTAGGGCAGGAGCCATTCCCAAAGCCAACTCTTCAGACAGGGATTGGGCTGGACTATGGGATAGGAAATGATACTGGTGAAGAATGAGCTTCTTGGGTCAAGTAGGCACTTGAGACTATGTTGGCATCTCCTGTCAGGAGAGGAGATGAGAGAGTAGAGGGGGTCAGAAGCTGATAGAATGGACACAAAAAGGGAGAGTAGAGGGAAGGAGTGTGCTGCCTCATTAGTCGGCGAGCAATTAGGAGTATATAGCAAGGTGTGTATATAAATTTTTGTATGAGAGACTGACTTGATTTGTAAACTTTCACTTAAAGCACAATAAAAATTAAAAAAAACAAACAGACCCTGAAAGTCTCAGTATACTCCCTGTTCTTTCCTTTCCTGGCCAGTGATTGTCTTGTTCCACCTAATCTCAATATCTTTTAACTTCCCCTTTGCCAATTTAGGTCCATCTTCTTATTTTTTAAATTCAAGACCTATCTTGCTTCATGCTACAAGAATCATTCTTTAAACCCCTATACAGGGTTCCTTTTACTGTATTGTTTACCTAATGCTCTACCAACATTCTTAAATATTTATCTTCTCAATTAGATTTAAGAGCACTGAGTAAAGGAGACATGATTCTCTGCATAGAATCAGGTATGCAATCAACCAGTGGCTGGAAACAGGCAGCCCAGAGGCCAAAATAGACCCACTGAGATGCTATGTATTTCAAAGAGTTAAAAATAATAATAATAATTCATTTTCAATCTTTAAATATGCAGATATTTCACTTAGATTTCTAGCTTCTCTTACAAGTTGAAAATATATAATGGGACAGGCAGAAAAACTCCCTACCCCCCAAATTGTCCATGCCCTAATCCCTGAAACCTGTGAATGTTATAGTTCATGGTAAGGAGGAATTAAGGTCGCTAATAAATGGATGTAAAATAAACAGATTATTCTGAGTTATTCAAGTGGGCCCAGTGTTAGGGTCTTTTAAATGTGGAAAAAGGAGGAAGAAGAGTTCATGTCAGAGTGATGGGAAGTGAGAAGGACTTGACTGGCCACTGCTGACTTTGAAGATGGAAGGGGAACGGGAGGCAAGAAATGCAGGTGGCCTCAAGAAGCTGAAAAAAGTGAGGAAGCGTATTCTCCCCTAGACCTCTGTAAGGAACGCAGCCTTGTTGATGCCTTGATGCTAGCCCAGTGAGACGCATTTCAGACTTCTAACCTCCAGAGCTGTAAAATAATAAATTTGTATTGTTTTAAGCCATCAGGTTTGTGGGAATTTGTTACGGTAGCACCTGTTGAGGAGGCCTTGTGGTACAGTGGTTAAGCGCTCAGCTGCTAACTGAAGGGTAACCGGTTTGAACCCACACGTCACCCCGCAGGAGAAAGACACAGCTGTTTGCTTCTGTAAAGATTTGCAGCCTTGGAAACCCTATGGGGCAGTTCTACTCTGTCCTATAAGGTCGCTATGAGTCAGAACTGACTTGAAGGCAGTGGGTTAGTAGTTAGTTTAGCCCCTTGCATTGTAACAATCCCCAGGAGCTGAGTGGTGGCTACGCCCTTCAGAGTGTGTGCTTTCTAGTTCACCAAGGTCATCATCTCTTCCTACTGTTGACGCCATAGCATCTGACTTCATGACACCCAAACGAGTCCTTCAATGGCTGGATAACCAAAAGATGTATTAATACTATTAGGTTTAATATTAAAAGCTATTTTTTTTTTACGGGTAGTAGGAAAATACGTGCACAATTGAAAAAGAATGGTAGAATAGTATGTCTTCAAAACATAGCCCATCAAACTAGTTTAAGGTATGGCTGTAGCTTTATACGGTAATAGCATTGCTGAGAAATATTTCGATGGATTACAATAGGATTTCAGTAGGTCTAGGTAATTTTATTAAAATACCATGTACCAGAATTACATACTATACTATAACAAATTTCAGAAAGAATTTCCAAGACACCATAAACTTGAAACTGAGCATCAACACAGTTACCACAGACAATTGAGCTAATTAAGCATGTGTTCCTCATCCTGTTATTTAAGAACATCTGATAGCAAGTGTTCTGTGAAATGAACAACTCCATATGTCCAATACTATCCTTTCCCATGTGCTTTACAAGTCTGAAAAGATAATACACGGTGTTCTTCTCTCAGACCAAATTCAGATGTTTAGAGCTTTTTATGATCATACAGTTGTTTTGTTTTATTGAGTAGCCTGAAAGCCTAAGAGACTATTTATGCTGTGGTTGCTGAAATGATTATTTCAGAATTATTGTAATTTGAAAACAAGTAAAAGACAATCTAGACTACAATGATTTTAAAACAAAAGGGATTCAAAGAAATAAGATTGAAAGCCAATGAGATTCTGCTTTTTTGAGCTGAATTAAACCTCTGGATTGTTGTGACCCCAGAAGGAATAAACAAAACAAACACAAAAACAGTTGTCCTGGAGTCAATTCCAACTCATTGTGACCCCATGTGTGTCTGAGTAGAATTGTGCACTCCAGGGATTTCAATGGCTTATTTTATGGAAGTTGTCTCCAGGCCTTTCTTCTGAGGTGCTTCTGGGTAGACTTGAGCCTCCAAACTTTTAGCTATCAGTCAAGTACGATAACTGTTTTTACCACATGATCTGGGTCTTGGTCAACCAAGATGTGCCAGCAGAGACATCTAGAACTCCAGATGTTGCCCTATCACTGAACTTTTCTGAATAAAGACACAGGCAGCAATCACCATTCAGACTCTTCAGAATTGCTTAAAGGCAAATTACATTTTCAGAGAGAGGGCTGTTTTATACAGCATCTCAGAGAATGCACTTCCATAAAGCGGTTTTAGCACTTCCTTTCCCCTACGACCACTATTCTTTGAAAAGAGAGCCATGATTCTCCCCCCTCACCCCCCATTCCAAACATAATGATTACAGAAGTCAAATAGATGTCATGATGATAAAATTCAAACATAATTTCCTTATTCAGTGGTTCAGTCTTTAATTGCCAGATTTGTTATTCTGCTTCTGAATATCTCCCTTAGAATTGCTGCCAATCAAGTTAAACCACTGAATATGAAGTTTCTAGGATGAAAACCCAAGTTGTTCTCTAGCTAAAAAAAATCACTACACTTATGAACTTATCAAAGTCAAATCTGAACCCAAACAAATGATAGAAATTTGAAAACTCACTGTTCCACGGGCCTTTGGTGCTAAATTGAACGAATTAGCCTAGGACTTGTTCGTGAATTTCTGTGAAAGAATAACTGCTTGAATCTTCCTCCCCGCTGTGAATTCACTCTCTAAAATGGCTACTTCTGAAGCCATTAGCCTTTTCAATAATTAAATTTGAATCACCAAGGGAGACTCCAGATTCAAGTACAGAGCTAATATTCATTGTATCACCACTATCTGGCAAGCATTTTCCTAGGCACTTTTAGATGTGATTTTTACTTAACAACTTTAGTAGGTATTTATTATTATTTTCTTCAATTTGCGGATTAGACAACCAAGGACTAAAGAGGTCACAAAGCCTAGCGAGATGAATAGAAAGCCATTGCATTCCCTGTTCTTTATAACACACCACTCCAAAATTACCCCTAGCCCAACACCCCCCAACCCCCAACTACCTGCTTTTAAACAGACAGTGCTGTGAAGAGCAACAGTGAATTCCAGAGTCTGGAACTTATAAATCCTCACAAACTATAAAGTTGTCATTGTTTCCAGAATTTTATGTCAGTTTAAGGAATATTAGAAATATTTTATAACATACTCCCTGAGTAATATACTCTATTATAGTAAAACCTGTGAAAGCCAGAACCTGTATAAGGTGGACACCTGTTAGAGAAGGAAAATGCAAACATTTTCCACTAATAGAAAGCCATAGAAAAGTAGTAAGACTGCACCCTGTCAAAGGTGGAAAATTTTCGAGATCCAGAATAACAAGGCAGTCCCCTCAATATCTGGCTCTCGTAGGTTTCACTGTGCCTCCAAATGATTACCATCTAATTTCATTTTTGGAATAACAGGCCATTGTGGATTCAATTGTTTTTAAGCATTTACAAATTGCTGAGTTTCTACATTATGCTCAGAACTACATGCTCATAGTCACTATCTGTTTCTCCCTTAACATGGTTTTAAATTTAAAGAGGTTTCTGGAAGGCTCCATTGTTATGAGCAATCTAATGTAGTTAGGGAAGTAGAAATGTACTGGCATAAGACTTTACCCAATTTCTAATTCTTTTGTTTAGAAGTGTGATTTCCTTGACATGTACATACTTTTTTTTTAAAAAAATCATTAGTTTTTTAAAATAATTCTCTTATTACTTTATTATTATTTCTTATAATTCATGTTTATTAAAGATAATTTACAGAACAAGGAGAAAATTTAAAATCTCATCAGCAAAAAATTAATATTATATGCATATCCTGGTAGCCTCTTTTCTTTCACATAAAGAAATATATATTTTAAACAAAATACATAATACTTTTTGGTAATCTTTTTAACTTAATTTATCAGGGATAGTTTTTCATGTAATTAAATATCATTTTACATAATCATTTTTATACCCGCTTAGTATTTCATGGAAACCCTGGTGGCGTAATGGTTGAGAGTTCGGCTGCTAACCCAGAGGTCGGCAGTTCAAATCCACCAGGTACTCCTTGGAAACCCTATGGGGCAGTTCTACTCTGTCCTCTAGGGTCGCTATGAGTCAGAATTGACTCGATGGCAACTGTTTTTTTTTTTTTTTTACTATTTCATTGTGTAAATAAAGGATAATTAATCTGCTATTGGATATAAAGGTGTCACCAATTTTTTGCCATTAGAAAACGGAATTGCTGGGTAAAATCTGATTGCATCTTATAAAGGACACGCTCTCACTAGCACTCATAAAGACAATTAATATCCCATACTCTAAACAACAATGAGCATTATAATCACATAAAATATTTATCAGTGTGACCACCCACATGGTGGTTTATTGAATTAACTTGTCTCGTATTCTCTGCTCCTCCTGACCAACATAGCCAACAGTGACCCACATCTCAGCAACAAAAGTGACTTGTGGTGAATCACTACTGAAATACACTTTATCAGCCCTTTCCAGTCCTCAAAGTGGAGGGATAATGGGCCTCACAGGCCTGCTGACTCAATGAGGTGGACAGAGTTTTTAAAAAAGCACTTAGAAAAACAGATACTTTAGGGGGAAAGGATGCAATATGGCTAAGTGCACAACATGCAGCCATCTCACTCCCCTTCCTTTTACTGAGCGGTGCTTTCAATGCATTGACAAAGAGGGCACAGGGTTCAAAAATAGACTCTCTAACAGCACTTTCAGAGCACTTCAGTTCAATTATCATGAATTAACTTTAAAAACAGCATTAACTTTTCAGCATATACAATATGTCCAAGAAAAACAACATACTTAGAAGTTCCTTCTCTGTTATTAAACTTTTTCCCCCTTTTTGCCTGAAACCAGTAAGTAGCCTTCAAGAGTGGGTTTGTAGTTTCACTGACGGGAAGTTACAGAGTCTTCAAGTCTGTGTGCCCAAAACCATCTCTGGCTTCAGGTGGCTGGTTGATTGGACAGCTAGGTTTTCTGAGGAAAGAGGACCGTTCCTTTCTGGATGCTCTGAGTCTCCATGTCTACAGGTTTGAATTTTAATAGCACACCTGAACATGATCAGTGATTGATTTATAATCTCAATTATAATGTGGTAATTTATATACTTTGTATGTTTCTAGAGTCAGGGAAAGTATACATTTTATTCACAGGCCCTCCTCTCATCATCAACATACTTCAGTAAAAAAAAAAAAAATGTATTTCTGTTAAACTGATACTCCAATTAGAGGGAATCATATCAGAATCAGTTGAAAGGGTTTTATCAAGCTATACATCCCTGTACTTTCCACTAATTTCACCTAGACATTCCAGGTTACCTAGGAACTGCTGGCACACGCTCCTGTTACTCCTATGAAAGGTCGTGGTACACCTCTGCTGTGGTGAGGCAGAACAAGGATGATTATCTCAGTATCACAATAAAAGAAATGAAATTGTTTCATGGTTCATTCTAACCAGACTGTTGTTTTTGTTGTTGTTGGGTGTCATCAAGTTGACTCCAACTCATAAGACTCCCTGTGACAAAGTAGAACTGCCTCACAGGTTTTCTTGGTTGTAATCTTTATGGAAGCAGAACTCCAGGTCTTTCGAAAAAGTGGCTGGGTGGGTTCGAATAGCCAATCTTTTCGCACCTAGTTGAGCACTTAACTATTGTACCACCAAGGCTCCTCAGTCTCTAGGAAGAGGCAATGTCAATAAATAATTTTGGAGCACTTATGATGTGACAGCCATTAGGACAGGTAATTTTATTTCATTTATCCTCACATCAATCATGTGGTGGCATCATTAATCTTATTTCAAAGATGAGGGAAGAGGATAGAATTTTGGAACATTCTCAAGGTTAGATAGTTGGCAAACAGCAAAATGGTATCCAACATATGTCCCCGACCTCAAAACCAAGGATCAATCAGTTTTATATCACAGAGTATCTTTTCCTAGTTGTGAAACATTTATATCTACTAGGTAAGAATGTCTCCCCAACTTAAAGCTAGATTACTTCTTTACAACAACCTCTTCCTTTCCAATACCCTTTATTACTAGCCAGCAAAAATGTTTCTTATTTTAACATTACCTCAAGATGGATGAAGTATTATGTTGGTGGTATTTCATATAATGTTTAAAAGACACCTCAGTTTTTTTTTTTTAACTGAGATTTAGTGGATACCTGAGTCATTCTACAAGTCCATCAGCAACATATATACAACCTCTCCTTTTAGATAGTAATGTAAATCTCATCCATTTTGCATTGATTCTTATTAATTTATTTTTTCAGGTGACAAGTTTTAACTAAGTCCATAAATTCTAGGGACATATCTACAGTGTCACAAAATGCTGAAATTTCCAAGAAAGCTCTAATTGTGAAAATTTTCCTCTTTAATCTTGTGCCCGAATCTTTTACATTGAAAAATACAATGTTAAAAAATCTTATATAGGACATGTCTCCTTTCCAATCAAGAAGTTGAAAAGGTAGGAAATGACAAGGGTGAGAAATATAAATCCGATCACCATACTAGGCCAAAATGCCTCCACAACAACACTTGGCCAACAACATATGGAATATAAAAGAAAAATTATACAAAAAGTGAGAGCATAAATTATCACAGTATATATAAAATTCACTATTATAAAGTTTGTCACTAGTTAAGCAAAAGTCCAGATGTATTTCTCAGCTACCTCTGTGCTTTCTTTTTTTTTTTTTTTCATTTTGGTAATTCACTACATGACAGTCAAAGCAAAGAGATTCCAAGCAACATCCCAATATTGCTTGCTGAAAGTGAAGAGGACTTAAAGCACTTACTGATGAAGATCAAAAGATCATAGCCTTCACTATGGATTACACCTCAACATAGAGAAAACAAAAATCTTTACAACTAGACCAGTAAGCAACATCATGATAAACAGAGAAAAGATTGAAATTGTCAAGGATTTCAATTTTACTTGGATACACAATCAACACCCATAGAAGCAGCAGTTAAGAAATCAAAAGACGCATTGCATTGGACCAATCTGCTGCAAAGGACCTCTTTAAAGTGTTGAAAAGCAAAGACGTCACCTTGAAGATGAAGGTGCACCTGACTCAAGCCATGGTATTTTCAATAGCCTCATATGCATGTAAAAGCTGGGCAATGAATAAGGAAGGCCAAAGAAGAATTGACACCTTTGAATTGTGGTGTTGGTGAAGAATATTGAATATACCACGGACTGCCAAAAGAATGAACAAATCTGTCTTGGAAGAAGTATAACCAGAACACTCATCAGAAACACGGATGCCAAAACTGTGTCTTACATACTTTGGACAGGTTGTCAAGTGGGATCAGCCCCTGGACAAGGACATCATTCTTGGTAAAGTACAGGGTCAGTAGAAAAGAGGAAGACCCTCAATGAGATGGGCTGACACATTGGCTGCAACAATGGGCTCAGGCTCAGCAATGCTTGTGAGCATGGTGCAGGACTGGGCATTGTTTCCTTCTGTTGTATGCAGGGTCACTATGAATCAGAGCCAACTCAACTGCACCTAACAACGACAACATATCCAGGCATCTATACTATATCAACAAGGGTTACATTTTTTTTGGTTTCTGGTGGAAGAGTTGGAGGGGCTCTTTGAAAATGAAAGAGTTTCCCTGAGAAGCACATCTTAATAAAGCAGAGATTTTTTTTCAGTATAATTACTATTACTAAGAACATCTCAGTAGTCCCGGGGAAACATTTGTCCCTATTAATGAGTAGGACAGAACTCATCTATTATACTCACTACCATGTGTAGGATGCAGAATTCCAAAGACTCACATGGTAATGAATATAACAGAACGAGCATAGGAAACTTTCAAACCGTGTTGCTAACAAAGGTCATGGGTAAAGTTTGGTGTAGTTAATTTTTATTTTACCGTGCAGGGCAAAAACTCTGTAAAGCAAGCAAAATATACGTGTCTTCTAATAAACTCAATGATTATAGTAACATCCTGAGAACTACAGGTAGTCCCTGATTTACAACTGGGTTCTGTTCTGACTTAAGTCAAATACCTTTTTTTTTTTAGTTTTCATTATTATTGCCTTTTAGTATCAGTATCTTTATAAATCTGATCTTTATTTGTTTTGGGGGGTTGTAAATATAAGCTTACAGATATATTTTAATACACACACATATAAAAAGTCAAAAAATTTTTCTCTGACAGTGAAGAAGAGTTGCACAGTGTTGGCATTTTGTCAGCTGTGATAATAACTCCACTTGTGGAAGGTTCTGGATCATCTAGATTATCCCTGGGAATGAGGATAGTGTTCCTAGTCAGAAAAGTAGTGAGAGTTGTCTGTATGGTCCTTTTCTTTTTTTCTTCATACATTTCGCAGTAACATCTCACTGCTTCCAGAATCTCATCAACTTTAGCAAAGCAATCAGTGTTTGGGTCCATGTTTTCAAGCAACTGAAGCCCTTGATTTAGTTTAGGAAAAACTTCAACTAATTCTTTCATTGTAAAATTTTCAACAACTTCTCTCCTTCCTCTTCCTCATTATTTCTTTCTTTTTCAGCATTTCTTTCCTCTTCAAAATTCATTAAGCACTGATCTGTCAATATACAGCAGCGTTTTGAACAGTAAATCATAACACTGAACATCTGTGAGTGAACACCTGAGGATGATAACATCAGCTAATCACACACTGCAATACTACATGTAGTACATATTACTAACGGTAAGATGTACAAAAAACTAGACAGTCATAAGTGTGATTCATCGAAACTAGAATACGTCATAAATCAGGGACTACCTGTATTTTGAATAACTCCTACATTTTACTAAGCTATTTTAGGATGTTTCACAGTCTGTTCCACAGTCAGCCCCGGCCTTGTTCTGACTGATGATGTTTACCTGTGTTTTATTGACTATGTAAAGCCATTCAACTGTGTGGATCATAACAAATTATGGATAACGTTACCCGTACAAAGAATGGGAATTCCAGAACACTTAATTGTGCTCGTGAAGAAAATGTACATAGATCAAGAGGCAGTTGTCCAGACAGAACAAGGGGATACTGCATGACTTAATGTCAGGAAAGGTGTGTGTCAGGGTTGTATCATTTTACCATACCTATTCAATCTGTATGCTGAGTAAATAATCCAAGAAGCTGGACTATATGAAGAAGAACAGGGCATTAGGACTGGAGGAAGACTCATTAACAACCCGCGTTATGCAGATGACACACCTTGCTTGCTGAAAACGAAGAAGACTTGAAGTACTTATTGATGAAGATCAAAGGTCACAGCCTTCAGTACGCATTACACCTCAACATAAAGAAAACAAAAAACCTCAAAACTGGACCAATGAGCAACATCATGATAAATGGAAAAAGATTGATGTTGTCAAGGATTTCATTTTACTTGAATCCACAATCAACAGCCATGGAAGCAGCAGTCAAGAAATTAAAAGACGCATTCCATTGGGAAAATCTGCTGCAAAGGCCGTCTTTAAAGTGTTGAAAAGCAAAGATGTCACCTTGAAGACTAAGGTACGCCTGACCCAAGCTATGATATTTTCAATCACATCATATGCTTGTGAAAGCTGGACAATGAATAAGGAAGACCGAAGAAGAACTGACACCTTTGAATTGAGGTGTTGGTGAAGGATATTGAATATACCATGGGATGCCAAAAGAATAAACAAATCTGTCTTGGAACAAGTACAACCAGAATGCTTATTAAAAGCAAAGATGGTGAGACTGCATCGTACATACTTTGGACATGTTGTCTGGAGGGATCAGTCCCTGAAGAAGGACATCGTGCTTGGTAAAGTACAGGGTCAGCACAAAAAAGGAAGGCCCTCAAAGAGATGGATTGACACAGTGGCTGCAACAATGGGCTCAAGCATAACAAAGATTGTGAGCATGGTGCAGTACTGGGCAGTGTTTTGTTCTGTGGTACATAGGGTTGCCATGAGTTGGAACTGACTCAATGGCACCTAATGACAATAACATTTCAGGATACACTCAAATTTTCCTTCTTGGTGAGTAGATACAAAGTGTATAGTCTTTAATTTCAAAGACTTTCTGCTCTTTCACATTATCCATGTTCACTGGCAGCCCTACCAGCTGGTTTTCACACTTGCCACACTGGTCTGATTCCACAGTTGGGCACAGCTTTCTTCAAATTGGGCTACCCACCCTCCATCCCAGGCCTTTTACTTTTTTTTTTAATTCCATTTCAATCAGGATTTATTACTACATCTTCAGAGCATGATACTTTGGATAAGAAAAATTTTCACTTAAAGTTCCTTCAATTTTGTGTTAAATGCCCTACTATATGGAGAGAGATTCTCCCAATTGCAACAGTTGATATGAAAAGTGGGTGATACGAAAAGATCCCCTTCATATGCAGTTAAGTTAAACATTTAATATTATTAAGCGTAGCCCTTCTTGATCTTCCCAAGTCAGAATGAGTCCCTTTTGCAATATTCACTCGAACCCTTTGCCATCGAGTCGATTCCAACTCATAGCAACCCTATAGGGCACAGTAGAACTGCTCCACAGGTTTTCCAAGCGGCTGGTGGATTTGAACATCAATGTCAATGCCAAGCTCTTAACCACTGCGCCACCACAGCACGTATCATACCATACATATCATACTGCTCTCAGCAGATTAAACAGTCTTGGATGGCAGGAAGCATATGCTATTTATCTTGGAATCATAGTTGTAAAATTATTGGCTGGAATCTAACAATTATTTTTCCCAGATACTTTCCTCATAGAAATTAATATAAAAAAACTCATGGCTTTTGTCTAATGAGCAAGTTTGTTGGAAGATGGCATGTGAACAGATTTAATACCACCAGGAAAAATTAGGCAAGAATTTGAAAGGGGCAAAAAGACTGCTGAAGTCCTGTCTAATGCATCCTTCTTGGTTACCTCTGCCTTTTATTGTCCTTTAACTATTTTATAAATCTGTACATTGATGACTGGTGATACTGCAAATGATTACTAACTATAGAAATGCAAATGAGTGAGTCTTTTACAATGCAATTCATTATTGCCATGTGGACACAGAAGTTTTAAATCTATTTGAAAGTTCGTTTCAATTTTCCTTATTGCCTATGTATATATGTTTGTTTGAATTCTCCTTTGAACTAGTTTTAACATCTTTATAAGTTTTCTTATAAATTAATGAGTCAAACAAAATGTTTAGCATATGTTCATTTTATATGAGAGTCATGATTCTACTTTTTTTAAAAGGAAATTATCTTTTCACAACACATTTCCAATTTTTTTCTAGCCAAATCATTTAAGTCAAGTGTTTTAATAAACTTTATAGGTTGTCTGAGAGACTTCATTCACTTTTGCAGGGCAAAACAACAACAACAAAAAAAACAAACCCTTTGCTGTTGAGTTGATTCCGATTCACAGTGACCCTAAAGGACAGGGTAAACTGCCCCATAGGGTTTCTAAGGAGCACCTGGTGGATTCAAACTGCCAACCGTTTGGTTAGCCGCCATAGCTCTTAACCACTACACCACCAGGGTTTTTTCAGGACCAAGTAAACTTATTTCCTGACTTGAATGAAGCTTTTAAATGGTACCAGAATATAATTTACTATACACTGAGAAAGCAAAGTTATAAAATAATAAAATATCCTTTAAAATGTATATTTTAAGCTACAAATGAGAGCACAGGAATCAGTGTTTTTAAGACATCACAACAAATAAAAGAACAAAAGATTCTGACCCTATTCATGCTTGCTAGAAAGACATTTTCCAGATTCATCTTCCCTAGTCAATTCAAACACTACAAAGACCTATATACACTGTTTCCTTGTTATTACTCTTCTCTAAACTAAGAAGTGGACTTTAACATTTTCTTTTCGAAACTGTTTCTAGTGAGTAAGATCCAGGGTTCGTCAGTGTTCATCACCAATGATCTAGCTGTGAAAATTGGTATATTGAGAAGGAACTGATTTCTTTTTAGAGACAGTCTCTTGTATGACAAAATGTAAATCATCAGACTCACAAACTATTTTCTATATTAGTATGTTGACAATGATATCCTGGCAAATTTTCAAAAGAAGAAATTAATATTCTCTTTATTGTTGCTTGGTGATACTCTCATTGGGGCAGTTAATAGTCTACAGGAAGTATTAGAGATGGTGTGTGTGTATGTGTGTGTGTGTTGGATACTTACACGGCTATTCCCCCGGTCCAGTTTTGCCACACTAGAAATAGATCCATCATTGGGGATTGTTGAAAACTGGAACAATCTTTGCAACTTTAAAAAGCATCCCAAGCTCAGAAAAGGTATTGCACAAATCTTTCCCCAACTTGCTTCATTAAAGCCAATAAACACTAATAACTCTTCAGGAGATATCAAACTTTACAGAACATAGCTAATGAGACTGAAGACAAGAGGAGTTTATAAGTATGCCTAAAGTACTAACATATTTTCACTTGGCAAATACCTACAAAGGTTTTCAAATTTATAGAAAGATTCTAGCACAGACACATAAATATTGAACCACAGAACAGGCTGTTTCTACATTTTATTGCTTGCTTCATCAACAGGAGTTTTTGAAGGTGTCCTTATTTAATCCCTACACAATTACCACAATTAATCTTTACACTAATAAACTGTTTCAATAAATATTTGTGAACGGCCTAGGGAACCATAATTAAAAAATAAATTTGATGAATGATTACACTTTTCAGAAGCCAGCCATTAAAGCCAAATGGTAGTGTTACCTGTTTCATTGTTTTATAAGAGGTACTAAACTAAAAATATGAAGCATAACCCTGAAAGAGAAATGGTCATAAAATATTAGATGTATAATTTCATTTCCACACAGCATTTTTAAGCCGAAAGTATATAGGTATACATATTCTTTTTCACCACGAGGTGAGAAAGAATCCTCATTATCTCACTCAATCTATTTCAGATGGACAGTCTCTCTGAACGGCTAAGAGTCACAAGGCATTTCAAAGAGGCCAGTGACCTCATTATCCAAAACACAGAGAAGGCTACGATGACTCAAGAGATGAATTTACTGAGATTCGTTTTCTAGGATTATCAACTTTAATTAAAAGAAATTATCCAGAAGAACATATAGCTACCTAATGGATAAGAATGTACCTAAAAATTTTTTTTTTAAAAAAAGGTCAAACACATTAATTCACTTCTTTTACTAACCATCTATGCATAGACAGTTGTAAAATAAAGATCTGGAGACAGGGATTAGTTTTTGGCCTAATATATTTGTTCTGTAAGAAATAGATTATTCTCAGTTAAGTTCAATGGTGTATTACAAAAATTTTGTGACTTCTACTGGAAACAATTTCAATTTGACCTGTTTGCTATTTGACTGATACAGAGAAAAAATAAATATCTGCAGTCAAAGTGTTCAAGAATAATTAAAGGAAAACTCTATCCTTATTTTAAAAGACAGCCTTTGTCTGGGTTGAGAAGCTGTGTTTGCTGACCCACACCCCCATTTGAGGTAAGGCTTTCATTTCTGGTCAATAAGGAGTGACATCAAAGAGCATAGAAGATTTACAGAAAGAAAAAGACATAAAATTAACCATTCATTCTTTGATCTCAGAGTTTCCCGATAATTAACAAGTAAGAGGGCACTCTTACTTTGTTCTTATAACAAAAAGAACCACTTATAAAGGTCAGTAAAAGGGTGGATAAGTTACACACTGAGAAAAAAAAGTGAGAAAGTGAAATTAAATGATTTAAAGGTTGACAGAGCTGTTTTAAAACATCTTGAACAAATCAAAAACGATTTCAGGCTTTCTCTAACCATTGTTTTGAGAGCATTTATGAAAGAGCTGTTTCATTGTTTACAGAGGATACATATTTTATCAGTATCTCAGTATCCAAAACTACACGGTATGTATACACTTCACAATATAATAAAACAAACAAAAAAACATTGCCTTTGGTAAAATAGCAATAAAAAAAGCATCTCCAAGGAGACTAATTTTGGTCAAGAAAAAGAGACGATAAAAGTTTCCACACCAAATGCATGTTAGGAAATGGTCCTTTCAAAAATGCATAATTTTTTAAATCTAATGAAATTATCCATTCCAGACTAATTTAATAAAAGAAAGACAACCAAATCAACAATGTTTGAAGTTCTAAAATGTGAATATCACATTATTAGTAGCATTTACAGAAATCCTACAAAACTTTTTAACATCCTGGCATTTCCAAGCCAGCAGATTTCATTCATAAGCTCAATTCATTTAAATATTTTCCACTTACAATTGAATTAAAGTTTCTTGTGTACTTCCACTGCAGTGAAAGAGAACTGAGCTTGAAACTAACTCTACTTGAACTCCAGTGGCACACACGATTAATTGGTTCAAAAATTTGAGCTGAGATGGTTTCTTCAAGCTAAGAAAAGAAATGCTGTCCTGAATGATAACATAATGACACAATAATTTCCTTAATTCTGAAAAATGTTGGTGACCTCAGAGCACCTGTCATAGAATTATCATCTCATGAGTTTGTCCTTTAAAACTGTTTTCTAGTAATTCAGTGGTTAATCCCATTCTAATAAAGCCAACTCCCCACCAAAAAAAAACCAAAAAATGGACCCCCCCCATCAAGTTCCTAACACCACAGAGTTAACAATGTTATGAAATAATGGAGGGGAAAAAAAAAATCAATCTTGTTTGCTTCTGGGGGGAATTTTTAATTCTTTGCTTATACTACTATAAATTTGGACTGAAATTCTTGCAGATATGATCACCATACTAATAAAAACATTCAGTTTTCTTCAGAATGAGAAATTTCCATTTCAAATAAAACTCTATGTAGTCAATGTTGTGAAAGCCCTTAGTAAGGTAGCTAAGTCACACTAACCCGTTCACAGTAAAGGAAGGTAAATAAACTTCAAACTAGATTTCACAAAACAATTTCATTTTTTAATAATACAAGGTCAGTATAGGACTTTGAAAAATATGCAGGTGACACAACCTTGCTTGCCAAAAGTGAAGAGGACCGAAGCCTTCAGTATGGATTACACCTCAGCATAAAGAAAACAAAAATCAGCACAGCTGGACCAATAAGCAACATCATGATAAACGGAGGAAAGATTGAAGTTGTAAAGGATTACATTTTCCTTGGATCCACAATCAACACCCATGGAAGTGGCAATCAGGAAATCAAAAGACATATTGCATTGGGCAAATCTGCTGCAAAAGATCTCTTTAAAGTGTTAAAACGCAAAGATGTCACTTTAAGGACTAAGGTGCACCTGACCCAAGTCATGGTGTCTTCAATCACCTCATATGCATGTGAAAGCTGGGTAATGAATAACGAAGACCTCAGAAGAATTGATACCTTTGAATAATGGTGTTGGTGAAGAATACTGAATATACCATAGGTTACCAGAAGAACTAACAAATCTGTCTTGAAAAAAGTACGGCCAGAATGCTCATCATAAGCAAGGATGGCGAGACTTTGTCTCACATACTTTGAACATGTTATCCGGAGGAACCAGTCCCTGGAGAAGGACATTATGCTTGGTAGAGGATCAGCAAAAAAGAGGAAGACCCTCAATGAAATGGGTTGACACAGTGACTACAACGATGGACTCAAACATAGCAAAGATTGTGAGGATGTCGCAGGACCGGGCAGTGTTTCCTTCTGTTGTACATATTGTTGCTCTAAGTCAGAATCTACTTGACAGCACCTAACAACAACAATGAAATAGTAATGAAATAGCAAATGTTGCCCAGATCACATATGACAATTGAAGACTATAACTTGCTTTGTTCTGAAGATTCTAAGCAGTTTCGGAATTATAAAGTAGAAAAGTTAATTTCCCTTAAGGGAATTTCCCTTCTGCAAGGGGCTACTTTTGCAAACCTTGTAGTCAAGCCGGTGTTTGGCTATTACCTTCGCATTGTTATCAGGAAAACTTGCTTCATACTGAGGCACTGATGGTTCTTTAGAGGTTCTATTGGCAGGATGGTACCTTCGCAGAGTTGAAAAATATTTTGTCTCATCAATCTGGATTTAGATTACTCTGTGCCTAAATTCTTTTCTTCCCCAACGCCATCTGTCAGTTTGTTGTTCTATGGTGCCTTGCGTGTCGCTGTGATGCTGGAAGATATGCAATCGGTATTCAAATATCAGCAGGGTCACCCATGGTAGACAAGTTTCAGCTGAGCTTCCAGACTAAGACAGAGTAGGAAGGAGGACCTGGCAGTCTACCTCTGAAAAAAACTGGCCAGTTAAAAACTTACGAACAGCAGCAGAACATTGATACAGTGTTAGAAGATGAGCTCCTCAGGTTAGAAGGCCCTCAAAATACCCCTGGGGAAGAGCTGCCTCCTCAAAGTAGATGTGGATGGAGTCAAGCTTTCGGGACTTTCATTTGCTGATGTGGTATGACTCAAAATGAAAAAAACGGCTGCCAACATCCATTAATAATCAGAACATGGAACATATAAAGTATGAATCTCAGAAAATTGGAAGTCATCAAAAATGAAATGGGATGCATAAACATCGATACCCTAGGCATCAGTGAGCTGAAATGGACTGCGATTTTCGATTTTGAATCAGACAAGCATATAGTCTACTATGCTGGGAATGACAAATTGAAGAGGAATAGCACTGCATTCATGGTCAAAAAGAACATTTCGAGATCTGTCCTGAAGTACAACGGTGTCAGTGATAGGATAATATCCATACTCCTACAAGGAAGACCACTTAATATGACTACCATTCAAATTTATGCATCAACCATTAAGGCCAAAGATCAAGAAACTGAAGACTTTTATCAGCTTCTGTAGTCTGAAGTTGATCAAACATGCAATCAAGATGCATTGATAATTACTGGTGACTGGAATGGGAATGTTTGAAACAAAGAAATAGGATTGGTAGTTTGAAAATATGGCTTTGGTGATAGAAATGATGCTGGAGATCACATGATAGAATTTTACAAGACCAACCACACCCTCCTTATAAATATCTTTTTTCAACAGCATAAGTAGTGACTATACATGAGGACCTCGCCAGATGGAATAAACAGGAATCAATCAAGTTGACTACTTCTGTGGAAAGAGATGATGAAACAGCTCAAAATCATCAATCAGGACAAGGTCAGGGGTCATCTGTGGAACAGACCATTAATTGCTCATATCCAAGTTCAAGTTGAAGCTGAAGAAAATAAGAACAAGTTCACAAGAATCAAAGTACAACCTTGAGTATAAATTAAAAAAACCAAACCCATTGCCATCTAGTATATCCCACCTGAATTTAGAGACCACCTGAAGAATAGATTTTATGCACTGAACACTAATGACCAAGGACCAAGATCAGACAAGTTGTAGAATGACACTGAGGACATCATACATGAAGAAAGCAAAAAGTCATTAAAAAAGCAAGCAAGAAAGAAAGAAGACCAAAATGGATGTCAGAAGAAGCTCTGAAACTTGCTCCTGAAAGTCCAGTAGCTAAAGTGAAAGGAAGAAATGATTAAGTAAAGAGCTGAAAAGAAGATTTCAAAGAGAAGCTCCAGAAAGACAAAGTAAAGTATTATAATGACATGTGCAAAGACCTGGAATTAGAAAACGAAAAAGGGAGAACAAGCTCGGCATTTCTCAAGCAGAAAGAACTGAAGAAAAAAATTAAGCCTGGAGTTGCAATATTGAAGGATTCTAGGAGAAAATATTAAACAACTCAGGAAGCATCAAAGGAAGATGGGAGGAATACACAGAGTCACTATACCAGAAAGAATTCATGGACTTTCAACCATTTCAGGAGTTGGCATAGGATCAGGAACTGATGGTACTTAAGGGAGAAGTCCAACCTGCACTGAAGGCACTGGCAAAAAACAAGGCTCCAGGAATTGACAGAATACCAACTGAGATGTTTTATCAAATGATTGCAGCATTGGAAGTGCCCACTTGTCCATGCCAAGAAATTTGGAAGACAGCTATCTGGCCAACCAACTGGAAGAGATCCATATTTATGCCTACTCCAAAAAAGGTGATCCAACGAAATGTGGAAATTATGGAACAATGTCATTAATATTATATGCAAATAAAATTTTGCTAAAGATCATTCAAAAGTGGTTGCAGCAGTACATTGACAGGGAACTGACAAAAATTCAAGCTGGATTCAGAAGAGGATGTGAAATGAAAGATATCATTGCTGATGTCAGATGGATACTGGCTGAAAGCAGAGAATACCAGGATGATGTTTACCTGTGTTTTATTGACTATGCAAAGGCATTCCACTGTGTGGATCATAACAAATTATGAATAACATTGTAAATAATGAGAATTCCAGAACACTTAATTGTGTTCATGAGGAGCCTGTGCACTTAATTGTGCTATGTCTCTGTACATAGACCAAGAGGTAGTCTTTCGAACAGAACAAGGGGATGCTGCGTGGTTTAAAGCCAGGAAAGATGTGCCTCAGGGCTGTATCCTTTCACCATACTTATTCACTCTGTATGCTGAGCAAATAAATTGAGAAGCTGGACTATATGAAGAAGAATGGGCATCAGGATTTGAGGAAAACTAATTAAGGACCTTGCTTGCTGAATGGAAACCCTGGTGGTATAGTGGTTAAGAACTACGGCTGCTAATCAAAAGGTCAGCAGTGTGAATACACCAGGTGCTCCTTGGAAACTCTATGGGGCAGTTCTACTCTGTCCTATAGGGTTGCTATGAGTCAGAATTGACTTGATGGCAATGGGTTTTTTTTTGTTGTTGTTGTTTTTTCATTTGCTTAAAGCACTTACTGATGGAGATCAAAGACCAAAGCTTTCAGGAAGGATTAAACCTCAACATAAAGAAAACAAAAATCCTCACAACTGGACCAATAAGCAACATCATGAAAAACAGAGAAAAGATTGAAATTGTCAAGGATTTCATTTTACTTGGACCCACAATCAATGTCCATGGAACCAGCAGTCAAGAAATCAAATGACACATTGCATTGGGCAAATTTGCTGCAAAATTTTAAAGTTTTAAAATGCAAAGATGTCACTTTGAGGACTGAGATGCACCTGACCCAAGCTGTGGTGTTTTCAATTGCCTCATACGCATGAGAAAGCTGGACAATGAATAAGGAAGACCTAGAAAGAACTGATGCCTTTGATTTTTGGTGTTGACTAAAAATATTGAATACACCATGGACTGCCAAAACAATGACCAAATCTGTCTTGGAGGAAGTACAGCCAGAATGCTTCTTAGAAGCAAGACTGGCAAGACTTTGTCTCACACACGTTGGACATGTTATCAGGAGGGATCAGTCCCTGGAGAAGGACATCATGCTTGATAAAGTAGAGGGTCTCTGAAAAAGAGAAAGACCCTCAATGACATGGATTGATGCTGTGGCTGTTAACAATGGGCTCAAACATAACAGTGATTATGAGTATGTCACAAGACTGGGCAGTGTTTCTTTCTGTTGTACATAGGGTCGCTATGAGTTGGAACCAACTCAACAAAACATAACAACAACATGCTTAAATTTTATTTTTATTCCTTAACGCATGAATGGTGGATAAGAGCTTGGCTGCTAACCACAATGTTAGCAGTTTGAATCCACCAGCCACTCCTTGAAAACCATATGGGGCAGTTATACTCCATCCTAAAAGGTAGCTATGAGTCGAAATCAACTGGATGGCCTGGGGTTGGGCTTTTTTTGGTTTTTGGTGCTCTCATATAAGCATTTGATCACAAAAATCATGAGATCTGACCATGAGAGCAAGTGTCTCCCTCATCAAGCTTCACTTCATATTCTAGGGGCTCATAACCTGGATAGGGCTGTTATCCTCTATAAATGTTATTTAAGACTGAATGATGTAGACTCTGGGAAATGTAATGTGGATATTGTGATTATCATAGAGGTCATGGGAATTCATGCAACCTTCTGATGGGAAGAAATTTCTTCTACAGGAAATGAATGTTTCTGTTATCAATCATCCTGGACCATGACTTTCAGGTACAAAGCCCTTAGGTGGAAAAGTCTTCCTTCTCTCTCTCTGGCTACAGTGCATTTAGGCTCAGGCCCTGAATATGAATGTGTTACTGGATGTTGAGCTAGTCTATGGAGAGCTTCCGAGAAGGATAGGATATGAGGTTGCATTTAGGCTGCAAGTACTATGAGTCATGGGAACTGATCTTCTGTGCTCTACTTATATTACTCTTGTGACTTTGGTGAAGCCTGGAATGATTATGCTATTGTGTGTTGAGGAGAGAAGGGTTCCCACTCCAAGACTAGTACAGCACTGTCACTACAGTAGCCAGTGGATGGCAGCCAGTACTTGCAGAGTGGATATTTCTCAAGGTCTACCAGTAGTAGCAAACTCAAGACATGGAAACTTGAACGAAGGTATAGGATGGACATGTTCCAAAGCAGGTGGATCATGGGAGGACCCTATGAGAAACTCTCGGAATAACAGGGATTCTTACGAGCCTTGCTTTCATGAAGATTGGCTGGTGTGCAGAAATAACATATAATCCCATTTTTTAAAGTCCCAGGCTGGTGAGGACAATGGTATATGGGTATGCATATGTAAATATATCATATCTACCTCAGGTTTTGTATTCTGCTTTTTCTTTTAATACCTTAACATGAGCATTTGTGTATGTAGTTGAATAGTCATTGAACATAATAACCTTTATTAGCTGCATAATATTCCTTTGTATGGATACTATAAATAAATAATTTCCCTTTACTGAGGATTTGAGTTATTTTTTCCTATTAAATAGTTTGGCTATGCATATCATTATACATAAATGTTTTTCTCTATCTGCGGTTATTTTCTCACCTGAATCAGAATTATTGACTCAACCAAATAGGAGTATTCCAAGTCTACATCTAAGGCAGGAAACGGGGATCCCCAAGTAAAGGAAACAAAATTTAGCCTGGCCATATAAGGTGTGAAGGGGAAACTCGGGTACTGAGGCAATTCATTTGTTCACTCATAGCATGAAGTAGAATTTTTTTTCTGTTCCTTCTTCTAGTTTGCTGCATTTTCCTGGATTTCTCTACAGAGCCACTTCATTTGCTTATTTGTGATTCCTGCTCCCCCCCAAACTGAGTTTTTATGTGATTACAGCCTCCTTATATCAACTCAAGCTCCAAGACTAAAGTCTTTGTTGCCTCCACCTAACTGGATTAGTTTCTATATTTCTTAGTCAGATATCACAATAAAATACCCAGGTAACCAGTGCTGGTTTTAACTGCATTCACTGTCAGTCCAATAATTTATGGGAAGAGGGAAGCATGGTTTTATATTTTTTAAGGCTGTTCCTACCAGTTTATCTGGGTCATTCTTGTTCTGCTAAACAGCAAAATTGGGTATCATTGGCAAATTTATTAAAATGTTTGGTATAAACTTTTTTTAAAGACTTTAGTAGCCAAAAAACTAAATCCGTTGCCATAGAGTTGATTACAACTCATAGTGACCCCATGTGACAGAGTAGAACTGCCCCATTGGGTTTCCTAGGCTGTAATCTTTACAGAAGCCTACAGCCACATCATTCTCCCATGGAGCAGCTGGGTGGGTTTGAACCATCGACCTTTTAGTTAGCAGCTGATCACTTATCCACTGTGCCACCAGGGCTCCTTAAAGACCTTAATACATACACTCACTCTTCACTTATTGACACAGTTAGGTTCCAAAGACCAGGTTATTATGTGAAAATTGGCATTAAGCAAAAATGGAGGATGACCACATCAGATCACAAAATGGAGGATGACTACATCATTACATAATGGCCAAATTACATCATTACATAACTGCCAAATTACATCATTACATACCTGCCATAACTACAACACTGAGAATCATGGCCCAGCCAAGTTGACACATAACCTTAACCATAACAGCCAGCATTATTCTCACCTCACAACTCAGCATTTGTTACTGACAGATGTATGCTGTTAATTCACAAAATAGTCTGATAGTAGATTTTTTTACAGTTGTCATAAATGTGAAATGTTGGATCACGAGATAGTTGGTGAGTAAGGAGTAGCTGTAGTACCAAATTGCTTAAAAGAACAAAGGTAAAAAGGTATCCTCCATCAGCAACTTATTAAAAGGATCTAGTCCATTGTAGCCTTACCAACAATGATTACAATCTTTTTCTACTTTTTCCAATTTAATAGCCAAAATAGTCTATCTCTTTTAATTACTAATGAAGTTGAAGGTTTTTTTTTATTAAAATCCCTTTTATAAAATTATTTTCCCCTCGACATTTTTCCATTGAAGTGTTAGAATTTTTCTGACTGCTTTTAAAGCTTTTTATAATATGTATGAAAAATATTAAGTCTTTCATATTTTGTTAGTATTTTCTATAGATTAATGCTTATCTTTTAACTTTGTTTTATGTGTATGACATATAAAAACTTTTATCCTCCAGTTTGGTAAACTCTGTATTTTTCTTATTTCACGTAAAAATCCTTTCCTTACTTTGGGATAGTTAAGCACTCAACTCAGTTTACGCTGTTGTATAGCATGAGGAAGGCACCAACTTAAGTTTTGTTTTTTCCAAATAGGAATTTCCCAGCATCAATTTTTGTGATGCTTTCAATATTATATAGTAAGTCCTGCTCAGGGCTGCATATTCTGCTTTGATAATATGGCAGGCTGCATGCCAGGAACACTGTTTTAATTTTTATAATGTTATAGTCAACTTTAATATTTAATGTCATCTGTTCAGTTTTTCATATATAATTTATATTCATTCCTTCAATAAAAGTTTGATCAGAATTTTGTCAAATCCATAAATAAAATTGCATAGAATGTTTAAAATATTCTGTCTTCTGATATAGGAGCATAGTATTTCCCCATTTGTTTGACTCCATGGAAACTGTCTTGGTTATCTAGTACTGCTATAATAGAAACACCATAAGTGGTTGGCTTTAAGAATCAGCAATTTATTTTCTCACAATTTAGAGGCTTGAAGTTCAAATTCAGGGTGGCAGCTCTAGGGGAAGGCTTTCTCTCTCTACCAGCTATGAAGGAAGGTCCTTATCTCTTCTAAGTTTCTGCTCCTGGGCTTGACATCTCTCTCTCCCCATCTCTGCTTGTCTAACCTGCTATTTTCATATTGTAAGATACTGACTCAGGACACACTGTACGCTAATCCTATATCATTAACATAACTAAGTGAGATTATAAGCAGAGGCATAGAGGTTAGGATTTATAACACATATTTTGGGGGGATATAATTCAATCCATAATATTGCAAACTTCGGCCCCTAAAATTCATGTCCTTGCAACAGAGCCCTTATGGTGCAGTGATCAACAGCTTAGTTGCTAACCAAAACGTCAGCAGTTTGAATCCACCAGCGACTCCTTGGAAATCCTATGGATGGTTTAACTCTATCCTATAGGGCTGCTATGAGTTGAAACTGACTCAATGGCAATGAGTTTTTTTGGTGTGGCTTTATGCCACATGCAAAAGACATTCACCTCATCATGTCATTCCAAAAGTCTTAAATTGACTTGAAGTCCAAAATCTCATCTTCTGAATCATCGAATTCAAATACGGGTAAGACTTTAGGTATATTCCATCCTAGGACAAAATTCCTCTTCATCTGTGAACCCGTGAAACCTTGACTACAAGTGATTGGCTTCTAAAATAAAATGGCAGAAAAGGCACAAGGTGGACATTTCCGTTACAAATGAAAGAAATTGAAAGGAAAGAAGGGATGACAGGTACCAAGCAAGTCCAAAATCCAGCAGAACAAATTACATTTGGTCTCAAGGCTTGAAAATAATCTTCTATTCTCTGACCATCTGGGCAATGGCCTCACCCTCCAGACTCTGGGTATTGGCCATACTTTGAATTCTTGGTGAAAGCTCCTAGGCCCTGGGCTTCAGCTCCACCTTCCAGGCCCACTAGGATGGCAACTCCGTTCCCTTGGCTTTGAGAAGCCCCATTCTCCTAGTACATGTGAGTAGTGACTCTACCCCCACTCAACCCCAGCAGACCTGATTCTTCTGCCCCTTGGGCATAGCAGCCCCATCCCCTCAGTTTTGAGCAGCGGCCCCATGTCCCTGGCATTTGTGAATGGTAGCCCTAAACTCCAGAACCGAGTTGGTGAAGATTTGACTCTTTTAAACCTAGGAGGCCACGACTCCACCCTATGAAACTGATGCAGCCCTGCTTCCCTTTTTTCTTCCGACAACTCTGCTGATCTCCAAGCTGCTCCAGTGATGGTCCTTTTCTTTTCTTGGAAGACAACAGATGTAGCTCCTTTGGCTTGTTTCCTGTCTATAGAACTTGAAGAGGCTGACAGTGTTCTTTCCTTTCATTCTTTCAGTCTAAGCTGATATTTTTCCTGCTGTGGTAGTTGGTTAGATCCATTAGTCATAGGCTTAATCTCTTCCACAAAAGATGGTGTAGCCACACCCTTGGTGAACTTTCTATTGGGACACATGTCCTTAGTTTGTTCAACGGAATTTTCCAAATCTCTAAGTTTTGTTTTCATTTTACACAGCTCACTTTTAATTCCATCTCCTGCTTCTCGCATTTTACTATAAGCAGCAAGGAAGAGAACCATGTAGCTTATGGCTTAGAAATCTCCTTAGACAAATATCCAAGTTCATCACTTAAAAGTTCTACCTTCCACCAAACATTCGAACATAATTCAAATAAGTTCTTTGTCATTGCATAAAAAGCATCATCCTTCCTCCATTGTCCAGTCACATGTTCATCATTTTCTTTTAAAGCCTCATCAGAAGCACATTTAATGTTCACATTTCTAGCAACGTTCTGTTGCTGGCACCTATGTATTCTCTAAGATGATAGAGGCTTTCTCCATAGCGCTGCTCACTTTATTCTGAGACGTCCTAAGAACTGCCTTTGACATCTACAGTTCCACCAACAGTCCCTTCAAGGGAATGTGTCGCCGTTAGGTGCCAGTGAATCAGCTCTGACTCATACTGGTCCTACGTACAACAGAATGAAACTCTGGTTCTGTGACATCCTCACAACTGTTGCTGTGTTGCTCATTGTTGCACCCACTGTGTCAATCCAACTCCTGGAGGAGCTTCCTCTTTTTCATTGACCCTCTACTTTACCAAGCATGATATCTTTCTCCAGGGACATATCTCTTCTGATAACATGTCCAAAATCTGCAAGATAAAGTTTTATCATCCTCCCTTCTAAGGAACATTCTGGCTGTACTTGTTCAAAGACAGATTTGTTTGTTCTTTTGGCAGTCCACGGTATATTCAACATTCTTCACCAACACCATAATTCAAAGGCATCAATTCTACTTCAGTCTTCCTTATTCACTGTCCAGCTTTCCCATGTGTATGAGGAAATTGAAAAATACCATGGCTTTGGTCAAGCACACCTTAGTCCTCAAAAAGACATCTTTGCTTTTTAATACTTTAAAGAAGTCTTTTGCAGCAGATTTGCCCAATGCAATATGCTGTTTGATTTCTTGACTGCTGCTTCCATAGGGGTAAGGTGGTTAAGCATCTGACTGCTAAACAAAAGGTTCACAGTTCAAACCCACCAGCTACTCCTTGGAAACCATTTGGGGCAGCAGTTCTACTCCATCCTATAGGATCACTATGAACCGAAATTGATGGCAGTGGGTTTGCTTCCATGAGTGTTGATTGTGGATCCAATTACTATAGGGACCTTAAAACTCTTCCAGCTTCTACCCATTACCCAATTCCAAAATCACTTCCACATTTTAGGTATCTGTTAAAGCATCACCCCACTCTCAGTATCAAATTCTGTCTTAGTTATCTAGTGCTGGTATAACAGAAACATCACAAGTGGGTGGTTTCAACAAACAGAAATCTATTTTCTCACAGTTTAGGAGGCTGAAAATCTGAATTCAGGGTGCTGACTCTAAGGGAAGACTTTCTTTGTCACCTCTGGAGGAAGGCCTTTGTCTCTTTTGAGCTTCTGCTCCTGGGTAATCTTCATGCGGCTTGGCATCTCCCTTTCCCCACCTCTGCCTGTCTAATCTGCTCTTTTTATATCTTGTAAGAGATTGACTCAAGGCACACCCTACACTAATCTTGTCTCATTAACTGAACAAAGACAACCCATTCCCAAATGGGATTATAACCATAGGTACAGAGGTTAGGATCTACAACACATATTTCTGGGAATACAAATCAATCCATAAGAGAAATGTACATATAAATTTGCTGGTAGATATGTATTACATATTGTATATTGTAGCTATTCCTAGAGGTTTTTTTTCCCCCCTGTATTTTAGAATAGATTTATATCTTTTACTAGGAGCCCTGGAGACACAGTGGCTAAAGCACTCAGCTGTTAACCAAAAGGTCTGCAGTTCAAACCGACTAGCTGCTCCATAGGAGAAGGATGTGGCAGTCTGTTTCCATAAAGATTTACAGCTTTTGAAATTTTATGGGGCAGTTCTTCTCTGCCCTATAGGGTCACTATGAGTTGGAGCTGCTGTGAAGGCAACAGGTTTGGGTTTTGTTTTGGTTGGTGGTTATTAATAGTATACCAAAAAACCCAAATCAAATCCATTGTCATCAGTCAATCTCAGCTCATAGTGACCCAATAGGACAGAGCAGAGCTGCCCCATAGGGTTTCCAAGGAGTGGCTGGTGGATTCCAACTGCCGACCTTTTGGTTAGCAGCCAAACTCTTAACCACTGTACCACTAGGGATCCTATAGTATACAGGAAAACCTTATGATTATCTTTTGCTTTGTCCTTTCTTAAACCTCCTTATTCCAATTCTAAGAATTTTTATGTTAATTTTGTTATTTTTTCTGGCTAATGAATCACATAATGATAATTTTATGACTCCTTTTCAGTAATTTTATCCCCATTCTGGCCTCTGACGTGAGTTTCAGAATTGGATACCCAACTGGCCACTTGAATCTCCACTTGAAGTTTTAATAAGCATACTGATCTTCAGTCATTGTTCCCCACAAACACTTTATTTCTTATCAAATTATACCATCTATCCAACTGGTTAGGCCAAATAACTCAGGAGTTACGCTGATTCCACTTTGATTCCTCACACCTTACTGTTAGTCTATTAGTCATCCTCCAAAATATATCTCCAATTAAACCATTCTCACTATTTTCTACTCTGACCATTCTAATCCAAAAAACCATTATTTCTCACCTGAGCTACTCTAATGACCTCCTAACTGGTTTCCCTCTCTTCCGCACCCTTTTTCCCCACGATCAGACGGAGCAGCCAGGATGATCCTTCTAAGGTGTAAACTAGATCAAGACACACTCCCGCTTAGTATCTTCATATAACACCCCATTAAAATCAGGATTGTTCACATTGGAACTAAGGAAAGAATTCTAATCCCCATCCAGGGGCAAAGCTAAGAGTTGTGAGTCACCAGACCTATCCGGGGTAAGAAACTTGTCTTAAGAGACTAGATCAGTCAAAGAGGAGATGAAAAGAGCTCTGGCATCACTTCCTTCCCCTCATTCCCAGTATACCTGATGCCAGCTGTACCTCTTCCTTCACATCACGTGGTTACTGAGGCTAACAAGTCTTCACTTCTAACTGAGCTATTCTGAATTAGGTTTCTTGCATTTGCAATACAATCTTTACTTTACCAATCAATGTATAATGTTCCTGGCTTAATTGTAAAATCAGACATATAAATCTCTTTTCTTAACTTTTCTCAAGAAAAGTTAATTTTCTTGAGTAACTTCTAATAAGTACTAGTATTTCTTTAAAACACAATAGAACTTAATCTGAATAATATGTATAAGCAAAGCATCTAGCTAGTGTATTCATTCTCACCCCAAGATTAGGCCCAACACTGTTCATTCCCCTGGCATGAGTATAGTAGCAGCAATGAAAGTATCCAAGAAATGAATACATGAACTATAAGGTTCTCCAGGGTTACTAACAAAGTGATAATAATGACAGAAGTCAGGTGCAATGCTGATAGCTTGAGTACAGGGAGAAACACAAACTAATAGGCTTGGAGTGGTAGAACTAGGCTGGTGTTGAGGCAGAGAGCACGAAGGATTAGCACCAGAACCAGAGGGTTCAGAAAGCTGATCACAGAAAAAAAAGTTTAGATTGGAGTGGATGGAAAGCATTAAGACTATTCGTGGAATGGATCAACAACTTTGAATTTTTATTCTGGCACAAAATGACTGACATTACCCAAGGTCCCAACTAGAAAAGTTCTAGAATAGTGAAGATTCTAGTGAATTGTTTCCATAAAACCAATTACTTTTACATTACCATTTTACCTATTTTTGCTATTTAGAATGCTATTCAGAGACTCAAAATTTCAACTATAGGAGACAGAAAGAGTAGTGATGTGTTCCTTATAAAGGAATATCATTTTAATATGGTGTTAGACAAGTTAACAGATATTCAGAGGCATATACAGCAGATTTCATCTTTATAAATATTAAGAGTATTAAATACTAAAGTTTAATCACTATTAATCAGAGTCCCAGTTCTGGACTTTTAGAATTAGGATGGCTTGACTGATAAAAATAATTATAATGTTCTTTGATGTTGTATTCACAGATTAATTGTATGAGGCTGTTCATTTGATTCATGATTCTTAGGCTTAAATGACAACAAAAAAGAATTTAGGTTAATGATGAAAAAATCTTTTTTGACAGTTAAAGTTATTAAATGCTGAAATAAGTTACAAAAGAGATTATTGAATCATTTTCTCTTTAAGCCTAAAGAAAGCACCTAATAATAGTGGCTTTTACTGGGACAGATAGAAAAACTGAAAAACTTCCAATTCCTTCAAATTTGGTGATTTAAATCCTATGCGGTTCAAAAAATTTGAATTGTGTGACAAAGTTCTTCATAGTCACCAGAGTCTACACCTGAAAGCCACTCTAGAGAATTGGGGCCCATCATTTCTATATATATATATATATATATATATATATATATATATATATATAGTCATTTCTAACTCAAAACTATATTTTTATGAGAAGAAGTAAAGGAGTATGATGTGAGGAAGGAAAAAAAATTTATTATCTTTTCTATACTTACTTAGAACTATACAGAATCAAAATTAAAGGCAGTATTTCATGAGCACAAAATACAAATATTACATAGGCTTCTACAACTCAGCCTTAGGCATAGGCTATTATTCACTGTATTCTTCTACATAAAGCACAATTGTGACAGCACAATTTTAGTTTGAGGTAAATAATAAGCAATAGATTTGATCATTTGGGAGAGTCAGAGAGGGGACTCTCTAAGTAAATGCCAAATATATACATTCATACATATACATATATATTTCAATAAACTTGACATTGCAGCATGGATACTTATTGGTTTCAGGTTCGATGCCAGGAATCTGTGTTAATGAAGTCACTTATCTTAGACTGCTGTAGAAAGCAAACAAACAAAAAAATTAAGTATCATTTTAATAAGGGGCTGCTGAAAATTTTTACCTGAAACATTTGAAAAATTCCATGTACCTTTTTAAAATGGAATTTGAGAGAATTATTTAAACAGTTTGTAGAGAGTACTAGATTCACCCAACAGCAATTCTTCTTCTCAACAATGGCTTGTTTTTGGTATTATATGCTTAGAAATGCATTGTTAAAAAGACCTCATATCTATAACTGAGCTTTCCATTTCATCAATAACTGAGCTTTCCATTTCATCAATTTAGTGATTGCATAGGGAAAATAAAATCCAAATTTAATAACACCAATGAAGAGAGTGCTTAAAAAGTGTGAACTGCCTTTGAGACTTAAATATTAAGTTGGGCCACAGAGACAATATAAATGCAAAGACAAAATGGAAAGAAAAGGGATTTCTAAGAAAACAGATGCAGACTCTCAGAGAAGTTGCCCAATGAATTACAAAAGATAACCTGCTTTTTTAAAAAATGAAAGGAAAAGAAAAAAAGGAAGATACTGATGCATCTTGAACCTCTGAAATTTTAGGCACAAAAAATATAATTTCTTTAGCAACTTTAATATACACTGTCATCTTAGATGGCTTCTTGGAAGCAAACAAATGACTTGAAAATCTTAAGTACACCAAGCTGCTGGTGAACACGCAATTGTAGTGACAATGCATAAAGCATCGCAGCGTAAATGGCGCATCACTCTGATTCAGTGCTTGCTGTCATCTTCACAAAGATACATACACAACCAACAGCAATGTATGAGTGATTCTGGAAGTATATTGAAGAGGCGCTAAGCAAATATACACAGCTATATAAATCCACTCTCGTCCATAGACAATTTAGAACCAGGAATAAACCGTGTTATTACAACGCAATGTAGCTACTCTTGGTACCATAAAGACAATAAACACCAAAAAGGCACTTTGAGTGGTTCTATTAAGTCATAATGGAAATGACTTTCATATGGAAAATGCTCAAGCACTGTTTTCAAAGATTAATTCACTTGAAATTGATTTATTTCAAACCATGTCCAATTCCTGCATCCTGACATGCTCGGTTCTTGGTCATTAAGCACTGAACCCTTTTGATGTGAGACCACATAATCACATTAGTAAAACTGAAATGTACAGCTAAGAATTTTATTAAAAAATATAACTGCCAAGAGAAGATGGAAATTAAAAGCATTTCTACCCAATCACTGAAAATTGTATTCTCAGTAATTTTCTGGATTAAAGTGCCCACAACTACAGTATCTCTGTACCACTATTTAAAAATGAAGTAACAGCATTTTATTACCACCAGCTTCTAATACACACAGAAGTTTATTAAGTAGGAAAAACTGGTTAAGAATAAAGTTGATTCAGCTCTGTAGAATTTCGTTTTGCATTTGGAGCAGTGGCCAAGAATAGGACTGCAGGGTCTGGCCAGTGTTGCTGTCAGTTGCCATCAAGCTGATTCCAACTCTTGGAGCCCCCATGTGTGCAGAGTAGAACTGCTCCATAGGGTTTTCAAGGCCGCAACCTTTAGGAAGCAGATTGCTAGGTCTGTGTTCCAAGGCAGTGGGTCCCAACTGCCAACCTTTCAGCTTGTAGTCTAGCACTCAACCGTTTGCGGTTGTTAGTTGCTCCCTTGTTGGCGCCAACTCATGTTGACTTTATGTACAACAGAGTGAAACATTGCCTGGTCCTGTGCCATCTTCATGGTCATTGGTATGTTTGAGCCCATTGTTGGGCTATTATATCACTCCATTTCTTTGAAGGTTTCCCTCATTTTTGCTGACCCTCTACCTAACATGATGTCCTTTTCTAGAGATTGGGTTTTCTAGACCAAGTATCCAAAGTAAGTAGGACAAACTCTTGCCATCTTAGTTTCTATAGAGTATTCCAGTTGTATTTCTTCTAAGACTGATTTGTTCACTCTAGCAGTCCACAGTATAGTCAGTATTCTTTGCTGACATACAATTTGAATTCACCAATTCTTCTTCTCTTTTCTTTTTTCACTGTACAGCTTTGCATGCACTTAAGACAACTGAAAAGACCATGGCTTAAAAATGGCTTAGGCACATTTTACTCATAAAAGTGACATCTTTGATTTTTAGAACTTAAAAAAGGCATTTGCAGCAAATCTGCCCACTGTAATAAGTCTTTTTGATTTCTTGACTGCTGCTTCCATGGGCGTTGGTTGTTGATTCAAAAAGAATGAAATCCTTGACAATTTTAATTTTTTTCTTCATTTTGCCACTTCTCCATTGTACGATTTCATGGAAAAGTTACATAAGCTTTGTAAGCCTCAGTTTTTTCATAGGAAACTCGGATATGTTGGGCCTACATTATAGGTTTGTTGTAGGAATTAAATATAGTAATGTGTATGGAGCACTGATGATAGACCCTAACCTAGAGAAAGCCCTGAATAAAAAGTTAAAATATTACTATTATTATGCTGAACCCAATTTTTCTATCACATTGGGAAAGTAACAGAATGCCTTTGGTCTTTTCATCTGTGAAATAGGTAAGAATTCAAATGCAGAGTTCCACAGATAACTTTAGAGTTTCTTTCTTCATGTGCTCTTTAATAACATAAGGGCAATGATAACTTAGAAAAAGTGGGAGAAGTGAGAAGGAAAAAAAGAAAAAACCTAAGTGAGGAGAAGAAATATTTACCAAGCACCTATGTTCTGTGTAACAGCCACTGTGCCAGGCACTCCAGCATCACCTCATTTAATTTCTGGAGCAAACTGGTAAGATACTCATTTCACTCATAACCAAGTTGTCTTCGTGTTGGTTCCGACTCATGGTGCCCCTGTGTGTGCAGAGTAGAACTGTTCCCTAGGGTTTTCAAGGCTACGGCTTTTCAGAAGCAGATCTTCAGGCCTTTCTTCTGATGTGTTTCAGGATAAGTTCAAACTGCCAAACTTTTAGTTAGTAGTCAAGCTCTTAACCACTGTGCCAGGGTCTCATTTCATGCATAAAAAGTCTCAAAGAAACAAAACCGGGATTTTAACCCATGCCCATTTTTCAATTTTATGATGCTTCCAGGAAAGAAACTATAAATGTTTAATAGTAATAATAAGGGCTGTATCAGAAAATTTTTTGAAAAATTCGCAAGTCTTAAATTCAATGCTAGGGATGAATCCATTGCCCCATTCAGTCATAATTCTAATCAGTACAAAGAACCTTGCTTAAATAATTAACTTTATGACAACAGTGTAAAAGGAAGGTAAATTTGTAAAATCAATTCATCCCAGGAAGAGATGGTGTTTAACAAAAAAAGAGAGAAGGGAGGTCTTCCAGCCAATGTGGTGCAACAGACAGAAGCACCATGCCATGCCTTCACAGCAAAGACCGAAAAACTAAGTAAAACTTGGATGTCATTCCAAGAACTGAAGTGCCAAAAGAAGAGATAGAGAACTCAGCCAAGCACCATATGGAATAAGAAACTGACAGAGGATGGACAGCAAGGAGAGATACATGCAGAGGGCCCCATCAGCTAACACAGCATGGATCCACCATCTTGGACTCCAGTAGGGGATCGGCAGACAGGGAACATAGGAAAGCAGCTTAGTGGAACTCCCAGCAGGAGACAGAGTACCCATTAACCAGTGATACATGCTTTCCCATCCCCTATACTCTCCTCACTGCTCTACCTCAGAGCTTCCTGGCTGGCTGCGGTGGCTCGGTCGGCCGGGAAGTGCAGCATTCATGCCCCATGGATTTGCCCCACCCATATTGGAGATCAGCAGACAGGGAGTATGGGAAAGCGGCTTCACGAAGTTCCCAACAGGAGACAGACCAGCCAGTAACGAGCTTCTTAGAACCCCTTCTTCCCCTGCCCCTCGGCCTCCTCTGCTTCCTGCCAGCCCTAGTCTCTTGGCTGGGAGGCAACTGCTTTGGCCTCAGGCTGCTTGGATTCGCTCTGCCCACCCTGGTTGGGCCCCTGAGCTGGTATTGCTTCTTTCAGTCTCTTTTGGTTTCTTCTGTGCCTCCTATCACCTCCCCCTCCTTTCTCTGGAATACCTGGCACACTGTGCTATTTTTGCTTCTTCTTGAAAGGCTGTGAAGCCATGCTCGACTGGGGAAGCACTCCCCCAGCCTGCGATACCACGCTGGTGGAATCCCTAAGGCTTTTTTTCCCCTTGTTTTGCTTTGTTCTGTTTTGTTTGTTTTCTTCTTCTTTTAGCAGCTTGGGAGCCCCTTCTAGCCAGGCTGCACTGCACGGCTTAGGAGCCACTCCCCCAATCTGTGAAGCCGCACAGTGGGATCCCTGAGGGCATTTCTTTTCTGCTCCTTTCTTTCTTTTTTCTCTCTTTTTTCCCTTCTGTCTCTCTTCATTTCTCAGTTCTCATCTCTCTATATTTACCTTCTTTTACTGTCTCCTGAATACCTGGTGCTCTGTGACATTTATACCCTTTCTAGCCAGGCTATACTATGCAGCCTGGGAACTGCTTCCATAGTCTTAGCAACCCCACTAGTGGGACTCCAGGACTCCTGGGGGCTTTTCTTTTCCTTCTTTCTATTTCAAATTTTTTTCTAGTTATTTTTTCCTTTTTTCTTTCTTTATTTTTTTTCCCCCTTTTGCTTTTCTCCATTTCTCAGTTTCTTCTCTCTCCACTCCAATGGAACCTCCCTTAGCACTCTTTTGTTTTCCTCTTTGTTTGCTTGTTTGTTTTTGGCACCTGTTTTTCCCCTCCTCTCTCTCCTCTTTCCCATAACCCTATTAGCTCCACATCACAAGCACCTCCCTCTTTCCTGCCTACTTGTACTGTGCACTGAACACGACACCTCTGAGCAGCACAAGCATGGCCTACTGGAACCTGCTCAGCACTGATTCCTGGCGTCCCCTGCTGCCCCTAGCACATGCCACAAACAACCCATCCGAGCCCCTCCCTTCAGTTGGACCTGCCCTGCTGCACCATAGCTGAATGACTGGCCCTGCCCATTGGACAAGGAGGTGAAAAGCATCATGACTACAGAGGAGCAAATAAGAAAAAACACACAGTCCACCTGCTCAGACATAACCAAATAAAACAAAAAAGCAGGATGAAACAAACAAATCTACAATCAAGAAACAAAGAGAATAACTACTAAATATCCCAAAGACAGCAGACAATATCAAAAACAGGACAGGATGGGTCCAGTAGGCATCCAAAATAAAACACCAGATGACTTTCCAGGAGAAGAAAAGGCACTAGAACTACCTGACAGGCAATTCAAATCTCTGGTATTCAGAGCAATCCAAGAGTTGAAGGAAAAAGCAGACAAAAATGAGAAAAAAAATGGACAAATTCTTGGAAAAGGCAGACAAATTCATGGAAAATATAGACAAAAAAAAAAAATGGAACAATTCAGAAAAGTAATACAAGAACAAAATGCCAAAATAAATTCACAGCTAGAAATCATACAAAAACAACAACTAGAAATCCAAAAGTTAAACAACAAGATTTCAGAAATGGACAGTGTCATTGAAGGACTGAGGAGCAGGTTTGAAACAATGGAAGACAGAATCAACGAAATTGAAAACAAACACTTGGATACAACTCTGGTTGAGGAAAAATCCAAAAAAAAGAATGAAGAAAAATGAAGAAACCCTGAGAATTATGTGGGATACAATCCAAAGCAAAAATCTGCAAGTGATCGGAGTTCCAGAACAGGGAGAGAAAATGAAAAACACAGAAAGGATCATTTAAAAATTGTTGACAGAAAACTTCCCTAATATCATGAATGATGAACAGCTGACCATCCAAGAAGTTCAACAAATCCCATATAGGACATACCCCAAAAGAAAAACACCAAGGCATGTCATAATCACACTTGCTAAAACCAAAGACAGAAAAAATCCTGTGAAGAGCTCAAGAAAAACAAAAAGTCACATACAGAGGAGAAACAGTAAGACTAAGTTCTGATTATTCGGCAGAAACCACGCATGCAAGAAGGCAATAGGATGACATATATAAAACCTTGAAAGAAAAATATTGCCAACCAAGAATAATATATCCTGCAAAACTTTAGTTCAAATATGATGGTGAAATTAAGACATTTCCAGATAAACAGAAATTAAGAGAATATGTAAAAACCAAAACAAACTTACAAGAATTACTAAAGGGAGTCCTTCGGTCTGAGAACAAACAACATCAGACCACAGCCTGAATCTAGGATGCAAGGTTTACCAGCCAGATACCAACATAAGAAATGAACTCTGAAGGACTATCCAAAACCAAAAGAATTGCAACAGGGAACCAGAGAGGTTAATCTGTAAATGACAACAACATCAGAACAATAAAAGAGGGAATAAACAGTATAGGTATACAGCTTTCTGATGGAGAGGAAGGCAAGGTGATACCAAGTAATAATAGACTGGTTCAAACCTAGGAAGATAATGGTAAATTTCAAGGTAACCACAAAGAAAGTTAACAAACCTATTCATCGAAATAAAGAAGAAAAACATAAAGTCTCAATAAAAACAAAACCTACAAAAACAAAAGACATCCACAAACAAAAGGAACTCAGCACTGGAGAGTGAGAAGAACAAAGAAAACGTTAGCACCACAGAAAAGCACTACAAAACGACAGCAGTAAACTCAACAATGAAGAACAACGATGAATCAGTGAAGCATCTCATAACATGGATGCATCTGGAGGACATTATGCTGAGTGAAATAAGTCAATCACAAAAGGGCAAATATTGCATGAGACCACCACTGCAAAAACAAAAAGAAACAATATTTCTAAAATGTAGATTTCTGGGTCCCGTTTCAGAACTTTTAAATCTGAATCTCACTAGTGTAGCCTAAAATAGTTTCATTTTTAATTGGAGACACTAGAGGATTTTTAAAAGCATTGCATTTTGAGAATCAGTGTTTTGCAGACATAGTGAGAACTGCAATCATTACGAGGGAGGGGAGAGGTGGGGATGGAAAAACACTTAACAGATAAAAGATAGCTTTGGTGAAGGGTAAGACAGTACACAATACTGGGGAAGCCAGCACAACCCGTACAAGGCAAGGCCACGGTAGCTCCATAGGCACATCCAAACTCCCTGAGGTAAATGGAATTGCTGGGCTGAGGGCTGTGGGGACCATGGTCTCAGGGAACATCTAGCTCAATTGGCATAACAGAGTTTATAAAGAAAATGTTCTACATTTTACTTTGGTGAGTAGCGTCTAGGGTCTTAAAAGCCTATGAGCTGCCATCTAGTATACTCCACTAGTTACACCCCTTTGGGAGCAAGGAAGAGTAAAGAAAACTAAAGACACAAGAAAAAGATTAGTCCAAAGGACTAATGGACCACATCTACCATGGCCTCCACCAGACTGAGTCCACTATAACTAGATGGTGCTTGGCTCCTGTCATTGACTGCTCTGACAGGGATCCCAAGAGAGGGTCCTGGACAGAGCTAGAGAAAAATGTAGAAAAAAATTCTAACCTAAAAGGAAAGATCAGACTTGCTGGCCTGACAGAGACTGGGGAAACCCTGAGAGTATGGCCCCCGGACACCCTCTCAGCACAGTAATGAGTCCACTTCTGAGGTTCAACCTTCAGCCAAAGACTGAACAGGCCCATGGAATAAAACAAGACTAAAGGGGTACATCAGCCCTAGGGCAGGGACTGGAAGGCAGGATGGAACAGGAAACCTGGTAATAGAGAACCCAGGGTTGAGAAGGGAGAGTGCTGACATGTCGTGGGGTTGTTAACCAATGTCATACAACAATATGTGTACTAACTGTTTGATGACAAAATAGTTTTTTCTGTAAACCTTCATCTAAAGTTCAATTTAAAAAGAGAGAGAGAGAGAAGGGGTATCCTAGAACAGTTTTCCTCAAAGCGTGGTCCACTTGGGGTATCTGCTGGGGTGGATTTGCTGAAAAGCTAGTCAGCTTAAGCTTCCGGGCCATGCACTTTGACAGTATACCTCATTTTATACTTAAAATTTTGTGTTATTTTTCTTATAGAAAACCTCTAAATTGAATTAGCTTCTGGCCCTTCAAATCTTAGTTTTTCTTCCTTTGCTGCCTGCTAAAATGCAGATTTCTGGGTCCCATTTCAGAATTATTAAATCTGAATCTCAGGAGTGGAGCCTAAAATAGCTTCATTTTTAATTGGAGACCCTAGAGGATTTTTAAGAGCATTGCATTTTGAGAATCAGTGTTTTGGAGACATAGTGTGAATTGCAAAATACTGAACATCATTTTGTATATCACTATTTGTATTGGTACTTGTTATAGACCGAATTGTTTGTCATCCCAAAATACATGTTGGAATCCTAAACCCTCTATCTGTGGATGTAATCTAATGTAATCACCTTTCCATAATTTAATCAAATGTAACCAATCTACCAGTTGAAGTCAGACCAGTGTAGCTTGGATTCTAAACCTAATCATCTCTGAGTTAAAGAGCAGCACAAACACAGAGACATAGGCAAATACTGGGGAAGACAGATGCCATGTGAGGGTCACCAAGAAATGAGGAATGCTAGGGCTATCAACAAAGAAGGAAGTCACATGACCCTGATTTGAACTTTCAGCCTCTGGTACTATGAGACAATAAGTAATAAATAAAAATAAACAATATTGTGTACAGTCCTACCAACACCTTGATTTCAGACTTCTGCACTCCAAAACTGTAAGAGAATAAATTTCTGTTGTTTTAAGCCACCAAGTTTATGATAATTTATTTCAGCCTCAGGGAACTAATACATTTGTACATTCCCACTATTTTGAATAAAATATAGCATTTTATAAAGACCATGGTTTTTCCTTTTGAATTATTTCAATCTGTTCCAAACTGTTCAGGTTGGTTAACACTATCATCTCCTTACTGATGTCTGCTTCCTGCAGACAGGTCTTCCCTACCAGCTAAGGTAGTCTAGAAATAGCCTGCAGTCTGATGTGCCTCCAGAATAAACTGAACCCCTAGGCCACCCACATAAGCACTAGATCCTTGCCTTCCCCTCCAATATTACCCTTGAAGGTGAGTGGTCCCTCTAAGTGGCTCTTCTACTGGGCCCTTGGCACTTAAAACTCAGTCATATTCTTTGGGGCAGTTATAACCAGATCCTGAATTGCCACTGACATTGCAGTGACATTCTGGCTTAGTTCTTTTACCTAGCTTCTGTCAGTCCTTTCAGACTCTGTGTCCCATGTCCTCCTTTACTGTCTGGCTCATATTTTCCTGCTTAAATTATAGGTTTCCAGTTGGCTTAAGGCTTCTCCAGCCTTTAACACTAGGAAGAAAATTAACCATGAACTTAGAATACTATAAACTCGCTAAGTTAACACTCAAGTAGAGCAAGAAAATAAAGACAATTTGAACCCACAGAGTTAACCAAGTCCTTTTCGGAAGAATGATATGGGAATGCATTTTAATAAAATGCAAAATGAATCTAAGAAAGAGAAATGTGAAACACAAGAAAAAAATGGTAAACAGAGGAACCATAAACTTGATTGTTAATCTAAATATGGCAATGAGATTTTAGGTAATTTTACAGATAGGATACAAGAAAGTGGAGCCATAATATAAATGAATTCTTAACTTCCTGGAACTGAGATTCCAAATGACTACAGTAAAACAGGAAACCCTGGTGCTGTAGTGGTTCAGAGCTATGGCTGCTAACCAAAAGGTTGGCAGTTCGAATCCACCGGGCGCTCCTTGGAAACTTTATGGGGCAGTTCTACTCTGTCCTATAGGGTTGCTGTTAGTTGGAATCCACTAGACAGCAATGATTTGGTTTGGTTTTTTTGTAGTAAAACATGTTGTTGTTATGTGCCATTGAATCGATTTCAAATCATAGTGACCGTACATGAAACAGAACGAAACAGTGCCCGGTCCTGTGCCATCCATACAATCGCTGTTATGCTTGAGCCTCTTGTTGCAGCCACTGTGTCAATTCATCTCATTGAGGATCTTCCTCTTTTTCGCTGACCCTCTACTTTACCAAGCATCATGTCCTTCTCCAGGGACTGATCCCGCCTGATAACATGTCCAAAGTATGTCAGACATAAACTCACCATAGTAAAACACAGAAGGTATAATGGGATGGAGGGTGTTGTCTTTTTTTGGGGGGGGAGAGGGGGGAGAAGCAAGAAAGAACATAAATACTAGTTAACGATTAGATGTGTAAGCAAAAAATATTTTTTTAAATATATGTTTGAAATTTTTTGAGGGTAATCATTAGTAATGAAAATGGGATGGATAAAATCTAAATTGCAAAAGAATATAAAACAAAGAAAATTCAATTGATTAAAAATAAACCAGGAACAGACAGAAGAATCAAGCAGGGATAAGAAAGATGGCAACTAGAAAACATAAAATAATAGGATAATCATGAATCAAAAGGAAATAAATTAATAAATCTAGCTATGTGCTGCTTGTAAAAGATGCAGCTGAAAAAAAATGGCACAGAAAGGTTGAAAGAAAGGACGAAAAAGATAAATTAGACGAATGTGGACAGAATGAAAAGTAAATGTAGCAATATTAATTAGTCGCGATTAAATTCTAGGATAAGAAGGGATATTTGAAAATGATTAAATATGTAATCAAACAAAATATATAAACAGTCATCAACCTTTATACATCAAACAATGTAGCCTTGAAATATATAAAACAAGACTAGGAATACAAAGAGGATTTGACAAATCCATAGTAATACTGGAGGATTTTACCCCACACACATTGGAAGGCAACAGACCAAGAAACAATTAAGAATATGTGATAACCTAACAAGCATTATCAAGCACACACAAATAGACACAGACAGACACACTTTTTTGAAACGAAGAAAGAAAACAGGCACAAACTATTTACAAAAACATACTACATGTTTGGCCATTAAAATAAACACTTTCCAAAAGTAGAAAACCTTTGTTCATCTTAAACATTAATGAAATGGGTTTAAAGGTTTATTTTTTAAAAGAACAACTTCCAACAGGGCTACCAACTCAAAGTAAACAAATAGTAATGACTAAATTACAACTCTTTTAGAAGGGAAGACAATAAGAGTATTAAGAAGTATAGTTAAACTTATATCCCCAGGAAAATATGTAGACTTAAATGCATTTATTGGGGAAAACAAAGATTCACATGATATTTTATGTAAATTGACACCTAACTTAAAGAAAACATGAGGTGGATGGATAGACAACTAAATATTATTAAATAAATGACATAACCAGACCTTCTTTACATTGTAAAGGGAAAGAACACTACACTGGGAACCTAAAAACCTTTATACTAGACCTGACTCCTGTTAATAACTTAAGTTGTAAGACTTTGAACCCATTATCCTTTCTGTGTCTCAGTTTCCATATCTGTAAAATAAGGGTGTTAAAACAGTCTTTTCCAGATCTAAACTTTTATACTTTGTCTTTCTTAACAGTATTGTTAAGTGCTTTATTAAAACATGCCTATATTTTTTTTTTTTATTGCATAGTTCGACACTGCATCATATAGCCTAAAGTGAAAATCTGTGTGGGTGTGTATGTGTAAATGTTTCTTTCTAGCACTGTTCACAGAAGAGATTTAATGCTTCATTTTTCAAAACCTAACCCTGGTGACACAGTGGTTACGTGCTTGGCTTTTAACCTACAGGCTGGTGGTTCAAACCACCAGCCATTCCACAGGAGAAATATGTGGTAGACTGCTTCCATAAAGACTTACAGCCTAAGGCGGTGCCAAGATGGTGGGACAGACGCTTCCATCGAGCCCTCTTTACAACAAAGACCAGAAAAAACAAGTGAAACCAGTATATTTGTGACAAGCTGGGAGCCTTGAGCATCAAAGGTAAGCTTAGACAACAAACTGAAGGGCAGGGGGAGAAAGAGGCTGTTCAGAAGTGGAGAGGAGGTGCTGGACCTGAATCGTGAGGAGACCTCAGGCACCATTCCTAGAGCGGCGTCGGTGGCAGCAGGCTGGTCCTAGCATTCAGCCACAGTTTTTTCAGGGAGAAGCACCAGCCACACAGCCCACTCACACCTCTGGAACCTGCGGAGAACTGCGCTCTCGACAAAAGCTAAGTACTTGCATGAAATTTACTGTGCCCCCCACCCCACCCCCAAGCCGCCTTCAGTGGCTGAATCCCCGGGCCTCAGATAGACTCTGGTGAGCACCTAGAGCCATCCTCCCGGCCTTGGGAAAGGAAAAAATTTGTAACTGGGGGGAAAAGATAATTCACTAGCTGCATTGACCAGGGGAGCTCAGGACAGAAGCAGCTCCTGTCCAGACGTAAACCGTCCGTGGACCTTGAGCACCTTTCCTTTCTGCATCGACCTGTGTGGGACTATTTTGGGAGAATATGCCCTTGTTGGCAAACTCTAACCATTTCAGCTGTGCGGTGGAGAGCTGGGTGTTCAATGTTTGACATTGCTTTTGACATTAAACAAGGTCCTCACCTATCTACAACAGGGACCTAAGGACTAGTAGCTCCACTCAGGTCACCCAGCCACCCGCGACAGGGGTCCAAAGATAACTAGTACCTCCCAGTCCTTACAACAAAAACTTTGGGTGCCCATGGTCCCACTGCAGAACCGACCCACCAGCACGTTCTAGGGAACACAGATGCATTTTCCTCAGAGACACTTGGGGGTCGGTCCTCAGGCCCCTGCCTTGTTCAGAGCATGACCCCCTGCCGCATTCAGATACTGGTATATATGCCAATCACCCTTGCCCCTCTAAGACTGTAGAACAGAGCCTGTACCACACACTTGATATCAGCTACCTGGAAACCTAAGCTGAATTCATACAAGAAAACTGAATGGACTCCTAGACTGATATACTTGATAACAGCTCTAGCCAGCTGGGGACAGGGCACCAAAGTTCCAAAGGTGAAAATAATCAAGTTAGCTCACTCAAGCAACCCATAGGGGTATACCAGAACAAAACAAAGCAAGCAGCTACGATACAGTAAGCAAGCATAAACTAATACAATAACTTATAGATGGCTCAGAGATAACAGTCAATATCAAGTCACATAAAGAAACAGGCCATGATCACCTCAACAGGCTCTCAAAACAAAGAATCCAGGGATCTTTTGAATGAAAGTGCATTCCTGGAATTACCAGATGCAGAATACAAAAGTTTAATATACAGAACCATTCAAGACATCGGGAAGGAAATGAGGCAATACGCAGAACAAGCCAAGGAAAATAGATAAAGCAACTGAAGAAATTAGAAAGATTATTCAGGAACATAATGAAAAGTTTAATAAGCTGGAAAAATCCATAGACAGACAGCAATCAGAAATTCAGAAGATTAACAATAAAATTATAGAATTAGATAACTTAATAGAAAGTCAGAGGAGCAGAACTGAGCAAGTAGAAGCTAGAATTTCTAAATTTGAAGATAAATCACTTGGCACTAATATATTTGAAGAAAAATCAGATAAAAGAATTAAAAAGAATGAAGAAACCTTAAGAATCATGTGGGACTCTATCAAGAGAAATAACCTACGAGTGATTGGAGTACCAGAACAGGGAGGGATAACAGAAAATACAGAGAAAATTGTTGAGGATTTGTTGGCAGAAAACTTACCTGATATTGTGAAAGATGAGAAGATATCTATCCAAGATGCTCATCGAACTCCACATAAGGTAGATCTTAAAAGAAAGTCACCAAGACATATTATAATCAAGCTTGCCAAAACTAAAGATAGAGAGACAATTATAAGAGCAGTGAGGGATAAAAGAAAAGTCACCTACAAAGGAGAGCCAATAAGATCGGACTACTCGGCAGAAACCATGCAGGCAAGAAGGCAACGGGATGACGTATTTAAAAAATTGAACTAAAAAAATTGCTTGCCAAAAATCATATATCCATCAAAACTGTCTCTTAAATATGAAGGTGAAATTAAGACATTTCCAGATAAACACAAGTTGAGGGAATTCGTAAAAACCAAACCAAAACTACAAGAAATACTAAAGGGAGTGCTTTGGTTAGAAAATCAGTACTATCAGGTATCAACCTAAGACTAGAACACTGGGCAGAGCAACCAGAAGTCAACCCAGACAGGGAAATACAAAAAAAACAAAGCAAGATTTAAAAAGAAAAAAAAAAAAGCCCAACACAGGGTAATGGTGATGTTTTTATATAAAAGAAGACAACATTAAAATAACAAAGAGGGACTAAGAAATGTAATCATACACCTTCCATATGGAGAGGAAGATACAGTGATACAAAGAAATAAAAGTTAGTTTTAAATTTAGAAAAATAGGGGTAAATAATAAAAAAAAAAATTATATATATATATATTTTAAGGTAACCACAAAGGAGACAAACTATGCTCCTCATCAAAATTAAATACAAGGGAAAAATACGAACTCAGCAGAAACAAAATCAACAACAAATATGAGGAAAGGGCAATATATAAAGAAAGTCTATTCAGCACATAAAAATCAAGTGGGAAAAAGAAACTGTCAACACACAAAAAAAGACATCAAAATGTTAGCACTAAATTCATACCTATCCATAATTACCCTGAATGTAAATGGACTAAATGCACCAATAAAGAGACAGAGAGTGGCAGAATGGATTAAAAAACAAGGTCCGTCTATATGCTGCATAGAAGAGACACACCTTAGACTTAGAGACACAAACAAACTAAAAAAAAAAAAAACTCAAAGGATGGAAAAAAATACATCAAGCAAACAACAACCAAAAAAGAGCAGGAGTGGCAATATTAATTTCTGACAAAATAGACTTTAAAGTTAAATCCATCAGAAAGGATAAGGAAGGACACTATATAATGATTAAAGGGACAATACAACAAGAAGATATAACCATATTAAATATTTATGTACCCAATGACAGGGCTGCAAGATACATAAAACAAACTCTATCAGCATTGAAAAGTGAGATAGACAGCTCCACAATAATAGCAGGAGGCTTCAACACGCCACTTTCGGTGAAGGACAGGACATCCAGAAAGAAGCTCAATAAAGACACGGAAGATCTAAATGCCACGATCAACCAACTTCACCTTGTAGACATATACAGAACACTCCACCCAACGGCAACCAAGTATACTTTCTTTTCTAGTGCACATGGAACATTTTCTAGAATAGACCACATATTAGGTCATAAAGCAAGCCTTAGCAGAATCCAAAGCACTGAAATACTACAAAGCATCTCCTCTGACCATAAGGCCATAAAAATGGAAATCAATAACAGGAAAAGCAGGGAAAAGAAATCAAACACTTGGAAACTGAACAATACCCTGCTCAATAAAGACTGGATTATAGGAAACATTAAGGATAGAATAAAGAAATTCATAGAATCCAATGAGAATAAAAACACTTCCTATCAGAACCTTTGGGACACAGCAAAAGCAGTGTTCAGAGTCCAATTTATATCAATAAATGCACACATCCAAAAAGAAGAAAGGGCCAAAATCAAAGAACTATCCCTACAACTTGAACAAATAGAAAGAGAGCAACAAAAGAAACCCTCAGGCACCAGAAGAAAACAAATAATAAAAATTAGAGCTGAACTAAATGAAATAGAAAACAGAAAAACAATTGAAAGAATTAACAAGTCCAAAAGCTGCTTTTTTGAAAAAATCAACAAAATTGATAAACCATTGGCCAGATTGACAAAAGAAAAAACAGGAGAGGAAGCAAATAACCTGAATAAGAAATGAGAGGGGCTATATTACAACAGAGCCAACTGAAATTAAAAGAACCATATCAGATTACTATGAAAAACTATACTCAAACAAATTTGCAAACCTAGAAGAAATGGATGAATTCCTAGAAACACACTATCTACCTAAACTAACACAAGCAGAGGTGGAACAACTAAACACCCATAACAAAAGAAGAGATTGAAAAGGTAATCAAAAAACTCCCAACAAGAAAAAGCCCTGGTCCAGATGGCTTCACTGCAGAGTTCTACCAAACTTTCAGAGAACAGTTAACACCACTACTACTAAAGGTATTTCAGAACATAGAAAAGGATGGAATACTACCAAATTCATTCTACGAAACCATCATATCCCTGATACCAAAACCAGGTAAAGACACCACAAGAAAAGAAAATTATAGACCTATATCCCTCATGAATGTAGATGCAAAAATCCTCAACAAAATTCTAGCCAATAGAATTCAACGACATATCAAAAAAATAATTCACCATGACCAAGTGGGATTCATACCAGGTATGCAGGGATGGTTCAACATTAGAAAAACAATCAATGTAATCTACCACATAAATACAACAAAAGACAAGAATCAGATGATTTTATCAATTGATGCAGAAAAGGCATTTGACAAAGTTCAACATCTATTCATGATAAAAACTCTCAGCAAAATAGGAATAGACGGAAAATTCCCCAACTTAATAAAGGGCATCTATGCAAAGCCAACAGCCAACATCACCCTAAATGGAGAGACCCTGAAAGCATTCCCATTGAGATCAGGAACCAGACATGGATGACCTTTATCACCACTCTTATTCAACATTGTGTTGGAAGTCCTAGCCAGAGCAATTAGGCTAGATAAAGAAATAAAGGGCATCCAGATTGGCAAAGAAAAAGTAAAAGTATCTCTATTTGCAGATGACATGATCTTATACACAGAAAACCCTAAGGAATCCTCTAGAAAACTACTGAAACTAATAGAAGAGTTTAGCAGAGTATTGGGATACAAGGTAAACATACAAAAATCAATCGGATTCCTCTACACCAACAAAAAGAACATCGAAGAGGAAATCAAATCAATGCCATTTAGAGGAGGCCCCAAGAAGATAAAATACTTAGGAATAAATCTTACCGGAGATGTAAAAGACTTATACAAAGAAAACTACAGTATACTTCTGCAAGAAACCAAAAGAGACTTACATAAGTGGAAGAACATTCCTTGCTCACGGATAGGAAGATTTAACATTATAAAAATGTCTATTCTACCAAAAGCAATCTATACATTTAATGCAATTCCTATCCCAATCCCAAGGACATTCTTTACTGAGATGGAGAAACAAATCACCAATTTCATATGGAAGGGAAAGAGGCCCCGGATCAATAAGGCATTACTGAAAAAGAACAAAGTGGGAGGCCTTACTTTACCTGATTTTAAAACCTATTATACTGCCACAGTAGTCAAAACAGCCGGGTACTGGTACGACAGCAGATACACGGACCAATGGAACAGAATTGAGAATTCAGACATAAATCCATCCACATATGAGCAGTTGATTTTTGACAAAGGCTCCAAAACAGTTAAATGGGGAAAAGACAGTCTTTTTAACAATGGTGCTGGCATAACTGGATATCCATCTGCAAAAAAATGAAACAAGACCCATACCTCACTCCATGCACAAAAACTAACTCAAAGTGGACCAAAGACCTAAATATAAAATCTAAAATGATAGAGATCATGGAAGAAAAAATAGGGACAATGTTAGGAGACCTAATACATGGCATAAACAGTATATAAAACATTATTAAGAACGCAGAAGAAAAACTAGATAACTGGGAGCTCCTAAAAATCAAACACCTATGCTCATCCAAAGACTTCACCAAAAGACTAAAAAGACTACCTACAGACTGGGAAAAAGTTTTTAGCTATGACATTTCTGATCAGCACCTGATCTCTAAAATCTACATGATACTGCAAAAACTCAACTGCAAAAAGACAAATAACCCAATTAAAAAATGGGCAGAAGATATTAATAGACACTTCACTAAAGAAGACATTCAGGTAGCTAACAGATATATGAGGAAATGTTCACGATCATTACCCATTAGAGAAATGCAGGTCAAAACTACAATGAGATTTCATGTCACTCCAACAAGGCTGGCATTAATCCAAAAAACACAAAATAATAAATGTTGGAGAGGCTGTGCAGAGACTGGAATGTAAAATGGTACAACCACTTTGGAAATCAATTTGGTGCTTCCTTAAAAAGCTAGAAATAAATCTACCATACAATCCAGCAATCCCACTCCTTGGAATATATTCTAGAGAAATAAGAGCCTTTACACAAACAGATATATGCACACCCATGTGTATTTCAGCACTGTTTACAATAGGAAAAAGATGGAAGCAACCAAGATGCCCATCAACAGATGAATGGATAAATTATGGTACATTCACACAATGGAATACTACACATCAATAAAGAACAGTGAGGAATCTGAAACATTTCATAACATGGAGGAACCTGGAAGGCATTATGCTGAGTGAAATTAGTCAGTTGCAAAAGGACAAATATTGTATAAGACCACTATTATAAGAACTTGAGAAACAGTTTAAACTGAGAAGAAAACATTCTTTTGTGGTTAGGAGGGGGGGAGCGTGACAGGGTGGGAGAGGGGTATCCACTAATTAGATAGTAGATAAGAACTACTTTAGGTGAAGGGAAAGACAGCACACAATACAGGGGAGGTCAGCACAATTGGACTAAACCAAAAGCAAAGAAATTTCCTGAATAAACTGAATGCTTCAAAGGCCAGCGTAGCAGGGGCCGGGATCTAGGGACCATGGTTTCAGGGGACATCTAAGTCAATTGGCATAATAAAATCTATTAAGAAAACATTCTGGATTCCACTTTGAAGAGTGGCGTCTGGGGTCTTAAACGCTAGCAAGCAGCCATCGGAGATGCATCAATTGGTCTCAACCCACCTGGATCAAAGGAGAATGAAGAACACCAAGGACACAAGGTGATTACGAGCTCAAAACATAGAAAGGGCCACAGGAACCAGCGACTACATCATCCTTAGACCAGAAGAACTAGATGGTGCCCAGGTGCAACGGATGACTGCCCTGACAGGGAACACAACATAGTACCCCTGAGGGAGCAGGAGAGCAGTGGGATGCAGACCCCAAATTCTCATAAGACCAGGCTTAATGGTCTGACTGAGACTGGAAGGACCCCGGTGGTCATGGCCCCCAGAAGTTCTGTTGGCCCAGGACAGGAACCATTCCTGAAGCCAACTCTTCAGACATGGATTGGACTAGACAATGGATGCTGGAGAGGAGTGAGCTTCTTGGATCAGGTGGCCACTTGAAACTATGTTGGCATCTCCTGCCTGGAGGGGAGACGAGAGGGTGGGGGGGGTTAGAAGCTGGCGAAAAGGACACAAAAGAGAGAGTGGAGGGAGAGAGCGGGCTGTCTCATTAGAGGGAGAGCAGTTGGGAGTGTGTAGCAAGGTGCGTATGGGTTTTTGTGTGAGAGACTGACTTGATTTGTAAACTTTCACTTAATGCACAATAAAAATTATTTAAAAAAAATAAATAAAAGAGTTACAGCCTAGAAAACCATGTGGGGCAGTTTTAGTCTATTCTATAGGGTCGCTGTGAGTGGGAATCGACTCAATGGCAACGGGTTTTGGGTTTAACAACAGGTTTAACTAAAGATATGAAAGAAGTGCTATTTTTTTTTTCCTATTGCAGAAAATATCACTGTGATCTCTGATCCCTCAGGGCCCATTCAGACAATCTAAAGCTGCCCAAACATGTCCGCTGTCGACATAATAAACCCATTAACCATTGCTGTTGAGTCGATTCCAACTCAGAGTGACCCTACAAACTCACTTTCAACGTCAACCATATCACTTTGCCTTACTTTCAAATTGAAAAGGTAGCCTGATTCTAAGTAATGCTGTCTCTCTAATCTTAACCAGATTGCTTATTAGTTATCACTTTCGATTACCTCAGCACATTTTGGCCATGGAACATAGTAGTGGTTTTTTGTTTTGTTTTCCTAACTCATTACCCTGCAGACATGGGACAAATACCTCTCTAGCTGTTTCCAACCCAAACAAGCTCTGGCTACGAAACAAAATTTGCTTCATGACCAAAATCAGCTTCCTCCTTTCCTGTAATGACCTACCATCTGCCTATGTCCTCATTTCTGTATATTCTCAACTTCCACCTCAAATCCCCAACATCATCACCATTACTGTTCATATTCACTTTCTTCCTTAGAAAGAGAAGAAGATGGGACGTAACTAGAATGAAAACACTTCCTCGGGAATTATTACGGTAGAAAGATCTTAAAGAATATGAATTCCTCTAGTCCCAAATACCAAAAATTACCTTCTGTTAAATATGCAACTCATTTTGACCCTTATCATTTAAATTTTATATGAAACAAAGTATAATAGGTAAAATAAAGTTATACTTCATTATAGCCATTCCTAGTTCTGTCAAACCAAATGAGTTTATCTGCATTAATTATATATTTCACTTGCATCTAATTATTTAATCTTTTAAAAAGAGTTATCAAATACAAATTAAAATTCTCTCCTGTCAATCAAATATCACTGGGTATTTTGAAGATGAGAATATTTTTAGTAAGAAACGTTTTAGCAATATTTGGAGATAATTTTTTTTAGTATGCAGTGATTTAATTCGTGCTTGCTGTTTCTATATCTAGCAATGCCACAACAGCAGAAAGACCATTAGGCTGTATTAAAAAAAGTTTTTTAAATATATTTTTAATTGTTTAATCAAATTTAAATTAGTTTTGGAAAAGGACGCACAAATAAAAGTTAATACTGTTGGGGATATTTTATTATGGCAAGTATAAGAAAATTCTCGCTCTGTATTATTCTTCACATTGAAGGTAATTTTTCTGGCAGTTTCATTCTCCTCCATTCATTTGTCCAGCAAGCATTTATTGAATGACTTACTGAATGTGCTGGGAGTTACAGTAGGCCAGTGGATTTCAAAAGCATTTAGCAGTGAAACTATTACTACAGATCAACACATACAACAAATAAAATTGGGGCTACTCTAACTCTAAAGTCAGGACAGCTGGACCCCAGAAGAATGTTAGTAGACATCTTTAACACTCCAAGGAACAATGTTTACAAACCAGTGGTGGATCTGAAGTGAAAAGGAACTGATATTTACCTTTTAGGAAATATGTATTAAAGGGAAATAATATTAACTAATACAATACATTAATTACTAATTTACTCCTTCAACAAATATATTTCAATGCCTACTATAAGTCAACCATTACTCTATGCTGTGGATACAGCAATGAATAAAACAGAGTCCTTGCAATCACGGCACTAACATTCCAGTGAATGAGAGAGGTAAAAACACAACCAGCAGCATGTTGTAATAGAGAAAAATAAAGCAGCACAAAAGGAAATAAAGTGAAGGGATGTCTACTTTAGACGAAGTAGTTAAGTGACCTTTGAGCTACAGCTTTCATTGAAGAAGGGATGAACCATATGGGCATTAGCGAGGAGGGCAATCCAGGTGAAGGACACAGCAAGGGCGAACGCTTTGAGGCAAGAGTTTAGATGCCACAGTCAAGAAAGAGCCAGGATCCCTGTGAGAGAAAGTGGTAAGAAGCCAGGTCAGAAAGAGATCCAAGGTCAGATAATACAGAATTGTACAGGCCACAGTAAGTGCAGGTATCCCTTACTTTCCACACTTTCTCTCTAAAGTTAACATTGAATATATTTAGAGAGCAAAGAATTATAATAGTTTAAATTTCATGATAACTATGATTATTACGATGAGAACCCATAGGAAGGTTGAGAGTAGGAAAGTGATTAGATATGATGTGCCAGACACCTTCCTGGATTATCAGTTACCATTCTCAACAACCTTCAATGGCTCTATTTCATCCTTATTTTAAAGATGTGTAGTAGGGTCGTTGTGAGTCGGAATCGACTCGACGGCAGTGGGTTTGGTTTGGTTTTGGTTTAGGTAAGGGGAAAAGTAATTTGCCAAAAGCCACAAAGAACAAGAGTGACAGCAGGATACAAAACCCAGAGCCCAAGCTCTGAACCGCTTGTTACCCAAATTAGGACAGCTTAACTGGTGAAGATGCTATAATAAATGTACTTGCACTGTTCATGGAAAGAAATCAAACTCATCTGCAACTGAGATTTCAGGTAGAAATATTTACTAAGGTAGCTGACATCTTATGTCAGCCATAAGAATGAGTAGCATTTCCTCAGGAGAACAAAGACCAAAAATGCATTTTGCGTAGAGGACACTGTGAATAAAGTCATGGAAAAATGAAACAGCATGATGCATTTGAGAATTAACTCATTACTCTGTGTGGTCTGAACATGAGTTGAAAGGCAGAGGCATGGAGAGAGATGAGGCACAGAAGGCCCACTATGCCATACCACGGTATTTGGAATTGAACTGTAAGAAATGGAAGCCACTAAAGAGTTTAAAGGAAGGCAGTGTCGTGAACAGGGGACCTAATCTAAGTGTAGATAGACTGGTGTGAGTAGGGTAGCATATAGGAAGAAATAGCCATTGAGGGCTATTACCATAGCCCCGTAATCACGTGAGAAATAAAGAGAACTTGAACTAAGGCAGTAGAAGATGGAGAAATGCTGTAGAATGTAGAGTGCTTGGTTACTGATTGGCTGTTGTTACAGAAAGAAAGAATGACCCTGCGAAGGACACCTAACCTCTTTATGCTTCAATTTCTCATATATAAAATGGCAATAATAGCACTGAGAGTGTTTTGTGATGATTAAATTAATAATAATTATGACTTATTGAGTGACCATGTGTTAGATCAGACTTGGTACATATATTAGCTTGGATAACTGCATGAATGGTCGTGCCAAAGCCTAAGATTAAATAACAAGAGAAGGAACACATTTACAGGGGAAGGAGAGGATAAGTTTATCTTTAGACATGTTGAGTCTGGGGAGCCTGTGGAGTTTCCTATAGGAATATTCAATGGGTGGTGGGATAATATAAGGATCAGGAGTCGGAAGCAATTTCTGGGTTTGAGATGCAGACGTACAAGACATGGGCACATAGAAAGTAGTGGCAGAATGTGTGGTGTGAAGAGAAAAGACGGTCAAGGTGGAACACTGTGGACTATCACCTCTTTGGTGTGGGCATAATAGGCTGAAGAGAATGGTGAGAAAAGCAGGAGGAATACCAGCAGAGAAACATGTCCAGAAAGCTAAAAAAAGTAAGGAGTTAACTTGAAGACAGTTTCTACAGTCTAAGTTACAGATAAAGGCCAAGTCCAATGAGAACTGATGATTAAGAAATTTCCATGTAAGGAATGGAAGCATGACCTGGGGGCATTAGAGAGTAAATAGCAGCTGAGGAAGAGAAGGCAAAGTTGTAAATAGGTCTTACAAAGAGGGTGCCTGGAAAGGGAACAAGTGGGATAGAGTGGTCTCTAAAGTAAATCAAAGGATTAAGGAAAGATTTCTAAGTTGCAAGAGACTTAGGCATGTAATAGGAAGTAGGGAATGAGCCGGCAAGGTGAGGGAGTTAAAAATGCAGGCTAGGGAGAGAAAGAAAAATCTCTGGCACATGGCTGAGGTCCCAGAGAAGACAGGAGGTACTAGAATCAAGGAGAGGTGAAAGGTGAACTTTGAAAGAGATACGGGACGTGCTCCCTGAGACTGGATATACCTCAAAAAGGCCAACAATTTAACCATAATGTTTACCTCCCTGGAGAAAACCTGAAGATGTGTGTTTGCTGTATTTCTTGCAATGTTTCTGTAACACCTGTTTATTATAGAGTGAGCTAGTGCAAGGCAGAAGAAAGAGAACAGGCTTTAGAGTCAGCTAGACATAAAATCGTAATGAAATCATATGTGACCCTTTCCACTTGCTTGTTTTAAATCCTTAAATAGGTTACATGAGCATCAGTTTCCTCATCTGTAAGGCAGAGATAATAATACCTCCCAGGGTTGTTGTGCAAATTACTGTCAATATAAGAAGAGTGTCTAGACTAACCTATAGGGTCTCTATGAGTTGGAATCAACTTGACAGCAATGAGTTGTTTTGGTTTAATACTACTTTGGAGTTCCTGGGTGATGCAAATGATTAAGCACTTGAGTACTAGCTGAAAGGCTGGTAGTTCAAACTCACCCAAAGTTGCCTCAGAAGACAGACCTGTCAATCTACTTCCAAAAAGTCACAGTCTTGAAAACTCTATGGAGCATGAGTTGAACATGACTTGACAGCAACAAACAACAACTAACAAATATTACTTTAACCCTCACCATAAGCCTATGAGCTAAGTACTATTATTATCCCCATACTACACTTGAGGAACTGAGGCACAAAGAGGTTAAGTGACCTGTCTGGTGCCATTCAGCTGGTAAGTAGAAAGCCAGAAATCAAATCAAGCAGGCTGATTCTTAACCATCATGCTGTATTACCCACGAAATGCAATTTAATAACAATTTAACTGTAACGCAATTAAATTCAGTAGAAAAGCAGTATAATATAGTAGTTAGGAGCAAGACCATGGAGCCAGGCTCTCTAGGTTTGGATATGGCTCTGTTACTGCCTGCCTTTATAACCTTAAAAAAGGTGCCTACGTTCTCTGCTTTGGAGGCCTCATTTTTAAAATGGAGATGATTAACAGCAGTACCTATTTCACAAGTATTTGTGTGTGTGTGTGTGTGTGAAAATTAAATGTAAGCATCACATATTAAGGTTTTAAAAATTGTCAGTGAATTCTTAGTTATTATTAAATAAGAAAACTGTTATATATATTAAGCAAAGCATACTCTGATCAGTCCATTTAATTCTGCAAACTTCCTTCTCCTCCCAGCACTTCCAAATTCCCATTATCCTGCCATATACTTTTTCTGTAGCAACTATCACCTAGCATACTACACTAAATGAGGTACTTATTTATTATATTTATTGTTTAATTTTTTTTCTCTTGTCCTAGAATGTAAGTTCCCCAAGGAGAGATATCATTTTCTGGTCTGTTCCCTGATATATCTTAACTGTGCTGCCCCATGGGTGGCACTCAAGGAAGGAGTTTAAGGAAAAGCAGATGAAAAAAAGGATGGAGGGAAGTGAGCAGAGATTCAGAAGGATATGTAGGATTGTCAAGGGCTGAAGAAATGATTCCTTCACATGCCCAATTCTCGTTCAAACCACTGACTCTTTTCCCTGGATAGAGAAGTGTCAAATGACGCATTGCATTGGGCAAACCTGCTGCAAAAGATCTCTTTAAAGGGTTAAAAAGCAAAGATGTCACCTTGAAAACTAAGATGCGTCTGACTCCAGCCATGGTGTTTTCAAATGCCTCATATGCATGCAAAAGCTGGACAATGAATTAGAATTATTATGGTGTTGGCAAAGAATATTGAATATATCATGGACTGCCAGAAGAACAGACAAATCTGTACAGCCAGAATGCTTCTTAGATGCAAGGATGGCGAGACTTTGTCTCACATACTCTGGACATGTTAGCAGGAGGAACCAGTCCCTGGAAAAGGAAATCATGCTTGGTGAAGTAGAGGGTCAGCAAAAAAGAGGAAGACCCTCAACGAGATGGACTGACACAGTGGCTGCAACCATGGGCTCAAGTACAGCAAAGATTGTGAGGATGGCACAGGACCCGGTAGCGTTTTATTCTATTGTACATAGCGTCGCTATAAGTCCGAATCTATTAGAGGGCGCCTAAGAACAACAACAATTAAAAAGTAAATCTCACCCAGAAATAATCACTGTTCACATATGACAATTGAATTTTGTTTTAAATAGCATAATTTTAGGGAAAAACCCTGGTGGCGTAGCGGCTAAGTGCTAGGGCTGCTAACCAAATGGTCGGCAGTTCAAGTCCGCCAGGCGCTCCTCGGAAACCCTACGGGGCATTGCATAGGGTCGCTATGAGTCAGAAACGACTCGATAGCACTATTTTTTTTTTTACTATTTTAAGCAGTTTCTGAATTCTAGGGTAGAAAAGTGCATTTCCCTTAAGGGAATTTCCCTTCTGCAAGGGACCACTTTTGCAAGCTTTGTGGTCAAGCAGGTGTTTGGCTAGTACCTTCCCACTGTTATCAGGAAAATTTGCTTTACACAGAGGCACTGATGGCTCTTTGCAGGTTAGTAGCCTGAGCTCTTAACCACCGTGCCACCAGGGATCCAAAAGACTATAGACATGTATCATTTGGAGTATTTTTACCACAGTCCTCCATCTATCTCTCTTTAAAGTTGTCTGTGTAAAACGTCTAGTATTTAAACAGACTATATATACTAAAAGTATACATTTGATTTAGAGAAAGAAAATATGGGAAAACAATGAGAATTTGACACAGCAGTTAATGAGCTCAGCTGTTAACTGAAAGGTCGGTGGTTAGAACCCACCAGCCACTCCAAGGGAGAAGGATGTGACAGTCAGCTCCCGTAAAAATTTACAGCCTTGGAAACCCAAATGGGCAGTTTTTCTCTGTCCTACTGGGTCACTATGAGTTGGAATTGACTCAACGGCAGTCGGTTTGGTTTTTTTTTTTTTTAAAATATGTAAGAAAGTATACCTACAAAGATAGCTAATGATTAGTGTTTACATGTATTGTGTTGTAGATATTTTTATCATGTTTTCTAATTATACAACTCTGCAGGTAACTATCATTATCTCCACGCCAGGTAGTAAAATCAGCTAAAGCAAATTGTCTAGCTGCAGTCACACAATAAGTGTCAGGGTTTAGATTTGAATTCAGGCTTATTCAAACCCCAAATTTTTGCTCAGTCCACACCAGGCTTTTAGATTTAGTGTTTCTCTTTAATCAAAAATTTTCCTTTTCTTTTTGCTCCGCTCTAATACATTCCATGGGAGATGATGGAAAAGAACTTCATCGCACTTGTAAAAGATGTTTTGAAAAGCTGAGGCTTCCTTTCAACATGAGAAATTCCACTTTATGGATGTTTTAGATAAATTTTTTTTTTTTCAGATGGATCAATCTTATGCTACTAAAGCAAGCAAAAGGCAGAGACCAGCCTTATCTCCATCAACAGTGAACCTCCAGGGCACTCTTTTATAACTTCTGATGCTTTAAATACTAAAGCAAAACAGGGCTATGTCTTTTATATAAAATCTGCAGCTCCAAAGAACCTTCAAAAGCAGTCCCTTGATGCAGACTTTATTTAACCAATCAACAAATAGGCATTGCGAGGCCATCTGGCCCAGCCTTGTACCACACAGTGTGACCAGTTTAAGGCCTGCTCCCAGATCTTCACCAATCAGCCATTCAACAAGTAGTTGGACAACAGCCTTCTCTTTCTGGAACCTCAAATACAGAAAATAGTTTTCAGAGGACTGTTATAACTCGCTGCTAACTAAAAGGTTGGAGGTTCAAGTCCACCCAGAGGAGCTTCAGAAGAAAGGCCTGGCGATCTGATTCTGAAAAAGGAGCCACTGAAACCCTCTTGAGCACAGATCTACTCTCATACACATGAGGTTCCCATAAATTGGAATTGATTCAAAGGAGCAAATGGTTTTCAAAGGCAAGGTGGAGTCTGAGCAACACTGGAAAGCCCGATCTTTTGAAGAGGCATTCAAATTCAACTTTTCCTTAAAAAAGAAAATTTGTTTAAATTTGTTCAGTATTTTTAAACATAATGAGGCAGAGCTGCACACATAAGCCCTCATGCTGAGCTCGGGGAAAAGAGCTCTAGATTAGCCATGTGGAAGTTCCCTTCCCAGTCTGGTAGTCTACGATTTGAGATTTTTCCCTTAAGATGTTTAAGTTTTAAGCACAGAGATATAATCTTAAAACTTACATTAAATTAAAGGTATTTAGTCTGAATTACAAGGAGCCCTGATGGTGTAATAGTTAAGTGCTTGGCTGCTAACCAAAAGGCTGGCAGTTCGAACCCATCCAGCAGCTCCCTGGGAGAAAAGACCCGGCGACCTCCTTCCGTAAAGATTATAGCTTTGAAAACCCTAAGGGGAAGTTCTACTCTGTCACATGGAGTCTCTATGAGTCAAAATCAACTGGACAATACCTAACAACAACAACAGTCTGAATTACGTGGTATTAACTATGTAATCTAAAGCTTTACTGCTCAAAGTATTGTGGCTCCTGGGACTAGTAGCATCAGCATCACCTAAAATCTTATTAGAAATGCCCCACCCCAGAACTCCTAACTTAGAATCCACACTGTAACAAGATCCCTAGGGAATTCAAATACACATTATTAAAGTTTGAGAAGCAGGGGCAAAAATACTGTTCTTCCTAGGCTGGACTATCTACAATAGAATCACTCCAGTGGGGCAATTCAATAATGATACAGCCACCTGGGCCCACGGAAGACTCAGCAAATTTCTGAGCATGTAGCCAGTAATCTCCATTATAAGTGGCCCAGGTGGTGCTCACACACAATCTTAGAGCCTCTTGGTGAGTTAGATAAAGCAAAAGAGACAGAAAAAGCTATGAGTTTTAAAACAGAATACTGAATATTAGAATGTTGCTTTCAAAGTTCAAGAAAGCTGGAGCAAATTAGAGCCAATAATCAACAACAAGCAATTAAGCAGAGCTTAGCTCCAGCGGAAGACAGTTGGCTGGATCACTTGGATGCAGTCTGACCAGCAGTTAACAAGAAGGACTCCCAGGGGAACTATAAAAGGCAGTTTTTCAACTTGAGACCTGGGAGACAGGGCCACCGAAGGAAGCCTCCCAGTGACCAGAGTTATATTTATCTTCCTGCCTAAGGCACTCACCAATTATGTACACTATAAATGCAAGTTGGCCTCCGTGCCAAAAAAAAAAAGGCACGAGAATTGAGGAATGCCTCTCTATGTCCTGCATTATTAGAGAGGAAAACATTCTTATAAAATTTTGGGAACAATAATTCACAAAGTAGAAGACAAAGATTTTCAGAAGTTGCCATGGAATTAAAACTGGCATCAAAGTTATGGGGAGTGTAAGAATATGACAAAGGGAAAACAAAAATTATGCTTTCCATTCACAGTGTGGTCCACGAACCAGCAGCATCAGCATCACCTGGGAGCTCGCTGGAAATGCAGAGTCCCACAGCCCCCACTCAAGACCTACTGACAGAATCTGCATTTTAACAAGATTCCCAGGTGATTTGTATGTGCGCGAAGATTTAAGAAACATTCTCGAAATTGGCCGCACATTAAAACAGCCTGGTAAGCTTTAAAAAACTTGGATACCCAAGAAGTTGTACTTCCAAATCTCTGGGAAAGAATTCCAGGTATCAACATTTTTTTTTTTTTAAGCTCTCTCTGAGAAGCCAAAATTTATAATGCTCTATCCTGGCATTTCTGAAGTGCCTCTATAGGTATAAGACTTCAGTGTTTTTCAAAGAACGTGGCCACTGACCATTTCTTGTTGCTGTTGTTAGGTGCCGTTGAGTTGCTTCTGACTTATATAGACCCTGTGTACAACAGAACGGAACACTGCCCAGTCCTGCACCATTCTCAATTGTTGCTATGTGTCAGCCCATTGCTGCGGCCGCTGTGTCAATCCACCTCTTGAGGGTCTTCCTCTTTTTCGCTGTACACCTAATTTGCCAAGCATGACGTCCTTCTCCATCTTGGTAATATGTCCAAAGTACTTAAGACAAACTCTTGCGGTCCTTGCCTGTAAGGAGCATTCTGGCTGTACCTCTTCTAAGACAAATCTATTCATCCTTCTGGCAGTCCATGGTATATTCAATATTTTTTGCCAACACCATAATTCAAATCCATCAATTCATCTTCAGTCTTCCTTATTTGTTATCCAGCTTTCACATGTATATGAGGAGACTGAAAATATCATGGTTTGAGTCAGGCATTCCTTAGTCCTCGAAGTGACATCTTTGCTTTTTAACACTTTAAAGGGGTCTTTTGCAGCATATTTGCCCAATGCAATATGTTGACTGCTCCTTCCAGTTCTTGACAACTTCAACATTTTCTCTGATTATCATGATGTTGATTATTGGTCCAGTTGTGAGAGTTTTTGTTTTATGTTGAGGTGTAATTTATATTGAAGGCTGTATTTTTTGATCTTCATCGGTAAATGCTTCAAATCTTCTCGGCTTTCAGCAAGCAAGGTTGTGTCATCTACATAGTACTGGTTTGTTAATGAGTTTTCTGGAATCCTGATGCTCCATTCTTATTCAAACAGTCCAGCTTCTTGAATTATCTGCTCATCATACAGATTGAATAAGTATCATAAAAGGATACAACCCTGACATACACCTTTCGTGACTTTAAACCACGCAGCATCCCCTTGCTCTGTTCAAAATACTGCCCTCTTGGTCATTGTTCAAGTTTCTCATGAGAACAGTTAAGTGTTCTGGAATTCCCATTCTTTTCACAAAGTTATCCATAATTTGTTATGATCCACAGAGTTGAATGCCTTTGCACAGTGAATAAAACACAGGTAAACATCTTTCTGATATTCTCTGCTTTCAGCCAAGATCCATCTGACATTAGCAATGAAATCCCTCTTTCCACATCCTATATTGAGTCACTCTTGAAATTTTAGCAGTTCCCTATGTACTGCTGCAACTGTTTTTGAATTATCTTCAGCATGATTTTATATCCATGCAATTTTAATGATATTGTTCAATAATTTCTGCTTTCCGTTGGATCACCTTTCTTTGGAATAGGCACGTATATAAATCTCTTCCAGTCAGTTGACCAGGTAGCTATCTTCCAAATTTCTTTGCATAGATGAGTGAGCACTTCCAGCATTGCATCACTTGTTGAAAAATATCAATTTGTATTCCAGCCATTCCTGAAGCCTTATTTTTTGCCAATGCCTTCAGTGCAACTTGGGCTTCCTTCAGTATCATCAGTTAAGCTCCAGCATTTTATATTTCACAAAAAAGATGCTACCAGATTAATGGAATGCTGGGTGATGGTTTAGTGAATTGCTTCTAAGGCACCCTTTATTGATGTATATTTGACAGCTAATTAGGATGTTTGCTCTTTCCTACTTAAATGCATCAATCCCACCACATATTCATCACTTCAGCTAATCCTCTGAGAATAAGTGGAAGATCCTCAAGAAATCTAAAATGCCCCTTTAATGGCTTAAGTATTTGTTAGCACAAATGGTATTTGCATCTCATCTTCCAGCTAAGGTCATGACATGATAAGAGAACTGAGGATTGAGGTGTGAGTATGTATTAATAATCAGATGATCTGGGTCTAAGGTGACAGATCTCTGTTCAAATCCATACAAATTTGTTTTAACTATTTATGCTATGACCATATATTGACACTTTTACCTGTTGGAAAATATCTTTTAAATATGTGAATTGTTATGGTAATTCTAGAATCTTCTTATGGTAAAAGCAACTTAAAAGTCAAAGATGTGAGATCACAGACAACTATACATGATACACATACTGTTGTCAAATTGTACATGTAAAAAATGTTGAAATGGACAATGTTTTGTAACATATATTTATGACAATTAAAAAAGGAATAAAGAAAAAACAAAACGGACATTCAGTAGAATCTTTTAAACTGAAATGTACCTGAGGAATGATCAAATGCTCAAAAAAATATGATTAGATGTTATGAAGGGTACCATACATGGCCTATGAAGAACAACTTGGAGGAGGTGCCCATTAAATCTCAGTCAAAAAAAACTTGAATCGTGGTCAGATGTACCACTGAAAACCTCAAACAGCAATGTGGCAATTTAAAGAATAATGATAACAAACAAAATTAGCTTGAAAACTTAATACAATCAGTAAGCAAAATTTCATTGGTTCCCTAACACTTGTGGTACAAAACTTGTGGTTTAATACACCAAAAAAAGGCAGGCCAACTTTTATAAAATGTTTTTTGACAACAGAAGACATGCACTAAATTCTAAACCCTAAGGCTACAGCATGGAGGAAGCATATGGGTAAAGATAGAAACAGAAAAACTCAAGTATCATGGTTCACAATTAGGGGTCTCTAGTTTTTTTTTTTTAGTATATAGAGCCACCATTCTGTCAGTTTGTCATACTGTGGTGGCTTGTGTGTTGCTGTGAGGTTGGAAGTTATGCCACCAATATTTCAAATACCAGCAGGGTCACCATGGTAGACAGGTTTCAGAGGACCTTCTAGACTAACAGAGACTAGGAACAAGGGCCTGACAATCTACCTCTAAAAAAACTGTCCAGTGGAAATCTTACGAACAGCAGAGGACCATTGTCTGATATGGTGCCAGAAGATGAGCCTCTCAAGATGGACAGCATTCAGAAATACGACTAGGAAAGGGCTGCCTCCTCAAAGTAGAATTGGCCTTAATGATGTGGATGGAGTAAAGCTTTCAGGGGCTTCATCTGCTGATGTGGCACGACTCAAAATGAGAAGATACAGCTGTAAACACCCATTAATAATCAGAATGTGGACTGTATGAAGTATGACTCTAGGAAAATAGGAAGTCATCAAAAATGAAATGGAACACATAAAGGTTGACGTCCTAGGCATTAGTGGGCTGAAATGGACTGGTGTTGGCCATTCTGAATCAGACAATCATATGGTCTACTATGCTGGGAATGACAAATTGAAGAGGAATGGCATTGCATTCATCATCAAAAAGAACACTTTGAGATCTATCCTGAAGCACAATGCTGTCAGTGATAGGATAGTATCTGTGATAGTTAATGTTATGTGTTAACCTGGCTAGGTCATGATTTTCAGTATTATGTAGTTATCCTCCATTCTGTGATCTAATTATCCTTCATCTTTGTCTACTAGCCCACCCTTGCCAGCAAAACCATTATCCCCTCCACCCTCATCTAATGAGATTAACTGTGTCTGAAGAGGCTTTGTCTGAGATATTACCTGGGACAGTGTCTGAGTCATTGCTGGGGGCATCACCTGGGGCAGATGCCTTAGGAGACACTGCTGAATGTTCAAAGCACCCATCTCCACCACCCATTTTTGTTCAAGACCTTTAACTAGACTAAGTCCCAGTTAGCCCCAAAAGGTGAAGTACAAAATGTGACTCAGGAGGAGGTACGCTACACTCCAAAAGAACTGCTTGGCTTTCCTAATATGCACAAACAGAAACTGGAGAATATGTGTCGGAATGGTTATTAAGGGTGTGGGATTATGATGCAAGGAACATAAAGTTGGATCGGTCTGAGTTTATTGATATGGGCCCACTAAGTACATTCAGTGTTTCAGCTCAAGAAGTTAGAAAAAGACCTAATGGTTTATTTAGTTGGTTTGCTGAAGCATGGACTAAGCAGTGGCCTACACTAAATCAAGCTAAAGTGTCAAGCCCACCACAGTACACGGTAGAAGAAAATATCCAAAAGGCTTAGGAAAATTAGCACGTTACAGTAGATTTATCAGGATAGACCCACAGATGCATACATGGAGTGTCTAGAGGACAGATCTTTTACCACAATCCATAGGAACAAATTTGGGAAGGGAGCTCCAGGATCCTTAAAGAGTGCTGTGATTGCTATTTTACGTAAGTTAGATTTAACAATGCAAACTGAATTAAGACACCTAACTAAAATAGGGCTGATAGGACCCCATGGTAGTAGGTGCTAAGTGGCAGGACTTGATCAGCAAAGACAAGGTGGATGCAGTTACCATGATGGACAACAGTGTCAAGAGAGTAATCAGAATAGTTTAACTCATATGGACTTAAGGTGTTGGCTACTTAGTCATGGTGTCCCTAGGAGAGAAAAAGACAGGAAACCTATTAAATATCTACTTGATATGTACAAGCAAAAGAATTCTAGCTCAAATGAAGGGCAGTCTAACTTGAATCACCAGAACAGAGGGTCACAGCCTCTCAATCAATTCCCAGACATGAGCTAGTTTACAGACTTGAATGAAGGGAAGGCCAGATCCCCTTGAGGAAGGATTCCACTGCACTGCAAAAAATTTATATGGTTTATCTTTCTCCCAGCCATTCCCAAAGGGATCTATAGCCATTTACAAGAGTGACTGTTCATTCTGGAAAAGGAAATAATCATACTTTTCGGGGATTACGGGGCACTGGCTCTGAACTAATTCCAGGAGACCCAAAATGTCACTGGGTCTGTCACTGGGTCTACCAATCAGAGTGGGGGCAAATGGAGGTCAGGTTATTAACGGAATCTTAATTCAGGTCCATCTCACCAGTGGGTCCCCAAACCAATCCTGTAGTGAGTTTCCCAGTTCCAGAATGCATAATTGGAACAGACGTACTCAGCGACTGGCAGAGGCCCCACATCATATCCCTGATACATGGAGTAAGGGTTATTATTGTAGGAAAAGCTAAGTGGACACCATTAGAGCTACCTCTACCTAGGAAAATAGTAAACCAAAAGCAATATCATATTCCTGGAGGAATTACGGAGATTAATCCACCATCAAGGACTTGAAGGTTGCCCATCACATCCCCACTCAACTTGACAGTTTGGCCTGTACAAAAAACAGATGGATCTTGGAGAATGACAGTGCATTACCATAAACTTAACATGGGTTGACTCCAATTGCAGCTGCTGTTCCAGATGTGGTTTCATTGCTTGAGCCAATTAATATATCTCCTGGTACCTGGTACACAGCTATTGATCTGGCCAATGCCTTTTTCTCAATTTTAGTTTTGAGGCTTGCCAGAAGCAGTTTGCGCTCAGCTGGCAAGGCCAGCAACATACCTTCAGTGTCCTTCTCCAGTGGCATATCAACTCTCTAGCCCCATGTGATAATTTAGTCCACAGGAAACTTGATCACCTTTCCTTCCATAAGACATCACACTGGTCCATTACGTTGATGACATTATGCTGATAGGACTTAGTGAGGAAGAAGTATCAATGACGCTAGACTTATTGGTAAGACATTTGAGTGTTAGAATGTGGGAGATTAATCCAACAAAAATTCAGGTGCCTTCCATCTCAGTGAAATTTCTAGGGGTCCAGTGGTGTGACGCACGTAGACATATTCCTTCTAAAGTGAAGGATAAGTTATTTCATTGGGCCCCTTCTACAACTAAAAAGGAGGCACAACACCTGGTGTCCCTTTTTGTATTTTGGAGGCAACATATCCTTTATTTGGGTGTGCTACTCTGGCTTATTTATCAAGTGACTCGAAAAGCTGCTAGTTTTGAGTAGGGCCCAGAACAAGAAAAGGCAAGCCACTCTGCTACTTGAGCCATACGTTCCAGCTGATCCAATTGTACCTGAAGTGTCAGTAGAAGATAGAGATGCTGTTTGGAGTCTTCTGCAGGCCCCTGTTCATGAATCACAGTGCAGACCCTTAGGATTTTGGAGTAAAGCCCTTCCATGTTCTGCAGATAACTACTATGTTTCTGAGAAACAGCTTTTGGCTTGTTACGGGGCCTTAGTAGAGACTGAACACCTAACCATGGGCCACCAAGCCACCATGCTGCCTGAGCTGCCTATCCTGAACTGGGTGTTATCTGACCTACAGAGTCCTAAAGTTGGATGTGCAAAGCACCACTCCATCATTAAATAGAAGTGGTATATAGGAGATAAGGCTCAAGCAGAACCTGAAGGCACAAATAAGTTTCATGATAAAGTGGCCCAAATGCCTCGTGGTCTCCACTCCTGTCACATTACCTTCCCCTTCCGGCGTGCACCTATGGCCTTATGGGGAGTTGAGTTCTTTATGATCACCTGACTGAGGAAGAGAAAACTCATGCCCGGTTTACAGATGGCTCTGTGTGATATGAAGGCACCACACGAAAGTAGACAGTGGCAACAACACAGCCATTTTCTGGGACCTCCCTGAAGGACAGTGGTGAGGGGAAATCCTCTCAACAGGCACAACTTTGAGCAGTGCATCTGGCTGTTCACTCTACTTGGAAGAAGAAATGGCCAGATGTGCAACTGTATGCTGATTCATGGGCTATGGCCAATGGGTTGGCAGGATAGTCAGGGTCTTTGAAGAAATAAGACTTGAAAACAAGGAGGTATGGGGAAGAAGTATGTAGACAGACCTATTTGAATAGGCCAAAGAAGAGGAGATATCTGTGGCTCACAAGAATGTTCACCAAAGGGTGACCCTCAGCAGGGGAGGCCTTTAATAATCAAGCGGATAGGATGACGCATTCTGTGGAAACCAGTCATCATCTCTCTCCAGGTACTCCTGCCACTGCCTAATGGTTTCATGAACAAAGTGGTCATATTGGCAAGAACAGAGGTTATGCATGTGCTCAGCAACATGGATTTCCACTCACCAAGGCCCACTTGGCTGCAGCTACTTCTGCGTGCCCAATCTGCCAGCAATAGAGACCAACACCAGGTCCCCAGTATAGCACCATTCTTCAAGGAAATCAGTCAGCAACCTGGTGGCAGGTTGATTACATTGGATGGCTTTCATCACCAAAAGGGCAGCATTTCATCCTTACTGGCATAGACACTCTGGATAAGGATTTGCCTTCCGTGGCACAATACCTTTGCCAAAACTACCATCCATGAACTCCAAGAATGCCTTATCCACCATCATGGTATCGCATACACCATTGCCTCAGATCAAAGGACTCACTTCACAGCAAAATAAGTGCAGCGATGGGCCCATGCTCATGGAATTTACTTGTACTACCATGTTCCCCATCATCCTGAAGCAGCTGGCTTGATAGAATGATGGAATGGCTTTCTAAATACACAATTACAGCATCACCCAGGTGGCAATACTTAGCAGGGGTTGGGAAATGTTTTCTAGGAGGCTTTATATGCCCTAAGCCAGCGTCCAATATATGGTGCTGTTTCTCCTATAGCTAGGATTCACAGGTCCAGGAACCAAGGTGTGGAGATGTGAGTCACACCACTATTACCCTTGCAAAATTGACCTCCTTGCAAAATTTTTGCTTCCTTTCCCTGCAACACTATGCTCTGTGGGTCTAGAGGTCTTAGTTCCAAAGGATGGAATGCTCCCACCTGGAGACACAACACTGATTCCACTGAACTGAAAGTTAAGAATGCCACCCAGCCACTTTGGGCTCCTTATGCCTCTGGACCAACAGGCAAAAAGAGAGTTACCATATTGGCTGGTGTGATTGATCCTGTATACCAAGGGGAAATTGGACTGATATTACATAATGGAGGTAAAGAAGAGTATGTCTAGAATACAAGAGAACTCTTAGGGCGTCTCTTAGTACTACCATGTCCTATGATTAAAGTCAGTGGAACACTACAGGAACCCAATTCTAACACGACTACTAATGGCCCAGACCCTTCAGGAATGAAGGTTTGAGTCACACCACCAGGCAAAGAACCATGACTAACTGAGGTACTCACTGAGGACAAAGGGAATATGGAATGGATGGTGGAAGAAGGCAGTTCTAAATACCGGTTACGACAACACAACCAGTTGCAGAAACAAGGACTGCAATTGTTATTTCTTTCATTTTTTATTATACGTGTATTTCATGGTTTATTATACACCAATGCTGGTGGCCTAGTGGTTAAGAGCTATGGCTGCTAACCAAAAGATCGGAAGTTTGAATCTACCAGGTGCTCCTTAGAAACCACATATGGCAGTTCTACTCTGACTTTTAAGGGTGCTATGAGTTGGAATTGACTCAACGGCAACGGACTTGGTTTGGGTTTTTTTATATATGTGTGTATATATATACATACATATATATATATATAAAACCAAAAACCAAACCCAGTGCCATCGAGTCAATTCCAACTCATAGCGACACTATAGGACAGAGTAGAACCGCCCCATAAAGTTTTCAAGGAGCGCCTGGTGGATTTGAACTGCCGACCCTTTGGTTAGCAGCCGTAGCACTTAACCACTACACCGCCAGGGTTTCCATATATAGATAGATAGACAGACAGATAGATATAGATACATATATAGTCTTAGTCATCTAGTGCTGCCATAACAGAAGTACCAGAAGTAAATGGCTTTAACAAGGAGAAATTTACTTTCTCACAGTGTAGTAGGTTACAAGTCCAGATTCAGGGTGTCGGCTCCAGGGGAAGGCTTTCTCTCTCTGTCAGAGCTCCAGAGGAAAGTCTTTGTCCTCAAATCTTCCCGGGGTCGAGGAGCTTCTCAGCACAGGACCCTGTGTCCAAAGGACACGCTCTGCTCCTGGTACTGCTTTCTTGGTGGTATGAGATCCTCAACTCTCTGCTTGCTTCTCTTTTTATCTTTTAAGAGATAAAAGGTAGTGGAGGCCACGCCCCAGGGAAACTCCCTTTATATTGGATCAGGGAGGTGGCCTGAGTAAGGTGGTGTTACAATCCCAACCTAATCCTCTCAACATAAAATTACAATCACAAAATGGAGGACAATCACACAATACTAGGAATTATGGCCTAACGAAGTTGATACACACATTCTTTGGGGGACAAAATTCAATCCACGACATTCTACCCTTTGGCCACCAAAAAATCACATCCTTGCAACATAGAAAACATATTCATCCCATCATATTATAGCAAAAGTCTTAACTCCAACTCAAAAATCCAAAAATTCCTCCTCATCTGTGAAATCTAGAATACAAGTTATCTGCTTCCAAAGGTACAATGGCAGAACAGGCACAAGCTAAACATTTCCAATACAAATGGGAGAAACTGGAGGGAAAGAAGGCATAACAGGCACCAAGCAAGTCAGCAGAACACATTACATTAGCCCTCAAGGCTTTGAAAATTATCCTCTGTTCTTTGAGACCATTTACACAATAGGCCCGCCTTCTAGACTCTAGGTATTAGCCACACTCTCCAGATACTGAGTGGAGGCTTCCTGGCCCTGGGCTTCAGCTTTGCCTTCCAGGCCCACTGGGACAGCAACTCTGCTCACTTGGCTTTAGGCACACAAATCTCCTAGTCCATGCTTAGAAACACCAGAGGCCATGGCTCCACCCTTTGAAACCCCTGAAGTCATGGCCATACCTTTGAGACTGAGGCAGCTCAGCTTCTTGTGTTCCTTGTCTCTTCAGCTTCTGTTTCCTGGTTTCTTGGCCTCTCAGCTCCTCAGGCCTCATGCCCACATCTGCCCTGCTGGGGCAAGTGTTCCAAAGCTCAGTAGCTCCACTGATAAGTGCCCAGAAGCACCCCACTCCACCAGGAAGCCTTCTGGACACAGGCACTCAGCTCTCTGGCTCCATGGGTCAGCAAGCTTACCTCCACCGATAAGTGCCCAGAAGCACCCCACTCCGCCAGGAAGCCTCCTGCACACAGGCACTCAGCTCTCTGACTCCATGGGTTGGCTCCATGGGTTCGCTCCAGTGCTGTCTCATGCTGGTGTCCTTGTTCTGCTGCTGCTGGCTCTCTGCTATTGCCATTTCTCTGCTGCTGTAGGTTCTCTGCTGCACTGGTCCTCTGCTGCTGTCGCAATTCTATCCATTCACAGTTTCAAAACCGCTTCCACATTTTAGGTATCTGTGAGAGCAGCACCCCACTCTCTTGGTACCAAATTCTATCTCAGTCACCTAGTGCTGCCATAACATAAATACCACAAGTGAGTGGCTTTAACAAAGAGAAATTTATTTTCTCATAGTCTAGTAGGTAACAAGTCCAAATTCAGGGTGTCGGCTCCAGGGGAAGGCTTTCTTTCTCTGTCGGCTCTGGAGGAAGGTCTTTGTCTTCAATCTTCCCGTGGTTGAGGAGCTTCTCAGGCACAGGGACCCTGTGTCCAAAAGGACATGCTCTGCTCCTGGTGCTGCTTTCCTGGTGGTGTGAGGTCCCCAACTCTCTGCTTGCTTCTCTTTCCTTTTATCTCTTGAGAGATAAAAGGTAGTGCAGGCCACACCACAGGGAAACTCTCTTTATATTGGATCAGGGAGGTGACCTGAGTAAGGGTGGTGTTATAATCCCACCCTGATCCTCTTAATGTAAAATTAGAATCACAAAATGGAGGACAACCACACAATACTGGGAATCATGGCCAAACCAAATTGATACACACGTTTTTGGGGGACACAATTAAATCCATGGCATATATATATATATAATCTCCCCCACATGTCTGTCAGTTTGTCTACTATGGGGCTTGTGTGTTGCTGTGATGCTGAAAGCTATGCCACTGGTATTCAAATACCAGCAAAGTCGTCAATGGTCGACAGGTTTCAGCTAAGCTTCCAGACTAGGACAGACTAGGAAGAAGCACCTGTTGTTCTATTTCTGAGAAAATAAAATTAGCCAGTGAATACCTTGTGAATAGCAGTGGAACACTGTGTGACATAGTGTTTGAAGATGAGCCCCTCATGTTGGAAGGCACTCAAAGGACAAGTGAGAAAGATCTGCCTCCTCAAAGTAGAGTCTGCCTTAATGATGTGGATGGATTCAAGCTTCCAGGATCTTCATTTGCTGATGTGGCATGACTCAAAATAAGAAGAAAAAGCTGAAAACATTCATTAATAATCAGTATGTGGAAAGTATGAGGAATGAATCTTGGAAAACTGGAAGTCGTCAAAAACGAAATGGAACACATAAACATCAATATCCTAGACATTAGTTAGCTGAAATGGGCTGATACTGGCCATTTTGAATTTTACAATCATATAGTCTACTATGTAAAGAATGACAAATTGAAGAGGAACAGCATTGCATTCATGGTCAAAAAGAACATTTCAAGATCTATCCTGAAGTACAATGCTGTCACTGGTAAGATAATATCCATACACCCACAATGAAGACCAGTTAATAAGACTGTTATTCAAATTTACACACCAACCACTGAAGCCAAAAATGAAAAAACTGAAGATTTTTAGCAACTTCTGCTGTCTGAAATTGATCAAACATGCAATCAGGATACATTGATAATTACTGATGATTGGAATGTGAAAGTTGGAAACAAAGAAGAAGGATCAGTAGTTAGATAATACGGCCTTGGCGATAGAAACAGATGCCAGAGATCACATGATAGAACTGTGCAAGACAAATGACTTCTTCATTGCAAATACCTTTTTGAACAGCATAAATGGAGACTCTACACGTGGACCTCGCCAGATGCAAAACACAGGAATCAAATTGACTACAAATATGGAAAGAGATGATGGAAAATCTCAATATCATCAGTCAGAACAAGGCCAGGTGCCCACTGTGGAACAGACCATTAATTGCTCATATGTAAGTTCAACTTGAAACTGAAGAAAATTAGAACAAGTCCACAAGAGCCAAAGTACAACTTTGAGTATATCCCACCTCAATTTAAAGGCCATCTGAAGAATACATTTGATGTATTGAACATAAATGACTGAAGACCAGACGAGTAGTGGAATGACATCAAGGACATCATACGTGAAGAAAGCAATAGGTCATTAAAGACATGAAAGAAAGAAAAGACCAAACTGGATGTCGGAAGAGACTGGAACTTGAATGTTGAGTAGTTAAAGCAAGAGGGAGAAATGATGAAGTAAAAGAGCTGAACAGAAGATTTCAAAAGGCAGCTGGAGAACATGAAGTATTATAATGACATGTGCAAAGACCTGGAGTTAGAAAACCAAAAGGGAAGAACACACTCGGCATTTCTCAACCTGAGAGAATTGACGAAAAAACTCAAGATTTCAGCAGCAGTACTGAAAGATTCTGTGGGCAAAAAACTGAACTATGTGGGAAGCAACACTGTACCAAAAAGAAAATGATCACATTCAATCATTTCAGGGGGTGGCATATGATCAAGAACTGATGGTACTGAAGGAAGACGTCCAAGCTGCACTGAAGACACTGGAAGAAAACAAGGCTCCAGAAATTGACAGAATACCACTTGAGATACCAATGGATGCAAGGCTGGAAATACTCACTTGCCTATCCCAAGAAATTAGGAAAAAAGCTACCTGGTCAACTGACTGGAAGATATCCATATTTATGCCTTTTCCAAAGAAAGGTGAACCAACTGAATGCCAAAATTATCAGACAACATTATTAATATGACATACAAGTAAAATTCTGCTGAAGATTATTCAAGTGGTTGCAGCAGTAAATCAACAAAGAACTGCCAAAACTTCAAGCCAGAATCAGAAGAGGACATGGAATGAGGGAGATCATTGCTGATGTCAGGGGGATCCTGGCTAGCTTAGGTTGGGTTCTTTAGAGATGCAAAACCAGTAAAGCATATAAATACATAGAGAGAGAGATTTATATTGAAGAAACAGCTCACGTAATTGTAGAGGCTGGAACGTCCCAAGTCTATGGATTACGACAGAGGCTTCTCCCGATTCACGCAGCCACAGGGGCTGGTAAAGCCAAGATCAGCAGGTCAGAAAGCAAGGCTCTTGCTCACAGGCTGTGAGCAAGAGCAACTCCCAAGTTTGGCAAGCAAGATGGCAAGGCATCTCCTGACTCACGTAGCTGCAGGTGCTGGCGAACCCAAGATCTGTGGTCAGAGTGCAGGGCTCCACTCACAGGCCGTGAAGATCAACAAATCCCAAGACTGGCAGATAAGCTGATAGCTCAAGTCCCAAGAACCAGAGGTCAGATGAACAGGAGGCAGCTGCAGGATCCAGAGCAAGCAAAAAGCCAGAACATCTGCTTATATTTGGATGCAGGCTACACCCCCAAAGAAACTCCCTTTCAACTGACTGGCTACTTACAGCAGATCTCACCGTGGGACTGGTTACATATAAACACTGGTCCATCCAAGTTGACACACAATCCTGACCATCACACTGTCTGAAAGAAGAGAATACCAGAAAGATGTTTACCTGTGTTTTACTGACTAAGCAAAAGCATTCAACTGTGTCGATTTTAACACATTATTGATGACATTGCAAAGAATGGGAATTCCAGAACACTTAATTGTGTTCATGAGGAACTTGTACGTAATCAAGAGGCAGTTGTTCAAACAGAACAAAGGGATACTGTGTGGTTTAAAGCCTGGAAAGGTATGCTTCAGAGTTGTATCCTTTCACCACACTTATTCAATCTGTATGCTGAGCAAATTATCTGAGAAACTGGACTATATGAAGAAGAATGTGGCATCAGAATTGGAAGAAGACTCAGGTATGCATGACACAACCTTGCTTGCTGAAAGTGAAGAGAACTTGAAGCACTTATTGATGAAGCTCAGAGACCACAACCTTTGGTATGGATTATACTTCAACATAAAAGAAAAATCCTCACAACTGGACCAATAAGCAACATCATAATAATTGGAGAAAAGATGGAAGTTGTCAAGGATTTCATTTTACTTGGATCCACAATCAAGGCCCATGGAAGAAATCAAGCAGTCAAGAAATCAAACGATGTATTACATTGGGCAAATCTGCTGCAAAAGATCTCTTTAAAGCATTAAGAAGCAAAGATGTCACTTGAAAGACTAAGGGGTGCCTTACCCCAGCCACGGTGTTTCTAGTTGCCTAACACCATGCAAAAGCTGGGCAATGAATAAGGAAGACTGAAGGAAGACCTAAGATGAAGAGACACCTTTGAAATATGGTGTCGGTGTAGAATATTGAATATACCATGGACTACCAAAAGAATGAATAAATCTGTCTCCAAAGACAGAATGCTCCTTAGAAGCAAGGATAGTGAGACTTCATCTCACATACTTTGGACATGTTATCAGGACATGTTATCATAGCAATGACTACGAGGGTGGCACAGGACAAGGCAGTGTTTTGTTCTGCTGTACATAAGGCAGTGTTTTGTTCTGTTGTACATGTGTATGTATGTATATAAAGAGAGAGACTATATATATATACACACACACACATAGTCATATACATATATATATAGTCATGGGTTGAACTGTGCCCCCCAAAAATATCTGTCAACTTGGCTAGGTGATTCCCAGTATTGTACAATTGTCTACTATTTTGTTATCTGATGTAGTTTTCCTATGTGTTGTAAATCCTATCACTATGATGTTAATGAGATGAGATCTGTAAGATTAGATAGTGTTCTAAGCCAATGTCTTTTGACATATAAAAGGCAGAAGCAAGCAGAAAGACGGGGGACCTCATGCCACCAAGAAAGAAGCACCAGGATCAGAGCGTGTCCTTTGAACCTGGGGTTCCTGTGTGGAGAAACTCCTAGTCCAGCGGAAGATTGATAACAAGGACCTTCCTCCAGAGCTGACAGAGAGGGAAAGCCTTTCCCTGGAGCTGATGCCCTGAATTTGGACTTCTAGCCTATTAGACTGTGAGAAAATAAATTTCTCTTTGTTAAAGCCATCCACTTGTGGTATTTCTGTTATGGCAGCACTAGATGACTAAGAGATATATATATATATATAAATTTTTTTTCTTCCCTCCCTTATCCCATCACACACAAAATACAAGATGTAAGTGGGGCTAGTACGTTTTTGGCTGTATACACGTCAATGTATCATGTTAGGCACAAGTATGACTTTATAATTGACTTTATTTAGAGATTATGTATGGTTTAAGGAAATGTGTATAGATGACAAGTTGACAAGGGGTGGACTGTGATAGTAAAGGTTATGTTTCATTATTCTCAGAATTATGTAATTATCCTTCATTTTGTGATCTGATAGGATCAGCCAGTAAGTTGTAAGGGGAGTTTCCCTGGGGGTGTGTCCTGCACCCACTACATATATGGACGTTCTGGCTTAGCTCACTTGCTTGCTCTGTATCCTGTTTCTGGCTTGTCATCAACTGACCTCCAATTCTTGAGACTTGAGCCAGCAGCCTGTCACTGGTACTGCTAACTTTAAGATTCGCCAGCTATGCAGCCCTGTGAGCTAGCAGCCTGTCATCTGATCTGCAGACTTTGGGATTCGCTGGCTTCCACAGCCCTGTATGCCAGCCACCTACAGTCTGACCTGCAAATTCTAGATTCGTCAGCCCCTGAAACCATGTAAGTCAGGAAAAGCCTCCAGCTGACACCTGAACCACAGTCTTTGGGATTTACCAGCCTCCACAACAGCACGGGCCAATTCCTTTAGATAAATCTCTCTCTCTCTCTCTCTCTCTCTCTATATATATATTTCACAGGTTTTGCTTCTCTAGAGAACCCAGCTGAAGACAATATCCATATACCTTCCAGGAAAAGGAAGACCAGTCAGTAGGATTAGTGTTTAGATTTATGTAGTAACTAACCACTAATGCCAAAGATGAAGAAATTGAAGATTTTTACCAACTTCTGCAGTATAAAATTAAACAAACACGCAATTAAGATACACTGATAATTACTGGTGATCGGAATGCAAAAGTTGGAAACAAAGATAGATCTGTATTTGGAAAAATACGCCCTTAGTGATAGAAACAATGCTGGAGGTCACATGATAGAATTTTGCAAGACCAGTGACTTACTCACTGCAAATATTTTTCAACAACATATATAGCAACTATACACATGGACCTCACCAGACAGAATACACAGGAATCAAACTGAATACATCTGTAGAAAGAGACGATGAAGAGGCTCAATATCAACAGTCAAAACAAGGCCAGGGGCCAACAGTGAGACAGACCATCAATTGCTCATATGCAAGTTCAAACTGAAGTCAAAGAAAATTTTTAAAAGTCCACAAGAGCGAAAAGTATGACCTTAAGTATATCCCACCTGAATTTACAGACCATCTCCAGAAATGATTTGATGCATTGAACACCAGACAAGTTGTAGGATGACATCAAGGACATCATACATGAAAAATGCAAAAGGTCATTAAAAATACAAACAAGAAATAAAAGACCAAAATGGATGTCAGAAGAGACTCTGAAACTTGTTCTTAAACATGGAATAGCTAAAGCGCACAAAAATGATAAAGTAAAAGAAGTAAACAGAAGATTTTGAAGGGAAATTCAAGAAGACAAAATAAAGTATTACAATGAAATGTGCAAAGACCTGGAGTTAGAAAAGCAAGAGGGAAGTACACAATTAGCATTTCTCAAGCTGAAAGAACTGAAGAAAAAATTCAAGCCTCAAATTGCAATACTGAAGGGTTCTGTGGCAAGATATTGAATGATGCAGGAATCATCAAGGGAGACTGAGAATACATAGAGTCACTGTACCAAAAAGAACTGGTCAACCGACTGGAAAATATCTATATTTGTGCTCATCCCAAAGAAAGATGATACGACAGAACATGGAAATTATCAAACAATATCGTTAACATCAAACAAAAGTAAAGTTTTGCTGAAGATAATTCAAAAATGGGTGCAGCAGTACATCAGCAAGGAACTGTCAGAAATTCATGCTGGATTCAGAATAGGACATGGAATGACTCATACCATTGCTGATGTCAGACGTATCATGGCTGAAATCAGAGAATACCAGAAAGATGTTAAACTGTGTTTTATTGACTATGCAAAGGCATTCAACTCTGTGGATTATAACAAACTATGGATAACATTACGAAGAATGGGAATTCCAGAACACTTAATTGTGCTCGTGCAGAACCTGCACATAGACCAAGAGGCACTTGTTCAAACAGAACAAGGTGTTACTACATGGTCTAAAATCAGTGTATTTATTTTACCCTTTCACCATACTTATTCAATCTGTATACTGAGCAGATTGTCCGAGAGACCGGACTATATGAAGAAGGACGCAGCATTAGGACTGGAGGAAGACTCATTAACAACCTGCATTATGCAGATGATACAACCTTGCTTGCTGAAAGCGAAGAGGACTTGAAGCACTTACTGAAAGAGATCAAAGACTAGAGTCTTCATTATTGATTACACCTCAATATAAAGAAAACAAAAATCCTTACAGCTGGACCAATAAGCAACATCATGAGAAAGAGAGAAAAGATGGATGTTGTCAAGGATTTCATTTTACTTGGATCCATAGTCAACACCCGGGGAAGCAGCAGTCAAGAAATCAAACTGTGTATTGTATTGGGCAAATCTGCTGCAAAAAGACCTCTTTAAAGTATCAAACTGAAAAGATGTCACTTTGAGGACTAAGGTGTCCCTAACCCAAGCCATGGTATTTTCAATCACCCCATATGCATGGGAAAGATGGACAATAAATAAGGAAGACTGAAGAAGAATTGATACTTTTAAATTACGGTGTTGGCGAAGAATATTGAGTGTACCATGGATCTCCAGAAGAATGAACAAATCTCTCTTGGAAGAATTATAGCCAGAATGCTTCTTGAAAGCAGGGATGGTGAGACTTTGTCCTGTGTACTTTGGACATGTTCTCAGCGGGGACCAGTCCCTGGAGAAGGACATCATGCTTGGTAAAGTAGAGGATCAGTGAAAAAGAGGAAGACCCTCAACAAGACGGGTTGACATGGTGGCTGAAGCAATGGGCTCAAACATGGCAATGACTGTGAGAATGTAGCAAGACCAGGCAGTGTTTCGTTCTGTTGTACACAGGGTCGCTATGAGTTGGAACCAACTCGAGGGCACCTAACAACAACAACAACAACAGTACTTGAAGCCTGGGCTGGAAGCAATCATTCACTTACATATGTTAATAAAAATGTACTGAACAACTATTTCCAAGGCACAGCACTATGTAGGCAGTGAGAGTACAGAATATCAAAGGATGGATGACCAGACGTTTGTCTATGTTAATACTGCTTTCCTTACACTGAAGACAAAATGAACACAGAGGTGGCGCGAAGTAGAGAAAGGCTTCAATTATCTGGACATCCTCATCCAGCTAAGAGTAGAGGATCTGATAAAGGCTTTACTTGTCTGGCTGACAACTTAATCTCTAAAGAGGTTGAAAAAGCAGTGAGAATTACCTCTCTGAACATTGCTCTGATTCAGTGGAAGAAACAGTTGATGAAGGAAATCATTGAGACCTTGGGAGAAAATGGCAATGCACAGGATATTAAGTAGTTGTGTTTAAGTCCTGAAATCTATGAAAGCAAAATTCAATGGTCTAAGAGAAAAAGTTTGGGAAAGGCTATAAAATGAAAGATTCAAGGTTTTCCAGACCATGTTGTAGATCTACAATAGTAAGTGTGCTCCTAATAAGAGACTGTGTACTTTATAAAACTGGTAAGAATGCCTGTGACCAGAAACTCAACATACAGATTAAAATGCTGCAATTAGAAAATTAAAATTCGATGGAGAAAAAGAAAAGTACCTTGCAAAAAAAAAGCCCATGGGATATTATGGATGATAATGAACATGTGGGAAAAAAACAGGAAACGGTTGCTAGAGATTCTCTATATTGCCATCAAATTTTCCTTTTTAATATGCAAAGCTGGTAAATTCTTAAACGGTACTCACATGATTTCATATTATACAGGTCCTACATACCCAGTCCAGCAGGACTTACCTTCCACTCCACCACCCCCAAATCTCCTCCCTCCAGAAACCATTATATTTCCCTGAATGTGCTGTGATTTCAACTCTACAATAGAAAAAGAGAAATTGAAGTCTATCACACTTAACTATGAGCTGTGCTTTCACCCAAAATGTTTAATAATGTATCTTAAGGGTAGACTTTTTTTTTTTAAACTATCCATAATCTGGAAACATCATCAATCATCCGATTGATGATATAGGATCATATAGGGTCGCTATGAGTCGGAATCAACTCAACGGCAGTGGGTGTTTTTTTTGGGGTATAATCGGGAAACCCTGGTGGCATAGTGGTTAAGTGCTACAGCTGCTAACCAAAGGGCCGGCAGTTTGTACCTACCAGGCGCTCCTTGGAAACTCTATGGGGCAGTTCTACTCTGTCCTACAGGGCTGCTACGAGTTGGAATCGACTCCACAGCAATGTGTTTTTTTTAATTTTTTTAATCCATACTCTGATTAACCTACACAAAAGCAAATCTTCTATGAGTTTTTTTTTTCTTTTTTCCCCCCAATAGGTTTTTATATGAACTTTAGAAAATATTTTGGCAAAGGGTTAGCCATGGAATTACCGTAAGAGATAGATGAAGGCTGGCATTTTAAATTCACATGTAATTGAAATATGAAAATGGATTGAACTTATATTAACTTCCAAAAGCAGACCAGGCAGAGTGAGTTTTTACAGCTTTCATTTGAAAGGAATAACACACTGAGTTGTCATTCCTCAGAATTATTCACTCAGCTACCCGTGGCCATTCATATGATTTGGCAATATATATTGAGCCATCTAAATTTTAATATACTTTAAAATGTGATGCTTCTTATTCAGAGGAAAGCAGCCATATTTCATCCCAATTTAATAGTAAAATGTAAGGGAAAAAAAAATCTTTGTTCTCTCCAGTATGTAGCGATCTTGTCTCACAGTAGAGGTAAATTAAATACCAAATTTTAGACTCTGTGGACCAATTCCTGAACTATGGATCATTGAGAAATGATCAGATATAAAACGTGAAACTATTTTTTTATGGTTTGACTTCAGTAATGCCCAGTGCCATTTGGAAAATCCTTTAACCTTATTTTCAACCATGCATTACAAAAATTCCAAAAATGATTAACCCTCAAAAACATTAGGCTGACCAATGTTCTTTCTAAACAACAAAATTTACACTGAGTCTATTTACATCAATGATTATTTTATTGGGTAAGTAAATTTCAACTAACTTTAACTCTCCCTATTATTGTCAAAATGAAATGTATAAGAATTTTCCTAGAAGATTTTTTAGAGAAAATAAGATCCTCCTACAACAGCAGTAGCCTAATTGGTATTATTTTCAAAGCCAAACTACTACCGTAACCGTACCGATTGGTGTTTGCCACCAATCATGACTGTATACCTAAATCCCAAGTGAAACTTTAAAAGATGCTTTAAGGAAAAATAAATTAATCCACATGTACCCCATTCTTATATTCATTTAGACCAGGGTTGATAATTCAATGTCCTCAGGGGACAAAGAGAATACATTTTAAGACAAACTTTTTTTTTTTTTTTTTTTTGCAGACTAACCAATGTTAAACAACCAGAAATAGTTTTTTTACTTCCCCTCCCCTCAAAAAAAAAAATTCTATTCCACTTCACTTGGAGCTTGTTTTTATTTTAACCTTTACTTTTCCACTATTGATAGACATAGTTACATACATGTCCTTTATGTGTAACAGGCACCTACACAGGGAGATTCAAGGGAGTTGTTGAGATGACACTAAGTCAGAGATTTGCCATCTGATTTATCTAAAGGGAGCAACTGCTATTCAGCTCTAACTATCACTTTCATAGCAGCGATTCAGAAGCAAAGTTGTGAAATCCTTGGATTTTTCAAAAGAAATCCCAATCTTTATGAGCACTCTTCTGACTTTTAGGTGTTTGTCACTGTGGTAGTCACGGGCTCGCTATCTTCTGGGCCTATGGTGGATGGCACTTCCTGGCCCCAATGTGGCTAGATCAGCCATATGACTAGTTTTCGGCAATCACTTGTAAACTACATATTTTAATTGGGCATTTACGACCTTCCAAAGCTCTTTTTCTTTCTGCTTTAGCAACTAACAGTATTGCAGGTAGCGGCCACTTTATCAACTCAGGTCCCAAGTGAGGACAATTCAGTGCACATTACATGAATGAGAGAGAAAACTCTGTTAAACTGCTGAGATGGAACGTTTTAGTTTTTGCAGTATACCCTAGCCTCTTCTGGCTGATACAGCCACAAGTTCAATTAAAAACAAAATGTAACATTACGAGGTCTGATATAAATCTAAGCACCTCTGTGGGCCCGAATTTACTTATGGGCCATTACTTTGTAATCTAAATCACACTGAGGACACTTAATGTGTGAGTTTGTGTGCTTTGGGTTCAATAAACAAAAAACAAGATCTTAGACTGCTACAGAGAACATACAATCCTGGCATTAATTTGTGAAAGGAGGCAGACAAGGGGAGGGAGAGAGGAGGACAACTACAACAAATAGGCTCAAACTAAACAAGGAATTTATTAGACACTTGATTAATATTACACAGCAGTCTGTTCAGAAGCCCCCATGCAGACACCAATTCTACTTTCCGAAATTCTCTTTCCTATGATGTATCTAGAGCCTCTCAAAAGTCTTCTCCCTCCATACACATGCCAACTTCCTGTCAACAGTTCACAGCAATGCGAAGGGTTATATTCCCAACATGTACATATGTATTTATTTATTTGTTCATTATTTAACGAACACTTATATGGTGGTTACGATGTGCCAGGTATTGTTGTAAATGCTTAAAAAGAACCAGATGAGAAGATACTCTTATTATCCTTAATTAACAGATAAGAAAACTGAGGCAAGGTAGAGTAACATTACTTTCCCAAGGTCACACTTGAAGAGCCAGGATTTGAACTTAGGTAGTCTGGCTCCGAGGAACCCTGGTGTGCAGTGGTTAAACCCCTCAGCCACTAACCAAAACGTCACTGATTTGAACCCACCAGCTGCTCAGTGGAAGAAAGATGTGGCACTCTACTCCCCTAAAGATTTACAGCTTTGGAAACCTTACGGGGCAGTTCTGCTCCGTCCTGCAGTAGAATCGACTCGACAGCAATCAGTTTGGTTTTGGTTTTGGTTTTAGTCTGGCTCCAGATTCTGTACCCTCAGTTGCTAAGCTCCGTAACTCCACTTCTCCAAGCTGAGATATTATATAGACAGGCTATACTTCAAAGGTGAAAATACTGTATAGTAAAGAGGGATAATACATAACTCCACTTCTCCAAGCTGAGATATTATATAGACAGGCTATACTTCAAAGGTGAAAATACTGTATAGTAAAGAGGGATAATACATGGATAGCCATTAATACATACACTCTAAATAATGTAAAGGTCTTGTAAAGAGCTGGCTGCTTTCACAGAGGGCAACTGCGGCCTGTCACACTTAGTTGAAGGAAGGAGACACAGAAAAGTTTAAAACTTAGGCTGTGTATAGAGGGACTATATTAACCAAGTTGGAATAACTTTCAACTTCCATCAAATCTCACTGCATATTACTCACATGCCTGAAATTCAACTTATTATTTTCACTAATAGGAGTCAGGGTTGCTGCTGCATTTCTGTTGCTGTTCAAGTGAGCATACCTACATCAAGCCTACACAATTAGTGGCAAGAATTAAATTGCTGACAGCCATTTTCACTTTGATGCAACAGGTAACTATTAAACAACAGGCATAACAAGAGAGAGGAAAGCCTACTCAGAAGCTAAACAAAATAGCTGTCTCTTCCTGTCGTCAATATGCTTGAAAAGTTCTGACCCAACTCTCTGAAAGACTTGCCACAGAGCTTGAACTCCTGTGCAAAGGCAAAACATGTCATTTCAATAAGTCTTTGGTCTTAACTTAGAAAATGACTTGGTCTTTTAGTTTATCTTTTTTTATATACTGAAGCACAAAATTTAAGGGATGCTTTCCATTAAAAGACTACTTTCGCATAAAACTTCTTTCCCAACGTGTCCTGCATTCACACGTTACTCCATAAAAGTACAAGTACGTGTTGACTCTGCTTCTATACCAACAGTTGTAGTTACAGACTACCATTTCACAATCGTCAACACGAAGCAACTGAAGAATCTGCTTCTTCCCCTCTTAGCCCATGCCAACCCCTTTGGTTTTTGGTGTGCTTGGTTTTTTGTTTTGTTTTGTTCCGTACTGTGGTAATCCATAATGAGCAGCTCACAAGCCTATACAATTAAACAGTTCTTTTGAATCCTAACTTCTCCTAGTTACCCCTTTTTTAAGTAAAGGATGAAGACGTATGTAAAAAGAACTTAAAAGGAAAAACTGATTTTTCTAAACTTAAGAGTTTATTACAAGTGACGAAGGTAACAATTAAGAAAAAACCTGTAGAAATTTCCAGAATTAAATATTACTTCAGAAGATAAAAAATGAAACCGTGAAGCAAATTACAAACTAGTACTTTAGCATGTTACTTCACACATATGGCTTCTGTTTCATCTGTGAATCTCATTTGTCTCAGGGAGTAAATAATGTCTCATTATAAAAGTTACTACTTTCTACCTTCGTTTTCATTTCCTCCTGACTTGGCCTTATTCGCAATGTCTAAAGGGACTGGTAAGCTAGAAAATCTATTCATCTTTCTTCAAAATATTGTGTTTAAACTAAAAACAGTTCTGTGGGGTAACTACTTCCAATCTGTACAATACCGCAGTCGTCTCCCTTTGCTTTACACAAGAAATTTCCATTTGGTGCTTGAAATCTTTAAAAATGTCTTTTGATTGTAAACTCCCCAGAGATAAAAAACAGAAATACAGCATTTTGATGATAAACATTAAATTACTCCAAGAAATACCCCAAGAAATACAAAAAAGGTAGAAAAAATTTAAGTGTCAATGTTCCTTCAGATGAATCGATATCCAGATATAAGGAACTTCGAAGCTACCAATTAAAACTTAAATGACAAAAAAAAAAAAAAAAAAGACTGATGAAGACAGCACAGACACATTTTTGGAACTGGGTGTCAGCTGTATTTTTTACACAGCATTTCACGGTTTATGTGTATACAAGCAAGAGCCTCTTATGACTAAAATGCATTCCCTCTCCCATTCAACATTCAACAGGACAGCTCTATTAATTATTCTTCCAAACTGTGACTACATTCATTTTAATGAGAGGAATCTGAACCCCCATGGGGGGATGCTGAAATAAAAGCTCTTTTCCTTACAACGGAAGCAGATGTTTAAAGAAGTGATTCTAGAAATAGGCATGGGAAAAGAAGTATACAGGAGTTGAATTCCCTTATCACCCCCAAACTCCCTTCCTTTCAAAAAATACAACTAGTAAATTGAACTGTTTAAGGGGGGAGTCAGAAGAAACAGAAAGCTTGTAGAATCATTTGGACTTTTCTTTAGCAATGAAGCAATAGCTATTTCAGAAGCAAGTGTTTCATTTCCCATTATATCCACTTGCAAAGAGAATCACCTGCAGGGCTGTTGCAAATAATAGGGACCCAGCATGAAGACCAGGCACACACACAGAGCCCTCACAAGCCACAGGGTGAGTTCAAGCCTCTCAGCCTTTGGAGATCAGTCTAAGCAGCCATCCTTGCCAAATCTAAGGCAAAACAGCAAGACTATCCGTGAGAACCAGAAAGAAAAACAGGCTAGCAGCTGGCAGGAAAGCAGGTGTAAGAAAAGAATATAAGAATATTGGAACAAGAGGACCACCAGTATTGTATGTCAAGTACCTGATACTTGATAGCTCTATACATGGAAGAAGTTGGGTCAGCTGAAGGTGAACAGAGACGCTGAAACTTATGATAAGATCTAGAGGTTCTTGGAATATTCGCAGTGTATAGAATTGATGCATTAATTCAACATATTGTTGGACACCTACCATTGTACAAAATGCTGAGGTGATAAGATAAAATAGATGTGTGGTCCTAGCCCTCACGGAACTAACAGTGAAGTGAGAAAGTTAGGCTAGCAAATTTTTAGTTGACTCCAACTCACGGTGATCCCATGTGTGTCAGAGCAGAACTGTTTCATAGTTTCATAGAGTTTTTAGTGGCTGATTTTTTAGAAGTAGATCACCAGGCCTTACTTCCAAGGTGCCTCTGGGTGGACTTGAACCTCCAACCTTTCTGTTAGCAGCTGAGCAGGCAGTCTTCTGAAAACTATTTCCTACATTTGAGGTTCCAGTAAGTTAAGGCTGTTGTCCAACATCACACTGCTAATTGGTGAAGATCTGGAAATGGGCTTTAAACATGTTAGCGTTGCATGGTGTGTAGCGTGTGTAGCACAAGGCTGGGCACAGAGTGGCCTTGCAATGCCTCTTTGTTGATTTGTTAAATAGAATCTGCATCAAGGTACAGATTTTGAAGGTTCTCTGGAGCTGATTTTATATAAAAGACAAAGGTCTGCTTTGCTTTAGCATTAAAAATATAAAAAGTTATAAAAGACTGCCCTGGAGGTTCATTGTTATTAGCAGCCAAGCACATTAACTGTTTGCACCATCCAGGGACTCAAAGACTAGTAAAGGGACACTTAAAATAGATCCTGATGATATCTATCATGAAAAAAAGCATGAGATGCTTTAGAAGCCCAAATCAAATTGTGATTACAGGACTACTCCCCAAAGGTTCAAGATGTCTTGAAAAACAAAAATATTCTGTATTTTTTAAAAAATACGTGTGTGTTTATTTGTTAGTCCCAGTATTATAGCAGAATTTAGCCAGGCCATGAAGAGGCTTGGGGACGCAGCAGTTTAAGTAAAGGTATCTGATACAAACATATGAAAGTGAAAATACTCACAGCTCATCAGAGGACCTCTGTGCAGTTTAGTGTGTCTGGACACTGGATGGATATTTCTCAAGAAGCTAGAGAGATTGTTTGGATTAGATTATGAAAGGTTTTGTGACCAAGCCCAAGAATGCATTTTATTCAGAAGACTATTGGGGAACATGGAGCAACTTTAGGCAGGGAAGTTATACAATTAGATTTGCATTTCAGAACAACCTTTCTGATGGTCCAGGAAGAACAGATGGAAAGAAGAAGAAGGTGGTCCAAAAAGTGATATGTTAGGAGGCTACAGCGCATAGAATGCTTGAGGCAGCGACAGTGAGAATGGAGGTAAGGGGTCAGAGTTGTGGTGTGTTTAGGAAACTGAATCAATAGGGTTTCGTGATGGATTGTATAAGGGAAGGGAAGAGCTGATGATGGCTACCGGATTTCTTACTAGGATATGTCACTTACCCATTTGGGATATACAGAAGGAGAAGAATGTTAGAAGACAACGGGGAAAAAGATTGATTTAGAATTCTCATTGGGATATTCAAAAAGAGCTTTCTTGTATCTGGTATTTGGATACAGAGATGTTGAGAACACTCTGGGTTAGAAATACACATTTGGGTAGTATTCTAAGCTGTGGATTTGAATGAAGACTTAATGGAGAATATGAACACGAGAAGAGCGGAGGGCCTGTGATGGAGCCAGATAAAACAATGCTTGTGCCTGGCAAGCCTGAATACAGGGATAGTATAAAGCCAGCTCTGGGCTCAAAAAGTATGAAAGGGTTAAATACAACAGAGTTATATGATTCAGCGAGTCCACTTATAAAAATATACCCAAGAGAAATGGAAACATATATTCACACAAAAACTTGTATATGAGGCAGCGACAGTAAGAATGGAGGAATAGCAACATTATTCATAATATCCCAAAAATGGAAACAACCCAAATGCCCATCAATTAATATGTGGAAAATTAAGATGTGGTATATTCATATGCGGAATGTTAAAGAAATGAAGTACTGATACGTGCTACAACATGTATGAACTTTGAAAACACTACGCTTAGTGAAAGAAGCTAGTCACAAAGGCCACATATTTTACAATTCAATTTATATAAACTGTCCAGAATAGGCAAGTCTACAGAGACATAAAGTAGTTTAGTGGTTTCCTAGGGCTGAGGGAATAGGGAAAATGATGTTGGCAAAGCAGTTTGAGATTTCTTTTTGGGGTGATGAAAATGTTTTAAAAACAGATTGTGTTGATGGTTGCACAACTCTGTGAATACACTGAAATTCATTGAATTGCATACTTTAAAGGGGTAAATTGTATGGTATGTGAATTGTATCTCAATAAAGCTGTTAAAATGATATGAAAGAATACTTTAAAGCATAGATGAGATAAATATAAGTACCTAGGCTTAAAATTTACTCGAATCTCTCTGAAGATATATCTGAAGAAAAGTAATCTCCTTTCCATTCCAACAGATATTAGAAGACATCAGTGATAGGTAAATATTGGGGAGGAGAACAAAGGAACCTAAAACATCTCCCACCTGTTAGAGGAACAAAGTTCAAACAAAGGCAGGCAAGGAGGCTACTTGGAGATGCATTTAAGTAGTCAAGTAATATTTTGAAGAGATTTAAAATAAAAATAAAATGTGGAAATGTCAGATGTTTGAGAATGGCCTTTGCATCTTTGTATACGTTATTTTACGTAGAGAAAATCCGCACATTGTTCTTGTTAGTTGTTGTCAAGTTTATTAATTCCCTAGGCATCCCCTCATATTCCCCACGTCCTTCACTACTCTAAGCCTCACTGAGATTCCCAGTGAAATAGGCTTCAGTACTGATTTATTTCTTTAGGTTTCTGTAAGGCCAATCATAAAGCACTTAACAGAGCTGCCAATCAAAAAAAAAAGTTTTTGTTCTTTTTTTCATTCCAGCAAGACAGTAGCATTGGCTCTGTTGCTTCACTATTCTCCTTAAAGGCCCTAGTTCCTCACACCTGCATATCTTTAGTCACCATCCCCACTCTTCCACCCCCTCCTATCTCCTTCCTCTCAATATTCAGTTAGTTCTTAAGGAGTCAACTAACAACCTCCATCTCATCTCTGAGTTTTTGGCTCACAACAGTTTCTCCCTTCACCAAACTCCTATTGCATTTACAGGTGGAATCTCAAAACTGGGTATTCTCTAACTTATGCATTTGGTTCTTCTTCCTAACCAAGAAGTAAGTTGCTCAACAGCAGCCAAGATAACCTGTATGCTCTCCACGGTATGTTAACAATGCTGCAAATGTAACCGATTTTTTTTAAATACCTGACCAGTGCATAAAACAAAAGAATGTTGAAAGAATTATTAATGTCCCCAAATTATTTCCTATAATATTTTAGAAGTAATTTACAGATTTATTAGAATGCATTCTTTCTCTGCACTTAAGAAAAAGTTTCACTTGGTGAACACTTACTGTGGGCAGAGATCTTTCTAAATTCTGTATAATTTAATTTTAGTCTCTTAACAGCCCTATGAAGTAAGTACTGTTACTATCCTCACTTTACAGATAAGAAAATAGAGGCTTGGTGAGTTTAAGTAACTCCTCCATGTTCACATTAAATGCACTAAATTTGTTGGAATATTTGTACTTTGACCTTTTAATATTGGCCAAAATACTCCTAAGAAAATATGAAATACTAGAAGATACACTGGGCTTGAAGTCAGGAAGACCAATGTTTAAATCCTAAGCTCTCAAATATACAAAGGGGCGAAAAATATCTGACTTACCAGGGTCATGAGAAATTAATAAGCATGAAAGTTCCCAGCCAGAGTAGGAAAATAATACAAAGTCATTCTCAATCTAGTTGATTCATAAATGTCTCCAGAGTTTATTATTTTTGGAAGAAAAATATCAGCAAATCCAGAGGTGTTAAGGCATTTTTCAGAGTGTTAGTGCAGATATATATTTACTCCAGTCTTGTGATTTTAAGCTTTTCCTCAAATAGGTGATGAGGGTAATCCCAATTATATCATCTAGTCCTTATTAAAGACCAAGCTGTGGATTCTGCCAGTCATACTACCTATCACTCCTGATTTGTTCCTAAATGAAGAATAGTTCTCCATTTCTTCAGCAAGTAACCCCAAAATGGGAACTTGAAAATGACAAAGTAGGGTAAGGTATGTAAAAGTTTGTGTGAGTGTACATGCATTTGTGTGTGTGTGTGTGTGTGCTCAGCTACAATGAAAAACAGAATAAAGAGGGATGGGGGAACAAAGATGTCAGTCTAGAACTGTTCTTTAAGACATGCCTCTTTGACAAAGTATTTTTACATAAGAAATATACCTCACAATCTAAACTTTACATATCCTTCTTTGGGAAAAATCACATGAACTGACCTACCAATAATATATAAACTATGAATAATGATTATGTTTTAAAAATATAAGTAGACTTTTGGAGTAGTGAAACACATTCAAATGTGTGTGTAATCAGCTTACTTCCTCTTTGAGTCTGGACAAAATGCTCTGACTGAAATGTGGCCAAAAAATCCCAGTATCTCCTTGAAAGGACCACCAAAGTGCACCTTAGCTCACAAAGGGAAACCCCTGTGCCCACGTTCACATAAGATCTTAGGGGTCTGGCCAATTCTGCAGATACAGTACATACATAATTGCGTTTTGTTTTTACTGTAGACTGAACAGATATTTATTGATACACTACTACAGGACAGTTCTGGAGGGGGACAACAAGACACAAGAAAGAAGTTGCTTCCCTCCTGAAGCTGATCATACAGCTGAGAAAACAGACAGTAGGGTAACAATGTACTTCATCATCTAAAATGGGCCACTTTTGAGAGTGAAAGGGGTTTCTAATAATTACACCGGGACTAGACTGTCTGGGGCAAAAAAGGACATATATTCATATATTCACCCTATATGTAAAAAAGCAAGTATAATAACTTTATTCAAAAACATGATCGGAGGAAGGTGCAAACATAAAAAAAAAAAATTATTCTTTTTCATGGGTCATTACTAAACTTTTCCTTCCCTTCCACAGTATGAAGTTTTGGCAGCCCTAGTAATGTTTCCTATCTTCTCTAGTCATAACAACAGTTCATTTCAGTAATTTTAATATTCTGTACAGGGCAATAATTAAAATCCCAAACTTCATTTCCCTTCATGCAGTGGTTCTCAAAGGGAGTGGAGGTGGGAGAGGAGGAAGATTTTGCCCTTTGGGGATATTTAGCAATGTCTGGAGACATTTTTAGTTGTCACAACTCAGGAGCAGATGTTACTAGCATCTAGTGGATAGATGTCAGGGATGATGCTAAATATCCTACAGTGCGTAAGACAGCCCCCACAACAAAGAATTTTCTAGCCCAAAATGTCAACAGTGCTGAGGTTGATTGTTCTCTTCTAGTTGGCGTTTCCTTTAGAAATGGAAATCTTCAAAGGCAATGGAATGAAAAGATTCTTCCTTCACCCTTAGCTTCATTTCTTCTACCACTCCTAGCAGTAGTTTCCGACTCTCAGATTTGGGCCCAGGTGTTTTTTTTAAATAAGGAGTTATGGAGCAAGGGTATATTCTTATAGCTGTTAGAGTCAAAGAATTGCTTTCTTTTAGACATCATAGACACATGCTTACTATAGGTATATATATGGTGCTTTTGTGGGTGGTGGTGGTGTTTTTGACAACAACATGGGAATAGTTAACAGTGAGCAATGCCTCTCAGAGGTCTAAAGATGGGAAATTGTTGATAAAATTTAGTAAAAAGGAAGTTTTTGATGACCTTCATTGGAGCTGTGTAACGGGTAGGAAGTGTGAGCAGGAGCAAAATTGAAGAATGATTGTAAGATAAAGCACAGGAACAGTGACTCTATAGACTCCTTTTTTTAAGACATTTGGCTCCAGAGGGCAGAGGAGAGAGAAGGGAATACAGAGATGTTGTTGCATCTTAAGAGGGGAGAGATTTGAACAGGTTTAAATGGAAATAGGAGGGGTAAGGAGAGAGAGACAGAGAGAATGAGAATTATGATAAAGCAGGGTCCTTGAACAAATAAGGACAGGAAGGAATAGCATCATGCAGGTTTGTGTGTTGGGAGGGGGGTGTAGTAAATCTCTTTCATGACTGATTTGGTTCTGTTTTATTTATATATTTGAGTTAGGTTGTTCCTTGACTTAAGTTAATGAGACAGCTGCCTACATGATAATCAGAAGGGGAAATGGCCTGAAATTTATGTCAGTAGACTAACTCCTTGCTGTTTCGAGGTTCTGCCTCCCGAAGGTTCTCTATTAAAATGTAAATAAGTTACCTGAAAAGTCATCATCTGAAACTCCATTAATATATTTGCAAGGATTAGTTTATCAAATCCCTGGCCAAGGGCAGGGGCCAGGACAAGTTCATTTTGAGATGTGTTAAGAGTGTGGGTATGTGCACACAGGCACACGCCCAGAGTTCTCTAGGAGAGAGAGATGTTATGGAATAGAAAAGGAAATTAGATCTGGAACACGAAACACTGCCTGAGAGGATTGTGTTGGGGACAGTATAAAGATACCAAGAACTTGGAGAGGAGACAAAAAGGCACCTTCAGAGAATACCTCCAGTATCAAATGTAAACTCTGACCCCTTAACAATCTTACCCCAGATGGCCCTCATACTGCATACAAGCCCTTTGTGGGAAAAGCAAAGGCAAGGTCCTGGGATCCACCAGATTCTATGTTCTACACACCTAGATTCATTTTTCCTGGTAGGAAGGACTGGTTCAGGGTATGGCTGGATTCTTCCAGAATTCCTCAGGATATTCCACACACCATCCAGATTTATGATTGGATGTTTAAGCAGAGACAATAGTCTGCCAGCAGCATCAAGACCCTGATTCTGCCTGGGCCCTTAGCCACTCAGACAATTAAGTCTTGAGACCAAATACGCCCACCATGCCTCAGCACCCTGCCATCCTGCTCCTGTTCTACCATCTGTCTTCTATATGCTCACCATGTACTGGCTGTCTACATGTGCTAGGCACCATGCTAGGAGCTCTACACTCATGATGTCATTTCATGCTCAAACCAATCTTACACACTGTGTATTTTATTCTTATTTCACAAATGAGAAAATGGAGGCTCAGAAAAGTTAGCAATTGAGTTGTTTAAAGCTCCACAGTTAGAAGCAATCAAGTTGCGATTCAGTCCCTTGTGCTACGCCTTATGGTACTGGGCTTTATTGCTCCTCCACCTTCCCACTGCTTACCCATCTCCAAATCTTTACTTGGTCTAGAATCCCATTCAGTGGTAAAAAATCACCCTTACAACATCCTTTTCTGCTGAGATCATAGTCTTCATCTTCATCCTTGCAGTCATCTTCAGTAGAAACTACACAGGCCCTCACAACCCTGTGCACCAAAGAGCCACTGTGGATGAGAGATCACCATTCACCTCATTATTACTTTCAAATTATTTCTTTTCTGCCTTAGGTAAAACCTCAACCTCCATTGAGATTCATATCTTCCACTTACACCATCCTTTTGCCCTCTTTATCACTGCCATTCACCAAAGTCTTAAATAACACTAGATTCATTCAAGATGGAGTACCTGGCTTGTACTCTTCCTTCACCTTCAGGATTCTCATAAATAAGCCATCCAGTACCAACACACACTGTGGCTTGGCCTTCACCATTATTCCACTTTAAATGCATACTACCACAGTCACTGGGAGTATTGGTGGTTCAGTGTAGAATTTTCACCTTCCATGAGGTAGATCTGGGTTTGATTCCTGGCCAATGCACATCACGTACAGCCACCATCCATCAGTGGAGGCTGGTGTGTTGCTATGATACTGAACAAGTTTCAGTGGAGTTTCCAGACTATGATGGACTAGGAAGAAAGGCCTGGCAATCTACTACAAAAAATCAGCCAGTGAAAACTCTATAGATCACAATAGTCCAATCCCCAATAGATCATGGGGATGAGGCAGGACTGGGAAGTGTTTCATTCCATTGTGCATGGGGTCAACAGGAGCTGGAAGCCAACTCAACAGGAGCTAAAAACAACTATGTCCATCATTTAGAAGGGATCCACATCTGAACTCTTAAACCCTTTTCCCTCTGTAAACTACCATCTTCTGAACTCTTAAACTCTTTTCTCTTTGTAACTTAACATTTTTCCAGCTCTTTCATAAATATAATGTACTTACTTTTTGACCTTGGGGAGACGCATGCCCCAGACTTTTTTTTCCCTAAATATTTCAAGCTCTTCTTGTATCACTTGCATCTCTAACTTTGTTACCTATCACTACTTTTTGCCCATACTTTCAATTTCCTTGGTCCCAATCCTTCTGTCAGTCTTCCTCCCTTCCCCAACCTCCACATGCACCAAAAAAAAAAAGAAAAGAAAAATTAAACTCTAGACTCCCTTTTGGATTTGTATTTAGGGAAAACTTTAAAGGATCTTTTTATTTCACAATTCATTGAAAACTATGCTTTATCCTTTTGATAGCTTTAATTAATTTCATTGAGTAAATTCTGGTTCCCAAATTAAAATGATCAGTGTAAGCTTTACTGAAAGAAGGAAACAAGTCTAAATGAAATCAGTTGTTGTCAGTTCCTTTCTGCCCTCTACAGAGACCCATGCCTGAATGTGACTTCTGAGAGTGCTGCAGTGAGAGGCCTGGGCCTCAGTTCAAGGACTGGAGAGAGGAAAAGGAAGGAGGGAGCCTGAGAAGCAGAAGGAATTGTGAGGCTGGAGACCAAGTGGTATGGGTATTGTCCATCTAGAGCCCAAGAAGGCTGCGCTTAAGGAAACTTCAATATTTCCTTGCATCCTAGCCTGACTGCACTATCCTCCCAATGAAGAAATTAAAGTGAGAAACTAAGTTGTCTTTGCTTACTTATTGAAATGTTAGAGTTCAAATTTTCACTTATACTCATGTTTTTATAACTTTAGGCCAAGGGTCTGATGCGTGAATGTGCATAAGAATCACTAGGTGTATGAACTTTATAATGCAGATTCCTGGGTCACCTTATTTCCAGTATTTGAGATTCAGAAAGACTAAGGTAGAGCTAAGGAATCTGCGTTTTCAGCTAGTACTTCAGGGTGATCGGAGGCAGGTAGTCTGAGGACTTCTCAAAGGACATCACTTTTAAAGGCCCTCCTTTCCCATTCATCCTTCTTAAAAGGAATATTAACGATTTAAATTGAAACTGAATATATATCTAAAATATAATTTAATTAATATTGTTGTTGTACTTGTGTGCTGTCAAGTCAATTCCAACTCACAGTGACAGTAATCTTATAGGACAGAGCGGAACTGCACCATGGGGTTTTCAAGGCTGTAATCTTTATGGGGGCAGATTGGCAGGTCTTTTCTCCTGTGGAGCAGCTAGTGGGTTCAAACAACCAACCTTTGGTTACTAGCCACCAAGGCTCCTTATAATTAATATAATTAATATTATATTTTAAAAAATCAGAGAGGCAGAGCCAACATGGCACTGTAGACAGATGTACCATGCCAACCCTCTGCAGCAAAGACCCAAAAGACTAAGTAAAACAGATACAAATGTTAATCCTGGAACCCTAAGCATCAAATGAAGGGCTAAATAATTAGATTTAACACCAAATGGAAGAAGAGACTGATGGAAAACAGAGAACAAGGAGAAATATGGAGTGGAGGTCCCCTGCCAACTAACACAGCACAGTGTTGCCATCTTGGAACACAGCCAGCAAAGACCCAAGATGGGGAATATGGGAAGGCAGCTTCACAGAGCTCCCAACAGAAGACAGAGCACCTGGTAATAAGAGATACACACTTTCCCACCCCTCATACTTCTCCCCATACCTCAACTCCATTCCTTCCCAACAGCTAGGCAGCACCACTCAGCTAGAGACAGCCACTAGCTCACAACTGCCCTGAGTCCATCCCATCCCCACCAGCCTGCTCCCATCATGCTATATCTTTTGCTTTTCTTCCTTTTCTTTCTCCTTCCCACCTAGCCCCATACAGTCTTTTTCTTTCTTTCTTCTTTTCTTTCTCTCCCCACTTGCCACACCCCTGTCCAAACAGCCCCCACCATACTGCTACAGCTACAGTGTCCCCAGTGCTCAGGCCCGTCACCATACTGGGCCCATATCACCACTCCTCTCCCAGTACTTGGCCAGCTGCTCAATGGTAGTAAGAGAGCCTGTACCATTCCCCATCCAACACCCCCACCTATATGGTGAGGGGCTGTGAACACTCCCACAATGTTGAACCAACATTAAGAGGCAGATAGCACCTGCCCAGTCCACTCTCAGCCATCTTGCCAAACCAGCGTACAGCAAAGTAGGCTTGCCCTGCCAACCCAGACAAGGTGGTGAGAGCTATCATGCCCACAGACAAGCAAGCATCAAAGCATGCCTGGCGTTCCCACCCTGACATATCAAAACAAAAAATTAGGACTAAACAAATGAACACACAATCAATAAATACAGAACATAATGCCTTAATGTCTTGAAGACAGCAGACAATATCAAAACATATGAAAAAACAGACAAGATGGCTTCAGCAAGAGACCAAAATAAAGACTCAGATGACTTTCCAGTAGAAGAAAAGGCAATGCAATTAGCTGATACAGAATTCAAAAAACCAAAACCCAGTGCCGTCGAGAATTCAAAAGACTTACATAAATATTGGTCTAAAGGATCAGGAAAGAAATCAAGAAAAACATAGACAAAAGCAGAGAAAAAATAAGACAAAATCATGGAAAACACAGACAAAACCATCAAAAATACAGCCAAAATCAAAGAAACCACAGACAAAGTAATAGAGGAATTCAGGAAAATAACACAAGAACAGAATGTCAAAATAAATAAACAATTAGAAATCATGCAAAAACAGCAACTACAAATCCAAAAGATAAACAACAAAGTATCAGAAATGGACAACTCAATAAAAGGTCTTAGAACAAATTTGAAATGATGGAAGACAGAATCAGTGAGACTGAAGACAAATCCATGGACATCACTTTGTTTGAGAAAAAAAAAATCAGAGAAAAGAACAAAGAAAATCTAAGAATTATGTGGGACACAATCAAGAGCAAAAATTTGTGCATGATCGGAGTCCCAGAATGGGGGGAGAAAATGGAAAACACAGAGAAGACTGTTGAAGATGTGCTGGCAGAAAACTTCCCAAATATCATGAAAGACAAAAAGGCAGCCATCCAAGAAGCTCAACAAACCCCACATATGACAGACCCCAAAAGAAAGTCACCAAGGCATATCATAATCACACTTGCCAAAACCAAAGACAAAGAAAGAATCATGAGAGCAGCTTAAGAAAAACAAAAGTCACTTTCAAAGGAGAAACAATAAGATTAAACTCTGATTACTCAGCAGGAACTATTCAGGCAAGAAGGCAATAGGTGACATATATAAAACCTTTTAGAACAAAAACAAAAAATCCCTGCCAACCAAGAACAATACATACTGCAAAACTCTTTCTCAAATACCATGGCAAAATTAGGACCTTTCCAGATTAACAGAAATTAAGGAACTTCATAAAAACAAACCAAACTTACAAGAAATTTTAAAGGGAGTTCTTCAGTTACAGAACCAACAACATCAGACAACAACTGGAGTCTAGGACATAGGACAACATCAGCCAGATACCAACGTAGGTAAAGAATTCTCAATAATAAAACAAAGCTAAAAGACTCGGAACAGGGAAACCGAGGGTTCAACCTGTAAATGACAAAACATCAAAACAATAAAAGGGGGAATAAATGGTGTGGGAACAGAACTTTCAAATGGAGTAGAAGTCAAGGCAATGACAAGTAATAAAAGACTGATTCACTTAGGAAAACCCCAAAAAACCAAACCTATTGTTGTCAAGTTGATTTCAACTCGTAACAACACTATAGGACAGAGTAGAACTGCCCCATTGGGTTTCCAAGGAATGGCTGATGGATTCAAACTGCCGACCTTCTGGTTAGCAGCCAAGCTCTTAACCACTGCACCACCAGAGCTCCAAACATAGGAAGATAAGGGTAAATTTCAAGGTAACCACAAAGGAAGTTAACAAACCTACTCATTACAATAAAAAAGAAGAAAAATATAAAGACTCGGTAGCACAAAATCTATAACAAAAGAAAAGAAAAACCCACAAACAAAAGGAATTCAGCAAAGGAAAGTAACAAGAATGAAGAAAATGTCAGCACCACAAAAAAAAAAAAGCACAATATGACAGCAATAAACTCATAGCTATCAATAATCACACTGAATGTAAACGGCTTAAGTGCACCCATAAAGAGAGTGACAGGATAAACAAACAAACAAACAAAAAAATGACCCATCAATATGCTGTCTACAAGAGACCCACCTTAAACACAAAGACATAAATATACTAAAAGTTAAAGGATAGAAGAAAATACATCAAGCAAACAGTAACCAAAAAGGGCAGGAGTGGCAATATAATCTCAGATAAAATAGACTTTAAAGCAAAATTACTCATAAAAGACAAGGAAGGACATTATATAAAGATTAAAGGGACTATCGGCCATGAATATACAACGGAATATAGCACAGGCTGCCAAAAAAGTGAACAAATCTGTCTTGGAAGAATTACAAGAATGCTTATTAGAAGCAGGAGTAGAGAGACTATATCTCACATGATTTTGGACATGTTATCAGGAGGGATCAGTCACTGGAGAAGGACATCATGCTTGGTAAAGTAGAGGGTCCATCCTCAATAAGATGGACTGATACAGTGGCAATGACAATGGGCTCAAGCACAGCAACGATTGTGAGGATGATGTCGGACCATGCAGTGTTTCATTCTGTTATACATAGTGTTGCTATGAGTCAGAACTGACTCAACAGCACCTAACAACAACAACAGCCACCGTGAGGACATAACTTTAATAAATATCTGTGTACCCAACAACAGGGCTCCATAATACATATAACTCTAACAGCACTGAACAGAGAAACAATTCCAGAATAATAGTAGGAGACTTCAACACACACTCTTCGTAAAGGACAGAACATCTAGAAAGAAACTTAATAAAGAAAAAGATCTAAAGGCTAAATTGATTTGATAGACATATATAGAATACTCCACCCAACAGCAGCAAAATATACATTCTTTTCAAGCACACAAGGAACATTCTCCAGAAAAGACCACATTTAGGCCACAAAGCAACCCTCAATAAAATCCAAAACATCAAAATAATACAAAGTATTCTCCCTGATCACAACGCCATAACAGTGGAAATCAATAACAGGAAGATGAAGGAAAAAAACAATTGCATGGAAACTGAATATCACCTTACTTAAAAACAACTGGGTAAGAGAAGAAATAAAAGAGAGAATTGAAAAAATTTCTTAGAATCAAATGAGAATGAAAACACATCATATCGAAATCTTTGGGACACAACAAAGGCAGTGCTCAGAGGTCAATTTATAGGAATAAATGCACACATCATAAAAAAGAAAAACCAGGCCCAAATCAAAATGTTAGTCCTTCAACTTGAGAAAAAGAAAGACAGCAGCAAAAAAAGCACACAGACACTGGAAGAAAAGAAATAATAAAGACGAGAGCAGAAATGGAAGGCTGGTGGTGCAGTGCTTAAAAGCGTGACTGCTAACCAAAAGGTTGGCAGTTCGAATCCACCAGGTGCTCCTTGGAAATCCTATGGGGCAGTTCTACTCTGTACTATATGGTCGCAATGAGTCAGAATCTACTCGACGGCAAAGAGTTTGGTTTGGTTTAGAGCAAAAAAAATGAAATAGAGAACAGAAAAACAATAGAAAGAATCATTAAGACCAAAAGTTGGTTCACTGAAAAGATCAACAAAATGACAAAACACTGGCCAAACCGACAAAAGAAAAACAGGAGAGGATGCATATAACTCTCCTAAGAATTGAGATGGGGTACATTACAACAGACCCAACTGAATTAAAAAGGATCATAACAGAATACAATGAAAAATTGTATTCGAACAAATTTGAGAATATAGAGGAAATAGACAAGTTCTAGAAACACAATACCTACTTAAGCTAATGCAAACTGAGATACAATATCTGGACAGGCCCATAATAAGAAAAGAGATTGAAGAGGTAATAACTATCCCCCTCCCACCCCACCCCCCCCCCCCCCCCCCCGCAAAAAAAAAAGTCCTGGCCTGGATGGCTTCACTGGAGAATTCCAACAAATATTTAAAGAAGAGTTCACATCAGTATTACTCAAACTATTGCAGAGCATAGAAAAAGAAGGAATACTTCTTCTTTTTATGAAGCCTAATCATGATACAAAAGTCAGGCAAAGACATCACACACACAAAAAAAAATTACAGACAAATATCTCTCATAAATAAACCAAAACCAAACCAAACCTAGTTACCTCGAGTTGATTCCGACTCACAGTGACTCTATAGACAGGTGCAAAAATTCTCAATGAATTCCTAACCAATAGAATTCAGCATCATATCAAAAAAATAATTCACTATGACCAGGTGGGATTCATACCAGGTATGAAAAGATGGTTCAACATTAGAAAATCAATCAACATAGAGACTTGCAGCCAATATGGCACCATAGGCAGAAGCACTACGCCATCCCTCCACAGCAAAGACCTGAAAAACTGAGTAAAATAGACACAAACGTCATTCCTGGAACCTGAAGTGTCAAATGAAGAGATAAAGAACCCACCCAAACACTGAATGGAACCCACCCAAACACTGAACTGACGAGGACAGAGAGCAAAGAGAGATACGTGCAGAGGGCCCCTTTCAACTAACGCAGTACGAATCCACCATCTTGGACTCCTGTTCAGGATCCGCGGGCAGGGAGCACAGGAAAGCAGCTTCACGGAAGTCCCAGCAGAAGACAGAGCACCTGGTAGCCAGTGATACAAGCTTTCCTACCCCCCATCCTCTCCCTGCTGCTCTACCTCCGAGCTTCCTGGCTGGCTGTGCTGGCTCAGCTGGCCTGGAAGTGCAGTGTTCATGCCACTTGGATCCACTCCACCCACATTGGAGATTGGCGGATAGGGAGTATGGGAAAGCAGTTTCACGAAGTTCCCAGCAGGAGCAGAGAACCCGGTAACTAGTGATACACACTATTCCAACTCCCACCCTCCTTCCCCTCTTCCCCGGCCTCCTCTGCTTTCCACCAGCCACAGTCTCTTGCCCAGAAGGCAACTGCTTTGGCCTCAGGCCGCTTGGATCTGCCCAGCCCACATTGGCCAGCCCCCTGAGCTGGTGTTGGTTCTTTCCATTTCTTTTGGTTTAATTCTCTGCCTCCCACCACCTCCCCTTCCTTTCTCATTAACACCTGGCTCTGTGTGCCATCTGCTTCTTCTGGAAAGGCTGTGAAGCTCCACTCTATTGGGGAACCACCTCCTCACCAGAGACACCACACTGGTGGGATTCTTGGGCCTTTTTTTTTTTTTTTGCTTTGTTTGTTTATTTGTTTGCTTTCTTTTTCTTTTCTTGCTTGTGTTCCCCTTCTAGCCAGGCTACACTGCACAGCTTAAGAGCCACTTCCCCAATCTGCACAGTCGCATAGGTGTGATCCCTGAGGGCATTTCTTTTTTTTTTTTTTTCTTTTCTCTCTTTTTCTGTCATTCTTCATTTCTCAGTTCTCACCTCTCTATACTTACCTTCCTTTCCTATCTCCTGAATACCTGGTGCTCTGTGACATCTATACTCCCTCTAGCCAGGCTACACTGTGCAGCCTGGGAGCCACTTCCCCAGTCTTTGCAGCCCCACTGGAGGGACTCCTGTGGGCTTTTATACTCTCTATTTTTTTTTTCTTTTCCAAATTTTTATCTACATTTTTTTTTTTCATTTTCCCTTTTTCTTTTTTTTTCCTTTTTGCGTTTCTTGGTTTCTCATCTCTCCACTCCAATGGCAACCTCCTGTAACACTCTTTTTTTTTTCTTTGTTTGTTTTTGCTCCTGTTTCTCTCTCCACTTCCCCACACCCATATTAGCTCCACATATCACAACCTCCCCCCTCTTTCCTGCCTACTTGCACTATGCGCTGAACATCACACCCCTGAGCAGCACAGGCAAGGCCTACCAAAACCTGCCCAGCACTGATACCTGGCCCGCTGTCAGCCCTACTGTGTGCCACAAACAACCCATCTCAGCCCTTCCCCTTCACCTGGGCATGCCCTGCTGCACCATAGCTGAATGACTGGCCCTGCCCCTTGACACACCCCCTGGCCAAATAAACAAAAGAAAAACAGGAGACAATGCAAATAACCCAAATAAGAAATGAAATGGGAACATTACAACAGACCCAACTGAAATAAAAATGATTGTAACAGAGTATTATGAAAAACTATACTCCAACAAATTGGAAAACCTAGAGGAAATGGACACACTACCTATCCAAACTAACAGAAAATGATGTTGAAAATCTACACACACCCATAACAAGAGAAGATACCAAAAAAAAAAAAAACCTCCCAACAAAAAAAACCCTGGCCTAGATGGCTTCACTGGAGAATTCTACCAAACATTCAGAGAAGAGCTTACAACAGTACTACTCAAACATTTCAGAACATAGAAAAGAATGCGATGCTTCCGAATTCATTCTATGAAGCCAGAATAACCCTGATACCAAAACCAGGAAAAGACACCATAAAAAAAGGAGATTACAGACCAATATCCCTCATGAACATAGATGTGAAAATTCTCAACAAAATTCTAGCCAATAGAATTCAGCATCATATCAAAAAAAATAATACACCATGACCAAGAAGGGTTCATACCAGGTATGCAAGGATGGTTCAACATTAGAAAATCAATCAACATAATTCACCACGTAATAAAAGGAAAGAAAAGAATCACATGATCATCAAAATTTACACAGAAAAGGCATTCGATAAAGTCCAACACCCAGTCCTGATAAAAAACTCTCAATAAAATAGGTATAAAAGGGAAATTCCTCAACATAATAAAGGGTATCTATGGAAAACCAATGGATAACATCATTCTTAATGGAGAGAGGCTGAAACATTCCCCTCGAGAACAGGAAAAAGACAAGGATATCCTTTATCACCACTCCTTATTGCTCTAGCTAGGACTCCTATTTAACATTCTGTTGGGAGTCCTAGCTAGAGAAATAAGGCAAAAAACGGAAATAAAAGGCCTCCAAATTGATAATGAAGAAGTTAAACTGTGCCTATTTTTGATGATATGATACTATACATAGAAAACCCAAAAGACTCCATGAGAAAACTACTGGAACCAATTGAAAGACTCAGCAGATTAGCAGGATACAAGATAAACATACAAAAATCAGTTGGATTCCTATACACCAATAAAGAGAACAATGAAAAGGAAATCAGGAAAACAATACCATTTATAATAGCCCCTAAAAAAATAAAATACTTGGGAATAAATCTAATCAGGGATGTAAAAGACCTATAGAAAGAAAACTACAAAACGCTACTGCAAGAAACCAAAAGAGATCTACATAAATTGAAAAACATACCATGGTCATGGATAGGTAGACTCAACATTGTGAAAATGACAATTCTACCCAAAGTGATTTACAAATACAATACAATCCCGATCCAAATACCAACAACATTCTTTTAAGAGAAGGAAGAACTTATCATTAACTTTATATGGAAAGGGAAGAAGCCCTGAATAAGTGAACCACTACTGAAGATGAATAAAGTAGGAGGACTCATACTACCTGACCTCAGAACCTGCTATACAGCTACAGTAGTCAAAACAGCCTGGTACTGGTACAATGACAGATACATTGCCCAATGGAACAGAATTGAGAACCCAGATGTAAATCCATCCCCCTGCGGTCACCTCATCTTCGACAAGGGCCCAAAGTCCATCAAATGGGGAAAAGACAGTCTTTTTAACAAATGGTGGTGGCAAAACTGGATGTCCACCTGCAAAAAAATGAAACAGGGCCCATACCTCACAGCACATACAAAAACTAACTCAAAATGGATCAAAGACCTGAATAGAAAGCCAAAAACTATGAAGTTCATAGAAGAAAAAATAGGATCAATGCTAGAGGCCCTAATACATGGCATTAACAGGATACAAACCACAACCAACAGCACACACGTTCCAGAGGATAAGCTAGATAACTGGGATCTTCTAAAAATTAAACACTTATGTTTATCAAAAGACTTCACCAAAAGATTAAAAAGAGAAACTACAGACTGGGAAAAAAAAAATTCTGGCTATTACAAATCAGACAAAGGTCTAATCTCTAAAATATACAAGAAAATCCAACATCTCTACAACAAAAAGACAAATAATCCATTTAAAAAATGGGCAAAGGAAATGAACAGATACTTCAACAAAGAAGACATTCAAGCAGCCAACAGACACATGAGGAAATGCTCACAATCTCTAGCCGTCAGAGAAATGCAGATCAAAACCACAATGAGATACCATCTCACCCCAGCATTACTGGCATGAATCAATAGAACAGAAAATAACAAATGTTGGAGAGGCTGCAAGGAGATTGGAACCCTTATGCATTGCTGGTGGGAATGCAAAATGATACAACCATTTTTGAAAATGATATGGTGCTTCCTTAGAAAGCTAGAAATAGAAATACCATATGATCCAGCAATCCCACTCCTAGGAATATATCCTGAAGAAATGAGTCGTCACAAAAATAGACATATGCACACCCATGTTCATTGCAGCATTGTTCACAGTAGCAAAAAGATGGAAACAAACTAGATGCCCATCAACAGAGGAATGGATAAACAAACTATGGTACACACACACAATGGAGTATTACACAATGTTAAAGAACAATGATATATCTATGAAGCATCTCATAACATGAATGAATCTGGTGGGCATTATGCTGAATGAAATAGTCAATCACAAAAGGGCAAATATTGTATGCGATCACTACTGTGAAAACTTATGAAAAAGTTCACATACAAAAAGAAACAACCTTTGATGGTTACAAGGGAGGAGAGGAGAGGGGATGGAAAAACACTTAATAGACAATCGGTAAGTGGTAACTTTGGTGAGGGGTACAACAGTACACAATACTGGGGAAGCCAGCACAAGCTGTACAAGGCCAGGTCATGGTAGCTCCATATAGACACATCCAAGCTCCCTGAGGGGCTCAGTTGCTGGGCTGAGGGCTGTGGGGACCATGGTCTCAGGGAACATCTAGCTCAATTGGCATATCATAGTTTATACAGAAAATGTTCTGCATTCTACTTTGTTAAGTAGCATCTGGGGTCTTAAAAGCCTGTGAGCGGCCATCTAGGATACTCTACTGTTGTCGCCCTTTCGGGAGCAAGGAAGAAAACTAAAGACACAAGGGAAAGATTAGTCCAAAGGACTCATGGACCACATCTACCATGACCTCCACCAGACTGAGTCCACTACAACTAGATGGTGCCTGGCTACCACTGCTGGCTGCTCTGGCAGGCAGAGATCACAATAGAGGTTCCCAGATAGAGCTGGAGAAAAATGTAGAACAAAATTCTAACTCAAAAAGAAAGACCAGACTCACTGGCCTGACAGGCACTGGAGAAACCCTGAGAAATGGCCCCTGGACACCCTTTCAGCTCAGTAATGAGGTCACTCCTGAGGTTCACCCTTCAGCCAAAGATTGAACAGACCCATGGAACAAAACAAGACTAAAGGGGTGTACCAGCCCTGGGGCAGGGACTGGAAGGCAGGAGGGAACAGGAAAGCTGATAATAGGGAACCCAGGGTTGAGAAGGGAGAGTGTTGACATATCGTGGGGCTGTTAACCAATGTCATTCAAAAATGTGTGTACTAACTGTTTAATGAGACACTATTTTGTTCTGTAAAACTTCATGTAAAGTTCAATCTAAAAAAAAAAGAAAAGAAAATCAATCAACATAATCCACCACATAAATAGGACAAAAGAAAAGAATCACAAGGTCATCTCAATCGACACAGAAAAGGCATTCAATAAAGTCCAACATCGATTCCTGATTTAAAAAACTCTCAGCAAAACAGGAATAGAATGGAAATTCCTCAACATAATAAAGGGCATCTATACAAAACCAACAGCCAACATCATTCTCAACACAGAAAGGCTTAAAGCATTCCCTCTGAGACCAGAAGCAAGACAAGGATGCCCTCCCTTAACCATCGTTCCTATTTAACATTGTGCTGGAAGTCCTAGCTAGAGCAATAAGGCAAGAAAAAGAAATAAAGGGCATCCAAATTGGTAAGGAAGAAGTAAAATTATTCCTATTCACAGATGATATGATCCTATACATACAGAGTCCCAAAGATTCCTCAAGAAAAATACTGGAACTAATAGAAAAATTCAGCAGAGTAGTAGGATGCAATTGCAACATATAAAAATCAGTTGGATTCCTAAACTCCAACAATGAGAACTTCAAAAAGGAAATCAGGAAAACAATACCATTTATAGTAGCCCCTAAAACGATAAAATAGTTAGGAAAAAATCTAACCAGGAGGTAAAAGATCTGTACAAAGAAAAGTACAAAACAACTACTGCAAAAAACTGAGAGACTGATATAAATGAAAAAACATACCACGCTCCCGGACGGGAGCACTCAACATTGTGAAAATGTCAATTCTATTCAATGCGATCTATAGATATAATGCAATCCTGATCCGAATACCAACAGTATTTGTTAACAAGATGAAAAAAACTTATCACCAACTTTATATTGAAAGGAAACAGGCCCTGGATAAGGAAAGCATTATTGAAGCAAAAGAACAAAGTAGAAGGCCTTGCACTACCTGATCTCAGAACCAACTATAAGCCCACAGTAGTCAAAACAGCCTGGCACCGATACAAAGACAGACACAAAGACCAATGGAACAGAATTGAGAACTCAGATGTAAATCTATTCATTTATGGTCAGCTGATCTTTGACGAGGATTCAAAGTCCATTAAATGGGGAAAAGATAAATGGTGCTGGCAAAAATGGATGTCCATCTGTAAAAAAGAAAACCCATAATTCACACCATATACAAAAACTAACTCACCATGGATTAAAAATCTAAAATGATAAAGATCATGGAAGAAAAAAATAGCGACAACACTAGGAATCCTAACACACAGCATAAATTCAGTACAAATCATAACTAAAAATGCACAAACACCAGAAGATAAACTAGATAAGTGGGAGCTCCTAAAAATTAAACACTTATGCACATCAAAAGACTTCAACGAAAAAGTAAAAAGAGAATCTACAGACTGGGAAAAAAACTTTGGCTTCGACAGATTCGACAAGAATCTAATCTATAAAAGCTACGGAGTACTTCAACTCCTCAACAACCAAAAAACAAATAATCCAATTAAAAATGGATAAAGGATACTAACAGACACTTCACCAAAGAAGACATGCAGGCAGCTAACAGACACATGAAGAAATGCTTGAGATCACCAGCCATTAAAAAAAAAAAGAGAGAAGTGAAAATCAAAACTACAATGAGATATCGTCTTATCCCTACATCACTGGTGCTAATAAAAAAAAAAAAAAACTGAAAATAACAAATGTTTGGGGAGGTTGTGGGGAGACTGTAAATCTTATGTACAGCTGGTGGGATTGTAAAATGGTATAACCACTATGGAAATCGATATGGCACCTCCTTAAAAAGCTAGAAATAGAAATACCATACAATTCAGCAACCCCACTGCTAACAACATATCCTACAGAAATAAAAGCCCTCACACGAATAGACTTACGCACACCAATACTCACTGTGGCATTATTCACAATAGCAAAAAGATGGAAACAACCTAAGTGCCCATCAACAGATGAATGGATAAATAAATTATGGTACATACACACAGTGGAATACTACGCAATAATAAAGAACAATGATGAATCCACCAAACATCTCACAACATGGATGAATCTGGAACCATTATGCTGAGTGAAATAAACCAATCACAAAAGGATAAATATTGTATGAGATCACTATTATAAAAACCCAAGAAAAGTTTACACACAGAACTCAACAATCTTTGATGGTTGCGAGGGAGGGGAGAGGTGGGAGGGGAAATCACTAACTAGGTAATAGAGGAGTGTTAACTTAGGTGAAAGGAAAGACAACACACAACATAGGGGAAGTCAGCACAATTTGACAAAATCTAAACCATAAAAGCTTCCCAGACATATCCAAACACCTTGAGGGACCAAGTTAGGGACAGAGGGCTGGGGACCATGGCCTCAGGGGACAACTAGGTCCATTAGCATAACAGAGTTCATAAAGAAAATGGTAAGTAGCATCTGGGGTCTTAGAAGCTTGTGACTGGCCATCTAAAATACATCTATTGGTTCATCACATTCAGAGCAAAGGAGAAAGAAGAAAACTAAAGCCACAAGGAAAATATCAGTTCAAGGGACTAATGAACCATAGCCTCCACCAGCCTGAGCCCAAAAGAACTAGATGGTGCCTGACTACTACTGACCTCTCTGACAGTTATCACAATAGTGGGTTCCAGACAGAGCAGGAGAAAAATGTAGAACAAAATTCAAATTCACAAAAAAGACCAGACTTACTGGTCTGATAGACGGGGAAACCGAAATGTAAAGGGAAAGGGGGAGAGTGCTGACACATTGTGAGGATTGTAGCCAATGTCACAAAACAATCTGTGTATAAATTTTTGAATGAGAAACTAATTTGCATTGTAAACTTTTACCTAAGACACAATTAAAAAAAAAAACTGAGAGGAAGTTAATGTCTTCAAAATGCAATTTGTCACAGTGAATTGGGAGAAATGCTGGTTTATGCTCCATTGTACATACTGGTTCATAAACAATATGTGAGGCTGAGTTGGCATGGTTGTCTGGCAATAACAAAATCAGAGCTTATCTGTGAGGATGTGGTCAATCTCTGGTATAAACTGATCAAACTATTGCCTGTGAGTTTTGCTGTGAATCACAGAGTGAGGACCATTAAGCGATAAAGAATTTAGAAAAATTGCTCAGGTATCTCAATAGAAATATCCTCAAAGGACCAAAAAAAAAAAAAAGGAATACTATTTATATAGTAACAAATGGTTGAAACTGAGTTCATCCTTAGTATGGAAAAAGAAAAGCTGCCCTGGTGGTACAGTGGTTAAGTGCTCGGCTGCTAACCAAAATGTCTGCCTCTCGAATCCAACAGCGACTCTGCATGAGAAAGATGTGCCAATCTGCTTCCATAAAGATTACAGCCTTGGAAACCCTATGGGGCAGTTCTACTCTGTCCTATAGGGTCGCTATGAGTCAGAATCAGCTCAATGGCAGCAGATTTGGCTTTGGCTTTTTTATGTAAAAAGAAAATGTTTAAAAGTTTTGTTTTGTTTTGTTTAGACTATTGGGAAAATTTGATCACCAGCCAGATACTTGATGATATTAGAAATTACTATTAAATTTTTAGATGTGATATTGTGGTTATATTTTTTAAAAGTCCTTATGGTTAGAGATACACACTGATTACTTACAACTGCTATGATGTCTGCAATTTGATTCAAAATAATCCCTGAGGTGGAATAAAGAAGCGGGGACTATAGATGAAGCAAGATTGGTCTTGAGTTGATATTACTGAAGTTATGTTATAGATCCATGAAAGTTCAAAATACTAGATGATTTACTTTGTATATCTTTGAAATTCTCCAGGATAGAATGTTAAATAAATACATATTTTTAAAAGGAAAAAAAAAAAAAAAAGCTTGCCATTGAGTTGATTCTGATATAATAGCATATAAATAACTTCAACATCATGTCAGTGCTGGGAAGAATATTACGTGTCACGTATTATAAGTCTTCAGTTTATAGATGAAGCAACTGAAGTCTATCAGCTGAGTAACTGAAAAACATACTTGCAAATACTTAACAAAAATATTACAGTAGACAACTCAATAAAATTATAGCTATTTAAATGCAAATATTTGGTTAATCTGTAGTACAATCATCTGTTATTTAAATACTTATGTATGGAATACTACAAGTATCTTTTTTTTTTTTGACCCAAAACAGGTTCTCTTAAATCCACCATCAAGTCATCCAATACAAATGGTCCAAACCTTTTGGCAATGGGCTAAAAGCCAGCTGACATCCTTCCACCTACTTCACACAACCATCCACATTAGTTACTCTGCACAATGTGCTGGAGCAGTACCACAAACGTGTGTGCCATCCAATTAACATTGTTATCAGATGTTTTCATCTTCTCCCTGAATGTATTATCAAGCAAACAATTTAACACATGACTGGGTCTTCCGTTATTATTTATTTATTTATTTGAAAGGACTCAGTGATGCCTTGGTAGCCTTCAAAACTAAGTTTCTGCAGGTTGGGATATTGCCTGGAATTGAGCAGTCTCTCTCTTTCTCACATGTGCACATAGAGGAGAACAGAGGTGCAGTTCCATCAATATTTACATTTACCTATGACTAAGGGCTGGTTACTAGTGCATTAGTGAGTTGGCAACATAACTAAAAGTAACTTGTCAACAGAATTACGTAAGGACACATTCAGGATTCTTTTAAGTGACTTAGCTGCATTTCAACACCTGGCAACAATCAAAGCACCTATTTATTGTACCACACACACAGCTTATTTCCTCTATTCCAAAATGCACATTTTTTCACATTTTAACATCTCTGAGAATCAGGGTGCATCTTACAAATGTTCTGCCTCTTTTGGCAGCTGTAAATCGGCCTGTCACTACTTCCCCAGTCCTTCATCCCTGTGAGGCTGCTCTCCCCTTTTTCCATCCTCTCTTTCCAAATCAATCCTAGACTATATACCTGAAGATTGTATGCCCAGCAAACACGCTGCAGGACAAGGTAGATTTCTTTGTATCTTTCCTTGGCTCTGGTATCTGCCAGCTAAGGTAATACTTCTGTTATAGGTTCTTTGTTTTTCGTTTGGTAAGGCACAGTCAGGGGACTCACACAAGCACTTAGAGGACCTGCAAAGAGGTCTTTCTATACATCTAAAAATAAAAAAGTAAATAAAATATATAGACAAAAAGTTTTAAAACCATAATAAAGTATAAATAAAGTAAAATAAAAAAGTTAAGTGATAACATAGCCTTACTTTATTTAGTAAATTACTAATTTGTCTAGTCTGAGAAATAATGGCAGGTTAGATCTGATGAAATATAGGGGATAGTGACAAACTTGATAAACAGAAAGTTGAATCAGTGAGATAGGAATAAAAAAGAATATTTTTGGCTCTCTTAAATAGGCTATGGCAAAAAGAAAAAAAAAGTTTAAGAGTTTTAAATTTAAATTTTTTCTTCTGCCTTTGCTGGCATTGAGGACTTCCAGAGAAAGTATTACCACTTCTCTCACAGTGACTGGCCTTGCTCTCATTTCTGGGGTTTTGTCTCCCTAACCACTAATCCAATCATTTCACTTCTGTATTCATCAATGCAGCCCTCCCACAAAAGGGACCCTCGTTTCCTGTGTGACAGCTCTTCCATTAGGTTCTCCAATGTCTGCCATTGCTAATGCTGTCTTTTTTTTAGTTATCTCTGTTGAGGAAACTGGATACATTTTTTAGGAGTTCGGCTGAAGGACGTTTTGAGAGGCACCAACCAGAGTCACACCAAAACATACGTCACCTCCGAAAATTAACATTCTTCTTAAGACAAAGGTCAGACATTTATTTTATTCCTGGATGAGCTCCTTGCCTATTTTGAAAACTCCCATGAAGAAGAATCCTATAGCCAGAGGATCAGATATTAAGTCCTTTTCATCTGTCCTCCCTCCTCTCCATCTGTCCTCTTCTGATCCTGAGGTCCACAGGTTGAGGTACCCCCTTAAACAAGTATGACAGAGGGGGTGGTCAAGCTAATGGATCTTACCTAGTGTGATGGTTAAGGTTGTGTGTCAACTTGGTTGGGTCATGATTCTCAGTGGTTTGGCAGTTATGATGTAGTTTGGCAGCTATGTAATGATGTAATCACCTCCATAGTGAGGTCTGAGATAACGTAATCACCTCCACAATGAGATCTTCTATGAGCAAGCTCACTGGTTTTTGCTTGCTTTGGATCCTGCAGCTGGCTCCTGTTCATCTAATCTCCAGTTCTCAGGACTTTGGCTAGCAGCTCACCTGCTGATCTTGGGATTTGTCAGCCTCTGCAACCTGTGAGCCAGCAGCCTGCCGTCTTACCTGCCAACCTTGGGATTCATCAGCCTCCACAACCTGTGAGCCAGAGGACTGCTCTCTGACCTTCTGATCTTGGGTTTGCTGGCCTCTGCAGCTACATAAGTCAGGAGAAGCCTCCAATATGATCCATGAACTTGGGACTTTACAGCCTCTAAAACTACATGAGCCGTATCCTTGATATAAATCTCTCTCTCTCTCTTTCTCTCTCTCTCTATATATACATACACTTCACTGGTTTTGCTTCTCTGGAGAACTCAGCCTAAGACATCCAGTATTTGCCATACTGTATTATAGATATTTATTATTATACCAGTCTGCCTTCTCCTCTAGACTGTAAGCTCCTGAAAACTAGAGTTCATTACTGCCCACTTTAATTTTCTCAACAACTAGTAAAGTCCTGCTACCCAAGTGACTACAAATACTGTCAGCTGAACATAATAACGGGTGATCATGGTTAATGATTACTAAAACATAGGAGACTAGAACTAGAAGTGATATTAAAGACTGTTTAGCACAAAAACGTTATTGAACAGATCAGAAGACTGTATTCTACAAGTTAGGGTACTCTCTCATGATCACAAAGATAGTAAGTCGCAGAACCACAAAGACTCAAATAGTGTCTACTGATGGCAGTTGTTTGGCTCTCTCCATTACATGAAATAAATGTCACTCACAATTTTAACAAGATACACTTATAAATGAGGGTATTAAATGAATATTTATATTACTTCCTCAACCTGCAGGAAGGACCAGAAATTAAAAGATCCAAGAGTTTCCTCACTCAGTCCATCAGAAGCAAATAATGAGGTTAACTGTTACAGAACTTTTATATTGCTAATACAACAAAGGAAATACATGTTTTTTTAAATTTTGATCTAAGTAAGAAACAGACAAAATAACACAAAACTAGAATGAGATTAAAATTTATCTCACTTGTCTCATGTCTCATAAGTAGAAGTTACAGTTACCATCTCCAACGTTTACAGTCAGAGGGAAGCCTACAAAGAATGAGATGATACCCGGTACCACTCACTGTCACACAGCCTTGTCAGTTTTTCAATGGGATGTAGTGATAATAATTCTGGAATACAGAATCTAAGTACCTGTTTTTACAATAAATGTTTATAGGTCCTTAATGTCAACTTCTAAATACAATTGCCATCACCTTACTCTAACTGCAAATAGTAAAGGTACAAGTACCGATAACCACAATTTCCAGTCATCGTACAATTTAGAAAAAAAAAAAACAACCAAACTCTTCACTATATATAAGAACATTTTCTCCCTGGGGTTCCATATAGCAGACAATTAAAATAAAACTGCTGATGCTTACCTATTCTATAACTGGCTGCTATTCATATAGTACAAAATCTTCGAAATACAACTCTACTGTCTCTGCCTCATATTCACCTGATTTCTCCTCAAGGCACCAGTCAAATTTATCTGACAGTAAGTCCTGATAAAGGGAATAAGGCAGAATATTATGGTTCGAACATTCAGTCCTAGCCTTCTTCAAAACTGCACAAGACACTGATTTCTTTGCAAAATAAAATGCACAAAGGCATATCAGGATTATTCATTTTAAGCTTCATTACTGGTAATTGATCACACTGCCCAGAGGAAATCAGTCCATTTGCTTTTCATGAGCCAGACTGGACAAAGGTCACTATTCACATCTCTCCTTTATAATGAACTAATTATCAAAACAATAGGCACTTAAATGAAAAACATAGCCAAGGAGACATGTTTACCTTTATTCTTTTGAACTTTCAAACCGTACAGAGACTGGAACAGATACTTTTCTCTGCTAATCCTTGTTACAACAAAACCTGTTTTTTTACCTTCATCCCAAACTTTCTTCCAAAATTGATCATAAAATTGTTGTTCTAACTCTCCAATACAACAGATGTCACAGCAAACATTAAAAGAAGTGTCCACCCCCTCAAAAACGTTTGAAGGGAGCCTCACTCTAATTGGCTTGCATGCCTTGCAAAGAAAATGCCAGCACATGTATAAACAGACTGACAGGTTTTCTGATTCCACTGTGACTCTTACAAGTCCCTGTGTTGGGTGAGTTTCCAGAACGTCCTCCGGCAACGCTCGTTAGCAAAACACAGCTGATACCTCTCCAAAGGTAATTGGTTGGGGGTGGGGTGAGATCTCCTCAGATCCAAATGTCCAAAGACTGAAATCCTGTATATACCTCAACACTAAAACCCTGAGAATCCCTCAAAACAAACAAATAAAAAGCTGAAACTAAAAGTTTGGCTATCTGGTTCCTGTCCCTTCAGTTAAAGTTTCAGATCTCATTTCCTGCCTTGACTCATATCAAAGATAAGGGTTGACACATATTGGCACCATTCAAGGTACTGACTACAGATATTAACCCATAGTCAATGATGACCTTTTCTGACAGTTTTTAATATACTGAGTTCTTACAGACTTTACACGGTCTTAATATACTATCTATTATCCTATCCCCAAAAGGTTGTGATTCATTTAGTTACAACCACTTTAAAATGAATCCGGTATATATTGCAATATGTTCAGAAGTGGCTCATGGCACCAGGGAGTGTGTAATTATTCCCTCCCAGCTATTCAGTTCTGCTGACAGTAGATAATAATTGTGTAGACCTATACCCTACATAACCCTAGGGGGCCTTTCAAAGCAACAAATTTTGAAAAAAAGTTTAATGAAAAATTTTCTGAAAATGGCAGCAGCCACAACCAAGCCCAAAACACTTAAAATACAATTTGAGTTTTATCAGGAGAGATGTGGAGAGGTGGTAAAGAAAAATTATATATATACATATGTTATACATATACACATATATAATTTTAAAAGATAAATTTGCATATACTGTTTCTCTGAATCCATATGTTAACTTCTAAAATTTTATTTCCTTTGTGGGAATACAACAAATAGCAGTAAAATTTCATCTAGAAAGAGCTGGTGTGTATGGATTGCTATTTACTTGCCCTCCCTTCTCTTTGCCCCTCCCATATTGTGACTACCAAGGTTATAAACAAGTCCATAAAAATGTCAAGAAACAGTCTAGAAATCTACCACAAGTCTCTGGAGATAAACCATAGACTCTTCAGTCAAGCTGTGACTCCTCACTCTGGCTCTCCTTGCTAAAAAGCTTTGGTAAACATTTAACTCCTATATGCTCCAGCTTCATATTCTAGAGATAAGTTGCCCCCACCAAAAGCAATAATTAAACAAAAATAATCTATGCTATGGCATAAAGATTATTGGGCAAGTCATCTATGTACAGTGGCATTGTGGGGCTCCTGTGCCCTTTTGAAAGACGTGGCCAGAGAGGGGAAGAAAAGAAAGAAATTGGTTTCTTCTACAACTGAAAAACTATTATAAGAGACTAATACAGGCAAAAAAAAAAAAAAAAAGTATAGCACAGGAAAAAAAAAATGTATTCAGTCTATAAACTGTCCACAAAATAAAATGGTGAGCAACGGCAAGATCCAAACCCCTCTACTTATCATCCCAGTCACACATCTTTATATATGGTGGCACCACAGCAATTTCCTTTAGTTCTGTGCCTAAACAGTATTGTTCTTTTCCTTCCATGACACTCCTTCCAATGACTAAGTAGGATCAGCCAGCAGAGAAAGGCTTCACGGTAATTCTAACATCTGAGTCCAAATGAGAAGACGGTGATGTCATTGAGGGAGAAGAGAAGACGGTGGAACTACTTCATGTGCTGGAGAAAAGGTGATTTGGAGTTATGCTAAATATCACTCCCCAGATAGCATCAGCTTATTTTATTTTCTCTAATTCCTTTAATTTATCCAGACCTGCAGCAACTCTATACCTATTCCCTTCCTTTTTTGTACTGTGATCATTATTTTTATATTTCTGTGCTTGGGTATCTGTCAGAATGAGGCAAGGCATAAATTAATAGCTAATTTAAATCATCAGGTGGAGTTGAGGAATCTCATAATCACAAAATAAACAGGTAGGCTTCAAATACACCTACTCTAAGTGTGTTGTTGTTGGTTGCTGTCGTATTTTCAGCTAAAAGAGCCCAATACATAGCTCTATGCTTCCTGGTGGACCAAGCAAAACAGGAAATATGACAGACTAGTTACCACTCATTATGTAATAACCTAGGAATACCATTTCATTAGGGGAGACAAACCTTCCCTGCCACAATACTCTATGATGAGTTTATCATGTGAATCTTTATTTAAGGATGACTGAAAAGAATAATGGGCAAGGTCATCTCATAGGCTGCTAATAAAAGTTACAAAAGCCTTCTTCAGATAGTCATACCTTCATCTAACTCTCTGTGAAATCAAAGGCATAATGTTAAAGGACAGAGTAAAACCATTTCTATGAGGTCCAGATAAACAGCTACCTGATGGTCTGATTTTACCCAGGCATAGGGCTTGAGAATCCGGAAGAAATGATATTTAATGCTGCTACATTCACAACCTGAAACAGTCCAGATGTGGTACAGGCTTCCTTCAAGGGAGTGGCTAAGAGGGAAAGCCACCAGGCCTCCCAAAGTGAGGATGGAAGTTTGTCAGATAGACAAAGCCAAGATTAGGGGGCCGGAAGGACAACTGCAAAGGCCAGAGTCAAACAATGAACAACTGGGGAGGGTCCAGGCAAGCAAGGACTGATGATAAGAAGCAAGAAATGCACCAGAGGACATAAATGGGAGAAGGAGATTTTAGAAAAGGACCAAATAATGGCCAGTCCCAAAGGATTCTCATTTTATTTAGGCCCCGTAGCATTTCACTGGGCTGAGGATAGAGTATTAAAGGAATTAAGCATAGTGAAATATCTCGACTTGTTTAAAAAATCATTACAGCAGACAATTTGAGATTAAAGTCACAGGAAGTGAATGCTTGAAACACACAGGTATTCTGTATCGAAGTAACACAACTTTTTCTATAGAGACCAGACATGCAAGCGGCAAAGATAGTCTTTTCTTTTGAAAATTAAAGAGTGTGGTGGGAGACTGACTACCCAGAAAGCATTCAGAATGTCATGGTGCATTCAGAATCAGTGTCACAGAAGTTCCGCACCAATTTCCCCTTATGACCTCTCAGAGATCGCTCTGGACCCCAGACGTTGTGGCCTCCACAAGGTCCTGGCACATGGGATAATTAGGATCTGAAACTTAGCCCCTGCTCCCTTGGCCAATCCAGAGTCTCTGTTTCAGGTTCAGGGGTGCCCTGAGGAAGGAGAATCTGTTTCTAATGATTACAAACGCTCCTAAAGGGCTGGCAGAGGCTCAGAGTTCACAAAATGAGAGCCAAGCCACAGTCCAGGCAGAAGTAAGGGTCTGGCAGGAAGAGAGCAAGTGATCTACCTGGGAAGGATCAGCTGATGGAGTCAAGTACCCAGGAGAGCCTGCAGTAGCCACAGAGCCGTCTGGTTCACTGCACAGGAAAGAAGCCACATTGGTGGACACCGTAATTTGGCACCTTTCTCATATGAAAACTGAATCTGTAAGCAAGGGGGAGCTATTACAACTGTAATTATGACTGCTGTACAATAATATTGTTACTATATTTCAATACTGATTGTTAATACTGAGTAAGAAATATCATAATTATGATTACAGAAACCACTTAACAATACCTGTTATAACACACAATACTGATAACATTATGTTCACTAAAAATTGACAACATTCCAATCCTGAAGAGATGAAGAACAGAACAGTTTATATAGAGTGTCTGAAAGCCTGAATAGACACAGGTGTGATTACAGGAAGTCAACTCTACTGGAAGAAAGAATGGTTGATAACTGCTGGGGATGTCAAAGACATTTCAGAAATGTATACATGACTCCTCAAAAGCTCTACTCATAAATACTGCACCCAGAACCTGCTGGATGCTAGGCCAATGAAAGCAATAATCAGGCAAGAAATGATTTAGGATGAGATAGTGACAGATGTCTGCTTTCAAAGATAGAATGCTTTCAGAGATAAAATATAGAAATGCTCAGGCAGAAGGGCTTTGGAGCAGTCAGGACTGAGTTCAAACCCTGCCTCTGCCCTTAACTAGCATGTAATTTTGGGCAAGTTACTTATATCTTATAATAATAATATGAAGTTAAAAAACAAACTTTGAAGATATTCAATGCCCTTTAAACTTGTAAAAATTTTTGTGAAACACAAAAAGCTTCTGACTATGTAAGTTACATCTGTCAATATTCACCATATTAGAAATTTAAACTGAGATTTAAAAAAATTACTAATTAATTTACTTAAATATAACAATAAGCCCATTATATATTCACAAATTTTTATGAAAAATAACTACATTGTCCAAAATATAGCGAGAATAATGGCATGTTTTATACGTTTCACAAACCTCTTTAATGTTCTGACAATTAAAGTCAGCTAGATTCTCATATTTGCTTCTGCATTCAATCTGTTGTAATAAGTTGTTTTGTATGAATTATATGAAGAAAATCTAGCTATACACAGATACGTGGTTAGAGAAGGAAGGAGTATTTTAATAGCCTTTTAAGATAACTATGGGTGTGCTTTTTTTCAAGCTACACTAAAATTTGACAAGTGATTGTTTTTGAAAGACTAACTGCAACGTGGAATTTGAAACCACATCAATGAACCTTGTGTAAAGTCCATTGGTCCACCTTGCACCTGATGGACCTTTTAAAAACCCATGTAGCATAAGTGCTTTTTGCAAACATTCCCTTTTGTCATGCAGATTAAGAAGTAGTATATTCAAGAGTCCTGACTTGATATAATTAATAATTTTTACTGTCTCACGAGGGACATTCTTCTGTGAGCTGACATTTTTTTAAATGTATGCGTTTGTGGCAATAAAGGCTACGATGACTACAAATACAGGGAGGTGCCACTGCCTTGATTTATGCTAAGGAGCCAGTGGTTTTACCCATTGTTGCTTCTGTACAATCTGTGCAATTGTCACCACAGAGAAAAAGGCCAGTAAAGCCTTAGTGTTATTATTAAAACATTCTGACATCACAGAAGCCTTGAAAGTGTCTTGCAGACACTCAAGAATTCACAAACCACACTTTGAGAACTGCTGCCTGCTACTTCAGAAAAGCCAAAGATTAGACTAGATACGCAAAAATCTACGAGAATAAGATATCATTATATGCTAAATAATATATTTTTTTTCCCAAAGAATTTACAGTTAAGTTGTGCTGGCACATGGATACAAAAAGATAATTTCAATATATGAGGTAAATGCTGTCACATTACAGAGGTACGGACAGAGATAAAGAATAGAGGCAGGGTTCTCTTCACAAGGACCAAGCAAAAAAAAATAGAATTTATCTTTAAAATAGTTTAAATAACTTATGAGTATAAAATAGTATGTGCTCACTGTGTAAAACTAAATAATATAAAAACTGTGAAAAAGAAAATACAGGTAATCAGTAAGACTCCATTCAGATTTGGTTACAGCAAATATCGTAGTTTGACATATTGATTCTAGTCCTTGTCTGTACATACACACAATTCTTTATTCATAGATTCGTGACCATCTTATATATACAGATTTATATGCAGTTTTTAACTCAATATTATATGATAAAAATTTTCCATATGATTTGAATAAACCTCTGACATATGACTTCTAATGAAATTATGATATGGTGTCAGATGGGTAAGTCATAATTCACTTAACTATCCTCCTACATTGTATTATACATAGTGTTCTGATAATGGGATATAAACATAACTCTGTTTCTGCATGTTGGCTTATTTCTCTTACATGTGTTCCCTGAAGAAGAATCACTGGATAAAAGGCTAAGAAGAGTTCATAGGTTTGTTGGCATATAATGCCAAATTTATTTCAAGAAAGTTGTATTTGTCAATTTAAGTCACAGGCCAAACACAAACCTTCCTCCCCTCTCTTAACAAGTTCACATTGAAAAGGCAGAAAGGCTATTTTTGAACGAATAAACATACAGGTCTGAAATCGGAAGAAAAGGTGCCAACATATTCTATGTATTTTAGGAATTTCTGGAACATAAAAATCAGATGTAATCTGATTATAGAATAAAATAGAGCAGAAAAAAATGGTCTCATACGCTAGTGCTTAGCGGAGTTCTCCCCAAGGGAGAGCTCTGTAGAAGCTTCAAGTTCAAAGTCACTGAGTACAAGGATAGAAAGGAGTCAGGATGTGTCATATGAGTAGATTGATTAAAGTACTATATTTAGCACAGCTGGACAAGGTAGCCCTTCTCTTCCCCTGTGAATAGAATCCAGTGCCTTTTTCTCCCAGGATTAAGCCCAGAGAACTTTTCTCCTAAGAATGCAGGTCATCTCCCAGTGGAAGTCTATGGGTATGGGTGCTGAAGCCTGAGAGGAGGTTGGGAAACAGGACTATAACACTCCACAATAATTCCACGCAAGCTAGCTATACTAAAAACTAGTCTTTTATTAATAAATACAAATAATCAAACAAAGATCACCAGATATAGGAAGAATACCAAAAGCATGAAAATAAAGAAATAAATTAACAAATCTTGAACACTCTGTCAAACGAGGTGAAAAAAAGAGTTCTTCCAAAGTATTCTATATAGTATCCTCAAAGCAAGCCAAAAGGATATTACATCCATAAATCAAGAAGACCTTTCTATGACAAGTTAGCAAATTCAAGGACAAAAAAGGATTTGGAAATTCTTTAACAAAACTAATTAATTATGGATTAAATCAGTGGCTTTTAAGATTTTTTGACCAAGAAATATATTTAACATTGTGACCCGACCCATTGTGTGTATGTATGTATATATTATATGCATAAAGTTCTACTAAAGTTCCATAAAGTCATACACTCTGTATAATTCTATTTACTTTTTTTAAAGACTCATTCATTTTTAATGACCCATTAGTTGATTTCATGACCCACTATTGGATTGTGATTTGGAGTTTAATGGTAGAATGAAACAACTGAAAACGAAGAGGATGGTCTGGATTATAGAACAAAGAAAGTCTCACAGAATGAAAAGTAAATCCACAAAGTACTAGGAAATAAGCAGGTAAAGTTAAAAGTCACAGATGAAAAATCAAAGGGTCCAATGGTCATGAAGTGCAAAAGAAATGAATCAATGGAAAAGAGGAAAAAAAGGGGGCGGGGGAAATAAAAGAAAATAGAACTGAAAGACGCATGTTTTTAAATGGTAATGACTCCAAGTAGGGCTGAGCAATATCAGTTAGCAAAAAGAAAAGAAAAACCACATACCTAAAAACTTTGTGGTGAAATTTCAGAATTCCAAGGGTAAAGAGAAGACCCTAAAAACATCCAGAGAGAATAACTAGTTACCTACAGAGCAATAAGAATCTATGTACCTGACTTTACACTCCTTTCTGTCATCAGTTGTTCATTAGCAATACTGTATGCAAGAACACAGAAGAGCAAGGTTTTTGAAATCTTAAGAGAAAAACTACATTGAATTTAATATCCCAGAGCTCATCTATTAGCCAAATGTCAGAGGAAAATAAAAATCATTTTTACAAATGCAAATGAGCAGAGGGTTTTCCACTCAAACACTCTATGTGAAAAGATTACTGGACCTGATTTTTCATCAAAACAAACAAAAAAAAGGATTCCACGAAGGTTGACAACATAAGATACAAGCAACCCAGGCAGCTAAAAGAAAATAAACAGAAAGGAGTAAGAAAATGGGAAAGAAATGACAGAGAATCAATGACAACTTGATACATAGAAGTATATCCTTTGAGCAAAAAAGTTTTGGAGACAAAAGATGTAATTCCTTCTCTGTGGACCCAATTACACTACAGTCGGCCAGGAGTCAGACTCAAATCCACAGCAACAGGTCTGTTTTTGTTTGTTTTACGGTGATATATATGTACACAGTCATAACAGTTTTAATAATGTTTGTTAGTTTTCAGTTTTTAGAATCAATTCACAGGAAAAGCACAAAAAAATACAGATAATTTTACTAACTTAAATACCAATGTAACAAATTTTATAAAATAGAGGATGAAAGAAAGCGAAGGTAATGGAAAATAAATATTATTAAATATATAGGGGTAATTAATCAAGGAACCTAGAAGAATTAAAATCATAAAAGAGCATACAAAGACTGGCAGCAATTTTAGGTGTTTTAAATCCCTCATCTTTCATATATGAAGTCGATAAACACTAAGGTTGACAAACAAATATAGAGGGAATTTAAGATTCTCATAGTCATCACCAAAATAGCTAAAAATATGGATAACAATGATTGGCTCTGGGAAGCAGACAAGAAGAATTTCATCTTTCATTTTATCCTTTTTTACAGTTCGATTTTTTTTATTATCATATGTAACCCATTGCCATTGAGTCAATTTTGACTCATAGCAACCGTATAAAGTATGTTTATAACTGTAATTTTAAAAAGAAAGTTATCATTTTGCCCTATCCTTCCTGAAAACTGTAATTAAAAAAAATAATTTTGCTCATTAAATATCTCATTTCCATTTGAATAGTTTTAAATATCTTTGACTTCTGAATTTTCATTTATAATATGTCTATTTTATTTATGTCATTGGTCCACAAGGATTTTATTTTTACTGACTTATAAGAGATATATATTTACTAAGACATCAAATCTCTGCTTGTTTTATTTGCTGGAAACATATTCCCTGATTCCTCATTTATCTTTTAACATTATTTCTAGGATATTTTTGACATTAAAAAAAGTCTTTTCTGAGGCGGAGCCAAGATGGCGGACTAGGCAGACGCTACCTTGGATCCCTCTTACAACAAAGACACGGAAAAACAAGTAAATCGATCACATACATAACAATCTACTAACCCTGAACAACAAACACAGATTTAGAGATGGAGAACGAACTAATACAGGGAAGCAGCGATTGTTTTCAGAGCCTGGAGCCAGCGTACCAGTCAGGTACGGCACAAGCACAGAGAGCTGCTCCACCCCCCTGAACTAACCCCGGGAGGGGGACCAGCCGGATCCGCAGGCGGCGTGGGACGCAGCCAGTAGGAGAAGTCCCCAGGAGGCAGTGACTGGTCTTGGAACGGGGAGAGCAGCCTCCCAGCCAGGGAACCATCCCACCAGGATTTGGACTGGACGCAGGTAAGGCATAAACACGGAGAGCTGCTCCACCCCCCTGAACTAACCCCAGGAGGCGGCCCAGTTGGGTCGCACGGGCGGCATGGGACGCAGCTGGTAGGAGAAGTCCCCGGGAGGCAGCGACTGGTATTGGAGCGGGGAGCACAGCGTCCCAGCTGGGACACTCGGTCACGGCACAAGCAAGGGGAGCTGCTCCACCCACCTGAACTAACCCCGGGAGGCGGCCCAACTGGTTCGCGGAGATGGCACGGCCACGCGGCTAGAGGGACGAGAAGTCCCCGGGAGGCAGCGACTGATTTTGGAGTTGAGAGTGCACCGTCCAAGTAGGGGAGCCTTGACGTTGGGCGTGGGGCTGGAAGCAGAGGATCTGACCTTGACTCCAGCGGGCCAGACCCCCGGGGACAATCTCCACATAGCCAGCACACATAGGCGACGCGCCCCGCGAGAATCTCAGATATAATAGTCATTCCAAGCAAGACAAGCAACTCTGGCTATATTCTGAGGTGCTACTCTCCTATCTCTCTGTTCCCTCCCCCACCCTCCTCAGGCGGCTTCATTAACATCCGAATAGCCTGAGCCAGAGGGAGAACTCTGATAGGGATCTGACTGCATTTTTTTTTAGCGGATTTTCTGGAAAAACTAGTTTCCCAGTGATGGCTCGGAGACAACAATCCATATCAAACCACTTAAAGAAGCAGACCATGACAGCTTCTCCAACCCCCCAAACAAAAGAATCAAAATCTTTCCCAAATGAAGATACAATCCTGGAATTATCAGATACAGAATATAAAAAACTAATTTACAGAATGCTTCACGACATCACAAATGAAATAAGGCAAACTGCAGAAAAAGCCAAGGAACACACTGATAAAACTGTTGAAGAACTCAAAAAGATTATTCAAGAACATAGTGGAAAAATTAATAAGTTGCAAGAACCCATAGAGAGACAGCATGTAGAAATCCAAAAGATTAACAATAAAATTACAGAATTAGACAACGCAATAAGAAGTCAGAGGAGCAGACTCGAGCAATTAGAATGCAGACTGGGACATCTGGAGGACCAGGGAATTAATACCAACATAGCTGAAAAAAAATCAGATAAAAGAATTAAAAAAAATGAAGAAACCCTAAGAATCATGTGGGACTCTATCAAGAAGGATAACCTGCAGGTGATTGGAGTCCGAGAACAGGGAGGGGGGACAGAAAACACAGAGAAAATAGTTGAAGAACTCCTGACACAAAACTTCCCTGACATCATGAAAGACGAAAGGATATCTATCCAAGATGCTCATCGAACCCCATTTAAGATTGATCTAAAAAGAAAAACACCAAGACATATTATCATCAAACTTGCCAAAACCAAAGATAAACAGAAAATTTTAAAAGCAGCCAGGGAGAAAAGAACGGTTTCCTTCAAGGGAGAATCAATAAGAATAAGTTCAGACTACTCAGCAGAAACCATGCAGGCAAGAAGGGAATGGGACGACATATACAGAATACTGAAGGAGAAAAACTGCCAGCCAAGGATCATATATCCAGGAAAACTCTCTCTGAAATATGAAGGTGAAATTAAGATATTTACAGATAAACACAAGTTTAGAGAATTTGCAAAAACCAAATCAAAGCTACAAGAAATACTAAAGGATATTCTTTGGTCAGAGAACCAATAATATCAGATATCAGCACAACACAAGGTCACAAAACAGAACGTCCTGATATCAACTCAAATAGGGAAATCACAAAAACAAACAAATTAAGATTAATTAAAAAAAAATACACATAACAGGGAATCATGGAAGTCAATAGGTAAAAGATCACAATAATCAAAAAGAGGGACTAGGATCTCACAATTTACTAAGAAAAATGCCTCAGCACAAAAAAGTATGTGGAAAAATGAAATTGTCAACAACACACATAAAAAGGCATCAAAATGACAGCACTAAAAACTTATTTATCTATAATTACGCTGAATGTAAATGGACTAAATGCACCAATAAAGAGACAGAGAGTCACAGACTGGATAAAGAAACACGATCCATCTATATGCTGCCTACAAGGGACACACCTTAGACTTAGAGACACAAACAAACTAAAACTCAAAGGATGGAAAAAAATATATCAAGCAAACAATAAGCAAAAAAGAAGAGGAGTAGCAATATTAATTTCTGACAAAATAGACTTTAGACTTAAATCCACCACAAAGGATAAAGAAGGACACTATATAATGATAAAAGGGACAATTGATCAGGAAGACATAACCATATTAAATATTTATGCACCCAATGACAGGGCTGCAAGATAAATCAAATTTTAACAGAATTGAAAAGTGAGATAGATACCTCCACAATTATAGTAGGAGACTTCAACACAGCACTTTCGGAGAAGGACAGGACATCCAGTAAGAAGCTCAATAGAGACACGGAAGATCTAATTACAACAATCAACCAACTTGACCTCATTGACTTATACAGAACTCTCCACCCAACTGCTGCAAAATATACTTTTTTTTCTAGCGCACATGGAACATTCTCTAGAATAGACCACATATTAGGTCATAAAACAAACCTTTGCAGAGTCCAAAACATCGAAATATCACAAAGCATCTTCTCAGACCACAAGGCAATAAAACTAGAGATCAATAACAGAAAAACTAGGGAAAAGAAATCAAATACTTGGAAAATGAACAATACCCTCCTGAAAAAAGACTGGGTTATAGAAGACATCAAGGAGGGAATAAGGAAATTCTTAGAAAGCAACGAGAATGAAAATACTTCCTATCAAAACCTCTGGGACACAGCAAAGGCAGTGCTCAGAGGCCAATTTATATCGATAAATGCATACATACAAAAAGAAGAAAGAGCCAAAATCAGAGAACTGTCCCTACAACTTGAACAAATAGAAAATGAGCAACAAAAGAATCCATCAGGCACCAGAAGAAAACAAATAACAAAAATTAGAGCTGAACTAAATGAATTAGAGAACAGAAAAACAATTGAAAGAATTAACAAAGCCAAAAGCTGGTTCTTTGAAAAAATTAACAAAATTGATAAACTATTGGCCAGACTGACTAAAGAAATACAGGAAAGGAAACAAATAACCCGAATAAGAAACGGGAAGGACCACATCACAACAGAACCAACTGAAATTAAAAGAATCATTTCAGATTATTATGAAAAATTGTACTCTAACAAATTTGAAAACCTAGAAGAAATGGATGAATTCCTGGAAAAACACTACCTACCTAAACTAACACATTCAGAAGTAGAACAACTAAATAGACCCATAACAAAAAAAGAGATTGAAACGGTAATCAAAAAACTCCCAACAAAAAAAAGCCCTGGCCCGGACGGCTTCACTGCAGGATTCTATCAAACTTTCAGAGAAGAGTTAACACTACTACTTCTGAAGGTATTCCAAAGCATAGAAAATGACGGAATACTACCCAACTCATTCTATGAAGCCACCATCTCCCTGATACCAAAACCAGGTAAAGACATTACAAAAAAAGAAAATTATAGACCTATATCCCTCATGAACATAGATGCAAAAATCCTCAACAAAATTCTAGCCAATAGAATCCAACAACACATCAAAAAAATAATTCACCATGATCAAGTAGGATTTATACCAGGTATGCAAGGCTGGTTTAATATCAGAAAAACCATTAATGTAATCCATCACATAAATAAAACAAAAGACAAAAACCACATGATCTTATCAATTGATGCAGAAAAGGCATTTGACAAAGTCCAACACCCATTTATGATAAAAACTCTTACCAAAATAGGAATTGAAGGAAAATTCCTCAACATAATAAAGGGCATCTATGCAAAGCCAACAGCCAATATCACTCCAAATGGAGAGAACCTGAAAGCATTTCCCTTGAGAACGGGAACCAGACAAGGATGCCCTTTATCACCGCTCTTATTCAACATCGTACTTGAAGTCCTAGCCAGGGCAATTAGGCTAGACAAAGAAATAAAAGGTATCCGGATTGGCAAGGAGGAAGTAAAGTTATCACTATTTGCAGATGACATGATTATATACACAGAAAACCCTAAGGAATCCTCCAGAAAACTACTGAAACTAATAGAAGAGTTTGGCAGAGTCTCAGGTTATAAAATAAACATACAAAAATCACTTGGATTCCTCTACATCAACAAAAAGAACACCGAAGAGGAAATCACCAAATCAATACCATTCACAGTAGCCCCCAAGAAGATAAGATACTTAGGAATAAATCTTACCAAGGATGTAAAAGACCTATAAAAGAAAACTACAAAGCTCTACTACAAGAAATTCAAAAGGATATACTTAAATGGAAAAACATACCTTGCTCATGGATAGGAAGACTTAACATAGTAAAAATGTCTATTCTACCAAAAGCCATCTATACATTTAACGCACTTCTGATCCAAATTCCAATGTCATATTTTAAGGGGATAGAGAAACAAATCACCAATTTCATATGGAAGGGAAAGAAGCCCTGGATAGGCAAAGCACTACTGAAAAAGAAGAAGAAAGTGGGAGGCCTCACTCTACCTGATTTCAGAACCTATTATACAGCCACAGTAGTCAAAACAGCCTGGTACTGGTACAACAGGCACATAGACCAATGGAACAGAATTGAGAACCCAGACATAGATCCATTCACGTATGAGCAGCTGATATTTGACAAAGGACCAGTGTCAATCAATTGGGGAAAAGAAAGCCTTTTTAACAAATGGTGCTGGCATAACTGGATATTCATTTGCAAAAAAATGAAACAGGACCCATACCTCACACCATGCACAAAAACTAACTCCAAGTGGATCAAAGACCTAAACATAAAGACTAAAACGATAACGATCATGGAAGAAAAAATTGGGACAACCCTAGGAGCCCTAATACAAGGCATAAACAGAATACAAAACATTACCAAAAATGATGAAGAGAAACCCGATAATTGGGAGCTCCTAAAAATCAAACACCTATGCTCATCTAAAGACTTCACCAAAAGAGTAAAAAGACCACCTACAGATTGGGAAAGAATTTTCAGCTATGACATCTCTGACCAGCGCCTGATCTCTAAAATCTACATGATTCTGTCAAAACTCAACCACAAAAAGACAAAAGAACCAATCAAGAAGTGGGCAAAGGATATGAACACACATTTCACTAAAGAAGATATTCAGGCAGCCAACAGATACATGAGAAAATGCTCTCGATCATTAGCCATTAGAGAAATGCAAATTAAAACTACGATGAGATTCCATCTCCCACCAGCAAGGCTGGCATTAATCCAAAAAACACAAAATAATAAATGTTGGAGAGGCTGAGGAGAGATTGGAACTCCTATACACTGCTGGTGGGAATGTAAAATGGTACAACCACTTTGGAAATCTATCTGGCGTTATCTTAAACAGTTAGAAATAGAACTACCATACAACCCAGAAATCCCACTCCTCGGAATATACCCTAGAGATACAAGAGCCTTCATACAAACAGATATATGCACACCCATGTTTATTGCAGCTCTGTTTACAATAGCAAAAAGTTGGAAGCAACCAAGGTGTCCATCAACGGATGAATGGGTAAATAAATTGTGGTATATTCACACAATGGAATACTACGCATCGATAAAGAACAGTGACGAATCTCTGAAACATTTCATAACATGGAGGAACCTGGAAGGCATTATGCTGAGCGAAATTAGTCAGAGGCAAAAGGACAAATATTTTATAAGACCACTATTATAAGATCTTGAGAAATAGTAAACCTGAGAAGAACACATACTTTTGTGGTTACGAGGGGGGGAGGGAGGGAGGGTGGGAGAGGGTTTTTTATTGATTAATCGGTAGATAAGAACTGCTTTAGGTGAAGGGAAAGACAATACTCAATACATGGAAGGTCAGCTCAATTGGACTGGACCAAAAGCAAAGAAGTTTCCGGGATAAAATGAAGGCTTCAAAGGTCAGCGGAGCAAGGGCGGGGGTCTAGGGAACATGGTTTGTGGGGACTTCTAAGCCAACTGGCAAAATAATTCTATTATGAAATCATTCTGCATCCCACTTAGAAATGTGGCGTCTGGGGTCTTAAATGCTAACAAGCGGCCATCTAAGATGCATCAATTGGTATCAACCCACCTGGAACAAAGGAAAATGAAGAACACCAAGGCCACACGACAACTAAGAGCCCAAGAGACAGAAAGGGCCACATGAACCAGAGACCTACATCATCCTGAGACCAGAAGAACTAGTTGGTGCCCAGCCACAATCGATGACTGCCCTGACAGGGAGCACAACAGAGGACCCCTGAGGGAGCAGGAGATCAGTGGGATACAGACCCCAAATTCTCATAAAAAGACCAAACTTAATGGTCTGACTGAGACTAGAGGAATCCCGGCGGCCATGCTCCCCAGACCTTCTGTTGGCACAGGACAGGAACCATCCCCGAAGACAACTCATCAGGCATGAAAGGGACTGCTCAGCGGGTGGGAGAGAGACGCTGATGAAGAGTGAACTAATTATATCAGGTGGACACTGGAGATTGTGCTGGCAACTCTTGTCTGGAGGGGGGATAGGAGGATAGAGAGAGAGAGAAGCCGGCAAAATTGCCACGAAAGGAGAGACTGAAAGGGCTGACTCAAGAGGGGGAGAGCAAGTGGGAGTAGGGAGTGAGATGTATGTAAACTTATATGTGACAGACTGATTGGATTTGTAAACGTTCACTTGAAGCTTAATAAAGGTTAATAAAAAAAAAAAAGTCTTTTCTTTTATGCATACTCAATCAAAGTTTTTATTTGGACAACTTTCATCTTTCATACACTTTGCTCTTTCATATATTAAACACTGATACCCTCAAACCATGTTTCCTATACCTGAACCTGTGTTTTATATATCAGATGATTAGGGTGATTTTGAACCATTTAAATGATCTGGGATAAAATTCTGGGAGACCTGGTGGTACAGTGGTTAAGCACTCAGCAGCTAACCAACAGGTTGGAAGTTAGAACCCACGAGCATCTCCATGAGAGAAAGATGTGGCAGTCTGCTTCATAAAGATCACAGCCTTGGAAAACTTAGGGGGCAATTTTACTCTGTTCTATAAAAGGTTCACTATAAGTCAGTATCAACCTGATGGCAATGGATTTGGTTGTGGTTTGGTGGGATAAATTCCCAGTTCTCTGCTGAGACACCAAGAGTATTAGAGCAAGGCAGCGAAGCCATGGCACCTGGGGTGACAGTATAGGCAGAATTCCAAACTCAGACCCCTTTCTTTCAGGCAAAGCTTGTGTGGGGGATGGGAGGTCTCTAGCAGCATGGCTATCTGGGGTCTTAAAACTGACTTACTCAAGCAGAACAACTAATTATATCCAGTATATCCTTTAACCCACCACTCTCCCATGTCATTTCTTCTTCCATTTTCATGGAGGAGGCATCATGATGTGACAAGCAATAATGAGGAGCAAGGAGGTAACAGGGCAGGGGCCCTCAATTTCAGGGTGCATGAGGTGCTGGGGGAAGGAGGCAGGGAGAAGCTCACGAAACACCCAGTTGCCTCAGCTCTGATGATAGAAGAAAGCTCTTTCCCTCTCCCCCTGCACCAGGCACCTAGCTGGACCCCGCACAGAGGTTTAAAGACCCAGTGCTCTGTGACCTCTGCCTATAGAGAGATTAGGGGACAATCATGAAACAGGAAGTGGAAATGTCTGCCTTGGCTTGCTCAGTTCTAGAGGAAAATGAGAATGAATGACTAGGAGACATAAAGACAGCCACCAAGGAATCCCATAGCTTGTGAAAGTTCTTAAAAGCCCTCTACATTGCCCTGACTTAAGAGGGTAATGAATGCAGAAACCATATCAGAAATCTTACAATTTCTTTTAAATTCTTTAAGAAGAGGCACTTCTCACAAAATATGTGGGTCTATTTGTCTACTTGGAGACATTTAACTTTCAAATGCATTTTTGATGATATTATCTACAAATGTAAGCAAGATCTCATCACATCTGGTAACCATTTCCCAACTGATTATTTTCCTTTGCCTTCCTGATCAGGAAATTCTTCTTAACGTGGGATATAAGCTAAATATTCATGTGTATGTCTTTCTTTCTTCCTAGATTTTTAGGAATTATTTTTATTTATTTATCTATTTTAAACTTATCTGTTTAACCCATGTGGCATACCTTTTGATATATTTTTATCAAAGACATTATCACAGCTTTTCTTCATATAACCAATTTACACAATATCATTTGTTAAACAATATATATCCTTCCTATTACACTGTGGTTAACCAGAGTTCCAATTTATTGGTGTATTTATGGAAATAGCCCTTTATTAGTAAGGGGAATATTCAAAGTCTCTATATGAAACACACACACATTCACCTTTCTAAGATCAAAGTATCTGAGAAGCCAAATGATTATCCAAATCTTGTTAGATAGAGATGAAATCAGAATGGAAGATGATAAATGTTCTTAAGGATATTTCATCTGGGCTTTGGTAAAAGATGATAAAATAACCTTGCAACATAGCAAAACAGACCTTGATAGTGACTGGAATTATTTTGTTCCTGAGAGGCAATGTCTGTATCCCCTGGATGGAAATGGAAACCCATTATAGTTTTTGCTTTTTGATAAATGTTCTCAATTTTCCAATGTGTCACTGCTATCATCACTGTTTTACTGTGTGCTGTGGGGTCTGTGTATACTCTGTTAATTCCATTAAATCAGACAAATAATCTATTTTAACTAGGGCCACTTTATATTGACAAGCATTGCATTCTTATCAATTCAGCATATTCACTTTGTATTTATAGGCATATAATTGCACTGTTTTTAAATGACAGTATTTGTTTCTTTTTCAAAATCTATAATTTTATGTTTCTTTCAGAACTAATTTCATTGACCAAAACTTGCCAATAGTGTTATTTATAATAATAATGAACATCCTCATCCTGTCTCAACTTTATCTAATAGAACAGAATTTCATCCTTAACAATTAACAAGTCTAATCCAAATTTACTTAGATTTTTAAAAATTAGGAATGGGTGTTAATTATTTTGGCATCAGTAGATTCAGTGATATGCTGTTATATTAATAGAGCTCCTAAGATTAGATCTAATATTAGAAGCGAGGATGGCAAGACTTCATCTCATGTATACTTTGGACATGTTATGAGGAGGGACCAGTCCCTAGAGAAGGACATCATGTTTGGTAAAGTAGATAGTGACTGAAAAAGAGGAAGACTGTCAACGATATGGATTGACACAGTGGCTGCAACAATGGGCTCAAGCATAGCAAGGACCATGAGGATGGCGCAGGACCAAGCAGTGTTTCGAACTCTTGTATGTAGGGTCTTTATGAGTCGAAATTGACTCAACAGTACCTAACAATACATATTAGACCATCTTTGCTTCTCAAAACAAGTTTTCACTTTAGAATAATTTTAATAATGTGTGGAAAATGAGACTTACAGTGAACTGCTGTGTATTTAGTTTTTCTGGCCAGTATTTTATTTATTTATTTATTCAGAATATTTGCCTCTATGACAGAAAAATTCTTCCAGCTGTAAAAAACATAACAAAACAAAACCCTGTCACAGTGGCATATAGTGTGTGAGTGTGTATGTACGTGTGCATGTGTGTGGTGTGTGTGTGTGTTTGTGTGATACTCCAGAGCTAATTAAGTAGGTCAATCACATCATCAAGGACCCAAACTTTTTTATCTTTCTCTTCCCTTATCTTTAACTACAGTCGAAGGCTTTTGTTTTTCACACTTGACAACTCAAGTTTGCAAAACAGCTGCCACCTCTCCAGACAACACCAACAAGACCTTCTCTTCTATCCATCCCTTATATCAGGACACTAATTCAGCTTTCATAGAAGTTTTTCAGCAGAGTTCCCCTTAAGTTCCATTGGCCAAAACTGAGCCAATCAGCACCTACGAACTGTAAGACAGGTTGGAAAAGTGAGCTCCTCAGCAAAGACAAATAGGATTATCATTCTTAGTTTAGAGTTAGACCAATCCTCCCAGCCCGGTAATCACCTTGGGCTGGGAAGATTGCAGCTCTAAGAAAATAAGTATCCTGCTAGCGAAGAAGGGAAGGGGAATGGAATTGGTTCAAATATAAAATTAATAATATGTCTGCCACCATAGCTATTCTATTTTTATTTGTGAGACTGATGCACAGTTTTTGTTTTTGTTTTTTTTACTACTTTACCAGTTTTAGTAATCAGAGTTAAAGCTTGTTTCTTAAAATGGGTTGTGAAGCGTTCTAAATTTTACACACTTTGCAAGGACATGTATAAATTTCTCTGCTCTCAAAATCTGAAGGAAAGGAACTCACTGATAAAATCATCTCATTTTTAAAAGTTTTATGGAGGAAATACTCTATTATTATTTCAATTATTTTTAAAGGATTGTTGGTCTAGCTAATTTTTTATTTCTGCTACAGTAAATTTGAATAATTTGTTTTTCAGAAATGTTTCATTTCATATATATTTTCAAATATGATAACTTGAAGTTTAATATATTATTTTAAAATATTAAAGAACAAATTCTTGAATTTACTGATTAGTTTTCTTTTTTCTAATTTATTGATTTCTGCCTCTGCTTGATTATTTTTCACCTAATTTATTTATGCCTACATTGTTTTATTTTTTCTAACTTATTGTACTGAATTTTTAATTAATGTACATTATGAACTCCTGTTTAATAATAAAATGACCTAAAGCTATGCAATTCCTCTTACTTTGAGCTTTGGCTACATCATTTAAATTATAATATTCAATTTCAGTTACTTATTTAGGGTCTAGTTTTTAGTACTGGGGATTTTTTCCTCAAAAAGTCATTAATTTCTAATTTATTTGCCTTACTTAACACTCACTCAATTATCATTTTTATTATGAAAGGATGTCCTATACAATTTCAAATTTAAGGGGATATAGAATTTAGTTTTTTTCTCAATTCCGGAAAAGAGGGTACACTCCTCAAAGGTACAAAGATCAGTTTTTGTGTATAGTATTTTTACCTGGTTAATTTATCCTAGTTGTGTTTGTTTATTGGCTGAATGGTATATTAAATTTTTCTAAAACATTTATTTTCATCAATTTTGCTTGTACTTCAAACAGCATTTTTTTAAAAGATTTATTTTGCTGTTACTGCTTTACTGAGATTCTAACATTCCTTTAAATCAAAGAAAATAAATTTTGTCTTGAAAACAAATTTGTCTGAAATTAATTCAACCACTTTGTATTTTTCTGGTTATTGGTCTCATCATTTATTCTTCCAAAATTCTCTATGCTTGGACAAGTAAAGAAGAGTGATATTTTAGTGTTTAACCAAATGTGAAAGTTTCACATGTAAATAGAGGAATTTAACTTATTATTGTTTATTGCCAGAACTGTTATATTTGATCTTTCATTATATAGTTTTATGCTGTTTTATAATGCTTCCTTTGATTTATGACTTTTAATATATGGACTCTGAGTAGGTAGCTTTTTTAAATTTTCCAGTAATTTGCCAAATGTACAGAATATTTTAACTCTATCAGTGGTTATCTTTAAATTTTTAGACTATGGTTCCCAAATTATCAATAACTAACTAGTGTCCTCTGACCCCACCAGAAAGATTAGGAATTAAGGATGCTTCTCTCTCCTCACCCCCTACTCCACTCTTTCTCATCTTAGCTAATACACAGTCTGTGGGGGTTATTTTTAATTAAAATAATTATGCTTACGTTGTCCACGCTACTTTAAGAATTTAACTTCTCTGTTGAATTTTGTTATCAAATTGATAAAGAACATTATTATTTAGATTTGTCTTTGTTTTACTCATCCAAAGTTTATCTCCACTTTTTTTTTTAACAACTATTTCCTCATTTATAACATAACAATCCTGGATCATCTCACTTGGCAGAAGTATTCCTCAAAGTGATTAATTTTTTTTTTTCAAAAAAGTATTTTTTATTTATCGTTTTAATTCAAAACATTTATTAGTGAATACCTAGATATACAAATTATTTCAACAACTTCATGAAATGTGGTGAATACCTCCAAGTTAATTCTATATCATTTTTTCACTTCTCTAATTATTGCAAAGTGCTCCTTATATCCCAGTAATAAATTAATTGTAAGTCCTGGCTTTCAATATTATGCTTTTTTTTTTTTCCCTCCACTGTGTCCTAATGGGAACTCAGAAATGGCTTAAAGATATCATTTTACCCTAGAACTCTGAACATTTGCTTTTTATTTGACAATTGATCCTGTTGCTGAACATTTACTATTTTCTTTAAAAAAAAAGAAAAAGTTTTCTTTTGAAAAAAGGAAGAAGTGATATAGAAGGCAAATTAAAAAGTACCCAAATTGCACCAGACTGAGTCTTGCACAACTAGATGGTGCCCAGCTACCATCACTGGCTGCCCTGAAAGGAATCATAATAGAAGGTCCTGGACAGAGCTGGAGAAAATGTAGAACAAAATTCAAACTTACAAAAAAGACCAGACTTACTGGTCTGACAGAGACTAGAGAAACCCCAGAAGTATGGCTCCAGACACTCTTTCAGCTCAGTATTGAAGTGACTCCCAAGGTTCACCCTTCAGCCAAAGATTAGACAGGCCCATAAAACAAAAAGAAACTAAATGAGTACACCAGCCCAGGGGCAAGGACAAGAAGGCAGAAAAGAACAGGAAAGCCAGTAACGGGGAACCCAAGCTTGAAAAGCGGAGAATGTAGACATGTCTTGGGGTTGGCAACCAACGTCATAAAACAATATGTGTATTAATTATTCCATGAGAAACTAGTTTGCTCTGTAAATCTTCATCTAAAGTACAATGAAAAAAAGAAAAGAAAAAGAAGTATTAAAATTGTCAGCAAGCATGAGGCCATCATTAAAGAGTATTAACAGAACTAAAGTGATTTATTAAATTGAGACGTTATTATTTTAGAGGACATATTAACCCTCTACCATCTGTTCCAGAAAAATAAAGCAGTACACTAGAGAAAACAAACATTTAAGAGATAAATGTTACCAGTAAAAAGAATCATTTACAGAAGAAAAAGAATATATATAAATCAAACTATAAAAAATTTATTTCAGATCTAGTAGACTGGGGTGTGCATGTTTGTGTCTGAGTGTGTGTAAGTTGAATCAAGATGAAAATATCAGTTATCTTATATTTCAAGTCTTAACTCACAGATTTAAGTATAGTCTGTACATCTATCAAAAGGCTAATACATTTCTGTACAATTGCAAACCTCACTAGAGTTAGGATGGCAGTTTAACTATTTAAAAATTAGAAGAACGTGATGAGAAAGCATGACTGCAGTGAGCAGAGATGGGAAAGACACTAGTAGCGTTACCAGTTCATTGACTTGGAAAGCATTTGAAGTGAGTAGCTAGCACAAGAGCAAATTAACGTTTCTAAGATAAAATAATTTTTTTTTAAGACAAAATAGCCCACTTCAAAATCTCATTCACTTAGTCTAAATCCCAACCCCCATTTCTTCAATGTTCTGCTTAGTGAGTGAGATCATGAAAATATGTACCACTTGCTCTAACCTCATTTCAAAAGTTAAATCAAACTTACCTGGTCCCTAATAGCAAATCAATATCCCACAATGGCCTGGTAGAGCCCAAGTTTACTGGCTGCCAAGGTCTATTTAATATATCCTCCCAAGCATTGTGAATAATGAGATAAGATATTCACGGGAATTAAAATGTTAATTATATGTACAGGTTGGTAAATAAGCTCAGTGATTTGAACTGATTAATTATATGAGCTTAACTTATTACAGAGTGAATGTCAACCATTCATGATATATTACCTTCATCATGAAATACTGACAACCAAATTCAGCCACGTTTTCAAAAACTTAATGACTACTATAAACTCATCCTCAAACAATTTGTTCTTCTCAAATAATTCCAGAAAAATTCTTCTGACACTCTAACTATCCCCAAGTATCTGTGCCAAGCTTCTCTTCCCTTCCATCTAAAAACCCCAAAAGGAACTTTAGATAAGAAAATATCATTTCAGCTTAGTTATTTTTAGTATTTTCCCAAGGTCACATAGCTAATAAGCGGTAAAGATAAAATTCAAAGCCAGTGTACCTGATATCAAAATGTATTTTCTTTCTATTATGATTTTTTTCCACCCCTTATACAAATAACCAACCATATCTACCAACTATTATTTACTATACTTTATCCATATTATCACATTTACTTCTCACAACAGACATTATAAATAGGTTTTATTTCTATTTGAGAAAGGAAATTAAGGCTCATAAAATTTTAAAGATATTGGATTACTCATGAAAGAACAAAAAATGTACATTACTCCAAATCATTTATACCTGTGAACAGGCCAGGCAGTCAGGGTGAAATCTGTCTTGAAAGATGTTTGATGAACAGCACTGTTGTTTGGAGAATTTGTGGTATGAAAAATCAAGTTAGAATTCTTATTTCAGAAAGCAAAGAGGGATCGAGCCAGGATGGACTCAAGAAGATGCAATGATTGCTCTAGTATGGCCTGCTCCTTTGGAAGTCAGGGGTAGGACCCAGCGGCACATCAGTTATAGGCACTGTAAATCACTCTTCCCTCTATGGCTATCTTCTCAACTGCCCTCAGCATTTTGGGAAGTGTAAGGCCCCAATGAGCCAGTTATCGTTTTGCTCAGGGCTAAGTGTGTACTCTTTATAGCCCTATCTTCTTGTCCACTGCCTGTGACGTGTGCCAACTTTGCTCATGTGAAACACAATTAACTCCCATGATTCAATTAAAGAGAAGCCCCTAAAAAAGAAGATAGGATTAAATCCATACTATTAAGGGAACATGGTACAGTGATAAATTGCCGTACATTTTACTGTGTATTAGGGAAAAAAATGCTAACCTAAGGGGTATTTTTAAAAAGATATATGTTCTGAGTTACAACTTTGTACATTAATTTGAAATACATATCTAGAATACCGATTCTTTCATTTGTATGAATACCAGTTTTTGAGTCCTATATTTTCTAATTAAGCTTCTAGTTAATCAGATGTGAGATTACCCTTGACCAGACATCTGTTCATTTCTTGATTACCAAGTATGATTTCAGATGACTGGTTAGATTAACTAGAATCCCTCACTGTTTGCAGAGAACTATCACTATTCTGTCAAGGATTCTATGCTATACATTTATTAATTTTCATTATGTTGGATTCAAATCTCATCCCCCCAACAGGCCACAAGCCCCACCAACACTGAGATCCTGTTTAAGAACAGCCGTGGAATCCATCACATTGCCATCAACTCTATGCAGAAAGAGCAGCTCTACACCGGTCATACACACTGTAGGGGCACACCCTCCATCTTAAATCCTTTCAATAATGAGGGCACTTTAAGAAAATGAGCAATTAACTCAGCATCAGGCTTCTGGGTTTATCAGCTGACACCTCCCCTTTCTAAGTCTGTGATATTGGGTCAGTATCTTAACCTCGATTAGAATGAAAAACTAAATAAAGCAGTCCTTGCCTAAACCACAGAACTGTCACGATGATCAAAAGAGACCATGTGATACATAGCTAAAGATGTGAGCAGGATATTATTTATAGTACTTAAAAATGGGAACCAACCTAAATATTCAGTGAGAGGTGAATGGTCTACTAAATATTAATACATTCATACGATGATTATGTTTATTAATATACTTTCCTTAAATTGAATAAATGTTAAAATAGGATGCTACTGTAAAAGACGAAATATTATATAATTAGGTAAAAAATATATTTTTTAAATTCTGAAAGAAAATAAAGTACAATGTTAATAGTAGCTATCGGTGGATAGTAAGATAATAGCTGATCTTTAAAAAAACAATTTTATTTCACTTTTTAAAAAATACATATTTTTAAAATTGAAAAAGCATTAATATGTGTGCAAAAATACTTTGCTACACATAAAATGTTACAAATGTGCTAGTTAGTATAATCCTAAGTATGGTAGTTAATGCTAGTTAGTATAAATATCAGAGTCCCTGGGAGGTGCAAATAGTTAATGCGTTGGGCTGCTAGCCAAAGGTTGGAGGTCTGAATCCACCTGGAGTCACCTTGAAAAAAAGGCTTGGTTATCCACTTCCAAAAATCAGCTTGTAGAAACCGTACGGAGCACAGTTCTACTGTGAAATCCTTCAAGTTGTAAGGAATTGAAATCACCACAGGGCAATTGGTTATTTTAATATAATTATTTGAGTAAAGATAAAATGAGAAAGTCTATTTTTCATTATAATTTGGTTCAATTCTAAATATAAGTCCAAGTTTCTTAACAACCTATGATAATTAAGGGGTATTATTCTAATATTATTGTTAAGATATCAAATATTAATAGATGTCAAGCATAAAGTAAGTAAAAAATAAAAATCTAGTTCATTTAGCAAATTTAGATGTTAGTATACAACTTCGTTGATCAAGCAAGAGCATGAATTTATTTACCTAAGAGCTGGGGTCAAGGCCATTTATTATTGTTGTTAGGTGATGGTGAGTCAGTTCCCGTTCACAGCAACTCTATGTACAATGGAAGGCAACACTGCCCAGTCCTGTGCCATCCTCACAACCCTTACTGTGTTTGAGCCCATTGTTGCACCATTGAGTCAATTCATCTCCTCAAGGGTCTTCCTCTTTTTCATTGACACTCTACTTCACAAAGCATGAAGTTCTTCTCCAGGGACTGGTCTTTCCTGATAACATGTCCATGTCCAAATTATGTGAGATGAAATCTCACCATCCTCATTTTCAACAAGCACTCTCGCAGTATTTCTTCCAAGATAGACTTGTTCATTCTTCTGGCAGTCTATGGTATAATCAACAGTCTTCACCAATGCTGTAACTCAAAGGCATCAATTCTTCTTCGGTCTTCCTTATTCATTGTCCAGTTTTTGCATGCATACGAGGTGATTGAAAGTACCATGGCTTGAGTCAGCTGCACCTTAGTCCTTAAAGTGATATCTTTGCTTTTTAACACTTTAAAGAGGTCTTTTATAGCAGATTTGTCCAATGCAATGGGTCATTTGATTTTTTTTAACATTTTTTTATTCTACCTAAATGAAAGTTTACAGAGCAAATTAATTTCTCATTAAACAATTAACAATCAATACATATAATGTTTTGTGACATTGGTTGCCAACCCCATGACATGTCAACACGCTCCGCTTCTCAACCTTGGGTTCCCTGTTACCAGCTTTCCCAGCCCCTCACTCAACATTTCTCAAACTGAAAGACCTTAAGTAAAAAATTCAAGCCTCAAGTTGCGATATTGAAGGTTTCTAAGGGCAAGGCTATTTAGTCAATACTACTTTGTGAGAGCTATATTTTCTTGAAGAATTCACAATCCGAAGAAATCTTCATTAGCTAAGTTGTGTTAAAGCCTTTTAAATACAACTCCATTAACTTTTAAATTAAGAAAAATGATAAGAGAACTCAGGGTTATGTAATTATTCCAAATACATTAAAATATTGGGTTACAAAATATTTGTGTAGAAGACGTACATCAAATATTTTGGTAGATGAATATTAAAAAAAACTAATTAAAGTAAAAGGAATATGCAAACTTTATTTCCAGTATTTATTCAGTGATCTATGTTATTCAATGGGAGTCAGAAGAGTCAAAAATGTAAGCAGTATTTCTTGACCTCATTTTGTAAATCTGACTTATAACATTCATATGAGTACATTTTAATTTTTCTAGAATATTTAAAATGTCAAAGCTTCATAATGAGGTAAATTTTGAAACTATTAACTTATACTCTATTAAGGTATTATAAAATATATATGTGTATGTGTAGACATATTTGATTTATATTTTATCATAAACAAAAAGAAACATGTTGAAAGTGCCCCATTCTATTAGTCAAAGTAAGATAAGAAAGCAGTTTGGACAACCCTGAGATAGATCTGCTATTCCTCTTCACTATTAACAACTGTGAGCTTTGTCCAAGATTACAACCCAAGTAAAAGGCAATCTGTCAGAAGTCAAAGCCAATCCACTTTCCACTACACCACACAAGGGTTGAAATTACTATGAGAAATATGAGATAATAACCCTCAGAATATCTCCACGACCTATAAAATAGGAAACTTCCTATGAGAAATAACCAAAATCCTTTGCATCTGAGTTGACTTCGATTCATAGCAACCCTATAGGACAGAGTAGAACTGCCCACTGCCCCATAGAGTTTCCGAGGAGTGGCTGGCTGGTGGATTCAAACTGCTGACTTTTGGTTAGCAGGGCTTTTAACCACTGTGCCACTGGGGCTCCAGGAAGAAATAAAGGAATAAGTTAATAATGGAAAATTACCATAGCAACAATTCTAAGTTAATAATTTCTCATATTTTAACATCTCTAAAATTGGGATGCATCTTAAAATTGATGGTACCGCTAACGATCAAAAACATCTTATATCAGTACTTCTCAAACTCTCTGTGGTGAAGGACTAATGTTTGTTTGTCCTCAATTCTTTTGTAGCTCTACCCTGTTTAATGAGAGCCTACTGATCACGCATGTGATGTCTGAGGACAGCAAATTGCTACTGGCACTTCTAAATGTATCCTATCTGATTCTTTTAACTTGGGTTGTAACAGTTCACAAACCATATTTTCAATAACACTGTCTTAAAGTCAGTGAAATATTGTAATAATTGAGTTTATTATACATAATTTTGAGTCCCTTTTAATCAATATTTTATTGCATATAATTTTGAATGATGATTAACCAATATATTTTCTTAAATGGGTCAAGTAATAAAATTGACTATTTCACTTTCTTTTCCACAAAGAGACTAAATGGCTGAAGGCAGGGATCAAGAAGAAGGTAAAAAGGAGATTGGATAACTCACCAATTTGAAATGTAGTTCTTAAATGATTAAGCCAAATGAATTTCTTGCTTCCAAGTACAGTAATTCACTATCTCCCTTATTTTGGGTTGTTTTGATCAGGAAGTTTTTTAAGGATAGGGAGATGGGGAAGATGGATTGATGCCACACACACGAGTTAAAACCAAGTCTGGTTATTAATATTAAAAATTTCAGCTTAAATTATTATACTTCTATCAAGTATTTTTACTACAGCAACTTATTGCAAATAATGTGTTTTTTAAATAGGAGAATCTCCTTTTTTTTGGTAGGAAAGTCTCAAAATACTGTGCAGGTACTATATATTGAAATAGTTCAGGATTCAGAAACTGATGTGAATGGAGACTTAACTGTTTTCTCAAAGGAACCCCCTTGTTCACTGCTGTGTCCCCTGGCAACTCAGAAGACACTCAATCCATATTTGTTGAATTCTGAATGAATGGCAGCGAGAGTGGCCTCCAAGGAAGGAAAAGGGCACATTATTACTGGGACCTTAACATTCTCTATGCATGTGTGGATTGCATTCATCACAAGAAAATAAGAGAATTCACCCCTTTCAATACAGCTGGGTGCAACAGGAAAGAACAAATGAAAATCTAATCCTGGTAACAAAGATGAGTTTCCCTATAGCATGGCTCCCATCATATCAGGCTTCAAAGGCTGAATAATAAATTTATTTATATTTTAGAAAAGACAAACATTCATTGGCCTGACTGGCTATTAGGAATCTCAGCCAGAACTACAATCTACTATAACTCACAGCTAGAAGTGTGCTCTTCATGGAGGCTCATTATTTACTTAAGAGTAGGAGTTACAAGACCACTAAATCCAGTGAAGCAGCACAATTTGCAAGGGCTCTGAATTTATGGTTTTCATTAATTAACATAAAGTAGTGTAGGCAAGTGAAATCAAGTGATCTGCTCGGCTATTAGAATTTTGAGAGTTAATTAACATAACAGCACAGATCATTGAGCTTAGAAATTATGAGTAACATATAGAATTTTAAAGAGTATCATGATATTTTATAATTAAGAGATACATTCCTGCTCCTTCAAATAGTATTCTTTTGAAGCTTTGTTCCTTAATTCAAGATCAGATATAGCTAAATCTATATCAAGGCAAAACAATTAAGAAGTTTGTGAATTCCATTATGCAAACACTTCTAATAAATGATTTGCTTATTTACTTAATCAGCTGTGATGATTACAGACCATTAGTGGCCATTAATAAATAAAACTATTTGTGCTTCACAAGTGTGCTTGAATATCAGACTTCTTAAATTTCTCACTAGGGAAAGAAACAAAACCAACTTTTTCTATGACCACAGCTTAAAACACAACTGAGCAAATTCTCATTTCTCCTCTGGAATTGAGGTAAAACATAAGGGGAATTGAAGGCTGTGCAAATTGTTCTCCCTTGGCATCACTGCCCTTATGTATCTTCAACATACCCTCTGCCCTTCATTGGGTCTCTCCCTTAATTTAAGAGCTCTAGAGCATTGAGGGCTATTATTCCTCTTCATCTGAGTGAAGAGCTGTGCAAATGACAGTCAAGCTTTGCCATTCCCATCCAAATTTAACTTGTTAAAAATAGACATGCATTGTAACCTGAGTAACATTTTCTATGATGTCTTTATAATTTCCTATTACATTTTACTACATTTTAAATTATAGGGGAAATAAGTCCTTGCTCTTATAGCCAAGACATCGATGATTTAAAAAACACTTTCTATATATACAAGCATAGATTCATATGTTTATTTCACAATTACGGTAATTACCATTTCTGAGTGCTAAAAACATGACATTCACTTCACTAGTTGTCTTGGTTATCTAGTGATGCTTTAACACAAATACCACAAGTGGATGGCTTTACTAAAGAGAAATTTATTTCCTCACGGTAAAAGTAGGCTAGAAATCCAAATTCAGGGTGTCAGCTCCAGGGGAAGGCTTTCCTTTTGGGCTCTGGAGAAAGGTCCTTGTCATCAACCTTCCCCTGAATTAGGAGTTTCTCCATGCAGGAGCCCCAGGTCAAGGACACACTCTGCTCATGGAGCTGCTTTCTTCGTGGTATGAGGGCCCCTCAAATCTCTGCTTGCTTTCCCTTCCTTTTACCACTTGTAAGATAAAAGATGGTGCAGGCTACACCACAGGGAAAGTCCCCTTACATTGGATCAGGGATGTGACCTGAGCAAGGGTATGACATCCCACTCTAATCCTCTTCAACATAATCCTATCTTGCCTCATTAACCACAGGCAGAGACTAGGATTTACAACAATAGGAAAATTATATCAATCGCAAAATGGAGGACAACCACACAATACTAGGAATCATGGCCCAACCAAGTTGACTTATATTTTGGGGGGACACAATTCAATCCATGACACCAGTGTTTTATAGAAATTATCTCCTTACTGCTAAAAAGAATCTTGAAAGGTAGGTCCTCAATTGATAAAAATGAAAACAATCATGTTGAAACAGTAATTCTCAGCTCTAACAGCAGAGGATTGCACTTAACCTAGCTTATCAACATTACTAACATGTATGACATCTAGAAAATGGGTGAGAAACATGAAAATTCATGCCTTTTTGCTCTAAGCACAAGCCCTTTCCATCACTCCAGTGATTTACAAAGAAAGAAAGTTGTCAAGAGAAAACTTGTACAAAACCAAAATGTTGGAACAGATAAAATACTACTATTTTGAATGAAGCATGAACAAAGGTTGGGGACCACGGTCTCCAACTGCTGCATCTTCCCCTTGACCCTTCCCACACTCACCCTCTCTCCATAGCAGCAGCTAAGGAGGGATCCAAGGGGGAAAATCATGCAGTATACTCTGCTTCTGCTTTTAACGAGACTTATCCTATTCCCAGATTTTGTATTTCAAATACAAAAGATTTTCTATAACAACCATATTTTCTTCCCAATTGTTATCTATTGAATCGTATCCCCAAAAAATATGTGTTTAAAGCCTAAATCCTATACCTGTGGAGATAATCCTATTAGGGAACAGGACTTCCTTTGTTACGTTAATGAGGTCACGTCAAGGTTGGCTGTTCATTAAAGCTATCCACTTGTGGTATTTCTGTTACAGCAGCACTAAGAAGCTAAGACAACAATCAATAACAACATAAGTAGAGAACGGCAGGCAACAGGTTTTATGGTATTACAGGGCCACTTCCAAAGATAAAAATAGAGTCAGCTGAGAGTGTAGGTGCTTAGTACTAAGCAGGACTGATAATGCATTTGTACACATTTTACTTATAGCTAAAATTATATGTTTGAGAGGATACCTTCAAATTTAGCACTTTAAACAGCTTTATTAAGGTATATAATTGACATATAATAAATTGCACATATGTAAATTAGTCTCATATACTTTGGACATGTTGTCAGGAGGGATCAGTCCCTGGAGAAGGACATCATGCTTTGCAAAGTACAGGGTCAGCGGAAAAGAGGAGGACCCTCAACAAGGTGGGTTGACACAGTGGCTGCAACAATGAGCTCAAGCGCAACAAGGATTGATGGCGCAGGACCGGGCAGTGTTTCGTTCTGTTGTGCATAGGGTCACTATTAGTCAGAACTGACTCCACGGCACCTAACAACAACAGGACTTCTATACAATGTTGAATAGAAATGGTGAAAGTGGACCTCTTCTTGTTCCTTATCTTTTGGAAAAAGTATTTGGTCTTTCATCTCTAAGCATGATGTTAGCTGTAGGGTTTTTTGTAGACACCCTTTATCAGACTGAGGAATTTCCTTTCTATTACTACTTTGCTCAGAGTTTTTATCAGAAAGTAATGCTAGATTTTGTCAAATTCTTCTTGTGCATCTATTTAGATGATCCTATGCTTCTTTTCTTTATGCTTCTTAATTTTTAATTTGTTAATACAGTGAGTTCTGAATGTTAAACCAAACTTACATTCCTGGGATAAGCTTTTCCCAGTGTATCTTTTTCCAGTCTTATATTTAACCTGTGTGTGTCTTTGTATTTAAAGTGCACTTATTTTAGGCATCACGTAGTAGAGACTTTATTTTTATCCAATCTGATCATTTCTGCCTTTTAATTAGGGTATTCTGACCATTTACATTTAACATGAGTGTTGATATTTTTAGGTTTAAGTCTATCATCTTGCTATTTCACTTGTATTTATCTATCTCATCTTTGTTCCCTTTTTCTTTTGCTGACTTCTTTTGCATGGAGTATTTTTATTATTATTCCATTTTGTTTGTTGGCTTATTAGCTATAACTCTGCTATTTTTGTGATGGCTTCTTGTCTCTAATATACATTGCTTACTTACCATAGTCTACCTTCAAGCGTTATTATGCCATTCTCATAAAATAATAAGAAAAAATCTTGTATTTTTAACCATTTAGTTAGATTCCCTTTGGTCTTCATTCCTTTGTGTAGATCCATATTCCTATCTTGTACCATTTTCTTCTGACCTGTAGGACTTCCATCAACATTTCTTTTAATTGGGTCTACTGGTGATAATTTTTTTCAGCTTTTATATATTTAAAACATCTTTATTTTACTTTTGATTTTGAAAGATATTTTTGCTGGATACAGAATTCTAGGTTAACAAGTTTATTTTTTTATTCCTTTAAATACCTTGAAGATACTGCTATCTTCTCACTTGCATTATTTCTGTCAAGAAATTTGCTGTTATCCTTATCTTTGTTCTTCAGAATATAACACATGACACATCCTTTTCTCCAGCTACTTTTAAGATTTTATCTTTATCACTGGTGCTAAGCAATTAGATTACGATGTGGCTCAACATGTTTTTTGGTTTTGTTTGTTCTGTCAGTTCATAGTTTTCATGAAAATTTTCAGGCATTATTTCTTCAAATATTTTTTCTGTCTCCATCCCTCCTTTCCTCTGAGGGTTTAAATTACACGTATATTAGATCACTTGGGGTTGTCTTCCAATTCACTGATTTTTTTTTTTTTTTGATTCTTTTTTCTCTGTGTACTTAACTTTGGATAGTCTTTATTGTTATGTCTTCAAATTCACTAATCTTTTTCTCTTCTTTATCTAACCTGTCATTAATCCTATCCAGTTTATATTTCATTTTAGTCATGGTAGTTTTCAGCTCTAGAAATCCTATGTGGGTCCTTTTTTTATATCTTCTAGGTCCCTACTTAACATTTCAAATACATGAAATTCAGTCATAATAATTGTCTTAATGTCTTTGTCTGTTAATTCTAATACCTGTGAGTCATTTCTGGGTCAGTTTCAATTGATGGATTATGCATCTTAAGGTTGTTTTTCCTGCTTTTTTAAATACCTGGTAATCTTTGAATGCTAGACATTGTGAGTTTATCTTGTTGGGTGCTAGATTACTCTGTATTCCTATAAATACTCTTAACATTTATTCTGCAGTTAATATACTCTTAATATTTATTATGCAGTTAAGTTACTTGGGGGCAGTTTGATCCTTTTGGGACTTGTTGTTATGATTTATTAAATGGGTTCAGAGCACTGCTCAATCTAGTGCTAATTACTCCCCATTACTGTGTACTGTGCCCTGGTGGCACAGTGGTTAAGAGCTACGGCTGCTAACCAAAATGTCAGCAGGTCGAATCCACCAGTCACTCCTTGGAAACCCCCTGAGGCACTTCTGTCCTATAGGGTCACTATGAGTTGGGACTGACTTGACAGCAATGGGTTGTTGTTTTGTTGTACTGCATGGTGTAAGGACCCCTGGTGGCACCATGGTTAAGCACTGGGCTGCTAACCAAAAGGTCAGTGGTTCAAATTCACCAGCTGCTCTGTGGAAGAAAGATGTGGCTTACCAGTCTACTTCTATAAAGATTACAGTCTTGGAAGCCCTATGGGGCAGTTCTATGTTGCCTTATAGGGTCATTATGAGTTGGCAATGGGTTCTGAGTAGTCTACCCATCAGTTAAAACCTGTTGCCATTGAGTCGATTCTGACTCATAGTGACCCTATAAGACATAGTAGAACTTTCTCAGTCTGGCTGATAGGAACACGCACTTTTGTCTGTGAGCCTCAGGCACTGTTCCCTTTAATCTTTTCTGATAGTTCTTTTCTCAGTCTTGATGAACAGTACTTTGACTAGAGGAGAATTTTCTGCAGATCTCTCTGTGCAGTTCTCTCCTTTCTGGTACTCCGTGCTGGGAACTTCAGAGCTCAGTTTTCCTGGACTCAGCTCTGCTGTCTCTACCCAGTGGCCTGCCTGACTCTGCTTGGGTTCACTCTCCCTATGAAATGGCCTGGTAACTCTCTTAAGGCTGTAAGCTGGGGCAATCGTAAGCATACCTCATTTGTTTTCTCTCAGGTCACTGTCTTTTGTAGCCTGACGTCCATTTCTTGAAAATCATTATTTCATCTATTTTACCTTTTTTTTTTTTCAGGGGGTGTATTTCAGGCAAGACCCTAATACAGTTCCTGTTATTCTATCTTGATCAGAAGTGGAAGTCTATTTATTAGCAGCTTAAACTAGTTTAAAATGCATTTACCCCCAGGAGAGTTAGTCATAATATAGTATTACTTATTTAATGAACATCCCTGATGGATTTTTAATTTTGACTGGAGAAAACCAAGAAAGAAGAGATTATTTTGAACTTGAGGCAATGTATCATTAGAGAAAGTACTAAACTGAGTTAGAACCAATAACTAATCAGTAATACTATACGCAGTTAACTGCTTAGAGTCAGTTTTGTCAACTGAAAAATGACAAGATTAGAGATGATATTTAAATCTGTTGCTGTTAAATTCAAAAACTATGCTTCCTTAGAAGGGTAAGATTGGGGGAAGTAGTAGAAAACTTTGGACACGGGACAAAGAAATATGGTATCTGGAGGAAGAGAAGAGGTGGCAGAGAGTGGAAAAGTAGTCAAAAAAGAAAGTGACAGGGCTTCCAGAATACAAAAGTATATCTAATTCCTTGGGAAGTGTTAAAAACCATCTTCAAACTTCTTTTGCCATAGTAACAGGATGCCAAAACCACTGTTACCACAGTAGTTATAGTTTGGAAGTTTTTAAAAATCACCTTTCAAGGTAGTCTAATCTCGCCAACATGCCCAATTCATACTTCATTACTGACTTCCTTCTTCAGTACAATGTCATGTCATCTCTTTGCTCAGGAAAGACAAATGAAAAAAAGAAAAATAAAGATATATACCTATAACTTTTTACAGAGAGAAAAGAAGGTATAACACATTAATCATTTAACTTTCCACACATTTACTCTACCCATCTGTGTTATTATTTATAAGTACAATGAAATATTTGTGGAAATTCTCACAAAAATAAACCCTTTTTTTTTTTTTCTTATATGCTCTTGGTTTATCAAGGGTCGATTTTCTTTTTTAAGTGATGTATAGCGGTGTGTACAACTACTGAAAAATCATTGCTAAGGATATCACTCATATGTTTCAATGTCTCTTCCATCTAGAAAAATATAAAATCACTTTAAGTTTAAAATAAGAAAAAGTTGACCTTCTACAAATGTGAATCTTTTTCATTATATAGTGAATGTACCCACTATGTTTAATGCTTTCCCTTCACTGCTGGAAGCTCAGACCCTATTATAATAGTTAATGGAGGAGAATACATGGCATGTGTGTGCCACCCCACCTGCTCCTCTTCTAGACATCATTAATCAAGCATGACAAGCTTTCCCTGCTGAATCCTTTGGATGAAAAATCTGTCTCAACATTATATTCTAGGAATTCATGACCAATTGAGCAGAACTTTCACATGATATGAAATAACTGTAACCAGCCTAGGTGATGGCTATATCTGCTCTGCCTCCAGCAATTTGTTTCTTAAATTGTTCCTAGGTCTGTTTGATAGATTTGTTGACATGTGTTTTTTATCATTAAGTATAATCAAAGGCTTTTTGAAAATGAAAGCATGCCATTGTGCTAACAACTGCCAAAAGTTTCAAGTATACTTGTGAATGTACATGGAACTGCCTCACAGGGTTTCCAAGGTTTTGGTCAGCAGCCTGAGCTCTTAACTACTGCGCCACAAGGGCTCCTTTCAATAAAACTGATCGCTAAAACTGTACCATCTAATTCAAGGTTGCTCAAATTGCGACCTCAGGCCAGTCCACTGGTCTGATCCACAACCAAATATGTACAGAATTGAGAGTAAATGTTTAAAAAGTTTTATAGCAATCACTGTAACATTTTTTTCTTGCATTAAACAAAAGATACAATTTATAATGGACTGAGAAAAACAGACCTCCCCACAAAGAAAACTTCGTCCTTCACACAGAAAGTCTGGGCAAAACTGACATTCCTTCTGATGTTCAAAGCAAGATCACAACAAAGATCATATTTGAAAAAACATTTAAGGATTCCCCGACTTTAGGAAAACCACCAAACCTTTCTATGCCTACGATGTGTCATCAATAACACACGGACATAATGGCATCAACCTCATAAGATTGTCGTGGGAATAAAATAAAATAACCCCTGAAAGACAGTGCCTGCTAGTAGCTCCCTGAGCACGTGGAAACCAAGAATAAATACTATGTTTTGCCACCTCCCTTGCAGCTAGATGTGGCCAAGTGATTAAGTACTGACAACAGTATATGAACAAAAGTGATGCATATAACTTCCAGTCTGTGCCCTTACAGGGAAGAGAAGTGCCTTTGTGACTAGCAGAAATGCACACAGGGAGGGATATTTCTTGGATTGTGCCAATGAAGGGGACCCTAGGGAAACAGCAACAGCAAGGAAAGAGCCTGAGCAACTGAGAATTTTGCTGAGCAGAGCCACTATATCACTTCAGGCTTTTAAAATCAAGAAAAAATAAACTCATAGCCTACCTGTTATTTTGGCCCTTGGCCATACTCAGCTTAACCAATATCCAACTGAGACTATATGGAAAGCACCTAGAACAATACTTGGCAGATGGTATTCATTAAATAATTGTTAATTATTATTGACTTTCAAAACCTTTACTTTTGAAGCACTATCTATGATCATCCATGAAGACTTTTCTTCAAATGATCACTGGTATAACTGTGCCAGACATTCATTTTCTAATGATTTTGGTTCAAGTAGTTCTCCAGCATTGCTTTTGTGGACTTCATACAATCCCATATCCCTCAAATGATTACTATTTTTATTTTGAAATGATCTGTATGCAACACATTGTGTTCATATGTAACAATATGGGCGTCTTAGTTATCTAGTGCTGCTATAACAGAAATACCACAAATGGGTGGCTTTAGCAAACAGAAGTTTATTTTCTCACAGTTTAGGAAGCTAGATGTCTAAATTCAGAGTGCTGGCTCTAGGGCAAGGCTTTCTTTCTCTGTTGGCTCTGACAGAAAGTCCTTGTCTCTTTTCAGCTTCTGTTTCTGGGTTCTTTGGCAATCTTCATGTGGTGTGTATATTTCTTGTGCTTCCTTCTCTGTGCCTAATCCACTCTTTTTATATCTCAAATTGGCTTAAATCACACCATACACTGATACGGTCTCATTAATATAAAGTAAATCTTATTCCCAAATGGGATTACATCCACAGGTAGAGTGATTTAGAATTTGCAACACATATTTTGGGGGACACAATTCAATCCATAAAAGTGGGATATACTGATCAGAAAAGATGTTAACAAGATGGGGTATAATAAGAACAGGCATCTGCTCAAGTGGATAACTGAGTAGGGAAAATTTTATAAGCAGGTTCATTAATGAATGGCATATTATGACTCCTGTTCCTCTTTAGTAATTGATGTATTTCTATAAAAAGAACATTCTTTTCATCAACTACTCAGTTATCCTGAGGTACAGTTAGTTTAAGGAAGACAGTATAAATCCTTGATTTATCCCTTTATTTACCAGTTCTCAAAAGTCAGCTTAATTATGGCATAATCAAACAATAACATAATACTTGTCATGAGAAGAATTTTTTAATCTGGTGGCAATCAAATGCCAGAGTACAAATGATGAGTGCAAAACTGACAGCAACACTTATCAGCCTTAGCAGGACCTTCCTGGCAGAGAGATAAGGAAAAGAATCGAAATTCAGCTCTCAGCTCAGACTTTCTAAGAACAAATGCCCACCATAGTGACTCCTTCGTTATTCCTAGATCATTTCTCTCTATGTTGGAAGAGTCCAATTTATTCCTATAAGCTCCTCCACAGTAATAGTCCCTGTCCATGAAAAAAATGTATCAATCTGTTTCAAAACATCTTTATGAGGTCTGGTGTATGGGATTGGTTTGTGACAACCCAATGGTCATCGTGTTCCTATTAAAATGTAAGCCAGATTGCGTCATTTCTCTGTTCAGATATCTTCAGTGGCTTTCCAGCCCACTCACAGTAGAAGCTGAAATTCTTACAATGGTCTGAAAGTCCTCCATAATGTGCCCAGTAATCAACCCCTGCATTTCTCCGACCTTATACTCTTCTACTCACCCCCGCCCCCACCTCCTCTACTTTACACATACAGGCTTGTGACAATTAGTTCTGTTTGTTGTTGGTCTCTTCATACTTGAATGCACTCCTCTAGAGCTGGGGCCTTTGTGTCTTTTGTTACCTGCTGTATCACCAACACCTAGGACAGTAGTGGGCACATGGAAGGTGTTCTATCAGTATTTGCAGACTGATTGACTAAATGCATGAGTGAATTGTTCTCAATTCTCACAAGACTGGCAGCAATGCTACTTGAGCAGTCCTGTTCCATTTCTGAATTAAAATAAATAATTACCTATAAAACATGATGCCATATAATTAAGCATTGGCCCAAACTCAAAAGCAGCCTTACAGGCAAAAAAAAAAACACTTTGGGAAATGTGAGGGACTGAACGTACAGACAGGAAAATAAAATACTAGGCCAACTATAATACGGTATGTTTGTCTTTGATTTCAATTTTATATGGCATTTTCCAGAGAGAGGTTTATTTAATCTGTCTGAGCACCTCGATTATGACAAGAAAATATTCATAAAACACAAACAACAAACAAATGCCTATCGAAATAAAGAGTACTTTAGAATGATTAATTATTGTGAAAAACAAATTAAAACAACTCCCCATGTCTCTGATAGTCCTGCTTTTGATAACCTCAAATATCCAAAAGAATGCCACAGAGCTGTAGACCCACAAAGAATGCCTCAGCTCTAGGCTTGGACGAAATTGCTCTAGCGAGGCAAAGACTTTTTTCCCTAAGGTAGTGTTCCTCTAAGTGATTTTTACTGAACCTGAGATACTTGAGGTATTAATAGATGGCACTAAGGAAAGGGTTCTGGTGTCAAGTGATAGTTTAAACAAGTTTCTTTGGGGGAAAATTATATATATATATATAAAATCTGTGAAAGCCAGAACCTGTGAAAGGTGGAAACCAGTCTGTCAAGGAAGGAAAACCCAAATATTTTCCAAAAATGAATGACAGAAAACTGGTAAGACTGCACCCTGTCAAAGGTGGAAAACATGTATGATCCAGAAGAACAAGGCAGTCGCATCGAGTTCTAGCTTCCACAGATTTCACTGTATAAATATATACATGAGTATGTATATATATATATATATATATATATATATATATATATATGGAAACCCTGGTTGCGTAGTGGTTAAGCACTATGACTGCTAACCAAAAGGTTGGCGGTTCGAATCCACTAGGCGCCCGTTGGGAACTCTATGGGCAGTTCTATTCTGTCCTATAGGGTCGCTATGAGTCAGAATCGACTCAACGGCAATGGGTTTGGGTTTTTTACACACACACAGAGAGAGAGAGAGAGAGAGAGAGAAAGAAAGAGCAAATGGCTAAGAACTCTACTACTAACTAGAAGGTTGATGGTTCAAACACATCCAGAGGCACCTCAGAACAAAGGCCTGCAATCTGCTTCCAAAAGACAACATACTTAAAAACTTTATGGAGCAGTTCTACTGTGTACTCATGGGATCGCTATGAGTCAGAACTGATTTGACAGGAACTGGTATATGTGTGTGTGTATATATATATACATATAAAATAGCATTTATATGTATATAAATATATATGTAGGAAATCCTGGTGGTGTAGTGGTTAAGTGCTAAGGCTGCTAACCAAAGGGTCGGCAGTTCGAATCCACCAGGTGCTCCTTGGAAACTCTGTGGGCTAGTTCTATAGGGTCGCTATGAGTCAGAATCAACTTGACGACACTGGGTTTTTGGGTTTTTTTATATATATGTATGTATTCGTCAAGTTTCCTGTATGTTTGTGTGTGTGTGTGTATAAAAAAACTAAAAAAAAAAAATATATATATATATATAGTACACATACAAGAAACTTGATTAATATATAAATATGTTTGTATATATACATATATATGCACAGGAAACTTGTTGAATACATATATTCAACATATATATACACTGGGTTGGGTTATATTATACATCCACATATATACACACATATATTATTATACATATATTACATATACACATATACGTATGTATAGTACTAAATACACTATATATATATATATAAATATATATATATATATATATATGTAATACTACTACATTATAAGTATGGAACCCTGGTGGCATAGTGGTTAAGAGCTAGGGCTGCTAACCAAAAGGTTGGCAGTTCAGATCCATCAGCCACCCCTTGGAAACCCTATGGGGCATTTCTACTCTGTCCTATAGGGTTGCTAAGAGTCAGAACTGACTTGACAGCACCTAACAAGAACAACAACATATTATAAGTATATATAATACTGCTACATATATATATATATATATATATTTTTTAAATATATACATATACATATATATATATACTATAGACTATATAGCAAATACATATAACATATATACTATATAAAAAATACAAACTCGTTGCTGGCGAGTTGATTCTGACTCACAGCAGCCCTATATAGGACATATATTATAAAATATATATTTACTATATACTTAGTAATTTTGTTTAGTAATAATATATATAAATGTGTATATTCATATACAGAGAGTGCAAGTTTTCAGTATATATATATATATATATATATATGTTGAATATATATATTTAACAAGTTTCCATATAGAATCCTTAGTGGCACAGTGGTTAAGAGCTAGGGCTGCTAATCAAAAGGTCGGCAGCTCAAATCCACCAGATGCTCCTCGGAAACCCTACGGGGCAGTTCTACTCTGTCCGATAGTGTTGCTATGGGCTGGAATAGATGCAATGGTAACATGGTTTTTAGTTGTTATTATAGCATATAATATACTACTATTATATATATGGAGCCCTGGTGGTGCAGTGTTTAAGAGCTCAGCTGCTAACCAAAGGGTTGGTAGTTCCAATCCACCAGCTGCTCCTTGGAAACCCCATGGGACAGCTCTACTCTGTCCTATAGGGTCGCTATGAGCTAGAATCGATGCAATGGTAACAGGGTTTTTTTGTTGTTGTTATAGGTGGCATAGTGGTTAAGTGCTATAGCTGCTAACCAAAGGGTCAGCAGTTCGAATCTGCCAGGCACTCCTTAGAAACTCTATGGGGCAGTTCTACTCTGTCCTATAGGGTCGCTATGAGTTGAAATCGACTTGACAGCACTGGGGTGGGTATAACATATAATATACTACTATTATATATATGGAGCCCTGATGGTACAGTGGTTAAGAGCTCAGCTGGTAACCAAAAGGCTGGTAGTTCCAATCCACCAGCCGCTCCTTGGAAACCCCATGGGGCAGTTCTACTCTGTCCTATAGGGTAGCTATGAGTCAGAATCTGGCGGCAAAGGGTTTTTATTATATACAATAATAAGGCCTAAATTTGCCAAAATGGGTACACAGTAGAGAACATTTCCCAAACCATTTTGACCATAAACATCATCACCTCCACCAGCACCACCACAATCATCACCCACCATTTTTTTTCCAGGGCACCTTTGGGTAAATACACTGGAAGTCCTGAGCCCATAGACTTAGAATGGTATGTGAAATTCAAGAACTGATTTAACAAATTTTGGCTAGTTTTTTTTTTTTTTTCTCCCCACCAACCTTCAGTCCTTCTAAGAGTACAACAGTTGTTTAGACACAAAGAAGAAGAAAAAAATATATACGTGAAGAAACGTAATAACCAACGACTAAAAGAAGACAGAAATACAGGCAACAAGGACAGCAAAGATAGCGTGTTTACCCTCTTTAAAGGTCAAGGTAAATCCAACACACTTCAAGGACGCCTTAGAACATCATGGCAGTAAAAGCATAAGTTGTTTATACCAGAGATAAAGGTTGCATTATATTTAGATTATGCCATATAAGAAAGTAAAGGACTTGTCAAGCATTTTGGAACTATTTTAATCAAAATTATTATTTTTTGTAAAGTAAGTTTTTTTTTTGTTAAAGAAGAAATGATTTAAAAGTAAGTGAATGTACTGGGGAAGCTGTTTCTTTTAGTACTTAATAAAAGAAGGGCTTCCATAATAATGTAGAAAATTATTCCCAAGATTGTTTTGGATGCTTTGATTGCCTGCAAAATATTCTCAAAGGAGACACACTGTGATAGTAAACACTTAGCAAAAGGAGGATGAAAGAAAACTTACTCTTGAAAGTAAGGCACTGTTCCATCTCTATGGGTAGACCCTTGGAAAACATTGCATTTCATATTCTATGCAGCCCCAAAGATCTGGCACTTACAGACTCCCACCACAGAATGAAACAGATAATCTGATTTTCATTTCACCCATAGTGACACAAAAAGTTAATGTGGAATAACCTTTTTCACTTAGCTGCTACTGACATTTTATTAAGTGATTTTACCCCAGATGTACTCTTATCTCTCCATCTATTTTTCCCTAAGCTATTATTAATTCTATTACTGAAGGAAGGAAAAAAAGAAAAACAAATATGGGAAAACTAAAAAGCTGAGCTAACTTACACTCAGCTGCTTTAACCCTTTAAAGGATTATTTTTTTGGAAATTTTTGGAGATGCCATCTTTGTTAGTTTTTTCTCACTAATAGAATGGATGCTGAATCATTTTTGTTGGGAGTTTTTTATTATTTGAAAATATGGGGTGCCAACTGCAAGTGGGCCGTATTGTTCCCACATTCCATGAAGTGCATCTCACACTGTTTTCAGGGAGGTGAGTGCTTTATAAAAGATGTCATCACAGAGGCAAGCACTTTCTAAAAGATGTTAGCACAGAGGTGAGCATTTATAAAAGATGTTATCAGGGAGGTGAGCACTTTATAAAAGATGTCATCAGGGAGGTGACTAATGCAAGTGGGCCATATCGGTTCCATGTTCCATTAAACCATCACATATGTGGTACATATTGGTCTCATGGTCTGGAAGTACATGACAAACAATTTTCATGCCCAAGATAACTCATTTTCTTGAATATTCCCAAATGCCAGTAATTGTAGCTTTCCAGTAACAAACACACACACACACACACACACACACACACACAAGTAGTAAACATATTTACAAGCTTTACCTCACTGTAAAGAAGCCAAAAGACACCAAAGTTTCACATAACTACTCCTCCAGGAAGCATCCCCTCATGCAAATGGCTCTCAACATTCAAATGTGGCACAGACCAACTTCGTTGTTTTTAGGCAGTTGCACCAGTATCCACAACACTAGAACATATGGAAGTGGCTCAAATGCCTGTCAATAAACCCACGGGGACAGAAAATATGAGTGGTAGCTACATCTACCAACAAGGTAGATTTAATGATTCTGATTAGACTACTCTAATCAGATACTCCATACCAGAACATTGTCTGATACAGTGCTTGAAGACGAGCTCCTGAGGTTGGAAGGCACTCAAAACATGACAGGGGAAGAGCTACCTCCTTAAAGTTGATCTTAACGATGTGAATGAGGTAAACCTTTCCAGATCATCATTTGCTGATGTGGCAGAGCTCAATATGAGAAGAAAGAGCTGCAAACATCCATTAACAGCCAGAACGTGGAAGGTAAGAAGTATGACTCCAGGAAAATTGGAAATCATCAAAAATAAATGGCACACGTGAGGATTGATATGCTAGGCAATAGTGAGCTGAAATGGACTGGTATTTGGCCATTTTGAATCAGATAGTCATATCGTCTACTAGGCTGGGAATGACAAAATGAAGAGGAATGGCATCACAGTCACCATCAAAAAGAACACTTCAAGATCGATTCTGAAGTACAGCACTGTCAGTAATAAGATAATATCCATATGCCTACAAGGAAGGCTAGTTAATATGACTATTGTTCATATTTATGTACCAACTACAAATGCCATAGTTGAAGAAATTGAAGATTTTTAACAAATTCTGCAGTCTGAAATTTATCAAATATGCATTCAAGATGCATTGATAGCTACTGGTGATTAGAATGTGAAATTTGGAAACAAAGGAGGATCTGTAGTTGGAAAATATGACATTGGTGATAGAAGGGACACCAGAGATCACATGGTAGAATTTTGCAAGACCAAAGACTTATTCATTAAACATACCTTTTTTCAACAACATAAATGGTGACTATACATGCGGACCTCACTGGATGGAAAATACAGGACTCAAATCAACTATATCTGTGGAAACAGACAATGGAAAACCTCAATATCGTCAATCAGAACAAGGCCAGGGGACCACTGTGAAACATATCATCAACTACTCATATGCAAGTTTAAGTTGAAGGTGGAAAAAAACCAAGTCCACGAGAACCAAAATACGACCTTGAGTATATCCCACCTGACTTTGGAGACCATCTCAAGAATAGATTTGACACACTGAACACTAATGACCAAAGACCAGATGACTTGTGGGATGACATCACGAACATCATACAGGAACAAAGCAAAAGGTCATTAAAAAGTCAGGGAAGAAAGAAAGGACTAAGATGGATGTCAGAAGAGACTCTGAAACTTGCTCTTAATGTAGAATAGCTAAAGCAAATGGAAGAAAGGGCAAAGTAAAAGAGATAAACAGAAGATTTCAAAGGGCAGCTCAAGAAGGCAAAGTAAAGTACTATAACGAAATGTGCAAAGACCTGGAGTTAGAAAACCAAAAGGGAAGAACATGCTCAGCATTTCTCAAGCTGAAAGAACTGAAAACAAACTTAAAGCCTTGAGTTGTAATACTGAAGGATTCTATGGGCAAAACACTGAATGACACAGGGAGCACCAAAAGAAAAAAACTTCAAGCCTTGAGTTGCAATACTGAAGGATTTTATGGGCAAAACGCTGAATGACATAGAGAGCACCAAAAGAAGATGGAAGGAATACACAGAATTACTGTATCAAAAAAAAATCCATCGAGTTCAACCATTTCAGGAGGTAGCATATGATCAAGAGCCAATGGTACTGAAGGAAGAAGTCAAAGGTGCACAGAAGGCACCGGTGAAAAACAAGACTCCAGGAGGAGCTGATGGAATACTAATGAGATGTTTAACTAACAGATGCAGTGCTGGACGTGCTCACTCGTCTATAACCAAGAAATCTGAAAGAGAGCTACCTGGCCAACTGACTGGAAGAGATCCATATTTGTGCCCATTCCAAAGAAATGTGATTCAAGAGAATGTGGAAATTATCAAACAATATCATTAATATCACACACAAGTAAAATTTTGTTAAAGATAATTAAAAAATGATTACAGCAGTACATCAACAGGGAACTGCCAGATGTTCAAATTGGATTCAGAAGAGGCTGTGGAATGAGGGATATCATTGCTGATGTCCAGTGGATCTTGGTTGAAAGCAGAGAATATCAGAAAGATGTTTACCTGTGTTTTATGGCCTATGCAAAGGCATTTGATTGTGTGGATCATAACAAATTATGGGTAACATTGTGAAGAATGGGAATTCCAGAACACTTAATTGTGCTCATGGGGAACATGTACATAGACCAAGGGGAAGTCGTTCAAACAGAACATGGTGATACTGCGTGGTTTAAAATCAGGAAAGATGTGCCACAGAGTCGTATCTTTTCACCATACTTATTCAATCTGTGTCCTGAACAAATAGTCTTAGAAGTGGACTATATGAAGAAGAATACAGCATCAGAATTGGAGGAAGATTCATTAACAAACTGAGATAGGCAGATGACACAATCTTGCTTGCTGAAAGCAAAGATGGTTTGAAGCACTTGCGGATGAAGATTAAGTATGGATCATGCCTCAACATAAAGAAAACAAAAATAATCATAACTAGAACAATAAGCAACATCATGACAAATGGAGAAAATACTGAAGTTATCAATGATTTCATTTTACTTGGATCCACAACCAACACCCATGGAAACGACAGTCGAGAAATCAAATGATATATTACATTGGGCAAATCTGCTGCAAAAGACTTCTTTTAAAGTGTTAAAAAGCAAAGATGTCACTTTGAGGACTAAGGTGTTCCTGACCCAAGCCATGATATTTTCAATTGCTTCATATGCAATGCAAAAGCTTGACATTGAATAAGGAGGACCAAAGAAAAATTGATGCATTTGAATTACGGTGTTGGCAAAGAATACGGAATATACCCTGGACAGCCAGATAAAGGAATAAGTCTGTCTTGGAAGAATTACAGACAGAGTGCTCCTTGAAAGTGAGGATGGCAAGACTTCATCTCACATAATATGGACATGTTATCAGGAGGGACCAGTCCCTGGAGAAGGAAATCAGGCTTGGTAAAGTAAAGGGTCAGTGAAAAAGAGGAAGACCCTTGACAAGACGGATTGACATAGTAGCTGCAACAGTGAGGTACAGGTGCAGGCAGTATTTTGTTCTGTTGTACATAGGTTCACTATGAATCAGAATCTACTCAGGGCACCTAACAACAAACTACTCTGTTGGCCTTCTGATTAAATCAATTGCTCCCCCCTCTTCGGAAGAAAATGCCTCAAAGAATCTTAAAAAATAAAATGAATGCTATTGGGAGGAAGCTAAATCAAAATGGAACAGCTGTAGTTTTTAATAAGAGAAGGATTACCACATGATGAGTCAGAGGCTTAATCTCATTTAAATTAAAACCTTTGACTTAGCATTAAGATGGAATTGTGAGTTAAGGCATAATACTCAATCTTTCTGTTTCAAACCTACAGCAATGGGAGAAACACACACTTGTATAATTTTGTTATACAAGTAGTCCCTGACTTACAATGTATTAAAGTTATGATGAACCACACTTACGACCCTCCGTTTTTTTTTTTTTTTGGTACATCTTTTTATTGTTAGTAATATGTTGCAGCGCATAATTTGCTGATATTATATAATATATATCATTCTCAGAGTTTCACTTGGCAGATGTTCAATTTTATGACTTTTTGTTCAAAACACTGCCAGATTTATAAAGATACTGACAATCTAATGTAATAACAATGAAAACTTTTAAAAAATGAGGTATTGGACTTACATCAGAACCACCTTATGATGGAGTCGTCAGGATGGAACCCTGTTGTAAGTCGAGGACTACCTGCATTTTTTTTTTTTAATACATATAACGTCTTGGAATAAAAACACAAAGACTACTAAGCTCCTGAAATAAAAACAAGATATTTCAAGGGGAGGAGTAGTAGCAGGAATCTACAATGTTCTACTTGTTTCAGGGGACTGGGGAAAGACTCAGGCTATAAAACTGGAGGTGGGGTTTAGTTTCCTTGACTTATAAAAGGAGACTTAAAAAAAAAATGGTGGCCATTGCCCAGAGCTGAGACTATATTGAGCTGCTGTTAGAGAAGTGAGTGGGAGCCAGTACTGCTTGCTTCTTACCCTTTCCCTAGGTTCAGTCACTTTCTGACTCAGTGACTGAATTTGCAACATATTAATATCCCTGCAGGACTGGAGATATCAGTGTGTTGCCTAGTTCCGAACAGGAGTCAGGTACAGCCAATGGCAAATTCATAGACAAGGTATATAAGCTCAAAGAGAAGGGGATTTAAAGTAAAAAAAAGCTTCTATACAAAATGAGTCATCTAACAAAAGCTTCATAGCATATAAACAAACCAAATGCCATAAAAAAAAAAAAAAGGCAGATGATAATTGACAGAATTCATTTTGGGGGAATGCAAACAAACAAACAAACAAACAAAGCCTATCTGAAAATTATTTTAAAATTAATATATTTTAAAACTCACATAAATAGAGAGAAACAACATACATAATTCAGGTACAAGAAATTATAAACAATTTTTATAAAACAAGAAGAGCTATGATAAAGAACCAATTCAAAATTCACCACTAAAATAAAAAACTTAAAAAAGAAATTAATCTTGGGCTGAATCTAGTTCATGTAACCGTTATTTAACTGAAAGATTGTATCAGAGAAACAAAGAAATAAACCATAAAAGAGAATGTTAGGAGCTATTTGGAATAGACTGAAGGGCCCCTTATTTTAGTCAGCATAAGTAGCTTATATTTCAGTAACAAACATCCCCAAAATCTTACTGGCTTAATAAAGTTTATTTATCACTCATTAAAGGCCTGATTCAGTAATTGCTGAGGCAGCAAAAAAGAGGGACCAGAGAGTTGCATGGGGTTTTTCACTGTCTCAGCTTGGAAATAACAAATATCATTTCTGCTCACATTTTATTAGCCATAACTAGTTGCATGGCTCTGTCTAAATGTAGGGAGGTAAGGGGTATAATTGTCCATATGCTATCCATATAATCATCCACAGGAATGAATATTACAGTATTGGTTAGCACTAGTAATATCACTCTGTTCCCACACAGTGTTAATAAGAGTTCCAGAAGAGTCAAGAAAATGGTAAAGAAGCAATATTAAATAGAAAATAATCATAATGATGTCTAAGAATCTTACAGAATTGAAGAAAAATATATATGTTCTTAGACAGAAGTGCAAACTAAGAGAAAATAGGAAAATTTAAAATAAATTCATAGTTAAACTCATCATCATAAAACTATCATAAATTAAGGATAAAGAGAAAGCTTTAACAGTCTCCTCTGAGAAATGATAAATTATTTATAAATAAATGGCAACTAGGTTAACAGCATAAATCTCATTGGCAACAACTGTGGTCAGAATATTTCAAAGTTCTGAAAAGCAGTAATTATCAAACTAAAATTATATACCCAGCTAAAATAACCCTTAACAGTGATGGTAAAATAAAGAATGTTCCAGGCATACAGTGACTAGGAGACCTTACAACCAACAGATGCTTCCTGCAAAAATTACTAAAGGACACCTTTGGAAAGAAGAGACGAGACATAGAAAGAAGAAATGGAGTGTATGAAACAGTTACAAAATTAAGTATAAAATATTTCGGTAATTCTAATTAAACAGTGAGTGTAAAAAATTAATTTGAAGGCGTTTAAAATTATAAGTAGAAATAAAATTCCAGACATTAGAAATATAGGAGAAAGGTGGGGCTATGGCAGTGGGCAAAGTTCCTTGTATTGCTCTGGAGGACAAAAGAGGTATTAAATAAATTTCAATTTTGCTAGAAAAAATATATAAAAGTAAGTATTTATATTGAATTAAAGGCTTTTATGTAGTAATATCCTTCCAAATACTATTTTTGAGTCTCTATGGTCACTATGAGTTGGAATCAACTTGACGGCAACGGGTACGGTACGGTCGCTTTGAGTCAGAGTTGACTCGATGCCAACAGGTTTGGTTCCTTTAATAATCAACAATAACAACAAACCATAAAAACAAAAGCAAATGTGGTCATTTGAATAGTAAATATGATGTGTCTAAGGATTAGTTTAACTATTTGAAAAAAAAATACTCAATTGTAGAGGCTGAAAAACAAGACTTTACTCTCAGTGACAATATCTGCAAAGTTTTACCACAAAGTGGTCTATACAGTAATAACAGACGGATACTAAGTGCAGTCTAAATTCAAAGGAAGGAGATAAAGCATTCAGTCATAGCAGTCAAGAAACTTAAGTGGTATCCGGCTGAGACTAGAAAGGCGATGAAAACGTGTGGTGGGAGGTAGTGTGAGGGGAAAGTGGGACAGGAGTCATTTCAGAGGAAGAAAGGGCATTTTCAAGGCAGTGGCATACTGAAGCAGTGCCCCCTGGCTGCAGGCAATAATAATAACTGGGATTTTAAAATCTGACTAAAAGTTAGTCAGTTTTTTATTACCACCATCCACCTGCAATTTTAAAAATGTCCGTGACAAAATATGCTGAAAAATATTGTTAGTCTAATTTCTAAATAATTTCATAGTTATTGTTGAGTTTTAATAAAACCAAAAAATGTACATTTCAAATTAGCATATTTTTACTGTTTATCCTTTTATGACATTATATTTTACATAGAAGTTCAGAGAACTTCCAGTATTACAACTAACTTCTAGTTATCCAACTAATGCCCAATGCTGTAGACTAAATTAAACACATTCATTTAAAGTATAGAAGTGTTTAAGTTTATATTAGTTCAGAAATCTTTGAGCTTGCTTCACGTGCAATTCACGTCTCCAACACCTGTGGTACCATACATTTCTACATTTAATCAGTAGATTCAAAACAAGCAATAGTAACAGTTTTTGTAAACATGAAGAAACAGAATTCGATTCTGTCAATTCTGTCATTCTTTGTGACATCATGGAATTCTTATTTGTATTTAAGTTTTAAAACACTGAAACAGAAATATTATAAGATGCAATATTTTCATTTCCTAATTGCAATTTTTAGTTCATTTGTGGAATATTTTACAATACTTCAATCATAACTTTAAAATTAAAATTTGTTCTTATTTAATTGTTTTAAAACTAAAGAAAAAATCAAGAGAAAATAATTACTGAAAATAATCTTGTATATAGAGGAGAGGGTTTCTAAAAGATAATCTGCTCTGAGGGTCAAATATGCTAGAAACTCAAGCTACAAAGGCAAGAAATCATAGCTGTGTGTGGTATAGCAAGTCATATTTGCCTCAAACAGCTTTACCTCAAATAACTTCAAAGCTTTGTAACTCAAAATTCTACTGCATAATGTATGTATGTAAAATAAAAAATAAAACAACATAAATAAATAAAAAGGGCCACATTTACTCTTTGTGTAACTTGCTAAGTATGTGAAGAATCCAAGCTTCTCAAAATAGTGAGTAAATAGTTACAATGAAAATTCTTTAATGAGATCTTTCATGATTCCTCTGTAATAATAATCAAACAGGAAGTTATGTGAAATCAGGAGCACCTGGGGCTTCAGTGGGAAACAGTCACAGCTGGAGTCCTCTCCAATGCCCCCTAATTCTACTACCTCATCCTAGTTCAAGCCCACATTGCACTATTGTAATAACTCACTACTTGGTCTCTTCCATCCTTTCACTTTTCATACTCATTAACAGTATCAGTGTTTTCTAACACAGAGGAAAGTCATTGCTTCCTACAGCCTATAGAACAAGGACCTCCATGATATGACTGTAAGAATTTTATAGCCAGCCAAACTACAATGGCCCTGATACCTATTTTCTAGTTACACTGGATACCTGATCACAGATCGAAAGAATCATGCTTTTTCATTCTTTTGGCCCTTTGGCTTAAGCTGTTCATTTAACCAAGAGTGTTGTTCCCCTTACTTTTCTGCTTTTATATCGTATTTTCTCCCAAATGATCTATATCTCCATGAACATATGCATGTCGTCATAAGGTGCCGTCGAGTCGGTTCTGACTCATAGTGACCCTATGCACAACAGAACGAAACACTGCCTGGTCCTGTGACATCCTCATGATATTTATTATGCTTGAGCCCATTGTTGCAGCTACTATGTCAATCCATCCTGCTGAGGGTCTTCCACTTTTTCTCTGACATTCTACTTTACCAAGCATGATGACCTTCTCCAGGGACTGGTCCCTCCAGATAACCTGTCCAAAGTATATGAGACGAAGTCTTGCCACCCTCACTTCTAAGGAGCATCTGGCTGTACTTTTTCCAAGACAGATTTGTTCATTTGGGTGAATAATAATAATAAAAAAAAAAAAAACAGTGCCGTCAAGTCAATTCTGACTCATAGCAACCCTATAGGACAGAGTAGAACTGCCCCATAGAGTTTCCAAGGAGCGCCTGGCAGATTTGAACTGCTGACCCTTTGGTTAACAGCTGTAGCACTTAACCACTATGCCACCAGGGTTTAATAGTTAAACAAAATTTGGTACATACATGCAATGGAATACTACTTAGCTATGAAGAGAAATGAAGTCCTTATACATGCTACAATTTGGATGAACCTTGAAAACATTATGCTGAGGGAATATGTCAACCACAAAAGGACAAATATTGTATGACCTTACTTATATGAATTAACAAGATAGGCAAATAAATATATGGAGACCAGAGTTTCTTAGTGGATACCTGGTGTGGAAGGAAGGGGGAAAAGGGTCCTTGTTTAGGAAGCTGTGAGTTTCTGTTCATGGTAATGGGAAATTTGGCAATGATTACAGGGGAGGGTTAAACAACATGATTAATCTAATTGATATCATAACTTGTATACCTGAAAAACATTGAACTGGTCAATGTCCTATATATATATATATATATACACACATATATACACATATATATACATTAAAACAATAAAAAAACAATACTCCAGTTGTAAGCCACACACATACACACATAAAAAAATCCTACATGCTCCTTCAGACCTACCGCATACATTTCCTTCATCAAGCCTTCCCAGTTGTTCCAGTCATCCACTGGTGCGATAACAGAAATACCACAAATGGTCAGCTTTAACAACCAGTAATTAATTTTCTCACAGTTTAGGAGGCTATAAGTCTGAATTCAGGATGCCTTAGATCTTCAAGTGGCTTGGCATCTCTCTTCCCACATCTCTGCTTACTTGTTTAATCTCTTTTATATCTCAAAAGAGATTGATTCAAGACACCTACACAAATTCTGCCTCATTAACATAACAAACACAATCCATTCCCAAATGGGATTATAACCACAGGCACAGAGGTTAGGATTCACAACATATATTTTTGAGAGATGCAATTCAATCCATAACACCAGTTTATTGAGTCATAATTAACTGCTCCTACTTGTTCACTCCCACAGGCTGCTGCTTCCTAGCTAAATGTGTTTGTGTTCATTTACCTCTTTGAGTTTCAGATTCCCTAATTCATAAAATGGAGATAACAATGATAATGATCTCATAGAATCATAAGGGTAAAATGAGATGTCATGGTAGTTTAAAAACTATAAAACATCAGTCTTACAGGGTAGTTAATGCCCATGTCCACTAAGGCACAGGCAGAGTTCTACCTTATATCCCTTCTTCCCTAACCCTTGCCCCAGACCAGCACTGTGTGGGGTCCATGGGAGAAAATCAATTTTCTAACAAGAAATAAAATGTAGTTCCTTATTCTACAAAGTCTCTCAAAATCTAATTACCCCACAGTATCCCAATATATGAAAAAACACTGTTCTTAAATTCAAGACATTTTATCTTATTGTCTCTCTCTTCTCTCTCTCTCTCAACTACAAGCTTTAGAAGCACAAAGGTTAAAAATAATAAAAATTAAATATGAGGCTGCCAATCAAAACATCTCCACATTTACCTGTTTGAGTTTTCTGTGAATTACTCCTAGCCTTTTAGCTTTTCTGATCTTCAGAGTTAAACCAATATTGCTGCTTTTTTCTTTATTCCGTCTTGAGTTCTATAAATTTTGAGTACAGATTGAGAACAAAATATGTTTGTAATAGAAATCACTGACTATCATGGGAACAGAAAGTTAAATCCAGAAAGAAAACTGCCTGTCACCAAAATGAAAATAAAACCCAGAGTCTGGGAGAAAACATGTCTCCACGTGCAACGGGGATGCTAAGAGGAATTGTGTGGCATAGGGAAAAATGCCTCCTCCTTAGAGGTTAAACAGACAAGCATTCAAATTCACCTGCAACCACCAAATTGCTACTTAACCTTGAGCCAGCTGCTTAATTTCTCCAAGTTCCAGTTTCTCCTGGAGAAACTGAGGATAACATGTACCTCAAAAGTTGGTAATTCAAACACAAAGAGCCATGTCTAACATAAAAGATGTACCCATTATCACTGATGATTATTTTGATTGTGTGGACAAATAATTCTCTTGATTTATGGTTTTTCAAATTTTTAAAAAATAATAAATGTTATTTTACTTTAGAGGTTTTTTTTTTTTTCATTTTCTATTAAAGAATAATATTCAACAGAAAGAACACAAAATATAAATATACAGATTGATAAATTTTCACAATGTAAACACATCCTGGTCAAGAATGAGAACATTACCAGCCCTTACCTTGACCCCCTTCCAGCCCCTACCCCAAGCTTAACCACCACCCTGATTTCTTAGACCATACACTAGTTTTGACTACTTTTGAACTCATATAAATGGAATCATGACTGTATGTGCTTTCTTGTGTTTGGCTTTTTTTATTCATCATTGTTTCTCATCTCAGAGTTTTAATGTGACATTTTCAATTATACACTCATAAAACTAAAATGTTGTAAACCATAGTCCTCTGAAAATATAGTTATAGCTCCTTATTACTTATCCTTACTTATTTTGTTAATAAGCAACAATACAGTACAATCAAGTGTTAGGTATACACTAGCATTCTTTGGCTTTCACATAAACTAAATTTTTAAATCATCTGTGACACCATCTCTGCTGCTTCTAATATTAAATACCCTGTACTCTGGGACCATCTAAGGAAAGATGGAAGCTCATGAAAAGGGAGAACACCACAAGGAAATCCATATGAACAGTAATTACTGTTCAAGTACATCAGAACTGTCATGAACAATAAGACCTCTGGGTTTTTTCTTCTGCCAGGCATAACAAGTACCCCCAATGTCAACAGTTTCCAAATTTGACTCTGACATGGGACAGAGGAGACTGGTGACAGATGGGCAAAATTTAGCATGCAGCTTGAACGGTCTTTGGGATGGAAGTCTTGTTATCGTTAACTTGCTGCCAAGTCCTGCATGTTGCTTTATAACAGACACCACTGGGAAACTCTGTAGCCTCAGCCAAAAAACAGACTTGAAAGAACCAGATTTCCTCACTGTTGGTATTTGTAACATCTCACCCACACTAGGCTCTGTTGCAATAACGAAATAGTCACCAGTATGGAACTGAATGCGAAAAAAGCATTCTGACATCCTGGACTGAATTTTTTTAGATATAGGACAGTGGCTTATTAGATTATGGAATTCCCGTTTTGAAATCAATTCTTCTAAATTCTACTGAGCTATTTCAAATCTGCTCCAAAAATCTTGGAATCAGCTTTAAAGAAAAGTATGGACACTTAAAGTTGAGTACCTGAAATAAGTTTGCCATTTTTTTTTTCAGTGTATCTATTTTAAACAGAGAAGCAAATATTACTTACAATATTGGGTTATTACCTATTCAGTCACATGCAATTTAATTATTAATAATGCATGACTGAATTAACCATCCTACTATAGCCCTGCCCCCCCCCCATCAGTTCAGAGCAAGTGAACGCACTGATTCTAAATACACACATTTTAAGATTAACATTTTGGGTTATACATCCTCTCTCTTCTACCAATTTGCCTGTTTAATAGACAGTTGATTACATAATTAAAATTCTTTCCTAAATCGTGGTTAAGCAACTGTTTTCTGAAAACAGACGGCAAAAAGAGAACAGTGACCATTAATGGACCAATGAAATGCTTTAGCTTGGATGTGTGTTAATAATACCCATGACAATGCTAGAACAAACTCTCATTTTATACTAAAGCCTTTTACTGATTTAATAACCTATTTCTCACTCCTCTAGAGAACAATTAATCCACTGCAGACAAGCCAATCTACTCGCTGGCCCTTCCTTCAGTTATATTCTTTCTTAACCTTCAAATAGCCTCCTTCCTCCTCCATCTTGATCCAAATTCTACCTATCAATATTATTTAGAAATCTTTTCCAATAAGAAAAATATGCCAATGAGAAAAAAATATGATCATAATGCTTCAAACAAATACCAAAAAATCCTGAGGTAGATCAGTTGAACTCACTGGTTCAACTACTACATGAAGCCATCAGGGATTCAAGTACCTTCTATATTTATGCCCTGCCTTTTTAGTCAGGCAGAGCCCTGGTAGCACAGTGGTTAAGATCTTGACTGCTAATCAAAAGGTCAGTAGTTTGAATCTACCAACCACACCTTGGAAACCCTGTGGGGCAGCTCTACTCTGTCCTATAGGGTTGCTATGAGTCAGAATTGACTCAATGGCAATGGGTTTGGTTCAAGAGGTTTTTTTAGTCATGTAACTATGGCCATTGAGCTCTAAATGAAAGTCAGCTAAGCATGGCTTTGCTCTTAACCTGAGTGAGAATGTGATGCCTGGCGATGCAGCAGCTACTTTAAAACCATGCTTCAAAAGTGCTGCAAGCAACTAAGAGTTTGTCTCATATAACTAGAAGAACAAGGCAGTTGTACTCATTAGGTCTGCTAAACAATGTCGTAACAAACATAAAGATGAATGTTAAAATGCTAAGGAAAGCTAAGCCAAGCATGTGTGTGTCCTTTTATCAAGAAAGTTAAAGCTTTCCCAAGAGCTACCACGGCCTACACCCCCTTAGATCTCATTGGTCAGAATGTGGTCACATGGCTAAGAATGTAGGGAACAGGAATGTCACAAAAGGCATACAAAGAAAGGAAATGGGTAATGCATAAACAGCTAACATGTTAGTTACAAAATCCTTCCAATATTTTCGAACAACAGGACTAATGATTAATTATTTAATTCTACCCTTAAAACCATGCTTCCCACGATAACAACACTCAAGCAAAGTTTACGTAAACCCAATGAACCTAAAACGTAGTATAGGTCCTGTCGCAACACTAGCATTTCTGTATATTCACTGTATGTCAGACCGGCATCATATGAATATTTTACATATATCATACCACTATTATATGAATAGCTCACTATATGTCATCTCATACCAATATTTTATGGACATTTCACATTTTAGAGGATCCTAGAATTACCTACACAGTCCCAGGTTCTCTCTGAATCTCTAGGATAAACTCAAATGGAAAAATGAATCTGTCTCCTGGGCCTGCAGCATATCTACCCCCAAACTCTGAATTCAATTTGAAAGGTCCCTGAAGTTAACTCAGAGTTCAATGGCAAACAGCCAGTGCAAGTTGTCATGTGATGCTGGTAACTCCCAGCATCCTCTGGAGATGGCTGGATTGACATGAGTAATCTAATAGAATAATCTAATTATGCCTAAAGGTTTTCACTGAAAAAGCTGTACTCCAGGTCCCCGTCACCTTCCCTGTGGGTGAAGTCAGCTATCCAGTGCCTTTCAAACACTCTTTGCAAGTGGCTTTGTCACACATGAAGAAGTTCCTGAAATGTCAATCCTAAAGGATAAGTGTTCATGTCACTGAAGCAATACATCATAACCTCTGCACATTTGGGATCATTCACACAAAAGCCAAAGGCTATGGAGGCTAGGATGAAATTATTCTTGCCACCCAAGAGCTGATATTTCCAAAGAGAAGTATATGTAGGTTAGGAGAGTTATAGGGATGAATTCGCACTATAGTAGCTCCTGCAAAGCCTATCCTATGAATAAAAAGCCTTCAGTTTCTAAAGCCTGGAAATCTGGTAACAGTAGGAGCATATGGATATTCATTTAAATAAGAAAAAAAAGTTAAAGTACATTTCTTTTAACCCACAATTTTACAGCTGGAAGAAATCTTCCACTCTTAGATGGCATAATGTGACAATCCAAGCCACCAAGCTTACGGTCTGTAAATTCACCACTTTTCTTCTACTACCAAATTCTAAGATTTATCAAACATCTCTTCTCATACTGCCTTGGGCTTTATGAACAAATGAGATTTAACCTTTAAAATGGCAGAAGCATCTGAATTACTTCAACTGATTTTCCACTAGCAGTTTCGTTAGGTCCCAGTTATATTTTTACCTTCTTTCCAACTCTACGCACACAATATGGGGCAGAAAAACTCTGAAGAAGGAGTGAATTTCTAATTGGTAATACTTTAAGATATGTTTAATTAAAAACACCTGACCCAGAATTACTGGTACATTGCCATACTAAATATCAAAATCTTCCCTTACACCCAGCTGCTGAATTGACTTCACTAGTCCTGATTTTAGTTCATATTTCTCAATCTCTATCTCAAAAATGCTCTTTCACACCACAGCACCTGTTCTAACAGCATAATACCATACAACTCAGATCATTAAGATAAAAAATATATAAAGGAAACCATGACTTTGGCCCAGTGATATAACTGATAATGATACAATTCAAGGTCTTTTATCCCAAGACCTTAAAGACCTTTTTAATTGGGTCCCATATTCACAACAGGTCCACTGGAATGCAAAAGAGCCACAGGGCACTGTTGGAAGGTTCAGCTCAGAGACTTAAGGCCATCACTGACTCTGAATAGATTGGATAACATTATAACATTGAAAAAGGAGCACCTCTCTCTGTAACAGAGCCACATTTACTGAATCTACTAAAAATTATTCTCCAACTCCAGGCTACCTACTTTCTTCTAATCCTAGATTATCTAAAGATAAAATAGGAAAACTAATGCTAACCACCCACTAAGTAATTGGAATTCATGTATGGAAAAGTCAAAAACATGATTTAATCACAAGTGTAAACAAAAAAGTTTCAAACTGGAGACACATGTATCAGACATAAATGACAGGGCCAACATGCATTTCTAGGAAAAAGGGTTCAGGATGCAAACCATTTGGAAAGGATGTGTCATGATGTAAATAACTCGTTTCTGGGGGAAAAAATGTGTTCATGACTACAATTATGTATGTTGTTGTTGTTGTTAGGTGTCAAGTCAATTCCGATTGACAGTGACCCTATGTACAAGAGAACAAAACACTGCCCAGTCCTGTGCCACCCTTACAATCATTGCTATGTTTGAGCCCATTGTTGCAGCCACTGTGTCAATCCATCTTACTGAGGTTCCTCCTCCTTTTTGCTGACCCTCTAATTTACCAAGCATCATGTCATTCTCTAGTGACTGGTCCCTTCTAATAACATGTTCAAAGTGTGTGAGACAAAGTCTCATCATCCTTTCTTCTAAGCAGCATTCTGGCAGTACTTCTTCCAAGACAGATTTGTTCACTGTTCTGGAAATCAATGGTATATTCAATATTTTTCACCAACACCATAATTCAGATACATCAACTCTTCTGCCAGCTTCCTTATTCATTGTCCAGCCTTCCCATGCTTAAGAAGCGATTGAAAATACTATGGCTTGGGTCAGGTGCACATTAGTCCTCAAAGTGACAGCTTCATTTTTTTTTTTTTTTTACATTTTAAAGAGGTCTTTTGCAGTAGATTTGCCCAATGCAATACATCTTTTCATTTCTTGACTGCTGCTCCCATGGGCATTGATTGTGGATCCAAGTAAAATGAAATCCCTGACAACTTCAATATTTTCTCCGTTTATCATGAGTTGCTTATTGGACCAATCGTGAGGCTTTTTGTTTTCTTTATGTTGAAGTGTGATCTATACTGAAGGCTGTAGTCTTTGACATTCATCAGCAAGTGCTTCATGTCATCTATCTTCATTTTCAGCAAGCAAGGTTGTGTCATCTGCATATTGCCTGTTGCTAATGGGCCTTCCTCCAATCCTGATGACACATTCTTCTTCATATAGTGCAGTGTCTCAGATTATTTGCTCAGCATACAGATTGAATAAGTATGGTGAAAGGATACGATGCCGAAGCACACTTTTCTTGATTTTTAAACCACTCACTATCCCTTTGTTCTGATTGAAGGACTGCCTCTTGGTCTATATACAGGTTCCTCACGAGTACAATTAAGTGTTCTAGAATTCCTATTCTTCTCAATGTTATCTATGGTTTGTTATGATTCACACAGTCAAATCCCTTTGCATAGTAATAAAATGCAGGTAAACAACTTTACGGTATTCTCTGCTTTCAGCCAAGATTCATCTGACATCAGCAATGATATCTCTCATTCCATGACCTCTTCTGAATCTGGCTTGAACTTCTGGCAGTTCCCTGATGATGTACTGCTGCAACTGCTTTTGGAAGACCTTTGGCAAAATTTTATTTGTATGTGACATTAATGGTATTGTTCAATAATTTCTGCATTTTGCTGAATCAGTTTTCTCTGGAATGGGCACAAAGATGAATCTCTTCTGGTCAGTTGGCCAGGAAACTGTCTTCCAAATTTCTTGACATAGATGAGTGAGCACCTCCAGTGCTGCATCCGTTTGTTGAAACATCTCAACTGGTATTCCATAAATTACTGCAGCCTTGTTTTTCACCAATACCTTCAGTGCAGATTGGACTTCATCCTTCAGTACCAACTGTTCTTAATCATATGCTACCTTCTGAAATGGCTGAACGTTGACCAATTTTTTTTGGTGCAGTGACTCTGTTCCTTCCATCTTCTTTTGATGTTTCCTGCATCATTCGATATTTTGCTCATAGAATCGTTCAGTATTGCAACTCAAGGCTTGAATCCTTCTTCAGTTCTTTCAGCTTGAAAAATGCTGAGCATGGTCTTCCCTTTTGGTTTTCTAACTCTGGGTCTTTGCACATTTCATTATAATACTTTACTTCGTCTTCTCAAGCACCCTTGGGAATCTTCTGGTTAGTTCTTTTATTTCATTATTTCTTCCATTCACTTTAGCTACTCTACATTCAAAAGCAAGATCCAGAGTGTTTTCTGACATCCATTTTGGTCTTTTCTTTCCTGTCCTTAATGACCTGCTTACTTCATGTATGATGTCCTTGATGTCATCCAACAACTCATCTGGTCTTTGTTCATTAACGTTCAGTGTGTCACATTTATTCTTGAGATAGTCTCTAAATTCAGGTGGGATATACTCAAGACTGTACATTGCCTCTCACAGATTTGTTTTAACTTTTTTCAACTTCAATTTGAACTTGCATATGACCAACTGATAGTGTATTTAGCAATCGGCCCCTGCCCTTATTCTGGCTGATGATATTGAGTTTCTGCATCATCTTTTTCCACAGATGTAGTTATTTCATTCCTGTGTATTCCATCTGGTGAGGTTCACGCCTATAGTCGTCATTTACGTTGTTGAAAAAAGTCGTCATTTACATTGTTGCAATGAATAAGTCACTGGTTTTGCAAAATTCTATCACATGATATCAGCATTATTTCTATCACCAAGGCCATATTTTCCAACTATTGATCCTTCTTCTTTGTTTACAATTTTCACATTTCAATCACCAGTAATTATCAATGTATCTTGATCTCATATTTGATCAATTTCAGACTGCATAAGTTGGTAAAAGTCTTCAATTTCCTCATCTTTGGCATTAGTGGTTGGTGCATAAATTTGAACAATAGTCATATTAGCTCGTTGTCCTCGTAGCCATATGGATGTTATTCTACCACTGACTGCATTGTAGTTCAGGATAGTTCTTGATATGTTCTTTTTGATGATGAATGCAGTGTCATTCCTTTTCAATTAGTCATTCTCAGAATAGTAGAACATATGATTGTCCAGTTCAAAATGGCCAGTGCCAGTCCATGTCAGCTCACTAATGCCTAGGATATCTTTATGCATTCCATTTCATTTTTGATGACTTCCCATTTTCCTAGCCTCATACTTCATACTTCCCATGTTCCAATTATTAATGGATATTTGTATCTGTTTCTTCTAATTTTGAGTCTTGCCACATCAGCAAATGAAGGTTCTGAAAGCTTTACTCCATGCACATTGTTAACGTCAATTCTACTTTGAGGAGGCAGCTCTTCCCCAGTAATATTTTGAGCGCCTTCCAACCTGAGTGGCTTATCTTCCGGCACTAGATCAAACAATGTTCTACTACTATTCATAAGGTTTTCACTGGCCAATTTATTTAGACGTAGATAGCCATGTCCTTCTTCCTAGTCTGCTTTAGTCTGGAAGCTCCACTGAAACCTGTCCACCATGGGTGACCTTGCTGGTATTTGCAACACCAGTGGCATAGCTTTCAGCATCACAGCAACAAGCAATTCTTCCTTCTGAAAAATTTAAAATCCTTGTTGAAGCCTACCAGCCTGGGCTTCCTGACTTATATCAGCTTATTCATATGATTACTGGTCCAAGCAGGAGAAGCCCAATTATAGCTAGAAAAGACAGAATGGAAAGACTACAAGGACAGTTTAGCTGTATAATACTGATCACACAGTCACCAAACTGTTAGAAGACTCTCAGGCCATGAGTAAAAAAATGCTAGAGACTATCCCAAAGGCCTTTCCTCACTAAATGTTTGGACTAAAGTTCACTCTTGTAAACAAAATAAAGATGAAAGTGTTTATGATTATCAGACTTTGCAGCTCCAGAAGTTTTCCAAACACTCTGGATTCAATGTGACCATGCCAGGTGCGTCCAGAGCTTTCAATGCTGTTTTCATATCCAATTTTAAACCCGAGATCCTAGCCTTAGTAAAGTGACATTGATTAGGCTGGGAGACAATCCCTGTTGTCCAGCTAAACAACTTAGCTTACAAACTTTCCCAGACTCTGGAAGCCAAAATGGTTTCTAAGGCTAATACACTAATGGTCCTTCAGTTGCAACAACTACAATCTCCCAGCCAAAAGAAAAATGCTAAACCTTCCAATGGCATAAAAAAACTAGTGCCATCGAGTCGTTTCCGATAGAAGCAGATATTTGCCACTATTGTTAAAAAAAAAAAAAAATGGCCATTGGAAAATGAATGCTGTAAGTTAAAAAATAGACAAAAGGCTGACATAGCCCCCATTAAAAAATCCTACAATCTGATTCAGAATGAAGGGACTCCAGCAAAAAAAAACAGTGACTTTTCCTGTGGTGGCTCTTAATTCACAAGGAGAAACTACTTTATCAATGGAGAACCTTGCCAATATTTAATTAACACTTGAGTGACCCTGCCTGCTATTAACCTCACCTGCTTAATAAATCCTGGCCCCCAAGTTCTAAAACCTCAAAAGTACTAAAAAAAATTTTTTTTTTTTTTAGTAGTAGGGATCAACAATTAAGAACAAACATTGATTCACTTCTAACCTGTTCCAATGTCTCTTGGTCCAGCTGAAGTTTTATAGTCATTTTTCCTCAGTTCTGATACCTACGTCAATTTATTGAGAAAAAAATCTTTTATCCAAATGGAATTGCCATTTACAATTTCACGAAAAGGGAGAAATATAATTGAGTCTTCCAAATATCCCTAAGTCAACAGAGACAGGCTCTGAATTAGATAATATTCAGGAAGAAGCCATGTGCTATATGCAAGTGCTTATCATGACTCTTCAAAATTCAATTCAGCCTACTCCTCACCCTTCTGACATCTTTTCCCTAGCTCCTGAAATTTCATGGGTCCCTACATCCACCACTATAGGTCAAGTTCTGTCAGCTGAGCTGATTAAAATTTAAATAAATTTATCTAAACCTCTGCCAAATATTCCCCAGCATCCACTCAAATGAGAAGCAAAAGAAGGACAAGCTCTCATCTTTCAAGATTTCCTTTCTAAAGGTTTAGTGTCCCTTGTACCAGACCTTGTAATGCTCCTGTTCTTCCAATTAAAAAAAAAATAATAATAATAGAGGCTGGAGATTTGTTCAAGATTTGCATTCAATCACTTGTATTGTTATTCCTTGATTCCCAGTAGTCCCTAATCCTCATTTATTACTTTCCACTATCCCTTTGGATGCAACTCATTTTATGGTTCTGGGTCTTAGCAGCATCTCTTTCAGTAGTCCTATGCATCCAAAATTTTCTTTTACTTAGGAAAATCAATAATTTACCTGGACTGTAATGCCTCAAGGATTTTCTGAATCTCCCACCTATTTTGCTCAGATTCTGCATGAGGATTTACAATCACTTCAGTTTACAAAAAAATCCATGTTGTTGCAACATGTTAATGATTTGTTAGTTTTCTCAACCTTGCAACAAGCCTGCCTTGAAGATAGTATAGTTTTATTTTTAAAAATTTGGCTGCTGGTGGACATAGGTTTCAAAAAAAAAAAAATTACAGTTGACTCAGCCTTCTGTTAAATATTTGGGGCACCTAATTTCTGCCAAACCATCTTTATTGATCCTAAATGGAAAGAAGCTATTCTTGTCTTTCCTATCCCAAATCAAAGAAACGCCTACCAGGGTTTCTAGGACCCTGTAGCTATTGTTGAACCTGGATTCCCAATTTTTTTTTTTTTTTTGCTCAAATTGTATGCAAATAATTAAAATCCTCTGAGCTGGACTCATTCCAAATTGTACCAGAAGATTGAGAGGCCATAGCTCAATTAAAAGGCACTTTAATGAACACATCTGTGCTAGGTTTTCCTAATTACCAGCTGGATTTTTCCTTATTTGTATGTCAAGTATCTGGAAATGCTTTGGGCCTACTAACTCAAAAACATGAAGGACAACAAAGACTTACAGGTTATTATAGCCTACAGCTTGACCCTGTGGCCAGGGGATATCGTCCCTGCCTTACAGCTATGACTGCTACTGCCAAACCTGTGGAAAACACAGCAGATGTGGTGTGGAAAACTTTTTAGATGTCTATGTGCCCCATGCTGCGTCTGCTTTACTTAATTCTGCCTTGCCTTGACACAACATATTTCTGTCAGCAGGCTCACCTCCTATGAAGTTTTCCTTCTGGCTATGTTCAACATTAGTCTACACTCCATGTTTAAATCCAGCTACTCTTCTCCCTGCAACTCATGAGAAAAACTATCCTACCCATGATTGTCTATATTTGACTGAAGTGTCTTTCAACGCCTCGGAAAGACTTAATGGGGATACCATTAACTAATCCTGATTTAGTTTTGTTTGTGGATGGCTCTTATTTAAAACCAAGTCATAGCAGTCCTCACTATCAAGCTGGATATGTTATTTTAACCTTTATTGAATTACTTAAAAGTCAGGCCTTCCCTGAAGCCACTTCTGCCCAACAAGTTGAATTAATTGCCCTCGTTAAATCTGTAGAATTGCTTCAGGAAAATCAGTTAATATTTTCACAGACAGTAGATATTGTTTTGGATGATTCTGGCATAATGTAAACAGAAAAATTTAAAAGTGGAAGCACGTGTGTCTGACTGAAGACTGATGAAGCCAGAACACATTCCTAGGAAACAAAAGGCCAATATGCAAACCATTTGGGAATGATGTGCCAAGATATTTGTTCCCGGGGGGAACAATTTGTTCCCGGGGGGAAAAAAATGTGTTCATGGCTGCAATCCCGTATAACCAAACCAGCTGGCACCAATCACCCAGGTGGTAACTCACTTCTTCCTAGCCAAGTGGCCAACCTTTACATTTTAAAGGACTTCAAGCTGAAGCTGATCTTATTTACGGTCAGCCACTAACCCCCTACCTTTTCTTTGTTCTCTGTTTATATAAACCCATCTCTCCACCTGAATGATGGAGTATTTTGTATTTTTTACTTAACGCTGCCCAGCTCAAGCTCTATTATTCCTCAATAAAATTCCTTTCTTTCACTTCTAACAGAGTACAAGATTTTCTTCTGTGACACGTTTTGGGGAAGGTCACTATAATGTAACATGTCCATGTTGCATTATAATGTTACGTTATAACTTTTATAATGTGTCTGTGCCATTATGAAAAACAGAAGATTTTAGGATGGTAAAAAAAATACCAATAAGTAGGCACATCTAGACTCTAATCACTACTCAACCATTTACCAATGTTGCCTTGATCAAGGCTTTTTTTTTTTTTTTAACTTTATGTACAAAAACAGATGATCTTGTAGAGTCCTTCTCACTCATTCATCCAGTTAAGTATTTGTTCATCCATTCAGCAAACATGTGGTAGGGATATTATGTTCAGCATTGTTCTGGGCATTGAGGATGCTAGATATAAGAAGGTTCTACTGTGACAAGCACTGCCTGCCATATTCCTCTGCCATCAAGAATCTCAGAGTGTTATTCCTGACAAGTGCACAGAGAGAATATACAGAAAAAAATTTGTCTTTGTCACCATCACAAAGGTCACTAACTTCTCTTAAAAAATGAGGACAAATGCATTTTACCTAACTTGAGAATATTTAGAGATACTTTTCTAGAGAAGTAGACTAACTCTATTAATACTGCCTGAATAATAATGGCTAATATTTACTTTGAGCTTATTATCTTCTCGACACATCTATTTAAGTGCTTTACATGCATTGAAGGAGTCCTGGTGGCACAGTGGGTTAAGTGCTTGGCTGCTAACCGAAAGGTCAGTGGTTCAAACACACCAGCCACTCCAGGGAGAAAGATGTGGTAGGTAGTCAGCTTCTATAAAAATTTACAGCCTTGGAAATCCTATGGGGCAGTTCTACTCCATCCTATAGTGTCATTATGAGTCAGAATTGACTCATTGGCAGTGGATTTTGGTTACATGCATTATCTCATTTAATTTTCCTAATACTTTATAAAGTATGTAGTATTATTATCCCCATTTTATAGATTGTGCCCAAGAGATTAGTCAGGGAAATTAGCTAGCTTGCCTAAGGTAACCCAAGTGGCAAAGATTTATACCTAGGCCTATCTAACTCTGAAGTCTGGTTTATTAATCTTGGCATTAAAGTCATTTCACACTTTCTGCATTTCTCAGCAAAGCCAGCTTCAGCATTTGCACATATCCATGTTAGTATTCAAAGTATTGGTAAGACAGCACAGAACTGCAGAATTGGAAAATATTTTAGGAACCATTTAGTCCAACCCATTAATTTACAGTTAAAATGGAGGTCTCACAAGTAGAGGTAAAAATAATGTTGAATGAAAAGCTGGAAGAAGGAAAAAAACTGAATAAGGAAAATGAAGTGAAAAAAAATCCTGTATTATTCATCTCTGTATTCCTAGTGTTCAATGCCTGTACCCATTGCAGTCGAGTCAATTCCGACTCACAGCAACCCTATAGGACAGAGTAGAGCTGTCCCATAGGGTTTCCAAGGAGCAGCTGGCGGATTTGAAGTGCTGTCTTTTGGTTTGCAGTGCTCAATGCAGCACTTGTCAAACAGTGAAAACTCAATGTATGTTTGGTCAATTGGATTACATTATTTTTATATATTACAGGACTTTTAAGCAGCCTTCTATCTTAGGCTGGGTTCTTTGTAGAAGCAAAACCAGTAAAGAGTATAAACATATATATAATGAGAGAGATTTATATCAAGAAAATGGCTCACATGGCTGTACAGGTTGTAACATTCCAAGTCTGTGAGTCAGGAAAGAGGCTTCTCCTGATTCAGCGGCTGAAGAACCCAAGGTGGGCAGACCAGAGAGCAAGGCTGTTACTCACAGGCTGTGAAGATCAATGAATTCCAAGATTGGCAGGCAACACTGCAGGTAAGCTGCTAGCTCAAGTCAGATGAACAGGAGCCAGCTGCAGGATCCAGAACAAGCAAAAGCCCCCAAGCCCTACCTGAATGTCCACCCACACTTGATGCAAGCCACACACCCAAGGAAACTCCCCTTCAACTGACTGGCTACTCACAGTAAATCCCATCATGGGGTGATCACGTATCAAATCTCAACACGGAAGTGATCACATTACATGACTGCCAAAACACAGAGAAACATGGCTCAGCCAAGTTGACACACAATCTTAACCATCACATTTTCCAAAGGTCAAAAGTGGCACAGGACACTTTCATTGGTTTAAGTCTTACAATACATTAAAAATGATGAAATGGCAAAATGGAATTGTGATATAGTTTAAATGTTCAATCCTATTCGTGATCTCTGTGATTCTCCCTATAACTTCATTTTTATGTAAGGCCCAAAGTATGGGATCTAGTCAGTGGATAACAGTACGAAACTGAGAGTAATTAACTATCTCATATAAGCCTTACAACAACCCTATGGACTTGGTGTATTATCATTCTCAAATTCAAGGAAACAAAGAGTTTACACAACTTTACATAGTTATACATTTGAAAGTGGCCCAATACTTTATATTCTAAACTTTTGCATTTTTAAAACTCAAAAAGAGCCCTTTCTAGGATTTTTTTTTTTTAGTTAGCGAATAACACAACTCGTTAACTTCAAAGATATTAAATCATTAAATTGACATTTCTAGTAAACAAATTAAATTTGAAGTTAAAACTAAAACAAAATTTCCCCCCTAGAGAGTTTTACTGAGTTCACCAGTTCTAATAAACTTATTTAGAAGCATTGTACAGATCATCCCTTTAAAATGCTTTTAATGGAAATAGCACTAAACTATGAGGATGCTTAGAGATTCCTTGTGTACTGTAGATTACCCAGATGCATGTCAGATTTTGCAGGAATTAGATTTGATATTATCTCCTTATTATGCAAAACCACAGAAAACATTTAATTAAAACTTAATTAAAATCTCCATGATGCTTCAAACCCATGGCGTCCATTTTTCAACAAGCAGCAAAGACAGCCTCCAGGACACAGTGGTTTTGAAAAGTGATATATAGGGAACTCATTTTTCTAAGTACCTCTACCTTTCTAACAGATCTTGTATCTTCATAAAAATATTTTACCTATTTGCATCAGCCTGTAAAGTGACAGATTAACATTAAAAGTGGTAATCACCAATTATAAATGAATATATTAAAATAGATCAATTTTACTGATCTTTTCCAGATTTTTTACATATCATTTCAAAACATATGAGAAAGTTCGGAGTCCTCGTGGCACAGTGGTTAAGAGCTAGTTGCTAACCAAGAGGTCAGTAGTTTGAATCCACCAGCCACTCCTTGGAAACCCTACAGAGCAGTTCTACTCTGTCCTACAGGGTCTCTATGAGTTGAAATTGACTCAACTGCAATGGACATGAGAAAATTCATACAGTATCATGTCTGCCACATAGTAACCTTACTGTAAATAATAATTTAATGAAATTAATATTATACATGCATATATTAAAAACTCAAACACCTGATACAATTTTTTCCGAAGACACTTACAGCAAAATATGTGTTATGAGCTGTCATTGTGATTAGAATAATTTTGTTTCTTAGAACTACTTTATATAATAGGATATATCATAGTAAGAATTGGTCCGCATGGAGGAGAAAAATACTCAAATGTGGCCTTATTCCAAGTTTCTAAGAAGATACTCCATGCTTCCCACAGTTTTAACATAAGCTAAAAAGAAAAAGAAAACAAACGCTTATAATGAAAGCAGAGGCATACTTGACAAAAAGAAGAAATGAACAGCTCATACATGCAACATCATGGATGAATGTTAAAAGCACACCGAGAGAAAATAATTTACATGCAATATAATGCCATTATATGAAGCTCTAGAACAGGCATAGCTAATAAATAGTGAAAGATATCAGAAAAGTGCTGTTATGGATTGAACTGTGTCCCCTAAAAATATGTGTCACCTTGCCTAGGCCATGATTCCCAGTATTGTGTGATTGTCCACCATTTTGTCATCTGATGTGATTTTCCTATATGTTGTAAATCCTACCTCTATGATGTTAATGAGGCAGGATTAGAGGCAGTAATGTTAATGAGGCAGGACTCAATCTACAAGATTAGGTTGTGTTTTGAGTCAATCTCTTTTGAGACACAAAAGAAAGAAGCCAGCAGGGAGACAAGGGGACCTCATACCACCAAGAAACAAGAGCCAGGAGAATAGTGTGTCCTTTGGACCCAGGTTTCCTGCCCTCAGAAGCTCCTCAACTGGAGAAGATTGATGACAAAGGTCTTCCCCCAAAGCCAACAGAGACAGAAAGCCTTCCACTGGAGCTGGCACCCTGAATTTGGACTTCTAGTCTCCTAGACCGTGAGAGGATAAATTTCTGTTTGTTAAAGCCATCCACTTGCGGTGTTTCTTTTATAGCAGCACTAGATAATTAAGACAAGTGGTTTCCTTGGTTGTAGTAGGATTTAATTCAGGGAGTTAGAAAGGAGCACAAGAAAATCTATGGTGATGGAAATGTTCTATACTTTGATGGAGGGGGATGAATTACACAGGTATAAGCAATTGAACTGATGCTTATGATCTATTCCTTATTAAAAAAAAAAAAAAAACTAAGCCAAACCCATTGCTGTCGAGTAGATTCTGACTCATAGCAACCCTATAGGACAAAGAAGAACTGCCTCATAGGGTTTCCAAGGAGTGGCTAGTGGATTCAAACTGCCAACCTTTTGGTTAGCAACAGAACGCTTAACCACTGTGCCACCAGGGCTCCACGTAAATTATACCTTCGGTTGAAAAAAATAGGATATGTGCCAGACATAATTCATCTTAAGGAGATTAATCCTCCAAATATGATGTGCTGTTGCTTAAAGTTCTTCGAACCCTTCTTTTGGAATCGCATTCAAAGAATATAATACATTTCTTTGATACAAATGGCAACAAATTTCCTAAGGGTGAATTTGAGTTCTGGAAATATCCAGTATTATTCAGGGGCAAGTCTGTACAGTATAAGTGATCGTGGTGAAAGGCAACTTTTTTTTTAAATCACACTGATGGCAGTTAACTGATTTTTTCTCATGTTACTCACAAACTGATTGGTATGGTAAATCTAATTTAAGCATTCCAAAAGCTTTTTGGTGAAATGTGGAATCCCTGAAATAAGTGTCAAAACTTCCTCTATTTACCACTTTAAAAAGAATAACCCCAATCATATGTGGAAGGGAAGGTAGAGTATAATTGCTCCGATAAATTAATTATTTCTGTTTTGTGATACATGTGCACATACACATCATTGTGGTTTGAAATAAGATCTATGCTAGAAAAGAAGTATCTCATGCAATTTCTTTGTTATACAATGTCTGAAAGACACAGATAGCCTCAGATGAAATTTAAATTTGTAATTATGCTCAAACTTAATCCCTAGGGTCTTCCGTCTTTATTATATTTTATTTATCATCCAATAAGTACAACTCAGTGATCACATTTACCCTCCTACTCTCCCACCAACCCTCATAAGACAGTAACAACAGGATAGAATGAAACTTTAACTCAGTGTATGAGGTAGCAATCTTTACCATCACACTCTTATTTATCCCATTGTTGAGGTGCTTGTACAGAGTCTCATAATACATATGTTAAGAAAATAAAATAACCAGCCACCAGAATGATCACAGTTCAGCCCTAAAAAGATTTGCTTTTTCACATCAACAGGTTATATACACAATGATAAGTTTTTTGGCTAAGTAAATATATCAATCATAAGTTTACTGCTTCGTGATCAATTTTTTTAGACAAAAATGATTCCCAAAAAGAAAGGTTAATTCCATGGGATAAGCAGTACATTTGAAGTCTTGGTTCTTCATCAGGTGCTGTGAAACCCAGGGTTCTATTTTCTCTCTCTTAAATATGAAAAGGTGGAATTAGACATCCTCCAAAGTCCCTGCCAATGCTATCATCATATTCTTATATGAATGTATTTGATAAAAGATGGTAACCTGAAACCAATTACAAGTTGCTGCAGTTATTGTCTTCAGTCTGTGACACACGAAGTATTCCTATAAGTAAATTAAATGTAACTGCATGATCTTAATTTTCTCCTTCACAGAAACACAGTTGTCTTCACAGGTAAGAAAATGGACAGATGTATTCTAGGATGTCAAAAGAACTTTAGGGCAATTCTGTTGAGTGAGAAATTATATGTTATTTAAAATTTATGTAGCATTTCATAATCATTAAATACACTACTGAGAGTTTCATTAGATGTTAATCAGCCATGTCCCCTGGAACATGTGGCCATTTCAGGAATTAGGAAAAAGGTTTTAAAAAAGGCTTGCCTAAGAAAACAAAGCAACAATCATGTAATATAAAGATCAGAATTCTGAATTGTTAGTCTGCTTCTACCCAATCCTGTTCCAATTTTATCTTCAAACACAGTTCTACATGTCAAGTTGTTCATCACCCAGTGCCTGGAGATTATCCTGTTCATATTTCTATAGAAAGGCACCTCAGAAAGATGAAAATTTATACTATTTTTACAACCTTTCAGGGAGAGTCCGCAAACTGCCTTAGTAATTCATTCTAAAATGTAACCACTTTCATCGTCAGGAAATTATCTTTTATGTGAAACATAAATTATATCACCCAACAGCCTCGTCTTGGTGGAATTAAACAAAACGAGACCACTTTTCCTCTTGTAGTAGCATCCTATTTTATTTGCTTTTGTGATTACTGTTCCAGATCTTTAAGCCCCTCTTAAACTCAGGCTCCATATTCTAATGAGTAATTAGCTCAGGGGTCGGCAAACTATAGCCCACAGGCCAAATTCGCCTGTTTTTTAAAATAAAGTTTTATCAGAACACAGCCATGCTTATTCATTTATGTATTGTCTAAGGCTGCTTTCACTCTTGCGACACAGACTCTGTGACCAACAAAGCGAATAATATTTACTGCACTTTCAGACTCTCTCTCTCTAGTCTACTCTAACTTGGGATCTATTAAGCCTGATATAACACAATATCCTGAAATATCAGTGAACGGGAAATGCTTAAGAGTGTCATCCAAGATGTGTGATACAAGTCAGTGATCCGTTCCCAGCATCTACACCAAGCAGGGAAACTCTTTTCAGTAAAGGGCATTCCCCCATAATCAGGGAACACATAGAACACAGAAAGCCTCAGAGTTCTCTCAATACAAGCACAGCAAAGGTCATGCATCCTTACCGTCGTGTCACCTCCCGATTATCCTTTCTCCTTCCCCAAATGAAAAGCCTATCATGTATATCTGAGGATTTGGATGACTCGAATGCTTCCAGGGGCAGGAAAACCACATATTTAAGTGGAGTAGGCTGGTGTGGTACTACAAAGCATGGTAGAGACTACAGGGAACCTGAGTGCACAAGTCTGTCCAAATGTGTTAGCACTGATCTGTTCCAAATTACTACTGTGGGCCCAGGGTAGAGAGGTCATACAACTTTTCAAACGAAAATTAAAATCAAGATTCAAATGTCTTGATCTGCTGTAAGGGACAAAAAAACCTCACTTGAATCTGCCTAAGTCACAAAGATCTTTAAGATGTACTTGTCAATTGTGATATATCTATTGAGAGTACTTAACCTTAATTAAAACTTTTATTTTAGAAATGAAGAAACTGAGGCGTAAAGAGATTAAATTATTGGTCTACAACTGCACTGAGAATAGCTACTCTGGGGCTGTAATTCTAGTCTAGTGCTACTTTCAATATAAATAGGTAGATAGATAGACAAACAGATGATAGAGAGAGAGATACATAGATACATACATAGATACATAGCTGCATTGTATCAACTCTGATTCATGGTGACCTTATGTACAACAGAACAAAATGTTGCCCTGTCCTGTGTCATTCTCATGATCACTGGCATGTTCAAGTCCATCCTTGGCTATATTGTGCTAATCTATCTCTCCAAGGGTCTCCTTACCCTAGCTACCCCTCTACTTCGCCAAACACGATCTCTTCCTTCAGCAAGTGATCCCTCCTGCCGTTGTGTCCAAAGCATATGAGTCAGACAGTGTTCTATTGTGGCCCATGAGGTTTTCAATGGCTAATTGTTGGAAGCAGACCACCAGGTCTTTCTTCCCACTGCATTATTGTCTGAAAGTTCCACTGAAAGATGTCTACCATGGGTGACCCTGCTGGTATTTGGAATACTGGTAGCATAGCCTCCAGCATCATAGTAACATGTAGGCCACCACAATAAGACAAACTGCCAGATGGGTGGTAGGTTTTCAACCTCAGGGAATCACTGAGAATCTGATGAAAGCTACGTACTTTTTCAGAGAAAAATATACACGAGTGCAAACTTAAAAAAAAATGGCTTACAATCTAAAGGGTTTCATACACTCCATGAAGCTTATCCATGCACATCCCCTGCTAAGGGCTCCATGGACACAAAGTTTAGTATTTTTCATTCTTCAATAGGAAGAAATGATAACTCTCTAATCATATAATATAAAACACAATCAAGCACCTTTATAATATTCTAGATAGATTTCATTTACTACTTCTATCCATTTATCCAACCATTATCCCACCTCATTATGCAAGAGCAAATCTGTCCAACAGAACTTGTTCACAAACTCATAACTGGTCTTTTTTATGATTCAAAATGATCATATTTTTGTTCAAATGAATTATAGTCTTCTTTATAAAAAATATCATTTGATATCAGTCATTTTAAAACACATAGAGAAATCTTTCTCCAGGAGAGGCTGTATCAAGACTGGGCTAAGTTGAGAGCTCCATTAAAAAAAATCATATTAATATGTAATCGAGATATCAGTTTTGGTATTTTATCACTTTTAGGACTTTTTAATAAAGGAAATAAGCTGAATGATAATTAATCTTGAAACTATTTTCAGTAAAGGAGGAGTGTGTGTAATTAGCATAGAGGGAAGAAGATTATAAGGTCATTTCTAAAGGGGTGTCTGGTATGACAGATTTAAGTTAATCTTACAAGGCGATTTCTACTGTCACTCATTTGACCCAAAGTTTACCAACTCCTCTTAGGGCAGGACATGGCCAGATAACACACATAACACTTTTTCTTAATGTTATATTTTGTGCTTACTCCAAAATATAAATTATCTTATATAAATAAAGAATATATACATATAAAAAATTATAAAAAGGAGAAAATCAAATTCAGACAAAATTAGAAAAACATGTTCTTAATATCAGATATGCAACTCTCAAAAATTTAAGAATATTACATAAAATGTATCACTATATTAATGTATGTATGTGTACACATATATCTATGTAAGTTTTAATCAGGATGCCCCCTGATCCTGATATGCTTTAAAGTGACGAAGACTTGTTTGTTGTTTTTAGTTTGTGTACCCTGCTCGCTGTTTGTTAGTCATTTAGGAGTAGCAGGTTAAGAAAAGAGTAAAACAGTTCAAGCATAATTCAAATGGACAATTTTGGGTCTACAGTACTACAGATAATCCTAAATTGCTATTTAAAAAAAAAATTGCCTTTGAGTTAGTTCCAACTCATAGAGACCTTATAGGACAGAGTAGAACTGTCCTACAGGATTTCCAAGGCGGTAATCTTTTAATCTTTAGGGAAGCAGGCTGCCACATCTTTCTCCTACAGAGCAGCTGGTAGGTTCTGGCTGGGTTTGAACTGCCAACCTTTTGTTAGCAGCACAGCATTTAACCACTGTGCCACCAGAGCTCCACTGAGTTGCTATAGGCAGATGTTTGTTTATTAAATTCAAAAAGGCAAAGCACCAAACAATAAAATACCAAACGTACCAAACTGTACATTTGTATAGCATTCAACCACCCCCCTTTCTATGGTCTCTCTCTGAGTGAAATCACTCATTTGGTGTAGCGCCTGTTGCCTGCCACTCAGGAACTTAAGAAGAAGGCCTGGTGGTACAACAGTTAAGTGCTGGGCTACTAACTGAAAGGTTGTTGGTTTGAACCCACCCAGTAGCTCTGCAGGAGGAAGACCTGAGGATCTGCTTCTGTAAAGATTAAAAAAAAAAAAAACTTTTTTTTTTTTTTTTTTTTACAGCCGAGAAAACCCTATCGGGCAGTTCTACTCTGTCACACAGGATCGCTATGAGTAGGAATTGACTGGATGGTACAACAAGTAACTTAAGCGGACAGAGTAACCTACTTTCAATTACCTACTTTCTGGGAGCCTATCAGGTACTTGCTTCTGGCAGTTTGAACCATCAGCAAGACAGAGGAAACTTTTGCAGGCCAGATTCCTTGAGCAGCAATGACCACACCCGAACCAGACTTCTACTATTAACTGTAGTTCCTGCTTCCCCTAGAGCTCCCTGGTTTCTGCAAATTTTCCACATCAGACTTTCCATCTTCCCATCTATTTCTGTGTCCCTCTCCTCTACCCTGCTACCTTCCAGTCAAATCCTTTTCAGCTTAAAATAACCAGCTATTTTCTGTTGCTTAGAACCAGAAAGCCTAGTGGATAAAAAATACATACACATATATATTAGAATTTCTAAAATCTCAACTTAAAATAAGTTACTGCTAACCCTACTAATAGAAACCCAATAGGGGTCTGTTTACATGTGAGCAAATCTCTTTGAGGCACTTGCAAGTGTGGAGAAAAGATTGGCTTCACATTTGGGCATGGCCTCTCTGGCTATTTAGAGATAGGCTTCCATACAGATTAATTCCTACAAGAGGCAATTAAAGCTGAATTCTTTTGATGTGCTGGAAGTAGAGATAAAGATGAAAAACTACTCGACTCTCACTAAATTTGCTAAAGCATTTTAATTGAGCATGTGGCTATTTTCCATTGACTGTCCACCTGGCATATGCTCTCTTTACCTGGAAAAGTACAATCGCTTTTGGCAACCCACACACTATCTCTAAAATACCATCCTTCAATACTGTCTGCAAAAATGAAATTTTCTCCCCTAGGGACTATTTTTTTTTTTTTCTGCCACGAAGAAAAGTCTTTGTTTTCACAAACCAAATATATTTCATATTCTCAACAACCACAGTAAATAAAATTTAGAAAAAAAAAAACTTTTAGTCACTTTTTCTTTATGAGTGTAGATTGAAAAGTAATTGAAAATACTACTAATTAAAAGGAAAGTTATCATTTGCCCTTTAGCTACAAAGCATGTTCAATAATGAAGTGCAGTAACAACTAGCCTAATGTGGTATAAAATAGGAACATCACATCAATGATACAAACTTCCTAAACTTGTGATAGAGTCCAAAGGCACTTATTTTACACAGGCCACACAAACCCTTGTTCAGGCTCAGATGTGTAGACTTAGCTGTATCTGTAACCTTCATCCAAATTTATTTGTTATAAACCTTTCCATGGTACTTTTTTTGAGGCATTTATGTTGCCAAATACATATACATATACATATACATATACATATACATATACATATACATATACATATACATATACATATACATATACATATACATATACATATACATATATTCCCTATACCCACCTAGGAAACCCTGGTGGTATAGTGGTTAAGAGCTACAGCTACTAACCAAAAGGTCAGCAGTTCAAATCTACCAGATGCTCCTTGGAAACCCTATGGGGCAGCTCTACTCTGTCCTTGAGGGTCCCTATGAGTGAGAATCGACTGGATGGCATTGGGTTTTGTTTCTTTGGTTATACCCACCTATATACTTGAAAGAGTTTAGAATTTTTTAAAAGAATTTACATTGCTGTGATTTTTTTTTTCCAAAGCACTATGGGTTGGGTCACCTGAGCAAGTCAACCCCTGTGTAATATCTTTTAATGACTCACCACTGCCCAGGGGATAAATTCAAATACCTTGGCATGATATGCAAGGCCCTGGACAATCTGGTTGCTGTCAACCTTTGCAAGCTTCTCTCCCACGCCACTTCCTTCCTACACTCTTAAATCCTCTGACCCCAGATCTTCACACACGGTTCTCTCACCACTCCATGCCTTTGCTGACTCTCTTTCTGCTCCCTGAATGCCTGTTGCTTTTCTCCATCTGTTCAAAGTCTACACATGAGTCAAAACTTAACTCATGTGTCAAAGTGTCCTAGGAGCACGGAAAAGGGTGAAATTAAATGATGGAATTGAAAATGTATACACAGTAAAGCAGTAATTAATGAGAGTGATTATTATTTAGCATATGCTCTGTGCCAAGCACTATTCCAGGCTGGGAATACAGCATTGAACAAAACCAACAATAAATTTCTGTCTTCACAGAGCTGGCATTCTAGCATATGGTTACAGAAAATAAATATAATAAGTAAATTGTATTGTCTTCTAGAAAATAGTACGTGCCAGGGAGAAAAAAAAAATTAATCAGGGTAAGGAGGAAGAGGAGTGCCAGGGAAACAGTTGCAATTTTAAATAAGGTGGTCAGGAGAGCTCATGAGAAGGGAACATCAAAGTATTGGGAAAACCCATCTGCAAATATATCTAGGGGAAGAGCAGAAAAGCGTAGGAGCAACTGAGGCAGAGGAGAGGAACATGGAGAAGCCAGAGAAGATGAGGTCAGAGAAGTAAGGATAGGAGGTGGGGGGTGAGGGGAAATAGATCATGTAGATTCTTACACACATTGGAGAAATGAGGAGCCACTTCCACATTTTGATCAAAGGAATAACATTCTCTAATTCTGCCTTTACCAGGATCACACTGGCAGCTTTGTTAAAAGAAAGAACAAGAGTGGAAGCAGAGAAATCAGGTAGGAGGCTCTTACAATAATGGAGGCAAAAGATGATAGTAGCTTGGGTGAGGGTACTAGCTAGCAGTGGAGGTGATGAATAGTGATAGGCTCTGGACATAAATTTCACATACAACCAAAAGGATTTTTTGAAGAATGGGATGTGAGGTATAACATAAAGAGAGGTCTAGGACAACAACAGGTCCTTGGCCTGAGCAAGTGGAATAATAATGTTACCATCAAGGAGATGGGGAAGACTCTACAAGTAGCAAGTCTAGGAGGAAGATAAGAAGCTCGGCTTTGGACACGTTCGGACCTCTCTAAGAAACTGGGAAATATGGTGAATGGTCTTTGAAGATTATTATAGTTTAAAATTTGGGGCCTAAGAAAATCCTAAATGTCACATACCACCTTATGTCTTCAAAGAGCTCATGGCACGTGCCGTGCCCCATCATCTCCATTTTCTTAATTGGACACTAACTTTATACAGTTAAAATAATTCAAGAACAAAACTAAGGACTAGTGCTTAATTAAACCCTTTGGTGCTCACAGGTACCTCTAGGAACCAGGTACTTTTTCTGCCTCTGAAAGTTTACAGGGACGCTGCTGCACCACTGACCGCGCATGCTGCCGAAAGGCAGGGGCCTTTACGGCTGAAGCTGAAGAAACGAGCGTGTGCCACAAATCACTGTTTTACAAGGTATTATATGAGCTGTCACAATTTTTGGTAGGAAAAATGGAAATTTTGAAATTTTTTATTTGTTACACGTATGTACCAATAGACCCCAGTGGGGACTTTGGGATATAATTAGTAATACTTCAAATATACCGATAAACACTTAGGGTAGGCTTGTGGGAGGGGGCAAGGAAAAGAAATTCATACTACCTACCAAAAATTCAGACACGTTCAATGATTCAGCATGCTTCTGTTAATGAACACCCGTGGTATCAACAAAAAATTTAAAAAAAAAACTGATTCACCAAAGGGTTAAAAAAAAGCACTACATTGGATATCAAAATACAAACAGCTCTAGGGATGTCCAGGGAGTGAAGAAACCACTACTTACGAGAACTTTTAATTAATGATACAAAACTTTTTAATTAGCTCCTCTCCCTCTCTCTCTCTTTCTTTTTCTCTCCCTCTCTTTATATATATATATATATATATGAAAAGTGGGATTTCAGACCTTATATTTTATAATTCAAATCTTCTCATACATACACACACACACACACACACACAAACCTTTCTGGACAATTCTATCATAATATCATTGAGTAATGATATGCTCATGGGGCAAAGAAGGGATCCCAGACACTTTTCTGGAATACGCTGTAGCTTAGGGGAGGAATAAATATTGGAACTCAGGTGTAAAGGCCTGTACCGTGCATTTTATAGTGCTTGCTATCTCACCAGGTGATTTGCGTTGCATTCAGGATGGACTCCCTAGACAACCTCAGTCTACTTGGCTGTCAATCAATAAGGATTAAATCACCTAAAAAAAGTCAAATCTTAACAATTACTGATTTGAAAAACCCACAGTCGTTTCTCAAAATGGCAGATTATCATAAATATGGTATTTTCTACTTTTTTAAACCTCTCAGTATATTTAATGGTTAAACATTTAAATTTAAAATATTTGTTTATAAGGATTTTAGGGAGTATAAATTAAAATTGCACACCAACACATACACAACGCCCTACCTTTTAAAGGTCATCATATCAGGTAATCATATAGAGGGTAGAAACTAGTTGACTATATCAGTAATCATCATTTTTGACTAATGTTTGACCACATAAAGCTTTGAATTTCAATGGATTTTTAAAATCAAATTAAATCATGGATAAACTGACTTCTTTTATTATTTTAATCACCCCAGCTCATTTTACCCTCAAAGTTCAGAGGCTGAGGCCCATTAGGCAAAGAAAAAGGGCTAGAGTAGGCAAAAATATTCTTATCTTCATTCATTTTCAACAGAAACATAAATGTGCTACTTCAACTGAAATCAGTTGTTACCACTTCCTTCTTCCTCATCTCAGCCAATACATGCACACACACACACACACACACACACACACACAGCATACACACCCCTCTGCAGTCTCCCATTAAAAGGATCAGGAAGCATGTGGGATGGGTTTCCTCTAAATCTGCTAAAACTCTACTACAGCCAAGAAAAAATTCAAATATGTGTCCCCAGGACTGAAAAGCAGAATGAGGGCTGGAAAGACATCGTTATTAATGCAAGGAGCAAAGCACAAAGCCAGGTTGAGGTGGGTTCTTTTTTAATACAAAGCGACATTTCCTATAACCTCTGGACCATGAGCCTGCATGTCTGATATAGATAGCTTCTTCAGAAATTGAGAAGACCAAATTTGTGTGGGATAGCATTAAATTGGGGTCAAAAATGGGGGGCAGTTTAGCATTCCTGTTTGTTTCTGAATCATTTCTGCAATGTTCCAATTATGTTCTCATGCACTAGGCTGTAGTTGGGTATTAACAGGATTTTTTGACAATTATGTGTAAAGGATGGAAAAGCAGCACCCATAGTGTACTGCTGAATATTGTCTTTTCAAACTCTGTCAGTTTTCCTAAGCTTGGAAACAGCCCAAGATTACTGTGAAGGAAAACAGATTCAGGTCAGCCACCCTGAATATAAAAGCTCCACTTGCAATATGTTTGTAATAGTGAGAAAAGCAATTGCCCATGAATTCTTGGTGAACTAAAAGCAATTAGATTTACAAAAAAAGGAAACGGTTAGAAATAAGTTTCCATTAAAAAAAAAAAAAAAGCCCACACGCTATTCGCATTAGTGAAGTACATCGGAACTGATAGTGTTTGTATCAGAATATTCCAAACTTGTTAAAAATAAAAGGCATCATTTTTATTCAAGGTGACTACAAATAAAGTTGTTGTTTTCAACTTTGTTGATGCTGTGGCTGGGGCCTGTAGGAATGCATTTAAGGGGTGAATTCAAAGTCCATCAGACATGGTAGGGTTTAAATCTCTCAACAAAATGAAATCTAATACTGTTCCTTTAATGCAAGCTGGGAAAGAGAGTGTGAGTAACAGTTTAATCAACCCCCAACAGCTAAACGGATAGATGAGAGTAGACAGGCGAAGCAGAGCTGCCTGGCACTCAGAAGAGCAGGAAGAAAAAAACTGAGTAATATCTTGTATTATATGTAGTGCTTTTTTCTTCAAGGCTCGCAAAACACTTCAAATGACTTCTCTCATTAATCCCTATAAGATTTGGGGGTGGGGGAGCTTATCCCCTATTATATAAAGGAAACAGGAAGAGTAAATCCTAGCTTGCTCAAGGTCATACAGGTGAGAAAGCCAGGAATAAAACTCCAGATTTCCAGGGTCTATCTCCTGCTACAACATTTTCATCTCCTGTATTCAAACTTCACCATATTGGTGAGTTTCTGTATTCTTCAGGTGGGGATTTTGACTTGAGGGGGTATTAAAAATATAGCCAAAGGCAAATAAAGTCATGCAAATGGGCCTAACTGTAAAAGGCCAGTTTATTGAACTTTTTATTTTAATTCTTCTTTTGATTTATTAGTCAACACAATGCAGGACAAACTCCCTCAACATTTTTGGGCCTCAGAATTCAAATAATCTGGTAACTCTAAGCTACATGCAAAGGGGGCTGTGATTCAGTCAGCTAATGTTAGCACACTTTAAAAAAAAATGTATTTATTGTATCACACAAAGAAATCAAGAAAATGATTACCAATTATCTTGGCAAGAATTCCTTAATTAATTGCCAGCGCTAATACCATGTTATCTTCCCCATTATTAAAACAATGTGACTTCTATTAAAAAGTATTCATTAAAGATTCATTCATTTCTTATTGCATCCTGCTGTTTCATATCTTATGTAGCTAAAGGGCTGCTTCCTAGAGTACAAAGTACTGCTGTGCAGAGAAGCAACGCCAACTATAGAATTTATGTTGCGAAACCTTGTGCTTCCGAATGCTCTGTCTAGAACATCACAAGGATGTTACTTACAAGAGCAAACACAGGCAATGTACAGAGGTCTGGTGAGTATGTGTGTGTGTGTTTTGTATGTGTGTGTGTTCTGTATGTGTGTGTGTTCTGTATGTGTGTGTGCATTTAATCTCTAACATGTTAGTATTTCCTGCAAGTATTCCATTCTCTTGAGAGTACTAAAGCAGACGCACCGCCCTTCCTGTGGAAAAGCTAGCTGACAACATCAAAGACTTGTTAGGAAGAGAAGCTTGTAGTTCCTTCCAAAAGTAACTTGCCTATATTCCTCTCCTAGCGATTCTTACGGAGAGATGGTTTTGCCCCCCAGGGACCGTCTGGCAATATCTAGGGACATTTTTGGCTTTGACAACTGCAGGAGGGTGTACTGACACTGAGTGCACAGAGAGGCAAGGGATGCTGCTAAAACATCCTACAATGCACAGGACAGTCCCTCACAACAAAGAATTATCTGGCCCCACACATCAATAGTGCCACTGTGAGAAACTAAATTAGAAGGAAAATACTGGATTTCTGCTACCAGTAGCCACCATTGCTCTTACTTAGCAAGCTCAGTCTCAGCTGTGACAGAATTTAAGTTGGTACTTTGGTAATGCTACTAAGATAATTAGAACCTGAGGATTTTTTTTCCCCTATACCTCTTTCCATAAATGAGCTGAATAAGCAATGAAGTAATTAACTAAGTAAGGATTTCTATAGTTGCCATTTAATGCCCCCACCCTCCACTTCTCCCTCCAGTTCAACGCTAATGCTAAGAAAGGCTAACATTTTATTAAGTTAGAAAGAATAAGATCCTGGCTGTCTGTCATATTTGGATGAAAGCCAAGGAGACAAAACCAAACCTTAGTCTGCACCTCCCTTGGGAAATCTTTGTTCAGTTTAATACTTGTTCAGTCAGCTGTCTGCCTGAATGACAAGGTTTTTATCTCTAATGTGAGCAGCTTTGAAGGCTACTCGCATTATCCATTCCTCAGCAACGGCTGCAGAAACCACAACGTTGCAAACTGATAATTAAATACAGCTGCCTCCACTATGAATTCAATCCTATCAACATTAGCAGCAATCTTAGTGGTTGTTGGTGGGATTCTTTTTCCATTTCCAGACAACATAATTAACTTCACTAGCCTTCTCAGATTAAACAAAACTCAGAGCTAAAGAACGCAGTGAATTAAACTACTATAAATATTATCCATTCAAAGGAATGCAGTTGGATCGTTAGAATACAGAATCAGTGCCAATGCGTTGTCTACTTGTGTCTAGCCACTTGATGTAATACACATTAATATTATTTTCCACATATAAATATGGTCTCAGGTTTCACACACCTAAGCTCATGTTAACTGACAATTTATTGCTAATGAAAAATTAACTCTCGAACATATAAACAAGACAGTTCACAATGCAAAAGAGCCAACTTGTCAAACAATATTGAGATGTACCCACTAAAACAACATTAATACGCTTTCCTATCATTTGGACTCAGTGCAAAAGAAATGTGTTCTGACAGTAAAATAAATTTGTTACTTTGCAAATATTTCAAAACCATCTAATTTTTAAATTGTGATGGTACCCAGAGGAGTATTTAGCCCAAAATGCCCTTTAATATTAGCCATTTAATGAATACTTCATATCTATCATCAGCAAGGAAATTTTCTAAGTTACTTGTTTACTTGCACAAGTATACCAACAGTTGTTTTATTTTTACAGATCAAAAGTTTTAAATAAATAAATAAAAAGGCAAATGAATATCACTACAATCACATTATAAGTATGGTTTATTCAATAATCAGTGGGACTTCGTTAATTTCTATTACTGTTGTAACAGATTATCAAAAATACAATGGCTTAAAAGGATATAAATTTGTTTTCTTTTAGTTCTGGAGGTCAGAAATTTTGACCTAGGTCTCACTGGGCTAAAATCCAGGTGTCACTGGTCTGGGTTCCTTCTGGAGGCTCTAGGAAATGCTGCGTTACCTCGCCTTTCCCACCCTCTGAGGTCATCTGCATTCCATGGTTAGTGGCCCCTCTTCTTCTATCTTCAGAGCCAGCAGAGTAGTATGTTCATACCTCTCTCTGCCCACATCTGGGAAAGATTCCCCACTTGGAGGATTCATGTGATTATACTGCACCCACCTGGGTAATCCAGGATAATCTCCCCTATTTCAAGGTCCTTAAACGTAATCACATCTGCAAAGTCCCTCTCGTTCCCTGTAAGATAACATACTCAGTGGTTCTGGGTATTAGGGGTTGGACATCTTTGTTGAGCCATTATTCTGCCTACTACAGTGACTGCTGAATTTTTACATTAATTTGGATTATGAAAATCAAAAATATATAATGTCCCTAGAAATAACAATGGCTTCTGGATATAAGATTATTTGCTGTTGTCGTTTGGTGCCCTCAAGTCGGTTCCAACTCATAGCAACCCTATAGACAACAGAATGAAACACTGCCGGATCCTGTGCCATCCTTACAAGCCTTGTTATACTTGAGCCCATTGTTGCAGCCACTGTATCAATTCATCTCGTCCAGGGTCTTCCTCTTTTTCACTGACCGTCTATCTCGCCAAGCAGGATGTCCCTTTCCAGGGACTAGTCCCTCCTGGTAACATATCCAAAGAACATGAGACTAAGTCTCACCACCCTTGCTTCCAAGGAGCACTCTGGCTGTATGTCTTCCAAGAAAGACTAGTTCATTCTTCTGGAGGTCCACGGTATACTCAATGTTCTTGACAACACCTTAATTCTAAGGCATCAATTCTTCTTCGTCTTCCTTATTCATTGTCCAGCTTTTGCATATATATGAGGCAATGAAAATACTATGGCTTGGGTCAGTAGAACCTTAATCCTCAAGGTGACATCTTTTTCAACATTTTAAAGAGGTCCTTTGCAGCAGATTTGCCCAATGCAATTGTTGTTTGATTTCTTGACTGCTGCTTCCATAGGTGTTGGTGTGGATCCAAGTAAAATGAAATCTTGACAACTTCAATCTTTTCTCCTTTTATCATAGTGTTGCTTATTGGTCCAGTTGTGAGGATTTTTGTTTTATGCTGAGGTGTAACCCATACTGACGGGTGTAGTCTTTTTTTTTTTTTTTGGCTCTAACAAAGAGAAATTTATTTTCTTACAGTCTAGTAGGCTAGAAGGCCAAATGCAGGGAGTCAGTTCAAGGGGAAGGCTTTCTTTCTCTGTCGGCTCTAGAGGAAGGTCCTTCTTGTCAATCTTCCCCTGGACTAGGAGCTTCTCCGCACAGGGACCCCAGGTCCAAAGGACACACTCTGATCCTGGCACTGCTTTCTTGGTGGTATAAGGTCTATACTCTCTGCTTGCTTCCCCCCCACCCTTTTTTTTTTAATTGTGTTTTAAGTGTAAGTTTACAAATCAAGTCAGTCTCTTATACAAAAATTTATATACACCTTGCTATGTACTCCATGGAAAACCTGGTGACATAGTGGTTAAGAGCTATGGCTGCTAACCAAAAGGTCGGCAGTTCGAATCCACCAGGTGCTCCTTGGAAACTCTATGGGGCGGTTCTACTCTGTCCTATAGGGTTGCTACGAGTCGGAATCAACTCAGCGGCAACTGGCTGGCAGGTACTCCTAGTTGCTCTCCCCCAATGAGACAGCACATTCCCTCTTTCCTCTTGTATTTTCTGTGTCCGTTCAGCCAGCTTTTGTCCCCCTGTACCCTCTCATCTACCTTCCTTCCAGACAGAAGCCACCCACATAGTCTCTTGTGTCTACTTGAGCCAAGAAGCTCACTCCTCACCAGTATCATCTTCTATCTTATAGTCCAGTCCAATCCCTGTCTGAAGAGTTGGCTTTCGGAATGGTTCCAGTCTTGGGCTAACAGAAGGTCTGGGGATGATGACCTCCAGGATCCTTCTAGTCTCAGTCAGACCATTAAGTCTGGTCTTTTTATGAGGATTTGAGGTCTGCATCTCGCTGCTCACCTGCTCCATCTGAGATTACCTGTATGTTCCCTGTCAGGACAGTCATCAGTTGTAGCTGGACACCATCTAGTTCTTCTGGTCTCAGGCTGATGTAGGCTCTGATTTACATGGCCCTTTGTGTCTCTTGGGTTCATAAGGTATTCCACATTCTCCTTTGTTCCAGGTGGGCTGAGACCAACTGCTGCATCTTAGATGGCCTCTTGCTAACCAGAGTGGGATGCAGAATATTTTCTTAATAGATTTTATTATGCTAATTGACCTAGATGTCCCCTGAAACCATGGTCCCCAGACCCCCGCCCCTCCTATTCTGACCTTTGAAGCATTCAGTTGTATTCAGGAAACTTCTTTGCTTTTGGTTTAGTCCAGTTGTGCTGATCTCTCCTGTATTGTGTGTTGTCTTTCCCTTTACCTACGATAGTTGTTGTCTACTACCTAATTAATGAATACCCCTCTCCCTCCCTCCCTTCCCACCCTCATAACCATCAAAGAATATTTTCTTCTGTGTTTAAACTATTTCTTGAGTTCTTATAATAGCAGTCTTATACCATATTTGTCCTTTTGCAACTGACTAATTTCACTCAGCATAATGCCTTAAGATTCCTCCATGTTATGCTATGTTTCGTGGATTCATCATTGTTCTTTATCGCTGCGTGGTACTCCATTATGTGAATATACCATAATTTATTTATCCATTCATCCATTGATGGGCACCTTGGTTGCTTCCATCTTTTTGCTTGAAGGCTGTAGTCTTTAATCCTCATCAGTAAGAGCTTCAAGCCCTCTTCGCTTTCAGCAAGCAAGGTTGTTTCATTTGCCTGTCACAGGTCCTTAGTGAGTCTTCCACCAATCCTGATGCCAAGTTCTTCTTGAAATAGTCCAGGATTATTTGCTCACCATAGGGATTAAATATGTATGATGAAAAGATGCAACCCTGACATACACAGTTCCTGACTTTAAACCACTCAGTATCCCCTTGTTCTGCTTCAACGACTGCCTCTTGGTCTATGTACAGGTTCTTCGTGAGCACAATTAAGTGTTCTGGAACTTCCATTCTTCACAACGTTATCCATAATTTATTATAATACACATAGTTAAATGCCTTTGCATAGTCAATAAAACACAGGTAAACATCTCCCTGGTATTCTCCGCAAGATCCATCTGACATCAGCAATGCTATCCCTTGTTCCATGTCCTCTTCTGAATCTGGCTTGAATTTCTGGCAGTTCTCTGTCAATGTACTGCTGCAGCCATTTTTGAATTATCTTCAGCAAAATTTTATTTGTGTGTGATAATAATGATATTATTTGATAATTTCTGCATTCTATTGGATCACCTTTCTCCAGAATGGGCATAAGTATGGATGTCTTCCAGTTGGATGGCCAGGTAGCTGCCTTCCAAGTTTCTTGGCATAGTCAAGTGAGCATCTCCAGAGTTGCATCCATTTTTTGAAATATCTCAATTGGTAACCTGTCAATTCCTGGAGCCTTGTTTTTTGTCAATGCCTTCAGTACAGTTGGATTCTTCCTTCAATACCATCGATTCTTGATCATATGCTACCTCCTAAAATGCTTGAATATTGACCAATTATTTTTGGTACAGTGACTTTTGTTTATTCCTTCCATCTTCTTTGGATGTTTGCTGTGTCATTCAATATTTTGCCCACAGAATCCATCAATAGTGCAACTTGAGGCCTGAACTTTTTCTTCAGTTCTTTGCTTTTCTGACTCCAAGTATTTGCACATTTCATTATAATACTTTACTTTGTCTTCTTGAGCTGCCCTTTGAAATCTTCTGTTCAACTTTTTTACTTCATTTCTTGTTTGCTTTAGCTACTCTATGTTCAGAGTTGCTTCTGACATCTATTTTGGTCTTTTCTTTCCTGTCTTTTTAATGACCTTTTGTGTATGATGTCCTTGATGTCATTCCACAACTTGTCTGGTCTTCAATCATTAATGTTCAATGCATCAAATCTAATCTTGAGATGGTCTCCAAATTCAGGTGGGATATACTCGAGGTCACATTTTGGCTCTCGTGGACTTGTTTTAACTTACTTCAGCTTCTAACTGAACTTATATATTGATGGTCTGTTTCGCAGTTGGCCCCTGGCCTTGTTCTGACTGATGATATTGGGTTTTTGCCTTTTTCTGCAGATTTTAATTTATTTGATTCCTGTGTTTTCTACCCTGGTGAGGTTCATGTGTATAGTTATCATTTATGTTGTTGAAAAAAGGTACTTGCAATGAATAAGCCACTGGACTTGCGAAATTCTACCATGTGATCTCTGGCCTCGTTCCTATCATCAAAGCCATTTTTCCCAACTCTAGATCCTTCTTCTTTGTTTCCAACTTTTCCATTCAAATCACCGGTAATTATCAATGCATCTTGATTGCATGCTTGATCAATTTCAGACTGTGGAAACTGATAAAAATCTTCAATTGATCCATCTTTGGCATTAGTGGTATGTAAATTTGAATAAAGGTTCAATTATTTGGTCTTCCTTGTTGGCATATGGATACTATCCTATCACTGACAGCATTGTACTTCAGGATAAATCTTAAAATGTTCTTTTTGACGATGAATGCGACACCATTCCTCTTCAATTTGTCATTCCTGGCATAGTAGACCATATTATTGTCTGATTCAAAGAGGCCAATACCAGTCCATTTCAGCTCACTAATGCCTGGGATATCCATCTTTTTATGGATTCCATTTCATTTATTGATGACTTCTCATTTTCCTAGATTCGTACTTTGTACACTCCACATTCTGATTATTAATGGATGTTTGCAGCTGTTTCTTTTCATATTATGTTGTACCACATCAGCAAATGAAGATCCCAAAAGCTTTATTCCATCCACATCATTAAGCTCAACTCTACTGTGAGGAGGCAGCTCTTCCCCAGTTGTATTTTGAGTGTCTTCTTTTTGAAAACTCATGCAGTAATATGGTGGGGGTAGTTTTCTCCATCAAATTCAGGAAACAGAAAGTCCAACAGAACAGAAAGAAATCAGCACAGCCAGTGGAAGAACAATCCCATTCCTACTGATATTCCAGGGAGCTTAGACTTGGAGTCAGCTGGTCTGGATCTACTCTCAGCTCTGTCATTAACTGAAATCATAGCTGGCACTTAAAAATGCCAGGGGATCACTCGAATGTGCCAGAGAATGCTTAAATTTTCAGTGGGGCATATGTGCTATCTGTAAATTAGTAAATTACATATAACATTCAACAAATTAGCTTGTGTCTTTGTTGATTAGTTTGTTCTGAGCATTTTGCAATAACGTGAGTTATTCAGAATAGTTAATGAAATAAATATTCTAGAATTTAACTGTGATGCTAACACTTTCATTTCAACTATTTATAAAAACTTTTCCAAAATCAGTTACATAATTCCCTGAGTTAGTATAAAAAATAGAGTAAAGATACAGTAACGAATTAACCATGAAATTTCTAGTGTCCAGGATACACTGGGAGGAAAGCAAAGGCATGTAAGACATTGTCTCAGACTCAAAGAGTTCATATCTAGTTGGGAGGACAAAACTCAGAACACAAATAAATTAATGACCACAATAGAGGGGACATTCCAAGTGACTGACAGAGATGGACGATGCTATAGGGGTCAGGAGGATTGGAAAATAAGAGTGAGTTGGTGAAATCATAGCAGATTTCATGGACAAATTGGGACTGAGATAGGCCTGAAGAGCTCACAGTTTGTAAATCTGAACTCACATTTTTTATCCCCAAGATGCAATTTTCTTTCAGTGTGCCAACTCCTGTTGATAGTGACTGTGTGGAACTCTGTGTTCAGAAGGATTCTGAAGCCAAATTTTGAATCAGAGGTAAAGAATTCTATAACTGGCAATAACGTCTGCTGTGGAGAGAGGAAGGAAGGATGGAGAGGAGCCCAGCTCTACGCTCTTTTGACCAGCTCTGCTTCCTCCCTACAGCTCTACTCCTATTCCTTCTTTGTAGTCACTACCTATTGACCTCTTTCTTCTTTTCTTTCTTCTCTTTCCTCAGGTTCTTCACTCTTCTCGGTTTTTCCAGTAAAATCATCCAAGCTATCCTTTCTTTTGGTTAGTGAACCAACTATCCACCATGGCATGTTCCCATTCAACCCTGAAGCTTCAACAACTCCCAGCTCTCTTTAGCAGCCAGTGCCTTGCCCCGACCCCACTGTTTATCATTGTGAACTATTTAGGCTTACTTAGGAGGGGTTCTCAATGAGACGAGAGGAGCATAAAAGTTGTTGATGCTGAGACAGCAAACTGCCTGCACTAATGCCTGCCTCTGTCAGATTTATAGAATCCATAGAATGTGAGAGCAGGAGGAGACCTTAGAAATCACGTTTAATTTCTTTCTTGTATGAAAGAAGCCTCTGTCAGATTTATAGAATCCATAGAATGTGAGAGCAGGAGGAGACCTTAGAAATCACGTTTAATTTCTTTCTTGTATGAAAGAAGATGATAATGCCCAGGAAATTAAGTGATTTTCCCAAGGAAAAAACAAATGTTTTATATTTATAGCAGAAATAGGACTAGAACTTAGAACTTCCTAATCCTGCTCTTGCAAATGCATCGCTCCCTCTCCCCGTAAGTTAATCTATGAGAAGATATATTATCTTGCCTCATCTGTCCGGTCTGTATTTCTTTTGCCCTTTCTTTCACTCACCCTACTCCTAAGACAGCTACTAGGAGGTTCCTGGTATGTAATTTTACATTGTTTTTATTTGAGATTATCTTTTAATGCTTCCTGAATCTCCAATGCATGTTTATCCAAGCATTGCATATCATGCGTGATAATTCTTAGTATGAAAGGGATCATACTAGTGGTTGGAGAATTCTTCACTAAAACCTATACTATCTATCCTACAACACAGTAGGTCATGTCAGATTTCTGAGGTCCATAAAAACCCACATATTTCCATGTCATATGTTATTGACAGGTAGTATTTTAATTACATCATATCTATACCTCAAATTAGTGTTTGTTGCATTTAGTTCATACTTATATTTGTTGGGGATTACTGAAAGTATAATAATAAAGAAAAAATATTTTTTTTTCCTATAATAATAATAATAGACACCATTTATTGGGTACTTATTGTCAGGCACTTCAGTGAGTGATGCCCATACATACATTACTTAATTCTTTCATCAACCCAGCAACTAGGCATTATTACCCATTTTACAGACAGAAGTAATGTAGAGGCAATTCAAGAAGTATACATTCCCTTGGCATAATTTTGTGAATGGATTCACAAATGTCTTAAATTCATTTAAATGAATTCATATCATTAAAAAAAAATCCTGCACTGTTTATTCCATGCGCATTCTACCACACACAGATTCATAGGCTAAAACCATCAGCCCTCTCCTTTCCGAAGTGTGTAGTTTATTCAGTGCTACCCATTTGAAAAGCAAAGGATGCCACTGCCATGCAGTTTAGGTAGATTTCCTGGGAAAGGGTTTCCTTTTTATGTCTCCAGTCCCCTCGTGACCAAAGGCACCCAACAGATCCCAGGCCAGCCTCAGAGATGCTTCCTGGGACACACTAAAGGCTCCTCTTTGGCTGAAACACACTGGCCCAGACCGTGGTTGAACCTGTGACCTACAGTTTCATTAGTACTGGCTTCAAACGGCTTTAACTCTGCCAGGCAAATTTATGTAATTGTATGACTGCTGAATACATACTTGAAAAGGCTTCAAAGAAAACAGTTTTGTCTCTATAAACATCAGTTTTCACACCTCAAAACCATTTCACAGACCCTTTATTCCAAATCAAAATCGCTAGAGAAAATGTATACAGGACATTTAAGTGGTCCTTGTTGAGGCTTGCAATGGGATGTTTATGCCTATTTATAAACTTCTGCCATCAGAAATCTTGGTATCTCAGTCTCTCTCTCACATTTTGATTAGGAGAAAAATGTAAACTACTCTTCTCTGCTCGCCCTTTTGCAAGGTTAGCTAGCACTTTGAGCCACTAGCAATTGAAAGCTAGTAGCTAGAAAGTAATTTACTTCGAGTCTCACTCTTCAGAGCTAGTACAATCTGAGCACATTTTTGCACCAAAGACATTAAGGGAGAATTCCTTTTCAAGTGGTTATTCTTGAATTCATTTACTTTTGACACACACAATGAAATCCCAATTCTCCTGCAGGCTGCAGTGCCTTTGTTTGCTATGTGCACTATCTCCCTGCATCTTTGAACGAACAGCCATGGAAGTTTCAGAAACTTGTGACTGCTTCTTCAAGATGGACTACTGTATTACCACTGCAACTTAGCCGGCTGATGATTTTTCAACCACTATTTTGCTGTTTCCTTTAAGAATGAAAAATGACAGAAGGTTCTCACTTTTAAACAGGTACCATAAAGCATTTGAATCTGTGGCAAGTGCACTTTCAAGCAATAAAAGTATCTCTGATAAATGGCAATAACTATGATTTATAATGTGATAAGAACCTGAAACATCTCTTCAAATCTATAGAAGATATTCCTGTCGGCTGGGAGTCATTTTAAAAGCCAGAGGCAAGAGGAAAGGTGAATTTGCATGGCCCAGTTAAACGACGGGATTTCTAACAAGATGGATGACAAGAGCACTATGCGACCAGAAATACAGCAGTGTCAACCACAAATACAGCATCACATCAAAGAGGCAGAATAATGTTAGGATTGACAACTCTCTGTTGGAACCCCAGCACCCACAATTACTAGTGATGTGGCCTTGGACAATTTATTTAATCTGTTCTTGCCTCCACCTTCTCATCTCCAAAAGGGAGACGATGATACTAAAAGATGCATTTCATAGAAAGGCTATGAGGAATAAATGCACCGTGTATTTGATAAGTATTTGGAGAAATCCTTATTCTAGTCTGTGGCACATAGTAAATGTTCCATATATTTTAACTATTACACATGAAATTGGAGGTCACCTAGAGGTTCAGATTAAAACGAACTACAGTAGAGGACTGGCCCTATTATATCCTATCTTGTGCTTATGTCTAGTACACATGCCTTTCAATACAGAAAATACAAAGCTATTCTGTGTGATTAATCAATTCCCTTGCAACTCTGGCTGGCCTGGAGAAATACCTTTGAAAAACTACAAACAAAATTGGTAGATTCTTTCTCATCATATCTTTGATGAACTTTTTCAAATAAGTCTCCTTTAGTTTATCCTTTCATGTCAAATGCTTTATCTTCAAAATAGGTCTGTTTCCTTCTTGTTCTCTTCCTTATCATGTTTTACGATAAAGCCTATCATCAGGCCCAAGGATTTCTGCTATTTAAACTCATATCTTAGTACTTTAGAGAGTTTGAATAATTATCTCAATCTTCAGCATTCACATTTTAACCTGAAAAATGTCTGTGAATACAACAATAATGTCATTATGCTATAGGTATATATAAAAAAAAAAAGATGCTTCAATTACAGAACTCTGGTTTCCGTTGACAATTTAAATTCATAGCAAATTTGGGACTTAAATTGCCTCCAGAAAATAGCAATTGGTTTGTGGTTTTGCCTCTTTAAGAAGACACCAGTTAGAGGGGCAGAACTGAAGATAAAGAATCCTGCTAGAGCAGCCAGGGTAAAGATGTTTTCCAAAGGTTTATGCCTGAAGATAAAGACCGCACATTCAATACATGCAAGCCATTTGTAAGCAACTATCAAGCAGGGGCATCTGGTAGACCAGTCCCCCCAGTCAAGACTGCATAGAAAATGAAAATGTCTCCCCAAATACCAGTGTGCCAGAAGACACAATGAAAAAGAGGCACATCTTGACTATGAAACAATGACATCCAAGGCAAATTCATACTAAGAAGATTAGGTAGGCAGACTTGCATCCAACTAGTTTCAGTCTGAAATAAGCCAATGTGGAAAAGATCTCATTTTCAAATCTCCATCACGATTTCATCCAAGTACCAAGATCACCTCTGGAGGAATACAAAGGAAGCATATTGTTTTCTTCTTTTAACCAAATAGTTTCACTCTAAAATCAGTAAAGAGAAATTTGGCAAGCATTTTTGACTCTTAACATCATTAATTCATACAATAAATACACACAGAGCCCTACAATGTGGAAGGAATCATCCAGAATTATTGTTTAGTAATCCACTGGATCTACATTACAAAACTTAATTATATTCTGGTTAAATGTTTAGAGGCAAAAAAGAGATCAGACTTTTTTTTTTAAACAGCTCTGGCTTAAAATTCTCTATTACAACTGACGGATTACAACCTCTAGAAACCCGAAAGAGTTGTTAAAATAGAATCTTAATGCAAAGTAACTTACAACTGCTGGCTAGAAGAGGTTAGGAATTAGGCAAGGAAAACGGGTCAAGTGGAGTGAGAATGCTAACACAGGGGAGTTATGCTAGAAACAGTCAGAGCAGTGCGCTTCTGTAACCCCCTCCCAATTGCTGAGGCCAAGCACACAGTGTCAAGAAAGGCTGTTTATCCTCATAGGAAAAAAAAAAAGTTGCAGAGTAGACAAAGAAAGAAGAGAATGAAACTGGAAGTCTTCCAATGGCAAATTATTAATGCCTTCTCTTTGAGAAATTGCAAGCAGGCTGAAAAAGGTGTAACCTGAAGAGAAGGATCAAAGACTGAAATAAAAGCTTTGATGCCTAAGTTGCTCTGCAGTCCCAAAGCACTGTGGAGCCACGAATGCAGCTGGGAAGGTTGTTAACTCCAAGGAAATTTTGAAATGAATTGGTTATTTAATCCCTGGGAGGACACAGGAATGGGATTATGTAATGACTAGGTGCCCATGAAATTTAGTGATGGCATTTAATTTGAAGCTAAAATATTTCTTTCAAGAATTCTTACATCTTTAAAAACCTAAGTTGATTGCTTGATATGAATGTATGTCTTATTTGAATAAAAATTCATTTCTCAAAAGGTAACATTACTGATTGGATCACGTGGGGTAATGTAAAACTAAGCTATCTATCTCTTGGCAAAGCCCAGCAGGACATATCAAGCAGCCACAACCCTGCAGCACTATTCATCCAGAGACAAGGACCCAAAATGCTGACGTAATAACTCAAAGAAAGATAAACTGCCTTTTAAGCCCAGATTTACAGCCTCAAATTCAAACACACAACAATTAGTGGCAAGTGAAATGGTTACATGGCATTCCGATTAATCCATAAATTTATTCACTCAGCACACACATTTAAATCTCAATTGTGTCAGGCTTTTTTTTTTTTTTTGCTGGGGACCAGATACAAAAATGCTAGGATTCAGTCCTGGCCTCAAAAATCACCATCTAGAGATCGTGGAACCTGAGACTTTGAAGTGGTCTTAAAGATCTTTTTTTTTTTTTTTTCCTACTATTCATCTTAATTTTTTCCATCTCTTTTATGCCAATCCCACCACATGGTCATTCATAATCTGGCGGTATATCTCCAATGAGAAAAAAATTATCACTTCCCTGGGAAGAAAGTTTTTCCCTTTTTGCTTCAAAAAGTGTAGATAAAGTAAGGCTCAGCGTCTTACCAAAAAACAAATAAATAAGAAAACTATAGAAGTAGCCACTCTAATTAAGCCTCTGAAATTGGCTTTCATGCATTTTTCTTTTTTGCTTAGCACAAATGTTCCTGTAACTTGATAAGTAGCACACACACACACACCCTCATTGTTAATGATCAGATATCAAAAGACTGTCTTTAATGTTACAGGTTGTTACTGAGTCTCACCTATTGATCCCTACCTGATTCCCACAGGTGACATTTTACAACAGAGATAAGTTGAAGCCAGAAGGACCAGGATGCAGTTTAAAGCAGCAAAGAAATCTTCTAGAGGCCTGTTTTATGCCTGCACTGATTACGTCTTCCAGGACTCAACAGGGCCAGGTGAGGGTACACTGTACAGGCAGTCCCCAGGTTACAAACAGATCAGTTCCTAAGTGTGTCTTTAAGTTCAATTTGTAGGTAAGTCGAAACAGGTGCATACGGTTCTTATTTTTTTAGTTTTAGTGCTAGAGAAGGAGGCTTGGTGGTGCTATGGTTAAAGGGCTCAGTTGCTAACCAGAATGTCAGCTGTTGGAACCCACCAGCCGCTCCATGGGAGAGAGACATGGCAGTCTGCTTCCGTAAAGATTTACAGCCTTGGAAACCCTATGGGGCAGTTCTGCTCTGTCCTATAGGGTCTCCATGAGTCTGAATCCACTGCATGGCAGTGGGTTTGGTTTTTTCATAGGAATTTGTTCAATCATTTCTAAGTTAGGTCAAATTTACATACCGCTGAAGGGCAAGTATGAGTTGTCCATAAGTCAGACATTTTTTACCCTGGGACTTACTGTATTTCCACACAACAAGGTAGGAAAGTAGAACAATACCTTTTTAAACAAAAGGGGGACATTTTGAGTATAATAAATAGGCAATAAAATGCTTATTTCTAGCTTACAAAAACAAGTTGCTGTCAAGTAGATCCCATGTGTGTCACAGTAGAACCGTGCTCCATAGGGTTTTCAATGGCTGATTTTTCTGAAATAAATCACCAGGCCTTTCTTCCAACGTGCCCCTGGGTGGACTTGAACCTCCAACCTTCTGGTCAGCAGCCAAGTGCATTAACCATTTGCATCACCCGAGGACTCTGCACTAGCTTATAACAAACAAAACATTGCTTAAAGCTTCAAAAGGCACTCAACCACTTAAGCTTATGAAAACTTCTTAACCATTTGGAATATTTCTCATTTGTGATTAAAAAAGCTAGTTTAGTGATTGGCATGATGATTTGTTGAATTAATGAATAAATGAATGCACAAAGAAATAAATGAATGAGTATATAGTATCTCAAGAAGAGTAACAGAGAGATACTTTGTTCAAGTATCATATCAGTGGCTAGAAAGTCCTTTCCAACTTTATTCTGTATAACTTATTAACGGCTTCTCCGTTCTTTTTCAGTACGTACATGACTTTGAATCATGAAAAACATCATATTATCATTCTCTGTTTATAAAACTATTAGATTTACTCAGCTTTAATTTCCTTGTTCCCTAACTTCACTTGTCAATTGGCTATGAAAAAGCATTCTTCACCCTATAGTATTTTCCCTAATGTATTTATAAAACTTTAATCGCAGCTTGTCATGAAAAAAAAAAAACATTTAAGAGACTCATAGAAAATACATTTTTGTCTTCTTTAATTGTGTCATAGGCATAAGCTGGAATTACCTGAATAAGGGAAAAAAAAACAAAAACTTTGAATCAACATTTTTCAAGATATGCCCAATATATCAACTTTTATATTTCTTCTGGAAACCCTGCTGGTGTAGTGGTTAAGAGCTACAGCTGCTAACCAAAAGGTCAGCAGTTCAAATCCACCAGACGCTCCTTGGAAACTCTATGGGGCAGTTCTACTCTGTCCTATAGGGTCACTATGAGTCGGTATTAGCAAATTTGTCTTATACTTCTATTTCCTCCTGTATAACTTCTCTGTTTGATTTGCTTCCTTCCCATTTTAGTATCTACCCTGCTCACTCCTTTTCTTGTATTTGTTTGTAACATAGCTTCTTTAAATCCCAACAGCATTTACCCATAATTCTCTAAGTGAACAATGAAAATACTATCCCGCTTACCTGATGTTCTGATTTTCACTAACTTACTTTTTTTTTTACTGCCAACTATACCATTTATGTAGTCCATAAAACCAAAAACCAAACCCACTGCTTTTAAGTTGATTCTGACTCACAGCGACCCCATAAATGCCTATATAACTGTAGTATATAGGTATTTGAGCCTTTCATTGTGTTTTGTGTTGTTGTTGTTTTTCAGTAAGTGAAAATTACCACAGCTAAGCCCTGGTAGCACAGTGGTTAAGAGCTTAGCTGCTAACCAAGAGGTAGGCAGCTACTCTTCAGAAGCTAGTGGGTTAATGCCTTATATTCCGCATTTGTGAGTAACACAAGGGCAGCAACAATGTTCTTTCTCTAGTCTATGCACAGAGAATGTTTAAGGTGCTTTGCCCACATTAGGCTCAAATGAAGAACAATATTTCTCTACCGAACTCCAGTTAGACAGAGAAGGAACCACATCAACTTGTATACATGCTGGAGGAAAAAAAATTAGTTCTAGTTTTCTCTTCAGGTATTCCTGACACGCTCTTCAGCCAGCTGTAATATATTCCTGCTTAATTCACAGATTTATTTTGACCCCTCTCCAAGGTTAGATGTAATATAAGCATCTCAACATTGCAGCAATTTCAGTATCCTGGAGAAGATTATTTGTGATAAACGAAAGCTAAGCAGGGGTCACTAGAACTTGCAACAGAACAAAACACATCATCTCTTCTGTCAAAAATTTTTTTTAAAAACAGCCTTTATTTGTTACATAACTACATCTCCAATTGCTAAATATTCTTTATCATGTAGTTTTTAAAACTATTTTTAAGCCATTACAATGACTTCAACAAATGTTCACTCAAAATCCAGGCAGGTTTTTAAAACTTTAGGTCTCATGTACTTTAATTCTTCTACTCCCCCACATCCCCAGGCCCCCACCATTGTTCAGAACTAACGGATTATAAAAATGTTATTTTTGCATTTGCCTTCTGTAGTTTGTCATCTGGTTCAATAACGGGTGGGCTAAGCCATTACTTCAACCCACCTAGGCAGTCCAGATGCTATTGGTCTTCAGCCACAATGAGGAAAGTCCTCCTGTAGTACCATCCTGCACAACTGACCAGCCACTGAGTGCTACTTAATTTTCTCTGTATTCTCCCTCACACAAGCAAGTACTTTTATTCTTGAAGGAGAAGAAAAGGGAAAGACAGCCCCTTCATTTGTTCTTAAACCTTTCATGTGGGGCACTTATCTCAATGGCAAAAATACGTATTATGGTTGTAATTATCCCCTCTAGGAATGTGAAGGTCAAGGGAAATTTATATAGTGAAATAGAGAAGAAGAAAGAAAGTTTATAGGGGAATATGTGTGAAGGCAAAGCAAGAGAAGGGGTGGGTGTGATCTGCTGTAAGATGTCTGGTCAGAAACCCAGACCTTTACGATGTATGTCTGGAGCAAATACAGCAGGAACTCTTTGGTCCACTGGCATTAATGAAGTAACGGGTTGTCGTTAACCTCTGAGCTTGCCTCGGAGCCAGTTCTGCACCTCAGGATAGAAGCAGCATGAACAGTAGCCTTCACGGCACATTTAGAAATCAAGCCCGCCCCGATTCATGCACAATGAGATCAGAACATTGTGATCCATGGGGTTTTCGGTGGCCAGTTTTTTAAAAGTAGATTGCCAGGCCTTTCTTCCTAGGCTGTCTCAGTCTGGAAACTCCACTGAAACCTGCTCAGCATCACAACAACACACAAGCATCCACTGATAGATGGGTGGTGCCTGCACCTGAAATCCACTGGCCAGGAATGGAACCCTGGTCTCCCACATAAAAGATGAGAATTCTACTACTGAACCACCACTGCCGTCTGTGTTGCCAGAGCCCCTGTTAAATTGTAAATACATTAAGCCAGTAATGCCTATGAATACTTTCAAGTTGTTCATTGGGAGAAACAATGGAATTAAATTGTGATGGGTGAAGGGGAGGAAAGAGAGAACTGCATGAAGTCCCAGATGGAGAAGGAGGAAGAAGGCTCTCCCCAGCCCCCTCTGCCTCCTCCACCACAGCTCACACAGTGTGGAGAAAGATCTGGGTTGAAGTCTTGGCTCCACTACTTATAAGCTACGACTTGAGCAAAAATAAATTAAGCTTTCTGGGACTCTGTCACCTCAATTCTAATTTGGGAATAATATGAACACCCTCACAGAGTGGGTGTTAGGCTTAAATGAAGCAACATATGGGAAAGCACCTTGTTAAATGTGTGTGTGTGTGTGTGTGTGTGTTTTAAACTACTATATATCTATGCTATTATTAGTTGAGCAGATTAGAAAAATAGGTTTAGAATTTTTTATTTCTATTAAATTTTGAGAAACTGAAATATATATGTGTGTACATGTGTATGTGTATAATAATATATTCATTCCTCAGAGCAGCACTTCATAACGTGGGCACTACAAAATAAAAGAACTTCAAGACACTTCCATAAAAAGGGCTATATAGTCACATAGGTTTGGAACACAGGTAGTCCCCAAGTCATGATGTACTTTACCACCATCAGTTTTCGGAGTTTTTTTTTTTTTTTTAATACACCTTACTGTTACTGATATGTACTACATACAGTGTTACAGTACATAATTTGCTGATGTTACCATTCTTAGCTGTTCAATCTCAGATGTTCAGTTTTACGATTTATTATTCTAAACACTGCCACAGAGATCTAGTTTTCTAAACTAAATCAAGGGTTTCAGCTGCTTGAAAACATGGACCCAAACGCTGATCGCTTTGCTAAAGCTGACAGGCAGATTCAGGAAGCAGTGAGATGTTACTGCAAAATACATGAAGAAAAAAAAGAAGAGGATGATACAGACAACTCACACTAATTTTCTGGCTAGACACGCCATCCCCATTCCCAGGGGTAACCCAGATGATACAGAACCTTCCACAAGTAGAGTTCTTACCACAACTGACAAAACGTCAGCATCATCCAAAACTTCATCTTCAGAGTAAATTTCTATGATTTGTATATTTTTTACGTATGTGGGTACTAAAATATATCTGTAAGTTTATATGTAATGTTTCTAACCCCCAAAGACAAAGATCAGATTTATAAAGATACTGATAGTAAAAGACAATAATAATGAACACTTTAAAAAAAAAATGAAGTATTTGACTTACGTCAGAACCAACTTACGACAGGGTAGTCAGAACAGAACCTTGTTGTAAGTCAGGGACTACCTTACACAGGAATCTATATATCCTTCTGAGGGAGTCTTAATACACATTAGCAACTAAAGGATCTGGAAAGTCCTATAAGAATGAACACGATTTAATGTTACTTATACCATTGGCCTAAACGGTATGCCAGCCACTTTTTTATGCCTCTGGACCTCAGAGGTAAGGCGTTATTCTGTTTCTAACACATTTAGCATCAAGGTTGGTTCCTTTTGAAATGTGTGAAGCGCAGCAGACCAGAGCTGAAGCCTCGCTGTTGTGTAGGTTGAACATTCTATTAGGTGAGGCTTTCTGGATGTGTTAGTTTTGTAAGCTTTTGCCTGTTTTCCTTTATTTCTGTGAGATAAGGCTTGCAAGCAGAGTTATGGCTTTCCTGTATGATAGGGAACTTTGATGTGTTTGATTTGGTTTCAAACACATTTGGAAAACCAGAAGTTCTCCGTGTAACCTAATGGAAAGGCACCAGCAATAAATTATCTACCTAGTTCTCAGTGGCATACAGTCATGGCATAGATTGGTGGCGCCAAAGCACCACTCACCTCACTGGTGAATTTTATTGCCAGATCATGTTTCTCAAAACCCATATTACCAACCAAAAATTTAAACACACTCAATTAGTAAACATGCATTCCTATCCTGAAAACACATGCCATCCCCCAAAAAAAAAAATTAAGGAGAAAAAATGCAGTAACAAAAACACAGTGTTTCCCAAATTCATTGTCACACAGAAACTTCATTGCATATAATACTTCTTAAAATCTAATGGAACTACTGATGCAGAGGAAAAAAATTTGAGAAATACAGTTCATTACAGTAGATTACTCATGTTTTAAAAATGTAATAATAATGCATCCAGCTTTTTACTATGTCTGAGCTGTAAGAATTGGGTTACCCAGCACAGATGCATCTGTTGAGAACAAGGTCCTAACTTGAGCAACTAAATTATACCGTCAGTGTCATCAAGCCTTGATTATGTACTCGATTATGGCTATTCTCCTCCCTTTATCTAACCTAAGAGGCTTTCGGCTTTGTCTTCTCTGGTCTTCTATTTTGCTTCTTCCAGGAAAGGCGCCTTAAATCATCTTCAATATAGCCTAGGCCCAGGTTAACTGGGTCCCTAGGACCCTCCTTCTGGGGAATACACTGAGGTGGCAGGCCCATCAGGTGCTTCTTCCTGTCTCCCATTTCTAGACAATAAAATCCACCATCTTAATATCTTCATTGACATTACATGTCCAAGGAGGTGAGACCCAAAGTATTTAGCATGTCAACAATGTGTGGCACGACATTAATATCTAATCTTATTTGTCACCACTCTTCAGGTCCCACTCTCCCCATGAAATGGTTCCCTATGTCCCTTTGTTTGAATGTATTTCTGGGAACACCATTCATCACATTATAATTATTTGTTCTGGTTTTTAACCAGAATGTAGTCTTTCAATGGAAGAGCTATGCAGTTCTTACGTAGGTCTTAAGCAGTCACTCGATAAGTGTACTTGTAATGAGTAAAACTTTAAATGAAGAAAATAATTTAGCTCATACTTTTTACAGAAAGAATGTTCTCTAAGCATAGTCACAAGGTGTAAATGCTAAAAATAAAGCGTAAGTCCCCTATGTCCCTTTCATGGAATAAATATAAACTATACATTTTATGGTGGCACAGTGGTTAAGAGCTTGGCTGGCAACCAAAAGGCCAGCAGTTGGAATCCACCAGCTGCTTCTTGGAAACCCTCTGGGGCAGTCCTACTCTGTCCTATAGGGCCACTATGAGTCGGAATCAACTCGACGTCAACAGGTGTGATTTTTTTTCATTTGATACACTTTATGAACAAAAAAGTTCTTACATTTTAGACCAACAACTTAGCCTGGCAGTTGAGAGGAGTCATAGTGTTGGCTCCACACCCTGGCTAGGTCATTTACTATTTGTATGATCTCCTGCAAGTTACTTAACTTCTCTTTATTTCAGGTGTGTCACCTGTAAAACCAGTTACCAGTTGCTGTTGAGTCTATTCCAACTCAATTAGATCCCATAGGGTTTTCAATGGCTGATATTTTGGAAGTAGACTGCCAGACCTTTCTTTCGAGGTACCCCTGGGTGGACTCCAACCTCCAACTTTTTGGTTAGCAGTAGAGCACTTTAACCATTTGCTCTACCCAGGGATTGTCATCTGTAAAAGGGGAGTATTACAAGGTTGTTGTATTAAATGAGCTAACATGAGTAAAGCACTTAGGACAGCGCCTGGCCTGTAGGAAGCGCATTAGGTGATTAGCTATTGCTGTTACTATCCTCCACCTTCAACAGCTTCTAGTTCCTCACTAATTACACTCTGTAGAATCTAACCTGGGAGAGAGGTCATTTTCCTCTCGTGTCATATTGGCAACACTGGGTGATTTTCTGCAGTCTTTTTTAAACTGCTTCTTATGCTTGCTACTATTGGCCATGCAACAGCATAGCTGAAAAGGTATATTAGTAAAAATGTTTCAAAAGCCTCTATTTTGAAATCAATGTCAGTGTAGTAGATCTCCTGCATGGACTCAAAATAGCAGGACGCTCTGTTCCTAGGCCCACAGGAGGATGTCAGATAGTTACTGCTTTACTCTTCTCGGAAACAGCCCCTCCATCCCTGTGCTGTACCTGCCTATTTCTACCGTCATATCCTTCCGCCGAGTTTCACAGAGCAGAATGTAGTTGCCTCGATGTGGACCTACTAGAACCCTGCTGAGGGCTTAAGGCTCTAATGCATCTTTATGTGAAGAACAAAATCACACTGAATTTTACACTGTCAGCTCCCGCTAAGGACGCACATAAATTTATCTCCACCGTATAACCTGCATTTCATTTCATACCATTTCCTACTAATGCTCATTTAGGATAGCAGATTAATAAGCGTGTTCAATTAATGATTTTGCATTTTTTCCAAATTAAATCTCCTTCCCACACTACTTTTATACTTCGATTAAAATAAGCCATCAAGTTTTCCTAGCATGATTTGCTCTTTATAAACCCCCTGCCACTTTTTCCCCATTTTCATTGTTTCAGTACACCAACTGCCAAAATGAGGCTGTGGATAAAGAGAAAATGTTTTGTAAACTCCCCACATACAGAATGCTCTTGGGGACATGCCATTTTAAGAAAATCCTTTTACCTGACCTAGTATCCACACAGAACAGATATATCACACAAGGAGCCCACTAAACTGGTGGGCTCAAAGTCAAACCTGGGACTGAAAACCCAAGGTTTGCTCATATTTCTCACAGGATGGGAAGCAAAGCAGCAGCAGTGTGCTTTCCCTGCTCATTTTATGCTTTTTCCCTAAAAAGTCTCTGAGAATTATAGTCAACGACAAGAAGTAACACTTGGATAATGCTTTCTAGCTTAAAAATGATGTGCATTTCCTCATACAGTTCTCACAAATAATAACCTCGCAGACAGATAATATTGCCAAGTGTTATTACATAGGTAATATATATTCTATTGTTATACAGGTACCATGGTTTGAAGATTAAGCTTGCAGGATCTGAACCCAGCATACATGGATATGGATCCCAGTTCCCTGCTTCCTAGCAGATTGACCTTGAGCAAGTTCAAATGCCTCAGCCAGGTGCACAACGGGGTGAGTAAGGGTACCTAACTCACAGATTTGTTGTAAGGATTAATAATTCAATACATGTAAATTGTTTCGAAAAGTGCCTGGTGTACGATAGGTGTTCAGGAAATTATAGCTATGATTGTTATTTGACGAATGATGACATTGAGGCTCAGGGAACTGAAATGATTTCTCCAACATAATATAGGTGGTCAATGGCGAGACCCAACCTCAATGCCAGAACTCCTGGGGGCTTTCCATGTTACCAGACACATCCCAGCAACATCCTATTTTTAATGCACATAAACATCATACTTTAGAGACATCTGGGGACTCTGTCATAGACATAGAAGTAGAGCACCAATGAGTACCGTTGTGTGCTTAAGATACTCCAACTGCTGGACAGTTGCTCAAAGAACTGGACTTAGGGAAGTCAAAGTCCTTATAAGATCCCATCACATAGCCATCTCTGCATGAAATTTTAGAATGGCTGGTTTGGCTAGACCAAAGATGGCTAAGGAACTGCCGCACTGGACCTAACTTAAGCCATTTTTTGACTGATTCTATGTACCCCAGTGGTTAAGAGCTACCTACAACCGCTAACCAAAAGGTCAGCAGTTCAAATCCACCAACTGCTCCTTGGAAACCCTATGGGACAGTTCTATGCTGTCCTATAAGGCCACTATGAGTCAGAATCAACTTGATGGCAACGGGTTTGGTTTGGTTTGTTTGTTTGTTTTATGTGCCTTGGTGTTACAACACTTAGGCACTCAGCTGCTAACCAAAAGGCAGGTAGTTCAAATACACTCAGTGGCTCTGTGGGAAAAAACATGGTGATCTGCTTCCATAAAGATTATAGCCTAGAAAACCCTATGGGACTGTTCTACTCTGTCACATAGGGGACCCTATGAGTCAAAATAGACTTGACAGCACCAAATGACAACATGTGCATCTCACTGCAGCCAAAAGAACCATCTGTATTATTATTATTCTTCTTAAAACTTGTGTTATTTCATGTCTCAAGCATTATACTATTCCCTCTTTCCCACTGCATATTATTATTCTCTTTATCTTTAATAACTAGTTGTATTTTTAAATCTTCTGAGAAACTTGCCTTGGCCTCCTAGCATGACACTGATTGGACCTGCTCCTGTTTTCCAATAGGACAAATTATCCTCCCCCATAGCTCTTGTGAGCTACATTGTAATCACTGGTTTCCCGGTATCTATTTCCAACCACAGTGAGAATATCATATTTAGTTTCATATCAGCAATGCCTAGCATAAAGCCTGGCATAAAATATTTACTGACTGACTGAGAGTCTGAATGAATGAATTTATGAATAAAAGAGACGGGAAGACCTCAGAGTCTTAGCATTCAACCATTAGGCACATTATCATTTAACTTCTCATCAGAGAAAGGCAAAATGGAATAAATGATGACGAGAAAAGGTGTGACTTTGCATGTGATATTAATCAGTTAATGAAGCTCCCATAGAATGTTAAAAAAAAAGAGAGAGAAAATTTCACCACCAGCTATCTAGCCTGATTTGCATGTGTTCAAATTTTCAAAGTATTCCTTTCGATTTCTTTAATCAATAGTTATTTTAGAAAGCTCTTCATTACTTCTTAATTGTCCAAATTCATTTTTCCTTATTAAAGGCAGGTTTTTTCAAATGAGTTAAGTAGATCAACAATTTTCAAATCATTATTTTGACTTCAAGCATTTCTTCAGTTATTGGAATGCCCCTTCTCTCTCTAGGACTAGAGTTTTTTCTCCATCTTTAAAAGCCCATCTGGCTCAATTTCTAGTCTTCTCTTAGCCACACATTTTAAATACAGTCAGCTTTACCCAAAACAGCAGTCTATGTTTACCATAACTGTCATCTACCATATCCTGATTTTGGGTGAAGATGCAAGTGATTCCCTAACATTTCCAAAACTAAGTAAATTATTAGGATTCATCCAGATTTTAATCCAACCCAACCAAATAAACCAGTAAAGCCATTACAATGGCCCACAAAACATTTTACAAGTCATTTAAATGAATATATCAAAATGGAAAATACACACACTCACTGACTCTACAATCCCATTAATAGAAATCACTCCCACAGAAATTAAACCACAGTATGTCAGAAGATATGCAAAATAAAGTTTATTGTAGCATAGATTGTTGTGACAAAAACTGGAAACAAAGTGAATGCCCGTCAATAAAGGAGTGTTTGGAAATCTCCGGTATACCCATACCGTGGAATATTATACCACCATTTGTATATGATTACATTAACTCAGATGAAAGCACAGAAGGTATTCATCAGGTTGTTACTGGGGAGAGGAGAGGCAGGTGGAGGGAAAGAGGTGAACCGAAAGGGGAGGGTAAGAAAAAAAAGTGGGGCATTTATGACCAAACATTTTATAGGATGTGATCTCATCTATGTAAAATTGCAGAATTATGCATGAATATAAATAAATATACATAAAAACATGCCCACCTTGATTATCTGAGGATAATGAGACTGTAAACTTTTACTTCCTTACATTGCATAAACTGTTTTATTTATTATTCGAATTTTGATAGTTTGAATTATTGGCTTTATATCATGTGAATTATTATTTTATATAATTTGGGAAACAACATTAAAGTTATTTTCATTGTGATATATATATACATATATATCACAATGAAAATACATATGTATACAGACAATGTGTACACACATACTACATGTATGTGTGTGTCTCTCTATATATAGACACACACACACGGAGAGAGAAAGACAGAGACAGAGAGAGTAGTATAGATAAAACCAAAAGTTTGGTGGTTCCAATCCACCCAGAGGCACCTCAGAAGAAAGTCCTGGCAATCTACTTCTGAAAGATCACAACCACTGAAAACCCTACAGAGTACAGCTCAACTCTGTTGTCTCGCCACGAGACAACAACTGGTTTGGTCCAGGTTTACAGGCAGCATCAGCAGTCCACAACCTACTCACTTGATTAAACAGAGTCCTGCCAATATATTCTTTAAAAAAAAGTCTCTGCTGATTTTAATTTTAAATCCACTTTCAAAACTAAATGTCATTCCTTCTTAATTGAGTTCTCCACTTCTTGCCCCAGATGTTTGGTTTCCAGGGAAGTATTCGGAATTCCTCTATAAATCCCCCTTAAATTTACATACTTTGTGATATCTTATTTTTCTAGATGAAGTGCAATACTATGAAGGAACTCCTATTTCAGGCTATATATTCCTCAAGCTCATCAATTTCTTTTTATACTCAGTAAGAGTTCTACAGTGAGAGAAGAAACGTTTTCAAAATCCAAAGGTAAACACATGGACGATGATACTGAAAAATGTAATGCAGGCTCTTGAAAGTATTTCGTAAAGTTGGTCTTCTCCCATGGCTTCTGGGGCTTATTTGTATACAAATAAGCTTGTGCAAAAGACACACTGATTCAGCCCATGTTTAAATAATCCAGTATTTCACCAACCCAAAATCGAAAAATAAGATGTCTAGCTACCTCAATTTTAGAGAGCATTTTAACTACTTTGGTGTATAAAAGTTGTTATGAACTTAGAATAATCACAGTACCCAAGGACTGATGTAAAGGATAAAGAATAAATGAATTTCATGTATAATTTCTAGGCCATTATCCTCACCATATGTCTCTTTAATTATCTTTTCCCTCAGAGACTTGATATTTTACAAGATTTGTTCTACCAAAACAAATAAATTTAAAAAGTAATATATATATATATATTTTTTAATTCTGACTAAATGTCCTGTATAACTGTCCATCACAGCTACTGATCAAGGCCAGGAAGCCAGTGTTACACATGTGGTTGAAATAACCTAGTTAGAGGCAAAGAATTTGGTATCATAAATCAATGTACCTTCTTGTTACAATGTAGCTTCTTAAAATAATGAAAACAGTTGAAGATACACCTTAGAGCTCAAAGCATCCAATGACCTCTTTCAGAATCACTGTTCAATAGTCAAAGAATAAATCATGGTTAAAAATTAGCTGTATTTTAATTCAAAAATGTTAAAAAGCAAACAACCCAGAAAAAAGTACCAGGATTAATTCACAACAAGAGTAGCTCTGCAGTGACCCATGAAAAACGTGTACCTTAACCTTCTGCCAAGGGCAGAGGAGACAAACAGCCATGAGTGATGAGCTCTCAGCAACCTTCCAATTTCACTTACCAAGATTCAGTAATGGATAAGAGAAGGCAAACATTATCAGCAGATGATAATGAATGCAATATTTTGGCCCACTTTTCACACCTAGTTCTTTCGCTTCTACAAGATAGCTTTTGCTTTGTTTTTCCTGCTCCGAGAAGATAAATGTAGATGCAGTCACATTCTCTGGAGACCAGGAATCAAAAGATCAAGTTAAAACAAATCCTTTTGAAAGTGCCCCGTTTCACGGCAGATGCAGTCAGGGATAAATTATTGGCCATCCTGAAAATTCCCTGCACAAGAAACATCTTAAATGCCCATGTCCAGAGCTCCCATCTAGAAAACTAGGTTACCAACGCTGCAAGTTTGAGGATCATGCAAGTTTTGTTTTTGTTTTTGTTTTAAAATAAAGGGTAGGGAAGGAGTAAATATCACATCACATTGAGTTCCTATTAATCCCCACTTAGTTCATTTACAAACCACAGAGATCTCAGGGAAGAATACTGTACCAGCAATTTCAAACCACAGCTCTGTTACAGATTTCACATCCGAGGTCAGAATGAGGTTTTCTTATTAAAGCTGCCATTTCCTTTACAAAATAGGCTATTTTGTACTTATTGCTACCCTTTGAACACTTACAGTGAATAATTAAAACTAAACTGCAAAGCATATTTTGTGATGCTGATTACACTATAGGTTGTAGGTTTTTGCTTAGTGGCTCATTTTAAATGCTCACCAATCCCCAGAGGGATCGCCTTGCCATTAGTCTGAATCGGGAAAATTGGCTGGCCCCTAAAAGCAAAGCAGACAGCTCCAAATCACAGTAAAATGGTCTTGTTGGCGACTCACCATACTGACAGCGGGGTCCGTGAAATCCCTCTGAACACGAGCACCACTGGGCTTCACGATCTGAGCACCTCCCTCTATTGAAACGGGTCCCCACTGCAGAGATAGCTAAAAGGAGGATGGAAGAGGAAGGTAGGAGAGCAGAGTTAAGGGAAAAAAAGAAAATCATTGATGTAAGCACCACATTACTAATACAACGTGATCTAGAAATTTCCACCAGCTCCCCCATAAAGAAATTTCCACCAGCTCCCCCATAGCAAGGTTAAACTCTTTTTATTACAAGTTAAGACCTTACTGTGTGAAACCTTGGAGAGTTCTGTGTGTGGTAGCTTCAGTATCGCCTGGTAGCTTGTAGCAATGAAGAATCTGAGGCTCCACCCCAGGCCTACAGAATCAGAATCCACATTTTAACAAGATCCCAGGCGATTCGTAGTCCCATTCAAGTCTGAGAAGCACTGGTCTAAAGAAGCTTGTATGGCCAAGGCTGTCTAAAAATCAAACAGGAAATATTAATACTCACCAGAGGCAAAGGGCTGTGATAGGTATTAGGCATCAATACAAAAAGATGGTTTCACAACCAGTAATTTCCAGGGGTGTATAGTCTAGTTGACGGCATCGTGGGCAGATGTTTTCACTGAGCTTAAACCAGCCAGCTGCAATGGCTGAGCACCGCATGCAAACACACAGCGACCCTTGGTGCACCACTCAACACTAAACCCACTTAACATGGGAAGCCTGTGGCAGGCTCGCTAAGATATTTCAAGAGCAGAAAACACAGTGGGAAAGGAAGCAGAATGCCGACAAACTCCCTAAGGTACAGGATAGCAGGAGAGATGAATCGTTGTGCTACGGTGTTGCATTGATTACAAAGCGCTGAAGCATTTTAAGTGACTTGGCAATAACGATAAACACATAATATATGTAGACGAGTTGCTAAAGGGAACCATTTCTCCTGGCATGAATGCACTATATAATGTCACTAGTTCTGCTGCTTGAGTGCTGTCAAACATATTCCAAAGGCTCTGAAATACCCTCACAGGAGGTTTGCAAAAGGACTGCATACCTCATCTTAAAAAGTAAACTGCCTCTAGAGTTCTGCAATTAATCATGACAAGCAGAAGTTGAGAAATCCCATTTAGATTTAGTATGGTGATTTCCCTCCGGACTTTTGAATCAACTGTGGATTACAAATTTCATGATATGGGAAAGGGGCAAACAGAAAAGGGAGATAGAAGGCCAGGTCTAACCTGCCTCGCTTTAAATAAACTGTCTTTTAAATAAAAAGACAGAATATAAAGCAGCACTTCATGAGTCCTGAGTTCTGACCTATCATTAGAAACACTTAACAGAAAGGCTTTTTGTGCATTTTTGCACGTCATGTGTGAATTTTCACTCCAAAGAGATGCTCTGAATCTGTGGTGATTCTAAAGATGCCTAAAACTTGACAGGCATGATATGATTGAAGCCAAAAACAGGGCCAAACCATTACTTCTAGTGACAGAGAGTTAGACAGGAAGAATTATAACTTACAGTGTAGACAGCCTGGCTCACTGTGCTGCCGGCTCCAGCCAGGGCAGCACTTGTAGACTGTCTGCTGCCCCACACTGTACTCCAGTCTGTAGATGGTGTAGTACCAGGTCCTAAAATACACAGGAAGCTGGGTCAGGGAGATGTGATGCTAAAATATGTCTCCCCCTTACCCAAATCCTGCCATATATATACACACCGCACATATATATATGTACACACATATATATGTACATGCATACACACACACAATTTCACAACATATGTACAGTACGTATACAACCAAAACCCAATATTAAAAAAATTTCCATCGAGTAGTTTCCAACTCATAGCAACACTATAAGACGAAATGGAACCGTCCCAATTGGGTTCCCAAGGAGCAGCTGCTTGATTCATACTGCCAACCTTTTGGTTACCATCCGTAGCTCTTAACAACTGTGCCACCAGGAATCCAAGTTCAATATAGGTATACCAAAAACCAAAGCAAATCCGTTGCCATCAAGCTGACTGTGAATCATAGCAACCCTATTGGACAGAGTAGATAGAACTACTCCACCAGGTTTCGAAGGCTGTAATCTTTACAGAAGCAGACGGCCATGTCTTTCTCCTGCATAGCAGCTGGTGGGTTGGAACTGCTGGCCTTTTCTTTCAGCTGGCACCCAAGCATTAACCCAATGAAAATTAAGAGGGGCCCCATGTCTTGTGGTATAAAAGAGTCACACACGCTACCAATAATGGAACCCAAAGTTGTGAAAAAAATATGACAGCCTGGAGAGTAATAATGTACATGACGTGCATGCTTTTCGACTAGACGTTGAAGGCACCTCATATATTGATCCCACTACAGCACACATTCTCAGCAAGGGGGATACTGCCCACAAGGGGGCAACAATCGGTTCTTGGGAGGGTGAGATGAAAAAAACCTGAGCTATTGAATGGTTTGTGGCCCTCCAAAGGGGCACAGACATAAACGGATGTGAAGTGTATCCATGGTATTAAAATGCCATGGGAGAGGTGGGTAATAACAAAAAAAGAAATGTTCAAAAAGGTTTCCTCGAGTCAATAATGAACAAAAGGTTGAGAAACACTGAACTATTGCTATCCTTACTGACCTCTCACAAGACCGTAATATCAAATATCTCTAAACAAGCTTATTTCCTTTCTGTCAGATCAATGTCATGTTTACTCTTGATCCCAAAAGTACTAACACATTCTCTCTCCTTCACATAGCTCTCTTCACACCCTAGCCCAAATTCCCTTCATTATTCGAGGCCAAGTTCCCCTTCGTCCAACTTCTCTCTCCCCACCATGCCATCGCATATTGCTCCTTCTCCCCCTCAAAAACAGGACTTCTTGTCTGTACCATTTTTTAGGACACGTAATTATTTACCATCTTGAATTACAACGTAATATTTTGTGTCTCTCTCCCCATACGGGATATAAGTAGAAGGTAGGACTCGTGCCAAACATTTTTGAATATTGGCCTCAGCTCCAAACTAATGTCATACACACAGCAGATGCTCTTTAAATATTTGTTGAATACAGGAATATATAAAATCACTAAGCTCTCGAGAATAAAAATATAAGACCTGTTTTACTTATTCATATTTGTTTTCCTAAATCTGACTGTCTATATATATATGATAGCGTGTTTTTTTGGCTTAGTCTAATACCAACAACGATTAAACCTCATGGGGAGAGAACAGAAAACCTAAATGAAAAGTCATTTTCAAAAACAAGTACTCTAATGAATAAATCACACACACTATAAACTAATTTCCAAGCTAATTTCTTTTAAAAGAATGTTTCCTGATACCACATTATGCTATCTAACACAGACTGTGTACCAAGCATTGTGTCACATATTAAAAATGTTTTTTTATTCAATTCCAGGAATATCCATGCATGATGTTATTTTTCTAACTTTACAGAGTAAGGTAGAGAAATGTAGAGACTTTGCCTAAGACCACACCGCTAGGAAGTGCCAGGGGGAGTTTTCTGTTTTAAGTTTCATTTAAAGGTCCTGAGTTTAGACCAAAAAAATTAAAAAATTGTCCCTCTCAAAGATTAAATAAATAAACTTCATTTAAAGATCTTGAGTTTAGACCAAAAACAATTTTTTTCCTTCTGAAAGAAGAAACAAATAAAATGTATATGTAAATATCACCAATCATTTTTTAATTTTATTTTATAATGTTTTATTTAGTCTTATCAGTGTTCTAATATTTCTCTACAATGGAAAACCCAGTTTTCTAAATGTCCTCAATTTTACTTTGGCAGTTGTAATAATAACATCAACAATAATAATAATTTTCTCATTAACCTTAAAAATGTACTTTTTAAAAAAAAACATTAAGCCTTGTGAATTCAGACTTGGTTGATTTATTTACATAAAACACAACCCACTAATAAGTATTTGTGTTATTTTAAGAGGTACTTAGATGTTTTATAAAACTATTTGAAAGCTTTAGGGAACTGAGTCTGCATGAAGCCTTGACTCTCCTAGGAAGCACGTGGATACTTGCCTTCTCTCCCTCTTCCACAGCCTGCCGAGTTAATCCTAACTCAAAGGCCCCAGTAAAGTTAAAGAAGCTCTAGGTTTCAAAGTGCCATGAGAGTACCGAGGGCAGGTCAGACATTGGTTGACAACTGTAGATCCCCCAGATCCAAGTCATGCTAAATTTAGCAAACCAACACAATATTCCTTGTTTTTGTCAGTCTTCTGATAGTCAGCTTTCAATGGTATATCATACCATGAGGTAAAATTAACCCAACCTAAAACACCTCACGCACATGAAGCTTCAAGTTATAAGCTGTCCATAAATGTCTAAATATATGTAAATAATTCTGAAAGATCCTGGTGAGCATAGCTGTTGCTCATTACTTAATTATATAATTATTTCCTATAATTTATTGAATGAAAGTATTTCAATTCAGTTGAGGTCTTTTGGTTTTGATTTTGAATAATGAGGAGGAAATAGCAAAAGACCCCTTACCTTCTTTCATAATCCACACACCACCTTGGGCCTCTGCAGCCTTATTTCCAGAGCTTGACAGTGTGTGTAAAAGCCTGGATGCACGGGTATACAAGGCCCACCACAGTCAGTTGCTGCTCCTCACAAACATTCGGCCTTGAAAAAAGAAAAGAGTAGTAACGTGATAAAAATATACTGTTTATGCTTTATGCATGCATCATTTATTCCTCCACTTTCCACAAAAAACTCATGGCAGCTTACAACAATACAAAAAGAGAGAAAAATACAGGCAATATTAAAAAATTCAATACTGGGAAAAAGAAAAATCTGAATAGATACAATAGACTAGGAGAAATTTAGAAGATAGATTTAAAAGCCATAAGATCCCACATGGTTAGAACAATTGAGCTTCGGATTAAGCTCTGAGCTCTTTGGTAACCAAAATGAAAAAAAGAAACAGAATTAAAAGATTCTCAACATGCATAAAGAAAAAGCAGGCCAATTCATCCAAGGAACTTAAATTTCTCCAGTAAGTTATTTCTGAACAATGTTTTCCAACTGGATGTTTAATTAAATTACACAAGTAATGCCTTTAAACACAAATATTTTTCAACCAGGACCATTATATTAATATTCCTTAAGGAAAGAGTTTATACAAATTTACAGAATTTTAGACACACACCTTTATTTTTTTTAATGTGTAAGCCTAGATAACATTGATAGCCCAGAGACAGAATTCATTTCTTTTCTATCACCTCTTTTTGTAATCTGAGGAATGGTTTCTTAGTGATGAGACAATGATGGTTTTTTATTATATTTCTAGTCCGTAGCAATTGTTTTGCATTTAAAATTATGGCAGCCAGTTGGGCCAGTTACTCATCCTCTCTCTGCATTCAAGGACACCTGCTTGCCACACACTGACCCTAACTGGGAACACTAACAATGAACCAGACGTCAACGCTCCTGCCTTCAGGAAACTCACGCTCTAGCTCCTTGTCCATACCCATAATCTAGCCTTCCCCTAAATAACTCTGTGGATGTGTCCATGATGCACTAATAATAATTGTGATAAATATATAAATAGAGCTTCCCACGCTCCATAGCAGTTACATCACCCCCTGAGGTTGCAGTTCCTTTTTGTTATCACTTCTTTCTGTGACTCTGACTAAATCTCACCATCTGATTTCACTTAAAGCCCAATTCCCACTTCCAGTTATATTTCTGAAAGGTGGCTGTTTGGACTGCTAATTTTCACCTAAATTGAATAAAGTTCATGCTGAGCTTTATTTATGAGTTTGCGTAGCTCATTTTAATACTTTACGTAAATACTGTAATAAAACAATAAATGTAAATAGTGCATATACGTCAGGCATCAAATCATAAAATCATCAGGAATTGGATAGGAAGCCTGAGGGAAACCCCAGCCCTTTCACTTTAAAAATTCCATACCAGCTTCTCTGCAAGCCGCCCATACCTACGCTTTTACAAGAGCTTACATATTTTTTGTGATCCAATCAGCCCCAATTAGAATGAGTTCACAACAGCTATGTTTTTTCAGTCAGTAGTTGAAACCCTTGTATCTTATCCAGCCTTGAATTTCACTTTGCAGCCTATTTTTTATCCACGCATCCATCCATCCACGCAACCATTCAACCAATACTACGCACCTATGTGCACCTACATGTGTAATGCACTGTTCTAGAAGCATTCCCCCAGACAAGGATTTGAATATAAACAGTTTATTAGGGAGGTTGAGAACACACAGGTAAGAAGGTGTTGAAATGAAATAGCGAAGAAGATAAAGTCAATAAAAAGATGCATTATCAATATCCATTATAGTAGATGATTAAAACGGCCCTAGTGGCAGAGTGGTTAAGCACTCAGCTGCTAACCTAAAGGTCAGTGGTTCAAACCCACCAGCGGCTCCATGGAAGAAAGACTTGGTGATTTGCTTCCATAAAGATAACAGCCAAGAAAACCCTATGGGATAGTTCTACTCTTGTTACATGGGTTCGCTGTGAGTCCAAATCAACTCCATGACACCCAACAACAACACTCCCGAAAGGGTGAGGGGCCTTGACATTCATACACTAATTCCCATCAGTGATTCGTTGGGGGCTACTCCCTCCCCAGCATTTCAGCCAGGTGCACAGGCAGACAGAGTCAGCTTCCAGAACAGAGTAAACCCTCTGGCAAAGAAAACAAAATGCTAGTGACTGATTGTACAGAAGTCAAGAACGGGGAACCTACTAACAGTTTCAGCTGTGTGTGATATGAAGAATTTTTTTTTTTTCTTTGCACTTACAATCCAATTGAAAAGAGAAGTGAAAAGCACCTAACTACACACTGAACATCAAGTGCTAAGATGAAAGCAATCTGAGGGCTGAAATGCAGATAAAGGAAGCTTACTTAGACTCATTAATTAGGAAAGGCTTCACTGGAAAGGTGACACTGAGACTTGAAGGATGAAGAGAAGTTAGCTATGGAAGGGCCAAAGCAACCCAAACCAAATCTGTTAACATCGAGTCTATTCTGACTCATAGAGACCCTATAGGACAGAGTAGAACTGCCCAACAGGGTTTCCAAGGAGTACCTGGTGGATTCAAACTGCCATCCTTTTGGTTAGCAGCTGCAGCTCTTCATCACTACAACACCAAGGTTTCCACAAGATACACAGAACGACTTTAATCATTTTGTTGTGTTTCAGAGTATGGCATTACCAGAATATTATAGCAGAATTAATTTAGCCAACTAACTGTTTCCAACATTTTGTAACAAAAAATGGGGGAAGGGAAGTGTTATGGATTGAATTGTACCTCCCAAAAATATGTGTTGGAATCCTAACCCCTATACCTGTGGATGTAATCTAATTGAATGTAATCACCTTCCATTATGCAATCTAACGTAATGTAATCAGTCAATCAGTTGAGGTGATACGGTATAGGGTGGATCCTAAACCTGTCTAAGTTATCCAAAGGTCAAATTAGACACAGAGGGATACACACACAGGGAAAGACAGATGCCATGTGAGGATCACCAAGGAACTAAGGAATGCCCAGTGCTACGAACCCAAAGGGACCCTGATTTGACCTTTTAGCCTCTAGAACTGTGAGAAAATAAATTTCTGTCCTTTAAGGCTATGAACTAGTGGTATTTCTGTTACAGCAGAACTAGCTCAGACAGGAGGGAAGGAACATCAACTTGTTGACCTTGAATAAGAAGGGGAAGCCAGATGTATACCTCCCAAGAACACCAGCCCTACCACCTAAAGTAAAGGCACCAACTTCAGGCACAGCCAGACCAAATCCAAGTACCATTGGTCACCATCTCTTTCAGCAGCAGGGAAGTCAGACTTCTTCACCACTTCTCCCTACCCCTCCCAACCCAGAAGGAGCTGGCTCTGTTAGAGGTAAAGGGAAAAAAGGAGGTGCCTTGGAGCAAGACCACAACCAACACTTACCCTTGCCAGAACCCTCCAAGGTACCATGGCTACAGTTCTAGCCTGTGATGGCAGAGAGAAGGAACCAGATATTGAAAATTTAAGTTTTAAACTAGGCTAGATTCCTCAAGATAATTCAAAAAAGGTTGCAGCAGTACATCGATAGGGAACTGCCAGAAATTCAAGCCAGATTCAGAAGAGGATGTGGAACAAGGGATACCATTGCTGATGTCAGATGGATCTTGGCTGAAAGCAGAGAATACCAGAAAGATGTTTACCTGTGTTTTATTGACTTTGCAAAGACATTTCACTATGTGGATAATAACAAATTATGGGTAGCATTTTGAAGAATGGGAATTCCAAAACACTTAACCGTGCTCATGCAGAACCTGTACATAGACCCAGATGTAGTTGTTCAAACAGAACAAGGGGATACTGTGTGGTTTAAAATCAGGAAAGGTGTGCATCAGGTTTGTAATCTTTCACCACACTTATTCCATCTGTATACTGGTCAAATAATCCAAGAAACTCAACTATGTGAAAAAGAATGTGACATTAGGGTTGGAGGAAGTCTCAACCTGTGACATGCAGATGACGCAACTTTGCTTGCTGAAAATGAAAGAGGACTTTAAACATTTACTGATGAAGATCAAAGACTACAGCTTCCAGTAGGGATTACACCTCAACATAAAGAAAACAAAAATTATCCCAACTGAACCAATAAGCAGCATCATGAAAAATGGGGAAAACACTGAAGTTGTCAACATTTTCATTTTACTTGGATCCACTGTCAATGGCCATGGATACAGCAGTCAAGAAACTAAGCGACATATTGCATTGGGCAAATCTACTGCAAAAGACCTCTTTGAAGTGCTAAAAAACAAAGATGTCATTTTGAGGACTAAGGTGCACCTGACTCAAGCCATCTATTTTCAATCACCTCATATGCATGCGAGAGCTGGGCAATGAATAAGGAAGACCAAGAAGAATTGATGCCTTTGAATTATGGTGTTGGTGAAGAATATTGAATGTACCATGGACTGCCAGAACGAACAAATCTGTCTTGGAAGAAATACAACCAGAATGCTCCTTAGAAGGGAGGATGGAGAGACTTCGTCTCACATACTTTGGACATGTTATCAGGAGGGGCCAGTCCCTGGAGAAGGACATCATGCTTGGTAAAGTAAATGGTCAGCACAAAAGCAGAAGACGCTCAACAAGATAGACTGACACAGTGGCTGCAACACTCAACTCAAACATAGCAATGATTGTGAGGATAGCGCAGGACGACCAGTGTTTCCCTCTGTTGCCACTATGAGTCAGAACCGACTCAACAGTACCTAACAACAGCAACAGCAGATTAAGTTAATAAATAAGAGTGACTGGAAAACCTTAGAATCAACTAATGATACATGGAAAGAATGGGAACGGGGAAACCAACCTAATTGAAAGCAATGATTAGAAAAAATAAAAACAGTTTCATGTGATACCGCAGCATGTCCTCCTGGGCTGTCAGTCCAGAGCCAGGTGTCTTATTTTGTGTGATGTGCTGGGCCCTTCTACAGACCCAGCAGCCAAGGCAACATGTGGCTTGGCTCAAGTCCGTGAGGGAATCTGTCTTCCCAGTGCTAAATACACAGCTTCCTAGAAATCATCGTCCTAGGCAGCAGTCAGGGGAGGAGAGACAGGGAAGAGGCAGTTTCTAACTTCAAGTGGTGAGCCTGGTTTGGGGGCACCGTTATTCTCCTCCAGCACCTCCTCAAGCCCCACCATTTAAATCTAAGCGACCTCTGCCTGCTTCTGGACACAGAGCCTAGCGAGTGCACAAAGTATCCCAACTCACTACTGCTTGACATTTCTCTACCTTTTCCGCCCCGTCACGTGGTCTAATTTAAAATTTTCACAAAATATTTTTTTTAATTCTCTTTTTAAAATATTTTATCTATCTTTGCTAAATATATTTAGCAGAGGGGTCTCAAGATATAAACTTCCAATTCCATATTGACCAGAAGCCCTGATGTATTTTTATAAACTCTTTTAAATATGATTGTTTTCCTCCACCCTTCTCTAAAACATTACTGCTTCCAACCTAGTTCAGTGGCTGGCCTGGAATGTGTGCAGGAAGTAGTACCTGAATGAGTGAATGCTTGACTGCCTGAAAACGGCTGCAGTGATCAAGGTAACACAAATGAGTTAGCACACAAAAAGCATTAAGTACTGTGCCTGATTCATGATAAATACACAGGAAATATACATATATACACATATATATGTATATACATGTATATACACATATGTATAAACTCATTAACTCTGAGGACAAATCTCTTCAAAAATTATTTATAGAATTTAACTTCTATATCATTGCCATTTTGTAATGCAGTGAAACAAATCGAAGAGAATTGTGTCATTTTTAAAAATCAGAACCTAATATGACACTTCCTAATGAAAACACTAATTAAAATTAATAAAATGCACCATATTGCCATTGCTGCCGTCTGACCCTCTATTCCTTTAGGTACGGTATTCTTGTGTGCTCCAATGTTCTGACATAATTTGAAAACAGGTACAACTTTCCTGTTGCTTAAGCTATTAGTATAGTGCTCAGGAGTCAACGAGTAAAAGTAGTGACCTGATGGGTAACATAAGGTATTGAGAAATTAGAGAGAAATCTAAATGAGGGGTAAAAATGAATCCACCCTTATGTTCCAAAAGTTTATTACTATATGCCACTTCCCTCCTTGTTTTAATGTGCCTGATCCCACTACAGCTGCAAATTAATTTTCTCTGCTCCCTAAATGAATTACACGTAACTGTTTCTAAAAATGACTACAGACATGAAAGTCATTTTCACTTAATAACTAACTATTAATCTCATATTTCTTGGTGTCACTTTAGTATGAAATGCAAACGAAAATTATGCTAAACATTGCAAATTTATGGCAAACACCAGCCCTTGATTTATATTATTATAGATGGTTTATCACCAGAAGCAATCTAAACAAAACTCCATCAGATAGATGTTACAATTTGTATTTATTTCTCCCAGCACTAAATGGTTTCTTCAATTTCAAAACTATCATTAATTTCTTATAAATGCAAATCTTTACTTATTTTAATCTACACTGATTTCTCTAAGTCTTCAGAAGATTAGCTTTTACATAAAATATTCAAATAACAATTATAAATGATACTTTGCTTTCCCTGGGCAATCCATTAGTTATAATGCATAAACTGTTTAAAAGGAATGGGTGGTTTATATTGATCAGGGATATAATGGGCTAATAATATACCCTTTTTCCTTTTAGATGATCATCTCACAACTCCAAATCAAATCATAAGAAAAAGCTTTTCCACATTTGTGAATATCTTTGAATTGTGTTGCCAACCTCCTTGATCCTCTACTTTTATTATATTTTCTCTAAAACTCTCTGCAAAGATCTAAGCCACTGCATTTACCTTAATAATGAAAGTTCAAGTATTTTTTTCTTCACTTACTCTTTACCGTCTCCTTGAAGCACCAACACACATGCAGTCTTCATCTGATCACAGACATGTATTCAAGAGCAAAGGAAGCATACAACTCTGACCAATCTCCCTGCTCCAAGATCTGACCACAACATGTGTTCTCCTGCTCACAGCAAATAATGTCTGCTAAAATTGTCCCGATTTGACGACTTCACTAGTAAAAACTCTTCACCATCTGTGATTGTTAGGGTCTGTGTCAACATGGCTGGGCCATGATTCTCAGTGGTTTGGCAGTTATGATGTAGTTTGGCAGTCATAACATGATGTGATCATCTCCATGATAAGATTTGATATAATGTGATTACCTCCATGATGGGATCTACTATAAGTCGCCAATTCATTGAAAAAGAGTTTCCTTGGATGTGTGGGCTGCATCCAGTATAACTGGGCTTTCCGGCAAGGCTTACAGGCTTTCACTTGCTCTGGATCCTGCAGCTGGCTCTGTTCACCTCACCTCCAATTCTGGGGACTTGAGCTAGCAGCTTACCCACCCTCTTTTCTGCCAATCTTGGGATTCACTGGTCTTCACAGCCTGTGAGCAAGAGCTTTGCTGTCTGATCTGCCTATTTTGCGTTTGCCAGCCCCTGTGGCTACGTGAATCAGGAGAAGCCTCCAGTCTGACCCATGGACTTGGGCCATTCCAGCCTCTACAATCTCATCAGCCATTTCCTTGATATAAATCTCTCTCTATATATGTTTATATACTTTACTTGTTTTGCTTCTCTAGAGAACCCAACCTAAGACAGGATTTGGTACCACGAGAGTTGGGTACTGCTCTAACAGATAACCAAAGTGTGGAAAAAGTTTTGAAACTGAATGGATTCAGGCTATGAGAGTTTTAAAGTACCTAACAGTAAAAGCTTAGGTTGCCTCGAAGAGACTGTTCATGGAATTATGGACATAAAAGACAATTCTGGTGAGGACTCAGAAGGACGTGAGGAGAGCTGTTACATTGGAGACAGCGCAGACCCTTAGAATTTTAGAGCAAAGCCCTGCCATCCTCTGCAGATAACTATACTCCTTTTGAGAAACAGCTTTTGGCTTGTTACTGGGCTTCGTAGAGACTGGACACTTACCCATGGGCCACCAAGTCACCATGCAGCCTGAGCTGCCCATCACAAACTGGGTGTTGTCTGACACACAGAGCCATAAATCTGGGCACCCACAGCAGCACTCCATCATTAAATGGAAGTGGTATACACAAAATTGGGCCAGAGCAGAACCTGAAGGCACAAGTTGCATGAGGAAGTAGTCAAAATGCTTATGGTGTCCACTCCTGTCACATTACTTTCCATCTCCCAGTCTGTACCTATGGCCTCACAGAAAGTTCCTTATGATCAGTTGACTGAGGAAGAGAAAACTCATGCCTGGTTTACAGATGGTTCTGCACGACATACAGGCACCACCAAAATGTGGACAGTGGCAGCGCTGCAGCCCCTTTACAGAACCTCCTTGAAGGACAGTGGTGAGGGGAAATCCTTCCAATGGGCAGAACTCCAAGCAATGCACCTGGTTGTTCACTTTGCTTGGAAAGAGAAATGGCCAGATGGGCAACTGTATACTGATTCATGGGCTGTGGCCAATGGTTTGGCTGGATGGTCAGGGATTTGGAAAGAATATGATTGGAAAATTGGAGACAAGGAGGTATGAGAAAGAGGTATATGGACAGACCTCTCTGAATGGTCCAAGGAAGTGGTGATATTTGTGTCTCATGTGAATGTTCATCAAAGGGTGACCTCAGCAGAGGAAGATTTTAACAATCAAGTGGATAGGATGACACCTTCTATGGAAACCAGTTATCCTCTTTCCTCAGGCACTCCCATCATTGTCCAAAGGACTCATGAACAAAGTGGTCATGATGGCAGGGATGGAGGTTACACACAGGCTCAGCAACATGGACTTCTACCCAGCAAGGCTGATTTGGCTACAGTCACCTCTGAGTTCCCAAACTGTCAACAGCAGAGACCAACACTGAGTCCCCAATATGGCACCAATCCTCAAGGTGATCAGTCAGCAATCTGGTGGCAGGCTGATTATACTGGACCACTTCTATCATGGAAAGGGCAGTGTTTTGTCCTTACTAGAATAGACACTCTGGATATAGATTTGTCTTCCCTGCATGCAATGCTTCTGCCAAAACTACCATCCGTGGATTTACAGAATGCTTTATCCACCATCACGGTATCCCACACAGCAGCACCTCAGATCAAGGGACTCATTTCACAACAAATGAAGTGCGGCAACGGGCCAATGCTCATGGAATTCACTGGTTTTACCATGTTTCCCATCATCCTGAAGCAGCTGGCTTCATGGAACTATGGAATGGCCTTCTAAAGACACAATCACAGCACCAGATAGGTGGCGATACCCTGCAGGGTTGGAGCAACATTCTCCAGGAGGCTATATATGCTCTAAGCCAACGTCTAATACATGGTGCTTTTTCTCCCATAGCCAGGACTTATGGGTCAAGGAATGAAGGCATGGAAGTGGAAGTGACACCACTCACTATTACCCCTATTGACCCACTCATCAAATTTTTGCTTCTTTTTCCCATGACCCTATGGCATGCAGATCTAAGGGTCTTAGTTCCAAACAGAGGAATGCTCCCTCCTGTAGACACATCACTGATTTCACTGAACTGGAAGTCAAAAATGCCGCCTGGCTACTTTGGGTTCCTTATGCATCTGGATCAACAAAGAATGGAGTTACCATATTGGTTGGTGTGACTGATCCTGATTACCAAGAGGAAATAAGACTGATATCATATAATGGAGGCAAAGAAGAGTATGTCTGGAATGCAGGAGATCCTCTAGGGTGTCTCTTAGTACTATCATGTCCTGTGATGTTCAAGAGCAAGTTTCAGAGCCTCTTCTGACATCTATTTTGATCTTTTCTTTCTTTCATGTCTTTTTAATGACCTTTCGTTTTCTTCATGTAGGATGTCCTTGATGTCATACCACAAGTTGTCTGGTCTTCAGTCATTAGTGTTTAGTGAGTCAAATCTATTCTTAAGATGGTCTCTAAACTCAGGTGGGATATACTCCAGTTTGTACTTTGGCTTTCATGGACTTGTTTCAGTTTTCTTCAGCTTCAACTTAAACTTGCATATGACCAGTTGATTGTCTGTTCCACAGTCAGCCCCTGGCCTTGTTCTGACTGAGGGTGAGCTTCTCCACCATCTATTTCCACAAATGTAGTCAATTTGATTCCTGTGTATTCCATCCAACAAGGTCCACAAGTACAGTCACCATCTATGTATTTGAAAAAAAGATATTTACAATGAAGAAGTCATTTGTCTTGCAAAATTTTATCATGCGGGATACAAGATAAATATACAAAAATCAGTTGGATTCCTCTACACTATGAAAAAGAACATCAAAGAGGAAATCACCAAATCAATGCCATTTACAGTAGCCACCAAGAAGATAAAATACTTAGAAATAAATCTTACCAGAGATGTAAAAGACTTATACAAAGAAAACTACAGTATGCTTCTGCAAGAAGCCAAAAGAGACTTACATAAGTGGAAGAACATGCCTTGCTCGTGGATAGGAAGACTTAACATTATAAAAATGTCTATTCTACCATTTAATGCAATTCTGATCCAAATCCCAACAACATTCTTTAATGAGATGGAGAAACAAATCACCAACTTCATATGGAAGGGAAAGAAACCCCAGATAAATAAGGCATTACTGAAAAAGAAGAACAAAGTGGGAGGCCTTACTTTACCTGATTTTAGAACCTATTATACTGCCACAGTAGTCAAAAAAGCCTGGTACTGGTACAACAACAGATACATGGACCAATGGAACAGAATTGAGAATCCAGACATAAATCCATCCATGTATGAGCAGTTGATATTTGACAAAAGGCCCCAAAACAGTTAAATGGGGAAAAGACAGTCTTTTTAACAAATGGTGCTGGCATAATTGCATATCCATCTGCAAAAACATGAAACAAGACCCAAACCTCACTCCATGCACAAAAACTAACTCAAAATGCATCAAAGACCTAAATATAAAATCTAAAACGATAAAGATCATGGAAGAAAAAATAGGGACAACGTTAGGAGCCCTAATACATGGCATAAACAGTGTACAAAACATTATTAAGAATGCAGAAGAAAAACTAGATAACTGGGAGCTCCTAAAAATCAAACACCTATGCTCATCCAAAGACTTCACCAAAAGACTAAAAAGACTACCTACAGACTGGGAAAAAGCTTTTAGCTATGACATTTCTGATCAGCACCTGATCTCTAAAATCTACATGATACTACAAAAACTCAACCGCAAAAAGACAAATAGCCCAATTAAAAAATGGGCAAAAGATATGAATAGACACTTCACTAAAGAAGACATTCAGGTACCTAACAGATACATGAAGAAATGTTCACAATCATTAGCCATTAGAGAAATGCAGATCAAAGCTACACTGAGATTTCATCTCACGACAACAGGGCTGCCATTAATCCAAAAAACACAAAATAATAAATGTTGGAGAGGCTGTGGAGAGATTGGAACACTTCTACACTGCTGGTGGGAATGTAAAATGGTACAACCACTTTGGAAATCGATTTGGCACTTCCTTAAAAAGGTAGAAATAGAACTACCATACGATCCAGCAATCCCACTCCTTGGAATATATCCTAGAGAAATAAGAGCCTTTACACGAACAGATATATGCACACCCATGTTTATTTCAGCACTGTTTACAATAGGAAAAAGATGGAATCAACCAAGGTGCCCATCAACGGATGAATGGATAAATAAATTATGGTATATTCACACAATGGAATACTATGCGTCGATAAAGAACAGTGATGAATCGGTAAAACATTTCATAACGTGGAGGAACCTGGAAGGCTGTATGCTGAGTGAAATTAGTCAGTTGCAAAAGGACAAATACTGTACAAGACCGCTATTAGAAGAACTAGAGAAACAGTTTAAACTGAGAAGAAAACATTCTTTTGTGGTTACAAGAAAGGGGAAGGAGGGACGGTGGGAGAGGGGTATTCACTAATTAGATAGTAGATAAGAACTACTTTAGGTGAAGGGAAAGACAGCACACAATACAGGGGAGGTCAGCACAATTGGACTAAACCAAAAGCAAAGAAGTTTCCTGAATAAACTGAATGCTTCAAAGGTCAGCAAAGCAGGGGTAAGGGTTTGGGGACCATGGTTTCAGGGGACATCTAAGTTAACCGGCAAAATAAAATCTATTAAGAAAACATTCTGCATCCCACTTTGAAGAGTGGCGTCTGGGGTCTTAAACGCTAGCAAGCAGCCATCTAAGATGCATCAATTGGTCTCAACCCACCTGGATCAAAGGAGAATGAAGAACACCAAGGACACAAGGTAATTACGAGCCCAAGAGACAGAAAGGGCCACATGAACCAGAGACTACATCATCCTGAGACCAGAACTAGATGGTGCCTGGCTACAACAGATAACTGCCCTGACAGGGAATACAACAGAGAACCCCTGAGGGAGCAAGAGAGCAGTGAGATGCAAACCCCAAATTCTCATAAGACCAGACTTAATGGTCTGACTGAGACTAGAAGGACCCCGGTGGTCATGGCCCCCAGACCTTCTGTTGGCCCAGGACAGGAACCATTCCTGAAGCCAACTCTCCAGACATGGATTGGACTGGACAATGGGTTGGAGAGGGATGCTGGTGAGGAGTGAGCTTCTTGGATCAGGTGGACACTTGAGGCTATGTTGGCATCTCCTGCCTGGAGTGGAGATGAGAGGGTGAAGCGGGTTAGAAGCTAGTGAAATGGACACAAAAAGAAAGAGTGGAGGGAGAGAGTAGGCTGTCTCATTAGGGGGATAGTAATTGGAGGTGTGTAGCAAGGTATATATGGGTTTTTTTGTGAGAGACTGACTTGATTTGTAAACTTTCACTTAAAGCACAATAAAAATTATTTAAAAAAAAAAAAAGCCCCAAAAGAAAAAAATTTTATCATGCAATCTCTGGCATCTTTTCTATCAGCAAGGCCATATTTTCCAACTACTGATCCTTCTTTGATTCCAACTTTCAAATTACAATCACTAGTAATTACCAATACATCTTGATTGCATATTTGATCAATTTCAGATTGCAGAATTTGGTAAAAATCTTCAATTTTTTCATCTTTGGCCTTAGTGGTTGGTGTGTAAATTTGAAATATAGTCATATTAACTTATCTTCCTTGTAGGCATATGGATATTATCCTATTACTGACAGTGTTGTACTTTAGGACAGATCTTGAAATGTACTTTTTGATGATGAATGCCATTTCATTTCTCCTCATTTTGTCATTCCCGGTCTCAAAACCAATAATGTTTATAAATATATAGAGAGAGATTTATATTAAAGAAACAGCTCACACGATTGTAGGGGTTGGAACGTTCCAAGTCCTTGGATCAGGATAGATTCCTTTCCCAATTCACGGAGTCACAGAAGCTGGTAAACCCAAGACAAGCAGGTTGGAGAGCTGGCATCCCGCTCGCAGGTTGTGACAGTCGAGGAATCGCCAAGGTCGGCAGCCAAGGCCACAAGGTTTCTCCTGAGTCACTGAGCTGCAGGGGCTGGCGAACTCAAGATAGACAGGTCGGGGAGCAGAGCTCTTGCTTGTAGGCCACGAAGATCAGCAAATCCCAAGATGGACAGGTAAGCTGCTAGCTCAAGTCCCAAGAACCAGAGGTCAGACAAGAGATAGCTGCTGGATCCAGAACAAGCCAATAACCTTTGCAAGGCAAGCAGGAAGGCAGGAAGGAAGTAGGTGGCAGAAGGTGGAGAGATGAAGGCTGAGGGGCGGTGAGTCACCACAGGCCCCAGTCACGCTGGTACCATTCAGCAGATTCCATCGTGGGGGCGATTACATATCAAATTTCAACAGGAAAGTGATCACAACATTATACAACTGCCAAAACACTGAGAATCATGGCCCAGCCAAGTTGACACACAATCTTAACCACCACACCCTGCATAGTAGTTCATATGACTGTCTAATTCAAAATGGCCAATACCAGTCAATTTCAGCCAACTAATGCCTAGGATATTGATCTTTATTGCGTCCATGTCATTAAGGTTTACTCTACTTTGAGGAGGCAGTTCTTCCTACTCATATTTTGAGTGCCTTCCAACCTGAGGGACTCATCTTCCAGTACTATATCGGACAATGTTCCACTGCTACTACTAAGTTTTTTACTGGCCAATTTTTTTAGAAGTAGATCACCAGGTCCTCTTCCTAGTCTCTCTTATTCTAGAAGCTCTGGTGAAACTATCACCCAGCTGGCATTTGAAACTGGGTTACCCAGCTGATATTTGAAATACTGGTAGCATAGCTTCTAGCATCATAAAAAAAAAAAAAAAACACGCAAACCACCACAGTATGACAAACTGACAGATGAGTGGTGGTTAGTTGATTTAGGTCCTGTGCTTTCTTTACCTAAAAAAATCTTAGCTCTAACATATGTTCTACATCAAGTCATAGGTAGTGATATCATGTAGCATACCTTGTTCACCAGATCATCTGTAGTGAACAATTTCACATGGGTTTCACCACGTCAAAGATATAAAATTGTTCACCACAAGGACCAAATGCTAACAATAGTTTTCTTCTGCTTATAGGATTATAGGTTTTTCAGGGTTTGTCTGTTAGTTTGTTTTATACTTCATTTATTTCACAGATTTTCTAGGGTGAGAGTGCATACTTACATAATCTGGAAAATTATAGTTTAAAAAAAAAAAAACACATAGAGGGCTGAGTCTCCAGTTTAGTCTTTAAGTATGAGCCAGACTGGCAGGCTGTGAAGGTTTTATACATTTTTAAATTATTTTTTAAAAAATAGAAACGTGGATATTATAGAAATATCTTTTTAAAAAATACCAAAGATGTGATGAAACCTATGTGAAATTGTTCATTACAAATGAGTAAGTAAGCACAAGTAATTCCGTGCTTACTTTGCTTTTTGGGTAATCCATCCTCGCTGCCTATCATGTCTGTCTGGATCAAATAAACTTCCTTCCAGAAACTTAAGTGTGTTCTGATAAATCCTTCTTATACAGGTTAAAAGAATTCAGCCTTCTCTCACTGAAGATGACTACTAGCCTTACTATTCAGCATGTTTGTTTATCACAAATTAAGGTCAGCACTAAAGGAATACATTGCCTAGCCTAGGAGTATGAGGTAGGAGGAAGACAAAAGACTTGGGTAATTGTCTTCAATTACTTGATGCCATCTTTCCAAGGTCAAGAAGTCTAAAACAAATGATAGGTTTCAGGCAGACCTTATAATAGATTTTTTTTTTCCCTTGAAAAATTGAAGCACTATTTTAATAAGTCATGAAGAAGGTTATTGTCTCTTTCTCTGAAAATACTTAAACACAGAGTAGATTTTCTGGTCTTTCACAGAATCAGAGCTATTTCAAATAAGAATTCATCCTCCAGTAGCTATTTTACTGAAATTTACATTATAAAAAGTAGTAATAGTTTTTAAACAGTAAAGGGTTTCCTAGATCAGTGGTTCTCAAAGTGTCACCTCTGGACCAGCAACAACTGTATCACCTGGAAACTTGTTAGAAATGCAGATTATTGGGCTCCACCCAGATGTATGTACCGAATCAGAAAGTCTGCAGGTAGGACCCAGCAACCTGTATTTTAACCAGCCTTCCAGGAGATTCCCACGCTTGCTAGTTTGGGAGCCACAACCCTAAAGACTTATGGAAGATCAACCAGGTCAGTAGCACATATACCCTTCCCCATTGCTCATAAATCTGTCCTCAACCACCATCTTAGTCCCTGTACTGACAAAGTGTAGAGATGGTAGGAAGAAGGAAGGGAAGAAAAGAAGAGATTTAGTGGAACAGAGGAGAAGAGAAGGGAAGCAAAAAAGGAAGAGCAAAATCAAGAGAACTAGCTCATTTCCATAAATTAAAATTTTTTATTTTACTCTAAAAAGGTTAAAAGCCAGATCCAGTTGTGTCTACAGTGGCAGACTCATCTATGCAATTTGCAGGCATGAAATGTAAATATTATTGTAATTGACCCATGCACAGTGTGAAGCCTGCAGTCATAGCTGAAAGTCACCAATGACTCTCAGACTGTGAGATGCATCTGATCACCTGAGGAGCCTGACGAATATACTTACCTTCTACCTACCACCTTCTACCAAAGTTGCAGAACCAATGCTCAGTGAGTCTCAGGAACCGTTGCCACGATACTGAAACTTGTATCTAAAGATCGTTAGGGGAATAATAAAACTGGCAACTTCTCACATCAAGTTCCTGGTTTACTAGATTATAAATGAGATAAAATTACTGCATTGAGGAGAAAGCAGAATGTCAAAAAGACTATTTCAATGAAAACACGTTGTAAAAACAGCAGGGAAAAAAATGACAAAGGTGTATTCACTCAGGTCTCAAAACATAAGTTAGCATGAAAAGCTGTGCGTAATAGAAGTTATGTGTAGAATCCTAGTTTTGATAAAAGGCTACATTAACTAGGTAAACATAATATGTAACCATTCAACAATCATTCATTAAAACCAAACCCATTGTCATCAAGTCGATTCCGATTCATAGAGGTCCCACAGGCTTTCCAAGGCCGTAAATCTTTATGGAAGCAGACTGCCATATCTTTCTCCCTTGGAGTGCCTGATAGGTTCTGACCGCTGACCTTTTGGTTAACAGCTGAGTTCTTAACCACTACACCACCAGGGCTCCCACTAATTTAATTAACAGAGTAGAACTGCCCCATAAGGGATCCAAGGAGTGGCTGGTGGATTCAAATGGCCAACCTTTCGATTAACAGCTGAGTTCTTAACCACTGAGCCACCAGGGCTCCCACTAATTCAAACCCTATGACTGGATAAATAGGATGACCCCATCACTGCCTCCAAGAAAATTATATTAATCTCTTTACAAATCCATCTCCCCATGTATTGTTTCTTGGGGACAGGGATCATTTCTATTAATCTTTACATCCCCAGTATTCTGCACAACTGCACAGTATATAACACATGGTTGGAGCTTAGTAAATATGTACTGAGCATAGGAATATTCCCTGTCAGTCATTCAACATAGAAACAAACAAAAAAATCCTATGCCACCATGAGCCTAGCAGCAGCACTCCATGGCACCACTAGTCAATTCAAATGATAAGAACCATCTCTCAAACAGGGCTCCAAGGATGATTGCTAAACTAAGGACAGTTCTCAGTCTCCAAAGAAAAAATCAGTACGTGGACCACTCCTTGTAATTTTACCACCCCTTGTAATTTGGAGCCCTGCTGGCACGGTGGTTAAGAGCTTGGCTGCTAACCAAAAGGTCAGCAGTTGGAATCTATCAACCACTCCTTGGAAACCCTACAGGACAGTTCCACTCTGTCCTATATAGTCATTATGACTCATAATCCACTCAATGACAACAAGTTTCGTTTTGTTTTGTTTGGTTTGGAATTTCTATCAGGATCACCAAAGCTACCATAAATAGTATGTAAGCATATCAAAGATATCAAAGGCTGTAACCTTTATGAGAGCATATCGCCAGGTCGTTCTCCCAAGGAGCAGCTGGGTAGATACCAACCACCAACCTTTCAGGTAGCAGCTAAGGACTCCTTTCTCTTGTCAAACATATACAATGCCTATAACGTAAATAAAGGAGCTGTGGTAGTGCGAACAGTTAAATGCTAGGCTGCTAACTGAAAGGTTAGTGGTTTGAACCCACCAAGCCACACTGTGGGAGAAAGACCTGGTGATCTGCTTCTGTAAATATTTAAAAAAAAAAAAAAAAAACCCACTGCCATCACCTGAAAAACCCTATGGGGCAGTTCTACTCTGTGACATGGGGTCGCTATGAGTCAGAATCTACTTGAAAGCACCCAACAACAACATAAATAAATAAGCATAAAAATACTGGAAGAACTGGAAACCAAATGCTAACAATATTTTTCTTGTGCTTGTAGGATTACAGATAGTTTCAGTTTGTCCGTTTTTTTTTTTTTTTAATGCATTCTTTACTTATTTCACAGATTTTCTATGGTGAGAGTGCATACTTACATAATTTGGAAAATTATAATAAAAAAATGCATGGAGGAGCTGAATCTTGTGTAGTCTTCAATTAAGTAAGTATGAGTCAGGCTGGTTGGCTGTGAAGATTTTTGTCTTAAAATTATTTTTAAAAAAGAGAAAGATGTGGGTATTATAGAAATATCTTTTTCAAAAATAACCATTCCAATTCCTTAGCAGTGTATGTGGTTTGCCTAAGATGCATATGCATTTTTATATATACAGTGAAACTTCTGAGAGCTGGAACTCAACGGAACTGCCTTCTTTTTCCGGGTCTCACAAGTTTTCTGCCTTTGACAGGGTACAGTCTTACCACTTTTCTATCACTCATTTTAGTGGAAAATACTTGAGTTTTCCTTCTCTAACAGGTTTCTGCCTTACACAGGTCCTGGCTTTTGCAGGTTTTACAGTACTTATATTGTTATTTCCCTCTAAGAAGTTCAAAGGTGCTCAATAATAATTGACACAATTGCTGTAATATTGAAATATTGGCAAGAATTGGCTGTATGAGACCACTATTAAAAGAACTTAAAAAATGGTTTACACACAGAAAAAGGCATTCTTCGATGGTTACAAGTGTGGGGAAGGATGGGGAGAAGTCACTAATTAGATAGTAGACAAGTGTCAACTTTTCTGAAGGGAAGGACAAGATACAACATTGGGGAAGTCAGCACAATTGGATCAAAGCAGAAGCACAGAAGTTTCCTAGACACATCCAAACACTTTATGAGACTGAGTAACTGGGGCTGAGGCCTGGGATCATAGTCTCAGGAGACATCCAGTTCAGTTGGTAAAACAGTTCATAAAGAAAATGTTCCACATCCTACTTTGGTGAGTAGTGTCTGGGGTCTTAAAAGCTTGTGAGCAGCCATTTAAGGTATATCTATGGATCCCATCCCATCCAGAGCAAAGAATGAAGAAAACCAAAGACACAAGGAAAATATTAGCCCAAAGAACTAAAGGACCACATGAACCAGAGACTCCACCAGCCTGAGACCAGAAGAACTAGATGGTGCCCAGCTACCACCAATTGCTGCTCTGACAGGTATCACAACGGACAGTCCCAGACAGAGTGGGAGAAAAATATAGAAGAGAATTCAAATTCACAAAAAAAGACCAGACTTGCTGGTGTGACAGAGACTGGAGGAACCCCCAAAACTATGGTCCCCGGATGCTTTGCTAACCAAGAACTGAAACCATTCCTATAGCCCACTTTTCAGACGAAGATTAGACAGGCCTATAAAACAAAAAATAACACATGTGAGGAACATGCTTTTTAGTTCAATCAAATATATGAGACCAAATGGGCAACTCCCATCCAAAAGCTGGATGAGAAGGCAGGAAGGGACAGGAACTGGACAAATAAACACAGGGAGCCCGGGGTGGAAAGGTGGTTCATGCTGTCACATCGGGGGGAATTGCAACCAATGTCACAAAACAATATGTGTGTAAATTTTTGTCTGAGAAATTGACATGAGCTTTAAACTTTCACCAAAAGCACAATTAAAAAAAATAAGTAAAATAAAATAAAAATGTAAATAAAAAAAGGAATTGGCTGTAGAAAACCCAATTTCTTCCGAATATATAGCCCCGTATTTTTTGTCCCCCTCTCACCTATGTTTTTCTCTTTTCTTCCCAGATTGGATCACTTGTGAAGAGGGTGGAGGAAGGGGTGGGGAAGAGAACTAACACTAAGCACCTAGTAATGTGCTACAGGTGTGTTAGGTACCTTAGATACATAGTCATCTGACTACTTAGAAGGATCTGGAACACAGGTTTAATGCCTCTGAAAGGAAAATATCCTAAACAGCTAGCTCATCTACACTTCTATTTGTTAGAGTAGAAATTTTTTTTTTTTTTAAACCAAACATACTTTACTTAATGCCCAATGTCTTAGAAAATCCAAGGAAGGAGAGAGGGAGAGAGCCACCAAGGAAGGAAGGAAAAGTGGGGAGGAAGGGAAACTTCTGTGCTGCCTGATTTTTATGTATCTATAGGGTCAAAAAAAAAAAAAAATTTTTTTTTTTAATAGGGTCACTATGAGTCAGAATCAACTCGACAGCAACTTTTTTTTTTTTTTTTAAATATGATTAAGGGCTATGATGCTCTACGGCTACTAACCAAAACATTGGCAGTTCGAGTCCACCAGCTGCTCCTTGGAAACCCTATGGGGCAGTTCTACTCCGTCCTATAGGGTTGCTATGAGTCAGAATGGACTTGACAGCAATGGATTTGGTTTTTTATATATACCAATTAAATGCATATATATAAATATATCAATTAAATGTATCAGGTGTGGATGAATGTGTTATTTTGTTCTTTTTAAGCAAATGAAGAGAGTTCCATCAATGGCCAATTTGAAAGTACAGACTAGGAGTCTTGGTCCCTCCTCTTTTACAGAGCAACTGCTAAGCCAAAAAATACTAGCACTGTAGTTTATTTCCTTATGGAACCTTCTTCCACATATCTCATCCCCAATAAATTTCTGTTTCACTTAGGGCCTAACCTGTATCACTTAGCAGTTAATTATATACTTTTCCTTGCTTTTCTTGCTCTTCATTTTCTGTGTTTAAATGCTTTCTTTTCCTACTACACTACATGGTCTTTGAGGACCGGGACCACATCTTAGTATTCATCATGTCCAGCTCACAGACACCCTACCTGGGTACCCACTACCTTGCTACGTGAGCCCTAACTTTACAATAATTACTGCCTCCATAACATTCTGTGGTGCCCTGCCTCTCCTGCTGTCCCAGCATGGTGTAACACGGGGCTTTGCATGCCAGCTATTTGGGCACTGTGCGTGTGTATATATATATACACACATACATATATATACACCAATCAATTCATATATATATAAAAATACAATTAAATGCATCGGTGTGGATGAGTTTAATTGTTCCCCAACCCGCCTCTTTAACAAAAGTCAGTGAATAAAAAAACAGTCCTCTTAAAGGCCAATTTCAAAGTGCAGACTGGGATTCCTAGCCCCTCTTTGATGATGTAAACTCAGAACAGTATTTTTGTTGTTGTTAGTTGCCGTTGGGTCATCTGCAATTTATGGTGACCTTATGTACGACAGAACAAAATGCTGCCCGATCCCGTGCCATCTTCGGGATCCTTGGTATGTCGGAGTCCGTTGCTTTGGGTAAGCCAGTGCGTTATTCATCTTTGTCACCTCCTCAGGGCTTCACACTGCATCTGGCATATCATGGGTACCAGACATATACTGATGGACGTAAAGGAAGAAATTCTGATGTATTCCCAAGTCATCTTTGCATAAACAGGGTTTTCTAAGGACCAAAGGAAGAGGTCAGGAGAGTCATCACATCCTTTCACAGGATTTTTTTTTTTTTTTTTTTTTTTAGCATTAATCACACATTTTAAAAGGCTCTTTAGTGGAAAAAGCACAGATACTGGCATCAGACAAACCTAGTTGAAATCAGAGCTGCCATCACCTTCTTTTTTGATGTGATTTTGTTTTGTTTTTCAGACACTTACTTTAGCAGCAAAAGTCATTTGATCTTTATGTTTGGATTATCCAAGAAGATTTAAACAATTCAAGAGATTACCAAACAAAACTTGAAAGCTCTTTCCACTTGGTCCTCCTACATGCTCTGCCCCCTCAACTTAACCATCTAGTATGCTCAGGTCTGATTCTATTCACCTGCATTTATATACTTGTAACTGGTGCAAACAGTTAATGCTCTTGGCTGCTAACCGAAAGGTTAGAGGTTGCAGTCCACCCAGAGGCACCTGGGAAAGAACGCTTGGTAATCTACATCCTAAAAATCAACCACTGAAAACCCTATGGAGCACAGTTCTACTGTGACATGCACGGGGTCGCCAGGAGTCTGAGTCAACCTGATGGTGACTGATTTTTTTATACGTATATAAACCAAAAAAAAAAAAAAAAAAAACCTTTGCCATAGAGTAAATTCCGACTCATACAAACTCCATAGGAAAGGACAGAACTGCCCCATAGGGTTTCCGAGTCTGTAGTCTTTAGAGAAGCAGACTGCCATATCTTTCTCCCGAGGAGTAGCCGGTAGGCTCAAACCGCCAACCTTTCAAGCAAGTGCTTAACCACTGTACCACCAGAGCTCCTTCCCTTATACCTATATACCCACAGTTATTATTTTTTTACATAAATAAATCCGTATTATGTATATTGTTTGTTGCTTTTTTCCACTTAACTTCTACCTCATATGATGTCAATTTATATAAGTCTCTCTTGTGTTATAATAGCACTAACATTTCTAGTTATGTGCGGAATTGACTTGACGGCACTGGGTTTGGTTTTTTTGGGTTTTGGATATTTGAGAGTGACAATAAATGCTCTGAGCCTCAGTTTTCTCATCAGTAAATTGTAAATAGTATCTACTTCAAAATGTGATAAAGACTAAATAGAATAATGTATACAAAGTACCGAAACCCAGGTGGTATAGTGGTTAAGTGCTACAGCGGCTAACCAAAGGGTCTGCAGTTCAAATTCGCCAGGTGCTCCTTGGAAACTCTATGGGGCAGTTCTACTCTGTCCTGTACGGTCTACTATGTCCTGTAGGGTCGAGTCAGAATCGACTCTATGGCACTGGGTTTGGTTTTTTCTACAAAGTACCTAAATGCTTGGCACCGAATAAAATACAGCCATTGTTGTTGTTATTTTGAACCACAGAAATTAGACTGAGAACCTCCAGCTTCCTCTCTGAGCCTTAGTAGATTTTAGGGAATCAAGAGTAGAACAAGAGCTCCAGCGCCCTCAACACTGCTATGCAGGTTGGCAAGAGGACGGCATTTCCTCACTTAGGAAACAGGAAGTCATTGGGATTCCCTGGGAACCTGGACTTGCTCATGGTGCCTCTGGCCCATTAGGGTTACAGAAGTATAAGGGTTAAGAGAAATATCTCCCTCCTAATTGCCATCGAAGGAGCCCCAGTTGTACAGCGGTTAAGCACTTGGCTGCCCACCGAAAGCTCAGCAGTTTGCACCCACCAGCTGCTCTGCAGGAGCACAGACCTGAAGATCTGCTTCCATAAAGATTACAGCCTAGGAAACTCTATGGGGCAGTTCTACTCTGTCCTATAGGGTCACTATAGAGTCGCTATGAGTCAGAATCAGCTTGATGGTACACAACCATAGCTGCCTTCCAAGAAATCACTGGTATGAGTTCACCTTTTCACACTACAACATTAACCAGAGCCAAAATCACAAAGACCCATTCACAGCAGTAGCTGCCTGACATTAAATTGTGACAAAAGCAATAGCCACTTGCAGCTCTAATCTACAGCTGTTCTCCCCGCCACATCTGCCTCCCTACTACAAGAAGTTGTGTGCGGCATGTCTATCAACTCTGTATTTAAGGCAGCGTCTCAATACATACATTTTGAATCAGACCTGAAACACTGATCAAAACTGTTTGAAGTTCTCCAGATGCAAGTACATTTATCTACAGCACTAAAAATGAGGGGGAGAAAAGCCCGAAGCCTGTCAAAGTTAATTAGATCCATACAAAAAAGCTTAAGAGTCCTATGCAATGTTTTTACTCTATTATATATAAATGCACAATAATTCTGTGAACACTGGGTTTAATTGCTCATAATATTTTAATTAAGGTTATGCTTTGTATAAATACCAACTCATCATTTACTCTGACTACAGTCCTATTTAAATGAAGTCAGTTTGATGGTACATTCATGAAAAGAGAGCCTTTTAAGAATTTTGCTCTATGTGGTCGAGAATACAAATTGGGGTTAATTGTCAAAACAAGCCGAGTACAGACTTCAGAATTATCTTCACATTTTAGTTGACGGAACAATGTAATGCACATTTTTACGTGACCTGCTGACCTAACGCCACGAATAACATAATGGCTATTACAAGTCTGCAGGTCTGTCTCCGGAAAAGCAAAGAGCTCCTTTTTAATATTTACGTTTTGAGGCTGCCATTTAAACAGACACCCTTTAACTACTGCATTTGCGATTCAGATGATCAGATAATTAGATGTAAGATTAGATGCGCCAGAAGAGATGGCTGCCTCAATTAATCTTAGTCTGTGCCTCTGCAAATCTCTACCCTGCGCGTAACAGAAAAGATCAAATTAAGTTTTCAGAGGCAAGGAAATTTCAAGTCTGCAGTCATTTTAATTCCATCTGAGGCAAGGGTATAATTTATTACTGTATTCGGAATTCATGTTCTCTTTTTCCAAAACACCGATTTTAATTAGAGAACAGAGCTTCAAAAGAGCAGAAATCGGAGGGAAAAAAAAAAAAAAATGCCTTCAAGTATCCCACAGGATAACTATCATAGTCCTTCTACAGACAATTAAAAAAAATTTCCTTCAGGTAGAAAAGCAGATGCCCAGGTCTTTCTTCCCAGGCACCTCTGTATATGTTCAACCTTAGACCTTTAAGGTAGGTAGTTCAGTGCTTAACCATTTGCACCAGGGACTCCCTATAGACAATACCTGTTCTGAAGACCCCTGTTGCCCCGAATGAATATCATAAGGTTAGATACAGTGGGAATTTTCCTACCAAGTGGTGTTCACCACAGGCCTTCAAAAAAGCAACGAGGTCTCTCCCAGCTGGCAAACAGACTGCTTTTCTTCCCTTTGCTATTAGTTTTCATATTCAAATTTTATAAATCACTATGTCTTCAAGATGATCTAGTATACTGTCTTAGAAAATACAAGAAGATCCAAAAATCTCATATTGCCAACTATATGTACTTTTTTACAAACAGAATAGAATGGAAATGAAATAAAAATAGACCTAGAAACCAGAAAGCAGATGGCAACAAAGGATACCAGCATTTCTCCATGGGTGCTATTAAGAGGGAAGTGCAAAATAACCAGCCCATCTTGGTTTCCTTTAAGGATTTGAAAACGATATAGTCCAGGAATAAATTCTTACAGCCTCTACTGAAGTTAAAAAAAAAAAAAAAAAACCACTGCCATCGAGTCAATTCTGACTTATAGCAACCCTATTTTTTTTTTTTTTATAGGACAGAGTAGAACTGCCGCATACAGTTTCCAAGGAGCACCTGGAGGATTTGAACTGCTGACCTTTTGGTTAGCAGCCAAGTTACAAGAGCTTTGAAAAAGGAGAGGGGGCTCCCATTTAATAATTCTAGTTCACCGCTCCCAGATGTGAAATCTGAAGCTCGAACGCTATGCTAAAACATTACCAGCACATAACCAAAAAACCCAGTGCCTTCGAGTAGACATTACCAGCACATATTCGACCCTAAAATCATTCGAAGGCTTGACTTCATCTAGGAATGCTGTATTTGAAAGCTAGGGTTAAATTAATTGAAAATTCACCCCATTCATCCGTTCTTTCAACAAATATTTATGGAAGATAGGAAAGCTTTCAAAACGAAGCATCTGCAAAGTAATTCCTAGGGGCGAAGGATCTCCATAAGTAAAAAGAGGGCAGGAATAGCTTGTCATAAACTTATTGAATATTCCTCTGATCTCTGAATATGAGGGTGACAACACATGGAGACTTGCTAACATCTTCAAGGACACCTGAAAGGGAAACCTGTTAATAGCAAACTGGAACCAGAACTGATGAGCTTGACCCTATTTTTTATCTGATATACAAATAAAGTAGAGTGCAATTTGCACTTGCATCTAAGATTAGCTTCTGCAGAACAGAGGCCCCAACTCATCATCTGTTCTCTTTTGATTTTACATAGTGGTTATATTATTTTTAATTGTCCCCTAATTATTTCACATGTATGGGTAGATCCTAGTCCCTAAACCAGATCCTGTCATTATTGTTAGTTGTCATTGAGAGAATTACAACTTATCCCAACTCTCTGTGTGAGGAGTAGAACTACTCCATAGGGTTTTTAAGGTTATGACCTTTCAGAAGCAGGTCGCCAGGCCTGTCTCTGATACAACCTCTGGGTGGGTTCAAACTGCCAACCTTTTGGCTCGTAGTCGAGCGATCAACCATTTAATCAACGATTTGTGCCACCCAAGCACCCTGATAAGAAGCATTTAAAGGGCAGGAGGATACTTTTTGCCTGTTTTTATTTCCCTTCATTACTTTACCTTGCACAAAGCCAGGTGCAGGCAGTGGCTAAGTGTGCAGATTGAAGGAAGGATGAGGAGGAAGAAAGAAAAGGAGCCAGAAGAGAAGCAAACTTTGATTCCAAGGTCTTATTTATCAGTATCCTTTACTCAGAAATGAGTCATCATGTCCCTCCAAACCTGTTTCTCTTTCCTACTTGCCAATATTTGTCAGTGGCCTCAATATTTTCTCAATCATCCTACTGTCTTTCTGTTATCTTCAAATTCTTCCAGGTCTTTCTTCGATACACCTTTTTCATGACTCCTTCATTTCCATTTCCTCATTTTCTTACCTAGGACAAAACAGTAAAAACCAATTGCTGTCGAGTCAATTGCGTCATGCGACTCCAGGTGTGTCAGAGTAGAACTGCTGTGCTCCATAGGGTTTTTAATGGCTGAATGATTGGAACAGATCGCCAGGTGCCGGTGTGTGGACTCAAACCTCCAATCTTTTGGTTAGTCAATGAACACGTTAACCATATGCCCCACCCAGTTACTCCTACCTAGGATAAACACAAAAAACTCTAACCCATTGCCATCAAGTCTATTCTGACTCATAGAGACCCTACAGGACAAAGCAGAACTGCCCCATAGGGTTTTCAAGGAGAAGTTGATGGATTCAAACTGCCAACCTTTTGGTTAGCTCTTAATTACTGCACCACCAGGGCTCCTAAAAATAAGCAGTCATCAACTCTTGCCTAACCTATTGAGTAGCTGCCTAACTGGTCTTCTCTCATTTCTTCCTCCAAGGTTATATCCTACAACTCTAACGATACTCTTTTCTCCTGAAAATCCTTTGCTGGCTTTCAGGAAACATCAAATACATATTATACATCCCAGCTCCTATGTGCTCTGCACTACTGTTCTCTGTTCCTAGAATTTTCCTCACCTCTCCCTCTGCCTTTCCATATCCAGCTGTTAAAATCCCCAACTGCACTTCAAGGCTAAGCTTTAAAGCTTGGTGACTTGGGGATTGCTAATTCCACTTCCCCCACAACATGCTGGTATAGCCAACTTCCTTTAAGGCATCTCTATGATCACCTTCAGTGGAGAAATCCAAAAGAGCTTATTAGCTTAGAGGACTTTCATGTATTAGCAACACAACTGAAGTGCTTAATTAATATTGTGTTCTAATATATACCACCAAGCCCTAATAAAGAGGCCAGTGGCCTGAGTCTAGAGGTTATGCCCTGGACAATCCTGGAATTTATAGAGGCCTTGTGAAGTTCACACAAGATGAGGAGAAAGGTTACAGAACATACTCAGAGACATCCATGAGAAGCACTGTGGAGGGACTCTTATCTTGTGTGCCTTGAACATGACATCTCTACAAAACGGTCCTTTTAAAATGGTAGACTAGTCAATTCTTTTCCCTCACTTTAAAGGACAAAGAAAAATTAGCTAGAACTGGTTTTTTCTTTTTCCTCAACAGATTGTTTAGAATAGGGTGAAAATAAACTTTTCTAATGACTCCCATAAATTAAAAAAGCAAAGAGACAACTAAACAAAAACCCTCAACACATGGTCTAAGGTCCATTTGCAACTTCTGATAACTATTAGAATGGAGTACAGGTTTTCTTCCCTTCTCATGCCTTTTTATTTTTTTTCATGCCCTAGTTGAGTCTTGCTTACAATGACCCTCTGAGGATGAGCTCCTATAATCCTCTATCCATCTTCTCAATAGAGAATGATTCCAATTTGATAGACTTAAGCCCCTGAAAAATAATCCGATTCATCATCTGCAACTGGGCAAAGGGATGACTCCCTAAATTAATGTTACTCTCATCCACCAAACTGCCCACTCTCCCCATTTGGGATGCTTCATTCACGTAAGAAGCTCTGATATTCACAGCTACACCTCATGGACTCTGACTGGCACTTAAATCAAAAGTTCCACTGAACACTAATTTAAATACCTAATTCCACTTCAGTTTTTCAAATCACTTGAACATGTAAGAAATTTCTGTACATTTTGGTATTTTCATATTCAACCCCATACACACTTCTTTATCATTTCATGAAAATACTGAAATTAAAAGACTTCATGACTTCTCAAAAGTTAATAAAGCAAAGACTACCTCAAAGAAGTAATTACTTTCTACTTGCCGGATGGCAATTTATGAGCTATGTGTCTGGGGGAAACTAAACACATATATGAATGTGCTCACATATGTGCACACACGCACACATAAAATTTCCATTTTAGGTGCCGGTATGATAGATGTTATATAAGAAAAAAAAACAACAATTTGGAGTAGCTACAGCTGCTAACCAAAAGGTTGGCAGTTCAAATCCACCAGGCACTCCTTGGAAGCCCTATGGGACAGTTCTACTCTGTCCTATAGAGTCACTATGAGTCAGAATCGACTCAACCACAATGGGTTTGTTTTGTTTTGTTTTGTTTTTTAATACATTGCTGGTGGTATTTTAAATTGGTACACTTTTGAAGAAGGAAAATAAACAAGTAACAAGATGATGTTAGATAGTGATGAATACTAAGCAGCAAATAACACAGTATAATGCCATAGTTCCTGGAGGCTGTGATGGGGAATGATCATGTAGACTGAGTAGTCAGGAAAGGCTTTTCAGAAGAAATGATATTTGAACTGAGACCAGTATGACAAAACCAGCCATGCCAAGACCAGAGTGAAGCGCAATCCCAACAGACAGAATGGCAAGTGTGAAACCCATAAGTCAGGTGAGAACTCAGTATCTGTAAGGTCCATGGAGAAAAACAGAATGGATACAATATGGTGACAGGGGAGTGGGGTATAGCTGAGATCACAGGTAGATGGGAAATGGATCATGTTGATCTTAAGAAACCATGAGAAGCCATTCAAATATTTTAAGCAAAGAAGTGACATAATGTGATTTTTTTTTTCAAATATCACTTTGGTTATTCCATAAGAATGAATTTTGGAGGGTGCAGGGAATGGAAACAAGGAGATTTAGGAAGCTATTGCTAAACTGCAGAGCAAAGTTGGTCCCACTGGAAACCTGAAAGACGAATGATCAGGAATATTTTGGAGAGAGAATCAACAGGGCTTGCTGACAGAAATCATAAATGATTCCAAGCATGGATGTTAGCTTCAGAATGAGGAGACAAAGCAATGTTTACTGAGTTTGGAAAGGCTCAGTAAAGAAGGAAGCTGTTGAGGTAGGAGTCAGGAGAGAATGGAACAAGTCAAGTTGGTTTTGGATACGTTCATTTTGAGCTGTCTTAGACATCCAAGTGGGATGTTACATTCACAGGTGATAGAAATGAAAATGCTATTTTTAAGCAATTTATAAATGGGTTCTCAGTCTAATACTGTACATGAGAAGTAGACTTTACGTACAGTTATTTTCACAGCTAGTTTTAAGACTTTGTAGGCCTGCTTTAAAATGCACTCTTATTTCATTGTAAATAAAATGATTTTTGGTGATAAAAAAATTGAATTTTTAAAAAATCATTTTGCTTCTAATATTGTCTGAGTCTCTATGACTAATTATGATTTCTCAGAAATCATGGAGCATTCAATAAAACTCTTGCAAAGTAAAAACATCAATCCTGCAAATTATTTTCAAGCATAATGAAATTTTTATGGATAGTAAACTTACAACGTTGGAACTTGACAAAAATCATACTTTATAGACATTTAGACTTTTCCATTTTTTAAATATCTTTTGCATTCAAGACCCATCAGTTTTTGTAGTTCCCATGCCATGGGCCTCTACTGGATAAACAAATCTGGATATTGCTCTATTGACTGTTATCATGCTATACCTTTTTGAGAAATTAGCAAGAATAATAGATTCTTTGCATCTTTTATTATCTTTCTAGTTATCTATATTCTGCCAATTTCAAAACACATTAAAGGTAGTTTTTTATTAACCTTGAATTTCCCTTAACCATAAGAACAGGAGCTAGCTGTGACCTACACTGATTGATATCAATATGGACACACAATTATACTTATGCAAAACATGCATTTTTATACATTGGAAGAATGAGGGTTATCCAAACAGAACAAATAATCTCTACTGGTGTGAGAATGGCTGTGTTTTAGTGTATTAAATGTGTCTTAAATAATGAGATGAATTAGACTCTGTTTCCAGAGAAATTTAGAAGAATAATTATTCTCCTGCATGCCGATATACATTTTTATTATCATTATCCTATATTAGCCTCAATATATAATCTGTTTTCTAATCAAAGTAAAAATAATGGATTATGGATTAGTATTAATTACCCTAAAACCAAAATCGGTATCTTTGTTCTTCTTCTTCAAAAGGCAGTTGATATTTGTTTGTTTGCTTAATTCCATACCCATCCCAGGTGGTACACAATACATCTAATGTATTTGGCTAGGTCTTCAGAAACGGTTCTTGCTAAAGTAACCAATCTATGAGAGTTTATCGTGATTTTTTTATTGACATGATACATAATGATACCAAAATCACTACCAAACCCAAAAAGTCAAACCTGTGCCATCAAGTCAGCTCTGACTCATAGCAACCCTATACACTACAGTCATGCAATATGGTAATAATTTTCCAATATTTTTAAGCAAAATAACCTCTTTTACTATTTGTCACACAGTCTTTTGCAAAACCCCAACATAAAAAAATAAGTAAAACTGAACTGTGCAATCTTACCTTTCAAATTTTCTTTTTCCCTTCCTTCCAAGTGCCCCAAGACACCCTAATATATCCCAGAGCTACAGAAAATACAGTGTAGAAACACTTTATGGTTTCCTAATAGGAGGTCAACTTTACTGGCTTCCTAACTGATTTCTAAAGCATACTGGTCCTTTTAAACTCCCAACCTAGAATATTCATATAGAGCCCTGGTGGTGCAATGCTTAAGATCTGGGGTGCTAACCAAAAGGTCGGCAGTTCGAATCTACCAGCGGCTTCTTGGAAACGCTATGCAACAGTTCTACTCTGTCTTATGGGGTTACTATGAGTCGGAACCAACTCAACGGCACATATCAACAGCAATGTCTTTTATCGGCTGTTGTGCCAATCCATCTCACAGAGGATTTTCCTCAAGGAGATGGCTGACACAACAATGGACTCACGCATACCAATGATCACGAAGATGGCGCGGGACTGGGCAATGTTTCATTCTGTTAATACCTAAGGTCACCACAAGTCAGAGCCTACTCAACAACAACTAACAGCCACAGCAATCCCTCATCTAATTAGAACCTGTTGCCCAGATCCTCTGCTGAGAGAAAGACTTTATAGAACATTGTTGGAAGGACACAGAGGCAAGCTATTACTTTAGGTTCTCTATATTATTCTTTAGATCATGTCAAAGCACGTGAAGTTCATATACATGAACTATATTAGCTTAGCCTTTCAAAACAGTACCTTTGCTGAAATGACACTTAGTAACAATCTTTAGACTTTTTTCCTAAGTGTGTTCTAAAAAAGAGCATTTCTTCCAAAACATATTGTTGTAAATTTTTACATCAGTATTCATTATTTAAGGTCCCATGTGATAAATCTCTTAAAAATCAGTACTAGAAAAATTTACTCTTGAGGAACTGATTTACTTTCTTCTTTTGAATAATAACAGTTATACGACTAGTCCAATCTCTCTTATCATCTTGGCTGTCAAGAACCTAAGAGCTCAATCTGAAGCTGAATAACAACATATATGTTAGCTCTTAGGTTGACGTACTTGCACTCTGATTCTTGCATTCCGCAACTCCATAGAGCTAAATTTCTATTTTTATTACCATTGCTTTCATTAAAGGTATTGTTACTGCCAGCTGCCACTGAGTAGGCTACTGACTCATGGTGACCCCACATACAATGGAATGAACTGCTGATCCCCATGATCGGCTGTCGATCAGACTGTTATGATACATAGGATTTTTACTGGCTGATTTTCAGAAGCAGATTGCCAGGCCAGGCCTTTCTTCCTAGTCTCTCTTAGTCTGGAAGCTCCACTGAAACCTGTCCAGCATCATAACAACCTGCAAGCCTCCACTGACAGATGGGTGGTAGCTGTGCATGCAGTGCACTGGCCAATAATTGAACCCCGGTTTCCCTCATAGAAGGTGAGAAATCTACCACTGAACCACCAATGCCTCATACTCTCATTGTAAACTCCTTCAAATACTTGAAGAAACAAAAGTTTTACAATTGAACTACCATGACATTAACTAACACTGTAATTGTATTAGTCCAAAATCTGTAAATCCAGCTAACAATATTATAATCAAACCATATTGCTCCGTCAAGTCCACAAAGATAATATTAAGGCTGTTGGATACCTTTTGAAAATAACATTTATTTCTTGTCTGACTTCAAAAGATTGCCAAAAATAGTTCCATCATAACATATGCACATTATTTTCATAATCTGGAATGTAGTAAATCCAGGATTAGAAACCTCTATTAGATGTCTCCTGACATCTTGAGATTTAATTACCTCTCAACTATTGTTCTACCCTTTCTAGTCTATAAATCATTTTTCTCTTTTATTGGTAAACTGATAAGCCTCATCTAGTAACAACGATTTAGTGCTTACTATGTACTTTTTTTTTTAATGTGTTAGGCATGTTCTAAGCATTCTACGTGCATTAACTATGCAATTTCTGAGATGAAAATATTACCACTTAGTTAAGCTGAATATCTTACCCAGTGTCACACAGCTAATAAGTGGCAAAGCCATGACTTGAACCCAGGTGGTCTGGCTCCACTATTTTATATTACTCCTCTTGAGAAGGATATAAAATAACAAGCTTGATTTTTGATGCAAGAGATTAAGTTAAATGCCAATAAGAAAGAACCAATAGAATGACATTACATTTTAGAAGGAGGATACCAGAAGTTTTGAAAAAAATTATAACGGCTTCATGGATTGGTGAGCTTAACACTGTTAATATGACAACCCTACCCAAAGTGATCTATAGACACAACACAATTCTTATTCAAATCCCAACAGCCTTCTCTGCAAAATTAGAAAAACCAATACTTAACATTCGTATGGAATTGTAAGGACCACTGAATAGACAAAACAATCTTGAAAAAAAGAATAAAGTAAGAGGACTCATATTTCCTGATTTTCAAATGTATTACAAAACTACAGTAATAAAAAGTGTGTTAATGGTATAAGGATCAACATATTGACCAATGGAGTTCAACTGAGAATCTAAAAATAAACCCATACATTTACAGCCAATTCATTTTTGATAAATGTTCCGTATCTATTCAATGGGAAAACAAGTCTCTTCAACAAATGAAGCTAGACCAATACCTCACACCATATACAAAAAATAACTCAGAATGGATCACTGACCTAAATATAACAGCTAAAATTATAAAACTTTTAGAAGAAATCACAGGGATATAGTTTTAAGACCTTCTTTTAGGCAATGCATTTTTAGATGTGACACCAAATTGGACTTCATTAGAATTACAAACTTTTGTTCCTCCAGGGACATTATCAAAAAAGTGAAGAGACAATCAACAAAATGGATGAAAATATTTGGAAACCATGTATCAGATAAAGGTTTAATATCCAGAATTTATGAAGAATTCATAAAACTAAACAACAAAAAGACTAACAACACAATTAAGTGAGCAAAGCACATGAAAAGACATTTCTTGAAGAAGATATGCAAACAGTCAAGTACATGAAAAGATGCTCGACATCATTAGTCATCAGGAAAATGCAGATCCAAACCACAATGAGACACCACTTCACACCACTAACCCATTGCCATTGAGTCGATTCCAACTCATACCAACCCTACAGGACAGAGTAGAGGCCCCATACTCAAAAGAATTGACAGCAGCAACCCCAGAAGACACATGTACATCAGTGTTCATTGCAGCGTTATTCACAGTAACTAAAAGGGGGAAACAACCAACGTGCCCAACAACAGATAAACGAATTGTGGGATATATACACAACGGTGTATTATTCAGCTGTAAAGAAAAATGAAGTTCTGGTACATGCCACCACATGGGTGAATCTTAAAAACATTATGCTAAATGAAATAAACCAGACACGAAAGGACAAATATTGTTTGATCCCACTTATATGAAATTTCTGGAACAGGTAAATCCATTAAGACAAAAGAAGATTGGTAGTTACCAGGGGATAAGGGGAGAGGGAATGGGGAAAAAAAAAATCATCCGTATTGTCACTTAAAATTGGTGAATTGTATTTTACATCAATATTCCTCAATAAAGATTATTTTCTTAAAAACAGGGCAGCATCTCATTTTCTTGAGCTGTCTCAGTGTGGGGCTTCCTGAAGATAAGAATGGGGAAGACATTCTAAAGGTCCCTTCCTGCCCCTCACTCTGATTTTTATACTTTTGTATGAAAAGCTTTATGCAAATGATGGGCAATTCCTGAGCCTCTGTTTCTTTAATTCCAGTCCTGTGCAATTTCGAGAATAAGTAGATTATACAATATTATTTCGAGAATAGCAGATTATACAATATTATTACAATTCAGACGCCATTTTGTTGGGGGGGTGGCAATAAAAGGTAATAAAATGAAGGATGGACATTCTCAAGAGACAATATTCTTTTGAACATATATTTTGCAACCAGGGAAAATACACAAGCACCCAAAGGAATATGGGAAACTTTACACATATTTAAGCACAAGCACATTTTCTACTTCTTAATTTAAAAAAGGAAAGGACAGCATTAAAATGTGCATATGAATAAACAGGCTATTCATTTACTTCTACTAATTAACATCTCTTGAGATCTCCAGAGTCTTTTAACATCTCTAGGGCCTCTCTCAAAGGATGTTCTCCCAGCAGGAGAACCAGCAATTCAAAAACTTTCTGAGTCCAGAGGGAGAAATGCCAGAGAAGGAAAAACCAAAAACCAAACCCTAAAAACAAACATGTTAATTAAAAACACAAGATAGACGCCAGCATTTTCTACTTCCACCTGCTACTCCTGGGAGGCAGAGGCAAAAAGTCTTTCTGCTTAAAATTTTCAGATGGCCAAATTAACATAAGTCCTCCAGAAACAGTTAATATTTGCTTCACAAAGTCATTGCCTCCAAGAAATAAAAGCTATTAAATGAGAGTCAAAGAGCAAGAGTAGAAAATTTCAATTGCTCGGATTTAAAATGCAGGAACTCAGTGACTGTCACCCCCAAAGGAGGACTGGACATTCCCTTGCCTATTCCCGGCACTGGGTTTGGTTTTTTGTTTGTTTGTTTATTCCCAGTTATCTCAATAGAGACAGAATAACTTAAGAGAGGAGGGAAGCATCCAAGCAGGAATAGCCAAGGTTGAGAGAAAAAGTGCAGTCAGGAACAGCAGGGGGGGTCAGGTCACAAAATTGAGTCTTAGTAGAAACATGATTCTTTTTAACTGAGAAGTGAATGTAGGGGGAAGAAAAAAAAGAAGAAAGGGAAGACTAAATGGAGAAGTACGAGAAAAAATTAAGGTTGAAAGAATATTAAAGTTTAACAAATTAAGTCTAAAAAACAAGTTTTCATAGTACCATTCTGGATTTCTCCTTAATCTTCGTTATAATATATATGTATAATTTAAGTATAGAGGTTATATTACAAGTTTAGTGTAATATTCAAGGCATGGTCTTGAGAGGCAGACATCCCTGGGATCAGGCCTAGCCTCTGTCACTGATTAGCTGTTGAGCTACTTAACTGCTCAGAGCCTTGGTTTTCCCATCTCTAAAATGTTGATAACAATAATCAAATGATTACTATTTTTTCATAAACCTATTTTCATATAAATATGACAAAATTATCATAAGTTATCTACAATTTTATTTGCATAAAATAATATCTCACCTATCATCATATGAGGAGCCCTGGTAGGGCAGTAGTTAAGCGCTCAGCTGCTAACCAGAAGGTCAGTGGTTCAAACCCTCCAGCCACCTGTGGGAGAAAGATGTGGCAGTCTGCTTCCGTAAAGATTTACAGCCCTGGAAACACTATGGGGCAGTTCTACTCTGTCCTATGGGGTCGCTGTGAGTTGAAATCAACTCGACGGCAGTGGGTGGGTGGGTTTACCATCAGATCAAATTAGTGTCCACGCTGTTAAGACTTTATAACCAGAACTATCAACACCAGCACAAAATTTTATCAAGTGGGTGCATCATGTCCTATAAGGTTGCTTGCAATCTCTCCTTTTTACAAATAAAACTGTTATAGACATATTCATGCAGTTTTCTCCATATTTTGGACTATTCCTTTTGATTAGAATAACTTCCCAGAAAAGGAGTGCTGACTGGGCAAAGGGCATGAATGCTGCTCTTTCCATTCTACAAGAAAAGAAAAGTAGAAATCTAGCTCTGTCCTTGTTAATCGAGGGTGTCTGATTAAGCCGGTATTACTGATAATCTTTACAGAGGCACCTATGTTCTTTGAAATTTACCCTGATTGAATTCCAGATCCCAGATCAATAGTTACTTCACGAACCTTCCCAGCACTGTCACCCTTGCTTCACAGATAAACGTACTCGCACATACACAGTACAGATGAAATTTCTCTGGAGAGCTACTTTTGTCCCTATCTGCAATCACTAAGCTTCCTATCAATATGAAATGAAAAATTGCAGTCCAGTATATTCAGCTAAAATTCAACTATGAGACATTTATCCATGCCAGCTTGTATGGTATTTAATCGAGAGAACTTTACGACAACTTCTTCCATTGTGGTTTGTGATAAATGCAATCAATCAGCAAATATACACAGATGGATCATGTAACTACTCTGAATTGTCTGGAAACTTAGTTGAAGTAGAAAGAAAAATAAAAACTATAATCAATGAAATTGATCATGCTGGAGGGAAATCAGACTTAGATGTTTTAAGCATGAAGGTGTGAATCATGACTTCATATCTGTTCTTTACTACCCTGCAGGCATGCTGCATTAACTTTAAGTCAAAAGTTCACTCAGTTATTTTTAAAGAAGCTGTCATTTTTCAAATTAATATCTGCTGCTTCATATTACTAGCATTTATCTGCAAAGATTATATCTATCTTCTGTCATATATAAATTTCATACTAATAGCTTCTTGGGCACACAGTATTGATAGTGTGTTACTCTGCTTTTAACCACAAATCTTTCGAAGGTCATGGTGTCCAAAATTTAAGTCAAAAAACGCACAGAAAACCATTTTTTGAAATTTATAAAATATTTGTGCCGATCTGGATTTTGTATGAGTTTATCTATTCTAAAGCACTTCAAGTTACTCGGTGAAGCAGAGATCGAAGATGAGTAAAATATAAAATGTGATTTAACATGCATTTTAGGGTCTTATTAAATAATAAACCAAACATTTTGGAGTAGGAAAACAAAAAAAGATTTGAAACAAATAGAATATACAAATGATTTAACTAATAAGTAAAATTGAAAATGCCATGAATTGAGAACATAAATCAGAATCCTGCATATTCTTAATTACACAAAAGTCCAGTATTCTGGAAAGAACCTGATAAAGTAGAAAATACCCAGAATTTGGAATAAGCAAACCTTCGGTTTCTGCATGGGCTCCATCATTTAACTGTGTTAACCTGGTTAAATGCACAGTTATCCTAAACTACCTGAAGATTCTTCATCTATAAAATGGGATTATACCTCACTGAGTTTGTGAAAATTAAATGTTTGTGAATGCAATTGGTAAATTATAAAATAAGCTATGCATTCTAATTATGATTCATGTTTCTTTGACCTTCTCCAAACATTATTAGCATTTCCACTTTAGAGATCAATTTTTCCTACATTTTGTTATTGTCCAGCTATGAATGGATGGTTAACAATCATTATACAACTTGCTTTTCTCTCCAGCTCCTACAGTATTAGCTGAGGATTAAGACAGGCCACAGTTTCTTCCATGCAGTAGATGCTTAGCATGGATTTACAGGTGCTTTCTATGGATTTATTTCCTCAACAAATATTTTTGAAAGCACTGGGCACAGAGATAATCAAGTCAAATGCTTTGCTTTCAAGATGTCCTCCATCTGACAAAGGAGATGTCTAAATAAACAGACATTTATAGAAAAACCTGGTAATAACTATGCATACAAGTACTATGGGCACACAGAAAAGAAAGCATTTAAACTTTGGACAAGGACCCTTGAAGGATGAGTCTCTAATGTCCCCAGTCATGATGGCACTGCCACACTACTTCAGAATATTTAATGATTAGAATTATATAAATTTACACATCTCTTCTCTCCTTAAAGGCAAAGTCCTCCAAGCTTAAGTCTCCTTAAATGCATTCATTGTTACTTGCAGGAGCCCTGGTGGTGCAGTGGGTAAGTACTCAGCTGCTAACCAAAAGGTTGGCAGTTGGAACCCACCAGCTGCTCTATGGGAGAAAGATGCGGCACTCTGCTTCTATAAAGATTTACAGCCTTGGAAACCCTATGGGGCAGTTCTACTCTGTCCTATATGGTCGCTGAGTCAGAATCAACTCAATGGCAGTGGGTTTCGTTTGGCCTGGTTACTTGCACCTAGGATTACCAGGAAAGAACCAAACAGGTGTTTATAGAATTAAACATATCTTCCTGTAAGGAAGCTGAATGGCTTCTGCCATAGCACGGGCTTTAGTATCAGAAAAAAAAAACAGTCTTCACATTCTCACCTGCAAGTTATACAATCTTGGGAAATTCAAGTTACCTCATTGAAGCTGTTTCCTCATCAGCAAAAGGGAGAGCAATGGTGAGCAAGTAGCACAGTGCCTGGAATATCATAGGCATAGGCTAAATGTGGGTACCTTCCCCTCAAGGCCACCCAAGCTCACCTCTACCATGGCACTTCCCACAGTCACTTACTGCAACTGCCTGTCTGCTTCCTCAAATGCGAGCTCTCTGTGGACAGGTCCTGCTTCTTACTCGTCTTTGTATTCTAGTGACTGGGGTTAGGAGCATGCCTGCCATTGGGGATTAATATGTCAACAACACTTGAGTGGCCACAGAAGAACTATTTCCAAAATAAATAGATACTATTGCACAGAGTGTGAAAACAATACAGCAACATTTAATTTATCTGTTTATTCAACAATTTTTTTTTTACATGCTAGGTAATTTTCCAAACATTAGGGATACCACAGTGAATGAAATGGACAAAATGTCCTGCCCTCACGGAGCTTACATTCTAATGCAGGTAACAGACAATAAATAAATAAAAGCAAAAAAGATAGTATGTGAGATCATTGTAAGTGCTATGGAAAAAATAAAATAAGAAAGAGAGGTTGGGTCGAGATCTTGAGGACTTGGACGCTTCACTGAGAAAATCACATTTGAGCAAAGACCTGAATGAGGTGATGGAGAGCCGAGTACATATCTAGGGGAAAAGCATTCTAGGCAAAATAAACAGCAAGTTCCAAAGTCCTGGGGCAGAATTCCTTGAAAGCAGCCCAGTGTGTCCAGCACAGAGTGAACATAGAAGAGAGTGGATACAGATGAGCTCAGAGAGATTGGGTGAGGCTTGATTGCGCAGATTTTATAGACTGCAGTGAGGATACTGACTTCTACCCTGAATCAAGTGAGAATCGGTGGAGGGTTCTATGCAGAGAAGTGACTTCATCTGACTTACATTATTATCAGAATGACTCCAGGGGCAGGCTAGAGAAAAGAGACAAAGGTGTGAACAGGAAGACCAGTTAGGAGGCGATATCAATAATCCAGGTAGGAGGTGATGATGGCTTGGACCAAGGCTAGCAGTAAGGTAAACAGTGGTCAAAGTTTGGATATACCTGAAAGGGAGAGTTCACAGGTTTGGATATGGTGTACGAAATAAAGATAGGAGTCCGTAATTTTAAGATTTTCAACCTAAGTGTTTTGAAAGACAAAGGACTAATGTATATGGAACATGAGTTATTCAGGGTTCTGAAAACTGAAATATATGTACCAACTTCTGAAGAATAAGGCAACTACTGGCTAGGATCTAAATAGGCAAAACCCAGAAACCACTATAGAAAAGTAGCCCTTTGGCCACACTTAAAATGCATAAAAGGTATAAGACAGAGGGCATATTCAGTCGAGTTTGGGGCTTCCATCTCTCTAAGAGAAAATGTAACAAGACACTCAGATAAGGAAGTATAAAGAGTGTAAGGGGGAGGAAGGAGGCGGCAATACAAGGACGCTGGGTGTGAAGGAAAGAACATACTCTAAGGATCGAAGTAATGGTTCCCTGTGATTACCAGACACAGTGTCCTTTGGTAGTAAGGGCAGAAAGAGGCAATAATAGGGAAATGCAAAGTATCCTCATCCTTAGAGAGTTGTCCAATGACTCTGGGATTTGGAAGCAAGCAGGGTCTTGCACTGTTTCACGAGGAACTTAAGAAGCTGGTATCCACCACCCCCACATACACACAGACAACGTCCCAGAGGGGGGAAAGTTTAACTAATCATACCTTTCAAAGTTCCCATAAAGTGGGATACATACATCAGTTATCAAGAAACTATTTATCCTGTGATAGTGGGAAAACTGTCCATTTTTCATTAACAGAGGAAAAAAAGGAAAGTGAAAAGTGCTGTCATTACGTCAAGCGCGCCTTTCCCAGCATTTTAGTTTTGGTGTGCCTATGGGAGTGGGACAACGAAGACAATAATTGTGAATGAATGAGAGAATGCAGTGTTACATCACACATTCTACAATTCACCTAACAAAGGCATGTGTTTCACTTTGTTTGATAACAATATATGAAAAAGATTCTATTCTTTCCTTCTCAAAACAGAAGAAAACACACACACATACACACTACAGTGGGTTGCAATACTCAGGGACCTAAAATATACTAATTTTCAAAATTCGATAATCCAGTTCCCATAACAACCCATAAATCAGTATTTTGAAGGACACATAGGAAGGATATTCTGTTTGGAAATGATATTCTCTGACCACTGAGAAAAATGAAACCAAAGCCAAATCATAGTAACCCAGCATGGCTTTGTTTTAAAGAAACATTCCAGGTTTCTTCGCTTTGGCAGTAGTAATGCTAAACTAGGCACAAAGTCAGCTTGCTAAGAAATTTTAATTCTAAGGTGAGCATGAGAGGAGGTGCCAAACGAGAGCAGAGCACCTGCCTGGCAGCTTGGCCCCAAACCCTCCCTGCCTCCCACCTGCACCCGTGATTGCCTGAGTAGGTCAAAAGTGGATTTGTCCCAGGCACTGGCTATGCTCTTTTGGACAATCTCATTTCCTAACGAACACGGCACAGAACATTTTCACAGCATCTTTCAAATTTTTCAGAATTCAAAAGCACATCAACAAAGCTAAATTTCCTCCAGTCACTACATGCTCCACTTCAAATAATGACTAAAAAACCTTCACATTAGATTCTGTCCCCCTCCCTCCCCGATTTGTTCAGGAACCACTCCACTAAGAAATATTAGTGTCTCCTTCTATATTACCCCAAACAATATCAAAAACTTCAAAAAATTTAATATTCATGAGCTAGCTATAAAAATGGAATAGATTAAATTTGGTTCTAAAGTTGGCCACAGTCACAAGGAGGCAGGGTTGCTCCCCAAAGTTTGTACTTCAAGGTCAGTCAGTACACAAGGAAAGAATAGTTATAGCCATCTCCCTCCTTCACAGTCTCAGACTCTGAGTTCCTTAAGGGTTTACCCAACTCATGGCCCAGTGCCAGTGTCATGGATTGAATTGTGTCCCCCAAAAAATATGTGTCAACTTGGTTAGGCCATGATTCCCATTATTGTGTGGTTGTCCTCCATTTTGTGGTTGTAATTTTTTGTTAAAGAGGATTAGGGTGGGATTGTAACACCCTTTCTAAGGTCACAACCCTGATCCAATGTGAAGGAAGTTTCCATAGGGTGTGGCCTGCACCACCTTTTATCTTACAAGAGATAAAAGGCAACAGAAACAAGCAAAGAGTTAGGGACCTCATACCACCAAGAAAGCAGTGCCAGGAGGAGAGCACATCCTTTGGACTAGGATCCCTGCATGAAGAAGCTCCTAGTCCAGGGAAAGATTGATGAGAAGGCCAACAGAGAGAAAATGTCCTCCCCTGGAGCTGATGCCCTGAATTTAGACTTTTAGCCTACTTTCCTGTGAGGAAATAAATTTTTCTTGTTAAGGCCATCCACTTGTAGTATTTCTGTTATAGTAGCAGTAGATGACTAAGACAGCCAGACACAGGATGTACTGAGGGTATCTGATGAATAAAGGAAGAGTTCTTTTAATCCGATACCTAGTTCTCTCCCCTGCCCTGGATTTTTCCTCACATACATAAAAAATGCTTCAGATTCACCCACACTTTCCAGCAACCACAAAGACTCCCTCAAACCTATGTCTCTTTCTGACTTCCATCCTACCTCTTTCACTTTAGGCCAACCTCTTGAAAAAGTGGTCTCCACTTGCTCCCTCCACTCTCACCTCCTGCTCATTCCTCAGAGCACTGCAATGGGACACCCACCCCCATCCCATCCCACCAGGGGCACCAACAAATTCTTGCAGCAAAAACAAAGGATACTTCTTAGCTCTCACATAATGTGTCCCCCCTGGAACATTTAATACAGCTCAACTTCCCTGTGTTAATTTTGATGACTGTCCTCACAGATGTCCTCCCACCCATCCACTGATACCTACCTATTCACTGGTTCTTTTTTTTTTTTCTTTCAAATTTCCTTTAGTCATTACTTTATTAGAATAAAGTTGAATCTACTGAACTTCTGCCATGTGCCAGTCCTACATATGCATGTTGTTGTTGTGTGCCACGAAGTCCAACTCATATCAACCCTATATGACAGGGTAGAGCTGCCTCATAGGGTATTCTAGGCTATAATCTTTACTGGAGCTTATTTCCAGATCTTTTCTCCCACACATGAGCACTTAACCATATAACCACCAGCCCTTCTTTACATAGCCGTATAGATTTTTTTTTAAATATACTAACTCTTTTATGGTTCACAACCACACTATGACTCAAATATGTGTCAACTCTATGTTATGAACAAAGAAAATGAAGGACAGAGAGAATAAGTAGCTTGCTCTAGTAAGTGTAGGAACTAGGATTTGAATCCAGAGAGCAAAACCCAGATCCTTAACCACTACTACTCTATATACCAATCCCTTAAACAATGATTGTCCCAAGGTTCCCTCTAAATCCACAGATGTTACCTAACCCCATACCTGGTTTCGTACCTGTATAACCAGACAACTACCAAATCTATTGTTCTTAGTCCAGTGATTTCTCTCAGTTCAAGACCCATAGAGCCAACTGCCTGCTGCACACATCCATAACAAACTCATAATCTTTGATGGATGTCCTCAAATCTGTTTTCTTCTGAGCATTCTCACCTTGGAGGAGATATCACCATGTACCTGGTCACCTCTAAGTCAGAAATAATGATGTCCTCCTTTTCCCCACTCACTCCCTTGCCTCCCCCACCCAACAGTCAGCAAGTTAATCAATTCAACTTCCTCCTTTCCATCCCTTAAGGTCTCTTCACAGAGCTGCCAGAATGAATTCTGTAAAGTACCACTACTCTCCTAAAGGCTCCACTCAATATACATCCAATGACTCCTCGTTCTTCCAGGATAAAATCCCAACTCCTCAGCATGGCACACAAGGCCTCATTGATGGTGGCTACTTCTCAAGCCTCATTTCTTCCCACTTCCCATCCTAATCCCCATGACCCTGAGCACAGCATGCTCATTTTATAGCCCCCAAGCCCTTGCACAAACAGCCCCTTCTGGCTGAAACATACTTTATCAGCCTCCTTTCTCTTCCCATCACACTATTTTCTTTGGCTCACTCTCACTCTGTTTTTCCACTCAGGTGTCTCTATGTTCCACAAGCTCATATAGCCCCTTAAGTTCAGGGCTGTCCCTGCACTTACCATACTAGTACCAGTACCAGTTGCCATGGAGTCAACTCTAACTCATGACAATCCCATGAGTATCAGAGTAAAACTGTGCTCCACAGGGTTGTCAATGGCTGGTTTCTTGGAAGCAGGTTGCCAGAACTTTCTTCGGAGGAACCTCTAGGTGGACTCAACTACTAACATTCTGGTTAGTAGCCAAGCATGTTAATCATTTGCACCATCTAGGACTCTATACTGAACTGTAATTAGCTGTTTGTTGGTTTATTTCCATTAGTATACAAGACCTCTCTGAGTACAGAGGACAAATCTTACACCTCTTTGCATTAAACAAGTACCAAACTCAGGACACTGCATAAAGCAGACATTCCATAAATCTTTGCCAAATGAATTAGCAAATCAAAACACAGCTTTCGGGAGCTGGTCCTGTTCCTCTCCCTGAATTAGGTAGACTGATGAATACAAAGCTAACTGGATTTCAAGTGAAAAAAGCATACAGCTCTAAACCACTTCAGCTCTAGCCAGAGAATATACCACCTTTATTTTCAAAATATCTTTAAATTATTGTGATGGTTAAGATTGTGTGTCAATTTGGCTTGGCCATGATTCTCAGTGTTTGGGCAGTTGTACAATGTTGTGACCACTTTCTTGTTGAAATTTGGTATGTGATCACCCCCACGATGGAATCTGCTGAGTGATACCGACATGAGCGGAGCCTCTGGTGGCTCACCACCCACTCAGCCTTCATCTTTCCGCCTTCTGCTGCCTACTTCCTTCCTGCTTGCCTTGCAAAGGTTGTTGGCTTGTTCTGGATCCAGCAGCTGTCTCTGGTTCTTGGGACTTGAGCTAGCAGCTTACCTGCCCATCTTGTGATTCACTGATCTTCACAGCCTGCGAGCAAGTGTCCTGCTCCCTGACCTGCCCATCCTGAGTTCACCAGCCCCTGCAGGTAAGTGACTCAGGAGAAAACTTGCAGTCTTGCCTGCCTACATTGGGGATTCCTCAACCACCACAACCTGTGAGCGGAATGCCTGCTCTCCAACCTGCACATCTTGGGTTCACCAGCTTCTGCAGCTCCGTGAATTGGGAAAGGACTCTATCCTGATCCAAGGACTTGAGACATTCCAACCCCTACAATCATGTGAGCTGTTTCCTTAATATAAATCTCTCTATATATATTTATACGCATTACTGGTTTTGCTTCTCTAGAGAACCCAGCCTAAGATAATTATCATTCTCATTCTTGATCCTTTCTTTAAAAAAAAAGTGCTTACTTTAGTATGTTTAATCTAAACAGGGGAGAATAATGAGAGTTCTATGACATGAAGATAACTAACATACAGCAGTGCCTCACTGATACAGTGTCATTAAGAAATGAGCTGATGCACATAAAAGAATTTTCTGGATTCCTATGTATTTTTCCTTAAAGCATAAAATAAATGGTTTGTTTGCTTTTGCCCTTTCTGGAAGAAAATCTTTCTCAAATATATCATACAATTCTCTACTTTTATAATGAAAGAATATTTAAAAATACACGCACAGTATAGTGAATAAAGATTTTAAAAAGTATAGTCCCTTTTGATAAAACAGAAATATATATATGTTTATATTTACATTTGTATTTATATCGTATAGCTCTTCCAAAATGTAAACAGTGGATATCTCTGGTTATGATATTATAAGAAAATTTTATTTCATCTCATCTGTATTTTCTAATCTTTCTACAATAAAAATACATAAATTATATAATAAAAATACAAATTAAAAAAAATGAGGACCTTATTGAATTTAATATTTTATTGACAAGATGAATCTATTATGCTCAAGTTACTATATTCACCCTTAGAGCTAAGGACGTGAACAAGATGCCTTTACCTAAACAATCCAGGGTTTTATGCTTTCAGAATTCTTGGGAAAATAATCTAGTTTTTCAGCCTCTCTATCAGTCTTCAGCCATATCTTCTTTCTTGCTATCAATGCCTATTTCTAGAAGCTCCTTCTTCTCTGTTCAAATATGATCTTTAGTTATTCATACATTTGCTGAACTTAATTATAAAATAAGACTAATCCTTTCTTGGGAACATGAAGTGCAAAGTCTAGCATTTTTAGAATACTGACTTTGTGACATCTATTTTCACTTTTTATTTACTCTAGTAGTGAAGAGTAAGTTTGGGCTTTGGAATGTGGCTGGGCTCTGAGCTCCACAGAAACTAGTTATGTGACCTTGGACAAGCTACTCAACTTTTCTGAGCCTCGGTTTTCTCATCTGTAAATAGGGATAACGATAACAATTGTACAGGGTTGTCATGATGATTAAATGAGTTAATGAGGCAAAATACTGAAGAGAGGGTTTAAAACAATAGCAAGTACTCAATAAGGTTGCAGTTGTTATTGTTAGTTGCTACTGAGTCAATTCTACATCGTGGCAACCCATGTCTGCAGAATAGAACTGCTCCATAGGATTTTCAAGGCTGTGACTTTTTGGAAGCAGACTGCCAGGCCTGTTTTCTGAGGGGCCTCTGAGTGAGTTCTAACTGCCAATCTTTCAGCTAATAGTAGAGAACTTAACCGTTTGGGCCACCCAGAGACTCCCAATAAGTGTTAGTGATTATTATTTACGGTGCTATTATTGTTTACCTCCTGATTCTCAATTATTTTCCAGATAGATAATGTAGATTTCTATATGTAACCAACTGGTTACAGAAGTTAAGAAACACCTAAGAGACAAGTCAGGTTCATCTTACACATGAGAGTGGAAAGAAAAAAAGCGGTAAACTTGCTAAAGTATTTAGCTATTTACAGCACATCCAATATCCAATAATTTTGGGTGGGCGGTGTGTGTGTGTGTGTGTGTGTGTGTGTGGAGAAACACTATACAAGACTATAACTCTGAATCACTAACTAGGTCTGAAGAAGCCAAATTATGGCCTGCTTGTTTCTGAACATGTTTACTTAATGCCAGTTAATCTGCAGTAACGTGACAAAACTGGAGCCTATTTGTTACGGTCATCTCTTTTTTCTCCCCAATCCACGATGCTTTGAGAAGCATTAAATGGAGCGATATAACCTTCATCTTTTGTTTTACCACCACTGGAATATTATATAAAGTGACCCAGGGAAAGAGTACACAATGACACATTTTTACTGACCAGTGAATGGTAAAATTTCTTATCAAAAATGTAGCTTGGTGGTTTCACAAAGTTGTCTTCGGGTGGCTATGGGCAACAACATCACAGGTCAGAAAACAATACCAGAAGTAAACAGAATTCCTTTAAGTATTTTTTCTAAGAAAGTAATAGATGTTCATTATAGAAAAGTTGGCAAGAAACTGAGAACTGTAGATGAGAGAATAAAAATTATACATAATTCACCACCAAGAGGTAAGCACTTTTAAAACACTTTGATGCATTTCCCTCCTTTTGGGCTTACTGTCTTTATATTTATACATTTAGATATAAAATCATGCTGCTATAGACATTTGTATCCAGCTTCTTTTCCGTCTTATTGTAATATAAGCATTTTATAGGGTATTAAAATTCTTTGTAAACATTGTTTTTAATAGCTGTACAAATGTGCTCTGTAAGGCTATGCCATAATTTACCTGTTTCCTTATTGTTGGACATTTAGGCCTTTTCCAATTTTTTTGCTAACACACAGAAATTTTAAAGATGGTTTTCAAGAGAAAACAAATTTCATTTCGTAGGCAAATGAAGTACTCGATGAAACAGACAGTGACGATACGTTAGTGTAATAGATTCACTGCTAGCCTCAGATTCAATCAGAAGAGGCATTTATCTTTCCTTCAAGCAATAATTCATTTTAATTCAGACTTTCCATTCCTAGCTGCTTCCTCACAAATGTGTTTTCTGTCTCACACAATTGCAAAGACTCAGCCACAGAGCTCACTTTTTTGACAGGTGGCATTTAATTTGTCTGTAGGTCAAAAGCCCTGCTATCTCTTGTTGCCGTGCTGAACAGGAGTGGGAAGCCTCACTTACAGCCCTCCCTGTGTGTAACCCCAACCTTTATGAGAATAGTTACCTCTTCAGGTTCCATTCTCGGACAGTTTCCCAGGTGCAGAAGTGCCGTCCTTGAACGTCTTGAACGTTGGCATTAACTCTCCTCCCCAGGCCCTTAGGCTCTCTTGAAATGTATCTCTGTGGGAGCCAGCGCTCTAATCACGGGACTCCATCCTGCCCTAAGTGGACCCCTATTTGCTTCAGATCTGGTTTCCTTCCTGCTACCCTACAAAGTCATGCCAGAAACATAAGCGTCTTGCCTATGCCACCAGATGAAGAGCTCAAACTTTGAGATAATTGAAGTAGTCCATGGCAAGACGCCAAGCCTTAGGGAGGCTATTAATAAAGCAACACGTGGTCACGCAGATTCCACATACAAAAGAGACTATTATAAGTTTGTTTAATATAAAATTCAGTGGCTACAGCAAAGTAAATTAGGCATTTCAGCTGACTCTCCTTGGAAACTAAAACCTTACCAGATTCTACACAGCTATAGATCTATTACAAATGCAGTCTAAATTAAAAGGTATAGCAGCTTGTTAGGGTCATACTAGGACTTCACAAGACAAATAGAAAAAAGAAAATATGAAACAATCAAGTAGGGAAGTTTGTGAGGCAGAGAGAGTGAGAGACTTCAAAGTCTACCTCTATGACTACTGAAACTGGTACTAGGGCCCCAGTGGAGTGATCCTAACCAGACTACCTAACCCTTCAAAAGGCCAGCACACCCTCTGGGATTAGACATCATAAAAAGTAATCCAGCCTTCTTCAGGAAGATAATCAACTTCACTTTAGCTGGGTGAAAGGCCATTCAACCAAAGAAACCAGGAGCGGGGCCAATGAAGGTTTTTATCCTCACTGCTCAAAGAATGAAACTGGACTGAAAAAATATCTAAATTGTAGAAAATGTATGTCTGCCTTACCATAATCCTCAAATAATTCTTTTCAATATTAAAAGCATATTACAATATTCAGTGCTTGTTGTTTGGCTGAAATAAAACAAAATACTATAAAAAGTCCTTGGCATGTTGCCTGGCATGGAGTTTCTGTTCAGTAGATGTCAACTGACTCTGTTTCTCCTATACAGAAGCAATGAACTTCCCAGAGTGACAACAGCACTTGTTTTGATGCATTACCCTTGATGGGCCATCTAATCGCTATCTTATAATCATTAAAATGGGAACTTTTTCAAATGGTAAAAATTCTATTACTTTTTAAAAAAAAAAACTTTTGATGGTGTATTATAAAATGCTGGGATTTCAGATTTAAAAATCTACTAATATTACCATAAAGATAATTTTTGAGAACACATGAACCTGAACCTTGCTTTACAAAAACAACATCCAGAGTTTAAACAAAAACAAAAAAAGTGGGTACTTACTGCTTAAAAGTAATTCTTTGATTTATGAAAAGAATTCCATTCAAACAAGCAAACTTTTAAAAGCCTGAATTACCCTTTGAAAAGCAGTATGTTCTTCAAATATTATATTTATAAATATGTTATAAGTATCTGAAATCTTTGGGGCAATTCTGTTTTGCAATTCAGAATTTTTCAGATTTAAAAGGGCAATACAGGGTATATACACCCAGAAATACCCAGACAGTCACACTCCAATCATGCACATTAATATTTCTTCAGGGAAACCTAAGGATTTTCACACTAAATAAATAAATAAAGTCTATAAGTAGATGTACATTATCTTGGTTTAGGTCTTGTCACCTGTCATGGATTGAACCGTGTCCCCCAAAACTATGTGTCAACTTGGCTAGGCCATGATTTCCAGTATTGTCTGATGACTGTCCACCATTTTGTCATCTCATGTGATTTTTCCATGTGTTGTAAATTCTACCTCTGTGATGTTAATAAGGCAGGATTAGAGGCAGTTATATTAATAAAACAGGACTCAATCTACCAGATTAGGTTGTGTCTTAAATAAATCTGTTTTGAGATATAGAAGGAAGAAACAAGCAGAGAGATATGGGGCCCTCCTACAACCAAGAAAGTAGTGCCAGGAGCAGAGCATGTCTTTTGGACCCAGGATCTCTCCACTGAGAAGCTCCTAGACCAGGGGAAGATTGAGGACAAAGAACTTCCTTCAGAGCCAACAGAGAGAGAAAGCCTTCCTCTGGAGGTGGTGCCCTGAATTCAGACTTCTAGCCTACTAGACTGTGAGAGGGAAACCCTGGTGGCGTAGTGGTTAAGAGATGCAGCTGCTACCCAAAGAGTCAGCAGTTCAAATCCACCAGGCGCTCCTTGAAAACCCTATGGGCAGTTCTACTCTGTCCTATAGGGTCACTATGAGTTGGAATTGAGTCTACGGCAATGGGTAGACTGTGAGAGAATAAACTTCTGTTTTAAAGCCATCCACTGGTGGTACTTCTGTCACTGCAGCATTAGATAAGTAGGACACCACTTAACTAGTCTGTAACAAGAATGACAAAAAAAGTACCCAGTTGTGCTTAGAGCTCTTTGGATTTCAGAATTATGCATAAGAGATCATAAAACTATATTTAATTTGAATATACACTGTTAGCCAAACCAGTCTATTGTGTAAATTTAAGAAGGGTAAATGATTCCAGAAATTAAAAGGTCAGCTTATATGCACATATCATGTAGATAAAACACCAATGGAAATAGAAATAACTTTAACAAAAATTACAAGACACAAAGAGTTGGTGTCATGGATTGAATTATGTCCCCCCAAAACTGTGTGTATCAATTTGGCTGGGCCATGATTCCCAGTATTGTGTGGGTGTCCTCCATTTGGTGATCATAATTTTATGTTAAAGAGGATTAGAGTGGATTGTAACACCCTTACTAAGGTTACATCCCTGATCCAATCAAAGGGAATTTCCTTGAGGTGTGGCCTGCACCACCTTTTATTTCTCAAGAAATAAAAAGGAAAGAGAAGTGAGCAGAGAGGGGGGACTTCATACCACCAAGACAGCAGTGCCAGGTGCAGAGCTTGTCCCTTGGACCTGGAGTTCCTGTGCAGAGAAGCTCCTAGTCCAGGGGAAGACTGATGACAAGGATCCACCTTCAGAGCTGACAGAGAGAGAGAACGCCTTCCCTGGAGCTGATGCCCTGAATATGGACTTGTAGCCTACTAGACTGTAAGAGAATAAATTTCTCTTTGTTAAAGCCATTTACTTGTGGTATTTCTGTTATAGCAGCACTAGGACTAAGACAGCTGGCAAAACTGAAGTATGCACCTCCCAAAGAAAAAGGATTTCAGGAATGTCTCATGCAAATTTGACTTAAAGAAGCAACATCTTGCATGAAATACCTTAACATCTACTCTGATAGCTATTTGCTACCATTAACCAAAATCTTTGAGCCATGAGTCTAAAGTCACATTTTTAAAGCAAAATAGAGTACCTGGAAATAAAGCAAACAATAAACCAAAAAACCAAGCTTGTTGCCATCGAGTTAATTCCAACTCATAGGGTTTGATTATCATCAACCAAAAATATTCTTTATGGAAAAAAAAAAAAAGACCTTTTAACTATACCTTATCAGGGAGTGCTCAACATAAACTGGAGCCAAACCAAAAAACCTTTGTTTTGGGCAATCATTTGCCTACAATTAAGTGATCAGCATTAAATGGTTGTATATGCCAAGTCACATTAAGGATGTATTTTATCTTAGAACCAGAACAATCTCCAGGAACATTTACCCAAATTTAACAGACAAATGAGACACTAGAGACCAGAAAGGTTATAATTTAGTCCAGGTACTTTGTAGCACAGCCAGAACAAGAGCTCCGAGAGTTTATAAATAATTTAAATTTGGGGTAGTTTTTTTGTTGTTGTTGTTGTTTTGGGAGGTGGTGTAGTACAGGTGAATTGAGAAAACTTGGCCAAAGGTAGCCTAACAGTGACTCAAGGAAATTAGGATCTAGCTGTAGAATTCATGTGGGCAACAAAATACCAGTTGATAACAAATGTTGAAAGGGACTTTGAGAGGCTCTGGGATTCAGATGACCTAGTTGTTGTTGTTAGGTGTCTTCGAGTCAGTTTCGACTCATAGCAACCCTATATACAACAGAATGAAAAACCGCCCTGTCCTATGCCATCTTCTCAATGTTCTCTCCTACCAGATGAGCTAGCAGAGGGAGAAAATTTTCTGGTGGGACTGAAATTAAGCAAGGCAAAAATTTACTTTTGAGCATACTCAGCCACTGCAAAAAAAAAAAAAAAAAAAAAAAAATCCTTCAGTTGTTCAACGAGCCAAAAAAATATTTAGAGCTTTTACAACCATCACCAGGGCATTACAGTACACTATGAACTCCCTGGTCCTTTAAATTTTAATGAACTTGAGCCCTATAAAGGTGGCACTGAGAGCAACTTCCACTGTAAAACAATTAAAATGTTAAGGGGTTTCTACTGTAAATAGATTTCTGAAGAAGGAGACTGCTGACTGAGTTGTTTCCTGGGCCAAACTTGTTACTGTCAGTTGAATTCAGCAAGATTTCCTTTACAAAAGATGTAAGGCATACCTTTTTAATGGCTGGTACCTATGCTGTTTCCTATTTCAAAACTCATTTCAGTATTGCACATAACATGCCTAAAGGCCTGATACAAATACTATTCTGTTATCACATAATTGGCCAACATGTATTGCTGTGTCTTGAGTTTCTACTTGTTTTATTTTACATGTGGTATTTTTTTTTAATCCAGTACACTTAAAGGAAACCCCTGTTCATTTTTGCCCATCCCAATACACAAAAAGTTCCAAAGTTCAAATATAAGAAGTGGTTTTCAGCATGAATAAACTGTGAAATGCGATGGAAAATAAATTTTTGATGTCAAGATACATTCCCAGTTTATTCATGCTGAGAATTGTTTTCTTATCTTTTAGATTTTATAAAGTGAGATACACAAAATTTGCTCAAACGCCACAGTAAATAAAGAAGCGTAACAATTAGATTATTATTTTGTTATCATATATTTTTGTTTATAAACCGAACCCTTTACGGTGTAATAAAAATCTGCAGGTACCATGAATGAAAATTAGTTCTTTGAACTTCAGAAAAGAAAAACTACTTAAAACTAGGTTGCCTTTCTCCTGGTTGGCATCCACTATACTAAATTGTGATAATAGTTTTCTTAATAATTCAAAGAAAGCGAACGTCAAGTCTCTTGGGATTGCCTCTTCTCTCAAGAGCAAGATCCACTAAAGCTCAGAATTACTGTCAATTCTTAATTAACTATGTCAGTGAGGAGAGACATTAAACACCACGAAAAGCTGTCCACCGAAGAGTGACTGAAAACATTTCCCAGATCATAAGTTGACAAAACACATGATTTATGTACAAGGAGCTGACTTTACAAAGAGTCAGCTGAGAATACCTTTACTAATTCCAAACATATCCTCATCATTATCACATTGCTATCAAATGGATTTCTTTAAATAAACTAGATATATCTAGATATGATGTCAAATAAAATTGTCAGAATTGCTGAGACAGACAGACATGCGATGAATCCTATATACGTCATGGCATAACTCAAAATAAGAAGAAACAGCTGCAAACATACATTAATAATAGGAATGTGGAATGTACGAAGTATGAATCTAAGAAAACTGGAAGTCATCAAAAATGAAATGAAACATACAAGCATCAATATCCTAGGCATTAATGAGCTGAAATGGCCTGCTATTGGCCATTTTGAATCAGATAATCATATGGTCTACTGTGTCAGGAATTAGAGAGGAATGGTATCGTGTTCATTGTCAAAAAGAACATTTCAAGATCTATGCTGAAGTACAACACTGTCAGTGATAGAATAATATCCATACACCTACAAGAAAGTTCAGTTAATATGACTATTATTCAGATTTACACACCAATTACTAAGGCCAAAGACGAAGAAACTGAAAATTGTTATAAATTCTGCAGTTTAAAATTGAACAAACATGCAATAAAATGCATTGGTAATTACTGGTGCTTGGAATGCAAAAGCTGGAAACAAAGAAAAAGGGTAGGTAGTTGGAAAATATGGCCTTCGTGATAGAAAAAAATGTTGGAGGTCCTTTGATAGGAATTTTGCAAGACCAACGATGTCTTCATTGCAAATACCTTTTGTATCAACATAACTGGTGACTATACACACGAACCTCGCCAGATGGAATACACAAGAATCACATCAACTACATCTGTGGAAAGAGATAATGTAAGAACAAGGATGGGGCCAGCCGAGGAAAAGACCATCAATTGCTCATATGCAAACTCAGGCAGAATTAGAACAAGTCCACGAAAGCCAAAGTACAATCTTTAGTATATCCCACCTGAATTTAGAGACCATCTCAAGAAAAGATTTGAAGCATTGAACACTAATGACCAAAGACTAGATGAGTTGTGGAATGACATCATACGTGAAGAAGTAAGAGGTTATTAGAAAGGCAGGAAAGCAAAAAAAGACCAAAATGGATGTCAGAAGATACTCTGAAATTTGTTCTCGAACACCGAGTAGCTAAAGCAAAAGGAAGGAATGATGAAGTAAAAGAGGTGAACAGAAGATTTCAAAGGACGGTCAAGAAGACAAAGTAAAGTATTATAACAAAATGTGCAAAGACCTGGAGATAGAGAACCAAAAGGGAAGAGCACACTTGGCATTACTCAAGCTGAAAGACTGAAGAAAAAATTCAAGCCTCGAGTTGCCTTATGAAGGATTCTATGGGCGAAATATTGAATGATGCAGGGAGCATCAAAAGAAGATGGAAGGGATATACAGAGTCACTATACCAAAAATATTTGGTCAACATTCAACCATTTCAGGAGGTAGCATATGATCAAGAATCAATGGTACTGAAGGAAAAGTACAAGCTGCATTGAAGGCACTGGCAAAAAACCAGACTCCAGGAATTGACGGAATTACCAATCGGGATGTTTCAACAAACGGATGCAATGTTAAAAGCACTCACTCTATGCCAATAAATTTGGAAGACAGCTACCTATCAACTGACTGGAAGAGATTCATTTGTGCCCATTCCAAATAAAAGTGATCTAACAGAATTTTTTTTTTTTTCAAAATGAAGAAATTATTGAACAATATCATTAATATCACACACAAGTAAAATTCTGCTGAAGATCATCCAAAAGCAGTTGCAGCAGTACATCAGCAGGGAACCGCCAGAAATTGAAGTCACATTCAGAAGAGGATATGGAATGAGGGATATCATTACTGATGTCAGACAGATTGTGGCTGAAAGCAGAGAATACCAGAAAGATGTTGACCTGCACTTTATCGACTGTGCAAAGGCATTTGACTATGTGGATCATAACAAACTGTGGATAACATTGTGAAGAATGGGAATTCCAGAACACTTAATTGTGTTCACGAGTAACCTTTACTTAGATTAAGAGGCAGTTGTTAGAAAAGAACAATGGGATACTGCATGGTTTAAAGTCAAGAAAGGTGTGCATCAGGATTGTATCCTTTCACTATACTTATTCAATCTGTAGGCTGAGCAAATAATCTGAGAAACTGGCCTATACGAAGAATGTGCCATTAGGATTGGAGGAAGACTCATTAACACCCTGCAATGTGCCTATGACACAATCTTGCTTGCTGAAAGCGAAGAGGACTTGAAACACTATGCAGATCAAAGACTGCAGCCTTCACTATGGATTACAACTCAACATAAAGAAAACAAAAGTCCTCACAACTGGACCAATAAGCAATATCGTGACCCTAAATTGTGCACCATCTGTTAATTAATGTTTCTGTAGTAGTTCAGCAGGAAATTTTTTCTCCTATGATTTCTGGGAATGGGCACAATGATGCTGAAAAGAATGGTAGAAACACAGTAAATGTTTAGTCAGGCAAGAATGAAGCCTGACCACACACATGGCTGGCCTCATAGGAGTTTCCACTTCTTGTCACCATGACCCATAGCAGAGTAAGAGTTCTCAGCTACAGCAAGATTCTTTCACTGGGTCTGTTTAGTTGCTCTAAGTCAATTATTTTTCATTAGTGACACTATACACTTACCAAGTTATTGTAGTCATTTTCCTGTGGAAACATTTACCACTCACTCTTTCCTTCCTTCAAGCAGTTTCTTAGTCCCCTCATTAGGCGTTTCTCATCTGTCCTCCTCTCATACATTAGAATTCCTAAGATATCCTCCTTCAATCATTGCTTCTCCTCACTTTGTATATGCACCTTACTCCCTCCACTTCAACATCCAAATGAAGCTCTAGGCCAGGCCTCTCTCCTGAACCTCAGACCCTGATGTAGAAGCCGCCCCAATACCTCCTTCTCTCTCACTTCCCACATGCAAGCATTCATCAACTCCTCTTGACATTAATCTTTCACATCTATTCCTTCCTTTGATAGCTACCACTATTTCTTTTATTAAACTCTTACCACTTCTCCTTAGACTACTGAAAAAACTTCCAAATTGGACCCTCTGCCAATGGCTTCATCTCTCGCCAGCCCAATTTTCATTTAAAAATGCAATCTGATTATGTCGTTCTCCTGTTTCCAAGCACTTCCTGGCTCCCCACTGTTTCCAATGCAAAGTCCAAACTTCTCATCTTGATACACAGGATCCTTCCTGAGCTAGTCCCCTCACCTGCCTAATCTTTTACTATAGCTCCACATATATCCTTCCCTCCAGACATACTGTTAAAAAAAACTATTATGGTTTCCCCAAAGGGGGGATCTTCCCTTCACCTTCTTGCACCTGTTCTTCTCACTAACTAGAACCCATGATAACCATCACACCCTTTAACATGCAGGGTCACCAGCAGTAAGTATCAATTCCATGGCAGCTTTTTAAAAACTGCTCCTGTCATATAAGTGCTATTTAAGAATAATATTATTCTGATGCTTGAACTTTTTTCATATGGATAATAAAAGTTTTCAGGAAAGGAAGTGATGTTATTAGGTCTTCAATTCAGAAAATGACATTGATGAAATTTGAAAGTATATATATACTAAAAATAAACAAGACCAAGAGAAGACCAACTGAAAAAATAAGAGAAACAAAGATACAAAAAATACTGAAAGAGAGGACAGGGACATTGAAAAATAAAATATAATTGTAAAATAAACTATAATTGTAATATCATCAATAAAGTATGCATTAGAGTTGACTGCAGGGCAAGGGTAAGGTTTGGGTCTACTTGGGATAATAGGAGAAAGAGTCAGCTACTGCTGAATAAAAGTAAACAGACCAGACCAAATAGGGAGACCAAGTTAAGGAATTCACCTAAAGTTTTATAGCTGAGAAGTGCTGGGATAGGCTTTTGACCTCTCTGTGCCTTTTTTTTTTTTTTTTTTGTGCCTTAGTGGCCTCATCTGGAAAACAGGGATGCCGATACGATTACTCTTAGGATTGTTGCTGTTGTTAGGTGCGTGCCCTCAAGTTGGCTCTGACTCATAGCAACCCTATGTACAACAGAACAAAATACTGCCTGGTCCTGTGCCATGTTCATAATCGTTGCTATGTTTGAGCTCATTGTAGTAGCCACTGTGTCAATCCATCTCCTTCAGGGTCTTCCTCTTTTTGATGACCCTCCACTTTACCAAGCACAATTTCCTTCCCCAAGGACTGGTCCCTCCTGATAACATGTCCAAAGTATGTGAGATGAAGTCTCGCCATCCTTACTTCTAAGGAGCATTATGGCTGTATTTCTTCCAAGACAGATTTGTTCATTCTGGCAGTCCATGATATATTCAATACTCTTTGCCAACACCATAATTCAAAGGCATCAATTCTTCTCCAGACCATGGAGAAAGAACACAGCCTGCTCTTCTCTAGCTCACTTTATGTTCACTTAGCATGGCTGATCTCTTCAAAGTGTTGAAGAACAAAGATGTCATCCTGAAGACTAAGGTGCACCTGACCCAAGCCATGGTATTTTCAATCCCATCATATGCATGTGAAAGCTGGACAATGAAGAGGGAAGACCGAAGAAGAGTTGATGCCTTTGAACTGGGGTGTTGGCAAAGAATATTGAATATACTATGGACTGCCAAAAGAACAAACAAATCTGTCTTGGAAGAAGTGGAGCCACAATGCTCCTTAGAGGCAAGGATGGCGAGACTGTGCCTTACATACTTTGGACATGTTGTCAGGAGGGATCAGTCCCTGGAGAAGGGCATGATGCTTGGCAGAGTACGGGGTCAGCAGAAAAGACAAAGACCCTCAACGAGGTGGATTGACACAGTGGCTGCAACAACGAGCTCAAGCATAACAATGATTGTAAGGATGGCTCAGGACAGGGCAGTGTTCCGTTCTGTTGTGCACAGGGTCGCTGTGAGTCAGAACTGACTTAACAGCACCTAACAACAAGAACAACAAGCATGGCTGATCTCAGAAGAAAAATATCTTGTTGAACTAATTCATACTATTAAGTAAATGACAGACCTCAGACCACACTCGAATTATTTATCAATTTTAGCCCAAACATCTCTAATTGGTTCAATTTCAGATTTTATCATAAAGAAAAGAAAAAAACAAGCAAGTAAAACTTCCAACAGAGTGTGTGGTACAAGAGATAACTATATGTATTCTCCTTCACTATTTCAGACTATTATAGCTTCTTGCCTTTTTCGACTTCTAAATCTATTTATTCTTCATAATATCTCAATATCTGCCACCTCCACCCTGACCCCAAGTTTCTATATCATCTACAGAAGGCTGAGGTGAAATGTATGCTGCCTGAAACAGTATTATATCAGGCATATTGGGATTTATAAGTCAACAAACCCTGGTGGCATAGTGGTTAAGTACCATGGCTGCTAACCAAAAGGCTGGCAGTTCGAATCTACCAGGCACTCCTTGGAAACTCTATGGGGCAGTTCTACTCTGTTCTATAGGGTCGCTACGAGTCAAAATCGACTCAGTGGCAATGGGTTTAATGGGTACTGCCTGCATCAGATATCTGCATTAGGGGATGGGCGTTAGATATTCTCACAGTTTAGGAGACTGCTGAGTTACAAGGTGGCCACACCTCTTTTTAAATTCCCTCCTGGTACCAGAGAAATCCGGAGCCCTGGTGGGGCAGTGGTTAAAGCAGTGGACTGCTAACCAAAAAGGCTGGCTGTTTGAATCCACCAGCCACTCCTTGGAAACCCTATGGGGCACTTCTACTCTGTCCTATAGGGTCGCTATGAGTCAGAATCGATTCCATGGAAAGGGGTTTCATTTTTGTGACCAGAGAAATCCAGGTATCCCAAGTCCCAGGAGCTTAAGCTACTGGATCTGCTTTTATTCACTTCTGTCTGGCTTATCTGCAACACATCCATGTTTACTACTTTTCATCGTGTTGTATACAATAATTATGCAAGTGTTTTCAAGAGAACATTACAAAGAATAAATCTTAATAGAGTGATTACAGCCAGTCATTTTCCTTTGTTGTCTCAAAGATCTAGAGTAGAGTTTGCTTCCTCCTATTTAATCCTTTAGGAAACATTTACAGAGTACTATTAACATAAGTAGACTCCTCAATGTCCCTTTATCACAATACCATCAGCAGTTACTGCTCTCCAATTCAAATCCACTTGCCAAGGATACCTCTCCTCACTCCATAAGACCCATCCCATCATTTTAGTACTTAAATGCCTACAGCCCATGAGAGAACAAAAGAATTTTTATGAAGAGTCCCCGAAGAAGAGAAAATCAGATCTTCCCTGTGAGGAACTACCCCACCCACTACAGGACAATTGGTATCCTAACCTCCCTCCACGCCCAGCATCAAATGCCAGTAGAACCCTGCAGTCACTGCAACAATCAAAAACAAAACAAAAAAACCCATAAGTCAACAATCAAAAAAGCCCCCACAGGCTTTTCAATACACACCAGGTAGAAGGTATTGGGCCCGCTCCCACTGAGAAAACCTGGAAGTGATTAGAAAGAACTTCTTAAAGACAGAAGATGTGCCTGGGTCTTCAGAAATGGTCCATATTTGCTAAGGACTCAAGCTATCTGGAATCAAACTGCCTGGGTCCAAATCTTCTGCATTCCGGTAATGTCTCTTTTTCACAAAATGCAGGTGAATGTAGCGTCTACCTCACAGAATCAATGTCAGAAATAAACTGAAATAATACATGTAAGGTATCTAGAAAAAGAGCCTTGCATCTAGGTAAGAACTCAAAGCCATTAGTTACAGTCCGTGTCCAATGCCTACTACATAAGCCAAAAAAAAAACCCAAAACCACTGCTGTCAAGTCGATTCCAACTTATAGCGACCCCAAAGGGTTTCCAAGGCTGTAAATCTCTACGAAAGCAGACTGCCACATCTTTCTCCAGTGGAGACACTGGTGGTTTTGAGCCACTGACTTTTTGGTAAGCAGTCAAGCACTTTAACCATTGGGCCACCACGGCTCCTAGCTAGGTATTTAAAACACATTTTGTAGGATGTGCTTATGACTGCATGCCTAACCTTAGTTATCTGAGGTTTCCTAAATGTAATAAGACAAGGTCATGAGGGAGATTAATTATTAAAGTTTGGGTATCCGTAAGTCATCTATCTTTGGCTTAATTAATAAAATTTCCTTTGAGAACAGGCTTACCTGGGGTGGAACACACCATAAATACAATGCATTAAGTTAAGGCTGATTGATAATTACAGATACAGTCATTTCCTATTTTAACATATCATCCCAGTTCCAAAGTCTGCTCAAGCACAAGATCAGCTACACAGAACTTCTACCTGTGTTAACGACCTACAAGTGCCAGTCAGTAAGATGATGCGTTCTCATTACTGGTTCTCACCTCATTAGAAGTCCGCTCTCACTGATAATGGACCTCAGAGGTCAATACAAGTCTGAGGAAGAATTCTTCTTAATTTAATAGAGGAACAGGTGTATGGAAGCCAACTGCTATACCTGGTTGCATTCCACCTGCCTACAACAAGCGCAAGGGCATCTGCAGAAACCTAGCACTAAATCCCAACATGGTTCCTGCTGAGGAAACCACTGTTAACTCTAATACCCAGGGAGGACTAAATACAAATTTGATTGGATTTTTCCCATTCAGATTTCAGAAAGCACTAGAAGTCATCAGCGTGATCTTCGTAACTGCCTGGAAAGAGCATCTCTATTAAACACCAAAGAATTTATATTAGTTTTAATATCTGATCTCATCTCACCTCACCTGATAAATAAATGAACTGCACTGGCAGTCTCCTTTAAAAAAAAAAAAATGCAATGTTGTCCCTCCAGCCTTTTCAACACTAATTAATATTGAAACATCAGGTGAAACAGTTAACCAATGAAAAAAATTGTTTGGATATTTCTGCAATTTCTCAGTGCCCCTCAAAGGGGTTATTCAGTGTGTGCATGGGTGACTCTGTGGCTACCCAGTAAGGCAACCTGGGATCACTTTAATAAGAGCACTTTACAGGTAAGAGTATGGCTACACAGCAAGCTTGCTAAAACACAGCTTCTAAGAAGCGAAGGCTCATGCATGCACAAAATATACAATATGAGATGTGTTTTCTGTGATAAACTGGAGAGAAGTCTAAATAAACCTTCTCTTCAAAATAAACAAGAAACATCTTATCAATGCGATTTAAGTCAGATACCAAGAAACTCCTCGCATTTCTGCCAAATATGTATTCACAAACCATATAGGCAAGAAGTTGTTCTGTGACGTCAACAACACCCTGGCCATATCTCAAGATTTATAGTTAGTGACATTTGCAGTAACCAGGTAGCAAATTTAATCTCACATGAGGGAGATGAAATATGAAAATGTAAAGTGAACCCAAAAATAGTGTTTTTCTTACAGGAAAATGTAAAGCCTCAGAAAAACATACGGATAGTTTTGTGTCCTTATCTAAACCGTTTGTCTATCATAAAATATTCCCATTTCAGAAAAGGAAAGATAAAGCAAAGAAGTAGCAAAGATGTTTAAATGATCAAAATACTCTGGCATCTATTCTTAACCATTTAAAGGAGAAACAAAAAAGTAGAATTAGATCTGACTTCTTAGCCCTTGGGATGCCGATCTCCCTGATGCTACAGAATTTGGTGAAAACTCCTCCTGCCAGTCCAGGGACCAGATGATTTTAAAGATTTAGACCTCCAGTGAACTGCTCGCTAAACTTGACTCTGCTACCAAGAATTAATACCCCCTGCAGCCCTGGTGGCACAGTGGTTAAGAGCTCGGCTGCTAACCAAAAGGTTGGCAGTTAGAATCCACCAGCGGCTCCTTGGAAATCCTATGGGACAAATTCTACTCTGCCCTCTAAGGTCACTAAGAGTCGGAATCAACTCCACCGCAACAGGTATGGTTTGGGATTTTTAGCCTTCCTCACTTCTATTCTGGAAATGAGAATCATGCCCCATCCTCAGACGACGCATTTCAGTAATCTTCCATTTATCCCTTCACATAACCCCTCAGTTCTCTCCTAACCCAGCTAGTGTCTAGGTGGCTGCGCAACCAGTCCTTGAAGTCCTAGTCTCGGCAGATGACCTGGGGTTCGCCTCCCTCATCTAACCTGTGGAATAATCCGCTCCTTTGGACTCAGGAATACTTCTCACCGGAGAAACACACACAAGTATACGACCTGACTGGTCTCTGGAAAGAGGAAAATATCAAGGAACTCGCTGTTTGACAGGATTTCATTCAAAACGCTTTCAGAAAGTGGCACCTGTCATTAGCCAAGTACGTTTCTAAAACAGGGTATCAACCGAAACACACACCACACACACGCGCACACAGCCAAACCTGAAAAACAATCTCTCAGCCGCTAAGAAAGTATCAGGTGGAAAGCACACAGCCCCCGGTCGCGGTATCTGCTCACTGGGTGGTTCTCCACCAGGACGCACTGGGGACAGCGCTGCCACCGCGCTCCGCCCGGGACTGCCCACAGCCCCCCGCCCGATGCCGCCCTGCAGCTCCTGCCCTCCATCCGGTCCAGAGCCGAACGCCCGCGCCCGAACGGGTGGGGAGCGCTCTGGCCGCCGTATCTACCGCGGGCCCAGGGTAGGGCGGGGACGCAGGGGTGCCCGCTCTCCCCAAGCGTCCCAGAGCGCGCGGGCGCCACTTACATGCCCGGCTGGAGCCGTAGGGCGCTGCCTGGCGGCCAGCCGGCAGCCACCCAGACGCAGAAGCACCAGAGCCACAGTCGCGAGGTCATCTTGGCGGGGTCGAGCGGCTCGGACCACCAACCCGGCTGCGCGCTAAGCGCTAAGCATGGGTCCGGCTCCGCCAGTCTGAGCCGGGCGCAGAAGTTAGGCTCTCTGGGCAGAAGTTGGTCTGAGCGGCCCACGGGGCAGGCAATGTACGTCTCCCTGCCGAGAGCGCGGCTGCACCTCGGCCCCACCAGGCGTCGCTGGCGACATGGAGCTCTGGAGGAGCGGCGAGCGAGCCCCTGCGGCGCCGCAGCCGCGGACCTGCGAGCCCCTTCTCCGCCAGAAGCTACTGGAACCGAGCAAGCCCAGTGGCCCCGCAGCCCCGCAACCCTGGCACCATGGAAACGCGCTCGCCGCCCTCCCGCCCCGGCCCCTCCGGAGCGCTTAAAGAGACAGCCCCGCCGCCAAGGCGGGCTCCGCGCGCTGCTGAGCGCCCCCACCCGCTGCGCCCTCCTCCTCGCCTCTTCCCCGCCCGGCGCGGCCCGGAATCACACAGGGAGTGGCTGGACGCTGGGGGCTGGAGAGGCAGCTGGGACGCAAAATTGGGGGCTTCGCTCGTTACTCCCGCCTAACTCTTCTCCCCACTTCTTTCTACCGCACCCTCCAACACACACACACACACACACACGCACACGCACACACACACACTCGCACTCACACTCAAACCCGGCCAAAGAGGAAAACCAAGGTGAAGCAGCTCTGGCTTTTCCCCCTCAGATACCAACCTGCTCAGAATCAAACCGGCTTGTGCATCTACCACAAAAAAAAAAAAAAGGTTGACTTTTGATTCTCTTGTTCCGCTCCCTCTCACCCTGAGTCTGGGGAGTTGGTCAGAGCACCAGGCTAGGAGAGGTGTGTTTGAAGTAGAAACCAAAGGACAGTTGATTGAGTCAAATCTCCTGCCAAATTCACAATTGCAGAACAAACATATCGCCGGCTCATTCAAAAATCCTCAAAATGGGTTAAGCTCCCTTCATTTTATTTGACCACCATCTCGCTCCTTCCATCCTTTCCTCCAAACCAGCTCCTCTTCCCTAAAATAAATGGAGGAGTAGCCAGTTGCGAGCCCCCACGGCCCTTCCAGAAGGGAGCAGAGTCTGCTCGGAAGCTCTGGCGTGCCGGCCTTGCTGCCTGGGACGCACAGCCAAGCGCGGCGCGGTTGCCAGCAGCTCAGGCCGGAGGCTGTGCCTCTGCCCGGCGCCAGCTGCTGTCTGCAAGGCCACAAACCTCTAGAGTCAGTTTTGTGAAAATAAAAATCTATGGTGCATCGTGTCCTCCAACAAGGAGAGCCCAGACTCCAATGCCACAATCTGCAATTCAGCTCTGCAGGAAATGTATCAATCTGCCGTGGGACAACTTTTTCTTTAATTCTTAAACTTACCGAAGTGGTCCTCCAAGGACTCCTCCATAGTCAGATACTTAAAGTGGCACCACCGGATTTCCTCAGTGCTAAAGGAGCCCTGAAATGATCTTCCCGAAAAGATCTTTGAGGCTCCCTTTTGCCCTTCATAGTTGAATTGACCATCTGGCGTTTAGTTTCAGCCTTCTGAGCTTTTGTTCCCCCTCCTTCTCTTTCTGCTTTCTCTGCAATTAAAGTAGAAATTGGGCTTTTACTGGAGGAACTGAGGAGCAAACTTTTGGGGGTTCTCTGAGGAGAAAAAAAAGACAAGGTGAGATAGAAACCCACGACTCCTGGATTCTTTAGCGTTCTCTGACTTAAGCTTTCTTGATTTGTAGAAGTGAAATCCATGCCATCTTGCAGTGTCTCCTATTAGACAGGTCTATATTTTTTACTTTTTTTTTTAATTGAAGTTTATCTTGGAAACAGTGAAGTGCAAAAATCTTAAGTACACAGCTGGGTGATGATGTCTCCGTCTTTCTTACTGTGCTCGAGGTGAAGGTTCACGGAGCAAACCAGCTTCTCATTGAACGGTTAATACACATACTGTTTTGTGACGTTGGTTGCCAACCCCACAACACGTCAGCTCTCCCCTTCTCCACCTTAGGTTCCCCATTACTAGCTTTCCTGTCCACACAGAATTTTAGAGCCATTTGCACAATAGAAATCATTATTTGAATTCCTTAATTCATAAAAAAAAACAAGTATTCATTCTTTCTTCCTTTTCTAAACATCAGTTATACACAAACTTTTAGGGACTCAGAGACTGTGGACTTGGTAACAGTGCTGATATCTGTCCTAGAGTTGTCCTGTCATTTAGCTTTTAATTAGTCCAGATAATGACAGGTCCAGCCGGGTGGCTAAAACACATAGATAATTTTGAAATCTATTTTTAACTCTTAGTTTTAACTTCTTCCAAACATCTTTGCCACCTTTATTAACAAGTAACTAAGCTGATTGCTTAATTTCACCTCCTCTTCTTTTTCCTGTCCCTTTTCTAGTGAGGTGGTGGTGAACAGTGAAATGACCACAGGTAGGCAGAGCACTGTTTCATTTCAGAAGAAAGGAGTAAAAGGAAACTGGATACTGCAAAACAATGGTGGCTCCCAGAACTGAGTGTACCAACTATACAAGGTTGGGCTGCCCCCGCTCCCAGCCTGTGTATATGTAGAGGAGAAAAGATTAATCCTCTCCATTGATTGAATTTCTTGTTTGTCCTTTGGATAAAACCTAAAGACTCCAGGTTGTTTCAATATAGTTTAAGTTTAATTGTATTAATGAAAATTTATAGTATACCTAAAGATGCCCTTATAGATTAACTGTACCCTCAAATTCCCTGTGACTTACTAAGCCTTTCTTTGCTTCTGGACTAGTTTTAACTCTGCAGGGGTCTGTCTTCAACTAATCTCATTACCTCCTAGAGTGTAAAAAGTTTCTAATCATTTTCTTTCTTTATATTACAGAAAGCCTTGCATAAATACTAGACTTTCTTTACTACAAGGCTGAATTTTCTGTAAGCCACAGCTAAAACTCAGAACTATTTTAAGTGTAAAAAAACAATGGAAAAATACAGGAATGTATGTAAATTATCTGATTGCATGGTTGTTTTGCAAAGGACAGCTTAAGTCCGTGGGAAGCGAATCAGGAAATTGAAAAATCACAAATTAGAAAAATTTTCTTTTATATACATTATTTTAAAAGCATGTTTATTATAGATGAACATTTAAAGCAGTTTGTATGTGACAAGCTAAATATGATTAATGTATATTTCATAAAGTGAGGTTGGTTTCCAATTATTCTGGCATGGATAATAATATGAACACAATACCATGTACACAATTATCATTAAGTAAAACATACACCACCAGCATAAGCATTTAGAGTTTTGCCATGTACTGGGAAACCCCAATTTGAATTCAGTTCCCTTTTTGCAGCCTACTCATACAATTTTAAAATAACTGGTTATTTGGTTTGATTGATTAGTTGTTCTCTCTCTCTAACATGGGGGAACATTGTGAAACCTGTTCATTACACTTTCAGATATATCTTAATATTTGAAATTATTTTCTTGAGAAATGCTGTTTAGTGGTTTGAGGAGCCTGTGAACACACAAAACAAAGCCAGGTATAGACGAAGCAATTCATTCTGGTGTTGTTGCCCAAAGGGAAAAATTTTTTTTTTTTTTTTTTAATTAACAAAGCAGGAAAATGAGCCAGATACACAAATAACCAGTTTTAAAAATTGAGAGGCAGAAGTTTATGTCGATAGCATCCTTTGCTCAGATATAAATTTTATGGGGAGGGGACAGAAGCGGAAGCCTTATGCATTGTGTTTTATTTTTGTGAATGATCTTTTTTACTTCCAATCCAGACTCCTAAAAATGGATTTGACACAGCAGACAAATGTTCTTTCTGAGAGGAGTCCAAAGGATTTGGGGGGCCCTACAGCGGGAATTGCCACATGCCACCTCACTCTCCCTTCAGACCTGCATCAAAGGAGTAATAAATATCATCAGCTTCTCCTTGTTAGGAGGAGGCGGGGTAAGCCAATTTCATGCTTTATGTATGCTGGTTGTAAAAAGGAATGCTTACCTAAAAATAAATAGATTCCGACCAGATGTTCTCAAAATATTCCTCTGCTGCTGCTTAAAGCTTTACAGTCACCGCATACTTTATCTTCTCGTCTATCTTCTTCTAATTGAGAAATTGTTGATCCATGCAATTCAACAGACAGGCTGCTGCTAAGGCCTTCCTGCCAAAGCTTTTCAGCCTTGCTGTCCTTCTGCACACAAAAACTTCCAGTCAGGAAAAGAGAGCAGGCTACTTTACTCGGCAGGCAGGTGTTGTGATTGAAAGAGCAGGAGGTCAGAAGGCAGTTCTTCAAAGGACAACTTCTATCAGTGAAAGTGTAATAAATTGCCATTATAGAAATACCTGCAAGCACTAATGAGCCATGTACATTGAAATCTTGAAGTCAAGCAAAATAGAATGAAATTCACCCAGGAACCAACTGGGATTGTCACACCAAGATGTGAACAATCATTCTCGCTTTGGTTTCATCTGCCACTAAATTTTGTCCCTACGAACCCATATCAGTCTCTCCCTTTTTAAGGAAATGATAAATTTAACATAAAACCCCTGAGATATATGTCTAGTCATTTATACATAATTTCTCTGTACTGGGCTACCTGTTGGCCATAAAGATTTGACCAATCAGATATGAATTATAATGAAATTACCAGCTCCAGTAATACATGTATTTATTGGAACATAGTTAAAAGATTAGCCTGTATACACATTGAACTTGTACTTCTTTGGAAATTATGCTTCATGCAGCCAATTTTTATGTATAAAGAAATTGATCACTATTTACTTGAGTAAGGTCCACTTCTTTTTCTGACATTATCTTCTAGAGAGGGGCAAATGAACAACAAAATTCCTTCCCAACCAACTTTTATTCTAAAGTCCTTTTGTCTGGGTCTAAATGCCTTGAACTGATCATACTTAAACAGTGACTACCAGTCCCTCTACAACTAGCCACGCTAAGAATTTTGAACAGATCTAGTCATAAAGAGCCATGAAATGAAGGTACACAGCCTCACGGCCTGAAGTGTGCTTGATAGTGGAGTCTCTCTAACCCAGTTTTTAGGTCTGAAGCCGCAATAAGTTACTGAAAATATGCCATTAGCTTACCTTTTGTAGAACAAACATTCATATCCAGGAAAGATAAAAACCAAATCTTGATAATACCAAGTTTTCAATTCCTTTTTCAACCTAGTATGGATAAATCAGAGGAGGATTTTATAAGAGTGGATAAGTGAGCAAAATAGTGGGCGATGAACATCAGTGTAAATAAGTAAAAATATGCACTTAAGGAAAATTTATCTACACTAAATATGATCTCAGGTCTATCCATTCCAACTCCAGATAAGACAATAGGAAGCCTTGTCAGCTATTCTCCAGAAAGCTAAGTAAAAATTGTGGCGGAGGCCCTAAATCATCAGCCGAAAACAAGGGTACTTAACTAGCCTACACCTAGTGCGCATTTGCACCTGGAGTATTTTCTGCAGTTTTAACTGTGTGTTATATAGTATTACCAGTTGCTGTTAGCTAATTCTAACTCATGGTAATCTCATGCGTTTCACAGTAGAACTGTGCTCCATACGGTTTTCAATGGCTGAATTTTTTAAAGTAGATCTTCAGGTCTTTCTGTCAAATCATCTCTGGATGGGCTTGAAACAGGAAGCCTTCAGTTTGCAGCCAAGCATATTAACCATTGGCACCAGACAGGGACTCCTCCCATACGCTAGGATGTCTATAATTGAAAGGATAGACTATAACAAGTGTTGACGAGGATATGGAGGAATTAGAATCTTTTTACGTTACTGGTGGGGTAGAAAACAATGAAGCTGCTGTGGAAAATAGTTTGGCAGTTCCTCAAAAAGTTAAAACATGGAGTTACCATACTTGTTGCTGTAGAGTAGATTCTGATTCATAGCAACCCTATTGGACAGAATAGAACTGCCCCACAGGTTTTCCAAGGAGAAGCTGGCGGATTCAAATTGCTGACTTTTTGGTTAGCAGCTGAACTGTTAACCACTGTACCACCAGGGCTCTGTATGACCCAGCAATTCCACTTGTAGGTATATACGAAAAGAACCAAAAATATGTCTACACAAAAACTTGTACATGAATGTTCGTAACAGCATTATAATAATAGTGAAAAAGTAGGAACAATCTAAATGTCCAATTGATGACTACTTGCTGCTGTTGTCAAGTTGTTTCCAACTCATAGCAACCCTATAGGACAGAGTAGAACTGCCCCATAGAGTTTCCAAGGAGTGCCTGGTGGATTCGAACTGCCAACCTTTTGGTTAGCAGCCGTAATTCTTAACTGTTATGCCACCAGCGTTTCCAACTAATGACTAAACAAAGTGTAGTATGTCCATACAATAGAATATTATTCAGCAATGAGAAGGAAGGGAGTATTGACACATGCTACAACAGGGACTGAGAAAACATAAGGCTAAGTGAAAGAAGCAAGGCAGAAAAGGCCACATATGGTAAGATTCCATTTATGTGAAAGGTACAGAATAGGCAAATTCATTGAGACAGAAAGAAAATTAGTGGTTGCCAGGGCCTGGGGGAAAGGGAGAATGAAGAATGACTGCTAAAGGTGATGAGGTTTCCCCTGGGGATGATGAAAATTTTGGGGAATTAGAGAGTGGTGGTAGTTGCACAACTTTATGAATGTGAGAAAAAGCACTAAATTATGGGGTTGAATTTCATTATTTGGGAATTACATCTCAATTTCTAAAAAAAAAGTACAGGCTGCAGACCAGTGCTGAACTGCAAACTGTTTTACTCTGATCACTGATATGTTGGGAAGCTTATGACCAAATGAAAGAAGATTATATCACTAAGCACACTGTTTAGTACAGGTGACTTCTTTTTTTTTCTGTAGCAAGAGTTTCTGAATGAAGCAAGCATTAATTTTCCTTCTGAGATAAGCTTCTTATCATGTCTTATCATGGTTGAGACCAGTAAAGACAAGTTCATAAGCTGGCTACTTTGAATAGAGCTGCTATAATGTACATGCCTGACTTCAAGAGGGCATCTGCCATTGTCTACAAGAGCCACTGATAAAAGAACATGGACAAATTAAGACATTCACAATTTTGAGGTAAGCCATTCCAAACTTAGGTCCTACTTATTGATGATCCATGATAACACCATTTCAGTTCATCATGCCTCTATAGGCCAGGTAGTGGGTTCAAAAACCAAAAAACCAAACCCACTGCCGTCGAGTCGATTCCGACTCATAGCAACCCCATAGGACAGGGTAGAACTGCCCCATAGAGTTTCCAAGGAGCCCCTGGAGGATTCGGTAGTGGGTTAGGTAATTAAAATAAAAAAAACAAGGAAGAGAAGGAGATGAGGAAGAGAGGAAATGGAGGAGAAGAGAAGGTGGAAGAGGAAGAGAAGGAAGAAGAATCTAAGTGAATAATGAAGCAGGTGCTTCACACTTAAAAAGTGCACTTTATTCTAGGGAAGGCAGACGTGTGACTTGCCAAGCATGATTATTAGAAAAAGAGAAGCAGGTATAAGGTATAGAGAAGAGAGAGGTTACTTTTAGACAGGATGCGCTTTCTACATGGTCAGGAAATGCTTCCAGAGGATATATATTCTCATAAAGGATGAGTAGGAGTTCAGCAGGCACACACCTTTGTATATGAAAAAATAGAACCAGAGTTAACCAAATTAAATTAAATAGGTGATTCTCAAAGTGTGTTCTCCAAACCAGCAGCATGAGCATTACTTGGGACCTTGTCAGAAATATCTGTTCTCAGGCTTATCTGATACTATCGAATCAGACAGTCTGCAAGTAGGGACTAGGAATCTGTGTTTTAGGAAGCCCTTCCTGTGATTCTGATGCACACTAAAGTCTGAAAATCATTCTTTTGGATAAAGGGAGCATCTAGCTTAAAAAAAAAAGTGTTGAGGCTTGGGGAAGAAAAAAAAATGCATGGAGAGTATTCCAGGTTAACAAGCAAATTGATCACACTGTTTTATCTCTTCTTCTTTCCAAAACCTCACTAAAAGAATCATAGAGGAGTGTTTTAAAAGTCACTATCCAACCAAAAAAAAATTTGAGTGAATATAACAACTAGTCAAATAATGCAAGAAAAGTTTGGGAGATAGAAACTTGACATAGGATCTTTAACTCCCATCGTAAATCTGAATACCAAAACTAAGCCAGTTGCCATCCAGTTGATTTTGACTTATGGCGATCCCATGAAAAACCCCATAGGATTTTCAATGTCTGATGTTTCGGAAGTAGATCATCAGGCCTTTATTCTGAAGCAGCTCTGGGTGAGCTCAGACCACCAACCTTTTGGTAAGTACCAAGCACTTGACCATTTGCACCATCCAGGGACTCTTGGAAGTTCTGAAAATGTCTCAAAACTTACAATGTAAGTGCCTACAGAAGGCAATGCCTATGAGAAGTCAATTCCCCATAGACAGTGTCTGAGGATCTTAGTGCTTAAAGACTGCAAGTATCCTGGAAGGCGGAGGTGAGTAATATGCAGGCCTAAGAGGAGGAATCTGGTTGTAAAATACGTAGAGTAGTTGACTTTCTGATGTTCCCTTGTCTTTCTGCCCCACAGGAAACAGGAGATGCATTCTCTGGAGAAGCTGAACAGCAGTGCCCAGCCTTGGCACAAAGAAAAGCAGAAGTGAAGCAGAGGGCCAAACACAAGAAGATTAGGTACAAGTCTAAATGGTGAACTAAGGGGCCCTCATGGCCCCTTTCCAATCATAGTTTCCAGAAAGCCTGTATTCAAGTGTATATCTCACACCATGCAAAAGTTTGGAGGATTGTTCTCTGGAGACCCCAGTGAAAAGTCAGTGTGATTAAGCAGAAGTATGATTAGGTCCTTACAGTGAAGTCTATCAGTTGACTACTCCTACCCACAAAAACAAATCTTCCAATAATCTTTCTAGCACTTACTCTTAAATATAATCAGCTGAGGATCACCAGATATGAAGAAAGTTTCCAGTATGTAGGGACCTATATGAAAAGAATAGATAAAAGTAACCTGAGGGAAAGAGAAGAGATTACCCTCACTAGAAAAAAAAAAAGTATATATACATATATATTTTACATATATATATAATTATCATCTCCAGAGAGAGAAGATAATATATTACATCTACAGGCACACACACACAAAAAAAACTGCTATGAAATAAGAACATTCAAAAAAATGATAAATAAATCTTTGAAATTATAAATAGATCATTAAAAAAAATTCAGTAGAAGGGTTCAACATAAATCAAGAAATTTTTCAGAAGATAAAAAAAAAGAAGACAGAGACATAGAAACTAAGAATGAAAAGAAATAAAATCTGTGAGTTAATCTAGGAGATTCAGAAAGAGACAAAAGACAAAACAGGTGAGGAATTCATCAGAGAAATAACTCAAGAACCAAAAGATATTAATCTCCAGACTGTTAGGGCCCCAGCATGCCTGTGACACAGATCTTCATGAAATTTCTCAACAGCAGCGACTCTCTCTTCTGCAGATGACTCAGTTAGTATGCCTACAAGGGGCATCAATCAGAATAGCATTGGGCTTCTCAAAACAAATACCAAATGATATAAAATAGGGGAGCAATAACCTCAAAGTGTAGAGAGAAAGTTTTCAACCTAGAATTCTATACTTAGTCAAACTAGCAATCAACTGTAGAGATAAAGTAAGACATTTACACAGGGGAACAGTGGGATAAAAAAAAAAGTGGGATACAGACCTCAAATTCTCATAAAGAGACCAGACTTAATGGTCTGAGACTAGAAGGACCCTGGTGGTCATGGCCCGCAGACCTTCTGTCGGCCCAGGACAGGAACCATTCCTGAAGCCAACTCGTCAGACATGGATTGGACTGGACAATGGGTAGGAGAGGGATTCTGGTGAGGAGTGAGCTACTTGGATCAGGGGGACACTTGAGACTACGTTAGCACCTCCTCCCTGGAGTGGAGATGGGAGGGTAAAGGTGCTTAGAAGCCGGCAAAATGGACACGAAAAGAGAGAGTGGAAGGAGGGAGCGGGCTGTCTCATTGGGGGAGAGTAATTGGGAGTATGTAGCAAGGTTTTTTGCGGGGGGGGGTAGCAAGGTGTATATAAGTTTTTATGTGAGAGACTGACTTGATTTGTAAACTTTCACTTAAAGCACAATAAAAATTATTATAAAAAAAGAATATTAAAAAAGGTATAAATCTAAAAAAAATTCTAATAATATTAGCAGTTATCTAATATGTTCAGATTTTGCCAACTACCCCACTCATGTCTTTTATAGCAATATTTTTCCAAATTGGGATTTGATCAAGGATAATGCATTGAATTTAGTCGTCATGTCTCCTTGGTCTCCTTCAGTAAAGGGCTCCTCACTTTTCCTTTGACTTTTATGAGTTAACACTTTTGAGGAGCACAAACCTGTTGTTTAGCGGAACGATCCTCAATTAGTATTTGATTATTTCCTCATGAATAGATTAATTTTTTATCTATACAATATAGCGACCCTATAGACAGAGTAGAACTGCCTCATAGGGTTTCCAAGGAGCAGCTGGTGGATTTGAACTGCTGACCTTTTGGTTAGCAGTAAGGCTCTTAACCACTGCACCACCAGGGCTCCATCTATGCATTAGAATTCACCACAAATACGTAAGAAAATAAGGGAAACTCTCAATGAAATGATTTGACACTATGGTCATAACAACGGACTCAAACATATCACTGATCGTGAGGATGGCGAGGGACTCAGAAACATTTTGTTCTGTTATATATAAGGTCCCTATGAGTCAATGTTTACTTGATGACAACTAACAAGAGGTGCACATACCATAGTTTACCTAAAGATTTTGGCATAAATGTTTCTGTAGCTTCCCATTGTTTTCTATTATAAATAAAGCTGTGATGAACTTTAAAAAAAAAAAAAAGTAAGACATTTATAGACATAGAAAAATTCTAAAACTTGCCCATTCACAAACTGTTTCGTATAAAGATAGTGGAGAAATGCTTCAGCAAAAAGAGGGAGTGAACTAAGAAAGAGGAAACCAGAAAACAGGAGCTCTGACAAGAGAGCAAAGGGAATTTCCAGGAAGGGTCAAAGGGAATTTTTATAACCAAACTGTCCACCAGAACCAAGAAGCATCCAACCCAGGTGGGAGTTGTAGGAGGAAAATCTCCAAAAGATAATAGGCGGGTGGTTGGTCATTTAGTGTATTTGGGGGTTAAAGCATCAGAGGAAAAAAATAACAACTAGTAAATGCGAAAAAAAAAAAAAAACACAAGAAAAGTATTAAGAGTAAAAAGACAAAATTTCATATACGAAAGGAAATGTTATCTGAAGACATTATTAGGCTAAGCTGTAAATAATATCCCTTAGTTGTAATAAGGTAAACACATATAAAATAATGTAAATACTTATCCAGATGTGTTATATAACTCTATGGGGGGCATAAAGGAAAGGATGGTTTGAGAAGTGGGAGTACAATGGACCTCAAACAGGAAGTCGATAAATACAGACTAATGTTGATAAATTACGTAGCAGTAGACCAGGCCAGGCCTTGCACTTAGAAATACGAATGTAAATACAGAAGAGTTTTTAGTGAAAGAGTAAATGTCACTGTGAGTTCAAAGTGGCTACTTCAGAGGAGTGAGCCTGGGGCTGGGGAAGAAGAAGAATTGCATATGGTTGTAGATAATTTACTCAAACATTCTACTGGAGAAGCCAGACAATAAAAAGTAGACTAATAAATTATAATTTATTATATTAAATTAACTATCTTAATGTATTATATTAGATTGGTAATTATATGGAAAAATAAAGGAATGCAATGGAAAAAGAGAAGGGAGAAGCAGGTTGTTTTGCAGTATGAACAGACCTTCTCTGAGCAGAAATCTGAATGCTCAGAAGAAAGTTGTCATATCAAATCTGGGGGACGAATACCTCAAGCAGGAGGAATAGTAAGTGTTAACCTTTTGAGGCAGGAATAAACTTAGTGTGTTCTAGAAAGGGCCTAGAGACCAATGAGCATTAAGCAAAGTCAGCAACATGGGGAACTGTAGAAGAGACATATCCAAGTGGGAAGAAAAGTGTGGGTGCTTCAAGGTTGTGCTCTATTTAAGAAGATTCCGTGGTCCAAAGAAAAACAAAGCAATACCACATCTGTTTGTTTCACAGATTTCTCCTGCCCTGCACTCACCACTTTAATACCATCAACCATTAACATCTCAGGGCCCTGGGCTGTAGTAAACACTCAGAGAAAAGTTCTTTTGGCTAATGTATATGAATCTTTTACATGTCAGGGAGTTAGTCTATTACCACATAAATCATGTCCCCTCCTGTTTCTGCCTACTCTACTCCAGTTTGCATTTCTGAGTATAACCTCCATCTCTCCAATTTCCTATCTGCATTTTAAATAGTAGTAACTTGTAAGATTTCACATTTTTTGAAAACATAAGACACTTATGTAGAAATTATAAGTAGGCTGGCTGTGCAATGTTCTATTATTAGTAAGAATTGTGATTTTTAGAGTTGTGGGTTAATTGCTAATAACTGTATGCAGTGTTTTCCCTCAGGATGTTTTCTATTACAGTAATTAACTAAGCAGCTGGGAGAGCAGACATTAACCATTTGTCTTCACGGTAGCCCTCTCTGGGAACTCTCCCAAAACCTTTGCACATGGCATTATTATTAGTTGTTTGATGGCTAATGTGAGAGGAAAGCATAAAAGATAGAGAATATGGGCACTTTGGAGTGGATATCCAGTGTAAAACATCTTTTTTTTCCTCATTGAAAGGATTCTCATTCATGTGATAAATAGATTATTGGGAACATAGAAGTCTTTCAGATACAGGAATTTATTTGGCTAGTTTTTATGTGCATATTTCTCTTAACATCCTCACATAATGAAATTCTGTCACAGTGATTGTGTTGGAAACCTGAGCCACCCTGAAGATAGCACTGGTTTATCTTATAAATCAGACTGGCCCAGTGAAATCTGGTGAATACTGGAACAGCCTGTTCGGTAAAACTTGAAGAGCCACCCTGCCTGATATCCCCATTTTTTGAAATTATTATTGTGGTGCATGTATACATAACAAAACATATGCCACCTCAACAATTTCTGTATGTACAATTTGGTGACATTTATTACATTCTCTAAGTTATGCATCCATTCTCATTATCCTTTTCCCAATCATTCTACCACCGCTAAATTCAATGACCCCTAAGCAAAAACTCCCCCTTTCCTCCACCTTCCCACTCCTGGTACAATTAATAATCTTTGGTTTCTATATATTTATTTCCTGTCAGTGAGATCATAGAAGATTTGACCTTTTGTGACTGACTTAATTGCCTCAGCTTGATGTTTCTAAGGCTCATCCATATGGTGGTATGCATCAGGACTTCCTTCCTCTTTTTGGCTAAGTAATATTCCATTGCATGTACATACCACATTTTGCTTATTCATTCATCCGTTGATGGATAATTCAGTTGTCCTCATCTTTTGACTGTTGTGAAAAGTGTTGCAGTGAATATTGGGGTACACATGTCAGTTTGCATCTCTGCTTTCAAGCCTCTTTGGTATATACCTAGAATTGGGATTGTTAGATCATATGGTAGTTCTGTATCCAACATTGGGAGGAACTGCCAAATTGTTTTCCACAGTGGCTGTACCATTTTGCATTCCCACCAGAAATGGATAAGGATTCTAGTTTCCCCACAACCTCACCAACCTGTTGATTTTTGTTTTTCTGGTCATTACCATTTTAACAGGGGTGAGATGGTACATCATTGTAGTTTTGATTTGTATCTCTCTAACGGCTTGAATGGGACCTTGGTGGTATAGTGATTAAGCGTTTGGCTGCTAACCAAAAGGTCAGCAGCTGGAATCCACCAGCCACTTCTTGGAAACCCTATGGGGTAATTCTACTCTGTTCTATAGGGTTGCTATGAGTCGGAATCAACTCAATGGCAACAGGTTTGATTTTTTGGTTTACGTATCCGATAAGAGTCTAAAATCCAAAATATATAAAATCTTCTACAACAGTAAAAAGACAAAGAACCCAAACAAAAAGTGAGCAAAGGACTTGAATGGATATTTCATTGAAGAGGACATTCAAATGGCCAAGTACATGAAAAGATGTTCAAGCAATTACCAACCAAAAAACCAAAACCACTTGCCTTTGAGGCAATTTTGACTCATAGCGACCCTATAGGACAGAGCAGAACTGCCCCATAGGGTTTTCAAGGAGTGGCTGGTGGATTTGAACTGCTGACCTTTTAGCTGGCAGCTATGGCTCTTAACCACTGTACCACCAGGTCTCCATCAGATATACAAACAAAAAAAATCCAAACCCATTGCCATCAAGTTGATTCAGACTCATAGCGACCCTATAGTTCCTGAAAAATTTCTCCCAATCTGTAAGCTCTCTTTTCATTTTTGTTAATGAGTCCTTTGATGAACAAAAGTATTTATTTTTATGCAATTCTATTTATTGAGTTTTTCTTTTGCTTCTTGTGGTTTTGTTGTTATATCTGATAATTCATCATTAAAAAATAGGCCCAGCAGGCATGCCCCTATATTTTCTTCTAATAATTTTACAGTTTTAGTTTTCACATTTAGGCCCTTGATCCATTTTGAATTGGTTTTTGTGTATGGTGTGAGGCATGGATCCTTATTCATCTCTTACATGTACAAATGTAATTTTCCCAGCACTTTTTTTTTTATTATTTATTGAAGAGACTCTTCCTCACTGAAGGGATTTAGCATCATTGTTAAAAATCAGTTGATGGTACATGTATGGATTTATTTCTACCTTATTCTTTTTCTTGATACCTGAATTTCCATTTGGTTTTTACCTCAGCTTTGCACCTTGATTTTAACATCTTTAATCCTCTGTTGAGACCCTTGTTGCTTCTTTGTGTGAATTTCTGTTTATTGCCTGACATGGCTCATTCCAAAGATTATATGCAAGGTCTGGTACCAGACCCCAGCCTTGCCTTACTAACTGTGATGTTGCCTGGACTCCCTTCTGGAAAGTTTTGTTCCAGAGGATACACAAAATAGTCATTTCTGTTAATGCAAAGGCAGAGGTATTCATTTTCTTTTACATGGGACATTTCATTTTAAACTCTTTTTAAAAAAGAAATGTCCCAAACCACATGCAGAAAGTAAGTACAGGTGGGAAAAAAATAAGTAAACAGAACTAGGCTTTTGGAAAATATCAGATATATAAGAACCCTTCATCCTGTCTTCTGTTGAATAAAATAATTTACTATTATTCAGATCCCATTGGTTTTTTTTAAAAACCTGTTTTTCCAAAGGTTAGAAATTTCTATCTTCTTAAGATTACTCCTTTTATTCAAATCCAGAAAAGTTCTGGGTTTATACTGTCTTAAATATTTGGTCATAAAAATCTCAATGGAAAGAATTCTGATTTGCAGTAATTTCACAGAAGCCACACCAACAACAGCATGTTAGGGTCTCTGGCAACTGAGGCAAGCTATAGCCCTCTTTTCCCTCCAAAAAGATCTGGGATCCTGGTCCTCTGTGCTGTGGTTGGCGATGACTTGGCACAACTCCTTGGGGCCGCCTCCTTAATGTGAGGTCAAGAGAGAAATTCACCCATCAGAGACAACACTTCTGATCTCAAAGGCCCACTTCATACTCTGAAAAGTGACACGTACCAAGGGTTTGAAGGCTGGAATGTAACATGAGGGAAACTTTTCATTCTGATTAAGTACTGGAAATCTCTGAGAGACTGAGTCATTTCCTGGAACAACCCTAGAAACTGTTGAGTAGACAAAGTGAGGTAGACTCTGGAGTCTAGGGTAGACACATTCAGGAGGACAAGTGTCAATGTAGTTAGGGGCAAGAAGTCAGGCAGAGAAGTGTAAAACTGTGGTTCGCACGGTGAACGAGGGCTTTGAGCCAAGGGAGAGCAATAACGTGGATGCCTTTGTGGGAGAGAAGCTGCTTTGACTACTTGTTTGCAGTCGAGGAAGCTCTGAGGCCTCCTACCTTTTCCTCCAGAAAACCTTGGCTGGCTCTCTCTGTACAGCATTCAGACCTAAATGATGCTATCTGCTTAATTTGTTATAGACAGTGTCCTGCAGGGAACTGCTTTAATAAATACTTTTTGATTGACTGGTTGGCTGAACCAATTTTGGAAAAGCCCTGAAAAGCATGAATTAAAATATAAATTGGATTCAGAAAAAAAATCAGCTTGCATATTCCAAAGGAAAATAAGCTCTTCTTAACTTGCTCTCACAATTTTTCCTCCTGGCAAACCCCTTCTTAATACACTTCTAGCAATGACTAATATTGGGGAGGCAAAAAAAAAAAAAAAAAAGAAGAAGAAGATTGGAATGTTATCTGTCCACATGAATTTCATATGATAAAATCTGAATTGATTGTTTCAAATTAATAGACAAATGTTTTAATTTTACTGTCGACCTCCTCCTATTTAAATCTATTCTGAGATCCTCAAGGATGGGAAACATGTCTTATACTTATTTATATCATTTAAAGCACCTGGGGGGAAAACGTAGTTAATGAGATCATGTTGCGTGGCTGAAGTGTTCAGTGAAAACCAAAGTTTCCAAAAGGCGAGCCTAGAAAACTATTTAACAAAACAGCTGACTTATACTGACATTATTACCATGATTAACAGAAAGGGAAAAAAAAAGGCATAAAATAATAGCAAAACCTATTTTGGCAAAATATAAGCACCATCCCACCTAAGAAATGAAAACCAAGGACAAAAGCCTTGGCATTTGTTTGGTCCCTTATAAGCAGGGAAACACATGAGGTTTTGCTATTATTCAAGAGCCACTGTTGTTGATGCTTTAAGGAGAGCAGAAATTAAACTATGTTAAAGTTTGTCTTGGCCAAATAATAGAATGAGAGTGAGGCATCTATGGAATGGTTCCAGGATAGGTTTCAAATCAGTTTGAGTCCAGCTATTTGGTCCTTATTAGGACTTCAGGGGACAGCCAAGAATTACATTTAATTCATTATCTTATTCTGAAAGCGCTGCAGTGGCTGCTACACAAATTGAAAGGAGCATTTTACACAAGCTAATACCTACGGTATCTTTCCAATTTATCTTTTGGGCATTATCACCTTCCAGTGTACCTCCTTGAAAGTTTAACATGTGGCCTGAATTCTCATTTTGTAGGATGATAGCTATTCACCCCAAAGAGAACGTTGCAGAAAATGGCCCTACATTAAAGTGCATAGAATGCTACCTGATACACATTTTAAAAGATTTGAAAATAGCTACATTCTTGTGGCAGAAATTGTGTTACAAACTTGCCTTCTAGGCAGTCCATTCCCTCTGAATTGGAGCTGTAACATTATTAAGTTAACTCCTTGCTCTTTGACTCCTGTCCAGCAATCCTCTGTAGATTCGCAATGGAATAAATGCCCCCTTTTGTGAAACATTCAAAGCTGCTCATTTTTGTTTTCCACTGTTCTTTAAAGAGAAAAAATTTAAGCTATGTGTTTATCTCTGTGATGTGAAAGTAAATATAACCTGTTGAAATTCAAGAAAGTAAGATGTTCCCTTAGAAAACTAGGAAGGATGATAGAGGAAGAAACGTTGCCCACATACAGAGTGACTTCCAATAGTTCATTGATCTCACTATTCAGCGTCCCCTTTTGGGGTGTGCATTAGCAAAAACCCTGCAGGGATAGAAAATTGATGGTATAATCCTGGAGCATTTGATGTAACTAGACACTAACATTGGAGAATACTGTATTGACTCCAAGATTTCAGGCAATGGCACTCCAAGCGACTAGTATTAATGCTTTATGTTGACATAAAAACTTTCTTCCAAAAAGTACAAAGCATTTCCTTAAAATTGCCTTATTGGGTTTTGCAACAAGTCAGCAATGTGCAGTATTTAAGCTGAGATAATACCTTATATTTCCTGATTTCCAATCAAGTATCTCAAACGTTTAATCATTGGCCTTCCTTTCAGTTTCCAAAAAGGCCAAAAATTATCCTTTCTATTCAAGACTTGAAAAGGTGATATTTCAGAGAAGATTCTCTTAGAGTTTATAAACTATTATATAAAAGTTGAAAAATCAAATTGCTTGAGAGTTGAAGTGACATTTTTTTCAACCTAAAGATTGAAGTCTATTATTCCATCCTCCAAAAAGAATAATATGGATGTTAAGTAAAGATCAATAAAACAGATAATTTCGGTAATTACCCAAAATATTCCAAAAGTTAGGCGTGCTCTTCACTAATTCAATACACTCAACTAACCAGAAAATTTCCACCAGGCTTTAAAAAAGCTAAGATTAGTAATATCAGGAAGTGTTTAGGGCCATTTTGGTATAGATATCAAGTATCTTTTTTTGAAAAGCAATTATATATTACATTTTTCTATTTCTAGCCTCTGATAATATGCGGTACCTACATTATAAAATGTGCCTCCAGATTCAATGAACACATCCAAAAATGAATGCTAATAAGATCTAAACTCTTTACAGATAAAAGGTAAAGGAAGTCTTGGTGGTCCAAAAGCAAAGTACACCAGCCAAGGCCTTATCCATTAATTTACCTCTCTATGTTGTTGTTGAGATTAATGTGATGAGCTAAGGCCTAACCCACTGCATTGCCCTTCTCTGTTCTTTTTAGAATGCATCTTGCCTTACCTTCCTCTTAATCATTTGGTCCTTTGAAGATGTTTATATCAGAGGAGAGGAAAATCCTTTCCTAAAGCTAGAAACTGACAGGTAGCATTTCATTGAAATTTCACAAGAATGAGCTTTGAGCATGTTCTTTTTCCTTCAGTTTTGATAAGATGCATGATGGCTTTGCCAGTAGCCACTGTTACAGTTTTGTTTAACCCTTTGGATTAACACATTTCATTAAGGTTTAAATGACCACACACTAGAAAATCATGTGCCATCTTTGCCTTTTCCAAATTCCATACACTTTCTCTTGCATTTAGAGCAACAGTGTGTTTCGTTAATAACCACACTGTTTTCTGCTGTTAACGGAACTGAAGTGCCATTAACACATATTAAAGTACCATTGATTCCATTACTGCCAACAAGCACTAAATCCCAATTTCTTTTTAAATAAGCATTAAAACAAATGCAGATGTCCTTTATTAACAGGTAACATGCTGAGCAAACCTTATTGCAATAGTTTAATATATGAGAGATGTCTTAAAGACCAAGTTAGCATCTTAAGGAGCTGAAATGCCAGAACTCAGGTACAGCAAAGGACAAATGAAGGGATAAATATCAATTTTCTACATGCACAGGAGCCTATCTGAAGTGTCATTTTTTATCTCTCAGATTAGAATCATAATCACTTTCCCCTTCATATGCCTTTGCATTCATCTATTATACCACATATAATACCGCAGCATTGAAGAGACATATGTTGTAGTTACAATTTATAAATATAGATATATATTTGAATGGGGAACCTAGGCCCAGGAATGAACATGGACTCTCACTCTGTCGCTTCTACACATGCTTCCCATGATGAGTTGCTTCCAAAAAATAGTGGAATATTTTCCTTAGAAGCAATTTTACAGGGAAGACAGTTGTAAAGCCTAGGCACTGGGCCTTCTTAATAGATGTAACTACTCTAGGGACCCTTTTTGTACCTGGTGAGCATAGAATATTTCAACATAAACCTGAGAGCCAAATTTGTGGCAAAAGCAGATGTTTCTTTTTTTGTGCTAATCTCATCCCTAATACCATTTTATTTCTTTGTCTTTATTTTATTGTGTTTTAATCTCTTCTTTACCTATTTCTAGTGTGGACCATGTTATCTGCACGTATTCCTTGTGATTTGCTTTAAAAAATTTTTTTCCAAACAAAGCTGAAGACAAAAAGTGAGATATTAATATGTTTTGTTTGCTACTGAATCCACAGAATCTAGAACAGTGCCCGGCACATAGGAGGCACTCAAAAACATTAGTAAAAAAAAAAAAAAAAAAGATAGATGCAAAGAACTAGAGAGATAGTACTAATAAGAAGATAATACAAAAGGAAGGAAGGTGGGGGGCAGAACCAAGACGGCAGAAGAGCTGGATATTTCTGGAGATCCCTCTTACAACAAAGACCCAAAAAATCAAGTGAAATGATTATATTTAAGACAAGCTGGGAGCCCTGAACATCAAAGGTAATGTTAGAAAACAGCCTGAGTGGCGGAGGAGAAAGGGATGGCTCAGAATAGGAGAGGAGTTGCTTGACCTGAATCGCTGGGATCCCTCAGACACCACTCCCAGAAGTGGTTGCAGCAGGTCGGTAGCAGTGTTTTGCTGCATTTTCCTCAGGGAGAAGAAGCCAGCTGCACAGCCTACTCATACCTCTGGAACCAGAAAAAAAAAAAACGGTGCACTCAGCAAAAGCTAAGTACTTGGGTATATTTTACCAGCCCCCTCCCTGCAAGCCAGCTTCAGTGGCTGTTCATTTCCCTGGGCCTGAGATAGGCCCATTTGAGCATCCTGAGCCATATTCCTGGGCTTGGAGAAGGAATAAATCCACAAAAGGGGGAAAAGATAATTTGCCAGCTCTAAATTTTTTTTTTTTTTTACTAACCTGGGGAGCTCAGGACTGAAGCAGATCCAGTCCAGGCATAAATGGTCTGTGGACTTTGAATACGTTTTCCCCCTGCATAGACCTGTGTGGGCCTATTTCAGGAGAATAGGCCCTTGGTGGCAGACTGCAACTGTTTTAGCTGTGAGGTGGAGAGGTGGGAGTTTGGTGATATCACTTTGCCTATTAAACAGGGTCCTCACCTATGCACATCAGGGGCCAAAGGACTGGTGACTCCACTCAGGTCACCCAGCTTCCTGCAACAGGGGTCCAAGGATAACTGGTACCTCCCAGTCCTTATAACCAAAAGCATTAGTGCCCGTGGTCTGTCTGCAGAACCCACCCACCTGTATGCTCTAGGGAACAGGGATGCACTTTCCTCAGAGATGCTCAGGGGAGGGTTCTCAGCCCCCTTCCCTGTTCAGAACATGACCCCTGCTGCAATCAGATACCGGTACCTACATCAAACACCACTGCACTTCTAAGACTGTAGGACAGAGACTATACCACACACTTGATGACCAGCTACCTGGATACCTGAGCTGAATTCACGCAAGAAAAGTGAATGGACTCATAAGCTCATATACCAGATAACAGCTCTAGCCATCTGGTGACAGGACATCAGACCTCTAAAGGTGAAAATAATCAAGCTAGTTCATTCAAGCAACCCATTAGGGCATATCAAAACAAAACAAATAAAAAAACTAGGATACAATAAGCAAACATAAAATAAACAAATACAATAATTTATAGATGCCTTGGAGACAACAGTCAATATCAAACCACATAAAGAAAAAGACCATGATCACTTCAACAAGCTCTCAAAACAGAGAATAAAAGGATCTTCTGAAAGAAGGTGCTTTCCTGGAATTACCAGATGCAGAATTCAAAAAGATTAATATTGAAAACTTTTTAGGACATCAGGAAGGAGATCAGGCAATATGCAGAACAAGCCAAGGAACACACAGATAAAACAGTTGAAGAAATTAAAAAGGTTATTCAAGAACATAATGAAAAATTTAATAAGCTGCAAGAATCCATAGAGAAACTAAAAAAAAAACTTTTTTTTTTTTTAGTCTCAGCAATCATGAATTCAGAAGATTAACAATAAAATTACAGAATTAGACAACTCAATAGAAAGTCAGAGGAGCAGAATCGAGCAAGTGGAAGGCAGAGCTGGTGACCTTGAAGACAAAGCACTTGGCAGCACTACATTTGAAGAAAAATCAGACAAAAGAATTTAAAAAAATGAAGAAAGCTTAAGAATCATGTGGGACTCTTTCAAGAGAACTAACGTATGAGTGAGTGGAGTACCAGAACAGGGAGGGATAACAGAAAATACAGAGAGAATTGTTGAAGATTTGTTGTCAGAAAACTTCCCAGATATTGTGAAAGATGAGAAGATATCAATCCAAGATGCTCATTGAACTCCATATAAAGTATATGTTAAAAGAAAGTCACCAAGACATATTATATCAAACTTGCCAAAACTAAAGATAAAGAGAGAATTTTAAGAGCAGCTAGTGATAAACAAAAAGTCACCTACAAAGAACAACCAATGAGAATAAGCTCGGACTACTCAGAAGAAACCATACAGGCAAGAAGGCCATGGGATGACTTATATAAAGCACTGAAGGAAAAAAATTGCCAGCCAAGAATCACATATTCAGCAAAACTGTCTCTCAAATATGATGGCGAAATCAGGACATTTCCAGATAAACAGAAGTTTAGGGAATTCATAAAAAGCAAACGAAAACTACAAGAAATACTAAAGGGAGTTCTTTGGTTAGAAAATTAATAATATCAGGTATCAGACCAAGACTAGAACACTGGACAGAGCAATCAGATGTGAACCTGGTCAGGGAAATCACAAAAATAAATCAAGACAAAAAACACTCAAAACAGGGAAACAGTGATCTCATTATGTAAAAGAAGACAACATTAAAATAATAAAGAGGGACTAAGAAATGTAGTCATAGATCATTCACATGGAGAGGAAGACAAGGTGATATAAAGAAATAAAAGTTAGGTTCAAACTTGGGAAAATAGGGGTAAATATTAAAGTAACCACAAAGGAGACTAACTCACCTACACATCAAAATAAAATACAAGAAAAAAAAAAGAGACTCACCAGAAACAAAATCAACAACAATGAGGGAGAGGAAAAGACAATACATAAAGATAAACTATTCAACACAAAACATTACGTGGGAAAAAGAAACTGTCAATAACACACAAAAAAAGACATCAAAATGACAGCACTAAACTCGTATCTATCCATAATTACGCTGAATGCTAATGGACTAAATGTACTGACAAAGAGGCAGAGAGTGCCAGGATGGATAAAAAACATGATCTGTCTATAGGGTGCCTACAAGAGACACACCTTAGACTTAGAGACACAAACAAACTAAAACTCAAAGGATGGAAAAAAATACATCAAGCAAACAGCAATCGAAAAAAGCAGGAGGGGCAATATTAATTTCTGACAAAACAGACTTTAAAGTTAAATCCACCACAAAGGATAAAGAAGGACACTATATAATGATTAAAGAGACAATACACCAGGAAGATATAACCATATTTAATATTTATGCACTCAATAATAGGGCTGCAAGATACATAAAACAAACTAACAGCATTGAAAAGTGAGATAGATAGCTCCACAATTATAGTAGGAGACTTCGACACACCACTTTCGGTGAAGGACAGGACATCCAGAAAGGAGCTCAATAAAGACTCAGAAGATCTAAATGCCACAATCAACCAACTTGACCTCATAGACATATACTCTCCACTCAACAGCAGCCAAGTGCACTTTCTTTTCTAGTGCATATGGAACATTATCTAGAATAAACCACATATTAGGTCATAAAGCAAGCCTTAGCAGAATCCAAAACATCGAAATATTACAAAGCATCTTCTCTGACCATAAGGCCATAAAAGTGGAAATCAACAACAGAAAATGCAGGGAAAAGAAATCAAACACTTGGAAACTGAACAATACCCTGCTCAGAAAAGATTGGGTTATAGAAGACATTAAGGATGGAATAAAGAAATGCATAGCCAACTCTTCTAACAGGGATTGGACTGGTCTATGGGATATACAATGATACTGGTGAAGAATGAGCTTCTTGGATCAAGTAGACATATGAGGCTGTGTTGGCATCTCCTATATGAAGGGGAGATGATAGGATAGAGGGGGTCGGAAGCTGGCTGAATGGACATGAATAGAGAGAGTGGAGGTAGGGATTGCGCTGTGTCACAAGGGGGAGAGCAATTAGGATTATATAGCAAGGTGTTTATAAATTTTTAAATGAGAGTCTGACTTGATTTGTAAACTTTCACTTAAAGCACAATAAAAATTTTGAAAAAAAATGGAAGGAGGGAGAAAGAGAGGAAGAAAAGGAAGGAAGGATGGAGGGAAGAAGGAAAGAAGAGTAATAATTTGAAATAAAGAGAAAGAAAATGGAAAGGAAGAGAGACCATGAGAAGAAAAAAGTGTTGGTATCTCCATAAGAAATTAATTAGGAGTGTTGGCATTCATCATAGCAGGGACTATCCCTTGCCTACCCCCAAAATGTCCAAATATGTGAGAGCACTTCCAACAATTCGATAATCCATCAGGTTTATTGAACGCTTACTGTTAGCACAACAGTGTGCTAAGTGCCAAGCAGATAAAAAAATGATATGAGGGAGGCAGAGCCAAGATGGTGGAATAGATAGAAACTTCCGGGGAGCCCTCTTTACAACAAAGACCCAAAAAAACAAGTGAAACAAAAATATTTGTGACAAGCTGTGAGCCCTGAGCATCAAAGGCAAGCTTAGACATAGAACTGAGAGGCAGGGGAGGAAGAGGCCGTTCAGAAGTGGAGAGGAGTTACCGGACCTGAATCACAGGGAGCCCTCAGGCGCCATTCCCAGAGCGGTGGCAGTGGCGGCGAGCTGGTACTAGTGTTCTGCCACAGTTTCCTCAGGGAGAAGCAGCCAGCCACACAGCCTACTCACACCTCTGGAAACTGAGGAGAATGGCGCTCTCGGCAAAAGCTAAGCACTTGCGTATATTTTACCGTGCCGCCCCCCACCCTCAAGCTGGCTTCAGTGGCTGAATCCCTGGGCCTGAGATAGACCCTGGTGAGCACCTAAAGCCATCCTCTCAGCCTTGGGAAAGGAAAAAAATTGCTACTTGGGAGAAAAGATAATTTGCTAGCTCCATTAACCAGGTGAGCTCAGGACAGAAGTGGCTCCCATCCAGGCATAAACTGTCTGTGGACCTTGAGCACCTTTCCCTTCTGCATGGACCTGTGTGGGCCTATTTCGGGAGAATAGGCCCTTGTTGGCAAACTCCAACCATTTCAGCTGTGAGTTGGAGAGGTGGGTATTTGATATTTGACATTGCTTTGCCTATTAAGCAAGGTCCTCACCTACCTACGTCAGGAACCTAAGGACTGGTAGCTCCACTCAGGTCACTCAGCCACCCGCGACAGGGCACCAAAGATAACTGGTACCTCCCAGTCCTTACAACAAAAAACGTTGGGTGCCCACGGTCCCTCTGCAGAACCCACCCACCAGCACACTCTAGGGAACAGAGATGCGTTTTCATCAGAGACACTTGGGGGTCAGTTCTCAGCCCCCTGCCTTGTTCAGAGTGTGACCCCCTACTGCAATCAGATACCGGTATATACGGCAATCACCTCTGCCCCTCTAAGACTGTAGGACAGAGCCTGGATGACACGCTTGATGATCAGATACCTGGAAACCTGAGCTGAATTCATACAAGAAAACTGACTGATATACCTGATAACTGGGGACAGGACACCAGAACTCCAAAGGTAAAAATAATCAAGCTAGCTCACTCAAGCAAACCATAGGGGTATACCAAAACAAAACAAAGCAAGCAGCTATGACACAGTAAGGAAGCATAAACTAATACAATAACTTACGGATGGCTTGGACACAACATTCAATATCAAATCACATAAAGAAGCAGACCATGATCACCTCAACAGGCTGTCAAAACAAAGAATTCAGGGATCTTCTAGATGAAAGTGCATTCCTGGAATTACCAGATGCAGAATATGAAAGTTTAATATACAGAACTCTTCAAGACATCAGGAAGGAAATGGGGCAATACACAGACCAAGCCAAGGAACACACAGAAAAAGGAACCGAAGAAATTAGAAAAACTATTCAGGAACATAATGAAAAGTTTAATAAGCTGGAAAAATCCATAGACAGACAGCAATCAGAAATTCAGAAGATTAACAATAAAATTACAGAATTAGATAAGTCAATAGAAAGTCAGAGGAGCAGAATTGAGCAAGTAGAAGCTAGAATTTCTGAACTCGAAGATAAATCGCTTGGCACTAATATATTTGAAGAAAAATCAGATAAAAGAATTTTAAAAAATGAAGAAACCTTAAGAATCATGTGGGACTCTTTCAAGAGAAATAACCTACGAGTGATTGGAGTACCAGAACAGGGAGGGATAACAGAAAATACAGAGAAAATTGTTGAAGATTTGTTGGCAGAAAACTTCCCTGATATTGTGAAAGATGTGAAGATATTTATCCAAGATGTTCATCAAACTCCACATAAAGTATATGTTAAAAGAAAGTCACCAAGACATATTATAATCAAACTTGCCAAAACCAAAGATAAAGAGAGAATTATAAGGGCAGCGAGGGATAAACGAAAAGTCACCTACAAAGCAGAGCCATAAGAATAAGCTCGAACTACTCGGCAGAAACCATGCAGGCAAGAAGGCAATGGGATGACATATTTAAAAAATTGAAGGAAAAAAATTGCCTGCCAAGAATCATATGTTCAGCAAAACTGTCTCTTAAACATGAAGGTGAAATTAAGACATTTCCAGATAAACACAAGTTTAGGGAATTCATAAAAACCAAACCAAAACTACAAGAAATACTAAAGGGAGTACTTTGGTTAGAAAACCAATAGTATCAGGTAACAACCCAAGGCTAGAACACTGGGTAGAGCAACCAGAAGTCAACCCAGACAGGGAAACCCCCCCAAAACAAAGCAAGACTATAAAAAAAAAAAAGCCCAAAACAGGGTAACAGAGATGTTATTATATAAAAGAAGACAACATTAAAATAATAAAGAGGGACTAAGAAATATAATCATAAACCTTCCATATGGAGAGGAAGATATGGCGATACGAAGAAATAAAAGTTAGTTTTAAATTTAGAAAAATAGAGGTAAATAATAAGGTAACCACAAAGGAGACAAACTATCCTACTCATCAAAATAAAATACAAGGGAAAAATACAGACTCAGCAGAAACAAAATCAACAACAAATATAAGGAAAGGACAATATATAAAGAAAATCTGCCCAGCACATAAAATCAAGTGGGAAAAAGAAACTGTCAACAACATACAAAAAAAGACCTCAAAATGATAGAACTAAATTCATACCTATCCATAATTACCCTGAATGTAAATGGACTAAATGCACCAATAAAGAGAGTGTGGCAGAATGGATTAAAAAACAAGATGCATCTCTAGCTGCCTACAAGAGACACACCTTAGACTTAGAGACACAAACAAACTAAAACTCAAAGGATGGAAAAAAATATATCAAGCAAACAACAATCAATAAAGAGCAGGAATGGCAATATTAATTTTTGACAAAATAGACTTTTAAGTAAAATCCATCAGAAAGGATAAGGAAGGACACTATACAATGATTAAAGGGACAATACACTAAGAAGATATAACCATATTAAATATTTATGCACCCAATGACAGGGCTGCAAGATACATAAAACAAACTCTATCAGCATTGAAAAGTGAGATAGACAGCTCCACAATAATACTAGGAGATTTCAACACACCACTTTCAGTGAAGGACAGAGCATCCAGAGAGGAGCTCAATAAAGACACAGAAGATCTAAAGGCCACAAGCAACCAACGTGACCTCATGGACATATACAGAACACTCCACCCAACAGCAACCAACTATACTTTCTTTTCTAGTGCACACGGAACATTCTCTAGAATAGACCACATATTAGGTCATAAAGCAAGCCTTAGTGGAATCCAAAGCACTGAAATATTACAAAGCATCTTCTCTGACCACAAGGCCATAAAAGTGGAAATCAATAACAGGGAAAGCAGGGAAAAGAAATCAAACACTTGGAAACTGAACAATACCCTGCTCAAAAAAGACTGGATTATAGAAGACATTAAGGATGGAATAAAGAAATTTAGAGAATCCAATGAGAATGAAAACACTTCCTATCAGAACCTTTGGGACACAGCAAAAGCAGTGCTCAAAAGCCAATTTATATCAATTAATGCACACATCCAGAAAGAAGAAAGGGCCAAAATCAAAGAATTATCCCTACAACTTGAACAAATAGAAAGAGAGCAACAACAACAACAAAAAAACCCACAGGCAACAGAAGAACACAAATAATAAAAGTTAGAGCTGAACTAAATGAAATAAAAAAACAGAGAAAAACAATTGGAAGAACAAGACCAAAAGCTGGTTTTTTGAAAAAATCAATAAAATTGATAAACCACTGGCCAAACTGACAAAAGAAAAACAGGAGAGGAAGTAAATAATCCAAATAAGAAATGAGAGGGGTAATATTACAACAGACCCAAATGAAATTAAAAGAATCATATGAGATTACTATGAAAAACTATACTCAAACAAATTTGAAAAGCTAGAAGAAATGGATGAATTCCTAGAAACATACTACCTACCTAAACTTACACAAACAGAAGTAGAACAACTAAGTAGACCCATAACAAAAGAAGAGATTGAAAAGGTAATCAAAAAACTCCCAACAACAACAAAAAAGCCCTGGTCCGGATGGCTTCACTGCAGAGCTCTACCAAACTTTCAGAGAAGAGTTAACACCACTACTACTAAAGCTATTTCAGAGCATAGAAAAGGACGGAATGCTACCAAACTCATTCTATGAAGCCACCATATCCCTGATACCAAAACCAGGTAAAGACACCACAAGAAAATAAAATTATAGACCTATATCCCTCATGAATGTAGACGCAAAAATCCTCCACAAAATTCTAGCCAATAGAATTCAACAACATATCAAAAAAATAATTCACCATAACCAAGTGGGATTCATACCAGGTATGCAGGGAAAAAAAAAAAAAAATTTTTTTTTTTTTTTATGCAGGGATGGTTCAACATTAGAAAAACAATTAATGTAATCCACCACATAAATAAAATAAAAGACAAGAATCACATAATTTTATCAATTGATGCAGAAAAGGCATCTGACAAAGTTCAACACTCATTCATGATAAAAACTCTCAGTGAAATAGGAATAGAAGAAAAATTCTTCAATGTAATAAAGGGCATTTATACACACCCAACAGCCAACATCATCCTAAATGGAGACAGCCTGAAAGCATTCCCATTGAGATCGGGAACCAGACAAGGATGCCCTTTATCACCACTCTTATTCAACATTGTGCTGAAAGTCCTAGCCAGAGCAATTAGGCTAGATAAAGAAATAAAGGGCATCCAGATTGGCAAGGAAGAAGTCAAAGTATCTCTATTTGCAGCTGACATGATCTTCTACACAGAAAACCCTAAGGAATCCTCCAGAAAACTACTGAAACTAATAGAAGAGTTCAGCAGAGTATTGGGATACAAGATAAACATACAAAAATCAGTTGGATTCCTCTACACCAACAAAAAGAACATTGAAGAGGAAATCACCAAATCAATGCCATTTACAGTAGCCCCCAAGAAGATAAAATACTTAGGAATAAATCTTACCAGAGTTGTAAAAGACTTATACAAAGAAAGCTACAGTACACTTCTGTAAGAAGCCAAAAGAGACTTACATAAGTGGAAGAACATACCTTGCTCGTGCATAGGAAGACTTAACATTGTGAAAACGTCTATTCTACCAAAAGCAATCTATACATTTAATGCAATTCTGATCCAAACTCCATTCTTTAATGAGATGGAGAAACAAATCACCAACCTCATATGGAAGGGAAAGAGGCCCCGGATAAATAAGGCATTACTGAAAAAGAACAAAGTGGGAGACCTTACTTTACCTGATTTTAGAATCTATTATACCGCCACGGTAGTTAAAACAGCCTGGTACTGGTACAACAACAGATACACGGACCAATGGAACAGAATTGAGAATCCAGACTTAAGTCCATCCACATTTGAGCAGTCGATATTTGAAAAAGGCCCCAAAACAGTTAAATGGGGAAAAGACAGTCTTTTTAACAAATGGTGCTGGCATAATTACATATCCATCCGCAAAAAATGAAACAAGACCCAAAGCTCACTCCATGCACAAAAACTAACTCGAAATGGATCAAAGACCTAAGTATAAAATCTAAAACGATACAGATCATGGAAGAAAAAATAGGGACAATGTTAGGAGACCTAATACATGGCATAAACAGTATACAAAACATTATTAAGAATGCAGAAGAAATCAAACACCTACGCTCATCCAAAGACTTTGCCAAAAGACTAAAAAGACTACCTACAGACTGGGAAAAAGTTTTTAACTATGACATTTCTGATCAGCACCTGATCTCTAAAATCTACATGATACTGCAAAAACTCAAGTGCAACGAGACAAATAACCCAATTAAAACATGGGCAAAAGATACGAATAGGCACTTCACTAAAGAAGACTTTCAGGTACCTAACAGATATATGAGGAAATGTTCACGATCATTAGCCATTGGATAAATGCAGATCAAAACTACAATGAGATTTCATCTCACTCCAACAAGGCTGGCATTAATCCAAAATAATAAATGTTGGAAAGGCTGTGGAGAGATTGGAACACTTATATACACCGCTGGTGGGAATGTCAAATGTTAGAAGCACTTCAGAAATCGATTTGGCGCTTCCTTAAAAAGCTAGAAATAGAACTACCATACAATCCAGCAATCCCACTCCTTGGTGTATATCCTAGAGAAATAGGAGCCTTTACACGAACAGATATATGCACTCCCATGTTTACTGCAGCACTGTTTACAATAGCAAAAAGATGGAAGCAACCAAGGTGCCCATCAACAGATGAATGGCTAAATAAATTATGGTATATTCACACAATGGAATACTATGCATCGATAAAGAACACTAAGGAATCTGTGAAACATTTCATAACATGGAGGAACCTGGCAGGTATTATGCTGAGTGAAATTAGTCAGTTGCAAAAGGAAGAATATTGTACAAGACCACTATTATAAGAACTAGAGAAATAGTTTAAACTGAGAAGAAAAGATTCTTTTGTGGTTACGAGAGGGGGAGGGAGGGAGGGTGGGAGGGTGGAAGAGGGGTATTCACTAATTAGTAGATAAGAACTGCTTTAGGTGAAGGGAAAGACAGCACACAGTACAGGGGAGGTCAGCACAATTGAACTAAACCAAAAGCAAAGAAATTTCCTGAATAAACTGAATGCTTCGAAGGCCAGCGTAGCAGTGGCAGGGGGCTGGGCTCCATGGTTTCAAGGGACATCTAAGTCAATTGGCATAATAAAATCTATTAAGAAAACATTCTGCATCCCACTTTGAAGAGTGGCATCTGGGGTCTTCAATGCTGGCAAGCAGCCATCTAAGATGCATCAATTGGTCTCAACCCACCTGGATCAAAGAAGAATGAAGAACATCAAGGACACAAGGCAATTATGAGCCCAAGAAATAGAAAGGGCCACATGAACCAGAGACTACATCATCCTGAGACCAGAAGAACTAGAGTGTGCCCGGCTACAACCGATGACTGCCCTGACAGGGAACACAACAGAGAACCCCTGAGGGAGCAGGAGAGCAGTGGGATGCAGACCCCAAATTCTCATAAGACCAGACTTAATGGTCTGACTGAGACTGGAAGGACCCTGGTGGTCATGGCCCCCAGACCTTCTGTTGCCCCAGGACAGGAACCATTCCCCAAGCCAACTCTTCAGACATGGATTGGTCTGGACAATGGGTTGGAGAGGGATGCTGGTGAGGAGTGAGCTTCTTGGATCAGGTGGACGCTTGAGGCTATGTTGGCATCTCCTGCCTGGAGTGGAGATGAGAAGGTGGAGGGGGTTAGAAGCTGGCGAAATGGACACGAAAAGAAAGAGTGGAGGGAGAGAGCAGGCTGCTGTCTCATTAGGGGGAGAGTAATTGGGAGTGTGTAGCAAGGTGTATATGGGTTTTTTTGTGAGAGACTGACTTGATTTGTAAACTTTCACTTACAGCACAATAAAAATTTTTTAAAAAATGACATGATTTCAACTCACAATATGCTTACAATAAATTTAGGCAGAAGTAGAGGCTCGCAACTGTGGAGATTTTACTCTGCTTAAGTAAGTAAAATCTTTTTTTTTTAAGTAAGTCTTACAGAGTGGAAGAAGGCTATAAGAATAATAAGCAGTAGAACTCCCACTGAGATGACTATTAAAGTTTATAAGTAGCTTTCTACACAGTTACGTGGATGCTCACAAAAGACACGAGACTCCAGGTCAGAGCAGTCTCGCAGCAAAAGCAGTAGCAGGAGTGGCATCATATGTGTGCTGGTTTTCTAAGCTCCCAGCTCCACTGGGCAATATGGAGGGCCAGGTGGAGCCTGTCGGTAGAGTAGGGTGTGTTTCAGGAATGGGACCATGAGCTTAGGGGAACTGCTACTTTCATAGCCAATAGTAAGCAAACCTTTTCTTGGTCAGGAAGGAGGTCTGGACCAACACAGGACGTGCATTGTGTTACCTTTCTTCCCAGGATTGGTACTTTTTAGGATTCCCAGGCCAGGAGGTTGAGTAAAAAGGGAAAGGGCCTAATGGAGGATAGTTGTTATGGATTGCAATGTGTCCCCCAAAATATGTGTTGCAAATCCTAAACTCTACTCCTGTGATTATAATCCCATTTGGGAATGGGTTGTCTTTGTTATGTTAAGGAGACAGGCTTAGTGTAGAGTGTGTTTTGAGTCAATCTCTTCTGAGATACAAAAGAGATTAAACAAGCATGTGAAAAGCAGAGAAGGAGGAAGAGAGATGACAAGCCAAATGAAGATTGCCCAGAGGCAGACGCTCAGAAAAGACAAGGACTTTCCTTCAGAGCGGACAGAGAGAGAAAGCCCTCCCCTAGAGCAGGCACACTGAATTCGGACTTCTAGCCTCCTGAACTGTGAGAAAATAAATTTCTGTTTGTTAAAGCCATCCCTTGTGGTATTTCTGTAATAGCAGCACTAGAAAACTAAGAAAATACATTTGCTGTACTATGTGGTTTATGAGATAAAACTGTGATGAGCTACAATGTATGATTAAGAGATAAGCTGTGATTTTGTATGCTGTGGTATCCAGAAGGCATACTGAGAGGTGACTGGTCAAACAGAAGAATAATAGCAGGAAGTTATAAGAACATTTATCAAACAAAATAGCCTTAGACAACTTGGATGGCAATGTCTTCAATCAAAGAAAAATGTCTATTGTGGTTGGTTTGCACGTACATAAGCACGTATAGAATCACCGAAGTGTTATGTAGGGAGTGTGGTAAGAAGCGTTAGCCTGGAGTTGCAGGGGTTGGGGAGTGTGTGGAGGTAGGAAGGATAGTCTACTTTATTGAAAGACACTGGAATTAAAGTTGAGTTTATTCCCTGGTTGTTCAAAGGAATGTCCCCATTGTCAACGGCAGGTAAAAAGCCTTAGCATCAATGTCCACAACACTCTCTATCCAACCTCCTTGGTGGCTGGAGCAGATATCCTTTAAGAGGTTCTCAACCAGTCATGGCCCTGGACTCTCAATGGAAGGCTGTCAAGGTTGTTACCATCTGCCTCCTTTCCTAAGGACTCTTAGAAAACATTTTCAGTATATTCTTTTTAGGGAAAAAATGTGGCTCATAATATTTGGTTTTTCGTGTAGCCACTCTGAAGGACTTTGTTGTTGTTGGACAGCAGAGATTGGAAACAGAAAGGCACTAATGAAATTTAAAAAGAACACCTTTTTTATCTCTCAGGGTTTTAGCTGGTTTGGTTACTTGTTTATCTCCTGGAATTCTGAATTTCCCTTTTTGATATAGAAATCTTCATTTCAATTCATTGCAATGTCCAAAGCAAAACAGAGATCATGGTCTTTCATGTGAGGAATAAGCAGCAGGCTAAATGAGGTCCTCTGCATACTTCCTCAGTGTTTCAGTAGTTTATAGTCAATAACCCCTTAGTCACTTTGCTTTAGAAAAAAACTATAGCTGCAGAGAAATTCAGGTGTAAACAACACACACACAAACTTGTTACAAATCTTCCCAATTTATTTTTTGCCACAGGCATTTCCAAGTCCAGGATGATTTTGCCAGTGTGTGCTCACATCCATGTTGCTGCATGTGTTCTGTTGTCACTGTGTAAGTATGGGTAAGTATGGGTAGACAACCCAAAGGAGTGCTGGGGTCTCCTCTTACCACAGAAGACTCCGCCTTCTCCCGTTCATTGCTGCCACCAGCTTATTAGAGTTGCAAGAACTGAGCAGTCGTTTTGGTTTGAGTTTTGAGATAAAATAATTCTGAATCCCCAAGATAGTCCAGAGATAACAATTTAATCAATGCCTCAGTGTTTGTTGACAATATGCTACATGATTTTGTTCATTTAACAACCAATAAATAAGTCTAATAAAAAAGATTCCAGAGAGCCGGGGCCAAGATGGCGGACTAGGTGGACGCTACCGCGGATCCCTCTTGCAACAAAGACTCGGAAAAACAAGGGAATCGATCACATACATAACAATCTACGAACTCTGAACAACAAGCACAGACTTAGAGACGGAAAACGAACAAATACGGGCAGACAGCGACTGTTTTCAGAACTAGGAGCCAGCGCACCAGGCAGGTGACCTTCGGAGCTCGATCGGGGGCAGAGCCCAGGGGGGCAGACGGCACAGAAAGGGGGCCCACCCCTTCCCCCCCGAACTCATCCAGGGAGGAAGTTTAGCAGGTTGGCGCGGGCGGCGTAGGGGCGCAGCCAGAGGGAGAAGCACCCGGGAGGCAGTGACTGATCTGGGAGGGGGGAGAACAGCGTCCCAGCTGGGGTGCCATCCCGCCGGGAGTTAGGCGAGAAGCCGACGGGGCGCGAGCGGGGGGGGTCAACTATATTTCCCTAAAGTGACCCCAGGGCGGGGCCCACATGTTCGTGCGGGAGAACGCACACCCAGTCCACGCGTGTGGCGCAGCACACCAGAGGGAGAAATCCCCGGAAGTGTCTGATCTCAAAGCAGGGAAAGCAGCATCCCAGACGGGGAGCCATTCCGCTGGGATCTGGGCGCGCGCGCGCGCGGGCGGGTCATGAGCACGGGGTCCATTTTCATTACCCTGAATTGACCCAGGGGGCGGGCCCACCTGGTCCTGCGAGTGACGCCCTCCCAGTTTGCGTGAGAGGTGTGGCACACCGGAAGGAGAAGTCCCCAGGAGGAAGTGATTGGTCCCGAAGAGCGGAAAGTAGCGTCCCAGACGGGGTGCCGTCCTGCTGGGACTTGGGCGCGCGCACGAGCGGGGCATGAGCGCGGGGTCCATTTTTATTACTCTGAATTGACCCAGGGGGCGGGCCCACCTGGCCGTGCAGGTGACGCCAACCCAGTTCGCGCGAGAGGTGTGGCACTCCGGAAGGAGAAGTCCCCAGGAGGAAGTGACTGGTTCCGGAACGGGGAAAGCAGCGTCTTAACCCGGAAGTCATCCCGCTGGGATTTGGGCGCGCGCACGGGCGGGGCGTGACCGCGGAACCCAATTATAATCGCCTGAATAGACCCTTGGGGCGGGCCCACCCATTCGTGCGGGAAACGCCCACCCAGTGCCCACGAGCGGTGCCGCACACCAGAGGAAGTCCCCAGGAGGAAGTGACTGGTTTCCGAGCAAGGAAAGCAGTGTCCTAGCCAGGGACCCGTACAGCCTGGATTTTGGCGAACGGGGGCGGAGCGTGAACGTGGTGTTCAGCTCTATATTCTGTGGTTCTACACTCCTAGCTCTCAGATCCCTCCCCCACCCTCCCCAGGCGACCCCATTAACATCCGAATACCCGGAGCCAGAGAGAGAATTCAGATAGGGATCTCACTGCATTTTTTTTTAGCTGACTACTTGGAAAATCTAGTTTCCCAGTGATGGCTCGGAGACAGCAGTCCATATCAAACCACATAAAGAAACAGACCATGACAGCTTCTCCAACCCCCCAAACAAAAGAATCAAAATCTTTCCCAAATGAAGATACAATCCTGGAATTATCAGATACAGAATATAAAAAACTAATTTACAGAATGCTTAAAGATATCACAAATGAAATTCGGATAAATGCAGAAAAAGCCAAGGAACACACTGATAAAACTGTTGAAGAACTCAAAAAGATTATTCAAGAACATAGTGGAAAAATTAACAAGTTGCAAGAATCCATAGAGAGACAACATGTAGAAATCCAAAAGATTAACAATAAAATTACAGAATTTGAAAACGCAATAGAAAGTCAGAGGAGCAGACTCGAGCAATTAGAATGTAGACTGGGACTTCTGGAGGACCAGGGAAACAACACCAACATAGCTGAAAAAAAATCAGATAAAAGAATTAAAAAAAATGAAGAAACCCTAAGAATCATGTGGGACTCTATCAAGAAGGATAACTTGCGAGTGATTGGAGTCCCAGAACAGGGAGGGGGGACAGAAAACACAGAGAAAATAGTTGAAGAACTCCTGACACAAAACTTCCCTGACATCATGAAAGACGAAAGGATATCTATCCAAGATGCTCATCGAACCCCATTTAAGATTGATCCAAAAAGAAAAACACCAAGACATATCATTATCAAACTCACCAAAACCAAAGACAAACAGAAAATTTTAAAAGCAGCCAGGGAGAAAAGAAAGGTTTCCTTCAAGGGAGAATCAATAAGAATAAGTTCAGACTACTCAGCAGAAACCATGCAGGCAAGAAGGGAATGGGACGACATATACAGAGCACTGAACGAGAAAAACTGCCAACCAAGGATCATATATCCAGCAAAACTCTCCCTGAAATATGAAGGAGAAATTAAGATATTTACAGATAAACACAAGTTTAGAGAATTTGCAAAAACCTAACCAAGACTGCAAGAAATGCTAAAGGAGATTGTTTGGCCGGATGACCAATAATATCAGGTACCAGCACAATACAAGGTCACAAAACAGAACGTCCTGATATCAACGCAACTCAAACAGGGAAAGTACAAAAACAAACAAATTAAGACTAATTCTAAAAAATAAATAAATAAACAAAATCATACACACAACAGGAAATCATGGAAATCAATAGATAAACGATCAAAATAATCAAAAAGAGGGACTAAATATAGGAGGCATTGAACTGCCAGATGGAGAGTGATACAAGGCGAAATAGAAGGATACAAGTTAGGTTTTTACTTAGAAAAATAGGGGTAAATAAAAAGGTAACCACAAAAAGGAATATCAATCCCATAACTCAAGAAAAAAGCCAAGAAAAACGTAACGACTCAATAAACACAAAGTTAAACATTATGAAAATGAGGATCTCACAAGCTACTAAGAAAAACGTCTCAGCACAAAAAAGTATGTGGAAAAATGAAATGGCCAACAACACACATGAAAAGGCATCAAAATGACAGCACTAAAAACTTACTTATCTATAATTACGCTGAATGTAAATGGACTAAATGCACCAATAAAGAGACAGAGAGTCACGGACTGGATAAAAAAACACGATCCATCTATATGCTGCCTACAAGAGACACACCTTAGACTTAGAGACACAAACAAACTAAAACTCAAAGGATGGAAAAAAATATATCAAGCAAACAATAAGCAAAAAAGAAGAGGAGTAGCAATATTAATTTCTGACAAAATAGACTTTAGACTTAAATCCGCCACAAAGGATAAAGAAGGACACTATATAATGATAAAAGGGACAATTGATCAGGAAGACATAACCATATTAAATATTTACGCACCTAATGACAGGGCTGCAAGATACATAAATCAAATTTTAACAGAATTGAAAAGTGAGATAGACACCTCCACATTTATAGTAGGAGACTTCAACACACCACTTTCGGAGAAGGACAGGACATCCAGTAAGAAGCTCAATAGAGACACGGAAGACCTACTTACAACAATCAACCAACTTGACCTCATTGACTTATACAGAACTCTCCACCCAACTGCTACAAAGTATACTATTTTTTCTAGCGCACATGGAACATTCTCTAGAATAGACCACATATTAGGGCATAAAACAAATCTTTCCAGAATCCAAAACATCGAAATATTACAAAGCATCTTCTCAGACCACAAGGCAATGAAGCTAGAAATCAATAACAGAAAAACTAGGGAAAAGAAATCAAATACTTGGAAAATGAACAATACCCTCCTGAAAAAAGACTGGGTTATAGAAGACATCAAGGAGGGAATAAGGAAATTCTTAGAAAGCAACGAGAATGAAAATACTTCCTATCAAAACCTCTGGGACACAGCAAAGGCAGTGCTCAGAGGCCAATTTATATCTATAAATGCACACATACAAAAAGAAGAAAGAGTCAAAATCAGAGAACTGTCCCTACAACTTGAACAAATAGAAAGTGAGCAACAAAAGAATCCATCAGGCACCCGAAGAAAACAAATAATAAAAATTAGAGCTGAACTAAATGAATTAGAGAACAGAAAAACAATTGAAAGAATTAACAAAGCCAAAAGCTGGTTCTTTGAAAAAATTAACAAAATTGATAAACCATTGGCTAGACTGACTAAAGAAAAACAGGAAAGGAAACTAATAACCCGAATAAGAAACGGGAAGGACCACATCACAACAGAACCAAATGAAATCAAAAGAATCATATCAGATTACTACATAAAATTGTACTCTAACAAATTTGAAAACCTAGAAGAAATGGATAAATTCTTGGAACAATACTACTTACCTAAACTAACACATTCAGAAGTAGAACAACTAAATAGACCCATAACAAAAAAAGAGATTGAAACGGTAATCAAAAAACTCCCAACAAAAAAAAGTCCTGGCCCAGATGGCTTCACTGCAGAGTTCTACCAAACCTTCAGAGAAGACTTAACACCATTACTATTGAAGGTATTTCAAAGTATAGAAAAAGACGGAATACTACCCAACTCATTCTATGAAGCTACCATCTCCCTGATACCAAAACCAGGTAAAGACATTACAAAAAAAGAAAATTTTAGACCTATATCCCTCATGAACATAGATGCAAAAATCCTTAACAAAATTCTAGCCAATAGAATCCAACAACACATCAAAAAAATAATACACCCTGATCAAGTGGGATTTATACCAGGTATGCAAGGCTGGTTTAATATCAGAAAAACCATTAATGTAATCCATCACATAAATAAAAGAAAAGATAAAACCCACATGATCTTATTAATAGATGCAGAAAAGGCATTTGACAAAGTTCAACACCCATTTATGATAAAAACTCTAACCAAAATAGGAATTGAAGGAAAATTCCTCAACATAATAAAGGGCATATATGCAAAGCCAACGGCCAATATCGCTCTAAATGGAGAGAACCTGAAAGCATTTCCCTTGAGAACGGGAACCAGACAAGGATGCCCTTTATCACCGCTCTTATTCAACATCGTACTTGAAGTCCTAGCCAGGGCAATTAGGCTAGACAAAGAAATAAAGGGTATCCAGATTGGTAAGGAGGAAGTAAAGCTATCACTATTTGCAGATGACATGATCGTATACATGGAAAACCCTAACGAATCCTCCAGAAAACTACTGAAACTAATAGAAGAGTTTGGAAGAGTCTCAGGATATAAAATAAACATACAAAAATCACTTGGATTCCTCTACATCAACAAAAAGAACATCGAAGAGGAAATAACCAAATCAATACCATTCACAGTAGCCCCCAAGAAGATAAAATACTTAGGAATAAATCTTACCAAGGATGTAAAAGACCTATACAAAGAAAACTATAAAACTCTGCTACAAGAAATTCAAAAGGACACACTTAAGTGGAAAAACATACCCTGCTCATGGATAGGAAGACTTAACATAGTAAAAATGTCTATTCTACCAAAAGCCATTTATACATACAACGCACTTCCAATCCAAATACCAATGTCATACTTTAAGGGAATAGAGAAACAAATCACTAATTTCATATGGAAAGGAAAGAACCCCCGGATAAGGAAAACATTACTGAAAAAGAAGAAGAAAGTGGGAGGCCTCACCCTACCTGATTTCAGAACCTGTTATATAGCTACAGTAGTCAAAACAGCCTGGTACTGGTACAACAACAGGCACATAGACCAATGGAACAGAATTGAGAATCCAGATATAAATCCATCCATGTATGAGCAGCTGATATTTGACAAAGGACCAGTGTCAGTCAATTGGGGAAATAATAGTCTTTTTAACAAATGGTGCTGGCATACCTGGATATCCATTTGCAAAAGAATGAAACAGGACCCATACCTCACACCATGCACAAAAACTAACTCCAAGTGGATCAAAGACCTAAACATAAAGACTAAAACGATAAAAATCATGGAAGAAAAAATAGGATCTACCCTAGGAGCCCTAATACAGGGCATAAACAGAATACAAAACATTACCAAAAATGATGAAGAGAAACCAGATAACTGGGAGCTCCTAAAAATCAAACACCTATGCTCATCTAAAGACTTCACCAAAAGAGTAAAAAGACCACCTACAGACTGGGAAAGAATATTCAGCTATGACATCTCAGACCAGCGCCTGATCTCTAAAATCTACATGACTCTGTCAAAACTCAACCACAAAAAGACAAACAACCCAATCAAGAAGTGGGCAAAGGATATGAACACACATTTCACTAAGGAAGATATTCAGGCAGCCAACAGATACATGAGAAAATGCTCTCGATCATCAGCCATTAGAGAAATGCAAATTAAAACTACGATGAGATTCCATCTGACACCAACTAGACTGGCATTAATTCAAAAAACACAAAATAATAAATGTTGGAGAGGCTGCGGAGAGACTGGAACTCTCATACACTGCTGGTGGGATTGTAAAATGGTACAACCACTTTGGAAATCCATCTGGCGTTATCTTAAACAGTTAGAAATAGAACTACCATACAACCCAGAAATCCCACTCCTCGGAATATACCCTAAAGATACAAGACCCTTCACACAAACAGATATATGCACACCCATGTTTATTGCAGCTCTGTTTACAATAGCAAAAAGCTGGAAGCAACCAAGATGTCCATCAACGGACGAATGGGTAAATAAATTGTGGTATATTCACACAATGGAATACTACGCATCGATAAAGAACAGTGACGAATCTCTGAAACATTTCATAACATGGAGCAACCTGGAAGGTATTATGCTGAGCGAAATGAGTCAGAGGCAAAAGGACAAATATTGTGTAAGACCACTATTATAAGATCTTGAGAAATAGAAAAAACGGAGAAGAACACATACTTATGTGGTACAAAGGGGGGAGGGAGGGAGAGGGCTTTTTATTGATCAATCTGTAGATGGGAACTGCTTTGGGTGAAGGGAAAGACAACACTCAAAACAAGGAAGGTCAGCCTAATTGGACTGGATTAAAAGTAAAGAGGTTTCCGAGATAAAATGAAAGCTTCAAAGGTCAGCGAAGCAGGGGCTGGGGTCTGGGGAACTTGGTTTGAGGGGACTTCTAAGTCAATGGGCAAAACAATTCTATTGTGAAAACACTCTGCATCCCACTTTGAATTGTGGCGCCTGGGGTCCTAAATGCCAACAAGCGGCCATCTAAAATACATTAATTGGTCTCAACCCACCAGGAGCAAAGGCAAAGGAAGAACACCAAGGTCACACGACAACTAAGAACCCAAGAGACAGAAAGGGCCACTTGAACCAGAGACCTACATTATCCTGAGACCAGAAGAACTAGTTGGTGCCCGGCCACAATCGATGTCTGCCCTGTCAGGGAACACAACAGACAACTCCTGAGGGAGCAGGAGACCAATGGGATGCAGACCCCAAATTCTCATTAAAAGACCACACCTAATGGTATGATTGTGACTAGAGGAATCCCAGAGACAATGCTCCCCAGAACTTCTGATGGCACAGGACAGGAACCATCCCCGAAGACAAATCATCAGGCATGAAAAGGACTGGTCAGTGGGGGGGAGAGAGATACTGATGAAGAGTGAGCTAATTAAATCAGGTGGACACGGGAGAGTGTGTTGGCAACTCTTGACTGGAGGGGGGATGGGAAGATAGAGAGAGAGGGAAGATGGTAAAATTGGCACGAAACGAGAGATTGTAAGGGCTGACTCAATAGGGGGAGAGCAAGTGGGAGAAGGGAGTAAGATGTATGTAAACCTACATGTGACAGACTGATTGGAATGGTAAATGTTCACTTGAAGCTTAATAAAAATTAAAAAAAAAAAAGATTCCAAAAAGAAGCCAACAAAGCTAACTATTCAAAACATGAAATTAAGCTTTCTTTTTTTTTTTTTTGGAAAAGAGAAGCATATTTTAAAAGCCTTTTCAGATAATTATGGATATTCTTCTTTGATATCATGCCAAAGCTCAACAAGTAGTAGTTTTTTAAATTACTTAATTTTTAAAATTGTGTTAAGTATACCTACATACATACATACATATATATATATATATTTTTTTTTCTAGTGCCAATAATGCTATAAATTGAATTCTGTCCTCCTAAAATATATGTTGGAATCCTAACCCCTATATCTGTGGGTGGAAACCCTGGTGGTGTAGTGGTTAAGTGCTACAGCTGCTAACCAAAGGGTTGGCAGTTCAAATCCACCAGGCACTCCTTGGAAACTCTATGGGGCAGTTCTACTCTGTCCTATAGGGCTGCTATGAGTCAGAATCGACTCGATGGCACTGGGTTTGGTTTTGGTTATATCTGTGGGTGTAATCCTGTTTGGAAATAGGGTTTTATTTTTTATGTTAGTTAGATCATACCTGAGTAGAGTGGGTTCTAAAGCTAACCGCTTCTGAGTTACAGAGAGAGTAAACAGAGAGGTAGGCACACAAACGGGAAGACAGGTGTTACGTGAGGACTGCCAAGAAAGCAGGGAACACCTGGAGCTACCGACAAGGAAGGAATCAACACAGCCAAGACCCTGACTTGGACTTTTAGCCTTTAGAACTCTGAGAAAATAAATTGATGTTTTTTAAAGCCACCTACCTGTGGTGTTTCTGTTATAGCAACACTAGGTAACTAAGACAAAATAACAAAACATTTACCATTTCAACAGTTTTTACACATACAATTTAGTGACATTAGTTATGCTCATTATGTTCTGCAGCCACCACCAGTATCTGCTTCCAATTTTTTTTTCCATCACCCTTAATAGAATTACAGCTCACCTTAGGTTATGACTCCCTCTTGCCCCCTCCCTCCTACTCCTGGTAGCCACTAATAAATTTTGGTCTCTATACGTGAAATTAGGCTTCTTACTTCACTCATAATAAGTTTGCTTTTATCTTGAATCTCACTCAAAAACAACTTGACTCCCTTAACAAGGCCACAGCCCTAGTAATAATTCCAGTTGGCATTGCTTTACTACTCGTATCTTAGCTGAGCTACAAGGTCTTGCATTACTTTAATTTGCTTAAGTTTCACAGCATCTTCTTTTAAGTTGTCCTTCAACGGAAACATCCTGAAGCACAATGTCTTGTACGGTGAGTTTGCATATTTTTGAAAAACATAAATATTCTCCATTTAAACATTTTCTCAGTAGTTGTTGTTAAATAACATGTTCATAGTGTAACTATAATAAATTATGTAAAATTTTGTTCCATTCTTACTTAACAAAAAAAGAGAAAGATCTATCGTAAGGAATAAAAAAACATCCAATTCTCACACATACTAGTCAGAGGCCAGAGCGGCAAAAACCTGGGTACAAAAAGTGTTTCTTTTCATAAGCAGGGAGAAGTAGAGGAGCCTACCTATATGTGTGATAAGTTCATATCTAGGAACATCGGGGGACTATTTTGACCATGAAAGATCATAGAGGTGATGGATATGGTTAAGCAAAATGGCTGTGACATAATTTGTTCTTGTCGATTTTGCATTTTGAGGAGATTGGTTGACAGTTATGAGCAAGCTTTATCCACAAGTATTACCTCCTTTGCAAGAAATATATTTGCATTCATAGTTACTTCTTACTGTTTGCACTGGGTAGTGTCTCTTACCCAAGTTTAAGATAACTTCAAGGCTTTTCCCTTTATTAACCCATTGCAGTCAAGTCATTCTGACCCATAGCGATCCAATAGAACAGAGTAGAGCTGCCCCATAGGGTTTCCAAGGAGCGGCAGGTGCATTCGAACTGCCAACTTCTGGTTAGCTGCTGAGCTCTTAACAACTGAGCCACCAGGGCTCCCCTCTCAGTATTAAATTGTCAGTATTATTAGAAGGGCCCAAGGTTTTGATGAGGGTAAAATTTGGAAGGACAAGAGATTCTTGCTTTGGTCTCAGAACACTACACCTAAAATATCTCATCCAACAGGTATCAGTATTGCATTTAGCAAATCAGAGTCTCTACAGGGTACCTCATATTCACCCCATAAAATCGAATTGTAAGTTTTGTCACGGTAAATTAAAAAGAGGCCTTTCCTATTCCTGAGCATTTACTTGACTTCAGACAGAGTTAAAGGGAATTTCAGCTTTAAAGAATGGCCCTGAAAATGCAGATAACATTGGGACCCATGAGGTGATGAAGGAAGATGCAGAAAGCAAGAGTACTGAAAGAGAACCTTCTGGTTTTTAACTCCAGGCATGTGCACATTTCATTAATAATACTTTACTTTGTCTTCTTGAGCCGCCCTTTGAAATCCATTCAGCTCATTTTCTTCGTCATTTCTTCCAATTGCTTTAGCTACTCTATGTTCAGGAGCAAGTTTCAGAGGCTCTTCTGATACCCATTTTGGTCTTTTCTTTTTTTCCTGTCTTTTTACTGACCTTTTGCTTTCTTTGTTATGATGTCATTGATGTCATCCCACAAGTCGTCTGGTCTTCTGTCATTAGAGTTCAGTGTGTCATACCCACTTTTGAGATGGTCTCTAAATTCAAATGGGATATACTCAAGGTCATACTTTGGCTTTCATGGACTTGTTTTAATATTCTTCAGCTTCACCTTAAACTTGCGTACGAACAATTGATGATCTGTTCTGCAGTTGACTCCTAGACTTGTTCTGACAAATGATATTGATTATCTCCATCATCTCTTTCCAGGATGTAGTCAATTTGATTTCTATGTATTCCACTGGCTCCTGGGAGTTCCACATATATAGTCATCATTTATGCTGCTGAAAAAAAAGGTATTTGCAGTGAATAAGTTGTTGGTCTTACAAAATTCTATCATGTGATCTCTGGTGTAGTTTCTATCACCAAGGCCATATTTTCCAACTACCTATCATTCTTTCTTTCTTTGCAGCTTTCACATTCCAATCATCAGTAATTACTAATGCATCATGATTGTATATTAGATCAATTTCAGACTGCAGAAGTTAGTAAAAAATCTTCAATTTCTTCATCTTTGGCAATAGTAGTTCATGCTTAAATTTGAGTAATAGTCATACTAAGTCGTCTTCCTTGTAGGCATATGGATATTATCCCATCACTGACAGCATTGTAATTCAGGATAGATCTTGAAATGTTCTTTTTGACAGTGAATGTGATGCCATTCCTCTTCAGTTTGTCATTCCCAGCATAGTAGACTACAGGATTGTCCAATTCAAATGGCCAATACCCATCCATTTCAGCTCACTAATGCCTAAGATATCAATCTTCAAGTGTTCCATTTCATTTTTGACAGCTTCCAACTTTTTAGATTCATACTTTCTACATTTCACATTCCAATTACTAATGGATGTTTGCAGCTGTTTCTTCTCATCTTGAGTCATACCACATCCACAAATGAAGGTCCCAAAAGCTTTACTTCATCCATGTCATTAAATCATCTCTACTTTGAGAAGGCAGCTCTTCCCCACTCATATTTTGAGTGCCTTTCAACCTGAGGGTCCCATCTTCTGGCACTCTATCAGATAATGTTACACTGCTATTCATGTTTTCACTGGCCATTTTTTTTTCATAAGTATATTGGCAGATCCTCCTTCTCAGTCTGTCTTAGTCTGGAAGCTCTGCTGAAACCTGTTCACCATAGTGACCCTGCTAGCATCTGAAATACCAGTGGCATAGCCCCCAGCATCACAAGTCATCACAGTACAAAACACTGACAGACCACTTGCCTTTAAATTTCCATATTAGGTTGAACCATATAAAATTATCCATACTTGATACTTTTAATATGCAACCCAACTCATGTTCTCTGCACTGGATATTATCCATTTGCCCTTCCAGATCCACCCTTCACCCTGCTCTGTGGACATCTATGGTCTGCATCAAGTGGGCTTCTTTGCTCTTTAGAGTCAGGTTGGGTATGCCTAATGGACACCATTAGGATATGAGCAGGCAGGAGGGAGGAAGATCTCGGCATTATGAAATTAAATAAAAGATGCCAACTGAATACTGAGACAGTATGGAGCAAGACACCAATCAGCGGATTATATTGCTAAGTTATTCGTAAATCTTAGACTCATAAAACAATAACATTTTAGAGTTGGATGATCTTAAAGATTCTGAAATAGTGGTTCTCAGCCCTGGTGTATAACAGAATCATCTACAAAGGACTGAAACAAAACAGATGTCCAGGCCCTGCCTTCATATTGACTAAATTAGAATTAAATTTTTTTTCTTAAAAAGAATAAGATTTGGAGGTGGAGCCAACATGGCACTACAGACAGAAGCGCCATGCTGTCCTTCTACAGCAAAGACCCGAAAAACTAAGTAAAACAGGTACAAATGTCAATCCTGGAACCCTAAGCATCAAATGAAAGGATAAAGAACTCAACCAAGCACCAAATGGTATAAGAAATGGACAGAGAACAGAGAAAGAGGAGAAGTATGGAGTGGAGGACTCCTACTGGCTAATGTGGCACAGACTTGCCATCTTGGACCTCAACCACCAAGAATGGCAGACAAGGAGTACGGGAAGGCAACTTCATGGAGCTTCCAATAGGAGACACGGCACCTGGTAACCAGAAAAACATACTTTCCTACCCCCTGCCCTTCTTTCCTTTATGCAGCCTCCACCACTTTCCAATGGGCACCATTTCTTGGCTGGAGAGACAGCAGCTCCTTGACCTGCCCTGCTGCACCATAGCCGAGTGGCCAGCCCTGCCCACAGACAAGCAAGCAACAAAACATGCTTACCCCACCAACCCAGATATAACCAAATAAAACAAAAAAGCAGGACAAAACAAACAAATCTGCGATCAATAAAAGAAGAAAATAATTCCTGAATATTCCAAAGACAGCACACCATTAAAAAAAAAAAAAGGGAGGGGCAAGATGGCTCCAGAAAGTGTCCAAAACAAAACACCAGATGACCTTTTGGTAGAAGAAAAGGCACTGGAACTACCTGATAGGAAATTCAAAACTCTAATATTCAGGACTATGCAAGAGATGAAGGAAAAAGCAGACAAAAATAAGGAAAAAAATAGACAAAATCATGGAAAATACAGACAAAACAATGGAAGAAATCAGAAAATAATATAGGAACAAAATGTCAAAATAAACTAGAAATTGTACCAAAATAGCAATTAGAAATCCAAAGGATAAATGAGATTTCAGAAATGAACAATGCAATAGAAGGTTTTATGAGCAAATTTGAAATGATGAAAGACAGGATCACAATTAAAAAAAAACTAAAAGATTTCCAACAGGGAACCAGAGAGGTCAATCTGTAAATGACAATGCCAGAACAAGAAAAGAGAAAATAAACGGTATAAGTTTGGAACTATCAAATGAAGAGGAAGTCAAAGCAATATCAAGTAATAAAAAATTGGCTTAAACTTAGGAAGCTGGGGTAAATTTCATGGTAATCACAAAGAGAGTTAGCAAACCTACTTATCAAAAAAAAAAAAAAAAAACATAAAGTCTCAGTAAACACAAAATCTACAAAACTGAAAGAAATGAAAAAAAAAATCCCAAAATAAAAGAAACTCAGAGCAGGAGAGCAAGAGAAACAAAGAAAACATCTGGACCACACACACACACATAAAAAAGCACTACAAAAATGACAGCAATAGAATCACACAGTAATCACACTGAATGTAAATGGCTTAAATGCACCCAGAAAGAGACAGAGAGTGATAGGATGGATAAAAAACAGGGCCCATCAATACACTGTCTACGAGAGGCATACCTTAGAAATGAAGACATAAATATATTAAAAATCAAAGGATGGAAAAAATGTGTATCAAGCAAACAGCAACCAAAAAAGAGGAGGAGTGGCGATAAAATAGACTTTAAAACAAAATCTACTATAAAAGACAAGGACGGACATTATATAATAATTAAAGGGACAATCCACCATGAGGACATAACCATAATAAATATCTATGCACCCAATGACAAAACTCCAAAATACATAAAACAAACTCTAACAGCACTGAAAAGAGAAATCGACAGTTCCACAATAATAGTAGGAGACTTCAACACACCACACTTGGGAAAGGACAGGACATCTATAAATACTCAACAAAGATACAGAAGACCTAAAGGCCACAATCAACCAACTTAACCTCATAGACATATATTGAACACGTCACCCAACAGCAGCAAAGTACATATTCTTTTCCAAAACACATGGAACACTCTCCAGAAGAGACCACATCTTAGGCCACAAAGGAACCCTCAACAAAATCCAAAACATTGAGATAGTACAAAGCATTTTCTCTGATCACAGTGCCATCAAAGTAGAAATTAATAACAGGAAGTGCAAGAAAAAAAAAAAAATCAAGTACATGGAAACTGAATAACACCCTTCTTAAAAACCACTGGGTAACAGATGAAATAAAAAAATTTCTAGAATCAATCAAAAATGAAAATACATCATACCAAGACATGTGGGATACGGCAAAGGCAATGCTCAGAGGCCAATTTATAGCAATAAATGCACACGTTGAAAAAGAAGAAAGGGACAAAATCAAAATATTAGCTACACAACTTGAACAAATAGAAGGTGAATAGCAAAAGAAGCCCACAGCCACCAGAAGAAATAATAAAGATCAGAGCAGAAATAGAGAATAGAAAAACAACAGAAAGAATCAACAAAACCAAAATTTGGTTCTTTGAAAGGATCAACGAAATCAACAAACCATCGGCTGAATTCACAAAAGAAAAATAGGAGAGGAGGCAAATAACCCATATAAGAAATGAAATGGGGGACATTATAACAGACCGAACTAAAATAAAAAGGATCATAACACAGTACTGTGAAAAGCTATACTCTGATAAATTTGAAAACCTAGAGAAAATGGACAAATTTCTAGAAACACACTACCTACCTAAACTAACACAAACTGAAGATGAAAACCTGAACAGACTGATAACAAGAGAAGAAATTGGAAAGGTAATAAAAAGCTGCCAAAAAAAGAAAAAGAAAAATCCCTGGCCCAGGTGGCTTCACTGAAGAATTCTACCAAACATTCAGAGTAGAGCTTACACCAGTACTACTCAAACTATTGCAGAACATAGAAAAGGAAGGGATACTTTCAAATTCATTCTATGAAGCCAGCATAACCCTGATACCAAAACCAGGCAAAGACACCACACAAAAAAAGAAAATTACAGTCCAATATTTCTCATGAATATACATGCAAAAATTCTCAACAAAATTCTAGCCAAAAGAATTCAGCATCATAATAAAAAATAATCAACCCCAACCAAGTGGGTGGGATTCATGCTAGGTATGCAAGAATGGTTCAAACTTAGAAAATCAACCAACATAATACACCACATAAATAAAACAAAAGAATCACATAATCATCTCAATTGATGCAGGAAAGGCATTTAACAAAGTCCAACACCCATTCCTGATAAAAACTCTGGATAAAATAGGCATAGAAGGGAAATTCCTCAACATAATAAAGGGCATCTATACAAACCAACAGCCAACATCCTTCTTAATAGAGACTAAAAACATTCCGTTTGAGAACAGGAAAAAGACAAGGATGCCCTTTATCACCACTCATATTTAACATTGTGCTGGAAGTCCTAGATAGAGCAATAGCTAGGACTATTGCTCATGGATAGGTAGACTCAATGTGAAAATGTCAATTCTATCCAAAGCAATCTACAAATGCAATGCAATCCCAATCCAAATGCAAACAGCACTTTGATAAGATTGAAAAACTAATCATTAACTTTAAAGGGAAGAAGAGGGCTTGGATAAGTAAAGCACTATCGAAGAAGAATAAAGTAGGAGGATTTGCGCTAATCTACCTCAGAACCTACTATGCAGCTACGGTAGTCAAAACAGCATGGTACTGGTGCAACAACAGACACATTAAGCAATGGACAGAATTGAGAACCCAGATATAAATCCATCCACCTATGGTCACATGATGTTTGACAAAGGCCCAAAGTCCATTAAAAAAAAAAAGTCCATTAGATGAGGAAAAGACAGTCGTTTTAACAAATGGTGCTGTCAAAACTGGATGTCCATCTGCATAAAAATGAAACAAGACTCATACCTCACACCATATGCAGAAACTAATTCAAAATGAATCAAAGACCTAAATACAAAACCAAAAACTATAAAAATCATAGAAGAAAAAATAGGGTCAATACTAGAGGTCCGAATACACAGCATAAACAGGATACAAAACCATAACTAACAATATGCAAACACCAGAAGATAAGCTAGATAACTGGGATTTTCTAAAAATTAAACACACTCATCAAAAAAAAAAAAAAAATCAAAAGACTTCACCAAAAGAATATAAAGAGAACCTACAGACTGGGGAAAATTATTTGCCTATGACAAATTCAACAAAAGTCTAATCTCTAAAATCTATAGGAAAATCCAACATGTCTACAACAAAACCTCTTGCTTTCTTCGTGTATGATGTCCTTGATGTCATTCCACAACTCGTCTGGTCTTTGGTCATTAGTGTTCAATCCATGGCATCTATTATTATTAAGATAGTCTCCAAAAAAAAAAACCCATTGCCGTCGAATGGAATATACTCAAGGTTGTGCTTGGGCTCTCATAGACTTGTTCTAATTTTCTCCAGTTTCAACTTGAACTTGCATATGAGTAACTGATGATCTGTTCCACAGTCAGCCCCTGGCCTTGTTCTGTCTGATGACATTGAGCTTTTCCATCATCTCCTTCCACTGATACAGTCAACTTGATTTCTGTGTACTCCACCTGATAAGTTCCACATGTATAGTCACTGTTTATATTGTTGAAAAAAGTATTTGCAATGAAGAAGTCTTTGGTCTTGCAAAATTCTATCATGTGATCTCCAGCATCATTTCTATCATCAAAGCCATATTTCCCAACTATTTATCCTTCTTCGTTTCCAACTTTTGCATTCCAATCACCAGTAATTATGAATGCATCCTGATGGGATATTTGATCAATCTCAAACTGCAGAAGTTGGTAAAAATCTTCAATTTCTTCATCTTTGGCTTTAATGGTTGGTGTGTAAATTTGAATAACAGTTGTATTAACTGGTCTTCCTTGTAGGCATATGGATATTATGGTATGACTGACAGTGTCGTACTTTAGGATAGACCTTGAAGTGTTCTTTTTGACAATGAATCCAAAGCCATTCCTCTTCAATTTGTCATTCCCTGCATAGTAGATCATATGACTGTCTGATTCAAAATGGCCAATACCAGTCCATTTCAGTCACTAATGCCTACTATATCAATGTTTATATGTTTCATTTTTGATAATTTCCAGTTTTCATAGATTCATACACTCGACTTTCTAATTATTAATGGATGTTTGCATGTTTCTTCTCATTTTGAGTCACATCACACACACAAAAATTTTGATGGGTATGGAGAGGAGGGGTGAGGAGGGAAAAACACTAAATAGCTAATAGATAAGTGGTAACTTTGGTGAAGGGTAAGACGGTAAACAACACTGGGGAAGTCAGCACGACTTGACCAAGGCAAGATCATGGAAGCTTTATAGACACATCCAACTCCCTGAGGGACCAAATTTCTAAGATGAGGGCTGGGGACCATGGTCTTGGGGGACATCTAGGTCAATTGGCATAACATAGTTTATAAAGAAAATGTTCTACATCCTACTTTGCTAAGTAGCGTCTGGTTTCTTAAAAGCTTGTGAGCAGCAATTTAAGATACTCTACTAGTCCTACTCTGTCTGGAGCAACGCAGATGAATAAAGCCAAAGACATAAGGGAATGATCAGTACAAAGGACTAATGGACCACAACTACCACAGCCTCACCAGACTGAGTCCAGCACGACTAGATGGTGCCTGGCTGCCACCACCAACTGCTCTGACAGAGATCACAATAGAGGGTCCTGGACAGAGCTGGAGATAAATGTAGAACAAAATTTTAACTCACAAAAAAGTCCAGACTTACTCGTCTGACAGAAACTGGAGAAACCCTGGGAGTATGGCCCCAAATGCCCTTTTAACTCAGTACTAAAGTCACTCCTGAGGTTCACCCTTCAGCCAAAGATTAGACAGGCCCATAAAACAAAGTGAGACTAAAGGGGCATGCCGGCCCAGGGGCCAGGATGAGAAAGCAGGAGGGGACAGGGAAGCTGGTAACGGGGAACCCAAAGTCGAGAAGGGGAGAATGCTGACACATCCTGGGGTTGGCAACCAATGTCACAAAACAATACGTGTATTAATTGTTTAATGAGAAACGAATTTGCTCTGTAAACCTTCATCTAAAGCATAATTTTTTTAAAAAAAGAATATGATTACATGAAAAAAATAATACAATATAATGTTATTAACATAAAATTTGAATATTTAAAGTTGAAGCTCCTCTGGAAAATCAGGAGCTCCACATAGATGCATAAGCCAAAAGGAAACATCAGAGATTATTCAGCCAGTTTATAATCTTATTATCAGGGCTAGGGAAATACAAGGTCATTTTATCTAGTTTTTTTTTTTTTTTTGAGAAACAAATATGAAGAGCTTGCCAAGTTGTTCCAAAGTTTTCCACCCTAGTCCACATTCTTAGTCCCCTGAATTTTGCTTGGATTCTCAAAGGTAGCCGTGGCGTTCACTCACAGAACTCCGGGCCCTCCAGCTTAGGCGTTTCAGCCCTTAGCCCACGTCTCTGGCCCTTGCCCAGGGGAATAGCACGACTTCACAGTCTTAGATTGGCCTAAAACACCAGCTTGATCAGAAACACAGATGTCTGCAATAGAAATAGGCCTGTCTCCCTGGCTCCCAGGGCCAGAAGACAAATGGGTGGAGGCCAGCACAGAGAAGCAGGTGCTGCTGGAGCCTGAGTCCCGCTAGCAAAGTGAATCATCCCTGCCACTTAAAACGTGTCAGAGAAACCAGAGTTTAGGGGGAAAGGAAGCAGTTTTCTTGCTTTCTTTTTTTTTTTCCCTGTGACTCTACAGGGATGGTGGTGACAGCAGCTGTGCTTCCTCCCCTTAGGAAGTCATTTTAGAGTTTTTCCCTCAGGAGGAAGCAGATGGAGAGAAGCTTGACTTGCACATATGTGGCTGTTGCCGGCATGCTTGCTGCTGCTACTGACCCTGGGTTATATGGAGAAACAGCTTTAGAGGAGGGAGGTGATGATTATTCAAGAGGATCTTTTCACACCTGCTGACCTAAAACTCCAAGGGTGCATTATACTAGGGGTTAACAGTGTACTCTTTGAAATTCTTCCAAAAGATGGTGGTAATCAACTATGATTTTGTGTAAGATGATGATACTCCTTGTTCCCCCAGTAAATATTACCTGAGTACTTATTAAGTGACACATGTGACAGTCAAGGTAACTGCAAAGATGAACATCACAGAGTTCCTGGCCGCACAGTGGTTATAGTCAAGTCTTCTGGCAGCGCGATGAATTGAATCACAGTGTATATATTGACATAATAATCTAACAACTTATTTTCTTTTTCCAAACAGTACACTTCCCATTCTGTGGTCATCCCACAGAGAAATGCCTGGTCCCTGCTGGGCCTATTACCCAGGAGAGAGATGTAATTAGATAAAAGCAAAGAAGAACAAAAGGAGTCTTCCTTATCCCTGGTGTTTTTTCCAAAGATTTAAGCCTTGAGGACATAGTGAACTCCTAGAGTGGATAAAACATTCGGTTGAAAGATAAAAATTCTCCTTTTCTGAAGCAGAGAAGAGAGATGAAAGGGGAGAGGATGAGGGCAGAGAGTTTAACGAGAAAGGAAAGAGAGGGCCAAACCAGTAAGAGCTATGCAAAATGAGAAACATTTTCAGCAAAGGACAACCATGACATATTTCAAGATCCAGGAGCTGCAGATGAGCTGAATTTTCATCCTCAGACTACCAGGCCTACAAAAACATTATATGTCAAGGGACCACCCAGCAGTTGACACTTGTCCCTATATGAAGACTTTGTTTCCCCCATCTTACTTAGTTCACATGGGCATACCTTTGCTACATCCCAAAGAATGAGAGTGGAGTACTAGTACCCAGCAGCATGATAATGGTTTGAGGAGAAGCTCCCACCTCCACACTTCCCCCTTAATTGGGAAAAAAAAGCAAAAACCATTCAAGGTCCTCCAAGAGTGACAAGACTGGTATATATAACCCATTACTGGTAATGCAGATGGAATGACATAAGACTAAACATGGTGGTAACTGTTGTGTCGTCCAGTGGATTCCAACTCATAGCATCTTTCCATGCCAGAGTAGAACTGCCCCATAGAGCTTTCTAGGTTGTAAATCTTTATAGTGGCAGATTGCCGGGTCTTTCTCCCATGGGTTCATACCACCCACCTTTCAGTTAACCATTGCTCCACAAGGCTCCGTAAGCATGGTAGAATGGAAAAAAAAAAGAAGGGGCCATCTATGTCTCTGGGGCAGATAAAGGAATGGGCTTGTTCAGGACATATCAGTGGGCCCCAGCCTAGAAAGAAGAGTGCTTGTTCCTAAGTTGGTAAAGAATGGGTGTACGGAATACACCTTCCAGGTGGAGGGTGCAACAAGAAAAGCACAGCATCCAGAGAAGTAAGAGAAGAAACAGAAAGTTGGTTTGACATAAAACTCAAAGAAGAATATAGAAGAAAGATACAGCCAATCATGTCAAATGCATCAGAATCTTTGTAAGCTAAGGAGAACATTGGTGACTCTGGTCAGAGCAATTTCACTGGATGGTGAGGCTGGATTATAGATTGTGGGGGACGAAAGAGTGGATTAGAAGAGAGGAAGCGAAGAGCACACACATGAAGAGCAGTGGTTCTCAAAGTGTGGTTCCTGGTCCAGCATCATCAGCATCACCTGAAAACTCATCAGAAAGGCAAAAGTCTGTTCCCTCCGCCTAACTCACCCCCTCAGGTATACTGAACCAGAAACTACAAGGTAGGGGTAGAAATCTGGGTTTTCACAAGCCATCCATATGACTCTGGTGTGTGCTAGAGTTTGAGAACCACTGGTATAAAGTGTTCTTGTGATGAATTAGAGGTGTTTATGTTATAAAATTGTTGAGGAATTTATACTAAGAATTAATTTAAACATATCAGGAAGGAATTTAACATCTTGGTAACCAGTAAAATATTTCTTAATGACTTACGGTAATGATTAAGGAAGTTCACCCACCAGATGAGATCAACAATAGGTCAATTAAAGAAATTTCTAAGAACAGGTGACTAAAGAATTGAGATAATAGCCCCAAACCCAGTCAAGATGACTCAGGAGAATTTCAAGAACGCAGACATAAAATGTACTTGATTAAAATTAGTCAATTTTATTGTTTCCTTTCTGAAAAAGTAGTATTTTAACAGAGGGAGAAGGAACCTAGACAAATGAGAGTTGGAAACCAGAATTTGACAGTGTATGAAAAGCCTTCTAGGTGGAGTCAAAGGGAGGACAGAAAGTATGTGTTTGGAGTAGGGGTGGGGGCCAAGAAAAAGCAAGAGAGAATGAATTCAGCAGACATGCCTATGTTGTACTTCAGAAAGGTGATTTGTTTGTGGAGCAGGGAAGTCTATCAGGCCTTTTAGTGGCCTCAGAAAATATTCCTTAAGATTTTTTTTTTTTAATTACACTTTAGGTGAAAGTTTACAACTCAAGTTAATCTCTCATACAAAATTTTATACACGTGTTGTCATGTGACACTAGCTGCAATCCCTACAACACGACAGCATACTCCCCCTTTCCACCCCAGGTTTCCCTTTTCCATTCAACCAGCTCCTGTCCCTTCCTGCCTTTTCATCCTGCCTCTGGAGAGGAGCTGCCCATTTGGTCTCATGTATCTGCTTGAACTAAGAAGCACACTCTTCACGAGTACTATTTTACGTTTTATAGTCCATGCTAATCTTTGTCTGAAGAGTCGGCTTCAGGAATGGTTTTAGTTCTGGGTTAATATAGCACCATGGGCCATGGATTTGGGGCTTCCTCCAGTCTCAGTCAGGCCATTAAATCTGGTCTTTTTAAGTGAGTATGAGTTCTGTTCCACAATTTCCTCTTTCTCCAGGGAGAACCCTCTGTTGTGTTCCCTGTCAGGGAGGTCATTGGTGGTAGCTGGGCAACATGTAGTTCTTCTGGTCTCTGGTTTATGTGGCTTTTTTGTCTCTTGCTCTAATATTTTCCTTATGTCTTTGGTGTTCTTCCTTCTCCTTTGCTCCAAGCGGGTTGGGACCAATTGATGCATCTTAGATGGTCATTGGCAAGCTTTTAAGACCCCAGATGCCACTCACCAAAGTGGGATGCAGAACATTTCCTTAATAAGCCTTTGTTATACCAGTTGACCTAGATATCCCCCCAAAACCGTGATTCCCAGACCCCAGCCCTAGTTACTCTGTCTCTCGAAATGTTTGGTTGTGTTCAGGAAACTTCCTAGCTTTTGGTTTAATCCAGTTGTGCTGACCTCCCCTGTATAGTGTGTTGTCCTTCCCCTCACCAAAGATGATTCTTGTCTGCTATCTCATGAGCAAATTCCCGTCTCTCTCCCTCCCCACTCTTGTAACCATCAAAGAATGTTTTCTTCTGTGTTTAAACATTTTCTTCAGTTTTCATAATTGTGTACTCATACAATATTTGCCCTTTTGCAACTAATTTCACTCAGCGTAATGCCTTCCAGACTCGATGGCAGTGGGTTTTGGGTGGGAATGCCTTCCAGATTTATCCTTGTTGTGAGAAGTTTTGCAGATTCATCATTGTTCTTTATCTTTGAGTAGTATTCCATTGTGTGTATGTACCGTAATTGTTCATTCATATGTTGACGGACACCTAGGTTGTCTCCATCTTTTTGCCACTGTGAACAGTGCTGCAGTGAACATGGGTGTGCATGTATCTATTCCTGTGATGGCTCTTATTTCTCTAGGATATATTCTAAGGAGTGAGATTTCTAGATCGTGTGATAGTTCTATTTCTAGCTTTTTAAGGAAGCGCCAAATCTATTTCCAAAGTGGCTGTACCATTTTACATTCCTACCAGCAGTGCATAAATGTTCCAGTCTCTCCACAACCTCTCCAACATTTAATATTTTGTGTTTTTTGGGTTAGTGCCAGCCTTGCTGGGGTTAGATGGTATCTCATTGTAGTTTTGATTTGCATTTCTCTAACGGCTAATGATCGTGAGCATTTCCTCATGTGCCTATTAGCTACCTGAATGTCTTCTGTGTTGAAGTATCTGTTCATATGCTGTGGCCATTTTTTAATTGGGTTATTTGTCTCTTTGTTGTTGAGGTGTTGCAGTGTATTGTAGATGTTAGAAATTAGACCCTTGTCAGATATGCCAAAAAATTTTTCCCAGTCTGTAGGTAGTCTTTTTACTCTTTTGATGAGTAATAACTGTTTAATTTTTAGAAGCTCCCAGTTATCTAGTTTCTCTTCTGGTGTTTGTGCATTGTTAGTAATGTTTCGTATACTGTTTATGCCATGTATAAGAGCTCCTAGCATTGTCCTTATTTTTTCTTCCATGATCTTTACTGTTTTTAGATTTTATATTTAGGTCTTTAATCCATTTTGAGTTAGGTTTTCCCATGGTATGAAGTATGGGTCTTGTTTCTTTTTTTTTTTTGCAGATGGATATCCAGTTATCCCAGCACCATTTGTTAAAGAGACTCTCTTTTCCCCATTTAACAGACTTTGGGCCTTTGTCAAATATCAGCTGTTCATAGGTGGATGAATTTGTGTCTGGATTCTCAATTCTGTTCCTTTGGTCTATGTGTCTGTTGTTGTACCAGTACCAGGCTGTTTTGACTACTGTGATGGTATAATAGGTTCTAAAATCAGGTAGTGTGAAGCCTCCCACTTTGTTCTTCTTTTTCAGTAAAGCTTTGCTTAACGGGGGCCTCTTTCCTTTCCATATGAAGTTGGTCATTTGTTTCTCCATCTCATTAAAAAATGTCATTGGAATTTGGATTGGGATTACATTGTTTCTGTAGATTGCTTTGGGTAGAATTCACATTTTCATAATATTGAACCTTCCTATCCATGAGCATGGTATGCTTTTCTTTATGTAAGGCTCTTTTGGTTTCTTGCAGTAGTTTCTTATAGTTTTCTTTGTATAGTTCTTTTATACCCCTGGTTAGATTTATTCCTAAGTATTTTATCTTCTTGGGGGCTGTTGTAAATAGTATTGATTTGGTGATTTCCTTCTAAAAATTCTCTTTGTTGGTGTAGAGAAATCCAACTGGTTTTTTAAGTTTATCTTGTATCCTAATATTTTGCTGAAATCTTCCATTAGTTCCAGTAATTTTCTTGTGGATTCTTTAGAGTTTCCTGTGTATAATATCATATCATCTGCAAATAGGGATACTTTTACTTCTTCCTTACCAATTTGAATGCACTTTATTTCTTTTTTCTTGCCATATTACTCTGGCTAGGACCTCCAGCACAATGTTGAGTAAGAGTGGTAATAAAGGGCATCCTTGTCTGGTTCACGTTCTCAAGAGGAATGCTTTCAGACTCTGTCCATTTAGGATGATCTTGGTAGTTGGCTTTGCATAAATGCCCTTTTTGATGTTGAGAAATTTCCCACCTATTCCTATTTTGCTGAGAGTTTTTATCATGAATGAGTGTTGGACTTTGTCAAATGCTTTTTCTGCATCAATTGATAAGATCATGTGGTTCTTTTGTTTCATTTATGTGATGGATTACATTGATTGTTTTTCTAATGTTGAACCATCCCTGCGTACCTGGTATGAATCCCACTTGGTCATGGTGAATTATTTTTTGATATGTTGTTGAATTCTATTGGTTAGAATTTTGTTAAGTATTTTTGCATTTATGTTCATTAGGCATTTTGGTTTGTAATTTTCTTTTTTTATAGTATCTTTACCTGGTTTTGTTATCAGGGTTATGCTGGCTTCATAAAATGAGTTTGGTAGTATCCCATCCTTCTCTGTGCTCTGAAATACCTTTGGCAGTACTGGTGTTAACTTTTTTCTGAAAGTTTGGTAGAATTCTCCAGTGAATCTGTCAGGGCCAGGGCTTTTACGTGTCTCTAGTTTTGTTTTGTTTTAATTACCTCTAATATCTTCTTTTGTTATAGGTTTATTTAGGTTGTCTACCTTGGCTTGTGTTTAGATAGTTGTTGTTAGGTGCCATTGAGCCAGTTCCAACTCAGAGCAACCCTATGTACAACAAAACAAAACACTGCCCAGGTCCTGTGCCATTCTCACAATTGTTATGCTTAAGCTCATTGTTGCAGCCACTGTGTTAATCCATCTCATTGAGGATCTTTCTCTTTTTTGCTGATCCTCTACTTTACCAAGCATGATGTCCTTCTTCAGGGATTGGTCCCTTCTGACAACATGTCCAAAGTATGTGAGATGTAGTCTCGCCATCCTTGCTTCTAATGAGCATTCTGGTTGTACTTCTTCCATGACAGATTTGCTCATTCTTTTGGCAGTCCATAGTATATGCAATATTCTTTGCTGACACCACGTGCTTAGGTGGGTAGTATGTTTCCAGAAATTTGTCCATTTCCTGTAGATTTTCAAATTTGTTGGAGTATAATTTTTGATAATATTCAGTTATGATTCTTTAATTTCAGTTGGTTCTGTTGTGATATCACCTACCTCGTGTCTTATTCAGGTTATTTCTTTCCTCTTTTGCTTTTTTTTTTTTTGGTCAATTTGACCAATGGTTTATCAATTTTGTTGATCTTTTCAAAGAATTAGCTTTTGGTCTTGTTGAGTCTTTCAATTGTTTGTCTATTCTCTATTTCATTTATTCCTGCTCTAATTATTATTATTCCCTATCTTCTGGTGCCTGAGGGCTTCTTTTTTTGCTATTGTCTTTCTATTTTTTTCAGAAACCCTGGTGTTGTAGTGGTTAAGAGCTACGGCTGCAAACCAAAAAGTCAGCAGTTCAAAACCATCAGGAGCTCCTGGGATAATCTATGGGGCAGTTCTACTCGGTCCTATAGGGTCACTATGAGTCAGAATCAACTCAATAGCAATGGTTTGGGTTTTTTGGTTTTTCTATTTGTTCGAGTTGCAGGGTTAATGTTTTGATTTGGGCCTTTTCTTCTTTTTGGATGTGTGCATTTATTGCTATAAAATCACCTCTGATCACTGCCTTTTGCCGTGCCACAAAGGTTCTGGTAGGATGTGTTTTCATTCTCATTTGATTCTATGAATTTCTTTATTCCATCCTCAATTTCTTCTATAACCCAGTAGTTTTTGAGCACGGTGTTGTTTAGTTTCCATGTACTTGATTTTTTTTGCTTGCTTTTTCTGTATCGATTTCTACTTTTATGACTTTATGATCAGAAAAGATGCTTTGTAATATTCTGATATTTTGGATTCTGTTAAGGCTTGCTTTGTGGCCTAATTTGTGGTCTATTATGGAGAATGTTCCATGTGGGTTGGAAAAGAAAGTATACTTGGCTGCCATTGGGTGGAGTGTTCTGTATACGTCTATGAGGTCGATTTGGCTGATTGTGGCATTTAGATCTTCCGTGTCTTTTTGAGCTTCTTTTTAGATGTTCTGTCTTTCACCGAAAGTGGTGTGTTGAAGTCACCTACTACTATTGTGGAACTTTCTATTTCTGTTTTCAATGCTGTTAAAGTTTGTTTTATGTATTTTGGAGCCCTGTCCTCGGGTGGGTAAATATTTATTACAGCTATGTCCTCCTGGTGTATTGACAATTTAGTCCTTATATAGTGTCCTTCCTTATCCTTTGCCTTGGATTTTGGTTTAAAGTCTAATTTGTCAGAGATTAATACTGCCACTCCTGCTCTTTTTTGATTGTTGTTTGCTTAATAGGTTTTTTTTTTCCATCCTTTGAGTTTTATTATTAATAGGTATGAGTTTAGTGCTGTCATTTTGCTGGTTTTGTGTGTGTGTGTGTGGTGTTGGTAGTTTCTTTGTTCCACTTAATTTTCTGTGCTGAGTTGTTTTTTTTCTTGTACTCTGTTTTCATCTTTTTCATTGTTGTTGACTTTGTATTTGCTGTGTCTTTGTGTTTTCTTTCTTTTTTATTTTGATGTGCAGATTTTTTGTTTCCTTTGTGGTTACCTTAAAATTTACATCTATTTTTCTAAGTTAAAGCAATCTTCTATTTCTTGCTATCGCCTTAACTTCCTCTCCATGTGAATGTTCTATGACTACACTACTTAGTCCCTCTTTTTTGTTTTAATGTTTTCATCTTGTACATATTGAAATCTCTATTTTCCTATCTTCAATATTTTAGCTTTGACTTATTTTTGTGACTTTGCTATCTGGGTTGATATCTGATTGTTCTGTCCTGGGTTCTAGTCTTGGGTTGTTATCTGATATTATTGATTTCCTAGTCTGAGGACTCCCTTCAGTATTTCTTGTAATTTTGGTTTGGTTTTTAAAATTCTCTTAATTTCCACTTATCTGGAAATACCCTAATTTCACCTTCATCTTTGAGAGATAGTTTTGCTGGATATATAATTCTTGGCTGGGATTTTTTTCCTTCAAGGTTTTATATATGTCATCCCATTCCCTTCTTGCCTGCGTGGTTTCTGCTGAGTAGTCAGAGGTTAGTCTTATTGACTCTCCTTTGTAGGTGACTTTTCGTTCAGCGCTAGCTGCTCTTAAAGTTTTCTCTTTATCTTTGGTTTTGGCAAGTTTGATGATAATATGTCTTGATGACTTTCTTTTGGGATCTACTCTGTGTGGGGTTTGATGAGCTTCTTGGATAGATATCTCTTAGGCTTTCACAATATCAAGGAAGTTTTCTGCTAGCAAATCTTCAACAATTCTCTCTATATTTTCTGTTTTCCCATCTGTTCTGGTACTCCAGTCACTTGTAGGTTATTCCTCCTGATACAGTCCCACATAATTCTTAGGGTGTCTTCATATTTTTAAATTCTTTTATGGGATTTTTCCTCAAATAAATTGGTGTCAAGTGCTTTATCTTCAGTCTTACTAATTATGACTTCTATTGTCTCAATTCTGCTCCTATGGCTTTCTATTGAGTTGTCTAATTCTGAAATTATATTGTTAATCTTTTGGATTTCTATTTGCTGTCTCCCTATGGTTTCTAGCAGCCTGTTAAATTTTTCATTCTAATCTTTTATAGTTTTCCTGAAATCCTCTATTGCTTTGTCTGTGAGTTCTGTGGCTTGGTCTGGGTTTTGCCTGATCTCCTTCCTGATCTTTTGAAGAGCTTTGTTTATTAATCTTGAATTTGACCTCCAGTAATTCCAGACCTCATCTTCCTACAGGAGTTTCCTGGTTCTTTGTTTTGATTGCTTGCTGGAGCCATCATGGTATGCTTCTTTATGTGATTTGATATTGATTGTTGCCTCCAATCCATTAATAAGTTATTATGTTTATTTATTGTATGTTTGCTTACTGTGTCCTGGCTTTTCGTTTTGTTTTGCTTTTTTGAGATGCCCAAATAGGTTGGGCATGTGAGCCACTTTGATTATTGGTGCCTTTGAAGTTCTCATGTCCTGTCACCAGGTGGTTAGAGCTACTACTAGGTGTGTGGGCCCAGGAGTCTGTTCACTTTTCTTGTGTGGATTCAGTTCAGGTGTCCAGGTTCTCAGTCACCAAGTATGTGGTACAGGCTCTCGCCTGCGCTCCTAGATGGGCAGGGCTACATAGGAGTGATTGGAGCAGGCACAGCTATCTGGCTGCAGTAGGGGGTGATGTCCTGAGCAAGGTATTGGGGGGGGCTGATGGCTGTGCCTGAGTGCCTAGGTATAAGGTGTGTCCCTGTTCCCTAGAGCACGTAGGTGGATGGGTTTTGCAGGTTGACTTTGGGCACCCAATACTGCTGCCTATAAGGACTGGAAGACACCACTTATTTTCAGACCCCTATTGTGGGTGGCTTGTTGTAGTGAGCAAAGGTGCCAATCTTCAGGTCCCTGATGTGGGTGGGTGAGGACACGGCTTAATGGGTAGGGTGGTGTCAAATGTCATGAATCTGCCACTCCACCTTAGCTGTTGCAGTTGACAATAGCCTTTAGGTATATACCCGGCTGTACTATGCTAATGAGGGCCTACACTATTGAATGGGCCCACACAGGTCTAGGTAGGGGTAAAAGGCACTCAAAGTCTATGGACCCATTATGCCTGTACCTAGCAAAGGGCCTGTGCCTCCCCTGAGCTTCTGGCTTAGGGGGTGTGGTAATATTTTAAAACCAAGACTGGTTTGTGTATGGTTAGCCCTGAGGGCCCAGTTTAGGGGAGCTGGTGGTTTCCTTTTTTGTTTGTTCATTTGTTTATTTGTTCCCTTCCCAAAGCCAGGAGACTGGCTCGGCATGAGGGGTCCCACTTCCAACCTAGGAGGCATGGCAATCACTGAAATCTCCCCGACTGGCACCAGAGCAGAGTGGGGAGGAGGCAGGTGAAGGGAAGAGAGGCACTCCCCAGAGGGCTAAGGGTTATTTTTTTCACACAAGATAGGTTAGATGCTTGTACTTAACTTCACAGATTCAGTGCTCCTCCCCCTGGCTCTGGAGGCTTGTGCAGCCTCTCCACTGCTTGGTTTCTCCCAACATGGTAAAAACACATCCTGAGTGCTACTCCTTGCCTCAGCCCATGTGCACCAAAAGGTCCAGCCTGCAGGGTTCCATCTAGGTCAGGTCTGGCAATTCTTCACTTCTTCTGAAGTGTCTCTCTCTCCCAGCCACTCAGTTTGATTCCTCAACTTTGTCTTTGATGTTCAGGGCTCTTAAATTGTCATATATAATCAATTCCCTTGTTTTTTTTTGGTCTTTGTTATAAGAGGGACCACAGGAATTGTCTGACTTTTCTGCCATCTTGGCCCTGCCACCTTCCTTAAGATTTTTTTTAACCTCCTGTTACTCTAATTTCATGTTCCCCAAGCTATTGTTTGAATTATGGTGCTGGTAAAGAATATTGAATATACCATGGACTGCCAGAAGAATAAACAAATCTGTCTTGGAGGAAGTACAGCCAGAATTCTCCTTAGATGCAAGGATGGTGAGACTTCGTCTTACATAATTTGGGCATGTTATCAGGAGGGACCACTCCCTGGAGAAAGACATCATGCTTGGTAAAGTAGAGGGTCAGTGCAAAAGAGAAAGAACCTCAATGAAATGGGTTAACAGCAGTGGCTGCAAGAATGTGCTCAAACATACCTACTATTGTGAGGATGGCAGAGGACCAGGCAATGTTTCATTCTTTTATACATACAGATGCTATGAGTCAGAGCCAATGTGACAGGACCTAACAACAACAATGAAGCTATCTACTGATGACAGTTAATATCCCAGACTATTTGATATTCAGGGAGGGTCTTATGCTCTGGACCCTGTGCTTAAAGGCCCCTCTTCTGGGCTTCCTCTGACCACATTTCTCACAAGATTTACTCCCTTCTAGTAACGTGTGCTGGGTACCCTGCCCAAATAGCTCTTTCACCAGGCTCCTCCCTGGGTCCTGCCTCCCCAAGGCAGATGAAGGAGGAGGCCAATTGGGTGGCTGTTTGCTGGCAATATGGATTAAACTTGTGCTTGGGCAAGCTAGGCTGTTCACACACATGGACATGAGACCACTAGTAGTACAGGGAAAGAAGAGGGCTGAAAAGAGATGAGCTAGGACTTGAAAAGCTCAAGCATGGAAGCTAGGAGCTATGGGTTCAGCTCCTATTCACAAGGAAATAGTAGAATTCTAATTTCAAATCTGGGTTCCTAGATTATAATCAAGATAGGAAGACAGAACTTTTGTAAATTAACAATTTGTTAGCTTAATTGATTATTTGTAAACAATTAGGTATTGCCAATTACCATCAAGTTGATTTCAACTCATGGCAACACCATGTGTTGCAGAGTAAAAGTGTGCTTCATAGGGTTTTCAAGGTTACGGCCTTTCAGAAGCAGATCACCAGGCCTTTCACTGGAGGCACCTCTGGGTAGGTTTGAACTACCAACCTCTTTGTTAGTAGTTGAGCACTTAACCATTCGCACCACCCAGTGACTTCACTTAGATGTTATATGTGGGCCTTAATTTATACTGTTGTCCCAGAGCCCACAGATTTTAAGCATGGTTCTATTAATACCAGGGGTGGTTAGTCATAAATGTCCTGGTAATTGTTAAGCTATATCTTCTATCGTGAATTAGTGTATTGTCCTTCTTGTTTATAAATAATCTATGGCAGATCTGCAGATTGTAAACCACTTCTTTGAATCCAATCAGCTGAGTTCCCTAGTCCTATATTCCTAAGAAAGGAGCCCTGGCAGGACAGTGGTTAAGCACTGGGCTGTTCACCGAGAAGTCGTTGGCTCGAATCTACCAGCTGCTACTCAGGAGAAAGACCTAGTGATCTGCTCCCATAAAGATTATAGCCTAGAAAATTCTATGGGGCAATCCTATAGGGTCACTATGAGTCAGAATAAATTCAACTGCACACAACAACAACAACATATTCATAAGAACTAGATCCAAACCATGGGAACAATAGCAAGAAAACGGCACCATATGCTTTGCCTAAGTGCTAGTTGAAATTCTGGATGACATCAGTAAGAAAGAGGAATAGAAAAGAGCAATAAGCTGAAGGAAAATAAAGCCAGATACAAAGAGCTCTCCTTTCAAACATACAAAAAAAGAAAAAGGCCAGTCATTACTCAGCCTAATTTTAAAGGTTTAAAACTAATGGCAAAAAAGCAAAAGTTCTGATGCATCAATTTGGAAAAAGGTGTTATCAAGTACTAAGTGTCCCTTAAGTAAAATTATGGAAAATTGGAATAGAAATTCAATACATTGCACAAACAGAAAATTATGTGGGAGGGATAAAAGGAATGTGTTGGAATCTACCTAAGCTCTAAAAATTAGGGATATCCTAGTGAACCACTTCTTTACAACTTGCTAGAGACCGCTTAAAGTGACTAAAGCTGAGAACTGTGGTGCTGTTAAGGCCAGCTGCATGTGGAATTGCCCAGGGCCTGAGGCAGGAGGCAACAGAGAGCAGGGACAACTCCCACCATCAGGGGCTGACGATCCACGTTTTTCTCCTCTGAAGACTCCCCAAACTGAGCTTGTTTTTAATGGGAATTGTTTATTACCAAGGTAGGCAATTTTAATACTTTCTGAAGCCAAAAGGAAGCACATAGAGCTTGTAACATGTCAGAATAATTGGTTGGTCTCTGGCACACGCAGCTCAAAAACACAGTTTTTCATTTGAGCCAAAAATCACAAGGAATATTTTAGATCATGGCTCAGTTTCTTGTAGATAATGTTTGAGTGCTATGGCTGCAGATTACAGGAAGAACACCCATGCTTATCAACTCAACTATTTAGAAAGATCCCAGATATTATTTACCCCTACTCTACCAATTTCACCAATTTCACCTAAGGGAGTAGCAAGGGAGTACAGGAAAGAAAAAAAAAGTACAGACAATATCTCAAACTTGGGCATAACACTTTACCTACATAAGGGATTTTTACATACACTATTTTTAAAAGAAAAAACTGGGCCAAGTGTGAAATGACTTGTCCAAGATCATATAGAGCAGCTGTGAAGACTGAGCCAGAATCATTCTCAAGAATAATGATGAGACTGATGCTCCTGGTAAGGATACTGTTTCTGTCAAGTTGAGTCATCCTCCTTAAGGTGATCAATAGCCAATTTGTCAGAGGTAGATCACCAGGCCTTTCTTTCAAGGTAACTTGGGCAAACTCAAACCTCCAAACATTCAACTAGCAGTGAATTCATTAACTGTTTACAACAACCAAGGACTCCATGTGAATTGCAAACCTAAACCAAACCCACTGCCATCGTGTCAATTCCAACTCATAGTGACCCTATAGAACAGAGTAGAACTGCCCCATAGAGTTTCCAAGGAGCACCTGGCGGATTCGAACTGCTGATCTCTTGGTTAGCAGCTGTAGCACTTAACCACTACGCCACCAGGGTTTCCATGTGAAATGCAGGCAGGTAAAATTCATATGATTATCTCTGGCTTTAAAACATAACAAAGTGACAAGACTTGAATATCTTTTTATATTACTTCACACTAGTATTATTTCCTGATCATTTTCCTTCATCCCATGTAGGTCAAACTCAAATATCTCATTTTAATTAAAAAAAAAAAAAAAAAAACTTTTCTTGCTACACTTAGACCAAGGACCAACCTCTCCATGTCTCTGTCTAGAATATTCAAAGAGATGTCTTCCATTTGTCTACGGTTTCCTCCTATATATTTTCTTTATACCCTAAGCAATTGAAATATTGGATCTTTATAAAAATGCATTTTTTATTCCACTCTATGTACGCTCTTTTCTGAGATGTCAGTGTGGGACAGCTACCTGCCAATACTTATTCCCTCTTTCTTCCACACAAACAGAACTTTAGATTTGTGATCAGCTAAGAATATGGATGTTTAAGCCTCCTCAAGGCTAGGGGTAGCTATCTAGCACAGTCCTGGCTAACAAAACGTAAGCAGAAAATTGTTGGGGATATCTGGGAGAGTTTTGCTTTTCTAATAGGGAGACCACCCTTTCTCCTTGTCACTTTCTTCTTCTTCTACCTGTAATGCTTAAGGGAGACTAGAGATGGAGTATCTTGAATCCGTTAGACGACCGTGTAGATGAAAGTTACAAGCCAAAGATGAAGGAGAAGAAAGAGAGAACTACTCTAGAACTCAGTGACAGCAAAAGCCACTGTAGCGGTCCTAGATGGCTGATCCCTTGGCTAACTTCTACAAGAGTAAAATACATCCTTATTTGGATAATTGACTGTGCTCTCTTTCATGTAGTTGAACACAATCCTACCTGACACAATGAGTTAATGCTGAGATAAATGTGTAACCACAATCATGCATAGAGTAATAAGGTACAAGACCCTAAAAATTTGAGCACATTATATAGAGTGCCCTTAGTTTTACAAATTCACCATCTAAAAGGGTTCATTAAATTCTTGTGTTCCTGTGCTAAGGCAGTATTATTCCTGATACTGCAAAACTGACAAGCAATTACTGACCTCAACCTAAAAAAAAGTCCAAAAGCTCTGAAGATACATGCAAACAAGTCAAATAACAAAGAATTAAGTTCAATATTATATTATCTGTAAGCATTAGTTTTAAAATGGAGAGGGACATATTGAACTTTAGAGGTAATTGTAATTACTTGAGTTACTCTACATAAATTGGCTAAATACCTATGATATGTCAGGTACTATGCTAAGTGTTGGAGATTTGGGATTCCTGTTATGAAAGATCTCTAAGCTGGCGGAGAAGATGGACACATAAACAGGCAATTGCTACCAGTGCAATGAGTACAGTGACCAACCTTCCAGATTTGTTTGGGATTGAGGAAATTCTCAGGATGCAGGACTTTCAATGCTAAAACTGGGAAAGTCCTGGCAAACCTGAACAAGCTGGTCACCTTAGCAGTGAGTGTAATGTTAAAGCTTAGCACAGAGTGCTATGGGAGTATAGGGGAAAAGTACTGGACCCAGATTAAAGTATTCCAGGAAAGATCCCTGGAAGGATGGAGATAAAAAGATATTCAGAGAGAGCACATAGATAGTGTGATAAGTGATAGAGAAGTGAAGAGCAGCATATTGGCTGAGAGGAAAATAAAAGATTAAGTGGCATGCCCAAGGTCATAAAACTAGTCCACACCAGAGCAGAGACCAGTCCCGTGCTTTCCACTGTTCTATAGGCAAGTTGAAAAGGACAGCAAAACAGATCATGTGGGCAAATTAAGAAGCTGTAATGTCACTTTTAGTACATCAAACAAAGTAATTCAAACCTGAAATAATTCTCAGAACCTGGTATAGTGGGTGGTAGAATAGTCCAGATGAAGGAGAAATGAGACTGGAGATAAGACAACCTCCTAGAGTAGGCTTGATGAACCAGTGAAGCCTGCTAGGAGATTAGAACAGGAGGTTAGGCTATGGGTGAGGAGACACATTCCTGGGAGTTTAGCAGTAGCCTATCTGTGGCACTTGAAAAGGAAAAGTAGTTACCATTGGAAAAATCAGGAAACAGTTAATAAAATTATGGTATTATTTGGGAACAGGGTATTAGTTTCAAAAGATTGATTAAATCCAGAAATGACAACTTGATATCATATAGAGAAACAAGACAGGGACACAGTGTTTGGTACTGGTGGCTAAAAGATAGATACAGTCAACAGGAACTATGTGGAATGAGGAAGTAGGTTAGAAAGTCAGAGCTTGACTAGAGGCAAGTCTGACTTGATGCTGAACCACTGAGTGACTGACCAGGTCTTAAATCCTACTTTACTAACATGGAAAAAAAAATAATCAAAGAAATAATGGAAGAAAATATCTTGAGCTGGAAAATAATGAAGGTGCAACTCAAAAGTGCTCTCAAAATACCAGGAAAAGTTACTAAGAAGGGCTGGAAATCAAAAATTCTGATGAACTATTCCTTAGTTTTCATGATTGCATTAAATATGAAACAAAACAACACCCTCAACAATACCCAGAAAGGGGAAAAACAGTTCTCTACAAAAATTGTTGTTAGTTGCTTTCAAATCAATCCCCACTCATGGCGACCCAGATTACCCCCCTACTCCACAATAAAAAACAACAGTAAAAAAATAGAGCAAAAATCTATAGAGTTTTGATAAAGATTGTGTACGATCCATGAAGTTTATATCCGACCAAGCTGCTATTAATGGCAACTGAAAACATTCTAAGGTGAGTAAAGACTTAGAATTCTATTCTCAACCCTCTGTGGAAAAACTACTTACGGATACACACCACTGGCAAATATGAGCTGAAATTAAGCCTAAAGAATACAGAGGTTGTGGTATAAAATAATCAGCATGAGAAATTATCAGAAGAAAGACCTTGCAATCCACTTCTGAAGAACCAGACATAGAAAACCCTACGGAGCACAATTCTACTCTGACACGTATGTGGTCACCATGAGACAGAGGTGATGCGATAATACTGGTTTTACTCGTTTAACGAGAAATTAAATTAATAAAACAGAGAGTTCAGTACAAAAATTATTATAAAAATATAAATATCAAAATAATTATCAAGGGATAAAACATACTATAAAATTTTAGTATAATTTGAATACTCACATTTAATTTAGAAAAATCTGCATAATTAAGAAAGGAAGGAAAAAGTAAAAGCATGTCAATATTTTATCCTAATTGACTGATAATTGGAAGAAAATAGCTTCAAAAATGTTTTTTTATAAAGCTTGAAAGTAAATAAAAATAACGTGCCTTCCAAACTACTGAAGAGGATAAAAAAAGACCTAAGTAAACATATTTCAAATAAGCAAGAGATAGGAGGAGGTGAAGTATTGGTGGACACCATATCTTAAAGTGGGATGTAGCCTGGAGAGAAATTTTGAACTGATTATTGGGGCAAGTGGCACCCAGACAGGGATTTCAGAAAGCAATGTGACATCAGTGATCTTGGGAGACATCCCTACCAGGTGGTTAATTTTCCTGAAAAAATTCATAATATTTATATCCTTCTTCACCCCAATGTGCTTCTCCACCCACTACCACCCTAGTAATGTAGAAACAAATGTGGAATGAATATGGGAAACAGCATAACGTGGTGATTAAAAGTCTGAGTCAGACAAGCCTGGGTCCCACTCCCAGCTCCGCTACTGACCAGTTGTGAGACTTGGGCCAGTTCTCTAATCCCTCTATGCCTCTATTCCCTCAACACTAAAGAAGATAAAAATGACACTTATTTCATAGGGAAGTTATAAGAAGTAGAGAAGATACTGCTGTGAAGTGCATAACAGAGTGCCTGGCACTTGATAAACGCTTAGTAAATGCCAGCTATTACAACAATAACAGACGTACTAGCAACAGCTCTAACAATAATATCAGAAGAGTACACACTTAGGTTCCAGGGCTGTGAGTTCATGCTCCAAAAACGAGGCATCTAAGTTGATTCCTATGGCCTTAGAGAAAAGAGAGATTTCTTGGCAAGAGATATAATGAACAGAGAAAACAAAGAGACAGTAAATGAAAATACATATGTAAAAAAAGATGTAAAAATGTACAACGAACAAATGTTTATTTTACTCACGCGAAAATTTTCTATGGATATTAAATATATACGGTCCTAAAGAAAATATCAAGGAACTAAATTCTATAGACAGAGCTCTACTTTAAGGCAGAATTGTGAACTTGAGGAATGTTTTCAAGGAGCCCTGGTGGTGCAGCAGTTAAGCATTTGCTGCTAACTGAAAGATTGTTGTTTTGAACCCACCACCCAGCCCGCAGGAGAAAGATTTGGCAGTCTGCTTCCATAAGGATTACAGCCTTAGAAACCTTATGGGGCAGTTCTGTCCTATAGGATTGCTATGAGTCAGAATCAACTCGATGGCAACCGGTTTTCATTGGTGCCCTTTATTTTTTCTACTTCCCTACCGATTTCTAATATCCTCAACCCCCTTTGAGCCCTTGTGAATTCTGATGCAATGTGTACCATATGTGTGCCCTCTGGATTTAGCCATGGTCTACCCCAAAAACTCACCTGCCCTGTTTCTCAAATCTTCAGGGTCCTGTGCTTCGCTAGAAGGGCATGTATAAGTTCAACCATCCGAATGTGTTAATTAGAAAACATGTTTCCTGCTGCCTGGTATGAAGCTCCTAGTCACGAAGCCTTAAGACATGGTTCTGGTAGGCCTTAAAGACATGACTGATCAGGCATCTTGGCACTTAGTGGACCTTTCAACTCTTCTTAAATGACCCTATGTTGTACTCCTGTTGGCACAGTGGTTCAGAGCTCGGCTGCTAACCAAAAGGTAGCCAGTTCAAATTCACCAGCTGCTCTTCGGAAACCCTACAGGGCAGTTCTACTCTGTCCCAAAGGGTCACTATGAGTCAGAATTGACTTGACAGCAATGGGTTTGGTTTTTTAATTTTTTTTTGTTAGAAGATGCTATTCCTCTGGGCAAGGCCAGATGTGTCTCCACTGGAGGGAGCTTCCAGGGGAGAGAGGTCTAACAACACAGCAGCCATCACCAATCCCCGTCCCATAGCAAACTCCTTTGGGACCGTCTGAGGTGCCTTTCCCTGGTCTTCTTCTCTCAGTTCTGCATGGTTCTGTCTGTGGTGGATTTATATAGTTCCACAAGTGTCTTACTTTGGTGTCGTAGTATCTGGCCCCAAGTTTAGAAACCCAGCAGTTAGCTTCTGTAATTCAATGCACCATTCTCCTTCACTAATTTTGGGTTGTTTTATTATCCTTGTTTGTTGAGGCCCTTAGGACATATGGATTAAAATGGCTGTTAGAGGAACTTTCATTGCTGTTTAATTGGAAGTTACCAGTCAGACAAGTGTTCTATGTAATTGTTCATACGGGATGTTAAAAAAAAAAAATCCATACTCTTATTTTCCCACACCTAAGCAGATCTGTATGATTTTTTTTTTTAACTTTGATATGTATTTCTTTTACAAACAAATCCTGAACTAAGTCATCTCACCAGCCTAGTTTAATGCTGTAACTGGGAGATGCATTTTCAGTTCTTGAGATCCTTTTGTGACTCCGGCCTTTCTCTTTTGGATTGATTAGTGGATGAGAAAGTTGAACTCTCATTTGAAGTCCTTGTGATGGACGATTTAAAAAATCAAATAATTCTAATTCCATAGGGTTCTTCTTAATGACTTTTTATAACTGCCTCTATTTTATCCATTGATCCCATTTATTCCTCACTTTAGACAATGGAATTCAGCATTTGCCTAAATGAAGTACCCGATGAACAATTACGTTTAATGTGTATTTTCTCTTTTTTCTGTCTTATCGTGTATTGAAGTTATGAACTCAGACAGAATCTCTTTGCAAATGTGGCCAGCAGCCTGCACTCTGTCTTTTCAGGCTGTCATATTCCTTTGTTGATATCTCTGTTTTAAGATGAGTTTGCCCCATGCATCACCAATTGTCTTTTGTTTTTGTGCTGCGGGGAAGACTGGGCTAATCCATATGTCACTATGAAACTTCAGGCCTCTCTGTTTGACAGGTAGCGAGCCTGACAGCAAGCTATTGAAAATGCATTTTAGACAGCAATCTATTGAAAATGCATTTTAGACCATCATTTTTCTAGTCTGATTTACTCTTAATAAAATGACTTTGAAGACAAGGGGTCCACTCTGTGTTGGTTTGCTTCTTTCAGATAATTGCAATTTGAGAAAGACACACTGACAGTTTCCACAAATACAAAACGATGAAATTCTTTTGGGAATAAAATGAGCTTCACAATAAATAGCGTCTTTTTAGCCTAAGTGATCCCAAAGCACCTTGGGTACTGTGGACATTCAGATGACTCCCCAGGGTAGGAATGCAGCCAGATATTCATCCAAGCCCCAGAACATGGCACCTTTACAAAACAAGGAATGTTTATGCACTTATTTGGTTTTGGTTTATATGTATATATAAGGCAGTGGTGGTTAGTGGTAGCATCCTCGCCTTCCATTTGGGAGACCCAGGTTCAATTCCCAGTTAATGTACCTCAGGGATATCTACCGTCCAAATCAGTGGAGGTTTGCATGTTGCTATGATGCCAAACAGGTTCCAGCAGAGCTTCCAGACTAAGAGGGACTAGGAAGGAAGCCCTGGTAATCTACGTCTGAAAATCAGTCAGTGAAAACCTAATCACAACAGCCTGAACCGGTTGTGCATGGGGTCACCGTGAGTTGAGGCCCAGCTCAACAGTAGCTAAAAACAACACACATATACACGTGTGTTCTTTTATAATTGCTGATAGAATATTACAAAACTGTATACATACAAAAGATTACAAACTGTATGCACAAAACTAATAGTAATAATAACCAAATTATTTCTTAATATGGCTTTATTTTTTTAATTCACTGCATCTGCACACTTTTAATAGATCATTCCTTCCTGCCGTCCCCAAAGAAGAAGAAAAATAAAAAAAGTTAAAATCTAATGTCCCTTTGTCCATTGTCTGTGACACTGGCAAAGTCATTAATCATTCAGTACCTGGGGGCCTCCAAATTTGCAAGAACAACTCTTTATAGATTTTTTTCTCACAGGAAAGTTTGATGGAGTTTTGCCTAATGTTTAGCTGATCACCCAATGTGATCACGCTGACTTGGCTAGGCTGATTCTCAGTGATTTGGCAAACACTAGGTAATCACTTTCCAGTTGTGATCTGACATGAGCAGCCGATCAGCTGAAAGGGGAGTTTCCCTGGGGATGTGGCCTGCCTCTGGTATGTAAATGGGTGCCCCTGGAAAGCTTGCTCTCTCTTTCTCCGTGCTCTGCAGTCTTCTCGTCGCCTAAGCTCCAGTTTTGGGAATGTAAGCCTGCAGAGTTCTTCAGCCTGCCGCCTGACCTGAAGATTTGGGTTCAACAGCCCCTACAATCATGTGAGCCAGCAGAGGTCTTCAGCTTGCTGCCTGAACCATGGATTTGGGACTTGCCAGACCACGGTTGCGTGAACCATTTCCTCACACTTGTATGAGCCATTTCCTTGAAGTAAATCTCTACCTATTTGTATATACACTTCACTCGTTTTGCTCCTCTAGAGAACCCAGATTAAGGCACCCAGTAAAAATTGGTCATTTGTAAGGTGCTTACTATTTTTTAAGTTATTGCAATATTATCAAAAGAAAAAAATGTTCAGGGTTTTTAAACTATGTCTACAACAACATAATTACTAATTATATTGATGAAATTTGTAAAAACTGTGTATTCTGCAGTTAGACCATAAGGCAAAGGAAGATATATCTTAATAAGTTCACTAACTGTTTTAATAATTTAAATGATCACCCATACTAAGTATTTTTGATATATCAATGATAATTAATTTTTAAGATCGAAGGAAAAAAGATTACATTCTAAGATGAGAGAGAGTAGTTCATTTTACCCCTCTATTTAGCTCCTTGGAAACTCTATGGGGCAGTTCTACTCCGTCCTATAGGGTCGCTATGAGTCGGAATCGACTCGAGGGCACTGGATGGATTTAGTTAGGAAGCCGGCTGTATAGATTTTTTTTTTCACTTATTTTGATAAGAGGAAGCTATTGTGTTTCTCTTCTTGCAGTGTTGTGACAAACAGAGCTTATAGCACTGAGAAAGGGGCAGTGAAGTAAACACTGATTGAAAATGACAGATTCCCTGGGAATATTTATGTCTCTCATTTTGTAATTTCCATCATAGCCTTTTGGCCTTACTCTAAGGGGTGGATGGGGGGAGATGGAGGAAGACTGTTGCCCAAGGAAGTCTCTCTCTCTCTTCTCTGTCTTTTTCTCCCTCCCTTCCCCTCTCTCCCCCTCCTTCCCTCTCTTCCTCGCTTACTGCCTCCCCCTGTAAACTGATAAAATCCAACACCACACATCCCGGGACGCTGGAGTGTCAGTTTTAATTTTTGTTGAACTTAAACCTGAAGTTGGGTTTTATAAACTCGGAGTAGATGACAGCTTCGGTTCTTTTCCTTTAAGATGTAGTAAGCGCTTAAAACTTGGAATGTAACGTTTTGGTGCCATCTGGTGGGTAATTTTCAAGTTTGCACCCTCCCGTAAGGCCACTGCCTGGTCTCTTCCCACTTCATTTTTCAGAACTCAGTTCTTGGTCACTGCGTCTTCCCCGGCCTTTTTAAATCACTGTCCCTGATCTTAAATTCTAATATCTCCATATTCTGTCGGGCAAAAGTTACACTTATAATTTTACTCTTAAAAATTATTTGAACATGTATCCCCCCAAACAGAATATAATTCCCGTAAGTACCAAACCCACTGCCGTGGAGTCGATTTTGACTCATAGCGCCCCTGTAGGGCGGAGTGGAACTGCTCTATAGAGTCTCCAAGGAGCAGTGGTGGATTCAACTGCCGACCTTTTGGTTAGAAGCCAAAGCACTTAACCACTACACCACCAGGGTTTAGACACTATATATTTTGGTTTACCTCCTCCTTCACCCAGACTACTGTCTATCCAGGGACTAACACAGTCCCTGGATTAACAAATATTTGACTAAGGGAGAAGAAACGGAGGAGGGAAGGAAACAAGGAAGGAAAAAAATTGTAAAAAATGATTACTATAGTAAAAACTAAAAATTTTTCTAAAATTCAATATTTAATGTAAAGTTTTCTTAAAAGAGACCATCCTGAGCCTTCTTTATGATCCAGATCTGTGCTGTGAATACCTGACTATAATCCCTAACAACTAAGGGCCCTGTGCACTCTAATATTTAGGCATGGCAGCTGGAGTCAGACAGCCACATCCCTCGTCCGTTCACCAGCTGTGAGACCTCAGGTAACTACCTTTACCTCACCAAGCCTGAATTTCCTCATGCATAAAAGGGGACTAATCACACCTGCTGCACAGAGTTTAGAAGAACAGATCAGGATGTCCAAAAAAAGCATCAGTAAGGCCTCACTCAATCCTAGTTTTATTGTGACCCGTAATTGAGCTCTCTTGTAGCACACTTCACCCATGGGTGTCAGCTCCGGACACACTTTCTTTGCCTCCTCTTCCACTCTCTTTTCCCTTCCCTGCTATCTTGGCCTATCACGGCAAAACCCTCTTCATCTTTTAAGGCCTAATTCAGATGCCGCCTCTTCCAGAAAGTCTTCCATGGCCCCTTCATAAAAACCCAGAAGTATTTAGTTAATGCATCCTATGTTGGCACATTCACACTGTGTAGACACACACATGGAACTTACAACAGGTACTTGTGACAAGCACAACATTGTCAAAATTTTGTTTTAAAAAACACTAAAAATGTACCTATAGTATAAGTGCGTAACTGGGAACTAGAAAAATCTATCTTTTCATGTAATTCTCTCAGACCTGTTATTTCTAACTACAGTAATAAAAATAGCATTTTGTTTGTTTGTTTTTAGTACTTGCCACATGTCAGCAGGGAGCTGTTTTAAAATTTACCCGAGAGGATGGTCTGGGAAGTAATAGGGCAGCAAGCAACTGAGTCTGTGCAGTGCAAACGACATAGAAGGAAAAAACAAAACAGGGACTGATGGAGGCAGTGGCCAGCTGGAGGACAATGCATGGCTTGTGTCACTAGGAGACTCCCAGCGGGGGCCTCAGAGGGCACAGGAGAATGTCCAGTCTACAGTTGACTGTGTCACCTGCCAGGCCCCAGGAGCACAAAGCTATCTTCAACAGCACCAAACAACTGAGAACTTCCTTTCTCCCCACTTCCCTTTTGCAGAAGATCCAGATGAGAGATAGGAAAGTTTAACTTGAAATCCAATTTTAGGAGTTTTTATTACTATATGGGATTGGATACTTTATATTCAGAATTGAGGTAATGTTTGTGATTTTGAATAACATCTGAAAAACTTTCTGGTATCTAAAAGGAAGCAGAAAATTCATCAATCAGCCTGCGTTTTCAACCAGCAGTAAGAGAAAGAATAAATTTTAAAAGGACAGAGGGAGATGAAAATGAAAATGCTTTCTGATTATATCTCATGAGTCCTGCTTGTTGAACGTACCAGATACACAAGTATTATTTATTTTAACTCTCTTAATACTGTGAGGTAGGTTCTTGTATTATTAAGTACTATTCTCATTTTAAAGATGAAGAAAAGATGACTTTAGATAACTTTCCTAAAGGGGCACAACAAGTAAATTTGGGATTCAAGATTTAAACCCAGTATTTGAACCTAGGTTTTGCTTAACTACTCTGCTATAGCTACTGCAATATAATATTATCTTGTAAAAGTATATTAAGCTTTTTAAGACGTATTGTTTATATTCATAGTTTCTTCTCTTGCCTTAAACAGGATTCTACACCTGAGCTCATTTCATTGGCTCACTGAAATTTTCAGAGACTCCCCTGGAAATCCCAGTGCCTAGGATCCCACGTTCCTTAAGCAACATAAAGCCAGTCCTCCTCTCTGCAATCCAGGAATATCAGATCCCTACTTCTCTGGAACCCACAAAATTCTCTTCCTTTCCAAACCCAGGAAGATCGCTTTTTGGTCTGGGGAAACCTCTCTCTTCTTCAAGCCCTCTTCCCCAACGTGGGCTGGAGTCAGGTTCTTTGCCTTAGAAAGCTGGAAGTCCAGATTCCCTTAAAAACATTGGAAATGTGGCCTCACTGGGCCCACATCCCACAGGAGAGAGCTGGGGGTGTAGCAGCCACCTCCTTTACCCAGAGCACAACCCTCCCACTCAGCATAGACCCACCCAGATCCATCCAGCCTGCTCCTCCCATCAGTTATTGGCCAGACCCCTGCAAGTGTCTGGGTTTGTGAGACTTGGCTTGGGTTTTGGAAATAGGAAGACTTGCTGTAACTTCTTTAGAAAGTGTGAGCATTCTCCCAAAAAGAGATAAAAGGAAAAAATTTCTGGGTGAAAGGAAAAAAAAAATTTCAGGGCAAGGAGATGGGAGGGGGGGTGGGAAACAGAGCGATAACTAGGGCATGGCAGGTATTGCACTGGCCCTGGACGCATGGTGCCACTGAGCAGTTTCTGCTAACTTGGTGAGATCAGCAGTGTATCTGCAAAAAATGGTGCCTATGACAAGCACTAAAATTGCTCCCCTGTACAAATATCTGACACCCCTCTTTTAGATAACTTTACCATAATACCAGCTCAAAAACACAAGTCAAGCTCATTAATCTTTCAATTAACATGTTACCATGCTTGAGGAAGGATGTTGGGCCTTACCAGGTTAATAGAAACTGCTCAGTGGCACCATGAGCTCAGGGCTGGTACAATATTCTACAAATGCCACTGGGAAGGAATCTTAAATTTTTATCCAGCCACTACTTTTCTATATTGAAGAAAATTTTCTTTCTTTCTTGCACGCTTGCAGGGCCCTATCTATGGAAAACAGCACCTATGGCAATTAGTTTTAAATTGCTGAATGATCTCTCACAGCTGGCTATGGAAACTTCGATGACCAATAGAAAGTGGTCATTAGCACCCCTCCTCAAGCAGCCCCCGGGGCATGAGTCCTACCTGCCAAGTCTTCATTACACCTCTGCACACCTGAGTTTGTAGTCTGAAGTCCACACTTGCTTCCACTGAAATGTAATGGCCATGTTCATCATTCTGCATTGTACAAAGTAGGTTTTTAACAAATATTTACTGAATCAAATTGTTCTACTATTCCCAAGCATGTTGTTGTTGTTGTTAGGTGCCCTCGAGTCGGATCCAACTCACAGGGACCCTACGCACAACAGAGTGAAACACTGCCCGGTCCTGAGCCATCCCGACAATCATTGCTATGTTTGAGCCCACTGTGGCAGCCATTTTGTCGATCCATCTCGTCCAGGGTTTTCTTCTTTTTTGCTGACCCCCTACTTTACAAATATGATGTTCTTCTCCAGGGACTTATCTCTCCTGATAACATACCCAAAGTATGTAAGACCTTGTCTTGCCATCCTCATTTCCAAAGAGCACTCTTGCTGTCCTTCTCCCAAGACAGACTTGTTCCTTCTTCTGGCAGTCCATGGTATTATATCCAATATCCTTCACCAACAGCATAATTCAAAGGTATCAATTCTTCTTTGGTCTTCCTTATTCATTGTTCAGTTTTCACATGCATATGAAGCCATTGAAAATATCATGGCTTGAGTCAGGCACACCTTAATCCTTAGAGTGACATCTTTGCTTTTCAACATTTTAAAGATGTTTTTAACAGCAGATATGCCCAATGCAATGTTGTTTGATTTCTTGACGGTTGCTTCCATGAATGTAGATTCTGGATCCAATTAAAATGAAATCCTTGACAATTTCAAAATTTTCTCTGTTTATCATGATGTTCCATATTGGTCCAGTTGTGAGGATTTTTGTTTTCTTTATGTTGAGGTATAATCCATACTGAAGGCTGTAGTCTTTGATCCTCATCAGTAAGTGCTTCACGTCTTCTTTGCTTTCAGCAAGCAATGTTGTGTCATCTGCATATCACAGACTGTTGATTCATCCACCAATCCTGATGCCACATTCTTCTTCATGTAATCCAGCTTCTCAGATTATTTGCTCAGCATAAAGATTGAATAAATACAGTGACAGGATGCAACCCTGATACACATCTTTCCTGATTTTAAGTCACGTAATATCTCCTTGTTCTGTTTGAATGACTGCTTCTTGATCTATGTACAGATTCAGCATGAGCACAACTAAATGTTTTGGAATTCCCATTCTTCCCAGTGTTATCCATAATTTGTTATGATCCACACATTTGAATGCTTTTGCATACTCAATAAAACACAGGTGAACTTCTTTCTGGTATTCTCTGCTTTCAGTCGAGGTCCATCTAACCGCAGCAATGATAGCCTTCATTCCACATCTTCTTCTGAATCTGTTTTTAATTTCTGGGAATTCCCTGTTGATGTACTGCTGCAACCATTTTTGAATGATCTTCAGCAAAATGTGTGATATTAATGATATTGCTCGATAATTTTCACATTCTGTTGGATCACCTTTCTTTGGAATGGGCACAAATATAGATCTTTTTCAGTAAGTTGGTCAGGTAGCTGTCTTCCAGGTTTCTTGGCATAGATCAGTGAGTACCTCCAGCACTGCATCTGTTTGTTGAAACATTTTAATTGGTATTCCTTCAATTCCTGGAGCCTTGTTTTTTGCTAGTGCCTTCAGCGCAGCTTAGACTTCTTCCCTCAATACCATTGGTTCTTGATTATATGCTACTTTCTGAAATGGTTAAACATGTTATACTGACTCTGTGTATTCCTTCCATCTTCTTCTGATGCTTCCTGCGTTGTTCAATATTTTGCCCATGTTGTGTTGTTAGGTGCCGTTGAGTCAGTTCCAATTTATAGTGACCCTATGTACAACAGGGAAACCCTGGTGGTATAGTGTGGTTAAGTGCTAAGGCTGCTAACCAAAAGGTTGGCAGTTCGAATCCACCAGGCGCTCCTCGGAAACTCTATAGGGCAGTTCTACTCTGTCCTATAGGGTCGCTATGAATCAGCGTCAACTCTACGGCAATGAGTTTGGCTTTTTTTGTTTGTTTTATGTACAACAGAACAAAACACTGCCTGGTCCTGTGCCATCCTCATGGTCGCTATTACGCTTGAGCCTATTGTTGTAGCCACTGTGTCAATCCATCTCACTGAGGGTCTTCCTCTTTTTTGATGACCCTATACTTTACCAAGCATGATGTCCTTCTCCAGGGACTGACCCCTCCTGATACTACCTCGAAAGTACATGAGATGAAGTCTCGCCATCCTAGTTTCTAAGAGCATTCTGGCTATATTTCTTCCAAGACAGATTTGTTCGTTCTTTTGGCAGTGCATGGTATCTTCAAAATTCTTCACCAACATGGTAATTCGAAGGCATCAATTCTTTTTCAGTCTTCCATATTCATTGGCCAGCTTTCACATGCATATAAGGCTATCATAGCTTGGGTCAGGCACACCGTAGTCTTTAAAGTGACGTCTTTTGCCCACAGAATCTTTCAAAATTGCAACTTGAGGCTTGAATTTTTTCTTCAATTCTTTCAGCTTGAGAAATACTGAGCGTGTTCTTCATTCCCAAGCATATTACTACCGTTATCTAAACATAGCCTAGAGTTTTAGTTGTATCTAAAACTCACATAGACTAATGAGTTTGCCAACTCCCATCCTTTGGAATTGCAAAGTGTTCAGGTGAGAAAGACACATTTGATTGATGGCTATATAATTAGTTCTCTGAGCCCTAGAACACTATTAAAAAGGGTGTCTTTAGAAAGCTGTCACTTTATCCCAGATGTGCAATCTATGCTGATCACATCCACACAAATGAACAAGTGATTCTGAGGAGTTACCTGGATAACCTCAGTAACCTGGCATTTCCTCTGGGTAACAATGCTCTCAACTGTCAATAAAAGAAGAGTTTATGTTCTTTGGCTAAATTTTCAAAGTAACTGAATGCTTATATATCTGATCCAAGAAAGAGTAAATGCTAACAAGAAAATAGCTTAAACAAAGAGAGCTCCATAAAATGAACGCTTGAAAATATTCATTGCCCTGGCAGCTAACTATAGGCTGCTTCTCCAAGAATTCTCCTCTCAAAATGCTGGCTTTTGAAACTAATCTAGCCCAGCTGAGCAACATTCGGCCAGTTTTTCAAACCATCCTCCTTCCTTTATTTTTTCCACAGGTCCAAGTACTTCAAGGAAAGACACCGTATGAGGCCTACATAACAAAGACGTGACCCAATGTATTTTCAGATATCACTTGCTGCTTGGAAGCCCAGTTCCTTTATCATAGAAGTTGCCTGCTTATTAGCTGGGTTTAGCAAATAGAATGGTAGGAAATAATAACTGGCCTTCACTGATTATCAAGTACTAAGCATTTTGCATATGGTTTACATATTGTCTCATTAATTCTCGCTACAACCCATGTTTTATACAGGGCTTCAAACTGGTTCCTTCCGGTTTGAATCCCTGTCGATAATTTGAATTTTTTGTTTTCCGCTATGCTTTAGATGAAGGTTTACAGAACAAATTAGTTTCTCATTAAAGAATTAATGCACATATTGTTTTGTGACATTGGTTGCCAACCCTGCAACATGTCAACACTCTCCCCGTCGTCTTGACCTTGGGTTTCTCATTTCCATTTGTCCAGCTTTCCTATCCCCTCCTACCCCTGGGCTGGTGTGCCTATTTCACCTCATATACATGGTTGAGATACACGTATTATTGTTTGTTTTGTGGGTCTGTCTAATCTTTGGCTGAATTGTAAACCTCAGGAGTGACTTCAGTACTGAGTTAAAAGGGTGTCTGGGGGCCATACTCTTGGGATTTCTCCAGTCTCTGTCAGACCAGTAAGTCTGGTCCTTTTTTGTGAGTTAGAGTTTTGTTCTGTATTTTTCTCTAGCTCTATCCAGGACCCTGTATTGTGATCTCTGTCAGAGCGGTTAATGGTGGTAGCCAGGCACCATCTAGTTGTGCTGGACTCAGTCTGGTGGAGGCTGTGGAAGTTGTGGCCCTTTAGCCCTTTGGACTAATCTTTCCCTTGTGCCTTTGGTTTTCTTCATTATCCCTTATTCCAGATGGGGTGGGATAGTGTAGTGTCAGATAGCTGCTCACAAACTTTTGAGACCACCAATGCTGCTCACCAAAGTAGGATACAGAACATTTTCTTTATAAACTATGTTATGCCAATTGAGCTAGATGGCCCCCAAGACCATGGTCCCCAGCCCTCAGCCTGGTAATTCGGTCTCTCAGGGGAGTATGGATGTGTCTGTGGAGCTTCCACGACTTTGCCTTGGTGAAGTTGTGCTTTCCCAGTATTGTGTACTGTCTTACCCTTCACCAAAGTTACCACTTACCTATTGTCTAGTCAGTGTGTTTCCTTCCCCATACCTCCCCTCCCTCATAACCATCAAAGATTATTTCTTTCTGTGTATAAACCTTTTCGTGAGTTTTTATAATAGTGGTCTTGTAAAGTATCTGTCCTTTTGTGATTGGCTTACTTCACTCAGCATAATGCCTTCCAGATTCATCCATGTCATGAGATGTTTCACAGGTTCATCATTTTTCTTTATGATAATTTGCATTTCTAACAAGTTCCCAGGTAATGCTAATGCTGCCGGCTAGGGACCAATTCTGAGAACCACTAGTAGAGCAGTGGTTCTCAACATTATTATACACAAGAATCGACTGGGGATATTGTTCAAACATAGATTCTGACTCAGTATATCTGGGGTGGAAATGAAAATTCTCAGCAGGTGTTTGAAAGGAACTGGTTTGAAGTCTTGGTTTTATAAATGTGGGATCTCAAGCTCAAGAAGGTGAAGTGACCTGAGTCACAGAGTAATTGAAACAATACACACACACACACACACACAAAAACAGAGTAATTGAAACAATATACAATGCACCCATTATTTATAATGCATCCCTAAACCTGAATGGACACCCTTATAGCTCAGTAATAAAGTCACTCCTGAGATTGACCATTCAGCCAAAGATTAGATGGGCCCATAAAACAAAATGAGACTAAATGGGCACAGCAGCCCAGGGGAAAGGACAAGAAGGCAGGAGTGGATAGGAAAGCTGATAATGGGGAGCTCAGGGTCGAGAAGGGGAGAGCGTTGACAGTCATGGGGTTGGCAACTAATGTCATAAAGTAATATATATATAAATATATATATATTTAACGAGAAACTAGTTTTCTCCGCAAACCATCGTCTAAGGTACGATAAAAAAAATTAAACTCAAAATAAGAAAAAAAAACCTAAACGCTCACTGGTGTGCTTGAAATACTAAGGTGGCCCAGAGAATGAGCATATCATAAGGACTTTGACCAGAGGGGAAAGAGGATGCTTTGTTCTTCTACTCACCTGAAGAAAGAAATGTAACCTGTGAAAGATCTATAGGTTGCATCTCAAAAAGGCATTTTGAGTCAAAGAAGGCAATCTCAACACCCCCAACATTAGCCTCAAGCCACACCCTTGGCTGTGGCTGTGTTGTTGAGGGCTAGGAGTGCAAAAAGCTGTTTCATCTAATGACTTGGAAGTACTTAATTAGCATTGTCTAATTACACGTTGGGAACGCTGGTGGTGCAATGGTTAAGGCCTCGGCTGCTAAACAAAAGGTCTGCAGTTCAAATCCACCAGCTGCTCCTTGGAAACTCTATCGGGGCAGTTCTACTCTGTCCTACAGGGTCACTGTGAGTCAGAATCGATTCAATGACAAAAGGTTTTTGGGTTTTAATCTCACCTTGGAGCCCTAGCAATGAAATAGTGAAGTGCTTGGCTGCTAACCAAAAGGTCTGTGGTGAACCCACCAGCTATTCTGTGGGAGAAAGATGTGGCAGACTGCCTCAGTAAACACTATGGGAGCAATTCTACTCTGTCCTATAGGGTCACTATGAGTCAGAATTGGCTCAAAAGCATACAACAACAAATTACACCCCGTAGTGTACACAACCTGTTTGTCATTTTATCTTAATCCAAATATGAGAATTACTAAAACCTTTCTGAGAAAAAAAATAAAATAAATGAGGTCTAACTATTCCTATCAAAGTTTAAAAAATAATGGTTACAAAGTGAGATATTTTGTATGTGTGGGGATACTTTGGAGTCCTGGCGGCACAGTGGCTAAGAGCTCAAATGCTAACCAAAATGTCAGCACTTCGAATCCAACAGCTGCTCCTTGGAAACCCTATGGGACAGCTCTACTCTGTCCTATAGGGTGCTGAGTTAGAATTGACTCCACGGTAAGGGGTCTGGCTTTGGTTTAGTGGATACTTTAAGCCTCTCAGATGAGATTCAAATGCAAGTTTATAAGTATTTTAAAGTTTGGATGATGGTTCTGGAAGACTGCCAGAGGGGTAACCTTTCACATGCAAATGGATATTAGGCATTTATGAATTGGGGTTATGGAAGGAGAATTAACTGGGGAAGTACGGGAAATAATGTCAGGGCTAGATAAACAGCTGTTCCCTCTCAGACCAGAAAGAAGAGATCCAAATGGAAATTCTCAAAATGGTCATTTCTAACCACCTGGATCAGGTGGGTGTTTAATGTTTGACACCGCTTTGCCTATTAAACAGGGTTCTTGCCTACCCACATCAGGGGGCTAAGGACTGGTGGCTCCATTCAGGTCACCCTGCCACCGGCAACAGGGGTTCAAGGATAAGTGGTACCTCCCAGTCCTTACAGCCAAAATCATTGAGTGCCCATGGTCTGTCTACAGAACCCACCCACCTGTGCACTCTAGGGAACAGGGACGTGTTCTCCTCACAGACACTTGGGGCACAGTTGTTAGCCTCCTGCCTTGTTCAGAGTGTGACTCCCTGCTGCAACGAGATACCAGTACCTACACCAATCACCACTGTCCCTCTAAGACTGTAGGACAGAGCCCATACCACACACTTGATGACCAACTACCTGGACACCTGAGCTGAATCCATACAAGAAAAGTGAATGGACTCCTAGGTTCATATACCTGATAAAGGCTCTTGATATCTGGTGACAGGACATTAGAGCTTCAAAGGCAAAAATAATCAAGCTAGCTCACTCAAGAAACCTATTTGGGCATATCAAAACAAAACAAAGCAAGGAGCTAGGATATAGTAAGCAAACATAAAATAATCCCATACAATAACTTATAGATGGCTTGGAGACAACAGTCAATATCAAATCACGTAACGAAGCAGACCATGATTGCTTCCACAAGCTCTCAAAACAAAGAATGAAGTGAGCTTCTGGATGGAGGTGCCTTCCTGGAATTAGCAGATGCAGAATACAAAAGATTAATATACAGAACTCTTCAAGACATCAGGAATGAGATCAGGAAGGAGATCTGTCAATACGCAGAACAAGCCAAGGAACACACAGATAAAGCAGTTGAGGAAATCAAAAAGGTTATTCAAGAACATAATGAAAACCTTACTGAGCTGCAAGACTCCATAGAGGGACAGCGATCAGAAATTCAGAAGATTAACAATAAAATTACAGAATTAGAAAACTCAGTAGAAAGTCAGAGGAGCAGAATCGAGCAAATGGAAGGCAGAATTGGTAAGTTTGACGATAAAGCACTTGGCACCAATATATTTGAAGAAAAAGCAGATAAAAGAATTTTTTAAAAATAAAGAAACCCTAAGAATCATGTGGGACTCTATCAAGAGAAATAACCTATGAGAGACTGGAGTACCAGAACAGGGAGGGATAATAGAAAATATAGAGAGAATTGTTGAAGATTTGTGGTCAGAAAACTTTCCAGATATTGTGAAAGATGAGAAGATACCTATCCAAGATGTTCATCGAACTCCACATAAGGTTAATGTTAAAAGAAAGTCATCAAGACATATTATAATCAAACTTGGCCAATACCAAAGATAAAGAATTTTAAGAGTAGCTCGGGATAAACAAAAGGTCACCTACAAAGGAGAGTCAATAAGAATAAGCTCAGACTACTCAGCAGAAACCATACAGGCAAGAAGGCAATGGAATAACTTATATAAAACATTGAAGGAAAAAAATTGCCAACCATGAATCATATATCCAGCAACACTGTCTCTCAAATATGAAAGTGAAATTAGGACATTTCCAGATAAACAGAAGTTTAGGGAATTCATAAAAAACAAACCAAAACTACAAGAAATACTAAAGGGAGCTCTCTGGTTAGAAAACCAATAGTATCAGGTAACAACCCAAGACTAGAACACTGGACAGAGCAATCAGATGTCAACCCAGATAGGGAAATCACACAAATAAATCAAGATAAAAAAACGCTCAAAACAGGGAAACAGCAATGTCATTATGTAAAAGAAGACAACATCAAAGTGATAAAGAGGGACTAAGAAATGTAGTCATAGATCTTTCATATGGAGTGGAAGACAAGGCGATATAAAGAAATAAAAGTTAAGTTTAAACATAGAAAAATATGGGTAAATAATAAGGTAACCACAAAGGAAACTAACAATCCTCCTCATCAAAATAAAATACAAGGAAAAAATAGAGACTAAGCAGAAACAAAATCAACAACAGTGAAGAAGAGGAAAAGACAATGTATAAAGATAAACCACTCAGCACAAAAAATTAAATGGCAAAAAGAAACTGTCAATGACACACAAAAAAAGACATCAAAATGACGGCACTAAACTCATACCCATCCATAATTACGCTGAATGTAAAAGGACTAAGTGCACCAATAAAGAGACAGAGATTGGCAGAATGGATTAAAAAAAAACATAATCTGTCTATATGCTGCCTACAAGAAACACACATTAGACTTAGAGACACAAACAAACAAAAACTCAAAGGATAAAAAAAAACATATCAAGCAAACAACAATCAAAAAAGAGCAGGAGTGGCAATATTCATTTCTGAAAAACAGACTTCAAAGTTAAAACCACCACAAAGGATAAGGAAGGACACTATATAGTGATTAAAGGGACAATATACCAGGAGGATATAACCATATTAAATATTTATGCATCCAATGACAGAGCTGCAAGATACATAAAACAAACTCTCACAGCATTGAAAAGTGAGACAGACAGCACCACAAGTACAGTAGGAGACTTCAACACACCACATTCCTTGAAGGACCGAACATCCAGAAAGAAGCTGAACAAAGACATGGAAGATCTAAATGCCACAATCTACCAACTTGACCTCATAGACATATATAGAACCCTCTACCCAACAAGAGCCAAATATAGTTTTTTTCCAACACACATGGAACAGTCTCTAGAATAGACCACATATTAGGTCATAAAGCAAGCCTTAGCAGAATCCAAAACATTGAAATATTACAAAGCATCTTCTCTGACCATAAGGCCAAAAAAGTAAAAGTCAATACCAGAAAAAGCAGGGAAAAGAATCACACGCTTGTAAACTGAACAATACCCTGCTCAAAAATGACTAGGTTATAGAAGACATTAAGGATGGAATAAAGAAATTCAGAGAATTCAATGAGAATGAAAACACTTCCTATCAGAACCTTTGGGACATAGCAAAAGCAGTGCTCAGAGGTCATCTTAGATCAATAAATGCACACATACAAAAAGAAGAAAGGGCCAAAATCAAAGAACTGTCCCTATAACTTGAACAAATAGAAAGAGCAACAAAAGAAACCCTCAGGCACCAGAAGAAAGCAAATAATAAAAATTACAGCAGAATTAAATGAAATAGAGAACAGAAAAACAATTGAAAGAGTTAACAAGACCAAAAGCTGATTCTGTGAAAAAATTAACAATTAATAAACCATTGGTTAAACTGACGAAAGAAAAACAGGAGAGGAAGCAAATAACTCCAATAAGAAATGAGATGGGCAATATAACAACAGACCCAACTGAAATGATAAGAATTTTATCAGATTACTATGAAAAATTGTACTCTAACAAATTTGAAACCCTAGAAGAAATGGATGAATTTCTAGAAATATACTACCTACCTAAACTAACACAAACAGAGGTAGAACAACTAAATAAACTCGTAACAAAAGAAGAGATTGAAAAGGTAATTTAAAAAACTCCCAACAAAAAAAACTCCTTGCCCGGATGGCTTCACTGCAGAGTTCTACCAAACTTTCAGAGAAGAGTTAACATCACCACTACTAAAGGTATTTCAGAGCATAGAAAAAGACACAGTACACCCAAACTCATTCTATGAAGCCACCATATCCCTGATACCAAAACCAGGTAAAGACACCACAAAAAAAGAAAACTACAGACCTATATCCCTCATGAACTTAGATGCCAAAATCCTCAACAAAATTCTAGCCACTAGAATGCAACAACATATCAAAAAAATAATTCCCAATGACCAAGTGGGATTCATCTCAGGTATGCAGGGATGGTTCAACATTAGAAAAACAATGAATGTAATCCACCATACAAATAAAACAAAAGACAAGAGTCACATTGATGCAGAAAAGGCATTTGACAAAGTTCAACACCATTCATGATAAAAACTCTCAGCAAAATAGGAATAGAAGGAAAATTCCTCAACATAATAAAGAGCATTTATATAAAGCCAATAGCCAACATCATCCTAAATGGGGAGTCTGAAAACATTCCCCTTGAGAATGCAAACAAGAGAAGGAAGCCCTTTATCATCACTCTTATTCAAAATTGTGCTGGAGGTCCTAGCCAGAGCAATTAGACTAAATAAAGAAAAAAAAGGCATCCAGATTGAAGAGGAAGAAGTGAAAGTATCTCTATTTGCAGATGGCATGATCTTATACACAGAAACCCAAAAGAACCCTCAAGAAGACTACTAAAGCTAATAGAAGAGTTCAGCAGCATATCAGGATACAAGATAAACATACAAAAATCCGTTGGATTCCTCTACACCAACAAAAAGAACTTTGAAGAGGAAATCACCAAGTAAATAACATTTACAGGAGCCCCGAAGAAGATAAAATACTTAGGAATAAATCTCACCAGGGACGTAAAAGACCTATACAAAGAAAACTACAAGACATTACTGCAAGAAACCAAAAGAGACCTACATAAGTGGAAAAACATACCTTGCTCATGGATAGGAAGACTTAACATTGTAAAAATGTCTATTCTACCAAAAGCCATCTATAGATACGATGCAATTCCAATCCAAATTCTAACGACATTTTTTAATGAGATGGAGAAACAAATCACTAACTTCATATGGAAGGGAAAGAGGCCTCAGATAAGTAAAGCATTACTGAAAAAGAAGAACAAAGTGCGAGGCCTCACTCTACCTCATTTTAGAACCCATTATACCTCCACAGTAGTCAAAATAGCCTGGTACTGGTACAACAGATCTATATACCCATGGAACAGAATTGAGAATCCAGACATAAATCCATCCACACATGAGCAACTGATATTTGACGAAGGCCCAAAGACAGTTAAATGGGGAAAGGACAGTCTGTTTAACAAATGGTCCTGCCATAACTGGATATCCATCTCCAAAAAAATGAGACAAGACCCATACCTGACACCATGCACAAAAACAAACTCAAAATGGATCAAAGACCTAAATATAAAATCTAAAACAATAAAGATCATGGAAGAAAAAATAGGGACAACGTTAGAAGCCCTAATACATGGCATAAAGAGTATATAAAACATTACTAACAATGCAGAAGAGAAACTAGATAACTGGGAGTTCCTAAAAATCAAACACCTATGCTCATCCAAAGACTTCACCAAAAGAATAAAAAGGTTACCTACAGACTGGAAAAAAGTTTTTGGCTACCACAAATCCAATCAGCCTCTAATTTATAAAATCTACATGATACTGCAAAAACCCAACTACAAAAAGACAAATAACCCAATTAAAAAATGGGCAAAGGATATGAACAGGCACTTCACTAAAGAAGACATTCAGGTAGCTAACAGATACATGAGGAAATCCTCACGATCATTAGCCATTAGAGAAGTGCAAATCGAAACTACAATGAGATTCCATCTCACTCCAACGAGGCTGGCATTAATCCAAGAAACACAAAATAATAAATGTTGGAGAGATTGTGGAGAGACTGAAACACTTATACATTGCTGGTGGGAATGTAAAATGGTACAACCACATTGGAAATCGATTTGACACTTCCTTAAAAAGCTAGAAATAGAACTACTATATACATGGCCCAGCAATCCCACTCCTTGGAATATATCCTAGAGAAATAAGAGCCTTTACACCAACAGATACTTGCACACCCATGTTCCCTGCAGCACTGTTCACAATAGCAAAAATATGGAAGCAACCAAGGTGCCCATCAATGGATGAATGGCATATTCACACAATGGAATACTACACATCGATAAAGAACAATGATGAATCCATAACATGGAGGAATCTGGAAGGCATTATGCTGAGTGAAATTAGTCAGTTGTAAAAGTGTATGAGACCACTATTATAAGAACTCCAAAAACAGTTTAGACAGAGAAAAAATATTCTTTGATGGCTACAAGAGTGGCGAGGGAGGAAAGGAGAGGTGTATTCACTAATTAGATAGTAGACAAGAACTGTTTAAGGTGAAGGGAAAGACAACACACCATACAGGAGAGGTCAGCACAACTGGACTAAACCAAAAGCAAAGAACTTGCCTGAATAAACTGAATGCTTCAAAGGCCAGTGTAGCAGGGGCAGGGGTTTGGGGACCATAGTTTCAGGGGACATCTAGGTCAATTGGCATAATAAAATCTACTAAGAAAACATTCTGCATCCCACTTTGGAGAGTGGGGTCTGGGGTCTTAAACACTAGCAAGTGGCCATCTAAGATGCATCGATTGGTCTCAATCCACCTGGAGCAAAGGAGAATGAAGAACACCAAAGACACAAGGTAATTATAAGCCCAAGAGACAGAAAGGGCCACATAAACGAGAGACTACATCACCCTGAGACCAGAAGAACTAGATGGTGCCTGGCTACAACCAATGACTGCCCTGACAGGGAACACAACAGAAGACCCCTGAGAGAGCAGGAGTGCAGTGGGATGCAGACCTCAAATTCTTGTAAAAAGACCAGACTTAATGGTCTGACTGAGACTAGAAGGACCCCAGAGGTCATGGTCCCCAGACCTTCTGTTAGCCCAGCAACCATTCCCAAAGCCAACTCTTCAGAGGGATTGGAGTGGACTATGGGATAGAAAATGATACTGGTGAAGAGTGAGCTTCTTGGATCATGCAGACACATGAGATTATGTGGAAAGTTCCGGTCTGGAGAGGAGGTGAGAGGACAGAGGGGGTCAGAAGCTGGCTGCATGGACACAAAAGTAGAGAGTGGAGGGAAGGAGCGTGCTGTCTCATTAGAGGGAGAGCAACTAGGAGTATATAGCAAGGTGTATGTAAGTTTTTGTATGAGAGGCTGACTTGGTTTGTAAACTTTCAGTTAAAACACAATAAAAATTAAAAAAAAAAAAAAGAAAGAAAACCTTACACTCTTTAAAAAAAAAAAAACACAGCTGCTGGTTCTCAATGCTCTGCCTCAGAATCTCTGGGGAGAGGCTCTGGAAGGGGCCCTGAGGACGGGTCCTGGGGAGGGACTCTGGGGATGGGCTCTAGGGAAGGGCCCAGGAAACTAGATTTTTAACCAGAACCTTCCAAGTGCTGCTGATAGACACTAATTTCTTAGAATCTCTGAAACAAAGAATATTTAGAATATTTAATGACAAGAACTGCTCTTTGCAAACAATATTCTGATAAACCTAACACACTGCCGTCGAGTTGATTTAAACTCATAGCAACCCTATAGGTCACAGCAGAACTGCCGCCATAGGGTTTCCAATGAGCACCTGGTAGAGTTGAACTGCTGACCTTTTGATTAGCAACAGTAGCTCTTAACGACTACATCACCAGGGTTTCCAATATTCTGATAGTAAAAATTGATGATAACTTTTAAGCTAGAACTAATTTTAGATTTAAAATACATATGTAAGAAATGTAATTTTAAAATACATATGTAAGAAAAATACTGAACAGATATTTCTCATTATTACATGGTATGCGGTGCAAGAACACACAGGAAACTTAGGAGCAGTCACCTGATTGGTGGAGGTTAGGATCCACCTCTTGATGGTTAGGTGCCATTTGCTAACTAACCATTGCATTGCATCCATCTGCTTATGCTTGTTTATACACCTGAACCAGCCCCAATACTAGCTTCTTAGTCAACTCTTTCTGACCATCCAAGATCAAAAAGAATAGCCAGCATTTCTAGAGCAATTAAAAAAAAAGAAAAGAGCAATTACCATGTAACAAATACCATACTTTACATACATGAGTAGCGGCCGCTCATGATGTCATAAAAAACATGTGAAATTGTTCACTACAGCATAAGTAAGCCCATGCTTACCTTGATTACTGGGCAAGCCATTCCTGCCAGGGATTGTAAGTTTCAAAAGAGGCTTTGACTCTATAGGAAGGTGCTATGGGGTTGGGAGAGAGAGAGACGCCAGCCATACCTAGAAGCAGAACCTTTGATGTGGTGAAAAATGTGAAATTGTTCACTACAGATGATCTGGTAAGTAAGGTAAGCATTGTGCTTACCTTGCCTGTGGGATAATCTGCCCCTGCAATGAGCCCATGTAATTTCCCCAACAATCATCCGAGGTAGATATCATCATTAGCCCCACTTTACAGATAAAGAAACTAGGACTCAGAGATGCTAAGTAACTTGTACATGAACACAGAGCTGACAAATCATACAGCCTGGACTCAAACCCAGGTCTGCTAATTCTAATTTAAAAATGGACTTCTCCAAAAATAATGTCTCCTGCCTCTATTCCCTATTCCTCACTCCAGGCCTTATATTACTGCTGAAATTCCAGTATTCAAAATTATTTTTTGAGGAGAGGAGAAATTTCTAACTAAAATATCAGAATGTTCCTTTTACATGAAAATACTGATAGCCAGGTGTTATGGATTGAATTGTGTTCCCCAAAAATGTATGTCAACTTGGCTAGGCCATGATTCCCAGTCTTGTGTGGTTTAGCACCACTTTGTGATCTGATGTGATTATCCTGTGTGTTGTAAATTCTAACCTCTATGATGTTAATGAGGCAGGATTAGAAACAGTTACATTAATGAGGCAGGACTCAATCTACAGGATTAGGTTGTATCTTGAGTCAGTCTCTTCTGTATTTAAAAGAGAGAATCAATCGAGCAGGGAGGAGAGGGACCTCATACAACCAAGAAAGAAGAAACAGGAGAAGAGCACGTCTTTTTGACCTGGGGCCCCTGCACCACGAAACTCCTAGACCCAGGGGAAGGTTGATGACCAGGACCTTTCTCAAAGCTGACTGAAAGAGAGAAAGCCTTCCCCTGGAGCTAGCACCCTGGATTTGGACTTCTAGCCTCCTAGACTGTGAAAGAATGAACTTGTTTGTTAGGGCTATCCACTTGTAGAACTTCTGTTATAGCAGCACTAGATAACTAAGATAGTAGGCTAGCTATCAGTTCTTCAAATCTTACTTTTATGACAGTTGTTGGTGGATCTTGTAAAACTTGCTGAACTAGGTGAAAGGAAAAAGTTCTGGCGGGGCAGAGGGTAGGGGTATGGTTGGGGCACACTGGCATGCTCGAATGGGAAAGACTTGGAGGGGTGGCAGAATAAAGCTCTTTCACTCCTAATGGAATGAGGCTTTGGTGGTTCAGTGGTAGAATTCTCACTTTCCATGTGGGAGACCTAGGTTCCATTCCTGGCCAACGCACCTCATGCACAGCCACCACCCACCTGTTGGTGGAGGGTTACATGTTGCAACAGACCTTCCAGATTAAGACAGACTAGGAAGAAAGGCCTGGCCATCAACTTCTAAAAATCAGCCATTAAAAATTCTATAGATCATAACAGTTTGACCCTCAACTGATCATGGAGATGGCACAGGACTAGGCAGCATTTTATTCTATCGTGCATGTGGTGGCCATGATTGGGGGTCTGACTCAACAGCAGCTAACAACAAGAACAACTCCCAAGGGAAGTTTGCAGGTCCTGAGTGCTTAGGATCTAGGGAACTGAAGCTACCCAGGTTTGAGGATATTAATCTGAAACCATGCCTTCTGTGGTTTGCCTAGAGTTTGTCCTGGTTCCATTAAAATAATGTTCTACTTTCATGGCATATGTTCAAAAGACTTGGGCTTGAGGCCCAGCTCCATAATGTTCCAGTTGGGTAAAGTTGAATAAATCTGTCCCCAATGTCAGAATACTTGCCTGGCAACTGTGCTTCTTAAGGTCTGGGGCCATTGTCAAGAGTCTTAAGAGAACGCATGGCCCCATAATGTGTAAGACACTGTGGGAGAAGACTGGCTTCTTCTTAAGACTGACTCATAGAAGGAAGGTTTCCCTAAGACTTTATTGATGAGAACCCACCCACTCTTTCAATATTATCTCTGATGTCTACACAATTTAGTCTCACATTGTGCCTCTGCCAGTCATCAAAATAAATATCGGAAGAAGAAAATTCTGGTATTTGCCTTTTGGCAGCCTCTTTTTTCTGACCTCCACAGTATATAACATTATTAAAAAAAAAAAAATAGAGCCTACAAGTAGTCCAAGGTTTTCTCCATTTATCTAATTTTATTTAAGGTAGTGGAAACTTGGCTCCTTACAAGGGCCATAAAATGATAGAGCAAAGTAAAATACAGAATGTAATCTTATTATTTGAAAAATTGGCAGGGATCATAGAAAAGCTCAGGTTTTAGAGTCAGATGGCCTGAGTTGAGCCTGTTTCACCATTTACTAGATATATAACCTTGGGTAAATTCTTCTCTTTAAGGCTCAGCTTTCACATCATGTTATATACCTGAAACTTAGGATATTGTAATAATTAAATATCTTAATGTTTATTAATTAAATATTTACTATAAAGAGTAAGGACTCAACAAATGGTGGCTAGTATTTTTATTAAAAAAAATAAGTCAAAAACAAACTTCAAAATTGTCATTCTCTATCCCTCCCAGAGTCAAATACCTTTACCCACCTATCAGGAAGAATTGTGGAATACTCATGATAGTCTCCTTTCTCTGCGCTGTCTTCTTAAGAAATTTTGAGTAATAAAATAATTCATTTCAAAAAAATGAGAGAATAGGAAGAAAATTATCCTAGCAAGCTCAACTAACCTTTCTTAATGTTCTCATGCATAAAATAGGGGTAAAGGAGACTACTAGGAGGTACTAAGTTTGCTGAAAAGGGAATCACATAAACTGCTGACGTGGCTTATCTGGCAGCCCCTATATTTGGCATTCTGGACCTAGGCATATGACCAGCATCCTTTCTCCAAAAGACACAATGGCCTCTGCAGCATCTTCTAGGTCTAATCCTTAAAAATAATCTGGCCTTTTGTGTAGCTATTTATACTGGTCAGAAAATTTCCCTCTACCAGGTGTTTTATAAGCACTTTGTCAATTTTCAATTTCATTTACTTACTCACCCTTCATATATATGGTAAAACCTGGCAAAGTGAGCATTTCTATAGAAGAATACACTTTTACTACACTGATTTTATCCTATGTTCTTACAAAAAAAACTGTAATCCCAAGCCTCCTTCCAGAAAGGATATTTTAGGTCTGATAGTAGAACCCTGGTGGCATAGTGGTTAAGAGCTACAGCTGCTAACCAAAAGGTTGACAGTTCAAATCCACCAGGCGCTCCTTGGAAACCCTATGGGGGCAGTTCTACTCTGTCCTGTAGGGTCACTATGAGTTAGAATCGACTCGAAGACAATGGGTTTGGTTTGGCTTTGGTTTTGTAGAGTCCATGTTTCCCTGAGTAGGTCTTGGGTAGGATCCACTTTTCCTAGGTGATAAGATTATTATAAAGTTTGTATTTAAGACTTAAATGTTTATGTATCATAGTTTATTTACTGAAGTGAGTGGAATATTTTTAAACTCTCACTCTCTGTTTAGAAAAGGAACAATTTTCCTTGGAGAGAAGAAATGTTATTAGCAAATTAAAAGGTATAATGATTTAAAAATAGCATAGTGGTTAAGAGTGTGGGTTCTGGAGCTTTACTGCCTGGATCTGAAGCAGGCTCTGCACACGGCAGCTGTGTGACGTTAGACATGTTTCTGAACCACTCTCTGTCTCGGTTCTCTCATCTTCCAACTCTTGTTGCCTATATATATATATATATATATATATATATATATATATATATATATATATATATATATACACACATATATATACTGCAGATTTAATGGTTAAGCTGAGTAAGAATGAGACCAAGTAGAAGAATTTATGTATGTGCACAAACTCTTCGTGCGATCAATTTGCTATGATATTTCCCCTTTCCATAAAAACGAATGCCTTGTTCCGCCTTGCTGAATGTAAGCTGTTCCGCCATAGGTCTAATTTTAGTCCTAGAATAATTTCTCTTAGGAGTAATGCTGAAGTTATTACCCTGTGGTGGTGGCATGTTTTAGTGTATCATTACATTTATACACATAGTAGTTACTGCTACAAGGGAGTTTCCAGAAATAAATCTCAAGTCAGAGGTACTTTATCCCTTCATATTCCTATTTTCTTCTCCATCCTGCTGAATCACTTAGTAAATCACATCAAATGGTTTTAATTATTGTTGTTCTTTCTCAAGCATCATAAAGGAGCAAATTTCTTTTCTTGTTGATCTCAGAACATTTATAATCAATAAAATGTATCTATTTCTTTCCTTCTGTTTGTCCTGTACTGTGAAGAATTGTTCTCAGGCTTCGTAGGCGATCCTTGCCCCAAGATGATAACCTTTCTGGTAGAAGAAGCAGTGAGGCCAGAGGCTCCAGGGCAGCAACTGGTTTCATGTGTTTAAGGAACAGAAAGAAGGGCTGAATGTAGAGCGAATGAGGGACGGTGTGGAGGAGAAAAGGTTGGAAATGGAGGTAGAGGCCAGAGGCTCAACAGTAGTTGGAACCTGTCTAACCCTGTTTCCACTGAGAATGGGAGCCACTCCACCCCCCCACTCACAAAACACATTATGACAATGTGACTGCAAAAGCCACCCCATTGACCCTGCCTTGTTCTAGGAAATGGCTGGGCACGGAAAACTGCCTTCCCGCCCCAAAACTGAATACTGTTTCTTCTTTTTAAAAAGAGGAAACTGTCTTAGTCATCTAGTGCTGCTATAACAGACACAGTACAAGTGGATGGCTTTAACAAAGAGAAATTTATTTCTTCACAGTGCAGTAGGCTAAAAGTCCAAATTCAGGGTGTCAGGGTGTCTCTGTGTCAGCCTTCTCATCAATCTTCCCCTGGAACTAGGAGCTTCTAGGTGCAAGGTCCAAAAGACATGCTCTGCTCCTGGCATTGCCTTCTTGGTGATATGAGGCTCCCGTCTCTGCTTGCTTGCCTTTCTTTTTATCTCTTGTAAGATAAAAGATGGTGCAGGCCACACCCCAGGGAAACTCCCTTTACATTGTATGAGGGATGTGACCTTAGTAAGGGTGTTACAATTCCACCCTAATCCTCTTTAACAGAAAACCACAATCACAAAATGGAGGACAACCACACAATACTGGGAATCAAGGCCCAGACAAATTGATACTCACATTTTTGGGGCGACGCAATTCAATCCATGACAGCCCACAAACTGCTCACATTCTGCCTGCAACCAGCAGCCAGCTAAGGACTGCAAACTGTGCTGAAGACCATAGAGAAAGTCCCACCATAATAGAACACTTGCCAATCTCAGTATTTTCTCTTTTTTTAGGTAAAACTTACTGTCCTTTCTAACACCAGAAACCACGACTGAAACAAGAGTGAGGCCAGATGGGTTCCTTAACCTAATTTATGAGTAAACAGCGTTTGGTGATTTTGTCTCTGACAGAGTGGGAGAAAAATGTGGCAGTCTGCTTTCAAAAAGATTACAGCTTTGTAAACCCTCTGGGGCAGTTCTACTCTGTCCTTCAGGGTTGCCATGAGTTGGAATTGACTCGATAGCCATACATTTTTTTCTGAAATCTTCACAGAAGTAGACCGCTACATCTTTCTCCTGAGGAGTGGCTGGTGAGTTCCAACTACTGAACTTTCACTGGATTTCCCTATTTATGCATAGATATAAATTTGTAAAACTTTCCAATGCTTTATTTAAATAGTTCTCTGATGTGGTTTCCAGAAAGCAGTATTATGACTCAGCTTGCATATTAAGGGAAATTATGATGATTTTTTTTTTAATTCTAATTACAGTTTAAATGACCTAATTGCTATTCAAAATCAGGCATATTATACACCCAATTCAATACACTTCTTTAAAATATTGCCCAGGATTAAAATAAATTATAATGTATAGTGCATAATTTCATCTTAGTGTCTATTTCTGTGATTGGTTTTTAAGATTCAGTATTTCTATAACCTTTGTAAACCATCTTCCTCCCACACAGTATTTCTTGCTCGATAAAGGGATAATTCCTAAAAGAAGAAACTCGCAAATGTGTAAGATATTTTTGTTATAAAATTAATACATACTTACAAAAATTTAAAACAATATGGATGTGAGTAAAGTAGAAGTTGGAAGTCGCCCTGTCTTTACCAGTTTTACATCTGCGAAGTAATCAAGATATGGGGGGGAGGGGAGATATGTGTGTGTTTAAAAAAAAAAGTCAGGAGTGGGTCTTCAAAGTGAAAAAAAACGTTACATAGTACAAATGATCAAAGTAATTGTTTTCAATTGATTTCAGACCTCATGAGGGTCCTTAAAGGAGGGAACCAATAATCGTCTTCTTGCCACCGCGAAGAACATTGAGGGGAGAGAAAGACACTACTCATTTTATGCTTTTGTTGTTGGTCATTGCAGGTCTCTACTTCACTTGATTTTCTTTCTCTCCTGCTCTGCTTCTGCCAGACTAAATTGTCTAAGTTCAGGGATCGCCTACACAAATGCCTTTAGATGAGGATAAAGGAATGAAGCTCCCTTTTGACACTGTTTCAACATAGATATATTTCGTTTACATATTAAACAGAACACCCTTCTTTTCCAGAAAAGAAATATGTTCCTTCTCCACTACCCCTCCCTTTTTTTTCTTTTTTTGTGGAAATGCATAGACCTTCTGTTTTCCTGGTTCCAGGGGGCTTACAGAGAAATTGCTCTGTGCTGCAGTAAATACAGAAGTTCAGGAATGTTGAAACTTGGCCCTGACACTTAGTTTCAAAGTTAAGGAAACAAAACAGAGCAATGGTGACAGTGGTACCCTGAAGTACATTTTCCAACCTGCAGGAGTAGTGGCCCACTCAGTTCTAGTTGATGGTTGCATGGTGAGAATGAAAGAACAGCCTTCCAAGAAACGTAGGAAATCTGAAATCATTCTATTTTAAATGTGTTCTCAATGTTAAAAAAAAATAAGTAGGTAACAACACAAGGTTAAAAACCAAACCCATTGCCATCAAGTCAATTCTGACCCCTAGAGACCCTAAAGGACAGAGTAGAACTGCCCCATAGGGTTTCCAAGGAACACCTGATGGATTCTAACTGCTGACCTTTTGGTTAGCAGCTGTAGCTCTTAACCGCTCGCTGTACCACCAGGGTTTCCAACACAGGGTTAGGTACTAGTTAATAAATGGCTTCTGCCCTTATGTAAAGAGTGTGGGAGAGGAAGGGTCTGGCAAAGATGTAGTTCTCTAGATAGTTGAAAATTTGAGATGAGCCAAAATCAATTCATAAATCCAGACAAGGACACAGAATTCTGTAGAAAAAGCAAGTTAGAATCATGGTTCAGATAGGTAAGCCAACTCCAATATTCTGGAAAACCCTAGAAAGTGGAGAATTAAAAAAAAAAAAAAAGGCATTCTAAATTAGGTAGTCAAGTAGATTCAGACTTTAAAAGAAGGGAGAAGAAAGGGAAGGTTGTGGGGTAAAAAAGAAAGGTCAGGGATGATGCCAACTGGAGCTGAATTTGAAGCACAGCTTTGCTTTTGTACTTAACTTTTTAGTCTCAATTTCTCCATCAGAAAAATGAATATAATTATTCATTGCGTTGAAATGTTGTTAAAGTTATAGATATTTTAATATAATACCTGGCACAAAGATAGAGGTCGGTAAGCAGAAATTATAAAAATGAAACCACTAATCTTAGGGTATAGACATTTGCTCTCTGGACTGCTTTTCTATTCCCTGCCCAGTGAAGATGGAGCATCAGACACGAGTAAGGCAGATCCTGATTAGAAGCATAAAGATGTATCTTATAAAATACGTAAAGCAACTTTACCATTAGTTTGAGGGGAGGTTACAATGTTAAGTTTAAAAAAGAAGACAGGTTGTGGTCAAACAGATTTCAGAAATTCTAGACGAATATAAAGGGAACCCTAGTGGTGCAATGGTTAAGTGCTGGGATGCTAACCAAAAGGTTGGAGGTAGGAATCCACCAGCTGCTCCAAGGGGGAAAAACCTGGTAATCTGCTGCCTTAAAGATTACAGCCTAAAAAACCCTATGGGGTCATTCTACTCTGCCACATGGGGTCACTATGAGTTGATATAGACTCAGTGGCCCTGAACAACAGATGAACAAAGACAAAGGTTTCTCCGTACATTTAGTAAGTAGTTTTTGTTCTGAGAATCTCTGAGAAGCCAGAGTATGTAGAGCTTCCCAAATGAACTCCCTCCCCTTTTTTTCCACACAGCATCTCAAAAGCTGACCCTTTGCAAGAATGAAGAAAACCAAAGACACAAGCAAGGTGAGACCTACGGCAGACTGAGTCCAGCACAACTAGATGGTGGCCAGGTACCACCACCAACTTCTCTGACAGGGATCACAAGAGAGGGACCCAGACAGAGCTAGAGAAAAATGTAGAACAAAGTTCAAACTCATAAAAAAAAGGCTTACTGGACTGCCAGAGACTGGGGAAACCCCAAGAGCATGGCCCCTGGACACCCTTTTAACTCAGTACTGAAGTCACTCCTGAAGTTCACCCTTCAGCCAAAGATTAGAGAGGTCCATGAAACAAACAATAATACGCATAGCTCAACCACGTATACAAGACCAAATGGGCACACCAGCCCAGGGACAAGGACAAGAAGACAGGAAGGGAAGGGAAACTGGACAAATGGAAATGGGGAACCCAGGGTCGAGAAGGGGAGAGAGTTGACATCTATGGGGTTTGCAACCAATGTCACAAAACAATATATGTATAAATTTTTTAAGGAGAAATTAATTTGCTCTATAAATCTTCATCTAAAGCACAATTTTAAAAAAAAATCACACATGTAAGCCTTCCTAATTCCAAAGTATCCTAACACTTTTATTCCATTAACTGCCAAATTAAAATACCATTCATTATCTCATTAAGACTTCTGAGTGCATAAACTCTATATTAGGGCATAATTGGAGCTTTTTAAAATAAAAATTATATTTGATCTATAAAGAAAAAAAAAATCCAACCTGAGCTAGGCCTTTTTAATGTTTATAATTTTTCCATGAAAAAAGCTCAACTTAAAGGAAACAATCTTATGGCTCATTCTCAGATGAGTCAGTCCATGGCTTAAATTTCCTTAATACCAGCATTTTTTTTCTATATTGTTTTTCAAATAAGCCATTATGCTAATATCTTCAGTGACTTGTTCAATGTCAAGGTCCAAATTTATAATACTTACTATTCTCAATATTAAAAAAAAAAAAAAGGAGTACTTAAAACCTTTTTGTGACTAAAGCATTATAGTCTTAAGTAATTATCCTCATTTCAAAGTTAAAAAAACAAAAAAACACCCTTCTTCATTATCTCCTTCTGGATATTTTCTTGTTTTCTCTTAATGAATGGAATAAAATCCATTGGACTCAACTTTGAACTCTCAACTATCTTATCAAATTACCAAGAGTATACATTATCCCTACAATGGCTATTCCTCACATTGGTCCTTCATTTATTTCACTGAGGTGGGTGATATTATGGAAACAACATAGAACGTGGCATGAGAGGACTAAGGCTTGAGAACGGGATCACCCTCAAGCTGTGTGATCTTAAATTTCAGTTTCCTCACTGTAAAAATGGCAAGACTAATGCCACCTAGAGTCCCTGGGTAGTGCAAACAGCCAACACACTTGGCAGCTAACTAAAAGTTTGGAGGTTCAAGTCCGCCCAGAGGCACCTCACGACAAAGAAAGACGTGGCGATCTACTTCTGAAAACTCAGCCATCGAAAACCCAATGGACCACAGTTCTACCCTGACATATGTGGGATCTCTGTGAGCTGGAGTCAACTCTAGGGCAACTGGTTTTAAAGCCACCTACTTCACATAAAATTGAAAGATTTTAAATAAGACTATATTTAAAAGAACTTCAATTATGAGGTGTCTTATAAATGTTAATAATTATTACCATTACCTATACTGAAATAAATCTCTGCCTGTAGGATATAAGGTATCCAGTTATAATGATTCATATAAATTAAAAAAGGAAAAAAAAAGCCGACCCTTTGCTGTCAAGTCAATTCCAACTCACAGCAACCCTATAGGACAGAATAGGACTGCCTAGGAGGGTTTATGAAGCTGTAAATCTTCACAGAAGCAGACTGCCACATCTTTCTCCCCTGGAGCGGTTAGTGGGTTCAAATAAGCAACCTTTCAGTTAGCAACCTAGTGCCTAACCACTGTGGCACCAGCGCTCCTTTCTCAAAAGCTAGTGTTCCTGAATCAGACTTTGGGTAGCGTTGATTAAGAATTGCAAACCAGTTACGCCACTTTTAAAGTAAATCTGAAATAATTTTACTCATTGGAAAGGATGACAGATGGGTAGTGTGGCCTCCTGTAATCCTTGTTAGTTGTGGAAATGGCAATCAGGAGGAGATTAAGCCTGTCAAAGCCACACTGGGAAATGGACAGATCTCAAATTTAGGACAACTTCTGCAAGGGGCTGAGTAGGTCGAATTTTTGTGCCTTTTCAATAAAGTCCTCTCTGTGAAGCAGAGCATGAAGATTCAGAGCACTTTGTGCTTTGACAAAGCTTAGATTTAACTTTTAAAATATTTTTAGTAGTTATCTCAACTCTTAAAGCAACACCTCCATGATACAAACAATATTTTAGTCCATTGAAATCTGATTTTGCATCGTAAGAGGTTTAAAGGCAGGAGAGAAAATTTTAACTATTACATAATCTTAAATACAGAGCCCTGGTGGCACCATAGTTGAGCTTGGCTGCTAACTAAAAGGTCAGCAGTTTGAATCCACCATTTGCACCTTGGAAACCCTATGGGGCAGGTCTACTCTGTCTTACAGGGTCACTATGAGTCAGAATTGACTCGATGGCAACCAGTTTGCATTTTTTTTTTTTAATCTTAAAGCCCATATTTTTTAAAATACAATGTGCTCTGTGTAATGTGAAAATGAGGGGTAGGACTATCTTTTGCTTCTTAAAATTCTATTTTCTGAATAGAGGTGTATCCATCAGTGATAAAGGTTTTACATCTATTCTAGATGCTAACATCTATCTCCATTTAACTACGGCTTCTAAGGGTGGTAAAAGCGGTTAACGCACTCGCTGCAAACCGAAAGGTTGGAGGTTCAAGTCCACCCAGAGATGCTCAGGAGAAAGGCCTGGAAATCTACTTTGTAAAAATCAGCCACTGAAAGTCCTAAGGAGCACAGTTCAACTTGATGGCATCAGTAATTATTTAATTAAATGACTTGAATGTGACTTTTAAAAGGAAAAAAAAAGGTCTGATTTTTGGAACCTGGTATTACAAAGCAAAGAAAATCAGATCTGGAATTGTCATTTGTCACTTAAAAAATGAAGTGCATGGACTTGTCATGTGAAGTTATGTCTCTGGGGTTTTTGGTGGTTCCTGACTTGGGTGGAAGTAGGCAAGATGTTGACCACGAGGATGTGACGACTACAGCACGGATTTGGACCTGGTAGTTTTCCAAAGCAGGAAACTAAAGGTGAGCCAAGTTCTATTAGACTCCAGGCCTCAGGAAGTTAGGAGGAAATAGACTTGGGCAGATGTAGGGAGAAGTACGCAGAGTGAGGCCCTAGATTCTGATTACTGACTGTTTGATTTCTTGATTAGTCTAGGATTTTGCAGGGACCAGAGCAAGAATCATTTAAACCTGCATTTCCAAAACCATATGCCATGTATTGCTAGCGTTGTACAGATAACTTTAGGTCAAATACACATATTTACTAATATTTTAATTACCTTCTCTATGACAAGTGATACTGATTTTCCACTTACATTTGTAATATGTTTTCTTTTTACATTTATTTAGTTGAATAAAAAAGTATTTAATTATGCAATGAACAATGCTAATGTTTTATGTAACATACTAACAATTATGAATAGTTTTTGAAACATTTATTTCAATGGAAAGGGCAGATGAATTCATCAAAGTCATCTCATCCCTAGTGCCACTGGCAAGTGCCTGCACCTCTCAGATAAAGGTCGGTCATGCAGCTGGATGCTTTTTTTGGTCTGGATTTAAATTTTTGTCTTACTGTGTTTTTAATTTTATGTTCTTTAAAATAGCCTAACAGATAATATGCAGAAAAATACAAAATTTCCCCAATATTAAAGATGAACAATGCAGAAAATCAGAAAAGATCAGTTCAAGAGTGAGAAATTTGATTATTAGCAAGGAGGAGTTATAATAAGAGTCAACTACCATGTGAAAAAGCAAAGATGTCAACTCTGAGGGCTAAGGTGCCCCTGACCTAAGCTATGGTATTTTCAATCGCCTCACGTGTATGTGAAATCCACACAATGAATAAGGAAGAACAGAGAAGAAGAAATGTCTTTGAATTATGGCATTAGTGCAGAATATTGGATATACCCTGGACTGCCAGAAGATCAAACAAATCTGTCTTTGAAGAAGTACAGCCAGAATGCTCCTTAGGAGGGAGGGTGGCGAGACGTCTTCTTACATACTTGAGACGTGTTATCAGGAGGGACCAATCCCTGGAGAAGGACATCATTTTCTGTTGTACACAGGATGCTATGAATTGGAACTGACTCAAGGGCACATAACAATCACAACCATGTGAAATGCAGATATTTTGGTATTTACTTGGCATATTTACACCTTATGAACTGAGAATTTTACTTGGAGTAATATGCATTAGGTTCCCAATTAAAAGCTATGTTTACTTGAATTTAATCATGTTACTCTTACTCCAAAAATAACTTCATGTTGTAGTCTGAGACACAAACAATATAACAGAATGTAAAAAAAAAAGATGGCTGAGGGCATTGGCATAAAGAAAAGATAACATGTATATTGTCATATACAACATGCAGGCCTTGTAGTCCAGTCCTCCTTCAAGGTAGACTGCAAAGTTGGGTCGGAGCCTCCCAGCAGCCAAAACAAATACAGACATATAATTAGTTGCAAACAGGGGGTCAGCTAATTATGGCCTTTGAGCCAAATCTGATGTGACACCTAGTTTCAGAAATAAACTTTCACTGGAATACAGACACGTTCAATCATATTGTCTATGCTTGCTTCTTAGCTACAATGGCAGCACCGAATAGTTGCAACAGAGATCATATGTCCTGCAAAGCTGAAAATATTTACTATCTTACTCTTTACAGAAAAAGTTTGCCAATTGCTGCGTTATGACATCATTTAAAAGATTTTTAAAAAATCACTGGCTCAGAAGAACTATGATTTTTTGTTATCAAAAGTCATTGAGATTGAGGAAAAATCAATAAATATTTATAATTTGATTTATAAATATTGATATGGTATTTTTTTGCCATGGAATGTTTATGTTCATATTTCTATACTAATGGGTTAGCAGAGCTGGGTTACGTTGTAAATTTCAGTTAGCTCATCTCTTGTATAAATTAAATAATATATAATCAATACCACCCTAAAATATTATTTTAAAAAGGGGATGCCTCGGTAGGCCTAGACCTAAAGTAAACCCATTACCTAATACACATGCTATCCTTTTCACAAGGGTTTTTGGGTGCAGTCTTCTACCTTTCAGGGTGTATCACATTAATCATTAATTTCAGTGGAAAAGCAATCTCTCAATTGAAAGACATTTCCTTCTGCATAGTCCAAAAGTAAGGATCAGCAGCAACTGCCATATAATTGACTTAGGGCAATAAATTGAAAGAAAGGCAGGGAGTGTCATTAAAGTTTCTTTAAATTTTTTTTTCTATTTGCTTGGACATTAGAGGAGGCAAGAGAAGAAAGTAGAGGAAGGCAGTCCTAGCCATGAATGTAGGCAAAGAATGGCCCTTCTTTGCTTTGATCCCTAGGAATCTAAATTTGGAGCCCACTTTACTATCTGGCTGTACCTACTAACCCAGGGTGGATCTGGAATAGGTTAGACAATCAGATTCTGTATCCAGCAAGTTGGGGAGAGATTGGAGATGTTTTCGCTGAAGAACACCAGTGGCAGCTCCTAGAGAAAGGGGCCTCAAGCTTTACTGCTGAGTGAGATGCCAGAAATGCCCTGATTCCTGCCTTGCTGAGGCCTAGTTGTTCAGATCCTGTGAGATTTTCTGTATTTTCCTAATTTCTATTAGTTATATCCACAGCAACTTTAATTTATTCACATGGTATTTTTTTAAATATTTGAGGATAGCTATCAAATTTCTCTTCTCTACATGAAACATTCATTTTTTTTTAACCAGTCCTCAAAATAATGTTACCAGGGGAGAAAAATTCCAGTAACCTAAACAAATAATTTTTTAATGGACCTTAATTCCAAGCCTAGACCCAGCCTCCTTAAATTCTTGTGGCTAGAGCTGAACACAATGCTTCAGGCATGGAGTGATCAGCACAAAGTAGGACAAGATCATCACCACCCTTATTCTAAACACTGTACTTCTACTAATGCAGCTGAAGGTCATATTTACTTTTTTTGACAGACCGTCATGTTGCTGGGTGGAAATCCAGGTTCTGCTCAGTGCAACTCATCTCAGCCAATAAACAAGAGACCAAGGCGAGAAAGTAGAAAGGCACCTTTATTTCCTTGCACAAGGAAAGGAAACAGCTGAAGCTACTGCCGCCAAGGCTGCGCAGTGAGGGTGAGGCAGAAGATTAATTATAAGGGGTTTATGAGTAGGAAGTTCATACAAGTTACATCAGCAACATTCTCAATCATACTGCGCAGGTGTAATGGGTTTACATATAACTTCATGCATCACATGTTCAGAAAATGGCAGTTAAACTTCACCCAGAGGCAGGAAAGTTACTATGTATGAGATAATTAGTGAGCTAAAAGGTTATCATGAATGTCATCATGGCACCTAAACTGGTTTCCACCAATTTCCTTTAGTTTTGGGCAGCAGTTAAGGAGAGGGGAACCAGGATTTTAATGTAAAGCTATGGGGGATGCCAAGCAAGCTGCTTCAGGTGGGGAGTTTTCCACAGCCTGAGGATCTCTGTCTTAAAAATACTATTAACCTTGCACTTAACACATCAATCATGTTTTTTAAAACTAAAGTTGACATTTGATTTTGTTATTTTTGGACCTAGGTATATAAATTTCTGTTTATTTCTAGTACATTTAGTCTTATTAATGGATTCATTTTTCCATTTTCCAAGATATCATTGGATGAATAATAATTAATTTTATAGTTCTTGTGTGCTAGGAAACATTCTGAGCATTTTATACCTTTTATATTATTTCATTTCTTACGACAATCCTAGGAGGACGGTGTTTATTTATACTCATCTCCTTTTTTTAGAGAGAACGTAAATATCCGAAGTTCATTATTTCAGTGGAGAGAAACAGTAATTTTTTCATGATGGGATTGTACAAATAACTACATATAAAGAAAGAAAAACTAAAAAACACCCCAAGAAAAATCTGTCTGTAACCACACTGTGTGTGAAGAGATAAGGAAAAGGACAGGCAGGAAGGTCATATCTAAAAGAATAATGAAACTGAGAGAGGTTAGGTAACTTGGCCAAACTTACACAGCCTGCAAGTGGTGAAGCTGGTTTTTAAAAGTGAATCTGACTTCAAATCCCAAGCATTTAACTATCATGACTAGTGCCTCCAAACGTTAATCCAATGACTGCTTCCTAAATGTCATAGGATAGTCATGATTCCTTCCAAATTTCTTTGATCATTAGCTAGTGCTGCTGTAACAGAAATACCACAAGCGTGTGGCTTTAAAGAACAGAAATTTCTTTTTTCACGGTTCTGGTGCTGGAGGTTAAAAGTCTAAATCAGGGACTTGGTCGCATCAATTTCTTCCTTGTCAGTAGCCTCAGGTGTTCCTTAGTTCGTTGGAGTTCTCTTGTCATTCTGCCTGCCCCGCTCCCTCATGTGTGTGTGTTTGTGTCTATTCTGGTATTTTTATACCTCAGAAGTGGTTCTGCTTAGAATCTACCCTACCCTGGTATGACCTCATTAACATAAGGAAAGAAAAAATCTCGTTCTAAACAGGATCACATCCACAGGTACAAGGGCAAGCAATTCAACACACATTTGGAGGACACAATTCAACCCATCACAATCATCACATTTTATAAGCATTCCGTATCTTCATTTATATCATTGATTTAAAAGGAAAAGGAAATGCTGTATAGAACAGAGTCCAGTGGCAAGCCACTAAAAAAAAAAAAGCCACTAGAAACGGTTTAAAGCTGATACCTTTAATTAATCAAAACCCTTTGGCTAGGTTAAATCTACTCTTTTGTAATATTATCTACTCTGCATTTCTCAAACTTTTCTTTAAGGATGAGCCAAGTCTTTACCAAATCCTTGTTTACACCCACCTACAAATTCGCCTCTCAAAAAGATGTTGTATAATGTTCCTGGAAAACAATTCAAAAGTACATACCAAGACTCACAAGAACGTTTTTAGTCAACCATCTCACGAAATCCTTTTTTCAGAAATCTATACCGGCAGTGGGATTTTTTTTTTTTTTTTGTATACCAAAGAAATAACAACCTTTTGTATTTAAATCTTTTTTCTGGATTTTGGTTTATTTTATAATAATTTTATATCTACTGAGTATTATTTAGAAGGACAAAGAAAGCAAACATAGTAAAAATTATAAATTAAGTTATAAAGAGCAACTACATATACTTTTAAAGCTTTTGAAGAATATATACTGACATGGACAAAACGTAAGATAAATGAAAAATAAGGATGCATATATACTACGGTTAAATTTTATAAGTATATTTAACATGTATTATATGTACATAACTTGATCTTCCTATGCTTTACTGCCCTGTAGGTATAATGAATATATATATGTATATATATATGTATAAATTTTATATATATACATATATCAAAAATACATAGATATATAAATACTACTGGATTATCTCACTCCCTGTAAAGTTGTCCCCAAGTGTTTCTGGACTCTTCTGGAAATGCACGTGCATATGTTCACTTTATCATCGTTATGCACTCTCTCACAGTGTTTCCTCTGGGATTGCCCCACTAGCATTGCAGTCTTCTGTCAGGAACTACTACCACTACCTCTCATCAGGCACCACACCCGGCTGACTGACTGATGCTCCACAGAAAGCCTACAAATTCCCAATAGTCCCAAAGATAAGTTCTTTCTTCCCTAAAATGTATAGATGCCTGTTTTTAATGTATTATTTTCATGTATGCCATTAAATGTTTTCCATCACCAATCTGTCAGTTTGCCATGCTGTGGTGGCTTGTGTGTCGCTATGATGCTAGAAGTCATGCCACCAGTATTTCAATACCAGCAGGGTCATCCATGGTGGACAGGTTCCAGCCGACTTTTCAGATGAAGACAGATTAGGAAGAAAAGCCTGGTGATCTACTTCTGAAAATTAGTCAATTATAACTCTGTAGATCACAACAGAATATTGTCTGATATAGTGCTGGAAGATGAGTGCCCTAGGTTGGAAGGCACTCAAAATACACAGTGGTTACAACAAGGGATTCAACGATTATGAAGACGGTGCAGGACCGACAATGTTCTGTCCTGTTGTATAGGAGGTTGCCATGAGTTGCAGCCAACTCAAAGCAACTAACAACAACAATTACTAGGTTTAGAAAATCACTGAATCCCAAAAATGTTTTGAACTCTCAGATATTTGTTATAGGGTATCCCCAGTGAGATTATGACCCTATTTCCTCAAGATTTGTGCTCATCACCTGTTTGGAAACTGAGCATCTCACACATTTTATGACATTGGTCAAGGAGCAGCTTTGAGGTTGTATCGCCAAGGCATTTGTTCACATGCCTCCAAGATATTGCCAAATATATCTTCTTCTTTTTTTTTTAATTGAACTTTAGATGAAGGTTTACAGGACAAACTAGTTTCATATCAAAGAGTTAGGACACACATTGTTGTATGACATTGGTTAATAACTTCACGACATGTCAACACTCTCCTTTCTCAACCCTGGGTTCCCTATTACCAGCTTTCCTGTTCCCTCCTGCCTTCCAGACCCTGCCCCAGGGCTGGTGCTCCCCTTTAGTCTTGTTTTGCTCCATGGGCAATTACATCTTCTATTTGAACTTGCTGTTTCCAATAATACATAACACTAATCATTTTCTCCTTAAACCACTGGAAGGTAGCAGGAGTCACTAAGATTCTTTAGGGCACATTTTTAATTTTAGTAGAGCTTCATAGAAAAGCCAAATGCCATCTTAACCCTTCCTTTCTTATCTATAGAGATATGAAATATTATTCTTCTGTGTATAGTTGTATTGATTATATACTGCTTAACAGCACATCTAAGGGGATGCCATTTACATCCTAGTGACCATAGACTTGTATGAAATATTTCATTATAAATAAATTAGAACACTATGGAAGTTATTATACATTATTTTAGAAAGTAAAGTATCTCAAGGAAGGAGGCAACTTTGTCTAATTTGCAAAAAGCATTGTAATGGATTTCCATCAGTCCAGGACTTATGGGAGTCACTTAGTAAACCAACCCTGGCTGGGCCTAGATAATAATTAGGTGCCTAAGAGAGGCTGACAGTCCCTGGTGATGCAAATGGTTAATGTGCTGACATGCTAACAGAAAGGCTGGAGGTTTGAGTTCACCCAGAAGCACCTCGGAAGAAAGGCCTGGCAATCTTGAAAACTCTATGAATTACAACAATTTGATACCCAGTCGATCACGAGGATGGCATGGAACTGATCAGCACATTGATTTTTTGTGTATGGAGTTGCCATGCGCTAATAACAATTTCACTTCTAAAGAAACAATTATGCTTTACTTCGTTTCTTCCCTGTCACTGTCATTAGTGTCATAGTTTTCAGCTTTTTTTTTGTTGTTGTGGTTATTTAGTTATTTATAAATAAAGGAGGGAAAGAAGGAAAAAAGGTAGTGGTGAAAGAGTTTACAAGGAATCAGTCTCAATTTGGTGTCTGGAGAGAAAGTTCGTGTGATTCAAATGCACTTACTTTTTAAAGGACATTCACATCCAAGGTGACAAAACTTGACAAAGTCTATGTTCCAATTTTTACTTGAAAGGTAAAATTCAGATAAAGCAAAATGGCGAATGGGGGGCAAAGTTCCAAGGAATCAACAGTAAAAAAAGAATGAGAAAAGGGTCAGTATTCAATTGACCAAGAAATTAAATTAATTTTCCAGAAAAGGTAAAAAAAAAAAATTTTTTTTTTTTTTTTTTGTGTCTCGTAAATTCCTACCATGCTGCTGTAATAAAAAACTCCCACTTCTCACTGGTTAAAACAGAGGTGAGGAAATGTAATTACCTCCCTCTTCATGGAATGAAAAGTCAATTGCCAAAGGAAGCTTCTTATTGGACCTTGATGATTCTTCAGCCACAGGAAAAGTAAACTCATTTAAAGGCAAAATTGAGTAATAGTAGTTAAAAAAAAAAAACCACAGCTGTCGAGTCGAGTATTTGGAGGTCATTAAATATGAAGATGAGACCTGGTAGCACTGTGGTTAAGAGCTCAGCTGCTAACCATAAGGTTGACAGTTCGAATCTACCAGTTGCTCCTTGGAAACCATATGGGGCAGTTCTACTCTGTCCTATAGGGTCACTACCAGTCAGAAGCAACTTGATGGCAAGGGATTTGGTTTTTTGGTTTAAAAAAATGAAGAATTACATAGAGAAAAAAAAAATTGACCGAAGTGAATGGTTTAAAATCTGTAAATACTGTATTGCTGTGAGGATCTCATCCTGAAAAAATTTAATGTCAATATCAACAGTTGCTACAGGGCATATGATGGGAAATATTAAGGTAAAAATTAAAAAGAGTCCTGGGATAAGGGCGTGGGGTGAATGAGGGTAAGCATAATGGAAATCTTGTGGGAGCCTCAAGCATACCAGATATACCTCTGCCTCTCTTATTTCTTCTTTTTGTATATTTGGCGGGGGTGTGCTATATGTACAAAGCTACCATAAATAAATATGTTATAAGCAGGTATCCGCATTTTGCCTAGTAATAAGGAAATCAGTAGCAGATAGGTGAGCCATGGGTGAGGAAGCAAGTGGGGCAAGTAAAACTCGGAGGGCTTAATCATTTTTCTACTTTTTTTTCAATATTTATTATAAAAATTGTAAGCATACTGAAAAGTTGAAAGAATTATATAATAGTTATCCACATATCCACCACCTAAAATAAAAAAGTATTACTTGCCATATTTGCTTTTTCTGTATGTGTGTGGTACTCTGTTTTTTGTTGAATAAGAAGCAGACACCGTGATACTTTAAAACAAACAAACAAAAAAAAACCCACTGCCATCGAGTGATTCCGACTCAGAGCGACCCTATAGGTAGAGTAGAACTGCCCCATAGAGTTTCCAAGGAGCGCCTGGCGGATTCAAACTGCCGACCTCTTCGTTAAGAGCCGTAGCACTTAACCACTACGCCACCAGGGTTTCCCCATGATACTTTACTTCTAAATAAATCAGTAGCCGTCTCATTAAAACAGGACATTTCCTATGTAACCACAATGTTGTTGTTAGGTGCCATCAAGTTGGCTCTGACTCACAGTGGCCAACAGAACAAAACATTGCCCAGTCCTGCGCCATCCTCACAATCATTGTAACCACAATAATATTACCATACCTATGAAAATTAACAATCTATCCCTCTAATCTATATTAAAATTTCCCCTATTTTCTCAGAAATATCTTTATAAATATTTTTTAAACCAGTATCTAATCAAAGTTTACACATTGGTTATATTTCTTGGTCTTCTTGTTCTTAATTTAGAATAGTGCCCCAATCTCTTTGGTGTGTAACATTGACTTTCTTTGGAGACCTGTCCAATTTCTTTAGAGAAACCCACATTCTAAATTGTCTAATTTTATCCTCATCATGACCTGTAACTTGTTCTTCTGTCCCCAGTATTTTTCATAAACTTCAATTTAATTTTAAAGGCTTGTTCAGATTCAGGTTAAATATTTTTCAAAAAAATATTGGGACAATTTGAGCCTCAAAAAGGATAGTGAGACTTTTGTTTCTGCCCAGGAACGATTAATGCTATAGAAATTACTGTCACAGAAAACAACTAAAAAGCTGACAAAATAAATTAAATAACTGTTTTTAGACCTTGGATAATAAACAGTGCAAGACTGTGATCCTTGGGTGAATGAAAACAAGTAAGCAAGTTGTATAATTTCCCTAGATTACTGCTCTGGAGATTTGCAGCCGGGACCTCTTTAAGTCTTGGCTAAGTACTTAGTTTTGTGTGAGATGAAACTTCATGAATCTGAAGAAATAGCTTTCAGAAAGTAGTAAGCCAAACACTTTCCAGAGCTCACATAGAGTTAGGAATAATTATAATAACCAAGGGATATTACAAAATGTTTTGAATTAAATAAAAACAAAATATCAGAAGGTAGGGCTAAGATAGCAGGATAGTCAGATGATTCCTGTGGTCCCTCTTACAACAAACACCTGAAAAAACAAGAGAATCACTTATATATGACAATCTAGGAGCCCTGAACATCAAAGACAAAGCTGAGGAGTCAGGCTGAGTGGCGGGGGAAAGAGAGACAGTTCAGAGACAGTGAAGAATTGCCAGACTTGAGCTAGCTGGTACGCGGCAGGCGGTATCAGCTGGTGCACATGGTCTGAGGCAAGCAGTAGTACTCAGGACGTGTTTTACCATGTTGGGAGAGACCAGGTGACCGAGAGTCTGCACAGGCCTCCAGGGCTATGGGGAAGCAGTGTGGGATCTGAGAAAGTTAAGTGCAAGCGTCTAACTTACCTCGTGGGATCAAAATAACCCCTGCCCCTCTGAGGCTTTCCTAGCAGAGAAGTGTCTCTTTTCCCCTCACTCTTCCACCCTCATCATCTACAATACCAGTCTAGCAGTATTCAACAATTGCCATGCCTCCCCTAAGCCAGGTACTCAGGACTAACTGCACCTAAACAAGTCTCACGGCTTTAAAAAATCACCATACCTGCAAGGCAAGAACTCAGGAAATTTGTAAAAACCAAACCAAAATTACAAGAAATATTAAAGGGAGTTCTTTGGCTAAAGAACTGACAATATCAGATAATAACCCAAGACTAGCACACAGGACAGAACAACCAGATATCAACCCAGATAGTGAAGTCACAAAAAGAAGTCACATCCAAAGCACTGAAAACAGGGAAACAGAGACATCAATATGTAAAAGATGACAACATTAAAAAAGAGGGACTAAATAGTGTAGTCATAGAACCCTCATATGGAGAGGAAGTTAAGGCAATATCAAGAAATAAAAGATTGGTTTAAATTAGAAAAATAGAGGTAAACTTTAAGGTAACCACAAAGGAAACTAACAAATCCATCCATCAAAATAAAAAAGAAGAAAAACATAAAGATAGCAAATACAAAATCAACAATATTGAAAAAGACGAAAAGGAAATACATAAAAATGGTTCAGCCCAGAAAATTAAGTGGAACAAAGAAACTGCTAACACCACAAAAAAAAAATACATCAAAATTACAGCACTAAACTCATAAAAACTCATCACCAACACATAAAAACTCATACCTACCAATAATTAAACTGAATGTAAATGGACTAAATGCATCAATAAAGAGAACGAGAGTGGCATAATGGATTTAAAAAAAAAGCACATAATCCATCCAAGCTCCCTGAGGGACCAGATTACTGGGGACCATGGTCTTGGGGAACATCTAGCTCAACTGGCATAACATAGTTTATAAAGAAAATGTTCTACATACTACTTTGGTAAGTAGCATCTGGGGTCTTAAAAGCATGTGAGTGGCCATCTAAGATATTCCACTGGTCTCACTCCGTCTGGCGCAAGGGCGAGTGAAGAAAGCCAAAGACACAAGGGAAAGATTAGTCCAAAGGAATAATAGACCACAACTACCACAGCCTGCACCACTGTGAGTCCAGTATGACTAGTTGGTGCCCGGCTGCTACCACTGACTGCTCTGCCAGGGATCACAAAACAGGGGCCCAGACAGAGCTGGAGAAAAGTGTAGAACAAAATTCTAACTCACAAAAAAAGACCAGACTTACTGGCCTGACAGAGACTGGAGAAACCCCGAGAGTAGAGCCCCTGGACATCCTTCTAGCTCAGTAATGAAGTCATTCCTGAGGTTCACACTTCAGACCAAGATTAGATAAGCCCATAAAACAAAAGGAGACTAAAAGGGCACACCAGCCCGGGGGCAAGGACAAGAAGGCAGGAGGGGACAGAAAAGCTTCAGAACCCAAGGTAGAGAAGGGAGAGTGTTGACATGTTGTGTGGTTGTTAATCGATATCATAAAAGCAGTATGTGTTATTATCAACAGTTTAATGAAAAGCTAGTTTGTCCTGTAAACCTTCATCCAAAGTACAATTAAAAAAAAAAAAAACTGATCCATCTATATGTAGCCTACAAGAGACACAGCTTAGACTCAAAGACACAAACTAAAACTCAAAGGATGGAAAAAATGTATAAAGCAAACAACAACAAAAAAAAAAAACAGGAGTGCCAATATTAATCTCTCACAAAATAGACTTTGAAGCAAAATCCACTACAAAGGATAGGGAAGGACACTATATAATGATTAAGGGTCAATACACCAAGAGGGATAACCATAATAAATATTTACCCACCCAACAACAAGGCTCCAAAGTATGTAAGACAAACTCTAAAAGCACTGAAAGGAGAAATAGACAGTTTTTTCTTCAGTTCTTTCAGCTTGAGAAATGCCGAGTGTGTTCTTCCCTTTTGGTTTTTGTCAAGGTTTGAATTGTGTTTCCCAAAAATGTGTATATCAATTTGGCTGGGCCATGATTCCCTGTGTTGTGTGATTGTCCACCATTTTGTCATCTGATGTGATTTTCTGTGTGTTGTAAATCCTCATCTCTGCCTATGGTTAATGAGGCAAGATTAGATTATGTTAAAGAAGATTAGGGTGGGATGTAACACCCTCACTCAGGTCACTTCCCTGATTCAATTTAAAGGGAGTTTCCCTGGGGTGTGACCTACACTACCTTTTATCTTACAAGAGATAAAAGGAAAGGGAAGTGAGCAGAGCTGGAGACCACCAAGAAAGCAGCACCGGGAGCAGAGCACATCCTTTGGACCTGGGGTTCCTGTGAGGAGAAGCTCCTAGACCAAAGAGCTGACAAAGAGAGAAAGCCTTCTGCTGGAGCTGGCACCCTAAATTTGTACTTCTAGCCTGTTAGACTGTAAGAGAATAAACATGTCTTTGACATAGCCATCCACTTGTGATATTTCTGTTATAGCAGCACTAGATGACTAAGACAGTTTTCTATCTCCAGGTCTTTGCACATGTCATTATAATACTTTGTCTTCTTGAGTCACCTTTTGAAATCTTCTGCTCAGCTCTTTAACTTCATCACATTTATCCTTTTGCTTAGCAAATCCACATTCAAGAGCAAGTTTTCAGAGTTTTTTCTAACATCCATTTTGGTCTTTTCTTTCTTTCCTGTCTTTTTAATGATCTCTTGCTTTCATCACGTATGATGTCCTTGATGTCATTCCACAACTTGTCTGGTCTTTGGTCATTAGTGTTCAACAAGTCAAATCTGTTCTTGAGATGGTCTCTAAATTCAGGTGGGATATACTCAAGGTCGTACTTTAGCTCTTGTGGATTTGTTCTAATTTTCCTCAGTTTCAACTTGAACTTGTGTATGAGCAATTGATGATCTGTTCTGAAGTCAGCCCCTGGCCTTGTTCTGAACGATGATATTGAGCTTTCCCATCATCTCTTTCCACAGATGTAGTCAATTTGATTCCTGTGTATTCCATCTGGTGAGGTCCACGTGTACAGTCACCATTTATGTTGTTGAAAAACAGTATTTGCAACGAAGAAGTTGTTGGTCTTGCAAAGTTCTATCATTCGATCTCCAGCATTGTTTCTATCACCTAGGCCATGCTTTCCAACTACTGATCCTTCTTTGTTTCCAACTTTCGCATTCCAATCATCTGTAATTATCAATGCATCCTGATACTGTGTTTGATCAATTTCAGACTGCAGGAGTTGGTAAAAATATTCAATTTCTTCATCTTTGGCCTTAGTGGTTGGTGCGTAAATTTGAATAATAGTTGTATTAACTGGTCTTCCTTATGCACGTATGGATATTATCCTATCACTGACAGCATTGTACTTCAGAATAGATCTCAAAATGTTCTTCAGTGTAGATATTCTCCCCAAACTGATCTACAGATTTAACACAATTTCAGTCAAAAACCTGGCAAGCTCTTTTGGTTGTTAAAATTGACAAGCTGATTCTATAATTAATACAAAAATGCAATGAAGAACAATGTTGGAGGACTTTCACTAACTGATTTCAAGATTTATTATAAAGTTACAGTAATCAAAGAGTGGTACAAAAACAGAAATATAGGTCAATGGAACAGATAAAGTCTAGAAATAGACTTACACATATATGGACGTTTGCTTTTTGACAAAATTTCAATAAAAATCAATGGGGAAAGGATAAAATTTCCAAAAATGATGTGAGAATAATTAGATATCCATATGCAAAAAAGGCACAAAAGTGATTAATAGAGGAAGTACATAGCCTTTTCAACAAATGGTGCTGGAGCAATTGAAGATCCATAGGCAAAAAAAAAATCAATCTCGAACTAAGTCTCACACCTTATACAAAATTAACTCAAAATAGATCAATGGCTTAAATGTAAAATGTAAAACTTTTGGGAAAACAAGGAGGAGGAAATCTTTAGGATCTAGTGCTGGCAAAGAGTTCTCGGACTGACAATAAAAGCAAAATCCATAAAAGGAAAAATTCATGAATTATACCTCAACACAATTAAAAACTTTTGCTAGAGATACTATGTCAAGAAGATAAAATGACAATGTACAGACCAGGAAAAAATACTTGCAAATTACATATCAAGGGGCTAGTATCTAAAAAAAAAAAGTATCTAGACTTTATAAATAACTACCAAAACTCAACAGTAAAATAATAATCAGTCTAATTAGAAAATAGACATAAGACATGAACAGACATTTCACTGAAGAGGACATACACACAGCAAGTAAGCACATGAAAAGATGTTCAACATCATTAGCCATCAGGGAAATGCAATTAAAATCACAATGAAATAACACTGCATACAATGCCAGCAGTAGTAGCCTTTAGACTTAGGATGGCTGTCGAATAATGAACTTTACCTTATCTTCAGGAAAAATAAATCTTGATAAAAAGGAGAGGGTGGCTCGAGAAGACAAAGTAAAGTATTACAAGGAAGTGTGCAAAGACCTGGAGTTAGAAAGCCGAAAGGGAAAAACATGCTAGGTATTTCTCAAGCTGAAATAACTGAAGAAAAAATTCAAGCCTCGAGTTGCAATATTGAAGGATTCTATGGGCAAAATATTGAATGACATGGGAACATCAAAAGAAGATGGAAGGAACACACAGAGTCACTGAACCAAAAACAATTGGTCAAAAATCTTAGTTGACTGTATCATAGTTCTAATCAGGTAAAAACCAAGTTAGAAAACCATGGCACAACTGACTTTATCTTATCACCCCGCATAGTCATTCTCTTAAATACTTAAGGGCAAGAAGCTAGTGAGTATAAATCTGTTTCCAGACATCCTTTGAAGGATATGGAGTTAATCATGCCTCCTACTTTCCACTTCTATATTCAGGGTCACTACATTTGGCTGAGCAGATTGTTCACTGCACAAAGACACCCAGTGAAGGGGCGAGATGAAATACTAACTGCACTCTGCTCCCCAGGCTATATACACATGGATTGCCCTTTCTCATAGTAACTGCTTGCTAATTTGCACAAAGATGCTATTTGGGCTAGGGTAAGTTGTGGTTTTCAAGTTAGTTCTACCACCCAATTGTCTCTTATATTTACCAATTCTCCAATGCCCAAGTTAATAATACTCCATCCCTTACCTGAACCATTGCAACAGTCTTCTAATTTGTCTCCCTTTAGCATAATATACAAAATATTTTGCTATATTCCCTCAACTTACCTTATTGGCCTCACCTACCTTTGCAATCTAACATACAGCCTGTGAGTTAGCCACACAGGGCTTCTTGCACATAACAAGCTATTTCGTGCCTCCAGAAAATGGAACAAAAGAAACCCAAGAGAGTTCTGGAGTATCTGAGGTCAAAGGACCTGTGACCCAGTTTTTAGTTGAAGCCAAGCGAAGCATCAAGACTCCAACATTGAAAGTGGATGTTGGGTATGCCTAAGCAGATAAGGCAATAGCCTTACAGGAGAAGCTGCATGTCTGAGAAGGTAATGGAAATAGAGAGAGGTAGAAGGGAAGAAACCTTGTGCTTAGAAACAAGGAATGATTCAGTAGTGACCTGTGGGGCCAATGTCCAAAGAGTTGACAGAAACAAAAACATTTCAGCAGGTGGCAGTGTGCATAGATAGCAATGCGGAGGGCCAGATAGACTCTTCCTGTGCTGATGCCTGGTCACAACTAAACCTAAGAACTCAGACATACCCAGGACAGGAGCACTAAAGTGACTGGGATAATTCTTTACTATCAAGCGAACTGGAGGTTTAATATAGATATTAACTATGTTATAGAAAAGCGGAGTAAACAGTAAAGCGCTCGACTACTTAGTCAAACGGCTGACAGTTCAAACCTATCCAGAGGTGCCTCAGAAGACAGTCCTGATGATCTGCTTCCGGAAGACCACAGTCTTGAAAATCGTATAGAACAGTCCTACCCTGCACACAGGGGGTTGCCATGAGTCGGAATTCACCCAACGGTAACTAACAACATAGAGAAATAAGGTTAGAACTCTTGGCTGCCTGAGTTTTTTAACTCAAATACAAATAATTTCTAAATAGCTCCAAATGTCCCTGGTACATAGTAGGTCCTCAGTGAATGTCAATTGAAAGAGTGAATAAAACTCATGATAATTATTTTAAACTATTTCCAAGTTCTAAAATCCTGTTGTCATCCATCTTTTTATTATCTCCCAAATCCTCTAGTTCCCCACTAGGTGGCGTCTACTCTCTGGAGTTCTTCACTTTGAGTTGCTAATGATTTTTATTCCTAGTGACCCAAGGTTTCTTGTTTGCAGTTGGCCGAGGCCCTTTCAACTGTTCCACTAGAATTGTTTAAGCTCTTCATACATGAAAGTATTTTTCCCCCTCAATCTTTCCCATAACTGCTAGGGGGGAAAGAAAAGACTCCGAAGACTCTTGGTGCAGTCGTTTACGCACAAGAGCAGCCACAGGAAATACATCCGTTCGCTTTCTTAAAAATGTTCTTTGGACACAGATTTTGCAGGATTTTCTCCCCTCTGCATATCTTTCCCAGGCCTGTCTAACTTTTGTGCTCCCCGCCCCTGCCATTTCTCCATCAGAGCTAATATGCCATTTTAGCGTAAATTTATTTTTTAAGTTACCAGTTTAGAATTGTCTGAATTTTGGACAAGAATATACGAGAGCAGCTATGAGTAACTCCAAAGTAACTAACTAGAAAAACTTACTAAGCAAACAAGCTTCTCAAACTGTAGCTTTAAAAATTTGGACATTGTGTTTTCACACTCTGAAAAACAAAATTGAAAGAAAATCTCACCTACTTGAAGATGAGTAATTGAGAAACCAGAAAGATTAGTTGAAAATACCGGAAAGAAGAAAGTAAAAAAAAAAAAATGTTTAAATGTGTTTAACTCTTCTAACATGAAAACTGGGAGAACATGCAGATGATACCACTGAATTATTGTCAATGAGCTTTGAGGGATTTTGTTGTTTGTGAGGGTCCCGTCTGCATCCGGAGCACTGGTGGTGCAGTGGTTAAGACCTATGGCTGCTAACTAAAAAGGTCGGTAGTTTGAATCCACCAGCCGCTTCTTGGAAATCCTGTGGGGCAGTTCTACTCTGTCCTGTTGCTTTGAGTTGGAATAGATAGGATGGCAATGGATGTGTGTCCTCATCTAGTCCACACACCCTGTTGAGGCATCATCCCAGGCAATTTCTGTCACCACCAGTTCTACTACCTGAAGGCTATTCCCTGGTGACTCCCTAGCATGTCTCTCCAGGCCAGACTTCACTCCTGAGATCCAGACCTATGGAGCCAGCAGCCTACTGTGCATCCTCACCTAGATGTCCTCCCAACCAAAAAAAACCAAACCCTTGGCCATCCAGTTGATTCTAACTCACGGCAACCCCACATGTTACAGAGTAGAACTGTTCCATAAGGTTTTCTTGGCTGTAATCTTCATGGAAGCAGATTTCCAGGCCTTTCTTCTGCGGTGCCACTGGATGGGTTTGAAGATGAGTGAAAACCGTTTGTACCACCCAGGGACCTGATATGCCTCCAGGGAACCCAAGTCCAGTAGGTCAAAAGCTTAACCCATGATTCCCTCCACCACCACCACTGCCATCCCTTTAGTCCTTATTTGGACAATGGCATCACCCTGGAGAGAAACCTAGGAATTCCACTCCAATCTCCCTTCTTCCTCATTCCACACCTAATTAATCACCAAATTCTGTCATTTGCACCTACTCTACATCTCTTGTTTCCATCCGTTCCACCCACTCCTAACATTGGTGCTGTGGTTTCAACCCTTATCTCCTCTCACTTGGAGCATTGCTGCAGACCCTTGACTGATTTCCCTGTCTCATTACCCTTCAACTCATTATCTCACTGTCTTCCAAGATTAGTCTTTACAAAATGTAAATATGGTCATACGACGAAGTCTTCTGGTTAAAACCTCTAGGCTAAGGCTCCAAACTCCTCTGGAAGCCCCTGGGTCAATCCCTACCTACTTCTCTAATCCACCAGTGCACCCTGACTTGAACCCTGTATTCCAGCCTTCAAAACTACTTACACCCACCAAGGGCACCTACTCTTTCATGTGTCCATGCTTTTATGAATGTTCATATTACACCCTTTTTCTGGAATGTCCTTTCCTTTTCTCTTTATCCCATATTCATCTAGAAAACTCCTGTTTATTCTTCAAGACTCAGATCACCCCCCAAACCAACCATTCCTTTCTCTGTTCTGGCCTGGTATCGTGTATGTAAATCCACTACGGTGTTACCATATTTTAATGCCAATACTTTGAGTTCCTAAAGAGCAGGGACTGTTTCTGACTTGTGTATTCTCAAGTGATAAACACTGTGCCAGATCCTACTCAGTACTCAGAATATCTCAAACTATGAATGAATGAAGAGCCAGGACATTGATTATCAAAATTACTATTAATGAGCGAAGCACTGTGCTAAAACTTTATAAACATTATTTCATTTAATTCTCTCAAGAGCTCAATGAGTTAAGTTCTACAATTGTTCTATTTTGTAGATGGGAAGTTTTGGGAAGTTAAAGAACATATGCAAAATCACAGAGCCTAGTCAATGAAGGGGTTAGTTTGACCAGAGCTCAATCTCTTAACCTCAAATCAATGCTGTTTCCTCAATGACTAAATACAAGAAAACATTATTTTGACTTTCAAAAAATTAAAAAACAAGGAATATCATGGATTCTATGAGCTAACCACCTGTGGGATTAACACTGTTTCCAGGGAAAAATCAGGAGTAACTCTCAAGCATAATTTGTGAGCATATAGTAAGGGGAGTCAAATATCACTGGGCATCCCAAACCAACTTCTTTCCCTTCCAGGGGGTTAGAATTACTTGGCTGAAACCACGGGAGTACAGTAGGTATGTGTAGGTGTGTGACTCCTAACATCCTTTGCTCCTAGAGTAACATTCATGACAGTTGGAGTGTTGACTCCCAGTTTCGAGGGTGAGCACTTATGAATCTAACCAGCATTGCTTAAGCATTTTGTTTGTAGGACTACCATCTGCAGTACTTGATAAAAATAGATACTCAGTCTCCACACCCAGAAACTCCGAATCAGTAGATCTAAGTGGTCACGAATCTGCCCCCAGGAGATTCTGATACAATTAAGCCACGAATCACGCTTTAGAAACACGTACCCAAACAAATCGTGAGTACCTGTCCCTTTGCTAGAAACCTAAGCTTAAGCCAGTCGGTAGTAAGAATTATCCTGGTGAGAGTTATTGATCTAGGCATGGACAGGTGATAGGTTTACCAACTGTCCTGGTTTGCCTGGGACTTTCCTGGTTCTAGCACCAAAAGCCTGATGTCCCAGAAGGCCCTCAGTCCCAGGCAAACTGGGATGTTAGATCATCCTAAAGGTGATTTAGGAGATTGTCCTAGTCAGACTGAAAGACAAGACTTCTATTCACACTCTCTCTCCTTCCCACTCTCCCTCTGGACACAAACAAAAAACCATGTTTTCCCCATTGCTATTAGCAACCATCTTACAACCGCAAAGGAAGCTGGCCTGAGGACAAGACATTAAAAAAGGTAGAGCCAAGCTACAAGCAGCAAAGTAGAGGTTTGGACCATGCCTAGAGCCCTCCCTACCTCTGTGCACTAATAAATGTCCTTCTTGTTTATTCCAGGTTGATTTAGAGTTTCATTCTTGCAGGCAAAAACATCCTAACTAATGCAATTTGGCAAATCAGGAGGTTAAGAAGAAACATGACTAAGTCCCTTTAAGACCAAATGAAGATCTGGTGTTAAAAACAGACCAGAAAGGTGAATCTGTCGTTTTTTATTGTACATAGTGAATTCTTCTGTGTTCTGTCTTGTTGAGAGTTATGGAAAAAAAAATAGCGAGTATCTGAATCAATATGTAAAATATTCTCCAAAAGCTGGCACAAAGGCCTAAATCTTACAAGTTGAAATTTAATAGCCATAAATGTAAAGCTCTACTCTTAGGTCCAAAACAGTAATTTTGTAAGTACAAGATGGAGGAAATGTGTCTTAAGAGCAACACGTGTGAAAAGATTTAGGGATCTGGGTTGAGTGTAAGCTCAGTATAAGCCAACGGTGTGATGTGGTTGCCAAAAACGCTAATGCAACTGTAGGCTGCCTTACTCGAAATGTAAGGAGGATTTCCTACAGGCCACACCAGCCACAATAACCTTTTACAAAACAGTGTTTTTTGTTCTGTAATCAACTGTGTTCACCCATTGAACCCAAGGGAATTCTAGATACCATTCCCCCACCAACTCTTCCTGGGAATCCTTTGGGTTTGTCTTACTGTGAACTTGTCACTCTCCATCTCAGAAAATATCTCAACCCTGGATTAGCCTAGCTGTCTGCTTTCTACATTCTCATGTCCAAGCTCCTAACACTGAAGAAAATCAGATAAATGATAGCACTACAAACCCATCTTCACCCTAAACTACGACCTCCACACTTCAGCAATCTTTCGTGTCCCTAGACAGTACTCTGTCCTCTTTCCCTTAAATTTCACTGATCTCCTCAAGACTCAAACTGTATTTTTCCCTTACATGACCTGACCTCTTTCTTCAGGAAAATGTAACATGATTTAACACAGACCTTGCCTTCATCTGCTTCCTTAAGACCTCAGCCCTCTTTCTTTCTGGGAATCTCCATGGAATGTCCACACTAGACTAAGACACTGAGATCTGTGAAGGCCAAAAGTCATCTCCAACTGGGCATCCCCTGGTATGTCCATGTTTTCCATGGTTCCCTTTAGTTCCAAGCCCCTGCCATCGTAGGACAAAGAATCAAAGTGCCAGGATCCTCTGGGTGCCATAGTACGGATGTGTTTCAATTAACTCTGTTCCCTAGAGTCAGTTGGTACCTCCATATCCCAAGAAAAACAGCTTTTGCTGGTGCCTTTCCTCTCAAAGGGGCTAGGAGATGCTGTCTCTTTTTTTCCATTCCCACCTTCACCCACCCCTGGCAACTAAAACTTCCCTCCGCTTCATCATGTCACTAAAAGAAAAGGCTCTCCTGGAAACTGACTCATACTGCTCTGGGTCTGTTTCTCAAATTCATCCATCATACCCAGGCATGTTTACAATTCAGCTATGAACACAGCCCAGGCCAAAGATGAGTCTCCTCCACCTGTAAAAATGAGAGGCCAATGAAAAGAAAGTCAAATTTCTGCTTTTTCACATTTGAACCTCCCCTCTCTGCTCTCTCACCTCAGCAGAAAGGAGTGTCTCCTCCTTTCTTCACCACTGCATTGTGTGACACTTCTCTCCACTTCAGAATTCATTTCTCTCTAGAATCTCCAACCTCTCTCTTTTTGGGGTTTTTCTTTTTTGCACATACACATACTCAAGACTTTCTAATACCTCTAAAGATAATAGAACAAGGTATTTTTTAAAAAATCTCTTGGCGGTGTGGCATAACAAATAAAACATGTACCTCAGAGTAAAACTGAATGTGAATTCTCCTCCATAAATCATCTCAGATCTTTCTCCTTTGAGTATTCTAAGTGGAATCGACTAAGCAAGGACAGTCTTTTTTTTTTTTTTTCCCCAAGGAGGATTGATAGGGAGATCGTAGTGAGGGGAGCAGAGATGGAGGGCAACTATGTATTTTCCTTCTTCTCCTGCTTCTCTTGTATCGTGGTTGACTTTCAAAAGAAGAGAATGTAGGGTCTGTTTCCTGACCCCGAGTACTTTAACAGAGCCTCTCAAGATGCTCAAGGCCACTTCAGAACTGAGGCCTGCGGTCTGCTCTGGGACTGAACCAGAGGGTGGGCTCTGAGCCAGCCAAGATTGTATAGCCCATTCTGTTTGTTCCTGTGGTGGTTCAGCACTGACACTTCCTGGGTCTCCACTGAAAGGCCACCCCACCCCAGCAACCAGAGTGCTCAATTGAACTCCCGTATACATAGCCTGTCTGTCATTAGCGTAGTTTTGCCAGTGTTTTTACAGCACACGCCTTATTAACTCCTACCTGGCTTTCCAGTGCCACCTTCTAGTCTCTCCTCAAACAACACCATGTGACTTTCACTGCTCTTCATCTCTCTACTCTAAAGAAACATCTCTCACTGAGATCAACGAGGGCCACTTTGCCATTAAACTCAATCAACATTTTTCAATCCTTATACTACCTACATTTGGTGCTGGTTTTTATTTACCTCTTCTTAAAACTCTTTTTCTTTGGTTTCCATTAAATACTTTGTTTCAGCACCTCTTTCTATTTTTTGTACCTTTCCACACTTAGTCTTAGTTGCATTTCATTCCCTTGAGTGTTAGTGTTCCCCAAGAATCTGGTTTTTGCCTCCATTCTTTTATCTCTTCACCCTCTCCTTGAATTTGATCTCACTCACCCCAAGGGTCTTGACTACATCTGCATGCTTACTACTCAAAGCTATGTATGTCCTTAATTCCAATCTCCCTTCTGAGTTCCAAGCCCATTTTTTCCCCTAAATATCAATGGGATACCAGTAAAAGACCTCAAATTCATCACGTCCAAAATTAAACCTGTCATCACCCTCTTCCATACCAACTCCAGGCCTTCTCTGTCTCCTATTTTGTGTCTCTGTTAATGGCTCCATGATGTGTAGACCTGGAGGACATACGGAACCTTTCCATTTCCGTCATGCAGCCCATCTCTTCTGTCACCATAACCTCATATCTTCTGTAGATGCCCAACTTTCACTGATTTAGTTCAGGCCTGCATCACTGTCTAGATGATGGCAGTAACTTCCTAGCTGGCCTTCTTACCTCTAATCTGTACCTGCCTCCCTTACCTTCTAATCTCAATATTATTGATTTCTTTTTTTTTCTAACAACGTAATTGTCTCATCACTTTGTTTAAAATCCTTTAGTAGTGGCTTCTCGCAGTAGTCAAGACAAATCCCAAGTCCCTTGTTGTGGACTATATTGTTGCTGTTAGCTGCTGTCAAGTCGGCTCTGACTCATGGTGACCCCATGAACAACAGAACAAAATGCTGCCCAGTCCTGCACCATCACAATGATCAGTTATGGGTCAAATCGTTGTGACCCATACGGTTTTCTTCAGCTGATTTTTGGAAGTAGATTGCCAGACCTCTCTTCCTAGTCCCTCTTAGTCCGGTAGCTCTGCTGAAACCTGTGTAGCTTCACAGCAACCTGTAAAGCTCCACAGATAGACGGGTGCTAGCTGTGCGTGAGGTGCATTAGCTGGAAACAAGCCCAGGTCTCCCACGTGGTGGGGGCCAGAACTCTAACATTGAACCACTGCTGCCCCCATAATTATCTATCTCTTGTGTCCCTTTCCAGCCTCTTTATCAGCACTCTCCAACTCAGTTCATATGTCATAGCTACATGGAATGGCTTACGATTCTAAGAATATTTTGGTACCAAAAATGAATAAACATAAATAAATGAGAAATTGCAAAATCTCCCTTCCCTTGAAAAACATCAGTTTCAACCCAAAACTTACAGTCAATGGTGTACCTGTGCATTTCTCCCGGCACTAGATTGTGTGATCCCTAAAGGCAGTAATAGATTTTTTTCCTATATTTTTATCTTTAATGCTTAGCATGGTGCCTTGCCTACTGTGTTGTTCAGGAAATGGATGGAAGCAAACTAGAAAAAGGGAGTAAGAAAGAAGAGGAAGAAAGAGAAGAAAAAATAATAGAGTGAAAGAGGGAGGAGGAAGAGAGAAGGGAAGAGAGGGAGAGTGGGAGGAAAGAAGGAAGGAAAGAAGGGGGGAGGAAAGAAGAGAGGACATTTGTTTATGTCACTATTCTGCCATTTTTTGCTATTACTTGCACACCGTCTTTTTGGTCTTTCTCTGTTTTACAAACACTTGCATCATTAAAGCTTACAAGGCAATTTTTTAATTAAGCAACTTAATAAAAGAATTTTTATTTGAGTGACAGAAAGAATATCTACCCTAAAGCATCTAAGAATTTTGTTGAAGAGCAAGGATCTAAGCATCTGCAGATAGCTTTTTTTTTTTTTTTAAGGAATGTCAGGAATTGAACAGAATTATTAACTTTACCTCTCATTAGTATTTAACCTTAGGTATATTTTTATATCTTTAGCAAACAGGAGTGAGAATATTAAAGTTCCTCTGCTAGTTGAATATTCCAAACATCCTGCACTCCCAATTTAGGCAACATCCAGAGCCTGAGGTAATAACACTGCAAGATTAGTCAGCGTTAGAACACTTTCTTCCTGTTTTTTTTATCATCGGTAAGGCACACCGTATGATAGCCTTCTCTTCCTTTCTCTCAGATGCTTCAACTTTCCCCCAGCTGATATGTGGACTTGTGTGTCCAGGTGAAGCTGGACACAGGGAAGAGATTTGAGTGCCAAGGTGTCCAGGAAAACCTCCAAGTGCTAAACAGGCTATCATAAGATACCACCAGCACACACAAAGAAGATCAGAAAGAACTTTCCCAGGCAATTTCTGGAAAAGTTGCATCTGATTAAGGTGAATGCCTTGGAATCAAGGCACTGTGTACTCTCCTGATAGCAGTCATATAATTTGGGAGCTCACGGATTTATGTTGGAAGATAAAATATTATGTTTTTGGTGTTTAAAAGCCTTGGCCAGAAATGTACACTTTTGGACAAACCAAAACTACAAGCAATATTAAAGGGAGTATTTTAGTCAGAAAATCAATAATATCAGGTATCAACCCAAGACTAGAACACTGGACAGAGAAACCAGAGGTCAACCCAGACAGGAAAATCACAAAAATAAATCAAGATAAAGAAAACACTCAAAACAGGGCAACAGTGATGCTATTATGTAAAAGAAGACAACATTAAAACAAGAAAGAGTGACTAAGAAATGTAGCCATAGATCTTTCAAACGGAGAGGAAGACAAGGTGATATAAAGAAATAAAAGATAGGTTGAAACTTAGAAAAATAGGGGTAAATATCAAGGTAACCACAAAGGAGAATAACTACCCTACTCATCAAAATAAAACACAAGAAAAAAACACAGAGTCTGCAGAAACAAAAATGAATGAGAGGAAAAGACAATATATAAAGATAAACTACTCAGCACAAAAAATTAAGTGTGAAAAAGAAACTGTCAACAACACACAAAAAAAAGACATCAAAATGACAGCACAAAACTCATACCTATCCATACTTATGCTGAATCTAAATGGACTAAATGCACCAATAAAGAGACAGAGAGTGGCAGAATGGATTAAAAAAACATGGTCTGTCTATACGTTGCCTACAAGAGACACATATTAGAGTTAGAGACAAAAACAAACTAAAACACGAAGGATGGAAAAAATATATCAAGCAAACAACAATCAAAAAAGAGCAGGAGTGGCAATATTAATTTCTGACACAATAGACTTCAAAGTTAAATCCACCACAAAGGGTAAGGAAGAACACTATATAATGATTAAAGGGACAATGTATCAGGAGGATATAGCCATATTAAATATTTATGCACCCAATGACAGGGCTGCAAGATACATAAAACAAACTCTAACAGAATTGAAAAGTGAGATAGACAGCACCACAATTATAGTAGGAGACTTCAACACACCAGTTTTTGTGAAGGACAGGACAACCAGAAAGAAGCTCAATAAAGGCATGGAAGATCTAAATGCCACAATCAACCAACTTGACCTTATAGGCATATACAGACCACTCCACCCAACAGCAACCAACTATACTTTCTTTTCTAGTGCACATGGAACATTCTCTAGAATAGACCACATATTAGGTCATAAAGCAAGCCTTAGCACAATCCAAAACATTGAAATATTACAAAGCATCTTCTCTGACCATAAGGCCATAAAAGTGGAAATCAATAACAGGAAAAGCAGGGAAAAGAAATCAAACACTTGGAAACTGAACAATACCCTGCTCAAAAAAGGCTGGTTATACAAGACCTTAAGAACGGAATAAAGAAATACATAAAGTCCAATGAGAATGAAATGCTTCCTATAAGAACTTTTGGGACACAGAGAAAGCAGTGCTCAGAGGTCAATTTATAACAATAAAAGCACACATAGAAAAAGAAGAAACAGCCAAATCAAAGAATTATCCCTACAACTTGAACAAATAGAAAGAGAGCAACAAAAGAAACCCTCAGGCACCAGAAGAAAGCAAATAATAAAAATTAGAGCAGAATTAAATGAAATAGAAAACAGAAAAACAATTGAAAGAATTAACAAGACCAAAAGCTAGTTCTTTGAAAAAATTAACAAAACTGATAAATCATTGCCAAACTGACAAAAGAAAAACAGAGGAAGCAAATAGCCTGAATAAGAAATGAGATGGGCGATATTATAACAGACCCAACTGAAATTACAAGAATTATATCAGATTACTATGAAAAATTGTACTCTAACAAATTTGAAAACCTAGAAGAAATGGATGAATTTCTAGAAACATACTACCTACCTAAACTAACACAAACAGAGGTACAACAACTAAATAGACCCATAACAAAAAAAGAGATTGAAAAGGTAATCAAAAAACTCCCCCCAAAAAAAGCCCTGGCCCAGACGTGTTCACTACTACTAAAGGTATTTCAAAGCATAAAAAATGAGGGAATACTACCAAACTCATTCTATGAAGATGGCATGTCACTGATACCAAAACCAGGTAAAGACACCACAAAAAAAGAAGTTTACAGACCTATATCACTCATGAACTTAGATGCCAAAATCCTCAACAAAATTCTACCCAATAGAATTCAACAACATATCAAAAAAATAATTCACAATGACCAAGTGGGATTCATACCAGGTATGCAGGGATGGTTCAACAGTAGCAAAACAATTAATGTAATCCACCATATAAATAAAACAAAAAACAAGAATCACATGGTTTTATCAGTTGATGCAGAAAAGGCATTTGACAAAGTTCAACACCCATTCATGATAAAAACTCTCAGCAAAATAGCAATAGAAGGAAAATTCCTCAACATAATAAAGGGCATTTATACAAAGCCAATAGCCAACATCATCCTAAATAGAGAGAGTCTGAAAGCATTCCCCTTGAAATCAGGAACCAGACAAGGATGCCCTTTATCATCACTCTTATTCAACGTTGTGCTGGAGGTCCTAGCTAGAGCAATTAGGCTAAAAAGCTCAGATAAAGAAAAAAAGGGCATTCAGGTTGGTAAGGAAGAAGTAAAAGTATCTCTATTTGCAGATGACATGATCTTATACACAGAAAACCCTAAAGAATCCTCAAGAAAACCACTGAAACTAATAGAAGAGTTCAGCAGAGTATCAGGATACAAGGCAAACATAGAAAAATCAGTTGGATTCCTCTACACCAACAAAAAGAACATCGAGGAGGGAATCACAAAATCAATACCATTTATGGTAGCCCCCAAGAAAATAAAATACTTAAGAATAAACCTTACCAGAGATGTAAAAGACCTATACAAAGAAAACTACAAGACACTATTGCAAGAAACCAAAAGATCCCTACATAAATGGAAAAACATACCTTGCTTATGGATAAGAAGACTTAGCATTGTAAAAATGTCTATTTACCAAAAGCCATCTATAGATACAACGCAATTCTGATCCAAATTTCAACGACGTTTTTTAATGAGATGGACAAACAAGTCACCAACTTCATGTGGAAGGGAAAAAGGTCCCAAATAAGTAAAGCATTAACTGAAAAATAAGAACAAAGTGCGGGGCCTCACTCTACCTGATTTTAGAACCTATTATTCTGCCACAGTAGTCAAAAAAGCCTGGTACTGGTACAACAGATACATGGATCAATGGAACGGAATTGAGAATCCAGACATAAATCTACCCACATATGAGCAACTGATATTTGCCAAAGGCCCAAATTCAGTTAAATGGGGGAAAAGACAGTCTCTAGAATAAATGGTGCTGGCATAACTGGATATCCATCTGCAAAAAAGAAACAAGACCTATACCTCACACCATGCACAAAAACGAACTCAAAATGGATCAAAGACCTAAATATAAAATCTAAAACGATAAAGATCATGGAAGAAAAAATAGGGACAATGCTAGGAGCCCTAATACATGACATAAACAGTATAGAAAACATTACTAACAATGCAGAAGAGAAACTAGATAACTGGGAGCTCCTAAAAATCAAACACCTGTGCTTATCCAAAGACTTCACCAAAAGAGTAAAAAGATTACCTACAGACTGAGAAAAACTTTTTAGCTATGACATTTCCGACCAGCGCCTGATCTCTAAAATCTACACAATACTGCAAAAACTCAACTACAAAAAGACAAATAACCCAATTAAAAAATGGGCTAAAGATGAAGAACAGGCACTTCCCTAAAGAAGACATTCAGGTGGTGAAAAGGTACATGAGGAAATGCTCAAGATCATTAGCCATTAAACCAAAACCAAACCAAACCCAGTGCCATTGAGTCAATTCCAACTCATAGCGACCCTATAGGACAGAGTAGAACTGCCCCACAGAGTTTCCAAGGCACGCCTGGCGGATTTGAACTGCCGACCCTTTGGTTAGCAGCCATAGCACTATGCCACCAGGGTTTCCCATTAACCATTAGAGAAATGCAAATCAAAACTATAGTGAGATTCCCTCTCACTCCAACAGGGCTGGCATTAATCCAAAATCACAAAATAATAAATGTTGGAGAGGTTGTGGAGAGACTGGAATGCTTATACACTGCTGGTGGAAACGTAAAACGGTACAACCACTTTGGAAATCAATTTGGCGCTTCTTTAAAAGGCTAGAAATAGAACTACGGTACAATCCAGCAATCCCACTCCTTGGAATATATCCTAGAGAAATAAGAGCCTTTACACAAACAGATATTTGCACATCCATGTTCATTGCAGCACTGTTTACAATAGCAAAAAGATGGAAGCAATCAAGGTGCCCATCAACGGATGAATGGATAAATAAATTATGGTAAATTTCCACAATGGAATACTACTCATCGATTAAGAACAATGATGAATCCATGAAACATTTCATAACATGGAGAAATCTGGAAGGCATTATGCTGGGTGTAATTAGTCAGTTGCAAAAGGACAAATATTGTATAAGACCACTATTATAAGAACTTGAGAAATAGTTTAAACAGAAAAGAAGATATTCTTTGATGGTTACTTAAGTGGGGAGGGAGGAACGAAGGGAGAGGGGCTTTCTTTAGTGATAAGAACTCTTTCAGGTAAAAGACAACACACAATACAGGAGAGGTCAGCACAACTGGACTAAATTGAAAGCAAGGAAGTCTCCTGAATAAACTGAATGCTTCAAAGGCCAGTGTAGCGGGGGAGGAGTTTAGGGACCATGGTTTCAGGCAACATCTAAGTCAATTGGCATAATAAAATCTATTAAGATAACATTCTGCATTCCACTTTGGGGAGTGGCGTCTGGGGTCTTAAACGCTAGCAAGCGGCCATCTAAGATGCATCAATTGGTCTCAATCCACCTGGAGCAAAGGAGAATGAAGAGCTCCAAAGACACAAGGTAATTATGAGCCAAGAGACAGAAAGGGTGTCATAAACCAGAGACTACATCAGCCTGAGACCAGAAGAACTAGATGGTGCCCGGCTACAAACGATGACTGCCCTGATGGGGAACACAACAGAGAACCCCTGAGGGAGCAGGAGAGCAGTAGGATGCAGACCTCAAATTCTCATAAAAAGACCAGACTTAATGGTTTGACTGAGACTAGAAGGACCCTAGTGGTCCTGGTCCCCAGACGTTCTGTTAGCCCAAGACAGGAACCATTCCCAAAGCCAACTCTTCAGACAGGGATCAAACTGGACAATGGTATAGAAAATGATACTGGTGAAGAGTGAGCTTCTTGGATCAAGTAGACACTTGAGACTGTGCTGGCTTCTCCTGTCTCAAGGCGAGATGGGGGGGCAGAAGCGGTCAGAAGCTGGCCGAATGGACTAGAAAAGAGAGAGTGGAGGGATGGAGTATACGGTCTCATTAGGGGGAGAGCAATTTGGAGTATATAGCAAGGTGTGTATAAATTTTTGTGTGAGAGACTGACTTGATTTGTAAACTTTCACTTAAAAAAAAAAGCACAAAAAAAAAAAAAGAAAGAAACCTTACGGAGCAGTTCTACACTGCACTAACCTTGTTTTACAGATGAGGAGCCTGAGACCTCGAGGGTTAACTTGACAAACTTAGATGTGGGATTTGAATTCCCTACTAGTGGACACTCTAGTGACTCTCTAGTTAGTCATCTCCTGACGCTAACTTTGAAAGAACTTCCTGGTATGAGCTTTCTATCAAGTTTAAGGTCATGCAATAAATAACAAGCCAGGACAAAAAGAAGTAGAAATGAATACACAAGACAGCTAAAACTGTGCCAAAGACACATTCCATCTTTTAATAGTTTTCACTGAAAAAGTAAATCCTGGGACTCAAACAAGTTTGTCAGGCTTGTTACCAGTTCTAATGGCTGGGTTTACATTTCCCCTGAATTGCAGCCAGGTGCAGAGGGTATCTAGGCGGGGATGGGGCCCTGGTAGGGTGGGTGCCCTGGGCATCACTTGAGGCAGGGTGCCAATGAGCAGTTTCTATTGGCCATCTCCAGCTTTTATTTCCAGCTGTGAGAGATCATTCAACAATTTAACACTAAATGCCCTAGGTACTATTTTCCCAAATAGGCCCCTGGCCAGGTGGGATAAGATATGTGTTTTGTTTTAAGGTATATTTGGAGAAGAATGACTGCCCTGGTGGGTGGGTACAAAATGCAAAACACACCAGCAGACCCTGGCTTCTTTGTGTTTTGAGAAGGCCTTTTTCTGCTGGGGTTGCTAGCACTCCACTGATTAGCATAAATTCCATCTGGCCTCTGAGCTCTTGTTAAGTGAAGGAGGTTAGCCCAGTGGGAAAAATGAGTCCAGGGACTTTGGGAGACAGTTGATTCAATACTCAGAGTTCAGTTAAGCCTAAAGTTCAACCTATTTAATTATTCATCTCTAAGCACAACAGAGTAGAAAACCTTGTTTGCTTAATCTATATCTCATTATGCCACAATTTCCTTTTTATATCCTGATTTATATATATTCACTGACCATATTACTTTTAATGCTAAACATAACATGTTCCTCTTGGTTTAAATATGATGTGGGAAAAACACAGTCCTATTTAAAAATTTCAAAGAATATATTCTTCACACTTAGAAAAGTTCAATTATTTCTTATTTAATTATAAGCTCCTGTGTTAGAGGCAAGAAAGTCACTAATGATGAAACAGTTAAGAGGATAAAATAATTTGACACTGTTTCGTTAGTTTGGTTTTTCTTAAGAAGAAAACTTATTTTAACTTTATTTTTTCCACAGAATGTATTAATAAAAGGAAAATAGAAGTTACTCACATACTATAATAACTAGACTTAGCGTGTACATGAATTTTCAGCATCCTATTAAAAAAAATAAAGAAAAAATAAAGACGTATTTGCAACACTAAAATGACTGTAGATTCTGGGTTATTTAACATAATCTTATGAATTTTTTTTTTTTTTATGAATGAGGTAGAAACCCTGGTAGCGTAGTGGTTAAGTGCTATGGCTGCTAGCCAAAAGGTCGGCAGTTCAAATCCACCAGGTGCTCCTTGGAAACTCAATGGGGCAGTTCTACTCTGTCCTATGAGGTTGCTATGAATCAGAATCGCCTTGACAGCAACGGATTTGGTTTGTTTTTTATGAATGAGGTAGTCTGATAAGAATTTTCTTCATTGAATATAGATTAAATACTTTCAAATAATTATAATTTCCTGGTCACTGAAGTGCTTTGTTAAATCATTCTTTGTTAAATCAGAAGCTATTTTAAAATCTTATATGTTTTAGGGTAACCACAATTAGTACTAATTAATACAATTTATCTTGTAACTGCCAACAAACAAGTGATTGTTAAGAGAAATGCCAGATTAGCAGAGCGACCAGCAAATCATATTTCACTTTAATTAACATTTAATATTTTGTGCCCCCTCTTTTGTATTCGTATTTAAAGTTCTTTTTTTAGAAATAACAATTTTAGCAGTCGTGAACGCCAAAACTCTACAGCCAGTAAAATGCAATTGCACACAGTTTCTCGCTCCCTACATGCTGTCATTACAAAATGCTATTTGGCATGATAGACATACTGCTTGTCGAAATCCCCATGTGATATTAAGAGCCAAACAAGTTAAGAACCACATCTCACTAGAAACACACTAACACAAACTGAATTTGAAAATCTGAACAGATCCATAACAAGAGAAGAAATGGAAAAGGTAAAAAAAAATCTCCCAACAAAAAAAGCCCTGGCCCAAATGGCTTCACTGAAGAGTTCTACCATTCAGAGAAGAGCTTGCACCAGTACTACAAAAAGTATTTCAGAACACAGAAAAGGAAGCGATACTTCTGAATTCATTCTGTGAAGCCAGAATAAACCTCATATCAAAACCAAGTAAAGACACCACAAAAAAGAAAATTACAGACCAATATCTTTCATGAATATAATTGCAAAAATTCTCAACAAAAGTCTAGCCAACAGAATTCAGCATCATATCAAAAAAATAATATGCCATGACTAAGTGAGATTCATACCAGGTATGCAAGGATGGTTCCACATTAGAAAATCAATCATTATAACCTACCACATAAATAAAACAATCACATGATCATCTCAATCAACACAGAAGAAGGCATTTGATAAAGTCCAACACCTATTCCTGATTTAAAAAAAAAACTCTCAATAAAATAGAAATACAAGGAAAATTCCTCAATATAATAAAGAGTGTCTATACAACCAACAACCAACAGGCAACATCATTCCTAATGGAGAGAGGCTGAAAACATTCCCCTTGAGAACAGGAACATGACAAGGATGCCCTTTATCACCACTCCTATTTAACATTGTGCTGGAAGCTCTTGCTAGAGCAATAAGGCAAGAAAAAGAAATAAAGGGCATCCAGATTGGAAAGGAAGAAGTAAAACTATCCCTATTTGTGGATGATATGATACTATACATAGACAACCCAAAGGACTGCACAAGTAAACTACTGGAACTAATAGAAAGATTCAGTAGAGTAGCAGGATACAAGAAAAACATTCAAAAATCAGTTGGATTCCTATACACCAATAAAGAGAACTATGAAAAGGAAATCAGGAAAGCATACCATCTATAATAGACCCTAAAAAATAAAATACTTAGGAATAAATCTAACCAGGGATGTAAAAGACCTATACAAAGAGAACTACAAAACACTACTGAAAGAAGCCAAACGAGATCTACATAAATGGAAAAACATACCATGCTTATGGATAAGTAGACTTGACATTGTGAGAATGTCAATTCTACCCAAAGCAATCTACAAATACAGTGCAATCATAAGCAAAATACCAACAGTATTCTTTAAAGAGATGGAAAGACTAATTATTAATATTATATGGAAAGGGAAAAGGCCCCAGGTAGTTAAAAAAAAAAAAAAAGAAGAAGAAAATAGAAGGACGCACACTACCTGACCTCAGAACCTATTATACAGCTACGGTAGTCAAAACAGCCTGGTACTGATGCTGTAAGGGGAACGGGGAGAGCTTGCACTCTTGAAGCTGGAGAGACAAGGGGTGGTGACATTCCTCAATAAGATGGTCCCTACGTAGTTAAACTTCAAGCCAAGGAAATGATCCCTATAAGGGCCCCTAACCTGATAAAGCCCCTAACTTGATAAGGTCCCTAACTTGGTAACTAAACCTTAACCAAAGGAAGTAGTCTCTATAGGGGTCCCTGTCTTGGCTGATTAAACGTTAATGGGGAGAGATAAGAGACAAAAAAAGTGTATAAAACCCTAAGAAAACGACTATCGGGGCACTCAGATTCTTTCTCTACCTGAGTAGCCCGCTTGACGCTTCATAGTCAAGTGTACTTTTACTACTAACCCTCTGCTTGCTAATAAACCTCCGCTTGCTTGGCACTATTTGTCTCAGTGTTTGAATTCTTTCCTACACCGAAGACCAGAACCGAGGCCACTCTCCAGTAACATTACAACGATAGACACATTGACTAACAGAATAGAATTGAGAACTCACGTAAATCTATCCACCCAGAGTTACCTGATCTTCAACAAAGGCCCAAAGTCTGTTAAATGGGGAAAAGACAGTCTTTTTAACAAATGATGCTGGCAACACACACACAAAAAAATACACCAGGACCCATACCTCATACCATACACAAAAAAAAAACTAATTAAAAATGGATCAAAGACCTAAATATAAAACCAAAAACTATAAAGATCATAGAAGAAAAAATAGGATCAATGCTAGAGGCCCTAATATACAGCATAAATAGGATACAAGCCATAACTAACAATATAGAAACACCAGAAGACAAGTTAGATAACTGGGATCTTCTAAAAATTAAACACTTAAGCTCATCAAAAGACTTCACCAAAAGAGTAAAAAGAGAGCCTACAGACCGGGAAAAATTTTAGGTTATAACATAACCGACAAAGGCCTAATCTTTAAAGTCTATAGGAAAATCTAATGCCTCTACAACAAAAAGACAAATAATCCAATTAAAAAACAGGCAATGGATATTGTGATGGTTAAGGTTGTGTGTCAACTTGGCTGGACCATGATTCTCAGTGGTTTGGCTGTTATGATGTAGCTTGACAGTCATATCATCTTGTGATCACTTCCATGATGAGATTTGATATAATGTGATCACCTCCATGATGGAATCTGCTATAAGTAGCCAATCAGTTGAAAGGGAGTTCCCTTGGGCATGTGGCCTGCATCAAATATAAGTGGACATTCTGGCAAGGCTTGTGGGCTTTTGCTCACTCTGGATCTTACAGCTGGCTCCTGTTTATCTGACATCGGTCCTTGGGACTTGAGCTAGCAGCTTACCTGTGGTCTTACCTGGCGATCTTGGGACTCATTAACCTTAACAGCCTGTGAGCAACAGCCCTGCTCTCTGACCTGCCAGTTTTGGGTTTGTCAGCCCCTGTGGTTACGTGAATCAGGAGAAGCTTCTATCCTGACCCATGGACTTGGGATGTTCCAGCCATTTCCTTCATATAAATCTCTCTGTGTATATATTTATATGATTTACTGGTTTTGCTTCTCTAGAGAACTCAGCCTAAGACAGACACGAACAGACACTTCACTAAAGAAGGCATTCGGGGGACTGACAGACACACGAGGATATGTTCACGATCATTAGCCATTAGAGAAATGCAAATAAAAGCTACAATGAAATAACATCTCACCCCAACATTACTGGCACTAAACAGAAAATAACAAATGTTGGAGAGTCTATAGGGAGACTGGAACTCTTATGCACTGCTGGTAGGAATGTAAAATGGTAAAACCATTTTGGAAAACGATATGGCACTTCCTTAAAAAGCTAGAAATAGCAATACCATATGTTCTAGCAATCCCGCTCTTAGGAACATATCCTAGGGAAATAAGAGCCGTCACATGAATAGACATACACACAGCCATGTTCATTGCAGAATTATTTACAACAGCAAAAAGGTGGAAATAATCTCAGTGCCCATCAACAGATGAACAGATAAACAAACCATGGTGCATACACACAATGGAATACTAAAAAAATGACAATAATGAACAATGATGAATCTATGAAGCATCTCACATCATGGGTGAATCTGGAGGGCATTATGCTGAGTGAAATAAGTCAATCACAAAAAGATAAATACTATATGAGACTACTATTATAACAATCTTTGATGGGTAGGATGGAGAGGAGGGAAAAACAAAAACACTAGCTAGACAATAGATAAGTGATAACTTTGGTGATAAGTAAGCCAGTACACGATACTTGGGAAGTCAGCGTATCTTGACCAAGGCAAGGTCATGGAAGCTTCATAGATACATCCAAACTCCCTGAGGGACCGAATTTCTGAGCCAACGGCTGGGGACCACAGTCTCAGGGGACATCTAGCTCAACTGGCATAACATAGTTTATAAAGAAAATGTTCTTCATCCTACTTTGGTGAGTAGCATCAGGGGTCTTAAAAGCTTGAAAGCAGCCATCGAAGATACTCCACTGATCTCACCCCATCTGGAATAAGGGAGAATGAAGAAAGAAAAAGACACAAGGAAAAGATTAGTCCAAAGGACTAATAGACCACGACTATCACAGCCTCCACCAGACTGAATCCAGCACAATTAGATGGTGTCCAGCTACCACCACTGTCCACTCTGGCAGGGATCGCAATAGAAGGTCCCGGACAGAGCTGGAGAAAAATGTAGAACAAAATTCTAACTCACAGAAAAAGACCAGGCTGACAGAGACTGGATAAACCCTGAGAGTATGGCCCCCAGACATCCTTTTAACTTAGTACTAAAGTCACTCTTGATTTTCACCTTTCAGCCAAAGATCAGACAGGTACATGAAATGAGACTAAAGGGGCACACCAGCCCAGGGGCAAGGACGAGAAGGCATGACGGGACAGGAAAGCTGGTAATGGGGAACCCAAGTTCGAGAATGGGAGAGTGTTTTCATGTCGTGGGGTTGGCAACTAATGCCACAAAACAACATGTGTATTGTTTAATGAGACCCTAATTTGCTCTGTAAACCTTCATCTAAAGCACTAACAAAAAAAAAATTTAAAAGAACCACATTTCAAGTAAACAAAAGTGAATCTAAGAGTTAATGCTGTCTCACAAATTGATTCGGAATCTGTTTAGGCAAAGGAAAATTTCCATTCAAATTAAAATTTTTAAGAAGTGAGCCAATTTTTCCATGTAAACTGGCAACAAAAAGCAAACCTGTTTTTTAAACTATTTGACCTCATTATGAGCCTTGAGAGAAATGTGCTTTTACAGTGTTACAAAAGGAATTTCAACATTGTCATTTTGAGGGTTTGGAGTCTTTATCTAGGAACTAACATTGTTATGCTAACTATAAAGTGCAGTTATTTGGTAAATGGACCTCACTGAAGCAATTGGTAGCATCCGTTGAATGCGTTAAACACCAACCAAACATTAAAACAGAAATATTGACTGGAACATGTGCACCCATTTTGTTCATAATAAAAACAGACACATTCTTAAAATTTTAGTCATCGAAAGATTTCTAAGATGTTAACTTCCTTTGTATTTAAAAATAACTGGGTGGGGAACTGATTTGAGGTAGGAAAAAATGAGGACATTTTGTATATCAAATGCATCACAAGGAAGAACTTGAAAAATCACAGATTCTTAATTATAAAACAATGATGACAAAACTCAGAAGTGCCACAAAATCGTGGGAGAAATTTATGAAAACAGTTATCTAGGAAGTAGTTAGATAACTGCTCTCAACAAGGTCTTTATAATTTAAACATGGGCCAGTTATGGTTTCATCATTCCCATTTTCACTTAAGCTACATATTTCTACCTTGGTTTTCTAAAAACTACCTTTAAAATATATTTTTATTAAAATATGTTCATCATCTTGAAGCTCGTCTTGTAAGAGTACAGTAGCGTTACATGATGAGCTTGAAAAGATTTCTTAGTTAATAAAGTTAAAAATCAGTCATTTGGTATTACCATTTTTCTTTTTATTTCTTCTCGGTTTTATTTTTTAATAAATAATGCATTCACATAGGAATTTTCAACATTCTGTAAGCACATAGTATAAAATCAGAAGTTAATAATATTCCACAAACTTCTGTGTGTTGATGGGATACACTACTATGCCCCAAGCCTTCTAAAAATAGTGTCTATTAATGTCACATCTTGCTCCTCTTCCACATCCTGTTATGTTATTTCAGCCCTCTAGTTTGAACTCTGTATACATATCTCCACTCTTCTAAGGCATTACTTAACCAATATGCAGAATTTTGTTATGACAGGGTTTATAACCTGGGGAACATTTAAATTTATATTTATAGGCTTATGCCATCTCTTTATTTTAATGTATTATCCCTCCTAGCTACCAAATGGCTACTAAAAGAAGTGCTTCTCCATCTCATATAGGGAAAAGGGTAAGAGTGGAATGTAAAATAGTGTAGGCTAGAGCTCAGCGGTTAAGTGCTCACCTGCTAACTGAAAGATCAGCAGTTCAACCCACCAGCTGCTCCAAAGGAGAAAGATGTGGCAGCCTGCTTCCATAAAGATAGTTTTTGTTAGGTGCCATCGAATTGGTTCCAACTCTTAGTGACCCTATGTATAACAAAACGAAACACTCCCTGGTCCTGTGCCATCCTCACAATGGTTGGTATGCTTAAGCCCATCGTTGTAGCCACTGTGTCAGTCCATCTCATTGATGGCCTTCCTCTCTTTTGCTGACCCTCTACTTTACCAAGATGTCCTTTTCCAGGGACCACTCCTCACTAATAACATGCCCAAAGTACCTGAGATGAAGTCTCACCATCCTTGCTTCTAAGAAGCTTTCTAGCTATACTCCTTCCAAGATAGATTTGTTCGTTCTTTTAGCAGTCCATGATATATTCAATATTCTTCACCAGCACCATAATTTAAAGACATCAATTCTTCTTTGGTCTTCCTTATTCTTTGTCCAGCTTTTGCATGCATATGAGGCAATTGAAAATACTATGGCTTGAGTCAGGCACACCTTAGTCCTCAAAGTGGCATCTTCCTGTAAAGATTACAGCCTTGGAAACGCTATGGGGCAGTTCTACTCTGTCCTACAGGGTAGCTATGAGTTGGTATCAACTTAACAGAATTGACTCAAAGGCAATGGGTTTTGGAGGGAGGGGTTGTTGAGAAAGGTTTGATAATAATGAGGAATCATGCCCACTTCTAAGACACTCATAACAAACAAAAAATTGCCTTTAAAAATTTTTAAACAAAACCATATTGTGAAGAGATAAATTAAGGGAACACTTAGAAAGAACTAAATCTGGCACATAGTCCAGGCCCATCTTCTTATAAACAAACAAGCCCATTTCTATGGAGTTGATTCTGGCTTATAGGGACCCTAGAGGACAGAGTAAAACTGTCCCATAGGATTTCCAAGGATGTAATCTTTATGGAAGCACACCACTTGGTGGGTTGAAAGCACACCAGTTGGTGGGTTCGAACCACCCACTTTACAATTAGCTGCCAAACTTTAATCACTGCACCACTAGGGCTCTTTCACCTTGTAATAGATGAAGAGATTTAGGCTCAGGGAAATTAAGTTGATTGCTCAGGATCACATAGCTTAATCAAAGGCAGATATGAAGCTAGAATCTAGTTTTTGAATCTCCCATCTCGAGCTCATTTTGCTGTCAAAATTATTTCCATTGATGTACATTGCTTTTGAATGTCCTACAAAGACAGAGTATATTCACATTATAAACAAGGGGTTCCCCCATATCTCAGGTGGAACAAATAAATAGATTTATGAAGGAATTAGATAAATTCATAGATCATATATTCACAATAATTTAAGGAAGAAAACTAGAGTTATTTGCAGAGAATGTCATCAAAAATTTCCCCAAATTTGCCCTCTCCATCTATTGAAACTCAGCTCTCAAAGGTGATGACCACACTCGATAAGTTAACCACAGGATTGATTGCCCCTCAACTCTGATTAGTGCACCCGCTGTACACACACACACCTTCAACGTCAACACCTTAGCTTGGCCATACCTTTAGTTCCCCTCGCTCTGCTTCCAAAATCACAGCTCGTCCTTTGCTCTCTGTCACTCTCTTGAACTTTTCTCTCACTGTGATCCCTTCCTTTTCACTAGTTTCCTGTAGATGCTCCTAAAATTTCCATCTCCTGCTCTTTTGTTGTCTTTCATCCTGGGTTATATATCTAACTGCTCATGGAGAATCTCTGTTTCAATGTCTTGCAAATATCTCAAATTCAACTTATTTAAAAAGGAATGTCTTTCCCTTAATGAAGATCCTTCTCCTAATTTCCATGTTTCCGTTGTTTTCCCAATATACCGAGAACAAAACCTTGGCATCTTCTTTGATCTTTTCTCTCTGTTTTCAACACATATCCTATCCTTTAACTTTTTCTGTAATGTATCTCACACTCTTTCTTAGGCTGTGTTCTCTAGAAAAGCAACACCAGTGAAGCATATGTATATATGTGTGTGCATGTGTTTGTGTGTGTGTGTGTATATATATATATATATATGAGTGTATATATATATGTGTTTGTGTGTGTGTGTATATATATATATATGGAATACAGACAGAGATTTATATCAAGGAATGGCTCACACTGCTGGAGAGGCCAGAAAGTCCTAAGTTCATGAGTCAGGCTGGAGGCTTCTCCTGACTCATGTAGCTACAGAGGCTGGTAAACCCAAGATCAGCAAGTCAAACAGCAGGCTGCTGGCTCAGAGGCTGTGGAGGCTGACTGCCAGCTCAAGTGTCAAGAATCAGAGGTCAGATGAACAGGAACCAGCTATAGGATCCAGAGTGAGAAAAAGCCAGAAAGCTGTGAGAAAGGCCATGTATATCAGATGCAGGCCACACCCCCAAGGAAACTCCCTTTCAACTGAATGACTATTCACAGCAGATCTCATCATGGAGGTGATTACATTATACAAAATCTCATTATGGAGGTGATTAAAACATTATACAGCTGCCAAAACATCATAACTGTCAAACCACTGAGATTAATGGCCCAGCCAAGTTGACACACAACATTAATCATCACAGTCCACCCTTTGTCAGCTTAGCACCTGTACACATCTCCCTAAACTATAATGTCTAAAGATAATTATAAAGTCATACTTGTGCCTATCATGATACAACTACACATCTACAACTGAAAATGCACTAGCCCTGTTTATATCTTATATTTTATAAGTTAAGAATACAAAAACATTTGACACACACATACAAGAATGAAATGCTCGTAATGATTACAGCCCTAATTTCTGCAACTGGTCATGTGGCTGTAGCCAGTATTTAGAACTAACTTCTACCACTCATTCCATATTCCCTTTACTCTTAGCAATCACCTCAGCTGGTAGTGGTTCTTTGCCTGGTAGGGTAACCCAAAGCTTCATTCCTGAAGGGTCTGGGCCATTAACAGTCATGTTAGAATTGGTTTGCTGTAGTTTTCCATTGACTTTGATCACAGGACAAGGTAGTACTAAAAGAACGCCCTAAGGCATCTCCTGTATTCCAGACATACTCTTTTTTACCTCCACTACGTAATATCAATCTGATTTCCTCTTGATAACAAGGATCAATCACACCAGCCAATATAATAACTCTTTCCTTTGGTTGTTGATCCAGAGACATGAGGAGCCCAAAGTGGCTATGTGGCATTCTTAGCTTCCAGTTCAGTGGAATCAGTGTTGTGTCTCCTGGTGGGAGCATTCTTCCCTTTGGAACTAAAACCTCTAGACCCACAGAGCATAGAATCATAGAGACAGGAGGCAAAAATTTGGTGGGTGGGTCACTAGGGGTAATATTGAGTGGTGCCACTTCCATTTCCACTCCTTGATTCCTCGACCCATGAATCTTGGTTATGGGAGAAACAGCACCATGTATTGGACACTAGTTTTAGAGCATATACAGCCTCCTGGAGAGCACTGCCCCAACCCTGCAAGGTATTGCCACAGTAATTATGTCTTTAGAAGGCCATTCCATTGTTCTATCAAACCAGCTGCTTCAGGATGATGGGGAACATGGTAAGATCAGTGAATTGCATGAGCATGGGCCTATTGCTACACTTCATTTGCTGTGAAGTGAGTCCCTTTATCCAAGGCGATGTTGTGTGGGATACCATGATGGTGAACAAGGCATTCTGTAAGTCCACAGATGGTAGTTTTGACAGAAGCGCTACATGCAAGGAAGGCAAATTTGTATTCTATTCCATCAAGAACAAAATGCTGCTCTTTCCTTGATGGAAGCAATCCAATGTAATAAACTTTCCACCAGGTTGTTGGCTGATCGCCTCGAGGAATGGTATCATATTGGGGACTCAGCGTTGGTGTCTGCTGCCAGCAGATTGGACACTCAGCATTGGCTGTAGCCAAGTGGGCCTTGGTGAGTGGAAGACCATGTTGCTGAGCCCATGCATAACCTCAATCCCTGCCACCACGGTCACTTTGTTCATAAGCACTTCGGGCAATGACAAGAGTGGCTGGGGAAAGAAGATGACTGGTTACCACAGAACACGCCACCTTTGCACTTGATAAAATTATTCTCTGCTGAGGTCACCCTTTGGTGAGCATTCACATGAGACACAAATATCTTCACTTCTTTGGCCGATTCAGAGAAGCCTATCCACATAACTCTTACCCCTACCTCTTTGTCACCAATTTTTTAATCATGTTCCTTCTAAGTTCCTGACCATCCAGCCAAACCACTGGCCACAGCCCATGAAGCAGTATACAGTCACACATCTGGCCATTTCTCCTTCCAAGCAAAATAAACAACCAGATGTACTGCTCGAAGTTCTGTCCATTGGGAGGATTTTGCTTCACCACAATTTTCCAGTGAGGTCCCAGAAACTGGATGTAGTACTACCGCTGCCTACTTTCTAGTGGTGCCTGAATGTCGCTCAGAACAATCTGTAAACCAGGCACGAGTTTTCTTTTCCTCAGTCAACCGATCATAAGTAACTCCCCAAGAGGCCATAGGTGCAGACTTGGAGAGGGCAGATAATGTGACAGGAGTGAATACCACGGGCATTGGGGCCACTTGTCATGCAACATACTTGTGCCTTCAGGTCTTGGTTTGGCCCAGTCTCATATATACCACTTCTGTTTAATGATGGAGTGCTGCTGTGCACATCCAACTTTATGACTGTGGTCAGACAACACCCAGTTCATGATCAGCAGCTCATGCCTCATGCTGACTTGGCAGCTCATGGTTAAGAGCTCAGTCTCTACTTAGGCCAAAAACTGTTTCTCAAAAGGAGAGTAGTTATCTGCACAGCATGATAGGGCTTTGTTCTAAAATCCTAAGAGTCTGCACTGTGATTCACCAATAGGGGCCTGCCACAGACTCCCAACAGCATCTCTATGTGCCACTGACACTCAAGCATCTCTCACAGCTTAGGAGTCTAGAAGTCCAAATTCAGGGCACCAGCTCTCAGGAAAGCCTTTCTTTCTCTGTTGGTTGGGGAGGAGAGTCCTTGTCATCAATCTTTCCCTGGTCTAGGAGCTTCTCAGCACAGGGACCCCAGGCCCAAAGATGTGCTCCACTCTAGGTACTTCTTTCTTGGTGGTATGAGGTCCCACTCCTCTCTGCTCATTTCTCTCTTTTATATCTCAAAAGAGATTGACTCAAGACACAACTGAATCCTGCTCATTAACAAAACCAGCTCTAATTCTGCTTCATTAACATCATGTTGTTGTTGTTTGGTGCCATCGGCCCTATAGGACAGAGTAGAACTGTCCCATAGAGTTTCCAAGGAGCAGCTGGCAGATTCGAACTGCCAACTTATGGTTAACTTATGGTTAGCAGCCAAAATCTGAACCACTACACCAGCAGGGCTTCCATTAATGTCATAGAGGTTAGGATTTACAGCACATAGGATAATCACATCAGATCACAAAATGGCGGACAGCTACACAATACTGGGAATCATGGCCAAACCAAGTTGATAGACATTTTGGGGGGATACAATTCAATCCATAGGAGACCTATTCATGTTACCTTCAGATAAATCTTCCTAAAAGGTACTTTAAATCACTTGGCTTAAAAATAGCTTGAGGACAGTGTCTGACCTCCTTCAACCCCACAAGGGGGAAGGAGAACCAAGATGAACAGCATAAGATTAACTCCAATGAGGTGGAAGCCAGAGAAGCCTGCTCTCATGGCCATCTCTACCGATTCTGATGCCAAATGTTCTTCCCATAGCACTCTCTACTGGGTTTGATAATTCATTGCCATGGCCACACAGAACTCACAGACCATACTCACAACCATGGGGTTTATTTTTAGGGAAGCAACAGTTGAGATTCAAGTTCAAGAACATTCAGGATACAGTTCTTCTCCCAGGATAGCCTCTCCCCAGCTGTGCTCACAGGCATGCCTCTTCCTGGCCCTCGGTCTGCCCAAAGGCACTCAGCTTTCTTTCTCTGTAGGCCAGGAAGCCTACTGCATCATCTCCTGTTGCCAGGTCTCTACTGCTGGTCTCTGCTTCTTTGGTGGTGGTAGGCTCCTCTTAGCTCTGCAATTGGCTCTTGTTTAAGGCAAAACTGACCAATTCCCTTGGTAGGCCACAATTACCCTATCATACAAACACCTGGGTGGGAGTTACAAGGCCATGACTAGAAAGGCACACACGAAAGTAATTAATCCAATGCACTTGGCATTCTATTGTTTAAAACTTTCAAATTCTCTCACTCTATCTGCAAAGTCTTTAGCTTGGCATTGAAGGCCACACAAAGCCCACTCTTGTGTTATCTTCAAGGCATCTTTGAACTTTAATGCTTACCCCACACTGCACAGCTAATACCAAATACAAGTAGCCCTACAATAGAATTAGTCCTGAACCACTTTCTTTGACACATCTTAAATGATTGATTCTGGCCTACTTGTGGTTTTTCAACATTTGACCTTGCAATTAAATTTCTCCTAAACTAGATACTCTGCTACTCCTCTAGCTTTCAGCTTTTTAGCTACCTCCCTTTAAGTCTCTCTTCTTGGCTGCTATTTTTAGCCAACCAAGACAAGCATTCTTCTTTATTCTGGAACCTTAAACTTTTCCAGTACTTCCATCCTCTTTCTCCCCTCTCTACTCTCAGGTTTCCTCTGTCTACTCAAATACTTTCTGGACAACTAGTTCTGCCCATGAAGCCTCAAATCTGGGCATAGGTCTATGAAAGATCTCCTATGCAGGCTCAAGCATCCTTTTGTTTTAGTCAATATAGGCCTAGAGTATCTTGCCCAACTTTCTTCTTTGTTGATTGAATTTCTGCCTCACTTCAATGTCCATTAAAATTCCCTGAGCATTACCAGGAAAGGACACTTTCTCCTCTGAAATTCTATAGCATTGCTGTCAATATAAATATGTGAGCCACATATCTATTTTAGAAATTTAGTAGCCACATAATAAAAGTAAAAAGAAATAAGTGAAATTAATAATATACTTTATATTGTTTAATATATCAAAACTATCATCTAAACTTAAACATATAATCAATATAAAAATAATTAATGTGATATTTACATTCATTACTTTCATTCTGGGTCTTCAAAATCCAGTGTGTATTTATAGTTACAGCATGTCTCAGTTTGGATGGGCCACATTTCAAGTGCTCAATAGCAACATGTGGCTAATGACTACCAAATGGGCAGTAGAGGCCTATCGCATTTGTTAAATTGTTAGGTGTTTGGCATATACTGGCCTGTAGAGTTACATATTTTTTACCACTAGATGTCTAGACTCTCGATTGTCAGCTCCTAAGAGATGGAAATAGAGTCCTGATGGTGCAATAGTTAAGTGCTGGGCTGCTAACCAAAAAGTCAGAAGTTTGAACCCACACAGCGGCTCCATGGGGAAAAGACCTGGCAATCTGCTTAAGTAAAGATTACAGTCAAGAAAACCCTATGGGGCAGTTCTACTCCATCACGTGGGGTCACTCTGTCAGAATCATCTTGATGGCAAGCAAAAACAGTAACAATGGGGGATAGGACTAGCCAGTGTAGTGCCACATTCTGGGGCACACACAGTGTGATGTAAAACAGCTATCACATAAAGAGGTTATTACAATATATTGTGATGAGTTCAAATAGAAATGGAAGCACAGGGCTAGGGCAGCTCCATAGTTCTCTATGCCTCTTTTGTACCTCTCAGACTTGCCTCCATTGAGTTGCACACAAGGAAGGGAATAAGGCAATAACCAGATAATTTTTAAATATTAATGATTTATAAATATGATAAGTGCTAAAAAGGAGACATGTACTAGGGAGGTCAGAACTGGGGCAAACTTACCGAGTACACAAGTGAAATATAAAATGATACCTTAAGAGGGTGTAAGATAAAAGGAAATAAGGGGGGAATAGAATATCCTAGGGAAAAATAACAGCCTATGCAAAGGTTCTGAGGCAGGAGGAAACCAAGGGCCCTGAGAAGCTCCCTAGGAGCCTGGGGCCTGAGTATATTCCTGGCACAATAGAAAGAGCTTAATTTAGAGCCTGACACAAGTGAAAATGTACATTAAACCCATCAGGAAATTCCTGAGACTGGCCACATCACAAATTGAGGGGCTGAGGTTTGATAAAGCATCTGAGTCTGAATGAGTTTTCTTGAGGTTTTAGGCTCTTTCAGTTCTATAATCTTTGGGAGATGTGACAGAGCGAAAAGCTTCTGCATTCTCTCCCCAAAAATAGGGTTTTATGAGCTTACATTTGAGGGAGAGTGAGGTCAGTCCCCTTTATTCATCTTTGAGAAGTCAGAGGTGCTATAGTGTCATGTGTAATTGTTAGCAGTTCTTCAACTAATTGTCTTGATATTAAGCAGTTTTTTAATCACTGAAGGAGATCTAGTCTTAAAGCCAGACACGCACCTACTAACTCTGAACAGGAAGCTAAAGAATAAATAAAACAGCTGTATCAAAGTCCCAAGTTTTCCAAAATTCTGATTAATTAAATGTGACAGAAAAAGTCATAGAAACGCTGCTTACAGTTATTTATTTTTCATTCGCTTCTCCTACACTCCCAAAAATCAATGGAAAAATCTCTAACGGCTGCACTGGTGTGATCACAGCAAAAAGCAGTTTCTATTTTTGAGTTCCTGCTTCCTATTATTCAGACACACTTGGAATTTTTTCTCTACAATTTAAGTGTCGGTTGCTGCCCTGTTACTTAGCCAACATGGCATGATTTTAATTGAGTGTGGCTGTATCTAAGAAGGAAAAGACACCAACATTGTAAAGCAAACATCATCCCAGCATGGCTCTAGAGCTTGCTAGTTGTTTTCCTGGCTGATTAAAATTTTTACAGATGTTAGAATCTGAATCATTATGGAATTCAAGCCCACATTAAAATCCTCTCTTTATCATGCTGAATCAGTAAGATGCAGTAAGTAATCCAGGTTTCCCAATGCTATGAATCAATGGAATATTTAGAAGCTGTATATTTAATTCCTTGTTCAGTTGTATTGTGAGTTTATTCAGTGGTTACATAATCACTTAATTAGCCTACTATTCTGAGTCCAGAACTCTTGGAACATTTTCCAACACATTTTTCTCCTACATCAAGATAGCTTATTACTAATAAGTTATATAACCTAACATCCTAAGTGACTATCGGAACAAATTTCTTCTTCATGGAATTTAAAATCAAAAAAAGGTTAACTAAATAGGAAAACCTTTTTTCCTTTTTGTTTTCTATAAAATCCACAGGCCAGTACTAGCCACAACTTCAATACAGTTAACAATAATGATAGTGACAATCACATATTGAGCACTATTGGAGATACTGCTACTCAAAAGCCTTTCTCTTATTCTTCTTTCCAACAAGACCCCAATTTTATTTGGCTTGATAATGAGCCCAGTTAGAACTACACACCTTCTTAGATTCTCTTGCAACTGTGAGTAGCCATGTGACCCAGTTCCAGACAATAAAGAATAATCTTAAATTCTTGGGGAGATTTCCAGGAAAGCTAGTGTTTTCCTGCAAGTTAAAACAAAAATACACACTTTCACTTTCTTCCTATCTGGAGCTTAGAGGTGATGGCCGGATGTAAAGCATCCTTTTTACATTGAGAATGAAACCCTCCTATTAGAGAAGGTACCAATTCCTTTGAGCATCAGTTCTGGACTACCTCCTCCTAGATTTCTTACTATCCGAGAAAAATAAGCCACTTTATGTTCAAGGAAAAGTAGACAGGATTTGTGAAATGTGACTGAAAGCAATCCTAACTGACAGGATACTTACTCCACACGTCCAGCAGTGTCTTGTTGCACAAGTCCAGGGAGCCTCATTCACTGTGTGTCCAACAAATGGCCTTGTAGTTGCCGGACACTAAGCATGGTCTAGGGATTTATAGATGAATGAAATACAGATTCTGACTTTCAGGAACTTAGAACTGCATGAGAAGAGACAAATTTTTAAACATATAATTGCAATATAATGTTGCCTTTTTTTAATTATGAAGTCAGGGTTTCATGAGAGTTATAGCATTTGAGTTCAAAAATGGTCTATCATCACATAAGTTTGGAAAACTTACTATATCTTCATAATGCACTCTGGCATATTAAAGGCACCAGTAAGTCCTGTGGCAACAAGGAAATTTAACTTTCTTTGGCCTGCTGTTTCTTAAAACTATTTAATAATACCACCTTTTTTTTTTCCTGCTAGGCAGTGCTTCTTAATATCCTGCAGAATTAGTGTTCAAAGAAGCATACATGGGGAAATGCTATACTATGTGATTTAATAAAGTTATAATCTCAGTACTATGGCAAATATCATCATGCTGGGTCAAGTAGAGGGTCATCAAAAGAGAGGAAGACCTTCAACAAAATGGACTGACACAGTGGCTGCAACGATGGGCTCAAGCATAGCTACAATCGTGAGAATGGCACAGGACTGGGCAGTGTTTTGTTCTGTTGCTCATAGGGACACTATGAGTCGGAACCAACTTGGTAGCACCTAACAACAACCCCAATGGCAAATACGATCTGCAGAAATAATTCAACCATATTTACATTATTCAAACGTTAGTCCCATTTTTTATCATCTCACTTCCTATTTGGCTTCTATCAGTTCTATTTGTTCTTGAAGTTTTTCTTAGCACTTTCAAGTTTAGCAGCTATAAGATGGGAAGGGAAGAACTTGAAGTCGAGAAGAGTACGAGCCCTAACAGCCTATTTTCACTCTTTGAATTTAGGCAAGTTTCTCAAATTTTCTGAGTCTCAGTTTTCTCAACTATAAAAAGGGAAAAAACTTTCATTTATTCATCAGTTTATCCATTAATTTGACAAATACTGATTGTGCATTAACTGTGTATCAAGCACTGTGTAAGGCACACAGACAGAATGAAACAAACCACTTGCCACTGAGTTGATTCTAACTCACGGCAACCCCATGTGTGTTAGAGTAGAACTATGCTCCACAGGGTTTTTAGTGGCTGATTTGTAGGATGTAGATCACCAGGCCATTCTTCTAAGGTACCTCTGGGCGCACTAAACTTACAATCTTTTGCATTAACCATTTGCACTTCCCAGAAATTCCCAGATACTAAATAACCAATTACTAAATCATGCAAAGAAAAAGCAGGTGCTAAGAGAGGGCATAATCTGACCACCTAAGCTAGTCTTGGAGGTAGTTGCGGTTGTGAGAATTAAATGAGAAGTATGAGAATGAACGTTATCATCTTTATATCAAAATACAACCAAAGGTATTATTGTGAACACCTTTCTAAAGCTCAATAGGCTAAGAAGAATGAAATTTTCTGTTCCCTCTGGTCAAACTGGTGAATACTAGGTAAAGAAATTTGTTGCTGTTGTTGTGAAGGACTGGCAGGAGAAATCCTTGTAGGCACAGAGGAGGGGATGTGGAAGGACATGAGGATTTGTGAATTTATTCATTCACTCATTCAACAAAGCAGACCTTGTCCTGCCCTTCACAGAGTTTAGCCAAAGCCCACCTATCATGTACGTGATGGTTGATAATTGATTTTATTCTCCAAAAGGAAATAAAATGGACATCCATGTTTACTCATTAAGTGGTACACATAGGAAATAATATTGGCGAATCACAAAGCAGAAGGTAAATTAACTACTAGTGTTTCATTGACAAAATGTATAATCAAATAGAAGGAAATAAATTGTCTTATAGGAAATACCTCTGAGGCCATGCGGCTAAAAGTTTGAGTCCCTGGTACCTGCATTTGCACAGATAAAGGTCCAAAAAAAATTCTCCTCAGCAAGCCTGTCAGGGGTCATCATGTGATTTCTCTGGGACCACTCAGCCAACTGAAAGGCCCCGTCTTTAGCATTCAGAAGATTTGACAGTCCAACCCTCATAAAGTGAACAATGAAGACTCTTCTATGCAAGGATAAATACTATCCTGCTACATACAACTTTATGAAGTGACATGGGGTTCCCCTCTTTCATAAACCATTCATGTAACTACTCCAAATTAAAATCCCCAACATAAAAGTGCATGACTTCACATTTACGAAATAAAGACTGCATAGAGCAGGAAAAGAGTCAGACAGATAGAGCACTGGATACATGGATTGAGCACCTGGATCGACCAGCCCCACTCTTATACTTCCCAGTTGCATGAATCAATAAATTTCTCCCTCATTTCCTTCTCCCAAAACTTAAAAAAGTCACATAAGAATAAATATTGAAATATTGACAGTATGTCTGTAAAGAAACGTATGAAAGCATATACCCCTGCCCATTAAAAAAAAAAAAAGACTTTGAGGCTGGTTCTAAAAATATTATATATAATAAAAACAAAGGCATCCTGCTATTAACATTTTTCATGTTATAATAAATTTCATTAAAAAAAACTAGAATTTGATGTTTTTGTCCATTCAAGATTCAAAGAAGAATAATCATAGCTCCAAACCGTGCCTGCAGTGATTCAAAATAAACTCACCTAATCAGCAAGAGATTTGTTTCATGGACTCTGAGGGAATTCTGGCAAACAAGGCTCATGTTTAATCAGCATCAAAATTTTCTGAGGGAAACATAATGGCATAAGAAGCATTTGAATTATAATTATATCTATCCTAATACTATCCATATCTCTAAAGCTTTCCCGCTATTATCTCCTAATCTCTAGATCTTTTTCTTGAACAGCCTCATGGTAGTTCTCATGGGGTTGACTGGTCCAGCTGTAATCGAAGTGGGTTAATGTGGTTTGAATATGGAGAAGATATGATTGAGCAGTAAAAGACAATTTGAGTGCCAGTATGTTCTATTTTCAATCACCTGATATGCATGTGAAAGCTGGGTAATGAATAATGAAAACCAAAGAATTGATGCATTTGAATTATGGTGTTGGCAAAGAATACCAAATATTCCATGGGCTGTCAGAAAAATGAAATTTGTCTCGGAAGAAGTACAGCCAGAATGCTCCTTAGAAGCAAGGATGGCTTCTCATGTTCTTTGGACGTGTTATCAGGAGGGATCAGTCCCTGGAGAAGGACATCATGTTTGGTGAAGTAGAGGGTCAGCAAAAAAGAAGACCCTCAACTAGATGAATTGACACAGTAGCTGCAAAAGTGGGCTCAAATATTGTAACAATTGTGAAGATGGTACAAGATGGGGCAGTGTTTCATTCTGTTGTACATAGGGTCGCTATGAGTCAGAACAAACATGACGGCCCCTGACAACAACATGTTCTACTCAGAAATGACAAATGTATATGAGGGAGTATGGACATTTAGACAAGGCATGTGGAATAACAATAGGGTTTGGAAGAATGCTTAGAGACATTTGTATATATGCATACATATATATGCGTATCCACACACACATCCACACACAAAAACATGCATGTACACACACATAGAAGAGATATACATACGATATTCAATTACTTGTTTCAAAGCCCTAACTTAAATTATAAAATGTTAGAGTTGTAAGAGATCATCTAATTCTTTTTTCTCATTTTACAGGTGAGTAAACAAGGGCAGGAGAGACAAGATTATGTATTTAAATTAAAGAGTTTGCAGAGCTGGTTAGAGTTGGGCAGGCCAGAACCTGAGGAGCTCACAGTTAGGACAACCTGAATATGCTGAGCTTGGGGAAAAGGAATCTGACCTGGAGAGATTATGCTTCTGGAGAAAATCTGCACCCTCCCGCCTTTCTTTTCTCCCTCCTGTGGTCCAGGTTCTGGTCACCCTGTTTATCACTTATCCCTTAGGTACACTCCACAGTGCTTTTACTGACAGTCCAAGGGATTCACGTTTGCCTTTTTGCTAGAAATTAGCATGCCAATTAAAATAAGCCCCAATAATTCTTTACCCATTCTGAGTATATCCAGCAATTATGAGAAAGTGTTCATTTTGTATTTACAGTATTTAATTGCATGATGAAAATCTAGAATTGTTTCATAAATTTTCATTAGATTTTTTTTTTCATCTCATTCACTAAAATCCCACTTTGTTCAAGGAGAAATTTCATTGAAAATGTATCTGAAACAGACCAAAGTCTTGATTTAAATGTTTCCTTTTTTTTTTTTTTTCTATCCATTATCCATAGCTGCTTTTTAAAAAAGGAAGTGATTTTCAACACTGGGGAAGCCAGCACAATTTATACAAGGCAAGATCATGAAAGCTCCATGACCAAAAAAAACAAACCCAGTGCCATTGATTTGATTCTGACTCATAGCTACGCTATAGAACAGAGTAGAACTGCCCCACAGAGTTTTCAAGGAGTGCCTGGTGGATTCAAACGGCCGACTCTTTGGTTAGCAGCCATAGCATTTAATCACTACGCCACCAGGGCTTCCGAAAGCTCCACAGACACATCCAAACTCCCTGAGGGACCAAACTGCTGGGCTGAGGGCTGTGGGGACGATGGTGTCAGGGAACATCTAGCTCAACTGGCATAACATTGTTTATAAAGAAAATTCTACATTGTACTTTGGTGAGTAGCATCTGGGGTCTTAAAAGCCTGTGACCAGCCATCTAAAATATAACACTGGTCTCACTCCTTTGGGAGCAAGGGAGAATGAAGAAAACTAAAGATACAAAGGAAAGATTTAATCCAAAGGACTAATGGACCACAACTACCACAGCCTCCATCAGACTGAGTCCAGTACAACTAGATGGTGGCGGCTACTACCACTGACTGCTCTGACAGGGATCACAATTGAGGGTCCCAGACAGAAATGGAGAAAAATGTTGAACAAAATTCTAACTCAAAAAGACAGACCAGACTTGCTGGTCTGACAGAGACTGGAGAAACCCTCGAGAGTATGGCCCCCGGACATCCTTTCAGCTCAGTAACGAAGTCACTATTGATGATAGTGAGTTGAAAAATCACTTTAAAAAAAAAAAATTGTACTTAAGATGAAGGTTTACAGAACAAACTAGCTTCTCATTAAACAGTACTCATATTTTTTTATGACATGGGTTGACAACTCTATGACATGTCAACACTCTCCCGTCTCAAGCTTGGGTTCTGTATTACCAGCTTTCCTGTCCCCTCCTGCCTTCTAGTCCTTGCCCCTGGGCTTGTGTGCCCCTTTAGTCTTGTTTTGTTTTATGGGCCTGTCTAATCTTTGGCTGAATCGTACCCCAGTGGCCTAGTGGTTAAGTGCTACGGCTGCTAACCAAAAGGTGGGCAGTTCGAATCCACCAGGCACTCCTTGGAAACTCTATGGGGCAGTTCTACTCTGTCCTATAGGGTCACTATGAGTCGGAATCAACTCGACGGTAATGGGTTTGGTTTTTTGCTATCATCAACATAATAACATAAGGACGCAGGCACAAGGCAGGGGTGTTTTCTGACCTCTTGGCCTGAGCAGTGTCTTGTCTTCATGCTTCTTCTCCCAAGGCTGGGGCTTTAAAGAGAACAAAGTAGTTCTGGCATTTCTCTACCTTCCTCAGAGTCATTATTATCTCGAGAGCTAAGAAAATAAAGCACAATGTTGCTTCACTGCAGTACGTTTCAGTCTTTCATGCTTTTTCATCTTGTGGTCATGGTGGCAATGTTCCAGGCTATGGAGAAATAGGCTCTTACACAGAGTGCTTAATCAAAGTGTAATTTATTAATACTAACCAGATGAGTACACAGGAACTAAAAGAAACAAAAGGAAGAAGCCCTTCAGGCTTGCCGGCAACAATAAAGCCACTGTTCCCTTAAGGGCTACTCCTATAAAGGGCATTCTCTCTCAAGGCTTTTATCTCTAAGGTTTCACACCCTTTAGTGCTTTTTCTCACAGCCTGTTTATTCCTAGGCTAACTGGTCCTTCGCTGGTTAGTCCCAACAGAAGATTAGAATCAGAAGTATATAAGATACGTTATTTACTGAGCTCACATCAGATACATTGGCTCTGTGGAGATTGCCAGATTTGAAACAGGGTTAGCCTTTTGGGCTTGCGATACAAATTCCTTATAGAAATGCCTATCTGGTGATTTTTATTTGATGCATCACCCAAGAGAGGTAATTACCAGCAGTTATTTTTTCTCAGATACCAGACAGTTACCCTTTTAACACAAAACAATTTTTTAAACACTTTTTTTTTTTTCAAAATGGAACTCTTTCTAGAATGCATAACAAGCTTCCGTTACTATACCAATACGACAAACAAAACACTATTTAATTCTTCGCTAATACCAGGTTTATCAAAGTGGCTCCCGGTCTTCCAGATTTAGGCATCTCTTCGTCACAGAGCAACGTGGCCTCTCCTAAGTGCAGTGGGGCCAGTCCGGCACTACTGGGTAGTAGGACTCCTCTGAGCATGCGGCACTAGTCACCAGATAGCTAGCATCTGGTTCTTCAACTGGGGCCCGGACATGACTGCTCTCAGAAGCTCTGGGAATGAATCTTGTTTAACTCCTCCAAAGCAAAGATTTGGCATATAACCTCAGCTACACCCAGAATTACAGATGGGGCCGTCTCACGAGTCTTTGGGAAGTTTGCTTCTTTACTTGGCTTGTACTACACAGTATGTCATTTTCTGCCCACAATCTGGTAAAAAGAGAACTTATCCGGGCTCTTCTTTACCATGTACACACAACATAAAACCAAGGTTGCTGAATGCCCGCTCTAACTGGGTAAAGGACGAAGGAATAAGATTGTCTATTTCCTAAATTAGATAATACAGCCCAAAGAATGTGCTCTACCTTCAAGCCTATGGACATTTCAAGTAAATGTAATAATCACCGCCCTTGAATTAAAGGGTAATTACAGGAGATAAACATGTTTTAAAGTAGTAAAAAATAATTCAAACTCAGTCATAATAATGATTGGTCTATGATTTCGGCAAAGAGCTAATCTTTGAAGAATACAAACACTATAAATAATTCAAATCTCTATAAGACAGATAGTAATTAAAACCGTTGCACATTCTTGCATATAGTTTACTAGAAATGTTTTGCTGACAGATGTTGATAATGATATTTAAGAAAACTTTAGGAACAAAACAGATTTTCAAAGGGAATAATTCATACTACCAAATCTTCCTTTCCCAACTTCCTGGATTATATTCTAGCTATAATTTTTTTAAATAGTAACTATATTTTATAATACTTTAATCTATCTCATAAACCCGCCATAGCTGTCTTTTTCCTAATAATGAAGCCCATATGCTTTATCTTAGCGTTTTTAACCTTATCTACTCTTTGGCCTCAATTTATCTTTCCAATTTAGTTTCTAATCCTCACTATCCCATCGCTGGTAAGTCAATTCTGACTCATAGTGACTCCGTGTGTTACAGAGTAAAACTGCCCCATAAAACTTCCTTGGCTGCAGTATTTGCAGCCAAGAGAACCCTATGGGGCAGTTCTTCTCTGTACACAGGGCCGCTGAGTCAAAATTGACTCCAGGGCACCCAACAATAACAACAATCTTTATGGAAGCAGATTTCCAGGTCTTTCTTCTGAGGCGCTGTTGGGTGGGTTTGAACTGCTGCTAACCTTTAAGTTAGTAGATGAGAGCAAACCGTTAGCACCACCCAGGGACCTGCTCCTCACTATACCAAATTTATATTCCCATATTATTGGATCATTCATCATTCCTTGAGCAAAGCTTGCACTGTCCTTGAACCCATTTCCAATGTCACCTGCTTCATGAAGCCTCTGTGATCCCACAAAAGGGATTGGTCCCTTATCGGACCTGCTGTAATTCTTCTTACCGCCTCTTTGGTATCCATCATGTATTGTGTTGTGTTATCATCTATATACATTTTTTTAAATAATTTTTATTGTGTTTTAAGTGAAAGTTTAGAAATCAAGTCAGTCTGTCACATGTAAGCTTACATACACCTTACTATATACTCCCATTTACTCCCCCCTAATGAGTCAGCCTGCTCCCTTCTTCCAGTCTCTTCTTTCATGACCCTTTTGCCAGTTTCCAACCCTCTCTACCCTCCCACCTCCCCTCCAGACAGGAGATGCCAATACAGTCTCAAGTGTCCACCTGATACAAGTAGCTCACTCTTCATCAGCATCTCTCTCCAGCCCACTGTCCAGTCCCTTCCATGTCTGATGAGTAGTCTTCGGGAATGGTTCCTCTCCTGGGCCAACAGAAGTTTGGGGACCATGACCGCCAGGATTCTTCTAGTCTCAGTCAGACCATTAAGTCTGGTCTTTTCATGAGAATTTGGGGTCTGCATCCCACTGTTCTCCTGCTCCCTTAGGAGTTCTCTGTTGTGTTCCCTGTCAGGGCAGTCATAAGTTTTGGCCGTGCACCGTCTAGTTCTTCGGGTCTCAGGATGATGTAAGTCTCTAGTTCATGTGGCCCTTTCTGTCTCTGGCTCATAGTTACATGTGACCTTGGTGTTCTTCATTCTCCTTTGATCCAGATGGGTCGAGACCAATTGATGCATCTTAGATGGCCGCTTGTTAGCATTTAAGACCTCAGACGCCACACTTCTAAGTGGGATGCAGAATGTTATCATAATAGAGTTTATTATGCCAATTGACTTAGAAGTCCCCTTAAGCCATAGTCCCCAAACCCCCGCCATGCTCCGCTGACCTTAGAAGCATTCAGTTTATCCCAGAAACTTCTTTGCTTTTGGTCCAGTCCAGTTGAACTGACCTTCCCTGTATTGAGTACTGTCCTTCCCTTCACCTAAAGCAGTTCTTATCTACTAACTAATCAGTAAATAACCCTCTCCCACCCTCCCTCCCTCCCCCCTCTCGTAACCACAAAAGAATGTATTCTTCTCAGTTTATACTATTTCTCAAGAACTTATAATAGTGGTCTTATACAGTATTTGTCCTTTTGCATCTGACTAATTTCATTGAGCATAATGCCTTCCAGGTTCCTCCATGTTATGAAATATTTCACAGATTCGTCACTGTTATCGATGAGTAGTATTCCATTGTGTGAATGTACCATAATTTATTTAACCATTCATCTATTGATGGACACCTTGGTTGCTTCCAGCTTTTTGCTATTGTAAACAGTGCTGCAATAAACATGGGTGTGCATATATCTGTTCATGTAAAGGCTCTTATTGCTCTAGGGTATATTCCGAGGAGTGGGATTTCTGGGTTGTATGGTGGTTCTATTTCTAGTTTTTTCAGGAAGCGCCAAATCGATTTCCAAAGTGGTTGTACCATTTTACATTCCCACCAGCAGTGTATAAGAGTTCCAATCTCTCCACAGCCCCTCCAACATTTATTATTTTGTGTTTTTTGGATTAATGCCAGCCTTGTTGGCGTGAGACGGAATCTCATCGTAGTTTTATTTTGCATTTCTCTAATGGCTAATGATAGAGAGCATTTTCTCATGTGTCTGTTAGCCACCTGAATATCTTCTTTCGTGAAGTGCGTGTTCATATCCTTTGCCCACTTTTTGATTGGGTTGTTTGTCTTTTTGTGGTTGAGTTTTAACAGAATCATATAGATTTTAGAGATCAGGTGCTGGTCAGAGATGTCATAGCTGAAAATTTTTTCCCAATCTGTAGGTGGTCTTTTTACTCTTTTGGTGAAATCTTTAGATGAGCATAGGTGTTTGATTTTTAGGAGCTCCCAGTTATCTAGTTTCTCTTCGTCATTTTTAGTAATGTTTTGTATTCTGTTTATGCCTTGTATTAGGGCTCCTAACGTTGTCCCTATTTTTTCTTCCATGATCTTTATCGTTTTAGTCTTTATGTTTAGGTCTTTGATCCACTTGGAGTTAGTTTTTGTGCATGGTGTGAGGTATGGGTCCTGTTTCATTTTTTTGCAAATGGATATCCAGTTATGCCAGCACCGTTTGTTAAAAAGACTATCTTCTTCCCAATTAACTGACACTGGGCCTTTGTCAAATATCAGCTGCTCATATATGGATGGATTTATATCTGGGTTCTCAATTCTGTTCCATTGGTCTATGTGCCTGTTGTTGTACCAATACCAGGCTGTTTTGACTACTATGGCTGTATAATATGTTCTAAAATCAGGTTAAGTGAGGCATCTATATACACTTTATCTCTCGTACTAGATTGTACGTAACCTGAGGACAGAATATAGTCATCTCAGTATTATACACTACCTGATGTAGTGTCTTGCATAAACAAAATGCAAGTACATTTTTAAATAGAATTATATATGTATGAGTCAGCTCCCTTTCAGTTTCAAAATAACAGAAGCTCAATTCAAACTGGCTTAATTCCTAAAAGAGGAATTTGTTGGCTCATGTAAATGGGCAGTCCAGGGATGCAGCTGATCTCAAATATAAAAAGACTGAGGGTCTCAAACAACGTCTTTATAATTCTTTCTCTACATCTCTCTGCTCTTTCTGTATTTCTTTGACTATAATTTTCAAGGAGGTATTCTTCCACATGGTGGTCAGGAAAGGCACCAGCAGCCTCAGAGCAATACTCTCTTCTTGCTTAGCAACTCCAGCAGGACAATGATTTTTCTCTCCCAAATCCCATATCCCAACCCCCGGGAAAACACCTATTGACTCTCCTTGTGTTTCATATAGTCACATCAGATATAGAATAAAGAAATTAAAAGACAAGTGATCAGAAAGCACGTGGGGTAGTCAAAAAATATAAAATTATACTACAAAATTACAAAATAAGGTACATATAGACTAACATAAAAGCTAGCTTTACAATTTTTTTTTTTTAATTTTAGTAAAATATGAGATCAGTAAGCATATATCATGTGATTGGGTATTATGCTCGAGGGGTACAAATGATACAAGAACCAAAATTTCAGCCATTGAAGAACCACAGTGTAGTTGGTGGTTGACAAAATTGTATGAATGAAATGTGTGTGCTAAGGCACAGAGTTTAGCCAAGGGTTAAATATTGTAGCAGAGATTATAGCCAAAACAATAATTCAGGAAACAAAGGATGATCGTGGAGTGTGTCACCCTCCCGAGAACAGATGTTTTTCGCTAACCAGGAGACCCATGAAGATTCAGATTCCAGAGTTTTACTGGAAGTTTGTATTACATATTGGTCTCATTATATAACACAAACTCCAGCCCTTTCCCCTGAGGCGGGCTGACATCATGAGGTGATCAGGAGGTATTCTGTGTGAGTCTTTCTGGCCATGCTACCATGAGGTGATCATCATAAGGTAAGTCCCTCTGAGCTGACCAGTCTCCACCTCAGAGTCACCTCATCATCTCACCAGCATAACCTTTTAGTTAAGTATGGTCTGGAGACTTTATGGACAACACTTAAATTCTTAAGTTTTTTTTAGAGATTATCTCTTAGAAACCGAGGACAAAGACTAAATTTTTGGGTAAGGTTGATGTAAGTCCCACTGTAGGTTTGAAGAAGAAAGGAGAGAGCAATCCAAATGCAGGCCATAATAAGCAAAACTATAAAATTTGTAAGATTTCTGCTGTGAAATAGGGGCTCCACTTAAAATTATGCAGGCTGTGCACTGCACAATGTTAGTGGGCACAAATGGCATTGCAGTGTGTGTAAATGGTGCTTCCTAAGGTTATATCCTGAACAATCTTTATAAGGTTATATCATGAACAACCCTTATAATAATGCATAGCCCATCTAGATGACATTCAAGAAACAAGGAACACATTAGTATGACTGGGGTGCAAGTCGGGTAGGTGCTAGATAGAAGTCAGAAATAAGGTTGAAGAGAAAAGTGGGGACTAGACTGTGAAGGGCTTTGAATATCAGGCTTAGATTTCTGGACTTTCTTCTGTGTTTAATGAGAGGTGGGGAAGGACTTTGAATAGAATGGTGCAGTTGCAGTCATTGTTTTAGGAAAATTAAATTTAGGCTAGTGTCAGGATGGATTCAAGGGAAAGAAATCAGCAAGATAGAGAACTGCTAAAAGATTGTTGGAGCAGTGCACAAAAAAAATGGACTATAGGATAGAAAGCTAAGGAGAGATGTGGAGAGGGGAGAAGAAAAGCTAGAGAGAGATTTTATTAATCTCTTACAAAGAAGCACATGCCCTAGGACCTACGATTATTAGGTAGAGCGTAAGAACAAAAGTACATTTCTTTCTAATAATTGACAATGACTTCACAGCTGCCAGTTATACAGTTCTTGGCAGTTTACAAAGTGCTTTCAAATATATTATTCTATTTGAATACAGATTCTTTGTTAAATCATGAAATTAAGCAGTGTCTTGAGCTAATATAAATGAGTCACATATTTAAAAAAGTGCCCTCAAGTCAGTTCTAACTCATAGGGTTCCTATGTACAACAGAATGAAGCACTGCCCAGTCCTGTGCCATCCTCACAATTGTTGCTATGCTTGAGCCCATTGATGGAGTCACTGTGTCAATCCATTTCATTGAGGGTCTTCCTTTCTTTTGCTGATCCTCTACTTTACCAAGCATGATGTCCTTCTCCAGGGACTGGCCCCTCCTGATAACATCTCCAAAGCACAGGAGAAGCCATCCTCTCTTCTAAGGAGCATTCTGGTTATACTTCTTCCAAGACAGATTTGTTCATTCTTCTGGCAGTCCATGGAATATTCAATATTCTTTGCCAACACCATAATTCAATGGCATCAATTCTTCTTTGGTTTTCTGCATATGTGGCAATTGAAAATACCATGGCTTGGGTCACATGCATCTTGGTCCTCAAAGTGACATCTTTGCTTTTTAAGACTTTAGAGAGGTCTGTTAACAACAGATTTGCCCAATGCAATATGGCCTTTGATTTCTTGACTGCTGCTTCCATGGGTGTTTATTGTGGATCCAAGCAAAATGAAATCCCTGACAACTTCAATATTTTCTCTGTTTATCATGATGTCACTTATTGGTCCAGTTGTGAGGATTTTTTTTCTTTATATTGGTGTCTAATTCATACTGAAGGCTGTAGTCTTCCATCTTCATCAGCAAGTGCTTCAAGTACTCTTCGACTTCAGCAAGTAAGGCTGTGTCATCTGCATATCACAGGTTGTTAATGAGCCATCATCCAATCCTGATGCCCCATTCTTGTTCATATAGTCCAGCTTCTTGGATTACTTGCTCAACATACAGATGAGTAAATATGGTGTAAGGATACAACCCTGTCACACACTGTTTTGGATTGAATTGTGTCCCCCCAAACTGTGTGTCAACTTGGCTAGGCCATAATTCCCAGTATTGTGTGGTTGTCCACCATTTTATGATCAGATGTGATTATTGTATGTGCTGTGAATTCTAACCTCTATTATGTTAATGAGGCAGGATTAGAGGCATTTATGTTAATGAGATAGGACTCAATCTATAGGATTAGGTAATATTTTGAGTCAATTTCTTTTGAGGTATAAAAGAGAAAATCAAACAGAGAGACAGAGGGACCTCCTACCATCAAGAATGAAGAACCACGAGGGGAGCATGTCCTTTGGACCGGGGCCCCTATGCTGAGAAGCTCCCAGACCAGGGGAAGATTGATGACAAGGACCTTCCCCCAGAGCCAACAGAGAAAGAAAGCCTTCCCTGTGGCTATGTACAGGTTCCTCCTGAGCACTATTGTTCTGGAATTCCCATTCTTTACAATAGAAATTGTTATTCACCATTTGTAATAGAATACTACTAAATAGTGTAATGACAAACTTATCTAAATTTATCTGGACCAGATAAAGGAATACATGAATAAATGTTACCAGCATGTTCAAGACCAATCTCTTCAAGCATCCTGGGTCCCATTCTTTGATGACTCGTCAGGGAACTTGTTCCCTATCTTTCTGCTGACACATCACTGATCTTCCCTTCAGCATTTTAGAGAAACGTTCTTAGGCTCTATTTCCGTCCTGCAGCACTTCTTGACTTCCCATCGATCCAAGCTGTTGACAGAGTAAGTATGTTTCATTTCTCTATCTCCTTTGCATAAAGTACTTCGCAATCCACCCCATCACTGCAACTGTTCACACAGCTGTCTGAGGGAAGTTTCTAAATTAAATATAAATATTATGCCCCTCACTGTTCAATATTCTTCAGTAGCTTTCCATTACTTCAAAGAAAAAATCCAAACTCTTCAGGTAACATTCTATATACTATATATTCTATATTCTCTGGCTTCTTTCAGTTAGCATAATTATTTTGAGATAAAAAATGGTTGCTGTCCAGTTGACTCTAACTCATGATGATACTGTGTGTGCCACAGCAGAGCTGTGCTCAATAGGGTTTTCGGTGGCTGATTTTTCAGAAGATTGCCAAAACGTATTTCTGAGGCAGCTCTGGGCGGACTCAAGCTGCCAAATTTTATGTTCACAGCTGAGTGTGTTTAACCATTTGCATCCCTCAGGGACTCCTATTTTGAGATACTTCTATGTTAGTTTATGTATTAAGAGTTCTTTTTTATTGCTGAGTAGTATCCTATGGTATACCAAAAAAAAAAAAAAAACCCCATTGCTGTCGAGTCGATTCCGACTCATAACAACCCTACAGGACAGAGTAGAACTGCCCCATAGAGTTTCCAGGGAGCGCACGGTGGATTCAAGCTGCTGACCTTTTGGTTAGCAGCTGTAGCTCTTAACCACTGTGTTACCAGGTTTCCTATGGTATAACCCACTAAAACCAACCCAACAGGTACCAAATTTTGTTTATTCGTTCATTTGATCATGGACTTTTGGGTTGTTTCTGGCTTTTGACTATTGCAAACAAAGCTGCATTTGTGTACAGTTTTTGTGTGGACATATGTTTTCATTTCTCTTGGGTAAATATCTAGGTATGAAATTGTATGGGCACATTGCAGGCTTATGTTTAACTGCTAAATTGCTTCCCAAAGTGGTTGCATCATTACATATGCCCACCAGCAGTATCTGAGAATTCCAGTTGTTCCACATCCTCACTAACACTTGGTATATTTAATTTTATTGAGGCTCATTTATGTCTCAGAATATGTAAGGGCTTGGTAAATGGTCCTTGGGCATTTAAAAAAGAATGTGTATTCTGCTGTTAGGTGGAATGTTCTCTAGAGTATGTCAATTGGGTCATGTTGACTGATAGTTTTGTTCAGGTCTTCCACATCCTCACAGAATGTCTGGCTACTCACTGACAGAGAAGTAAAAAAGGCTTCAGCTATAATTTTGCATTTGTCTACTTCTCCCTATTTTATTAGTTTTTGCTTCAGATATTTAGAAGCCCCGTTATGAGGTGGACACCCTGGTGGCATAGTGGTTAAGAGCTACGGCTGCTAACCACAAGGTCAGCAGTTTGAATCCACCAGGTGCTCCTTGGAAACCCTATAGGGCAGTTCTACTCTGTCCTACAGGGTCGCAATGAGTCAGAATGGACTTGACTCAATGGCTTGGTTTTTTTTTTCCGGTCAGTACTTCACTCATGTACACCTGTATGCTTGGCCATTTTCCTGCACTCAGGCTCCCAGTATGCTTTTAATCTCAATAGCCAGCACATATCATTCTCAGTTGAAGGGCTGCTCTCAGGCTGCTGAGACCACTTTGCTGTTTGCACACAAAAGGCATGGAAATACCTGGTAATTTATTTCTCCCACTCTTAGTAAATGTCTCAGTGGAGCAGAGTATAAATACTCCAACTCCCTTGCTCCTGATGGGACCAACTCTGAGGTATGACCTACTCTATCTCCAGAGCTCTTCTGAGAAATTGAGCAAAAGTTACTTTCTATTGGACTTTTGTTTACTCTTCTTTCCATTTCCTTACTGGTTTTTTTCCTAGGAACTCTTTCTAATAATCCTCTTTCACAAGAGTCCTTTTTTTCAGGCTCCATTTCTGAGGCTCCCAACTTAAACCAACCAGCCTCAATGACTGGCTAACATTCTACTCTTTATACCACTTACACCATAATGAATTTAACTATTCACCAATGGTTCAGCATTTAGGTTGTTTCTATTTCTTTTTTACAATAACTGACTTTGTGATGATTATCTCTGCAAGTAAAAACGCTTTTCTGTGTCCCAGCTTACTTTCTATGGATGGATTCCTAGAGGGGAAATTAATAAATCAAAGGGCATGAATACTGTATGGTGCTTGATCTGGAAACCAACTTGCATTCCAGAAAATGGGCACCAATTCATAATCCCCTTTGCAGCATATCTTTTTTTTTTTTTAGCCACATTAAAGCATAAACTTTAAAAAATTCTTTGTTATTTTATTTTTTATTATTAACTTTTATTGAGCTTCAAGTGAACGTTTACAAATCAAGTTAGTCTGTCACATATAAGTTAATATAGATCTTACTCCTTGCTCCCACTTGCTCTCCCTCCAATGAGTCAGCCCTTCCAGTCTCTCCTTTCGTGAAAACTTTGCCAGCCTCCAACTCTCTCTATCTTCCCATCCCCCCTCCAGACAGGAGATGCCAACACAGTCTCAAGTGTCCATCTAATATAACTAGCTCACTCTTCATCAGCACCTCTCTCCCACCCACTGTCCAGTCCCTTTCATGTCTGATGAATTGTCTTCGGGGATGGTTCCCGTCCTGTGCCAACACAAGGTTTGGGGACCATGATCGCCGGGATTCCTCTAGTCACAGCCAGACCATTAAGTATGGTCTTTTTATGAGAATTTGGGGTCTGCATCCCACTGATCTCCTGCTCCCTCAGGGGTTCTCTATTGTGCTTCCTGTGAGGGCATTCATCGATTGTGGCCGGGCACCAACTAGTTCTTCTGGTCTCAGGGTAATGTAGGTCTCTGGTTCATGTGGCCCTTTCTGTCTCTTGGGCTCTTAGTTGTCGTGTGACCTTGGCGTTCTTCATTCTCCTTTGAAAAATTCTTTGTTATTTTTATTAGTGACAAAAGATTTTAGCATTTTTCCATTTCACTGATTAACAATGAAATTGAATTCTTCCTCACGTGTTTATGGACTTTCTCTTTTAAAACTTTGCATTTTTTATTAATTAACTTAGTTTTTTTTTTTTTTTAACAGTCTACATAAAACTTTACGCTTAAAATTGTTAAATTTTTGTAATTTATACCATCTGTTTAATCTGTGGACATATTTTCTATATGTGCTTGCTTTTAAATTTTTTGGTATTGTTTGAAATGTAGCAGTTTTAATTTTCAAGTAGTTCAATCTATTGATTTACTTTCCTTTGTAATTTCTTCCAATGCTTCTCTATTTAGAAAATGGTACATTTCAAGCCAGACAAAGTTTATCCTACATTTTCCTCTAGAAGGTTTTCTGCTCTTTCTGTTTTCTCTCTTTTTAACATTTATCTTTTGAATTCTTCTGTTACTTATTTTGACATATGACAGGGATGGGAAATAGATTCCATCTTGTGTGCCAAAGTATTTACTCACTTAATAAAAATTTATTTAGTGTTTGTTATGTGCCAGGCACAGTGCTAGACATGAATGGAGGAGGCAAATATTAAGGAAACTGAAGTCATATCTGTGATCAGTGGGGAAGTATACTTAACTGATTACTGATGGGAGGTGGATGTATGGAATGGCAGCTCCACTTCTGGGATTCTGCCTCCTATTTTATGTGTGAGATCAACTCACTCTTTATAGAAAACAAATCTTATGATCAAAGATATGCTCAAAAATGTTAAAAACTGCAGAAGAGTAGAAAGTATCATTACCCTGAAGCGAATGAGAAGATTTTCATGGGTCATTAAAAATACCTGCCTTTCTTCCTCTTCATCTCATTACCTAAAATGGTAAGATATAACAAATTATTTTTCTTTAAGTATTTTAACATTTTGACCATATTGTTTATATAATTTTACATTGACTTTTTCCACTTAATATTATGAAACATTTTCATACGTCATGAACTACTTGTTAAACACCATAAACCAGTTGCTGTTGAGTCGATTCCAACTCACAGTGACCCCATGTATGTCAGAGTAGAACTGTGCTCCTTAGGGTTTTCAATGGCTGATTTTTTGGAAGTAGGTCACCAGGTCTTTCTTCCCAGGTTTCTCTGGGTGGACTTGAACTTCTGACCTTTCATTTAACAATGGAGCGTGTTAACTGTACCACCCACGGACTCCAGTACATACCATGTTTACACATAAATAGAGATCACACATAAAGTAGATCACAGACAAATGATTTCTGAGGGACCAGTTAGTCTTTTTGAATAGAGTTAGTATCTCTTCTGAAATAAACAGGTATTGTTTTACAGATTACCCATCTGGGGTATAATTGTATGATCACGCCTATTTTTTTAGCATACAAATTCAATCAAAGTGAATTAATACAAGCACAAAGCAACACCTTAGGCCCGCAAAAAAATTAATTTATTTAATTAGCCAGGTAATCTTTTCAAATTTCTTTTTTTTTAGTCAGTCTTAAAATCATTCATTCACTAATAATTTACTGAACCTCTAAATGGGAAAATGAACAAGAGGGAGTTGCCATAAGAAATAATGGTTCTTACTTACATTCTAAAAACTGAGGCAGACCCGTCTTTGCTTTTTAAAATCTATATTTAAGCGTGGGACTTTACATCTTTAACCTATGTCTGGCTATTTTCCAAAGACTCTAAAGTGTATTCTATTCATAACAAAAACAAAACAACAAAACCCAAAATAAGAGAACTTTCTCTCAACCTCCTTTCTTCCTTGGAACTGTATCCTGTATTATCTCCCTTCTCATATCAAATACAGAGTACACCCTGACCACTTCTCTTCATTCACCTTTTACACATTTATTTCCCAACTTACTGCAATCTTCCATCCCACCCTCATCTGTTAACTACTAGGGCCTTGTTTTAGACTTTATCTTTCATGCCTTTTCTCTGGTTCTACCAGTAACAATTTACTGTCTCTTGAAACACTCCCTCCCCAGAAGATTGAATTCCTTTGGTCTCCTTGCTACTTTCCTAACATTTTTTTTTTGATCACCAATTCTTCATTGTATCTCACTGGTCATTTGAATGACTGATGAAAATACTTAACTCACTAAGAAGCCCCAGTAGTGCAGTGGTTCAAGTGCTCAGTGGCTAATCAAAAGGTCAGAGATTCAAACCCATCCACGTCTCCATGGGAGAAAGATGCAGCAGTCTGCTTCTATAAAGATTACAGCCTTGGAAACCCAATGGGGCAATTCTACTCTGCCCATTTGGGTCACTATGAGTCAGATTTGACTTGACAGCATTGGGTTTAGTTTGGTTTGGTTTGATTTAATCAACTCATTGGATTAGGGGAGGCTCTCCCTCTCTGTAGAGCACACTGTCTGAAGCCCTGCCTTAGGGCTGAAGACTCCTGGCACATAAACTAACCTCTGATAAGTCTCTACATGCCTACTGAGCTCTACGCTTACTAGAGACAAGTGGTTCGTTCTAAAAACTGCTTATGCAATTGCACTTGCTATTTTAATTATGTAATTTAATCAAATATTATGGAACGCAAGTGTGAGACAAGAGTTTTTTCTATGAAAATTAAGATGAATGCTTTGGAAAAATTCCACAGTGACTGATAATTTAAAGAAAATTACAAATTAAATGAAAAACAAGATTAAAAAATAATAAAACCTGTTAAAATCTACACATATTTTACTTGCTTTGCAAGTGTCTTTAAGTTCTTCACCACTCAAAACTATAACCGGAATCTATGGATGATGCTTTATGGCTTAGAAGACAAAGCTGAGAACCAATCAACAGCAGGTTCACACAAAGAAAAGGCTTTGGTCCCACATCAAAAGAGAATTCAATGAAAGTACATTTATGTTTTTAGTTATAAGAAATTATGTTTATATGTTTAAAGGTATCTATGCATCACTTTCATGCTTCCCAGTTTTTACCAACTCTACTGTCCTAATTGCCTTGTTTAAGAAGTCTCCTTCCATAGGAATAGCTTGATTGCAACATGAAGCCTCTTCTCTCCTTGCTCTGTTATTTCTTTGAGAAATTTAATTACCAACCAAGTCTTCAATATAGCCTTTTTAAACAAGTGAGTACCAGAGAGGGTCCATGATTCATTTATCACCATATACCCCACTTTCCACTTTCTTCCCTGCCTTGAACACAGTAAATACTGAAGAAAAAATTGTTGAGTTAAATTTAAAGTACATGGAAATCATTAGTCTATTGTAACCCAAGAATTAGAAATCTGGCTTGAATAAGTGTGTCACAAGATTATCCTTTTCTTTGAAGTCATAATTTATCCCTTCTCAACAATTAAAGAAGCTCAGTTGATAATTATGAATGGAAAATTATTATTTTAAACTGGGTAGTTGATTTATTTTTTTAGATCAAATGTAGCCTTGCAGAAATGTACAATGTCTAGGTGGACAATGACAAGTACAGCAGCAGCATTCAATTTCATCTAAATAAGTCTGAAGTTTTGCTTCTCTCTTGAGCCCTGCTAACTTATTTCCTCTGAGGCAATTTTCTCAGAACTAGGCAGGACAGATATGATTATCCTTTCCATTTTACAGATGAGAGAATTGATAATCCTAACAGTTGCCAACTTACCCTTGAGCTTACAGCTAGTTAGTGATTTAGGTGGGATTTGTACCCTGGCACTGTGCACATGAATCACCTTTTAAATGTTCCAAAACCCCTTTACAGTTGGGCAGGAGAATCAGTTGACAACTCAAGTCTCTCTATCCACTATTATTGCTCATCTATGAACCAGGCTGTCTAGAATTATAGCCTTAGAGTTCAGTCCTTTGATTTAACACATTTTCACACAAAATTCTTGGGAGGAATAATAAGTTAATAATTCATTGTTTAATACCTTCCTATTAATTAATATTTCCAATTTGCTTTAAGTAGTTACTTGAAAAAAGGGAAATAACAGTATTGGGAGTCTTGAGGGAGGCTTGGATTAGCCCACTTGGTCTCTAAGAAGGAAAGTCCAGTGTGTGTGTGTGCGTGTGCGTGTGCGTATGCATGTGCGTGTGTGTGCATGTGTGGTTGGGGGAGCAGGAAGTAAAAGGCACAGTCATAGATGAGGATTCTGGAAAACCAAAGGTGATTACTAGGATAGACAACGCCAGGAGTTGAACTAGAGAGTAGAATGGCAAAGAGAAAAGTGATCCAAGACAAATGTTTCTTTTTCACGGTTTTAATTTGGGCTGAATTTAACGTGGAAGTAATGTGACGCTTATTTGTTTTTGAAAATTTGCTGTTTTATTTCTAAGTAAATATATGGTAGTTGCTTTGTTTTGGCTCAAATGTCTCTGGAAACTGTAGCAGAAGGAATATTTATGAAGTAGATTATGATTTCCCTTAGAAATTACTCTAAAATTGGTGGCTGAATTTTGGACCCAGGACTTAGCATTAGATACATCATGAATATGACCAGTCATGGATCATGACAATTGAGAAATTACTATAAATATCTGTCACGTAACATGTTAAAATTATAATACTAGTTCTATAAAATGGCTATGGATAAAAATCAAGCATATCTTTTAGACAAAGGAACCTAATCAACTATAAATTGTTTTGAAGGGAGCATAAAAAATGTCATGTTTTACTGGAGGGGTTTTTTGGGAATCTTTTCCAAGGTCTCTCTGCATATATCAAGTCACAGAAGAGTGTGGGTTAGTGAAAAGTTTGCTGAACAAGCCCATCGAACATTTGGGAAGTTCACTTCTCTGAGTTTCAGCTATGGTCCATTTCCCTTCTAACATTCTAGGAAACTAAACTTTATCTAAAATTAACACGCTAGTTCATTCATTATATGTTAGCTTTTTTTTATAATAAATACTAAGCAACACATTTATAATAATCTCATGTGCAACTTTAGAATTTAGAAGAGCTTTAGGCAGGGTATGCTAGAAGTCCCTGGTTGGTGCAAACGGTTAATACACTTGGTTGCTAACCAAAGGATTATAGGTTCAAGTCACCTGGGAAGGAAGGTCTGGCATCTACTTTCGAAAAATCAGCCATTGAAAACCTATGGAGCACTGCTCTACCCTGACACACATGGGGTCTCCATGAGACAGAATCGACTCCACCACAACTTGTTTAGGTACAGTCCTGCTTAAAAAGTTGTTAAAAGATGTTTGAAATGTTAGTTCCTTTTTCTTTAGTCTAACTATACATCTTTTAGCAAATCAAAAAAAAAAAAAAAAAACCTCAAACCCATTGCCGTTTAGTCATTCCGACTCATAGCAACCCAATAGGACTGAGTAGAATTGCCCCATAGGGTTTCCAAGGCTGTAATCTTTGCAGAAGCAGACTGCCACATCTTTCACCCACAGAGCTGCTGGCGGGTTCAACAATTGAGCATTCGGTTGGCAGTCGAGCACTTAGCCACTGCATCACCAGAGTTCCTTTTGTGGCAAGTAAAAAACCAAACCTGTTGCTGTCGAGTGGATTCCAACTCATAGCAACCCTATAGGACAGAGTAGAATGGGCCCATAGGGTTTCCAAGGAGCAGCTGGTGGATTCAAACTGCTGACCTTTTGGTTAGCAACAATAGCTCTTAACCACTGCACGAGTAAAAGGGGCTTCTAAATCATTTCCCCCACTATCAAAGCATTTTACGTTCAAAAGGTATTTATCAGTGAAGCTGATGGTGTGGTTTCTCTCATTGAAAAGCATTTTATAAATAAGAGCTAATTATCTAACTTACCCTTTTACCCTCTTCTAACCTCTTAAAAACTATTTACAAAAGTGGCAGCTTAGTGACAGACCAAAACAAGGCACCAAGACACACTGAGTGGGTTCAATTTGCTACAGGCCTACTTCTTACTTTGTTAATCAGCTAACAATTACCGCCAGGAAATTTGCAAAATCTTGTGAAAAAGAAGTTTTAAAACATTTCTTACAGTATCCTCACAAAGACAGAATATCTTGAACATAGCTTTCTTTAACCCTCGAAATAGATCAGGTACTCTTTCAAGAGAAATAACCTACGAGTGATTGGAGTACCAGAACAGGGAGGGATAACAAAAAAAATACAGAGAAAATTCTTGAAGGTTTGTTGGCAGAAAACTTCCCTGATATTGTGAAGATGAGAAGACACCTATCCAAGATGCTCATCGAACTCCACATAAAGTATATGTTAAAAGAAAGTCACCAAGATATATTATAATCAAACTTGCCAAAACCAAAGATAAAGAGAGAATTATAAGAGCAGCGAGGGATAAAAGAAAAGTCACCTACAAAGGAGAGCCAATAAGGATACGCTCGGACTACTCAGCAGAAACCATACAGGCAAGAAGGCAATGGGATGACATATTTAAAAAATTGAAGGAAAAAAATTGCCTGCTGAGAATCATATATCCAGCAAAACTGTCTCTTAAATATAAAGGTGAAATTAAGACATTTCCAGATAAACACAAGTTTAGGGAAATCGTAAAAACCAAACCAAAACTACAAGAAATACTAAGGGGAGTCCTTTGGTTAGAAAATCCATAACATCAGGTATCAACCCAAGACTAGAACACTGGGCAGAGCAACCAGAAGTCAACCCAGACAGGGAAATCCAAAAAAAAAAAAAAACAAAATAAGACTGTTAAAAAAAAAAAAAAGCTCAAAACAGGGTAACAGCGACGTTATTATATAAAAGAAGACGATGTTAAAATAATAAAGAGGGACTAAGAAATGTAAGGAAACCCAGGTGGTGTAGTGGTTAAGTGCTATGGCTTCGAACCAAAGGGTCGGCAGTTCAAATCCGCCAGGGGCTCCTTGAAAACTCTATGGGGTGGTTCTACTCTGTCCTATGGGGTCGTTATGAGTCGGAATTGACTTGACAGCACTGGGTGTTTTTGGGTAAGAAATGTAATCATACACCTTCCATATGAGAGGAAGATACGGCGATACAAAGAAATAAAAGTTAGTTTTAAATTTATAAAAATAGGGGTAAATAATAAGGTAACTACAAAGGAGACAAACTATCCTACTCATCAAAATAAAATACAAGGGAAAAATACAGACTCAGCAAAAATAAAATCAACAACAACGAATATGAGGAAAGGAAAACATATAAAGAAAATCTAGTCAGCACATAAAATTAAGTGGGAAAAAGAAACTGTCAACAACACACAAAAAAAGACCTCAAAATGATAGCACTAAATTCATACCTATCCATAAGTACCCTGAATGTAAATGGACTAAATGCACCAATAAAGAGACAGAGAGTGACAGAATGGATTAAAAAACATGATCTGTCTATATGCTGTCTACAAGAGACACACCTTAGACTTAGAGACACAAACAAACTAAAACTCAAAGGATAGAAAAAATCTATCAAGCAAACAAAAATCAAAAAAGGGAAGAAATGGCAATATTAATTTCTGACAAAATAGACTTTAAAGTTAAATCCATCAGAAAGGATAAGGAAGGGCACTATACAATGATTAAAGGGACAATACAACAAGAAGACATAACCATATTAAATATTTATGCACCCAATGACAGGGCTGCAAGATACATAAAACAAACTCTATCAGCACTGAAAAGTGAGATAGACAGCTCCACAATAATAGTAGGAGACTTCAACACACCACTTTTGGTGAAGGACAGGACAACCAGAAAGAAGCTCAATAAAGACACGGAAGATCTAAATGCCACAATCAACCAACTTCACCTCGTAGACATATACAGAACACTCCATCCAACAGCAACCAACTATACTTTCTTTTCTAGTGCACATGGAACATTCTCTAGAATAGACCACATATTAGGTCATAAAGCAAGCCTTAGCACAATCCAAAACATTGAAATATTACAAAGCATCTTCTCTGACCATAAGGCCATAAAAGTAGAAATCAATAACAGGAAAAGCAGGGAAAAGAAATCACACACTTGGAAACTGAACAATACCCTGCTCAAAAAAGACTGGATTATAGAAGACATTGAGGATGGAATAAAGAAATTCAGAGAATCCAATGAGAATGAAAACACTTCCTATCAGAACCTTTGGGACACAGCAAAAGCAGTGCTCCGAAGCCAATTTATAACAATAAATGCACACATCCAAAAAGAAGAAAGGGCCAAAATCAAAGAATTATCCCTATAACTTGAACAAATAGAAAGAGAGCAACAAAAGAAACCCACAGGCACCACAAGAAAACAAAAAATAAAAATTAGAGCTGAACTAAATGAAATAGAAAACAGAAAAATAATTGAAAGAATTAACAAGACCAAAAGCTGCTTTTTTAAAAAAATCAACAAAATTGGTAAACCACTGGCCAAACTGACAAAAGAAAAACAGGAGAGGAAGCAAATAACCTGAATAAGAAATGAGATGGGTGACATTACAACAGACCCAACTGAAATTAAAAGAATCATATCAGATTACTATGAAAAACTATACTCAAACAAATTTGAAAACCTAGAAGAAATGGATGAATTCCTAGAAACACACTACCTACCTAAACTAACACAAACAGAGGTAGAACAACTAAATAGACCCATAACAAAAGAAGAGATTGAAAAGGTAATCAAAAAACTTCCAACAGCAACAAAAAAAGCCCTGGTCCCGATGGCTTCACTGCAGAATTCTACCATACTTACCGATAAGAGTTAACACCACTACTACTAAAGGTATTTTAGAGCATAGAAAAGGACAGAGTACACCCAAACTCATTCTATGAAGCCACCATATCCCTGATACCAAAACCAGGTAAAGACACCATAAGAAAAGGAAATTATAGACCTATATCCCTCATGAACGTAGATGCAAAAATCCTCAACAAAATTCTAGCCAATAGAATTCAACAACATATCAAAAAAAATAATTCATCATGACCAAGTGGGATTCATACCAGATATGCAGGGACGGTTCAACACTAGAAAAACAATTAATGTAATCCACCACATAAATAAAAGACAAGAATCACATGATTTTATCAATTGATGCAGAAAAGGCATTTGACAAAGTCTAACACCCATTCATGACAAAAACTCTCGGCAAAATAGGAATAGAAGGAAAATTCCTCAACATAATAAAGGGCATTTATACAAAGCCAACAGCCAACATCACCATAAATGGAGACAGCCTGAAAGCATTCCCATAGAGATCAGGAATCAGACAAGGACGCCCTTTATCACCGCTCTTATTCAACATTGTGCTGGAAGTCCTAGCCAGGGCAATTAGGATAAAGAAATAAAGGGCATCCAGATTAGCAAGGAAGAAGTAAAGGTTTCTCTATTTGCAGATGACACGATCTTATACGCAGAAAACCTAAGCAGTCCTCCAGAAAACTACTGAAACTAACAGAAGAGTTCAGCAGAGTATCGGGATACAATATAAACATACAAAAATCAGTTGGATTCCCCTACACGAACAAAAGGAACATCAAAAAGGAAATCATCAAATCAATTGCATTTACAGTTGCCCCCAAGAACTTAAAATACTTAGGAATAAATCTTACCAGAGATGTAAAAGACTTATACAAAGAAAACTACAGTACACTTCTGCAAGAAACCAAAAGAGACTTAGATAAATGGAAGAACATACCTTGCTCGTGGTTAGGAAGACTTAACATTATGAAAATGTCTATTCTACCAAAAGCGATCTATACATTTAATGCAATTCCGATCCAAATCCCAACAACATTCTTTAATGAGATGGAGAAACAAATCACCAACTTCATATGGAAGGGAAAGAGGCCCCGGATAAATAAAGCATTACTGAAAAAGTAGAACAAAGTGGGAGGCCTGACTTTACCTGATTTTGGAACCTATTATACAGCCACAGTAGTCAAAAAAGCCTGGTAGTGGTACAACAACAGATACATGGACCAATGGAACACAATTGAGAATCCAGACATAAACCCATCCACATATGAGCAGTTGATATTTGACAAAGGCCCCAAAACATTTAAATGGGGAAAAGACAGTCTTTTTAACAAATGGTGCTAGCATAACTAGATATCCAACTGCAAAAAAATGAAACAAAACCCATACCTCATTCCATGCACAAAAACTAACTCAAAATGGATCAAACATCTAAATATAAAATCTAAAACAATAAATATCATGGAAGCAAAAATAGGGACAACATTAGGAACCCTAATACATGGCATAAACAGTATATGAAACATTATTAAGAATGCAGAAGAAAAACTAGATAACTGGAAAAAACACCCACTGTCGTCGAGTCGATTCCGACTCATAGCGACCCTATAGGACAGAGTAGAACTGCCCCATAGAGTTTCCAAAGAGCACCTGGCGGATTTGAACTGCCGACTTCTTGGTTAGCAGGTGTAGCACCTCACCATGGCAGTGAGTTTTTAGATAACTGGGAGCTCCTAAAAATCAAACACCTATGCTCATCCAAAGACTTCACCAAAAGAATAAGAAGACTACCTACAGACTGGGAAAAAGTTTTTAGCTAGACATTTCTGATCAGCGCCTGATCTCTAAAATCTACATGATACTACAAAAACTCAACTGCAAAAAGACAAATAACCCAATTAAAAAATGGGCAAAAGATATGAAAAGACACTCTACTAAAGAAGACATTCAGGTAGCTAACAGATATATGAGGAAATGTTCACGATCATTAGCCATTAAAGAAATGCAGATCAAAACTACAATGAGATTTCATCTCACTCCAACAAGGCTGGCATTAATCCAAAAAAGACAAAATAATAAATGTTGCAGAGGCTGTGGAGAGATTGGAACACTTATACACTGCTGGTGGGAATGTAAAATGGTACAACCACTTTGGAAATCAATTTGGCGCTTCCTTAAAAAGCTAGAAATAGAACTACCATAAGATCCAGCAATCTCACTCCTTGGAATATATCCGAGAGAAATAAGAGCCTTTACAAGAAGAGATATATACACACCCATGTTTATTTCAGCACTGTTTACAATAGCAAAAAGATGGAATCAACCAAGATGCCCATCAACGGATGAATGGATAAATTGTGGTATATTCACACAATGGAATACTACGCATTGATGAAGAACAGTGAGGAATATGTGAAACATTTCATAACATGGAGGAACCTGGAAGGCATTATGCTGAGTGAAATTAGTCAGTTGCAAAAGGACAAATATTGCATAAGTCCAGTATTATAAGAACTTGAGAAATAGTTTAAACTGAGAAAACATTCTTTTGTGGTTACAAGAGAGGGGAGGGAGGGAGTGTGGGAGAGGGGCATTCACTGATTAGATAGTGGATAGGAACTACTTTAGGTGAAGGGAAAGACAGCACGCAATACAGGGGAGGTCAGCACAATTAGACTAAACTGAATAAACTGAATGCTTCAAAGGTCAGCAAAGCAGGGGTAGCGGTTTGAGGACCATGGTTTCAGGGGACATCTAAGACAATTGGCATAATAAAATCTATTAAGAAAACATTCTGCATCCCACTTTGAAGAGTGGCATCTGGGGTCTTAAACGCTAGCAAGCAGCCATCAAAGATGCATCAATTGGTCTCAACCCACCTGGATCAAGGGAGAACGAAGAACACCAAGGACACAAGGCGATTACGAGCCCAAGAGACAGAAAGGGCCACATGAACCAGAGACTACATCATCCTGGGACCAGAAGAACTAGATGGTGCTCGGATACAACAGATGACTGCCCTGACAGGGAACACAACAGAGAACCCCTGAGGGAGCAGGAGAGCAGTGGGACGCAGACCCCAAATTCTCATAAGACCAGACTTAATGGTCTGACTGAGACTAGAAGGACACCGGTGGTCATGGCCCCCAGACCTTCTGCTGGTCCAGGACAGGAACCATTCCCGAAGCCAACTCTTCAGACATGGATTGGACTGGACAATGGGTTGGAGAGGGATGCTGGTGAAGAGTGAGCTTCTTTGATCAGGTGGACACTTGAACTTGTTGGCATCTCGTGCCTGGAGGGGAATGAAAGGGTAGAGGGGATTAGAAGCTGGCCAAATGGACAGGAAAAGAGAGAGTGGAGGGAGGGAGCGGGCTGCCTCATTAGGCAGAGAGTGATTGGGAGTGTGTAGCAAGGTGTATATGGGTTTTTGTGAGAGAGACTCACTTGATTTGTAAAGGCTTTTTTTTTTTTTTTTCACTTAAAGCACAATAAAAATTATAAAAAAAAAAGGTCAGGTAAAGGTGACGAGCATTAAAGCATGCAGAGGATAAAGGATAGTTGATTTCAGGGATTTTCATGTGAAAAGGTTAAAACTAGAGCTAACAGTACTGAAAAGTCATTTTAAATTTTAGGTCACATTATCATCTTAGGTTTTGGTTTCTTTTGCAAATTAAAAAAATATTGAATTCTGTTTACAATAGCAAAAAGCTGGAAGCAACCAAGGTGTCCATCAACGGATGAATGGTTAAATAAATTGTGGTATATTCACACAATGGAATACTATGCATTGATAAAGAACAGTGACGAATCTGTGAAACATTTCATAACATGGAGGAACCTGGCAGGCATTATGCTGAGCGAAATTAGTCAGAGGCAAAAGGACAAATATTGTATAAGACCACTATTATAAGATCTTGAGAAATAGTATAAACTGAGAACACATACTTTTGTGGTTACGAGGGGGGAGGGAGGGAGGGTGGGAGAGGGTTTTTTACTGATTAATTAGTAGATAAGAACTGCTTTAGGTGAAGGGAAGGACAATACTCAATACAGGGAAGGTCAGCTCAACTGGACTGGACCAAAAGTAAAGAAGTTTCTGGGATAAACTGAATGCTTCTAAGGTCAGCGGAGCAAGGGCGGGGGTTTGGGGACCATGGTTTAAGGGGACTTCTAGGTCAATTGGCAAAATAATTCTATTATGTAAACATTCTGCATCCCACTTTGAAATGTGGCGTCTGGGGTCTTAAATGCTAACAAGCAGCCATCTAAGATGCATCAATTGGTCTCAACCCACCTGGATCAAAGAGAATGAAGAACACCAAGGTCACACGATAACTAAAAGCCCAAGAGACAGAAAGGGCCACGTGAACCAGAGACCTACATCATCCTGAGACCAGAAGAACTAGTTGGAGCCCGGCCACAATCGATGAATGCCCAGACAGGGAGCACAACAGAGAACCCCCGAGGGAGCAGGAGATCAGTGGGATGCAGACCCCAAATTCTCATAAAAAGACCATACTTAATGGTCTGACTGAGACTAGAGGAATCCCGGCGATCATGGTCCCCAAACCTTCTGTTGGCACAGGACAGGAACCATTCCCGAAGACAACTCATCAGACATGAAAGGGACTGGACAGAGGGTAGGAGAGAGATGCTGATGAAGAGTGAGCTAATTATATCAGGTGGACACTTGAGACTGTGTTGGCATCTCCTGTCTAGAGGGGGGATGGGAGGATGGAGAGAGTTGGAAGCTGGCAAAATTGTCACGAAAGGAGAGACTGGAAGGGCTGACTCATTAGGGGGAGAGCAAGTGGGAGTACGGAGTAAGGTGTATATAAACCTATATGTGACAGTCTGACTTAATTTGTAAACGTTCACTTGAAGCTCAATAAAAGTTAAAAAAAAAAAATTGAATTCTATTTACAGTAAAACCAAAAAAACTAAACCATTGCCGTTGAGTTCAGTTGACAATAAAGATATTTAAACGAAAAATTTCACAGATGGAGTGTAAATTATTTATTTTAGATCCTGAACATTACTAATTTAGAGGAATCTATTTTTGCAAATTATACATCAGCCTTGCCCCCTCAACTTTATTTTTTTGCCCTTCCCCCTTCTGAAAATGAACAAATATGATTAAAATGACAAATTTACTGAAGCTGGAGAGAATGCTAAGTTTCCCAAATGTTACCTCACCAGAAACCAAACCTACTGCTGACGAGTCAATTCTGACTCATAGTGAGTCTTCAAATACAGAGTAAAACTGCCCTATAGAGTTTCCAAGGAGTACCTGGTAGATTCAAACTGTCTACCTTTTGGTTAGCAGCCATAGCTTTTAACCACTACACCACACCAGGGTTTCCAATGTTACCTCAGCCCTTCTTAAACGTTTAAGACTCTAAATCTCTGTAAGTTAATATCGTTCTGCCTAGGGAATAAAATGTCAAATGGGTGGAATTCCTCAGGCTTTACAATTTTTAAGTTATATATATATATATATATATAGCTAAATATACAATATATAATTATATAATACTATTTTTTAAATGAAAAAGAAACAAAAATAGTACTGATAGACCTGAGCCTTGGTGGTGTTGTAGTGAAATGCTCGGCTGCTAAGTGAAAGGTCTACAGTTCAAACCCACCAGCCATTCTGTGGGAGAAAGATGTGGCAGTCTACTTCTGTAGAGATTACAGCCTTGGAAACCCCGTGGGGCAGTTCTACTCTGTCCTATAGGGTTGCTATGAGTTCGAAAGCACATGAAGGCAGTGGGTTTGGTTTTGGTTTAATGACAGTATAAATAACTTACATATTACAACCTCTACCTCTAATGGCAATGTTATATAAATTCAATTTATAGGCCTTGGATAGCTTCTCCAATGTTAGCCTCTCAAAAACTCTATACAGATATTTTCAAGAAACTAGCAGCATACTTCACCTTGGAAATTTAATATTACAAAGACACTGCCATTAGTGATTTTATGTATTTCTACATACTCTTCTTCAATTTGAAATAATGGATAAGCTCAGGTAATAATTCACTCTTTCAAGTTTTATGACTAAAATATTGAGTTGTATTTTACGACCTACATTTATTATATTCTGTAGAGTCAGTCAACAGCTTTAGGCAAAGAATGCCTTTGGAGTCTAGAATCAGACAGCAAGGAATCAGGGGTTTAATATGAATAATCATGTATTCAGAAAGCATAAGAATTTTCCAAAGGTTCTAAAATACAACTAAACACCGCATACCGTGTAACATACAAGCCATAATTTTCCAAAAAAAAAAAAAAACTTTAGGTTTTTTTTATAGACATTTTAGGAGTCCTGATGGCACAGTGGTTAAGTGCTCGGTTGCTAACCAAAAGGTTGGTGGTTTGAAATCACCAGCCCCTCCATGGGAAAAAGATGTGGCAGTCCGTTTCTGTAAAGATTTACAGCCTTGGAAACCCCACGGGCGCAGTTCTATTCTGTTCTATAGGGTCGCTTTGAGTAGGAATCGACTGGACAGCAATGGGTTTGGGTTTTTTTGGATAGACATTTCTTTTCCCTTTTGTGGCTAGGATAATTTTCTAAACTATGGGCCAGGATTGTTGTTGTAAAACTTCGTTTCCAGGATATTTTTGGTAGTTTTGGGGAAGAAAGGCTTGTTTAGCAAATTTTATAATAACAATGGTAACAAATGGTTTAGTTATGAGGAATTCTAAAGGGGTCATAGTAATTATTCAGGCTTAATTTGTAAGAGTCAAACTGAAAATGGAAAATTAAAACAGTGGTAGATTCAACAAGTAAGGCTATATGGCATTTACAAAACAAAACAAAAACCCAAAACTTCTTTAGTTCGATTTTAAAAAATTGTTGTTGTTGTTAGGTATCATCAAGTCGGCTCTGACTCATAATAACCTTATATATAACGGAATGAAATGTTGCCTTTCAGTCTTTGCTATGTTTGAGCCCATTATTGCAGCCACTGTGTCAATCCATTTCATTGAGAACTCCCTCTTTTTTGCATCAATCCATCTCATTGAGGACTCCCCCTTTTTTGCTGACCCTCTACTTTACCAAGCATGATATCTCTCTCCAGTGATTGGTCCCTCCTGTTCACATGTCCAAAGTAAGCGAGATGAAGTCTCACCATCCTTGCTTGTGAGGAGTATTCTGGCTATGTTCCCCTAAGATAGATTTGTTCTTTCTTCTGGCAGTCCATGGTATATTCAACAACATCACAATTTGAATATGTAAATTCTATCTTCATTTTTTCATTGCCCAGCTTTTGCATACATATGAGACAAGTGAAAATATTGTCTTAGTCTGGGTTCCCTAGAGGAGCAAAACCAGTGAAGCGTGTGTATAAATATATAAGACAGGTTCACTTCAAAGAGATGGCTCACTCAATTGTGGGGGTGGCAAGTCCCAAATTCACGGGTTGGGCGGCTTCTGCTGGCTCACGTGGTTGCAGGGGCTGATGGACCCAAAATCTGCAGGTCAGGGGCAGGCTGGAGGCCTCTGCTGGTTCACAGGTTTGTGGGGGCTAGAAAATCCAAAATTTGTGGGCTTACATCCCAAAAACCTGAGGTCAGGTGATGAGAAGAGTGCAGGGTCTCAGAGAGTGAGCAAGGTTTGCCAGAACATTCATTTATATACTGGAGGCAGGCACATCCCCAAGGAAACTTCCCTTTCAACTGATTGGCTGCTCACATCAGATCACAAAATGGAAGGTGATTACATAAACCCATTGCCATTGAGTTGATCCCACTTATAGTCACCCCACATGACAGAGTAGAACTGCCCCGTAGGGTGTCCAAGGAAGCAGACTGCCACATCTTTCTCCTGCAGAGTGGTGGATTCACACTGCTGACCTTTCAGTTAGCAGCCTATCACTTTAACCATTTTGCCACCTGGGCTCCTGGTGATTATATAAAAAAAACCCAAGCCCAAACCTGTTACAGTCGAGTCAATTTCAACCCTGTAGGGTTTCCAAGGAGCGGCTAGTGGATTTGAACTGCTGACTGTTCATTTAGCAGGGTATCACTTTAACCATTTCACCATGAGGGCTCCTGGTGATTACATAAAAAAAAAACCCAAACCTGTTACCATCAATTTTGACCCCATAGGAAAGAGTAGAGCTGCCCCCTAGGGTTTCCAAGGAGCAGCTGGTAGATTTGAACAGCTAACCTTTTGGTTAGCAGTTAAGCTCTTAACTGCTGTGCCACCAGGGCTCTGGTGATTACACAGTGTCTGCCAAATTACCAAGAATCACAGCCTAGCCAAGTTGATGCATAACATTAACCAAGTAAAATACCATGGTTTGGGTCAGGCTCACCTTAGTCATTAAAGTGACATCTTTGCCTTTTAACACTCCAAAGAGGTCTTTTGCAGTAGATTTGCCCAGTGCAGTATGTTGTTTGATTTCATGTCTGCTGCTTCCTCGGGCATTGATTGTTGATCCAAGAAGAATAAAATCCTTTATAACTTCAATTTCTTTTGCCATTTATCATGATATTTATGGTCCAGTTATGTGGATTTTCATTTTCTTTATGCCCAGGCATAATGCATCCTGAAGGCTGTAGTCTTTCAAATTCATCAGTAAGTGCTTCAAGTCGTCTTCACTTTCTGCAAGCAAGGTTGTGTCACCTGCTGTCAGGCTGGTACTGAGTCTTCCTCCAATCCTGATGCCATGTTCTTCATTGTATAAGTTAGGTTTTCACTTTAATGAACTAGATAAGGATTTGCTAATTTAACATGTTTAAATAAAATGAGAATTTCTAGAAGGAAAAACTGTTAGAAAGAGCAGAACTCTGATCTGGATTCCAGTCTTGCTCAGCTCCTAACTTCCTGCATGACCTAGAAGATTCTAGAGCTATCACAGCCACCTTAGTTTCTCTATTTACCAAAATGTAACTCTAATACCTAACATGGCTGAGACAGTGGAACTATTAATGAAAGCATTTTGAATATAATGTAAGTTATTATTTATAGGGAAAACACATGCCAGGCACACTTAATTTTCACGGTAGTTTAAATGTCGCAGGCTAGTTAGGTTGTAAATTGTTTCTTTAATGGCTTTTAGCAGCCTATAACTTCAGAATTCACCTGAAAGAAATCTGCACCAGGGACTATCTTTGTGTTGTATTTGGCCAAACTGATCTACCATGGAGATTATTGATGGTGATGACTAAAATCCAGTTAGAATATCATAAAAATTATAGAGTATGTAATAAATTCCACATACGACTGTGGCATGTGAGAAATAATTTACTTTTTTCAAAATACAGGTCAAGGGCAGAAACATAATTATCCTATATACATGCCAGTGTATGCATAACCTCGATCTTTCCCTCCTCAGTTATGTAGAAAGAGCATATGCGCTGCGGACTTTCTTCGAAGGGGTTTATGATCCTTAAGTTTGTTTTGATTGTTTTTATATAGGGAACCTTTGTTGGCCTTTAAAACGTAATTTAGAAATGTTGTAACTGATGTATTTTTGCCACCAATGAAACAAATATATATGGCAAAATGAATGCAAACTCATTTTTGTCTGTAAGATTTGTTTTTAAATTATCCTGTTTTGCAGCGAGGGAAAAAGTATGAGCTCATTTCTTTCGCTTCTGCCAACGGCAAGCTAATTTTCCCAACCCACGTGGACAGCTGAGCAGTGAGTCTAGCGTGCTTCAATCTCCCGACTCGTGCAGTGCCATCTGTGGGCACACACACATCCAGGCTTGTACACTGGATGGGGCAAGGCTCAACTGGCAAGGCTTTTTTGCTTTATGAAGATTGTGCTGACGATGCAGCTATCCCATAAGCCTGAAGCATCTGCCCACTGTACAGGGAAAGAAATTAAAGGTACTCAGCAGATTGTACGCAGTTGTTTCCAGTTACTCTTCTCTCTGTATACATTCTGCATTCCTCTCCCCACGTGTTCCGAGTGGTGGATCACACACACACACTACGCACTCACATTCACACACGTGCGTACTGCACCTCACCCAGACACAAGCCAAGACACGTCCCTAGCTCACCCCAATCTCCCGGTCCCTCACTCCGCTGCCTCTCCCCACCGCGTGAGCACACCCCGGCGCCAGACGGCAGCGCTCCCCACGCAGCCCCTGGCCGGCCCCCGCGGTGGGAGGGAAGGAGCAGCCCTGGGGTCGGACGGACAAAGCGCGCGTCCAATCGAGCCCGGTACTGCCTCCCCGAAGGGAGGGAGCGGCGGCTCGGACGGGCCCAATGAGCGGGGAGCCGGAGTGGGACTTCCTCCCGGAATCCCGTTGGCCAGAATAGCGGGGCCGTGGGTGACACGTAAGTTGGGTGGGAAGCGGCGGCATCTGAGGCTCGGGCAGTCGGGTCTGTGACACCGGCCTGCGGTCTTCCAAGCCCAGCCGGGCAGCCGGCCCCCACCCATCCACCACCCCGACGGGCCGCGCGCGCGGGGAGGCGCCTAAGGCGCCCCGAGCTGAGTTGCCTTTGTTGGGCGCGCACCCCTCCCTTAGGTGGCACATAGTCGCGCGGTGGGAGCTGCCGCGAGGGGGTGGGGTGCGGCCGGGGCGGAACTCTGTGCGCCACCGGGACAAGGGGGCCAAAAAGTGGGGAGGAGGGCAAAAGGCAGGCGGTGTCCGGGGACAGGCGCGAGAGCAGCCGCTGAGAAGTATGCGGAGGGCCCCCTTCCGGGCCCCGGCACTCGCGGCGAGCGAGCCTTGGAAAAGTTTGGCGGCTGCTGCCCGGGCGGTGTCGATGGCTGCGCGCCCCGCGGCGCGCGGGGGCTAGGCGGGCGCCACTTCCCCTACAGCCCCGCTTTTGTGTGTCGCGTCTGTTCCTCATGCTGCGTCCGGCCACCTCCTGCGGCGGCCGCTGCTGAGGCGCTTGCCGGGACTGAAGGGACGACGAGGAGGCGACGGCAGCGGCGGGGGCGGCCGCGGCGCGCGGTCCAGGCGGGACTATGGGAAACGGGATGTGCTCCCGAAAACAGAAGCGGATCTTCCAGACGCTGCTGCTACTGACCGTGGTGTTCGGCTTTCTCTACGGCGCGATGCTGTACTACGAGCTGCAGACGCAGCTGCGGAAAGCTGAGGCTGTGGCGCTCAAGTACCAGCAGCACCAGGAGTCCCTCTCAGCCCAGTTACAAGGTACGGTTAACGCGACGTGCGCGGCCGTGGCCAACTTTGCCTCGCGCCTCCAGCCCCAGCTGGAAAAGTGGCTTTGGGGAGGCGTTGGCACTGCAGGTGCCACTTCTGACCCTCAGGGACATCAGAGGCGAGCGATGCAGGAGTGTCTGTCCCGCGGTATGTCAGGGGAAATGATATCGTCCTTCTCCCGCTTTCTCCAGGCGGTTAAGTTTGAAGTTGATAGCACCAGCTCCTACCTAGTCCCTCGGAGCGTTTGGGGGGCGGGTGCACACTGAGCTTTCACCGAGCACTTGTCAAAGGCCCAGCTGGAATCCGAGCAGACACACCAGCAGCCCCCCTGCCAGTCCCATCTCTGAGGGGCAGGGTTCCTGGTTTTCTAGGTATTTGATTTCCAGTTGATTTTGCCAGTCGCCTAGGAAATGGAGAGTTTGTCAGAGATTTCTCAAACTGCACTGCTTTCCAAGGAAAAATTAAGCCATGACCTAGCACCCCAAAGTAATGGCGCAGTCGAATGGAATCTAGACCTGCTAGTTCCTTATTCTGTTAACTCAGTAGAGCGACTTGAGGGTTGCTGGATGTGTTTAAAAAGTCTGCACACTATTTACTGTTCAGCAGCTGGCAGGTATGTTTTTGACAAAAATGGTGTATTTGTCTTCCTGAGCACCTTTTAATTCATCACAGGTCGTTTTGTGTGTGTGTGTGTGTGTGTGTGTGTGTTTTAACCAGTCAACCTTGAAAGAAGTTGGTGAGGAGAAACACAGTTTTTCACTTTGTCGTACACAGCAAACAACTGGAGCGGAGGATAGGTAGTACAAAGGCTTAAAGCTTATAACCTTCTATTTTAGAGTCTCATTTAATGTAAATTTCAGAAACATAAATGATATATGACTGCAAAGTAAGCACAGTGTGGTCCTGTTAAAGGCATAGTCATCATATTTATACAGTTTTTAAAGCTCCTACATGTACTTGGGTTAGTTTTCAACACATACATGCCCTCCCTCTGACCAAAAAATAATAAAAAAGCTATAGATAGGGGAAATGTTGACAGTCTGCTGGTAATGTAACTATAGCTTATTTCATGTTACTAGGAAGATATAGGTTGGCTGGATGTTTCTGCCAGTGTGTGTATATGAATATATAACAGATGCTTTTTCATTGCTCCAGTATTCTGAGTGTTTTGTAGTAAAAAATTTAAGATGAACAAAAGTGATTGCTTGGTTTTGTTTGCTCTTCCCAACTTAGGAGAAAAGGAAGTATTTTTAGCTCCCTGAAGCTGCATAGCTACAGGCAATGAAAATATGTGAACTGGGCTTGGTTCAAAAGGAAAACCTATTTTGGTAATCTTAGTTTAAGAAAAAAATTTTTTTTCCTTAAAGTTGTTGAAATTTACTCATGTTGATGAAATTTACCATGTTGTTGAAATATCTATTTGGTATGAGTAGGGTAAATATTTTTATGTAATTTACTTGCTCATAAAACATCAGTGGCTTCCTTGTGAAGTTCAGTGCAGCTAGACCAAGGGAACAATTTGTTGTCTAATAGTACAACATCAGGACTGGGTTTTTCCAAAGGTGGCTAGAACGGGAGGTGTCTGTGGTGGATTGGCTGAGGTTATGTACCTTGGTCTCTTAGGAACCCGTGAGGGCAGGTGCTGTCACGCTCACCAAGGCACCTTACAGTGCCTGACATTGAGGATGGGATCAATATTTAGTATTCAGTCAACAAACCTGAATTACGGTGGAAAAACTAATTCCAGGTACTGTTGTCTGCTTTTCTGTGTCTCTATCCTGAAAACCAAAGCAACACAAATTAAAAAAAAAAAGTCCAAATAGCTCATTGCCTTAACTGCCAGTTCTGGAACTTATTGACTGAGGCTCCGCTTTCTGAATCATGACTTTTATTTGCAGTATTTCATTTTGAAAACCAATCTTAAGATTCTTTGTCTTTTTTGGTGATGGTAGTGGCGGGTGGGGAGTCCCCGGGTGGTGCAAACGGTGAACACAGTTGGCTGCTAACCAAAAGGTTGGAGGGTTTGGTCCACTCACAGGTGCCTCTGAAGAAAGTCTGTCAGTCTACTTCTGAAAAATCAGCTATTGAAAACCCTATGGAGCACAGTTCTACTCTGACACACATGGGGTCACCGTGAGTCAGAGTCCACTCAGCGACAGCTGGTTTTTAGTGGTGATAATACAAGGCCATTAAAATGCACAGCTTTTGCTTTGCAACAGGGGATAAAAATGTTCTGGCAAGTTTGAAAGAGTTAAAGGCCATTTCTTAATTACTCTTGCCATTCCTCCAGAACTGTGGTGCTGCAGCAGTTAAAACATGATTATTCATGAAGAATATTTCCCAGGTAGGCTACAGTTTCTCCTTTTTTAAAAACGTATTATTGCAGTCATTATTGGCCACTGACCTCTGTAGCATTTATTGGGTGAAGATATTCTGGTGGTGTGCAGATTTCGCTTCGCCTGTCCAGTGACAGATGGCATTTTACACAGTAAGATATATGCCACCTACAACGATGGGTCTTGGGGCATCAGACTGTCCATTCTTAAGACTTGTTTATTTAGGTGGGATTTCTTGACCTGGCTTGGATTAAGACTAGAGTTCATCATGAGTGTCCTACTTTGTAAAAATGACCCTTGAAAAAGTTGAAGTAACTTGGTCCTGTAGTCTTGAAGGTGGTATACATTTGTAAAGTGTGCAAATTTAGGTCATCTTTTTTTCACTTTAGGAATGAGTTGTACTGCAGATCTTGGTTGGGAATTAGGTTACTTCTAACCCCAAGCACATTTTGTTGTAGAACAGACCTATAAATAGGAGGTGGAGGGGGTCCCATGGGGAATGTTCTCAAACTAGGCAACTCCATCTCCACAAAAAACAAATACTTCTATCGCTGTGTCTATATCTGGGGCCCTCGTGGCACAGTGGTTACGTGTTTGGCTGCTAACCAAAAAGTCGGCAGTTCAAATCCACAACTTGCTCCTTGCAAACCCTATGGGGCTTCTACTCTATTCTATAGAGTCACTGTGAGTTGGAATTCGACTGGAAGGCCATAGTTTTTTGTTTTTGTTTTTTAAATGTCTATGTCTGACTGTCTTTCTCTCTTACTGTACCTTAAGTATACTGAGGAATGGGACAGAGGTCACATACTGGTGGCAGAGATAGTAACAACCTTTGTTTTGACCTGCACAGTTTTTATTTAACCTTTAAGTTTTTTTAAACTGCTTTCAAGTGGGCCATGCACCATTTCTCTATAACTATACACAGTGGTTCTCAGCCATGACTGCCCATTGGAATCAGCTGGAGAGCTCCCAGATGAATTAAATCACAATTATGGGGGTGGAAGCCAGGCGTCAGTAATCTTTAAAGTTCTGCAGGTAATGCCAACTTATAGCTAAGGTTGAGAACCGCAGCTTTATAATCTTAAAACTGAACCACTCCACACATTTACTGTACTTCACTTGCCTGGTCCCAAAGACATTGGAGTTTTTTTACCCTGAGTATGTGATTAAATGCAAAGACTATGAATTGTAATAAAACAGATTGGGGTTCAAATACTGGCTCTGCAACTTTTTGTATAAGTTTGAACCTCAAGTTTTCCTGTTTATAAAATACAGATTAGAATTATCTATTTCATAGAGTTTTTGTGAGAATTAAATAAGAAAATGCCTTCAAAGCTTCTAGCACATACTTGGCACATAAAAACCCACTCATTGCTGTCGAGTCGATTCCGACTCACAGCGACCCTATAGGACAGAGTAGAACTGCCCCACAGAGTTTCCAAGGAGCGCCTGGCGGATTCAAACTGCCAACCCTATGGTTGGCAGCCATAGCACTTAAGCACTATGCTACCAGAGTTTCCAAACATAGTAGGTGCTTATTAAAGATTGACTGTGTTTGTCATGGGATGAGGTTGGCGTTCCTGTTTGAGGTAAGGTGATATTTTTTCTCTTTTGTTTCAGGATTGTCATGGGCAAAATTTTGAAATTGACTGTTTTTATAGTCACCTCTTTTTTTTTTTCTTGTACCTAAATGCTAATCTACAGTCGCTTTCTCTGCAGTCAAGAGTTTATTCTTGCAGAATCGACAAACCCTGCGTGATCTTAAAATGATCTCTCTCCTGCTTTCTAACGAGTTCCACTTGCCTCAAAAAAAAAAAATAAAAAACAAATACAGTCGGGAGTGTGGAGAAAGGAAGTTCTCCTTGTGTGAATGAGTATTGTTCCTCTGTCAATCCCAGCAATGAGTCGGAATCGACTCAACGGCACTGGGTTTTTTTGGGGGTCAGTCTCCGGTTCATCCCCTGCCGAACTGGCCTCTGAGCCTTTGGCTGTTGTTCCCAGGGGCTCCTAGTTCATACACTGCCTTGTGGTTCAGTGGTGGTGGTTAGGAAAGATTTTCTTCTCAGTGGGTCCAGTACTCTATCTGGACAGATTTAGGACTAATGCCCATTTCAGAACCAATCATTATGGCTGGAGAGATGGGTTGGAGTGTGCTGACTGCCTTAGGCCTTGTTCACAGGTTCCAGAGCTTGGAGTCAGGCTGTGCCTGAACCACAGGGACTGAGAGTGCTAGAAGAATTTATCCTCATGTGACAATGGGGCTTTTGCTGAAATCAGGTGAGCAGATACCACACAGCTAAAACACAACAACTTTCACTACCCTGATCCTTTATCACTGCTAGGACACCAACCTGTAATGATTTCCGCAGAAGGCATTGTGCATTTTTTAACCAGAAATCTTTGAACTAGGCTTTTGTGATTTAATGGACCACTTTCTGACGCAAATGTCATTATTATATCTATGTAAGAGTGTAATGTTCGTTCACATTGGGATGAAGCAAGCCAGGTGAACATACTCTAGTGTGGCAGAAAATCTTATTGATTTTAACCACTCTCCCCTTTGTGCCTTTACTGTGTGTTATATTTTCTCAGAAATTCTTAGCAGAGTGGTTAAAAACATGGACAGTGGAGCCAGACTAGCTCCACCAGTGACCTAGGGCCGATTACTTAACCTCTCTAAGCCTTTGTTTCCTCATCTGTATGACAGGAGGGTCAATGTGAGAATGTGACAAATTACTGAGCACAGTGCCTCACACACAGCAGATGCCCAGTACTGGAATTGATACAGAGGTTAATGTGTGTTGTTAGATGAGTGAAATGGAAAACGCCCATTCCTAGTCTTCCACAGAATCATTTTCACTAGTCTCTCTTCACACGAACCTTGTCAGCCCAAAATTCCTAGGGACAGTTTATTTCTCTCTTGGGACTAGGGGGCATTTGAGACTGTGTTTACACACTTGGGGGCAAAACTATTTCAGAATGAGTGAAGAATTGTTAAGTTTAACTGCTCTGCTGTGGTCTGTTTTTTTCCTATTCAGAGTGAGCTTGTCCAACTCCTGGTTGTACAGAAAGTCCGTGCTGGTGAGACTGGCTAATTTATACTTTGGAATAGTTCTTGAATCATTCCACAGGTTTGGGCAGAGGCAGCTGGGGCACATGTATCTGAAGGCTGGTTTTGGCACCTAAAATTCTCCAGTGATTGTGAGTTCAGAAAATGTCCACAGTTCTGGAAATGGCAGCCGCTGAGGAGTGCAGGGCTGAAGGCAATTCTTTTTTATAGCAGCAGGGCAGCTCCTAGAATGTTAGCTCTAAATTTGCATTTACCAGACTAAATAAAGTATCAGTTGCAAAATACAACATTTTGCGTTTGGGAATATATGAACAAATGATAAGTTATAAAATGAAATCTCCACTGATTAATTTTGTTAGTAATTGAAGAGCCATGTCCCTCAAATAACTTAATCTGATATGAATTTGTGATTTCGATAAAGCAAGGGCAACACTTAATTTTCTAACGTGTTCCATACTTCTAGTATGTTATTTTGTCAAATTCAGTCAGCATTAAATTCTCAGGAGAAAATGGTGAGAAATAAGCAATCCATTTATACTTCTTGGTGGTCTTATTTCTGTCAGCTTCAGTCATTCAGAACTGAAAGCTGGGAATAAACAGTATAGGAGTGGGGAGCAGGGGGATCTGAGCAGTAAGGAAAACAGATAAACTGACATAAACGCAGTGAACTTTACTCTGGATAAGAGGTCTTGCACCAATAGTTTAGACTGTGGTTACTGATTAACTCACTCCTGGATCGTTAGGAGAGGGTGTGACTGCTAGAGGCAGGCAGTAAGCATGTGAAAAATAAGACCTGTGACAGGCATAGCTATTTAAGTGAAGAAAAAAAAAAACAAACCATTTACTGTAGGGACAAAAAGTCCCAGACGCCTGAAGCAGTATATTACAGCACTGTGACCCTCTTGGCCATCCCAGTGATGACCAGAAACCATCAAAAAGGTTTACAGAATGTTTTATATGTTCCTATTCCAGGTAAGTGTATCACAGCTATTTGAAATTAAAAAAGAGAAAAAATTGGCTCTTCCAGGTGTCACATTTGTCACTTAAGTGAGTTGTCCTTTGCGTTGGGTTCCCCCAGCACTTAGCCTGTTAGATTAATCCTAAGCATTTAGGTTGGCTTGCTACCCTAAGCAGGAACATACTATATTAAAACTGGTTGCTTCTCTGATTTCAGATTATCCTGAATCTGTTTTTTGTTCTTTTTGGTGAAGTCTCTTTTAGCTCAGGACCAGGCTTTTTTTATTTCTTCTTCTCCAGTGATTGGTGCCTGGCAAAAAAAAAAAAAAACATACCCATTGCTGTCGAGTCAATTCCAACTCACAGTGACCTTATAGGACAGAGTAAAACTGCTGCATAGGGTTTTCCAAGGAGCACCTGGTGAATTTGAACTGCTGACCTTTTGGTTAGCAGCTGTAGCACTTAACCACTACGCCACCAGGGTTTCTGCCTGGCATATATAGGTGCTTAATAAATAGTTGGTCTGTATACCTATGTGATATTTTCTGTTACGTGTATTCATACACGGTAGTCAGCGAAGTGTAGTGGGTATGGGCTCAGGAGTCAAAGCACTTGGATTTGATTTTCTGCTGTCTTCTTTACTAACTGGGTGGTCCTGGGCAAGTTATTTAGCTTCTCTGTGACTCAGTTTCATCATAAGTAATAATCAGGAAAATAGTGCTTATAATAGGTGGTTCTGAGGATAGGTAGTGTTAGCCAAGATACAGTGCTTTAAAAAAGGAAAAAACCAAACCCATTGCTGTCGAGTCGATTCCGACCCATAGCAACCCTACAGGACAGAGTAGAACTGTCCCATAGAGTTTCCAAGGAGCACCTGGTAGACTTGAACAGCTGACCTTTTGGTTAGCAGCTGTGGCACTTAACCACTATGCCACCAGCGCTCCAATACGATGCTTAGAAGGGTGTGATTGCATTTTGGACTGTTGAAAAATTTCATATAGAGCGGAGTGGTTCCCAGACCTCAGTAATTGAGAACCACAAGGGTGGGCAATGTGTGGTACATGTACTCATTTTAAAGTACAAAGTTAGGACAAAGTTATGAACATCGGTTAGATTTTGTCTATTAAATAGTCATCTTCACTGAAGTACATTTCACAGTTTAAAGGAGGTATTTATCAAGCTGTGTTTAATTGATGTAAATATGGGACAGAAATAAGTACTCTTAAGTTCATGGAAACCTTGGTGGTATAGTGGTTAAGTGCTAGACTCCTAACCGAATGGTTGGCAGTTTGAATCCAACAGGTGCTCCTTGGAAACTCTATGGGGCAGTTCTACTCTGTTCTATAGGGTTGGAATCGACTCAATGGCAACAGGCTTTTTTGGTTTTTAAGTTCATTAGGTTCTATTTATATGTAAAGCCTTGCTTTAAAATCATCCCCTGAGTAAAATATGAAAGCTTCTGGATACCTTTTGAAAGTCTGACTCAGTGAAGCATCTGTTAAAATATGTGGTTTGTACAAGGATCTACAACTCATTGCACACATTGTGTTTGACTTCGTCATCCAGATAAACTGGCATGTGGCAATTCTGTCATGAGAGTACTGTGTCTAAGTAAATAACAGTTGACCGTTAAAGAGAAGTGCACGTTATTTGCCGCCTTTAAGTCCTAGAGGAGCCCTGGAGGTGCAGTAGTTAAGCCCTTGGCTGCTAACCAGATGGTCAGCAGTCTGAACTGACCAGCCACTCTGCGGGAGAAAGATGTGACAGTCCCAAGTGGAGTGGAGCCGTGTTCTGACTTTTTTTTTCTTGCCTGCCAGTTCCCTGTAGGGCTGGGGCGCAAGACCAGATTTCAGTGACTCAGGAATGAGTGAATTAGAGTTAAGGAAATGAAGACTGACTAGAGATAGAGTGGGACAAAAGGCAAAGGATTTGAGAGAAACCAGAAGAGAAGGGAGAGAAAAAGGGACTGATATCAGCTGATGACTCTTGAAAGCAGCGAGGAAGATTCTTGCTCACATCTTTTTGTGTTCAAAAGAAAGCAATGGGATAGTGAAAGCAGAATGGGTTTGGGTGTCCCTTGTGCTCTGAAGGCAGCTGCGGTGTTTATCACCAGGGTGACCTTTAGCAGGCAGGTTAACCTCTCTGAACTTTGATCTCTTCATACTTGAATTGGGGATAACAGTGTCTGTCCCATACACTTACATGGATATGTGTGAGGTAAAATACATCTGAAGTGGCTAGCGCTAATTCAGGAGCATATTACTACTGTTCCTTGGGTGACCAGGGCTGCTGTTGCTCAATTAGTGTTGGTAGTATTGGGCTTCTTTTATCCCTGAGTGGTGCAAATGGTTAGCGCTGCAGCTGCTAGCTCAAAGATGAGAGGTTGGAATTCAACCAAAGCCACTTCGGAAGAAAGGCCTAGTGACCTACTTTGAAAAATCAGCCATTGAAAACCCTGTGAAACACAGTTTTACTGACAAACATGGGGATCACCCTGAGTCATAATTGACTCGACAGCAACTGTTTTTTTGAACTGGTTTTACAACATCTAGTGGGTAAACTGTGATTTAAATGTGGTTTTCAGAATTGTGTGCCCAACTTGGCTCTGAAACTTTTATGTGATTTAAGATACTCTCACATTGTGTTTTCTGCAGTGATCGTTGTCGGAAGAAAAAACCTCAAAGCACTTTACGTGGTAGTAACTAGGAGGTACTGTTTTTCATTTTGACAACTAAGTGTTCTTGTTTTATCATTGCGGACAAAATGTTTTTGCTACATTTGCCAATAGGTGGCTTGTGGATTTTGTAGCTTTGTTTGGAAGTGAAAGGTTTTCTTAATAAATATGTATTGAAGTTCAGATAGGCTAAAGAAAAATATAAAAGCCCATTGCTGTCAAGCCTGTTCAGAGTCATAGTGACCCTATAGGACAGAGTAGAACCACCCCACAGGGTTTCCAAGGAGCAGCTGGTGAATTTGTACTGCTGACTTTTTGGTCAGCAGCCGTAGCTCTTGACCACTGTGCCACTGGGGCTCCCATGAGAAATGATAAAGTTTAATTTTCTTTCAAGCCACTGTTACTTAGAGTGAATTTATTTTGATAAATTTTTTTGAAAATTTATCTGATGGCACTAAATTCAGGAGTCTTGGTGACACAGTGGTTAAAGCGCTCGACTGCCAACTGAAGGGTCAGCGATTGGAAGCCACCAGCTGCTTCGTGGGAGAAAGATGTGGCAGTCTGTTTCTGTAAAGGTTTATAGCCTTGGAAACCCTATGAGGCAGGTCTGTTCTGTCCTGTAGGATCACTATAAGTTGGAATTGACTTGACACCAGTAGGTTTGATTTGTTGTTGTTGTTGTTAGGTGCTGTTGAGTTGGTTCCGAGTCGTAGCGACCCTGTGCATAACAGAATGAAACATTGCCCAGTCCTGAGCCACACTTACAGTCGTTGTTATGCTTGAACTCATTGTTGCAGCTACTGTGTCAGTACACCTGGTTGAGGGTCTTCCTCTTTTCTGCTGACCCCGTACTCTGCCAAGCATGATGTCCTTCTCCAGGGACTGATCCCTCCTGACAACATGTCCAAAGTATGTAAGGCGCAGTCTCACCATCCTTGCTTCTAAGGAGCATTCTGGTTGCACTTCCTCTAAGACAGATTTGTTCATTCTTTTGGCAGTCCGTGGTATATTCAATATTCTGCGCCAACACCACAATTCAAAGGCGTCAACTCTTCTTCGGTCTTCCTTATTCATTGTCCAGCTTTCACATGCATGTGATGCGATTGAAAATACCATGGCTTGGGTCAGGCGCACCTTAGTCTTCAGGGTGACGTCTTTGCTCTTCAAAGGTTTGGTTTAGCATTAAATTATTTATAGCACATAACCTTTATTGAGTGCCTGCTATGTTCAAGTACTGTGCTAGGCATACTACATGTATTATCTCTCTTTTAACTGTGATGGAAGGGGCAGTAGTGGCTCAGGGTAGAATTTCTGCTTTCCATGCAGAAGACAGGTTTAGTTCCTGGCCATTGCACCTTAACACAGCCACCACCCGTTTGTCAGTGAAGGCCTGTGTGTGGCTGTGATGGTGAACAGGTTCCAGTGGAGCTTCTAGATGGATGAGGAAGCAAGCCCTGGTGATGTGCTTCTGAAAATCAGCCAGTGAAAACCCTGTGGCTCACAGCAGTCTGATCCCGTTGGACATGGGGTTGCCATGAGTCAGGGGCCAACTGGACAGCAGCTAACAGCAACAACTGTAATGAGAGCACTTTAATGTAAGTTTTATCTTTACTTTGTACATGAGCAACGTGAGACTCAGAAACCAAAAACCCGTAGCTGTCCAGTTGATTCTGACTCATAGCAACCCTATAGGACAGAGCAGATCTGCCCCGTAGGGTTTCGAAGGAGCAGCTGGTGGATTCAAGCTGCCAGCCTTTTGGCTAGCAGCCAAGCTCTTAACCACTGTGCCGCCAGGACTCCCTGAGGCCCAGAGGGTTAATTAGCTTGCCACTGTCAAGTTCTAGCCTAATGAAACTGAACTTAGAACCCTAGTCTGACTTCCTAGCCCATGTTCTTTCCACAGTACTCCATTGCCCTCAAACTTATTTTTGAGTGTCTCATGACAATATTAATGGTTTTGAGAAAGTAGGTTAGGTGGGTCATATGAGGATTCAAGGTAAAATTTAGAATCAAAAGTAACAGACCTGATTATTCGATGCCGTAATCCCAGAGTGGAGGACGTCTGCTGCTGTCAGGAAAGTTGATTTTGGCTGGTACTGGAGTTGATTTTAGGTGGTATGCAGCTGCAGCATTAAGTGGCATCAAATTGCCTAGTGAAAAACTTATGCCGTTTTCGGTTCCCTGCCCTGTTTTCTTGACAAGTCAAAGAGAAACTCAGTTTGGTGCTAGAATCTCTTTCCTAGCTACAGTTGCTTATCTCTTTTTGTAAAGAGTGCATTTCAGGCGGTGAACAGCCTGATAACTAGAGTTAATAATTGTTCTGTTGTTTTATTGTGTTTAATTTTTACAGTAACCATCCATTAATGGCATGTAAATCAGATTTTTTATTTATAAGACAGTGGTGTAAAGTTTCCTTTTTAGAAACTGACTTGAGGGGAAAACGTGAATATTGGTAACTCATGTATTCAGGTTTTACTTGGATATGGTAAGAACTCGTGAGGGGTACCTGCATGTCTGAAGTTTAGGAATGCATGAACTAATCGAATCTAATATGAATCTTGAACTTTACAGTTAAGGACATTTGATCTTGAAGCAGATGAATCACTTACCATGTGTCTCAAGCGGAGTACAGAGCCCGTGTCGTACGTGATCCCCAATACAACACCACATTCCCCCACTGCTTCGTGCTGTCTCTGTAGGCCAGCAGTCCCCTCTTCTCAGTTCTAGCAGAAATGGCATTGCTGTTTTTAAACAAAGCTGTATATTTTTGAATACCGTATTTGTGCTCTTTGTGTTTATTGGCCCATGAGTGCTTACAGAGAGGACATGTCAGTCATTATTCTTCACTAGTAATAAGCTTCATCAAATAGACTCATAGCCTGGAGGGTCTTGGGAGTGAGATTAGTTGCTCCCTGCAACAATATGACATTTAAAAAAAAAATATTGTTTTAACTCTCTTTCGTATTTGAAATGTCACAATATGATAGGTAGGGAATAGAAAAGTAAAAGATGTGCTGTCATTCTGAATGATGAGGCTAATATTATAGAGCGTTTGGATGAGTAGGTGGATTTAAAAACATATAATCATTTTAGGAGAGTCAGACATTCCATTTCCCAATTTGTATCTCATTTAAAATCTCTTTAAGTGGAATGGTTGCTACAAACAACAAAATCTGCACATCAGGATATTTAAGGCAGCTTTGCTGCTGTGCTTTCTTGACAACAGCTGTGATGTTGTTAAATGGATGTTATAAATGTAGATTAAAATTGGGCAGCTGATAATTATTTTGTGACTTGATTTGGTTAGTGTAGAACGGTTTATCAAGTTTATGTTAGTGAGATTTAATATTATAAATCAGTAATTCCTGCCCTATTGAATCAGTGTTTCAACCTATTAACATACACATAGAGGTCATGTTTTAAAAAGACTTTATATCCTGTTTAGAGGTTTGGATGCTGTAAAATATGTTAAATTGTACTAAGTCAAGCAGAACTTGTATGAGAAAATGAAAAATAAATCTTTACTGTAGAGATGAATACCAAAAAAAAAAAAAAAAACTATAGATGAATATCAGCTCAAAATCTAAAAGTCATCTAAATTAGATCCAGGTGTGGGTGAGGCACCTCTTTTTTGAAGTACAACTCCTTAAGTGTAGTTTGTCTTCATCTGTAGATCTTCAAAACTAGAGAGTCAAGTTATCTGCCCTTCACACAATCTGTATACAGTGGTGGGGTAGGTGTAAGATTGTTATACATATTACTGCTCAAAAAGGCCGAAAATGTGAGGTACATAGAAGTGTTGGTCCTTAGCAATTCTGAAATCCAGCGAGGCAAACATTTCCTTGATTAGGTAGCAAGGCTTTGGAATAATTCTTCATGGTTCTTGATGCTACCCATTGGGCATTTTGTTCCATCCTCTGAGCCATCTTTCCTTTTTCATGAAAGGTAGTATGTGTTTATAGCTGAGTAGTTTCTCATTCTGCTTCCTGCCAGGAGAATTTTGGAAGTTGATGGTCTCTTTTCTTTTGGTATTGTCCCTTTCAGTCCACACTGGCAGTGTTTCTGCTGATGTAATCCTCTCAAAAAATTTGTGGTTTTCTTGTGAAACTTCCAGAGGTTTACTCCATGAGACAGAGCCACATCTATGTATCTCTTAGAAATAAACCCTTCTTTGCCGTGGGCTTCTACTGAGACAGCTGAGAGACAGTGCCCTTAGATCCAAAAGGCTTATTGAGAGGATGTGTGAGTCCTACTCTTCAGCTGTTAAGAGATGTAATTGTCTGGTTAGTACTCTGAGATACCACTTCTGATCCTTCTAAGGTCTTCACAAAAGGATTTTACAGCCACGTTTAACTTCTACTTTACACCATATTCTTCTTATAGTACCTTGGATTTGATCTATGCTCAGATGCCATATCTTAATTTTTAGCATTGTTTTCTGTCTGGAGAGGGTGAGAATTTTCAGAACCATCAAGTACTTGCTCCTTTTTGTTAAGCAGACCTTCCCTCAATTTATTTCTCTTTTCTCTAATTTTGTTATAAATACCAAGGAGAAACCAGGTGGCGTCAACACTTTACTTGGAAATCTTCTTAGCTAGATTACGCAGTTCATTCGGCACATTATTTTTACTTCACGTAACTGCAGGTAACTGCTAGTTACGTAATGGCACATAAGTGTAGGTATTGGTAAACGTTTTGCCAAGACGTAATTCCAGTTTCCAGTAAATTTTTTTTCTCACCTTAGCAATGTCTTTAAAGTCTAAAATTCTATGAACAGGCACTAAGCTTTCACTAACATTCAAAGTTGGGAAGCTCCTCCCACCTTCTAGATTTTTGTTATCGCAGCACCCCACTTGCAGAATCTGTATTAGTTGTTTTTTACTGCATAGCACATTATCTCAAAACTGAATTGGCTTAGAACAACAAACGCTGTTTCCAGGTTTCTGTGGACAGGTATCTGGCCTTAGCTGGGTGAACCTCTCGAGGTCTCTCATGAAGTTGCAGTCAAGCTGTTGGCCAAGGTTGAAGTCATCTCAAAGTTTGACTGGGATTGAAAGACCTGCTTCCAGATTCACTTCTGTGGTTGTCAGCAGGCCTCAGAAGATCTCTTTCACTCACCTGGACCCTTCCACAGGGCTGCCTTACAACGTGGTAGTTGGCTGATCCACGAGCAAGTGAGAAAGTGCAAGCACCCAAGCCAGCAGCTAACATATTTTTATAGCCTAATCTTGGAAGTGATATTGTATCACTTATGCCATTTTCTGTTCATTAGAATTGAATCACTAGATCTAGCCCTTGTGTTACCAATTGCCAATCTGACACAAAGGGTCCTTGTATTTTCCCGAGTAAGCATACACGCGAAAGACAAACTATCTTCAGCAAGCTTTATTTTGCTTGAGTCAAGCAAAAGGAGTCAGCGGGGATCTAAGCCTCTCCAAAAGACTGACTTGAAAATGGAAGCAAGGCTAGGGCTTATGTGGGTTTGGTGGAGACAATAGAGTAATGAATATTCAGTGGACTTCTTCCAGGGGGCAGGTACTTCTCAGAATGGTGGTGTATGCTAATTAGGTTCACCTGCATCTGAAATTCTAAGATGGAACCTACTGGTATTCAACATGGAGTCCTCTCGGCAGCCTTTGGCATCACTTATTATGGGATATAGCACAAGCACACTTTATCTTCGGCACTACATCGCCATCTTCGGAGGGCTAAGGAAGGTCAAACAGCAGTCACACTCTGTTCCACTGTGCATAAGGAGCCTGCAAAGGAGGAGGGGACTAGAAAGACACTAAGAAGGAGATAGTAATTCACAGGTTGCCCCAATCCTATTTCTTGTTGACAGGGTGGGTTCCTGTTTACCCAACTTCTAGATGTTAATCTTTTTAAAAGCTCTTTTATTCCACTAGCACAGTTAACCCTATCTGTCTCACTTGCTCAAGCCACTGTCACTATCTCCAATTGCTGTCCAGTTGATTCTGACTCATGGATACCCCATGTGTGTCAGAGTAGAACTGTGCCCTGTAGGGTTTTTAATGTCTGATTTTTCTAAAGTAAATTGCCAGGGCTTTCTCCTGAGGTGCCTCTGGGTGGATTCAAATCTCTACTCTCTCTTTGGCAACTGACAGTCTTAACAATTTGCACCCTCCAGGGACTCCACTGCTCAAGGGTAGGAGCTTATGAGAGCGTGAGTAACAGGAGGCATGATGATTGAGGCCCTCTTCATGGCTGCCTACCACAAATTGAGAATACTTACTTGAATATCATTATTGGCAGCAGCATCGTTATCACAGTCATCATAAGCTAACATTCATTGAGCACTTAGTCTGTACTAGGCACTGTTAAAAATTGTTTTCTTGGGTTATCTGACTTAATACTTTTGGGAAAATGTTTTGTTACATATTAAAGTATGAATTTGAAATGTATTAGCAAGAAGTAGTATTTGAAATCAGAGGGGAATTATCTGGTGCTTAAACCAACTGACCTGAAAACCCACCAGCATAAACCCACATAGTAGACTGTCAAGGGAAATACCAAATTGAAAGGCATTATTCCTGGTGGGTTTCAAAACCCATTGACAGTATATGAAAATTTCCCACTCCCACAAGTGATTGTATTTCTTTGGCAAGGAGATACAGTGCAGTGCGTTTGTTCATATAGTATTTTCACTTGGTTCTAAAAGTTTTCTTCTGACTTTACTGCAGTCCTTGGTGAAGGTCTCGTTATCTCATAGTCAAAAGATAATTTTTTTATAGGATTTTACTGGTCTTAGAAACATGAATATCTTTGATTTAAACAAGGAGCCTTAATTGTGTGACTGGTAATGTCAGCATGTTCATTCACCCCCTACCTTGAAAGTCAAGGCTTAAAAATTACAATATGTGAGTATTCCTTTGCAATGTTAAAGAAGATCAAAAGTAGAGTATAAGAGTTTATTATGAAAAGATCATTGAATGTGTTCTGAACAGTTGTAATTCCAAATTCATATCATGACCTCACCCTTTTTTTTTTAAATTAACTTTTATTGTGCTTTAAGTGAAAGCTTACAAATCAAGTCAGTCTGTCATACAAAAATTTATACACACCTTGCTAAAAAAACCTTCCCTCCACTCTCTCTCCTCATGTTTCTATCCCATTGTCCAGTCTAATCCCTGTTTGAAGAGTTGGCTTTGGAAATCGTTCCTGTCTTGGGCTAACAGAAGGTCTGGAGGCCGTGTCACCGGGGCCCTTCTAGTCTCAATCAGACCATTAAGTCTGGGCTTTTTATGAGAATTTGGGCTCTGCATCCCACTGCTTTCCTGCCCCCTCAGGGGTTCTCTGTTGTGTTCCCTGTCAGGGCAGTCATCAGTTGTAGCCAGGCACCATCTAGTTCTTCTGGCCTCTGGGCGATGTAGTCTCTGGTTTATGTGGCCCTTTCTGTCTCTTGGGCTCATAATTACCATATGGCTTGAGACCAATTGATGCATCTTAGATGGCCAGTTGCCAGCGTTTAAGACCCCGATGCTGCTCTCCAGAGTGTGCAGAATGTGTTCTTAATAGATTTTATTATGCCAGTTGACTTAGGTGTCCCGTGAAGTCATGGTCCCCAAACCCCTGCCACTAATACGCTGGACTTCGAAGCAGTTTATTCAGGGAACTTCTTTGCTTTTGGTTTAGTCCAGTTGTGCCGACCTCTCCTGTATTGTGAGTTGTCTTTCCCTTCACCTAAAGTAGTTCTTACCTATATGACTTCACTCTTGTAAACACATTTTAGTAACTAGAAATTCATGAGCTAAATATTTCTGTTTTCCATTTGACTCCCATTGTGCTTTCTTAGGCATATCTCTGTTACAGATTGGCTTGGGAAGTAGGTAGAGAATGCTTTTTCAAAGTGTGTTTGCTGCCATATTCCGTTCAAGAGTCAAGGAGAGTTCTGCTCTTGTCAGTGAGAAGTTGATATATGACTGAATTTTGGTGAAATCAGTGATGATTCTCATGACCCACTGATATATGTTGGTGCCTGGTTGCTGGTATGACATTTCACTGTTAAACTAAGTTGTCCTCGGCTTCTCCTACTCTTGGTGATAGTCGCATGAATCCCTTAAGCCCTCAGTGATATGTAGTTTCTTCTCTGTTCTCCATCCTAAAAATCAAAATGGGAACAATTCTCTACATGTGCCACAATGTATTGCTGACATGTACTGTATGGTGTGTGTGTGTGTGTGTGTGTTCTGCTCCCACCCCATATACGTTTTGTTCCCTGATTTTGGTTAGGGTCCATGTGGATTGAACCTAGAAGATGCTCTTTTCAGTTGAAACTGTCAAGGAGGCGGTAACTACTGTTTAGTTGTTATTAGTTGCTGTCGACTTGATTGATACTCCTGGTGGCCCCATAGTCATACAGAGTAGAACTCATGGATGCAGAGTAGAAATGCCCCATAGGGTTTTCAAGGCTGTGACCTTTCAGAAGCAGATCACCAGGCCTGTCTTCGGAGGCACCTCTAGTAGTCAAATGCTTAACCTTTTGCACCACCCTGGCACTCCTTACTATTTAGCTTTGTTTGTTGTTGTGTGCCGACCAGTTGATTCTGACTCATAGTGACCCTATATGACAGTACTTCTAGGCTATAATCTTTACAGGAGCAGATTCCCAGGTCTTTTCTCCCATGGAGCAGGCTGGTGGGTTCAAACCTCCCATGTTATGGTTAACAGCCAAGCACTTAACCATTGTACCACCAGGGCTCCTTCCCTATTTGCAAGTTGCATGTGAGACCATGGTATAAAGCCCAGAAGTTATCATCTGATGACAGGCTCATACTTTGAGGAAGGGCTGAGGCTTTAAAAAAGACTGTTTTGTTTTCACCGTTGACCTCTAGCTGTTGTCAACACTGTCTCCTACCCAGCAACAGTTCGTTGCCTGAGACCAAGTTGTGTGTCTTGCCTGTGACCCTCCCGTCCTTAAGAGTGGCATTTTCAATTTGGGATCCACGGGGGAGCCCCAGGGGTCCATGAACTTCCTGAAATTATGGGTCGGTTCTGTATATGTGCATTTTTCTAAGACCGAAGCCATGGCTCTTATCAGATCTTCAAAGCATAAATTACCTGAAAAAGGTTAAGAACCACTGTTTTAGGGCAAATTCTCCCCTCCTGAGGTGTTTTCCAGTCCATCCTGGAATTTGACCTTCCATAGTTCCACTCCAGAACCCCCCAGACATGGCTGAATGTGACTGAATTTGTAATGGGGTAGTCAGTGCTCGCTGTCATTCCCCTAAAACCCCTAACCAACGTTATCCCCCCAAATTAAAGAAAAATCCTGTTTAGGGACTCAAATGGCACTTAATAAATTGCCCTCTTAGAATGCACTAGTAATTGCTTAGTAAATGATAAAAAATGCCTTGCAATTACATGAGAATTTATACTTCTCAAATTGCATTTATGTTCATGACATACAGTAATGCAATATATAGTATTATTTTAAATTTGGGGAAACAAGTCACACAGCAAGACAATGACACATTTGGGATCAGCGCTCAAGTTGCTTGAATCCTAACACAGGCCTCTTACTAATATGCTATTGAGTTTCCAAAGCTCACTCACCATGGGACTAAAAATGTGGTTTTAACAGTAATCACAAACTTTGCCTTCTCTGAGGGAACTCGGAGTTTATCAAGCAGTTAAGAATATTCCTGGACAGTGACTCATCTGGACTTTAAGAACTAGTAGCTTTGTAGTCTGCTTGCCAACAGCCCTCCTTCACTTCTCACTGTACTGTATGCCATGGAAGATGCTAATGGTTGGTCTCCTAATAATGTCTGCTTCACTGCTGGAGCTCTGCACTGTCAGTATCATGTTTACCTTGTTCCTTCCTGGCTCTCACATGCCCCGGATGGCCCACGGAGGGTCCGTAGGCGCTGTATCCCAGTGTAATAAGGACGATCGTCACTGAGGTGAACATGACTTCACTACCCTTTCCATCTGTCTCTGGTGTTTTGCGCTTTACCTTAGAAGGACTCTTTTTCAGACTCCTGCATCCCGGGCTGTAGGCAGGGTTCAGGCTCATGCCGGCATCTTACTGACATTTACCACTGGCTGCTGCCTCCTGGTAGTATCTGTAGCTTCACCCTGACCTCGGAGGGGGGCTTTGAAGCTCACCAGTCATCTGATTCTCCAGATGTGTTTTTTATCTTCCAGATATAGAAGTCAGATCACTCCTCTAATTCTTAGATTGGTAGAACAGGAAAGAATGTGTACAAACGGCAGCACACAGATAAGTTTTGGTTTGGCTCACGTAGCGTTTTGAAAAATTTCACAGTAGTTGTCTACATTGAACAGGAAAGATATTTTACATAGACACCCAGATTTCCAATTTTGTTTGAAAAGTTCTAAGAACCCACAATTCTGGACCTGTGTTTCCTTGTGGGGAATGACTGGCTGCCCACTTTGAGTGGGGCATACGGGCGTCAGTTGGGCAAAGTTCCCCTAGGATTCTTTGGGTCTTTGTATTACTGGCCTGGCCTCTGTAAGTATCTGAATTTGCAATTCTTAATCTCGAATACCTTCTTTGGTTTATCAATGAATAGTGAACCTCAGAGAGATTGAATGGCTTGACTGTACTGTCTAATACAGTAGCAACCGGTCACATATGGCAGTAGCACTTGGAACATGGCTAGTGGAACTGAGAAACTGAATTTTTAATTTTACAGGTGGTTACTGATTTACAATGTATTCAAGTTATGAGGAACCACACTTACAACTGTTTTGGTTTTTATTTGTACATCTTATTAGTAATATGCACTACATACAGTGTTGGAGCAAATAATTTCCTGATGTTATCATTCTTATTCACTCTCAGGTGTTCAATTTTATGATTTACTGTTCAAAACACTGCTGTAGAGCAGGCTGTGGCCTGGTCTGCAGTGAAGTCGTGTCAGTGAGAGGAGTTGTAACAGACAGAAAGTTGGGCAGCGTTCAACTCTAACAACATACAACATTGAATTCCACGCAAGCATCTGGCAGCTCTTAGGACTCTGACGTCATTCATTGTTACAATGCTGATGCCGACTTCATCGTAGACCAGGTCTCGAGAGTGATCTTATTCAAGGTTTGTTACCATAAGAAGCATTAGTTGTTAATTTGAAGCCGAGTTGTTCAGGTTTCTCTAACTGTAACATCTGTACTGCTTATACCCCCCACAATATGTCTAGCAAAAGAGATCATGCCACTGAAAGTCCTAATCCAGAAAAGAAGGTGAGAAAGATTCTAGACGTGGATGTAAAGGTGAAGGTCATTAAGGCCTATGATAATGGAAAGAATTTCAGCAAAATAGCACATGAGGAAGGACTGTTTCATTCGACCATTTAGACAATCATTAAGGTTAAGAATAGGATTTTGGAGGCTGTTAAAGGAGCTATTGGCATAAAATTGACAATTTTAGCGGTAGTTAAGTGCTCAGCTGCTAACTGATAGGTTGGCAGTTCGAACCCATCAGCCACTCCACAGGAAAAAAGACCTGGTGATCTGCTCCTGTAGAGATTAACCCATTGCTGTTGAGTTGATTCCGACTCAGAGCGACCCCCCGGGGTTTCTGAGGCTATAAATCTTTACTGAAGCTGACTGCCACAACTTTCTCCCATGGAGCCCCTGGTGGTTTCGAACCATTGACCTTTCAGTTAGCAGTTTATCACTTTACCCATTGCTCCTCCAGAACTGCTTCCCACAAAGATTACAGCTTAGGAAACCTTATGGGCAATTCTGCTCCACCATATAGGGTTGCTGTGAGTTGGAATAGACTCAACAGCACACGACAACAGTGTATGTTTTGCCTTATTATAAATGAATGGCAAAAAGTCAGTGAGGCTCTTAGAATTGGTCCATGAAAATCTCATAAATTTTACTTTTATAATTTGTGATACTTGAACTTGGGTTAGGCTAAAGTTTGCCTTTATACCAAATTATGATAGAAAATATTAACTAATAAAACATTTGTGTAAACAAAATCTGTCCTCCTTAACTTTTTAAAAGAACAAACTTCTGAATCACTTAGGAACATAAACAGGAAAGATTTCCTTCAAGCCAAAGAATTCACAGATGATTGTTTTCTAGTAATTCAGGCAGGCCCTGAAAGCATTGGTACTTAAAAGTAATAAAATCGTATGTCCTAGTCACCTAGTATTGCTATAACAGAAATACCACAAGTGGATGGCTTTAACAAAGAAAAATTTATTCACTCTCAGTTGAGTAGATTACAAGCCCAAATTCAGGGCATCCACTCCAGGGGAAGGCTTTCTCTTTCTGTCGGCTCTGGAGGAACGTCCTTGTCCTCAATCTTAACCTTCCCCTGGTCAAGGAGCTCCTCAGGCACAGGGACCCTGTGTCCAAAGGACGCGCTCTGCTCCTGGTGCTGCGTTCTTGGTGGTGTGAGGTCCCCAACTGTCTGCTTGTTTCCTGTTCCTTTTATCTCTTGAGAGAGAAAAGGTGTTACAGGCCACACCCCAGGGAAACCCCCTTTATCTTGGATCAGGGAGGTGATCTGAGTAAGGGTGGTGATACAATCCCACCCTAATCCTCTCAACATAAAATTAAAATCACAAAATGGAGAGCAGTCACAGAATACTGGGAATCATGGCCTAACCAAGTTGATATACTCATTTTTCGGGGGAGATAACTCAATCCATTACATCATACTTATTCAAATCTTCAAGATTTTTATCAATTCATACCAGTTACTCCCACTCAGTGCTACTTAGTTCATGCCTATGTGGTTTTAAAGTGAAGATAGTCAGATGCTACTCAAAACAAGCAAATAGTTTCTAGGGTGTATCAGACATTTAGGGAGGTGTGTTACTTTGAGGGAAGCCCTGGTGGCGTAGTGATTAAGTACTACAGCTGCTCACCAAGAGGTCAGCAGTTTGAACTCACCAGGTGCCACTTGGAAACTCTATGGTGCAGTTCTACTCTGACCTTTGGGGTTGCTGTGAGTCGGAATTGACTCAACAGCAGTGGTGGGTTACTTTCAGTTCACTTGGAGGACTTCTTGGTAAATTGTAAATCATCAGAGGTTACAGAATTATAACTTGAGATTCTTAAAATTAGTTTATTCAGTATGTTATAGTCATTCCCATAAATTAGGTTGTTGTAGAGTGTCTTTTTCTTTCTGTGACAACTTTTTCTTAAAACATTTCCTTATTAAAAATAATTCTGATTGTGTTTTCTGAAATATAACATAGCCAAAGAAGGTTATTACTGGTTTAGAATAGGTAAGACAAGAGGGCATGCAACTAATGTTATATGTGTAGCCATATGAATATACTGAGTCAGTATATTTCAAAATCTCAGTGGCTTACAGTAACAAGCATTTTTATTTATGTTCACGGGTCTGCAGGTTGACTCTGATTTGGCTATTATAGTCTGTGCTTGGCTGTTCCTGATTTGGCTGGCCTGGGCAATAGGTTTTTGATCAGTTTTAGGTCTCCTCCCCATGCCTCCATTGTATGATCTGGACTGAATGGATTGCATCTTCCTGGGAGTGTTCTTCTCATGGTGGATCACAGCAGAAGAGGGCGAGCATTAACACGCGATGTTTCTTAAAGCCTTGGCTTAGACTGGCAGGCACACTGTCACTTCTGTCCACGTTCCATTGGCCAAATGAGTCACATGGTTAAGCCTAACATTAATGGGGTGGAGAAGAACACTGCCCACAGCAGTACATGCTCCAGAGTGTGTTGCAGATTGTGGATGTATAGTTCCGATAGGGAGGGAGCGAAGAATTTGAAACAAGGATTCCAGGTACCACAGTCAATTTTAAGATTGGTACAGTGTGAGATAAAGGAAATAAACTTCTTTTAATTGAAGAACCATTTTACAGTGATTTGATACAGACATTTTAAAATGTTAACATTAAATAACATATTTTAGTCATATTCATATAGTTTTTGGCAGAGCGTATGAGTTTATAACGAATAAGCACCTAGCATCAATTCTAAACCAAAGGCAATAAGTAAATCTGTTCTTTTATTCAACAGACTGTTCCTGAAGCACCTATTTCTCACAGTCTATCTCGGTGGATATAGATTTATTATACAGATGCTGCCAAAAGAAATAGAATGGAAATGAAATTGTCCCTTAAGGTTTAAGGCTTTCCCATTGGGTTTTATGATTCTGCTCTTTCAGTGACATAGAATAAGTAAAATTTCTTTACCAAAGTATTTCAACATTTAATATACTGATTTTAGCAGTAAAAGTTGATGCAATAAAACATAAGATTTGTTTTTACATAGTAGTCTTTGTGGGTAAATAATTTTCACAGTTTAGAGCATAGATCTTTGGATGGCTTGGGCATTGTGAATTATTTGGAGAACTTTGGCGAACATGGTGAACATGTGTGCTTTCTTCCTTGTAGTTATTGTTGCATATTTTCTGAGATTCTTTTGTAAGACAAAAGAAAGTGAGTAAAATTATGTCATTAGTATTTACTTGTAGGTTCTAGCACCTGCGATGGCTGCTGTATTGTTTATACACCCGAGGCTTTGGGAAAAGACTGGAAAATTTATAGAGGCAGATGGCCTGTCTTTCTATCTGCCTGTATTTTTAAGAGCTTATATGATTTTAAAAAATTACTTTAAATACCTTTACTTTTCAAGTTATACATCCATTAATTTCTTCCATTTATTGTGAGATCTGTGTCTATGTTTATATGATTGTATGTATGTGTATGTATGTAATTAGATAGGTGTGTGCATGTGGTGTGTATGTGAGAGAGAGAGGCACTAGTCTGTTATATTGGCTTTCTTTAGTAAGATAGTCCTGAATAATGATTTGTTTATATTTTTACTTTTTAAAGCTTGATTCTTTACGTATCAGCTTAAGAAGATCAGAGTTCTCTACTAGAAAAGGGAAGCTGAAGGCTGATCCCTACATATACAAATATGGCCTTGATTTGGAAATGAATATTTCCTGTGAGTTGTTTTCACATGCTTTTTGTGAGTATAATAAAAGCAGTCAGAAGAGGCAGGTTATTTTTCAACACATTCATTTATATACTCTTTGTGAACAATGCCTGTTCAGAAAACTTTCAAAGTAAGAACACGTAGATTCTTGTTAAGCCCTAATAAATGAAGTTCTCCATGCTTTATGAAACCAGTGAATTGTCTGTCAGTTACCAGTAGATGTTTTTCTTCCCTAACATAAAGAAATACTTGATGTCATTAACTTCGTTCTTTTGGAGATAATGTTGATGTGGAAGAGAAATCTAGCTTTATTTTTGGTCTTTCTCATCTCTGTTTTACTACCCTTTTTTTTTTTTTTTAGTTGATTGCTTAGACAATTTTTTTTTTTTTTAACGTCTGGTTGGCACCAATCAGAACAGGCACCAAAATAAACATATCAAACGCCTGCTTTATTCTTTTATAAAGGGCAAAATCTTTCTTTCCAGACCCCACAGCATTTTAATTACAAAAAGTTAACGCTTTTTAACTACCACACCTATAACTTAGTTCTTGAATTTTGAGTTATGTCTCAGTAGAGCATACCCAATTCTCCACCGTCTAGATCTATTCTGGTGTTATCTAGGTCACTTGAAAGCCAGAACTTATTGGCGTGACTTAGGCAACCTGGATGTCTTAGTTATCTAGTGCTGCTATAACAGAAATACCCCAAGCGGATGGCTTTAATAAAGAGAAATTTATTCTCTCACAGTCTGGTAGGCTACAAGTCCAAATTGAGGGTGTCAGCTCCAGGGGGAGGCTTTCTCTGTTGGCTCTGGAGGAAGGTCTTTGTCATCAGTCTTCCTCTGTACTAGGAGTTTCTCTGCACAGGAACCCTGGATCCAAAGGACACGCTCTGCTCCCGATGCTGCCTTCTTGATGGTATGAGGTCCCCAACTTTCTGCTCAATTCCCTTTCCTTTTATCTCTTGTAAGATAAAAGGTGGTACAGGCCACATCCCAGGGAAACTCTCTGTACATTTGATCGGGGATGTGACCTGGGTAAGGATGTTTCACCCCACCCTAATCCTATTTAACATAATCTAACCTTGCCTCATTAACCACAGACAGAGATTAGAATTTGGAAATTATAGAACAATATCATTAAGATCACACGCAAGCAAAATTTTGCTGAAGATCATTCAAAAACGGCTGCAGCAGTATATCGACAGGGAACTGCCAGAAATTCAGGCTGGTTTCAGAAGAGGATGTGAAACCAGGGATATCATTGCTGATGTCAGATGGATCCTGGCTGAAAGCAGAGAATACCAGAAGGATGTTTACCTGTGTTTTATTGACTATGCAAAGGCATTCGACTGTGTGGATCATAACAAATTATCGATAACATTGCGAAGAATGGGAATTCCAGAACACTTAACTGTGCTTATGAGGAACCTTTACATAGATCAAGAGGCAGTTGTTCAGACAGAACAAGGGGATACTGATTGGTTTAAAGTCAGGAAAGGTGTGCGTCAGGATTGTATTCTTTCACCATACCTGTTTAATCTGTATGCTGAACAAATAATCCGAGAAGCTGGACTATCTGAAGAAGAACAGGGCATCAGGATTGGAGGAAGACTCGTTAACAATCTGTGTTATGCAGATGACACAGCCTTGCTTGCTGAAAGTGAAGATGACTTGAAGCACTTACTAATGAAGATCAAAGACCACAGCCTTCAGCATGGATTACACCTCAACATAAAGAAAACAAAAATCCTCACAACTGGACCAATGAGCAACATCATGATAAACAGAGAAAAGATTGAAGTTGTCAAGGATTTCATTTTACTTGGATCCACAATCAAGAGCCATGGAAGCAGCAGTCAAGAAATCAAAAGACGCATTGCATTGGGCAAATCTGCTGCAAAGGACCTCTTCAAAGTGTTGAAGAGCAAAGATGTCACCCTGAAGACTAAGGTACGCCTGATCCAAACTGTGGTATTTTCAATCACATCACATGCATGTGAAAGCTGGACAATGAATAAGGAAGACCAAAGAAGAATTGACACCTTTGAATTGTGGTGTTGGAGAAGAATATTGAATATACCATGGACTGCCAAAAGAATGAACAAATCTGTCTTAAAGGAAGTACAACCAGAATGCTCCTTAGAGGCAAGGATGGCGAGACTGCATCTTACATACTTTGGACGTGTTGTCAAGAGGGATCAGTCCCTGGAGAAGGACATCATGCTTGGCAGAGTACAGGGTCAGCGGAAAAGAGGAAGATCCTCAACGAGGTGGATTGACTCAGTGGCTGCAACAATGAGCTCAAGCATAACAACAATTGTAAGGATGGCACTAGACTGGGCAGTATTTCGTTCTGTTGTGCATAGGGTCGCTATGAGTCAGAATCAATTCGATGGCACCTAACAACAACAGCTCCACCCTTTGGCCTCCCCACATTCATGTCCTTGCCACATGTAAAAAATATTCACCCCATCATATCATAGCAAAAGCCTTAAATCAACCCCAAGTCCCAAATCCAAAAATTCCTCTTCATCTGTGAAATCTAGAATACAGGTTATCTGTTTCCAAAGGTACAGTGGTGCAACAGACAGGCACAAGCTAGATATTTCCATTACAAATGGGAGCAAATGGAGGGAAAGAAGGGATAACAGGCACCAAGTAAGTCAGCAGAACACATTACGTTAGTCCTCAAGTCTTGAAAATAATCCTCTGTTCTCTGAGACAATTTACACAATGGCCATGCCTCCAGGCTCTGGGTATTGGCCACACTCTCCAAATTCTGAATGGAGGCCCCTGGGCCCTGGACTTTTAGCTCTACCTTTCAGGCCCACTGGGGCAGCACCACTGCTCCCTTGGCTTTAGGTGCAGTATCCTCTTAGTCCATCTGAGTGGTGACTCCACCCTTAGAAACACCAGAGGCCATGGCTTTACCCTTTTGAGATGCCAGAAGTTCTGGCCATACCCTTTGAGACTGAGGCAACTCAGCTTTCTGTGTTCCTTGTCTCTTCAGCTTCTGCTTCCTGGTTCCTTGCCCTCTCAGCCCCTCAGGTGTCTCCACCTCAGTCTGCCCTGCTGGGGCAAGTGTTTCAAAACTCTGTAGCTTCACCAATAACTACCTGGAGGTACCCCACTCTGCCAGTAAACTTTGGCTGGAAGGCACCCAGCGCTTTTGCTCCCTGCAAGCCTAGCTGCAGCAATAAGTGCCTGGAGGCACCCCATTCCCCCAGGAAGCCTCTTGCAGTAACCAAGGTGCTATATTTTGGGGGGACACAATTCAGTCCATGATACTGAATGAGTTTTTCATATAGTTGTTTTGACTCTACTTTCCAAATATATATCCTGAATCTTACCAGACTATATTTTTGTCTCTAACATCTGATTTCAAGTCACCGTCATCTCTAGATTGGACTAATGTAGTAGACCTCCACCTCATTTTCTGGATTCTGCCCTACCTCCCAAGCAGTAGCCAGTAATCTTTGTAAAATATAAATTAGGTAATGTTACTTTCCATCTCTCTTTAATGGAAATCTTAAAGAGATTTGAGCTGCACGGACCATTTAGCTGTTTCAGGAGCACTCAAGCTTATGCCCTTCTGAGGGTCTTTGTACCCGCTGTTATCTCTGAAATGCTGTTCCCCAAGATCTTTTCATGACTGGCTTTTCTTTATTGAGGCTTCTGCTTGGATTTCAACTACTTATAAAGACCTTCTCTTAGAAAGGGAGTTGTATTAGTTATCTATGGCTGCATAACAAATTACCCCATAACTTAGTAGCTTCAAGCAGCAAACATACACACATTTATTATTTCACACAGTTACCTGAGGATCAAGAATCAAGGAGGAGTTCAGCGACATCGTTCTGGCCCAGGGTCTTGCTCAAGGTTGTAATCAAGATGCCAGCTGGGGTTGCAGTCATCTAAGGATTGACTAGGGGGTGATCCACTTCCAGGCTTATTCATGTGTGGTTGTTGGCAGGCTTCAGTTCCTTATTGTTGGCCAGAAACCTAGTTTTTCACCACGTATACCTCCCTGTAGATTGTCTGAATGTCCTCATGATGTGGCGGCTGGCTTCCCACAGAGTGAGGGGTTCAGGAAAGAGGAGGGAGAGCCCAATATGGAAGCCACAGTCTTTTATAACCTAATCCTGGAAGTGACACAAAATCACTTCTGTTGTATGCCATTATTCACACACACCAATCCTGGTACAATATGGGGGGCGGGGAGTACACAAGAATGTAAGTACCAGGAGGCAGGGATCATTGGGGACAATCTGAAGGCTGGGTCCTACAGTAGTCCTGCACCACCCATGGGGTTTTCATTGGTTGCCTGTGAGGAATCAGGGCTTTCCATATTTTTCCTAATAAATGAGGAGATTTAGGGGCTTTATTACTTACGGACAGTCTGTAGAATTCACAAGTACATTTCTTCCTTGATGTAAGGGAATACCCTATATAAGCAGAAAAATGGCACTCATCCATCCACACAAATACTATCTATCCTGTTATCCTGTGTTATTTTCTCATTTGCACTTATCACTATCTGAAATCTCATTTTGTATCTCCTTGAATATCTGTTCTATAGGATTGCTATGAGTTGGAATCAACTTGACACATTGGGTTTTGTTTACTGTCAGTTGTCTCCTGTGAGATTGTAGACCCTGAATGTAGTAAACTGGTATTTCATGTTCACCATTCTAATCCTTGAGCTTAGAACAGTGCCTGAAGCATAGTAGGTAGTCAAATATTCGATAAATGAATAAATAGGTATACCCTTATAAACCCTAGAAAATGTACTTCAACCATTTTTTATAGTTTAATATTTACTGATTTATGTGGAAAGCACTGTACTAAATCCTCTGAACTTATAAGCACAAATAAAACATGGTCTCTATCTTAAAGAAGTCTTTTTAGTAAGGAAGGGCAGAATATGGTGTGTGCAATATGAGAACAAGTAAAATGAAGAAGGAGAAATTACAGGGCTAGAGGGCCAGTGAGAATTGGAGAAAACCACAGAATAGAACACCCTTTTGATGTCTTAGGGTCAGTACAATTATTATTTTATGCTGTAATATTGTATTTCTCTTAGAATCCTCAGGATGTGAAAATGTAGAAAATCTGGTCTACATAAATAGAAATGGTAAATTATTTAGTTGTATATTTTAAAAATCACCTTGGTGAAATGACTAAAAAAAAAAAAAAAGATACATGAAATTATCAATGTTTCCATTCTATATGGTTGTTATATAGAGAACAGTTTGCCTATACTCTAAATAACCCTAAATCACTATCTTTAGATTTTTTTCTCTGAGTAATGATTTTTTTCTATAATCTTCTCTATTGTCAGCTTCTTACTGTAATCATTCTGTCCCCCTCTTCATCTAATTTTGCTGTGGTCTTGAAAACCAAATCACCAAACCTGATAGAATTATGTAAAATAAGGATAATAGGCTCCCCCCCAAAAGTTTTGTTTTCAAGTAATTAAGTTTTAGAGGAGGGTTTTTTTTTTTTTAGTTTAGCTCTTTTCAAATCTATTTGGTAGTCACCTACATAACTGTATTTTAACACCTTCTCTTAGTAGGCAGGATGTTATTTTAAGTTTTCTATTGAAGTTTTTTTCTTTTTTTTTTTTAATTTTAAGAACAAACTAGTTTCCCATCAAACAGTTGATACACACATTGTTGTATGACATTGGTTAACAGCCCCATGACATATCAACGCTCTCCCTTCTCAACCCTGTGTTCACTATTACAGGCTTTCCTGTTCCCTCCTACCTTCCAGTCTCTGCCCCAGGGCTGGTGTGTCCCTTTAGTCTTGTTTTGTTCCATGGGCCTGTTCAGTCTTTGGCTAAAGGGTGAACCTCAGGAGTGACCTCATTACTGAGCTGAAAGAGTGTCTGGGGGCCATACGCTCAGGGTTTTTCCAGTCTCTGTCAGGCCAGCAAGTCTGCTCTTTCTCTTTGAGTTACAATTTTGTTCTGCATTTTTCCCAGCTCTATCCAGGACTCTCTATTGTGGTCCCTGTCAGAGCAGTTGGTGGTAGCTGGGCACCGTCTAGTTGTACTGGACTCAGTCTGGTGGAGTCTATTGAACTTTTTTGTCTGTGCTCACTATACTATAGTTGGCTTTGCTGTCAGACCGACTCATAGCTCCACCAAGTTTTAGTTTTGTGGCCTTAGGCTAGTTGTTGAATCTTTCTGAGCCTCAGTTTTTAAAAATCTAAAAAAAGAGGACCAAGCATATCTTCCACATAGTGTTGTACAGAATGAGTGATAATTGTGAAAGGCCTAGAATGTTACCTGGGTCCACTTTGGCAATGTAATTCCATTCACTGGCTTATAGGATACAGGGAGAGCTGTCATCTTCACAGTTGACCTACTTCCATCCTTCTGCAGTCAGTCCCCACCAGGTTGAATTGACTTCATGCTCTGACATTTAGAGCCTAGTGACAAATGCCTTGACTTACAGGATCCATAAAGCACGTCACTTTGACGGAGATTGTCTGCTTTATCTCCAGTGGTATAGGGCTGGACTAGGAAGACCAGTCCTGCAGACACCTTTCTTTCCTAAGATGGTTAGTGCAACTTGGGGGAGGATGAGTTTCACTGAAGCGTGGTACCAAGAGCTTGGCCCTGTGGAAAATCCGAAATCCAAGATTGATGTGAAATTAAACTCACTGTCTCTGTACCCTTCAGAGACTGATTGGATGCTCAGGAGCAGATTTAGCTGCTATGTGGTATTTCGTTCCCTGCCTGAAGTGACTGGGTTTTGAGAAGAATAAGGTCATAGGGATTTCATAGGCATTTGTAGGTGCTCCAAGTTAAAAAAACATTCAGAGCAAGGAATTTTTTTAATTAAAATAGGTCCTACAGTATCCTTGTAATTACTTGCATTTTCTACTCCCTCACATATTTTCTCGAGTTGCCTACCCTTGTGACTCATTCGGTAGCAGAATCGGTGAAATGAGCATTCTCTTCCAGTCATCAAGCAAAAATGGGCCATGGTTTTATGGACCATCCCAGTTAATTGGCCGAATATCATGTTTAGTGCTTCTGTTTTACCTCCTAGTTTGTAGTGCCTAGAGTCTTAAAAGCTGGTAAGGAGCCATCCAAGGCACAACAATTGATCTCTGTTTGCCTGGAGCAACAGTGGAAGGAGAGGAAGGAATAGGAGGAGGAAATGGAACTTGTGGCCAATTGCCTTCATGAACAACTGCCCCCTTTGCCATGGGACCAGAAGAGCTGAATGGTGCCCTGTTACCATTATTGAACATTTTGATCAAAGATTCTATAGAATCTTGATCAAATGGGGGAAAATGCAGAACAGCATTTCAAAATCCCATGGACTCCAGACTTCCTGAAGCCATGGAGTCTGAACGTACCCCTGTAACTATTGCCCTGAGATAATCTTTAAACCTTAAACCAGAATTATCCCATGAAGTCTTCTTAAAACCATACGGTTTAGCTTAACTAGTAAAAAATGTCTGCCTTGAGCATTATGCTCTTTTAATACCTGTATATATGGGATCAAATTGACAACAGGATCTCAACAGGAAACTTAGGGGACAGTGATTTTATTTCAGTGGGGGCAAAACAGCTCAGAAAACAAGCATGAGAATGGTCATACAACTTGAAGAATGTAGTCAATGTCATTGAATTGTACATGTGAGAATTGTTGAATTGGTGTATGTTCTGATGTGTGTATTTTCAGCAACAACAAAAATGAAATATGAAACAAAACAAAACAAAAAGTGGGCCATCTCCCTGGCCTGCTGGTTGTCTGGTCTGCCCCAGAGAATCTCTTTTCAGTTTGGGCCTCTTCCTCTGCCATGTTCCTTTTTCTCCCATGGGCTGGTTTCCACTGACCTTCTGACTCCACCATTCCAGGTTGCTCCCTTTTAAATATTATGTTTCTTATATTCATTCATAATTCATGTGTTCAGAGCAGTGCTAAGATTCTGCCCTTCTTCTTTTAAATTCAGTGAAAATTTCTTGAGTACCTATGTGATACGCTGAATTAGGCCTATGTCAGTGTATATGTCATACACTGAATTTGGCCCTTATATTATGGATTACAAAACTGAGGCTAAGAAAGGTTATGTCCCCAAGATGATGATAACGATAATAAATGACAGACAGAATATGAATGCAAATCTGCTGACTCCAAATTCAGTTTTCTCTCTATTTAACACAGCTGCTTTTGACAGCAGTGAGTTCTTTTCCCTACATACATGCCAGGAGGTTGAGAAACTGATGAGGTGAGCTAGGAGGCTTCATTGGTTCATGCTTGAGTCTGCCCCACTGCCCCTCCCCCCCCCCACCCTGCGATGACTGCTGTAGGCAGTGTGTGGCAGAGGTGCCCCAGTTCCATTCTCTGAGTCCACTCTGACACTGTAATGCCAGTCCCTGGCCTATAGGATAGAAGGAGAGCTGTTGTTGATTTAAAAGAAAAAGATAGGTCTTAAGGTTAGATTTAGCAATTCAGCATGGAAAGCCTCCATTCACAAGAAAAGTGAACTTATTAAATACATGGAAGTTGGGGAACTATTCCCTGACTTCAGTTTTTTTTTAGTGTGTGGATTTGACCTTTAATCAGAAAGGTGTTAAAATTGAGTAAATAAGGCTTCCATTTGAAGTTATAATTCCATATGGCTCTATCTATACAGGTCACAGAAGTTAATGCTTCTTTACTTTTCCAATACCTTAATAGGAAGGAAGGTGGTTTCATGGGTTGAAAAATACAGACAATCATTGATTAATTGTATTAATGGAGGAGAATATTAAATATAAGTCATTTTGGGTTTCATAATGTGTTTTTAAATTTGTTTTTGAGTCTGTGTTTGATAAGGTGGAAGGTGACTTTTGAGACTTTAATGAAGCCACAGTGTGAACACCAGCTCAGGAGGATGACAAAACTGTGCATTTTCCCCAAAGCTTGGAATGAGTGTAGACTTGGGTTCAGATTTGTATTTCATAATCAAATCTCTGAATAACCCATGTGTTCTGGTCATATAGTGCTACTGTAACAGAAATACCATAAGTGGATAGCTTTAACAAAGCAAAATTTTCTCACAGTCTGCAGGCTAGAGGTCCAAATGCAGGGCGTCAGCTCCGGGGAAGGCTTTTTCTCTCTTTTGGCTCTGGAGGAAAGTCCTTCTCATCAATCATCTACATTAGGAGCTTCTCCTTGTAGGAACCCTGGGTCCAAAGGATGCCCTCTGTTCCCGGTGCTTTTTTCTTGGTGGTATGAGGTCCCCCCCTCTGTTCGCTTCCCTTTCATTTTATCTCTTCCATGATAAAAAGTAGTGCAGGGCACACTCTAGGGAAAGTCCCTTTACATTGGATCAGGGATGTAACCTTAGTAAGGTTGTTAGAATCCCACCCTAACCCTCTTTAACATAAAATTGCTATCACAAAATGAAGGACAACAAAATGGGGGACACAACTCAATCCATGACACCGTGGCAAGCTACTTAGCCACTTAGCCTGTCTCAGTGTCTGTAAAACTAAGGATTATACTCATTTTCTGGAGTTTTGAATGTAATCAAAATATCTAAACTGTACTTGGTAGGCATTTGAAAGTTAGGCAACCTCCATTCACCATTTTAATTAGTTGGTAAATTACAGCTTCCAGAAAAACAAGAATTTGCCTTATTAGTGGTGAGTTAGTAGCTTCATCCTTTTATTCTGAGACTTCGTAGTTGAAAGTTAACTATATTACATCAAAGGTTTCATGTAATACTGGCTTAGAAAATGAAAATAAAGAGGGCACAAAATTCTAATGACCCGCTTTTAAGATCTCCATTGAGAAAAGTAAGTTTAGGTTGTTACAGGACATTATGTTTTTAATAGGCAATTTTATTTCTCTCGTGGTATATTTTGTGATAATCTTTTAAAGGTCCCCATTTGAGTCGTTAACTCATTTTTTTCAGAACAACAAAGCAGTAAAACTCAATGAAGTGGAATTGTCAGGAAATTAAATATTCTGGTGAATTTAGTTGTCAGTGTTAAATTGAAAAGTTATTACCTCCTCCACCCATATGGTTTCTGGTCTCTATATTTAACCCATTCCATTGAATCTTTGTTTTTATTGTAAGCTCTGTGTCATTTTTTTCTGGAAGAAAGAAGGGAAATCAATTAAAAAAATTTATTTTTATTTCAAGTTACATTACTTAAAAAGCATTACAGACTACCATATTACTTGCCTTACTTCCTTGGTAAGAAATATCAGTTCTTGTCCAGTACCATATATGTAGATCATACATGAACAAGATTCAATTAAATGTATACTGTCCCTTAGACATAGCATTGAACTACTTTTTTAATAGATTTTGATCTTTTCCTGTTTTCTAGAAGTTAAGTGTAAAAAAAAAAAATCAATTCCATTTAGTTGAGTTATGGTGAAATGAGCTTATTGTTGAGTCAGCATAATTATATGTTTAAAGAGTAGGGTATATTTGCATAGAAAATTTGGAAAGTCTAGTAAATTTTTAAGAAGGGAAGGAAAAAAGGTCACTCATAATCTTACCACTCAGAGGGAACCTCTAAAATTTTAGTGTTCATTGCGTCATCTATTTAAGGAATAAAAGGCAAATGCATGTGAAGTTCTTTTTTTTTAAACCTGTTTAAGTTTACAGTTTGTTTTTTGCTTTATGTATTTTTTTTCCATTTTAAAATTTAGAGAAGTTATAAGAAAGAAATGGATGAAAAGAAATAAACCTCCCCTTTATGGTTTAAAAAAAAACAAAAACCTATCTTTAACTTAACATTGCAGAATCTTATAGGGCATGTGTAACAAAGAACAGATTATTTTAAAAAGTTATTTCTTTATTCTGGAAGAAGTTAATGTGTGTATTTACATACATGTATGTAAATTTATTGTTGTATATAAAATCACCTGCTTTCAGAATTGAGAGAAAAATTGCTCTAAAAATGGAACCATTCAGAAGCCATATTTTGAGTTTTTTTTTTTTTGCTTCGTTTTTGTCATTGGAGTGTTGAACAAGTAGTTCTTACCAAAGTAATTGTTTTCCTTTTTTGCTTTTGTTTTGTCATCACAGTAAGGAACACAAGCCTAAAAGAAAAATGCATCCATGAATTATCAATATTTATTTTTCCTTACATAATTAATTCCTGATCTTTGCAAGGAAAATCTTGTGAAAATTACTTTAGTTCTGTAATGCAGTGACATTTATTAGCAGATACATAGTGCTATTTTTATAAACTTATTTAAATTTGGAAACCCTGGTGGCGTAGTGGTTAAGTGCCATAGCTGCTAACCAAAAGGTTGGCAGTTCGAATCCACCAGACGCTGCTTGGAAACTCTGTGGGGCAGTTCTGCTCTGTCCTATGGGGTTGCTATGAGTTGGAATCGATTTGATGGCAATGGGTTTGGTTTTTGGTTTTTTGTTTAAATTCAGAATGGAAGATTAAGCATATTAAAAAAAACAAAAAAACCACTGTCATTGCGTCAGTTCTGACTCACAGTGACCCTATAGGGCAGAGAAGAACTGCCCCATAGAATTTCCAAGGAGCGCCTGGTGGATTCGAACTGCCTACCTTTTGGTTAGCAGCTGTAGCACTTAACCACTACGCCACCAGAATTTCCAATGAAGCTCATACTGCCTTTTAGTTCTTAGTTCTGAAGTTAAGAAACTGTAAGTTACATATTCCTAGTTAAACACTAGGTCAGAAAGTATTTATTTTGGGAAAATTTCATTTGTTTGCTTTTTTGATTCACAAAACTGAAAGAAAAGGTGATGACAAAACTCGCTTTATGTGCCACAGGTAAATATTATGATATGATTTTTTGCATATCGATAATGTAGCATTACTCTTTTTGCCTTACAGGTTTTTTTTTTTTTTTTAATGGGTTATGGTCTTGTTTTTATTTCTTAATTGATGGTGTTGTATTCTCTGATGTGTTTTGTGTGGGGGTGATTTAGTAAGTTGTCAGTACTTTGGCAACTACTAGATCAGAGATTAGAGGGTTTTTTTTTGGTAATTGCAGAAGAAAAGCTAATAGCTAATAATAACTACTTGGTTCTTTTTTTCTCTCCTTTTTATTTATTTTTTGGCCTACATATACTGCTAATTATTTATTCATTTGGGAGCTGCTTAATGTCCATTCTTATGCTTAATCCTTAGGATCAAGAGCTGGAATTCTTAATTCATAAATTTGTGGTATTGTAACGATAGCTTACTTATAAGTACTGTAGGTCTTATTCTGTCCTTGAGTAAGTAATGAGGTAGCCACAATATTATGTTCATTAAAAGTAGAACTGAAAATTGGGCCCTTCAAAATGTTAAACAAAAAAATTACCTATTCTCAAGATTCTAAAGCAAAGGTGAAAGAACAAAACATGAATATTAACGAAAAACTGTCCTAATTTCCATATGGTAATTAATTTTCAGCAGTAATTAAAAAAAAAACTCTTGTCTGTATACTTGTATTAATACAGCTTTATTTTGGGGGGGGATGACTATGATGTATAAATGATTTCAAGGTAAAATTAAAGATACTGTTTTTTCTTTTTCAGTCTCTTGAATAACACCCACAAAATTTTATCTTGTTAAGTAGTTTCCTTTTCCTGTGAAGTAATTTCAGAAATTCAGAATAATGGAAGAAGAACATTCTAAGTCACTGAACAGTTTAATGCTTTTAAGTAAATGTTCTTTCAAGTACTGTACATGTAAGATAAGCTAATGGCTAAAGAAAGGTCACTATGTCTTATAATGACTAGGTAGGAGCAATTTCTAATTAGTATCTAGCTTGTTCATCTACAGATAACATGTGGATTAGACGTAAAAGTGCTTCGTATATAAATTCTAAAGGCCTATAAAAGCAGAACTTATTATGATTGCTGTTACAGTAGGATTTAAAGTGCAAGGACAATTTTTCCCCTAAATATATGGATACTCATCTGTAAATATGTTTAAGCTCTTACTGACAGGTTTGTCTACAAGGTGATAAGGAATAGACCTGAGATCTTTAGTGGAATAAATGCTTGTTCTTCCTGAGAAATTCCGATTTACACTTTGACAAGGAGAAAATAACATAAAATAGAGGTACAATGTCTGGCATACTAATGGATCTTGTTTTAGGGGCTGTGGTTATATAGTTTTACTCTCTATTGTTTGAAAATCAATATGTAGTGTAATAATAAACATCATCTATTCATGTCCAAGGAGCCCTGATGGCATAGTGATTAAGAGCTTAGCTGCTGACCAAAAGGTCAGCAGTTCAAATCCACTAGTTGCTCCTTGGAAACCCTACGGCTCAGTTCTACTCTGTCCTATAGGGTTGCTGTGCGTTGGAATCAACTCAATGGCATTTTTTTTTTTTTTTTTTTTTGTATTCATGTCCAGATTCCTATGTTGTAGAGATAAGACTCTCCAATTTTGTTAAAGTGAACTTAAAGAAATTTATTGAAGCTGGTATATCATTTGAATGGGGAATGGTGAAGACCTCAGATCTGAAGCTCACAAATTCCAAACGGTAGGGTGCAAATCACCCATAGTTACAGTGTTGTCTGAGGAACTACAAACACAATATTTGGATTGATGTACAGTGATTGAGATCAATTCAAGGCAGAACAAAGTGTGATTTTTAACATTATTCGTTACATTAATATAGCTGAAATACACTAATTGACCAAAGGATATAATTGAAAGTTACGGTCATGACTGGGTCTAATGGCTGTCGCAAAACAATGGCGTGACAGCTACTGTCAACAACAGGTTTTTAAACGTCACCTCACCCAGAGTGTAATATCTCCTGGGGAGTTCTAACACAAAGAGTTTTCAAGAAGGTTTGATTACAGATTAACAGTTTTAGCCTAACCACAAAGCCTTAATAATAGGATTGTTTCCTAAGCAACAGAGTTTGAATCTGTGTGAAAGTTTACACTGAGCCTAAGCATTAGGTCAGCCATTTTACTTTTAGGTTAGATACCTCTTTTGATTTTATAGCATATCATTCCCTCCTTTTTATCAAGGATTTCGAAGGACATCCTTTGGTCACACTTATGGGCATACTGTCTTCTGCATGGGTTTTGTCAGTATGCTGCTCCCAGGGGGCAGCTTAACCTTTGCAGTTTATGCCTTTCATGTTTCTTGTGTTAAGCCCATTTCCCCCCATAATCAGGGACCACCAGTGCCTTGGTTACCAGGCAGCTCTGCTAAGTTCCATGCTGTGGCTGAGCAGCCATCTTCAGTGATCTTGGTATGTAGAATGAATAGGGTATGGCCACATTGGGGGAACAACCTGATTTAAAGGCTAATCTAAGACATGAGGCTTCTTTAGTTTTGGGTTCCTGAATGCATTCTAGATATACAGAATTCTGTGAGCATGAGATGAGGTAGGGTTATCAGCTCCTATGGTAGATGCACATGTTATAACACATTTTATAATTCCGATAATAAGGATTATTATTAATATAATTAACCTGGTTTGCAACAAAGATTAGAACCAAGAAACTTGCACTATTAGGTAGCCAACTGAAGGTATTAAAAAAGGATGGTAAAGTCATAGGGGGTATAGAATGTAACCACACAGCCTTTTTGATGAGTCTTAGCAATATCCTGTTCAACTTCTCCAGTGGTGTTAATGCAGAGCAACAGGAAGTGTTAGCAATGGTGTAGATCCCTCCTTGCTGAGGTAAGAGGAAATCCAAGGGTATGCTAAAGTCCGATACTAATTTTGCCAAAGAGTCTAAAGATTTTTGTTGTGTGGCCATTCCATTGACATATCATTAGGAATTTGAGCCACAGTGGCAGAAAAATTGTGAATGGACTGTTCTAATTGCCCAATTCCAAACCATGACACAGTAGCACGTAAGAGGGACCATCCCAATCCTGGGTAATCAGCTATGGGGTTAGTTGAGAGGACAGGTTCTCCTATGTGGATATTATTTCAAGTCACTGTTCTGTAATAAGCTGTCATTGTATGAATTGGATACTCATGGGAACTCCTTGGGTTCCTTATGTACATTGGACTAGTATATTCCAGGCATCTAAACATGGCAAAGCCATGTGAATCATTGAACTTTTTCCTTAAGTAATCTGATTCTGCATGTAAAATGGCATATCCAGATGAGGCACACAAGTTACCTGCCCTGGTTTAAATATTAGGAAATGGAATAGACTAATTGGCCCTTTCAAGCAAATTTGTAGTTAATGAATCATTAAAAAAAATTCTCCAAATTCTAGAGGATCCTGGAGTTGGGCACAAACTGAGAAATTTTGATGATTTTGAAAACAGTTACCTGCCACTGCAAAATAATATTGAGCATCATTAATAAAATGCTCACAAGGTGTGGAAAGAAAACATTTTGACCAGGCATGAGTGAGATTGAAACAGCGAGCTGATGGGTAAGTGCATAATTCTAGGGGTAGCCATAACTTGACACAAGTAGCCCATTTAAATGGTTTTTTGAAATCAATAGTAAAATTAGGTATGGGCTTGTAATCTAATCCTTATATAAGCAAGAGCATCAGTATGATCCTGTGCAGACTGAGGGGGAGAGTGACATACCCAGCATTCGGTTAAATTACTAGCATTGGCTACTGATTGAGTTAATTTAATAAAAACATTTTCCTCCTAAGCAATAGAGTAAGAAAACATCAAAGACTAATTATAGGAAACGTGATTAAAATGAATACCCAAAGAAGTAATACCATCCAACAACTGGGATTACTCCTATTATCACTAAACTAAGCCCCCAAATTTCTAAAGGTTGCATAAATAGTAGCCCAAATCCAAGATACAGGCCTGGTCTAACATCTTGGGAAAGAAAACCATGTACTCAGATGTCATCTGCTTCTGTCTTGGGATTGTTTAAACTTTGACTTTAGTCCCTCAGTGGGTTAACACTCCATTCAGGGGCAGGGGCCTTCTTCAACCGGGACAGTGAATCCAAGCTTTGACCCCCCTGCAGTTTTGCTGAACATCCATTAGTGAGCAAAACTAAATAAAATCCCTTCCATTGAGTTCCAAGGGAATGTTTTAGTTAGTATCTCTTTTGATAAACATAGTCTCCAGACAGGAAGAATAGGGTAGCAGACCTTTCAGTACCTATACAGTGAAAAACTTCTTTTAGAAATTTAGGATGATCTTTATTTAGCAAGTGAATTAAAGACTGACGGTACTTTAACAAATTTGCTTGTATTAAATTCGAGTCAGCAATAGCTGCTGAACATGGCAAGTTCGTAGGTCGTCCAGTTACAATTTCATATGGAGTTAAATTATGAGGAGCAAAGGGAGTGGCCCTCAAGTTCATTAAGTCTAATAGTCAATTCCATGAAAGAGGTAAGCTTTGCCAACTGAGTTTTTATAATACCATTAATTCTCTGTACAGGGCCAGAGGACTAAGGGTGATAAGGGCAATGAAATCTGTGAAAAATGGGAAAAATGCTACATATAGCCATGATTACTAGTCTAGCAAAGTCCTTTTGTCACTGCAGAGGACAACCGGAGTTCACCACATGGGAATAATATTTTTCTAATAACTTTTTGGCCACAAAAGCTGCCGTGGCCTTACGGCAAGGGGAAGCTTCCGCCCAATGTGAACATCTACAAATTAGAACCAAGACAAATTTATAACCAATAGAAGGAGTTAACTGGATGAAATCTATCTGCCATTTGAGTATCGGTTCAGTTGGCAAAGGATACCTCCCAGGTGAAGGTCAGTAAGGTCTGCCAGGTTGTCATAAACCTGATCTACAGCTTTCCAAAAATGTCCCCAAAAGTATTTTCATAAAATGCCCATGGCTTTTTCTCTCCCCAAATGTCCCTTCCTATGGAAGGTAGTTGCTAGAAGTATATGCAAATCTTTGGGAACCACAAGTTTGGCATTTGGCCTTTCTCGTAAGGATGAGCTTTGGTGGATGGTATAGCCTTCCTTTTTGCATAGCTCCACCTCAGTTGTGGGAACATTAATCTGATGGCAAGCCAAATCATGCCAGATGGTAGGGTCCTGTCCAGGGTCTTCGATTATTAATCCTTTGGACATACCTGGTGGAATTCCATTACAAAGGTGGCATCTGCCACAGATAGTAGGTTTGTTAGGGCAATGTTTATAAGATGGTTTATAAAGATCTGTGCCAGAGGTACTCAGAATCATAAAGGGTATCTCCATTACCAAAGAGGCCCAGTAGAAAGAAAATAAGTAATTGGTAGCAGTCAGAAAATTACCCCAAAAATACCTTTCTAGGAATTCCATTATCACCTGGTGTATCCTTTATTTCATTTAGACAAACCTGAAGTGTAAGAACATGCAAACAGGTGGGCAACAATGATAACATTCATTGTGTAACCAGTCCCTAATCTCTTCTATAGTGGCCAGTTGCTGATACCTACTAAAATATTAAAAAGATTGGAAAATTGAGAAAAATTAAATATGGACTGGGTTTAGCTATACCCAACTTAACATGGTCCAGGGCCTTTAAAGAATTGAAATTTGATGTCTTAGAAGGGCATAGCTTAGAAAGGCACAACACTTTCATTCCCTGCTCTTCATTCCAAATTGTGGCAACAATTGTCACAAGCAGAAGTGAAAAGTCAAGGGGCAACTTGTTTGGCAGCAGTATCAGTCAAGACATTTTCCTTGACTTCTGCTTGAGGAAACTTTTTTGATTGGTGGGCCTGAATTTTGACTACTGCAATCTTAGAAGGGAGCAAGAGAGCCTCCAGTAGGTCAGCCACCAAGGAGCCATTTTTGATCTGTGTACCAGAGGATGTTAGGAGCCCCCTTTATTTCCAAAGCTTCCAAAATTATGAACTATCCAAAAACAATACCTTGAATCCATATACATGGTTACTGACTGTCCAGAGGCCAACTTGAAGCCCTAGAGAGCGCTATCAGTTCAGCTTGTTGAGCTGATGTAATATCTGGTAAAGGGTTGCTTTCCAAAATCTTGGTAGATGTGGTTACTGCATATCCACCTTGATAATGAGAGCTAGAAGGATCTGGTTTTAAATAAGACCTGTCAACAAAAAATTAGATCAGGGTTAAGGAGGGGAGTCTCCTGCAAGTCCTGCCTGGGGGGCGAGTAGTTTATCTGTTGAATCAAGGCAATTTGCCAGCATCACTAGATGGAGGCAACAAAGTGTCTGGGTTTAAAGAATTAACAGTGTATAACCAGATATTGTATCCAGCCAAAAGAAGGGCTTCATAAGAGATTATTCTGTTAGCTGATAAGTGTGTTGGGTCACTGTAGAATTTAAAATAGCAGCCACAGCATGTGGAACATACACATCTAAGAAATTTCCAAGCACAAAGTCAGCTCTGGCCTCAACTAATCGGGTTGTGGCAGCTATTGCTCTGAGGAATGAGGGGGCACCCTATACCCACAGAATTTAACTGTAAGCTGAAATACCCCGCAGGCTGTTGGTGGCTTCTGTGAGCTTGTGTGAGGACTCCCAGAGCATTGCCAGCTGTTTCAAGAAAAAAGAAAAGTCTAAGTTAAAATTGGAGAATCCCAAAGCTGGAGTAGTGAGAAGAGACTCCTTCAGTTTAGAGACAGCTTGGATGCCTTCCTCAGATAATGCCTGGGCCATCACCAAAAAATTAGGAATCCACTCTCAGCAGTAGCTGCAAAGGCTAAAAAATCTCCTTAATTGCTTCTTTGTTGTGGAAATAGGAAAGACCATAATGAAATCCTTTCCTTGGGGATCTATAGAAACCCCTTGTGCAGAGATAACAAAATTGCCATTGATAACATGCCCTAAATATTTCACTGCTGGTAAAGTTAGCTGCAGTTTTTCTTTGGATGCTTTGTGCCCTTTAGTGGCCAAATGTAACAGTAAAACAGTATCTTCTATGCAACCTTGCAATGAATTTGAGGGGACCAGGTGATCATCTACATGCTGTAACAAGGTAGATCCCTTAGAAAACTGCAGGGGCTGTAAATCATGCAAGATCTGGGAAAGGTAGGTGGGAGATTTAGTAAATTCCTGGGGCATGACACTCCAGGTATATTGTTGATTATCCTGGGTGAATCTGAACAGATACTGACCGAATGCACCTGGAATACTGAAAAAAGCACAACACAAATCTGTCACTAAAAAATGAGTTGCCTGTGGAGGTACATTAGACAAAAGCAAATGGGGATTGGACACAGTGAGAAATCTTGGGGTGACAATATGGTTAACACAAAAACTCATTGCTGTTGAATTGATTCTGACTCGTAGTTACCCTATAGGACAGAGTAGAACTGCCCCCATAGAGTTTCCAAGGAACAACTGGTGGATTCACACTGCCAACCTTTTACCGATGCCCAACCCTGGCCACTGGGTTTCTTTACTGGAAACACTGAAGTATTGCTTGGACTAGTGCATGGAATAATGAGCCCTGTGGCCAGAAAACCTTGAATTATGGTGGCAAATCCCTCTCTGGCCATTTTAAAGGCTGTTAAGGGACCTTAGGTAAAAGTTTAGAGGTATCAGCCTGAACTTTAATAGGTTCTGCTGACAGAACCTGGCCAGCGTCTATGGATGAGTTGGCTCATAAACTTCCTGGCACAGTAGAAAGACAATCTAAAGGTGCCATAGCTTTTGGGACTTGGAGGCCTGTAAAGGGAAAGTAGGTGCCCCAAGGTGGTATAAAACCGCTTCTGAGTCTAAATGTTTGGGAAGTGAAGAGTTATTGGGAAAATCTAAGATAATTTTTCCTTGATCAGTAAATTTTTTGTGACAATTCCATTTAGATAAAAAGTCCCTAACAAATTAACTGGAGTATCTAAACTGAGTAAAAATGGTTGTATATCTTCTGTAGAACCCAAAGAAACAGAAACCGATTGGGGGCATACTTAAATCTGTTAATAATTTGAAACCACCACTACTTTAGAGGTTTTTATAATCCAGGATAGAGGTTTTTGCAAAAAATGGTGGGTTAATAGCAGAAAAGAGTAGACCTCATGTAAATTAAGAATTTACGTGGTTCTCCATTAATTCAGAGGGTTGTTTCTCGTTGCAAATTGAGAGCAACTACTGGAAAAGTCTCTAATGTGTCCTTGGAGTCCCTTCTTTCAGGCTTGAGTGGTGCTAATGGCAAAACGCCAAGCTTGTTCTTCAATTTAAGGCAATCCTTGAAATGTCCCGGCTTTTTGCAATAACGGCAAATGCCAAAGACTCTTGATTGGGTAATGCTTGGTCTATTCCCAGACCAGGGTTTGAATCTATTATTACACCCTGGAGATTGTAATTGTTGTAAGTGTAATGCCATTATTTTGTTGAACTTGGTTTTTTCTTGTGACTCTTTTGCTTTTAGTTCAAGCATTTCAGTCAATTTGTATGCAACAGTAGTTTCTTCTAAGGTATAAATACTTTCTTAATTTACTTTGTGACATTTAACTAAATCTCCTTGTTCTGGAGGGAGGCCACCCACAAAAAGAGAATTAAAGGTGATGGTAGCTCCTTCATTTGCTAAGTTCATGCAAGAGTATTCCATAAATAATTTGATTAAATGTTCTCAATAATTGTATACATTCTCGTTTCTTTCTTATTTGCAGGCTTTAACCTTAATCCAATTTATCTTTCTATGAAACACCTTTAGGAAGGAGTCAGTTAAACTTGCAACAGTTTCCTTACTCCGGGTTACCAGCTCCAAACTGGGGACATTTGGTTGAGTTGATAATGATTTTTCAGGATCCTTCCATTTGGTCTCCACCATCCACCTTCGGGAAACCCTGGTGGTGTAGTGGTTACGAGCTGTAGCTGCTAACCAAAAGATCGGCGGTTTGAACCTGTCAGGTGCTCCTTGGAAACCCTGTGGGGCAGTTCTGCTCTGTCCTTCAGGGTTGCTATGGGTCAGAATCAACTCGACAGCAATGGGTTTTATCTACCCTTGAGCATCTCCAGGTCCCAACAGCATGTGCAAAAAGTTACATAAGTCTATTGTCCCAGGCTTATATGTCTCTGCCAGGATTTTAAACTCCTGACAGAACTTATGATGGTCCTCGCGAGGGTTAAGAAAATCCTTTATAAAAGGGCAAAGGTGACCTTGGGAGGACCTCGGATATTTAAATTTTAAAAGGCATCTCAGTTACTTGTAAGTCTCTCCTGTAGCTACTAGTTTGGTTTTTTTGAGGGTTCCCTAGGGTAACAAAGAAGCTCACAAAAGTATTGTCAATCCAAGAAGATAGAGATGGATACAAAGAGGCAGGCTCGGGAGGAGCAGTGAGAGGAGTAGATGCTGCTGCAGTTACAGTAGAGTTTTGGATTGCAATTCCTTAATTCACTTTGCTTGCCTAGACATGGTGTTCTGTAGTGAGACAAATCTATTATTATTTTGTCTCTTGGAAGCTTCCAAAAACCAATTAAAATAGGCTTTGCACTGGTTCTCATTAGTCTGGGAGCTTTTAACCTCTAATTTGTCGTGCAAAAAGGTTAGCTTAGTGAACTTAAAACTCCCCCAAACTGACCACAAGTTCTTGAGATTTTTTTCCTTCTGTAAGAATATTTTACCATACCAGATATTGGACTGTACTGGGGCCATAATTCTTAAGCACATAACGAGCAACAGTCCCATCGAGGAGGCTGCTATGATTTATTGAGGTGGCATTCCCCATCTTACCAAAGACCTGTACGTGCCGACAACAAAGGGTACACTGAGCCTGATGTGCCCTTAGAGAAACAGAAGAAAAAGATTTGCAGTGGTAGTTGTACCTTTCGTCTGCTAGATGTCAGGCTTGTCATGCTCAAAATTTCTGCAGAATGGTCAGATTGCAAACAGGAACAAAGGACCAAAAAAAAAAAAAACCAAAACCAAGCCCAGTGCCATTGAGTCGATTCTGACTCATAGCGACCCTATAGGACAGAGTAGAACTGCCCCATAGAGTTTCCAAGGAGTCTCTGGTGGATTCGAACTGCTGACCGTTTTGGTTAGCAGCCATAGCACTTAACCACTATGCTGCCAGGGTTTCCAAGGACCAAAAGTAATAAATTGAAATGTGATTTTTAACATTATCGGTTACATTAATACAACTGGAATACGTTAATTGGCTAAAGGACATAATTGCAAGTTACAGTCATGAATGAGTCTCATGACTGTCACAAAACAATGGCACGGCGATGGCATGGCAGCTACTGTCAAGAACAGGTTGTTAAACATCCCCTCGCCCAGAGCTTAAGATCTCCTGGGGACATCCAACACAAAGGGCTTTCAATAAGGTTTGGTTAAAGAGTCACAGTCTTAGCATAACCACAAAGACTTAATAATATGTTTGTTTCCTAAGCAACAGAGTTTGAATATGTGTGAAATGGTCAGATTCTGCATTTACAGGGAAGATAAAATCATCCTGTGTTACCAGCTGAGATGGGGAATGCTTATGGTAGATTAGTCAAAAAGATCAGGAATAAGCATTTATTGATTGCAATGTTGTTGTTGGGTGCTGTCGAGTCAGTTCTGACTCATAGTGACCGTATGTACAACAGAAAGAAACACTACCTGGTCCTTTGTTATCCTGTCATCCTCACAATTAATGTATTGGTTGAGCCAGTTGTTGCAGCCTCTGTGTCAGTCCATCTTGGTGAGAATCTTCCTTTCTTTCACTGACCCTCTGCTTTACCAAGCATGATGTCCTCCTCCAGGGACTGGTCCCTCTTGATAACATGTCCAAAGTATGTGAGACGAAGCCTCACCATCCTTGCTTGTAAGGAGAATTCTGGCTGTACTTCTTCCAAGACAAGATTTGTTCATTCTTTTGGCAGTCCATGACATATTCAATATTCTTCACCAACCCCATAACTCAAAGGCATCAATTCTTCTTTGGTCTTCCCTATTCACTGTCCAGCTTTCTGATGCGTATGTGGTGATTGAAAATACCGTGACTTGGGCCCAGGTGCACCTTAGTCCTTCAGGTGACATCTTTGTTTTTTAACACTTTAAAGAGATCTTTTGCAACAGATTTGCCCAGTGTAGTACATCATTTGATTTCTTGACTGCCACTTTCATGGGCATTGATTGGATCCATGAAATGAAATCCTTCTGTGTTTCCTTTGTTTATCATGATGTTGCTTATTGGTCCATTTGTGAGGATATTTTTTTTCTTTATGTTAAGATCTAATCCATACTGAAGGCTATAGTCTTTTATCTTCATCAGTGAGTGCTTCGAGTCCTCTTTGCTTTCAGCGAGCAAGGTTTTGTCATTTGCATTTTGCGGATTGTTAATGAGCCTTCTTCCAATCCTGATGCCGTGTTCTTCATGTAGTCCAGCTTCTTGGATAATTTGCCCAGCATACAGATTGAATAAGTATGTGAAAGGATACAATGCTGATGCACTCCTTTTCTGATTTTAAACCACTCAGTATCTGCTTGTTCTGTTCAAATGACTGCTTCTTGATGTATGCACAGGCTCCCCATAAGCACAATTTAAGTGTCTGAATTTCCATTCTTTGCAACATTATCCATAATTTATTACGATCCACGTGGTCAAATACCTTTGCGTAGTTAGTAAAACACAGGTAAATATCTTTCTGGTATTCTCTGCTTTCAGCCAAGATCCATCTGACATCAGCAACAATATCCTGCATTCCATGTCCTCTTCTGCATCCAGCTTGAATTTCTGGCAGTTCCCTGTCAGTGTACTACTGCAGGCCCTTTTGATTGATCTTCTGTGTATTCAGGAAACGTGCATATTTAGAATCACAGACTTTTAGTATTGGAAAGACCGTGGTGACTCAGCCCTCCAACTACTTCATTTTATTGCCGAGGTAACAAACTTAGAGAGGTAAAGTTTCTTAGTTGTGATCACAGAACTAGTTAGTGTCAAAAACTGCATGAAGCTCAGTAATCTGGGCTCAGGCCAGAGTTGTTTTCCCCAAAGTACTTGAACATCCTTATTAAATTATATTGACACTGTCAGTTTCTGTCTTTGTTTCTTTGTGTGTCTCTTTTTTCTTTTTCCTGTTTTTCTTTCAGTCTAATCCACTTCAGTTTTATTTAAATTATTTTTAGTGGATTTAATTTGAACCATAACTATGGGATAGGGTTGAAAAGGAAATTGGTACTCAAAAAAAAAATTTTTTTTTTGTCTCTTAACATCCAGTCATGCATCTTTGTACAGATCTGGACTGTTTATTGATTTTACTGTGCTTTAGAAAAATCCCTATGTACTTTTAAAATTTAAACAGTTTGGTTATATTCACTCTACTTTTCACATAGAAACTTTAGAGGTTTCTAATGAATTCCTGTGGTTTATATTGGTATAAGCTAACTGTGTCATCTTTACAAAGTTTCTTAAAACTAGACTCTTGGAAATCTATCTTGATAACACTTTTTGTGTGTATATCTTATGAAATTATTGATAGGAAGAGTACACTTAACATCATGTGCTGCCTTGGATTCAGTCATTCCTTCGTTTCAATCATTAAATAAATATTCAGCAGGTAGGTACCTGGGTTGTACCAGATCTTCAAGGCTAAGCACAGATTAAGGAGATTGTCTCATCAGTAACCACAATCTAGTGGGAGTGACAGATCTATGGATAAAGTATAATAATAACATCCTTTTAATAAGTTCCCTGGAGAGATTGGCTGGGGTTTACTTCAGAGAGGTCCTTGTCACATCTTAGACCTATAGTTGACGGTGAAATAAACCTTCCCAGCAGTGACCTTAAATTCCAGGTACCAGCAATATGAGTGTTTGTTATTGTTTATACTTTTCTTTATTACATATTAAATGTGTCCGAAATGGAACCCGTTATGCGGCCCTCCCTTTCCTCCTTGGTTGTGGATCCGCCTTTCATGCAGTATCTTAAGCCGGAAAAACTGGCAGCATGCTTGGATCTACTTTCATAGTGTATTTTGAATTAGTCAGGAATTTTTATTCTCCTTGCTAAGTATATTCTGGTTTTGTGTATTCCTCTCCCTCCATCAATGATTACTCCATATACTTGAATAAAAGGCAAGGTTCACTTCATCCTGCAGAAGGATCCCTCATAAAAGAGGGAGTTGCCTTGTACTGGAATGAGTATAAAGCCTCTACTATTATTGGGTGCTTTCTCAACTGCTTTATTTTAAACAGCACAGCACTGTGAGAAAGACACGTTAGCCCAAAATGACCTCATTCAGTGCTGGTTAGATATTTATGGAGGGCACTTGGCACAATTCTCTTTTTTTTTTTTTTAAAGAGATGCAGTAACATGAAGTAGTGTGGGGTGTGTGTATTTATTGCCAGGAATTGGCCCTCACAATCGCAAATGCAGAATGTCTTTTTATAAACAAGCCTTTTCACACACATGCACACACAAACCCAATATATTCAGGAGTTAGGGATATAAAAGCATGAATATATACTGAGAATACATACGAAAATGACAACTATCCTCAATTTTACCAAGTTATACCTGTGGCTTAGGACAGGATTTACAATGATAGCATCAGACAGAGATTCCACAAAAGCTATATTATGTGAAGATAGGTATGCTTCAGAGCACTAAAAAAATTGAGTTGGCACAGTTACAGATATCAGATGTGCATGTGAAGAGTTTGAATAAAAATGTTTGGGAGATGTAGATGTAGAAAAAAGTGATGAATCTAAATACGTAATATCTTTCAGTCTTAAATTCATTTATGCAACTAAAAACAACAAATACCATGTTACATAAATAGGTAGCTGTTGCTTGTAATCTTGACGTTTTTTAATCAGCTTTATTGAATTATACAGAAAAAAGTTCATCAGTCCTAAGTGTACAGCTCAGTGAAGTTTCACAAAGCAAACAGTGTAGCCTGCACCCAGACCCAGAATCAGAACATTACCAGCACCCAAAAAATGCGCCCTTTTGCTCTCTTTCAAACATTGCCTGCTCCCCAGCTCACAAAGTACAGTGTAAACAGTATTCTGTCTTCAGTCACCTTAGTTTTGCTTGTTTTTGAACGTTGTGTAAATAGAATCATTCAGTAGGTAGCCCATTCTTATCTGGATTCTTTCCATGATGATATGTTTATTAAACTTATGACACTGCTGAATGGTGTTCCATTTTATGAATAATCACAATGTATCTATTCTACTGTGATAGATATTTGCATTGTTTCCAGTGTAGGACTATTACAAATAGTGCTGCGATGATTATTCTCCTGTGTGACTTTGGTGAGTCAATGCCAACCATTTGGTTGGGTATATACCAAGGAGTGGGATTTCTAGGTCACAAAGGATGCCTCGGTCAGATTATAGGGTCACTATAAATCAGAATCAACTCAGCAGCAACAGGTTTGGTTTATTTTTTAGGTCAGCTTTAGTAGATACCATCAAACAGTTTTCTAAAATAGTTTTTACCAACTTACACATCCACCAGCAAAGTATTTTTCTTGGCTACTCTTGGTATTTTCTCTTTTAATTTTATTATTTTGCTAGGAGAATAGTGTGTTACATTATGATTTTAATTTCCATTTCCTTGATAATGTATTTAGTTGATCACCTTTTCATACATTTAATGGCCATTAGGATATCTTTAAATTGCCTGTTCAGGTTCTTTGCCCTACTTTTCTTCACATCCCTAAAATGTCATATATTCCAGTTGGAAAAGAAAAAACAACTTTTTTTTGGATTGTCTTGTTGATAAAACTGGGGATCATCTTATATTTGGGCAACGTGGCTGTTTAAACTTCATCTTACCTTTCTAGGTTATTGCAGTAATCTCCCAAGTAATTGATCAACCTCCATTCTCTCTCCATTTCTCAACTTTTCTGCACTATTCACAGTTATTTTTTAAAATACACAGACCTGATCAAGTCATTTGAAGCCCAGTCTCATTACTCTCTCCCTGCGAAGATTATCTACCTTCTCATCAACCCTATGCTAAACATAGTCTTTAGAGAACTTCCCTACAAAAGCTCGTGGTATGAAAGGTGGGCCACACTTGCTAAATATTCAGATTACTAGGTCTCTTCTCTGAAAATTCAGCTTCGGTAGATTGGGTTGGGGCCCAGGAATCTGTGCTATTAAATAGCGTTCCACTTTATCCTTATCTTAAGGGAACTTTGGGGACTACTATAAGCATCTTATGTATTTTTGCCTCAGTGCTATTGCATTCTCTCTCCATTCTCTGGATTCTCTGTCCTCCTCCATTCTCATATTTCAACACCCACACAGAAGTCACCTCTGGGAGTCTGTCCTGACTCCTTTAGACCAAGTAAATCACTCTGCAGTCAATAAATGCTTATTCCTGATCTTTTTGACTAATGTACCGTGAGCATTCCCCATCTCAGCTGGTAATATAGGATAATGTTATCTTCCCTATAAATGCAGAATCTGACCATTTCACCAGCTCCACAGCTACCACACTGGTCACAGTCTGCCATTATCTCATGCCTGGAGTACCGCTGAAGCCTACTAACTGGTTTCCTGCTTGCACACATGTGGTCAGTTCTCAACACAGCAAGTCAGAGTGGTCATTATTTTAAAACCTCAGTCAGCATCACATGTTTCTGCTCAGAACCCTCCAGTGACTCCTGTTTCGCAGAGTAAAAGCCTTAGCCCCACTAGGCCTTATAAGGCTGCTTGCCGTCTGCCCCATTCTCTACCTTCACCATGCTATGATGCCGGCCAGCTGAAATCTGACTGCTAGATAAGAATGTTACTGTACAAGGCCTATTTATATACACTTAATTTTAGAAAAATTATTGTTTTTATGACTGTGAGTCCTCAAGTTTTTAATATATATGCATATCCACTTCCTGGCTCACTCTGCCTGCCTCAGGCACACTGGCCTCCCTGTTGTTCTTAGAACACCGCAGCCCACAGGGCTCTTGCACTGGCTGTTCTGTCTACCTGGAGCATTTACCACTAGATGTCAGCACGACTAACTCCTTCACTTTTTTCAAGTCTTGGTACAAATGTCTCCTCGGTGAAGTCTGCACTGATCATCTTATTTAAAAATGAAACCTGATTCAACCTCCCCACCCCTTCAATCCCTTTAAGCCTGCTCTTTATCCATGAAACTCATTATCTTCTAATATACTATTAGGTTTATTATTTACCATTTGTACCTCTCTGTCAGAATATAAGCTCCCCAAAAGAAGGCATTTTTTAATCTTTTGTTCATGATGTATGCCTAAATAGCTGAGCAATGGTTGGCACATAATAGCTGCTCAGTACATACCTATTTGATTTGTTGAATGAAATATTCAAAATGCAGTAGATAAACAGCCCTCAAATAGTATCTTTTAAGCTAGATCTATATGCAACTTTTACTAAGATATGTTGCATATTTTCACAACTGAAGTGAAAGCTTGACTTTAGAAGTTTGCATGAATGTGGGGTTGTTTGTATACTGCTGCGCTGATGTGAAGGAAAAGCCAGTTGTAGCTTGGCTCATTATAACCTAATTTTAGGTTTTCCCTGGGACCACTGGTTTTGCCCTAAGCATTGTTGTACAGAGTAAAAACCTTTTAGACCTGATACTTGGAAACCCTGGTGGCGTAGTGGTTAAGTGCTATGGCTCTTAACCAAGAGGTCGGCAGTTCGAATCCGCCAGGCACTCCTTGGAAACTCTACGGGCAGTTTTACTCTGTCCTATAGGGTTGCTGTGAGTCAGAATCGACTCTATGGTAGTGGGTTTGGTTTTTTGGGGGCTACTTTAACACTGGATTTTAGGTTGGTCCCTCTTTGCTGGCATTACTTGAAATATCTATAAAATTTGACATGGTCCCATGAAAATTAGAGAGCTTATGAAAATTAGTTGTCCTTGATGTTTGGTATAAAAAAAGAAAAGCCAGTGCCGTCGAGTCGATTCCAACTCATAACGACCCTATAGGACAGAGTAGGACTGCCCTATAGAGTCTCCAAGGAGCGCCTGGTGGATTTGAACTGCCTACTTTTTGGTTTGCAGCTGTAGTACTTAACCACTATGCCACCAGGGTTTCCATATGTTTGGTATAAGCACAATAATTTTGAAAAAAAAAAAAAAGTACATAAATTCATAGCCCTATTGTAAAACCTTTTTTTTTTTTTGCCTACTGTAGCCTATCTTAAATGCATTCTTAGATATCCTTGCATCAATTTTTCATGACCAGAAGCCTCTGACTTTCCTTCTCTTGCCCTTGTGTGTTATTTCCAGAAATACTGTGATGCTGGACAGCTGAAGCCTCACTGCTGGATAAGAAGACTGTTACTGTATAGGGTCTGTGTATATACATCTAATTTTTAAATAAATTTTGCTTTTATTACTGTGAGTCCTTAAACTTCTACTCTTATCCATATACACTTATCCAGACATAGTTTGAGAATGTAATTTTTGCTTTGGGCAGTGCAACACTTTCATGGGACAAAGGATATTTTCCTCTAGGCCCGCAGAGAGATTTTGTTTAAAAATCTGCCAGCTCAGCAGGGTCATCCTTTCATCCCAGCCTTCCTAACCTTTGGCGATCTCTAATTGTCTTCTTATTCTTTAACCTGTCTTAGCTTCCTCACACAAGCTGAATTTATTGATTATAAGCTTTTTATAAGAGTAGCTGCTATACTTTGGTGTCTCCCAAGGTGCCTGGAACACTGCTGGCTGTAATATTATAGCTCTGGGAGCTCAGAGAAGAATCCTTCCATGAGGAATGAATGCATTTGATCTGAAAATAAGAATGATTATTAGTAGCTTACCACTTGAAAGAATGCCAAAAATAAAACTTGTGTGAAGAGATATATTTGAAGTCAGCTAATATAATACTTGTTTGAAAAAGCCAAATCTCAATTAGACAGTGTCATGAGGAAAAGTCTGGCTATAGTTTTATCCAAAATAGAAAAAGCAGTTAAGCACCAATTCGAATCATGGTTCAAATTTTCATATAAACTGCTTTATAAACTGTATGCATTAAAAAAAAACTAAAAATAGACACTTAGGTGAACTATTATAGCAACTTTATTGTACAGGAAAAAATACTGCAATTGCCATGAAGTAGAAGAATCTCTAATCAGACTACTCTTTTTTCTTTCAACATTCCAAAAGCTTCTATATATCAGTGCTGTGGTTTAACTAATGCTAATCTTCTAAGCCTATCCATCAACGGATAAATTTATATTTAATCTCTTTTCCGTTATCTGTCTGTTCTCTGGAATATGTGACAATGAACCAACAAATCTGGGAATTAAAAATGCTGAGACATAAAGGATAGCCGTCAACAAAGGAAAAGAATGAAGTATCTTCTAAATGCGCTCATTCATTTAACAGGTATTACTGAATACCACTAGGTGTTCGGAACTGGGGAACTGGGACTAAAGAGGGAGTGAGGGTTCAGGATACAGAAGAGAAAGAAACCAGGAGATATAGCCAGTCCCAGCCTTCAGGGTACTTACAGTTTGTTCACTCATTCATTCATTCAACATCTATTGAATGCCTGTAACTCAGTGTCCTGGTGATGTTGCCTTCAAGTCAGTTCCGACTTATGGCAGCCCAAAATGTACAGAATAGAACATCTTCATAGGGTTTTCAAGGCTATGGCCTTTCAGAAGCAGATCACCAGGCCTGTCTTCTGAGGCACCTCTGGGTGGATTTGAACCCCCAACCGTTCAACTAATAGTCAAGTACTTAACCTTTGTGCCACCCAGGGATTCATGTACTGGTGACAGAACACTGAAATAAACAAACCAGAAATCCATGCTCTCATTGAGCTTACATTCTAATGATATAGACAAGTAATGGAGAAGATAGATAAGTAAGAGACTGTATATAGTAGTAGTGATAAGTGCTTCAGAGAAAAATAAAGTAGGAAAGGGGACTGGAAGTGTTGAGCGTGGGAAGCAGGTCGCACTTTAGATTGGCCATCCAGGAAAGGACTCAGTGACAAAGTATCTTTCTAGTAAAGATGTAAAGCAAGAGAGGGAGCTAGTCATGCAGTTAGTTAACTGGAGAAGGAGCAGTTGAGGCACAGGGAAAAGGCACTATGAAGTGCTGAGGTGAAAGTAGGCCTGGAATATTCAGAGACTGACTAGGAGGCTGCTGTGGCCAGAGTGGGATGAACGATGGGCAAAGCCTTGTGAGGACTTTGGTTTCCGCTCGAGTGAGAGCAAAAATCACTGGAAGGCTTTGACCTCGGGCCTGGACATAAATATGCAATTCAGTAAAGGGAGCTAGGCACAGGAAAGGGTTAATTAAAGTCACCTAGGAATTGTGAGGCAAATTGGAAGGATTGAATTGTATTGGAAGATGTGACACTGAGTGAAAAGTAAAACCTGGACTTGATGGTTTAGGAGTCACCTGTTGAGGTAAAATGATGAAGGAAGGAAGGAAACATAATTGGATATATAATCTGTGATGATGTCTTCATGTTAAACTGCCAACTTGTTGTTCTGCAGAGGAGCATGGTGTGTAAGTGGCTGACCTCTACCCACTTCTAGCAAATAGAACTGACAACTACTTTTAAAGAATATAGTCACGCATGGCATAATGTCCATATGTTCTGTGAAATTGGATGTTATGTGATTTGGACATCGTGCAAACAGTATATTATATACAGGCAGACCCCAGGTTATGAAGGTCCAACCACATACAACCCATAATTACGAGCCAGCACCCATAAAGCCTATTATATTAAAACTTTACGGGAGCCCGCTTCCGGTCATCCTCATCGCTGCTGCTGCTGGGGCCGCTGGTGGAGGCCAGAGGAAAGGGGGATGGTGGTGGTGGCTGATAGGGTGGTGGCGAGAGCGGAACCAGAAGAGCTAGCGAGGAGGGAGATGAGCACACCCAGCCCTGCCCGCTGTTCTCCCTGCCTGAGGAGCAGAAGCAGCCCAGGCTCCGCAGCCCCCGCCGCCATGGCCTGCCTGCCTGCCTGCCTGCCTGCCCGCCTGTGTATCTGCCTGCTACACGATGCCCTAGACACCGTGCCCAGAGCCATGTCCTCTGCCTCACCTGTCTGTATCCCACCTGTGGTTCAGTGCTCTAAGAGTCTGGGTTTGAGGCCTTTAAAACCATTAGGGACGAATAATAAAAGGAGAGCTGCTTTCCCTTTAAAACAAAACAAAAAACCTTAGGGGATACAGACATGTATATGTGGTCCCACAGACATTGCCCTAAGGGACGTTATGTGGCACATAGCTGTACAATAAATATCTACAGTTTCAGTCCTTTAAAAAAAAAATCTCAAAAGTGTTGTGTTCTTGGAAAACAGTATTAATTTCAATTTCTTTTCCTTTTTTGTCATCTCACTGTTTTACTTAATCTTCAACTGTAATTGTTGACAGCACAAATGTGTTCATTTAAACTTTTATCACATGTAAAATCATAAAGGTACTTCCAAATCTTAATGTCTTCCCAACACTGTGACTTTCATACTAAGCTTCGGTTGTTTTGTTTTTCCAATAAAGATAAAACCTTATGTTACGGTCGGTACTGAAAGTAAAGCTCCGTGGACTGTTGCTCCTGCCGGAGAAACGTTGCCCTCTCTTGGCTTCAGGTGTTAACACTTAGCAGTGTTTTCTGATTTTAGAGTGTAACTTTTTAATTCTGACTCCTAGCAGTTTCCCTGGAAATGGCATAGATATGTATTTTGCTGATAAGTGAATGTATGCGGATAAATATGTATTTTCTGATAAGTGAATGTACACGGATAATTTCTCTTGTGACTTTCAGATGGAAGTCAGAGTTAAAATGGGAAATTGCTGTAGGAAGCTGGCATGTTTTTAAACTCTCGAGTGCTTTTGAGGGGGGATAAAACCTCTTTCCCTTCTTGACTGCGTGGAAAATACTGAAGTACTTTTTAGTAAGTAGTGGAGGAGACGAGTTTTACGGGTTTCTGTCTTTTTCTTACGAGCTCTTGTGGTTCAGATCCTGTTCCTGTTGTGGCCTTATTCTGCATTAAAGCTCTTCAGGGTCCAGATTGAGCCATTATTTTTGTACTTTCCTTTAAATTTGTTTGGTACTTTGAGATCTTTTTATTCCATTTTGTTACAGAGGCTGTGGTAGCATTAGTTCATCTTGACTGATGCCCTTGACTTCAGCATATAAATAGGAAAATAGAGATAGGTGACAAAGATTGATTATTCTAATCTTCCTTCCAAGTGAAACAGTAAACCTGTCTAGGTAAATCTGCAGCTCAAAAGCCAGGAGAATATAGGTTAAAAGAATTAAGGGTAACGTGTATGTGTGCATGTGTGTGTGTGTGTGTGTGTGTGTGTGTGTGTATAGTTAATTGATAGTGAATATTCTAGAAGAGCTACAAGTACACAAAGATTCTGTTTCACTGTACTTCAATTTTTATGAAAAAAGTAAGATTATGACTTTTTTATTGGAATGGTTTTTTGCTTTCACATATTTTAAGATCTCTTAAAATAAGTTTTATTGCCTTTTCAAGTCATATATACATTATATATGTATAATTACTTTATTATTATTAGATTTTAATCCTGGTGGCATAGTGGTTAAAGCACTCGGCTGCTAACTGAAGGGCCAGCGGTTCAAACACATCAGCTGCTTCTCAGGAGGAGGATGTGGTAGTTGGCTTCTGTAAAGATTTACAGCCTTGGAAACCCAATGGGGCAGTTCAACCCTGTCCTGTCGGGTCACTATGAGTTGGAATCAACTCAACAGCAACATGGTAAGGACTCAGGAGAGATCATCTGACTGGTGGTGTTACTAGAAGGGTGCATACTGCACTGGGTGACACTGGCAGAGGGGTTGATACCAAAATGACTGTCTATAAAAATTTTATGCAGTTTTTTCAGCAGAAATTTTTAATGAAAATATTCCTGTAGTTAGAACAACAACAAAAATCTTCATAAACCCAGCGTATATGTATCAATATACCTACAGGGCTAAAACTCTATGCTAATTTACTTTTTGAATCTTCTAATGCACTCTGGTCAGAGCCATCATTACCCATTACCCAATTACAATGACGTTTTGCATCGCATGGTTTCGTCTACATGCACTACAAGTACACGCTGTTGTTTTTATTGTTGCCGGTGTTCTTATAGTTGCTGATTTTATCAAATTTTCTAATGTTTTAGCTACAATATTGTGGTAATCAGCATGGGGGTGTTAATGAACCTGTTGCCATTGAGTCGATTCCAACTCGTAGCGACCCTACAGGGCAGGGTAGAACTGCCCCCACCGGGTGGAATTGCTAGTGGATTTGAGCTGCTGACCTTTTGGTTAGCAGCTGAGCTCTTAACCACTGCACCACTAGGGCCTCTATGTTAATGAGGTAGGACTCAGTTTACAAGATTAGGTTGGGTCTTAAGTCAATCACTTTTGAGATGTAAAAGAGAGAAGTGAGATGTGGGAACCTCACTATCACCAAGCAAAAGAATCAGGAGCACATGTTCTTTGGACCTGGCATCCCTCTGCTGAGAAGCTTCTAGACCAGGGGAAGATTGATGACAAGGACCTTCCTCCAGAGCCAACAGAGAAAACCTTCCCCTGGGGCTGGTGCCCTGAATTCAGACTTCTAGCTTCCTAACCTGTGGGAGAATAAACTTCTGTTTGTTAAAGCCATCTACTTGTGGTATTTCTGTTATAGCAGCACTAGATAACTTAAGACACTCCTATTCCCAAACAGGGTCATATTTACAGGTACAGGTGTCAGAATTTCAGCATATATTTTTGGAGGACACAGTTCAGTCCGTTATATAACAAGTACCTACTGTTATCATCCCCACATGTCATATCAGGAAACGAAGGCACAGGAAGTTCAGCAACCCACCCCATGAGGGATGGAGGTAAGATTTAAAGCCAGGTACCGTAATCTGTGCTCTCAGCCATTATACTGCTGCATGCCTCTTTTCCTCTTCTCTCTCCTCTTTCTAGAATTTCCAAATCTTCCTAATACCCATTCCAAGGCTAAATTTTCACTCTCACGTCTTTTTTTTTCTTTTGTTCCCTATGTGTTTTATTGTACATGTGAATATATATGGATGCATACACTTACATATATGTATACACATGTATCAGCATATAGATACCACCTAGATACATACGTGTACACTTGTTGCATACATGCATACACCTGTGTCCACACTCCCATTATTTAGTTGTTGCACGGTTGTATATGTCCTAGCACTTGCCAAAAATGCCCTTTTTTCTTGCATACATCTTAGTGACATCATTTACCTTGGTCAGGCTGTGTACACTTCACCCGCATTTGATGCTACATTTCCCTCCCCCAAAATAACAAGTGTCTGCTATCTAGAGGGTGACCCTCTGACTACAATATCCCAGGGAATCACCAGTGAATGTTGGTTTCTGTATGTCATTTCCTTTTGTCTAATATGGTTTCCTCAGCCTATAGCTTAAGGCTCTTCCTTTGGTTTGTTTTCCTTTTTCCAAGTCATTGCTGCTCTGTTCTTTCACCTTCTTCTCAGTGATATTCTCCAATCCTTACATACTCCTGAATTCTGAAGTTATATTACATCAGGACTAGAAGCTGGTGTTATAGTAATGGCTTGATCAGTTCTGAGTAAGATGATATTAATAATAGCAAAGTTACCTCATGGTTTCTACGTAGATCCTCTATTCCTGTTTACCATATCTTTTTTTTCCCTACTGTATTTACAAAAGTGTATTCTTTTTGCATTAGAGCTTTTTATTAGTGATGCCATTCATGTATTTGTATATGTGTCTTAGATTTCACAAGGCTTTGAATTTTGGTGTAATCCACAAACATGCTGGACTTCATGGGGACATCATATAGGACCTATTTATGAAAGTTTATAACTATGGACCCTAAGTTCTCCTGACTCTTGACACTGCTACTAGTATGTTGAATGTGTACATTCCCATTGAGTGTAAAACTCAGTTGTGTGATTCAGTTTGATAAATGGGTATCTTAGACCAGTTGTTGGCACAATACCATTCCTCACTGAATCCTGGGGAAGAGAATAAAGAATGAAATTATCTCCTACCCTCTCACCCCTTGCTCCTAAGCCCACACTCCCTCTTTCCTTGGTTTAATGTAGTGGACCCTTCATTCTAATTGTGATTAAGTTATACTGATGAGTTTTCTACTTCCTGAGGCTGAGATACCAAAAATATCCATTGCCATCTAGTAAATTCTGACTTGTAGCCACCATATAGGACAGAGTAGAACTGCCCCATCGTGTTTCCAAGGCCGTAATCTTTACAGAAGCAGACTTCCACATCTTTCTCTCTTGGAGCAGCTGGATTTGAACGACCAACCTCTTGGTTAGCAGCTGAGCAGTTAACAACAGTGCCCCAGGACTCCTTAGTCTGAGATAATCATTATCTGATAACCTACAACATTGAGTTTTCAACAATGCGTTTGCAGTGATTGCTGCCGTATTCTATTAAATAAAGAAGAATCTCACTGGGTTGAAATTTCTAAATTCAACTTTTTTAAAATTGTTCTTTGGTGAAAGTTTACAAAGCAAATTAGTTTCTCATTAAACAATACACATATTGTTGTGTGACACTGCACACCCCACAACATGTCAACACTCTCTCCTTCTCAACCTTGGGTTCCCCATTTCCGTTCATCCAGCTTTCTTGTCTCCTCCTGTCTTTTTGTCCTTGCCCTTGGGCTGGTGTGCCCATTTAGTCTCGTATACATGATTGAACTACGTGTTCTACGTTCTTCTTCTGCTCTGTCCAGGACCCTCTATTGTGATCCCTGTCAGAGCGACCCCTGTCTAGTTGTGCCAGACTTAGTCTGGTGGAGGCTGTGGTAGTTCTGGTCCATTAGTCCTTTGGACTAATCTTTCCCTTGTGTCTTTGGTTGTCTTCATTCTTCTTGCCCCAGACAGTGTGGGACCAGTAGATGTATCTTAGATGGCCACTCACAGGCTTTTAAGACCCCAGACGCTACTCACCAACGTAGAATGTAGAACATTTTCTTTATAAACCATGTTATGCCAGTTGAGCTAAATGTCCCCCGAGAACATGACCCCCAGCCTTCAGCCCAGTAACTCGGCCCTCAAGGAGTTTAGATGTGTCTATGAAGCTCCTGTGACTTTGCGTTGGTCAATTTGTGCTGACTTTACCAGTAATGTATACTCTCTTACCCTTAACCAAGGTTACCACATATCTATTATTGTCTAGTTAGTGTTTTTCCATCCCTACCCCTCCCCTCCCTCGTAACCATCAAAGATTTTCTTTCTGTGTGTAAACCTTTTCATGAGTTTTTATAATAGTGATCTCATACAGTATTCATCTTTTTGTGATTGACTTCTTTCCCTCAGCATAATGGTCTCCAGATTTATCCATGTTGTGAGATGTTTAGCAGATTCATCCTTGTTCTTTATTGTTGCGTAGTATTCCATTGTGTGTATGTACCATAGTTTATTCATTCGTATGTTGATGGGCACTTAGGTTGTTTCCATCTTTTTGCTATTGTGAATAATGCTACAGTGAACATGGGTGTGCATATGCCTATTTGTGTGACAGCTCTTACTTGTCTAGAATATACTCCTAGGAGTGGGATTGCTGGATTGTACGGTGTTTCTATTTCTAGCTTTTTAAGGAAGCAGCTTCCCATTTTCCAAAATGGTTGTACCATTTTGCATTCCCATCAGCAGTGCATAAAAGTTCCAATCTCCCCGTAGCCTCTCCAACATTTGTCATTTTCTGTTTTTTTATTCATGCCAGTAGTGCCAGGGTCTAAGCTCAACTTTTTCCCTCTATCTCACCCTTCCAAAATAGTGTTTAATGTTTAGAATATGAGGTATCTGAGAATGCCTTTTTTTTTTTTTTTTTTACTGTTCCTGTTCTTATTGAACTTATCATGGGTATTCCTAGGCTGGAATTATCTATATAATATGTCCAGTCAGTGACCAAGATTCCCTTTTAACTATCATGTTTATGTTCCTATGACCTTGTACCCCATACCATGGGACCTTTGGCCAGTGGATTGGAAATTGAGTGTTTTTCCTTCCAGCTGGGGAGGTTAGGTATTCCTATAGCATCCTATTCTACCTGTTACATCATAATAGTATTGTAATTTATTTGTTTCCCTTTAAATCTCCCCCACCAGACGGAAATTCTCAAAGATTATGAGTTAAGGGTTCAGACTTTGGCTTAGTGAGGTTCTAAAGTGCTAATTCACTGCCACCTTCCAAACAGCATCCAAAATAGTGCTAGTAGTACCAATCCAAGGTACCTCTTGGGTTTAATAGGCTTTTAGAAATTGGCCAAGGGGATTGTACCATACGTGTAAATGTTTGAAAAGTATGATTTCTCAACAGTGGACCAAGGCTTTTGGAGCACAGCTGCCTTTAATCCACTTCCACACCTCTGTGCCTTTGCACTTATAATCTGTCTTCCATGAGTACCTTTCTCCATTAGTGCCTCCGTCTGTCAAACTGCCCTTCACTTTCAAAGGTAGCCAAGGGTTCACTACTTCTGAGAATCTTTCCCTTGCAACTCTCTGATCTGGAGTTCACTGCTCTCTTTTAGGGGGCTTAAATATACTTTTATTATGCCAAATGCCTTTGGCACTAACAATTTACAAATCATGTAATCTGTCTCCCATGTTAGGCTTGAGCTTCTCGAGGGCAATGTCCATGTCTATTCATTTTGCATTCCCACCTGTAATAAGGTGCCAGGTACATAGTAAGGGCTTAGTAGTGCTGATTTGTATTACATTCCTCTCTAGTGCTGGTGAATAGAATTGTAACCCTGATGAAGGAAGAGGATGGGACAGGAATTGTTGCAATAACTGGTAGGAGGCTGAGGTTGAGGGTAAAGATGAGATTGGGGTCGGCGTGCCATCAGAGGACTATAGCCACACCAGTATGGGTGGTGACAGGCATCCTAGGAGGTGTGGACAGAATGTTAGCATAGGTATGAGCAGAGGTCAGGCTTGTGGTAATAAATAGTACAGTGAGCCCTGGGAATGGAAGGTTTATGTGGGATGACAAGATAGGAGATGCAGTGTGGAGGGCCCAGGAGGCGATGGCTATGTTGGAAGCAAGACTGGCAGCTGTGATGATGGAGAGAGTGCGGGAGCAGGGATTGGGACTCCCTTCAGCAGCAAGAGGTCATAGCAGGGGAGGGCAATTGCTGTGACCATGGCAACTGGGAGGCGTCCAAAAGGGTTGGGGCAATTCTGTGTATTCTGCGTGGTCAGTCGGATGATCAATGATGAGATTCTATCTTAAGTAGCCATGGAGAGCTTGAGACTAGGCAAAGAACCAAGTAACAGGTTTGCCTAACCTTCCAGGGAGTGAGATCATATATCCATAATGCTGAACTAATAGGGTTTGAAATGTGCGTCAGAAATTTACTTTATTCTCTCCTCTTCTTAAGCTCATTTCCTGTTCAAATCACTGTATGGGGCAGGGTTTTCTATGCCTGGATGAAATCTAGGACAGACTTGGTTACTTGTCTGGCTTTTCTCAGATGATTTAAAAAAAAAAAAAAAAAGATCTTTCAATAACTTTTATCTGTGCACATAGTGTCAGTTCAGTAATTATTTTGTCCAGTGTAATAATACAGATTTTATTCATTCAAAGGTAAAGCTGTTCCCTCTCTCCAGTTCCTGCTTGTGATAGATGTGAAGCCCGTATTGGGGAGAAGAGGGTTATGATCAACTACTTCATCCGTTTCCCTTCCTAACCTATCCTTCCCCTACTTTAGTGCAGGAAGGTCTTACAGGATTGACGTCAGTTTGCCATTGGTTTCTCCCGACCTTGGCAGGTATTAAACCTGACTTGTCCTCTTGTGTGGGCACTTTTACAGGTTCTGTGGAGAGTACCTGCCTCCCCTGTTTCTGTGGATCTCTCACCTTTGCGCCTTCTCCTTCGTCCCCTAGGCATCTGGTGGCGGCTGTTGAGATGTCCTCACCTGTTCATGCTGCCTTAATTTACATTTGATCATGTTGACTTTGAAGTGCTTATGGGATACCTGAGTGGATACACTCTGTAGACTTTAGGAAACACTCATCTAGTGCCTAAGGAGAGAGGTGTGATCTGGAAATACAGGTATGGGAGTAAATGCTGTGCAGATGGTGATCAAAGTTATGAGAGTGGGCACGATTGCCCAGGAAGAGACATGGAGCCCTCACAGAGATACTCACAGTTAAGGAGCAGGAGAAGGAAAAGCAGCTGACAGAGAAGGTGGAAGCCTCTTCAGAGTATGGGCTCTATAAAGGGGCAGACTATATGAGAGTCAGCCCAGAATAGTATGTATGTTCTTTACCCATAATGTAGCACTTACAATGCACACGAATCTATTTCAGTTCTGTAAGGACTTGTATTCGTTTCCTAGAGCTGCTGTAACCAACTGGCTCAAACAAGGTGGCTTAAAACAGCAGAAATTTATTCTCTCACTGTTCTAGAGGCAGGGAGTCTGAAATCAAGGTGTCAGAGGACCATGCTCTTTCCGAAAACTCTAGGGGAAGATTGCTCCTTGCATCTGCCTTGCTTCTGGTGCTTGCCCGCAGTTTTAGTGTTCCTTGGCTTGTAAATTTGTCACCACGGTCTCTGCCTCTGTTGTCTCATGGGTTCTCCCTATGTGTCTCCTCTGTGCCTCTGTGTACAGATTTCCCTCTACTTAGAAAGATACCAGTCATTGCATTAGGGCCTACCCAAATCCAGTATGGCTTCATCTTAGCTTGATTACATCTGCAAAGACCCTGCTAACAAAATAAGTTCACATTCACAGGCGCCGGGGCTGAGGATGCAGACATATCTTTTTGAGGGTCACACAGGTCAACCCACAGCAGGACCCTAAACTGTTTTCCTTTCAGGTTAACCCTGTTTTGAAAAATGATATTAACTTTACCTTAGAATTGCTCATTCTTTTAAGACAAAATGTAACTCTTTTTTTTTTTTTTAAGTTGTATATGAACACAGATCGAGATTAGAGAAATCCCTGCAAAAGGAAAGACTTGAACATAAGAAAGCAAAGGAAGGTAAATAATTTAACTTGTTTTATGTTTTTATCATATTGTTCTTTGAAGCATTATGTACTTGCCTTACTAGTTTTTTATGAAGAAATTTCTCAGATGAACCCAAAGCCAGTATTATAGGTGGATGGAGAGAAAGAGGTATCAAACAGTATGTTAGGCATTGCACAGTAATTCCTGCTCAAGATGCGATTTAGAATCCCTCCCTCAGTTCACACTGCCTTGAAATAGTTCATATATTGGTAGTGCATATTATTTCAGAAATAACAATTTTTTATCTGAATATTATAGACATGTGCTATTAATACCTGGAACTTCTGTCTGTAGAGCTCCAGGAAAAAAATAAGAGAAACAGTATACAAGGTCTAGTATATATGTATGTAAGCATTTATTGTCTCACAGTTATATATCACACTATATATAATTGATCACATAGTCTGTATCTTTTAAGTTTTGCACCTGTTTTTCTCTTTGGAAAGACTTTAGTGGCACAGCTGATTGGTTCAGTTTGAAAAATTAACAGCTCAGGTATTAGCAAGTCTGTTGACCTTTTTCAGAATTTTTCTGTAAAGCACAGGCCTTGTTATAGAGCTTATGATTTGAACTTTTCTGCATTCCAATTTTTGTTTATTTATTCATGTTTTGTAGTAAATCTTGAGATTTTAGTTGGAGTTGTTCTGTCTGGTCACTTTAGTGGGATAGAAGGCGGCAAAGCAGAGGACGGTATTGGTTGGGATGTTTGAGTCACCCTTGGATTAATCCTGTATGAAGTATAGAAGTTTAACCTAAGTAAAATGCTTTGATAGAATTTGAATGTTTCTTGTCTTCAAATGCTGAGTGATTTTATAGAGCCACCTAGTGGATAATAAAGCTGTTAGAGCATTAATGATTATAGTATGCCATCTAGTGGGTAGCAATAAGTCACCCGTGTATTCATATGTGCTGCTTTTTTTTCCCTCCCTATTTCAAGGAGAGTTAATCACAGAGATATTGTAAATGCACTTTTAATCAATTGTTTATATACAACGCAGGCTTTTTCAATGCAAGATTTACAGCTCTAAGTTAAGGGGGAAGATTATATAATAGCTCTGTTCAACTATTTTTAAAGTATTAAGTGGTAAAAAGAAGAATCAAAAAACCCAGTGCAGTCGAGTTGATTCCGACTCATAGCAACCCTATAGGACAGAGTAGAACTGCTCCATAGAGTTTCCAAGGAGTGCCTGGTGGATTCGAACTGCCGACCCTTTGGTTAGCAGCCATAGCACTTAACTAGTACGCCACCAGGGTTTCCACAAAAAGAAGTATAGAAGTAGTAAAAAAAAAAAAAAAAAAGGTATATGAATCGCCAAATAGATTGTTTTAAAACTAGAATATTTTTGTAAGACTGAGTAAAGCTTGCCTTTAATTTTTTAGATGTTTTAAAATTCCACAACGAATTACTTACACTCTGTTTACTTTCTCCGTCTTTTCTTTCTTAGATTTCCTTGTCTATAAGTTAGAAGCGCAAGAAACACTAAATAAAGGAAGAGTAAGTCTATTGTCTCTTAAATTTTTTCTTAAGAAACTTGAAGGAGGGGGAAATATAGTCATAAAGTATTTCACTCTGTTGATCACTCCGGTTGTTTGGCAAAAATATATTTACTACCAAAAAATTCCAAGAGGAAAGCTTTAAAAATTATTCTTTTAAAACTTACCTTCGTTTATCATTATTGATGATAGTGATTGTCTTGGTTTCCTAGATTGCCATAACAAAATACCACTAAGTGTATGGCTTTAAAGGATGAGAATTTATCACCTCACAGGTTTGGAGGCAAGGAGCCTGCATCCAGGGCAACTGTGAGGCTGAGCTCACACGTGCCCACATGCTCTCTCTCTGGGTGCTGGGGGAAGATCCTCGTGTCCTTCCTGTTCCTGTAGTCTCAGCGTTTCTTGGGCTTCCTTGGCTACTTGTAGATCTGTCTTCATGTGGAGTATGTCTTCTGCGGTTTGCATCTGCTCCTGTGTCTGTACTCCTCTGTATAAGACACCACTCAGAAGAGATTAGGTTTAGGACCTACCCTCCTGCTGTATGACTTCATTAACCTAACAAGAAAAATCCTGCTTCCAAACAGGACCACATTCAGCGCTATAGTGGTTAGGATTTCAATACTTTTTGACAGGCACAATTCAGAGACAGGTAAAGATAAAACAACACAGTATAGGGAGGAAAACATTGCAGGATCCCCTAGCGTACTGACTAGTTATGGCTGCTTGGGCTGTGGAAATGTGTTAGGTGCACAGATGCTCCACTGGGACACAGATATATACCAGCAGAACATGGAGCTTGGCCGTCAGCTTATACTCGAGTTTCAGTCCTGGCTGTGCTGCTTCAACAAGACGTTTGCCTTCGGGTATCTTCCTTAACCTTTCTGAGTTTGTTTCTCACTTCGTGGAGTCTCACTGAGGTAAAATAATGTATGTAGAATTTCTTACCTACTGAAGCTCAGTGAAGGGAAGCACCTTTTCTCTTCTCTCACTTAAGCCATACTAAGCTTGTGAGGAATGGTCCTGGCTGGTTTATCACCTCTCCCTCCTTCACGTGGGCACCCAGCACAATGTATTAGCCATATGTGGTGACCGTGTCTCAGGACAAGCCCCTCTGTGTGTGGCCTCAGTTCTCCTGAATATGAGAAGTGAGACCAAATCATCTCTAAGAGCCCGTTTAAGCTACCATTTTATGATTTTGTATGCTGCCTTTTCATTACTAAAATCTAGCAAAGGTATGCTAAAACTTCATTTCTGCTGTAAAATAAAGAAATGGCTCCAGAGACATCCTGATTTAAGCATAGAATTCATTTCAGCTTATACAAATGAAATAAATGAAGTTCTTCTACTAAGTGCTTTAAGCCGTGTTTAGCAGGAGAGCTAGATTTATCTTTGTGTTGACCACTTTCTTTTCAATTTACAGCAAGATTCCAATAGCAGATACAGTGCATTGAATGTCCAACATCAGATGCTGAAAGTGAGTAATTTAAAGTTGTTCTTCATGAATGAAAGAAAGTTAACTAGTATTTGAACTAATTAATGCAGTGGTCTCTAAAGTGATGAAAGTTTACAGAAAGTTGATTTGTATAGTAATATGGTATACTAAAGTCATATTTGGTTTAAATTATGTATAATTATAATGTCCCATCATATTTACTACCTGATTGCAAAGAACATGTTTAGCTTATTATATATTTTCCTATAAATCAGGTACTCTGTAGGGTTGCCCTGAGTCGGAATTGACTAAACAGCAACAGATTTTTTTTTTCCCCCTGGTCACCTAACTTTTTGTTTTGTTCCTTACTTACCCTTTAAGGTTTGCTTGTTTTAGTTTCTCATGGTGATTTTCTTTTATCTTAGACTGGAGAGTATACCTATTAAAATGCTTCCTTCCTGTTACTACATTTAATAAATATTCTTTTACCTGCCACAGGGACACAATTTATATTTAAAGATTCTCCTCCCTTGGTGCTTGGATAAAACTCATTACTGGGTTTTAGGAAGACAACCAAAAAAAAAAAAAAAAGAGAGACTCCTTGTTTGTGTGAAGCTAGCAGAAAGGAGCAGCGAGCGTGCCATCACGCCACTCTGCATGTGTGCAGACCAAACCACAGTTCCCCTGCCCCTAGTTTTCTGTTTAGTATATCACATAAGGCACATACTTTTTATTGAAATCAGAACTTTTCATATTATCAAAAATGCAGTACATGAATTAGGGCAGACGATCCTTTCACATTAAGCATTTATCTAAATTGTGATTATAGTGTAGTGGTATAATCAGAAGTAAGAACAATAAGAGTCATTTTATAAACAGTCAATTTATCACTGCCTCAAAAGGAGCAATATCTTTTTTGTGTGTATTTTTTTAAACTGGGTTACCAGAGAAGGCTGGAAGCCAGATAAGAGAAGTCAGTTATGTTGCTGGGGGAATATCAGATTGAAATTAGGAAGTCCAGAACATCTGTAGAGGGATAATTTTGCCATTAGCTTCGCTTGTTTCCATGGTAATTTGAGTCCCTTCAAATTTCCCCAGATCACTCTCTTTCTCAGTCTCTCATGCTGACTTGTTTCCCATTAATGTTAAAAATTAAGAGGAAAATTATTTTTGGCCATAATCCCAAAGCAGTCATGTAAAATGTAGGGGAAATATAGAGGAGCTGTACAAATTACCAGCAACCTCAGGGAAATGAGGCTTATGTTTTCATTTGTTCTTTCTTTGAAGAGAAAAACTTTGCTCTCGAGAAATAATTTTTTATGTAATTTATGTACAGAATGTATGTCTCTGCTCAAGTTTTCATCTTTGCAGAGTCAACACGAGGAGCTAAAGAAACAGCACAGTGACTTGGAAGAGGAGCATCGCCAACAAGGGGAGGACTTCAGTAGAACATTTAATGACCATAAGCAGAAGTACCTGCAGCTTCAGCAGGAGAAAGAACAGGAACTTTCTAAGCTAAAAGGTGTTTGAAAATCTAAGTAGCCAGTTTGTATGAAAATAATTACTCATATTAATGTTTCAGTAGAACAGCAGACTTCGATTTTGTTTGCCTTTGCATAGTAATTCTTTATCATGTGATTCCTTACCAGCCACTTGCGTCTTTGTAGTATTGCGCATTCATTCTTATCTTTTTGAGTTTGTTTAGGAAGCATAGTAGGATACTCAGTGTTTCTCAGTGGGCCATTTTGAACAAGACAGTTCTTGTGTGTGAGGCAAGACGTTTCGCATCTCTACCCCCCCACCCCGCACAAGTACCATCAGTGCTCCCCAGTCATTGTGTCAATGGGAAATTGCCCCTCGTATTTCTGGAACTCCCCAAGGGGACAGAGAGACTTCCTCTTGAGCTGTTGAGTACTACGAAAAACTCAGACTCTAGAGCCAGACTGCCCAGGTGAATCGTGGCTTCTCCAATTACTAGTTAAGTGATTATGGGCAAATTGTGTGTTCATCGTGGGCTTCATTGTAAATTTGAGATAATCATTAAAAACTATCAACCTCATAGAGTTGGTGTGAGAATTAAATAATATAAGTAAAGCCCCTAGAACTATTACTGGCATATGGTAAACCTTCAGTATGTATTTTCTGCCTTCTTCATCATCATCAGGTATTTTCAGAGTAAAATGGCACAGCATGTATCTCTTCTCTGAGTGTATCTGAGTCCTGGGAAAGGGATCCAGCACATTCTACATTCAAATATTTAGGGGCTAAATAATTTTAAAGTGTTGGGAGTAGTTTAAAAAGACATGTGGCACATGGAAAAAATGAAATCCTAGTAGAACTCTAGTTAATTGCACTGTGCCAACCGATTTCCTAGTTTTGGTAGTGTACTATATGTATGTAAGATGTCACCACTGAGGGAACCCAGGTAATGGATACTTGGGATCTTGCTGTGAAGTTTTTGCAACTTTTTGTCTATAATTATTTCAAAATAAAAAGTTAAAAAGGCACATGAGAGTTAAGTAGCCATCAAGGCAGTAGTACAGAGGTTTAGGGCGGTCTTGATGGTCAGGCCAGGTGTGGGCAGATAGCACCCAAGAGATGTAGATATGTTGTTACTTGTTGGTGATGTGGCAGGTGATGAGGGGTTGTTGAAGATGACAAAACAAAGAAAAGAAGAAAGACTGAACACTGGAAGTCCTCACAAAGGTAATATAAATGAAGAGAGTACCAGAGAAGTCCAGTGTCAGATGGCGCTTGCCTTGCCTGAGTACAGGAGGCTACGCCTGGAGTGGACGGGGGAGAGGAGACATTGACTTATTGTGTACACTGTTTGTTGTCATTAGGTGTTGTAGAGCCAGCTCCCACTCATGGCCACCAAAAGGAAATGTTGCCTGGTTCTGTGTCATCTTCATGATTGTTTTTATAATGCACTGTTTAGCATTTGCAAACCTAAGCTAGCTGAGTAAATACATTATACTGATAATAAGTAGATTCATTAAGGAATGAGAGATAAAATTAGCAAGCTACATGATCTGTGCTTGGCATACTTTAGGAGCTTTACATAAATTAGTAAATTATACTTTTAGTAATAGCCCTGGAAGACAGGTTTTCTTTTGTCCACTCTTACATTTACTCCTTATTTGAAACAAAGTCCATGTGTAGTACAATTTTAACAAATTATAGATAGAAGTCAGAAACCAGAGTCTTGGAAAACAGGAGGACACAAATATGTCAAGTACTAAAATGATGCAAGCCTCATAGTCTGGTCTGAACTTCCTGGCACTCAGAACAAAAGGGAAAAATACAGTAAGTTATAAGGCTCTTGTCATCAGAAGGAGAAAATATACCAGTGCCTTTGGAGAGAGAGAGACAACAGTGTTTCTGGTACCAAATTCTAGAAGACATTCCTTACCAAACCCCAGCTCATTGCTGTTGAGTCAGACTCATAGCGACCCTATAGGACAGAGTAGAACTGCCCCATAGGATTTCCAAGGAACAGCTGGTGGATTCGAACTGCTGACCTTTTGATTAGCAGCTGAGCTCTTATCCACTGCGCCACTAGGGCTCCAGACATTTCCTAGAAACCTTAAATAAAAGAGTAGGCAATGCCTTTGATGACACTTCCACAAATAATTTTCACATCAGCACTTTTGTTTGGTTATGATCCCTGATAAAAACTTAGAATAGTAAATTAAAGCATTCTGTGGTAGATGCAGGTCAATAGTGGCTAACTGAGGTGTGTATAGCCCATATTGTCTTTGATAGCTCGGTATGATGCAAGGAGACAGTTTAGAATCCCTAGGGAGGTTGAGCTGATCACATATAAGCTTAGGTAATTATTCTTTTTGTTATCAGCATTATAATGGCTGACACTTAACAAATGTTTACCATATGCTTGTTCCTGGTAAAACTCTTCATATGGATTATTTTATTTAATTCTTACAACAACCTGTAAGGTAGGCATTGTGTTTAGCCTCATTTAGCAGATGAAGTTGAAGTTGACCAAAGTGAAATAACTTAACAAGGTGACACAGCAAAGGTGGGGAAGCCAAGATTCAAACTTATTCCAGATTATTCCACTGCCATTAAGTTTATCACCTGAAATTCCTTCAGAAGATATCAAAGTTTGGGTATTTTAGAGGTGTGTGCATGTGTGTGTATGTGCATGTGTGTGTATGTACATATGTGTGTTTAGTCAATGACACGTGGTCCTCTTGGATTGCCAGTGGCCTCCTGTTTTTTCCTTTGAGAAAATTCCATTATTACCTGTAGGTAGGTAACCCATTCATTGGCCACATCTTCCCATCTTCGTTCTTGATTTTTCCCCAAAACCCAATCGTAAATCTAATGCCCAGGGGTCAGGCCAGGATCCAAAGCAGTAAAAGTGGCCAGAAATAATACAAGATATAGTGACTGATGCTTTGCTTCAGTGCTGAGTGGCACTCTGGAGAGTTAGGGCTTTGTCTGCAGGGTGTGGCTGCCATTTAGGGATGGTTTGCCTACAACCAAAAAAATGAAACTTGGCTGCCATTGAGTTGGATTTGGTGCAAGGGTGCCAGTTCACAACATCTGATGTCTGGATTCAGGAAATGTGGGAAAATTTTCCATGAGAGTATGTTCCCTGAACACTAGAGCTTGGGACTGGGGAAATGTTACGACCACACTCTGGCTGCTGCAGCCTAGAAAGAACTTCCCTATGGTTAAAAAAATGGTTATGGAGGTGGAATTTGGATCAGTCAAGAATTCAATGGTAGGAGAAAGAAAAATACTTAGAACTTTTTTAGATGGGTGTTTTAGTTTCTTAGTGCTGCTATGACAGAAATACCACAAGTAGGCGACTTTACCAATTTATTTTTTCAAAATTTAGGAAGCTAGAAGTCCACATTGAGAGCTCTGGCTCTAGGGGAGGCTGTCTGTCCACTCTGGGGGGACATCGTTGCCTTGGCTTCTCTAGCGGTCTTCGTGGCATCTGTCTTTCCTCCATTCGTTCTTCCTCCGCCCTGTGCCTGATGGCCTCTTTTTATAGCCCTACACTGATGTGGCCTCATTAATGTAACAAAACCCTATTCCCAAATGGTATTACATCCACAGATATGCTGCGGGGGTGTAGGATTTACAGGCATATTTTTGAGGAACACAGTTCAGTCCATTACATCAGGTAGGTGGGGTTTCTCTCTCTGTGCCTGCCTTTCTCTCTTTCTTGAGCTGCTTTAGTAATTAAAGTCCCTTTTGAGGACATGGAATTATTCATGCTATGACTTTAATTTGTGAAGAGGCTCAGATCTTAGACGACCCCTGCCCTGTTATATTTTATTTCTAAGGGATTGTTTATTAACAGAAGTATTTAATTCCTGAGTAATTAAAAATCCTTAACTTCTTCTATGATGTGTAACTTGTTTAAGTGTTGAGACTACTGCACCGGGTTGCATTAAGATGTCCAGCTGAGTCCATGCCACATGCCAGTATGGTATAGCTTTGTTGATTTGGAATCTTACACTGTCAGAGTTGAAAACAAATTCTAAATCAAGTTAATGGGAGACTTTAAATGTGGAGGCGATAGAATCATAAGCCTGACAATTTCAAGGCTTTACGCATGGTTTTTCTTTTTCTAAAATAGAAACTGTGTATAATTTGAGAGAAGAGAATAGACAACTAAGGAAAGCACACCAAGACATGCATACACAGCTTCAAGATGTGAAGGTAAAATAAAAGCAAACATTTTACTGTTCAGTGTTTGTCTGCATTACTTTGTAGGATGACTTTTAAAATCCATGCTTTACAAATCCATACTGTTATTGAAGTATACCTAGCACTTTCACCACTTCTGCATCTTAAGTTAAAAAGTTGTATGAAGATCAAAATATTTTCCTTAATACCGATATGATTCTTTTGCTATAGATGGTTGCATTTTAATAAACCTCGTACAAAGAGTTGTTGTTAATAAGAGATGTGGTCCTTTGGTTTTGATTTCACGTGGTTTTAATATTTCGGTAGCATATTTTAACTTTTGGAATACTACATAAACCCTAGTCTTGTCTCACAACAGTTATTTTTAAACTTAGCAAATATTGCAACAACAACAGACGAACAAATAAATAAGCAAGCAACGTTTGGGTGGTCATACCACTGCCAGCCAAAGAGAATTTGTCTTAGGATGTTAAAGCTCAACATGTAAAATTCTTTTTTGTGTAGCAACAGCATAAGAACTTACTCTCCGAGCATGAACAACTTGTAGTGACTCTGGAAGACCACAAGAGTGCACTAGCTGCTGCACAGGTTAGCAGGGTAGCAGCCTCTTTCCATTCTTGTAGTCTGCTTAACATTTCTCAATTCCTCTATGCATGTAGTCTCTTACAAGCCAATCTTCAATAAGTACCGTAGGACAGAGCTGTCCTGATCTTCAGGATCATGCATGCTTTCCAAAGACAATCAAGAGAAAATGAAGTACATCTTTGATTATTTCCCACACTGGTTGTGTGATATATATATTATTATTCCTTCCCTGTCCCTTTTCCTACCTACTAGCCTATATATGCAGTAGTCTAATACTTGTTTAAATCTCAGAAAGTATTCCATAAACATGATCTTTTACAACTATCTGATGGTGTTGTTTCTTGGTAAAGGCATTGCTGTTAAGTGCCGTTGAGTTAGTCCTGACTCACAGCGACCCCATAGGACAGAGTAGAACCACTGCTTAGGGTTTCCAAGGAGGGGTTGGTGAATTTGAACTGCTGACCTTTTGGGTTAGCAGCCGACCTCTTAACCACTGTGCCACCAGGGCTCCCAGTAAAGGAGTAGAATCTGTAAGATTTTATGGTGTTAGCTACCTAAATAAATTGTCAGACCTTTTCTTCCATCCCTCCTGCATTCTCAGCATTCCAGCCTAGACATACTGCTTTTGGGACTAAGCTTGTGGGCTGTGCATAAAATTACAGAACCTAAGATGAAACCTCACGTCAACAGAGAAGCAAAAGCAGGAATCATAAGCTTCATTTGTTCAAAGCCTGTAACAGACCCTGGGACAAGGCAAGCCCTCAACAGATATTTACTGAGAAACCAAATGAACAAATACAAGCTTTGGAGAACTTATCAAAGTGATATCGTATGGAGTGTTTTATGGCTTTCTAGTAGAAGCAAAGAAACAGGAATGGCTAGCTTAGTCACTCGCTGTATTAAACTAGATCTTTTCTTTTTGGTGGAGAAATTAAGAGGAAAGGGCAAAGGGAAACCAACTAACTGTGCTTATCAGGAAACTTTGTATTTCTTTTAAATAAAATTATTAAAAGGTGTAAGATGCTGGGCCCCGATCATCGCAGAGGCTGTAACATCTGTGTCTGTGGGGCCTCTCTCAAGGTGGCCACTGATTCGCTCTGTCCCTACCCAACTGTAACTGCAGTAATGGTTTTCATGTGTATGATTTAAACTGACTTTAGAAATTATTTGATTCAAATCCTTCTTTGTAAAAATGCTTGATTTTATACGAGGCTGTTCTTCATACTGTAAAATGTAGCCAAGTGTTACCAAAACACACTGAATTGACTCTATGTCCTATGACAGCCATAAGTATTAGACTAAGCAACAGTTTGAAAATCAGAACTGAAAGTAAAACAGTTCATTTAATAACCAAACCAAGCATACTGGGTGTATTACTGACAGGGTTTTATAATAAGAATTTTTTTTTTAGCTCAAACTATATATAGTTTTATATTTTTTTTAATTAATGTTTTTGACTGTTTTGGTAGGTGGCTCCAAATTTGTCCTGCCCCCCCCACCCTTTTTTTTTTTTTAGTTATGCCAAAACATGTGCGATAGTTAGAGCCTCATCCTCAGTCCCCATATTAAGACACTTTCCCCAGATCTCCTTAGAAAACAAATGCTGTTTTGGCATCTGTACTTCTCATGAAAATCACCTTATGAGATTCTTTCCTGGCAACCTGATTTAGAATCTGGGAGTTTATAGTTTGTCAAGGTCACCATAAGAACTTTGTGTACAGAATCTTAATTCTCACAGCCATGTGAGTTATATAACATGGCACCCTTTTATAACTAAGTAAACTGAGGCTAAAGGAGGTAAAGTAGCTAGCCCAACCAGAACTGAGCTTGAATTTCAGGGAAGCCTGACATCAAAGTTACTCTTAACTCTTAAGCCAGTGTTTTTGAGACTTAGCTGCATCACAGTTACCTGGGTCTTACCCTAGACCTGTTGAATCATAGTTTTCTAGAGTGGGAGATCAGGAACCTGAATTTATATCATGATCTTTACATGGTTCTTAATGCACACTAATATTTGAGAACCACACCATTCCTGCCTTCACAGGCTATCTGGGAGGAGATAGAAGAAAGGTTTGTGTATCCTCGATATGCATCTTAAAATGTTAACAGCATCTCTGTATGGATGTCTTTTTTTTTCTTTGACTTCTGAAGTTGGTTTGCAGATGTTCTGGGATGAGGACCACTTCTGGCCCATATGGCGCACCTTTGTACAGATCATAACAAGACTCTACTTCTGGGCATCTTTATAGCAGACTTCTTCACTTTTGCCTGAACTAGAAAAAGGCAAAATGGTGCCTCTTCCTTGAGGATGGAAGAGTGCTGAGCCCAGACGCATGTCTTTGGCAGCTGGAGCCCCGGTTAGATTTCAGTCTCCACTTGCCCTGTCTGCTGTGCACACTGTGGAAGGCAACCCTGTCTGGGAAACTTCACTTGTTTAGAAAAAGGTTTCTGTGTTCTTCTGTAGGTGTTTCTGTAAGTGTGGGTTTACACTGACAGCATTTATTTTCTAGGAAACCAGTTGGTTTACTTGGTGAACTAAGTACACCAAACCCATTGCCATATAGTCAATTCCAGCTCAACGACCTGACCTTACAGGACAGAGTAGAACTGTCCCATAGAGTTTCCAAGGCTATAATCTTTGCGGAAGCAGACTTCCACATCTTTTTCCGGGAGTGGCTGGTGGGTTCGAACCACCAACCTTTTGATTAGCAGCCAAGTGCTTTAACCACTGTGCCACCAGGGCTCCTTGAACTAAGTATATTTGTCTTTATTGAAAACGCGCGCACGCACACACACGAGCACGCGCGCACACACCCCTGTATGAGCTTATTTCAGTCCTATATCTACATTAATGGCTTTGCCAGTTTAGAAGAAAAGGACATGCAGGATTGGGGAGTAAGAGTCCAGCCTCGTTTCACTCCTATGCCACTGCTTTCCAGAGTTGCAAAGCACAGTACAGGAAGGGTTCTGGGCAGTAAGGGACCTTATTTGAGTGCAAGTTGGGGGTGGGGAGTGGCTGAAGTGATGGAAAGATATATATAATTTTAAACCTATGATTCTTTTCCACTGAAAACTCATCTTGAGAAAAAATATCTGCACTTGTATTTGTATCATTGTGTGAATTTTTAATAGATTTTTTAAAGCTGTGAAACATTGGTTGCATAGTTGTCTTAGTTTTAATAATGATATTTGTATTAGAAGGTCATTTATAAAATTCTGACTTTTTTTAATGCAGCATGATAAGCTAACATCTTTCTAAAATATTTCTCTGTTTCCTCTAACTCTAATTCCAATTTGCATGTGCTCAGAAACAATTAAGCATGTCAGAGTAAGAAGAGCTAATGCATGGGCACCATCTGCATATTCCCCTTAACTGGTGTTTAGGTATAATATTTTTGTCTACTGTTCCAGTAAGCCCAAATACTCATCTATGAATGACATCTTTTTTTCTCTTCAAATTGTGCCATTTGCATCCAAATGTGCAATTTATATGCAGACTCAAGTTGCAGAATATAAACAACTGAAAGACACTCTGAATAGGATTCCAAGCTTTCGAAAACCTGAACGAGCTGAGGAACAAAATGTTACCCTGGTGGTACATTCTCCACGAGGTTACAGCACAAAAGAGAAACTGAGCGAAGAGCCACAGGAGGTAAGCGACATGAGCTGTAATCTGTGGTTAGGTCTTTTTCTCTGTCAAGCTGTCATCAGGTGAACTGCTCTCAGTATTGCCCACCCTTCCTATAGAACAGTGGTTCTCAAATTATAGCAGATATCAGCGCCCCAGCAGGGACTGTTAAAACACTCACTGCTGGACCCACCCAAGAGTTCCTGATTTGCATTTCTAAGTGGCTCAGCTGGTGAGGGAGCACCCTTTGAGAAACACTAACGTTAAAGTATTTTCTGAGAAAGACTTTACTACTGGTTTTGTCTTTCTTCATCTGGGTTTATTTGTCTTAAGAGCTGCAGTGCCTCGATTTTTAACATTTTTTGTTTGTTTTGATTTGGGTGTTTTGGTAGGGTGAGAAGGTTAAATGATCATGAGGATATTATGTACAGTCTACTCAAGTATTAGATAATACGTTTCAACTTGGCACAGTGTTAAGTCCATATAGAACGTGTCAAAATTGTATAAAAAGGCCTTTATAAAACTGTAATAGGTATGAGTCCTAGTCTCATAATCTACTTTTTTGTATTCTTGTTCTTCATATAAATCAAACCCTACTTAAGTGTACCTCGTAAGTGGAACATTTAAAATCGTGTCACCCTTATTAATTCTTACTAAGTTATTTTTGTGGTCATCTGTGTAAGAAAAGTGAGAAGTATGGTTATCCTTCCCCCTGACAAAGTTGTTTTTAACAATAAATATTTGAGAAGACCTGCACTTGAGTTGCCATCTTCTGGAAATAATTAAGTTTACATGAGTGTCCTTAGTCTGCAGGAGCATGCCTTCATGGACATCGTCAGTGTCCTCATGAACTCTTGTTTTTTTTCTGGGTCTTGTGTGACTACTAATTTAAGAAAACATGATGGATCCCTGGCCTGGGAATTGGTTCTGTTCTCCACCCTGATTTGACTCCCAGTATACTGGATTAATCCTTTAATGACTCAGAGCTTCCGTTTTTCCATCTGTGAGGTGGAGATGTCTGCTCTAACCCTCCTCACAAGGATGTTGTGAAGAGAAATGGCAGCTGTTTGAAAGCACACTTAGGGCCCTTCAGAGAAGTAAGATTTCATCTAATGCTGCAGCAGTGTTGTGTCACGCTTGCCAGAGAAGGTGAGGATGTTGCTATAGTGCATAGCTCCACAGGTGGTTCTCAGATGTCTCAGAAAGGATTTTGTTCTCCAGCTTCTTATTTATACAATCCAGTTCCTCAAGTATGGTAGCTGTATTTCTGCTAATTTAATACTAGAAGCTTCACCTTTATTTCAGCTATAGGAGAACAATCTGATCAAAGAAGTGATTTTTCTGATAAAGACAGTTAGGAGGGAAAGGGTCGGCATATGTCCCTATTGGTGTTATAACGTCTCTTTCCCTGTTTTAAAGTAAGGAAGATCGTATAGAAATCTTTGAAACTTGTAGGGAAAACTGATTTCCGTCAACCAGTTTTAGAGGAGTATCCTAAAAAAGACTCTATTTTTTCTGTTTAGGGTTTTCTGTATTAACAATACAAAATATTTACAAAAGATTCCTTCTGGCTCATGAAGAAATGTGTTATTGTATCTTGCCTAATGGACATTATTTTTAACTACCATGGATGTCCACTTATGATGATATTCTTTTTCATGAGTAAGCCAAACTAATAAAAAATAAGGCCAACTTGTCCTCTTATTATTTTCAATAATTAATGAAAACAACTTACAATGAGGAAAATAACATAATTGTTTCATCTCTTGAAGTTTAAGGGTTTTTCCCCTTTTTGTCCTAAAAGAAAACAGGAGTTAGATTGCCTTTGAGGGAAAGGTCTACTTTTGAGGCAGAGTCACTTAATGGCTTATACATTCCAAGTTACTTATTTCTTTCTGAGATGAAATTTTGCTTATATTACCTGTTTTTGTAGGTGAGGTTACACAATGAGAAGAGTTAAGTGATTCCATCACAGCTGTATTTTTAAGTCAGGACTGTATATTTCTAGACTTCAGTATTTTGCTTATCTTGTAGACCCATAGGCACATTATTATATCACTTTTGAAATAGAAGAGTGTCATTTCCAACGATGTGTTTGTCTTAGGTGTCTCGAAATGGTGATGTGGGGCAGAAGCATGGAGCAGCCCCTGGAAGACCAGAAGAACCGAAGGTTTATCCTCCCACACAGAAGGGGGTGGAAACTCAGGCTGCAGCAGAGCCGAACCAACAAGAAGTGGAAGCCAGAGAGCCTGAGGAGCGTCAGGTGGAGGAGGAGCACAGAAAGGCGCTTGAAGAGGAGGAAATGGAGCAGGTCGGGCAGGCGGAACACCTGGAGGAGGAACATGATCCATCGCCAGAGGAGCAGGACCAGGAGTGGAAAGAACAGCACGAACAAAAAGAAGAAGCCAACCTTCTGGAAGGGCGTGCTCATGCTGAGGTACGAGGTCATCCACTTCAAATCTGCTGGACCTGTGCTTTGCTGGTTGGGATAGGAGAAGTGGCTTTATTTTTAAATATTAAAGGAAAAAACCTTTATATCAGAGCCTTTTGGACATACATTTAAATAAGGTTTGAAACGTATTCCTTCTCTTGTGCTCCGTGTTCCATGTGAGAGGCAGCACATTGAAAATCTGTCACATGCCAGCATATTGGCAAGCTCAGCTGTAAAAAGAAGCAAGGGCAATTTAGAGAAAGTTGGGAAACAGGAACCCTGGGACTCTATGCCTTCTGGGTTTTTCATGAGAAGCAAATGAATTTGTGGATAACTCAGAGGAGTTGACTGCTTTTTCCCCAGGCGTATCCTTCCACCAACCCAGCTACCAAATTCCGATCGCCATTTGAGGAGCAGCTCGAACAGCAGAGACTGGCGGCAAGGCAGGCGGAGGAGGCCCAGAGGTTGAGAGAACGCCAGGAAGCTTTGCACCAGCAGAGGCTGCAGGGACACCTGTTATGGCAGCGGCAGCAGCAGCAGCAGCAGCAACAGCAGCAGCAACAGCAGCAACAGCAGCAGCAGCAGCTTCGGGAGAGAGAGCTGGCCCGGCAGAGGCAGGCCGAACACGAGGAGGGCCAGCAGCAGCGCCAAGAGCAGCCACGGTAGCCTTCCCCTCCTGATGGGCTTAGACAGCGCTTACCTGGTTTTCATAAGCAGACTTAAAACGGTTTTGTGTAGTTGCCGTCCTTGAACTCGAGAGGCTCATATTGCTTGTGTAGGTGAGGTAGTACTTCTTGAGAAATGCCAAATATTAATTTTAAAAACAATATTTTTTCTGCTTAAAAATTATAGTTTAGGTTTCAGAATAACCTGGCAGGTTTTGTGCTAATTTTATTGTTGGAAGGTGTTCAACCTTTTTAAGGTATCTTTTGAAACTGTGTATGGAATCTTTATTATACCCAATTGTATACAGAGCCGTATAATCACTCTGCTGCGAACCAAAAGGTCGGCGGTTCGAATCTAACAGCCGCTCCTTGGAAAACTTATGGGGCAGTTCTCCTTTATCCTGTAGGGCTGTTATGAGTCAGAATCAACTCCGCGGCAATGGGAGTGGTAATAGGTATTGTACGTTGTGTATGTATGTATATAATATGGAGCCCTAGTGGCGCAGTGGTTAAGAGCTGTGCTGCTAACCAAAAGGTCAGCAGTTCAAATCCACCAGCCACTCCTTGGAAACCTTATGGGGCAGTTCTACTCTGTCCTATAGGGTTGCTATAAGTAGGAGCCCACTTGATGGCAGTGGGTTTTTGGTGTGGTATACATTTAAAAATTTTTTTTCATTGCTTTTTGAAAAACCTTGTTTATCATTACTGTAAAAGTGAATGACCTATGTAGAACTGTGCCACCTAATCAGTATCACTGAATTTCTGATGTTTGTGTCCCTTACAGGCAACAAGCTCGCTATGATGCTGTGGACAATGATATTGTTCAGGGAGCAGAGGACCAGGGCATCCAAGAAGAGGAAGGAGGTGGTGAGACTTCTTAAATGATGAGTGTTTAGTAAATTTACTTGGTAGTTGTCTTGGTCATCTAATGCTGCTGTAACAGAAATACCAAAAGTGGATGGCTTTAACAAAGAGAAATTTATTCTCTCACAGTCTGGTAGGCTGGAAGTCCAAATTCAGGGCACCAGCTCCAGGGGAGGGCTTTCTTTCTCTGTCAACTCTGGGGGGAAGGTCCTTACACTCAATCTTCCGTTGGCCTAGGAGCTTCTCTGCGCAGGAACCTCAGGTCCAAAGGACACGCTCTGCTCCTGGCACTGCTTTCTTGGTGGTATGAGGTCCCCCTGTCTTTCTGTTCACTTCTCCCTTTTATATCTCAAAAGAGATTGGCTTAAATTGTAGATTAATTTTGTAGATTGAGTCAGCATAACTGCTACTAATCCCATATCATTAGCATCATAGAGGTAAGGGTTGACAATACATAGGAAAATCACATCAGATGACAAAATGGTGGACAGTCACACAATACTGGCAATCATGACCTAGCCAAGTTGACATATTTTTGGGTGACACAATTCAATCCGTGATAGTAATATTATATAATATTGATAAGCTGTTATGCACACGTGAGTAAGTGCAAGGCAGATTTGTGAATCACGGGTCTTTAATTGTTGCATGTTTTTCTTAATTCCCCAAACAGTACTCACTGGTAGCCAAAATTATCCAGGATAATCTGTTTCCAAACATTTTCTCCATAGTTTAAGTTTTGTATATATTAAATAGTTATTTCATTGGACTTTTATGGTTTAGGAAACTTCTACATTTTATCCTTATCTTGGAAGCCTTTAGATCATTGTCTTTAAATGTTTCCACTTTAGTCAGTAGTAACTTTGATTTATTGTGAATATCTACTGGTAAAAATTTATCAGCCATTGCTTACTGTGGTCTTAAAAGTAGAAAGTAACTGTCTCTCTGGCAACACTAACACTTACATATGCATCCTCCTCTGAAGAGTCTAAAGGAAGGTGATTACACAAGCTCCCTCAATAGCCTGTTCTGGTATTTTATAGCGCTTAGGGTCAAATTGTTTTCCTTATGTCCCCCATGTGGCACCTGAAGCTCTTTTGTTCATTATCAGCAAGACTATGTTTGTTTGTTCCCTTCTTTACTTAATAAATCCCTCTGTGCACTTGAAACTTGATGGCAAGTTACCCATGTGTTTATTTTCTATAGAGTAACTACTGTCTACGTGTTTAAACCTTCCTCTTGAGTCTCACTTATTTTAAAAAGTTATTTGTTCTTCTCTTTATATGCTCTTAAAATTTTGTTTATCTGAACTTTTTTTTCCCCCCAAAAAGGAAGTAAATGCCTGCGTGAGTATAAATGTGTGGCATATCTCTCTTGTGGCTGTCATCATTTCCATTTCAGAGAACACGGATGGATCATGTTCATTTTTGAGCTCTACAGATGATGGGGTGTTCTTTTTTCATTTCCTGAAACGTGATCAGTTTCTTCTTTTGATACCTTGTTATTTCCTCTGATATTACCAGACGTTACCAGACATTACCAAACGTTACCAGACATTACCAAACAAGCAATGTGCAACTGCCTGAGCCTTCTTTTATCAAGAAAAGTTCTTACTGTTCTTGCTTTTTGTGCAGTGGGGGCAAAAAAAAAATGCAGTCTGTTATTGACTTTATTTGAGAGGGTTAAAATGGTGTCACTCATCCACACGATCTCTTTTAGGCTCAAAGTCTGGAAAAAGGGCATAACTTTGTTCAGCAAAGCTGCGGCATAATGCCCTATGTTGAGTTAGCCTGGATGGAGGAGAAACTGGGTGACGTGGTCTCTAGGAAAGAGCACTGGTGGGGTTTTTTGAGTTAGAAGATTGCTGCTTGACTCATATAGGTCTGATTTTAGTTTCTTTGCTTTTCTAGCTTATGAAAGAGAGAACCAGCACCAAGATGAAGCAGAAGAAGATGCAGGTAATGGACATGAACCTCGAGAACAAAGGCCCCAAGAAGATAACCCAGAACCTGAGGCAGATGTAAGTGTCCTCCTTTCTGGTCATAACTCTTGAAAACTCATGAGGCAGAAAGGAAATGTGCAAGTTTGCATCACACCATGCCTTTAGCTCTAGACACGTCTGTTATTTCATCAGTACAGAAGGAAGGTGGCTTGCATAAGTATATGACACGAGTAATGTTGTTGACTATAAACCATGATGTATGATAGGAATGGGTTAAAGATTACTCTAGGAAAACATCAAAAGATTGCCCCTCAGAGGATTTTTAGATTGGGAAAAATAAAACTGAGAAAAGCAAAATTGAGAGGCATTGAAATACGCAGTAACTCTGAACAATGGAGAAAAACAAGTGTGGGAGTTGGAGAGGGGATCAGAAAAGGGAAATTCACCTTTCCTGAGTGTGTCTGGCACTCTTTTAGGGCTTTATATGTGTCATGTGACTTTCTGTAATCTAGCAGTACAGTGGTATTTTAATAAATACATAGATAAAGTACAGTTTGAGAAATGAAGAACTGCTCAGATACCATGATGTTATAGAAAATTTAGCATGTAGATAGGTAGAGACCTAATAACCAGGAATGTTCTTTTGTGTTTACCAAAAAAGGACCAGTTCAGCTGGACAGTCCAGGGCCTTGGCCCTGTCAACGAGTAAGGCAAGCCAATGTTGAGAGACCCTGTGTTCTTGAATTTATACGTAGATGATTTGTTTTGCTCTCCTGTCGTCTTTTGCTGGTAAATCAACCACCATGCTTTTAAAATTCAGTCTGTGCCTTTATTATAACTCCTGTTTTTATGGATTTAGTGGACTTACGTTGTTGTTGAGTGCCGTGGAGTCGATTCTGACTCATATCGACCCTGTGTGACAGAGCAGAACTGCTTCATAGGGTTTTCTAGGCTGTAATCTTTATGGGAGCAAATCACCAGCTATTTCTTCCTTGGAGCCACTGGGTGGGTTTGAACCACCAACCTTTTCAGTTAGCAGCAGAGTGCTGAACAGATGCTTAATATAGTCTTCCTTGATAATCATTGAGAAAGTCTTCCTGATGGGTACTTAACCAACTTTGATGCAAAGGGCTTTCCCACTTAACTTGCTCTGAGATGTCACAAACATACTTGCCTGCAGCACGGAATGCGAGCTCTGGAATACTTTCAGGAGAGAACAAAAGTGAGAGAGCAAGAGAGTATCCACGAGACAGCAAGAAAGCAAGATTGCGTGCAGAAGCCTGCGAGTGTGCCTGAGAAGGGCCGAAGGGGGTTGGGAAAGGATGAGTGCTCCAGCCACAGGCGTTTGGGAAATGCTGTGTACAGTTGTGTAGTGCCATAATACCTACCTACTAAGTCCGCTATTCTGTCTGCTGCTGACGTGTTCTGGGGAACACACCGGGAAACACTGGCCTTTTTCTACCATGCCTTCTTTTAATTAGAAATTATCAGCCCCTTCCGTCCCTTTCTTCATCTCTTCTTAACTGTTTTATTTGAATTTGCCGACTGTGCCTGTTAATCTTTATTACTTGGTTGGAGTTGGAGTTAGGGTATCCATTTTTATGAACTTCTGTGAAAATTTAAGCCTTTTGCAAAAGATATTTGATAGTATTTTTTCCTGAAGAAAACATGTTAATTTTTATTTCCACACAAGTTATTGGTAAAACACAAAAAGAAATCCACGTAATAAGAGATCATGGAGTAATTAGAGCTTAGTGTGAAGCCGTTTGCCACTCTCCCCCTTCCCAGGGAAGCACCGTTTGCACTTGAATGAAGTATAGGGCCGGGGATGTGCAGATAATGTATCGGCTGAGATTACAGTCACCGCTTGAACGTGTTCAAGGCTCTTAAGTGAACTGAAGGAGAATCTTTATGTCCAGAGAACATCCACAGAAACTCAATTCTACTCTGTAGCTACTTCACCTTCCAGAAGCATGTGCTGCTTTAGGAAGTGTCCTGTTTGTGACGCTGGAGAGATGGGGGAGCTCACACAAACATCGGCATTCCTACCCATCCGAGTCTCTACAGCTCGGAATCTTCGTGAGGGAAGTGTATTATCATAAAAGGTGCTTTGGGAGCTTAAGTGGAAAATCGAGGTAATTCCAAAGTTGAAAATACAAAGGGCATTTTTTGAACACAATATCCGAGAACTACCCTGGGATGCAGGGTGAGTTGGGAGGGGGGATATTTTTTCAAAATATGTTAGCAAAGACTGGATTAGCTCTGTTCTTTTTCCTCCTGTCCCTTAGCAGTGCAGCACCTTTCAGTTTCATGGTTGTGTTTGTTATAAAAAGCTTTCTTCTATGCTAGGAATTGATCCTTTACTTTTGAGTTAGCCTTCTTTGGATCTTGTCTCCTTTCCAAGCCCTCTTCTTACATTCTGTCTGGTGTGGGCCTTCTCTCCTTTCAACTACCTCTCGCTCCCCGCACCAGAACAAAACAAAACCAATTGCCTGCAAGGTGACCCTGACTCATGGCGACCCTATCCGTGTCAGAGTAGACTTGTGCTCCACAGGATTTTCGGTGGCTGATTTTTTGGAAGTAGATCACCAGGCTTTTCTTCTGAGGCACTTCTGGGTGGACTCAAACCACCAGCCTTTTTTTGTTTAGCAGCCAAGCGTGTTAACTGTTTGCACTACTCTAGACCTCCATTGTTCACCTATTACACATTAAAAATTGCTTGGAAAGGAAAGTTTGTATAAAAATCAGTGTACCAGTGAAAGGTGTTACCTTTTTCCCATCTAAATTATCCCATTTTAATTTGTTTTCTTTTTTTTTTTTTCCCTCCTACCTGGTCCTTTGGCTTTTGTGAGCTATTTTTCTTATTGTCTATTCAGTTGTGCTTACCTTATTTGTGATGGTAGGGTTTGAGAACTATTTTGGGATCAGTTGCAGAGAAGAAGTGCTATTTGTACTTCACCCTGGTTTATCAACCTCTGAAAAACCAGGATTTCTGTCTTTTGACAGTGGGAGGGTTGAATAGTTGTGAGTCTTGACCAGGGTAAATCCAAACAATCCAGGGAAGGGCGGTTTCATTTTCTGCCTGTGTGTGGCCTTTCAAATGAAGTTAAATTTGATCCTGGGTTTTGAAGTGGGGAGGGTCACTTTCTATTAAACTTTTATAGAGGGCAGCTGTAGAAGATATAAACCCAGCAGACGACCCTAATAATCAAGGGGAAGATGAATTTGAGGAAGCCGAACAAGTGAGAGAAGAAAACCTGCCGGATGAAAATGAGGAGCAAAAACAGAACAATCAAAAGCAAGAGAATACAGAAATGGAGGAGCATTTGGTGGTAAGCAGATGCCTCTACCGAACCCAAAACCAAAGCCATTGCTGTCGAGTCAATTCCGACTCACAGCGACCCTGTAGGACAGAGTAGAACTGCCCCATAGAGTTTCCAAGGAGTTCCTGGTGGATTTGCTTTGCTGACCTATTGGTTAGCAGCCATAGCTCTTAACCACTATGCCGCCAGGGTTTCCGATGCCTCTACAGAGGGCGATTTTTAACCTGGATAGTTTAATGGACTCCTGGTTTTTGTAAAAGGCTGGTCATAAACTACATTGACAGGAAGTTTGCCACTTTTGTTGGTTTTTAGGCCATTATATGAAATTATATGCTTGCCCTGTGAGAGAGGTAGCAGTGGATGTCCTGGGCTTTGTATTGTAAATGATCGTTCAGCATTTCCTGGCCACTGATGCATTCAGAGTGTGCTTTCCTGGTGGCATGCTTGCTCTTTGTCTCAGTGCACTGTGAAACCCATCTCCAATGTACAGTAATGTGAGCCTCTCCTTTTGTTTCAACAGATGGCAGGAAATCCAGACCAGCAGGAAGATAATGTTGATGAACAGTACCAGGAAGAGGGAGAAGAGGAGGTAGTAAGATTTAATGCAGGATTCTGGTCAAATCGCTTGGTCTCTCACACTAACCTTATGTATAAAGGAAACCTTAGCAGCGTCGTCTTTGACACACTGTATAGAAATGTTCAGAAAGACCTAAGCGGGATAAAAAATGGTGGTTTGAAGAGGAAAGAGACCATGGGGTGGACACATCCATTAGAAAATAACAAAAAACAGGGAAATGGAATCCGTTTCTCTGATTCTCCCTGGAAATTTCGAGTTAAGAACACATTTGACTTTGTAGGAATTGTGGATTTAGATTTATGTGATCTTTTTGTAAGAATATTTTCTCCTGTCTCTTCCCCTCTTAAAAGAGGGAAGGACAAAGCTCTGTATGTTGAGGGAGCCTGGCCTAACTAAGCCTTGTGACTTTTCCCTGGAGACATCTCTGCAGTGCCTGCCTCATAAAAGGTACCCCATAATATTCATCGGACCAGACTGAACGCTCTCCAAATGTTTCTGTAAATTACTGTATCACTCCTTTTGCCCTCTTCACTCATAAGACTTCAGTATCTTAATTAAAATTTAGTAATAAAGAAAAATATGTGAGGAGCTCAGTCGAATAAAATGCATTTGGATAGAATTACTTGTCATTTTAATTTGCTTTTTACTGTAAACTTTAAGAATATTAGATTTTATGCATTCCCTATATTAGTGCCACATTCATGTCACTGATGAGTGCTGCTTGTTACCGTAGCAGTTAGCCACAGCGCTCCACTGTGAGGACTGCCGAAGCTCTGTACTTGGGAATATGACATGTATGTGGCCAAAGTGCCATGTTTAGTCTCTTTGTGGACCACCTGATGTTTCTCAGATTAAAAAAAAAAATTAAAGCCTGGTTCACGGCTACGTCTCAGCCAGCTGCCTCACAAACACATGGCTTTGGCCCTGAGGGAACTGCACCAGAAAATGGACAAATGGCAGCCTGGACAAACGCTCCCCCACGCTAGAGAGCCTGCTCTGGATTCGTGTGCTCTGCTGTGCTCACACCCACAGTTCCCATGGCTGGGTTTGTTCGTTCTCATTGCATCTGCCAGCTTTTCAGAGCTAATGCTAAAATGTGTGCTTAGCCCACAAAAACAGGAAAGGATGTAGCTGTTTACAACCATTGGCAACATCTGTAGTCACCTGCGATGTTTTTACTCTCTGGCTTTTCTCATCCTGGTGTTCATCTTAGTCAGGATCCTGAGCTGTCATGTCAGAAAAGGGCATTAGAGAATTAGCAGCCTTGAATATTAAGACATTCAGCAAGAAAAAGATATTCATGTAGGCTTCTCTTGTAGTAACAGGATAGGTATACTAATATTATTTTGCTTCATTATGTCAGGTGCCAGGAATCTTTATGGGATTAAAAAAGTTCACCTTGGTTTCTTTTTAAAAATTCAGAAAGGTAAACATAAAATATTAATCAGTAAATACTGATTGCTTTTCATTTCTATATTATCATCAATTAAGATAGAGGGAGAAATCGAGGGTTCAGAGGTAGAAGAGACAGAGAGGGGACATGGTGAGAACACAGAGGAAATTGTTGTCCTTGGCAACCACTCACTCAGCAGCTGCTCATCTCCCTTCAGGTCTGGTGAACTGACCAGGGCCCTTTTTCTCTCTCTGCACCTAGCCTTAGGCTCTAATTCCTTTTTTCTAATTCCCTGCCCAGAATTCCTGTGTCTGGGATGTGTGTCCCTACTTTCTGATTCCCTCTTGCATGGGCTGCAAGCAGCCATGCCCCTTTCATTTAGACCTGTTGCCTCATGCCTTGATTCTGCGCCACGTGGCTTTCCACTCTGCCCCAGAATGTCTCTTGTTCAGACTGTGCTGTATTTTTCTGGTAGTTTCTGAGATGCTTAGTTATTGGATCTTGCCTCCTCTTTCCATTGTTCCCAGTTCTTCAGTTGAGAGGGAAGGAGAAGAGTGGTTCCCAAATACCATTCAAGGACTAGGGATAGTTAGATATGAAGTTCTCAGCAGACTTCAGCAAAATGAGAAAAAATGAGGGGAGTGTAGAATGGGATAGGAGCCCTGGTGGTGGCATAATGGCTCAGCTGTTAGCCAAAGGGTCAGCATTTGGAATCCACCAGCTGCTGCTTGGAAACCCTATGGGGCAGTTCTACTCTGTCCTGTAGGGTCGCAATGAGTTGGTTGACTTGACGGCAATGGGTTTGGTTTTTTTTTCTTCTGTATGTGAGAACAGCTATTGCATTGTTCTTAAGTGTATATGTATGAAACGACATATATGGAATCACTCTGAAAACAGTAAAATGCCACGTAACTGAGCGTTGTTTTTATCTCCATTAAATCTCAGAGTCCTCTCACTGTTGCAGCTAACTGCTAGGAAGTAAGGCCAGTGCTGCCATCAGTTCCTTTCCTTCCCATCCCACAGTCAAAACTTTTGCTATTGGCATCTGCTCCTAGGGAGCAGTTCACCAAAATTGTAGACTAGAACTTGGAGAGTAAAAGACTCAAAACAAGTGACTTTTAGGAAATTTGTGCTATCTGTGCCTTCTTTCATCTTAGTGCAGCAATGTTATCCTTCTAAGACATAAAAATGACTCTTATTAACCAGCAATCCTTGTTTATTGTTTGGGGTTGTGAGGGAGAAATATGTTTATATGGTGATCCCATCCTCATGTTACTTACATTCTAGATTTTTTAATCTATTTATGAGCAAACAAGGACTCCCTGAGTGGTATAAATGGTTACATGCTCAATTGCTCACTGAAAGGTTGGCAGTTTGAATCCACCCAGAGGCACCTCGGAAGAAGGCCTGGTGATCTGCTTCCGAAAGGTCACAGTCTTAAAAACCCTATGGAGCCCGATTCAACCCTGACACACATGGGGTCACCATGATTTGGAATTGACTCAACAGCAACTAGTTTGGGTTTTTTTGGTTTATGAGCCAAACAAGTTATAGCATTGCCAAAAAGTACTAGCTGCACTTTAAAATTATTTAAATGTACAAAAAGAATGCATGATTAAATGACGCTGGAAAAATCTAAGTGCCTCAGTTTACCCAATTAACTGAAAACAGGTTGATCTGAACACTTGGGAGAGTATAGCATAAGGTTCTATGGCTACCCTCTGTGGCTACATATACACACACACAGCTGCATGGGATTGCCAGCCTGTGAACCACCATGTCAACAACAATCCAGATGGCAGAAGGTGTTCTGTTAAACATTACTCAGCTAGCAGTGGCGTGGATCACTATAGCTAATGTTGCTATGGCCTTTCATTTGTCACATTCCACCCACCTCTTTAGATCCTAGCATTTTTGACTACTTAAGGTTCAGCTTTCTTGTTTCTGTCTTGTTCCATAACATCTTTGATGGGTCAAAGAAAGGCATTAGTACACATGGGGGCAGAGCTAGCCAAAGCCCATTTCAGACTCAGTGTATCTTTTTGTTTTTTGTTTGACCATTTATTAACTTTTGCCAAATCCTATAGGGCCCATTTCTAAAATGCCTCAAACATTAGATTTCAGAGAATAAAAATGAGTAAAGAGACACTGTGTTGGAAAATCTTTTCTTTTTAATTGTACTTTAAAGGTTTACAGAGCAAATTAGTTTCTCATTAAATAATTAATACACATATTGTTTTGTGACACTGGTTGCGAACCCTGCGACTTGTTAGTATTCTCCCCTTCTGGACCTTGGGTTCCTCATTTCTATTCATCCAGTTTTCCTGTCCCCTCCTGCCTTCTTGTCCTTGCCCCTGGACTGGTGTGCCCATTTAGTCTCATGTACATGGTTGGGCTACGTGTATTATTGTTTGTTTTATGAGCCTGTCTAATCTTTGGCTGAGGGGTGAATCTCAGGAGTGACTTAAGTACTGAGTTAAAAGGGTGTCTGGGGACCACACTTTTGGGATTTCTCCTGTCTCTGTCAGACCAGTAGTGTTAGGAAATCTTTGATAAAGTGCTGTGTCAGCATCAGCAGGGTACTAAAGATCAGGTGTGGAAGACGTAATTGGTATGCCTGCATCATAAAAGAGTAACATTTGACTTCTGCTTATGAATCTAAACATATTTTAAAGATCAATTAGAAAACTCCATATCATTTTTTTCCTTTTCAGTAATGCCTTTAAGATGAGTTTGAGTACCTTTGCCCCCAAACATGAAGAACATACTACTAAAATAAAAAGTATATCTAACAGTATTCTCTATAAAAAAAATATATATATATATTTTTTTTTTTTTCTGAAATTTCCACTTATGGATTTCCTAAAGAGCAATTTAAATCAGTGGTTCCTGACTCATATTTTATTGACAATTGGTAAGATAAATTTTCTACAATAGATCCCAAGAGTAGAAAAGAAAGATCTTGTAAAAGCTTGATTATTTCACTAGCCAGAGACATTCTTAACCTGGCATTCCTTGTCACCCAAGGGTAAGGACTGGTTCTCAGTCTTTGCCGTGGCAAAGAGTCACCTTGGAGAGCATGTGAAAAATACGAATCTCTACGAGATGTCAGCCTTGGAGATTGGGATCTTGTCTTTCATGGGGCCTAGGAATCAGAATTTTTCACAAGTGCCCAGCTGATGCTGATGTTTGAGGGACACACTGTTTAGGGAAACTGTTGTAGGAAAGGCAGCCCTGGATGAGCTCTGGGGAGTCTAAACGTCTTGAAACTTGTATGTAAAATGCTGTGTGTTTGTTCTCATTTGCATCTTATCAAAATCTTAAAAGAGTCTGTGACTCCTCTCCCCCATGCAGAAAATTGAAGATCACTGATTTTTACCCAACCTCTTTATTTTACAGGTAAGAAATTTGAGGTTCAGAGAGATTAGCTGAATTATTGAAGGCCACACAGCTTGTTCCTCTTAGAACCATGATTAGAACCCACCCAGGTCTGATTTTCATGGCTACCGTAATGGAGGATTTATTTGGTGTCAAGCAGTATACCAGGCACGTGATGAACATTGGGCGTAATTATCCAAATGCAGTCACCTGGCAATGAAGATAATGTTTTTTATTCCCATTTTGAGGAAAGTAATCCTCTGTCTTCGTTATCTAGTGCTGCTATAACAAATACCACGAGTGGATGGCTTCCACAAATGGAAGTTTATTCTCTCATAGTTTAGGAGGCTAACAGTCCAAATTCACAGTGCCAGCTCCAGGGGAAGGCTTTCTGTCTGGGCTCTGGGGAAGGGTCCTTGTCATCAATCTTCCCTGGGTCTAGGGGCTTCTCAGCACAAGGACCCCAAATCCTAAGGACATGCTGTTCTCTTAGCTATTGTTGTTTGGTGGAATGAGGTCCCCATGTCTCTCTGCTCACTTCCCTCTTTTATATCTCAAAAGAGATTGGTTGAAAACATAATCTAATCTTATAGACGGGGCCCTGCCTCATTATTATAACTGCCGATAATCCCATCTCATTAACATAATAGAGGTAGGATTTACAACACTTTAGGAAAATCACATCAGATGACAGAATGGTGGACAGTCACATAATATTGGGAATCATGGCCTAACCAAATTAGTACACATTTTCAAGGGACACAATTGAGTCCATAACAGCCTTATACTTGTTCATTGTTTTACACAAGTTGCCAAGGACTGAGGGTGTTATATCAAAAAGACACAGGAGTCAATATAAAGGAATTCCTATTGGCCAAAGATGGGAGTATGTGAGCATAGAATAGAGTAAGTGACTTAAATATACTGAATGTGTAAAGACCCAGGGTTATAATGATTCTCCAAAAAAAAAAGAAAGAAAGCAGATACTACTAATGATGATAACTCTTCCTTCTCACTGGACACTATGGAAGTGATTAAACCATCAACTCTTACTCTGAAAACTGGTAGTTTTGAGGAAATAATTAAAAATTTATCCTGCCTTTCTTGTACAGACTGCATCTTAGGGTAACTAAATAGCTAATATGGACAAGTTCTATGTAGAAGTTAGTAAATGCAGAAGGAATGGTAGAAATAGAAAGTCACCATTTTGTGAACCCTAATTAATGATTGATTCAAGAAATAATGGACGAAATCACTAAATAAAGGGAGGTTGGAGAGCTCTACCTTGGAAGGATCAGGCTGTCACAGTCTGCGCTTGCTGGCCACTTTTAGCCTCACTGAAAGTGGGACAAACATAGGTACCTTCTGATGTGAGGAAAATATGAAATATACACCCCTACCTCTGAAATACCCCTACTTTTTAAGTTGCACCTGAGTGCTGACTTCCAGTTAGAGGAAATGTGGGGGCTAGATGAATGAGCGAAGTGACACCACAAGGAAGTAAACAATTCCAGAATGTGGGTCTTTTTACAGGACAAGCATGAACGATAAAGAAGGGGAGTGGAACCAGCCTTTGTTTGGATCATAATTAGAACAAACCAACCATAACACATTTTTTAAGACAATCAGAGAAATGGACTAGCTGATACCAAGAAATTATTCATTTTCTCAGGTGTGGAAATGACATTATGGCTCTGTGAGTGAAGAATGGCCATTATTTTTAGAGATGTACACTGAGGTATGTAGGAGCAAGATTACATCATGTCTAGAATTTTTAAAAATAATTTTTAAAAAAAGCACTAAAGTGATAGATGATGCAAGTGTGGCAGCATCAAGAGAGCTCTTCAGCCTTCGTGGTGGTTATAGGAGTTTTGTTGAATTATTTCCATTATTTGTGCATGTTTGAAATATTTCATAATAAAAACAAATTACCTTATTGTTCCTACAGCTAGGAAAGCTGCGGAGCCAGAATTTTAGTTCAAGTCTGACTCCGTAGTCTGTATCGGGTGGGCAAGCTGGCCTGCAGCCTGTTTTGTAAATAAAGTTTTATTGGAATAGAGCCATGGCCATGTGCTTACCTATTGTCTATGGGTGCTTTTACACCACAACAGTAGAGTTGGGTAGTTGTGACAAAGACCTTATGGCCTAGAAAGCTAAAAATATTTATTATGTAAACTCTTTACAAGAAAAACTCGCCAATCTCTGATTTATATATTCTCTTCCATACTGCATAGCTTCAAGTCAGTTTCTCCCCCCCATAAGTATACCCACGTTTAGTATTCAATAATAATTTGTTTTCATTTTAAGGCTATATAGATGACATGTTAATAGAAATCATCAGGGACACTTAGTAACTGAATGATGTTTCAATTCATCAGACCTTCATATAATGTAAAATAAGTACTTCATTGTTTTCTTCCCAACATCCTGTGAGGTGTTACTGTGAGATTCTCTAAGGGCAGAGGAGATGCCATGAACCACTGATAGAGCCATACCAAACCAACAAACCAATTGCTGTAGAATTGATTCTGACTCATAGCAACCGTATAGGACAGAGTAGAACTGCCCATTAGGGTCTCCAAGGCCATAAACCTTTATGAAAGCAGACCCCTGCATCTTTCTCCTGTGGAGTGGTTTGTGGATTCAAACTGCTCATCTTTTGGTTAGCAGCGAATGCTTAACCGCTATACCATCAGAGCTCCTTGATAGAGCCATAAAGTGAGACTAAGGTGTTTTCTCTTTAGCTCGATGCACCAGGAAAATGAATACAAAATATGCTTGGTGCCTCAGTCCTCAGAATGTATTTGGTGTCAGTGTAGTAGCTGGTTAGAAGAGGTTCATGAAAGCTGGGCTCTGTCTAGGGCATCTGTGGTGGGCCAGGTTCCTCCCAAAGCTGGTCTTGAGAGACAGCAGTTCATTCGTGTCTCACCTGGACTGGACACCTTGAGATGGCCCATCATTTTTTGCTCCTTGATTATAACATCTGCGTACTTTACTTCCCTTGCCTGTTTTTCAGATTTTCAACATACCCGCAATTCCGATTTTACCACAATTCTAGGAGAGCGAAGTCTTTCTTTTGGCCCCAGGACACTACATTGTGTTTAACTGATGCTCAGTGGTTTTTAAAAATGTATTCAAATGACTTAAACCTTTTGACAAAATATGGTCTTCAAAATCATCGACAAGTTAGACAGCACTTTACTCTGTGTTTTTGTGGAATATGATCCGATGCATTAGAGATTGTTTAGCAAAAATATCATTAGGCTGTTTTCTTTGATTTGCATTTTGACATAAATAATGGGGATCAGTGAAACACAGTAATAATAGAGTACGTAAAGGAAAAGCACTTGAAACAGAAATGTCATGTTAGAACACTAAAGCGAAGTAGGGATTTGAGGCAGTGTAATAGACTGTTTCATGAAGAATTTGAAATAATCACCCACATGCTATTTTCTAGATATTTTAGCCAGAAAATTTTATTCTTAATTATCGAATAAATGCTTTAGATTGTTACTATCTTATATATAGGCAGTGGTGTCTGTTTTCTGTGCAGATTTTTTTTTTGCATCGATTCATTGATTCATAGACTAATTTATTCCAGTGTATTTATTTAGCAGTTGTAATTGTGCTAGGTGTTGAAGACAGTGAGTTGAGTAAAACAGTTGCCTCTTGCCTTCATGGGACTTAAAATCTACCAGAGCTTTCAGAATTCTGTAGTTGTTTCCACTTGGAAAGGGGGGATTTTTAGCTTTATAAACCGAATTTCTCCACGTGTTACACTTGGGACTGTTAGTTCTTATCCAAAGAAATCAGAAATTCAGACACAAAGTTCTAGATCAGAATCAGTCACATTGACTTTTATGGTAGATGTATTATACATTTCTTTGTACCTGATACATAAGTCACTCATTAACTTGTATCTTTTTTTTTTTTTTAAGTTTAGTTTTGTTTTTGCTACTTTGAATGAACTTTCTGGAGGTCAGAATTTATTGTTGTTGGAGTTGTTTAAGTGATAAAAATGTCATGCGGTACCTCTGCTTTGTTTCAGATTCAGGAAGATTTGACTGAAGAGAAAAAAAGGAAATTGGAACATAATGCTGAAGAGACTTACGGTGAAAATGTACGTGTAGGATACATATATATCTTGCACGTGTATATGTATGTATGATATTTTGGTGTTCAAACAAGGTATAGAAGATACATATTTGTATTTGTATAATTTGGTAGAGGGATGCTTACTTGCTTATCTTGAGGTGGTGGTGGTGGTTAGGTGCTGTTGAGTCGATTTTCCACTCAGGGCACCCCTGTATGACAGAGTAGAACTGTCCCATAGGGTTTCCAAGGCTGTAATCTATGGGAGCAGATCACCAAGTTTTTCTCCAGTGGAGCCGCTGGGTGGGTTCAAACCGCCAACCTTTCAGTTAGCAACTGAGCACTTAACCTTTGCATCTTCAGTGCTCCTGAGGTACCGGTGGATGATGGTATCTCAGAGGAGCTACTGAGTTTAACAGGCCAACTTAGAATTAGGAAAAGTTATGACAGCTTGAGGATTAGGAGAAACGAACACTGTTGTCTCTAGGATTATTTTTCCTCACTTGTTTCCTTTTGCTAAAAATGAATAATTTTAAACCTTTTTAAGAGGAAATTGTTTACATCACTAACTGTATTCTCTATCTCTTACTTAGTGTTTCTCTTTTTCTTTTAAGGTTGATGATAAAAACAATGATGGAGAAGAGCAAGAAGTTCGAGAGGACAACCGCCCCAAAGGCCGAGAGGAACACTATGAGGAGGAGGAAGAGGAGGAAGAAGATGGTGCTGCTGTTGCTGAGAAATCACATCGAAGAGCAGAAATGTAGCTGTGCCCAATCCCACAGACAGTGCTCAGCCAAGGGAGTCTTCTCAAGCTGCTCAAAAATAAATCTGCCTACTGAACTCTAGGATATTTAATTACAGAAATTAAGAATTTAGACTTTTTTTAACTTTTGTATTAGAAATAACTCATACATTTATATGAATATATTTTGATAACCTAGGTTAGAGCTTCTTTTATATTCAAGCTAATCATGAAGAAGAAGGAAAACAAAGAAAACCTTAGGCTCTGACTCTCATTTTTCGTAGATTATGAGATGTTGGAAAGAACAGTTTTGTGTATGTTTCAACTTGTTACCTTTCCGCCTTGTAGTTCCCGGTGTTCTGTTTGACTTTGATAAAGTGGAGCGTATAGAAAACAGTGAAATGGCAAGATCCTGTGCAAACTTTAAGGGGAAAGGTCAGTTTATTAATTGCTGCCTTTCCCAGGTTCTGATAGAATTTTCACCTGTGTATGTGTCTCTGGAATGAGATCCAAATACGAAGTGGCATGCAATTGGAAGGGCATTTTTTTTTAAGCAGAGTAAAGACATTGTTTTTCAGATTTTTCCAGATCGGTTACAAAAATGTTAGACATTACTTAAAATCATAGCCGTTCTGCTTGAGAGGAACTAAATTGAAAAGTGAAGCAGTACTAAAGTTCATGCGACAGTATCCTGGCCTTAAATTAGATATTTCAGTGTTCAAACAAGGTGTGTAACACATCAGACTATTAACCTTTAGGAAGGACTGATGCGTTGTTTAAAAACTAACTTAGTGTGTATGGGTGGTGTGTTCGACGTGAGAACCCATTCTCAGTATTTTTTTAAGTCATCCAGTGATCCCCATGTTTGAGTATTTAGTTCTCTACAATAATATGTACGTCCCCTTTGAGCGCTGGACCTCAACACATAGTTTGATGACAAGTATGAATATGAAGGCATACCCAACTGTATAATAGGATTATTTTTTGAAACCATACGAGATACACATGATGGTGTACAACTTCATGACTTTTGTATTTGCTGAGATTGGGTCTGCTTTTTGCCTGTGTATAAGCATTTTAATGATTATGAATTATAATAAATCCCTATGATAAAAAATTAAAAACCAAAAATTCCCCTTGGATGGAGACATATCTCAGTCATAATTATAAAGCTTTTTAAATATGTAAGAACTAGGCAATATAATTCATATGGATGTGGTTTTTAATAACGCTCAATAAAGTCAGATTTGTTCCTCCCATCGTATGAATGCAGTTGCGTATTTTAATAGCCGCGTTCCTGTGTAGTTTTGATTATCCCAGTTGAGTGATTGTGTTTGTATGCACAGGAATGCTTTGTTCAAATGTATTTTGGATTTTCAGTAATCAAATCTTACCTTTATGTATAAAAACCCTTTATGTAATGTAAAATGTATAATATTGTACATAATATTCAGAATACAATTATTTTGGTAAATTAGTTTGTATTTTTAATGTCCCAGTTGCAGTATTTAATTATTTGAAATATATTGAAACTTGATAATAGCCAATAAAGCCCTAAAAAGCAAGTAGTAAATCTTTTTAAAATATGCGACTTCTTATTGGTTTCTGATCATAAAACATTGTTTATTTCGTTTTAATAAAAATAATTTTAAAAGGTACTAATCCATATTAATGAATTATACAATAACTTTCCCAGTCTGCTCCCGCTTTCCTTATCTCCTCTACTGGATTGGCACATCGCCACCACCCCCCTTTCCTAAAGAAAGCTTAAATTTTATTTGAGCTAGTTCTGGAGGAAGAGAAAAGCAAACAGGTGTGGAAAATGTAAGAGTATCATGTGTGCATACATGTAAGTTGCTGTTGGGTTATTTCTTACTCGTGGCACCATGTGTGTAGAGTAGAACTGCTCCATAAGATTTTTCTGGCTGTAATCTTAGGGGAGGCAGATTGCCAGGCCTTTTCTTCCACAGTACTGCTGAGTGGGTTCAAATCACCCACCTTTAGGTTAGCAGTTGAGCACAAACCATTTGTGCCACCAGGGGGCCTTGTGCACTTGCGCGTGCGCGCACACACACGACATGAAGCCCACCTGGAAAGCAACATTTTACTCACCTTGTGAAGCCCCTCTCACTGATGTTTGAGGGAGAACTAATCAGCCAGAGCTGGTCTACATTTATGAGACGAACAGAAATAAAATGTTACTTACATCTCCTGCCAATTAGTCCATGAGTTTTTGTGCAATCAGTAAGTCAAAAGCTTTTGTACCAGTAGCATAACTGGAAGGAGAAAAAAAAGGTGCATTTATTTGGGACAAGTAAAATGGAGCACAAAAAAGCTACACTAGTTTTTTTTTTTTTTTTTTAGTACAAATGTGCTGGTACAACTCGAGGTTGTTTGCAGAAGTGATTGAAAACCATCTGGGAGGAAGAGTATAATCAGAGCCACATGTAAGTCACAGGAGATTTTTATCTAGGAAAATTACTGACTGCCTTCATTGTACAAGGAGTGTCTGGTAGGATCTACTTTAACCCCACCTCACTCCTGTAAGGTTGATGGGCTCCCCCCTCTTGCAAAGCAGAACTTTGTCTTTTTAGAGCATTTCATATTGTTTAACTTCTGCCTGGTTTGAGTTCTTGTTTTGTTTTTAGTTCTTTTTACATTTTGGTATATCCATACTATGTTATGTTGCACAGCCATTAAAAAGAATGAATCAAGTCAATTTGTATTCTTGAATTTTACATTTCTTGGCTTCCACCGTACTGTCTGTTCCTAGTTTTCTTCCTACCATCTTGGATACTCTTTCTCAGCCTTTTTTGCAGCTCATCTTCTGATGCCTGTCCTTCAAATATCAGCATTCTTCAGGTTTTGTCCTTAAGATCTTTCCTCTGTTTAACCCTCCTCCTGCCAATGACATACAAATGTCTCCTAATCCATTTCAATCTAGCTTTGTCTGTGTCTCATCGTACCTCACATTCACAATTTTCAAAACTAAATTTGCTTTCTTTTCCACCTAAAACCAGCTATTCTTTCTATGTTCTGTATCTCAATTCAATAAGTTTTCTCAAACAGAAACATAAATTTGTTCTTGATTCCACCTTCTCTCCCTAGAGCAGCTAGCAAAATAACCTTCAAATTTGCCCATTTCTCTTTGTCCGCACTATCATGGTTCAGACCTCTGTTCTCTCTTACCTTGAGTGTTGAAGCAGTCCCCTAACTCATCTCTTTGACGGCAATCTCTAAAATCTGTGCCAGTGTGATCTAAAGATAACCCTAATACTACCGCATTACAAAATAACAAATCACTTTGCACACAGGAAACTTCCCAAACTCCTTTACATGACCCACAATTCTTCATGATCTGACCTCATCTTACCGCTTTAGCCTTAAAACTTACACTCTAATACTGAATCATAATATGTGTAGTGACTCATCTTTGTAAAAAGTACCTTTCTAATTTCTTGGCAACTGACTCTGACCCTTGTCCTCAGGGAAGGAAGTTGATCTCAGCAGAGCCAATAATACCACCCCAACTCCTTAGACAAAGTGCTTGCCCAGGGATGGGCACATAACCAAAGATTCACCAATATGATTCCTTCTCTGGGATTTTGTGGTGTTGGAATTGACCCCCATGGCTTATATTTTATCTTTTCAAGGATGTTTGGACAGTAACCTGGGAAGCTAGGGAGAGTGTTCTCCTCAGGGTCAGAGGGCAGACTTGTTTCCTGTCCAGGGTAGTAAAGATAAAGTCTCCCTGGAGAGCAAGGTTTGGGTAGGTTTGCTAGCAGCCCCCTTATAAGACAGGTTCCTTAAAATCAGGGATCCTCAGCTGGGACACAGGTCCACTGTGTGCAGCACTCTCCTGAAGTGCTCTGCATCACCCCCGTGGGACTTGAGGGGTAAGGGGAGCTGAGGTGAACGTGAAGCTCATGCTGCCTGCTGTGCTCTGAGAACTAAAGTTCTCTGTCTCTGACCTAGGGGGTTAGTGCCTTCTGCCAGCATTCATGAAACTGTGGCAGGCTAACTTGCTAGTTTGTAAGGCAGGTGAAAATCCCGCCCTGCACAATTCTTGACATTTTTTTCAGGCCGGAGCAAAAGAATAATAGCATTTCTATTTCCCTTCCAATGGCAAAGCTTTTGTATAATGAATTCAGAGCCACTGGTGTCCATTTTCTCCACTCTGTGGAGAAGACAGCCTACAGAAGTAGAGAACAAATCTAGCTCAGAAAGAGAAGCAAAAGGCAGAGGCAGAGAGGAAGAGAATCATGACATTTTTTCAGCCCCATATCTTGTCATTCCTGATGCCAACCAGGTTTACCCATAGGTTGGTCAATGAACCAATACATTTGCTTTTTCATTTTGCTAGTTGGATATGGACTTCTGTCACTTGCCACCTGAAATCCCTGACTAATACTTGAATAATATTCAGTTCCTTGAAATCACCATGCTCTCTCATATCATGGTATATATGCCATGTACTCACCCCAGAAACACTGCTCAATTCCTATTCCTCCTTCTCTCCTTTCTCTGACTGATTACTTGGTCTCTCACCTTGTATACCACTTCCTTTAGGAAGGGTTCACTTCTTACTCACCATACCCTCAAGTTTGGATTGCATACCACTTCTATGTTCTCCTACAGCATCCAGTATTTCATTTCACATACCTACCACACTTTGGGTACCTATCACAATGTATTGACATGGCCTATAAATTTGTCTATGCTCTCCTTGACATACAAGGTCTGTGAGACTAGGGACCGTATTTCTCTTGTCCGTTATTGCTTCCTTAACACTGGCATAGTGTAGATCTTCAATAAATATTTGGAAAATGAATATCTTACAGTCTTCACCTGTGAAAGGGCATATTAATTATTATAAGATCATACAATAAATAATTTGGCAGAGCTAGGATTTCTTCCCAGGTGAATCTGATTCCAAAGTTAACAGTTCATTTCTACCCCAGACTACATCATTGCCTTGGTCATATTCTGAGTTCATTTATTAAGAAGAGGTGTCATAAATTTTCCATAACAAATCTTAGGAGAGGCAAAAAAAAAAAAAAGACTGAAGTCTCAGCCATAGGGTCTTAAGGAGGAATTAAGAAATTAGAATTACTTGACCTGAGAAAGAGATGGCTAAAGGAAGGCATAACATAGTCTATCATCTTGGAAGCATCAACTCTAGCATGGAGGATAAAGAATTTCTTGAGAAACAGAGACTGGAGCTATAAAATTTGGAGAGGTTTTTAAATTAGGATATTTTAAGTTATCAATGATGATTTACAAGACTCCTGCCTAAACAGAAAGTAGATGGAATATCCTCTTAGAATGTCTTCAGGTCTGTTAGGTAACGTTGTGGGAGAGTTAGTTCACTTTGTAGAGCAGCCTCTGTGTTCATCTCACTGGCTGTCCATTTCTCAGCACACCACCTACTCTTCTATTCTTCATCTGTAGCCAGATTTAACCCTATAACCACAGGGGTGACCCAAGAACTGAGATGGGCCAATTGTTGTAGCCCATCTTCTAGGCCACGGTGATTGATCCAGGAATGAGAGCGTGTCCCAAAGTAGTCCTTGAACCTGCACCCCTGCGATTTCTGTACTGAGGCTGGATAAGAGAAGTGGCTTGTCATGGATTGAATTGAGTCCCCCCCAAAATATGTGTCAACTTGGTTAGGCCATGATTCCCAGTATTGTGTGATTGTCCTCCATTTTGTGATTGTAATTTTATGTTGAGAAGATTAAGGTGGGATTGTAATACCACACTTAGGTCACCTCCCTGTCCAAGGTAAAGGGAGTTTCCCTGGGGTGTAGCCCACACCACCTTTTGTCTCTCAAAAGATAAAAGGAAAGGGAAGCAAGCAGAAAGTTGGGGACCTCATACCACCAAGAAAGCAGTGCCGGGAGCTTCCTTAGTACCCAAGGTCCCTGCGCCTGAGAAGTTCCCCGACCATGGGAAGGCTGATGACAAGGACCTTCCTCCAGAGCCGACAGAGAGAGAAAGCCTTCCCCTGGAGCTGACACACTGGATTTGGGCTTCTAACTTACTAGAGTGTGAGAGAATAAGTTTATCTTTGTTAAAGCCATCTGCTTGTGGTATTTCTGTACAGCAGCCCTAGATAACTAAGACATGGCTTTTCTGATGATGGCAGGAATTATGTATAATTATGTATGACTAGAGCTGCCGGGAGTTGCAGTTCTCATTACATTAGCAAAACTCGTTGCAGCAAGAAAGATGAAGGCAACCCAGAGAGAGGAGTAGGAACGGAGTAGAGAGAGAAGAAATGTGAGCAGGGTTGGGGAGAGACAGAGACCCAGAAAGAGAATAGTGTTCAGATTCCCAGGTTCTGACATCTTTTGATTTTACTTGCCAGTAAATCTCCCTCTTGCTCTCTCTTTTCCTAGAGAATACTGACTTAGTTGATCACTAAATATCTTAAGGTGCAGAGCATTATTAGTATGACAGAGGGAATACTTTCAATTAACTTTCAGTCATCTTGCCCTAAATGCCCTGTTCCCCGTTGCCGTTGAATGCAGCGTGCGCTTAATAAATATGGAAAATGACATGTTTTGGGGCAATCTCTTGATCGCCATCTTTTCCTTTGGATCTGTCTTTGAGGCCCACAGGATCTGTGATAAAAGTTCAGGGATTATTGTAACTAAGTTATGAATGCTTATATATCTCCATTCTTTAGTCTACACCAAGGATTGGCAAACTTTTGCTATGAAGGACCAGATAGCAAATCTTTTAGTCTTCGCAGGCCAGAGGGCATCTGTTGAAACTACTCAACTCAAATGTTGTGCTGCAAAAGCAGCCAGAGGTGATGCTTCAAGGAATGAGCATAACTGTATTCAAAAAAGAACTTTATAAAAAAGGATGTGAACAGGGTTTCACCAGCTGACTGTAGTTTGCCAGCACTTGGTCTATATGGCCCAAACAATTACCTCAACAGAAAATAGAGAATTTGGGGGTCTGTAAATATCAAGGAAAGAGCCCTGGTGGTGCAGTGGTTAAAGTGTTTGACTGCTAACTGAAAGGTCAGTAGTTCAAACCTACCAGCTGCTCCAAGGGAGAAAGATGTGGCAGGTCTACTCTGTCCTGTAGGGTCACTGTGAGTCAACTTGACAGCAAGTGAAAGTATCAAGGCTTTCTAGTTCTTTGCTATAAACCCTTCTATTTTAAGTTGGCAAGCGCTCAACGTTATCTTAGCTGCTACATTTGTACACTATTTTAAGTAATGGGAAATGAAATACTTTTGTCCTTTACCATCTTGGCTGACCTTGTTCTCCCCCTTTCTTGTATGTTACTAATGGAGCTTGAAATTAAATGTCATTTCTGTTCATCTGTTAACACACACAGCATTTCCCGTAAAGTACATGTTTCCCAAAGAACTGGTTCATTGGAAATGTGGGTTTGAGCAAGATGAGATGACATCTTTTGCTCTAATATGTCCTTTGTTCTTTTAAGATTTAAAGTATGGGAACAAATTACAATGGCTGCCCATTAATACATTGTTGCTGTTGTTGTATGCTGGCCAGTCAATTTCAACTCACAGTTACCCCCATGTGATAAAGTAGAACTTCCCCATAGGGTTTTCTAGGCTGTATATAATCTTTATGGAAATAGATCCCCAGGTCTTTTTTCTCGCAGAGTGGCTGTTGGGTTTGAACTGTCAGCCTTTTGGTTAGCAGCCAAGTGCTTCACCATTGTGCCACCAGGGCACCTTTTATTAAAAAGAGTCAAATTTGTTGTTGAGTTTTGGCCTCAACTTTGTAGGTGTCTGATTCTTGTTATGTTGATGTATCCCAGTGGAATTGGACTTCTTTTGTTTTTCATAAAAGTAATTAAAACACCTACCTATTTCCTTAATCCTGGCCAACTAACTTCTGTGGTGGTTTAACACTATGTCCACAAAATCTTTTCTACTTCTCTCATCAAGTGGTGGAGCTTAATTCCCCTTCCTTAGAGTGTTACTACCTTCTAAGAAGTAGAATTAAAGGGAAGTTATTCTTTGCCTCAGATGTTACATCATAAAAGACAATGCATGTGGAAAGCAGTCTTCCAGTTTCTCACAAAGCTCAACATACGCACATCATACAGTCCATCCATTACGCTCCTAGGTACTTACACAAACAACGTGAAAATGTATGTCCATATAAAAACCTACGCACAAATGTTTGCAGCGGGTTTATTCATAATTGCCAAAAATTGAAAGCAACAAAGATGTCCTTCAATAGGTGAATGGATAAACTGTGGTAATCCATACAATGGAATAATATTCAGTGATAAAAAGAAATGAGCTATCAAGCTATTGCTTGATGAACCTTAAATGGATACTGCTAAGTAGGCCATAAATGTATATTGTGAAGAAAGGAGCCAGTCTGGAAAAGCTACATAATGTATTATTTCAGCTATATTCTTGAAAAGTCAAAACTACAGAGACAGCAAAAAGACCTTTGGTTGCCAAGGGCATGGGGAAGGGGGAGAGATGACTAGGTGGAGCACAGGGCATCTTTAGGACAGTGAAGCTATTCTGTATGATACCGTAATTGTGGACATGTGACATTGTGCATGCGTCAAAACCAGTAGGACTATACAAAACAAAGAGTGAACCCAAATGAAAGCTATGGACTTTAGTTAATGATAATGTATCAGTATTGGTCCCTCGACTGCAATAAATGCACTACACTAATGCAAGATTCTAACAATAGGAGACATGGTGTGCAAGAGAGAGGAGGAGAATAGGAGAACTTTCTGTACTTTCCATACCATCTCTCTGTAAACTGAAAACAGCTCTAAAAAATGAAGTCTATTTTAAAAAATAAAACAATGCAACTTTCCCCATGCTTTCTTTCTTGGATCATTAACTTGAGGGGAAGCCAGCAGCCGTGTATGAAGCTATTCATGCAGTTTTACTGTGAGGCCCATGTCTGGGTGGCAAGGAATTGAGGCCAGCAAGGACCTCCTTCCAACAACCCACATGAGAGAGCTTGGCAGCAGATTCTCCAGCCCAAGTCAAGCCTACAGACAACTACACCTTCATTGCAACCTCATTAGAAACCGGAGCCAGAACCACCTACCGAAGTTGTTTCCAGATTCCTGATAATAAATGCTTATTGTTCTAGTCCAGTAAGTTTTGGGGCAAGTTTATGCACAGCAGGCGATAACTAGTACATCTTGTAAGGGATGTTTATGGCTCAAAGTGGAGAGGGGCCAGTGGTAAAAAGTTCTGCTAGAAGCCTGGCTGAGATGTGTTGGTGAAGGAAGATGGAATTCTATTTAATGAGGTGAAAATTTTAAACCAACTTATTTGTTCAAAATTATTAGATTATTTTTGTTAAACTGTATTAGCCTCTAATGCAGTGCTTCTCAGCCTTGGTTGAACACCTGGGGAGTGTTCAAAACAGTGATGCCTGGTTCTCTCTCCCAGAAATTCTAATTGCTCTGGGCTGCAGCCTGTGCATTAGGGTTTTTAAATTTCCCCAGGTGATTCTAATGTGCAGCCAAGGTGGAAAACTACTGCTCTAATAGTTAGAGGTTGGGAAGTGTAATGTTACGCCCTCTGCCTCCCCAACATCCCTCCCCTAGACGGTAAATTATATCGAAAGCAAGTCTCAGACTAAATCTGCAAAGCAAATATTTACAGGCAAGCAGAAACAGACATCTAAATTGTTCTGAAGCTTCCATGAAGTTCCAGCTCCTTTTCATTTTAGACCATCTGAATAGGCACCAGGCGTGAAGAGTTTGTTCAAAACAGATCCTATGAAATTCCAGGAACAGAATTTAACCAAATTTCTAATCAGATTCTGTCCCTGTCTTCTGCTAAGTGGGCTATGTCCTTCTCCAGTGGGTTCTGGACTCACTGGACTCTCATCCCTCTCTGTGAGAAGGTGGGGGTGCTTGTACAATCACCTTCCAGCCCACCACATGTTTGGAACAGCATTCATTTCACCCATACAAAACCAAAATAGTCCTGGTTTGAGATGAAGATAGTCAAAAAGCTTGTGGGAGCAGCCCCTGGAGTGTGCACTCTGGTTAAAGCCCCAATTCTTTAGCCCTGGCTACACATTAGAGTCACTGGGAAAACAACGAAACCCAAAGCCCTAGCCCACCTCAGTCCAATTAAATCAGAATCTTGAGGGTAGAGCTGGGTGTTGGTATTTTTAAAAAGCCGATCAACAGATTGTAGTTACCAGAGGCTAGGATTGTGGGGAGCAGTTACACTATAAAGGGCTAGCACACAGGAATGAGTTTTTGGGGGTGATGAAACTATTTTAAGTCCTGATTCTGGAGATAGTTATACAAATCTACCTACCTACCTACCTGCCTATCTATCTATCTAAACCACAAACCCATTGCCGTGGAGTCAATTACTACTCACACAAATCCGTGTTACTGTTGTTGTTAGGTGCTGTCAAGTCGTTTTGGACTCATAGCAACCCCATGTGACAGCACAGAACAGCCTCATAGGGCTTTCTTGGCTGTAATCTTTACAGAAGCAGATTACCAGGTCTTTCTCATGCAGAGCTAACGGGTGGGTTCAAACCACTAAACTTTTGGTTATGTGTTAAAATCTGTAGAGCTGTACAATAACAACAATGACAAAAAGTCAATATTATTGTATGATAATATTAAAAATAAGGTAACATAATGATAAAGAAAAATTTTAAAACCCCTCATATGGTATATCTAGGGTTGAAAATACTGAATTCAATTTTTTTTCAAGTTTGCAGTAACTTAGCCGTCTCTGGAGCATGCGTTCACAGTTAGGGAACCACCAGTGTTAATTCTCTCTGTAACTACCCTCCCCTAACCACACCCACACCCAGACTTATGAAGCACACCCCAGTATCCATGCTGAAGTATTCAGTGAATTACAAAGAGCATAATAGTGAGGTATGGCTGTCTTTTCAGAGTCACAGTGGGGAATTTCAGAATATCGCTGTGAGGAATCGCATAAATCAATAGTGCTGTAATCTCTGCTCTTGGAGAAAAACTCAGAATGCAACTGTTTTGTCTCAAAAGAATAGTTCTCAAACCTATAAGCTGATTTTTCTAGACTAACAAAGAATCTTAAAGGAGAGGAGTTTGGTGGCTTAAAGTTTCATTTCTGACTAAGAACCTAGGAAGAAATACATTTTATACCACGACCCAGTATGCATGAATATGTGGGCATGTATTACATCAGTGAAATAAAATTTTCAAAAAACAATACTCATGCTTTTACTATTTTATTCTATTTTATGGGAATGTTGGTCATGAGTCAGTATATTGACATTATGATCAACTAATAGTGAGCAAAATTCCAGTTTAAAAAATTCTGGAAGAATAGATGCAGTAGTCTATGGTTATTACTGCTATAATGCAAAGAGACCAACAGGAATTTGACCTTTGGGTGCACCATTCGTCAACTTTCTGAAGTTAGATGAGTTTCCTGATCTTTCTACCCCTCCATTTACTCATTTAGTTTTGGTGAAATGAGTGCCTTTATGTGACTTTTTGCCTTGGTGTTTGGAAAAACAGCTTAAGAGTTTTTCCTTTAAGCCCTGAGAAGTTACTTTTGCCCTCGTTTTCTGCCCCAGAGAGTTTGTTACTTTCATCCAGGTCGATTGACATTTCCTGGACAAGCTGTAAATAACTGATGGTTGGATACTTTTTAGCCTGGCCCTGGGCTGTAGCTGACCCTGTGATTGGTATTCACCTTGCAAGGATTGGCCAATATGCTATGCAAATGAAGAAACTATTGACTATGCAAATCGTCTTAGGCTGGGTTCTCTAGAGAAGCAAAACCGATGAAACAAATATATATACATAAAGTGAGAGAGATTTATGTCAAGGAAATGGCTCACAGAGTTGTAGGCTGGCAAGTCTCAAGTCCTTGGGTTATGCGTCAGGCTTGAGGCTTCTCCTGACTCACGTAGCTGCAGGGAATGATGAGCCCAAGATCAGCAGGTCAGATGGCTCACAGGCTGCAGAGGCCAATGAATCCCAAGATTGGCAGACAGCACAGCAGGCCACTGGCTCAAGTTCTAAGAATTGGATGTACAGCAAGCAAAAGCCAGTGAGCTTTGCCAGAACATCCATATGTATTAGATGCAGGCCACAGGCCCAAGGAAGCTCCTCTTACACCTGATTGGCTGATCACATAAGGTCACATGATGGAAGTGATTACATTATATCACAAAATGGAGGATTGCTGTATCATTACATAACTGCCAAAGTACATCATTATTTATCTGCCAGACTACATCATTATGTAACTGCCAAACCACTGGGAATCATGGCTAAGCCAAGTTGACACACAATCTTAACCACCGCATAAATGAAGTTATTATAGAGTACCATGCAAATGAAGTGTCTGTGACCTACCAACAGGGGATTGGTCAGTTCGTGGCCCTGGTCTGTGACCTTGAAATTGATGAGGAGTTTGTGTACATACGCAGCCAAGCCCACAAAATTTTTTCAGATAAGAAGAAGGAATAAGCAGAAAGGAGTAAAGGCAAGAGAGAAGGGAGAAGACGCGGAAAGACAGGAAGCAAGGAACCTCCTGAAAGAGCTGTGACATGGGTCAAGGACTGTAACACTGAAGACAGTGAGAGGCCTCGAAGCAGCCCAACGGCTGAGTCTGTGTAGCAGAATTGGTGGTGACAGATGGCAGGGCCAAGAGAAGCCTGTCCTGAGGGGACCAAGAGGAGACCTGCCCTGAGGGGGTGGAGAGGAGGCCTATCCTGCGGGCACTGTAAGGAGGCCTGCTGAGAGGTGGCACAGACAGCAGAGAGAAGGGCCTACTTCCTTGCATGGAAGAGAGGAGATGAGAGAGTTGTCCTGGCACTGAAGATGGGAGACTTTGCCTACATGCTTCGTGATCCTGAGTTGAAGCCTGTTGCTTCATTAATAAATGACTTAACTGTAAGTATGATCTGTGAGTTCTGTTTGGCATTGCAACAGAGTACTGACCCCAGAAGAGAAGTAGAGTGTGCCATGGGAAGGATGGCTGGTATCAGAATTGGTAAAAAGGTTGGAGGTGGAGGTATGTCTGATCTTCACCTTCTGAGAATCAGCTTTGGGCTGATCCTGGTCATTATCCCCCTGAAATTAGACACGTTCTGAGGCTACTACCACCATTTTATATTTGTAAAATGGGAAAAACTGTAGCATCCTTCAGGTTGTGGTTGGAATCACTGACTTTCCATCTCACTAGTCCAACTCCTGACCTTTGCTTCTCTTCCTCTACAATTAAGACTTGCTGAGAGAGAAGCTTTACTTGGAAAACCTGAATGATTTCTTAGGTCAGAGGCCAGAGACTGTAGATTGGTTTATCTTCTCTGTTCTTTGAATGTTTTGTGGAAACTAGGCTTTATTATGAGGGGCCGTATTGGCACAGTGGTTAAAGTGCTCAACTACTAAGCACCCACCAGCCGCTTCATAGGAGAAAGATGTGGCAGTCTGCTTCTGTAAAGACTGACAGCCTTGGAGACCCTATGGGGCAATTCTACACTACCCTGAAGGGTCACTATGAGTCGGAATCAACTGGCCAGCAACGTGTTTGTTTTCTTGGTTTTTGGAGGCTTTATTATAACATCAGCCATCTGTCAGTTTATTGTACTCTGGTAATCTGCATGTTGCTGTGATGCTGGAAGCCATGCCACTGTTATTTCAAATACAGCAGGGTCACCGATGATGAACAGGTTCAGCAGAACTTCCAGACTACTTCTGAAAATCAGCAAATGAAAACTTTGTGGATAACTGCAGATTGTCCTATATAGTGCTGGAAGACAAGCCCCTCAGGCTGGAAGGAAAATGGCCCAGGACTGGGCAACATTTCACTGCCAACTTGGTGCATCTAACGCCAACAAGCACAGGCTTTATCAGAACTTTCGTTTCGTGAAATATTTGAAGACCTCAAAACAATATAAATTCTTAAATTTCCAGTGACTTGGGCCTCTTTGGCTGAAGGAAGAAGAGTAAATGTAACAGGTGTTCTGGCCAAAAAAGGTTGACGACATAATCCAATTCAGTACGCTTACTCCACATCCTCACTTTAAATTAACCAGGAAAAGTTTCACTTTTATGGATTTACTTTATGGAGAACTAATAGTATATTGGGAATAATAAGGTGATTGTCACAGCTAAAGAAGTAATTGGTACAAACTGTCTCTAGGGAAGGATGTGGCCACATAGTCAAACAGAGCTGGCTCTGTTTGCTCACTTCTGAGTGTTCCAGGCTGGACGTCTCTGAATTTAACCAAGCTTAAGTTTATTCAAATTACTCACTAGGGAACTTTATAAAACTTTGGAGACATGGACAATAATACTATATATACGGAAATATAAGTCATGCGAAATACAGGTGAATACCAAGAAGTAAAAGCCCAAGGCAAAAGCAGCTACCTCATTCAGCCTCTTGCTTTTGTCATTTTGGGGAGGGCCAAAGTGGGAAGTGTTGCCTCACTGCAGCCACCCCTGCTGTTTATTCACAGCATGGACAGCAGTTCAAATTAAAAAACAGCTGTTGTTCAGCCTAGTGTCTATTCAAGATCAGGAACTTTCCAAAACCATAGAGGAAGAAAACATAGCAATCCTGATGCAACATTGGTGGCTAATTATGGGTAGGTCAATAGGTTTAAAACTCCCTGCCAGTTTTCACATTGCAAAAGCTGGTTAAGAAACTTTTTGTCATTGTTGTTGTTGTTGGTAGGTGCCTTGGAGTTGGCTCTGACTCATAATGAACCCATGTGTAACCATCCTCACAATCATTGCTATGTTTGAGCCCATTGTTGCAGCCACTCCGTCAACCCCTCCCATTGAGGGTCTCCCTCTTTTTGCTGACCCTATGCTTTAACAAGTGTGATATCTTTCTCCAGTAATTGGTTCTTCCTGAAGACATGTCTAATGAAAGCAAGACAAATCTCACAATCCTTGCTTCTAAGGATCATTCTGGCTGTACTTCATCAAAGACAGATCTGTTCGTTCTTCTGGTAGTCCATAGTATGTTCATTATTCTTCACCAATACCACAATTTGAATGTATTCAGTCTTCTTCGATCTTCCCTTTTCATTGTCCAGATTTCACATGCATATGAGGCAATTGAAAATACCACGTCTTCCTTCAGGTGTACCTTAGTCATCAAAGGGGCATCTTTGTTTTTTAATGCTTTAAAGAGACTCTTAGTGCTGATTTAGAAGCAAGAGAACTAAGTTATTTGAAGTGTGACAAAATTATTAAGTTGGTTAAAGAGCACAATACATGTTTAATAAGAATGAAACTGGACTGGGGGAAAATATCAGCTAAAACATGCAATTAGAAAGGGTAGAAACATCAACATTTAATCTGAAAATGATAGGTTTAATCATCTGCTTGGGCCAATGCAAAAGGAGGCTTTGGAATGAAATCTTGGCTTGTTCCTTTGAAAGTGCATTCGTATTTATTTGTATTTAATGTGAGGTCCCTGGGTGGTGCAAATGGCTGCTAGTCAGAAGAGTGGAGGTTCAAGTCTAGTCAGAGGCACCTTAGAGGAAAGTCCTGATACTCTACTTCAGAAAAAATCGGCCATTAAAAGCTCTATAGAGCACAGTTCCACTCTGACACACATGGGCTCGCCATGAGTTGGAATTAAGTGGATGGCAATTTGTTTAATGTGTACATACGCATTAAAATCTGGACTCGTGCATAATCCCCATTAGTGATACCACAGAAGAGTCACGGGCAAGAGCCTCCATGTCTGAATGCCCTGGGGAATCTTACCCTGGCCCTCTTTAAGCTTCACCAGTACACTATCTCACAGGACTGTTGTAAACTCCAAAGAGCCATAGTAGGCACCAGGTTCTCCTGAGTTGTTTTTTCCGTCTGGTTTTCTTTAACCAACGTACTAATGTTTGAAATTTCTTTCACTGAACACTAAGACTAAGACTTGAAGTCTTCAATCAGGGCCAAAACGTTTGGCACAGGGTCGTGTCTGGAAGAGGTAGGTTACCCACCTCCACAGACTCTCTGGTAACTAAAAAGTGTATCATTAAATCCTCATGACTTGGGGATGGGGTGCTCTTGGCTAAAGAACCTGAGGATGCTGGTTCCCTGGAGGCTGGGTAATGAAGAAGAATGGCTGCAGACTTGTTTGCTAAAGCCTGCCCACTGTCTTTACCTTGAGCTGTGAATGAAGTAAAAAAAATATTTTTTGTTGAGGTTCAAAGATTCTGGCCCATGTGAACTCCAGGAGTAGTTTCTCTAATCCTTAAAAGTGGTTGAACTTGATTTCTTAAATGATTTAGTACCTTTATTCTGCACCACTACTTTGAAGTGGATGTTACTAGTCCCTGGGAGCATCTTCTGTGCTTTCTCTTTACAGCTCCTCAGAGCTGTGGAAAGACAGATGCACACAGCCAAGACTAATAGAATGGAAACCATGATTCCAATTCCTTTTCTCTGTTTCTCCCTTCTCAATACCAGATCTATAAATGCTCTTGACTTTTGAGGACAGATCAGATGAATTAATTACCTGTGTATATCCACCAGGCACTCCTTGGAAACCGTATGGGGCAGTTCTACTCTGTCCTATAGGTTTGCTATAGGGTCGCTATGAGTCGGAATCGACTCGATGGCAATCGACTCGACTCCATATGACAGAAAAAGTGTATATGTGGGCTTTAATTTTTTGGAAGTCCATGGGTACTGCAAATGGTTAAAACTCCTGACTGTTAACTGAAAGGCAGCAGGTTTGAGTCCAGCCAGAGACATCTCAAGAAAAAAGCCTGAGAATATATGATGAGCCATTGAAAACCCTATGGAGCACAGTTTTACTCTGTCGCACCTGGGGTCACCATCAGTTGAAATTGACTTGAAGGCAATTGGTTTATATTCTAGGGAGTTTTCTTATTTAATATAGAACTTTTGCTAACCATTAAAGATAGCCATAGACATTAGTAAGCATATTCTATGAAAGCGGCACAATGCAGCATTGATTTGAGCTACAGTACATGGATCTGAGATCTTATTGCAAGCATACGATCTGTTTTAATGACAAGATAACTCAGAAGGCTCCTTTATATATAGAACTGGTGAATTAATTGGGATTACATTTACTTGTCTGTATTCCACAGCCTGCAACTTGAGGGGTAGCATTCAATTATAATACTGCCTCTCCAATATTTTTTCTGCTTTGAAACTGTAACCGTGCCTTTACCTTATGTATGAAAAATTAATGGACTGTCGTTTATCTTTTGGTGGCCAGAATAAAGAACTAGTCAGCACACTCATCTCATGCTCTTCTCCCATTTCTTTCTCTATGTTATTTCCCCAGGGATATGGTTCTGAACCTCCTTCTACCAGGGTATCTTTAAGAGATGCCAAAAGAAAGCAAGGTTTTCCACTGATCCAAACATACTTAAGTTCCAAATGTGAAACGTGAAAAAAATTCTAACTGGAAATATTACTTTTGTACCACTTGAAAGACACGTATTTCTCCCTGTTGCTTAGTCTCATGTTTCTATTTCTTAGAAAGCCAAAGAATTGCTAAAATCAGGTGAAAAAATTAGTAGCTCTAAGCCCCAATCCACTTAGTTGTTCTTTTTCAATAAAGTTAAGTTAGAGTTTCAGAATTTAACGTAGGTTGCCATGCAGGGCCGGATTACCCAATAAGCAAGATAGGCAAGGGCCCAGTTGTGCCTTCCCACCAATACTCAGTGCACAAAAATATGCAGTGCACAATGTCACCTGTCCCCCACCACATCAAAGATGTGGTAAAAGCCATGTGAAATTTCTCACTCACCACAGATTAGCAAGTAAACAGAATTAAGTCATTCGTACCTTGGTCAATGCAAGCTGGTGCATACCATGCTTACTGTTTAATCCACCCCTGTATATCAAGAGCAAAATCTAAATGTGAATAATTTTTCTTTGTCCTTCTTATTTCAGACTGGAAATATTCCTGGGGTGAAAAATGATAAGCTTTTTGTGTGAACAAGTAAAACAAATGGTTCAAATGTTTTTGTATAACTACAAAGTGGCTTCATGTAGTCAGAATTGACTTCAGCAATTTTTTTCTAGTGTCGATTTAGTAAAATAATTGACAAATTCATTGTTCAATAATTTCACATTTCCTTGATGAATGGATTAAATGTAGCTTTTGAAATTCTTTTCAAAGCCATCGCATTATCTTTATGAACAACCAAGAATGGAGAAGGAAAAGTCATCCATTCTGAAAAGACAATGGAAGTGGGCCTGACTTTTCCTTCCCCAAGGGCTCACTCAAGCTAATTGTAGAATATGAGAAGACTAAAACATTATCAGGGAGCTCCAGTAATGCAGTGGTTAAAATGCTCGGCTGCTAACCAAAAGGCAGCAGTTCGAAACCACCTGTGGCTCCGCAGGGGAAGCATGAGGCAGTCTGCTCCCATAAAGATTTACGGCCTCAGAAACCCTATGGGGGAGTTATACTTTGTCCTATAGGGTCACTATGAGTCGGAATAGACAAGGTGGCAGTGGGTTTGAGTTTTTTTTAAACTTTATCTGTCAGGTAGGTATGAAATATCTATTAGTAATGTTAATGGAAGAAATATAGTGCTAGTTTCACATCACTGTGTAGCAACAAATAACTGACAGAGATTAAGCTTATTTTAAGGCTTAAATAAGAGATTTAAGAAAAGTGGTCGTTTTAGGTAAATTCAGACCACGTGCCTTGGTGGCTCAGTGGTTAAGAGCTTGGCTGCTAACCAAAAGGTCAGTGGTTAGTAATCCACCAGCCACTCCTTGAAAATTCTGTGGGGGCAATTCTACTCTGTCCTCTTGGGTCGCTATGAATCAGAATCAACTTGATAGCAATGAGTTTCACCTTCGTGTCTTAACTATTCCAAAAGTTTTAGCTGTTTAAAAAACTTAGTAAGAATATATTGTTGGTATTCATACATTTGAACTGGCAGTTAAATAATTTTATATGGTAAGCATGTTGTTTAATTTTCATTGAATTTTGTCAGACTCAAGGATTAGGAAAAAATTCAATAATATCTACTACTTTTGAAAATGTTGGTGTAATCTCCATGTACCTTAACAGAAAGAATTCACAAATACTTATTGAACCTCTACTGGGCCCAAGGCACATCTCTGTGGAATGTTGTTGTTTCATTTATCTGGAACATGATTACTATTGATTAAAATATTTTTATATTTGCCCCTGACTGTTTGCAATATGTAAGGAAGAGCATGAGATATTAAAATAAGGAATACAAAAAGATATAGTACTTGTCCTCAAAATCTTTCAAATAAAAACATACTATATATTTTTTTTTTATATTATGAAGTCCCACGTGTCTGTCATACTGTGTGGGCTTGGTGTTGCTGTGATGCTGGAAGCTATGCCACCGGTATTCAAATACCAGCAGTATTCAAATACCAGCAAACAACAATATATTCAAATACCAGCAAACAACAATATATTCAAATACCAGCAAACAACAATATATTATGAAGAGTTGTTGTTAGGTGCCATCAAATGAATTCCTACTCATAGCGACCCTATGTACAACAGAACGAAACACTGCTCGGTCCTACCTCATCCTCACAATCATTGTTATGCTTGAGCCCACTGTTGCAGCCACTGTGTCAATCCATCTGGTTGAGGATCTTCCTCTTTTTCACTGACCCTCACTTTACCAAGCATTATGTCCTTCTCTCCTGATAACATGTCCAAAGTAGGTTAGACAAAGTCTCCCTATCCTCACTTCTAAGGAGCATTCTGGCTATACTTCTTTCAAGGCAGATTTGTTTTTTTGGCAGTCTGTGGTACATGCAATATTCTTTGCCAATGCAAAATTCAAAGGCGTCGATTCTTCTTTGGTCTTCCTTATTCATTGTCCAGCTTTTGCATGCATATGAGGCTATTGAAAACACCATGGCTTGGGTCAGGCACATCTTAGTGCTTAAAGTGACATCTTTGCTTTTAAACACTTTAAAGAGATCTTTTGCAGCAGATTTGCCCAATGCAATGTGCTGTTTGATTTCTTGACTGCTGCTTCCATGTTGATTGTGTATCCAAGTAAAATGAAATCCTTGACAACTTCAATCTTTTCTCCATTTATCACAATACGGCTTATTGGTCCAGTTAGGATTTTTGTTTTCTTCAGGTTGAAGTGTAATCCATACCGAAGGCTGTGGTCTTTGATCTTCATCAACAAGCACTTCAAGTCCTCTTCACTTTCAGCAAGCAATGTTGTGTCATCTGAATATCACAGGTTGTTAATGAGCCTTCCTCCAATCCTGATGCCCCGTTCTTCTTCATATAGCCCAGCTTCTCAGATTATTTGCTCAGCATACAGGTTGAATAGGTATGGGGAAAGGACACACCCTGACACACACCTTTCCTGTGGTCAAACCACACAGCATCCCCTTGTTCTGTCCAAATGACTGCCTCTTGGTCTAAGCACAGGTTCCTCAGGAGCACAATTAAGTGTTCCAGAATTCCCATTCTTTGAAACGTTATCCATAATTTGCTATGATTCACACATTCAAATGCCTTTGCATAATCAATAAAACACAGGTAAACATCTTTCTGGTATTCTCTACTTTCAGCCAGGATCCATCTGACATCAAAAATGATATCCCTGGTTCCACGTCCTCTTCTGAATCCAGCTTGAATTTCTAGCCGTTCCCCGTCAATGTACTGCGGCAACCACTTTTGAATGATCTTCAGCAAAATTTTACTTGCGTGTGATATTAATGATATTGCTTGATAATTTCTGAATTCTGTTGGATCACCTTTCTTTGGAACGGGTACAATATGGATCTCTTCCATTTAGCTGGTCAGGTAGCTCTCTTCCAAATTTCTTGGCATAGATGAGTGAGCACCTCCAGCACTGCATCCATTTGTTGAAACATCTCAATTGATATTCCGTCAATTCCTGGAGCCTTGTTTTTTGCCAGTGCCTTCAGTGCATTTTTTTTTTTTTTTTCAGTGCAGCTTGGACCTCTTCCTTCAGTATCATTGGTTCCTGATCATATGCTACTTTCTGAAATGGTTGAATGTCGGCCAATTCTTTTTGGTACAGTTACTCTGTGTATTCCTTCCATCTTCTTTTGATGCTTCCTGAGTCATTTAATAGTTTCCCCATAGAATCTTTCAATATTGCAACTCCAGGCTTGAATTTTTTCTTCAGTTCTTTCAGCTTACTATGAGGAGAGAGGAGCAGGCTTGGTAAGTGGTCATGAGGACTGACTGCTACTTACTAGTCAGGTAATCATGAGCAAGTTAGAAAACTTCTCTGCATCGCAGTTTCCTCATCTATATATGGAGGCACTGATATTTGTATCTATCTGAGAGGAGTATTACATTATTAGCTACATGGAAAATGCTTAGAACACACTTGGCACACAGTAACCTCTGTATAGGCATTAGCTTTGTTACAATAAAAACTAGTGCATATAAATATTTAACATTTTTATATAACAATATTGAAAAATTCTTTTAGCGTACAAATATTCCCTAGAAAATAGTTTTCAGAGTCATTGGTTAGCTTGGTAGTTATAAACAAATTATTTGAGATAGTAATTGGTTTTTCTATTGGCAAAATTGTCTATTTCAATGTAATGAGTGGTTTTCCATTGCTTGATGTGATTTACTCTAAAATTGAGTTTACTGTTAAAAGTGAATCAGCTGGAAAACTTAAATATTTGAAGACTATGAATTGCAGTGGTGTGTTTTTGATATATGTGGGCGTTAACGGTTCCCTTTGGAGGTCTTGTGACAATGGTCATGAGGAAGTTTGGACTTCCCCTCCTTTACCCCATAAAAAGAGATACTGGCCCACGCAGAATGGGACAGTCACCTTGAGCATACTCTGGTTATGGATTCCTGTGTTCAAATAGGAATGTTCTGCTACTGTGAACCTCTCAGGCCAACTACATATCCTTGGACACCTGCTGCAACTGACAAAAACCCACAATCTGGGAGCAGTTGAGTTACCCAATTTTTTTTCTTCCCCAACCCAGTCAAGGCTGGTGTGGGAGTTGAGTGGATGTGGGATGATCGCAAAGCTTGTTGAGTGCAAGTCCTCCACTCCCTACAGAGTAATATATTATTTTGCATTGGCAAGCAATATTTAAGAGGCATGATAGATGAATAGTGGTGGGAGGAAGTGAATTTAGGTGTTTAAGGCGGGGGCATAAACCTGCTGCTACTGATTTCAACTATAGCACCCAGTGCACTTGATATGGTACAGCTGAATTGGGAAACCTGCACTGGACCTGGTTCCACCACTCAACAAACCTTGCGAAAATTACTTGCCTGTTTGCAGATTTACTTGTCCCCTCTGTAAAAGGAGGGTGGTTGTGGACCAGATGTTCTGTAGATACAATTTATCAATGTCCTCAGCTTGAAAAAGACAGGCTGCATCCTTCTCCCACATCTCCAAACGTGTCATCATTTCCTTCCATCACACACCTCCTTCCTGCAAGTAATTTTTATTATTGCTACCAGCAATAACTTCTCGTAGAATTAAATTACTGTTAGATATTATCTTAAGCACTAGTTAGAAATGCTGTAAAACAGCATTTCTCAAGGAAGTTGATAAGTATTACAAGGTAAACGGCTTCATGCTAAAATAAGGTTGTGAAATTCCAGGTTAAGCCATGTTTGTTAAACTAACGTTGTGTGAGTGACCATATAATTTATTGTTCAACCTGGGATACTTATTTATTTATTTATTTATTGTACTTTAGATGAAGGTTTACAGGACAAACTAGTTTCTCATCAAATAGTACACACATTGTTCTATAACATTGGTTAACAACTCCACGACATGTCAACACTCTCCCTCTCAACCCTGGGTTCCCCATTACCAGCTTTCCTGTTCCCTCCTGCCTTCCAGTCCCTGCCCCAGGGCTGGTGCACCCCTCCAGTCTTGCTTTGTTCCAAGGGACTGTTCAATTGTTGGCTGAAGGGGTGAACCTCAGGAGTGACCTCATTGCTGAGTTGAAAGGGTGTCCAGGGGCTGTACTCTCAGGGTTTCTCCAGCCTCTGTCAGGCCGGCAAGTCTGGTCTTTCTTTTCGAGTTAGAATTTTGTTCTACATTTTTCTCCAGCTCTGTCCAGAACACTCTATTGTGATCCCTGTCAGAGCAGTCAGTTTGTGGTAGCTGGGCACCATCTCGTTGTTCTGGACTCAGTCTGGTGGGGGCTGTGGTAGATGTGGTAAAACTGGGATACTTTAGAGGGAGGGAGTATTCATTATTATGCTGAAACATAGGCATAAACCAGAATTGTCCCAGGCAAGCATGTATGTATGATCACCCAACTTATTGTCTATCTTATTAGAACTTTTAAGAAGGTAATGAACATTTTCTTAAGAAGGAGATAGGTAGGTAGATAGATAGATAGAAAGACAGAAAGAAATACAGGTAGATAGGTAAGTAGATAGGTAGGTAGATGATAAATAGCTTCTGTCATATCAACTCTAACTTATGGAGACCGATACAACAGAATGAAAATGTTACCTGGCCCCACATCATTCTCTTGATCACCGCCATGTTCGAGTCCATTATTGTAGCTATTGTGCTAATCCACCTCACCAAGGATTTCCCTCACCCTTGTGGGCCCTTTACTTCACTAAAGGTGATATTTTCCTTTACCAATTGATTACCCTGATAATCAGTCCAAAGCAAGCTCCTAGGACAATGTTCTGTTGTGACCCCTAAGATTTTCACTGGCTAGTTTTCAGAAGGACATCACCAGGCCTTTCTTCTTAGTCTGTTTTAATCTCAAAGTTCCACTAAAGCCTGTCCACCATGGGTGACCCTGCTGGTATTTGAAATACTGGCAGTAGAGCTTCTAGCATCACAGCAACATGCAAGCCACCACAGTTTGACAAACTGACAGATGCGTTGTGGAAGAAGGAAATAGCATGTAGCATTTCCCAAAAGAGTGTTCGAAATATATAGAAGGTCTGGATGGAACAGTATTTGTGAAATGTTGCTTTTAAATGTGTACTTATAAACAATACATTTTCCACCCCATCTTCATTTCAAATTTAGGAGGAAACCACATAAAAATCAAAAGAAGGCAATATCATTTCTATATATGTTTAAATGCCTACGGATGATGTTAAATTCTTTAATGAGGGACCTTTAGTTGTATTATATAAATCCTTGGAATTAAAAGTTTCTAAGGGTGGTTAATGTGCCATTAACTTTTTAATAATGTTATAGTACCCCAGGAGGAAATTAGACTTGTCCCTAAAGATCTTTAGAGCAGTCTGCCTATTTTGCCTACATTTTCATCATGGTGACTTTCGATGCTAAGAGTCTTATGGTTGTATCAGAAAAATGCTTTATTGTAAGTCCCATTCATTTATGGACGTAAGGTCATTTAACTGCAGATTCCCCTGTTGCTGAAACTATCCCTCTTATAACTCTAGCAAATGTTTCCTACTTTATAACATGATAAAAAAAAAAAGAAAAACACGATAATGAGAGTTTAATGGCACTCTCCACCCTCAAGGAAAAAAGGTTTTCAGCACATTAGAGATATAGAGGCTTGGCTTTCCTTGGAAAGACAAAACACAAAATTGACCCCAGTTCTCAAATTTAAGCCTCCAATGGTTAATTGAATCTTATTCTTGCATGTTTCAATCTGTTTTCAAGGGGCCCCAAATTCACTGATTAAAACCTAGCAAGGGGAAGAAGAAAGCCAAGAATCATGGCTTAGGGCATGAAGAAAGTAGGACACTGTAGTTCAAAGGAAAATGAACAGCCCTTCAAATAATGGTGAGAAGGGAGGGAAAAGATAACCACTTAGTTGTTCTGAACAGTATGAGTAGACTTGTGTTATTGGCAATACCTATAGCACCTGCTTGAACCAAGGTAAGTAAAGGGAGTTTGAGGGTGACTGGTGGCGGGAGGCCCAGAAAATGTCCAGGTTCCCTGAGCAGAGCAAAAGTCACAGAAAAAGCTCAGCTTGCCTTAGAATAGCAGCTGGCATGTTGTAGGCACTCAGCAAACAAGTCAATATATTAATTATTCAGTAAGTATTTGTTGAATGAATAAAAGGCTCACAGTAATCATATATTCCCTCAGTGTTGTGGTTGCGCTAATGCTAACTCATAAATTAGGAAGTGCTGTTTGAATTTAGAGATAAAATATTAATTTAGAACAGTTTTTTTCTGATTGTGTTGTGTGTGAAATCATAAAACAGAAGAAAAAAAAATGTACACACCCTTAGTTCTCCCTTGAGCAAACCATTGAGATTCAGATTCTTGGCAATTTTAGAGAGGATAATATTTGCCCTACTTTCTCACTTGACTGTTTGGGAATCAAATTATATACCATAAATCCATATCAAGTTGATATGGATGTATTGTATGCAAGCATATAGGATTATTATTCTTTGGGGAGATAGCACTGATTTCCTTTAGAAAGTTTTTCCTCATTGAGTAAGTGTTCACATCTCTACATATGGAGAAAATGAATGCAGAGATGCAAGGCTGATGGTGTGTGTATGCTATTAGCAGCGTGGCATTCAGTAGCAATTCTTAACTTCTCAATGTGTGCTGGATTCTCCTAAGACAAACTCATGTCTGAGTCTTGCCCCAGAGATTCTAATTTAATTATTCTGGGATAGGGCCCAGGCACAGGTATATTTTAAAAGTTCCTCAGGTGATTCTGTATGTGGGTAGATTTGAGAACTAGTATTGTAAACCAGTTAGGGATGGGAGAGGGAAGGGGGAGAAAGACAGAGCCTATAAATTTTTTCCTATATTCATTCAACAATTAATTACTGAACACCTATTCTGTGCCAGACACTGTTCTAAGCACTGGTCGTATGTATTAATGATTGCTATAGGCAAAATCTCTACCTTCCTTGAGCTTACATTCTAGTTTGGAAGGGCTAAAAATAAATAAATACATATTTCCTTGATTCTAAGATACATATATTTTCATAATTTAAAATCTCAAAAATCGTTATGCAATTTACAGTGAAATTTATGAGAAAGCATTGCATTATATTAGATGGCTTTATTTTTTCTTTCTTAATGGTAAATAAAATACTGGTTATATCTTATAATCTAAGAGATCTTAGATTCAATAAAATATAATTTCAGATTAAGTTGAGGATATCAACCTCTCCATAAACAATAAACCTTCAAATCACAAAATACAAAAGGTAAAAATCTCAACCAGCAGAGGCAGAGCCAAGATGGTAGAATAGACAGATGTTTCCGGCAAGCCCTCTTTACAACAAAGACCAAAAAAAACAAGTGAAACGAGTATATTTGTGATAAGCTGGGAGCCCTGAGCATCAAAGGCAAGCGTAGACAACGAACTGAGGGGTAAGGGGAAGAAGAGACCATTCCAGAAGTGGAGAAGAGTTACCAGACCTGAATCACGGGGAGCCCTCAGGCACCATTCCAGGAGCAGTGGCGGCAGCAGTGGTGGGCTGGTACCAGCGTTTGGCAGCAGTTTTCTCAGGGAGAAGCAGCCAGCCACACAGCCTATTCACACCTCTGGAAACTGAGGAGAACGGCGCTCCCGGCAAAAGCTAAGGACTTGTGTATATTTTACGGCGTCCTCCCCACCCCAAGCTGGCCTCAGTGGCTGAATCCCTGGGCCTGAAATAGACCCTGATCAGCACCTAGAGCCATCCTCCCAGCCTTGGGGAAGGAAAAAACTTGCAAATGGGGAGAAAAGATAATTTGCTAGCTCCATTAACCAGGGAAGCTCAGGACAGAAGTAGCTCCTGTCCAGGCATAAACCATCCACGGACCTTGAGTACCTTTCCCTTCTGCATGGACCTGTGTGGGCCTATTTTGGGAGAATAGGCCCTTGTTGGCAAACTCCAACCATTTCAGCTGTGCAGTGGAGAGTTGGGTGTTTGACATTTGACACTGCTTTGCCTATTTAACAAAGTCCTCACCTGCCCACATCAGGGAACTAAGGGCTGGTAGCTCCACTCAGGTCACCCAACCACCCGTGACAGGGTCCAAAGATAACTGGTACCTCCCAGTCCTTACAACCAAAAACTTTGGGTGGCCATGGTCCCTCTGCAGAACCCACCCACCAGCATGCTCTAGGGAACAGAGATGCATTTTCCTCAGAGACACCTGGGGGTCGGTTCTCAGATCCCTGCCTTGTTCAGAGTGTGACCCCCTGCTGCAATCAGATACCAGTATATATGCCAATCACCCCTGCCCCTCTAAGACTGTAGGACAGAGCCTGTACCACACACTTGATATCAGCTACCTGGAAACCTGAGCTGAATTCATACAAGAAAACTGAATGGACTCCTTGACTAATATACCTGATAACAGCTCTAGCCAGCTGGGGACAGGACACCAGAGTTCCAAAGGTGAAAATAACCAAGTTAGCTCACTTACACAACCCACAGGGGTATACCAAAACAAAACAAAGCAAGAAGCTATGACACAGTAAGCAAGCATAAACTAATACAATAAGTTATAGATAACTGTCGATATCAAGTCACTTAAAGAAACAGACCATGATCACCTCAACAGGCTCTCAAAACAAAGGATCCAGGTATCTTCTAGAAGAAAGTGCATTCCTGGAATTACCAGAGGCAGAATACAAAAGTTTAATATACAGAACCCTTCAAGACATCAGGAAGGAAATGAGGCAATACACAGAACAAGCCAAGGAATACACAAATAGAGCAACTGAAGAAATTAGAAAGATTATTCAGGAACATAATGAAAAGTTTAATAAGCTGGAAAAATGCATAGACAGAGAGTAATCAGAAAATCAGAAGATTAACAATAAAATTACAGAAATAGACAACTCAATAGAAAGTCAGAGGAGCAGAATTGAGCAAGTAGAAGCTAGAATTTCTGAACTCGAAGATAAATCACTTGGCACTAATATATTTGAAGAAAAATCAGATAAAAGAATTTAAAAGATGAAGAAATCTTAAAAATCATGTGGGACTCTATCAAGAGAAATAACCTATGAGTGATTGGAATACCAGAACAGGGAAGGATAAGAGAAAATACAGAGAAAATTGTTGAAGATTTGTTGGCAGAAAACTTCCCTGATATGGTGAAAAATGAGAAGACATCTATCCAAGATGTTCATCGAACTCCACATAAGGTAGATGTTAAAAGAAAGTCACCAAGACATATTATAATCAAACTTGCCAAAACCAAAGAAAAAGAGAGGATTATAAGAGCAGCGAGGGATAAACGAAAAGTCACCTACAAAGGAGGGCCAATAAGAATAAGCTCGGACTACTCAGCAGGAACCATGCAGGCAAGAAGGCCATGGGATGACATATTTAAAAAATTGAAGGAAAAAAATTGCCTACCAAGAATCATATATCCAGCAAAACTGTCTCTTAAATATGAAGGTTAAATTAAGATATTTCCAGGTAAACATGAGTTTAGGGAATTCGTAAAAACCAAACCAAAACTACAAGAAATACTAAAGGGAGCTCTTTGGTTAGAAAATCAATTATATCAGGTATCAACCCAAGGCTAGAACACTGGGCAGAGCAACCAGAAGGCGACCCAGACAGGTAAATCCAAAAAAACAATGCAAGATTATTAAAAAAAAAAAAGCCCAAAACAGGGTAACAGTGACGTTATCATATAAAAGAAGACAACATTAAAATAATAAAGAGGGACTAAGAGAAATGTAATCATACACCTTCCATATGGAGAGGAAGATATGGCGATACAAAGAAATAAAAGTTAGTTTTAAATTTAGAAAAATTGGGGTAAATAATAAGGTAACCACAAAGGAGACAAACTATCCTACTGATCAAAATAAAATGCAAGGGAAAAATGCAGACTCAGCAGAAACAAAATCAGCAACAACAAATATGAGGAAAGGACAATATATAAAGAAAATCTACTCAGCACATAAAATCAAGTGAGAAAAAGAAACTGTCAATAACATACAAAAGACATCAAAATGATAGCACTAAATTCATACCTATCCATAATTACCCTGAATGTAAATGGACTAAATGCACCAATAAAGAGACAGAGAGTGGCAGAATGGATTAAAAAACAAGATCCGTCTATACGCTGCCTACAAGAGACACACCTCAGACTTAGAGACACAAAAAAGGAAAAAATATATCAAGCAAACAACAATCAAAAAAGAGCAGGAGAGGCAATATTAATTTCTGACAAAATAGACTTTAAAGTTAAATCTATCAGAAAGGATAAGGAAGGACACTATATAATGATTAAAGGGACAATACACCAAGAAGATATAACCATATTAAATATTTATGCACCCAATGACAGGGCTGCAAGATACGTAAAACAAACTCTATCAGCATTGAAAAGTGAGATAGACAGCTCCACAATAACAGTAGGAGACTTCAACACACCACTTTTGGTGAAGGACAGGACAACCAGAAAGAAGCTCAATAAAGACATGGAAGATCTAAATGCAACAATCAATCAACTTGACCTTGTAGAAATATACAGAACACTCCACCCAACAGCAACCAAGTATACTTTCTTTTCTAGTGCACATGGAACATTCTCTAGAATAGACCACATATTAGGTCATAAAGCAAGCCTTAGCAGAGTTCAAAACATTGAAATATTACAAAGCAAATTCTCTGAGCATAGGGCCATAAAAGTGGAAATCAATAACATGAAAAGCAGGAAAAGAAATCAAACACTTGGAAACTGAACAATACCCTGCTCAAAAAAGACTGGATTATACAAGATATTAACGATGGAATAAAGAGATTCATCGAATTCAATGAGAATGAAAACACTTCCTATCAGAACCTTTGGGACACAGCTAAAGAGGTGCTCAGAGGCCAATTTATATCAATAACTGCACACATCCAAAAAGAAGAAAGGGCCCAAACCAAAGAATTAGCCCTACAACTTGAACAAATAGAAAGAGAGCAACAAAAGAAACCCACAGTCACCACAAGAAAACAAATAATAAAAATTAGAGCTGAACTAAATGAAATAGAAAACAGAAAAACAATCGAAAGAATTAACAAGATCAAAAGCTGGTTTTTTTTAAAAAAATCAACAAAATTGATAAACCAGTGGCCAAACTGACAAAAGAAAAACAAGAGAGGAAGCAAATAACCTGAATAAGAAATGAGATGGGTGATACTACAACAGACCCAACTGAAATTAAAAGAATCCTATCAGATTACTATGAAAAACTATACTCAAATTTGAAAACCTAGAAGAAATGGATGAATTTCTTCCATTTAGCTAGGAATACACTACCTACCTAAACTAACACAAACAGAGGTAGAACAACTAAATAGACCCATAACAAAAGAAGAGATTGAAAAGGTAATAAAAAAATTCCCCCCCCAAAAAAAGCCCTGGTCCCGACAGCTTCACTGCAGAGTTCTACCAAACTTTCAGAGAACAGTCAACACCACTACTACGAGAGGTATTTCAGAGCATAGAAAAGGATGGAATACTACCAAACTCCTTCTATGAAGCCACCATATCCCTGATACCAAAACCAGGTAAAGACACCACAAGAAAAGGAAATTATAGACCTATATCCCTCATGAACGTAGACGCAAAAATCCTCCACAAAATTCTAGCCAACAGAATTCAAATAACATATCAAAAAAATAATTCACCATTACCAAGTGGGATTCATACCAGGTATGCAGGGATGGTTCAACAACAGAAAAACAATTAATGTAATCCAACATACAAATATAACAAAAGAATCACATGATTTTATCGATTGATGCAGAAAAGGCATTTGACAAAGTCTAACACCCATTCATGACAAAAACTCTCAGCAAAATAGGAATAGAAGGAAAATTCCTCAACATAATAAAGGGCATTTATACAAAGCCAACAACCAACATCACCCTAATAGAGAGAGCCTGAAAACATTCCCAGTGAGATCAGGAACCAGACAAGGATGCCCTTTATCACTGCTCTTATTCAACATTGTGCTGGAAATCCTAGCCAGAGCAATTAGGCTAGATAAAGAAATAAAGGGCATCCAGATTAGCAAGGAAGAAGTCAAAGTATCTCTATTTGCAGCTGACATGATCTTATACACAGAAAACCCTAAGGAATCCTCCAGAAAACTACTGAAACTAATCGAAGAGTTCAGCAGAGTATCGGGATACAAGATAAACATATAAAAGTCAGCTGGATTCCTCTACACCAACAGAAAGAACATTGAAGAGGAAATCACCAAATTAATGCCATCTACAGTAGCTCCCAAGAAGATAAAATACTTAGGAATAAATCTTACAAGAGATGTAAAAGACTTATACAAAGAAAACTACAGTACACTTCTGCAAGACCAAAAGAGACTTACATAAATGGAAGAACATACCTTGCTCGTGGATAGGAAGACTTAACATTATAAAAAAGTCAATTGTACCAAAAGCGATCTATACATTTAATGCAGTTCTGACCCAAATCCCAAAGACATTCCTTAATGAGATGGAGAAACAAATCACCAACTTCATATGGAAGGGCAAGGGGCCCCGGATAAATAAGGCGTTACTGAAAAAGAAGAACAAAGTGGGAGGCCTTACTTTACCTGATTTTAAAACCTATTATACCTTCACAGTAATCAGAACTGCCTGGTACTGGTACAACAACAGATACATGGACCAATGGAACAGAACTGAGAATCCAGACATAAATCCATCCACATATGAGCAGTTAATATTTGCCAAAGCCCCAAAACAGTTAAATGGGGAAAAGACAGTCTTTTTAACAAATGGTGCTGGCATAACTGGATATCCATCTGCAAAAAAATGAAACAAGACCCATACCTCACTCCATGCACAAACACTAACTCAAAATGGATCAAAGACCTAAATATAAAATCTAAAATGATAAAGATCATGGAAGAAAAAATAGGGACAACATTAGGAGCCCTAATACATGGCATAAACAGAATACAAAACATTACCAAAAATGACAAAGAGAAACCAGATAACTGTTGAATTCTATTGGCTGGAATTTTGTTGAGGATTTTTGCATCTATGTTCATGAGGGATATAGGTCTGTAATTTTCTTTTTTTGTGGTGTCTTTACCTGGTTTTGGTATCAGGGATATGCTGGCTTCATAGAATGAGTTAGGTAGTATTCCAACATTTTCTATGCTTTGAAATACCTTTAGTAGTAGTGGTGTTAACTCTTCTCTGAAAGTTTGGTAGAACTCTGCAGTGAAGCCGTCCGGGCCAGGGCTTTTTTTTTGTTGGGAGTTTTTTGATTACCGTTTCAATCTCTTTTTTTGTTATGGGTCTATTTAGTTGTTCTACTTCTGATTGTGTTAGTTTAGGTAGGTAGTGTTTTTCTAGGAATTCACCCATTTCTTCTAGGTTTGCAAATTTGTTAGAGTACAATTTTTCATAATAATCTGATATGATTCTTTTAATTTCAGTTGGGTCTGTTGTGATGTGGTCCTTCTTGTTTCTTATTCAGGTTATTTGTTTCCTTTCGTGTATTTCTTTAGTCAGTCTGGCCAATGGTTTATCAATTTCGTTAATTTTTTCAAAGAACCAGCTTTTGGCTTTGTTAATTCTTTCAATTATTTTTCTGTTCTCTAATTCATTTAGTTCAGCTATAATTTTTATTATTTGTTTTCTTCTGGTGCCTGATGGATTCTTTTGTTGCTCACTTTCTATTTGTTCAAGTTGTAGGGACAGTTCTCTGATTTTGGCTCTTTCTTCTTTATGTATGTGTGCATTTATCGATATAAATTGGCCTCTGAGCACTGCTTTTGCTGTGTCCCAGAGGTTTTGATAGGAAGTGTTTTCATTCTCATTGCATTCTATGAATTTCTTTATTCCCTCCTTAATGTGTTCTATAACCCAGTCTTTTTTCAGGAAGGTATTGTTCAGTTTCCAAGTATTTGATTTCTTTTCCTTGATTTTTCTGTTATTGATTTCCTCTTTTATGGCCTTGTGGTCTGAGAAGATGCTTTGTAATATTTCAATGTTTGGATTCTGCAAAGGTTTGTTTTATGACCTAATATGTGGTCTATTCTAGAGAAAGCTCCATGTGCGCTAGGAAAAAAGTATACTTTGCAGCTGTGGGGTGGAGTGTTCTGTATAAGTCTATGAGGTCACGTTGGTTGATTGTAGCAATTAGGTCTTCCGTGTCTCTATTGAGTTTCTTACTGGAAGTCCTGTCCTTCTCCGAAAGTGGTGTGTTGAATTCTCCTACTATAATTGTGGAAGCGTCTATCTCAGTTTTCAGTTCTGTTAAAGTTTGTTCTATGTGTCTTGCAGCCCTGTCATTGGGTGCATAAATATTTAATATAGTTATATCTTCCTGGTTAATTGTCCCTTTAATCATTATGTAGTGTCCTTCTTTATCCTTTGTGGTGGATTTAACTTTAAAGTCTATTTTGTCAAAAATTAATATTGCTACTCCTGTTCTTTTTTTGCTTCTTGTTTGCTTGATATATTTTTTTTCCATCCTTTGAGTTTTAGTTTGTTTGTGTCTCTAAGTCTAAGGTGTGTCTCTTGTAGGCAGCATATAGACGGATCGTGTTTCTTTATCCAGTCTGAGACTCTCTCTCTCTTTATTGGTACATTTAGTCCATTTACATTCAGCGTAATTATAGATAAGTATGTGTTTAGTGCTGTCATTTTGATGCCTTTTTATGTGTGTTGTTGACAATTTCACTTTTCTACTTACTTTTTTGTGCTGAGATGTTTTTCTTTGTAAATTGTGTGTTCCTCATTTTCATAGTAGTTGAATTTATGTTTGCTGAGTCATTATGTTTTTCTTGGTTTTTATTTTGAGTTGTGGAATTGTTATACCTCTTTGTGGTTACCTTAATATTTACCCCTATTTTTCTAAGTAAAAACCTAACTTGTATTGTCCTATATCGCCTTGTTTTCCTCTCCATATGGCAGTTCTATGCCTCCTGTATTTAGTCCCTCTTTTTGCTTACTGTGATCTTTTACATATTGACTTCAATGATTCCCTGTTTTGAGCATTTTTTTCTTTTTACAATTAATCTTAATTTGTTTTTGTGATTTCCCTATTTGAGTTGATATCAGAATGTTCTGTTCTGTGACCTTGTGTTGTGCTGGTATCTGATATTTATTTTCTGACCAATTTCCTTTAGTATATCTTGTAGCTTTGGTTTGGTTTTTGAAAATTCTCTAAGCTTGTGTTTATCTGTAAATGTTTTAATTTCACCTTCATATTTGAGAGAGAGTTTTGCTGGATATATGATCCTTGGCTGGCAGTTTTTCTCCTTCAGTGCTCTGTATATGTCATCCCATTGCCTTCTTGCCTGCATGGTTTCTGCTGAGTAGTCTGAACTTATTCTTATTGATTCTCCTTTGTAGGAGACCTTTCTTTTATCCCTGGTTGCTTTTAAAATTTTCTTTTTATCTTTGGTTTTGGCGAGTTTGATGATAATATGTCTTGGTGATTGTCTTTATGGATCAATCTTAAATGGGGTTCGATGAGCATCTTGGATAGATATCCTTTCGTCTTTCATGATGTCAGGGAAGTTTTCTGCCAACAGATCTTCAACTATTCTCCTGTATTTTCTGTTATCCCTCCCTGTTCTGGAACTCCAATCACACACAAGTTATTCTTCTTGATAGAGTCCCACATGATTCTTATGGTTTCTTCATTTTTTTTAATTCTTTTATCTAATTTTTTTTCAGCTATATTGGTGTCAATTCTCTTATCCTCCAGGTCCTCCACTCTGCATTCCAATTGCTCGATTCTGCTCCTCTGACTTCCTACTGAGTTGTCTAATTCTGTAATTTTACTGTTAATCTTTTGGATTTCTGAATGCTGTCTCTCTATGGATTCTTGCAGCTTATTAGTTTTTCCACTATGTTCTTTAATAGTCTTTTTGATTTCTTCAACTGCTTTATCAGTGTGTTCCTTGGCTTTTTCGGTAGATTGCCTTATTTCATTTATGAGGTCATCCCTGATGTCTTGAAGCATTCTGTAAATTAGTTTTTTATATTCTGCATCTGGCAATTCCAGGATCGTATCTTTATTTGGGAAAGATTTTGATTCTTTAGTTTGGGGAGTTGTAGAAGCAATCATGGTCTGCTTCTTTATGTGGCTTGATATCGACTGCTGTCTCCGAGCCATCTATAAGATATTGTAATGATTTATTTTATATTTACTCACTGAGTCTTATTTGGTTTGTTTTCTTTCAATGTATGTAGATGGGCTACTAGATTGCTGTACCTTGATTGTTGTAGCCCTTGAATCACTTATGTCCTATTACCAGCTTGCTTGGGCTGTTACCAGATATATAAGCCTAAGAGTCCATTCACTATTCTTGAGTAGAATCTGATTTTGGGTCACCAAGTGTGTGGTGTAGACTGTCACCTACCCACCTAGAGAGGTAGTGGTGATAGTTGTGTGCACCAGATTCTAGTAGCAGCAGGGGTTCACACTCCAGGGGGGCAGGATGCTGACAGGCTTCCCCCAAGTGCCAGTGAGGTAGGTTTGTCTTTATTCCTAAAGCACCTTGGTGGGTGGGCTCTGCAGCTGTACCTTAGGCCCCTAATGCAAGTACTTCTACAGATTGGTAGGTGTCACCATCCTCAGACCCCTAAGGTAGAAGACTTGGTGGTCTGGGGGGAGCTTCAGCCCTCAGTTCCCCATTGTGGGTCAAGGAGGGCTCTGTTTAATACACAGAGATATCAAACCTGGGAAACTTGTCTTTCCAGCAATCTGCTAAAACAATGACAGTCAGATCCCTATCAGAATTGCCTTTGCATTATAATAGTCACCTTGCTCCCTGTAGGGATGAAAGCCCAAGACTGTGGATCTCATATGCTTGGCTGGAGCTGGTTCTGTATTTTTAGTCCAATTTCTGGATGTCAGGGAAGGATTTTTGGTCCCTGGGTTTTTTGTAGCTGCTTCTTTCAGGCCAGGAGAATGCGTTAGGAAAAGACAAAAAAAAAAAGCAAAAAAAAAAACAAAACCGCAGGGCACTTCACTCTCTGGCTCAGGAAATTCCAATGTTAATGAAGCCGCTTGGGAAGGGGAGGGGAGGGATCAGATAGATAGGAGAATGTAGCACCACGGAATGTGGACAAAGTTACTTATCTTTCTTGGTGATGACTGTTTTATCTGAGATTCCCGTGGAGTGTGTAGCCTGTGTGCATTGGCTATGTCAAGATTGCCCTCGAGGGTCAGGCCCGCGTCCTGTGCTTGTGCTGTCTCAGAAGCTGTGGTCAGTTCCTCCTCTCCCAGTCCAAAGCCCAGCACCAAGTTTCTGCAGCTGGGATGCCACACTCCAGGCTCCAAATCCAGTCACTGCCTCCTGGAGACTTCTCCTCCTGTCAGCCGCTTAGCTGCGCTGCCTGTGTGCACTGGCTGAGTTTCCCCCAAGGTCACTTCTGGGGGCTAGGGCTGCATCCCATGTTTGCGCTGTCTCAGGATGCCATGCTCAGCTCCCCTGCACCCAGTCCAAAGCCCAGCGCCAAGGTTTTCTGACTGGGACGCTGGCTCCAGGCTCCGAAAACAGTCGTAGCTTCCCCGTGGTTGCTCGTTTTCAGTCTCTGTCACTCAGGTCAACTCTTTAAGTCTGTGTTTGAAGGTCAGGGTTTGTAGATTGTCATGTATGTGATCAATTCACTTGTTTTTCCAAGTCTTTGTTGCAAGAAGGATCTGAGGTAGCTTCTGCCTAGTCAGCCATCTTGGCCCCGCCTCGTGAATTCTTATAATAGTGGTCTCATATGATATCTGTCCTTTTGCGACTGACTAATTTTGCTCAATATAATGCCTTCCAGATTCATCCATGTTATGAGATGTTTCTCAGGTTCATCATTGTTCTTTGTCTTTGTTTAGTATTCCATTGTGTGAATATACCATAATTTGTTTATCTATTCATCTGTTGATGGGCACTTAGGTAGTTTCCATCTTTTTGCTATTGTGAATAGTGCTGCAATGAACATGGGTCTGCATATATCTATTTATGTGATGGCTTTTATTTCTCCAGGATATATTCCAAGGAGTGTGATTGCTGGGTCGCATGGTACTTCTATTTCTAACTTTTTAAGAAAGCTCCAAATCAATTTCCAAAGTGGTTGTACCATTTTAGATTCCCACCAGCAGTGTATAAGTGTTCCAGTCTCTCCACAACCTCTCCAGCATTTATTCTTTTGTGTTTTTTGGATTAATGCTAGCCTTGTTGGGGTGAGATGATATCTCATTGTAATTTTGATTTGCATTTCTCTAATGGCTAATGATAGTGAGCATTTCCTCATGTTTCTGTTAGCCACGTGCATGTCTTTTTTGGTGAAATGCCTGTTCATATCCTTTCCCCATTTTTTAATTGGGTTATTTATCTTTTCATGGTTGAAATTTTACAGTATCTTGTAGATTTTAGAGATTAGACCCTGATCAGATATGTTGTAACCAATTTTTTTCCCCCAGTCTGTAGGTTGTCTTTTGACTGCTTTGGTGAAGTCTTTGGATGATCGTAAGTGTTTGATTTTTAGGAGGTCCCAGTTATCCAGTTCCTCTTCTGGCGTTTGCACATTGTTAGTTATGTTTTGTATTCTGTTTATGCCCTGTATGAGGGCTCGTAACTTTGTCCCTGTTTTTTCTTCCATGATCTTTTTCATTTTAGATTTTATATTTAGATCCTTGATTCATTTGAGTTAGTATTTGTACAAGGTATGAGGTATGGGTCTTGTTTCATTTTTTTTTTTTTTTTTTGCAGATGGATATCAAGTTATGCTAGCATCATTTGTTAAACACCCAAAAAGAGGCTGTCTTTTTCCCATTTAATGAACTTTGGGCCTTTGTCAAATATCAGCTGCTCATAGGTGGATGAATTTTTGCTTGGATTCTCAACTCTGTTCCATTGATCTATGTATCTCTTGTACCTGTACCAGGCTGTTTTAACTACCATGGAGGTATAACAGGTTCTAAAATCAGGTAGCTTGAGGCCTCCTGCTTTGTTCTTCTTCTTCAGTAATGCTTTACTTACCCAGGGCCTCTTCCCCTCCCATACGAAGCTGGTGATTCATTTCTCCATCTCATTAAAAAATGTCATTGGAATTTGGATCGGGATTGATTGTATTTGTAGATCACTTTGGGTAGAACTGACATTTTCACCATGTTGAGTCTTCCTATTCATAAGCAAGGTATGTCTGTTTTGGTTGCTTGCAGTAGTGTCTTGTAGTTTTCTTTGTATAGGTCTTTTATGTCTCTGTTTAGGTTTATTCCAAAGTATTTTATGTTCTTAGGGGCTAATGTAAATGTTATTGATTTGGTGATTTCCTCTTTGAAGTTCTCTTTGTTGGTGTAGAAGAAGCCAACTGATTTTTGTATCTTTATCTTGTATCTGGAACCACTGGTGGTGCTGTGGTTAAGAGCTATGGCTACTAACCAAAAGACTGGCAGTTCGAATCCACCAGGCACTCCTTGGAAAACCTACAGGGCAATTCTACTCTGTCCTACAGGGCTGCTATGCATCTGAATTGACTCGATGGCAACGGGTTTGGTTTTTTTTTTTTGGATCTTGTAGCCTGATACTTTGCTGAAATCTTCTATCAGTTCCAGTAGTTTTCTTGTAAACTCTTTCCTTTTTTCCGTGTATAAGACCATCTGCAAATGGGCTACTTTCACTTCTTCCTTACCAATTTGGATGCCCTTTATTTCTTTTTCTAGCCTAATTGCTCTGGGTAGTACCTCCAGCAGAATGTTGAATAAGAGTGGTGATAATTTTTTAAAGGGCATCCTTGTCTGGTTCTCATTCTTAAGGGGAATGCTTTCAGACTCTCTCCATTTAGGATGATGCTGGCTGTTGGCTTTGTATAAATGTCCTTTATTATGTTGAGGAATTTTCCTTCTATTCCTGTTTTGCTGAGACTTTTTAATCACGAATGTGTGTTGGACTTTGTCAAATGACTTTTCTGTATAAATTGAAGTCTTGTGTCTTCTACTAGCATTCATCAAACTGTGGTCGGTTAGCTTGTTAACTTGCAAGTAAGGTAAAATTTCAGACCCTTCACAGTTCTTGACAATCAATTCCCTCTTCAAATAGCCTTTTTGACTTTTGCTAACTTTCAAATATAGTTACTGTGGAGATGATTAATAGAACACAGCATCCCAAGGGGCAAGACAGATGGTGGCCAACATAATATCCCTCAATGTACACAATCAAAACAAATCCAGGATAGTTGATCAGAAGACTGAGGACAAGTTCCCCAATAAAAAAACTATGATCCCATGTGTAGTTTCCAGAAATGAGCCAATTTTCAAATCCAGAACCTACATAGTGAAGCAAAGGCAGAGTTTCCAGGAGAAAGGGCACTAAAATACATATGGTAATGATTTCCTAGACCTTTCCCAAAACAACCTACAAAGTAGCAACATAATTACCCTGTTGTAGTGGGGGCTATGGGAGTTAGGTAATAATGGAATCTTACTGGTCCACAGAACCATTAGTGATCATTTTCTCAATCCCAAATGAATCAGTGTAATAGACATACTCAGTAGTTGGCAAACCCTCCACATTAGTTCCTTGGCCTGAGGGGTAAGGACAATGGGGGAGGCCAAGTGAAAGCCTCTAAAACTGTTCTATTTACCTTAACAAGACAGTAAATCAAAACAATTTAACACACCAGGGAGAATGGCAGAGATTACTACTGCCTTTAGAGGACTAAAGGATGCAGACTGGTGGCCCCCTCCATATTTGACTTGACTGATCCTGAAGGATGAGAATAAACTGTATCACATGGGATGTATTTGCCAGAGAAATTAATTGGTGTATAATAGGAGGCCAATGATCTGGTGAAAAGCAACCTTTTCCAACCCTATCACGAAGGGGGTCAGAAACACTTTGCATTTACTTGGGATGGACAGTAGTATATATTTGTGGTCTATGTTAGTTCTTCCTTCCTTTGTTATAGTCAAAGAAAACTGGTCTGTTGAGAAGATCTACAGGCCATCACATTGGTCCATTATATCAATGGTATGTCAATTGGACTAAGTTAGCAAAAATCGGCAAGTAAATGAAAGTTTTTTTTAAGGCACTCTGTTTCAGAAAAAAGGGAAATAAACCCTATGGAGATTCAAGGGTTTTTTCTCATCACTGTAATTTGTAGTTATAGTTTATAGGGTCACTATGAGTCAGAATTGACTTGATGACAATGGGTTTTTTGATAGTTTGTAGGAGTCCGGTGGTTTGGGGTATGCTGGGACATTCTCTTCAAAATAAAGAACAATTATTCCGAGTTGTTCCTCTCATTCTTTAACAGAAATCACAATGCCAGGTAGGCCACTTAAAGTTTGGAAACAGTATCATCCAAGATTGGGGAAATTTTAACTCATTTACCGGGTGACACCAAAGGCTGCTAGCATTTAGTGAATTGTGGCACAGGAAAGGTTTCTAAAGCAGACCCACGCCATGGCACAAGGAGCTCCACTGCTTGAGCTACATGATCCAGAAGCTTCCTTGGTATTAGAGGTATCATCTTTGGGAAAAGCTATTTGAATTTCTGGGAGTCTTCCCTAAGAAAATGCTTATAAAAAAACATTTTTTAGGGGGGAGTTTACATAGCAAATTAGGTTCCCATTTAACAGTTTTTATGTAAATTGTTCCATGACATTTGTTACCTTTTTTACAATGCGTCAACCTTCTCATTACTTCCACTCTGTTCTGTTTCCGTTAATTTCTCTTCCCTGGCCCCCCTTAAGCTCTCATCTTTGTTTTAGGGTAAATGTTTATCATTTGGTCTCATATACTTGATTACTTAAGGGAGCACAGTGCTCACAGGTGGTATTGTTTATTTTATAAGCCAATCTATTATTTGGGTGAAAGGTGACCACCTGGAGTAGCTTCAGTTCCAAGTCCAAAGGGTGTCTTAAGGTGATAGTCTCAGGGGATCCTCTAGTCTCTATTGGTCCAGTAAGTCTGGCCTCTTTTAGGAATATGAGTTTTATCCTACATTTTTCTCCCTTTCCACCCAGGACCTTCTGTTGTGTCCCTGGTCAGAATGCTCAGCAGTGGTACCTGGACACCATCTAGTTCTTTTGGTGTCAGATTAGATGAGGCCATGGGCTATTAGTCCTGTAGATGAGTTTCTTCTTCCAGTCTTTGCTTTCCTACGTTCTCTTTAGTTTCAGATGAGTAGAGACCAGTAAATGTATCTTAGATGGACACTCAAGAGCTTTTAAGACCCCAGTTGCTACTTACCAAACTGAGGGATAGAACATTATCATTTTGAACTATGTTATATCAATTGACTGAGTTGTCTCACAAGACTATGGTCCCAAGCATTCAAACTCTATAAACCGATCCCACATGGTATTTGATTATGTCTAGGAAGTATCCATAACTGTGCCCCTATGTGGTTTATTATATAGATGAATATATATGTAGCACACACAAACATGCATATACATATGCTTATAGTTACACCTATACATGCATACCTATATACTCACATATGCCTTCCTATACACATATATGCATACATATCTACCTGTGTAACCACATATTTTTTGGTTGTTATTACTGTTGTTGCAAAATCGTATGTTATAGCATTTACTGAAATTGTCCCTTATTCTTGCATACTTCTTGGTGTCTTCATTCACCTTGGACAAGTTTTGCAGACTTTACCCATATCGGATATTGCCTTTCCCATCACCAAATATAACAAGCGCCTTCTATCTAGGACTTGTGATATGCAAATGACACAACCTTGCTAGTTGAAAGTGAAGAGAACCTGAAGCACTTACTGATGAAGATCAAAGACTACAGCCTTCCGTATGGATTACACCTCAACATAAAGAAAACAAAAATCCTCACAACTGGATCAATAAGCAATATCAGAATAAATGGAGAAAATATTGAAGCAGTCAGGGTTTCATTTTACTTTTCTAGGGTTTCATTTTACTTGTATTCACATTCAACACCCACAGAAGCAGCCATCAAGATGTCAATCGACATATTGCATTAGGAAAATCTGCTGCAAAAGACCTCTTTAAAGTGTTAACAAGCAAAGATTTCACTGTGTCTGACCCAAGCCATGGTATTTTCATTTGCCTCATATGTGTGCAAAAGCTGGGCAATGGATAAGGAAGACCAAAGAAGAATTAACACCTTTGAATTATGGTGTTGGCAAAAAATATTGAATATATTATGGACTGTCAAAAGAATGGACAAATCTGTCTTGTAAGAAGTACAGCCAGAATTCTCCTTAGAAGCAAGGATGGTGCGACTTCATCTCATGTACTTTGGACATGTTATTGGGAGGTGCCAGTCACTGGAGAAGGACATTATGCCTGATAAAGTAGAGGGTCAGTGAAAAAGAGGAAGACCTTCAATGAGATGGTTTGACACAGTAGATGCAACGATGGGCTCAAACATAGCAATGATTGTGAGTATGGTGCAGGACTGGGCAGTGTTTGTTCTTTTGGGTATATAGAATCGCTACGAGTAGGAACTGACCTGATAGTACCTAACAACAAGAACAACTATCCTCCTCCCAGCCCTGGTAACCATCAAAGAATGTTGCTTTCTGTGTGTATACCTATTCTTGACTTTTTATGAAAGTGAAACCATACAATATTTGCCCTTTTGTGATTGACTTACCTCATTCAGCATAATGTCTTTCAGATTCATCCATGTTATGTTTCACAGACTCATCATTATTCTTTATATTTTCATAGTATTCTACTATACATAGGAGCCCTGGTGGTGCAGTGACTAAGAGCTGTGGCTACTAACCAAAAGGTCGGCAGCTCAAATCCACCCGGCTGCTCCTCAGAAACCCAATGGGGTAATTCTACTTTGTTCTATTGGGTCGCTGTCAGTCAGAATAAACTCGAAGGTAACAGGTTTGGTTTTTGTGGTTTTCCGTTTTACAATGTACCACCGTTGTTTATCCATTCATCCATTGGTGGGCACTTGAGTTGTTTCCATCTTTTTGCTATTGTGAGTAATGCTGCAGTGAACATGTCGTTGTTGTTATGTGCTATCGAGTCAATTCCAACTTACATGAACATAGGTGTGCATATGTCTATTAGTGTCACTGCTGCTAGATCTCTAGAGTATATACTTAGGAATGGAATTGGTGGCTCATAAGGTATTTGTATCTCTAGCTTTTTGTGGAAGTGTCATACCATTTTCCATAGTGGTTGTAGCATTTTACAATCCCACCAGCAGTGTATAAGAGTTCCTGTCTCAGCACAACCTCACCAGCATTTGTTTTCTGTTTTATTTTTTGATCATTGCCATTTTGCATGCGTTAAATGGTATCTCATTGTAGTTTTGATTTGCACCTCTCTGATGGCTAATGATCGTGAACATCTTTTCATGTGTTTGTTAGCTGCCTGGATGTCCTTTTTAATGAAGTGTCTGTTCATGTTCTTTGCACATTTTTCTGATTGGCTTGTTTGCCTTTTTGTTGTTGAGCTGTTGAAGTTTTCTATACATTTTAGAGATTAGAGCCATATCAGATATGTCATTACCAAAGATTTTTTCCCAGTCTGTAAATTCTCTTTTTACTCTTTTGGTAAAGTCTCTTTGATGAGCATAAATATTTAATTTTTAGGAAGCCCCAGTTCTCTAATTTGTCTCTGTTGTTCATGCAGTTGTATTTGTGTTTGATAGATTGTTTATGTCAAAAATTTGGTCTCCTAGTTTTGTCCCTATTTATCTTTCAGGAATTTTATAGCTTTAACATTTAGGTCTTTGATCCATTTTTAGTTAGTTTTTGTGTATGGTATGAGGTATGGGTCCTGTTTCATTTTTCTGCAAATGATACCCAGTTTCTCCAGCAACAGTTTTTAAAGAGACTGTTTCTTCCCCATTGGATGGACTTTGACACTTCGTTGAAGATCAGTTTTCCATAGATGGATGGATTTACCTCTGGGTTCTCAATTCTATTCCATCAGTCTTTGTCAATGAACCAATACCAGGTTGTTTTGATTATTGTGGTCATATAGTAAGTTTTGAGATTGGGAAGTGTGAGGCCTCCTACTTCATTTTTCTTCTTCAGTCCTACTTTGGCTATTCAGGGCCTATTTCCATATAAAGTTGGCGATTAGTTTTTCCATTTCATTAAAGAACATTGGGATTTGCATTGAGATTGCATTACATCTATAGATCACTTTGGGTAGTGACATTTTCACAATATTTAGTCTTCCGATCCATGAGCAAGGAGTGTTTTTCCATTTATGTAGATCTCTTTTAGTTTCTTGCAGTGGGGTTTTATAGTTTTCCTTATACAAGTCTTTTAGATCCCTGGTTAGGTTTATTCCTAGTATTTTATCCTTCGGGGGCTATTCAAATGGTATTGTTTTCTTGATTTTCTTTTTTGGATTTTTCCTTGTTAGCATAGAAGGACCCAACTGATTTTTGTGCATTGATCTTGTACCCAGGCACTTTGCTGAATCCTTCTATTATATTCCGTATCTTTCTTGTGGAATCTCTGGGATTTTCTACACATAGGATCAAGTCTTCTGTGAGTAGGGATGGCTTTACTTCTTCCTTTCCAATTTAAATACCCTTTATTTCTCTTTCTTGGCTCATTGCTCTGGCTAGGACTTCCAGTACAATGTTGAATAAGAGTGATGATAGTGGGCATCCTAGTCTCATTCCAGTTCTGAAGGGGAATGAGAATATTCTCCAATGAGAATAATGTTGGCTTTTGGTTTGACATATATGCCCTTAATTACGTTGCAGAATTTCCCTTCTGAACCTATTTTGCTGAGAGTTTTTCTTTTCTTTCTTTTTTTTTTAATCAGGAAAGTGTGTCGGATTTTATCAAATGCCTTTTTTGCATCAATTGAGATGATCATGTGATTATTTTCCTTTGTTTTATTTATGTGGCGAATTAAAAGATTGATTTTTCAGTGTTGAGCCACCCTTGGTATGAATCCCACCTGATTGTGGTGTAATATTATTGATTGATTGATTGACTGATATACTGTCGGATTCTGCTGGCTAAAATTTTGTTGAGAATTTTCATGTCTATATTCATGAGGGATATTCATCTGCATTTTCCTTTTTTTGTGGTGTATTTACATGGCTTTTTTTTTTTTTTGGTAGTAGAGTGATGTCAGCTTCATAGAATGAGATCTGGAGTATTCCTTCCTTTTTTATGTTTTGGAACAGTTTGAGTAGAATTGGTGTCAACTCTTCCCTGAATGTTTGGTAGACTTCACCAATGAAGCCATCTAGTCCAGTGCTTTTTTGGGGGAGGGGCGAGGGGGTTGATGACATCTTCTATTTCTTCTTTTGTTATGGGTCTGTTTAGCTTTTCTACCCTTATTTGAATTAATTTAGATAGGTGGTGTGTCTAGAAATTTGTCCATTTCTTTAGGTATTCAGATTTGTTGGAGTACAATTTATCATAATATTCTGTTAAAAAAAAAAAAAAACGTATAATCCTCTTAATCTCAGTTGAATCTGTTGTAATGTCTCCAATTTCATTTGTTATTTTGGTTATTTACTTCTCATTTTTTTTTTTTTGTCAAATTGGTTTGTCAATTTCACTGAGCCTGTCAAAGAACCAGCTTCTAGTCCTGTTGATTCTTTCTATTGTTTTTTCTGTTTTTTATTGCTTTCATTTCTGCTCTGATCTTTATTATTTCCTTTCTTCTGGTAGGTTTAGTCTTCTTTTGCTCTTCCTTTTTATATTCATTCAAGCTGTCAGGCTAAGTTGTTGATTTTGGATCTTTCTTCTTTTTAAATGTATGCATTTATTGCTATAAATTTTCCTCTGAATGCTGCTTTTCCTGTGTCTCAAAGATTTTGGTATGTCGTGTTTTCCTACTCAGTTGTTTCTAAGTATTGTTTAATTTCACTTTTGATTTCTTCTATGACCCAATAATTTTTTAGTAAGATGTTATTTAGTTTCCATGTATTTAATTTATTTTCCTTGATCTTCCTGTTATTGATTTCTAGTTTTATTGACCATTGTGGTCAAAGAAGATGCTTTGTATAATTTCAATCTTATTAAATTTGTTGAAGCTTGCTTTGCAGCCTGAAATATGATCTATTCTGGAGGATGTTCAGTATGCATTGGAGAAGAATGTGCATTGTGCTGCTGTTGGTCGGTGTGTTCTATAAATGTCTGAAAGGTTGAGTTGACTAATAGAGTTGTTTATATCTATCTTTGCTGATTTTCTTTCTAGTTATTCTTTTGGAAGTGGTATATTGAAATCTACTATTATTGTAGAACTGTTTCTTCAATTTTGTTAGAGTTTGTTTTATAAATTTCGTAGCTCTGGCATGAGCTGGCATGAGGTACATAATATTATTATGTCTCCTTGTTGAATTGACTCTTTACTCATTATATAATAGCCTTCTTTGTCTCTTATGATAGATCTTGACCTAAAGTTTTTTTTTTTTTCTTCAGAAATTAATATTGCCACTCCTGCTCTCTTTTGTTTACTGTTTGCTTGGTATATATATTTTTTCTATCCTTCGGGTCTAAGGTGTGTCTCTTTTAGACAACAAATTGATGGGTCATTTCTTTTATCCATTCTGCCACTCTCTGCTTCTTGACTGGAGCATTTAATTCATTTACATTTAGTGTAATTATCAGTAGGTTTTTTTTTATGAGTTCATTGCTGTCATTTTTTTTGTTTTGTCTACAGTTTCTTTGATCTTAATTTTCTGCACTGAGTTCTTTTTCTATATGATCTTCTTTTCTGATCATCTGTTATCTTTGTTTTTGTGTTTACTGAGTCCTTTTTTTTTTTTCCTTCTTTATTTTGGGGAGTAAATTTGTTGATTTTCTTTGTGCTTACTCTGAAGTTTACCTTTATCCTCCTGTCTTTGCAACAGTCTGTTATATCTTGAAATCACATTGACTCCCTCTCCATATGGAAGTTCTTTAACTATATCATTCATTCTCCCTTGTGTTCTGAAGTTGTCATTGTTTATAGCTTAGCATCTCTGGTTCTGTGTAATAATTTTTGAAGCTTTATTTTACTTTTGTAAAGTCTTTACCTGGGTTGGTATCTGGGTGTTACTGTCGTGTGTCTTTCTCAGGTTGTTGTCTGATGTTGTCGGATCTCTATCCGAAGGACTCCCTTGAGTATTTCTTGTAGGGATTGTTTGGCAGTTACAAATTCCCTTAACTTCTGATTGTCTGGAAATGTCTTAATTTCACCCTTATTTTTGAAAGACAGTTTTACTGTATATATGCTTCTTGGTTGGGGTTGGCAATTCTTTACTTTCAGTACTTTGTATATGTCATTCCATTGCCTTCTTGCCTGCATGGTTTCTGACAAGAAATCAGTACTTAGCTTATTGATGCCCTTTTGAGGTTGATATTTTGCTTTTCATGAGCTGCTCTCAAAATTCTTTGTCTTTGGTTTTCAAAAGTTTGATTATGATATGTCTTGATGAATTTCTTTTGAGGTCTATCCTGTATGGGATTCTTTGAGCTTCTTAGATGGAAACCTTCTTGTCTTTTGTGATACCTGGGAAGTTTTCAGGCAATATGTCTTCAGAATTCTCTCTGTACTTTTTATTCTCCTCCGCTTCTGGAATTCCTATTATGCATAAATTATCCCTCTTGGTGGTATTCCACAGAACCCATAGGTAGGCTTTCTTCAGTGTTTTTTTTCGATTGTTACTCAAACAAATTAGTATCAACAAATTTGTCCTTTATTTTGCTGATTCTTTCTTCCATCAATTCAGTTCTACATCTCTGCCCTTCCATTATCTATTTCTGATATTTTATTGTTAAGCTTCTGAGTTTCTAGTTGTTGTTTTTGCATGGTTTCTATTTGTCTATTGAGCTTGCCATTTTGTTCTTTTATTGTTTACCTGAATTCTTCTAGGTCTTTTTTTTTTTTTTTTTTCTGTGTTTTCCTTTATCAATTTGAAGACCCTAAATATTAGTCTTTTAAATTCCTTCTCAGGTAATTATATTACCAGTTCTTCCTCCAGAAGGTTTTCTGTCCCTTTATTTTGCTCACTTGTTTGAGCCATCTTACTCTGATTCTTCATATGGTTTATTCCCTGCTGTCTCTGAGGCATAAAGGTGCTGTTTTATTTATTCATAGGCATGTGTCTTCTCTTACAGAAATAAGTAGAAGTACTTGGGGAAGCCCCTTCCCTGATGTGAGGTGGCAATTGTTGGTTAGTCAAGTTCCCTCCACAGCTCTTGTGGGACAGCATCGACCTTCTTTGTTGGTGTTAGCAGTTAGTGTGTCCACTGGAGATCAGGGCACGTCATCTTTGTAGACACAGGAGGTGGTGCCACCCAAATGGGTGAGGAAGGCCCTCAGTGCATGCTCAAATTACCATCTCAGTAGGTAGTGGGCTATCAAAGGTTCTTACTGTGGTCATGGAAGAATTGTACATGCTAGTCTCTGGAAGGGGGAGTTAGGATGTATAGGGGTGGGTAATGAGCCACCAGCCTGTCCTAGGGTGGGACATGTCTGCCTGTCACTAGATGGGAGAGGAGGGAGCACTCCCGCTGGTCACTCTGAAGTTGGCATGGTGGTAGCTCCTGCCAGTCTCCTGGCAGAGTGGGAGTCAGGGTAGGGGGTGCCTTGACTGACTGGGTTTGTGGGGAGCACTCTTGCCGGTCACTCAGAGTTGGGTGCAGTGGCCACTACTGCTGGTTGCCTGCCTGTGTTGGGGATGGGGCAAGGGGGTGCTGCTGGTCCAGAGGTGCATGGCTTGGAGGGTGCACCAGTCTGGAAGTGTGCAGGGCAGAGGAAGAGTTGCTGCAAGTCTGTGGGTCCCTGGTGTGGGCAGCTAGGTGGATGAGGTGGTGACTCTGATCTGCCATTCCTCAGCATGGGGTAGGGAATGCCACTGGCCCACAAGCACCCGTGGGGAGTACAGTGGTGTGGTAGGCACCATTGGTCCACAGATCTCCTACAAAGGCGTGTGAGGGGTTGCAGTGAATGCTCTTAACTTTTGCTGAGCTGGAAGTGCTCCTGCCTGACTCCTGATGTGAGTGTGGGGATGCTCCTGCTTGGCAGCACTAGATGATGAGGGCTCTGGTTGGTTAGACGTGATGCGGGTTTTGCATGGAGGCTGGCTGAGTGGTGGATCTCTAGGTGTTACTCTGTGAATTTACTATTCAGTGGGCATTTCCTGTTCAAATGGTCAGATACCACCACTGGTAAGTAGTCCCATCCCTTGTTCTTGGCTCCTTTTCTTCTCTGTGGTCACCAGGACCACTGTGGCTCTTGTCTGCCTTCTTCTACTTTCCCTTTTTAAATTTGGTTTAAGTCCTTCTCACTTTGTTTCATTCCAGGTTTGATTGCCCATTATCTCTGTCTCCTGTTGTGAGTTCTGTGGAGTTGTCTTCTTGTGCTCCTCGTCGGGAACACTGCTTGCTTTGTTTCAGTATGGTCATATTGGGCAGGTCCAGATGACAGAGCACTGACAATCCATAATTTTTCATGTCTGCTGTTTTTGTATAGTCTCTCCTTCTACTTGACACTTGGTCTGATTCTTCAACCTTCCATTTGATGCTCAGGGTTCCAAAGTTGTCACTGATATCTGATTCATTTTTTTTCTTGAGTCTTTGTTGTAAGGGGGATGTTATGAGGCATCTGACCACACCATCATCTTAGATGGTCTCCTCAGAAAATACTTCTGGAAAAAAAAAAAAAAACTAGTAGAAAGTGGAAGAGGCATAGAGGGGTAAAGGAAGAGGATCTTACACTTAGGTTTCCCATATTATTTTTATTATAAAAAAATAGAAACAGCTTAAATACCAAGAAAATGAGTAATTAAATTGCTGCATATTCAGACTTTGAGATACTATATGCTAATTAACAATGGTGTTCAGGAAAAATGCTCATGTTATAGTACATATAAAACTCATAGCGTACTACCTATGCTATAGTAGATCCATAAATCATCATTATCATCATATTTATGATAGCAAAAAAATCAACCATTTATTCATTCTATAAATAATTTATTTAAAGCACAGAGTGTAGGCACTGTCAACATAATGTCCATGAGAACAGGGGTTTTTCTTGTTCACTTCCACATGCCCCAAACCTAGACTAGTGCCTGGCACATTTTCAGTCTATCAATAAATATTTATTGATTTCATTGAATCTTTGTAAGAATATATTAGATAGCTTTTAATTGTCCATAATTTTCTTTAAAACATTTTATCATAGACAATGGGATACAAATGTGTGTATATTATCTTTTATCTATTACCTATAGACATTTGGTCAACAATTTAAGTATCCTACTGAGAAAAACACATTCCAGAGGTGATTGGCTAATATTTAGAAAGACACTGATCAAGAATTTCTGTTCCAGAGGTGTCTGTATCAGTGCTCCAGATATCACTATGTGACTTTTCATGACAGAATTCTTTAGTTAACATAAAGGATGTTTGAGGTAATTTCTCCTTGGTGACATGAGTGATGTTCAAAGTATTTGGGTCAGCTTGAAAGATTTTATAGACTTCTGCATCCTTGGCTGAATGGTATATTTGAATCTGGAGAGCCCAGCAGCCTAATACCTTTAGAATAGTGCTTTAGAGTTCATCACCTGTTCCAATTAGAAGGATAGCTTTGCCTTGGAGTGAAACTTTAAAAAAAAATTGCTGTGATGTTACTTAAAAACATAATAACTAATTGCCATCAAGGTGATTCTGACTCATGGCAACCCTATGTGTGTCAGAGTAATACTGTGCTCCATCGGATTTCCAGTGGCTGATTTTAGAGAACTGGTATTTCTGATTGCTAGAGAATGCAAGTATGTTTGGCAGATATCAGTCTGAGCCTTGCTCATTGCAACGGTTCCCTGACAGTGAGCTAGCTGGGGAGGAGTTCTGATTGTGTAGGTCACCAGTATTCACAAACAGAACCTGACAAGTGTGAGGGCCCATATTAACTTAGGTCACATCACAATAGACAAGTACAGTGTTATTCTTGTTTTATAGATAAAGAATCTGATGTTTAGAGCAATTAAGTAATTTGTCAAGGTGACAAAGGTAATCAGAGGCAGAGTGTAGGTGAGAACCTGAGTATCATTGTAACATCCTTTTCCTTGTACTTAAAGAAAGTGAAAAAAAGAGGATAGCAAATTATATTGCCTTATCATTCCAACCATGTAAAAAATAACACCAAACAAAAAACCATGCATTTAAAAAAAATTATACCCCAATTTTACTAATAGTGGGATTATGGGCAGTTATTTTTCTTTCTTCTTTTCTGTATTATCCAAATTTTCTAAAACTAGCATGTTTACATTTATAATGAGGAAAAAAAAAAAACCTAAACACTTTGATTTCTTTTTAAAACACTTCTGGCTGAAGCAAACTGTTCTATCAGTGTTCTTCAGAATAGAACATGTAGAGAAAAAACACACTCACAGGCCAAATAAAACTCTTGTTGTGTCATAGCCTTAAAATATACTGATGACTGACACAGAATTTTTGAAATACGAAAATATCCCAGCCACTGCATTACTTTTTATATTATCAGTGCATATTTTTACTTTCTGTGATTGGTTTCTTCAAAACAGAATATTAGTTTTATTGACTAAAATACTGTTCATTATTTCAAAGCCACATCAGAAGAAATTTTGAAAAGCAATGGAAGCAAATTAAACCTGTGTTCGACTTTAAATTTCCTTCTGCATAGTTTATGTGAATGTAATAATAAAACGCATTGCAAATCTTGCTAAGAATATCCTGGATGAAAGAGAAGGTTATATTTACATTTCTTTGTTGTTGTTAATAATGACAGAGCTCTAGTATGTTTCATTTACATGCTATATGGGTTTTTTAAGCTGGCAAATTGGAATGTGATAAATATGTATATGACTGACACTACAGATGAATCACTCCAGTACAGTGACAATCATTTTCCAAAATTGTTTTCAGTAGAGCAGTTGTTCACTGACTTCTGTATTATTTTTCAATGCACTAGATATTTAAAATGTAGGCTTTTGGTTATGCTAAGAAAAAAAATAAGCCAATACGATCGTAGAATTTTATTTGTAAAGCTAAGGGGGCAGAGCATGAAAACATAACCCTCTGTCTCTCTGACTCTTCTTCCTCCACTTGTTTTTGTGTATAATTGTTGATGTGTACATATGTGTGTTTAAACTGTATTTTTGTATTATTTTATTTTGGTAAATATAATGTCTAAATGTTGAGACATGTTCTGATCTTCATAACGAACAACAAACATGTTATAATACCAATTGCTACAACTGAATTATGTTACCTAGGCAATGTCATCTGGATAATTATTATTTCTTAAACACAAAAATAAAGTAATATATCGATTATTTTATTACCCTCCTGTATAAACAGTTGTTATAAAGACTTATTTTTTTTGTTTAAATTTTTCACATTTTGTCAACATTCTCTTTAACTGTGTTCTGGTTGTTCCATTTCCATTACTCTAGTTTCCCTGTTCCCCACCCCTGACCTGCCATCTTCTCATCTTTGCTTTACAGTAAGTATTAGTCTTATGATCTCATATAGGTGGGTTTTTTTTTTTTTTTTAGTAGAGCACTGCACTTATAGAGTAATACCTTTTATTTTGTGTGCCACTCTGTTATTTTGCTAAAAGATGCTTTCAAGGGATAGTTTCGTTTCAAGGTATAAAGAGTATCTTAGGACAATAGTTTCAGGGAGTCCTCTGGCCTTCTGGACTTAGCTGGTCTGGTAAGTCTGGATGTTTTTAAGAATTTAGGTTTTGTTCTATATTTTTCTTGCATTCTATCTGGGACCATCTATTGTGAACCTGGTCAGAAGGGTTGGTAGTTGTAGCCGGGCACCATCTTCTAATCTCAGGGTAGATGACACCATGGCTTGTAGACTTGATTCTTCTCTGAGACCTTGGCTTCCTTCTTACTTTCTTGCTCCTGATGAGTAGAGACCAATAATTGAATCTTAGACGGCCACGTGCGAGCTTTTAAGACTCCAGATGCTACTTACTTCACTAGGATACAGAACACTAACTTTGTGAAATATATTATGCCAATTGACTGAGTTATCCTGTGAGGCTAAGGTCCTAAGCCTTCAAACCTAGGAAACCAGTCTTGGGAGGTGTTTGGCTATGTCTGAGAAGTATCTGTGGTTGTGTCTTCTACGGATATATAGGCCTGCACACATCCATCTCTTCTTACATGTACATATAGATATTTCTATCTGTGCACACATGTGTATACATCTGTACCTGCCTGTGTACCTTTATGCCTATACACATACTTAGGTACTGTACACTCATTTTTTTGGTCTTTGTTAGTGTTATTGCCAAATTCATTAATACAAGCATCCTTTCCTCTCGAGTGCTTCTCAGCAACATAATTTACTTTGGTCAAGTTGTGCTCACTACACTTACTTTCTATACCATTTTTCCCATCACCAAAAATAACAAGTATGTATGATCTAGAGCATGATTCCCCCTCTCCCTGGTCCCCTGGTTACCACCAATAATCACTGCTGTATTTATAAATATATTTTCTTGTCTTCTTATAGAGGAGGGATCATATAACATTTGTCCTGTGTGTTTGACTTATTTCAGTTAGCATTATGTACTCCAGGTCCATCTATGTTTCACAGACTCATCATTGTTCGTCATAGTTGCATAGTATTTCATTATATGTATATGCCACATTTTGCTTATCCATTCGTCTGTCGATGGGCGCTTAGGTTGTTTCTGTTTTTTTGCTATTGTGAATAATGCTGCTATGAACATAGGTGTGCATATGTCTGTTCATGTCAGTCCTAATAGTCCTGTAGGGTATATACATAGGATTGGGGTTGCTGGATCATAAAGTAGTTCTATTTCTAGTTTTTTGAGGAAGCACCATATTGTCTTCCATAGTGGCTGTGCCATTTTACAGTCCCACCAGCAATGGATAAGTGTTCCAATCTTACCACATCCTTGCCAACATTTGTTGTTTTCTTTCTTTCCTTTTTTTTTTAATCTTTGCCATTTTATAGGGGTGTGATGGTATCTTGTTATAGTTTTGATTTGTATTTCTCTAATGACTGTGAACATCTTTTCATGTGTTTGTTAGATGCTCGAATATCCTCTTTGATGAAGTTTCTGTTCATGTTCTTTGCCCATTTTATAATTGGGTTGTTTGTTTTTTTGTCGTTGAGTTGTTGAAGTATTCTGTAAATCTTAGAGATTAGAAGGACTTCCAGTTTTGCCAGGACCATCTGTTAAAAAACTGTCTTTTCCCCATTTTATTAACTTTAGCCCTTTGTCAAAGATCAGCTGATTATAGTGGAATGGATTTACATCTGGGTTCTTGATTCCGTTCCATCAGTCTACGTGTCTGTCATTTTACCAGTACCAGGCTATACTACCTGGCTGTGTAATAGGTTCTGAGACTATCATGGCTGTATAATATGCTCTGAGATCAGGTAGTGTGAGGCCTCCTATGTTATTCTTTTTCTTCAACAATACTTTGCTTATCTGGTGCTTCTTTCCTTTTCATATAAAGCTGGTGATTAGTTTTTCCATCTCAATAAAGAATGCTGTTGATATTTGGATTGGGATTGCATTGTATCTGTAAATTGCTTTGCGTAGGATTGGTATTTTCACTATGTTGAGTCTTCCTATTCAAGATCATGGTATTTTTTTTCAATTTATGTAGGTCTCTTGCGATAGTGTTTTGTAGTTTTCTTTGCATAAGTCTTTTATGTCCCTGGTTAGATTGAATCCTAAGTATTTTATCTATTTAAATGCTATTATAAATGGCATTGTTCTCCTGATTTCCTTTTCCAAGTTCTCTTTGTTGGTGTATAGGAATCCAACTTATTTTTGTATGTTGATCTTATATGCTGCTACTCTACTGAATCTATTAGGTCCAGTAGTTTTCTTGTGGAAACTTTGGGGGTTTCATATGTATCGGATCTTATCATCTGTGAATAAGGATAGTTTTATTTCTTCCTTTCTGACATGGATGCCCTTTATTTCTTTTTCTTGCCTTTATTCTCTAGCTAGGATTTCCAGCACAATGTTAAGTAGGAGTAATGATAAAGGGGATCCTTTTCCAATTCCTGTTCTCAAGGGGAATGCTTTCAGACTCTACTAAGAATGATATTGGCTGTTGGTTTTGTACAGACGCCATTTATTATGTGGAGGAATTTCCCTTTTATGCCTTTTTTATTGATAGTTTTTTATGAGAAAAGGGTGTTGGATTTTATCGAATGGATTTTCTGTGTAAATTGAGATGATCATATGTTTTTTTCTTTTATTTATGTGGTGTATTACATTGATTCATTTTCTAATGTTGATTCATCCTTGCATACCTGGTATGAATCTCACATGGTCGTGGTGTATATTTTATTGGTCTCATGCTGAGTTCTATTTGCTAGAATTTTGTTGCAAATTTTTGCATCTATATTCATGAGAGATATTGGTCTTTGTAGTGTCTTTGGCTGGCTTTGGCAGCAGGGTTATTTTGGCTTCATTGAATGAACTCAGGAATATTCCTTCCTTTTCTATGCTCTGAAATAGTTTGAGTAGTACTGGTGTGAGCTCTTCTGTGAATGTTTGGTAGAATTCTCCCGTGACGCCATCTGGGCCAGGGTTTTTTTTTTTTTTTTTTTTTTTAAAAACCGTGCTTTAAGTGAAAGTTTACAGTTCAAGTTAATTACTCATATAAAAATTTATACACACACTGTTATGTGACCCTAGCTGCTATCCCTATAATATGGCAGCACGCTCCTCCTTTCCACCCCAGATTTCCCATCCATTCAACCAGCTCCTATTCCTTTTTTCCTTCTCATCTCGTCTCCTGACAGGAGCTGCCCATATAGTCTCATGGATCTATTTGAGCTAAGAAGCACTCACTTCATGAGTATCATTTTATGTCTTATAGTTCAGTCTAATCTTTGTCTGAAGAGTTGGCTTTGGGAAGTGTTTTAGTTTTGGGTTAACAGACAGTCCAGGGGCCATGTCTTCTGGGGTTCCTCCAGTATCGGTCAGATCATTAAGTCTGGTATTTATACTAGAATTTGAGTTCTGCACCCCACTTTTCTCCTGCTCCATCAAGGACTCTCTGTTGTGTTCCCTGTCAGGGTGGTCATTGGTGGTAGCTGGGCATCATCTAGTTCATCTGGTCTCAGGCTGATGGAGTCTCTGGTTTCTGTGCCCTGTCTCTTGGGTTCATATTTTCCTTGTGTCTTTGGTTGTTCTTCATTCCCCTTTGCTACAGGTGGGTTGGAACCAACTGATGAATCTTGGATGGCCTCTCACAAGCTTTTAAGACCCCAGATGCCACTCACCAAAGTGAGATGCAGAACATTGTCTTAATAAACTTTGTTATGCCAATTGACCTAGATGTCGCCTGAGAACATGATCCTCAGACCCCCACCCCTGCTACTCTGCTCCTCAAAGTGTTTGGCTATGTTTAGGAAACTTTTTAGCCTTTGATTTAGTCCAGTTGTGCTGAATTCCCCTGTATTGTGTGTTGTCCTTCCCCTCACCTGAGATAATTCTTGTCTACTATCTAGTTACTGAATTCCTCTCTCCCTCCCTTCCTCCCCACTCTCATAACCATTAAAGAATGTTTTCTTCCGTGTTTAAACCTTTTCTTGAGTTCTTATAATAGTAGTCTCATACAATATTTGTCCTTTGGGACAAATTTCACTCAGCATAATGCCTTCCAGATTCATCTGTGTTATGAGCTGTTTCTCAGATTCATTGTTGTTCTTTATCTTCGTGTAGCATTCCATTGTGTGAATATACCATAATTTGTTTATTTGTCCATCACTGGGCACCTAGGTTGTTTCCAGCTTTTTGCTATTGTGAACATTGCTGCAGTGATCATGGGTGTGCATATATCTGTTTGTGTAAAGCCTCTTATTTCTCTAGGATATATTCTAAGGAGTGGGATTGCTGGATCATATGGTGGTTCTATTTCTAGCTTTTTAAGGAAGTGCCAAATTGATTTTCAAAGTGGTTGCACCATTTTACATTCCCACCAGCAGTGTATAAGTGTTCCACTCTCTCCACAAGCTCTCCAACATTTATTACTTTGTGTTTTTTGGATTAATGCTTGCCTGTTGGGGTGAAATGGTATCTCACTGTAGTTTTGATTTGCATTTCTCTAATGGCTAATGATCTTGAGCATTTCCTGATGCATCTGTTAGCCTCCTGAATGTCTTCTTTGGTGAGGTGCTTGTTCGTATCCCTTGCCCATTTTGTAATAGGGCTATTTGTCTTTTTGTTGTTGAGGCTTTGCAGTATCTTATAGATTTTAGAGATTAGATGCTAATCAGATTTGTCGTAGCCAGAAAATTTTTCCCAGTCTGTAGGTAGTCATTTTACTTTTTTGGTGAATTCTTTTGAGGGGCATAAGTGTTTGATTTTTAGAAGCTCCCAGTTATCTAGTTTCTCTTCTGGTGTTTGTGCATTGTTAGTAATGTTTCGTATTCTGTTTATGCCACTTATTAGGGCTCCAGGCATTGTCCCTATTTTTTCTTCAATGATCTTTATCGTTTTAGATTTTATATTTAGGTCTTTGATCCATTTTGAGTTAGTTTTTGTGCATAGTATGAGGTATGGGTCTTGTTTCATTTTTTTTGTCGAGGGACATCCAGTTATGCCAGCATTATTTGTTAAAGAGACTGTCTTTTCCCCAGTTAACAGACTCTGGGCTTTTGTCAAATATCAGCTGCTCATAGGTAGATAAATTTATGTCTGGATTCTCAATTCTGCTCCATTGGTCTATGTATCTGCTGTTACACCAGCACCAGGTTGTTTTGACTACTGTGGCAATATAACAGGTTCTAAAATTGGGTAGTGTGAGGCCTCCCTCTTTGTTCTTCTTCAGTAACGCTTTACTTATCCAGGGCCTCTTCCTTTTCCATATGAAGCTGGTGATTTGTTTCTCCATCTCGTTAAAAAAAAATGCTACTAGAATTTGGACCAGGATTGCATTGTATCTGTAGATAGTTTTGTGTAGAATGGACATTTTCACAATGTTGAGTCTTCCGATCCATGAGCAAGGTATGTTTTTCCATTTATGTAGGTCTCTTTTGGTTTCTTCCAGTAGTATCCTCTAGTTTTCTTTGTATAGGTCTTTTACGTCTGTGATTAACTTTATTCCTAAGTATTTTATCTTCTGGAAACTCTGGTGACGTGGTCGTTAAGTGCTACGAGTGCTAACCAAAAGGTCAGTGGTTTGAATCTGCCAGGCGCTCCTTGGGAACTCTTTGAGGCAGTTCTACTCTGCCCTATAGGGTCACTGTAAGTCAGAATCGACTTGACGGCAGCGGGTTTGATTTTTATTTTATCTTCTTGGGGGCTATTGTAAATGGTATTTGTTTGGTAATTTCCTCTTTGAAGTTATCTTTTTTGGTGTAGAGGAATGCAATGGATTTTAAATCTTCTATTATTAGTTCCAATCATTTTCTTTTGGGTGTTCTGTGTATAAGATCATATTGTCTGCAAATAGAGATACTTTTACTTCTTCCTTACCAATTTGGATGCCCTTTATTTCTTTTTCTAGCCTAATTTCTCTAGGTAGGACCTCCAGCACAATGTTGAATAAGAGTGGTGGTAAAGATGTCTGGTTCCTGTTCCCAAGGGGAATGTTTTCAGACTCTCTCTGTTTAGGATGATGTTGGCTGTTGGTTTTGTATAAATGCTCTTTATTATATTGAGAAATTTTCCTTCTATTTCTATCTTGCTGAGAGTTTTTTTTTTTTTAATCATGAACGCATGTTGAACTTTGTCAAATGCCTTTCCTTTGTCAGTTGTTAAGATTATGTGGTTCTTGTCTTTTGTTTTATTTGTGACAGATTACACTAATTGTTTTTCTAACGTTGAGCCATCCCAGCATACTTGGTATGAATCCCACTTGGTCATCATTAATTATTGTTTGGATATGTTGTTGAATTCTATAGGCTACAATTTTGTTAAAGATTTTTGCATCTAAGTTCATGAAGGATATTGGCCTGTAATTTTTTTTGTGTGTGTGTGGTTTCTTTACCCAGTTTTGGTATCAGAGATATGCAGGTTTCATAGAATGAGTTTGGGAGTATTCCATCCTTTTCTATGCTCTGAAATATCTTTAGTAGTAGTGGCATTAACTCTTCTCTGAAAGTTGGGCAAAATTCTCCAGTGAAACTGTCAGAGCCCAGGCTTTTTGTGTTGGGAGTTTTTTAATTATCTTTTCAATATTCTTTTGTTGTAGGTTTATTTAGTTGTTCTATCTGTTTGTGTTAGGTTAGGTAGGTAATGTGTTTATAAAAATTTGTCCACTTCCTCTAGGTTTTTAAATTTGTTGGAGTATAATTTTTCATAGTATTCCATTATGATTTTTTTTATTTCAGTTGGGTTTGTTGTGATATCGCCCATCTCATTTCTTATTTGGATTATTTGCTTCCTCTCCTGTTTTTTCTTTTGTCAGTTTGGCCAGTGGTTTATTGATTTTGTTGATCTTTTCAAAGAACCAGCTTTTGGTCTTGTTAACTCTTTCAATTGTTTTCCTATTTCGTATTTCATTTAATTCTGCTCTAATTTTTATTATTTGCTTACTTCTGGAACCTGAGGGCTTCTTTTGCTGCTTTCATTCTATTTGTCCTAGATGTAGGGTTAATGTTTTGATTTTGGCCCTTCTTTTTGGATGTGTGTGTTTATTGCTATAAATTGACCTCTGAGCAGTGCTTGTGCTATGTCCCAAAGGATTTGGTAAGATGTGCTTTCATTCTCATTTGTTTCTGTGAATTTCTTTGTTTGGTCCTTAATTTCTTCTATAACCCAATAGTTTTTGAACAAGGTGTTGTTCAGTTTGCATGTGTTTAATTTTTTTTCCTTGCTTTTTCTGTTAATGATTTCTACTTTTATGGCTTTATGGTCAGAGAAGATGCTTTGTAATACTTTGATGCTTTGGATTCTGTTAAAGTTTGCTTCATGGCCTAATTTGTGGTCTATTCTGGAGAATGTTCCATGTGTGTTGGAAAAGAAAAAATATACTTGGCTGCTGTTGGGTGGAGTCTTCTGTATGCCTATGAGATCAAGTTGGTTGATTGTGGTATTTACATCTTCTGTGTCTTTACTGAGCTTCTTTTTGGGTGTTCTGTCCTTCACCAAATGTGGTATGTTGAAGTCTCCTACTATTATTGTGGAGCTCCCCATCTCTCTTTTCAGTGCTGTTAGGTTTTGTTTTATGTATTTTGGAGCCCTGTTTTTGGGTGTGTAATATTTATTATGGTTACGTCCTCCTGGTGTATTGACCATTTAATCATTATATAGTGTCCTTTCTTATCTTTTGTGGTGGATTTTACTTTAAAGTCAAATTTTTTCAGAGATTAATATTGCCAGTTTTGCTCTTTTTTGATTGTTGTTTGCTTGATGTGTTTTTTTCCATCCTTTGAGTTTTTGTTTGTTCATGTCTTTAAGTCTAAGGTGTGTCTCTTGTATGCAGCATATAGATGGATTGTGTTTTTTTTTTTTAATGCATCTGCCACTCTCTGTCTCTTTATTGGTACATTTAGTCCATTTACACTCAGTGTAATTATTGATAGGTATGAGTTTAGTGCTGTCATTTTGATGTCTTGTGTGTGTGTGTGTGTGTTGCTGACAGTTTCTTTGTTCCACTTAATTTTCTGTGCTGAGTCATTTTTTCTTTTTGTATGTGCTTTTCATCTTTTTCATTGTTGTTGATTTTTTTATTTGCTGAGTCTTTATGTTTTTCTTGTTTTTTTATGTTGATGTGTAAGATTGTTAGTTTCCTTTGTGGTTACCTGAATATTTTATCTCTGTTTTTCTAACTTTAAACCAATCTTTTATTTCTTTATAGCACCTTGACTTCCTCTCCATATGAAAAATCTATGACTACATTTTTAGTCCCTCTTTTTGTTTTAATGTTATATCTTTTACATATCAATGTCTCTGTTGCCCTATATTCAGCATCCTTATATATCTTTGATTTATTTTTGTGACTTCCCTGTCTGGGTTTATATCTGGTTGCTCTATCCTGTGTTTTAGTCTTGGGTTGTCATCTGATGTTATTGATTTTCTAATCAGAGGACCGCCTTTAGTATTTCTTGTAATTTTGGTTTGTGTTTTGCAAAATTCCCTAAACTTCCATTTATCTGTAAATGTCCTAATTGCCCCATCATATTTGAGAGACAGTTTTGTTGGATATATAGTTCTTGCCTGGCAATTATTTTCCTTCAAGGCTTTATATATGCCACCCCTTGCCTTCTTGCCTGCATGGTTTCTGCTGAATACTCCAGGTTTAGTCTTATTGATTCTCCTTTGTAGATGACTTTTCATTTATCCCTAGCCGCTCTTAAAATTCTCTCTTTATCTTTGGTTTTGGCAAGTTGATTATAATATGTCTTGGTGACTTTCTTTTGGGATCTGCCTTGTGTGGGTTTCAATGAGTATCTTGGATCACTATCTTCTCATCTTTCACAATATTAGGAAAAGCTCTGCCAACAAATCTTCAACAATTCTCTCTGTATTTTCTGTAATACTCCCCTTGTTCTGGCACTCCAATCTTTTGTAGATTATTCCTCTTGATAGAGTTCCACATAATTCTTAGGGTTTCTTCATTTTTGAAAATTCCTGTATCTAATTTTCCTCAAATAAATGGGTTTCAAGTACTTTGTCTCCATTATCACTAATTCTGACTTCCATTGCCTCAATTCTGCTCCTCTGGCTTTTTTTTGTTGTCTAAGTCTGAAATTTTATTGTTAATCTTCTGGATTTCTCTATGCTGTTTCTCTGTGGATTCCTGCAGCCTGTTAAATTTGTCATTATGGTCTTCTATAACCTTCTTACATTCCTCTAATGCTTTGTCTTTGTGTTCCTTGGCTTGTTCTGCGTTGTGCTTGATCTCCTTCCTGATCTCTTGAAGAGTTCAGTACATTAATCTTTTGTATCTGCTTCTGGTAATTCTAGGAAGTTCTCTTCCTTTGGAAGATTTCTTGATTCTTTTTTTGGTTGCTTGCTGAAGCCATCATGGTCTGCCTCTTTATGTGATTTGATATTGACTGTTGTCTCTGAGCCATCAGTAAGTTATTATATTAATTTATTTTATGTTTGCTTACTGTGTCCTAGCTTCTTGTTTTGATTTGTTTCGTTATGCCCAAATAGGCTGCTTGGGTGAGCTAGTTTGATTATCGGTGCTTTTGAAGCTCTAACATCCTGTCACCAGGTGGTGAGATTTATTACTAGGTATGTGAGCCCAGGAGTCCATTTGCTTTTCTTGTATGGGTTCAGCTCACCAAGTGTGTGGTGCAGGCTCTTACCTTCAGTCCTAGACAGGCAGGGATGACTAGAGTAGGTACAGGTATCTGGCTGCAGTAGGGGGTCACGCAATGAGCAAGACGGGGGGGCTGACAGCTGCCCCTGAGTGTCTAGGAGGAAAGCATGTCTCTGTTCCCTAGAGAGTGTAGATGGGTGGGTTTTGTAGCTGGACTGTGAGGCCACCAAATGCTATTGGCTGTGAGGACTGGGAGGCACCACTTATTCTTGAACCCCTGTTGCAGGTGGCTAGGTGGCAGAGGTGGAGCCACCAGTCCTCAGGCCCCTGATGTGGGTAGGTGAGAACCCTGCTTAATGGGCAGAGCAGTGTCAAATATCACGAACCCGCCGCTCCACCATGTAGCTGATACAGTGAAGTTAGGCTTCAGGTTTATGCCCTGTTATACTGTGCTAATGAGGGCCTATGATGTTGAAATGGGCCTACATAGGTCTATGCAGGGGTGAAAGGAATTAAAAGTCTGTGGACCCCTTATGACTGTGCCTAGGCAGAGGAGTTCTGACTGCCCTGAGTTCCCGGCTTAGTGGAGCTGGCAGATTATTTTTTTCCTGTTTCCATTTCTCCAGGCCAGGAGAATGGCTCAGGATGGGTGATGGGCCCTACTTCTGGCTCTGGGGAAGTGGGAATTTGCAATCGCTGTAGCCAGCCCTGGGACTGGTGCATAGTGAGGAGGGAGTAGGAAGAGAGATTCTTCCTAAATAGGGTGTTTTTTGACCTGCGCGGCAGGTTAGACACATGTACTTATCTTTTGCCATTTGACGGCCACTTCTCACTGGTCCTGGAGGGTTGAACAGACTCTCAGCTGCTCGGCCTCTCCCGATGTGGAAAACGCATCCCGAATGTCATTGCTTGCCTCACTGTGCTCATCAGCTGATCTGGCCTGCAGGGTGTCCTTTCCCTCTGGGTCAGGTCTGGCAACTTCTTGCTCCTCCTGAACTGCCTCTCCCTCCCCCGTCACTCAGTCTGATTCTTCAAATTTGCTTTGATGTTCAGGGCTCCTAGATTGTCATATGTAATTGATTCACTTGTTTTTTCATGTCTTTGTTTTAAGAGGGACCACGGGAAGCATCTGCCTACTTCATCATCTTGGCCCCACCTCAGTGCTTTTTTTTAATTGGAAATTTTTTTTTTTTTAATTACTTTTTCAATCTCCTCTCTTGTTATAGGTCTGTTCAAATTTTCTATCTCAGCTTGTGGTAGTTTAGATAGGGAATGTTTTTCTAGGAATTTGTCCGTTTCCTCTAGGTTTTCAAATTTTTTGGAGTATAATTTTTCATAGTATTCTGTTATGATCCTTTTTATTTTAGATGAGTCTGTTGTATGTCCCCCGTCTAATTTCTTATTTGAGTTATTTGCTTCCTCTCCTGTTTTTCTTTTGTCAGTTTGGCCAGTAGTTTGTCAATTTTGTTGATCTTTTCAAAGAACCAACCTTTGGTCTTGTTGATTCTTTTGTTTTTCTGTTCTCTATTTAATTTTTATTTACTTCTGTTCCAGTCTTTATTATTTCCTTTCTTCTGGTGGCTGTGGGCTTCTTTTGCTGTTCTCTTTCTATTCGTTGGAGTTGTAGGGCTAATGTTTTGCTTTTGGGCCATTCTTCTTTTTTGGTACATGCGTTTATTGCTATAAATTGACCTCTGAGTGCCGCCTTCGATATGTCCTGAAGGTTTTTGTATGATGTATTTTCGTTCTCATTTGATTCTAAGAATTTTTGATTCCCTCTTTGATTTCTTCTATTACCCAGTTGTTTTTATTGAAGATGTTATTCAGTTTCTATGTATTTGATTTTTTTTTTCCTTACTCTTCATGTTCTTGATTTCTACGGTTATGACATTATGATCAGAGAAGATGCTTTGTATTATTTTGATGTTTTGGATTTCATTGAGGTTTGTTTTGTGGCCTAAAATGTGGTCTATTCTGGAGAATGTTCTATGTGCATTAGAATAGAATGTATACTTTGCTGCTCTTGGGCGGAGTGTTCTATATATACCTATGAGGTCAAGTTGGATGATTTTGGCCTTTAGATCTATATTTTTGTTGAGTTTCTTTCTGCATGTTCTGTCCATTACCCAGAGTGAGTTGTTGAAGCCTCCTGCTATCAGTTTGGAACTGTTTCTCTTCTCAGTGCTGTTAGAGTTTGTTTTATGTATTTTGGAGCCCTCTCATTAGGTGCATAGATATTTGTTACAGTTATGTCTTCTTGGTGGTTGTAACTTTAATCATTATGTAAAGTCCTTCCTTGTCTTTTATGGCTGATTTTGCCCTAAAGTCTACTTTATTTGAGATTGTATTGCCACTCCTGCCCTTTTTTGTTCCTTTTCGCTTGATATATTTTTTCCATCCTTTGATTTTTAGTATATTTATGTCTTTGTGTCGAAGGGTGTGTGTTTTAGACAGCATATTGATGGGCTTAGTTTTTTTAATCTGTTCTACCACTCTCTCTCTACAGATCCGTTTAAGATATTTACATTCAGTGTGATTAGTGATAGGTATGAGTTTATTTCTGTTACATTGTTTTGCTTTTTTGTGATGCAGACGTTTTCTTTGTTCTCTTAGTGTCCTGTGCTGATTTTCTTTTGTTTGTGGATTTTCTGGTCTTTTTTATCGATTTTCTGTTTACTGAGACATTATGTTTTTCTTCTTTTTTATTCTGATGGGTAGATTTGTTAGCTTTCTTTGTGACTACCTTGAAATTTACTCTTATCTTCCTAAGTTTGAGCCAGTCTTTTGCAACTTGGTATCACCTTGACTTTCTCTCCATTTGAAAGTTCTAAGCCATTTTTTCCCCCTTTTATTATTTTGACATTGTCATCATTTATAGATTGGTGGTTCTATTTCCCTGTTTTAAGTCATTAGCTTTGTTTTATTACTGAGAGTTCTTTACCTGTGTTGGTATCTGGCTGATGCTGTCTTGTGTCCTAGACTCCAGTTGTTGGTTCTTTAACCAAAGGAATCTCTTTAATATTTCTTGCAAGTTTGGTTTGGTTTTTATGAATTCCCTCAATTTCTGTTTATCTGAAAATGTCCTAATTTCACCAAAGTATTTGAGAGAGAGAGTTTTGCAGGGTACGTTATTCTTGGTTGGCAATTTTTTTTCTTTCAAGGTTTTACATACATCATCCCATTGCCTTCTTGCCTGCATAGTTTCTGCCAAGTAATCAGAAAGTAGTCTTATTGTTTTCCCTTTTTAAGTGACTTTTTGTTTTTCTTGAGCTGCTCTCAGGATTCTTTCTTTGTTTTGGGTTTTGGCAAGTGATATTACGATTGGTGACTTTCTTTTGGGGTTTATTTTATATGGGGTTCGTCAAGCTTCTTGGACCATCAGATTTTTTTCTTTCATGATACTTGAGAAAATTTCTGCCAGAAAATCTTCAATCTTTTCTGTGTTTTCTGTTTTCTCCCCTGTTCTGGATTTCTGATCACACACAAATTTTTGCTCTCAATTGTGTCCCACATAATTCTTAGGTTTTCTTCTTTCTTTTCTCTGATTTTTCCTCAAAGAAAATGGTGTCCATGGATTTATCTTCAATCTGGCTGATTCTGTCTTTCATTTTTTCAAATTTGCTCCTACTTTCTATTTAGTTGTCCATTTTTGAAATTTTGTTGTTTATATTTTGGATTTCTAGTTTCATTTTTTGTATGATTTCTACTAGTTTATTTTAATGTTTTGTTCTTATATTATTTTCCTGAATTCTTCTATTGCTTTATCTGTTTTATTCTTGACTTTGGCTATGTTTTCATTGGTTTTGTCTGGGTTTTCCTTGACCTCTATCTTTTGGAGAGCTCTAAATATTAGTCTTTTGAATTTCATAGCAGGTAGTTCCACTGCTTTTTCTTCTACTGGAATGTCATTTGTTTCTTTATTTTAGTCACTTACTGGAGCCATCTTGCACCCCCCCTTTTTTTTTTAAAATATGTGTGTTGATATTGTCTGCTGTCTCTGAGACATTAAGGCACTATTTTCTATATTTATTGATTTTGTATTCATTTATTTTGTTCTGGTTCTTTTTTTTTTCTTTTTTCTTTTTTGATGTCAGGGAGAGTGGGCCAGGCGTGATTTGCTACATGCTCATCTGTGGGCACAATAGCTCTCACCACTTTGTCCAGGTGGGCAGAGCAGCAGCAGGCAGGGTGAGCTCAGCTTCTCTGCACACTGGTTTGGTGAGGCTGCTGAGGGTAGACTAGGCAGGTACCCACTGCCTCCCAGTGTTAGTCCAGTGGTGTGGGAGCATTCACAGCCCCTTGCAAGTCAGGCTGGGTTGGCGGACAGGGAGTGGTACAGTTTCACTTCTCTCCATTCAGCAGCTGATTGAGTGGCAGTAGGGAAGGGGCAATGTGAGCCTGGAGTGACTGTGGGCTTGAGCTGAGGATGCTTTAGCCACAGCAGCACCTCGAAGGCCTGTAGGAATGGGGAGTTGGCATATGGGGTTATGAAGAGGAAGAAAAGAAAAGAGAGAGAAAGAAAAAAAAGAGTGAAAAAGAAATAGTAGTTGGTGGGCCTGTGCAGGGCTAGGCGGGAGGGAGAAAGAAAAGGAAAAAAAGAAAAGAAAAAAATGGTGTGGCATAATCTGGCTTGTGGGGTTAGGGCAGACCCAGGGTGACAGCAGGCCTGTGGCTTCCTAGACATAGCAGTGCAGCATGGCCTGGCAGGAAGTGGTGGAGGTGGTATATGGGGCTTCGTAGGAGGGAGAAAGAGAAGGGAGAAAGGGGAGGGGGAAAGAATGGCACTGTGCAAGCCTACGGGTTGGACTGAGTGGACCTGGGCTTGTGGTGGGCCCATGGCTCTCTACCTGCAGCAGTGTGGTGTGGCCTGGTGGGAGAGGGTAGAGGTAGTGTATGAGGCAAGGTGGGAGGAAGAAAAAAAAAGAAAGGGGGAAAAAAGGCAGGAGATGGGGGGGTGAGCGTGTACGGGACTTTGGGTGGTGGCAGACCAGTAACTTTCTACCCATGGTGGTAGAGCAAGACGTGGCCAGAAGGGGTAGAGGTGGCATATAGGGGTAGATGGTGGGAGAGTAAGAAAAGGAAGGATGGGGAAAAAGAGAAAAACAGAAAAAGAATAAGACATGGCAGGAGCTGGTGGGTGGGGACAGGGTGGACCCAGGGTAGTGGTAGCCTGGTGATTCTCTAGCCAAGGCTATGTGGCATGGCCTAGCAGGAAGGGGTAGAAGCAGGGTATGAGGCTAGGTGGGAGAGAGGAAGACAAGGAGGAAAGGAGGAAAAATGGCACAGCTGGAGCCAGCAAGTGGAGGTGGGGGGATCTGGGCTATTGGTGAGTGGGTAGGTCTCTACCCCCAGTGGTGCAGCATGGCCTGGTGGGAAGGTGTAGAGGCACAGTATGGGGATAGGTCAGAAGGAGAAAGAAAAGGAAGTAAGGTAAAAAAAAAAAAATACAGCATGGAGGAAGCCAGCAGGTGGGGGCAGGGTGGACCCAGTGTGATGGAGGGCTGGAAGCTCTCTAGCCAAGTGGCACAAAGAGGTAGGGGTGGCATATGGGGCTAGGTGGGGGGAGGGGAGAGAAAGAAAGAGGAAAGAATGGCAAGACAGAAGCTGGCAGGTGGGGGTGGGCAGACCTTGGGTGACCATAGGCAAATAGCTCTCTAGCCAAGTGGCACTATGTGGCCCATCAGGAAGGGCTGGAGGTGGTGTACAGAGCAGAAGGGTGAGGGATGGGAAAGGATGTTTCTCCGGTTACTGGGTGCTGTCTCCTGTTGGGAGCTCCATGGAGTTGCCTTCCCATACTTTCTGTTTGAGGTCATTTCAAGATGGTGAAGCTGTGCTGTGTTAGTTGGCAGGTGACCTCCACTCCATATCTCCCCTTGTTCTCTGTTTTCATTCAGTATCTTCTTCCATTTGGTGTCTGATCTAGTTCTTTATACCTTCATTTGATGCTTAGAGTTCCAGAATTGATGTTTGTATCAGTTTTACTTAGTCTTTTGGGTCTTTGCTACAGAGGGATGGCATGATACATCTGTCTAGGGTGCCATTGGCTCTGTCTCTGTATTTCTAAAAATTTTAACCTGTGTAATGCCAATTGAAATTGTCAAGGATTTCATTTTACTTGAATACACAATCAACACCCATGAAAGGAGCAGTCAAGAAATCAAATGACACATTGCGTTGGGCAAATGTTCTGCAAAAGACCTTTTTCAAGTGTTAAAACCAAAGATGTTACCTTGAGGACTAAGGTGCGCATGACTCAAGTCATGGTATTTTCAATTGCCTCATACGCATGCGAAAATGGGACAACAAATAAGGAAGACTGAAGAAGAATCAATGCCTTTAAATTATGGTGTTGGCAAAGAATATTGACTATACCATGGACTTCCAGAAGAACAAACACATGTATTTTGTAAGAAGTACAGCCAGAACACTCATAAGCAAAGATGGTGAGGCTTCATCTCAAGTACGATGGACACAGCAAGTACTTTATGGATTTGTGTCTTCAAAGAAGAAGGGGAAGGAGAGAGCATCGAAGGCAGAAGATGGAGAATGAGCAAAGGAACAAGAACATTGGGGTTTGAATAGGGAACTGCAGGGGAATCAAGATTTAATCAGACTCTAATTCTCTTCTGGAACTTAACCCTTGCCCTTAAATGCTCAGAACTCCTCAGCAGTGAGACTTTTTTTTTTTTCCCTGAGTCTTGCAGAGCTGGAATATGAAGGGTGAACAGAGATTTCTTTGTATAGAATTTCCAAACTGAAAAAAATGGGTGGAGTGAAAGTTGAGCAGCAGAACCTCCCAGGGTTGTGTCTTTAGAAATTATCTGGTCCTCCTTACTCCTTTTAAAAGTGTGCTAACTAAAGTTCACAGAGATTAGACAATGGGGGCAAAACAGAGCTATCGGTTAGTGCCTAAGCCAAGCCCAAATCTCAGTTATCTGCCATATAGACCAGGGACCTTTAAGGAGAGGCAGAACGGTGTCATAGGAAGAGCCTAGACTCTACAAGACAGACAGGGCTGGATTCAAACTCTGGATCCCTTATTTATTAATATGTGAACCAGGAAATTTCACTGGACTATACTCTTCCCTTTAAAGAGAAGGATAATCTTATTTGCCTCATTGGTTTGTTTTGAGGATAAGACAGTGTATTACGTGGTTAAGGTAAACGTCTGTGCCTTGATATCCTCATATCTAAAATGAGAATAATAGTACCTACTCATAAAGTTTTGGAAACCTTCGTAGTGTAGTGGTTAAGAGTTTCGTTGCTAGCCAAAAGTTCAGAAGTTTGAATCCACCTGGAGCTCCTTGGAAACCCTATGGGGCAGTTCTACTCTGTCCTATCGGGTCACTATGAGTCAGAATCAACTGGATGGCAATGAGTTTGGTTTTTGTTTGGGGCTCAAAAAGTTGGATAATGAGATTTCATCTCACATAGTTTGGACATGTTATCAGGATGGACCAGTCCCTAGAGAAGGACATCATGCTTGGTAAAGTGGAGGGTCAGTGAAAAAGAGAAAGACCCTCAATGAAATGGATTGACATAGTGGCTGCAATAATGGGCTCAAGCACAGTGATGATTGTGAGAATGGTGCAGGACCGGGCACTATTTTGTTCTGTTGTATATAGGGTTGCTATAAGTAGGAACCAACTAGATGGCACCAAGCAACACTCAAATTGTTATGATAATTAAATTGGTTAATCCCTCAAAATGTTGTTAATCTACGCAAGCATTTAGGACATATCTTGCTCAATAGATGTTAGCTATTATAATCATTATCATTACTGGAATAGAATCTAGAGCTGGGTTGCCTAGGTTTGAATTCTCCTTCAGTTACACTTTACAGATGTGAGCTCAGAGAACTTCTTTGTGCCTCAGTTTCCTAACCTGTAAAATAGTGATAATTAAAATACCTTCCTATAGGATTATTGTGAAGATTAAATGAGTAAGTAAATCAATAAAGCAAACAGCTTAGAGCAGTGCTTGATATCTACTAAGTACTCTATAAAACTGCTAGCTGTTTTGTGGTTGTCATTTTCTATTTAAGCCATATAATTTTATGAAGGCTACAAAACCCATAGAATCACAGGTTTAGAATGATTTTTAATGCATATATCAAAATGAACTAAGGAGAAATATTCAACACAAGAAGTTCTGACTTAGGAATGATGCAAATCCCAAATATTGACTGTATGTAAAGAGATGGCATTTTTGAAAACATTAAGCTGAAATAATTCAGTTCTAGTTATCAGTAATTGCCTATTCCCAGGAACAAATCATTGCTTCTCTGCCCTGAGATTTTTCTCTCATTAAGGTTAAAGCAATTGTAACTTCAGGGGGAAGGTAGATATTCCAAATTACAAAGAAATAATTGCTCAGCTTTGAGTTTAAGATCAAATTTTGCATTATATAGTTTTTTAGGAAAAAACACAGTTTTTTAAAAGATCAAGCAAATCTATTTTTAAGATTAAAGAAATGTATTTATTGGTATTTATGTGCATTACAGTCACATGATTCAAAATTCAAGAAGTATAAAAGAATATTCAGTAAAAATTCTCCCTCTCTTTTTGGAGCAGTATCTACCTCCCCCCACACACAGATCTGGGTGGTTTTGGTGTAACCTCCCAGAGATGTTTTATAAATTTAATAAGAAATGCATACATGTCTTCATTTACCTTTTGTTACACAAACGATGCATACTGTTCAGCACCTTTTTTTTTTCACTTGATGTCTCTTGGAGAGCTTACAAATCAGTACATAAAGAGCCACTTCGTTATTATTAATGCCTTCCTGATACTCCATTGTTGGATTTACCATAATTTTTATTTAACCAGTTTCATATTGATGGACACTTAGGCTGTTTCCAAATTTTGCTATTATGATCCTGTAATGAATACTTTCAATAAAAGTTCATTTTGTGACCACATGATTGTATCTGCAGGCTATTTCCTAGAGATAGAATTGCTGTTCAGGGTTGTGTGCTTTTAAAATTTGTTAAATAATATCAAATTACCATAGTACCAGTATCAGTCTGTCGACTCCAACTCACGTGCTCCACAGGATTTTCAATGGCTGATTTTTTTCAGAAGGAGATCACCAGGAGGCTTAGCTGGTTGCACTAAGAGGCAGTACCAATTTACACTGCCACTAGAAATGTATGAGGACTCTTCAAACTAGACTTCTTGAAGTCTAAATCAAATATCAGTTTCTTAGCCTCCCCAACTTGAGCTGAAAATCTGGAAAGCTCAATGGCGAGGAGAGTAAAAATACCTCTCAAATAGAATATTGAGGCTAGCACTTACTTCCTCTGCCGTTGCCTAAAGAGGTGACAAGCCTCCAGAGAGGTCCCAGGTTGACATGCTTCTGTCTTCCATATGGCGTGGTGCCAATAGTTTAGTAAGGGTAAGGAGAAGTTCCAGTGCTCTGGGTCTAAGGGTCTTACTCATGCTAGTGGGACATGGTAGGAGCACCTGAGAATTTCTGAGGCCTAAAGACTGTCAAAAGAATGAACTACTGTATCTTAGAAGAAGTACAACTGGAATGCTCCATAGAAGCAAGGATGGTGAGACTTCTTCTCACATAATTAGGACATGTTATCAGGAGGGATCAGTCCCTGGAGAAGGACATCATGCTTGGTAAAGTAGCGGGTCAGCAAAAAAGAGGAAGACCCTCAATGAGATGGACTGACATGGTGGCTGCAGCAATGGGCTCAAGCATAACGATTGTGAGGATGGTACAGGACTGGGCAGTGTTTCATTCTGTTGTACATAGGGTCACTATGAGTAGAAACTGACTTAACGGTACCACCACCAACAACACACAGGGCTTGGAAATGCAGAGAGAAGAAGTAGTAAGAAAAGACTGGATTTGGGACCAGGCAGCTACAGAGGGCAGAGATCATGTAATCTACAGTCATAGTCAGGTCTGCTATTATCAGTAGCAAATGACAACTGAAAGATAGTTTCCAAACCCATTGCTTTTGAGTCAATTCTGACTCATAGCGACCCTATAGGACAAAGTAGAAGTGCCCCATAGGGTTTCCAAGGAGCGGCTGGTGGATTTGAACTGTCAACCTGTTGGTAGCTCTTAACCACCTCACTACCAGGGTCCTGAAAGATAGTCCAGACCTGACAAATACCTATATAGAATGTACCAAGTAGTGGGAAAGAGGACATACCAGAGTGAGACATCTAGCCAGAGGTCACATATCTCCTAATGACAGAATAGTTAATAAACTTGACATACATTTGGGAGTAGGGCAAGGCACCTGTACTCTCCTGTGTCATCTCCTCCTCTTGAATGCTTCTTTCTCAATTTGTCCAATGCCCTGACCTTGGCTCCCACTCATCTTATTTCCTTTGGTAATTTAGTCCTTGTTGCAGACCACAAAATCCACTCCAACTAATATAAACAGAAAGAGACTCATAAAACATTTTTCAGGAAGCACATGGAATGCTATGGGGACCTGGGAACTAGGTTGAGGTGTAAAGTCAGTGGCAATGCAGCCATCAGTAAAGCTCAATTAAAAGCCACAGCCACCATTGCTCACCACTCAGATTCCATGACGCTGGGGAAGGGATGCTAGAAACTCTGCCACAGCTACCAGACCTTCGCCACCATGCCTGCCTGCCTGCTTGTCTCCTGCCTGAAGATTGCTTTTCCCCGGAATAGAAACTGCCACATTTGCTCACTTGAAAATTTAAATTCCACACAGACATGTTGGAAGCAGGTCACATCTGGAGCTCTAGCCAGTAGGCTACCTGGGGACTGACTTTAGATTCCCTGGTCTACAGTACAAGAAAGCAAGCAAGACATGTATTGGGATGGGTGTTGAATGAACCAGATGAGAGAGCATTTGCTTCACTCTACCTTTCAACTGTGACCTTTATGTTGAAAAGCAACCTCTCTCTCTCTCTATGTGTGTGTATGAGCCTCATTTCTGCATCTTTCACTTCCTGCTAGACAGAAAGTGACTTGCTTACAGTGTGGAAGGAACACCTCTTTTGAAATAGCACCATTTTCTAGTGATTCTTTCTTTTAAAGCTAGCCTTTCCCCCTATATTTAGCATCCTTGGATGAGGTCTCTGGAGACTTGTTCTTACCACTCTGTCTTCTGAGTTTTTATTTTGAACTGTCTCTCTGAGGTAAAATCTTCATATTGAATGCCGATGGCATTGTAACCATGCTTTTGCTGGAAATGGCTGGAAAAAATGAACAATTATTTTTTAAAGACAAGACATTCTGATTCTAAATGAGCACCATAAACACAAGATGATTAACCATTTAAGGGTCTCATCCTTACTTAAACACGGATTTATTTCTTGGTGTGGTTTTTCTGTGTAGGTAGTATTACAACTCAGTGGTTCCTTGATAAGACACTCAGCAGCAGTAGTTTCCACTGGGTCTGCCCAGATTTCGAGAATGCTCTGTTCACAGTCCTTTTCTACCAGTCATTTCTTGGTTTATCACGTAACGTTGCCTCTTCTTCTTTTCTGTTTTCTCACTTTCTTCTTTTCATTCAAGTATATGCAAACACTTCTTCTCTCCAATATTTTTCGCTTTTCTGTCTTATCAGGTGTATTGCCCTAAGCTAATCTTTACAAATATATTAATATACTTAGAGGGCAGTAAGTAAACACACACTGTGGTAAAAGGAATCTTGTAAGATTCTTGTGTAAGAGGGACCTTTGCCCTGAAGACTGGATTATTGATTTCCAGACTAAGTGGGCCAAAAACCATGATTATGAGAACCAACAGAGAGGGTTTTAATTTAAGCATACATGGAAATGCCTTTGGATGCAAGAAATATGACATCTCATGTTAGCTGATCTGTATGTATCTTTGTCTCCATTTTCATTTTACTACGTGTTGTATTTTTTATCCCTAGCTGCTCTTAAAATTCTCTCCTTAGTTTCGGTTTTGGCAAGTTTGATTATAGTATGTCTTGGTGACTTTCTTTTGGGATCTACCTTGTGTGGCGTTCAATGAGCATCTTGGATAGATAACTTCTCATCTTTCACAATATCAGGGAGGTTTTCTGCCAACAAATCTTCAACAATTCTCTCTGTATTTTCTGTTATTCCCCCTATTCTGGTACTCCAATCATTCATAGGTTATTCTTCTTGATAGAGTCCCACATAATTCTTAGGGTTTCTTCATTTTTAAAAAATTCTTTTATCTGATTTTTCCTCAAATATGTTGGTGTCAAGTGTTTTATCTTCAATCTCACTAATTCTGACTTCCATTGCCTCAACTCTGCTCCTATGGCTTTCTATTGAGCGGTCTAATCCTGAAATTTTATTGTTAATCTTCTGAATTTCTGTTTGCTGTCTCTCTGTGGATTCTTGCAGCTTATTGAATTTGTCATTATGGTCTTCTCTAATCTTTTTAAGTTCCTCTAATCCTTTGTGTGCTGCTTGGTTTGTTCTGTGTTTTGCCTGATTTCCTGACTGATCTCTTTAAGAGTTCTGTATATTAATCTTTTGTATTCTACCTCTGGTAATTCCAGGAAGTTCTCTTCATCTGAAAGGTTCTTGATTCTTTGTTTTGGGAGCTTGCTGAAGCCATCATGGTCTGCCTCTTTTTGTGATTTGATATCGACTGTTGTCTCTGAGCCATCAATAAGTTACTGTATTTATTTATTTTATGTTTTCTCACTGTAGCATAGCTTCTTGTTTTGTTTTGAAATGCCCAAATAGGCTGCTTGAGTGGCTAGTTTTATTATTGGTGCCTTTGAAGCTCTCATGTCCTGTCACCGGGTGTTACTAGGTATGTGAGCCCAGGAGTCTGTTCACTTTTCTTATATGGATTCAGCTCAGGTGTCCAGGTAGTTAGTCACCAAGGGTGTGGTGCAGGCTTTCACCTATAGTCCTAGATAAGGAGTGATTGGTGTAGGCATGGGTATCTGGCTGCAGTAGGGAGTCACATGCTGAGCAAGGCAAGGGGCTGACAGCTTCCCCTGAGTGTCTATGAGGAAAGTGTGTCCCTGTTCCCTAGAGCACATAGGTGGGTGGGTTTTGCAGCCAGACTGTGGGCATCCAGTGCTGTTGGCTGTAAGGATTGGGAGGCACTATTTAGTCTTGGGTCCTTGTAGCAGGTGGCTAGGTGGTGTGGGTGGAGCCACCAGGCCTCAGGCCCCTGATGTGTCTAGGTGAGTACCCTGTTTAATAGGCAGAGCATTGTCAAATGTCACAAACCTGCCTCTCCACCATATAGCTGAAACAGTTGAAGTTAGACATGTGGTATATACCCTGTTGTACTGTGTTCATGAGGGCCTATGCTGCTGAAATGGGACCACACAGGTCTATGCAGGGGTGAACGGCATTCAAAGTCTGTGGACCCCTTATGCCTGTGCCTAGGGAAAGGAGCTGTTTCTACCTTGAGTTTCTGGCTTAGGGGAGCTGGCAGATTATTTTTTCCCTGTTTGTTAATTTGTTCTCCCTCCAAGGGTGGGAGAATGGCTCAGGGTGAGTGCTGAGTCCTGCTTCCGGCCCAGAGGATCCAGCCAGCTGGGATGCAGTACAGACCAGTAAGAGAGCAGGTAAATGGGAGACAGGTTTTTCCCAAATGAGTATTTTTTGATCTACCTGGTAGGTTAAATGCATGTACTTATCTTTTGCCGTTTGAGAACTTTTGCTGATTCTGAAGGCATGAGTAGACTCTCCACCACTCGGTCTCTTGATGCAGAAAACATGTTCCAAATGCCACTGTTTGCCCCACTGTGTTCATGCCAGCAGATCCAGCCTGCAGGGTGCCAGTTCCTGCTGGGTCAGGTCTGGCAATTCCTCACTGCTTCTGAACCATTTCTCCCTCCCCCTCCACTCAGTCCAATTCCTCTACTTTGCCTTTGATGTTCAGGGATCCTTTCGTTATATATAATCAATTCATTTGTGTTTTTTTGTCTTTGTTTTAAGAGGGACTACAGAAAGTGTCTGCCTACTCTGCCATCTCGGCCCCACCTTAATGCTGTACCCTTTTAATGGAGCCTCTGGATGGAACACAAAGTTAAGTGCTCAGGTACTAACTAAAAGATTGGCATTTCAAACCCACCCAGAAGTTTCTTGGAGGACAGGCTTGGTGATGTGCTTCCAGAAAACCCTGTGGAGCAGTTCTACCCTACACACAGAGTTGCTATGGATCAGAATCAACTCAACTGTAATGGGTTTGGTTTTTTAGTTTTGGTATTCTTTTAAGTCACTGTGTATGGTTAAATTAGAGGCTTAGGAGATAAAACCTAAAGGCTACTGGTGGTTGTGAAATGTTAACTTTTCCCCCTTTGCATTTCACTTTGCTTTCTTTAAAGAAACTATTGGGTATCTTTGGTTTTCTGCCTGTAGCTCTTGGAAGCTTATTCTAACCACCTCATTGGCCTTTTGCCTTTTTGTCTTCAAGTTAAATAATATTTTATGAAATGCAGGCTCCCCCCACCCCAATTTTCTTGGCTAAAATGTTCTTCTGTCTTAACTATTTAGTGAACTTCGTGAGGAATTATTTGGAGCTTTGGGGCATTAGGAATGATGCATTAATTATTTCATTTACGAGAAACAAGTCTTTAAGACTGAACCATGAATAATTTCCATTTCTCATTATTTTTTAAAGTTTTTTAAACTTTCTCTGTTTTCTCTTTAGCATAGAAACTTGTTGCTTAAAGCTATAAGTGTGAATGATTTTATTTTCACAATGGTATGCTCCTGAAAAAATCAGATACTGTTACTTTTGTCAGACAGACAGTAATTTATTTTAAGACATGTCCCTTCTTTTTCTTTAAAGATAAGCATTTTAAATACATATGGTCCTGCTTTTTCTGATAAATCATTGTATAACTTAAGTTCTCCACATCATTTCATATTTTTGTGTGTGTGCAGGAATAATGAAGTACGAAAGGAATTCGGAAAAGTGAATACAAAAAGATTTCCCTTGTGTCAAATCTTATGAATTTTCTTTCCTGGGCAAAGGCATTCTACTGTGTGGATAACATTATTGATAACATTGCCACTAATGAGAATTCCAGAACACTTAATTGTGTTCATGCAGAACCTGTACATAGACCAAGAGGCAGTTGTTTGAACAGAATAGGGCATACTTCATCATTTAAAATCAGGAAAGTGTGTGTCGGGGTTGTATCCTTTCATCATACTTATTCAATCTGTATCGTTGTTGTTGTCAGGTGCCGTTGAGTCAGTTCTGACTCATAGTGACCCTAAAGGACAGAGTAGAACTCAAAGGAGTGGTTGGTGGATTTGAACTGCCAACCTTTTGGTTAGCAGCTGAGCTCTTAACCACTACACCACCAGGGCTCCATTTAATCTGTATGCTGAGCAAATAATCTGAGAAGCTGACATGAAGAAGAACATGGTGTCAGGATTGGAGGAAGATTCATTAACAATCCATGATACGCAGATGACACAGCCTCCCTTGCTGAAAGCGAAGAGGACTTGAAGCACTTACTGATGAAGATTGAAGACTACAGCCTTCAGTATGGATTACACCTCAACATAAAGAAAACAAAAATCTTCACAACTGGACTAATAAACAACATCAGGATAAACACAGAAAATATTGAAGTTGTCAAAGAGATTTCATTTTACTTGGATCCACAGTCAATGACCATGGAAACAGCAGTCAAGATATCAAGTGACACAACACACAATACAGGGGATATTAGCATAACTGGACTAAACCAAAAGCTAAGATGTTTCCTGAACACAACCAAACACTTAGAGGGACATAGTGTCAGGGGCGGGGGTCTGGGGACCATGGTTTCAGGGGACATCTACGTCAATTGGTGTAACAAAGTTTATTAAGAAAATGTTCTGCATCTCACTTTGGTGAGTGGTGTCTGGGGTCTTAAAAGCTAGAATGTGGCCATCTAAGATGCATCAATTTGTCCCAATCCACCGGGAGCAGAGAAGAATGAAGAACACCAAAGATACAAGGAAAATATTAGCCCAAGAAACAAAAAGGGCCACATAAACCAGAGTGTCCATCAACCTGAGACCAGAAGAACTAGATAGTGTTTGGCTACCACTAATGACCACCCTGACAGGGAACACAATTGAGAGTCCCTGATGGACAAGGAGAAAAGTGGGATGCAGAACTCAAATTCTAGTAAAAAGACCAGACTTAATGGTCTGACTGAGACTTTGAGGATCCCCAGAAGACATGGTCCCTGGACTCTCTGTTAACCCAGAACTAAAACCATTCCCGAATCCAGCTCTTCAGACAAAGATTAGACTGGACTATAAAACACTAAATGATACTCGTGAAGAGAGTGCTTCTTAGTTCAAGTAGATACATCAGACTAAATGGGTGGCTCCTGTCCAGAGGCGAGATGAGAAAGCAGAAATGGACAGGAGCTCATCGAATGGACACAGGAAATCAGGGGTGGAAAGAAGAAGTGTACTGACATATTATGGGGATAGCAACTAGGGTCACATAACAAAGTGTTTATAAATTTTTGTTTGGGAAACTAACTTGAGCTGTAAACTTTCACTTAAAACACGTTAAAAAAATAAAGCTACCTGACACAGAAAAAAAAAAGAAAGAAATCAAATGATATATCGCGTTGGACAAATCTGCTGCAAAGATGTCTTTAAAGTGTCGAAAAGCAAAGATGTCACTTTGAGGACTAAGGTGCACCTGACCCAAGGCATGGTGTTTTCAACCACGTCATATGCATGCCAATGCTCGACAATGAATGAGGAAAACCAAAGAAGAATTGATGCCTTCGAATTATATGAAGAATATTGAAAATATGGACTGCCAGAAAAACGAACAAGTCTGTTAGAAGAAGTACAGCCAGAGTGCTTCTTAGAAGCAAGGATGGTAAGACTTTGTCTCACGTACTTTGGACATGTAATCAGAAGGGACCAGTCCCTGAAGAAGGACATCATGCTAGGTAAGGTAGAGGGTCAGTGAAAAAGAGGAACATCTTTGACGAGATGAATTGACACGGTGGCTGTAATGATGGGCTGAAACATAGCAAACATTGTGAGGATGTTGCAGGACTGGGCAGTGTTTCCTTCTGTTGTACATAGGGTCCCTATGACTTGGAACCGACCCAATGGCACCTAACAACAACAACAAGGGTTTTGAGTGAAGCTGTTTTCACAAAGCACTACTTAGTGAGTATAAGAACTTTCAGAAGAGATTTTTAGTCAAAGAAGGATTTTCACTGAATAAAACGATGACATCCTGTACCCATCCTACATCTATTGATAATAGGAAATAATATTTCTCTCTAGTACACAGCATCAACTTTATACTGACACATTCAACATATAAATGTTCACTTCATAAACTGCCGATGGAAGTGCAAATTGGAATAACTTTGTGGAGCACAAGTTGGCACTTTTCATCAAAATTTAAAACATACATGCCTGTAGATGTAATGATCCTAATTCCAGAAATTTATTCTGCAGATGTACTTGTACAAGTGTGAATCAACCTGCATATAAGGTTAATCATCTCTTTCTCTCCTCCTCCGCAGTTAGAAAACAATCTACGTGTTCGTCGGCTGGATACTGATTAAATGAAATCATAGTACACCCATATAACAGATTACCTTGTAGGCATTAAAAAAAAAAAAAAAAAAGAATAAGGAAGCACTGTAGTCACTACCATGAAGTGATTTCAAAGACATTTTGTGAAGTGAAAAATCAAGAGCAGACCTGCATGTATAGAATGGTCCTATTTGTGTCACAAACAGGGAAATTAATAAATGTGTATTTGTATTTTGCTTGTATATGCCCAAAATTTATTTGGAAAGATATGCCAATAATCCCAAATAATATTAGTTGCAAGTAAAGAGCAAAATTAGGGGGTTCAGTAGAAGATAAGAGAAATGGGAGACCTTTACCAGTGATGTTCTGATAAAGTTTAAAAACTAGCTGGAATGGGAGAGGGATTAATTTGTAATTTGTAATTACCCATTGCCGCGGAGTCAATTTCAACTCATAGGGACCCCATAGAACAAAGTAGAACTGCCCCATAGGTTTTCCAAGGCTTTACAGAAGCAGACTGCCACACCTTTCTCCCAAGAGCAGCTGGTGGGTTCAAACCACCGTGGTGTAAATATTTCCACTATGCCTGATGTCATTGTGAGGCACTGAATACACGGTTGGAAAGACCTGCATACAATTGACTTTTATGAGCCAGTGTGGGCCAGCTCCACCACAATGCTGCTTTTCACTAGTTACCTTGTTACAGCTTTTGAATGTTAAACTATGGGAATTTATTAGCTATTCAAAAATGAAATAAAAAATATGTGTTCATGCTGAACCATTTGCTGTCTGGTAATCAGATATTTTAAGCATCAAAGCCAAGGCTCTGTAATAGTAAGGCCGAGAATAATGGAACTAAGGAAAAAATATATAACTTTTTCACCAAACTTCCTATATTACTATTAGTACTGCAAATACAGTAAATCTGAGCAGAATTTTGGAAAGGTTGTGAGGCTTTCTAATTTCAAAATATTTCACATCATCTTTACTATATTATTCAAGGATTCATCAGCCTTTGTTTGACATTCCAAACAATCTCTGCCTGACTAGACAGAATTATCTTAGCAGGCCTATCAATAAGACTTTTCCATGTGTGCTTCCCATTCCTTTTCCGAGCACGGAGACTGATGCTACCTGATGCTTGATTAATATCTCCTTTTCCAAAGTTATTAAGTCTTAGCCCTGCATAAAGGGACGAAACAGAGATCTAGGAGGCCTCTCCTTTTCCATGCCTATCACATCCTTTTTCCAACCCATACTTTGTAAGTGCTCTTCATTAGCATGAGAGTACAAGCATAATCACATTTTTTTTTTTAACGAAGCCACATGAATCCCTTGTGTAACAGATTTTCAAAAAGTTTGTTAACCCTTCCCCTTCCCTAAATGAATCAAGAACCCCAGGTCTTAATCCAAAAGATAGGCTTGTTTCCAAATGTCTCAAGGAGAGACAACTGTAGCAACTGATCAATTCAGTTGGCCCCAGTTTGGAGATGCCATTGCTTTCCATTGTTGCCACACTGTCTCACTGTTAAAACTGGTTCTGGACAATATAATATATCCTGTCTACTCCTGCAACAATGCTTATGCTAATCAGGCCCCTGCCTAGCTCAGAGTTGTACCATGTTTGTGCTTCTAAGAATTATATTTTGTAGGGAAGCCATTAGTATCCCATTTACCCTTTGCAAAGCTGTTGAACAAATCCCAATGCTCTTGTAAGTGCTGGCTGCTAAGAGCCCACAGCTGCAACTTTCTCTGGATATTGACCTTGGAGAAACAGGAGCAACTTACCTGAGAGGTAATCCTCTTCTAATCCAGGGGTAGCCCACAGTAAATCACTGACTGATACGGCAACACAAAAGGCCAGCCCCCTTTCCTCAAGATGGACCATATTTATGGTGCTCCAGAGGTCTCTGTGGGGTCAGACTGAAGTTAATCTTTAGTGGAAACCACATAGTTGCTTGATTCCACCTCTGCCTTATGCTGCTTTCCTCACTCCCATTCTCCTGAGAACCCACCATCATTAAATTCATCCGAGTTCCCATGTCAGGCTCTGTGTATAGAAAACCCAACCTTTGGCAATTGGTACCATAAGTATTCCTAGTAAGCAGACTCCAAGGATAGGATTCTAATGTCGGCTTACTGATTGGCCAGATGAGGCCACTCTTGCTGGTGGTGGGTGGAGTATTGATAATCCCTGGAAACATGTAGCATTGCATTCTTAAGACTTTTATCTGAGGTGGACTGGGATGGAATACAAGGCAAAGGAGATGTTCAACTTGGCAATAGCTTTGGAGGCTAAGGCCAAATGTTTGAAATATACGGGAGAAATAATAATGATAAAATTATGGAATTGGTAGTGGAATGTCATTTATGCCTTAAGGGTGGAAAATTAAAGCTCAGGGCAATAAATAATAAATTCAATGCAAACAAACACAGGATGAGTAGGCTTCAGCAGCATTTAAAGAGACACTTGTCTCCTGCAGCCGAGGGGCAAAGCCAAGGATCAGGTACAAGACTTAATCGTAAGAGTGGCATAATTTCACCGAAGGCTGAACTAGCCGATCTGGAAAACTGTGCATAGGAGCATGAGAGGTGGAATATAAACCACACGAGGGAGAGTTTGTTGGTATAGGGATATTCTCCTGTGGCACAAGATTTAACACTTTGGTAGGGGGCCCTAGGAGATGTCAGAAATATCACAGATGACGGTGGAGAAAAGGACCAAAAGATTCTGAGAAGCAGGTATGCTAAAATATGTCTACCAAACAAGACCCAAAACAAAACAAAACCCACCAGTCAACTACATCCCGTCTTTGAGAATCCAAGCTTCAGAAATAAAAACACCAGTCTAAAGTGAGAAGTGAGTAAGGAAGACCAAAGAAGAATTGATACCTTTGAATTATGGTGTTGGCCAAGAATATTGACTATACCATGGACTGCCAGAAGAATGAAAAAAATCTGTCTTGGAAGAAGTACAGCCAGAATTCTCCTTAGAAGCAAGGATGGTGAGGCTTCATCTCACATACTTTGGACGTGTTATCAGGAGGGACCAGTCCCTTGAGAAGGACATCGTGCTTGGTAAGTAGAAGGTCAGTGAAAAAGAGGAAGACCCTTAACGAGACAGATTGACACAGCGGCTGCAACAGAGGGCTCAAACATAGCAAAGATTGTGACGATGTCTCAGGACTGGGCAGCGTTTCGTTCTGTTGCGTATAGGGTTGCTATGAGCCAGAACCACTCGACAGCACCTAACAAAAACTGTGCAAAAGTGGAAAATCTAGAATGAATCTGAATGTTGCTCAATGTGAGTTCCAATGTAGCAGCGATTATCTCTTTCTTACCACAGCATCTCTAGGTAGCAAACAGCCTGCAACATAGTAGGGATTCAATAAATATGCACTGAATTAATGAAAAAGTAGGGGGATGAAAACTTGATATGTATTATGGTATATGAAAAATAAATTCTTTATGAAGACAACAGTGTCAATATTTTCTTCTTTTGTTTCTGAGTTGCAAGTCATGATAAGGAAGGTCTTTCCACTCAAAGCCAATGAAGAATTTTGCCCATACTTCAAGTGATTTTAAGATTTATTTCCTTACAATCACTGAATACCTGAGTTGTTCAATGTAATTGCTAACATAGTTCATTGTACATTCATGGCTTTGTATTTAAGCTGTTAGAACCTCCAAATTTGGAGCCATGAGCACAATTTAGATCAAGAGCACTTTTTTTTTTCCTGGTGAAGAAGTGACAGATTAGAGCAGTATGCTGCCTTACATCAAAAAGTCCTGTAGCAGAGGATAGAATTTAAGCAAAGATCAATTTAAGTTTAAAACTACTCCAAATTTAAAAAGAGAAGGAAGCCAACTTAAGAACTTTTTTAAGCAGAGGGAATAGCTTTGTACTGACTGTATTGGAGAGGAGCTATAAATATTTCAGAAGCTGAAAGACGGCCAGAGCAGTTACAGTGGAGATGACAAGACACGGGAGACAAAGTTTGTGAGACCCGCAGGGGTCAATTCATGCAAGGTCTTTAAAAGTTTAAATCAGAGAAGTGATATAGGCCTATTTGAATTTTTAAAAAATTACTTTAACTGCTTTGTAAAGAATGAAGTGGAGTAGGAAAAAATAAAGGTCTGAATCAGGGAAGTTGCAGTGGTCATAAAGGATGGATGGAAGAAAGAAATTGCTAAGAGTTGGCAACCCATTGATTTTTGGGAACGAGGGAGAAGGAAGAGTAAAACGTAACTGATATTTTAAGCCTTAGTGTGCATAAAAGACGGTGGCAGGAGAAGTAGTATGAGAGGAAAGATGGTGAGTGCAATGGAGTATTTAGAGGCCTTAGGAATATTTAACATTTAGAAGGTGTGACTTTAATTCAGAATTGAGGATAAAGTGGGAGATGGAAATTTGGAAGCCAGCTACGTAGATATAATCCTGAGGCAGCAAGGAGTCATATGATTTTGCCCATTGATAGCATACAGAAAAGAGAGAAAAGGGTTCAAAAAGATTCTTATGAATCTTTTATGTGTAATTTTCTAATATGAATAACTTATATCTGATTTTTTTTTCTAGTTTTCCAATTTAATCAAAAAGAGATAAGTTTTGTGAAAGAGAAATCATTATTTCATGGTGCTTGCAGCTTGCAACTTTAGACATTCAATAACATATTTATGAGATGTGGATCCCTTGTTTTGAGAAATGAGGAAATTCCAGGTAACAAACAATGAATATTGCTCTAAGAAAGCACACACAATGGGCAAACCCAAAGCACTCTGGTTTTGGAAATTAAGTCATTAGTAATCTAATATTTTTGGCAAGAAGAGAGAATGCAGAGGACAAACGAGAATTGTACAGAACAGATGGCTGTTCTCAGGTGACAAATATTTAACATGAGCCATAACAGGCATTTCTCAGTGGGCTGAAAGATCTTAATGACCTAAGATTTATTTTAACTTTCTCTCCTTCAACGAAGAGGAACACTAACCTCCCCAGCCTCCTCAGGCAGTTTGTTGTGATAGATATGCCTTTGAAGATAAAATATTAGCCCCCTCTATATTTTTTATATTGACAAAGTAGAAGAGGGCTGCAGAGCAGGGGTCTCTGTTCATGGCCCTTCATGACGCTCTTTTTTTTTTTTTTTATAGTACCCTTAGGCCAAAGAAATACCTGAAAGTCCTGTGTATTAATTAGGTCCAAACAACTTCTTAAGTACTTACATTATAAGTATTTGGAAAAAAAAAAAAAAAAAACCCCGTAAATTGAAAGAAAAAAAAGAGAACAAATGATATTTTATATCCTCCTTGAATAACCACAATTCCTTACTAATGGGATGTGTGTGCCCATTGGGCCCTGCACAGCTTCTTAAACCTGGGAATCAAATTGGATACCAGTTGCCTCACTTCCTGAGTCAACATTAATTTTTGTGCAGTACTTGTTTTTTATCACAGCATCAGTGGAAAACCTAATTTCTAAAAAATATGACAGCATCCAAAGAACTCATGGGTTTCTGATAGATGCTAACTGGTTTCTCTTGACAATTTAAAATATCCTACAACTCCTCTATGAATTTTCTGCAACACTCTAAGGTACCTTGGCACATAGTTGGGGAACTACAGCTTTGGAACATTTGAGGTAATCAGAAATCAAGATGGGAATAAGGAACAGAAGAACATTTAGGAGATCATTTCTTTGGATGACCAATTGGTTTCTTCACTGTGGGAAACTAAGATTTATTGAGTTCTTAAGAGGCCTTATAATTTGTTCTTAGTTAAACTCAACATGAATTTGCATAACTCCTTTTTGTAAAGAATATAACTATTTTTCAAGAAAAAGTAATTCTCTTTTAAGATAAAGCAATAACCTCTTATCCTAAGATCTTGTCAGAATTCTTGAGTGAAATAAGGTCAGACTATATCACCGCCTGAGTGGGCAGAATTGTGTAATCCAGAAATCGTGTAAGTCTGACAAGGTATGATTTGGTTTTCACTCAGAGTATAGCGAGCCATTTCTCTGGCACTTCATTAAAGGACACAGTGTCAGAGCTATTATCTATCAGAGGGGATGGGAAATAACTCTGCTTCTAATCACTACCAAAGTATAATCACTAGATATATTTCACTAGATGAATGAAATATTAGGCTGCTACGAAATGGTTAAGAGCTACAGCTGCTAAACCAAAGGTACATAGTTGGACTTCACCAGCCTCTCCTTGGAAACCCTATGGGGCAGTTCTACTCTGTCCTATAGGGTTGCTATGAGTCAGAATCCATTTGACAACAACAGGTTTGATTTTTTAGGCCAAAGAAACACCTGACAATTCTGTGTGTTAAGTAATTAGGTCCAAACAACTTAGGAAGTACTAAATGTCCTAAGTATTTGGAAAAAAACAAAAACAAACAAAAAAACCTCATAAATTGAAAGAAAAAATAATTTTATATCCTTCTTGAATAACCAAAATTCCTTACTAATGGGAAGTGTGTGCCCACTGGGCCCTGCACCACTTCTTAAGCCTGGGAATCAAATTGGATACCAGTAGCCTCACTTCCTATTCAACATTAATATTTTTGCAGTACTTGCCTTTTATCACAGCATCAGTGGAAAACCTAGTTTTTACATCACCTTAATTGTGTTCCAAGTTGGATTCAAAGATTAAATCCTTGTTTCCTGTCTCTTATTTTTTTTTTTCTGCTATGACAACATATTCATTGTAAGTTATAATTTATCAACTGTCTAATGTAATCATCAGGTAGAATAACTAGATTACCTCTAGCTCCTAGGACAATTATGAAGATAACTCATCTCCCTTCCCTAATTTCCACAGAATCAGCCTGACTCCTAGCTGTGCCATCTGTGAAGAGAAGAAAAGGAAACAATTACTGTTTTATATTTTCCAGTGCCTATTGCTATGAGTCAGAATCGAATCAACAGCATTGGGTTTCGTTTGGTTGGATTTTATTTGATACCTTTTACTTTACAAACTAAAGAATTTGCAATTCACAAAAATTCTGTAAAGTTTTATTGCTATGAGTCAGAATCGAATCAACAGCATTGGGTTTCGTTTGGTTGGATTTTATTTGATACCTTTTACTTTACAAACTAAAGAATTTGCAATTCACAAAAATTCTGTAAAGTGCATAGAACTGTCTTTTTTACTGGTAAGGAAAATCCTCCTTACAATTAGAATGTGCTAGAGTGGGAACTCAAATAGCAAAATCCATTTCTTTTTTACTGAAATATACTGTCTCTTTCTCCAGGGGACTTGAACAATGCAGGCAGACAATTGAAAGTACACATCTGACCTGTGTCCCTCTATTCTAGAATCACGAGCCAAGATTCTAGTGCCACAATTGGGAAATGTTCCAACAGCCAATGTGCAAAGAAATCATTCGTGTTATGCTCCCTCAGATTTCTGAGTTGAGATCATGAAGGTTCCAACACTTAGAACCTTTGCCAAAAAATCTATGTGTTGTTTTTTTGGCAAAAGTTCTAGGTTCAGTATTGATAAGTCTAACTTCCTGGCATTATGTTGACTCAGATTGGTAAATGAAAACCGACCTCTTTGTGTATAGTGTGTGAAAAAGATAAAGATACCAGTAAAAACCATTCTTATGACAGGGCTCTTAACTGTTCTCTCAAGATGTTGAGTTTTTAATTTGTTCTTCTGCATCTTCTAATAGATAGACAGATATAGACATACAGACAGACAGACCATAGGAGGCAAATGCTTCATATTCCTTAGCAGATGCTTGTTCAAACTTGTTTTCTTATAATTAGGCCCAGAATTTATATTCACATCTCTTGTATAGATTGTGCTCAGTTATATCTATCACACTAGAGCACATAATTAATTCCCAAAAGTTAAAATACAGAATTATAACATTTTCTTAGACTTTTTCAGTTACCAATGATTCTTGTATTTAAAGGATTAGATATCTATAAAGGAAATATACATTCCAGGGATGAGTAGAAGTACCCCAATTAGTAGACATTTATCATTTGTGACTGCCCAGTATCTTTTGAATGCTTTCATATATTGTGGATAATTTCCCACACTGTGAGTTTCGGCTTCTCAAATGATACGGAAAATTCATGTCTCCAGATTCCTTTGCCCTAGGCGGAAGGAATAGGATCTAGATTCGCTCACCCACACTCCTGGAAAACTGATTGAAAAGGAAGCAACCTGAGTATGTAGCATCCATTTTTCTGGGATGGGTTGCAGCTGAGATGTGCACCTTTTGGTGGTAGGAATTTTTTTCATGAGGCCAGGTATCTGTGCACTCCTGGATGCTCAGCTTCTACTTTGTTTCTCTAGGCCTTCCAGAGAACCTATGAGTTCCCTAATATCCCTTAACAAATTCCTTCTGTTTAGATTAGGCAAGATGTATTTTGTTGTTTGCAAATTAGTGAAAAAAAAACCACATAGCTTTTAAAAATAAAAGTGTTATAATAAATAAACATCAGCCACCTCATACCTCTCTTCATTTCCAGCTCCATTAGCCAGAGACATTCACTTTCTGGTATTTCCCCCTTCTCCATATCTAAATAATATGTATATATCACTTTATATTAATTCATCACATTTCGATAACAACAGCAACAAGATATTACCCACTGACTCTCAGATATGAATTTCTCTCTTTCACACTCATCTCTCCTCCCTTCCTCTGTCTTCCCAATCTCTTTACAAAATATTTGCTTAAGTCATGTTTATTATGCAGCTATTGTTTATTGGAAACCCTGGTGGCATAGTGGTTAAGTGCTGTGGCTGCTAACCAAAGGGATATAAAATTAGGTTTCCCCCTCAATGCCATTTTCCTATTAGCAGCATTTATCTTTTAAATAAAAAAATAATCAATTTTCTCTTGTTGTTATTTTTAAAAGCTACTTTTTATGCAAATAAATTATTTAATTCATGGCCACTGGTAAAGTGAGTATAACTGGTTTCCACATTTTAGGTGAAATATGCTTTGCCATCATTAAAAGGAGCTAAATGTTTTGTGTTGTATATGACATCAAAGGAAACCCTGGTGGCGTAGTGGTTAAATGCTACAGCTGCTAACCAAAGGGTCAGCAGTTTGAATCCACCAGGTGCTCCTTGGAAGCTCTACGGGGCAGTTCTACTCTGTCCTATAGGGTCGCTATAAGTCGGAGTCGACTCCACGGCACTGGGTTTGGTTTTTTTGGTTTATGACATCAAAATAATGTGAATGTTTTTAAATGATAACTTCTTGGCTATCTTCATCGGGGCTAAGAAAATTTTTTTCAGAACTACTGAACTCCATATATGTTGTCAGTTGAGAGTATCTGAACTCTGATTTGGTTGTTATCATCTAATAAAAACTACCAGGCAAATGCTGAGATTCATAGGTTTTATGATGAATTCTTTTAGACCTTTTCCACTGTCAGAAATTTTAACTCTTAATACAAAGACTTTTTGAAATGGTTTAAATATTAAGATAAAAAAATGATGTAAGAAGTATAGGTATAATGTAACAGGCATTTTCTATGAAAATAAATTATATTCCCTAGAAGTAATCTGGGTAAAGCTATATGTGTCACTATGAAAAATAGCCATTTTTAAGTCTCTAATATTTTATTTTAGGTATTACATCAATTCTGTATTCCTAAAATTCTTCTCAGTGTTGTCCAAATAAGAGATGTTGTTGTTAGGTGCTGACAAGTCGGTTCTGACTCATAATGACCCTATGTACCACAGGATAAAACAAAAAATAAAATATAATATGTGGAATAAATGAGATATGTAGTAAATATTAAACAAGTAGGTTATAGAGTTTTTGCAGTGGAACACATGTACTTATGCAAATCCTGCTCTAATGATAAATTGGAAACTTTTCAGTGTCTAAAATTTTACTTTCCTCCTCTATTTTTTCTCAACATTTAGGCATTGAATTATATGTCTTGTCATCATCTCCACCGCTCGATTTTAAATCTCAAGAGAACTAGGCCTGTGATTAATTGTCTTTGACATTTCCTCAACAGCTACCATTTTATTTTGCACACGGGCTGGTTCAATCAGTGTCTATAGAGTTAAGTCATTAAGTGAATCTTTTTGCCTGACCATCTACCAGGTTCAGCGATGTGATACCATTTTTCTATTAAGAGAAAGAGAAATGGAAGATGATATTAAGATAAACAATGGAACAAAAATGCGCAGCTGTTTTTGTAAGGTGCCTTCGAGTCATTTCTGACTCATAGCAGCTCTATGCACAACAGAAAGAAACACTGCCCAGTCCTGTATCATCCCTACAACGCTTGCTATGTTTAAGTCCATTGTTGCAGCCACTGTGTCAATCCATCTCATTGAGGGCCTTCCTCTTTTTGACTGACTCTCTACCAAGTATGATGTCCTTCTTCAGGTACTGGTCCCTCCTGATAACGTGTCTAAAGTATGTGAGACAAAGTTCACCATCCTTGCTTCTAAGGAGCACTCTGGCTGTCCTTCTTCCAAGACAGATTTTTCATTCTTCTGGCGGTCCACGGTATATTCTTTACTAACGACATAATTCAAATGCATTAATTCTTCTTCAGTCTTCCTTATTTATTGTCCAGCTTTTGCATGCGTATGAGATGATTAAAAATACCATGGCTTGGGTCAGGCAACCTTAGACCTCAAAGTGACATCTTCGTCTTTCAACACTTTAAAGAGGTGTTTGGCATCAAAATTGTTTAATGCAATACATCATTTGATTTCTTGACTGTTGCTTCCATGGGCATTGATTGTGGAACCAAGTAAAATGAAATCCTTGACAGTATCAATCTTTTCTGCTCTTATCATGCTATTGCTTATTGGTCCAGTTGTGAAGAATTTCATTTTCTTTATGTTGAGCTGCAGTCCACACTGAAGGCTGTAGTCTTTGATCTTTTCATCAGTAAGTGCTTCAAGTCCTCTTTGCTTTCAGCAAGCAAGGTTGTGTCAGCTGCATATCACAAGTTGTTAATGAGTCTTCCTCCAATCCTGATGCCACATTCTTCTTCATATAATTCAGCTTCTCAGATTATTTGCTCAGCATACAGATTGAATAGGCATGGTGAATGGATACAACCTTGATGCACCCCTGTCCTGACTTTAAACCATGCAGTATCCACTTGTTCTGTTCATGATTGTCTCTTGCTCAATGTACAGGTTCTGCATGAGCACAATTAAGTGTTCTGGAATTCCCATTTTCCACAATGTTTATTCATAATTTGTTATGATCCACACAGTCAAATGCCTTTGCATAGTCAGTAGAACACAAGTAAACATCTTTCTGGTATTCTCTGCTTTCAGCAAGATCCATCTGACATCAGCAATGATATCCGTCCTTTCACATCCTCTTCTGAATCCAGCTTGAACTTCTGGCAGTTCTCTGTCAATGTACCGCTGCAACTGCTTTTGAATAATCTTCAGCAAAAATTTACTGTGTGTGATATTAATGAGATTGTTTGATAATTTCCGAATTCTGATGGATCACCTTTCTTTAGAATGGGCACAAATATGGATCTTTTCCGGTTGGTTGTCCAGGAAGCTGTCTTCCAAGTTTCTTGGCATATACGAGTGAGCACCTCCAGCGTTGCATCTGTTTGTTGAAATATCTCAATTGGCATTCTGTCCATTCCTGGAGACTTGTTTTTTTTTTTTTTTTTTTTTTGCCATTCCCTTCAGCGCAGCTTGACCTTCTTCCTTCAATATCATCTGTTCTTGATCATATGCTACCTCCTGAAATGGTTGAACATCGACAAATTCTTTTTGGTATAATGACTCTGTGCATTCCTCCCATCTTCTTTTGATTCTTCCTGCGTCATTCAGTATTTTCACTGCTAAATCCTTCAAAATTGCAACTCGAGGCTTGAATTTTTTCTTCAGTTCTTTCAGCTTGAGAAATGCCAAGTGTATTCTTCCCTTTTGGTTTTCTACCTTCAGGTCTTTGCACACTTATTTATAATTTGTCTTCTCAATCCACCCTTTGAAATCTTCTGTTCAGCTCTTTTACTTCATTTCTTCTATTTGCTTTAGCTACTCTACGTTCAAGAGCAAGTTTCAGAGTCTCTCCTGACATCCATTTTGGTGTTTTCTTCTTTCCCTGTCTTTTTAATGACCTTTTGTTTTCCTCATGTGTGGTGTCCTTGATGTCATTCCACAACTTGTCTAGTCTTCGGTCATTAGTGTTCAATGTGCCAACCTACTCCTGAGGTGATGTCTAAAATCAAGTCGGATGTACTGAAGGTCCTATTTTTGCACTCGTGGACTTGGTCTGATTATCTTTTGCTTCAAGTTGAACTTGCATATGTGCAATTGATGGTCTGCTCTGCATTTGGCTCCTGGCCTTGTTCTGACTGATGATATTGAACTTCTCCATTGTCTCTTTGCACAGATGTAGTTGATTTGATTCCTGTGTTTTTCATCTGGTGTGGTCCATGTGCAGAGTCGCTGTTTATGTTGTTGAAAAAAAGATATTTGCAATGAATATGTCATTGGTCTTGCAAAATTCTATCATGCGATCTCTGGCATCATTTCTGTCACTAAGGCGTATTTTCAAAATACTGATCCTTCTTTGTTTCCAGCTTTCGTATTCCAATCACCAGTAATCATCAATGCATCCGGATTGCTTGTTTGATCAATTTCAGACTGCAGAAGTTGGTAAAAATCTTCAATTTCCTCATCTTTGGCATTAGTGGTTGGTGCAAAAATTTGAATAATCGTCTTATTAATTGGTCTTACTTGTAGGTATATGAATATTATCCCATCACTGACAGCGTTGTACTTCAGGATAGACCACGAAATGCCATTTCTCTTCAGTTTGTCATTGCTGCATGGTAGATCTTATGATTGCCTGATCCAAAATGGCCAATACCAACTCCATATCAGCTCACTAATGCCTAGCATATTGATTTTTATGTATTCCATTTCATTTTTGATGGCTTTCAATTTTCCTAGATTCATACTTCATACATTCCATGTTCCAGATATTTGTTCTCATTTTGTTTTATGCCACCTCAGCAAATGAATGTCCTGAAAGCTTGACTCCACCCACGTCAGTAAAGTCGACACTACTTTGAGGAGGTTGCTCTTCCCCAGTAGTATTTTAAGTGTCTTCCAGCCTGAGGGGCTAATATTCTGGCACTACACCAGACAATATCCCGCTGCTATTCATAAGGTTTTCACTGGCCAATTTTTTCAGAAGTAGACCATCAGGTCCTTCCTAGTCTGTCTTAGTCTGGCAGCTCTGCTGAAACCTGTCCACTACGGGTGATGCTGCTGGTTTTTGAAGTACTGGTGGCATAGCATGGGCCCCATGTGCCTGTCAGTGTGTCCTGTGGTGGCTTATGTATTGCTGTGATGCTGGAAACAATGCCACTGGTATTTCAAATATCAGCAAGATCACCCATAACGTACAGAAACATGGTAAATAAAAGGACACCTCTTCTAATAAATTCATCTAAAATTTTCACGATAATTTATTGGCTTGAGATTTTTGGCAGGCACTTTTAAATAACACAAGGAGGATATTGATTTGATTTATTAATTTTGAAGTGTTTTATTGTGTCATAGGTGAAAGTTTACAAAGCAAATTAGCTTCCTGTTTGATAGTTTGTACATAACATATTCCATGACCTTGATTGCATTCCTCACAATGTGTCAGCACTTCTCCATTTTTGCACTGGGCTCCTTGTTTCCTTTTATTTGAATTTTCTACCCCTTCCTTCCTTTGCTTTTGGGTAAATGTTGTCCTTTTGATCTTGTATAATTGATTTTTCTAAGGAACACCTCTTGGGTGTCATTGTTTATCTAATGGGCCTATCTACTGTTTAGCCTAAAGGTGGCCTCAGGGAATGGCTTCAGTTCCAGCTCATAATGGTGTCTTAGGGTCATATTTCCAGGGTTTCCTCCAGTCTCTGTCAGACCAGTAAGTCTGGTCTTTTTTGTTTATTTGATTTTTTTTTTTTTTTCCTACTTTTTCCTCCCTCCCTCTCCGGGGCCCTCTGTTGTGATCCCAGTCAGAATGGCCAGTAGTAGTAGCCGGATAACATCTAGCTAGTCTGTAAGCTGTGTGGTTCATGTGGTCTGTTAGTCCTTTGGACTAACTGATCCCTTGAGTCTTTGATTTCTTCACTCTTCTTTGTTCCAGATGGAAAGAGACCAATAACTCTATCTTAGATGGCCACTCACAAGCTTTTAAGACCCCAGACACTAGCCACCAAAGTAGGATGCAGAACATTGTTTTTATGAACTCTGTAGTGTCAATTGATGTGGATGTCCCCCAAGTCTATGGTCCTTCGCCTTCAAGCCTCAGAACTTTGTCCTGTGAGGTGTTTGGTTATCTCTAAGAAGTTTCCATGACTGTGCCTCTTGTGTGTTCTATTGCCTATATTAATGTACACACAGCACCTACAATTATGTATGTAGAAATACCCGTAACCAAACCTGTGTCTTCAGGTGGGAGTGCTCCATTACACCCTCTCACACCTCTTTAGCATACCTATCTGCCTATGTATCCATTTGTAAATTATTGTTTGTTAACACTATTGTTGCAGGATTGTGTTATAGTAATTACCACAGTTCCCTTTATCCTTGCATTCCTTTTAGTGTCTTCCTTTGCCTTGGTCGCATTGTGCTGACTTCTCCCAATATTAACATGTGCTTTCTGTCTAGTCATTAATATTCCCTCCCTACCACTCACATCCTCGGTAACCATCAAAAAAAATTTTTGTGTGTGTGTGTGTTTATTTGTAAACTTTTTCTTGTTTTTTTTTTTAATAATAGTGGTATCATACAATATTTGTCCTTTTCTGATTAATTTATTTCACTCAGCATAAAGTCCTCCAAATTCATCCATATTATGAGATGTTTCACAGATTCATTGTTATACTTTATTGTTGTGCAGTATTCCACTGTGTGTATGTACCACAGTTTGTTTCTCCATTTATCTGTTAATGGGGATTTAGGTTATTTCCATCTTTTTGCTGTTGTGAATGATGCCACAATGAACACGGGTGTGCGCATGCCTATTCTTGTTGTGGCTTTTATTTCTTTAGGGTATATACCTAGGAGTGGGATTGCTGGATCATTTGGTATGTCTATTTCTAGCTTTTTAAGGAAGTGCCATTCCATTTTCCATAGTGGTTGTATCATTTTACATTCCCAACAGCAGTTTATAAGAGTTCCAATCTCCCCACCACCTCATCAACATTTTTTACTTTCTGTTTTTTTGATCAGTGCGAGTAATGTTAGTGTGAGAGGGCACCCCACTATAGTTTTGATTTCCATTTTTCTACTGGCTAATGATTACAAGCATTTCTTCATATGTTCGTTAACTGCCTGAATGTCTTCTTTGGTGAAATGTTGGTTCATATCTTTTGCTCAATTTTAAATTGGATTGTTTGTCTTTTTGTTGTTGAGATGTTGAAGTTTTCTGTGAATTTTAGAGATTAGACCCTTGGATATGTTGTTGCCAAAATTTTTTTTCCCAGTGTATTAGTTCTCTTTTTACTCTTTTGGTGAAGTGTTTTGATGAGCATAAGTGTTTAACTTTTAGGAGGTCCCATTTATATAGTTCATCTTTGGCTGTTTGTTCAGTTTGAGTTACATTTGGTGTTGTATTTATGCCATATATTAGGGTTCCTAGCATTTTCCCTGGAACTCTGGTGGTGCAGTGATCAAGAGCCCAGCTGCTAACCAAATGGTCAGCAATTCTAACCCACCACCTACTCCTTGGAAACCCTATGGGGCAGTCTCTATTTTTTTCCATGATCTTTATAGTTTTAATATTTAGGCCTTTGATCCATTTTGAGTTAGTTTTTGTGTATGGTGTGAAGTATGGGTCCATATAAAGTTGGTAATTTTTTTCTCCACCTTGTTGAAGAATGCTGTTGGAATTTAGATTGGGATTGCCTTCTATCTATAGATTGCTTTGGGTAGTATGGACATTTTCACAATGTTGAGTCTTCCTGTCCATGAGCATGGTATTTTTTCCCATTTATGTAGGTCTCTTTTGGTTTCTTTCAGTATGTTTCAGTTTGTTTCTTTGTAGAGGTCTTTTACATCCCTGGTTAGATTTATTCCTAAATAATCTTTCAGGGGTCTATTGTAAATGGTATTGTTTTCCTATTTGAGCTTCTCTTTGTTGGTATAGAGGAATCCAACCGATTTTTGTATGTTGATCTTGTATCCTGATACTTTGCTGAATCCTTCTGTTAGTTCCAGTAGCTTTCTAGTTGAATCTTTGGGATTTTCTATGTACAGGACCACATCATCTGCAAATAAGGATAGTTTTATTTCTTCCTTACCAATTTGAATATCTTTTATTTCCTTTTCTTGCCTTATTGCTCTAGCTAGGACTTGAATAAGAGTGGTGATAAAGGGCTTCCTTTTCTGGTTCCCATTCTCTAGGGGAATGCTTTCAGTGTCTCTCCACTGCGATTAATGTTAGCTGTTGGTTTTGTCTAAATGCCCTTTATTATGTTGAGGAATTTCCCTTCTAGTCCTTTTTTGCTGAGAGTTTTTATCAGAAATGGGTGTTGGACTTAATCAAATGCCTTTTCTGTGTCAATTGAGATGATCATGTGATTCTTTTGTTTTATTTATGTGTTGGATTACATTGATTGATTTTCTAATGTCGAACCATCCTTGCATATCTGGTATGAATCCCACTTGGTCATGACTTATTATTTTTTGATATATTGTTGAATTTTATTGGCTAGAGTGTTGTTGAGAAAGTTTGTGTCTATATTTGTGAGAGATATTGGTGTGTAATTTTTTTGTGTGTTGTGTTTTTTTCTGGCTTTAGTATCAGGATTATACTGCCTTTATAGAATGAATTCAGGAATATTTCCTTCCTTTTCTATGCTCCAAAATGATTTGAGTAGTATTGGTGTGAGCTCTTCCTGAATGTTTGGTAGAATTCTTTAGTGAATCCATCCAGGACAGGGCTTTTTGTTGTTGTTGTTGTTGGTGGTAGTTTTTTTAATTACCTCTTCAAGCCCTTCTTTTGTTACTGGCCTGTTCAGTTTTTCCACCTAAGTTTGTGTTAGTTTAGGTAGGTAGTGTGTTTCTAGAATTTTATCCATTTCCTGTAGGTTTTCAAATTTTTGGAGTACAGTTTTTCATAATATTATGTTATGACCTTTTTTATTTTAGTTGATTCTGTTGTAATATCACCCATCTCATTAATCATTTGGGTTATTTGCTTCTTTTCCTACTTTCCTTTTGTCAATTTGGCCAGTGGTTTGTCCATTTTATTGATTCTTTCAAAGAACAAACTTCTGGTTCCGTTGATTCTTTCTATTGTTTTTCTCTTCTCTGTTTCATTAGGATATTGATTTTAACCAACCAGGAATTTGATTAGTGCCCTGCTCTTGTTAGGATTAAAATAATACCTTTAATAATAGCCATCCAAGTAATTTTCTTTCACAAAAGTCTTTTTAATGAAACGTATAGGTCTTCTGAAGCCCATCCATTCAAATTCTTGAGGTTAAGCAGATTTTGAAAGTTGGAAAAGTAACTTTCTTTTTATGAGTAGTGAAAAGATTAAAAAATGAATTGAGGAATCCACGGAATAGACATTAATAACTTAATTTGGGGAGAAAGTTAACCACAATGTAAAAGGATGAACTAGGTCTTAATTTCCACTTCAAAAATCAACCATGTGAAGGAATTTAATTCACCTAGGAAACTCACTTGAGCCATGACAGCTCTTTCACCATCTCATTTTGCTTGTTCATTTAGCAAGGCTACTGGCCTGTTATATTTTCTTGTAATAACATTGAGATTAAAAGAAGGGCACTGTAGTTTGAATGACGTTAGTTATTTTCATGTTTTAGACTGTTAAATTATATTTCTGGGAGGATCAAGACAATAAAAGCTAATTTTCTTTTTCATCATAGTTTCCTCTGGTTAAGAAAATAACTGTTGGTTAGAGAAAATTAGAAAAATACAGAAAATTATATAGAATAAAGCTAAATGTCTGTGATAAGAGTATAGCTTGGTATGACATTTTTGGAGAGTAATTTGGCAACATCTGATTTTAAAAGAATATACTCTATAAACTACCAATCATATTCTAGGAATTTAAGAAATAACTGCCTCAGCAAGTAAAGATATATCTGTAAAAATAGGCTTGAAGCATTTCTTTTAAGAGGAAAGAACACAAAGAAAATAAATGTCTGTTAATAAGCATACAGTGAAAAAAATTATGGATTTTTTTTTATTATTATTTAGAACTTGATCCACTCAGCAAATATTTATTGAGTAACTATGATCTGCAAAGACTGTCCTAAGCACTTTGATATAGAAGTATACAAATTAAAAAATTCCTGCCCCCATGAAGCTTATATTTTAAAGGAGGAGACATACAATAAACATAACAAATAAGTAAATTATATAGCATGTTAGGAAGTGAACAGTGCTATGCACCAATAAAAAGAATGAGATAGATATATACCTGTACTGACCTGAGAATATGTAAATATGTCTAGGATGTATTTATAAGCAAAAAAGATATATGTATAATAAATGTTCTTGTAAAATATAAAACATTTTTAAAAGAAATTTTGTAATTTGTTTCATAAAACAACAAATAAATGTGTATGGTTGTTTGTATAAATATACACATATATACCTGTGTAAACTTAAAAACGTAGTTTCCTCTCCAGTGTGAGATGTGGGAGGGCAGGGGGAAGTGGAGAGTGAACATCAGTGTGTATCTATATTGTGGTGGAATTAGAAGTGATTTGCTTTTATTTTTTATATTTTTCAAATTAAAAATACTAAAATTATACTCTCACTATTCAGATAAAATAATTTTTAACATTTTGATGGAGTTCTTTTCAATATTTACTTAAATCATTGACGACAATGAAGTAATCTCATGGTTCTTGCAATTTTGGGAATTCAACACCATTCAGTATTGAAGTATACTTATCAACCCTCTCACAAGAAACTTACACATGGGACATTTATGGGGATTAAATGATTATATGAGGCATGTCCAGCTTAAGACATGCTGCTATGAAGTAGAGACTAATTTTCTTTTTAAAAACAGACAAACAAAAATCACATCATTTCTATGTCTTTGTTAGAGTAACTTTATTGCTGTGGAGTCCATTGCAACTCATAGTGACCCTACAGGACAGAGTAGAACTGTCCCACAGCATTTCCAAGGCTGTGATCTTTACAGAAGCAGACTGCCACATATTCCTCCCACAGAGCATCTGGTGGGTTCAAACCTCTGACCACTTAGCAATTGAGCACTTAACAACTGTGCCCCCAGGGCTCCTCTATGGTGTTGGCTACTTAGTCATGGTGCCCCTGGGAGTGTTACAGTAAGGCCATCTAAATTAATCCCATTTGACAAAAAGTTTCCAAGTGAAATTTTCATTTATTTTTCTATTTTTAGAGATTATCCTCTCTAATATAAACCCCTGCCTAAAATGTTCAACAAAATGTTGGCTAAATACATAAAAATAAAATAATTCTTAGATCATTTTGTCTTTTAATGTAGGAATCTGTCTCTCTTTTTGATGTATGGAGATGTGCTGTATATTGGCATTCAGATATCAGGATTTAGTCTAGATTTGACTTATTGATGCCCATGCCATTCTGCTCAACTAGCACAGTGAATTTCAAATACAATGTACATATAAATAATTGAGATACAAATTATATATAAATAAAGTAACCATGTAATTCAGCATTTCTTTTGACGATAACAAGATTTTTTGTGAAGATAATTAATAAATATTCCTTCCAAAAATTAGTAATGTTTCAAAGATGATAAAAATAAGAATTTTGTTAGAATTAAAAACATAAAGGTAATATGAAATGATTCCAGTCAGTTGGAAGAGGTTTAGATCTAGAATGAAGGGGCTCGCATAAGACTTCAAATAAATTTAAAAACTAATTTTTTTTTTTAGCTAGAAATGCAGGTTATCAAAAGTTGTTTATCATAGGCAGGTATCTGATGCCTCTTGATTAATGATTTTCTCAAAATTATGTCTTAATATTCTCAAACTCAATCACACAGCTTGATGACAGTTTGACTTTGGTAAAATGGTGTGTTCTGATTTTGATTCTCTAGCACTTTAGCTTTTGGAGGGGTTTTATCACATATCCTTGGATAGACTTTGGGAGCTAGATTGCTCTGACCATTCGATGGTGCATTTTGACAAATTCTAGAGATTTTTAAATCCTACCATAGTTATTTTTCAAAACAATTTCTTTTATTTGTTCTTGTTGTTGAGAATATACACAGCAGAACATACACCAATTCACCAACTTCTACATGCACAATTCAGTGACATTTATTGCATAATACAAGTTGTGCAACCATTCTCCCCCTCCCTTTCTAAGTTGTTCCACTCCCATTAACATAAACTCATCACCCACTAAGTTTCCTAAATCTTTCAAGTTGTCATTGTCAGCTTCATCCCATATAGGTAATTCTTAAAAGAGCACAGCGCTCAAGGCAGACATTCTTTAATGGTTAAGCTAAACTTTTGTTTGGTCTTAATAAGACTTACGCATTTATTTTTGGTATACGGCTTAAGGTTTAAAGACTATCCAGCAATAGTTAGTCGAAAGGCTAAACTGGCAATAATTTCAAGAGTTCGTCCAGACTCCATGGCTCCAGAAAATCTGGATTCCGTGGGAATTTGGAATTCTGTTCTATATTTTCTCTCTTTTGATCAGGATTCTATAGAATTTTTGATCAAAATGCTCACTAATTGTAGCCAGGCACCATTCAGTTCTTCTGGTCTTATGGCAAAGGAGGCAGTTGCTCATGGAGGCAATTAGTCACATACTCCTTTTCTTCCTCTTACTCTTGAATCTCCTTCTTCCTCTGTTGCTCCAGCAAAATGTAAACAAATTGTTGTACCTTGATGGCCACTTGCAAGCTTTTTTTTTTTACTTTTTTTTTAAATAACTTCTATTAAGCTTCAAGTGAACGTTTACAAATCCAATCAGTCTGTCACACATAAGTTTACATACATCTCACTCCCTACTCCCACTTGCTCTCCCCCTCTTGAGTCAGCCCTTTCAGTCTCTCCTTTCTTGACAATTTTACCGGCTTCCCTCTCTCTCTATCCTCCCATCCCCCCTCCAGACAAGAGTTGCCAACACAATCTCAAGCGTCTCTCTCCCACCCGCTGACCAGTCCCTTTCATGTCTGATGAGTTGTCTTCGGGGATGGTTCCTGTCCTGTGCCAACAGAAGGTCTGGGGAGCATGGCCGCTGGGATTCCTCCAGTCTCAGTCAGACCATTAAGTTTGGTCTTTTTATGAGAATTTGGGGTCTGTATCCCACTGATCTCCTGCTCCCTCAGGGGTCCTCTGCTGTGCTCCCTGTCAGGGCAGTCATCGATTGTGGCCGGGCACCAACTAGTTCTTCTGGTCTCAGGAAGATGTAGGTCTCTGGTTCATGTGGCCCTTTCTGTCTCTTGGGCTCTTAGTTGTCGTGTGGCCTTGGTGTTCTTCATTTTCCTTTGCTCCAGGTGGGTTGAGACCAATTGCTGCATCTTAGATGGCCGTTTGTTAGCATTTAAGACCCCAGACGCCACATTTCAAAGTGGGATGCAGAATGATTTCATAATAGAATTATTTTGCCAATTGACTTAGAAGTCCCCGCAGACCATGTTCCCCAGACCCCCGCACTTGCTCCGCTGACCTTTGAAACATTCATTTTATCCCGGCAACTTCTTTGCTTTTGGTCCAGTCCAATTGAGCTCACCTCCCATGTATTGAGTGTTGTCTTTCCCTTCACCTAAAGCAGTTCTTATCTACTGATTAATCAATAAAAAACCCTCTCCCACCCTTCCTCCCTCCCCTCCTCGTAACCACAAAAGTATGTGTTCTTCTCAGGTTTACTATTTCTCAAGATCTTATAATAGTGGTCTTATACAATATTTGTCCTTTTGCCTCTGACTCATTTCGCTCAGCATAATGCCTTCCAGGTTCCTCCATGTTATGAAATGTTTCAGAGATTCGTCACTGTTCTTTATCGATGCGTAGTATTCCATTGTGTGAATATACCACAATTTATTTACCCATTCATCCGTTGATGGACACCGTGGTTGCTTCCAACTTCTTGCTATTGTAAACAGAGCTGCAATAAACATGGGTGTGCATGTATCTGTTTGTACGAAGGCTCTTGTATCTCTAGGGTATATTCCTAGGAGTGGGATTTCTGGCTTGTATGGTAGTTCTATTTCTAACTGTTTAAGATAACGCCAGATAGATTTCCAAAGTGGTTGTACCATTTTACATTCCCACCAGCAGTGTATGAGAGTTCCAATCTCTCCGCAGCCTCTCCAACATTTATTATTTTGTGTTTTTTGGATTAATGCCAGCCTTGCTGGTGTGAGATGGAATCTCATCGTAGTTTTAATTTGCATTTCTCTAATGGCTAATGATCGAGAGCATTTTCTCATGTATCTGTTGGCTGCCTGAATATCTTCTTTAGTGAAGTGTGTGTTCATATCCTTTGCCCACTTCTTGATTGGGTTGTTTGTCTTTTTGTGGTTGAGTTTTGACAGAATCATGTAGATTTTAGAGATCAGGCGCTGGTCGGAGATGTCATAGCTGAAAATTCTTTCCCAGTCTGTAGGTGGTCTTTTTACTCTTTTGGAGAAGTCTTTAGATGAGCATAGGTGTTTGATTTTTAGGAGCTCCCAGTTATCGGGTTTCTCTTCATCATTTTTGGTAATGTTTTGTATTCTGTTTATACCTTGTATTAGGGCTCCTAGGGTTGTCCCAATTTTTTCTTCCATGATCTTTATCATTTTAGTCTTTATGTTTAGGTCTTTGATCCACTTGGAGTTAGTTTTTGTGCATGGTGTGAGGTATGGGTCCTGTTTCATTTTTTTGCAAAGTGATATCCAGTTATGCCAGCACCATTTGTTAAAAAGGCTATCTTTTCCCCAGTTAATTGACACTGGTCCTTTGTCAAATATCAGCTGCTCATATGTGGATGGATCTATGTCTGGGTTCTCAATTCTGTTCCATTGGTCTATGTGTCTGTTGTTGTACCAATACCATGCTGTTTTGACTACTGTGGCTGTATAATAGGTTCTGAAGTCAGGTAAGGTGAGGCCTCCCACTTTCTTCTTCTTTTTCAGTAGTGCTTTGCTTATCCGGGGGTTCTTTCCCTTCCATATGAAATTGGTGATTTGTTTCTCTATCCCCTTAAAATATGACATTGGAATTTGGATCGGAAGTGCGTTAAATGTATAGATGGCTTTTGGTAGAATAGACATTTTTACTATGTTAAGTCTTCCTATCCATGAGCAGGGTATGTTTTTCCACTTAAGTATGTCCTTTTGAATTTCTTGTAGTAGAGCTTTGTAGTTTTCTTTGTATAGGTCTTTTACATCCTTGGTAAGATTTATTCCTAAGTATCTTATCTTCTTGGGGGCTACTGTGAATGGTATTGATTTGGTTATTTCCTCTTCGGTGTTCTTTTTGTTGATGTAGAGGAATCCAAGTGATTTTTGTATGTTTATTTTATAACCTGAGACTCTGCCAAACTCTTCTATTAGTTTCAGTAGTTTTCTGGAGGATTCCTTAGGGTTTTCTGTGTATACAATCATGTCATCTGCAAATAGTGATAACTTTACTTCTTCCTTGCCAATCCGGATCCCTTTTATTTCTTTGTCTAGCCTGATTGCCCTGGCTAAGACTTCCAACACGATGTTGAATAAGAGCGGTGATAAAGGGCATCCTTGTCTGGTTCCCGTTCTCAAGGGAAATGCTTTCAGATTCTCTCCATTTAGAGTGATATTGGCTGTTGGCTTTGCATAGATGCCCTTTATTATGTTGAGGAATTTTCCTTCAATTCCTATTTTGGTAAGAGTTTTTATCATAAATGGGTGTTGGACTTTGTCAAATGCCTTTTCTGCATCAATTGATAAGATCATGTGGTTTTTGTCTTTTGTTTTTTTTATGTGATGGATTACATTAATGGTCTTTCTGATATTAAACCAGCCTTGCATACCTGGTATAAATCCCACTTGATCAGGGTGAATTATTTTTTTGATTTGTTGTTGGATTCTATTGGCTAGAATTTTGTTGAGGATTTTTGCATCAATGTTCATGAGGGATATAGGTCTATAATTTTCTTTTTTTGTAATGTCTTTACCTGGTTTTGGTATCAGGGAGATGGTGGCTTCATAGAATGAGTTGGGTAGTATTCCGTCATTTTCTATGCTTTGGAATACGTTTAGTAGTAGTGGTGTTAACTCTTCTCTGAAAGTTTGATAGAACTCTGCAGTGAAGCCGTCCGGGCCAGGGCTTTTTTTTGTTGGGAGTTTTTTGATTACCGTTTCAATCTCTTTTTTTGTTATGGGTCTATTTAGTTGTTCTACTTCTGAATGTGTTAGTTTAGGTAGGTAGTGTTTTTCCAGGAATTCATCCATTTCTTCTAGGTTTTCAAATTTGTTAGAGTACAATTTTTCATAATAATCTGAAATGATTCTTTTAATTTCATTTGGTTCTGTTGTGATGTGGTCCTTCTCATTTCTTATTCGGGTTATTTGCTTCCTTTCTTGTATTTCTTTAGTCAGTCTAGCCAATGGTTTATCAATTTTGTTAATTTTTTCAAAGAACCAGCTTTTGGCTTTGTTAATTCTTTCAATTGTTTTTCTGTTCTCTAATTCATTTAGTTCAGCTCTAATTTTTATTATTTGTTTTCTTCTGGTGCCTGATGGATTCTTTTGTTGCTCAGTTTCTATTTGTTCAAGTTGTAGGGACAGTTCTCTGCTTTTGGCTCTTTCTTCTTTTTGTATGTGTGCATTTATTGATATAAATTGGCCTCTGAGCACTGCTTTTGCTGTGTCCCAGAGGTTTTGATAGGAAGTATTTTCATTCTCGTTGCTTTCTATGAATTTCCTTATTCCCTCCTTAATGTCTTCTATAACCCGGTCTTTTTTCAGAAGGGTGTTGTTCATTTTCCAAGTATTTGATTTCTTTTCCCTAGTTTTTCTGTTATTGATCTCTAGTTTTATTGCCTTGTGGTCTGAGAAGATGCTTTGTAATATTTCGATGTTTTGGACTCTGCAAAGGTTTGTTTTATGACCTAATATGTGATCTATTCTAGAGAATGTTCCATGTGCGCTAGAAAAAAAAGTATACTTTGCAGCAGTTGGGTGGAGAGTTCTGTATAAGTCAATGAGGTCAAGTTGGTTGATTGTTGTAATTAGATCTACCGTGTCTCTGTTGAGCTTCTTACTGGATGTCCTGTCCTTCTCCGAAAGTGGTGTGTTGAAGTCTCCTACTATAATGTGGAGGTATCTATCTCGCTTTTCAATTCTGTTAAAATTTGATTTATGTATCTTGCAGCCCTGTCATTGGGTGCATCAATATTTAATATGGTTATGTCTTCCTGATCAATTGTCCCTTTTATCATTATATAGTGTCCTTCTTTATCCTTTGTGGTGGATTTAAGTCTAAAGTCTATTTTGTCAGAAATTAATATTGCTACTTCTCTTCTTTTTTGCTTATTGTTTGCTTGATATACTTTTTTCCATCCTTCGAGTTTTAGTTTGTTTGTGTCTCTAAGTCTAAGGTGTGTCTCTTGTAGGCAGCATATAGATGGATCGTGTTTCTTTATCCAGTCTGTGACTCTCTGTCTCTTTATTGGTGCATTTAGTCCATTTACGTTCAGGGTAATTATAGATAAATAAGTTTTTAGTGCTGTCATTTTGATGCCTTTTTATGTGTGTTGTTGACAATTTCATTTTTCCACATACTTTTTTGTGCTGAGGCATTTTTCTTAGTAAATTGTGAGATCCTCATTTTCATAGTGCTTGACTTTATGTTAGTTGAGTCGTTACGTTTTTCTTGGTTTTTATCTTGAGTTATAGAGTTGTTATACCTTTTTGTGGTTACCTTATTATTTACCCCTATTTTTCTAAGTAAAAACCTAACTTCTATTGTTCTATATCGCCTTGTATCACTCTTCATATGGCCGTTCAATGCCTCCTGTATTTAGTCCCTCTTTTTGATTATTGTGATCTTTTACCTATTGACTTCCATGATTCCCTGTTATGTGTTTTTTTTTTTTTAATTAATCTTAATTTGTTTTTGTGATTTCCCTATTTGAGTTGATATCAGGACATTCTGTTTTATGACCTTGTGTTGTGCTGATATCTGATATTATTGGTTCTCTGACCAAACAATATCCTTTAGTATTTCTTGTAGCTTTGGTTTGGTTTTTGCAAATTCTCTAAACTTGTGTTTGTCTGTAAATATCTTAATTTCGCCTTCATATTTCAGAGAGAGTTTTGCTGTATATATGATCCTTGGCTGGCAGTTTTTCTCCTTCAGTGTTCTGTATATGTCGTCCCATTCCCTTCTTGCCTGCATGGTTTCTGCTGAGTAGTCAGAACATATTCTTACTGATTCTCCCTTGAAGGAAACCTTTCTTTTCTCCCTGGCTGCTTTTAAAATTTTCTGTTTATCTTTGGTTTTGGTGAGTTTGATGATAATATGTCTTGGTGTTTTTCTTTTTGTATCAATCTTAAATGGCGTTTGATGAGCATCTTGGATAGATATCCTTTCGTCTTTCATGATGTCAGGGAAGTTTTCTGTCAGGAGTTCTTCAACTATTTTCTCTGTGTTTTCTGTCCCCCCTCCCTGTTCTGGGACTCCAATCACCCGCAGGTTATCCTTCTTGATAGAGTCCCACATAATTCTTAGGGTTTCTTCATTTTTTTAAATTCTTTTCTCTGATTTTTTTTCAGCTATGTTGGTGTTGATTCCCTGGTCCTCCAGATGTCCCAGTCTGCATTCTAATTGCTCGAGTCTGCTCCTCTGACTTCCTAGTGCGTTGTCTAATTCTGTAATTTTATTGTTAATCTTTTGGATTTCTACATGTTGTCTCTCTATGGATTCTTGCAACTTATTAATTTTTCCACTATGTTCTTGAATAATCTTTTTGAATTCTTCAACAGTTTTATCAGTGTGTTCCTTGGCTTTTTCTGCAGTTATCCTAATTTCATTTGTGATATCATTAAGCATTCTGTAAATTAGTTTTTTATATTCTGTATCTGATAATTCCAAGATTGTATCTTCATTTGGGAAAGATTTTGATTCTTCTGTTTGGGGGGTTGGAGAAGCTGTCATGGTCTGCTTCTTTAAGTGGTTTGATATGGATTGTTGTCTCCGAGCCATCACTGGGAAACTAGTTTTTCCAGAAAATCCGCTGCATCCAGTCCAAATCCCTGCGGGACGGTTCCCCGGCTCGGACGCTGCTCTTTCTGCTCCAAGACCAGTCACTGCCTCCCGGGGACTTCTCCTACCGGCTGTGTCCCACGCCGCCCGTGGAACCGGCTGGTCCCCCTCCCGGGGTTAGTTCAGGGGGGTGGAGCCGCTCTCTGTGCTTGTGCCGTACCTGACTGGTACGCTGGCTCCAGGCTCTGGAAACAATCGCTGCTTCCCCGTATTAGTTCATTCTCCGTCTCTAAATCTGTGTTTGTTGTTCAGGGTTCGTAGATTGTTATGTATGTGATCGATTCACTTGTTTTTCCGTGTCTTTGTTGTAAGAGGGATCCGAGGTAGCGTCTGCCTAGTCCGCCATCTTGGCTCCGCCCCACTTGCAAGCTTTTAAGACCCCAGGTACTATGCAACAAACTAGGAGATAGAACAGAAGCAATAAACATGATTATTAGGCCAATTAACTGGGATGTCCCATGGAAGCACGACCCTAAACTTTCAAAGCAAGAAATCAAAATCCATTGATAGAAAGTGAAGATGAAGAAGTGGATGCAGCCCTTTCTGTAATGACGAGGATTAATGCGTGGCAATCTTTGTAATATTATGAAACATTTATGGATATTGTGGAGTGTTTGAGATAAGGCTAGCCTGGTCTCATAGAGTGAGCGCTTACTCTGCTTCATTGCTAAAGGTGACTATCACTTGGAAATAAGTGCTATTTTGCTTCACACAGGCACAAATGCACATTTACAATTGATTTCAGAATATGAGTACCAGGCATTGAGTCTTAGCTGGGAGTAGGTGAGACAAAGCAATTCAATCCATTATAAAAGTGTGACTTTATTCTGGATGGTTTGGTTTGTTTGTCTCATGAATACCAGCATGGCTGTGTCACTTGGCAGGTGTAATTTCAGTTATACAGCTAACATATAAAACTTTAAATGCCACATTCAAGGAATATTTATAAGAGTGTTCCCTGCTGTCTATATCATTTTCTACATATCATCAAAATTTGACAGGTAGTCTTGGGCTAAATGCTTTAAAGGAATGAAAAAGTTAGGTTTCACTAAGAAATGCCACCGTTGGGATGAATGTGATTTTGAATAAAAGCCAAAGCTTTAATTATGAATGATATTAGGAATACTATTTATATCTTGAGTATGACAAAGTATCTTGGCTGACATATCACTGAGTAAGTTAGGTTTATTATGAGTTTACTGGAGAAGATTCTTATTTGGAGGGAGAATTTTGCTTTACTTAATTTCAATAACAATAGTGATAGTAATGTTAATGAGAGGTAACTCTAAGCGTATACTATTTGGCAGACTGTAGAATGTGTTTTATGTGGTTATTTTAGTTGCTAAGCACATATCTTATGGGGTAGATAGTACTATTACTCTCATTTTATATGCGAGTAAACTGACACTGTGTGTAAGTTTTCTTGTGTTTCATAACAAGTCACCACAAACTTAGCAGCCTAAAACATCTGTTTACTAGGTCACAGTTCTGTACAGCAGAAGTCCTAGAACTACATGACGTGTCACTCCACTCAGGTTCACATAAGGCTAAAATCGAGCTGTTGTTTGAGCTACATTCTTGTCTAGAGCCTCCAGGGAAGAATTCACTTCCAAGTTCATTCATGTTGTTGTTAGGGTCTAGTTCCTTGAGGTTATAAAACTGAGGTCACAGTTTCCTTGCTGATTTTCAGCTGGGCCAACTCTTAGTTCCTAGATACTGCCTTCAGTCCTTACCATGTGTCCTCTTCCATCTTTAAGCTGGCAAGGGAATGTCCCTTATCTCCAATCCCTATCATACTTTGAATCACTGATCCTCTGGTCTCTAGACTCAAACTTGAGAGTCATGAGGTTAGCTCAGGCCCACCCAGGTTATATCCCTTTGTTCATTTATTTTTTTAATTTTATTGTGTTTTAGGTGAAAGTTTACAGTGCAAATTAGTTTCTATTTAGAAAATTGCTTTGTGACATTAGCTTCAATCCCCGCAATGTGTCAGAACTCTCCCACTTTCCCATTCCACCCTGGGTCCTCCTAACCATTTGTGCAGTTTTCCCATCACTTCCCACCTTCTTATCTTTGTTTTTGGGCAGGGTTGTCCATTTGGTTTCTTAACTTCATTGAACTAAGAAGCACATTCCTCACATGTGTTATTGTTTGTCAAATCTTTGGCTGAAAGGTGGACTTTGGGGGTGGCTTCAGTACTGAGTTAGCAGGGTGTCCAGGGGCCATAGTCTTAGGGATTCCTCCAGTCTCTGTTAGACCAGTAAGTCTAGTCTTTTTTGGTGAATTTGAATTTTGTTCTACATTTTAATCCCACTCTTCCTGGGAATCTCTATTGTAATCCCTTTCAGAGTGGTCAGTGCTGGTAGCCAGGCACCATCTAGTTCTTCTGGGCTCAGGCTGGAGAAGGCTATGGTTCATGTGGTCCATCAGTCCTTTAGACTAATATTTTCATTGTGTCTTTGGCTTTCTTCATTATCCTTTGCACTAAACAGCTGGGACCAATAGATGTATCTTAGATGGCCACTCACAAACTTTTAGGACCCCAGATGCTACTCACCAAAGTAGAATTTATAACACTTTATGCCAATTGACCTAGATGTTCCCTGAGACTATGATCCCTATCCCTTAGTCCCTCAGAGTGTTTGGATGTGTCTGGAAAGTTTTTATGACTTTGCCTTGATCACGCTGTGCTAACTTCCCCTATGTTGTATGCTGTCTTTCCCTTCATCGAAGTTGACCCTTGTCTACTACCTAGTTAGTGATTTCTCCTTTCCCTGCCTTCTCACCCTTGTAGCAATCAAAGGTGATATTACTCTGTGTGTAAACCTTTTCTTGGGCTTTTTATAATAGTGTTCTCATATAGTATTTGCCCTTTTGTGATTGACTTATTTCACTCAGCATAAGCCCTCGAGGTTCATTTATGTCATTGTACTTTCATCTTTGTTCTTTATCATTGCATAGTATTCCATTGCGTGTATGTACCATAATTCATTTATCCATTCATCTATTGATGGGCACTTAGGCTGTTTCTATCTTTTTGCTATTGTGAATAATCCTGCAATGATCATGGATGTGTGTATGTCTATTTGTGTGATGGCTTTTATTTCTCTAGGATATATTCCTATGAAGGGGATTGCTGCATTGTATGGTATTTCTGTTTCTAGCTTTTTAAAGAGGCACCATGTTGCTTTCCACAGTGATTGTACCATTCTACATTCCCACCAGCAGCGCATAAGAATCTCAATCTTACCACAACCTCTCCGACATTTCTTTTCTTTCTTTTTTTGTGGTCGTTTTTGATTTATGTCAGAGTAATGGGGTAGGAAACCCTGGTGGCATAGTGGCTAAGTGCTACTGCTGTTCAGCAAAGGGTCAGCAGTTCAAATCCGCCAGGCGCTCCTTGGAAACTCTATGGGGCAGTTCTACTCTGTCCTATAGGGTTGCTATGAGTCAGAATTGACTTGACAGCACTGGGCCAATGTTGGGGTGAGATGGTATCTCATTGTAGTTTTGATTTGCATTTCTCTAATGGCTAATGATTGTGAGCATTTTCTCATGTGTCTGTTAGCTTCCTGAATGTTTTCTTTGGTGAAGTGTCTGTTCATATACTTTGGCCCATTTTATAATTGGGTTATTTGTCTTTTTGCTGTTGAGTTGTTGTAGTCGTCTATAGATTTTAAAGATTACACCCTTGCTGGATATGTCGTAGTCAAATTTTTTTTCCCAGTCTGTAGGTTCTCTTTTTACTGTTTTAGTGAAATCTTTTGATGAGAATAGGTATTTGATTTCTAGGAACTCTCAGTTGTCTTGCTTCTCTTCTTCTGTTTGCACATTATTAGTTATGTTTTGTATTGTATTTATGCCATGTATTAGGGCTCCTAGTGTTGTCCCTGATTTTTCTTCCATGATCTTTATTGTTTAAGTTTTATATTTAGGTCTTTGATCTATTTTGTATATTCTTTTCTTAAAGTCAACTATGTAATACAACATAACTTAATTGTGGAAATTCACACACACTCAAGGAGGTGGGGCAGATTATATAAGGGTTTGGTCATTGACAGTGAGCTTAGAATTCTGCCTACTACGCACTGATAACATAAATAACTCCTAGGTTACACAGCTAAAAACTGGTGGCACCAGGGTTTGAACCCTTGGCTGTCTGACTCTAGAGCTTCACCCATATTGCCATATGGTTGTTAGTTGCCATTGATTCCGCTCTGACTAATGGTGATGTTAGGTAACACAGATCGTGCTATCTTCACGATCATTGGTATGTTGGAGTTCATTGCTGGAGTTATTGTGAAGTGCCTTCCAACCTAGGGGACACGTCTTCCAGCACTATATTGGACAACATTCTGTTGTGATCCGTAAGGTTTCATTGGCTAATTTTCAGAAGTAGATCACCAGGTCTTTCTCAGTCTGGACACTCTGTTAAAGCCAGTCCACCATGGGTTACCCTGCTGGTATTTGAAATACTAGTGGCATAGCTTCCAGCATCTTAGCAACACATAAGCTACCACAGTATGAGAAACTGATATATGGGTGGCCATACATACTGAATTTAAAGCTACAGATTAAATGGAGGAATATTTGGCCATTGTATTGTTATTGAATGGTTCCCCTTGGAGATCTGCAGTGGTCCTAAATGGACTATATTATCTATTGCTGCATTCTAAACTCATATTTGTTTTATAATTTTTAAATTTTATCACTATGTGTTTATTTTAAAAAATCATAAAGGACCATCAGACTTATTTTTATTTTTCATTTTGAAACGGAGATGCAAAACAGAAAAGATGCAAAATTTAGAATCCCATAAACCCATCACCCAGGTTCCCTAATTGTTAACATTTTACTTTATTATTTTCTTTCTATGTGTGTATGTTATTTTTAACAGCTTTATTGAGATATAATTTACATGCCATAAAATTAATCTGTTTAAAGTGTACAACTCACTGATATTTAGTAGGTTTACAGAGTTGTGCAAACATTATCACTATATATTCCAGCACATTTTCATTATCCCCCAAAGAAACATTGTACTCATTATCGGTCATTCCCCTCGCCCCCACCCCCCTTTTCAGCCCTAGGCAACCACTAATCTACTTAATGTCTCTGTAGATTTGCAGATTCTGTATATTTCATACAAATGGAATCATGCAATATATGGCATCTTAGTTTCTTAGTGTGGGGAACCCTGGTGGCACAGTAGTTAAGAGCTATGGCTGCTAACCAAAAAGTCGGTAGTTCGAATCTACCAGTCGCTCCTTGGAAACTGTATGGGGCAGTTCTACTCTGTCCTATAGGGTCACTGTGAGTAGGAATTGACTCAAGGCCAACAGGTTTTTTTTTTTTTTATTCTTTGTTTAAGGAGCCCCGGTAGTTCAAGGCTTAACATTTGGGTGCTAACTGAAAGGCTGGTCATTCAAATCTACCAGCGACTCTGTGGGAGAAAAGACCTGATAATCTGCTCCTGGAAAGATTACAGCCTAGGAAACCTCTGGGGGCAATTCTACTCTGTCCTATAAGGTCACTATGAGTCGAAATCGGCTCAGCAGTGCACAACAACATTCATTAAAAAAAAAAAAAAAACATTCATTAGGTAGTTCTTTTTTCCTTTGTCAATTTTAATAAACGTACCATACAAATACAAGATATTAATAATAGAAGAAATAGTATGTAGGATGAGGGGGACATATGGGAACTCTACTTCCTGCATAATTTTTCTGTAACTTAAAAGTGCTCTAAAAATTAAAGTAAAAAAAGAGTATTGCTAATACTACCAGTTTTAGACCCAATTTTACATTTAGATAATTTTTGGAGAACTGTTTCCCTGGTGTCTTTTTCTATTCCTCCTAATCTTTGACTGCCCACATGTTAAATATTTATAAAGGTAAGATTTCTGAATTTTTTTTAATTTTTAATATAGCACTTTTCAGTTTTCACATTTTTCAGTATTCCTATAACAACACTGAATATGAAGTTTGGTCTGACAATTGCCTCTATTAGAATATAACCTTTGTTCACTAAACATAATAATATTTTAATGACCCTATTTAAAATCTGATGCCAAAACAACAGCAAACAAATAGGGCTGCTTCAGTTGGAGTGAATATTGAGCAAAACCTCATGTGCAAGTTTTTCTGTGCATACTCAAGGGAGAAAGCTGATAGTACGTTTCCCTTTAAACAGACCACTATCAGCCAGATGAACACAGGAAATTGTGTGCAGATCAGTTTTCAAAACATCTTTCCTGAGCATAACTAAACCACAAACTTCATTCTTTCTTTCTAACCACAGCTGTGTTGTAACAGCATCATACATTATTGCAGTAAGTATTACTCACACGTGGGGACCATGAGATATTTATTTAGCAAAAACATTTTTTTTTTTAAAACCTCAATTTACTGCCTCTTGTTGGGTGACTGTGGGCAAATGAGTAGACGTATTTTTAAGCCATAGTTACCTCAACTGCAGTATGGGTAGAATAACATCTGCCTTTCAAGTTTAAGATGATTTAGAGAAAATGTCTTCGAACCATGCCCAAGTAAAGCAAAGAAAAATAAACCCCAATTTACAGGCACACAAAAACCAGAAGGGGTTAACTCATTTGCCAGGAAAGAACTTGAGAAATGTGTTATAAATCTGGAAGAGCTGAATTAACTTATCACAAATGGAACATCTGTAACTAAAAGTGAAAGAGAAGATTTCAGCAGTTTGCTCAAGGCAGAGCGGAGGCTGGTGTATCGTTCATTAAGAGACTTTGTGCTATGGATTTGCAAGTCAGATTTTGTGTGGTAGGACAGAAAAGGAGATATTAATAATGAAACTTTTATTTATCTATTTATTTGTTTTGTCCTTTAACTATTACCAAGGTATGTTGTTGTTAGGTGCCATTGGGTGGGTTCCAACTTATAGTGACCCTATGTACAGCAGAATGAAACACTGCCTCACGATTATTGCTATATTCGAGGCCATTGTTGTAGGCACTGTCTCAATTCATCTCATTGAGGGTCTTGCTATTCTTCTCTGACCCTTTACCTTACCAAGCATGATGTCCTTCTCCAGGGACTTGTCATTCCTGATATCCAAAGTACATGAGACTAAGTCTTACTATCCTTGCTTCTAAGATGCATTCTGGCTGAACTTCTTCCAAGACAGACTTGTTTCTTCTTTTGGAAGTCCATGGTTCTGAGGCACTACTCACTGGAAGAAGATGAAGCAAAGTCTAGAAATATAATTTTTTAAAAAACTTAGTTACATAGGACACATAGGAGAAACTTGTAGCAGAGGTTTTCAGAGGAACTTTTTCAAATCAAGGACTCTAAAAAGCAAATATGTCACTTTGATGGCTAATGTATACCTAACCCAGGCCATAGTATTTTCAATCACTCCATAGCCATGTGAAAGCTGGACAATGAAAAAGAAGACAGAGGAAAAATTGATGCATTTGAATTATGATGTTGCCAAAGAATATTGAATATATTACAAACTGCCTGAAGAATGAACAAATCAGTCCTGGAAGAAATACAATAGGAATGCTCCTTAGAAGTGAGTATGGTGAGCCATCATCTTGCTTACTTTAGACATGTCATCACTGAAAGACCAATATCTAGAAAATGACATCATGTTTGCTAAGTTAGAAGGTCATCAAAAATGAAGGAAACCCTTAATGAGATGGAATTACACAATAGCCTCAACAATGGACTCAAACATATCAAAGATCATGGAGATGGTGCAGGACCAGGTGATGTTTGTTCTGTTATATACAGGATTGCTATGAGTATGAGCACTGCATTGGGCAAATCTGCTGCAAATACCTCTTTAAAGTGTTGAAAAGCAAAGATGTCACCTTGAGGACTAAGGTGTGCCGGACCCAAACCATGGTGTTTTCAATTGCCTCATATGCATGCGAAAGTTGGACTATGAATAAGGAAGATCAAAGAAGAATTGATGCCTTTGAATTGTGGTTTTGGCGAAGAATATTAAATATACCAAGGACTGGCAAAAGAACAAACAAATCTGTCTTGGAAGAAGTACAACCAGAATGCTCCTTAGAAACAAGGATGGCATACTTTGAGCATGTTATCAGGAGAGATCAGTCCCTTTAGAAGGACATCATGCTTAGTAAAGTAGAGGGTCAGTGAAAAAGAGGAAGACCCTCGATGAGATGGACTGACACAGTGGCTGCAACAGTAGGCTCAAGCATGGCAACAATTGTGAGGATGGCACAGGACGGGGAAGTGTTTCGTTCTATTGTATACGGGGTCGCTATGAGTCCGAACCACTCGATGGCACCTAACAACAACAACAACATGAGCCAACTCAATGGTAACTAACAATTACTACTAACAACAACAATGACAAAGGAGCCAACTTGTCATATCTTTAATGACTCACAAGATATGGAAAGACTGATTCGTCATTCGCTAGAAAATGATATGTTTGGTAGAGAGCCAACGAAAACAAAGAATAGATTGTGTCACAATGAAATGCATTGACAATAGCCACAAAAATGGGCACCAACATACTAATGACTATGAAGATGGCTCTGCACTGGGCAGCTTTTCATTCTATTATACATAAGGTCGAAATGAGTCAGAGCTGACCCAACGGCAACTAACAACAACATAGCAAGACTCAGAAACATACTTGTCTTCAAAACCTCAGGGAAGGAAAACAAGTTTATTATTGATTTGTGGTGGTAGCTCAGATTCAAATTGATTATGCCTGTAGTTGGGGTGCCAGTTTGATCTGCAGCTGTGTACACTGTTGGAACTAAGACATGACCAGGCATGTCTGAAGGACAAGTGGGAGTGCTTCACCAAAAATCAATTTATAGTAAGAATGAGGCACCTCTTAGGAGATAAATCATTCTAAGGGGAAGAGGAGTAAGATACATGTGACTGGCCCAATGACAAAGTCTCAGTCACTGGATAAGTAATTTTGAGTATAGCATGATTTATGTTACTTACATTCTCAGTTTGGCTTCCAACTTCCTCCAATCTCTGGGGACTCTTACAAGGTCTAACAGCTCTTTAAGTTATGTGAGTAGCAGAAGCACTTTTTGTTTACCTTATACAAGGTGGAGATGATTTGGAATCAACATTACAATAACAAATTTGGTTTAGCTTATGTGTCACAGTATAACACCAAAGAGTGAGATGAGGGGGATACCCTCAAACCCATCCAACCACCTCCACCTCTGCATGAAACACAGAATGTCTTCACTGAGCTGAGGGCTTCAGGGAACCTCACCTTCTCAAGGGTCCTAGATAGTGGTGGTTTCTGGTAGGGTTGGCAGTGGTGACATCAAGAGCTCAGTCAGCCATGAGCCTCAGATGTTCTCAGATTTGAGGCACCTTTATGTGGTTACATTGGTGCAACAGAGGCCCTAGAAGTGGGTGACTTTGAAGGACACCAGAGTATGAGAGGGAGAAAATGATTTTCATCCTTCATTCAACAGGTAATTATTAACTAATTGACTGAATTCGAGAATACTTGGATGTTGTTGAGTGGGACAACTTTCAAGAGCCCAGAGGTCCTTTAATAGTGGAGGACAAGTGCTTAGGGTATATAAAATATGCTTTGTAATGTCAACTCTATGATGGCAGGGATTTTGTCTGTCTTAATCAATGCTATATCCCCACAGCCTAAAATGGGAAGAAGCAAGTAATAGAAGCAAACAAATATTTGCTAAATTTGTTGAATGAACATAACTTCATTATTCTGGAAAAGATTGTCCAGTAAATCTATGTAGCTGGACCTTACTGGAAAAAAAAAAAAATCTTTTTCCTGCCTGTTTACAATGCAGACATTGTAAATGACCTTGTAAAATGTAAGTGGAATCATGTCGTTCTGATGCACAAAGCTCTCCGGTAGTTCCACCTCACTCCAAGTGAAACTCAGAATCTTTACAATGGCTTACAAGGCTCTACAAGATCTTGCCCTCCATTGTCTCTAGGATTCCATTTTCTGTTCCCCTTGCTTCATTCCTCTGCTCCGGTCACACTAGTGTCTTTGCATTTACTCCAACATGGCTGTCACCCTCCCAAATCTGGGCTTTTATACTTGTTGTTTTCTATGCCTGGGTCACTTATCTTCTGGCTATCCTTGTTGTTGCTTCCTTACCTCATTCAGGACTTTGTTCAAATGATTCCTTCTAAAAAATTCCTTCCTTGATCACCCCTTTTAAAACTGAGACCTATATTTCCCTCCCAACAATCTGGATTCTTCTTTTGTGCTTAAATTTTCTCCCTAGCATTTATTATTCTCTAGTATGCTATGTGTTTTGCTTATTCAGTTCATTGCCTATCTCCCTCCACTAAAATATTAATAGAAGCTCCATAGAAGCAACAATTATTGTCTCTTTTTGTTCCCTGAAATGTTCACTGAGCCTACAACATTTCCTTGAAAGAACTCACTGACTTTTGTTGAATAAGCAAAGAGTTGAACAAATAATATGAAGAATTATGTGGGAACTTACTATGTTGAAACTGTTTGTCACAAAGCCAATAGAATGAAAAAGTTTTTATAAAATATCCTCAGTGTAAAACCTGTTTGCTAGCTTATTCTCTACAGAAATTTAAATTTTATTTAAAAAGTTTTTATAAAATATCCTCAATGTAAAACCTGTTTGCTAGCTTATTCACTATAGAAATTTGAATGGGTGGTGAGTATAAATTGGAAAACTTTTCAGCTCTTTGTTTCTCTAAATCACATTTTTGCTCTGAGCCCCTATCTGGCCAAAATGGTAGGAAACTCAATATTATTCATATTATTCATCATTGGGCCTCTCTCTCCTTTGCCAGGTTTATGCAAAAGCCCTGGGATTTTAATGTTTTTCAGAAAATTTGTTGAGGGTCCTCTGATTTCGATCCTTGGGGTGCTCACTTATACTCTTGCATGATATCTTCTATCTCTGCCAAATTTTGAGAGCAGAGTCTTTGCCAAAGCTTGGAGGTGTCCTGGGTCCTGGCTGCCTAAGTTCACCATGGTATCATGCCCCTGAGGTCTTACTTCCCTCCATAGCTTCTGCAAGGAAGTGGGACATGAGCTCCCGATTCTTGATAAAATCCGGTTATAGATTGAATTGTGTCCCCCTAAAAAATGTATTGTAAATCCTAACCCCTATACCTGTAGTTATAATCCCTTTTGGGGCTGGTTTTCCTTGTTATGTTAATGAGGTACTATTAGTGTAGGTTATGTTAATCTCTTTTGAGGTATAAAAGAGATGAAAGAAGCAAGTGAGCAAGCAGAGATGGGGGAAGATAGATGCTATGCCACACAAAGATTATCAAGGAGCCAAGGAATAGACACTAAAGAGACAAGGACCTTCCCTCAGAGCTGGCACGGAGAGGAAGCCTTCCCCTAGAGCCAGCAACCTGAATTTGGACTTTTAGTCTCCTAAAACTGTGAGAAAATAAATTTCTGTTTGTTAAAACCGCCAAATTGTAGTATTTCTGTTATAGCAGCACTACATAACTAAGACAAACCCCAGACACCTTCCACTTCCATATTTGGGTTTTATTTCTCCCAAGAGCTGCTCCCACCTCTTCTCTCCTCTCTGGAAGAGTCTCCTGCATGATCTCTGTTTAATTTAAAAGCCTTTAAAAATGTAACATGGAACTCTCTCTCAGGTGAGATGGGAGAAGTAGATGCTGAAAGCAGTCAACTCTTCTCTTTAATAAACCATTTTGTAATAAATGATTTTTAAAATCAGTTTACTAAAGAAAGTTCTGAGGCAAGGCTAGGAGCGTTGCTGAAGGCAAAATGAACAATATACCAGAATACATTTACTGAAGCAAAAGAGAACATAAAGGTTTGAAAATGGCAATGGCTAAATAAATCTGATTCATACAAAGCTTTTTGAAAAAACGTAATGAGACGTAGTTATTCGGACAAAGGATAAATCACAAGGCAAATCCAGGTATTTGTAGCAAAAAATTGAACATGTTTTAAAATCAAAATATTATTAAAATGTTTTAAAGTGAATAATTTTCTAAATGAAAAGAAAATAAGAACTATGTTGTTTTTTAAAATCGTGACCACAAGCCTTTTTCCATAATACTCATAAAATACTAAATAATACAGACATAAAACCAAACCAAACCCAGTGCCGTTGAGTCGATTCCGACTCATAGCTACCTTAAAGGACAGAGTAGAATTCCCCCATAGAGTTTCCAAGGAGTGCCTGGCGGATTCGAACTGCTGACCCTTTGGTTAGCAACCGTAGCACTTAACCACTACACCCCCAGGGTTTCCATTACAGACATAGACGATGTTATTTGTGAACTCTTTTTTGTTTTAATATCTGTGTACTTAACAGTCTTCTGGTTTAGCACAAGTTCTCAGTGTCCTTGCTTCATTTTTGTTCAAGTCATTTGACTATTATTTAATCATCCTAGTTCTCTAAGAAGATCAGACTACAGCCTTTAGTATGGTCTACACCTCAACATAAAGAGAACAAAAATCCTCACAACTGGTCCAATAAGCAACATCATTATAAACGGAGGAAAGAATGAAGTCATCAAGGATTTCATTGTACTTGGATCCACAATCAACACCCATGGAAACAGCAGTCAAGAAATCAAATGATGCATTGCATTGGGCGAATTTGCTGAAAAAGACCTCTTTAAAGTGTTAAAAAGCAAAGATTTCACTTTGGGGACTAAGGTGCACGTGACTCAAGCCATGATATTTTCAATCGCCTCATATGCATGTGAAAGCTGGACAATGAATAAAGAAGACTGGAGGAGAATTGTTGTCTTTGAATAATGGTTTAGGTGAAGAATATTGACTGTACCATGGACTACCAGAAGAATGGACAAGCCTGTCTTGGAAGAAGTATAGCCAGAGTGCTCCTTGGAAGCCAGGATGGTGAGACTTTGTCTCATGTACTTCGAACATGTTAATAGGAGAGACCAGTCCCTGGAGAAGGACATCAGGCTTGGTAGAGGGTCAGTGAAAAAGAGGAAGACCCTCGAAGAGATGGATTGACACAGTTGCTATAACAATATGCTCAAGCATAACAACGATTGTGAGGATGGCACAGCACTGGGCACCGTTTTGTTCTGTTGTATACAGGTTTGCTGTGAGCTGGAACTGACTCAATGGCACCTAACTAACGGCAGCAGTTCTCTATAAAAAAAAAATTTTTTTTTTTTGGCAGGTACAATTATTGATGAAGAAATTTGCCCAAGGTCACATACTTACTAAGTACAGAATGTGAATCCCAGCACAGGTCTAACTCCATATTTTCCTAGGTTTACCAGTACAAATACAGCAATATAGATACTCTTGCTTATTTTAAGACCACCCTTTGACTCAGTGTGTACACTGAAATGATGATGTGGTTAGGCGTCAAAGTGAATTCTGCATTCAATACCAGCGTGTAAACTATTGGTTACTGGTTTGGAACCAGATATTACAAGAAAAATACAGAAATCTGGAGTAAACATTTATAAACTATTATAGCAATTAGTGTTCCACAATATCCAAGCTCATAATCAGTGAACTCTTCTTGTTTAACAATGTATTGATCAGTAAAATGCTGTCGAACTTGCACTTGCGTGATGATTTCCATGGGTTAGGCTGCCTACTAAAAAAATTAGTCACGTGATATTTCAAGGTTAGTTGATCAATTTTACATATAAAATCTGAGAAGTGTATAAAATTTGAGAAAAGGTAGGCATTTAATATTTATAACTTCTTATTTTCAGTTATTTTACTTTTAATTAATTTTTTGTAGTTTAATATATTTTTTTAATATTGTAGCTACACTTGAGAAATAAAAATTTTATTTATTTTATTTTACACTCTAATTTACAGGACTTCTATTTTAAATCTTAGGCCACTGGATATTTGTCAAGAGAACAGATGCCTTTTCTGAATGTGGCATGCAAGATATGTGATTCTTAAGAAAGGCAGACCAAAAGACTCCAGCTCATTTTTCATGGAAATATGATCCATTATGTTTGGAGCTTAGTTTCAGGGCCACCACTGACGATGAAGTACTAAAATCTCGGTGTGTTTTTTGTGGACATATACTGGCTAATGAAGCAATGAAATCATCAAAACTTTTGGAGGATTTGCATTCAAAACATAAATAAATTCAAATATAAAAGAATTCTTTGAAAGAAAAAAATGTTGAAAGAAGCTGACAGAAGCAGAGGTTCACTGTTTCACACACAAACACTAGAGCTTTATGGGCCGCCTCTAATACATCACTGTGTGCAGTTGCCAAGGCTTTGGTAAGACTGCATTAAAAATTTTTGTTTGGAAATGATGGGTGACTCTGTCGCAAAGGACGTAGCTTAAGTTCTTTGCAATGACACCATAGCTCGACATATTCAGGAAATGGCTCATGATACGAAAAACCAGTAAGAACAAATATAACTAGCTATGCATTTTTTATTGCAGCTTGGCATATGCACTGATATTGCTAACATCCTTTCAATATGTGTGTGATTTGAATGTTACAGTGATTGTACTGTCAGCAAATGCGGTTTGGAGTTAAAGTCTAGAATGGAAATAAATTCTGATGACAAAGCTGTGATGGCAGGAGAATAATCTGGAGTAGCTGTCCAGATTAAGAAGATTGTGCCAAACAGTGCAACAATCTGCTATTTCCAAAACTAATAAAGTCTTGCCTTAAGGAAAAAAAGAAAAGGTGAGCTGAACTAAATAGCTACCTAAGTAGTAAAAATTGTGAATTACATAAAGGCCAGTATGTTAAATTCAGGATTATTCTCTTCATCATATATTAATAAGGAAACTGATCATAAACAACTATGCATACTAACATTGACGGGTATTGAGGGGAAAAGCTACATCAAAAGTGTTTGAATTACGGAACAAACTCAATGTTTCTACAAAGTGAGAAAGTTGTTTGCTCTACTTTTCAAAGATATGAATCAGACCAACCTGTTGCCATTGAGTGGACTCCAATTCATAGCGAACCTATCGGACAGAGTAAAACTGCCCCATAGGGTTTCCAAGGAGCAGCTGGTGGATTCGAACTATTGACCTTTGGGTTAGCAACCAAACTCTTAACCACTGTGCCACCAGGGCCCATTCCATGAATTGGACGACTGCACTTATTTGTCTGATATCTTTGGTATTTTTGATGATCTTTAATTTTTCCATGCAAGGAAGGAATGTAACATGGTTTTCAATGGACACCATGGAATTAAGAGCTTGGAAGAACAGAGTTCCTTTAGATTGCTATGACCTGTTTCACAATTTAACAATTATCCATGAAGCAGACAGTGACCCTGGGAAGCACATCTGCAAGATGAACTTTCAGTAGATTGTATTTGGAGGTGAAAAGTGAAAAATGGGGCATGTTTGCTTTAGGATATGGATATACGTGAATCATACAAGCAAGTACTGTTATTCTGCTCACCTTAGTTCTTTTTCTATCTTGCTTGGTACCCCGCTATTTAATTTCCAGGAAGGTTAAAGATGACATAAATAAAGGATGTGTAGTTTAGTATCAGTCAATTTTCTTTGCTAAAAACACTCCTTCATCGGCATTCTTCTTTTTTTGGTAAATCCAATTTTTGTTCCGATTCTGCCATATGTGCTTGGATAATCCTGTATGATGATGCTGGTATTAATAATGACGATGGTGATGTTAATGGTACTATTGTTGTATTAAAAAATATATATAGTTTATAGATATATATATTTTTTGTAGATGACTATAATTTAAAAATCTAAAATATGTGTCTCTTTTGTCCTCTTCCTGGAATAGTGAATTTTACATTCTCTTTTGAAGTGCACCATTTGACTCTTTGTCACTGAAAGTGACACGTTTAGTCTTTTGAGATATCTTGGTATAATGCCACAAAAGCTTTTAAAATGGCATTTTAGTGGGCGAAGATGTTCTGGCTATCAAGAAATACAGTTATGTACAAATTATTATTCCAAATTACCACTTTTTACCTTTTTTGTTTTTCAACTTGAGAGCTGCAGTTAAAAAAAAAATTCATTTACTCATTTAACAAACCCTTATAAACTAGGAAGAATTATACTGTCAACAAGTGTGGTCCTCTCTAACCCTTAATCTCTTAAATTAAAAAAGAAAAAAAAGAAGGGGCAGTTACCCTGTTCCGCTGATTAGTTCAGGTATTTGGTGCCAGATTCTAGCTTAATCCTAGTATTAGAAACAGCAGAAACACTCATATTTATAGATTTTAAAATAAATCACAGTTCCAAATTTTTGTTCAGTGCTCTGGTTTAGAGGATAACAAGGTCTATCCCCCACATTTCATTTTGAATCCACCCCATGCACATTTTCCCCTTCCCTCCTCCCTCCCTCCAGTCACACTAAGTGAAATGCCTCTCTGAGTATTTGCGTTTTTGTAGACTTAAAAGCCTTCTGCTGTTGAGATGACACTCCAGTAGCCAATGTCAGTGCTGGCTTTAAGTATCTGGAGATATAAGGATGGACTTCAGGTCTAGGCCTGGTTTAAGACTATTTTGTGTTCCACCAGCCCTGAAAAGCACCAGGGGTGCAGTTGCCTACTAGGCCTATTGTGAGGTCCATCCTCACTAATGAAAATTCACTTTGGCCTCTTGGAGAATGTCTATAAATAAGGTGGCAGTAGATTTATACTGAAGGCATGAAGACTGGAGATGACATGGTAAGATGGTTGGTTTGTAGCCTTAAGACCTGAGACTGAGGCAGCTGCAACAGTTAGTAGCTGGTGGATCTCAGAGAAGTCACTCTAACCATATAAAGGAAGAATCTTACCTAATGGATAAGTTAGGAAGGTTGCACACAATAATATAAGAAGAAATGTTGTATACAGTATACAAAACTATATTGCTGTTGTTAGCTGTGCTCGAATCAAGCCCCTGTCAATTGTGATCGGACCCATCCATACGGTTTCATTAGCTGGTATTTCAGAAGTAGATCTCTAGGACTTTTTTCCCAAGTGCTTCTGGTTGGGCTTGAACCACCAACCTTTTGGCTTGCAGGTGAACTTCTTAATCACTTGCGCCACCCAAGACCTTAGTCTGGAAGCTGCACTAAAACCTGTTCAGCGTCATAGCAACACACAAGTCCCCAGTGACAGTGGGTGGTAGCTGAACATTAAAAAAAAAAAAAAATTTTAATTCCACTCACATTTATCTCTTGAAGTTTATCCCTGAGACTGAAAGAATCAGTGGTTCTCAATGGAAAATGGTCTTCCCTGAACTTTTCAGAATTTTCTACATCTTTCTTGAACCTCTTTTTTTGGTTCTCCTAGGAGACTCATTTTAAATTTAATTGGACTTCTTTCCAGTGCCTCTGCCTTCCCTCTGCTCAAAATCTGTTCTTGCTGTGTGATCTTGTTTACTGTTCTCCAACTAGTCACTTACACATATAGTTCCAGGCTGCCCTGGCTCAGACCTCACTCAGGCCTCTCACAATGATCGTAATCTCTATTTGGTCTCAGGTGTCCCCTGGGGCATCTTCTCTTTGCTGCCACTCTACAACGCTCTCCCCAACCCCACCTCTCCATCTCTACCTGTCACTGGGTCTAATAAGATATTTACATCTTTCTCTCCAACTGGTTAGAAAACACTATACCCTCCACTTTCAATTTTTAATGAACAAGGAAATAGTGTCCTAGTGGAAGAGTTGAGGTGTCTCTACTGAGAGACTTCTCATAGACTGAACACACAGTCCTCCCTAGATTCACAGATATCAAACCCCCTCTGTACCTGGCTGCTGCACCCTCACTTCCAGCCACTGTACTTTCCCCTGGCACAGACCATACTGCTAAATGGCCCACCATGACAGGCCCTTTCCTCACTTAAATGATCATTCTTCCAGAGGCCCCACAGGGCCTACCACCAGTCTAGCATCTGTTGTCCTTCCATGAAAACAAGTTTCAAATTATCTTGATCCTCCAAGGCTATACGCAAATCAGGGGTTGTGCCTAGGTAGTGGTGTTCACGACAATAAACTCCTTATGCCAAAACACCAGAATCTTACCTAAGATCCCCATTCACTATAGATGATTTGAATGAAAATAACAAACTTGTTTAGAAAACAAGTATTACATATAATTAGATTGTTGTTGTTAGGTGTCATTGAGTCCGTTCCAACTCATAATGCCCCTGTGAACAACAAAGGGAAATGCTGCCTGGTCCTGCACCATCCTCACAATCGTTGTTATGCTTGAGCCCATTGTTGCAGCCACCGTGTCAATCCATCTCATTGAGGATCTTCTTCTCTTTTGCTGACCTTCTGCTTTACCAAGCATGATGTCCTTCTCTAGGGACTGATCCCTCCTGATAAGATGTCCAAAGTATTAGACAGGTAGTATCACAATATGTAATTCTTCACAAAAAAAAGAAAAATTCTTTTGATGTTAGTATTTTGTAAGGAATGGTAATGACATTGCTTTGCCCACTCTGGGTATAAGAATTTTGAATAATTTAAGTAAGGCCCATTTGGACTACATATTGTCATTGGAGGAGCCCTGGTGGTCCAGTGGTTAAGCGTTTGGCTGCTATCCAAAAGGTCTGCAGTTTGAATCCACTAGCTGCTCCTTGGAAACCCTATGGGGCAGTTCTATTCCGTCCGATAGAGTCACTATGAGTCAGGATCCACTTGATGACAATGTTTTTTTTAAAAATTGCCATTCGTATTAAAATAGCCCTTCCTTTCCTACCTATCCAACCTGTCCTTCTGCCTGTTTAGGTACCTGGGATAACATACAGAAGACAGATGCCACTTTGCCCCGCCGACTTTTAGGATATTTTGCTCACAGGCCAAGTCATAGGACTGAGATTTACACTACTTGCTAACACTAAAAAAAAAGAAAAAAAAAAGGAGCCTTGGTAGCACAGTGGTTAAGAGCTTGGCTGCTAACCAAAAAGTTAGCAGTTTGAATCCACCAACCTCTCCTTAGAAACCCTATGGTGCAGTTCTACTCTGTCCTGTAGGGTCACTAGTACAAGAATCTTAACTAACATCCTCATTCACTGTAAATGATGTGAATAAAAATAATAAAGCTATTTAGAAAATAAATATTATGTATAATTAGATAATATCAGAATATGTAATCCCTCTCACACACACACCCATGAAAACTATAGGGGAGGGAAAATTCACAAAGATTTTACAAGAATGACTTTACTCATATTACAATACCTTCTCTAATCCTTTCTTAGTTGAGCCCTCTCCCAATGCCAATACTACTCCAGTCCCAAAAGAACCAAAACCCTTAGCAAGTAAGGCGGAAGAGGGGGGTTTTGCCGTGCATCCTTCGGATAGTGCTTACTTAGAAAGGTAATGAGATAAACACTGACAAGTAAACTGAAGGCCCCAACCTGATCCTCCAGGAGTCAAGTATGATGTTTAAAGTCTATGTATCTTTGTTGTTGTTGTTGTTAGATGCCATTGAGTCACTTCTGACTCGTGATGACCCTATGTACAACAGAATAAAATACTGCCTGGTCCTGTGCCATCCCCACAGTCTTTGCTATGTTTGAGCCCATTGTTGTAGCCACCTTGTCAATCCACCTTGTTGAGAGTCTCCCTCTTTTTCACTGACCCTCCCCCTTACCAAGCAGGATGTCCTTCTCCAGGCACTGATCCCTCCTGATAACGTGTCCAAAGTATGTGAGGTGAAGTCTTGCCATCCTCGCTTCTGAGGGCATTCTGGCTGTACTTCTTCCAAGACAGACTTGTTTGTTCTTTTGGTAGTCCATGGTATATTCAATATTCTTTGCAAACACCATAATTCAAAGGCGTCAGTTCTTCATTCTTCCTTATTCATTATCCAGCTTTCACATGCATATGAGGCTGCTGAAAATATCATGGCTTGGGTCAGGTGCACCTTAGTCCTCAAAGTGACATCCTTGCTTTTCAACATTTTAAAGAGGTCTTTTGTAGCCAATTTGCCCAACGCAATACGTCACCTGATTTCTTGAATGCTACTTTCATGGGCGTGGATTATGGATCCAAATAAAATGAAACTTCAATATTTTCTCCGTTTATCATGATGTTGCTTATTGGTCCAGTTGTGGGGATTTTCGTGCATCAAAATAATTTCCACATGGGGCAAAGATTTAAATTTAAAAATAAAACCATAGAGATCTTCATCCAGAATGGTGGAGTGGATACCTTGATCAACTTGCTCACTCTAAAACATCAAAACTACTGGCAAAACAACTAAAATCAACCATTTTACAACTCTTGTAATTAACCAAAGCCACAGAACAGACTGAAAATAATATGAACGAGTGAAACTACTGAACCTCGGTATCCATGGTAGAATCATGACCCCACAAAAATGTTCACTTCCTAATCCCTGGAACCCATGAATCTTCCACCTTACAAGGCAAAAGAGAATGTTGCAAATGGAATGAAGGTTGCCAATGAACTGACCTTAAAATAGAGTGATTATTTTGGATTATCTGGGTGGACCTAGTATAATTACAAGGGCCCTAAAGAGTAGAGTGGAAGAAGGACTCAGAAGAGGAGGTTACAGTGATTCAGTGTGAGAAAGAATCAATCAACCATGACTGAATATGAAGACAGAAGGGAACCACAAGTCCCTAAATGTTAGCTTCTTTAGCAGTGGGCCTATCCTGCCCACGTTTACATCCCCAAGGGCTGACAGACAGTGACACCTAAAACGTACTGAAAAAGTGTCTATTTTGAATGTCTACTTTGAAAACTGTCACTCTTTTCTCAGTCACCCTGGTATTACAGTGTTTTCTTTTTTTTTATTGTACTTTATACGAAGGTTTATAGAACAAACTAGTTTTTCATTAAACAGTACATGGTTTTATGACTAGTTAACAACCCCACAACATGTCAACACTCTCTCTTCTCAACCTTGGGTTCCCTATTACTAGCTTTCCTGTTCTCTTCTGCCTTCTATTGCTTGCCCCTGGGCTGGTGTGCTCCTTTAGTCTCGTTTTATGGGCCTGTCCAATCTTTGGCTAGGGGTGAACCTCAAGAGTGACTTCATTACTGAACTAAAAGGGTGTCTGGGGGTCATACTCTCAGGGTTTCTCCAGTCTGTCAAGCCAGCAAGTCTGGCTTTTCTTTTTGAGTTAAAGTTGTGTTCTACATTTTTCTCCAGCTCTGTCCAGGACCCTCTGTTGTGATCCTTGTCAAGGCAGTCAGTGGTGGTAGCTGGGCACCATCTAGTATTACTGAACTCAGTCTGGTGGAGGCTGTGGTACATGTGGTCCATTATTCCTTTGGTCTAATCTTTCCCTTGTATCTCCAGTTTTCTTCGTTCTTCCTTGCTCCCCAAGGGGTGAGATCAGTAGAGTGTATACTAGGTGGCCACTCACAGGCTTTTAAGACCCCAGATGCTACTCATCAAAGAAGAATGTAAAATATTTTCTTTATAAACTGTTATGCCAATTGAGCTAGATGTCCCGTGAGACCATGATCCCTACATTCCTCAGCCCAGCAATTTGGTCCCTCAGGGAGTTTGGATGTGTCTTTGGAGCTTCCATTACTTTGCCTGTAAAAGCTGTGCTGGCTTCCCCAGTATTGTGTACTGTCTTACCTTCACCAGAGTTACTACTTATCTATTGCCTGTTTAGTGTTTTTCCATCCCTACCCTTCCCTTCCATCGTAACCATCAAAGATTATTTCTTTTTGTGTGTAAGCCTTTCCATGAGTTTTTATAGTAATGGTCTCGTACAATATTTGTCCTTTTGTGATTGACTTATTTCACTCAGAGTAATGTCCTCCAGATTCATCCGTATTATAAGATCCTTCACAGATTCATTGTTGTTCTTTATTGTTGCATAACACAGTGATATTAAACTCAACGACGTAATGTTCATTTTTATGTGAAAAATGGTATGCCTTCTAAAATGAGTTATAGAGTGATTAAAAACAACTTCTTTATTTTCAGTTGAAAAAATGTCTAGTGAAATAGGATAAAAAGAATTGCACCTCATGGGGAAGACAGCATGATTATGTGATGGGATGTAGTCCCAATATCCTAAAATTCCCACCAAAGAATGCATACCTAGAGTGCACGATGTATTGCTCCCATTTGCCTCATCCTGGTACTGAAGAAGAAATGCCTACATTATCCTCATGATCATATTGACTTGTACCTTCCTCTAGTGGCAACACAGAGTCATTCTCATTGATTAAAAAAATAAAACAGGGAATACAAAGCCCATTGCCATACAGTCCTTTCTGACTCACAGGAAATTGAAGCTTGTAAATACCGGTTTGGGATTGCTTCAGGGTTGTTAATGGGTGCTTTGGGCAGCAGTAGGAAGTCACAATAGTAATTCATTCACTAATGCCTGTAGTATTCCCAAAACTAAATATATTTACATATTCTCTTCATAATTTTTTCATAACTTAATAATAGTTATACTATTATTTACTTAATACTTTAAATTGGTTAGCTTGGAAGAGAGTCTGTATCTTCAGATGTCCAGAAGAGCCCGTGGTGGTTAGATTTGCCCTTTCAAATATGATCAACATGAAGCTACGAAAAGCCAGTATCAGCCAAATCCTTCCTGATCAATCATGAGGTTAAAAATCTGGACATGTAAATCATTTTTTCCCTTATCTGAAAATAGATCTGGCCGATCAACATCTATTGCACATCTAATTGAAAGAAAACACTATCATTCTATACATGTGAACTCAGGCAATGACAGAACAAAATATTTAAATCCCCAAATAGCATTATTTTGGTAAATTTCTATTTTTTTCCTTTAAATATTTGTATTTTTATTTGATCAGCCTGTCCAATTCAAGTCTTATTCTCATGCATCTTTTTCTAAGTAAACCTTTTCTTTTCTCAGTACTTTCATCTGAACAGTTTCTTCGCAGCTTTTATTTAAATAAAAGTATTTTAAAAGATTTATATCCCTATTTTAAATAGAAATCCACCTTCCATGTATGCGAAATATCTTAAAATAAAGTGAAAACAAAACACTGTTTTAAAACATTAACTAAACGGTGTTGTCTGCCTGAGCCTTTCAGTGTGAAGTTTCCTCTCTCTTTCTTAAAATACATTGGCAAGAAATAGCAATGGCGTAAAGATATGTTGTTGGGTGCCGTTGAGTTGATTCCAGCTCACATGAGATTTTGTACTTGACTATTGAAAGAAATAAAACAAAATGGAGAAAGTTTCTACCTATGTAATTCAGTGTTCTTTATTGTATCACTTGAATTCCTTATACACAGCCCACACATTGCAAAATGCTGTATTAGTGAGAGCTAATTTCTCCACTCTTTTTAGAGACACATATCTTCAGCAAAGAAAATGTTTGCGGTTTGTCTCATTGAGTTTAGCTGAGCCAATAAGGGTATTGCTCTTGTTGTCTCAACAGTGCAACAATCTGCAACAAGAAAATACCTTCGTCTTGAAAGGACTGCTGAGCTCTTTTAGTTACACATACTACTTTAAAAGCAATGTAGAATCTTTTTTTTTTTTTTAATTTATTGTGCTTTAAGTGAAAGTTTACAAATCAAGTAAGTCTCTCGTACAAAAACATATATGCCTTTCTACATACTTCTAGTTGCTCTCCTCCTGAGACAGCACACTCTTCCTCTCTACTCTGTATTCCCTAAGTCCACTCAGCCAGCTCCTGTCTCCCTCTGCCTTCTGATCTCCTGTCCAGACAGAAGCTGCCCACATAGTCTCAAGTTGCTATTTGAGCCAAGAAGCTCACTCCTCGCCAGTATCATTTTCAGTCTTAGAGTCCAGTCTAATCCCTTTCTGAAGAGTTGGCTTTGGGAATGGTTCCAGTCTTGGGCTAACAGAAGGTCTGGAGACCATGACCTCCGGCGTCCCTCTAGTCTCAGTCAGACCACTAAGTCTGGTCTTTTTACTAGAATTTGTGATATGCATCCCACTGTTCCCCTGCTCCATCAGGCATTCTCTGTTGTGTTCTCTGTCAGGGCAGTCATCAGTTGTGGCTGGGCAAAGTCTAGTTCTTCCGGTCTCAGAACAATGGAGTCTCTGGTTTATGTGGCCCTTTCTGTCTCTTGGCTCATATTTACCTTGTGTCATTGATGTTCTTCATTCTCCTTTGCTCCAGGTGGGTTGAGACCAATTGATGCATCTTAGGTGGCCATTTGCTAGCGTTTAAGACCCCAGATGTCATTCACCAAAGTGGGATGCAGAATGTTTTCTTAATACGTTTTGTTATGCCAGTTGACCTAGAAGTCCCCTGAAACCATAGTCCCCAGACCCCCATCCCTGCTACTCTAGCTTTCGAAGTTTTCCTTTGTAGTCAGGAAACTTCTTTGCTTTTGGTTTAGTCCAGTTGTGCTGACCTCTCCTGTATTGTGTGCTGTCTTTCCCTTCACCTAAAATAATCCTTGTCTACTATTTAATTAGTGAATGCCCCTCTCTCTCCCTCCACACCAACAAAGAATATTTTCTTCTGTGTTTAAACTATTTCTCCAGTTCTTATAATAGTGGTCTCATACAATATTTGTATTTTTGCAACTAATTTTTATTGTGTTTTAAGTGAAAGTTTACAAATCAAGTCAGTCTCTTATACAAAAATTTATACACACCTTGCTTTATACTCCTAGTTGCTCTCCTCCTCCTAATGAGACAGCACACTACTTCTCTCCTCTATTTCTGTGCCCATATGGCCAGCTTCTGACCCCCTCCGCCCTCTCATTTGCCCTCCAGACAGGAGCTGCCCACATAGTCTCATGTGTCTACTTGATCCAAGAAGTTCACGCCTCACCAGTATCATTTGCTATACCACAGTCCAGTCCAATCCCTGTCTGAAGAGTTGGCTTTGGGAATGGTTCCTGTCTTGGACTAACAGAGGGTCTGGGGACCATGACCTCGGGGGCCCTTCTAGTCTCAGTCAGACCTTTAAGTCTGGTCTTTTTACTAGAATTTGAGGTCTGGATCCCACTGCTTTCCTGCTCCCTCAGGGGTTCTCTGTTGTGTTCCCTGTCAGGGCAGTCATTGGTTGTAGCCGGCCACTGTCTAGTTCTTCTGGTCTCAGGCTGATGTAGTCTCTGGTTTATGTCATCCTTTCTGTCTCTTGGCTCATAATTACCTTGTGTCTTTGGCGTTCTTCATTCTCCTTTGCTCCAGGTGGGTTGAGAACAATTGATGCATCTTAGATGTCCACTTGCTAACATTTAAAACCCCAGATGCCACTCTCCAAAGTGGAATGCAGAATGTTTTCTTAATAGATTTTATTATGCAAATTGACCTAGATGTCCCTTGAAACCATGACCCCAAACCCCTGCCCCTGCTACACTGGCCTTCAAAGCATTCAGTTTATTCAGGAAACTTCTTTGTTTTTGTTTTAGTCCAGTTGTGCTGACCTCTCTTGTATTGTGTGCAACTGACTAATTTCACTCAGCATAATGCCTTCTAGATTCATCCATGTTATAAAATGTTTCACAGATTCATCATTGTTCTTAATCATTGTGTAGCATTCCATCGTGTGATGGAACAATGGATAATTTGCTTATCCATTCATCCACTGATGGGCACCTAGGTTGCTTCTATCCTTTTGCTATTGTAAACAGCAATATGAACATGGGTGTGCATATATCTGTTTGTGTGAAGGCTCTTATTTCTCTAGGATATATTCTAAGGAGTGCGATTGCTGGAATGTATGGTAGTTCTATTTCTACCTTTTTAAGGAAGCGCCAAATCTATTTCCAAAGTGGTTATACCACTTTACATTCCCAGCAGCAGTGTATAAGTGTTCCAGTCTCTCCACAACCTCTCCAACATTTATTATTTTGTGTTTTTTGGATTAATGCTAGCCTTGTTGGGGTGAGACAGTATCTCATTATAGTTTTGATTTGTATTTCTCTAACGGCTAATGATCGTGAGCATTTCCTCATGTATCTGTTAGTCACCTGAATGTCTTCTTTGGTGAAGTAACTGATCTTATCTTTTGCCCGTTTTTTTACTGGGTTATTTGTCTTTTGTTGTTGAGTTCTTGCAGTATAATGTAGATTTTAGAGATCAGACACTGATTGATTTGTCGTAGCCAAAAACTTTTTCCCAGTCTCTAGGTTGTCTTTTTACTCTTTTAGTGACGTCTTTGGATGAGCACAAGTGTTTGATTTTTAGGAGCTCCCAGTAACCTAGTTTCTTTTCTGGGGTTCGTGTGTTGTTAGTAATGTTTTGTACACTGTTTATGCCATGTATTAGGGATCCTAGCATTGTCCCAATTTTTTCTTCCATGATCTTTATTGTTTTAGATTTTGCATTTAGGTCTTTGATCCATTTTGAGTTAGTTTTTGTGCATGGTGTGAGGTATGGGCCTTGTTTCATTTTTTTGTAGATGGATATCCAGTTATGCCAGCACCATTTGTTAAAGACACTGTCTTTTCTCCATTTAACAGTATTTGAGCCTTTGTCAAATATCAGCTTCTCATATGTGGATGGATTTGTGTCTGGATTCTCAATTCTGTTCCATTGGTCCATGTATCTGTTGTTGTATCAGTACTAGGCTGTTTTGACTACTGTGGCTGTATAATAGGTTCTAAAATCAGATAGTGTGAGGCCTCCCACTTTGTTCTTCTTTTTCAGTAATGCTTTACTTATTCAGAGCCTTCTTTCCTTCCACATGAATTTGGTGATTTGTTTCTCCATCTCATTAAAAAATGTCATTGGAATTTCATTGTATCTATAGATCGATTTTAGCAGAATAGACATTTTTACAATGTTTAGTCTTCCTGTCCATGAGCAAGGTATGTTTTTCCACTTACGTAGGTCTCTTTTAGTTTCTTGCAATAGTGTCCTGTAGTTTTCTTTGTATAGGTCTTTATGTCTCTGGTTAGATTTTTTCTGGAATCTTATTTATGTGGCTAAATTAACGTTTTTGATACGCCAACCACTCATTGAACAAAGTCACTCTTTTAGCTCTCACTGTAGTTGATTCACAGAATGTTGACAGTAGAAAGTTCATTGAAGACCTTGAAACTCAACTACACATTTTTCATCTAAGCAAGCTGCACGCAGATACGTGAAGTGCATTCCCCCAGCTCTTATAGCTACTTAAGGGCAGAACCAGGTACTAGCCCTGTCCAGTGGCTCTTCTCTGTCCCAGTGATTTCCAGCCTTGACTAGAATCACCTGAGGAGCATAGAAAAAAATAGTGACTTCTGCACCCCACCTGAGAACAATAAAATTAGAATCTTTGGAAGATGTGGCCAGGGATTGATATTTTTAAAGCTTCCTTGGTACTTGTCATGTGAAGCCAGAGTTGAGAATCACAGTTTTATGTCACTCTCTTGCAGAGTGAAAATATTGTCTGATGGATTTAATTGTTTTTTCCATGATTCTTTTTGACTTTGTTCTCGAAGCCTAGATGCTTTAGGGTGGAGTAGAAAAAAACCACAGACAAAAAAGCCATTGTTGAGCTTTGATTTTCAAAATAGACTTTTTAAAGTATATAGCAAAAAAAGAATAGATGTAAAAGCTACACTTTAGATAGCAAGGACTAGGCACTTGAGAGAAAAAAAGTTTTTTTCTGAATTCCATGATCTTTCTTATAAGTTTCAAAAGTCAGGTCCTTATGGATTCAGACCTGGAGTATAACATATGAACCAGAGAAGAGAAAGTATAAAGGGTATATTGAAAGAGGCCTTTCCAACCGTACGCAAGTGGCATGAACACTTCCCTGGGTGGAGGACAGAGGGCTCAGAGAGAACTGGAAGAACACAAGAGATAACTATGCCCATTTGTGCATATATCAAACCTACCTTCTTCTTTCTGCTTTCACTCTGGTCCCAGTCAAAACCCGAAGGAAGATGAGTATCTGCTCCCAGATGGACTTGAAGGTCAAAATGCAAAAGAAACTTTTGCCCCAATACTTTCAGAAATTCTAGGAGAATGTTTTGTAGACGCAAGGGACGGTATGAAGATCTTCACAGCCCAAAGCTAGAATTACATAAAAGAAGAGCTGGGTGGGTGAGGGCAGTTACATAAGCTCTAGTACAGGATCTAAAAATGCTAGACAAGGTCTTGATTATTGTGATATCTAAATAAATGTTACCTGCCCTAGAAATATTATAAAGTGCCTGATTCATATCTAGTGACTCTCTAGCTATTACAGACCCTAAGATCTGGAAGCTAGATAACATGAATGCTCATTTCTACAGATGAAACAGCTTGGGAGAGTTAAGTATGGGGGAGCAGGGCAGGGGGGTGCATATACGTTCTCTAAAAGTTTAGAGCATTGAAACAATAGTGCATTATAAAATAAAATTTCTCTTTGTCAATTCAATTCCCTCTCACCAGTGGGCCATTTTCTACATTTATCCACGACAATTAACTGAAAGAAAAAGACACAAAGTTTTTTTAAAATGTGTTTTAGACTGATAATGGTTTTAAAAGCAGGAACGATATATCTAGTCTTTGAACAGGTGTGTGCTTGCAAAGGGAAAATAAATGATCATTTTAAAACACAATTTTTCTTCGAAATGAGCCTCACTTCTAAAAAATGATGGGTAATATATCCTGTGGATACTTAATATAAATTCATTTGAAATGTATCCTGGATCTTTTACCCAGTGATCAATTGGGTTGTCTTTATTTTAGAAAGACAAAGAGAGCCCGTAATTCCACTGAATAATACAGACTAATATGCAGCTATATGCTTGAATTTACAATTCTCTCTGGAAATAAATTTACATTTATATTAATTTCTTATTATAATCCTTAATTTGAGCAAGAACAATTTGCCATATTATCAGCTTTCTGCATTTTATAATATGCACAGGGAGTATCTTTTACCTAATTTTGACCATCTATATAGCCAATAGATTGAATATCTGTCTGGGGTCTATAGGACTGAATCAAGACATAAAAGAGGAAGAGGCAGAAAAAGTTGGAGGGGAAAAGTCAGTGAGCAAGGAAGCTGGGGCTCTTACCACTTCACAAGTGGAAGGAGGAGAATTAGGAAAAGAAAAATCATAACCCCCTTGAAAGCTTCACCCATAGAAAATTCAGTTGAATCAGTAATCAATGTCCCAGCAGTTCAGCTCTCTCTCCCTGCTGAATTTTGGTTCGACTTGGTCAAGTGAAAGGCAAAACCAAACCAAAGCCATTGCTGTCTAGTCTATTCTGACTCACAGCGACCCTAGAGGACAGAGTAGAACTGCCCCATAGGGTTTCCAAGGAGCAGCTGGTGGATTTGAACTGCCAACCTTTTGGTTAGCAGCTGAGCTCTTAACCACTGCACCACCAGGGCCCCTGGTCAAGTAAAGGACTGAGGAAACTGGTAGAAAAGAACCCATGAACAACCCAAGATTCGTATCTATCACACAGAGAAGTTCATGACTCATTGCGTTCTTTTGTTTTCACCAAATATTTTCTCAGTTCTGTAACATTTACTTCTTCAGATTCTTAACATATAATTTGAAGAAATGTTGTTTTTCCAGTGCTAGAATTCTGAACTCAAGAAAAACACGCTAGATTTCATTCATCCACTCAATATTTACTGAGAACAAGTGCTCAATTCTTTGACAAGATATAAAGAGAAATTAGGATGAATTAAGCCCTTGAAGAAACTTGCATTTTAGTAGACATTGTCAGAAACAACCAGAACATAAAGTATAAAGTAAAAGTGCCATAAAATATATACAACTCAAGGATATTGAGAGCTTAGAGAATTTTTTTTTTTTTTTTTTACTGGCAATAGCTGTCACTATGATTTTTAAAAAGAAGCATAATATGTTTTGGAGTGACCTTTTAGTAATTCCAAACAGAACTCATAGAACACTTCTTCTGAAGAGAAAAAATAGGAGATAATCAAATACACACCTGCATAATTCAAATATTGATGCATCTACTCCAAAGCTTAAAAACTAATCAGACATTTTGTTTCATAACTGCAATTAGCCTTTGAAAAGATGGGCATCCATTAACACAGTCTGGCAGTATAATGACAAGCAATTAGTTATAATTGTTCTATTATGGAAAGAAATAATAATGGAAAGTAGATGGCTTCTGAAAGAATTGAAAAATAAGCATGCTAACTTAACTTTTTAATTTATGTGGGGAATTCATTTTAGTGACCTTCCTCCTTGGATGTTGTGATGCCTTTCTGTCCCTGGGTTTGTAATTCTCCCAAAACAATCGGTGGGGCCACAAACTCAAAAGAGATCGGTGGATTCCTATCTGCGTAAGTGGCTCGCAGGAATTGGTCAGTTTGCTGTCCACATAAAGGCCTTGCAAATTCATCCAATGGAATTGGTCGGTTTATGATCTGCCTAAGGGATTGGTTGGCTTACTAAAGCCACCCCCTGAAATTGACAAGAAATATATAAGCGTAAGGTTGCTAACCTAAAGGTCAGCAGTTCTAATCAATCAGCTGCTCCTTAGAAACCCTATGCGGCAGTTTCACTCTATACTATAGAGCCACTATGAGCCAGAATCAACTGGACCGCAACAGGAGTCAGTATCAGAGGTTTTTGGGGCTTTCTGATTGATAAGACTCAGAAGGGGAATATACCCTTTGGATACTGGGGCCTGCGCTGAGAACCTTCTAGAAGAGGTGCGATACAGGCTGTAGCACTGAGCTGGTAACGCTCACTGAGCTGGTAACACTCACTTAGCTGATAACACTGAAAAGAAAAAAAATTTTTTTTTTTTCAACGCTGAAGACGGAGAGAAATGGCAGCGGCAAACACAGCAGAGCTGAGCGGCACAGAAACCGCCGCACAGCGGCATAAGTGGCAGGAACCACACGACCAGCAGATGGCGGTGGTAGGCAGAGTCAGCCCACTGAGAAGATGGCAGTGGTGGTGAGTTGGCAAACCAAGCAGTTAGGTCCCTCAGGGCAGGAGGTAACCAACAGGGGCAACAGACGAGGACATTGGTAATTTGGGAAGGGTGAGTGGATGCCCTTTTGGACATAAGTGGGCTTCTCTGGTGGCAAGTGGGGTACTTGTGGGGGAAGGGGACTGGTTCACCTCAGATTTGTTCCTATTGTTTACTGTTCGCCTTCTTTAAATAATAATCTTTCAACTGCCAACACTGTGTAAATGTCTTGTGTGTGGGATCCAATGGGATCAGATAGTAGAGTCTTCATCCCAGCAGTCTTATCACTGCCTGTAATTTTGAGGCAACTGGCATGTGTTTACCTAGGCAGCTCAGATGTATATAGGACTTGAAATAAAATTATTTTTCTTGCTTTGACTCTTCCTAGTTAGCTTTTCCCTATCCTTCCCCATCATCCTGAGCCCAAGGATTCCTAGTTTAACCATTTACATTTTCATGGTAATACAAGGGAAAATACCAGGGTGCTTTCAAGAACCTGAAGCTGAGAAAGAAATCTCTCTAAGACAGGATTAATTATATTCATTTGAGAGATTTGAACGATTAGTTGGAAGTTGCAGAAGGCAGATACTAGATCAATATAGTTAAGAACTTTTAAAGACTGGGACAGATCAAAAATCATTTTCTCAGGCTTTTCTGATTGCTCAGGTTGTTCAAATGTAAACTGGAGAATTCTTTATTAGGTATTGTAGAACTGATACGAGCATTAATTGTGGGCTGGTGAGGGACTGGACTAGTTGATATGTAAGGTTCCTTTATGAACTGAATGAGCCCCTGTCACTGAAATTATTTTCTAGTAAAGGAGGTATTTGCATTATGCTCCTTTCTCAGAAAATTGTACCATCTACACAAATTAGTCCCTGCCACTCCTTTGAACTGAGTGGTCCAGATAATTATGAACCTACACAATGTACCATTTGGGAAAAAAATGAAATTGGGACATGAAATTTTAAATGGCATTAGGATATTCCTTTTATGCCTATTACCCACCCCCCCACCCCCACATTGGAAAAGAATTCAATGTTTCCGCAGGATAGAAGTGACTAAAAGTTTTTAATGGGAGCTTAGGTGTAATTCAGTTGAGTTAATTGACTATGGTCAGAGGTCAGTCATCTTTGAGGCTGGTGCACAAAATTCCCACAAATATAGTTCTATTGTTGGTAGAAATCCCTGCATATTTTCCAACACAGTATGTCTGCCTGCTGGCTAAGGCCATGGGGAAACATTAGTTCAGATCTCTGGGCATTATAGAAGGTACGAGGAAGTGTTACACAGGTCAAATAAGTCTATTTGTTTAAAATAATAGCAACATCGTATTGCACATGCTGTCACTGATGGCTGCTACAGCTGCCCCCACTACAGTGAAGAGGAAAACTCAGTTTTAGGTATAACATTATTCAGCTCCCATTTGAATTAGGCAGACATCACCAAATTAATTCAACTCCCTTTTTACACACTGCCTAAAGAGCCTGTATCTTTTAAGATCAGAACATCAGACTCTAAACTAACCAGACAATTTTCTAGGAATAATGAGATATACATCTTGGGACCCTTACCATGTGCCTGTGGGTTTAGCCTTTCCTGATCACCCTAGCTATGTGCAGCAACCCAGAGCTTTTTACCTTCCGTGAATGAAACTCATGATTTTCCTTGTCAGAATGTTTTGCCTGCAAGTAACAGAAAATACAATTCAAACTAGCTGAAACAATAAGACAATAAGATTTCATGCTCTTGTAACTTTCTTCTATTTCCAGCACCATTCAATATCCTTCACCTAAACTCTTGTAGTTGTACCCTACCTGGTAATTTTGCTCCCCTATGTAGAGTTTCCTACAGTAACACTTTACCCACTCATTCAACATTTTGAGTGTCTGCTCAGCTCAGATCTATTTCTCTGTAGCTACGCATAAAGGTCAGCTACGGTTCTGCTGTGCTCCATGTTCAATGCAAAATCCAGGGTGACAGAACGGTCTCAACCTGGAAATTTGCCAACTCATGTGGCACAAGGACAGACTGTGACAAAGCGCAGACTGATTCTCAAAGCACTCATCTGCAAGTGACCTATGTCACACTCATTTATATTTCACTGACCAAAATTAATTGCTTGATACACCTGACCTCAAGGAGTAGATGACCTCTCCCAGGATACACCTGACCTCAAGGAGTAGATGACCTCTCCCAGGATACACCTGACCTCACGGAGTAGATGACTTCTCCCAGGAGGGCGAGTAAATATTGGGGAGAAGTAATGCAATCGACCACACGACCTCAAAATTTAGAGCCACCACCTCCGTCAGTTGCCATTGAGTTGGTTCTGATTCATTTGACCCTACGTCAGAGTAAAACTGTGCTCGTAGTGTCTTTAACGGCTGATTTTTTGGAAGTAGATAACCAGGCCTTTCTTCTGAGGTGCCTCTGAGTAGACACGAAGCTCCAGCCTTTCAGTTAGGAGCTGAGCACCTTAATCATTTGTATCTCCCAAGAACTCTAATATTTAGAGCCACGAAAACCAAACCCACTGGGGTCAAGTCGATTCTGACTCACAGCAACCCCACGTGTTACAGAGTAGAACTGCTCCATAGGATTTTCTTGGCTGTAATCTTTATGGAAGCAGGTCACCAGGCTTTTCCTCCACTGTGCCACCAGGTGGGCTCCAACCTCCATTATTTAGATTAGTAGTTAAGTGCAAACCACTTGTGCCATCTAGGACCGAAAATTTAGAGCAAGGATCAGCAAACCACAGCCTGCCACCTGTTTTTGTAAATTAAGATTTCATTGGCACACAGCCGCACCCATTCATTTACGTATTGTCTATAACTGCTTTTGTACTAAAACGGCAGAGTTGAGTAGTTGCCGCTGAGACCATATGGCCCAAAAGTCTAAAATATTTACATATGATCCTTACAGAAAATATTTGCTTAGCCTGATTTAGAGAGGCAGAAAGGATACATGCGTGAACATCTAAAATGAAACATGCCCTACTTTCTTATTTCTTGCTTAAAGCCTTTTTTTTGGGGGAAGCAGACAAGGTATTAAAAAAAAAATCAATTTGAGGCATAATAAGAAAATATGCCATAACACAGATATAAAAAAAATTACTATGGAACTGCAGATGAATAAATACATTGGATAGAAGGATGAGGGAAGATTTGGGGAGGAAATAACATTTGAAGTGAGCCTTGTAAGAAGGAGAGATTTCCTCAGGGTGCAGTCAAGGGAGCAGTATTGCAAGGAGAGGGGAAAACTTGAACAAGGCAAGATTAGGGTATGTTCAAGGAATGGTGAGTATTTGATTATGATTAAATGCTAGGATTTGTGATGTATTTTGAGAGATGAAGCTGTCCCTGAAAACACAAAAATAGCACCTTGAATTTTAAAATTAGAACTATGCAACCAGAATGCTCCTTAGAAGCAAGGATAATGAGACCTCAGTTTGCTTGTTTGAATGCATCATCAGGAAAGACCGATTGCTGGAAAAAGAGTCATGGTTGGTATAGTGAAGGCTCAGCAAAAGTGGTGGATTGACACTGTGGCCAAAACAATGAAGTCAGAAATAGCAAGGATCATGAAGGTGTCTAAGGACTGGATAACATTTTGTTCTGTTACACATAAGGTTGCCATGAGGTGGAGCCGACCCCACAACACCCAACAACAACAGCATCACTAAAAGATACAGCAAGGGTGTTGGAAGAGATTCAGGCTTTAGATCTTGACTTTGTCATATAATAGTTGTGTGATCATGTGTGACCTTAAGTAAATTACTTAACTTCTCTGAGCCTTAGTTATCCCTACCTACAAAATGAGAGAATCCCTGGGTGGTACAAAGGGTTAATGAGTTAAGATCCATCTCAAATGAGACTCGTTCTATAAAATCTTTGAAGTGGCTTCCCATAATTCAAAACTAAATATCTTTCCCCCATTTGCTTCCATAGCAGATTTTCATAGCCATTTTTACTGTGGTTTTGGCCTTCTGTGTGCCTGTCTTCTTCAGTCATTCATAACATTCTTGAGGGAGGGACTATGTCTTGGTCTTGTTTATTTGTTATATGATTTTCCAAGCAGCATTCACTCATGGCAGCATGATCCAGAAAAATATTTCTCTGGTTTCTTTAATCAATGAACCATCATGGGAAACTTTAGTTCTTCCGCAAATAAGTTGATTTTTATGAATTAAAAAATAAAATAAAATTGATCTAGTTGTCAACCTTTCTCTAATTACATTGAATTATCTTCTTTCTCAATGACATATAAAAAAGGCAGATTTTTTTTTTAATCTAATGTAATTTATTTAACCAATTCCCTAGTGTTGGGGATTATAGTTTTTTTTTTTTTTAATTTTGTTGTTTTTCTTGTATACAGTGCCATTAGAAACCTCCTTGGAAATAAATCTTTGTGCATATCTCTAATTAATTCCTAAGGAGAAATTGTTATAAATGGAATTGCTTTCTCAGAGGGTATGGGCATTTGAAAACCTTTGATCCATATAAATAAATTGCCTTACAGAATGGTTGCGACACCGCCTGGTAGGACAGGTTCCTTTCCTCTGAACATTTGCCAACCCTAAGTACTATGATTTTTTAAAGGAAAGGCAGTTTTAAAATCATGTTTCGAAGTGCTCGGAACAAAAAGGAGCTTTACTATTATTGTTTATTTTCTATGTATCTAGTGACTAGCATGTAGCCTAGGACCTCCCTAAATCTCAGATGTATGACAGTCACTAATAAACAACCCAACCACAGAGGGTTAAAAATGAAGACCCCAATGCAATGTGCCTGAAGATAATGCAAGGCACTTCTTGTGGTCCCTTTTCCTTCTGATGCGTTCAGGTATTTAAAGGAGTGCTCGCAAAGTAGGGGGCTAATAGCAGCGGGGTTGGACCGCATGAGTTCCTGGAGCGTGGAAAAAAACCTTAAATCCCTTATTCGTATTAAAGTTTTATGTCATCATTTTAAAATTTCTACTTTTTAGTGTTTAAAATATACACTATATTCCTTGTATTCCTAGTATTCCTTGTATACAATTTCTAAATAAAATTCGTATTTATATGAGTGTACTAAAATATATTTACTGATCACCCATTGTCATCTAGTCAATTCCAACTCATAGCAACCCCACAGGACAGAGTAGAACTGCCCCATAGGGTTTCCAAGGCTGTAATCTTTATGCAAGCAGACTGCCATGTCTTTCTCCTGTGAAGTGGTTGGTGGGTTCCAACTGTCAAGCTTTCAGTTAGCAGCCAAGCACTTAACCACTGTGTCACCAGGGCTGATAGGTATATGGAATTAAAAAAAATTATATAGTGTATAATTTTTAAAAAAATCTGTGGAGACCACTGGCTTAAAGGAAAGCAACATATATCTATATATATCAAAAAAACAAATCCATTGCTGTGGAGTCAATTCCAACTTATAGCACCCCTAGAGGACAGAGTAGAACTGGCCCATAGAGTTTCCAAGGAGCGCCTGGTGGATTCAAACTGCTGACCTTATGGTTCGCAGCCCTAGCACTTAACCACTGTGCCACCAGGGTTTCCTGTAAATATCAAAACTGAAAAACCAAACCCATTGCCGTCGAGTCGATTAGAACTCAGCGACCTTATAGCACAGAGTAGAACTGCCCCATAGAGTTCCAAGGAGTGCGTGGTGGATTTGAACTGGCAACCTTTTTTTTGGTTGGCAGCTGTAGCACTTAACCACTATGCCACCAGGGCTTGCATACATATCAAAGCAGTATATATATAATACTAAAAAAAAAAGCAATATGTATATAATATCTATTAAAGCAATATATAATATATATTTAACATATGTGTGATTAATAACAATATTTAATCATGCATCTCCTGTGTTTATTAGCTTTTAATGACAATGCTGGGTGCTTTCTTTCTATACAGAGTACATTAGGATATAGTACACATTTTGGAAAAAATACTGGTTTCTGATGGTGAACAATTTTCTGGTAGCTCCAGGATCCCATCCAGCATTTGTAAGTTTGGCAAACAGGAGAACACTCTAAAGCAAAAGTTTTTTTTTTAAGAAAAAAAAAAGGTAAATATATTGACCAAAAGCATTTTATTTCACTTATTCTCTTCATAAATGAATTTTTACTTTGACTATTGTTGGCAATGGGTTTTTTTTAATGGGATTGTTACAAAAAAGATGAGAGGCTACCACTTTATCCTGTGTTCCTTATCTGTGCAGTGGAACTAAAATAAAATATTATTCATGTTCATTGAGTTGATGACCCTGCTCTAGCTTGCCCTTTTGGGGATCTAAGAGATCTTTCAGCAGATTGCAAGTATTGATCAAAGAAGTGGAACTATACCATCTGTTTTTAAAAGAGAATTTCATTCCAGTTTTTACAATCCTGTAAAGAAAAAAAAGTCAATGAATAGAGTTAGCTAACTAACCATGAGAGAAAGAATGAGATCATGATATATGTTGACATTGTAAAGATAAAAGGTTTAAAAAAAAAATAAAAAGTCAAGAAGTCCCTGTTATTCTGTTGTTTAGTGATTGTTAAGGAAAGAATCCTGGCTGAAGGGTTGGGAAATGATAATGTGCTGAGTTATTTTCTCTTGACAGGAGATTTTGAAGGTCACATTTCAAATGCAGAGAGCCATTTCTAGGCTCAGCCCAACCCAGTCAAACGATGGTCATGTGCACAGCAGTGTTATATAACAGTGTTCTTTTTCAAGTGGGCAACTTTTCTAGATCTGGGAATTCTGAGGTTCAGGCCAGAGGAAATAGATGGCACCTAATTTTCCTAGGATGAAGGATACTGAAACCTCTCAGTAGATGTGCTGGTCAACCAATGATGGTGTTGACCTCCTTGAAAACTTCCACTGGCTGCGTGATTTTCTTAGTGCTAAACGCTTTCCACATATTATCTCATTTAATCTTCTTAATAACCCCGAAAGGTTAAGTTTTCATCCCTAGTTTTAAGTAACCTATCCAAGATCGTAAAGCCAGTAAGCAATAGAGCAAAGATTAAAATCTGTTTTATGGCTCCAATATTCTGGCTTAACCACCAAAGACTCTTAACTCCTTCTTTTAGAAAAGTCAGGCAATGGTGAACTAGGATCCTGTTAACTCCTGGAGACTGGCCGAGGAGTTTGTCTGTGGGTGTCCCAGGAAGTGGGGCTACGCTTCACCTACAGGAACCTACACTGTTAGCTCTACCATTAAGTCTTTTCTCTTTCGAACTGTGCTGTCTTCTTACTGGGTGATTTGAAACAAAGGAAGAAGGGAAAGACCTGGTTGCAATTCTAAGTGACAGTGATCAAGAAAAGCTTAGTTAAAAAAAAATCTGAACCTGGCATAAAAAGCCATTGAAGGTCTGGCTCAAATCCTTGATTCAATGCTACCCAGTGACAAAATAAATACTGTTATAATCTTCAAAGTGTAGATTTTTGGTTGGTAACTGAACTCGAATTTGCGTGAACTTGGGTCTTCAGCTTAATTTCTCAGCGTGAGTGGCTGTTTAAATCCTTTCCTCATACTTTAAAATGACCAATGCATTTTCAAGCATGTTCAAAGTAGCCCCGTACTACCTAAGTCAATATAACCTAGCTTTTTATAGGTTGGAAGTCAGTATATGTCCACCTTGGACTGAATCCAAGAGAGTTAATACTGGGAATATAGTAGAACCTCCTTATACACCACTTTCCCACATAATTCCTTACCACATCATAGATTTTGAAGACAGAATTATAGTAAGACCTCAGGGCATATCAGATTTCAGACAATTAATCTTAATAGTATTGTCGTAAGGAACTCTTTGAAGGGAGGCAAGTGACTGAGTTGGGGCCAAAATGTTTTATAAAATATCACATATAAATTAAGAAAACTAAAATATAATATCAATAAATTATCTCTGTGACTAGGAATGTGTTTTTTACAAATTATGTTGAAATGTCCAGCTAAACCTCCATTGAGTGCAGGAAATATAATTTTAACCTCCAAAACATTATTATAGTTAAATATTAGTTCAATATTAAAGCAGTTGTGCTGCTAGGTTCACCATTATGTAAAAGTAATATGAAAATTTATTATCACAGAACATGCAATTTTGCTTCCAGACTACAGCCACAAGGGAGACAATGGAAGTAATGAGATTTATCTAGTAAAAACGGAGATTAGAATTTTTATTTTGACAATTTTTCATTGCACATCAGGACTTGAAGAATATAATATCATATAAAATAGGCCTCTGGAATTTAGTTGCTGTCTTGGGGAAATGTCAGTGTGAGAAAAGGAGGAGGTGAGAATTATGTCTTTTATTGAAATTGGATGTGGATGAAAGGCTATAGTCATAGAACAGGAATAGACCCTAGAGGTGACATAACCTCATGTATGACAGATTCCAACTGAGACATGAGGTGATCTGTGGTCACTTGGTGGCAGATAATAGGTTCAAGAACTCAGTTGCTTGCTTTTATCCTTCTAATTCCAAAAGTACACTGCTAGTGGTGCCGGATAAATAGGTGAGCATATTACTTGGAGAACATGCCCAGGTTGTTTAGATTCCATTACCACCATTAGGAATGTTTCCAGTAGTGATAAAAGCATAAAAATAGCTTATTTTTGGCATATCTTTGAGTCCTTTCAACCACTGGAGTAGACTGAATCAATTACCCCTTTGTATTCATTCACTCAGTGGTGCCCTTGTAGCCCAAAAGAGTGAAAATAAAACCAGAGAATAAACAATTTATAAGATTGTCACATAAAACGTGATAAGAATTTATATTTAGAAGTTTAAAAAGACATCATATCTGTTAAAAATTATGGAAGAAAATGAATAGGATTTGAAATTCTAAAATGAAACATCTTTGTAAAGTCACATTACAAGAGGCACTTAAAACTAGTGCGGCAATACTAAATTAACAGAGAGGAAAGAGTGTATCAATGAAGACAAAAAGGATCATCAGTTCAGAGTTCTTTAGGTGAGACTAGAGGCATGAAGAGTTTGGCACATAGCAGATACGATTAAATACTTGTTTAATGAATATACATGAGAAAGGAGCAACTGTTAAAAGTATGATATTCAATGAAGTGGAGGAAGTTCCACTGGGGACTTACCGTTTCCAATAATTTAGGTGAAACTCACAAGGGCTCCTCTTGAGCATAAGGGATTCTAATGGGGTGCACCGTAAGCTGGAGAGCCCTGTCAGAGTTTCCATCTCGTTTTCAGCCAAGGATAAATGCTGTATCTGAGGTATCTTTGGCAGGTGTTTGAAAGATGTAAGATGGTTTTTGTTTAGATTTAAAACTCTGCAGCTGGATACAAAATTTAACATCTTGTCATTTGTCTCCTAAAGAGGATAGTTAGTTACCAAATCTTACATAGGGCTAGCATGCCTCACTCCTCAAGAGAGTGACAGTGATGTTTCCCACTAATGTGGTTTATAAAGAAATCGGAAATGTTTATACTAAAATTTGCAGAGAAAACAGACAGAATCCCTGAGGCTGTAAGCTTGCCAAGTGCCACAGTCCGTCTGCTTTTCTGATGTGTACTGTCCAGTACCTGGCACAGTATTTGACCCGCGCAGGTTCTCAGTATGTCCTGACTAAAAGGGCGGGTGGCCGCATATAATCTCAGCAAAATGCAGCCAAGACGCACACACAAAAGTGTACTAACTTGTGAAGAGTGAGTATTGCCTCTAAGTGGTAAGACTGTGGTTATTTTTCTTTCTGTCTACTTTTCCGTATTTAATTCCTGTATTGAGAAAGTAGCTTTTTAAACCATAAGAAAAGCTTTTTTTATATAAAAGAAAAGTAAAATGTATCCTTCGGAGGAGTAAAGTGTGTTAGGCATAGAAATTGAGCACATTTTCCTGGTAAATAATGCTTCTCAATAGTTTTGCCTTAAAGCCATAATTTATAAGAATCTATGTGAACAGAGAAAATAATTTAAAATTTATCATGGATGCCTTGCCTTAAGGAGAAATTCCTTTATGTATAAGTCGGGATTTAATACTCTGAGAGAAACACAGTGTACTTATTTATGGGCCTTGGATCCCACGAAAATACATAGTAAATAGTAATACTAGTGGTAAATATGGTCCTATACAGACAGAGGGCTCCCAGGCAGTGTATTCAGAAAGAGAATTCAGTTTTAATGCACCCAGATTTCATCTACTATTTTCATTTTCCTTGTTTGCTCCCAGTTCTTCCCCCTGTGTATGCTTTACACAGTTCTAATCGTGTCTTTGGTAGCTTTGACCTCTGCTTTATTCCAGGCTACATGTTGTCTTCAGGCACGCTTTCATAGTAGGACAGTTTCTAATCTCAAACCAGACCCAGGCAGTTTCAGACCCGCTGGCCAGCCCCAGCCCCAATTCTGGATCAGTCAAATTCAAATACTCCAACTAAACAATCTTCTAGTTCAGTGTTTCTAAAGTATGCTATAAACATATATGACCATCAAAATTTTTTTATTGTGTGTTTATTTTAATGTGTATTAGAAAAATATAATGAATGTATCACTGTGGTATCTCTACTACTGAGAATATAATCTGGCCAAAAAGAAAGACTAAATCAACATCAAGTGCTATTGAATTTTTATTTATGGTAGTGATATAAAGTTTCTTTTGAAAAATTTCATTTAGGTATTCTAAAATTAGTCATTTAAGAACATACATAAATTCCAATAGTATGTAAGAATGTTTAAAGTTTTGAAGAGAATTTGAAAACGAGTGAAGGTGGGGATACCAGACAACATTGCAGGGCCTCACACTTTCTCCCTCTGCCTGCCTGACTTCCTCTCCTGTGCAGCTGTCATGGTCTCTTTCTGTTCCCCTATCTCAGGAGACCCTGGGGGCATAGTGGTTAAGAGCTACATGAGTTTGGTGGTTTGAATCCACCAGGTGCTCCTTAGAAACCCTATGGGGCGGTTCTACTCTGTCCTATAGAGTCGCTATGAGTCTAAATCAACTGGAAGGCAATGGGCTTTTTGGGATTTCAGCCCAAGTTCAGAGATGCATCTTAACCTCTTCTAGAGTTTATCCTTCCGTCCTGTGGATGCTCAACTTGCTTTACCTCTTTATTCAAGCTTGAGAAACTCTGCCTCTGCTACCAAAGCTCATTCCACCTACCCGTTCTGCCTGGTGAAGCAGATAAAACGAGTAAAGCCAGTTGCTGTTGAATCAGTTTTGACTCATGGTGATTCCATGAGTGTCAGAGTAGAACTGTGCTCCACAGGGTTTTCAATGGCTGATTTTTCAAAAGTAGATTGCCGAAACTTTCTTCTGAGGAGCCTCTGGGTGGACTCAAACCACCAACCTTTCAGTTAGCAGCTCTTTATAAAAAGGGTTCTTAAGCAATCCTGAGCAAAAGAGCTGGTTATCTTTAATATAAGAGACTTGGAAAACCACATAAAATAAAATAAAAACAAACCCAGTTGCTGTTGAGTTGATTCTGACTCATGGAGACCCCACGTGCTGCAGAGTAGAACTGCTCCATAGGGTTTTCTTGGCTGTAGCCTTTTCAGAAGCAGATCTCCAGGCCTTTGGTCTGTGTACAGTGCCACTGGGAAGGTTTGAACTGCCAACCTTTAAGTTAATGGACAAGGGCAAACCACCCGTGCCACCAAGGAACCTTGTGGAAGACCAGGGGATCCATAACGACTTTTTTTAAGTTTGTTTCTGCCACCGATATGCTCACCATCCCTCCTTCATTAGAACACAATCTGAGAGCCAACCCTTGTTTATTTGTTTGTTTGTTTGTTTTGTTCTTTCAAACTAGCTTGTAGAATCATTTTGCACAGATAGATATGACTGAAAATTACAGTCTTACAACTATAGCATACATAATGTAATTGCATTTCCCAGTTTACAACATAAGGAAAATGGCAAGCTTTTTTGCAAATATGGTTCCATGATTACAAACTACTGCTCTTAACAATTGATAATAAAAATTTTAATTTGAAAAAGTATTGATTTTTCCCCCTCTAAACTGTGACATTTTGATATATACATTTCTTTTTGTACTTTGCCATACTTGTCACTTTAGCAGGAAGTATCACCTGGAAGAGCTGATCACATGAAGCACAATAACATGTACAGACAAAGGTCACATGCATCCAAATAGCAAAGATTGGACTTTAGTAACTGGCTGTACTAGGGGGCAGGTACCTTGGCAGTCTTATGCCACTTAAATCCACTAATGAATTATCCACTAGCCAGAGGGTTTGGACTTGAATTAGTCTTCCAAGAATCCTGTTAAAATTTTCAACTTGATTAGGGTCCCCTAAATCTTGATATGAAATGTTCAAATTCTGAAGGGAAAAACAAGAAAAAAAAAGCATATTCTTTGTCAACTTTTAAAAATGAAAAGTATATTATTTAAACCAGTAGGTTTTATCCTTTTTGTTTTTTGGCCTCTATTGTATACATCCAAACACTCACAACTGTGGTCCAATGATTTGCCAGGTAGGGAGGGTGAAGATCCTGATCCGAATTACCGAGTGGCATACAAGGTTTAGGGGGGAAAACAGGACTTTTGAACAGATTCTGGAGTTCTCTAGCAGTGGAAAGTTGGGGAAGGGGGGATAAACCTCTGTTTGAGAATTTCTAGTATTATTACCATTAGCCCAACTTGGAAATATTCAGCAATCATTTTTATAAGAATTTCGGAGTAAGATGATATAATTCAAAAGATAAAAGCTATGATTTAGTTTAAAAAATAACTAGGGGTACATACCTAAGAATGACATAGAAAAATCTCATAGGTAAAAAAAAAAAAAACCAAACCCGTTGCCATGGAATCAATTCTGACTCATAGCAACACTACAGGACAGAGCAGCACTGCCCCACAGGGTTTCCAAGGAGCGCCTGGTGGATTCAAACTACCAACCTTTTCAGTTAGCAGCCATAGCACTTAACCACTATGTCACCAGGGTTTCCTTTCTCATAGGTAGTGGCTATAATCTATTAATATTACTTTTGCTATCAGTCAACTTTAACGTAAAGAAAATTAAAAACCACTCTCAACAGCAGCATTGCCAATGTAAACGCTGTTTCTAAAAGTCAACTTTTTTATTTCTACAATATTAACATCAGTTGCTGCCAATAAAGATTATTGAATAAAATGACAAATCTCCCTTAAAAATAATTTATTAATTAGAAAAACCATTAAGGTCTTGATATTTTTTAACACTGGGTTTCCAAGGAGTGGCTGATGGATTCAAACTGCTGACCTTGTGGTTAGCAGTGGAGCTTTTAGTGCTGTGCCACCAGGGTGCCGTGCATTATAAAATTTTCCAAAGCATAAAATATCATAATTTAAAAATAAAAATAAATGACCAAAGATTATATCTATCATCTATAACTTAAATGTCCCCCTTTAGAGAGGCCTTTTTCGCTATCTGCCGATTAAGTTTTCTATGACAGTTCCTTGTTGGTTCTGCTGTCCCATTATAGGTTTTGCCAGTTAATTAACTCGGTGGTTTTTTTGTTTGTTTGTTTTACTTATTTATTGTCTAGCTGCAAGACCTAGACACTAAGCGCCATAGGGACAAAACTGTCCAGGTTGCAGTTTTATCCTCAGGGCCTCACAGGATGGTAGCACATAAAGAAATTCAACATGTATATGTTGTGTGCATATAGCATGAGGGCTAAGAGCTTCTAAGTGGGACAAACCTGAGAAGAAACCCTAAATTTGACGTATGTCAATTGGGTAACTGACACAACCTTAGGTATTTACTTAACTCTCCTTTGTAAAATGAGGATGGTAATAATAGTAACTTCATAAAAGTTTTATGAGGAAACAAGGAGACAATGGACATAAAGATTTCAGTGGAGTACTAGCTACAGAGCAGCCTTCCAGTCATGGTTCTAACTCTTTCTATGTAATATTGTGGTTTACCCAGCTCTCTCCTATAAAGCTATTTCATTTACTAGGTTTGATTTGCTAAGATCTGTTTCTCAGAAACTGTATGCATTTTGCTAAGAAATTATGCATTTTGTACTTAATAAAGGATGATCTGGGAGAAAAGGGTTAGTGTTGACTTGTACAAAGGGATTTCCTTCATATACCTACTCATTCTCAGTCCTGTGGAGGACGATTGTCCCTTGTTTTGGGTTTCTGAGTGTATTAGGCCTGGTTTCATGTGTATGAAGTTGGTACTTTGGATTAATTCTTACAATTTGTTGAGTTTTATGTCAGCAAATGTGTCTAAGGTAATTAACATTGTTTTCTGAAATTTTCCATGTTATAAAATGGAAAATGAAGTTCAGAGAATTCATCTGAAATCATCATGATGCAGCAGAAAAAGCATTGGGTTGACATCAAAATTAAAAACTTTACATATCATAAAATTTCTTGAAAATATTTACACTGTATATTATCAACCAAGAACTAGAATTTGGATTATACAAATAACTCTAACAGATCAGCATGAAAAAGACAAAAACCCAAAGAATAAATTAGGCAAAAAAAATCAGAAGGTATACCACAGGAAATACATACAAATACTAATAAAATATGAAAATATGCTCAACCACACTGGTAATTAAGGGAACTGCAAATTTCCTAACATGTTTGAACACGGTTTATTCAAGTTTTTTTTAGCCATTCCTTATGGTATATCTGTGGGTTTAAATGTATATATAATAGGGGTCACTCTGAGTCAGAATCAACTTGATGGCAACTAACAACAACAACGTGGTTTAAATGCGCCAAATGATTACCTCAGAGAAGAGTCCTGAGTGTGGAGGCCAAAGGGCACGTTAGCCTTAGGCATATCGTTTCAATTTTTTAAGTGGAGAAGGCACTCATCCATTCATATAATTTGAAATTATTTTAAAAAAAGAAAACAAGGCACCGGACTAGGCAACAGTATGCTATTTTCATATCTTCTGCAGATCGTTTCTCTTTCTGGACTTCTCGTTCTTTTTTGAAAGGGAAGTATTTAGACCAGAGCCTCTCTGAAGCTCCTTCATGCCCCCTAACTCTGTAATTCTATGACATACAAGATCATTCTGTGAATGAAGGCAGCATCAGGAGATGCCACCAAGCAGCTTTTAAACTCAGCCTTATTTCTGGAAGGCTTCCTAAAATCTTCAATTATAGCCTCTTTTTTTTTTTTTATTGTGGTAAATATATCTATGACAAAACAGTTGCCACTTCAACGTTTTTTGCATGTACAGTTCAGTCACATCAATTATGTTCATTATGTTGTTCAACCATTACCGTTACCTGTTTCTGAATTTTTCCATCGCCCTTAACAGAAGCTCAGTGTCACCTAAGCAATTAGTCCTCCTTTCCTCTTCCCTCTCATCCACCCATCCCTGGTCACCACTAATAAACTTTGGTCTCTGTAAGCTTACCTATTCTAGATATCCCATTTAAGTGGGATCATATAATACTTGTCCTTTCGTGACTGACTTCTTTCACTTAGTATGTTTTTAAGGTTCATTCAAGTATAATTTGATCACTGGGAAAAACACAAATATTGGCATCTCACTCTGTTGTGAAGAAGTTGATTTACTATTTTATTATTGATAATGCTTATCCTTGCCAGTTAAATCTTCAGTTTTCTGCCTAAACATGACTTGATTCCACTGGAATTAGGGACTTGAGTAGTCACAGTCCCATAGCTTTGTGGTGTCAGGCTGACTAACTGCAGGGCCCATCTCAGTGTTGGTGGCTGTGGCATTTTCAGCACCAAGAAATCATGGCTCCTACGTTTCACTGGCAAAATGCTTTTTTTTATTCCAAGAGAGCTCTGTTCAGACCAGGCTGGCTGGCCCAGCTGATCAAAATTTTTGGCTTCATGTATTATTCAAGGCATTCCAGATTGTATCACAAACTCACTGATGTGTATTACTGTCAAATGTATGATTTTTTTTATTATTATTATCAAAAGGAACGCTTTCATTCTCAACTATTCTAAGTCTTTTTTCTCCCCCAAACAAAGTTCAGCAATTACAGGATAGAATGAGGATTAGAAAGTAAGCAACATGCCACGATGAAGAGAAGGGGAAAAAAGAGAGAGAGAGAAAAACCCAAACACTAGTTTTAGAGAATGCTCTAAAGAGATGCTTAAATTTGGGCATTTATTCTGTTAATTGTCCTTTAAAAAAAAAAAAGCGTCATAATTTAATCAGTGAGGAAAATAAACTTTTTTTTTTTTAAGCTCTCACCATGCAGTTTTCTTGTAGCCACGTATTCCATTTGCTCTTTTCAAGGACTCTCTTCCTTGGAGGCACAGTAGGTGCCCCATCTCTGAAAAGCAACTCTTCAGACGGTCCTGGGCACAAATCCCAAGCTGAGGTCTTAGGTGTAGGTTTAGGTGAGCAACACTGACATCTTTACCTGGTTGTTTCAAACATCTGCTCAATATTAGGATTGAGGAGAACATGATTTGACCCATGTTATGCCCAATAATGGCTGCAACAATGACCTCTAGCATAACAGTGATTGTGAGGATGGCACAGGAACGGGCATTGCTTCATTTGGTTGTGCATAGAGTCACTGTGAGTTGGAACTGACTCCATGGCACCTAACAACAACGACAACAACATGCCCAAATAGTGTGAGTAGTAACAAAATGTGATTTAACACACTTCGCTGCCTAATCTGATTGGGGATAGTGGCGGTGGGGTGGGGTGGGGTGGGGTGTGGAGGGCAGGGAAGGATCCAGGTATTTGCCCCATTGTCCACTTTCTAATTGTTAAAAATCATTCTTCCTGAAATTTGCCAAATAGTTTTCCCCTTATGTCTTCCAGATGAAATAAAGCTAAACCTCTGATTTGAAAACCATTAAATCTGATTTGCGGATATGGCCGGAATAAACGATGATTGCTAAATATTTGAGCCACTCAATTACCTTGTTGCTTCTCCTACGGCAGGAAGCCCTGTGGCCAGCTCTAGCGGTCTTAGTGTCTAGGCCTCTTGCATCACCAGAGGTTATATGAGAGAAAAATCATCAAACACAAACCAGCCACTTTCTTTTGCAACTCCTTTAGTTTTAAAAAAGCTGAGAGTAAGGTGAAAAATTAGAGTTGTGGATTATTTCAATTTCAGTGTTTTATACTTATGCTATCCATGGTCTAGGTTTCTACAGATGGTCAAGAGTTACTTTTAGTTCAAAACTTCACCCAGATATTTATTTTAAAATATAAGTTAGCACTTCACTAGGAAAAATCTGATAGTTAAAATATTTAATGTTTGCATATCTTACTTAAAGCCAAAAACAAACCAAACCAGTTGTCACTGAGTTGATTCCAATTTATAGTGACCCTATAGGAGAGAGCAGAACTGCCCACAGGGTTTCCAAGGAGCGGCTGGTAGACTCGAGCAGCCTAGCTCCTAACCACTGTGCCATCAGGGCTCCACATTTGTTATTGTTGTTGTTGCTGTTAGGTGCTGTTGAGTTGATTCTGACTCACAGCAACCCTATAGGACAGAGGTTTCATAGGGTTTCCAAGGAGTGGCTGGTAGATTTGGACTGCCCACCTTTTGGTTAGCAGCTGAGCTGTTAACTACTATGCCACCAGGGCTCTGCATTTTTTATTAGACTACCTAAAATTCTGAACATATATTTCATGGTTCAGAGATAATTTGATTTTCTGGAATGATTAAAAAGAGCGAGGAATGACTTCTGTTAACAGAGGAAAAATAGTCACTGTATTAAAAAAAAGAAAAAAAAAAGATTGCTGTCAAGTCAATTCTTCTCATCGTGACCCCATGTGTGTCAGAGTAGAACTGTGCTCCATAGGGTTTTCAGTGGCTGATTTTTCAGAGGTAGATGACTAGGCTTTTCTTTCAAGGCACCTCTGGGTAGGCTTGAACCTCCAACCTTTAGGTTAGCATCCGAGCGCATTAACTATTTGTACCACCTAAGGACTCCACTCAACATATAGAGTTAACCTTTAAACCCTACATAAATTATTTCTAGCCCCAACAAATGAGAAAACTCATCAGTACAGTGACTTTGATCTTCATATAATTTCCTCTTGGAGGATTTGTAGTCACTCCTCACTTTCCCTCTCTTCTGTCTTTCAACACAGTTAGCCACTAAGTCCTATCTGTTTCTTCGCCTGTGAATCTATCCCTTCCTTTACAATATCCAACTCCTCATGTCTTTCTACCTGAACTGTAACCACTTTCTCTTGGATCTCCTTGAATGCAATTGTCTCCCCTCCAACATAAATGACACGAATTACCGGCCAACCTTCTTAAACCACAACTTTTATCACAGGACTCAAAACATTTTAAAACCTTCTCATTGGCTACCAAGTAAAAATGGAAACTCTTAACTTACCAAGTAAGGCTTTCCAAAATCTTACCCCAATCTGTCTTCCAAATTAATTTCCCACTATTTTCTAGTCTCACTGTCCTTCAAATAAAGTTCATCCAAAACTTTCATAGTTAGGAATGGGAGGTGCTGCTTCCAGTCTGAACTTGGTTGCCTGGGAATTTTGTGACTCCAGACGAATAATTTTAATCTCCACATCTGCAAAAGTATGGGGAAGGCTAGAATCAGGGGCGCAGCATGGGCTGAGTATGGTAAGAAAACATGTTTGTTTGGAGTGCATAGTGCTTTATACAGATTTTTGTTTTCAGTACTTTTAGACCAGTCTGTGCTTCCTTGTTGCCTTAGACTCATATACTTTGTCCTGTATTACCCCTGCAAACTTCTCTCCACTATGGCATCAACCAGACCCCAGCAAACTTCACTCCATTATGATAGCAACCAGTTCCCTGAAAGCAATCCTAAACCAAACGATTTTAATTCCCTCCTGTCATGGATTGAATTATGTACCCCCAAAAATGTGTGTATCAGCTTGGTTAGGCCATGATTCCCAGTATTCTGTTGTTGTCCTCCATTTTGTGATTGTAATTTTATGTTAAAGAGGATTAGGGTGGGATTATAACACCCTTACCAGGTCACATCCCTGATCCAATGTAAAGAGAGTTTCCGTGGGAGTATGGCCTACACTACATTTTGAGAGATAAAACAAAAGGGGGCTAGCAGAGAGGGGGGACCTCATACCACCAAGAAAGCAGTGCAAGGAGCAGAGGGCGTCCTTTGGACCTGAGGTTCCTGTGTTGAGATGCTACCAGACCAAGGACCTTCCTCCAGAGCTGACAGAGAGTGAAAGCCTTCCCCTGGAGCCAGCGCCCTGAATTCTGACTTCTAGCCTACTGGACTGTGAGAGAATAAACTTCTGTTTGTTAAAGCCATCCATTTGTGGTATTTCTGTTACAGCAGCACTATATAACCAAGACACCTCCCAACGCTAGCATTTCATGTATCTATGAGTCATATTTGGTTCCATTTGTACATATTCCCCCTATTCCATTTTTCTGGAATGCATGACTCACCTCATTTCAAAAGTGAAAAGAACCTAGAAAAAAGGATATTGACAGCATCAAGAATAAACTTTGCTTTTGTGGCACGTTTGCCTGGGCTATGAAAAAGATGTGGCAGCCTGCTTCTGTAAAGATTACAGTCTTGGAAGCCCAATGGGGCTGTCCTACTCTGTCCTGTGGGGTCACTATGAGTCAGAGTCAACTCGACACCAATGGGTATGATGGGAGATAATGAGTCTGTTTGTGAAGGATTTATGAATGGCAGTAAAAGAGTTCACGATTTCACTATTTTGACACAAACATAGTTTTTTTTTTTTTTTTTTACCAGTTGCAGGCTGAGCCCAAGTTGCACCTGGCCCTTTCAGGCATTTCTCTTATAATGTTGCTGCTCAGCAATCATCTGACCCTGAAAGCGGTAGTAGCCCAGGACATTTACAAATACCATATCCTTTTGTTAGGAGATTATCTTCTCAACTGCTTAGGATGAGTTGAGTTAAAAATCATAGGACAGGAAAAACTTAAGCAATCATCTAATTGGGGACACCTTTTTTGGGGGGGGCAGCATTGTCTTAAATCCAAAAATAATTTGGTAGCTTTCTCTGTGCAATAGAAACTCCAGAGTTATTAAAAACTGTCCTGCCTTGTTTGTTTGAGCTCTATCGATCCTCTACTTTTTTAATTATTTCTTTTGAAAGCAGCTTTGAAAGATTTCTTTGAAGTTGGAGGCCAAAGGTCACTTCCACTGTGAGGAGTTGTATTAAATCGGATTCTCTTTTTTCACTCAGGCTTGGTTGGTAATTGAAGATATATCTTAGCAGCTGAGCACTACAGTCTGGAGTATCTAACAGCCCAGATATGTGTGGGCTTTCACCTGCTACCTCTCAGCTTGTTCTTTATCCCCTCCCTGGATTTGTAACTCATAATAGCAGTCACTGAATTACTTGCTGGTGGGTTTTCAAACAGAGAGAACCTATTCTTTAAATTTTTTTTTTTTTTTTTTTGCCAACAGTTTGCTCTTTTACTTCATTTAATTGGGAGAAGTTAAGTCAGACTTGATCTGACAATCAAAGCCTTGGGAAATTGCTGTTGATCACATACAAGATAACCTTTCTTTCTCAGGAACTCTTCCTGGAGGTACAACTGGGGCAATGGAGGACTACCGAGGTAGTTGTGGTGGATGTTTCAGAATCCATTCTAGAAGGAGGGTAGTTCTTATTAGAAGGCTTTTGAAAAACACTTGTTCTTCATCTCACAAAGTAAATTTAAAGAAAATTAAAGGCAATGAGCAAGGGACATCTATTTCCCTCATGGTTTGAGGTGATGGGATTTTCCAGTGTTTTCTGTTCCCTACGCCATGCTCTGTTCCTTCTTGACCAGCTACTTGAGAGACATTGGGTGTTGTTACTAATCTAGGGAGGGAAAATGCACCCGTATCCCTGCAAGCAATGATGGCCTCTGCATGAACGGCCACTGGGGTCATTATCAGGGATTGGTTTTGCTGAGTGACAACCTTAGCATATAACCTGGTCACTTAAATCGGGGGGGGGGGGGATGGCCTTTAGACCCCTTTACACACACTCATCTTTAGTTTATACCTAGATTTTATTCTCTCATCAACCTGCATTTCTACAGTTCTCTCTGAGCCTCAACCTTCCACTTGTGCTCAGACAATAATATTGCCTTGTTCCCAAGGGATCCTGACAGTCACAATTTTGTCCCCTACCCCAGCATCCCAGTTATCAAATTTTTTTACTTTCTGTTCAAATTTACTCCTTTCGTTTATCTCCCCAAACCTCCTAAACCAGTGTTTCTTATAGTAAAGCCCTCAGATCATCTGCCACAGAATTTCTTGTGATAATTTTTACAAATGCAGATTCTACATTAAAAAGGTGATAAAAGGAACAGAGAAACACTGGTTATTCTACCAAATTTAAAATGCATGATGGCAATATAAAATGAGGCTACCTAGTGTCTTTAGATTTTCTTCTGGTCCTTTTTTAAACCAATATAGAATTGTTATTGTTGTTAGTTGCTGTCAAGTCCATATCGACTCATAGTGACTGCATGTTACAGAGCAGACCTTCCTCATAGGACATTGTAGGCTGTAATCTTTATGGGAGTAGATCCTTCTCCCATGGAGCTGCTGAGTCGGTTTGAACTGCCAAACTTTTGTTTAGCAGCTAAGTGCTAACCTTTGAGCCACCAGGGCTCCAGTATAGAATTAAATCAGTTTAAATCCATGCACTGAAGCGATGATGTTATTTCTAATCATCGGAGGTGAGTGTGAAAAATGCAGATTCCTAGGCCCTAAGCCCAAAGAATCCAATGCAGTAAGTATGGGGTGGGCATTGGTGGAATAAATTTAATAATAGCCGTGTAATAAAAAACTATGTAATCTTTAAAAAACATATTTCGAGTAACATTCAATGACATGAAACAAATCCTCACAATATAATGATAAGTGGAAAACCCTGGTGGCACGCTGCTTGAGAACTTGGCTGCTAACCAAAAGGTCGGCAGTCCAAATCCACTGGCGGCTCCTTGGAAACCCTATGGGGCAGTTCTGCTCTGCCCTATAGGGTCGCTATGAGTTGGAATCAACTGTAAAGCAATGGGTTATACAAAAAAAAAAAAAAAAAAAAAAAACTGGATAGAAATAAAAATCGTAGCGGTTATTTCTGAATAGTTAGATTATAAGTTCTACCTTTCTATTTTTCTAATATTTAACATTCAAAATAGATTATTTATATACTCAGATATAAAAATATGTTTTTAAAGTCAGCTTTGCTATATCAACCATTCTATGGTCTTGAAAAAAAATTTTTCTATTTCCAGGTAATGTCTTTGAATATACACAAAAAAAATCTAATTACAGCATGAACACAAAGAATATACACACTCATTCTTTTACCTTCTCTCACCCTTGGGCAATGCAGTTGACTTCCTTGAATGTCATGTTGTTCTATCTTGTGCCAAGTGACGTACTTACAAGAATTTGATGGAAGCTTTAAAATAAGAGAGAAAAGAAATATCGTCTGGCAATATGTAATTTCGTTACTTTTATGTGTAAAAGCCATGCAAATTCAAGCTAAACATTCAGTGAAATTAAACTCCTAGTGCCTAATGGTGTGTTCATAGAAGCCATCGTGTTTTTGTTAGCAGCTGTGAAGTGATTCCATGCACAATGGAGCTAAATAAACTAATGCCTCCCAGACATACACCATTCCCGTGATCAGAGGCAGGGTGAACAATTGTAATCCAGAAAGTTTTCATTGGCTGACTTTTGGAAGTTGATCACCAGGTCTTTCTTCCTTTTTTCTTAGTCTGTTAGCTCTGCTGAAACCTGTTCAGCATCAGGGCACCATGCCAGCCCCTATGACAGATAAGTGGTAGCTGCACATGGAGTGTATTTGCTGGGAATTGAACTTGGGGCCTTTTGCATGGAAGGAGAGAATTCTACCACTGAACCACCATTAGTCTTATACAAGTCATCTTAGTCCAATCTAATTTATGTACTATTATTCAATTTTGCTTCCCTGACATGACAAACTGATATACATTTGATGGTAAATAATAGCATTAATAAATATTAATGAATCCACTTTACACCACCTCTGGTAAATAAGGTTGTAATATTTGTTAATTATCTTATTCTATTTTAGAATATTTCTGATCGTTGTTATTGTTAAATGACATTGAGTTGGTTCTGACTCATTGAGGCACCACGTACATGAGAACGAAACACTGCCCAGTCCTGAACCATCCTCACAATCATTGTTATGCCTAAGCCCATAGTTGCAGCCACTGTGTCAATCCATCTCATTGAGGGTCTTCCTCTTTTTCATTTAGGGTTTTGGGTTTTTACTTTACCAAGCATGATGTCCTTCTCCAGGGACTAGTCCCTCCTGATAACATGTCCAAAGTATGTGAGACTAAGTTTCGCCATCCTTGCTTCTAATGAGCATTCTGGTTGTACTATTTTCAAGACTGATTTGTTCGTTCTTCTGGGAGTCCATGGTATACTCAATATTCTTCGCTGACACCATAATTCAAAGGCATCAACTCTCCTTTAGTCTTCCTTATTCATTGTCCAGCTTTTGCATGCATATGAGGTGATTGAAAATACAATGGCTTCGGTCAGGCACACCTTAGTCCTCAAAGTGACATCTTTGCTTTTTAACACTTTAAAGAGGTCTTTTGCAGCAGATTTGCCCAATGCAATATGTCCTTTGATTCTTGACTGCTGCTTCCACGGGTGTTGGTTGAGGATCCAAGTGAAATGAAATCCTTGACAACTTCAGTATTTTCTCCATTTATCATGATGTTGCTTATTGGTCCAGTTGTCAGGGTTTTTGTTTCCTTTATGTTGAGTTATAATCCATACTGACACCATAGTGAAGGCTGTAGTCTTTGATTTTCGTCAGTAAGTGCTTCAAGTTCTCCTTGCTTTCAGCAAGCAATGTTGTATCATCTGCATATTGGAAGTGGTTAATGACTCTTCCACAAATTCTGACAGCACGTTCTTCATATAATCCAGCTTTTTCTATTATTTGCCCAGCAAATAGACTGTATAAGTATGGTGAAAGGATACAACCCTGACACACACCTTTCCTGATTTTTAACCAAGCAGTATCCTCTTGTTCTAGTCCAAAAACTGACTCTTGGTTTATGTAAGTTTCTGTAGGAGCACAGTTAAGTGTTCTGGGATTCCCATTCTTTTCAATGTTATCCATAATATGTTATGATCCACAGAGTCAAATGCCTTTCAGTCCATAAAACACAGGTAAGCATCTTTCTGGTGATCTCCGCTTTCAGCCAAGATCTATGTTACATCAGCGATGATATCCATTGTTCCATGTCCTCTTCTGAATCCAGCTTGAATTTCTGGCATTTCCCTGTTGATGTACTGCTGCAACTGTTTTTTAATGATCTTCAGCAAAATACTACTTGTGTGTGTTATCAGTGATATTGTTTGATAATTTCTGCAGTTTGTTGGATCACCTACCTTTGGAATGGGAACAAATATGGATCTCTTCCAGTTGGTTGGCAAGGTGACTGTTGTCCAAATTTCTTGGCATATATGAGTGAGCACCTCCAGGGATGCATCTGATTGTTAAAACATCTCACTTGTTTTCCATCAGTTCCTGGAGCCTCGTTTTTCACCAATGCCTTCAGTGTAGCTTGGAATTCTTACTTCAGTACCCGTGGTTCTTGATCATATGCTACCTCCTTAAATATTTGAACATCGACCAATTCTTTTTGGGACAATGACTCTGCATATTACTTCCACCTCCTTTTGATTCTTCCTGCATCTTTCAATATTTTGCCCATGTCCTTCAATACTGCAAATGGAGGCTTGAATTTTTTCTTTAGTTCTTTCAGCTTGAGGAATGCTGAGTGTGTTCTTCCCTTTTCGTTTTCTAACTCCAGGTCTTTGCATATTTCATTATACTTTGTCTTCTCGAGCTGCCCTTTGAAATCATCTGTTCAGCTCTTTTACTTTATCGTTCTTTTCCCTTTAGCTTTAGCTTTAGCTTTAGCTTTAGCTTTAGCTTTAGCTTTAGCTTTAGCTTTAGCTTTAGCTTTAGCTTTAGCTTTAGCTTTAGCTTTAGCTTTAGCTTTAGCTTTAGCTTTAGGTTTAGCTGCTATACATTCAAGAACAACTTTCAGAGTCTCTTCTGACATTTTGGTCTTTTCTTCCTTTCCTTTCTTTTTAATGATCTCTTGCTTTCTTCATATGTGATGTCCTTGATGTCATTCCACAACTTGTCTGGTCTTCAGTTATTGGCGTTCAATACACCAATCTATTCCTGAGATGGTCTCTAAATTTAGATGGAATATACTCAAGGTTATACTTTGGTTCTCATGGACTTGCTCTATATTTCAGCTTCGACTTGAATCTTGCATCGGAGCAATTGATGGTCTATTCCGCAGATGGCCCCGATCTTGTCCTGACTGATGACAGTGAGCTTCTCCATTGTCTCTCTCCACAGATGTAGTTGATTTGATTCCTATGCATTTCATCTGGTGAGGTTCACGTGTATAGTCACCATTTATGTTGCTGAAAAAAAGGTTGTTTGCAATGAAGAAGTCTTTGACCTTGCAAAATTCAATCATGCAATCTTGGGCATCATTTCTATCACCAAGGCCCCTATTTTCCAACTATTGATCTTCTTTGTTTCCAACTTTTGCCTTCCAATCACCAGTAATTATCAATGCAAACTGATTACTTTTTGATCAATTTCAGACTACAGAAGTTGGTAAAATCTTCAATTTCTTCATCTTTGGCATTAGTGGTTGGTGCATAAATTTGAATAATAGTCGCATGAATTAGTTTTCCTTGTAGGCATATGGATATTACCCCTGACAGCGTTGTACTTCAGGATAGATCTTGAAATGTTCTTTTTGACGACACACACAATGCTGTACTCTTCGATTTGTCATTCCCAGCATAGTAGACCATTGTCCAATTCAAAATACCAGTCCATTTCAGCTCACTAATCCCTAGGTCATTGATTTTTATGGGGTCCATTTCATTTTTGATGACTTTCAATTTTCCTAGATTCATACTTCATACATTCCATGTTCTGATTATTAATGGAGATTTGCAAATGTTTCTTCTCATTTTGAGTCATGCCACAGCAGGAAAGGAAGGTTCCAAAAGCTTGACTCCATCCACATCATTAAGGCTGACTCTACTTTGAGGAGGTAGGCCTTCCCCAGTTGTATTTTGAATGGCTTCCAGTCTAAGGGGCTCATCTTCTGGCACTATATCAGACAGTTTTTCAATGTTATTCATAAAGTTTTCACTGGCCAATATTTTCAGAAGTAGACCACCAGGTCCTTCTTTCTAGTCTGTCTTAATTTGAAAGCTCAGCTGAAACCTGTCTACCAAGTGTGACCCTGCTGGTATTGGAAATACCGGTGGCAAAGCTTCCAGTATCACAGCAACGCACAAGCCATCACAGTATGATAAACTGACAGACATGTGGTAGAAAATAGGGTAGTTGTGGTAAAAAAAATTATATTCTATAATTTGGGAGGCAGGCATATCAATAACTCATCCTAACCCCGTGAGCTAAGTGGAGGAATTATGAATGAAACAGAAGAGGAAAAACAAGTTTGATTCCATGTAGGTGGGTTAGAGAAACTGTCTTAGAAGTGGTGAATTGGAGAGAAGAAAAAATTTGTCTTGTGGACAAAGGATATTCCAGAAAGAAAGGAAAATAAATCTTCAGTCTTAAACTAGAGGCAAATTTTTACCTCAGCAGAGGAAAGGAAAGCATGCATTCTGGTTTTTGTGGTGATTATCTTTTCTACTCACCTTCCCTCCTCTATTTGTCTTCTTTCTTCCAACCCCAGTTTCTTCCTCTTTCCTCTCTGGGTTGAGGCTGAGCTTATCAACCTTTCATTTTCCCCACACCCTTACAAGACACACTTATTTAAGAAGCTTACACATTTATTTGAAATTGTTAGATGTAAGATAAAGTATGTTTTATAATTTATCATTAGGTAAAATGCTAACTAAAAATATTTACCAGGAATGATATTCCAGACTCTGAGCGTGAATAAAATGCCCTTCTGTCCCTTGACAGGATCAGCAGAGTGTGAGTCTCACTTGGATCGGAGGGGTATGATGAAGTAGATGGACAAACCTCTTGACTGCTTGTGTTTTTGCCTGAGGAACTGAGTGAAAGAAAATGCTTAAAGCATGTGTGCATGTCTTTTAAAGTCTTCAAATGTAAATCTACCACCACCACCATTACCAGGTACCCCTCGGTGGACTCTGACTGATGGCAGCCCCATGAGCATCAGAGCAGAACTGTGCTCTCTAGGGTATTCACTGGCTAATTTTTCAGAAGTAGATCACCAGGCCTTTCTTCTGAGGTGCCTCTGGGTTGACCTAAAACGCCAACCTTTTGGTTAGCAGTTAAGCACATTAACCATTTGCACCACCCAGAGATTCCTCAAATGTAAATACCTTTGTTTAAAACAACAACAAGATATTATAAGCATCACTCTTCCCATTTATAAGAGAGATACATGATACCCTAAGAGCTTCCTTAGAACTTAGAAGGACTTTTACGTCTAAGTGTATTTACGGCTAATAGTCATTTACTAAAAATTCTCCCCAAAGGTAAGAACATGTTTAGACTGCATGCCTTAGAAAAAAGTAATCTAATAGTACATACAAATACATCCACACACACCTATAGGATACTAAAGAAGAGTTCAGTCCATGTATTAGAGCTATAGCTATAGGTTTGGCACATGTAAGCACTCCTAAACCCTTGATTAAAGGAGCCCTGGTGGTGTAGTAGGAAGAGCCCTGGTGGTGTAGTGGTTAAGCACTGGGCTGCTGACCAAAATATTGTGGTTGGAACCCACCAACTGCTCTGTGGGAGAAAGATGTGGCAGTCTGCTCCCGTAAACCTTTACGGCCTTGGAATCCCTATGCGGCAGTTCTATTCTGTCCTACAGTGTTGCTATGACTCAGAATTGACTCGACCGCAACAGGTTTGGTTTTTGGTGTTTTTAAACACTTGGTTGGTCTCCCCATAAAACTGGGCCTTAAGTTTTCCTACAGATTTTCCCCGAATCTCTTATATTTCCTCCAGTTGGTGGCAACCCAAAACCAAACCCATTGCCATCGAGTCAATTCCTCCTCATAGCAACCCTACAGGACAGAGTAGAACTGCCCCAGAGTTTCCAAGGGGCGCCTGGTGGATTTGAACTGCCAACCTCTTGGGTAGCAGCCATAGCTCTTAACCACTACATCACCAGGGTTTCCAACTGGTGGCAAGTAAATTAAAGTCAGGTTCTTTCATCAATTTTACTCACTCTGAAGTGCTGCTCAGCCGGTTCAGTTAATAATACTCCAATTCTTTCAATATTCCTATTTTTATACCACTGAGCTATGAAATGTCTACTCTTCTCTACTAATTCTCTGACTTATTATTCATTGTTATTCTTATGCTTTTCCCTTTTGTCATCACCAATGGTTCTACATTTCTCTTTCTGAAATTGATGCTGTATAACTTTAGGCCAATGATTTAAAAAATAACATCTAAATATGCTTTTTCATGTTAAGTGCAACTTGAAATCATGCTTCTCTTTGTTTCTGGCTTCTCTTTCCTCTTGACAGATTATATTTTAGGCTTCGAGAATCTTAAGAGAAAGCATTCTATAATTTATGGTACTGTTACGATGCCTCTATGGCAATTTAGCATACAAGAAACTGCACATTTCTTGTATATTGAGGTTGCCTTCGTGAAGTATAATATAAAAATGTCTTTCATTTTTCATTTATTCACGGAGCTTGTACAGTTAAAGAAAAACATAGCCATTATATTCTAAAAATAGAATTATTGTGCCATTAAGAAAATAAAACAGCCATTACAGCATATTCAAAAATAGTATTACTGTGCTATTAAAAGAAAGAAAATTATGCCCTGTTATCAAGGAGAAATTATTCCTCTAACTGTCATTAAAAAAAGAATTTGGTCTTAATTATGTGAAAAAGTCAGAAAATACATGCCTCTCATGTATTTCCCAATTGAGCAATTCGCCAATAGTTTAGATATTGTTTCTTAAGGTTCCCCAAAAATATCTTGACATAAAAACACATTAACAAACATTAGAACAAAAATGCTCAATTGTCTAAATTTTATTATTTTCCTAAAGCAGGTAAAAATCCGGCTATCTATAACTGGAGATTTGGTCAACAATTAGGAAGAAAAATAGGGAGAAATGGAATAATATATCAGGGGGTCCCCACTTTGGTTTAACTGACTTTTTTGGGGGGGTCCATTTGCCTTTGATTATTAAAATAGACTAGTCATTTTTTTTTTCCAAAATGAACACAGCTGAATCTCTCTTCAGTGTCTGGTGTCTTGTGGTTCTACACTCCAGTGAGGCATACGCAGTGGGTGGTGGGGTTAGTAGAATAACCTGGCAATTTCCCTCTCTCTTACTTTTTAGTCTGCAGTGTGAGAAGTGGTCCCCTTTTGGGCACAGGAAAAAAGTTCACATAATTAAAGATCTGATAAGAAAGATCCAGTTGATTGGATTTTTACTGCACTTTCTTGAGTCATGCCATAAGGATAAACACAGCAGCTGCAAGGTGAAATTAAGTTTAAGAAGGAAGTGGAAATTATCTCATCCTCTTAGTTTACACTGATTTTTTTTTTTCAGGTTTAAACCAGAAGAACTCTGTATGCCATTATCCTGATTGCTACTAGACACTTATTAATAACAGAAGGCAATTAAAACTTTGGTAACCTGAGTAGATGAGTAGGTAGGCAGCAATATCCCCACCATCACACACACACACACGCGCTCGCACACACACACACTCACACACATTCATTTTTTTTTTTTCCTTCAGAATGAATAGAAGAACGCTTAAGAATTTCAGCTAAAATCTGAAAAGATTCTTACCAGTAGATGACTAGTCTGGCTGTCTTTGAGTGTCTATGGGCTGAAATGTCTGGACCCTTCCCTCCCATCCTTTTATTACTCCTGAGTACAACACCAGAGTGTGCTGATGTCATAGGATCCTGTACAAAAAAACCTTGGGGAATTCTCAAAATCTCCTTCATTCTGTTACTTCTGGAAACCCTGGTGGCGTAGTGGTTAAGTGCTACAGCTGCTAACCAAGAGGTCGGCAGTTCAAATCCACCAGGCGCTCCTTGGAAACTCTATGGTGCAGTTCTAGTCTGTCCTATAGGGTCGCTATGGGTCAGAATCTATTCAACAGAGGTGGGTTTGGTTTTTTGGGGTGCTCTCTTACTTTTATCACAGATTCATAAGGAATTTTTCTGCAGTCTGCTTTTTTTGAGAACTCACAATAAAACAAAATCATTTCTGATCATTTAGTTTAAAAGAGAAAAGAAAAAATATTTTCCAGATTACACAACTAGCTAAACTCTTGCACCATCTATACCTGCCTTCATGTGCACGTAACCGTAGTCAGAATTGCCAGACCTGCAAGTGCTAGGAACCTGAAGAACGCTACTGCTGTGGCTTTGGACAAGGCACTTAGCATTTCTGATTGTTACTTTCTTATCTTTAATGCTCTGAAGAGTTAGACTCTGCTTGAGGGTGCTTATTGCTTTGTAAGACAATTGCTATGATGACAATTACTACTAATACTAATAGAATAATAATTGTATACCCACTGCCATCGAGTCGATTCTGACTCATAGCGATCCTATAGGACAGAGTAGAACTGCCCCATAGAGTTTCCAAGGAGCGCCTGGCGGATTCAAACTGCCGACCCTTTGGTTAGCAGCCATAGCACTTAACCACTACGCCAATTGTATCAAAAAAATTGTATAGCTAGCATTTATTGAGCACTTGTCCTGTGCCATGCATTGCACCAAGGGGTCTACATGGAGTCACTGGTTTAATCGTCACAATCACCTGATGAGGTGGGTACAATTATCTTTTGATTTTACAGATGAGGAAATGGAGGCACAGAGAAATTGGGTGTTACCGATTGAATTGTGTCACCCAAAAAAATATGTTGGAATCCTAACCCCTATACCTGTGGATGTAATCCTGTTGGGAATAGGGTTTCTTATGTTAATGATGGCCATGTCAGTGTAAGACGTGTCTTAAACCTAATGACTATTGAGATAAAAAAAAAAAAAAAAGAAGAAGAACAGATTAGACAGGGAAAGAAGCGAGCAAAAATGGGGGAAAGATAGATGTCATGGGGAGATCCAAAGGAACAGAGGAATGCCAGAAACAGAAGCCGAGACAAGGGTTTTCCCAAAGCACACAGAAAAGAACCTTCCCCTAGAGCTGCTGCCACACTCTGAATTCGGACTTCGGCCTCCAAAACTGTGAGAAAATAAATTGTTCTTTAAACCTCTCACTTAAGATATTTCTGGTACAGCAGAGCTAAGAAACTGAAACACTGAGTAACTTGCCTATGTCACACTGGCAATGGCCAAGTGTTCTTAAACACCAGGATAGATTCACATAAGCTACTGTGGTTCTTTAAATAACTGTAAAGCTCTACCATGAGCAGGATGCAATTGTTATTAAGGAAATCACTAATATTGATTTTTCTTATTTTGATTGCTCTACTGAACCACATATCGTTAATTGCACTAGTTAATAGAATGTGTAAATCTGAGTCGTTAAAATTTACTGAAAACAAAAGTCAAGCCTTCAGTAGTAGAACCTATGTGAACACTATGCTATTTTAAAACCTTTTCCTGCCTCCCCTCTCAAAAAAGAAAATAAAACCAGACACATGAAGTTTAGTTGTTATATTTGTTTACTCGTTTTTTAATCTTTCTGCCTGCAGTGAACAAAGAAGTATCATAAATTAGAAATCTAAACCTTTCTGAAAGAGAAATTAATTTTATTAATGCTCTAACATAAAGCTGCCACAGAGAAGGTGCCATGGCTAAAATTGTACAGCATTCGTCATTGGTGATTTATAATGCCTTTAAAATCAGAGGCATTATCTGACTTGGCCATCTATTCTTGGTTTAAAAAAGTGTGTAATGCCTAACCAGAAGGAATCAGGCAAGCTGAGACTGTTGGATGAGAAACAACAATAATATAACTTATCAATTCATGAACGCCTCTCATCAGAAGATTGCAATGTCCTTTACAATCACGAGTTTATAAGCCTCATAAATTGTATGCTGCCACGGGTGCTATCTGTTTAATTAAAATGTCAAGTTGGTGATTATGTAACTTTGTAAGGGAGGCAGAGGAGAAAGTGGCAGATGGCCTAGTTTCTGAGGTGAAGCTGAGTGAGTTCTTGAGCTGAATGAGGCCATGTTTGTAACCAATCATGCTCAGAGCCAGAAGGCTCTTTTAAGACACCTCAAGGTTGTCAATGTAGTAGTGAATATGACTCAATTTCTAGACTTCCCATTTATATTCATTGCGGTTCCTTTGAAGGAAGGAAAGTAAGACAGCCCAATCTTACTGTCCAGTTCGCAAAGAGCATTTTTCATAAATCCCCAAACTCTTTCCACCCCTAAATATTGAGCTGGGTTCTCAAATCCTTTAGGATCTTGCCAAACCAGGCACTGCTGAGATATGGGTTAGAAGAAAATTACCATGGGCTGTAGAGAATTAAATGTGGATGATAAGAGATATAAATCCACCTTCTCTGATTTTTTTGACCATTCCTTTTATATTATTAAAACCCAGAATCCCTGTCTTCTCTATGCCTATATTTATTCATTTGTAAAATGGGTTATGATCAGGCTACGTACCTGCTAGAGATCTAATGAGATAATAGAAAAACTCTGAATGGAATTACAAAATGGCAAAAGATTTTATATTACAAGTTGTTAATTCCTGAAATGGCAAGTTAGGTATACCAGGTTTTTAATTTAAGCATTACTACCACTTTTTGATAGCTCTCACCATCCACCAGTTTGTTGCACTTTGGTGACTTGTGTGTTGCTACGAGGCTGGAGGAGCCCTGATGGCCCCCCCAGTGGTTAAGAGCTTAGCAGCTAACCAAAAATTCACAGTTCTAATCCACCACCCACTCCTTGGAAACCCTATGGGGCAGTTCTACTCTGTCCTATAGGATCACTATGAATTGGAATCAGGTTTTTTTTTTTTTTTTTTTTTATGATGCTGGAAACTATGCGATCAGTATTTCACATACCAGCATGGTGGACAACTTTGAGCAGATCTTTCAGACTAAGACCAGGAAGAAACGCCTGGTGATCTACTTCCCAAAATTGTTGTTGTTGTTGTTAGGGGACTGTAGAGTTGTTTCTGACTCATAGAGACCCTATGTACAACAGAACGAAATATTGCCTGTTCCTGCAGCATCTCCACAATCGTTGTTATGCTTCAGCCCATGTTTGCAGCTACTATAAAAATCCGTCTCGTTGAAGGTCTTCTACTTTTTCGATGGCCCTTTACTGTATCAAGCAAGATATCCTTCGTCAGGGATTGGTCCCTCCTGATAACATGTCCAAAGTATGTGAGTTGAAGTCTCTCCATTATTGCTTCTAATGAGCATTTGGCTGTATTTCTTTCAAAACAGATTTTTTGTTCTTCTGGCAGCCCATGGTATATTCAGTATTCTTCACCAGCACTGTAATTTAAAGGCATCTGATCCTCTTCTGTCTTCTTTATTAATTGGTCAGTTCTCACATGCACATGAGGTGATTGAAAACACCATGGCTTGGGTCAGGTACACCTTAGTCCTTAAAGTGACATCTATGCTTTTGAACGCTTTTTAAAGAGGTCTTTTGCAGCAGATTTGTCCAAAGCAATGTGTGCTTTGATTTCTTGACTGCTGCTTCCATGGCTCTTGATTGTGGGTCCAAGTAAAATGAAATCCTTGACAACTTCAATCTTTTCTCCATGTACCATGATGTTGCTTATTGGTCCAATTGTGAGGAGTTTTGTTTTCTTTATGCTGAGGTGTAATCCATATTGAATACTGTGGGCTTTAATCTTTATCAGTAAATGCTTTAAGTCCTCTTCACTTTCAGGAAGCAAGGTTGTGTCATCCGCATATTGCAGGTTGTTAATGAGTCTTCTTTCAATCTTGATGCTGTGTTCTTCTACATGTAGTCCAGCTTTTCAGATCTTTTGTTCAGCATATAGATTCAATAAGTATGGTGAAAGGATGCAACCTGGACGCACACCTTTCCTAAGTTCAAATCTCGCAGTATCCCCTTGTTCTGTCTGAACAGCTTCTTCTTAGCTTATGTACAGGTTCCTCATGAGCACAATTAAGTGTTCTGGAATTCCCATTCTTCAGAGAGTTATCCATAATTTGTTATGATCCACACAGTCAAATGCCTTTGCACAGTCAACAAAGCACAAGTGAACATCTTTCTGGTATTCTCCGCTTTCGCTGAGATCCATCTGACATCAGCAGTGTTATTCCTTGCTCTATGTCCTCTTCTGAATCTGGCTTAAATGTCTGGCAATTCCCTGTCTATGTACTGCTGCAACCTCTTTTAAATGATCTTCAGCAAAATTTTACTTATGTGTGATATTAATGATATTGTTCGGTAGTTTCCACATTCTATTGGTTCACCTTTCTTTGGGATGGATACAAATATGGATCTCTTCCAGTTGGTTGGTCAAGTAGCTGTCTTCCAAATTTCTTTGCATAGAAAATGGAGTACTTCCAGTGCTGCATCGGTTTGTTGAAACATCTCAATTGGTAATCCCTCAATTCCTGGAGACTGTTTTTCATCAGTGACTTCAGTGCAGTCTTGGATCTCTTTCTTCAGTACCATCGGTTCTTGATCATGTGCTACCTCCTGAAATAGTTGAGCATGGACAAATTCTTTTTGGTACAATGACTCTGTGTATTCCTTCCATTTTCCTTTCATACTTCCTGTGTCATTTAATATTTTCTCCGTAGAACCCTTCAAAATTGCAACTCGATGTTTGAACATTCCTTCAGTTCTTTCAACTTGAACAATGGTGAGGGTGTTTTTCCCTTTTGGTTTTCTGTCTGCAGGTCTTTGCACACTTCGTTATAATAATTTACTTTGGCTTCTTGAGCCACCCTTTGAAATCTTCTGTTCAGCTCTTACTTTATCGTTTCTTTCTTTTGCTTTAGCTACTCTACGTTCAAGAGCAAGTTTCATAATCTCTTCTGGCATCCATTTTGGTCTTTTCTTTCCTTCCCGTCTTTTTAGTAACTTTTTGCTTTCATTGTGTATGACGTCTTTGATGTCATTCCACAACTTGTCTGGTGTTCGGTCATTGGTGTTCAATGCTTCAAATCTTTTCTTGAGATTTTCTCTAAATTCAAGTGGAATATACTCAAGGTTGTACTTTGGCTCTCATATGATTGCTCTCATTTTCTTCAGCTTCAGCTTGAACTCATATATGAGCAATTGATGGTCTGTTCTGGAGTCAGCTCCTGAAGTTCTGACTGATGACATTGAGCTTCTCCATCGTCTCTTTCCACTGATGTAGTTGATTTGATTCTTGTGTATTCCATCTGGCAAGGACCACAAATATAGTCACTGTTTTGGTTGGCACAAAAAGGTATTTGCGATGAAGAAGTTGCTGTTGTTGCAAAATTCTATCATGCAATCTCCAGGGTTGTTTTTATCACCAAGGCAATATTTTCCAACTACTGATCCTTCTGTGTTTCCAACTTTCACATTCCAATTGCCAGTAATTATCAGTGCATTTTGATTACATGTTAGATCTTTGGCCTTCATGGTTGGTGCCTAAATTTGAATAATTTTAATAATTAACTGATTGATCAATTTTAATATTAAGTGATCTTCCTTGTAGGCTTGTGGATATTATCCTATCACTGACAGCATTATGCTTCAGGATAGATCTTGAGATGCTCTTTCTGATAATGAATGTGACACCATTCCTCTTCAATTTGTCATTTCCAGCATAGAAGACCGTATGATTATCTGATTCAAAATGGCTGATATCAGTCCATTTTAGCTCACTAATGCCTAAGATATCAATCTTTATGCTTTCCATTTCATTTTTAATGACTTCCAGTTTTCCTAGATTCATACCTCATACATTCCACATTCCTATTTTTAATGGATGTTTGCAGGTGTTTCTTCTCATTTTGAGCCATGCCACCTCAGCAAATAAAGGTCCTGAAAGCTTGACTCCATCCACATCATTAAGTTTGACTCTATTTTGAGGGGGCAGCCCTCCACCAATCATATTTTAGTGCCTTCCAACCTGAGGGGCTCACCTTCTGGCACTATATGAGACAGTGTTCTATGGCTATTCATAAGGTTTTCACTGACCAATTTTTTTAGAAATAGATTGCCAGGTCTTTCTTCCTAGTCTGTCTTATTCTGGAAGCTCCCACTGAAACCTGTCCACCAAGGGTGACCCTGCTGGTATTTGAAATACTGGCAGCAAAGCTTCCAGTATCACAGCAACACTCAAGCCAGCACAGTACGACAAACTGATTAGCCAATGAAAACCCTATGTATAACAATAGCCACGGCAATGGACTCAAACATACCGATGATGGTGAAGATGGTCAACATTTAGTTCCATTACACATAAGGTAACCATGAGTCAGAGCCAACTAGACAGCAACTAACAACATCAGCACTTTGATAGCTCTAAATTAAACTGAAACTACTCTCATAAATTGAGTAAAAAATAATATATCAATGAACTGATCTGAAAAACTATGTTTTACCAAACCATACCCAGTGCAGTATATGTTTTACAGATACCCTAAAAATATTTCAGTACCCAAAGGTTAGGATATCAATAGATGTATCTTAAATTGTTAATTCTAAAACCATAGTGAAATAAGTTGGATATTTGAAAAATATACAACTGGAATTGCTTTTTTCTTACCTTCTATCTGAATGAGTCAGATTTTTATTTTATATGACCGAATTTATATTCTTATAAATTTTGTATTTCCCTATTGCTCCAGCACCATCCTCATTCATATAAACATCAATAGGCCCCCAAATAAAGGCACAACAAAAGTAAAAGAACAAACATCTATAACACTTCTCTAGAGGGAAAGCTTGGCAACTTCAATAGCTATTAGTGACTTCATGGACATTTACAGGAGTGAAAGGATGTATTCAAGTATTAGAAGTGATGAACGTAGAGGGACTAAGGTGCCTTGTTTCCTGTACAAGATTATATTTAGAAATTTTAAAAACTTTGTTTTAGCAACGTATTATGACTGTTGCTTAGGAGGTTTTCAATATTTGAGGAAAGTTGACTACTTCCTATTTTGTTACAACTTTGAAAATTCCACCACATGCAATAGTATAAGAGAGAAGGAAAATACAGACATGTAAAGGATAATATGTGATCTAGGCAGATCTTATCAACATAGGTAGGAGTCCTGGTTGCACAGTGGCTAAGTGCTTGGCTGCTAACCAAATGTTGGTGGTTTGAACCCACTATGGATTCACAGAAGAAACATGTGGCAGTCTGCTTCCATAAAGATTACAGCCTAGGACACCCTGTGGGGCAGTTCTACTCTGTCCTATAGGGTGGTTACAAGTTGGAATCAACTTGACAGCAATGAGTTTGGTTTTTATGCACAGAGATAAAACTATAGAATCTCAAAAGAAATTGACGGTTTTATGAACGTAGTATGAATAAGGCTGATGTGCAAACATATGATTGAAAAAATGCTGGCACTATGAAAACTTCTTTCTTTCTGCCCTTCCATCTTGCCTTCCTGGTTTCCTCTCTCTTTCTCTCTCTCCTCTCCCTCTATGTTTCCCTTGAAAACTTGAGGAATAACATAAATTCGTAGCTTGGATATTGCTTTTTAAAACTGTCTCTAAAATAATTTTAAAGATTTACTAATTGCATAGTAATAATACAAAACCAAACCAAACCCATTGCCATCAAGTTGATTCCAACTAATGGAGACCCTATAGGACAGAGTAGAACTGCCCCATAGGATTTCCAAGGAGCAGCTCATGGATTTGAACTGCTGACCTTTTGGTTAGCAGCCAAGGCCTTAATCACTGTGCCACCAGGGCTCCAAACTCAAGAATAATAATACAGATGGTATAAATCATTTATACATAGTTCTTAAATAAAGCCCCCCTGAAACAAACAAGCCTGCTCCTCTTGGAATCATGTATTAAAAGGTGCTGGCCAAGTGGGACAAAATGAAGTTTATAGTTCTACATATCATTTCTGACCATTTAAGTCGTCTTTATTTCTTGACTCGGCGGCAACTAACAACAACAATTCTTTATTAGGTTTCACATATCTATCTATCCAATTATAACATTTAGTTTTTAACATTAAAATCAGCATAATATCTGGATGCCTCTTGAGATGAGCACAGTTGGGTAGCAAACAGAGAACGTCTATCACAGCTTTGGTCCCTAAACCCCTACCTAGGCATGATTCTTCTCTTAGCTATGGGCGGTAAATGGAAGGTGTAAATAAATTTTATAGACTTGCATTAATAGTCAATAATTGTAGTGTAATAAACAGGGACCTCAATGCATGTTTACCAAAAAATTTAATGTGCAAATATCATTTATTAAAGATGAGAATCAGGTTATACACCAATATAAAGACAAAAAAAAATTTATAAAACCAGCAAACCCACTAATTGCATATTGTTTAATTACCAGCATGCTTTGAGAAACATTTTTAGAGATAGCTATGAAATTTAGGAGTACAAAGAAACAAGAATTGAATTTAGGGCTCTTATTTAACCTGTTTTGTGGCTTTAATGGGCTAGTAAAAACCATTTCATCTAGAAATTTCATCTAAACTTAACTGTTAACACAAACATATATTTCCTTTTAGCTATCTTGTCTTTTTGCCCCCGAAATTCACACATGCCCTCTTAAAGACCCCTGTGTATCTATAGACATACAGTTACTAAAACAATGAGTCTATCTCTCTCTGTTACAATTGCAGAAGTTGCATTACATTTGTAACCTGTTGCATGGTATTAGGAGGTTGGGGGTAGGGTTTGTTTCTCTCTCTAACGACCATTATCAAGTAGCACAGGCTGCATAACTTTAACTTTCTAAATGACACTTGATCAGGTAACACTAACTACTTTTTTTGTAATTATCCCAAGTAATGGCTAAAGTTACTTTTAACACTCTGTTTTCCTGCCTTTCAGCCATGTCTTGCTGGTTTCTTAAAATTCATCTGGCCTTCATAAAGCTATTTTTCTGAAGGCATTTTTCATCATATTCCCAGGAGGGAATATGTGAGCTGTTCACCAAGAATCTGCAGCCACTTTGGGGGCCTTCCATGGATTCACTGTGTCCAAGAAAACAAGCTGTTACCTAGCAACGTGGCCCTGTAGGAAGTATTGTTACCAATCTATTAGAGCTCATCTAAGAAACTCCCGTGCTCCTGGAAGCCTTGGTAACAGTGAACATCATTTCCTGGGAGTTGCCTAAACAGTAGTATAACTGAACCTTGACGAAAGAAACATAAACGGTAGCAGAGGGAACAAACGTCCATAGCGTTCCTGGGAAGCTTGCTGTCCGCAGTTCCATTATTTCCTGAATTTTTTGCACTTGCCTTGGGTTTTGTTGAAGTGGTATTTGTGCCATGTGTTCCTCAGTATTTGCTTTCCAGCTTCACTTCTGTACTTTCAGAACCACAGAAGGAGCAAAAGGTAAGTTCCCTAATTCCTGCTTGAATTTTGCACAAATAAAACTCCTTTGAGTTGAAGACAGGGAATTCTGCCTTGTTTATGACAAGAAATCGTAGATTTTTATTTCAATGTAATTTTTCTCACATTTTCATAGAAAAGGGATAAAATATTAAATTATATACTCATTCCTTTGTGCAACAAGCCTGCTAGGAGAGCCAGCTAGCTTATGAATTTTTTTTTCCTGTGAATTTCGAATTTATTTTTTTATTGTGCTTTAGGTGAAAGCTTAGAGTTCAAGCTAGTTTCTCATACAAAAATTCATACACATATTTTTATGTGACCCTAGTTGCCATCCTTATAAAGTGACAGCACACTCCCCCTTTCTACCCCGATTTCCCATATCTATTCAACCAACTCCTGTCTCTTTCTGCCTTCTCATCTCCCCGCTGGACATTTAGTCTCATGTATAAAGTTGAACTAAGAAGCACACTCTTTACGAGTATTATGTTTTATAGTCCAGTCTAATCTTTGTCTGAAGTGTTGACTTTGGGAATGGTTTTAGTTCAGGGTTAACAGGGAGTCCAGGGGCCATGTCTTCTGGGGTTCCTCTAGTCTCAGTCAGACCATTAAGTTTAGTCTTTTTATGTGAATTTAAGTTCTGCAACCCGCTTTTCTCCAGCTCTGTCAGGGATTCTCCGTTGTGTTCTCTGTCAGGGCAGTAATTGGTGGTGGCTGGGCACCATCTAGTTCTTCTGGTCTCAGGCTAATAGTTTCTGGTTTATGTGGCCCTTTATGTTTCTTGGGCTAATATTTTCCTTGTGTCTTTGGAGTTCTTCATTCTCCTTTCCTCCAGGTGGATTGATATCAATTGATGCATCTTCGATGGCCGCTTTTAAGACCCCAGACACCACCCACTAAAGTGGGATGCAGAACAGTTTCTTAGTATGCTTTATTATGCCAATTGACCTAGAATTCCCCTGAAACCATGGTCTCCAGACCTCCGCCCCTACTACTCTGTCCCTTGAAGTGCTTCGCTGTGTTCAGGAAACTTCTTAGCTTTTGGTTTAGTCCAGTTGTACTGAATTCCTCTGTATTGTGTGTTGGCCTTCCCTTCACCTAAGATAATTCTTATCTACTATCTAGTTAGTAAATTCCCCTCTTCCTCCCTCCCCACCCTCATAACCATCAAATAATGTTTTCCTCTGTGTTTAAACCTATTCTTGTGTTCTTCTAATAGTGGTCTCACACAATATTTGTCCTTTTGCGACTGACTAATTTCACTCAGCATAATGCCCCACAGATTCATTCATGTTGTGAGATGTTTCATGGATTCATCATTGTTCTTTATCTTTGCGTAGTATTGCATTGTGTGAATATACCATAATTTGTTTATCCATCCATCCATTGATGGGCACCTAGGTTGTTTCCATCTTTTTGCTCCTGTGAACAGAGCTGCAGTGAATATGGATGTGCATATATCTATTCATGTTACAGCTCTTATTTCTCTAGGATATGTTCCAAGGAGTAGGTTTACTAGATCATATGGAACTTCTATTTCTAGCTTTTTAAGGAAGCACCAAATGGATTTCCAAAGTGGTTGTACCATTTTACATTTCCACCAGCAGCGTATAAGTGTTCAAGTATCCCCACAACCTCTCCAACACTTATTTTGTGGTTTTTGGATTAATGCTAGCCGTGTTGGTGTGAGATGGTATCTCATTGTGGTTTTGATTTGCATTTCTCTAACAGGTAATGATTGTGAGCATTTCCTCATGTATCTGTTAGCCACCTGAATGTCTTCTTTGGTGAAGTGCCTCTTCATATCCTTTGCCCATTTTTTAAAGGGGTTATTTGTCTTTTTATTGTTGAAGTTTTACAGTATTTTGTAGATTTTAGAGATTAGACCTTGATTGGCTATGTCGTAGCCAAAAATTTTTTCCCAGTCTGTAGGTTCTCTTTTTGCTCTTTTGGTGAAGTCTTTTGATGAGCATTAAGTGTTCGATTTTTAGGAGCACCCGGTTATCTAGTTTCTCTTCTGGTGTTTGTGCATTGGTAGTTATGGTTTTATATTCTATTTATGCCAGGTACTAGGGCTCCTAGCATGGTCCCTATATTTTTTTTCCCATGATCTTTATCATTTTAGATTTTATATTTAGGTCTTTGATCCATTTTTGAGTTAGTTTTTGTGCATGGTGTGAGGCATGGATCTTATTTTGTTTTTTTGCAGATTGATATCCAGTTATGCCAGCACCGTTTGTTAAAGGGACTCTCTTTTCCCCATTTAACAGACTTTGGGCCTTTGTCAAATATCAACTGCTCATAGGTGGATGAATTTATGTCTGTATTCTCAATTCTGTTCCATTGGTCTATGTATCTCTTGTTGTACCAATACTAGGCTGTTTTTTTTTTTTTTTATAACATTTATTAAGCTTCAAGTGAACATTTACAAATCCAATCAGTCTGTCACATATAAGTTTACATACATCTCACTCCCTACTCCCACTTGCTCTCCCCCTCTTGAGTCAGCCCTTTCAGTCTCTCCTTTCTTGACAATTTTGCCGGCTTCCCTCTCTCTCTATCCTCCCATTCCCCCTCCAGACAAGAGTTGCCAACACAATCTCAAGTGTCCACCTGATATAATTAGCTCACTCTTCATCAGCGTCTCTCTCCTACCCGCTGACCAGTCTCTTTCATGTCTGATGAGTTGTCTTTGGGGATGGTTCCTGTCCTGTGCCAACAGAAGGTCTGGGGAGCATGGCCGCCGGGATTCCTCCAGTCTCAGTCAGACCATTAAGTTTGGTCTTTTTATGAGAATTTGGAGTCTGTATCCCACTGATCTCCTGCTCCCTCAGGGGTCCTCTGCTGTGCTCCCTGTCAGGGCAGTCATCGATTGTGGCCGGGCACCAACTAGTTCTTCTGGTCTCAGGATGATGTAGGTCTCTGGTTCATGTGGCCCTTTCTGTCTCTTGGGCTCTTAGTTGTCGTGTGGCCTTGGTGTTCTTCATTTTCCTTTGCTCCAGGTGGGTTGAGACCAATTGATGCATCTTAGATGGCCGCTTGTTAGCATTTAAGACCCCAGACGCCACATTTCAAAGTGGGATGCAGAATGATTTCATAATAGAATTATTTTGCCAAATGACTTAGAAGTCCCTGCAAACCATGTTCCCCAGACCCCCGCACTTGCTTGCTCCGCTGACCTTTGAAGCATTCATTTTATCCCGGAAACTTCTTTGCTTTTGGTCCAGTCCAATTGAGCTGACCTTCCATGTATTGAGTGTTGTCTTTCCCTTCACCTAAAGCAGTTCTTATCTACTGATTAATCAATAAAAAACCCTCTCCCACCCTCCCTCCCTCCCCCCCTCGTAACCACAAAAGTATGTGTTCTTCTCAGGTTTACTATTTCTCAAGATTTTATAATAGTGGTCTTATACAATATTTGTCCTTTTGCCTCTGACTAATTTCGCTCAGCATAATGCCTTCCAGGTTCCTCCATGTTATGAAATGTTTCAGAGATTCGTCACTGTTCTTTATCGATGCGTAGTATTCCATTGTGTGAATATACCACAATTTATTTACCCATTCATCCGTTGATGGACACCTTGGTTGCTTCCAACTTTTTGCTATTGTAAACAGAGCTGCAATAAACATGGGTGTGCATATATCTGTTTGTATGAAGGCTCTTGTATCTCTAGGGTATATTCCCAGGAGTGGGATTTCTGGGTTGTATGGTAGTTCTATTTCTAACTGTTTAAGATAACGCCAGATAGATTTCCAAAGTGGTTGTACCATTTTACATTCCCACCAGCAGTGTATAAGAGTTCCAATCTCTCCGCAGCCTCTCCAGCCTTTATTATTCTGTGTTTTTTGGATTAATGCCAGCCTTGCTGGTATGAGATGAAATCTCATCGTAGTTTTAATTTGCATTTCTCTAATGCCTAATGATCGAGAGCATTTTCTCATGTATCTGTTGGCTGCCTGAATATCTTCTTTAGTGAAATGTGTGTTCATATCCTTTGCCCACTTCTTGATTGGGTTGTTTGTCTTTTTGCGGTTGAGTTTTGACAGAATCATGTAGATTTTAGAGATCAGGCGCTGGTCGAAGATGTCATAGCTGAAAATTCTTTCCCAATCTGTAGGTGGTCTTTTTACTCTTTTGGTGAAGTCTTTAGATGAGCATAGGTGTTTGATTTTTAGGAGCTCCCAGTTATCGGGTTTCTCTTCATCATTTTTGGTAATGTTTTGTATTCTGTTTATGCCCTGTATTAGGGCTCCTAGGGTTGTCCCAATTTTTTCTTCCATGATCTTTATCGTTTTAGTCTTTATGTTTAGGTCTTTGATCCACTTGGAGTTAGTTTTTGTGCATGGTGTGAGGTATGGGTCCTGTTTCATTTTTTTGCAAATGGATATCCAGTTATGCCAGCACCATTTGTTAAAAAGGCTATCTTTTCCCCAATTAATTGACACTGGTCCTTTGTCAAATATCAACTGCTCATACGTGGATGGATCTATGTCTGGGTTCTCAATTCTGATCCATTGGTCTATGTGCCTGTTGTTGTACCAGTACCAGGCTGTTTTGGCTACTGTGGCTGTATAATAGGTTCTGAAGTCAGGTAAAGTGAGGCCTCCCACTTTCTTCTTCTTTTTCAGTAGTGCTTTGCTTATCCGGGGCTTCTTTCCCTTCCATATGAAATTGGTGATTTGTTTCTCTATCACCTTAAAATATGACATTGGAATTTGGATCGGAAGTGCGTTAAATGTATAGATGGCTTTTGGTAGAATAGACATTTTTACTATGTTAAGTCTTCCTATCCATGAGCAGGGTATGTTTTTCCACTTAAGTATGTCCTTTTGAATTTCTTGTAGTAGAGCTTTGTAGTTTTCTTTGTATAGGTCTTTTACATTCTTGGTAAGATTTATTCCTAAGTATCTTATCTTCTTGGGGGCTACAGTGAATGGTATTGATTTGGTTATTTCCTCTTCGGTGTTCTTTTTGTTGATGTAGAGGAATCCAAGTGATTTTTGTATGTTTATTTTATAACCTGAGACTCTGCCAAACTCTTCTATTAGTTTCAGTAGTTTTCTACAGGATTCCTTAGGGTTTTCTGTGTATATAATCATGTCATCTGCAAATAGTGATAACTTTACTTCCTCCTTGCCAATCTGGATACCTTTTATTTCTTTGTCTAGCCTAATTGCCCTGGCTAAGACTTCCAACACGATGTTGAATAAGAGCGGTGATAAAGGGCATCCTTGTCTGGTTCCCGTTCTCAAGGGAAATGCTTTCAGGTTCTCTCCATTTAGAGTGATATTGGCTGTTGGCTTTGCATAGATGCCCTTTATTATGTTGAGGAATTTTCCTTCCATTCCTATTTTGGTAAGAGTTTTTATCATGAATGGGTGTTGGACTTTGTCAAATGGCTTTTCTGCATCGATTGATAAGATCATGTGGTTTTTGTCTTTTGTTTTATTTATGTGATGGATTACATTAATGGTTTTTCTGATATTAAACCAGCCTTGCATACCTGGTATAAATCCCACTTGATCAGGGTGAATTATTTTTTTGATGTGTTGTTGGATTCTATTGGCTAGAATTTTGTTGGGGATTTTTCCATCAATGTTCATGAGGGATATAGGTCTATAATTTTCTTTGTTTGTAATGTCTTTACCTGGTTTTGGTATCAGGGAGATGGTGGCTTCATAGAATGAGTTGGGTAGTATTCCGTCATTTTCTATGCTTTGGAATACCTTCAGAAGTAGTGGTGTTAAGTCTTCTCTGAAAGTTTGGTAGAACTCTGCAGTGAAGCCGTCCGGGCCAGGGCTTTTTTTTGTTGGGAGTTTTTTGATTACCGTTTCAATCTCTTTTTTTGTTATGGGTCTATTTAGTTGTTCTACTTCTGAATGTGTTAGTTTAGGTAGGTAGTGTTTTTCCAGGAATTCATCCATTTCTCCTAGGTTTTCAAATTTGTTAGAGTACAATTTTTCATAATAATCTGAAATGATTCTTTTAATTTCATTTGGTTCTGTTGTGATGTGGTCCTTCTCGTTTCTTATTCGGGTTGTTTCCTTTCCTGTATTTCTTTAGTCAGTCTAGCCAATGGTTTATCAATTTTGTTAATTTTTTCAAAGAACCAGCTTTTGGCTTTGTTAATTCTTTCAATTGTTTTTCTGTTCTCTAATTCATTTAGTTCAGCTCTAATTTTTATTATTTGTTTTCTTCTGGAGCCTGATGGATTCTTTTGTTGCTCCGTTTCTATTTGTTCAAGTTGTAGGGACAGTTCTCTGATTTTGGCTCTTTCTTCTTTTTGTATGTGTGCATTTATTGATATAAATTGGCCTCTGAGCACTGCTTTTGCTGTGTCCCAGAGGTTTTGATAGGAAGTATTTTCATTCTCGTTGCTTTCTATGAATTTCCTTATTCCCTCCTTGATGTCTTCTATAACCCAGTCTTTTTTCAGGAGGGTATTGTGCATTTTCCAAGTATTTGATTTCTTTTCCCTAGTTTTTCTGTTATTGATCTCTAGTTTTATTGCCTTGTGGTCTGAGAAGATGCTTTGTAATATTTCAATGTTTTGGACTCTGCAAAGCTTTGTTTTATGACCTCATATGTGATCTATTCTAGAGAATATTCCATGTGCGCTAGAAAAAAAAGTATATTTTGCAGCAGTTGGGTGGAGAGTTCTGTATAAGTCAATGAGGTCAAGTTGGTTGATTGTTGTAAGTAGGTCTTCCGTGTCTCTATTGAGCTTCTTACTGGATGTCCTGTCCTTCTCCGAAAGTGGTGTGTTGAAGTCTCCTACTATAATTGTGGAGATATCTATCTCACTTTTCAATTCTGTTAAAATTTGATTTATGTATCTTGCAGCCCTGTCATTGGGAGCATCAATATTTAATATGGTTATGTCTTCCTGATCAATTGTCCCTTTTATCATTAGATAGTGTCCTTCTTTATCCTTTGTGGTGGATTTAAGTCTAAAGTCTATTTTGTCAGAAATTAATATTGCTACTCCCCTTCTTTTTTGCTTATTATTTGCTTGATATACTTTTTTCCATCCTTTGAGTTTTAGTTTGTTTGTGTCTCTAAGTTTAAGGTGTGTCTCTTGTAGGCAGCATATAGATGGATCGTGTTTCTTTATCCAGTCTGTGACTCTCTGTCTCTTTATTGGTGCATTTAGTCCATTTACGTTCAGGATAGGTATAGATAAATAAGTTTTTAGTGCTGTCATTTTGATGCCTTTTTATGTGTGTTGTTGACAATTTCATTTTTCCACATACTTTTTTGTGCTGAGGCGTTTATCTTAGTAAATTGTGAGATCCTCATTTTCATAGTGTTTGACTTTATGTTAGTTGAGTCGTTACGTTTTTCTTGGCTTTTATCTTGAGTTATAGAGTTGTTATACCTTTTTGTGGTTACCTTATTATTTACCCCTATTTTTCTAAGTAAAAACCTAACTTGTATTGTTCTATATCGCCTTGTATCACTCTCCATATGGCAGTTCAATGCCTCCTGTATTTAGTCCCTCTTTTTGATTATTGTGATCTTTTACCTATTGACTTCCATGATTCCCTGTTATGTGTATTTTTTTTTTAATTAATCTTAATTTGTTTATTTTTGTGATTTCCCTATTTGAGTTGATATCAGGATGTTCTGTTTTGTGACCTTGTGTTGTGCTGATATCTGATATTATTGGTTCTCTGACCAAACAATATCCTTTAGTATTTCTTGAAGCTTTGGTTTGGTTTTTGTAAATTCTCTAAACTTATGTTTGTCTGTAAATATCTTAATTTTGCCTTCATATTTCAGAGAGAGTTTTGCTGGGTATATGATCCTTGGCTGGCAGTTTTTCTCCTTCAGTGTTCTGTATATGTCATCCCATTCCCTTCTTGCCTGCATGGTTTCTGCCGAGTAGTCTGAACTTATTCTTATTGATTCTCCCTTGAAGGAAACCTTTCTTTTCTCCCTGGCTGCTTTTAAAATTTTCTGTTTATCTTTGGTTTTGGTGAGCTTGATGGCAATATGTCTTGGTGTTTTTCTTTTTGGATCAATCTTAAATGGGGTTCGATGAGCATCTTGGATAGATATCCTTTCGTCTTTCATGATGTCAGGGAAGTTTTCTGTCAGGAGTTCTTCAACTGTTTTCTCTGTGTTTTCTGTCTCCCCTCCCTGTTCTGGGACTCCAATCACCTGCAGGTTATCCTTCTTGATAGAGTCCCACATAATTCTTAGGGTTTCTTCATTTTTTTAAATTCTTTTCTCTGATTTTTTTTCAGCTATGTTGGTGTTGATTCCCTGGTCCTCCAGATGTCCCAGTCTGCATTCTAATTGCTCGAGTCTGCTCCTCTGACTTCCTATTGCATTGTCTAATTCTGTAATTTTATTGTTAATCTTTTGGATTTCTACATGTTGTCTCTCTATGGATTCTTGCAACTTATTAATTTTTCCACTATGTTCTTGAATAATTTTTTTGAGTTCTTCAACAGTTTTATCAGTGTGTTCCTTGGCTTTTTCTGCAGTTATCCTAATTTCATTTGTGATATCATTAAGCATTCTGTAAATTAGTTTTTTATATTCTGTATTTGATAATTCCAAGATTGTATCTTCACTTGGGAAAGATTTTGATTCTTTTGTTTGGGGGGTTGGAGAAGCTCTCATGGTCTGCTTCTTTAAGTGGTTTGATATGGATTGTTGTCTCCGAGCCATCACTGGGAAACTAGTTTTTCCAGAAAATCCACTAAAAAAAAAATGCAGTCAGATCCCTATCAGAGTTCTCCCTGTGGCTCAGGCTATTCGGATGTTAATGAAGCCGCCTGCGTCCAGTCCAAATCCCGGCGGGACGGTTCTCCGGCTGGGACGCTGCTCTTCCTGCTCCAAGACCAGTCACTGCCTCCTGGGGACTTCTCCTACCGGCTGCGTCCCACGCCGCCCGCGGAACCGGCTGGTCCCCCTCCCGGGGTTAGTTCAGGGGAGTGGAGCAGCTCTCTGTGCTTGTGCCGTACCTGACTGGTACGCTGGCTCCAGGCTCTGGAAACAATCGCTGCTTCCCCGTATTAGTTCGTTCTCCGTCTCTAAATCTGTGTTTGTTGTTCAGGGTTCGTAGATTGTTATGTATGTGATCGATTCACTTGTTTTTCCGTGTCTTTGTTGTAAGAGGGATCCGAGGTAGCGTCTGCCTAGTCCGCCATCTTGGCTCCGCCTCTACTAGGCTGTTTTGACTACTGTGGTGGTATAATAGGTTTTAAAATCAGGTAGTGTGAGGCCTCCCACTTTGTTCTTCTTCTTCAGTAATGCTTTGCTTATCCAGGGCCTCTTCCCTTTCTGTATGAAGTTGATGATTTTTTCTCCAATTCATTAAAAAATGGCCTTGGAATTTGGATTGGCATTGCCTTGTATTTGTAGCTCGCTCTTTTTTTTTTTTTTTTGGGTAGAATAGACATTTTCACAATGTAAGTCTTTCACAATGTAGAGTCTTCCTATCCATGAGCAAGGTATGTTTTTCCTCTTAATGTAGGTCTCTTGGTTTCTTGCAGTAGGGTCTTGTAGTTTTTTTTTTTTTTTAGTTTAGGTCTTTTACCTCTCTTGTTGGATTCACTTATATGTATTGTATCTTCTGGGGGCTATTGTAAATGGCATTGATCTGGTGATTTCCTCTTCAAAGTTCTCTTTGTTGGTTTGGAGGAATCCAACTGATTTTTGTATGTTTATCTTGTATCCTGACACTCCGCTTAATTCTTCTATTAGTTCCAGTAGTTTTCTTGTGGATTCTTTGGGGTTTTCTGTGTGTAAGATCATATTGTCTGCAAATAGGAATAGTTTTACTTCTTCCTTACCAATTTGGATGCCCTTTAATTATTTTGCTAGCCTAATTGCTCTGGCTAGGGCCTCTAGCACAATGTTGAATAAGAGTGTTGATAAAGGGCATCTTTGTCTGGTTCTCGTTCTCAACAAATGCTTTCAGACTCTCTCAATTCAGGTTGGTGTGTTGGCTTTGTTTAAGTGCCCTTTATTATGTTGAGGAATTTTCCTTCTATTCCTATTTTGCTGGGAGTTTTTATCATGAATGGGTGTTGGTCTTTGTCAAATGCCTTTTCTGCATCAATTGATAATATCATGTGGTTCTTGTCTTTTGTTTTATTTATGTGATGGATTACATTGACTGCTTTTCTAATGCTGAACCATCGCTGCATACCTCGTATGAATCCCACTCGGTTATGGTGAATTTTGTGTGTGTGTGTGTGTTGTTGAATTCTGTTGGCTAGAATATTGTTGAGGATTTTTACGTCTATGTTCATGAGGGATATTGGTCTCTAATTTTCTTTTTTTATGGTGTCCTTACCTGGTTTTGGTATCAGGGTTATGCTGGCTTCATAGAATAAGCTCAGGAGTATTTTATCCTTTTCTATACTCTGAAATACCTTTAGTAGTAGTGGTGTTAACTGTTCTCTGAAAGTTTGGTAGAATTCTCCAGTAAAGCTGTCAGTGTTAGGGCTTTTATTTGTTGGAATTTTTCAAACTACCTCTTCAATCTCTTCTTTTGTTATAGGTTCATTTAGTTGTTCTACCTCCATTTATGTTACCTTAGCTAGGTGGTATATTTCTAGAAATTTGTCTATTTCCTCTAGGCTTTCAAATTTGTAGGAGTACAATTTTTTATTGTATTCTGTTATGATTCTTTTATAATTTCACTTGGGTTTATTGTCATCTTATCATTTATCTCATTTCTTATTTGAGTTATTTGCTTCCTCTCCTGTTTTTCTTTTGTCAGTTTGGCCAATGGTTTGTTGATTTTGTTGATCTTTTCAAAGAACCAGCTTTTGGTCTTGTTAGTGCTTTTAATTGTTTTTCTATTCTCTATTTCATTTATTTCTACTCTAATTTTTATTATTTCCTTTCTTTCTGGTGCCTGTGCGCATCTTTTGCTGCTCTCTTTCTATTTGATCAAGTTGTAGGATGAATATTTTGATTTTGGTCCTTCGTTCTTTTTGGATCCATGCATTTATTGCTATAAATTGACCTCTGAGCACTACTTTTGCTGTGTCCCAAAGGTTCTGGCAGGACGTGTTTTCATTCTTATTTGATTCCATGAATTTCTTTATTCTGTCCTTAATTTATTCTATAACCCAGTAGTTTTTGAGCAAGGTGTTGTTCAATTTCCATGTATTTGATTTTTTTTTTTTTACTTGATTTTTCTGTTATTGATTTCTACCTTTATGGCTTTATGGTCAGAAAGGATGCTTTGCAATATTTGACATTCTGAATTCTGTTAAAGCTTGCTTTGTGGCCCAATATATGGTCTTTTGTAGAGAATGTTCCATGTACGCTGGTAAAGAAAGTATACTTGGCTGCTGTTGGATGGAGTGTTCTGTGTATGTGAGATCAAGTCGGTTGATTGTGGCATTTAGATCTTGCATCCCTTTATTGAGCTTGTTTCTGGATGTTCTGTCCTTCACCGAAAGTGGTGTATTGAAGTCTCCTACTATTATTGTGGAGCTGCCGATCTCTCTTTTCAGTGCTGTTGGAGTTTGTTTTATGAGTTTTGGAGCTCTGTCATCAGATGTGTAAATATTTATTATGATTATGCCCACCCGGTGTATTCACCCTTTAATCATTATACAGTATCCTTCATTATCCTTTGCGGTGGCTTTTACTTTAAAATCTATTTTGTCAGAGATTAATATCGCCACTTCTGCTCTTTTTTTGATTGTTGTTTTCTTGGTGTGTTTTTCTCTATCCTTTGAGTTTTAGTTTGTGTCTTTGAGTCTAAGGTGTGTCTCTTGTAGGCAGCATATAGATGGATCATGTTTTTTAATCCGTTCTGCCACTCTCTGTCTCTTTATTGGTGCATTTAGTCCATTTACATTCAGTGTAATTATTGATAGGTATGAATTTAGTGCTGTCATTTCGATGTATTTTTTGTGTGTTATTGACAGTTTCTTTGTTCCACTTAATTTTCTGTGCTGGAGTCATTTTTCTTTATGTATTTTCTTTTCAACGTTTTCATTGTTGTTGATTTTTTCTTTATGATTTTCTTATTTTTTATTTTGCTGTGTAGGATTGTTAGTTTCCTTTGTTGTTACCTTAATATTTACCTCTATTTTTCTAACTTTAAACCAATCTTTTATTTCTTGATATTGCCTTGACTTACTCTCCATATGAAAGTTGTATGACTACATTATTTAGTTCCCCTTTTTTGTTTTAGTGTCGTCATCTCTTATATATTGATATCTCTGTTTCCCTGTTTTCAGTGTTTTAGCTTTGATTTATTTTTGTCACTTCTCTATCTTGGTTGATATCTGGTTGTTCTGTCCTTGTTCTAGTCTTGGGTTCTTATCGGGTATTATTGATTTTCTAACCAGAGGACTCCCTTTCTAACCAGAGGATTTCTTGTAATTTTGGTCTGGTTTTTGCAAATTCCCTAAACTTCTGTTTACCTGGAAATGCCATAATTTTGCCTTCATATTTTAGAGACAATTTTGCTGGATATATAATTCTTGGCTGGCAATTTTTTTTTCCTCCAAGGCTTTATATATAAAATCCCATTGCCTTCTTGCCTGCATGGTTTCTTTTGAGTAGTCAGAGCTTAGTCTTATTGATTCTCCTTTGTAGATGACTTTTCATTTATCCATAGCAGCTCTTAAAATTCTCTCTTTGTCTTTGCTTTTGGCGAGTTTGAATATAATATGCCTTGATGACTTTTTTAGGATTTACCCTGTGTGGGCTTCGATGAGCTTCTTGGATAGGTATCTTCTCATCTTTCTTGATATGAGAGCAGTTTTCTGCCAAGAAATCTTTAACAATTCTCTCTGTATTTTCTGTAATCCCCCTGTTCTTGTACTACAGTCACTTGTAGGTTATCCCTCTTGAAAGAGTCCACATGATTTTTAGGGTTTCTTCATTTTTTAAAACTCTTTTATCTGATTTTTCCTGAAATAAATTGGTGTCAAGTGCTTTGTCTTCAATCTCTCTAATTCTGACTTCCATTACCTCAATTGAGTTGTCAAATTCTGAAATTTTATTGTTAATCTTTTGGATTTGTTTGCTATCTTCCTGTGGGTTATTGCAGCCTGTTAAAATTCTCATTATGGTCTTATGTGACCTTCTCAAGATCCTCTGTTGCTTTCTGTGTGTTCCTTGGCTTAGTCTGCATTTTGCCTGATCTCCTTCCTGATCTTTTGGAAAGCTCTATATATTAATCTTTTGAATTCTATCTATGGTAATTCCAAGAAATTATCTTCCCCCGGGAGATTTCTTGGTTCTTTGTTTTGATCACTTGCTGAAGCCATCATGGTCTGCCTCTTTATGTGATTTCATATTTATTTTATGTTTGCTTACTGTGTCCTAGCTTCTTGTTTTATTTTGATATACCCAAATAGACTGGTCCTGTGAGCTACTTTGATTATTGGCATCTTTGAAGCTCTCACATCCTGTTATCAGGCATTTAGACCTGTTACCAGGAATGTGAGCCCAGGAGGCTGTTTACATTTCTCGTGTGGATTCAGCTCAGGTGTCCAGGTGGTCAGTCACCGAATGTGTGGTGCAGGCTCTTACCTACAGTCCTAGACAGGCAGGGGTGACTGAAGTAGGCACATGAGTTTGGCTGCAGTAGGGGTTCATGTGCTGAGCAAGCAGGAGGCTGATGGCTACCTCTGAGTGCTTGGATGGAAGCCATGTCCCAGTTCCCTAGAATGCGTGGGTGGGTGGGTTTTTCAGGCAGACTTTGGGCACCTAATGCCCTTGGCTATAATGACTGGGAGGCACCACTTATCCTTGGATCCTTGTCTCGGGTGGCTAGGTGGAGTGGGTGGAGTCACTAATCCTGAGGCCCTTGATGTCGGTAGGTGACTACTGTGCTTAATGATCAGAGTGGTATCAAATGTCATGAATCTGGGATTCCTCCTTAGCTGTTACAGTTGAAAATAGACTTCAGGTATATACTCTGTTGTAGTGTACTAATGAGGGCCTACACCATTGAAATGGGCACATGCAGGTCTAGGCAGGGGTTAAAGACATTCAAAGTCTGTGGGCCACCTTTGCTGTGCCTAGGCAAAGGGGCTGTGCCTGTTCTGAGTTCCTGGCTTAGGGGTGCTGGAAGATTATTTTTTCCTGTTTGTTAATTTGTTCCCCCTCCAAAGCCGGGAAAATCACTGAGGACCATGACGGTCCTACTTCTGGCCCAGGGGCACAGCAATTGCTGAAGCCAGACCAGGACTCGGAGCAGAGCGGGGAGGGGGCATGTAAATGGGAGAGAGGTACTTCCCAAAGGAGGGAGGGTTTTTTTTTGATCCATGCGGTAGCTTAGATGATTATACTTATCTTTCACCGATTCAGGGCTGCTTCTCCCTGGTTCTAGAGGCTGGAGCAGACTCTCTGCTGCCTGGTTTCTCCCAACGTGGAAAATGCATCCTGAGCCCTACTGTTTGCCTCGGCCTGAGTGTGCCAGCCAATCCAGCCTGCAGGGTGCTGGCCAGATCAGGTCTGGCAAATTCTTGCTGCTTCGGAACTGTCTTGCCCTCCTCCTGCTGGTCAGACTGACTCCTCAACTTTGTCTTTGATGTTCAGGACTCCTGGATTGTCATATATAATGGATTCACTTGTTTTTTCAGCTTGTTGTTTTAAAAGGGACCACAGGAAGCACTCTGACTACTCCTTCATCTTGTCCCCACCTCAGCACTATGAATTTTTAATTTCATGGTCTGATAAAATGTAAAGCTTTCTAAACCTGTGGCTTGCATATCTCCTTTTCCCAAAATAGAAAAGTAACTATGTTTTTGAGGACTGAAAAAATTGTTGTTTGCCAAAAGCACAGTAAACTTCTCCATTGTCTTTATTGCTTCAGAGAACAAGACATTTGTGAAATCATTTTATTTAAAAACTGATTTCAACACAAAATATCTGGCATATTTGGAAGAAACATGTTTTTGGTTTTCCTTCCTTTTTCTGCACAGTGAAATCTAGACACGTGAAGAAAAAGTTTTGGTAACCTTACGGATGTGTTTCATATCAAAGGATTTAAAATATGTCCCCCTTCACATTAAGTTTCTATCAGAATTTTTGTAACAAAAGCTATTTTTCTAAATCTTACATGCAATATATTTCAGGCTGAAATTTAGCATACAAACCATCTACGTTAGAAAATATAATTTAATTTAAAATATTTGATTTTTTAAAAAAATATTTGATAAAGGTCTACAAATTGATTTACTTTTATATATATTAGCTTAATTTTAAAAAACTATCAAAAACCTAAAATATTATATCTCAATTTTCTGAATGTGTTTTTCATGCAGAGATGCAAAATGTCAGGCATTTATTTTAGTTTTGTCTTTTCTAACCATCCTGGGAATTTTCCCAAGTCCAAAACTTCTACACAGCTTTCTTCTTATTCTTGCCTCATAGCCTACTACGACTGCTCCATAGTCCCATCGTCCTCAGGTATATGCTATGTAATATCCCACCAGTTGCCTATGAGTCGATTCTGACTAATGGTGACCTCATCTGTGCAGAGTGGAAACGCACTCCATAAGATTTTCATGGTTGTGGCCTTTTGGAAGCAGGTTGCCAGGCCTTTCCTCCAAGGTGCATGTGGCTGGTTTGAACAGTCAACCTTTCGGTTAGTAGCCAAGCATGCATCATTTGCACCACCAAGGACGCCATGTAATACACCAGTATTTCTCAACTCTAACTGCCTTAGAATTGCCTTGGGAGCTTAAAATACATCCACTTACCAGGTCCTTCCCCAAGCAAATAAATACGAATATCTGGAGGTGGTCAGGTCCTAGTTATCATAATGTAAAAAATTCCTTTTATAGACATTCAACCCCTCACTTACCTGCACCTACATCTGTGCAGCACAATGTGGTTCGAGAGAAATATACCACCATGCTGCTGGTCTCACTCTAAAACATATAACCACTCACCTCAAGGCATTGCCTGGCAATCACACTAGATACCCAGATCCATTCTCTCTCTTGGGCTCCCAGGTGATTCCTGCATACCTTCTTGCTCTTCTAAATTCTATGATCTACGCTCCTGTTCTCACTCTCATCGGAACAATCAGAAACAAATTTCCACCAGATACCCTCAATCCTGCATCTACCTACCCATTAACTCTGCTTTTGCTTCTTTTATAGATATGAATTACCAGTGCTTTTGTCTTCACTTGTGGGCTGATTTTCTCTCTTCATCCCTACTCAAGGCCATTGATACAGAATTTCTCTCCCATCTCCTGCATCATTTTTTTCATCTTTACTGGATCATTCCCACAAACATAGAAGTGTGCTATAATTTTTCTCATCTTAAAAAATAAAAATCTCTATTAAAAAATTAAAAATAATTATTTAAATAAATTAATAATTATTATTAATTATTAAAATAATTATTAAAATTTTTATTAAAAAATAAAATCTCTATTCAGCCTACTTCTTGCTTCAGCTTCCATCCCACTGCTTTACTCCCATTAAAGTAGATATATGTGAAAAACCTCAAAAATTGTCTGTTTGGTGGTCTGATTTTTCTTTTCCCGGTCTCTCTTTGAACTCACTTGAATAATGTTTTCACTTCTCCACCCCACTGAAATTGCAATTGACAAAGTCACTAATGACCTTCTAGCTACTAACCCTAATGGTCAATTCCAGGTCCTTATTTCTTTGCTCTATCTGCTACATTTGAAATATGGACTCACTCTTTCCTCCCTAAGCACTCTTTATTTGACTTCTATGACTCTACACTGTATTGGTTTTCTTACTATTCTCTACTCATACACCAAATCTCTTAACACTGCTGTGATCGGACCTCAGTCTTTAGGCTTCTTTTCTCTTACCTTACTCCATTAATGATCTTACCCTGTTTCATGTCTTTAAAAACCATCTATATGCTAATGAATCCAAAATTTACAACTCCAGCCTAGACTTCTCTCTCCCTTGAATCCCAGACTCGTACATTCACCTGCCTACTTGAAATTCCTCTTGGTTGTCCTACAGGCACCTCAATCTTAGTAATCCAGTAATAAACTTCCAAACTCACTGTCCAAATAGGCTTCTTTTAGATGCTTCAGCTATTCAAACCAAAAACCATAGAATCATCCTCAGCTACTCTGTTTCTCTTAAATGTCGCATCCAATTCCTCATGAACTCTTTGGAACTCTACCTTAAAAATATGTTCAGAATCTGATCACTTCTTACCACCTCCACAGTCACTAGCCTGGTATGAGACCCCAATATTTCTTCACAATATACTTAGATCAGCCTCTTCACTGCTCTCCCTCTTCAGGCCATATGTCCTTACAGTCTATCCTCAAACACAGCACCCAGAGTGATCTTGTTAAAATTTAAGTCAAATCATGTCACTCTTCTGATGAAAACACTCGATTGGTTACTCATCTTACAAATGGACTACAAGGAACTGACATATCTGACGTGAAACAAGCTTAATATCTCAAAGTTGAAAGATACTTTTGAAATATTCTCGAAACAACCAGAGTTTAAGCTATCTGAAGTTCTTTGACAGATTCCCAAAACACAGTTACGTAGTTGGTACATGCCGTTAGACAATTAACAAACAAACAACAACAACAACAAAAACCTACTTTTTTCTTAAACTCAGAATCAGTTAAAATAAGGAGTATACCAAATTTGGAACATGTACTATTACAAATAAAAATGTTATCATTTACAAGTGTGTCTCTGTGTGATGAAGGATTTTCTCAATATTATGAAATCAAAACAAAATACAGAAATTGTGGAAAGCATAAGGCAGTGGCAGAATTCTAGCTACCAGCTTCCTAATATTTCCTCCAAAAAATGATACAGAGCAAAAAGAAAGGAGAAGTATATCTCCCAAAAACAATAAAGTCAGTATACCTTGAGAACAGAGAATAGTGAAACTTCAAATGAACTGTGAATTAAAAAAAAAAAAAACTCAAGTGTATCTCTCCAGTACCAGCCCCAGCCTCTTTTCACAGCAAGACTTTGGAAGGGAGCAAGTGAAAGCAGACAGAAAAACTGCGAGGAGGGCAGAAAAGGGAGTGGGTCTCCAGTTGATCTGTATTGCCCAAAAGATTAAGTCTGCTCTAAATCAGAAAATGCTGTTAAAGTGTCTACCCAAAACAGAACAAGGACTAGGAAAGAGATTTCAAAATATATCACAGGCATGATGTAAAGGAGCTGTCTTTGAAATGCATAGTTTCTAGGGGAGAAAAAAGACAAAAAAGAACTGAGATGTGTCCTTTGGTCCTTGGAAGGTGAGGGAGAAAATAAAAGGGAAAATTTAAGGTCTTGCAAAACAAAAGAGAATTATCAAATGAAAGTACTCATAAACCTTCCTTTTGTAGAGAGAATGATGGTCTCCAGAAGATGCCCACATCCTAATTCCTGGAATCTATGAATATATTATCTCATTTGGCAAATTGCAATTAAGGTAGCAGATAAAATTAAGTTTGCTGATCAGTTGACCAGAAGCTCTGGTTGCTCAGTGGTTAAGTGCTTGACTGCTATTCAAAATGTCAACAGTTTGAACCCACCAGCTGTTCTGTGGGAGAAAGATGTGGCAGTCTGCTTCTGCAAAGATTTACAGCCTTGGAAATCCTATGAGCCAGTTCTACTCTGTCCTATAGGATTGCTATGAGTCAAAATTGACTCGACGGCAACAGGTTTGGTTTTTTTGGAATCAGCTAACCTTAGAATGGGGAGATGATCCTGGATTATCTGGGTGTATCCAATGTAATAACAAGGGTCCTTAAATGGGAAGAAAGAGGAAGAAGAGTCAGTGTTGTAGTGATGTGATGTGAGAAAGATTCAACTGGTCATGCTGGCTTTGAAGGTTGAAGTAGCCACTGAGGAGTCTAGCTCCTGATTCAAAGCCTGTGTGTGAGTTGTTCAGGCCTGACCAGAAACAATTATAAGGCTTTACCTGGCAGACTTCAGGAGGAAAGCCACCCCCCCGAACCAGACTTGGTGCACAGTCAATGCACTGCAGTCTCTGAGGAGAGTGGCAATCTAGGACTCAGCCCCTCATCCTCCACCAGCCATGCTCTTTCTCTTATCTGCATTCCTATTCTAGACACCTAGATATGGAGGCCTCTTTTTTGGAGGCCTCAGGCAGCTCCCATGAAGCTTCCTTATCAAGGGAAGGGGGCAATTTAAAGATGCTTTTCCCCACTCTGGCTCAGTACTCAGTACTTTCCCACTACTAGTCTTTCTCCCTCACCCTTTCACTGCCTCTGGGGTCTATAAAACTGGAGGGACCTTTTATTCAGGGCTCCTTCAACAGCGAGATGGGTCCCCATGTCTGCGCTGATCCATTTGAGCCTCCCCTGGGGCTGTCCCTGTGGATATATGGAACAGGGGGAGTCAGCACCTTCTCTGGGTTTAATCTGTTGTTTATACTATTACAGTAAGTGTTAATAGCTTGACTATTACTTTCATTTTGGCTCTTGGTCTTAATTGGTTATACCAACACCTGATAGCTCAGTTCTCTCCAGCTCAGCTCAGTGCCTTGACAGCCATGAGACACAGAACGTGGGCAATTTCTAGAAGCTGGAAAAGGCAACAAACTGATTGTCCCCTAGAGCCCCCAGAATGCAGCCCTGCCAACACATTGATTTTGGGCCATTAAGGCACATTTTGGACTCACCTCCAGAATTTTAAGTTAATAAATATGTGTCTCTTAAGCCACTAAATTTATAGTAATTTGTTACAGGAGCAATAGGAAACTAATATACCTCCACACATAACCCCTTCATACACCGTTAAAACAACCAAAAAGTGCCTGAACTTTAACATATTAACAAAAGAAGGCATCCTTAAATTGAGAATCTTGAAAAACATCCCCATATCTTAGTGGTGCAATGGTTAAGTGCTTGGCTACTAACTGAAAGGCTGGCTGTTGAAACCCACCAGCCACTCCATGGGAGAAAAGAGCTGACACGCTGCTTCTATAAAGATTTCAGCCTAGGAAACCCCATAGGGCAGTTCTACTCTGTCATATAGGTTTGCTATGAGTCCAAATTGACTTGACTGCATACAACAACAACTAAAACCATAAAAATGAGCAAAAGTAAGGTCAACAAGTCCCCTCCCCCCCCCCAAAAAAAACAGGGCAATTCATATACATCAACTAGAAGAAATTCTTGTTCTCAGAAAATAACCATGAAAGACAAGGTAAGTATAGTTCAACACACCAAACAGAAATAGATATACTCGTATACTCAAAGAAAGCATTTGAGGATATGTAAAACTAGCTGGAATCAGAAACTCAAAAGCTAAAAATAGAAATGGAAAAAAAAGGGGGGAGTAGGGAGGGTGTAGAAAAGAATTGATTGAAATCAGGAAAGAATAAATTGAAGGTACCCAAGGGAATATAGACTTAAATGAAAATCTATTAAGTGGCATTGAAAAAAATGTAAAAAAAAAAAAATTTTTTTTAAATGACGAGAAGATAGAAGTTAAAAAGATCAGAGAGGAAATACTGGAAGTGAAAGACATGCAAAGAAGGAATAATATTCATGTTTTAGAAGTCCCTGGAGTGGAAAACAAAACAACAAAGCAGAGATTGTATTTAATATTTAAAACTATAATCCCTCCAAACCTCTAGCTTTCCAGAAATAAAAAAGTTCTGAATCTATACATTCACAGGATGCTTGGACAAATTAACTCCGAATGATATACTCCAAGACACATCATGATAAAACCATTAGATTTCAAAGGTAAAGATAGAATTCTCAAGGCTTCTAGGCAATAGGACAAAATGACTTATAAAGGGAAGAGAACTAGAATGGCATCAGACATTTCAAAAACAACATACGAATCTAGGCACCTTAAAGCAATATTTAAAAAAATAATAATGTAAGAAGGTGTGAACCAAGAATTTTATAACTGTCTAAGCTGCCTTCAAATTATCAAGAATACAGAAAAATCATTTTCAGCATACAAGAACTTAGGGAATTCTGCATCCATCATCACTTCCTGAGGAATCTACTAGATGAAGAGCTTCTCCAACCGAGTGATGACTGAAAAAAACTTCAGTAAAAAATTGATGGTCCAATAGCCAACATCATCCTAAATGGAGAGACTCTGAAAGCATTCCCCTTAAGAACAGGAACCAGACAAGGATCATCACTTATTCAATACTGTGCTGGAGGTCTTCGCCAGAGCAATAAGGCAAGAAAAAGAAATAAAGGGCATCCAAACTGGTAAGGAAGAAGTAAAACTGTCCCTATTTGTGGATGATATATATTATACATAGAAATCCCAAAAGACTCCATGAGAAAACTACTGGAACTAATAGAAGATTTCAACAAAATAGCAGGATACAAGATAAATGTACAAAAATCAGTTGGATTTCTCCTACACCAACAAAGAGAACTTCAAAAAGGAAATCACCCAATCAATACAATTTACAATAGCCCCCAAGAAGAAAAAATACTTAGGAATAAACCTAACTGGGAATGTAAAAGTCCTATACAAAAAAAAAAAAAAAAAAAAAACCTGCAAAACACTACTGCAAGAAACCAAAGAAACCTACATAAGTGCAAAAACACACCATACTCATGGATAGGAAGACTCAACATTGTGAAAATGTCAGTTGTACCCAAAGTGATCTACAGGTACAATGCAATCCCGATCTAAATTCCAATGACATTTTTTAATGAGATGAAGAAACAAATCACCAACCACACATGGAAAGGAAAGAGGCCCAAATAAGTAAAGCATTACTGAAGAAGAACAAAGTGAGAGGCCTCACACTACCTGATTTGGAACCTGTTATACTGCCACAGTAGTCAAAACAGCGTGATAGTGGCACAACAGATACATAGACAAATGGGACAGAATTGAGAACCCAAACATAAATTCATCCACCTATAGCAGCTGATATTTGACAAAGACCCAAAGTCCATTAAATGGGGAAAAAACAGTCTCTAACAAATGGTGCTGGCATGACTGGATATCCATCTGCAAAAAAATGAAACAAGATCCATACCTCACACCATGTACAAAAACTGACTCAAAATGGATCGAAGACCTAAATATAAAGTCTAAAATGATAAAGATCATGGAGGAAAAAACAGGGACAACACTCGGAGCCCTAACACATGACACAAACAGAATAAAAAACACAAACAGAACACAAAACATAAATAACAATGCACAAACACCAGAAGAGAAACAAGATAACTGGGAGCTCCTAAAAAAATCAAACACTTTGTGCTCATCAAAAGATTTCACCAGGGCGGGGCCAAGATGGCGGACTAGGTAGACGCTACCTCATATCCCTCTTGCAACAAAGACTCAGAAAAACAAGTGAATCGATCATGTACATAACAATCTACGAACCCTGAACAACAAACACAGATTTAGAGAAGGAAAACGAACAAATACAGGGAAGTAGCAATTGTTTTCAGAGCCTGGAGCCAGAGTCCCAGTCAGGTAACCTTTAGTGCCCGATTTAGGGCAGAGCCCAGGGGAGCTGACGGCACAAACAAGGGGCCCAGCCCTACCCCCCTGAACTCACCCCGGGAGGGGGCCCAGCTGGTTCGCGCAGGTGGTGTGGCGTCGCAGCCGGTGGGAGAAGACCCCGGGAGGCAGTGACTGGTCTTGGAGCTGGGAGAGCAGTGTCCCAGCTGGGGAATCGTGCCGCCCGGCATTTGACTGGGCGCTGTCACGGCACAAGCACAGGGAGCTGCTCCACTCACCTGAACTAACCCCGGGAGGGGGCCCAGCCAGTTCGCGGAGTCAGCATGGCGACATGGCTAGGGGGTCAAGAAGTCCCCGGGAAGCAGCGACTGATTTTGGAGCCGGAAGTAAAGCGTCCCAGCAGGGGAACCTTGATGCTAGGATTTGGACTGGCAGCGGAGGATCTGACCGTGACTTCAGCGGGCCAGACCCCCGGGGGCAATCTCCACACAGCCAGCACACATAGGTGACACGCCCCGCAGGAATCTCAGATATAATAGTCATTCCAAGCCAGACAAGCAACTCTGGCTATATTCTGAGGTGCTACTCTCCTATCTCTCTGATCCCTCCCCCACCCTCCCCAGGCGGCTTCATTAACATTGGAATTGCCTGAGCCAGAGGGAGAATGGCTCCGGCTCTGCGGTGGCTTTGCTTCCCCCCCACCTTTTTTTTTCTTTTGGTCTTTTCCTAACCCACTCTTTCGGCCTGAGAGAAGGAACAACAACAACAAAAAAAAAACCAGGGACCAAAAATCCACCCCTAATTGGACTAAAAACACAGAACCAGCTACAGCCAAGCATATATGATCCAAATCTCAGGCTTTCATCCTTACAGGGAACAAGGTGGCAGTTATAATCCAAAGGCAATTCTGGTAGGGATCTGACTGCATTTTTTTTTAGCGGATTTTCTGGGAAAACTAGTTTCCCAGTGATGGCTCGGAGACAGCAGTCCATATCAAACCACATAAAGAAGCAGACCATGACAGCCTCTACAACCCCCCAAACAAAAGAATCAAAATCTTTCCCAAATGAAGATACAATCCTGGAATTATCAGATACAGAATATAAAAAACTAATTTACAGAATGCTTCAAGACATCACAAACAAAATAAGGCAAACTGCAGAAAAAGGCAAGGAACACACTGATAAAACTGTTGAAGAACTCAAAAAGATTATTCAAGAACATAGTGGAAAAATTAATAAGTTGCAAGAATCCATAGAGAGACAACATGTAGAAATCCAAAAGATTAACAATAAAATTACAGGATTAGACAACGCAATAGGAAGTCAGAGGAGCAGACTCGAGCAATTAGAATGCAGACTGCGACATCTGGAGGACCAGGGAATTAACACCAACATAGCTGAAAAAAAAAATCAGATAAAAGAATTAAAAAAAATGAAGAAACCCTAAGAATCATGTGGGACTCTATCAAGAAGGATAACTTGCGTGTGATTGGAGTCCCAGGACAGGGAGGGAGGACAGAAAACACAGAGAAAATAGTTGAAGAACTCCTGACAGAAAACTTCCCTGACATCATGAAAGACGAAAGGATATCTATCCAAGATGCTCATCGAACCCCATTTAAGATTGATCCATAAAGAAAAACACCAAGACATATTATCATCAAACTTGCCAAACCAAAGATAAAGAGAAAATTTTAAAAGCAGCCAGGGAGAAAAGAAAGGTTTCCTTCAAGGGAGAATCAATAAGAATAAGTTCAGACTACTCGGCAGAAACCATGCAGGCAAGAAGGGAATGGGATGACATATACAGAGCACTGAAGGAGAAAAACTGCCAACCAAGGATCATATATCCAGCAAAACTCTCTCTGAAATATGAAGGCGAAATTAAGATATTTACAGATAAACACAAGTTTAGAGAATTTGCAAAAACCAAACCAAAGCTACAAGAAATACTAAAGGATATTGTTTGGTCAGAAAACCAATAATATCAGATATCAGCACAACACAAGGTCACAAAACAGAACATCCTGATATCAACTCAAATAGGGAAATCACAAAAACAAATTAAGATTAATTAAAAAAAAATACTCATAACAGGGAATCATTGAAGTCAATATGTAAAAGATCACAAAATCAAAAAGAGGGACTAAATACAGGAGGCATAGAACTGCCATATGGAGAGTGATACAAGGCGATATAGAACAATACAAGTTAGGTTTTTACTTAGAAAAATAGGGGTAAATAATAAGGTAACCACAAAGAGGTATAACAACTCCATAACTCAAGATAAAAGCCAAGAAAAACGTAACGACTCAACAAACATAAAGTCAAACACTACGAAAATGAGGATCTTACAATTTACTAGGAAAAACGTCTCAGCACAAAAAAGTATGTGGAAAAATGAAATTGTCAACAACACACATAAAAGGCATCAAAATGACAACACTAAACACTTGTTTATAATTACCCTGAATGTAAATGGACTAAATGCACCAATAAAGAGACAGAGAGTCTCGGACTGGATATAGAAACACGATCCGTCTATATGCTGCCTACAAGAGACACACCTTAGCCTTAGAGACACAAACTAAAACTCAAAGGATGAAAAAAAATATATCAAGCAAACAATAAGCAAAAAAGAAGAGGAGTAGCAACATTAATTTCTGACAAAATAGACTTTAGACTTAAATCCACCACAAAGGATAAAGAAGGACACTATATAATGATAAAAGGGACAATTGACCAGGAAGACATAACCATATTAAATATTTATGCACCCAATGACAGTGCTGCAAGATACATAAGTCAAATTTTAACAGAACTGAAAAGTGAGATAGACACCTCCACAATTATAGTAGGAGACTTCAACACACCACTTTCGGAGAAGGACAGGACATCCAGTAAGAAGCTCAATAGAGACACGGAAGACCTACTTACAACAATCAACCAACTTGACCTCATTGACTTATACAGAAGTCTCCACCCAACTGCTACAAAGTATACTTTTTTTTCTAGCGCACATGGAACATTCTCTAGAATAGACCACATATTAGGTCATAAAACAAACCTTTGCAGAGTCCAAAACATCAAAATATTACAAAGCATCTTCTCAGACCACAAGGGAATAAAACTAGAAATCAATAACAGAAAAACTAGGGAAAAGAAATCAGATACTTGGAAACTGAACAATACCCTCCTGAAAAAAGACTGGGTTATAGAAGACATCAAGGAGGGAATAAGGAAATTCATAGAAAGCAACGAGAATGAAAATACTTCCTATCAAAACCTCTGGGACACAGCAAAAGCAGTGCTCAGAGGCCAATTTATATCGATAAATGCACACATACAAAAAGAAGAAAGAGCCAAAATCAGAGAACTGTCCCTACAACTTGAATAAATAGAAACTGAGCAACAAGAGAATCCATCAGGCACCAGAAGAAAACAAATAATAAAAATTAGAGCTGAACTAAATGAACTAGAAAACAGAAAAACAATTGAAAGAATTAACAAAGCCAAAAGCTGGTTCTTTGAAGAAATTAACAAAATTGATAAACCATTGGCTAGACTGACTAAAGAAATACAGGAAAGGAAACAAATAACCCGAATAAGAAACGAGAAGGACCACATCACAACAGAACCAAATGAAATTAAAAGAATCACATCAGATTATTACGAAAAATTGTAGTCTAACAAATTTGCAAACCTAGAAGAAATGGATCAATTCCTGGAAAAAGACTACCTACCTAAACTAACACATTCAGAAGTAGAACAACTAAATAGACCCATAACAAAAAAAGAGATTGAAACGGTAATCAAAAAACTCCCAACAAAAAAAAGCCCTGGCCCGGACGGCTTCACTGCAGAGTTCTACCAAACTTTCAGAGAAGAGTTAACACCACTACTACTGAAGGTATTTCAAAGCATAGAAAATGACGGAATACTACCCAACTCATTCTATGAAGCCACCATTTCCCTGATACCAAAACCAGGTAAAGACATTACAAAAAAAGAAAATTACAGACCTATATCCCTCATGAACATAGATGCAAAAATCCTCAACAAAATTCTAGCCAATAGAATTCAACAACATATCAAAAAAATAATTCACCACAATCAAGTGGGATTTATACCAGGTATGCAAGGCTGGTTTAATATCAGAAAAACCATTAATGTAATCCATCACATAAATAAAACAAAAGACAAAAACCACATGATCTTATCAATTGATGCAGAAAAGGCATTTGACAAAGTCCAACACCCATTTATGATAAAAACTCTCACCAAAATAGGAATTGAAGGAAAATTCCTCAACATAATAAAGGGCATCTATGCAAAGCCAACAGCCGATATCACTCTAAATGGAGAGAACCTGAAAGCATTTCCCTTGAGAACGGGAACCAGAGAAGGATGCCCTTTATCACTGCTCTTATTCAGCATCATGCTAGAAGTCCGAGCCAGGGCAATTAGGCTAGACAAAGAAATAAAGGGTATCCGGATTGGCAAGGAGGAAGTAAAATTATCTCTATTTGGAGATGACATGGTCTTATACACAGAAAACCCTAAGGAATCCTCCAGAAAACTACTGAAACTAATAGAAGAGTTTGGCAGAGTCTCAGGTTATAAGATAAACATACAAAAATCACTTGCATTCCTCTACATCAACAAAAAGAACATCGAAGAGGAAATAACCAAATCAATACCATTCAGAGTAGCCCCCAAGAAGATAAAATACTTAGGAATAAATCTTACCAAGGATGTAAAAGACCTATACAAAGAAAACTACAAAGCTCTACTACAAGAAATTCAAAAGGACATACTTAAGTGGAAAAACATACCTTGCTCATGGATAGAAAGACTTAACATAGTAAAAATGTCTATTCTACCAAAAGCCATCTATACATATAACACACTTCCGATCCAAATTCCAATGTCATTTTTTAATGTGATAGAGAAACAAATCACCAATTTCATATGGAAGGGAAAGAAGCCCCGGATAAGTAAAGCATTACTGAAAAAGAAGAAGAAAGTGGGAGGCCTCACTCTACCTGATTTCAGAACCTATTATACAACTACAGTAGTCAGAACAGCCTGGTACTGGTACAACAACAGGCACATAGACCAATGGAACAGAATTGAGAACCCAGATATAAATCCATCCACGTATGAGCAGCTGATATTTGACAAAGGACCAGTGTCAGTTAATTGGGGAAAAGACAATCTTTTTAACAAATGGTGCTGGCATAACTGGATATCCATTTGCAAAAAAATGAAACAGGACCCATACCTCACACCATGCACAAAAACTAACTCCAAGTGGATCAAAGACCTAAACATAAAGACTAAAACGATAAAGATCATGGAAGAAAAAATAGGGACAACCTTAGGAGCCCTAATACAAGGCATAAACAGAATACAAAACATTACCAAAAATGACGAAGAGAAACCCGATAACTGGGAGCTCCTACAAATCAAACACCTATGCTCATCTAAAGACTTCACCAAAAGAGTAAAAAGACCACCTACAGACTGGGAAAGAATTTTCAGCTATGACATCTCCGACCTGCGCCTGATCTCTAAAATCTATATGATTCTGTCAAAACTCAACCACAAAAAGACAAACAACCCAATCAAGAAGTGGGCAAAGGATATGAACACACACTTCACTAAAGAAGAGATTCAGGCAGCTAACAGATACATGACAAAATGCTCTCGATCATTAGCCATTAGAGAAATGGAAATTAAAACTACGATGAGATTCCATCTCACTCCAACAAGGCTGGCATTAATCCAAAAAACACAAAATAATAAATGTTGGAGAGGCTGCGGAGAGATTGGAACTGTTATACACTGCTGGTGGGAATGTAAAATGGTACAACCACTTTGGAAATCTATCTGGCGATATCTTAAACAGTTAGAAATAGAACTACCATACAACCCAGAAATCCCACTCCTCGGAATATACCCTAGAGATAGAAGAGCCTTCACACAAACAGATATATGCACACCCATGTTTATTGCAGCTCTGTTTACAATAGCAAAAAGCTGGAAGCAACCAAGGTGTCCATCAACGGATGAATGGGTAAATAAATTGTGCTATATTCACACAATGGAATACTACGCATCGATAAAGAACAGTGACGAATCTGTGAAACATTTCGTAATGTGGAGGAACCTGGAAGGCATTATGCTGAGTGAAATTAGTCAGAGACAAAAGGACAAATATTGTATAAGACCACTATTATAAGATCTTGAGAAATTGTATAAACTGAGAACACATACTTTGTGGTTACGAGGGGGGGAGGGAGGGAGAGGGTTTTTTATTGATTAATTAGTAGATAAGAACTGCTTTAGGTGAAGGGAAGGACAACACTCAATACATGGAAGGTCAGCTCAATTGGACTGGACCAAAAGCAGTTTCCAGGATAAAATGAATGCTTCAAAGGTCAGCGGAGCAAGGGCGGGGGTTTGGGGACCATGGTTTAAGGGGACTTTTAAGTCAATTGGCAAAATAATTCTATTATGAAAACATTCTGCATCCCACTTTGAAATGTGGCGTCTGGGGTCTTAAATGCTAACAAGCGGCCATCTAAGATGCAGCAATTCGTCTCAACCCACCTGGATCAAAGGAAAATGAAGAACACCAAGGTCACACAACAACTAAGAGCCCAAGAGACAGAAAGGGCCACATGAACCAGAGACCTACATCATCCTGAGACCAGAAGAACTAGTTGGTGCCCGGCCACAATCGATGACTGCCCTGACAGGGAGCACAGCAGAGGACCCCTGAGGGAGCAGGAGATCAGTGGGATGCAGACCCCAAATTCTCATAAAAAGACCATACTTAATGGTCTGACTGAGACTAGAGGAATCCCGGCAGCCATGGTCCCCAGACCTTCTGTTGGCCCAGGACAGGAACCATCCCCGAAGACAACTCATCAGACATGAAAGGGACTGGACAGTGGGTGGGAGAGAGATGCTGATGAAGAGTGAGCTAATTATATCAGGTGGACACTTGAGATTGTGTTGGCATCTCCTGTCTGGAGGGGGGATGGGAGAATAGAGAGAGTGGGAAGCTGGCAAAATTGTCATGAAAGGAGAGACTGGAAGGGCTGACTCATTAGGGGGAGAGCAAGTGGGCGTATGGAGTAAGATGTATGTAAACTTATATGTGACAGACTGACTTGGTTTGTAAACATTCACTTGAAGCTCAATAAAAGTTAACACAAAAAAAATAGAGATTTCACCAAAAGAATAAAAAGAGAACCTACAGACTGGGAAAAAATTTTTGGCTATGGCATATCCCATAAGACTCTAATCTCTAAAATCCACAAGATACTGCAATACCTCAACAACAAAAAGACAAATAACCCAATTAAAAAATGGGCAAAGGATCTGAACACATACCTCACCAAACAAGACATTCAGGCAGCTAGCAGATACATGAGGAAATGCTCATGATCATTAACCATTAAACCCAGACTGAGAAATGCAAATCAAAACTACAATGAGATACCATCTCACCCCAACAAGGCTGGCACTAATCTAAAAAACACAAAATAAATGCTGGAGATGTTGTGGAGAGACTGAAACACTTATGCAGTGCTGGTGGGAATGTAAAATGGTGCAGCCACTTTGGAAATCCATTTGGAGCTTCCTTAAAAAGCAAGAAATAGAAGTTCCATATGATCTAGCAATCCCACTCCTTGGAATATATCCTAGAGAAAAAAGAGCTGTCACACAAATAGACATATGCACACCTATGTTCATTGCATCACTGTTCACAATAGCAAAAAGATAGAAACAACCTAGGTGCTCATCAATGGATGAATGGATAAACAAACTATGGTACATACACATGAAGGAATACTATGCAATGATAAAGAACAATGATGAATCCATGAAATATCTCACAACACGGATGAATATGGAGGGCATTATGCTAAGTGAAATTAGTCAGTTGCAAAAGGATAAATATTGTATGAGACCACTACTATAAGGACTCCATAAAAGGTTTAAATACAGAAGAAAACATTCTTTGATGGTTACGAGGGAGGGGAGGAATGGGAGGGAAAAACATAAGTGGTAACTTTGGTGAAGGGTAAGACAATACTCAATACTGGGGAAGCCAGCACGACTTGTCCAAGGTAAGGTAATGGAAGCTTCATAGACACATTCAAATTCCCTGAGGGACCAAATTACTGGGCTGAGGGCTCTGGGGACCATGGTCTCAAGGAACATCTAGCTCAATTGGCATAGTTTATAAAGAAAATGTTCTATATTCCACTCTGATGAGTAGCATCTGGGATCTTAAAAGCTTGTGGGTGGTCATCTAAGATACTCCACTGGCCTCACACTGTCTGGAGCAAGGGAGAATGAAGAAAACAAAAGACACAGGGAAAGATTAATCCAAGGGACTAATGGACCAAAACTACCATAGCTTCCACAGGACTGAGTCCAGCACAACTAGATGGTGTCCAGATACCACCACTCACTGGCCCGACAGGGATCACAATGGAGGGTCCCAGACAGAGCTGGAGAAAAATGTAGAAAATTCTAACTCAGAAAAAAAAAAAGGCCAGAATTACTGATCTAACAGAACCTGGAGAAACCCTAGAGCATGGCCCTGGATACCCTTATATCTCAGTAATGAAGTCACTCCTGAGGTTCACCCTTCAGCCAAAGCTTGGACAGGCCCATAAAACAAAATGAGACTAAATGAGCACACCAGCCCAGGGGCAAGGACAAGAAGGCAGGAGGGGACAGGAAGGGTGGTAGTAGGGAACCCAAGGTCAAGAAGGGGAGAGTGTTGACATATCGTGGGGCTGGCAACTAATGTTACAAAACAATATGTTTTGTGAGAAACTTGTTTGTCCTATAAACCTAAAGTACAAAAAAAAAAGAGAAAAAACTAGAAAAAGAATAGCAAAATAGACCAAAAGAAGTGCAACAAAGGGAAAAATAAAGATTAAAGCAGAAGATAGTGATGTAGAGTATGGAAAAACAATAAATTTAATTAATAAGTAAAAATTTTGTTGCATTTCAATTAACAGACAAACCATTAGCTAACTTGATCAAAAAAAATAGAATGCACAAATATAAATGTAAGACATGACAGTGGTGAAATAAACATAGAAAGAAGAATTCTAAAACTATTACGAGACCACTTGGCGGATATCTATGCAAATAAATCTGAAAAACTAGACAAAAAATGGATAACAGAGGGAAATACAGGTTACCAAATTTGACTTCATTTGATTTAGGAAAACCAATTTCCACAAAAGAAATAGAGAATGTTACTAAGAACTACCCTACAAAACCTAAGTCCCTGGGTGGTGCAAATGGTTTGTGCTGGGCTACTAACCAAAAGGTTGACAGTTCCAATCCACCCAGCTGGGCAAAGAAAGAAAGGCCTGGAATAAGATTATAGCCATTGAAAAGCCTATGAAGTTCAGATCTCTCTGACATACGTGAATTGCCATGAGTCAGAATAGAGTCAGTGGCAACAGGTTACCCCCACAAAACAGCACCAGGAGAGATGGTGTCACAAGAGAATTCTACCAAATCTTGAAAGTCTGGATAATCCAAATGCTCCACAAATTATTCTGGAACATTGAGAAAAGAAGGAAAACTTGCTAATTCCTTTAAAAAAGCCCATTGCCGTTGAGTTGATTCCTACCCATAGCGACCCTATGGGAAAGAACTGCCCCATACCGTTTCTGAGGAGTGCCTGGTGGATCTGACCTTTTGGTTAGCAGCCGTAGCTCTTAACCACTATGCCACCAGGGTTTCCAGTTCCTTTTAAGGGGCAAATACAACACTGATACCTAAAACTGCTAATGGCAGTACAAAAAGGAAAATTACAGACCAATATTCTTTTTTTTTAATCACTCATGAATGTTGATGTAAAAATATTAGCAAACAGAATCCAATACCACATTAAGAAATAGTATACCATGACCAAGTGGGATTTATTCCAGGAATGCAAGCCAGATTCAATATCAGGAAATTCATTTATATAATACACTATGTTAATAGGCAAAAATTACATGAATATCTCCATATGCTGAAAAAAATTCAACAAAATTAATGCCCATTTGAGATCAGAAATACTCTGGAAAATAGAAATTGAGGGATACCTGCTTATTGTGATAAAATTCATAAACCTTGATCTTAAAGCTAGTATCTTATTTAATGAAGAATCACTAGAAATATTTCCACCAAGAACAGGAACAAAGACAAGGACGCCCACCATCTTCACTATTATTTGACATTGTAAAAAGAAGCATTAGAAGGTAAGATTTCACAAAATAAATCAATTAGAGGCAAAAGAATGGTAGCGTAGAAATGAAACAATCTCTATACGCAATTGAGTGGTAGTATACCTGAAAACTCATATGAAGTAATATGGTGTTATTTCCAGGATATACTGAAAGTGTGTATGGGGGGGAACTGAATGGTACAAACCAGCATCTGTAGTATGCTACTATACACGTAAGAATGAAAGGATATAAGAAAATGTACATGTATCTGCTCATTTGTGCAAAAAAAAAAAAAAAATTGTACAAAAAGGATAAACCAGAAATGGAAGAAATTGGTTACTTGCAGGCGGTGGGTAGAAAAGAGCTGGAAAGAAGGGAGAAATGACAACAGGTTAATAGGGAGGAGGAAAGGACAGCAATTCTCTGAATGTACTTTTTGTATAATTCTGACAGACCCATCCATATTAAAGTCTTACAGAACTAAAAAATTTTAAAAAACCTGCATGTGGAAAAAACACAAAATAGAATGCAAACAGCAACAGATAAACCTATGTTATAAAAAAAAATCAGTATAAATAACACTGAAGGAGATGGAGAAGAAAATATGAAGGAGATTGGAAAGAAAACTAACTTAAGTAACTTTGGAAAACAGTGTTTTGACTGGATAATATAAGGCTGTGGGGTTTACAATTAAGTTTATCCAAAGAATTTGGTCTTTGTCCTTGGTTCCTGAGAGATGACTTCTAAAACCTTGAAATTTCCCCAGTGATTAAAGTGTCTTTTATCTATAACGGCTCCAGATCACTCCTGAGAGCTTACACTAATGAGTGACTCTTGGGTACGGACTGGTCGGGCCAGAAAGACCTAGGACATGATATCAGCCCAACCTCAGGGATGGGGTCTGAAGGATGATTCGATCACTTATATCTATGTAATGAGGCCCCAGTAAAGGCTCTGGACATAGACCATATACTTCTGGTGGGAATATAAAATAAGCACTTTAGAAAAAGGTTTGGCAGTTTCTAGACCTACCATAGTTTCTAGACCTACCATACGACCCTCTCACTCCATTCCTACATATTCACTCCCCCCACTGCAGAATGAAAACGTACGTTTGTAGGAAGACTTGTACAGGTATGTCCATAGCAGTTTGATTTGTAATAGCTAAAAACTGGAAACAAACCAAATGGCTATCAAGAAGTAAATGGATTAAAACAATTCTGATATGTCCACATAAAAAAGGGAATATTATTTAGCAATTAAAATGAACTATTAACAAAAATGTCATCCAGCCAATAGTGAGAGAAAGCAGATAGATGATTGCTTTGGTATGTGGGGAGGGGCAGGAGAATGAAATATTACAAAATGATACAAGGAAATATTTGTGAGTAATGCTTAGGTATATTATCTTTGTTGTGTTGATGATTTTACATGTGAATATACACGTCAAAAAGTATTAAATTGTACATGTCAAATATATGCAGTTTATTATGTCAATTGTACCTTAACAAAGATATGCACCTACTCCTCACTTATTGACTCTCGTTATCCGACATTTCACATTTGCAACAAAAGTAAAAAACCTATTATGTGGCTATTTTGCACATTAATGACGTACATCTGGCAGTAACGAACGCGGAGGTACAAGGCGAGAGTAACGTTGGCTGTGTTGGGTAAGGATATGTGTCGGCTTGGGTGGGCCATGATTCTCAGTGGTTTGGCAGGTATGTAATGATGCAATTTGGCAATTATGTAATGATGTAGTCATCCTCCATTTCGTGATCTAATGTGGCCGTCCTCCATTTTTGCATAATGCTGATTTTCTCAAGACGACCTCGTCTTTGGAACCTAACCATGTCGATAAGTGAGGGAGCAGGTGTGTATCTATCTATCTATCTAGAGAGGTGGAGAGAAAGAGAAGAACTCGAAGAAGAAAAGTAAAGTGAGTACCGACGCAAAATAAAACCAAAACAGCCACTTATAAGTCTCAATCTCAAATTTTTGTCCTCATGGAAATACTCTGTTTTTCTCACAGATTGTCTTTACAAGTAATCTATATTTCAACTTGTAAATTGAGTTTAAATAAATGGACTACTGGTATGATGTGTTTCATAGATGGAAGTTCCACAATTTTTTTTTAAGGGATTTATTGTTTAAGTGGTTAAAGCACTCGGCTACTGACCGAAAAGTTGGCGGTTCAAGCCCATGAGCCCCTCCGTGAGAGAAAAGACCTGGAGATCTGCTCCCATAAAGGCTACAGCCTAGGAAACCCTATGGGGCAGTTTTGCTCTGACTTGATGGCACACAATAACAACAAAAATATTGTAAAACCACTGGGTATGTGGCACTCACAAAAAAAGCCTGGCTTAAATGAACCTGTGCATTTATTAGAGGTCACGCTGATGCATTTGACTCATCAATTATTATCATGGATCGGTGATTTACAAACTGTTCCCCTCAGAGCCTTAGACAAGCTGACCTATCTGTGTACCCCATTTCCACTTCAATCAGAGTTCTGTCTTTATTTTATAAATGGGGTTCTGCATAAAATTTGAATTGATGAAAACTTGTTAGTCATTGGCATATTCTCATGGAAATGGAAACCAGGAAATGGTGAGGAAAAGGGAAAGGTTTAGAACATGGTGCCAGGAAAAGGCAAACTAATTTACAGGACTACCGTGGGGGAAGCAGAGGGCACTGGGAAAGTGAAGCATAAGATGAAGAGGATAAATTTGGAGAGGGCACTAAATAATGAGTATCTACCAAACAAGGTTACCTAGGGAAAGCTCTAGCAAAATTTAAAATACCTTTAACAAATACCTCTAGCAAAATGTTAAAGTGATAAGATGTACAATTTTCTAAACTTCTCAACTTTTCTGTGCTGAGTACCTGTTATTTTTATAATCCGTCTAAACTGAAGTTATTTTACAGAGCTGAGGCAAACCTAGACTGATGTCAACCAGACTAATTGTACAACATCTTAGGTGTGTCTTGGGAAATAGCTTGTTGTTGTTAGTAGTCACTGAGGGGATTCTGACTCATAACAATCTCACACGTGTAGAGTAGAACTGCACCACAGGGTTTTTAAGGCTGTGATCCTTCTGAAGCAGATCTCCAGGATTGTCTGCCCTGGGTGGGTGTGAACCCAACCTTTCAGCTAGTAGTTGAGCGCTGAACTGTTTGCCCAACCAGACCCCCTGAAATGTTCAGTTTCATAAAGTTTTGCCCTTTCTTTTACCTGTTGTGTGACCTGGCACACAATATGTACTGAGCTGTGGAATAAAACCAATGAAGCAGGAGTGTTTCGAAAGATTTTTTTCTAATTACAGGAGAACAAGATCTTATCTTCAAGGATAAACAGGGAGATCAAGGACTTTAGCACTGCCCATTTAGAAAAAGAAAAACAAAAAACAAACAAACAAAAATGGTCTAAGAAAGCTCTAAACTTAAACTGGGAGAAATTGATATTATTCAAACACAACTGATAGAAAGTATGAGACAAGTAAGGTTCATGTCATTCTAGGTCTTTTTTTTTTTTAATGTCCTGCTTCATATGTAACCTTTTATCTTGATTATAAATATGTGTGTGTGCTTCTCTAAGCATATATAATATATAGTCATAACCACAACCCGTTGCCATGGAATCGATTCCAACTCATAGCAACCCTATAGGACACAGTAGAACTACGCCATAGAGTTTCCAAGATGCATCTGGTGAATTTGAACTGCCAATGTTTTGGTTAACAGTTGTAGTGCTTAACCACTACTGCACCAGGGTTTCTATAGATAGTCATAGATTTTTTTTATTTTAAAATTTAATTTACTTGAGGGTAGCTGATATTACAAAGTCATATTCTAGTAGTTCCCTACAGGGGTATTTTATAAATATGCAAAATGTTAAAAAATTTAATGACATAGGATTGATAATGGTCTTATTTTCCAAATATGGTAACTAAACAACAATGACAATTACAAAATACCATGTATTTCCTTCATCATTTCTAAAATGAAAAGATATATTAAGTAATCCAAATAGAAAAAACACCATCTTAAAATGAAGAATAATCCTTTAAATTTACACAGTTTCACTTTATAAAACCTTGTTTGCACTTGGTTTTGCTGACACTAATCTGTGTGCCAGCCTTTGGATCTCTGGGAATCAGTGCTTGAGAGTCCATTCTAGACAAGGGAACAGACTACTGGAGTGTGCATAAAAGCAAAGAAACATTCTACTTATTCAGCAGATTTCTCATCCCTAAAACCCACAGAGAGCTCTAGGGCATGTCATACTAACATAATTCATTCATATATATATATATAGTTAGTTATAACTAATATAACTCATGTGTTATGCTGTATAACACCGTGTGTACACAAGGGATTTCTGTGAGAGATGAAGAAAGATTTTCTTGCTTTCAAATAAACGGAAGATGAATTAACAGCAACTCTATTCTAGAGACCTAAATATGTAAGTATAGATGGTTTTGATAAATGGTACAAGAGAATAAACTAAACGATATTTGGGGTTGCCTCAAATCTCTAATATTGTAGCACTCCTGATTCTTGAAATACTATACTTTTTCTCATACATATATCATATTGTTTAGCCTAACACAAGCTAACTGATTAGTTTTAAAGAATTTATTCTGTATAGTAGAAATGGCAGCTAGCCAAATGACAATGAAACTCACCTTTTAAAAGTTTTATTTGCAAGAAATATGTAATACGTGCCAAGGTTTCTGCTTTGTTTTGCAAAAGCTAGTTAAAATGACTGATGTTTTCCAGGCGTAATGAGTTCCTTCTTTAGTGTAAGGGAGATTAATGAATGTTCAACATTCAATGAAGCTACTGTACACTATATATGTCTTTATTGCTCTCTAACTTTTATCTTCAAATTATAGTCAATATACTGATGTTGGAAACCCTGGTGGCGTAGTGGTTAAGTGCTACAGCTGCTAACCAAACGATCGGCAGTTCAAATCTGCCAGGCACTCCTTGGAAACTCTATGGGGCAGTTCTACTCTGTCCTATAGGGTCGCTATGAGTCTGAATCGACTCGAGGGCACTGGGTTTTTTTTGGTTTATACTGATGTTGGGATATAGCACATCAACCTTAAAATAACTGCTTATTTCTTGAAACTTACAATGTTTTACATTCCCCTTTGAGGTCAATTAACCTGTCATTATCAGTAAAATCATGTTAAATGTTTATTCGCAATTCTTAACAGTGAGATCCCATTTCTAATTTTACTGTGTTGGGAGCTCATTAGACTACTAACTGGTTTTATCTTTTAGCATTAGATGTCTAGTATGGTACAGTTAAATCCAAAGAAGCAGATAATTTCACTGAATCAGGAATCATTTTAATTACTTAAAACCACTACATAGCCTGGAGAATTGATTAACCCACTGCCGTCGAGTCAATTCTGATTCACAGTGACCCTATAGAACAGAGCAGAACTTCCCCACAGGGTTTCCAAGGCTGTAATCTTTACGGAAGCAGTCTGCCACTTCTTTCTCCCGAGGAGCAAGCAGCCTCACGAGTTTGAACCACGGACTTTTCGGTTAGCAGCTGAGAGCTTAACTACTGCACCACCAGGGCTCCTGAGAGGATAGATTAAATAGGATTATTATGATTAAAAAAAAAAGTCCAACGTTATATTTTAAAACATTTAATATTTTTTCTTAAAAAAAACTATAAAAAAACAACCAAACCCGTCGAGTCGATTCCCACTCATAGCGACCCTATAGAGCAGAGCAGAACCGTCCCATAGGGTTTCCAAGGAGCCCCTGGTGGATTCAAACTGCTGACCTTTTCGTTAGCAGCTGAGCTCTTAACCACTGCACCACGAGGGTTTCCAAATAAACTCTAAGGTTCATCATTAACTGCACTTTCCAATGGCAAAATTTGATAGCATAAATATGATGAATAACACCAAAAATGTTGAACGGTCATTGCTTATAAAATCATAGGGAAACAAGTTTTGTAAAGAACTTTCATCTAAACTTAAAACTACGTTTCAGATTGATTAACAATTTTATCATAATCCATTAAAAGACACTGTATCTCTTACTGCGTATATTAAGCACTGTGCTAGGTGGTAGCAATACATAGTGAACAAGTCAGATTTCCTCAAGGAAGAAGTTTATATTGTGAAGGGTAAAAAAATGATAGAAAATTAGTAATTAGTATGAAAAGGGCTATAAGGTAAAAGTAACCACGGATAGTATGGAAGCACTTAGAAGGGACACTTAACCCGTTGGGGCAGAAGTGGTTTAGAGAATGCTTTCTGGAAGAACTGATATGTAGCTTGACACTTGAAGGTTAAGCAGGAGTCAGGTAGGCTAAGAAGGAGAATAGAGTGTTTCAGGAGAAGGGACAGCACAGACAGAATCCTGGAGGTGACAGAGAGCATTAAGAGTTGGGAGTCTTCAGTAGTTTAGCATAGTAGTTTAGAACAGAAGGGAGAATTAGAGGAGATGCAGCTGAACACGTAAGTAGGAACCTGGCAATTTAGATCCACTCAGACGTGATTGAGAAGAAAGGCCTGTTGATCTACTTCCAAAAGATGACAGGAATGGAAAAGCCTGTGGAGCCCAGTTCTACTCTGACACACTTGGGGTCATCATAAGTTGGAACTGAGTTGCTATCAAATGGATGTGGGGGTTGGGGTGCCCAGATATTACCCAGGGAGAGAGGCATTAGGGTATAGATGAGAGTGTAATGGGACAGATTCCAGTATCTGGAAGAATACACTCTACTGAAGTTTCTAGTGGAAGCCTGACAAATGCTGTACGAAATAAGGATTAAAAAAAAAAAAAATACCCATTGCCGTTGAGTCGGTTCTGACTTATAGCAACCCTATGGGACAGAGTAGAACTGCCCCATAGAGTTTCCAAGGAGCGCCTGGTAGATTCAAACCACTGACCTTTTGGTTAGCAGCACGTAACCACTATGCAACCAAGGTTTCCAAATAAGGATTAGGCATGTATTTTAAAGGATAATTTTTTGTTAAAGGTAAAATTATGATTTTCATATAGATATAAAAGTGAACATGTGTTAAAATCTTTTAACTCATTAATGAGGAAACTGGAAAGGTGTTAAAATCGATTCAAAGGAGAATTCAAAGAGCAGACATACTTATAAGTGCTAAAAAATATCCCCTTGTAGTGGAGTTTGTTTCAACTCATAGCAACTCTATTGGGCAGAGTAGAACTGCCCCATAGGGTTCCCAAGGAGGGCTGGTGGATTCAAACTGTTGATCTTTTGGTCAGCAGCTGAGCTCTTAACCACTGCACCACCAGGGCTCCATTTATAAGTGAGAAATATTAAAATCAGTGCACAAATGGAGGCAAAGCTAGATTCTCTCATAGTGAGGAAAGGAAGTCATCTGAATCTCAATGTAACATAATTTGCATATCTACAGACAAGAATTATTTTGCATTGCATTGATAATTTTCAACTTACGGAATTATAAAATAACTTCCTTTGAATTAGACTCAGATAACACAGAAGGGGCTCTACACAAAGGACTTGGCAAACTACTGCCCTCTGGCTAAACTCTGTCCATAACCACTTTTGTAAGGACTATGAACTATGAAGAGTCCTGGTGGTGCAGTGGTTAATAGCTTGGCTGCTAACCAAAAGGTCAGCAGTTTGAATCCACCAGCTGCTCCTTGGAAACCCTATGGGGAGTTCTACCCTATACTATAGGGTCACTATTAGTCAGAATCAACTCCATGGCAACAGGTTTGGTTTTTGATATGGGCTATGAGTCCCTAGGAATCAGAACCAACTCAACAGCACCTAACAACAACAACAATAATATGAGCTAAGAGAGGAGCCCTGGTGTCACAATGGTTAAGTGCTCGACTGCTGACCAAAAAGTTTGTAGTTTTAACCCACCCAGTGGCTCCACATGACAGAAGACTTCCTGATCTGCTCTTGTAAAGACTACAGCCTAGAAAAGCCTACTGGGCAGTTCTACTCTATTGTGGCGACCCCATGTACAACAGAACAAAACACTCCATGTTGTGTGCCAACCTCACGCTCCTTGCATTGTAGCAGAGCCTGTGTCACCCCAGCTCGTTGAGGGTCTTCCTGTTTTTTGCTAACCTTCTACTTTACCAGGCATGATGTCCTTCTCCAAGGACTGGTTCCTCCTAATATCATGTCCAAAGTATATAAAATGAAATCTCACCATCTTTTCCCTTCTAAGGAGTATTCTGGCTGTACATCTTCCAAGACAGATTTGTTCAGTATGTTCAATGTTCTTTGTCAACACCATAATTCAAAGCATTGATTTTACTTTGGTCTTCTTTATTTACTGTCCAGCTTTCACATGCATATAAGGCAACTGGGAACACTGTGCCTTGGGTCAGGCTCACCTTAGTCCTCAAAGTAATGTCTTTGCTCTTAACACTTTAAAGAAGTCTTTTGCAGCATATTTGCCCAATGCAATGCATCTTTTGATTTCTTGACTCTTGCTTCCGTGGGTGTTGATTGTGAATCCAAGTAAAATGAAATTCTTGACAACTTCAATCTTTTCTCCATTTATCATGATGTTTCTTATTGGTCCAGCTGTGAGGAGTTTTATTTTCTTTAATGTTGAGGTGTAACCCATATTGAAGCCTGTAGTCTTTGATCTTTGTCAGTGCTTCAACTTTTCTTCATTTTCAGCAAGCAAAGTTGTATCATCTGCATATCATAGGTTGTTAATGAGTCTTCGTCTAAGCATGATGCCCTGTTCTTCTCCACATAGTCCAGCTTCTAGGTTTATTTGCTCAGCATACAGATTGAATAAGTATGGTGAAAGGACACACACCTTTCCTGATTTCAAATCATGCTAGCCCCTTGTTCTGTTTGAATGACTGACTGCCTCTAGGTCTAAGTACAGGTTCCATTATTTGCAATGTTATCCATAATTTGTTATGATCCACACGGTTGAATGACTTTGCATAGTTAATAAAACACAGGTAAACATCTTTCTGGTATTCTTTGTTTTCAGCTGAGACCCATCTGATATCAACAATGATCTCCTCTTTTCCACGTCCTCTCCTGAATTCAGTTTGAATTTCTGGCAGTTCCCTGTTGCTGTACTGCTGCAACCTTTTTTTAATTATCTTTGGCAAAATTCTACTTGTGTGTGATATTAATAATATTGTTTGATATTTTACACATTCTGTTGGATCACCTTTCTTTGGAATGGCCACAAATATGAATCTGTTCTAGATGGCTGACCAGACAGCTGGTTTCCAAATTTATTGGCATAGAGTGAGGACTTTTAGCATTGCCTCCATTTGTTAAAACATCTCAGTTGGTATCCTGTCAATTCCTGGAACCTTGTTTTTTGCCAATGCCTTCAGGGCAGCTTTGACTTTTTCCTTCAATACCATTAGTTCTTGATCATATGCTACCTCCTAAAATGGCTGAACAGCAACAAATTCTTTTTGGGACAGTGACTCTGTGTATTCCTTCCGTCTTCTTTTGATGCTTCCTGCATCATTCAATATTTTGTCCATACCAGTCTTCAATATTGCAACTTGAAGTTCGAATTTTTTCTTCAGTTCTCTCAGTTTGAGAGGTGCTGAGCTTGTTCTTCTCTTCTGGTTTTTTAACTCCAGGTCTTTGCACGTTTCATTATAATAGTTCACTTTGTCCTCTCAAGCCACTGTTTGAAATCTTTCATTAACTTCATCATTTCTTCTGTTTGTTTTAGCTGCTTTACATTCAAGAGCAAGTTTCAGAGTCTCTTCTGATGTTCATTTAGGTCTTTTCTTTCTTTCTAGTCTTTTTAATGACCTCTTGCTTTTTCAGGTATGATGTTCTTGATGTCATCCCACAACTTGTCTGGTCCTCAGTCATTAGTGTTCAGTGTGACAAATCTATTCTTGAGATGGTCTCTAAATTCAGGTGGGATATACCCAAGTTTGCATTTTGCCTCCTGTCGACTTGTTTTAATTTTCTTCAGCTTCAAGTTGAACTTGCATAGGAGCAAGTGATGATCTGTTCTACAGTTGGCCCCGGCTTTGTTCTAACTGATGATATTGAGCTTTTCCATCATCTTTTTCCACAGATGTAGTCCATTTGATTCCTGTGTTTTCCATCTGGTGAGGTCCATGTGTATAGTCACCATTTATGTTGTTGAAAAAGTTCTATGATGCGATCTCCTGCGTAGTTTCTATCACCAAGGCCATATTTTCCAAATACTGATCCGGTTTCTTTGTTTCCAACCTTAGCAACCCAACCACCAGTAATTATCAGTGCATCCTGATTGCTCGTTTGATTGATTTCAGACTGCAGAAGTTGGTAAAAATCTTCAGTTTCTTCCTCTTCGGCATTATGGTTGTGGGTAAATTTAAATAATAATCATATTAACTGGTCATCCTTGTGGACATATGGGTATTATTCTATCACCAACAGCATTGTACTTCAGGATAGATTTTGAAATGTTCTTTTTTATGATACATGTGATTCTTCAGTTTGTCATTCCCAGCATAGTAGACCATATGATAGTCTGCTCGAAAAGGCCAATGCCAGTCCATTTCAGCCCACTAATGCCTAGGATATCTATTTTCAAGAGTTTATTTTATTTTTTGACAACTTCCAATTTTCCTAGATTCATCCTTCATACATTCCCATTCCAATTATTAGTGGATGTTTGTAGCTGTTTCTTCTCATTTTGAGTGGTCTCACATCAACAAATGAAGGACCCCAAAGCTTTACTTTATCCACGTCATCCATGTCTACTTCAAAGAGGTAAGTCTTCCCCAGTTAAATTTGGATGCCTTCCAACCTGAGGGTCTCATCTTCCGGCACTGTATCAGACAAGTTACCCTGCTATCCACAAGGTTTTCAATGGTCACTTTTTAAAGAAGTAGATCCCCAGGTCCGTCTTCCCAGTCTGTCTTAGCCTGGAAGCTCTGCTGAAACCACAATTGGTGGCCCTGCTGGCATTTAAAACACTGGTGGCATAGTTTCCAGCATCATGGCAACACACAAGCCACCACAGTACAATAAACTGACAGATGAGTGGTGGTCAGTAAAGATTACAGCCAAGAAAACACGATGGACCTCAGTTCTACTCTGTAACACATGGGTTGCCAGGAGTTACAATGGACTCAACAGAATTTTTTTTTTTTTGGTCAGCTGGTTTGGTTTTTGAACCCCTTTCTAAACAATACACAGTTCTTCACTGAAACACAAATTTATTTCTCATTTGTAGACTTTTATGTTTATTTTTTTTGTTAGTTATTGTCCCAGTTTTTCTTCTGGTTCTTTTGCTTGATTTACCCCATTTTTTCCATCCTGTAATCCATAATTATTTCTCATATTTTTTCTTCTCTTTAACTCTTTCTTTTTTCTTCTCTTTAACTCTTACTTTCTCCTGTAAATTGCCAGAATGTGGTTGTGTAATGAATAATTATCCTTACCCACAGAGGAGTATGGCCTTTGCCCTCAGCTACTGGGAGGTGATCTCTAGGCCTCTGGAATGTCTTTTCTGATTGTAGTGTCTTTGTTTACCTCGTGGATTTGACCACCAGATAGTTTAACAATGTGATTTATGATTGGGTTTTTGGCAATATCATATTGGTTATGACCTCTGGAGGAACTAGAGAATAAAATTATAGCTCACACTCCAGGAGGCTAGAAACTAAAGGTCAGCTATCCTGACAGTATGTGATTAAGCTATAATAAAACTTCTGGACACCAAAGGCTTGAGTGAGCTTCCCTGGTTGACAATACTCTGTGTGTATTTTCAAACATCATGACGGGGAGGAGGTAACACCATCCATAATGCCACAGAGAGAGGATACTTAGAAGTTCCATGTTTGAATCCTTCTCAGATTTTGCCCTACGTGTTTAAAATCCTATGTGGATTTTCATTTGTATCATTTTGGTGTTCCAAAACTGTAATCACAACTGCAGCACTTTCCTGAGTTCTGTAAGTTATTCTAATGAATTATCAAACCCCAGGTTCTCATGGAGAAGCCCAAATTTCAGCTGGTCTATAGCGAAGGTGACCCTAGGGGCCCCCAAAATTTTGGTTGGTGTTTGACGTGAGGGCAGTTTTTGGGGGACTGCACCGTCTAACTATAGAGTTAGCTAAATGCATTGCAGGGAAACTAAAATACAATACTTTAAAAATAATTTACTATATGAAATTTTAGGCTCTTCTTAGATTTAAAGTAAAAAATGTGTCTTTATTCTGAGTCTAAACTTAATTGGAAGTTACTTTTTGCTACCTTTTAACCTTTGATTAACATATGTCTGGGCCAATGACTCTTAAGAGAAAAAAGGCTCCTCACCTGTGAAAAAAGGATGATGGGTAGTCAGCATCCCCACTCAAAACAAGGAACATTTGTTTGCATTTCAATATGTGAAATTTGAGACAGTGACTTAATATAATCTTCACTGAATGGTTCTTTACTCCCACTGCTTTATAGATAAAGCAGTATGAAATTAGGGATCGACTACTAAAGGTATAATGTCAGCACTTAAATAATGTCAGCAGTTTAAAAATCTAAATGTTTAAATATATGTTGTGTATCATATAATAAATACTAAGTATAATATCAGTGTTTTAAAAACCCCAGTATGCCCAGGCAACAAAGAGATTTACAAGAAAATGGCCTCTGTCTCCTGACTCTGCTGATTTTCTTTTAACTCTCTAATTCCTTCTCATCCCTCTTTATTACCCTTGTACATGTGTTAAATGTCATTATCCTCAGAATTCTGTCCTTGATCCTCTTGTCTTTCTGCATTCTATATCTGAGCAGTCTCATCTCATCTACTCCTTTGATTTTAAATTCCATTTGATCCCAGTCTGTATCTCTAACTGGGTAATCTAAATAGAGCTACAGATGTTATATGTGTATATGTATAACTCATATTAAATGGCCAGCTCTGATTAAGTGTTTCCTGATCCGACTCAGCACAGCCTCTTCCAGTTCACTCCATAACTTTTTATCCTACTTTCCTCCTCATCAAGAAACCGCCCACTCTTCTTTACTGCCATTGACAATCTTAAAATTATTTCATTGCAGGTAAGTGTACTGATGTATGCAGCTCACACTGAAATGCATCCAGAAAGGATGCTTAAATAAATGGATGGAAGGATGGATAGAAGAGTAAATATGTGTTAAAGCAGGTATAATAAAATGTCAGTTGCAGATTCCAAGTGGTGGGTATTTGAGTGTTCGATGTAAAAGTTTTTAAACTTCTCTGTATGTTTGAAATCTTTCAATAAAATGTTGGAGGAAAAAAAATTCTTTTTAATTTACCCCCAAAATTTCTCTAGTGACTGTCATTGCTTTGGCCTAGGCTTTTATCATCTCTCCCCTGAATTATTGCAGTAGTGTCAGTGTCTGTGCCATCGTGCTGGACCCCATCAGACACTCCCAAAGGAAAGTCCCCTAAAATATTGCCCCAAAAGTGTGGTACTATGGTGTGATTGATTACTTTGTGTGGCCTTTCTAGCCATGGTTTTGTAACTCAACCCAGGTGATTAATTGGGACTGTGTGAAAAGGTAATTGTGGACTACTGAGGGGATTGAAGAAAATTAGAACAAGGCCATAAGAGCCAAAGTATGACTTTGAGTATAGTCTACCTGAATTTAGAGACGACCTCAAGAATAGATTTGACTCATGAACACTAATGACAGAAGACCAGGCGAGTTATGGAATGACATCAAAGATACCACACATGAAGAAAGCAAAAGGTCATTAAAAAGACTGCAAAGAAAGAAAAGATCAAAAAGGTTGTCAGTAGAGACACTGAAATTTGCTCTTAAACGTAGAGTAGAATTCTTTATCCAGGGAGGGGGCCAGGATGGCTGACTAGGTAGATGCTACCTCGGATCCCTCTTGCAACAAAGACTCAGAAAAACAAGTGAATCGATCACATACATGACAATCTACGAACCCTGACCAACAAACACAGATTTAAAGAGTTGACCTGAGTGACAGAGACTGAGAATGAACAACTACGGGGAAGCAGCAACTGTTTTCGGAGCCTGGAGCCAGCGTCCCAGTCAGGAAAACTTGGCGCCGGGCTTTGGACTGGATGCAGGGGATCTGAGCACTGCATCCTGTGACGGTGCAAACACGGGGCTCGGCCCTACCCCCTGAACTGACCTGGGGAGGGGGCCCAGCCGGTCCTTGCCGGCGGCGCAGCGATGCAGCTGGCGGGAGGAGAAGTCGCCCAGAGGCACTGACTGGTTTTGGAGCCGGGAGTGCAGCATCCCAGCTGGGGAACCTTGGCGCAGGGCTTTGGACTGGGCGCAGTGGAGCTGAGCACAACATCCTGTGACGGTACAAACATGGGGCACAGCCCCGCCCCCTGAACTGACCTTGGGGGAAGCCCAGCTGGTGCACACAGGCAGCGCAGCAATGCAGCTGACAGGAGGAGAAGTCACCGGGAGGCAGTGACTGTTTTTGGAGCTGGGAGTGCAGCATCCCAGCCAGGGAACCTTGACGCTGGGCTTTGGACTGGCAGTGGAGGAACTGACTGTGGCTTCTGAGACAGTGCAAGCACGGGACGCGGGCCTGACCCTCGGGGGCAATCTCTACCCAGCCAGCGCACACAGGCTATGCGCCACTCGGGAATCTGAGATAAAACAGTCATCCAAAGCAAGATAAGTAACTTTGTCTATATTCCTGGGTGCAACTCTCTCCTGTTTATCTGAACCCTCCCCTCCCCTTCCCAGGTGGCTTCATTAACATTGGAATTTCCTGAGCCAGACGGAGAACTGCTCTGCGGTACCTCTTTTCCTTTTTTTTTTTTTTTTTGGTCTTTTCCTAACCCATTCTTCTGGCCTGAGAGAAGCAACCACAAAAAACCCAGAGACCAAAAATTCTTCCCTAATTGGACTAAAAACACAGAACCAGCTCCAGCCAAGCATATGTGATCCACAGTCTCGGGCTTTCATCCCTACAGGGAACAAGGTGGCTGTTATAATGCAAAGGCATTTCTGATAGGGATCTGACTGCATTTGTTTCAGTGGATTTACTGGAAAGACAAGTTTCCCAGGTCTGATATCTCTGCATATTCAACAGAGCCCTCACTGACCCACAACAGGGAACTGAGGGCTGAAGCTCCCCCTAGACCACCTAGCCTCCTGCCTTAGGGGTCTAAGGAGGGTGACACCTACCAATCTGTAGAGGTACTTGCATTGGGGGCCTAAGGTACACCTGCAGAGCCCACCCACCGAGGTGCTTTAGGAATAGAGACACACCTACCTCACTGACACTTGGGGGAAGCCTGTCAGCATCCTGCCCCCCCGCCCGGAGTGTGAACCCCAGCTGCTACTAGAATCTGGTGCACACAACTATCACCACTACTTCTCAAGGTTGATAGGTGACTGTGTGCATCACACACTTGATGACCCAAAATCAGGTTCTACTCAAGAATAGTGAATGGACTCAGGCATATATATCTGGTAACAGCCCAAACCAGCTGGTAATAGGACGTAAGTGAGTCAAGGGCTACAACAATCAAGACAGCGCAATCTAGTAGCCCATCTACATATACTGAAAGAAAACAAAACAAGATAAGACTCAGTGAATAAATCACTACAATATCTTAGTGATGGCTCGGAGAGAGCAGTGATATCAAACCACATAAAGAACCATGACTGATTCTACAACCCCCCCAAACTAAAGAATCAAAATCTTTCCCAAATGAAGATACAATCCTGGAATTACCAGATACAGAATATAAAAAACGAATTTCAGAATGCTTCAAGACATCAGGGATGACCTCAGAAATGAAATAAGGCAATCTACAGAAAAAGCCAAGGAACACACTGATAAAGCAGTTGAAGAACTAAAAAAGATTATTCAAGAATATAGTGGAAAAATTAATAAGTTCCAAGAATCCATAGAGAGACAGCATTCAGAAATCCAAAACATTAACAATAAAATTACAGAATTAGACAACACAATAGGAAGTCAGAGGAGCAGACTCGAGCAATTAGAATGCAGACTGGGACATCTGGAGGACCAGGGAATCGACACCAATATAGCTGAAAAAAAATCAGATAAAAGAATGTAAAAAAAATGAAGAAACCCTAAGAATCATGTGGGACTCTATCAAGAAGGTTAACTTGTGTGTTATTGGAGTCCCAGAACAGGGAGGGATAACAGAAAACACAGGGAGAATAGTTGAAGACCTGCTGACAGAAAACTTCGCTGACATCATGAAAGACAAAAGGATATCTCTCCAAGATGCTCATCGAACCCCATTTAAGATTGATCCAAAAAGAAAATCACCAAGACATATTATCATCAAACTTGCCAAAACCAAAGATAAAGAGAAAATTTTAAAAGCAGCCAGGGATAAAAGAAAGGTCTCCTACAAAGGAGAATCAATAAGTTCAGACTACTCAGCAGAAACCATGCAGGCAAGAAGGCAATGGGATGACATATACAGAGCACTGGAGGAGAAAAACTGCCAGCCAAGGATCATATATCCAGCAAAACTCTCTCTGAAATATGAAGGCGAAATTAAGATATTTACAGATAAACACAAGTTTAGAGAATTTGCAAAAACCAGACCAAAGCTACAAGAAATACTAAAGGATATTGTTTGGTCAGAAAACCAATAATATCAGATACCAGCATAACACAAGGTCACAGAACAGAACATCCTGATATCAACTCAGATAGGGAAATCACAAAAACAAATTAAGATTAATTAAAAAAAAAAAAAAAAACCGCTCAAAACGGAATCATTGAAGTCAATATGTAAAAGATCACAATAATCAAAAAGAGGGACTAAATACAGGTGGCATAGAACTGCCATATGGAGAGGGATACAAGGCGATATAGGACAATACAAGTTAGGTTTTTACTTAGAAAAATAGGGGTAAATATTAAGGTAACCACAAAGAGGTATAACAACTCCATAACTCAAAATAAAAACCAAGAAAATCGTAACGACTCAGCAAACATAAAGTCAAATACTATGAAAATGAGGATCACACAATTTACAAAGAAAAACGTCTCAGCACAAAAAAGTAAGTGGAAAATGAAATTGTCAACAACACACATAAAAAGGCCTCAAAAAGACAACACAAAACACATACTTATCTATAATTACGCTGAATGTAAATGGACTAAACGCACCAATAAAGAGACAGAGAGTCTCGGACTGGATAAAGAAACATGATCCATCTATATGCTGCCTACAAGAGACACACCTTAGACTTAGAGACAAAAACAAACTAAAACTCAAAGGATGGAAAAAAACATATCAAGCAAACAAGAAGCAAAAAATGCAGGAGTAGCAATATTAATTTCTGACAAAATAGACTTTAAAGTTAAATCCACCACAAAGGATAAAGAAGGACACTACATAATGATAAAAGGGACAATTGACCAGGAAGATATAACCATATTAAATATTTATGCACCCAATGACAGGGCTGCAAGATACATACAACAAATTTTAACAGAACTGGAAAGTGAGAGAGACACCTCCACAATTATAGTAGGAGACTTCAACACACCACTTTCGGAGAAGGACAGGACATCCAGTAAGAAGCTCACTAGAGACACGGAAAGCCTAATTACTACAATCAACCAACTTGACCTCATTGACTTATACAGAACTCTCCACCCAACTGCTGCAAAATATACTTTTTTTTCTAGCGCACATGGAATATTCTCTAGAATAGACCACGTATTAGGTCATAAAACAAACCTTTGCAGAGTTCAAAACATCGAAATATTACAAAGCATCTTCTCAGACCACAAGGCCATAAAAGTGGAAATCAATAACAGAAAAATTAGGGAAAAGAAATCAAATACTTGGAAACTGAACAATACCGTGCTCAAAAAAGACTGGGTTATAGAAGACATTAAGGAGGGAATAAAGAAATTCATAGAATGCAACGAGAATGAAAATACCTCCTATCAAAACCTCTGGGACACAGAAAAGCAGTGCTCAGAGGCCAATTTATATCGATAAATGCACACATACAAAAAGAAGAAAGAGCCAAAATCAGAGAACTGTCCCTACAACTTGAACAAATAGAAAGTGAGCAACAAAAGAATCCATCAGGCACCAGAAGAAAACAAATAATAAAAATTAGAGCTGAACTAAATGAACTAGAAAACAGAAAAACAATTGAAAGAATTAACAAAGCCAAAAGCTGGTTCTCTGAAAGCATTAGCAAAATTGATAAACCATTGCCCCAGACTGACTAAAGAAATACAGGAAACAAATAACCCGAATGAGAAACGAGAAGGGCCACATCACAACAGACCCAACTGAAATTAAAAGAATCATATCAGATTATTACTAAAAATTGTACTCTAACAAATTTGCAAACCTAGAAGAAATGGATGAATTCTGGAAAAACACTACCTACCTAAACTAACACATTCAGAAGTAGAACAACTAAATAGACCCATAACAAAAAAAAAGATTGAAACGGTAATCAAAAACCTCCCAACAAAAAAAAGCCCTGGCCCAGATGGCTTTACTGCAGAGTTCTACCAAACTTTCAGAGAAGAGTTAACACCACTACTGCTAAAGGTATTTCAAAGCATAGAAAATGACGGAATACTACCTAATTCATTCTATGAAGCCACCATCTCCCTGATACCAAAACCAGGTAAAGACATCACAAAAAAAGAAAATTACAGACCTATATTCCTCATGAACATAGGTGCAAAAATCCTCATCAAAATTCTAGCCAATAGAATACAACAACATATCAAAAAAATAATCCACCATGACCAAGTGGGATTTATACCAGGTATGCAAGGCTGGTTTAATATTAGAAAAACCATTAATGTAATCCACCATATAAATAAAACAAAAGACAAAAACCACATGATCTTATCAATTGATGCAGAAAAGGCATTTGACAAAGTCCAACACCCATTTACGATAAAAACTCTCACCAAAATAGGAACTGAAGGAAAATTCCTCAACATAATAAAGGGCATCTAAAAAAAAAATTTTTTTTTTAATTTTTTTTATGCAAAGCCAACAGCCAACATCACTCTAAATGGAGAGAGCCTGAAAGCATTTCCCTTAAGAACGGGAACCAGACAAGGATGCCGTGTATCACCGCTCTTATTCAACATTGTGCTAGAGGTCCTAGCTGGAGCAATTAGGCTAGACAAAGAAATAAAGGGCATCCGGATTGGCAAGGAGGAAGTAAAATTATCTCTATTTGCAGATGACGTGATCTTATACACAGAAAACCCTAAGGAATCCTCCAGAAAACTACTAAAACTAATAGAAGAGTTTGGCAGAGTCTCAGGTAATAAGATTAAAAAAAAAAAAAATACAAAAATCACTTGGATTACTCTACATCAACAAAAAGAATATCGAAGAGGAAATAACCAAATCAATACCATTCACAGTAGCCCCCAAGAAGATAAAATACTTAGGAACAAATCTTACCAAAGATGTAAAAGACCTATACAAAGAAAACTACGAAGTACTACTACAAGAAACTAAAAAGAACCTACTTAAGTGGAAAAACACCTTGCTCATGGATAGGAAGACTTAACATAGTAAAAATGTCTATTATACCAAAAGCCATCTATACATACAATGCACTTCCAATCCAAATTCCAATGTCATTTTTTAATGTGATGGAGAAACAAATCACCATCTTCATATGGAAGGGAAAGAAGCCTTGGATAAGTAAAGCATTACTGAAAAAGAAGAAGAAAGTGGGAGGCCTCACTCTACCTGATTTCAGAACCTATTATACAGCCACAGTAGTCAAAACAGCCTGGTACTGGTACAACAACAGGCACATAGACCAATGAAACAGAATTGAGAACCCAGATATAAATCCATCCACATATGAGCAGCTGATATTTGACAAAGGCCCAGTGTCAGTTAATTGGGGAAAAGATAATCTTTTTAACAAATGGTGCTGGCATAATTGGATATCCATTTGCAAAAAAATGAAACAGGACCCATACCTCACACCATGCACAAAAACTAACTCCAAGTGGATCAAAGACCTAAACATAAAGACTAAAACGATAAAGATCATGGAAGAAAAAATAGGGACAACCTTAGGAGCCCTAATACAAGGCATAAACAGAATACAAAACATTACCAAAAATGACGAAGAGAAACCCGATAACTGGGAGCTCCTAAAAATCAAACACCTATGCTCATCTAAAGACTTCACCAAAAGAGTAAAAAGACCACCTACAGACTGGGAAAGAATTTTCAGCTATGACATCTCCGACCTGCGCCTGATCTCTAAAATCTATATGATTCTGTCAAAACTCAACCACAAAAAGACAAACAACCCAATGAAGAAGTGGGCAAAGGATATGAACACGCACTTTCACTAAAGAAGATATTCATGCAGCTAACAGATACATGACAAAATGCTCTCGATCATTAGCCATTAGAGAAATGCAAATTAAAACTACGATGAGATTCCATCTCACTCCTACAAGGCTGGCATTAATCCAAAAAACACAAAATAATCAATGTTGGAGAGGCTGCGGAGAGATTGGAACTCTTATACACTGCTGGTGGGAATGTAAAATGGTACAACCACTTTGGAAATCTATCTGGCGTTATCTTAAACAGTTAGAAATAGAACTACCATACAACCCAGAAATCCCACTCCTCGGAATATACCCTAGAGAAAAAAGAGCCTTCACACAAACAGATATATGCACACCCATGTTTGTTGCAGCTCTGTTTACAATAGCAAAAAGCTGGAAGCAACCAAGGTGTCCATCAACGGATGAATGGGTAAATAAATTGTGGTATATTCACACAATGGAATACTACGCATCCATAAAGAACGGTGACGAATCTGTGAAACATTTCATAACATGGAGGAACCTGGAAGGCTTTATGCTGAGCGAAATTAGTCAGAGGCAAAAGGACAAATACTGTATAAGACCACTATTATAAGATCTTGAGAAATAGTATAAACTGTGAAGAACACATACTTTTGTGGTTACGAAGGGGGGAGGGAGGGAGGGTGGGAGAGGGTTATTTACCGATTAGTTAGTAGATAATAACTACTTTAGGTGAAGGGAAGGACAATACTCAATACATGGAAGGTCAGCTCAACTGGACTGGACCAAAAGCAAAGAAGTTTCCAGGATAAACTGAATGCTTCAAAGGTCAGCGGAGCAAGGGCAGGGGTTTGGGGACCATGGTTTAAAGGAACTTCTAAGTCAATTGGCAAAATAATTCTATTATGAAAACATTCTGCATCCCACTAACAAGCGGCTATCTAAGATGCATCAATTGGTTTCAACCCACCTGGATCAAAGGAGAATGAAGAACACCAAGGTCACACGATAACTATGAGCCCAAGAGACAGAAAGGGCCACATGAACCAGAGACTTACATCATCCTGAGACCAGAAGAACTAGATGGTGCCCGGCCACAACCGATGACTGCCCTGACAGGGAGCACAACAGAGAACCCCTGAGGGAGCAGGAGATCAGTGGGATGCAGACCCCAAATTCTCACAAAAAGACCAGACTTAATGGTCTGACTGAGACTAGAGGAATCCCGGCGATCATGGTCCCCAAACCTTCTGTTGGCCCAGGACAGGAACCATTCCCGAAGACAACTCATCAGACATGGAAGGGACTGGACAGTGGGTAGGAGAGAGATGCTGATGAAGAGTGAGTTATTTGTATCAGGTGGACACTTGAGACTGTGTTGGCATCTCCTGTCTGGAGGGGGGATGGGAGGGTAGAGAGGATTGGAAGCTGGCAAAATTGTCACGAAAGGAGAGACTGGAAGGGCTGACTCATTAGGGGGAGAGCAAGTGGGAGTACAGAGTAAGGTGTATATAAACTTATATGTGACAGTCTGACTTGATCTGTAAACGTTCACTTGAAGCTCAATAAAAATTAAAAAAAAAAAAACCAAAACGTAGAGTAGCTAAAGTGAATAGAAGAAATGAAGTATAAGAGCTGAACAGAAGATTTCAAAGTGCGGCTCAAGAAGACAAAGTAAAACATTATAATGACATGTACAAATACCTGGAATTAGAAAACTAAAAGAGAAGAACAAGCTCAGCATCTCTCAAGGTGAAAGAACTGAAGAGAAAATTCAAGCCTGGAGTTGCAATAGTGAAGGATTCTATGGGTAAAACACTGAATGATACAGAAAGCATCAAAAGGAGATGGAAAGAATACACAGAGTCACTGTACCAAAAAGAATTGGTTGATGTTCAACTATTTCGGGAGATAGCATATCATCAAGAACCAATGCTAGTGTAGAAAGAAGTCCAAGTTGCATTGAATACACTGGCATAAAACAAGGTTCCAGAAATTGACGGAATATCAATTAAGATGCTTCAACAAACAGATGTAGTGCTGGAAGTGCTCACTCGTCTATGCCACGAAATTTGGAAAACAGCTTCCTGTCCAACTGACTGGAAGAGATCCCTATTTATGCCTATTCCGAAGAAAATTGATCCAGCCCAATGTGGATATTATCGAACAATATCATTAATAGCACATGCAAGTAAAATTTTGCTGAAGATCATTCAAAAGCAGCTGCAGCACTATATTGACAGGGAACTGCTAGAAATTCAAGTCATATTCCGTAGAGCACGTGGAATGAGTGATATCATTGTCGATGTCAGGTGGATCCTGGCTGAAAGCAAAGAATACCAGAAAGTTGTTTACTTGTGTTGTATCGACTTTGCAAAGGTATTTGACTCTGTGAATCATAACAAATTATGGATAACATTGTGGAGAATGGGAATTCCAGAACACTTAATTGTGCTCATGAGGAACCTATACATAGATCAAGAGGCAGTCGTTTGAACAGAACAAGGGGATATTGCACAGTTTAAAGTCAGGAAAGGAGTGCGTCAGGGTTGTACTTATCCATCGTACTTATTCCATCTGTATGCTGAGCAAATAATCTAAGAAGCTGGACTATGTGAATAAGAACAGGGCATCTGGATTGGAGGAAGACTCATCAACAACCTGAGATATGCAGATGATACAACCTTGCTTGCTGAAAGTGAAGAGGACTTGAAGCACTTACTGATGAAGATCAAAGACCACAGCCTTCAGTATGGATTACACCTCAACATAAAGAAAACAAAAATCCTCACAACTGGACCAATAAGCAACATGATGATAAATGGAGAATAGATTGAAGTTGTCAAGGATTTCATTTTACTTGGATCCTCAGTCAACACCCATGCAAGCGGCAGTCAAGAAATCAAAAGATGCGTTGCATTGCGCAAATCTGCTGTAAAAATAAAAGACTTTTTTAATTGCTAAAAAGCAAAGATATCACTTTAAGGACTAAGGTCCCCCGACCCAAGCCATGGTGTTTTCAGTCACCTCATATGCATGCATATGAAAGCTAGGCAATGAATAAGGAGGACCAATTGATGCCTTTGAATTATGGTGTCAGCAAAGAATATTGAGTATACCATGGACTGCCAGAAGAACGAACAAATCTGTCTTGAAAGTAGTACAACCAGAATGCTCATTAGAACCAAGGTTAGGAAGACTTAGTCTCACATACTTTGGACATGTTATCAGGAGGGACTAGTCCCTGGAGAAGGACATCATGCTTGGTAGAGGGTCAGTGAAAAAGAGGAAGATCCTCAGTGAGATGGATTGACACAGTGGTTGCAACAATGGGCTAAAGCATAACAATGATCACGAGGAGGTGGCGGACTGGGCAGTGTTTCATTCTATTGTACATAGGGTGGTTGGAAGCCATTCAGTGGCACCTAGCAACAACAACAAAGGTGATTGGTCAGCTTTGCCTTAAAAGAGGGCCTATTCCAGAGCAGAGAGTACGATCCTACCATCACTAAGGAGGAATAGCCAGGAGTGGAGAGTGTGTCTTTGGACCCAGGATCCTTGGCTGAGAAGCTTCTGGAAGCAGGAGAGAGAGAGAGAGAGCAAGCTGTAACCCTGAAGACGGTGAGAAGTGGTGGCAGGAAATACATGGCAGCAGTGACCCAGCAGCAGGCAATAGTGAGGTGGGCTTAGAGGCCCGTGGAGAGCGAAAGCTGAGTGCCTTTGGGCAGAGGCCTGGGGCCAGGGAGAGGCATGCCTAAAAGCATGGCGGGAAAGAGGCTGTCCTGATGGAAGGACTGTATCCTGAGTGTTCCTGGGCCTGAATTGTAACTACTACTTCCCTAATAAACCCCATAAACGTGAGTTTAGTCTGTGAGCTCTGTGCACGCATTGCAAGGAATTATTGAACCCAGCAGAGAAGTAGAGAGTGCTATGGGAGGGACTATTGGTGTCAGAATTAGTAAAGATGGTGGAGGTAGGAGGCTTGTCCAGCCTCCACCTCATGGGAGTCAGCCTTTTGCTGTTGATCTTTGTTCTCCTTCCCCCTTGTGGGGTTGGAGAAGGTCAGATACTGCCCCCAACCAATTTTTACATGTCCATAGACCAGCAGGAAGCCTGCACATTACCTAGGAGCTTATTGGAAATGCAGGCAGCCTCCTGACATACTGAATAAGGGATTTTCAGTTAAGAAGATCCCCAGATAATTTGTATCAACTTTAAAGTTTGAGAAGCATAGCTCTATATGACATCTATATTCTTTCTCACTCCCTTGGCTTCAACCTTTCAATGGCTCCCCATTGCTTACAAAAGGATACCTGAAGCCTTTACTTAGCATGCCACACAAAGGTCTCTATGGATTGGCAAATGTCTATATAAAAAGCTTCATGTGTTATCACTACCCCTATTCCTTTTCCACCCCCAGTGAGATATCCAACTAGTGTGGTTGTCTATTTTAAGCATTTTTAATATTTCCAAGGCACGTATGTCTTTGTCTCATTCTGTTTCCCCTTTCTGTAACATTCTCCCTACACCTCAATCCTTCACCTAGCTGCTCTAACACATTTGTTGGATGGTAAGTCAGGTATGATCCAGGAAAGAGGAGTCAGAGAGGCCATGAAAGTAACTAGGTTTATTATACTTACAGATCCCAGAATCAGGGAGGTACAGCATGCCACACACAGGGCCACATAGGGGGTTGTACCTGGGGGCAAGGTAAAAAGAAGCTGAAATTAGAGGCGAGTGCTTATGTATGGGAAACAGGGTGGATTTAGCAAGGTTGAGTAGGCTCCCTAGGAATCGAGCATTTTGAAAAAATCTGCAGGTTCAGGGCACATAAGGACTGTCCCCAAGTTGTTGGGTACCTGGCCCTGGAGCAATTAGAATGGTTGCATAGTAGCCCAGGAGTTTGAGAACCTGAAAAAGAGAATGACTGGAGAGTGGACTTGCCAACTGCTCAAGGGAAATAAACCAGCCTCCAACCAGAGCCTCAAAACTGTGTCAAGTCAGCATTAAAAAAAAAGGATATTGCACTAATTCAATCCCATTTGTTCTTTACAATAATTTAGTCCACATTGCTCCCTTAATTTTTGATGCATGACTGTATTTTTATCTGTTGAAATTATGATTCTCAGTTTTACCACTAGGTTGCTGGCCTTAGGAGGCAGAGAATATGTCTTGTCCGTGATAATATTCACAAGTCTTAGCACAGTATAGTCAAATATGCTAGGTACTTAAGAAATATTTATTGAATTTAACCCACTGACTATCCCTGAACCTATAAAATTTAATTATAGAGGTGGTTCAGAGGAGATTGCTACATGATAAACAAGTAAAAACAAATCTTATTATAGCTGTATCTACCAACTTACCCATCCACCTTAGTTGTTAATTCTACCTTCCAGTTATCTGAATATATTAATAATAAAGCAGCTATTTCAATAAATGTGTATATTCTGAAGTACAAATAAAATAGACATGCAAATTCACTCACTACATATTTACTGAGCATCTGTTAGAACTTCTCTCTCTGTTAGAACTAGACTAGTCATATTAAGATGTAATATTGCTTTTGTTGCACTTAAAGAGACCTTCTAAGCACTTGTTTCCAGGGGTCATATAATTAGATTTTACCAATTTTCGTGCATAGGCAAAAGTACAATGTCATATTTATCAACAAAGGCAATGAAATGTCATTTAGATATTCCTAGGGCAATCAGTCTATCTGTCAGCAAAGCATAATTCAAATCTCATTTTGATTTTTGCCTGTGAGACTATTACAAATAATAAGAGAATTAAATAGTTTGTCTATGTTCTTTTTTAATGAGATAAACCAGAGCTGAAAGTAAAAGGACAAAAATGTGAAAAAAAATCTTGCAATTTAAGTCCTGTTTCTAGTCCGTTTCCAATAAAAAGCTACTTTCAGCCAATCATAAAACCAAACCAAAACAGATCCATTGCTATCGGGCTGATTCCGACTCATCGCAACCCTAAAGGACAGGGTAGAACTGCCCTAATAAATCAGCTACTGCAAAATGGAGATTTTTCCTTCTAACCCCCTTCCTTCCTTCCTTCTTTCCACAATATTTATTGAATAGTTATATGATGCAAAGCATTATGCTATGCTAGGTTCCAAGGATACGGAGATAAAAGATTCTTATATTGATTCCACAAATATTTATTCAGTGCCTTCTACATGCCAGGCACTGTACTAAATAAACAAATAAAAAAAACCAAACCCAGTGCCGTCAAGTCAATTCCGACTAATAGCGACCCTATACCCCATAAAGTTTCCAAGGAGCACCTGGTGGATTCGAACTGCCAGCCCTTTGCTTAGCAGCCATAGCACTTAACCACTGTGCCACAAGGGTTTCCAGCACTGTACTAGGCCTTGAAAATAGTGCGGTTGATAGCCAAAGCCTCTGTTCTTGGAGGTATAAGCTAGTGGGTGAACAGACAACAAGTAAACAAAGGAGTTAAGGAGTACAATCAGAGATAAGTGCTCTCGAATACACGAAGCAGGGCAATGGCCTAGAGTACGTAAGGGTAGAGGAGGGCAAGCATCCTATTTTAGAAAGTCCTCCCTAAGAAGGTGAAATTTGAGTAGAACCCTCAATTAGCCCCCTAAAATGAGCGATTTGTAAGCTTGGGGTGGGGAGAAGTATTCCAGGCAGCAGGAACTGCAAGTGTAAAGACTGAGATGAGATTGAGTTTGGAATGTTTTCAGCAAAGCAAAAGACAAAACTAGTTGGAGATTTGGGGAGCAGATGGTGCATGGTAGGGGATGAGGTCAGGAAGGGAGGTGTGGTCATATCACTCAGAGCCATTCAGACAATGGTGATGAGCATGGAATTTATTCAAAAATCTGAGAAGCCATTAAAGAGATTTAAACAGGGAAAGCTTCTGAAATGATTCTCATTTTAGAAATATCATCATGGTTGATGTGTGAAAAAAAAAAGAACCATAGAGAGACAAAATGGAAGCAGGGAAGGAGTTCAGGCAAAAAAAAAAAATCATACCTTAGATTCTTTCCTTCCCCATGTAGGTAGAGAGAAGTGAGTGAATTGGAGTTATATTGTAAAGGCAGATTTATCAAGATCTGTATTTGGAGTAGGTCTAGGGGTTTGAAGTAGAGAAATCAAAGGAGGATCTCCTGCTTAAGTGTTGAGGTGAACAGTGAATTAAGTTAGCTTAAAGAAGCAGATGTTTGTGGGTGCAGTTGGGAGCTAGAAGTAAGATACCCATTATATGTCAAAGTGGAAAGTGTGGGCAGGCAGTTTTTTATGTATGACCGAAACTCAGAGAAGAGGTCAGGGCTGAGGTACAAATTTGGGAATAATCAGCACATAGATGGCATTTCAAGCTCTGGGATTGGGTGAGATCATATAAGGAAGGAACGGATAAGAGAAAAAGGCTTAAGGGTGACCCACAGTATACAACGTATAGCCAGTGAGAACAATGGAGAAGATGCAGCCAGTGGTATAGAAGGAAAACCAGGAAACAGGATTGGCCTTATGAGTAGGTGACCTCTGCAGTTAGCATAAGGCCCTCACTCAAAAGGGCCCCATACTTGGTTTAATGTTCTGCTGTTGCCATCTTGAAATTTCTAATAACTTCATTTTTTAGCTTGTTTTTGTAAGTGAAGTCCAATGACTATAGACCCGATACGCCCAGTATACATGTTCACCTTTCCTTGCCACACCGTTCACATGTGGCCTTCCTGACACCCATGAGCATTGAATTCTGGTGGGCCCATGATCTGTGGGAGTTCAGTGAGGAAGCAAGTGCAGATAAGCAGATTACATCTATAGAAGAGTGAGTGGTGGCAGTGAAACCCTGAAAGCCCATGCCAGAGCTTGTTTCTAGTGCAGAAAGAAGGCAGTGGCACCCTGAGGAACACAACAACCACAGAACCCTGCCATACCTGTGAGGTAGCCAACCACTCACACAAAACAATGACGTACAAGAAAAGGGGAAGGTAGAACAACCCATAGTTCCTTTTCATTCCAGTTTTTCCTTACTCATCCACAAACCAAAGGTAGAGAGTACTGATAGAATGTGTGCATATCAAAAAGTGAAATCAAACAGTTGACTTAGTTTTGTACAGCATTTCCACTCTTCTGGGAAGAATGAAATTCTTATGCATGTATAAGCAACAAATATAAATTATGTAATTTTAATGATTCCCATAAGTTAAATTTTCTTACATTTGCATTTCAAACTGGCATTGTACGGTATACAGATGAATGGTGAAAATCCATGCTAATAATTTTTTTTACTTAAGAATGATATTAAAAGCAAATAAAAAACATCATGACAAGTCTAGAGAGAGACTGTAGAAGAAAGGAAAAAGCTTTATATTTTAGTGCCTTAATAGCATTTTAGTATTGTTTTTTGGACAATGGGATTCAGATTTTTATTTTGCACTAGACCTTTCAAATTGTGTACCCAGCCCTGACAGGAGGGTATTGTGTTCTGGTAACCAAGTAAAGACAACGCTGCCAGAAGGGTCTGTCAACTGTGTCAAATGCTGAGAGTTGAGCAAAATAAGGACAGAAAATTGATCATTGCCTTTGGCATGGAGACTATTTAAGTAAAATCTATCCATTTAGAAGGATATACATCTGTGCAATAGTTTAACTCCTGTTTAAAAAAAAAATGGGAGAGTTATAGACTTACTTTTACCTATTAAGTTTCCATTTAAATATATCAGTTTTATTTATTCTAACTATATTTGAAGTAAGAATAAATTAGTATTTGTTCACTGACAAAAAAGGAATCACCTTATAACTGGTAAGAATTAATAAGAAATAAAATTAAATTATATACTGTTTATTCCTTCTATTATGGCAGATAAAAAAATGCTGTTTTATTTTTCTTTCTCTGCTTTTTTCTTTCCTCTTTTCTATTTTTCCCCTTTCCTTTGAAGAAACCTATGCTAAAGGAGAATGACTATTATTAGATCAAATTTGACACTAATTCTTTCGTAAATAAAAAAGTATATTTTATACCTTGTTAGCAACATGAAAAAATGTAAATGAAGAATAATTATCAAAACTTTGCCCTCTTCCAGGCTATTATTTGTGTAAAACAGAAAATTTCTAATTCATTGCATAGCCCCTGAAGTCAGCCACTAGATGGCAGATGTTACCATGTGCAACAAATCCCTTCATGAAAGGAAAGCGTTAGTAGTTACAAGTTCATTTAGAGTTACAGATTGCAGAAACATAAAATTCTACTGATTCATCCTCTCCATCCTTCCTGCACTTGAAGAATTTATTTCAGGGGTCTGATTTCTATGTCAGTTTTCCTGGATTAAAGTTCTCCCCTGTATACAAGATGGATGATTCTGAAAGCAATTCTGGAATCTTATCAACTCCACAAAACATAAAGTGGAATCACAAAACTGGGTAACAAATTGCATTTAAATGACTGTGAAGATGAATGACAGTGTTGTGCTGGAATGTTTTCAACCAAGGCCAAGTGGATAAGTTCATTGATCTTCCCCGCATAAGATTACAAGGAAGGAAAGGAAGGAAATGACACGCGGGTCACAAAGCAAAGCTAATATATTTACTGCTATGTTGAACGAGTTACATTGCATTAAAAAAAATTTTTTTGATCTGCCGTATGTTCACTTGATCACTATTGTGGTTTTTATTCTTTAAACAGTAGTTCAGATTGAAGAACATACGGAGGAAGAAACATTAGCTAGAAGGATAATATTATGTAAGATGTTATTCTACCCAGTTATAACAACCGAATTTCAGAACCTGCCAGAGATTATAATTCTAACTAATCAAATTCCTTTTATGAAGTTGTGTATTGCTTGTATTTTGACCAATGTGTTGAAATATATTTAAACAAAATAGGCTTGTAAAATGTGAACTTTTTTAAGTTTATAAATTTTCTAAATTGACAGATTGTTGTTTTATAAAATTATGATAAAGGAAATGTTTGCTGCTGGATAATTCTGTGAAAATTTCATTAAGATCTTAACTGGATATCCTGCAATATTTCATACCAGGTACTTTTTTTCCTTTTTTATAAAAATTAATAACACAAGTGGGATTGGCTGAAGTAGGGAAATTTGGGAACTTAAAAATAAAGAATCAGAAGGCAGGGCCAAGATGGTGGAATAGACAGGCACTTCCGGCAAGCCCTCACACAACAAAGACCTGAAAAAACAAGTGAAACGAGTATATTTATGACAAGTTAGGAGCCCTGAACATCAAAGGCAAAGTTAGAAAACAAACTGAACTGCAGGGGGAGGAAGAGACAGTTCAGAAAAGGAAAGGAGATACCAGACCTGAATTGCCGGGAGCCCTCAGGCATCATTCCCGGGAGCGGCTGCGGTGGGCTGGCACTAGCATTCAGCCGCAGTTTCCTCAGGGAGAAGTAGACAGCCGCACAGCCTACTCACACCTCTGGAACCAGAAAAGAACAGCACTCTCGGAAAAAGCTAAGTACTTGCGTATATTTTAACATGCCCCCCCCCGACCCCCACGTCCCCAAGCCAACTTCAGCCACTTTTGATTTTCCTGGGCCTGAGATAGGCCCTGTTGAGTGCCTAGAGCCATCCTCCTGGCCTTGGAGAAAAAATAAATTTGCAGTTGGGGAAAAAGATAATTTGCCAGCTCTACTAATCTGGGGAGCTCAGGACAGAAGCGGCTTCTGTCCAGGCATAAACGGTCTGTGGACTTTGAGTACCTTTCCCTCCTGCATGGACCTGTGTGGGACTACAGCTGTTTCAGCTGTGCAGTGGAGTGGTGGGTGTTTGATGTTTGACACTGCTTTGCCTATTAAACAGGGTCCTCGCCTACCCACATCAGGGGCCTAAAGACTGGTGGCTCCACTCAGGTAACCCAGCCACTCGCAACAGGGGTCCAAGGAAAACTGATACCTCTCAATCCTTATAACCAAAAACATTGGGTGCCCATGGTCTGTCTGCAGAACCCACCCACCTGTATGCTCTAGGGAAGAGGGACATGCTTTCCTCAGAGACATTTGGGGGATGAGTCTCAGCCCCCTGCTTTGTTCAGAGTGTGATCCCCTGCTGCAACCAGATACCAGTACATACACCAATCACCCCTGCCCCTCTAAGACTGTAGGACAGAGCCTATACCACACATTTGATGACCAGCTACCTGGACACCTGAGCTGAATCCATACAAGAAAAGTGAATGGACTGCTAGACTGATATACACAATAACAGCTCTAGCCATCTGGTGACAGGACGTCAGAGCTTCAGAGGTGAAAATAATCAAGCTAGCTCACTCAAGCAACCCATTTGGGCATATCAAAACAAAACAAAGCAAGAAGCTAGGATAGAGTAAGCAAACATAAAATAAACTAATACAATACTTTATAGATGATTCAGAGACAACAGTCAATATCAAATCACATGAAGAAACAGACCATGATCAGTTCAACAAGCTCTCAAAACAAGTAATTAAGGGATCTTCTAGATGGAAGTGCCTTCCTGGAATTACTGGATGCAGAATACAAAAGATTAATATACAGAACCCTTCAAAACATCAGGAAGGAAATCAGGCAACACACAGAAGAAGCCACGGAACACAAGATAAAGTAGTTGAAGAAATTAAAAAAGGTTATTCAGGAACATAATCAAAAATTTAATAAGCTGGAAAAATCCATAGACAGACAGCAATCAGAAATTCAGAAGATTAATAATAAAATTACAGAATTAGATAACTCATTACAAAGTCAGAGGAGCAGAATTGAGAAAGTGGAACGAAGAATTGGTGAACTTGAAGATAAACCACTTGGCACCAATATATTTGAAGAAAAATCTGATAAAAGAATTTAAAAAAATGAAGAAATATTAAAACCTTGTGAGACTCTATCAAGAGAAATAATCTATGAGTGACTGGAGTATCAGAATGGGGAGGGACAACAGGAAATACAGAGAGAATTGTCGAAGATTTCTTGGCAGAAAACTTCTCTGATATTATGAAAGATGAGAAGATGTCTACCCAAGATGCTCACTAAACTCCACATAATGGAGATTTTAAAAAAGAAAGTCAGTAAGGCATTACAATCAAACTTGCCAAAGCCAAAGACAAAAAGAGAACTTTAAGAGCAGCTAGGGATAAATGAAGTCACCTACAAAGGAGAGTTAATAAGAATAATCTCAGACTACTTGGCAGAAACCATGCTGGCAAGAAGGCAATGGGATGACTTATATAAAGAACTGAAGGAAAAAATTGCCAGCCAAGAATCATATATCCAACAAAACTGTCTCTCAAATATGAAGGTGAAATTAAGATATTTCTAGATAAAGAGAAGTTCAGGGAATTCGTAAAAACAAAACCAAAACTACAAGACATACTAAAGGAAGTTCTTGGTTAGAAAACCAATAATATCAGGTATCAACCCAAGACTAGAACACTGGAGAGAGCGATCAGATGTCAATTCAGACGGAAATCACAAAAATAAATCAAGATTAAAAAAAAAAACCAGGGAAACAGCAATGTTATTATGTAAAAGAAGACAACATTAAAACAATAAAAAGGGACTAAGAAATGTAGTCATAGATCTTTCATATGGAGAGGAAGACAAGGCAATACAAAGAAGAGTTAGATTTAAATTTAGAAAAATAGGGGTAAATATTAAGGTAACCACAAAGGAGAGAAACTATCCCACACATCAAAATAAAATACGAGAAAAAAATACAGACAGCAGAAACAAAATCAACAACAATGAATAAGAGGAAAAGACAATATATGAAGATAACCACTTAGCACAAAAAATTAAGTGTGAAAAAGAAACTGCCAACAACACACAAAAAAAGACATCAAAATGATGGCACTAAATTCATACCTATCCATAATTATGCTGAACGTAAATGGACTACATGCACCAATAAAGAGATAGAGAGTGGCAGAATGGATTAAAAAACACGATCTGTCTATATGCTGCCTACAACAGACACACCTTAGACTTAGAGACACAAACAAACTAAAACTCAAAGGATAGAAAAAAATATATCAAGCAAACAGCAATCAAAAAAAGCAGGAGTGGCAATATTAATTTCTGACTAAATAGACTTTAAAGTTAAATCCACCACAAAAGAACAGGAAGGACACTATATAATGATTAAAGGGACAATATACCAGGAGGATATAACCATATTAAATATTTATGCACCCAATGACAGGGCTGCAAGATACATAAAACAAAGTCTAACAGAATTGAAAAGTGAGATAGACAGCTCCACAATTATAGTAGGAGACTTCAACACACCACTTTTGGTGAAGGACAGGACATCCAGAAAGAAGCTCAATAAAGACACGGAAGATCTAAATGCCACATTCAACCAACTTGACCTCACAGACATATACAGAACTCTCCACCCAACAGCACCCAAATATACTTTCTTTTCTAGTGCACATGGACCATTCTCTAGCAGAGACCACATATTAGGTCATAAAGCAAGCCTTAGCAGAATCTAAAACTTTGAAATATCACGAAGCATCTTCTCTGACCATAAGGTCATAAAAGTAGAAATCAATAACAGAAAAGGCAGGGAGAAGGAATTAAACACTTGGAAACTGAATAGTACCCTGCTCAAAAAAGACTGGGTTAAAGAAGATATTAAGGATGGAATAAAGAAATTTATAAAATCCAATGAGAATGAAAACACTTCCTATCAGAACCTCTGGGACACAGCGAAAATAGTGCTCAGAGGCCAATTTATATCGAAAAATGCACATATCCAAAAAGAAGAAAGGGCCAAAGTCAAAGAGTTAGCCCTACAACCTGAACAAATAGAAAGAGAGCAACAAAAGAAACTGTCAGGCACCCGAAGAAAGCAATAATAAAAATTAGAGCAGAACTAAATGAAATAGAAAACAGGAAAACAATTGAAAGAATTAACAAGACCAAAAAGCTGGTTCTTTGAAAATTTAGAAAAACAGGAGAGAAAGAAATAACCCAAATAAGAAATGAGAAGGGCGATATTATAAAAGACCCAACTGAAATTAAAAGAATCATATCAGATTACTATGAAAAATTGTACTCAACAAATTTGAAAACCTAGAAGAAATGGATGAATTCCTAGAAACACACTACCTACCTAAACTAACACAAACAGAGGTAGAACAACTGAACAGACCCATAATAAAAGAAGAGATTGAAAAGGAAATCAAAAAACTCCCAACAACAAAAAAAAAGCCCTGGCCTGGACAGCTTCATGGCAGAATTCTACCAAACTTTCAGAGAAGAGTTAACACCACTACTACTAAAGGTATTTCAGAGCATAGAAAACAACGGAATACTACCAAACTCATTCTATGAAGCCAGTATATCCCTGATACCAAAACCGGGTAAAGACACTACAAAAAAAAAAAAGAGAAAATGACAGATCTATATCCCTCACGAACTTAGATGCAAAAATTCTCCACAAAATTCTAGCCAATAGAATTCAACAACATATCAAAAAAATAATTCACAATGACCTAGTGGGATTCATACCAGGTATGCAGGAATGGTTCAACACTAGAAAAACAATTAATGTAATCCATCATATAAATAAAACAAAAGAATCACATGATTTTATTAATTGATGCAGAAAAGGCCTTTGACAAAGTTCAACACCATTCATGATAAAAAGTCTCAGCAAAATAGGAATAGAAGGAAAATTCCTCAACATAATAAAGGGCATTTATACAAAGCCAATAGCCAACATCATCATAAATGGAGGGAGTCTGAAAGCATTCCCCTTGAGATCGGGAACCAGACAAGGATGCCCTTTATCACCGCTCTTATTCAACGTTGTGCTGGAAGTCCTAGCCAGAGCCATTAGGCTAGATAAAGAAATAAAGGACATCCAGATTGGTAAGGAAGAAGTAAAAGAATCTCTATTTGCAGATGACATGATCTTATCCATAGAAAACCCTAAAGAACCCTCAAGAAAACTACTGAAACTAATAGAAGAGTTCAGCAGAGTATCAGGATATAAGATCAACATACAAAGATCAGTTGGATTCCTCTACACCAACAGAAAAGAACATCGAAGAGGAAATCATCAAATCAATACCATTTACTGTGGCCCCAAGAAGATAAAATACTAAGGAATAAATCTTACCAGAGAATCTGTGAAACATTTCATAACATGGAGGAATCTGGAGGGCATTATGCTGAGTGAAATTAGTCAGTTGCAAAAGGACAAATATTGTATAAAACCACTATTACAAGAACTGGAGAAATAGTTTAAACAAAGAAGAAAATATTCTTTGATGGTTATGAGAAGTGGGAGGGACTGCGGGAGGGTGGGAGAAAAATTTTCATTAATAAGATAGTAGATAAGAATTATTTTATGTGAAGGGAAAGACAACACATAGTACAGGCGAGGTCAGCACAACTGGACTAAACCAAAACCAAAGAAGTTTCCTGAATAAACTGAACACTTTGAAGCCTAGTGTAGCAGGGGCAGGAGTTTGAGGACCATGGTTTCAGGGGACATCTAAGTCAATTGGTGTAATAAAATCTATTAAGAAAACATTCTGCATCCCACTTTGGAGAGTGGCATCTAGGGTCTTAAATGCTAGCAAGCAGCCATCTAAAATGCATCAATTGGCCTCAACTCACCTGGAGCAAAGGAGAATGAAGAACACCAAAGACACAAGGTAATTATGAGCCCAAGAGACAGGAAGGGCCAAACCAGAGACTACACCAGCCTGAGACCAGGAGAACTAGATGGTGCCCGGCTACAACCGATGACTGCCCTGACAGGGAACACAACGGAGAACCCCTGAGGGAGCACGAGAGCAGTGCGATGTAGACCCCAAATTCTCATAAAAAGACCAGACTAAATAGTTGGCTGAGACTAGAAGGACCCTGGTGGTCATGGTCCCTAGACCTTCTGTTAGCCCAAGACAGGAACCATTCCCAAAGCCAACTCTTCAGACAGGAATTGGACTGGACAATGGGATAGAAAATGATACTGGTGAAGAGTGAGCTTCTTGCATGAAGTAGACACATGAGACTATGTTGGCATATCCTGTCTGGAGGGGAATGAGGGGGCAGAGGGGATCAGAAGCTGGCCAAATGGACACGAAAAAGAGAGTGGAGGGAAGGAGTGTGCTGTCTCATCAGGGAGGAAGCAATCAGGTGTATAGCAAGGTCTGTATAAATTTTTGTGTGAGAGACTGACTTGATTTGTAAACTTTCACTTAAAGCACAACAAAAATAAAAAAAAAGATTCAGAGTCTGAAAATAAGCCAATTCTCTACTAGAGTTCTCCATCACTCCTGAGACCCTCCTTCATGGCTCCATGACACACACTCTCCTTGGTTTACCTCCCTTCTCTCTGCCTTCTCAGTCTTTTTCCTGAGTTCCTCATCCATCTCCTGCCTGCTTCTAAAATTCTTTTGCTCTTAGCTTTTTTCTTATCCCTCTATTTTTGTTTCATGTTTCAGCTACGATGGATGTACTGGTTGCTCCCCCAGTTCTACGAGGCAGTATTGCATAGTGGTGATACTTAGGCTTTGGCTTTAGACAGCTAGTGTTCAAATCCTGATTCCACCACTCAATGATTAGGAGATCTTGGTAAATTACTTAACCTCAATGAATCTTAGTTTGCTTTTGGCTGATAACTGAAAGGTCAGCAGTTCAAATCTACCCAGTGGTGCCACAGAAGAAAGGCCTGGTGATCTGCTTACATAAGATTGCAGCCAAGAAAGCCTTACGGAGTGCAGTTCTACTGTGAAGCACTTGGGTTCCCTATGAGTCAGAATTAACTTGATGGCAGCAGATTGTGGTAATCTTGTCATTAGATTAAACTGAAACAGTGTAATGCACTTTTTTTTTTTTAATGCACTTAGCACAGTATCTAGCAAAAAGTTGAACTCAATTAATATTCCATCTAGTTCTCTTTCTTAGAAAATAGAGCTATACTTATTGGATATCTCCGCTCAAATGTCTTACAGAAACCTCAAGATGATATATCCAAATTCACACTCAATATCTTACTTGTTGTTGTTGTTACTTGCCATCGAGTCATCTCTGACTTACGGTGACCTGATAACAGAACTAAGTGTTGCCCAGTTCTGTGCCATATTCATGATTATCAGTATGCTTGAGTCCGCAGTTGTGGCTATTGTGACAATCTATCTTGTTGAGGGATTCCTTCATTTTCACTTTACCAAACATGATACCCTTTTGTAGCGATTAGTCTTCCTGATGAACTCTTACTTCTTGTTGTTCTTAGTTGTCATTAAGTCTATTCCAATTCGTAGTGACCCCATATGTGCAGAGTAGAACTACTATGGTTTCCAAGGTTGTGATCTTTTGGAAACAGACCACTAGGCCTGTCTTCTGAGGAGCTTTTGGGTAAGTTCAAACTGCTCGCTCTTCAGCTAGAAGTCAAGTGTTTAACTATTTGTGCCACCCAGAAACTTGTCCATACCTGGGTTCTCTCTCTTAAATTGCCTAAATTAATAGCAACAATATCACCTAATTTCATCTCCTTAATCTCTCACATTTCTTTAGTCCCTATCTCCTGTTGACATCTACTTGGTAAATATACCCTGGATTTATTTTCTCCAGTTAATCCCTATTTATTCATTCATTATTGTATTTATTCATTCATTGAGTGACTATATTAACAACTATAATGGGAACTTGAGGAATGGCGATGGTCTTATAGCTTAATGGTACATGACATACTGGCATGAAACAGAGAAATTACGAGTAACTCCTACCTTAGTTTGTCTCCTCAGCTATTCCTCACCTAGATTTTTAGAATTATCCTTTAATCTCTCCTCCTTCCACTACATCTGTCAAAATTTGCCAAAATTCTCTCTTTAAAACACCGATCTAAATCTTAAAATATTAGCCAAAATTATCCAACAGCACCTTAAAAAAAAAAAAAAAAAAGCATCATGACCAAGTTGGTTTTATTCTGAGTTCAAGGGTGATCCAATATTAGGAAATCCATTATTATAATTCATTATACTAATAAAAAAGAAAAATCATATGTCATTTCCATAGGTACAGTAAATGTACTTGACAAAATTCAACACACATTAATGTTAAAAAATACTCAAATTGCCAAAGGGCTTGCATAGACACTTCACCAAAGAGGATGTTCAAATGGCCACCAAACACATGAAAAGATGCTCAACATCATTAGCCATCAGAGAGATGCAAACCAAAATCACAATGAAATACAATTTCACTCCCACTAGGATGCCTAAAATTAAAAAATAAAATAACAAATGTTGTCAAGGGTGTGGTGAAATTGGAACCCTTACCCATTGTTGGTGGGAATGCAAAATGGTACAGCTATTGTGGAAAACAATGTGGCAGTTCATCAAAAAACTAAACACAGAACTACCATAGAACTACCATATGACCCAGCAATCCCACTCCTAGGTTTATATCTAGAAGACTTGAAAGCAGAGACTCAGAGAATTGTACACCAATGTTAATTGCAGCACTATTCACAATAGCTGAAAGGCGGAAACATCTTAAATGCCCATAAACAGATGAATAGATAAACAAGATGTGGTACAGACATACAATGAAGTACTATTCAGCCAGTAGAAGAAACAAAATCTTGATACATGCTACGATATGGCTGGAGCTTGAAGACATTATGCTGAGTGAAATAAGTCAATTACAAAAGGCCAAATATTGTATGACCTCATTTACATAAAAAGACAAGAAATGGCAAATGTGTAGAGACCAAGTTTGTTAGTGGTTACCAGGCACAGGAGGGAAGGGGAAAGGGAGATTAAAGGTGATGAAAAATAGCATTGATTAAGGGTAGGATTGAAAAGCCAATTATTGTAATTGATGTCAATAAGTTGTACACCTGTAAAAAATTGAATTGGCAAAAGTTGTGTGATAGATATAATTACGACCAAAAAAAAAAAAAAAAAAAGTAGCCACTGAGGCTGTTTATGTACAACTAAAAATCTCACTAGATTTGGTTCCTTGGATTGGAGGTTTAGGGTCCTGTTTTTACCAAACATTACAGTTAGTTGGCCTGATAACATGTTTAGTACTTCTGTTCTGCCTCCTAGTTTGTTGTCCAGTGCCTGGGGTCTTAAAAGCTTGCAAGTGGCCATCCAAAGCATGACAATTGTTTTCCATTTGCCTGGAGCAACAGAGGAAGAAGGAGAGTCAGGAATAAGAGGAGGATATGGAATGTGTGGCTAATTGCGTCTCTGAACAACTGCCTCCTTTGCCATGAGACCAGAGGACCTGGATGGTGAAAGGCTACCACCACTGAACATTATGATCAAAGATTCTATAGAAGAATCCTTATCAAAAGGTGAAAAATGAAGAGCAGAATTTCAAATTCTCAGGTACTCCAGACTTTCTGGAGCCATGGGGGATAGATGAACCCCTGAAACTACTGCCCTGAGATAACCTTTAAAACTTAAAACAAAAATATCCCCTGAAATCATCTTAAAACCAAACAATAGTTTAGCTTAACTAGTAAAAAAAGACCTGCCTTGAGCTTTATGCTCTTTTAAGAACTATCTGTATGGGATCAAAGTGATAACAGCAACTTGAAAGATTAAATAGGAACCTTAGGGGGCAGTGAGTTTATGTTAATGGGGAGTACAACTCGGAAAAGGAAGGTAAGAATGTAATCAATGTCACTGAATTGTGCATGTAGAAATGGTTGAATTGGTGTATGTTTTGCTGTCTATATTCTTAATAACAAAACCAAAATAATTTTTAAATTTTTTAAAATATATACTCAATAAACTTCCTTACAATGTTAAAAGATATTTACTTAAACAAAAAAGTGAAAAGAACTTGAAGCACTTACTGATGAAAATCAAAGACCACAGCCTTCAGTATGGATTACACCTCAAAACAAAGAAAACACAACTGGACCAATAATCAATATCATGATAAACAGAGAAAAGATCGAAGTTGTCAAAGATTTCATTTTACTTAGATCCATAATCGAATCCCATGGAAGCAGAAGTTAAGAAATCAAGCAATGCATTGCGTTAGGCAAATCTGCTGCAAAAGATCTCTTTAAAGTATTAAAAAACAGGGACATAACTTTAAGGACTAAGGTGTGCCTGACTCAAGCCATGGTGTTTTCTATTGCCTCATACTCATGTGAAAGATGGACAATGATTAAAACAGACCACGGAAGAATTGATTCTTTGAATTATGGTGTTGGTAAGGAATATTGAATAAACTATGGACTGCCAGAAAAACAAACAAATCTGTCTTGGAGAAAGTACAGCCAGAGTGCTCCTTAGAATTGAGGATGGGGAGACTTTGTCTCTTGTACTTTGTACATGTTTTCAGGAGGGGCCAGTCCCTGGAGAAGGACATCATGCTAGATAGAGTAGAGTGTCAGTGAAAAAGACGAAGACCCTCAATGAGATGGATTGACTCAGTGGCTGCAACAATGGGCTCAAGCATAACAACAATTGCGAGGATGGCACAGGACTGGGGAGTGTGGTGTTCTAGGGTCACTATGAGTTGAAACCGTCTTGAGGGCACCTAACAACAACACAACAAGCACAAAAGCTGGGGGAGACTTTAATGTTTAATATTTAATGTAATTTTTCTCCTCTAACGTAAGGAAGAAAGCAAAGGTACCTACTATATATGTAACATGTAGCATTATATTGTAGTTATTAACCAATGGAACCAGACATGAGAAAGAAATTGCTGGAATAAAAATAGGAAACAAAGAGGCAACACTACATTTATTTATTAAGGGTGATTATATATCTGGAAAAGAATCCATGGAAAAATATGACAAATAGCAATAGATTATGATAAAGTAGAAAGTTATAAAATGAGGTTATGAAAATCAATGCCACACACAGGCACATATAAGCAGGCTGTATAAATGAGGATAAGATCCCCTTTGTGGTAGAAAACAGACCATAGAGAAAAAATACCTTGACATCAATATAACAAGAAATATCCAATACTTTTCTGAGCAAAACTATAAAGTACATTGAAGATACAAAACTAGGCTTGAATGAATGGAAGATAGATAGCTGCTGTTGAGTTGACTTTGACTCATGACAACCTTATGTAGAACAGGATAAAATGTTGCCCAGTCCTCATCATCCTCATGATCTTTATCATTGCAACTATTGTGCCAATCCATCTCACCAAGTGTTTCCCTTGCTCTTGGTGCCCCTCTACTTTGCCAAACATGTTCTCTCCTCCAGCAATTGACCCCTTTTGATGACATGCCCAGCAATTGAGTTGGACAGCCTCATGTTGTGAACCATAAGGTTTTCATTGGCTAATTTTCAGAACTCATGGTAACACTGTAGGACAGAGTAGAATTGCCCCCATAGGGTCTCCAAGGAGTGGCTAGTGGATTCGAAATGCCAACCTTTTAATTAGCAGTTGAGTTCTTAATTGATTTGATGGCAAAAGGTTTTTAATTTTCAGGAGTAAATTGCCAGGCCTTTCTTCTTAGTCTGGACAGCTGAAAACCATCCACCATGGGTGACTCTGTTGGTATTTGAAATACCAGCGACATTACTTCCAGCATCATTGCAACATGCAAGTCAGCACAGTACAACAGACAGATGAATGAATGGAAAGGCAATACTCTAGGAAAGAAAGAAATCAGTATCATAAAGAAGTGAGTTCTCCCTAAGTTAATTTAGAAATTTAACTCAATCCTAATTAAATATCATTAGTCTTTTTTATTTTTTTAGGACTAAACAAGTTGATTACATAGCTCATTTGGAATAAAAATAACAAGCAGGAATAACCAGATAAACTCTGAATATTGGTGGTGAGAGAAGCCATATAAGATTTTTTTTTTTTACATACTCTAAAACCTCTATAATTCAAACACATTATACATAAGTAAGCAGAAAAACCAAAACCAAAGGGGAAAAAGAAATAGAAAATTCAGAAATAGAAGAAATTGCATATGGAAATTTAGTTTGCCATACAGGTGGCATCTCAAATCACTGAGTAAAAATGGACTTTTAAAAAAATGTGAAAACTGGAAACCCTGGTGGCGTAGTGGTTAATTGCTAACCAAAAGGTCGGCAGTTGGAATCCACCAGGCGCTCCTTGGAAACTCTAAGGGGCAGTTCTACTCTGTCTTATAGGGTCGCTATGAGTCAGAATTGACTTGACCGCAGTGGGTTTGGTTTTCTGGTTTTGGTTGTGAAAACTGGGTAATCATATGGAGAAAGACAAAATTGGATTCACTTCTTACACCATAAACCAGAGTAAATATCCAACGGGTCAGATATTTAAATTAAGGCAAGAAAAGGAACCATGCATATATTAGAAAAAGCACTTGTGAATTTCTCTATAATCTGTGAGTGGAGAAATATTCCTAAATATGACTCAAAAATAAAAGACTGATAAATTTTATTTTGCAATTTTTTTTTAACTTTTCCCAGTAAAAAATATGCTGTAAATAAAGTAAAAATACAAATGAAAAAACTGGGAACACATATTTCCAAAGGGTACTACCAAAGGTTATCATACCTAATACCCCTCAAAAAACAAAAAACCTGATACAGTTTCTAAAAATTGAGAAAAAGAAGTCCAAGAGCTCTATAATAAAATGGAGTTTTTACTATAAATGGGCTGAACTGCAGAAAAGTCATAGAAAAAGAAACATAACTTGCTCTTAACAGTATGAAAAATTGCCCAACTTCATTCATGAGCTGATAACTGTTGACTCTGGGTGAAGGTACATAGGTGTTCATTGTGTACCCAGGGCCGTCGAGTCGATTATTGTGTACAGGCTTAAATAAATCTGATCATGTCATTCATCTCTGCTTCTCCAGAGAAAAGACCTGGGAATATGCTTCCTTTAAGATAAAAGTCACTGCTATTGAGTCCATTCTGACTCTCAGCGACCCTGTAGGACAGAGTAGAACTGCCCTATAGGGTTTCCAAGGCTGTAATCTTTACGGAAGCACATTGCCACATCTATCTCCTGAGCAGCGGCTGGTGGGTTTCAACAGCACACCTTTCCATTAGCAGTCAAGAGCTTAACCACTGCACCACTATCCTTCCATAAAGATTACAGCCTAGAAAAATCTCATGGGGCAGTTCTACTCTGTCACATGTGGTCACTATGAGCCAAATCTACTCATGACACCTATCAGGTCTCAACTAATTGTTTAGTCTAATCTCTCACCATTACCATTTGCAATTATGCTGTGATCATATTAAAGATTTTGTTATTCCCCACACTTGGAATGCATTTTCATACTTCCATGTCCTTGAAACATGCTATTTCCTCTGTCCATACTGCTGTTTCCTTTCTTCTCTGCTTGGCAAAATCCTGCGACTCTTCAAGGCATACTTAAACTTCGAGCTTTCCTTTGGAGCACTTTGCATGCTCCTTCACTCCCCACAACACTTTGCACAGGTCTCTATCAAAGCACTTTTTTCACAGTTCTTTAGTAACTGGCTTTTACGTGCTCATTTGCCACAGAGATGGGGCACTTCCTTGCCTGAACCAACTTAGCATTTTCAGTGTTTAGCACAATGCCTGCCCTCAAAGATACATGTAATAAACTTTGTTGAGTCATTATAGTTATTATGTGCTTGCCAAAGAGACTTCAGCATTTCCTATGCAAATATTCTTTCAAGACAGATGTAAAGAGAAGTAGAAGCTAGAAAATAGATGTCTCACAGATTTTGTTTACTTAATACCCAGGGTTTTGGTTATTAGTCAAGACTCCAGATTAAATGACAAAAATCCAACTTGAACTAGCTCTGCAAAAGGGCAATTTATTTGCTCCTGCAACTAAACCTTGGAAAGTGGGTTTGGGCTCAGAGACTGTGGGTTCAGGATCTCAAACGCTATCAAAAGTATCTTTCTCTCTCGCTCTATTTCATACACACATACCTCTGACTGTTTGTGATTGCAGCTCTGGGCTTATATACATATAGACTTGCAACCAGCAAGGAACAGCTAATTCCTGCCAGTGACTGTTAGAAAAATTCCATGGAAGTAATGATTGTCGTTGGCAACACATCGACTCCTTGGCCAATAACCACGGCCAGAAAGGTGGGAATATGTACATGGTGGGCACCAGTCTGGCACCATGTCTCACCCTGGAGGTGGGATAATGTGATTGGCAACCCCCTTAAGAGCCATGTTTTGGAGTAGGAGAGAGGCAACATCCCAAGAGAACAAAGACCTCTTCTGGGCATGTAAAGGAATACCTCTCCATCATAAATGGGAAGGAAAGAACAAGGTTAAAAGGAATCTTGCATAATTTTTATGACTAAAAGCTTTTTTATTCCTAATAAATAAGTATTATAGTTCAAATACATGATAAAAATATATGAATCAAAAGAGACAGCTGGTCAGGAATCTTATTCGGGCACTTCCATCTTTTCCTTCTCCTTTCTCATTATTTCTTAAGTAAGAATCTACTTAAAAAGTACAATTCCCTAACCTAAACTTTCCAAGTTTCATAAATTTTGCACTTTGTCAGCTGTATTCTCTTTGTTCTTTCTTTCTTTTACCTTGCCTATTTTCCCCAAAACCAAGTACAGTATTCAAAGAGAAAAAAAAAAAAAAAAAGTTTTTCTTATCTGTGAATAAGTTACTGCTCAAAGATGTTTTAAGAGAGAAAATTATGAAGCAAGCACTCCCATGATGTTCAGTGTAAACCAAATTTTCTTTTGGCTCTTGTGTTGTTGCTATGTCACTCTTTTCAGAAGATTCTACTGGCTGGACCAGTATAGCACCCAACTCTGGGGACAACGTGACTGCAATCAGGAAGAGAGACTACCAAATGTTTCTGTGCTAGCTTGGTAGTCCCAATAAGCAGCTTTTACTTGGATTTATTTGGTTCACGATGTTTGTCTATTATGTGTACAGAACTATCCTAGGAACAGTGGGGAAATAAAAGAAAGTCCCCAAGAAGTTAACCTTCCAGAAGAAAGAGAAGGTACGCAAAAGTGTTCAGTTGCTGAGTTGGTTTTTAAAACAAACAAGCAAATTAAGCATTTTCAATATGAAGTCATATTTATTTTACTTATCTGTGTTTTCTGCTTTTTTTCTTACAACGAGCATATATTTCAAGAATAACAAAATAAAATAAAATGAAACGTCATCGTAAAATGATACACCTCATCTGGCATAAAATGGGGTCACATTCCATTTCTGTCAATCACCAGCTCTGTGAACTTGGGCAGACTAATGAATCTCCCTAAGCTTTGGTTGCTTTGTCTGTGAAATGAGGCTAATAATTCCACCTACCCAATAAGGTTGTGAGTATTAAACAAGATGAAAAGTAATGAAGTGGACAACACTATGCCTGAAATTTAGAAAATGCACAAAAGAGAATGTCTTATTGTTCTTTTTGTTTATATGATGAATATCTAATTTGAATGCTAGACAAGTGTAATCCCTAGGAACAAGTGGTACTTGTCCCAGTTTATTGTTTGTCAATATTTGCTCAAATATGAATTCTCTTGGCTCATTCAACTTTATACTAAACTCTTCAGCATCCACCGTGGAGGTCACTGTTGCAGGGTCTACGTGTTTGCATTGCTGTTGGCTTGCATCTTGTTGCTAGTGGCAGGAGCTGGCTAGACTTCCAGCCCTGTTTCCATTTAGAACCTTAGAACTAGTGATACCACCATGGGAGCCCAATTTTGGATTATTTCAGTTGGTATGTTTCTCTGTAATTTAATATCAAAGAGGGGAATAAAATGGTGTTTTTTGTGTTTTTTCCTTTCTCCCTGTTCCTGTAACTCCATTTTTCAATAAAAGGGTATTCAAGCGCAAGTGGTGAATGGTGACAGCTTCTTCTCTGTTTTTCTCCACCAGTTTTGGATGGGCTCTGAGAGTCTCTTCCACACAGTGGAAAAGTTAATTGCCAACTCCCATCAATAAGCTGTTCCTAAAGTTTGCTTACTGCCAGACTGACCTTTCTTTTGAGAGATACCACTTCATCTGTTTCTCATGACCAAAATCTATGTGAAAAAGCAAAGTCCATTTTAGTTTTATCCACCTGAGAGGTTTCCACCCAGTTCAAATCACCAAACTTGTTTGACTTAAATTTATCTTCCCATAGTTCACTATTTGAATAGTTTTAGAGATGGAAGTTACACAATTGTATATAGTAATGCAGCTGAAAAACAGCATAATGCTCAATGCCAGAATTCTTGGAAAACAGAACTGATGGCTCTCTAAATATTGTAGCTACTACTGATATTTCTACTAATGAACTTTTAATGGGCCCTTATTACATGTCAGGTAGGGCATATGCATAATTTATTTGACCCTAATAACAACCCTACGAGTTATTATTTTCTTTCTCATTTTACACATGAGGAAACTGAGGCTTAGAGAGGTTAACTAATTGGACAAAGGCCACCCAGCTAGTGAGTGACAGGATCCAGGGCATGCTAATTAAATTTCTAAGATTGAGTTCTTTACCAATTATACTATTTGCTCATATCAGGTAGAAATATGAACACTGAGTTAAATATTTTCAATGTGTATCAAAGTCCATTCACAAATCTATGAATTTGGCTGTAGAACCTATTTGCTTTAGGTGAACAGCAAAAGAAGTTTATCAGTGAGTTCAACATATGTTACTGTCTTAGGCTGGGTTCTCTACAGAAGCAAAACCAGTAAAACGTATAAGTATATAGACAGATATTTATATCAAGGAAATGGCTCAGGCAGTTGTACAGGCTGGAAGTCCCAAGTCTATGGGTCACGCTGAAGGCTTCTACCAACTGACATAGCTGTAGGGACTGACAAATCCAAGATCTGCAGGTCAGACAGCAGGGCTCTGGCTCACAGGCTGCAGAGACTGATGAAGCCCAAGATTGGCAGGCAAGATGGCAGATAATCTGCTAGCTCAAGTCCCAAGAACCAGAGGTCAGGTGACAGGAGCCAGCTGCAGGATCCAGAATGAGCAAAAGCCTGTGAGCCTTACCAGAAAGTCCATCTATATTGGATGCAGGCCACACTGCCAAGAAAACTCCCTTTCAACTGATTTGCTACTCATAGCAGATCCCATCATGGAGGTGATCACATCATATCAAAGCTCATCATGGAGGTGATCACATCATTATATGACTGCCAAACTACATCATAACTGCCAAACCACTGAGAATCATGGCCCAACCAAGTTAACACACAACCTTAACTATCACAGTTACTGTAAGTATAAGCTATGTTGCCTACAGGAGTCCCTAGGTGGTGAAAATGGTTAACAGCTTGGCTGCTAACCAAAAGTTTAGAGGTATGTATTCACCCAGAGGCACCCCAGAAGAAATGCCTGGTGATTTAGTTCTGGAAAATCAGCCACTGAAAACTCTATGGAGCACGATTCTTCTGTGGCACACATGGGGTCACCATGAGTTGGTATGTTGCCTGCTCTATTCCAAGTTTGTGGGCTTCTCAGATCACCATAACACTTTAGAACTGGAAAGAAATTTAGAATCCAATTTAATGTTTTTTCCAGCAGTGCTGTGAGGCTGTCCAGTCCCTAGAGGGTTGCATTCTAGGAAGGGCAGTGCTGCTACCTGCCACAACTAGGGGTACCTGGCTGCATGATTACGTGATCCTCTATACAATACAATGATTAGATCATTTTAAACTGTGACTGTTCTATACCTGGTTAGTAAGCCCAGAAAATTTAGGGACACTTCAACAAAACTGTCTGAATTTGAAAATTTTCAACCAGTTTCAATGGTAGTGTGACTTTGTATGACTTGACAAGGAAGGAAAATACATCTCTTTTCATGAGATTTATGTTCAAGATGTACAAATTAAATGGATTTTCTCAGGTACTCCCAATTTTAATCATTTAGTTATGTTTTCTCCACAATCCATTGAAGTCCTTTCAAAATTCTATTTTAAAGAAAATAATAACTGAATTAAGTCATAAATATTACAATATGAACTAGTCATAAAATATGTGGAATCACAAAGCTGGGGTTATCTAGCTTCATAAAAAAAGTTATAATTACACATAAAAATGCATGAGTGTCTAACGTATACACAAGGTACAATTCTTTATGAATATGGCACTTTTCCAGCTGTAAAAAAAAAAAAATTTTTTTTTAAAGTTTTGTAAAATCATGATAATAAAAAAAGTCAGTGTAATTGAGGCTGCAAAAATACTGATGCAGCACAAGGTGTGTGATGATATAATGGGCCATTACTTTGTCTATGGTCAGAAGAAGTTTGAATTACATTTGTAAAACTTTAGTTATAATTCAATGTATCATGCCCCCAGGAAGAAATGTTTTTATTTACTTGTGCAACAAATATATACACATATGGACCCATACTTAAGCACTAGAAGTAGTAGTTGCTAGAGTGTGAGTGCGAGAGCTGACTACCTGAGTTCAAATCCTGACTCTGACACTTACTAGTGGGTAACCTTGGCCAAATTATTTAATTTCCCTGTTACTCAGTTTCCTCATCTGTAAAATGGGGATAATAATCACCTCTAAATCATACAGTTGATGAGAGGATTCCAGATCAAAACCAAAACCAGTGCCATCAAGTCAATTCTAACTCATAGTGACCCTATCGGACAGAGGAGAACTGCCCCATAGAGTTTCCAAGGAGCGCCTGTCAGATTCGAACTGCCAGCCCTTTGGTTAGCAGCTGTAGCACTTAACCACTACGCCACCAGGGTTTCCGATGTGAGGATTAGAGGACTTAAAACAGTGCTTGGCACATGTTGTAGTGTGAATGTTTATTGAGTGCCTGCTCTGTGCCAGGCACTGTTCTGGATCCTGGTATACTGTAGTGAACGTGACACACAAGGCCCCTGCTCTCATGTAATTATATTGTTGTGCAGGAGAGAGGCGACCAGGGAGTACACACTATAAGTAAATAAGATATTTGAAGGTTAAGGTTAAGTGCAATGAAGACAAGAACATTTTCTAAGAAAGACTGAACTCACAATACAGTATGAGAATGATACTTATTTTTTAATATAAGTAATATAAGCATGTACCTATGCACGAGTATCTCCTCACTAAAGAATTAGTAAAAAACAATTTGCCAGATACAACCGGTGAATATATCAGCCTTTGTTCAGCACAGGCTTGTTTCCTCTTCTTCCATGTACTCCCCAAGTTCTGTTGTGCCTTCTATTCTGTGGGCACCATTCAGGGATGTGACTTTCCTACCCCGTTGCCTTCAAAATGAGAATTGTCTCCCACTTACCTGCTAAGAAGGCATCTGTGTACTGCTAAGCTGTTTCACCCCCTGTATGTTCTGTAAAAAATACTAAGTTCTGTAAAAAATGCATAGGGTTAAGAGCTTTACTAACAGGGAATGTCTTTTCTCCGTTTGCGTGATGCTGCAGTTCCTTCAAGCTCTCTCTCACTGCACTGCCTTTCTCTTGCCGGCTGCCTCTAGGATTTTGCCCATTGTCTCCTGTGTCCCCATGATGGGCTATTTAGTTTGTCTGGAAGAGTAGCTTTCTTATTCCCTCATTGAACAGAAATGAGAATGCTACGACATTTCATATGTAACACCATTAGGCTCTCCTTGGCTCGCAGGCCCAGGAGCTTTACTGTGTAACCCTTCCATGCCCCAAAATAAAATATATGTGCTAATGTAAAAGAGATGCAACAGATCACTCCATAGTCTATTATTGAAAAATAATCCTTTACTGGATCACTTATACTGAATTTTGAGTTAAAAAAGGGGCAGAAATCTCTGATAATGAAATATTATGATGCATGTAGCACTTTTAATAAGAACTGCCTGTTAAAATAATTTTGAAGTATTTTTCTAGGCTCTGTGGTGAAGTGTGAAAAGTGAGTCAGTGAGAATGGAAGTAAATTTGCTAGACCTATTTTCATGTCAGCAGTAGTGAGTCACCAGGCAAGCAGACAGAACATTCAGGAATTTGCTCTTGCTGGCCAACCCTTTTCAAGAGGATAGTTTATCACAGCTGTATCTTTGCTGAGGAGTATTTTTTGAAGTGTTTTGTTTTGCTTTTCAGCTTTAAGACATTTTATAAAGACCATTGTCTATGGGATTGCAGAATGGGAACTCCGTGCCCCAAGGGCAGGGCTGAGTACCTAGTTACTTAGGTGGAAGTCTAGGAAGGCTCAAGGTTACTTTCACAGAAAATAAAATATTTATCAATCAATTATAATAAAGGAAAATTATGATAAAAATGCTTAACTAAGATTTATTTTGCCAGGTTTGATTCTAAGTGCATTTAGCTGTGTTATTTTATTCTCACAATCCCTATCAATTAGGAATTATCATTGTATCAATCTCTGATATGACTAAATGGAAACATGGAGAGACTTTAACAACATAACTCTTAGCTAATATGCTCATTATTAGCACCATATGGATTTTTCAAAAGGATTGACTCTTCAAACTCACCCAGAAGAATTGTGGAAAAAGACCTGAAGATCTACTGGCCTAAAGATTTTAGCCAAGAAAACCCCATGGAACAGTTCTGTTCTGTAACACATGGTGTCGTCATGACTTGGAATCTACTGGATTGCAACGGGTTTGGGTTTTGGTTTAAAATTCAGAACAAAATGAAAATTGCCTTCATAATAGTGTATATAATAAGTTTCATTGTAATTAGAATTATCTTCAATGTCGAGTAATCCAAGGTCTAAAATTAAAAAAAAAAAATTTTTTTTTTTTTTTTTATTTAGAGCCTCCTAAATCTGTGAAGACATGATTTAGCAGGAAAAGTATTTGGACAAGAGAATACTGCAACTGTTTATCGTGTTTTGAATGAATAGTTGCTCTAAAAAATCTTTACTATCAACTGCCCCAGTCTGCTGTAACATATTCCTTTTCACGGCGATAACATGTGGAATTGTTCATTACAAGATGCTCTGGTAAGTAAGCGCCATGCTTACCTTGCCTACTGGCTAATCCACCCCTGTCTGTACATGAATCAAGAGGTAGTTGTTTGAACAGAACAAGGGGATAATTTGTGGTTTAAAATTGTAATAGGTGTGTAGCAGTGTTGTATTCTTTCACCTTACTTATTTAATCTACATCTGAACAAATAATATGAGAAATCTGACTATATTAAGAAGAACGAGGCATCAGGATTGGAGGAAGACTTATTTAGATATGCAGATGACACAAATTTGCTTGCTGAAAGTGAAGTGAATTTGAAGCACTTACTGGTGAAGATCAAAGACTAGAGCCTTCAGTATGGGTTACATCTGAAAATAAAATGAAAATCCTTACAATTGGACTAATCAACAATATCATGATGAACAGCAAAGAAATTGCTGGTCTCATAGAGTTCATTCTTCTTGGATCCACAATCAATGTTTATGGAAGCAGCAGTCAAGAAATCAAACTACATACCGCATTGGACAAATTCTGCTGCAAAAGACCTCTTTAAAGTGTTAAAAAGCAAAGATTCCACTTTGATGACTAAGGTGTGCCTTTTCAGTTGCTCAGATTCACACAAAAACTGGACAATAAGAAAGGGAAGATCCCAGAAGAACTGACCTGCTCGAACTGATTTTGGGGAAGAATACTGAATATACCGTGGGCTACCAGGAGAACAAATATGTCTTAAAGGAAGTGGAGCCAGAATGCTCCTTAGAAGCAAGGATGGCAAGACTTTGTCTCACTTACTTTGGACATGTCATCAGGACAGACCAACTGCTGGAGAAGGACATCATGTTTGGTAAAGCAAAGGGTCAGCAAAAAAGAGAAAGACCCTCAATGAGATGGATTGATACAGTGGATAGGACTATGGGTTCAAACATAGCAATGATTGTGAGGATGGTGCAGGACCAGGCAACATTTCATTCTGTTGTACTTAGGATTGTCTACGAGTCAAAACTCACTTGAAGGCATCTAACAACAATTAAATACAAGGTTACTATTTCATAATTTTTCATTTATACTGTATTACTTTTTGAGTATTTTAGCAATGAAATGTATTAAAAAATTTGACTATATTAATATAAAATCTTGATTTATTGCAATTTGTCACCTTAAAAAGGTTACTGGGTTTTATTTTTAATTATAAAAGTAATGCACAATTTTACCAAAAAGTGTTGCACAGTAGTAGTGATGGCAGACATTGCTGTCTTGTTGCTGCTTCAAATGGGAATACAGTTAATACTTTATCATTCAATACAGTCAGTGTTTTTTGCTTTCTTTACTTTCCCTCTTTTGTTTGAGAAAATTAGGTGACAATATCCACATTTTTAGAAACCAAGAGAAAAACCTCTCTCATCTTTTCCATGTTTATTCTCTATCTCTTCTCTGTTTTATTGAAATATAAATATTTTGTTCATACCAGATGAATAACAGGACAGCCTAATTCAGGGGGGAAGAAGAGAAGGAGGAAATGCTGAGGGAGGAGAAGTTAAGAAGAAAGAGGAAGAACAGCTGGCAGCCATCTGTAAATAGAGCCTAATGAATATGGCCAACGTATTTCCACTCCCGCAAATAAACACCACCAATAAGGTTTTAGACTATATCCTTCCAGATTTTTCCCATGAATCATATTTTTATGTGAATAACCTGTGCCTTCTTCATTTGTTTGCCAACAGCAACATGTAAAAAAAAAAAAATTGGCATAGTAGCACTTGTGAAAATGCCTTGTGGGGGGAGGGAGCAGTTGGCAAGCGAACGTAGAAGGCACACGTTATTTGCATAAAAACACAGGTATTCATATGTAGACGTACACATTTTTGGTTTAGACATAGAAATATTTCTGTACATGTTTATACTTTTTCAATTAGTTTATTATAGACATTATTCAATGTCAGCATATACAGACCTAAGTGGCCATTTTAAACAACTGGATGTATGGATGTGAAAAAATTATTTAACAAGGCCACTCTTAATGTATCCTTATGGAATCTTTTCAATTTTTTTTTCTATTAAGAACAATGAGTAATCCTATTTTTACATGTATTTTTGCACAATTGCCCAAATATTTACTTAAGATAAAGTTTGAAGAAATTTGGTTTCAAAAAGCATATGCACTTTTCAAAAATCATTCTAATTATTTTTCAGAAAGTCTGTAACAATTTGCATCCTCAACTTTAGTGGAGGGAGTGTTTGCACATACCTTCAGCATCACTAAAATGTATCTCTTTTTATTCCTCCTAATAAACCTCTTCGTAGAAGTTTGGGAAAGTGAGAAAAGAGAGAAGGAGGAATATTCACAAAGCTGCTGTAACCCTGTAGCCTATGCAGGACTGAACTCTTGGCTTTCATCAATTGTCGGTTTATACATTTAAGATATCCAGGGGAAGTTTTCCAGCCACTTCAGCAAAATTCAATTTTAAATTGCATTTGTTCACATCCTTTCATACGTGATTTGAACAGATATGGGCTATTGAATATAATGGAAGCAACTCTCCCACTGCTTTCCTTAGACTATTTCATAGTTCCCTGCTTTAACAGGCAGAAGGCTATCCAGAAATACTGATTCAGCTATTTCTTAAAGATTTCATAATTATACATTCAACAAAGAAAATGTGAATTCCAAGAAAGTATAGTATTAGTGAAGTATTTAATGTAAGCTTCCGCGTAGAACCTGGACATATCTGCAAGCCCAAACTTTATAGGATTCCGTGATGCAGAATCTGCTAGGTTGCTGAATTCCCAAAAGGAATGTGAGCATCACTGTGTGAGTCGTAGGTTATCTTAGCAGAAAAAAGCATCATAATATTTCATGGTAATTTAGCAGTTGACTAGAATGGCAGCAATGATTTTCAGCTTGGAAGAGCAATGAGGAGAAGTCTTGGTGGATAAAATCTTGCTTATCTTAGTATCTAGATTATGAATGTGAAAGGATATTACTAAAACCAAAAGCATAAAAAGACAACATCCGTGTTCTACCTTCAATTTGTTTACTTAATGAATCATAGTGATGGATTTCCTAAGACTGAACCATGAGATGCCATGGATTTTAAATTATGGAGATAAAATAAATGCATAAGATGAAATGACTGGAATATATTTAAGTGTTAAATACTTATTCTTAAACAGAAGAAAATGCTGTCTCAATAAAGTTAACCAGGATATGACATACTAAGAATGGGAAGCAATTGCAGAAAAACCAAGTATTGGTGGTGGGGAAGGGTGAGAATTTTGCTCAGGATGGAGGACCAGGGGCAAATGGGAATGCCTTTCATCTTCAAGGGGGCAGGAAGTGAGGGGCAAATAAAATACTTTGGTAATTACAGTTACTGGTTAACTTTTATATGTTACAACAACAACTATAGAGATACATAGATTCTAATACAACTATTAGAATAAAAAACAAAAAACCCAAACCCGTTGCTGCCAAGTCGATTCCAACCCATAGCAACCCTAGAGGACAGAGCAGAACTGCCCTGTAGGGTTTACAAGCAGCGCCTGGTGAATTCAAATTGCCAATCTTTTGGTTAGCAGCGATAGCACTTAACCACTTTGCCATCAGGGTTTCCACTCTTAGAATAGGAAGGCAATATTTAGAGGCATGGAGAATCATAAAAGAACACTAATTTAAAAGTGAGGGAGAGAGAATAGAAGAGAAATTCAGCAAGTGTAGCGAAAAGCTTAATATGATCAGCAAAAAGGCAAGGAGAGGAAAAAATAATAAATACTAAAGATAATAAAAGCAAAATATTGATTTAAACAAATTAAATAGAAATAAACCATATTTCTCTATCATGAAACAGGAATATGAAATTGGGTTAAAAATATAGATATGTGCTGTCTATAAGAAACATATTCGAGCTTATGTAGGCTCAAACACCTCAAGGGTTTTGGTTCCTTAGTTTGGAGGTCTAGGGTCATGGTTTTATGGGACTCCCCAGTTAATTGACCTAATGGTATGTTTGGTGCTTCTGCTCTACCTCCTAATTCATTGCATAGTGCCTGGGGTCATAAAAGCTTGCAACTGGTCATCCAAGGCGTGACAATTGGTCTGTATTTGCCTGGAGCTACAGAGGAAGAAACAGAGTCAGGAAAAGAAGGAGGAAATGAAATGTGTGGTTAATTGCCTCCGTGAACAACTGCCTCCTTTGCCATGAGACCAGAAGAACTAGATCATGCCCCGCTACCATTACTGAACATTTTGCTCGAAGACTGTATAGAAGAATACTGATCAAAAGGGAGAAAATGTAGAACAGAATTTCAAATTCTCATGGATTTCCTGGAGCCATGGAGGCTAGATGAACCCCTGAAATTATTGCCCTGAGATTATCTTTAAACCTTAAGTCTTAAGACAAAACTGTCCCCTGGGGTCTTCTTAAAATCAAACAACGGTTTAGCTGAACTAGTAAAGAATGTCTGCCTTGAGCATTGTGGTCTTTTAAGAACTCTCCATATGAGATCAAATTGACAACAGCAACTAGAAAGACTGGATAGGAACCTTAGGGGACAGTGAGTTTATGTTAACGGTGGAGGAACAACTCAGAAAAGGAGGGTGAGAATGGTTGCACAACACAAAGAATTTAATCAATGTTGCTGAATTGTACATGTAGAAATTGTTGAATTGGTATACGTTCTGTTGTGTACATTCTCAACAATAATAACAAAAATAAAATATTTTTTTAAAAGACACATTTGAAGTAAAATAAAGATTGAAAAGAAAATGATGTGCAGAGTCATATAATGAAAATGCAAAATGTAAGACTGGCTAACATTAACAATATATCAAATAAAGCAAATTTTACAGCAACTGTATGAAATGAGACAAAGGGGCTATTATATCAGGGCAAAAGTTGCAGTCCAAACTAAAGTTTATATTTTTATTCACCTGGCACACATCATCAAAAATATATGGAACAAAAACCTCCAGAAATATAAGGATAATTCAAGCAAGATACAATGCATTGAAAATAGGATCAGCAAACTGCTTTTCACATATTTACAAACGTATGCGTTTTTTAAACTTCTGTATTTTATTGACAGAGAACGTAATTATTTTCTTACATTATCAGAGCATAGACAATTGTGGATCACTTACTTCACCACAAACAGAGCCTCAGAGGCCACGTTCTCATCAATCCAAAAAACTAGAAAAAAAAATCATGAAGAAAAAACCAGAACCATGTGGAAATTTAAAAACACTCAACTAAACAGAAGATTGCAGTGGAAATCAGATGGCTATTAATAACAAATTATCTTGCAATTAGTTTTAATTACACACTCATAAATGCTTCACTTCAAAATCTATGGAATTATGACCTTAAATTTGTTTTATCAACAGAGAAAGCCTGAAATTTAATGAATTAAGAATGTAACTTAAGGAAAGACAAAGAGACTAAATTCTATTATTCTAAGTGCTGAGATATTTTAGGCTTCTGGTTTATCTAGCATATTTAAGGTAATACTACAGAAACCGCAGGTGGCCTGGCAAGGATTCAGGGCTATGTTTGACAGTTTCCCTTGTCACAGGCAGGAGCATGAGTTGGCTGCTCTCAGGGTCCACAGAGCTGATTCGCAGACAGCAAAGTAGAAGAGGAGTGTCTATCAAGCATGAAGACTTGGGGCATCTTTCCACACGGGCTGCTCAAGAGCCCTGAAGGGTCTCTCTTCATTCCCCATTCTCCTCAAGGCTATCTGCAAGCCCTGCAAGTAGGTAGCAAAAACCTGGGAGAAGCAACCTTGCCCAACGGTGGAGTCCCAGGTTAGCCAAGAAAAACCAGATACTGCTGGGTTGGGGAGCAGGTCACTTTGGAAAAGCTCCGAGCTCTTTTGTCCCTGGACGTCCTCACCTCCTCCCTTGCAGGTAGACATGTACTCAGGGGCTCCAGTGGCACCAATGGGCTCTGCAGGCCTATGGTTCTAGGGAGAAGCAACAAGAAAGACACTGAGAAGATGGTACAGGTTGTGCTTACTAAGCCCCGTGATGAGCAGGGATCTTCAATCCAGCCTAGCTCCACCGACAAATAGTGACTTGGTGTGACCCTCAAACCCACCTGCACAGGAAGGGGTGTCTTTTTCTAATTTGCACAAAGCCACCATGGGGCCATGAATATCAGGGGAGGGGAGATGTGGTAGTTAAAGACTGCAAGTCAGAGGCTGCCACCTCTCTGGGCACAGAGAGGAGCTTTGGGAATCTGTGAAGATGATGCAATGATGAAATAAGGCAACTGTCTGGCCTCACCTTCCACAGGGAGTGGGGATGGAATGAAGGGGCTCAAAGTCTTTTGGAAAATTGATGCCTGGGAGGCCACAAGAGCAAGAGGTTAGTATTATCTCCTGTGCTCCTCCTTGAAATGAGGATATAGTCTCTGCGCATCACAAGGCTATGCCTTGCAGGTATGGCTCCACTGTCTATGCTGTGCCCTGGGAGCCCTCTTGGTGCTCTCCTTGAGCATACCTGGGGTCAAGAGTGGCTGAAGCATGTGCCAGGTATCCAGTAACAGGACAGGGCCCTACCTAGTTCAGGCCCGAAGCTTCCCTGTACCTCAGGGGCTGCTCACAGCCACTAGGTTCTACCTTCTACTAGGTTAAGTAGTTGTCTTTGCCAAAATGCTTGGCTTCCCAACGCTTTGGAATCCTATTGTTATGGATTGAATTGTGTCCCTCTAAAACATGTGTTGTAAATCCTGATCTCTAGTCTGTGGTTATAATCCCATTTAAGAACGTGTTGTTTCGTGTTAATGAGGCAGGGTTAGTGTAGGGTGTATCTTGAGTCAATTTCTTTCGAGATATACAAGAGATTAAACACAAGCTAGAAAATACAGACTGGTGAAGAGAGTTGCCAAGCGCATGGAGACTGCCCAGGAGCAGAAGCTTGGAAGAGACAAGGACCTTATTCTAGAGCTTAGAGAGAGGGAAAGACTTCCCCTAAAGCCAGCACCTGAATTTGAACTTCTAGCCTCTTAAACTGTGAGAAAAGAAATTTCTGTTTATTAAAGCCATTCATTTGTGGTATTTCTGTTACAGCAGCATAGATAACTAAGGCACCTATGGATTCAATATACAATAGGATGATTTATAGGACCCCAGGAGCTTGCTACTCAGCCCTAAGGCCTGTATCATCAGCATCCCTGGGAGCCTGTTCGAAATGCAGCACTCCAGGCCCCCACTCCAGACCTCCTGAATCAGAACCTGCATTTTAACAAGACTCACAGGCGATTGGTACGCACCTTCAGATCTGTGCAGCACTGCCCCTCCAGACCCTTTCTTCTGTCTCCAAGTACAAGATATGACATTGCCCTAAAGCTGAAATCTCTGAGTGTTGTGGGCTCGTGCCAGGTCCCTATCTTTTCTCAGGTTTAAGTTCCTGTGAAGGTCATTAACGCCATGTCTGTATGCATGAGTAAGAATTGCAGCTGAAATCCTTGGCTTGTTTCATCCATGGCTGGAGCCTGGAATCTCACTCTAACTTGTGCAGTTCTCAGGAGGCTCCGGGGCTGCTGTTCGAAGGAGGTAATGTAAATGCCACTCCATTGGACAGGGAAGGACTTGCTCCTGGTGAGTTTATCCTTTTCAGTACCCTGAACTGTTTAGTTCTCATCTTACAAATGTCATGGCATCATATTTTAAATTCATTAGCAAATATTACCCCACACTTGGTATTTCTGTATCCTACAAGACAATGAGCTGTCAGATATGTGATTTGTTTATCTCCCTTGTTCCAAAGGAAAAGATCATTTGAAAACAAACTAGCATTTACCAAAAATGCTAGAATTAGCTGCCCAGAAAGGGGCTTGTTTGTTTCTTTCCTTGTATTATTCCTATGTTTGATTTAGACATATAATTTCAAGCAACCATGGATGATTTCAATATACACAGTAAACATTTTGCTCATCATTTTGCCTACAATGAAGACTGATGCATACGATTTCCAAATCCTTATTATAAATACATGCTTTGTTAGATCGTTTTTTAAAAGGACCGCAAACATATCTTTTGAAATGTGGTGTTTTCAAATTGCCAAGGGCACACAGCTTTCTTTCTCCTCATGCAACTGAGGAAGTTAGTAGCGTCTTCTGTCTAAACAGCTGCAATCTAGTCCCTGGGGAACAGAAAAGGAAACACATGACCTCTTTCAAAGAGTTTACAGTCCAGAGTAATGCCCAGGAGATAGAGAAAATTGAATATGATATTGTGGTTGGGCTGCCTAACTTGAAGGTCAAAGAAAAGCAAAGCCACTACCAGCTGTAAGAGTAAGGGAAGCCCACATGTTAAAGATGTGGGACTTGACCATTTCATGTATCCAGGCTTTGAAAAGTCAGGCTTTTCAGCAAATGTGATTGTGTTTATAAAAAATTAGATGCCGGCCAGCACTTGCATGTAAATAAACTTTCCTATCGTTTTTAATTTCAAATAGCCTCTTCCTCTTCTAGCTTAAAATTGCCATGAGGATGTCCTACTCCTGAAAAATACACACTGGTTAGAGACCACGGATCCCCATCATGGGGGTGGGTGGCAGGGAGAGAAACTTGCAGGCCACACCAGGACACACATCTAATACACACAGAATGGGAAAGTTGGGATTGGTATTTTAATAATTTTAATAGATCTTCTGAATATCAATGTAATGTCTATCTATTGCAAAAAAAAAAAGAAAAGTAATAAAGAAACTATTTGGTTCTAGTATTATTAATCAGAGATAACTGCTATAAACATTTAAGGTTATATTTTACCAGACATTGTTTTTGTGTGTGTGTACAATGTGTGCACCCAGATATGAACACATTCTTCATTATCTCTTATTAGTTACCAAACATAGAATCATATTATATATCTTCTGTGTGACTAAGGTTTAAAAAAAAAAAAATTGTGCAATATATTATGGATATATTTCCATCACAGTACTTATAGATGTGATATAAAATGATAAATTTTGTGTCACTTGTATGATAAACTTTAGTACCTGGATAAACATTTGAAAGTGGGGTTCCTGGGTCAATTTTGAGGGTTACATATAACATTCACGTTGACCTCCAAAAATACATCATTTTTAACCCTCAACAGCTGTAATATTTATAAAATTTCCCCAGTGCTGTGTATTAACAATATTTCAAAATTCCTCCTTCAAAATTCTTGGGACTGAGTGGGGACACGGGAAGAGAGGGGTGAAGGAAGCCACAATTCAATCTGTCTCTTTAGGTTTAAATTGCTTTGTCTTGAATTGATTTTCAATGCCATCATTTTGATGTACGGTTTGAAAAAATTTGTTATCCTCTTTAGCACAGTTCAGTATTCTCTTGTGTTGTCTACACCCTTCTACGTGAGGTGTGACAAATGTGCACTGCTAAACAAAATGAAAATGATTCCTTTAGAGCTGCTTCATGGACTTAGCTTTAGTAAGCAAAGGACAATTGGGAAATAATTACTCAGCTATTCCTTAGAAGGTTTCAAATGTCTATATCTAATTCAACATGAGCAAAATTTTACCTTTAGCAAGATGTATTTCCAATGTGATTAATGTAAGCATTTTCACTGGGTTGTGTGACTCTTAATCCCAAGTCACATGTGTATTCCAGAATGGGACTGCTCACCTGTACATTTGTGTCTTAAAGACATTATTCTAGGGTCTGTGCCAGGGAGAAATTTGTGCCAAACACAAGCCCTGACTTACAGAACTCACCATCTCCAATGCGAGATATAAAGCATATGGAACATGCCAGTGACGAGCTTCATGATTGGTAAAAAGTCCAGAAAAGAGTAGCAGAGACTTGTCTTCAGGCCACACTTTCTTTGAAGAATCCTGATCACTCTTCAGATCCTGTTCACTAGGAAACTTTCTCTGAGTCCTTAGTCTGAGCTACAGCTCCTTTTTTGATGCTTCCTCTAGACTCCATGCTTGCCTCTGTTACTGCTCTGCACTCCATTGTTTTTTTCTTGCACCTGACTTCATTCTTTCATTCCCAGACTGTGAGTAAATGGAGAAGATGTACTATGACTTATTTAAATTTGCATCCTCTATTGCAGTCTAGGAAGCCCTGGTGGCATAGTGGTTAAGTGTTATGGCTGCTAACCAAAAGGTTGGCAGTTCGAATCCACCCAGCGCTCCTTGGAAACCCTATGGGGCAGTTCTACTCTGTCCTGTAGGGTCGCTATGAGTCAGAATTGACTTGACGGCAATGGTTTTTTATTGCAGTCTAATGAGGACATATTTTTTGTTTGGTAATTTCGGTTTTTAAGACACAAATTCTATCTTTAAGATACAAACAAGCAGTCAAGCATCTGGCATATTAAATTATTTAATGAATGATATTGGAATGGATGAAATCCAGAGGCAGGGGAAGTTCAAGAAGGAAACTGAAAAATAACATTTTGATTTTGATGTATCGGCAGCTCCCTTAAGAAGGCAACACTTCATAAAGCAGTTAGAAATGTAGAGCGGAACCAAGGGGATGGTCGAGAGGCTCTGATTGTGGCATTGAGGGCATCTATCCCTCTATATGCAAGTGAATTGCCTTGATCTGCCTCAAAAAGGGAAGTTTAATTGGTGGTTTAGGAGGTCATACTAAGAAAACCAAACCCAGTGCTGTGGAGTCAATCCCGACTCATAGCGACCCTATAGGACAGAGTAGAACTGCCCCATAGAGTTTCCAAGGAGCACCTGGCAGATTCAAACTGCTGACTCTTTGGTTAGCAGCTGTAGCACTTAACCACTATACCACCAGGGTTTCCTTGGAAGGTCATAGTTTTAATTAAATTTGTTTTAAGTTGTGATACAAAATTTAGACAAGTTAATTTTAGAAACTGTCGTTGTTGTTCGTTGCCTTTGAGTCAGTTCCAACTCATAGTGACCCTATGAAAAACAGAACTAAACACTGCCCAGTCCTGTGCCATCCTCACAATCATTATGCTTTAGCCCATTGTTTGCAGCCACTGTGTCAATCCATCTCATTTCAGTTCTTCCTCTTTTTTGCTGACCCTCTTTAGCACATGATGTCTTTACCAAGCATGATGCCCTTCTCCAAGGACAGATCCCTCCTGATCACATGTCCAAAGTGTGTGAGATGAAGTCTTGCCATCCCTGCTTCTAAGCAGCATGCTGTCTGTACTTTTTCCAAGGCAGATTTATTCTTTCTTTTGGCAGTCTGTAGTATGTTCAGTGCTCTTTACCGACACCATAATTCAAAGGTGTCAATTCTTCTTCAGTCTTCCTTATTCATTGCCCAGCATTTGCGTGCATAGGAGGCAATTGAAAACACCATGGCTTGGGCCAGGTGTACCTTAGTTTTCAAAGTGGCAACTTTGCTTTTTAACACTTTAGAAAAAGATCTCTCGCAGCAGATTTGCCCAATGCAATGCATCATTTGATTTCTTGACTGCTGCTTTCATGAGTGTTGATTGTGGACCCAAGTAAAATGAAATCCTTGACAACTTCAATCTATTCTCCATTTATCATCATGTTGCTTTTGGTCCAGTTGTGAGGATTTTTGTTTTCTTTATGTTGAGGTGTAATCCATACTGAAGGCTGTGGTCTTTGATCTTCATCAGTAAGTGCTTCAAGTCCTCTTCACTTTCAGCAAGCAAGGTTGTGCCATCTGCATATTGCAGGTTGCTGATGAACCTTTCTCCAATCCTCATTCTTCTTCATATAGTCCAGCTTCTCAGATTATTTGCTCTGCATACAGATTGAATAAATATGGTGTAAGGTTATAACCTTTCCTGACTTTAAACCATATAGTATCTCCTTGTTCTGTTCAAATGACTATCTCTTTATCTATGTACAGGTTTCTGATGAGCACGATTAAATGTTCTGAAATTCCCATTCTTCGTGTTGTCATCCATAATTTGTTATGATTCATGCAGTTGAATGCCTTTGTGTAGTCAATAAAACACAGGTAAACATCTTTCTGGTTTTCTAATTTTAGAAACTAGCCTTTATTTAAATAAGGTAGTGAAGCTGCAAAAATAAAAAGAGATAGGAAATGTATTTCCTCCAGGGATTTTAAAACAAGTTATTTTCCAAATAATTGGATGATCTCCAATTATTAAAGAAATTGTCTTCCCCAGCTCTTTCTTGTCCGCATATTACTTGCTCTCTCTACTACCTTTCAATCCAATCTTTTAATACAAAATATATTTTTAGTAGGTGTTCAAGAGTAGTATGGAGGGGATAAGGATATATTATTTGAGGAGGTAGATGGGCTTTAATAATATGGACTAACATGACTTACAAGGAAATAGAACTGAATTTAACCTGAGAAACACATTTCAGAACAATTCTGTAAGAACTGAGTTTAACGTATTTGAATAGAAAATGGAACAGCTCCAGCTTACTGTATAATTTCTGTCATCTTAATCAAATCTATAAAGATATGATTATACTGAATTTTCATTTTCAAGTCTTTTATAATCCTTCCTTGTAAAATCCTATGAGAATGACTTGTCATCCTCAGTATTATCTTTAGTCTTATTATCTCCATTTTCAAATTGAAACTTGAGTTTCTTGAGATTGTATGTGGATTAGAACATTTTATTACAGAGCTAGAAAGAGAAAGCTGGAGAATTGAAAAAGGTCTTGTAGATTTCCTAAACTAATCTTCAGCTGAATAGAAAGACAAGTATAGTACTTATCACAGTGTAGTAAAAAGAACATAAATTTTATAATCAAAAGGCCTTGGTTGGTGCCCTAGTTTTACCACTTACCTTGTAGATTTTTTACTAAATAGGAATTGAATTAAAAGCATTAAGTGCTTGAATTAAATTCAAATATTTGATTGAATTAAACATTTTAAATATAGTGATTGAGTACCTATTGAAGTAAATATTCTAATAGAATTTAAGCTCCATTAAAGTGGAAATTTTTTCTCTTTTCCAGAGCCTAGAACAGTGCCTGGAACATAGTAGGTGCTCTATAAGTGCTTCTTGAATTAATGAATTTAATAAATGAATGACTGTGAAGAAATAAAACATATTTATCATTAAAACTGTACTGAATATAGTTCAGTTTTGAATAATTCACACTTAACATTATGACTATCAAATTTCATAGTATCATCAATGTGTTTGGATGTTGAGGCACCAGCAGGTTATTTGGGGGTAGGTTTCTTGTTTTACAGAATGATAATAAATGGAGTTTATTGGGCTTTATCTTCTGCTTAAATATTTCCAGAGATAGGTAGCTTACCATGTATTTGTTGATTCTTAGGCTTTATTATCAATACAAGTGAGACTATTCTCCTTATGATTCATGGAAGATCAAGAAGTATGATTTAATTATAGCTACCAAAATGTTAATATCAAATTATCAAATAAATTCACTCATTAATCCATCCAACCACCCATCTATTCATAATAGTTCTGCATTGGAAGTTGGCAGGATGGATGAGCTAGAAAGTTCATGGTGTATGGTGGTTCAATAAGTCTTTCTATTTATTGGGCATCCTCAGAGTGCTAAGTAACCCATGGAATACAGTTTACATCACAGTTTTCACCTTCATAAAGTAAGTCATAAGCACCTCACAAAGTCGATGTGGAATGAGGCAACTTGTTAACTCAAAAAACAAAATCAAATAAAATAATAATGAGTGCTATTTTACTTAATCTTTTATATCTTGATTTTTTTCCTTGCTCAATCTGAAAAAAAATAATAAATCTAGGGTAGATAGAATAGAGAATACCCAGCTCCTGTTTAGTTGTCAGGGCATTGAAAGTAGACTTATCCATTGGCAATGAACTACCTTGAACTGCCTTTGTGGAAAGAAAGCTTGATTTGTGGATTAAGAGATAAAACATTTATCAATTTAAAAAACCTATGGTATAAAATGGTACAAACCCCATGCATCTGTCAGTTTGTTGTACTGTGGTGGCTTGGGTGTTCCTATGATGCTTGAAGCTGTGCCATCAGTATTCAAATACCAGAGGGTCACCCATTGTGAACAGGTTTTAGCTGAGTTTCCAGACTAAGACAGGCTATGAAGAAGAACCTGGTGGTCTATTCCTGAAAAAAAATTAGCCAGTGTGGTCCCACCCAGTCTAAAGCAAGAGAGAACGATGAAGACCAAAGACACAAAGGAAAGATTAGTCCAAAGGACTAACGGACCACAACTACCACAGTCTCTGACAGACTAAGTCCAGCACAACTAGATGGTGCCCAGCTACCACCACTGGCCGCTTTGGCAGAGATCACAATAGAGAGTCCTGGACGGAGCTGGAGAAAAATGTAGAACAACATTCTAATTCACAAAAAAAGACCAGACTTACTGATCTGACAGAGACTGAGCCCCTGGACACCCTTTTAATTCAGTACTGAAGTCACTCCTGAGGTTCACCCTTCAGTCAAAGATTAGACAGGCCCATAAAACAAACAATAATACAGGTATCTAAACCACGTGTATGAGACTAAATGGGCACTCCAGCACAGGGGCAAGGATGAGAAGGCAAGAGAAGACAGGAAAGCTGGACGAATGGAAATGTGGAACCCAAGGTGAGAAGGAGAGAGTGTTGACATTTCAAGGGGTCAGCAACCAATGTCACAAAACAATATGTGTATTAATTGTTTAATGAGAAACTTATATGCTCTGTAAACCTTCATCTAGAGTATAACAGTAATAAAATTAGCCAGTGAAAACCCTATGAACAGCAGTCAAACATTGTTTGATTTAATGCTGCAAGATAAGCCCCTTAGGTTGGAAGGCACACCTTTTCAAAGTAGAGTCAACTTTAATGACATGGATGGAGTTGAGCTGTCAGGTTCTTCATTTGCTGATATGGCATGACTCAAAATGAGAAGAAACAGATGCAAACATCCATTAATAATGCAAATGTGCAATGTACAAAGTATGAACCAGGAAAATTGGAAGTTATCAAAAATGAAATAAAATCCATAAACATCAACATCCTAAGAATTAGTCAGCTGAAATGGACTGGTATTGGCCATTTTGAATCAGAAAATCATGTAGTCTACTATGCCGGGAATGACAAATAAAACAGGAATGGCATTGCATTCATCATCAAAAAGAAAACTTCAAGATGTACTCTGAAGTATAACACTGTCAGTGATAGGATAATACACACATGCCTACAAGGAAGACCAGTTAATATGACTATTATTCAAATTTACATACCAACCACAAAGGCCAAAGATGAAGAAATTGAAGATTTTTGCCAACTTCTGCAGTTGGAAATTGATGAAACAAGCAATCAAGATGCATTGAAAATTACTGGTGATTCGAATACGAAAGTTCGAAAAAATAAGAGGGATCAATAGTCGGAAAATATAGTGTGGGTGACAGAAATGATGCTGGAGTTCGTTTGACAGAACATTGCAAGGCCAAGGACTTCTTCATTGCAAATGCCTTTATTAAACAACATAAATGGTAACTATACACGTGGACCTAGCCAGATGGAATACGCAGGAATCAAACCAATTACATCTGTGGAAAGAGACAATGGAAAAATTCAATATCATTAGTCAGAACAAGGCCAGTGGCCTACTGTGGAACAGACCATCAACTGCTAATACACAAGTTCAAGTTGAAGCTGAAGAAAATTAAAACAAGGTCATGAGAGCCAAAGTACAACCTTTAGCATATCCTACCTGAATTTGGAGACCATCTCAAGAATAGATTTGATGCATTGAACACTAGTGACCAAAGACTAGACGAGTTGTGGAATGATATCATATATGAAGAAAGCAAGAGGTCATTAAAAAGACAGGTAAGAATGAAAAGACCAAAATGGATGTCAGAAGAGACTCTGAAACTTTCTCTTGAACATTGAGTAACAAAAGTGAATGGAAGAAATGATGAAGTAAAAAAACTGAACAGAAGATTTCAAAGGGCTGCTTAAAAAGATGAAGTAAAGTGTTGTAATGACACGTGCAGAGTTAGAAAACCAAAAGGAAAGAACATGCTCGGCAATTCCCAAGCTGAAGAACTGAAGGAAATACTCAAGACTTGAGTTGCAATATTGAAAGATTCTATGGGAAAATACTGAATGTCACAGGCAGCATCAAAAGAAGATGAAAAGAATACACAGAGTCACTGTACCAAAAAAAAATTGATCTATGTTCAACCATTTCAGAAGGTATCACATGATCTAGAACCTACAGTACTGAAGAAAGAAGTCCAAGCTGCACTGAAGGCATTGGAGAAAAACAAGGCTCCAGGAATTGGGAGAATACCAACTGAGATGTTTCAACAAATGGATGCAGTGCTGGAGGTGCTCACTTGCCTATGCCAAGAAATGTGGAAGACAGCTACCTTGCCAACAGACTGGAAGAAATCCATATTTCTGCTTATTCCAAAGAAAGATGATCCAACAGAATGCAGAAATTACTGAAAAATATCATTAATATCACAAGCAAGTAAAATTTTGCTGAAGATCATTCAAAAGAGGTTGCAGCAGTACATCAACAGGGAACTGCCAGAAATTCAAACCAGATTCAGAAGAGGCCATGCAACAAGGGATATCATTGCTGATGTAAGATGGATCCTGGCTGAAAGCAGACAATACCAGAACGATGTTCACCTGTGTTTTATTGACTATGCAAAAGCTATTGAGTGTGTGGATCCTGACAAATAATCAATAACATTGTGAAAAATGGGAATCCTTTAGAACAATTAATTGTGCTCGTGAGGAATCTGTGCTTAGACCAAGAAGCAGTTGTTTGTACAGAACAAGGAGATGCTACCTGGTTTAAAGTCAGGAAAGTTGTGTATCTGGACTGTATCCTTTCACCATACTTATTCAATCTGAATTCTGAGCAAATAATCCAAGATTCTGGACTATATGAAGAAGACTAGGGCATCAGGATTGGAGAAAGACTCATTAACAATCTGTGTTACACAGATGACACAATCTTGCTTGCTGAAAGTAAAGAGGACTTGAAGCACTTACTGATGAAGATCAAAAAACACAGCCCTAAGTATAGATTACACTTCAATATAAGGAAAACAAAAATCCTCACAACATCCTGATAAATGGAGAAAATATTGAAGTTGTAAAGAATTTCATTTTACTTGGATCCACAATTAACACTCATGGAACCAGCAGAAATAAAGAAATTAAATGATGCATTGCGTTGGGTAAATTTGCTGCAAAAGACCTCTTTGAAGTGTTAAAAAACAAAGAAGTCACTTTAAGGACTAAAGTACACCTGACCCAAGCCATAGTGTTTTCAATCACCTCCTATGCATGTGAAAGTTGGACAATGAGTAAGGAAGACTTATGGTGTTGGCAAACAATTTTGAATATGTCACGGACTGCCAAAAGAACGAACAAATCTGTCTTGGAAGAAGTATAGCCAGAATGCTCCTTAGAAGCAAGGATGGTGAGACTTCATCTAACACACTTGGAATATGTTATCAGGAAGGACGTCCCTGGAGAAGGACATCAGGGTTCGTAAAGGAGACAACGAAAAAGCAGACGACCTTCTGTGAGATGGATTGACACAGTGGCTGCAACAATGGGCTCAAGCATAAAAATGATTGTGAGAATGGTGCAGCCGGGGGCAGTGTTTTGTTCTGTCTACATAGGGTTGTTATGAGTCGGAATCGACTCGACAGCACCTAACAGCAACTAACAACGACATGATGCAAAGCTCAAAGACAAGTGAATTCTAGAAATTCACCTCTATTTAATTAAGTTAGTAACCTGTGTTAGGAAAAATATTCCTTTCAGAGTTTTAAAAACAAGAGTTTCCAAATAATTGATTTGAAAGTAAGGACATATAAAGAAGGTAGTCACCAAGGCTGTGGTGCTAGACCTACTTATGTGACCCTTCCCTAACTCTTCAATGTTGGTGTTGTTAGTTGCCACGGAGCCAGCCCCAACTCCTAGTGACCTCATGCCCAATACAATGAAACATTGCCCTGTCCTGCCCCATATTCCTGTTTGTTGGCCTGCTTGAGTTCATTGGTGTGGCCACTATGTATTCTGAGTGCCTTACAATCTAGGGGGCTCATCTTACAGCACTATGTTCGACAATATTTTGTTGTGATCCATATGGAATTTGTGGAAGTAGATCACCAGGCCTTTCTTCCTAGTGTATTTTAGTCTGAAAGGTCCATTGAAACCTGACCATCAGGGTGAGCCTGTTGGTATTTGAAATACCTGTGGCATAGCTTCCAGGATCATGTTGTTGTTGTTAGTTGCTGTGGAACTGGCTCTGAATCATAGTGACCTTATATATAACAGAACAAAATGCTGCCTGGTTGTACACCGTCTTCACAATCTTTGCTATGTTTGAGCCCGTTGTTGAATCCATTGTGTCAATCCATCTCACGGAGGGCCTCCCTTTTTTTCGATGACCCTCTTACCAAACATGATGTCTTTCTCCAGGAATTGATCCCTCCTGATGACTTGTCCAAAGCAAATAAAATGAAATCTTGCCATCCTCACTTCTAAGGAACATTCTGGCTGTACTTCCTTCAAAAATAATTTGCTCATTCTTCTGGCAGTCTACGATATGTTCAATATTCTCTGCCAACACCACAATTCAAATGCATCAATTCTTCTTTATTCTTCCTTTTTCAATGTCCAGCTTTTATGTGCTTTATGAGGTGATTGAAAATACCATGACTTGGGTCAGGCACACTGTCTAGGCATGGACCAGTAACTCAAAATTTGCCTCTGAAAATGGAGGGCACCAAGAAACTGAAGAAAGACGTGGGCAACTCCAGCATGGTGGCTAAGGAGTTTATTAGGGAGACTTACATACAATGTAAGTCTCGTGCATTGTACAAGAGACCCCATTCCCTCCAACCAGAAACAGATATAAAAGTGGGGTTGGCCAGGTGCCACATGGTGCCTGTGCTGTGCAAGACACAGAGAAAGTCACTCCATGCCTAGAGTAGGGAAAAGCTTCTCTGATAAGGAGAAGCTGAAACTGGGAGAGAGAAGGTGACCGAATTCCCGGCCTCCTTATCAAAGAATGCTCTGGAACCAAGCCTTTACTTAGGCAGATTGGATGGAATGCATAGAGGCAGACCATTCCCCCAACACGCACATTAGTCATCAAAGTGACATCCTTGCTTTTTAAGATTTTAAAAAGATCTTTTACTGCAGATTTGCACAATGCAATATGTCATTTAATTTCTTAACATCCAGTATCACAGCAATATGCAAGCTACCACGGTAGGACAAACTGACAGATAGGTTGTGCCACTCTTCAATATAACCTTTTAAAACAAAAAATATATTTGTAATAGGAATTTGGACTTATCCTATGAGTTATAAGAAATTGCTACCTTTTGTCACAAGTTAATATACAATGACATTGTCCAAAATAGTAGCCGCTAGCTACATGTGGCTATTGGGCACTTGAAACAAGGGTAGTAGAAATTGTGCTATAAATGTAAACACTAGATTTCAAAGACTTAATAGGAAAAAAGAATGCAAAATATCTTATTAATAATTTTGTTTTGATTACATGTTAAAATGCAATATTTTGGATACGTTGGGTTGAAGTACATTATAAAATTAATTTTACTGGTTTCTTTCTATTTTTTAAGGAGGTTGCTAAGTAATTTAAAAACAAATGTGTGGCTTGCATTACATTCTATTGATTAGCACTGCTGAATGTTGAATGAAACTTTTCCTGTCTCCCAGAAATTGGCTTCTAAAATTCACAGCAGAAGACAAGAAGTGCTAATTAGCCTCACATTTCAACCCCTAAACTAAGAGGTGAGGGAACTATTCCTCTTAAAATTCCAACTTAAGTCAAACACCCTCCAGGGCAATGTTTGTTGAGAGAGGCTTTCCTCCCCTCCTCCCTGTGTTTGTATCCTATCCATCTCCAAGCCAAGTGGTGGGTCTTGTGGGTGTGAGTCAGGAATAGGAGCTTGGGGTCCCTGAAAGGAGTGGAGCTAGGCATCTTGCTTCTTGGCTGAATGCCCAACCTGTTGCGGAATCTGTGGACAACACTGGTGGTGCATCGGAATGCACTGGAAATATGGTGGGAGAATAATTGGAAAGTTTGATGTGCATGCCCCGATGGTGGCTCTTGAAGCAGAACATTGAGACTGGCCCTTTATTCTAGTCTAGAAATGGATTAAGTCAGAAGGTTTACTGGAATAGTTTACCTAGAAAAACAATCTGTTCTATAATTTGTAGGTGAAGAAATGTCAAAGGCAAAGAGGAGTACCATCATCCCAAGTCCTGTGGCCCTCAGAGGGCACAGAAGAGGACCACTTTGATTTCCATGGCTGCTGTAGAGTTGTCCAGGAATCCTGGCCAAGTGAGGGGACATCCCACCTCACCAAGAACACTACACGATCTCTTTTTCTTTTCTCTTGTGCTTGTATGTGTGTAGCGCATTGGGGGAAAATAAGGGTAGGTCAAGGTAAAACCTGTTTTGTTTTAGCCTTGGGGTAAGGTATCTCCCCTGAATAATTGACCATTCTGTTTATAATGTGAGCTACTTAGCACATCTTGGTACTTATATGTGGGCTTTTGTCATCAATTCCCAAGCAATTTGAAAAGATCCATTCAACATTGTATACTCACATTACTGCACTACTCAAATGTTGTTAATGGCTTCCGCATTGTCTGCAAGGTTAAGCACTATCCCTAGCAAGCATAGTTAGGACATTGCCTTTATCTACCGTTCTAGCCTCAACTGTTAACCCCAATCTTTCTGTGCCTTAACTAGATAAAACAACCTGAAACCACTCACCTTTGCCTGATATAATGCTTTCACTCATTCAACAAATATGTATTGATAATCGCTTGTGCACCAGACACTCTCCTAGGCATTAAGCATATAGTAGATAAATCAGATTTTCTTCCTGCCAACATGGAACTTACAGCCTAATGATTGGGACATATTTTCTTGTCTTGGCAAATTGCGCTCCCAATTTTGAAATGTATTTTCTTCCCTCTTCCACCACAGATTAAATGTTACCTCCACTCTGAAGACTTTCTTAACACCCTTGAATAGCATAAATGCTTTCTGTCACTGTATTTTGTGATTATCATTTTGTAGAACTTTGTATCTATTATTTGATTATCTCTCTAGCTCATCTGAGATCTCAATGACAGGAGCTGTGTCCTCTCTATCTTTAAATCTATAACATTTGGCACATTCTGGGTGATCAATAAATGTATGCTGAAAAGCCTCAACCTCATTGTCTTCTAGTTAATTCTTTTTTTTTTTTTTTTTTTGTATTTTCTCTGAGGTTATATAACATTCAGAGATTTGGAAAGCCAAGTTTTGTTGAGAACAGTTACACAATCAAAATATGCTTTAAAGTAGTTTATTCTGAGCATCATGGCTGAATGATTTAACATATTTCTTTCTGTATCTAAACAGTGAAGTCATTCCTGTCTTTTTGGGAAAAAAGCAAAGTACATAGCTCCCCAAATTTTTCTCAAATTTAAGGATAAACAGCTGCTATCAACTTGAAGATATAAAACTATTTTGACCACCACAGGCTCATTTTAATGCAGTCAAAAAATAGAACTCTATATACTTAACACAGCCTCACATGTTGAGTTACTGATTAAGTAGTGGCTTATCTCTGGGACTTAGCTTGAAAGCAAGAATTTTTACTATCAAAATAGTTATTTTATTGTCCTCAGTATTTGATAAAAACTAAAATAATACAAGGTTCCAAATGGCAATATATGACACTTTCAAAATTAGAAATTGAACTTTATGGATCTGCTTTACTAGTAGGGCTGAAATAAGTAGGTATGTAGTTGATTAGAGGTCTCATTTGCAACTTATCATGAGGATGGCACAAGACTGGTCAGTGTTTCAGTTTGTTGTGCATGTAATCCCTGTGAGTTGGGGCTGACTCAATGACAGCTAACAACAGTTGATTAAAGCCCTAGGCAACCTCAGAATTTACCAAATGGCAGAATGATCCCAAGCATCTGATAGTGGTATCAAAGGAGTCAAGTCTCAGCCTCAGTTTCTGGCGGCCCCACATGGTATGGAGGTAATAGAAGCAGAGGGTAATGTGGCTAGATAGGATGGAACCACGAGGATGAAGTCAAGACATGAGCAACTATCTGCATATAAAATCTATTAAGTATCATCAGAATCGCGCCCAAGTCAGGAGACAACAACATGGATGGATTAGGGCATAAGCCCCAATACTCTACACACGCACACCCCAATAATTTCACTCTGTGCAGGCCTCTTGGTTCTCAAATGTAACTCTGGAAAAATGTCAGGGAATGAATCTTGAAATGAATGAGATTTATTTTTATCACCTGGTACCATGGGCTTGAAAGATGTCAGTTCCACTTATAAGGGGCAAAAAGGATACTCCCTGCATACCTGAATTTAGGAGTTGCTATTGGTATGAAATATAGTACTATATCCCTATGTATTTGTGTGTATTTCTGACAGAGATATTCCTAGAAGTGGAATTGCTGGGTCAAAGAGTATGTATCCTTCACATTTTGATAGATACTACCAAATTGCCCTCCAAAATTGTACTTTTAAAAATTCTCCTACTAACAGTGTATAGGAGTGCCCTTTGCCTGCTGCCTTTGCAATATTTACCATTAGCTTCTAAAGATTCATTTACTTAAAATACCACTCTTAATTTATTTTAACAGAAATATCTCCATTGGGTTGCTTCCAGAAAAACTTTGCCCAATGACAATGGTATTTCCCTCAGCTCCATTCAAATCCAGCATCTTTAATTCATTTTTATCACCTATTTGCTTTGAGGAAACTTGGAATAGAGGGGAAGGACAGGGAGACTCATATTCCTTAGGTGGTTACTTTGAATTGGGCACTTCACAGACAGGATTTATAATCCTGGTAACATTATATCAGCAGTTCTCAATGTGTGGTCCCTAGATGAGCATCATCAGCATTAACTGGGACCTTCTTAGAAATGTAAAGTCTACCATCCCATACCAGACCTACTGAGTCAGAAATTCTGGGAATGGGGCCCAGTAGCCTGTTTTCTGTTTTTCCAAGCCCTCTGGATGATTCTAGAGTTCGAGAAGGAACCCTGGTGGTGCAATGGTTAGGTGCTTGGCTGCTAATTGAAAGGTTGTCAGTTCCAGCCCACCTAGCAGTTCCTCTGTAGAAAGACTTGGTGATCTGCTCTTGTAAAGATTACAACCTAGGAAACCCTATGGGGCAATTCTCCTCTGTCATATGGGGTCACTATGAGTTGAAATCAACTCTACTGTACATAAAAAAAAAAAAAAAAATTTTTTTTTTTTATTTTTTAGACAACAACAATAGTGTTTGACAGTCACTGTATTGCACCCGTTTTTTAGACAAGGAATTGAACCTAAGGGAAGTAATCATCTTGCTCAAGGATATAAGCTTGGCCTAATTTCAAAGTCAGCACAATGCTTCTTCCCTGTGTGGGGGAAAATTTTAACAAGATACCATGTTCAAGATGTGCTATAGAGAAGGGACGATATGGAGAACTGTGAGAAAACCAAGAGGCAGCATAAAAGGCCATGAATAACCTTTGGAGGAGGAGGTTACTGAAAGGGACAATGAAATGAAATCCCAGGGCACCAAAACTGACAGAGGGAGAGAGAATTTGCTGATATATCAACAGGAGCATGAAATTGGATTTGGGTCTATGGCTCCTTCTAGTCTCACAAACATGCCAGAGATGTGAACAGTAGATAGTAGGCAGAGAACGAGACCACGAGTTAAAATTACTGCAGTGCAGAGAAGGTAGCAAAAGACAGGAGCAAAGTTGGAGGAAGACAAATTTATCTTGTGCTAAAATTAGGGCATCTTTGTCTGAGATAATTATTAGTCACTGAAAAAAAAAATTTCTTTTCAGTAAGGAGAAAACACTGCAGCTTTTGTGATAAAAGGTGGGGTCACAGAAATATATGGGAAATAGGAGTGGATTCATTTTGGAAGAGGAGAGAGTTCAGTGTGATTCATTGTTAAGTAAAAGAAAATTCTATGAGACTCAGACTTTCTCTAGCTTGCTCCGTGTGCTAACATAGAAAAATAATTCAAGTCCTTTCTAAGTAGAAACTGGCCACTACTCATTTGATTCAAGAATTTAACCTTGGAAATGGGGCCTAAAATGAGGGAAACTTAAATTCAAGAGTCCTCGGAATCCAGAAGGAGACTCTGGGTGGCACAAACAGAAAGGTTGGCTGTTTAAATCCACCCAGAGGCATCTTGGAAGAAAGACCTAGCAATCTACTTCCAAAAGATCACAGCCATGAATATCCTATGGAGCACAGCTCTACCATGGGTCAGGGGCCCTGGTGGTGCAGTGGTTAAGCACTTGGCTGCTAACTGAAAGGTTGACGGTTTGAACCCACCAGCTGCTCCACGTCAGAAAGATGTGGCACTCTGCTCCCATAAAGATTTCAGCCCTGGAAACCCTATGGGGCAATTATCTGTCTTTTTTTTTTTTTATATAGAGCTGCTATGAGTTACCATCTATTGGACAGCAATGAGTTTTTGTTTTTGTGAATGCAGAAGGTGGCTCTGCATGGCACAGGTATTTGGCTATTAAAGGAAAGGTTGGCTGTTTGAATCCACCCAGAGGCATCTTGGAAGAAAGGCCTGGAAATCTACTTCCAAAAAATCACAGCCATGAAAACCCTATGGAGCACAGTTCTACTCTGAAGCACATGGAGTTGCCATGAGTCGGAATTGATGTGATGGCAACTGGTTTGGGTTTTTTGGTGAATCTGAAAGTAGGGTATATTCAATTCCTGGGGCTGCTGTAACAAAATACCACAAAATAGGTGGCTTTAGGCAATAGAAATTTATTGTCTCTCAGTTCTGGAGGCTAGTGGTCTGAATTCCAAGTGTCAGCAGGTCCAATTTCTTGATGTTCTTTGACTTGAAGATATGCCTTCACATGGCGGTTATTCCCTGAGCATTTCTCTGTGTCTCTTTTCCTCTTTTGTAAGGACACCACTCAGATGGGATTACGAACCCTACTCCTGTATGACCTCCTGTTAAATTAAATGATAACATCTTCAAAGGCCCTGTTTCCAAACATCACAAGTACTGGGGGTTAGGACTTCAATACATCTTTTGGGGGATACTGTTCAATCTATAACATAAGACAAAGATAGCTTTGACACTTTGTAATGTACCAACAACGATCTCCTGAGCTGAGCTTCAGGAAAAGTCAGTACATACATTCCATTTTCTGTCAAATCGCTTAAAAACCAGAGAAAAAGTTTGGAGGTTCAAGTCTACCCAGAGGTACCACAGAAGAAATCCCTGGCAATCTAATTCCAAAAAATCAGCCACCAAAAACTCCATGGAACACAGTCCTATTCTAACACACATGAGGCTGCTATGAGTAAGAATTGATTCAATGGCAACTGAAAAAAAAAAAAAAAATGGGGGGGTAGGCAGTATGGTGTAGTGCAGTAGTTCTCAAAATTTAGTACGCATCGGAATCTCCTGGAGGGCATGTTAAACCCAGATTACTGTGCTCCACTCCCAGAGTTTCTGATTTATTAGGTCTGGGTTTATTAGAATTTGCTTTTCTAACAGATTGCATTGCAGATACCTTTTTTTTCAACAACATAAATGGTAACTATACACGTGGACCTCACCGGATAGAAGACACAGGAATCAAATCCTACATATCTGAGGAAAGACACAATGGAAAAGCCCAATATTATCAGTCAGAACAAGGCCAGCCACCGGCTACAGAACAGATCATCAATTGCTAATACACAAATTTAAGTTGAAGCTGAAGAAAATTAAAACAAGTCCACGAGAATCAAAATGTGACCTTGAGTTTATCCCATCTGAATTTGGAGACCGTCTCAAGAATAGATTTGATGCATTGAACACAAATGAACAAAGACCAGACAAATTGTGGGATGACATCAAGGACGTCATACATGAAGAAAGCAAGAGGTTATTAAAAACACAGAAAAGAAAGAAAGAACCAAAATGGATATCAGAAGAGACTCCGAAACTTGCTCTTGAACATAAGTAGCTAAGGGTAATGGAAGGAATGGTGAAGTAAAAGAGCTGAACAGAAGATTTCAATGGGTTGTTCAAGAAGACAAAATGAAGTATTATAATGAAATGTACAAAGACCTGGAGTTAGAAAACCAAAAGGAAAGAACACACTCAGCATTTCTCAAGTTGAAAGAACTAAAGAAAAAAATCAAGCCTCAAATTCCAATACTGAAGTATTCTACGGGGAAAATATTGAACGACGCAGGAAGCATCGAAAGAAGATGGAAGAAATACCCAAAGTCACCGTGCCAAAAAGATTGGTTGACGTTCAAATATTTCACGAGGTAGCACATGATCAAGAACTGATGGTACTGAAGGAAGAACTCCAAGCTGCACTGAAGGCATTGATGAAAAACAAGCCTCCAAGAATTGATGGAATATCAGTTGAGAAGTTTCAACAAATGGATGCAGTATTGGAGGTCCTCACTCATCTATGCCAAGAAATTTGTAAGACAGCTACCTGGCCAGCAGACTACAAGAGATCCATATTTGTGCACACTCCAAAGAAAGGTGATCCAACAGAATGCGGAAATTATTGAACAATATCATCAATATCAAAAGCAAGTAAAATTTTGCCGAAGATCATTCAAAAGCGGTTACGGCAGTACATCAAAAGGGAACTTACAGAAATTTAAGCTGGATTCAGAAGAGGAATCATTGCTGACATCAGATGGATTCTCGCTGAAAGCAGAGAATACCAGAAAGATGTTTACCTATATTTTATTGACTATGGAAAGTCATTCAACTGTGTGGATCATAACAAATTATGGATAACATTGTGAAGAATGAGAATACCAGAACACTTAACTGTGCCCATGAGGAACCTGTACATAGACCAAGAGACAGTCGTTCAAACAGAACAAGGGGATACTGCATGGTTTAAAATGAGGAAAGTGGTACATCAGGGTTGTATCCGTTCACCATGCTTATTCAATCTGTATGTCAGGCAAATAATCTGAGAAGTTGAACTATATGAAGAACATGGTATGAGGATTGGTGGAAGACTCATTAACATCCTGTGATATGCAGATGACACAACCTTGCTTGCTGAAAGCAAAAAGGACTTGAAGCCATTATTGATGAAGGTCAAAGACCACAGCCTTCAGTGTGGCTTATACCTCAACACAAAAATCCTCGCAATTAGACCAATAAGCAGCATCATGATAACCAGAGAAAATACTGAAGTTGTTAAGGATTTCATTTTACTGGGGTACACAGTCAACACACATAGCAGCAGCAATCACGAAATCAAAGTGCATATTGCATCAGGCAAATCTGCTACAAAAGACTTCTTTGAAGTGTTGCAAAGCAAAGGCCTCACCTTGAGGGCTAAGGTGCAGCTGACCGAGGCCATGGTATTTCAATTACTTCATATCCACGGACAAAGAATAAGGAAGATGGAAAAAGAATTGATGCCTTTGAATTATGGTGTTGGTGAACAATATTGTATGTCATGAATTTCCAGAAGAACAAACAAGTCTGTCTTGGAAGAAGTACAACCAGAATGCTCCTTAGAAGCGAGAATGGCAAAACTTCATCTCAGGTACCTTGAACACGTTATCAGGAGGGACCAGTCCCTGGAAAAAGACATCATGCTTGGTAAGATAGAGGGTCAGGGAAAAAGAGGAAGACCCTAGACAAGATGGATGGACACAGTAGCTGAAACACTGGACTCAAACACAGCAACGATTGTGGGGATGGCACAGGACTAGGCAGTGTTTCATTCTGTTGTACACAGGCTGGCCATGAGTTGGAACTGACTCAATGGCACCTGACAACAACAGATTCCTGGGTGATGCTGATGCTCTGGGGACCAAGGGGGTGGTGAAAAGCATCTGGATTTGGGAATCAGAAAACCTGTGTCCTGCTTCAAGCTGAACGTACACCTGCGTAGTCCCATTAGACAAATCGCCTAACCTTCTGATTCACGACTTCTTATTCGCAAATGTGTGCGATGGTAATAACACCAGCCTCATGACGTTGTTCAGAACTGTTGTGAGGGCCAGTGAGGTTATGCAGGAAAATACATACGAATGTTGGTTAATAATGTAAATTTCTTCCCATTTGTTTCTACAATTCAAAGAAGAACAAAACTCCTCCCTCTGCATATTTGTCTCCGCATGGCTCCGCCTTGCTTTTCTCACCTTTTTTGTTTTTTGCTTGCCTTTTTTTTTCTTTAGCCTTTTAAAAAACCAAAGTTCATTTCTACTTAAAAATGTTCAAGGCAGTTTAAAAAAGTCCAAAGGCTCAAAGATATCCAGGTTTAATAAAGTTTATAGTGAGGTGCTGGCTATCGGTGCCTCTGTTGCTATAGTTTCAACTTGACTGGCCAATTCTTCGCCTTGGAGTTCCTTCCAGTTGTAGAGTAGACAATTCGGGTGACTTCTGACGTACTTCATAAAAGACTTTTACCCCAGTAGTGGTGAAAAAAAGAATGCCAAAAGCAGTCATTGCTATTGCAATGCAGAAAGTTGTATAATTCAGATGGAAAATCACCACAGCAATTCCAAAAATCAAAATTATTAATCCAATACTTAAAGAACAGAGGCATTTGCAGATTTTACGTAAAAATTGGTCCTGCACTAGTGCAACAGGGTCCGCTGATTATCGGTTTGAATAGCTGGGATCATGCCTCTGGGAAGGGTTTTTATCTCCAGTAAAAATAGACAGACTTATGAGAAGAAGCCCTTTCTTCCTTGGTCCTACTGAAGTGGGTGCCGAGGAAATCTTCCAAGCTGCAGCATGAGGGAAAGCCAGAATTGTACAGAAGTGGAATAAAACTGATACTGTTAACCTACTGAGTTAAACCAACCCTGAAACAGCCTACTTTTGAATTTCCTGTTATGTTAGGCAATAATTATGTAAAATTCACTTTTACTTGCGTACAGGAATGTGTCATTTAACAGCCAGGATTCATTCTAGGACGTTATGCAATTCTAACTTCGTGCGAACACCTGCGTCCTAGGGCCGAGGGCTGCCGAGTGGCGGCCTGGGCAACTCCCCCTGCAGATGCCTCAAGTGAACTATCCGCTGGTGCTGCTGGCTTGCACCCTGCAGCCCGGTGAAGGTCCAGGGGCTGGCCCCCGAAAACAGGGGAACGGTCTCCAAGACCCTGGCGCCCCCGTTCTTCATGCTCGATGCCTGCCCTTGGCAGGGGTGTCTGTTCCTGAAGGTGGGGGGCTGCAGGCTACGGGCATTCCCTGGAAAAAGGAAGGGAGAGGATTTTGTTCGTTTCTCTTTTGGGGAAGTCAGTCATTTATTGTGGGGGTGAGGGTGAAGTTAGGGAAACAGGTCCTTTTTAAAAGGAAACCGAAGGCCTCACCTGGAACCCACAGGAGCCCCAGGGCAGCGTCTCTGGGCTCCAATCTGAGGCATGCCGTGGGCCTTGCTGAATGAGGCTCAGGCTCAGCCACCCTCTTGGGCGGCTGCGCCTCGCCCTGCAAATGGCCCCGGGCAACCCCTCTGGGCCCCAGCTTGGCCTGGGCTTTGCAGGACCTGCCCTTGTGCTCTGGAGGCTGCCGGTCACCGCCTCGGTGTGACCTCCAATACTTTACCCGCTGCTTCTTGCGTGGAGGCCCCGAGGACTGTCTCGGCTTTGCCAGCTTGGGGAACATGTCCTGGTTAGGCTCCTCGCCCACCACCTTGCGGAGATAGCTTCATCCTCCTTCTCAGGGCAGCCAGCCCCCTAGCCTCTGGTAGGTCTCCAGTCCCCTTCATAGGTTCCCCTGGGCCTCTGCCTGTCCCCTCTTCATGCCCGCCGGGCTCTTCTTGTTGTGGGCCTCTCTCTGTTCCTACTTGCTTCAGCACGTTGTGGGCCTGCTGGTCCTGCCTCTGGGCCTTTAGTCACAGCTTTTCCTCTTTGGCCGCCAGGATGGCCTGCAGCCCCTCCTCCGTCTTGTGCACGAAATTGCAGAACAGCTCCTTCCCCTACCCGACACCCTCCTGGATCTTCAAGAGCTGCAGCGTCACCCTAGGACAGAGCTCAGTGAGCCCCAGGGCGCTCTGGTTGGTTTTCGTGTTGCCGCGCCTGCGGCGGCCTGGGCCAGCTCGGCTTGCCTCAGTCTCTGCTCTCTGACAGCCTGCGCCCGTGGCCAGCAGCTCTCTGGTATCCTGCCGAAGGCTCATGTTGGGGAACTTCTCCTGGAGAAGCTTCTTCATGTCGCGACTTGGAGCCCACAGGAGTGACTTTCATGCTATAATGGCAAAAGTCCAGCTCCTGGGAGACAGGGTTGTAATTGATGAGAAGGCAGCACTTGGTGGTGCTCAAGTTCACCTTGTGCACGTTGATGGAGGGGAGCGGGTTCTGGAACACAGTGTCCATGAGCTTTACCTGTGTGCCATGGGGGCGGAAGCCGTTGAGTACCAGGAGGGGCAGGTGGGCATGCCCTGGAGGCCGCGGGGGACTTCGATGTATATGTGGTTGGACAGTGCCAGAACGGAGGTTTGCTGCTTCCTGACTATATTCTGTAATATGTAGTCATGAGTAGCCCTTTACCGTTAATTCTTTTAAATCAGAATTTACCATTTGTGACATAATTATCATGCTTCTTTTTCGAGATATTCTAGTGAAACCGAATGCATTCTAGGTGATAACTAGTGCCTGACCATTCTTCTCCCTGAAACACCAAGCCCCAAAGTGTTTTGTTCTTTCGTTTCAACTTTCATTCCTTTTTTTTAATGCAAAATGCCTTTGGGAAGTAACCCTACTAGCATTCTGTTCTGCACATTGCATATAAAGTGAATGATACTGTATGTTGCCTTTTGTGTCTGGCTTCTTTCATTTAGTCAACTGTCTCTTAACGCCCTCCCAAACCTATGAACTTGAACACTAGAACCCAACTGCAAGAAAAGCTAACATCTGTATGACTTTGCCGGCAAGTAGAAAATGGCCCCCAAATACCCTCTTTCTCCTGTTTCGCAGATCTTTATGAATGTATCTAATGCACGGAACCCTAACTGAGGCAAGTGTGCGGATTGTTTAGTTTTCTAGCCCCTACAATATAAGATGGCACACTAACAGAAAGTTGCAATGGATGCAGAGTTCTAATCTACTATACCACAACCAGAATTTTCTTGTGCTGTGACTTTACTTGTATTCTTAACTCTTTAGCCTCCTTTGGTTGCCACCCTTTTTCTGTGCCTTGTTCTCAATGCTTCTGTGGATTTTGAGAGCTACCTAACTATGCTGGATATTTTCTGTTTGTCTCTCCAAATCCACCCCTCCCTCTTCTCCTTAATCAAGGATGGAGATGTTGACCTTTAGATTTTGTTCGGTTTCCTCTCATGCCTCAACATTTAAACACCCTACATTAATAGGAAAAGTTATCCTTTCTTGGGTTTGGCTAATGGCAGGTCCAGCAGGAAAGGTGGCAAACAGGAAGAAAATGAGGTCGAATTGGCTCCCTTGCTACCAGATCACCTCAGGTTAGCTGTGTCCTTCTCCTATGAGGTGGTCCAGCCACCCTTGCTCCTTCAGGTCTCCTGGTAGTAATGGCTCTCAGCTGTTGCTAGCCCTGGGCTCCTTCACCATACCATGTCATTTCCCTTGACCCTACCTAACCCAGTGCCATCGACTACCCACACCTTGTAAATAGTCCTTTCATTTAACTCTCTTAAATTGAATGTTTTGAGTGTGCCAGCTGTTTCCTATTTACATCCTGCTTCACACGCTGCTATCTTTCCAATTGATTTGTTTTCTGCTTGTCCTTGCCTGGGTTAGTTTCTGTAGTCCATGACTAAGAACGCCGACTGATGTAGGTAAAGTTTTCATTTAGCTAAATTGTTGTTGTTGTTAGGCACTGGTGAATGATTCTGACTCATAGTGACCCCATGTGACAGAGTAGAGTTACCCCATAAGAGCAGATATTACAAATGAATTCTAACATGTAGGTTACCTTTGTATATAAGAATAAAATAGAAGTACCTATAACTATATTTGGAAACAATTGAAAAAGATGCATGCCATCTTTATTTTTTTTTTACCAGTAAATAAAAGTGCATTTTCTGGGGGAGTTCAAATACGATTCTTTAAAAGGTACCGTCTGTATGGATTTAAATGCCTGTTTGCCAAAAATTACTTTAAAAAATAAGTTTTTATATCTAATATTGAGGATAAAAAGGTTGAAAGGTTTAGCTAAAATACCAAATACACCCACTTTTTTCCACTATAACATATGACTTGCATGTTGTCTATTTTATTGCGTGTGTATATTTAATTTCATTGAATTATCCAAGTATATCTAAAACACCAAACTCAAAATAAGAATAACTATTTTCTTTATCTTTATACTACTAGAAATGTGATTGCAGTTAGTGGGATTGGCTTCTCTCTTTTATGAATAATATTAAACCAAAAAACCAAACCCACTGCTGTCAAGTCAATTCTGACTCATTGTAACCTTATAGGATGGAGTAGAACTGCCCCATAGGGTTTCCAAGGCTGTAAATCTTTACAGAAGCAGACTGCCACATCTTTTTCTCACAGAGCAGCTGGTGAGTTCGAACCTCAGACCTTTGGTTAGCAAGTGAATGCTTAACCACTGTACCACCAGAGCTCCTATGAATAATATTAAAAGAGTCAAATTCGTATATTCAACAAATATTTATTCAATACCAGGCACTCCTCTTGGTGCTGAAGAGATAAAGATGAACAAGAGCGACTAATAGTCTCGAATGGGAAGCCTACATTGAACAAATAATAACATAAATAATTTCTGCTAGGAAGGAAAAAATACTGAGTTCTGTAACACTGTTAAGATCCTACCTTAATCTGAAGAAGGAATGAAGGGAATATTAAGGAAAATTTCTGTGAATAAGTGGCCCTTAAGCTTTTTAAGCTAAGAATTAAGGATAGATAGAAGCAAATTATAAATTATGGTGTTGGCGAAGAATATTGACTATACCAAGGACTGCCAGAAGAGCAAATAAACATGTCTTAGAAGAAGTACAGCCAGAATGCTCCTTAGAAGCAAGGATGGGGAGACTTCATCTCACATACTTTGGACATGTTATCAGGAGGGACCAGTCCCTGGAGAAGGACTTTATTCTTGATAAAGTAGACGGTCAGCTAAAGAGATGAAGACCCTCAATGAGATGGATTGGCACAGTAGCAGCAACAAGGGGCTCAAGCATTGCAATGATCGTGAGGATGGCACAACACCAGGCAGTATTTCACTCTGTTGTACATAGGGTCACTATGAGTCCGAATCAACTTGATGGCACCTAACAACAGCAGGAGCAAAAATATCCCAAGCATTTCCAAAAGTGAAATGGAAGAAGTTTAGTACATTACACAAGTTGGAGAGTAAAAAGGAGTCAGTTCACAGAATGTATCATAGGTTATATTGAAAGTTTCAGACTTTAGCCAAAGAAAAAAATGGGAAGTCACTGAAGGATTTTTTGCTGACAGTCATAAGACAGATTTACGCTGAAAAAATTGACTCTGGTTCCTCCATGAAGAATGAACTGAGAGAAGAACAAGAAGGTATGTATGATGCGCCTTAGCAGATGCTGCAGTAAGAGATGATCAAAGCTTGGACTGCATCTGCCTTTTCTAGTATGGTAGACAATAGTCAAGTGTGGCTATTGAGCACTTGGAATGCAACTAGCCCAAATAAGACGTGCTGTAGGTGCAAATTTGTGGGTAGGTGCAAAATACGCACTAGATTTTAAAGCCTTAGTAATAAAATTTTAAAAACATATATTTTATTAACAATATTTTATATTGATTAAGCATTAAAGCTAACATTTTGAGTAGAATTAAATAACATTCTGTAAAAGAAGTTTTCATTTTACTTTTTTAATTTGACTATTAGAAAATTTAAAGTTATATGTCTGGCTTGCATTATATTTCATTGGCTAGTTCTGGTCCAGAGAAATTAACAATGGAGATTGAAAGAAGTAGACACATTTGAGAAGTGCTTAGGAAATAAGTTAACTATTTTGATATCTTATTATGGAAGAGGGGATTATCAAGGAACATGTATATGTTATGCTATGAATATTAGGCTGAATACATCAGTTTCTGAGATATTGAAGGAGGAGCTGGGTTGAGGAAAGTATGAAAGATGATGTGTTCATTTTTGGTCATGTTGAATTTCATTTTTCTAAGGAAATAAATCTGAGCAGAACATATGAATTTAGGGGCTGGTCACAGATAATAAATAAAGCCATGGGAATGGCTGAGCTCAAGGAGAAACTGACGTGGAAAAGAGAAGGCTGGGAAGGAGCAGCCAGAGAGACAGGCAAACTAGGAGAGTATGTTATACTGGAAGGAAAGGAGGGAGATGCCATTGTACGGAAAGCTATTGGAGACAAAAACTGCAGAATGCCGATAATTAATGAAATTGGGTGATAGACATATGGTAGTTCATTATTACTATTCTCTCTACATTTGTGGGTATTGAAATTCTGTAATGGGAAGTTAATGTTAAGTTTTCTAGTGGTCTAGAAAGAGAAGGACTGAAAAGTGTTCTCTGGGAAGGATTCAGCCAAATCATCCATAAGTTTCTATCAAATAGTAGAATTGTATACATTTATAGCTCAATAACTTAAAAAAAGGAAACCCTGGTAGCGTAGTGGTTAAGTGCTATGGCTGCTAACCAAAAGGTCGGCAGTTCGAATCCGCCAGGCGCTCCTTGGAAACTCTATGGGCCAGTTCTACTCTGTCCTATAGGGTCACTTATGACTCGACGGCACTGGGTTTTTAAGTTAAAAAAAAAAAATAGATGCAGATATTAAGGTTCAGTAAGCCTTGTCCAACGAAGAGATAATATTTACATGTACTCTGCCATGACAATAACAGTCTAATTACACGTAATTTGAGAAGGGAGAATGTAAGAAATGCAAGTACTCATACGTGAGAAAAAAAGGATAGAATAAAAAGTTTAGATAATGATCCCTGAATTTTCGTATCTTTTCTCTGACCCAAGGAAGGAATAGACAAGTTGTAAAACTGAGATTTCAATCACTTGAATGATAACAGTCAGCACCTTATATCAAGGATAATATGTTCCAGACCCGTGGTTTCCTATTAAGATTTTAGCCAACGTAGAGTAAATATTGACTAAGTCTTCGTGCTTGGTACAAAGTAATTATTTTGCTTATGAGTTCAAATTCCTGGGATGTTGAATATCATGATTCTAAATGCCAGGAATCAATAGATCATGTTCCAATATGTTTTTTCTTCTCTAGGCAAGAGTAGACTAGAATTCTAAGACAAGTGAAATAAGAAAATCAGTAGTTCGAGTTATATCAATTGCATTAAAATTTTCAACATGTTGTAACTATAGAAAAACTTGTTCCTATGGTTCTTTCATAATTTTACTAGAAGTATATCTTTTTGTGGAAAAAGAAATTATTTTACTTGAGGACAGAAAATTCATAAATGGTATATTTAAGAATTAAATATCAAAAAGGTTGACATTTCAAATTAACAGATTAAAACTGGATTATTCAGTAAATGCTTTTGAAAAGGCTGATCAACTATTTGTAATTATTCCATAATAAAAGAGAATTCAGTTCCTAACACCATATGCCAAAGTATATCAAAATAAATTCCATATGGGTTGAATATTTAAACATAAAATCAAACAAAAATGCTAAGGAATATGTAAGTGATTAATTATATAAGCCAGAAAATATAAAGGGAAATACCAATAGATTTAACTTTGTAAAATTCAGGACATTAAAAACACTCTCAACTGAACTGAATGGCAAATGACAGCATGAAGGGAATGTTTACAACATATGAGGAAAGTTAATGTTCTTAATACAGAAATCTTAAAGAATGATAAGGAAAAGGTAAACATCTAGTTAAGACACAGGCAAAAGACTTGAAAGAGAAATTTCCAAAAGTAAATAGAATATAAAATACCATTTACAAGCTATCAAACATTTAAAAAAAAAAATAATAATAAATGCTGCTCTGAGAGCATGGGCATTCTAATATTCTGTTGATATAACTCAATATAATCTTTTTGGAGGGCAACTGGAAATACATTTTAAAACCTAAATAATGTATAAAATTTTGATCCAGAAATTCTACTTATATGAATACAATTAAAGTAAATATTCATGGGTATGCATAAAAAATACACATAATCAAATATTCATTAAAATTTTATTTAAAATAATGGAAATTTCAACAGCCTACATTTCTAGGAAGAGAGGATTGATTAAATAGAAGATATTACAGACATACAATAAAATGTCATTCAGGAACATTTAATGCTGTGTAAATATGTTTACAACAGTTTTTAAAATGGTTTAAAAAAAAAAAGAGTATTGTCTCATTTCCCCCCATACATAACTATAGAATAAATACAAAAAGTATCATTTGTGGGGTTAACCCAGTAAACCCAGTGCCGTCGAGCAGATTCCGACTCATAGTAACTCAGGACCCTTGTTGTTGGTGCAGTGGTTAAGAGCTAGGGCTGCTAGCCAGAAGGTCAGCAGTTGGAATCTGCTAGCCATTCCTTGGAAACTCTATGGGACAGTTCTATTCTGTCCTGTAGGGTCACTATGAGTTGGTATCTACTCACTCTATGGCAATGGGTTTAAGTTTTTTTTTTTTTTGGTGGTTGTTTCTGGGTGGTAGAATTATGGATGCTAATATAATAAAAAAAAATATTTTCTTCTTTTGGCTTGTCAAAATTTTCTAAATTTTTCTTATTTCTACTTTCACTAAACTAATTTTAAAAAAATAACAAGAATGTTCAAGCAATAGAGAAAAGTTTGAGTATTATACAACAAACATCCAAGAACTAAAAACCCTACTATGACAAATCTTAACAATATTTTACTATGTTAATTTCAGTCTTAAAACTTTTTGTTGTTGTTATTTTTCAGAATTCAGAGATTCTGAAAGAGTTGTGCTTCAAGTCATAAGGAAGTAAAAGATTCAGGAATTACTTCCCTAGGATAAACAACTAAGAAATTTAAAAAATTTTAAAAAAAGACCATTTCCTGGCATTAAATTAAATGCAGTCAACATTGTAATCTTTTAGGAAAGAACAAGACAAGTGAGTCCTAGAATGACCTGTACTTGGAGATAACTGTTGGACTGAGGTGCAGAGAGAGGAATGTCAAATACGGCCTATTAATCCTGAAGAGTTGAGAAAACAGAGATCAGACCTTGGGGTGAACACAGTGGCTAGAATTTTGAGGCAGAGTGACTGAGAGCAGGGAGTTGTAAGAGAAAGTGTTTCAGAAATCTGAATAAGGATTTTAAGTCTTTGGGTGAATGCCAATTTGTGCATGCTAATACAAAATATGCTAATGTGAAACTGTACTTAGACAGGCAGGTGTTTGAACATAACAATAGGATACTGTGTGGATTAAAGTCAGTAAGGTGTGCATCTGGTTGTATCCTTTCACCATACTTATTCAATCTGTATGCTGAGCAAATAATTTGAGAAGCTGGACTATATGAAGAAGAATGTGACGTCAGGATTGAAGGAAGACCCATTAACAACCTATGATATACAAATAACACAATCTTGCTTACTGAAAGTGAAGAGGTCTTGAAGCACTTACTGATGAAGATCAAAAACCACAGCCTTCAGTATGGATTACATTTCAACATAAAGAAAGCAAAAATCCTCACAATTAGACAAATAAGCAACATCATGATAAATGGAGAAAATTTTGAAGTTGTAAAGGATTTTACTTGGATCCACAGTCAACACCCATGGAAACAGCAGTGAAGAAATCAAATGACACATTGCATTGTGCAAATCTGCTGCAAAATATTTCTTTAAAGTATTAAAAAGCAAAGATGTCACTTTAAGGACTAAGGTGCACCTGAACTAAGCCATGGTGTTTTCAATTGCCTCATGTGTATGCAAAAGCTGGACACTGAATAAGAAAGACTGAAGAAGAATTGATGTCTTTTGAATTACGGTGTTGGCAAAGAATATTGAACATGTCATGGACTGCCAGAAGAACAAACAAATCTGTCTTAGAAGAAGTACAACCAGAATGCTCATTTAGAAACAAAGATGGTGAGATTTCTTCTAATATACTTTAGACATGTTATCAGGAGGGACCAGTTCCTGGAGAAGGACATCATGCTTGGTAAAGTAGAGGGTCAGCCAAAAAAGAGGAAGACCCTCAATGAGATGAATTGACACAGTGGTTGCAACAATGGGTTCAAGATAACAGCAATTGTGAGGATGTCACAGGACCAGGCAGTTTTTCCTTCCATAGTACATAGGGCCACTATGAGTAAGAGCAGATTGAACAGCACTTAACAACAGCAACAACAATGTGAAACATAGAAGACTGAGAGAAACAACAATTACAAGAAAAAGAACAATTACCAGCTAAACAATTCCTCATACTCACAAAGAGCTCATTATTAGTCTGATTTTCCTCCAGTCAAAGTGGAGAGACCTCGTTGAATGTATGGAGGCTTAGCTTCAGAAATAGGGCTAAATTATCACTAGAGTAAAGGGTTGCTCCATGTCCTCCCTAAAATAGCTTTAAAATAAGTCTGGAAATGATCTGCAAATAATTTAACAGTCAGTATGAAGTTCAAGACTCTTTAAAGAAATATAACAAAATTGAGATGTTAATGGAAAACTCACAATCCTAAGTGCACTCCCCTCAAAAAATTAATAAATGTATGGTGAGGCATAAAATTATGACATAACTTGGAGAAAAAGTTTGGTAGAAACATACCCCAAAATTAGAGATAATAAAATTATAAGGTAAGAACATTAAAAGAGAGGAAGGGCCAAGATGGTGGAGTAGTCAGACATTTCCCGTGATCCCTCTTACAACAAAGACCAAAAATAACAAGTGAATTGATTATATATATGACAAGCTAGGAACCCTGAGCATAAAAGGCAAAGTTAAGAAATTGGACTGAGTGAGGGGGGAGGGAGAGTCGGAGCAGAAGCAGTGAGGAGTTGCCAAGCCCATGGCAGCACCTCAGCCACGATTCCTTGGCACAACTATGGCAGGGCTGATGGTAGTTTTTGGGGACATGGCTGCTTCAGCAAAAGAAGGGAAGCAAAGTGGCGCACCCCTGACCCTGTGGCATGACTGCAGCGGGGCGGGCTGTGGCATTTAGGACACGGCAGTTTCAGCAAAAGAAGGCAAGCATGGGGCACAGCCCTAACACCATGGAGCAATCTCGGTGGGGACCCAGCCAGTGCACACAGGCTACACATGCCTCTAGAATCTGAGATAAAACAGTGCTCTTGGCACAAGATAAGTGATTTTGTGTAATCTATTGCGTAGGTCTAATAGCTCCTCCTTTTGAAAGAACTCTTTCCTATCTATCTGATCCCTCCTCCCTCTGCCCCAGCCAGCTTTATTAACAGTTGATTTCCCTGGGCCTGAGATAGGTCCTGCTGCACTTCCTGAGCCATTCTTCTGGCCTTGGAGAAAGAACAAATTAAGAATGGGGGAAAAATATTCTGGAAACTCAGAGCAGAAGCGGATCCAGTTTAGGCACAAGCGGCCCACAGACTTTGTCTTTCACCCCTGCATGGGTCTACCTGGCTCCACTACACCAGATAGGACCTGGCTATTATATTTCAAGGGTGAATCTGTTTGAGGCCTGACTGTAACTGTTTCAGCTGTGCAGTGGAGATGCAGGTTTTGGATGTTTGAAACTGCTCTGCCTATTGAACTAGGTCTTCACGTACCCACAGCAGGGGCCTGAGGGCTGGAGGCTCCAACCATGCCACCTATCCATCCCAGAAAGGGCTCCAAGAATAAGCGGTGCCTACCGGCCCTTACAGGTAAAAGCATTGGGTGCCTATGGTACAGCTGCAGAGCCCACCCACCAAGGTGCACAAGGATGTTCCTTCCTCACAGACACTTGGGGGAAGGTTGTCAGCTGCCTGCCTTCCCCAGAGTGTGGCCTTCTTTTGCTACCAGAAACCTGTGCATACACCCATCATCACTGCTCCTCTAAGATAGTAGGTGAGAGCCTATAACACACACAATGTAACCAACTATGAGGACACCTAAGCTGAATCTACACAAGAATAGTGAATGGACTCCTAGGCTCATATACCTGGTAACAGCTCTAGCCATTTGGTGGCAGGACATTAGTGCTTCAAAGGCTCCAATAATCAAGTTAGCTCACTCTAGTAGCCTATTTGGGTATATCAAAATGAAACAAATCAAGAAACTAGGACACAGTGAGCAAAAGTAAAATAAAGTAATACAATAACTTATAGATGGCTTGGAGACAATAGTCGATATCAGATCACGTAAAGAAGCAGACCATGATTGCTTCAACAAAATCCCAAAACAAAGAATCAAGGACTCTTCCAGATGAAGGTGTATTCCAGGAATTCCAGCTGTAGAATACAAGATTAATAGACAGAACTCTTCAAGACATCAGGAATGACAACAGGAACGAGATCAGGCAACACACAGAACAAGTCAAAGAACACACAAATAAAGCAGCTGAAGAAATTAAAAAATCATTCAACAACATAATGAAAAATTGAATAAGCTGCAAAAATCCATAGAGAAACAGCAATCAGAAGTTCAGAAGATTAACAATAAAATAACAGAATTAGACAACTCAATAGAAAGTCAGAGGAGCAGAATTAAGGAAGTGGAAGGGAGAATTAGTGAGATTGAAGATAAAACACTTGGCAATAATATAAACCAAAACCAAACCAAACCACTGCCATTGAGTTGATTCCAACTCATAGCGACCCTATAGGACAGAGTAGAACTGCCTCATAGAGTTTCCAAGGAGAATCTGGCGGATTTTAACTGCCAACCTCTTGGTTAGCAGCTGTAGCTATTAACCACTATGCCACCAGGGTTTCCAGCAGCAATATATTTGAAGAAAAATCAGATAAAAACTTTTAAAAAATGAAGAAACCCTAAGAATCATGTGGAACGCTATCAAGGAGAATAACTTGCAAGTGATTGGAATACCAGAACAGGGAGGGATCAGAAAAAATTGTTGAAGATTTGTTGGCAGAAAAGTTCCCTGACAAGATGCTCATTGAACCCTATACAAGGTTGATCCCAAAAGAAAATCACCAAGACATATTATAATCAAACTTGCCAAAACCAAAGATGAAAACAAAACTTTAAGAGTGGCCATGGATAAGCAAAAAGTCACCTACAAAGGAGAATCAATAAGAATAAGTTCGGACTACTTGGCAGAAACCATGCAGGCAAGAAGGCAATGGGATCACATATATAGAGAATTGAAGGAGAAAAATTACCAGCCAAGAATTGTATATCCAGCAAAACTGTCTCTCAAATATGAAGGCGAAATTAAGACATTTCCAGATAAACAGAAGCTTACTGAATTTGAAAAACCAAACCAAAACTACAAGAAATACTAAAGGGAATTCTCTGGTTAGAAAATCAATAATATTATATATCAACCCAACACTAGAACACAGGGCAAAGGAACCAGATATCAACCCAGACAGGGAAAATATAAAAATAAAACATGATTTAAAAAAATGCTCGGAACAGGGAATCAGTGATGTCTTTATGTAAAAGATGACATTAAATCAATGAAGAGGGACGAAATAAAGTAGGCATAGATCTTCCATATGGAAAGGAAATCAAGGGTATATAGGGAGATACAAGTTAAGTTAGGTTTAAACTTAGAAAAATAGGGTAAATATTAAGGTAAACACAAACAAGACTAACAATCCCACACATCAAAATAAAATACAAGAAAAACATAAAGACTCAGCAAGATAGAAATCAACTACAGTGAAAAAGAACAACACACAATTTACAAAGAAAAACTACTCAGCACAAAAAAATAGGTGGAAAAATGAAACTCAACAACACACACAAAAAGGCATCAAAAAGACAGCACTAAACTCATACCTATCTATAGTCATGCTGAATGTAAGTGGACTAAATGCACCAATAAAGAGACAGAGAGTTGCTGAATGGAAAAAAAAAAAACAAGATCAGTCTATATGCTGCCTACAAGAGACACACCTTAGACTTAAAGACACAAACAAACTAAAACTCAAAAGATGGAAGAAAATATATCAAGCAAACAACAATCGAAAAAGAGCAGGAGTGGCTATACTAATTTCTGACAAAACAGACTTCGAACTCAAATCCACCACAAAGAATAAAGAAGGACACTATATAATGATAAAAGGGACAATATACCAGGAGGATATTACCATATTAAATATTTTTGCACCCAACGACAGGCCTTCAAGATACAAAAAACAAACTCTAACAGCATTGAAAAGTGAGATAGACAGCTCTACAATAATAGTAGAAGATTTCAACACACCACTTTCAGTGAAGGACAGAACATCCAGAAAGTAGCTCAATAAAGACATGGAAGACCTAAATGCCTCAGCTAACTGACTTGACCTCATAGAACGCTCCACCCAACAGCATCCAAGTATACTTTCTTTTCCAACATGCATGGAACACTCTCTAGAATAGACCACATATTATGCCACAAAGCAAGCCTTAAGAGAATCCAAAACATCAAAATATTACAAAGCATCATCTCTGACCATAAAGCCGTAAAACTAGAAGTCAATAACAGAAAAGTCAGGGAAAATAAAGCAAACTCGTGAAAACTGAAGAACATTTTGCTCAAAAACGATTGGATTATAGAACAAATAAGGGACAGAATAAAGAAATTCATAGAATCCAATGAGAATGAAAACACTTCCTATCAGAACATTTGGGACAGAGCAAAAACCGTACTGAGATATCAATTTATATCAATAAATGCACACATAGAGAAAGAAGAAAGGGCCAAAATCAAAGAATTATCCCTACAACTTGAACAAATAGAAAGTGAGCAACAAAAGAAACCCTAATGCACCAGAAGAAAACAAATAATAAAAACAAGAGCAGAACTAAATGAAATAGAAAACAGAAAAACAACTGAAAGAATTAACAAGACCAAAAGCTGGTTCTTTGAAAAGATTAATAAAATCGATAAACCACTGGCCAGACTGACAAAAGAAAAACAGGAGATGAAGCAAATAACCCAAAAAAGAAATGAGATGGGCCATATCACAACAGACCCGACAGAAATTAAAAGAATCACATCAGATTACTATGAAAAATTATACTCTAACAAATTTGAAAACCTAGAGAAAATGGACAAATTTCTAGAAACACCACTACCTACCTAAACTAACACAAACAGAGGAAGAACAGCTAAATAAACCCACAACAAAAGAGGAGATTGAAAATATAATTTAAAAACTCCCAGCAAAGAAAAGCCCTGGCCCTGACGGCTTCAATGGAGAATTCTACGAAACTTTCAGAGAAGACTTAACACCACTACTACTAAAGGTATTTCAGAGCATAGAAAAGGATGGAATACTCCCAAGCATATTCTATGTAGCCAGCATAACCCTGATACCAAAACCAGCAAAAGACTCTGCAAAAAAAGAATGTTACAGACCAATATCCCTCATGAACTTAAACACAAAAATCTTCAACAAAATTCTAGCCGGTAGAATTCAACAACATAACAAAAAAATAATTCACCATGACCAAGCGAGATTCATACCAGGTATGCAGGGATGGTTCAACATCAGAAAAACAATCAATGTAATCCATCACATAAAACAAAAGACAAGAACCGCACGATCTTATCAACTGATACAAAAAAGGCTTTTGACAAAGTCTAACACCCATTCGTGATAAAAAAAAATCTCAGCAGAATAGGAATAGAAGGAAAATTCCTAAACATTAAAAAAAAAAAATTATAAGGACATTTATACAAAGACGACAGCCAACATCACCCTAAACAGAGAAAGACTGAAAGCATCTGCCTTAAGAACAGGAACCAGACAAGAATGCTCTTTATCACCACTCTTATGCAACATTGTGCTGGAGATCCTAGCCAGACCAATTAGGCTAGATAAAGAAATAAAGGGCATCCAGATTGGTAACAAAGAAGTAAAAGTATCTCTATTTGCAGATGACATGATCTTATACACAGAAAACCCTAAGGAATCCTCAAGAAAACTACTGAAACTAGTAGAAGAGTTCAGCAGAGTATCAGGATACGAGATAAATGTGCAAAAATCAGTTGGATTCCTCTACACCGACAAAAAAGAACATCGAAGAGGAAATCACAAAATCAATGCCATTTACAATACCCCCTAAGAAGATAAAATACTTAGGAATAAATCTAACCAGAAATGTAAAAGACCTATACCAAGAACACTGTAAGACACTACTACAAGAAACCAAGAGGCCTACATAAGTGGAAAAACAGACCTTGCTCGTGGATAGGAAGACTCAACATTGTAAAAATGTCTATTCTGCCCAAAGCGATCTATAGCTACAATGCAATCCCGATCCAAATACCAGTGACATTTTTTAATGAGATGGAGAAACAAATCACAAACTTCATATGGAAGGGAAAGAGGCCCTGAAATAGTAAAGCATTACTGAAAAGAACAAAGTGGGAAGCTTCGCACTACCTGATTTTAGATATTATAGTGCCATTGTAGTCAAAACTGGTACAACACTGGTACAACAGCAGTTACATAGACCAGTGGAGCAGAATTGAGAATCCAGACATAAATCCAACCACATATGAGCTCTGATATTTGTTAAAAACCCAAAGTCTGTTAAATAGTTAAAAGACAGTCTCTTTAACAAATGGTGATGGCATAACTGGATATCCATCTGCGAAAAAAAAAAAAAGAAAAGAAACAAGACCCATACCTCACACCATCAAGAAAACCAACTCAAAATGGATCACAGACCTAAGTATAAAATCTAAAATGATAAAGATCATAGAAGAAAAAATAGAGAAAATGTTAGGAGCCCAAATACATGGTATAAACAGTATACAAAACATTATTAAAAATGTACAAACACCAGAAGAAAAATTAGCTAACTAGGAGCTCCTAAAAGTCAAACACCTATGCTCATCCAAAGACTTCACCAAAAGAGTAAAAAGATTACCTACAGACTGGGAAAAAGTTTTTAGCTATGACATTTCCGATCAGCGGCTGATCTCTAAAATCTATATGTTACTGCAAAAACTCAACAACAAAAAGACAAATAACACAATTAAAAAATGGGCAAAGGATATGAATAGGCACTTCACTAAGGAAGACATTCAGGTAGCTAACAGGTACATGAGGAAATGCTCAAGTTCATTAGCCATTAGAGAAATGCAAATCAAAACTACAATGAGATTCCATCTCACTTCAACAAGGCTGGCATTAATCCAAAAAACACAAAATAATAAAGTTGGAGAGGCTGTGCAGAGACTGGAACACTTATACACTGCTGCTGGGAACGTAAAATGGTACAACCACTTTGGAAATCGATTTGGCGCTCCATAAAAAGCTAGAAATAGAACTACCATACGATCCAGCAATCCCACTCCTTGGAATATATCCTAGAGAAATAAGAGCCTTTACAAGAACACATATTTGCACACCCATGTTCATTGCAGTACTGTTTACTATAACAAAAAGATGGAAGCAATCAAGGTGCCCATCAACAGATGAATAGATAAATGAATTATGGTATATTCACCCAGCGGGATACTACGCATCGATAGAGAACAACATTGAATCTGTGAAACATTTCATAACATGGAGGAATCTGGAAGGCATTATGCTGAGTGAAATTAGTCAGTTGCAAAAGGGCAAATATTGTATAAGACCACTATTATAAGAACTTAAGAAATAGTTTAAACAGAGAAGAAAATATTCTCTGATGCTTACGAGATGTGGGAGGGAGGGAGGGAGGGAAGGAGGAGAGAAGAGGAGGACTCGCTAATTAGGTAGTAGACAAGAACTAATTCAGCTGAAGGGAAAGACAACACACAATACAGGAGACATCAACACAACTGGACTAAACCAAAAGCAAAGAAGTTTCCTGAATAAACTGAATTCTTCGAAGGCCAGTGTAGCAGAGGTGGGGGTTTGGGAACCATGGTTTCGGGGGACATCTAGGTCAATTGGCATAATAAAATCTATTAAGAAAACATTCTGCATCCCACTTTTGGAGAGTGGTGTCTCAGGTCTTAAATGCTAGCAAGCAGCCATCCAAGACATATCAATTGGTCTCAACCCACATGCACCAAAGGAGAATGAAGAACACCAAGGACACAAGGTAATTACAAGCCCAAGAGACAGAAAGGGCCACATGAGCCAGAGACTGCATCATCCTGAGACCAGAAGAACTAGATGGCGCCTGGCTACAACAGATGACTGCCATGACAAGGAACAGAGCAGAGAATCCCTGAAGTGGCAGGAGAACAGTGGAATGCAGACCTCAAATTCTCGTAAAAAGACCTGACCTCATGGTGTGACTGAGACTAGAAGGACCCCAGGAGTCATGGTCCCCAGACCTTCTATTAGCCTAAGACTGGAACCATTCCCAAAGCTAACTCTTCAGACAAGGATTGGACTGGACTATAAGATAGAAAATGATACTGGTGAGGTGTGAGCCTTTTGGATCAGGTAGACACATGAGACTACATTGGCAGCTCCTGTCTGGAGGGCAGCTGTGAAGACTAAGTGGGACAGGAGCTGGCTGAATGGAGACAGAAATACAGGGTGGAGAGAAGGAGTGTGCTGTCTCATTAGGGGGAGAGCAACCAGGAGTATATAGCAAGGTGTATGTAAGTTTTTTTTATGAGAGAGTGATTTGATTTGCAAACTTGTACTGAAAGCACAATAAAATTTTTAAAAAAAGAACATTTAAAGAGGTGTCATAGATATATTCCATGTATCCAATATGTGAAAGAAACATAAACATAGAGAAATAGAAAATATGAAAAAGAGCCAAATGGGTCTTCAAGAGAAAAAAAAAATCATCCAAAATAAAAAATCACTGAATGGAATTAAAAACCGATTAAACATGCATAAGGAAATAAGAATGAGTTTGAAGGCATAGCAGCAACAAGAAAGAAAAAAAAATTCAAAATAAAGTGCAAGGAGAAAAATGTTGACAAAATAGTCCAGTATATTCCAAGGAAAAGTAAAGGAAGCGATATTTGGAGAAATGAGGCATGAAAATTTTCAAAATTTAATGGAAACTATTAATGTGAAGCTCAACAATCCCCAAGGAAGAAAAACCTAAATAAAATCTTGATGAGGTACATAATAATCAAATTGTTGAAAACCATTGATGAAGAGATAAAAGTTAAAAGCAGCTGGGGGCGGGGGAAGACACATCAAATATAAAGGAACAAAGATATGAATAACTGCAGACTTCTTGTTAGAAATTACATAAGCCAAAAGACAGTGTAGAAGCATTTTTGAAGTACTAAAACAGAAAAAATAATCAAAAGCTTAGAATTCTTTACTAAACAAAACATCTTTTAAAAAAAAGAAGGGTGACATATTTTTTTCAAACAAATAGAAGCAAATTTATCACTACATCTACACTCTAAAAAATGTTAAAGATAGTTGTTCATTCAGAAGGAAAATGATGTCAGATAAAAATTTGGATCAGAGTACCAGCAATGATAAATACATTGATAAATATAAAATATATATTTTTCATTTAAAAAAATTTATTGTGTTTTAGGTGAGAGCTTACAGCACAAATTAGTTTCTCACTCAAAAATTTACTCGCAAATTATTTTGTGACATTGGTTGCAATCTTCACAATTTATCAGCCTTCCCCCTTCTTTGCCTTTACACCCTGGGTTCCTTGTGTCCATTTGTCCATGTTTCCTGTCCCTTCATGCCTTCTCATCTTGCTTTTAGGCAGGTGTTGCCCATTTGGTCTCATTTGCATGATTGAGCTAAGGAGCATTTTCCTCACTCGTGTTATTGTTTGTTTTATAGACCTGCCTCATCTTTGGCTGAAAGGTGGACTTCCGGAGTGGCTTCAGTTCGAAGTTAGCTGGGTGTCCGGGGACCATAGTTTCAGGGGTTCCTTCAGTGTCTGTCAGACCAGTAAGTCTGGTCAGACCAGTAAGTCTGGTCTTTATACTGTGAGTTTAAATTTTGTTTTATATTTTTCTCTCACTCTGTCTGGAAACCTCTATCTTGATCCCTGTCAGAGTGGTCAGTGGTGGTAGACAGGCACCATCTAGTTCTTCTGGACTCAGGCTGGTGAAATCTGTGGTTCATATGGTCCATTAGTTCTTTGGCTTTCTTCATTCTCCTTTGCTCTCAACACAATGGGACCAATAAATGTATTTTAGACGGCCACTGGCAAGCTTTTAAAACTCCAGCTGTTACTCACCAAAGAAGGATGTAGAACATTTTCTTTATGAACTATGTTATGCCAATTAACCTAGATGTCCCCTGAGACCATGGTCTCCAGCCCTCGGCCCTAGTAACTTGGCCCCTCAAGGTGTTTGGATGTGTCTAGGGAGCTTCCATGGCTTTGCCTTGATTAAGTTGTGCTGACTTCCCCTACATTGTGTGTTGCCTTGTCTACTATCTAGTTAGCGATTTCCCCTTTCCTTCCCCCCTTCCCTCGTAACCATCAAAGATTTTTTTTTTCTGTGTAAACATTTTCTTGGGGTTTTATAATACTAGTCTCATAAAATATTTGTCCTTTTGTGATTGACTTATTTTATCCAGCTTGATGCCCTCCAGATTCACTCATGTTGTTATATGTTTTGCAGATTCATCATTGTTCTTTATTGTTGCATAGTATTTCATTGTGTGTATGTGCCATAATTTGTTTATCCATTCATCTATTGATGGACATTTAGGTTGTTTCCATCTTTTTGCTATTGTGAATAATGCTGCAGTGAACATGGGTGTGTGTATATCTATCCATGTGATGGCTTTTATTCTAGGTTATATTCCTAGTAGTGGGATTGCTGAATCATATGATATTTCTGTTTCTAGCTTTCTTTTTTTTTAAGGAAGCATCATATGATTTTCCATAGTGGTTGTATCATTTTGCATTCCCACTAGCAGTGTATAAGAGATCCAATCTCCCTGAAGCCTCTCGAACATTTGTTATTTTCTGTTTTTTTAATTTGTGCCTGTAATGTTGGGGTGGGATGGTATCACATCATAGTTTTGGTATGCATTTTTCCAATGGCTAACGTTCGTGGGCATTTCCTCATACACCTATTAGCTGCCTGAATGTCTTATTTGGTGAAGTGTCTATTCATGTCCTTTGCCCATTTTTTAATTGGGTTATTTGTCTTTTGGTTTTTGAGGTGGTGAAGTATTATATAGATTTTAGAAATTAGACCCTTGTCAGATATGTTTTAGTGAAAATTTTTTTCCCAGTCTGTAGGTTCTCTTTTTACTCTTTTGTTGAAGTCTTTTGATGAGCATAAGTGTTTAGTTTTTAGGAGCTCCCAGTTATCTAGTTTATCTTCTGGTGTTTGTGCATTGTTAATTATGGTTTGCATTCTATTTATGCCATGTATTAGGGCCCCTGGAGTTGTCCCTATTTTTTCTTCCATGATCTTTATCATTTTAAGTTTTATATTTATGCCTTTATCCATTTTGAGTTATTTTATGTGTCCTGTTACATTTTTTTTTTTTTAACAGGTGGACATACTGTTTTGCCAGCACCATTTGTTAAACAGACTGTCTTTTCCCCACTTAATGGACTTTGGACCTTTGTCAAAGATCAGCTGACCATAGGTGGATGGGCTCATGTCTGTGTTCTTGATTTTGTTCCATTAGTCAATGTGTCTGTCGTTGTACCATTACCAGGCTGTTCTGACTACTGTAGGTTCTGAGATCAGATAATGTAAAGCATCCTACTTTGTTCTTTTTCTTCAGTAATGCTTTGCTTATCTGGGGCTTCTTTCCTTTCCATATAAAGTTGGTAGTTTTCCATCTTGTTAAAGAATGCTACTGGTATTTGGATTGTGATTCCATTATATCTGTAGATTCCTTTGGGTAGAATTGACTTTCTCACAATATTGAGTCTTCCTATCCAAGAACATGGTATATTTTTCCATTTATGTGGTCTTTTTTGGTTTTTTGGGGTAGTGTTTTGTATTTTTCTTTGTATAAGTCTTTTACATCCCTGGTTAGATTTATTCATAAGAATTTTTATCTTTGTAGGGGCTTTTATAAGTGGTATTCTTTTCCTGATTTCCTTTTTGAAGTTCTCTTTGTTCGTGTATTTTTTTTTTTCATTTTTTAACTTCTTTAAAATATAGTTGACTATTTAAAACAATAGTGATAACAATGTATTATTATGAGGTATATGGTATATGTAGAATTAAACATGAAAACAATAACAAAAGTAAGGGAGGAGAGAAATGAAAGTATACCACCTTATTAAGATTCTTATTCTATGAGTGAAATGGTATGTTATTTGAAACAGATGGTAATTTTAAAATGTATGTTATAAACCCTAGAGTGGCCACTAAAACAATAAAACAAAGAAGTATAACTAATAAGATAATAGTGGAGATATGGAATTATAAAAAGAAAAATCAGTGAATAAAAAGGGCAAGGAGGGAAGTTTAACAGAAAAAAAAAAGAGCAGAGATAAGAAATAGAAAAAAAGTTGCAATTAAAAAAACAGATTCAACTATCTGCTGTCCACAAGTCACTTACTTTGAATTTATATTAAAAAAAAAACAAAAAACCCATTGCCATCAAGTCAGTTCCTACTTGTAGTGAGTCACAGATAAATTAAAAAGAAAAGGGTGGAAAAAGATATATGTTATAGATTGAATTGCGTCCCTCAAAAGTGTGTATCAACTTGTCTAGGCCATGATTCCCAGTATTGTGATTGTCCACCATTTTGTTATCTGATGTGATCTGCCTATTTATGTGTTGTAAATTCTACCTCTACAATGTTAATGAGGCAGAATTACAGGCAATTATGTTAATGAGGACTGAATCTACAAGATTAGGTTGTGTTTTAAGTGAATCTCTTTTGAGATATAAAAGAGAGAAGCAAGCAGAGAGACATGAAGACCTCATACCATCAAGAAAGCAGTGCTGGGAGAAAAGCATGTCCTTTGGACCTGGCATTCCTGCATGGAGAAGCTGCCAGACCAAGGGAAAATTGATGACAAGGACCTTCCCCCAGAGCCGACAGAAAGAGAAAGCCTTTCCCTGGAGCTGGCACCCTGAATTTGGACTTCTAGCCTACTAAACTGTGAAAGAATAAACTATTTGTTAAAGCCATCCACTTGTATTTCTGTTATAGCAGCACTAGGTGACTAAGATGACAGCTACATGAATCAGGAGAAGTCTCTACCCTGACTTGAGGACTTGGGACATTCCAGCCCCTACAACCATGCAAGCCATTTCCTTGATATAAATCTCTCTATATGTATACATTTATATGCTTTACTGGTTCTGCTTCTCTGGAGAACTCAGCAGAAGATATTATATGATTCAAATGTTAATCAAAAGAAAACTGAAGTCCTTATGTTAATAGTTGATAAAGTAGATTTTAGAAAAAAGAATATCCCAAAGAATAAGGAGGGAAATTTCATCATAATAAAAGGGGTTAATTCATAAATGTGTATGCACCTGAAGACAGAGCTGCAAAATACATGAAGCAATAACTTACAGAACTGAAAGGAAAATAAAAAAAAATTATAATTGGAGAGTTAAACACCTCTCTCTCTCAGTAATTGAACGAGTGAATAGAAAATCTGTAAAAATAAAGAATAATAATATCATCCAGGTAGAAAATAGAAGCTAGAAAAAATACTCAAACCCAAAATAAGAAAGGAAATAATCAATAAATCAATGCACTTTGAATCAAAAAAAAAAAAAAAAGAGGATAATCAGTGAGGCCAAAAACAGATTCTTTGAAAATATCAATAAAATTGGTAAATCATTAGCCAAGCTGATCAATTTAAAAAAAAAAAAGAAGTCCCAATTTACATGCTGATAAATGCAGTTTGCTGTGGGCCCAGAATCTCCTGCATGTCCCTGCTGAGTGCCAATCTGCAAGGCCTCACTGTTCTCTAACCCTGAGCCATTACCCGTACAACATCTCGTTCCCTGGTGAGAAGGACTGGTTGGTTTACTGCTTTCCGTAAGAGATGTTCAACTCCTGGTTGTCAGTTCATTACCTGCAGAGCAATGGGCTGTTTTGCTTCCATCTGGGCAGATTATGTCTCCTCATGGGACTTGGGGGAAGGACAACCAGAACTACCATGTTGACGCTACTGCTGCTTTCTGTCATGTGAGTAATAAAATATCTGGCTCTTTTTTATTGATTCTCATTGTCTGTTTTGGGCATCTTTGGAGTTATTGCAAGCCAGCCTGCTTGTTTATTTAGTCCTCTCTTTTGGAATGCTTTACTCCTTGCCCTTCTCTATAAGGTCAGGGTTTTTCCCTGACATTACCAATACCAGGAATGAAGGCACAAACATCACTATAGACTCTATAAATATTTAAAACAATAATAATAAGGTCCTATTATGAAGAACTATATGTCAATAATTTTGAAAGCTTAGAAAATACAGACAAATTCTTTGAAGGAAACAAATTAGCAAAACTTCCTTAAGAAGAAATAGATAACCTGAATAGAATTTTATGTGTTAAAGAAATTGCATTTGCAGTGAAAAACCTTCCCCCCAAAAACATTCCAGCTCCAGAGTTCTCTAAATGTATTGACATTTAAAGAAATAATATCAATTCTGCAAAACTCTTTCAAAAAATATAAGAAGAGGTGACATTTCTCAACTCATTTTAAGGTCAGTATTGCCCTCCTACCAAAATCAAAGGCATTAAAAGAAAATAAAACCCCAGACAAATACACTATTTGAAAATAGTCACAAGAGAGCTCTTAACAATTGTAGCAAACTTATTCCAGAAGTATTTAAAATGTTTGATATATAATTAACAAAAGGATTTCATCCAAGGAATACATAGTGATTTAACCTCAGAAAATCAATGAATGCAAAGTACCATATGATCAATGTAATTTACCGTACTAATAGATAAAAGAAAAACTACATAATCATCTCAGTAGATGCACAAAAAATGTATTAATCAAAATTCAATACCCATTCATGATTTAAAAAAAATTCTTTTGGAAAACTAGATACAGTAGAGAACATCCTCAACCTGATGAAGAACATATCCAAAAAACTCCAACTAACATAATACTTAGTACTGAAGGACAGAGCGATTTCCCCCTAAGACCAGTAACAGGGCAGAGTTCAGCTTTCACCACTTTTACTCAATATTTTACTGAAGGTATTAGTTAATGGGGTAAGATAATAAGATAAAAGGTACCTACACTGGAAAAGGAAGAATATAAGTGTATTTATTCACAGATGACATTATTGTCTATAGAAAAATTCCGAAGGAATCTGCAAAACAAAGAGCTTCCAGAACTTATAAGTGAATTTAACATATAATGAATGAATTTGAGATACAAGGTTGACATTTTAAAAACCAACCCTATTTCTGTTTGCAGGTGAAAAAAAAAAAGGTAAATTTAAAGATACCATTGAAAATAATATCCTAAAGTATGAAATGATTAGGGGTAAATTTAACAAAATATATACAAGACCTAAATACAAAGCTACAAAACAGTACTGAAAGAATTTACAGAGGATCTAAATAAATGGAAAGATATACCATGTTCATTAATTAGAAGACTTCATATCAGTATGGTGTCAATTCTCTCCAAACTAATCTTTAGGTCCATTACAATTCCAATCAAAATCTCAGAAGATTTTTTTTTTGTATAAATAATTATACAATTTTATGGAAGTGCAAAGGACCCCAAATTCACTATAAATTCAGAGTAATTGAGTCAGTGTGGTACTAGAGTAAGAATAGACATTTGGATCAATGGATAAAAATAGTGAGTCTAGAAATGCACCCATACCTATATGGTGAATTGATTTTTTTTTTTAATATGGTGAGAGAAACATCTTTCATTAAAAAAAATACTTCATTGAGTTTTTGGTGAAAGTTTGCACAGCAAATTAGGTTCCTGTTTAACAATTTCTATACATACTGTTCAGTGACATTGGTTACATTTTCCACATTGTGTCAACATTCTCATTATTTCCATTCTGGTTGTTCTCTTTCCATTATTCTTGCTTCCCTGACCCCTCCCACTGACCCCACCTTTGCTTGAGGATAAATGTTGACCATTTGGTCTCATACACATGATTGTGTTTTTTGTTTTTGTTTTAGAGGAACACAGTACTCACAGGTGATATTGTTGAGCCAATTTACTATTTAGCTGAAAGGTGACCTCTGGGAGTAGTTTCAGTTCAAAGTTTAAAGGGTATCACAGGGTGACAGTCTTGGAGGTTCCTCTGGTCTCTGCCAATCCAGTAAGTCTGAACTTTTTTTTTTTAAGAATTTCAGTTTTTTTCTATAACTTTCTCCCATTCTATCTGGGATCATCTACTGTGGATCCTCATCAGAACAGTCGGTAGTGGTAACCTGGCTCCATCTAGTTCTTCTGGCCTCTGGATAGGTGAGGTCGTGGTTCCTGTAGGCATTTGGTCCTGTAGACTAGTTTCCTCTCTGAGTCTTTGATTTCCCTCTTTCTCTTTTGTTCTAGAGAGTAGAGGCCAATAGTTGTGCCTTAGCACCTCACAAGCTAGATGCTATTTACCAAACTAGGATGTAGAGCATAAGCTCTATGGACTATTTTGTGCCAGTTACCAAGATGTTGCCAAGACTATGATCCTGAGTGTTCAAACCCAGTAAAGCAATCCTGCGAGGTGTTTGATTATATTTGAGAGGTATCCATGACTGTGTCCCCTATGTGCTTTATTATACACATGAATGTATGTGCAGTACACACAAGCATATGTGTAGATATACCTACAGACACACCTATATATGCTCACATATATGCACATACATTTCTATACACATGTATGCGTACATATCTACCTTTGTAAACATTCACTTTTTTTGGTTTTTACTGCTGTTGTTGTCAAATTTTTTATGTTATAGCATTTACCAATAACACCCTTTATTCTTGTATATTTCTTAGTGTCATCATTTATCTTGGTTAAGTTGTGCTCAGTTTACTAACACTTGGTGTTGACTTTCCCATCACCAAAGCTAACAAGTGTCTACTGTCTAGACAGTGGTTCGCCTTCCCTCACCTTCATATCCCTAGTAATCACCAAAGAATGCTGTTTTCTGTATGTATATCTATTTTTGTCTTTTTCTAAAAGTACGCTTTTAAGCATTTGCCCTTTTGTGCTTGACTTATTTCACTCAGCATAATGCCCTCCAGATTCACCCATGTTATTCTTTATAGCTGCATTGTATTCCATTGTATATACAGGCATAGCTTGCTTTATTACACTTTATTGCACTCTGCAGATATTGTGTTTTTTAGAAATTGAAGGTTTTTGTCAACCCTGTGTCGAGTAAGTCTATTGGCACAATTTTTCAAACAGCACATGCTCATTTTGTGTCCCTGTGTCACATTTTGTTAATTCTTGCAATTTTCAAACTTTTTCATTTTTATTATATCTGTTATGGTGCTCTGTGATCATTGATCTTTCATGTTACTATTGTAATTATTTTGGGGTGCTATTTTTTTTTATGGACCATGCTCATATAAGAAGACGAACTTAAACTATAAATGTTGACTGCTCCACTGAGTGGCCTTCCCCCAGTCTCTGTCCCTATCCCTGGGCCTTTCTATTCCCTGAGACATGACAATATTGAGATTAGGCCAATTAATAACCCTACAATGGCCTGTAAATGTTCAAGTGAAAGAAAGAGTCGCACATCTCTCACTTTAAATCAAAAGCTAGAAATGATTAAGCTTGGTGAGGAAGGAATGTCGAAAGTTGAGATAGGGTGAGAGCTGGGTCTCTTGAACCAAACAGTTAGCCAAGCTGTAAATGTAAAGGAAAACTTCCTGAAGGAAATTAAAAACGCTACTCCAGTGAACACACGAATGACAGGAAAGTGAAACAGGCTTATTGCTGATATGGAGAAAGTTTTAGTGATCTGGATAGAAGATTAAACTAGCCATAACATTCCCTTAAGCCAAAGTCTAAACCAGGGCAAGATCCTAACTCTCTTCAGTTCTGTGAAGGCTGACAGAGGTGGGGAAGCTGAGGAAGAAAAGTTTGAAGCTAGCAGAGGTTGGCTGAAGAGGCTGAAGGAAGGAAGCTGTCTCCATAACACAAAAGTGCAAGGTGAAGCAGCAAGTGCTGATGCAGAAGCTTCAGCAAGTTATCCAGAAGATCCAGCTGAGACAATTGATCAAGGTGGCTGCACTAAACAACCGATTTTCAATGTAGATGAAGCGGTTATACTAGAAGAAGATGCTACCTAGGGCTTTCACAGCTAGAGAGGGGAAGTCAGTGCCTGGCTCCAAAGCTTCAAAGGACAGGCTGACCCTAATGCAGCTCATGACTTTGGGTTGAAGCCAATGCTCATTTGCCATTCCAAAAATCACAGGTCCCTTAAGGATTATGTTAAGTCTACTCTGCCTGTGCTCTGTAAATGAAACGACAAGGCCTGGATGACAGCACATCTGTTTACAACATGGTTTACTGAATATTTTAAGCCCACTGTTGAGACCTACTGCTCACAAAAAAAGATTCCTTTCAAAGCATTGACAATGTACCTGGCCACCCAAGAGCTCTAATGGAGATCTATGAAGAGATTAATGTTATTTTCATGCCTGCTAACACAACATCCATTCTGCAGATAAAGGAGTAATTTTGACTTTCAAGTCTTATTCCTCTGATGGACCTGGGTAAAGTAAATTGTAAATCTTCTGGAAAAGACTCACCATTCTAAATGCTGTTAAGAACACTCGTGATTCATGGGAGGAGGTCAAAATATCAACATTAACAGGAGTTTGGAAAAAGTTGATTCCAATCCTCATGGGTGACTTTGAGGAATTCAAGTCTTCAGTGGAGGAAGTGACTGCAGATCTGGTGTAAACAGCAAGAGAACTAGAATTAAAAGTGAGCCTGAAGATGTGATTGAATTGGTGCAATCTCATGATGTAACTTTACTGAATGAGGATTTGCTTCTCATGGATGAGCAAAGAAAGTGGTTTTCTGAGATGGAATCTACTCCTGGTGAAGATGCTGTGAACCTTGCTGAAATAACTACAAAGATTTCGAGTATTAAATAAACTTAGTTGATAAAGCAGCAGCAGGATTTGAGAGGATTGACACCAATTTTGAAAGACGTTCTACTGTGGGTAAAATTCTGTCATATAGCCTTGCATGCTACAGAGAAATCTCTCATGAAAGGAATAGACAATCGATTCGGCCAACTTCATTGTTGCCTTATGTTAAGAAATTGCCACAGCCACTTCAACCTTCAGCAATCACCACCCTAATCAGTCAGCAGCCATCAATATCAAAACAAGACCTTCTGCCAGCAAAAAAATTATGACTCTCTTAAAGATCAGATGATGGCCAGCATTTTTTAGCAATAAAGTGTTTTTTAATTAAGGTATGTACATTTTTTTTTTAGATATAATTCTATTATTGCTCACTTAATAGACCACAGTATAGTGTAAACATAACTTTTATATGCACTGGGAAACCAAAAACAAAAAAAAATTGTGCGACTCGCTTTATTGTGATATCTGCTTTATTGCAGTGGTCTAGAACCAAACCTGCAATATCTCTGAGGTATGCCTGTATATACTGCGTTTTGTATATTCATTCATCCACTGATGGGCACATAGGTTGTTTCCAGCTTTTTGCTACTGTGAATAATGCTGCAATGAACATAGGTGTGCATATGTCTATTAGCGTCACTGTTATTAAATCTGTAGGGTATATACCTAGGAATGGGATTGATGGGTCATAGGGTACTCCTATTTCTAGCTTTTTAGGATGAGCCATACCATTTTCCACAGTTGTACCATTTTTCAATCCCACCAGCAGTGGCTAAGCATTTGGTCAATTGATTTTTTGATAAAAGGATCAACGTAATTCAATGGAGGAAGGATAATTTTTTCAACAAACAGTACCTGAACCACTGACATTTGATACACACACACAAAAAAACCTTTTAACTTTTATAACTCTTGCTATACATTTACAGCATACACACTATACGTAAAAATTACTTGAAAAAAATTGCTAAATCGGACTTTGTCAAAATTAAAAACTTCTGCTCTTCAAAAGATATCATTTAGACGATGAAAAGGAAAGCCAAAAACTGGGAGGAAATATTGGTAATACACGTATATGACAAAGAACTTGTATCAGAACATATAAAAATCTCTTACAACTCAGTAATAAGAAGACAATCCAATTTTTAAAAAATAGAGAAATGATTTAAAGACATTCTACCAAAGAAGATAAAGGAATGACCAATACGCACATGAAAAGTTGCTCAACATCATTAGTCATCAGAGAAATGTAAATTAAAACCAGAATAAGATGCTACTACACACCCGTTAGAAAGATTAAAATTAAGAAGACTGACAATACCATATGTTGACGAAGATGTGGAACAACTTTAATGCAGCTTTAATGCCCATCCATTTACTTGTGGAAGTAGAAAATGGTAAAGTAACCTTGGAAAACAATTTTCATTTTCTTAAAATATTAAACAAACATTTACCACATGACCTAGCAATCCCACTTTTAGATATTTACTCAAGACGAAACAAAAAAGTCCACACAAGGCTTTGTACATGAATGTTCACAGTGCCTTTATTTACCATAGCAAAACATTGGAAGCAACCCAAACACCCTTAACAGGTGAAATGATTAACAAGCTTGGTATATCCGTACAACTGAAAACCACACAGTGATAAAGAGGAATGAAGAACTGATACCCACAAGAAATGAGAACTAATACCTACAAGAGATTATGCTGATCAACAGATACCAGACGCAAACATCTACATACCATAGAATTTCATTTACTTGCAACTCTAACATATAAATCAAATTTACAGCAACAGGAAGAAGGTACGTGGGCCAGAACAGAAAGTTGACTAAGAATGGACACAAGAGTATCCTTTGGGGGTGATGGAAATGTTCTCTATATCAATTGTGTTGATGGTTATAGGGAGTATGTATTTGTCAAACTCTACGCTTAAAATGGGTGGATTTTATTGTATGCAAAATCATATCTTTATAATGTGATTTTCAAAAAACCGGTACGTAAGTTTGACTTTCCCCTGCCTTGTATGCCCTTCCTTGATCTCATTTCTAATCATTTATCTCCATCTTCACTATGCTAAATTTGTTGTTTATCAATCCACACAGACTTCTATATTTTACTATGTGTATTTTTTTTATACCCGATAGTGCTACACAGCAGTTTTGCAAGCATTAAAATTTTATAGAAATGTTATCATACATTGTTGCTAAATATTATGTTTCTGAGATTTTTTTCAAGTAAATTCTTGAACCTTCTGTGTTTTTATTGTATGAATCTATTATCATTAATCCATTCCTATTTTGATGGATATTTAGTTCATATTTTATGCAATAAATAGATATTGCTCTACAAAATCACAACGGTTATTGAAAATACTGAGTAATGTTAAAACATATTAGATTATGGGATTCGAATAATAGAGTTAGCTGTAATATCTCGTAGGTGTTATCTGATTTTGCCGTTGAGTCAATTCCGACTCATAGCGACACTACAGGACAGAGTAGAACTGTCCCATGGTGTTTCCAAGGAGCATCTGGCGGATTCGAACTGCCAACCTTTTGGCTAGCAGCCGAACTCTTAACCATATGCCACCAGCGTTTCCAGATACAAATATCCATGAATGAGCTCCCCTTGTATAGAGACTCTGTTTAAGATTTAGAGTAACTTAAAATTTTTTCATCTATAAGCAAAAAACAAAGAAAAGAAAAAGGCTGGTACTTTCTGAAGTGCTAAAAAGAATTTAAAAGAAAAAAACAAAAACCTCTTTTAGCCTCTTTGAAATGGAATTTTCTAGGTAGTCAAACATCCAGCAAAAGAGACAGTTTCAGGCTTGTTTAAATGTCAACTGAATTTTAATGTACAATTCACCACAGAGCTATCATAGAGCTACTTTTTTTTCTGAACCCAAACTTGGAACTATCGCTCACTCCTCTATCCCAGAAGCCTGGTACGTAATGAATGGCCTATAAATATTTGTTCAACAAATTAATGTTCAATGTATTCATTTTTGGCTATGAGAGAAAGTCTGGGAGAAGGCATTTTGATGTCAAAATGTGGAAATTTCAAAAACATTTGGGCATGATGAGGACTGTGGGAAGAATACATACTTTAAATTGGCATCACCCCAGAAAATCTCAAACATGTGGTTATGGTGAGTTACGATAGATTTTTATCTACCTCGCTGGCCCCTTTACTAATTATCTGTTACCATTGCTCTCAAGTGGACTCTGACTCATGGTGACCCCATGTGTGTCAGAGTCAAACTATGCTTCAATGGGTTTTCAGTGGCTAATTTTCCAGAAGTAGATTGCCAGACCTTTCTTCCAAGATGCCTTTGGGTCGGCTTAAACTTCTCATCTTTCAGTTAGCAGCCAAGAAGTGTGTGTTAGCCACTTGCACCACCCAGAGACTTCTTCAAAGAGTAGAATAAGAATTTTTCGCTCTTTTGAAGTAGAGTAATTTTCATTTTTATGACACACTTCCAGCTACCTTATTTCTGATTCAGATTTGAGGCGGAATAATGCTAGATGGAAATAAAAAGTCCAGGTTAAAGAATCAGTAAAAACCATTCTGTAATGTCTGTGCTGTCCGTGAGTGGTTCCATTGCCAGTCGAAATGGAGGTAAAATTATAGGAAACATATTTTTAAATCTAAAATACATTTCTATTTCTGGAACCCTGGTGGTGCAGTGGTTAAGAGCTTGGCTGCTAACCAAAGGCTGGCAGTTCGAATCCACCAGACCCTCCTTGAAAACCCTATGGGCAGTTCTACTCTGTCTTCTAGGGTCGGTATATGCATATCTATTTCTATATATTAGTGTTTATACTTTGTTATAGACTACATAGGTCATCTTTTGCATTGTAAATTTTAGAAAGTTAATGCTATATTTTTTTAATGTTATGATTTCAGCTTTATTTCTCATTCATTTCTTTTTTGTTTACATTTATTCTCATTATCTTCAATATGCATTCACACAGCTTTCAGCCCTGTTCTCAGTTCATAACCTCTTTGCAGCTAATGTACCATTTTCCCTCTAAAATTTCAGTGCTGTTACAATAATAATTAAAATGTAGGGGTAATTTTGAAAGGAAATGAAACTGAGGTATAACTAACTATATGGATGGGGCTGCTCTGTCAAATGTGTCGGTGAAAATTTGTTGCAGATAAATTTGTGAGAACATAGCATTATGTTTTGCGTGTTTAATTTTCATTCTTTCATTTGCTCAACAATATTTTGAGGGCCTAAAATGCAATAAAGGAGCCCTGGTGGTGCAATGGTTAAGCACTTGGCTGCTAAGCAAAAGTTGGCTCTTCAAACCCACTCAGCAGCTCTGTCAGAGAAAGACCAGGAGATCTGCTCCAGTAAGGGTTAAAAAAAAAGCCTAAAAAAACCCCTATGGGGCAATTCTACTCTGTCGCACGGGATCACCATAAGGCAAAATCGACTTGATGGCGCCTAATGACAACAAAATGTGTTAAATTAATTGTATAATAAATGTGCTTGGTAGTCTTGAGTCCTGGGTTCTAACTATGGTCCCACAACTAACAAGCAGCTGAACACAAGGATTAAGAATTAAATGTTAGTTGTGTGACCCTGAGCACTGTCTACAGCTACTTTGAGCCTCAGGGGCTTCATTAATAAAAAAAAATAGATGGGGCTAATATAGCATCTAGGATTGTTGACAGAATGCTATGATGAGATGTGTATAAAGCACAGTGCCCAGGACATAGAAAGTGGGCAGTAAGTGCCAACACCATGATCTTGTTAATGACAGTTGCTGGGCCAGAGCTGCGCCTGTCTGGATCTGTTTCCTCAGCTGTAAAATGGAAGATTGAACCAGGTGCTCTTCAAGGGCAAAAAAGTGATTATTTAGGGTTAGGAAGACTTGTAGTAGAAAACATCCAAAGCCCCATTGACTTAAGAGTAAATTAGGCAGACTTTAAGGTCTTTAAGGGATAGCAGGATATACAAATGCCCGAAGAGAGATATTCTGTTCCTGAAATGTGCACGGGTTGAGCTTTCTTAGCATTTACATTGCCATATCTGTGACTCATACCCAAACTCAAAAATGGTAATTCCTTTCTAACATGTAAGTGAGATAAAAAATGATCTTGGACAGGGCTGAAGCTCAACAGTCAATGCTGCAGGAACCACTGACTCTTCCCACTTTCAAAACTTTTATGGGCAGACTTGTAAAGACACGCACAATCCCAACACCAGATAAATTACTAGTGAATATCTTACTCATAATAGTTACTGATGGGTCAGGATTTTACCACTTAAAAAATAGGGCTACTTGTTTTTGGAAAACATTTCAAAAAGACATATACATTTTAAAGATCATATTTAAAGACCCGTTTTTCCTATACTTTATTTAAAAATTGTTCTCTTTTCATGGTTGCCATGATAGAATTTGGGCAGGTAGTTTTTTTAGATGATTGTCTTTGTTTGTTTGCTTTTGTTTGGTATTTTGAGTTTTAACCATTCTCTATTGATTTTGAAACTCATTCTTAGAGCTGAGTTCTTGTTATGATAACTTAAATTCAGTTTGTCCCCCAAGAGGGAAAACATATACCCTGGTAAACTGTGTGCACGTCTTCCCTGACCTGCACTGCTGTCATTAGAGCTTCCAGAGCACTTTATAATTTCCAAGTATTTTAGCACTGTTTTAATTTGTGTCATGCCTGTGAAATAAGAACGCCATAAATACCCAAAAAGTAGGTTAGTTTATAAAGAACCTGTAAAACATCTTGAATATCAGGAGAAAATAAAAAAAACAAACTAAAAATCAAAAATAACAAGTAAATACAGTTAAATGAAGGAGGTACGAAAAAGAGTCTAAAGAGGAAGGGGAAGGCTAATAACAAATGGCATTTTAAAAAATGCTTTAATTGCCTCTGTTTTAACAGTCCTTTATCGAAATATTATTTACATTCAATAAAATGCACAAACCTTAAGAGCGCAGCCCAATTAATTTTGGTCCACCCTCACCCTGAGCCTCCCTCTAGCATGGTGCCTTGCACACAATCCTAACCGCCTGTGCGCTTGTCTGTCTCTCCTCCGACCTCCTTCAACTGGACTGCGAACTCTCTGAGGGTAAGAGCTGAGTCAAGCTCAGTTGCTTCTTTAGTGCCTTCACAGAGACTTGCATGCAGTAGGTGCTCAATAAATGATGCCTGAATCAATCAACAAATACGCATTCGTTAATAGGATATTCTATTATACTTTCCGGCTGCTTTTCTCAGCAGCTCAGACCTGGGAAGAGATGATGAGTTTAAAGGTCTACAATACCTGAACATAAAGAAAAGGAAAATTCTTACAATTGTACTAATAAACAACATCATGATAAATGACAAAGAAATTGAAGTTGTCACCGATTTAATTCTTCTTGGATCAACAATCAATGCCCATGGATGCAATAGTCAAGAAATCAAATGGCATATTGTATTGGGCAAATCTGCTACAAAAACCTTTTTAAAGTGTTAAAAAACGAAGATGTCACTTTGATGACTAAGATGTCCCTGACCCAATCACATGCATGCAAAAGCTGGCAATGAAAAAGAAAGCCTGAAGAAGAATTGACACATTTGAATTGTGGTGTTGGTGGAAAATATTGAATATAACACAGATTTTTAAAAGAACAAACAAATCTGTCTTGTAGGAAGTACAAGTAAAAGGCTTCTTAGAAGCTAGGATGACAAGACTTCATCTTGCTTACTTTGGCCGTGTCATCAGGAGAGACCAATGCCTGGAGAAAGACATCGTGCTTGGTAAAGTAAAAAGTCAGCAGAAGAGAGGAAGACCCTCAACAAGATGGATTGACATAGTGGCTGCAACAATGGGCTCAAAAAATAGCCATGATTGTGAAGATGACTCAGGACCAAGTAGTGTTTTGTTCTGTTATACACGAGGTCGTTATGAGTTAGAAATGACTTGACAGTACCTAACAACAACATTATACTGCCTGACTGCTTTTCTGGGAAGAGATGATGGGGGGTTAAAGGTCTTATACCTGTAACAGTTGCAGCCTGAAGTGTTGGGAGGCTATCAGTCATGGTCTGTCTTAACTGCAATTCAGAGCTCCTCAAAGAGAGGCATTTGGGCAAAAGATGCAGAGTCCAGGGGGAAGAGAGGTCCAGGAAACAAAGGGTTGTTTCAAGTATTTGATTCTCAGAGTCCAAAACAAAAAGATGGTAAAAATCTAATCAATACTTGATGGTCTACCCACTGGGACTATACAAGGGAGCTTCTTATGATCAGTCCTTGAAAATCCTTCATAGGACTTATCCTGCATTATTAACAATTTTTAGTGAGAGTAACCTCACAAAAATCAAGCATTAATTCAAAATAAATTTGTATTGCTGACTGGGGACACATCATTATCTTTGGGAAGTATATTGTTGTTGTTAGGTGCCCTGGAGTTGGTTCCAACTCATAGTAACCCTTTGAACAATAGAACAAAACCCTGTCTGTTCTGCACGAACCTCATAATTGTTGCCATGTGTAAGCCCATTGTTGCAGCCACTGTGTCAGTCCATCTCGTTGAGGCTCTTCCTCTTTTTTGCTGACTGTCTACTTTACCAAGCATGATGTCCTTCTCCATGGACTAGTCCTTCCTCATAACATGTCCAAAGTACTTGAGACAAAGTCTTGCCATCCTTGCTTCTAAGGAGCATTGTGGCTGTTCTTCTTCCAAGACAGATTTGTTCATTCTTCTGGCATTCCATGGTGTCTTCAGTATTATTCACCTACACCATAATTCAAAGGAATTAATTTTACTTTGATTTTCTTTATTCATTGTCCAGCTTTGACATGCATATGAGATTATTGAAAATACCATGGCTTGGGTTAGACGCACCTTAGTCTCAAAGTGACATCTTTGCTTTTTAATACTTTAAAGAGGTCTTTTGCTGTTTTTTTTTTTTTTTTTTTTTTGCTGTAGATTTGGCCAATGCACAGCATTGTTTGATTTCTTGACTGCTGCTTCCATGGGTGTTGATTACAGATCCAAGTAAAACGAAATCCTTGACAACATCAATCTTTTCTGCGTTTATCATGATGTTGCTTATTGGTCCAGTTGTGAGGAGTTTTGTTTTCTTTATGTTGAGGTGTAATCCATACTGAGGACTATAGTTTTTGATTTTCACCAGTAAGTGATTCAAGTCCTCTTCACTTTCAGTAAGCAAGGCTGTGTCATCTGGATATAACAGGTTGTTAATGAATCTTCTTCCAATGCTGATGTCAGGTTCTTCTTCATTTAGTCCAGCTTCTTGGATTATTTGCTCATGAATAATTCATGAAGTTTCTGGGAATGAGGGGCAATTTAAGGAAACAATTAACATGTATGGGGTGCAGTGGGGGTGCAATATGATGGCTGGCGGTATGAATCATGGCGTTTATTCAAAGCCAGCTTTGGGGCTTATTGCTCATGTTCGAATAGAGGGGAACACGGTGAGTAGTGAAGCGGTTTTGAGCAGAGAAGCAGTAAGACCATCTTGTGTTGTTACACAGAAATGTCTTATCAGGAATTCATGGGTGGGGAGGTGGGAGGAGGGGGAACTGTTTAACCCTGTTGGTTACATTTCAGGAGGGGGACAGTTTAACCCTGTCAGTCTGTTACAGTTCCACATCCTCTTCTGAATCCAGCTTGAATTTCTGGCAGTTCCCCGTTGATGTACTGCTGCAACCATTTTTGAATTGTTGTTGTTGTTAGGTGCCGTCAAGTCGGTGCTGGCTCATAGCAACCCTATGCACAACAGAATGAAACAGTGCCTGCTCCTGAGCCATCCTTACAATCGTTGTTGTGCTAGAGCTCATTGTTGTAGCCACTGTGTCATTCCACTTCGTTGAAGGTCTTCCTCTTTTCCACTGACCCTGTACTCTGCCAAGCATGATGTCCTTCTCCAGGGACTGATCCCTCCTGACAACATGTCCAAAATATGTAAGATACGGTCTCGCCATCCTTGCTTCTAAGGGGAGTTCTGGTTGTACTTCTTCTAAGACAGATTTGTTTGTTCTTTTGGCAGTCCATGGTATATTCAATATTATTTGCCAACACCACAATTCAAAGGTGTCAATTCTTCTTCAGTCTTCCTTATTCATTGTCCAGCTTTCACAGGCATATGATGTGATTGAAAATACCACGGCTTGGGTTAGGTGCACCTTAGTCTTCAGAGTAACGTCTTTGCTCTTCAACACTTTGAAGAGGTCCTTTGCGGCAGATTTACCCAATGCAATGCATCTTTTGATTTCTTGACTGCTGCTTCCATGGCTGTTGATTGTGGATCCAAGTAAAAAGAAATCCTTGTCAATTTCAATCTTTTCTCCGTTTATCATGATGTTGTTTACTGGTCCAGTTGTGAGGATTTTTGTTTTCTTTATGTTGAGGTGTAATCCACACTGAAGGCTGTGGTCTTTGATCTTCATTAGTAAGTACTTCAAGTCCTCTTCACTTTCAGCAAGAAAGGTTGTGTCATCTGCATAATGCAGGTTGTTAATGAGTCTTCCTCCAATCCAGATGCCACGTTCTTCTTCATATAGTCCAGCTTCTCATATTATTTGCTCAGGATACAGATTGAATAGGTATAGTGAAAGAATACAACCCTGATGCACACCTTTCTTGACTTTGAACCAATCAGTATCCCCTTGTTCTGTCCGAGCAACTGCTTCTTGATTTATGTAAAGGTTCCTCATGAGCACAATTAAGTGCTCTGGAATTCCCATTCTTAGCAATGTTATCCATAATTATCCTCAGCAAATTTTTACTTGCATGTGGTATTAAGGTTATTGTTGGATAGTTCCACATCCTATTGGATCACTTTTCTTTGGAATAGGCACAAGTATGGATTTCTTCCAGTTGTTTGGTCAGGTAGATCGATGTCTTCCAAATTTCTTGGCATAGATGAGTAAGCACCTGCAGCACTACCTCTGTTTGTTGAAACATCTCAATTGGCATTCTACCAATTTTTGGAGCCTTGTTTTTTTAACCAATGCCTTCAGTGCAGCTTGGACTTCTTCCTTCAAGACCATCAGTTCTCGATCATATGCTACCTCATGAAATGGCTGAATGTCAACCAATTCTTTTTGGTACAATGGCTCTTTGTATTCCTTTCAGCTTCCTTCAACACTTCCTGCATCGCTCAACACTTTGCCCGTAGAATCCTATAGGGTAATTATATTACATAGGGTGTTATTTTGGTAAAACATCAAGGAAAAGAAAAACAGAAAAAGTGAACAGATATAAAGCATGCTTATGAGAATGAATTAGTCATATACATGCTTGGAAAAGTCATAGTAGGCCAACTGCTGTAACAAACAGACTCAAATTTAGTGGCTTAACCACAGTTTAGTTTTTGCTCATGCACAGACCAAATGGGTGGTTCTGGTCCCATGGCTCTTCTGGGCATATTTCTTCCAAGTGGCATCTCAGAGAATTAGGTTCCTTCCCTCCTGGGTTTTTTTCAGCTCCTAGGAGCCCTGGTGGTACAGTGGTTAAGAGCTATGGCTGCTATCCAAAAGGTTGGCAGTTCAAATCCACCAGCTGCTCCTTGGAAACTCTATAGGGCAATTCTACTCTGTCCTATATGGTCGCTATGAGTCGGAATCAATGGCAATGGTTTTTTTTTTTTTTTTTTTAATCACAGCCTTACTGGAACTTCTGTCTCCAGACAGCAGGTGAGATAAGAGAAAAAACATGGAGGAGAGTGTGGGAGATTCTTGGCCCAACACAGAAGTGGCATAAATATGTCCACTCACATACCATTGGCCAGAATTTAGTTACCTGGTTGCATCCAACTGCAAAACAAGTTGAGAAATGTACTTGATATGTACCCTGGAGAAAAGCTAGCCATTTTCTGCCACAAGGTATAAAAACGACATGGTGGAGGCATCTGACCATGTCTAACTTCGCAAGAAGGAAGGAGAATCTAGATCAACGGCCCAAGGCTGATTCCTATGAGGCATAGGTCAGACATGCCTCCTCTCTCCACCATCTTTACCAATTCTGACACCAACCATTGCTCCCACAGCACTTTCTACTTCTCTGCTGAGTTCGATAGAACTCACAGACCATACTCATAGTTGTGGAGTTTATTAGGGAAGTATCCAAAAAACCAATTACCATCAAGTCAGTTCTGACTCATAACGACCCTATAGGACAGAGAAGAACTGCCCCATAGGCTTTCCAAGGAGCGCCTGGTGGATTTGAACTGCTGACCTTTCAGTTAGCAGCCATATCACTTAACCACTACCCCACCAGGGTTTCCATTAGGGAAGTAATAAGTTACAATTCAGGTTCAAGAATGCTCAGGATGCAGGCACGTGTCTCTCTGGCCCTTTGGCCTCTGCTTTGCTTGGGCAAATATTACAAAGCTCTTTTAACTCTGATGATTACTGCCCCAAGGCATCTCACTCTGCCAGTAAGTCTTGGCCCAAAGGTGCTCAGCTCTAGTTCCATGGGTCTGCAAACTTAGCTCCACCAAGTACCTGGAGGCATCCTACTCAGCCAGCAAGGTTCCTGCCCAAAGGCACTCAGCTTTCTCGCTCTGTGGGTTGGGTGTCTCCTATCGGTTTTTGGGTTCTGCTGCCACCATTTCTGTCTTTGGTGTTACAGCTCTCTCTCTCTCTCATCCTCCTGGTTCCGGAAGCTTCTCAGAACAGGGATCCCGGGTCCAAAGGATATGCTTCACTCCTAGCTCTCACTCATTGTTGGTGGTGAGATCCTCTCTTCTCACCTCTGGGATTGCTCATTTTAAGCTTAGCAGGGTGGCAAAATTGGCCAACCCCTTTGTTAGGGTTCCATATACCTTATTTGCACAGTCCCGCTCAATCATTGTGTGTGAGTCATAAAGACTATGCCTACAAGGGCCATATTAAGCAATTCATTGCACCTCACAGGGATTGTCCTCTCTTTTCTTATGAACTGTCAGATTAATTTTTTAAATACTTGCTTTAAATTAAAAAAAAAAATTCAGTTCTCTCAAGAAAATATCTTCTGTTTGACAGTAGTCTCAAATTTTTACTTTAAAGAAATACCATAGTTTGTCCCAGGCCAAACTAAAAAAGCCGGTTTGGGTTGCAAGATGAGCATGGAAATGACTTGGACCTAGTTTAAAGTTGCTAGTTGTTGCTGTTAGTTGTCATCGAGTTAATTCCAACTCATGGCAACCCCATGTGTGCAGAACAGAATTGCTCCATAGGGTTTTCAAAGCTGTGACCTTTTGTAAGCAGATCATCAGAACTGTCTCCCAAGGGAGGTGCCTCCCGGTAAGTTCAAGCAGCCAACCTTTCAGTTAGTAGGTAGCACTTAACATTTTGCAGCACCTCCCCAAACAGCAAAGAAATAGTGCACAGGATATAAATGAGATCGGATGTGGGTTTTGGTGGTTGCTCTCCAATGCCTCCCTTATCCCGTCATACAGGTTGTCCAATGGTTGGTGTTCTGGTGGCATTCACAGAGTAAGATCTCCCCAAGGGCAGAGGAGCTTAGGGAATGTGAGCTAATTCCTACCTGTTCCCAGCCAGATCAGTTCCTGGAAACAGTTATCAATCTGCTACTAAGGAGCTCTTGACAGAGTAATATCCTAGTTCTTTAGCCTTAAAAATTCTTTCTATGCCAGGACTAGAGCAATCTTCCCCACCTGGGCCTGATCGGCGGGGCCAAGGAGTTTGCCGTTTATGTACATTCTGAGACTTCCTATGGGTGGGCCTAGCTATGGCTTATCACAGGGTGAGAAGTCATTTTCTTAATTCGAGAGTCTAGGTTTAGGGATCAAAAAATGCCTTTTTGATGTGGAGAGAACTTCAAGCTTTCAAGATAAACTCATAGGTTTTGCTGTATCTGTATTCTTCATTAAAGTGATTTTTTTTTCACATTTTCCTTTTGTTATGGACCAAGGGATGAACAGACAAGGGCTTTTATCAATAAGTTACGGGCAGAAGCAAACGAGTTGGCTTGTTCTTATCTGATCATGTAGCCACATGAACATTAATTTACAGAACCTCTTTTTAGCAATGTTTCCTATCTTCTAGTAAACAATTCCTTTCAGGTGTTAACAATGTCATAAAAATTAGAAAATGGTTGCTCTGAATCTTTAGTAAATTTACAAAACTGAAAATAAAATTAATATTATGATTTTTGGTAGATTTTCTTTCAGTATAAAAGGAAATAAATCGCAGAGCAAGTAAAAATTAAAATAAAAACAATCACCTAAAGATCTTTGTTGCCTTCCACTTTGGAATTATATCCGACTGGCCCTCCTTACCCAGCCTCCTGAGGAACTATTTCATCTTCACCTAATATAGCTTCTAAAACAGCACCTGTTAATGTAGTTGTCCTCCTCAACTAGGTTTCAAGAGCCTTGAGAGAAAGCCAGCTCTGCATCTAGTTCATTTTTGTATTTCTAACCAACCACTTTGTTTTTAACCAACGACTTGCCATCAAGTCAACTCTGACTTATGACATCCCATGTGTGTCAGAGGAGAACTGTGCTCCATCAAGTTTTCAATGCCTGATTTTTCAGAAGTAGATTGTCCAGGCTTTCTTTCAAGGCACCTCTGGGTGGACTCAAGCCTCTAAACTTTCAGTTAGCAGCCAAAAGCATTAATTATTTCCACCACCAATAGGTACCTGTTAAGTGAATAAATACGGAAAAAAAAAAAATCCAAATTCGGCAAAAGAAATGGTCATCAAAGTTACAGGTGGCAAAGGCTTTCATATATCTAGCTATAAGGATCTGCTTTTCGAAACAGTTTCACAAAGACTTCCCTTTTTTAAAAAAATAAGGGACAACTTTAAAAAAAAAAAGTCTCCAAGTCTGTGTATCCAAAGTTCTCAACACCTTACAGATAAAACCTAAGGAGGCTGTGAATATAATATTATTTGTAATGTTCAAATATAGACATTTCTCTAACAAATGAGATGTTATTATCTCTACCAGTAATGGTAAAAGTGGTCTTGAAAGAACCAACTAAACTCACTTTTGCTCATGAGTTTGTCACTATAGTTAAAACAGAAGTTTATAGACTCCATTCAAATCTATGTTCTTTGATTATAGGGTGTGAATCAGAAGACTTTTAACAGGAAAGTTAGCAACAACTGTTAGTTCATCCATGCTTTGTGTCTCAGAATAGATTACCAAGACAGAAATATTTTCCCTTTTTGACAGCCCACGCTGTGTTTTTCTCACAATTCTATCTCCATTCTGGCTGGCATTGGAACCACTCATGGACATCAAAGGCATAATAGAATGGGTATAAAAACCTTTTCCCCCACATGTCTGTCAGTTTTTTTTACTGTGTAGGCTTGTGTGTTGCTGTGATGCTGGAAGATAGGCTGCTGGTATTCAGACACCAGCAGGGTCACCCATGAAGGACAGGTTTCAGCTGAGCTTCCACACTAAGACAGACTAGGAAGAAGGACCTGGAAGTCTACTTCTGAAAAGGATTAGCCAGTGAAAACCTTATGAATAGCAGCAGAACATTGTCTGATATAGTGCTGGAAGATGAGACCCCCCAGGTTGGAAGGCACACAAAAAACAACTGGGAAAGAGCTGCCTCCTCAAAGTACAGTCAATCTTAATGACGTGATTGGAATCAAGCTTTTAGGACCTTCATTTGGTAATGTGGCACGACTCAAAATGAGAAGAAACAGCTGTAAACACCCATTAATAGTTGGAATCTGGAAAGTACAAAGTATGAATCTAGGAAAATTGGAAATCCTCAAAAATGAAATGGAATGCATAAATTTCAATATCCTAGACATTAGGAAGCTGAAATGAACTGGTATTGGCCACTTTGAATTGGACAATCATGTGGTCTACTACTCCAGGAATACAACTGGAAGAGGAGTGGTGCTGCATTCATCAACAAAAAGAACATTTCAAGATCTATCCTGAAGTACAATGCTGTCAGTGATAGGATAATATCCATTTTTTTTATAAGGAAGACCAGTTATACAACTATTATTCAAATTTACACACCAACCACTAAGGCCACAGATGAAGAAATTGAAGACTTTTATCAGCTTCTGCAGTTTGAAATTGATCGAGCATGCAATCAGGATGCATTGATAATTACTGGTGATTGGAACATGAAAGTTGGAAACAAAGAAGAAGGATCAGTAGTTGGAAAATACGGCCTTGGCGATAGAAATGTTGTCAGAGTTCACATGACAGAATTTTGCAAGACCAATGACTTCTTCATTGCAAATACCTTTTCTCACCAACATACACATGGACCTCACCAGATGGAATACGCAGGAATCAAATCAATTACATCTGTGGAAAGAGAATGGAAAAACTCAATATCACCAGTCTGAACAAGACCAGGAGCCAACTGTGGAACAGACCATCAACTGCTCATATACAACTTCAAGTTGAAAATGAAGAAAATTAGAACAAGTTAACCAGAGCCAAAGTACGACCTTGAGTATATCTCACCTGAATTTAGAGAACATCTCAAGAATAGATTTGGTGCATTGAACACGAATGACTGAAGACCAGATGAGTTGTGGAATTACATCAAGGACACCATACATGAAGAAAGCAAGAGGTGATTAAAAAGACAGGAAAGAAAGAAAAGACCAAAATGGATGTCAGAAGAGACTCTGAAACTTGCTCTTGAACATCAGGCAGCTAAAGCAAAAGGAAGAAATGATGAAGTAAAAGAACTGAACAGAATATTTCAAAGGGCATCTCGAGAAGACAAAGTATTATAATGACATGTGCAAAGAGTTGGAGATAGAAAACCAAAAGAGAAGAACATACTTGGTATTTCTCAAGCTGAAAGAACTGAAGAAATATTTCAAGGCTGGAGTTACAATAGTGAAGGATTCTATGGGCAAAATACTGAAAGATGCAGGAAGCATCAAAAGGAGATGGAAGAATACGCAGAGTCACTGTACGAAAAAGAATTGGTAGACATTCAACCATTTCCGGAGACAGCACATGATCAGGAACTGATGGTAGAAATCCAAGCTGCACTGAAGGCATTTGCAAAAAACAAGGCTCCAGGAACTGAGAGAATATCAATTGAGATGTTTCAAGAAACAGATACAACACTGGAAGTGCTCACTCGTCTACGCCAAGAAATTTGGAAGATAGCTACCTGGTCAACTGACTGGAAGAGATCCATATTTATGCCTATTCCCAAGAAAGGTGATCCAACTGAATGTGGAAATTATAGAACAATATTATTATGCAAATTATGCAAGCAAAATTTTGCTGAAAATCATTCAGAAGTGGCTGCAGCAGTATGTTGATAGGGAACTGCCAGAAATTCAGGATGGATTCAGAAGAGGACGTGGTACAGGGATATCATTGTTGATGTCAGATGGATCCTGGCGGAAAGCAGAGAATACCAGAAGGATGTTTACCTGTGTTTTATCGACTATGCAAAGGCATTCTACTATGTGGATCATAACAAATTATGGATAACATTGTAAAGAATGGGAATTCCAGAACACTTAATTGTGCTCATAAGGAACCGGTACATAGATCAAGAGGCAGTTGTTCAGACAGAACAAGGGGATACTTTGTGGTTTAAAGTCAGGAAAGGTGTGCTTTAGAATTGTGTCCTTTTACCATACCTATTCAGCCTATATGCTGAACAAATAACTCAGGAAGCTGAACTCTTTGAAGAAGAATGGGGCATCAGGATTGGAGGAAGACTCATTAACAACCTGCATTATGTAGATAACACAACCTTGCTTGCTGAAAGAGAAGAGGACTTGAAGCACTTACTAACGAAGATCAAAGACCACAACCTTCAGTATGGATTACACCTCAACATAAAGAAAACAAAACCCCTCAGAGCTGGACAAATAAGTGAAGAATAGATTGAAGCTGTCAAGGATTTCATTTTACTTGGATCCACAATCAACACCCATGGAAGCAGCAGTCAGGAAATCAAAAGCATTGCATTGGGCAAATCTGCCGCAAAAGACTTCTTTAAAGAGTCGAAAATCAAAGATGTCACCTTGAAGACTAAGGTGTGCCTGACCCAAACCATGGTATTTTTCAATTGCATCATATACATGTGAAAGTTGGACAATGAATAAGACCAAAGAAGAATTGACTCCTTTGAATTGTATTGGCAAGAATATTGAATATACCATGGATTGCCAAAAGAATGAACAAATCTGTCTTGGAAGAACAACCAGAATGCTCATTAGAAGCAAGGATGGTGAGACTAGTCTCACATACTTTGGTCATGTTGTCGGAAGAGATCAGTCCCTGGAGAAGGACATCATGGTCCATAAAGTAGAGAGTCAGTGAAAAAGAGGAAGACCCTCAACGAGGTAGACTGATACAGTAACTGCAGCAATGGGTTCAAGCATAACAAGGATTTTGGCCATGGCACAGGACCCGGCAGTGTTTCATTCTGTGGCACACAGGGTTGCTATGAGTCGGAACTGACTCAATAGTACCTAACAACAACGAAGACCTTTTACTATGTCTTTAACCTGGAGTTTTTATTTCCAAAGAAGCCAAAAATAAAAACCCAAACTAGTTGTCATCAAGTCTATTCCGACTCATAGCTACCCTACTACCACCATCACCACCACCACCCATTGCCATCAAGTTGATTCAGACTCACAGTGACCCTATAGGACAGAGTAGAATTGCCCCACAGAGTATCCAAGGAGCTTCTGGTGGATTTGAACTGGTGGCCTTTTGGTAAGCAGCCGAACTCTTAACTACTATGCCACCAGGGTTTTCGCTACCCTACTATAGTCTAAATCAGAAATAGGGTAGATGAAACTGTATCATAAAAATGAAGATTTTGTGTATATATATATATACATATATATATATATATATAACTTCAAAAGAGTAAAAAAAGGTTTATCCTATTCTCTGAAAGTTGCCATTGAATGCAAGAGGCTGATTCCAGGTTGCATGTATAGCTATGTGCAGATCTGGAAGGATAGAGTGTAACCAACTGCCTCTGTGCCCATTGTGAGAATTTTTTCACCCATCTAACTTTTTAAACGTTGAAATAAAAGTAGTTAGTGCTCTTATCAGTTTATTAGGATTACAGTGACATCTTGTGGCATGTCATTTTTCCTTTTAAAACTATTGCCCAAGTAAAAAGCTAATACTTAAAATACTTTAGTTCTTCCTAAATAAATTTAGATGTATTAATATACGTTGATCAAAAAACTCAGAAACTACTAATTGAAACGAAACCCAACTGAACAAAATTCATTCCACTTTATTTGGCTCAAGTAATTTTTTCTGAGTATGTTAAAGTTTTTTTTTCTTTCAAAAATACTGATATCTAGCAGTTATTTTAGTTTTTTTCTCATCAGCATCATTTTGACATAGAGAATGCCCCTGAAATTCAGCGTAATTCGATCCATGTATAAACTATGAAATTAAAAATCTACTGTTAAGTATGCATTGCCTGATCACAACTTCTATACGGTGTTAAGTCCAACTAAAACAATCTTTAAAATAATCTTATCGGAAGAAAGTTTTTATTGAAATAAAAATAATTTCAGAGAAAAATAAAAATTCTGCCATTAAATCTAATCATTATCGATCTCTTCGAGGACTGTTTCTGATTAGCGTGGACAATGTGTGAAGCAAGGAGATGTAATTTAAAAACAACAACAACAACAAACAGACTGAAGTAGCATCAGTACTCTCTCCTCATTCTCCCTAACCACCGCTCTGACCCCAACACACATACACGTTTTAGCCATTAATGTTCACTTCCAAGTCATGGACATCAGAATAATTCTTCTTTCAGATACATTTTAATAATGAAGTTTCATCTATTTCAGGTAATTTACTGTTGTTCTGCTGAAAATATTTACCCTTTTGTAGGTGGCTTAGGTAGGGTGCTTTTCTCTTCCCTTTTCCTTTCCCTCTCTCCCCCATTCTGTCTCTTCCCTCTTTCTGCTTTTAAACTTCTAAATAACTCTTTTGATAAACGTAGTGTTAGTTAATAGTCAATGAAAGTAACTCTTTAGAAATTATAGGTGACAATATTTCTACTTGTTACGGACTTTAATAAACATAATTCCTACACAAGTCTTAGTGTAGATAATATGCTGTTTCAGCCAACTGAAAACAACATCAATTGTCAGATACTTCTTTGTTTCATGTGTCATTAAGACAGAAAAAAATTACTGTCAAAGTATGGCACCATGATTAGAATGTTTAAGCATATCCAAATTTCATTAAACAAGTCTCTTAGACTTAAACAAATTCTATTATATATCATTCTTATGCATACTTTTAAAAGAAAATATAAGTGAAATAAAATGTTTAAGGCATTTCCGAAGCACAGAGTCCAGCTCCAAGTTACTTTTCTGATAAGAGTAAGTGATTGATGTCCCGTGTTGGCCTAGCCCATCATCCAAATGCCAGCAAGAGCAATGGTGATGCAGCCACGCCAAAAGAGTGCTCCAAATTTTGTCTCAAATACTTTCTTCCAAGCAAGTGACTCTTATTCAGCAAGTTTTGAAACTGGCATCTTATCTTACAGAAAAGTCAATGAAAGGATTTACGATTTTGCCTCTAATCGTCTTTACAATTCTTTCTTAAATGTTTTGTTGACTGAGATGCTAAGGGATTGCTGTTAGACTGCAGTCGTGTAAAGAGATGACTGTATGCATAGGCCATGACACCTAAGCCGTGACTGCTGCCTGACCACTAGCAATTATAAGATGTCGTTGATGGTAGGAGCACTCCATTTTCATAAATGTTAAAGCATGAAAAATGTGCCTTAGAATAGCCAATGCTAATACCCTTTGTTGACTGCTACGTGTCAAGTACTACTCTTCATACATATATCATTTAGTCCTTAATATAATCCTATGAAGTAAATGTTATTACTTAATGATATAGATGAAAATTAAGCAGCTGGCTCTAGAGACAGACAGCGAGTCAGTGGCAGACCTGGGGTTTGAACTCAGATCTGTCTCATTCCAAAGTATATGTTTTTCCCCTAGGCATCTGGTTATAAATATTTAAGCAGAAAATGCCAGAAGAGGGGGTCACCGAATCATGTGGAAAAGGGTAATCTCTCCATCAGCTATTTTTCCTGAATAGCCAACAGAGCAAAGAGCAATTGTATGAAAAAATGTCAGATTTATACATTCCTGAATTATCACAAAACTTTCCGAAGAGGAGGGAGATGAAACGCTGTCTCCTATTTGAGGAGGAAAAAAAAAAAAAGCCCTGCTACGTCAGCGAGAAGCTGTGCTGGCTGCTGAAGAAACATTTTCTGAAACATGCCACATGTCACAAATAACCACTTTATTTTTCCCCAAGGAAACGAAAACTCTACAATTTTCAAATGGAGGAAAAAAAATGCATCTATATTTAATGTATAATAAAGTATGTTCTCTGTCTGGATTTATTTTATTTTTATTGTTTTTTCTTGAGAAAGTGATCTATTTTATTTAAATTATTTTTAATTCAGCCAAAAATCTGAGGAAAAATCAGTGACAATATATACTAGAGATGGATATTTGTTAAAAGCATTTTTAATGTTTACTGACATGGCAACTAATAGATCATCTGTACACTTTGAAACAAATGCTTCTCTGGTAAATGCTAAAAAGTACTTTTTCTGTCAAGAATCTTGCTGGCTTTATTTCCCTGGTATTTCCAGAAAGTTTTTGAGTTACCAAGATACACTATACATCTGTACATTTTAGTGTCGTAATTCAAGAGCACTGCTTCATGGTTTTTTGCTAGTCTTGTTCCATTCATTTCATTTTCCCTCCAAGCCCTCAATGCAAGGGCCCTCTGATATGTTCGGCCCAACACAGGACCTAACGGTCATCAGGCTTTACACGTTTCTATCTGTCAGCATTCTAGAAATCCGTTGTTAAGTAACCAATGCTTTGAAATGTTGGCATTTTTCTACAATTTAAATCACTTATAAGATTAAACACTAACTTTAACAATCACTTGGGCGTTTCTTGACATTTTTTTCTGGCTTAGATTTTTAATAACTGCACAATAGAAATCTGAGGTATGATGAGATTTTTTTAAATTAAAACCTAGATATTTCATGTTATGAAACTCTGGGTCTTATTTAAAACTTCTGTTTTGGCTGACTTTCGCGGATACCTACCACCTTAGTATGGGAAGCTGGAGCACTGCTTTGATACTGCTAGAAAGAGGTGGAAGTCCAGGTTCCCCACCCGAGCTGGGGAGCTCCATGTACCGCTGGGGTGAGAGTTTTAGCTTCCTGCATGCTTTCCACAGACACTGAGGCAGGGGTGGCTTTGTTACCACTGGGCAGTGGTGAAAGTCCTGATTCTCCAGTAGGCTTTCTCTGGCACCACCCCAACAGGGACAATGGGACACCTCATTATAGCCTGGGAGGGTGGAAGTCTAGTCTTCCCACTCAGCTTTTACCTGTGGGGTGGGAACACGGTTTTTTCCGTGGTGTCTGGCTTGAGTAACTTGGTTATCTGTCTTGCTTTCCTGCCTCTTCCCTGGTCCTTTGGGTAGAAAAAATAGAGTCTTGATTTTATTTTATTTTTTTTGCCTGTGCCCATTGGTGTTTCTGAGTTGCTGCTGGTGTCTGGATTGAGTTTAATTGAATGAATTAACCCCCTTCATGAATCCATGCATCTTTATCTCACTAAAATGCATCTAACATGATGCCTCTTTAGGTTTTAGCTTATGAATGTAAATTATCTTCTATACTTTGAACTAAAGCATTTAATAAAAAAGTAAACCAATTCTTCTTTGCCAAATTCTCTTTCTTCGTAACACACAGATTTTTTTTTCATAAGCTATTTTGACGTGTGTGTGGAGGCTTTAACATTCCCTCAAGAATAACTTCGTTAGAAGACATAGAACAAAGCGGCTTGTCTAAACATTATATCCTCTATGGTTGCAAAAACTTAGAAGAAGAATAAAGTAAATCACCAAGATTTTCTCTTTTTTAAAAAAACAAAAACCTTTAGTCTTTCATAGTTCTATGACATTTTCCAAATCTGTATAAAATTTGAAATCGGCACAGATAATCTTAAAACTTCCATTTCTTGCAAAGATGTCTCTGTCCAGGCTTGATAGAAATGGCTATGTGGTTGAAAAAATAAACAAGCAATTATTCAAAAATTCAAGATTTTAGGCCTCAGGTCTGGAGATCCTTGCATTTTATTTTCATATTTTATAATGTCAACACTATCCTAAACAAAAAGACAGAAAACTGATATTTAAAAAAAATTCTTTCTAAGAACAAATTCTATGATGAAATTGTCAGGGAGTGAGCTGAGCTAGAGAGAGGCAAACTGAGCTGTTGGGTGTCAGAGTAGCTGAATAAGAGGAGTTTAAGTGAAAGTAACAGCCAAGCCTTTAGTCACGGCAATAGCATAAGCAAGAGAAACCCAGAGAAGGTTCAGACTCCTCCCTGTTCCATGTTTCCCAAGGAGCAGCACTTGGGCAAGAGTCAGGTGGATCAGCAAGATGTGGGGACCTATCTCACTGCCAAGGGAGCTCCAAACAAAGGTATCTTGCAGTTTTATAGATCCTGAGGATGACAAAAGGGTTATAGGTAAGGGATAGGAGTAGAAAAGTGCTGAGGCAGAGTGGGGGAAAGGGTCTTCAAGATTCCCCCTCCTTGATAAGGAGGCTTCAGCAGAGATGCCTGAGAAAGGTCTCTGCCAAATACCCCAGAAAAGAGGCACCCATGTGGAGGTTGCAAGGCTAGGAATGCAGATATGTGAAAGAGTACAGTTGGTCAGGCGGGCCTGAGACCTTGAGTGAAAATTCCCTCAGAGACTGCAGTGCATTAGCTGTGCACAGAATTTGGTTGGGGAGGGTAGCTTTCTCCCTGAGGACTGCCAGGTAAATCCTCTGTAATTGCCTACTATGGTCAGGCCTAAAAAATCATAGATTGTTAGGTAGAAGCCAGACTGCTCAGAAACTTATCACAATGTAAAACATACCCAGAAAAATCCTAACCATTTAAATATGAAAAGTGGTAAATGAAACTGAATAAACAAAAACATAGGTCATAGGTCAGAAAGTCTAAACATTGAAGGGCATGTACTTTGCTACAAAACACATAGAATTCAGGCCTAATTACTTTTACTTTAATTTCAATTCTAACATAGTGTACAAGTTTCTGGCCCACAGATATGAATAAGCAAATTCAAAAGTATAGGCACATACATTACATAACAAAGAAGAGACAGTTGAGAGAAGACAGGAAAAATACGAAGAGAAAAAAAAGCATGTACACATGCACTCATAGCAGGCATAAAACTCAACAGTAATCAATCCGTGACCATTCTTGAACAAACAGCATTACACATGTCAGTAGCTATGTGTGCAGCTTTACATTACAGTAGGTGTGATGCTCACAGTGATGACACAGGTTTACTGGGAAGAGTTGTTATCATTCAGAACCTTAATATGTGTAAGAATGGGTGTAAGTCATTTTGGGATACTTTCCATAAAAGACGGTCAAAATGAGACATTTTTGAGGTTAAGTGGAGATTGTTCCATGAAAAATTTATTTTTGAAACCAGCTTAATTCCTGATGATGTTAAAAAATCAAGATGTACTTGGCCTTGTGCTTTCTTTAAATGTATTAAGAAAAACGGGTGAGTAATATTTATACAGATTTATGCCAGTAACTTAGATTCCTCCTCCTGAAACTGATATTCATAGACCAGCAGTAGCGGCATCCTCTCCGGGCTTGAAGAATCCCAGGCTTGACCCATTCATATTAAATCAGAAACTAAATTTTAAAAAGATTTTCACGTGATTTATATACACATTAAAGTTTGAGAAGCACTGATTTAGAGAACTTAAAAACCTACTGCAAAGAGCTTGAGAAACGAATTTCATGAAGCTGAGTAGGAAGTGTTCGGTCATCCCGGAACTGTGCATGTGTGGAACTGACCCAAAACAGGATGCCAAAGGCATTGACAACTGAATTATGCTGTATAACAAGGGGTAGGTACCACACTAGGTCCAGGAGGTGCAGGCCCAAGTGGCATTTGGAAGCCTTCAGTACTGAACTGACACTGAAACTATAGCCCACAGAAGGCAGATCAGGACTTATATCCTAAACCTAACTGAATTGATGGCCTTCTGGGGACAAAAAAGAAAAGAAAAAAAACAACCTTCCCTCCAAAATAAACATTCTGCAGAGGAGAACAGGACATTTAAAAATGTCCAAGATACAATCCAAAATACAAAAATCTCAAGGGCTCAGAAGGGAAAAGATAATCAACTAATGTTAACCCTGAGATAACCAGCATGCTGGGATTTATCAAATACTTTAAAGTAGCTATTATAACCATTCCAAAGCGGCAAACACTCTTGAAATGAAAGAAAAGATTAAAAATACTCTGCAGAGAAATAGAAGCTACAAAAAAAGGAACAAATGAAAATTTTAGAACTAAAAAAGATAATAACTGAAATGAACAATTCACTGGATGGGATCAATAGTAAAATGGCAATGACACAAGAAAGAATGTGTGAACTTGAACATAAATTAATAAAATTTAGGTAATCTAAACAACATAAAAAATATGTTAAAAAATGAATACAGTCTCAGCAACCTGTGGGAAAATATTAAAAGGTCTAACATATGTGTCATTGGAATCCTACAAGAATAGAAGAAAGACATTGGGGTGGAATATTGTTTTTGAAAAAATAGTGGTAAAAAACTTACCAAAGATTTAAGAAGCTTTATTTTTGAGGATAAAGCCAAAGGAAAGCACACCCAGATATACTGTAATCAAAGTACTGAAAAGCAAAGCAAGGAAAAAGTCTTGAAAGAAACCAGATAAAATTACACATTACATAGAAGGGAACACTGACTAAAGTGACCGTGGAATTCTCAATAAAAGTCATGGAGGCAAGAAGACATTGTAACAAAGTTTATAAAGTGCTGGCGGAAAAGAACTATCCACCCATGATTTTATATCCACTGAAAATATCTCTGAGGAAGAAAGGTAAAATAGACATTCTCAGATGAAAGAAAACTAAAAGATTTTGTTATTAATAATCCTGCTTTGAAAGAAATGCTGAAGAAAAAATTTTCAGGGAGAAGGGAAATGGGGAAATGATATACGAAGGAAACTTGGAAGTTCAAGAACAAAGGAAGAGCAACCATAATGGTCAACATACAGGTGATTATAATCAACTATTTTTCTTCTCTTAAGTTATTTAAAATATGTATGACAACTGAAAGCAAAAATTGTAATTCTTGTCTTTTGGGGTTTCTGATGTATGTAGGTGTAATAGATATGGCATTTACAACATAAGTGGGGTGGTTGTAAAGTTTCTACATTTCACACGAAGTAGTAAAATTTTAATAGTAAATGTAATGTAAAAAGATAGGTTTTAAACCCTAGAGCAACCACTAAAAAATTATAATGAGAAACAATCAAGAAGTCAACAGTTATTTTGAAATGGAATGCTAAAAAATAATTGAAATATTCCCAAAAAAAGCAAGAAAATGAAAAACAGAGGGGAACAAACAGAAAATAAGTAATATAATGGTAGCCCTAAATCCAACCATATCAACAGTTACATTAAATACGAATGGTCCAAACACAGCAATTAAAGGTAGAAATTATCCAATTGAATAAAAAGACCCAACTATAAGCTGTTTAGGAGCTCCAGTTGTGTAGCGGTTAAGCACTTGGTGCTAACTGAAAAGTGGAGGTTCTAACCTACGAGCAGCTCCATGGGAGAATGATGTGGCAGCCTGCTTCCATAAATATTTACAATCTTGGAAACCCCTAAGGGACAGTTCTACTTTGTCCTATAGGGAACACTATGAGTTGGAATTGACCTGACAGCAATGGATTTTGGCTTGATGTCCTGCATACAAGAAACATTTTTGAAATATAATGACATAGACAAGTTAAGAGTAAAAGAATGAAAAACATTATAACATAAAAACACTAATCAAAACAAAGCTTGTTGTTAGGTGCTGTTGAGTTAGTTCTGACTCATAGTCACCCTACTTAGAACAGAACAAAACATTGTCCAGTCCTGTGCCATCCTCACCATCATTGCTATGCTTCAGCCCATTGCTGCTCAAAGCTAGACAAACAAAGCTAGAATAGCTATATTAATATCAGTCAAAATAGACTTCAAAACAAGGAGAATTTTCCAGGAATAAAGTAGGACATTAGATAAAGATAAAAGTGTTATTTCAGCAAGAGGACATAACAATTCTAAATGTGTATGCACCTAACAACAACATGATGAAAAATCCTGATGGAACTGAAAGGAGAAATAATACACAATTACAGCTGGAGACTTCATCACTCCTCTCTTAGAAATTGATAGAACAAGTAGTCATAAGATCAGCATAAATATAGAAGACTTGAACAAAATCATCAACTAACTTGACCTAATAGACATTTACATAGCATACAATCCAACAACAGGAGAATACACATTCTTTTCAAGTGTGCATGCAACGTTCACCAAGATAGACAAACCTTAACAAAAAAAAAAAAAAAAAACAAATTTAGGAGGAATAAAATCGTACAAATTAAGTTCTATAATGGGATAAAACCAATATTCAATAACAAAAATATGTATGAAAAATTCTCAAATAGTTGGAAATTAAACAACACACTTCTAAATAATCCATGGGTCAAAGAGGAAGTCTCAAGAGAAACTAGAAAGTATTTTGAATTGAAAGAAAACAAAAATATATCGAAAGTTGAGTGATGCAGTTAAAGTATGTAAATTTGTAAAACTACATAATTACATTAGCAAAGAAGAAATATCTCAAATTAATAATACAGGCCTCCACTTTAAGAAATTAGAAACACAAGAGCAAACTAAACCAACAGAAAGCAGAAGGAAGGACATAAAAGACAAAGAGCAGAAATCAATGAAATTTAAACCAGGAAAAACAGAAATAATCAATGAAATTAAAAACTTTTTAAAAAATATCAATAAATTGATATACCTGTAGTGAGACTGACCAAGAGAAAACAAGAGAACACAAATTAGAATTGTTGAGAATGAAAGAAGGGACATCACCAAAGATCCCACTGACGATAAAGGATAATGAGGAAACGTTACTAACAACTCTATACACCGAAGATGAACAATACAGATGAAATAAACTGATGCTGAGAAAAACACAAATTTCCCAAACTCACTCAAGAAGAAATAGATAACTTGAATAGCCTTATATTTCTTCAAGAAATTAAATTAGTAGTAGCTCAAAACTTTCTAAAATAAAAAGTCCAGGTACAATTGGTTTCACTGGCCAATTCTACCAAATATTTAAGGAAGAAATAATATCCTTTCTACCCGATCTCTTCCATAAAGTAGACGAGGAGGGAACATTTTCCAACTAGTTTTATCAGACATGTTTTTTTGTTTTTTCTCTATTCCTCTCAAGAAGTTTCCTCAGATGTTGAGAAAAACACTATCAAGCATCCTACGGAAATCAAATTGCTCCCTAATAGATAATAATGGAAATCCTTGGTGGTACAAGGGTTAATGTGCTTGACTACTACCTGAAAGGTTGGAAGTCTGAGTCCACCCAGAGGCACATTGGAAGAAACGCCTAGCTATCTACTTCTGAAAAGTCAGTTCTTACTCTGACACACATGAGTCAGAGCTGACTTGACAGCAACTGGTATTGGTACTGGTAGGTTACGATAAATGTGAGAGAACTCTCATCTATTGTCACAATGACAGAAAAATCTTCAGTGCTGACAGTAAGCTATTGAAACAAACATTGAAAAGAAAAGAGAAAAAATTCATACGCACCCTAAAATGGAATGTAACTAAATCTTTTTTAGTGATATATGACTGGGGTGAGCCAGAGTTGCACTCTGGTACCCAGGCACCACATACCACATGGTGAAAAGTTGTGGGATGCTGCTTTTAGATTTGTCCACCCCACCCCACACCTATATACCCCTCCCTTTCTCTACCTTGTTACCATATCACCTCTAGCGATTCAACCTTTCTTGGGGAACAAGAACTGAATTAGAACAATCTTGGAGTCATCTGGGTGTGGGATTTCTTTTCAATGATACACTTTAGTCAAATTAGATTTTTGCTTTTATTTTAGTCCAGTAATTAAAAAAAAAAAGTATTAAAATATAAATAGGCAGTTTAGCCTGCCTGGAAGGAAACAGTTACACTGGAGATTTGTTGGAATATTTTTATTGCATCTATACATTGAGGTAGCCTTACAATGAAATCATTTGATAAAGCACATTGCACTATGTCTAAGGCATGCTTCTTTAAGTAGGTTCCCTCTGTGATGGATAAGAGCAACAAATTTCTCTTATGTGGCCTTTCTGGCCCTGGCTTTTAATTTTACCAAAATGACTGGTTGGACTACAATCTGCCAAGAGATTGGTCCAATTGTTTGTTGCCTAAAAGACTTGTAAATCTACCCAAAAGGATCGGCAGGTTTACAATCCACCTAAGGGATTGGTTGGTGTATGAAAGTTATGCTTTGAAATCGACAAGTTTTCCTACACTAGCCTCTGATCTCAGGAAAGTTTTGGGGGACCTTCTGATCAACAAGAGCCTGCAGCAGAATATGTCCTGTGGACCAGGGTCTCTTCACTGAGAACCTCCTAGACCCAGATAAAAGATAATGTACTATGTTTGGGTCAAGGGCTGTAACACTGAGCTGATAACATTGAAGACAGAGAGGACTAGAAGGTGACCGGTGCAGAAAGAGCAGTCAAGACAGCTGCAATGGGCAAGGTTTGGTCTCGAGGCATAGCTAGGCATCTCCAGGCAGGAGGCCACCAGTGAAGCTGGGCACCCAGTTGTGGGGGGGAGGCAGCCACAGTCCGGGTCCACTGGGGAGTATGCGTGAGCAGAACAGGTGGCAGTGCCGGGCCGCATGGCCTGCCTTTGCCAGTGGCAGACGCCCCGACTGCATGAGAGCTGTACTTGAAGGCCAAGAGAAGGCCGTTCCTAAGGGCTGAGAGGGGGCCAGTTTTGAGCAGGATTTGTCAGCAGAGGCGTGGGTACATCCCTGTGTAGGGGTCACCAGCAGAGGTTAGGGAGACTCTGTGCAGGGGTCTTCCTGCAACAGGGCAAAGCCTGCTGTGTGAGCTCCAACCAGGCCCAGTGGCCGACCAGAGGGAGTCATATGGCCTGGGCAGCACGGTGGGAGCCTGAGGCATCATGGCATGAACACAGCATCTCACCTGAACGACAGCTACCTAGGCGGTGACATAGACTGGGCATTGGTTTGTGGGAAAGGGTAAGTGGGTCCCTCTCCTATAAAGTGGGTCATGTTGGAGGGGAGTGAGACCAGTTCACCATAATTGATCAGTTCCTTTTGTTTACTCTTTGTTTTCTGTAAATTATAATGACTTTCACTTTTCTAACACTGTGTAGGTGTCTTCAGAGTACTGCTGATCATACTGGATGAACACAGCACCCATGGAGTGGTTGATACCCCTGGGTGAAACTCTCATTCTTAGCAGTCTTATTGCTGCCTGGAATTCTGAGGCAACTGTGGGTGCAAGGCAGCAATCCTGTTACAGCGAGGTTCTGAGAGAATATTGTAAGGTTACAGGTTTTTCAGCAGCCAGTTTTGTATTAAAAATAGTCATTAATCTTATTTTCTCAAGATTGCAACAAAGGCCTTTATTACAAAGATCATCTCAAGTTGCCTTTGGCTGGTAACCGAAATACCCCAGGTTTAAATAAAAGATAGTTTTTCAGGTAAGAAAAATATCTGTCATTATAAATTCAAGAAGCTGATTACATATTGAAAGCAGTGAATTATATTATGTGTAATGTACACATTTAATGAAATATGAATTTTATCATCAGTGAATTTAAACAGAATGAAATGTCTTTTATCATCTTTTCTCCTTTCATTGTTTTGATGAAACCTAACTTAAAGGAACGGTTGTTGGTTTGAACCCACTCAGCAGCTCTGCAGGAGAAAGACTTGGCGACCTACTGTCCTAAATATTATAGCCTAGAAAACGCTATAGGGCAGGTCTACTCTGTCAGATGGGGTCACTATGAATGAAATTGGCTCAATGGCACCCAAAAACAACAAGAATTTTTCTGGTGTTCAAATAAACATGTCTTTTTAAGACAGATTCTAACAGTGATTTGGTCATGGTGGTGAGGTCAAGATTTAAGATTATATTCCCTATAATTATTCAGACCAGACTATTAATAAAAAATTAAAAAAAAAGACTATTATTACATACAAAAAAAAAGCAAAATCAAGATTTAAAATAAAATTTTAAAAATGTATAATTAATAATTTTCTCAAAAAAATAGGTCTAAAATCAAGACATTTCAGTAAGCTGTGCATACTGTGTGTGAGTGTATGCATAGAAATTTATCCATTTTAAGAGAAACTGAACTACAGTGCATTACTTTTCCAAGAAAAAGGAAAACATTGAAAAGATTATAAACAAAGTCCAACAATAGGTAAAGCTTGGGTACTATCATGTAGTCTAGTTTAAGCACTCCACAAACATGCTAAGGACAAGGCAGAATCCATTTTCATTTACCAAAAAACCAAACCCATTGCTGTTGAGTTGATTACATCTCATAACGACCCTCTAGGACAGAGGAGAATTGCCCCATAGAGTTTCCAAGGATTGGCTGTTGGACTCAAACTGCTCACGTTTTGGTTAGCAGCCAAGCTCTTCACCACTATGCCACCAGGGCTCCTATTTTCATTTAAGGGACATCTAAATTATATTGTAATACTTTAAGGTCAACATTCTTAATGGAAGAGTTTCATCTTATACCACCACTCCACTAACCAGCTAATACAAATTGCATTTTGGGCTTTATAAAATCTACATGATTGTCTAGTGACATTTCCTCTTCCTTACATGTAACTCACTTAGTTTAATGAACATACAGATATAGCGCTACCTGTAATGCTGAACATACATAATGATATGGTGCTAAAGAAAATCACAAACTCAGAATATCCACTGAATCAACATTGGTTAGCCTGATTTGTATACATTACAAACAAAAACAAGCGTGCTGTTCCACAATAGCTTCAGCTTCCTGAATAAACTGCAAATCTTCTGAAAATATAAGCTGTAAAAAATTCAGTGCGAAGTATTATGTGCTTGGGTATCTGTAAATTCTTTTGTCGGTATTGCCTATAAATGTCTCTGTGTTTTTTAACAATTTATTCAAGTGCTCTAACCATGCAGAGAAATCCTGCATTTTTCCATAGCATGTAATAGAAAGAAAGAAAAAGCTTTAGAGTAAAAACATTTTTTTTCATGTTTTAGTATAAGTGCGTTGCATTTTTAATGCAGAATACCCAGATCCCTCCAAGCTGTATGGAAATTTATATATATATAAAAAAAAACACCAAACATGCAAACCTTACATTAGGTAGAATTTTCCTACTCAAAGTGAGTCCATAGACACTTAGCAATAGCATCACTTGGGTGCTTGTTAGAAACGCAGAATCAGAGGCCCCACTGCAGACCTACTGAATGAAAGCCTGCATTTTTATCAAGGTCCCCAAGTGATTTGAATGCATGTCAAAGTTTGAAAAGCACTGATTTAGAACACTCCATAATTGATCTAAAAGCTTAAATTTGAAGTCAGGAAAGGTGTGGGTCAGGGTTGTAGCCTTTCACCATACCTATTCAATCTGTGTGCTAAGCAAAAAACTCGAAAAGCTGTATTCTATGAAGAAGAACCAGGCATTAGGATTGGAGGAAGACTCATTAACAACCTGCATCATGCAGATGACACAACCTTGCTTGCTGAAAGTGAAGAGAATTCAAAGCACGTACTAATGAATATCAAAGACCGCAGCCTTCAGTACGGATTACACCTCAACATAAAGAACACAAAAATCCTCACAACTGGACCAATAAGCCACATCTTGATATATGCAGAAAAGACTGAAGTTGTCAAGGATTTCATTTTACTTGGATCCACAGTCAACAGCCATGGAAGCAGCTGTCAAGAAATCAAAAGACGCTTTGCATTGGTTAAATCTGCTGCAAAGGACCTCTTTAGCAAAGACATCACCTTGAAGACTAAGGTGCGCCTGACTCAAGCCATGGTATTTTCAATTTTATCATATGCATGTGAAAGCTGGACAGTAAATAAGGAAGGCCACAGAAGAACCGATGCCTTTGAATCGTGGTGTTGGCGAAGAATATTGAATATACCAGGGACTGCCAAAAGAATGAACAAATCTGTCTTGGAAGAAGTACAACCAGAATGTTCCTTAGAAGCAAGGATGACGAGACTGTGTCTTACATAATTTGGACATGTTGTCAGGAGGGATCAGTCCCTGGAGAAGGACATCATGCTTGGTAAAGTAAGTACAGGGTCAGTAGAAAAAAGGAAGACCCTCAATGAGATTGACACAGTGGCTGCAACAACGGGCTCAAGCATAACAACTATCGTGAGGATGGCGCAGGTCCGGGCAGTGTTTCGTTCTGTAGTACACAGGGTTGCTCTGAATCAGAACTGGCTTGACGACTCCTAACAGCAAAAATTATAATAATTGATCTAATTTTCCATAAATTAACTGTATCTAAGCACTAGCACTAAAAAAAATAAAAATATTTTATAGAAGTATTCTGTATGTATCCTTTACTTTAGCAGTGTTCAAGATTTATTGCATAACAGAATTAGCAAGTGGGTTGTTAGAAATAAAGTACAGATTTTCAGGTTTTCCCTCAGACAGAATTCAGTAGGTCTTTCAGATCCGGTTTCCCCAAACTACTGATCTCCTGAACTGGATTAAATTTAATAAAAATACCAATAAATTTTAACAGCTCCAAATCATAACAAAATACCTATGGCGCAAGAAAGTAATAAGTAAACCGTTTCTGTTAAATTTTGAAGACACTTCAAACTTTTCCTGAAACTCTTAATCTTAGAATAAAAACATCTGGCACTGAAGAGGCCTGTTCCATTCATCAAACGGTCATTCTTTTCCACTCCCCCCCACCCCCGCCCAAGAAATACCATTATTTCAACCAAAGAGTAACAACATAATTTACTGGAGGCCATAAATTGATTGGCATGGATTACCTCTTATACTAGAGAATAAGACCAAATATATTCTACAAAGTGCTACATATAACTCTTCTGTGGCCCCAAATGCGAATACAACCAGGAACCCCACAGGTAACCAGTGGGAGAAGCAGAAGAGTGGCACCCCAATTACTGACATTCGAGTTCAAATCCAAAAAAAACACCATGCAGAGCAAACTACAACACCTGTGTGGAGAGCTTTCAGCCCATGACCTTTCTGTTTCCAGTATCTGTGCTGGCAAGCTTTTTCAAGTACTATCCGAACTCCCCGGTGACATATTAAAGGACAAATTTTTATTATTAGTTTGCTCATTTGGGAACTTGCAGTTCTAATTTTACTTGAAGCAGCAAAATGTGGTGATACAACAGGCTTATAAACTACACCGGGCATATGAAACCAAGTGGATTTTTTAAAGATACAGTGGTAGGCTATGGCTATTGCCTATAAGCTTGCACAGCCCGTATTATTTTTTCTAACAAATTTTGTAGTGAAGTCATACGGAAGATGTCGTCAGCTTGCATTCTTTTGTACCACATAACAAATCTTCTTCAGAGAACCTAAAAATTAGAATATTTGTAGAGAACCTGTCTTCCACTCACTAGTTGTACTTGTTATTGTTTGTTCTATGTAAGTGTACAACACCAATTTACTTTGTTGCTTTTACTCTGTTTCCAAACTTCCCCTAGAGGTATCTTTATCTTTCTTTATGTTACATTTCTAAAATTAAAAACAAAGCTGTTCACATGTTCAATATGTACTTTTATTTTAAATACCAGCACAACAAACACAGTGACATAATAGGATCATTATCTTAATAATACTGATAACATTCCTTGACAAAGTTGGTTTATAATTTACATACATTGTTGTTTTTATCCAGGGCTATTTTAAATATTATCTTAAGATACACTGTGAAACACAAATCTTAAATATATGCGAGTTGCAAACATAATGTGCTTAGTTACTGATTTCCTTGCTATTTAAATATAATGATTTAAAGTTCCTCAAAATCATGTCCACTTGTGTTCATTGTTTCAGGATGCATGACTCGTCCCATGAAGAGGACTGTACCTGTATTGGGTTGGAAGTGAACAAAAGAAGGGGTGAAAAAAAAAAGGGGGTTAAGCAAAAGAATGAGATATTTATTTTTTCCTTGCATATAATTACCAATATCCTAAAAATGAAAATATAAGGAAATGTAGTTTCATTTTTTAAGAAGCTTCTGAACACTAGACATTCCCTGATAAATATGGAGAAAAAACATGTTCGCAACTAAATAAAACGGCTTCATTGTGCTCTACTAAATAAAGTTCTCCTAACAGACTTACCTGTCCTCCTGTTCCTGATAAGAAAGAAAAATGGGTGGTCGATAATAACTTGTGGATACAGCACCGCCATCCTACTAATTGCAATCATTCCTAGAGTGCAGAGAGAAGGCAATTACATGTCTCTGTATGTGCACCGCCTAATGAGTAATGCCTCAAACCCATTTATGTTTAATTAAAGGCAACAATTTATAGGAAGCAAGAGTCTGAAGATTTAAAGAGAGAAAAATTGTAAAAGTGTTAACATTTCTGCTTGATCTGTTAAACAAAACAACTGCATACAAAACAAAATCTCTCCCCATGCCAAAAATAATAGGACAATTTATTCTGCCTCTTTCAAAATTTTTAATCTCAATCTCAGATAAATACTTGTAGCTGTACTAAAACGACCTTTGATCTGGGGTGGGGAGGAGAGAGAAGGAAAAAATCAAACACCAAACAACAACAAAAACTAAGTCAGTTTCTTTATATCTCACATCATTATTTCTTTTGTCTGAACTGTGTATTTTTACCTAAGAAGCCGCCCTGCTCCTAGTGGGTGGTCAGGTTGGCAGTGATTAAAGGGAAAATACAGCAGGGGAGCTGCAATGATGTCTCCTATACTGGGAAACTGAATTCCCCTGTGATCCTGGTTTTGAGATGATGTTTAGCAGGGTAGCTAGTGGTCAAAAAAGTTGTCCAAGGTCGAGAAAGGAGAGAGTTGACATGTGGTGGGGTTGTTAACCAATGTCATAAAACAATATGTATACTAACTGTTTAATGAGAAACTAGTTTGTTCTGTAAACCTTCATTTAACGTACAATTAAAAAAAAAAAGAAATTAATGAGAACTATAAAAAAGATAAAATCATGTAAGATTTTAAACTTTCTTGATGCCTGAGACTATTATTTCTATTTCCTCCTGAAAATATTATTATAACTGGTGAAATAACTTTTAATGGACAAACACGTGCAGAAGCTAGAAATAACGTGAGCAAATATCATGTTAACATTATAAAAAAAAAATTTTTTTTATAGCAGGGGGAAGAATAAATCCTACCAAAATATGACGATAGTTGCTGAAAATGGGATTGGAAAAAAAAAAATCCAAAAATGAAAGGGAAAAGGAAAATCATTTTCAGTTAACTCGGGAGGTCAGAACTATCAAAACGGTCAAGGACATTTACCATCATGCTTTGGGTACATGCTTTCTGTCAAAGCTCTTAAAAAAAAAAAAAAGTGTTACATCCTATCACAGGCTCTTGTTTAGGTACGTACTTTTTAAAAAATCAAACCTTTTCACTTACAAAATTAAGAAACAACTTCCATGAGTAATTAGGTAGGAAGAAACATATTCAAACAGGCAGCAGCGAAATATTTAAAATATTTAAACAGGCAGCACAGCAGGAAATTCTATTCTCATAGAACCGCCAGGGTCCTCCAGCCTCTCATTAGAGAAAAGCTGGAGAGAGGAGTTACACTGTAACAGTGCATCAGAATTAGGGCAAGCTTCATATCCGATTTAGAAAATTCTGGCTGTTTCAGCATTAGCTTGACTTCTGAGTTAGAGCAGAGTTAGTTAGTTTTTTGGCATGGTTCTGAAAATGGCCCCCAACCCCACTCCAGATTCCTTTAAAAATACAAATATCAAAAAGGTGAGAAGATTTTAAGGAAACAACTTGATACCTGAGGCAGCAGCAGCTTCTGAGCCTTCCTCGTTAACCTCTATGAAGGACTTGTGAATTGCTTTGGAAAGGAAAATCTCTTTGTCACCTGCACAAAGAGAATCAGAAGCACTACTTTAGTATTAGGTAAAGGGGAACATTTTATCCATTTGTCAAATAGGCTTGTGGGATGTAAGAGACATAAGATACTGATATAATACAGAACAGAGAATGTTGTACGGTCACATTTATGATATGAAGAAACTGTTGAAGACACGGTTTCTAATTTGTCCTCATTTTATATTCCCTTGTGAATCTTTCATTTTTGTTGGTGATTTTTCCATGGTTTATTTCTTATATTGCCAGAAAAATAGAAAAGGTGGCTCAATTTTTGATGACTTCAAATTAGTTCATAACTCAAGAATAAAAGGTTTAATATACGGTTCTCTAATTTGAAACCTTGAATGAGAAAATGAAAACATAAAATTAAATGCAGTTATTACCAGAATAAGAAGTAATGTTTTTCTTTTTTTTAAAAAAAATCTAATTTCTAATTACTATGATAATGTAAAAATTTTTAACAAAGAAAGATAAAATTGACTTCTAGGTTTTAGAAATGTGAATATATAAAAAAAAGTTACTTTCAATTCCAGTTAATTGGTTTATCTGAGGACTCACATATATTCTTTACCTTAATATCGGAGGAAATAATACACTTTCAATATCAGGAGGATTATTGTTCTTTTTGAACTTCTTTTTATATTTATACGTACTTTTAAGTTACTGACTTTCAAACATGGGTTTCCAATCTTTCCCCAAGATTAAAACAAAACAAACAAAAGAATGCCCTGCAAATAAAAATGAAAACAGCACAAGGAAGCAGGATGAAGGACACTCAAGTTTGTACTCTTTGTTTGCAATTCCAGGAGACCTAATTCAAATTTAAGATAAACAACTGTGTTGCTGAAGCCCAGGGCCATTCAGGACCATCTCTGGAAATACTTTAAACAGGGATATTGCTTCCTCATATTACATTTCATATTAAAATAGAAGCACTACATTATTGAACAGTCCATCTTGTATGTTACGGTATTTTCTTCAAGAAAGCATTTGATGTCTACAAGAAAAGGAAAAGGCAATCAAGTTTTTACATTAAGCAATGAAGTATAATGAGCTCTCTCAAATTCACAGGACTAGGTTTTCTCTTTTGGGGTTGTTTTTAACAAAAGGAAACATATAAATTGCTTTAAGTAACCATACAAATGCATTTAGTTGGCTAAACAAACATGAATTTCAAGACAGCAAACTATTTTAACTATTTAACAGGTAACTGATGCTGTATTATTGTTAGATTCTGCCACTCATTTTTGTCAGTCTGCCAGTTAAAGAGCCAGGGCTACGACCCTGGATGTAAAAGTGACAAAACCTGATTCCTAAAGGGTAATGAGTGTCCACATTGTCAGCTAGGCTCTCCTCAAATATTCTGAGGGCAGGTCTTCTCAAACACACTGAATGATGTTTCAGTCACATCCAATTTGCACAAAGAAAACTCTGCCAGTGGGCCTAACCTGCTGGCTGCACAGGGTTCTTAAAACAAGGAGTCTCATCCCTGTAAGTGTGTCCTCTGCCCAAAGTATAACCTCCTCTGGTCACTTGTCCCTTTGTACACCCTCATTTTCCCACACAAAATGGCAGACGTGCTGATGGTGGTAGGGATACTGCCAGGTATGTGTGGCAGGAAGATCAGGAAAGCAGGGATGCTGAGGGCTCTTCCGGGAGAGCTAGGTTTTATTTTGTTTATTTATTTTAAAGATAATGAGGCAGACCAACCTTTAACAAGATTTATGAAGAAAAAAAAGAGACTACCCAAATAAACAATATTAAGAACAAAAAAAAAGGGAATATATCTAAAGTTTTGACAGATGTGTATATCATGAAACCACGTCCACAAACAAGAAACGGAATATTTTCATCTCCCTCAAATGATTCCTTGTGTTTCGTATGCAGATAATTTTGAAAATGAACTGATTTTCTATGATTTCGATAATTGTATAGAAACGTATAAATTATAAAACTGAATCAAGGAAAAAAAAAAAGAATACCTGAGCAATCCACTAATAATTAAGTTAGTATGTAAAAACCTCTGCTCATCTCAAAATTAAAGACTCCAAGTCCAGATAGTTTTCTAGTAGATCTAAACCAGTTCTTCAAGGAACAGGTAGAATTATCTGTTATAAAACCATTACAGACACTAGAAAGAGAATAAAAGCTATTAACTCATCTCTGGCTAATAATATCTTGCTATCAAAATTGAACAAGGGCAGTATAAGAAAAAATAAATCATAGACCAAACTCACCTATTACAAGGTAAAAGTTTTTTTAAAAATGGGAAAATTAAACCCAGTAATGAGTTTCAAGAGATGTTACAGTGTATCATGAAATGGCAGTTGAGATCTGTTTTCCTAATTGACTCCAATTCACAAATAATGTTTCCTCTGAGATAATCTTTTCAAAATATGAACCAATTTATGCCACTACACAACTAACAAAAACACCACCGCATAAAACCCTTTATCCCCTCCCCCGCTCATTCTGCCTCCCAGTTCTTCTTTCACATAGTACATACCTGTGTACCTGCTCAGTATGCAATCTACGTTCCTCTAGGAGGTTCCTTCTGCCTCATTCATTTAGTTTAGAAATACACATTGCCAAGCATTCTTCACCCCATCACTGGGCTCCAGATGAACTAAACTGCAATAGCCTGAACACTGGTCTCTGCCTCCCGGAAACATTCCCTTGATTCCTGCTGTCCAGTCAGACACCTAATCTACTTTAAGGCTGAGCTTCTAGTCCTATGGGGCTTTTTCTGCTCTGTCGGACTCCTACCTCCCCTGCCTCAACTAAAGTAGAACTGACCATTCCTTCCCACTGAACCCAGATCTAATTATATCAAATTATTGATAATGTATTTGCACTGATGCGTCTTGGACTGTCAACTTCCTTAAGGCAAGGATGTGTCATTCCTCTCTGTAGCCCTGGCTTCTGGCACTTCACTGGGGCCTAATAAATGAAGTAACTTTAAGCAGAGGGAGTTTCCTGGTAGTGCATAATTTTCCAGTATTTAACACAGTGGGTAACGTAAATAGGGGTTCATTAACTGTTGAATGAAAAAGCCTAGTTATTTCACATTCTACGACTTTGGGTTTTTATATTCACTCTTGGGGCACCTGAACCACAATTCTGTTCATTAAAAACCAAACCCAGTGCCGTCGAGTCGATTCTGACTCATAGCGACCCTATAGGACAGACTAGAACTGCCCCCATAGAGTTTCCAAGGAACGCCTGGTGGATTCGAACTGCTGACTCTTTGGCTAGCAGCCATAGTGCTTAACCACTACACCACTAGGGTTTCCTTCTGTTCATTAGCATGGCTATAAAATTTATTCCTAAAATAAATAAAACAGATGACACTAATCCAAAGTAGATGCTCTAGAAAAATTGATGGAGAACAGCAACAGAGAAGAAAAAGAGTACAAAAGCCACAGACACACTAAAACCTTAAAATCTGATCAAGTTCAAGAGCAAGGGAATAGGATCTAGCTATACAGAAGAAAAAAAAAAATCCATTGCCAGCAAGATGAGTCCAACTCATAGTGACCCTATAGTATGTAGTATCTATTTCAAAGAGAGCAAAATAAAGATCGAATCCAGTGTTCAGACTCCCTGAACGTGACTGACTGCTACATGATGGGTGGCAAATGTCTGCAGATGTAAAGTCGACCTCAGGACATTCAACCTTCAGAAAAACACCCCCCTTTGGTATACACATGGGAGAATATGAGACAAATAAAGGATTACATCACAGATACTGAGAAAAAAATGAAACTTTTTTCTCTTGGGACCGACTTCAGTCATATTACAATAAAATATAAGCTGAAAGAGTTTAAGCAAGTATGTGTTTGCAGGAATATTGGCAGCTCACAGCTCCCTATGCCTCCATTTTAATATTACAGTCAGTTCTCTCTATCCATAGGCTTGCATCTGCAGATACAATCAACCATGGGCTGGAAATATTTGGAAAAAAAATTAGATTTTTTTCCTGGTCATCACCCCTAAACAATACAGTATAACAACTATTTACATAGCATTTACATTGTATTAGGTATTATAAGTAATCTAGAGATGATTTAAAGTACACGAGAGAATGTACCTAGATTATATGCAAATACTACGCTATTTTATGTAAGAGACTTGAGCATCCTAAGATATTGGTATCCGCTGGGGTCCTGGAACCAATCCTCCTCTGATACTGAGGAAGGACTGTACTCATGCCTATGTAATTGTGTATCAATTGAGGCCACGTTTCCTGCTAGGTGATACATTCCTTGAGGGCCTGGACTTTGCCTGCCCTATTCATGTCACATCCATGATACTGCACACACTGCCTGGCACCAAGTAGGCACTCAGGTCATTGATGAATTGAATCAGAATACCAGGGGGGTTAAGGAGAATAACACTCTAGAGCTGGTCTTATTAATTACAGCAAAGCTAGCAGCTATCTCAAAAAAAAAAAAAAAAAAAACCTGAGGCAAACAGAGCTAAAAAACAAAACAAAGCAAGCAAGCAAACAAAAAATATTCTGTCCCCAGCCCCAAGTATATGGCTCCTTCTGGCCACAGCGGACATTCCTGCCAAATGACGGATCCTACTTTCCTCCAGTCAGCATGGCACCAAGGTTTTCACAATGGAGATGATCGGAACAAGGTCAGTGAAGCTGAGGTTCCCCAGAGAAGAGCTGGGCAACAATTCAAGCTCCTCTGAAGAAAACAGAACTACTAAAGCATTTATTCAGTCATTAAGCAAATATTTATCGAGTACCCTTCACATACAAGGCATTGCGCAGGGCACCAAAGGCTCTAAGCATCTGTGATTAGCATAATGCTGGCCGGATGGCCATCACAGAAGAAATACCACTATTTTCCTTGTGGCACTATTCCTAAAGACAGCCAATTTAAATAGCTTTCTACATCACCAGGGACATGTTTAAAATAACAAAATGAAAAGAGTATCATAACAGAACCAAGAATACCAAAAGCATCTCTGTGCTTCAGTTGTCGAAATATTTTTAGCTTTAGCCCCACCCTTTCTAGAACTTTAGAAAGGTTTCTAGAATTTGAGCTCCTTCAAAGTAGGAATAGTGTTTGCTTGTGTGCTTGCTTTTCTAGATACTGTTGACACACTGGGTATACCATGTGACACACTGGGTATACCATATACACACTGGGTGAACTAAATACTTCCTAATAAGGAGAAAACAAACATTAAGTAACAGAAAATGATGATAAAAAAGCAAATCAAGAAATGATCAAAATTTAAGAGTGTGGTAAGAGTCACTAAGAAAATGAGATGAAAAAGTAAAATGCTCAATCGCTAACTGAAAGGTTGATAGCTCAGACCCACACAGACCTCCCTTGGAAGAAAGGCACGTCATCTGTTTCCGTAAAGTTTACAGCCAAGAAAACCTTATGGAGCAGTTATACTCTGTAACACATGGGGTTGCCATGAGTCAGAATCCACTGGACAGCAACTGGTTTGTTTTGTTTTGGCTTTTGCTGGCTTTGACAAATAAAAGTATATAGAGAAGGGCAAGGACATTCCAAGCAGATGATTATATTTGCAAAGTGAGAGAAACAGCAAGGATGACCTGAAGGTGTAGCAGAGCCTGGGCTATGAGGAGGTGGGGAAGTGGGCAGGGGCTGTAGCTGATTTGAAGAGCTTTGACCATCACGCTAAAGAGCCTGCATTTTGTCACAATTGCCTTGATTTTGGAACAAAACCTGTGGCAGCAGGCTTGAAGGGTGAACTGAATGAGCAAATAGGCGGGGCAGGAAGAGCAAATATGTTAGTTGTTGCAATAGTCCAGGCAAGAAAATAGGAGAAGAACTGGAATTATGGCAATGGAAGAGAAACACAGTCCTCTGGTTGACAGGGGCAAGGAGAGAGCCGGTGCGGCATAAATCTACAGCACTTGAGTCTGACCTGAATATGGCTTTTGCTGTGTCTTCTTAATTCCTTTATTTTACTGCCTCCTTTAATAAAGCTCATACTTTATACTGAAGGATTTAGCACTCTCTTTCTCCTTCCCCTTCTACCTTCAAGAGGATTATCTATTAATCCAAATGCTGATGGTCATTCATTTCCATTACAAAACCAGCCTTACTCTATATAACAGGGTCCTTGCTGCAGCTAGATGAGCATTTTAAATTGATCCTGAGAAGAAAATGATTCTCAGCACTCTCTACATTCCATGTTTATTGTGTGAGTCTTTACAGTGTTTTATGCTAATGGAATTTGGAGCCAAAAGCAATGGACATCAAATTGAGATGAAAAAATAAATACAATAAATACCAAGCATCTCATTCATTCTCTCATTTGGCCAGCACTCAGCAGAAAGCACAGAGCTGAGCCCTGCAGAAAACACACATACAAATCAAGCTTCGGGGGTTTACATTGTAGCAGGGGATATTAGATAAATAACGATGATCCGAGATAAAATGTGATATGCCTCATAAAGAAAGGTATAAAAGAAGGTAGAATTTAAGAAGGAGCAATTACTTCTGGTTGGGGTAATTATGGTAACTTGATGAAGTTGCGGGTATTTGAGCTGAGGCTCAGTTCAAGAGGCAGAACAGGCAAGGGAAGGATTTCAGGTGGGAGAGCTTTCACAGAGATGCAGAACTGGCGAGATGTGAGGCTCAGAGCCAATGTTCCGTCTGGCCTGAGCACAAGCTGTGTCTGTGGAATCAGCAGGAATTAAAGCTGGAGGGAGCTGAGGTTTTCATGTCCTCCTGAGCAGTGGATGGTGCACAGCAGACGAAAGCCAGCCTTTGAGCAGGGCCTGCAATGATCTGAGAAAGTTTTAAGGTGCTTAATCTTGGCAGCGGTAGATAAAACGGATTAGATTGGAGAGAGACTGCAAACAATTTAGGAGGCTATTGAAACAGTTGAGGGCAGTGGTAATGAGAGTCTGAAATAAGAGTGGGTGCCATGGAATAGAGAATGATTCAAGAGATCTTAGCAAATGACTCTCAAGTCACTCCGTTTTTCCAGAAGCAAGAGGTAAAGCAGGTTTTTTGTTTTGTTTTTTTTTCCCCACTGCTAAATCACATTTGGCATTTTTAAAGTCAGAAAATTTTTACTACATAATTTCAGAATGTAGCAGTGTCACAATTGTACTGAAATGCTCTCTGGGAGCTTTCAAATTTATCATTTAATTCTATTTATTTAATGCTGTTCTTTAAAGTTTTTCCCAGTATTTTTAAATAAAAATCTTAGTTGAAAAATTAATACATGCACAAAGTAAAACTGCAAACTGTACACAATGGTATATAAAATGAAACTCCTCTCTCCCCTGAAAGCCTCTGTCCTTTTTTTAGAGGCAACCACTACTCTCAACTTCTAATCTGTGATTCAAAAATGTTCTATACATTTAAAAGCCTGTATACAGATGTATGTTCTCTTCGTCTGTCTTTTGACCTAATAGGCTCTCATTTAGCCTTTGCTATTTGTCACTCTCTGCTTCTACAATGATTTCTCTAGCACAGGGTTTCTCTCCCTTGGCACTATTGACATTTGGGGCCAGATAATTATTTGCTGTAGGATGCTGTCCTGTGCATTGTTGGATGCTTAGCAGCTTCCCTGGCCTCTACGTACTAGATGCCAGTAGCAACGCCCAGTTGTGACTACCAAAACTGCTTCCAGACAATGCCAAAAGTCCATGGGGGAACAAAACTGCCCTGGTAGTGAACCACTGCTCTAAAACAACAACAATGAAAAACCACATTTCTGTCATTCTTCCTTTTATTACATCCAGCCGTTTACGTCTTTTTCCTCTACAAGTCTGTATGCTCCTTTAGGGCAGGCATGATACCGTAATCATTTCATTTTTGTGACACAGTACTTGGCTTCCATTACCTGCCTTAAAACAGTTGTTTAATGAAAGGAAGAGACAGAGCATGGAAGATAATTAATGTTGTATATCTTAACACCAAGAGATTCTCATTAAAGTAGAAAGTAATAACCTAATGCATACAAATAATTTTCCCGGGTACTCGCAGGGGTTATCAAGTGTTATAGACACTTTAATCATCAAGGTTTTCACAAATTATTCAGAGAGGCAAAAAACTAGACAGGTGAAAAGGGTATCAAGCATGCAGGGCAGAGCATACGGAACACAGATAAACGATGCTGAGAAAAAAACAGGCTTTAGAGGAAGCAGAGAGGCAATTTTTATGGTAATGTCAATAGACAGTTTTTGAATGACCAATTCATAAGTTACTGTTTGTGTGACAGAAAGAGAGATATCAAGAATGAAGATGGATACAATGGTTGAGGTGGCCAGTATGCTGGAGCTACCTAGACTGTGGCAAAACTAGTAATTCAATAAACAAAGAATTCCCACTGAAAGCTTTAGAGGCTTGGTTTAGATCTTTCTTCAGGGGATCCTGACCTGAATTGGTAGTGTGTGAGGATGGCAAACCCCGTATTTCTTGCTGATGCTTTTAAGGAGGCCAAGGTTCTAAGAGCTGTAATATATAAGGTGGCCCCAAAGAAACCTCTTCTCTCCTTGCCTCCCTCTGTTTTATCCTTCAGGAAACATTTACTAGGTGCCAACTATGTGTCAGCCCAGTGAGAGGTACAGGAAATGCAGCTGTGAGCAGAACTCTGAAAAAGATCCAATTCTTATGGAGATTTGATCAAAGGAAGAGATAGTTTGCATACAAATGGTATGAACTCTCTGGAAGATTCTAGTGTTATTTCAAATCTGCAAAGAGTCTCCATTCATAATATATATTTATGCTGTATTGTCTCTGTATATAGTAAGGACATTTAAATATTACCTTATAAATTTTCCAAATATGTTAGAAAGTATAAGCTACATTAACCACAATAACTGACTTACCACTGCAGAGCTGCTCCCTCAGGACTGAGGCAGCAATGTTGTGTGTGGGAAATAACTGCCTAGATGTTTGAGTGAGACAGTAAGGAATCTCTAATCAAACTGAAAATAGAGCTATGTTAAGAATGCAGAATGTAGTTACGCAGTTTGAATTTGGCCAGTATGGTAAGATAGATTGTCTCAATTCCTGTGAAAGGGGGCATAAGAAATTTAAACGATGGGGGCATTAGAAATTTAAATGATACTATGCTTGAACCAGGAATACATTTCTAACTCAGGTACCAAGGTACCAATACCTATTGAATCCCCACCAGTCCTACCTTCTTGAAAATGCCACTGAAAAGCTCAGAGCCCTAGGAGCTTAGATGTGAGTCACAGAAACATAGAAACATTTACCCAGAGAAAATTCATTTCTCTGGTGTGGACAAAAACATTTATATAGAAGACATTTAGAAAAGCTCTATTAGTGCTTTGGACTGTGGGCTCTCTAAATGAAGGGTAGAAGCTGTGGTACCAAATACATCAGCATCATCTCATTGCTAGAAGCTGAGTGTTGTTTAGAAAACAATCTGAAGTCTGGGAGAGTATGCCCTTTTTTGATCACAGGCCCCTTAAGAATATATTGAACACTATAAGCCCACCATTTTCCCCACCCTGTCTGTTTTTCTCTTTCACATACACAGGCACAAACACACACACTCATGCAATTTGGTGGGGAAGTACAACCTCCCTGAATTCAGTCCTTGGATCCTCACACTCCAGGCTTAGAAGCTATCACTTCAGCTTTCTTTAAATGGAGAACTGAGGTCAATAAATTGCATACAAAGAGCACTTACACGTTGTTTCTTTTGTCTTAATATATACCTGTCTTTTAGCTCATAAGAAAACAGATTCTATTTTCTTTTTCCTGTTCTGTAGAAAAGATAGAACATAATCATTACATAAGCTTACTAAGGAAACCCTGGTGGCGTAGTGGCTAAGAGCTTGGCTGCTAACCAAAAGGTCGGCAGTTTTAATCCACCAGGTACTCCTTGGGAACCCTATGGGGCAGTTCTACTCTGTCCTATAGGGTCATTATGAGTCGGAATTGACTTGATGGCAATGGGTTTTTTAGTTTTTAAGCTTACTAAGCCTTAAGTTCACTGGTACCTTATTTCAATAATAAATTTCTTGGGGTTAGCTGCATAAAAGTACTTCCAAAAGCATTTCACATGCTCTAAATATGTAAATGTTAGTAATATTTTATGATTTTTACCCAGACCTTATTAAGGCATTTGAATCAAATAATTCAACTGGACTTTTTATTGGTACATTTAAAATAAATTACTCAACATCTCAATGTGCCAGGTATTTTTTGAAGCTACTTCTTCAAAGCCACTGTTTTATATAAAGACTTAGGAAAATATTTACATCATCTCACTGGGAATTCTTTATTCTTGTATAAAGTGTCCAGTTCTCACAGTAGGTACTCATTTATCCTCTCTTCCTTTTTTTATCTTCTGTATGATTTACTACAACAGGAAATACTGAGATATTCAGTCAAAACATTTATTATCTATTCTACAAGGCATTGTATCATATGGAACAGGAAATCCACAGATGTGTAAGACAGGTCTTCTGGAGAATATAATCTACTACCAAAGATAAGGCAAGAAGGAGAATAATATCAACCTAATGTTATGACTATATTTATAGTTTTCTCTTTAGAAATTACATACATTTCTCATTATATTTATCTGGCAAATGATAATTATATTTTATCTCAAAATTCCATAAAAAATAGAGGATTCAACATCATCATTAAAAAAAGCTTTCATGGAATACTTTTTTTTAAAATTGGTGCTTATTTCTTACCAGACAGGGCTGTCAAATTTGCGTTTTTGATGAAAATTTCAGTTATTCCAAGAGCCTTCAAAACATCTTTTAAATCAATTTCCTGTTCCACTGTGAACCTGGAGAACATATCGGGGGAAAAGTATTTAGTAACAGCAATTTAAATATCAATCACCTGGAACAAGAATAAAATGTTAGGCACGTTGATTTTAAAAGTGTGTTTTATAGTCGGTAAATTATGCTAAAACTAGCTTTTGACTGCAAGTAGCATTTGATTGTGCTTATAAGAGAGGAATCATCAAAAAGAATGATGCAACAAAATAGGAATTAAATTCCTAAGCAGGAAGAATATATGATGTAGACACCAAATAGTAATATATGATGGAATAAATGAGTTTTGAAATCAAGAATCATTACTATATTTCCTGAGGTTCACCCTTAAGCTGAAGATTAGACAGGCCCATAAAACAAAACAAGACTAAATGGGCACACCAGCCCAGGGGCAAGGATGAGAAGGTAGGAGGTAGACAGGAAAGCTGGTAATGTGGAATCCAAGGTCGGAAGGGGAGAGGGTTGACATGTCATGGGGTTGGTAACCAATGTCACAAAACAATATGTGTATTAATTGGTTAATGAGAAACTAATTTGCTCTGTAAACCTTCAGCTAAAGTGCAATTTTAAAAAAAGAATCATTGCTATACAACTATGTGAGACTTGAAAATTTGAAAAGTTGCTTTCAAAATCATTTGACTTAGTAAGTGATATATTTGATTCTTTAAGCTGGCTATATTTACCCAGGGTATTTCATTCTCCTCTTAGAATGCTGCCCCCATAATAAGAAAGGGCTAAATCAGGGTCATGTTCTACTGTATAATGAATATACTCAGCATCTCAATTTCTATACTACTCAGTGAAAGGAAACATAAAATCTTCCACATTAAAAATACTTCTTCATGGTTATATTAACCTCAAGGACACAAGCCTGTTCTCATGGTAACATCAGAGAAAAACTGTTAACTAATGAGAGTGAGTTATGTACTACATCTTTAAAATTATGCATTTTTATAATCAGAGATTAAAAAAAGAATAATAGGTCTTTATTTTTTGTTTTAATGAATCTCATGGATTATTATATATAAATGTGCATCACTTTTGTAACAAGACATAAACATTACTTAAAAACTTAAATGAAAATGGGAACTTTAAGTACAATGGTCATAAACAGAATACTACTTTTAAAAAATTTTTCCACAGAAAGCCTGATTGGTCCCAAAGTGAAATGTCCCCCAAACCAATGGATTCCATCACCAATCTACTTCTTTAGTGAAAGATGTGGACCAAACATGACTGCATTAACCAACAAATACACTTTTTTAATAGCAAAATATTTACTCCTTTTTTTTTTTTTTAAGTGAAAACAACTGGTTAGAACTAAATGTTTCTCTTTTTCTAAGTTAGCTCCTCCTGATCAATACAGATTATATATATATATATCCACCACTTGTCTGTTAAGAAGTTTGTTGTACTGTGGTGGCTTGTGTGTTGCTGTGATGCTGGAAGCTATGCCTCCGGTATTTCAAATACCAGCAGGGTTACCCAGAGTAGACATGATTCAGCAGAGCTTTCAGACTAAGAAAAACTAGGAAAAAGGATCTGGCAATCTACTTCTGAAAAAATTGGCCACTGAAAACCTCATGAATAGCAGTGGAACATTGTTTGATGTCGTGCTGGAAGATAAGCCCCTTAGTTGCATGGCACTCAAAATATAACTGGGGAAGAGCTGCTTCCTCAAAGTAGAGTTGACCTTAATGGTGTGCACGGAGAAGCTTTTGGGACCTTCACTTGCTGATGTGGCAAGACTCAAGATGAGAAGAAACAGCTGCAAACATCTATTAATAGTCAGACTATGGAATGTATGCAGCATGAATCTAGGAATATTGGAAGTTGTCAAAAATGAAATGGCATGCTTGGAGATAAATATCCTGGGCATTAGTGAGCTGAAATGGACTAGTATTGGCTGTTTTGGATCAGAAAATTCACATGGTCTACCATGGTAGGTATGGTAGGTTACCTACTTTTGTGTGTGGCCTTTTAGCCATGGTCTTGTAACTCCCACACAGGTGATTGTGTAATAGGTAATTGTGGAAAACAAAGATTGTCACAACTGGACCAATAAGCAACATCATGATAAACAGAGAAAAGTTTGAGGTTGTCAAGGATTTCATTTTACTTGGATCCACAATCAACACAAATGGAAGCAGCAGTCAAGAAATCAAAAGACTCATTGTACTAGGTGAATCTGCTGCAAAAGACCTCTTAAAGTGTTGAAAAGAAAAGATGTCACCTTGAGGACTAAGGTGCATCTGACCCAAGGCATGGTGTTTTCAATCGCCTCATATGCAAGTGAAAGCTGGACAATGAACAAGGAAGACTGAAGAAGAATTGATGCCTTTGAATTGTGGTGTTGGTGAAGAATATTGAATATACCATGGACTGCCAAAAGAACGAACAAATCTGTCTTGGAAGAAGTACAACCAGAATGCTCCTTAGAAGCAAGGATGGCAAGACTTTGTCTCACATACTTTCGACATGTTATCAGTAGGGATCAGTCCCTGGAGGAGGACGTCATGCTTGGTAAAGTAGAGGGTCAGCGAAAAAGAGGAAGATTCTCAACGAGATGGATTGACACAGTGGCTGCAACGATGGGCTCAAGCACAGCAACAATTGTGAGGAGGGCACAGGATTGGGCAGTGTTTCATTCTGTTGTGATAGGGTCGCTATGAGTTGAAACTGACTCAATAGCACCTAACAAGAACAACAACAAGCGGATTGGTCAGGTTTGCCTAAAAAGAGACCCAATTCCAGAGTAAAGAGGAGAGCCCACCGCCACCAAAGGAGAGACCTGCAGCAGAAACCAGCAGCAGAGATCTGCAGGAGATGGTGCAGTGGGCTTCCCAGCCCACGGAGCGAGAAAGCTGGGTGGCTTTGGGAAGAGACCGAGGGCCACAAATCTGAGCCTTGCCAGAGTCCAAAACTTCGTGAGCCATTTCTTTTATACAGTCTGTGAGTTCTGTGAGACATTGCAAGAAATTAGGGAACCGGAAGATAGAGGAAGAGTACTGAGGCAAGAGGGAGTAGCTGGTGTTAGAGATGATGGAGTGGCACAGCAGCCTGGAAAAGTTAGACATTTGGAACATCTTTAACCTTTACCTCATAGGAACCAGCTTTGTGCTGATCCTTATAAATTATTCGTTTACTGGGAATGACAAATTGAGGGTGAATGGCGTTGAATTAATCGTCAAAAGGAACATTTCAAGATCTACCCTGAAGTACAATGCTGTCAGTAATAGGATAATATCCATATGCCTACAAGGAAGACCAGTTAATATGACTATTATTCAAATTTATGCACCAACCACTAATGCCAAAGATGAAAAATATTTAAGATCTTTACCAAATTCTACAGTCTGAAATTCATCAAACATGCAATCAAGATGCATTGGTAATTACTGATGATTGGAACGTAAAAGTTGGAAACAAAGAAGGATCAAGAAGAAGGACTGGTAGTTGGAAAATGTGAGACTGGAAATTGCATGATACAATTTTGCCAGACCAACAACTTCTTCATTGCAAGTACCTTTTTTCAACAACATAAATGGTGACTATATACATGGATCTTGCCAGATGGAACACACAGGAATCAAATCGACATCTGTGAAAAGAGACAATGGAGAAGCTCAATATCAACAGGCAGAACAAGGCTAATATGCAAGTTCAAGTTGAAGCTGAAGAAAATGAAAATAAGTCCATAAGAGCCAAAGTACAACCTGAGTATATCCCACCTGAATTTAGAGACCATCTCAAGAATAGATTTGACACATTGAACACTAGTGACCGAAGACTGGACAAGTTGTGAAATGAAATCAAGAACATCATACAGGAAGAAAGCAAAAGGTCATTAAAAAAACAGGAAAGAAAGAAAAGACCAGAATGGAAGGTACAAAAAGACTGTGAAACATGCTCTTGAATGTAGAATAGCTAAAGTGAATGGAAGAAATGGTGACGTAAAAGAGCCAAATAGAAGATGTCAAAGCACAACTCAAGAAGACAAACTTAACTATTAGAATGAAATCTGCAAAGATCTGGACTTAGGAAACCAAAAGGGAAGAACACGCTCAGCATTTCTCAAGCTGAAAAAACTGAAGAAAAAATTCAAGTCTCAAGTTGCAATACTGAAGGATTCTACGGTGAAAATATTAAATGATGCAGGAAGCATTAACAGAAAATGAAAGGAATACACAGAGGCAACATATCAAAAGGAATTGGTCAGTGTTCAACCATTTCAGAAGGTAGCATATGATCAAGAACCAATGGTACTGAAGGAAGAAGTCCAAGCTGCGCTGAAGGCACTGGTGAAAAACAAGGCTCCAGGAACTGATAGAATACCAATTGAGATGTTTCATCAAATGGATGCAATGCTGGAGGTACTCACTTGTCTATGCCAAGAAAACTGGAAGACAGCTACCTGGCCAACTGACTGGAAGAGATCCATATTTGTACCCATTACAAAGAAAAGTGATCCAACAGAATGTGGAAATTATCCAACAACATCATTACTATCACGCCCAAGTAAAATTTTGCTGAAGATAATTCAAAAGCAGCTGCAGCAGTGCATTGACAAGGAACTGCCAGAATTCAAGCCAGATTCAGAAAAGAATGTGGAATGAAGGATACCATTGCTGATGTTAGATGGATCTTGGCTGAAAGCAGAGAATACCAAAAAGATGCTTACCTGTGTTTTACCGACTATGCAAAGTTGTTTGACTCTGTGAATCATAACAAATTATGGATAGTATTGTGAAGAATGGGAATTCCAGAACACTTAATTGTGCTCATGAGGAACGTGTACATAGACTAAGAGGTCATTTTCCAAACAGAACAAGGGGACGCTGCATGGCTTAAAGCGACGAAAGAGGTGTGTCAGGGCTGTATCTTTTCAACATACTTATTCAATCTATATGCTGAGCAAATAAACTGAGAAGCTAGACTATATGAAGAAGAACACAGCATTAGAATTGGAGGAAGACTCATTAACAAGCTGTGATATACAGATGACACAACCTTGGTTGCTGAAAGTGAAGAGGACTTGAAGCACTTATTGATGAAGATCAAAAATCACAGCGTTCAGTATGGATTACATCTCAACATTAAGAAAAAAAAATCCTCACAACTGGACCAATAAGCAACATCATGATAAACAGAAAATGTTAAAATTGTTAAGGATTTCATTTTGGATGCACAATCAATACCCATGGAAGCAGCAGTCAAGAAATCAAAACATGTATTGTATTGGGCAAATCTGCTGCAAAAGCACTCTTTGAAGTGTTAAAAAGCAAAGATGTCACTTTGAGGACTAAGGTGTGCCTGACCCAAGCCATAGTATTTTCAATAGCCTCCTATGCACGTGAAAGCTGAACAGTGAATAAGGGAGACTGAAGTAGAATTGATGCCTTTGAATTATGGTGTTGACAAAAAATATTGAATATATTGATCAAATCTGTCTTGGAAGAAGTACTGCCAGAATGCTCCTTGGAAGCAAGAACGGTGAGACTTTATCTCATGTACTTTGGACATGTTATCAGGAGAGACCAGTCCTTGAAGAAGGATATCATGCTTGGTAAACTAGAGGGTCAGCAAAAAAGATGAAAACTCTTAATGAGATGGACTGAGACAGTGGCTGCAACAAGGGGCTCAACAATGACAAGTATTGTGAGGAAGGCACAAGACCAGGCAGTGTTTCATTCTGTTGTACATGGGGTCACCATGAGTCAGAACCAACTCAGCAGCACCTTAACAGCAACATATATATATATATATATATATATATATATATATATATATATATATATATATATATACCAAACCAAAAACCAAACCCGTTGCCATCGAGTCAATTCCGACTCATAGCAACCATATATATATATGTATATTTTGTTTATCAACCAAACTCTGTTTGCTATTAGGGATCAATTGGAAGTTGAGACATTTATCAATCATATTTAAATTTTACAGGTGTATAATTGTGCATAAACCTTGTAATACTTCCCTTGATTTGGAGATATGACATAGATATAACAATCTTATCCTTTGCCTGAATAGAATCTTCCATTTTTTATAAAAATACAATTTCAAGAAGACAGGCAGAGACAGGAAAGCTGGTAATAGGGAACCCAAGGTTGAGAAGGGAGAGTATTGGCATGCCGAGGGGCTGTTAACCACTGCCATAAAACAATATACGTACTGCCTGTTTAATGAGAAACCAGTTTGTTTTGTAAACCTTCATCTAAAGTACAATTAAAAAAAAAAAAAAAAGACCAGACTTGCTGACCTGACAGAGACTGGAGAAACCCTGAGAGTATGGGCCCCAGATACCCTTTCAGCTCAATAATGAAGTCATTCCTGAGGTCCACCCTTCAGCCAAAGATTTGGACAGGCCCATAAAACAAAACGAGACTAAAGGGGCACACCAGCCCAGGGGCAAGGACTAGAAGGCAGGAAGGGATAGGAAAGCTGGTGGTAGGAAACCCAAGGTTGAGAAGGGAGAGTGTTGACATGTTGTGGGGTTGTTAACCAATGTCATAAAACAATGTGTACTGACTGTTTGATGAGAAACTAGTTTGTTCTGTAAATCTTCTAAAGTACAATTAAAAAAAAAAATTCAATTCAGCATGTGATTCTTGTAAGATTTATTATTCAGAGGAAATAACAAAAATACAAAAGCAAATGCTTTTTTCCCTCCTAAAAAACCCTATACCTTTTAATGACAGCATTTTAAATCTATTCGTATAACCTCTAATATGTTGTTGTTGCTCTGTGCTGTTGAGTCGATTTCGACTCATAGCAACCCTATATATAGAACTGCCCCATAGGGTTTCCAAGGCTATAAGTGTTATAGGAGCAAATCATCAGGTCTTTTCTCCCACTGAGCTGCTGGTGGGTTTGAAGACCTTTCAGTTAGCAGCCAAGCACTTAACCACTGTGCAACCAAGGCTCATTTTAACCTCTAGTATAATAAAAAGTAAAAGAACCCGCCAAGCTGGACAAGAATGTGGTAAAATTACAGAAATGTAAAGTTGTATTTTCAGCACAATATCTCTATATGAATAAAACTGTACAAACGATTAAAGACTGAGTAAATCTAGAACACACGTATTAGAAAATTTTTACCTTAGATAAAATTGGGTCGCGTAAGTCATTACCTTCATTGAACATTCAACTAATCCTAATTCTGTAAAAGAAGTCCTTGGTGGCTATTAACCAAAAGGTTGGTGGTTTGAATCTACCCAGAGGCATCCTGGAAGAAAGGCCTAGCAACCTACTTCTGAAAGATCACGGCCTTGGAAAACTCTATGGAGCACAGATCTACTTTGACATATATGAGGAATCCACCCAGATGTACCCCAGAAGAAAGGCCAGGCTATCTACTTCTGAAAGATCACAGCCTTGAGAAACCTTATGGAGCACAGCTGTCTTGTGACACATACGGTGTCTTCACGAGTTGGAGTAGACTGGGCAGCAACTGATTTGGTGTTTATTTAGTTTTTTTTTTATTTTGTTTTTAATTCTGTAGAAGGGTGGAGGCAGATTTTTTTTCCAGCTGATTGCAACTAATGCATAAGTGTTTGGTAATAGTCAATCTGTTAAAAAAGGAACCCAAATTAATTAATCTTATCTAGCTACTTGGCCTCCCTATCTATGCATTGCAGGAGAAAGCAGCCCTGGTGGCTGCTTCTGCTTGTGGAAGAAAGATGCAGCAGTCTGCTTCCATAAATATTACAGACTTGGAAACCCTGTGGGGCAGTCTACTCTGTCCTACAGGGTTGCTATGCATTGGAAACAATTCCGCGGCAAAGGTTTTTTTTTTTTATTATTATTAGCCATGCTGAGGGAGAGTTAATAAAACTCCTGGAGAAATGGATACATGGTGATTAACTGTGCCGAGTTTAGCATTAATATGAGCAAGCAAGCTAAACTATTTCATAATTGAAAAGTCTGTCTTAGAAAATGAAAATTTAATTTTCTTCTGCTGCCACATTCAATTTCTCAGTGGACAGGACCTAGAGGCCATAGTTTTCTAGCGAATATGGTTGATTTAGAATATGTAATATTTATTAAGTATTCATTTGGAATACTATTAAAATACTCCTAAACAATTTTGTGTCTGTATAGAAATGAAACATTTGGATATGTTGTGCTTATTTCATGGAATTTGGTAAGAGAAATATTAACAATATACTGAATTCTTATATTATCAAAATGCATTTTCTAAAAACTGAAAGAAAAAAAATAATGACAAAAGGTCATCAGATGAGAGTGAACATGAACTAAATACTTCAGAAGTTTAGGCCTGATTTAGATAGCAATTTAAATAATTAATGTTCAAAAGTAAAATTTTTTTTAGAGTTAAGGTATGTTGTTTACATATTAAGTATGTAGAAGTCAATTACCATATAAAGCAAAAATGTGGCTTTATTTGTTATTTACTGGCTACTTTTCCTTAAAAGTATAGACTTAAAGTGGAATCTTTTTCCGTAAATTTATTGTCATGGAAAGTTATACAAGCTAAATATCTCAGTCAAAAAAAATCAATCATTCAGGTTATGATTAATTTTTGTATGTAGACCAAGAAATGTATACATTCCAAACCTGCCGCCATCGAGTTGATTCTGACTCATAGCAACTCTATAGGACAGAGAAGAACTGCCCCATAGAGTTTCCAAGGAGCTCCTGGTGGATTCAAACTGCCAATCTTTGGTTAGCATCCATAGCACTTAACCACTACGTCACCAAGATTTCCACCACTATACATTAAGTATGGTTATATATTATGAATATATAACGTGTTGTTGTTAGGTGCCATCGAGTTGGTTCCTACTTGTAGTGACCCTATGTACAACAGAACAAAACACTGTCCAGTCCTGCACCATCTGCACAATTGTTGCTATGCTTGAGCCCATTGTTATAGCCACTGTGTCAATACATCTCATTAAGGGTCCCTCTTTTTTGCCGGCCCTCTACTTTACCAGGCAAGATGTCCTTCTCCAGGGACTGGTCCCTCCTGATAACATGTGCAAACTACGTGAAACGATGTTTTGCCATCCTTGCTTCCAAGGAGCACTCTGGCTGTATTTCTTTCAAGACAGACTTGTTCGTTTTTCTGTAAGTCCATGGTACATTCAATATTCTTTACCAACGCTGTAATTCAAAGGCATCAATTCTTCTTCGGTCTTCCTTGTTCATTGTCTAGCTTTTACATGCATGTGAGGTGACTGAAGACATAAGCTAATGTATATTTTCTAGCTGAAAATGTCTATGTTTCTGAATAGGTCTCCATCAACATAAGAATACTATCAGCTAAGTCTTTGGGACAATAGACATTTACATTAAATGTACATTTTAAATAATTCCTCAAATTAAGATAAATATGAATGAGCTAATGAGTCTTTAATAATTCAGTTTTAATACTGATGTCTTATTGATCACCTTTCAATGCTTATATTAAACATATTTGCGTAGTTCTCTTAATATGGAACGAGTGTTAGAATTGTATGTCTATATATACACGCATATACATTTACTTGTTGCTTATTTGTGTGTATTGTTTAATAACCTAAACTTTATACATTAGGTTTATAAATGTGTGGATATGTTTACACATGAAGTTACCATTGGTCACAACTGACTTGATGGTCACTGGTTATGTTTATTGACCTAGCTTCCCTCTAGGGTTTAAGTTTGAGGGGACAGGGTAAATATCTTTAGTAAGGTTCAGTTTCACAGATATTTATTTTGTCTTTATTGGGGAGGGAACCAACTCTACCCTAGAAAAGCTCAGAGAAGGAAAGAGAGACCCACAGAAAGGCAACGGCATGGTGAGGTGGTAATAGATAATAATGGGAAGGTACAGAAGTGAGGGTCACTTGCTCCACTGGGCAGTTCATGGAAGGCTTTCTAGAAGAACACATGCCAGAGCTACATGCTGAAAGCTAGGCGAAGAGTATCTAGCAAAGAAATGTGAGGAGGGCATTTTAGGTCAAAGTAAGAACATAAATAGAGACTAAGAGGCATAGTATATACAGTGTAACTATACACACTCTGAGAGTACACACTACAAAATGCCTGATGTAGTGAGTGCCTAGAGATGGGGCTGAGGAAGTGAATGGCTGTCATGACATCAAGACCCTGCAAGCATTTCATTCTTTCAGCCACAGGGGGGATTTTAAGCAGAGTTGCTTCTTTCTGCTTATTTATGTTTGCGTTTTGGCATCTAGCACAGTGACTTTTTTACGGCTCTTGCAAAATGCCAGAGATTATTTTCTCTGCAGCCATAATCAACTTTAAATATTAATGAAATATGTAGAAGACTCTCAATCCAAATCATATTTAGACGCGATCTATTGAAAAATCTTCTAAAACAAAGATAAGAATATCATATCAAATCACATCTGAAACTAGGTCTTGTTAAGTAGTAGTGAATGAAGCAATAAGTGAGCAAGTGTTTCTGGGCAGGATTGCATGGGTATGATAGAAAACTTAAAAAAAGAGGAGGAGGAAGAGGACGAGGAAGAACAAGAAGAAGATGAAAAAGAAGAGGAGGAGGAAGATGAGAGCAGCATAAGATTTAAAATTCAAAAACTGGCAAGAGTTTTTCTGGGTTAGAACCTTCATTGATACCACCCCCCCTCACCCCCACGCCCATGCTCTAAGAGAGAGTCACATGGGAGCTTCTCACCTGGGCAGGTACACTTCTACTTTTTGCTTCTTTACAGAGTTCGCCCATTCTTCAATCAGCTGTGCTTTGACCAGTGGTTCCAGGGTAGCCAGTGGGACTTCCTGTCTGGATAGTACCAGTATCATACTTATCTCCTCTCCCTCATATGGTATTTCTAGGACTTGGTAGATACCACCAGCTTCATTGGAGCCATCACTAAATTCCCCTAAAAAGCAAAGGTAAGGCCATAAAAAACCTACATAAAAGCTTTAAAAAAAAATTTTTTTAATTTGTTGTAACTTTTTTCCCCCAAAATAGTGTATAGAATTTGAGAAATTCAGGCATCTAAGAAAAAGAGAGTTTATTAGAAAACAGGCCCTGGAATTCAATTGAACCCTTGTTCTTGGTCTTACAATTTTTTCTTTTTTTTTTTTTTTAGAATCCCTAGAATTATTTCCCATGTTTCAGAACATCTTCTATAGACTTGCTTTTCATTTTTAAGTGAGATAATTTAAATGGATTTATACTTAACGGATGTCATTACAAACAATGAAAAGTCCTGGATAGAAAAACAAAGCCTTGGCACCAAGTTGGTTGTAAATTACAATTACCCACCAGATTTCTAAGAAGGGAAAATTGATTGTGCAGCACCTGATACTACATTATTACCACAACTATGAAGTTTTAGGCCAAGGTTGCACAACCAAAATGAAATCGAAGCATTCAACAATAGTTACCTGGTATATTTGTGATTATTAAGACTTTCACATTAGGTAATTAGGTAAATTAGAGAACTGGCTCTATGCACTTGACCAAATTGACTTGGCTTTTATAAAAAAAAAAATTAAAGAAGTCTTTAAAGCAAATGGTTCTGTCGCTACTTTAAAATTTTTGCATTTTCAGAAATAAATGTAATGCTTTTCTTATGAATATATTCAAATAACTGATCTACGTTCTTTAGACATCGCAGCAAACATTTTGGTTCTATTTTCCTTTCTTCCTTTTCTAACTTTCTTACTGTGATTACAGTCTTTTAATTTTATAATACACTTTTAAATAGAATAAACTATTAGTTGTAACATATATTGCCTTCAAATTATATTTCTGCTTAAGAATTTCAAAAAATTTTAAATTCATTATAGTATATAGAAAGAAATAACACCATTAACATGAAAAATTCAATGAAACATCTTTGAAAATAATGCCAAAAATATTGAGTTGTACCAAAAAGTATAGACTCTCAATAAATGAAACTCTGAGTAAAGAATTAAGCCTGGCCATACACAGACAAGTCTGAAAGAAAAATTTTAAAGGAAAGAAGAGCCCTTGTAATAGAAGAATTTTAGTAATTCAAAAGTGGTGAGGAAACCAAGTCAAGTGCTTGATGGACCTGAAAACCACACAAAAGCCAAAGACTTTTGGATTAACTCAGAAAGTTCTTATACAATGTCAGGTATTTTACTGTAAATAAAATCACTCTGTAGGTGTGATCAGCTTTACAGATTAATGATACTTATTAAACCAAAAAACCAAATCCAGTGTCGTCGAGTCGATTCTGACTCATAGCGATCCTGTAGGACATCGTAGAACTGCCCCATAGAGTTTCCAAGGAGCGCCTGGAGGATTTGAACTGCAAACCCTTTGGTTTGCAGCTGTAGCACTTAACCACTACGCCACGAGGGTTTCCATGGTACATATTAGGAAACTATAAATGCATATAATATTCACTTAGAATCTAAAAAAAAAAAAAAATTTTTTTTTAGAATCTAATTAAAGGCCTTTAAAAATGGAATCAAAGAAACTGAATTGTAGCCCAATCTAGTCTAACAAGCAGTTTGAGTAATAAATATTTCATTCATGCTCTTTCTTAGAAATTTGTTAATATACTATGAAAAGAGGAAAATAAAAGCCAAGATTTCTTACCATAATAAAATTCCCCTTGTTGATACATCATGGGGATCTGGACTTCACTTTCATCATCTTTCGTGAAGGAAAACGTTCTAGTATTTTCAGGTCTAAACTGTGACTTCCAGCTCCCCTTGAAGTAGACAGCATTGATAAGGGCCAGATGAGTGACAGCATCAAAATCCCTTGGGGATACCAAATCTTTCAACAGATCTATTCAGGAAAAAATGAGCAGATAAAAATTCACATTAAATTGGAAGATGAAGAGGGACCAACAGGTAATCAAATTACTATCTGATAGGGTGATCCAGAAAAAAATGCATGCCACTGCTGGATTTACAATAAAAATGAAAGGTATCATGTTTTAAAGAAAAAAGTAATATTTGTTAAAAGGTTTTATGTGTATGTGTTAAAGATTAAGGACACCCCAAACACCTATACTACACTACACTACACTACACTACACTACACTACACTACACTACACTACACTACACTACACTACACTACACTACACTACACTACACTACACTACACTAAACTAAAACTAGCAGCATCTTGACACTTGACACTTTTGTGCAAACTACAGGATCGCATACAAAGCAGGATCTCAGGCTTCACCACTTTCTGGTTGGCACCATGCATGTAAAACTGAATACAGAGCAAGTACTCAATAAATATTCCTAAGTATGATTAAAATGTCATCCAATTCAAACTTTTTCTCCACGTATACTGGAAATCTTTCCACCAAATATAACAAACTGCTTTTGACTAGGTGAAAACATATGAGTGAAAGCCAATTTCACATATGATGTGTTATTTTCTATCATTTGAAATTCTCTTTCCAAATCTATTTTGAAAGAGATTGGATCTTTACTGTTTGCCAAAAGTGTCAAAAATACTTTGGAATAAAAACAGCTTTTAATAATTCAGTTCATTTCAGGTAGATTATTAGTCTTATATGCAAAAAATAAAAATAAGTTTCTTTTTTCCTACATTTTAACCTTACAGTTGAAAAACATAGGACAAAAATTTCTCTGTATTCTCTCATTTTATGAATGGTAGCACTTCATAAGACAGAAGGTCCCTCAGCATTTTGGGGAGTATAGGACATAGGGTAACTGACCAGTTTTGTTTCCATCATAAAATTTATTAAATTAACATTATTTTAGGATTTGATAATATGACAATTTAATGGGAGGCCATAGTAACCTACTTTCAATTTAGCCAAATTTTTGAGATCCTAATTTCAATTACTCTGCTGGCAAAACTGGAAAATAGAACTGTCAAACATGAAGCATTTGGAAACTTGAAATATATTTTAAAAATGTAAATTAGAAATAAAATTTAAGATAAATACTTCTCTTCCTACTCTACCATTTCTTTGGCTTAAAATGGTATGCTGCTTTTTTTAAAGGTATCTTATTTTAAACATATTTAATCATAATGTTGAGGAAGCTACCACGTTATTCTAATATCTAATTTAGTAAATAGCTCAAGCAAAATCCATACAGTAGTTAAGATTACTCTACAGAGAAAACCCATTTAACAGTGTCAAATTATATACATGCCAAATGATTGAACTTCCTTCTCAAAACCTTATTCATAAATGATGTTTCTAAAATAGGCTTTAATCCATACAAAATAATTGTAATATACCCAACTAAATGCAATCTAATAAGCAACATACAAAAGAAGTGATGGGGCAAACAACTTTGGAAATAAAACATGGTTAAAACTAAACTGTTAGAGAAAGAAAAGAACCAAAGACATACTATTTGTGTTATTCTCCACCCAGTGATTGATGTAGTTGGCCACAGCTATATTTTGACTGAAGTCCACATGATTTACTTCTGCATTAAAGTATTTTTTCATCATTTGCAAAAACTCATCACTGACATGAAATCCATTTTGCACAAAGAGGGAATTGGCGATTTTCATTACATACTGGCTCTCTTCAGCAGTTGCCATGTTAGAAAACTCCTTCAAGAAAGTAAATTCTTCACCTGCAAGATGAGAAACAGTAAGTTCATTAGGGAAACAAACATGGTGAAAGATTAAGGCAAATTGAAAAGCATTACAACACAGAATACAATTTTATTTTAAGAGACATCAATCAATAGGACAGAGGCCCAAGGGAAAAATGCCAGGCTTATTTCCCACATAAGCTTGGTAAGGAGGTTCTAACACTTGTCCTATTTCTAGAAGTTCAAACTAACTTTTTCAGCGTAGTTGTACCAATTCATACTATTTTTAATTTTAACTGTCATCTTGCTGTTGTTGTTAAGTGCTGTCAGTCCCAACTCACAGTGACCCTATAGATAACAATACAAAATACTGTCCAGTTCTGTGCCACCCTCACAATCACTGCTATGTTTGAGCGCATCGTTGTAGCTATTGTGTCAATCCGTCTCGTTCAGGGTCTTCCTCTTTTTTGCTGACCCTCTGCTTTGCCAAGCATGATGTCCATCTCCAGGGACTGATCCCTCCTGATAACATGTCCAAAGAACGTAAGATGAAGTCTCACCATTCTTGCTAATAAGGAGCATTCTGGCTGTTCTCCTTCCATGACGGGTTTGTTCGTTCTTTTGGTCATCTATGGTATATTCAATATTCTTCATCAACACCATAATTCAAAAGCATCAATTCTTCGGTCTTCCTAATTCATTGCCCAGCTTTCACATGTATAGTAGGCAATTGCAAATACCATGGCTTGGGTCAGGCGTACCTTAGTCCGCAATGTAATATTTTTGCTTTTTAAGACTTTAAAGAGATCTTTTGCAGCAGATTTGCCCAATGTAATATGTTGTTTAATTTCTTGGCTGCTTCCATGGGCACAGATTATGGATCCAAGTAAAATGAAATCCTTAACAACTTCAATCTTTCCTCTGTTTACCATGATGTTGCTTATTGGTCCAGTTATGAAGATTTTTGCTTTCTTTATGTTGAGGTATAATCCATACCGAAGGCTATAATCTTTGATTTTCATCAAAGATTGCTTCAGGCTCTCTTCACTTGCAGCAAGCAAGGCTGTGTATCTATATATCACAGGCTGTTAATGAATTTTCCTCCAATTCTGATGCCCTGTTCTTCCCATAGTCCAGCTTCTCAGATTATTTGCTCAGCACACAGATTGAATAAGTATGGTAAAAGGATACAACCCTGAGGCACACCTTTCCTGACTTTAAACCACAAGTATCCCCTTGTTCTGTTCGAACTACTGTCTCTTGGTCTATGTACAGATTCCACATAAGCACAATAACCTTGCTAGGATCTACAAAGTAGATACATTTTTTTTTCCCACAAAATTCAGGTCACTTTCATTATATTAGTGTTATTTTATAATTACCAGTTTAAAAATCAAGATATTCCTATAAATTTCAGCCTCAATGGACTCTTACTTTATTTTACCTTATAACTAGAAAATTAATTAGAAATTGTTTTAGTTATTAACTTTTTTATGAGTTAATTCACATGTATATTAAAGGCATTAAGATGGAAATCATACATCACGACAAAGTGATTACCAGTTTTTGTTTAGAAAATTTCCCAAATGTATATCTTTCAATAATAATAAAACATTTCATAAATTATTGAATGCTATTTTTTTTTATTTGAACAAAGGAGATACAGTTTATTTTAAGCAAAAATTTTGATTTTCTTGGAGAATCATATTTCTTTTTCTTTACAGCCCTCATCACAGTTCTAATTCTTCAGATGATTAATATAGGCCTCTTCCTCTAGACTAGAAACTCCATGAGGCTAAGAACCATGGTTGCTTTTATTACAGTGGGGTTCATTTAAATGAAAAAAAAGGAAGTAATTTCCTTAGATTCATTCAGTCAGGGATAGGATTGGGAATTGATAGGTTTCCTGGGTTTCCCAACCCCCCCCTTTTTTTTTTCTCCTAGCCCTACCATCTCAATGAGATAATTTTCTTACCATGTGTAAGTATTGCTGCCACTAGCATGAGACACCCACATAACTGAGTTTAAATTTAAGTCCAGTAATTCTGAGAAATCAAACGTAAGCATACTTACCATTTTTCAGGCTATCATATCCCATTGAATGACGGATTTCCTTTAGGGTAGATCCCTGGGCCCCAAGTTGCATCATCCCCATTGCAAGAGCAATGCTCAATGGAGAGAAGAGAATATTTTCATCTTCCCCAGTGACTCGAAGATGGTTATACATATTCACTGACAACTCAGCAATGGTTTCATCAGGGAAGGTGGCCCCTAAAGCCGTACTTTGCAGAACCAGCAGAGAGAAAAGTCCAAGGAGAGCCATGTTGGAATAGTTTTAAGTCTATAAAACAATAATTTACATATTAATTTTTAATTATCTCAGAGAGATAAAGTGAAAGGTAAATATCAAGAATAATTTCTTGGCAAAGTTGCAAAGCAAAGCAAACCAAAGGTTTTCAAACACATGCAGTATTAACATTTCTATAACAAAAGCCTCATTAAAAGGTATGTTGCAAAGTCCTATTTTAAAAAAAAATCAGTTAATAGTCAAAATAATAACAAATTCTGAGCATACTGCCAGAAACCAGATAGCCATAGTCCCCCACGCTTACAGGGTTAAGAGCCTTTGTAGACATATATACAAGTAATAAGCCATGTTTGGTCAGGCTAATTTATCAGTTTTTCAGAACCTCACCAAAGTTTGGAACTAACTTAGCTTCCACTGAACTACATAGGTTGAGGATAACTACAATGAAAATCAGAGAATATTTATGTGGCTAAACATGAACTAGCAAATGAAGGCATTTGAAAAATGCTGTTTTATCCATTTATTTCAATTGATAAAATTAATGCCTTTTGCAGCTGGATTACCAACTGGTGGGAAGAGATCAGACACACATGTGCCACAGGTCCCAATTTATCCAATCTAGGCTACAGAATTCGCAGGAAGTGGTGACCCAGATGAGGAGCAGACTCGGCGCATCCTTGTGGGTGTTCCCATCCATGCTGGTTCCCTGTGAGGCTGCTGCTCCCAGGGATGACCTCTGGGCAGGGAGGAGTCTCCTGCCAGAGTTGAGAGTGAAGCTGAATTCTGGCTACAGCACTGCCCTTTTATACTCAGGTTTATATTACTACTCCAGCAACAAACTGGTAATTACAAGGATATTTCTAAATATCAGACTCATCTGGCTCTTGAACCAAATTGAACGGCAACAAGGCCCCATTTTCTCTTAGGAGGAGAAGGCAGTGTCTGTGCCCAGATATCTCTGAATAACAATATTTCTTCCTCTCAGCATGCCAATATTCCAGAAGCCCTGTCTCTGCACAGACAGCTTGACTGGCAGACAGTGGTGACAGGGTTTCCTCTTGTCCTTGTATTCTTGAACTTTATTTATCACTGCAGGCCTGGAAAGCTAAACTGTCTATTTCAACAATTAAGGAACTCACTTGTTCTTGATCTTTAAAAAAAAAAAAAAAAATCATTAAAACAGCCTGCAAAGTGATATTGAGCAAACGCATTTGGAAAATTGTATTTTAATTGGGAGCAGGCATCAACAGTCCATTACTCAATCAACAGAGTGCATACACATTTAACTTAAGAGCAGTGCATTTCCAACAGGCTTTTGAGTCAGAAAGTTCCAATCAGTCCTGTAATACCTGTAATGTCAATTTCAGGGAATTGCGAAAGCATCAATTTTTCGTCTGAGAAGTTCCAAGGTTTTTTTTTTTTCCTTTCATAAAGAATTCTCAGTTTATGACACTATGGCTCAGCCTATATATAAATATGCACTCTCACAAGTGGGGTTGTGAGAAGGCAAATGACGGCTGCTAACGGGAGACCAAGTGCACCGCTGCAGAACAGCGTCTGTTGTGCATGAAGCATTGGGACAGGGGCCAGGTGCTGAGAGCACTGCGGCCCGGAATGTCTACCGACTTTGACTTTGGCCACTGTTGGGAGGTTGCTGCTGCTGTGTCATTCTCACTTCCTCATGGATGCTCCAGGCTAGGTGGAGCAGAGAATTCCAAGAAAAGTGGAAAGTCTAAGAGATAGAGCTTTCTCTGTCTAGATTCAGGTGGAGATTTAGCTGTTACCCTTTTATGTTGAAAGGGAACTTAAGAGATATTCAGTATTTAATATTTAGGAAGTGATACTATGCAGTGGAATTTAAATCCAAGTCAGATTCAAAAGCTCATGCCCTTACTTGCTATACTACACTGATGGCTGACATACCATCTAACTTCTACCCTATAAAAACCCAAACGTGAGCCTCACTGCTGTCATTTAATGTTATCTGGTATAAGATCAAGAAATTAAATTCATTATATGATAGATGTACCTGTCAGTCAATAGCATAAAAAAATGGACTAATTGGGAACCACTGCATTTAACATGAGTATCAAATTTCAGGCTAATAAGAAGATTTCCTTCATATAAAACAAAAATCGACCCATTGCCAACCAATAAGCCTTCCAGAAGACAAGGTTAAGACTATTATGCTCATTCTATCCCATTGCCATCAAGTTGATTCCAACTCATGGCGATCCCATGCATTACAAAGTAGAGTGTCTCCATAGGATTTTCTTGGTTGTAACCTTTACAGAAGCAAATTGCCAGGCCTTTCTTCTGTGGCACTGCTGGATGGGTTTGAACTGCCAACCTTTAGGTTAGCGACTGGTCACAAACCACCTGGGCCACCCGTGAACCTATTATGTTAGCAGGTATTTTTATTTTTGTTTAGAATGAATGCACCTTTAGATGATAATGATAGCTAGCATTTGTTGAGTACTTATAAGGAATGTCTTATTTAAACTTTGCAACAACCTGGCAAGTAGGAACTTTTATTGCCCCCAATTTAAAAATGGTCACATAGTAAGTGCTAGAGCCAGGACTGGAACCCAGGTCATCCACACAGGGCCTTAACCACATAAACTGTATTTGCAGTCCTTGGATAAAGTGAGAAGATATGAGACTTGCAGGTCAAAAGCTTGGATTCAAGTCCCAGGTCTGATGTTTAAATGTGCATTACCTTTGGCACATCACAGGCATTCTCTCAGCTTTACCTACCTCATCTGTAAAATAAGGATACTAATCCCTATTCCCTAAGATTGTTAAAGAATTAAATGAGATAGGGTATGTGAAGCTCTCATTTTAAGCTACAAGACATACTAATAAAGGGCATTGTTATCAAAGAATATCAATGTATATTTCCTAAGAATGTCTATTTTCTCAGTCAAATGAGTGGCTACCGAGCCAAATTGAGTATTTTATGTTTCCTTTTTTTATTGACTCATGTAATGTACCACCATTAGCCATTCATTCAGCCAAGATTGACTGAGGTACCATGAAGATACCGAAATATATAAGGACAGGCCCTTGTCCTCAAGGAACTCACATTATTGTGCAAGAGTGTATGATCTATAATAGTGGTTCTTATCTTTTTAAGAAAAGAATCCTTTTAAGAATCAGGAGAAGGGTAAATCATCCCTTCAGGAAAATGTACTGTACTTACATGGATCACAGAGCCCTGATGGCAGTGCTTAAGCGTTTGACTGCTAACCAAAAGGTCGGCAGTTCAAATACACCACCTGCTCCTTGGAAACCCTACAGGGGTAGCTCTACTCTGTCCTATAGGGTCGCTATGAGTTGGAATCAACTCGATGGCAATTTTTTATTTCATGGATCATAGAAAATTACATTCACTGGTCAGGATAAATACTGACCTCAGGTTACAAAGGCTTGGTCTACAGCAGATGGTCCAGATGCAGAAAGAAGCAGAGTCCCTAATGGACCCGCAGCTCTGCAGGGTTCCCTTACTGGGGGAAACCAATAACTACTTGCCTTTGAGTCGATTCCAACTCATGGCAACTCCATGTTCGTCGGGTTTTCAATGGCTGACTTTTCAGAAGTAGATTGCTAGGCCTTTCTTTGATGGCACCTCTGGTTGGACTCAAATCTCCAACCTTTGGTTAGTAGCTGAGCATGTTAACCATTTGCACTGCCCAAGGACTCCTACTGGCGGAAACAGATGTCAAAATCACTAATGCATCCTTAGGCTCCTGGAGGACTTCCGAAAGGAGAACCCATATGTTTGTGGGAGAGAGCTCTTTTCAGGGTGTTGAGAAATAGGTCACATAGGTTGGAGTTTCAAATCCACTCAGAGGCACCTGGTAAGCTACTTCCAAAAAATCAGCCATTGAAAACCCTGTGGAGCACAGTTCTACTCTGATGCACATAGGGTAATCATAAGTCAAAACCAACACGACGGCAATTAGTTTTGGTCTGGTGGCTGTGAATAGTGGGAGTGGGCCACTCAGCAAATAGTTTAGTAAAGATTTAAAGAACTCTGTTCTGGAAATACATATACTTAACCATAGGTAAGCGATCTTTCCTCTTTTTGAAGGCAAAATTTCCAGACTGCAACGAAAACTACCTCTGCATGCCTGGTCCAGCCTTCCTGGTGACCAGCCTCCCTTCCCATCCCCCCTCCATCTCTGACTACTTCTTTTGAGAGTTTCTTTTCTTTTCTTTTTTTGCAGGGGGGAACTGGGCAAGGGAGGCCAGGAGGGGTGATATCCTTTCTCCCTTCTATCTTCTAGGTTTAGGTATTCTCTATTCTTGGCCCTCCTGCCTTCTCTATAATATTCTTCACACTCCTGTTGGTGAACTCCTCTCAAAACAAAGATACTTCAATTATTATTCCCATTGAAACTGTTCCCAAATAAGAAAATTCTAGCTCTGGCGTTATTTTCATCTTAATTTCTAAATGTGCATAGCTAATTCTTCTTGGGATATTTATTTAGTCTCTGACTTCTGCCAGCACTTCAAATTCAAGGTGGCTCAAACATAAATCCTTATCTTTCAAACCCACTCTTTACTTAAAATACTAAAATCTATGACTCCTCTCCATCTCTTTTCCCTTCAAGTTCAACAAACTGTCATCACTTATTGCATCCTGCCTTTCTAGCATCTCTCCCACTCTCAAGGAGGACTGCCCATGGCTCCCAGCCATTCTCTGAAGCCCTGGTTACTTCCCTCTTCAATCCAACTCATTGGCAGCCTCCAGATGAATTGTCTTGAACAGCTTAGTCACATACTTACAAAACTCTAAGAGCTCCCTAATGCATACAGAATAAAGCCTGAACTTGTTAGTCTTGAACATAACCCTCTGCATCTGACCCAGCAAAACATGCTCTCCTTCATGGATCCTGTGAATCCAACCACACTTCCTTTTTAATACTTATCCCAGAATTTCCCTGGTCTGTTGCTGCCTTGTGTGGCTCTCTTTCTGGGACTACCTCAGAGCAATTCTATATATTCAAATCCTAACCATTTCTCAAGGTTCTGCTCCAATTCTATTTCCTTCAATTCCATTTCTCATCCTCTGAAGTCCTGGCACAGTTTACCTCTATGTCTCTGAGCACACACCACTGCTACCTTCTTTGTAAAGAATTATGTCATAGGCCTATTCCATAAATGGAAGTGCATTCATTTTTGTAGATCTTAGAATAAGCAGAATAGGCACCAGTAATGCCTGTTGCCATCAAGTCCGACTCATAGTGGCCCTAGAGGACAGAGTAGAACTGCTCCATAGGGTTTCCAAGGAGTGGCTGGTGGATTTGAACTGCCGACCTTTTGGTTAGCAGCCAAACTCTTAGCCACTGTGCCACCAGGGCTCCACATTACACATAGTAGTTGCCAAATAAATAATTATTGAATTAATATAGTTTGAGATGTAAAGGCCCATGATGCTGCTTTAGAAGGAACAGCATGAATACCTGCTTGAGGCTAATTTAATCTAAGCTCACAGGTAGTAGCTCATTTCCATTTTTTATTCCCTTTGGTAAACTGTTTCCTCATTGAGTCTGATACTATGTTTCCAGCCTGACAAAGTGGCACTGAAACAACTGCTGGCACAATGCAATGGCTGGGCATGTGATGCATTGACAAACAAGGATACCACCTTGAAAAATCACATGAGGCGGTATTGAAATGTTACCATATTACCTCTAGTCTACAAAGTGGCAGGGCCCCATCATTGATCGTAATAATCAACACGTTGCAAAATGAGCTTCTCTCACATGGAGCACTACTTTGCAGGTTCACTGTTTTCAAGCTACTGAACAAAATGCCTTTATATAAAAACAACAAGGTGCTGTGGTACCAGAATAGTAGTAGATAGTGCCGTTGTACTAGAAAAGGTAGAAATAGGTGAACTATGAATAAACTACCATTAATTCTTGCATTTCTCCTCCTTATTGCCAGTGGGGGTTTGGTTGTGTGTGTCTATGTGTGTGTGTGTGGTATGTGTGTATGTATGTGTCTAATATTTTCGAAAACACTTGATTAAAACAGCTCTGGGAACTAAATCTTCTTCTAAGTGAGGTATGAGGAATCATAAAACTAAAAACCAACTTAATAAAATATAGTTTTTTAAAAACCTCCCTTGTAGTTAATCTTACGCAGTGCTTGGCTGTTCATAAATGCATCTTGTTGCTTTTTTTGATAACTCAATTACTGAAATTTTAAAAAATACTTTAAAACCTCATAGTTGTGAGTTGAGAGAAAAAAAGAGATGCTATTTAGCGGCTGAGGAAAAATGGCTGAGGAAGGTCCTTTCTCCAGCAAACTATCCCTTCAATCCCATAAAGCCATAGGAAATAGCATAGGAAAAATGTATAATGTAAAACTGCACTGAATTAGAAGCCACCTAGCCTCTTAATTCCCAGGCTTTTGTATGTAAATGACCAGTAATTTTTTTTTATTGAGGTAATCAACATAGGATTGCTAGATTTTTATTTTGTCATATAAGAACTTGGGGAGTTGTTGTTAGCTGCCTTTAAGTTGGTTCTGACTCATAGCGACCCTATGCACAATAGAACAAAACACTGTCTGGTCCTGCGCCATCCTCACAATCGTTGCTATGTCTGAGCCCTGTGTCAATTCATTTTCTTGAGGGTCTTCCTCTTTTTTGCTGACCCTCTACTTTACCAGGCATAATGTCCTTCTCCAGGGACTGGTCCCTCTTGATAACATGTCTAAAGTACGTGAGATAAAGTCTCACCATCCTCACTGCCGAAGGGCATTCTTCCAAGACAGATTTTTTCATTCTTCTGGCAGTCCATGGTATATTCAATATTCTTCACCAACACTGTAATTCAAAGGCATCAATTCTTCTTCAATTCTTCCTTATTCATTGCCCTATTTTCGCATGCATATGAGGCAACTGAAAATACCATGGCTTGGGTAAGGTGCACTTGGTCTTCAAAGGGACACCTTTACTTTTTAAAACTTTAACATGAGGAGTTACCAAAAGCAATGCTTCTACAAATATATAAAAGATTGAACACTACTATGTGAAAACAAGACAGTTCTTTAACATGAATATATTTAAACTTGTGGAAGATTCTCTCTCTTTTTTTTTTCATTTTGCCATAGATCAGTGAAAATTTTCTTATGTCCAGGCACTGGGTGTTTGGAAACCGCTGCTCTAATTTTGTTTAGCACTAACTACTCTGTGACAAGTTGGAACAAAATAAGTTGAAATCTCCAGGCCTTTGTTTCCTAAATTACTGAAATTAAGGGTCAAGTTAGATCAGTGGCAATGAAGCTGGTAAATGTGTTAAAGAATTCGTCAAAGAAAAGGAGCCAAAGTACTGTGTAAAACAATCTGCACTGCTTAATTTAGCAAATTTCCTCAATTAGAAAATGTATGGTGTTCTTCTAACTCTCCCTCCTTCAATCTTAACTTTTCTGAAATCAGGATAAATTTTATGATCAACATCCAAAGAATTCTGCTAGAGGAAGAAGGAGACCTAGGAATTGGAAAATTAATTAGACCACAGATCTAACTATCTCCTTGAACTACTGCCTCCTTAGCCGTGAGACCAGAAGAACTGGATGGTGCCTAGCTACCATTACTGAATGTTTTGATCAAGGAATAATAGCTGCATCCTCATCAAAAGGGGGAAATTTGGAACAGAATTTCAAATTCTTAGAGTTCTGACTTACTGGGCCTATTGCGTATGGAGGAACCCCCAAATCCATTGTTCTGAGAAAACCATCAAACATGAATCAAAATTATCCCCTGAAGTCGTCTTTAAACTAAACAACTGTTTAGCTAAATTAGTAAGGAATGTTTGCCATGACCATTGCACTCTTCTAAAGAACTATCTATATGTGATCAAATTGTCAACAGTAACTCTAAAGCACAGATGAGATGTTTAGGGAATAGTGAGTCCACGTCAATGGTGGTGAAAAAACATGGGTAGAGACAGAATGTGATATAAGGTAAAGAATGTAACCAATGTTACTGAATTGTGTAGAAATTGATGAATGAGTGTATGTTCTGCTGTGCATTCTCATCAAAATTAATATATATATATATATACAAAAGAAATCTGCTAGTCATCAGGCAGAGAGAGATGCTGTGAGACAGTTGTAATTTCATGTGAAAGTGTCATACCCTGGACAGGTGTGGACTCTTCAGTTATTATTTTTCCCTCAGTTGAGTTATTTTCATTAGTCCTGCCTCACACAGTTGTGTTTTTTCTTAATTTTGGTTCTTGAATTGTCCTCAATAGGACTGTACCATGGGGGCAGCATTAAAAAGAAAAAGTACCATGTGTGCAGAAGACAACAGAAAGGTACCAAAGGATGTAAATTTATGGTAAGGGATGCAGCTATTCATCACTAAAGAAATTAACCAACTTATTTTCTTGTAAACCAACAACCAAATGCTTTATAAAGGACCCAAGAATAGAAGACACATGCAAGTAAATAAATCTATACAAGTGGATAAATCTTTTGTCATTGGGATACACACACAAAAAAAAGTCTGTTGGATGCCAAGCACTGCAATTAAAGGCAAAAGAATTTGCCAAATCTCACAAAATAAAGCACAGTATTTTCTAAAGCCCGGGAAAGTGAGCGATACATACATGCTTTCTGAAGGATTACTGCTTGTGTGCTAAGCTGTCGAAAATTTCTCAATAACTTTCAAAATTAGCTGTATAACCTCCAGTGGTATATAATAAATTGGAGTGTGTTGGAGGGCAAAGATGTGGGGGTGGAGTGCTCGATCAATCAAATGGGAAATGCGGAGAATACCCCAGTATTCTTTGAAATGTTTTAAGATTATATTTTCAATCAAAGGAGCTAAAAAAGGGTTTGATCAGTAAATGCTTTATGAAATGTATCATTTTATATGTGAGACAAATGAAGGCCAACAGTAATTCAGAAGAATGTTACAAAGGCTTAGACTTAAGCTTTTGGTTGCTGAAGAAATAATATGCAATGATATGAATACATACACTCCTTTGTGCTATTTTTTTTTTTTAAATAAGAAATACACTTTTTTTCCTTTTCTTTCTATCTCCCAAAAAGGTGTTATCACATTGAGATGCCTCTTAAAGCCAAGGGTGTCAGTCAGAACCAAGGAAATAAGGTAATACAAAGAGGTTCAATTCTGTAGTCACAATATCTGAGAAATTGTCACATAAACTATTTAATCCTTTTTTTTTTTTTTTTTTTTGCCTATACCTCCAGCCTTCTTAATGTGCTCTTTTAACTTGTAGTTTTCACTAGGATACATGTTTATGGTTTTCTCCTGTTTTATCGAATGAAGCAAAAGGGAAAGTTCAGGTATCCCTCAAACAAGGTGAGCTTAAGGAAATGGCCAGTTAAATCAAAGGGGGGGAACCATGGAAAAAGCAATCTATAAAGATTTAATGTATGATGAAAAATTATGGAAGATTTTGAAATAGACTAAAATGATTAGTGGGCGTCTCCACTGGAAAACAACAAATCGCTGAAAACGTACCTTTCTGGGTTATCTGATACCACAGGTTTGGGGCCTTTCATTGTCTTTGAACAATTTTATATTTCCCTAAGTGGTAGAAAATACAAAGAATTCTTGTCCATAAAATACATATTTTGTCTGGTAGAATGCAATCCATCATTGCTCTGTGGGTATTGACCAGGTTTGTATCTATTAAGCAAATGTACTTAGATATTCCTCATGGCTTATATATTTGTTTGCTTTTTGGATTTTTTGACACATACTCATTTTATATTTGTATGAGAGTCATGGTTATAACCTTTTAAAAATGCAGTTATCCTATAACAGGTCTAGTAACTGAGTTTTTAAGTTCTTAAAGTTAGAAATTTTTATTTCAAAAAATATTTATTTTCATAGGATAATTGCGACTCATAGCAACACCATAGGACAGAATAGAACTGCCCCATAGAGCTTCTGAGGCTGTAATCTTTACAGAAGCAGATTGCCACATCTTTCTCCCTTGGAATGGCTGGTGGATTCAAACTGCCAACCTTTCAGTTAACAGCCAAGTGTTTAACCATTGCGCCACCAGGGCTCCTTGATCAGAGCAGGAACGACTAGAATTTTAGTTCTTTTGTAATTACTGTTACTTAATTACTGGTTGATTTAATACTTGTACTAGGTTAAATAGCACCCTCCACCAAAAAAAAAAAAAAAAGAAATTCATGTCCAACAGAAAACTCAAAATCTAACCTTATTTGAAAACATGGCCATGGCAGATGTAATTACTTAAGATGAGGTTTTCTTTGATTAGGTTGGGTCCTCAATCCAATGACTGTCATCCTTATAAGAAGGCCATGTGAAGACACACGGGGAAAAACCATGTGAAGTCTCTGCCCCTACTCTCACATGATGTTCTCCCTGTGTGTCCTCACATGGCGTTTTCCCCACGTGTCTTCACATGGTGTTCTCTCTGTGTCTGTGTCTCTTCTCTTCTTACAAGGATGTCCATCATATTGGACTTAGGGGTCACCATACTCCCCCGTGATTTCATCTTAATTTAACAAATTACATCTGCAAAACTATTTCCAAACAAGGTCACATTCACAAGTAACAGCTTGAAAAATCTTTTTTTGTGGGGGTGGGGGGGGGACACAATTCAATCCATAACAGGTGGCAACCACCAGCAGCTAGGAGAGAGGCATGGAAGAATTTTTCCCTCGAACCTCTTGAAGGAACCAACCCTGTCGACATCTTGATTTTAGGCTTTTAGCCTCCAGTACCACGAGAGAATAAATTTCTATTGTTTTAAGTTACTCAGTTTTTGATAATTTGTTATGGCAGACCTTGGAGACTGATGCAGTACTGTACCAGTGATATCCAAAATGATTTGGCAGAACCCTGTGGCTTGGACTTACAAATCACAGCAGCTGTGCTGAGCTGGCTGTGCCACCCATTTTAAAATTCTAGGGTATTTTGCATGCACCCAAGAGGAAGCTTGTGTCTGAAGAATCTATGCTTCCCCGTGCCCATTTAGGGACTGAACAATCCTGGAGATGTTGACAAACAACTGAGGAAAGATGTGGTGCCAAAACTCCCAAGAAGTTCTAAATATATAAATATGAAGTCTGAATTCCTCTGCATCCAAAAAAAAAAAAAAAAAACCCAAACCCACTGCCATCAAGTCAATTCCAGCTCACAGCAACGCTACAGGACAGAGTAGAACTGCCCCACTGAGTTTCCAAGGAGTGCCTGGTGGATTCGAACTGCCGATCTTTTGGTTAGCAGACATAGCTCTTAATCACTATGCCATCAGTGTTTCCTGTGTGTGGCTAGTGGCTACCATATTAAACAGTGCACAGTTAAAAGCAGGCTAAAAAGATTGACTTTTCATTACATTGGTTCTTCACCAAATGATCCATAATACAAGCGTTTAAAACAGAAGTGGAGGAAAATCAGCAGCATGAGCCCTACAAGACATATCTCCTTACCTAAGATATTTCTATTTAAAACATACTGTCTTTCTTCAGGAGATCTCAAATGATAAACAGAATCATTTTGGAATTCCAAAGGCTTTTATTTAAAGCCGGGTGATTAATGGAGAAAATAAAGTCAATGCCAATAAAATCCAGTGAGCTGGCACGTCCCCAGCCCTACTGGAAATGTGATTTGGGCTTTTCATGAAATGGTTATGAATAGTTTTCTCTGGCACAATGGGGAGAATTTGTACTTCCTCTGATTTCTGTCATGACAGTGAAACATGTTACAAACAAGCCCTAAGGCAAAAATCAGTAAGTAGTTTCAGAGATGGGTAAGAATTCTTTATCAATCAAGGTTATAGGTGGCCCAAGGCCATTTTGGAAGTAAGCCAGGCATTAACGCTCTTAGTTTGTTGTTGTTGTTAGGTGTCCTTGAGTTGGTCCTGACTTATAGTGACCCTATGCACAACGGAACGAAATACTGCCCAGTCCTGCACTATGCCCACAATCATCGTTATGCTTGAGCCCATGGTTGCAGCCACTGTGTCAGTCTATCTTGTTGAGGGTCTTCCTCTTCCTCATTGACCCTGTGCTTTACCAAGCATGATGTCCTTCCCCAGGGACTGACCTCTCCTGACATGTCCAAAGTACATAAGACATAGTCTCACCATCCTTGCTTCTAAGAAGCATTCCAGTTGTGCTTCTTCCAAGACAGGGTTGTTCATTCTTTTGGCAGTCCATGGTATATTCAATATTCTTCACCAACACCGCAATTCAAAAGCATTGATTCTTCTTCTGTCTTCCTCATTGTCCAGCTTTCGCAAGCATATGACGCAACGAAAATACCATGGCTTGGGTCAGGCGCACCTTAGTCTTCATAGGCGACACCTTTAAAGAGGTCTTTTGCAGCCAATTTGCCCAATGCAATGTGTCTTTTGATTTCTTGATTGCTGCTTCCATGGGTGTTCATTGTGGATCCAAGTAAAACGAAATCCTTGACAACTTCAATCTTTTCTCCATTTATCATGATGTTGCTTATTGGTCCAGTTGTGAAGATTTTTGTGTTCTTTATGTTGAGGAGCAATCCATACTGAAGGCTGTGGTCTTTGATCTTCTTCAGTAAGTGCTTCAAGTTTTCTTCACTTTCAGCAAGCAAGGTTGTGCCATCTCATAATGCAGGTTGTTAATGAGTCTTCCACCAATCCTGATGTGCCGTTCTTCTTCATATAGCCCAGCTTTTCGGATTATTTGCTCAGCATACAGATTGAATAGGTATGGTGAGAGGCTACAACCCTGATGCACACCTTTCCTGGCATTAAACCACACAGTATCCCCTTGTTCTGTCCAAACAACTGCCTCTTTATCCATGCACAGGTTCCTCATGAACACAATTAAGCTCTTAGTTTACCCATTAAGAAATCTATAAGAAACCCCTACTGATGGCTTGCTTCAGCCTTTTTGGCTGTTCAAAAGACTGTGGAACTTTTATGCTGGAAAGTTTTGTAAAATCCTTATTTTACAGGTGAGGAAACTGCAGTTTGTGCTGAAAAACTTCTTGGGCACAAAGGTTGTTTAATGATTATTATAGATTCTAAAAAAATACTCATATGTGAAATATCTCAGAATTTCATTTATTCATTCAATAAATACTTGTCTATGCCAAGTAAGCACCAGGCCCTGTGCTAGGGGCTGGGGATACAGATGGGAATGGCAGGGTGACACAAAAGACCTGCCTTCATGATATCAGCCTTCGTGTATCAGGTCTGCATTGTCCAAAGAGACATTCAGCTTTTTATTTAGAGCACTAAAAATAGTGACTTTTCTAATTTTTTCACTTAATATGTTTCCTAGGTAATAAAGTTTCTCAAAATTGGCTGTCTCTGAAAATCTAAAGATACACAGATGTAAGGTCACTTCTCAATTATATTGCTAATGGAGGGAGTTATAGCATGACTCATTCTCAATCATTCATGTGTCAGAGTATATCCAGGGGGGCTGGGAATGAAGTAAAATTAGCAGAGGTTATTTAGTACACATATTTAAAGACAAAAAAATTCACGGAAAGACTTTTAGAGCATTCAGAGGTGGTTTTTAGCTGTTCTTGACAATGCACAGTCAGAAGTATAAATACGTTATTGTACTATTGTAATATCCTGACAGAATACAGTATTGTATAGGGCTGTTTGCTCATGTACCAAAGCACCCCGAATTGCTGTATTTATAGAGGGCTTCTGTCTTTTTTTTTTTTCCTGTCACTTCCCACTCTAATGTCAGCCCTCATAGATGCTATTTTGTTCCTTGAGTTTTAATCTCTTGCCTTATTTTATAAGATCATCATATGTAAGTGAGGATTTGAGGACATCCCTAAACTTTCCTATTAGGTAAAATACATAGGTTCTGTCTGCCCCAGTGTCTCTGAGGCCACACAAAGCTACTTCCTTATTTTGTCTAACAACTATAAGAGTCCAAACAGGACCTTGACACCAAAGTAAATAAGGAAGAATATTATAATTAGGTTGGATCCTATGAAATTGCCATTTTTGTAAGTCAAACTGCTCAAATACCAGGAACTTTGTATGCTTTAACTGACTGTTTATTGACCATTTACTGTGTGCCAGGCTGAAGATAAGAACTTCTATATGCTATTTTGCTTCTTATATTTCAAAGAGCTGTTTTAACGTTTTGAGAAGTCACACTATGTCATATTTTTAAAATGCACACTAATTTAGAAATCTGGGAAAGCTCTTCTTTATGATCTCCTCTAATAACTTATTTCTATTCACCTTGTCTGGAAATGCTAGAAACTAACAGAAGAAACACTAATTGATACAAAACACCAACCTAAATTAAGTGACACTTTGTTAAAAAAAAAAAAAAAAAAAATCACAAAACATACTTTCACCCTGGGGAAATTAAATTACATACATTCCTTTTTAAATGGTCCTTTACAGTCTATACGGAAAGAGAAAGTAAGAAAGAATAGGAATGTGTCAGAAAATTTTACTGCTTAGTTTCTTAATGCTCCCGTAAACTTGAAATTAAAAAAAAAAAAAATCTTGATGCTGGCTAATGTTGCATTAATGCTACCTAAAAATATCCACCTGTCAAATCTATTTATAAAGCTACCACACATATTGCAATAGGGAGATTTCTAAAAGAAACTTTGGTTTCCTCTTCCTGTTCATCACTGTTAACGACTGAAAAGGCAACTTGTAATTTTTATTGCAGAATGTGGGCAAACAAGTAAAACATAAGTAGATATAAAAAGGCTCTATGAAAGGGTTCTGGTTATACTCCCCTGTGATTTTCAGAACAACGTTTAAAATATAGTAACAGCTCTAGGAAATGTGTAGAAGCATTTATCAAGGAAATCAGCCAATGTAAATGTTGGGTAGGTAAAAATGTTGGAGGAGGTATTGTACTTCTCCATAAGACAGGGTTATAGTAATCAACCACTCCTTTTTTTTTTTTTTTCCGAAGACCTGGAGAGAAATTGTCATGGATTAAATTGTGTCCCTAAAAAATATGTGTCAACTTGTTTAGACCACGATTCCCAGTATTGTGTGGTTGTCCTCCATTTTGTGATTGTAATTTTATGTTAAAGATGATTAGGTTGGGATTGTAAAACCCTTGCTAAAGTCACATCTCTGATTCAATGTAAACAGTTTCCCAGGGGTGTGGCCTGTACCACCTTTTTTCTTACAACAGATAAAAGGAAAGGGAAGCTAGCAGAGAGTGGGAGACCTTATACCACCAAGAAAGCAGTGCTGGGAGCGGAGCGTGTCCTTTGCACCTGGGGTTACTGCACAGAGAAACTCTTAGTCCAGGGTAAGGCTGATAAGAAGGACCTTCCTCCAGAGCTGACAGAGAGAGAGTGGCTTCTTCTGGACTTGAAGCCCTGAATTTGGACTTTTAGCCTACTTTACTGTGAGGAGATAAATTTCTCTATGTTAAAGCAGTCCACCTGTGGTATTTCTGTTATAGCAGCACTATATAACTAAAATAGAATTGGATTTAATAATGTTCTTCTGAATTTTGTCCCAAGTTTAGCAATCCTCACTGATAGGAAATTGTCTCTTAACAAGCCCCTTACATAGCAGCGTAAGGCTTTTTCCATGATTGGACAGGTAAGCTGGGAAGGATATTTTATACACTATGAGCACCAGCACTCACTGCCCCTGGAACACTTAAGGCTCACAGCTCTCCTCATTAGTTAGCCCGAAGGAGCTCAGAAGAATCTTGGTGAAATGCAGGCAAGGATGTCGGCTTATTGTTTTTGTTAACTTTGGGCTGCTTGCTACATGTCTGAAGCATTATCAAAAGGGAAAGCTAGTTGTGCCAGAGAAATTTCAGAGAATATTTTTATGAATTCAAGATGTGTCAGAGCCAATCATGCAGATAAGAACTTAAGTACATTAGAATAAAATGAAACAGCTCTCTTGACTTAACTTTAAAAAAAATACAGATAATTGGCCCTGCAGAGAATGACTGATCCATGGGCCTCAGGTTGCCATGAGCCTCACAGATTTTACACTATAACAGATCTACACATCTATATTTAAATATATAGTTCTATAGCTCCAATAAGAAAAAAAATGAAAGTCAAAGCTCAACTCAAGAAAACCGTGGAAGACAGGCTCCCCAAATAGGACAGGATATGCTGTCACATTTTCTCACTTCTAGCACTGCCCGCGGAGTCTACATGGAAGTGGCGGGGAGCTAGAAGATCCAGGGAATTAATTGTTAATAAAATCCAGAAATATTATGGGAATATCTAAGTTTCAAAATGAAAAAATAAATTCTTCCCATAAAACATATCCTTTGAACTCAATTTTCTCCCCCAAGGACCAATTCATTCATGGAATCCTAGATGCTAATGGACTTAGCATCTAGACATAATACAAATCTTTGCTAATCTGCACAATAATCTGAATGTAGGTGGAGGTGGAGGTATTTGCATTTTGTAGATAAAGAAATGAAGACCTAGGAGGTTTAAGACACTTCACCCCATTCATATAGCTTACTAAGGAGTGGAAAGGGGATTTGAACTTTTGCCTGAAGGCTTCAAATTCCAAGCTATTTTTATTACGCCATGTTGCTCCCATTGAATGGCGCTTAGAGGCCATCTGGTCCGCTTCTCTTATTGAACGCTGGACTTTCCTCTATAAGACTGACTGCTTAAATAGTGTGTCTGTGCAAACGCGTGTGCAGCGTGTGCGCTCCGACACCGTGCGTGTGTGCGAGACAGAGCCGTCTCGTTTTTAGATGGCCTACTTGCTGGTGAGGTATCCTTTAAGGTTTTAACGAAAACTTCCTCCCTTTAACATACTGATTCTACAAATAACGCTACGATAGGCTCTAAACGTATAGCACCTGGAATCTTAACCTACAATTTCTTTCATTATAGGACTTAAACTTTTAACTAAAAAAATCAAATAGGTAATAACTCACAGAGTACAAAATTCAAAAAGTATGAACAGGCATCTAGTGAAGAGGGTCTTTCTCATATTCCTTGTCCCTTAGCTAGCCAATTTCCCTCCGCGGAGCCACTGGTGTTACGTTGCAGAGATACCCTGTATATGTAGTACATGCATTTCCCCTTTTCTTACAGAAACTGTAAGGTAATATACATACTATACACACTGGTTTTCACCCTCATTTTTTCATTTAACAACATATCTTGAAAACATTTCCTATCATTACGTACAGAGCTTCATTTTTTATCAGCTTCATGCATTTCACTGTATGGATATGACATAATTTACTAAATTATCCTCTTACCAATAGAACTTTAAATGATTTCCAATCTATAGCTATTACAAATAACGCTGCCTTGATTAATTTCAGAAATACATCATTTCACAGGTGTGTAATTGTCTCTGCAGGATAAAGTCTTAGACGTTAAATTGTTAGGTCAAAAGACACAAGTACATGTAATTTTGATAAATTGTGTAAATTGCCTTCCACAGAAGTGATATTATTTTAAAAACCCTAGGAATACACTTAAAATGAAATAAACAAAAATCTATATGAAAGAAACATTAAAATGATACTGAGGAATACAGAAGAGGCTGGAATACTCCACCTCCTATGTAGTATTCTTGCCAAAAAATGAATAGGTGAACATGTTAACATCACGGGTATATAGGTCAGCAAAATCCAGACTGTGGGAAACTCTGCAGGACAACTGAACTAGTTTCAACAAATAAAACACAGGAAAAAAGGACACTGAGAGTGGGGGAGGGAGAGAGACAGATGCCTTAAAAGAGACTTGAGAGGCTTATCAACAAATTGCAATGCCTGGACTTCATTTCGATCCTGGCTAAAACAAACTACAAAAATAATTCGTGATATTATGAGACAACTATAGGAAAGGACTAGGATACATGGAAAGTGCTACATTATTCTTGGATGTTGTTGTACTGTTGTGTGCCTTCAAATCTGCTCGGACTTATAGTGACCCTAAAGACAGAGTAGAACTGCTCCATAGGGTTTCCTAGGCTATAATCTTCATGGGAACAGATTGTCAGGTCTTCTGTGGAGCAGCTGGTGGGTGCAAACCACCAACGTAGCAGTTAAGTGCTTAACCATTGTGCCACCAGAGCCCCTTATTACTTTTGGACAGGAATATTGAATATTGTAAAGATGTCAGTTATCCCTATATTAATCTGTACATTTATTGCAATTTCAGTAAAAAATAGAAATTTTAAAAATATTAGACAAGCTAATTCTAAAAAATTAAAGAGTATAAAAAAATTAAGAAGAATAGTAAGGAAAATTCTGGGGGGAAAGAACAGTCATGAGATCTTAAAACACGTTAAAAAGAGTTAACTAAAATAGAGTTGTATGAAATAAATTTCATATATGATAATATATGGCATTTCAAATCAGGGGGTAAGAGAAATTATTGAGTAAGTGACAACAGGATATCCATGTATAAAAAAAATAAATGCAGACCTTGTACTTCAAATATAAAATTCCAAATAGATGAAAGTTAAAAGTGAAAAAAAAAAAAAAACTGTAAAATTACAGGAAGAAGTATGGTTAAGAGCTCAGCTGCTGATAAGACGTTGGCAGTTCGAATCCACCAGCCGCTCCTTGGAAACACTATAGGGCAGTTCTACTCTGTCCTTTAGGGTCTCTATGAGTCAGAATTGATTTGACTGCAACAGGTTTTTTTTGGTTTTATATATTTTTTAACAGATTCATATGTAAATATATGTACATATTTACACATATATCTTTTCATATGGTATATATATAATGTGCATAATATATTTAGATATGTATATTGAATTGGAAAAGACCAAAGTATGACAAAGACCCAGGAGGCATAAAAGAAAAGACTAATAAATAGACTATGCTGAAATAAAAAATAATATATATAAGCAAAGTGAAAAGACAAATGGCAAACTGAAAAATCTGAAGTACAGGCGAAATGATAATTACTCTACAGAGGATATCTAAGAATCAATAAGACCAAGAAAAAGCCAATACAAAAATAGGCTATACCGTGAATAGGATATGAATAAACACTTCACTGAAAGTAATTACAAATGGCTCTTACACATAAAAACACGGTCACACGTTTCCATAATTATTAATTAAGACTACACTGTAGTACCATTAGTCATTTATCAGACTGATAAATGTAAAACGATTTTTTTTAAAGACCTAAATTCTTAATATTAGAGAATGACTCTAAGGCCATTTGACTTGTGGAAATAATGGACGGGGGCAAAAAGTAGTAAAGTCTTACAAGTTACAGACCATGCCTATAATCTATAGGGTTGGGGTGTTATGGTTTCAACTCACTCATGCAAAGGTCACAATGTCAGATGATTTCTGTCATCCAGCATGCAAATGAAAAACTAGAACAAGCAAAAATTTAAGGTCTTTAATTAGTTAAAGATAAAAATTCAAAAAGATACTCTTTTGGTATTGATGCTTGTATACTCAATTCAGAGGGACAGGCCTCCATCCCTCTCCCAGGATGTTTATTTTGATTTTATATACAATTCTAATGTACAGACTTGTATTTATTTTGTTTTCCTATCTCTAGCAATAAAAACAAAAAAAGAAAAGAAGGAGTGGCTCCTAGTGACAGGCACACTGACTTTAGGAAGAAGAAGCAAAAAGGGGAAAAGCTATGCACATCAGACATAAGGCTGTAAAATCTGGGACCATTAACTATACAGGCATTTCTTATGAAGATCCTGGTATTACTACATTTAGTGCTAGATACTCAAGACGATGTCATTGAACCATCTCAAAAACATTAACTCACTTGGTTCAGTAACTTCCCAATGGACGTGCATAACATATTTAGAACTATAGAAGCCACCTAAAATGAAATATTGGAATGTTTAATAGGGTAAGTTTCAGCTGTCTAGAAAACTCAACGGTGGATAAACAAATTTCGTCTTGGATGCAGCTAACTGTGCTATTACTGTTAAAAAACAATACATTCACATTTGTGTGCTTTTTTTTTTTTAACTCACAAGTCAGATTTTTCACCTTTCACTAATCCTGAGTCAGAAGTAAGACACTTAACTGAACAATTACTTACAAAGGTTTACATTTATGACTATTGTCCCAGAACATGGCCACACGTCATATTTCAAAATTATTTGATTTTGCATAATTATGTTAACAGAAAAATTATGCTCATATTTGAATCTACAAGGCTTAATAAATAGCAGCAGACACTACCATCTGTTGGTTTTTGTCCTCAGTATCTGTGGCAGGAAGGCTCTATAAGGTCAATTTTCTTTTGGGTTGTGGTGCCTTTGAAGTTCCTCACTTTTTAGCCATTAAAATTGATAGCATTTTGAAACTCTTCAAGTGTTTTTTGCAATAAAGCTATCAGACAACAAAAAGTGTCCTCCAGGGGGTGAGTTATTTTAAGATTTAGCGCCTGGTATGATTAGATATTGTGTGTGGTTGCTAAGGATCATTAAGACCATTAAATACGTGGTAAAAATTCCATATTAAACGGCTTCTGGGAGAGCATAATTCATTCAGAATGACATGACTTTGACATGTTTTTATAACCTATCATTAAAAAGGGAGACAATAAAACTATTTCTCTACATCAGCATTTCTGTGTATGCTGTGGGGCCTTTTGCATCAGAATACAGAGACTGGGGCTTACCTACCTCCTAAATCAGAAAACCTAGACATGGGCCCCAGCTATGTCTATTTTTAAGATATATTTCAGATGATGGTTAAAAAAAAAAACAAAAAACAAGTTGATAGGATACAACTAGGATCTGCCTGTCAGTAAGACTGACTAAAAAAAGGCAGTCGTGGTGTGAGAGGAATGGGGAGGAAGACGTACCTGAGCACTAATTATAAGCAAGGCACTTTCCAAGCTAGCTCATTTATTCATTTACAATCTAGTGACTGTGATTTACCATTCTTTCTAAGATCATTGTTTATAGCTATCCCCTCCCTGGACTGCAAGCTCCATGAGGACAGGAAGCACGTCTGTTTCACTCACCACTGGCTAGACCTAGCCCACTGCTTGGCCCAAGTCCACTCTCAATACATGCTGAGTGAATGATTTAGGCATAATTATGCCCACTTTATAGATGAGCAAACTGAGACTCAGTGACTTTGGATGGGCTGCTTAAAACCATATAGTTTATAACCATTGTTGTTGTTGTTAGGTGCTGTTGCGTCAGTTCTGGCTCGTTGTGACCCTTGTGTACAACAGAACAAATCACTCCCCGATCCTGTGCCATCCTCACAATCGTTGCTATGTTTGAGCCCATTGTTGCAGCCACTGTGTCAGTCCACATCGTTGGGGGTCTTCCTCTTTTTTGCTAACCCTCTATAATCATTAAACCAAACCTGTTACCATGGAGTCGATTCCAACTCACAACGACCCTACAGGCCAGCGTAGAATTGCCTCACAGGTTTCCGAGGAGGAGGTTGTGGATTCGAACTGCCAATCCTTTTGGTTAGCAGCCAGGCTCTTAACGATGATGCCACCAGGCCTCCCTATAATTGTTAGCAGAGAGTAAATCAGGTCTGGCTCTTAAGCCCAGGCCCCTTTCCCACACCATCCCCTCCTTGTCAATTTGTTTGTAAAGGAGACCTACATCTCTTTTGCCTATTAAACACTCAAACACTCAAAATCCCCTATGATAGAGTTTATTCAGAAAATAAAATAATTACATGGATATTAGAAGGAAGAGTGCTCCAATTTTAAATAAAAAGATTAGGAAAGCTTCCTGTGCCCAGTGAAGGGTTTTTGAAAAAAGACTTCAAAAGGAAGACGAGGAGCCTCAGATATCTATGTGAAGAGGTCAGGGATTGCCAAGTGCTGAGGATGGTGTGTGTTTGAGGAGTCTGAATGTCAGCAAGAAGACACGGATGGCGTGAAGGTGATGAGGACAGTGAGTGAAAGCCTGACTGTTGTTGCTGTTAGTTGCTGTCGAGGTTGGGTCAAGTCCAACTCATGGTGGCCCCATGTGTTACAAAGTAGAACTGCGTCATAAGATTTTCCTAGAGGAAATCTTTGTAGAAGTGAATTGCCAGGCCTTTCTTCTCCAGTGTTTTTGGGTGGGTTCAAACTACCAACCTTTAGGTTAAGATGAGCACCACCTAGAGACCTGAAAGCCTGATTAAATGGAGTTAAGACAGAATGGGAAGAATCAAGAAGCAGGCCAAAAAAAAAACTCTTTTTTTTTTTTGCCTGATTATTATTATTTTTAAAATTTTTTATTGTGGTAAAATACATATAATGAAATGTGTTAATTTAATCATTTTTATAGATATAATTCAATGACATTAATTACGTTCATCATATTCACCATGAGTCAGAATCCACCCGAAGGCAACTAACAGCAACAGGTTGTGCAACAATTGTAACTATCCATTTCCAAATTCTTTCATCACCCTTAACAGAAACTCAGTGCCTCTTTAGCAGTACCTTATCATTTCCCCTTCCCAACCAACCCTGGTGTCTTAGTTATCTAGTTGCTGCTGTAACAGAAATACCACAAGTGGATGGTTTTACCAAAGGGAAATGTATTCTCTCAGTCTAGGAAGCTGGAATTCCTGGTACCACAGCGGTTAAACGTTACAGCTGCGAACCAAAAGGTTGGCAGTTTGAATCTACCAGGTGCTTCCTTGGAAACTCTAAGGGGCAGTTCTAATCTGTGCTATAGGGTCGCTATGAGTTGGAATTGACTCAACAGCAACGGGTTAGTCTAGGAATCTAGAAGTCTGAATTCACGGTGCCTGCTCCAAGGCAAGGCTTTCTCTGCCTGTTGGCTCTGGGGGAAGGTCTTTGTCATCAATCTGTCTCTGGTCTAGGAGCTTCTCAGAGCAGGGACCCCAAGTCCAAAGGACATGCTTTCCTCCTGGTTCTTCATTCTTGGTGGCATGAGGTCCCCTTGTCTCTCTGCTCGCTTCTTTTATATCTCAAAAGAGATCGACTCAAAATACAACTTAATCTTGTAGATTGAGTCCTGCCTCATTGCCATCATAGAGGTAACACTTACAACACTCAGGAAAATCACATCAGATGACAAAATGGTGAACAATCACACAATACTAGGAATCACAGCCTAGCCAAGCTGACACATTTTGGGGGGACACAATTCAATCCATAACACCTAGTAACCACTAACAAACTTTAGTTTCTATGCATTTGCATATTCTAGATGTTTCATATAAATGGGATCATACAATATTTGTCCTTTTTGTCTGACTTATGTCACTTATACTGTTTTCAAAGTTCGTCTATGTCGTAGCATGTGTCGGACCTTCAGATGTCTTCAGGACTGATTAATATCCCTTTGCATTTATGTCCCACATTTTGTTTATTTATTCATCTGGGCATGAACACTGGGTTGTTTCCACCTTTTGACTATTGTGAATAGTGCGGCAATGAACGTTAGTGTACACAGGTCTGTGTTTGTGCTTTCAGCTCTTTTGGGTATATACCTAGGAGTGAAGCTGCTGAGTCACATGGTAATTCTGTTTAACTTTTAGAGAAACAACCACACTGTTTTCCACAGTGGCTGCACCATTTTATAATCTCACCAACAGTGGATGCGGGTTCCAAATTCTCCACATCCTCACCAACCTCTTCCATTTTTCTGATAACAGCCATCCTAGTGGGGGATGAAGCAAAGCCAATTCTTTCGATGAGCAGAGAAATGGGTGGTAGTTGGATGGAGAGGGGGCAGTCCAGAGGAGGTTTTCTTTGTTTGCTTGTTTAAGATAGGAGAAAAAAGAAGCATGTCTGTTTCCTAGTAGGATGATCCAGGAGAGGAGGGAACCGGATGATTCAGGAGAGACAAGAACTGTGAGGTGTTGAGAACAGTGGGGTTCTGAGTCTGGCAGAAAGGATAAAAACTAGCACACAAGTAGAGGTGTTGGCCTTAGAAGTACAGACAACGGATCTACAGAAATGGAAGAAAAAGCAAAGTATATATAGAGTACAGAAACTTCTACCTAGGAAGATGTGGTAGTGGCAAGCTGTGGAAATTTTCTTCTGATGGGTTTCCTTTTCTCCGTCAAATAGGATGCAGGGTTATTAGCTGAGAATGAGGCTGGGGAAGAGGTGCTGGAGAACCTGATTGCAAGAATGTTTTTCAGCCTTCTACTTGTATATAAGTATTGCACTTGGTATTTCTGCTTAAACATATGGAAATATCCTAAACATAGACTCTTGCCAAAGCCATGTTACTCATCTTTGGTTGGAATTGACTTGGCAAGTAAACTGCACAAGTAATAAATTTGGGGGAAAAAAAAATGCAGATCGAAAACTTTCTCATCTCTTCTCCCTTATATTAAGAATTTATTTTTTCAAAATTATTTCATGTTCTGAGTGTCACTGAGAAATTTAGTAGATCACTGAGCTGCATCGCAGAAGTAGTTTCCCAACTGTAATTTAATTAGAAGGGTAGTAACCAAGTTTTACCATATGGGCCTGCCAGATAAAATCAATGCAATATAACTTTGAAGAAGGCATCATTGCAAGTGTCAAAGCACAGTTTTATGAGCAATGAAAGCTATCATTTACGCACGAGAAATCACTGATGTTTTATGAAGTTAGGACATCAACAGAATATTCAAGGGTTAGAGGGTTAATGTAGAATGAGTAATTCTGTTGAAAAATAACATACTATCTAAAACACTCATAAGTCAGATAATAAAGATATTACTCACTATTCCCTCACCCCACACACCAATCAAATGTTAGGCTAACATGGTTCAAAGTTTTATACAAATACAAGTTTTGATACAATAAATGGCTATAATTTAGGAAACTACTATAATTTGGCTTTATTAACAGAGAATCTAGGAAAATTCATCAGCCATTAAATAGAGGCCTGGAGTCCCTGGGAGGTGCAGTTAACATGCTCCCTGCTAACGAAAAGGTACCTCAGAAGAAAGGTCTGGTGATCTACTTCTAAAAATTAGCCATTGAAAAATCCCGTGGAGCACAGACCTACTCCGACACACCTGGGGTCATTCACACGGCAACTGCTTTATCTTTTTTATTTTAAGTTTTTAACCTGGAGACCATGAATAATTTAACAAGCTGAAAGTCATTGCTGGACTTTCAGCTTGTTACTTGGATTCTTCCAGCCTCAAAGCTCTTGCAACCCAGTGATCGGTCTTGTCTTGCAAGGGAAAACTTACAGCAATGACTGCGCTCCCCAACGTATTAAGTGTATTATTCGATGTTTGCAGGCAGGTTCAGAACAAAACCTCACACCTGAATAAACCTTCTAACAGACACTGAATATTTCACCCTCTCGGTCAGGTTGAAGAGGTCTCTTGCACAGGCCAAGAGGTCATCTCCCTAATTGTGCATCAGGAGCAGCTGCTGCGCTAGTACTAACTCATGCTCAAGAGCAGATTCATATATTTCATTTTGCCACCAAAACAGTGGCACTCCAAAGCTAAAGATCCAAGAGTAATCACTCTGCAGAGAATAATCATCTGGTCTTGCTCTCCCTGAACCTGGCTACATTGTTATCTGCAGGATTGTTTTTATGAATGGCTTTTAAATGTTAATGTCTTCAATTTCCATGATGTTGAACTCAGTCTTTTCCTAGGCTAATTTGAACACAAGAGTGAAACTATATAATCTTTTGCCAGGTTACATAAATTCAGAAGAGATATTTCACTTAACCAATATATAAAGAAGAATCAAATGCACTGTGTTTGTTTAAGGTTTATTTAAGTAAGGAGTTTCTAGAATCCCTACTGATAGAAAACATTTAAACTAAAATTAATAACTAAATTATTTTCTTTGAAGTTTATTTGTAAGACAGGCAAGATACCCAATTTGAAGTAGGCTATAAGAACAGGGAACTCTCCTGTTCCAAGCTCACGGATTTACGCTAAGGCTGCATACTAAACCAGGGTTGTAGTGTCAGAAGATTGGCAGCCACACTTACTCACTGTCAGTGGCTTCTTACTGCCCTGGCGCCAGAACAGAGTGCCATGCTCAGGGTTCCAAAGCCAGGCAGGTACATTTTCTCTTGCCATTAGCTATTCAGCTGTCAGCATGCTCTTCTCCTACCAGAACCATTGTGACTTTGGTAAGATTCAATTGATAGAACCACACACAGGTATTAACAAGGCCAGCCAGTTGGACCACAGACATACACTGGCAGCAAGAGTAATTTAAGTTTGCCAGTGAGGCTGAATTTAAGTAGCACCTAAACAATCCCCAAAGCAAAGCTAATGTGAAGATAACAAAGTTTACTTTTAAACATCAGTCTGTGAATGGTCCTTCACCGGTAAAAGGGCACTAGATGGTCCGAGAGAAGTAATTAAAGAGACACGAGGATGCTGGGCTTCAAAGTCAATTTTATTGTACTCTCACTGCTATCCCTGCTTAGAATGATATTCCCAACTCTTTTCACTTGGTTTATTTCTTCTTGGTCCCTGCATGACACAAGTACTTTGTGATTGACTACTAACCTAAAGGTTGGTGGTTCAAACCCACCCAGTGGCACCATATGCTTCAAAACCCTATGGTGCGGTTCCACTGTGTAACACATGGGGCCGCCATGAGTCGGAATTGACTTGATGGCAACGGGTCTTAACTTCTACTTCTCTTTCATATCTCTCCTCTTTGAAGATGGCCCAACAAGTCATATTCATTTTTGTATGTACAGTGCTAAGCACAGTTTCTTGACTTGATGGTCTTACATGCCGTTGAGTCGGTTCCGACTTGCAGAGATCCTTTGTACAGCAGAATGAATCCCTGCCCGGTGCTGTGCCCTCCTCATAATAGTTGTTATGCTTGAGTCCACTGCTGTAGCCACTGTGTCAATCCATCTCATTGAGAGTCGTCTTCTTTTTTGCTGACCCTCTACTTTACCAAACATGATGTCTTTCTCCAGGGACTGATCCCTCCTGATAACATAGCCAAAGTATGTGAGATGAAGTCTTGCCATCCTTGCTTCTAATGAGCATTCTAGCTGTAATTCTTCCAAGAAAGATTTATTCATTCTTCTGGCAGTCCATGGTGTATTCAATATTCTTTGCCCACACAATAATTCAAAAGCATCAATTCTTTTTTGGTCTTCCTTATTCAAAGTCCAGCTTTCACACACATACAGGGCAACTGAAAACACCGTGACTTGGGTCAGGCACACCTTAGTCCTTAAAGTGACATCTTTGCTTTTTAACACTGGAAAGAGGTCTTTAGCAACAGATTTGCCCAATGCAATGCATTGTTTGATTTCTTGACTGCAGCTTCCATGGGTATTGATTATGGATCCAAGTAAATGAAATCCTTGACAAATTCAATATTTTCTCCATTTATCATGATGTTGTTTAACGGTCCATTTGTGAGAATTTTTGTTTTACTTATGTTGAAGTGTAATCCATACTGAAGGCTGTAGTCTTTGACCTTCATTAGTAAGTGCTTCCAGTCCTCTTCACTTTCAGCAACTTCACTAACTAACCAGTCTTACCTATGGCAAGTCTCTTACTCTGACTTGCACTAAGGCTTGGAATTGGTCAAACTGGGTCAGTCATGGTTGATGAAATAAAACTGAAACAGACCCAAATTTTTACAATTTGGGTGACCTGGAACAGGAAAAATTACAGGTCGAAGCCCTGGAACGGGAGACTTAGAAGAGGCGTAGTGAGCAGTTTCAAGAGCCTGATGAGTGAGATTGGTTTATTGGCAGGACAGTGGAGAGCAACACATATTCAAAATGGCACAGTCATCTGTCTGCCATCTTTGAGAGGGGCACCATTTATTCCAACTCTGCTCAAAAATCCAATGGGCAAGAGACTTGGTAGATATGCAATGCATATGCTACCCTTGTTTTCTAAGAGGGAGATTAGGTTTTTAGCAGGGCTTCGGCCCATAAGTTTTCCCATTCTGGTTATTGTTCTGATTCACCCAAATTAAAAAAAAAAAACAAAAAAACTCTGGTCTATTCCAGTTTTGCTTCCTCAGCCATGGCTGAACTGGTTCGAAGCCCTGGCTTGAACTCAGTTTCTAAGTCTATAAATGGGCATAATAATGCCTTATCCCCCTTCTTTGTGAAGTAGTTATAAGCATAAGACAGTAAAGCCCGGCAGGCATTGTAGTGAGGAAAACAGGGTCTAACAGAACATCTGGGTCCATAATGGGCAGCCTTTGGCAAGTTACTGATGTCAAGTGGATCAAAACATCTTGTCTATCTCTTAGGCTCCTGTTATAAAGGGCCATTCAAATATCAGAAAGTGCTATAGCTTTTTAAAAAATCTATTTTAAAAATATTTTTAATTTTAATTTTGAAATAATTTTAGACTTAAAAAGATATTGAAAAAGATGACCAAGATTTTCCATATGCCTTTCACCCAGATTTTCCCAACGTTAACGTCTTACTTAACATATTGCAAAAATATCAAAACCAAGAAATTAACATTGACACAATGCTATTAAGTAATATATAGATACTGTTCAAATTTTGCCAATTCTTCCACTAACGTCCTGTTTTAGCCCTGGATCCTACTCAGGATCGCACACTGCCTTAGTTGTCATGTCTCCTTAGTCTCCTCCAGTCTGGGAGTTCTAGTTCTTCTTTGTCCTTCATGACCTTGACACTTTAGAAGAGTACTGGCCAGATGTTTTACAGAACACTGGTCAATTTGGGATTGTCTGATAAAAAAAAAAAAAAAAAAAATTTTTTTTTTTTTTTGATATTTTGTCCTTAATAAATTCAGGTTAAGTAAGAACAGCATGATACCAGGTGGTAGATGATTTTGATATGTCTCCTAGTTACTGGTTTTGTTAACTTTGACCATTTCGTTACAACAGTGTCTGCTAGTTTCTCTATTGTAAAGTTACTATTTCCCCCTTTGTAATTAATCAGTATCTTGTACAGCAATAGACTATGCAAATATTCTGTTTCTCACCATACTTTTGACCACTGATTTAACATCACTGATTACTCTTATCTGCAATAATTACTAACACATTATCTTAGTTATCTAGGGCTGCTATAACAGAAATACAAGTGGATGGCTTTAACAAACAAATTTGTTCTCTCACAGTTTAGGAGGCTAGAACTCAGAATTCAGGGCACCAGCTCCAAGCAGAGGTTTTCTCTCTATCCGCTCTGGGGGAAGGTCCTTGTCATCAATATTTCCCTGGTCTAGGACCTTCTCGGCACAGGGACCCAGGGTCCAAAGGATGTGCTCCACTCCTGGATCTTCTTGCTTGGTGGTAATGAGGTCCCTCTCTTCTCTGCTCACTTCTCTCTTTTACATCTCAAAAGAGATTAACTCAAGATACAATCTAATCCTGTAGACTGAGTCCTGTCCCTTTAACATAACTGCTTCTATTCCTGTCTCATTAACATCATAGAGGTTAGGATTTCAACACATAGGATAATCATATCAGATGACAAAATGGTGGACAACCACACAATACTGGGAACCATGGCTTAGCCAGCTTGACACACATTTTGAGCGGACACAATTCAATCCTTAACACATGTTATTTTCCAAATGGTGATTTTTCTCCTTCCATCAATCTTTTTACATTTATCAATAGGAATACTACTGTAAGGAAGAGCTGTCCCTCCTCTCCCATTTATTTATGTATACAATTTTTTTTTAATTTATATCTAGTATGTACAGGTATCTATTTTATTCTAAGGGTTATAATCCATTGCTATCACTATGTATTTTATTACTCAAATTGTCCCAGATTTTTTATGGCCTTTTTTGATGGTACAACTCACATAGATAAATGTCTTACTAAAAATCAATCTCATTCCAAGAAATGTCTGTTTGGAGATGTGACATACGAAAAAAAAAAACTGCAGTGGATTAATTACTTTTCTGTGTGGCCCTCCTAGCCATGGGCTTGTAACTCCCACACAGGTGATTGTGTGATAGGGTAATTGTGGCCTGTGAAGGGGATTGGTCAGTTTTGCCTTAAAAGAGAGCCAGTTCCAGAGCAGAGAGGAGGAGACTACAACCAAGGAGGCAGAGACCAGCAGCAGAGACCCAGCAGCAGGAGATGGCATGGCAGCTGGGCTTCCTGGCCCACAGAAAGAGAAAGATAAGTGCGTTTGGGCAGGGACTGAGGGCCAGGGAGAGGCGTGCCTGTGAGCACAGCTGGGGAGAGGCTTTCCTGACGGGAAAACTGTATCCTGAGTGTTCCTGAGCCTGAATTGTAACTGTTAGTTCCCTAATAAACCTCATAATTGTGAGTATGGTCTGTGAGTTCTTTGTGGCTATTGCAATGAATTATCAAACCCAGTAGAGAGTGCTGTGGGCGGGATGGTTGGTATCAGAACTGCTAAAGATGGTGGAGAGAGGAGGCTTGTCTGGCCCCCGCCTCATAAGAATCAGCCTTGGGTTGTTGATCCTGGTTCTCCTTCCCTGTTATGGGGTTGGAGGAGGTCAGGCACGTCCCCCATGTATTTTTACAAAAATTAACATGTATAGCTAGAGAAGAAAAAAAAAAAAAGCCTGGTGTATCAGGGGACACAGAGCACCGTATCCAGAAACAGTAAGCTCCAAGGATGAAAACAAAAGACTATACGGATGCAGAAGCTCAGAGTACTGGGTATCACTGACTCCCTGACATTTGTGCTTTGGCTATAGATGAGGTACTCTGGAAACTGGCAAGAAGGGGGTGTAGGAACGTTTACCTCCCTGACTATAGTGTAGTTCGTGTGAACATACATAGAGCAGCAGGAAGTCTGATTACGACTCTACCTCATGATATGTGTGTATGAGACAGAGAGAATGGAACCAAAAGAGAGATTGCTTTTTAGATATCATCAACTCAAGCTACTTTAAAAAAAAATGAGTAAGAACTTTAAGAATATAGTTAAAATCAACCTCATGTATGTTTTTATAACACAAACCAATATACAACAGCAGGATATATGAATTCCTTTACTCATGTCTGTTCATAAAACCATTTAGTAATTTATCACACACATTCATATTTTCAATATGATGTGTGCAGACGCTATGGATATAAATATAAATCAAACACTAAACACTTCAGCAAACTTGCAGTTTAGTGGACCGGAGGGCCTTTCAAACAGGTGGAATGTTCCAGATGGTCTTAGGAAAACCTCTGGTCTTCTTCACTAAAATGGAAGAGTTGCTCTTTGATCTCTAAGACTCTTTCCAGTTCTAAAGTCATTTGATTCTGTGATTCACTTACTTGATTTAAAGGTTGCTGCTCAATGTGCCTTTTTCTCTAAATATCCTAATCAGTAATAGATTCACTTTTCTTCCTTTAATAAATCCTTTGTAGCTGTTTAAAATACTCACTGAATCTCACAGAGCTGATTCCCCGCGGGTGGAAAACCTCATTTACACAGAGTCACCAAGTTTATTTTTCATACAGTGGCATAGACTTGTGACATAATGAAGAGTCAGCCGAGACTCAGCAAACATTACTTTTAAAGTCTGAGGCAGACAGTTCGTTGCATGTTGTAGCTACTCAGTTTTTTTCTTCTTTTGATTAATGAAAATCATATCGCTAATGTAAATAATTGTGGTGGTGGACTAGAAACTGCTTTCATGGCTGTGACTGCCATATTCATTACAAGGGGCATACATATGCTTATCTACATCTTCCAAGACAAGAAAGATGATTTATTTTAAGACTGAATACCAGATATGTTTGTTTGGAAGTTTAACCAAGAAAACAATTTTAGAGAATCAGCAACACCTTCTTGCTTTAAGCAAAAAAGCAAAACAAAACAAAACCACCAAACCCATTGCCATCAAGTCGATTCCCAGTCATAGCGACCCTATAGGACAGAGAGAACTGTCCCATAGGGTTGCCAAGGCTATAATTTTTTGGCAGAAGCCTGCTACATCTTTCCCCAACAGATCGGCTGGTGGTTTCGGACCGCAGCCAAGTGCTTAACCACTGTACCACCAGGGCTCCTTCCTGATAATACAGGCTGCAGGTTTATTAATCACCTATTATTACAGCAATACCAGAATCTCAGAGATTACAGAGAAGAAAAGTGAAAACAGATGAAAAGTTTTTTTTTAAAGACTGTTTATGCCTTATGAAAAATTTTACGTTTTACATTTGCTGCAATTCCAAATATGCGCAGTCACTGATCTTAGTGGGCAGTGAACAAAGTACTAGTACCAACCACAGTACCAACCACGTGGTTCCCTTTCTCTCCCACGTTCTTTACCTAAAATGGTAGCTCTTTCTACAAAGATAGCTGGGTCACAATAGGCTTGTTCGAAACAGTTTAAGACTGTCATTAAAAAAAAAAAGAGGGAACAGATCTTCACTTGTAAATCAAGTTTAAAATATTGAATCTACCAATATCCTTGGTCACCTGCCTATTCCAAGTCAAGGGTGAAAGTGTGTTGCAGATTAAAAAAATCTGAAATTACAAGGAGGTCAGATTAGAGTGGTCATCACAATTCAGTGTATTTTCTTTCAGGGTTTATTGATTAGGAAGTGCTTCCAAACTATCATTCTGAAACATACCATGGAATAAAATGTAACTTTTTTTTTCCTCCTACAGATGAATTTATGAATGTAGATATGGGTTTATGTGCCAGTGCTATAGTGAGAGCTATGATCCAGAAACTGCTAGGAAAACTGAAAGGCTAGAGTAAAGGTCAAGAAGAAACTGCATCTGTTGAATAAGTATGTTTTAGAGATATCAGATCAGATAAGAGGATAAGAAGGGAGCTAACAAAGATGTTTGTGAACAGTAAGAAAGGAAGAAAAGAAGTAACTCAGGGAGACCAACTAGGTGAACAGTGAGAGGGAAAGAAAAATGCTGACAGGAATCCAGGAAGTATTCAGCCACTTGGGTTGGAGAGGCCAGGAAAGGTGCATTTTAATCCTGAATTCCATGGTGGACATGCAGACCAGCAACAAAGGGTTGAGAAACTCTGAAGTGGAAGAAAACTACAGGATTTAGCTAATCAAATCACAAAGCACCTTAGAGTAGCAGCCTGAAAATGAGTTATGCTATCTTTTTTTTTTTTATCACTAACCAGGAGCCCTGGTGGCGCAGTGATTAAACATTAAGCTGCTAACTGAAAGGTCAGCATCTGGTGATCTGCTCCCATAAAGATTCCAGAACTCATTGCCATTGAGTCGTAGTGACTCAGTGATCTACTCTTAGTTCTATCTGTCCTATAGGGTTTCCAAGGAGCGGCTGGTGGATTCAAATTACGGATCTTTTTTTAGCAGCCAAGTTCTTAACCATTGCTAAAAAGGGTAGGAAACCCTACGGGGCAGTTCGACTCTGTCCTACTCATAGGGTGACTATGAGTCAGAATCAACTTGACAGCACACAACAATTAAACAAGGAATAAGAGTGTGTTCAATTAACTTACCTTCACAGATGTAGCTCTAGTAAGTAGTTGTTTTGCTTCTATTGGGTTAATCTGATTAGTGACAGTCCCAAAGTGTACCCTCAAAATGTGAAAATTCAGATTTTGCACTGTGGATTTCCTTAAAGCCAAGTCATAAACCTTAAATTTTACTGTATGTTGACATTTAAAATATTAAAATTTGAACAACATCCATATTCTATAGAAAGCATAGCCTAAAGCTGCAACTTGTGAAAATATATGCTCCATAGAAATAAGTAGGGCACTTAGAACTGCTTAAATATTTCAAATTTATAAACAACCAAAATGCTTGTAAACATTTTACAATTATAGACCAGTAGAGGGCTTTAAGAGGCACTTCCATCTATTCTAATTGCTGAAGTTGCTTCTCTGTAGCCCAGGGTCTGGCTGTAATGTGTGGTTCTATTGGCTGATGAATTCTCACTTCCCCTATTTCTGGGATTTGTGGACATCCTGTGGTGATTCTAACCCTCATCCTTTTCTCCCTCCTGGATTTCATGCCTAATTAACTGATATAAAAATGATTGCAGAGCTCACAAATTCTTAAACTGACATAAAACAAAGGTAAATGTGGCATAACTGAGTCTCTTCTAACCACAGGCACTGGGAATATAAATATTTCACTTTAAAAAAGTTTGAAGTAAGTTAATACACGATTTTGCAGAGTAAGAAATGTATATCTCCCATACACTTTTTTTTTTTTATTTAATGTGGGCTAGAGACTGTCTTTAGCATTAAATCCAAAGTAATATACCTACAGGAACACTCCATGAAATACGTTCTGCTATTTCTTACCAAAAAAAAGACAGTAGCAACACTTGTATTCATTCTGCAGTTGTTGTTTTTGAAAAACATTTTGCCTAAGGACATTGACAGTCTTCTCACATAGTCCTCATTTATTAGCTCTTATTCCAGTGATGCTGGTTACAGGCAAGATTTAGAAACATGTTTCTCAACCTTTTCTTTGCTTCAGCATACCTGACGAATATGATACATTCCTCATTAGAAATAGCCACCCTACAGTAGGCTGAGGAGGTAAGGTACAAGTTAATGTACTTTGCAAAAAGCCTCAGAGGTTATTCTAACACACCCTCTTACTGCCCCCGACTCCTCAGTCTTCACTGGGGCCAGCACTTCTGAAAATCAGTGGTATAAAAAATGTGGGAATTGTGTTTCAAAAATGGCATTAGTATTTTTTAGTACCTACCGTGTACTGGGTGGAAACCCTGGTGGCACAGTGATTAAGCACTACAGCTGCTAACCAAAAGGTCGGGGGTTTGAATCCTTGGAAACCCTATGGGGCAGTTCTACTTTGTCCTGTAGGGTCGCTTTGAGTTGGAATCGACTTGACGGCAATGGGTTTGGTCTGGGTACGTACTAGGCACTTTCTATGTTTTCTTTTATTAAATGCCTCACAGCATCACGAGAAAGAAACTTTGTGAAAGAGGAAACAGAAGTTCATTCATCGAACAAACACATTTAAAACATCTACAACTGTCAAGCCGTTTGCAATCGGCTGCTAACCTAATGGTTGACAGTTCTACCCGTCCAGCAGCTCAACGGAAGGAACGCCTGGTAGACTGCTTCCACAAAGATTACAGCCAAGAAAATCTTACGGAGTGGTTCTGTTCTGTAACACGTGGTTGCCATGCGTCAGAATCAACTTGACGGCAATTTTTTTTTTTGGGGGGGTGGGTATTTACCAGGCACCTTTCCAGGCACTGGGGATACAGCATGAACAAAACAAAGCACCTACTGTTCAAAAACTTACAATCTAAAGGCTCAGAAAAGTTAAGTGTTAACTCACCCAAAATGAAGATGGAATTTGAAACCGGCCCATGTTCCCTGTACTGTTCCACACGTCCAGAAGCCCCTCACCATCATATTCTCTTCCGAACAATCTGGTTTTCCTCAAACACCAACATCTAAGATGGACTGTTTTTCATTTCAAGCAAATAGCATCTAATTTGTACTGGGCACCAGATACAGTTAGGAACAAACTCGACAAGGTCCCTGCCCTCATGGACCTTACATTGAACAAACACACATATGAGAATCTAATTGCAAACTGTGTTAAGCACAATGAAGAAAAACTACTGTGCTATGTACCTTAAAGAATACTAGGGGCCTATTTTACAATTCTCTCCTTCCACGTGGATCACCCAGGTTTCATTCCTGGCCAGTACACCTCAAGCACAGTCCCTACCCATCTGTCAGTGGAGGCTTCACCCAACTCTGTTTGCTATGATGCTCCACAGGTTTCAGTAGAGCTTCTAGACTAAGATGAACTAGGAAAAAAGGCCTGGAACCTACTTTTGAAAAATCAACCAATGAAAACCCCCTGGCTCACAAGGGTTCAATCCCCAGTCGATCGTGGGGATGGTATAGAACTGGGAAGTGTTTTGTTCAGTTGTGCATGGGTTGCCATGAATCAGGAGCTGACTGGACAATTTTAGATTGGGTATGGGATCAAGAAATGTCTCTCTGAGCAAGTGCCATTTAAGCTGAGCACTGAAGGACAAGCAGAGTGAAGCAGGTGAACAGTACTCTAAACAGAGGAAAAAAGGCCCTGAGGCAGGAAATAGGTCTGCAAATGTGAGAAACTGAAAGAAGTCAGTGAACAAAAGGGAAGGATAAGGCTGGCTTAAGCAGGAAGGGGCCATGTCTTATACAGCCTTGTAGGCAGCAAGGATGCTGAATTTTCTCCTAAATGCAGCACAATTTAAGAAGCTGATATTCAGCGGATGGATTATGGGGAGTCTAGAGAGCAAAAAAAAAAAAAATTTTTTTTTTTTTTTTTTTTTAGAGAGCAAGCCTACAGACTAACTGGGTGGTTATTAAATAAGCCAGTTAAGTAGAGACAGTGGTTGAGGGAATAGGGTAGCTGGAATGAAGATAGAAAAGGAGTAGACACAGTTTCCGGACATACTTACTAAAGAGACATTTAGAAGTGAGTCAGGATGTCTCCCAGCTTTCTCCTGGATCAGCTGGGAGGGTAGAGGTGCCTTCACTGAGATAGGGAAAGCTAGACCAAAAGCAGGCAGGGGTGGAAGAGCAGTATCAGGGGTTTAATTTTGGACAGGTAAATCTGAGATGCCTATAAGACAGCCACTTAGAGAGTCAAGAAGAGGCTGCATAAACAGTATTAAGAGTTCAAGTACAGGTCCGGGGCAAAGATACATTTGGGAGTTGTTAGTACATTTAAGACTACCAGGATGGATGAGCTTTCCTGGAGAGTGTGGAGAAGAGGAAGCCTGTGGCCAAGCTCTGGGAAATCCAACCCCTGCAGGACTTCCAAGGATGAACAGAGAAAATGATCTTCCATGTGAGAACAGGGTCTGTCAGAAAGCAGGGTAGCAATACACATCTATGATTAACCTAGAAATGAAGCTATCTTTTAGTATCCATTGTAAAACCCTTTCCCAATTTGGAAGAACAGTATCCACGCTAGGATAGTTGATATATTAGGTTGAACCATGTGAATTGCCTTTTTTTTGGTAGGTCAAGTATAGTCAAATGTTTGCAATTTCACGAAGTTCAACCTACTACAAACACAATTTGGAAAAAACCCAAAATTTATATCGACAGGATATAGTTCTAAATTGCTGTCCTTTCCATACATGAAGGGAAACCCTGGTAGCACGGTGATTAAGTGCTACGACTGCTAACCGAAAGGTCGGCTGTTCAAATCCACCAGGCACTCCTTGGAAACTCTATGGGGCAGTTCTACTCTGTCCTATAGGTAGCTATGAGTTGGAATCGACTCGACGGCAATGAATTTGGTTTTTTTGGTTTGCTCCATACATGAAGGGCAATTTTTTGCTAATTTTAGGAGCCTCTTTTTTTTTTTTATTACCTTTGATACTGCGGGAGATAAAAAACAAATCATTCATGGTCATGCTGCATACCATTTAACAATTAGTTTTACTCTGACAGTCAAGCTGACAGCCTAAAGATGCCACTGACAACCTATCACATGTTCTGACTGTTGACGACCCCAATAATACTATTCTCCAATAAGTCTACACACGCAGCAGGGGAAGCACTTGCATTTTCACACATCTCAAATCTTCCATCTGGCTTTAAAAAAATCTCTGATTCCTACCCTTTCCTACTGAGTGGGGGGAGGACATTAATGGCATTTAAAGCAAAATAATGGCATAGATGACTGTTCTATAATTTAATCTTATCTTGGAGAGAGACTAAACTTCAAAAAATTATTCTGACATAGTTTGAATTACTTTGTATAATTACAGGTTTACCTCATTTTACCAAACATGTATTTCAAACAATTACGTTAATCTTTTAATAAACCAAAAACCAAAAAATCTTTTAATAGCATACTTTAAATTTACAAAAGGGCTCAGGATTTAAAGCTAGGATTACCAACTCAGATGCCTGCAGTATCTTGGCAGATAAAATGAATGGGTAAATTGGTCCAGGGTAATAGGGAGTAGAGATGTCTGTGGCAACTGGAGAGAGTATTCTTTGCCTAAAAAGTAGGTTTTCTTTGTTTGTTTTATTTTTATTTTCTAAAACAGGGACTCTGAAAACTCAGCTTAGTTGGCATGAGGTGAGGTGGGAGAATTTCAGTTTGCCAAGGTACCAGTTTGAGACACCCAATTCAAAATAACTTTGCAGTGGATTTTTTTTTTCCTGTATTATTAACAAACATGCTCTAGGTATTGTACAAAGTTAGAATTTTTAAAATGTTGGGTTTTTTTTTTTTTTAAAGGTCAGACCTGTAACGGTCCTGTTTTTTTTTTTTTTGTTTTGAGAATGTAGGTGACTTCCTAGTTGTTGAATGCAAGATACAATGCACAAACAAGGTATGGACCAACCTACAGAAATACAGAAAGGACTTGGGTGCCTTCTGAACTAATGATATTGTATTCTGAACTAACAATATTGCAGAACCATGTTTAGGCTAGAACCAAATGCAAACTCAGTACTACATGGTGATACCTGGGGCAACATATATAACTTTCGATGCTTCACTTTTCTCCTCTATGAAAAGGGGGGTATTTGGAATCAACTCAATGAGAGTGGGTTGGGCTTTTTTTTGGTCTCACAGGGTTGCTATAAAAATTGTGGGAGATAATGTATGTGTGTATGTAAAGATACTGCAAAGTACTTCTTATTAGCTGCCGACGAGTTGATTCTGACTCATAGGGACTCCATGTGACACAGTACAGCTGTCTCACTGGGTTTTTTATGCTGTAATCTTTGTAGGAGCAGATCAACAGGTCTTTCTCCTATGGAGCTGCTTGGTGAGTTTGAACCACCAACTTTTCAGTTAATAGCCAAGTGCTGAGCCATTGTGCCATCATTGCTTAGGTCATAGTAAAAGTCCAGTATCAGATAATCATAAAGTATTCTGGATTTCTCTGTGCACAACCCCCATTGCCTCCCTAAGAACTTGTACTGGCTTTTCACACACTAAGAATTGTCTCCATGTGATGTGCAAATAAATAGCAGGAACATATGGCTGTAAACCCATTGCTCAATGTTGTCTTCTCTATGATTTCATTACTTTCTACCTGCTGTCATCCTGTTTGTATTTTCCATGCTAAATGACAAGGTGGAAATAATACTTCTCATAGAAATTCTTGAATTCAACCTGGTAAGAAAGCCTACATAAGGTATAATTAGTCATTTCATATGTACATCTCTAAAACAAACCATTTCAACATTACCAAAACCAAACCCAACCTGTTGCCTTCAAGTCTATTCTGACTCATAGCGATCCTGTAAAATTGCCCCATATGGTTTTCAAGGACCAGCTGGTGGATTGCAACTGCCAACCTTTTGGCCAAGCTCTTAACTAAAAAAAAAAAGCTCTTAACTACTGCACCATTATTTTAGATGTTTGGGTAAAATATACATTTAGTTATGCACAGAAAGAACAAAACTTAGGTTTTCTTAATTTCTCTGAAAATAATTCATTCTGGCATTGTGTTTTGCCAACAGTTATGAATTTACTTCTCAAGCATCAAAATTTGGCTGGATTTGGGAGCTTACTTCTTGATTCTAAGGTGTGTTTCAGTGGGAATTGTGGATTCATTTGATCAATGAGCTACTCCTGTTACTGCTTTTCATTTATAAGTTATTCTAAATGGGACAAAGAAGAAAATATTTTTAAAAAATCTCAGTTGGTATGCTGTTTTAAAGTGAAACTGGGTATATGCTTTTAAGTTATCAGCCTTATAATTAAATGAGTGTCTTAACTGGTATAAATGATTACTCCAGCTTGTCATATGTGGTTAATGACTCTCAGTGATAAGGGTATTCATGCTAGTTGGCTAGATGAACATTGTTTCTACTGGCGTAAAAAGTATAACGCATCTTACTATGTTCTATTGCAGTTGAAAAACAGGTGTCAAACCAAACGTTTTCCAATTAGGGTGATATAGAAGGAAGGTGATACGAGAATAAAGTGGAGCAACAACAAAAACATCTATAAGGTTAAAAAGAGAGAAAATGAGACTCAATGTTTTAAAGAACAACGACTTTCTTAAAAGGCAAACATTTTTACGTGTTATGTCAATATCTCAATAAGCCACTGTTTTCTTATAATATGAAGCAGACTGAATTTAGATAATGAACACAACTGTTTTAAGACAAACAGATTAAATGCTTTAAGTTTTCAGCTGATTTGTGTTACTATTTGAAGTACTACAATTACTCTTTTTTCTCCTATTGCTCAGACTCACAAGGTTATAGTCATCCTTCCTCAGCTATTTTCTTCTCTCATCTTGAAGAGTTCACAAACTCAAATGTCTACACAGGCCAGGACGAAAGGTAAATGACCAAAATTAGCTCAGCATAAGACAACAGAAACAGTGGTGAACTGGCACACACAGTAAATACACATGTAAACCCCTATTGGCTGATTTTTGACCTGTTTGTTAATTCCTGCTCTGTAGCCAAGACAGAGACAAAAACTGTTGATTCTGTATCCCAAATCTCTCTTGAATCTGCATCATCATTGCTACCTCCCGGCCAGTGTCATCATCTTTGCTTCTTCCCAAGTCGATTTTTTTGTCTTTTCCTATTCTTAACTTTGCATGTGGACTTTTTTCCCTTGAATCCAGGTCTGACAGTCTGACACCAAAGGCTACGTTTACACTACTTTTCTAGATTGTTTTAGGTATTTTAATGTTATATGGCCAGTACAAACAGGCTCCTGGTTACTAAATCTGCATGGTTACCAAATCTACCTCTTTGATCAGATTAAGGCATTTTGCCTTGAATTTTTTTGTCTATTTATAAGACAAAAAAAAATTTATAATATAGCATATCTTTTTTTTTGTTTTTTATTTTTCATCTATTATTGCTTTGTCATCATTTTGCTTTAAACTGGTACTATTTTGCTTCTTTTGAACACAAAATAGATGGACTTTTTTTTTTTCTACCAGCATGGCAGCAATCTATCTTTCAATAAGGGGCTTAAGCCATCGGTAACTGTAATATATTTGTTTAGTATTTTGTCATTCTTACACTTTTCATTTTTTCTGTTTTGGATCACGTTTCCTTTGTTATTTGTTTTTAAACATATTTTCTGTCAATGCCAAAAATAAAAGCACAGCTATGACCCCTCCATTTTTAAGATGAGAAATTTAATATGCTTTCTTATACAGGCTCTTCTGTGTTTTTGAAATGATCTGGAGTATTTGATCCAGAACGTTAATTTTTTCCTACCACAAAGCATCTTAAAAGAATTATTTTTGACATCTGAATTGTTTTATAAACAAAATAGCAATGATATAAATCTTAATTGTTTCATTATTTTTATCTTCCCAATCCTGAACTCTTGATTCTGATTATTTGGCCAGCAAAGTATGCTTTTCTTATTGTTGTTGACTTTTTTTTTTAAATCCTTGACTGAGAACACCATTCTCTTGTCCATATGCATGCTGCTTCAGACCGTTGCTGGGTAAGAAGTTTTAAGTAGTAAATTTTTCTCACTGCAATTCTGTACCCACTGTCCCATTGCCTTCTATCATTGAATGCTGCAGAAGAGAAATCTGATGACAAACTTTTTCTCCCTTCCCCATTACTTGCTTTTTCTTAGCTTGTTTAGGGTTTTTTATAATTCATTTAAAAATATAAAAGAAAAACTTTAACAAGGTGTGGCTAGGCCTTGGTCTCTGTCTATTAATTCTGCCTGGTATTGTGTGTGGCCAAATGATGTAAGAATATTTTTTCTACAATATTTTTTTTCCATTAGTCTGGGTTACCTACAGTTCAGTCTTTCATAACTTTTCCATATGCTTATCTTTTTATATTATAATCCACTTTTTTAAAAAAACAGCTTTAGGGAGACATAACTTACATACCACAAAATTCACTCTTTTAAAGTATACACTTCAGTGGTTTTTTAGTATGCTCATCATCACTATCTAATTTTAGAACATTTCACTCCAGAAAGAAACCCCAAAGTCATTAGCAGTTACTGGATTACTAGAAAGATCGCCTTCTTCCCCTAGTAGTACTCTACTTTTGGTCTCTTTGGATTTGTCTATTTTAGATATTTCATATAAATGGATTCACGCACTATGTGGCCTTCGGTGTCTGGTGTTTTTTATTTAGAGGTTTTCAAGGTTCATCCATGTTGTAGCATGTATCAGTACTTCATTCCTTTTTATGACTAAGTAATATTCCTTTGTATGGATACACAATATTTTGCTTATCCATTCATCAGTTGACAGACACATGGGTTGTTTCCATTTTCTGGCTATTATGAATAATGCTGCTATGAACATTTGTGTACAAGTTTTTGTGTGGATGTATGTTTTCAATTCTCTCGGGCATATGCCTATCAGTGGAATTGCTGGTCATACATTCTTAGGAGAACTAGGGGCACGGTTAAGCGTTCAGCTGCTAACTGAAAGGTTGGTGGTTCTCACACACCCAGCAACTGTGCGGGAGAAAGACCTGGCAATCTCTTTCCACAGATTACCATACTGTACCCATTGCCATTGAGTCGATTCCAACTCACAGCTTAGAAAACCCTATAGGGCAGTTCTACTGTTACATGGAATCACTGAGTTGAAAACAACTTGCCAGCATATTAACAACAACATGCTAACTCTGTGGTTAGCATTTTGAGGAACTGCCAGGCTGTTTTCCAAAGCAGCTGCACCATCTTATAATCCCACCAGCAACATATGAAGGTTCCTGTTTTCTCCACATCCTCACCAACACTTGTTATTTCTGACTCTTTGATTCTAGCCATCCTAGTGGGTGTGAAGTGGTATCTCACTGTGGTTTTAATTTCATTTCCCTGATGAGTAATGATGTCTGGCATCTTTTCATGTGCTTATTGGCTATTTGTATACCTTCCTTGGAGAAGTATCTATTCAGATTCTTCACCCATTTTAAAATTGTGTTATCTAAGTTTTTATAATTGAGTTGTAAAAGTTCTTATATATATTCTGGAAACTAGCCTCTTATCAGATACATGATTTGCAAATCGTTTCTGCAATTCTGTGGTTTGTCTTTCACTTTGTACTTTGGAGCACAAAAGGTTTTTATTTTGATAAAGTCAAATTAATCTATTTTTCCTTTTGTTGCTCATGCAACATCTAAGAATCTTTTGCCAAATCTGAGATCATGAAGATTTACTTCTAAGACTGTTATAATTTTAGCTCATATATCTAGGTCTATGATCCATTTTAAATTTTGTATGTGGTATGATATAGCGTCCAATTTCATTCTTTTGCTTGTAAATATCCAGTTCATTTTGGTCTTCTTTAACAATGTTTTATAGTTTTAAGGGTACAAGTCTTGCACTTCTTTTGTTAAACTTATTCCTATGTATTTTATTCTCTTTGATGCTATTGCAAATGGAGTTTTCATCCTTGATTTTGTTTTTGGAATATTCATGGCTAGTGTAAGAATACAGTTTTTTTTTTTTTTTTTTAATTGGTCTTGTATCCTGCAACCTTGCTGAATTTTTAATTCTGATAGGTTTTTTTTTGTGTGTGTGTGGCTCCATTAGGATTTTCTAGATAAAAGATCATGTCATCTGTGAACAGAGATAATTTTACTTCCTCCTTTCCAATCTGTATGCCTTTTAGTTCTTTTTCTTGTTTAGTTGTACTGGCTAGGTATTGAATATCGTGTGAGAGCAAACACCCTAGTCTTAAAAGGGAAACTTTCGGTCTTTCTCCATTAAGTATGAAGTTAGCTGTGGGTTTTTTGTTTTGTTTTGTAGATGCCTTTTATGAAGCCGAGAATGTTCCTTTCTATTCTTAGTTTATTGTTTTTAACACAAGTGTGTTGGATTTTGTCAAATGCTTTTTTCTGTATCTACTGATACTCATGTGTTTTGTGTCCTTTATTCTACTAATATGGTGTATCACACTGATTTATTTTTATGTTAAACTAGCCTTGCATTCCTGAAATAAATTCATTTGTCATGGTATATAACCCACGTTATTTATTGCATGAATGAAACTAACAATCACAACAACAAATTTCTTGCTAGGTTTGGTTGCTAGTATTTTGTTGGGATTTTTTTTGTCTATATTCATAAGGGATAGTGATCTGTAGTTTTCTTGTACTGTCTTTGCCTGGTTTTAGTATCAGAGTAATGAAGGTCTCACAGAATGAGTTAGATGTCCCTTCCTCCCCTATTTTTTAGAAGCATTTGTGAAGGACTGCTGTTCATTCATCTTTATATATTTGGAAAAAGTCACCAGTGAAGCCATCTGAGCCTGGGCTTTATTTTCTGTGAAGTTTTTCGTTATAAACTCAATTTCTTTACTTGTTATAGGTGTATTCAGATTTTCCATTTCTTGTTAAGTCAGTTTTGGTAGTTTTTTGTCTTTGTAGGGATTTGTCTATTTAGGTTATCATATTTGTTGCCATACAACTGTTCATAGTATTTCTTGATAATCCTTTTTATTTCTGTAAGATTGGTAGTGATGCCCTCTCTTTATTCTGTTGTTAGGCCATCAATTTTTGACTCATAGAGACCTCATGTGACAGAGTAGAACTGCCCCATAGGGTTTTCTTGGCTGTAAACTTTACAGGAACCTTTCTCCCACAGAGTCATGGGGTGGGTTCAAACCACCAACCTTTTGGTTAGCAGCCAAGCACTTAATCATTGCAACACCAGGGCTCCTTCTCTTTATTCTATTTGCTTTCTAATATCCTTTTCCTCCAATTTCTAAGAGAGTATCCTAAGCCTCTTTTTAAATTGACTGGCATGGCTTCCTGCAATATTAAATATATCGTTCACTCGTGATTAAGTTTATTTTAAGAAGTCTGGATTTTACTTTTCCATAAACTGAAGCTTAGGATGTATACCAATCTCATGTCTTTACAATATATTTTGTGGAACTCTTGAAAATGTCTTACAATCAGATGATACCCTTCTCAGTTTCCTAAACATTTATTTTAAGGGGGAGGGGTAGTAAAATTTAGAGTTTCAAATCCTCACTTGAATTAGAACAATAGATCTATAACAATAGATCATAATAAAATAAAATCTAACATTTAATAAAATAACACATATGCATCTACTACATGCTAGGTACAGTGCAATGCGCTTTATATGAAGTCTCATTTAATCAACGTGAACATTCTCTAAGTCACAAACCACAAAAAAAAAGGCTCACAAAGATTAAGTAATGTACCCTGTATCATATAGCTAGTAATTGTGGAACAAATATTTGATCCAGTTTTGTCTGACTGTGGAGTTCTTGGGCGATACAGTTAACATGCTTGTTAACCAAAAGTTTGGTACCCAGAGGCACCTCAGAAGACAGAAGACAGATCTGCTGATCTACTTCTAAAAAAAAAAAAAATCAACCATTGAAAACCCTATGGAGCACAGTTCTATTCTGACACTCATGGAGCTGCCATGAGTCAGAATGAACTTGACAGTAATTTGGTTGTTTCTTTGACTGTAGACTTTATAAATTCAGCCAGGGGTTGACAAACCACTTTTTAAAAACAGCCAGAGAGTAAAAATTGTAGGTTTTTGGGCCATATGGTCTTTGTCACAAGGACTCATCTTTGCCGTTACAGGGAGAATGCAGGCTTAGACCATATATAAATGAATGGGTGTGGCTGTGTTAAATAAAACTTTATTTACAAAATAAGGTGGCAAGACTGCCAACCTCAGCTTGCCATTCCCTCATCTTAGTCAACACATTACCTGCCCTACTTCTTTCTCAAAGACTTACCTAGTCACCACATAGATCAATTTCTTCTGCTTCTTGACTTGTACCATAAGAATTGTTGTAATACCATAGTCCTAGGTCACATGCTTGTTTACATATAAATGTCTTTTGCAATATCTTCTTGTGTTAATTATACTGACAAATGTTATACCAAAAAAATGATTTTATATATTTTGTTGTATCTCCCTGTAGCACCCAATGCAATGCTACAGGTCGATTGCAGAAGTAGTCTGAAATTTGCACACTACTGTATTTGGAGACTTTTATCCCAATAATGCCACTCAAGCACAGTAACGTGATAGAAATGCAATAACTGGGCAATGAAGATGTTGATCTGAAAATACAAAGATAACTGCAACATAGCTAAGGTTATGATTTTTTTTTAATGCAGAAAAAAAATCAATGTACTTGTTTCAATTTTCTAGATTTCGTTTTTCTCTTCACTTACCTATCTTAAAGAATCATAAGTTATTAAAACCGTAAGTCCAAGACATGTCATAGCATAAATGAGTCACAACTTAGGTAACATCCTATACCCAGTGCCGTCGAGTTGATTCCAACTCATAGCGACCCTATAGGACAGACTAGAACTGCCCCACAGTTTCCAAGGAGCGCCTGGCGGATTCGAACTGCTGATCCTTTGGTTAGCAGTCATAGCACTTAAACACTACCCCACCATGTTTTCCAATCATCCTATAGACGTCAATGTATTTTCAGCATTTCAGATGGGTAGCCCATCATTTCCCAGGATCACAAATTTTTATAGTGAGTTCCTCTCTTTATAAAACTCACTTATCTTGCTTTTCAGCCAGATAAGCAAAACTTAAAAGAAATTCTAATACTCAAGTGTTCTTTCATTTGTATTATCCCCATATTTTTAAATATAGTCCATGCACAGAAATTCTTTGAATCATCCTTTTGAGTTTTACTGAAAATATTTGTAATGAAAAATACAGGACAAGTACTGGATATGGTATATGTTAGATGGCCTTTTTACCAGAGACTATCTGTCTCTAGGGAATGCTGCTGCCCAGGGACATAAGTTTGGTAGTCACCAAAGTGAACATTCGGTGTGAAAAAGTTGAGTTTTCCAACCTAAAGAAACAAACAAAAAAGGGGGGTATGGAAGAGGCACCAACTGACTAGAATAAGGAATAATATTTAAAGTTAACATGGTTTTGATAATCAGATTATGGCTGAAATTCTGACTGGTTCCTCAAACCCCTATCCCCTTGCTTCACGTACCATGGAGACCAGAAGTCCTGGGTATCCCAACATCCTTTGAAGCTAGGCAGCCATGTGACATGGATCAAGTCCACAGCGGACATTTCCTCGAGGCTTTGGGAAAGCCTTTATGTCCTGATTAAAAGATAAAGACTCAACAGACTCAGCCTTTCCCCATTCTTCCTGCCTTCAACCAAAATGTGCTACCTGGATGAGCTGCAGCATTCATCTTCAGCAAGCAGAACAGAAAGAACAAGAGCAAGGCCCTGAGAGCACTGAGACACTAAACAAAGAGCCAACAACTCCTTCCTTCTATATTTCTTGTTCTGGAAAGAACATCCCTATTGTTTTATGTCATTTTGCATAAAACTTATGGCTGAAAGCATTTCTCACTGACGAAGACTTTAAAACTATTTTTTAAATTGTCGATTACTTTTGGGCTACAAAAGTGAGCAAAAATCTGCTTTTAAGATAATCTTGGGTAACATGATTTCTTTCAAAATGTTCACTCTTGCATTACAAATTAACTCACTTTGCTGTTAATTTTAAAAAACATGAATAGCTAACATTAAACATTAGGCCTTTATAATTTTAAATTATTAGCATTACCTTTTAAAAATAAAAGAACATGCTGCATTAGAAACTTTGAAAAAAAAATTCCCATTTTAGATTTAGTTAATGTACCTTGTGCTCAAGATCTTATAATTTTAAAAAGTTTTCTGACTTAGCAAAAACAAAAATTATACCATTGTCATGCAGTTGTGACAATACTGATATTGTACAAATTTCATCCAATATTACACATTCAAGGTACTTAAGCTAAAGAACTTATGACCTAAGGAACTACTTAACCTGCCTTAGACGTTGAATAAGTGACTTAATATCTGCAAGCAATTTAGCGCATGAGGTAGAGGGTTCATAACTGGAAGAATGAATAGGTTTCAAAAACATTAATTGCTTCAATGACTTTAAATTGTTTTGAACGTACACAACAATTAAATGCTCCAATAACTGATTTAATCAGGTGCACGGCAAAAATTATACATCATAATACACTATCTGTAGCACAATACTAAACGGTGGAAAAATCCCATGCTCTTCAAGTTAAATAAGGTTAAAAGACCCCAACTAGGCTGTCATGGAAATAACAGAAACAATCTAATAGGCATGAAGTCTTAGATGCGTTCTAGTGAGCACCTCTGGGTCCACTCAAAAGAAGCCAAGAGGCTAGGGTGAAAATAGACTACAAGTTGACACTATGCCCTGAATTTCTAGGCTGTACTGGACTACAGAGATTACTTTCTGATACATGAGCTACTGTTACTGGGAACTCTGGAATGAAATATATGTGGAAAAATACACTTGGGAAAATACGGTTATTAACTCAAAGTGAATTCCATCTGCCTTCCTTCCCACATTCCATTAAGAGCTGTGAGGAGCTCCGATGGCTTCATTTCTAGGCTGAACCAGAAGGGGGCCTCAAAGCAGTAGATGGAGGTACATGAACACTTCAGCAGCTAAGCTCTACAGACAGCCCACACCGCACACTTGCTAAAGCCAAGTCTCAAAATTTATCCCTTCCCCACCTTGGCTAGAAGATGATAAATGCCTGTATATTTCAGGCTTAATAAGGCCTTTCAATGCAACCACTTCGTGGCAAATAGAAAATATATGACCAGTTAAATTTTAGTAATAATAAACCTCCTATTATATTATTTTTCTATAAGTCTCTGTATCATCTGTCAAGAAAGAAAGAAAAAAAAAGTATAGAAAGCGTTTTTATATGCTTGTGGGGGTGGTGGTATTTTAAAAGCTTGTTTCAATCAGCCAATTTCTAGAGGCAAGGAGAGAAATGGACGACTCATTCCAAACAGCAACCAATAAACACACACACACATACACGCACGGTTGCAGTTAACAGCAGTGTTTGCTCTATCCATTCAAAAATCTAAGCAAAGGCAGTGATATTCATATTTGGTCTAATATAAACAACTGTTGTGGGCAGAGGGCTACATCTGGTTCTAAAACAGATGTCTAAGTAAAATTCATTTTTCTAGCTGTACTTGTTTGTGAAAAATGTAAAATGATGCTTCCTTGTAAGTTGCCAAATATTGAAACAAATTGCTAACACCTACCAAATATATACGTAAGGCCCCCAAAGTAAATAAAAGGATGAAAGAAATTTATTTCTGGTGAGGAAAATGGTTACGAACCCAGCTATACAAGGCAGCGCTCTAATCACTGCTAAGAGTAGTGCCAAACGAACGTGAAGAAGGGAGATGAATGATCATTTCTAAGTCAACCTGTATCCATCAGCATCTGGCAAAGGTATTTTAAAATTAACCAAACAAAATCCAGTTAAATATCTGTTATTATTTGCTTTTACTTCTAATAAAGAACTGTTTACAATTTGCTAAAATTCTCCATGTCTCATAATAACAAATGAAAAAAATATCTTCAAGTTCTTAATTCTAACACTGATAAGGATAATTTGTTTCTGGAAGATCACATATAAAATAAATAAATAAATGCCCACCTCCATATATGCTTAAGCACCATCGGATTTTTTCTTCTTTCCTGTTTTTAAAGGAATGACTAGAAAAATGGAAGAGCAAATTCAGTTTTTATGTAATAAAATTTTCTTCCTATAATCAAGCTTCAAAAATGGTATGTGTCTAGGAACTTGAGGTAAAATGGTGATGAGCTAGGGACAGCCCTTTGGTTCCACCTGTTGGGGGGCCTTTTCTCCTGGCACATACTCTCTATCTCAGGAACGGATGTAGAAACTTCGGAACCCAGAGTCGTAGATGAGTCTGCAGCCCACCACAGCCTGAATCAAATTGGCCTCCATCTACACTTCTGCAAAGGCTAAGCAGCACAAAGCAATTCTCGGAAATATTCTATAGGATTGATTGACTCTTGCCTCTCAAACTATGTTTCAATGTGTACATCGAAGAAATACTGGCCAATATTTCTAATTTCAGTAAGTGGATATAGGGCAACTTCTTTATGTTGAGTGTTATGTGAGGTACTGCATGAGATAGAAAATAAGTACATGGTCTCAAGAAGCTAATAATCTAGTTAAAATACGTTCCAAAGTCTGAAAAAATTAGAGGCAAGACTATAAAAAATAAAACCTTTATCTTTACATAATGATAAATGTTGATCCTCAAAACAGTGTCTAACCTTAGAAGTTTGCTTTAAAAAATAGATAAATAAAAAGGGCCCCCGGCCCCCCCAAAGAAGCTCTTGTTCATCATTATTGTCTGATTCAAGTACCTCTATTATTAAAGGGGAAAACATTATTTTAGGTTTTTTGTTCTTTTTGCTTTAAATAATATGTTTCACATGGAAGTGAACACATATATGTATGGTCTTTTCTGCTTTGCTCTAATGATCCATTATTATTCAAAATGTAATGAATTCATGTTGGCCTGACTCTAGTTAAAATGACAATGTAGGAAAGTAATGTCTCCCACTTTGGACATATGCCTATAGAAATTAATGATTAGGGGAAAAAAAAAAAAAGAAAAGGTGAAGTCCCTTAACAAAAAAGTCAAATCTCTTTTCTCTCTTGCTAAGGGTATATTCCTCAAGCAACTTTCTTCCTATTTGGCCCCCCCTCTACATGCACCAAAACCGTCTTGCTCTTCGGTCCTGCATGAATCAGTGAATCCTCATTAGAAAGAGAAATCCCTGCTACTCAATTATTTTTACTCAATAGGCTTGAGTCAGAATTTTTAGTTTAAAAAACAATCCAAAAGATAATGTAACTGGAAATTAACAAAGTCTTTTGACTAAAGAACTGTAATCCCCAGAGAAACTTCCATTTAAGAGAGACATTCTGAACAGGTTTTTTTTTTTTTTTTCTTATTGTATCATGCCAATCTCCCTGATATGTATACGCAACTAGTAAAACTCAAGAACACTAAATAATACCCTTTTAACCTAGGAAGTGCTTTAAATAAAATTATAAACTGCCATATAATAACTGTCTCAACACTGGTAGAGTCAACAGAAGTCTTTAGATAATCTGAAATTTGGTATAAACATCAACTTAAAATGTGTTAAGAGTTCAAGGTAATAGATAAATGCCCATGTAGTATACATTGGCAATCATTTTCTCCCCTATAAAAGCATGGTCCTTCTACTCTTAAATGATAAACAAGAACCCAATCTCTTTCATTGACACATTAAGATACGAATCTGGGAAAAAGGCAAAACATTTAGTATTTGAATACCACAAACTCATTTATTCCTGATAAGATTCTAGCCTTTATGACAGCTGAGAACAAAAGGCCTGTAAGTAGTTGGAATTCAAAGTTCATCTGAATCTTAACTCTTCTGATATTTATTTTCTACCCTATTTGCTTGACTATTAACTGCTTTCCCAACCAAATGCTTTCCAAAAGATCTTTTAATAGCACTCTGAAAAAACTTCACTGTCATTATTATTATTACATGGGGGAAATAAGCCAGTGAGAGTAATTGTTCGATTTCACAAAATCAATCAGTAGCAGAGACTGAGAGAGAATCTAAGACTCTGATTTAGGACAATCCACTTAATCACAAACAACAAGGGCAAACACAATCTTTTCTAAACCTCACTATACCCTATTCCTTTTTCTCCCCTAAAATCATTTCACATCAAATAATCAACTACGTGGATTAAGAGGCTGTCCTGTGACGTAGCAAAGATAAAATCTGATCCTTACAATAGCTACGAAGTTTAGTGGCTGCCGTTGCTTTTTCTTTCTCCAAAGCTCTGTTTCTTCTAACACCTGATCTGCTACCGGACAATCTAAAAGCAGCTCTTTCTTTCTTGTTTTTTTTTGTTTTTAAATATTTCTCCGGTGTGTGAATGCAGGAGGGGGTGCTGAAAAGGAGTATATATATATTGTTAAGTCACTTATGCTATTAAGCACTTATAGGAGTGAATGTTAAACTACAAATCGAAGTCTTTTGAGCCTTGTCTTTTCAAAAAGGAATTTTGTGCACATTAGAAAAATAAAATTCTATTGGTCGGAATTGACTCGACTGTAATGGGTCTGATTTTTGATTTTAAGTAAAGCAAGAAAGTGTGAAAAAGAAAACAGAAAGCAATTATTCTGTTTTATTGGCCCTAGCTCAAGAAAATCCAGATTAAAGTATTCAGACAGACTCTCTGAAATATACAACTGTCACAATGAAGGCATTTCAGAGCAAACTCTGCTGCAATATGCTACCATGATTAAAAGCCATGTAATCTGGGGAACCTCTGTAACGAAAAGAAAAAGGCAAATGAAGTAGGCAAACATCTTTTTACATACTTTTCTGAAAAGAACAGCTGTAATTGTATCAGTTATAAAAAGACAGAGGCAACTTCCATCTTTGCCTAATATTAAAACGTATTTCCGTCCATCAGCATGTAATTACATTCAAAGATTTACACACGATTTAATACTGTGAATTATTTTATGACCCTCCATGTCTTTTAAGTCTGAAGCCATCACAACATATACTAAGGGCAATCACTCAGTACACACTCTCTACAGAGGAGAGATCCTTACACAGCTTTTCTTGTACTCTTGTTTTTTAAATGTACAAATATTACCGGACACAAACGAAAGAATAAGGAGCAATGAAGTACGCTATATGTTCCCACTGTAGGCTGAGTCCGGGTCTTTGTTTCAATATTCCAGAGCCACTGGAAGGAAAGCTAAGTATCCACCCATTAAAACACATTTTTACATGTTTGCTGGCAAAAGTTATACTTCTGATACGTTCAGTCATACTGATTATTCCTGCCTGCATTCGCTTCCTTAACACAGATCTCTTTCAATTCTAGGAACCTGCAGTACAACCACCCTGGAAAACAGGTCGGAGCAGGACAACCTGATAAACCAACATTAAAGGGCAGACACTGAAGAAGAATGCAAACTTATTTTCTTAGTGGAAGAGTTCTGAAGTAATTCTGTATCAATGACATTTTTGCTTTTTACTAGCTACGCACCTATCCAGATTATCGTCCACCTTGTCCTCAATCAGCAGGGTTTCCCTCAATTTTGGGATCTCCCAGAACAATTTTAATGCTACAACTGAAAACACTAACCACGCCCTTTTATGCCCAGGGTCTAGCCACCTTTTGCTTTTTTCCCCTTAAAGTCCAAAAATGTACGTCTTTCACTCAAAAGGGTTTGCACCGGTTTCCTAGCCTGAGGCAGAGACTCTCTTGGCTGTGCCCTGACACAATTCCTATAGAAGAGGCTTTTTCACGGGCAGTAAAACCCTGCAGTGTGTGGACGCCTGGAAGAAGCACCCACGCTTACCTCCCACACACCTGCAACCCCTCGCGGGATGATGGAGCTGATGCTCCGAGGACCGCGCTCAGCTTCTGTTCCTGCTCTTGCTCTCGTCTCTCCCGGGCAACTACAGTCCAGGCGGCGCCTTCAGCTTCTACAGGGACCCAAGCTCCGCCTCCCCCTCCTCTAGTTGGCGAATTCGGCAGCTGTTGCTCCTCCCCCTGCTGTTCCTGCTGCAGCCGGGGCGGCAGGCGGCGGGAAGCCGTTGCCCGGGTACCTCCCGCTCCTGCACTTCTGCAGCTCTTCTGCCGCTGCCTGTCCCTGGAGACCCCTGTCCCCTCACTCGGTGGCCTCACACCTGGAGCTGCCTCCAGCCCCGCCCAAGAGCCTCCGCGGAGAGCCCGAGCTCAGCCTATCCAGCCCCGACCCGCGGCTCCGGCAGCCCGGAGTGCCTGGAACTCGGCTGTTCTCGAGGAAGCTGCTCCTCGGGCCGCGGCGCGTCTCCACACCGCGCCTTCCCTTGGCCGAGATGACTTTCCCACGGCTGCCTCTCAGCCCGCGCGGAATACCCATACAAGCAGTCCCACGTTCCCCACCTTGGGCCCCTCCCTCCCTTCCGTCCTCTGCTCTGCTAGCCCGCCCCCACAATGGGTGAGTTGCCTGCGGGGCAACCCTGCACCCTGATTGGCGCAGGTGAGAGCTGACCCCGCCCTTCCTCTGCTTTCCGTGCACCCTTTCTCTTCATCTCACCTCCTGCAAAGGCAGGGAACTCTTTAACTATTGGCTAGAAGTGTCCCCACCCATCGCCTTAGGCTCCTCCGCATGGCCTGCCGGGAACTGTAGTCGTCTGAGTTCAGGAATTGCCGGCAAGGACCTCGGATGGGACTACGAGTCCCCATACGCCCTTGCGCGACTCCGGCTGGGCAGGATTCCGGACAACGCCTGGTTCCTCTCGGGTCCTTCCGGCGTCGCCGGAGTGAATTGATCCGGGAGTTGAAGAGGGCTCTAAAGGTGGCAAGCGGAGTCAGTGCCCCAGTTGCCGGTAAGGTGTGGGTGTTCTGTTTCAGTCCCCGTAGGTCTGAGCGGAACAGAAGAGGTCTGGGTCACACAGGGGCCGGGGCTAAGGCACTCGGGTTTGCCTCTGGCAGGCGGAGCGGACGGGGCTGGGAGCGGGGCCCTATGGGCGTAAGTGAGGTTACCCTACGCGAGTGGCGTAAAGGGGGTTTGTAAATGCCGCCTGCCGGGCTTGGGCCTGAGCGCCTCCAGGAAGTTTCCTCTAGGTGGGGGCGGGAGGGGAAGGGCGAGGCTGGCCTCTGGTGCCCCGGGAAAGGGCAGAGGGCGGATGTGCCGGGCGGGGGGGGGGGGGGTCGTCTGAAGGTGTGGCTAGAGGCGGAGAGATGAGGCTGCTGTTTCCCCCCTGCTTTGGAGGTAGGATGGGAAGGAGTGGAGGAAGGAAGGAGTGTATGGGAGGCTGCTCTTAGGGGTGACTCGGGTTATGCCCTTTGAGAGAAGAGAACTGTATAAGGACGGGTCACATGTTGACGGGAACCCACGGATTAAATTCCAGTTTCTTGATGTGGCTTCTGTAAGGAGCAATTTTGCCCTAAGTAGAAAAGCTTGACCCTGTTATGTGTAATACCTAAGATGTTTACCTGTTTACTGTTTTCAAAGTACTTTCACATCCTGCTGCTAATGAAGAAACTGAGGCAATAAGTGTCACACACGTAGGGACAGATCTTGTCCAGTTCTAGTCCAGCTTCTGAGTCAGAACTGCCTCTCAAGAAAGAAAGAGTAGGGAGGTTGGATGTGTCTTTTTAAAAAGGTGCAGGGTGGAGGAAGTTACGAAGTAGTGTATCGTAGTTATTTCTAAGAAGTCATTTGTGAGGTGAAGAGTTACTGATTTTGAGCTGGGGTGAAATTCCTCAGTCTAGAGGAAAGGCCCACTCTGACCTTTGAGAAAAATTTTTAAAAATCAGTTTCAACTTAACATATTTTTCTTATTATTAGAAGTATATTAAATGATAGCCTGTATTATTACCACATTCCATTTTAAAGGGTATATAGGAGATAAGAGAATGTCAACTAAGCAATATATTACATCCTAGTTACAAGAACATTCCTTTCATTTCTTATTTTAGGACTATTTTTATTCTTATTTTGTAAAACTGAGGACAGTGGTATTGGAATTATTCCATAAAACTTACTTTATACTTTTTTCAAATAAGGTAGTATCCAGAGAGTTTAGTGTGCTCGATACAAGTAAGGGAGATACATTGCTTTCCACAGAGGTAACATCAAATTTCCTGCTTGGGATTTTTATATTCCTGTGTCTGTGTGTGTTTAAATAATAAAATCTGGATCTAATATGCTTTTCCTATGATTTTTCTTTTAATTTGTCCTTATTTTACATTAGAGAGTGAAAAAAGAAAAGAAAAAAAAAGGATGCTTATGTTTCATATCAAGCAGAAAGCAGTGTGCTTGCTCCAGTCTTCCCAACACAAACCCACTGCCATCAAGTCCATTCTGACTCACAGCAACCCTATAAGACAGAGGAGAACTGCCCCATAGAGTTTCCAAGGCTGTAAATCTACAGAAGCAGAGTGCCACATCTTTGTACCTCGGGGTAGCTGGTGGACTCAAAGCACAGACCTTTCAATTAGCAGCCACACGCTTTAACCAATGTACCATGAGGGCTCCCTCGTTCCAGTCTTACACCCTGTGATTGTTGTTATGACCAGTTATAAAAAAAAAAAAAAATGAATATTATTATTGAATAGTTCTTTAATAGAATGTCAGGATTAAGTTCATTGACATCAGAATTTCTTTGTAATAAGTTTATCCAATAATTAGATACCTAGTTATAGTCAGCGGAAATCCTGGTGGCATAGTGGTTAAGAGCTACGGCTGTTAGCCAAAAGGTCGGCAGTTTGAATCCACCAGGCACTCCTTGGAAACTCTGTGGGCAGTTCTACTCTGTCCTGAAGGGTCGCTGTGAGTCAGAATTGACTCCACGGCAACAAGTTTGGTTTTTTTATAGTTAGGTGACCAGTCATGGCTGGCTTTTTTATAAATTGATCATTAAAATATGCTGAATTTTTAATACACTCTACAATTTATTATTAACAATGTATTATATTCCCCTATGGTTGAAGTTAAGATGGTCTGGAAATTAATGTGATCTTTAAAATAGAAGCAAGTTATGATCCTACAGATGAAGTAAAATCCAGAATAATGTAGTACCTAGAGTAATGTAGTACACAGGGAAGGCAGAACAGCTAAACAAATGGAAAACTATGTGAGGAAACTGTGCTAAATATTAAAAAGGTAGTTTAAGCAGACCATGAACTGAGCATTAGTCAGTGACGGTAAAACAAGCATGTTAGTGTATTTTCTAGGTGGTAAAAATGACGTTTGTTTTTTGTTGGGGGAGGTAGGAAGTGATTGTAACTTTTTGCGTGGAACTAAAAGAGCTTTTGAATAAGTCAGGAAAACTTGGAAATAAGTTAAATGAAATTAAGTATAACATAGTTGGTGTATTTCATTGTATGTTGGCTTTGGCCTTAGTTCGATTCTACCACTTTGTCTTCTTTTTATCTTTAAGGTTGATTATAGTTTTGATGTTTCATCTATGCTGGAATGGTGCAAACCAAAAAAAAAAAGCCAAACCTGTTGTCTTTGAGTCGATTCCGACTCATAGTGACCCTATAGGACAGAGTAGAACTGTCCCATAGGGTTTCCAAGGAGTTCCTGGTGGATTTGAACTGCTGACCTTTTGGCTTGCATTGGTAGCTCTTAACCACACTACTCCACCAGAGTTTCCTGGAGTGGTGCAGTAATGTTTTATTGTATTTTTCATTCTTTGAAGTCATATTCTGGAGTACTGTGGTCTTTTTGGACCTCTGCACATTGGATAAGTTAGGGTTCACAGAGTGATGTGTTCAATGGTATATTTTATAGTTGCTTACAATTTACAATGCATTGACCCACATTCACAATCACTTTGGGCTTCATAGAGCCTTGTGTCAGCTTTTGGCCATTATCTCTTACACAGCTCAGGCTGGTTTCCATTTACAGTGCTCATTCTTTCTCTAGCTAGAATTTAAGGATGTAAGGCCTGAAGAACAGAATTTATCGTACTCTGAGTAGATAGAATGATTGAGTACTTGTTTTAGAGAAGAATGGACAGGCTCTGTTTGGTTAAGTGACTTGCCCATGGTCATGCAGCTAGCAACCGGTATGGACCAAGGCAAAATCTAAGTCTTCTGACTCTGTGTCTTTAGTGCTAATGAAATAAAGACTCAGTTTCCTTAGATCATTTTGCTTATGGGAGAAAAAGACTTAAAGTGACTGAAATACTCAAATACTATTTGCCTCTTGCTCTGTTTAATGGTGATAATTTGTCTCCTGTCTCCTCTCTGCCCTTATCCCCAGCCTTTCTCATTTACTACACCTTTCAGTTACTACATATGTAAACTTTGTCTTGACTCAGGGCCTTTGTACGCATTCCATCTCCCTGGACCACTACCGTCAGTTCCTTCTCCCCCCAAAATCTGGTCAACTGGTTGATTTTCAAGTCTCATCTTAAATGTCATTCCTCAGGGGAGCCTTCCATGACCTTTGGCCCCTCATCCCTGAAGCTAGAGTAGGCCCTCTATATCTTCACCGTACTTAGTAGTTCTCCTTTGTAGCGTTCATTCATCACAAGAGGAGCTTAATTATTTGTGTATTTAAAATGTCTGTTTCCACTACTAGAGTGTAAGCTGTTTGAGCAGGACCCTCTAGCTTGGCTGCTAACCAAAAGGTTGGCAGTTTGAAACCACCAGCTGTTCCTTGGAAACCCTGTGAGACAGTTCTACTCTGCTCTGTGGGGTCACTGTGAGTCAGAATTGACTTGATGGCAGTGGCTGTTCTCAGTTATTGTGGTACTCCACTACTTACCACAGTACCTAGCACAAACTAAATGCTCAGTAAATATTTGCTGAATGAATGAATATGTGCATTCATGCACAGTGCCTCCAGCACTGTGTTCGGGACAGAAATAAACAAATGCAGAGATGAGTAAAACAGACATGCTTGGCACCCTCAAGGAGGATTGAAGGAACTCTCAAAAGAAACTTGGGAAATTTAGGTTAGACACAAAGGAATTATTGATAGAAGTTTTACATAAACCATAGAATGATGTTTATTCTTTCTTGGAGGTCTCTAAAATCAGGGTAAAAAAAAAAAATTTTAATCAGGGTAGATAGCTTTTATGTGGAAATGACAAAGGAGTCATTTTCCATTACAGTGAAATTTTGTATTTCAGCATTTTGGAGACCTTATTACTAGCCTGCTTTTTGCAAGCAACATTCATTATAACAAAAGAATATAAACATGGAAGGAACTAGCTTTTTTTTTTTTTTTTTTTGAAAAGCAAATATGTCAGTTTGGGGACTAAGGTGCACCTGACCCAAGCCGTGGTATTTTTTTTTTTTTTTAATTGTACTTAAATGAAGGTTTACAGTGCAAACTAGTTTTTCATTAAACAATTAATACACATTTTTTTGTGACAGTGGTTGCCAGCCCCATGACATGTCAACACTGTCTTTCTCAGCCTTGGGTTCCCTGTTACCAGCTTTCCTGTCCCCTCCTGTCTTCTCATCCTTGCCCCTGGGGTGGTGTGCCCATTTAGTCCTGTTTTGTTTTATGGGCCTGTCTAATCTTTGGCCGAAATGTGAACCTCAGGAGTGACTTTAGTACTGAGTTAAAAGGGTGTCTGGGGGCCATACTCTCAGGGTTTCTCCAGTCTCTGTCAGACCAGTAAGTCTGGTCTTTTTTTTTGTTAGAATTTTGTTTTACATTTTTCTCCATCTCCATCTGGTACCCTTTATTATCCTTGTCATAGTAGTCAGTGGTGGTAGCCAGGCACTATCTAGCTGTGCCAGACTCAGTCTGGTGGAGGCTGTAGTAGTTGCGGTCCATTAGTCCTTTGGACTAATTGTTCCCTTGCGTTTTTGGTTTTCTTCATTCTCCTTTGCTCCACACGGGTTGGGACCAGTGGAGAGTGAAGTATTTTGTCTTAAATGGCCACTCACAATCTTTTAAGACCCCAGACGCTACTCAACAAAGTACGATGCAGAACATTTTCTTTGTGGACTGTGTTATGCCAGTTGAGCTAGATGTCCCCCAAGAGAAGGAACTAACTTTGAATGAACTATATTTTTTCCTGATATTATTTAATCCACAAACAATTATTTCAAGTAGGTAGTATTAGCACTGTTTTATAGCTGAGGACACTAAGGCTCTGGGAAGTTTAATTAAATTGCCTGAGTTTCCAGGTAGTAGATGTTGGAGCCAGGGTTTGAATCTGAATCTGTCTCCTTTAATCTCACCTACTTTAGACAAGGTGACTTTGTAAAATTGAGTAGTGGTTGTTGCAAAAGAGCATACATTTTGGGCTTCTTGAAGATTCCTGTAATATTTCAGTGAATTTTAAGGTGATATTTTATTTGTTCTATGTCTAGGTACTTATGAGAGTAAAAAGATCATATTATTTTAAAAACAAACTAAATTTTAGGGATAAATTATGTTCTATTTCGGTCCTCAAAAAACAAAAACAAAAAAAATTTCCTGATCTTTCATACTATGGAAATGGCATTGGATAAATTTACAGCTTTAATTTGCATTAGCCTTATGTGTCGCGAGGAAACCTTGATGGCATAGTGGGTAAGTGCTGTGGCTGCTAACCAAGAGGTCGGTGGTTCAAATCCACCAGGTGCTCCTTGGAAACTCTATGGGTCAGTTCTACTCTGTCCAATAAGGTGGCTATGAGTTGGAATTGACTAGACGGCAGTGGGTTTGGTTTTTGGTTTTTTATGTGTCTCATACCATATGATTATGGTGGATTTACCAAATCAGTCTCTCACAAGATATTCTCAAAAAATGATTTGCTGATACTTGGCTTTAAAATTTGATTGTGCATCCTCAGTTATTATTATTATGTATTTTCTCTTATATTTTTTGCTAAGTCCTAAACTACTTTTAAGTCAGTCCTGATGTTATTTGAATCTTTTATAAAAATTTTATACTTAACTTAGCATGTATGGAGAATATGGAGCCCTGGTGGTGCAATGGTTAAGAGCTTGGCTGCTAACCAAAAGGTCAGAAGTTCAAATCCACCAGCCGCTCCTTGGAAACCCTGTGGGGCAGTTCTACTCTGTCCTGTAGGGTCACTGTGAGTCAGAATCAACTTGACAGCAATGGGTATTAAGGCCATTATGGCAGGTAATGTTACTGAGAATTTTAAGCCAAGTCCATTTTAAAGTCAGGTGTTATGATTGATTGTATATATTATTACATTTGGAATGTTATATTAAATTGCAGTCTTAAAAGACTTACGTTTTAGTACTATATATATCTGCATACACACACAATGTTAAAAATGACAACTTTTTTGCAACATTTGGAAATTTTTTTGCTGAAAGATAAAAAATGGAGTTTGAAGGTCCATTTTTCTTTATATGAAGATGAAAAATTTAGTTTTCTTACTTTAACTACAAAATTTAATTGCATCTTGGATGTGTTGTGATACTACAGTCTTATTTTTCCTGGTTACGCCATGGCATGCTTCCTTTAACTGCCAAAAAATGATTTGAACCTATTCAATCTCATTCTTCTGAGTTGCCTAGAATCAAGTGTTACCTGTAGGGTTGTTTCTGTGTGTAGATTTTATTAGAAAGCTTAAAATTATTGGGTAGCAGAAGTGGAATATGTTAAATGGTAGACACTACTATTTAATCAATGAGGCTAGTCCCTTGGAAATAAGTTTACCAGAGGTAAGTCTAAATTGCGTAATATTGATACCCCACCTCATTTACTTACCAAGTATTTACTGAGTGTTTATTAATTGTGAAATTGCCTGAAATCCTCTTTGGAATGAGCTGGGATATAATATGATAGTCAACATTTATTGAGCAGTAACTAAGTGCCAGGCATCGTGTTAAGCATTTTATGTGGTTTCGCATAATCCCTACAAAAACCCTGGTGAGATAGCGGCGCTTTGTCTCCATGTTATAGATGAAGGCAACTAAAATGTAGCCAGGTTAAGTAACTTGCCCATGGTCACACAACTAGTCATTCCTTGGCGTTAGGATATGAATCTAAACTGGCTGAGTCGAGATCATGTTTTTAACCATTGCAGTAAAAACTATGTTAGTGTGTGTATGTGTCTATCTGCATTGCACATGCAGACAGGCTGTGCCTCGAACTTCCAGGAAGCCATTAGACTGCTAGGAATGAGACACATAAACCCATTGGTAACCATTCACGGATGCTGTGTTCATCTGTGATTGAGCTGGGCACACGAGACACTTAACATGGTGTTGGCAAAGTGAAAGCCGTTATTATTATCTAGAGAAAGCAAACTTTAAACATAACAGCAAATTCCCAAAGGAGAACTGCTCACCCTTCCCCAAATTACCCATGTCTGTTCCTTTGTCACTGGACTGGCGTGCTGTGGTTCACGTCAGATGCTACGTTAACATCACTGCTGCCTCTGGCTACCACCGTGCTGCTTGAGGGACTACACAGTGCCTGAGGCTCCTGCACTGCTGCTGAGCCTTGCTGGTTCCTGCTGCTGCTGGAAGACCCCTGCATAGAATCTCGTGAACCTCCACCGCTGGGTCTTTCTAAGCCTCTGCGCTGGCTCCTGACATGCTACCTGGGCCCCCACTACCCAGGAGGGAAAGGCGTGCAGCCTTTGTACAGGGCACACTCAGGCCTCTCTTACCCTGCATAGGCAAGTGGTATAGCTGCTCTTTTGACTCCGCCAGCAAGCCTCTTGCCTGAAGGCGCTCAGCTCTTACTCTGTGGACCAACAAGCCCACATGCAGCCACCTCAGTCTGTGGACCAGCAAGCCCACTGCTGTTGTCTTTTGCCATCTTCAGTGTGTGTTCTTTTTTCTGGGTCTAGGAGGTTCTCAGCAGAGGGACCCTGGGTCCTTGGTCTAAAAGACACACACAGCTCCAGAATCTTCTTAATGGTAGTGAGGTCCCCCTGAATCTCTGCGGGAATGGCTCTTTTAAAGTTACCAGGATGGCAGAACTGGCCAATTTCCCCGGTTGGCCACAGGCACCTTATTTACATAGTTACTGTCCATTCCCTGGAAGATTTTTACATACTTTATTTGCATACTCCCAGCCAGTCATTTTGTGGGGGTTAAGAGACCATGGCTAGAAAGGCCATATAAAAGCAATTCACTGCACTGCAGTTAGCGGTAGAGCTTCATTGGAGGACAGTTAGATTTAGAGTTACAGTTACAGAAAAGTTGTATCTTAGTTGCTAAGGTCAATGTGACAGGTAAAAGGTGCTTATATTCAAGCTTACTCTTAAAAAATTCCCTTAGGAAGTTATCACATTAGAGACTAACATAACTTGAGCACAGCCAGCTTTTCTCTAGAAGTGGAATTGATTACTTTTCCTTTTGGTGTAGGTGAAGTATTTGGCTTCAGAAACTGTGTTGGAAGAGAAATATGTATAATACAGGAATTACAGTGTGGCGAGCTGCTCATTGTGAGAGGCACTGTGGTGCTAAGTCCGGTGGCAGGAATAGCAGGTCCATGTTCGTTATCTCTCATTCTAGGGCTTATGCTTATGGAATGGAATTATTAGCACCTACATATTTTAATAGTTTTCTTTCAGTTGAACCTGTGTAGCATAAGTGTACTATAATGTAATGCAAGTATGTCCCTTGGAGTTACGCAAAGTGGCACCTTGACATGTCACTGTTTCTTTTGTGCCTCTTATCTGCAAGACTGCCCACTTCTCAAGGGTTTGGATTATGTCTGACTTTCATAACCATATCTCCAGCTGACTCTGTCACTGGCTTACACTGACTATGAAGAGTACTATATTAAAAAAAAAAAAATAGAGAAATGAATAAAACTTGTCTTTAGGGAGTTGGCAGTTCAGTGGATAGAACAGGAAGGTGTCTTAGTCACCTAGTTCTGCCATGACAAAATATGCCACAAGTGGATGGCTTTAAAGAACAGGACTTTATTAAGGTTTTGGAGGCTAGAAATCCAAATCAGGGCGTCTTTTTCAGTAGCCAAGGAGTTCCTTGGCGTTCCTTGGAATCAGTCTTCCTTACTTGTGTATCTCTCTATTCTGTTCTTTTTATAACTCAGGAGTGATTAGGTTTAGGACCCACCCTACTCTGGCATGACCTCGTTAAAATAACAACAGAAAACCCCAATTTCCAAACAGATTCACTTCTGCAGGTACAGGGGCCAAGAGTTCAATATATATTTTGCAGGAATACATAATTCAATCCGTGACAGAAGGGGATGGAAAGACCATTATATTCTAAAGGTGTTTAGCCTTTATAATATATTAAGTACTTTCACATGCATTATTTCATTTGATAATTTTGGGTCAGAGCTGATTTTCATGTTGCTGTTGAGTCGATTCCAATTTATGGTGGCTCTGGGTGTGTTACAGAGTAGAATTGCTGCTCTACATGGTTGTCTTGGCTGGGATTTTTATGGAAGCAGATCTTCAGGCCTTTGTTTCGCAGTGCCACTCGATGGATTTGAACTGCCAACCTTTAGGTTAGTAGTTGAGTGCAAACCGTTTGTGCCACCAAGGGACCTTGGGAGGGAAAAATTATCGTTTTTGTAACTATCTGGTCCCTGGTGCTGAAATATGCCTTCTTAACTTACTCAGTCATCGTAGCTTACCTCAGATTGAAGTAGAACTCCAACTGAGGTTGAAATTAAGAACTAACAGAACCTTAAGGTGTTACACCTCTGTTGTTTCTCAGACTCACATAAGGTTGCTGCAACAGCTGCCAGTTGGTAACATTAAACAAGTTGGTCCTGTCCTCTAGGCTGAAAAGCTCCTTACACAGTCCAGATTGTTAAAAGGGCTTCCAAAAGATTTTGACTAATGCTGTAGTCTTTTACTCAAAAATAACACATACGTGGATGCCTTCATTCATATTAAAATTGGTATGTTGTCAGTATTGTCAAAATTTTAGTGATTTCTGAGGTTCTTTGGGTAACCCAATTTTGGTGGGCTTCCTAGAAATGAGTTACATTCTTGTATGAAATGTTACAGGAAGAACTTTTGATAATATAAGCAGATACCATTCTAACCCCTCATTTCTTCTTGTGACTAATAGTCTTTTATTTGAGATCATTTGGGAGCTAAAGGTAAAGTGAAATGATATCAAGCTAGAACCTTGGTCTCATTAACACCTAGTGTTAAATGAGCCAGAGAGTCAATTTGTTATCTGGGATAATAATTTTGTCAACACTTGAGTGCTTTGTGGCAATGTTTTGGTGTTCAGAAATTTCATAAGGTAAAGAAAATATACATCACATATTGTAGAGGCCCTTAGCCAGGTTAGGGATCATTAGGTTAAATAGAAGGAGTGCTGGTGGTGCAGTGGTTAAGTGTTTGGCTGGTAACCAAAAGATCTGTGGTTCAAACCCAGTAGCTCCTCTGTGGGACAAAGATTTGGCAGCCTGGTTCTGTTAAGGTTACAGCCTTGGAAACCCTATGGGGCAGTTTTTCCCTGTCCTGTAGGGTTGCTGTGAGTAGGAATCTACTCAACAGCACACAATAACAACAGATTAAATAGTAGGTATCTAATGTAAGTGATTTTTTTTTTTAATGTAAGTGATGCAGAACAAGTAGACAAGATCCATGTGGTACAGCCGGCTTTAATTGTACTTTGAAGCATGGCAAACCTAGGTAAAATATGCAGGCTTAGCTTAGTGGGAGCTTTAAGGGATTTTAAAAGAAAGCTTTAAAATTATATGGGAGAAATTAAAACAGGAAATCACAAATATTTATAAAAAGGAAATAAAAAGACATGTACCTCCTTTTAACACTAACCAACTGCTCAGTCATTATTTAATTTATGAGCTACTAGATTGTGAACTTTTTGGGTAAATGATAATGTTGTCAAAGGAACAGATTTATTTCCTGCTTTCGAACAAATGTTTTTGTTTAATTTTTGTTCAGACCAGGGTTTAAAAAACCTTAGACACTGGAATAGGAAGAAAAATTGAGATCATCACACCTAAAGAAATGTGTATTTTTTCCCCCTTAACCAGTTGTTGAGAAATATCTTAGAAGGTAGCTGCTGCTAGTTTGTTGTTGTTCCCATTTCCCATCAACTAATTCAAAGATAATAAGCTCTTCAATTCTCTTGTCAACTTTTGATTATCTTACATAGATTATTGCCTTTTATGAACTATCCAGAGGTCTTTGATCATATCTTGATTGTTTTCTGCCTTCTTCTGGACCATAGCTTCCTTTATTAAGTTGATCTATATACACTAAGAGAATAAAATATAATTTTAATATAGACTAGGGAAATAGTTTTAGAATGCATCTGATGACCAGATTCTTTTATGCGTTCCAAAACTAAGTGATTTGTTTCAGATGACCTATGTAACTTTCTTTTGGTGGCCCATGGGATTTGTTTATACTTCACGTTTGTCAAATGGGGGAGAAAGGGTGAATCTGATGCTATGTAAGTGACCTTTAAAGTCCCTGGTGGCGCAGGTGGTTTACAATTAGTTGCCACCCTAGAAGTTGGCAGTTTGAACCACCCAGGCTCCACAGGAGAAAGACCAGGTGATCTGCTTGCATAAGGATTCCAGCCAAGAAAAGTCGATGGAGCAGTTCTGCAGTGTAACATGTGGGGTTGCTGTAAGTTGGAACGGACTTGAGAGCAGTGGGTTTGTTTTGGTTTTTTTGAAGTAGCTGTCAGTGGCAGCTTCTGAGTTGCTATGATGCTGAACAAGTTTCTTCGCAGCTTCTAGATTAAGATGGATTACTTCCGAAAATCAGCCAATGAAAACCTTACGGATCACAGTGGTCTAATCCTCAACTGATCATGGGAATGGCATAGAACCAGGTGGTGTTTCCTAGCTTTGTGCACGGAGTTACCATGAGTCCGGGGCCTGTTCGAGGGCAGCTAACAACAACAGCATCTGTGATAGGCATGCTGGAATTAACAATAAATGATAAAGTGAATGGAACTAAAAGCACTTTTGTTGTTGTTGTTAGGTGCCATTGAGTCGATTCCGACTCGTAGCGACCCTGTGTTCTGCAGAAAGAAACACTGCCTGGTCCTGCGCCATCCTCACAATCATTGTTATGCTTGAGCCCACTGTTGCAGCTACTGTGTCAGTCCATCTCATTGAGGATCTTCCTCTTTTTCACTGACCCTCTACTTTACCAAGTTTGACGTCCTTCTCCAGGGACTGGTCCCTCCTGATAACATGTCCAGAGTATGTGAGACATAGTCTCTCCAGCCTCGCTTCTAAGGATCATTCTCTCTGTATTTCTTCCAAGACAGATTTGTTTGTTCTTCTGGCAGTTCATGTTTAGTATTCTTCACCAACATCATAATTCAAAGGCATCAGTTCTTCTGGGGTTGTCTTATTCATTGTCCAGCTTTCACATGCATATAAGGCGGATGAAGCACCATGGCTTCGGTCAGGCACACCTTAGTCCTTGAAGTGACATCTTTGCTTTTTAACACGCTAAAGAGGTCTTTTGCAGCAGATTTGCCCAATGCAATGTGTTATTTGATTTCTTGACTGCTGTTTCCATGGGTGTTGATTGTAGAGTCAAGTAAAATGAAATCCTTGACAACTTCAGTCTTTTCTCCATTTGTCATGATGTCACTTATTGGTTCAGTTGTGAGGATTTTTGTTTTCTTTATGTTGAGGTGTAACCTGTTCTGAAGGCTGTGGTATTTGATATTCATCAGTAATTGCATCAAGTCGTCGTCACTTTCAGCAAGCAGAGTTGTGTCATCTGCTTATCACAGGCTATTAATGAGTCTTCCTCCAATCCTGATGCTACTTTCTTCATATGTTCCATTTTCTCAGATTATTTGCTTAGCATACAGATTGAATAAATTTGGTGAAAGGATGCAACCCTGACATACACCCTTCCTGACTTTAAACCACTCAGTATCTCCTTGTTCTGTTTGACCAACTGCCTCTTGGTCTTAAGTACAGGTTCCTCATGAGTACAATTAAGTATTCTGGAATTCCCATTCTTCACAATGTTATCCATAATTTGTTATGATCCACACGGTGGAATGCCTTTGCATAGTCAATAAAACACAGGTAAACATCTTTCTGGTATTCTCTGCTTTCAGCCATGATCCATCTGACATCAACAGTGATATCCCTTGTTGCACGTCCTCTTCTGAATCCACCTTGAATTTCTGGCAGTTCCCTGTCAATGTACTGTTGCAACCATTTTTGAATGATCTTCAGCAAAATTTTACTTGTGTTTGATATTAATGATATTGTTCGATAATTTCTGCATTCTTTTGGATCACCTTTCTTTGGAATGGGTACAAATATGGATCTCTTCCAGTCGGTTGGCCAGGTAACTATCTTCCAAAGCATTTTTACTTTTAGGCATTTTTTTCATCGTGGGTTATTGTGTTCTAGTTTGACAGTGTTATTTGTTCTCAAAAAGATTTTAACCAAACTTGCAGATACTTTCATTACACCCTCTCTTCTAATAAGTTCAGCAGATGCTAGTTTGGTCAGTCAAATTTACATACATATTGAAGGTCATATCACTTTGGGCTTGTTTTGGGGGAAAAGAATAGCTGGAGTCTGTGAACCAGTTAGTGGTAACAACTGGATACCAGAGAAAATGGTATCCATTTATCCGGAAATGGCTGGATACCAGAGTGGCTGCCTTTCCACACTTGAAAGGTTAGACCTTCCAATGAAGTGAGAATTTGTTGTGGAATGTGTATTTTCTTTGGGTTGTTATTTAAGGGTGAATATATATATGTGTGTGTTATGTGTGTATGTATATATATAAAGTTCTTAAACACTGTGCCAACAGGGCTACATTATAATGCTTAGTAGCTTTCATTTAATATGGAGGTGTTATGATTTAGAAATTATCTCATCTTTTATTATAACTTCATCTCTATGCAGTATATAGCTCAGTTATTGCCAGTTTTAAAGATGAAGAAACTAAAGCATAGGGAGGGAAAGTTATTTCCTCTGAGTTAAGGTGGTTTATAAATGACAGGATAGAATTTGAACCCATGTTTCCTCCCTATCTCTCGATAAGTATTGCCCATTTGGTATTTTGAAAAAGCCTGGAAAAAATATTTAATAAATGTAGATTATCCTTTAAAGTACATCTGTTACCCTTCTTGTTAACAAGAGATTAATTCTGGATGTCCCTAAACACAAAATATTATAAATACTAAACTGACAGCAGTGCAAGTTTAGGGAGGTTGAGTTTCACATAACCTTATTAAGATAGAAAAATGCAGAATATGAAACCTTGAATTGTAGAAAATATAATTTTCAAGGGAAGAAGAGAGATGTAGATGTAAGTGTATCTGAAGGCTTCTAGGTTCATTTTGGTCTAAATAGGATTTCCTACTTAACCTATTCCTTAATTTTACATTTTCTTGGTGTCCTCCTCAAAATCTTTTGTCTCCTGTTTGGAAATGGCTGCAGCATTTTGACATGAGAAGGCACTAAGAGGTATGTAGGTTATGAGATCAAATGCCAGCCTTTCCGGGTATGTGAAATGGCCTTGGAATAAGTCCAGTTTCTCCAGGAGCCTGATGGTTATGATTTGTGATGCTAGATTGTTGAGAGAAAGCGAGGGGTTGTCAGTTATTTGAAACCCTGAGTCAGTCAACTCTAGGACGTGATTTCCTTACTAGAATTCATTAATGATTTTTATTATCTGATGAGATGTTTTTATTTCCCATGAGATTATTTTTGAAGCTATAGTAGATGTCAATGATAAAATTTTATTATTACTGAATTTTAGTGTAGTAAGGCCTTTAAGAGGAGCCCTGATGGCGCGGTGGTTAAGCGTTTGGCTACTAACTGAAAGGTCAGTGGTTTGAATTCACCGGCCACCCCATGGGAAAAAGATCTGGCAGCCTGCTTCTGTAAAGACTTATAGCCTTGGAAACCTTATGGGGCAGTTCTACCCTGTCGTATGTGGTCACCGTGTCTTGAAATCAGTTCAGTGGCAATTGGTTAAGGCCTTTAAGAAGAAGCACTCAATGATTAAGAGCTCGGCTGCCAACTAAAAGGTCAACCGTTGAAGCCCAGCAGAGGCTGTGTGTGATAAAAGACCTGACAATCTGCTCCCGTAAAGATTACAGGCTAAGAAACCCTATGGGGCAGTTCTACTCTGTCATATAGGGTTGCTATGAGTCAGAATCGACTCAACCGCACATCACAACAAGAAGAAGAAGGCCTTTAAGGAGCCCTGGTTAAGTGCTTTGCTGCTAACTGAAAGGTTGGCAGTTCATACCCATCTAGTGGTTCCACAGGAGAAAGACTCAGCAGTCTTCTTCGATAAAGATTACGGCCTAGAAAACTCCACAGCGATTCTGCTCTGTCACATGTGGTTTTTGTGAGTTGAAAGTCAACTTGAGGTCACCTGACAACAACAAGGCCTTAAGATGATACAATTTTATCCCCTTTTTGTTTCTGATATAGAAACTGACACTTTCAAAGTCAGGGCTATAAACTCATGTCTCGGGTGCTTAGTTAAATAATTTTCCTGTATCACCAAGACTGGCTTTAACAGCTAGTTTTTCTGACTCTTCCAGCCACTGTTCTTTCCGTACCAGTAGTTCCCAGACTGTCCTGTTTATAAGAATCATGTGGGTTGTCTTCTAAAAATAAAACCAGAACCCTGGACCCCTCCCTGGAAATTTCGATTAAGTAGCGTGGGATTATGTATTTTTAATAGACAACAAAGTAAATGTGATGGATTAGGTCTTCCAACACGTGGGAACTGTAGCACTCTTCTACACTGTCTCATAGAGAAAGTATTCTACAAGTTATTCTCATAGAATATACTTTTGTATCCAACTTTTGGGATTTTTGCTTATGTATAAAGTAAGATTAATTTATGTTGGAAATTCTTATACTTTGAGAATCTTAACTCCTGAATTGCACTTCAGTTTGTATCCTATGACCTAAAGTCATCCTTGCAGTCCTAATAAAAAAGGAGGTATTAGAATTTACAGTATCTGACTTTTATTGTTATTTATTTTTATTTGTTTTTCATATAAACTTCTGTTGGGAGTTCTGATTTCATTTGCAGTCATCTGGTGGTTATGTTCTCTTAGCTTACTGCAGTAAGAGGAGCTTGGGATAGTTAAAAAAGAAAGTAAAAAACTGGTAAATATGACTGATTCCAGACTTTGCTAATAGAAATAATTAGGTTTCTGCGTTTGTTTTTGTTTTGCCAGGCTAGATTTTTGAAAAGATTACTGAGACTGATTCAACTTATACATTGTTACCACCTTAATTTGTTCTTTAAACAAGAGTCCAGTGTGCCTGCTATGAAGACTAATGTCTATTGGGAAAAAGAAATGCACTCATAAGTGGGGACATCAATACATGGAGTCTCCTCACTGCTAGAATGAATAAACTTCTTTTAGCTAAGTGTTCATAGACAGGTTGAAGATGCAACAAAAATAAAATGTCCCCTTTCTAGAGAGAGATAAAAGGAATTATAAAGATTAAGGACCAAGTGAAAGGGCTAAGTACTGAATTTTGACTATAGAGAAAAATGAGACAAATATACCTGTTGAGAAACATTTTAAATGTAGAATTTAAAATGTAGCTTCTTTTGCTACCAAAGAACTGCATATCAGTGCCAGGGGCTTTCATATGCCCCCTGCTTTTATTTGGGAATAAATAGAGCTTTGGCCTTAGAGTTATCTTAGGCCCCAGATGGAGTAAAGTGAAGCTATTTCAGGAAATTCTGACTCTGTGCCTTGAGATAATACCCTAGTGTAGCTCTTAAAATGAGCAGACCCAGGTTGGTTAGGTAGGGCAGAAACTCCTAACAGTTTGGTGTGGAATGGCCAAAAGCCTATTTTTGTTGCCTCCTCACTCTTTTTTGGTTCCTCACTCTAAACGATTGTTGTCTTCAGCCCAGGAAAATATTTAAAGCTGATTCATCTTGTGTTAGAAATTACTGTTGTTGTTAGTTGTGGTGGAGGTGGTTCTGGCTCATGGTGACCGCATGTGTGCAGAGCGGAACTGCTACATAGGGTTTTCAACACTGTGACCTTTTGGAAGCAGATTGCCAGGCCTGTCTTCCAAGGTACCTCTGGTGGGTTCAAACTGCCAACTTTTCAGAATAGTTGGACACTTAACTGCGCTATCCAGTGACTCCTGTGTTAGAAATTAGGGGTGCTATTTTAAATATTCAAGGAAATAAGTATATATGTTCATACTGAATTTGTATTACTATCCTCACATCACAAAGGGTGTTTTTGAAGAAAAATTTAAGCGTATACCTTTTGTCTTAAGTTTTTACAGCTGAAGTTTTTTTTTTTTTTTTTAATTCTACAGGTGCTGACAGCTCAGATGGAAAGCTTACTTTGTATTGAAAAATTTTCCCCCAAAGCAACACATTTGAAATGGGAGACATAAAATAGGTCTTGCTACGTTGCTACCACTGAATTTTCATTTTTTTATTATTAATTTTATGTATTGTTAGAGAAATTGTGACCATTGGCAAGTCACTACACCATTTTGGACTTTGCTTTCTTTTGCAGGGTGACTTTTTAAGACCTTTCCGAATTTGAGATTTTGAGCCAGTGATCAATCTTCAGTTGGTCATACGTGCTTGATCAGCAGTCGCCCCAGAAACCAGTACCCATTCGAGGGCTGAAAGTTTGTTAGTGTGTTGCCCAGCTGGCCGGGACCAGGCCACATCCAAACTGGAAGGAAGGAACCTTGCCAAAGGGCCAGGCCTCCACCCTCAATAGCTGGCCCTTGCAGTTTTCCATATCAGGCTCTTTGTTGCCTGGAGTGATTGCAGGTTGTCCGTTGGACAATTTAAAATGGCGAAGCATGTGGAACAAATGGTGAAAGAGTGTTTTAACTTGAAATTGAACTAAAACAATGATTTAATATTCAAAAATCCCTATTGTGATTGTCGGATTGTCGATTTTCACTCTCACGTAAACTCTAATGAAACTCTGAGGGATCCCAGTTTCTCAATGTGAGTTTCCAAAAAGTTCAATTTTAAATTGATTCTTTGGAGCATTTTCCCATAGGAACACTATTAGAGAGTGGTTGTGTGTAGGGTTGCTATGAGGTGGAATTGACTCAACAGTAGTGGGTTTGGTTTTTTGGTTTTGGTGTGGTGTCAGTCAATACTGTTTTTGTGGCGGGCTTTAATACTGTTCCTATATTTAGCCCATAATGTTGCTAAAGTACTGTTCTTTCTGATGAAAAATAATAGCTGACAGTACTGTAAAGTTAGTTTTCAAGGAGATAAATGTGTATTTTCAAGGAGATAAATGTGTATTTCTCTGTTAATTTGAATCCTAAATGACTAAGTGAAAATTTTCTGACATGGTACAGTACTGGAGCTACAGCTGCTAACCAAAAGGTCAACAGTTCAAATCCACCCACTACCTGCTCCTAGGAAACACTATAGGGCAGTTCTGCACTGTCTTATAGGGTCACTGAGTTGGTATTGACTCGATGGCAACAGGCTGGTACAATACTGCGTATTGAATGCAGTTTTAAAAAAATCAATGCCAGTATTTACAAAAATTAAGAATTTGAGCAGGTTTATTGGGGGAGATAGGTGGAGAAGTCAGCTGAAATTCTTAAAGTTACTAGCCCCCTCCCAACCTCTTCACCTCTGTCTGCTTTTATAGATGCACATGTGTTCAAAAGAACAAAACACAAAAAGCATTCCATTGACCCTACTTTTCCCCTAGAGTATTTTACTTTCTTTTTACTGAGATTCTTGAAAATTTCGATACATCTCACACCCCTTTACTCAGCTCCTACAGGGACTTACCACCTGTGATACACAAGTGACACTGCTCTTTGAGGGATACTCTTAACCTCATCAAGAGTTCATAGAAGGTTTTTATCTTCCCTGCTTGGTGGCATATACAACTTTGGACCACCTTTTCTTTGAAACCCTTCATTTTTGTGATGCTGCATTGTTCTGATTTTTCATCCAACCCTCCCACCTAACTTCTCCCTGTATAATACAGTTGTTCATTTTGTCTTTCTTTCCATACTGTAAGCTCTATGAGGTCAGAGACTGTCTTGTACTGCCATGTACCCTGTATTTAATACCATGTCTGATATTGTATCAGTATTAACAGAGTATTTATTAAATAAATGCGATTGTTTTTTCTTTCTATCACCAAATGAGACAGCTCTCTTGAGTTCTGTTGGCTCTGTTCTACTATTTCTTGTTTGCATTTTTCATTGATATCCATGCCTTCTGCTATTATCTGTACAATGCATCCATTCCATCCTTTCTATTTTGACTAGGATCACTGCATTTCAGCCCCTTTTGTGTGCCAAGTTTATTATGAAAAAGTAGTCACAATTTATTTCTAAATAGAAAAACAGGTTAGCAATGGCAGAGTTAAATAGGAACAGCAGGGTTACAGTTGAGTCAGAATCGACTCCACAGCAACAGGTTTGGTTTTTTTTGTTCTTATTATGTATTGAGATCCTGTTTCTAGCTTAGACATACCAGGTCTCTTAAGTTCTCCCTTCCTTCAGGTTATATTTTATCCTTCATTCTGACCAGAGCAATCTACCTAAATCAATGGTTTGATCAAATAATGATTTTCTCTTGCCCTGTAGAATAAAATTTGGGAATTACTCATTTTTATCTTTTTTTTTTTTTTGGCTCTGTGATGTCAAAAAGGAGATGTCAGCTCAGAAACAGGAAAAACTTTCTGTATTTAGAGCTGTCAGAAGCTGTTTCAGTGTGTGTTGAGTTCCCCTTCACTGGTAGGGGTGATAGGGTAGGATAGTAAGTAGTTTTCAAACCGGACAGGATATTGGAGCCTTTTGAAACTACAAGCGCTGCCAGCCTACGTCTCCTCCAGGCCTTTGGTTTTATCTTTCAGACTGCTCAGGTCAACATTCAGGACTTCTATAATCTGGCCTAAAGAATTTTTTATTTACTAGGACCAAGTCTTATTCATCCCCACTGTATCTTGCAGGTTGTTGGTGCAAAACATTTATCTGTTAAGTAAATAAATAACTTCCGGTCACTTTCTTGGGTAGATGGAATGAGGTACTTTGTTGCCACTTTATGTTTGGTTTTGTGATACATGTCAGATCTTGATTCAGAGTGCCCAGGATCAAGTCTTGCACCCCAGGTGAGTGATCTGGGGCAAGTTATTTACCATCTCTTAGCCTGCTTTTTCATCTATAAAATAGGAATGACACGTATTATAATTATTGTAAAGTAAGTCATTGTGAGGAGTAAATGCATGTGAAAAACATTTTAAAATCTGAAAATACTTTAAAATGGAGGAAGTTATTCAAAGGTGATAGCTTTTGTTAAATATAATAACGTGTATCACTACTATTACTCTTGCACTTACTGATTATAGGGTCAGTGTTTAGCTTAGCAAAGGAAACAGGTGTAGTTGCTTTCTCTTTAAAAGCAGCTTATTTCCTTAACCCCTCGAGGCCAGATTTCTCTCTTATATTGTTTAATTCTTGATATTTTAATCCCAGACGACCAGTATCTCTGGGTTTCTCCATTTTTTCAGTTCTTCTGAATACCACAAAGTACCACTGGTAAAATTAAACAGATGCATTTTCTCAATTAGATGCATTTGGTAGAATTTTCCCAATTTTAAGTCCACCCCCCAACCGATTTTTCTTAAATCTTTGGCGCTTTCTATGTTCTGTTGTTATTTTTAAGTGGCAAAATCAGTGAACAAGCAGCAAAAAGATTTTAATGAAAATCTTAAACACTTTAATTCTTTATTTTTTCCTTATTCTTAATTCTGTAACTTGGATCTTTATACATGCTTACACAATTGTACGTTTCATGGTTATAATTTTATATTGCACATAAATGTTATAATTAAACATCTTATTGATACTTTTTCCTGGATTGTTTATGATAGAATTAGATACATTATTCCATGGTGTTTTGTAGAGAGTCTCTGGGATTTCAAAGTGAGTGAGTTTGTCAGTCACTGCTTTGTGGAATACTACTTGATGAAGGAGATTAGCTATAGGAGAGGGCAGTCCTTAGGTCTGTGGATTAAAAGAGAGAAGCCTCACTGGCCAGGGTTGCTGTCAGAAGAAACTATATTAATTAACTTTTTATAAGTTAGGGACTCCTATAATTTGGAAAGGAAAATTCCACTTAATATAGTAAATATGTATTCCTTCTTCCTTTTTCACCAGGTCAGTATATGTTCTGTGCCCTATTCTTTTATCACAAAAAAGGGAGGAAATACTGCAGTGAATGAAGATTCCTCTGCATTTTAGCACTGCTTTTTCTCCTGTAGTTGGCTTTTGAATGAGGATGACAATGGAAGAGATGAAGAATGAAGCTGAGACCACTTCCATGGTTTCTATGCCTCTCTATGCAGTCATGTATCCTGTGTTTAATGAGGTAAGTGGGTAAACATTTCCTCATATATTCTCTGCAATTCCTTAGTGGCTGTTTACTCATTCATGTAACAAATATGCATATAAATGAACTTATACCAATATGCTAGGCTCTGTGCCAGGACTGAGCATAAAATACTGAAAGAACGAGATCTATTGCTCCCCTTTGAGGTTACACTGTAGTGATAAAGATGTTGACCGAAAGCACACAAGAACACAAGTAATTATTTAAATGACAATCTGTGAGAAGTGCTGTGGAGTAAAATAAAAAAGTAGGTGTTAAAGAAAATAGCAGATGGGAGCTATTTTAGGGCCCAGGACTGACCTTACTGAACAAGAAACATACATGCTAAGATCTGAAAGAGGTAAGCAAGAGTTAGATGAAGAGCTGAGGGATAAATGCATTCGGGTAGCCAGCACAGCAGGAACAAAGAGCCTAATAAATTACAGCCCATGGTGATAAAACTTTTTTTTTTTTTTTACCAGTATTTGGAAGAAATCATTGTTTCGTGTCTAGAGAAGACGTGGTTGCTTTTTTATTTAAGGACTTTTCTAGTACTTAATATCAGTACTTTTGGGGTCTTCTTGTAAATTAATATTATATGTTTGTCATGGATTGAATTATGTTCCCCCAAAAATATGTGTATCAACTTGGTTAGGCCATGATTCCCAGTATTCTGTGGTGGTCCTCCATTTTGTGTTGTAACTTTATGTTAAAAGGATTAGGGTGGGATTGTAACACCCTTACCAGGTCACATCCTGATCCAACGTAAAGGGAGTTTCCCTGGAGTGTGGCCTGCACCACCTTTTATCTCCTAAGAGATGAAAGGGAAGCTAGCAGATAGTTGGGACCTCACACCAAAGCAGCACCAAAAGCAGAGCACATCCTTTGGACCCTGGGTCGCTGCGCCTGAGAATCTCCTCGACCAAGGGAAGATTGAGAACAAGGACCTTCCTCCAGGGCCAACAGAGAAAGCCTTCCCCTGGAGCCAACGCCCTGAATTTGGACTTTCAGCCTACTGTACTCTGAGGGAATAAATTTCTCTTCCTTATAGCTATCCACTTGTGGTATTTCTGTTATAGCAGCACTAGATGACTAAGACAGTGTTGTATAAAGAACGCTAGCACCAGAAGTCCTTTAGAGATAATTTAATCAACCCCACCTTCCTTTTAATGGCAGACTGAGGCCATGGAATGTGAAATGATTTTCCTGAAATTACCTAGGACTAGAACCAAATCTAGGCCTCCTGACTTCAAACTCAGTGGCTTCAGGTTCTTTTCTCTGTAATTAATTACTTTTTTTCTGTCTTATTAGTCTAATTAATTAAAGCCATCAATACTGTTAACCTTATTGCTGTTACTGTAGCCTGTAAGAACTTAACCATTTCCAGTGAAAAAAGCTCTAACAATTTAAGTGATATTTTTCCTACACTTCAGAAGTGGATTATGTCTGAATCTTGACTTTGCAAAACAGTTACATTGGATGTGGTATTCTGGTAAAATAAATTGTTGGAATGAACACTGATACACCTTTTCTATTCATGTGTAAGGAAAATTAACTTGAAAGATAAAGAAGTGGCTATGAATGGACTAGTATTTTCCATGAATAAAGGCAGTGATTCTCTCCGGATGAGATCTGAAAACGTGGGTTAACAGGCCCAGAACTAGAACGCGTTGCCAAATAAATGATTCACAGTTGGTCCAAGAACTAATTGTTAGGAGTGAAGTTTGAACATGATGTGCCTGAACGTGGCCGACTGAGAGATGCTACAGCACATTGGCAGGTTCGGATTCTCAAATCGACTTTACTTACCTAACATCATAGTATCAAGCTGTCTTTTGAATTATTTCTGTAGTATATTTAAAAATGAGTATTCTGAAAGAAAGGCTTTTAGAAATAGTCATGGTAGTTAGGTTTCCTTTTTGATAGAGATGAAATCTAGGACTTGATTTAGGAACAGCAAAATTTTTGTTGTGCCTTCAGATGTAAAGTGTTTGGTTAAAGGAATAAAATACTAGCATTGTTCTCTGGCTTTCCAGTATAGTAATGTAACATTTCAAATAAGTTACCTAATCAATTAAACATTAATATTTAGCTGTAGTTCACACATGGATTTTTCTATAAATCTACTAATAGGGGAAATTAGAATATAGTTGGGCTCCGCTCTTCTATGCTGTGCAGACTTAAAGATAAAAATGGTTGTCAAATTGATCTAACAGAAAGTAGTACCATAGTAGTAGGGATGAACTTCTTACTCATCGAATCTTAATTATTCATCGAATCTCATTTACAATGTATTTTAAGAACTAAAAAGCTTACACAGCCTCACTTAAAAGTAGATCCATAATAGTAACAGTGGTAGTCTAGAAATCATATTTTAAACAGATTTTTAGCTAGCAGAACATTTCTGATACCTGGGGAGATTTTAGTACTGTTACTCAAGCTCACAAGGCAAAATTATTTATGGCGTTCAGGGAGCTTGATGCTTCCTCGATTTCATAAAGCATGGTCAGACAGCTGAGAAGGAATAGTCTTCTTATTTAATCAGCTGCTGCAGAGTTCAGAGTCCAAGTAGATTGCATGGGTTGTAAATGTCCTGTGAAATAGGTCTCCTGGTTGCATTATGGAATGTCGGGTTTATGGAAACCTCATGCCAAATCATAGGTCTGGTTTCCATGTAGCTATTATTTTGTACCAATTCTTTGTATATGGAGGAAGAGAGCTGTATGGTTGAGTTCTTCATTCCAGCAGAGGGGAAAAAAAAAACTGTCTTTTTTTTCCTGTGTCCTTTTAGAGGAAATATTTTAAGGTGAAATATAATTTTTAAAGAAATTATGTGTTCTGTTTTGAAACAGAAATGAAAAACAATTTTGCAACCAAAGATAAATTTTATATGCCCAAAGGTTTATGTATTTGTTAACAAATCACATAAAAGCATTTCATCTAAATCAATAATTAGTATCATTTCATTCAGAAGCATCCAAAGCAGCTATTTTTGCCAATTCTTGGTAGAATAGCCAACTTTTTAAAATCTTTCCTAATAAGCAGGTGAAACCTGGAAACACCCAACTTTATTTATCCCCTTCCTCATTTTTTTTTTTTTAATTTTTTTTGGTTGAAAAAAAAAAATATTTGAACTCCAAACTTTGAGCGTAGTAGATTTACTTTAACCCCATGAACGCATGGGTTTCACCTACAATCTCACCTTTCAGAAGTGATCGTAGTTAACGTTTTGGATTTGAATTCTGCTGTGCCACTTCCTCTGGAAACCCTGGTGGCATAGTGGCTAAGTGCTACAGCTGCTAACCAAGAGGTTGGCAGTTCAGATCCGCCAGGCGCTCTGTCGAAACTCTGTGGCGCAGTTCTACTCTGTCCTGTAGGGTCGCTATGAGTTGGAATCGACTTCACGGCATTGGGTTTGGTTTTTTGGTTTGGGTGCCACTTACTAAAAAGTTAGCAGTTCACATCTACCAACTGCTCCCTGGAAACCTTGTGGGGCAGTTCTGCTCAGTCCTATAGGGTCACTATGAGTCGAAATCAACTCGACGGCAATGGATTTTGTTTCGTTGTTTTTTGGTGCTGCTTAAACCAAACCAAACCAAACCAAACCCAGTGCTGTTGAGTCAATTCCAACTCAGAGCAACCCTATAGGACAGAGTAGAACTGCCCCACAGAGTTGCCAAGGTATGCGTGGCAGATTCGAACCGCCGACCCTTTGGTTAGCAGCCGTAGCACTTAACCACTATTGCCATCAGGGTTTCCAAAGCTCCAGAGGGGGGCTTAGTAGGATGTATAATCTTATTTCAGGTTTCCTATGTGTAAAATGGGTGTAAACAATAATATGATAGAATTAAAATCTTACAACAACTCTGTGAAATAAATGAGTTAATATATTTTAAAGTGCTTAGGCTGGTACCAAGCACGTAGTAAGTGCTATGTAAGTGTTAAAAACCCAGTGCCATCGAGTCGATTCCGACTCATAAGTATTAGGTATTATTATTACAATGAGACGTTGGTGATTCAGTACTTGAGTTCTCACCTTCCATGCAGGAGACCAAGGTTTGATTCCTGGCCAATGCACTTCAGGTACAGCCACCACCCATCTGTCACTGAAGGCTTGCGTGTTGCCGAACACGTGGAGCTTCCAGACTAAAAATAGTATGAAAGGCCTGGCAATTTGCTTCTGAAAATCAGCCAGTAAAAACCCCGTGAACCACAACAGTCCAGTCTATAGCCAATCATGGGGGATGGCACAGGATCAAGCAGCCTTTCATTCCTTTGTTAATGCGGTTGTCATGGTTTGGGAGCCAATCTGATGACAGCTAAAAAAAAAAAAAAACCTAAAAAATAATTATTACAGAACGTTCAAATACATTTTTTGACAAAATGCTGTCATACCCTGGAGTTTTATATACTTGTAGGTAATGTTTTAATTGAATACTTCCATATTAATTAGGTAGCTCTGCTTACTTTTTTTTTTTCTTTGCCAGATAGCTTGGCAACCCCAGAAACTGATTCTTTTAGAAACATTTATTGAACTTAGTATCTGTAGCACACAACTGATGACTTTTGCTTTCTCTGTGACAGTGCAGAAGCTAATAGGTGGCCTCTGGATTCCATTTACTTCATTTTTTTTTCTGGCATTTTATTTTATTTGATGCATTATCATTGTCATTTGAATCGCAAGTAGTGTACCTGGAGTTCTCATTCATATGACTTGGCCCAGTTTAATTTCTTTTTAAAGAATAGGATTAGTAATTTTGTGGGAAAAGAGAGGGTGTCAACTTGGGAAAATCATGCCTGATTCTGAGGAATGAAGTAATTTGTAGACAGTTCAGAACTAGTTAACCTAATTATTTTGACCTTTATAAAATAAAAGAGGGAAAAAAAAAAAACAGATTTCATAAGATTTTATGCAAGACTCTTTAAAACTTGAGGACCCAAAGGGCTAAATGGGAAAATAAAATATAGCAATGAACTGAAACTTAACAACAGAATCAATATAATGAGTTCCCTATGAAATTATTATTATGTGTAAGCTTTTAAAATGTTTTTGTAAATGATCCAAAGTGTCTGAGTTTGGAGTTGATAGTTGTTGTTGGGTGATGTCGAGTCGGTTCCGACTCACAGTGACCCTATGTACAAGAGAATGAAACACTGCCTGGTCCTGCGCCATCCTCACAATCGTTATGTTTGAGCCCATTGTTGCAACCGCTGTGTCAGCCCATCTGGTTGAGGGTCTTCCTCTTTTTCACTGACCCTCTACTTTAACAAACATGGTATCCTTCTCCAGAGACTGATCCCTACTGAAGACATGCCCAAAGTATGTGAGATGAAGTCTTGCCATCCTTGCTAAGTTGATAGTGAAGAATAAGTGACAGGAGGAGTTCACCAAACTGAGAGTAAGCAGACTGTGGGGTGGGGGTGAGGCCTAATGCTAAGTTCTCGCAGTCCACGAGTTCTTCCCAATGTGCTTTAACAGGCACCTTTTCTTCTCTTTTAAGTAGATGAGATTTTATATACCCTTTTCTCTCACTCTGAATCCCTTTTTTTCCTCCTTACTCTTTTACTGGTAATATGGAAGTCCTATATATGGCTGAGGCCCTAAGAGTACTCTGCCCTGGCCCCCCAACCCCCCGTAATATCCATTGATGTAAGGTATAATCGATCATATGTTCCTTCCTTCTCAGTTGGACCCAAAATATGGTGCATGAGCTATCAGTTGCTGCTAATAGAATTATTGCACCAATTCTTTAAAGGTACCCTAACCAAAGATTGTTTTCCCAAAAGCTTGCTAAAGTGCTGGACGTCATTAGTAAAAGTATTTGAAACAAAATGAAAATCCTTTCCTGTTCTAAACTTAAGTAAAATCATTATTCACCCATGTGTTACCAATCCTCAAACTCTAAATGGGGGAGCTACAAAGGAAAATCATTTTGAGAGGCCATGCTCTTCAAGTTCAAATCCCATCTTTCTAAAGACTTTACTTCCTAATTCAGCTGGCAATGAAGCCACCAAATTGCTGCTTGCTTAGATTGAGCTTTTGGAGTCCTGGACCATAGGCTTTTTTTGTATCTCTCACATTGACTTCTTGCACATGATAGAAACTCAAGAATTTGTTGGTTTATTAAGTAGCTGAAGAGATTCAATGAGTAGGGTAAAGTCCAGTTGGGAAAGGGTGAGTACAGGGAGGCAGGGTAGCATTGTGCATTGGGGTCGGAGCCAGACAGACATGGTGTGAATCCTGGCTCTAGACTTAACTAGCTGTGTAGCATTGGGCAAGTTTTTGTAACTTGAGTTTCTTCCTCTGTAAAATGAACATGACGATAATTAGCTACTGATTTATTGTGAGGGCAAGAAATACTCTATATAGTGCCTGATCCATAATAGGTATTTAGTAAATACTCGACGAATCAAACCTGTTGCTGTCAAGTCAATTCCGACTCATAGTGACCCTGCAGGACAGAGTAGAACTGCCCCATAGCGTTTTCAGGGAGAGGCTGGTGGCTTTGAACTGCCAACCATTTGGTTAGCAGCTTAGTAAATAGTAGCTGATATTTGGATATTATGTCACAGACCAGAGACCTGAAAAAAAAGTACTTTTTAACATAAGAGAAAAAAACATATCTTGCTACGTAAGGAATACAGGCAAAAATTATAGATTCAAGAAGGATTTAGATAAATTTATTAATGAAAGATAAAGTTCAATTCAAAAAATATGTTTTTGCCTGTGCTCCTGACTTTGCCCTGGGCAGTGTTGATACCATAATGAATAAGAAAGCCTATAGGGTTTATTGCAAGGTATGTGTGTATATACATACATACATACATACATACATACATATATATATATAAATGAAATGCATCCCAAAATGACTCCCAACAGAGTTCTAGCGAGATGCTTCACAGCTCACAGATTTTAGTATGTTTTAACTTCTTTTCTAAGGTACACATACGTACACTTAATCTAGAGATGTTGATATCTGTCTTGGATAATTTTATTAGTTCTTCACTGACTTTTCTTAGCCTCTTTTACCTGCCTCACTCTTTCTTAAAACGTACCAAGCCAGGCGGTGGAGAATCAGTTAATAATATATCTGACTCAGACCTGTGACTTGCTGCAAGAGGTCAGAGTGCGGTGTAAACCCAAATAAGGAAATGAGCTCATATCAGGGTGGAAACAGTCATCCTGTCTGTCTGCCCCTGCCTCCTCTTGCACAACAAGAACTTGAGATCAGACCAGCTGCTAGAGTACCTTTTTTTTTTTTTTTTTGTAATACTCTTAAGTAGTATTCACTATAATTAAACAAATTAAGTGAAGACAGAAAATACTTTCATTTTTGGAAACATACCTGATTAATTTCATAACTCCTTACATTGTTCTTTGCTATATTTGCCTAGTGTCTTTCCTTTTACTTGCTAAGGCGCAATATTAGATTTTACACAAGATTTGTAAAAACCAAGTTAAATTGACTTGTTTTTTTGGAGTAAACTATTATCTTGGCAGATTTTGTTGCATTTACCTTATGTTTAAGTAACTCTTAAGGAAGTAAGATTCTTGGCAATTCTGACTGTCTTGTTTAGAAAATAAATTGATTTAAAGTGTTGGAGTTTTCCTAGATGTGTATATTTAGTGCCATTTATAAAGCAAATCTTACACTCTCATTGCCTCAAGGAATTGAAAGGATTATTTATTGCATTGTATATGTTCATAAGGTTTTTGTAGAACTATTCCACTTGCATAAAAATCTATAAAGGTTACATTGTTTTCCAACATTTCAATATTGTCCCAAATAAAAAATATATATACAGTTTAGTTTTACTGAGTTAACTAGCCCAGTCCTTGGAGACATAAGAAATCTGAATCTAACTGTGGTTATTTTAAGCCTGACCGTTAGCAGCTCTTCTACAAATGGGGTTATTTTTATGAAGTTGTATGCCTTCTTTAGCTTGCTGAAAAATGAGTAATATAAAGTGTGTAATAAGGACATCTTTCAAAATTATAAAGCTCATATGTTTGATATGCCTTTGAGTTGAACATTTGATACACTATTTTAGGTAACCAGTTCTTAATCCTGACAATATAGAGAAACAGGTGTGAGAATCTCTGAACTCCATAGATGATCTACGGTCTTCAGTTTGAGTATCAAACAGATTTTTTATCATAGCTATTTGCTAATTAATAAAGTAGAGTAATCAGTTTAATTCCTGGCTGAGGGATTCAAAGGCAAATTAAAAGGAGAAAGGTGGATAGGTAGAAAGAGAATCTAAAAAAAAAAGTTCATTAATATTATACACACACACGCTTGCCATGTATTTGCCTATCATAACCATAGCTGTGGTAACAATGCATTGAGAGTTTAACCTTGAATGTTCTGTGTTTTCAATAATTCAGATAAATATGTTTGTTCTTTCAGTAGGGACTGGTTTTTTGGTATGATATCGTTACTTTATATTCTGTGCTTATCTTATGTAAAATAAACCCTAGTTTTAAGGTGAAATGTGTGTTTTGTTTTATTTTTTTTAAGGAATAAACAAAGGACTGATGTATTACCTTAATTTTTCATGGTCCTTAATGAAAATTTTTAGATGGCCTGTCTGAAGAATTATGGTGATTTAGAGCCATTAACAACTATTTTTTAATTGAATAATGGATATTTCACTGTGATTACTACAGAATACAATATCAGAAGTATGCTTTACTCCCCAAAATTGATATTAATAATGATTTCAAATTTATATTGCAGCTAGAACGAGTAAATCTGTCTGCAGCTCAGACACTGAGAGCAGCTTTCATTAAGGTGAGAAGCAAATAATTTATTTTGATGATTAAAATATATGTTATATATAAATCTAAATGCCATGTGATAATTGCCAGTTTATTTTCTTTTAGTGGAAAACGTGTTCAGCCACAGCACAGTGGCTGAAGTGCTCGGCTGCTAACCAGAAGTTCAGTAGTTCGAACCCACCAGTCTGCAGGAAAAAGATGTGGTAGTCTGCATCCGTAAAGTTTTATAGCCTTGGAAAGCTGAAGGCAGTCTACTCTGTCCTGTAGGGTCGCTGTGAGTCAGAATCTACTCGATGACAGTGGGACGCCTCTTTTAGTATAGTCTGTAAAGCTTAAAACACTTCCAAAAAGTGAACTGGAGGAAGTGCTGTTTCCTTAGCATTCATCTTGTTGTCATTTGATGCCTTTTGAAACTGACTTCCTCAGAGTGTTCTCTCTTTAGATTTAGAGTATCTTATTGAATTATTAAAAATTTATTTGTAAAATTATAATTTAAAAAGATATTCTCTATATTCTTTAGTTTCAGAGCAAGAGTATAAAAAAAGAATATTTTCGAGTGGAAAAGTAAGTCCTCTGTGTATGATGAATTTTAGTTCAAACCCATCAGCTGCTCCTTGGAAACCCCGGAGGGGTAGTTCTGCTCTGTCCTATAGAGTTGCTCTGAGTCAGAATCGATTCAACAGTGTTGGGTTTTTGGTTTTATGTACGATAGTTTAAGGGCATTTTGAGAGAATGTACAGTTAAGTCACTCAAAATGAATTTTTTAGTTGTCTGTAGACCTAAGCTGTACCGTGAATAACCACTAGCCACATGTAGCTGTTGATCACTTAACATATGGCTGGTTGAGATATACACAACATATGAAATGCACAAAAGATTTCAAGGATGTAGTGCAAAAAAAAAGGGAATATAAAATAGTCATAATTAAATTAATTACATGTTGAAAGGATAATATTTTTGATACAGTATTAAAGTAACTTCAGCTGTTTCTTTTAAGGTAGGCCCTAAAAAATTTAAATTTTGTTACAGAGGTGGCTCATATTTGTTGTTCACATTGTATTTCTATTGGGTAGTACTACTCTAGAGGCTCTTTTTCATGATGGCTTCATTCCTTAGTATAGAACTTTGTCTCCCCCCACAACTGCCTAAGAATATATGCATACCTAGATGTCTCCAAACTTTTAATTTTTATTTATGTGTGTATGTTTCTGTCAGTAGCTAAAATAGTTTCCTGTTTTTTAAGTAGCATTGTTTTAAAGTTTTACATAGAATAAAGTTATAGTCAAGTTTTATTTGACTTGAAGCTACAGATCCATCTAGCTTGATTTCTTTTTATGATTCACGAGATTACTTTTTTGATAGCTCTCTAGCTTAGTACCACTAGACATCTTCCTTAGCATTTCACCACAAAATTTACATTACATATGTTGAATTAGAGCTATTTTGATAGGTTTAAAACTCTAAAGTGCAATGTGTATATACACATATACTAGCTTCATTAAAATAACATCCTGCCAATATACTGGGTAACCAAAAACCAAACCAAACCCAGTGCTGTCGAGTCGATTCCGACTCATAACGACCCTATAGGACGGGGTAGAACTGCCCCATTGAGTTTCCAAGGAGCGCCTGGTAGATTTGAACTGCTGACCCTTTGGTTAGCAGCCGTAGCACTTAACCACTAGGCCACCAGGGTTTCCAATATGCTGGGTTAATAAAGAAAATTAACAAAGCAACGTGATTATCATTTTTTGTTGTTGTTTTTCCTTTTGAGTGTTAGTATGGTTTTCAGATGGTCATTGTGGAGGCATGATAGTGACTATCTAAAGCATCTTGGTGGCCAAAGAAAAGACAGAAACATGATCTGGTGCACAGTATAGTATCAACAAGGCAAAAACCAGTTTTTCAGCTTTTTCTGATACAGAGAACAGAGAGAAATTTTTCCTGTGGATCCTCATAAAGAGGACCTTGTTCAGAGAAGTAGATGATATCTTTATTGACATTCATAAAATAGATAAAATAATGAATTTCATGAGGCTTTATCTTTAATATCTGTACGTATAGACTGATGATTCAAAATTCAAGTACAATTAAAAAGCAAACAATGTTTTTAACGTATGTGGCTATTTATGAATCTGGTTTGATTCATGAATAAAATTTTATTGTCCTCAGCACTGATTTTTAATTGGGGGCAGTGGAAGTTAATTTAGAGGAAAATGGATTAATCACTATTACTTTACTAGATTTTTAAGTACCATATTTAATTTACGTTGAACTCACATGACATTAAAAGAGAGCCTGTGTTAAAAAGTTAAAATTTTTGTGTTTTTTAAACCATAACTTTCTTGGAAGAGATTTTTAAAATACCTCACTGGACCAGAAAATCTTTTATATCCATGTTTCCAGTTCTTGGCCCACAACAATGGTGATATTTATCAAGCTTTGCTGTCTTTGCTATTTGGAGAAAAAGAAAAATATTAAATTAGTTTTTATCAAGATACAGTAATACTATTGAATATTACTTGTTAAACTTTATGTATGTTCTATCTGACCCCTTGTAACCCATTCACCTGAGAGATTCTGAAAGGCCATCCTGGCTCCTAGGTGGAGAATCCATGGTTCACAGTAGCGGTTTTTACTGCCTGTGGCGTATGTGCTCTCACAGCTGGCTTCTTCATAAAAGATTGGATGCCACAGAGCTCAAAGCTGTATTCTGGGGAGAAACCTGGAGGTGTAGATAGTTAGAGTCTATGATTTAAGGGCAGAACTATTTGTTTTGGCTGTCAGAGGCATTGGGTAAATTTAAGACTTTTAAAATTAAAACTAATTTAACCAGGACTTATCCAGAAGATACTAAGACTACTGTTCCCATAATATGTGAGGAGACGTGCTGGGGACCCATGCCAAATTCGCAGGGATGTATAAAAGCGAAAACCAAACCTGCCGCCGTCCTGTCAATTCTGACTCACAGCAACCCTGTAGGACAGAGTAGAACTGCCTGTGGGGTCTCCAAAGCTGTAAATCTTCACTGGAGCAGACTGCCCCATCTTTCTCCTTGGGAGCAGCTTTTGGGTTTGTACTGCCAACCCTTCAGGTAGCAGCCGGATGCTTTAACCACTGTGCCACCAGGGGTGCGTAGAATATGTTAAATTCTTGAAGGAAACAGTGATACTCAACATCTGCCGATGGTGAGTAAAACTACTAGCTTGATGTAGTTTGTAGTTTCAACATGAAATTGGGCTGCATTCCTTTTGATGCTATTGTATCTTTGTGAAGCTGGGCTTTCGATAGTTGCTGTGATAAAAAAGCAAGTACCACAAGAAAATCAGCGTGCAACAGGAAATGAAGGTGGCTGGAGTACCATATTTTTCACAAATAATGAGCCCGTGTAAATAATGCCCCCATATATACAAAGCACATAATGAGCCTAGAAAGACAATGCACGAGGGGGTTGTGGGGTTGCCAGAAAAACATATGATGTGTGTGTTATTTGCATAAAAATGTGGTAATCTGATTCCAGTGTTTGAGAACTTGTGTGATGCTCAGCAGTCACACACACACAAAAAAACCAAACCCATTGCATTCGAGTCGATTCTGACTCATAGCGATCCTACAGAACAGAGTAGAACTGCCCCATCGGGTTTCCAAGGAGTGCCTGGTGGATTCCGACTGCTGACTTTTTTGATTAGCAGCCAAGTTCTTAACCATTGCACCACCAGGGCTCCTAACACACACATCCCATTAATAAGTAATTACGGTTAAGAATGAAACAAAATATTTTTTTTCTTTGAATTTTTTTTTTTTTTTAAGGTTACTAAGTTGTTAGGATATAACTACTTATTGTTTGGGCCTAATAACTTAATAAATAGCATTGTTAGGTTATTTCTTTTGGCATTAAGGGCACTGTGCCCTTAGTGTAATCTCTGTGAGATTTCTGTAGTGTTCCAGCTTTGGCATTTCAGGGCCTCAGACCAACTTGGTATTGAAAACTTTCTTCTTAAGCTGTTGGTGTTTCTTTTCAGTACCTAATTATAGCTTAATAAGAAAGGTGTTTTGTTTTGTTTTGGTTTTGCTGGCATTCCCTGAAAACACGTAAAGAATGGTTCCCCCACAAGGTAATTCATTATTTAGGTAGTTTCAGTCTTAGAGGAGGAAAATAAATCACTGTTACCAAATAGTGGTTTATTTAAGTAGTATACTATGTGTACTTTTGCAGCAGTTTACCAAATTAATATTGTTGACACCATCTTAAGCCATATTTATGCAACTTTCCTTTTGAAGACAGTCTTTTTTTTTTTTTAATATTTTAAATGTATCCACAGAAACAAAAATCAAAACTGGTTATAAAAGAAGAGAATTTAGCAGGACACACTTATTAATCATCTATCAAAGTGATTTCCCTGAATAGCATTTGACAGCAGTTAAAATGATCCCAGGATTGAGATAAATGTCTGTATTTTCTTTTCCCATTTTCTTCCACCACCTTTCAGTTTTCGATACATGAAATCTAATGAGAAACAAGATGTTATAATGGAAAGAGCAATAGGAACAGAATAAAGCTGTGCCTGCAGTGATATCAGAGTGGAATTGAAGAGGCAGAGGTTAAGTGTGTTTGACACAAAGGGAAGCAAATAGATTGCCATCTGATTAAGACCATAAATTGTGTTTCTATTTGCTACTTAATATCAGGGCAAAAAAAAAAAAAAAAGGAAGCTATCAGCATAATGATTAAAATTGACAGGCATCATAGAAACAAACTTGGAGTATGACTAGAAAATTTGAAAAATAATAATAAAATAGAACAGAATTACTGGAGAAAACAAAGATCTGATAATTAACTTTGGTAAATTCAGAGCTCTTCTCGCTCAGTCTTGAAATGACTAGAAGGTTTTAGTGCTCTAGGGAGTCTAACTTACATAGAATGAGTGCAAACTCATTAGTGAAACAAATTCAGGATGTAGTAAAAGGATTAATGATATTCTAAAAACTAGTGAAGGGAATATTCTTACTACAAAAAATAAAAAAGGAAATTAAAATCATTGTGTGGGAAGGTAGTTAAGGGACTATAAAGGAAAAGAAATCTTGCTTTTTTGTTGTTTTTCCTGGCATTGTCCTAGTTTAAATGCAAAGGATCTGCAAAATACTGGAGAGACCAGTCATTGCTTGACCCTCAAGTACTACATAAGAAAGAAAATTCTAAAAGCATTCAATGTATTTAAAATAACGAAAAGAGTAACTGATGGATAACAGAAAAATACAGATAACCTTTTTTTCTGTCTATGTTACTCAGTTGCAAGAGAGTGAAGGAGAAGTAGGAAACATTCAATACTTTATGTTCAGATGGAAAACGGGATGATGGCTGAGGCAGAAAGTAGCTGATGCACCAGCTCTAACACAATGTGAATGAATGGCATCGTGGCACACGGTTTACAGAGATTTCTACCCTTACGTATGAGTTGGTCAGCCTCCGAAACTCACAGCAGATTCTAATACAGTTAAGTTTGGGCTTTAAAATGCTCGTTTGGTTTCCATTTTTCAAAACTGGTTTCCTCCTTCTTATAGGCTGAGAAAGAAAATCCAGGTCTCACACAAGACATCATTATGAAAATTTTAGAGAAAAAAAGTGTAGAAGTTAACTTCACAGAATCCCTTCTTCGTATGGCAGCTGATGATGTAGAAGGTATCAGATATCTTAAAATTGTTTAAAAGCACTTTCCTCTGAATCATTATTTAACAGAAGGATCTTTCTTAATTTCTTTCCCTCTCTTCCTCTTTTTCTTCCTTCCTCCCCCCTACCCTCTTTCCCATCCTTCTTGTCTTTCTCCTTCATTCTTCTTATTTTGGGGGTTGTGAAAACAAATCTGTATAAAATAGTAAAGCAGTCCTTGCTTTTTTTTTTTATATTTGTCAGATTTCATTACTTAACAGTGTTTATTCTTCATGTTTTATTTTTTTTCTATTAATAAGATGTTTGAAGAGTTCTATTTTCGCTAAAAGATAAACTATTTTGTGTTGATGTTTTAAGCAAACCTCAGTTTGAAAGACATGAGTTACTTTGTTTTTTACTTTAGCATAGCGTGATACTTTTTTTTTCAAGCACAGATTTGAGAGAGCAATATAATAACTATCTTTTTCCCATTTTTTGCTTTTTTCTAATAATTAGAAACAAATTTCACTTAAGTTCAGTAGCCATTCTCCTGCCAATTTAGGAAAATAAAACAGTCTAATTTCCCTTAGTTTTATTAAGGGAGGGAAAAAAAGGTAGGTATTTTAACTGATTCTGTAATTGTAATGAAGCAGAATCTTCAGCATTTATAAGAACGCTCTCATTATTCTAGACCTGAGCATTTGCAGCTTGTTAGACAAGAGTATATAGTATATCAGTGAGTTATAATCCTGCTAAGTCTACAACGAATCTGCTAGTGAACTTACTTTTCCTCTGCCTGGTCCAGTTGAAAATTGAACCTTTTGTCCAAAGTTGTCCTGTGATGCCAGCCCTTGTGCTGGATTTGTGGTGGTGGTGATTTTTGTTTTTAAGTGAGATAGCAAAAATGTGCTGAAGATGCTAGTTGGTTGAGTTTGGGGCTTACATCAATAATGAGCCACTGAACGTTCAACATAGGAGTTTTAAATCATTAAACTCAGCTTTTTCTTTAGTGATACTACCTTTCCATTCATTATGAATATCATCACTTCATTTAAGAGTTCCTTCTAAAAAGGTGAGTTTGGTTAAGCCCCTTGCCCCTTTTTTAAAGTCGGATTTCTATTTACTCAAAATTGAAAATGTTTAGTCTTTTATTTTCAATATCCTACTGGGAAGAAGTCCTAACATTATTAGTGACCTAGTTTGAACTCTTAGTGAATCCTGTCTTGCAACATTGTCTTTCCTAATTATCTGGCCTTTCTTTTTCTTTTCTCTCATTCTGTGACTAACATTGAGAATTCTTAAATTTGAGTTTGGCAGGGAGTTGCATTATGTTTTTTGTTAATGTATTTATTTTATCAGAATATATGATTGAACGACCAGAGCCAGAGTTCCAGGACCTAAATGAAAAGGCACGAGCACTTAAACAAATTCTCAGTAAGATCCCAGATGAGATCAATGACAGAGTGCGGTTTTTGCAGACAATCAAGTAAGTTATTTTTTTATTTTGGTTTTTCTTGAAAGTATTTCAAAGGAACCACTCATTCTAGATGTTTTTATTTTGCTATAAAATTAATATTAAGCTAATTTGAAATTTTTATATAGTACATTTTTAGTATTAACTTCTAAGCTAGGATGTTTGGCCTCAGAGTACAATAACATCAACAATGGATTAAACGTGCATAAACCAGAATGTAATTTATGTATTATGTATTATAAGTAATGCAGAGATACAAATATCAGATTAAAGTAAATGAATACACAGAGGAGTTAGATAAATCTTAGATATCTGTAAGACAGGAGACCAAAATTATTTTTATTTCAGAATGGCAGAAGTCACTATGCCAAATAATGTACTCTAAGGCATAAATAGCATTTTCTAATACTGATCAAATTGTGAGCCTCCAAGTTCTTGCCTTTGGGATCCAGGTTAAATAAGACTGAGAATATACATGGTTCCAGGAGGCTGGCTGGTGAGGAGCAGCCAGAAGGATCATTCTAGAGCAGTGGTTAAATGAGGGGTCACTCTCTTCTGGGATGCAGTCAGGGAACAAGGGGGAAACATCAACCATAATTTCTAGGTGAGTATTTTTAAACTAGAGTCTGACAGTGTTCTCCAGTGTCACCGAGTGGAAAACAAAACCAGGAATAATCATAGTGGCACTAACAATGCAACCTTGTGGTGCAACCAGAAGTAGAAATTGCTGGAAAGGAAAGATTTAGCTCAAGTCTTTTTCTGGAGGAGTCTGTGTCATATGTGACCTTTTAAATTACCTAAGGAGGCTCATGTGGAATAAATATTAATATTCATCTCTCAGAAATAATCTTTGTAATCCACATTGAGAAATATTATTTTAGCTCATTTGGACACCTACTTTAAGTGGTATGTAGAGGGAGGAGTATGTCCAATGTTTTATATCTCACAAGGGTTTTTATATTTTACCTTTGTAGGAATGTTCCAACTTCCTTTAATTATTTTTCATATATGAAAAGAGGGAAACAGTCAACTACTTAAGCATTTTTATTTTTAATCTGCTAAAAAAAAGAAATTTTTTTTTTTAATGGGTAAAGTAAGCAAGTTTGGCCTATGGGATAAATTGTCAGCGACCTCAAACTTAGCTGTTTAGACAACTTATTTCTAGAGTTTTCAAATAAGTTAATAAGTTTTAATTTGCTTTGATAATCATGTATTTGTTGATGAACTATGCTATATACCTGTGAAGATTTAATGTTGAATATTTTCAGTAAATTTTGCTTTAGATCATTGAAGTAGAGGTTTACGGAATCAGTGTCATCTTAATAATAATGATCACTTATATAGAATCTACTATGCGTTAAGCACTGTTTTAAACACTTCACATGTATTAACTTCATCCTCAGAACTATAAACAGATGAGAAAGTCGAGGCACAGGAAATTAAGTAACTTCCCTAAGGTCACGGAGCTAGTAAGTGGTAGAGCTGGGGTTTTGAACCCACTCAGTCTGACTCCAAAGTCTTCTCTGCTGCTTCCCAGTCGTAGACTCATAATGTTGATTTAATCTGTTGATGGGGAAAAAAAGTTCTCTTTCTGCTGTTTGAAAGAAGTGTGATGAAGGACACCCTGTATAGAATGCCAGTGTGTAAAAGACACGACAGTGTTGTGTTTGAGGCTGGGGCCGAACTGGCAGGCCTGGAGCCCTCATCCTGCATACTTTGATTCTTTTCCCCTTAAAGAGCCCCCCGGGGATCTCTGCTAAAACCTCTGTGGCTTTACGGAGATGCAGTTTGAAAACTGTTTTATTACAGTCACATTTCAGTCATAAGAAAGTTGAGGTGAAGAGCCTGAGTCTTGTCCAGAGTCACTGATGGAAGCTCAGTTAGGGTCTTGTCTCTCATTTATGGGGCAATAGAAATATTTCAGTTCTGTTTTCTGGAATGTACTGAGCACAACTGACTAAAGAGCAATGGCAGTGAAAATTTTTTTCTTAACTATTTTAGAAGGGTTAATTCACCATGGAAAGTTTCTTAATATATGTATAATTTTTAAAGTAAAATTCAACCTTGTATAGCATAAATGTTTAAGGTGTGATTATTTTTATCACTATGATACATATTGATGTATTTTGGTACATGTTGTTACCACAGATAATTGTTTGACAAATTAGTGAAATTGCAATCAAAATGGTTTATCCTTCAGGCACAGCATACTGTGCAGTAACTATTTTTCTTTAAAACACTTTACTTTCTCATATTTAAAGTCATTATGCTCTTCTTTTTATTTTAGCAATGTTTTCCAATAAACATAAATACCTACTACACCAAGTATGTACATGATGCTATAAACCAGTAACCCAGTGCTGTCGAGTCGATTCCAACTCATAGCCATCCTATAGGGTAGAGTAGAACTGCCCCATAGAGTTTCCAAGGAGTACCTGGCGGATTCGAACCGCCGACCCTTTGCTTAGCAGTCGTAGCACTTAACCACTATGCCACCAGGGTTTCCCATGATGCTATAGGTTATGCTAAAGTAGAAAAAATATTCTTGACATCTAACAAACATTCAGGTCTTTTTAAATGTATTAGCAGACCTGGGTTTGAATCTCCAGTCCAACATTTGTATGTGTAACGTTGAATAAGGTGCTTAGCTTCTGTGGTTCTAATTTGTACCTCTGAAAATGAGGATAATAGTTGTGAGAACTGGAAGAAGTGATATCCATAAAGTATCTAGCACAGGACCTAGCATAGGCACACCCTCAGGGCACATACCAGCACTGCTGTGAAATAAGGTTTTTTTCCTCCCTTCTCTCTATGGAGTTGATTAGGAAAAATGATGCAGCAAACAAATATTTTAAATATTCTTTTGATTAATCAATGTTTCTATTTGATTATATTTGAGATAATGTAAATATTTTATAAAACTAATTCATAGCTTTTTTTTTTTTAAGTCATACATTCTAGTTAATGGATGAATAGTGGAGACTTGTGATTTGATAGACCAGAAAGCCATGCATTTAGCCCAGTTACTCTCTGTAATCTGCATTTGTATATTCTTAGGTTAAAATTCACCCAAGTTTGTCTCAAGTCAGGGGTTCTTATGGTGGCTTCAGAACAGCTTTTCTAGAGGTATCCGGTCTAGACCAAACTAAACATAAAACAAAAGAATTTTCTTCCTTTACAGTGTATAAACACATTATCGTACACGTTTGGCTGGCATGATTAGAAGCTGTTCCATGGCATTTTTTTTCTAAGATGTGTGTTTATATTTCATCTAACGTCCGTTGTGCTTCTTTCTGCTTCTTTCATTCATCCGTTTCCGAAATGTTACCCCACTAAACAGCTGCAAATTGTTACATTCCCTTCCACTATACCCACACTATGTGTCCCTTATTACAGAACCCATCACCTCCAGACTGTGCATAGTTACACTATAGATATTTTACCAAGTTTTCCACAGTTCTTTACCTGTTCGGTTGTCTGAAGTATTTTTTTATACTGGTACTTTTCTCTCATAGGAAACAAACTTTCAGGCAGCTAATAATGTGATTTAACTTTTCTACTGCAGACCTTGCTATTATAAATGAAAATGCTGTTCTGTGTACCTGTGGGTAACATACTAGTTGACATATACATTGTTACAGAGTGCTTTTAGAGAAAATTTTTCAACAACTTGATAGGTCATTAACAGTCTTTTGCCTCATATCATACAGAAGGCTAGGCCTAGGGATAAACAGCCTTGAGCAATGGAGTTCTTTATAAAGCTCTGTTTCCAAAGCTCCATGTTCCCACACAGTGGTTACCAAACCTAGCTCATCAGCAGAACCTCTGGGGAGTTGTTTTTTTGTTGTTGTTTTTTTTTTTAACGATACAGATTCCAAAAGGGTTTATTAGTAAGTCTGGTGTAGGGTCCAGCAAGCCCCGCCCCCCTTTTTGTTTTGCGCCATAGGTGAGTGATGGAGTGACCAGTCTGAGAACTGCTTTTCTGACTGATGGAATCCTGCCTTTAATATTGTACTTGGACCATGTGCTCATCTTGTTGACTAGCCCTGAGAGGACATTTTTATCATCCCTTTTTTAGCAGAATATTAAAGTGTATTGCAAAGTGAAACTGTGTATAAACAGCTAATTGCCTGATTGTTGGGTAATTGTTCCATTATATTCCATTTTAAATAGCCCTCATTGTGGGTTTAGGAGACCTTGGATATTCAGTTTGACTTTTGTGTTATTGAAATTATAGTTTTTTTTTCTCAGCTGACATCATTTTTTAACCTCTGGTAGATTTATGTCCATCACAGCCACACAGAAAGATTCAGCTTGCTTAAAATCGTGGGCAAAAGGAACAGTTATATAACTTAAAACTTCTGTTACTAAACTAGAAGCAAAAATATGAGTGGACAGATGTCATTTTTATGTAAAATTTATTGTCCCACTTGAGTAATATTTTCATGTTTCAGCCTAATTGCATTTTTTTAACACTTCGTAAAAAATTGTATTTTGTTGGCATTGAGAATGTACACAGCAAAACATAAACCAATTCAGCTGTTTCTACATGTACAGTTCAGTGACATAGATTTCATTCTTCAAGTTGTGCAACCATTCTTACCTTCCTTTTCTGTGAGTTGTTCCTCCCACATTAACATAAACTCATTGCCCCTAAAGTTTCTATCTAATCTTTCAAGTTGCTATTGTCACTTTGATCCCATGTAGATAATTCTTAAAAGAGAATAATCCTCAAGGCAGACATTTTTTACTAGTTTCATACTAATGTTTGACATACAGTAGCTAATATACACTCACTGAAATATTGATTAAAAATGTCCTTGATATTACAGAATAGGCTAAAATGCTTTTTAATATACCAAAATCCTTCTATCTGTAATTCCTAGAGTTTCCATATGCTTAAAACCCTGGTAGTGTAGTGGTTAAGAGCTACAGTTGCTAACCAAAAGGTTGACAATTTGAATCCACCAGGTGCTCCTTGGAAACTCTACAGGGCAGTTCTGCTCTGTCCTATAGGGTTGCTATGAGTCGTGATCGATTCAGCAGCAACGGGTTTTTATTTATACACACACAAAAATCTGGAAACTGAGCTCCCCCCCCATAGTAAGGTTGCAATGTTTTAGGTATGAAATAACTGAAATCTGACATTTGCACCAAAGTCAGTTTTAAAAGGTTATATTTGGGATGATTTAGATTTTTACACTTCCATTATATCTGAGTAGCTAAAGGTTTTGTGGCAGTTGACACCTAAGAGAATGGATGTGGAAAGGAGGAGACTTACCTTAGAAAATGCGAGGCTATTTGAGAATGCAGAATTACATAAAGTTCAGTTTGACAGGAAAGAAAAAAATTGCTGTGAAGTTAGGATGTGGAAATTGAAAAGGTCATAGATATAAAAGACAAGGAAAGCTCTTGGATAGGAAGATGAGTCGACTCATGAGAATTAGAGATTTTTTTTCTCTTTTTAGAAAGGAGAAGGAGGTGTTGAGGCATATATAGTCAAAGGATGATTGCTGGAAAGGTTAAGGTAGAAGAATATTCTGATACTGTCTCTCCCAGCAATCTGAATATATTTTCCAAAGGAAATAGTGACAGCAAAAGTTTGGAAGAGGAAGATACTCACTGACTAAAAAGAAGGGAAATGTGCCTAAGAGAGGAGAGCTATGTCTGAGGAAGAAGTATTTTAAACATCGCAGCTGTTAGGTATGAAACTTGAAGTGTTAGTAAATAAGCAGTGGTTTTTTTGGTGGGTTACATGAAAAATTTCATAAAATCGTTCATTCTTGAATTCAGCTATATTGACCAAAGAAAGTAAAAATTAGAACTAGAAAAAACAGAAAGGCAGAGATATGCTTACCTTGGTATAAATTTTAATAAGTAATACTGAATAAAATGTTGATTTGGGAAAATTAGTGTTAGTTGGCAGTGTTTGGCCAGCTGTACAAGAGGAGTTAGAATAATAGAAAAGAACAGGCTGAAACCCCACCAACCATCTAGCCAGATGTTTGCCCTTGGCAGAGCATACCTATGGTAATTAATAGTATACTGTCATTAGTAATTCTTAAATATGTACACACACACACATAAACTTTCAAATATAGCCGATTTTGCTAAAAATTCTTTTTTTATTTCCCAACAGGGATATAGCTAGTGCAATAAAAGAACTTCTTGATACAGTGAATAATGTCTTCAAGAAATACCAATATCAGAATCGCAGGGTAAGTTTAAGCAGAAGCCTTGCTTGTTACCAATCTAGGTGTTGGTTTGCACTCTGTTGTTTTATTGAATTAAATACTAAAAGGGTTAGATCATTGAAAATAGTTTTGTACCATTAACCATTGGGTTTGTCCTTGAATTAAATATGCTGTGTATTATATGTGTTTAAATAAATACTCCTAAAAATGCTTATTGGTAATAAAGGCCATTCCATATCCTGTGTAATCACCCGTGTTTGACTTTGGCTTTTGTGTTATTTTATTTAATAATATTTTATTACTTTTTTTTTTAATGTATATAGGCACTTGAACACCAAAAGAAAGAGTTTGTAAAGTACTCCAAAAGTTTCAGTGATACTCTGAAAACCTATTTTAAAGATGGCAAGTAAGTACTGTCATTTATCATACTTTTCTTTTAAAATGAAATAAGTTAGATGGTTTTATATGACATTAAAACTATATAAATAATTATATCGTTGGAGTCTCTGAGTGGTACAGGTGGTTAAGCTTTCTCCTGCTAACCAAAAGGTTGGCAGTTCAAGTCCATTCAGAGGTCCCTTGGAAGAAAGCCCTGTTGATCTACTTCTAAAAAACTCAGCCATTGGAAACCTTGTGGATGATCAGGGCCACAATAGGTGGGTCCTGGTAGGATGGAAGAAGAATAAACTGAACCTCAAATCCTTAAAAAATCAAGACTTCCTGGACTGGTTGAGACTGGAGGACTCCCTGAGGCTATTGCCTTGAGATCTTTAAACCTTGAATCCCTACCAGGCCCTGAGGTCACCTTTAGGTAAATAATGGATTGGCCAACAAACTAAAGAATATCACCTGTGAGTGCTGTGCTGCTTTGAAAAACCGTCTACATGCAACCTTGCTTCTGCTCTCGTGCAGAAGCGGCCATAGACAAGATGTAAACAAACGCCTCTGAAAGCTTGTTTCTAGACACTGAGATTGGAATCTTGTATAATTTTCACCTGTCACATAACATTATTTTTTTTTCTGCCTACCATTTAACATGTAAAAAGTGTTCTGGACTTGTAGGCCATACAAAACCAGGTTTGGTCAGACTTGGCTTACTGGCCTACTTGACTGATCCCTGATTCTATAGCTCTCAAACTTTAGTGGCATCAGAATCACCTGGTGGGCATGTTAAAACACAAGCTATTCAGGTCCCATCCCAGGTTTAGATATTTAAAGTTATTCAGTAGCTCTGGGGAGGAACCCAAGAACTTGCATTTCTAAGACATTTTCTGATGATACTGATTCCACAGGTCTGTTGAGAAAGACTGCTAAAGTTACAGCAGTGGCTCTCTTTCTTGGCGGCACCTTAAAATCACTTGAGATCAGTTTGCAAAAATCCCAGTGCTGGGACCCCACCTCTAGAGATTCTGATTGGACTGAGCTGGAGATGGGCCAGGATGTCAGGTGTTTTCTAGAAGTGCTGCAAGTGATTTAAAATGCTGTAGGGGTTGTGATCCACTCTCCTGGAAGGAAGGACGCTCAGTTGGCTTTTACAGGGTTACTCTATAAGAAAGGAAGTATATTCAAAATGTAAATTGGACATTATTTTTAAATTTACATACTGTTGGATGTAAGACACTGCAGAAAACCAAGAGATTCTTCTTAAGTGCATGCTGATAGAAAAATGGCTAGAAGGAAAGGCAACACAGCTTTAACAACTGTCGCTGGTGGAATTGTATCTAATTTTTTTCTTTTTTTGTGTCAGATTTTCTATAGTGAACATACATAGCTTTTGTAATTAGAGAGGAATGTACGTTTTATATGTGTTTTTTGCATACGTACACACCTGTGCATATGTCTGAGCTGGTGAAATGAGCTTGTCTTCTGTAGCATCGGACCACATATGGAGTTCTTTGTACCTCAGGTGGAATGCTAAGAATTTTGTAGAAAAGACCATTTTCTCACAGTGCTTGAAGTCAGAAAAATAACCTAGATAATGATTATTTGAGCCTTAATCGATGGGGACCTCAAACATCCTGTCCAACCATTGAAATTTTAACATCTCTATTGTGCAGGTCACATCTTTGCATATTATTGTAGTGATGTTTTGTAATAATAAAATATCAGAATGGTTTTCTCAATTTTTAAAGTTATTTTTAACAGTGCAAACAGGTTGAAATATTTATATTATGAATTAAAGATACTAAGCTAAATTTTGTTAACGGTTTTGTGTTGCTCTGTACTGCTATTCAGGTTGTCTAGGGGGAATGCTCCTTGATGACTTACGTTCAATAACTTAGCAGGTGTGTTCTGAAAATAAACTTACATCTGTTTTTCCCAGATTTCCCGTGCCAAGTCCACCTAACCAAAAACACATTAAAATAATAATTTACATAATGGGGTCATTATTTCTGATTCTAATTAATGAGAGCTATTTTTTTTTATATAATAGAATTAGCACACTGAAAGGTAGAAATTCATTTAGAGCCTGCTTTATCTGAAGTGTTTTACCCTGCATATGTATTATTCAGGCCCCCACTACTACTTTCCATTCAGCAGCTTCTTAAATTGCTCTTCTTTGTGTATGAATAATGTGCTGCCAGTTTTGTACCTGCTCATTGCTCAAAACTGAAAAGTATTAATCGAGCCTGACCTATAAGCCATCTTTCAATGGGAGGTCCCTGCTTTTTGAAAATTGTCTCGGGTGAAGATGCAGGCTTTAGCTGTGTTACTGAGAGAAACTGATAAAGCCACATAATGGGACTAGGCATCAGCTCTGTGCTCCCGTCCCGTAAGATGGGCTGTTAGGAGAATATGGTAGAGAGCAAAGCTGTTTTTAAAAACAGGTTTTTTTTGTTTGTTTTAGAAGTAGGGTAATTCCAAAAGTAGTTTAGAATCCTCACTTTTTTTTCAAGTAAAGTTTGGGATGAATCAGATTAGACCTAATTCTTCCTATGTGTTCATCATGTCCTTTGACCAGTGTAATACTCAGCCGATTTTATTTGGGTAACTTCTGCGAAACCACAGCCAGAGTCCACATCAAACCCTCCTCATTGGTCAGTCGTTTGTCGTTTGTTCCACCTTAAGTGAACTCTGGTCAATTGAGGTGCCGCCTGTCATTAACAGCCCTCCAACTCCCTGTTGCCAGCCAGAACCACCAGGGGGCAGTAATTCCTAGATAGTCTCCAATGATGCTGGGCCACTAAATTCCAGACTGGAATAAAAGCTATGAAACTCAATGCTAATTTGTCTTTTTCTTTTTATATCATAATAAATTGAGTTTATTTCTACTATTATTATTTCTACATTATTAATAACTTAAAAATGTGATTTTTTTTATGAAATTAATGTTTGTTTTTGTTTTTTTAACAGGGCAATAAATGTGTTCATAAGTGCCAACCGACTAATTCATCAAACCAACTTGATACTTCAGACCTTCAAAACTGTGGCCTGAAAGTTGTATATGTTGAGAGATGTACTTCTCAGTGGCAGTATTGAACTGCCTTTATCTGTAAATTTTAAAGTTTGACTGTATAAATTATCAGTCCCTCCTGAAGGGACCTAATCCAGGATGTTGAATGGGATTATTGCCATCTTACACCATATTTTTGTAAAATGTAGCTTAATCATAATCTCACACTGAAGATTTTGCATCACTTTTGCTATTATCATTCTTTTAAGAATTATAAGCCAAAAGAATTTACGCCTTAATGTGTCATTATGTAACATTCCTTAAAAGAATTGTAAATATTGGTGTTTGTTTCTGACATTTTAACTTGAAAGCGATATGCTGCAAGATAATGTATTTAACAATATTTGGTGGCAAATATTCAATAAATAGTTTACATCTGTTAAACATTTGTTTACTTTAAAAAAAAAAGCATGTGTGTGTGAGATCAGAAGACCTAGGCAACATGGTGTAATATCTAAAGAACTTCTAACAGGGTCTTATTAGTCTATCAGGTCTTAAAGCAACGAGAATTCCTATTTTTTGCCCTTAATCGCTTTGTACAAAAATTAATCAAGGGAGATATTTGCATTAGTTACTACATATGAGGTACTGAATATTTTTTCATTATTTTCATCTTGTTTTAAGAGATTTTTGAGAAAGGGGTGGCAATTTTATGGTGTCTTCACACTGTAAGGCCACTTTTTGAACTCTGTGACAACATAAATTTGACTCTGAGAAGTTAAGACTTTCTGGTATGCTGGGCCCTAATAAGCATTTCCAAAAATAGCCACAATTAGTAATTTGAAGCTATACCAATGCTCGTTGGCTTGAAATTGTCATAAGTGTTAATATTCTACCCACTCTTGAAATATGTATAGCTTTGTTTCACCACAGAGAAGTTTTAAGGAAAGTATATATTGAGTATTTATGCTAAGAGATGATTTCAGTTTTCATTTATGATAAAGGAAAAAATCAGAATATGTTCATCTTTTTAAAGACTTTAAATGTTAAACTAAATTTTTGTTTGCAATATATATATATATTTTTTTTTACTATCATTGATTTAGTTATTTTAAAAAACATTTTAAAACATTAGTTCTCATTGGCAATATAAAAGTAATCACCCTGTTAATATAAACAGAAAATATTTGGAAAGAAAAACAAATAGACAACTTGATGGAACATGGGTTTATGGAAGTTTTACTGACTTGATTTTTTTCTTCAAAGATATATAGCCAGTAAAACAAATAGAATTGGTGATCTTAACCATTTTGGGCATAAATGATCATTCACTTTGAAAGTGGATGGATGGTCATTTGCAAAATAGACTTAGCAAATTATGAAGAAATAAGATGCTGTTTTTTTGTTTTGTTTTTTGCTTCTTCAGTAGCAGCCTTTTCTAACATGAACCAAAACTTCTGTTGTCCTCCTGTTGATTTACCCTTCTTAGGAGAACTCACCACAGTTACCACCCAAGCTCCAAATCACCTGTTTTTGTTTTTGTTTTTTTTTTTATCCCACTATCTGATACATCTGGCTTCTGTCGTGAAATATTCATCCAGAAAGAAGGCTTATGCTCTGGTTAGTTTCTTACATAATGTTAGTGGGCCAGGGTTTGGGTGAATGTGGAAGGGCTAGTGTGGCCCTAGTCAGACGTATCTCCAGAAAACAGAAAGGTAGCTCCAGCAGAAAGGAAGAGGAGGAGACATTTGTTAAGCACTGTATCAAGCGCTATTCCAGATACATTTCTTTCATGTAATTCTCTTAACAGTCCTGAGATTTAGTTATCTGCCTCACAATTGATGAAATTGGCTTGGAGAACTTAAGATACACAGCTGATAACTGCTGGAGCGAGAATTTGAATTCAACATTTGTCTCCAGACTCTCTGTTCTTTGCACTGTACTGCCTCCATTCCTCCGAATGTACCTTGTTTAGAACACTTGTTTCCTCACACCGAAGTGGAGTCTCTGGGTGGTACAAACGATTAACACACCACCCACTAGCCAAAATCATCCTTTGATTTGGAGAGTATTGCTATGTTTCAGATGTTTAAAGTGCCCCCCTCAAACTTCTTAAAAAAAAGATAGTATGTGGCAGTTCCTTTTTTAAATTATGATTGTGGTTTAATATAAAACCTTATTAGGCAAAACTTGAGGTTGGCAACCCAGTATCAGTCCCTTCTAATTTTTTTTAACGTTTTATATGGAAAACTTACAAGTTTATAGAAAATTTGCAAGAATCCTAATACAAAGAACACCCATATAACTTTTACCCAGATTGACCTAGTGTTAACCAGTTTACCTTTTTTGGGTCATCATTGTTCACTTGCCCTCCCTTTCTGTACACGTATTTTTTTTCCCTTGAATCATTTGTAATTTGTATTTCCCAACAATAAGGATATTCTTACATAGTATGGTTATCAACTTGAGTAAATTTAACATTGATACAATGCTTTTTAAATTTGCTGTCAGTATTCTAAATTTTTCAGTTGATTCAATAATGACCTTGATAGTATTCCTTTTGCCTCCAGTTTAGGACCCAGTTTAAGACCAAGTATTGCATTTAGTTGTCATTTTTTTATGTCTAATGCACAATTTCCATGGCTTTCCTCGTTTTTTATGACATCGACATGTTTTTGAAAAATAGTCTTCTCACCTCTCCCCCCTTTTTATTAGAGTGTTCCTCATTTTGGGTTTGTCTTGTGATTTTTCATGATTAGATAGATATGTACATACATAGGTTATGCATTCTTGGTCAGAATGCTCCATAGGTGATAATTGTGTCATCAGGGTATCATCGGACCTGGCGGCACATGATTTCCAGCTGCTTGGTGATGTTCATTTTGGTCACCTGGTCAAGGTGGTGTTTAGTTTCTCCAATTCAGTTACAGTTTTTTACCTTGCAACTAATAAGCAATCTGTGGGAGGAGACCTTTAAGTCCAAGCTAACAAGAACATTTTCTCCTAGGATTTAGCATTCCTTGATAATTCTTGTTTATTCAGTCTTTACCATGATGATTGCAAAGTGGTGATTTTCCAACTCCAGCATTGCTTCTGCATATACCAGCTGATACTCAGCATTCTGCTGTAAGCAGGCGCCCTCCACCATCATCCTTCATGTATCTGTGTTTATCCATCTAAACTTTTGTATCCGTTATTCATACGGACTCATGGTTTTCTATTTTATCTTCGATGATTTACAATTCATTCCTTTGGTGCTTAAATTTTCTCACATTTGGCCAGTAGGAGCTCCTCCAAGCTGGCTCCTATGTCCTGTGGCATATACTCTGTAGATCCCTCTCTCTCTTTTTTTTTTTTTTTTTTTAGCACATAATCTGGCCAAAAAAAATGTTCCAGAATCTGGAATCAGCAGTTTCTCCAAGGAACCCTGGGGAATGATAATAGACACCAAGATATGGGTGCTAGGTGTGTTCATTGCTACCAAGGTGTCTGCTTCCAGGCCTGTTCAGCAGACAACTGGGAAACATGCACATATGTACACACGCACACACGAATACACATGCACACATGCAATTACATATGCTCATGTACACAATATGCGTAATTTCAGAAATCATGAGTTCACAACAATATCTCCAAAAGGTTCTTACCTTTTCCCGTTCCATTTTTCTGTCTCTTCGGCCTCAGAATTTTGATTCCCAACCCCCCCCCAAAAAAAACTCATCCACTTGCTCAATCCTATAATAGCTCTAGAATTGCTTTGCCCATGTCACTCTAAAAAACACACTGAAAAACATTCAAGATTTGTTTGCAGTTTCTTCCTGCCTGTACCGTGTCCAAAACCAAGGATATATAGTAACATTCTGTGTTCATAAATGAATTCTTTTTCACTATATTATTTGTTTGAAATAAAATCGGGCTTATTTCAGTTTGCTTTCAGTTTTAAGGTTCCTCTCCTCTCTACTTCCCACCTTTATTGATTTAATTTTTTAAATATATAGAATACTAACATGCTTTCAAAGATCAAAACTCTAGCAAAAGGTATAATAACATGCTTTCAAAGATCAAAACTCTAGCAAAAGGTATAATAAGAGTAGCGTCACTCCGTGTCATATCCCTTCTGCCCCATTACCCACCCCTTCTAGGTACCCAGCTTCATTTTTTTTTTTTTACCCTGTGTTTCCTTCTATGAAGAAAAGCAATAAAGTATGTTTTCTTAATCCCCCCCATCTTAGTTATCTAGTGCTGCTATAACAGAAATACCACAAGTGGATGGCTTTAACAAAGAGAAATTTATTCTCTCAGTCTAGGAGGCTGTAAGTTCGAATTCAGGGTGCCAGCTCCAGGGGAAGGCTTTCTCTCTCTGTCGGCTCTAGGGCTCGTTATCAGTCTTCCCCTGGTCTAGGAGCTTTTCAGTGCAGGGACCCCAGGTCCAAAGGATGTGAACTCCCGGCTTTTCTTGCTTGGTAATGAGGACCCCCTGTCTCTCTGCTGGCTTCTCTTATATCTCAAAAGAGATTGATTTAAGACAAAATCTAATCTTCTAGATTGAGTCCTGCCTTATTAACATAACTGCCTCTAGTCCTGCCTCATTAACATCATAGAGGTAGGATTTACAACTCATAGGAAAATCACATCAAATAACAAAATGGTGGACAATCACAATACTGGGAATCGGGGCCTAGCTAAACTGATGCATATTTTGGTGGGACACAATTCAGTCCATAACACCCCCTCTTTCTTATACAGAAGGCAGTTTTCCCAGGAGTGAGAAGCTTCTTGGGAAGCAGAACAACTTTTAGTACTAAATATGGGACTGTCAGGCAAACTAGGATGGCCGATTATCCTTCATAGCATTAAAAACAAAAAAGCTTAATTGATGCATACCTTACATATATGTGTGTGTGTCTATATTTTATATATATAAATCTGTAAAGACAGCCTTGGGAACCCTATAAGACAGTCCTACTCTGTCCTATAGGGTCTCTATGAGTCGGAATCAACTCGATGACAATGAATTTGGTTTGATTTGGTTTTTGGAATCTTTACGAAAGCAGACTGCCACAACTTTCTCCCACAGAGCGGCTCGGGGAATTCAAACCGCCAACCTTTTGTTTAGTACCCGAGCACTTGTGAGGGTGTTTTTGTTATTGTTAGGTGCCGTTGAGTCAGTTTCAACTCAGTAGTCCTATGTAAACAGAACGAAATACTGCCCAGTCCTGCACCACCCTCACAATTGTTGCTTATGTTTGAGCCCATTGTTGCGGCCACTGTATCAGTCCATCTCCTTGAGGGTCTTCCTCTTTTTCTCTGACCCTCAACTTTACCAAGCAAGATGTCCTCCTCTAGGGACTGGACCCTCCTGATGACATGTCCAAAGTACATGAGATGAAGTCTCGCCATCCTTACTTCTGAGGAGCACTCTGGCTGTAGTTCTTCCAACACAGATTTGTTTGTTCTTCTGGAAGTTCATAGCATACTCAGTACTCTTCTCCAACACCATAATTTAAAGGCATCAGTTCTTCTTTGGTCTTCCTTACTTATTGCTCTGGGGGAAGGTCCTTGTTATCAATCCTCCCCTGGCCTAGGAGCTTCTCAGTGCACGAACTTCAGGTCCAAAGGTTATGCTCTGCTTCTGGCACTGCTTTCTTTGTTGTAGGAGGTCCCATTCTCCTAGTCCATCTGAGTGGCGACTCCACCCTTTGAGACTGAGTCAGCTCTGCTTCCTGTATTCCTTGTTTCTTCATCTTCTGATTCCTGATTCCTTGGCCTCTTGGCCCATTGATCCTTGCCACCCACAACTGCCCTGCTGGGGAAGTGGTCTAAAGCTCTGTAGGTCTACCAGTAAGTGCCTGGGGGCACCCAGGTAGGAGGTCTCCAAGAAACAAGGACCTGTTATAGCAGCACTAGATAACTAAGACAGCACCTAACAACAACAATTAGTACATTGTTTCATTCTTATATATCCATACTTATTTTTTGTTCTCCTGTGCTGAGTATGTAAAAGGCTCCTTTTAGTAGTGTGTTTCTATTTCTCCTTGTGTCTGTTGTAGTTTTTGTTTTATACAGGTGGTTGCCTGTGTTATTTATTGTATAAATATTCATAACTGTTACATCCTCAATATGAAATGTGGATTTTAACATTAGAAAATGTTCTTGTTTAATGCTTTTTGGAATTTGTCTTTTGACCTTGAGTTAAACCCATTTGCATTTATTGATATGACTGTTATGTTTGGGCTGAATTCTAATATTATTTGTTGTAAATGTGTGTATATTGTGTGTATAATGTTATAGTTTTTGCATTTTTCTCTATTTGGTGTGCCCTGTTTAAAAAATTCCTTTTGGTAGTTAGGAAGAGTCATATTTATTCTAATAGTTATTTTGTTTTAATAGTTTAGAGTATTTTAACCTTCCTTTTTCTTGTTTTCTTATTGTCTGATGTATCAGTTTTAAATCATATCCTTTGATTCTCACCAATTACCTATATCACAGTGTTCTTATTTTACATTTCCCTTTTTTCTCCTCCTCTTATTTTTAATTGTATTCTTTCTACTTTGTCAAAATATAGAATGTTTACATATTATTCTTTTGCCCACATCTTCACCCTTGTTTCAGTATAAATTTAACAATTAAATGTATAAAATGCTCACGGTTAGTCCTTTTGCCAGAGATTTTTTTAGTCAGATGAACCTCATTCTCTAGTAGTTTCCTCAGATGGGGACCATATATACAGTATTCCCTGAGTCTTTAAGCATTCAGCATTATTTTCCTGTAGTCTTGATATTTATATTGGTTGTATATAATATCCTTGGTTCACATTTTATTTCCTTAAGTTTCTTGAAAATGTGATTTCACTGTTGCTTTGCTTTGTATGTTGTTTTTGAGAAATATGATACTAGCCTAATTCTCTCTCTTTTTTTTTATTTGAAATACTTCATCTTTTTGCCTGCTGGCCCAGAGGATTTTTTCTGTATTTTTAGAGTCAAATAGTTTATTAGAATATTTATCAGAGTTGATCATTCCAAGTGAATTTTTCTGGTATCTACTGGCCCCTTTCTATAAAAAAAAAAAAAGTCTTCTTTTATTGCTAGAAAGTTTTCTTAAATTATAATTTTAAACGTTAGTTCTATTCCTTTGTTTGTGCTCTTCTAGGACATCGATTAAAGGCATGTTGGACTACCATGCGCTGTCTTCCATTTCAACCACTTTCTCTCTGACATTTCTTGCTTTTTATTTCATTTCTAGTCTCTTGTTTGTTTTTCTGCTTCTCTTCAAGACCTTTTCAATGTTCTTCAAATGTTATTCAAATGTACCTCCCTTTGTCATCTTGTAATGTTATTCAAATGTTATTCAAATGTACCTCCCTTTGTCATCTTGTAATGTAACCTTTATTTCTTATATGATTTTGTTGTTTCCGTGTATTTCCTGAGTTCAGTCAAGTCTCCTTTATTCCTATTTTTGTACATTTCTGTTTTTAGTACTTGTATTTCTGATTCAATCTAGTTTTTCATGTATTATAGGCTTGTTTAAGGATATTCAGTTTAATTGGAGTGTGCCGATATAGTTTTTTTCAGCTCTTGTTTTTTGGGGAGGGCAGGGGAGAGGGTGGGTGAAGGGAGACTTCCATCCACAGAAACGAATGATGGTATTGATGTTGGGGAGAAAAAGAGGTTAGGGTGCCTTATTCTTTTGTACTGCTGCCAGGCACCTAATTTTTCCTTCTTAATTTCTTTTTTTTTTTATTTTTTTTATTTTACTGCCTCATCAAGCTCATTTTCCTCTGGAAGCTATGCTTCACCAAAGCTGCCATTTCCAGTCCTACCTCATCTGTGTAGCTAACGCTGTGAACTATCCACCTATGTTCAGAATTTTGGCCTTTATTGTTGCACTTTCTCTTCCTAGATAGATTACCTTTGCTTTGTCTAAGTCCTCTGCTCCCTTCTCCATTCATAGAGTCTCTTTAACCTCTTCTTATCTATTCTTTATACCCACAAGCTTGTAGCAGCACAAGCAGTGGGAGTTCTGTTGGATTTTTTTTTTTTCTACTTACAGGTAATTTGAAGGTTGTAGTGTTATCTGTCTCCTAGTCATCTATGGATTAACTAAGGTGTAATTTGCTTTTCTTGTTGAATTTTTTATTTTATTTAGGAGGGCATGGAGAAAATTCAGAATCAGGTAGCCACCATTGTTCTGCAATTCTGGATTTTTTCCCCCCCAATTTTTAAATCAATTTTGCTGATTTGTAAAATCCAAAAGTCTTGAAGCATATGGATTAGGAGACTGGGCATTAGAAATAAATCACCACCCTATATTGTCACTTGGGAGGACGGATTGAGCAGAAAGCTGTTGGCTCATCTCAGTTCTTCCTGTCTCCTTCTCCCATAGATTGTACTAGTAGGAAATATGCTCCACTTCTCTTTCCTTTCTCTGGGATAATTACTCTTCTTGTTAACTTGCTGTTGACATAATTTTCTGTTCTAAAAGTGTTCTAACTGCTATACTCATATTGGCCAAAGTGAGATATACATAGCCTTCAAATTAAAAAATAATGTGATAGACTAAGTCTAAGGATTATTTCCAGTCATCCGATGAGCTGTGCAAACCATTTTGAGTAAAACTCAGAGGTACTGATGCTAAACTCAATCAAGATATCGTCCCACTGTAGTATAAAATTCAGGATTCTTACAGGGCAAATAAAATCTGATGCCAGTGGTTGAAGGGAACAGTGTTTTTGAAAACAACAAAAGTGAGTGTATAATTGATATCATTAGGTAAGTATATGGGTAGGAGTAGACTCAACAACATGGATCATGTAATAAGATGAGGACAAGAATGCCACAAAAAACTGAGAAAGATTCAGAGAGCACAGGGAAGGACCAGCCAAAAAAATGGTGAGTACTTACTGGGGCAACAGCCACAAAAGTAAAGAGTGAAAGATGAAGATCTCATAGTAGTATACTAGTTATTCCTGTAAAGATTTCAGAAGAGAAAGGTATAGAGAGTCTTTATCTCCAGAATGTTATACCTTTTGCAGAGGGCTATTTGTAAATGAAAATTACACTGTAAATTTTATTTCCCTAAAACCTTTCATTGGGTGGAAAAGCTACTGTGCTTCTTACTAGTTGGGTGATCTTAAGTCATTTCTTTCTGAGTTTTAGTTTCCTCATTTTCGGGCACATAAGAGACCCCCTCAAATATTAGTTTTCCCCTCCCTTTTACTCTCTTTTAAGGAGACCACCCTTGGTGTATTTTGCCCTTGGCTTCCTCCTCCATGTTCTTCTCCAGGAGAAGATGGGGTGGGGGATGGAAATGTTGATCTGTTGTTGAGGTTTACCATAAAAAGAAATGAGACAACAGAGCAACCTAGACATTTCCAACAGAAAAATATGCATTTAGAATTTTATTCATGTCTGAAATATTTCATCGTCTTTGAAATGTGGTTGTGTGTGGTATTACTAATGAGGTTAGCCATTGCAGTAATTTGGGTATTGAATATAAAACCCCCTTAATTTTTAAATTTGGGGGATCAGTGGTGAACCTCACTCTCCTACAAAGCTCATATTTGGTATCTTACCAACAGGCAGGCCCTAAAGAAAGATGAAATATGGTCATATTAGGTGGGATGTAAATAGGACTAGTAGATGACATTTGTTAAATTATTTTGTTGACATTATAATGTTAAAAAATGCCATTCTTTTCCTAAAACATACTCACACAGAGCCAAACACCATGCCAAACACTTGGTAGGCACTCTGTAAATATTGAAGAAATGAGCCACCAGACTTCTTTTGCTTCAACAATATCAAATATGTATTAAGAGTAGGCAATCTGTAGAGAAGATCAAGATGACTAAAAGTATTGAATGAAGACAGAGCTGTTTTCTTGCAGAGTAACAGAAAAGAATAGTGAGGGAAAAGAATGCTAGGAAAAACTTGAACCATCAGGTATTTTAAGAGAGGCCTAAAGTATGTCTCACTTGCTGTGCCTCCTTTAGTAAGGATTTACTTTCTAAAATTAACACTAAAGAAAGAAGAGAGAAAGCCCATGGAGTAAATGTAAAAATGAATTTGCATGCCATTGCCATTCAGCAGTGAGATTTATAAAAAGAAGAAATTAGGGAAAGAGAGAAAATGTCCCGCAGGGCTATTCTAAATAACATTATCTTATAAATGAACTAAAATATTTCACTCCACATGAAATAATTAAGGTATTTGTTATTGCTTTGTTTTGTAAAGATGCTAAATAAGAGAGCAACCAGTGCTTTAGAAAAGATGTTTCTTCACATGAGCATATTGCTCGAAAAGCTACAAATAATCACCAGAATATTTTTCAAAATGGAATGATGTGAAAAAGAAGAAATTATGTTAATTAAATTCCAAATGGAATTAAGATAGCTATGAGGAAAAAATGGCTCAATACTGGCCTTTTTCACTTACTTTCTTGATTGACATTTTTTACCTCTTTATAATATTTATGAATAAGGTGCACCTGACCCAAACCTCATATGCATGTGAAACCTCGACAATGAATAAGGAAGACCGAAAAAGAATTGACGCCTTTGAATTATGGTGTTGGTGAAGAACACTGAATATACGATTGACTGCCAAAAGAATGAACAAATTTGCCTTGGAAGAAGTAAAGCCAGAATGCTCATTAGAAGCAAAGATGACGAGACTTCATCTCACATACTTTGGACATGTTATCAGGAAGGACCAGCCCCTGGAGAAGGACATCATGTTTTATAAAATAGGTCAGTTAAAAAAGAGGAAGACCCTCAAGAGATGGATTGACACAATGGTTGCAACAGTGGGCTCAAGCGTAACAACTATTGTGAGGATGGTGCAGGACCCTGCAGTGTTTCCTTCTGTTGTACATAGGGTCACTATGAGTTGGAATTGACTCTATGGCACCTAACAACAAACGGTACTTATGAATTTCTCTTTTCCGTTAAGCTTTTTCTAAAAATGGTTTTAGAAAACTTTCATGATTTTGACAGTTTGACATTTATATTCCAAGTCAAAGTGCTAAGCGTTTTGAATCATGTGTTACTAAGGTATTGCAGAAAATAAACCCAGTTATTTGATAGTACCCCTGTGAAATAGCAGTCATATTTCTAAATCAAATCAGATATTCACAGGCTTATTTAATATCTCATTTTACACTATACTTATTCTCATGTGTGCCTGGTTTTGTGAGCATAGATAGGAAGTTACTCTGTGCTTACCAGCCTATTCATTAGCATTTTTTCTTATCTTTCCTTTCTTTTTTTTTCTGACGTCCCTAGAAGTTTTAAACGTGGGTTTCCTTCTGAAGGAAACAGCTTATTCATCGTCATTGCTGAGGGAAATGTCTGACCTTCCCTAGCTAAACTGATTAGAACAGAGGCAGAAACTTTATACAAGGGCAGAAATTGCTGATCAATGGCCTCTGAGATAGCCAATACATTACAGCTCTGCTCAACCATGATGAGCTAGGCCACTTCAGATTTTTGCCAAAAATTCTAAACTGTGTAATTCTAAAATAATTGATTGGCAGTGGGAGAGAAAGTTGAAAGAATTCTCACAATGAGGCCATAAATCAGAAGGACCACATATAAGCCAGTGTTAAGAGGAAGCAGAAACCAGGATGGGATAGAAAAAATCCATCAAAGGCTAAAAGTTGTCAGTTGACCATGAAAAAGGGTGTAAAAACAAAAAGAAAAGAACCGAAGGGTTGCTCAAATTACGTTTAGAGGAAAATTCAAATGACTGCTATTGAGATAAAATAATCCAGTCCTGAGTCCTGACCTCCCAGTTTCAAACTGCATCAAACTTGGCTATGGTATAATTCCTTACTTCTCCTGAGATTTCTCTCAATCAGTCTCTCTCTCTCTCTCTGCATATGTGGGCACTATATAACAAATCTCCATAATTGGTGACCTGAGTGAGACTGTTCTTTATAATCAAAGTAGCCTGATTTCATATGTTGCCTAATGGTAGTGCCTATGTTTTTCTAATGGTAGTGCTTGGGTGCCTATTTATTTGTGGAGTACTGATGTTTAGGTACTTATATTCGTTTTTCTAATGCCAAAATACTACATTACTCTCTTAATTTCTCCATTTCCCCAAAACATTTTCTGCCATTTTGCTGATAAAAATGGAGGAGGAAGGAGAAAAGAAAGGAGTAGTCAGGGTAAATATATGTTATTCTTTTTTCTGCTAGTCTGCAAAGATACAGAACTCCTCTGACTAATCAGGATTTCAAGGAATACAGAGGTAACTACTTAATTGTAATTTAAAAAGGAATAATCCCTAAAACTTCTACCTGTAACTAATAAAAAGACAGCTAGGTTTTGTTGTTGTTGTGTATTATTAGAAATTCACACATATACCAGATGCTTCCCAAGTAACAGAAAAAGCAAAGAAGTACTATAACACTTAACTGTTGAAATGCCTCTTTTTGTGTTCACAACACAAAATGCAGAGAAATAAAGAAAAATGATTTCAAGTGTAGGTTTGCTATGAATAGTGGACAGGATGCTGGTCTGCACTGATACCCTTATCTTTGTTTCCTTTATCCTCTTCCTCCCTTCTCCCAAAACACAAAACACCTAGGAAAATACCTCTGACATGCATAGCCAGTTCTTGATTGGAATCCCCACTTATCTGGTTCTCAGATATCTAGGTCCAAAAAGTCTAAAACAGAATTTATTATTGCTTTTAGCCTTGCATATTCTTTTTTTTTTAATTGTGCTTTAAGTGAAAGCTTACAAATCACGTCAGTCTCTCATGCAAAACTTATGTATACCTTGCTATGTACTCCCAGTTGCTTTCCCACTCCTCCTCTGTACCCTGTATTCCCTGTGTACATTCAGCCAGCTCCTGTCCACCTCTGCCTTCTCATCTTCCCTCCAGACAGGAGCTGCCCACATAGACTCATGTGTCTACTTGAGCCAAGAACCTCATTCCTTACCAGTATCATTTTCTGTCTTATAGTCCAGAGCAATCCCTGTCTGAAGAGTTGGCTTTGGGAATGGTTCCAGTGTTGGGCTAACAGAAGGTCTGGGACCATGACCTCCACGGTCCTTCTAGTCTCAGACCATTAAGTCCAATCTTTTTACTAGAATTTGAGATCTGCATCCCACTGTTCTCCTGCTCCATGAGGGATTCTCTTTTGTTTTCCTTGTCATGGCAGTCATCGGTTGTAGCTGGGCACCATCTAGTTCTTCTAGTCTCAGGCAGATGTAGTCTTTGGTTTATGTGGCCCTTTTTGTCTCTTGGGCTCATAATTACATTGTACCTTGTTGTTCATTCTCCTCTGTTCCAGGTGGGTTGATACCAATTGATGCATCTTAGAATGCTGCTTGCTAGCGTTTAAGACCCCAGACGACACTCACCAAATCGGATGCAGAATGTTTTCTTAATACATTTTGTTATGCCAATTGACTTAGTTGTCTCCTGAAACCATGGTCCCCAGTTGCCTGCCCCTGCTACTCTGGCCTTTTAAGTGTTTGGTTGTATTTAGGAGACTTCTTTGCTTTTGGTTTAGTCCAGTTGTGCTGACCTCTCCTGTATTGTGTGTTGCCTTTACCTTTACCTAAAATGGTTCTTGTCTACTATCTAACTGGTGAATACCTTCTCCCTCCCTCCCCACCCTGTAACCACCAAAGAATATTTTTTTCTTCCTGTAAACTATTTCTTGAGTTCTTATAATAGTGGTCTCATACAATATTTGTCCTTTTGCAACTGACTAATTTCACTCAGCATAATGCCTTCCAGATTCCTCCACATTATGAGATGTTCCATGAATTCATCGTTGTTCTTTATTGATGCATAATATTCCATTGTGTGACTATACCATAATTTATCTATTCATCCATTGATGGGCATCTTGGATGTTTCCATCTTTTTGCTATTGTAAACAGCATTGCAATGAACATGGGTGTGCATATATCTGTTCATGTGAAGGCTCTTATTTCTCTAGTATATTTTCCAAGGAGTGGGATTGCTGCGTTGTATCGTAGTTCTATTTTTAGCTTTTTAAGCATCAAATCGATTTCCAAAGTGGTTGTATGGTTTTACATTTCTACGAGCACTACATAAGTGTTCTAGTCTCTCCACAACCTCTCTAACATTTATTATTTTGTGTTTTTTGGATTAATGCCAGCCTTGTTGGAGTGAAATGATATCTCATTGTACTTTTGATTTGCATTTCTCTAATGACTAATGATAGAGAACATTTCCTCATGTATCTATTAGCTCCCTAAATGTCTTCTTTGGTAAAGTGTCTGTTCATATCTTTTGCCCATTTTTTAATTGGGTTATTTGTTTTTGTTGTTGAGTTTTTGCAGTATCATGTAGATTTTAGAGATCAGATGCTGATCAGAATTTTCATAGCTAAAAAATTTTTCCCAGTCTGTACATAATCTTTTTACTCTTTTGGTAAAGTTTTTGGATGATAATAAGTGTTTGATTTTTAAGAGCTCTCAGTTACCTGGTTTCTCTTCTGGTGTTTGTGCATTGTTAATAATGTTTTGTATTTTGTTTATGCCATGTATTAGGGTTCCTAGCATTGTCCCTATTTTTCCTTCCATGATCTTTATCTTTTTAGATTTTATATTTAGGTCTTTGATCACTTTGAGTTAGTTTTTGTTCATGGTGTGATGTATAGGTCTTTTTTCATTTTTTTGCAGGTAGATATCCAGTTATGCTAGCAACATTTGTTAAAGGGACTGTCTTTTCCCCAATTAACAGACTTTGGGCCTTTGTCAAATACCAGATGCTCATAAGTAGATGAATTTATGTCTGGATTCTCAATTCTGCACCATTGGTCCATGCATCTGTTATTGTACCAGTACCAGGCTGTTTTGACTACTGTGATGGTATAATAGTTCTAAAGTGAGGTAGAGTGAGGACTCCCACTTTGTTCTTCTTTTTCAGTAATGCTTTACTAACTGGGGGCCTCTTCCCTTTCCATATGGAGCTGGTGATTTGTTTCTCCATCTCATTAAAAAATATCATTGGAATTTGGATTGAGATTCCATTGTATCTATAGATTGCTTGGGTAGAGTAGACATTTTCACAATGTTGAGTCTTCCTAATCATGAACAAAGTATGTTTTTCCTCTTATGTAGATCTCTTTTGGTTTCTTGCAGTAGTGTCTTGTAGTTTTCTTTGTATAGGTCTTTTACATCTCTGGTTAGATTTATTCTGAAGTATTTTATCTTCTTGGGGGGTATTGTAAACAGTATTGATTTGATGATTTCCTCTTTGATGTTCTCTTTGTTGGTGTAGAGGAATTGAACTGATTTTTGTATGTTCATCTTGTATCCTGATACTCTGCTGAACTCTTCTGTTAGTTTCAGTAGTTTTCTCAAGGATTCTTTAGGTTTTTCTGCATATGAGATCATGTCATCTGCAAATAGAGATACTTTTACTTCTTTCTTACCAATTTGGATGCCCCTTATTTCCTTATCTAGCCCAGTTACTTTGGCTAGGACCTCCAGCACAATGTTGAATAAGAGTGTCTGGTTCCTGTTCTCAAGGGGAATGTTTTCACACTCTCTCCACTTAGGATGATGCGGGCTGTTGGCTCTGTATAAAAGGCCTTTATTATGTTGAGGAATTTCCCTCCTATTCCTATTTTGCTGAGAGTTTTTATCATGAATGGGTTCTGGACTTTGTCAAATGCCTTTTCTGCATCAGTTGATAAATTCATGTGGTTCTTGTCTTTTGTTTTATTTATATGATGGATTACCTTCATTGTTTTTCTAATGTTGAACCATCCCTGCATACCTGCTATGAATTCCACTTGGTCATGGTGAATTATTTTTTGATATTTGTTGAATTCTATTGGCTAGAATTTTGTTGAGGATTTTTGCATCTAAGTTCATGAGGGATATATAGGTCTGTAATCTTCTTTTTTTTATGGTATCTGCCTGGTTTTGGTATCAGGGATATGCTGGTTTCATAGAATGAGTTTGGGAGTATGCCATCCTTTTCTATGCTCTGAAATACCTTTAGTAGTAGTGGTGTTAACTCTTCCCTGAAAATTTGGTAGAATTCTCCAGTGAAGCCGTCCGGGCCAGGGCTTTTTATTGTTGGGAGTTTTTAAATTACCTTATTAATCTCTTCTTTTTTTTTTTTTTTTAATGGGTTTGTTTAGTAGCTCTCCCTCTGTTTGTGTTAGTTTAGGTAGGTAGTGCATTTCTAGAAATTCCTCCATTTCTTCTAGGTTTTCAGATTTCTCAGAGTACAATTTTTCGTAGTAATCTGATCTGATTCTTTTAATTTCAGTTGGGCCTGTTGTGATATCACCCATCTCATTTCTTATTCAGGTTATTTGCTTCCTCTCCTGTTTTTCTTTTGTCAGTTTGGCCAATGGTTTATCAATTTTGTTGATTTTTTCAAAGAACCAGCTTTTGGTCTTGTTAACTGTTTCAATTGTTTTTCTGTTCTCTATTTCATTTAATTCTAGTCTAATTTTTATTATTTGCTTTCTTCTGGTCCCTGAAGGTTTCCTTTGTTGCTCTCTATTTGTTCAAGTTGTAGGGATAATGCTTTGATTTTGGGCCTTTCCTTTTTTTTTGGATGTGTACATTTATTGGTATAAATTGACCTCTGAGCACTACTTTTGCTGTATCCCAAAGGTTCTGATAGGAAGTATTTTCATTTTCATTGGATTCTATGAATTTCTTTATTCCTTCCCTAATTTCTTCTATAACCCAGTCATCGTTTAGCAAGGTGTTGTTCAGCTTCCAAGTGTTTGATTTCTTTTCCCGGTTTTTTCTGTTATTGATTTCCAGCTTTAGTATCGGGTCGCCATGAGTCAGAATTGACTCGATGGCACTGGGTTTGGTTTTTTTGTTTTTGGTCAGAGAAGACACTTTGTAATATTTCGATGTTTTGGATTCTTTTAAGGCTTGCTTTATGTCCTAATTTATCTCTATTCTAGAAAATGTTCCATGGGCATTGGAAAAGAAAGTATACTTGGCTGCAGTTAGTGCAGTGTTCTGTACAGATCTATGAGGTCAAGTTGGTTGATTGTGGCATTTAGCTCTTCCGTGTCTTTATTGAGCTTGTTTCTGGATGTTCTGTCTTTCACCGAAAGTTGAGTGTTGAAGTCTCCTACTATCTTGCTTTTCAATGCTTTTAGAGTTTATGTATCTTGAAGCCCTGTCATTGGGTTCATAAATATTTAATATGGTTATATCCTCCTGGTATATTTTCCCTTTAATCGTTATATGGTGTCCTTCCCTATCCTTTGTGGTGGATTTTACTTTAAAGCCTATTTTTTCAGAAATTAATATTGCCACTTCTGCTCCTTTTTCATTGTTGTTTGCTTGGTATATATTTTTTTCCATCCTTTGAGTTTTAGTTTGTTTGTGTCTTTAAGTCTAAGGTGTGTCTCTTGTAGGCAGCATGTAGACGGGTCATGTTCTTTTATCCATTCTGCCACTCTCTGTCTCTTTATTGGTGCATTTAGCCCATTTGCATTCAGTGTAATTATTGATAGGCATGAGTTTAGTGCTGTCATTTTTATGTCTTTTTTGTGTGTGCGTTCTTGACGGTTTCTTTTTCCACTTAATTTTTTGTGCTGTGCAGTTTTTCTTTAGATGTTTTGTCTTCCTCTTTTTCATTATTGTTGCTTTTGTATTTGCTGAGTCTTTGTTTTTCTTGTATTTAATTTTGATGTGTAAGATTGTTAGTTTCCTTTGTAGTTACTTTAATATTTACCTCTTTTTCTAAGTTTAAACCGATCTTTTATTTCTTTATATCGCCTTGACTTCCTCTCTGTATGAAAAGGTTTTTAGCCCCTGGTCATCTTTTACATAATGACATCTCTTTTTCCTTGTTTTGAGAATTTTTGCTTTGATTTATTTTTTTGACTTCCCTATCTGGGTTGATATCTCATTGTTCTGTCCTGTGTTCTAGTCTTGGGTTGTTATCTGATGTTACTGCTTTTCTAACCAGAAGACTCCCTTTAGTATTTCTTTTAATTTTGGTTTGGTTTTTGCAAATTCCCTAAACTGCTGTTTGTCTGGAAATGTCCTAATTTCACCTTCATATTTGAGAGACAGTTTTTCTGGACTTAAAATTCTTGGCTGACAATTTTTTTCCTTAAGGCTTTTATATGTCACCCCATTTCCTTCTTGCCCACGTGGTTTCTGCTGAGTAGTCCGAATTTTGTCTTATTGACTCTCCTTTGTAGGTGACCTTTCGTTTAACCCTAGCTGCTCTTAAAATTCTGTCTTTATCTTTCATTTTTGCAAGTTTGATTATAGTATGTCTTGGTGACTCTTTTGGAATCTATCTTGTGTGTACCACCCCCATTCTGTACTCCAATCACTTGTAGGTTATTCCTTTTAATAGAGTCCCACATGATTCTTAGGGTTTCTTCATTTTCTAAAATTCTTTTATCTGATTTTTGCTCAGCTTTATGTTGGTGTCAAGTGCCTTATCTTTCATCTCATTAATTCTGACTTCCATTTCCTCCATTCTACCCCTCTGACTTTCTATTTCATTGTTTAATTCTGAAATTTTAGTGTTAAGCTTCTGGATTTCTTTTTTTTTTTTTTGTCTCTGTATGGATTCTTGTAGCTTATTAAATTTGTCAGTATGCCCTTCTCTAATCTTAAGTTCCTCTATTGCTTCGTCAGTATGTTCCTTGGCTTTCTGTGTGTTTTGCCTGATTTCTTTCCTGATCTCTTGAAGAACTCCGTATATTTTTTTTCTACCTCTTGTAATTCCAGGAAATTCTCTTCGTCTGCAACATTTCTTGATCCTTTGTTTTGAGAGCTTACTGAAGCCATCCTGGTCTACCTCTTTATGTGATTTGATATTGCTTCAATATAGCCATCAATAAGTTATTGTGTTTACTTATTTTATGTTTGCTTACTGTATCCTAGCTTCTTGTTTTGTTTTGTTTTGATATGCCCAAATAGGCTACTTGAGTGAGCTAGTTTGATTATTGCTGCCTTCGAAGCTCTAACGTCCTGTAACCAGGTGGTTAGATCTGTTACTAGGTATATGAGCCTAGGAGTCTGTCTACTTTTTTTGCATGAATTCAACTCAGGTGTCCAGGTTTAGTCAGTCACCAAGTATATGGTGTAATCTCTCACCTACGGTTATAGATGGGCAGGGCGATTGGTGTAGGCACATGTATCTGGCTGCAGCAGGGGGATCACATGCTGAGAAAGGCTAGGTGGCATGGGTGGGGCCACCAGTTCTCAGGCCTCTGATGTGGATAGGTGAGGATCCTGCTTAATAGGCAAAGTAGTGTCAAACACCATGGACCTCCTGTTCTACCATATAGCTGAAATAGTTGAAGTTAGACTCCAGGTATATACCCTGTTGTACTGTGCTAATGAGGGCTTACAATGTTGAAATGGATCCACACAGGTCTATGCAAAGGTGAAAGGCATTCAAAGTCCCTGGACCCCTTTTGCCTGTGCCTAGGCAAAGGGCCTGTTTCTACCCTGAGTTCCTTGCTTAGGGAAAGTCTGGCAGATTATTTTTTTTTCCTTTTTGTTAATTTGTTCCTTCTTCGAGGTGAAGAGAATGGCTCAGGATGTTCAGCTGATCCTGCTTTCAGCCCAGGGAAAGCAAATATCACTGAAGCAGGTTCAGGACCCTGTGCAGAGCAGGGAGAAGTCAGGGAAATGGGAGAGGTTTTTTTCCCAAAGCGGTGTTTTTTTGTTCTGCACAGCAGATTAGACGCAGTACTTATCTTTTGCCAAGTGAGCACCACTTTTTGGTGATTCTGGAGGTGTGAGTGGACTGTCTACTGCTCCTTCTCTCCCAATGTGGAAAATGCATCCTGAATGCCACTCCTTACCTCTCTGCACTTGCACCAGCAGATCCAGCCTGCAGGGTGCTGGTTCCCACTGGGTCAGTTCTGGCAATTCATTGCTGCTTCTAAACTGTCTCTCCCTTCCCCTGAAGCTCGGACCAGTTTCTTGACTTTGCCTTTGATGTTCAGGGCTTCTAGATTGTCATATAAAATTGACTCACTTGTTTTTTCTGGTCTTTGTTGTAAAAGGGACCAAAGGATGTGTCTGACTACTCTGTCATCTTGGCCCTGCCTTTGGTCTTCCTCTTTTTTGATGACCCTCTACCTTACCAAGCACGATGTCCTTCTCCAGGGACTGTTCCCTCCTGATAACATGTCTAAAGTATGTGAGATAAAGTCTCACCATCCTTACTTCCAAGGAGCCCTCTAGCTGTACTTCTACCAAGACAGACTTGTTTGTTCTTCTAGCAGTCCATGGTATATTCAATATTCTTTACCAACACTCCAATCCAAATGCATCAATTCTTCTTTGGTCTTCCTTGTTCATTGTCCAGTTTTCACATGCATATGAGATGATTGAAAATATCATGGCTTGGATTAGGCACACCTTCATCTTCAAAGTGACATCTTTGCTTTTCAACATTTTAAAGAGGTTTTTTGTAGCAGATTTGCCCAATGCAATATGTCATTTGATTTCTTGTCTGTGGGCATTGATCTTGGATCCTAGTAAAATGAAATCCTTGGAAAATTCAATATTTTCTCCATTTATCGTGTTATTGCTTATTGGTGCACTTGTAAGGATTTTTGTTTTCTTTATGTTGAGGTATAATCCATACTGAAAGCTATAGTTCTTGAGTTTCATCAGTAAGTGCTTCAAGTCCCCTTTCACCAAGCAAGATTGTGTCATCTGCATATCATACTTTGTTAATAAGTTTTCCACCAATCCTGATGCCAAGTTCTTCTTCATATAGTCCAACTTCTTGGTTTGCTCAGCATAGAGATTGAATAAGTATGGTGAAAGAATACAACCCTGATGCACGCCTTTCTTGATTTTAAACCATGCAGCATTCCCTTGTTCTGTTCAAATGACTGCCTCTTTGTCTATGTACAGGCTCCTCATGAGCATAATTAGGTGTTCTGGGATTCCCGTTCTTAATGTTAGCAATAATTTGTTATGATCCACACAGTTGAGTGCCTTTGCATAGTCACTAAAACACAGGTAAACATCTTTCTGGTATGCTCTGCTTTCAGTCAAGATCCATCTGACACCAGCAATGATATCCCTTGTTCCCTGTCCCCTTCTGAATCTGGCTTGAATTTCTGGCAGCTCCATTTGATGTACTGTTGCAACTGTCTCTATAGTTTTGCCTATTGCAGAATGTCATATAGGTGGAATTATACAGTATTTAGCATTTTCAGTCTGATTTCTTCCACTTAATAATAGGCATTTAAAGTTTTTTCCATATCTTTTGTAGTTAATAGTACATTTCTTTCTTTTTTTCTTCTTCTTCTTCTTTTTTTTTAAAAATAATATTCTATTGTATGAATGACCTACAGTTTGTTTATCTTGTCACTTTTTGAAGGGCATCTTAGTTACAATTTTTGGCAATTATGAGTAACGGTGCTATACACATTTGTGTACAAGTGTTTATGTGGACATAAGTTTTCAACTCATTTGGGTAAATACCAAGGAGTGCTGTTTGTTGGATCATATGGTAAGCCTATGTTTAGCTTTGTAAGAAACTGCCAGCCTCATAAGGAAATGTATTTAGAAGAAGTCCTGCATCCCACTTTGGTGAGCAGTGTCTAGGGTCTTCAGCATGAGCGAGCAGCCACCTAAGATGCTTCAATTGGTCTCAATTTATCTGGAGCAAAGAAGAATGAAGAACACCAAAGACATAAGGTAAAGATGACTCCAAGAGACAGAAAGGGCCACATAAACCAGAGACTACATCAGACCGAGACTGGAAGAACTAGATGGTACCCAGCTACCACCAATGATTGTCTCGAAAGGGAACACCACAGTGAATTCCTGATGAAGCAGGAGAACAGTGGGATGCAGATCTCAAATTCTCATAAAAAGACCAGGCTTAATGGTCTGAGTGAGACTAGATGGACCCCAGAGATCATGGTCACTGGACCCTCTGTTAACCCAAAACTGGAACCGTTCCCAAAGCCAACTCTTCAGACAGGGATTGGACTGGAGTATAAGACAGCAAATTATACTGGTGAGGAGAGAGCTTCTTGGCTCAAGTAGACACATGAGACTATGTGGGCAGCTCCTGTCTGGAGATGATATAAGAAGGCAGAGGGGGACAGGAGCTGGTTGAATGGACATGGGGCATACAGGGTGGAGAACACTGTCTTATTAGGGGGATAGCAGCTAGAAGAATATAGTAAGTTGTGTAGTATAAGTTTTTATATGAGAGTGACTTGAGTTGTAAACTTTAAGCTAAAGCGCAATAAATAAATAAAAAGAAACTGCCAGACTGCTTTCCAAATGGCTATATTATTTTGGATTCTTGCATCCATAAATAAGAATTCTGTTGCTCCACATCCTTGTCAGCATGTGTTGTTGTCAGGTTTTGAATTTTAGCCATTCTAATAAGTGTGTAAAGGAACCCTGGTGGGTCAGTGGTTAGGTGCTTAGCTGCTAACCAAGAGGTCAGGAGTTTGAACCCACCAGCTTCTCCGTGGGAGAAAAATGTGGCAGTCTGGTTCCATAAATATTACAGCCTAGGAAACCCTATGGGGCAGCTCTAGTCATCCTGCAGTGTCATTCACTATGAATTGGAATCAATTTGACAGCAATGGGTTTGGTTTTTTGGTTTTTAATAAGTATGTAGTGTATCATTACAGGATGTTATTGTTGTTAGGTGACTTTGAGTTGCTTCCTACTCATAAAAAAACCCTATATACAATATAATGAAACACTGCCAGGTCCTGCACCATTCTCATGATCATTGTTATGCTTGAGCCCATTTTTGCAGACACTTTGTCAATCCATCTTGTTGAGGGTCTTCCACTTTTTCACTGACCCTCTACTTTACCAAGCACGATGTCTTCTCCAGGGACTGTTCCCTACTGATAGCATGTCCAAGGTATGTGAGATGAATTCTTGCCATCCTTCCTTCTAAGGAGCATTCTGGCTGTACTTTTTCTAAGACAGATTTGTCTGTTCTTTTGGCAGTCCATGGTATATTCAATATTCTTTGCTAACATCATAATTTATTACAGATACTATGTCATTAATTCTCCAATGACATATGACTTTGAGCATATTTTCATATGCATGTTTTTCATTTCTATATCTTCTTCGGTGAGTGTCTATTCAGATCTTCTGCCCATTTTTTAATTTAGTTGTTTGCTTTCTTATTGCCACATTTTAAGAGATCTTTGTATATTTTAGACACAAGTCCTTTATCAGGTGTTTTACAGATATTTTCTTCCAGCCTGTGGCCTGTCTTTTCATTTTTTAACAGTGTCTTTCATAAAAACAAGTTTTTAATTTTAATGAAGTCCGAATTATCAATTTTTTCTTTCATAGATTGTGCTTTTGATGTTGTGTCTAAAAACTTACCACAAAACCTGAGGTCACATAGATTTTCTTCTATGTTATCTTCTAGATGTTTTATAGTTTTGCATTTTAAATGATCTGTAAAAATCATATAGTTTCATCTCTTTAGCTTGTTGATATGAAAAACCATGCTAATTTATTTTCAAATGTTGAACCAAACTTGCATACCTGGGATAAATCTCACTTGGTTGTACTATATAATTTTTTTTATAAGTTGTTGGATTTGATTTGCTAATATTTTGTTGAGGATTTTTGCACCCATGTTCATGAGAAATATTGGTCCATAATTTTCCTTTCTTAAAATATCTTTGTCTGGATTTAACATTAGGGTAATGCTGGCCTCATAGAGTAAATTAGAACATGCTCCCTTGGCTTCTATTTCTGGTAAATATTGTAAAGAATCAATATAATTTCTTCCTGGTAGAATTCACCAGTGAAATCATCTGGGCCTGGTACCGTTTATTTTGGAAGACTATTAATTATTGATTCAATTGTTTTTAATGGTATAGGCCTACTCAGATTACCTATCTCCTTGTGTGAGTTTTGGTAGATTGTGTCTTTCAAGGAGTTAGTTCATTTTTATCTAAGTTACAAAATTTGTGATCATAGAGTTGTTCCTAATCTGTAATTATCCTTTCAGGGTTCATGGGATCAATAGGGATGGCCCTTCTTTTATTTATGATGCTAGTAATTTGTGTGTTCTGTCTTTTTTTCTTGGTTAACCTTGAGTAGAGCTTTATCAGTTGATCTTTTTAAAGAACCAGCTTTTGTTTTTGTTGAGTTTCTCTATTGATTCCTATCTTCAATTTCATTAATATCTGAATTACTCTTAAGTATTTCTTTTCTTCTGCTTATTTTGGATTTAGTTTTTTCTTCTTTTCCTAGTTTCCTAAGAGGAGTCTGTACATAGGTTCCATGAGGAACCTGTAAGTAGTTAAAGAGGAAGTTGTCCAAACAGATAAAGGGGATACTGTGTGGTTTAAAGTCAGGAAAGGTGTGTGTCAGGGTTATATCACTTCACCATACATGTTTAATCTGTATGCTGAGCTGATAATCCAAGAGGCTGGACTATATGAAGAAGAACTGGGCATGAGGATTGGAGAAAGACTCTTTAACAATCTGCATTATGCAGATGACACAACGTTGCTTGCTGAAAGTGAAGAGGACTTGAAGCACTTACTGATGAAGATCAAAAACCACAGCCTTCAGTATGGATTACACCTCAACATAAAGAAAACAAAAATCCTCACAAGAAAAGATTGAAGTTGTCAAGGATTTCATTTTACCTGGATCTACAACCAACAGCCATGAAAGCAGCAGTCAAGAAATCAAGAGATGCATTGCATTGGGTCAATCTGCTGCAAAAGACCTCTTTAAAGTGTTGAAAAGGAAAGATGTCACCTTGAAGATGAAGATGCACCTGACCCAAGCCATGGTTCTTTCAATTGCATCTTATGCATGTGAAAGATGGACAATGAATAAGGAAGACTGAAGAAGAATTGATGCCTTTGAACTGTGGTGTTGGCAAAAAATATTAAATATATCATGGGCTGCCAAAAGAACAAACAAATCTGTCTTGGAAGAAGTACAACGAGAATACTCTTTAGAAGCAAGGACGTCTTACATACTTTGGACATGTCATCAGGAGGGATCAGTCCCTGGAGGACATCATGCTTGGTAGAGTACAGCGTCAACAAAAAAGAGGAAGGCCCTCAACGAGTGGATTGACACAACGGCCGCAACAATGGGCTTAAACATAACAACGATTGTGAGCATGGCAAAGGACCAGGCAGTATTTTGTTCTGTAGTACATAGCTTCACTAAGAGTCAGAACCGATTCAATGGCACCTAACAACAACAACAAAGGGGAAGTTTGGATTACTGATTTTCTGCCCTCTTTTCTATATATGCACCAAATGCTCTATATTTCCCTCTAAGCACTGCTTTTGATGTATCAAACATATTTTGATGTTATATTTTCATTTAGTTTAAAATATTTTTAAAATTCTCTTAAAACTCCCTCTTTTACCCTTTTGTTATTTAGGAGTGTATTGTTTAATCTTCAAGTATTTTGGGATTTTCTGGCTATTTTTCTGTTATTGATTCCTAGTTTATTTCCATGTGGCCTGAGAGAATACTTTGTATGCTTTCTATTCTTCTAAATTTGTATAGTTGTGTTTTATAGTCCAGAATGTAGCCTGTGTTGGTGAATGCTCCGTGTGAGCTTAGAAGAATGTTTATTCTGTTGTTATTGAACAAAGCATTCTATAAATGTCAATTAATCCTGTTGATTGATGGGGCTGTTCAGTTCATCTATAGCTTTCCTGATTTTCTGCCTTCTGAATCTGTCAATAACTGACACAGGGGTGTTATAGTCCCCAACTATAACAGTGGATTTATCTATCTCCTTGCAGTTCCATCAGTTTTTGCCTCACACTTATTTTGTTTGTTTTTTTCTTTAAATATTTTATTGAGTTTTTGGTGAAAATTTACACAGAAAATTAGACTTCCATTTAACAATTTTTATACATACCATTCAGTGACATTGGTTACATTTTCCACGTTGTGTCAATATTCTTATTATTTCTGTTTTGGCTAGTCAATTACCTCACTTATTTTGATGTTCTGTTGTTAATGTAACACATTAAGAATTGTCGTGTCTTTTTGGAGAACTGACCCTTGTTAGGGACTGAATTAAGTCCCCCCAAAATATGCGTTATAAATTTTAACCTCTATGCCTGTTGTTATAATCCCACTTGGGGATGGATTGTCTTTGTTATGTTAAAGAATAGGATTAACGTAGGGTGTGTCTTGAGTCAATCTCTTTTGAGATATAAAAGAGATTAGCAAGTAAGCAGAGCAGAGATGTGGGAAGAGAGATGCCAGGCCATATAAAGATCACCTAGGAGCAGAAGCTCAAAGAGACAAGGACCTTGTTCCAGAGCAGACAGACAGAAAGAAAACCTTTCCCTAGAGGCTGCATTCTGAATTCTGACTTCTAGTCTCCTAAACTGTGAGAATATAATTTTTTGTTTGTTAAAGCTGCCCACTTGTGGTATTTCTGTTATAGCAGCACTAGATAGATAACTAAGACAACCGCTTTATCATTGTGCAATTCCCCTCTTTATTTCTGATAATTTTCCCTGCTCTGAAGCCTGCTTTTTCTTAAATTAAAACAGCTATTTCTTTTGATTAGTAGCACCATGGTATATCTTTCTCCATTCCTTTATTTGTATTATATTTAAAGTTGGTTTCTCATTGACAACATACAGTTGGATCTTGTTCTTTTATCTGCTTTGACAGTCTTTGTGTTTTAATTGGTGTGTTTAGACCATTAGCATTTAAAGTGATTACTGATACAGTTGGATTAATATTTACCATATTTGTGAGTACCTTATAACAGAGTATTAACAATTCCTCCCTCTCATCCTTTATAACACTGCTGTCATTTACACAGCAGAAATTAATGGCAGCAATGTTAAAAGCTGTAATTGCTGAGTGAATTTTCGCTATCATTTTAAACAATTATCTTTTAAATCACTTAGGAATAAGAAAAATACATTTTTATTCCCTCTTGAACAATCCTGCTTTCTTTATGTAGATTAACATGTCTGACCTGCATTACTTTCCTTCTCTCTGAGGAGCTTCTTTTAACATTTCTGGCAAGGCAGGTCTACTGGAAACAAACCCCTCAATTTTTGTCTGAGAAAGTCTGTATTTCTCCTTCACTTTTTGAAAATAATTTCACTGGGCTCAGAGTTATAGATTGATTTTTTTTTTCTTCTAACATCTAAATATCTCAATTCACCCTCTTCTTGTTTGCATGCCTTTTTGGAAAACAAGTCTGATGTAATTCTTATCCTGTTCTTTTATAAGGAATTTTTTCCTATGACTTCTTTCAAGATTTCTCTCTCTCTCTTTTTTCATTTTCTACAGTTTGATTATGATCTACCTAGATGTACAGCTTTTGGTTTTTATCCTCCTTGGGGTTCTCTGAGCTTCCTGGATATATAGTCTGATGTCATTAATTTTTGAAAAGTCTCACTTTAAATATTTATTCTGTTTCTTTCCTTCTTCTTCTTCTGGTATTTTCATTATGTGTATGCTATACCTTTTGTAATTGTCCAACGATGTTTTTGTTGCTAGGTGCTGTTAAGTCAGTTCCAACTCATAATGACAACAGAACAAAACAGTGCCTGGTCCTGCAACATCCTCACAATTGTTGTTATGCTTGAGCCCATTGTTGCAACCACTGTGCCAATCCATTTCATGAGGATTTTTCTCTTTTTCACTAACCCTCTACCTTACCAAGTATGATATCCTTCACCAGGGACTGGTTCCGCCTGACAACATGTCTACAGTACTTGAGATGACGTCTCGTCATCCTTGCTTCTAAGCAGTATTCTGGTTGTATTTCTTCCAAGACAGATTTATTTGTTCTTCTGGCACTCCTCGGTATATTCCACACTCTTCACCAATACCATAATTTGAAGACATCAATTCTTTGTCAGTCTTCTTTATTCATTGTCTGGCTTTCACATGCATATGTGGGGATTGAAAATACCATCGCTTGGGTCAGGTGCACCTTAGTCCTTAAAGTGATATCTTTGCTTTTTAACACTTCAGAGAGATCTTTTGCAGCAGATTTGCCCAGTGCAATGCCTCATTTGATTTCTTGACTGCTGCTTCCCTGAGCATTGATTGTGGAGCTAAGTAATTGCCCCATAGTTCTTGGATACTCTGTTCCATTACTTTCATTATTTTTTCTCTTGATTTTTCAGTTTGAAAAATCTCTATTGGCTTATCTTCAAGCTCACTGATTCTTTTTTGGCAATGTCAAATCTGCTGTTGAGCCCAGCAAAGGCATTCTTTATGTTTTTTTACAGTTCTTTTGATTTCTAGTTTTTATTTTTTATTCTTTCTTAAGTTCCCATCTCTCTGTGTATATTATCCACCTGTTCTTATAAGTTATTTGCTTTTCCTATTATAACCCTTGGCATATTTATTTAAAATTTTCAGTTTGATTATCCTCAAATCTCTGCCATATCTGAGTCTTATGTTTTGATTCTTCAAAAAAAATTTTTTTTTTTTTTGCCTTTTGTCATGCCTTGTAATTTTTTGAATAAAAGAAACCAATGTAAATAGGCTTCACTTAAAAGTGAATTTGGAGCGCTAGTGGCACAGTGGTTAAGAGCTGTGACTGTTAACCAAAAAAGCTGGCAGTTTGAATCCGCCAGCTGCTCCGTGGAAATTCTGTGAGGCAGCTCTACTCTGTCCTACAGGATCGCTATGAATTGGAAATCAACTGGATGGCAATGGGTTTAGTTTTATAAAGTGAAGTTTTATGTTTATCTAGCTAGGGGTTAGGCTGTGTTTATTTTTTACTGCAGCCATAGGCACCAGAGACTAAAATTGCCACTAATGTCCTTGTTTTTGTCTCTCTTGCTGTCTTTAAATTTCCCTAAAAATTCATTAAATAGAGTCTGAGGCTTCTAGATCTCTCTTCTGTAACCCCTTGTTACCTTACAGGAATCTGATTGATGTGGTGGTTAGGTATGGGTGGAAAGGGAAGCATTATATCGACCTATGATTAGGTTTCAGTTTTTTAATGAGCTTGTGCCCCTGGGCTGTGACTTTTACACGTGCTTCTCAGCTGTTTTTCCCTCTTAAATGAGACATGAAGACTAGGGGGTTGGAGTAGTGTCTTTTTCTTCCCTCATGTGGAAGGGTAAAGGAAGCTGATTTTGGATATTTCCCTTCTCCCAGATTAGTTAAAAAACAAAACAAAACAAAAAAACAAACCAATTGTCACTGAGTCAGTTCTTACTCATGGCAACCCTACTTGTTGTAGAGTAGAACTATGTTTTCTAGGGTTTTAAAGGCTGTAAACTTTTGTTAGCAGATCACCAGGTCTTTCTTCCAAGATACTTCTCAGTGGGTTTGAACCACCAGCCTCTCATCTGGTAGTCTAGTGCTTAACCATTTGCATCACCCAGGGACTCCTTCCAGGTCAGTTGGGCGTTGGTAAGTCATAAGTAAATTAGACTCTGGCAAAACAGAGTCCCTTGAGGGCAGGTTTTTGTTAAAAAAAATAGAATACTCTGTGCCTATTTCAAAAATGGCTCTTTTCTCTCTCCCTCTGGAAGTATGAGAAGGCTTTTTTCTAATCTTCAGCCGGAGAAACTTGTGGGAATCCTGAAGGTAAAACATTGGAAATTGTGTGGGCCATGTTAAAACTGCCTCCCCCCCACCCCTCTGGAGTTTTAAACTCTCAAGCTTTTCTTCACTGAGCCTTCAGCATTTGTCAATTACAGTTTAAGGTGTTCCTACCACAACTGGCTTCACCGTCCAGGGCTTCTTCTCCTGGACTTTCGTTCCCTACAAGCTGTGATTCTTAACAGAATCAATATATTTATTTGTGCAATCCTACAATATTCACAACAGAATTTTAAAATAACTGCACCCATACTACCATAATCAAGAAACCCATTAACGCTGAATATTTCTTTGCATTTCTTCTTGTTCTTAGATTGAAGCTTTATAGTCAGGTAAACCAAACCCAGTGCCGTCAAGTCGATTCCAACTCATAGCCAGGTACTGTGCTCAAAATTTCTTTGGATTAGTTTTTTTTCTTTTTCTTCTCGTGGTTACATTATACATCTGGATAGTTTTATTTGTGTCTGTTCGTATTCAATTTGTTTTTTCCATCCTAAATGAATTATGTATATTTTTTAATATTTAAAATTGCATGGTTTTTGAAGTTAAAACTACATAAAAAGATGTTTCAGAGTAATGCCAACACTCATTCTAGATTCTTCTCTACGCTTATCAAATACTCTTTTTTATATCTCTGATATTTTTTTCTGTGATCTATATAAGCTGTCATCACCTGCCAGTGTTATTACCACATTGTCTCCTAGCTAGCCTTACCTCTTTTGTCTAGTAGTTCTGAATTTTGGCTGCACAATGGAACAACCTGGAGAGCTTTAAAAAATTCTGTTACTTGTATTCCACCTCCAGAGATTGTAAATAATTTTCCAGTGTGGGGCTGGATATAAAAGCAGCCTAAGCAATTTTAAACACCACTTAGATGAGAGCCACTGGACAATCAGTGATCTTTCATAAATGCTCATCTCTTCATGTCACACCCCCTGCTTGAAATTTCTATAGCTCCCCAGTGACCCCAGCAGAAAGACCTAGCTCCTCAGTGGGCCTGTCATGATCTACTCCAGCTTCCTTTTCCAGCCTGACTCTTGTACCTCCTCCCCAGTCCTCCTTCCCTATGTGGTATAAGCCATCTGGACCAAATTACTTTTATCCCCAGGAATTTATCAGGAACTCGTTCACCGCCAGGCATTTGCACATACTCTTTCTTTTGTTCAATTCCAATTTTTTTCTATTCTTTATCTGGCTAATATCTGATCAACATTTGCCCTCATAGATATGACTTCCTTCAATCACGTCTTCCTTTTCTGATCTTCCAGCCTGGGTTGGGAACCCGTTTTCCCTTGACGTCCTCAATCACTGCTCTTATGACACAGTATAGTAAACCTGTTGCCTTCAAGTAGATTCCTACTCATCACAAACTTATAGGACAGAATAGAACTGCCCCGTAGGGCTTCCAAGGAGTGGCAGGTGGTAATTCTCTGTTTGTTTCTCTCACCCCACAGGATGGCACCTTCATGAGAGCAGGGGTTAATTTGTCTTGTCACTTTATATCACTAGTGCCTAACATCTTAAAAAAAAAAAGAAAAAAACCTTACATGGCCTATAATAGCTGCTTAGTCTATGTATGGGGAAATAAATGACTACACGAATAAATAAATAAGCAAATAAGTAAACAAATTTAAGTAACTTCCTTCTGAGAGAATCTATTTGCCACAACCAGGTGCTAAAATCCTCACTGGTACTTCTACAAGAGATGCAGGTGGCATATGGTTAAGCTACGGGTGGCAGGTATTCAGATACTTAACTGACAGATCCATAGTCTATGTACTTGAATTATGAATGCAATACTACTACCTGGGATATAGTATCTTTTCTTTTTCTGCAGAGATCACTGACTTCTTATGGAATGTCACTTTCTCTTCTTTTTTAAAATTATATACTAGAAAGGACTTTAAAGGTTATGTGATTTAATATCTTAATTTTACAGATGAAGTTTCTGAAACCAGAGAAGGTAAGTAACTTCCCCCAAGGTCATGCAGCTGGTTATTTCAATAGATCTGTATCATTTCCCCCTTAATTGAAAACTGGACTCCCCTAAATTTAGCATTGCACTTGGTAAATTTGTGAGCCAGACCATTACCACAGTTACATTTTCCCAATAGGTAGATGAGCTTTTTTCCTGAGCTAACAAGACCCCTTCCCCACCCCCCACACACATCTGTAGTGGACATGAACACACTAATTAACACTCCTACCATCTGCTCCTGATATGCATAACTCCCTGACTCATCTGAGAGTGCACTTTAGAAGCTTTTCTTTACAGGACTTCAATTTTTTTCAGACACTGAGAAGAGTTAATCTTAAAAATTAGAAAACTCAAACGTGTTGAGTAAATTAAGATCCATTTTGTCTGATAGCATTTGGTCCAGGCAATGATTGCAAATGCTCCATCTGCATTTTATAAGATGCTGTCCCTGTGAGAAGACTTGGAAGAGTTTGATTTAGGAGTGTACTTTCAATATTAATTTGCCCGTTGCTGCTTCTACTGCAGAGAAATAGAGGCCCTTGGTCTTCAGGGATTTTAATCGGGGGTGCACCGTTGTTCAGGAGCACTATGTTCTGGGAGAAATATTTACTGTGGTGGTGTTCTCTCCTGGGATTGCAGCTTTCAATCTTTTAAACTGCAGTTTGTTTCAGAACTTTGATTTTTATAAGTTTTGAATTCCTTTTTATTGCCTTCTCTTTTTTATTTCTTTGTTTTCCTAGGCAGAATTTCTTACAGGAAACAAAGGTGAAGTGGCAGCATTTTTTATAAGAATGTGGACTTTTCTGATCTTTTTGTGGCAAATAGAGGGTTGGCCCAGAAAAAAATAAAGAGTAAGAAACAGACAAATATATATATATATATATATAGTTGATGCCAATCCATTCCTCTTTCTATGATCTCCTTTATATTTATGAAAACGTTCATTCAACAAATATTTATTTGGTATCGACTACGTGCCAAGTGCTGTGCTAGGAGCTTAATATTATAATAAGTATGTTATTGCATTATAATTACTGTATTTATTATATATTATACTAGTTTAATAAACAGCATATTAATAACATATATTTCTATGCATAAACAGTTTTTTATGTATTTCCATATAAACACCTCGATGCCATCTTTTCCAAAGCATTTTTTGACCTATCCTCCACACACCTTCAACTGTGGTGGAGACTACATTAAAACCCATATGCGTCATGGTTATGTCCTTAAAGCTCATGTCCCATTGTATTTTATTCCTTTCAGAGACATTTTTATTTCCATATTTCACCCCTGAAACCCAGTTAGTGAGTGATCAGTGCTCACCCAAAGCTGCCAATACACTCTTCTCTGCTTCTTTCTCTCTCTCCTCATTCGAGGCTAAGCAAATTGGAGACTCCATATTGAATCTGAGTTGACTTCCCATCAAGATTAGAGTTTTAGTGCTTTATAAATAAAATGTGTCTGATTCTTGGGACTTGGGCAAATGTCTAAGAGGGTCACTTTTATGACAGATAATAACACTGAGTTCATTTTGGAAATCATTTTTAAAAAAAAATTTTTATTGTGCTTTAAGTGAAAGTTTACAAATCAAGTCAGTCTCTCATACAAAAACTTATATACACCTAGTTTTTTATATATACTCCTAGTTGCTCTCCCCCCAATGAGACAGCACATTCCTTCTCTCCACCCTGTTTCTGTGTCCATTCAGCCAGTTTCTGTCCCCCTCAGCCTTCACATCTCCCCTCCAGACAGGAGCTGCCCAGATGATCTCATGTATCTACTTGAGCCAACAAGCCCACTCCTCACCAGCGTCATTTTCTGTCTTGTAGTCCAGTCCATCCCTGTCTGAAGAGTTGGCTTCAAGAATGGTTCCTGTCTTGAGCTAACAGAAGGTCTGGGGACCATGACCTCTGGGGTTCCTCTGGTCTCAGTCAGACTATTATGTGTGGTCTTTTTACTAGAATTTGGGGTCTGCCTCAATCTGTTCTCCTGCTCCTTCAGGGATTCTCTGTTGTGCTCCATGTCATGGCAGCCATTAGTTGTAGCTGGGCACCATCCAGTTCTTCTGGCCTCAGGCTGGTGTAGTCTTTAATTTATGTGGCCCATTCTGACTCTTGGGCTCATACTTACCTTGTGTCTTTGGTGTTCTTCATTTGCTCCAGGTGGGTTGAGACCAATTGTTGCATCTTAGATGGCTGCTTGCTAGTACTTAAGACCCCAGACGCCACTCTACAAAATGGGATGCAGAATGTTTTCTCAATAGTTTTTATTATGACAATTGACCTAGATGTCCCCTGAAACCATGGTCCCCAAACCCCCGCCCCTGCTACTCTGGCCTTCGAAGCATTTGGTTTATTCAAGAAACTTCTTTGCTTTTGGTATAGTCCAGTTGTGCTAAAATCTACTGTATTGTGTTTTGTCCATCCCTTCACCTAAATTAGTTCCTCTCTACTATCTAAATAGCGAATCCCCCTCTCCCTTCCCCCTCTGGTAACCACCAAAGAATATTTTCTTCTGTCTTTAAACTATTTCTTGAGTTCTTAGTGGTCTCATGCAATATTTGTCCTTTTGCAACTGACTAATTTCACTCAGCATAATGCCTTCCAGTTTCCTCCATGTTATGAAACTTTTCACAGATTCATTGTTGATCTTTACTGATGCATAGTATTCCACTGTGTGAATATATCACAATTTATTTATCCATTCATCCCTTTATAGGCACCTTGGTTGCTTCCATCTTTTTGCTATTCTAAACAGTGCTGCAATGAACATGGGTGTGCGTGCATATATCTGTTTGTGTAAAGGCTCTTACTTCTCTAGGATATATTCTGAGGAGTGGGATTGCTGGATCATATGGTAGTTCTATTTCTAGCTTTTGAAGGAAGTGCCAAACCGATTTCCAAAGTGGTTGTAACATTTTATATCCCCACCAGCAGTGTGAAAACGTTCCAGTCTCTCCACAACCTCTCCAACATTTATTACTCTGTGTTTTTTGGATTAATGTCAGCCTTTTTGGAGTGAGATGGAATCTCATTGTAGTTTTGATTTACATTTCTCTAATGACTAATGAATGTTTGAGCATTTCCTCATGTATCTGTTAGCTACCTGAATGTCTTCTTTATTGTAGTGTCAGTTCATATCCTTTGCCCAATTTTTAATTGGTTTATTTGTCTTTTTGTTGTTGAGTTTTTGCAGTAACATGTAGACTTCAGAGATCAGATGGTGATCAGAGGAGATGCCATAGCTAAAACCTTTTTCCCAGTCTGTAGGTAATCTTTTTGCTCTTTTGGTGAAGTCTTTGGATGAGCATAGGTTTTGAATTTTAGGAGCTCCCAGTTATCTAATTTCTGTTTTGCTGTTTTTGCAGTTCTAGTAATGTTTTGTACGCTGTTTATGCCATGTATTAGGGCTCCTAGTGTTGTTCCTATTTTTTCTTCCATGAACTTTATCATTTTAGATTTTATTTTCAGGCCATTAATCCATTTTGAGTTGGTTTTTTTGCATGGTGTGAGGTATGGGTCTTATTTCATTTTTTTGCAGATGGATATCCAGTTATGCCAACACCATTTATTAAAGAGACTGTGTTTTCCCCAATTAACAGACTTTGGGCCTTTGTCAAATATCTGTTGCTCATATGTGGATGGATTTATGTCTGGATTCTCAGTTCTGTTCCATCGGTCTATGTATCTGTTGTTGTACCAGTACCAGGCTGTTTTGACTACCATGGAGGTATAATACATTCTAAAGTCAGGTAGTGTGATACCTCTCACTTTGTTCTTCTTTTTCAGTAATGCTTTATTTATCCGGGGCCTCCTTCCTTTCCATATGAAGTTGGTGATTTGTTTCTCCATCTCATTAAAAAATGTTGCTGGAATTTGGGTTGGGATTGCATTTTAGCTATAGATCACTTTGGGCAGAACAGATACTTTTACAATGTTGAGTCTTCCTATCCACGAGCAAAGTATGTTTTTCCACTTATGGAGGTCTCTTTTGGCTTCTTGTTTTCTTTGTATAGGTCTTTTACATCTCTGGTTAGATTTATTCCTAAGTATGTACTTAGGGGCTATTGTAAATGGTATTGATTTGGTGATTTCCTCTTCATCACTCTCTTTGTTGATGTGGAGGAATCCAACTGGTTTATGTATGTTTATCTTGTGTCCTGAAACTCTGCTGAACTCTTCTATTAGTTTCAGTAGTTTTCTTAAAGATTATTTAGGTTTTTCTGTGTATAAGATCATGTCATCTGCAAACAGAGGTACTTTTACTTCTTCTTTGCCAATTTGGATGTCCTTTATTTCTTTATCTAACCTTATAGTTCAGGCTAGGACCTCCAGCACAATGTTGAATAACAGTGGTGACAAAGGGCATCCTTGTCTGGTCCCCAGTCTCAAAGGAAATGCTTTCGGGCTCTCTCCATTTAGAATGATGTTGGCTGTTGGCTGTTGGCTTCGTATAAATGCTGTTTATAATGTTAAGGAATTTTCCTTCTTTTCCTATTTTACTGAGAGTTTTTATCATGAATGGGTGTTGGACTTTCTCAAATGCCTTTTCTTCATCAATTGATAAGGTCATGTGGTTCTTGTCTTTTGTTCTATTTACTTGATGGATTACATTGATTGTTTTTGTAATGTTGAAGCACCCCCTGCATAGCAGGTATGAATCCCGCTATGTGGTGGTGAATTATTTTTTTGATATGTTATTGGATTCTATCGGCTAGAATTTTGTTGAAGATTTTTGTGTCTAAGTTCCTGAGGGACATTGGCCTGTAATTTTCTTTTTTGGTGGAGTCTTTACCTGGTTTTGGTATCAGAGTTATGCTGGCTTCATAGAATGAGTTTGGGAGTGTTTCTTCCTTTTCTGTGTTCTGAAATACCTTTAGTTATAGTGGTGTTAACTCTTCTCTGAAAGCTTGGTAGAATTCTCCAGTGAAGTTGTCAGGGCCAGGGTTTTTCTTCATTGGGAGTTTTTTGATTATTGTTTCAATCTCTTCTTTTGTTACAGGTTTGTTTAGTTGTGCTCTCTCTGTGTTAGTTTAGGTAGGTAGTGTTTTCTAGAAATTTGTCCACTTCCTTTAGGTTTTCAAATTTGTTAGAGTATGACTTTTCATAATACTCTGTTATGATTCTTCTAATTTCAGTTGGGTCTGTTGTGATGTCACCCATGTCATTACTTATTCAGGTTATTTGCTTCGTCTCCTGTGTCTCTTGTTTTTCTTTTGTCGGTCTGGTCAATGGTTTGTCGATTTTGTTAATCTTTTCAAAGAACCAGCTTTTGGTCTTGTTAACTCTTTCAGTTGTTTTTCTGTTTTCTATTTCATTTAATTCTGCTTTTATTTTTATTATTTGCTTTCTTCTGGTGCCTGAAAGCTTCTTTTGTTGCTCTCTATTTGTTCAAGTTGTAGGGATAATTCTTTGATTTTGGCCCTTTCTTCTTTTTGTATGTGTGTATTTATCGAGATAAATTGACCTCTGAGCACTGTTTTCTCTATGTCCCAAAGGTTCTGATAGGAAGTGTTTTCATTCTCATTGGATTCTATGAATTTCTTTATTCCATCCTTGATGTCTTCTATAACCCAGTCAGTTTTGAGCATAAGCTCAGTTTCCAAGTGTCTGATTTCTTTTCCCTGCTTTTTCTGTTATTGGCTTCTACTTTTATGGCCTTATGGGCAGAGAAGATGCTTTGTAATATTTCAGTGTTTTGGATTCTGTTAAGGCTTGCTTTATGGCCTAATATGTGGTCTCTGCTAGAGAATGTTCCATGTGAATTGGAAAAGAAAGTATACTTGGATGCCTTGGGTGGAATGTTCTATGTATGTCTATGAAGTCAAGTTGGTTAATTTAACGTTTAGGTCTTCCGTGTCTTTATTGAGCTTCTTTCTGGATGTTCTATCCTTCACTGAAAGTGGTGTGTTGAAGTCTCCTACTATTCTTGTGGAGCTGTCTATCTCACTTTTCAATGCTGTTAGAGTTTGTTTTATGTGTCCTGAAGCCCTGTCATTGGGTGCATAAATATTTAATATGTTAATATCCTCCTGGTATATTGTCCTTTAATCATTATATAGTGTCCTTCCTTATCCTTTGTGGTAGATTTAAGTTTGAAGTCTGTTTTGTCAGAAATTAGTACAGCCTCTCTTGCTCTTTTTTGATTGTTGTTTGCTTGATATATATTTTTCCACCCTTTGAATTTTAGTTTGTTTCTTTAAGGTGCATCTTTTGTAGGCAGCATATAGCCAGATGTTTTTTTTTTTTTTTTTTTTAAATACATCCTACAACTCTGTCTTTTTATTGGTGCATTTAGTCCATTTACATTCAGCTTGATTATAGATAGGTATGAGTTTAGTGCTGTCATTTTGATGCCTTTTTTTGTGTTGTTGACAGTTTCATTTTTCCACTTAGTTTTTTGTGCCAAGAAGGTTTTCCTTTTAAATTTTGTGTTCCTCTTTTTCATTGCGGTTGTATTTGTTTTTGCTGAGTCTTTACATTTATCTTGTTTTTTATTTTGAAGTGTAGGATTATTAGTCTTCTTTGTGGTTACCTTGGTATTTACCCCTATTTTTCTATGTTTAAACCTAGCTTGTATCTCCCTATATTGCCTTGATTTCCTTTCCATATGGAAGATCTATGCCTACATTATTTAATGCCTCTTTATTGATTACTGTCATCTTTTACATAATGACATCACTGATTCTCTATTTTGAGAATTTTTTAGTTTTTTAATCTTGATTTATTTTTGTTATTTCCCTATCTGAGTTGATGCCTGGTTGCTCTGTTCTATGTTCTAGTGTTGGGTTGATATCTGATACTATTGATTTTCTAACCAGAGAATTCCCTTTAGTATTTCTTGTAGTTTTGATTTGGTTTTTGCAAATTCACTAAGCTTCTGTTTATCTGTAAATGTCTTAATTTCACCTTCATATTTGAGAGACAGTTTTGCTGGATATATGATTCTTGGCTGGCAATTTTTCTCCTTTAATGCCTTATATATGTCATCCCATTGCCTACTTGGCTGCATGGTTTCTGCTGAGTAATCTGCTGAGTAGTCCGAACTTATTGATTTTGCTTTGTAGGTGACATTTTGCTTATCTCTGGTTGTTCTTAAAATTTTCTCTTTATCTTTGGTTTTGGCAAGTTTGATGATAATATGTCTTGGTGACTTTCTTTTGGGATCTACCTTGTATGGGGTTTGATGAACATCTTGAATAGATGCCCTTTCACCTTTCACTATATCAGGGAAGTTTTCTACCAACAAACCTTCAACAATTCTCTCTGTATTCTCTGTTACACCTCCCTGTTCTGGTATTCCAATCACTCGCAAGCTATTCTTCTTGATAGAGTCCCACATGATTCTTAGGGTTTCTTCATTTAAAAATTTTTTTTGTCTGTTCTTTCTTCAAATATGTTGGTGCTAAGTTTTTTTTTTTTTAAGTGCCTTATCTTCAATCTCACCAATTCTGCATTCCAGTTCCTCAATTCTGCTCCTCTGACTTTCTACTGAGTTGTCTAATTCTGTAATTTTATTGTTAATCTTCTGAATTTCTGAATGTTGTCTCTCTATTGATTCTTGCAGTTTATTAAACTTTTTATTATGCTCTTGAATATTTTTTTAAATTTCTTCAACTGCTTAATCTGTGTTCTTTGGCTTTTTCTGTTTGTTGCCTGATCTCGTTCCTGAGGTCTTGAAGAGTTCTGTATATTAATTTTTTGTATTCTACATCTGGTAATTCCAGGAATACATCTTCATCTGGGAGAGTCCTTGATTCTCTGTTTTGGGAGTTTGTTGAAGTAATCATGGTCTGCTTCTGTATGTGATTTGATATCGACTGTTGTCTATGAGCCATGCATAAGTTATTGCACTAATTTATTTTATGTTTACTCACTGTGTTCTAGTTTATTGCTTTGTCTTGTTTTGATATAGCCAAATACACTACTATAGTGAGCTAACTTGGTTATTGGAATCGTTGAAGCGCTAATGTCCTTTTACCAGATGGCTAGAGCTGTTTTCAGGTGTATGAGCCTAGGAGTCCATTCACTATTCTTGTATAGATTCAGCTGAGGTATGGTGATAGTCAGTCACCTAGTGTATGGTGTAGGCTCTCACCTACTATCTTAGAGGAGCAGTGGTGATGGGTGTATGCACTGGTTTGTGGTAGTGGTAGGGGGTCACACTCTGTGGAAGGAAGGGGTCTGACAGCCCCACCCCAAGTGTCAGTGAGGAAGGAGCATCTCTGTTCTTTAGAGCACTCTGGTGGGCAGGCTCTGCAGCTGTGCCTTATGCACCCAATGCTTATACCTGTAAGGACTGGTAGGCACCACTATCCTTTGGAGGGTGGCTAGGTGGCCTGGATGGAGCCTCCAGTCCTCAGCCCCTACTGTGGGTAGGTGCAGGCCCTGTTTAATAGGCAGAGTGGTATCAGACCTCCAAAACCTGCCTCTGCACTGCACAGCTGAAACAGTTGCAGTGTGACCTCAAACAGATTTGCCCTTCCAATATAATAGCCACCTGGCTCCATGTAGGGGTAAGAGACAAAGCCTATGGATCACTCATGCCTGGACTGGAGCCGCTTCTGCTCTGAGCTTTCAAATTAGGGGAGTCGTGAGAATATTTTTCCCCTGTTTGTTAATTTGTTCCTTCTCCCAGGCCAGGAGAATGGCTCAGGAAGCACAGCAGGTTCTGTTTCAGGCCCAGAGAAATCAATTATTAATGAAGCTGATGGGGCAGAGGGGGGAGGGATCAGATAGATAGGAGAGAGTTCTTTCAAAAGAAGAAGCTATTAGATCTGTGTGGTAAATTAGACAAAATCACTTATCTCGTGTCTAGAGGACTGTTTTATCTCAGATCCCAGGGGCAAGTGTAGCCTGTGTGCCCTGGTTGAGTCCCCGCCGAGATTGCCCCAGGGGGTTAGGACTGCATCCCGTGCTTGCCTTCTTCTGCTGCAGCAAGCTGTGACCTAAACTCCACAGCCAGTCCCCCCCTGCCAGCTATCATGTTAGGGAGTTGGGATGTTGGCACTTCAGTTGCCTTCTTTTGCTTAAGTAGCCACTTCCTAAAAGCCGCAGCCAGCCCCACTATAGACATGCTACAGGCTCAGAGATGTCCCACTCTGCTTGCCTTCTTTTGCTGAAGGTGCCATGTCTCAGAAGGCTACCATCAACCCCACTTCAGTTGTGCCAAAGAACAGCGCCAAGGAATCAGAGCTAAGGATCTGCGAGGGCTTGGCATCTCCTCGCTGCTTCTGTGCCGTCTCTCCTTTCCCCATTGCTCAGGCCAATTCCTTAATTTTGCCTTTGATGCTCAGGGTTTCTACTTGTCATATATATAATCGATTCACTTGTTTTTTTGGGGTCTTTGTTGTAAGAGGGATCAGAGGAAGCTTCTGGCTAGTTCACCATCTTGGCCCCCCAGGAATCATTTTTATTATTATTAAATAATTTCAGGCAATGCCAATCAGATCATTAGTTGCCATTAGTGCCAACTAATTCTAAGGCAGAAAACGTTTTTTTAAAGTGATAAAAACCACCAGGAAAAAATGCATTTAATAATTAGCTTTGAAAATACTGTTATGGCATTTCTCCTTGGGATGGATTTAGACATAGGATCTTCCTAGAAGCAATGAAATGATTATAGAATATTAGCTCCAATGTGAAATGTCATGATGTGGTTTATTTTGCTTCATTCTTCTTTACAGTTACAATATGCCATCCTTTCTGTGAACAACTACCTAATCAACCCCAGGCTGAAGAGAATTTGCCTTCCTCTGTGTATTAATATCAAAGCTAATTCATGACATTATGTTTTACAATTTATGTGGAGCTCTCACCATATTACCTTTTTAACCTTAAAACCATTCTTTGAGGTAAACAATGTTACTATTTTCATTTTAAAAAGTGACTCAACCTGGCCAAGATTTTAGGGCTGAAAATGAAAGAACCAAGGCTTAAACCAGATATCCTGAATCCAAATTCTAAGCTCTTTTGACTTTATTTCCTAGTACGTGCTTTCTTATTTCCTTACTTTTTACATAGCTCAGCTCCCAAACTGAACTGTAATTTACCATGGTATTTAGCAAATTACCCTGCACAGGGCTTTCCACTGTGGAGTACATAGAAAGATCTGGGTTTTGAGTTTCACCTCTGCTACTTCTTTGCTGAGTTATGCTAGGCAAGTTATTTAATCTTTCTAAAACTTGGTTTCTTCATCTATAAAATGGTGACAAAAATGATGTCCACATTATAGGGCTCCAAGGAGAATTAAATGAAATAATCTCTGTAAAGTTCTTAGCAGAGCATTATTCTATGGTTTTGGTCCAGGCTAAGGCTTCCTAACTGGGGGCCAAGCCCTGCCTAGGTTTTTCGCTTTCTACTGACCAAGAATGACCAGGAGAGGCTCAGAGGTTCCACATGAACAGAGCTTTATTAGTGGCAGAAAGAAAGTCCCGTGATTGGGGACAGAGAGGGACCAGGCAACACTAGCCTCTGTTCCCAGAACAAAGATTTTTCTGGGGCTTATATGGGTTTGGAGAGGATAATAGAGTAATGAATATTTAGTAGGTTTCTTTCAAGGGGCAGCTACTTCTTGAAAATGGCCATGTATGCTAAACTAGGTTGCACTCGCATCTGGAATCCAAGATGGAACCTGTAGCAAAGGCTCCTGAGACTGGGGAACAGGACTTATTATGAAGTATCCCACCTGCACAGTCCTTTCCTTGACGCCAGTTTGATTCCTGTTGTGGGTACTTGCATCAAGAGGAAGTCATCTGTCAGTCACCTTATGGATGTCTACGCATTCTCCAGGGACCAGATTGGTTATTCCTTCTGAAAAACAACTCACAAGAACGTACATTTTTCTTTCCTTGTTACACATTCCAGGATGTGGGTTTTGAGTCATTAGCCAAGCACATAATTTTTGTAAGTAAGTTGCAAGTAGCAGGTGTGGTAGAGTTCCTTGCCTAGGGGCTCAGTCCCTTTTTCTTCCCTATCTCAGTTTTATTATATTATACAATTTACAAGTGGTGAGGACTTGGACAAGATACTCAATCTTACTTTAGTTTCCTCATCAGTAAGAACATTGGGAAAATATTAAGTATCTTCCAGGAATATTACGAGGTTTTAATACAATAACAGTTGTGAAAGTGCCTGACACACAGTGTCTGGTAAATACTAAAAGAACTCGATATTTGTTCATTTCCAATCTACTTACTTTCCCTCTTTCTTCAAAGAGGCAATTAATAAATGTTTACTGGAATCCCCGTGAATCCTTTCATTCAGTGATTTTTATGACTATTTTTTAGTGGTTCTATACATGGCTTCATGTATAGAACCTCTTGGAAGCCCTATAATGCAGTTGTACGTTGTCAAATAGGGTCACTATGAGTCAGAATTGACTCTTTGGCAGTGGGTTTGGTTTTTGGATTTATACATGGCTGCAAGTGTTCGACATCAAGGTGACTTTGACAAACTATGCTAAAGCTCCAAGTGGAATAGAATGCAGTGTTCTCTCAGAGAAGCACATAAAGGAATTTGGTAACCTAGTTCAGAGTAATTGCCCAGTAAGTGGCTCCCTAGTGAAAGCCCCGCTGACAGCCAACAGGCCCACATGTGACTTGGAACACAGACACTAGATCTGTTAAAACAAAAAGGGGCTTGAAAGTGATTAGCTGTTGAGAAGCTCCATTAGAATTTGCATAAACAGATTAAATTTAAGAAGTTTTTTAAGTGCTGGTTCTCCATATTCAAGGCAGTGGATCCAAAGTGTCTACTGATGAAATAGTCACAGTGGCCTTTTGCAAATGAGTAGGAATATTTATGTCAATAATTAGGGTTTTCTTAATTTTACATTCTACTCCCATGCATTTTTTCATGTGGCTACCACTGCTTTCTTAGACTAGAATTTAATGTATGATGGTAAGCAATTTATTGCAAAATTATATTTGTAGTTATTTTAAGGTATTATTATTTCATAAATTTTTCACGTTCAAATATTTGACTAGCCTGAGGAACACGGTTTATGAATATATAGTTTTGCTACTTTAAATGTTGTTCAGTAGCTAAAAAATAAAAGCTAACACTGTGTTGCCTAAGAGTTAAAAGGGAACCTGTTTCTCAAAAGGTAGGATTAATTTGAAACGAACATTTACTTTGTATGTATCTCTTCTCATTAGTGTATGAGCAACAGTGGGAACAAAGATGTACCTCATCCATTTTCACTTTTCCAGTGCCAGGAACAGTGTCTGGAATAGAGTAGACATGTTTGCATATGCAATAGAGATGGTATGTATAAAGATAAATGCTGTGTTTCAAAAGTACTCGAATAGTTTATTCTGTTAAGTGTTTTTAAGATAGAATCTCGAATTTTGTATCCTTCATTACTTTTCTTTTTTCGAGGGTTTCTGCCTCATTTCTGACTATGCCACTGATTCACAGGAACCTTCTCTGACAAGTGAAGGCTGCAGGTGAATTTCCTATTTGAAGAAAAGCCTGACGATCTACATCTGAAAATTAGCCAGTGAAAACCCTATGGATCAAAATGGTCCAGTCCCCAACAAATCATGGGGATGACACAGGACTGGGCAGCATTTCCTTCCATTGTGTGTGGGGTCCCCATGAGTTGAGGGCTGACCCAAAGGCAGCTAACAAGAACTACAACGTCTTATAAACTAGCACACATATAATAAACCCTGTAGTTTATACAAAGGAGACCTGATAGCACAATGGTTAAGTGCTCGACTGTTAGCCAAAGGGTCAGTGGTTTGAACTCATCAGCCACTCTGTGGGAGAAAAGACATGGCTATCTGCTGCTGTAAAGGTTACACCCTAGGAAAGCCTATGGGGCAGTTCTGCTCTGTCACATGGAGTTACTATGAGTCAGAATTGACTGGATGGCACATAACAACAACAACAACAGTTTATACAAAGACCTGTGTTGGGCAATGTAAGGCTACAGGAATGGTAAAGTATCATCTCTGTTCTTAGGGAGTTAATCTAGTGGGAGAGAGTGATACACAGACAGCTAATTATATTACAAGGCAGAAAGAAAAAGTGCTGTGATTAAAGTATAAACAAAGTGCTGTGGCTGCAGATTGGAAGGAGTAATTAATTCTAACTGGGAGGATCAAGAGCAAGAAGGGAAAGAAGCTAATGTTTTTGGTGGTTTGCAATGTTCCAAAGGCAGGAATGGTGCTTTTGCTCATGATCTAGGAGGAGGCTACATTTAAACTGAGCCATGGGGTGTTCAGTCTCTGGAGCCAAGTTGGGAAGCCTTGGGGTCAAAGCAAGGAGACCGTGGGAAGACATCTTTCTCCTGGCCCTAAGAGCAGGGGACTGGGACACGAAGCACTCCCCAAGCCTCTACTTGAAATGGTTTGGTGGGAAATGGGATTGGTAAGGAAAACCTGGTTTCAGTTAAAGTGAGGAAGTGGAGGGAGGATTCTTAGCAAAGATTAAGAATGTTAGTAAGAATTGAGGCCAGTGGGTAGGGAGGGCAAACAAAAGGAAAAAGGGAGGCAGAATTAGAATAAAGGGGCCACCAGCATTTAGCTTTGTGAATATAAGTTCTGGGGGCGAGGAGAGAACAGGGATTGGGTATGGACTGGTGTGGTGACGCTCATGGGAGTTCAGAAGGGAGAATTATCCAGGGCTAAAGTTCCAAATGAAGCAAAGACCAGTATATGTATTAGTTTACTCTGTCTTCTGAGTGCCAGCCAGTTCCCACAGGAGAGGGGAGCAAGTGTCAGTTTGTTAGCCTTCTCTCCCGACTAAATTGCCAAGCCCTTAAGAGCATGGACTGTCTTCATCATTGCTACAGTCTGCATAAAGCCTAGACTCAAACTGGGCACTTGGTAGTCAAGGAATCATAATTGATTCATGGCAAGCAAGAAGATAAATTTCAGTGGAGTCAAGAGGCTAGTTATGGATTTTACGGTGCTGCAGAAATTTAACCTGAAAAATAACCACACAGTTACAAAGAAGGTTAAAGCCATTTAAGACTTTATGATCAAGAATTATTCATAATGCTTTGATTTTACAGACAGAAAACTATGTCAATGGGTTAACTTGCACAGTGATTTGTTAGCTGCTCATTACACGATCCTGTCTGACTAATGGAGACTTTTAGAGGTGTGCCTTTGTGGAAGCTAAGTAGGCCAAGCAGCTTGACTGTCTGAAAATAATTAGAGAATGTTGCGTCGTCAGCCAGTGGGATACTTACCCCTCCTGGAGCAGCTTCACGGAATGCTTATTCTACTTCCTCTTCCTTCTCTCATTAGTGTCTGTTACTGAACAAAGCCTGATTCTCCAAAATATCATTATAAAACATTTTGCAAACATTTATGGGGCTTGTCTATCTAAACTATTATTAACTTTCTAACTAGGATGGTAAGAAGACAAATTTTGTCCTCAGATAATAAAATGACTTAGGAGAATTTATTTTAGGGTTTAAAAATGTTTTCCTAACTTACATGAAGGGCTAAATCAGGAAAGGCAAATTTGTGGTAAATATGCCTCCCTCTTCCCTTCCGTGCCCGTGATATGTATCTCTAATTTATAATGCTATTCTTTTCCTCTGATTCTAGATAGAACTTCAGAATTCTTCTTAAGACAACACTGTAAACAGCAAGAGGTTGCAATTGGCACAGAAGATGAACTAGGCTTCTACTAGGCTATAAATTCCTCAGTGGTAGGCTCCAGGTACAATTCAGGGCCTAACATATAATGGGTTCTTAATAAATGGATTTGGAGGAAAGAATAGGTGAACAGATGTATGAGTGAATAGATGCATGAATGAAATTTCATTTTACTCTATATTGGTAGGATACTTGCTTCTCTCTCGTAGGGGACACACTGCATGTTACCATGTAGCTTGTGAACATCAGCTCATAGAATGTTAGAGCTGGAAGAGACCTTGGAGATTATCTAGTGCCAAGTCTTCAGCTTACAGAGTTGAAAATAAGGCTCAGAGAGAGGCTATGGTGCTGGCTGTGAAGCTCGGGAGCCATTCTGATATATTCCACCTCTTACTAAGGATGTGGCTTTTGACGTTTTCTTTGCCTTCATCATCTGTATAATGAGGATAATGATAGTATCTGTCTCATTGGGTTGTTGTGAAAGGGTAGTGTAGTGCACATGATAAGTACTCAAAAAAAATTAACTTTTTTTCATTATTATTAGCTGAAACAGTGACAACATTGTAATTTTATCACAGTTTGTCATATTAATGCTGCACCCCCCCCCATGTTTTTAATAAGTTGAAAGCTTTATTAAACCACCATCAGTGGCTTGATCCCACCCAGAGGCACCTCAGATGACAGGCCTGGTGATCTGCTTCTGAAAGGTCACACCCTTGAAAACCCCATGGAGCTGGGGACACATGGGGTCACTATGACTCAGAATCAACTCAATAGCAATTAACAACAACAACAACATAACGCAGACAGCCTGCAATTGTGGATGCTAAGATCACACTTACATATGCAATACTGGGAGAAGACAACAACTGAATGAACCATACCCATTTTATGCACACAGAAACTAAGGCAAAAGAATATAAGAAAGGAATTCTTGTTAAATAAGAATAAAATATTTCCTGTGTGTAAAACATAAAAATTCCAGAATGCCATTCTGTTTCTGTGGCTAATCATATCATTTTATAATACATACCATGATTCATAGAAAATATATTTATGAAAGTTGTCTTTAAGTAATACGGTAATGCAGTTTAATAAACAATAAATAGGCCAAATTGTCCTTTAAAAAAAAAAAAAAAAGACCTCAACATTTACCATATATATTCAGAGCTTCAGTTCAGTCATTTGTTGGGGAAAGGAAGAAGGAAAAGTTTCAGCTGGGTTAATGTCGGTTGCCAGGAAACATACAAAGACACCAGGACTAGAGGAAGCAAACAACTCCACACTGCTGGGAAGGTGGCCATTAGAGGACAGCGCTTTGTTGGGAAGGAAACCTTGCAGCTGTGTCATCTCAGGCCTCCAGATGAGACAATGGAGTTTAAAGACAAGCAAGGTTAGCCAGAGAGTTTGAGAAGTTCATTTTCTAATGCATTTAAAATGAGGATTAGAAGCTGCCTTCTGTGTCAGTTGTTATAAACATGGGGGAAGCTTTACCCATGTTTAATCAAGCCAGGTTAAACAGTAAGTAAGGTGGGAGGTGTCTTTACATTATTCCACTGTGGATTTTGAAAAACAGACTGTGAAATTAAAGAAGCGTGGAGGTCCACGAGGGCTTTTATTTCCTCCACTCGACTTGAACGTTTTGCCTCCTAATTGTATGCCTTGAAATGTTTGCACTTTCATTTTGGAATTGTATGGTTAAATTGGGTTTCTTTCAAAGGCACCTGCTGAAGAAGAAGAAGAAAAAAAAGCCACATGGAAATAGTTAAAGGCTGCTAAAAAGCAGTGAAACAACCATGAATTACCAGAATGCAACATTGGAGTTAAATGTGGGGTCACAGCCTGGGCCAAAGAACGCTCAGAGAGCAGAAGGTGGCCCTGAACATGGAGACTATGGGCCAGCCCTGCTTGAAAACCAGCTCAGTGTGGGCGACTTTGTCAAAATACAGAGTGCATTTGAGGTAAGTGATAATATGATTTACTGTAGAGTTTGAGCTGTTTATGAAGGAGACTAGGATGAAAGAGAGAAAGACTTTTTGTTTTGCTTTGTTTAATTGTGTATATCTAACGGTTCAAACAGGGAATTGCAAAGCATTGGTCAGGCCTGGATCTAACTATGTGCTTGGTAAATTTATTTCTCAGTTCTTTGGACCAAATTTTATTATTTAGGTTGAAATTGGTGCTTTTGAATATCATTGCTATCAGTGAGGTATCATGGCAGTGGGGGTGTTGTTCTTAGCTGCAGTGAAGTTGCAACAATCTCATGGCAACCCCTGTCCCGCACCATCTCCATCATCGGTTGTGGATCTGATCTTGGAGCAAACTGTTGTGATCCAAGGGTTTTTGTTGGCTGATCTTTGGAAATAAATAGCCAGGCCTTTCTTCCATTATGGAGGTAGAACTCTGGAAATGCAAACACTGTATACACAGGTCCAGTTTGCAAAAATTCCGTCCTGCCACACCCTCAGTGGCACACTCTCCAAAGCTGATTTTGGCCCTTCGATGTCCCAAGATCCTATGTGAGGGACCAGTCTCCCATTCTTTTTGTAAATATTGGGTCAATGCCAATAAAAACAAACTTTGAAGTTTTCATTTAAATTCCACATGAGAAATAAAACTTTAGGAATTTAACTATAAACAAATGTTCTCCTCTCAATCTTAATTAGCTTGAAATTCTGCAGCTATGCATAATGAACAGCACTCACTGACATGATTTTTAGTTTCACATTGGGGTAGGAAGAAGTGCTCTTGATTGCTGTGGAGTTTGGGTAGACATGAGTCTCCATCCATTCTACTTCATTATGTTTGCTAAAATATGATCTCAGGGCTTCGAAAGCTCCTCTGGCGGTGCTTGGGAGTGTAAGTACTAATTTGAAACAGGCATGCGATATTTTGGAACACCACCTCGAAATTAATCAAACATGTTGAAATCTAACAATTGCATTGGTGTGTGTGCAATTGGCACAAAATTTAATCCTCAACAGTCCAAAGGGGTGCTAACCACTGACAAACTCTGCTATTCCCTGTTTTGTATTATAAGCTAGGATCTATCGGTATTGATAAATTCATGTCCCAATAACATCAAATAAGTTTTATAACAGAATCTATCAGATTTAGCAGCAAGCATGCTCTGTCCTACACTTATTCATTTTAATCTTCATGTATTTGCTATTTATCCAACCCCATTTGTCTGAAACGCTTTCAGCGCTGCTCATGCCCAATGCACCAAATGAGTTTGGCATATTTGGATAGACATAGCAAACATTGGGACAGCTTGAGGACATTCAGAAAAACCTAACAGCAGATTATGACAGCTTTGACTCTGGAATGATGAGAAATGTGGCAGTTTTGTCCTGAATCTGAGTACACAAAGAATTAGAATGCTAAGGTCTGTCAGGGAGCCCACATTGTAAAGTAGATGTGTGAGACAGTACAACAGCTACAGCAGGTGGGTGGGGTGGCAGGGTGTCCTTTTCAAACTGCAAACTAGTCTTGAGTGAACTCAAGCGAAACTGGACAATTCAACCTCAGTTTTTTATTTTTCTTTTCACTTTAAGCATTTTGAAGACTGGATCACTTATTTTGAAATTATCCTTTGAAAAATCAGGTTCTGATGGTCCGAAGGGGAGAAGAGATTGCAATTCAGAGCTTGCGTGAAAGTGAAAAATCTAATGACAGTTTTTAAACAATAAATTGGGCTTTTTCAGGTGTACGCCCAAGAAAATAAAGTCCACCCGTTTTTAACAGACTCGACAGACACAGAACTGTACAATCCAATGGCAAATGTGCAACCTGTACTAAAAATTAGGTCCCTGAGCCAACATGGTTTCCAAACACAGCATGGACTCTGAAAGAAGGATGATACATTAGATGGTTCAAATGGAGCCTAGTCCATCTGTCATGAGCATTGGGCCCGCAGGCCACAGGTGTAGATTGTTGTAAAAAAAAAAAATGCCTTCGGCAGTTGTCCTGCAATACAGAACTCCACAAGCAGTGAATTTGTGGCCCAATCACTAAATACATGTTCTTGGAAATGCCAAAATTCTGGCCCAGATACCTCTCTCTCTTCTTTTGGCTTTTTATGCAGATTGCTTATTCGGGGCTGAAGACTTGTCAGATATTAGGTGTCATCCATTGCCTTAAAATGCTTAATTAAAAAATAATAAGTTGGGTCTTTGTTTTGTGAATGTTTCACATATATTTTTGAACGAAATATCACATATTGTATACAGCTTAGCTGTAGTATTTTAGCAATAAAGGAAGTAATACTTCCTTTCCTTATGTGATGGTATAAGTGAGCTAGAATCACTTAGTGTTTAAGAGCCAGGAGTCAGACTTCCTGGATTAGAATCCCAATTTTGCCACTTACAATGTGACTTTGCAAATCACTTAAGAAATAAGTGATTTACCTCAGTTTCCTTATTTCTAACATAGGGAGAATAGTGCCTACCTCACCAGGTTGTTGTAAGGGTTAAATGAGGAATTATCTGGAAAGTACTGGAAAAGTGCCCTTGCACAGAGTAAGTGTTCAATTAACGTTCAATATTATTTGTGTTCAGTGAGTAGAGGTTGACCACTACCTCTAACCTTCTTTTGATTCTAATTCATGCATTCCCTAAAGGAAATTAAACTTCTAATAAGCTTGCTACTTTATTTCTACGTTTACTTCACTTACGGCAGGAAGTAGTAGCAACAAGAGTTGCAAAGAAGAGTCAAACAGCATCATCATCCCACTTCTTATTTCATATTTTTTAGCCTGAGAAAGATTTCAATTGGTATCTTAATCCTCTTTTTTTGGAACAAAGAAGTTACCTGGGTAGAAGGGCTAGAAAAGTAACTTATGGATCTCATTTTGTTTCAAGTGTCGGTGTCAAAAAGCCATATATGAGCCTGAAGGGAAACTTGTATTATTCATAGAATTATAAAGTGATTGTTACTCAAAATTTTTCTTTAGCACTTGCAACACTTAGAGAAATCACATGGTCTCTGGATATTTGTATTATTTTAATGCCAATAGTGTTTTGCATTTTCTTAGAAACTTCAAAAGTCAGCTAATGTGTGAAGAAGAGTGGCTGTGGTTTGCTAATTTCATAGGAATGGTGAGAAGGGAAATCCAAGGGAAATAGACTTTTGAGAAGGCCCCTATTGAGGCCTGATACATATTGAGTCTCTACCAAGAGTCTGGCTATGTAGCTGTCTGAATATTTCCTTCTTTGAGTTCTCCATTGTTGACCTCTCCATGTCAGGCCATTTTGCTCTTTGACCCTGGATCTCCTGCTGCCTGTGTGAACGGGAACCGGAGTGTGCCTTGCCCCGCTGCGCTCACTGGGCTGGGGCCTGAACTGCCTCTGTCAGTAAATGTGTCTCTTATCATCTCCTGGAGCATCTGTGTGATCTGTTGCAGGTTATGGGCCCAAGCTGGCCCTACCCTTTTCACTCTATTCTACCATTTCCTTGCCTAATTCCTGCTAAATCTTTAGATTCAACTAGACCTAAAAATGAAATCTCCTAAATCCTGCATGAAACATGAGGTATTTATGCTCAGAGTTTGAAGAGCTGAAACAGTCTTAGTTTGAGAAAGGACTGGTAATAATCCTAGTAAGAAATGTTCCAGAGACTGTCTGTCCAGTGAGGGTTCTCAGAATAAACCTGTCTTGAAGGGTGCATGAAATTTAAACACAATGCACTAGTACTAATCTTATCTCAAAAGAACTGAGAAGTTCAGGAGGCAGTTTTGCCGGTCCTAAAACTGTGCTTGAGGGGTAACAAAATAATTCAATCCACAGAATTCATGACAACCTCTCGTGATTTTCTTTAAAAAATTTCCAGGATGCCTGTAGGTGGACTCTAGAGCATGTCCAATGAATGATGCTTCCTTGCTCCAACAGGATGAAGCTGAGAGGTAGGCTACCCTGACAGGCACTAAGGAAATACGGAAGTCTAAATTCCGTACCTCCCTTTCTACCTTTCCTGCATTTGTCCTTCTTTCCCAGTTGTCAGGAGCTTTTTTTTGCAATTCATAAGGACTCAGTCTTCTCTCAGCCTTCCATTGCCCCTTATTTCTTTGCTCGTAAGTTGCCTAAATGGACAGGTCTGCCTAGACGTGTCTCGTGTTTCGGAGCTATTCATATCTCTTACTTTGTCCTTGTCTACCCAGGCACTATCATCCTGAGCACATCAATACAATTAGCCATTTTTGTTTCATTCCCCGACCTTGGGAACTTTAGATTTTGCTTATCTCTGATAAAATATGAGACTGCCCATGAAGATATAGTTATTTATTTTCTTAGCTAAAACCGATAGTTCAAAACTCTGTGTGCTATCCAATAACTTTCCAGATAAGAAAATATTTTTTAAGGTGTGGGCCTACTGCATAAAATATATAATAGCTCAAATATGATAGAGGTTTGCTTCTTGCTCACATGAAGTTGAAAGCAAGTTTTCTAATTGGCGGGCACTCCAAGGAGAGAGGAGAGATTCAGGTACCCAGACTTCTTCCTTCCTGTACCTTCCAAGATTGCCTGTAGTAGAGGAGAGCATGAAGATGCATACGGGGAATTTTTTTATGGGTTAGGCTCACATCTCTTTCACTAGAACTCAATCACATGGCTACACCTAACTGCATGGGAAGCTGTGAAGTGTAAATTAGCTGTGTGCCCGGGAGAACAATCTCACCTATGATTCCTCTAGAGTTTTGTTGTTGTTAGGTACCATCGAGTAGGTTCTGACTCATCGCGACCCTATTTACGTAGAATAGAATGAAAGACTGCCCGGTCCTGTGCCGTCCTCACAATTGTTGTTATGCTTGAGGCCATTGTTGCAGCCACTCTGCCAATCTATCTCGTTGAGGGTCTCCCTCTTTTTCTCTAACCCTCTTCTTTACCACAGGTTCTGATTATTAATGGATGCTGGTAGCTATTTCTTCTTACTTTGAGTCATGCTACATCAGCAAATGAAGGTCTCAAGACCTTGACTCCATCCATATCATTAAGGTCGACTCTGCTTAGAGGAGGCAGCCTTTCCTCAGTCATCTTTTGAATGCCTTCCAGTCTGAGGGGCTCATCTTCTGGCACTATATCAGGCAGTGTTCCGCTGGTATTCGTAAAATTTTCACTGGCTAATTCTTTTCAGAATTTTTTATTAATTCTTTTCAGAAGTAGGTCACCGAGTTCTTCTTCCTAGTCTGTCTTAGTCTGGTAGCTCAGCTGAAACCTGTCAGCCACTGGTGACCCTGCTGGTATTTGAACAACTGTGGCATAGCTTCCACCATCACAGCAACACGCGAGCTCTCACAGCATGACAAACTGACAGATGCATAGGGTTTAGAGTTTAGCGGTAGGAAAACTTTCATCTTGCCTACTGAGCCAGAATGCTTCATTTTGTAGATTAAGGAGAGCCATGTGCCTAATTGTGTATTGTGTTTTTCCTTAGGTGCTAGGAACTTCAAAGCTAAATTTAGTACTCAATTGATACAACTATTCTTAACTTAGTCTTTCTGGGACAATTGTCTGCTATTTTCATTTTGTGACTCTTGTTCTTTTATCTTTGCTTTAATGGTTCTATTGTTTATATACCTTCTGTTGTAATGAAACTAAAACTCTTTCTGGAAATATCAGTGGAGGTAAAAATGATGAATAAAAATTTAATTCCTTTCAAGTGTGGTGAGATTTCATGAAGCACTTTGGTAGACATCATGTTCTTTGATCTGCTTACCAGCATGAAAGCCAGGGAGGACAGACATTTTTACTTCCCGTTTACACATAAGGAGAATAAGGCTTAACAATATTTAATCGAATTCATTCATGGGGTAGAGCCAGGGCTCAGGAGTAGATTGTCCACTTCCCAGCCCATTGTATGACATGACTTCCAAGACCACGCCGCAAACTCCCTTTGGGATGCTGCACTAAGGCAAAGGAATCCAATGGATAAAGACTTCATTAACAAAATGAGCATGTTAATAGCATGCAAGTTCTGTGCCCTGGTAACTGGGAGTTAGTGCATAATCAGCAACTAATCAACAACTTCTACAATCAAATCAGTATAGAGAAAGAGTTAAAGAGTAAAAGGAAAAGATAAAATTAACTTGTTGCTTTATTATTATTATTTCCTTTCTAAAGATTTTTTTTTTTTTTAAAGATATCTCAGTGGAGGCTTGTGAACAAGTAAACAGGTAAAGCTTAATCTATAACTCTTACATAGTGCAGAGCGCTTTCAGCAGTCACAGTCATTTCATCACCTGCTGAACGAAGGCAGCAGGTCAGAGCGTTATTCACCCCAATTCCCTTAGAGGAATTGAAAAATCTATTTTTGATGGCAGCAGAAAATCAGTAAAGCTCTGCTGGTCCCCCTCCTCAGCATTAAGGTAATAGCATGAAGACAAATTTGCATCTGGCAAAATTGGAGTTCTTTGATAGTTTTTGTCAGACTTGCTAGGTTTCATGGGTTATGTTAGCTAACAATGTCAACAAGGAGATGAAGTCGGGTGTTAAGACAAATGAAAAATTCGTGTTCCAGGACGCTTCTGTCCTCATGCTGAATTTCATGACAAGTTCATGCCTTTTCCAATTTCTCTGTGTGCTTTTGTAAAAGGTGTTTATAAAAGTTAATCTGAATGGGAGAAGTTGATGAATAGTATTTTTGGTGAACACACGTTTTAACCTTGAATTTAGCCAGAACTGGCTCAGAGAAGGCATGCAAGAAGTCTGTTATAAAGGAGGAAGAATTTGAAAGAAAAAAAAAGATGCCTCTTACTATTCATTTGCAGTGCAGCAACTTAGCCAGACCTGTAGTTCCAAGGTTCTGCCTCACACTTGCTCAAGTAGAAGTCCGTTGAGTCCTTCAGCCCCTCATCGTGTCTTACCACTATTGTATGGAGATGACTGTCATGAATTTCTGACTCTCTGGGCATCAACGGTCTCTACTGAGGACTATCAGGGACACCAAATTCTTCTATTCCTTCCCCTCCACATGTGCACATGTCCTTTCCTAATTCTCTCTTTACACCCAAGGCAAGGTTGTCATTCTGGTCTGGCCCCAGACCTACACTGTCCAATATGGTGGCATTGGGCCACTTGTGGCTAAACCCATTGCCATCGAGTCAATTCTAACTCATAGCAACACTATATGACAGAGTAGAATTGCCCCATAGGGCTTTCAAGGAGTAGCTGGTGGATTCGAACTGCCCAACTTTTGTTTAACAAACATAGTTCTTAACTATTGCACCACCAGGGCTCTTATTTAAGTACAGTTAAATAAAATTAGAACTTAATAAAATTACAAATACAGTTTTTTACAACATCGGCCACATTTCAAGTACTCAGTAACCACATCCAGCTCGTGGCAACTATATTGGACAGCACGGATTATAGAACATTTCTACCGTTGCAGAAAGTTCTATTGGCTAGTGCTCCTTCACACCCTTCTCACTGTTTCCTATTGACTTGTTCCTCTTCCTCACTCTGGCCTCCTTTATATGCCCAGGGTTGTTCTCAGCCTCTCTACCCCCCTGGAAAAACCCCAGGCCACTAAGGCCTCATAGCGAAGAGGCCTCAGAGGGAGCAGGAAATATTTTCCCCTGCCACAGTTTAAGAAATGTTTCTCCAAATGTTTAGTTACTTCTCTAGGACTGTGAAGAGTGGGAATATCCATTCCTTCTAGGGGAGCTCCACCCTCCCAACCGTTCAGTGTGCACCCATGGTCTCAACAAGTTAGTCCATGATTATCTGACACTAGAACGTCACATCGATGTGTTTCAGTCGTACTGGCCATATTTTAGTTACTTGAACACTTTGACAGGCTTCCTGTTTTAGGGCTGGCCAATTGCTGGTGCTTCAGCTTGGCCAGCTCCCACTTCCCCTACCAGTTTGCTGGTTAACTGCTGTTCATACTTCATGTTTAAACACCATTTCCTCAGGAAAGTCTTCATTCACCATCAAGATTGGATTAACACCTTACTTCTTACCTCTCATAGTTCCTGTACTTTCCCTTTGTTGCTCTCATCACAAAAGCTCCGGTTAAGTGTTGTTGTTCATTGCCATAGAGGCTCTGACTCATGGCAATCTTGTGTATAACAGAACAAAACATTGCCAAGTCTTGCATCATTTACATGGTCATTGGGATGTTTGAGTCTACTGTTGTGGCTAATGTGTTAATCCATTTCAGTGAGGGTTTCCTTCATTTTTTTGCTGACCATCTACTTTATCAAACATGATATTCTTTTTCAGCAATTGGTTTTTCCTGAGGACATGTCCAAATTAAGTGAGCTGAAGTCTCACCATTCTCACTTCTAAGGAGCATTCTGTTTGCATTTCTCCTAAGACTGATTTGTTCATTCTTCCAAGAGTCCATGGTATATTTAATACTGTTTGCCAGCACCACAATTTGAACACATCAATTCTTCTTCTGTCTTCCTTTTTTATTGTCTTTGGGTGGTGCAAATAGTTAACATGCTTAGCTGCTAACCAAAGAGTTGGAAGTTTGAGTCCATCCAGAGGCATCCCCAAAGAAAAGCCTACAAATCTACTTCTGAAGTATCAGCCACTGAAAACCCTATGGAGCACAGTTCTACTCTGACACACATGGAGTCTCCATGAGTTAGAATCGACATGACAGCCACTGGTCTGAAAGTGAAGTATGAATAGCAGTGAGCCAGGAAACTGGTGGAGGAGATGGGAGCTGTCCATGCTGAGTTAAGTACAATCCCAGGTTTTGTTTAAAGCCAGGTAGAAGGGTCAGGCAGGCTATGAGAGAAAAGTCATCTTGGTGAGAGGATCTCAACATAGATCCGAGAGGGTGGAGACTATAGGTGCAAATGAGATATCTGGTGGAGAGAGCACAGAGTCTAAGACCAGGCTTTAGAGAAATTCTCCAAGGAGGTGGAGGAACAACTGAAATTGTTTCAGGAATTATAGAAGCAGGGTTATTTCCTGGAAAAAGAAGGAGAAGCAAACAAACAAAGACTAGCTAGCATTATGAAGTTCCATTCATTTTTATGATCTCTATTTATTTAATAGTCCCTTTTTTTATTATTATTAAAAGAATTAGAATACAGCAGATTTATTCTCATTTATACAAGTTATACATGAAGCTCCCTTTTACCATCTCCACCTCCAGCCACTGTGCTCCCTAGGGTAACTACTCTTAACGTTATATCCTTCCAGTATATTTTAAATTCATTTTCATATGAGTACATTTACATATCACATACAGCTTTGTTTTACATATGATATATTTACATATATTATCACAGTCTGTATTCAGAGGAAAGTATCAGAAAAATAGCTAATAATTATGTGAAAAGATACTCAAACACACTAGGAATTTGATTTGAAATTCTAATAAAAAAAGAAGACTTCCTTTTTCATTTATCAGATAGCCCAAGATGAAATGGATTAATAATATTCACTGTTGGCAAGACATCAGAGAAATGAGCACTAAGATTATAAATTGGAAAAGCTTTTTTGGAAGGCAATTTGTCAGTATATATATCAAATAAAAACCTCTGTGTACCCTTTCAAACAGCAATTCCAGTTCTACACACTATCCTAAATGAAATCTGACATGTGCAGAAAAAAAGAACACACAAAATATTCACTGTAATATTGTCTATAAACTGGAATATGAAAACAACCCAAATGTTAATCAATAGCTAAAAGAATAAATAAATTTTGGTAAACTCATACTAAAAAAAAAAAAGAATACGATAGACTTATATAAGGTTGCCAAGATTTACTGTTGACTGAGAAAAAGAAAATCACAGAACAGTGCATAATTATATTCTAAAATGAAAAAATATGTGTTTATGTGTGTGTAGAAGTTTCAGTTATGGAAAAATACAGCTGAACTTGTAGCAGTGTAATTTACAGCGAATGGCGCTGGGGTACTTTATCTACACCATAATTCGGTGCCAAGATAATGTTCTTAAAATGCCACTATATCTCAACAACCTAAACACTATGTGGTGCTATTTTTAAATATGTAGCTGACAGTGCTGGATTTAAACAATGCTAAATTTAAAAGCAGTGCTTTTAATAGATACTTTGTCCTATTAAGCCGTATTTCTTCACCACCTTCCTTCCATTGAGTTTTAGCATTGGGAAAGAGACCATAAGAGAGCCATTCCATTGCCTTCATCTTACAGGTGACTAAACAATCCTCCCACCGCCATCAAGTCAATTCCAACTCATAGCGACCCTATAGGACAGAGTAGAGCTGCCCCCATAGAGTTTCCAAGGAGCACCTGGTGGATTTGAACTGCCAACCTTTTGGTTAGCAGCCCTAACTCTTAACCACTGCACCACCAGTGTTTCCTAGAGAAGAGTCCCTGTGAGTCTGAATCAACTCTATGGCAACAGGTTTGGGTTTTTTTTTTTTTTGGTAAACAAACCTCCAGGAAGGAGAGATTTGCCAAGATGCATATGAGAAATTGTTGTCAGAGGCAAAGTTTAGCCCAAAGTGGTCTAATGTCCAGTTTCTGTTTTTCCGTCTACATTTCTGTCCTTTTAATGAACAACCCTGAATTTGCTCTACTGAGTGTATCTCTAATTTTCCAAAGTTATTTTACACATTGTTAGTCTATAATCTTGGCCATGTTCATTTCTCTGACCCTCTCCCCAAACATGCTATTATCAATAAAACAAATAAGCATCTCTTGTACAATATAGAAGAGGATATTAAGAGTGTAGGAATTCATTTACTCATTTTTACAAAGGATAGTTACTGAATGGCTACCCTGAGACAGTTGGAAATCACTTAGACTCAGACCTGAGGGCAAGGAGGGGTATACTGACAAATTAACTCATATTTACTTTGTAATTGCTTGGTACTTTGAGAGGAGAACAGGGTGTGGAGGAAACATGTGTCTCATGGGGGAAGGGGTCTCCGGGAAGGCTTCCTGGAGGAAGTAACACCTAGGCTGCCATCTGAGGGAAAGGCATCATTCAGATGGTGAATGGAGGTTGGAGGAGTAGTGCTCCAGAGAAAGGAAACAAAGTGCAAAGTTTGGTTGGGTAGAAATAACTTGGGACATTCAGGCATTCGTTTGCAGGAATCAGAGAACTCATCTGCCAAGGGGGAAGGAATGAAAGATGAGGCTGGAGCATCAAACCAGAACTGTATTGTGAGCTATGTTAAAGAGACTGACATTTATACTGGGGGCTGTGGGGATTGAAATGTTGTAATCCTGGAGTGACATGATAAGATTGGCATTTTGGAAATGATCACTAAGTCTGTATTTTTAAGAATGCTTTTGGGGTGCAAGTGGGAGCAGGAAGGAAAGGAGTCAGGGAGACAGCTTAGGAGGCTGGTGCGATGATCTGCCAGTGCTGAGAGGCACACTATAGAGATTCAAGTGATATTCAGGAGCTAGGATGTACAGGACTTATTGACGGATTTGGTATAGGTCAGGGAACATGAGAGGAGGAATGAGTTTCACTTTTTTCCACTTAACTTTTTATTTTGAAAAATGTCAAATCTAAAAAGTTGAAGGTGAAGAGTATACTGAACACCCAAACACCTTCCATCTAGATTAACTGTTAACATTTTGTCGTATTTATTCTTTATATATACATGATTTTTTCTCAACCATTTAAAAGTAAGTTGCAGGCACCATGCTATTATCCCTACGTAGCTTAATATGTACCTCCTAGGAAGAAGGGCATTCTTCTAGATAAGTACAATGCCATTATCACATACAGGAAATTTAAGTTTATATAGTACACTGTTTAATAAAATGTGCCTATTCCCAAGAAAGGTGATCCAACTGAATGCAGAAATTATCGAACAATATCATTAATATCACGCACAAGTAAAATTTTGCTGAAGATCATTCAAAGGTGGCTGTAGCAGTATATCAAAAAGGAACTGTCAGAAATTCAAGCCGGATTCAGAAGAGGATGTGGAAATAGGGATATCATTGCTGATGTCAGATGGACCCTGGCTGAAAGCAGAGAATACCAGAAAGATGTTTACCCGTGTTTTATTGACTATGAAAAAGCATTCAACTGTGTGGATCATAACAAATTATGGATACCATTGTGAAGAATGGGAATTCCAGAACACTAAATTGTGCTCATAAGGAACCTTTTCGTAGATCAAGAGGCAGTTGTTCAGGCAGAACAAGGGGATACTGATTGGTTTAAAGTCAGGAAAGGAGTGCGTCAGGGTTGATTTCTTTCACCATACCCATTCAATCTTTCACCATACCTATTCAATCTGTATGCTGAGCTGTTAATCCAAGAGGCTGGACTATATGAAGAAGAATGGGGCATCAGGACTGGAGAAAGACTCGTTAACAACCTGCGTTAGGCAGATGACACAACCTTGCTTGCTGAAAGTGAAGAGGACTTGAAGCACTTACTGATGAAGATCAAAGACCACAGCCTTCAGTATGGATTACACCTCAACATAAAGACACAAAAATCCTCACAACTGGGCCAATAAGCCACATCACAATAAACAGAGAAAAGATTGAAGTTGTCAAGGATTTCATTTTACTTGGATCCACAATCAACGGCCATGGAAGCAGCAGTCAAGAAATCAAAAGAAGCATTGCCCTGGGCAAATCTGCTGCAAAGGACCTCTTTAAAGTGTTGAAAAGCAAAGATGTCGCCTTGAAGACTAAGGTGTGCCTGACCCAATTCATGGTGTTTTCATTTTCATCATATGCATGTGAAAGCTGGACAATGAATAAGGAAGACCGAAGAAAAACTGACGCCTTTGAATTGTGGTGTTGGTGAAGAAAATTGAATATACCACGGACTGCCAAAAGAACGAATAAATCTGTCTTGGAAGAAGTACAACCAGAATGTTCCTTAGAAGCGAGGATGGTGAGGCTTCGTCTCACAAACTTTGGACATGTTGTCAGAAGGGATCAGTCCCTGGAGAAGGACATCATACTTGGTAAACAGGGAGCCAGTGAAAAGAAGAAAGACCCTCAATGAAATGGATTGACATAGTGGCTGCAACAATGGGCTCAAGTATAAAAGGATTGTGAGGATGACCCAGGACTGGGCAGTGTTTCATTCTGTTGTTCATAGGGTTGTTATTAGTTGGAACCACTTGACAACACCTAACAATAACAACAACACTTATCTCAATAATGTCTTTTTAGTTATTTAAAAAAAATTACAGATCCAATCCAGGATCACACATTAACTTCAATTGGCATGTCTCTTTAGTTTCCTTCAATCTAGAGGAGTTTCTTCGCTTTTTCTCATCTTTCATGACAGACATTTTTGAAGAGTCTATGTCAGCTGTTCAGAACTACCACTGTCTGGATTTTCTGACTGCCTCTTCACAATTGGATTCAGGTTTACCATATTTGGCATGGGTATCGCATAAAGGGATGCTATGTCTTCACTCTTGCATAACTTCAGAAGGCACATCATCATGTCAGCTTGTCCCAGTATTGGGGATGCTATAAGTTGGATCCCTTGATTGAAGTGAGTCCACTAGAGTTATCCATTGTAAAGGTCCCTGGGGGATGATACTTATGAGTATCCTTTGACAAGCTTTCACCCATTGGTTTGATCATCAATTGTTGATGTTTACCTGAAACAATTAATACATTGGCGGTTATAGATTGAGTTGTGTACCCACAAACAATGTGTGTCAACTTGGCTAGTCTATGATTCCCAGTATTGTGTGATTGTCCATTATTTTGTCATCTGATGTGATTTTCCTATGTGTTATAAATCCTACCTCTGTGGGATTAATTACGTTAATAAGACAGGACTCAATCTACAAGATTAGGTTGAGTCTTAAATCAGTCTCTCTCTCTTTTTTTTTTTTTATTAACAAAAGTCCCTACTTTATTCAGATTTCTTTAGTTTTTATCTAATGTCCTTTTTCTGTCCTAGGACCCTACCCAGGACCCCATGTCGTATTTGGTCATGTATTCTTAGATTCCTTTGGGCTAGGGTGGTGTCTTAGTCATCTAGTGCTGCTATCACAGAAATACCACAGGTGGATGGCTATAACAGAGAAATTTATTCTCTCACAGTCTGTTGTTGCTGTTGTTGTTAGGTGCCATCAACTAGGTTCCAACTGGTAGCAACCCGACATACAACAGAACAAAACACTGCCTGGTCCTGCTCCATCCTCACAGTTGTTCTATGCTTGAGCTCATTGTTGTAGTCACTGTGTCAATTCATCTTGTTGAGGATCTTCCTCTTTTTTGCTGACCCTCTACTTTTTATTTTATTTTTTTTCTACTTTACCAAGCATGATATCCTTCTCCCGGGACTGATCCTCCTGACAATATGTCCAAAGTACATGAGATAAAGTCTCTCCATCCTTGCTTCTAAAGAACATTCTGGCTGTACTTCTTCCAAGACAAATTCGTTCCTTCTCTCTCAGTCTAGAAGGCTGGAAGTACAATTTCAGGGTGCCATCTCCAGGGAAAGGCTTTTTTTGTCTCTGTCATCTCTAGGGGAAGGTCGTTGTCATAAGCCCTTCACTGATCTAGGAGCTTCTCAGCGCAGGGACCCAGAGTTCAAAGGACACACTCTGCTCCTGGCTCTTCTTGCTTGGTGGTGATGAGCTCCTCCATCTTTCTGCTCCATTCTCTCTTTTATATCTCAAAAGAGATTGACTTAATATACAATATAATCTTACAGATTTGAGTCCTGCCTCATTAACATAACTGCCTCCAGTCCTGACTCATTAACATCATTAACACCACATCGGATGACAAAATGGTGGACAATCACATAATACTAGGAATCATGACCTAGCCAAGTTGACACATCTTTGGGAGGACACAGTTCAATCCATGACAGGTGGTTTCTCAGATTTTCCTTATTTTTAATGACCTTGACAGTTTTTAGGAGCAATGCTCAGTTATTTGTAGAATGTCCCTCAGTTGGGATGTATCTGATGGTTTTCTCATGATTAGACTGGGGTGATAGATTTTGGGGAGGAAGGCGGAGGTGAAGCGCTACCTGTCAAGGACACGTGCTACCATGATGTGTCACTGTTGGTGTGGCCTTAATCACAGGACTAAGGCAGCGTTTACCAGGTTTCTCCATTGTGAAGTTACTTTTTTTTTTTTAAATTTTTCTTGTGCTTTAAGTGAAAGTTTGCAAACCAAGTCAGTCTCTCACAAAAAAAATGTATATACACCTTCCTACATACTCCCAATTGCTCTCGCCCTAATGAGACAGCCCGCTCCCTCCCTCCACTCTCTCTTTTCGTGTCCATTTCCAGCTTCTAACCCCCTCTGCTCTCTCATCTCCCCTCCAAGCAGCAGATGCCAACATAGTCTCAAGTGTCCACCTGATCCAAGAAGCTCACTCCTCACCAGCATCCCTCTCCATCCCATGGTCCAGCCCAATCCCTGTCTGAAGAGTTGGCTTTGGGAATGGTTCCTGTCCTGGGCCAACAGAAGGTCTGGGGGCAATGACCACCGGGGTTCTTCCAGTCTCAATCAGACCATTAAGTGTGGTCTTTTTATGAGAATTTGGGGTCTGCATCCCACTGCTCTACTGCTCCCTCAGGGATTCTCTGTTCTGTTCCCTGTCAGGGCAGTCATCAGTTGTAGCCGGGCACCATCTAGTTCTTCTGGTCTCAGGCTGATGTAGTCTCTGGTTTATGTGGCCCTTTCTGTCTCTTGGGCTCATAATTACCTTGTGTCCTTGGTGTTCTTCATTATCCTTTGTTCCAGGCGGGTTGAGACCAATTGATGCATCTTAGATGGCTGCTTGCTAGCGCTTAAGACCCCAGACGCCACTCTTCAAAGTGGGATGCAGAATGTTTTCTTAGTAGATTTTTTTATGCCAATTGACTTAGATGTCTCCTGAAACCATGGTCCCCAAACTCCCGCCCCTGCTACACTGGCCTTCGAAGCATTCAGTTTATTCAGGAAACTTCCTTGCTTTTGGCTTAGTCTAGTTGTGCTGACCTTGCTTGTATTGTGTGTTGTCTTTCCCGTCACCTAAAGTAATTCTTATCTACTATCTAACTAGTGAATACCCCTCTCCCACCCTCCCTCCCTTTCCCCTCTTGTAACCACCAAAGAATATTTTCTTCTCTGTTTAGACTACTTCATGAGTTCCTATAATAGTGGTCTTATACAATATTTGTCCTGTTGCAACTGACTAATTTTACTCATCATAATGCCTTCCAGATTCCTCTATGTTATGAATGTTTCACAGAGTAATTACTGTTTTTTATCCATGAGTAGTATTCCATTGTGTGAATATACCATAATTTATTTATCTATTCATCTGTGGATGGGCACCTTGGTTGCTTCCATCTTTTTGCTGTTGTAAACAGTGCTGCAATGAACATGGGTGTGCATATATCTGTTCATGTACCCACTGCCCACTACCACTGCTGCTGAGTCGATTCCTACTCACATATAAAGGCTCTTATTTCTCTAGGATATATTCCAAGGAGTGGGATTGCTGGATCGTATGGTAGTTCTATTTCTAGCTTTTTAAGGAAGCGCCAAATTGATTTCCAAAGGGGTTGTACCATTTGACATTCCCACCAGCAGTGTAGAAGTGTTCCAATCTCTCCACAGCCTCTCCAACATTTATTATTTTGTGTTTTTTGGATTAATGGCAACCATGTTGGAGTGAGATGGGATCTCATTGTAGTTTTGATTTGCATTTCTCTAATGGCTAATGGTCTTGAGCATTTCCTCATGTGTCAGCTACCTGAACATCTTCTTTAGTGAAGTGTCTATTCATCTTTTGCTCATTTTTTAATTGGGTTGTCTTTTTGCAGATGAGTTTTTGCAGTATCATGTAGATTTTAGAGATCAGGCACTGATCAGAAATGTCATAGCTAAGAACTTTTTCCCAGTCTGTAGGTCATCTTCTTACTCTTTCGGTGATGTCTTTGGATGAGCATAGGTGTTTGATTTTTAGGAACTCTCATTTATCTAGTTTTTCTTCTGCATTGTTAGTAATGTTTTGTATACTGTTTATCCCAGGTATTAGGGCTCCTAATGTTGTCCCTATTTTCTCTTCCATGATCTTTATCATTTTAGATTTTATATTTAGGTCTTCGATCTATTTTGAGCTCATTTTTGTGCATGGGGTGAGGTAAGGGTCTTGTTTCATTTTTTTGCAGATGCGTATCTGGTTATGCCAGCACCATTTGTTAAAAAGACAGTCTTTTCCCCATTTAACTGCTTTGCGGCCTTTGTCAAATATCAACTGCTCATATGTGGATGGATTTATGTCTGGATTCTCAATTCTGTTCCATTGGTCTATGTATCTGTTGTTGTACCAGTACCAGGCTGTTTTGACTACTGTGGTGGTGTAATAGATTCTAAAATTAGGTAGAGTAAGGCCTCGCACTTTGTTCTTCTTTTTCAGTAATGCTTTACTTCTCTGGGGCCTCTTTTCCTTCCATATGAAGTTGGTGATTTGTTTCTCCATCTCATTAAAAAATGTCCTTGGAATTTTGATTGGAATTACATTAAATTTTAGATTGCTTTTGGTGGAGCAGACACTTTTATAATGTTAAGTCTTCCTATCCATGGGCAAGGTATATTTTTCCACTTATGTAGGTTTCTTGCAGAGGTGTTTTGTAGTTTTCTTTGTATAAGTCTTTTACAACTCTGGTAAGATTTATTCCTAAGTATTTTATCTTCTTGGGGGCTACTGTTAATGCCATTGATTTGGTGATTTCCTCCTTGATGTTCTTTTTGTTCGTGTAGAGGAATCCAACTGATTTTTGTGTGTTTATCTTGTATCCCAATACTCTGCTGAACTCTTCTATTAGTTTCGGTAATTTTCTTGAGGATTCTTTAGGGTTTTCTGTGTATAAGATTATGTCATCTGCAAATAGAGATACTTTTACTTCTTCCTTGCTAATCTGGATGCCCTTTATTTCTTTATCTAGCCTAATTGCTCTGGCTAGGACTTCCAGCACAACGTTGAATAAGAGTGGTGATAAAGGGCATCCTTGCCTGGTTCCTGATCTCAGGGGGAATGCTTTCAGGCTCTCTCCATTTAGGATGATGTTGTCTATTGGCTTTGTATAAATGTCCTTTATTATGTTGAGGAATTTCCCTTCTATTCCTATTTTGCTGAGAGTTTTTATCAGGAATGGGTGTTGAACTTTGTCAAATGCCTTTTCTGCATCAATTGATAAAATCATGTGATTCTTGTCTTTTGTTTTATTTATATGATGGATTACATTAATTGTTTTTCTAATGTTGAACCATCCCTGCATACCTGGTATGAATTCCCCTTTGTCGTGGTGAATTATTTTTTTGATATGTTGTTTTTGAATTCTATTGGCTAGAATTTTGTTGAGGATTTTTGCATCTAAGTTCATGAGGGATATAATTCTGTAACTTTCTTTTTTTGTAGTGTCTTTACCTGGTTTTGGTATCATGGACGTGCTGGCTTCATAGAATGAGTTTGGAAGTATTCCTTCCTTTCCTATGCTCAGAAATACCTTTAGTAGTAGTGGTGTTACCTCTTCTCTGAAAGTTTGGTAGAACTCTGCAGCGAAGCTGTCTAGGCCAGGGATTTTTTTTGTTGTTGAGAGTTTTTTTTTATTACATTTGCAATCTCTTCTTTTGTTATGGGCCTATTAAGTTGTTCTACATCTGTTTGTGTTAGTTTAGGTAGGTAGTGTGTTTCCAGGAATTCATCCATTTCTTCTAGGTTCTCAAATTTGTTAGAGTACAATTTTTCATAGTAATCTGATATGATTCTTTTCATTTCAGTTATGCCTGTTGTAATATCACCCATCTCATTTCTTATTCGGGTTATTTGCTTCCTTTCCTGTTTTTCTTTTGTCAGTTCGGCCAATGGTTTATCAATTTTGTTGATTTTTTTCAAAGAACCAGCTTTTGGTCTTGTTAATTCTTTCAATTGTTTTCCTGCTTTCTATTTTATTTAGTTCTGCTTTAATTTTTACTGTTCGTGTTCTTCTGGTTCCTGAGGGTTTCTTTTGTTGCTCTCTTTCTATTTGTTCAAGTTGTAGGGATAATTCTTTGATTTTGGCCCTTTCTTCTTTTTGTATGTGTGCATTTATTTGTATAAATTGACCTCTGAGCACTGTTTTCACTGTGTCCCAAAGGTTCTGACAAGAAGTGTTTTCATTCTCATTGGATTCTATGAATATCTTTATTCCATCCTTAATGTCTTCTATAATCCAGTCTTTTTTGAACAGGGTATTGTTCAGTTTCCAAGTGTCTGATTTCTTTTCCCTGCTTTTCCTGTTATTGATTTCCACTTTTATGTTTTATGGCTTTATGGTCAGAGAATATGCTTTGTAATATTTCAATGTTCCGGATTCTTCTAAGGCTTGCTTTATGACCTAATATGTGGTCTATTCTAGAGAATGTTCCCTGTGCACTAGAAAAGAAAGTATAGTTGGTTGCTGTTGGGTGGAGTGTTCTGTACATGTCTGCGAGGTCAAGTTGGTTGACTGTGGCATTTAGATCTTCTGTGTCTTTATTGAGCTTCTTTCTGCATGTCCTGTCCACCGAAAGTGGTGTGTTGAAGTCTCCTAGTATTATTGTGGAGCTGTCTATCTCACTTTTCAATGCTGATAGAGTTTGTTTTATGTATCTTGCAGCCCTGTCATTGGGTGCATAAATATTTAATATGGTTATATCTTCTTGGTGTATTGTCCCTTTAATCATTATATAGTGTCCTTCCTTATCCTTTCTGATGGATTTAACTTTAAAGTCTATTTTGTCAGAAATTAATATTGCCACTCCTGCTCTTTTTTAATTGTTGTTTGCTTGATATATTTTTTTCCATCTTTTGAGTTTTAGTTTGTTTTTGTCTCTAAGTCTAAGGGGTGTCTCTTTTAGGCAGCGTGTAGATGGAACGTGTTTTTTAATCCATCCTGCCACTCTCTGTCTCTTTATTGGCTCATTTAGTCCATTTACATTCAGTGTAATTATGGATAGGTATATATTTAGTGCTATCATTTTGATGTCTTTTTTTGTGTGTTGTTGACAATTTCTTTTTCCCATTTCATTTTACGTGCTGAGTAGATTATCTTTGTATATTGTCCTTTCCTCATATTTTTTGTTGTTGATTTTGTTTCTGCTGTGTCTGTATTTTTTTCTGTATTTTATTTTGATGTGTAGGATAGTTCGTCTCCTTTGTGGTTACCTTATTATTTACCCCTATTTTTCTAAATTTAAACCTAACTTTTATGTATTTTTATCACCTTGTCTTCCTCTCCATATGGAAATCTCTGACTAGATTTCTTAGTCCGTCTTTATTGTTTTAATGTTGACTTCTTTTACATAGTAACATCGTTGTTTCCCTGTTTTGAGTTTTTTTTTTAATCTTGATTTATTTTTTTGATTTCCCTGTCTGTGCTGACTTCTGATAGCTTTGCCCAGTATTCTAGTCTTGGGTCGATACCTGATATTACTGATTTTCTAACCAAAGAACTCTGTTTAGTATTTCTTGTAGTTTTGGTTTGGTTTTTATGAATTCCTTAAACTTCTGTTTATCTGGAAATGCCCTAATTTCACCTTCATATTTGAGAGACAGTTTTGCTGGATACATGATTCTTGGCTGGCAATCTTTTTCCATCAATTTTTTAAAATAAGTCATCCTATTGCCTTCTTACCTGTGTGGTTTCTGCTGAGTAGTCCAAGCTTATTCTTATTGACTATCCTTTGTAGGTGACTTTTCATTTATCCCTAGCTGCTCCTAAAATTCTCTCTTTATCTTTGGTTTTGGCAAATTTGATTATAATATATCTTGGTGACTTACTTTTAAAATCTACCTTATGTGGAGTTTGATGAGCATCTTGGATAGATATTTTCTCATCTTTCACGATATAATGGAAGTTTTCTGCCGATAAATTTTCGACAATTCTCTCTGTAGATTCTGTTATGCCTCCTTGTTCTGGTACTCCAGTCACTCGTAGGTTATTTCTCTTGATAGAGTCCCATATGATTCTTAAGGTTTCTTCATTTTTTTAATTTTTTTATCTGATATTAGTGCCAAGTGCTTTATCTTCAAGTTCAGAAATTCTGCCCCTTTTTTTACTCGCTCGCTTTCACTCCTCTGACTTTCTATTGAGTTGTCTACTTCTGTAATTTTATTGTTAATCTTCTGAATTTCTGATTGCTGTCTATGGATTTTTCCAGCTTATTAAATTTTTCATTATGTTCCTGAAGAATCTTTTTAATTCCTTCAATTGCTTTATTTGTGTGTTCCTTGTCTTGTTCTGCATATTGCCTCATTTCCTTCCTGATGTCTTGAAGGGTTCTGTATATTAATCTTATGTATTCTGCGTCTGATAATTCCAGGAAGGCACTTTTACTAGAAGATCCCTTGACTCTTTGTTTTGAGAGCTTGTTGAGGCTATCATGGTCTGTTTCTTTATGTGACTTGATATTGACTGTTGTCTCCAAGCCATCTATAAGTTATTGTATTAGTGTATTTTATGTTTGCTTATTGTGTCATAGTTTCTTGCTTTGTTTTGCTTTGATGTGCCCAAATGGGTTGCTTGAGTAAGGTAGCTTGATTATTTTTTCCTTTGGCGCTATTACGTCTGTCCCCAGATGGCTAGAGCTGTTATCAGGTATATCAGTCTAGGAGTCCATTCACTTCTCTTGTATGAGTTCAGCTCAGGTGTCCAGGTAGCTGATCATCAAATGTGTTGTACAGGTTCTTTCCTACAGTCTTAGAGGGACAGGTGTAATTGGTGTCGGTACCGGTATCTGGTTGCAGCAGGGGGTCACACTCTGAACAAGGCAGGGGGCCGAGAATTGTCCCCCAGATGTCTCTGAGGAAAGCATGTCCCTGTTCTGTAGAGCATACGGGGGGGTGGGTTCTGAAGATGGACCATGGGTACCCAGCATTTTTTTGTTGTAAGGACTGGGAAGTACCAGTTTTCCTTGGACCCCTGCCGTGGGTGGCTGGGTGATCCAAGTGGAGCCACCAGTGCTTAGGCCCCTGTTATGAGTAGGTGAGGACCTTGTTTAATAGGCAAAGCAATGTCAAACATCAAACACTCAACTCTTCGCCACATAGCTGAAACAGTTGTAGTCTGCCAACAAGGGCATATTCTCCTGAAATAGGCCCACACAGGTCCATGCAGAGGGGAAAGGTACTCAAAGTTCAAGGACCATTTATGCCTGGACAGGAGCCGCTTCTGTCCTGAGCTCCCCTGGTTAGTGGAGCTGGCAAATGATCTTTTCCTGCAATTGCAAATTTACCACTTTTCCAAGGCTGGGAGGGTGGCTCTAGGTGCTCAAAAGGTCCTATCACAGGCCCAAGGAAGTCAGTCACTGAAGCTGGCTTCGGGAGCGGGGAGGGCGCAGTAAAATATATGCAAGTACTTAGCTTTTGCCGAGAGCACCATTCTTCTCTGGTTCTGGAGGTGTGAGTGGGCTGGGTGGCTGGCTGCTTCTCCCTGAGGAAACTGCAGCTGAATGCTTGTACCTGCCACAGCTCCAGGGAATGGTGCCTGAGGGCTCACAGCGATTCAGGTCCGGTAATTCCTCTCCGCTTCTGAACGGTCTCTTCCTCCCCCTGCCCCTCAGTGCATTTTCTAAGCTTGCCTTTGGTGTTCAGGGCTCCTAGCTTGTCATAAATATACTCATTTCACTTGTTTTCTCGAGTCTTTTTTGCAAGAGGGCTTGCCAGAAGCATGTCTATTCTGCCTTCTTGGCTCTGTCTCCAAATCAGTCTCTTCTGAGATATAAAAGAAAGAAGTAAACGGGAAGACGTAGGGACCTCATAGCACCAAGAATGCAATGCTGGGATCACAGCGTGCCCTTTGGACCCGAGGTTCCTGTGCTTAGAAGCTCCTGAACTAGGGGAAGATTGATGACAAGGACCTTCCTCCAGATCTGACTAAGAAAGCCTTCCCCTGGAGCTGATGCCCTCAATTTGAACTCCTAGCCTACTAGACTGTGAGAGAATAAACTTTTGTTTTTTGAAGCCATCCATTTGTGGTATTTCTGTTATAGCAGTGCTAAACAGCTACGACAGTGATGGAAAATATGGTAATGTTAAAAATTCTACAGATGCTGATTTATTTTCAAGATGGCATTCTGCTGTAAGAAAGAGGCTTCTTTTTTCTCACCCCTTTTTCCTCTTTTTTGTATTTTCTACCTTATCTATTGAATTTTAATACATACACATGGATTCAGTTATTCTGTTCAATGTGTTATTGCCTATTACCATCATTCTTTCTGATACTCAGATTTGCCCAAATTCGGCTAGCAGGAGCCCCTTTAAACCCATTTCTGTGCTCTTTTGGCGTGTTTCTATTAGTCTTTTATAATTTCCTTGCTTCCTAACACAACATAATGTTCTTGCCCCAGGCCTGGAAAAGGCCATTTGTCTAAGGATCCTCAGTTCCTTTTACTGGAAAAAGATTTTTAGAAAAACAGGGTCTGGGTAGTAGTGTGTTCATTGCTATTGGAGTGTCATTCTTCCAGACCTTTTTAGTTGACAGTGCTAGAATATATATCAATAGCTATCTCTATACATACTAAATAATAAATTTATACTAATACCTCGATTTCAAATTCAATACCACAGGGTTCTTCCCCACTCACTGCCATTTCATACTTGTGTCATTTATATTTCCATTCTCTCACGTATTACATTTTTATTCCAGCAGCATCAATATATTCATTCATATGCTCTATTTTATAGTGCATATAAAATAACTTCAGAATTACTACATCAATACCACTGTAAGGAAAAAGTTAAGTTCAAGATTTCCTGCAGATTTTTTTTTTTGTCATTACTTTATATGAAGGATACATAGTTTGAGAATTGTGTTTAAAGTTTACTAGAATTAATTTCTTTTACTGTGCTTATATTATTAGCTTTTGCATAGATTAGGATGTATTTCATTTTAGAGTTTTTAAAATAATGCTTTAATTTCATTTTGTTGACTATATAAAACAGTTACCTAATTTAAAATTCAAAAGTATATAAAAAGGTATACTTGAAAAAGTTTTACTCTCATTTCTCTCCTTTTCTCCCTACCCCTCATCCTGTATAGGCAGCCATTTCCATTAGTTTCTGTTGTCTTTGGATTGTGACTGTCTTACCCTTGTTTGTATGCCTCTGTGTTTATGCTGCTCCTTATATCACTCCTGGTGACTCGATGGTTAAAGTTTGGCTGCAAACCAAATGGTTGGCAGTTCAAATCCACCGCCTGCTCATTTGAAGCCCTATGAGGCAGTTCTACTCTGTCCTATGGGGTCACTGTGAGTAGGAATTGACTGGTTGCAAAAGTTTGGTTTTTGTTTGATCACACAGCAATGATTAGGTTTAGGACATACCTACACTAAGAAGATCTCATTAACATAGCAAATAAAACTCTATTTGCAAGTAGGATTACATCCACATACAGAGAAATTATGATTCTAATGCATATTTTGGGGGGGTGGGCACAATTCAATCCATAATAGCATATGATTGATAAACGTTCTCTTCCTTCTCGTAATCCTTGTCCTTTTTCTTATGAATTAGGATGAACTTCTCTACTAGGAATGAATAGTGAAATGATGAAGTTGAACTTTGAGGAAAGTGGAGAATAAGAGTAATAGTTTAGTAAGGTAACATGGAAGGATTCCCAGTAGCATACAGGGACCTTTCAAGGTTGTGGATCACGTATTCTATTGTTGTGGCAGTATTCTGTCCATTTGTGTGATCTTTGAAGATCAACGTTCATCAATCAGCATGAGGGCACACATAGAGATGCTTCACCAGGGCTGATATTTTTGCCAGATACCTGGAATGAAAGGATGGTAGATTGAAGAAATGAGGATAATGACTAGAGGTTTGTTGAAGTGTTGGATCATTGGTTTGAGAAAGATGCAAAAACTGATAACTTGGAAACTTTCTGACATTTTAATCATTTCATGCTTACTTTGATGACTCAGCATTCACATGTAAAATATCAGTATATCATTATAAAGCTTTAGGGTTCTAAATGAATAGCTTTTATCAAAAAACAGTATGACATCATTTGGGTATATACATGCCAAACCCAAATCCATTGCTGTCAAGTTGGTTCTGACTCATAGCCAAACTACAGGACAGAGTAGAACTGTCCCATAGGGTTTCCAAGGGTCTAATTTTTATGGAAGCAGGCTGCCACATCCTTCTCCTGCAGAGTGGCTGGTGGTTTCGAATTGCTGACCTATCGCAGTGGTTAAGCAGCTGAGTGCTTAACCATTGTGCAACCAGGGCTTCTTTGGGTATATATATATCAAGCCCATATTTTTCTGTTTTTTTTTTTTGATGTATGTGTTATCTTGGAGAGAATGAGAGGTTTTGTTGTAATCAATGTATTTGTGGTGTGGTGAAAAGAGATTAGGAATTGGAAATCCTCAGATCCTGGCCTGCCTCTGCCAACAGTGAACTCTGTGACATCAGAGAAGACTTTTTTTTTTTAAATTTTCTGGGCCTCAGTTTCTTCCTTTGAAATGAAGAGTTTGGTGTATATTTGCTAATTTCTTTCCAACTTTAACATGCCATTATTTTATAACCCTATGAATGCATGAAAATCTTTGGCTCAATCTTACGGATTCCAACAAAGGGAAAGCAACTATTTTAAAAGTGTACGCTTATCTATATTATAGTGAAATTTCCAACTGAGGACCAGTGAAGCTCACTTGTCTTTTGGCTGTACCATTCCACCAGTCAGGTTCGTTCTCTGAGTTTCTAGCTTAGACAAAACAGATGATACCTGTAAATATCATCTCAGTTCTGGAGCAGGGAATTGAAGGCTTCCATAGACTGAGGGAAAAATTATAGGGACAATTGCATTTCTCAGGGATTATGAATTCCATTGCTTAAAAGATTGATTGATTGATTCCCTCCCCTCCCCAAATTTGCAGCTCCAATTCATTTCTAATTTACCAGCTGGATAGGAAATTTAACTGTTGAATTTTTGGTTTGGGAGAGCTTGGTCCCAAACCTTTAGTCTAGGGATTTCAAGGCCTGTGTCTTTGTGAGTCACAAAACTAACTCCATTTAAATTGGTGAACTCTTAAATTATTGATATTAGAGTATAAATGAAAATAAAAATCAACTTAAATCCAGTGAAACAGGGGAAAAAAAGAGTGATATGAACCTTGGCTGGCAGATTAGCCTCTCCTGTTCTGTTGCTTGGTCTCTCGTGAATGTTCTTTGGTAGGTGAAAATTGCAGGGGAAGAGATAAAGTGATGCATCTGTTTTGAAATAACATATCTAATCTTCTGCTTCAGAAGATGCTTACAGAATTTGACAGAAAACCTTTATACATATTCATAACCCATATGCTTTGTAACCAAGGGAAATTGAGGCAGATATAGCAGAATGAAGCGTGAGAAAGCAGCATGTTAATTTTAAATTTAATTGTGAGATGAAGGAATGGATGTACTTTCATATTGTATACTCATTCAGCTGTCACAGAACATTACCCAAAAATCATGTCAAATATTTGACAGAAGAAGTATTATTTTTGGTGAAGTGTTTGATAAAACTAGCAGGTTCTGGAGAAAACAAGATTCTGAGGTCCTATTAGAAATGGTTTTTCATGTAGAGAGAAAGAAGCATTGCAGAATTCTAATGATCTGAGGTAAAAGCAAAAAGAAAGGTTTCAGACTAAGGAAAGGTTTATGGCTCATATAAAATTTCTGTTTAGGGAATGTTTTCAACATAGTTAAAGGCTAATTTCAGTTTACAATTAGGAAAAACAATAATTTGTGTAATACTTGTGGTCTTGTTACTTTTGGGGTCCTAGAACTATGCATTATTTATTGTGCCCTAGGCACTAAAGTCTAAGTATTTGAAGAGAATAAAACTTGTGGCTGCTAACCAAGAGGTCGGCAGTTAAAATCCGCCAGGCGCTCCTTAGAAACTCTATGGGGCAGTTCTACTCTGTCCTATAGGGTCGCTATGAGTTGGAATCGACTCGACGGCAGTGGTTTGGTTTGGTTTTGGTTTATCTTGCTTAAAACTGATGCCGAACACTTAGAACAGTGTTTGGCATGGAACAGGCACTTAATATTTATTGAATAAATGAATAGTTAAATTTAACACCTACTTTCATGCTGCCTTGTGTGGTGTTCATGCTCAATATGTATTTATTCATAAATAGCTCAGTGGATGGATTGATGGATGAATGGCCGAATGAATGAAAATATTTCTCCTTGTGGCTTACAACTCGCCCTTTGACATTAACCTTCGGAGTCTGGAAGCAAGTGCTTGCCAATGGATGAGGGCAGTGACCCTTGCATCAGTGACATTCATCACTGCCAGGCTTCGACAGAGGAAAGAGACAACAATACCAGGATTTGTGACAGTCAGATTGTGCTCTTTCCATAGTTTTAAACTGAGACTCGTAATCTTGTCTTGGGCAAATTCTTATTCACACGGTAGGAGAAAAGAAGAAAGTTTTTTGTCCCTCATTCCATTATTAAATATTGCAATAGGAAAGAGTTAGGGAAGAACCAAACCACATAAACAGCATCTCTAAAGGTTGGCACATTTTTGAAAGCTAGAGTTAAGCGTCTGCTTTGAGGAATGCATTGCTCTTATTTTGCCAGGATGTATGAACTATGTTTTAGCAGCCAATTAGTAAACTTTAAGAAGAATAATCCCCCAGCTTGGGGAGGGTTTGGGTCTGGGCAATCTCACACTTTGCTGATGGGAATGTAAATTGGTTCAGCCTGGTAGATGAGGATTTGAAAAAATCAATCAAAAAACTTTAAGAATGCACAAATTCCCTAATTCAGCAATTCTGCTTCTAGGAAATTTCCCTCAGGAAATAATTAGACAACTGAGCAAAGATGTAGGTATAGGAATGTTTATTACAGGACTATTTATATAAGACTAACAAAGCATTGGGAACAATTGGTGAAAATTTTAATAATAGGAGACTATAAGTAATTGCATGTTCTCTCCATAGCATATTATTAGCCATTAAAAATGATGATAAAAACCAATATGTATTGTAATAGTATAGCCTCATGGTATGATGTAAACTGCAGCATACAAAGGATGTGTCTATCATGGCACCATTTGGTAAATAATACATGGTGATAGCTATTTCTGCCTAGAAAAAATATCTGAAGGGCTCATGGCATTAGCAATGATTTTAATTTTTGGTTTATCTGTATTTTATACTTTTCTATAAACCCATTGTCGTTTAGTCAATTCTGACTTATAGTGGAAAAGGCATGAATTATTTTGTGCAAAAATAAAAAATTTTTTAAAGTGTGTCAGCACACTAACAACTTGTTAATTGATAGCACATTATGCCTTTTTAATGACAGAAGGCTTTCAAGTTTCTTACAAGGGGTGTATGTTAGGAATTTTTCACTTAGGTTTAGCTCTCAGAGTGCATATAAGTTTTCAGTGAAATCTGAATATTACAAAACTCAGGGGCTGAGGGGATTTTACAGAATTTATGCTTTTTTTGAAAGACAGTTCACTAGAACTGATGGTAGCTGTAGAAAATGCTTTCGAGGCAAAAGAAAGTCATTTTTAGAATATTTTTTGAAAGGAATTTGAGAAGATAGGAAGCTTTGCCTATAGAGATAATCAACCAGACGTTCTGAGTACATTAGCTTTTTGGTTCTTGCAAGAACAATTGGAGGCAATTAATGGTTACTTTCTTATGTAATCATTCAAATGCTGTTGTCAGGTGCCTAGCGACTCCATGTGACAGTGTAGAACTGCCCCATAGGATTTTCTAGGCTGCAGTCTTTACGGAAGCAGATGCCCAGGTCTTTTCTTCTGTGGAGATGCTGGGTGGGAACCCCTAAAGTTTTGCTTAGCAGCCGAGCACTTAACAGTTGCACCACCAGAGTCTCTATAGGTCAAATACACATGGTAAAATAAATTTGGGAAACCCTGGTGGCATAATGGTTAATGGATGAATGAGATTATGTTTTCTAATGGCTCATACATTTTTCACCTTTATTATAAGAGGCAGTCTTTCTTATAGGGGTGGTAGTGCCAATTTTTACCTCAAAAAGTCCAGACAGAGAATCTTAACTAATTGGAGTAAAAGAATATATCTTTAATATTTGGTAGTTTTTATTTGGAAGGACTACATTCAAATTGGAACAAACTCTACTGGAAGGAAGGTTTTATTGAAGTCTTTGTAATTATGCTTGAAGTTAGTGAGAATTATTTTATGCTGTACGTTTTATAACGAAATAAAATTTCCTAAATTCATGTTTTCTTATCTATACTGAATGTATGTTAGTGAATTTAGCTTCGTGTGGATGTGGCTTCAGCAGCGATGGCTTACTTTTGAATGTTGTTGTTAGGTGCGGTCAAGTTGACTTTGACTCATAGCAACCCCATGTAACAGAATAGAACTGCCCCATAGGGCTTCCTAGGCTATAATCTTAAAGAGAGAAGATCTCCAGGTCTTTCCTCCTGCAGAGCCATTGGGTGGGTCTGAACTGCCAAGCTCTTGGTTAACAGCTGAGTGCTTACCTATTGCACAACATTCGAATAGAGTCATTTAATTTAAAGATGGCCTTTTGTACAAATTATCTTATTGTAGATCCACACAAACCCTGAGATGTTATGATTCAACTAAAGTCACACAAAGAGTATGTGGCAAATTTGGATATAAAAGCCAGATTCTAAATAAATTAGTACTAATTAAAAATATAAATATTGATTCATAAAAATATCAACAATAGAAAAATATGATGTATATCTAAATATGACTCAAAATTAAATCATTTTTTATTTATACTGAATTTAATACAGACTGAAAATTTGTAACAACTAAAACATGGTATGCAAATTCAATTTTAGCTTTTTTTCTGTGAAGTTACCCTTTGCCAAGAAGTTCAGGACAAGGACCTCTGGCTCAACTAATTTTCTCAGAGTAGTGCTAAAGCGGCTCAGGACAAGATGGAAACTCCAGTTAATCCCACTGATGTCAGGCCAGTGTTGTACATATGAAATGGCCTTGGTTTCTGGGAACAGGTAAACTTTACTCTCAAGATGGAAACTCCAGTTAATCCCACTGATGTCAGGCCAGTGTTGTACATATGAAATGGCCTTGGTTTCTGGGAACAGGTAAACTTTACTCTCACCGGGCTTACTTAGGCCAGTTTTCCATTCGTGCCTCTGATGAAGAGCATATCAGTGTGCACAGTTGCTGTCACATTTTAAGCCCCAAGCTAGCATCTGCTATTATGATGGTAATGGTCTTAGAAGCTGAGGAATCTCAAATAATCCTGTTGGTAGAGGCCCCTACACACATTTTTCTGACCCCTCTGAGAAGTCTCTTGGAACCGCTCCATTAGCAACTAGTCATTCCTGATGTTGTTGTTGCTGTTAGGTGCCGTCAAGTTGGTTCCAACTCATAGGGACCCTATGTACAGCGCAACAAAACACTGCCCGGTCCTGCGCCGCTCTCACAATCATTGTTTTGCTTGAGCCCATTGTTGTAGCCACTGTGCCAATCCATCTCTTGAGGGTCTTTCTCTTTCTCTACTTCACCAAGCATGAGTTCCTTCTCCAGGGACTGATCCAACCTGATAAGATGTCCAAAGTATCAGCCATTTCTGATAGGTAAGATCAATTTACTGAAATTAATAGTTGTGTATACCTCCAAAGCCCCTCCCACAAATTAACTTAGCTAAATCTTCAGAGAACAACCATTGTCTGTGTGATGGCTCAATCTGTAGTCCTTGTAGTCTTTAATCCTTTTAGCAGGAAATTAACATTTATTAAGTATAAATGTGCTATACACACATCAAATTATCCCATGTGCTATATGCACATTAACTTATCAGTTAATTTTTTTTTATTAACTTTTATTGAGCTTCAAGTGAACGTTTACAAATCAAGTCAGTCTGTCACATATAAGTTAATATACATCTTACTCCTTACTCCCACTTGCTCTCCCCCTAATGAGTAAGCCCTTCCAGTCTCTCCTTTTGTGACAATTTTGCCAGCTTCCAACTCTCTCTATCCTCCCATCCCACCTCCAGACAGGAGATGCCAACCCAGTCTCAAGTGTCCACCTGATATAATTAGCTCACTCTTCATCAGCATCTCTCTCCCACCCACTGTCCAGTCCCTTTCATGTCTGATGAATCGTCTTCGGGGATGGTTCCTGTCCTGGGCCAACAGAAGGTTTGGGGACCATGACCGCCGGGATTCCTCTAGTCTCTTCCAGACCATTAAGTATGGTCTTTTTATGAGAATTTGGGGTCTGCATCCCACTGATCTCCTGCTCCCTCAGGGGTTCTCTATTGTGCTCCCTGTGAGGGCAGTCATTGATTGTGGCTGGGCACCAACTAGTTCTTCTGGTCTCAGGATAATGTAGGTCTCTGGTTCATGTGGCCCTCTCTGTCTCTTGGGCTCTTAGTTGTCGTGTGACCTTGGTGTTCTTCATTCTCCTTTGCTCCAGGTGGGTTGAGACCAATTGATGCATCTTAGATGGCCGCTTGTTAGCTTTTAAGACCCCAGACACCACATTTCAAAGTGGGATGCAGAATGTTTTCATAATAGAATTATTTTGCCAATTGACTTAGAAGTCCCCTTAAACCATGGTTCCCAAACCCCCGCCCTTGCTCTGCTGATCTTTGAAGTATTCAGTTTATCCTGGAAACTTCTTTGCTTTTGGTCCAGTCCAATTGAGCTGACCTTCCATGTATTGAGTGTTGTCCTTCCCTTCACCTAAAGCAGTTCTTTTCAGCTAATTAATCAGTAAAAAACCCTCTCCCTCCCTCCCTCCCTCCCTCCCCGCCTCGCAACCACAAAAGTATGTGTTCTTCTTAGTTTATACTATTTCTCAAGATCTTATAATAGTGGTCTTATACAATATTTGTCCTTTTGCCTCTGACTGATTTCGCTCAGCATAATGCCTTCCAGGTTCCTCCATGTTATGAAATGTTTCACAGATTCGTCACTGTTCTTTATCGATGCGTAGTATTCCATTGTGTGAATATACCACAATTTATTTAACCATTCATCCATAGATGGACACCTTGGTTGCTTCCAGCTTTTTGCTATTGTAAACAGAGCTGCAATAAACATGGGTGTGCATATATCTGTTTGTGTGAAGGCTCTTCTATCTCTAGGGTATATTCCGAGGAGTGGGATTTCTGGGTTGTATGGTAGTTCTATTTCTAACTGTTTAAGATATCGCCAGATAGATTTCCAAAGTGGTTGTACCATTTTACATTCCCACCAGCAGTGTATAAGAGTTCCAATCTCTCCGCAGCCTCTCCAACATTGATTATTTTGTGTTTTTTGGATTAACGCCAGCCTTGTTGGAGTGAGATGGAATCTCATCGTAGTTTTAATCTGCATTTGTCTAATGGCTAATGATCGAGAGCATTTTCTCATGTATCTATTAGCTGCCTGAATATCTTCTTTAGTGAAGTGTGTGTTCATATCCCTTGCCCACTTCTTGATTGGGTTGTTTATCTTTTTGTGGTTGAGTTTTGACAGAATCATGCAGATTTTAGAGATCAGGAGCTGGTCGGAGATGTCATAGCTGAAAATTCTTTCCCAGTCTGTAGGTGGTCTTTTTATCCTTTTGGTGAAGTCTTTAGATGAGCATAGGTGTTTGATTTGTAGGAGCTCCCAGTTACCTGGTTTCTCTTCGTCATTTTTGGTAATCTTTTGTATTCTGTTTATGCCTTGTATTAGGGCTCCTAATGTTGTCCCTATTTTTTCTTCCATGATCTTTATCGTTTTAGTCTTTATGTTTAGGTCTTTGATCCACTTGGAGTTAGTTTTTGTGCATGGTGTGAGGTATGGGTCCTGTTTCATTTTTTTGCAAATGGATATCCAGTTATGCCAGCACCATTTGTTAAAAAGACTATCTTTTCCCCAATTAACTTACACTGGGACTTTGTCAAATATCAGCTGCTCATACATGGATGGATTTATATCTGGGTTCTCAATTCTGTTCCATTGGTCTATTTGCCTGTTGTACCAGTACCAGGCTGTTTTGACTACTGTGGCTGTATAATAGGTTCTGAAATCAGGTGGAGTGAGGCCTCCCACTTTCTTCTTCTTTTTCAGTAATGCTTTGCTTATCCAAGGCTTCTTTCACTTCCATATGAAATTGGTGATTTGTTTCTCTATCACCTTAAAAAATGACATTGGAATTTGGATCGGAAGTGCATTATATGTATAGATGGCTTTTGGTAGAATAGACATTTTTACTATGTTAAGTCTTCCTATCCATGAGCAAGGTATGTTTTCCACTTAAGTATGTCCTTTTGAATTTCTTGTAGTAGAGCTTTGTAGTTTTCTTTGTATAGGTCTTTTACATCCTTGGTAAGATTTATTCCTAAGTATTTTATCTTCTTGGGGACTACTGTGAATGGTATTGATTTGGTTATTTCCTCTTCGATGTTCTTTTTGTTGATGTAGAGGAATCCAAGTGATTTTTGTATGTTTATTTTATAACCTGAGACTCTGCCAAACTCTTCTATTAGTTTCAGTAGTTTTCTGGAGGATTCCTTAGGGTTTTCTGTGTATAAGATCATGTCATCTGCAAATAGAGATAATTTTACTTCCTCCTTGCCAATCCGGATACCCTTTATTTCTTTGTCTAGCCTAATTGCCCTGGCTAGGACTTCTAGCACGATGTTGAATAAGAGCAGTGATAAAGGGCATCCTTGTCTGGTTCCCGTTCTCAAGGGAAATGCTTTCAGGTTCTCTCCATTTAGAGTGATATTGGCTGTTGGCTTTGCATAGATGCCCTTTATTATGTTTAGGAATTTTCCTTCAATTCCTATTTTGGTGAGAGTTTTTGTCATAAATGGGTGTTGGACTTTGTCAAATGCCTTTTCTGCATCAATTGATAAGATCATGTGGTTTTTGTCTTTTGTTTTATTTATGTGGTGGATTACATTAATGGTTTTTCTGATATTAAACCAGCCTTGCATACCTGGTATAAATCCCACTTGATCAGGGTGAATTATTTTTTTGATATGTTGTTGGATTCTATTGGCTAGAATTTGGTTGAGGATTTTTGCATCTATGTTCATGAGGGATATAGGTCTATAATTTTCTTTTTTTGAAATGTCTTTACCTGGTTTTGGTATCAGGGAGATGGTGGCTTCATAGAATGAGTTGGGTAGTATTCTGTCATTTTCTATGCTTTGAAATACCTTTAGTAGTAGTGGTGTTAACTCTTCTCTGAAAGTTTGGTAGAACTCTGCAGTGAAGCCATCCGGGCCAGGGCTTTTTTTGTTTGGAGTTTTTTGATTACCATTTCAATCTCTTTTTTTGTTATGGGTCTATTTAGTTGTTCTACTTCTGAATGTGTTAGTTTAGATAGGTAGTGTTTTTCCAGGAATTCATCCATTTCTTCTGCTTTTGCAAATTTGTTAGAGTACAATTTTTCATAATAATCTAATATGATTCTTTTAATTTCATTTGGTTCTGTTGTGATGTGGTCCTTCTCGTTTCTTATTCGGGTTATTTGTTTCCTTTCCTGTATTTCTTTACAGGAAAGGAAACAAATATGGTTTACCAATTTTGTTAATTTTTTCAAAGAACCAGCTTTTGGCTTTGTTAATTCTTTCAATTGTTTTTCTGTTCTCTAATTCATTTAGTTCAGCTCTAATTTTTATTATTTGTTTTCTTCTGGTGCCTGATGGATTCTTTTGTTGCTCACTTTCTATTTGTTCAAGTTGTAGGGACAGTTCTCTGCTTTTGGCTCTTTCTTCTTTTTGTATGTGTGCATTTATTGATATAAATTGGCCTCTGAGCACTGCTTTTGCTGTGTCCCAGAGGTTTTGATAGGAAGTATTTTCATTCTCGTTGCATTCTATGAATTTCCTTATTCCCTCCTTGATGTCTTCTATAACCCAGTCTTTTTTCAAGAGGGTATTGTTCATTTTCCAAGTATATGACTTCTTTTCCCTAGTTTTTCTGTTATTGATTTCTAGTTTTATTGCCTTGTGGTCTGAGAAGATGCTTTGTAATATTTCGATGTTTTGGATTCTGCAAAGGTTTGTTTTATGACCTAATATGTGGTCTATTCTAGAGAATGTTCCATGTGCGCTAGAAAAAAAAGTATACTTTGCAGCAGTTGGGTGGAGAGTTCTGTATAAGTCAATGAGGTCAAGTTGGTTGATTGTTGTAATTAGGTCTTCCGTGTCTCTATTGAGCTTCTTACTGGATGTCCTGTCCTTCTCCGAAAGTGGTGTGTTGCAGTCTCCTACTATAATTGTGGAGCTGTCTATCTCACTTTTCAGTTCTGTTAAAATTTGATTTATGTATCTTGCAGCCCTGTCACTGGGTGCATAAATATTTAATATGGTTATGTCTTCCTGATCAATTGTCCCTTTTACCATTATGTAGTGTCCTTCTTTATCATTTGTGGTGGATTTAAGTCTAAAATCTATTTTGTCAGAAATTAATATTGCTACTCCTCTTCTTTTTTGCTTATTGTTTGCTTGATATATTTTTTTCCATCCTTTGAGTTTTAGTTTGTTTGTGTCTCTAAGTCTAAGGTGTGTCTCTTGTAGGCAGCATATAGACGGATCGTGTTTCTTTATCCAGTCCGTGACTCTCTGTCTCTTTATTGGTGCATTTAGTCCATTTACATTCAGTGTAATTATAGATAAATAAGTGTTTAGTGTTGTCATTTTGATGCCTTTTTATGTGTGTTGTTGACAATTTCATTTTTCCACATACTTTTTTCTGCTGAGACGTTTTTCTTAGTAAATTGTGAGATCCTCATTTTCGTAGTGTTTGACTTTATGTTTGTTGAGTCGTTATGTTTTTCTTGGCTTTTATCTTGAGTTATGGAGTTGTTATACCTCTTTGTTGTTACCTTATTATTTACCCCTATTTTTCTAAGTAAAAACCCAACTTGTATTGTCCTATATCGCCTTTTATCCCTCTCCATATGGCAGTTCTATGCCACCTGTATTTAGTCCCTCTTTTTGATTATTGTGATCTTTTACATATTTACTTCAGTGATTCCCAGTTATGAGCATTTTTTTTTTAATTAATCTTAATTTGTTTTTGTGATTTCCCTATTTTAGTTGATATCAGGATGTTCTGTTTTGTGACCTTGTGTTGTGCTGGTATCTGATATTATTGGTTTTCTGACCAAACAATATCCTTTAGTATTTCTTGTAGCTTTGGTTTGGTTTTTGCAAATTCTCTAAACTTGTGTTTATCTGTAGATATCTTAATTTCTCCTTCATATTTCAGAGAGAGTTTTGCTGGATATATGATCCTTGGCTGGCAGTTTTTCTCCTTCAGTGTTCTGTATATGTCGTCCCATTTCCTTCTTGCCTGCATGGTTTCTGCTGAGTAGTCTGAACTTATTGATTCTCCCTTGAAGGAAACCTTTCTTTTCTCCCTGGCTGCTTTTAAAATTTTCTGTTTATCTTTGGTTTTGGCAAGTTTGATGATAATATGTCTTGGTGTTTTTCTTTTTGGATCAATCTTAAATGGGGTTCGATGAGCATCTTGGATAGATATCCTTTCGTCTTTCATGATGTCAGGGAAGTTTTGTGTCAGGAGTTCTTCAACTATTTTCTCTATGTTTTCTGTCCTCCCTCCCTGTTCTGGGACTCCAATCACACGCAAGTTATCCTTCCTGGTAGAGTCCCACATGATTCTTAGGGTTTCTTCATTTTTTTTAATTCTTTTATCTGATTTTTTTTTCAGCTATGTTGGTATTAATTCCCTGGTCCTCCAGATGTCCCAGTCTGCATTCTAAATGCTCGAGTCTGCTCCTCTGACTTCCTATTGCGTTTTCTAATTCTGTAATTTATTGTTAATCTTTTGGATTTCTACATGCTGTCTCTCTATGGATTCTTGCAACTTATTAATTTTTCCAGTATGTTCTTGAATAATCTTTTTGAGTTCTTCAACAGTTTTATCAGTGTGTTCCTTGGCTTTTTCTGTAGTTTGCCTTATTTCGTTTGTGATGTCTTGAAGCATTCTGTAAATTAGTTTTTTATATTCTGTATCTGATAATTCCAGGATTGTATCTTCATTTGGGAAAGATTTTGATTCTTTTGTTTGGGGGGTTGTAGGAGCTGTCATGGTCTGCTTCTTTAAGTGGTTTGATATGGAATGCTGTCTCCGGGCCATCACTGGGAAACTAGTTTTTCCAGAAAATCTGCTAAAAAAAAAATGCAGTCAGATCCCTATCAGAACTGCCTTTGGATTATAACCGCCACCTTGTTCCCTGTAAGGATGAAAGTCTGAGATTTGGATCATATATGCTTGGCTGTAGCTGGTTCTGTGTTTTTAGTCCAATTAGGGGGTGGATTTTTGGTCCCTGGGTTTTTTTTTTTTTTTTGGTTCCTTCTTTCAGGCCGGAAGAGTGGGTTAGGAAAAGACCAAAAGAAAAAAAAAAGGGGGTAAAAGCAAAGCCGCCGCAGAGCTGGAGCCGTTCTCCCTCTGGCTCAGGCAATTCCAATGTTAATGAAGCCGCCTGGGGAGGGTGGGGGAGGGATCAGAGAGATAGGAGAATAGCACCTCAGAATATAGCCAGATTTGCTTGTCTTGCTTGGGATGACTATTTTATCTGAGATTCCTGAGGGGCGTGTTGCCTATGTGTGCTGGCTGTGTGGAGATTGCCCCCTGGGATCTGGCCCACTGAAGCCACGGTCAGATCCTCCGCTGCCAGTCCCACGCCCAGCGTCAAGGTTCCCCTGCTGGGACGGTGCACTCCCGACTCCAAAATCAGTCGCTGCCTCCTGGGGACTTCTCGTCCTGCCAGCCGCGTTGCCAAGCTGCCCCCTGGGTTCTGGCCCACTGAAGCCACGGTCAGATCCTCCGCTGCCAGTCCCACGCCCAGCGTCAAGGTTCCCCTGCTGGGACCGTGCACTCCCGACTCCAAAATCAGTCGCTGCCTCCTGGGGACTTCTCGTCCTGCCAGCCGCGTTGCCAAGCTGCCCCCGCAAACCGGCTGGGCCCCCTCCCGGGGTTAGTTCAGGGGAATGGAGCAGCTCCCCGTGCTTGTCCCGTGACAGCGCCCAGTCAAATGCCCGGTGGCATGATTCCCCAGCTGGGAAGCTGCTCTCCCAGCTCCAAGACCAGTCACTGCCTCCCGGGGACTTCTCCCACCAGCTGCATCGCCGCTCTGCCCGCGTGAACTGGCTGGGCCCCCTCCCGGGGTGAGTTCAGGGGGGTAGGGCTGCGCCCCTTGTTTGCTCCGTCAGCTCCCCTGGGCCCTGACCTAAACCGGGGCGCCAAGGTTACCTGACTGGGATGCTGGCTCCAGGCTCAGAAAACAGTTGCTGCCTCCCCGTATTTGTTCGTTTTCCGTCTCTAAATCTGTGTTTGTTGTTCAGGGTTCGTAGATTGTTATGTATGTGATCGATTCACTTGTTTTTCCGAGTCTTTGTTGCAAGAGCGATCCGAGGTAGCGTCTACCTAGTCTGCCATCTTGGCCCCGCCTCCTTATCAGTTAATTTTGATAACAGCCCTGAAATATAGGTTTTATTATTCCTATTTGGAGGTGAAATAACTGAGATTGTGGTTTAGCGTTACATCTACACTACCACACAATCTCTCTACCACAGTGTTCAATATGTATAGAGTGATGAATTAACTCTAGGGAAAATGGAAGCCCTGATAAAGTGAGAATTCATTTTGTGGTAAAAGCAATTGTCCTTTTAAGCTTGTGTACAAAATCACATACTTGAATTGTATATTTTACTAATTTATTCCAGCTGGCAAGTAATAGAATTAATAAATTCCATATTATCAAGGCATAATGCTTCTTGAAATGAGTTTGGATTTTTAAGTCAGGGCAAAACTCCAAAGTTTTAATAGAAGGTATAGCAAAAATATGGTTTTGTTCTCAAACTTAACCAGAAAAGATTATGAGTAAGCCATCGGTAATGGAACTGTCAGGCATATCATACAATTGCACTTTTTGGTCAAATTCCATAAATTGGGTAGATTCCTCATTTCTTCTGCCAGTAAATATTGGCATTATGAATGTGCAGAAAACTCTTTGCAGTTAATTGTTTAAATTACTATAAGAGAAGGAAATTTGCTATTAAGGTCTATTTGCAATCTCACGTTCTCGAATGTAAAAAATAATTTTTTTAAGTGCTGTTCAGTCAGAGCAGTTTCTTGTTCTTATGAAATAAAAAGAAAATACATTGAGATTCTATTCTAAAATGTTGTTTTATTAATGGGATGATAATATATAGAATAAGAAATTGATTGATGTCATGTCTGTAATAGTTTAAAAGAATATTGACTTAATTTTCAGAAACACTTTGCAGTTTTGGCTCAAGTGAAGAATATGTCTTTATATAAACTTAAAATCTGGGTCACTGAAAAATTTCCATCTATCTAATCATTTTAGACTAAAAATAGTTTAACAAAGATAAGAATGATGGGACTTCTGAGTAGTTCAAAGGCCTAGATATCAATTATTTCTTGGAAAGTTAATTAATTAAAAAGCAGGGCCTAACATCTATTAAACATCTAACACAAATCCTTGCTTACGTGATACCTCAGTTCATCTTCATAACAATCTTCTTACTACTGATATTGCTATACCTGTTTTACAGATGGAGAAATCAAGACTCAGCGATACAGTAACTTGCCAATAGTTTCCACAACTCTTGGTGGAGTCAAGATTAAATCTACATTTGCTTATCCTCCTCTACAGTTTTCTGCCTCTCATTGTGTACTGTCAGTCCTAACTCTTCACTCCAAGATAGTAGGAAAAGTTCGTCTGTCATCATGAATCTCACTGAACTACACAGTTGATCAAAATAAGCTGTGGACTTACTTGATATATATGATTTTTGTATTGTATAAACAACAGTAGATGACTTGACCTTGGATTAAAGTTTCAGTTGGTGTAATTTTATTGGCTGTGCCAAACCCTCTTTAGGCATCACCCATTTTCTATAAATCACTATATTATTTTCCATTTGGTGCTATGGCAATTGCCACAAATCCAGTGGTTTAAAACAATACAAGTTTATTATCTTACAATTCTGGAGGTCAGAAGTCTGAAATGAGTCTCCCAGGGCTAAAATCCAGGCATGGCTGGGCCGTGTTACTTCTGGAGGCTCTAGGGGCAAATTTGCGTCCTTGCCTTTTTAGAGCTTCTAGAGGTCACCTGCATGTCTTTGCTTGTGGCCCTGTATCACTCTTTTTTTTTTTTTTCTAAATATTTTTTTTTTTTTATTGAACTTTAGATGAAGGTTTGCAAAACAAACTAGCTTCTCATCAAACAGTGCACACATTGTCGTATGACATTGGTTGGCAACCCCACCACATGTCAACGATCTCCCTTCCCACCCCTGGGTTCCGTGTTACCAGCTTTCCTGTTCCCTCCTGCCTTCCAGTCCCTGCCCCAGGGCTAGTGTGCCCCTTTAGTCATGTTTTGTTCCAGGGGCCTGTTCAAACTTTGACTGAAGAGTGAACCTCAGGAGTGGCCTTGTCACTGAGCTGTAAGGGTGTCTGGGGGCCATATGCTCGGGATTTCTCTAGTCTCTGTCAGGCAATTAAGGCTGGTCTTTCTTTTTGAGTTGGAATTTTCTTCCACATTTTTCTCCAGCTCTGTCCGGGACCCTCTACTGTGATCCCTGTCAGAGCAGTCAGTGGTAGCCAGGCACCATCTAGTTGTACTGGACTCAAGAACCACTCTTACTTCTGCTTCAGTTTTCATATCTTCTCTGACTCTGACTCTCCTGCCCTCCTCTTTCCCTTATAAGGACCCTTGTGATTACATTGGGCCCCCTTGACAATCCAGGATAATCTCCCATCTCTGGATCTTTAATTTAATCACATTTTACCATTTTTTCATACAAATCCATTGCTGTTGAGTTGATTCCAACTCATAGTAATGCTATAGGACAGAGTAGAAGTGCCCCATAAGGATTCCAAGGAGCAGCTGGTGGATTCAAATTGCAAACCTTCTGGTTAGCAGCCAAGCACCACCAGGGCTTTTTTTTACCATACAAGGTAACATATTCACAGGCTCTGAGTGTTATGATGTGGACTTCTTTGGGGAGGGGAGAACGTTATTCTGCTTTCTACAACCACCATGAAACTCACATTGTTCTTTTGCGCAATGGTCTCTAGGAGCCAGTTTGAGCCTCTCTGTGGCTTTTAAAGCATCTATGTCCTAATTTGAGGATTATTCTGCTTACTGGTGACAAAATTTGAGGATGTTGACATCTAGTACTGTCAATTTTCATTGCTACCCAGCCTCAATTCCCTTACACATAATGCTGATAGAGAGTAAAAGACATTTTTCTTTGCGTTTTGAAAGAGTTGCCAGTTACAGCCACCTTGGAGAGTAGCACAATGCTCTTGTGCATGTGCTTCTTTTATTGTTGTCTGATTTTTTATTCTTGTTTGAAGTCCCCAGAGCCAAGACAAACCATCTCTATGTCCAGAGAAGAGTTCATGCAGAAGATGAAAGAGCTTATTGGTTGGGGCACAGAGAAAGAGTATCAGGAGCTCTTTGACAAAGTGGATGTGGCCCGAGATGGCTTCATTAATTGGGATAAGCTGACTTCATTTATGCTGTTAGCGCTCTGTGAAAAAGACGAACGAGCAAAGGCAACCGTGGTTCCCCAGTGGAAGGCCCTTGAATTCCTTCCAGCGAAACACAAGGACATCATCCAAAAAGTAATTTTCTTAAAAAGCTCAAGCCGTTATCTGACTCTCAGTAAAGAAGGTTTATTAGGAATCTGGGGAGAGAATTTAAAGCTTCAAGAAACACTTCCTATCACCACAGATGTCACCAAGCTCAAACACCTGTGGGTGACAAGTCTGGTTTCTCTGGAAAACGTAAACAAGGTACAAAGTCTACACAAATATATTTACTGCTTGTAAAAGGAGATAAAATGGTGGGGTGGGGCTCCTGATCAATACACAAGGTTAGCACTAGCAAGAAAAGAGCACTGCGTCATTCTTTCTGTGCTTCTCGTCTGACCCAGAGGGAATGCAAGTAGAGCCAAGTGAGCTACTCAGTTTTCCAAGCTGTTCTTCTGGTGTCTTTAAATGACTCTACTGATTATGACTCAGATCCTTGGCTCTGTCCCAAGCGTGGCCATGCTGCATTACTAGCTGATAAGACCTTTACTACTCTATAGTTTGCAGCAGGGTCATGAATCTGTATGCCGAGCTAAGAGGCTATAATAGTACATAGCATAGCTCGATGCAATGAAGGGACTCTATCTGATTCTGATCACTGCATTAATCAGGTTCTTAATTCTGATAGGTAGGGCCTACTCTGTTCAAATATTTTCATATAACTGTACCTTTTTTTTTTTTTTTTGTACCTATGAGAGCGATAACATACTGAAAGGAAAATAATTTTGGGGGAAAGGTTGCAGTTTAAGAATCCTTATTGTTAAAATTTCATATTAGGCAGATGGTAAATTTTTGCTATGAAAAAATTTCAAACACATGCAAACCTCATTGCTGCCAACTCAATTCTGTCTCATAGTGACCCTATAGGACAGAGTAGAACTGCTACATAGGATTTCCATGGGGCAGCAGGTGGATTTGAGCTGCTGACCATTTGGTTTTGATATTATTCTTACTGTTTGTCTTATAGAGTTTTTCACAGTCTGGATTTTACAGATTGTGTGTACATGGAGTTGTTTAACATGTTCCTTTGTTCCCTGTATTTCAGGTAAACGGTAGTCAAGTCTAAATCCTTGACCAAGTTCAAGTTTTTTTCGTTTTCTTTTGAATAGGTGGATTCTGTGTTCTTCAATCAGGAGGTTTAAAATACTTGGTTCTCTCTCATTTGAGGTGTTAGCATTTATAGCGGATTATTCCTAGATCCATTAATTCATTATGGGTTGCATGATGATGACACTGTAATTTCTTCATTCCTCTTCCTTTATAAAGTGGAATTGCTCTGTAAAAAGAAATGTCTCCTTCCTAAACATTTAATTATACTCAGATACAAAGTATATTACAAGGGCAAGATGAATGTCAATTTATTTACCAGTTTTCAAAATAATGAGCTGGTAACTAATCTCCTCTAAAGATGAACCAAACCAAAACCAAACTCATTGCTGTCAAGCCAATGATGACTCATAGCAACCGTGTAGGACAGAGTAGTACTGCCCCATAGAGCTTCCAAGGAGCGGCTGTTGGATTTGAACTGCCAACCTTTTGGTTAGCAGCCAACAGTTTAACCACTGTGCCACAAGGGCTTCAAAAATGAATAGTGAGTGCTATTATTATTATTGTTATCATTACAAACTCATGGATTTAAACATATTTGATTTGTTTCAATCTGTTGAGTTATTATCCCATCCCCAAAATTGCCCCATGAAGTCGGCTTGAGTCTTTTTGACACAACCTTAATAGTCTTTGAAAGCTTCTTTTCTTTCTGGTATGACAAGATTTCCCAGGATTAGCTTGTGTATTTCCTAGGCCAGACCTAGAATCTGCCATTTCTCTAAAGAATGAACTTCTTTTTAGTGGGAAGTATTATGCTTTACTGGCTGAAACCGTAAATAATAATTATTATCATTAGCTTCATATGTGACACACCTTGCTCTATTAATCCTCCAAGTATCCCCATGAAGTAGATATTATTCCCAATTTAAAAATGAGGAGACTGGGCAAGGAGAAGTTGAATAATTTGCCCTGGATCACATAGAACGTAAGCACTGGTGCCAGGATTTGTATACTGAGGCAGTTTGACTTAAGAATCCGTCCTCGAGAATTTTGGATCCTCCACAATGGCTGTTTATATCATTTCCAGTGCCTTCTTTTTTTTTTTTTTTTCTCGCTAAGGATTTGGTGCTAATGCTTAACTTGTATAGATAAGACAGTTGTCATCTTTTTTTTTAATTTTCATGTTTACTGTGCTGTTATTATCATGTGATATTTGTGGTGCTGTTCTGTAATGTTTGTGTTGCCTCTCTGTTTCTTCTTTGCAGGACTGAGGACTAAGTCTTAGCCATTCCATTGCACTTACTCAACATAGAATCTTAAGGAATGTTGCCGTTTTTTCTTTTTTCAAACAGCTTCATCAAGTATAGTTGACAAAATAAGATGCACATGTTTAAATCACTCAATTTGATGATTTTGATGCATGTATATATATATAAAAAAAAGCCACAATCAAGATAATAAATATATCCATCACCCTCAAAAGTTTCCTTGCGCCCTTTTGTAATCTCTTGCCCCTGTCCCTCTCTTTATCCCTCCTCAGGCAACTGCTTTCCGTCACTGTAAACCAGTTTGTGTATTCTAGAACCACTTTTCTCCACAGAGTTTATATAGTTGGCATCATACAACATATACTCCTTTGTCTGGCTTCTTTAACTTAGCGTAATTATTTTGAGATTCAGTCATGTCGTTGGGTATATCAGTAGTTCATTTCCAAATTGCTATGCAGTATTTTATTTTTTTTTAATTTTATTGTATGGATATAGCACATCCTCAACAACACTTGGTACGATTATTTTCTACCTTAACTTTGTTTTATTTTGTCTTAATTTTAAACATTTTAACAAGAGTATATTGGTATCTTACTGTGGATTTAATTTGCATTTCACTAATGTCTTTTCACTGCTGACTTGCCACACCTATTTATCTCCTTTAGTATGATGTTCATTCAACTTTTTGTCCATTTTTTAATACATTCTGTACACAAATATTTATCAGATGGTTACTTTACAAATATTGTGTCCCAGTCAATGGCTTGTCTTTTCATTCTCCTGAGAGTGCCTTTCATAATTTCATTTTCAAATTGTTCATTGCGAGTATATAGAAATAATTTTTTTTTGGTATAATTGTCTTGTATAATGATCTGCTTTCTCCTCACTTAAGGAATTTATTAGTTTACTGTTTTTTTGTGCATTCATTAGCATTCTCTATATACAATATCATGGTATCTGTGAATAGAGATAATTTTACTTGTTCCTTTCTAATCAGGATGCCTTTTATTTCTTTTGCTTACATAATTACCCTGCCTAGAATCCCCAACACAATGCTGAATAGATGTGGCGAGAGCAGACCTCCTAGTCTTGTTCCTAACCTTAGGGTCAAAACATACAGCCTTGTGTTTTTTATCATGACAGGCATTGGATTTTGTCAATGCTTTTTTGCATTTATTGAGATGATCATACGATTTTTGTCTTTATTCTATTGATATGAAGTATTACATTAATTGATTTTCAAATGTTGAATCAGTCTTTCAGTGCTGGAATAAATCCCAGGTGGTCATGTTATACAATTCTTTTTTATAAGTTGCTGGATTTGCTTTGCTAGTATTTGGTATGTCTTTTTGTTTGTTTTCATCCATCTCAAAGTATTTTCTAATTTCCCTTGAGATTTTTCCTTGACCCATTGGTTATTTTATTTGACCCGCTGGTTAAGTTCCATGTATTTGTGAATTTTCAAAATTTCCTTCTGTTATTGACGTATAATTTCATTCCATTGTGCTCAGAGAGCATAAGGATTCAATTATTTATTTAGTAAATAGGAAAATACATTAAATGCATTTTATTAATACATTTATCAATTTATTAAGCAATTAAAATGATTGACTTAATTAATTACTTTAGTACTTTTGAATTTGTTGAAATTTGTTTTATCACCTAACATATGGTCTTTCCTGAGGAACGTTGCATACGCACTTGAGAGGAAAGCGCGTTCTGCTGTTGTCGGACAGAGTGTTCTATCTACACACGTCTCTTAAATCTAGGTTTGTAGCGCGATTCATACCTTCTATTTCCTTACTGATCTTCAGCCTAGTTTTTCTATTCATTATTGAGGATGGAGTGTTGAAGTCCCCAGCTATTGTTGTTGAATTGTTTATTTCTCTTTTTAATTCTTTCAGTTTTGCTTCATGTATTTTGGGCTCTGTTGCTGGAAAAATGGCAAATCCTACATTATCAGTAATAACATTAAATATAAGTGGGTTTAACACTTGAATCAAAAGGCAGAGATTGGCAGAATATTTTTTTATAATTTCTATATTTTTATTGCTCTTCTCTCTTTGCTGAGACATTATATTCATACTTCCCTTATTTCTTTAGACATGATTTCCTTTAATTCTTTCAATCTATTTATAATATCTTAGTTAAAGTCTCCATTTAACAAATCCAATGTCTGTACTTCCTCAGGTAGTTTTTATTGAGAGAATCACTCCTCCCACCCCCCACACCCCAGTGTATGAGATATTTTCAGTGTCTTTGTATGTCTCATAATTTTTTGTTGAACACAGGACATTTGAAATAATATGTAGAAAATTTGGAATCAAATTCTTCCCCTCTCCAGGTGTTATTGGTGTTTATTTTTTTCATTTTCTAATACAACTGTTTAAACCCACTGCCGTTGAGTTGATTCTGACTCATAGCAACCCTACAGGACAGAGTAGAACTGCCCCATAGAGTTTCCAAGGAGCTCCTGGTGGATTTGAACTGTTTAGTGGTACAAAATTGCCTTTAAGTGTTACATTATTGGCATCCCACAACTTTGATATATTGTGGTTTCATTTTTGTTCATTAAATACTTTTTAGTTTCCCTTCTGCTTTCTTCTTTGACTCATGGGTTATTTAAAATTATGTTATTTAGTTTTCAAATATTTGGAGAGATAGTTCAGATATCTCACATTTATTGATTTCTAATTTAATTCTATTGTGGTCACAGATATGACTTGAATATTAAGTTTACTGAACTAGTTTTATGGTGTCTTTTTTAAAATTTGTTTTTCTTTTACTGTTTTTGTGTACACCATTAATACATAGATGCACCATGTGCAAATTTTTCAAATTGTTCTGACATATATAGTATAAAAAACTTACTCTTTCCCACTCCTACTCTTCTCTGCTAAGATAAACATTATTTTTGCATCTTTGTTTTGGTATCTATCCATACCCTTTTCTATACTTTGACATACTATGTATATAGATATACAGTTTACATGTAAATAGTATACACATATCTCAATTGCGTGCTTTTTTTCCAGATAATTACCTTAGATATTTCTTATATACAGATATATGTATGTATATATTCAGTATTTTTATCCTTTATTTTACTTCATAAAATTTAACTACAGCAAATATTATAAAATAAGACTTGTCATGCATTTAATCATTTTCTAACATATTAACATACTAGGTGCTTCCATTTCTATTCTATGATCAACATTGATGAAACGGACATCCTTGTCATAAGTGCCTTTCATATTTTTGCACATATATGTGCATACTTATCAAGAATAAATATCTACACTTGGAATTATTAAGTCAAAGTGTATGCATTTTTTTTTTAATTTTGAGAAATATACAAATAGAGTTCCAAAAAGTTTTAATGATTTTTTATGTGTGTTCCTTCCAAACTTTTGGTAAAACTAAATATTGTCAGTGTTTAAATTTTCTGTCAATATGATGTGTGAAATATGTCTTTATTATGCTAATATGCATTTCCTTCATCACTTACTATATTAAGCAGCTTTTTACATGGTAGTTAGCTATTTACACTTTCTGTGCATTGCCCGTCATATTCTTTGTACATTTATTATTTGAACGTTTTAGTTTTCCCTGCTTATTAGAGTGAAGTCTTTATATAGCTAGATAATAACTGTCTGCCTATTACATATGTGGAGACTTTGTGGCACAGTGGCTAAAGAGCTTTGCTGCTAACCAGAAGGTCAGCAGTTCGAATCTGCCAGCTGCTCCTTGGAAACGCTATGGGGCAGTTCTACTCTGTGCTATAGGGTCTCTATGAGTTGGAACCAACTTGACAGCAATGGGTTTGGTTTGGTTTTGGTATTATATATGCATGTAATATTTTTGCCTTTTCATTACTGTTTTTTTTAAGTCTGTGCATGATAACTTTTCCAAAAAAGATTTTTATGTTGTTAAATCATTTATTCTTTTTTATAGCTTCTAGGACTTGTCTGTTTAGGAAGGCAGTTTTTATCAGTTTATTTCTGTGAAAGCCTCTGCTTGCTTCAACATACTTTGTAAAGTTTCTGGTATGACTATGTATGATGTAGCTCTGTGTCTTTGTCTTTCCTAAATGATTTGCCTTCTAGTCTCCCATTGATGCAGTAGGTTGGTCGGTGTGTGGAGTGGTGATAGGAAAGAAAGTGTGTTCAAATGCATTTAATGGGAATGATTTCTTCTTGGCTAGAGCACAAAGTTAGGATAAAGCACATTTATGCCACTATGTTACACTTCTGCGATAATGTTAAGAGCCCTCAGAGAAAAGAGCTTTGGACATTACTGCGTAATTACTTCATGCCCTGTGTTGTGTGTGTTACCATAACCTGGTTTTTTTTTTTTTTCAAGTAAGAGAGGGCTAAGTCTGCCACTAAGGCTGAGTTGGTGATAAGATTTGCATGTCCACTTTGCATATTGATTCCACTAAATCCATCAGAAATGCTGTCTAATTTTCTACTCTGCTACCTTAGATAGCAGTGGCTTTTACCAGTAAAGAGATTTGTTTCTATGATCTGCTGTCTAAAGAAGAATTTCCTTGTCAATACAAACTCCAAGGCCTGCAAGCAACACCAATTTGCATGGATTATTGGTATGACCCTCTCGATGCCAATGAATCAATTCTTTCTTTTGGGGACATAACTGGAAAGGTAAGTGAGAGAAGGATAAGATTGAAAACTATGGATTTAATCATCAAACTGTAACTCAAAATAGAAATTAAAATGCAATCACTGCAACCTTCTCATTGAGCTACATTACAGATTATAAGGTCACACACAGACACCGAAGAGATGGATTAGGTCACAATTTTTCTTCTTGCTTGTGAATACCAATTCTCATTGCAGTTTTCTTATATACATATAGCCTTAGTTTTTTTTAGTTTCTCATTTGGAAAAAAATAATTGCTAACATTTTTCACCATAAAATGCTTAATATATTAGATCACAATACTAATGCACTCTTCATAATAAATATTTAAACTTCTCTTTCATAACTCTTTCAAATTAATTGGTCTGATTCTCATTCATAAGGCCTTGGGCTTTTCAGTACCAGTCTCCCACAGAATGATCATACCCTGTATCATGTAACAAATGGATAAATGCTTTAGAGAAAGCAGCACTGGAACCTAGACATTGGATACAATGATTTCTGTCTTTCTTTCAAATTCCATCCATACCTCTGGAAAATTATTATTTATTGAATGGCACTAAAAATCATCTGTGACCTCTGAAGTAGCCTAATTTGAACAATTTCCTTTCGTAATTGTGAAAGGTTTTCGTTTGTACTGTATTTGATGACCAGTGTATCTTAAAAGCAGTTAATAAGCTGCCCTTGGTAACTGTTTTACCAGACTTGTAGCTTTTTTTGTCTTTTACTATAACTGCCTGCATTTTTTAAATAATATTGAAGAAATTCCTAGTAAGCTAATGGCTATCGTTTTTAGTCAACAAAGAATTTTATTACAACAATTATGCTCCCAAGATTGCTTTTCTTTTAATGATATCTTATTCACAGGTTCAAGCAATTTCTTTCACAGCAGCCTTGATATCCTTGTTTGAGCGGCCTCCTGGTGCTTGTGAAGATGAAGACACCACCATGACCATTAACTGGGCAGAAGTGCTCTCCGGATATCACAAATGTTGCTATACAGTACAGCACAAACTTCATCATGGAGATTGGGTCAGGCAAGGTACTGAATTTGAATGGTAATGAATGAAAAAGGTCACCTTTGAAGTCTACATTTATATTCTTTGATGAAAATTTTTCACACAAAATGTTTAAGTCTAGCAACTGATGTTAATTAGTTCTCTGGAGGTTTGGGCTTGGACTTTACTATCCCCTGAACACTGGCAGGAATTATTTCTTTCTTTCTATGATTTATGCTTCATGCAATTAATTCAGGTGACGTTTGCACTTAAGAAATCTCAAGAGACTGGGGAAAATTTTCACAGAATCCATTTAATGTCAACCCAGTTCTGATCCTAACTAATCTCCTCTAGTCATGTTCAGGGCTTCTTAGTAAAAGCATTCAGCAAGTTCCCCCCAAACCATTTCTTGTTTTCTTTACTCTGTCATGTGAAGTATATTAGTCTGACTTCCTTCAAAATGGAATCTTCTTAATTTTTTCTTCTTTTTTATTTTGCTTAGTGACTGAGGTCTTCTAATCAGTTCTCTGTGTGGTAGCATTGTGCTATAAAACAACATCTAAACAAAACCAGAACTTCAGTAAATACCTAGTCACTAATAATGGGTGGGTTAATTAGGGGTGTTGGTGGTTCAGTGGGAGAATTCTCACCTTCCTCATGTGCAGCCACCACCTGTCTGTTATTGGAGGCTTGCGTGTTGCTATGATGGTGAACGGGTTTCAGTGGGCTCCCAGACTAAGACAGACTAGTAGGAAAGGCCTGGTGTTCTATGTCTGAAAATCAGCCATTGAAAATGCTATTGATCACAAATATTTGAACTGCAACTGTTCATGGAGGTGGCACAGGACTGGGTAGCATTTCTTTCTGTTATGCTTGGATTCACTATGAGTTGGCTAACTCAATGCCTGCTAACAATGAGTTACTAGTTTTAATATATGCCTGATTTTTACAAAATATATCTGACGGTTCAGGTCCAAATGTGCAATAACTGCAGTGATGTCTCCTTTGGTCCAGATTCTAAGGACCATAGTTATTTTTCTCACTTCTAAATTGCCACATTAAATAATGCTCACTGAAGAGAAAGGAAACAAAAAGAATGGTCAACCCCATTAACCATTATATTATAGGCCTACTCCTAACATACTTTGAAAAAGGGACACTCAAAATGGACCCAACCGTTGGCTTTTATGTTGGTTTTACCTTCTTGGGTTTCAGGAAGTTGGGATTAATTTTTGAATGCATCATCCACAAAAATAATATCTTATATGAAGAATTATAGGTTCTTCTTTTTTTCCAATATAGATTATATCATGTCTTTGATGTCTTTTATTCACCCTTTAATTCTGTTGTGATATTTTAATTGTGGGAACAGCAAAAGATGATATATTTCTGGTCATTTATTATGTGTTAAGTTTTTATACACTGAAATAAGAATCACAGTATTAAAAAATGAAAGGAACTATTTTAGCTGCTTCCCAAAAGTATAATGTTTTGATACATAAACCAAAATCTGGACTATAGTAACAGAGTAATAGTTCTTCTTATCTACAGGTAGTAGATAGCAATTTCCAGAAGTTTAGTGTATTATTTGAATTTCATGATCTTATGCTGATATGAGTAAATGCAGAGAAATACTCAATAAAATGCTTTTTTTTTTTAAAGGTTCGACTATAACAATTGAGATTTTATAGATGATACTTTTTTTTTGTAAGTATGTAAGATCTAAATACTCTCTTCATACTCAGGGAAAGAATAAAAAGTGTTTACTCTTCTAGACTACCATTTTATTAAATCTCTCAAATACCAACCCTACTGTTTGCCATAACAAAAAAATACCACTAGTGAGTGGCTTTAAAAAAAAAAAAAAAAGTGAGTGGCTTTAAAGAACAGAAAATCATTGTCTCAAAGTTTTGGTGACTAAAAGTTCAAATCAGGACGTTGGCTCGCTGAGAGGGTCTTTCATTGTTGGTAGCTGTGGGCATTTCTTGGCATTCCTTGGCTTGTAGATGAATCCTCACACAGCGTTTTCCTCTGTGTGTGTCTCTCTGTATCTACTTTCCCTTTTTATAAGGCACCACTAGAAAAAAAAAAAAAAAAAAAACCACTAAAAAGGGATTAAATTTAGGATCCACCCTGCTCCAGTATGTCCTTATTAACACAACAAAAGAAAACCCCTATTTCTTAACAGGTTCACATTCACTGGCAACTAGGGGCTAGGACATCAACATATCTTTTGGGGGTACTCAATTCTACCCACAGTGCTTGCTATCTCCAGTCTATAGATGAGGAAATTGAGATGGAGAAAGATGATGTAACCCGTAGATGAGCATCTCTCTCTTAAGTGACAGAACGAGATTTTTCTCTCAGTCAAAGTGAATTAATTGCTCATTATGTTTCTACCATATCATTCTAATTTGTGGTGCTCTCACCTAGTAACAAAAGAACATGGGAACTTAGCTTAGTGCCAGCAGTAGAGAGTCATTTTATTAACCTTAGAAGTTCAACTTCAGAGTCTGGCATCTTTACCACTGCCAATTAGGAGTGGGTTTCAGAAAAGTTTTAGCTATATATTAGGGATTTGGGTTTGCTATATTACATGGATTACATATTTCTTAGCTCTTTGAAGCAAAATTCGTTGTAATCAAGTGAATAATCTTTGGAAGAATAACTGAATGAAATATAGGTGTTTAGCCTGTTGATTTAACCAAAGCCATCAATTGACTGGACTCATGTCAATCAATCAACAATTATTTACTGAACTTTTTTTTTAGAGCATTTTGAGGCTGTGGCTGAAGGATGAGTTATGGGCTCCACCCTCAAGAGAGTTAATACCTGAATAAGGATTAAAGACTAACATAATATATTAGAAAATTTTACTGTGGGACTGAAAATTAACTACTAAACCATATAGACAAGATTTTGAACTCTATAGTAGTTCCCAAACAAACAAACAAAAAGATATGAGAAAAAACTTCAAATATGGGTGGTAGAACATGCAGGATGGATAGATGGAGTGAAAAAAGACTGTATGGGGAATATGAATAAAGGTAGACAAGCAGCCTTATGGAGAGGTGGACATGAATATATCACAGACTAAGTATTGAGAATATAAGAATTAATATGCTGAGTGGGAACATATGTTGGAGGATCTTGGCAACCAGGTCAAGTTCATATTTGATACAACATGAAACACTGAATATTTTTGAGGAGACTTAGACAGACCTGATGCAGACAGCTTTTAAGGAAGATTTATTCGGTAGCTCTGTCTAGCATGTGTTGGAAGAAGAAGAAACTGCAATCAGACCGGTCAGTTAAAAGGTTTCGATCATGTGAAAATAAAAATGATAAACAAAGGGTAGAAACAAGAAACCTTCAGAAGCAAGAATCGTCAAGATTTGGGGTCTGAAAATGAGGAATGAATGGACAACCTTAGAATGGCCTACAAAAACTTCAGCTTCTAAATAGGGAAAATTTCATTCACAAATCGCATAGCCCCTTTTGGGCCCATTGCTCAAACTCTTCCTACCCACCTCTTCAATTTATACCACCCCTGGGGGAATCTTTATTCTGAAGTACTTCAGATCCTGCCACCAAAGGAAGGTCTTTCTTCCCAGCATTGTTCTGGAAACGTCCCTCTTATCTTGCTACCTCAGCTTATATCAAGCTCCTCATTTTGCCTCTTCATTTATACACTTCAGGTGGACTCTTTGGTTGTATTTGAAAGGTTCTTGATTCTGGCCTTGTTCCTGGGTTCTTTAAATTCTTGCTTTCAGATGCTGCCCAACCCGTGAGCCAGTCCTACAAATTTTCGTAACCACATCAAAATCTGTTTCTTGCCTAGCATTACCCTACCAATCCCCAAGTAAATTTGGATGCCTCACACCCAAATTATATTTATATATAAGCACAAAATTAAAACGTATTTAATAGGGCAGGCAATGTGATCTGCGTTCTCCCTCGTGCCCACTGTAACACACAGTGCACAGTTTTATGAGATTTTCTGTTTATCACTGATTTTAAATAATCTGGTTATAATATACTTTTGTTTGCCAGGGGTGTGTGTGTTTGTATGTGACTCAATGGTTTTGGCGTGTCTAATAATTTTTTATTAGATGGTGGACATTGTAATATTTTGCTGTTCAGTGTCTGGATGCTGTTGTCTCCCTTGAAGGAGTTTTGGACTTCATTTTGGAAGGAATTTATGTTATTGGTGAATAAGTTTGATCTCTTTGAAGACTGTTTTTAAGCCTTGCTAAAGTATGTTCATAATAGTCATTACTCCACAATTCAACACTGTTTCTGAGGTATGACCTCTATGATGTCTGTATTAAATGTCCAAGTAACCTTCGAGGACTCTTCACTCTGGCTAATCAGAGACGGAGTGCTCTAACAATCTGAATGCTCCCTGTGAGAGCTCTGGGAATTTTTCCACTTACAGTATCCAAATTGTTCTTTGGGAAACCCTGGTGGTGTAGTGGTTAAATGCACCGGCTGCTAACCAAAGGGTCGGCTTCTCAAATCCGCCAGGAGCTCCTTGCAAACGCTATGGGGCAGTTCTACTCTGTCCTATAGAGTCGCTATGAGTCGGAATCGACTCGACGGCACTGAGCTTGGGTTTTGTTTTTTAATTGTTCTTTGTAGGCAGTGCGGAGTTTTATTCTTTGCCTGCATGACCAGTACTCAACAATGACTCAAGGAGACAGTTATGCAGAGCTCTTTTTCCCTCTTTCGAGAACTTCTAGCTGCTTCGGCCACTCCAAACTCCAATCTTCATCTCCTCAATTCAGAGAGGCTTTCAGACTCTGTGTGCATTATTCCTTAAAAAAAAAATCGGAAATTTTCTCCAAGATGAAAGCTGGGGTCCTTTTAGGGCTCACTTGATTTGTTTCTTTTCTTTCAGGGTTCACAGTTTTCATTGGCTAATGTCAAATGTTTGAAGATATTGTTGCTATTATTTGCCTAGGTTTCTAGTTGTGTATGGTGGGAGATTAAATTCTGTTACTCCATCCTGGGTGGAAACAGAAATCTACTCTAATACTTTTAAATAGTGATTATGCAATAAGTACATTTTTTTTTTTTTTATCATCTAGCCTCTTTTCTCTGCTGTTATCTTTAATTCACTTTAAAGATTCTCTACCTATTGTCATTATAGGAACTTCTTTGTGGCATTTACTCAGAAAATGTTTGTAAGCATCTACTGTAGCAGCCACAGTACTGAGTATTGGTTTGATTGAGTGAGGTTGTATTGATAAGTCTTAAGAAACATAACTTCTAATACGTGGGCTGAGGAGATTTTTTTAATAATTATTTTAATATTTATTTATTATCGTATTCACTCTGAAGCACACAAAACCTGGAAACCAGTTAGCAACATTTATTAAGTGCCCATTTGCACAAAGCATTGTGTATTAGGAGCTCAATATTACTGTACGGAACAATGAGAAATTTATTTACCAAAGGAGGCTGGAGTGACGGGATGTCATGTTGAGCTTCGTTCAGTGAATAAAATAATTACTCATGTATCTATTTTCTTTCTGAGAAGCTGAATTATGTTTTAACACTGGGAGATGCCAAATAGTGAACTACCTGAACTCACTTAAAGAGTTAAATTATTTTCCTTTTTATTTGAAAAAATGATTTGTGTGTTAAATTAATAATCCCCATGAATTTACTCTATGGGATTTTTTGTTGTGATTGTGGAAAAAAGGCAGTTTTCAATTTGACTTTGAAGGTCTGAGGTAGTTGATTGAATGTTACTGAAAAATATTTCAAAAGAAAAAAGAGCTACCCAAAGAAAGCTTGCTAAGTATTTGTAGAATTATTATTATTATTTAAGAGAGCTTTTATGGTTAAAAAAAGGTGGTTGGGTAAGAAATATATGTTTATAAATAATGTTCAGTTCAATGAAGGGATGATGAGGAATATGCAGTAGAAGAGAAGATTACTCAGGAAAAGCTAAACTATTACCTTTCAATATGATTTTCTGATCTTTCAAGTTTTAGGCATGTACCTCTGAAAGGGGTCCTGCTTTGGTCTAAGCTACTGAATGGGTGCTTTCTCCCAGATTTAGCAATAGAAATTGGAAGCTTAAAATACAAGTTTATTTTTTTAGCTCTTTCATTTCAACATGGGGAGAAGGGAAGAGAGCTAAAATAAGGGGAAAGGGAAAAAGAGAAAGGCAGGATATAGGCAACCATCAGATAAAGGGATTAGTAGTGATTATTGTCCCTGGTCTATAAGACTTATTCTCTCAGGAGCAAGCAACCAATGGCTGCTTTAATTCAATACTCTTTTTTCCCTAGCAACATGAATTGATATTCTTAAAACTCCTCAAGAACTATTTTTGCTGATTTTCTTTTCCGTGTCAGGAGGGAACATATAGTCGAAGAAAGAAAGAAATACACCAGCAAGTACGGTAATACATTTTCACTGAAGCTATGGGTAAAATATCTGTAAAACTGAAATGTCAAAGGAAAAACTCAGTTTCAGACATCAGAGTATTAGCTTACTCCTTTAAGATAAGATTCAGCCTTCTTATTTAAAACTTTCAAGGAGAAAATGTTTTCATTTTGTCTGAGTGGTTCTGTGTCATATATTAATGGAAAAATAATTACATTCTGAAATGTTTGTGAAGTAAGTGTAGAGCTTTTGGACAATAGTGGAGAGACATAAATATAAATGTCTTGAGTCTCAGTGAATTTTCTTTCTTTGGGTGCCAAATAATTGCCTCCTCATGTAGACAATGTCATTGGAAACCATAGACTAGAAACGCAGCTACTGAAAGACTGAGCAATAAATCACCAACAATAAAAACCATTAATTTTTTTATTATGTTGAAAGGTATTATTCCTTTTCTTGACTCTGCCTTGGAGGAGGTACAAAATAGTTTTAACTGATAACAAAATATTTTATTGCTGTGCTTATTAATGGAGATGTTTCAGAGAATTTAGACTGCAGACATTTGGTTACGTTTTCTTAGGGAGGCTTCACAATTGATAGGGATTAAGTTTGGAAGTACAGGTCCCTGGGTGGAGCAAGCAGTTTTCACGCAGTTACTAACCTAAGGTTAGCAGTATAAACCCATCTAGCAGTACTGTGGAAGACAAGTCTGGTGATCTGCTTCTGTAAAGATTACAACCAAGAAAGCCCTATGGAACAGTTCTGTTTTATAACAATAACACATGCAGTTGCCGTGAGTTGGAATCAACTCCATGGCAACTTTTTCGTTTGTTTGTTTGTTTTTTGTTTGACATTTGAGAGAGAAGTCAGATTTAGTGTTCTGCACCTGAATCCATCCCCCAGACACAAAGGCTATGCTCCACTGAGTTAGCTAGATCATTCCTGCCAATTCTCTCATCATCTTTGAAGCAGTTGAAATCAGCCGTGAGCCAGTCACCTAGGTTAGAAGAAGGAGGTCTCTTTCCTGCAGCTTGTTCTATAACAAGGTAGAAGGGTTAAGATTCATTTGCACATGAACATGGGTTGAACAATATTTTGAAAAACCATTAAATTAATTGTATTATTACTTTTGAATGTGTTTAGCAATGCTGGATTAGAATCATTTTGATTTTGAAAAATGGAATAGATATGGTTAGTCTTTCTTAAATTTCATCTTTTCCTCTTTGACACAGTTGTTGCTCAGAGTGTAGACAGCCCTATGGTGATCTCAGAGAATGGGTTTCCAACTTCAAAATAAGACATACACCTGAAAATAAACTCCTTCAAACAAGAGATTATCAAATAAAGTTGAAGGTAGGGTGTTTTTCTAAGTCATATGACCTATAAAGAAAAAGTCTGAAAAATGATCATAAGAATTCCTAGTCAGAAATGGCCCAATTTTATATCCTGCTACACCTCTAGCTGTTGGTGAATGATATAAAGTGGTCATATTCTGTCTTATGCTAAGTGCATTTAATAGCATTATTTACTTAGTTTTTAGGTAACACTTTTCATTTTCAAATTACTTCTCCCACATTAACTAATTGCTGTTACACTGGGTCATTTTTACAGCACACATGAGGACAAGGACCGATTGCAGGTCCCCTTAATGCCCCTTTTTATGACTATGTGGCAAGGGAGAAGAGTTGAAAGTTAGGATCTTAATGGCCAGATATGATCAAGAAGTCTTATTTTTTCCCCTCAAAATATTACCCAAAAGTAAAAAAATATTTTCCTCTACAAACCCTCAAACTCACTGAGAATATTAAAAACAAATCATTGAATTTACCAGTTCATCCCATTCCTAGCTTGATATTTTAAAAACTTTTGCATCGTAATCTATCATTTCCTTTCCTCTGTTCAAGAAGTGAGAAAAATTTTTTATTTATCAGACAATTTGATTTTAAGGAAATGGCTCTCTTCTCACCTTTTACTCAGGTGTTTTCAGGGGCTTTGAAAGTCTACAATTTAATCAGAAACAAGTTATATCTGGGATTAGAAATAAAGTGTGAATTGTTGAGCCTCCAAAATTTAACATTGCAGGCCCATAAATGTCACTTGATAACCTGCAGATTCAAATCTTACAGCAATACTTCGAATACCAGAGCAGATGCACTTCTTATGTCTTTCTTTATGTCCTCAAAACTGAAGATGATATTTGGACATAATGTGGGAATACATGACAAGGTAGTTTTCTGAGCAGAAATACTTAATTTTGATGGTACTATAATTACATTACGGGATTTCTATGGATTTGAAGATGTAATTATCGTGTTGTGTTGTGTACTTTAAATCTTTTAATATTGCTTCACTGAGTCAAACTACAATACCCCCTTGCATTTTCTGTAAGCAAAGGGAATATTTTCAGAGGGGATGTTACCTGAATGAGAACACTTGCCATCAGATTCTATACTGTCGGTACGTTTGTAAAGCAGATGAGCAGGGACCACTTGGCACCTGAAATTAATTGCTCCCTAAAGAGGCTCAGGGGGCACTGGTGGTTCCCTGGTAGAATTCTTGCTTGCCATGCAGGAGACCTGGTGGTGCAGTGGTTAAGAGCTTGGCTGCTAAACAGAAGGTTGGCAGTTTGAATCCACCAGCCGCTCCTTGGAAACCCTATGGGGCAGTTCTACTCTGTTTTATAGGATCACTATGAGTCCCAATAGACTTGATGGCAACGTGTTTGGTTTTTTTGTTTGTTTGTTTATGCTGGATTTGACTCCCAGCCAATGCACCTCACGTGCAGCTATCATCCATCTGTCATTGGGGGCTTGCATGTTGCTGTAATGCTGAACAGGTTTCAGGGGCGCTTCCAGACTAAGATGGACTAGGAAGAAAGGCCTCGCAATCTATTTCTTAAAATCAGCCAATATTTTGTTTTGTTGTGCTTGAGGTCTCCATGAGCTGGGGACTGACTTGACAGCAGTTAACAAAAACGACAACAGTGAATCTCAAGGGACTCCCCCTTATAGGAACTAATTACTTTTTGGGTCGCTGCCTTTTTTGTTTTTATTTCCTTTGTTTTTTATTTAAAGAAGGAAAGGCAGTACATGAGAGAAAAAGTTGGAGAGCGAGCAAGGAGGATATGAATATTGTCCCCAGGAAGATTAGTGGCAATAGGAAAGTGAGAGATCAGGAAAGGGAAGACTCAAGAGGAATTAGGGGTTTGGTCTGGGATAGAGAGTATAGAGGTAGAAATGTAATTGGCAGTAGAAAGAACACTAGATCTGGACCTGGCATACACATAGCAGTGTGGCTTAGTAGAAAAGAAGGATGGAATAATCCAAAAAGCAGAGCTCACAGCCAAACAGTACTTGGTTCAATTTCACCTGTACTTCTAATAAGCTGCATACCCTTGGGCAAGTTGGCTTTCTGTTTATTTCTTCATCAGTAAATTTGTGATAATCCATCCCCTGAAGGTTATTATAGCATGAGAGCACCCAGCAAAATGCCTGGCACATGGGAGAGATTCAATAAATTATCCCAATAATTATTGTAAGTAATCAATAAATTGAGGCAAGGGTACCCAGCTTCCAGGCAGAGCAGAGAAGTAGACTACTTCTGTCTTTGGCAGTGCTTCTGTGTTACACAGCACATATCACAGTGAATTATTCTGTGTGTTTTGTGAGGCATTTCTACTTTGATTCCGTTTCTGAAAGTCTCCTTTGCATTTTAGACCAGACTTTTCATCCTTTGGAAATTGTGTCCTGGCAATGTCTGGGAGAACTGCAACATCAAAGGCGAGTTAAACTCTTTTACAAGAACTTTGAAGCTAAAAAGAAGAGCCCATAGTGGTCGTTGATTAACACAAGGGGTGTACATTATTAGTAATAGAAATTTGAAGAATCACTTGAGAAAGCAGGTGGAGAAAAATGTTGTAAGAGTTACCCAACCCAAGATAACCCTGTAGAATGAGATTCATCACTTGAGTTCTTCAGACCTATCTTGGGTGGGCTTCATAAGTGCAAAAGGGGAGGTAACAAAAATTATATTTTATACAAAAATTTGTGAACATGAACATCTTTATGACGGAGATGTTCTGTAGCTTTCATCAGATTCCCAAAGAGGTGTTTGACCTTGTGGATGTTAAGATCTACTGATTAATTCTCTAGAGTCTGAGATGATGGCAGTACTCTGCAAAGAGTGTATTCTGTTGTCTCGCTACTCGAAGTGTGGTCCTAGGAGAGCATCAGCAGCATCACTTGGGGGTTTGTTAGAAATATGGAATCTCAGGACCCACCCCAGGCCTACTGAATCAGAATCTGCATTTTAACCAGATCGCTAGGTGATTCGTGTGCTTATGAAAATTTGAGAACTTCTTTCTAGCGGTCAGAGATCTGGTGGCACAGTGGTTAAGAGCTTGGCTGCTAACAAAAGGTTGGCAGTTCAAATCCTTCAGCGGCTCCTTGGAAACCCTATGGGGCAGCTCTGCTCCATCCTGTAGGGTACCTATGAGTTGGAATCGACTCCACGGCAACGGTTTGATTTTGGTTTTGTTTCCAGTCATCAAGGGCTCAGGCCTTGTATTCTGAATTTGGCTCTGCTAGCTACTTTTATTTTTTTTTTTTTAGCTACTTACGTCCTGAGCTTGAGAAAATTACTGAATGTTGCTGTGCCTTTGTTTTCTTATCTGTAAAACAGGGAGAATTATAATGCATACCTCATGGGGTTATAATGTGAAATAATGAGGAATTACATGTAAAGTGGTTAGAAGAATGGCTCTCACAGAGTAAGCTCTCAATTGCGTTAGTTGTTCTTATTATGACGATTGTCGCTGCTGAAGCTTGGAAGGAAGGGAAGTTGAGAGAGAATAGTGTAACCACACTTGGTTCTGCTTAGGAAAAGAAACTACTAAAGTTTGCTTGGGGCACACTGATGTTCATGTAACAAGGTGGGAATGTGTTTGAATACATGTCCTGGTGACTTCTTTGGCTTAAGCCATAAGTGGTGGTAAGCTTCTGTCTTAGTTATCTAGTGCTCTATAACAGAAATACCACAAGTGGATGGCTTTAACAAAGAGAAGCTTATTGTCTCCCAGTCCAGTAGGCTAGAAGTCCAAATTCAGGGTGCTAGTTCCAGGGGAAGGCTTTCTCTCTCTGTCAGCTCTGGAGGAAGGTCCTTGTCATCAGTCTTCCCTTGGCCTGGGAGCATCTCAGTGCAGGAACCTCAAGTCCAAAGGATGCACTCTGCTCCTGGCGCTGCTTTCTTAGTGGTATGAGGTTCCCCCATATCTCTCTGCTTGCTACTTTCTTTTATATTTCAAAGAGATTGGCTTAAGAGACTATCTCAACAATGTATATCTTATATATATCATCAATATAATTGCCACTAATCGATCTTATTTCATCATAGTGGTAGGATTTACAACACATGGGGAAATCACATAAAATGGTGGACAGCCACACGATACTGGGACTCATCGTCCAGCTAAGTTGACAGATATTTTTGGGGGCACAGTTCAATCCATGACAGCTTCCTAGCTCCTTTCAGGTCCTATCACAGACAGAGTTAATGACAGCATTTCTTTGCACAGTATTTTTTTTCTGTTCTATCTATTCATGGAAAGAAAAATACTGACTAATAATGAGGAATTGTGAGAATCACAAAACTTTTATCTGCTTCAGTTCCTTACTTGCACATTGTTCACCTCCTTGATTGTCAGGAACTGATTTGAGGCTCTTAAAAAAACAAAAAACCAAACCTGTTGCCATCGAGTCGATTGTGACTTATAGTGACCCTAAAGGATAGAGTAGAACTGCCCCATAGGGTTTCTAAGGAGCAGCTGGTAGATTCAAACTGCCAACTTTTGGTTAGCAGCTGTAGCTCTTAACCACTGGGCTACCAGTGCTCCTTGGGGCTCTTAGTACTACTTCAAATGATAAATGCATCCATGATATACTAGCATACTGAAGGTCTGTTGCAATATGTGGATTTTTAATATTGCATGGTGTACAACATTAAACTATACTGAACTCTGAGGTAAAGATGCTTGGGCTCAAGTGGTGAGTTTGACAAACATCAATTGCTGAAACTGGTCAAATAATTAAACCTGCACAACTCTCTTTATCTGTAAGATAAAGGAGTATATTAGCTCTCTGTCAGGTCCGAATTCTGCACAGGTGTTTTGTCACCACTTTTCATCTATAGAATTCTAACCTTTTGTCAAGACTCCTCATGTATCTTCTAATCCCAGAAGCCCACACTGGTTTTTTTTTTCTTTGAACTTCTATCATACTTTCTGTACCATTCAATCTATCACTTTATTCTGTGCTGCATTTTTCTCTAATTGTTTGCTGTACATGTATTTTCTTCCACTTTGGGGCCATATGATTAAGATCCAGTGCTGTGTCCATTTCTTCTCCTATTACGCTCATCACAGCACAGGACACATAGTAGATGCACAATAAAGCTTTGAAGATTGCTATGTTTTGAGAGAGGATATTTATAAAAGACATATTGGATAGTCTCAGTCTTACTAATTTAGTTTTAAATTGGTCATGTTAAGCTATATACTTCATAGTGAGATAGATATGAAATATGTTAAATCACGCTATTCACAAAATTCCAGTATCTGCTCTTCAGTAAATAAATCCCAGTTGCTTTTAGAAGCAATCTAATGGACCAGAGAAAAAGGTATGTATTGAGCTCTCCTTCTGCCTCTCAGAATTGCCTTATTTTAGTAATTATTTAGGATGATTTTTTTAAAAGTAACTTAAGTCCTTTCACCAAAATAGGAAAACTGCATAATTTTTTTTATTGTGCTTTAGATGAAGGTTTACAGAGTGAATTAGGTTCTCATTAAACAATGTACATATTGTTCTGTGACATTGGCAGCCAACCCTGCAATGTGTCAACACTCTCCCCTTCTTCACCTTGGGTACTCCATTTCCATTCGTCCAGCTTTCCTGTCCCCTCCTGCCTTCTCATCCATACCCCTTGGCTGGTGTGCCCATTTAGTCTCATATTTATGGTTGAGCTACATGTATTATTGTTTGTTTTATGGGCTTATCTAATCTTTGGCTGAAGGGTAACCTCATGAGTAACTTCAGTACTGAGTTCAAAGGGTGGCTGGCGGCCATACTCTTGGGGTTTCTCCAGTCTCTGTCAGACCAATAGCTCTGGTCTTTATTTGTGAATTTGAATTTTGTTCTACATTTTCTCCAGCTCTGTCTGGAATCCTCTATTTTGATCCCTGTCAGAGCAGTTGGTGGTGGTAGCTGGGTACCATTTAGTTGTGCTGGACTCAGTCTGGTGGAGGCTGTGGTAGCTGTAGTCCATTAGTCCTTTGGACTCATCTTTCCTTGTGTCTTTGGTTTTCTTCATTCTCCCTTACTCCAGATGGGGTGGGACCAGTGGAGTATCTTAGATGGCTGCTCATAAGCTTTTAAGACCCCAGATGCTGCTCACCAAAGCAGGACGTAGAATAATTTCTTTGTAAACTATGTTATGCCAGTTGAGCTTGATGTTCCCCGAGACCATGGTCCCCAGCCCTCAGCCCAGTAATTCAGTCCCTCAGGGAGTGTGGATATATCTATGAAGCTTGTATGACTTTTCCTTGGTCAAGTTGTGCTGGCTTCCCCAGTATTGTGTACTGTCATCAAAGTTACCACTTACCTATTGTCTAGTTAATGTTTTTCCTTCCCTTGTATCCAACAATAAAGATTGTTTCTGTGTGTAAACCTTTTCTCCAGTTTTTATAATAGTGGTCTCATACAGTATTTGTTCTTTTGTGATTGACTTATTTCACTTAGCATAATGCCCTCCAGATTCATCTATGTCATGACATGTTTCAGAGATTCATAATTGTTCTTTATCGTTGCATAGTATTCCATTGTGTGTATATACCACAGTTTGGTTCTCCATTCATCTGTTGATGGACACTTAGGTTTCAAACTCTGTTTTACTCTGTACTGAAGGATGCTTTATTTTCACTGGGTAAATTTTCTACTTTTTTTTTTTTTTTTTAAAGAACTCGCAAGTACTTTTCTACAGAGGTGCCTGTTACAAACTGTTTTTATGCTGTTTTCAAGTTAACTATTAACCAGTTAGCTTGCAATTGCCATCACAATCAGTAATACAAATAATTTGATGCTGGTTTGGAGAGAGAAATAAAAGCATCATAAAGGGACAGAGGACATGAGACTCCTGTGTCAAAGGAAAAGGAGTTCATTACTCACATCACAATAAATAGCATGAGTATCAGCACGTTTGTGCCTGTTCCCCCTGCCCCCAAGTCCCACAGAGGCAAGGTAGATGGGCCCAGATGGACACCTGCACATACGATGAGTTGCATTACAGGAGATGAACTTTCCATTTAGGGAACCTGAATTTTTGTAGTGGGCAGAAAACATGCCTGTCATTTACTCCAGAGAAAGACATTATCTTTATTATCCAGGGCAGTAAGCACACTTGCCTTTTGCTCGAAAGTGAAACACTATCTCTGTGTTCCAAGGCTGTCTACTATGCAAGCCTTCTTGAAAAGATATTCTGCAACAAAGAGCAGTCAGTGCTTAGCTTCACAAGAAGTGCAGAAATGCTAGACTTTCATTGAAAGTGGAAGAGTGCCCCCCTTGACTTTATACAATAGGCAGGTCGAAACTATGTCTAAGAGCTATCCTATTAAAGCAACTTTTCTTAAGCTCTACAAAGCTGCAACATCCCTCTGTGCGGGAGGCAGGACATCAAACGAGAAATTGTTCAACTGTGGGGCACAAATCCTTGTCTGATTAACACGTAAAAGGGAACTTTCACTAACCATGGAGGGAAGAGCTGTTTGAAGTTGGTAAAAAGAGCAGCTATGGCAACTTACTATGGGGGGCTGTGAGTCTGACAGGAATGGAAAAATCCTCCTGACCAAAGGCAGCAGGACTGTTACCTTCACTTGGGAAGAGGGACTTTGCTAGACAATACCTGGTACTGGGCCGTGGGGGAAGGTAGGAGCAGTCACTTTGACCTGAGTCTCTAGCAGCTTTTGTGACGCTTGGCAGGGAGTTGAGTCCTGGCCATCCCGGTCTGAAACATTCTAGACCAGTCAGTATTTTAATAAACCATGGTTCAGGCATGAGCTGGACCTTTGGGGGCCAACAGATGGCAGGAAAGCTCCTGTTTGCCCGTACGAGGCCCAATAGGAAGAACCCAGGAATTTGGCCAATTACTCATCTCACATCTCCAAGACCCCATATGACTATTGTGATTAAAAATGTTCCCTGCCATGTGTTCCAATTAAAAAAAATTAGAGGTATCCCTAGAGTGGGAGAAAAGTCTGAATGCAAACTTTTCTGTAAATTCTCACTGTAGGGTTTTTTGGTGCAAGGTGGAGGAAGGAGTTAGTGAGGCATTTCTAAGGGCTGGGTTGTATCATAACCTGAGTTCGATTTTTCACTTTACCTGTTAAAACAGCTCTGTTTTGCTAATATCTTGTAAGAAATCAGCTAACATTTGTTTTCCTCTTTTTAATTTTCTATCAGTTGCTTATGATGCATCTTTAGATGCTATCATTTCCAGTACAACCAGCAATACAAATACCGTGGTGCTGGCTTGGAGAGAGAAATCAAAACAACATCTTAAAATGACATCCTTCAGCATTGCCCAGGGCATTCATGCTTTTGATTACCACTCTCGGCTCAATTTACTTGGTATGTGAAATAAATCATGATAACTATGAGGGCCTCGTACATAGTCTGGGTTGCACATTCGTATGCAAGGAACCTCTCCACCTTGTTGCTTTATTGCTAGAGAGAGCAACTCAAGCAGCTCACATTTCATTGCCTGAGATTGTCTGAAAATGATGCATGACGATGTGTGGTGTTTGTGAATTATTTGGGGATAAAAATATGTGAAAGTGACCCAATGCTTTCAGGAGCCTCTTTATTAGAATTGGTGGGGGGTATAAAATAATACAGAGAAGGAAGACATTTTGTGCAGCATCTGCCATCCTGCCATCTTCCTAACACCACCAAATGCTCAACCCAAACCAATACATCATTTTTATTGCTAACACGCACACCCACACACATACACACACTTTCACTCACACACAAACAAGTGAGAGCTGCAAAATGTAGAATGTTTTTCAAATCACTGTTCAGAATATAACCGCCAACCTTTTTTTGAAAAATTTTAGGTTACCTCAACTTTAGTTTACTAAAGGGGAGTTCTTTTGCTAGAAAAAAGTATATTTTAATTGGGGGAATATAAAGATTTGTTAGCATTAACTGCTTAAATGAAATATTTAGGCATTTTGAAAACTGAAAAAATGGCATATGTGATAGTTTTCAGCATTATGAAAAGTGGAGTTGTAGATGTATTATTGAAAATTTAATAGGGTAGAAACAGAGAACATACATAGCCTACAGAATGGGTCATATTCACTCTCATTCAATAACTGTCATTCATGTACACAGTATTGATATCAGCTAGGGGGCTGGCTCCCTGAAATTCCCAACAATAGTAGCTGGTGATCATGGTAAAGGATGCCTTAACATGGACTCAGGAATATGCCAACATGAAACTTTCAAGGAGCATTGTAAATTTATTAGAGAGAGCTTGGAGAGGTTGGTGAACTGAGTTGGCAAGAACCCAGATATTAACCATTTCATTGATTGATTAATTCTTTCAATCCCTGCATATCCAGTGGTACTTTGTATCTATTATAGTGCTGGAAAATAAGAGTGAATAAGCTCAGCTCCACAGTCTGCCTCCAAATAAGGAACAACAAAGAGTGCTATACTGAATGTCTACAAACTTGAAAAAGCTCTATACCCTCTGCTCTTGAAATGCTCTATGAATATAACCAAATCCTGTTTGAAAATACTTTATACTCTCAATAAAGCTGGTCAAAAGTATGTTTTTGCTGCTTGCTGTCTCGTGAATACTTGATTATGTATTGTTTTTTTATATTTTTAAATTAACCTGGGAACTGTAAATATTCTTTTAGTTCTTTCTTCCTCCTGGCATAACGTTGACACTGTCCACACTCCCTGGCTGTATAGGTTACAGGGGGGAAACAAAAGAACCAGGAAGGCAGATTCTGTCCCTCCTAGGTAGGCTGCTGTTGCCTTCTCAATATGACTGTAGTTTTTCTTTCACCTCATGCATAACTCATCCTCCATGCTCCCTCCATTATAAACATTTCCATTGACAGACACATCCTTGCTAGCCTGGGCTACTTGGACATTGCTGAAAGACTTCTCTTTCTTCAAGACAGGGTACATTAATTTTCACCAGAAGACATTTATCAATCTACAGATAGATGATAAACTAATTTTAAAAACAAAATGTAGTTGGTTACTCATGTTATTAAAGACTTTTTTTCTTTCTAATTCTCACTAGCAACTGCTGGCATTAACAATAAAGTTTGCCTTTGGAATCCTTACGTTGTCTCTAAGCCAGTTGGTGTCCTTTGGGGTCATTCTGCCAGTGTAATAGCTGTCCAGTTCTTTGCTGAAAGAAAACAACTTTTCAGCTTCTCCAAAGATAAAGTAAGTAATGTTGCACCTTTAATTTATTTAGTTCTGCCTCCCTACCTCCTACTTAGAGCTGCAATAGGTCCTGAATTTCTCTGAAAGGTGGTGTATATTTTAAAAATATACTAGGTAATTACTGTGTCTCTGGAAATATATATTTGGGAAAGGTATTGATTGAGGGGTACTTTACAATAGTCTTGGTAAATGAACAAAAATATTTCATTAAAACAGTTTTTTCAAACCATGTGTTCTTGAATTTGATTATTATTATTGTGTATTCTATATGTCACACCTTATTAGTTTCTAAAGTTTTCACTAACTCAGTAGAAAAAAAAATGGAGATGGGAATGAGGAAAGGTTGTTTTGGTATGATATTGAATAGGCATAGGCCGTTAGCTACTGTTGCTTTGATATTGAAGAGGCTTAGTTAATTAGAAATCAGAGTTAATCTGAAGAATACCAAGAGCATTAAGATCATTTAAACGAAGTACTATCAGTCCATTTCTATTTGATGGTATTGATATGGTAACAAGGACATGGTACTTGGGCCTGATAGACCAGGTTGAACCCTGACCACATTACATCTTACTTATGTTCACTTAGACACATTTATTTTTTTGTGCTTTGGGTGCAAGTTTACAGAGCATATTTGTTTCTCCTTAAACAGTTAATACACAAATTTTTTTGTGACATTGGTTGCCAACTCTGCTATATATTGACACTCTCCCCTTTTCCACCCCAGTTTCCCTGTTTCCATTCATACAGTTTTCCCGTCCATTCCTGCCTTCTCGTCTTTGCTTTTGGGCTGGTGTAAACGTTTAGTCTCGTGTACATGATTGAACTATGAATCACGTTCCTCATGTTTGTTATTGTTTGCCCTATAGACCTGTCTAATCTTTGGCTAAAGGGTGAGCCTAGGGAGAGACTTCAGTACTGAGTTAAAATGGCATCCGGGGGGGGCGGAGCCAAGATGGCGGACTAGGCAGACGCTACCTCGGATCCCTCTTACAACAAAGACACGGAAAAACAAGTGAATCGATCACATACATAACAATCTACGAACCCTGAATAACAAACACAGATTTAGAGACAGAGAACGAACTAATACAGGGAAGCAGCGATTGTTTTCAGAGCCTGGAGCCAGCGTACCAGTCAGGTACGGCACAAGCACAGAGAGCTGCTCCACCCCCTTGAACTAACCCCAGGAGGGGGACCAGCCGGTTCCGCGGGCGGCGTGGGACGCAGCCGGTAGAAGAAGTCCCCGGGACGCAGTGACTGGTCTTGGAACGGGGAGAGCAGCATCCCAGCCAGGGAAACATCCCGCTGGGATTTGGACTGGACGCAGTTTCCCAGTGATGGCTCGGAGACAACAATCCATATCAAACCACTTAAAGAAGCAGACCATGACAGCTTCTCCAACCCCCCAAACAAAAGAATCAAAATCTTTCCCAAATGAAGATACAATCCTGGAATTATCAGATACAGAATATAAAAAACTAATTTACAGAATGCTTCAAGACATCACAAACGAAATAAGGCAAACTGCAGAAAAAGCCAAGGAACACACGGATAAAACTGTTGAAGAACTCAAAAAGATTATTCAAGAACATAGTGGAAAAATTAAAAAGTTGCAAGAATCCATAGAGAGACAGCATGTAGAAATCCAAAAGATTAACAATAAAATTACAGAATTAGACAACGCAATAGGAAGTCAGAGGAGCAGACTCGAGCAATTAGAATGCAGACTGGGACATCTGGAGGACCAGGGAATCGACACCAACATAGCTGAAAAAAAATCAGATAAAAGAATTTAAAAAAATGAAGAAACCCTAAGAATCATGTGGGACTCTATCGAGAAGGATAACTTGCGAGTGATTGGAGTCCCAGAACAGGGAGGGGGGACAGGAAACACAGAGAAAATAGTTGAAGAACTCCTGACAGAAAACTTCCCTGACATCATGAAAGACGAAAGGATATCTATCCAAGATGCTCATCGAACCCCATTTAAGATTCATCCAAAAAGAAAAACACCAAGACATATTATCATCAAACTCGCCAAAACCAAAGATAAAGAGAAAATTTTAAAAGCAGCCAGGGAGAAAAGAAAGGTTTCCTTCAAGGGAGAATCAATAAGAATAAGTTCAGACTACTCGGCAGAAACCATGCAGGCAAGAAGGGAATGGGACGACATATACAGAACACTGAAGGAGAAAAACTGCCAACCAAGGATCATATATCCAGCAAAACTCTCTCTGAAATATGAAGGAGAAATTAAGATATTTACAGATAAACACAAGTTTAGAGAATTTGCAAAAACCAAACCAAAGCTCCAAGAAATACTAAAGGATATTATTTGGTCAGAGAACCAATAATACCAGATATCAGCACAACACAAGGTCACAGAGCAGAGCATCCTGATGTCAACTCAGATAGGGAAATCACAAAAACAAACAAATTAAGATTAATTAAAAAAAAAATACACACAACAGGGAATCATGGAAGTCAATAGGTAAAAGATCACAACAATCAAAAAGAGGGACTAAATACAGGAGGCATTGAACTGCCATATGGAGAGTGATACAAGGCGATATAGAACAATACAAGTTAGGTTTTTACTTAGAAAAATAGGGGTAAATTATAAGGTAACCACAAAAAGGTATAACAACTCTATAACTCAAGATAAAAGCCAAGAAAAACGTAACGACTCAACTAACATAAAGCCAAACACTATGAAAATGATGATCTCACAATTTACTAAGAAAAACGCCTCAGCACAAAAAAGTATGTGGAAAAATGAAATTGTCAACAACACACATAAAAAGGCATCAAAATGACAGCACTAAAAACTTATTTATCTATAATTACGCTGAATGTAAATGGACTAAATGCACCAATAAAGAGACAGAGAGTCACAGACTGGATAAAGAAACACGATCCATCTATATACTGCCTACAAGAGACACACCTTAGACTTAGAGACACAAACAAACTAAAACTCAAAGGATGGAAAAAAATATATCAAGCAAACAATAAGCAAAAAAGAAGAGGAGTAGCAATATTAATTTCTGACAAAATAGACTTTAGACTTAAATCCACCACAAAGGATAAAGAAGGACACTATATAATGATAAAAGGGACAATTGATCAGGAAGACATAACCATATTAAATATTTATGCACCCAATGACAGGGCTGCAAGATACATAAATCAAATTTTAACAGAATTGAAAAGTGAGATAGACACCTCCACAATTATAGTAGGAGACTTCAACACACCACTTTCGGAGAAGGACAGGACATCCAGTAAGAAACTCAATAGAGACACGGAAGATCTAATTACAACAATCAACCAACTTGACCTCATTGACTTATACAGAACTCTCCACCCAACGGCTGAAAAGTATACTTTTTTTTCTAGTGCACATGGAACATTCTCTAGAATAGACCACATATTAGGTCATAAAACAAACCTTTGCAGAGTCCAAAACATCGAAATATTACAAAGCATCTTCTCAGACCACAAGGCAATAAAACTAGAGATCAATAACACAAAAACTAGGGAAAAGAAATCAAATACTTGGAAAATGTACAATACCCTCCTGAAAAAAAGACTGGGTTATAGAAGACATCAAGGAGGGAATAAGGAAATTCTTAGAAAGCAATGAGAATGAAAATACTTCCTATCAAAACCTCTGGGACACAGCAAAAGCAGTGCTCAGAGGCCAATTTATATCAATAAATGCACACATACAAAAAGAAGAAAGAGCCAAAATCAGAGAACTGTCCCTACAACTTGAACAAATAGAAAGTGAGCAACAAAAGAATCCATCAGGCACCAGAAGAAAACAAATAATAAAAATTAGAGCTGAACTAAATGAATTAGAGAACAGAAAAATAATTGAAAGAATTAACAAAGCCAAAAGCTGGTTCTTTGAAAAAATTAACAAAATTGATAAACCATTGGCTAGACTGACTAAAGAAATATAGGAAAGGAAACAAACAACCCGAATAAGAAACGAGAAGGACCACATCACAACAGAACCAAATGAAATTAAAAGAATCATTTCAGATTATTATGAAAAATTGTACTCTAACAAATTTGAAAACCTAGAAGAAATGGATGAATTCCTGGAAAAACACTACCTACCTAAACTAACACATTCAGAAGTAGAACAACTAAATAGACCCATAACAAAAAAAGAGATTGAAACGGTAATCAAAAAACTCCCAAGAAAAAAAAGCCCCGGCCCGGACGGCTTCACTGCAGAGTTCTACCAAACTTTCAGAGAAGAGTTAACACCACTACTTCTGAAGGTATTCCAAAGCACAGAAAATGACGGAATACTACCCAACTCATTCTATGAAGCCACCATCTCCCTGATACCAAAACCAGGTAAAGACATTACAAAAGAAGAAAATTATAGACCTATATCCCTCATGAACATAGATGCAAAAATCCTCAACCAAATTCTAGCCAATAGAATCCAACAACACATCAAAAAAATAATTCACCATGATCAAGTGGGATTTATACCAGGTATGCAAGGCTGGTTTAATATCAGAAAAACCATTAATGTAATCCATCACACAAATAAAACAAAAGACAAAAACCACATGATCTTATCAATTGATGCAGAAAAGGCATTTGACAAAGTCCAACACCCATTTATGATAAAAACTCTTACCAAAATAGGAATTGAAGGAAAATTCCTAAACATAATAAAGGGCATCATGCAAAGCCAACAGCCAATATCACTCTAAATGGAGAGAACCTGAAAGCATTTCCCTTGAGAACGGGAACCAGACAAGGATGCCCTTTATCACCGCTCTTATTCAACATCGTGCTAGAAGTCCTAGCCAGGGCAATTAGACTAGATAAAGAAATAAAGGGTATCCGGATTGGCAAGGAAGAAGTAAAGTTATCACTATTTGCAGATGACATGATTATATACACAGAAAACCCTAAGGAATCCTCCAGAAAACTACTGAAACTAATAGAAGAGTTTGGCAGAGTCTCAGGTTATAAAATAAACATACAAAAATCACTTGGATTCCTCTACATCAACAAAAAGAACACCAAAGAGGAAATAACCAAATCAATACCATTCACAGTAGCCCCCAAGAAGATAAGATATTTAGGAATAAATCTTACCAAGGATGTAAAAGACCTATACAAAGAAAACTACAAAGCTCTACTACAAGAAATTCAAAAGGACATACTTAAGTGGAAAAACATACCTTGCTCATGGATAGGAAGACTTAACATAGTAAAAATGTCTATTCTACCAAAAGCCATCTATACATTTAATGCACTTCCGATCCAAATTCCAATGTCATATTTTAAGGGGATAGAGAAACAAATCACCAACTTCATATGGAAGGGAAAGAAGCCCCGGATAAGCAAAGCATTACTGAAAAAGAAGAAGAAAGTGGGAGGCCTCACTTTACCTGATTTCAGAACCTATTATACAGCCACAGTAGTCAAAACATCCTGGTACTGGTACAACAACAGGCACATAGACCAATGGAACAGAATTGAGAACCCAGACATAGATCCATCCACGTATGAGCAGCTGATATTTGACAAAGGACCAGTGTCAATTAATTGGGGAAAAGAAAGCCTTTTTAACAAATGGTGCTGGCATAACTGGATATTCATTTGCAAAAAAATGAAACAGGACCCATACCTCACAGCATGCACAAAAACTAACTCCAAGTGGATCAAAGACCTAAACATAAAGACTAAAACGATAAAGATCATGGAAGAAAAAATTGGGACAACCCTAGGAGCCCTAATACAAGGCATAAACAGAATACAAAACATTACCAAAAATGATGAAGAGAAACCCGATAACTGGGAGCTCCTAAAAATCAAACACCTATGCTCATCTAAAGACTTCACCAAAAGAGTAAAAAGACCACCTACAGACTGGGAAAGAATTTTCAGCTATGACATCTCCGACCAGCGCCTGATCTCTAAAATCTACATGATTCTGTCAAAACTCAACCACAAAAAGACAAACAACCTAATCAAAAATTGGGCAAAGGATATGAACACACATTTCACTAAAGAAGATATTCAGGCAGCCAACAGATACATGAGAAAATGCTCACGATCATTAGCCATTAGAGAAATGCAAATTAAAACTATGATGAGATTCCATCTCACACCAGCAAGGCTGGCATTAATCCAAAAAACACAAAATAATAAATGTTGGAGAGGCTGCGGAGAGATTGGAACTCTCATACACTGCTGGTGGGAATGTAAAATGGTACAACCACTTTGGAAATCTACCTGGTGTTATCTTAAACAGAACTACCATACAACCCAGAAATCCTCGGAATTTACCCTAGAGATACAAGAGCCTTCATACAAACAGATATATGTACACCCATGTTTATTGCAGCTCTGTTTACAATAGCAAAAAGTTGGAAGCAACCAAGGTGTCCATCAACGGATGAATGGGTAAATAAATTGTGGTATATTCACACAATGGAATACTACGCACCGATAAAGAACAGTGACGAATCTGTGAAACATTTCATAACATGGAGGAACCTGGAAGGCATTATGCTGAGCGAAATTAGTCAGAGGCAAAAGGACAAATATTGTATAAGACCACTATTATAAGATCTTGAGTAATAGTAAACCTGAGAAGAACACATACTTTTGTGGTTACGAGGGGGGGAGGGAGGGAGGGTGGGAGAGGGTTTTTTATTGATTAATCAGTAGATAAGAAATGCTTTAGGTGAAGGGAAAGACAATACTCAATACATGGAAGGTCAGCTCAATTGGACTGGACCAAAAGCAAAGAAGTTTCCGGGATAAAATGAATGCTTCAAAGGTCAGCGGAGTGGGGGCGGGGGTCTGGGGAACATGGTTTGAGGGGACTTCTAAGTCAATTGGCAAAATAATTCTATTATGAAATCATTCTGCATCCCACTTTGAAATGTGGCGTCTGGGGTCTTAAATGCTAACAAGCGGCCATCTAAGATGCATCAATTGGTCTCAACCCACCTGGAGCAAAGGAAAATGAAGAACACCAAGGCCACACGACAACTAAGAGCCCAAGAGACAGAAAGGGCCACATGAACCAGAGACCTACATCATCCTGAGACCAGAAGAACTAGGTGGTGCCCGGCCACAATCGATGACTGCCCTGACAGGGAGCACAGCAGAGGACCCCTGAGAGAGCAGGAGATCAGTGGGATACAGACCCCAAATTCTTATAAAAAGACCAAACTTGATGGTCTGACTGAGACTAGAGGAATCCCGGCGGCCATGGTCCCCAGACCTTCTGTTGGCACAGAACAGGAACCATCCCCGAAGACAACTCATCAGACATGAAAGGGACTGGTCAGCGGGTGGGAGAGAGACGCTGATGAAGAGTGAGCTAATTATATCAGGTGGACACTTGAGATTGTGTTGGCAACTCTTGTCTGGAGGGGGGATGGGAGGATAGAGAGAGAGAGAAGCTGGCAAAATTGTCACGAAAGGAGAGACTGAAAGGGCTGACTCAAGAAGGGGAGAGCAAGTGGGAGTAGGGAGTGAGATGTATGTAAACTTATATGTGACAGACTGATTGGATTTGTAAACGTTCACTTGAAGCTTAATAAAAGTTAATAAAAAAAAGAAAAAAAAAATGCCAAAAAAAAAAAAAAAAAAAAATGGCATCCAGGGTCCATACTCTTGGGATTTTTCCAGTCTTTGTCAGAACAGGAAGTCTGGTCTTTTTTTTTTCTTTTTTGAGAATTTCAATTTTGTTGTACATTTTCCTCCGGCTCTGTCCAGGACCCTCTATTAGTCCTTTAGAATAATCTTTCCCTTGTGCCTTTGGTTTTCTTCATTCTCCTTTGCTCTAGCTGAATAGGACCAGTAGGTGTATCTTAGATGGCCACTTGCAGGCTTTTAAAACCCCAGGTGCCGCTCACCACAGTCAGATGTAGAACATTTTCTTTGCAAGCTATGTTATGCCAATTGAGCTAGATGTCCCCTGAGACCATCGTCCCCACCCCTCAGCTTAGTAGTTTGGTCCCTAGGGGAGTTTGGATGTGTCTGTGAAGCTTGTATGACTTTGCCTTGGCCAAGTTTTGTGCTGACTTCACCAGTATTGTGTACTGTCTTACCCTTCACCAAAGTTACATCTGCTATCTAGTTAATATTTTTCTCTCCCCGTCCTTCTCCTCCCTCATAACCATTAAAGATTTTTTCTTTCTGTGCGTAAATCTTTTCTTGAGTTTTTATAATAGTGGTCTTATACAGTATTTGTCCTTTTGTGATTGACTTATTTCCCTTAGCATACTGCCCTCCATATTCAATTGCGTTGTGAGATGTTCTTTCATCATGCTCTCTATCATTGCATAGAATCCCATTGTGTGTGTGCTCCATAGTTTTTTTTATCCAGTCATCTGTTGAAGGACACTTAGATTGTTTCCAGCTTTTTGCTACTGTGAATAATGCTGCAGTGAAAATGGGTGTGCCTATGTCTATTCATGTGATGACTCTTATTTCTCTAGGATATATTCCTAAGAGTGAATTGCTGGATTGTATGGTATTTCTATTTCTAGCTTTTTAAGGATGTGCCATATCGTTTTCCAAAATAGTTGCACTGTTTTATATTCCCACCAGCAGTGCGTGAGAGTTCCAATGCTCCCGCAACCTCTCCAACATTTGTTATATTCTGTTTTTTTGATTCGTGCCGGTAATGTCAGGGTGAGATGGTATCTCATAGTAGTTTTGATTTGCATTTATCTAATGGCTAGTGATCACGAGCATTTCCTTACATGTCTCTTTGCCATCTGAGTGTGTTCTTTGGTGAAGTGTCTGTTCATATCCTTTGCACATTTTTTAACTGGATTATTTGCTTCTTGTTGTAGAGGTGTTGGATTTTCCTGGGAATTTTAGAGATTAGATCTTTGTGAGATATGTCATAGCCGAATTTTCTTTCCCAGACTGTAGGTTCTCTTTTTACTCTTTCAGTGAAGTCTTTTGATGAACATAAATGTTTAATTTTTAGAAGATCCCAGTTGTCTAACTTACCCTCTGGTGTTTGTATATCGTTAGTTATGGTATATATCCTATTTATGCTGTATATTAGGGCCTCTAGCATTGACCCTCTTTTTTCTTCCATGATCTTTATACTTTGGGTTTTATATTCAGGTCTTTGATCCATTTTGAGTCAGTTTTTGTGTATGGTGTGAGGTATGGGCTCTGTTTCATTTTTTACAGAGGGACATCTAGTTTCACTAGCACCATTTGTTAAAAAGACTGTCTTTGCCCCATTTAATAGACTTTGGACATTTTTCAAAGATCAGGTGACTGTAGGTAGATGGATTTACATTTGGCTTCCCAATTCTATCCCATTGGTCAAGGTGTCTGTCGTTGTACCAGTATCAGGCCATTTTGAGTATCATAGCTGTATAGTAGGTTCTGAAGTCAGGTAGTGTGAGGCCTCCTACTTTGTTCTTCTCCAGTAATGCTTGCTTATCTGGGGCCTCTTTTCTTTGCATATAAACTTGATGATTAGTTTTTCCATTTGTTAAAGAATACTGTTGGTATTTGGATCGGGATTGCATTGTATTTGTAGATTACTTTGGGTAGAATTGACATTTTCACAATGTTTAGTCTACCTATCCCTGAGCATGGTCTCTTTTACCATTCATGTATGTCTTTTCTGGTTTCTTGAAGTAGTTTTTTGTAGTGTTCTTTGTATAGGTCTCTTATGTCCCTGGTTGGATTTATTCCTTTCTGTTTTATTTTTTAAGGGACTATTATAAATGGTATTGCTTTCCTGATTTCCTTTTTGTAGTTCTCTCTTTTTTAATCTATAACTTTGCTGTATTATTTATTTATTTTTATTGTGTTTTAGATGAAGGTTTACAGAGCAAATTAGTTTCTTGTAGTTCTCTTTATTGGTGTATAGGACTCTAACTGATTTTTGTATGGTTATCTTGTATCTAGCTAGTCTGCTGAATCTTTCTATTATTTCCAGTAGTTTTCTTGTGGAGTCTTTAGGGTTCTCTATGTATAGTATCACATCATCCATGAATAGGGATAGTTTTACTTCTTCCATGTGCACTAGAAAAGAATGCTTTTCTTCCCCATTCATTTAGTGCTTCAGCCATACCAAACTATTGACTGTTCCCATCACGCTGCCCCATAGCTTTGCATTATGGCCTTCTTTTTGCCTTCAATTCCATCTCCTACATGATCAATTAACAAATGCCTGTTTATCCACCAGGTCTCAGTTTTTTTTGTTTTTTAGTTTTTCATGCTCACCTAGGTATTTCTCTGCACACATGTTGTACCTTGTGTGTCCCTCTTTTGAGCATGTATTATTTTCTAATTGTTGCTTTATCTTTTCAGCTTGTATTATTGGTTTTATTGCAATACTTGGTACCTTGTAGTGTTGGTTCAATGATTATTTATTGGCAGCTCAAAGTGAATACACATTACTGCAAAATTTTGGATCATTGGTAGTCCAGAGAAAGGCAGTTTTACAAATGTATAAAGTACCAAAGAAGAATTCAGAGTGAAACCTTTTATGATACCCTAGTTAGATTTAGTGTTTCTGTTTTTTTAGCCCTTTGTTATTTATCAGAGTCTGACTTGGATCCTAGATACATCATATCTTTTACTAGATTTTGAGTGCTTGAAGGCAAGGCTTATTTGCTGAATTCATCTTTGTGTCTTCCAGCACCTAGCACATATTAATGTACATTAAACACATACTGAATATAATGCATGAAATAGTATAACTATCAAGTAAATGATAGGATTCATGAGATTAGGGACTGTCTTTCTTGGATCCTGCCATACTCATTAAAAAAAACAAACGCATCGCCATTAAGTTGATTCCTGTTCAGAGTGACATTATGTGTTACGGAGTTGAACTTTTCCATGGGGTTTTCTTGGCTGTAATCTTTATGGAAGCAGATCACCAGGGCCTTATTCCATGGTGATGCTGAGTGGGTTTGAACTGCCAACCTTTAGTTTAGTACTTGTCTTAGGCTGGGTTCTCTAGAGAAGCAAAACCAGTAAAGCATATAAAGATATATAGGGAGAGATTTATATCAAGGAAATGGCTCACATGATTGTAGAGGTTAGAAAGTCACAAGTCTGTGAGTCAGACTGGAGGCTTTTCCTGGCTCATAGGCTGTGGAGACCAATAAATCCCAAGATCTGAGCTCAAGTCCCCAAAACTGGAGGTCAGGTGAACAGGAGCTAGGTGCAGGATCCAGAGTGAGCAGAGGCCCATGAGCTTTGCCAGAAAGGCCACTTATATTGGATGCAGGCCACAGCCCCAAAGAAACTCCCTCTCAACTGACTGGCTTCTCACGGCAGATTCCATCATGGAGGTGATCACATTATGTCAGATCTCCTCATGGAGGTGATTGCATCATTATACTACTGCCAAACTATGTCATAACTCCAAACTCCTGAGAATAATGGCCAGCCAAGTTGACACACAACCTTAATGATCACCGTAGTCAAGCACAGACTGCACCACCCAGGGACCTCTACCATAACCACAGTAGGTCCTTAATAAATCTTCATTAAATGACTGAATCTTTATCAGACATAAATATGAAACAAATATCAGAGGCTTATCATAAGAGTCCCATGAAAAGTTTTATAATTTTAAAAGCAAGTCAAAAAATATCCTTCAAGTCAGAATTGGTTGTATACAGCTATTATCAGTGTTAAGACTACCTGGCCTCTTCCAAAAGCAGTTTTATCTGTTTTTGTTCTGAATTCCAAAACTTTACATTATAATAAAGCTTGCCATGCTGTCTTTCAAGTTAGTCTAAATCCATCTCACTTTTATAAATGCGTGATCTCAGTCTTTATGTCTTCACAAAAACAACAGACTTCTGCTATCAGGTTAAGTCTTCCCTTTATTGCCATAAAATTCTTTTGATATTATCTAGGGCTGGGGCTAAGTTAGAGAACAGGGAAAATGTTAGTTTTTCAAAGAGCCTTTGATTGAACCATGTTTTGGCCAATGAGTTGCTGAGTTAGAGGATTTGCAAACAAAAGCAATTTAGATTTTAGTAATTTCCTCCAAAAATTATCTGAAATTCCAGTTATTTTTTTGAAAGACTGTGATATTGTCACTTTTCAGTGATGATTAAACAATGAATGTATACCTATAGAATTTGGTATCATACTAAATAGTCCAACTGCATTTTGCTTTGGACTCCTGTACCATTTCTCTTAAGAACGCAGTCACTGGTGGCAAGGCACTGCTGGGAACAAGTGACTTTGTCATTTGAAGGAGGAACCACCATGGGGAGTAAAAGGATTTTCAAAGCCTAGGGGCAGTCTCTCAGCTGGGGGTTAACAGTCCAACCAGTGAGTTTGAATTGACTTCTCTTGCTCCTAACTCTTCTCTTCTGGGTTACTAATCCTGATTTAGCCACCAGAATCAGATAAGTGTTTCTAACTTAATCCTTATTTGTTTGAGATTCTGATTTTTCCCAGAACCTGGCTTTTATATTGTACATCCATGACTGGTAAGGAAAATACGAAATCAGATTTTGTGTTGGTTACTACATCTTACCTGTTTTTTTTTTTATTTCCTTTTTCCTTTTCCTTACCTTCTCTCATCTACTTCCATCTGCCTACCTAGAAGCAAAGTATTTCATTTTGTTTAAATTACACAAGTAATTTGATTAATGCAGTCATAAAAATTACTAGTATAGAGGAGCATATAGAGAAAAAGTGAATAACCCTCTTGCTTACGTCCTCATCTAATCACATTGCTGTCCCAAGAAATATTTATTATTAACATTTGACGTACATCTTCTCATACTGTTTTGTTACATATTTAAAGTATTATATGTTAATATAATATGTTATTATAAGTAACATCCTGTGTGTGTACAACTACAAAAAACAACTACAGGGTAGTACTTGTTAATTTTTATGAAAATGGAATCACATTCTACGTATTTTCCTCCAACTTGCTTTTCCCTAAACAATATCTCTGGGAGATACTTCTACGTGAGGATACATACACGTGTCTTTTTACCTGCTACATAGTAATTCATGGTATGTTGTTGTTAGGTGCCATTGAATCAGTTTTGACTCATAGCGATGCTATGTACGTCCGAACAAACCACTGCCTGGTACTGCACCATCCTCACAATCTTTGCTATGTTTGAGCCCTTTGTTGCAGCCACACTGTCAATCCATCTCATTGAGGGTCTTCCTCTTTTTTGCTGACCCTCTACTTTACCAAGCATGGTGTCCTTCTCCAGGAATTGGTCCTGACAACATGTCCAAAGTACATGAGACAAAGCCTCACCATCCTCACTTCTACAGAGCATTATGGCTGTACTACTTCCAAGACAGATTTGTTTGTTTTTCTGGCAGTCCACAGTATACTCAATATCCTTTGCCAACACCATAATTCAAAGGCATCTGTTCTTTTTTGGTCTTCCTTATTCATTGTCCAGCTTTCACATGCATACGAGGTGATCGAAAATACCATTGCTTGGGTCAGGTACACCTTAGTCCTCAAAGTGACATCTTTGCTTTGCAACACTTCGAAAAGAGGTCTTTTGCAGCTGATTTGCTCAATGCAATACATTGTTCTATTTCTTTACTGTTGCTTCCATGGGCATTGAATTGGTATTCTGTCAATTCTTGGAGGGTTGTTTTTTGCCAGTCCCTTCATTGTAGCTTGGATTTCTTCTTTCACTACCATCAAGAGATCATATGCTACCCCCTGAAGTGGTTGAATGTTGACCAGTTCTTTTGATGCTTCCTGTGTCATTCAATATTTTGTCCATAGAATCCTTCAGTATTGCAACTTGAGACTTGAACTTTTTCTTCATTTATTTCAGCTTGAGAAATGCCAAGCACGTTCTTCCCTTTTGTTTTCTAAGTCCCGCTCTTTGTACATTTCATTACAATACTTTACCTTCTCAAGCTGTCTGTTGAAACCTTCTGTTCGGCTCTTTTACATGATCGTTTCTTCTGCTCATTTTAGCTACTCTAGGTCCAAGAGGAAGTTTCAGAGTCCCTTCTGACATCCATTTTGCTCCTTTCTTTTTTTCCTGTCTTTTTAAATTTGTGGTATGGATGACCATAATTTGTGTATTAAATCACCTACTGATTCAAAGAGATATTGTTTCTAATTTTTACTATTATAAACCAACTATGATAAATACATCCACATACACACACACACATCTCTGAGTTCTCATAAGAGAGTTTCTTCAAATAACTCATAAAAATGATGCTGTTGGTTCAACAGTCATGCATTTTTTAACAGCATTTTCATAAATATTTCCTGTTCTGAATTCAGAAATGTTGTATCATTTGGTACACTCATTAAAGGTGTATAAAGATAGCTGTTTCTCCACATTCTTATTAACAATGGGTACAAAAATATGCTCTCTTTTTGGTTAATCTCATGCACAAAAAATTAGTGTGATGATTTCAAAATAATATTCCTTAGGCATTTTCATATTCTGTTTTTTGTACATTACCTGATCATGACCTTTATCTTTATTTTTATACTGGATTCCTTTTCTTATTGATTTGTAGTAGTTTGAAAAATTGCTTAGTTATCCTTTGTTTAGTATATACATTGCAAATATTTTACCCTTTTCTGGCATACATCTGTTAACTTTGTTTATGTAATTTTTCTCATTTGAAAGTTTCTAATCTTTATGAAGTTGAGTCTATAAAATGATTTTCTTTATGATTCTGGATTTTGGGTTTATTTTAGGAATGTCTTTGCCACCTCACATTTATAAAAATATTTTCTGCTGATTTTTTTCTATTGCCGATTTTAATGTTTTTTTCTTGCATTTCGCTTTGCAGTTTATTTTTGTGTAAAGTGTTTTGTTTGTGTGTTTTACAATTAGATATCCAAGATCATTTTTCAATAATTAGCTTCTGCCGTTGGTTTGAAATGGCACTGTTAACATAAACTAAATTACTATACATACATGAATTTGTTTCTATGACCTTTTATTTTTTCTACTAATCTACTTGCCTTTTCCTGCACTAACATACCACTGTTTAACCATCAAAGCTATAGTGTATGTTCTGGTATCTGGTAAGGTAATTCTATTGGACAAATCTGCTGCAAAAGACCTCTTTCAAGCGTTAAAAAGTAAAGATGTCACTTTGAGGACGAGGGCACACCTGGCCAAAGCCATGGCATTTTCAATCACCTCATATGCATGCAAAGCTGGACAATGAATAAAGACCAAAGAAGGATTGATGCCTTTGAATTATGGTGTTGTCGAAGAATATTGAATATACTGTGAAGTGCCAGAAGAACAAATAAATCTGTCTTGGAAGAAGTACAGCCAGAATGCTCCTTAGAATCGAACATAATGAGACTTCATCTCACATACAGGAGGTATCAGTCCCTAGAGAAGGACATCATGCTTGGTAAAGTACAGGGTCAGGAGAAAAGAGGAAGACTCTCAATGAGATGGATTGACACAGTGACTGCAACAATGAGCTCAAACATAGCAAAAATTGTGAGGATGGCGCAGGACCAGACAGTGTTTCTTTCTGTTGTACATAGTGTCCCTGTGAGTCATAACTGACTTGATGGCACCCAACAACAACAACAACAAGACAATTCCTACTCACTGTTTTTCTTTTTCTTTTTTTAATTATCCCCTGCCATTTTATCCTTCCAGGTAAATTTCAGAATCCATAGTCTTATTGCATGAAAAACTCTATTACTATTTAGATTGAGGTTTCATTGGATTTGAGAATATTTGACATCTTTAAAATATTGAGAAATCAAATCTCATATTTCCCAGTTTATTCATTCTTTTAGTTGTTTTTCAGAAAAATTTCATGCACAGGTTTTTGTTTTTTTTTTTTTTTTCACATTCCTTACTCGGGTTTTTCTTCATATTTTAAGAGACATCCTTACTGTATTTCTGATTTAGTAGGGATGTTTCTAATTGAGGTGTGCTCACTGTCTATGTAACTCATAAAATGAATTTTTTTTTTTTCCTAAAACATTTTGTTTAACTGCCTGGTAATTTTGGGTAGTTTTTTTTTTTTTTTTGGTTACCTGCTTATTTGGAGGATTCTGCCTTTTGGCTCTTTAATTTCATACTTAATTATTTTATATTCTTGTCTATTAATTAGAATACCTGGAATCTTTGGTGATCTAAATCTGATATTTGCGATTTTGCTCATTTCCCCTCATGGTGACTTGTTTTCTTTTATATTTGGTTATCTTTTATTATTACCTCATAGTTTGCTTTGTTTAATCTGTAGGTGTTCTGAGTAACTAAACTGCCTTTCCTCCAGAGAGGATTTATGTTTGTCTCTGCAAGGGGAGGTGAGGAAAACTACTGTCCTAAGGTTACTATATTCTCCATCTCAATTGTTTAGTTTAACCTAAGAGTCTCCCTTTAAACTTTAAACCAAAAATATTCCCTGAAGTCTTCTTAAAACCAAACAATAGTCTAGCTTAACTGGTAAAAAATATTTTCCTTGAGCATTGTGCTCTTTTAAGAACTACCTGTAGGGGAGCCCTGGTGGCACAGTAGTTAATAGCTGGGTTCTAGCCAAATGGTTGGCAGTTCGAATCCACTCCTTTGAAACTCCATGGGGCAGTTCTACTCTGCCCTATGGGGTTGCTATGAGTCTAGAATCTCCTTGATGGCAGTGGGTTTGTTTTTTTTTTGTTATATGGGATCAAAGTGACAACAGCAACTTGAAAGATTAGATAGGACCCTTAGGGGGCAGTAACATTACCCATACGGTGAGAATGGTTGTACAACTTGAAGAATGTAATCAATGTCTTTGAATTGTACATGAAGAAATGGTTGAATTGGTGTATATTTTGCTGTGTATATCCTTAAAACAACAACAACAAAATAAGTAAAAAAATAAAAATAATAGAAAGAGTCTCGCTTTAATGCCCATACATTGCTGCTGGACCTATTCTTATATTCCTGCTTATAGTCCCTTACTCGACAGCACTGAGTTTTTTTTTTTTTTCAGTCCCTTCGTTTGTTTTGCTGGTCACTGCCCCTGTTTTAAGTTTATTTTTTTCTCTTTTTCCTTTTGGAAACTTGCAGATTGTCTCTATTCTCTAAAAACCTAGCAAGATGCCCCCCCAAAAAGAAAAAAATACAAACCCATTGCGGTCAAGTCGATTCCGACTTTTAGAGACTCTATAAGACAGAGTAGAACTGCCCCATAGGGTTTGCAAGGAGTGGCTGGTAGATCTGAACTGCTCACCTTTTGGTTGGTAGCCGAGCTCTTAACTATGTTTTATTCAGAGTTGTACTTCTTTGAAGGAGTCCTTGGGTGACATAAATAGTTAAGGGCTCAGCTGCTAACCAGAAGGTTGTCAATTCAAATCCACTCAGAGGCACCCTGGAAAAAAGGCCTGGTGATCTATTTATGAAATGATCACAGCCATTGAAAAACCTATGGAGCACAGTTCTACTTGTGAGTCAAAATCGACTTGATGGCAATGAATTTTTTTTGTTTGTTTTGTTCCTTGAAGCAGAAGGCCCCTCTACAAAAACCTGGCCTACAATATTACTAGAACAAGAGTTCCCTCATTCTGTGTTTTTTATTTGCTTCTTTCAAAACTATATTAGTATAAATATTAAACTAGTATAAAATTTAAAAAAATTAAGATGTTTAAATTTACTTTGTGTATTAATAGAAGAACTGTGATTTTTTTAGATGAAACATTAGAAAACCTTTTTTAAAGACTGGGGAAAATTCTGTCATGATTTTCAATGTTATATGAATAATGATAATGGCAAAAAAAATCAATTGAATTGAAATTGAAAATTTTCTCAAAATGATCTTTGGTCAGATAAAAAGAAAGTACGTGAAATAAAATGTTAATATCAGCTGAAGTTATTGCCAAATTCAAACTGTGAAATCAATGAGATTTCTGCAGAACAACTCATAGTGCTTGGAAGTGTTTCAACTTCTTCAAGACCAATGACAGAAACAGTAACGGAAAAGAAACTGGAGTCTTAGAGCTGCGTGTCTTCTCTCATTTCTGTTTAAAAGAGTTGGAAATAAAATTTAAAAAATGAAGGAATAGTTATACAAATAATTAGATGAATAGCAGAAAAGGAGATTTTTAAACTGAGACCAATGTTTTGACTTTAGACCTGGAAATAAATGGCAACCATCTTTCTTAAAGGAAAAACTGTTGTATGACTTAAGATTAAAAACATTAGCTGGGACTTTCAGTAAGATATTTTTGCTAGCATATATCATGTCAAACAAAATTATCTTTAGGTATTTACTGATTATGGTTTTGTGGGTTAATGAAAGACTTAACTTCTGCCTAAATAGACTTATTAACACATAAAGGTGTATTCAGGAGAGTCAGTGCCTTCAGTTTCCGTTATCCTGTTATCTGCAAGTAGGCAATCCATTTTTGGATTATCCCTGGAGAGCAACTCTACTGCTTTCCCCAAAATGTCCTAATGATACTCACACACACTCGCACGCGCACACACATACACTCTCTCCCTCTCACTTTTTTTTTTTCTTATTTTCGTTTTATATCTATTCCCTACAAGGTGGCAGGAATTAGTAGTAAATATGCGTTGAAACCCAGCAAGTCTCATTTCAATAATTAAAGTAATTCTGAGTCTGTTGTTACTTCTCTATCAATTCTCTGTCAGTTCTCAGTTTTACAGTGGTACAAATGGTTAACACACTTAGCTGATAACTGGAAGGTTGGAAGTTCGAGACCACCCAGAGGCCCCTCAGGAGAAAGGACTGATGGTCTACTTCTGGAAAATCAGTCACTGAAAACTCTATAGAGCACGTTCCACTCTGGCACACACGAGTTGGAACTGACTTGACGGCAACTGGGTTTTTTTGTTATGATTCTTTAGACCGTTAATAGGAAATTATGAATTTATGTACTTTTCTCCTAACTACTTTGAATTTAACTCTGACATTTTGGAAATAAGGGAATAATTTCAATTCGGTTTTACCAAATGCACTGAAGACAGATTTTCCACCCATTCACTCATCCATCCATTTATGCATCCACCTATCCATGAAGTTTTCCATTAGAAATGGAATATTTGTGATACAAAATAAAGGAAACAATCTTTAGTTTTATTTTACCTCTCTGAAATGATTCTGACTAGGAGCAGGGAAAAAGTCTTTAGTAAAGCTAGATTGAAAACCTGGTGATTTTCTGCATTATTTTTGTTTAATTTTCACAATATCCCTTCTTAAATTTGTTTGAATTGTTATTTTGGAATGTTTAGATAATGAATTGAGGAATTTCACTATGTTCTAGATAGAAAAGACAGAACTTCAGAACTGGCAGAGACCCCCTCAACAGAAAGCTGAGGAAAAACGGTAAAATTAAATGCCTAAGTTGACAAACATGGGTTGTTTTAAAACTAGAGCCAAGGTGTCCAAAGTCGCAATTCACTGGTTTCTGGTTCTAAGTTCATAATAATAATACAATATTTGGTTATAATCTTGCATTATTAAAAGGTTAGCAGTTGAAAGAAAATTAAAAAATTAGAAAAAAATGTCAATACTATCCTGTGAAATGGTGAATTTTGTCTTGATACGAAATCAAAAGCTGAGGTGCTTACTCTTGTTAACATACAAATGAAAATGGAATAGAGACCCCCCTACAATGACAACTGAAACTTGACTTAGTAAGTCTGAATTTGGACAGACATACAACTTCTCATATATCATGATATAAACAGAAAACACTACAGTTTAGGTGAAAATTTGTGGAAAACATAAATAAAAAAGAATTGGTTGTAATTTTTAAGCTTGTCAATTTACTTATTTTTCCTTCTAAGAATAAAGAAGACATTTCTAGGATCTCTGGAATGAAAATTGATATTAAATACACTCCTTTCTGAACTGTGGCCTAATTCTGTCCCTGAAGAATACAAAAGAAGGAGAAAGTCCAGGGTTCCCAAATAATAACTAGATATTTACCTGACATTTATCAAAGAACTTGATTAATAAAACTGAATTAATGTGAGATATTTTTCATAATTAAAAGGATAAAGACTGATTAGGAAAGTAGGGGAGTAGATTTATTTACTTTGAAGACAAAGTCTGTGATATTTCTAATTAAGCAGAAAGATTTCTTGTTCAAGAAAATTAAACGCTGACTTCTAAACCAAGAGAAGTAGAGCAATTAAGGTAGCCTACGAGAGAAATATCTGGGAATTTTTTCTTTTTAATACTAATATTTGAGCACCTTTACTCTCAGAGATTCTGATCCAATTGGCCTTAAGAAAAAAGCTGAAGCATGGAGAATTTCTAAAGGCCCAATAGGGGTTTCTTAACCCCAGGTTAGGGACCACTGATATAGAATATGGTGGTATGGGAAAAATTGAAAAACTTGTGAGAGGTCACATACCATCACATACTTTCTAGATGCATGCTGGAACAATGCTTTAATGCACTGATGACAATATAACAATGCCATTGCTTTAATTCTCAGCAGAGAGTAAAAATCAAGAATTAAAGATGGAAGGTAGACTTAGTGGGATTATTAATTGAGAAATTCTGGGGTTCTAAGCAGAAGAAGTAAAAACAGAACAACAAAATTTAGATTTAAATACATTCTGATAAAATATTTCTAGTTTTACTTTTAAGCAGAAGTAGTAAAAACAGAACAACAAAATTTAGATTTAAATACATTCTGATAAAACATTTCTAGTTTTACTTGTCAACAGCAAGAAGTAACCTGTGGTAGACTAGTAAGGCAGCGGTTCTTCTATTTTTAATTTTTCATTTAATTTATGTGATTAAATGTCAATGAAATATTAAAACCAACATAAATTACTTGAGCAGTGCAAAGGAAAATGATTCTGGGCAAATTATAGTCCATTAATACTGCTGAGTTATTATTAACCCACACTCAACTATGCCGCAGATTGTTGTTCTGACCTGAAGTTAGTTTCTCCTTCTTAAAGGGTGGTCCATGCTGAACAAGACAAGCTTTTGAATAATGAAGGTATGACTATCATAGGTAATAAGAGAGTTTGAGAATGCTCTACAAAACCCAGTGCCATCGAGTCAATTCTAGATATGTCTAATCTTATGGCTTTAATGTTCAACATAACAGTTTACCAATTCTATTTAAATTTAGAAAGCACTGAAATATATTCACATCTCTTGCTTATTGTAGAATTTATGTGTTCGAGAATAAACATTTTCTGGAGAACTGCTAGTACCTTTTAAATTGAAAATAGTCATCATTAAGAACCAGAATGAGTTCCTTTAGTAAAAAAATTCTTGCCAAGAATACCTACTAATTTATCGTATATACATATATGATGATATATATATGGAGCCCTGGTGGCAAAGTGGTTAAGAGCTCAGGCTGCTAGCCAAAAGGTCGGCAGTTCAAATCCACCAGCCACTCCTTGGAAACCTATGGGGCAGCTCTACTCTGTCCTAATAGGGTCGGTATGAGTTGGAATTGATGGCACACAACAACAACTATATACACATGTATATATATTCTTTGGGTTAGAAGTATTAGCAATGCTGTTTATCTGATAGGATTATCTAATTTAGTTGAAATTTATTAAAATGGTTGATAGATGGAGAGGTTACATCAAGTGCAATTATTTCTGCAAGACATTTTAAAAAGTCTCATGAAATGGCATTTTGGGTTATAGGAGATTTGCAGGTGGGTGAATAACCATGTAGAAATGAGGCAGGTTTTTGTTGGGAAGCCATATCCTTGAACCTGTCCTATGCAATCTTTTCTTCAATAAGCGGAGTGAAGACATGAGTTGCTAGGTAAGTCACAACTTTCAACAAATTTAAAAAAGTATTTAATGTGCATTCACTGTGTCTCATGGCACATGTGGACGAATCAGGGAGAAATGGTCAAATGCAATTGAATGAGGATTCAATATATCCACATTGAAACTCTGAATGAAGACTAGTGTTATGGATTGAATTGTGCCCCCCAACAACGTGTGTCCACTTGGCTAGGCTATGATTCCCAGTATTGTGTGGTTGTCTACCATTTTATGATCAATGTGATTATCTTATATGTTGTAAATCCTAACTCCTGTGATGTTAATGAGGCAAGATTAAAGGCAGTTATGTTAATGAGGCAGGACTCAATCTACAGGATTTGGTTGTATCTTCAGTCAATCTCTTTTGAGATATACAAGAAGTGAGCAGAGAGAGAGAGAGAGAGATCTCCTGCCACCAAGAATGAAGAACCAGGAGGGGAGCATGTTCTTTGGACCCAGGGTCCTTGCCTGAGAAACTCCTAGACCAGGGGAGGATTGATAACAAGGACCTTCCCTCAGAGCCTACAGACAGAGAAAGCCTTCCCATGGAGCTGGCACCCTGAATTTGAACCTCTAGCCTTCTAGGCTGTAAGAGAATAAATTTCTGTTTGTTAAAGCTATCCACTTGTGGTATTTCTCTTACAGCAGCACTAGATAACCAAGAAAACTAGGAAGAAAATAATGCAAGAATTTTCAATAAAATTCCGAGTCTTAGCTTAAAGAATCAGATTTTGAAGGTAGAATGGAAGAGATCTGGCTTGATCCTTTGTTCATGGAAATAAGATCTAAGGTTTTGTTTGATCAGGACCTCAAGGTGAGAGAAAAGCATTACGGAGTGGCTTAATAGGCTGCTTTAAGCATCTGTAATGGTGGTCAGAGCACACCTGAAGTGTTGGCTCAATTCTGGACAATTTACTTAAAACAGGTCCTTGAGAGCCCTAATATGCTCTTGTTACATAGTGGGGAGTCACAGAATACTATCTTAAGCTGATGGTCCAATAACTAATTTGTAAGTATATTATTTAACATTGTGATAACCAACAGGGGTGAAAAATTATTAGATTGGGAGGAATGGGGAAAAAGGAGAAAAGGAGCATAAGTAACTACTTTTTTTTTCAGAGGACAGAGTCAATAGATATATGATAAGTGTACACAGAAATACATACATATATATATGTATATATATAAAATTGTATTATTTAGTATTATGGAGAAAACCATAACCTAGGAGGAGTTACAGGAAACTGTCTCCAAGAAGTGATCTTGGGGGTTGAGAAGAATGAGTTAGAAAAAAAAAAAAAAAAAAAAGCCCTTTGGTACTATTTAATGTTAAATCTTTATATATACAAAGGTTCCTGGGTGGTACATACCGTTTGTGCTGAACTACTAATACGAAATTTGGAAACAAAGAGGAAGGATTGGTAGTTGGAAAATAAAGCCTTGGTGATAGAAACAATGCCAGAGATCGAATGATAGAATTTTGCAAGACCAATGACTTCTTCATTGCAAATACCTTCTTTCACCAACATAAATGGCGACTATGCACATGGACCTCGTCAGAAGGAACACACAGGAATCGAATTGACTACATCTGTGGAAAGAGACAATGGAAAGCTCAATATCAGCCAGAATAAGGCCAGGGGCCGACTGTTGAACAGACCATCAATTGCTCATATGCAAGTTCAAGCTGAAACTGAAAAAAATCAGAGCAAGTCCATGAGAGCCAAAGTATGAACTTGAGTATATCCCACCTGAATTTAGAGACCATCTCAAGAATAGATTTGATGCATCGAACACTAGTAACCGAAGACCAGACGAGTTGTGGAATGACATCAAGAACATCATACATGAAGAAAGCAAGAGGTCATTGAAAAGACAGGAAAGAAAGAAAAGACTAAGATGGATGTCAGAGGAGACTCTGAAACTTGCTCATGAATGTCAAGCAGCTAAAGCAGAAGGAAGAACTGATGCAATAAAAGAACTGAACAGAAGATTTCAAAGGGTGGCTCGAGAAGACAAAGTAAAGTTTTATAATGACATCGTGCAAAGAACTGGAGATAGAAAACCAAAAGGGAAGAACACGCTCGGCCTTTCTCAAGCTGAAAGAACTGAAGAAAAAATTCAAGCCTCGAGTTGCAATAGTGAAGGATTCTATGGGGAAAATATTAAATGACGCAGGAAGCATCAAAAGAAGAGAGAAGGAATACACAGAGCCATTATACCAAAAAGAATTAATCAATGTTCAACCATTTCAAGAGGCAGCATATGATCAGGAACCAATGGTACTGAAAGAAGAAGCCCAAGCTGCTCTGAAGGCATTGGCAAAAAACAAGGCTCCAGGAATTGATAGAATATCAATTGAGATGTTTCAACAAACGGATGCAGTGCTGGAGGTGCTCACTCATCTATGCCAAGAAATATGGAAGACAGCTTCCTGGCCAACTGAGTGTAAGAGATCCATATTTATGCCTATTCCCAAGAAAGGCAATCCAACCAAATGCAGAAATTATAGAACAATATCGTTAATATCACACGCAAGCAAAATTTTGCTGAAGATCATTCAAAACTGGCTGTAGCAGTATATCGACATGGAACTGCCAGAAATTCAGGCCGGTTTCAGAAGAAGGTGTGGAACCGGGGATATCACCACTGATGTCAAATGGATCCTGGCTGAAAGCAGAGACTACCAGAAGGATGTTTACCTGCGTTTTATTGACTATGCAAAGGCATTCAACTGTGTGGATCATAACAAATTATGGATAACATTGTGAAGAATGGGCATTCCAGAACACTTAATTGTGCTCATGAGGAACCTTTACATAGATCAAGAGGCAGTTATTCGGACAGAACATGGGGATGCTGTTTGGTTTAAAGTCAGAAAAGTTGTGTGTTAGGGTTGTATCCTTTCACTATACCTATTCAATCTGTATGCTGAGCAAATAATCTGAGAAGCTGGGTTACATGAAGAAGAATGGGGCATCAGGATTGGAGAAAGACTCATTAACAACCTGCGTTATGCAGATGACACAACTTTGCTTGTTGAAAATGAAAAGGACTTGAAGCACTTACTAACGAAGATTAAAGATCACAGCCTTCAGTATGGACTGCAACATAAGGAAACAAAAATCCTCACAACTGGACCAATGAGCAACGTCATGATAAACGGAGAAAAGATTGAAGTTGTCGAGGATTTCATTTTACTTGGATCCACTATTAACATCCATGGAAACAGCAGTCAAGAGATCAAACGACCCATAGCTTGGGTAAATCTGCTGCAAAGGACCTCTTTTAAAGTGTTGAAAAGCAAAGACATCACCTTGAAGACTAGGGTGCGCCTGACCCAAGCCATGGTATTTTCAATCGCATCATATGTATGTGAAAGCTGGACAGTGAATAAGGAAGACCGAAGAAGAACTGACGCTTTTGAATTGTGGTGTTGGCAAAGAATATTGAAAACACCACCGACTGCCAAAAGAATGAACAAATCTGTCTTGGAAGAAGTACAACCAGAATGCTCCTTAGAAGCAAGGATAGCGAGACTGCATCTTACATGCTTTGAACATGTTGTCAGGAGGGATCCATCCCTGGAGAAGGACATCATGCTTGGCAGAGTACAGGGTCAGCAGAAAAGAGGAGGACGCTCAACAATGTGGATTGACACAGTGGCTACAACAATAAGCTCAAGCATAACAAGGATTGTAAGGATGGCACAGGACTGGGCAGTGTTTCGTTCTGTTGTGCATAGGGTCACTATGAGTCAGAATCCACTCGATGGCACCTAAAAACAAGAACACTGATCAAAAGTTTGAGGGTTCAAATCCACCTAAAGTCGCCCCAGAAGAAAGGCCTGGTAATCTACTTCCATAAGATCACAGCCATTGAAAACCCTATGGCATGTAGTTTTACCCTAAAACACATGGGGTCAACTCTAAGGAAAACAGGTTTGTTTTTTTAATTATGGTTTTTAAAAGTAAACTAGGTCTGGATGGCCTAGTTTCTTTCCTGGAGAGAAAGTGGAAACAATGACAAAGTGAACGATATCAAGAGCCATACGTGATGGAGTGGAATCTGAAAACTGCTATCACGGCAGTTGAGGGAACTGGGATCGTTTACCCTGGAGAAAAGAAATTTAACAAGAGGCTTATGTAGATGTGGGAAAAGCGTAGGATAAAATCCAAAGATAGAAGAGGATGTCTTTGAGCATCTTTTATAATTACTGTAGGAATTCCTGTCCTTGGATTTTGGGGATCTGTAGATGTGCATGAGGCGGCTGTGTCTATGAAACCAAAACAATTCTATGTAAAATTGTGTGCACATATGGGTATTTGCACTGGGCTGCGGGTCTGGGTGGGAACAAGTAGACCCATCATTTTCAACAGATTTTTCTTCCAAAGGAATTCCTGACATAAAACAGGTTAAAAGAACTATTCAACTACAGGGTCACCTACCTTATGGGGTAATGATCCCTCATTTAAACAGAGGCATCTCTTACAGATAATTTAAAAATAATTCTCACATTGGATAGATTAGTTTATGTGAAAAATACCTTTTCTGCTCTTAGCTTCTAACATTTATAGCATGAAAAAATAATAAAATATAATTAATAATAGGAACATTTATTGTACATTTATTACATGCTGGTTATTATGCTAAGCACTTGACATGGTCTCTCTCATTTAATCCTCACAATGTCTGGATGACATAGGTAGATTTTAAGGTACTTGCTGGAGGTCCCCTGCTGGTAAGGGGCTATCTTAGCTAGTGCTGCTATAACAGAAATATTACAAATGGGTGCCTTTGTTATTGTTATTAGGTGCTGTCGGCTTGGTTTTGACTCATAGAGACCCTATGTAAAACAGAATGAAACACTGGCCACTCCTGCCTCGTCCTCACAGTTTTTGTTATGTTTGAGCCCAATGTTGCAGCCACTGTGTCAGTCCATCTCATTGAGGGTCTTCCTCTTTTTCACTGACCCTCTACTTTACCAAGCATAAAATCCTTCTCCAGGGACTGGTCCATCCTGAAAATAAGTCCAAGGTATATGAAACAAAGTCTCTTCATCCTTGCTTCTAAGGAGCATTCTGGCTGTACTTCTTCCAAGACAGATTTTTCTGGCAGTCAATGGTATATTCAGTATTATTTTCCAACACAGTAATTCAAATGCATCAATTCTTTTTTCGGTCTTCCTTATTCATTGTTCAGTTTTCACACGCATATGAAGTAATTGAAGATACTTAGTCCTTAAAGTGACATCTTTGTTTTTTAACACTGGCATGAGGTCTTTTGCAGCAGATTTGCCCAATACAATAGGTCTATTGCCATGTCTGTTGTTACTGCAATTAATTACCACAAACCTATGGCTTAAAACAAGGTTTAAAGTCCAACATAGGTCTCACTGGGGTAAAATAAAGGTTTGACAAAGCTGCATTCCTTTTCTAGAGGCTCTGGTGGAAAACCTGTCTCCTTGCCTTTTCGAGCTTCTAGTGGCTCCCAGCATTCCTTGTCCCATGGCGCCCTTCCTCCATCTTCAAAACGTGCAGCTGGGGTAGAGTCCTTTTCACATCACAACCCTTTGATATCCTTTCCTATCTCCCTCTTCCACTTTAAAGACCCTTGTAATTATTTTGGACCAGCCTAAATAATCCAGAATAATCTTTTCCTCTCGAGGTCCTTAATTTAATTGCATCTGCAAAACCTCTTTGCCGTGTAATGTAACATATTCACAGGTTCCAAGGATTAGGACGTGGATATCTTTGGGGGTCCGTTATTCGTTGTACCACAGACACCTGCTAAGTGCTAGGCACCATTCCCTGGTAAGATAAAACACAATCCCTTTCCTAAAGTTGCTTACAATTTAGGAGGTATTTAAGCAGATATTTAAAATGCAAAATAATACATGCTATGACGGAAGTTTTGCCAGCTATAGCAATGTAGGAGAAACAACTCTCTGCCTCAGATCAAGGGTGAGATAGAAAAATTTATGCCTGAAAATCAGAATTATTCTCAACGTAATCACACGGCTTTATCACTTCTCATCCAGGTTTTGAGACTCTGGGATATTCAACACCAGCTCTCCATCCAAAGGATAGCTTGTTCTTTCCCCAAAAGCCAGGACTTTAGATGCCTTTTCCACTTTGATGAAGCTCATGGACGCCTTTTCATCTCATTTAATAACCAGCTTGCTTTGTTGGCAATGAAAACTGAAGCCAGCAAGAAGGTGAAAAGCCACGAGAAAGCAGTCACTTGTGTTCTCTACAGTTCGGTCTGGAAGCAGGTAACAATACTCTTTTGGCACTCTCCTGACACACCCCACATCCTGTGTCACCAGAGGCTCATTTTGTTAATTCAATCTAAGGTACAATTGAAGACAAATACCGAAAAAAAAAAAAAAAGTGGGAAAGAAATGACTTACTAGCCAGGTGCTTTTCTGCAATAATGTATGTTCAGGTGGGTTTGAAAACTGATTTCATTTTCAAGCAGTGCTGATAGAGTTATAATGAATTACAATATTCCAGCTAAAACAAACAAAATGTGCAATGTAACTGAACTTAGCTTTGTTACCAGCTAGTTTGGGTCTCAATGGCAAATGCAAGTGAACCTGGCTGTAAAATTCTCTGTTATGAACATCATCCTCCTGTGTCCCTGTGGAAAGTTCTGAAATATGCATGGAACATAATTAGCAGAGATCCATTTTGCCGGCATATTTTACACCAGTGGCTCACAGTGGCAGCCTGGAATGTATTCATAATAAAATGATTCAGTTAAATGTGATGCCACTTGGTATGCAGCGCGAGTGTTGTTTGTCTCCCTACCACTTTAATGACGCTCTGCAGCCCTTGCTTATGGGAGCGCTACCTGCATCTCAATGAAGAAGCATGGCTTCTCTGAAGCAGAAATGCTGTGCAGACCACAGCCCTTCTAGGAGACAGGGAGGTCCAGCAAGAGAGGCTGTAGGAGTGTGGCGTGGGGCAGCTTGTGGGGATCATCGGGGGAGTGGGCACCATCAGAGGTTAGTCTGCTGCAAAGATCACCTCAGGCCTGATAGTAACAGCTCAGTGGGAGCCAAATAGAAAGCAAGTATCCAGCTTGTGGTCAGTTAAACAATAATTCCAACCCATTCTTTCTTTTCCCTTCTGCAGAAGCTTCTGCATTCACGTAGAAATAAGGAGCTCAGATTCTGTGCCAGGGGTGGAGAGCCCCTTTGTTCTTAATGAGCAGTGTGTCATGTCACCACTTCAAACACTCTGTTTTCTGGTTATTCTCAGAGATAAAAAATCCTTCACAAAACAATCCACTTTGCATTCCATCTGTGGGAAACATTCCCTCGTAAATGTTTTACTGAACTTTATGAAGGCAGCCAGCTAGTTCGGCTCCCTGGTGGCTGCTGAGAGATGGGTACATTTCCAGGAGAACATTTTGCTAATTGAGATCTGCAAAGTTAAAAAGCTCTGCCTTGTGCTTAGCTGCTAACATCCTATGTCTCCTGGCCATAAGATGAGCAATAATTCCACGAGGAATTCAGGAAATGGGACACAAAGAAAGTCTGGAATCCTCCTTTGGGGTTATGAAGATAAAGCTAAAGTAATGAAAATATATTTAAGTTATAGGTAACAATAGAATATTCCCATATGGTACGTGATATAGGAAGAATCGCTGTACAATTGAGTTGGGTATTCACACTTATACTTATTGTTGCTAATAGCATAAATAATTAAAAGTATGAATGTATCTAAAGTCCATAGAACTGTACATCACATACATAAGTCTTTCCTAAGTATTAACTGCCAAGCTGTGGAGAAACACTTTAACATTGCATTACATTTATAATTATAAAATCATACTACAGAAAAGTAAAAGAAAAATAACATCACCCACAGTTCCACCAGCCAGAGATAATTTTATCATTTCAAAGTAATTAGACAAAGCAAACAAAACAGTTTTGAACAATGACCACGTGCCAGGAACGGGGAATTCAAAGATTAGTAAACTTATTAATAAGTTTCTTTCCTCCAGTAGTACAGGAGAATATGAGCTCCCTATTTTAAGGGCAGAGTCCAGGTTCTAGAAATTCCCAGTGGTCATTGCAGGGCACAGAGAAGTTGCTCAGTACATGAATGGTGGAGTGAAAGAAGGGGAGACAGGCCCACTGTTGTTGTTGTATGCTGTCTATTGGATTCCAACTCATAGTGACCCTGTAAGATATGGTAGAACTGCTCTATAGGATTTCCTAGGCTGAAATCTTTGTGAGAACAGGTCACCAGGTCTTTTCTCTTGCAGAGCAGCTGGTGGGTTTGAACTACCAGCCTTTCAGTCAGCAGCTGAGTGCTTAACTACTGACCCACCAGGGCTCAGAAAATAGTGGAATAAGATGAAATAAAGTCGAGGTAAAATAAAAGTGTTTTCTATGGGAAATGATTAATTCTGCCTGGGGCTAGTGTGGGTGACATTTCAGAGTAACCTGGAAAGATGGAGTGGGAATCCCCAGAAAGGAGCAGATAGAAGATGAGCAAATACAAGGAGGTCTGAACACTCACAGTGTATTTAGGAGAAGAGTGTTCATTTTGGTGTAGCTAGTTTGTGGAATACTTAGCAAATATTGTGGGAGTTGAGGCAATATATGGAGCCTAGAGCCAGACGGTAAAGGTTATTGACATGTACCACAGTCTGGACTTAGAAAAATAAAGCATAGAATTATAATGGCAGTTCTTAAAGTGTGATCTGGGAACCCTGGGAGACCTAGGTCATTCAGGGATCAAACTATTTTCATTATAATACTAGGTCATTGTTTGCCTTCTCTAATGAGTGTACAGTGGAGTTCTCTAGAGGCTACTACATGATGTGTGATAACATTGTTGCTCTGACCACTAATAGAAAGTGTGCTTGTATATTCTTGTTTTAGTAATTTCTCAGTTTTAATTTCTAATATAAAAAGCTGGAAAAAAAACCCATTGCCGTTGAGTCGATTCCAACTCATAGCTACCCTATAGGACGGAGTAGAACCGCCCCATAGAGTTTCAAAGGAGCATCTCATGGATTCAAACTGACAACCTTTTGGTTAGTAGCTGTAGCTCTTAACCACTAGGCCACCAGGGTTTCCAGTTTATAATATAGTAAATATTTATATATTTACACTCAAATTACTGAAGAACCCAAATAGCTTTCATTTATGTGGGCTATGTAATTTATAATATAGTAAATATTTATATATCTAATCTACATAAATGAAAGCTATTTGAGTACTTCAATAATTTATGTGGGTTATATATATAATTTATAATATAGTAAATATTTATATATATAACCCACATAAATGCAAGATATTTATGTTCTTCAATAATTTGAGTGTAAAAAGATCCTGAGACCAAAAGATCTGTGTGGAAATAGACAAAAAACAGAAGCTGTAGCAAGGAAGTCAGCCACCATCACCTGCATTTGGCAGAGATTCAAAAGCAGGCAGAAGAGTGGGAAAGTTTTATAGCGGAAAAAGGGAAGACTTAGGAATGTCCTGAGTGAAGAGTTTGGCATGGAGAAACTGGAGGTGGGCTAGCTAGAAGCGGGCATCCTGAGTGATTGGTTACTAATTCTAACTTATGGTGACCCCAAGTATTGCAGAATAGAACTGTACTCCATAGGGTTTTTAAGGCTGTGACCTTTTGGAAGCATACCACCAGGCCTCTCTTCTGAAGTGTCTCTGGGTGGGTTCAAACTGCCAACCTTTCAGTTAGTAACTGAGGGCTTAAGCATTAGTGTCACCCAGGGAGGGGAGCATATTTTATTTTCTCTGGTTGATTCTAAGTTGGAAAACAGGACAAAAAATTAAAGAAGTTGTCATTTATTAATCAAATCTAGGCCATTTGGGGCTCTTTGTTATAGAGATTGTTGTTTGACTTCTTGGACCATTGTTTGGCTGTAGATAGTGGTTTGACTTCCTGGGCTGGATGCTGCAGGTTGTGGGTCAGAGTTCCATTTTTAAGTATTGTCTGACCATTGTCCATCTGTTCCTGCAGTCTCCAAGGTGGGTTGGAGAGGCTGGGGTTTGGATGTTGGACAGGTTATTGAATTTTTCAATGTACTGACTTGTAAAACTGTGTTTTGGGGAGAAGGTGGGAATAATAACGATAACATCTACCTCTCCAGCGTTGTCTTGCTAGGGCTGGCCTCTTGAATACAGCCCTCTGCCTGCCACAGCCAGACCTAGGAAACTTCTCCCAGCTCTCCCACAGTTCTTCAGTTGAATGTTGCTGCTTTGTGATGCCTCCTTTTCTTTTGAAATTCTTGGTATCCCTTAGTTTTTATTTTAAGCTGGTGTCGTGTGAAAACAAATGTTAGTGAGAACTAGAGAGGGGGGCACCCTCGGTTTGGGCTTGTCCCTAGCTTGCACCTCCTCAGTAATGCTCTTTGAGGTGAAGAAGTTGTTGATCCTCCTCCTACTTTCCTTAGCCACAGGAGTCATTCTTAAAAGATTTGGCTTCAAAGCTCAGCTCCAGTCCTCTCAGCTGCCTGCAGTCTCAGGAATCTCTCCAGCCACACTGGTCTCTCCCTTCTCTGAGCATCAGTCAGCTTTCTAGTTGTTTTCCCAGTTAAGCATTTAATTAAACTCTTACTTTTCTCTCCTCCTATATTTTTGGTATAAGGGAAAGATCCTTGTCTTCCATTTTCACATCTTCCCACAGCTCCTAACACTCTTCTGAGCACAAAGCGAATGCTCAACTGCTCAGTTTAGTCAATTACTGCCATTTCTCATTCCCAGTGCCATAGCAACCCATGCTTTTTCAGTTGGCTCTTGCTCTTAGGTTATCTGGCTTGGTGTCTTTCTTGAAGATTTTCCCTTTGTCTGAATTTAATGGATGTCTGCACTTTTGTTTTTGTCCTTCAAACACGTTGCCTACATTTCATTATCATTGCTGTTTGGACTTCATGGGGACCTAACCTAATCCCTTTATAAAGCAATGCAGCACATTTCTGTGACTGTTCTTTATCTCCCTGCCTTTTGGTACCCTCACATCCTAATCTAAGAAATTGGCGTTAAGCCATGCAAAGCCTTTTAGAAGGAACCACAGGCTTTTTTTCACCTGGCAAAGCTTGCCCTCACAGCTAGCGGCAGAACAAGCTGAGGCTGGATGAGGGAGTCCCTGGAATGCACACTTTAAAAGTATTAAAGTAACTCAAGGATCCTGAAGGCAGTTCTAATGAACTCTTTTTGCATTGAGCTCTTAAATGCAGCTCTTCTTAAACACCCATGAATGTTAGGAAACTTTAAAAAGTTATTTCTACGTTTCAGAAAAACTGGAATAGATAAAATTGCTGAATTACTACTGTGGTCCTCATTTTCATAACAAAAGTTTTCATGTTTTTCTAAGGTGGGTAACATTTCAGTTTGCCTTGCATCTTGGACACGTTTATAGTCAAGCTAGACATTTAGGTTCATCAAATTTTGACAGACTAAATTATAATCACTAGTTCTTTGGGTTTTAGTTTTATTATTGAAATAACTTTATTAGTTCCTTAAAATGTTACATATAAAACATCATATGCTCATTGCAAGAAATTAAAACAATGCTGCAAAGCTCCAATCAGGAACTAAATATTGCTGAAATTTCATCAGGATGTTCTTAACATCTCTCTGTACATAGACTGGCTTACATAAATATGGTTCTGTAACTTACCATTTATTGAAATGTATTTCCTTGTACCTCAGTGTAGACCTACTTTACCATTTTTAAAAGGCTACACAATGCCTCATGGCATGTATTTATAAAAATTTACTGATCATTTCAGTTGTTGGCTATTCACATTCATGACTTTATCTTTTTAGGGTAAATTCTTAGGAATGGACTTCTAGGTTAAGGGGTATACATATTAGATCATTTGATATAGATTTCCAGATTCCATCCCAGAATCTTACATTTTAGCCAACCTCTAAGTGTAACTGTTGATCACATACATGGTTACATAAAAAGACATTCAGAGATTGGCTGCCTGGCTTCCTCCAGCAGGACTCCTGCAGTCTGTGGTGGGGTTCTCATGATTCAGCATAGCAAGTCAGCTGTACAAATTTGAAGATGGGACCTTCTCATGTCACCCAGAATTGTGCTGTTTCTTGAGCATCAACTCACACTATCACAGAAAATACCAAATCATTCATTAAAAACGGGGGCAAGGTATAATCTCGTGATAGCGCATCTCCTTTCCTCTTTTCTGCATACCACTCTTAATGGAACCGAGGTGTTGAAGAATTCAGAAACTCAATTGGTACTTCCCTTGACAATTATAGAATCTGAGCAAAGGGAAGTGGACAGGCTGGAGGGAAATTTACCTCCAGTTTTTTTTTATTTTTTTATTTATTTTATTTTTTTTACAAGACAGCATTCCTCTATGCTGTTGTTAGGTCCAGTCAACTCAGTTCTGGATCTTAGTGACCCTGTGTTCAACAGAAGGAAACACTGCCTGGCCCTGTGCCATTCTCACAATTATTGTTATGTTTTAGTCCATTGTTACAGCCACTATGTCGATTTATCTCATTGAGGCTTTTCCTCTCTTTTGTTGATCCTTTACCAAGTCTGATGTCCTCCAGGAACTGGTCCTTCTTTTTTTTTTCCTGTCAACTTTTTTTTTTTTTTTTTAATTTCTATTGTGCTTTAAGTGAAAGTTTACAAATCAGGTCAGACTCTCATACAAAAATTTATATACACCTTGCTATATACTCCTAATTGCTCTCCCCCTAATGAGACAACACACTCTTTCCCTCCACTCTCTCTTTTCACATCCATTCGGCCAGCTTCTGACCCCCTCTACCCTCTCATCTCCTCTTCAGACAGGAGATGCCAACATAGTCTCATGTGTCTACTTGATCCAAAAAGCTCATTCTTCACCAGTATCATTGTCTATCCCATAGTCCAGTCCAATCCCTGTCTGAAGAGTTGGCTTTGGGAATGGTTCCTATCTTGGGCTAACAGAAGGTGTGGGGACCTTGACATCCGGGGTCATTCTAGTCTCAGTCAGACCATTAAGTCTGGTCTTTTTATGAGAATCTGGGGCCTGCATCCCACTGCTCTCCTGCTCCCTCAGGGGTTCCCTGTCAGGACAGTCATCAGTTGTAGCCGGGCACCATCTAGTTCTTCTGGTCTCAGGTTAATGTAGTCTCTGCTTTATGTGGCCCTTTCTGCCCGTTGGGCTCATAATTACCTTGTGTCTTTGGTGTTCTTCATTCTATCTTGCTTCAGGTGAGTTGAAACCAATTGATGCATCTTAGATGGCTGCTTGTTAGTGTTTAAGACCCCAGATGCCATTCTCTAAAGTGGAATGCAGAATGTTTTCTTAATAGATTTTATTATGACAGTTGACTTAGATGTCCTCTGAAACCGCGGTCCCCGAACCCCTGCCCCTGCAACTCTGGCCTTCGAAGAGTTCCGTTTATTCAGGAAACTCCTTTGCTTTTGGTTTAGTCCAGTTGTGCTGACCTCTCCTGTATTGTGTGTTGTCTTTCCCTTCACCTAAAATAGTTCTTATCTACTCTCTAATTAGTGAAAATCCCTCTGCCTCCCTCCTTCCCTCCCTCCCCCCTCTTGTAACCATCAAAAAATATTCTCTTCTCTGGAACTGGTCCCTCTTGATAACCTGTCCAAAGTATGTGAGATGAAGTCTCGTCATCCTTGCTTCTAAGGAACATTCTGGTTGTACTTCTTCTAAGACAGATTTGTTCATTCTTCTGGCAGCCCATGGTATATTCAATATTCTTTGCCAACACAGTAATTCAAATATATCAATTCTTATTTGGTCTTCCTTATTCATTGTCTAGCTTTTGAGTGCATGTAAGGTGATTGAAAACACCATGGCTTGGGTCAGGTGCATCTTAGCCCTCAAAGTGACATCCTTGCTTTTAACATTTTAAAGAGTTCTTTTGCAGCAGATTTGCCCAATGCAATATTGTTTGATTTCTTGACTGCTTCTTCTGTGGGCTTCGATTTTGGATCCAAATGAAATGAAATCCTTGACAAGTTCAATATTTTCTTTGTTTATCATGATGTTGCTTATTGGGCCAGTTGCAAGGATTTTTGTTTTCTTTATGTTGAGGTATAATCCATACTGAAGGCTGTGGTTTTGATCTTCATCAGCAAGTGCTTCAAGTCCTCTGATTCAAGTTCTCTTTACTTCCAAGAAGCAAGGCTGTGTCATCTGTATGTCATAGGTTGTTAAAGAGTCTTCCTCCAATCCTGATGCTTCATTCTTCTTCATATAGATCAGGTTCTTGTATTATTTGCTCAGCATATGGATTGAAATTGATGAATACAATGCCATTCCTCTTCATTTGGTCATTCCCAGCTGTCATGGATTGAATTGTGTCCCCTAAAAATATGTGTCAACTTGGTTAGGTCATGATTCCCAGTATTGTGTGGTTGTCCCCCATTTTGTGATTGATGTAATTTTCCTATGTGTTGTAAATCCCAAATCTCTGCCTGTGGTTAATGAAGGAAGATTCGATTATGTTAAGGAGGATTAGGGTGGGATGTAACACCCTTGCTTAGGTTGCATCCCTGATCCAATGTAAGGGGAGTTTCCTTGGGGTGTGACCTGTACCACCTTTTATCTTACAAGAGATAAAAAGAGAAGGAAGCGAGCAGAGAATGGGAGACCTCATACCACCAGGAAAGCAGTGCCAGGAGCAGAGCGTGTCCTTTGTACCAGGGGTTCCTGAGAGGAGAAGCTCCTAGTCCAGGGAAAGATTGAGGAGAAGGACCTTCCTCCAGAGCCAACAGAGAAAGTCTTCCCCTGGAGCTGATGCCCTGAATTTGGACTTCTAGCCTACTAGACTGTGAGAGAATAAACTTCTGTTTGCTGAAACCATCCACTTGTGTTATATTTCTTACAGTAGCACTAGATGACTCAGATGCTGGCGTAGTAGACCATATAATTAACTGATCCAAAATGGCCAATATCAGTCCATTTCAGTTCGCTAATGCCTAGGATATCGATCTTTATGCTTTCCATTTAAATTTTGATAACTTCTAATTTTCCTAGATTCATTCTTGGTACAGTCCATGTTCTAATTGTTAATGGATGTTTGCAGCTGTTTCTTCACATATTGAGTAGTCTCATGTCAGCAAATGAAGATCCTGGAAGATTGACTTCATCTACATCATTAAGGCTGACTCTACTTTGAGGAGGCAGCTCTTCCCCAGTCATATTTCGAGTGCCTTCCAATCTGAGGGGCTCATCTTCCAGCTCTATATCGGACAATGTTCTGCTGCTATTCAAAGGTTTTCCCTTGCCAATTTTTTTTTAGAAGTAGACTGCCAGGTCCTTGTTCCTAGTCTGTCTTAATCTGGAAGCTCTGCTGAAATCTGTTCACCGTGGGGAATTCTGCTGGTATTTGAAATACAGTGGTGTAGCTTCCAACATCACAGCAACACCCAAACCACCACATATGACAAACTGGCAGACAAGTTGTGGATTCCTCTGTGGTGCTTGTATTTAAGCCAAAATCAATGATTTTCTCTTTTGAACAGAACTGGATGAGTACTAGTGAAAACTTTCTGTTTGCTTGCCCTATTGCTTAGTTCTGAGTTATATCTGGTCTTCTGTTAACAATGGATTTTCTTTACTGGCTATCCAAAAACTCTTATTGGTTACATGCCAGTCCTGAGACTGTGTTCTCCAGGCACCTTATGGAGAAATGGGAAATACCCTTGTGTTATGGTTTACACCAATACACACATGCACACACACCCCCTTTGTTTATTTAAATGCGATTAATTTGGAAAGAATAATACACTCACAGGCTATAAAATTCAATAGTACAAAAAGCTGTATGGTAAAAATATTCTTTTATTCCTTATTCCTGGGTGGAGCAAGCAGTTAAGCACTCAACTATTAGTCAAGAGGTTGGTGGTTCAAATTCTCCAGAGGTGCCAGGGAAGACAAGCCTGGTGATCTGCTTCTGAAAGGTCACAGCCTTGAAAACCCTGTGGATCAGTCCTACTCTGTGCACATGGGGTCACCACGAGTTGGAATCGACTCGATGGCAACTAACAAGTTCTAATTTAGTTCCCTGAAAACAACTAGATTTATGAGTTCCACGACTACTCTTTTAGGCTATTCTATTCTTATATATATACATATATAGATGCACATATATATCCAAAAAACCAAAACCCATTGCCACGGAGTTGATTCTGACACATAGTAACCCTGTAAGACAGAGTAGAACTGCCCCATAGAGTTTCCAAGAAGCTGCTGATGGATTTGAACTGCTGACCTTTTGATTAGTAGCTGAGGTCTTAACCACTGCACCACCAGGGCTCCACACACACACATATGCATATTCTATTAAATGCTTTTTACACAAATGGTAGCATAATATATGAATAGACACAGTGTTCTATACTTTGCTTTTTCACCTAACAATACAGTGTAAAGATGATTTTATCTCATTACCTAGAGTATCCTCATTCTTTTTTACAGCTGCATAGTATTCCATTATGTAGATATATCTTACCTTACCCATTGCTGTTGAGTTGATTCTAACTCATAGCAACCCACCAAAAGGTTGACATTTCAAACTTACCAGGTGCTCTGAGGGAGAAAGATGTTGCAGTCTGCTTCTGTTAAGATTTACAACCTTGGAAACCCTATAAGGGAGCTCCACTCTGTCTTACAGGGTTTCTGTGAATTATATGGGCATACTGAACTTTATTTAACCAGTTTCTTATAGGTATTTTGGTGCAAACAGTTAACCATGTAGGCTGCTAACCTAGAGGTTGGAGTTTTGAATCCACCCAGAGGTGCCTTGTAAGAAAGGTATTGCCATCTATTTCCGAAAAATCAGCCACTGAAAACTCTATGAAGCACGGTTCTACTCCGACATGATGTTGCTGTGAGTCACAGTCGACTTAATGGCAATTGTGTTTAAAAATTTTTTTTATGGGCATTTAGGTTGATCCTTATATTTTTCTGTTACAAACAATGTAGCAGTTTTTGACCTTGCTCAAAGAACTTTTAGCGCTGGTGACAAAGTATTTTCTTTGTAGGATAAATTTCAAAGCTGAAGTTGTTGGGTCAGAGAGTATTTGCATTGGTAATTTTGATAGATATTGCCTAATACTCTCCATAAAAGACACTAAATCCAACAGAGTGTAGGAGAGGGTCCTTTCCCCAGGCTCTCTCATTATCACAGTCTCAACTATTTTTGGAAGTAGATTCTTAAAAACTTTTTCTAAACTGAGGCAGGTGGTAAGGTTTTAGAGTCAGGGAATTCCCAGTGCTTTACTGTGAGCAAGTCATTGAATTTTTCTAAGCTTCAGCTTTCTTCTCTATAAAATGGGTATGATAGTGCTTACCTTGTAAGACTCCTGTAAAGGACAGGGAATATTGTATATAAAAACACACAGCACAAAGCAGTTGTAGCTAAAGAAGAACCAAATAAATACTAGCAAAAAAAGGGAGGGGTGATATTTTTATGACTGCCTCCCAGGAATTTTTTGAATCCCTGTACATTGACTGCAGCCCTGGTGGCAGAGTGGTTAAGAGCTTGGCTGCTAACTACTAAAAGTTTGGCAGTTTGAATCCACGAGCTGCTCCTTGGAAACCCTATGGAGCAGTTCTGCTCTGTCCTATAGGGTCGTTACAAGTTGGAATCGACTCAACAGCAACGGGTTTGGTTGTTTGAGTTTTGGTACACTGACCACATGCAGCCATGGCCTGTGGCTCCCCAATCTCACTCACACTGCTTGTCTCATTGGCCTTCTTCCTGTTCATTCCTTGAACATGCCAAAGACACTCCCACCTCAGGGCCTTTGCATTGTTATTTTCTTTGCCTGGAGTGCTCTTCACCCAGATATCTGCATGGCTTACTCCATCTCCCTTAGGTCTTGCCAAACGATTCTTCAGTGAGGCCTTCCCAACTTTGCAACCACTCCTAAACTCTCTGCCCCTTCCTCAGTTTTTTTTCCTCCATAACACTCAATGATCACCATACACACACACACACACACACAGATATATATGGAAACCCTGGTGGTTAAGAGCTATGGCAGTTCAAATCCACCAGGTGCTCCTTGGAAACTCTATGGGACAGTTCTACTCTGTCCCATAAGGTCGCTATGAATTGGAATCGACTCAATGGCAAGGAGTTTTATATATGTGTGTGTATATATATATGTATATATAAAATTTTTTTATTTTTGCTAAGGGAAGACTTTTTCACTTCTATATCACCAGTGCCTGGAATCAGTGTCTTGCATGTTGTAGGTGTTCAATAAATATTTGTGGAATGAATATAAGAAATTAATTTGGAGGAATGAATTACAAATTAATTGAAGAAGAGAAGGAATCTGATAAGCAAGTTTGTCAATGGAGGATGGCTGACTTAAAATATTTGATTCCTTTTGTGTGTATCAGTACTCTGAGATCTTATTATTCCCCTCATTTTCCTACTTACTGAGGCATAACTTCTAGAGATTTGATACAAAATGGAAATAAATAACCTGCGTATATTATGGGATCATAAACAGCACTGGCCAAAATAAAACAAAATAATAAACAGCAGTTATATCAAATAGCCTGAGCTCTTGATAGCCAGCAATATCTACCACTGCTATTTTTGATTCCTGATCTTGCTTAGGACTAGAGATGCATATAAATGACAACTAAAATGCCTACCATTGTTGGAGCAGCAAGAAGACAATTAGGTGACACGGATATAGCTTCACATCTCTTAGAATTGTCTGATTGGCTGTGACAGCTTCAGATGAAAGACAAAATGGACCTATATATTCCTAAACAGGTATTAGCTCAGGTACATAGCATGGAGCGTGCTCCCGTCAGAACGATGATCTGCTCATGAGCCCATTTGCACTGCAGTGCAGTTACTACGGCAGTGCCGTTTCCGCTCTGCAGACTGTCAGGGCCCTGTCCTCATCTGCCGAAGTCTAGCTTCCTAAGAGGCAGCCAGCAACGAAGTGAAAACTTAAAGGGATTTGGTAATATCAAAATGTATCACGCAAATGTGATGCCAATACTTATTCTTGGGCTTTATTACTGAAAAAAACAGCTCGCTAAAAATAAAGTCCCCACAATCCTGTAGTCAAGTCACTTCCTGCATCTGCCAAGTGATACTAAATCTAATCTTGGAAAAGCCTTTTCACTTGCACATTCTTGACATATTCCAATCTTGTCATGGTGAGAGTAGATTGTGTTTATGTTGGTTGTGCCTTTGTAACATAGTCAGCCCTTGTTTTTGAACACATTGCTTTCCTGAAGACTGTACCTTAGGATATATTGCCACTAAATGAAACCTTGCTGGCTAGACACCGTTGCCATCACTGATACAGATTTCATGAGAAGCTGTTTAATGACCAGAGAAAGTTGATAGAAACTGATGAATAGGTATTTTGAGACTCAGGTGGGCAGAGGAGGGAGAGTGCTAAGTAACAAAAAGTGAACTTTAATTTCTGATCAAACGTCCACTTTAGATAAATGGTGGAACAGGTGCTTAGATGCTTTGTAACGTGGGTGATGCCAGCCTCAGAACAGGTAAGCAAGTCCCATCTTCAAACACAGCCTTGATTTATTTTGATCTTGTTTTTATAGGGAGTGTTCACCTTTTGTACTGAAAATGCCTAGTATATAGTAGGTGCTCCATAAATGCTTTCCAAATTGAAACCATGAAATCCTTTACAATCTTTAACCTTTTCATGATGGACCAGTCACATTTTTTTTAACTCATGTTCAGAAACTTATATGTTTTTATGGCTTTGTCTTTAAGGAATATAACCCAAATTCCTAAGCAATTATGTGAGAAATTCACTAGTATGATGTATTTTGAAATTTCAGTATACATCCAAAAACCTGGTTTCTAAAATTTTAACTGTCTAGATTTACTGTAATGGTTAGAAGAAAGTAAGATTCTAAAACTTTTTCTTTAGTTGCTTTGGATATGCAAATTGACAGCCCAAATAATGAAAGCAGGCAAATAAAGCTTAGAGTAATAATAGGAGTTAACTTTTATGGCTTATTTTTTCTAGGCCTCACACTGTGCTAAGTGCTTTACAGATAACTTATTTAAACCTCATAGCAACAGTTCAGGTTAGTTACTATGATTCTGTCTGATTTACAGGTGAGGAAATTGATGCTTAGAGAGGTTAAGTAATACGTCCAAGGTTAGCTCACTGGTTAGTGAGGCAGCTGACATTCAAACACAGGCATTCCAGCTCCAGACCGAATGCTCTTAACCATTATGCATATTGCATGAACAAAATCAAATAGAAACACGAGTCAGGTACACGGAATAATAACGAAAGTGTTGTTGTTAGGTGCTGCCAAGTTATTTCCGACTCATGGTGACGCTATCTATGTACAATAGAACGAAACACTGCCCAGCCCTTCACCTCCTCACAATCGTTGTTATGCTTGAGCCCATTGTGGCAGCCACTGTGTCAATCCATCTCATTGAGGGTCTTCCTCTTTTTTGGTGACCCTCTACTTTACCAAACATGATGTCCTTCTCCAGGGACTGGTCCCCCCCAATAACATGTTCAATGTGTGAGAGATGAAGTCTTGCCATCCTTGCTTCTAATGAGCATTCTGGCTGTACTTCTTAATTAAAGTGTTAGGTCATATTATTTCAAAGATCCAGGTTTTTGGGGAAAAATAAATTGTTTAACAATGGTAATTAAATTTTTAAGGTACCCTGCCCTGAGAGAAATCGTATAGCATAAATATAGTTTTACATCATTTAGGAACTTGTCTGATTCAAGACTGTAACCTCAGGAAAAAAAGGGCTAAAGGTAATAACATGCTTATAAGTAGTTCTTTGCTGAGAAGTATATGTGCTAAATGGTAGCCTTTTATTTAATCCCTTCCCTTCTATCTCCCTAACTATTGCCATAGGGGCCCTGGTGGTGCAGCGATTAAGAGCTTGGCTGCTGACCAAAAGATTGGAAATTTGAATCCACCAGCCCCTCCTTGAAAACCCTGTGGGGCAGTTCTACTCTGTCCTATAAGGTGGCTATAAGTCAGTCATTTTTTTTTAACTATTGCCATAATTTAACACCTGTTACCTAGACTGTCATAGCAGCCTCCAAATGGTATTTCCTCACCAGTTTGTTTGCCACACTCTTGCCAGAGATATCTTTACACACACACACCCCACACACTCATACACACAGACACACTATGATATAAAGTTTCTCCTTATTAAGAACAATAGGATTGTTCTCAATCTTATTTTGGGTTATATACCCCATTGATCATCAGTGAAAACTATGGAATCTCTCCTAGTAGGATACACGTTATACACACCACTTAATATTTTTTGGCATTTTTTTAAAAGGGTTTTCAAAAATTTGTCTCATCACCTTATATCCTATGATTTATGCCATCAAATACTCTGTACTCTGGGTCAATTAAAAAACCAAAAAATAAACCCATTGCTGACTAGTCGGTTCTGACTCATAGTGACCCTATAGCACAAAGTAGAACTTCCCCATAGGATTTCCATGGAGTGGCTGGTGGATTTGAACTGCTGACCTTTTGGTTAGCAGCCAAGCTCTACTGTACCACCAGGGCTCCAGCTTCATTAAACTTCTGATTTCTCACGCTTGGAATGTTCTCGAGGTCCTCTTTGGCTGAAGTCTTATGCTGGAATAAAGGAAGAGCTTATGATGTAGCTGTCACAGACAGCCCAGGATTCAAACCTACTTATACAAGCTTGAGAATATTACTTAGCTGATTAGAATTTCTATTTCATCACCCATAAAATGAGGGTGGTAACATATTTATTTTATGGAGTTTTTATAAAGAATAAATGAATGTAAAGTGCAGAGTACTCAGCAAATACACGTTTCTATCTTCAGTCAAGATGTCACCTTGAGGACTAAGTTGCACATGACACAAGCAATGGTATTTTAATTGCCTCATATGCATGCAAAAGATGGGTAATGGATAAGGAATACCGAAGAAGAATTGACACATTTGAATTATGGTGTTGGCAAAGAATATTGAATATACCATAGACTGCCAGAAGAACAAACACATGCGTCTTGGAAGAAGTACAGCCAGGATGCTTCTTAGAAGAGAAGATGGCGAGACTTTGTCTCATGTACTTTGGACATGTTATCAGTAGAGACCAGTCCTTGGGGGACATCATGCTTGGTAAAGCAGAGGAAGGCCCTCAATGAGAGGGACTGACACAGTGGCCGCTACAATGGGCTCAAACATAGCAAAGATTGTGAGGACGGTACAGGAATAGGCAGTGCTTTGTTCTGTTGTACATAGCGTCGCTATGTACAACACTGAGTCGCTATGTAAAATACAGGGTTGTTCTAAGTTGGAAGTGACTCGATGGCACCTAACAACAACAATAATCTTCAAACCCAGATCAGTTACCCCTTTCTTTGTGATTCCTGACAACACCTCACCCCTCACCAGCCCCCCCCCCGCCACCCCAGCTAGTTGATTTCAGGTTTTCTGTCTGTTCTCCCACAGCACCCAGGGAAATTGCTTCTAAAATTGTAGCATTGCTTAACATTTATCTGTCTCTTTTCTGTTTCTCAAACTAGACCGGTAGTTCTTAACCCAGGCTGTATATTCAAATGAAGCTCTTAAGAGAATACCCTGCTTGGCCCAATTATATCAGACTCTGGTCTGGTAGACAGTGAGGCTTTTAAAGTTCCCCAGATGATTTTAATACACAGGCCTACACCGTAGGGTTTTGAGGGCAGGGGTTCATTTGTGAAGCCCCACTGCCGTCACGCAGCCTAGCACAGAGTAAGCGTTCGGCAAGTGCCAGTAGATGGAAGGAGTAGCGTGATGGCCAACTTGCCACATCTTCTCAATACGCATCTGATAAACTTCAACCCGTTTGCTTATGAAAATGTGACATTCAGATTTAACCTCTGCTTAGTAAATTTACATTCGTACAATGGTATCTACTGCCTGAACAGATAAATGCTTTTAAGTTTTCTCAAAATCTAGATACTGTTTCAGTGACTTCCTATCTACACATTTACGTGTTTAGTTTTTTTGTTGGTGTCGTTTTCTTTTCATTCTTTTGAGTCTCAAAGTCCTATTAGCTAGGAGGTTTTAACCTATAAATCTGTTGAAGGATGCCCAAAAAACTAAAGCAGAAATTAGCAGCCTACTTTCTATTATAAGATTTCTTATTGTCAGACTGCTGTATATAATCCTATCGCTTCTAGCATTTGTTTGTTGCCTTCCTCTCGAAGTATCTACGCAGGTTTTTATTTAACCTTCCTGTGTTCTTTGTTGTTCAGTGACCCATAGATAATTGTGCTTAGCTGTAAAAATATACTCAGTACCTTGAAAGAAGAAAAAGCAAGGGGCTAATGGAATTAAAAGTAATAGCTCCAGCAATTTGTTGAAATTAACTTTTTCCCATTATGCCTGGTATTGCTTCTTTCCTGAATGCTAAAAAGAAGCTGATTATATATATATATGCTTAAAATGTTTCTTTTCATATGATGAGTAGTGTCAGAACACTATGCCTAGGAAAATAAGCTTTCTTACCTAAATGAGAAAGATTTATCAGTTTATTTTCAGTAGGATTCCATTTCAGGATAGTCTCTACAGACCAAGCTGAAGGGTGGGTAAGGTAAACTGGTTCCTATCTTGACTGATAAGGAGGATCATGACTTCATTACCTCAGCTCTGGCCTAGAAATTGAAATGTTTTCAGCTTAACAAAAAGAAAGAAAATACATTATTAACATGTCTCTAACTGTTGGGGGATCTCAGCAGTGGAAATGCACAGGTTACATATATTTTATTGCAATAAAAGTGGTCTATCCTGGACAATATTACCATATTTAATTTCTGTACAATATTATTTTCTTTTAGGTAATCAGCTCTGATACTGGGTCTACTGTTTCCTTCTGGATGATAGACACTGGGCAGAAAATCAAACAGTTTACTGGTTGCCATGGCGATGCAGAAATCAGCACTATGGCCCTAGATGCAAATGAGACACGGCTTTTGACTGGCAGCACAGATGGGACTGTAAAGGTGTGAACACAGTGATGCTTTTCTATGCAGATACGAGGGGGCTGAAATATTGCGTGAGGAGACAGAGCTCTAGCTGTACTTGGTTTTGCCTTTTTGGGCTTACAAGAAGAGAGCTAAATAACCCAAACTATCTGATAAGAAAGCTGTTAGGAAAATAAGCCTCTTTGGAAAAATGAATACATGATTTTTCCGAATAAAGTATTTAGAATAAAAACATAACTTGGCTTACTTCTTTCAAAAAACGTTTTCCTGAGTACTGGATAAAAAACTACTTTGAAGAATAGGAAGCCTGAATATTTCTCATGTGTGTCATCTAACATCTCTAAGTTTTCTTCTTCTTAGTTCATAAAATGAGAAGTCAGGGCCACTAAGTAAATATTTAAAAATGGCATAAATGCAAATTTTTCAGAAAATGAGCATTTTGTATTCAACCTGGTTTGTAGTTTGCACTTATGCTATGTAAGAAGTGAAGACAGTGAAGAAGGCAAGTAAAAACACAAAAATCATAATCTTATTTATTATCCACCTTAACATGGGGGGGGGTTGCCATGAGTTGGGAGCTAACAAGAACAACCTAAAACTATGTTTCTAGTGTTCTTATTTTGTAACTGTTATTGATTTCTTCTCAAAGAAAGGTGCTATTTTAGTTTACAAAAGTGATAAAATGTTCATGCAAAGGAAGGTACTTGCTATCTGAAATGATGCCCATCTCTGTTCCTGGAGCCTTGAGAGTGATGATTGGATTGGATTTGGCTTGTGACCTTGATTGGAGATGGCTTGTGACCTTGAAGCAAGATAAGGCAATTTCCAGATAAGCACTGAGTGGTTCTCAAACCTCTGTCACAACTGGGGTCAGAAGGGTAGTAGAGGTACCTTCCATGGTGGGGTGTGTGATGCATTCAGGCAGGCTGCAGGGGAGGGTCATTGAAAGCTATCTGGACAGGTAGGTAGAACATCCTAGAAATTGGCAGCTGTCAGAGTGAGGGAGGTGCTATGGTAGATTGCAGAGAGAACCTCCAGAGATCAGCAGAGCTTGGCCTCTGAGAAGGTTAATGGAATGAAGTATGGACTTGGAACTTGGGTTTAAGTGAAATAATCTAGTTCATGAGAAAACAGCAAGATGAATGAAGGTTCTGGGAGAGCCCAATTCCAATAGTTAAGGTGGAATAAAGCAAGAATAACTGGAGATGCAGAATTATACGGTGGCTTCAGGGAGAGCCAGTACCCCATTTAGCAGGCCTGTGGTGTGAGACTTGACTAAACAATGATGGACTGGATTAGCACGCTTCTCTTTACTCATATTTCCAAAAATAACTGATTCCAGGGCAGGGCACAACCTGTAGATGCTTGTTAAAATGGTCCCAGCTAATGGAATTGGTGGGATCTGTGCACAGTCAGATCTTTATTTGTGGGTATTATTTTAGGTGGACTTCCTAGAGCCAGGTATAAAAGAGAACAAAGTGATATGAGTAAAGAGTGTGTGTGCTCCTCAATGTCTCAGCTTAAGCCTTGGCATCTTAAAGTTAATGTGAAGTTAGTAGTATAATCACTGCTTTTGAAGGTGCATTTGTCTTTATCACAACAGCACAAGACTCGGAAATCTGTACCTTCTCCTCAGGACACAAAATCAGGGTTGAGCTGCTCCGGCCATATTCTATGAAGAAACAAGAATGAACGACATTTTCCAATCTCATTTATATTTTAAAATCCAAAATCAGTACTTAAGTAATCAAAGACTTAAAGTTATTGCCCTATTTATCACGGTTTTGAAGGATCTGTTTTTAAATGAATGGTTTTGAATTGTTAATATAAGCATACAATGCAAATTTTGAAAGATAAAAAGGTAAGAGTGAAAAAACTCTCTTCCATCCCTTTCCTGGCTCCTTCCTGGAGGATATTACTGTTACTGGTTTCTTGTGCATCGTTCTAGAGATGACTTTGAGAATCATTTATTTTTCAAAGGCAGCTCTTCTGAATTTTGCTTTTTTTTTGTCTTGGATTTTTCTGTCTTGGGCTTTGATTCATATCGGTGAATATAATAATAATAACCACAACAACAAGAAGAATAATGCTAAACCAAAACCCAGTGCCATCGAGTCGATGCCGACTCATGACTAACTTTTATTGCATGCTTGCTGTGTGCCATGCACTCACTGTTCTAAGCACTTTACGTGTACACACACACGCACACACATCCATAAGGCTGGTATTATTATTATCCTGAAGAAGTCAAGCAACTTGCTCAAGTTTCCATAGCTGCTTGAGTTCTGACAGAATCTAGAAATGTGGAGATGACTTATTCTTCTTAATGGCTGCATTATATTCTACTTTATAGATATTCCATAATCTTCTTGCTCAGTCCCTCCTTAATGACCATTTTACATTGATTCAAACCGTTAGCTTTTATAAATAACGCTCAAGAATATCCTTGAATATATGTCATGTCATGTATATGAGTGTACCGGTGGGGTGATTTTCTAGAAGTTGAATTTTTGAGTCAAAGCACATATGCATTTTTGATTTGATAGATAAGGCCGATTTGCCTTCCATGAATGATGCACCAACAACATTTAGTGTAGTAGGATTTCGTTTTAAGTGTTAGTGTTCTAATGATGTCTCTCTCAGAGTAGACACATCAGACTTAAGGACTCACCCCACTGCCTGAGAAGGTAAACTAAAACTGCTCGTGTCTTCTGCACGACTGGGTCCGGCACCCACTAGCAACAGAAGGTTTTGTAGGTAGAAGATAGGAAAGCTAGTACATGATGACTAGGCTTCAGGCCCTGTTAATAGACGCTTAATCCTCTGATCATCCCTGAGAAGTTAGACTCCTGTGTCACAAATGAGGAACTGGAAATATATGGAGATTAAGTAAGCAATGTAGTGCCACACAATGAGAAAAAGAATTAGGACTTCGATAGGCTCCAAAATGTTGCTTTTTTCGTGAGTTTATATTACCTCACCCTTAGAAATATGAATTTACTTATAGCCTTTGAATCAATGATTATTTTAAGTGACTGAGAGATTCCCAAGCAGAGTAATAAATATAATGGTTAAATATAAATGGTAAGAGGATTTTCTTTAATCAATACATAGCTTAAATGAATCAATCTTAGTCCAGAATGTAAACACAAAGGTTTAAAACAATCCTATTACATGGTGTTTTCTATCATTGAATGTTCTACCTCAAAAGCAATTTTAATTATTTTTCTTAAAGATATGGGACTTCAATGGATATTGTCACCACACACTAAATGTTGGGCAAGACGGAGCTGTGGATATTTCACAGATCCTGGTTCTTAAGAAGACTGTACTGGTTACTGGCTGGGAAAGGTATGCTTTGCTTCACACAAAACCGTAGTCAATTTTTTTTTTTTTAATTTGAATCAAAATCTGAAAGAAAAAGAACATAGAAATAAATCTTGACTGATTCTGAGTTATTAATTGGCTGGTGACCTAGTGAAGTGAAACTTTAGTTGAAATTGACTGAATGCTAGGTGAACAGAGTATTATAAGATCTCATAGCTTGAGGGGCTTTGAGAAGCACTATAGGGTTGTCACCGCAAATTGCGGGTTAGAGCCACCTGCCGCAAAGCCAACACTGAGACAGGAGGAGGTAAGCAGTAAGAAGGATTTATTGAATACTGGTATTCAAGAGACAGAGGGGGTTAAACTTCTCCCAAATTCTCTCTGCCCTAAAGGGTTGATGGGAGGGTTTTATACAGGAAAGATCACAGTTACCTAAAGTTTTGAACACGTAGTCCACAGATGGTCGTATACATCACAAAACAACTACAAAAACTCTTTATTAAACTAAAGATAAACGTGTCAGGCACCTTGGACTCTAATCAGTATATTTATAAAGGGCTGAAAAACTCTCATAAGAATCTCTCGGCTGGTGGGGCTGTTTTGCCAAGTCCACTGTGGCCGAGATAGGGAGCAAGAAAGAAAACTTTCTTGTCGGTTTGCAGGCTGAAGGCCATTTCTCAAGAGAACAAAGAAAGGAGAAGAGACACCAAGGCCACAGGAGCTGAGATAGCTCCGCACCCCTTTGGAAGAGACTAGGGCAGCTGGTGCAATTAAAAAAATGTTTAAAGATTACTTAGAGCATCATTATGGCGTTAGTCATGTCAACCTCTCAATCGTCTATTTCGAATAGGAGAAAATATGTTGTAAGGTATTAGGGTGTTTGTTACGTTTAAGAGCAGAACAGGCTGCTGAGCTATATTTTGAACAGAGCCTTTTCTATGGCATTGTATAAGCACTAGAAAAATTAAAGTGTAATATGTTTTCAAAATATATTGTTTATAAATTGAACAGTTCACAAAAATCTATATTTCCAAGACCAGAGATTAATCACAGCTTATACAGCTATATTAAAACAAATGAGAAAATATATTCTCCCTAATATTAAAACACTGAAGAAAAAGCATTTTCACTACTTTAGGGTTTCCTCCTGGGTTTGGGGATTTGTCTTTTTCTTTATCCACTCCGTATAGAGATGTAATACCACTTCCTGAGTGTTACCTCCAAAAGTCTCCCAAATTTTATTGCCAATAAACTCTTCCTGTGCACATTACATTCCCCCAGCTGTAAAGGAAACTCATTCCTTCTTCTTTTGTTACTGATTTTAAACCACAGCACAGGAAGGAAATAGCCCACTGACTTCTGTGCTAGCGCCTCCTTCGTGTCAGTGCAGAGAAGAGCCTTTCACAGCCTACTTACTGGTCTCAAGGAGTTAATCTTTCATTTCATTAAAAGGAAAATCACTTCACCTTTCTTTTTCCTGAAAGAACCAAGAGATCATAAATAGGGCCTTTTCTATGGCATTGTATAAGCACTAGAAAAATTAAAGTGTGATATGTTTTCAAAATATATTGTTTATAAATTGAACAGTTCACAAAAATATATCTCTAATAGGCAATTTGCCTGACCTTATTTACTTTTTTTTTTTTGTATTTACTATAAAATTATGATCTTACTGGTTTGAAAAAAAAGGTTTGAAGCTAGGATTAAATCAGATTTTATATCTCAAAAACTAGCAGCATGCTTGGGAGTTTTTTTATCAATCATAGAAAAGGCTTTTCTTCTAATGCTTTTTTCAAATACGTGTATACAAACTAACAGCGCCACATGCAGCTTAGTTTTCAGGGAAAGTTTGACTAAAAGGAAAGAAAGTACTGTATGAATTAGTCTACTTGTTAATAAGAATTAGTTCTATCATCCTCGCCTTTGAAAGACAAGGCTTCTTCACATCCCTGGGAGCAATCATGATCCATTAGCGACTCATAACAACTCCAACAGTCTATGGTCTAATGATCTCTATAATTAGGCTGTGGCAATGAATAAGTTTAATTTTCCAATATCATAGCGGGGTAGATTTGTAGTACCCAGCTGATCCAATTTAAATTTTGAACATAACAGAGAAGAATTTTAAAAATTTAAAAAATTACTCAGTGTAACTCAAAAGTTGGCGACACCATTTTCTTAATTAGATATTTAGATAGAATTTAGTTTAAGTATAATTTAGAAATTAGCATAAAAATATGATTTTTCGATTGTTTAAAGGGGAAATTTAAAAGATTAGATGTATAGAGTCATCTAAAAATATTTTAAAGGAGCATCTGATTTTCTATGTCAGTGGGTGGTTACTTTCTATAAATCTTGAGGAGGAAGTTTTGGAAAGACTGGAATGAGAATAAGAGAAATTATTGCTCCTCCCATCCTCTTCCATCTTATTCCATCTTCTACGTGTTTGTCAGGACTTGAAGCCATTAGTTGGAATTGAAATTTGAATTAATACATTCTCAGATATATTATTTTACTTTTATATTGGTGAATTTAAAAACTAAATTTCCTAAGTCAGAGACTTTATGCTAGGGTAAGTTTTGCAAGATCTGATACAGAGTTCTTTTTACCAAGTGGCATTTAACAAAAAGATATCAGGGCAGGGTGGGAGGAAAGTTGGGGAAGGAGAGACCATTAAGCCAACTCCTTAATAGTTCAATGATTAGGGAGGAAATAGCTGGAAGATTCAAAGTCAGCTTATTACTCTTTCTTTAAAACCCAGAGGGAGGCTTTGTTAAGTGGTAGCTTTAACTTCAGGCTCTATCTACATGAAGAGATTGGTTTGATAATTTTGTCCAGGTTGGAACAGAATTTACATGTATTGAATGAAGTACTAAATCTACCATCTGATTTATTTTTTTATTAGAAAGAGCTGATATTTAGAGTGCTGTGTAGCATTAGGTACTTTACATACACTAATTTAATCCATACCTTCATCTTGGACGGTAGGTAATATTTTACCGATACTTTAAATGTCTGCCTTCAGCTCTTATCTCTCTTCAAAGCTTACTTATCCATTTACTTGCTAGAGCTGTCTGACTGCAATTCCAAATTTAGTATGTTTTAAACAGAATTCATTATTTACTTCCAGCTCCCAAACCTGCTTCATCTCTTAGATTCAGAGCCTGAGTTAACAGACAGGAAGCCAGACGTCCACCTCAGCTGTCCTTTCTCATCCACCTTCAGAACCAAATAGTCACTAAGTCTTATCTGTTTTAAAAAAAAGTTTCTAAAAATTTCTAACCCTGTTCCCACTGCAACTACAACTGTATTATTCAGAGCAGCATTTCTACCTGGATGAATGTCACAGCCCCCTAATTTGTCCTTTCCTCCAGTCATGTCCAGTCCTCACCCCTGACATAGATTCTGCACACTGTAGCTATGATGACTTTCCTCTATAATGCATATTTCTCTATGTCACTTCTTTGCTTAAAATTTTTCAAGAGTGTTTTCAAAATAAATCTAGGCTCCACTGGCCTGGACCTATTCTCTAGTTTCATTTTCAGTCATTCTTGTGTAGAGTTCTAAACTCTGTCAATAGCAACCTGCTCATAGGGTGTTGCCATATAAACGATACCGTTTCACACACTCATGCCTTTCCCATTTCCCTTACCTAGAAATCCCTTTCAACACTTATTTTTCATCTGGGTGACATTTATTCCTATTTCAAGACTCATTCACATATCTCTTCCACCAGTATGTCGCCCTTAACTCCCAGGATGGAAATTTGTCCCCTCTTTTTGTCTTTGTGCTCTCTAACATCCTGTGCTTAGCAATACACACACACACACCTGATGCTTATCAGATGCTCAATGATATTTGTCGAATGGCTTAATTAATGTTTGTTGAATAGACAGGGAAACTGAGCATTAGAGAGATTAATTACCCATGGTCACACACCTAGTAAGAGACCAGCAGAATAGATATTCAAATCTATTCTCTCTTCGCAATAAACCAGAAAGCTAAGAATATTTTACAACCCTATTTTACAAGGACGGAAGCTGAGGATTGGAGAGGTCGGGTAGCCTGGCCACAGTTTCCAAGCTAGTAGGCTGCTCAGTAAGTATTCTGTGCCAAAGTTCATACTTTTCCCACCACTCCTGAGGGGACTGGTTACAAATGGAGTTATTAAATGATGGGAAGGCAACAATATTTTTTTAACAAACAATTTCACTTGGGTGAGTTGGTTATTTCCATCAAAATGAATGCACCAGTTATACTCATATGAAGAAACATACAATAAAAACAAATTATCGACTTAATAATGCCTGAAAGAATTTTGCATTTTCTTTTTCCCGTTTCCTTCCCACAAATATTTCTAAACTGCAACTAGATGAAGAGCTCTGAATTAAGAACTGCGGTAGACTGAATGTGAATGGTCATGATCTTGCTCTACGGGTATCACGTTCTACTTGGGGAGGTCAACATGGGAAATCCAGGATTTGATAAATGCTATTATAAAATGATGGTCCTAAGTAAAGCCTGAATAAGGGTGCCTGTGTTGGCTATTTAGGGTTAGGGTCATTCATGTTTAGAGAATATTTCTGTTACAAAAGGAGAATCCCAAATTAAGAACTGTTAGTTGCTATTGACTCAGTTTCAGCTCATGGTGACCCCATAGGGTTTTCAAGGCTGTGACTTTTTGGAAGCAGGTTGCTAGGCCTGTCTTCCGAGGCTTCTCTGGGTCGGTTCAAGCTGCCAGCCTTTCTGCCAATTTAGTGTTTAACCAAGGAGCCCTGATGATGCAGTGGTTAAGCACTTGGCTGCTAACCAAAAGGTCAGCAGTTTGAACTCACCAGCCGCTTTGTGGGAGAGAGATGTGGCAGTCTACTTCTGTAAAGATCTGCAGCCTTGGAAGTTCTATGGGGCAGTTCTACTCTGTCCTATAGGGTCTCTACAAGTTGGAATTTATTCAACAGCAATGGGTTAGGTTGATTCTTAGTGCTTATTCATTTGTGCCATCCAGAGACTCCTGTGAATTGACATAGGGTCTATTAAGAAAATATCTGGTTCAATGAGCTAATGTAAATAGATGTTCAGTTGAGGCAAAAGTTCGGCCATATTTACACTGGTAAAATTAAGTGCATAGTTGATCAGTATCTTCGTACTTGCTCAAAGGGCATACCTATGGCATCCCATATGTATGTTCTTGTTATTATGTGCCAGCAAGTCTATTTTGACTCATGACAACCCCATGTGACAGAGTAGAACTGTTCTATAGGGTTTCCTAGGCTGTAATCTTTACTGATGCAGATCACCAGGTCTTTCTCTTGCACAGCGGCTGGTGGGTTCCAACTGCTATCCTTTTGCTTAGCAGCCGAGTGCTTAACCACTGTACCACCAGGGCTCCTTAAATAGTTGCAGGTATAATTGATTTTTAAAAGTATTTTTTAAGTGAAATGAGATTAGGGATTTGAAGTTCCTCAGGAATATAACATCTATTACAAGATACTAAATTGTCAATAATTGCCTTACTAAGGGAATTTAATCCTAGATAACTCAGTTGGTTTCTATTATTAGGATAAGAATTGGAATAGAAATTTCCAAACTTGTGACTTACTGTAGAACAACCGTGTTGAAGATCAAGTTGGTCAGGAATGAAATTCACAGATAATCCTCACCACTAATTTTGTGATAGTTTCATTGCTCAAAAATTGACTCCACAAATTTTAGGAAAAAGAAGATAGGAAAAAGAATAAAAATAAACTGATTATATCTAACTCATTGCCTGCCTTTAGGATACTCCTTTTAAGCCTAAAACACAATGAATCCAGCAAGAATAGGTATTGACCTGTGCTGTTTGGACTAACAACATATGAATAACTAACCCTTGAGGGAGAAAATAGTTGATTGTATTCTCTCCATGATAATTTCTACATGATAAGTTTTGGTCAAAAAGTTATTTTTAGCTCATTCATCCTAGAAGAGAGCCCCCCCAACTTTATAGGTAAACAATTATTATTCTCACATCATCTAAAGTCTGAGTTAGAGATGTGATCATCTTCCCAAGATGACACAATGACTCAGTAGGAGTGCTTTCAGGATTGCAAATGCGAGGTGTGGAATAGAAAAATGATCTAATAAACTCATTCAATGTCAGAGAGAACAAGTCTCTCACACTTCAAAAATGGTCTTAAAACTGGCTCATTCTATACCTTAATTTTTCTCTTGGCAAGAGTGTGAATTAAAAAAAAACAAAAAAACTTACCCTTGAAATGGATAAAATAAGAAATACAGTTTGGATTCTCAAGGTATTTTAAGGATAACTGTCATTTAAAATGGGAGTGTCACAGTAGGTTTTAAGGGAAATGTGGCAATTAATTAGTTTATCAATATTTTGACACAGAAGGTCAAATATCAGAAGGGCTACTTTTTACACCACCTTATGAAAAGCATTTTTTGCCTTTGGGTGGTACCCCTGAATCTATCTAGTTAATATGTGCATCTTGGTGAAAAGACATTTGACATTGAATCTTGACTGAGAGATAATAGGAGAGATGTAGGATTGCCCTCTTTCATTTCCTGACCACCCTATCCTCTCCATCCCCAAAGGGTAACCTCTTCAATCAAATCTTACAACAGATAAAGAGAAAATTTTAAATATACACATATAAAGTTATTATGAGATTAAACTGCAATTTCAGAACTGCAAGCTACCATATTTATACTATCTTATGGTACTTTTCATATTAATGTTATTATTAACATTGATATTAAAACTATCAATTAAAAAATAGAATAATTCATACACTGACTCACCAAATTTTTGTTAAATGCCTATTATGTTCTAGGTACTGTTCTAGGCACTGGAGATGCAGAAAGGACAAAAAAACAAAGTTCCTGCTCCCACTGAACTTACCTATAGTAGGAGGCATAGAAAGTAAACAAATACCATACAAGCCAATGTCACATAATGATAAGTGTTATAAAGAAAAGTAACGTACGATGAGGGATGAGACTAAAGACAGTCTTTTTAGTTAGGGTGGTCAGGGAAGGCTTACTTGAGGAAGTCATATTTGATCAGATAATTTTACATTCATTCATTTGACCAATATTTATTGAACATCCAGTATGTGTAGACCACGATGCTTGCTACTATGGGGTTATAGAATAAGGCAAGATCCCTGGTTTTTAAGAACTTACCATCAAGCAGACGGGCTGTGACAATAGAACATTAAGTATCACAGGGAAAATGTGATGTAAGAGGTCAGAAGAAAGAAATATTTCTTTTAACTCTAGGTATTAAGGAAGTCTACCAGAGCAAGATGGGCCTGGAAAAATGGGTGTGTGGATAGGCAGATGTGAGTCTGTGTGTGAAAGAAAATTCATAGAGGGATGGAGGAGCTCACCATGACTGAAAACAAAGTGGCCAGAAATGTCAGGGAGCTTAGAAAGTAATAAGAATATTGTTTGGGCTGGAAAAGAAAGTATACTTCCGAAGGTTAGCCTCTGAATACCTGTAGCATCACATAACAACTCCTGCAAGCAAGTTATTTATTTGAAATCTTGTATTTTATCTTTAAAATGAAGGTGGATTTTTCATTGTATTGTACTAATTCATCTTTGCTTATTTGAATATAAAACATTTTCCCCCCAAACTCTTTGAGTAAAATTAACACTTAGGATGGTACACCGTATTTACCCTGTGGCCTTAAGTATTCCAAGTCAAATATTTAGTTCGGTGTGCATATCTTGGCTTGAAAATCAAGAGTGGGAGAATAACAAGAAATAATTTTTAAAAAGTAGATGTATTATTGGGCCCATATACTATCCAATACTGAAAACAGGCCCAAGAATTTGGAAATGCAGGAAATGGACAAGTAGTAAATGCTTTTTGAATAGGGCATTGTCCTTATCTTTGATCATGCTGTTCCCTCTGTCTAAAGAGTGTCTTTCTCTTCCATATCCTACCCATCCTTTATGGTACAGCTCAAATATTTCCCTTTCCATTCAGCCTTATATGATTTCTACACGTGGACTTTTCTAACAATTGATTAGTACTTCCTTGGTACTGACTACTGTTACCTTGTGTTTTAATCATTTCATGCTCATGTCTTCTGCAGCACTAGGAACAGAACTTCTACATAGAAAACAAGATGCTTATAGAATGAATGCATGGTCAAGGCCACAGAATGGAATGATTAATCTAGTGTAGAATGAAGGATGTCTAGTGTAGACAGGAGGCAATGAAATTGGTTGGGAGGATGTTACCATTGTTCAACCATGAGGTAGTGTCTTAGTTATCTAGTGCTGCTATAGCAGAAATACCACAAATGGATGGCTTTAACAAACAGAAGTTTATTCTGTCACAGTTTAGGAAAATTCAGGGCACCAGCTCTAGGGGAAGGCTTTCTTTCTCTGTCACCTTTGAGAGAAATTCCTTGTTTCTTTCCACATCTGTGGGCTTGGCATCCCTTGAGACCTCCATGTGTCTTGGCCTCAGTCTTCCGCTGGGTCTAGGAGGTTCTCAGTGCAGGGAACCTGGGTCCAAAGGACGCACTCCACTCCTGGCTCTTCTTTCTTGGTAGTACTGAGGTCCCCCTCACTCTGCTCACTTCTCTCTCCTTTTATCTCTTGTAAGATAAAACATAATGCAGGCCACATCCCAGGGAAACTCCCTTTACATCATGGCTGTGACCTAAACCTCATTAACATGACCTAATCCTGCCTCTTTAACATAATGGACACCTCGCTCCCAAACTGGACCATAAATATAGGTGCTGGAATTTACAACATATCACAAAATGGAGAATAACCATGCAATACTTGGAATCATGGCTTAGCCAAGTTGACGCGTATTTTGGGGGGACAAAATTCAATCCATGACAGGTAATAACCACTGAACCAGAAAACTTGTATTAGCGGTTTAAAATAAGGGAGCAGAGAATGTACAACATATTGCAGAGGTGGTATTTGATTTGACTGGGACATATAAAGACAACTGGGAGGCTAGAACATTGGCCTATTCACCGAATTATGGAATTCAGGATGGAGCTCTGATATGGAGGGAAGAAGACAAATTTAGATTTTTCACATGTTAAGATCTATTGCTGATGGAAGCATTATGTGAAACTGTCAACTAGCAAGTGAAATTGTACAACACTGGAAAAGGCTGTGGATGAAGATAAATTTAGAGCCATTTGTATGGAAGTGAGAGATTGGATCTCACGGCCACATATGGGACCTCTGAGTGAATGAGTTTGAGTAGAAATACAGAAGTGGAGGAATAACAATAGGAAATGTCCATGATTAAAAGAATGAGAGAAAGAAGGAGCAGGGAAGATAGAGAATAGGAAATGAGAGATCAGGGAGGCAGGAAGAGAATCAGGACATTCTGGAAACAAAAAAAGAGTTTCAAAAAGGAGGAAAGAGCCAGTTTCCTCAGAGGCTGAGGAGAAGTAACAGTGGTAAAGACCTTTGAAGAGGTGAGGATAGAAGCAAAATTGCAAGGAGTGAAGAGAGAATGAGGATGAAGATACCAAAGTCGTGGTTACATATTGTTCATTTGAGGTTTGCATAGCTTTAGAATGAGGGAGAGGCTTAGCATAGGCTGGTAACCAGAGCTCAAATCATAGTGAGAACAAGGTGGTATTGTTGCCTGCAGGAATTTCATTCTCTGCCCATTCTGTCCTGTCACCAAATTGACCATGACTTCCCCAATATAGTAGCCTTTTAAAAATTATTCTTTCTTTTTGAAATGTACCTGTTCTGTGTCCCATTCCTTTGGAGCATCACGTTCCAAGTGTGTTCCAATAAATGGTAGATCTGCAAGATGTTGTCTGAGAAAGGACTGGGAAAAGGTCAAGAAAGACTGGGAAATGCTACAGGGAACATTATATGTTAAATGTCCTAAGAAGTTCTGATGAAAAGAAACCTATTTTAGAACCATAAAACTCTCAGTGGTTCTGTGGTACCCATATAAGGAAACTTTGCTTTAGAGTCTTTGTAATAGATAACTAATCAGATAAATTAATACACATTTGGTGTTAATGGTTTTGAAGGGGTGGTTAACCTTCTGATGTTAAATATTCATAAGTTACCATAGAATTCAATGAGATAATGCAAAAGAAATTCAGTGTGGGAATATTAGGTATTATGGATGGCAGGTAGGGATAAAATTGTGGTCTTTCAGACATCTCAAATCACACCATCCAAGTGAATGATGGCTATTCAATATCTGTATCACTCTTGGAGCAATAGCTAAGTCCTATATCCTTTTTATTAGGGCTATTACTGTGTTTCGACCCCAGAACTTCAATCAATTTTTCATCCAGCCTGAAGAATGGAAAGGAGGAGTAGAGCACCATGATGACATCTTATGTGCTGCATTTTTACCTCCACAAACTCTGGTTACAGGTCAATTGAATATTTGCTTGATAACCAGTGCTGAAAGTCTGGACTCACTCAAACACAAACAAGCAAACTAACAAAAAGCCTTTTATCACTGCAAAATGAATAGGTTCTTGAAGAGACAGGTTTTGCACTTAAAGCTACTCTTGGTCCTTATTTCTGTGGGGATGCATTAGTGATTATGACCATCAGCTCAAGAGCCTGGCTACCTGACTTCAGAGCCTGGTTCTACCACTTGCCACTGCATGATATCGAGCAAGTTATTTCAACTCTAAATCTCTTCCTTTGGATAGTTATGATATGTCTATATCTTGGTTTATAGTGAAGCTACATAAAATCTGTGTAAAATCTTCATAGTGCTTGGCATGTAGTGAGCTCATCAGTAAATATTAGCTTTTATTTTTATTGTTGCTTTTTCCAGGAGCAGCATTGGGACGTTGTGCAGTAATAATACTTCTGTGGCACTCAAGCTGTTTTGTCATGGGAGCATATTAACCCTTTGGCATAATTTAGCCTAAGTGCTGTTGGTTAGTAAGGAGCCCTGGTGGTTCAGTGGTTAAGTGCTCAACTGCTAACCAAAAGGTCAGAGATTCGAACCCACCAGCCACATTGGAGGAGAAAGACGTGGCTGTCTGCTTCCGTCAAGAGAGATTTACAGCCTTGGAAACCCTGTGGAACAGTTCTACTTTGGTCTATAGGAGCACTATGAGTCAGAATCGACTTGACGGCAATAGGTTTGGTTTTGGTTTTGGATTAATGTTGGTTAAAGACCTGACTTACAAAATGTCTACAAATTCAAGCTCTTAAAAGAGTCTACAGAACTGCCCCATAAGGTTTCCAAGGAGCACCTGGTGGATTCAAACTGCCAACCTTTGGTTAGCAACTATAGCTCTTAACCGCTGTGCCACCAGGATTTCCACAGACTTGCTTAGATGTGACATATTAAAGAGGATAAGAAAACATTGTATCATTTCCAGTCAAATAAAGCAATTTTTAAAGACAGGTTACTCCGTGAGATTATCAAATCCATGTTCTGACAGTCGAATTTTTTTGTAGAACCAAAAATGTCATCAATTAAGAGTAGTGAAAACTTACAGGAAAAGAGCCAAGATATCTATGAACTATGAATTGGTACAATACGAGGTTTGCTCATCTACCCACATTTAAAATTCCACTGTCTTCAGGACTTTTTTTTTTTTTTTTTTTTTCAGGACTTACTTGATTACCTTCTGATAGGTCAACTCTGTATTGAGTTTGCTTTTGTACCTTTATAGGTACTGGAAGTCCACCTCTGCAGACAGTATCAAGTAATGAAATGTGATGGAAACAGTGAAGTATAAGTCTTCGTGGTGTTATTGTGAAAGTGTCATAAAATATTATTGCAGTGTTGTGGTTGTAGATTTTACTGTATCTTACCCATCCTTCCACTTGGATGGTGAGTCGGTATTGGTGAATAGGATATCTCTTCATTTATTTGCATCCCATCAGTCGTATGTGAAAACGTTTGGTCAGGCACCTTGCAAGTAAACCATTTGAAAATTCTAGAAGATGGACACCTCCTTGGACAGATGAAATCTATCCTCTTGGCCAAGCTGTGAGTTACATAGGTTGATCTTTCCAGGACGATCCACAGAGCTACAGAGTTTAGCATGTGTTTCTCTCTTTTCTCTCCAACTTCCAAGAAAAACACCATCTGTGCATCACCCAAACTCAGCTCTTCTCTTCTGCTCTTCAGTTGATATGAACTCTCTGCTCAGTGGGTAGCTATCTTACTGAGCTGCTAAGAGCAGCAGTCTGGACACTCATTGATCCTCCCCAGGTCAGGCTTGGCCAGACTTAGTCTCACTCCTTGGACTTTTCTCTGTCTCTGTGGGGAGCAGTAGCGAAGGACTTTCTGCTGGAAAAATTTTGGAATTAGAAAAAGCAATATTCAATAAAAAATATAGGAGGGAGGTAATGAGGAGAACACACACACAAACATACCCACACTCACACACACAGATTTGTGGGGAACAGAAACCCTTGGCTTGATCTAGGAGGACCTGAATTACTTGTCCTCACTCAATAATAAAAAGTAATGATAATAATATTATTAACACTTTTTCAGTACTAATATACTAGGCACTATTCTAAAAAAAGAAAAAAAAATTTTTTTTTTTGGTACTCTTCAATCCTCACAAGCAACACTATGAGATACATACAGTTTTAACTCAGTTTTATAGATGAGGAAATTGAGGTAACAAGTAGAGTTAAATAAATTGCCTAAGGTGACACAGCTTGTAGATGGAATAACCAGGACTCAAACTCAAGCTGTTTAACTCCAAAGCCTTTACTCTGAATGTCTTACTATGATAAAATAAAATAGTATAACAGGTATTTCTACCATACCAACTGTACAGGTACGTTGTGAAGATCAAATGAGATATTGTGTGTGAAAGCCATTTTAAGCTGTGAAGTTTAATAAACATATTTAAAAAAACCCAGTATTAACTATCATTATTTATTCATGTCTCCAAAAATATATTGAGATAACAACTTCGAAATACTGTTGCTTATATTTTGTCTTTAATTTTCTGGCAATTTATCTTCTCCATGCTGCTTTATGTAGGAAGTTACGATGGAGAAATCATTCTGTGGAACAATAGCACAGAAAATGCTCACCACGTCCTTCACCCTGATTACCAGAGGCTGCTAAAATCAAAATTGGGTGAGTGCAAGTTTGAAACTAAAATGATGTGGCTGAGTCAAGCCACAGTAGACCTTGTTGTTTATGCACGTATCTGATGAAGCTTGCTTTTAAATTATAGATGATTGGCTATAAGCACAAGGGATTAGTGATATCACAGTCTTGTCAAAGTGACTAAAAAGAACCTTGAGATTTACTTGGCTTAGCAAATTCTCCATGGTGTGCCATTTCTTCTCTTTATGTCACATCAGCATTTCTGAATCACTGACATCAGGGAGCAGGACTTTCACTTTTATCCAGTTTAGTTTTTGCCAATAAACCTTGCCAAGCTGCCTTTGACTGAACCTTGGGTACTCCTTGGTAGGAAAACGGGAACACACTCATTTAATAGGCTGCTCAGGTTCAATCTAGAGCTTGTATTAAATATTATGCCACCTGGAAATCTTAAATTATTCCTTGCTTTAGAAACCTGTAAGAACCATTAGACGGAGGTATATTTTATGGGAGTTAAGCAGAGCACATCAATATTTTATACTTAAGCAAAATGTCTTGACAATTGCCTTTCATGTTTTACTTTAGTTTCAGGTAGGCTTTTCCTTAGACTAATTTATTTGGTTAATGAATATGTCATTCTTCATGGCCCAGTGAGATTCTGCTGTCTCAATTGCATAAACTCACAGAGGCTGGACTGGACCTTAGGAAAGGACTGATCCTCAGATACAACTTCTCCTGGAAAGCTGAGGAGGTAATGTGTGAAGAGGAAGAAAACCAACTTCAGAGATGTAGGGATTGCATGGCTGCAGACACAAAGCTCTGACCTGCTTTGTGAACAAAGAGCCAACCATTAACCAATAGGGTTCATTAAACCTGCCATAGCATGGGGTCACATGGGGTCGTCAATTGACTTGACGGCAACTAACAACGACAAATCTTCCATAGAGAGGGTGGAATTCTGCCTCTTCCTTTACACTGGCCTTCAGGAGAGTACCATCTTGCTCTAGAGCAAACCTAATTGTGGCTACCATTAAATACACAGAAAAATAGATAAGAGGGAAAAGTAGATAATGTTAAATTTCTAAAACACACAAAGAGACATTCTATAGATTTCTTGCTTCCAAATTTTGGAAAATAACTCTTCAGAGATTTTTTTTTGCATAACTATGTAAATACTACTCATGGGCTCCACGATGGCTCTTCCTAGTGTTCATTAGTGTGGCCTGGAGAAGATGTCTTTACATAATTGAAAACAGGAATGTCCTCTCCAGGGTAACTCACTAACAAATAGTATTGCTAGAAACTGATCATTTTAATACATTTAAATCGTCATAACATCTCATGCTCATTAAAATATTTGTAGGATTAATATTAATGATTAATAAGCTGAAATGCCATGATATTAGAATTACACTTGTTTTGAGCACATCAGGAGTTCTAAGATGTTAACAGTGACTCAAAATGAAGTTCCTATTAATTCATATCATGGGAAATCATGTGAACGGAATATGCAAAATGAAAATGAAATCAAACCATCCTTCAGGTTGTGGTTGAGGAAATGAATGAAATACTACAGAGGCTTGATGGATGTTGTTGATTGAAAATCTATTATGAAACTTAATGGAGTCATCCAAGACAGTGATGGAGGCAGACTTGCTGTTTTTAATAGGCAATAGTTTGAAAAGCAGATGTTTCTCTTCATTAAGATACTTAGCTTTGTTTCCCTCACAGACACAGAGCCTCATAAGCTTCTCAGTGCTGGCAGGAGCAGGCCCACCACCCCCATCGCAGACCAGGCCAACCTTGGAGCTTACTCCTCTGAGATTGACACTGAGGGCAATAATGCTGTTATGAGGCTTTGCTTCCTTGAAGCGAGAACAAACATTGCAGTAACAGGTGAAATATATATTTATATTTTGATTATAGACTGCTTTGATGTAGTGTAAAATAGTGGAAAAGGGAGCAACAAAGAAAGTTCAATATATTTCTATTTAGGTCTTGTAGAGTTTGTCATAACATCTACCTAACAGTTAGTACTGGGTCATGGGAGGCCAAGGCCAGAGGTTGGGGTTGAGTAGATGGGGCAAGGATAGGAGTCAGACTAAATTTTACTACCAGTTTGTACAATGCTGCATATGTGAAGATTAAAAAAAACAAAAATCAACCAAAAACCAACCCCTTGCCATTGAGTTGATTTTGACCCTATAGAGCAGAGTAGAACTGCCCCATAGGGTTTCCCAGGCTATAATCTTTATGGAAGCAGATTGCTGCATCTTTCTCCCAAAGAGTGGCTGGTGGGTTTGAACTGCCCACCTTTTGGTTAGAAGCTGAGTGTTTAACCGCCATGCCAGAAACCTGGCAAACTATTGACATGGGCAGCATTGAGCTGGTGTCCTAGCCATGGCATACATAGGTTTTCAGTGGGGCAGGGGCACAGAGAGAAATGTACTCTTATATACAAGGCGGAAGAGTCTGAGACTGATGGTTCAGGCATCTGGTATCAAATGGGCAGAGAGAAAATAATGGGAGAGCTTAGAGATGGAGCAATAGCATACTTTGAGATAACTGCTGATCCCAGGACAAGAGTTACCTGCTCTCTGGCTTGATACCTCTGTGTGTGTGTGTGTGTGTGTGTGTGTGTGTATACTTTCCAGAAAAAGTCAGGGTCCTGGTTAGATCTTCTGCTGAGGTATATGGTAACATTGGTGCTGCTGTATGATTGATTGCAGTTACTTGATATTATATAGATAAAATAAGCAGTTGCTTAATTCCCTCTTTGTTTTCAACGACTGCCATAGCATTGTGTTGATTTAGCGTGCATCTTCGCAGAATAAAAATCTGCTTTTGAGAATAATACATATTTTTTGAGCTTTCATCTAAAATAACTGCATTTGAGAAGTCTTTTAAAAAATATTTGGAATCTAGTCATGTATATGAGTTACATGCTTGAAAAAATAAACGAACATATCTAAACCGTGTTTTGATAGTCACTCATATCTGTTTTTCTGATGGAAAATATGCATTATTTCCATATAAACATTTTGAACATTAAGAACCAATAAATGTATATACCACCATAGAGTTTTAGAAACATTGTGGAATATTTAGATAGACTTTGAAATGGTTAGATCTTAAAACTTTCTATTTTCTGGAACTCATCTATTTTCACAATTATGCCAGAATTGCTCTCATTTTCTGGACACTAATTCTTCTTAATTATCAGTATTCCCAAATCGTTTCCACTGAATCGTCTATATGCCATTGTTTCTACCTTAAATAGACATGATTGTTAATTGGCAGTACATTTGTGAAGTGAACTAGAAGTCATCTACAGATTTAACAAATAATAATAATAACTTTGTGCAGAATAATAATTTAGGTAAAATACTCTACAAAGCATATAAAAATTGAGAATGAAAAGCTTAGTTCTAGACCTATGAACAAATGAAAAGGGGTTCCATATGACTTAAAATGAATTCTTGATAAAAAAATTAAAAACAAGGTAGCAGATCGAACTCTAAGTTTGCTGCTATATAGAGAAATAAAAACCAATAGCCAGGCTGGTATAACTACATATATGTATCTAACTCTATGAAAGAGATATTTCACTTCTTTGGTGCATGCATCCAGTGGGTTATTAAAGACATTGGGTTTTATGTAACCAGAGTATTATTGGAATGTTGAAATTAATGTTTAATAATTTTATTTGAGGAATCTAATGAATTCCATCTAATTTTATAAATTATCTGAATAATGAATGAAGGAAAGGGAATGAAACTAAATTCAATGGAACATTTTCCATTTCCTATGTTATTTAATACACACCACAACCCAGTGGTGTTATCATAGGGTTATCTCCATTTTATATTTGAAAGAATTAAAATGGCTGACTGTTTTGAGAATTGATTCTGGGAATGCCTGCCTCTTCAATGCCTATACATTTTCCTTGGGGCAAGATACTGAAGATGTTGCTTCTTGTATTTGTTACAGTTGTCTAATTAGATTTTTCATTTACATGTTAGAAGGAGCTAACCTTGTATCATGTGGAGGATCTGGTTATGTCAGATTTTGGGATACATTTAAGAAACAACTTCTGGCTGAATTTGTGGCTCATAGTGGAGTTGGATCCATTATTATGTCTATTGATAAATTGAATCGATACCTTGTCACAGGAGATCTTGATGGATGGTTGAAAATCTGGAATATAGAGGTAAATAGAAATTTTCTCACATAATCTTTGTTATTTTTTATTGCCTTTGTTGCAGATAACTATTAGGAAGGTCATGTCTGTCTCCTGAATAAAAGGAGAAATGTTCAGCTTGAATATTTTAAAGAAAACATTCACATGTAATGACAAGAGACATAAATAATTTATGGAGAAAAACAAACAGATTTATCTCAATATTGAAAATCTTCTGTTAATATATAATCAAGTCAATTGCCCAATTTAGGAATGCAATATCCTCAGTAAGGCACTATAGCATTGTCTGAACATACATTAATAAGATATATCTTATTTGAAATAAGACTGTAAACATACCTTTAATGAATATGGGCTTTTCATCTGACATTTTATCCTGAGTTGAAGTTTTTTGTGTCACTGATTATTAGCTTAATTTTCTAATAATATTATAAAACTATATAATATGTGACTGACTATATATGGTTACAGGAGCCCTGGTGGTATTAGCAGTTTAGCACTCAGCTGCTAAACATAACAGCTGCTCCTCAGGAGAAAGATGAGGTAGACTGCTTCTGTAAAGATTACAGCCTTGGAAGCCCTGCACAACAGTTTTGCTCTGTTCTAGAGGGTCTCTGTGAGTCAAAATTGACTCGATGACAATGAGTTTTTTTTTTTTTAATATACGATTAAGTTCATTGCAATCAAATAATTGCCTTTACTATATATATTTTTTTCAGTCTCCTCCCCTTTCTTTTCACTCTGGAGCCAGTGAAATTGGTTAGAATTTTTTTTTTTCTTACTCTTGATAGATTTTTACCTCTGTTATCATGAACTTTTCTTTTGCATTTGAATTACAGTATATTGTTCCCAAATGTAACCTTTTCTCATTTCCTTCTCAGACTCTAAAAAATAAAAAACAAGTGCTATACCCCAGTAAGTATTTAATATTTGGATTTCTTCTACAATCCTGGCATTTTTCATCATTCAGGAGTACTGCCTTAATTCCAGTAAGAACAAAGTCACGCAGCCCCCTACTCTGATCAGATCTTTCCAACCCCATGAAGACCGGATAATTTGCCTAGAGATGTGTGAGCTGGGTGGCCGATGGCTGATCATTTCCTCCTCTGCAGATTGCAGCATTTCTGTGACTGATGTTTGCGGTTCTCCTGTTGGGATTTTTGGTCAGGTAGGAATAGTGCTTCTTTTTTTTTTTTTTTTATCCTAGTATTTACTTGACATTTAGTATGAACTTGGGTTGATTTCCATTTGAATCTTGTCTACTGTTCAATGTTTGTTAGTCATTAAATGAACATTTCTGAACAGGTTCCATTTCTGAATCTGTAGCTCCAGGTATCTCTTGTCCCTTGTGCTATTAGCCATAGCTGTTCCATCAAGTGGAGGACACCAGAGACGTGTAAAGATGGTGGCTCTGTGCAGCTCAAAATATTATAGGACTTCTAAGAAAAAGAAATTAATTCCTGCAGTTTCAATATTTACTAAAATTACAATGTGGATAAAATTACCGTGTTATTAAACAAATATTCAACTAGGAATGCAAAGTAATAATCAAGCTAATAAACAAATATAGAAAATTTTATAAAAACCAAACCTTCCTACTTATCAGGTCTACCCCTGCCAAAATAATAGCTAACATTTGCTGATTTTTTTCTGTGTGCCTGGAACCCTGTTCTAAGGTCTTTACATGGATTATTTAATCATCACAATTGCCCCATGAGTGAGGAACTCTTATTATTCCCATTTTACAAATGAGAAAACAGAGGCAGAGAGCATTTGGGTAAATTGAGCTCTCAGAAGCTAATAAATGGTAGAGTTTAGTTTTTAACTCAGGCTAGCTCACTTTAGAACTTCTGCTTTTAACTCCTGTTGCTCATAAGGCTAAGCTCTGATTTACACCTGCCCACGGAATAAAATGGATGTGGGGAGCATTGAAGAAAAGAAATATTCATTGTCTTACATTTCTATTCTTCCTTTCTTTTCTTTTCATGGAAATGTTACCCCTGTTACCTTTGTGCTTTTGGAGACAAAATGTGTCTGATCATTTTCAGCAAGCACTGTTCCATACGTAGTGCTATAAAGTTAAGGCTAAAACCACAATTTCTCTCTGGGCAGCTGGCTTGGTTTTATTCACTAGGCTCAGGTACCACTCGTCCTGTGACAACACAACTTTTAGTGTTGGGAGACAAGGTCTGTTGTTGCTGAATTTGTGAAGTCACTCTGATAATGTCAACCTGTATTGAAAGAATCCTATACATCCCTTCAAATTGTATAGAATGCATGGAGGAGGATGGAAAACAGATAAAACATTGAGGGAAGGGAGTCCACATTTGGCTGGGCAACACTTGTGTCTCAATACAACACTCAAACGCTTCTTCAGTCACTTCTATAAAAATAAGCCAAGTGCTAGACTTTGTCAGGAAAAACAGCAGCTCAGTGGGAAATCAAATGGTGTGTGGGTACATGTTGGTGGGCGAGACAGGGTGAGGCGAGGCTAGCATTCGGACCAAAAAAAGAACTAGAAGGCTGCTTCTGGCCGTTGAAGAAGCTGGTGCAACGCTGACATTGCTACAATGCAACAAGAACTCTGGTGAGATGAAGTGGAGGTTTGAATGACAAGTAAAGAAACAAAGTGTCATCAAGTAGGTGGTGCCTGGAGTAAAATAAGTCCATGACAAGGCGTTAAAGTAAGAAATAAGACCACTCTAGGTGCAGATGTCATGTAAACTATGCCCATCTGACACAATGCAAGGTTAAATTTTATTTTAATTATAAATAGTTTTGGTAAAATTGTTCATTTTTATGCTTTTGATGAATCTAGGAAAACTGAAGATTGTCAAAAATGAAATGGAATACATAAAGATTGATATCGTAGACATTATCGAGCTGAAATGGACTGGTATTGACCCATTTTGAATCAAACAATCATATGGTCTACTCTGCCAGGAAGGAAAATTGGAGAGGAATGGCCTCTTGTTTATCATCAAAAAGAACTTTGCAAGATCTATCCTGAAGTACAATGCTGTCAGTGACAGGATAAATATCCATATACCTATAAGGAAGGCCAGTTAATATGAATATTATTAAGATTTATGCACCACCCACTAAGCCCAAAGATGAAGAAATTGAAGATTTTTACCAGATTTTGTAGTCTGAAATTGATCAGACATGCAATCAAGATGCATTGATAATTACTAGTGATTGGAATGTGAAAGTTGGAAACAAAGAAGAAGGACCAGTAGTTAGAAAATGTGGCCTTGGTGATAGAAACAATGCTGGAGATCGCATGTTAGAAATTTTCAAAGCAAAGGCTTCTTCATTACAAGTACCATTTTTGAACAACATAAACAGCAGACAGAATACACAAGAATCAAATTGACTACATCTGTGGAAAGAGATGATGGAGAAGTTCAATATCATCAGTCAGAACAATGCCAGGGGCCGGCTGTGGAACAGATCATCAGTTGCTCATACACAAGTTTAAGTTGAAGCTAAAGAAAATTAAAACAGGTCCATGAGAGCCAAAGTATGACCTTGGGTATATACCACTTGAATTTAGAAACCATCTCAAGAATAGATTTGATGCATTAAACACTAACGACTGAAGATCAGACGAGTTGTGCAAGGACATCATACATGAAGAAAGCAAAAAGTTCTTTAAAAAACAGGAAAGAAAGAAAATGAATGTCAGAAGAGACTCAAATTTGTCCTTGAATGCACAGTAGCTAAAGCGAACAGGAGAAATGATGAAGTAAAAGAGCTGAACAGAAGATTTCAAAAGGCAGCTCAAGAAGACAAAGTAAAGTATTATAATGAAATGTGCAAAGACCTGAAATTATTAAACCAAAAGGGAAGAACACTCTTGGGATTCCTCAGGCTGAAAGAACTAAAGAGAAAATTCAAGTCCGGAGTTGCAATATTGAAGGATTCTATGGGCGAAGTATTTGAATGACACAGAAAACATCAAAAGAAGATGGAAGGAATACACAGAGTCAATGTACCAAAAATAATTGGTCAACGTTCAACCACTTCAGGAGGTAGCATATTATCAAGAACCAATGGCACCGAAGGAAGAAATTCAAGTAGCACTGAAGGCATTGGCGAAAAACGAGGCTCCGGGAATTGATGGAATACCAACTGAGATATTTCAACAAATGATGCAATGCTGGAAGCGTTTACTTGTCTATGCCAAGAAATCTGGGAGACAGCTACCTGGCCAACCGACTAGGATAGACCCATATTTGTGCCATTTGAAAGAACGGTGATCCAACAGAATGCAGAAATTATTGAACAATATCATTAATATCACACACAAGTAAAATTTTGCTGAAGAAAATTTTAAAAAATTGTTGCAGCAATATGTTAACAGGGAATTGCCAAAAATTCAAGCCAGATTCAGAAGAGGACGTGGAACGAGGGATATCATTACTGATGTCAGATAGATCTTGGCTGAAAGCAGAGAATACCAGGAAGATGTTTACCTGTGTTTTATTGACTGTGCAAAGGTATTGAACTGTGTGGATCATAACAAATTCTGGATAACCTTGCGAAAAATGGAAATTCCAGGACACTTAATTTTGCTGATAAGGAACCTGTGCATAGAATAAGGAGATGCTGCATGGCTTAAAATCAGTAAAGGTGTGCATCAGGGTTGTATCCTTTCACCATACTTACTCAATATGTATGCTGAGCAGATAATTTGAGAAGATGGATTATATGAAGAACACTACATCAGGATTGGAAGAAGACTCACTAACAACCTGTGATATAAAAATAACATAACCTGCTTGCTCAAAGCAAAGAGGCCTGGTGAAGATCACAGACTACAGCCTTCAGTATGGATTATACCTCAACCTAAAGAAAACAAAACTCCTCACAACCGGACCAATAAGCAATATCATGATAAACAGAGGAAAGATTGAAGTTGTCAAGGATTTCATTTTTCTTGATCCACAATCAATGCTCATGGAAGCAGCTGTCAAGAAATAAAATGACATACTGCACTGTGCAAATCTGCTGCAAAAGATCTCTTTAAAGTGTTAAGAAGCAAAGGTGTCAACTTGAGGACTAAGATGTTCCTGAACCAAGCTGTGGTATTTTCAATCACTTCATATTCATGTGAAAGCTGGACAATGGCTAAGGAAGGCCAAAGAATTGATGCCTTTGAATTATGGTGTTGGTGAAGAATATTGAATATACCACGGACTGCCAGAAGAAGGAACATCAAATCTATCTTGGAAGAAGTACAACCAGGATGCTCCTTAGAAGCAAGAATGGTGAGACTTCATCTCACATACTTTGGACGTGTTATCAGAAGGGACCAGTTCGTAGAGAAGGACATCATGCTCAGTAAAGTAGAGAGTCAACAAAAAAGAGGGAACTCTCAAGGAAATGGATTGACACTGCGACTACAATAATGAGCTCAGACATAGCAATTATGGTGAGGATGGCACAGAACTGAGCACTATTTTGTTTTGTTGTACTTAGGGTCGCTATGAGTCGGAAACAACTCAACAGCACCTAGCAACAGCCTGCTTTTGGTATTTTTCATTAGTTATTTTTGTAACATCTCTCTCTCTTTGAAGGAGTTCATCCCCAAAAAGCTGGCATGAAAATAGTTTTTTTTCTCTTCTTTCTAAAGACAGGAAAAGATCCACCAGAGTTAGATTTACAAACTGGGCAAAGCTGGGGACAGCTGGGTTTTCTAGTCCCTTCTGTTGAACTTTTTTTTTTAAGCACTCATTTTTTTTTTTTTTATCAAGCTGTCTTAAGTATGGGTATGAGACAAAGTGAGAGAAAGAGAGAGAGAGCACAGGGAGGAGGGAAGGGTACAGGAGAGACGATAATAAATTATCAGACAGCTGAAAACAGCAGCGGCGAACGTCCTCCTCATGGTGTGTAAGAAGTGACACTCTTTTACAGAAAGACCAGCAAGTTATAGGAAACAGACATACATAGATAAGACAGGGAAGGGGCCCAATGAGTAAATATAATGAGGACCAGAATGAGCTTTATTGAACAAATTTGATTTGTACCTTAGTACAAATTTGTATTTTGCACACCTGCCCTATATTTGAATGATACATTTGACTTATAGTCTAAAAAAACAGGGAAAAAAGAATAATCAGGATAAAAAGCAGTAATGTTCTATAATTTCCTAAATTCACCTAATTTTCCAGTTGCATGTAGTCTGATAAAGTATTTAAAATTTAATGTAATGTGATTCCATTATTTTATGAAAGAAGTTTTATTTAAAAGAACCATGAAACACTTTTATAACATAGCTATTGATCTTAGGTTGGGTTTCTAGTTGGATTTTTAAAAGTAAGTGGTGTCGTGTGTCTATTTCTAGAGTCAGAAAAATAGGAATGGGGTTGATTTACCCAGAGACACACATTTTTCCAGAAAACTGTCAGATGCTTGTTGGACAAAAAGAAATTAGATGAAACCTGCTCTACTATCTGGCCCCTCCTCAAGCACTAACGACTGTTGTGTTGGGTGGCATTTGTGTCCTGGCATCTCCACTCATCCTCGTCTAATTGGTATGATGGCCAGTGCCTTTATGCTTATTTACCCAGTTTTTAAAATTTGATTTAGTTGACTACATTTAAACATCGAGTGGTTTTATAAAAAGATCCAGATTTCTGTCTTCTCTTGAAAAAGAACATATGCTATTCCCATGTAGTATGTAGTATATATGGCCCTCTTTATATTAAATAGGTTCTCTCCAGTTCACTGCAGTTCCCACTTTTTCCTCTTGACTGTCAACTCTATTGCTGAATTTCATTTGCTGTTTGTCATCTTATATGAAGCCTGATTCACTCGTCTACACTATCTGTCTGGCCCTGTAGGCATTTCACTTTGCAAACTCTGATGAAATGTCTGCTCAGTTTGTAGGCCAGTTAAATATCCTCGGAATGTCCAAAGTTAATATCACACAGGCTATGTTCTCAGGCCTCAATGGCTCAAGTGTTAAGTGCTCAGCTGCTATCTCAAAAGTCAGCAGTTCAAACCCACCAGCTGCTTCATGGGAGAAAAGACCTGGCTACATGTTCTTGTAAACATTTCAGCCTAGAAAACCCTATGGGAAAGTTCTATCTGTCCTATGGGGTCAGAATGCATCAGAATTGATTCCACAGCACACAATAACAACGAAATGTCCTCAGGTGCATTCCCGTGTGCCAGTGTGAATTGATACAAGGAAATGGGCTCTGTATTCAAAATATGAAATAGATTATCAATGGTGAGCTGTTGTTAGATGGATGCATATTAAGAGTTGTAGCCAAGATATGTGAAAACAATCATATAACATATATTTTCTGGAAAAAATTCTCAATATTTGGACTGACTTTTGAAGGTGAATGTTTCTTTTTGATTTTAGGAGGTGAGATGCAAAGAAAGTATTTGTAGGAAAAATTAACTCTGCCAATTTTTCAACATACTTTTTTTTTGTAAATATACACCTTAACATTCAGGATTCTAAAGTGAAATGGTAAATTTTTTTGGGTAGTACAGTGTTACCTCTCCAGGCAGTTTTTCAGTCTTTCTTACGTCTCTTAACACTTCCTACATTTATTAAAGTTCAATGTATATATCCCTGAAAGGCAGAAGGTCTTTGAGGCCAGGAACCATGTCTTATTCTTTTCTTGCGTCCTCAGGATTTCAACTATTTTAAGACTAAAAAAAGTAGGCACTCATTGAGTATTTGATAAAAAATAAAATACATCTCTTTGTTTTTTTCAGGCAAAGCACTGGCAAATAGAAGATTGTATTTCCCTTCCAAAAAGAGATACGAACTTAAGGGAAAGTGAAATTCAAGAGAAAAGCATAAGGACAATTCCTTTACTTTCTAAGGAAGAATTATGTTTAGGCCCAACAGAACATTCTCTACACGATAAGAAAAACAAAGATGACTCAACATACAAGTAAGTAATTTTAAATATTACTCAGATGTCAACTGGAGTTTTCCTAGTCTATGAGATTAAGATTGTCCCAAACTACCTTCTGTGCTCTGTGAAATGTCCAGACTGCTCATTTAAGAATTATTGAACTAACTGAATCAGCTTTTCGGGTTCATCTGTCACTTCTCCCTGGAACATGTCCAGGAATCCTATGTAGAAAACATACAAGCTCAATAAAGTTGTCGGCTGTAATAAGTCCTTTGTGGATTCCATCTAATACTGAAATTACAGGCATTTCTCTTTAAGAAAATATGGTTGTGTCAAAAGGGGGAAATGTGGAACAGATTTTTAAATTTCTATGAAATCCAGTCTCACTGGACCCATTGAGCCTGGAAGAATCACTGAATCTATTGCCCTGAGATAATCTTTAAACCTTGAACCAAAATTATCCTTTGAAGTCATGTTTCCCCAAACAACATTTTAGCTCAATTAGTAAAAAATTTTTACCTTGAGAATTGAGCTCTTTTAAAGAATTACCTATATGAGATAAAATTGACAATAGTACCTTTAGAGTATGGATGAGAAGTTTAGGGAAAAGTGAGCCTAAGTTAACTGGGGGGGTGAAACAAGTTGGGTCCCATTAAAAACCCATTGCCATTGAGTCAGTTCTGACTCATAAAGTTCGGTAGAGATAGCGAAAGTGATGACTCAACAAGAAGAATGCAACCAATGTCACTGAATTATACATGTAGAAATTGTTAAATGGGTGTATGTTTTGCTGTGTATATATTTTCACCAAAAATATGATAAAAAAGAAAATAAGATATGTGTTCTGAAAAATGTGCCTTTTTACCTAATAAGTAAACTAAAGAGAGAATCACACCAGTGCTTGCGCATATGAAAAAAAAAAAATGTAAAATAAAATAAATAAGTGAAAGAATTTAGAAAGACTAAAGAGGAAAAGAGGAAAAGACACATTTGATGTATGTGTATGCAGGCAGCGGTATGTTAAGACGGAAGGGGAAAATCCAGTAAAAAAAGATGGAAAAACAGAAAAAAGGCAATGGAAAATGGAAGAAGCAGAACAAAGGAACAACTTAAATGATTTAAAAATATGTTCTTAACTCCAAAGATTGTTTTTTTTTTTTCAGGATAAAATCTTGGTAAACATTATCTTGTGGCATATATATAACACTGAGTTTCTATAGTGCTTAAGGTATTTTATAATCTTATGTGTGAGAAGTAGGTAGGTGGTAAAAAGTTCTCTTCATTTTAAGTACTGGGGACATGAAGATAAATGTAGAATTTAAGATAGTAATAGGAAGTCCTAATGCTAAGTTAACAGCTGATACAGAGAAATAGGTTTACTTTTTTCTTTCAATTCTGAAAACAATCATACTACCACTAGAAAAAGAAAAGATAAAATAATTGAATGGATAAAATAAGGAATAAAAACCACAGTGAACATTCATTTTTCTTAATTTATAGCAATATTTGGTTTCTGAACTCACATAATTATTCTAATGTAGAAAAATTGTAATGAGACTAATAATTTAGACAACATAATGTTAGAACACTTCTTTATTACAAGAATAATACATATTCATTACGGGAAAATTCCAAAGTACAAAAAAAAGAAAGGAGAAAAATATGACAAGAAATCATCTGTAGCAAAATTGTTGCTAACATTTAGGCATTTTACTCTCCAGGCCTTGTTCTGGGGATACTTACAAATATACAAATCCAAATTTTATAAAAATGGGGACTTACATAATACATAGCCTTTTTCTTAATTAAACAAATATACATCAAACACATTTCCATACTAATCAATACGAGTGTCCAAAGGTGTCAACATTTGTAGCGGCTCCCTAGGAATTCATTGCGTTACCTGATCTGGGTGTGTGCCCTGGAGCAGTCCAGCCAATGAAACATACTCCAAGTCAGAAAGAGTGAGAAAGTTTATTAAGGAATCCACTTGACGGCACTGGGTTTGGGATACATCACCAGGGACCCAGCAGCAACGCAGGCTATCTCTATGGAGTCCCAAAGAGCAATTTTACATTAGAGCTTGTATAGAATCTTACAAGGGTTAAAAGTGTCTTCGTAGTCCCCTGCCAAATATTTCTTTATTAGGCTAAAGATATACATACCTGATACCTGGGCTCCAACTTTGCTGTGGGGGATTGTATGCCACAGGTAGTCTGGACAGAACAAAAGGTTATTTGCGTCAGTTTTAGAACAAAGAACGAAGTCATTAACTTTTGGTCAAAACAAAGTCATTAACAGAGGTATGTGAAGGAGGTAGGCAGAGGAAGAAAAACTTGTAGGTTTATCCTGGCCTTAGTTATGTTACTGGGTCACTGGGTCACTGGGTCAGTTATGTTAAGCTCTCAGTTACCCATTTTGAAAAAGGAGAAAACATGCTGCGGGGTATTGGGGTCACAACTGTGTGACTAACCAATTCTCTTCTTTTCAAACATTTAGACTATTTACAGATTTTAATGGGCAAAAGATTTCTTTAAATATCTTTACATGCACTTGTCAGAGTAGCTGACTGAATTCATCATTAGAATAAATTATTTGAAATGTAATTGCTAAGTCAAAAGCTTTAAAGGCCTTTGGGTCCTGTGCTTTTAAATTGCTGCCCTGAAGTAAGGAACCAGGGGGCACTCCTGCAAACAGAATACGAAAACAGCTGCTTTCCTGACTCTCAGCAAACACTGGATGTTATCATTGTCTTAAAACCATTGATTTAAACTGTATTTTTAAACTGTGAAAGTGAACATTTTTCCACGTTTGTTAACGTTGGTATTTCCCAGTGAACTGCATAATAATGACAAGGAAGTTGAGAGGTATTGGAGGTCTACTAGGCTAAATTCCTGCAGCATTCTTAAGAGAAATGCATTCCAGCCTCTTGAATATTTCTAAGTGACAATTCACTCACTGTCTTACAGATAGCATTCTTTGTTATTGAACCATTCTTTAGTATTGTTTGTTGTCAGGTGCCAGTCAAGTTGATTCCAACTCAAAGCAAAGGAAATACTGCACTGTCCTGCACCATCCTCACAACGCTTTATTATAGGATAGCCTAATGTTAGTCAAAATCTGTTCATTTATAAAACTCTCACTTATTGATCTTCCTTACTATACAGTAACAAAGAGCAAGTCTACTGTCCTCACTGTTATTTGACACATTTCCTTTTGGCTACCATTAAAAAAATAATTATGGGGAAAGGGTTAATTATTAGAAAACAGAATGAGAGTATCAGATTGGAAATGAAAAAGAAATTTCTGTTAGTTTGCAAGTAAGATTATATGAGGCTAAAGACAATTCCAGGTTAACGGCTCCAATGCTTCTTAGACATGTGAAATCATGATGTTATAAATTCTATACTACTGTTAAGAGGGAGGAAATATTTAATATTATTTATATGTCATTGATTACCTAATTATTCTGCCAGTAGATTTTATGTGAGAAATTAAATTATAAAATTGATGGATAGTTATGAGAAAAAAATCCACAAAACATTAAAATCTCATTTTAAATTAGGCCTAATATGATGTAAAACACTTTGAGGTTTGAAAATCTACTTTCACCAACAATCTGTGCCAGTAACTATCCTATGTCCGTGTATGACAAAATGAAATCAAATGGAAGTCTACTCAACTTTTAAGTCATAAAATTTAAGTCTTAAAAGTACCAGTGTGGCAAATTATTATGTTTGGGAGTTCCACAACTCCTTTCTTTTTGTTGTATCAAAAAGTAACTCCTAGTTCCTAGGAATATTAGAACTTGCTCTACTAGGTCGTTGAAACTCCCTGTTTTGAGTGAAAAGTAATGTCTTTTTCTTACTTAAAGTAATAGTAACCAACACTTATTGTGCTCTTACCATATTTTATGAACTATTCTAAGGACTTTATTAACTCATTTAATTCTCACTACAGCAGCCCTAGGACATCCAAAAACCCAGTGCTGTCATAGCTAGTACTATCATTCCTATTTAATGGGTAAAGAAACTGAGGCAGAGAGGTGTTAAGTGACTTGAGCAGGTCAACAAGAGGTGAACCTGGGATCCAAACTCTGACTCCAGTGTCAGTACAGGTTTCTACTACTCTCTACTGCCTGCCCAATAGGCTAGTGTCGTGTGAAAGTATTGAAAAGTAATTGGTGGGACTTCCGGCCAACATGGCACCAGAGACAGAAGCACCACACTGTCCCTCCATAGTAAAGGCCTGAAAAACTAAATAAAACAGAGACAAATGTCATTCCTGGAACCAGAAGTGTCAAATGAAGAGATAAAGAACTCAGCCAAACACTGAATGGAATAAGAAACTGACAGAGGACAGACAGACAGGAGAGATACGTGCAGAGATCCCTTATCAACTAAAGAAGCACAGAATCACCATCTTGGATGCCTGTCAGGGAATGGCGGACAGGGAGATCAGGAAAGCAGCTCCACGGATCTCCCAGCAGGAGACAGAGCACCCAGTAACCAGCGATACATGCTTTCCCATGCCCCAACCTCTCTCTGCTGCTCTACCTCTGAGCTTCCTGGCTGCCTGCAGTGGCTTGCCTGGCTGGGAAGTGCAGCATCTGTGCCACTTGGATTTGTTCCACCCACATCGCGGATCGATGGACAAGGAGTACGGGGAATCAGCTTCACAAGGTTCCCAGCAGGAGACAGAGCACTGGGTAATGAGTGATCTGTGCTTTCCTAGCCCCAACCCTCTCCCGTCTTCAGCCTCCTCTTCTTCCTGCCAGCTGCAGTCTCTTTGCCGGTAGGCAACTGCTTCCGCCCTGGGCTGCTTGGATTTGCCCTGCCCACTCTGGCTGGGCCCTTGAGCTGATGTTGCTTCTTTCCATTTCTTTTGATTTCTTCCATGTCTCCCACTACCTCCCCCTCCATTCTCTCGAACAACTGGCTCTGTGTGCCATCTTTGCTTCTTCTTAAAAGTCTGTGAAGCCCCACTCTACTGGGGGACCACTCTCCCAGCCTGCGATACCACGCTGATGGGATCCCTGGGGCTTTTTTTTTTTTTTTTTCTTTTTTCCGCTTTCCTCCATATTGTTTGTTTCTTTGTTTTCTTTCTCTTTTCATGCTTGGGAGCCCCTTCTAGCCAGGCTGCACTGCGCGGCTTAGGAGCCACTCCCCTAATCTGCACAGCCATGTAGGTGGGGTCCCTGGGAGAGTTTCTTTCTTCCTTCCTTCCTTTCTTTTCTTTCTTCCTTCCTTCCTTTCTTTCTTTCTCTCTCTCTCTCCCCCTTTCTCCCTTTCTTTCTTCCTTTCTCCTTCCTTCCTTCCTTCCTTCCTTCCTTCCTTCCTTCCTTCCTTCCTTCCTTCCTTCCTTCCTTCCTTCCTTTCTCTCTCTTTCTTTCTTTTTCTTTTTTTTCTTTCTCTCTTTCTCTCTCTCTCCTTCCTCCCTCCCTCCCTCCCTCCCTCCCTTCCTTCCTTCCTTTCTTTCTCTCTTTCTCTCTCTCTCTTTTTTCTCTCTTTCTTCATTTCTTAGTTCTCATTTATCTATACTTACCTTCATTTCCTGCCTCCTGAATACCTGGAGCTGTGTGACATCTATACCCCCTCTAGCCAGGCTATGCTATCCAGCTGGGAGCTACTTCCCTCTTCTTTGTGGCTGCACAAGTGGGACCCCTGGGGGCCTTTTTCCCTTTTTTTTCCAAATTTTTATCTAGTTATTTTTCTCTTTTTCCTGTTTTCTTTCTTTTTTCCTTTTCTCCGTTTCTCATCTCTCCACTCCAACGGCAACCTCTCTTAGCACTTTTTTCACTTTTTTTTTTTTTTGACTCCTATTTTTCTCTCCTCTTTCCTATACCCATTTTAGCACCACACATCACAACCTCCCCCTTCTTTCCTGCCTACCTGCACCGTGCACTGAACATCACACCCCCAAGCAGTACAGGTATGGCATACCAGAAGCTGCCCAGCACTGATTACTGGCCTGCCCTGTCAGCCATACTATGTGCCACAAAAAAACCCATCCTAGCACCTCCCCTTCAGCTGGACCTGCCCTACTGTATCATAGCTGAGTGACTGGCCCCGCCCATTGACAAGGAGGTGAAATGTATTGTGACTACAGATGAGCAAACAACAAAGAATGCAGAGCCTGCCTGCTCAGACATAACCAAATAAAAAACCAGGATGAAACAAACAAAAATACATCAAGAAATGAGGAAAATAACTACTGAATGTCCTGAAGACAGTAGGCAATATCAAAACATACATAAAAAAAGGAGAGAATGGTTCCAGTAGGGATCCAAAATAAAACACCAGATGACTTTCCAGAAGAAGAAAAGACACTAGAACTACCTGACAGGGAATTCAAATCCCTAATATTCAGAACTACCAAGAGTTGAAGCAAAAAGCAGAGAAAAATGAGGAAAAAAAATACGAATTTATGGAAAAGGCAGACAAATTCATGGAAAATACAGACAAAAAAGTGGAGGAATTCAAGGAAATAATACAGGAACAAAATGCCAAAATAAATTCACAACTAGAAATCATACAAAAACAATTAGAAATCCAAAAGGTAAACAAGATTTGTCATAGAAAGCCTGAGGAGCAAGTTTGAAATGATAGAAGACAGGATCAGTGAAATTGAAGGCAAACACTTGGATACAACTCTGAGGAAAAATCAGAAAAAAGAATGAATAAAAATGAGGAAATCCTGAGAATTATGCAAAATACAATCAAAAGCAAAAATTTGCACGTGATCAGAGTTCCAGAACAGAGAAAGAAAACAGAAAACACAGAGAGGCTCATTGAAGAACTGATGACAGAAAACTTCCCTAATGTCATGAATGATGAAAAGCTGACCATCCAAGAAGCTCAACGAACCCCACATAGGATAGACCCCAAAAGAAAAACACCAAGTATTATCATAATCACACTCACTAAAACTGAAGATGAAGAAAAAATCCTGAAAGCAGCTCAAGGAAAACAAGAAGTCACATACAGGGGAGAAACAATAAGACTAAGCTCTGATTATTTGGCAGAAACCATGCAAGGAAGATGGCAAGGGGATGACATACATAAAACCTTAAAAAAATTGCCAACCAAGAATAATATATCCTGCAGAACTTTCATTCAAATATGATGATGAAATAAGGATATTTCCAGATAAACAGAAATTAAGGTAATGTGTAAAAACCAAACCAAAACTACAAGAATCATTAAAGGGAGTCCTTTGGTCTGAGAACAAACAACATGAGACCACAGCCTGAATCTAGGATGCAAGATTGTGACAGTCAGATACCAACGTAGGAAATGAACTCTCAGGGACTATCCAAAGCCAAAAGAATTGCAACAGGGAACCAGAGAGGTTAATCTGTAAATGACAACAATGTCAGAATGATAAAAGAGGGAGTAAATGGTATAGGTATAGAACTTTCTACTGGAAAGGAAGGTAAGGTGACACCAAGTAATAAGAGACTGGTTCAAACCTAGGAAGATAAGGGCAAATTTCAAGGTAACCACAAAGAAAGTTAAGAAACCTACTCATCAAAATAAAGAAGAAAAACATACTCTCAATAAAAAAAAAAAAAAAGAAACCCACAAACAAAAGGAACTCACCACAGGAGAGGAAGAGGAAAAAAGAAAATATTAGCACCATACACACAAAAAAAAGTATAAAATGGCAACCACAAACACACCTGTCAAAAATTACACTGAATGTAAATGGCCTAAATGAACCCATAAAGAGACAGAGAGTGACAGAACGGATTAAAAAAACAGGATCCATCAATATGCTGTCTACAAGAGACACACCTCAGAAACAAAGATGTAAATTCATTAAAAATCAAAGGATGGAAAAAAATATATATCAAGCAAATAACTACCCAAAAAGAGCAGGAGTGGCAATGCTAATCTCAGATAAAATAATCATTAAAACAAAATCTGATAGGACTGGGGAAGATGGCGGACTAGGTAGACACTACCTCGGATCCCTCTTGCCACAAAGAATCAGAAAAACAAGTGAATCGATCACGTACATAACAATCTACGAACCCTGAACAACAAACACAGATTTAGAGACGGAAAACGAACAAATACGGGGAAGAAGCGATTGTTTTCAGAGCCTGGAGCCAGAGTACCAGTAAGGTAACTTTTGGCAACTGATTTAGGGCAGAGCCCAGGGGAGCTGACAGCACAAACAAGGGACCCACCCCTACCCCCCCAAACTCACCCCGGGAGGGGGCCCAGCCGGTTCGCGCGGGCTGGTGGCGACGCAGCCGGTGGGAGAAGTCCCCGGGAGGCAGTGACTGGTCTTGGAGCGGGGAGAGCAGCGTCCCAGCTGGGACACGCGGTCACGGCACAAGCACGGGGAGCTGCTCCACTCACCTGAACTAACACTGGGAGGGGGCCCAGCCAGTTCACGGCGGTGGCTCGGCGACGCGGCTGGCGGAACGAGAAGTCCGCGGGAGGCAGCCACTGATTTTGGAGTCAAGAGTGCACCGTCCCAGCAGGGGAACCTTGACGTTGGGCGCGGGGCTGGCAGTGGAGGATCTGACAGTGACTTCAGCGGGCCAGACCCCCGGGGGCAATCTCCACACAGCCAGCACACATAGGCGACACGCCCCACGGGAATCTCAGATATAATAGTCATTCCAAGCAAGACAAGCAACCCTGGCTATATTTTGAGGTGCTACTCTCCTATCTCTCTGATCCCTCCCCCACCCTCCCCAGGCGGCTTCATTAACATCCGAATTGCCTCTGGCTCCGTGGCGGCTTTGCTTTCCCCCCCTTTTTTTTTTTCTTTTGGTCTTTTCCTAACCCACTCTTTCGGCCTGAGAGAAGGAACAACAACAACAATAATAATAAAAAAAAAACCAGGGACCAAAAATCCACCCCTAATTGGACTAAAAACACAGAACCAGCTACAGCCAAGCATATATGATCCAAACCTCAGACTTTCATCCTTACAGGGAACAAGGTGGCAGTTATAATCCAAAGGCAATTCTCATAGGGATCTGACTGCATTTTTTTAAGCAGATTTTCTGGAAAAATTAGTTTCCCAGTGATGGCTCAGAGACAGCAGTCCATATCAAACCACATAAAGAAGCAGACCATGACAGATTCTCCAACCCCCCAAACAAAAGAACCAAAATCTTTCCCAAAGGAAGATACAATCCTGGAATTATCAGATACAGAATATAAAAAACTAATTTACAGAATGCTTCAAGACATCACAAACTAAATAAGGCAAACTGCAGAAAAAGCCAAGGAACACACTGATAAAACTGTTGAAGAACTCAAAAAGATTATTCAAGAACACAGTGGAAAAATTAATAAGTTGCAAGAATCCATAGAGAGACAGCATGTAGAAATCCAAAAGCTTAACAATAAAATTACAGAATTAGACAACGCAATAGGAAGTCAGAGGAGCAGACTCGAGCAATTAGAATGCAGACTGGGACATCTGGAGGACCAGGGAATCGACACCAACATAGCTGAAAAAAAATCAGATAAAAGAATTAAAAAAAATGAAGAAACCCTAAGAATCATGTGGGACTCTATCAAGAAGGATAACTTGTGTGTGATTGGAGTCCCAGAACAGGGAGGGGGGACAGAAAACACAGAGAAAATAGTTGAAGAACTCCTGACACAAAACTTCCCTGACATCATGAAAGACAAAAGGATACCTATCCAAGATGCTCATCGAACCCCATTTAAGATTCATCCAAAAAGAAAAACACCCAGACATATTATCATCAAACTCACCAAAACCAAAGATAAACAGAAAATTTTAAAAGCAGCCAGGGAGAAAAGAAAGGTTTCCTTCAAGGGAGAATCAATAAGTTCAGACTACTCAGCAGAAACCATGCAGGCAAGAAGGGAATGGGACGACATATACAGAGCACTGAAGGAGAAGAACTGACAGCCAAGGATCATATATCCAGCAAAACTCTCTCTGAAATATGAAGGCGAAATTAAGATATTTACAGATAAACACAAGTTTAGAGAATTTGCAAAAACCAACCCAAAACTCCAAGAAATACTAAAGGATATTGTTTGGTCAGAAAACCAATAATATCAGATACCAGCACAACACAAGGTCACAAAACAGAACGTCCTGATATCAACTCAAATAGGGAAATCACAAAAACAAATTAAGATTAATTAAAAAAAAAAATACACATAACAGGGAATCATGGAAGTCAATAGGTAAAAGATCACAATAATCAAAAAGAGGGACTAAACACAGGAGGCATAGAACTGCCATATGGAGAGTGATACAAGGCGATATAGAACAATACAAGTTAGGTTTTTACTTAGAAAAATAGGGGTAAATAATAAGGTAACCATAAAGAGGTATAACAACTCCATAACTCAAGATAAAAGCCAAGAAAAACGTAACGACTCAACAAATATAAAGTCAAATACTACGAAAATGAGGATCTCACAATTTACTAAGAAAAACATCTCAGCACAAAAAAGTATGTGAAAAAATGAAATTGTCAACAACACACATAAAAAGGTATCAAAATGACAACACTAAACACTTATTTATCTATAATTACGCTGAATGTAAATGGACTAAATGCACCAATAAAGAGACAGAGAGTCTCAGACTGGATAAAGAAACACGATCCGTCTATATGCTGCCTACAAGAGACACACCTTAGACTTAGAGACACAAACAAACTAAAACTCAAAGGATGGAAAAAAAATATATCAAGCAAACAATAAGCAAAAAAGAAGAGGAGTAGCAATATTAATTTCTGACACAATAGACTTTAGGCTGAAATCCACCACAAAGGATAAAGAAGGACACTATATAATGATAAAAGGGACAATTGATCAGGAAGACATAACCATATTATTTATGCACCCAATGACAGGGCTGCAAGATACATAAATCAAATTTTAACAGAATTGAAAAGTGAGATAGACACCTCCACAATTATAGTAGGAGACTTCAACACACCACTTTCGGAGAAGGACAGGACATCCAGTAAGAAGCTCAATAGAGACACGGAAGATCTAATTGCAACAATCAACCAACTTGACCTCATTGACTTATACAGAACTCTCCACCCAACTGCTGCAAAGTATACTTTTTTATTCTAGCGCACATGGAACATTCTCTAGAATAGACCACATATTAGGTCATAAAACAAACCTTTGCAGAGTCCAAAACATCGAAATATTACAGAGCATCTTCTCAGACCACAAGTCAATAAAACTAGAAATCAATAACAGAAAAACTAGGGAAAAGAAATCAAATACTTGGAAAATGAACAATGCCCTCCTGAAAAAAGACTGGGTTATAGAAGACATCAAGGAGGGAATAAGGAAATTCATAGACTGCAACGAGAATGAAAATACTTCCTATCAAAACCTCTGGGACAAAGCAAAAGCAGTGCTCAGAGGCCAATTTATATCGATAAATGCACACATACAAAAAGAAGAAAGAGCCAAAATCAGAGAACTGTCCCTACAACTTGAACAAATAGAAAGTGAGCAACAAAAGAATCCATCAGGCACCAGAAGAAAACAAATAATAAAAATTAGAGCTGAACTAAATGAATTAGAGAACAGAAAAACAATTGAAAAAATTAACAAAGCCAAAAGCTGGTTCTTTGAAAAAATTAACAAAATTGATAAATCATTGACTAGACTGACTAAAGAAATACAGGAAAGGAAACAAATAACCCGAATAAGAAACGAGAAGGACCACATCACAACAGAACCAAATGAAATTAAAAGAATCATATCAGATTATTATGAAAAATTGTACTATAACAAATTTGCAAACCTAGAAGAAATGGATGAATTCCTGGAAAATCACTACCTACCTAAATTAACACATGCAGAAGTAGAACAACTAAATAGACCCATAACAAAAAAAAGAGATTGAAACGGTAATCAAAAAACTCCCAATAAAAAAAAGCCCTGGCCCGGACAGCTTCACTGCAGAGTTCTACCAAACTTTCAGAGAAGAGTTAACATCACTACTACTAAAGGTATTTCAAAGCATAGAAAATGACGGAATACTACCCAACTCATTCTATGAAGCCACCAACTCCCTGATACTAAAACCAGGTAAAGACATTACAAAAACAGAAAATTACAGACCTATATCCCTCATGAACATAGATGCAAAAATCCTCAACAAAATTCTAGCCAATAGAATCCAACAACACATCAAAAAAATAATTCACCATGATCAAGTGGGATTTATACCAGGTATGCAAGGCTGGTTTAATATCAGAAGAACCATTAATGTAATCCATCACATAAATAAAACAAAAGACAAAAACCACATGATCTTATAAATTGATGCAGAAAAGGCATTTGACAAAGTCCAACACCCATTCATGATAAAAACTCTTACCAAAATAGGAATTGAAGGAAAATTCCTCAACATAATAAAGGGCATCTATGCAAAGCCAACAGCCAATATCACTCTAAATGGAGAGAACCTGAAAGCATTTCCCTTGAGAACGGGAACCAGACAAGGATGCCCTTTATCACCGCTCTTATTCAACATCGTGCTAGAAGTCCTAGCCAGGGCAATTAGGCTAGACAAAGAAATAAAGGGTATCCGGATTGGCAAGGAGGAAGTAAAATTATCTCTATTTGCAGATGACATGATCTTATACACAGAAAACCCTAAGGAATCCTCCAGAAAACTACTGAAACTAATAGAAGAGTTTGGCAGAGTCTCAGATTATAAAATAGACATACAAAAATCACTTGGATTCCTCTACATCAACAAAAAGAACACTGAAGAGGAAATAACCAAATCAATACCATTCACAGTAGCCCCCAAGAAGATAAAATACTTAGGAATAAATCTTACCAAGGATGTAAAAGACCTATACAAAGAAAACTACAAAGCTCTACTACAAGAAATTCAAAAGGACATACTTAAGTGGAAAAACATACCTTGCTCATGGATAGGAAGACTTAACATAGTAAAAATGTCTATTCTACCAAAAGCCATCTATACATATAACGCACTTCCGATCCAAATTCCAATGTCATATTTTAAGGTGATATAGAAACAAATCACCAATTTCATATGGAAGGGAAGGAAGCCCCGGATAAGCAAAGCATTACTGAAAAAGAAGAAGAAAGTGGGAGGCCTCACTCTACCTGATTTTAGAAACTATCATACAGCCACAGTTGTCAAAACAGCCTGGTACTGGTACAACAGGCACATAGACCAATGGAACAGTATTGAGAACCCAGATATAAATCCGACCATATATGAGCAGCTGATATTTGACAAAGGCCCAGTGTCAGTTAATTGGGGAAAAGATGATCTTTTTAACAAATGGTGCTGGCATAACTGGATATCCATTTGCAAAAAAATGAAACAGGACCCATACCTCACACCATGCACAAAAACTAACTCCAAGTGGATCAAAGACCTAAACATAAAGACTAAAACGATAAAGATCATGGAAGAAAAAATAGGGACATTAGGAGCCCTAATACAAGGCATAAACAGAATACAAAACATTACCAAAAATGATGAAGAGAAACCCGATAACTGGGAGCTCCTAAAAATCAAACACCTATGCTCATCTAAAGACTTCACCAAAAGAGTAAAAAGGCCACCTACAGACTGGGAAAGAATTTTCAGCCATGACATCTCTGACCAGCGCCTGATCTCTAAAATCTACATGATTCTGTCAAAACTCAACCACAAAAAGACAAACAACCCAATCAAGAAGTGGGCAAAGAATATGAACACACACTTCACTAAAGAAGATATTCAGGCAGGTAACAGGCACATGAGAAAATGCTCTCGATCATTAGCCATTAGAGAAATGCAAATTAAAACTACGATGAGATTCCATCTCACTCCAACAAGGCTGGCATTAATCCAAAAAATACAAAATAATAAATGTTGGAGAGGCTGCGGAGAGATTGGAACTCTTATACACTGCTGGTGAGAATGTAAAATGGTACAACCACTTTGCAAATCTATCTGGCGTTATCTTAAACAGTTAGAAGTAGAACTACCATACAACCCAGAAATCCCACTCCTCGGAATGTACCCTAGAGAAACAAGAGCCTTCACACAAACAGATATATGCACACCCATGTTTATTGCAGCTCTGTTTACAATAGCAAAAAGTTGGAAGCAACCAAGGTGTCCATCAACGGATGAATGGGTAAATAAATTGTGGTATATTCACACAATGAAATACTACGCATCGATAAAGAACAGTGACGAATCTGTGAAACATTTCATAACATGGAGGAACCTGGAAGGCATTACGCTGAGCGAAATTAGTCAGAGGCAAAAGGACAAATATTGTATAAGACCACTATTATAAGATCTTGAGAAATAGTAAAAACTGAGAAGAACACATACTTTTGTGATTACGAGGGAGGGAGGGAGAGGGTTTTTTATTGATTAATTAGTAGATAAGAACTGCTTTAGGTGAAGGGAAGGACAACACTCAATACATGGAAGGTCAGCTCAGTTGGACTGGACCAAAAGCAAAGAAGTTTCCGGGATAAAATGAATGCTTCAAAGGTCAGCGGAGCAAGGGCAGGGGTCTGGGGACCATGGTTTGAGGGGACTTCTAAGTCAATTGGCAAAATAATTCTATTATGAAAACATTCTGCATCCCACTTTGAAATGTGGCGTCTGGGGTCTTAAATGCTAACAAGCGACCATCTAAGATGCATCAATTGGTCTCAACCCACCTGGAGCAAAGGAAAATGAAGAACACCAAGGTCACACGACAACTAAGAGCCCAAGAGACAGAAAGGGCCACATGAACCAGAGACTTACATCATCCTGAGACCAGAAGAACTAGTTGGTGCCCGGCCACAATCGATGACTCCCCTGACAGGGAGCACAACAGAGAACTCCAGAGGGAGCAGGAGATCAGTGGGATGCAGACCCCAAATTCTCATAAAAAGACCATGCTTAATGGTCTGACTGAGACTAGAGGAATCCCGGTGGCCATGGTCCCCAAACCTTCTGTTGGCACAGGACAGGAACCATCCCCGAAGACAACTCATCAGACATGAAAGGGACTGGTCAGTGGGTGGGAGAGAGATGCTGATGAAGAGTGAACTAATTATATCAGGTGGACACTTGAGATTGTGTTGGCATTGCTTGTCTGATGGGGGGATGGGAGGATAGAGAGAGAGGGAAGCTGGCAAAATTGTCACAAAAGGAAAGACTGAAAGGGCTGACTCATTAGGGGGAGAGCAAGTGGGAGTACAGAGTAAGATGTATTTAAACTTACATGTGACAGACTGATTGGATTTGTAAACGTTCACCTGAAGCTCAGTAGAAGTTAATAAAAAAAACAAAATCTACCCTAAAAGACAAAGAAGGATACTATATAATGATTAAAGGGATGATCCATCATGAAGATTTAACGATAATAAACATCTACACATCCAATGACAGAGCTGCAAAACACATAAAACAAACTCTAACATCACTGAAAAGAGAAACTGACAGTTCTACAATAATAGTAGGAGACTTCAACACAACACTCTTGGTAAAGGACAGAACATCTAGAAAGAAACTCAACAAAGATACAGAAGAGTTAAAGCACACAATCAGCCAACTTGACCTCATAGACATATATAGAACACTCTACCCAAGAGCTGCAAAGTACACATTCTTTTCCAATGCACATGGAACATTCTCCAGAATAGACCACATCTTAGGTCACAGAGCAACCCTCAACAAAATCCAAAACATTGAGATAATACAAAGTATCTTCTCTGACCACAATGCCACCAAAGTAGAAATTAACAACAGGAAGAGTAAGGAAAAAAAATCGATTGCATGGAAACTGAATAACACCCTGCTTAAAAACCACTGGGTAATAGAAGAAATCAGAGATGGAATAAAAAAATTCCTAGAATTAAACCAGAATGAAAGCACATCGTATGAAAACCTTTGAGACACTGCGAAGTCAGTTCTCAGAGGTCAATTTATAGCAGTAGATGCACACATCAAAAAAGAAGAGAAAATCAGAACATAGAAAAGGAAGCAATACTTCCAAATTCATTCTACGAAGCCAGCATAACCCTGATACCAAAACCAGGCAAAAAAAAAACAAACCCAAACCTGTTGCCGTCGAGTCAATTCCGACCCATAGTGACACTATAGGACAGAGTAGAACTTCCCCCATAAAGTTTCCAAGGAGCGCCTGGAGGATTCGAACTGCTGACCCTTTGGTTTGCAGCCATAGCACTTTGCCACTCTGCCATCAGGGTGTCCAAACCAGGCAAAGACACCACAAAAAAAAGAAAATTAAAGACCAATATCTCTCATGAATATAGATGCAAAAATTCTTAACAAAATTTTAGCCAATAGAATTCAGGACCATATCAAAAAAATAATACACTGCAACCAAGTAGGATTCATACCATGTTTGCAAGGAAGATTCAACATTATGAAATCAATCAATATACTCCACCAAGTAAATAAGAGGAAAGAAAAGAGTCACATGTTATCTCAATCGACGCAGAAAAGGCATTTGACAAAGTCCAACACCCATTCCTGATACAAACTCTCAATAAAATATATATAGAAGGAAATTTTCTCAACATAATAAAGGGCATCTATGTTTTTTTAATGCAAAACCAACGGCCAACGTCATTCTTAATGGAGAGAGGCTGAAAACATTCCCCTTGGAAACCCTATGGGGCATTTCTACTCTGTTTATAGGGTCCCTATGAATTGAAATTGACTAATTGACTAGATGGCAGTAGGTTTGATGTTTTTTTTTTTAATCACTTTTCCCAGGAACTTCTGCCTTTTTCCAGTTCCCTCTATTTTTCATATTGCCAGTCTCCCAAGTGAGAGACATCTGTATAAAGGAAGCAATAAGATGGCTTTTGGATGTGAGGTCAATTGCCAAGCCTCGTGTGCGTAGAGCTGCTGTTTGTCTTGGAGTTTCACCAACCTTGGAGCCACATTTCCTAGGCAGCCATCTTAGTGGCACAATTTATTGTGGTTCTCAGAAGTTGTCCTTTTATCGTCTCCTTGCTTCTCTCCCTACATGACTAAAATTCTTCGGTGGGAATGAGTCAAATCTTTGTCTTATACAAAAGATACTTGATTTAAATACAGTTTGGTGAGACAGCCAGAAAGCAAATGGTCCAAAAGTAGGGAAGAGTATCCTCAAAATAGGGCCCAATGAGGCAGAATTCAGGGTCTTTCAGGAAAAATCAGGATTTGGTGTTACCAGTGAAAAGAAGAAATTCCCTACTTCTAGGCCTCCCTCAATCTTTTGCACCCAAGTTTATATCAACAATACTTTTTTGAGGGGGGAAAAAATGGTTTTCTTACACCAAAATCTGCAACTCCACACTTTGAGTGCCCACCACCAATATATTATGGTTACAGACTCCCTCACTTTCTTAAAACGACTTTCTAAGGACCCCATCATTCTTGTTTCCAAAGCCTGAGTGACTAAATAATATGTTCTTATACAAAGAAGAAGGTATATTGTGAGGGGGCCATTCCAGCATAATATGGGGAGAAAACTGTACACCTGCCCTAAATCTTTCGGATGGCAAAGCTTTCAAAAAAAAAAGAATCTATAATTCCAAATAATTTATGTAAATATAATCCCTCTCAAGGAGGTGGAGGTTAACTCCTCCTCAGTCTCCTTAAGTGTTGGCTGTAATTGTTAACTTGCTTCCAGAGTAGAGTATGGACAGGAGGGGAAAAGTTAACCTTACAAAGGAGAAGTTGGCAAACATACCCCAGCCTGGTGATCAAAGTTAACATCATCAGCACTAAAAATGGTTGATAGCATGTGATGTAACCTTGATAGGATGAGATGCAAATGGTACTTTACGTTTGTTGTCTCCCTCCCAACAACCCATAACCCTAATTTAACCATAAGAAAAATATCAGACAAACCAAATTGTAAAACTCTCCACAAAATACCTTATTCCTTAAAACTGTCAAGGTTTTAGCCTTGAGAAACAAGTAAAGCCTAAGAAATTTTCACAGACCAGAGGAGGCTAAGGAGACATGACAACTAAATGTAATGTAGTATCCTGGATGGGCTTCTGGTACAGAAAAAGGACATTAGGGAAAAAAAAAAAAAAAACTAGTGAAATTCAAATAAAATATGGAGTTTAGTTAATAGTAATATGCCAATATTGTAACAATATTCATTTTTTAGTTATTACAAATGTTGAAGTAAGTTGTCAATAATGAGGAAACCTATGTGAAGGGTGTATGAGAACTTGCTGTACTCTCTTTACAACTTTTCTGTAAATCTAAAACTATTCTAAAATTTTAAAAAGTTTATTTAAATATAAAAAATGAATAGATAAATAAAACAAAATAAGAGAGATGCATAGATAAATTCACTTGCACTGATATTTTGTATTCTTTCTCTATCGATATTTTAGGTTCAGTTAAAACAGAGTGGAGAAGAAGGAAGTGAAAAGTTAACATTGATTGAATACTGTTATTTATTAGGCACTTCACTGAACTTTCATCCATGTTACCTCTTTTAGAACCACAACAAAAATCCCATTTTGTTGAGGAGGAAACTGAGGCCTACAGTTTAAGAAACATCTGCAGGTCCTACAGCTAGCTACTAAGTACTTAGCAGAAGTTGGATAAAAATAAGGGGTTGGAGGACTGGAAACAATGAAGAGTTAGGGGGTGCAAAAAAAGGAGGCAGAAGTGGGAGGGTAGGCCAAGATCAAGATCCCCATGGCATGCCATGATTTTACTGAAGATTGGGGTGGTTTTCTTGTCTGGTATAGCCAAGAGACTAATAATGATTTTTGGCAACACAATTTGCAGCTGTTAAGGATAAAATCTGTGACAGTGAATGTTGAATGAATTTAAGACCATTTTCTGGTTTCTGGAATTAAATACAGCTAATGATTTCTTTTTTTTTTTTTTTTTAATGATTTTACTCCCCATGTTTTATTGACAAAAAACATTTTCTGTGGATTCAAGCTAATCGAAATTTTTCTTATAGAATTACATCATAAGCTTAAAAAAAAAAAACTGAAATTGTTTGCATGTTGGATACCATAAATGAAGACCTAAGACTAATTTTGTATAAATAGGTTTTGACACATAACACTGATGCTACTTGTGGGTTATTTCCTAACCCACATAATTTACACACAAGGAAAGAATAGTGCATATGTGTTTCTGTGAAGTTTTCTTCTGTATAGATTGTTCTCTGGCCTTCCAGTTGTTATGGGGACAGGGATTATGCTAAACCAGGCTCTTGGCCTCTCTGGTTCTTTTTGCCTCTCTGGGTCTCATCCTTTTTTATTGATCTGGCTAGCGAGCATTTCATTCAAAGGTATGTCTTGATTAGTGTAAAAAATGTCACTACTTATGTCCACAGGAATAGAAATTTTTTTGTCAAAGTAAGATATATACTCATAGCCAGAAAGTGCCTGTCATCCTTTGTGGTTGATATTTTACTCCATCATGCATTATTTTTTTTCCAGTGGCAGAGTATCAGAAGATATAAATTTAGGTATGAAATATAAAGAAAGAAATGCCCACAGGAAAAAAACATATAAACTTTATGATGTTCTACAAAAAACATCCAGTAAGTAATCATTACTGATACATTTTTATAATGCTATTATTATATAAATTAGTGTGATTAAGACAAAGAACTATTTTATCTGTCAGGAATGATCCTATTCTTTAAACCTAAAGGCAAGGTCACATGATCTCCATTTTACAAAGGAGTAAAGTGAGGTTCTGGCTGCCAGGGCAGAAGTATAAGATCTAAATCATAAAGCATGTAAAGCACCTACTGTACTTTTGAAAACACAGTTGGCAGCAGAATGTTAGTTCTTTCACCTAAGTACTTAAGATATGAAGATGAAATAAAACTATGTTTTGCCTTCAGAAAGCCCAAAGCTACAATGTCTTAATCTAGTTTTTGCCTGACCTGAAAAGAATTGTGAAAAAAGTAATTGAAACAAAGGAATTGTTATCATATTGAATCATATTATTTAGAAACATAGGTGAAAATCATTCTAGAAGCTCCATCATATAATGAGAGTATTTCACTTACTACAAATCTTTTTTCAACTTATGTCTCTGGAGAAGCAGCACTCCCATATGGCAGATATGTTGATTTTAGAATTTCTGATGAAACTTGGTTGTCAAAAGGTGTAGAATTATTTGCTAACATTCAATAGGGTTTTTGTTAGGCTTAAATGAGATATTATATGTAAAGTACTTTGAACAATGCCTGGCATATTGTAGAAATCCCATACAATTTTCTTATAACATTATTGTTATTATTACTATTGCTTACCTTGGAGCACAACCTTTGGAGTAAAGCATACTTGTGTTTAAGGCCATATTCTGCCATTTACCAGCTATGTAAACTCCGGCAATTTACTAAAGCATCCTGAGCCTTAGTTTCTTCATCTGTCAGGTGGGCATAATGATACCTTACAGATTGTGAAGATTTCTTCTTTGACTGACATAGCACATTAGTTTTCAAACTCTGGCCCCTGTCCTAGCAGCATCAGCATCACCTGGAGCTTGTTAGACATGTAAATGATGGGACCCCACCTCACCCTACTAAATCAGAACCCAGGTTTTAACAAGCCTTCCAAGTGATTCTGAAACCTAAAGCCTGAGAACCACTGACAGACCAAAAACCAAAAAACCAAATCCATTGCTGTCAAGTCAATGCTGACTCATAGTGACTCTATAGGACAGAGTAGAACTGCCCCATAGGGTTTCCAAGGAGCAGCTGGTGGATTTGAACTGCTGACCTTTTGGTTTGGAGCCGAGCTCTTAACCACTGTGCCACCACTGACATCCAAAAAACAAAACCAAACTCAGTGCCGTCGAGTTGATTCCCACTCATACGGCCCTATAGGACAGAGTAGAACTGCCCCATAGAGTTTCCAAGGAGCGCCTGGTGGATTCGAACTGCCGACCCTTTGGTTAACAGCTGTAACACTTAACCACTATGCCACCAGGATTTCCACTGCTGACCTAACATGTGACTGTTCCTTAGCAGATGCTGAATGTTTATTAATTTCCTTTTCCTAGGTAGTGAGGCCTTTGGGATGACAAAAACATAGCACCTACTTTCACAGAGCTAACAATCAAACTAACACAAAATCACACCTTGAATTAAGCTTTCATAAATTTCTATTCCACTATGCATTTATCATGTGAAGCAAAGAGAAAACATTTTCACATTTTCCAAGACTTTGCTTTTAAAGACATAATTAAAATAGCTTCCCATCATCCCATTGTGTGCATAATAAATGCAATGATAACACATCTCTGGTTTACATTTTAGCAAAATTAAAAAGCACCTGAAAATTCAAAAATTTAGGTGCTTTGTTAAACATTTAAAAAAAAAAAGATTCCATTTCACCAAGGCTACAATTTGTTTTGCAGATAAAAGAGAAACTGGAACTTTCCAAAACTGCAGCATACTCACGTTCGAGTGAAAACAGCAAAAGAATACCATATAAAAAATAAATGATTGGGAAGCTTTGAGTTCTTTTTGGTTTCTTTGAATAAAAAAGACCATGGGTTTATCGTGAACAGCTGTGTTTATAGGGTTTGCTGATCATTGCAGCTGTGCCAGCTGAGTAACAGGAAGATTACATTTTAAAAAGCTAGCTTTGCTTGGAAATGTGCTACTTTCTTCTGAGGAATTAATGGTATTGTACTTTTCTCCCATCTTCACCTAAAACCTGTTGTTGTAAAGGCTCATTTAGGTCATTGAGCATTGGAGCCCTGAAAGAGCTGCCGGAAGTGAGTAAGCCTGCTTTTCTTCTAGACCCTGAGAAGTACTTTCTGGAAGAGCCACAAGAGGAATATCCCAAAATTCCAGAGCTTCCACCATTTTCTGAAAGTAAGATTTCAGCCATCATGTATCTTCATTATCTCTCCCCATGAAACTCAACCAGTTTAAAAAATCAAGTAGAATAACATGACAGTAACACATACTTGCCTTGTAGGGTGCAGTGAACTGAAGTGTGGCATGGCTGGTAAGATTTATAGCTCAGCTGCTGATCTGTGCTTTCAGAAAGGACAGCCAACAGGCTGGAATACATGAAGGGAATATTTTTATTTTCTAAAGTCAGAAGGCCATGAACGTATATCATGAATCAGCCATGGATGAGAACCCCTCCTCCCGAATAACCTTAATTTTCAAAAGTGATATCAGAGAAAGAAACATCAAAAGACTTCTTTAGCACAGAATCTCTGACAATCTGGTTTTGTTCTTTTCATGTGAAACACTATAAATAGAGGCTACTCAAAGTGCATTGTCTTGGAGGCTTCCGGCTGCGTTGCTAGGCTAATATGATGATAGGACAAGAAAGCTTAACTTAGACAATATGAATGAATTATCTCTGAAGATTTGGAAAGAAGGTTGCAAAAGGGATGATTTGTTTTTCAGACTGTTAAAGAATTCTGAGTTTCTGAGAATTTGGAGAATAATTTCTGGACAAAAATCCAACCCGCAAAGAGGGGCCCTATGGGAGCACTAGGCAGCACAACCTGCTTCTCAGTGAAGCCTGCAGAAAGCATATGGACGCTGCAGGGAAACTCATTTCAAATAATTAATGAAAAGTTCAAGTTTTCAACTTGTAATATCCAAAAGATCAGAACTACACTTGAGCCATCTGAGATCTATCGTTTCTAATCTTTTCAAATCCTCTGAGAAGGCAGTTCCGCCTCATCCTTGAGAAACAAAAACCCTTTGCAGTAGGGAGGTGTTTCCTTATGTCCATACTGGCAGAGGTTTAAGCCTTCTCTTTGCCAGGTCCCCTATGGAGTGGGAGAACAGCTGGTCTATACTTTTTTTTTTTTGGAGTTTCACTTATAAGCAAGGTACAGCTGTCATGCTTCATCCTGATAATTTCCAGTCTGATTATTATCAGCTTGCTTTACCTTTCCTCAGAGGTTCTTATTTTCTAAATGTATTATCTTTTAAGGGTCATATCTTTTAAAAATGTGAAGTCATAAACTTTAGGGCTCTAAATAGCCCTTAAAGCATCAGATCAGGCTTTCAGTCTATCATCATATTGTTTTTCACCAGGATGATTCATCTCCAAGAATGAGTATGAAGGATAGCTATTTTGTCCTTGTGAGTCTCAGACAGAGGAGAATCTGAGGGCAGGGGGTAGATAGCAAACAACCAGAGAGCCAAGGCAGAGTTGTAAAGATAATTTAGACATAGGACATGCACACAGGAGGAAACCAAGACAGCAAGAAGTCAGAATTGAGGTAAGTTAAATAGGTGTCAGGGAGTATGTAGAAGCTGGAGAATAAGAGAGTGGGGGAGAGACAGGTAAACAGTGAGAGCAGCTAACGACTCCCTTCAGCCATGAGAGCCCCGGCTCCTGTGAAACTTTTTCATATTTTGCCCTTTCTTTATATTTCACTAACCTGCCTCTTCTGCTGGTGAAAATATTTCCTTCTATTAGAAGTCTCATTAATGTGTGAGAAAGATAGATGCAAATCATTGATGATAACAGAATTCATGACGTATGACACCACAGACGAGTTTCTGTGAAAGTACCAAGGAAGAAGTCAGATTAATCTTGGCTGGGGTTTAGGAAAGAATTTGCAGAATGAAGGTCACATCCGAGCTGAGACTTAAAAGATGAGTGGGAGTTCAAAGGATGAGGGAGGGCAAAAGGCAGTCAAGGTTGAGGGGAGAAAGTGTGGAAATGCACAGCTGATGAAGAAGAGGCAGAAGTCAAAGTGATTCTGAGTTGGCTGCAATGGGTGACTTCAGATGGTGAGATGTTAACTGAGTTAGACACACATTAGTGGAGGTAGAATGTAATGACTTGGGTTTGTAATGTTTCGAGTTTGAGGTACTGGTGTGCCATTTGGAAATAAAAGTCTGGAGGATGGGAGGAGATTGTAACATACTCTGTGCGATATTATAGAGTCTTTGACTAGCAAATACTGAAATAATATTTGCTCATTTATATATTCAGCCTTTCCTAAGGTAGCTGTTGAATATCTTCTCTGCGCTGCCCCTGTGGTGTATGCCAAAGACATAGAGAGAACATGCAGAAGCTCAGCCTTCAAAGATCTTGAAGTCTAGTTGGGGAAATCAGCAAATAAGGAAACAATTGTATTTTACAAGAAGGGCTATGATGGAGAAAAGCCCTGGATATTGTGGGAGCATATGGAGATTCAGAGTTTGTTTTTCAGGGAAACTAGATTGAACCTGAGCTGTATATTTAAAGTCAAATTGATATTATCAAGGTAAGAAAAGAGGGGAATAATATTTCTGAGAAAGGAGCAGCATATGTAAATGTAAGGTTGTATGAATAACATGGGAACTATAAGTAGTTTCAAATGGCTGAGTTCTAGAAAGAACATGATGAGAAGTAAGGCTAAATAGGTAGATGGGGGTCAGATCATGAAGTGCCTTGTGTCCTATGCCAAAAGGCTTGGTGTTTATTTTTATCAGAAATGTGGAGCCATTGAAACACTTTAACCAACTAATCTGAATCATTCCATTTTATCTCCTCTATTAGTTCTTCAGTTTTTATATCTCGTTGTGTTATTGTTTTAATGATTAGAGATTACAATACTCTTTCCTAGGTTCTTTATTCCTTCTTTGATACTAGGCTTCCATCTGGGACCATTTTCCTTAAGTAAGAAAAACTTCTTGCAGTATTTCTTATAATGTGTGGTTGCTGGCAAACAATTTTCTCAGCTCTTATATGTCTAAAAAATAGTTATTTCATTTTGATTTAGAAGAATATTTCCACTGGGAACAAGACTCTAGATGGCAGTATTTTTTTCTTGCAGCACTTTAAAAAAAATACATAATGTCCCCTTATTTCTTTACTTCTAAAATCCCAATTGAAATTTATTCGGTAATATTATTGCTACTTTTTTGAGTGTAATATCTTTTTTATGGCTGCTTTTAAGATTTTTGTCTTTATCTTTGGTTTTTAGCAGTTTTACTATGATGGGTCTAAGTATGATTTTCTGTGTATTTATACTGTCTGAGGTTCAGAGGAACTCTTGAATGCATCCTTCTTCAAAGACCTGACAATCTGCGTCTGTAAAGACTACAAACAAGAAAGCCCTATGGGGCGTTTCTACTCTGTCATATAGGGTCACTGTCAGTTGGAATTGACTCGATGGCACCCAAAAACAATAACATATTTTCAAATATTTTTTTCCTTTTTCCTCTCCTTCTGGGATTCCAATTATACATATGTTAGACAGTTGATGATGTCATGAATGTTTCTTAGGCTTTTCTCTCATTTCTCCCCCACCCCCGAATTTCGGTTTGTATATTTTATATTGACTTGTCTTCCAGTTCGCTGATCCTGTCTTCTATTGGTTTGCTCTTAAACCCATCTAATGAGCTTCTAATTTCAAATTTTTATTTTTTTCAATTCTAGAATACCATTTGAATCTATTTTATATAGATTCTAATTATCAGTTGAAATTCCCCATATTTTTATCCATTTTATCCAGCTTTTCTCTCTGTCTTATTTAACATATTTATAATAGTAGTTTTAAAGTCTTAGTTTGCTAATACTAATATCTAGATTACCCTTGAGTCTGCTTCTAATGTCTATATTTTCCTCTTTGTTATTGGTCACATTTTGCTGCTTCTTTGCAAAATTTTTTTTTTTAAATTTATGACAGAAATTGTGTACAAAATATTTACAGACACTAAAATTAATATTTTCTTCCATAGACAGTTCATACTTTCTTTAGTTTCGCAGACAGGGTGAGGGGCTGATCATCTTGATCCAGTTAGGAACTTATCAGTGTCAGTGCTGGGATGCAACTTTAGTGAGAATAAGTCTACTTCTGACTTCAAGTATCTGTTTGTTATAGCCCTCTACATTTAGTGGGATATTGTCTCCTAGGCACTGCAAGACTGCAGGAAACTTTATCCTGCATTTTCAGTCCAGCCTACAGTCTTTTATGTCACCCCAGCATTCAGCAAATATTCACTGGAACTTTTCTAAATTCTGATACATCACAACAACCCATATAGCCATCAAAAGCTCTACTGATATTGCTTTCCCCTAGAAGAATATGTCTACCTATGATAAGCGTGGCATAGTGGTTAAGTGCTACAGCTGCTAACCAAAGGGTCGGCAGTTCGAATCCACCAGGTGCTCCTTGGAAACTCTATGGGGCAATTCTACTCTGTCCTATAGGGTCACTATGAGTCGGAATTGACTTGATGGCACTGGGTTACTGGTTTTATGATAAGCCACTTTTTCAGCAAAACCAAGACATATTAAATCCCCAGAGGGAATATTTGTCAGTATCAGCTCATCTAGAAGGGCTCTACTTTCCCTGGAATTTTAGTTAATGTGATCTTTTTTTTTTTTTTTTTTTGATATATCTGCTTTTTTTCCCTCTATCTGTTGTAATACAAATGCTGAACTACTATTTATTAAATCCTACCCACAAACATAATTCCTATTGAAATGTTTAAAATCAGGAAGTGTCATGACCAGATTTGTTTTTTAGAAAGATTTCTGGAAACTGTGTGGTAGACACATCGTAATGAAGCTAGATTGAAGGCAGCATATTATATGTAATAGTATGAACTTGGTGTTTGCAATTGCCCAGTTGCTTCTGATTCCTAACTTTGGCTTCTTCTAGTTGTGTTTAAGAAGTCTTTCAGTAGCACTAATGGTTAAGTGGTTGGCTACTCACTGAAAGATGTTTACCTGTGTTTACTGACTATGCAAAGGCATTTGACTGCGTGGATCATAACAAATCATGGGTAATACTGTGAAGAATGAGAATTCCAAAACACTTAATTGTGCTCATGAGGAACCTGTAGGTAGATCAAGAGGCAGTCATTCAAACAGAGCAAGGGGATACTGTGTGGTTCAAGTTCAGGAAAGGTGTGTGTCTGGGTTGTATCATTTCACCATACTTATTCAATCTGTATGCTGGGCAAATAATCCAAGAAGCTGAACTATATAAAGAAGAATGTGGCACAAAGATTGGAGGAAGACTCATTAAGAACCTCCATTACGCACATGACATAACCTGGCTTACTGAAAGTGAAGAGGACTTAAAGCACTTAATGAAGAAGATCAAAGACTACAACTTTCAATATAGATTGCACCTCAACATAAAGAAAACAAAAACCCTCACAACTGGAGGGATAAGTAACATCACGATAAATGGAGAAAAGATCAGAGTTGTCAAGGATTTCATTTTACTGGGATCCACAGTCAATGCCCATGGAAACAGCAGTCAAGAAATCAAGTGCATTGCAATGGGCAAATCTGCTGCAAAATACCTCTTAAAAGTGTTAAAAAGTGAAGATGTACCTGGAAGACTAAGTCGTGGCAACGGTATTTTCAATCACCTTATATGCATGCGAAAGCAGGGTAATGAATAAAGAAGAAAGAAGAAGCCTCAGAATTAAGGTGTTGGTGAAGAATGTTGAATATATCATGGACTGCCAAAAGAACGAACAAATCTATCTTGGAAGAAGTACAGCCAGAATGCTCCTTAGAAGCAAGGATGGCAAACTAAGTCTTCCATACTTGGGGCATGTTATTAGGAGTGAACAGTCCCTGGAGAAGGACAGGAAGACCCTCAACAAAAAGGATTGACATGGTGGCTGCAACAATAGGTTGAAGCATAATAACGATTGTGAGAGTGACGCAGGACTGGGCAGTGTTTTGCCCATTGTGCATAGGGTCGCTATGAGTCAGAATCGACTCAAAGGCACCTGAAGACAACAACTAATTGAAAAGTTGGTGGTTTGAATCCACCCAAAGGTGCCTTGGAAGAAAGGCCTGAAAATTTGCTTCTGAAAGATTGCAGCCATTGAAAATCCTATGCAGCATAGCTCTACTCTGACACAGATGGGATCGCTCTGGGTTGGAATCATCTTGACAGCAAATTTTTTTTTTTTTTAATTGTTTATATATAGATAAATTACCTAACCTCTTAATTCTCAGTTTTCTCATCTGTAAAATGGAAGTAATGATACCTGCCTCTTCAAGTTGCGTGGGTTAGTTATAGCACAATAACAAGCACACAGTAAACATTCATTACATTCTAACTATTATTGTTTTGAAGGCAAGGAAATCTTAGAAAGGAAATAACTAATTTGGGAAAGGTTAAGGAGGTAGAATTTTACAGAATTTTGTACCTTGGTTAGAGGTGGAGACATGGATGACTATCACGTTTCTAGCATAGATAGCTATGTCAAAGAAGGGAACTATCATTGAGAAAAAAGATACAAGGGAAGTAGGTAGTTTAGAGTTAGGAAATAAGATCAGATTTTAGGATATGATGAGAAGGAGGTGCCTGTAGGACACCTACTTTGAGAAACCAACATTTTTCCAAGAAACTGGCTATAGTAGGAATGAAAGAGAAAGAGTGGTAACTAAAGAATAGCTAGTGTCAAGATGGGTTATTTTTTAATTAATTGTATTTTTTAGTTCATTTTTTTCCTCTGATTTTAGATGTAATATATGAGCATTGTAGAAAATTGGCTAGTAGGAAGTAAAGAGAACTCTAAATAATATAGGAATACCAGATACAAGGCACATCTACTACCTCTAGGCCTTAGATAGTATCCAAGGAAGAGACTCACTCAGCCTAGGGCTGAGACTTTGTTGGAGAGGGCTTATCTGTGTCTCACTAGATAGCAAAGTTGCAGAGATGAAGCTCCAGTAGAACTTGCTGGAAGTCTGTCCTCCAGGGTGCCAAGGGAAGCTATCCACAGAGAAGTGTTGCACCTTGGAACTCACTGCAAAACTGTTCACAGGGAGGAGTCATGCTGGTGTCCCACTTCTTGCCTTCTGGGGTATTAGGAAAAACCATGCAGGATGTAGTTTCTCACAGGGGGGGCACCCTAACAGGAGAAGCTGCTGGGCTCTGGAGAAGCCACAGCTGCATTGTAGGACTCCGGGGCCGGAGAACCCACTTATGCTTCAGGAACTTGGTACTGGAGAAGCCATGCTATCTATAGGAGCCTAGTGCTGGAGAAGTTGCACTCCAGGAGCCTGGTGAGAAGAGCACACTGGAAAAGGAAAAGAAACCCATTTTCCTCCAATGTCTGTCCAGTGCCTTCTAGTGACCAATCTCAAAAACAAGCTAAAAAAGAAATATTTACAGGACCCCAACCCATTTTCAGAGCCCTGGTGGTCCAGTGGTTAAGAGCTTGGCTGCTAACCAAAAGGTCAGCAGTTTGAATCCACCAACCGTTCCTTGGAAACCCTATGGGGCAGTTCTACCCTGTCCTATCGGGTCACTGTGAGTCAAAATTGACTTAAAGACAATGTTTTTTTAATCCATTATCACAGAGCAGACAATGACGAGTAGATTTGGAGTTGGGAGGCAACAAATTGATGAGTGGCATATATATTTTTTTCTTTTTGTGTGTGTGCTTTTTAAATGAAAGTTTATAATTCAAGTCAGTTTCTCATATAAAAAATTATACTCACATTGTTATGTGACTCTAGTTGCTCTCCCTACAATATGACAGCACACTCCTCCTCTCTACCCTGTATTTCCCATGTCCATTCAACCAGCTTCTGTCCCCTTCTGCCTTCTCATCTCGCCTCCTGGCAAGAGCTGCCCATTTAGTCCCATTTTTTTTTTTTTTTTTTTTTATCTACTTGAGCCAAGAAGCACAATCTTCAGCAGTATCATTTCATGTCTTATAGTCCAGTCTACTCTTTGTCTGAAGAGTTGGCTTCAGAAATGTTTTTAGTTCTGGGCTAACAGAGATTCCAGGGGCCATGTCCTCTGGGGTCCCTCCAGTCTCAGTCAGACCATCAAGTCTGGTCTTTACTAGAATTTGAGTTCTGTACCCCACTTTTCTCCTGTTCCTTCAGGGACTCTGTTGTGTTCCCTGTCAGGGCAGTCATTGGTGGTAGCTGGGAACCATCTAGTTCTTCTGGTCTCAGGCTGATGGAGCCTCTGGTTGATGTGGCCCTTTCTGTCTTTTGGGCTCATATTTTCCTTATGTCTTTGGTGTTCTTTGTTCTCCTTTGCTCCAGGGAGGTTGGGACAAACTGATGCATCTTACATGGCTGCTTGCTAGCTTTTAAGACTCCAAACATCACTCATCAAAGTGGGATGCAGAGCATTTTCTTAATAAGCTTTGTTATCCCAGTTGACCTAGGTGTGCCCTGAAACCATGATTCCCAGTCCCCCAGCCCTGCTACTCTGTCCCTCAAAATGTTTGGTTGTATTCAGGAAACTTCTTAGCTTTTGGTTTAGTCCAGTTGTGCTGACTTCCCGTATTGTGTGTTGTCCTTCCCTTCACCTAAAATAACTCTTGTCTACTAACTAGTGGCACTGGGCACTGGGTTACTATCTAGTTAGTGAATACCCCTGTTTTTCTCTCCCCACCCTCGTAACTATCAAATAATGTTTTCTTCTGTGTTTAAACCTTTACTTGAGTTCTTATAATAGTGGTCTCATACAATATTTGTCCCTTTGTGACTGACTAATTTCACTCAGCATAACACTTTCCAGATTCATCCATGTTTCATAGATTCATTATTGTTCTTTATCATTGCATAGTGTTCAATTGTGTGAATATAGCATAATTTGTTTACCCATTCATCTGTTCATGGACACCTAGATTGTTTCCATCTTTTTGCTTCTGTGAACAGTGCTGCGATGAACATGGGTGTGCATATATCTAATTGTGTGAGGGCTCTGTATTCCAAGGAGTAGGATTGCTGGATCATATAGTAGTTCTATTTCTAGCTTTTTAAGGAAGCTACAAATCGATTTCCAAAGTGGTTGTACCATTTTACATTCCCACCAGCAGTGTGTAAGTGTTCCAGTCTCTCCACAACCTCTCCCACATTTATTATTTTGTGTTTTTGGGGTTAATTCTAGCCTCGTTTGGGTGAGATGGTATCTCATTGTAGTTTTGATTTGCATTTCTCTAATGGCTAACGATCATGAGCATTTCCTCATGTATCTGTTAGCCACCTGAGTGTCTTCTTTGGTAAAGTGCCTGTTCATATCCTTTGCCCATTTTTTAATTGGGTTATTTGTCTTTTCGTTGTTGAGGTTTTGTAGTACGGTTTAGATTTTAGAGATTAGATGCTGATTGGATTTGTTGTAGCCAATTTTTTTTTTTTTATTCCCAGTCTGTATGTCATCTTTTTACTCTTTCGGTGAAATCTTTGGATGAGCCTAAATGTTTGATTTTTAGGAGCTCCCAGTTATCTAATTTCTTTTCTGGTGTTTGTGCATTGTTAGTAATGTTTTGTGTTTTGTTTATGCCAGGTAACAGGGCTCCTAGCATTGTCCCTATTTTTTTTTTCCATGATCTTTATTATTTTAGATTTTATATTTAGGTCTTTGATCCATTTTGAGTTAGTTTTTGTGGATGGTGTGAGGTATGGGTCTTGTTTCATTTTTTTGCAGATGGATATTCAGTTATGACAACACCATTTGTTAAAGAGACTGTCTTTTCCCCAATTAATGGACTTCGGGTTTTTTTCAAATATGAGCTGCTGATGGGTGGATGAACTTATGTCTGGATTCTCAATTCTGTTCCATTGGTCTATGTATCTGTTGTTTTACCAGTACCAGTCTTTTTTGACTATTATGGTGATATACTAGGTTCTAAAATCAGCTAGTGTGAGGCCTCCCACTTTGTTCTTCTTTTTCAGTAATGCTTTACTTATCCAGGGTCTCTTCCCTTTCCATATGAAGTTGATGATTTGTTTCTCCATCTTATTAAAAATGCCATTGGAATTTGGATCAGGATTGCATTGTATCTATAGATCACTTTGGGTAGAATTGACATTTTCACAACACAGAGTCTTCCTATCCATGAGCAAGGTATGTTTTTCCACTTATGTAGGTCTCTTTTTTGTTTCTTCCAGTAGTGTTTTGTAGTTTTCTTTGTATAGGCCTTTTCCATCTCCAGTTAGATTTATTCCTAAGTATTTTATCTTCTTGGGAGCTATTTTAAATGGTATTGATTTGGTGATTTCCTCTTTGATGTTGTCTTTGTTAGTGTAGAGGAATCCCACTGTTTTTTGTATGTTTATTTTGTATCCTGATACATTGCCGAACTCTTCTATTAGTTCCAGTAGTTTTCTTGCAGATTTTTTAGGACTTTCTGTGTATAGGATCGTATCATCTGCAAATAGAGATACTTTTACTACTTCCTTACCAATTTGGATGCCTTTTATTTCTTTTTCCAGCCTAATTGCTCTGGCTAGGGCCTCTAGCACAATGTTGAATAAGAGTGGTGATAAACGGCATCCTTGCCTGTTTCCCGTTCTCAAGGGGAATGTGTTCATACTCTTTCTGTTCAGGATGATGTTGGCTATTGGCTTTGTATAAATATCCTTTATTATGTTGAGGAATTTCCTTTCTATTTCTATGTGAAGACTGGCATATTTTATCCTTTTCTTTTTTCCTGCCTGTAAGTGAAATTTCCTTACTTCTAATGAATTTATATTATTTTTTCACCTTTTAGAATAACATCATCCCTATTAAGCTTTAAGGTGGTAATGGTTTTCTTCCGAGGAAATTGTCATTCATAAAGGGAATAAAGCTTAGAAGACTCAAAGGAATAAAGCTATGAAGTCAAAACTGTACCAAATGCTAGCTATGTGACAGTCAATTAAAGTCCCTGTGCCTTGTTTTCTTTAACTGAAAATAGGCTTTATATTAGTTTCTATCCTCATATGGTTGCTGTGAATATTAAGTGAGATAATACATGTGAAGCACTGAACACAGTGACTGCCACCTAGTAAAAGTTCAACACATTTTATTAATTCATAGTATTTTGTTATTATTCAACTGAGCAGTTCTATTAGATAAAAAAAAAAAAATTTTTTTTTAGATAGGAATTATTATTAGCCCTATTTTCTATATGAAGAATCTGTGGCATGTTGTTGTTAGGTTCCATCAAGTCAGTTCTAACCAACAGCGACCCTATGAACAACAGCAAAACTAAATGCTGCTGGGTCCTGTGCCATTATCAATTATTGCTGTGTTTGAGCCCATCATTGCACCCATTGTATCAGTTCATCTCACTGAGGGTCATCCTCTTTTTCCTGACCCTCTAATGTCCTTCTCCAGGAACTGGTCCCTCCTGATAACATGTCCAAAGTACGTGAGACAAAGTTTTGACATCCTCACTTCTAAGAAGCACTCTGGCATAGAGAGTTTAAATAACTTACCTGGGTCATGTAGCTAATAAGGAAGAGGTGGAGTGTAGCTGTTGCTATGAGTCAGAATCGACTCGACGGCACTGGGTCACTGGATTAGAGTGTAGCTGAGAACTGGAAGACTGACTTTGGTGTCCATGTCATTAATATTTCTAGATGAGCCCTCCCCTGTTCAAATCGTTTTCAAATCACATTTCCAAAGCAGCCTATTCTTGTACTTACTGATAACACCAGCTTTTTACAATAATTGGCCTATTGTTTATCACTTTCATTTTTAGCTATTCATCTCCTTTTCAGGACTATGCTACTAAATTTAAAAATCGGTATTGTAAAAAAGCAGTTTAAAAAAATCACAATTACTAATATATTTCCCATTCTAGCAACGTTACAGAGAATACCTTAGGTCTTTGCACAGCATTTTAAGTGCATTCCTGAGTCTCTGTAATTACAGTACACGAAAGGTTATTTGGCAATTATAAGATGAGAGGCATTTTGCAAGGTTTCCTTTCAACGTTCTAAACCATCACTTTGGAACTTAGGACAGTTTTCAAACAGTTCATAATCCCCAAGTGACTTTTTAGTCTTACCTACTGGGTTTTTAATGTCTTTTTGTCTTCTCTTTCAACTTGAAACATCTTTCACACTCTCCCTTTGGCTTCCAAGCTGTTCCCAATGGGTTCTCAAACAGCTCAAAACCCCTCTTTGATATGCCTCATTCAAAAACCTGAAAACTACTTAGAACTGGCTCTGGGTCAGATTTGCCAATAAAATTTCCCAGAGCTCATTCACATTGTATCTGTAAAATCTTTAAAACTTCCAGTGTAGAGAAAATGCTGCATTAGTGGCTGTTTTTGCTATTGTTGTTAGGTGCTATAAAGTATGTTCCAACTCATAGTGGCCCTGTGTACAACATTGGTGATACGTCCTGAGAATTGTTTGTTGTTGTTTCTTTCTCAGTCAAAGGCAAATGCACTGGACAATTAAAAAGGTTATTTTATTTAGACTGTTAAATAGGGAGAATATTCATTAAAGAAGAACATTTCAAAGAAAAGGAAAGGGGTCTGAACTTTCATAGAAGCAGGTAAACAAGGGAGCCATCCCAAGTCTTCGGAGATTCCTGAGAAAGGATGAAAGAGTGGAATGAGCCCTCGTGATTAGCCGTTCCCAGAACCTAGGAGGCTGGGGGATTTCTTAACCACCTCTGCTTTCCAAGAGTGCAAGACTCAAGTAAAATTCACCATTGTCAGCCCCCCGACCCCATTTTGTTCAAGATGAATATCATTCATTGCCCTACAACCTAGAGGAAATCGTAAACCTCCTGGGTGTCTCGAGATTCTTACTGGTATTTCAAAACCAGTTGTACCATATGTTGACAGGTGTTAAAGGCAAGTGTTTTAGGATTCTGGGAGAAAGAGACAGCTCCAAGGCAACCTAGAACCTGGTTAGGGATCTCAGCAGTCAAGCTTTAGTTCTCAGTGATGGTGGGAGGAGGCAGAAGGGAGAAAAACTGGAAAAGGAATTTTGAATGTTGTAGCTAGATATTGTAGGAAACTAGAAGAATTGAAAATTTGATAAAGGCTGACAATTTGTGCAAGATAACAGGTTCCAGTACAATTTACAGATAAGTACTAAAACTGTTTTTCCACAGAGGAGAAAGAAATCAATTAAAACACTACCAGACAAGACAGAGTTTGACTACCCATCAGTAACCTGCAATTTACAAAGAGGGGCAAAATAGCTCATAAACAATGAACTTAGCCAGAATCTGACAATCTTGGAGGGTGTGCTAAAGATAAGGTATGGTTTTCCATTAAAACACAAAACTTCTCTCTATAGCTCTTAAAATGTATGTGTAAAATATATATGTAAGATTTTAGTAAAGCCTAGTTTAGTTTATCTTTGATTTAGAATATAGCCTGAAATCTATGTACCAGTACAAAAAAAAAGGATCATTGATATGTAAAAATTCTTAGAAGAACAAATAATTATAAAACAGAAAAAAAAGTTCATAAATATTTTATTGAAAATGAGAGATGCTACACCTGGTTCACCCGAAAAGATTTTAGATAGCTGAAGATTCATAATGAGCACAAAAAATAGAGACATTTTAGAAGTAGAAATCCTTCCTATTCTTTTATACCTTTGTTTACATGGTAGCACCAAATGACCCTGAAAGTTACACATACATACACATACACCCCCAAAAGGTGGCATCTACAAAACAGAAGTCATTAATATGTGAAATACATTTTTTAGAAAAGTTCAACAGGTCCAAAATACCACCATTTAAGAGTCATAAATAAAATAAAATAAAACAAACCTGTTGCCATGGAGTTGATTTTGACTCATAGGGACCTCATGTTTTACAGAGTAGAACTGTGCTCCATAGAGTTTTCTTTCCTGGAATCTGGTTTTCTTGGCTATAATCTTTATGGAAGCAGATGGCCATACCCTTCTTCTGTGGTGCCACTGTGTGGGTTAGGACCGCCAACCTTTCCGATAGTAGCTGAGCGCAAACTGCATGCACCACCCAGGGACCTTTTAAGAGTCATATGAGACTATTAAAGTATTTTGCTCAGTCTTTATTATTCACTGTCACCAACCTGTTGCCTTTGTCATCTGACTACTAGCTGATTGGTAGCTGAAATTGAATGACAGGTTGGCAATACTGATCTGGATTCCAGATCTAGGAATTAGAACGTTGACATCAAAATGTGGGTCAGTAGATACTAGTGTGGGCATCACCTAGGAGCTTGTTAGAAATGCACCATCTCAGGCCTACCCCACACCTGTTGTTATTAGCTGCCGTGGAGTTGGTCCCCAACTCGTGGTGACCCCATGCACAATGGAACAAAATGCTGCTTGGTCCTTCACCATCCCCATGGTCAGTTGAGTCTCAGACTATTATAATTCACAGAGTTTTCATCAAAAGTAGATTGCCAGCCCTTTCTTCTCAGTCCATCGTAGTCTGGAAGCCTCACTGAAACCTGTTCAGCATCATAGCAACATGCAAGCCTCCAGTAATAGATGGGTGCTGGTTGCACATGAGGTGCATTGGTTGGGACTTGAAGAGGGGTCCCCTGCATGCAAGGTGAAAATTTTACCATTTAACCACCCCTGACCCTCACCCCACACCTACTCACTCAGAATCTGCATTTTAACAAGATCGTTAGATGATTCTTATGCACCTTAAGGTTTGAGAAGCACTTGTTCAGAGTATTCAGAACACAAGGGAGGATGAGAACGAGAGGGAAGGTTTTTGGAATACCGTCCAATCACGGGCTAACCACAGCTGGTCATTACAGTGCTGTGTTTACAATGCCAATTCCTTTCTTGCCAGGATGCCTTAGTGAGGTTTGCTGCTATTGTTCATCTAATATTGTTAGTTGCCAATCAGGGTGCAAAGGAAGGATCAGAAGAAAAAATATTAACCAACTCTGCTATATTAAAATTATGGAATCTTTTTATTTTAGTGAATGTGCTTTGGATAGCTTCATGACCACCACTTTCATCACTTTTAAAACACCTTTTTAATTATCATTACAGCATACCTGTCTGGCAGCCACCCATAAAGTGATGTTTAAATGTCACGTTTCCCAGGCAGAAAATAATGAATGTAAATGGTTACCAATAACACTAGGTATTGGTTTTTAAGAGCTAAGTTGGGCTTGTGATAAGGGGTATGATGGATATATGACATGGAAAAAATACCTTTCTATCATTGTAGGTAGCCCTAGTGGCACAAACAGTTAAGCACTCAGCTGCTAACTGAAAGGTTGGTGGTTTGACCCCACCCATTGGCTCTGTGCAGGAAAGACTTGGCGATCTACTTCCATAAATACTACAACCAAGAAAACCCTATGGGACAGTTCTACGTTGTCACATAGGATCACTATGAGTCAGAATCCACTCAATGGTGACAAACAACATCACCATTATAGAGCCCTTAGGTCTCTGGAATGCAGTAATTACAAGGCAGGAGGGATCAATGTGTCCCTTGGCATACGTGGAAGTTCCTTCATGCATTTGTTTGTTCATTCAACGAACATATTCTTTGAGTGCCTTCTATGTACCAGACACCATTTTAAGTGCTAGGGATATATGATGAACAAAGGCAGACAAGATCTTTGCTCTCAGTGAATTTATTACCTAGGGAGACAATAAATAAGTAAATAAAAGAACAAGATAAGTCTAGACAGTGATATTAACAAGAACTTTGAAGAAAATAAATCAAGATAATGTGATTGGGCATGACTAGGGAGAGAACCCACAAAGGTCTCTATGACATTTGAGCTGAATCCCCCCAAAAAGAAGGATGGAGCCCCCAAAAGATTTTGGGACAGAATGTTCCAAAGAAAGGGAACAGAAGTGTAAGGTCACTGAGGTGGGAACAAGGTTGAGATGTTCCAGGGACAGAAAGAAGGTCAGTGTTACTGAAGTGAGTGAGGAAACTGTTAAGAGATGAGGTTGCAGGGGCCAGGGGTGAGATCACATGGGGTCATGTAGCCTTGGCAAGGAATTTGGCTTTTTTCTAAGTGTGAAGGAAGTACTTGGTGGGTTTCAAGAATGGATGTGACTCATGAGTCCATTTAAAATGGCCGTTACTAACCCTTCTGGGAGAACAGCTATCCAAGATTCTAAGTTTGTTATGGGGCCTGGAAGGCAAGAATTTTGAAATTCATCAGGTAGCACTTTTGTGGGTACTTGAAGATGCTTCAAGAAAAGCTAGATATTTAAATAAACATACTTTTTTTTTTTTTACAAGGAATGTCTCACAGGCTCTCGCCCAGACCCCAGAAATTTCATCAAACCAGTTTTGTTGTCCTAATAACACTTACCTTTGCAATTTTTCTCTGGTGAAGAGTATACTTCATAGCAAGTATATGAGTCAGGGTTGGACCATGCAAAAAGGACCAGCAGGAGCATATATTAAAATATGTATTGCAAGGGTCCACAGGCTGTCAGGGAGGAGCTCAAGCAGGTGGAATTCCACAGGCACAGGTAGAAGTTGGTGTCCATAAATGGAATTTCTTCCCTCAGAGAAGCCTCAGCCCTGATTTGAAGGCCTTCTAATTATTAAACCACCACTTACTTGTCTGTCAGTTTGTCTTACTGTGTTGGCTTGTGTGGTGCTGTGATGCTGGAAACTATGCCATCGGTATTTCAAATACCAGCAGCGTCGCCCATGGTGGACAAGTTTCAGCAGAGCTTCCAGATTAAGACAGACTAGGAAGAAGGACCTGGTGGTCTACTTCTGGAAAAAAAAAAAAAAAAAATTGGCCAGTGAAAACCTCATGAGTAACAGCAGAACATTGTCTAATATAGTGCCAGAAAATGAGCCCTTCAAGATTGGAAGGTGCTCAAAACACAACTGAGAAAAAGCTGACTCCTGAAAGTAGAGTTAACTTTAATAACATGGATGGAGTCATTTGCTGATGTGGCTCAAGAAAAAGTGAGAAGAAACGACTGTAAACATCCATTAATTATAGGACCGTTAAATGTATGAAGTATGTATCTAGGAAAATCAGAAGTTGTCAAAAATGAAATGGAATGCATCAACATCGATCTCAGCTTTCCTGGCTCTTGTTTCTTAATGGTATGACATTCCTATGTCTCTCTGCTTGCTTTTCTCTTTTGTATCTCCACAGAGATTGACTTAAGACACAACCTAATCTTGTAGATTGAGTCCTGCCTCATTAACGTAACTGCCTCTAATTCCACCTCAAGAACATCGGAGAGGTAGAATTTACAACACAAAGGAAAATTCATCAGATGGCAAAATGGTGGACAGTTACGCAATACTGGGAATCATGGCCTAGCCAAATTGACAGATATTTTAGGGGGACACAATTCAATCTATGACACCAAAAAGTCATCACAGCAAGGTTAAAGACATTCTCTAATAACCTTTGAAAGTTTAATAAATGGTTAATGATTCCTTTCATGTTTCATAATCAACTGCAGGCTCACTCACATCATCATATGAAAACACTATGCCATTGACTTGGAGATTTTGTTACTATGCCTAGTTAGAGAAATTGATTACCATTTTTTATTTAGAAGGTGTTAGGTTAATGACATTATTTTTGCCACATAAGTGAGATTAACAATGAAGCCAAAGAAGATTAAATTTTATGGCCCCTCATCTACAAGGGCCCCTGTGAGTATTAGAAGTGGGAAGTGTAGAATATTCTAGGTGAGGTAGGGAAGCCAAGTTGCAAACACACGTAAGCATTTTGGGTACATTTCCTAAAAAGAATCTCAGAAGAAAAGGATCAGCTCCCCAAGGCTCTGATAATTTATTGAGATTTATTTTCACATTTGATAAAATAGTCACCTTTATAACTAATTTTATATTTGTAATTTTATATTCTTTTTTTAAAAGGGAGCTCCCAAAATTTTAAGCTTCGGGTCCAGGAAACAGGTGCCACCCCTGCATATGAACTTTTTATCACTTGTTTTTTAAATCAATAAAATGAACTATCCAAACAAGATCTTTCTCAAGCTCTTATCGGAGCCTATCATTTAGTTATTGGTTTAATTGTCTTGAAACTCAGTCAGTCATGATGAAAATTCCTCATCTAGTTTAGAAACAAATCTCAATAAAACAATTTGTTTCAAAAGTAACATTCTGGCTTCTACCGTCTATTATTGGGAGAGTGCTGAGGCATTTTGATTTCCTCATGATTCTGAAGTTCTAATCTGTAGTCATATGGAATAGGACCAACTGCTAATGTACAGAACTACTGCTGGTATTAGGCAAATGGGAAGTGTTGTTTTTTGTTTGTAGCTTTGGTTATAGAGCTGATTCCAGGTTTATTCATTTTGGTCTTATTGCAAAAATACAGAATACATTCACAGGATTCAAAAGTTAGAACATATCAAAGTTATTCTCTAAGAGGTTTCCCTCTCTCCTATATCCCGCATCTGCCTAAGTCCCCACTCTCACCCATGTCTGGTAACCGCTCCTGCTAGTTTTACTGTATCCTGTCAGAGTTTCTATATGCATTTATGATTTTAGATTGTGGCCTTTCTTTTGGTTTTCATTTGCCTAGTATACATTTCCCACCATTTTATTTCAAATTTTATGAGTTATTTTATTTTAGATGTGTGCTGGCTCTTAACTTTCGATCCAATTAAAAACTCATTTTTTAGATGAGAAAATTTGAGCATATTTAAATTTAACAATATTTTAGATATATTTGGTTTTATAGCATGCTACTTTATGCTACTTTTCTGTTTACATATTTTTTTCAAGTTTTCACCATGTGCTCTGTTTTTTTTTCCCTCTAGTTTTTTGTTTGGGAGGGTATGTTGTAATCATAACCAAACCAAAAAACCCCAAAGCAGTTGTCATCGAGTTGATTCTGATTCATGGTAACACCATGTGTTACAGAGTAGAACTGCCCCTTAGAGTTTTCAAGGCTGTATCCTTTTGGGAACAGAGTGCTAAGTCTATCTTCTGAGGTGCCTCTGTGTGAGTTCGAACCACAACGTTGCAGTTAGTTGTTCAGCACAAACCATTTATGCCAACCAGGTTCTCCGATTTTAATCATAGGTTCCTATTATTCCCCTAGTCCTTTATTTCTTTAGGACAGTAACTTTTAGATGCATGCTATGAGTGATGACAAAATCAGTGTGTTTCCTCAGTCCCCTTCCCCTCTTCCACCACACAATGTTATGCAATATTACGATCTTTCTTTGTGCATTTATTTTGCTAAATTTGCTTGTACTGTGGTGACTTGTCAGTTTTTTTTTTTTAAGTTGTGCTTTAAGTGAAAGTTTACAGCTCAATTTCTCATCCAAAAATTTATACACATTTTGTTTTGTGACATTGGTTGCAATCCCCACAATATGATGGCATGCTCCCCTTTCCTGGCTTCCCTGTGTCCATTCATCCAGTTCCTGTCCCTTCCTGCCTCCTCATCTTGCTTTTGGACAGGAGTTGCCCATTTGTTCTCATACATTTGATTGAACTAAGAAGTACGTTCCTCACGTGTGTTATTTTTTGCTTTATAGGCCTGTCTATGTATGAAAAGTGAGCTTCGAAATTGTTTCAGTTCTGGGTTAGCAGAGTGTTCAGGGGCCGTAGTTTTGGGGGTTCCTCCAGTCTGTGTCAGACCAGAAAATGTGGCCTTTTTTTCATGAACTTGTACTGTGTTCTACATTTTTCTCTTGCTCTGTCTGGAACTCTCTGTTGTGATTCCTATCAGAGTGATCCTTGCTGGTAGCCAGGCACAATCTAGTTCTTCTGGTCTTATGCTGGTCAAGTCTCTGGTTCATATGGTTCTTTAGTCCTTTGGACTAATATTTTCCTTGTGTCTTTGGTTTTATTCATTCTCCGTTGTTCCGGATGGGATAGGACCAATAGATGGCTGCTCGCAAACTTTTAAGACCCCAGAAACTACTCACCAAAGTGAGGTGTAGAACATCTCATGAAGTATGTTATGCCAATTGACCTACTTGTCCCCAGAGACTGTGATCCATAGGCCCTAGTCCCAGCTACTCAGTCCCTCAAAGTGTTTGGATTGTTTAGGAAACTTCTATACTTTTGCTTTGGTCCAGTTATGCTGACTTCCCCTACATTTTGTGTTGCTCTTTTCCTTCACTGAAGTTGACGCTTGTCTACTACCTAATTAGTGATTTTCCCTCTTTCTTCCTCCCTACCCTCAAAGAATACTTTTTTTTCTGTGTGTAAACCTTTTCTTGAGTTCTTATAGTAGTGGTCTCATACAATATTTTTCCTTCTGTGACTGACTTATTTCACTCAGCATAATGCCCTCCAGATTCATCCACATTGCAAGATGTTTTATGGATTCATCGGTGTTCTTTATTGTTGCAAAGTATTTCTTTTTTTTTCGATGTTTTAATAAATTTTTTTTTTTGGAGGTGGGAGTAAAAGTTATTTGCATCTAGCCCGCCATTTACTATTTAAAATTTATGTCTCCGTGCTGTCTGCATTTCAAGGTTAGCTCAAACTTGCTGTAGGGACTTATTTAAATGTAAAATATTAGATGATAGCACTGTTAACACACCAAGGGAAATAAAACTCTATCAACCTGTTGTGGCCGATATGGTTACATGCAACAATGCCAAAGTGTGCATATATCTAAATGAAATTCCAGGGTCTGCTGAGATTATTTTAGGTTTTATTATGAGATGTCTACACTAAAACCAAGTATTGTTTTATTCCTTTCTTTAGACCAGGAATTTATATGTTGTTGTTGTTGTTGTTAGGTGCCGTCTAGTCGGTTCCAACTCATAGCGACCCTATGCACAACAAAACGAAACACTGCCCTGTCCTGAGCCATCCTTACAATTGTTGTTATGCTTGAGCTCATTGTTGCAGCCACTGTGTCAATCCACCTCGTTGAGAGTCTCCTCTTTTCTGCTGACCCTGTACTCTGCCAAGCATGATGTCCTTCTCCGGAGACTGATCCCTCCTGACAACATCTCCAAAGTATGTAAGGTGCAGTCTCAACATCCTTGCTTCTAAGGAGCATTCTGGTTGTACTTCTTTCAAGACAGATTTGTTCACTCTTTTGGTGGTATATTCAATATTCTTCACCAACACCACAATTCAAAGGTGTCAACTCTTCTTGGGTCTTCCTTACTCATTGTCCAGCTTTCACATGCATATGATGCAATTGAAAATACCATGGCTTGGGCCAGGTGCACCTTAGTCTTCAGGGTGACATATTTGCTCTTCAACACTTTGAAGAGGTCCTTTGCAGCAGATTTGCCCAACAAAATGCCTCTTTTGATTTCTTGACTGATGCTTCCATGGCTGTTGATTGTGGACCCAAGTAAAATGAAATCCTTGACAACTTCAATCTTTTCTCCATTTATCATGATGTTGCTCCTTGGTCCAGTTGTGAGGATTTTTGTTTTCTTTATGTTGAGATGCAGTCCATACTGAAGGCTGTGGTCTTTGATCTTCATCAGTAGGTACTTCAAGTCCTCTTCACTTTCAACAAGCAAGGTTCTGTCATCTGCATAACACAGGTTGTTAACGAGTCTTCTTCCAATCTTGATGCCCCCTTCTTCATATAGTCCAGCTTCTCAGATTATTTTTTCAGCTTATAGATTAAATAGGTTTCGGGTGAAAGAATACAACCCTGACGCACACCTTTCCTGACTTTAAACCAATCAGTATCCCCTTCTGCTGTCCAAACAACTGCCTCTTGATCTATGTAAAGGTTCCTCATGAGCACAATTAAGTGTTCTGGAATTCCCATTCTTCACAATGTTATCCATAGGTTGTTATGACCCACACAGTCAAATGGCTTTGCATAGTCAATAAAACACAGGTAAACATCTTTCTGGTATTCTCTGCTTTCAGTCAGGATCCACCTGACATCAGCAATGATATCCCTGGTTCCACGTCCTCTTCTTAAACCAGCCTGAATTTCTGGCAGTTCCCTGTCGATATGCTGCTGCAGCCAGTTTTGAATGATCTTCAACAAAATTTTGCTTGTGTGTGATATTAATGATATTGTTCTATAATTTCCACATTCGGTTGCATCACTTTTCTTGGGAATAGGCATAAATATGGATCTCTTCCAGTCAGTTGGCCAGGAAGCTGCCTTCCATATTTCCTGGCATAAACGAGTGAGCACCTCGAGCGCTGCATCTGTTTGTTGAAACATCTCAATTGATCTTTTGTCAATTCCTGGAGCCTTGTTTTTCACCAATGCCTTCAGAGTAGCTTGGGCTTCTTCCTTCAGTACCATCGGTTCCTGATCATACGCCACCTCTTGAAATGGTTGAATATTGACTAATTCTTTTTGGTATAATGACTCTGTGTATTCTTTCCATCTTCTTTTGATGCTTCCTGTGTCGTTTGATATTTTCCCCATAGAATCCTTCACTATTGCACCTAAGGCTTGAATTTTTCTTCAGTTCTTTCAGCTTGAGAAACGACAAGTGTGTTCTTCCCTTTTGGTTTTCCATCTCCAGCTGTTTGCACGTGTCATTATAATACTTTACTATGTCTTCTCAAGTGGCCCTTTGAAATCTTCTGTCCAGTTCTTTTACTTCATCAATTCTTCCTTTTGCTTTAGCTGCTTGACGCTCAAGAGCAAGTTTCAGAGTCTCCTCTGACATCCATCTTGGTCTTTTCGTTTTTTCCTGTCTTTTCAGTGACCTCTTGGTCCTCTTTATGGATGATGTCCTTGATGTGATTCCACAACTTGTCTGATCTTTGGTTACTAGTGTTCAAAGCGTTAAATCTATTCTTCAGATGGTCTCTAAATTCAGGTGGGATATACTTAAGGTCACATTTCGGCTCTCGTGGACTTGCTTTAATTTTATTCAGTTTCAGCTTGAACTTGCATATGAGCAATTGATGGTCTGTTCCACAGTCGGCCCCTGGCCTTGTTCTGATTGTTGATATTGAGCTTTTCTATCATCTCTTTCTACAGATGTAGTCAATTTGATTTCTGTGTGTTCCATCTGGCAAGGTCCATGTGTATAGTTGCCGTTTATGTTGGTGAAAGGAGGTATTTGCAATGAAGAAGTCGTTGGTCTTGCAAAATTCTGTCATTCAATCTCTGGCATAGTTTCTATCACCAAAGCCGTATTTTCCAACTACTGATCCTTCTTATTTGTTTCCAACTTTTGCATTACAATTGCCAGTAATTATTAATGCATCTTTATTGCATGTTCGATCAATTTCAGACTGCAGCAGGTGATAAAAATCTTCTGTTTCTTCATCTTTGGCCTTAGTGGTTGGTGCATAAATTTGAATAATAATCATATTAATGGGTGGGTCTTCCTTGTAGGCGTATGGATATTATCCTATCACTGACAGTGTTGTACTTTAGGATAGATCTTGAAATGTTCTTTTTAACAATGAATGCAACACCATTCCTCTTTGAGTTGTCATTCCCAGCAGAGTAGACTGTATGATTGTCCGATTCAAATGGCCAATACCAGTCCATTTCAGCCTACTAATGCCTAGGAATATGTGTTCCATTTCATTTTTGACAATTTCCAATTTTCATAGATTCATACCCCACAGTGCAACAAAGTGACAGACTTGGGGTGGCATTTATATAGACTATTAAAAAAAAAGGAATTGTCTGAGATTGAAAAAAAAATTTTAGGTTTTCTTTTGCTAACTGGTCATCTGCTAAAAATGATATGCAATAAGATCTATAATACAATGAGTGTTTAAGAAAACCAAAAAATGAACAAATAAAGCAATCTTTTATACTTTTCACGTTTGTTTTCACTTCTTAGAATCTGAATCTTTGATGATACAGTAAAGCCTTAGAAATGAAGAGACAGACATATATGTCTAGCTATGAAAATATGCCAAGTTTTCAGGAAATTCAAAATAATTTAAAAACTGCTCATCTACGTCTTGGGCCACAGCTTGCTTGCGTTTCCTTCAACTTTAAAGTCTATTTTGTCAGAAATTAATATTGCCACTCCTGCTCTTTTTTGATTGTTGTTTGCTTGATATACTTCTTTCCAACCTTTGAGTTTTAGTTTGTGTCTCTAAGTCTAAGGTGTGTCTCTTGTAGGCAGCATATAGACGGATCACATTTTTTAATCCATTATGCCATTCTATCTGTTTTATTGGTGCATTTATTCCATTTACATTCATCATAATTTTGGATCGGTATGAGTTTAGTGCTGTCATTTTGATGTCTTTTTTGTGTGTTGTTGACAGTTTCTTTTTCCCCGCTTAATTTTTTGTGCTGAATAGATTATGTTTATATATTGTCTTTTCCTCTTATTCATTGTTGTTGATTTTGTTTTGGCTGAGCCTCTATTTTTTTCTTGTATTTTATTTTGATGAGTATGATTGTCTCCTTTGTGGTTACCTTAATATTTACCCCTATTTTTCTAAGTTTCAACCTAACTTTTATTTCTTTATATTGCCTTTTCTTCCTGTCCATATGTAAGATCTATGACTACATTTCTTAGTCTGTCTTTATTATTTTAATATTGTCTCCTTTTACAGAACATCACTGCTTCCCTGTTTTGAGCATTTTTTTTTTTTAAATCTTGGTGTATTTTTGTTATCTCCCTCTCTAGGTTGACATCTAATTGCTCTGTCCAGCATTTCAGTCTTGGATAGATACTTGGATAGATATCTTGGATAGATACCTGATATTATTGATTTTCTAACCAAAGAATTCCCTTTAGTATTTCTTGTAGTTTTTGGTTTGGTTTTTACGAATTCCCTAAACTTCTGTTTATCTGGAAATGTCCTAATTTCACCTTCATATCTGAGAGACAGTTTTGCTGGATATATGATTCTTGGCTGGCAATTTTTTTCTTCAATGCTTTATATATGTCATCCCATTGCCTTGTTGTCTGCATGGTTTCTGCTGGATAGTCTGAGCTTATTCTTATTGACTCTCCTTTGTAGGTGATTTGTCGTTTATCCCTAGCTGCTCTTAAAATTCTCTCTTTATCTTTGGTTTTGGCAAGTTTGATATAATATGTCTTGGTGACTTTCTTTTAAAATCTACCTTATGTGGAGTTAAATGAGCATCTTGGATAGATAGCTTCTCATCTTTCATGATATAAGAGAAGTTTTCTGCCAACAAATCTTCAACAATTCTCTCTGCATTTTCTGTTATACCTCCCTGTTCTGGTACTCCAATCACTCATAGGTTATTTCTCTTGATAGAGTCCCACATGTTTCTTAAGGTTTCTTCATTTTTTAAAATTTTTATCTGATTTTTCTTCAAATATATTAGTACCAAGTGCTTTATCTTCAAGCCCCACAATTCTGCCTTCCACTTGCTCATTTCTTCTCCTCTGACTTTCTGTTGAGCTGTCTAATCTGTAATTTTATTGTTAATCTTCTGGATTTCTGATTGCTGTCTCTCTATGCATTCTTGCAGCTTAAGTTTTTCATTATGTTCTTGAAGAATCTTTTTAATTTCTTCAAATTCTTTATCCATGTGTTCCTTGGTTTGTTCTGCATATTGCCTGACCTCATTCCTGATGTCTTGAAGAGTTCTCTATATTAATCTTTTGTATTCTGCATCTGGTAATTCCAGGAAGGCACCTTCATCCAGAAGATCCCTTGATTCCTTGTTTTGAGAGCTTGTTGAACCAGTCGTGGTCTGTTTCTTTATTTGGTTTGATATTGTCTGTTGCCTCTGAGCCATCTATAAGTTATATTAGTTTATTTTATGTTTGCTTACTGTATCCTAGCTTCTTGCTTTGTTTTGTTTTGATATGCCCAAATGGGTTGCTTGAGTGTGCTAGCTTGATTATGTTTGCCTTTGTGCTCTGATGTCCTGTCACCAGATGGCTAGAGCTGTTATCAGGTATATGAGCTTATGAGTCCATTCATTTTTCTTGTGTGGATTCAGCTCAGGTGTTCATGTAGCTGGTCATCAAGTGTGTGATACAGGCTCTGTCCTGCAGTCTTAAGGGGGCAGGGGTATTTGGTGTAGGTACTGGTATCTGGTTGCAGCGGGGGGTCATGCTTTAAACAAGGCAGGGGGCTGAGAACTGTCCCCCCGAGTGTCTCTGAGGAAAGTGCGCCCCTGTTCCCTAAAGCATACAGGTGGGTGGGTTCTGCAGACTGACCATGGGCATCCAATGCTTTTGGTTGTAAGGACTGGGAGGTGCCAGTTATCCTTGGATCCCTGTTGTGGGTGGCTGGGTGACCTGAGCGGAGCCACCAGTCCTTAGGCCCCTGATGTGGGTAGGTGAGGACCCTGTTTATTAGGCAAAGCGGTGTCACATATCAAGCACCCACCTCTCCACCGCACAGCTGAAAGGGTTGCAGTCTGCCTATTCTTCAAATAGGCTCACACAGGCCCAGGCAGGGGGGAAAGGTATTTAAAGTCCACAGACAATTTATGCCTGGATAGGAGCTGCTTCTGTCCTGAGCTTCCCAGGTTAGTGGAGCTGGCAAATTATCTTTTCCCCCAGCTGTGAATTTATTCCTTCCCCAAGGCCAGGAGGAGGCTCAAGGCACACAAATGTCCCTATCTTAGGCCCAGAGAAATCAAAAGCCACTGAAGCTGGCCCTGTGGTGGGGAGTGCAGTAAAATATACACAAATACTTAACTTTTGCTGAGAGTGCCGTTCTTCTCTGGTTCTGGAGGTTTGAGTAGGCTGTGCAGCTGGCTGCTTCTCCCTGAGGAAACTGCAACCGAACACTACTACCAGCCTGCCGCAGCCACTCCCAGGAATGGTGCCTGACAGGTCCCAGAGATTCAGGTCTGGTAACTCCTCTCCAGTTCTGAACTGTCTCTCCCTCCGCATGCCGCTCAGCCCGCTTTCTAACTTTGCCTTTGATGTTCACGGTTCTTAGCTTGTCATAAATATAATTGTTTTACTTGATTTTTCAGGTCTTTGTTGTAAGAGGGATCACTGGAAATATCTGGCTATTTTGCCATCTTGGCCCCACCTCCTAGTATTTCATTTTGTCTACGTACCATAATTTATTTATCATTTCATCTGTTGATGGGCATTTAAGTTGTTTCCATCTCTTTGCTATTGTCAATAATAATGCAATAAACATGGGTGTGCATATGTCTATTCATGTGATGGCTCTTATTTGTCTTGGGTATATCCCTAGGAGTGGGATTGCTGGATCGTATGGTATTTTTATTTCTAGCTTTTTAACGTAGCACCATATCATTGTCCATAGTGGTTATACCGTTATACATTCCTACCAGCATTGCATAAGAGTTCCCATCTCCCTGCAACCTCTCCAACATTTGTTATTTTGTGTTTTTTTTTGATTAGTGCCAGTATTGTCATGGTGGGATGGTATCTCAATGTAGTTTTCATTTACATTTCTCTAATGGCTAATGATCGTGAGCATTTCCTCATGTGCCTGTTAGTTATATCTTCTTTGTGAAGTATCTGCTCATATCCTGTGCCTGTTTTTTAATTAGATTATTTGCCTTTTTGTTGTTGAGATGTTGCCGTATCTTGCAGATTTCGTAGATTATCCCTTGTCAGATATGTTGTAGCCAGAAATTTTTACCAAATCTGTGGGGGCTCTTTTTACTATTTTGGTGAAGTCTTCTGATAAGTATAAATGTTTAATTTTTAGGAGCTTCCAGGGACCTTTATGTTGAAGTGCAAACCATACTGAAGGCTGTGGTCTTTGATCTTCATTAGTAAGTGCTTCAAGTCCTCTTCACTTTCAGCAAGGAAGGTTGTGCCATCTGCGTAAAAGAGGTTGTTTATGAGTCTTCCTCCAATCCTGATGCCCTGTTCTTCACATAGTCCAGCTTCTCGTATTATTTGCTCAGCATACAGATTTAATAGGTATGGTGAAAGAATACAATCCTGACACACTTCTTTCCTGGCTTTAAACCAATCAGTATCCACTTGTTCTGTCCAAACGACTGCCTCTTGATCTATGTACAGTTTCTCTTCTGGTGTTTGTGCATTTTTAGTTCTGGTTTGTAAACCTATTTATGCCATGTATTAGGGCCCCTGGTGTTATCTCTATTTTTTCTTCCTGATCTTTACCATTTTAGATTTTATATTTAGGTCTTTGATCCATTCTGAGTTAGTTTTTGTGTATGGTGTGAGGTCCTTTTTAATTTTTTTACAGATGGACGTTCAGTTATTCCAGTACCATTTGTTAAGGAAACTGTCTTTTCCCCATTTAATGAACTTTGGCCCTTTGCCAAATACGGATTCTCATAGAAGGATGGATTTATATCTGGGTTCCCAATTTCTGTTCCATTTTGTCTGTTGGTGGGTCAGTACCAGGCTATTTTGACTACTGTGGCTGTAAAATAAGTCCTAAAAGCAGGTAGTGTGAGGTCTCCCACTTTGTTCTTCAGTAATGCTTTATTTGTCCAGGGCCTCTTCCTTTTCCATATGAAGTTGGTGATTTTTTTCTCCATTTGGTTAAAGAATGCTGTTGGCTTTTGAATCGGGATTGCATTGTATCTGTAGATTGCTTTAGGTAGAATTGACATTTTCACAATGTTGAGTTTTCCTATCCACGAGCATGGTATGTTTTTCCACTTATCTAGGCCTCTTTTGGTTTCTTGCAGTAGTGTCTTGTAGTTTTCTTTGTATAGGTCTTTTATGTCCTGGGTTAGATTTGTTCCTAAATACTTTATCTCCTTGGGGGTATTGTAAATGGTATTGATTTGGTGGTTTCCTTTCAGAAGTTTTCTTTGGTGGCAAATAGGAATCCTGATTTTTGTAAGTTAATATTGTCTTGTTACTTTGCTAAAATTTTCTCTTAGTTCCAATAGCTTTCTTGTGGGTTCTTCGGAGTTTTCTGCATATAAGATCATATCATCTGTGAATACGAATAGTTTTACCTCTTCCTTACCAATCGGGATGCCTTTTATTTCTTTTTGCCCTATTGCCCTAGCTAGGACTTCCAGCACAATGTTGAAAAAGAGTGGCGATAAAGGGTATCCTTGTCTGTTTCCCATTCTCAAGGGGAATGCTTTTAGTCTCCTTTTAGAATGATGTTGGCTGTTGGCTTTGTATAAATGTCATTTATTATGTTAAGGAATTTCCCTTGTATTCCTACTTTGCTGAGAGTTTTTATCAGGAATGGGTGTTGGGCTTTGTCAAATGCTTTTTCTGTGTTGATTGATGTGATCAATTGGTTTTTTTCTTTTATTTATGTGGTGGACTGCGTTGATTGATTTTCTAATGTTGAACCACCCCTGCATACCTGGTATGAATCCTGCTTGCTCATGAGGTATTATTTATTTTTTTTGTTATGGTGTTGAATTCTATCGGCTAGAATTTTATTGAGAATTTTTGCTTCTATGTTCATGAGGGATGTTGGTCTGAAGTTTTCTTTTTTTTTTTTTGTGGTGTCTTCGCCTATAGGATCACCATGAGTTGGAATCGACTTGATAGCAATGAGTTTAATGGGTAGCCTGGCTTTGGTATCAGGGTTATGCTGGCTTTATAGAATGAGTTCAGGAGTATTCCTTCCTTTTCTATGGTCTGAAATAGCTTGAGTAGTATTGGTGTTAGCTGTTACTTGAAAGTTGGGTAGAATTCTCCAGTGAAGCCGTCCGAGCCAGTGGTTTTTTTTGTTTGGAGGCTTTTTTTTTTTTAATTACCTCTTTATTCTCTTCTTTTGTTATGGATCTGTTTAGTTTTTCTACCTCAGTTTGTGTTAGTTTAGGTATGTAGTATGTTTCTTGAAATTTGTCTGTTTCCTTTAGGTTTTCAAATTTGTTGAAGTACAGCTTTTCATAGTATTCTGTTATGATCCTTTCTATTTCAGTTGGGTCTGTTGTGGTATCACCTGTCTCATTTCTTATTTGGGTTATTTGCTTCCTCTCCTGTTTTTCTTTTTTCAGATTTGTCAAATACTGGTTTGTCACTTTTGTTGATCTTTTCAGAGAACCAGCTTTTGGTCTTGTTGACCCTTTTAATTATTTTTCTATTCTCTATTATTTATTATTATTATTATTTTCTCTATTATTCTTTATTATTTCTTTTCTTCTGGTGCCTGGGTGCTTCTTTTACTGCTCTGCATAAAAAAAATTTTTTTTCTTTTTATTTGTTCAAGTTGTAGGATTAATGTTTTGATTTTGACCCTTTCTTCTTTTTTGATGAGTGCACTTAATGCTATAAATTCACCTCTAAGCACTGCTTTTGCTGTGTCCTAAATGTTTTGGCAAAATGTGCTTTCATTCTCATTTTGGTTCTATGAATTTTTGTAGTCCATCCTTGATTTCTTCTATTATCCAGTAGTTTTTAAGCAAGGTATTGTTCAGTTTCCATATTTTTTTCCCTTGCTGTTTGTGTTATTGATTTCTACTCTTTATAGCATCATTATCAGAGAAGATACTTTGTATTATTTTGATGGTTTGGATTTTGTTAAGGCTTTCTTTGTGACCTAAAATATGGCCTATTCTGGAGAATGTTCCATGTGTGTTGGAAAAGAATGTATACTTGGCTGCTGTTGGGTGGAATGTTCCGTATATGTCTATGAGGGTGAGTTGGTTGATTGTGGCATTTAGATCTTCTGATATTTATTGAGTTTCTTTCCAGATATTCTGTCCTTCACCAGAAATGGTGTGTTGGAGCCTTCTAATATTATTGTGGAACTGTCTATTTCTCTTTTCAGCACTGTCAGAGTTTGTTTTATGCATATTGGAGACCTGTCATTGGGTATGTATATATTTATTATGCTTATGTTCTCAAGGTATGGTTTAGTGACCCTTTAATCATTAGGTAGTGTCCTTCCTTTATGGTGGATTTTGCTTTAAAACCTATTTAATTGGAGATTGCCACTCCTCGTCTTTTTTGGTTGCTGTTTACTTGATATATTTTTTTTCCGTTCTTTGAGTTTTAGTTTGTTTATGCCTTTGTGTCTAGGGTGTGTCTCTTGTAGACAACATATAGATGGGTTGTGTTGTTTTATCCATTTTACCATTCTCTTTCTCTTTACTGATGCATTTAAGCCATTTACGTTCAGTGAAATTATTGATGAGTTTACTGCTGTCATTTTGATTTTTTTTTTTTTTGCACTGTTGACGGTTTCTTTGTTCCATTTAATTTTCTGTGCTGAGTTCTTTTTGTTTATGTATTTTCTTTGCAGCTCTTTCATTATTGTTGATTTTGTGTTTGCTGAGTCTTTATGTTTTTCTTTTTTTTTTATTTTGACGGGTAGGTTTGTTGGCTTCCTTTATGGTTACCTTGAAATTTACCTTTATTTTTATAAATTTAAACCAGTCTTTTATTTCCTGATATTGTCTTTATTTCTTTCCATATGGAAGTTCTAGGACTACACGGTTTATTCCTTTTATTTTTTTGATGTTGTTGTCATTTACATATTGACGTCTCTGGTTCCCTATATTCAGTCTTTTAGCTTTGATTTGTTTTGTGAATTCCCTATCTGGGTTGATAACTGGTTGATCTGTCCTATGTCCCATTCTTGGATTGTGTCTGATGGTTCTCTAACTGGAGGATTCCTTTTAATATTTCTCATAATTTTGGTCTGTTTTACAAATTCCCTTAACTTCTGTTAATCTGGAAATGACACAATTTCACCATTGTGTTTGAGAGACAATTTTTCTGGACAATTCTTCACTGGCAATTTTTTCCTTCAGGGCTTTATATATGTCATCCCATTGCCTTCTTGCCTGCATGGTTTCTATTGAGTAACCTGAGCTTAGTCTTATTGGTTCTTCATTGTAGGTGACTTTTCATTTATCCCTTGCCACTCTCAGGATTCTTTTTTTGTTTTTGGTTTTGAAAAATTTGATTATGATATACCTTGGTGACTTTCTTTTGAGGTCTATCCTATATGGGGTTTGTTGATCTTGATAGATATCTTCTCATCTTTCATGAGAAGATATTAGGGAAGTTTTCTGCCAGCCATTCTTCAACACTTCTTTTTGTGTTTTCCGTTATGCTCCCCATTCTGGTGCTGTGCTTACTCACAGGTTTTCCTTTTGTTAGTACCCCACATAATTCTTAGGCTTTCTTCATTTTTTTTCATTCCTCAGACAAATTGATGTCAAGGGATCTATTTTCAATCTCACTAATTCTGACTTCCATTGTCACAATTTTGCTCCTGTGACCTACTACTGAGTTGTTTAATTCTGAAATTTTGTTGTTAATCTTTTGGATTTCTAGCTGCTGTCTCTGTATGGTTTCTAACAGTCTATTTATTTTGTATTTTTGTTCTTTTATGGTTTTCCTGAATTCTTCTATTGTTTTGTTTGTGTGTTCCTTGGTTTGGCCTGAGTTTTGCCTGACCTCCTTCCTGATCTCTTGCAAAGCTCCGTATATTTGTCTTTTGAATTCTTTATCAGGTATTTCCATTGCCTTATCTTCCTCCAGAAGATTTTTCAGTTCTTTATTTTGGTTGCTGGCTGGAGCCGTCCTGTCCTGCATCTTTATATGATTTGATATTACTCTTGTCTCTGAGGCATCAGAAAGTAATTATATTTATTTATTGCATTTTTTTTTTTTTTTACTCTGTCCTGTATTTTCATTTTGTTTTGTTTTGATATGTCCCAGTAGACTGGGTGTGTGTGCCACTCTGGCTGTTGATGCCATTGAAGCTCTTGCCTTCTGTCATAAGTGGTCAGAGAGACTACTAAGTATGTAAGCGCAGGAGTCTGTTCACTGCTCTTACAGTTCAGTCATTTGAGCGCAGGCGTCTGGATTGTCAGTCACTGAGTGTATGGTGTGGAGACTGTCACCTACAGTCTTAGGTGGTCAGGGCTGCATGGGGGTGTTTGGAGCAAACACAGGTCTCTGGTTGCAGTGGGGGGCTATGTGTGAGGCAAGGCAGGATGCTGTTGGTTTCCACTGGGTCCCTGAATGGAGGGTGTGTTCCTGTCCACTACAGTGAGTAGTGAAGGGATGATAGTGCAGCCGGTTTTTGGTTGCCCAGTGCCATTGGCTGGAGGGATTGAGAGGCATCACTAATTCTCAGGCTCCTGTCATGGGTGGCTAAATGGAATGTGGTACCATCAGCCTTCACGCCCCTGGTGTGGGTGGTTGAGGCCTCTTCTTAGGGGGTGGGGCAGTGTCGGATATACAAATCTGCAGCTATCACTTGGCTACTGCTGGTGAAAATGGGTTTCAAGTGGATGCTCTGCCTATTTTGTGCTAATGAGGGGGTGCAGTGTTCAATGCCTGCAAGGCACGGGGGCAGGGGTGAAGAGGGGGCGTGAAGGGCACTGCAAATGTGTGGACCCCCTATGTCAGTGGTCTTGGTGAAAGGGCAGGTGCCTGTGTACCTGCCATGAGTGCCTGGCTTAGGAGGCACGGTGTCGTCCAATGCTGGGACTGGTGTCGGAGTGAGGTGCAGAATGGGTGAGGGATAGGGGATTCTCCTTGGCTGTGGAGCTCTGGTGGGGGAGGATCTATGGTGTCAGCACATGCAGTGGGTTAGGAGCTTGCACTGAACTTTTGCAGATCTGACGTCACTCCTGTTTGTTCTGGAGGTGCGTTCAGATTCATTGCTGCTTGACTGCACCAGATGGGGTGGGTTTCACCTTAGGATGTTGCTGCTTGCTTCAACCTGTGTGTGCTGTGTAGAATCAGGTAGTACAACGCTGGTGATCCCAGTATCCGCAGTTCCCTATTTCCTCTGTTTTTGAATTATCCCTCCTTCCACCTGCCTCTCGGCTGGATTCTTTAGCTTTGTCTTTGATGATTAGCATTCCTAGATTGTCATATATACTTTATTCACTTATTTTTTCCGGTCTGTGCTACAAGACGGATGACATAAAGCATTTGGCTGTTCTACCATCTTGGCCTGGCCTCTCCTAATTGTCAGTTTTAAGTGATATCTTTTGTCTCTTAGCTGTTACTGATTTATCAGAAATGAACCTTCTTTCTCCCTTCCCTTCCCTTCCCTTCCCTTCCCTTCCCTTCCCTTCCCTTCCCTTCCCTTCCCTTCCCTTCCCTTCCCTTCCCTTCCCTTCCCTTCCCTTCCCTTCCCTTCCCTTCCCTTCCCTTCCCTTCCCTTCCCTTCCCTTCCCTTCCCTTCCCTTCCCTTCCCTTCCCTTCCCTTCCCTTCCCTTCCCTTCCCTTCCCTTCCCTTCCCTTCCCTTCCCTTCCCTTCCCTTCCCTTCCCTTCCCTTCCCTTCCCTTCCCTTCCCTTCCCTTCCCTTCCCTTCCCTTCCCTTCCCTTCCCTATTTTTATCGTATATTTCTATACCGTCAGGCACATGGTAGTCTATTCTGTTATCCTAAACTCCACATTGTTTTCATCTTAGTTCTACATTTAAATATATTCAGTGCTGTCCACAATATTTTTTCCAAATTTTCCTCAGTTATTTCTCAGTTTATCTACTAATAATTTCCTCAAAAAGGACTCTTGGGAACAGAGTCCCTGAATTCTCTAGATGTTGAAAACTATTTGTACTTTTAAGGTTTTAGGGACAGTTTAGATTATATAATGTCATCAATTCACATGTTCTTTTTAAAATTATCTTGTAGGTGTTGTTCTGCTGTTACTGATCACTGCTATCTAATGCAAAATAGATATTTTTCTCCTTTTTAAGTGACTTGGTCATTTTGTCTGGCTGCCAGATGATTCTCTCCTTATCTTTAAAAACTAATAACTTTACTAGGATATACCTTAGTTTTGCCTATCCTGAGTCAAATATCCCCGTGTACAGAGTGTGCCCTTCAGTATGTATTTTTTTATTTGAGAAAAGCTATATTAAATGATAGTTTTAAAATTTGTTCTGCTTTAGTTTTCTTTCTTGAGGATTCACTATAATTATATTTTGTTGGATATATTTTTTGTCTGTCTTCAATATCTACCATTTTCCATTCTCATTCTCTTTTTTAAAATTTTCATCTTATTAAATTGCTTTTCTCATTTCTATACTCTTATGTTTCCTACTGTGTTATCATATAGTCTATTCCCTTTTTGTGATATTTTTCTCTATTTCTCCTGAGTTCTGTCAGCTCACATTTCATCACTTCTTGTCTTGTCTCCATCTCTTCCCTGAGTTCTTTCACTTCTTCTGCTTTGTGATCTGTTGTCACAGAGGTAACTGTTTTTGTAAGATTTTAAATTTCTTTTACAGCCAAATGCTTAGTAACAATATTTATCTGCCAATGGCAACATTTTTTCTGGTGGTGATCCATGTATTGATTAGTTTTGCTGCTCTTTTCTGTTGTTTGTTTTTTTGGCTTATAATATCTCTGTGTCCACACTGTACAAGTTCATTTGTTTCCTCTTTTGAATTAATTACTATTAATGATATGTTTATGCCTATTCCCAAAAAAGGTGATCCAAGCGAATGCAGAAATTATTGAACAATATCATTAATATCGCACGCAAGCAAAATTTTGCTGAGGATCATTCAAAAGCAGGTGCAGCAGTATATCGACAGGGAACTGCCAGAAATTCAGGCTGGATTCAGAAGAGGACGTGGAACCAGGGATATCATTGCTGATGTCAGATGGATCCTGGCTGAAAGCAGAGAATATCAGAAGGATGTTTATTTATGTTTTATCAACTACACAAAGGCACTTCACTGTGTGGATCATAACAAATCATGGATAGCATTGCAAAGAATTGGAATTCTAGAACACTTAATTGTGCTCATGAGGAACCTTCACATAGATCAAGAGGCAATTGTTTGGACAGAACAAGGGGTTACTGAGTGGTTTAATGTCAGGAAAGGTGTACGTCAGGGTTGTATTCTTTCACCGTACCTGTTCAATCTGTATGCTGAGCAAATAATCTGAGAAGCTGGACTATATGAAGAAGAAGGGGGCATCAAGATTGGAGGAAGACTCATTAACAACCTGCATTATGCAGATGACACAACTTGCTTGCTGAAAGTGAAGAAGAATTGAAGCACTTACTGATGAAGATCAAAGACCACAGCCTTCAGTATGGATTACACCTCAATATAAAGAAAACATAAATCCTCACAACTGGACCAATGAGCAACATCATGATGAACAGAGAAAAGATTAAAGTTGTCAAGGATTTCGTTTTACTTGGATCCACAATCAACAGCCATGGAACCAGCTGTCAAGAAATCAAAAGACAGCATTGCATTAGGCAAATCTGCTGCAAAGGACCTCTTTAAAGTACTGAAAAGCGAAGATGTCACTTTGAAGACTAAGGTGTTATTGACCCAAGCCATGGTATTTTCCAATTGCATCATATGCATGTGAAAGCTGGGCAATGAATAAGGAAGACCAAAGAAGAATTGATGCCTTTGAATTGTGGTGTTGGTGAAGAATATTGAATATACCACGGACTGCCAAAATGAACGAACAAATCTGTCTTGGAAGAAGTACAACCAGAATGCTCCTTAGAAGCAAGGATGGTGAGGCTGCATCTTACATACTTTGAACATGTTGTCAGGAGGGATCCGTCCCTGGAGAAGGACATCACGCTTGGCAAAGTACAGGGTCAGCGGAAAAGAGGAAAACCCTCAACGAGGTGGATTGACACAGTGGCTGCGACAATGGGCTCAAGCATAACAATGATTGTAAGGATGGTGCAGGACCTGCAGTGTTTCATTCTGTTGTGCCTAGGGTAGCTATGAGTTGAAACTGACTCGACAGCACCTAACAACAACAACGATGATGTGTTGTTTTTTCTTAAACCTGAAACTTGCAGTAGGTCTCTGGGTAAGAGCTTGGGATGGGGAATCAGGGTGGCCTTCAATCTTTAACAACCCGCAGGGCAGACTGCTTTATGTAAAATTGGCTCATATATTTGATAATTTATGTAGCCCAGCTTCATCTGTTTCTGTGAGCTAAATCAAGCAGAAAGAGCTTGTGCTTCCAGCTTTGTTCACCATATACTGAGGGTGAGCCCTTCACCTTCAGTAAGTGTCTTTTTGCCAGAACTTTCTGAGATGCTGCTACCCTTCTTACCGCTCTATATACTTACCATTTTTCCTATGTAATGTTGCCCAATCTCAGCTGTTTGACTGCCTTTCTTAATATTTTGTAGGCTGCTGATTACATCTATCTTGGAGATTTGCTGAATATGAAATTTATTTGCAGGGTTATTCCCTAACCCCCCTTATTCCTGACTGTTTTTATATATTTTCCGGGAGAAAAAGTGGAAAGATGTGGACTTATGCACATTATACTGGGAGTGGAAAACACTTTTTTTTTCCCTAACACAAATTTACAAAGGTGCCACTGAACTGGAAGTTGCTCAGCTTTTACTTAAGTTTCCTTTTTTCACATTCCTTGGGATGGCTTTTAAGATCTTCCTCAGTCCAGCTCCAACCTCTCGTTCCACTTTACTTGCCTATATATATCTTATGTTTCTCTTAAATTGTTCTATTCAGAGTTATCTGAATAGTGGCTCTTGTTTTTCCATACATTTATTCACTTTGTTCCTCAACTTGACATTTTTTTTCCCTCCACCAATCTTTCCCCCACCTCCAAGGTCCTTATTGTCATTTAAAATCCTATCTGGATCTCAAGGACTTTCTTGAAAGGCCACTCAACAGCTTTCTCAAGTAAGCCTAATTCTTAAAGCTTTTCTTCTGATCCCTGCACATTCTAACTTATCTGTTTGTATAAGCACAATTCACGTTTGTTCATGTTCTCTTGAATATGATATTTTGGTTATTTGGCTACTGGTCCCTCTCTCTACCAGTTGAAAGAGAGCCTGTGACTTAGTCATGTCTTTGTCTTATTTATGCCTGAGCACAGAACATTATGCATAATATACATTCAGTAAACATTTGTTGAAATGAAATGAAAAAATTAAGCAGAAGGCCAAAATTATTTTCTTGAATGCAGGGCACAATTTCCCCCTACTTCTCATTGATGCGCAATATAACCACTCATGGGGGAAATTTGGTCTTTTTTTTTTTTTTCTGAATCCAGAGATCCCTGCAGATCAAGTAGCCTATGAAGAAGTGATTGCAGATGCACTTGGTTAGTCACGCAGACAGTCAGACTCTGTTTTGATTATTTTAATACAGAATAATTTGCTCTTGGCTTTTTATGAATTCTCAATAGCTGTTAAGTAGATTAAAAAATGAAAACTCAAACTTCTTTAGTGCTCTACTCTCAGATGGTATTTCTCTGTCATGATATAAGTGAATTAATAAAACAGATTCTATTAAAATTTAATTTATAAATTTAAATCGAAGTTAAAGGAATGGCAGAATCTTAGAGAAAATTTCCCCAAATGCACACTTGTTTGTAGAAATATACAAATTTTTAGGTAATGTAAAACTTAAGAATTTTTACCCATCATCTGATTTAACTGGGTCTCTTATCAGATATAATTTACATGCCATTCTTTTCATCATTTTGTAGCTTTGAAAGCTGTATTTGATGAGAAAAACCTGTTTCCCAAAGAAATTCTGGATCGTGAACGAAGAGCCAAGCAATTACGTCAGGAAACAAGTAGTGAAGTGAAGATAAAAAGAAATAAGAAGCAATTATAATTGAAAGAAAAATAAGTATTTCATTGTCACATAAAAATGCAAAAAAAAAAAAAATCAATAGTTCTGCCTCTATTTTTTACTTTATATTTGAACTTTAGGAATCAGTTTTCAGATAATATTTTATGCTGTCTTTATCCATACCTTTCACTTCCCTATATTTTTAATGAAAGAAAGATCTGATTAAAGAGAGGGCAGAATCAACCAGTATAATTATTTTCAAATGTTTTCAAATAAAAAAAATTATAATTCAAAACAAAGTGTTCTAAGCAGTTTTATTCCTGGTGGCTTCTATAGCAAAACAGTTTTCATTTGATTTTCATTGTAAAACTTGCAGTGAAATTTTTTAATCTACAAACTTGAATATGAAAACCGTTCCAATTTATTTACACTTTGAGGTTTTTAAAAAACATTTAATGGTAAAATCAGCAATTAGAGCTTGTTTTATTAATATTATTAACTCATATCTATTCTTTGATGTACTTATTGGGAAATTACTGGATATAGTCTCCCTCTATACTTTGTTATACTGTACTTTAAAATTGAGTGGCATGGGACAACCAAAGAGAAAATAGCATTGAAACAAAAGATCAAAGGGTTTGAGATTATATAAAAGACTCCTTCTAAGTGGACGATCAAGTAGGAAACATTTAACTCTTAAAAACTACCGCCCTCATTTTTGACCCATTTTCTTCATAAACGACACCATTTCTCCAGGCAACCAAAATTCTTAAGCTGTGATATTTTTGCATCCTGTAGAAAATAATTAACAATTAATTCATATAACCTGAGTTAGTTACTTTATATTTGCATGCTAAAGAGTTCTTTCAAGAATATTTTTGTCTTAAGAATGTAACAACACATGCTAGTTGCACTTGCAGATAGAAAAGAATTAACAATATATGGGGGACTATTCTGTCTAGAGATTGAGAAAGTTCATCTTATTTGAACCTCCTGATAATGGTATGAGATAAATAAAACTGCATCTATTTTAAAGTGAAAATCTGAGATTTGGATCTGTTAGCAAATCGAGATTAGAGCCCAGGTCTGTTTTATTCCAAAAACCATGGATTTTGCCTTTCACTATTCTGTTTATTTTCTTATTTGTGTAATTCAATGAAATGGATTCTAACAATAGAATTTCTGACATTCGGCGGGGGGGGGCGGGGGGAGATTGGTTTTGTGGCAAGGGTGGAGGAAAATGTTTTCAGAGGACAGCTGCCTAGCCCATCTACATTTAAGTTCATCTTCAGTCAGGCATTGTGACTTCTATGCCTGTTGCTTTTCCTTCTCACTGAATGACACTCACATACGAGAAAGTAACAAGAAAAAAAAATTTGAAAGATTAAATCGACAACAGCTAGAGAATGCCACCACAGTGATAAAGGCCCTAGAAACAATGTTTAAAAGGAACAAGTAAAAGAATGGGGAGGTTTGGTTCAAAAAAGAGAATTGATGGGAGATTCTAATCATCCTCAAATATTTCAATGCTATGACAAAGAAAAGGAATAGAAATAGAAGACAGTTCCTAAGAATAGCTTCCTAATAACTGTTAAAGCATGAAAAGGCTTTTCACTTCCCTTCTCATCTTTGCAGGAAACCCTGGTGGCGTAGTGGTTAAGTGCTACAGCTGCTAACCAAAGGGTTGGCAGTTCGAATCTGCCAGGTGCTCCTTGGAAACTCTATGGGGCAGTTCTACTCTGTCCTATAGGGTTGCTATGAGTTGGAATCAACTCGATGGCATTGGGTTTGTTTTTTTTGTTTGTTTGTTTCCAATCTTTGCTTTCCATTCTGGGGAGGAGCAGTGGCAGCAGGCCAGCAGCATGCCAGTGATGAGGAGAGGAGGTGCTGAGTAAAGCATACCAGAGATGTGCCTCTGGTAACCAAAAGTACTGTGGGGCGGCGGGGGTGGGGGCAGTTAATAGAGGCAGACAGTGTTAGAGGGTGGGAAGGCAGAGGGGGTGAGTGGAGGAGATGGGTGGCACGGTTGGGACAGTGGTTACACTAAGCAAATAAGTATCAACTAAGTAAATGAAGATTTTAATAAATATATTGAGGATAAGGAGAGCCTGATCGCTTGCTGTTAGAAAAAAAAGAAAAACTCAGATTTAAGACTGGAATTGGAGATATAAGTATGACCTAACTCATGGTTTTTGATAGATAGAGATATGTGTGTGTGTGTGTGTGTGTGTGTGTGTGTGTACGTATACATAGAATTCTTAGCTCTTTCTACTGAGAGTATTGAACCAGTATTAATTTCTTGATTGGAAAGGTTGTGTGATGGTTCATGTGGTGAAAAGTTAACAATTGGGGAAAAATTAGGAGCAGGTAGAGGTAGGTTTTTTTTGTTGTTGTTGTTGTTTTTTTTACTATACTGGCAAATTTATTTAGTTTTGAATGTATTTCAAAGTCAACTTTTTAAACAAAAATAAAAAGGTTTGCCTTGGGGCAAAGGATTACTTGAGATGTTCAAACAGAGGCAGAGTAACTCTCTCATAACTTTCCCACAGAATTCTTGCACTGGGTGGGAGTTTTTATTGGACAATCCATCATTTCAAACTCAGAGCCTATGATTTATAAATCACAGATTGATGACAGCACAGAGGAGTGAGATATGAGCCACATTCTCAGAAATTTAAAGGAATATCAAGATGTTAAAGCGGTGTAAAATGGCTACCAAATATTTTGCAAAGACTCATCCATACATCCACCCAATATTTATTACAAGCGTATGCAAGGGACTGATTCTTTGTTTTGTTTTTTATATAATTTTATTTATTTTGTTGTTTCTGTTGAGAATATACACAGCAAAACACACCAATCCAGCAGTTTGTACATGCGCCATCTAACGACATTATTTACAGTCTGCGAGTTGTGCAACCATTCTCACCCTCCTTTTTAAAGTTGTTTCTCTTCCATTAACATAAATTCACTGCCCCTCTAAGGTTCCTATCTAATTTTTGGTGTTACTGTTGTGACTTTGACCCCATATAGATAGGTAGACTTTTTGACTAGCTAAGCTATACTATTATTTGGTTTTCAGAAGACTTCAGGGGATATTTGGTTTAAGGTTTAAAGATTATCTCAGGACAATAGTTTCAGGGATTCATCAGACCTTCCTGGCCCCAGAAAGTCTGGAGTCCATGAGCATTTTAAATTCTGTTCTGCATTTTTCCCCTTTCGATGAGGATTTTTCTATGGAATCTTCGATCAAAATGTTCAGTAATGGTATCTGGGCACCATTCAGTTTTTCTGGTCTCATGCAAAAAGGAGGCAGCTGTTAATGCAAACAATTAGTCACACATTCCATCTGCTTCTCTTGTTCCTTACTCTTGTTCCTCTGTTGTTCCAGGCAAATACAGACCAATAATTCTGCCTTGGATGGCCACTTGCAAGTTTTTCAGACCCAGGCACTACTCATCAAACTAGGAGGTAGAACAGAAGCACTAATAATGTTATTAGGCCAATTAACTGGGATGCCCTATGAAACCATGACCCTAAACTTCCAAACCAAGAAACCAAATCCCAAGAGGTTTTTGGCTGTACATAAGCAGCCTCAGCAGCTACCCTTTTTTTTTTTCGCTTTTCACAGGTGTACAAATTTTTGGCAGCAATTACAGTAATCGGCTGTACTACCCTACACTTAGTCAACACAATATTTCCATGACCTTTAACCCCCTTTTCCCTCTCTCCCCCGCCCCTGGTAAATAGTAATAAACTTTGACCTCTATCCCCACCCCATTTGCCTTTTCTTGTCTTTTTATGTAAGTGAGGTTATAAAATATTTGTCCTTTTGTGATTAACTTACTTCATTCAGCATAACGTCTTCCAGCTCCATACATATTGTAGCATGTATCTAGGCTTCATTTCTCCAACAGGCTGAGTATTATTCCATTGTATGTATGTACCACATTTTGTTTATCTATTCATCTGTTGATGGGCATTTAGGTTGTTTCCATCTTTTAGCTATTGTGAATAGTGCTGCAGTGAACACTGGTGTACAAGTCTCTGTTTGAGTCTCTGCTTTCAAGTCTTTGGGTATATACCTAGAAGTTGGATTGCTGGATCATATGGTAATTTTATTTTTAGTTTTTTTAGTAACTGCCACACTGTTTTGCACAATGGCTGTATCATTTTGCATTCCCACCAGCAATGGGTAAGGGTTCCTACTTCCCCACACGCTCACCAACATTTTGTATTTGTATTATTATTTTTTTAATCTTAGCCATCCTAACGAAGTGAAATGGCATCTCTTTGTGGTTTTGATTTGCAGTTCTCAGATGGCTAATGATGCTGAACATCTTTTCATGAGTTTGGTGGCTGTTTGAATGCTCTTTTTGGTGAAACGCCTATTCAAATCCTTTGCCTATTTTATGATTGGCTTATTTGTCTTTTTTGTTGTTAATTTGTTGAAGTTTTTAATACATATTTTGGTTATTAGATTCTTGTTGGATATATGGTTTCCAAATATATTTGTGTTAGTTATCTAGTGCTGCTGTAACAGAAATACCACAAGTGTATGGCTTTAATAAAGAGAAACTTATTCTCTCCCATCTAGGAGGCTAAGAATTCAGTGTGCCGGTTCCAGGGGGAGGGTTTCTCTTTCTGTTTGCTCTTGGGGAAGGTCCTCACCATCAATCTTCCCTGGTCTCAGCACAGGGACCCCAGGCCCAAAGAATGCACTATTCTCCTGGATCTTGTTCCTTGGTGGTATAAGGTTCCTATGTCTCTCTGCTCAAGTCTCTCTTGTTTATCTCAAAAGAGATTGATTTAAGACACAATCTAATCTTATAGACTGAGTCCTGCTTCATTAACATAACTGCTGCTAATCCTATCTCATTAACAACATACCAAAAAAACTGTTGCCATCAAATCAATTCCAATTCATAATGACCCTATAGGGCAGAGTAGAACTGCCCTATAGAGTTTCCAGGGAGTGCCTGGTGGATTTAAACTGCCAACTTTTCGGTTAACAGTGGTTAGCTTTTAACCACTATGCCACCAGGGTTTCCTTAGAGGTAGCATTTACAGCACATAGGAAAATCATGTCAGATCATAAAATGGTGGACAATTACACATGACCTAGCCAAGTTGTCACACATTTTCTGGGGACACAACTCAATCCATAACAATATTCTCCCAGTCAGTACCTTGTCTTATCACTTTTTTTGCCAAAGTCTTTTGATGAGCAAAAGTTTTTAATTTTTATGAGGCTCCATTTATTCATTTTGTCTCTCATCGTTTGTGCATTTGTTTTTATATTAGATAGTCCATTATTGAAAGCTAGGCCTGACAGAGTTGGTCCTGCTTTTTCTTCTAAGATTTTTGTTTGTACCTTTAGGTCCTTAATCCATTTTGAATTTGTTTTTGTGTGTGGTGTAAGGCACAGATCCTGTTTTTTTTTTTTTTTTTTGCATATGGAAATCCAGTTTTCACAGCACCATTATTGAAGAGACTCTTCTTTCCCCATTGAGTAGACTCAGCACCCCTGTCAAAAATCAGTTGGCCTTAGATGCATGGGCTTATTTCTGGACTCTTAATTCTATCCCATTGACCTATGTGTCTATTGTAACATAAATACCACACTGTTTTGATTACTGCAGCTGTATAGTATGTTTTAAAATCAGGAAGTGTGAGCCCTCCTACTTTGATGTTCTCTTTCAACATCGGTTTAGCTATTCAAGGCCTCTTGTCATTCCATACAAAATTGAGGATTGTTTTTTCTATTTCTGTGAGAAGGATGTTGGAATTTTGATTGAGATTGCCTTGGATTTAGAGATCACTTTGGGTAGTATTGACATCCTAACAATACAGAGTCTTCCAACTATGAACATGGAACATCTTTCCATTCATTTAAGACTTTTTTAAATCTCTTTCAGCAGTGTTTTATAGTTTTTATTGTGTAAGTCTTTCGTATCCCTGTTTAGATTTGTTCCTAGGGATTTTATTTCTTAGATGCTATTGAAAAGGGAATTGTTTCCCTAATTTCTCTTTCAGGTTTCTCATTGCTGGTGTATAGAAACACAACTGATTTTTGTTGACCTTGTACCCTGAAACTTTGCTAAATTCCTCTCTTAGCTCTAGAAATTTTCTTGTGGACTCTTTGGAATTTTCTATGTATAAAATCATATCATCCATGAATAGAGATAATTTTACTTCTTCTTTTCCAATCTGGATACACATTATTTCTTTTTCTTGTTTTATTACTCTGGCTAGGACTTCTAATACAATATTGAATAGAAGTGGTGAGAGCAGACACCTTGTCTTGTTCTCAGTTTCAAGGGGGAAAGTTTGCAGTCTTTCTCCATTAAGTGTAATGTTGGCTGTTGGCTTTTCATACATGGCCTGAATCATATTCAGGAATTTTCCTTCTATTCCAGTGTTCTTTGGGGTTTTCACAAAGAAAGGGTGTTGGATTTGATCAAATACTTTTTCTGCATCCGTAGAAATGGTCATGTGATTCTTTTTCTTTGTTCTATTGATGTGATGTATTACGTTGATCAATTTTCTAATGTTGATCCATTCTTGCATTCCTGGAATAAAGCCCACTTGGCCATGGTGTTTGACTTTTTTATTATGCTGTTGGATTCTGTTGGCTAGTATTTTGTTGAGGGTGAAATAGACATCAGGGATTCAAGTATAAATAACATATGCTTCTCCTGCTCTTAGCTTTCTAATATGAAGGCAGATAAAAAGCAATGGTTTATTAAGCAAACATTGAATAAGCCCACTAATTTTTCTGCTATAATTTTAAAATTCTTCCACTGGACGTATTTTACTTTTTGCCTTTGGAGATAACTTCATTTGAAATTACTTTGAAATAGACTGGTTCTTCTCTCTATAACCCTTGAGAGACAATGAATAAAGGGAAAATGTGACTGGAATTTATTAATTTATACGAAAAGAGTTTGTTGAACATCTTCTATGTGTGCAAGGGTGCTATGCTGTGGGTAACTCTTGCTCCAACCTTAATTAACTTCGGGCCTCTTGTGAAAGAAATGAAGGGGCATCATATTACAAGTATATTTAATGAGAATAAATCTTTTAAAGATGTGAGTCTCTTTGTAAGCTAATGGTTTCTAATAATTTGGAACAAAGGAAGAGAAATAAAAAAATAACTCTTATGTCTTATGCTTCTTTTGTACCTTACAGCATCTAATTGTGTTAGGCATGGAGCAGGGTGTTACAGCATCTAATTGTGTTAGGTATGGAGCAGGGCCTGTTAACAGAACTGAAGACATTGTAAGTGGTTCCTGAAGTTAACGTTTGGATTCAATTATTTAAAATCTATTTTTCTGTAGTGAAAGGAACTTGTCACATTAAAATAAAATGTGCATGGACATCCATCTACAAAAAAATGAAACAAGACCCATACATCACACCATGCACAAAAACTAACTCAAAGTGAATCAAAAACATAAATATAAAATCTAAAATGATAAAGATTATGGAAGAAAAAATAGGGACAACACTAGGAGCCCTAGTACATGGCATAAACAGTATACAAAACATTACTAACAAGGCACAAACACCAGAAGAGAAACTGGATAACTGGGAGTTCCTATAAATCAAATACCTATGCTCTTCCAAAGACTTCACTGAAAGAGTAAAAAGGTTACCTACAGACTGGGAAAAAATTTTTAGATATGACATTTCTGGTCAGTGGCTGATCTCTAAAATCTGCATGATACTGCAAAAACTCAACTACAAAAAGGCTAATAACCCAATTAAAAAATGGGCAAAGGATATGAACAGGCACGTCATTAAAGAAGACATTCTGGTAACTAATAGGTACATGAGGAAATGCTCACGATCATTAGCCATTAGAGAAATGCAAATCAAAACTACAATGAGATTCCATCTCCAACGAGGCTGACATTAATCCAAAAAACACAAAACAATTAATGTTGGCGAGGTTGTGGAGAGACTGGAACACTTATACACTGCTGGTGGGAATGTAAAATGGTACAACCACTTTGGAAATCAATTTGGTGCTTCCTTAAAAAGCTAGAAATAGAACTACCATACAATCCAGCGCTCCTACTCCTTGGAATATATCCTAGAGAAATAAGAGCCTTTACACAAACAGATATATGCACACCCATGTTCATTGCAGCACTGTTTACAATATCAAAAATATGGAAGCAACCAAGGTACCCATCAATGGATGAATGGATAAATAAATTATGGTATATTCACACAATGGAATACTATGCATCAATAAAGAACAATGATGAATCCATGAAACATTTCATAACATGGAGGAATCTGGGAGGCATTACACTGAGTGAAATTAGTCAATTGCAAAAGGACAAATATTGTGTGAGACCACTATTATAAGAACTTGAGAAGTAGTTTAAACAGAGAAGAAAATATTATTTGATGGTTACAAAAGTGGGGGGGTGGGAGAGGGGTATTCACTAATTAGATAACAGATAAAAACTATTTTAGGTGAAGGGAAAAACAACATATAATACATAGAGGTCAACACAACTGGACTAAACCAAAAGCAAAGAAGTTTCCTGAATAAACTGAATGCTTCGAAGGCCAGCGTAGCAGGGGCGGGAGTTTGGGGACCATGGTTTCAGGGGACACCTAGGTCAATTGGCATAATGAAATCTATTAAGAAAACAGTCTGCATTCCACTTTGGAGAGCAACGTCTGGGGTCTTAAATGCTAGCAAGTGGCCATATAAGGTGCATCAATTGGTCTCAACCCACCTGGAGCAAAGGAGAATGGACACCAAAGACACAAGGTAATTATGAGCCCAAGAGACAGAAAGAGTCACGTAAATGAGAGACTATATCAGCCTGAGACCAGAAGAACTAGATGGTGCCTGGCTGCAGCTGATGACTGCCCTGACAGGGAACACAGCAGAGAACCCCTGAAGGGGCAGGAGAGCAGTGGGATGCAGGCCTGAAATTCTCATAAAAAGACCAGACTTAATGATCTGACTGAGACTAGAAAGGCCCCGGAGGTCATGGTCTCCAGGCTTCTGTTAGCCCAAAACAGGAATCATTCCCAAAGCCAACTCTTCAAACAGGGATCGGACTGGACTATGGGAAAGGTGAGGAGTGAGCTTCTTGGATCAAGTAGGCATATGAGACTATGTGGGCAGTTCTTGTCTGGATTGGAGATGAGAGGGTAGAGGGTGTCAGAAGCTGGCCGAAAGGATATGAAAATAGAGTGGAAAGAAGGAGTGTGCTGTCTTATTAGGGGGAGAGCAACTAGGAGTATATAGCAAGGTATATATAAATTTTTGTATGAGAGACTGACTTGATTTGTAAACTTCTACTTAAAGCACAATAAAAATTTAAAAAAAAAAAGAAGAAGCTTGTGAGCAGCCATCTAAGATACAACTATTGCTTTCTTCTCATCTGGAGCAAAGGAGAGTGAAGAAAACCAAAGGACTAATGGACCACATGAACCACAGCCTACTAGACCCTAAGATCGGAAGAACTAGTTGGTGCCTGCCTATCCCTACCAACTGCTCTGACTGGGACCACAACAGAGGGTCCTGGACAGAGTGGGAGAAAAATGTAGAACAAGAATCAAATTCACAAAAAAGGCCAGACCTATTGGTCTGACAGAGACTGGAGGAACCCCCAAGACTATGGACCTAAGACACTCTTCTGACCTAGAACTGACGCCTTTCCTGGGGACCACATTTCAGCCAAACAATACACAGGCCCATAAAATAAACAATAACACCGGAGAGGAATGTGTTCCTCAGAACAGTCAATTATACAAGATCGAGAGGACATCATTTGCCCAAAAGCAAAAATGAGAAGGCAGGAAGGGGTAGAAAAATGGGACGGAAGGAAACCGGGAACCCAGGGCAGAAATGGGGAGAAAGCTGACACACTGAAGGGAACGCAACCAGTGTCATGGAACACTTTATGTACAAACTATCGAATGGGAAACTAATTTGCTCTCTAAACTTTCACCTAAAGCACAATAAAAAATTTTTTAAAAACCCAAAAACAAAACAAAGGAAGATCAGTGCTGGGAAAAAAAAATGACAATTATTTTCAATAATCTTACACCTTATTAGTGGTTGTAGATTTACACTAGATATAATTTAGCCTGTTTTCTTTTCAGAACATTTTTCTCTTCTCACTCAAAATATATGAAGCAAGTTGACAGAGAAAAATTACCTGAAATTAATCCATGCTCAAATAGAAGAATGAAATTTTAAATCCTTTGTTAGAGTATTTCTTGAATTACAGTATGTCTTGTATATTTTTAAAGTTTGAAACTAAGTACATTTTTGCTTTCAAAAAAACTATAAAATGACTAAAAAGGTGATGAAGTTATAACTGACGTCTTGCTAGTATTCTAGTACAGATTCCCAGGTTTATTCTTTGCAGTGGAGTAGTGATGGTGCTCAAGAGATTTATACCAAGACACTTAACTCTCACTAGTGAATAATTTTTTTCCTGATGCTCTAGGGACAAAACAGAGTTGTAGAAGGAGCAGAATTGTAAAAGTATTTAAAAGGTTTGCAGTAATAGTCTATGGATAATTGTAGTATCTTTATTATCTATTAAAAGAGCTTTAATCAGAGAGGAGGGACTCATGACCATGGCTTCTTACTCCCTGAGAGACAGGAAATTGAACATTCTGCTTGAACTGCTCTACCACAAGGTCCTTACAGAACAACTTCATTAAATGATCTTAATAAGACAGAGTGGCTGTCTCTGTCATGGGAAGAAAAGTAATGGCCCTTTCTTGGATAAATCACGTTATGATCTGAGCAATATATAGACATAATAATATGGTAGCCAAGGGTACTCGTGATGGATATTTGCTAGTGTCACTACATGGGGAGAAAAGTATTGATTGAGTGATAGTCTTGGACATTCAGGATTATTATTTACATATTGAAGAAAGGAACAAGAATTGTTTTTGTCTTCTTGTATTTCACAACTCTGTTTTGGGAAAATAATCTGTTAAGGTAAAACTGGAATAGAATTTGCTTATGTTTGAGTAAACGTTAATAGAATCAATCCCATGATCTGGAAAACATTTGGAGATGGCTAGATGGGCAATTACGTATTTCAGTAAATTAGGAAATTATGCCTGTAATAGTCATCAGGATTCTCAGGCATCTCATTAGCTGTTACAGCTCTATTAGGGCATGGAAAGAAGTTAACTAGGTCCTTGAAAACATTTTTAAATAGATGCTTTAAGGGGCCTGGGTGGGCAAGTGGCTTGTTATCAGCTGCTAACCTAAAGGTTTGCGGTTCAAACCCAGTCAGCGGCTCCGTGAATAAAGTCTTGGCAAACTTCTTCCATAAAGATTTCAGCCATGAAAACTCTATGGAGCAGTCTACTTTTTAACACATGAGGCTGCTATGTTTGTGGGCTGACATGACAGCAGCCAAGAGCAACAACAACAACAAAAATCAGAAATTATATTACATTTGATGATCAATAATGACATATGTATTTAATTGCAACTCAACCAAATTTGCCAGTTCTCTTCTAAAAGGCCACTGCTGAATAGTACAATGTGTTTAATATCTTATTGCCATAGAGGTGATTGATTTGAACTGTATGAGATCAAAACCTATTCAATTATGAGTCCATTTTTTATTAATGACCTTTTTGTAGAGAAAATCATGTAGAACTTTTAAAGCATAGAAAAATAACACCAATATTTACTATCAAATTACCTATGTTTACTAGTGTTATACAGATGTAATTTGGTAAATCAATAATCTCAATCTGTTTTTTCCTTAACATAAAGAATATATTGCTTCAATATTTAAACTTTTTCCTAAGGATTCAAGTGGGCCTTGTAGTCACAGAAAACTCCTCCGGCTATTGTAAAATTTGATGGATTGTTGAGAACTCCGTAAATGCAGCAGTAATTTGTCTCTGCATTCTGGACTTGATTTTGTTTTATTCTTTTCTCATAGGCATTCTAAATATTTATAGGGGGGTGCTGGTAATCTGCTGTGGAAGTCCTGTGAAAAACAAAAAGAACTGATTACCAGCAAATTTACAACCTCTTGCACTTTCTTCCAAATTCTGTTTCTTCTTATTATAAAAGAAGTAGAATAATGGATGAAATAATAATAGAAATTTAATGATTTTTAAAAATTCTGTCATTATTTTATCTCTCAGTTTCTTCATATTTCAACATTGATCATTAACCTGATCATGTTAGCCTTTTTATATAAATGTAGTGAACACCTGTTGTTGCTTCAGAGGAATTAATCAAGCAACCTTCACGATAAATAGAGCTGGCCTTGCTGATTAGGAGTTCCAGGCACTCGTGTTTTCCAGCAAGCACATTTTAGTTGTAACGTTACTGCATCAGAAACCAATTTTAGGTAAGTTCCTTAAAACTAAATAGCATTTGAGTGAAGTATGTATGCAATAACATTGATTGTGAATGTTTAGTAGAGTTGAGAAATGACATTTCAATTCACTTTGGTGCAACATTTATTTAAAAATTTCAAAGTAATGCATTAATTTTAGCCTTAAAGGATGTTACTATAAATTAGAAGGTCAAATTCTTATGGGACTATTCACTGGGCTGTTTAATTCACCAGTACTGCTGAGATAGGATCCAAAGCCCAAGGAGGTAAGTGAATTTTTAAAGCAAATTATTTATGTGAGGTTGTAATTTATTAAGTACCTAGGATGCTCAAAGAATATAAATTTTAGTTATTAAGATTGGTAATAATAATGAGAGGAAAACTGATGCCCAGATTTTACTAAAGGGGAAAATTATAACCTTAATAAATTGTTAATTGTTCTAATATAAACCAAGTAGATAAAGATAAACCTAATGAATTGTCATTTGATGTCTTAAATGTATTAATAACATTTTGACTACTTACATATCTACAAATAGATATTTTGGTGAGAAATTTTCTGAGAAATTCAATATATCAGAACATAATGATGTGCAGAAATTTATTTTGCACATAAATCTCTTCTTATTCACTGGCTTTTACTATTAAGGCACTGCCACTCGCTACCTTACGTACTAATTCATTCCTCAACAAAATATTTGCTAGATGGTATATATCTTTTTTATATATTTATATATGCAGTTTACTAACACAATTTCTAACAATTGCTTGGGATTGCATTCTGAGGTTTTCTTCCTTTATAAAATATATATCTAAACAAATAAAGTATAACTACATATATTAGAAAAGATTTTGAAATATTTAGAGAACAACTCCACAGAGAATATTTGACTTAGTAATCTCTCTATATAATAGTGATTCTTAATGGCCCTTAACCCATTGGTGAGCTATGGCAGCTGTCCTAATGGCTGGCAAATGATCTAGAAATATATTTCTTTATGGCTAACAATACATTCTTCTGGAGGCTTTAATCTTTACTTCAATCAACTATATTTTCTAGTAACATACTAAATGAATTAAGATTCTTAGAATGGATTATTTATAAGGAGGTCTGGTACTGCAGTAGTTAAGAGCTCAGCTGCTAACCAAAAAGCCAGCAGTTCAAATCCACTAGCCACTACTTGGAAACTCAGTGGGGCAGCTCTACTCTGTTCTATAGGGTTGGAATTGCCTCAACAGCAACAGATTTTCAAGGGTTTTATTATTTGTGAACTAAAATTAGTGTTACTAAAATCTGTGGGGTGTTTGGAGTCAGTATTCTACTAACGAGTTTATGGTAAATTGCAACATTCATTTAGTGGAAGGTATCAGATGGTTGCATTTCCTGCAATTTTAGTGGAGAGCATTTTAATAGGATGTCTTTAGTGTTGTTATAAATCGGTTATGGTTTTCAATTGTTGCTAGTTTTGTGTTTGGTAATTTCCTTGTCAAATTCTGATTTGATTTTTTTGCTACTTGCTTTATTTTTTCTTATTGCTGTGATGTTTACATTTGAATGTCATTTCGTTTCTTTACAATTTTTGCCAGTGTTTTTTTTTTTTCTCATACTGTCTTTGGGAAAGTATGACATAGACCTTGGAGTATCTTTCCCTAGAGAAGTGGGATCTCATAAAGTCTGGGAATCACTGCTGTAAAAAAATTAGTCAGATTACATATTTAATTTATAATACACTCCCTTCCTAATATTCTAGATCCAAAAACACAATAAAGTGTATTCATTTTTAATCAGTTTTCTCTTTTTGATCCATAAACCATTTTATTAAATAGCCTGGACAGAGGGTTCCTTTGTTATTACAGCTAAAGATACTCAGTTTAAAGTCATGAGAAGGGATAGGAAAAAGAATCATATAGCTATTCAGAGGTAATATTGCCATTATAAGATTTCAGAATTATAATTTCTCCTTTGATTTTGTTTAGAAAACTGCAAATATATTTTGTACTGGTTCTTGAAGTAACATAAAAACTCCCATCCTAAAAGATGGTGTATAGTCAGAAAACTGACATTGCATGCTCTTGTCGTAGTTAGTTCTAACAAGATAGAATGTTCTAATAAGATAGGAAGGTTTCTGTTGAGCTTAAGTATGTTAAACTCTGATTATTTTGAAATGTAATACATTGTGATTTAAAGAATGCACAGAAGTCAGATGGATATGATCTTGTTGTGGAGTCTCTTGTTGGCATTCTCTGGAAGTCAAGCCTCAAGACCCTTGGCTCAAAGAAATACTGAATTTGCAGTGGATCTTTATCAAGCCATTTGTTTATCTCACAAGAACAACGTTATATTTTCCCCCTTTGGGACAACCTTGGCTCTTGGAATGGTACAACTGGGAGCAAGAGGAAAAGCACAACATCAGATAAGACAAATTTTAAAACTTCGGGAAAACTCAACTGGTGAGATTGTTTCATATGATTATTTATTCTAGATAATATATGACAATTTATTTTTAAAGCACTAGAGAGAAGGTTAGGGTCATATAGAACTTTAATAAATGAAACATTTATGAAAAGTACAAAATTATGATAAAATGGAGAATTATAAATAATTTTCTTTCATTTATAATTGTTTCCTAATGAAAATGTTATCATAGAAAAAATATATGAAGAAATTGTGTTTTCTCTACAGATATAAAATTGTGAATATGTTTGTATATTTTCTTCTGGCTTTTTTGTTTTGGCCAGTTTTAGTTTTAATTAACTGAGGTTATATCATTTCTGTGTGTCTACATACAGAGAGAGGCCTGGTCATCTACTTCTGAAAGATCAGCCATCGAAAATCCTATGGAGCAGTTTTACTCTGACACATATGGGGTCACCATGAGTCAGGATAGACTTGATGGCAACTGGTTTGGTTTATAGACACACACACATGCACACGTGTAGATATATATACCAAAAAATCAAACCAAATCCACGGCCCTTGAGTTAATTCCGACTCATAGTGACCCTACAAGACAGGGTAGAACTGACCCATAGAGTTTCCAAGGAGCACCTGGTGGATTCGAACTGCCAACCTTTTGGCTAGCAGGAGTAGCACTTAACCACTATGCCACCAGGGTTTCCAGACATATAAATATACATGTAGAGATACACACGTATATACTCTTCCATTATCACTTATGTTGTGATCATTTCCCCTTATCAGGCAACTTCTTCAAAACTTAAGTTTAATTGTTGCATTTTATTACTTCTTATGACAATACCATTACTACTTAACCCTTCTTATTAAGTAGGTTGTTTCCAACATTTCCCTTACAAAAATAGTGCTATAGTAAGCACCCTCACTCAGAAATCTTTGTGTGCATCTCTCATTATTTCCTTAGCTTTTTTCCATTAGTTTTCCAATTAAAATTAAACTTTTACCTCTAAATGAGACCAAGACAAAAACATTAGTTTAATGTATTTTAAAAGCTTATTTGGTGTTAAAAGAAAACTGGGATAAAAAAGAATACTTAAATAACTGTGCAGGCTTTGGGGTGTGCATGTGTGTGTGTGCGTGCATGTGTGTGTGTGTGTCCGTGCGTGTGTGCGTGTGTGTCATTGTTTTGGAGTTTCCCAAAGGCCTAGCTGGGTTCTATGTAGCGGCTGTATTGCTGGGTATCCCATTTGAAGGAGTAGGCCCATCCTTTGCCCTCAATTTCCATAATGGTCTTAAATTTTAAACTTTTCACCAGTGTGAAATAATGTGCCCTAAACATCACATCCAGATCTTTGATTAGGGAATTTAGTCCGTGTAATTTCTGTATGTTTGTCTTAGCTCATAGTAGCCATATTTAGGAATTTGTTTTCGTGAAAATACTATTTACAAGGTTTTATTTGCGTCCTTGGAAATAAAGCCAGTTTTGTACAGAAAAGAAAATTTAGTTGGTGATAGTCAAGTTAATTACAAGAGTTTTCCTTTGTGAATAATGTAAAATGAGGCCACTGCATTCCAAATTTAGTCTTGATTTTTTTATATTAATTTTAGTAAATCCTATTACCCAATTCCAGAAAGATTTAAATCACATAAAACTGCTTTGAAAAGAAATAAAACATTTATAAAAATATGTAAAGTTACTTCCATGACAAACTAGCGAAATTAGAGCTTCTGAAATCTAAATTATTTTAAATGGATACAGCTTATAAAAAATACAGAAGTATTAATTCTGAATTGTGGGCATGGTAATCATAATAATAATAATGACGATGACAATATCGAACATATGTATAGTATATAGTGTACGAGGCACTATTTTCTACACTTGATATATGTTATCTCATTTAATACTTACAATTACCCTGTGAGGCTGATATAGCCCCACTATGTAGATGAGGAAACCAAGGCAAAGAAAGGTTAACTAATTTACCCAGGACTGATATTAAATAATTCAATTGAGGGTATATACAATACGAGCAATTATGAAAAAATTTATATTTTCTTTGGTAGAGTACATACGGAGAATTAAACATTAACATCTTCATACATATAACAAAATCTGCAAAGCTAGTTTTGTATTATGCCTTGCTAACAGAGGGAGAGAAACACAGATGGAAGATAACTGCAAAAGGAAAAAACAAGACCAGTCAAAAAAGGGAGAAAAAAAAATTCTGGAGAGAATAAAAGAGGAGGGAAAAGGAAAGAATAATGGAAGAGAAGAGACTAAGTTTTAGAAGGGGGCAAGTCAACTGCAAGGAGATGTGTAAAAGGCACAAGGGGCCTGGAGAAAGGAAGGGGGAAGCAAGTTAAGGGTAGTAAAAAGGATAGGATGGGAAAAAGCAATTATACTGATCTTGTCTTTAATTACAAAATTTATATTTTGTTCATCATGGATTTTTATATGTTTAATTTTTTTTTTAAATATTAGAATATTATTTATCTTGAATGCTGAGCTTGTTGACACTCCCTGAAACTTTGTCTGAGGCAAGTGTCTCATTGACCCTCCTTAGTCCTGGCCCTGCCTTCATCACCCCACTGATCATCAAAAGGTACTTTCTGTTCAATCAGTCTCTATTTTATATTTCCTGCTATTAATCCCCTGGTCCTGCCCCACTGCTGCATGTTAACACCTAGTTTACTCTATGGGGGTCTGTGGATGTACATACAACTCCTGCCATCCCAACACCACTGGGGCTTTCAATTTCTGCAATTCTCTTCTTTGCTGTCATTGTCAAAACATCTGCTCAGAATTCACCTTCTCCACTTTGCTGACACACTTTTTGCCCCCTGAAAATATTGCTTACTGAGCAAAGGCTAAGTTGAAGGTGCTTCTTTTTTCCGAGAAGGTTATGGAAAAGGACTGGGCAGAAATTTCTGTCCTAGCTCTGCACTGAATAACCTTGTGATTTGATACTAGCTACCTCACCTCTCAAATTACTTCCTCTCTCTGTGCCTCAGATTATTGTTGTTGTTGTTAGATGCCCTTGAGTGAGTTCAGACTCATAGCAACCCTATGCACAACAGAAAGAAACACTGCCTGGTCCTAAGCCATCCTTACAATCGTTATGCTTAAGCCTATTTTTGCAGCCACTGTGTCAATCCACCTCTTTTCCGCTGACCCTGTACTCTGCCAAGCGTGATGTCCTTCTCCAGGGACTGATCCCTCCTGACAACTTGTCCAAAGTATATAAGACACAGTCTCGCCATCCTTGCCTCTAAGGACCATTCTAGCTGTACTCCTAAGACAGATTTGTTCATTCTTTTGGCAGTCCATGGTATATTCAATATTCTTTGCCACCACCACAATTCAAAGGCGTCACTTCTTTTTTGGTCTTCCTTATTCATTGTCCAGCTTTCATATGCATATGATGCGATTGAAAATGCCATGGCTTGGGTCAGGCGCACCTTAGTCTTCAAGGTGACATCTTTGCTCTTCAACACTTTAAAGAGGTCCTTTGCAGCAGATTTATCCAATGCAATGCGTCTTTTGGTTTCTTGACTGCTGCTTCCATGGCTGTTGGTTGTGGATCCAAGTTAAATGAAATCGTCAACTTCAATCTTTTCTCCGTTTATCGTGATGTTGCTCATTGGTCCAGTTGTGAGGATTTTTGTTTTCTTTATGTTGAGGTGCAATCCACACTGAAGGCTGTGGTCTTTGCTCTTCATTAGTAAGTGCTTCAAGTCCTCTTCACTTTCAGCAAGTAGGGTTGTGTCATCTACATAACGCAGATTGTTAATGAGTCTTCCTCCAATCCTGATGCCCCGTTCTTCTTCATATAGTCCAGCTTCTTATATTATTTGCTTAGCATACAGACTGACTAGGTATGGTGAAAGAATACAAGCCAGCCGCACACCTTTCCTGACTTTAAACCAATCAGTATCCCCTTGTTCTGTCCAAACAACTGCCTCTTGATCTATGTAAAGGTTCCTCATGAGCCCAATCAAGTGTTCTGGAATTCCAATTCTTTCCAACATTATCCATAATTTGTTATGATCCACACAGTTGAATGCCTTTGCAGAGTCAATAAATCACAGGTAAACATCCTTCTGGTATTCTCTGCTTTCAGCCAGTGTCCATGTGCTACCAGCAATGATATCCCTGGTTCCACATCCTCTTCTGAAACCGACCTGAACTTCTGGCAGTTCTCTGTTGATATTCTGCTGCAGCTGTTTTAGAATATCTTCAGCAAAATTTTGCTTGCGTGTGATATTAATGATATTGTTCTATAATTTCCACATTTGGTTGGAATACCTTTCTTTGGAGTAGGTGTAAATATGGATCTCTTCCAGTCAGTTGGCCAGGAAGCTGTCTTCCATATTTCTTGGCATAATGAGTGAGCACCTCCAGCACTGCGTCTGTTTGTTGAAATATCTCAATTGATGTTCCATCAATTCCTGAAGCCCTGTTTTTCATGAATGCCTTCAGAGCAGCTTGGACTTCTTCCTTCAGTACCATTGGTTCCTGATCATATGTACCTCTTGAAATGGTTGAACATCAACTAATTCTTTTTGTATGACTCTGTGTATTCCTCCCATCTCCTTTTGATGCTTCCTGCGTCATTTAATATTTTCCCCATAGAATCCTTCACTATTGCAACTTGAGGCTTGAATTTTTTCTTCAGTTCTTTCAGCTTGATAAACGCCGAACGTGTTCTTCCCTTTTGGTTTTCCATCTCCAGCTCTTTGCACATGTCATTATAATACTTTTCTATGTCTTCTAGAGTGGCCCTTTGAAATCTTCTGTTCAGTTCTTTTACTTTATCAATTCTTCCTTTTGCTTTATCTGCTCGACGTTCGAAAGCAAGTTTCAGAGTCTCCTCTGACATTCATCTTGGTCTTTTCTTTCTTTCCTGTCTTTTCAGTGACCTCTTGCTTTCTTCATGGATGATGTCCTTGATGTCATTCCACAGCTTGTCTGGTCTTTGGTTACTAGTGTTCAAAGCATTAAATCTATTTTTCAGATGGTCTCTAAATTCAGGTGGGATATACTCAAGGTCATATTTTGGCTCTCGTGGGCTTGCTCTGATTTTCTTCAGTTTCAGCTTCAACTTGCATATGAGCAATTGATGGTCTGTTCCACAGTTGGCCCCTGGCCTTGTTCTGACTGATGATATTGAGCTTTCCACAGATGTAGTCAATTTGATTTCTGTGTGTTTCATCTGGTGAGGTCCATGTGTATAGTCACTGTTTATGTTGGTGAAAGAAGGTATTTGCAATGAAGAAGTCGTTGGTCTTGCAAAATTCTATCATTCAATCTCTGGCATCGTTTCTATCACCAAGGCCATATTTTCCAACTACTGATCCTTCTTCTTTGTTTTCAACTTTTGCATTCCAATCACCAGTAATTATCAATGCATCTTGACTGCATGTTCGATCAATTTCAGACTGCAGCAGGTGATAAAAATCTTCTATTTCTTCATCTTTGGCCCTAGTGGTTGGTGCATAAATTTGAATAATAGTCATATTAACTGGTCTTCCTTGTAGGCAAATGCGTATTATCCTATCACTGACAGCATTGTACTTCAGAATAGATCTTGAAAAGTTCTTTTTGATGATGAATGCAACACCATTCCTCTTTGAGTTGTCATTCCCAGCATAGTAGACTATATGATTGTCCAATTCAAAATGGCCAATACCAGTCCATGTAGCTCACTAATGCCTAGGATATGGATGTTTATGCATTGCATTTCATTTTTGACGATTTCCAGTCTTCCTAGTTTCATACTTCATACATTCTGGGTTCCAATTATTAATGGATGTTTGCAGCTATTTCTTCCCATTTTGAGTCGTGCCACATCAGCAAATGAAGGTCCTGAAAGCTTTACTCCAACCATGTCATTAAGCTTGACTCTACTTTGAGGAGTCAGCTCTTTCCCAGTCATCTTTTGAGTGCCTTCCAACCTGGGGGGCTCATCTTCCAGCACTGTATCAGACAATGTTCTGCTGCTATTCATAAGGTTTTCACTGGCTCATGCTTTTCAGAAGTAGGCTGCCGGGTCCTTCTTCCTAATCTGTCTTAGTCTGGAAGCTCAGCTGAAACCGGTCCTCCATGGGTGACCCTGCTGGTATCTGAATACCGGTGGCATAGCTTCCAGCATCACAGCAACATGCAAGCCCCCACAGTATGACAAACTGACAGTCATGTAAGGGGCGCCTCAGATTACTCACCATAAAAAGAGGGGTGTGGATGAGATTATTTATATGGACCTTTTGGCTAAACTAATCTATAGTTCTATGACTCCTTTTGTTTTTTGTTTTCAATTAGTCACATTGCGCACGTGACTGGCCTTTGGGCTCTTAATAGCAGGAAAAGTAAACATATACTTAAATTTAGGATATTTTCTGTAGGGCTGGTATAATCAAACCACAGTTTCATTTACCCAATACGGGTTCTCCATGGCCCTATTTTAGGAAAGAAAATAACTTATTCTCATTGCTTCTTATGAACCATGCATATTTATTCTTTTTGACCTGTGCTAAAAGAGGTTGTTTATCTGTAAATTAAATCAAATTTATAAGTCAGATAACTTTATATTCTCCTCCAACCTTGTGCTACTTGGTGACATTTTTTTCATTGACTTCTGAGCCCGGTGATTTATCAAACAGCAGCTGACTGTCACACAGTCTTAGAGCTTAAGTACATGACATAAATCTGTTTGCTTTGACAAATGAGTTGGAACTGTTTTGACTCTTTCTTTTTTCTCCCATTCCTTTAAAAAAAAAAAAAAAAGATGTTCAGAAATTACGAATTCCTGAAAATTGATTTGAAATTCTGCCACCTCATTTCTGACCTTAATTAGTTCTTTGAGAAAAGCTTTTGTATCTTTACTAGGAGTCTCCTCTATAGCCTCCCAGTTATTGAGATATTCCTTTGGGGTTTCAAATGGCTACAAAGATTTACATCTGAAATCAATGCATAAAAAAGTAAAATGAATAAACTTTCTTCTCTTCCTTATGTAGGGAAAGCCAGGGTTGTAAAGAATTACTGAAATTCTTTGGAATCAATCATATAGAAGTAAGGTTTTATATCTAAAAATATTCTATGTCCTTGTCTACATCCCAGTAAATGGAGAAACATAGAGTTAGAAGTACAATGGAATATACCTTGCAGAATTTCCTTTATGGTCGTGCAGATTGTATACTGAGGAAGAGCACCAGATAAAGGAGACGAGTGGGGACTGAAATGCAGTCTCCACTCACCTGGGCAAGATGTGAGATCATAAGTCTGCAGACCTTGGGAGAGGGAGCCTGTTCTTATCTGTACGATAACACTCGATAGGCTGACGGTGGCTCTGCTAGCTCTGTATTAAATATAGCATACACGCATAGACACACACACACACACACACCCCTTATTTCCAATAGCTATCTAGTAGTGAGTTCCTTTCTGTTACAATTTTTTTTTAACCTTTTGAGCATCTTCCAATAATGAACCATTTGTTTTTAAGTTATGAAAGTGCCCTGGTGGTACAATAGTTAAGTACTCAGCTACTAACCAGAAGGTTGGCTTTTGAATCCGCCCAGTAGCTCTGGGGGAGAAATACCTGGCAATCTGCTCCTGTAAAGATTATAGTCAGGGAAACCCTATGAGGAAGTTTTACTCTGTCACATGGGGTCACTCTGAGTCGGGGTCACTCTGAGTCAGAGTCAACCTGACCTTTGATGGCACCCAACAACAACAACTGAAAATATAATGAAGGACCTGAAAGAACCTATTATTTGAAATAAAATTAGACTCGACTGAGTTCTAGGATTAAGCCAAAAAGGAATGAAATTATCCGTAACCTTTGGTAATGTAAAGAAACCTACTGAGCAAACTATCAGTAAAATTCTCTCATAAGCTTGTGCAGCCTCGTGACAACACTGTGGTCAGAATAATTGAACAATAAATAATTGGCCAAGAGTGTTTCTTTCAGTTGACTCTGACAGACTCATTTAGCTAGTGGCTTAGTTGGAATGGTTAGGATTTTTATTGTTAATGTAGACAGCCAAAGTATATAGATTAATGAACCTGAAGAAATAGACAATTCTGATTCTTACACATCTGTAGAGGTGATTATAGGGGTTACCTGGTAAATTTCAAAACTTGGAAAGATGTAGTTGCTCATAAGACAGCAATTCTTTCTCAAACTGAAATAAAAGTAATATTGAAAAGGATTGCTCATCATGATCCCTATAAAACCCTCATCAGCATGCATTAGCATTCCCCTTTGATAAATGTGATATGTACATATTATATGAAGAATGACATTCTGAACATGAATTTCCAACAACCAAAAATGAGCTAAAACTTGACTATAAAGAGGGAGTGTCCTTCAACCTGTATGAATGTGTATTTTTGCTTTGACAAATTTCAAAATTTACACATTCTTTCTTCCTATATAAATGTTGGTTTCTCCAGAAAATGCATTTTTCTGCAGAAGATAAATGCTTAAAATATTTATAACTTAGAAAGGATCATTATACCTAAGGGTGCAAAAATGATGATATGAATAAGAGCATTTAGATAGCAAAACTGAAAAGCTGTTGTTTTTATGCTGTTCAATACGTCAGTATACATTATAATTATTTTTTAGGAGAAGAATTTTCCATGCTGAAATCATTTTTCTCTGCCATCTTGGAGAAAAAACAAGAATTTACATTTAATCTTGCCAATGCCCTCTACCTTCAAGAAGGCTTCACTGTGAAAGAAGAGTATCTCCATAGCAACAAGGAATTTTTTCAGAGTGCTATAAAATTGCTGGATTTTCAGGATGCAAAGGCTTGTGCAGAAACAATAAGTACTTGGGTAGAAAGCAAAACAGATGGTAAAGTTTCCCATTCATTGTTTGCGTGGTTTTTAATATCTTGAAGTAAAGAATAACTATTTTCCTACTAAACTATGCATCAGAGTAATCAAATCTCCTATGTCATTTCACTGTTATTCAAATTAATCCTAAGTCATAAAACTGAGAGTTTTTTTAAGCTGCTTTGAAAAGTATACAAATTTCTTTTTCTTTTTTGGAGTGACACCTTTTTTTTTTTTTAATTCCTAATGGAAGAATTTTAAATAATAATTTTTCTTCAAGCATAGGTTTTTGTAGATATGACAGCAGGATTAATGCCTTTGACCAGGTAGAAGTTAGACCTGTCAATCCCAGATGCCTTCTTTCCCACATATTCTGTAAATAACTAACACATCTTTGTTGAATGTGTTAATATTTAATAATGAATGTTGATAGTCCTATCATAAACATGGTAATCTAAATTTAACCTAAATGCAAACTGACAAATATTCCAAAGGGACTACAGAATGACATTGTAGAAAGAGTACAAGCTTAAAACCACACAGATCTAAGTTCAAATAATAACAAGTTATAAACTATGTCCCATTTAAAATGAGGATACTATTAAAATATATCAGGCCCATTGGAAGGTTTAATAACAATGCACGTGAAATGACAAGCGCATAGTAGGCCCTCAGCTAACCGTAGTTTGATTCTTTGTTCATTCAACTACAACAGATGTGGTCATGTAAGAAAGTACTGTATTCTTTAAGGGTAGCCTTAGGTGGGGAAGCATAAGCTAGGAAATGTGAGGTGAGCGTGGTGAGCAGTGTTCACAGGAAAATTCTATCGGCAGGACACACTGAAGACAGCTCGATGGCACCCGTGATAACTTCGATATATTTTTGGGGCATTGAGATAGGAGATTAGTGGTTTGCACGAGGAAAACCATACTAGCATTCTTGTCCCTTTTCAATGGTCTGAGGCTACTACAGCCACAAAAGTGCTAAGTTTGGGTCTACTATTGACTTGCTAATTGTGACTGACTTATTGAAGAATCCTGAAAGCCTGAATAATACTAATAAGCAGGAAGAGATACTTTGTTTTTGTTCTTCTCAAAAGATGATTGACGCAAATGTTTTCACTAAAGAGAGTCCATTACTAAGGTGACCATATGTCCAAGTTTGCCTAAAACAGTCTCCTTTTGCACCTGTTTCTTAGTGAAATGGTTAATAGTGCTCCCCTTTACTCTCGAAATTGCCAAATTTAAACGATAAATCATGCAATCACTCTGTCCATTACTGATCTGCAAAAGGAATTTCTTCTTTAATTTGATTTAAAGCAATTCTGCTGAACCACTATTGCTTATTTCTTTCTGCCTCCTGTTCCACTCACTTCACAGGAAAAATTAAAGACATGTTTTCAGGGGAAGAGTTTGGCCCTCTGACTAGACTTGTCCTGGTGAATGCTCTTTATTTCAAGGGAGATTGGAAACAAAAATTCAGAAAAGAAGACACACAACTGATGAACTTCACTAAGAAAGATGGTTCTGCAGTCAAGATTCCAATGATGAAGGCTCTTCTGAGAACAAAATATGGTACTGCGAGAAACCATACTCCAAAAGCATGGCTTTGGGAATTGCCAGTTATATGTAATATTTTATTTTCTCTGTTCCAGGTTATTTTTCTGAGTCTTCTATGAACTACCAGGTTTTGGAATTACCTTATAAAGGTAATGAATTTAGTTTAATCATCATACTTCCTGCAGAAAATGTGAACATAGGGGAAGTGGAAAAACTAATTACTGCTCATCAAATCCTGAAATTGCTCTCTGAAATCCACGAAGAGGAAGTAGAAGTAAGCCTCCCTAGGTCAGTAATGTAATTTCATTATTCTGGTTCTTTTGTTTCCATTTATAGAGGGAGGAATTTCCATAGCCAGCTGAAAGGTAACAAATGCTTGAGAAGGCTATTGACACAAATGAAAAGAAAAACTCATATGGAGATGTTACCCAATTTACTGGATACAAAGGCAGGTCTAGCCTGTGACAGCATTGCTTTGTCATGAGGAGGACTGACTTGAAGTGCTAATTTTCCCTGAAGGGATGAAGAACCATAAATTCTGAAAACTAGACTGCTGGGATTAAAAATAATTATTAACTTTGTATTACAAAAACTTATCTCTCCTTTTTTTCTGATTGGAATTTGAAATATTTATCTTTCATTATGTCTAAAAGGAGCCCAGGTGGTTAACTGCTCAGCTGCTAACTACAAGGTTGGTGGTTTGAACTTACCAGCTGCTCTGCAGGACAAAGATGTGGCAGTCTGCTTCTGTAAACATTCCATCCTTAGAAACCCCATGGGGCAGTTCTATTCTGTCCTATAGGTCACTATGAGTCGAGATCAATGGGATGGTAAGGAGTCTGGGTTTTGGTATTATGTCTAAGGAAAACAAAAGCCACGAAACACAATTAAAAGACAATGCCAAATCACTTTTGGCAGATGGTGCTCTAACAGTCACTGAATTACAAATCAAGTCCTTTGGTCAATTTTACGAAGTTAAAACAAAATGGAAATTGCAAAGGCATGTCTCAGGCAACAATAATTATAAACAGGATTGTCTTCATATTATACTTCTAGGAGACAGGAGTATTATGTGCCCAAATAATTCATAGTCCACCTGAACTTTTAAAAAGAGTCAGATGTCTAATAGATTTACTCTGTCCTTTTGTTTCTAAATTTCTCTTCAAACTCATCAATGTCTACAGGTGTTGTGTTCCCCTTGTTCCTGACCCATAACGTCTTACACCTTTTGGCTTTCACCTCCTTTTCTACATAGCCAGAATCTAGTCATTAGTCATTCAATCATACTCTCACAGACACTTTTAATGATTTTGTCTCCTTATCTTTGACCATTTCCTAACTGTCTTCCCAACCATCCTCAAATCTGGGTCCAGTCAAAAAGCCTCTCCTGCGTGACTGCTGATTTGACGGAGCAAAACCTCAGAAAGCAGTCACTTCTGGCTTTACTAAAGTTGGAGCTTGGAGCTCCTTGTTTATATCTAGAGAATTTTCTAATCCCCCACACCACATCAAACTTCTATCCTCCATCCTCTGTTGCTGTGGTTAAGTGTGCACACACAGCAGAATAAAATACTGCCCAGTCCTGCACCACTCTCACAAACATTATTTTGTTTGAGCCCATTGTTGGAAACACTGTATCAATCCATCATTGAGGGCCTTTCTCCCTTTCCCTGACAGTCTACTTTACCAAGCATGATGTCCTTCTCCAGGGATAGGCAGTCCCTCCTAACAACATGTCCAAAATACATGAGAAGTCTCTCCACACTCGCTTCTAAAGAGCATTCTGGCTGTATTTCTTCCATGGTATGTTCAATAGTCTTCACCAACACCATAATTCAAAGGCATCGATTCTTTTCTGGTCTTCCTTATTCTTTGTCCAGCTTTTGCATGCATATGAGGTGATTGAAAGTACCATGGCTTGAGCAGGCATGCCTTAGTCCTTAAAGTGAATTCTTTGCTATTTAACACTTTGAAGAAGTCTTATTTGCCCAGTGCAATATTTCATTTGATTTCTTGACTGCAGCTTCCATGGGCATTGCTTGTGGATCCAAGTAAAATGAAATCTTTGACAACTCTGTTTATCATGTTATTGGTCTAAAAAAAAAAAATGTGAGAATTTTTGTTTTCTTTATGTTGAGGTGCAATTTATACTGAAGGCTGTAGTCTTTGATCTTCATCAGTAAGTGCTTCAAGTCCTTTTCCTTTTCAGTAAGGAAGGTTGTGTCATCTGCATATTGCAGGTGGTTAATGAGTCTTCCTCCAATCTTAATGCCACATTCTTCAGCAACACTATAGTATGTGCTAAATGAGTATTGTTGAATTAAATTACATAAATATATTCAAGAAAGTGATTCTCTATTCTTTCCCTTTATCTAATTTTAAATATCTCAGAAATTAGAATTGAACTTTCCAGTCAGTCTTGAATTCATTCCCTGTAAGAGTCCTGATGAAGCCATCCCTTTTTCCCCATACACGCACCATAATGAAAAATAGAACCTTAGCCATTTGCTGGGAAATTTCTCTCTAGGGACAGAAAGGTGAAATGTGCTTTGTATTCACAAGACTGAAGATTTTGTTATCAATATTTCAATTACATTACTACATTACATTTAAAATGTGTTTGGTTTTTACCGAAAAGATGAATCCTCTGTTTTCTTAAAGGAATGATTTGCTTGTTTTTTTTATGCTTATTAACAAGTTCAGCCCATTATGCACAATTTATTGAATTAAGTTTCCTGAGCACCAAAATGACAAATTGAAAGTTTTGAAATACATTTTCCCTGAAATGAAAATTTTCCTCACACTAAAATAAAAACCAAACCTGTTGCTGTAGAGTAAATTCCGACTCATAGTGGCCCTGTAGGAAAGAGTAGAACTGCCTCCTAGGATTTCCAAGGAGCTGCTGGTGGATTCAAACTACTGACCTTTTGGTTAAACAGCCTGAGCTCTTAACCACTGTACCACCAGAGCTCTCATCAAAATAAGACCAATTTAGAACATGTGTTTAGTACAGAAGAGAGAAATATACAGGCTCAATAAATGCTTTTGGGTGGACTGACAGTTTTATATTTTATTATTCAATGCTATGGTTCTTCTATATCTTAATCAATACACAATGTTTTTCAAAGTGATAATTGAAGATTTTGGTAAAATTGGAAGTCTAATGAACTATACTAAATTCTTTTTATTGTAAAATGAAATAAAAGCCTCTTTGGTAGCAAAGTTTAATAAATTTAAGAGTTAGAAAAATTAATAAGAATGTACACAAGGCACAGTAGGAAGAAGCATGTGACTATTTAGATGGCTATTTATATTGTAGTTATTTAAAAAACACTTCTCCTTCCCCACTTCCATATGTGCCTAGTTTAGAATCAAGACCAATACAACACAGTGTAGTCTAAAAATACTGGGTGTTTTCTAGTGTTTATGGCAATGGGTTTTTTATTATCTGTAAGGTACTAGATGTCAGAAGAGACTTTGAAGCTTGCTCTTGAATGTAGGGTAGCTAAACTGAACAGAAGAAATGATGAAGTAAAAGAGTTGAACAGAAGATTTCAACGAGCAGCTCAAGAAGACAAAATAAAGTATTATAATGAAATGTGCAAAGACCTGAAGTTAGAAAACCGAAATGGAAGGACATGCTCAGCATTTCTTATGCTGAAAGAAATGAAGAAAAAATTCAAGCCTCGGATTGCAATATTGAAGGATTCTGGCGGGGGGGCGGGGGGTGGACATTGAACAATACAGGAAGCATCAAAAGAAGATGGAATAAACAGTCACTTTACCAAAAAAAGTTGGTTCAACCATTTCAGTAGGTCTCATATGATCAAGAAACAATGGTACTGAACAAAGAAGTCAAGCTGCACTGAAGGCATTGGTAAAAAACAAGGGTCCAGGAACTGACAGAATATCAATTGAGATTTCTCAACAAAAGGATGCAGTGCTCACTCATCTATGTAAAAGATTTTGGAAGACAGTTACCTGGCCAACCAACTGGAAGAGTTCCATATTTGTGCCCATGCCAAAGAAAGGAATGGATTCAACAGAATGAGGAAATTATTGAACAATATCATTAATATCACACGCAAGTAAAATATTACTGAAGATCATTCAAAAGCAGTTTCAGCAGTGCATTAACAGGGAACTTCCAGAAATTCAATCTGGATTCAGAAAAGGACATGGAATGAAGGATATCACTGATGTTGTTAGATGGATCTTGGCTGAGGAACCTGTACATAGATCAAGAGGCAGTTGTTCCAACAGAACAAGGGGCTACTGCAAGATTTAAAGTCAGAAAAGCTGTGTCTGGGTTGTATCCTTTTGCTATACTGATTAAATCTGTATGCTGAGGAAATAATCCAAGAAACTGGACTATATGAAGAAGAACGGGGAATTAGGATTGGAGGAAGGCTCATTAACAACCTGTGATATGCAGATAACACAACCTTGCTTGTAGAAAGCAAAGAGGACTTGAAGCACTTACTGATGAAGGTCAAAGACTACAGCTTTCAGTATAGATTGTATCTCAACATAAAGAAAACAAAAATCCCCACAAATGGACCCATAAGCAACATCCTGATAAATGAAGAAAATATTTAAGTTGTCAAGAATTTCATTTTACTTGTATCTACAATCAATTCCCATGGGAGCCACAGTCAGGAAGTCAAAGGATGTATTGTATTGGGCAAATCTGCTGCAAAAAACCTCCTTAAAATGTTGAAAAGCACAGATGTCACTTTGAAGACTAAGGTGCACCTGACCTAAGCCATGGTATTTTAATCACCTCATATGCATTCAAAAACTGGACAGTGAATAAAGAAGACCAGAGAAAAATTGACACCTTTGAATTATCGTGTTGACGAAGAATATTTAATATACCATGGACTGCCAGAAGAATGAACAAATCTGTCTTGAAAGAAGTACAGCCAGAGTGCTCCTTAGAAGAGAGTATAGTGAGACTTTTTCTCACCTACTGTGGACATATTTTTTTTACTGTGGACATATTATCAGGAGGGACCAGTCCCTGGAGAAGGACGCCATGCTGGTTGAGTAGAAGGTCAGTGAAAGAGAGGAAGACCTTCAATGACATGGACTGACACAGTGGCTGCAACAGTGGGCTCAAGCAAAACAAAGATTGTGAAGATGGTGCAGGTTCAAGCACTGCTTTGGTCTGTTGTACTAGGGTCACTATTAGTCAGAACACACTCTATGGTACCTAGCAGCAACAACAACAAGATATTAGACATCTGATTTTGGACACTATTCTGCAATTGAATATCAGCTAAAATAATCACATTACTTTGTCTAAAGGTAAAATGGGATCCTATAAATAGTAGTAAAATTTCATTAGGTTGAAGAGTCTAACACACACTACGCACCAGATTCATAGCTGTATGAGTAATGTTCCTGAGAATGTATTTTATGATTATTCATATAGGCAAAAGTGATACTTTAATGCATGTTAATAAGGTAAATAAGAAGTGATATTCATCTGTATAGCACTTTTAACTTTATAAAGCATTTAGAATTTTTATTTTAATACTAAAAGCTGTGGTTGTATGGTTTGTTGGTTATATCCCACATTTCGTAGATAAGAAAATTGAGATGTACAATGGGCAAATTGCCTTTCAATAAGTAGTGAAAGACGGGATTAGCTCTCAAGTCTATTGGCTCAAAGCCTTTAAGTCTTGATTATATTACTATTTATTAGCAAATTCATCTCCTTTTTAAAAGTGGAGATTGACTGGGACCTACTCTGAGCAAGGAGTTGGAAAAGATGCAAAGTGCTAGACATGATACCTATTGTTAGGGTGGTTATAAGATGGAGTGGTAGAAGATTTCCTTAAAAAATTTACTAACCATATATAGCAATGTATAGTGAGTAGAGGAGGTTTATGAGGAGTCAGAGAGGAAGCAAGGAAGGAAGGAGGGAGGGAAGGAGGAAAGAAAGGAAGGAAGGAAGGTAAAATGGAAAGAAGGAAGGAAAAATGGAAAGAAGGAAGGAAAAATAGAAAAAAGGAAGAAAAAACGGAAAGGAGGAAGAAAAAATGGAAGAAAGGAAGAAAAAAACGAAAGAAGGGAGAAAGGAAGAGTGGAGAGGGAGCACCATAAACTGGAATTGTAAACAAAGGCTAACATGGATGATCAAGGTCTTGAGCTGGGCTTTAGAAGAAGAATCAAGATTGAGAAATCCCTTACGGATTACTGAAAATTTTCAAGTTGAATACCGTAATAATTAAGGCAGAGTTTTAGAAAATATAGAGGTCCCTGGGTGGCTCAAATGTTTAAGGACTTGACTACTAACTGAAAAGTTGGTGGTTTGAACCCACCCAGAGGAGCCTAGGCAGAAAGGCCTAGCAATCAGCTTTTGAAAAGTCACAGCGTTGAAAACCCTATGGAGCAGTCCTACTCTGAAACACATGGGGTCACCATGAGTCAGAATCAATTTGAGAGCAACAGGTTTGGTGAGAAAGATATGTCTGGCAGTCACAATGCCTTTGTTCATGTTGAGTGACTTGTCTGAAACGCTTCCTTGTCTCCACTTTTTTGGATAACCCCTACCCTCATTACCGTCGAATCAATTCCGACTCATAGCAACCCTGTAAGACAGAGTGGAGCTGTCCCATAGGGTTTCCTAGGCTGTAATCTTTATGGAAGCAGGCTGCCACATCTTTCTCCCATGGAGCAGCTGGTGGGTTCAAGCCGCCTACTTTTCAGTTAGCAGCCAAGGTCTTAACCACTGAACTACTAGGGCTCCCAGATAACCCCTATTGGTCCTTAACGCTACATTTGGATTTCAGAGAGCTTTCAGATTTCTTTATGCAAAATCCCACAAACATCTTCTCTTCTCCCAGCTGGGAAATTCTCCTAGTACCTTGAACTTATTTCTGCATAATAACTGTGCTAAAATTATTTGTTTGTCTTCCTGACTAGACTTTAAATTACTTGAGTTCAAGAGCTATGCATTTCCTCTCTGTGACCCAACACAAAGCATGCATCTGAAAAATAGTATATGCTCAATGTTTGTTGCTTCAAATTGAATAGTAGCTATGGATGATGTTGTTGGATGTGTTATAGAGGGAAAGCCCAAAAGACTAGTTAGGAAACCATTGCGACAATTCAGACGCTCAAAGTGATGCGTGTTTAGAAAGAGCAGCTTCACTGGAAATATAATGAAATGGTGGAGTAGGAAGACATTTATTAGAGTATGTGACTAGACATGTGTTAAGAAGGAAAAGAAGAAATAGATTGCCTTTAAATTCTAAAGTTGGCTTACTAGGAAAATAAGGACTGTGATTTCTTGTTTATTTGTAGCAGTTTTTAACTGAGCACCATAGACTTCTGGAGAGTTCAGAGGTAGACTTTAATAAGCCTGTGAAGCCCCCTGAAATTATTTGCATACTATTTATGCATACATGATCATTGTTTTTATACTTTATACTTGTCATTGGATTTTCAGAGGTTTGTGTCTTTAAATTTGTTAAGAGCTATTTTTCTATTCAAATGTGTCATAATACCTTATTTAAACTATAGGCATAGCCTTTCTGAATGGAATCATTCTTTAAAGATATTGACTGATGTGACATCAAAAATGTCGTTGTTGTTAGGTGCCATCGAGCCAGTTCCAACTCATAGCGACCCTAAGCACAACATGAGGAAACACTGCCCGGTCCTGCGCCATCCTTACAATCGTTGTTATGCTTGAGCCCATTGTTGCAGCCACAGTGTCAATCCACCTCATTAAGGGTCTTCCTCTTTTCCACTGACCTTGTACTTTGCCAAGCACGATGTCCTTCTACAGCACTGATCCCTCCTGACAATATGTCCAAAGTATGTAAGACACCGTCTTTGCCATCCTTGCTTCTAAAGAGCATTCTGGCTGTCCTTCTTCTAAGACAGATTTGTTCGTTCTTTTGGCAGTCCATGGTATATTCAATATTCTTCACCAACACCACAATTCAAAGGCGTCAATTCCTCTTTGGTCGTCCTTATTCATTGTCCAGCTTTCACATGCATATGATGCTATTGAAAATACCATGGCTTGGGTCAGGCGCATCTTAGTCTTCAAGGTGACATCTTTGCTCTTCAACACTTTGAAGAGATCCTTTGCAGCAGATTTACCCAATGCAATGCATGTCTTGATCTCTTGACTGCTGCTTCCATGGCTGTTGGTTCTGGATCCAAGTTAAATGAAATCCTTGACAGCTTCAGTCTTTTCTCCGTTTATCATGATGTTGCTTATTGGTCCAGTTGTGAGGATTTTTGTTTTCTTTATGCTGAGGTGCAATCCATACCGAAGGCTGTGGTCTTTGATCTTCTTTAGTAAGTGCTTCAAGCCCTTTTCACGTTCAGCAAGCAAGGTTGTGTCATCTGCATAACGCACATTGTTAATGAGTCTTCCTCCAATCCTGACACCCCGTTCTTCTTCATATAGTCCAGCTTCTTGTATTATTTGCTCAGCGTACAGACTGAATAGGTACGGTGAAAGAATATAACCCTGACGCACACCTTTCCTGACTTTAAACCAATCAGTATCCCCTTGTTCTGTCCAAACAACTGCCTCCTGATCTATGTAAAGATTCCTCATGAGCACAATTAAGTGTTCTGGAATTCCAATTCCTTGCAGTGTTATTCATAATTTGTTATGATCCACACAGTCGAATGCTTTGCATAGTCAATAAATCACAGGTAAACATCCTTCTGGTATTCTCTGCTTTCAGCCAGGATCCATTTGACATCAGCGGTGATATCCCCGGTTCCATGTCCTCTTCTGAAACTAGCCTGAATTTCTGGCAGTTCCCTGTCAATATACTGCTGCAGCCATTTTTGAATGATCTTTAGCAAAATTTTGCTTGCCTGTGATTTTAATGATGTTGTTCTATAATTTCCACATTCAGTTGGATCACCTTTCTTAGGAATAGTCATAAATATGGATCTCTTCCAATCAGTTGGCCAGGAAGCCGTCCTCCATATTTCTTGGCATAATGAGTGAGCACTTCCAGTGCTGCATCTGTTTGTTGAAACATCTCAGTTGATATTCCATCAATTCCTGGAGCCTTGTTTTTTGCCAATGCCTTCAGAGCAGCTTGAACTTCTTCCTTCAGTACCATCGGTTCCTGATCATATGCTACCTCTAAAAATAGTTAACATCAACTAATTCTTTTTGGTATAATGAGTCTGTGTATTCCTTCCCTCTTCTTTTGATGGTTCCTCCGTTGTTTCATATTTTCCCCACAGAATCCTTCACTATTGCAACTCGAGGCTTGAATTTTTTCTTCAGTTCTTTCAGCTTGAGAAATGCCGAGCGTGTTCTTCCCTTTTGGTTTTCCGTCTCCAGGTCTTTGCACATGTCTCGAGCCGCCCTTTGAAATCTTCTGTTCAGTTCGACATCACAATATCAACATTTGGTGAGAGACATCACTGTATCTCTTACCAAATGTTGAAACCAGATCATGGAAAATAAATCATAATGTTTAAGACCAAGAGCTGTTCCACTTTCTTACTGTATGATATTAAGCAAATTACCTTATTTGTCTAATTTTTTTTTGCTGGCTAGCGGGACGATGATAATACATACCTTTGGGGTTGTTGTGATGATTTCACGAGAAAATGCTTATAAAATGGGTAGTATTCAATTAATTTTGTTTATTAGTAATGTGATAGAAACAAGTTTTTATATTCAGGTAAGTTGCAAACAGTGAAATACCTTGCCTATGGTCACACAGCTAATAAGTGACAAAGCCAAAACTGCAGGAGGTTAACCAGGAGTCAAAAAGCACGTGCAATGCGGGGCAGGCGTGAGAGAGAACATGTGTGCCTGGGTTCATGGAGGTAATGAGAAGGCAGAGATGGCAGACAGCAAGGGGCTATGTAGGTTCTGGAGAAAGGAGTTCAGAAAGAGCAAAAGGTCAGCGATGGCATGAACACCAAGAATACAGATCTGGAGCAGCAGCACCAAGGAGATGTTCAAAAGAAATAACACCACCTACCCTAGGGAATTTTTTTTTTTTTTTACCCTAGGGAATAGTGGCTAAGAGCTATGGCTGCTAACAAAAAGGTCAGCAGTTCAAATCTATCAGGTGCTCCTTGGAAGCTCTATGGGGCAGTTCTACCCTGTCCTATATGGTCCCTATGAGCGGAATCTACAGCAACGGGTTTGGTTTTTTTGGTTTACCCTAGAAGGGAAATGTCATATTCTTGCTGGGCTAAATATTATCCCAGGACTTGGCCAACCTTGGATCTGTAAGTGGGTGAATGTGAGCTCTATACGGGTGAGGGAAAGTGAACCTGGGGAAAATGAGGCTGGACACGAGAATAGACATGTCATGACCAGCTGCAGTAGTGATTACAAAATGTTCATGTCCTTTAAGCTCTAGGACACTGATACAAACTGGAGTCTCAAATTTACATTGAATAGTAACCGGATATGTTTTGTATGTGATGAAAAGTGTTTTAAATTTAGCATGTAGTGCCCATTAAGGAAATAGAGCATTTCTTACACAGATACATGCATACACATACACACACACACTCACACACATACCATGAGGTAATTACTTGGAATGTTACCAAAAGTAACTATGTACCCACATAGCAGCCCAGGTTCACCACGATCAAGGATTGTGTTATATTTTATCCTTGCAAGAAACCCTAAGATTTCCAAGGGTAGTTCAAAGCCCACTGAATCCAAACTGGGATTTCAGATATTAAGGATAGGAATTTAAAGGAAGGCCCATCCGAGACTTGTTTTAGTTAAACAGGAGCCCTTATGCCAGGAGAAGGAAGGGACAAGACCAATGCATGGTGACATCTTGAGGCCAGGAGTGGGTCCATCTTAAAACAGAAATTCTAGATTGTTTTCCTTCATTTTCTGCAGCTTTTACCTCTGTGAGATTATGCATGACGGTTACACTTGGGAGTAAACTGCTGTCTTTTAAGCAAATAGGTAATTGGCATAGGCTAAGGCATTCATTTATGATTACCTTGTTGCTAAGTGTCTAATCAGCCTTTTTGCTGCTCATCCTTTTACCCTTGGCTGATTTTCTTTCAACAATTTTAAAGGAGTTTAAGGAAAAGGTGAAATGAACTTCCATTGTGACAAACGCGAAGGCTCACAAAATTTGGAAGAGGTACATACTTCCCTCCAAATATTGATTGGGATCATGTTTTGGAATAGGGGGAGGTGGGAGTGAGCACATGAACTTTAGCTTCAAATGCACCTGAGTTTAAATCTCAGGTCTGGCACCTACCTTGACCCTGAGTATGGAAATCAAACTTCTTGAGCCTTTACTTTCTTGTATATAAATGAGAATAATAATGCCAGCTTCCCGGGGCCTTTGTGAAGATTAAAAACTAAAATCTATATTAAATTCCTAACACATGCAAGTGCTAATTCATGCCTGGCTGTTCATGGTCCCAACAATTATTGATAATTAGAAATTGGCTGCAGATTGCACTTTTATTAAATGGCTGAATGTGTTTCTATTGTTGTAGGTTTCATTGGACTATATTGTGAGTTAAATGACCCTGGTGATAATTAGACATCATTAGAAGTTGTAATAAGTCTTGCAGTATTCTTGTCATTACCCTAAAATTATTGGTCTATTATACTAAAAATAGCCAATTTATAGGTGGATTAGAACATTTGTCCTTCACCTTTTAGAGGCCTGTACTCCACTCAGCTTAAAAAAATATATGGTGACAATAAAACAGGAAAAAAAAAAATCTCAAAACCCCTTTTCTGCATATTATTTCTTTTTTACTCCACTCAGCTTAAAAAAATATATGGTGACAATAAAACAGGAAAAAAAAAATCTCAAAACCCCTTTTCTGCATATTATTTCTTAGTAGGACGTTCGTTAGGAAGAAGAAAGTTAAAAACAGCTGGCATGAATAAGCTGTTTTCTTTATCAGTAGATTTTAATGTGCATTTCACACCCATTTCAACTTGGAGAGGACTCTGAATGAATTAACATAAGAGTTTAGCAAAAAATAATTGAGGCCTGGTAAAATTCTGCCACAGCATGTTCATTGTTTTGAAGAATTATAATTAAAAAGCTTGTTTAGTATTTGACAATTAAAATAATGATCTAATTAGACGGATTGCCCAAGCTCATTTCTAGTCCCAGGTATGGGCCTACCTATTAGATAAACAAGGCTCCTGAGCTTGAGCACAAGTATGTGTTTCCAAACCTGGCTGCACAGGGGCAAATGACTATCAGGGCATACACAGAGCTGCCTTGGCAGGAGTTGCCCAGGCATTTTGCTTTTTTTAGCAAATATACATGACTTCCTGCTTAAGGACTTTTCTTTCATAAACAAAGTTTCCGACCAGTTTTAAAATGAAAATTGATGCTTTAAAAGATTTTTTTTAAAGCATCAATTTTCATTTTAAGCATGTATAAAATCCATTAAGCACTACCAGCTTCTTCTTTTTCTTTTTGTTTAAATGGGAAAGTGAGGTTCAGTGGTAGCTGTTAATTTGGAATCATAGAAGATCAGTGCCTGAGGGAATCTCTGAGAGCCTCTGGTTAAATTCCCTCCTCACAAGTGAGGCAAATAAGGCCACACATGTTAGCTGAATGCTGGAGTCCTGATTTATGGACTGAAGGCACTAGTCAAAGCCTTCCCCCCAACTCCCACCATTTCTTTTACTCTTTTATTGGGATTATTGGGAAGCCATTAGGTGTGTCCATAAACTGAAGGAAGCCACATCAACTGTAACAACTCAAGCAGAGTGGACGAGATGGATGATAGGTTATTAACACCTCTCTCTAGCTCAGTAGCCGACAATCTTTTCCAGGGACTGTTGGCTCCTACTGTTCTCTCATAGTACCTTGGATGTCTGCCAGGAGACATGTTTGATGGTGCGAAGAACTTGAATATATAGAGTTGCTGGAGGGAATGTCTAAATTTCTTAGGAAGGAACCAAGAAGTTGAAAGCTTAGAACTTTCACTCTGTTCTGTTTGGTAAATGATATTTCTCCCACCCCCTCTTCCCACTAATCATTTATCTGGGAAACAAGTTATTAGCAACCCAGAAAAAATAAGTGGCCCTGGAAGAAAATGGTATGAAATGTGAGAAAATGTAATTGTGATAATGAAATAAAAGATTTCTCAGTATAATTTCTTCCAAATCATCTTACGAAAAGTATTTTGGTAGCAAACATGCGCAGTGTTTAATACTTTCCTTCTTTATTTTTTTTTAAAAAACAGATTTAAAATAGAACAAAAATTAGACTTCAAAGAAGCTTTGTATTCTTTGAACCTAACTGAGATATTTAGCAGTGGCTGTGACCTTTCTGGAATAACAGGTAATACGTAAATAATTCTTATATTATCAAGTCAATATGTTTTCTTAGTGGACTGTGTTAACTGTCTGGTCTTAAAACTGAAAGCATTCAGTCACAGACAGCACATATGGTGAATAGATGCCATAGTCATGTTGAAGCTGTCTGTAAACATGCACTCTACTTTGCATTTAAGTAGTTTTCTTTAATGAAAGTCAGAAAGCATTTTAGAATGTTAGATAAGCCTTTTAGCCATGCTTGTAATGAAATCATGTAGGTAAAAGTATTATACGGGCTTTTGGTTTGGCCCTGTTTGGATTTCTTTATCTGAATAAAGGAAATTACAACTTTGAGGCTCTCATCTAAGCAAAGCTAATAAAACTATTATAGACCAATTCACAAATGCTAATTCAGTAATATTAAAGCCCTTGAAACAGGCACCTACAAGCTGCTGGATGATGAACGTGATCTAGAAACTGTAATGCTACAGATTGCAGATTTGGCAACACAGGCCTTTGGACTGACAATAGTTCTGAGAAGATGGAGATCATATGCTAACTAGCACCTGGGAGAACGCACATGGTTAAAGATTCTCACTTGCACAACAAAGCCGAAGACAGCCTTTTAATTCTTCTTGTCTTGGCAGTACCCACTAGTTCAAAAATAACAAACTAAAGAGAAAAATTGTGTAAAGAAGGCCAATTTGTCCCAAGTTACTTCACTTTTTTTATATTCAGCCTTCTGTTTTATATAAAGAGCTTGTCTGTCTAATGGGATTTTGTATCATAACATGGAAGTACTGTGGAAATATTTTGGTTATTCTTATATGAATACATGGGAATTAGGAGAGGTATTGATTAATTTATTCACTCATCAATTATGTGGGTAAGTAAATAGAATAAATTAGCTTTCCTCGAGGAGGGGTAGGAGGTGGATGGGGTATACAGGTGTCATGATGTTCATATCACCTTCACACATGATTCTGGTACTTGTTCTCACACTGACAGAGAGATATGACTTCTTTGACAATATTAAATACCAGTACATGACACTAAGTGTGCCCTGGGATGCAGCCAGCTCACCAACCTGAAATAAAGCAAACCATTTTTCAAACACTTCTTTCTCTTAAACCTCTTTCTGGCCATAGGAAGCTTGGTAGATACACCTCAGGCATTTTGAACAGCCACTCACTCTGAAAATTCTTTGCAATTTGTGACTTCTATAAACTCTCCAAAAATGCTTCATAAAAGAATTTGTGCAAGATATAACCCCAGGTAAAGAAGACTAAATACCCAGCATTTTCTGTTCTTTCCCTCCTGCATTCCTGATTTGAATTGTTTTAACTACTTTGGTTTTGTCTATTGCCTGGGTTCTTCTTGCTACAGCCAAGGCTTACACTGTAACTGGTCATTAGAACATACTTGTCATTTGTGCAGCAAGGTTACTGTGGACCAATCAACACCATTCCTCTGGGATGTCCACTTGAACGAGACACTTGGTTATGTAATTCACCGGCTTTGAATGAATTTTTGATGGAGTTACTTTGGGGCCTTTGAAATGAACATTGGAATTCTAACTCTGTTGCCACTTCTTGTTTCACCTTTAGTAAAATACTTAGACATTCTGAGACCCGAATTTCACATCTGCTAAGTGGGATAATATATCCTATTGAGAGGATGGCACGTGACTGGGCAATATTTTGTTTTGTTATATGTGGGGTCTTATGAGTCAGAGATGACGCGAAGTCACCTAACAGCAACATATCTTAGTTGCTTTGTGGGGGGAATACATAAAAGAGTGTATGTAAATCACCTAGCTTGACAGGCAGCTGGCACACAGTAAATGTTCAGTTCTCCTCTCGATCTTTCTTGAAGGGGATTTAGTTTTCAGTAGGTGGTCAGAGCTGGTTCCTCTTTACTAAGGTATTTCTTCATGGATAGTTGTAAGTGCAGGACTGCCTGAATCACATCATTTCTCTCTCTCAAGTGCTCCTTTTCTCTTCAAGATTCAAAACCCATCTTCCTCTCTTCCACCCTTCTGAACTCTGAGGAACACTGTTAGATCTATCTGGTCTTGTCACAGCAGGGATGGCTGACAGGTTCTGAACTCATGGTTTCACTTCCCCTTCTTGAGGAGACTATCTTTGCAGATCAGAAGAATTTTGCACACGCATCAATTCCACCAAGGGGAGAGGAGGGACATTCTCTCTCAGCTTGTATCCACAGCAGAACAAAAGGTTGTAAAACACCCGCTTACACTGAGAAATTTAACAGGTTCTAAAGCATAACTTTGAAGTGGTTTTGTAACAGATGACACAAAACCTCTTTAGACTTACATAGCCTTACCATCTTGAAAGAAAGTAAATTTTGTTTTAAACTCAGGTCAAAACTGAATACGGAGTTTAAAAGGCAAGTTGCCTTTGTGGTTGAACACACAGGGTGGGCTTAATTCAGATCTAAAGAGCCGTTTTCATCATGTTGGTAGACCCAGGCTCAGGGTGGTAAACCCTCTGTTTATTCAGATATTTAGCAGGATTCCTGATTTGAGGCTTATACCCTTCCATCTTTATCTTTTATGTCAGATCTAGCCTATATCATCTCTTTAAGAGCTAAGCCTAGGCCACCTTTATCTCTAACAAACTGACTAACTTGGAAAGAGTTAGTTTGTTTTATTTTTTTGGTCACTTGAAAATGTAATTAAACCATGGCTTAGTAGGCAATGGCTCTGGATTTTAACCACTAAATACACTTTCACGTTTTTCACCAGATTCATCTGAGGTGTATGTTTCCCAAGTCATGCAAAAAAATTTCTTGGAGATAAATGAAGATGGCAGTGAGGCTGCAACATCCACTGGTAGGATAAATAATATCCCAACCAACTGGAAGAAAAGATTAGAGGAAACTGAACATTATGGTGCTGGTTGTTTTCCAGTATTCTGATCTCCTTTTCCCTTCTGTTTCACGCACTGCAGGATGAAAAAAGAAAACTATTCTATAAGTAGTTTATACACCTCCGCAACCACAGTGTTATGCGAAAGAGATGGAAAGAGATTTGATTAAGTATTGAGGCCTATCTACCGATATTTACTCATTTGCAAATGGGTTACCTATCAATTAGTAGAATGAGACCTAAACCAATGTGGAAAAAACTTCAGAGTCTAATATTAAATCATTATTGTTTAGGAATCTTCACTCTTAAGTAATTGTATTATTTTCATTCTTCCATTAAGCCAAGTTAATTCTCACTTTTGTAATTTGATTCATGTTGTTATCTCTGTGGCAGTGGTGCTCAACCCTAACTGCACGTTAAAATCACCTGGAGAAAAAAGCTTCTAAAAATTCTGTGCCCTGGCCACACCCCGAAATAATCAAATCGGTATCTCTGGGGTTGAGGTTCTAGTATTTTCTTAAGTTTCTCGAGTGATTCCAATATGTATCCAAGGCATCCAAGGTTGAAAACCACTGCTGTACAGTGTGGCTTGTAGCTTTCTCAACTACCTTTGAAGTGCTTAAACCAGCAGCATCAGCTTCAGATGCTGCTGGTTTTAGAACTTGTTAGAAATGCAGAATCTCAGGCCCAACCCAGGACCTACTAAGCCAAAATCTACATTTTCCAGGATCCCCAGGTGATTTGCATGCACATTAAAGTTTGAGAACCACTCTTCTATGCTACAGTTCCTTGACTGGATGACATTTTTAATAGAATCTATGCTGTACATAACCCTAGTGGTGTAGTGGTTAAGAACTACAGCTGCTAACAAAAAGGTCAGCAGTTTGAATCCACCAGGTGCTCCTTGGAAGCCCTATGGGGCAGTTCTACTCTGTCTGATAGGGTCACTATGAGTCGGAATAGACTCGACAGCAATGGGTTTGAGTGTTGGTTTGGATGCTGCACATAAGTATCTAATACTCGAAAATTCATTGGAGGAATGTCTTAAAATCAACTAGAAGTAGAAAAGCAACTTTAATAAATCCCTCATAAATTTATTTTAGTTCCTCACACTACTTGGATTTTAACCGATATTTAAAGGAAATGTATCATTTAAAATGTCTTGTTGTTAAACGTCTATACATTTATATCCACATCAATTTCTTGATTAATTTGTAATAGTGTGTCATGTCAATGGGCTTTGACTTCTGTATGGACACACTGTGCTTCTGCTACCTTTCCATCATCTCCTGAAGGACTTTGCATTACTGTACTCAAAGAACGTTGATCGGAGGGAATGGGTTATTTCAATCCTTGGAGAAATCAAAAGGTTGTATTTGGATGAGGTTGCTGGCCTGTGCACACAATTTTTTCAGCTCTTCTTATGTAGAACTAGAAGAGTCCTTATAGATGAGTGTCAGGTCCTTTCATTTTATTTGTGAAGAAACAGGCCCAGCAATGTGGAGAGGTTTGACCAAGGTCAGACTCTGAATTGATGGTAAAAATGGAATTGGGAGAGTGTCCCCTGACTTCAAGTTTACAGCACTCTTCTCTATAGTCTGTTTCTTCTCGCTGTTAGTGTGGAGTTTTCTAGGAGGCTGTTACAATCACTAAGGGGAGGCAGGTAGGATTGGCAGTAACATTGATATAGTACCTCAAACAGAAAGTTCAGAATTGTCAGTTTATGAATTTTGACTTTCAGGGATATATGCTCAGGAACAACAGAAAAGTGCAAGTGTTCACTGCAAATAAGAGTACAAGGCCTGGCCTTATATATAGGTGTTGACTTTGTTCTAATTTATCGCAATTCAGACATAAGCCAATATTCACTCGTAATTTGGGTAGCATAACCCTGACATTCTGGGTAGGAGAGTGCCTAAGGATATTTTTGATCATTTTTCAATTTCGATCACACATATTGGATTTTTAAATTATCTTTCCTTTAGTCTGAAAATAATGGTACAAAATCATTGCCTTATTGGTAAAGAAAACATCTTAGTTGAGAGTAGAAATATTTAACCTAGAAAGAGAAAAAATCCAACCATTTAAATTTTCCTACTCTAAATACTGACAAATGCTGCAAAGGTATGATATAAAATTATCATAGTAAATAATTTTTAAGTCAGGAAATCTCTGCTTGTAGCCTCAAAATAAAAATCATGGGCACATTCACAGAACAAATCCTAAAAGCTCTGAGCTCACAAAACAATTTTGGAAAAGCAAATAAAAAATGAATTTAATCCCAAATGTGATTACCACAAGCCTGAAGAATAGAAACAAGGTGCAAATATACCTGGATAGGAATTAAGAGTTGAAAACTTTCTAAGAATAAATCATATAATGTAAATAAAAAGTGAGCAGAAAATTACTGCTTAAAGAATGAAATTTTTCAACTACTCCACTAAATTGAATATAGTATCTGGCTTTCTTCTTCATTGAGCATAAATGTGAAGTTAGAATTATTCCATGAATGAGCCAATATTTATTCTTCTGCTCTTTGACTTTTAAATTTCTCTGTAGTTAGAAAATGGTTATTTTTACACGTGTTAACTGCTCAAACAATGTGACCTTTCCTGCCTACAGAAAGTACTATGGATATATTTTCTTTACTGATCTTTTAATATGAGCATCTAAATAACTATTATCTCTATTTTGTAGGCATACATGTCCCCGTGATCATGAGTCTGGCTACAAAACAATTTATAGCAAATCGTCCATTTCTGTTTCTTATGAAGAACAACCGAACAGGTACCTTTACTGCGAATTCCTTGGGGGAAACTGCTTAAATTAATGTAAACCTGTTGTGAGCTGCTAATTGAAACCTACGTATCTGAAATCATTTATTCTTTCAACTGGTATTTGCTGGTGCCTACTTTGTGGGTGGGTAGGTATTGAATTTCAAGAGATAACCCAAAAAACCAAAAGCCGTAGCCATTGAATCAATTCTGACTCATACCAACCCTATAGAGCAGAGTAGAACTGCCTCGTGGAGTTTCCAAAGCTGTAATCTTTACGGAAGCAGACTGCTACATCTTTCTCCTGTGGGGCAGCTGGTGGGTTCAAACTGCTGACCTTTTGATTAGCAGCTGAGTGCTTTAACCACTGCACCACTGGGGCTCCATCAAAAGATAAAAGGACCTAAAATAGGGCAGAGGTAATAATACCAGCCACCCAATTATTATATGTTCTAGTCATTTTCTATACCTGTCTGTAAAGCTAATATCATCCAAATAGGTTAGTCAGATATTTGACTAATAAAGACAAGAAGCTCAGAGAGAGTATATGGGTTTGCCCAAGGTTGTACAATCTGAAACAGGCGGAATGGAAATTGAACCCAACTTTGTCTCTGAAGTTAACTCTTTCTATGATGCCACAACAGGAGTGGAAATGGGGAGTTGAGGATAGAGTTGTGTAAGATTTGGAAGGTAGAATGAAGACTTAATTAGTGACTGAATATAGGGTCTCAGAGAGAGGGAGGGGTCAAACATAATTTCCAATTCGGGCAATTGGTGAAAGATGATGTGGTTAGCTATAGAAGAGGCAGTGTATTGAACTGGAACTTGATACAATGTCAACACATGCCAATCCAGATAATTTGGGTGGATGCTTCAGTACTTTCTCTTGCAGAAATGAGAAGCCAGGTATGTGGATATAGTAGAGAAGCTTTCTTTATGTCTATACTTAAAACCAAAAAACCAAACCCAGTGCCGTTGAGTCGATTCCGACTCATAGTGACCCTATAGGACAGAGTAGAACTGCCCCATAGAGTTTCCAAGGAGCGCCCTGGCAGATTCGAACTGCCAACCCTTTGGTTAGCAGCTGTAGCACTTAACTACTACACCATCAGGGTTTCCATGTCTGTACTTAACACCCACTGCCTTCGAGTATGTCTATACATAGGATCTCTTCAAAATTCATCATGCCCATTGAGAGTTATAACCCACAGGAGAGCAGAAATCATATCTTATGCATTTCTATATCTAACCCAGTATTTGGCAAAGTGCCTTGCATATAATATCTATACCCCTAGAGATTGAGAGTATGGACTTGTTTGTCAGACCTGGGATCAAGTTCCGGCTCAATTAACTCAATTAATAGTTGTTAGACAAGTTACCTATCCTTTCTAAGCCACATTTCTCCCAACTCCTATTTGAACACAGTATTAGTACTCATCTAATAAAGTTAAGTAAAATGATATATTAAGCCTGTAACATTGTGCCTAGTAAAGGTTCAATATTAATTAATCAATAAATACAAATGAGTAAATGACTAAATAAACTAAGGAAGGAAAACTGAAGTTTCCCTGTACAACTGGTTCACATGGACAAAAACCATAGCTGAACTCAGAATCTGAATGTGTTTACTGATATTCATGGCCTTCTGAATATATACCAGTCTCTATTTCTAAGCTCCAGGAAACTAATGCTGGGTGACTTTTCTACAAATTATATCTGGAAACAAGAGAAGAGCTTTAGAATTGCTGAGGTTGCATTAACACAACTTCTATTCCTGCAGTGAATATGTCATTGTTAAAATATTTTCTGATCTTTGCATCTTTAACCTTTGGGTAGCTTTAATTTCTTACAATTAGTATAATTATTGAGTAGGGAGAACAGAAAGAAATGTGGTTGCCTTGGGCATCAATGCACAAGGAAATAATGGCAGTTAGAATAATTACGTTTGACTCTTGTTATATAATAGCTATCAGTAAAACAGCATTGAGAACTCGAAACCCAAAATAAGCCACTTATTTATTTATATGTGATAATGCTTAACGATCAGACCTTAACGACAATTTCTACTGCTTTATGCTCTTTATTATAACAAGAGTTGAAACTAGGGCGAATTCCTTAAAGTATTGTTTTAAATGAATGGCCACTCATTTATCAGGGGCTGTGAATTGTTGCCATATAAAATGGAGAATAGGCCATTATCTTAGGACAATACACATTCAGTGATTTATTTTTTTCTCTCACAAATGAACTCAAGAAATCATTGAGATTAACAGACACCGTGACTTAGCATAGCTACAGCGGGCTATAAAGTGCTCAATGGTTTGCATAAAATATATCCATTTGATAATTTCTAAAGTAGGAGAATGAATTATTTTAGGTTTAGTACAATCAATTTTTAATCTAGATTTAAATTTTTATTTAGACCAAAACAATTCTATTGTGCAAAATCTATACATTATTTGAATTTTACTATCTGGGAAATTTTATATTGCTGTAGAATTATCTAAAAACTAAAGCTCTTATTAAGTCAAACCTCCAGAGCAATGAAGAACTGTTTTTCTTTCCTTTATGGTGATAGCATAAATCACATTTATAAACCTTCAGAAGAAAATTGTGAAAGATGCTATTTGAAATGCAGCATTTCTGAGAAAGCAGTGAATCATAATGTTGAAACTGACAGTGCTGTACACAAAGTAAAAACAAAATTGTGTTTGGGACTCTTTGAGTTCCTGGACTTAGGGGAGAAACAAGAACTGCAGGGTATTTATTAAGAAAAATTTTTTCTAGGCCATTAGCTTGAGTTATGCCACTGTATTTTAATATTGGGAGGTAAAAGTTGTTTCCATCTGACAGAAACTTTAATAAATGTATTTGTTAAATGTTAGGGATACCTTCTGTAAGAAGGGGGCATGAAAAGAAAAATGAAAACAATAATACTCTCTGCTTCAGGCTGTCTCTAACTCTTATTGCTATTATGCCAAGGGAGATTCACTAATCCTCTCAGTAGTGAGTAAATTGGTGACTAAGGGAAGACTTGATCTGAAATGTGGCTCTCCTCGGTCAAGAAAAAGACACAATGGGCTTTTGCGTAATGCCCTGTACACTTCTAAAAAAAATGTTTAAAATTCTAAATTGTTGTATTAAATGTTGAAGTTAGTTATCTATAAAAGTTAACTTAAAAATTTACCTAACAATTCTGATAAGCATTTTAATGTCTTAAAATTATGAAGACACAAGAATCAGTGCTCATTTCTATTATGACTAAATAAAATATTCAACTCTTATCTATCTTTAAACTAGTGATATTTGTTTTTCTTTATCCCGGAATTATTTTGAGATCTTGAGACAAGGCATTATTGGTTATAATTATTCATAAAAGAGAAGGAAAAAAGAAACCTGCTGGAAATTACATCCATTTGTGTTATTGCCTCTTCTAAGAGGGTGTCTGTTTTTGAAACTGAACAATAAAGAGTTAATGAAAAAGGGCTCTCCCACTGTTTTTTCAAACACATTTAAATATAATTTTCATTAGCCTTAAAATTATGTAAAATTTATTTTTTCACTTTTGAAATTAACCTTTATTTCATCGGAGTGTTAAGCATTTAAATCAAGGCAACACTTGACATTGATTCAGTCAGGCCACTTCCCTCATCTCGGTTGAAAAGAAAGGTGAATGGATTTTGTCAGGTCATTTATTTCTGTTTTGTCCTCTAGTTCTTGGTTCCTTTTCACTTGCAAACACAAAATGACTGGAAACAGGTGTTTGCCTTTAGGACGTATACTATATCACCTTGGTGAGGATTTGAAAATGCTAATGATATGAAAATATTTTCTTTAGCAGTAAGCTTTGATTCAGAGCTGAAGGAGGAGCGCTAGGGAGCTGCGCTTTTAACCCTGCGAGCTTATATTACATGCGTAAAAAGATGACTGCTAATGCTTTAAATTTAAAACACTGCCATGTTCATCACCGTATTATTATGCTATGCTTATTATGCTATGTTTGCCTGGCTGAGTATATTTAGAAGAACACTTCTCTGCCACTGTATCTTTGCTTTCCTGTATGAAAAACAGAACTAATGCATTTTCCATGAAGAGCTGTTGTAGATGTTAACTTACTTCATAAATTACCAGAAAATGATTAATAATAATATAATTATACTTTTAACACAAAGAAGGTTTTGCTATTAGGTATTGCCTATTTATCTTATAGAGGAAAAAAAAGACTAACTGATTTGTTAAAATATTAAGAAAAACTAATTATTGTCAGGTTTTTTCCTCCAGAAAATCCTGTGTGTGTTTTTTTTTTTTTTTTCCTTTTCCTAGAATCAATTTTATTTATGGGAAGAGTGACAAATCCTGACACACAAAAGATGAAAGGAAGAGATTTAGATTCTCTCTGAGTGAAAACTACAGCCTCGTAATAGAAGCCGATTCCTGGAAAATAGCAAATAGGCAGAATATATGAAAATATTTTCTATATGTCTTTTTCTTTCAGTTTTAAACAGCATCTGTATTAATCTGTATTAATATAAAAAATTAATGAATAAATGAAATTAGACAGCTATTTGTTTCTTTTCTTTGTCTATGCTTTATAAGCCTCTATGAATCAAAAGTAGCAAGCTTATATATTACTATTAATATTTTAGAACAATCCTGTCTTAATATTCCTGAATGACTCCTGAAAAGAACTTTTTTTTTTTTTAGTATCTTCTGAGCTACCAGACTTCCAGACACATGCATTATTAGGTGGAAAAAAAAATATGATTTTATTGCACCAAAACCTCTAAAAAGATCACAGTGCTGCGTGGAAGTAGAAGTCTTTATTTCCCTGGCTATACATTTTCTAGCATAGCAGAATATAGCAGTATTACCCAGACCATGAGAAAGTAAGGTGGAGAGAGAGTGGGTGTGGGACATGCTTCTCTGAGTGCCACTTGACACACAGACCCAAGGTCTTTGACAGAGATGAGCTTCGAATAACTCTCTGATCTTACCTTAATATTTGCCCTGCTTCAAAACCTTTTGAAACTCGTCAGTGTTTTTCCTTCTGATTTCTGCTTTAAGTATGGGAAAAAAAGGTAGAAATGCTGAGACTTTTATAAAGCTTTCCTTTTATTTTCATGTGAGCCCAGTTAGTGGCTGATTCAGGGACTGACCTTCCACAATTTCACGTCAGTGACTAAGGAAGTGTTAGAGGCAAGATTGTAGTCTATAAGGCTTAAATGCAGACCCCTTCCTCTGAGTACTCTGAGATACCAGATCTAAATATCCAAAATAATACTACAATACAATAAGACTTGTTGTAACATGTTTCACATTTTTTCCATTTGAGGCTAATGGCATAAAGTGTCTTTTTTGTTTCTTTGCTTGTGAGGGCAAAGCTTGTCAGAGGGCTGAATGATAGTAGCTACCCACTGATGAGCCCAATAGGCACTGAAGTAAGGACTACAGTATCTCAGTTAAATGTATTGAAAATCCTTTAAGATTATCCCCACTCCTGATGAAGAAACTGAGGCTCAAAGAAATGATAAAAATTAGTCAAGGACACACTACAAATAAATACGAATCCCAGTCTATCTGAGCCAGAAAACTGTAACCTTAATCTGAGTTATGCTTCCTTCTACTTACGTCCTTTAATGTAATACAGATCTTTCCCTGAAACATTGTGTTGTTTATTCTCCAAAAGGTTCTTAGGTGGCACAAACGGTTTGCGTTCAACTGCTAATCTAAAGGTTGGGTGTTCAACACCCAGTGGTACCACAAAAGAAAAGCCCTGGTGATCTGCTTTCCTTAAGATTACAGCCAAAAAAACCTTCTGGAACAATTTTACTCTGTAGCACATGGGGTTGCCATGAGTTGGAATCTGCTCGATAGTAACTAACAACAGTCTCCAAAGTCTAGGTACACATCCACAGCAAAATCTAGAGCAATACTGAGGGCATAATGAAGATGAAGACAACTTTTAGAGTAATTGTGATTGCTTAAAACCATACACAATTCAGAGCCATGTACGTTTTCCTACACTGTCAACTTGAGCTTACTTTGATGTTATTGGTAGGTGCCATGGAATCTGTTCCCACTCTTAGTGACCCTATGTACAATAAAATGGAACACCGCCAGATCCTGTGCCATCCTCGCAAGCGTAGCTATGTTTAAGCCCATTGTTGCAGCCACTGTGTCAATCTATCTCATGGAGGGTCCCTCTTTTTCCCTGACCCTCTACTTAGATATACCACAGTAAATGCTAATCCATATGTTAGTGATATATCACAAATTTTGGTATAAATTTCTAGCTCTTCCTCACTATGGAACTGGTTTAAATATATGCTTCTTCAATTCAGGAAGAAGAGAATAATAAACTCAGTTTAGAGGACAGAAATTTTGTTTGGGTCTGGACCAGATTCCTGCTTTCCTTGTATTACCTGACTTCTGATCCTCTTCCATGTGTCTCATGTCACTCTGCTCTAGGGATTCATTCATTTCACAAATATTAATTGCATTTCCACCGTGTTTTAGGCACTGTTCTAAGAACCTAGGATATATATGTGATATACCAAGGACATATCTGCCTTCATGGGGCAGAAGCAAAATAAACCAGTGAACAAATACAAAAACAAAATAATTTCAAATGATGTTAAATGATGCCATTAATAAAACAGGATGCGGAAATAAGGGAGTTTTATTAAAATGAAATAATCTCATAAGGTGACTCCTCAGGTTTCACTTTAAGTAAAGGCTTTTTAAATGTTTTCCTAATGTATTTGCTTCTCTTCAACAAGATTTACTAAACGTCTGCCTTGGGTTCCTCACTATGGGGTGTCGTTTAGCATTCTTCCAAAATTTTGACTGTTTCTCTTCTCTGATTTTGCGCTCTGCATTCAGTCAGTGTTATATGGTAATAATAATAGAGAGGTTAAACTCCTTGTGGAAGAGAGAGTAACCTTCTGATGCGGGTTCAAGCTGACACATTCCCACTCCCTCCTCCCCCCAAAACGTAGTTGCCAAGTCACTTCCAAGATTAGAACCTTTATTCATTCTTACTTGCAGTTAACTCAGGAGTTATTATAATTCCATACCACAAAGGCTACAAGAGTCTGAAATATATTTATAAAACATATATCTATGTAATAAAATAAACATAAATAATTGTTTTGCCAAGCTGTGTGAAATCTTCAGTATTCACAACAGTATTCATAATTATGTGGATAAAAGTATTTTGAAGTTAATACCCCTCAGGAAAGTCTAAAACATCATCTATTTTTACACAAATAACGTGTGTCTTCTACGTTTGTTTGCCAACTGCTCTCTTCCCCTGCGAAGTATTTGTGTACGTACCACAGAGGGTGCTGTTGACAAACATAGAAGGCATAAAAATATGATACATATTGCATTCTTTTTTCTTTCTCAAGGCAGAAGTGTCATTAAAGTAGTGGTATTTCTTTTGAAAATTTTGGAATTGGATTTTATTGATTCCACGTAGTTATAACTCATGGCATATTTTAGAAGACTCTACTGGTCAGTAAGACCAAGGAGGTCAAGTGGTCTGAGACAATGAATTATTTCTTTCTATTTTGATGATGTTTGTAAATTTCTCATGAATTGGATAACAAAGATCTGAAACTCTGAAAGATACAGATAAAAAATTTAGGCAGGTTTCATAAGAAGCCAGAGCTTTGGACCTGTGGAAAAAATGTATGGCCTCAGACCACTGAGACACCCTCTACAAGGGCCTGTTTATCTGAGAGTGGATCAGTGGATCACCCCATGCCTTCAGTGGAAAAGTGGGCTAATTTCAATTCGTTTGCTTGCCAGATAACATTTTTCCAGGCTTTTTTCTCTTCTTTTTCTGCTCCTTATGTAATAATCTCAAAATCTGAGGTCTGAAATACAAGAGGTCAAAAATCAGTTTCTTCCTCTTTTTGATGCCTCCAGTGACCACCCTGACAGCATACTATAAGGGAAACAAAAGAAGAGGTGTTTTTCACTGTCTCACATTGTAATTTTTGGCTGATCACCTCAATTCTCTGGAGCTTTAATGTCTTCTGAAGGGCTGGACAAAGCCTATTGAAAGTCTTTATTCCAAAGTTTTATATTTCTAAACCTTGGGCTTCTCAACAAAGACACATCTTGATTGAAGGAGAATATCTTTTGAGTCATTATTGTTTATGAGCAGTGTTCTTTTCACAAAGGAAATAAATTCCAGAATGCAGTCTTCACTCTAATCTTGGTTCATAAACATTATCCTTAATTATCTATTTTGTTTTTATAGGTGTGAGATTTAATTTTTAAAAACAGAACACCTACGAAAAAAATTTTTTATTGTGGCAGAGACCCCTATCTGCCCAATAAATATTTTCAACTATGGTTTCTCTAGGGTAGAGCTGTTGCTAGACAGTTTCTGCCTAGTGAAGGACTTTATTTCACCACCCTTGCATTTATCTAAATTAGTTCTCATGGAATTTGAGTGATTTGAGTATGTCATTATAAATGCAAATGAGCAGGAAACAGGTGCATCTCTCTAAATCATTTTTTCTTCCATATCAGCTTGATGCTAATTCTCTAGGTAAATCTGGAAGCCATATTTAGAAGATGACAGAGGCTCTGGGTTCCTCGATGACTGTGTGTCACAGAGTCCCTCTGTGACCTAGGTTAAAGCTAACTAGGAATACATATTTGCATTGGACTCTGAAGTGAGCAAGAGTTATGTATTTATTGAAATTTGAGAGAATGTTTGTGACAACAGTTGGTGTTAATTTGGTACATTTAATGGGGGTGCTTCTGTAATAAAAATTCAAAATTTGTTGCATAATTTGAACTTGGACAGAAAGGAAACACAGACATAAAAGGCTTAAAGACAAGGGAGTTTTGTTAAGCTATGAAAAATATTCAGTAAAATTGTTCTTTGTGCGTAATGATTCAGTATCCAGTCAGAGACTGCTACATTAATGTCTTCTCTAAACTTGGTAGAAAACTACCTTAGTCAGGGTTCTCTAGAGGACAGAATTAGTGATATATATATATATATGTATATATATAAACCCAAAACCTGTTGCTGTCGATTCCTACTCACAGTGACCCTATAGGACACAGTAGAATAGTCCCTTTGGTTTCCAAGCAGTGCCTGGTGGATTTGAACTGCTGACCTTTTGGTTAGCAGCTGTAGCTTTTAACTATTATGACACCGTGGTTATATATATATATATATATATATATATATATATATATATATATGTAGTTTTTAAAGACAATGTTCTACATGCTACTTTGGTGAATAGTGTCTGGGTTCTTAAAAGTTTGTGAGTAGCCATCTAAGACACAACCATCATTCTCTTCTAGTCCGGAGCAAAGGAGAGGGAAAAAACTAAAGACCCAAGGGAGCAATTAGTCCAAAGGGCTAATGGACCACATGAGCTATGGCCTACACATCCCTGAGACCAGAAGAACTGGATGATGCCCAGCTGTCATTGCTGACAGCTCTAACTGGGATTACAGTAGAGGGTTCCAGACAGAGCAGGAAAAGAATGTAGAACAACTGATGAAATTCACAAAAAAGATCAGACTTACTGACCTCACAGACACTGGAAAACTCCTGCCAGTATGGCCCCTGGACACCTAAGACTTGAAGAGACTCCCAAATTTCACCTTTCAGCCAAAGTTTAGACAGGCCTATAAGACAAACAATAATACATATGGGCAAGGTGCTTCTTAGATCAATCAAGTATAAGAGACCAATTGGCAACACCTGCCCAAGAACAAAGACAAGAAGGCAGAAAAGGACAGGAAAACTGGATGAATGGACACACAAGCCTGAGGTGGAAAGGGAAAGGTGGAGAGTGCTGAGACAATGCCAGATTGCAGCCAATGTCATGAAATAATTTATACACATAAAGTTTTGAATGAGAAACTAATTTGCTCTGCTAAGTCGCAATAAATAAATAAATAAATAAAATAGTGTGTTTAATGCTCCGCAGAAAATTACAAAAGAAAAGTTGGTCTGAGGAAGTCCCCAACAGGAAGCAACAGATTTTCTTTGGGGTTACATATGTATAACCCTTTGCTGTATTCTATCCTGACTCATAGTGACCCTACAGGACAGAGCAGAACTGCCTCATAGGGTTTCAAAGAAGCAGCTGATGGGTTTGAACTGTCGACCCATCAGCCAAGCTGTTAACCACTGCATCACCAGAGCTCCTATATACATATCAAAAAAATTAAACCTGTTGCTGTCGGGTGATTCCAACTCATCTTGACCCTATAGAACAGAGTAGGACTGCCCCATAGAGTTTCCAAGGAGCAGCTGATGGATTTGAACTGCTAACCTTTTGGTTAGCAGCCAAGTTCTTAACGACTGCACCACCAGGGCTCCCCTATATACACATATTAGATTTTAATTATTACCTTTATCATGACTTGTATCATATTAATCACATTCTTGTATCCACAAAAATATGCAAAGCAAAAATTACTACTTCTGAAAGGTCACAACCTTGAAAACCCTATCGAGCAGTTCTGCTCTGCACACATGGGGTCACCAGCAGTTGGCGCCAAACAACAGCAACTAACAACAACGAGATAGAGATCTTGCTGTCTCGGTAATGTATGTGCCTTGTTTTATATAGTCCTCACATCTCTGCTATACCTTTTATAAAATGAGGAAATTGATGTTCCAAAAGTGCTCTAGGACACATAGCTAGTAAATGGTAGAATTAATTGGTATTCGAACTCTGGTTCTCTGACCTCTTCCTCACGAAACCACTAATTCTCACATTTTAGTGTGAATCATAATCACCTGGAGGACTTTTTAAAACAGATTTCTGGGCCCCACCTACAGTTTCTGATTCTGAAAATCTGGGGTGAGGCCTAAACATTTGTTAACAAGTTTGCAGGTGATAGTGATGCCGCTTCTCTTCTGTAATAGCGTCTTTGCTACACTGGGAATGATCTCATAATCAATGAAAGAGAAAAAGCATGTCACCAGGATACAAAATTCAATGGAGAAAGATGACATTAAAAATCCAAATGAAAGAAGGTGAACAAATTATCCCATGAAGAATAAAGCACTACTCATAAGCCAGAATTCAAAGTCCTTTGTGATTTAAGTCCACATTTCTAGACCTTTACTAATCTATTCTTGGTTATCTAGCACACTCCAATCCCCCCCTTGAGTGGCTGTTTAAGCTGCTTCCTCTTGTCAGAAATGCCTTTCTCTCTCCTGGAAAATCTGTCAAAGTTCGGCTTTTGCTTTAAGGCCTAGTTCAAATAATTTGTCTCCTGAAAAATCATCCAAGGTGCTCTCAATCTTTATTTATCTTCTTTTCCCATCATAATAGCTCTTTGTTTGAGTTGCTCATATCACAGTGAGCCCCAGGATAAATTATGTATTTGTTAGCGGTACTATAATGGGACCTTATTCATCTTCGTTTCCCATAGGGCCTAGAACTCTACAGAATCCTACCAGTAGGTCAGTGACGGCCCACCGAATTGAAGTAAATAAAGAACTTTGTTAGAGTTACCAGTTCAGGTACATGATCGCCTTATTAGACTGCACCAAGGACCAAAGCTGTAGACAGTTATACAAGATAGGGTGTGTTTCAAATGTAACAGTGGCTCAAAAAACAGTGAATTGAAGTGACAGAAGTTTGCTTCTCTGTCAAGTAAAAGAAGTCTGAAGGTAGTTTTTCCACACTTAACAGGACTCAATCACCTTCGATAACTCTAACCCTAAGATGTTCTTATTTTCATCATGTGAGATGGCTGCTGGAGCTCCAGCTTTCAAATCAAATCCACGTTCTGTGAAGCAAGACAGAAGCAGGAGGGGTAAAGGGAACACACGCTCCCTTTAAGGAATTTCAAAAAGTCCCACACAAATTTTCCCCTTAGTCATACTACCACTCCTAGCTTAGTGGGCTAGGTAACCTAATAAGCTGAAAATAATGAAAGTTTAATTAACTTGAGAAAGAAGGCAAGAATGGGTATTTGGTAAGCAATATGCAAATAATCTTTGCTACAATATTCAAATTCATACTTTACTAAAGGTAAGAATAGAAGAAACTTTCCAATATTCTTCACAAGGTATAACCACGAGAAAGATTTTTCTGTCTCAAACTTGGGACATCATATGCTATGATATGTTTTAAATTCTACTTTAGGTTTATGTTTCCTTGATTTAAGTTAATGTTCCACCTATTGGTCAATAATTTGAGGAATGTTTAGAGAATTATAATCTAATGTTTTTGGTTCTTCTTCAACAAAACCAAATGCTATCTTTTGCATAGTACAATTTTTCAGGATGCACTTACCCTCAATATCATTTATTAACCACCCCTCCAGCTTAACTGTCATAAAGAGAAAATCAATATCTCTCAAAGAGTTTTATCCCCCAACAAGAGACAATGCTTTACAAAATTGGTGAACATTATAAGTGCCAGCAGCCACAAAAGAAGACATTCAGGTAGCGAACACACATGATGAAATGCTCACATGATCATTAGCCATTACAGAAATGCAATCAAAACTACAGTGAGATAACATCTCACCCCGACGTAACTGGCACTAATCAAAAAACCAGAAAGTAACAAATGTTGGAGACATTGCAGCAAGACTGAAACCCTTATGCACTGCTTGTGGGAATGTGAAATGGTACAACCGCTCTGGAAAATGATATGGTGCCTCCTTAAAGAGATAGAAATTGAAATACCATCAATCAAGCAATCCTACTCCTGGAAATATATCCTAGAGAAATAAAAGTCATCACACAAATATACGTATGTATATCTATGTTCATTGCAGTGTTATTCACAATAGCAAAAAATGGAAACATCCTAAGTGCCCACAACAGATGCATGGATAAGCAAATTACGGTACATACACAAAATGGAATATTATACAATGATAAAGAACACTGATGAATCCTTGAAACATCTCACAACGTGGATGAATCTGGAGGGCATCATGCTGAGTGAAATAAATCAATCCAAAAGGACAAATATTGTATAAGACCACTATTATAAAAACCCAAGAAAAGGTTTACACACAGAAAAGAACAATTTTTGGTGGTTACAATGGAGGGAAAGCATAGAGAGGGGAAATCACTAACTAGATAGTAGACAAGTGTTAACTTTGGAGAAGGAAAAGACGACAGACAATATAGGGGACGTCAGCATAACTTGACAAAGAAGCTCCATTGAAACACCTTGAGGGACTGAGTTACTAGGGCTGAGGTCTGGGGACCAGGGTCTTGGGAAACATCTAGGTCAATTGGCATAACATAGTTCATAAAGAAAATGTTCTACATCCTACTTTGTTATCAGCATCTAGGGCCTTAAAAGCTTGCAAGTGGCCATTGAAGACACATCTTTTTGTCCCATTAAGGAGCAAAGGAGAATGAAAAAACCAAAGACAAGAAAAATATTAGTCCAAAGGACAAATAGACCACACGAACCACAGCCTCCACCAGCCTGAGCCCAGAAGAACTATATGGTGTCCAGCTACCACCACAGACTGCTCTGATAGGGATCCCAAGGAGGGCCCCAGACAGAGTGGGTCAAAAATGTAGAACAAAATTCAAATTGACAAAAAAAAAAAACACAGGACTTACTGGTCTGACAGAAACTGGAGGAACTCCCAAGACTATGGCCCCCAGACACTCTGCCAATTCGGAACCGAAACCACTCCCGAAGTCCACTTTTCAGCCAAAATTAGACAGGCCTATGAAACAAACAATAACACAAGTGAAGAACATGCTTCTTATTTCAATTAAGTATACGAGACCAAATAGGCAACAACTTCTCAAAAGCAAAGATGAGAAGGTGGGAGGGAACAGGAAAAGTGGATAAATGGACATGGATTACCAGGGTGGAAAGGGAAAGAGGGAGAGTGCTGACACATCATGGAGATTGCAGCTAATGTGTATAAAATTTTTGAATGAAAAACTAATATGTGCTGTAAACTTTCACCTAAAACACAATAAAATTAAAAAAAAATAAAGTCACAATTATGATTAAAAAAAAAACAAAGTGCCAGAAGGTACTTGTTAAAATGTATACCTCTCGCTCTCCTTTCCCCAGATATTATGATATAGGGGATCTGGCATAGGGCAATGGCTATTCATTTTAGGCAGTACCACCAAGTGATTTTGTGTTTGTTGTCAAAAGACCTTTATTGGGGAAATATTGTTGAAAGGCTCAAATGTCAAATTAAGAAGTTTCTGATAAATTCAGGTCATTCAGTACATTTGTTACATAACTATGTTTAAGTATATATCCACCCATTTTTATGTTTGGTGTATTAAGATAGCGTATAGTGGATTGTAGTAATGCTTGCTTTAAATGCCTATCATATTTCTATTCCTTGTCTGGTGAAAAGACCCCCTCCCACTAGGCACAAGGCCTGGCCAATCATAGTAGTCTCAGTTACCTAGTATTGCAATAACAAAACTACTACAAATAAGTGGCTTTAAAGAACAGAAATTTATTTTCCCACAGTTCTAGATACTAGAAGTCCAAATTCAGGGCAAAGGCTCTAGGAGAAGGTCGTTTTTTGTCTCTTTCAGCTTCTAGTAGCTGCCTGAAACCCTTGGCATTTTGTGGCTTGCCCTTATCTTCACATGGCATGTGAAGTGTCTATTCTGCTTTTTATAAAACTTCACTCAGAAGAGATTAGGTTTAGGACCCTGCTTGCTCCAGTAAGAGCTCATTAATATGTTGTCATTGTTGTTGTTAGATGCTGTGGCGTCGGTTCCGACTCATAGCGACCCTAGGTATCACAGAAGAAACACTGCCAGGTTCCGTGCCATCTCACAATCATTGTTATGCTGGAGCTCATTGTTGTAGCCACTGTGGCAATCCATCTCTTTGAGGGTCTTCTTTTTGTCTGCTGACTCTCTATTTTACCAAGCATGATGTCCTTCTCCCGGGACTGATCCCTTCTGACAACATGCCCAAAGTATGTAAGATGCAGTCTCGCCATCCTTGCTTCTAAGGAGCATTCTGGTTGTACTTCTACCAAGACAGATTTGTTCTTTCTTTTTACAGTCCATGGTATATTCAATATTCTTCACCAACACCATAATTCTTCTTCGTTATTCCTTATTCATTGTCTAGCTTTCACATGCATATGATGCAATTGAAAATACCATGGTTGGGTCAGGCGCACCTTAGTCTTCAAGGTGACATCTTTGCTTATCAACAATTTAAAGAGGTCCTTTGCAGCAGATTTGCCCAATGCAATGCCTCATTTCATTCTTGGCTGCTGCCTCCGTGTTGATTGTGGATCCAAGTAAAATCAAATCCTTGATAACTCCATCTTTTCTCCATTTAAGATGATGCAGTTTATTGGTCCAGTTGTGAGGATTTTTTTTTATGTTGAGGTGCAATCCATACTGAAGACTGTGGTCTTTGATCTTCATCAGTAAGTGCTTCAAGTCGCCTTCACTTTCAGCAAGCAAGGTTGTGTCATCTGCATAATGCACGTTGTTAATGAGTCTTCCTCAAATCCCGATGCCCTTTTCTTCTTCATATAATCCAGCTTCTTGTATTATTTGCTCAGCATACAGATTGAATAGGTACGGTGAAAGGATAAAACCCTGACATATACCTTTCCTGACTTTAAACCACTCATTAACCCTTTGTTCTGTCCAAACAACTGCCTCTTGATCCATGTACAGGTTCCTCATGAGAACAATTAAGTGTTCTGGAATTCCCATTCTTAGCAATGTTATCCGTAATTTGTTATGATCCACACAGTCAAATGCCTTTGCATAGTCAATAAAACACAGGTAAACATCCTTCTGGTATTCTCAGCTTTCAGTCAGGATCCATCTGACATCAGTAATGATATTCCTGGTTCCACGTCCTCTTCTGCATCTGGCCTGAATTTTTGGCAGTTCCCTGTTGAAATACTGCTGCGGCTGCTTTTGAATGATCTTCAGCAAAATTTTGCTTGCATATGTTATTAATGATATTGTTTGATAATTCCCACATTTGGTTGGATCACCCTTCTTGGGAACAGACATAAATATGGATCTCTTCCAGTAGTTGGCCTGTTAGCTGTCTTCCAAATTTCTTGGCATAGACTAGTGAGCACTTCCAGCGTTGCGTCCTTTTGTTGAAACATCTCAGTTGATACTCTGTCAACTCATGGGGCTTCGTTCTTTGCCAATGCCTTCAGTGCAGCTTGGACTTCTTCCTTCAGTACCATCGGTTCCTGATCATATTGTACCTCTTGAAATGTTTGAACATCAACTAATTCTTTTTGGAATAGTGACTCTGTGTATTCTTTCCATCTTCTTTTGATGCTTCCTGCGTCGTTTAAAATTTTCCCCATAGAATCCTTCACTATTGCAACTCAAGGCTTGAATTTTTTCTTCAGTTCTTTCAGCTTGAGAAATGCTGAGCGTGTTCTTCCCTTTTGGTTTTCTATCTCCTGCTCTTTGCACATGTCATTATAATACTTCGTCTTCTCCAGCTGCCCTTTGAAATCTTCTGTTCAGTTCTTTTACTTCATCATTTCTTCCTTTTGCTTTAGCTGTTCGAGATTCAAGAGCAAGTTTCAGAGTCTCTTCTGACATCCATCTTGGTCCCTTCTTTCTTTCCTGTGTTTTCAATGACCTCTTGCTTTCTTCATGGATGATGTCCTTGATGTCATTCCACAACTCGTCTGGTCTTTGGTCATTAGTATTCAAAGCATGAAATCTATTCTCGATATGGTTTTTAAATTCAGGTGGGATATACTCAAGGTCGTATTTGGCTCTCGTGGACTTGTTCTGATTTTCTTCAGTTTCAACTTGAACTTGCATATGATATATGACAGTAAATCCCTATCCCAAACAGGGTCATATACAGGTATAGGGGTTAGGACTTCGAAATAACTTTTTTTTTTTTTAATAACTTTTATTAAGCTTCAAGTGAACGTTTACAAATCCAATCAGTCTGTCACATATAAGTTTACATACATCTCACTCCCTACTCCCACTTGCTCTCCCCCTCTTGAGTCAGCCCTTTCAGTCTCTCCTTTCTTGACAATTTTGCCGGCTTCCCTCTCTCTCTATCCTCCCATCCCCCCTCCAGACAAGAGTTGTCAACACAATCTCAAGTGTCCACCTGATATAATTAGCTCACTCTTCATCAGCGTCTCTCTCCCACCCGCTGACCAGTCCCTTTCATGCCTGATGAGTTGTCTTCGGGGATGGTTCCTGTCCTGTGTCAACTGAAGGTCTGGGGAGCATGGCTGCCGGGATTCCTCTAGTCTCAGTCAGACCATTAAGTCTGGTCTTTTTATGAGAATTTGGGGTCTGTATCCCACTGATCTCCTGCTCCCTCAGGGGTCCTCTGCTGTGCTCCCTGTCAGGGCAGTCATCGATTGTGGCCGGGCACCAACTAGTTCTTCTGGTCTCAGGATGATGTAGGTCTCTGGTTCATGTGGCCCTTTCTGCCTCTTGGGCTCTTAGTTGTCCTGTGGCCTTGGTGTTCTTCATTTTCCTTTGCTCCAGGTGGGTTGAGACCAATTGCTGCATCTTAGATGGCCGCTTGTTAGCATTTAAGACCCCAGACGCCACATTTCAAAGTGGGATGCAGAATGATTTCATAATAGAATTATTTTGCCAATTGACTTAGAAGTCCCGGCAAACCATGTTCCCCAGACCCCCGCACTTGCTCCGCTGACCTTTGAAGCATTCATTTTATCCCGGAAACTTCTTTGCTTTTGGTCCAGTCCAATTGAGCTGACCTCCCATGTATTGAGTGTTGTCTTTCCCTTCACCTAAAGCAGTTCTTATCTACTGATTAATCAATAAAAAACCCTCTCCCACCCTCCATCCCTCCCCCCCTCGTAACCACAAAAGTATGTGTTCTTCTCAGGTTTACTATTTCTCAAGATCTTATAATAGTGGTCTTATACAATATTTGTCCTTTTGCCTCTGACTCATTTTGCTCAGCATAATGTCTTCCAGGTTCCTCCATGTTATGAAATGTTTCAGAGATTCGTCACTGTTCTTTATCGATGCGTAGTATTCCATTGTGTGAATATACCACAATTTATTTACCCATTCATCCGTTGATGGACACCGTGGTTGCTTCCAACTTTTTGCTATTGTAAACAGAGCTGCAATAAACATGGGTGTGCATGTATCTGTTTGTACGAAGGCTCTTGTATCTCTAGGGTATATTCCTAGGAGCGGGATTTCTGGGTTGTATGGTAGTTCTATTTCTAACTGTTTAAGATAACGCCAGATAGATTTCCAAAGTGGTTGTACCATTTTACATTCCCACCAGCAGTGTATGAGAGTTCCAATCTCTCCGCAGCCTCTCCAACATTTATTATTTTGTGTTTTTTGGATTAATGCCAGCCTTGCTGGTGTGAGATGGAATCTCATCGTAGTTTTAATTTGCATTTCTCTAATGGCTAATGATCGAGAGCATTTTCTCATGTATCTGTTGGCTGCCTGAATATCTTCTTTAGTGAAATGTGTGTTCATATCCTTTGCCCACTTCTTGATTGGGTTGTTTGTCTTTTTGTGGTTGAGTTTTGACAGAATCATGTAGATTTTAGAGATCAGGCACTGGTTGGAGATGTCATAGCCGAAAATTCTTTCCCAGTCTGTAGGTGGTCTTTTTACTTTTTTGGTGAAGTCTTTAGATGAGCATAGGTGTTTGATTTTTAGGAGCTCTCGGTTATCGGGTTTCTCTTCATCATTTTTGATAATGTTTTGTATTCTGTTTATACCTTGTATTAGGGCTCCTAGGGTTGTCCCAATTTTTTCTTCCATGATCTTTATCGTTTTAGTCTTTATGTTTAGGTCTTTGATCCACTTGGAGTTAGTTTTTGTGCATGGTGTGAGGTATGGGTCCTGTTTCATTTTTTTGCAAAGGGATATCCAATTATGCCAGCACCATTTGTTAAAAAGGCTATCTTTTCCCCAGTTAATTGACACTGGTCCTTTGTCAAATATCAGCTGCTCATACGTGATGGATCTATGTCTGGGTTCTCAATTCTGTTCCATTGGTCTATGTGTCTGTTGTTGTACCAATACCAGGCTGTTTTGATTACTGTGGCTGTATAGTAGGTTCTGAAGTCAGGTAAGGTGAGGCCTCCCACTTTCTTCTTCTTTTTCAGTAGTGCTTTGTTATCCGGGGCTTCTTTCCCTTCCATATGAAATTGGTGATTTGTTTCTCTATTCCCTTAAAATATGACATTGGAATTTGGATCGGAAGTGCGTTAAATGTATAGATGGCTTTTGGTAGAATAGACATTTTTACTATGTTAAGTCTTCCTATCCATGAGCAGGGTATGTTTTTCCACTTAAGTATGTCCTTTTGAATTTCTTGTAGTAGAGCTTTGTAGTTTTCTTTGTATAGGTCTTTTACATCCTTGGTAAGATTTATTCCTAAGTATCTTATCTTCTTGGGGGCTACTGTGAATGGTATTAATTTGGTTATTTCCTCTTTGGTGTTCTTTTTGTTGATGTAGAGGAATCCAAGTGATTTTTGTATGTTTATTTTATAACCTGAGACTCTGCCAAACTCTTCTATTAGTTTCAGTAGTTTTCTGGAGGATTCCTTAGGGTTTTCTGTGTATATAATCATGTCATCTGCAAATAGTGATAACTTTACTTCTTCCTTGCCAATCCAGATACCTTTTATTTCTTTGTCTAGCCTAATTGCCCTGGCTAGGACTTCAAGTACGATGTTGAATAAGAGCGGTGATAAAGGGCATCCTTGTCTGGTTCCCGTTCTCAAGGGAAATGCTTTCAGGTTCTCTCTATTTAGAGTGATATTGGCTGTTGGCTTTGCATAAAAAAAAAAAAAAAAAAAAAAACTATTGCCATCGAGTCGTTTCAGATGCCCTTTATTATGTTGAGGAATTTTCCTTCAATTCCTATTTTGGTAAGAGTTTTTATCATGAATGGGTGTTGGACTTTGTCAAATGCCTTTTCTGCATCAATTGATAAGATCATGTGGTTTTTGTCTTTTGTTTTATTTATGTGATGGATTACATTAATGGTTTTTCTGATATTAAACCAGCCTTGCATACCTGGTATAAATCCCACTTGATCAGGGTGAATTATTTTTCTGATGTGTTGTTGGATTCTATTGGCTAGAATTTTGTTGAGGATTTTTGCATCTATGTTCATGAGGGATATAGGTCTATAATTTTCTTTTTTTGTAATGTCTTTACCTGGTTTTGGTATCAGGGAGATGGTGGCTTCATAGAATGAGTTGGGTAGTATTCCGTCATTTTCTATGCTTTGGAATACCTTTAGTAGTAGTGGTGTTAACTCTTCTCTGAAAATTTGGTAGAACTCTGCAGTGAAGCCGTCTGGGCCAGGGCTTTCTTTTGTTGGGAGTTTTTTGATTACTGTTTCAATCTCTTTTTTTGTTATGGGTCTATTTAGTTGTTCTACTTCTGAATGTGTTAGTTTAGGTAGGTAGTGTTTTTCCAGGAATTCATCCATTTCTTCTAGGTTTGCAAATTTGTTAGAGTACAATTTTTCATAATAATCTGAAATGATTCTTTTAATTTCATTTGGCTCTGTTGTGATGTGGTCCTTCTCATTTCTTATTCGGGTTATTTGTTTCCTTTCTTGTATTTCTTTAGTCAGTCTAGCCAATGGTTTATCAATTTTGTTAATTTTTTCAAAGAACCAGCTTTTGGCTTTGTTAATTCTTTCAATTGTTTTTCTGTTCTCTAATTCATTTAGTTCAGCTCTAATTTTTATTATTTGTTTTCTTCTGGTGCCTGATGGATTCTTTTGTTGCTCAGTTTCTATTTGTTCAAGTTGTAGGGACAGTTCTCTGATTTTGGCTCTTTCTTCTTTTTGTATGTGTGCATTTATTGATATAAATTGGCCTCTGAGCACTGCTTTTGCTGTGTCCCAGAGGTTTTGATAGGAAGTATTTTCATTCTCGTTGCTTTCTATGAATTTCCTTATTCCCTCCTTAATGTCTTCTATAACCCAGTCTTTTTTCAGAAGGGTGGTGTTCATTTTCCAAGTATTTGATTTCTTTTCCCTAGTTTTTCTGTTATTGATCTCTAGTTTTATTGCCTTGTGGTCTGAGAAGATGCTTTGTAATATTTCGATGTTTTGGACTCTGCAAAGGTTTGTTTTATGACCTAATATGTGGTCTATTCTAGAGAATGTTCCATGTGCGCTAGAAAAAAAAGTATACTTTGCAGCAGTTGGGTGGAGAGTTCTGTATAAGTCAATGAGGTCAAGTTGGTTGATTGTTGTAATTAGATCTTCCGTGTCTCTATTGAGCTTCTTACTGGATGTCCTGTCCTTCTCCGAAAGTGGTGTGTTGAAGTCTCCTACTATAATTGTGGAGGTATCTATCTCGCTTTTCAATTCTGTTAAAATTTGATTTATGTATCTTGCAGCCCTGTCATTGGGTGCATCAATATTTAATATGGTTATGTCTTCCTGATCAATTGTCCCTTTTATCATTATATAGTGTCCTTCTTTATCCTTTGTGGTGGATTTAAGTCTAAAGTCTATTTTGTCAGAAATTAATATTGCTACTCCTCTTCTTTTTTGCTTATTGTTTGCTTGATATACTTTTTTCCATCCTTTGAGTTTTAGTTTGTTTGTGTCTCTAAGTCTAAGGTGTGTTTCTTGTAGGCAGCATATAGATGGATCATGTTTCTTTATCCAGTCTGTGACTCTCTGTCTCTTTATTGGTGCATTTAGTCCATTTACATTCAGCGTAATTATAGATAAATAAGTTTTTAGTGCTGTCATTTTGATGCCTTTTTATGTGTGTTGTTGACAATTTCATTTTTCCACATACTTTTTTCTGCTGAGGCATTTTTCTTAGTAAATTGTGAGATCCTCATTTTCATAGTGCTTGACTTTATGTTAGTTGAGTCGTTACGTTTTTCTTGGTTTTTATCTTGAGTTATAGAGTTGTTATACCTTTTTGTGGTTACCTTATTATTTACCCCTATTTTTCTAAGTAAAAACCTAACTTGTATTGTTCTATATCGCCTTGTATCACTCTCCATATGGCAGTTCAATGCCTCCTGTATTTAGTCCCTCTTTTTGATTATTGTGATCTTTTACCTATTGTCTTCCATGATTCCCTGTTATGTGTATTTTTTTTTTTTTTATTAATCTTAATTTGTTTTTGTGATTTCCCTATTTGAGTTGATATCAGGACGTTCTGTTTTGTGACCTTGTGTTGTGCTGATATCTGATATTATTGGTTCTCTGACCAAACAATATCCTTTAGTATTTCTTGTAGCTTTGGTTTGGTTTTTGCAAATTCTCTAAACTTGTGTTTGTCTGTAAATATCTTAATTTTGCCTTCATATTTCAGAGAGAGTTTTGCTGGATATATGATCCTTGGCTGGCAGTTTTTCTCCTTCAGTGTTCTGTATATGTCGTCCCATTCCCTTCTTGCCTGCATGGTTTCTGCTGAGTAGTCTGAACTTATTCTTATTGATTCTCCCTTGAAGGAAACCTTTCTTTTTTCCCTGGCTGCTTTTAAAATTTTCTGTTTATCTTTGGTTTTGGTGAGTTTGATGATAATATGTCTTGGTGTTTTTCTTTTTGGATCAATCTTAAATGGGGTTCGATGAGCATCTTGGATAGATATCCTTTCGTCTTTCATGATGTCAGGGAAGTTTTGTGTCAGGAGTTCTTCAACTATTTTCTCTGTGTTTTCTGTCCCCCCTCCCTGTTCTGGGACTCCAATCACCCGCAGGTTATCCTTCTTGATAGAGTCCCACATAATTCTTTGGGTTTCTTCATTTTTTTAAATTCTTTTATCTGATTTTTTTTCAGCTATGTTGGTGTCGATTCCCTGGTCCTCCAGATGTCCCAGTCTGCATTCTAATTGCTCGAGTCTGCTCCTCTGACTTCCTATTGCGTTGTCTAATTCTTTAATTTTATTGTTAATCTTTTGGATTTCTACATGCTGTCTCTCTATGGATTCTTGCAACTTATTAATTTTTCCACTATGTTCTTGAATAATCTTTTTGAGTTCTTCAACAGTTTTATCAGTGTGTTCCTTGGCTTTTTCTGCAGTTATCCTAATTTCATTTGTGATATCATTAAGCATTCTGTAAATTAGTTTTTTATATTCTGTATCTGAGAATTCCAGGATCGTATCTTCATTTGGGAAAGATTTTGATGCTTTTGTTTGGGGGGTTGGAGAAGCTGTCATGGTCTGCTTCTTTAAGTGGTTTGATATGGATTGTTGTCTTCGAGCCATCACTGGGAAACTAGTTTTTCCAGAAAATCCGCTAAAAAAAAAATGCAGTCCGATCCCTATCAGAGTTCTCCCTCTGGCTCAGGCCATCCAGATGTTAATGAAGCCGCCTGGGGAGGGTGGGGGAGGGAACAGAGAGATAGGAGAGTAGCACCTCAGAATATAGCCAGAGTTGCTTGTCTTGCTTGGAATGACTATTATATCTGAGACTCCCACGGGCACGTCGCCTATGTGTGCTGGCTGTGTGGAGATTGCCCCCGGGGGGTCTGGCCCGCTGGAGTCAGGGTCAGATCCTCCGCTTCCAGCCCCACGCCCAGCGTCAAGGCTCCCCTACTGGGACGGTGCACTCTCGACTCCAAAATCAGTCGTTGCCTCCCGGGGACTTCTCGTCCCTCCAGCCGCGTGGCCGTGCCGCCTCCGAGAACCAGTTGGGCCTCCTCCCGGGGTTAGTTCAGATGGGTGGAGCAGGTCCCCGTGCTTGTGCCGTGACCGAGTGTCCCGGCTGGGACGCTCTTCTCCCTGCTCCAATACCTGTCGCTGCCTCCCAGGGACTTCTCCTACCGGCTGCGTCCCACGCCGCCTGCGCGACCCGGCTGGTCCCCTTCCCAGGGTTAGTTCAGGGGGGTGGAGCAACTCTCTGTGTTTATGCTGTACCTGTGTCCAGTCCAAATCCCTGCGGGACGGTTCCCTGGCTCGAACGCTGCTCTTTCTGCTCCAAGACCAGTCACTGCCTCCCGGGGACTTCTCCTACTGGCTGCGTCCCACGCCGCCCACGCGACCGGGCTGGTCCCCCTCCCGGGGTTAGTTCAGGGGGGTGGAGCCGCTCTCTGAGCTTGTGCTGTACCTGACTGGTACGCTGGCTCCAGGCTCTGGAAACAATCACTGCTTCCCCGTATTAGTTCGTTCTCCGTCTCTAAATCTGTGTTTGTTGTTCAGGGTTCGTAGATTGTTATGTATGTGATCGATTCACTTGTTTTTCCGTGTCTTTGTTGTAAGAAGGATCCGAGGTAGCGTCTGCCTAGTCCGCCATCTTGGCTCCGCCCTCTCGAAATAACTTTTTTGAGAACACAGTTCAATCTGTAACAATAGTATATGATTCTCGGAACACTGTGGTTCATTCAGGAGTAAATTAGTAATCTGAGCATGGTAAATCAAACACCTTCTTTGGGATTGCTATGTAGACATTGAAGGAGACATGATCTCACTCCTCTGATATTGCAGAATGATCATTTTCCTGCAGGGCCTACCTGTAGAATAAAGCTAAGCAGAGATGTGAGATGGAGAAAAATCTTGGTTGCATGGATGTGCTGGTTTCAATCCCTGAGAACTTTTTCTGCACATGTCCTTTAATTTTTTGAGACATCATTAGTATTCTTTTCAGGCAAGAGGCTATAATTTTCCTTACATACAGTTTGATAATTTTTGATCATTAGTTTTTCAATTGTTTTTCTTTCCCCATATCCTCTGGACTTCAATTACATGTATGATAGACCACATAATACTGCACCACAGGACACCATAGCTTTTGTTTATTTTTTTCTTTGTGCATTGATTTGGGTAGTTTCTGTTGTAATGTCTTCAAGTTCATTGATCTTTTCTTCTGTAGGGCCTAATCTTTGATTCCATCCAGTTAAACTTCCATTTTAGATATTGTATTTTTTAGCTTTAGAAGTTGTATTTTTTTAAATATATTCTGTTTCTTTCCAGAATTTTTTCCTGTTTTTCTTTAAATCCTGGAACATATTTATAATAATTATCTTAAGCCGTCTGTTAAATCTGTCATCACTGTCATTTCAAGGTCTGCTTCTCTATTGACTGATTTTTCTTTCAGTTATGGATTACATTTTTTGCCTCTTTGCATGTATAGCAATTTTGATTGAGTGCTGGACACTGTTATTGTTATTATTGTGTCATTGAGTTTCTGGATTTTGTTGCTTGCTTTCAAAAACTGCTAGGTTTTGTTTCAGAAGTGAGTAAATTTATTTTCAGATCAACTTGGTTTTTTTCGAAGCCAAAGACAGAAAATTTATCTATATACAGACAGTGACAACATAAAAAGGGAGAATATTATTTTTGTTTAAAAGGATCAACTGTTGATAGGACTTCTGGCAACTGCTGACATATTCCTTTACCTGTTGATTGTTAAGGTCAATATAAATCGTTATTTACTTAGTTTCATATCTATATTGTTTCAACATGTCTCCATGTTGGCGTACTATTTCCTTCCAACATAGTCTCCTGTTGAAACCAACCCAAACCAAACGCAGTGCAGTCGAGTCAATTCCGACTCATAGCGACCCTATAGGGCAGAGTAGAACCACCCCATAGAGTTTACAAGGAGCACCTGGTGGATTCGAACTGCCGACCCTTTGGTTAGCAGCCATAACACTTAACCACTATGCCACCAGGGTTTCCCCATGTTGAAAGGAAATAGCAAAAATTCAGAATCAACAAGAGAAATGTATATGCTTATTCTTCCTCAGTGTCCTGTGCAGTGGTGCAGAGAAATCCAGGCTGCATCTTTCTGAAGTTGCTTTCTCTACTCTTAACATCACCTTAGAGAGCTGTGCATGTCCATAGTAGAAAAAGAACAAGGACATAAATTGAGTTATCATTGTAAATATTGAATTAGGCATACAGGTAGAATATGATCCGACAAGTTCTACTCTGGCGCATTTTCAAAAGATTTAAAGAGAGGAAATTTTTATTTGATCAAATTGAATAAAGGTTATTGAAGGAGGATAATTTGGAGGTTGGGGTATTTGAGCTTTTTCAAGTATACTAAGTCATAGTATACATTCTCCTCTTAGATGTTTGTAAAACTTTCTACAGAATTTTGTAATTTGATCATGACTAGATTTTATTATACCAAAAGTTAGGATAAAAAAAGAAAAGTCATAAAAATAATAGAAGTCTAAAATGAATACTATAAAAAGAGACCAATTCTATGTGGGAGGATTCAAAGGAAAAAGTAATGCTAATCATCTAAGACATTTAACTAAAGTCAATGATTAAGTTATTCCTTATGTCTACAGGATGATGAAAAGTTAATAAACTGGTCCACTATGTGGACTTACATATAGACTTTATCAGAGTCAATTTAAATTTCACCAATGTATTTAGTGCATTAGCAAATTTAAAACAGAATGTGATTTCCCCATCAGAAATTAGTGGTATTAAAAAATATGTCTATTTGGTCAATTCAGTTAAAAGTCTCAACAAAAAAGAATTTTTTGCTGTTAAGTCATTTAATTTTATACTTTAAATTACTAAGTTGATGTGATTGTCTAGTGTACAGTAGCAGTCCTCAAAGGGTGGTCTGGGGACCCAAGCAGTACCTGAGGATCAGTGAGGTCAAACTATTTTTATAATAATTTTAGGAAGTTATTTGCCCTTTTCAACTTCATTCTATCCTAAACACACAGTGGGGTTTCCATAGGCGCCATGATATGTGATTGAAACAGACTGTATGAAGAGGCAAATATTAGACTCCAGCTGTCTCCTATTAAACAAGATATTAAAGAATATAAAAAATGTAAAGAAATACTACTTTTTTCAATGATATTTTTGTTTTATAGAACATAGTTACTTTTCCATAAAAATATGTTATTTACATTAATACATAGGATTTATTATAGCTATTTTTAAATGAGATAATATAAATATTTTTTTAATTGCTGTTTTGATTTCTTTTAAAAAACACATTATTGTGCATTTTTTAAAAAATTATACTTAGTTTACTGAACAAACTAGCTTCTCATTAAACAGTTAATACACATATTGTTTTATGACATTGGTTAACAACACCACAATATGTCAACACTCCCTTCTCAAACTTGGGTTCCCTATTGCCATCTTTCCTGTCCCTTCCTGCCTTCTAGCACTTGCCCCTGGGCTGATGTGCCCCTTTACTCTTGTTTTATGGGCCTGTCTAATATTTGGCTGAAGGGTGAACCTCAGGAGTGACTTCATTACTGAGCTAAAAGGGTGTCCGGGGGCCATACTCTTGGATTTTCTCCAGTCTCTGTCAGGCCAGTAAGTCTGGTCTTTTTTTGTGTGAGTTAGAATTTTGTGCTACATTTTTCTCCAGCTCTCTCTGGGACCCTCTATTTTGACCCCTGTCAGAGCAGTCAGTGGTGGTAGCCAGACACAACCTTGTTGTACTGGACTCAGTCTGGTGGAGGCTGTAACAGTTGTGGCCCATTAGTTCTCTTTTTTTTATTTAAATTTTTATTGTGCTTTACGTGAAAGTTTACCAACCAAGTCAGTCTCTCATACAAAAATTTATATACACCTTGCTATATACTCCTAATTGCTCTCCCCCTAATGAGACAGCCTGCTTCTTCCCTCCACTCTCTTTTTTCATGCCCGTTTTGCCAGCTTCAGACCCCCTCTGCTCTCTCGTCTCCACTCCAGATAGGAGATGCCAACATAGTCTCAAGTGTCTACTTGATCCAAGAAGCTTATTCTTCACCAGCATCTTTTTCTATCCTCTTGTCCAGTCCAATCCCTGTCTGAAGAGTTGGCTTTGGGAATGGTTCCTGTCCTAGGCTAACAGAAGGTCTGGGGGCCAGGACTACCGGGGTCCTTCTAGTCTTAGACCACTAAGTCTGGTCTTTTTATGAGAATTTGGGGTCTGCATCCCACTGCTCTCCTGCTCCCTCAGGGGTTCTCTCTTTTGTTCCCTGTCAGGACTGTCATTGGTTTTAGCTGGGCACCATGTAGTTCTTCTGGTCTCAGACTGATGTAGTCTCTGATTTATGTGGCCCTTTCTATGTCTTGGGCTTGTAATTACCTTGTGTCCTTGGTGTTCTTCATTCTCCTTTGGTGCAGGTGGGTTGAGACCCATTGGTGCATCTTAAATGACCGCTTGCTAGCATTTAAGACCACAGGCACCACTATCCAAAGTGGGATGCAGAATGTTTTCTTAACAGATTTTATTATGCCAATTGACTTAGATGTCCCCTGAAACCAAGGTTCCCAAACCCTCGCCCTTGTTACCCTGGCCTTCGAAGCATTCAGCTTTTTCAGGAAACACCTTTGCTTTTGGTTTAGTTAAGCTATGCTGACCTCGCCTGAATTGTGTGTTGTCTTTCCCTTCACCTAAAGTAGTTCTTATCGACTATCTAATTAGTGAATACTCCTCTCCCTCCCTCCTTCCCTCCTCTCTCTCGTAACCATCAAAGAATATATTCTTCCCTGTGTAAACTATTTCTCGAGTTCTTATTACAGTGGCCTTATACAATATTTGTCCTTTTGCAACTGACTAATTTCACTCAGCATAATGCCTTCCAGATTCCTCCATGTTATGAAATGTTTCACAGATTCATCACTGTTCTTTATCGATGGGAAACATTCCATTGTGGGAATATACCATAATTTATTTATCTATTCATCTGTCGATGGGCACCTTGGTCGCTTCTATCTTTTTGCAATTGTAAACAGTGCTGCAATAAACATGGGTGTGCATATATCTGTTCGTGTAAAGGCTCTTTTTTCACTAGGATATATTCCAAGGAGTGGGATTGCTGGATCGTATGGTACTTCTATTTCTAGCTTTTTAAGGAAGTGCCAAATTGATTTCCAAAGTGGTTGTACCATTTGACATTCCCCCCAGCAGTGTATAAGTGTTCCAGTCTCTCCACAACCTCTCCAACATTTATCCATTAGTTCTTTTGGACTAATCTTTTCTTTGTATCTTTAGTTTTCTTCATTCTCCCTTGTTCCCAAAGGGTTGAGACCAGTGAAGTATCTTAAATGGCCACTCACAGGTTTTTAGGAACCCAGACACTACTCACTAAAGGAGAATGTAGAACATTTTTTTTATGAGCTATGTTATGCCAATTGAGCTAGATGTTCCCTGAGACCATGGTCCCCACAGCTCTTAGCTCAGTAATTCTGTCCCTCAGGGAGTTTGGATGTGTCTGTGGAGCTTCCATTACCTTCCCTTGTACAAGTTGTGCTGGCTTTCTCAGTACTGTGTACCGTCTTACCTTCACCAAATTTACCACTTATCTATTGTCTATTTAGTGTTTTTCAATCTCCTACCCCTTCCCTCCCTCATAACCATCGAAAGTTTGTTTCTTTTTGTGTGTGAACTTTTCATGAAATTTTATAGTAGTGGTCTCATTCAATACTTATCCTTTTGTGATTGACTTATTTCACTCAGCATAGTGCCCTCCAGATTAATCCATGGTGTGAGATGCTTCTCAGATTCACCATTGTTCTTTGTCATTGTGTAGTGCTCCATTGTGTGTAGGTACCATAGTTTGTTTATCCTTTCATCTGTTGATGGGCTTCTAGGTTGTTTCCATCTTTCTGCTATTGTGAACAATGCTGCAATGAATATGGGTGTGCATATGTCTATTCATGTGATGACTCATTTCTCTAGGACATATTCCTATGAGTGGGATTGCTGGATTATATGGTATTTCTGTTTCTAGCTTTCTAAGGAAGCACCATACTGTTTTCTAAAATGGTCATTTTGCATTCCCACCAGCAGTTCATAAAATTTGCAATCTCCCCACAGCATCTCCAACATTTGTTATTTTCTGTTTTTTTGATCTGTGCCAGTAATGCTGGGGTGAGACAGTACCTCATTGTGGCTTTGATTTGCATTTCTCTAATGGCTGGTGATCACAAGCATTACCTCAAGTGTCTGTTGGCCCCTTGAATGTCTTCTTTGGTGAGGTGTCCATTCATTTCCTTTTCCCATTTTTTAATTGGATTAGTTGTCTTTTTGTTGTAGAGGTGTTGGATTTTTCTCTTAGATTTTAGAGATTAGAACTTTGTCTGATTTTTAACAGCCAAAAATGTTTTCCCAGTCTGTAGGTACTCCTTTTACCCTTTTGGTGAAGTCTTTTGATGAGCATAAGTGTTTAATTTTTAGAAGATTCTAGTTATCTAGCTTACTTTCTGGAGTTTGCATATTGTTTGTTATGGTTTGTATCCTGTTAGTGTAGTATTTTAGGGCCTCTGGGATTGAGCCCATTTTTTTTCTTCTTTGGTCTATAGTTTTTGGCTTTATATTTAGGTCTTTGATTCATTCTGAACTAGTTTTTGTGTATGGTGTGAGGTATGGATTCTATTTCATTTTTTGCAGATGGACATCCAGTTTTGCCAGCACTTTGTTAGAAAGACTGTCTTTTCCCAATTTGGTGGACTCTGGGCCCTTGTTAAAGATCAGGTGACCATAGGTAGATGAATTTACATATGGGTTCTCAAAATTCTTTTCCATTGGCCAATGTATCTGTTGTTGCACCAGTACCAGGCTGTTTTGACTACTGTAGCTATATAGTAGGTTCTGAGGTCAAGTTGTGCCAGTCTTCCTACTTTTTTCTTCTTCAGTGTGCTTTACTTACCTGGGGCTTCTTCCCTTCCCATATAAAGTTAATGATTAGTTTTTCCATTTATTTAAAGAATGTTGTTGGTATTTCGACTGGAATTGCATTGTATCTGTAAATCCCTTTGGGTAGAATTTTCATTTTCTAATGTTGAATCTTCCTTGCATACCTGGTATGAATCCTACCTGGTTGTAGTGTGTTATGTTTTTGATATGATGCTGACTTCTATTGGCTAGAATTTTGTTGAGAATTTTTGCATCTATACTCATGAGAAATATTCATGTAATTTTCTTTCTTTTTTTTTATTGTGATGTCTTTGCCTGGTTTTGGTATCAGGATTATGCTGGCTTCACAGAATGAGTCCAGAAGTAATGCTTCCTTTTCTATGTTCTGATATAATTTGAGTAGTACTTGTGTAAGTGCTTCTCTAAATGCTTGGTAAAATTCTCCAGTGAAGCCATCTGGGCCAGGGGTTTTTTTTTGTTGGGAGGTTTTTTTTTTTTTTAATTACCTTTTTGATCTCTTCTCTTGTTATGAGTCTGTTCAGATTTTGAACATCATTTTGTGTTACCTTGGGTAAGTAGTGTGTTTCTAGAAATTTGTCCATTTCCTCTAGGTTTTCAAATTTGTTGGAGTATAGTTTTTCATAATACTCTGTGATGAACCTTTTTATTTCTGTCATATCTGTTATAATATCCCCCATTTCATTTCTTATTAGGGTTATTTGTGTCCTCTCCTGTTTTTCTTTTGTCAGGTTGGCCAGTGGTTTGTCGATGTTGTTGTTCCTTTCAAAGAACCAACTTTTGGTTTTGTTGAGTCTTTTTATTGGTTTTCTATTCTCTATTTCATATCTGATCTTTATTATTTCCCTTCTTCTCGTGGCTGTGGGCTTCTTCTGCTGTTCTCTTTTTACTTGTTTGAGTTGACGTGTGTGAGTTGTGTAGCTAATGTTTTGATTTTGTCCCTTTCTTCTTTTTTGATGTGTGCATCTATTGCTATAAATTGACCTCTGAGCACTGCCTTTGCTGTGTCCCAAAGGTTTTGGTATGATGTGTTTTCATTCTCATTTGATTCTAGGAATTTTTTTTATTCCATCTCTGATATCTTCTATTACCCAGTGGTTTTCAAGCAAAATATTCAGTTTCCATGTAATCAATTTTTTTACCTTGCTCTTCCTGTTGTTAATTTTAACTTTGATGACCTTGTCATCAGAGGAGGTACTTTGTATTATCTCAATGTTTAGGATTTTGTTGAGCGTTGTTCTGTGTCCTAAGATGCGGTCTACTCTGGAGAACCTTTCATGTGTGTTGGAAAAGAATGTGTACTTTGCACCTGTTGGGTGGACTGTCCTATATATGTCTATGAGTTCAAACTGACTGATTGTGTCCTTTAGATCTTCTGTATCTTTTCTGAATTTCTTTCTAGATGTTCTGTCCTTTACCAAGAGTAGTGTGTTGAAGTCTCCTACTATTACTGTGGAACTGTCAATTTCTCTTTTCAGTGCAATCAGTCTTTTTTAAGTATTTTCATTGTGTTCATAGATTTTTATCATGGTTATGTCATCATGACGAATTGTCCCTTTAATCATTACATAGTGCTTTTCTTTGTCTTTATGGTGGATTTTGTTTTATAGTCTATTTTATCTGAGATTAGTATTGTCACTCCTGCTCTTTTTTGGTAGCTGTTTACTTGATATATTTTTTCCATCCTTTTTTTTTTAAATAAATTTACATCTTTGTTTTTAAGGTGTGTTTCTTATAGACAGCATATCAATGGATTCTGTTTTTTTATCCATTCTGTCACTGTCTGTCTCTTTATGGGTGCATTTAGGCCATTTACCTTCAGTGTAATTTGTGATAGGCATAAGATTATTGCTGTCATTTTGAAGTGCTTTTTTTCATGGTGGTAATATTTTCTTTGCTCCTCTTACTCTCCTATGCTGAATTCTTTTTGTTTGTTAATTCCTTTTTTAATTTGTTTTTGTAGATTTTGTTTTTCGTGAGACTTTTTTTCTTCTTTACTTTGATGAGTAGATTTGTTCACTTTCCTTGTGGTACCTTGAAATTTACCCTTACCTTCCTAAGTTTGCACCAGACTATTGCTATTTAGTGTTGCCCTGTCTTCCTCTCCACTGGATATTTCTATACCTATACCATTTATTCTCACTCTTATTGTTTTGAGGTTGTTCTCTTTTGCAGATCAACCTCTCTGGTTCCCTGTTTAAGTCTTTTGGTTTTCAACAGTCCTTGAGAGTTCATTTTTTAGGTTGGTATCTGGTTGGTGTGAACTTAGCGTCCCAGTTTCAGGCTATGGTCTGATGTTGTTTGTTCTCAAACCGAAGGAATCCCTTTGATAGTTGTTGTAAGTTTGGTTTGGTTTTTACATATTCCCTTAATTTCTGTTTATCTGGAAATGTCTTAATTTCACCATCATATTTGAACGAGAGTTTTGCAGGATGTATTATTCTTGGTTGGAAATTTTTTTCTTTCGAGGTTATATATGTCATCCCATTGCCTTCTTGCCTGCATGGTTTCTGCCACGTGATCAGAGCTTAGTCTAATTGATTCACTTCTATATGTGACTTTTTTGTTTTTCTCGAGTTGCTTTCAGAGTTCTTTGTCTCTGGTTTTAGCAAGTGTGATTATGATAATCCTTGGTGATTTTCTTTTGGGGTCTACCCTGTATGGGGTTCATTGAGCTTCTCAGATGGTCAGCTTTTCATCTTTCATGGCATTAGGGAAGTTTTCTGTCTGCAATTCTTCAATGATTGTCTCTGTGCTTTCTGTTTTCTCCCCCTGTTCTGGAACTCCAATTACTCTCAAGTTTTTGCTTTTGATTTTATCCCACATAATTCTCAGGGTTTCTTCATTTTTCTTTGTTCTTTTTTTCTGATTTTTCCTCAAACAAAGTTTTATTCAAGTTTTTGTCTCCAATTTCTCTGATTCTGTCTTCCACTGTTTCAAACTTGCTCCTCAGCCCTTCTATAACACTGTCCATTTCTGAACTCTTGTTGTTTACCATTTTGATTTCTAATTGTTGATTTTGTATGATTTGTAGTTGTGAATTTATGTTCACATTTTGTTCCTGTGTTATGTTCCTAAAGTCTTCTTCTTCTTCTTCTTCTTTTTTTGTTGGTCTCTATTTTCCAAGAATATGTCTCTTTTTTTTTTTTTTTTCCTGCCCTTTGCTTCAAGTCTTGGATTGCTCTGAAAGAGATTTGAATTCTATATCGGGTATTTGCAGTGCCTTTTCTTCTACTGGAAAATCATCTGGTGTTTTATTTTGGATGTTTTTTTATGTTGTTTTTTTTACTGGAACCTTCCTGTCTTTTTTTTTTTTTTTTTTTTTTTTTTAATGTGTTTTGATATTGGCTGCTGTCTTTGGGACATTCAGTAGTTATTTTCTTTGTTTATTGATTTTAAATTTGTTTCATCCTTTTTTAAAAAAAAATTAGTTATATCTGAACAGGTGGTCTGTGAATTATTTGTTGTTGGCTTATCTGTCTGTGGGTATGAAAATTTTCTCTTCCTTGTCCAATGGGGTAGGGAAGTTGCTCAGCTACAGTGCAGTATGGCAGGTCCAGCTGAAGTGGAAGGGTTGGGATGGGCTGTTTGTGTCATGTGCTGGGGCTAACAGGGCAAGCTGGGGGTCAGCGCAGGACAAGTTCTGGTAGTCTATTCCTGTGGTGCTCAGGAGTATGATGTTCAGTGCATGGTGCAGGTTGGTGGGAGGGAGGAGAGAGGTTTGATGTGTGGAGCCAAGGTGGGTATAGGGAAGAAGAGAGAGAGTAGAGAGAAACTGTTGCAAATCAAACAAAAAAAGAAAGTGCTGAGGAAGTTTGCCATTGGAGTAGAGATGAGAAACTGAGAAATGGAAAAAAAAAAAAAAAAGGAAAAGAGAAAAATGAAATGCCCCCAGGTATCCCACCAGGGACCTTGGAAGTGGTTTCCAGGCCTCAGGGCACAGCCTGTCTAGAAGTGGTGCAGATGGCACACAGCACCAGGTGTTCAGGAGGCATGAAAAGAAGGAAAGCAGAGAGAGATGAGAAACTGAGAAATGAAGAAAAATAAGAAAGAAAATAGAAAAGAAAAAAACAAATAAAAATCAGAAATAAATAAATAAGAAAGAATGACCCTCAGGGACCCCACTGGCAAGGTTGCACAGATTAAGAAATTGGCTCCCAAGCTGTGTAGTACAGCCCATCTATGAGGGGCAGAGATGGCACACAGCACCAGGTATTCAAGAGACAGAAAAAGAAGATAAGTAGAGAGAAATGAGAAACTGAGAAATGAAGAAAAGCAAAAAAGAAAAAAGAAAAAGTAAATAAAATAAAAAGAAGAAGAAGAAGAAAGCTCCTAGGGATCCCACTGGTGTGGCTTTGCTGACTGGGGAACTGGCTCTCAAGCATCGCAGTACAGCCTGGCTAGAAGGGGCATACAATGACACATAGCACCAGGTATTCAGGAGGCAGGAAAAGAAGGTAAGTAGGGAGAGATGAGAAACTGAGACACGAAGAAGGACAAAAAGGAAAAAGGAGAAAGAAAAAATTAGAAAAAGAAATCCCCCCAGGGATTCTACAGGTGTGGCTTCACAGACCAGGGAAGTGGCTCCCAAGCTGCACAGCACAGTCCAGCTAGAAGGGGTGGAGATGGCACACAGTGCCAGGTATTCAGAAGACAAGAAAAGAAGGTAAATAGAGAGAGATGAGAAACTGAGAAATGAAGAAAGATAAAAAAGAAAAATAAATAAATAAATAAAAAGATAAATACAAACAAAAAAAAAAAGATAAGCCCCCAGGGATCCCACTGCTGCGGCCCCACTGACTGGGAAAATGCCTCCCATGCCTCAGAGTACAGCCTGGCTAGAAGGGGCAGAGATGGCATACAGCACCAGGTATTCAGGCTGTGGGAAAAGAAGGTAAGTAGAGAGAAATGAGAAACTGAGAAATAAAGGCCAAAAAGGAAAAAAGAAAAAGAAAACAAAAATGTCCCCAGGGATCCCAGTGGCACGGCTTTGCAGTCTGGGAAGTGGTACCCTAGCCATGAAGTACAGCCTGGATAGAAGGGGCTCGCAAGCTGAGAAAAGAAAAAACAAACAAACAAACAAAACAAAAGGCCCCAGGGATTCTGCCAGTGTGTCAAGAAGCAGTTTCCCAGCTGCGTGACATTTCACACCCTGTCAAGAAGAAAGAAAGTTGGCACACAGAGCCAGGTGTTCAAGAGAAAGGATGGGAAGGAGTTGAGAGGCAGGGAAGAAACTAAAAGAAGCCAAAAAAGCAACACCAGCAACAGCAAAATGACACTGAAGAGCCAGCTAGTGTGGGTGGGACAAATCCAAGGGGCATGGAACTGGTGCCTCCCGGGCCAAAGTCGCTTGGCTCACTGGGAAGCAGTGGAGGCTGAGCAGGGAGTAGGAGGGTGGGAGGTGGAAAAGCATGTAACACTGGTTATTGGGTGCTCTGTCTCCTGTTGGGAGCTCCATGAAGCTGCTTTTCCATACTCCCAGCCCACCCATCTCCAACAGGAGTCTAAGATGGCAAATCTGTGCTGCGTTAGCTGCTAGGGGCCCTCCGCTCGTATCTCTTCTTGTTATCTGTTGAGTTCTTTATCTCTTAATTTGATCCTTAGGGTTCCAGGATTGATGTTTTTCTCTGTTTTACTTAGTTTTTCGGGTCTTTACTGAGGAGTGATGATGTGGTGCTTCTCTCTACAGAGCCACGTTCGCCCCACCTTCAGTTTTGCTTTCTAACATGGCACATACTAACTTTTAGGCATACTTGATATTTTTTGTGTGGAAAGGCATTCTGAGACCAAAATTTGAGAACTCCTGATATATATTTATATAGGCCACAATGGCATGAAACAGTTAAACGTTAAAAATCAAAACAAAATAAAAAAAAATAGATGACTGTAGGAGGAGGGAGGAGTGAAGAGATGAGTCTCAGAAACCAGAAGTTTAAGACACATGAAATAGGCAACATAAAAGAGTGAATGATATCTGCACAATGTGGGTAACTATTTCAGGTATCACAGTGATTAAAAAAAAACCAAAAAAACTCCCACCAGAAAAGAGGGCACATTGGTTATAAAATTCTTTATATGACTATGGGACAGGTTAGTGAGAACAGAACATACCTACAGGGAGGGCCACAGAGAATTAATTCAAATTGAACATATATGTTTATATACATATCTCCCTTGGATGAATATAAAAATCACAGAAGTTGTTTTGCAGAGAACATGCATGGCTAAAAGTAAGACTAATTTTTAATTTTCCAGTGTTTACAGAGATTTCTACAGAGTAAATTAGAAATTCAAGTAATGTTTAGTTAGGCTCTTTGGCAACAGAAACCCATTCATGCTTAAACTGATTTATGGATCGAATTGTGTCCCCCTAAAAGATATGTTGAGTCCTAACCACTAGTACCTGTGAATGTGACCTTGTTTGGAAATAGTAATTTTGAGGATTTTATCAGTTAACATAAGGTCATGCTGGAGTAGGGTGGGTTGTAATTCCGTCCAAGTGGCACTTTTTAAAGACAAGAGCAAGACACAGAGAGTTAGACAGAGGAAGAAAGGCCACGTGACAACACAGGCAGCTGCAATCCAAAGAACACCAAGAATTGCTGGGAGCCACCAGAAGCTAGGAGAGAGTCAGGAACAGTTCCTCTCTCAGAGTCCTCAGAAGGAATCAATACAGTGGATACCCTGATTTGGACACCTAGCCCCCAGAGCTATGAGACAATAAATTTCCGTTTTTATAAACCACCTATTTGTGGTATTTGCTACAGTAGCATAGTTTACAGCAGTAAACTAAGGCAAACAGGAAAAAGGAGTTTATTCGAGGATACATGGTTATCTGAATACCAACGGAGAAATTACAACCAAGCTTCAGGAGGAACCAGAACCAGGAAGTGACAAACATCCACTCTTAATCCCCATCATGGCTGTACCCAGAAATAATAATTTATTCCTGATTTTCACAGGTTCTCAGAAACTGATTTAATGTAATCTCCATGCCACTGTATAACAACAACTAACAATTGGTAACCCCAATTGATATTTTGCCCAGGGGTGGAAGAGAAAGAAGTGGGTCATGGTCTGGAGACTAGGGACTCCCTCTTCTAATGTTGACATATTTGGGGCCAGAAATCCAAGGAACCAAAGAATCTAAATTCAAACATGGCCTTCCAGGTTATTTTAAAGGTTTGTTTGTTGAAGTCATCAAAGAGACCTATTTCCATTAACTGATTTTGGCTTGGTTTCTAACTCTTAACAAGTTAGATATATGATATGTGGATCTCCTTTTGTACTCTTGCCCAAGGACCCACAAATGTTAGAGGTCAGTATGACCAAATTCTTAGTAGCCTCCAGAAAAATAAAAATGATTTACTAAAGTATGACTTTTTGCCCTAATCCTAAAGCATTTGTCTCATTGGCTAAGCTGAACATGAAGAGACAAAAATACAAAAACAAAAATAAATAAAACCCTCTGGCTTAAGGTTGGTGTTGTTGGTTGCCATTTAATTGATTCTGACTCATGGTGACCCCACGTGTACGGAGTAGGACTGTTCTGTATGGCTTTCAAGGCTGTGAGTTTTTAAAAGTAGATTGCCAGGTCTGTCTTCTGAGGCACCTCTGGGTGGGTTCGAACCACCAATTTTTTGGTTAGTAGTCAAGTGCTTAACTGTTTGCATCACCCAGGGGTCTATCTGGCTTAAGATGGGTCAGCTTAAAATGGAATCAAATTAATCCAAGCAGCTTTGTTTATGTCTCTCCCAAGCTAAAGCCTATATTTCAGCTCCTTAATATTCAATACTTCGAAAGCAATGAAAGATGAATATAAGAAAATGTGTGCCAAAGAAGAATGGAGGAGCAAGGGTTTTACATTAAGACTTGGAGAATAGCTGACTAAAAGTACTTATTTAGAATTCCTTTCTCTGCGACCTACCCAGGTTCCTGATTGACATTTTCTATGTCTACGCTTGGTTGTGACGTGTTATTTGTATTTAATTTATTGGGCATATACTAAGACATAAATACATGTATGGACACACACTTACCCCATAATACTTATTTCTAGTTTGAGCCTTTGCTTCCACAAGTCCTTTAGCTGTTATAATCAAGTTCTAGAACAAAAACTACTTCCAAGTGTTGTTATTGATGGATATCTAGACTTGGCAGACTAAACATACAACCGCAGCTAAGATTACTGTGAGAGAGGCCAAGAAAGAGCCTGAGGCAGTTCCCTTGACAGAATGACGCTTAAATGAGGTCAGTGCCTGGCCAGGTATGCTCCTAGGTACATAAATACAGCCTTAGATGATGCAACAGGAAGATGCAAGATTACATCTTATTATACAGCATACGAGTAGCAACAGAAATACTAAAGGTTGAAATTTCTTATCATCTTTCATCTGGTAAATTAATCCCACAGTATTTTGTTGTTGTTATTAAGGTTTTAGGTACCTCACCATCCTGTGCAACTTCATGGCACCTAATATTAAAGTACAGACCAGGCATCACTAAAGTTAGCTATGTCAATATTATTCACTGTGGATTTTCTAATAAATTATTGCCTCTTCTGGCAGGTCAAAACGTGGAATCTGGGTTAAACATTAGCCATGTGGTCTGTTTTCAAGCTTGATATTACAACTAACTATGCAGAAATGTTAGTGCTCATAAATTTAGGATTTCTAGGGCTTTTTTAGGGCTTACCCTGTATGTAAACAGGTTAGGTGGTTTCCTCTGTGGCGTGATTTTAGAGGTCCCAAGCCCTTACTTTTCCTAATATTTTTAAACATCTGCTATGCACCTACCATTGTACTGAAACCTGTGCTAAATGCTAAATGCTAGAGGTAGAGAAATATAGTCTTTGTCTTCCAAATCATTAGTACCAAGAGAGTAGCAGACATTATTGGCTGGTAGTAGAGATGCTCCTTGTCATTAAGTAACTAGGTCTCCGTGCTGCCTGTGTTTAAAAATGCAAACATGGGAGATGAAACTCACTGGTCTATTAACATCTGTGTTAGGTAAAGGCTATAAAGGTAGGTCTCTAATAGATTGGCTTAAAAATGTTGTCATTTCCTAGGAAATGTCCTCATCTGCATGATCAAAGCTGAATTGCAGACATGTCCATTTTCTGGCTCATGGCAAGGGAAAAGAACAGATGTCAAGGGCAAGCAATTTTCTTTTAAACCAATGACGCAGAAATTGTACTATCACTTCCACTCACATTCCTTTGCTAAGTTACCTTAGCTAAGTCACATCAGCAGGGATAGCTGCAAAGGAGTCTGGAAAATGTCTCTAGATGGGTGATAACATGCCTGGCTTAAACTCTATTACTATGGAAGAATAGGAATACAGATTTTGATAGTAGCCTTGAACAAATAATTATTTAAAACTTCGGCACCTTCAGCATAGTTCATTTAATAAGTCAGCTACTGCTCTGGTAAAACCTTGAAGTTATGGGACAGGGATATTTTTAGTGGGGAGAGAGTAGATAAGCTCTATCAGGATAGTTGGACTTGATTGGGAGTTGGATGTGGGAGACAAACTATAGTTGCCTAAAATTAATCTTGGAGGAGAGTATGATGAAGACAAACTTGGGGGCACTATGGGGGTCATCTTGGGGCACTATGGGCATGCTAATCTGAGCTGGTGGTATGGCAAGGTCAAAATCTTCCTGGAGCTGTCTGTGCACATATTGGTAATTATACTCATACACTCAGGTTTTGCAAATAACATTGTACCTACTATTGCTTCTAGAAGGGGAAAAGTCATTGGTACGGATATTAGCTTTGGGCATTTCTACATACAAATACTTTTTAGCATTAATATCAGAAAAGCATCAGTTTAAATTGACATATTTACTCTTGAGAGATTTCATACTTTTTTTTTCTGGTACACTTGTTTGAATTTCAATAGAGAAAATTAAAATATGTAGCGAGGGTCATAAGCATATGTTTTTACTCTCTCATTTGAGGTTTCCAAATGCTTGATCCTTCTGGGATCCTATAGTGATGGCCTGGCACCACCCAGCAGACCAAATGAGCATTGAATCTGTGGCCACTAATAACACAGGGGGCTGTGAGTGGAGAAAATTGGTAGGAAGGCAGTTCACAGTGGCGGTTTGAGTCAGGATTCCCAAACAATAACCTCTACTTCCAGTTCCTGTGTCACTGTCAGGTCATCCAAAAACTATTAGGAAAAAAACTCATCTTTTGAGTTAGATTATTTTTTCAAATGTCAAATCCTTCACACAAAATTTGAATTTTTTTCACCTTGCATGATTTCCATTCCTTCCCCTTTTTCAGAAAAAGAGTTAGGGTTTGGCTCTTTGCTTGCCACCCTCCATAGCCCTTCTTGCTGCCTTCACATTTTCCTAGAAATTGGGTAGAGAGCTTTGAGAGTTTGTCTATTTGTAGTGAAACTGGAATTGTAAAACATTCGCCTAGATATGCCCATGGTGCTCAAATCAAGGATTATCCCAGAAGGAACATTTTATTTACATGGTTATTACTTAGATTTCCCATAAATTTACATATTTCTACACACTATTTCAATCTCATGAGTTCCCTAGAGAGTATCTTCCAGTTGTATAAATTGCTAAGAAATGCCTGTTAAATCTTCCCACTATTGTGATAAATATAAATGGGGTTTTGTCCAAATTGCCTTCAAGTGTTTATTGCTTTCTTTATAAATACATGCTTTTCCTAGATTATTTATATAGAAAGCAGTGTTCGTAAAAACACATTATTAAGGGCTAATTAGCACTGAAGATGTCACTTAGGTTGAGAATCATCATAACACCTAAGGAGCTATGATAATCTCCCCAGTGGGGGAGAATTTGTTGGTTTCTTAAATTGAATAAAGAACCTAATTTATCTTTCTCACAACTTCTAGTAGGCTGTTTAATCAGTAATTCATCAATTAGTAACCTCAGGTCAGATTATCCTATTTAGCTTAATAGTCAAGCTCCTTGAAAAAATGGTCTACACTAAGTTTTTCTTTGCTTTCATCTCTCTTTCATTCTACAATTTAGTGTAATCAGGTTTCCATCTCATCACATCACTAAAACTACTCTGTCAGAGTCCTGAGCAGTCTTCTATTCACCAAATGTAATGAATATGATTCAGCTTTCAACAACACAACTTCTCTTCAACATTTAGCTCCCTCGGACACTATCTTCTTGAAACCCTATTTCTCTTTATTTTTATGACACTTTTTTTTTTTTTTTTTTGATAATCACCTTACCCTTTCTTTGTCTTCATTACAGGTTCTTCTTCCTCTCTATGTCTGAGTTCAAGAATTCTGTATTTAGCCTTCCACCTGTTCTTGTTGGGGGGTCTCAATCATTTTAATGACTTCCACCACTATAACTATCTCTAATCCAATCTCTATCCTGACCTTTAGACCCACATATTCAATTGATTATTGGTCAAAGTCTCACAGACATCCTAAGATCAACTTATCCAAAAGAGGACTCATTACCTTTCTTCTCAGATGTGATTCTCCTTCTTCACACTCTTTTGATGAAAAGCATCCATCCAGTCTTCTAGCAAGAACACTTGAAGATTCTAGATGCCTCCCTATTGCCACCTCCACTACACCAAACATTTAAGCAGTGTTCAGTTTCTATTAATTTTATGTACCAAATGCATCTCCAGTTTATTATATTTTCTCTATTCCTGCAGCTGTGCTTTAATTCATGCCATTATCATCTCTCACTGGGTTGCTGTAATGATTGCTAATTGGTAGTCTCTCTCTCTTTCTCTCTATTCCAATACCTCTTTGACAATACCACCAAGGTGAAAAAAATGCAAATCTGATCAGGTTATTTCCATATTAAAAGATTGTTAATCAATTATTGGGAGAGAAATATTGACATTTACTGCTATTATTGTTAATTTGTCCATGTCTTTTTGCAGTTCTGTTAAGGTCCCCACTTCATGCACTTTTAAACTCTATTATTAGGAACACTACACTTAGGAGTACCATGTCTTTTTGGTGAACTGAGCATTTTGTCATTATAAAATAACCCTCATTATGTTTCTTGTTTTGAAGTCTGTTTTGTCTGATCTTAATATAGCCACGCCAAGTTTCTTATGATTAGGGTTTTCATGATACATCTTTTTCATTCATTTAATTTCAACCTACCTGTTTCCTTACATTTAATTCTTGAAATGATATTGTTAGTTTTGACTTGTTTTTAATCTCCTATGACAATATCTGACTTTTCTCTAGAGTGTTTATTCCATTTATATTTAATGTAGTTATTGAAATGGTTTTCTTAAAGTCTACCATCTTGTTTTTGTTTTCCTTTTGTTTCCTCTGTGATTTTTCTTTTTTGTTCCTTTGATTCTACTTTTCTGCTTTCTTTTACATTGATCAAGTATTTTTTGGTATTCCATTTTATATAACCTATTGATATTTTATTTCCATCATTTTTATTTTTTGATGAGTTGCTCTAGCAACTATATTATACATCCTTAATCTATCACATTCTACCTTGAATTAACATTATTTCACTTCAATTATAATGTAGAGAGCTTACCAACTTATAAGTCTGTTTATCCCCTTTCATCATTTTTACTATTCTTTTATAGTTTACTATTAATAAATACCATTACACAGGTTTTTTTTTTTTTTTTTGGTTTAAATAGTCAAATATCTCTCAAAGAATTTAAGAACAATTTTGAAAAAGACTTGCATATTTATTATACCTTTATTTGCCATCTTCAACATTCTTCACTTCTTTCTGTAGACTTGAATTTCCAACTGGTATCATTTCTTTTTGGACTGAAGAACTTCTTTTAGCATTTCTTATAGTGCAGGTTTAATAACAAATTCTTTCAGCTTTCATTTATTATTTATTCACTTATATAAAAATGTATTCCACCTTTATTTTTGAAGGCCTTTTTTGTGGATATAGCATTCTAAGTTGACAGTATTTTTTGGTAGTTTTCTTTGGAACTTAAAAATGTCAGTCAGTTGTGCTCTGGCTTGCATTCTTTTTGGTGATGTTGTTGCTCCCCCATATGATGAATTTTTCAGTCTAACTCCTTTAGGATTTCACATCCTTTGTGATTTCAGTAGTTTGACAATGATGGGGCTAGGTGCATTTTCTATGAATTAAGCCCCCTTGGGATTCAGTAAGATGCTTGGATTTGTAGAATGTACTTTTAGTCAAATACAGAAAATTTTCAGCCAATATTTGTTCAAGTATTTATTTTTCTTCCCCATTTTCTTTCTCTTGTCCTTCTGGGACTTCAGTTACACGTATATTTGCAATGCTTGATATTGTTCAACAGGCCAACTGATACTCTGTTAGGTGTAGTTTTGTCTTTTGGTTTCTATGCTTTGTTTTGAATAAGTTCTCTTGAACTGTTGTCAAAGTCATTTGATCATGTATTCTTTTTTGATAATTTATTCTGTGAAACCCATGTAATTTACTTAAAAAATTATATACAGTTTTTCTTTAGATATGTAATATCAGTTTGGATCTTTTTTTTTTTTACTTTTTCCATTTCTCTTTGTAATTACCCATCTAGTTATCTATTCATCCCATCTTTTCCTTTTTAAGATAGATGTTTTAAAGTCTTTTATGCTAGTTCAAATACATGGAACATCTGTGGTAAGGTTCTGCTGGTGTTTTCCTCTGATTGGAGGCCTCATTCCTCTCTCTTTACAGGTCTTTTCATTATTTTTTGCATTATGGAAATTGTGTAGAAAAGAAGAGTGGAGGTTGAAAGTGCAAATTCTTCTGTATATCTGTTGGTTAAAGTGAAACAAACAAACAAAAAAAACCAAACAAACCCAGTGCCATCGAGCCGATTCCGACTCATAGCAACCCTATAGGTCAGAGTAGAACTTCTCCATAGAGTTTCCATGGAGCACCTGGCAGATTCAAACTGCTGGCCTTTTGGTTAGCAGCCATAGCACTTAACCACTATGGCACCAGGGTTTCCCGGTTAAAGTGAGGAGGTGATTATTCAGATTTTGCTGTGGGTACTTTTGATATGGCACTGAAGTGTAGCTCGCTTCTGCTTAGTCCAACCCCCTAACATCAGGCTTCCTAGGGGCTAGTCTCTACGTTCTTATCAGTGTTTGCTTGGGATCCTATGTAACACCTTTGGATTCATCAATTTCATACACAGAGAGAATGTGGGAGATTGGGGAGATTGAACTATTTCTGCATATCAGTACTGTCTTCACTTCCATTTTCTCAGCAAACTGGAGGTGAAATGGAGGGCATTGTTATGGTGTTCAAATTATTAATGTACTTGGTGGTCTTTTAGACTCTGGCCGTCTCACCTATCTCCATCACTGTCAATAACTGGGTTGTCCTCATCTCTGTCTTGGGCAGCCTTCTGCTCTGCCTGCAGACCTGTTAGGGCTCATTCCTCACCTTTGGAGAGTTTCTCTCTCTGGAAATCAGTTCATCAAGGCTTTCTTGTGTCCACTGCTTTTTGATAGTCCCATATATAATTTTTCTTTTTATATTATCCAATTTTTTTTTTTTTTTTTAAGGTCCTGTGCCCTAACTAGAAGCAGAAAGTGCCTGGTGAACTTTTCATTTTTTGAGATTCATTTGAAATATACTACTTCTTAGAAGTCTTTCTGGAACTTTTCATTTGAAACTAATTCTTCTGCTGTAGACTCTGCATTATAGGAATGTTCCTATAATATCAGCTGTGATACGACAATAAAATATTTGAGTCCAGGGGCCACATTTTATTCATACACTTAATTCTAATAAATATGTAGATTCTGGCTTACAGTAGATACTTAATAAATGTTTGTCAGACATACACATTTTCTCATACCTCCGTGACTTTGCACATGCTGATTTTATTCCCCTTGGATGAAATTCAATGCCCTTACTTACCTGGGAAGTACCTGCTTATACTTGAACATCCAACTCAGTCAACTTCTTTTTAGTTAGACTTTCTTGTTCCTCGGAAACTCTGGTGGCGTAGTGGTTAAGTGCTACAGCTGCTAATCAAGGGGTCGGCAGTTTGAATCCGCCGGGCGCTCCTTGGAAACTCTATGGGGGCAGTTCTACTCTGTCTTATAGGGTCGCTTTGAGTCGGAATCGACTGGACAGCAATGGGTTTTGTTTGGTTTTTGGTTTTCCTGATCCTCTTTCACAGCATGTAACACATTGCATGATCATTTTTATTATGCCTCCACACCCAGGGCAAATTATGGGAAGCAGTAGAAGTGAAGCAACTTATAGTAGTTGAAAAAACATGAAATTCAGCTGCAGATAAATTGGAGTTTACTATACTAATTTATATTTAATACTTCTGAAATCTTTAGCACATTTCTTAACTTTTCTGAAAGCGCAAATTTATAATGCCTGACATAATTAACACACTGTTGTTGGATAGCATTATTCATAAAATATTTATTGAATAAGTGAGTGTTTGAATGATCATTAGTTGTAGTGATTCAGTTAAACTCTCAGGAGCTATAGCCTTTACTTGGATTACCTTTGTAAATGTTGTTTTTTTCTATCTGCAATTTGCCCATCCTCATTAGTTTAACAATGACTCTCAATTAATTGCTCCTGTACAAGGCTTTGAATGAAGCCAAGCTGGCCTATAATAATACTCTGCCTATTTATGAACACTTTATTTCTGATGTCTCACATTTCACCATATTTTGCCAAAAGGTTGCAAATATCAGACACCCAGAATTAAATTTTCTCTTGTATGCTCTCACAATTCTATACCAAAAAAAGAAGAAAGATTTGTGGTAAGTACTAACCAATAGTGATAATAAATACACTTTAAATCTTTATACAATTGACTTATACATATTACATGATAAAATTCATTAGGTATAGAAAATATTTTCTAGCTAATGGAACATACATATCACAATTATGTCCTGCAATTCTAAAAGTTCATAAAAATCCAGATGGAACATTTTTTCCTAGGATTGGGGATTTTTTTATTTTCCACAGTAAAAGTATATCTCATTGACTATGTTATCTGGTCCTTCAGAGAATTTTATTCTTTTTTATGTTCATTGTAGACTGACAATAATATATCTGACATTTTGAGATAAAATAAATTTACATTTCACAGTTATAGTCATCTCTTTTTGCTGTGATAAAATATTGAAACGGAATTAAAAAAAAAAGTAAGACATCCTGACACGTCTACACATTTTTGAAACATAAACAAAATGAAGAACCGGAGGACCCAGAAATCAATCTTCCATTGTAGAGATTCATTATCTGTTATCTTGCATGACTGAACAGCTCTATGACTGAACAAGAATTACAGCTCATTCTTTCTTTTCCTTCTTGTAGCACATTCATGAACCAAAGTGCCAGGGAAAAATGGGTGTATTGCCAACTACGTGGATTCTTTGTCTTGGATTTAAGGTTGCTTTATCAGCCCCAATATATTTTGTTTCAACCCGCCACCCCTGCACTCCTGACGCTTAAGTGTGTTTTTCCTGTCTGTGATTTGCTGAGTTAAGTTCATTTTACACATAAGTACAACTTTTTATTTTTATTTTTTGGCATGCATGTAGAGTTAAGTGTTTCAAAAACCACGTAAGATTTTTTTTTTCCCCCAAACACTGGTGATTCAGCGGAGCATTTTTTCTGTTTGAAAGGCAAAGCCATTTCCAGTGAAAGTTCTCCTAAAGATGATTTGTTTTTTCTTAGCCTTATAAGTTTTGTCATCATCTGCAGTTCTCTCAGTATAAAATGCTCCCTCCTGCCTTTTTCTTGTATTTATTGGCTACTGTACTAACAATAGTTTTCCTGGGAGCAGAGAAATTTCTTTCCTTCTGACTTCATGCTAGTCAACACAACTCTCCACTTTGACATGTTACTTTTGGGAATGAAATATTAATATATGAGGTTAGGCAAAGTTTCAAGGAAGATAAAGTAAGGAAATAACACATATCTGATAATTTTCTTGTGACGCGGAGAAGAAAAAAGTGTATATTTGCGTGTGCGCATGTGTTGGGATGGGATAGGGAGTAATTTTCTCATTTTTTAAAAAATTTTAAAGAGCATCATGGGCTATGTGTACAGGGCATATCTGGTGACTAGTTTGCCTTTGCAATCCTCATCCAAGTGAAACCTAGCAGTTCAATTGGTGGGTGTGGAAAAATCTTGAAAAATGAAAAGGAACTGGAGCTGAGGAAGACAAGTGAAATGTAGATGGGGGTGTTTGTGGAAAGGAGCCAGATTTCTATCACCAAGAATCTCATTTTTAACTAATATTTCATCAATTCTGCAGGCAAGTAGTTGAGTTCTTCATGTTTATAAATGAGATTCTCAAGAATTTAATGATCAAGAAAGGAAAGAAAAAAGAGTTATCTTGTGCTTGCCATATCACGCAAGGGCATAGTGTTTTCTCCTTGGTTTTCTCCTCTAATGACAACAACCAGAGCTGACATGGAGATGATAGTTTATTTAATTTAAGTACTGTAAAAACAGAGGGAAGTGGTCATAGTTTAAATTCCCTGAAGTAACTTGGCTATATCTCAGTCTTCATCACCTTTTGTTCTTAGGAAGAAAAGGGCAAGAGAAATTGCTAATGTTATTTTTGGAATTAAAATGTTCATTGACAAAACGTTAAAGACCTTAGGGGATCATGTTATTGTGTTTATTTTGAAAGGACTTTTTGTCATTTGGAAACCCTGGTGCTGTAGTGGTTAAGAGCTATGGCTGCTAATGAAAAGATTGGCAGTTCAAATCTACCAGGTGCTCCCTGGAGAACCTATGGAGCAGTTCTATTCTGTCCTATAGGGTCACTATAAGTCGGAATCGACTCAAAGGCAACAGGTTTTGTTATTTATTTATTTTTTTTGTCATTTGAACATTCTCATTCATAAAGCATAAATATTTATAACATGCCAAGGCATTCATGACTAATTTCATCAAAACAAGGCAAAACAAAATGAACTGCTACTTCTTGAAATTAGATCAAACCTGGTCATAAAAGCATGGGAAAAATTTCTAGGTTTGTGAACCCCAATCATTTACCCACTTATGTTAAGTTGTATGTGAGTGTATGAAATTTTAATACCCCAAAATGTTGGACAATATTTTGATACACAAGCAAATACACTACTTTATATAAAAATATAATATTTATTTGCTATACAAATAAAATGTGTTTCAAATGTGACTGAATTGAGATTTTCATGGAACTTCTTAACCCTTTAATGATACTTGGCACAGAATCTGTCCATAAATATTTTTGGGCTCTCAAGTTTCTTGGGAGGGTACTTTTCCCACTAAAAGTATTTACTGCCCTCCAGTGGGGGCTTGTGCAATGGTGAAAAAGGAAAGAAACATTCTTTGAAGAATATTCACTAAGGTAGGAGGCTTAGGTATGAGTCAGTGCATTCAGGAAGTGTGATTGGGTTCAAACTTTTGTCTGTTGGATTTTGTACAGCTAGGTAAGCATTGTAAGCATATTTATGGCTTCCAGTTAGGGAGCCCTGGTAACTGTTTCTTTTTAAGTGTCATATTTGGAAAAATAATGTAATCAAATTGACTTTGACACATTGTTTGAAAAGATTTGTTTTTCAGACATGTTTCCCCAAAATTACATATCATAATCCATAACTCAAAACATAAATTCAGAAAGTCTCCTTGTTTCATCATAGTACCAAAAATATTTAAAAGGAGGAAGTAATAGGGTCTTGAAAGGGTTTTAATAGCATATTTCTTCAAAATGTGGTTCATGAACTATTTGCATCTGCATTATGTAGGTCAGGGTTTTTTAAACTATGTGTGATGAGAAACTACGTCCTCCCAATCTGTGAAGGACAGAGAAAAGTTCAGTAATCATGGTCTTGAATGCTGTAGCTAAGTCAGATTGCTCAGAAAGTTTCTATTCCCTTACCTCTCCATGTCTATACTTCTCTCTTCCTGGACTGGAAACATTTTGTGGTCTCACTTTTTTCCTGAAGGCACACTTTGTGTAGCAATGAATCAGCAGGCTTGTAAACGTCCTAAACAATTACAATCTCTGTGACAGTTGTCAGGGATTGGAGTTTTAAACAAGTCCCCCATGTGCTATTTATGCACCCTGAAGTTTAAGAACCATTGCCTTCAGATAAATCTAAATATTGGTGTTGCTCTCAAACACATGGAACTTAATAGCAATTATAAGACTTGGTGGGGCAAAAACATTTGTAAGGGGGAATTTGCTCCAAAGCCAAGTACATGATCTTTTCCTCACAGCAGCTTTGTCTTTCTAATAGTGACTGTCCTGGCACTATTCATCTTGCATCATCCCTGTCCCCTATTCTGTTCTTTCATTAGACATACCTGACCTTCTTTCTTCACTTTAAAACTCCCTGACTTTAAAAGCATTGTATAAATTGATTCGTCTCTTCCACTTCTGCATTTCTTTTATTTACTATTTTCTATTAATTCTAGCCACTAGCCTTCCCTCATTAGCATTGAAAATTATTGGTGATTGGAATGCAAAAGTTGAAAACAAAGAAGAAGAATCAGTAGTTGGAAAATATGGCCTCAGTAATAGAAAAGATGTTCGTTATCACATGATAGAATTTTGCAGGACCAAAGACTTCTTCATTGCAAATATCTTTTTTCAACAACATAAATAGAGACCATTCATATGGACTTTGTGAGATGGAAAACACAGGAATCAAATTGACTACATCTGTGGAAAAAGACGATGGAAAACCTCAATATCATCAGTCAGAACAAGGCCAGGGCCAACTGCACAATAGACCATCAATCAATCATATGCAAGTTCAAGCTGAAGCTGATGAAAATTTTAAAAAAGTCCACGAGAGCCGAAGCACAGCCTTGAATATATCCCACCTGAATTTAGAGACCATCTCAACAATAGATTTAATACACTGAACACTAATGACTGAAGACCAGATGAGTTGTGAAATGACAGCAAGGACATCATACATGCAAGGGATCATTTAAAAGACAGGAGAGAAAGAAAAGACCAAAATGGATGTCAGAAGAGACTCAAACCTACTCACGAACATAGAATAGCTAAAGTAAACAGAAGAAATGATGAAGCAAAAGAACTGAACAAAGGATTTCAAAGGGTGGCTTGAGAAGACAAAGTAGTGTATTATAATGACATGTGCAAAGACCTGGAGTTAGAAAACCAAAAGGGAAGAACATGCTCGGCATGTCTTAAGCTGAAAGAACTGAAGAAAAAATTTCAAAACTTCAGTTGCAATATTGAAGGGCTCTATGGGGGAAATATTAAACAATGCAGGAAGCATCAAAGGAAGATTGCTGAAAGTGAAGAAAACTTGTAGCACTTACTGATAAAGATCAAAGACTATAGCCTTCAATATGGATTGCACGTCAACATAAAGAAAACAAAAACCCTCACAGCTGGACCAATAAGCAACATCATGTTAAATGGAGAAACATTGAAGTTGTCAAGGATTTCATTTTACTTGGATCCACAATCAGCACCCATGGAAGCTACAGTCAAGAAATCAAATGATGCATTGCTTTGAAAAAATCTGCTGCAAAGACCTCCTTAATGTGTTAAAAAGCTAAGATGTCAGTTTGAGAATTTAGGTATGCCTGACCCAAGTCACGGTGTTTTCAACTGCCTTATACACACATGAAAGCTGGATGATAAATAAAGACTGAAGAATTGATGTCTTTGAATTATAGTTTTGGGGAAGAATATTAAGTATACCATGGACTGCCAGAAGAACAAACATCAAATCTGTCTTGGAAGAAGTACACCCATAATAGAAGCAAGGATGGTAAGACATCATTTCACATACTTTGGACATGTTATGGGGGGGACTAGTCCTTGGCGAAGGACATCATGCTTGGTAAAGTAGAGCGTCAGCAAAAAAGAGGAAGACACTCAACAAGATGGATCGACACAGTGGCTGCAAAAATGGGCTCAAGCATAACAATGATTACGAGGATGGCACAGGACTGGGCAGTGTTTCATTCTGTTGTACATGGGGTTGCTGTGAGTTGGCATCAGCTCGACAGCACCTAACAGCAATAGGCCTCCCTTAAGTTCCACCTTATCCCTCTTGTATTTTGATACATATTTTCTTCCTCAGATATTTTATCCATTGTTATGGATGGCTTCCTTTGTCAACCGTATGTTAATCATTTCAGTTTCTCTAATTTTAATCCAGTGTTCCTTCTATTACTCCAGTCTGCTTATAAAATTAACATCCTGAGAACAATTTCTTCCTCATGTTTCGATCTCTGCCAATGCCTCATGTCTTGAAAATGGCCACACAAACTACATTCTGTACACTCCATTGGGTACCATTCACATAGACTTCAAAGGGAATGTTGACTCCTGGAATTGTGCCTTATAGCAATCGTGATTCTTTCATTTACCCAAGATTACCACCATGCAAACAGACCTCAATTCTATCACCATTCATTCATTCATCCAGTTAGGAGTACCTGATATGGAGCCCAGGAAATGCATTCTGCAGCAGTCAGCTCCACTGCAAGACATCATAGAGCTGAGAAGGAGCAAAGAATGGATTTGAGGGCAAACAGTCCTCAGGCCAACACAATATCTTAGATTTATTAAGGAGCTGTATTTTTGCATGGATTAGATTGAGTTCCATGAAGAGATTTTATCAGGAGTTCAAAGAATTCTGAAATCATACTATGGCAACTTTCTAATTCCTCAAATGATTCCTATGTTGAATACAAAGGTGGCAAAGCAAAACAAAACCAGTAACCTGTTGCTGTTGAATCAATTTCTACTCATGGAGACCACATGTGTGTCCTAATAGAACTGTGCTCCATACAGTTTTCAATGGCTGATTTTTCAGAAGTAAATTACCAGGCCTTTCTTCTGAGGTGCCTCTGAGTGGCCTTGAACCTCCAAACTTTAAATTAGCATCTGAGCACATTAACTGTTTATATCACTTGGGAGCTCCTGAGACTTAGGTCAGGCCAGTATTTCTACTCTTCATAATCTGTAGGAAAAGTAAAGATGAGAGGGGTGACAGGCCCTGGCATTCTTCTCAGGATGGCCTGTACTAAGTGGAAAAGGAAGGAGCAATTGGGCCCATCCAGAGCAAGGTGTTGACCTTTTAGCCTTTTTAAAAGCTCAAAACAATCTTCAAGTCAATTGTCTACAAATTAGGCAAGTAAGGGAATTGCAGAGGATGTCTTTCTCTGTGCAGGGGAAAAGCAGTACAAAGACAAATGAGTCAGGGAGCCAGTCCCAAGGAAGCACGTGGATATACGTGAACGGAGGAAACCCATGTCATTGTTCCTATTTCTTTCACTGATACAGTGCTTGGTATGGATGTGATGTGTGGTTTAAAGAAGAGCATGCATACGTTAATTGATGTTATGAAAAAAAAGGAGGTAAAAGGTTTACTTCTCAAGATTTGTTCTTATGAAAGGATATTGATATGTGATGTGGTTTAGTCCGATTATAACCCAGAACTGGATACTTTTAATTTCTTAAATTATATGTTTTTCAACATTACTTAGAACAAACGTGTCTAGCACTTACTATCTGCATATATCATTCCAAAAATAACACAAACTATAGTGCTTTGTGCTGTTTCACGTGTGCTCTGTCATCTTGTCTTTGAACTCTTTATTGACTGGAATGCGAATAATGTAATATTTTGCCCTTTGTAGAAGTAAACTTAACCAACTTTAAAGAATATTGTTAATTATACATATATTAAATAAACATATATTAAACATGCATATATTAAATTTTGTGATTCTATTGTAATCAAGCCAAACAAATGACTGTATCATGGGCTAGCATTGCACTGAAGACAGAGAGAGTGTTCTGTATTGATTTAATTGATCATTGATGAGCATTTTGACAGCCGTTGACCTCCATTAGTGCACACAGTTTTCAGTCTGCCATTTTGGGAGTAGTGGCTCGGAAGTGAGAGCGCATCATCAGAACAAAGGGATTGTGATCTTTGAAAGAGTTCACAGTTTACGAAGTATTTTAATAATGCTCTTTTGTGAACCTCATCTCAATCTGATCAAGTTGTTAAAGCACTATCATTGACGTTTAACAAAAGAAAAACTCACTGATGTTAAGAACCTACCCCTGTTTACTCAGCTACTACACGTGGAGGTAAGATTCAGATTCATATTTCAGGGTTCTTTATTATCTGATCTTTCCAGGGTACCTGGCTATGTTCCTAACATTGGCAATTCCTGCCTGTTATTGTCCTCAAGGTTTACCCCCACCAGGAACAATTTACTTTCTCATTCTTTCATGAAAAGACCAGTATGGGAGGTGAAACCAGCTAGCATCAAAACAAATAATTATTAAACACAAAACTTGAGACCAGTTGTTGTTGTTGTTAGGTGCCGTCGAGTCAGTTCTGGCTCATAGCAGCCCTATGTACGGCAGAACAAGACACTGCCCAGTCCTGCACTGTGCTCACAATCATTATGTTTGAGCCCACTGTTGAAGCCACTGTGTCAATCCATCTTGTTGAGGGTCTTCCTCTTTTTCGTTAACCCCATACTTTACCAAGCATGATGTCCTTCTCCAGGGACGGATCTCTCCTGGTAACTTGTCCGAAGTATGTAAGATGTAGTCTTGCCATCCTTGCTTCTAAGGAGAATTCTGGTTGTACTCCTTCCAAGATAGATTTGTTCATTCTTTGGCAGTCCATGGTATATTCAATACTCTTCTCCGATACCACATTTCAAAGGCATCAATTCTTCTTCTGTCTTCCTTATTTATTGTTCAGCTTTCATATGCATATGATGCAATTGAAAATACCATGGCTTGGGCCAGGTGCACCTTAGTCTTCAAGATGACGTCTTTGCTTTTCAACACTTTCAAGAGGTCTTTTGCAGTAGATTTGCCTAACGCAATGAGTCTTTTGATTTCTTGACTGCTGCTTCCATGGCTGTTGATTGTGGAGCCAAGAAAAATGAAATCCTTGACAACTTCAATCTTTTCTCCGTTTATCATGAGGTAGCTTATTGGTCCAGTTATGAGGATTTTTGTGTCTTTATGTTGAGGTGCAATCCGTACTGAAGGCTATGGTCTTTGATTCTTCATCAGCAAGTGCTTCAAGTCCTCTTCGCTTTCAGCAAGCAAGGTTGTGTCATCTGCATAACGCGGGTTGTTAATGAGTCTTCCACCAGGCCTGATGTCCCATTCTTTTTCACATTGCCTAGGTTCTCGGATTTTTTGTTCAGCATACAGATTGAATAGGTATGGTGAAAGGATACAACTCTGATGCACACCTTTCCTAACTTTAAACCATGCAGTATCCCCTTGTTCTTTCAAAACAATTGCCTCTTGATCTATATACAACTTTCTCATGAGCACAATTAAGTGTTCTGGAATTCCCATTCTTTGCAATGTTATCCATAATTTATTATGATCCAGACAGTCGAATGCCTTTGCATAGTCAATAAAACACAGGTAAACAACTTTCTGGTATTTTCTGCTTTCAGCCAAGATCCATCTGATATCAGTAACGATATCCCTGGTTCTACTTCCTTTTCTGAATCCAGCCTGAATTTCGGGCATTTCCCTGTTGATATACTGCTGCAGCCGCTTTTGAATGGTCTTCAGCAAAATTTACTTGCATGTGATATTAATGATATTGTTCCATAATTCCATATTTGGCTGGATCCCCCACCTGTCTGTCAGCTTGTTGTACTGTGGGGGCTTGTGTGTTGCTGTGATACTGGAAGCCATGCCACTGGTATTCAGATACCAGCAGGGTCACCCATGGCAGACAGATTTCAGCTGAGCTTCCAAACTAAGGCAGACTAGGAAGAAGGACCCGGCAGCCTACTTCTGAAAAGAATTAGCCAGTGAAAACCTTATGAATAGCAGAGGAACACTGTCTGATATGGTGCCAGAAGATAAGCTCCCCCAGGTTGGAAGGTACTCAAAATATGATTCGGGAAGAGCTGCCTCTTCAAAGCAGAGTTGACCTTAATGACTTGGATGGAGTCAAGCTGATGTGGCATGAGTCAAAATGAGAAAAAATAGCTGCAAACATCCATTAGTAATCAGAATGTGGAATGTAGGAAGTATGACTCTAGGAAAATTGGAAATTGTCAAAGTAAAATGGGATGCATAAACATCGATATCCTAGGCACTGGTGAGCTGAAATGGACTGGTATTGGCTGTTTTGAATGGGAGAATCATATGGTCTACTATGCCCAGAATGACAACTTGAAGAGGAATAGCATTGTATTCATGGTCAAAAAGAACATTTCAAAATCTATCCTGAGACCAATTAAAAAAAAAAAAATAGCAGGGAATATTCAAGGTTTTTATTTTCTTCTGAGAAAGAGCTTTAGTAATTTCTAATAAGCAAAATAAAATATCCATCTAGTCCATCTGTAAATTCTCATATCTCATCATTTTTTTTTACCACAACTTTGGACTTCATTCTTCTAAATGGCATAACTGGTGCATTTCTGAGACAGTTGAGGAATGAGCCCTGAGGAGTAAGAAAGAATTTTTTAGGCCTCCCTCAGAGGATGAATCAATTGGAACCACAGAGAAAATTGAACTAGAGGCTAATTTTAACATGCCTCTATTTCTTTCCACAACTCCAGACTGAGAAGTAACTGGTAGCAAGCTCTCCGTCTGTTTTGCCCTTCCCTTGGTGTGGTACTTCTACGTATGATCCTTGGACCACTGCAAAAAACAAAACAACCCAGTTGCTGTGGAGCTGATTCCAACTCATGGTGACCCCATGTGTGTCAGAGTAGAACTGTGCTCCATAGAGTTTTCAATGGCTGATTTTTCCAAAGTAGATCACTAGGCCTTTCTTCTGAGGTACCTTTGGGTAGACTCAAACCTCCAACCTTTTGGTCGGCAGCTGAGCACTTTAACCGTCTGTACCACTCAGGGACCGCTGGACTACTGTAGGTACTTGTAAAATGCACAGATTGCTGAGGTTAACTTTGTATTGACTGATTCAGAATTTCTAGGTTAAGGTATATGATTTTTATCCGCACTTAAGTCAGAAATACTGCCAGAGAGAGACTAACCTGTGTATGCAGCAATAAATCTTTTTTTTTTTTTTTTTGAAGAACTAGTTTGCCAAGTGTATTTTAAACTTTTGGGACTTTTCTGTATCACATATTAGAAAGAATCAAAATTAATGAAGATTTGCTTCTTGGGGCACATAGCATTTTGTCTTGGAGGAGTTGAAGTATCAAGTAGTTTCTTGTTGATGGCAGGAAAACACATGAGGTTGAGAGATGAATGGACTAAAGGACATACCAGCAATTTTTAACCACATAAATTATTACTTTCTATTTAATCTCTTTAATCTGAATATTCTTGGATGAAGAAGCAACTATATCCTTTGTCAGGACTGTTAATTCCTAACTGTATCTGTGTGTATGGGGCTTGTATTTGATGCATTTGGAAAAGAAATTAACACCTAAGTCAACAATCTTCAAACAATTTCCAGTGGGAATTGAACACTTTTAAAGTCTTCAAATGGCAAATGTTGCTTAACCATCAGCTATGTAGAGACTAGGAAGAAAGCAAAAAAGAGAAAGTTGAGAAACACTATGAAATGTTAAGTTATAGTACAACTCCACCCAATGGACTTCTGTTGAATTTCACTTGTGTTGAGAAACACTATATATACTAAATGCCATCTGAATTTATATTTAACTGATCACAGTTACATAAAAATTAAAGAATTAGAGATATGGATAGAGAAAGGACTGGAAGAAAATACATCCAGATATAAACAGCTTAAATATTCTGTGGAAAACCTGAAATTACTATATTTTCTATTTTTAAAATATTTCCACACTTTCTAATATGTATTTAATATGTGTATAAACATATATGTTTATTGACACTTTTCACTATGAAGTTTATAAATGTATATTTATATTTATGGGTGTATATGTGTATATGTACATATGCATAAATATACATATATAAACTTTATAGTGAAAAAGGTCAATAAACATCATCTAAAAAAAAGAAGGGATATTTTACAAAGTGCTGAAAGGCAGTTTTTTTAGATTGTCTACACCATAAAAAGGTTATGCTACTTAGCTTTTGTATCATGTTTTTAATTGGTTGTGACTTGTAATCCAATAGTTCAATAAAAACAGAAGTGAGATAATTGCATTTTACTTCCACCTTTTCCATTAACTTGGTTTGCTATTATAGGCAAATGATTTAATATTTCAACTTCAGTTTCCTCTTCAGTAAAATGAGGACAAAGGCATTAGCACTTTTTTTTTTAACATCGAGAATTAATTGAAGCAATGACTGGAAAGAATTGCAAGTACATGAAGAAAATATTCATTAATATTCTCTGCAAGATAATATCATTACTTTTTTTCTTGGAGCAGTTTAGAAGTTCTAGCAATCAATTTTTGAAAAATACACCTAGATAAGTAATTCTTAAAAAAAACAAACAACATTGTTATAAAATCTATAAAAGTAAAGAAAAGCGGCAATAGAGTGTTTTTTAGTTGAACATAGGAAATATTTAGATAAGCTTCATGAATCAGTTAAGGATAAGCATGAATCTCAGTTTCTAAAAAAAAAAAGTTCCAAATGCAGTGGCTTAAATAAAGTAGAAGTTAATTTTTCCCTTTATGTAACAGTCTTTCTGGAGGTGGACAGTCCAGACTGGCAGGGAGACTGTGTCACATTCCATCGGCAAGAATTTAGTCCTATGGTATGGCCACACCTAACTGCAGGTTGGTCTCGGACATGTAATCCTTATATTGTCAACTGTGTTACCAAAAAAGGAATAAAACAATTTTCTGTTTTGTTTTAAGCTTAATAGCATTTGCCATAGTTTATACTGACAGTTTGATCTCTGAAAACAGAGAAATTATTCTATCATTAGATGGAAACCATATCTATGTGTACTCTCTAGTTGACCTTATCCCATCTGATGGCTTTATTTTCCATCCACAAGCTGATGTCCAAATTTATATTTCCGGCTTTAATCTCTGCCTGAATTCCAGATTGGTATAGTGAACATGCTCTACACCCATGCACTTGGATGTCTCACATCTCAAGTGTAACATGTCAATGAAATGTCTCCTAACAGGTAAATGTATAAACGAATTGTGGATGTATATCCAATGGAATGGTCCTCAGACACAAAACAGAACAAACTCCTGATACTCATATCAACACGGATAAATCTCAAAAACATTATGCTGAGTGAAAGAAGCCTTACAGAAAAGAGTACATACTGTATAATTCCATTTATGAAAATTTCTAAAATGGCCAAAATTATTCCACAATGGCAGAGGACAGATTAGTAGTGGTTGCCAGGGGCTGCAAATGGGTGGGGATATTGACTGTAAGGGGGAAACAGGAAATTTTTTGGAATGACATAGACTTCTATATCTTGATTGTAGTGGTGGTTACACAGGTATATAGATTTATCAAAAACTATTGAACTATAAACTTCAAATGGGTATAATTTATTATATGTAAATTAGACCTCAATAAAACTGATTAAAAGAAAAGATGGCCTTGAAATAAGATAACAACTAAAAATTAATTGGTTTGAAAACAGGTAAATTCTAGAAATAGGAATTAAAATGAATAGTCATTACAAAATATGTTTGAGCTCGCTATAAAAAATGCAAATTAGAAAGATAAAATTTTCACATATCAATTATTAAAACAAGGAAAGGTTTGTACCTTCCCTTTCTTCCCTTCTTCTTTGAATCTCACTGGATTGAGTATTGGCTTGACTGCAGGAGCTCAGTCCATCATCTTAGACCATTAACTGAAGATCGTTTAGAAAGGCAGGGCAAAAAATAGAAGGAACCTGTGTCCCTTGGGTCTCTTATGGAGGCACCATCACAGTTCTTGATTGCTGTTGTTAGGTGCCGTCGAGTTGGTTCCAACTCATAGTGACCCTATGCACAACAGAATGAAACACTGCCCAGTCCTGCGCTATCCTTATAATCCTTGTTATGCTTGAGCTCCTTGTTGTAGCCACTGTGTCAATCCACCTCATTGAGGGTCTTCCTCTTTTCCGCTTACCCTGTATGTTGCCAAGCATGATGTCCTTCTCCAAGGACTGATCCCTCCTGACACATGTCCAAAGTATGTAAGACACAGTCTCGCCATCCTTGCCTCTAAGGAGCATTCTGGCTGTACTTCTTCCAAGACAGATTTGTTCGTTCTTTTGGCAGTTCATGGTATATTCAATATTCTATGCCAACGCCACAATTCAAAGGTGTCAATTCTTCTTCAGTCTTCTTTATTCATTGTTTGGCTTTCATATGCATATGATGCGATTGAAAATACCATGGCTTGGGTAAGGCACACCTTAGTCTTCAAGGCGACATCTTTGCTCTTCAGCACTTCAAAGAGGTCCTTTGCAGCAGATTTACCCAATGCAATGTGTCTCTTGATTTCTTGACTGCCGCTTCCATGGCTGTTGATTGTGGATCCAAGTTAAATGAAATCCTTGACATCTTCAATCTTTTCTCCGTTTATCATGATGTTGCTCATTGGTCCAGTTGTGAGGATTTTTGTTTTTATGTTGAGGTGCAATCCATACTGAAGGCTGTGGTCTTTGATCTTCATTAGTAAGTCCTTCAAGTCCTTTTCACTTTCAGCAGCAAGATTGTATCATCTGTATAACACAGGTTATTAATGAGTCTTCCTCCAATCCTGATGCCCTGTCCTTCTTCATATGGTCCAGCTTCTTGTATTATTTGTTCAGCATACAGATTGAATAGGTATGGTGAAAGACAGTTCTTGATAAGTGAGAGAAATCAATGTTTTTCTTATTTAAGCTACTGCTGGGTCTTATTAGATCACCATCCTGCATCTTACTACAATCACTAAGTCTTTAATACAATTGCTTAGTGATTGTCTTGCTTGGATTAGCCTTTTCACTGGTCTCTTTGTTACATTTTGTTCCCCCTATGTCCAATCTCCTCTGGCAGTCAAAGTAGTCTTTTAAAAATATAAATCATTTACTACTCCTCTACTCAAAATTCTTTCATAATTTCCTATGTAATTGGAATAGGATCCAAACTCCTTACCTTGGTCTTTATTGCATATCTTCCTGCCTGCTTCTCCAGACATACAACCTAAATTGTTCCTCTTATTTGGAACATTTAAACCACACTCTCATTTTTTCCATTTCAGGACCTTGATGTTCTTCTTCCAGAAACATTCCATATTTCCCATAGCTGATTCCTTATCCCATCATAGGCTCATTGAAATGATCATTTCCTCAGAGAGGTTGTCTCTGACTATGCTATCTAGAATAGGAACCCACCCCAGGAAATTGCCTAGCCCATTAGCCTGTTTGGTGTCTCTTCATTGAACAAACAAAAGTTGGCTTATGAGTATATCATATTTTTCTCTCCACTAAAACATGAGCTTAATGAGAACAAAACGTTCGTCTATTTTGTTCAAGGTGATATTCTCAAAACAATACTTGGTATTTGGTATGTACCCAATAATATGTACTAAATAAATAAATGTTTTCTAACTCAGTGTATTTTGCATCTTGTTGTTGTTGTTGTTGAATCCAAAAAAAATTTTTTTTTAATTTTGTTGTTGGGAATATACACAGCAAAACATACCAATTTTAAAATTCTATTATTTTTACATTTACAATTCAGTGACATTGATTACATTCTTCAAGTAGTACATCCATTCTCATCCTCCTTTGCAGAATCATTCCTCCCCCATTAATATAAACTCATTGCCCAGTAAAGTCCCTATCTAATCTTTCTAGTTGCTGTTGTCACTTTGACTCCATGTAGATGGCTCTTAAAAGACATTCAAGGTAGACATTTTTCACTAATTAAGCTAGATTACTGTTTGGTTTTAAGAAGACTTCAGGGGATATTTTTGGTTGAAGGTTTAAAGATCATCTCAGGGAAAGAGTTTCAGGGGTTCATCCAGCCTCCATGGCTCCAGAAACTCTGCAGTGCATGAGAATTTGAAATTCTGCTCTGCGTTTTCCTCCTTTTGATCAGGTTTCTTCTACAGAATCTTTGACGAAAATGTTCAGTTATGGTAGTCAGGCACCATTCATTTCTTCTGGTTTCAGGATGAAGAAGGCAGTTGTTCATGGAGACAGTTAGTCACACATTCCATATCTTCCTCCTATTCCTGACTCTCCTTTCTCTGTCACTTCAGATGAATAGAGACCAATTACCATGCCTTGGATAGCTGCATGAAAGCTTTTAAGACCCCAGGTAGGAGGTAGAACAGAAGCATTGAACACGTTATTAGGCCAATTAACTGGAATGTCTCATGAAACCACAGCCCTAAACCTCTAAACCAAAGAACTAAATCCCATGAGGTGTTCGGTTGTACTCAGCTGCTACTTTTTTTTTTTTTTGTCATTGAATCATTTTTTGTACTACCTCAGACACATAAATCCTGAGGGTCATCTTTCATTCCTCAAAATCTCATCTAATGAATTCCAGTTTCACAGATGATTTTTTCTATATGATAAATATTGGATCTTTTCTTCTTTCTTCTACCCTGGTCTAACCTACTAGTGGCTCCTAGGCTACAGCTATAGCCTCTCCATTGGTCTCCCCTTTGCCAACATTATTTGACTCTTACATTTTTTCTTCATTCCTTAGTTGCATTCCCCCAAACTATCTTGGGGTTTGTCTTAGCCATCTAGTGTTGCTATAACAGAAATAGCACAAGTGGATGGCTTTAACAAAGAGAAGTTTATTCTCTCACAGTCTACTAGGTTACAAGTCCAAATTCAGGGAGTCAGCTCCAGGGGAAGGCTTTCTGTCTCTGTCGGCTCTGGAGGAAGGTCCTTGTCATGGTTCTTCCCTCGGTCTGGGAGCATCTCAGCATAGGAACCTCAGGTCCAAAGGATGAGCTGTGCTCCTAGTGCTGCTGTCTTGGTGATATGAGGTCTCCATGTTTCTCTGCTCCCTCCTCTCTTTTATATCACAAAAGAGATCGGCTTAAACACTATCAAATCTTGTATATATCATCAATATAACTGTCACTAATCCATCTCATTACGTCATAGTGATAGGGTTTACAACACATAGGGAAATCACATCAGATGGCAAAAATAGTACACAATCATATGATGCCAGGAACCATGATCTAGCCAAGTTAACAGATATTTTTGTGGGATATAATTCAATCCACCCCCACATGTCTGTCAGTTTGTCGTACTGTGGGGGCTTGCATGTTGCTGTGATGATGGAAGCTGTGCCACTGGTATTCAGATACCAGCAGGGTCGCCCATGGAGGACAGGTTTCAGCTGAGCTTCCAGACTAAGACAGACTAGGAAGAAAGACCTGGCAGTCTGCTTCTGAAAAGCATTAGCCAGTGAAAACCTTATGAATAGCAGCAGAACATTGTCTGATATAGTGCTGGAAGACGAGCCACCCAGGTTGGAAGGCACTCAAAAGATGACTGGGGAAGAGCTGCCTCCTCAAAGTACAGTCGACGTTAATGACGTGGATGGAGTAAAGCTTTCGGGACCTTCATTTGCTGATGTGGCATGATTCAAAATGAGAAGAAACAGCTGCAAACATTCATTAATAATCGGACCCTGGACAGTATGAAGTATGAATCTAGAAAAATTGGAAATCGTCAAAAATGAAATGGAACACATAAACATCGATATCCTAGGCATTAGTGAGCTACATGGACTGGTATTGGCCATTTTGAATTGGACAATCATATCGTCTACCATGCTGGGAATGACAACTTGAAGAGAAGAGGTGTTGCATTCATCGTCAAAAAGAATGTTTCAAGATCTATCCTAAAGTACAACGCTGTCAGTGACAGGATAATATCCATATGCCTGCAAGGAAGACCAGTTAATACGACCATTATTCAAATTTATGCACCAACCACTAGGGCCAAAGATGAAGAAATAGAAGATTTTTATCACCTGCTGCAGTCTGAAATTGATCGAACGTGCAACCAAGATGCATTGATAATTACTGGTGATTGGAATGCGAAAGTTGGAAACAAAGAAGAAGGATCGGTAGTTGGAAAATGTGGCCTTGGTGATAGAAACAATGCTGGAGATCGAATGATAGAATTTTGCAAGACCAACGACTTCTTCATTGCAAATACCTTCTTTCACCAACATAAACGGCGACTATACACATGGACCTCACCAGATGGAACACACAGAAATCAAATTGACTACATCTGTGGAAAGAGATGATGGAAAAGCTCAATATCATCAGTCAGAACAAGACCAGGGGCCGACTGTGGAACAGACCATCAATTGCTCATATGAAAGTTCAAACTGAAACTGAAGAAAATCAGAGCAAGCCCACAAGAGCCAAAATATGACCTTGAATATATCCCACCTGAATTTAGAGACCATCTCAAGAATAGATTTGATGCATTGAACACTAGTGACCGAAGACCAGACGAGTTGTGGAATGACATCAAGGACATCATCCATGAAGAAAGCAAGAGGTCACTGAAAAGACAGGAAAGACAGAAAAGATCAAGATGGATGTCAGAGGAGACTCTAAAACTTGCTCTTGAACGTTGAGCAGCTAAAGCAAAAGGAAGAATTGATGAAGTAAAAGAGCTGAACAGAAAATTTCAAAGGGCCTCTCCAGAAGACAAAGTAAAGTATTATAATGACATGTGCAAAGAGCTGGAGATGGAAAACCAAAAGGGAAGAACACGCTCAGCATTTCTCAAACTGAAAGAACTGAAGAAAAAATTCAAGCCTCGAGTTGCAATAGTGAAGCATTCCATGGGGAAAATATTGAATGACACAGGAAGCGTCAAAAGAAGACGGAAAGAATACACAGAGTCATTATACCAAAAAGAATTAGTCGATATTCAACCATTTCAAGAGGTGGCATATGATCAGGAACTGATGGTACTGAAGGAAGAAGTCCAAGCTGCTCTGAAGGCACTGGTGAAAAACAAGGCTCCAGGAATTGATGGAATATCAATTGAGATGTTTCAACAAACAGATGCAGCGCTGGAGGTGCTCAATTGTCTATGCCCAAAAATATGGAAGACAGCTTCCTGGCCAACTGACTGGAAGAGATCCATATTTATGCCTATTACTAAGAAAGGTGATCCAACTGAATGTGGAAATTATAGAACAATATCATTATTATCACATGCAAGGAAAATTTTGCTGAAGATCATTCAAAAACGGCTGTAGCAGTATATCTACAGGTAACTGCCAGAAATTCAGGCTGGTTTCAGAAGAGGACGTGGAACCAGGGATATCATTGCTGGTATCAGGTGGATCCTGGCTGAAAGCAGAGAATACCAGAAGGATGTTTACGTGTGTTTTATTGACTATGCAAAGGCATTCGACTATGTGGATCATGAATAAACTATGGATAACATTGCGAAGAATGGGAATTCTGGAACACTTAACTGTGCTCATGAGGAACCTTTACATAGATCAAGAGGCAGTTGTTGGGACATAACAAGGGGATACTGACTGGTTTAAAGTCAGGAAAGGTGTGTGTCAGGGTTGTGTTCTTTCACCATACCTATTCAATCTGTATGCTGAACAAATAATCCAAGAAGCTGGACTATATGAAGAAGAACGGGGCATCAGGATTGGAGGAAAACTCATTAACAACCTGTGTTCATGAGTCTGTTTCAGCAACCTTGCTTGCTGAAAGTGAAGAGGACTTGAAGCACTTACTAATGAAGATCAAAGACCACAGCCTTCAGTATGGATTGCACCTCAACATAAAGAAAACAAAAATCTTCACAACTGGACCAATGAGCAACATCATGATAAATGAGGAAAAGACTGAAGTTGTCAAGGATTTCATTTTACTTGGATCCACAATCAATAGCCATGGAAGCAGCAGTCAAGAAATCAAGAGACACATTGCATTGGGTGAATCTGTTGCAAAGGACCTCTTTAAAGTGTTGAAGAGCAAAGATGTCATCCTGAAGACTAAGGTGCGCCTGATCCAAGCCATCGTATTTTCAATCGCATCATATGCATGTGAAAGCTGGACAATGAATAAGGAAGACCGAAGAAGAGTTTACGCCCTTGAATTGTGGTGTTGGCGAAGAATATTGAATATACCATAGACTGCCAAAAGAAGGAACAAATCTGTCTTGGAAGAAGTGCGTCCTGAATGCTCCTTAGGGGCAAGGATGGCGAGACTGCATTTTACGTACTTTGGACATGTTGTCAGGAGGGATCAGTCCCTGGAGAAGGGCATCATGCTTGGCAGAGTACAGGGTCAGCGGAAAAGAGGAAGACCCTCAACGAGGTGGCTGGACACAGTGGCTGCAACAATGAGCTCAAGCATAATGACTGTAAGGATGGCGCAGGATCGGGCAGTGCTTCATTCTGTGGTGCATAGGGTCTCTCTGAGTCGGAACCAACTCCACAGCACCTAACAACAACAACGATTCAATCCATGACAGGGTTCCTACTCAACCAACCTGGGCCAAACCTAGATAAGACATCCCTTATGCTAGGAAGCCTTTCTTGGGCCTCAACTGTTGGGTAGCATCTTCCCTCTGCGCTTCCACAGTATTATGTATCCACACAGTTTAACAGCTATTATTCTGAATTCTTGTCTGTATTGTCCATCTAATCTATTTTTTTCCACAAGGACAGGGCACTCATATGTCTTGTTCATGGTGGTAGCCACTGTCTATTAGAACGTCCAGAAAAAAAGCCACTACCTTCACTGTAGCTAGCTGGACTACACACATTACGACTTTCTGAATTAATGTGAAGATTAGTATACAAGTGATATCACCTCACAGTGGGCATGAGAATGGTAAATCTGGGTTGTTCTATAGCAGAAAGAGTTGTGACAGCTCCTTTGAAATGTTTTGGGAGAACTTATGAAAAAGATAAGTCTGTTATAAAATGTTTTCAAAAGTTTGATGAAAAAGCTGCCCTTGGGGATCAGAACTCCAGGAGAATAAAGTTGATGAAAGAAAATTACCGTTAGACATCTCACGTCAAAAAAACCTTGTAATTCTTGTTTTGTGCCTCCCAGTTTGAGTGCATAAGAGAAAAATGCAAATTTTCCAAGTGAAGTACAGTTAACAGTGCATAAATCTCAAGAAGACAGTAGGATACACTTATTAAAACTTGGCAAGGATCAGAAATGAACGACTTTTTCTCTGAAATGCCAGCTTTTTTCTTTTTAAGATTAGCTTTTCCCTAAAGCCACATCAATTATAAATAATTGTGTGCTAGCAAAACTGGCACAGTTAAACTCAAAGCAAATAAACTAAGAAATTAAATTGATTAAAAAATAAACAAAAGATTTTTTCTTTTATTTTTTGGAAGTGACTTTAAAAGCATGCCAGAGTGACCTTCCTATCTGTCTATGTAGGAATATTAATATAAAATTATGGCAGACATAGATTAATGCTGTACTGTTTAAAAATATTCTCTGGGAATCTGTAGTTTGGACTTGACTCATAAAGTTGCTTTATACAGTGATTTCCATGGTAGTCACCTCAGTCAAGGGTTTTTGTTTTCCACAACAGATACCAACCGATGCTAGTTTAAGCAACAAAAGTTTAAGCAAAAAGGGTTTGTTTTAAGGATATAGATGTGTATAACGGAATCCAAGGGCTTGGATGCAGTGAGTCCTCAGGAAAGGGGAAGCTTTCAGAAAATCTGTCTCTCATCTTTGCTTCCCTCCCTCCCTGCTTCTTCCCTCTTTCCTCCCTCCCTTCTTTTCTTCCTTATCTCTCTTTTTCTGGTCCAAATAACAGAATATTGTTACCTCAAGAGTCTTTCTCTATCTCAGTCTCAATTCCATATTCTCACAAGAGAGAATCTGACTGGTCCAGTTTGGACTTTTGTCCAATAAATCATTACAAATGTAGGCTGGGTGATGCAGTAAAACATGGCTGCCAAGCCTCATAGATTGTTGTCAGGCAAAGGTAGGGGGATGAGGGGCAGCTTATTGTAGCCCATCATAGTTTTTTTTATCAATCCTGGGATTGAACCAAGAAATACTAACCTTATATTAAATTAGAGGCGATAGTGAAAAACCAAAGAAAATATTGTAACTATTCTCAAAAAGAGGAAGGCCCTGAGTGAGACGGATTGACACGGTGGCTGCAACAATGGGCTCAAGCATAACAATGATTATGAGGATCTCACAGGACTGGGCCGTGTTTCATTCTGTTGTGCATGGGGCCTCTATGAGTCAGAACCAACTAAATAGCACCTAACAGCAGTGAGTCTATGAATGGCCCAGAAAGGAACCAGAGATCACATTAATAAATTCTTTGGGATTGTCAGTCTTATTGCTGGGAAAAAAAAAATTACAAGTATGGTTTTCTTACTGGGTCTATTTTAGGAATGCCCGATAAATATCCCTCTCAAAACCATCCCCTTTGTAATTTTTACCACGGCTCTCTGGACAATTTCAACTATTCCTTTAGCTTCAGTTACTACCTATATGCTGATGACACTCTGATATGTATGACCATTCCCCATCACTCTTCCAATAATGAGACCTGTATTTTATGTTTTATTGATTCCTACTGTTTTCTGCTTGGATGTGTCATAAGTATCTCAAAAATAAAAACTCAAAAACTGAATGCGTTTCTGTCCCACCTTCTCTGTAAGCCTGTTTACCCTCCTGTTATTCCTGGGTTGGTTATACACATCATCTACTGAGTTACCAAGCTACCAAATCTAGGGGCCATAACTCTGCTCCCTATACCTCGCCAGCCATATTTCTTTTGTCTCCAACACCTGTTGGGAGTTTACAAAATTCCCTTAAATCTATTCCAGTTGGCCTGTGCCCTCTGCTCTGATTTAGTGCAGATTCATCCTTTCTATTGTGGACTAATGCAACTGTATTTTTAACTTGTCCCTTTGCCTCTGTATTCTCCTTTTGCTCTATCTTCACATTGCCAACAGAATTACCCTTTAAAGATGCAGCTACTGTAAGCATGCTGAGATTATCATTCTTCTGCTTTAAAACAATTCAGGGTTGTCATTGTCAACAGGCTAATGTCTGAAGTGCTTTTTAATTTGACTCCAACACAGCTTTTCATCCTCATGCTCCTGCTGCATATGCAATATGTGAACCACCAAGAAATTCTGGTTATGCCACAAACATGCTCCCATACTTTTTTAGCATAGCACTTGATGCATCGCATAATAATTATCTGTAAAGCTCTTACTTCTCTTAATAGCTAGTGAGTTCCTCAAGGGCAGGTGCAATTTTTGTTCACCTTTGTATCCATTTTTGGGCAGTGCCTAAGTAGAGCGGGTGTTGAATAAGTGTTGATTAAAAAAAGCTATCCCATTCAAAAAGCTTATAAGTTTATTTTTCAGCTGAGAAGAAACTGCACATTACAGGAATTGAAAAATTATCATATGCCCTGATGATTTTTGTCCAGCTGTGAAACATCAATAATAATTGCCTTGTGTTATGGAAATTTATTTGCTGAAAAATTCTGTGTCATGGATGACAGCCAGAAATTACAATACTGAAAAAAAAATTGTAAAAGGACAATGTCACCTCATACTCATAAGTTTCTTCTTTTTCCTTCTTTAAGTTTAGCCCTTGAGATACATTTTAATATATTTATATTATACTAATTTAGATCTTTGATATATCTTTTTGTGATTTTATGTTGTCTCTAAAGCTCAGCTATCCTTGACAATTTGAAAAACTCCATCCACATGTAATAGGATATGATAATCAGTGTCTTCTAAGGCATGAAGAAAATAGATGGTCCATTTAAAAGTAAGGCCACCTTGCATAACTTATCAAAAGCAGATCGTAGAAAACAGGGTTTGCAATCCTGGGCTGACCACTAATTTCTGCCTGTGAAAAAGTTTGAAAGGTCGAGAAGTTTGAAAGTGTGCTTCTGGAAATCTTCTGGTATGCTATGTGTCTCATTTCTCTCCAAGGAGGGAGGGCTTGGTACTATCAAAATACAATTTTTAATAGTTAGAAACATGATGTCCAGTAGGTATAGAATATACATGTGTCAAGATTTATTTAATTTATTAAGGGGGCATCAGAATGGTAAAGCTGACTTAGAGAAAATTAAATAGGCTTGTATACATGTTGTTGTTAGGTGCTGTTTGGTTGGCTCCAACTCACAATCAGCACCATATACAACAGAAAGAAACACTGCCCAGTCCTGCACCATCCTCATAATCTTTGTTATGCTTGAGCTCATTGTTGCAGCCACTGTGTTAATCCATCTCGTTGAGGGTCTTACTGTTTTTTCACGGACCCTCCACTTTACCAAGCATGATGTCCTTCTCCAGGGACTGATGCTTCCTGATAACATGTCCAAAGCACATGAGTTGAAGCCTCCCCATTCTCCCCAACCTCACTTCTAAGGAGCATTCTGACTGTTCTTCCGAGACAGATTTGTTCGTTCTTCTGGCAGTCCATGGTATATTCAATATTTTTCACGAACACCATAATTCGAAGGTATCAATTCTTCTTCATTCTTCCTTTTTCATTGTCCAGCTTTCACAAGCACATGAAGGGATTGAAAACACCATGGCTTGGGTCAGGCATACCGTAGCCCTCAAGGTTACGTCCTGCTTTTTAACAGTCTAAAGAGATCTATCGCAGCAGATTAGCCCAATGCAATGCATTTGATTTCTTGACTGTTACTGCCATGGGCATTGATTGTGGACCCAAGTAAAATGAAATCCTTGACAACTTCAGTCTTTTCTGCATTTATCACAATGTTGGTTATTGGTCCAGTTGTGAGGATTTTTGTTTCCTTTATGTTGAGGTATAATCCATACTGAAGGCTGTAGTCTTTGATCTTCATCAGTAGCTGCTTCAAGTCCTCTTTACTTTTAGGGTTCACTTTTAGGGTTCATCTGCATATCACAGGTTGTTATGAGTCTTCTTTCAATCCTGATGCTGTGTTCATCTTCATACAGTCCAGCTTCTTGGATTATTTGCTCAGTTTACACATTGATAAGTACGGTGAAAGGATATAACCCTGATGCACACTTTTTCTGATTTTAAATCACTCAGTATCCCCTTGTTCTGTTTATATATAGCACTAAGAAAAAAACTTAGTATAAATTTTCTAGGCAAGATACACAAGTGGCTAATGTTCTACAATGAAATAAAACTAAAGGTCAGATTATTTGTACATATATCAGATAAAAAAAACTACACATTAACATGTAACTTCATAGAATCAGTGCTCCTGGTGGATTTGAACTGATAACCTTTTTTGGTTAGCAGCTGTAGCACTTAACCACTACACCACCAAGGTTTCCACTCTTATTGATGGTAAATAATAATTAACTAAAGGTGAACTTTCCTGGAGAATAAGATAAACTTTGGGTGTGCTCTTAACCAGTGCTCTAGTATGGCACTGAAAAGACATGCAATTGTTCCTCTGCCTTATTTTCAAGTTTTGAATGTTTCTTAAAAGTCCTTGGCTTTTACTTCAAGCCTACTGATATGGGTATCAGTGGGTTCCTGCAGTTGGGGACAGAGTAGACTGCTTTTTGACTCTCATCTGAAGAATTGGGAGGTGAAGAGTCAACCTGGCTGGTTACTCATGAGTGGGCCAGAGAGGGGCTGTGTTGGCTGTTCTGCACTCCCACAGTGTGATGGAGCTAAGTATGCAAGAGACATGGAACACATTCAAGGGCATGAGAAAGAGTGAGGGAATCATTTAAAATTCTTCCCAGAAGAACCACTGAGACTCAGGAGAGAGAAGCAAGAATTATCACCTGATGCCTAACACCAAACAAAACCCATTGCTTTCAACCTGATTCTGACTCATAGTGACCTAGGACAGAGTAGAATGGTCCCATAGGGTTTCCCAGGCTATAATCTTTATAAAAGCAGATCGCCACCTCTTTCTCCTGAAGAGAGGCTGGTAGATTTGAACTGCTGACCTTTCAGTTAGCAGCTAAGCACTTTAGCCACTGAGCCACCTTGGTTCCTACCTGATGCCTAGGGCTTAGTAAAAAAAAGGTTTGAGGAGAATGTATCACCTGCACTAGGGGAATGCAGGTAAGAGGTCTCCAATGGATGAGGTAGGGGTGGTCTCTGGAGAATGGGCGTCTTTAAATACCAGGCAGGCTCAGAGCCAGTCAAATTAGGGCTTTTCTCTCTTAGTTCTTATCCCTTCCTGTAATCATAACGTAGGCAGTTAATAAGACGGAAGGGAAAATGGGTAACGAGAAACAAGCCTGTCTCAACAGGTCCTTGATTTCAGGCTTCGTTGCTGTCAGCAGACCAAAGTGCTAGGAAAGGGAAATGCCTTAATGATAGATAACACCGGAAGTTCTGCGCATTATGTGGAACTGGGCATTTTTATTATTCACCTAAGAACTTTTATTACCTGTGAGTGACCATAAAAGTCAATGGACCTGCCACAGCTGTCCTCTAGGCAGCCCTACTAAGTACTTTTGAAGGGACAGGTCTATGGGAGAAAAAATAAATTGGGTCTGCTCAACAGAAATGTGTGTGTTTATATGTGTGTGTGTGTGTGTCTGTGAGTGTCTTTTTAAGCATGACCTTGTAGCTATCCTCTGAGTTCTGTAAATCTGAGCTCTTAATTTCCACATTGTGGGCAATTTTTATCTTTTTAAATTGAATATCCCTGGTTCAGAAAATTTGTGTTCAAAGCTTGTCTTCACAGTGGTACAATGAAGCGTGATTTTGCAAAACCTTTCGAGAATACTGTGCTCCTGATATAGATGTAGTAAACTATTTGCAAAATTGTTGGTGTGTCTGTTAAGTGCACTCGGCTTCGGCGGAGAGAATAACATCTCTCTAGAGGTGTCATTGTTTTTACATGCTTCATTTCATTTTGTTACTAATCACAGTTCTGAAAGACAGGCTCTTCATACTTCTCATTTTACTTTGTAACTTGGCATGGGCTTATTTTGGGCACTGTTTTGTTTTGCTTAACTGTATAGCTAAGGTATTTTTCTAAGTATAAGTAAGATAATGTTCTTTTAATGTTTTTGAAAGTTCTAGAAATATTTTATACATATTTTTGTGACTTTAGTTTTACTACTGACCTGGTAATTACATTGCTAGAATATTTTTTGAAGTAAAAAGTCCTGTACAAAGTGATGAGAGGTTTTATGCAAAATACCGCTATCCACTGGGGTAGATTTAAATTTTGTTTACTGTTCCCTCAGTCCGAAGCGTTCCACACACTAATTGCCTCGTGTTTTCCTCCCTTCCTGCATTCAAAGACTCCCTTGACAACCTTTTAAAAAAAAAAAAAATAGAGCCCTTAATTATTTTCTTATTCTGTTTTATTTTCCTTCATAGTACCCAAAATGGATTTATTTTTATATTTGTACCCCAATTAAAATAAGAGGGACTTCATTTTCTTCACTGCAAAATTTTTGGGACCTAGAACACTGGACTTTCAATAGACAAATGGAAGAATGAAGGGATGGATGCCAAAAATACTTTTCCTGGAAGTTTGAAGAGCATATACATCTGGGAGACATACTCCTGCACAAGAAAACTCTAGTAGTATTACACATCCATTGGAAGCTCATTGTTGTAACTGATTTAAAGGAAGGAATTGGTAAAGTAATGCCATGATCACTATGATAATCAACACTATGGCACCAATGAGCTTCCACATTGCTACCATTTATTAAGCATTTAACCATGGCCCCAGTGTGCTGCTTAAGACTTAATATACATTGCTTCATTTACTCATCTATGCTACGCCATGTGTGGGCCAGATGTCATTGTTATTCCATTTAAACAATGAAACTGTTCTTTGTTTTTCTTCTTTTTTTTTTTTTAACTTGCTCAAGGTTACACAGGAAGTGAGTGTGGCAGGACCAGGACTCGGACTCAGACTGGCCTGACTCCAAAGCCCAGCTCATAACCACAAGGCTATCATTTATACTGTATTTTTGCAAATAAAATGCCCATGTAAATAACGTGCCCACATGTATAATGTGCATAGCGCACCTGAAAAACAATGTGCTAGTGGGATGGTACCCTTGACAAAAAAAAAAAAAAAAAAAAAGCACATTATTTCCATAAATATGGTAATCTTATATAGTTGAACTGGCCAAGAAAAAACATTAGATGTTTTCTTAAATGGGGATTCGAAGGCACATTAATGTGGAAAGCAAAGGTATCTTTACTATAGTAGTTGAGGTTGTTAGTCTAGTAAAAGGATAGATGCAATGTGGCTAAACATAGAAGTTTATACAGTGACAGACTGCAGAGTTAACCACACATCCTACTTGCCATATACAAAGCAAATCTCAAAAACCACAGTAATTTGGAAATAAAAATAAGCTCATCATAGGTGCCTCTTTTTTTCGGAATAGAAAAGAGACATTGCAAAGTATGGGTTGAAATTGTATATCTATATTTAGGAGCCAAGGAGCCCTAGTGGCACAATGGCTGAGTGCTCAGTTGCTAACCAAAAGGTCAGTGGTTCAAACCCACCCAGTAGCTCCTCAGGAGAAAAGACCTGGAGATCTGCTCCAGCAAAGATTACAGCCTAGGAAAACCAATGGGTCAGTTCTATTCTGTCATATAGGGTTGCTATGAGTCAGAATTGACTCGATGGCAAACAACATTTAGGAGCCTGGGCAGCGCAACTGGTCTGTGATCTGCTGCTAAACAAAAGATTTCATTTATTCCTAGCCCTCTCAAGAGTCTATCTTTGTCTTTGGTTTTGGCAAGCTTGATTATACTTCTTGGTGACTTTCTTTTGGGATCTACCCTGTATGGGGTTTGTTGATCTTCTTGGGTACATATCTTCCAGAGGCTCCATGGAAGAAAGGCCTGATGATCTGCTTCTGTAAAGATCACAGCCAGAGGCGGGGCTGAGATGGTGGAACAGTCAGACATTTCCTGTCATCCCTCTTACAACCAAGACACAAAAATACAAGTGAATCGATTATATATAACAATCTAGGAGCCCTGATCATCAAAGACAAAGCTGAAGAGTGGGAATGAGTGGCAGAGGGAAGGAGAGGCAAAAGCAGTGAAGAAGTGCTAGTCGCGAGGTTTCCGGCACCCTGCAGGCTGGGTTAGCCAGTGCATGAAGGCTAAGGTGAGCAGTAGCATTCAGGACGTATCTCACCATGTTGAGTGTGTCCGGGCAGTGGCAAGCCAGCACAAGCCTCCAGGGCCAGGTGGACAGTGCTTGATCTGAGAAAGTAAAGTGTAAGTTTCTAAACTACTGCGTGGGGTCAAAATAACCCCTCTCCCTCCAGGAATTTCACTGCAGAGAAGTGCCTCTTTCCCCTAACCTACCCCCCAGCCCACTCCCCTCCGACACAAGTCCAGCAGTATTCCACAACTGCCACGCCCCCCAAAAAATGAACTCAGGGCAGATGAGGAGCTCTTGCCTCTTTGCCAAGGCACTGGCATAAGGGGTTCATGAACTGGCAGTACCCTTTACCCCTGTTTAGGCTTGTGTGAGCCTATTCAACACTGCATGCCCTCATTAACAAAAAAAAAAAAACCAACCCCAGTGCCGTCGAGTCGATTCTGACTCATAGTGACCCTATAGGACAGAGTAGCACTGCCCCATAGAGTTTCCGAGGAGTGCCTTGTGGATTTGAACTGCCGACCCTTTGGTTAGCAGCCATAGCACTTAACCACTACACCACCAGGGTTTTCACGCCCTCATTAGCAGGGCATAAACCTGAAGCCTGTTTTCAAGTGCAGCAGCCAACGGGTAGCTGCAGGTTTGTGACATTTGACACAGCTCTGCTCATTAATCAGGGACCTCACCCATCCACATCAGGGGCTGGAGGGCTGGTGGTATCACCTACTCCATCTAGCCACCCACAACAAGGGTCTGAGAATAAGTGGTGCCTCCCAGTCCCTCTAGCCAACAGCATTGGGTGCCCAATGACCAGCTGCAATACCACCTACCTAAGAGCTCTAGGGAACAGGCACAAGCCCTCTACCAAGGCACCTGGGGGCAGCCATCAGCCCCCTGCCTTGCTCCACACATAGCCCCTTACTGCAGCTAGATACTTGTACCTGCTATGAACATCCCTAAGCAGTCCTGTCTGTCTAGGACTATAGATAAGAGTCTGTACCACACACTCGGTGATCAAAGACCTGGACACCTGTGCCACATCCACACAAAAAAGGTGAACAGACTCCTGGGCTCACACACCTAGTAGCTGCTCCAACCACTGGGAGACAGGAAGTGAAAGCCTCAAAGACACCAATAACCAAAGTAGGTCATATGTCCAGCATAATTTGGCATATCAAAACAAAACAAAAAGCTAAGATACAGTAAATGAACATACAATAAATAAATAAATAAATAACTTATTGATGGCTCAGAGACAACAGTCAATATTGAATCACATAAAGAAGTAAGTCAAGATGGCTCTAGCAAGCAACCAAAATAAAGAACTAGGAAACCTTCTGGAGGAAGATAATGTCATGGAATTACTGGAGATAGAATTCAAAAGATTAATATACAGAACTCTCCAAGGCATCAGGAAGGAAATCAGACAAAACTCAGACTAAGCCAAGGAACACACAGACAAAGCAATAGAGGAGTTTGGACAATCAATACAAGAACAGAACAACAAATTTAACAGGCTACTAGAAACAATAGAAAGACAGCAACTAGAAATCAAAAAGATTAACAATAAAATTTCAGAATTAGACAACTCAATAGAAAGTCATAGGAGCAGAATTGAGGCAATGGAAGTCAGAATTAGTGAGACTGAAGATAAATCCCTTGACACCAATTTATTTCAGGAAAAATCAGAAAAAAGAATTACAAAATAATAAAACCTAAAAATTATGTGGGACACTATCAAGAGGAAAAACTTATGAATGATTGGAGTACCAAACCAGGGGGTTGGGGGTAGGGGGTGGATAACAGAAAACACAGAGAGAATTTTTGAAGATTTGCTGGTGGAAAACTTCCCTGATATCATGAAATACAAGAAGATATGTATCTAAGAAGCTCAACAAACCCCACACAGGGTAGATCCCAAAAGAAAGTCACCAAGATATATAATCTAACTTGCCAAAACCAAAGACAAAGAGAGACTCCTGAGAGGGCTAGGGATAAATGAAAAGTCAACTACAAAGGAGAACAAATAAGACTAAGCTCTGACTACTCAGCAGAAATCATGCAGGCAAAAAGGTAATGGGATGACATACATAAAGCCTTAAAGGAAAAAAATTGCCAACCAAGAATTATATACCCAGTAAAACTGTCTCTCAAATATGATGGCAAAATTAGGTCATTTCCAGATAAACAGAAATTAAGGGAATTTGTAAAAACCAAACCAAAATTACAAAAACCAACAATATCAGACACCTACGCAAGACTAGAAAACAGGACAGAACAACCAGATATCAACTCAGATAGGGAAGTCACAAAAACAAGTCAAAGCTAAACCAGAGAAGTAAATGATGACAACTTGAAAACAAAAATGAGGGGCTAGATAGTGTAGTCATAGAACTTCTATACGGAGTGGAAATTAAGGTAATATCAAGAAATAAAAGATCAGTTTAAACTTAGAAAAATAAATGTAAATATTAAGGTAACCACAAAGAAACCTAACAAACCTACCTATCAAAATAAAAAAGAAGAAAAACATAAAGACATGGCAAACACAAAATCAACAATAATGAAACAGATGAAAAAAAAAATACATAAAGAAAAAGGACTCGGCACATCTTCACCAAAGAAGACATTCAGGCAGCTAACAGATACATGAGGAAATGCTCATGATCATTAGCCATCAGAAAAATGCAAATTAAAACAACAATGAGGTAACATCTCACTCCAACAAGTCTGGCATTAATCCAAAAAACAAAAAATAATAAATATTGGAGAGGTTGTGGAGAGACTGGAACACTTAAACACTGCTGCCAGGAATGTAAAATGGTACAACCACTTTGGAAATCAGTTTGGCCCTTCCTTAAAAAGCTAGAAATAGAGCTACCATACGATCCAGCAAACCCACTCCTTAGAACATATCCTAGAGAAATAAGAGCCTTTACATGCAGAGATATATGTACACTCATGTTCACTGCAGCACTGTTTACAATAGCAAAAAGATGGAAACAACCAAGGTGCCCATCAATGGATGAATGGATAAATGAATTATGGCATATTCACACAATGGAATACTACACAATGGATAAAGAACAATGATAAATTCGTGAAACATTTCATAACATGGAGGAATCTGGAAGGCATTATGCTGAGTGAAATTAGTCAGTTGCGTTATGCTGAGTGAAATTAGTCAGTTGCAAGGACAAATATTGTATGAGACCACTATTATAAGAACTCGAGAAATAGTTTAAACAGAGAAGAAAATATTCTTTGATGGTTATGAGAGTGGGAAGAGAGGGAGGGAGACGGGTATTCACGAATTAGATAGTAGACAAGAAGTATTTTAGGTGAAGGGAAAGACAACACACAATACAGGAGAGGTCAGCACAACTGGACTAAACCAAAAGCAAAGAAGTTTCCTGAAGAAACTGAACACTTTAAAGGCCAGAGTAACAGGGACGGGGGTTTGGGGACCAGGTTCTAGGGAACAACTTGGTCAATTGGCATAATAAAATCTATTGAGAAAACATTCTGTATCCCACTTTGGTGAGTGGTGTCTGGGGTCTTAAACGCCAGCAAGCAGCCATCCAAGATGCTTCAATTGATCTCAACCCACATGGAGCAAAGGAGAATGAAGAACATCAAAGACACAAGGTAAGTATGAGCCCAAGAGACAGAAGGGGCCACATAAATCAGAGACTGAATCAGCCTGAGGCCAGAAGAACTAGATTGGTGCCTGGTTACAACTTATGACTGTTCTGACAGTGAACACAACAGAGAATCCCTGATGAAGCAGGAGAGTAGTGGGATGCAGACCTCAAAGTCTCGTTAAAAGACCACACTTAATGTTCTGACTGAGACTAGAAACACCCCGGAGGTCATGGTCCCCAGACCTTCTGTTAGCCCAAGACTGTAACTATTCCCAAAGCCAACTCTTCAGACAGGGATTGGACTGGACTATAAGATAGAAAATGATACTGGTGAAGAATAAGCTTCTTGGTTCAAGTAGACACATGACACTATGTGGGCAGCTCCTGTCTGGAGGGGGAAATGAGAAGGCAGAGGGGGACAGAAGCTGGCTAAATGGACTTGGGGAATATAGGGTGGAGAGAAGGAGTGTACTATTTCATTAGGGGAAGAGCAACTAGGAGTACATAGCAAGGTGTACATAAATTTTTGTATGAGATACTGATTTTATTTGTAAACTTTCATTTAAAGCACAATAAAAGAATAAAAAATAAAAAAAGGACTCAGCACAGAAAATTAAGTGGAACAAAGAAACTGTCAACACGACAAAAAATGTCAAAACGAGAGCGGTAAACTCATACTTACCAATAATTATACTGAATGTAAATGGACTAAATGCACCAATAAAGAGTTGGAGAGTGGCAGAATGGATTAAAAAATATGATCTGTCTATGTGCTGCCTACAGAAGACAAACCATAAACTTAAAGACAAACAAACTAAAACTCAAAGGATGGAAAAAAATATATCAACCATACAACAATCAAAAAAGAGCAGGAGTGGCAATATTAATCTCTGACAAGCTAGACTTTAAAGCAAAATCCACCACAGTGGATAAGGAAGGACACTATATAATGATTAAAGGGTCAGTACACCAGGAGGCCATAACCATAATGAATATACACACCCAATGACAGGGCTCCAAAATACATAAAACGAACTCTAACAGCTTTGAGAAGATTAATAGACAGCCTCACAATAATAGTAGGAGCCTTCAACACACCACTATTGGTGAAGGACAGAACACCAATAAAGACACAGATGGTCTACATGCTACATGAATTAACTTGACTTCATAGATTTATATGGAATATTCCATCTAACAGCAGCCAAGTACATGTTCTTTTCAATGCACATGGAACACTGTCCAGAATAGTCCACGTTTTAGGCCACAAAGCAAGCCTTAACAGAATCTAAAACATCGAAATACTACAAAGCATCTTTTCTGACCATAAACTCACAAAAGTAGAAATCAATAACAGAAACAGCAAGGGGGAAAAAAAAAATCAGATACATGGAAACTGAACAACAATTTGCTCAAACACTATAGGGTTATAGAAGAAATCAAAGACAGAATAAAGCAATTCATAGAATCAAATGAGAATGAAAACACATCTTACCAGAACTTTTGGAACACAGGAAAATCACTGCTTAGAGGTCAATTTATAGGAATAAATGCACACATTCAAACAGAAGGAAGGGCCAAAATCAAAACATTAACCCTAAAACTCGAACAAATACAGAGCAGCAAAAGAAGCCCTGGGGAACTTGGACAAAAGAAAATAATAAAGATTAGTGCAGAAATAAATGAAATAGCAAATAGAAAAACAATTGAAAGAGTCAACAAGACCAAAAGTTGGTTCTTTGAAAAAATAAACAATATCGACAAGCCAGTGGCCAAACTGACAAAAGAAAAACAGGAAAGGAAGCAAATAACCCAAATCACAACAGAACCAACTGAAATAAAAATGATCGTAGCAGAGTGCCATGGAAAATTGTACTCCAACAAATTTGAAAACCTAGAGGTAGCGGACAATTTTCTAGACACACTCTATCTACCTAAACTAACACAAACTGAGGTAGAAAAACAAAATAAACCTATAACAAAAGAAGAGATTGAAGAGGTTAAAAAAAAAAAAAACTCCCAACAACAACAACAACAAAAAAGCCCTGGCCCTGATGGTTTCACTGGAGAATTCTACCAACCTTTCAGAGAAGAGTTAACACCAGTAGTACTAAAGGTATTTCAGAACACAGAAAAGGAAAGACTACTCTCGAACACATTCTATGAAGCCAGCATAACCCTGATACCAAAGCCAGGTAAAGACACCACAAAAAAATAAAATTACAGACCAATATCCCTCATGAATATAGATGCAAAAACCCTCAATAAAATTCTAGTCAGTAGAATTCAATAGCATATTAAAAAAAAAAAAAAAAGTTCATCATGAGCAAGTGGGATTCATACCAAGTATGGAGGGATGATAGTTCGACATTAGAAAATCAATCAGTGTATTCCATCACACAAATAAAACAAAAGATAAGAACCACGTGATCTTATCAATTGAAGCAGAAAAGGCATTTGACAAAGTCCAACACTCTTTCCTAATAAAAACTCTCAGCAAAATAGGAATAGAAGGGAAATTCCTCAACATAATAAAGGGCATTTTTGCAAAGCCAGCAGCCAACATTATTTAAAACAGGCAGTCTGAATGCATTCCCCTTGAGAATGAGAACCAGACAAGGATGCCCTTCATCACCACTCTTATTCAGCATTGTGCTGGAGGTCTTGGCCACAGCAATAAAGCAAGAAAAAGAAATAAAGGGCATCCAAATTGGTAAGGAAGAAGTATCTCTATTCAAAGTTGATACAATCTGATGCCCAAAACCCCCCAAAGAACCCACAAGAATACGCTGCTGGAACTAATAGAAGAATTCAGCAAAGTATCAGGATACAAGATAAACATATCCAAACCAGTTGGATTCCTCTACACCAACAAAGAGAACTTCAAAAACGAAATCATCAAATCAATATCATTTACAATAGCCCCCAAGAAGAAAAAGTACTCAGGAATAAATCCAACCGGAGACATAAAAGACCTATACAAAGAAAACTACAAAACACTACTGCAAGAAACCAAAAGAGACCTACATAAGTGGAAAAACATGCCATGCTCATGGATAGGAAGACTCAATACTGTGAAAATGTCAGTTCTACCCAAAGTGACCTATGGGTACAATGCAATCCTGATCCAAATTCCAACGGCATCTTTTAACGAGTTGGAGAAACAAATCACCAACTTCATATGGAAAGGGAAGAGGCACCGGGTAACTAAAGCATTACCGAAGAAGAAGAAAAAAGTGGGAGGCCTCATACTACTTGATTTTAGAACTTACTATACTGCCACAGTAGTCAAAACAGCCTGGTACTGGTACAACAGATACATAGACCAAAGGAACAGAGTTGAAAACCCAGATGTAAATCTACCCACCTGTGAGCAGCTGATATTTGACAAAGGCCCAAAGTCCATTAACTGGGGAAAAGACAGTCTCTTTAACAAATGGTGCTGGCATAACTGGATATCCATCTGCAAAAAAATGAAACAGGACCCATACCTCATACCATGCACAAAAATTAACTCAAAATGGATCAAAGAACTAAATATAAAATGTAAATATAAAACAATAAAGATCATGGAAGAAAAAATAGGGACAATGCTTGGAGCCCTAATACATGGCATAAATAGTATACAAACCATAACTAACAAACTCTAGAAGAGAAACTAGATAACTGGGAGTTCCTAAAAACCAGACACTTGCACTCATCGAAAGACTTCATCAAAAGAATAAAAAGAGAACCTACATATTAGGAAAAAAATTTTGGCTACAACATAACCGATAAGGGTCTAATCTCTAAAATCTGCAAGATACTGCAACACCTCAACAACAAAAACACAAACAACCCAATTAAAAAATGGGCAAAGAATATGAACATGCACTTCACCAAAGAAGACATTCAGGTGGCTAACAGATACATGAGGAAATGCTCATGATCATTAGCCAATAGAAAAATACAAATCAAAACTACAATGAGGTACCATCTTACCCCAATGAGGCTGGCACTAATACAAAATGCACAAAATAATAAATGTTGGAGAGGATATGGACAGATTGGAACACTTACGCATGGCTAGTGGGAACGTAAATTGGTACGACCACTTTGGAAAACAATTTGGCCCTTCCTTATAAAGCTAGAAATAGAAGTACCATACGATAGAGCAATCCCACTCCTAGGAACATACACTAGAAAAATAACAGCTGTCACAGGAATAGACATATGCTCACCCACGTTCGTTGCAGCATTGTTCACAAATAACAAAAAGATGGAAACAACCTAGGTGCCCATCAACAGACAAATGCATAAACAAATTCTGGTACATACACAGGATGGAATACTATGCAGTGATAATCAATGATGACGAACCCACGAAACATCTGACAACATGGATGAATCTGGAGGGCATTATGCTGAGTGAAATTAGTCACAAAAGGATAAATATTCCATGAGACCACTATTATAAGAACTCAAGAAAAGATTTAAACACAGAAAAAAGCATTCTTTCATGGTTATGAGGGTGGGGAGGGAGGGGGAGGGGAATTCAATATTTAGGTAGTAGACAAGGATCAGCTTTGGTGAAGGGAAGGACAACACACAATACAGAGGAAGTCAGCACAACTAGACCCAAGCAAAAGCTGAGAAGTTTCCCAGACACATCCAAACACTTTGAGGGACAGAGTAGATGGGGCTGGTGCCTGGGGACCATAGTTTCGGGGGACATCTAGGTCAATCGGCATAACGAAGTTTATTAAGAAAATGTTCTGCATCCCACTTTGGTGAGTGGTGTCTGGGGTCTTAAAAGCTAGCGAGTGTCCATCTAAGATGCATCAATCGGTCCTATCCCACATGGAGCAAAGGAGAATAAAGAAAACCAAAGACACATGGAAAATATTAGCCCAAGAGAATAAAGGACCACATAAACCAGAGACTCCACCAGCCTGTGACCAGAAGAACTAGATGGTGATCAGCTACTACCAGTGACTGCCCTGACAGAAACACAACAGAGAGTCCCTGAAGGAGTGGGAGAAAAGCGTGAAGCAGAACTCAAATTCATGTAAAAAGACCAGACTTAATGGTCTGACCGATACTGGAGGAATCCCGAAACTGTGGCACCCAGACACTTTGTTAACCCAGAACTGAAACCATTCCAGAAGCCCACTTTTCACACCAAGATTAGACAGGGCCATAAAACAAACAAACAAAATACATGTGAGGAGTGCACGCTACTTAGTTCAGATACATGAGACCAAATGGGCGGCTCTTGTCCTGGGACAGAATGAGAAGGCAGAAAAGGACAGAACTGGTTGGATGGACAAAGGGAAACTGAGGTAGAAAGAAGGAGTGTGCTGTCACATTGTGGGACTGCAACTAATGTCACAAAAGAATGTGTATAATTTTTTTTTTATGAGCAGTTAACTTGAGCAGTAAACGTTCACCTAGAGCAAAAATAAAAATAAAAAATCACAGCCAAGAAAACCCAAGGCAATAAAGTGGTCTACTTTGTAGCACATGGCGTTGCCATGAGTTGGGGGTCAACTTTGACAGCCGCTAAAAACAATACAACAACATATGTATACCTATGAAATCCCATGAGTCATGTATTCAGCATAAAGAGAAATCTAGACATTCCAAGAGACCTGAATACTAATCTTGACTTTGCCCACTGGGATTTTTGATGAACAATTAAGTATAACATGTATGTAGGAGTTTTGAGACCAAAGTCTTGGGTTAATTCCTGGGTCTGCCATTTGCTGTCTACTTTGGGGTTAAAAAAAAGAAAAAAAAAACCTTGGGTGGAGTGGATTCCAACTCATAGCGGCCCTATAGGATAGAGCAGAACTGCCCCATAGAGTTTCCAAGGAGTCCCTGGTGGATTCCAACTGCCGATCTTTTGGTTAGCAGCTGTAGCACTTAACCACTACCCCATCAGGGTTTCCAATTTGGGGTTAAGTTACTCAAGTTATCTGTGACTTAGTTTTATTATTTGTAAAATGAGGATGACATAATAATACCTACCTCTTTTTTTTTTTTTTCCATTGAACTATTATGAGAATGAATTAAATAATAGAGATAAAGCTCTTAGATTAGTGCCTGGAAAGAGTAGCTAAGAAAGTGATAGCCAATATTAAGATCATTAGCTCTTGTTTCATTTCCTCATGTCTAACCCCCCAAGACTCCTTTCAGTAGAAAGCCTGAAGGTTTCAGAGTCCCCCTGCACTCGCCTGTGACCACTCCTTTTTTTCTCCACCTGGCTCCTTTGCGCCATCTGCCGGCAAACAGAGGCAGGACCACGCGTTCTGGTTGCTATGGATACTGAGGTAGCGCGGTAACCAAAGAAACCAAGGCGAAAGGTCCCGGCGGCGAGCCGGGACGGCGACGGTGACGCGGCCGCTGCGGTCTCCAGGTGGGTCGGCTGGTTGGTGGTGGCGGCGGCGGCGGCGGGCGGAGGGCCTGGAGCCTGCGTGGCGGGGCAGCGCGCCTGCTCCGGGAGGTGCGGGGAGCTGGGGGGCGCAGCGGGAAGGGAGACTTGGCTCGGAGCGAAGCTGGGGCCCCGGGCTCAGGGTAGCCCGCCTAGCAGGTGTTTGCTGAGCAGGTGCTTTGTCTGCGGACTGTCAGACGCGGCCCTGGACTCGGTTGTTGAAAGTCATGTGAACAAAGGATTTCCTAACGCACCGTGCCAGTGGAGACGGGGACCAAATGTGAACCGCAGACAGTGAAACCGGGGTTCTTAATCAATTGTACCTCTTTTGTAGCCGTTAGCGCCTTACGAAAAACATTTGGTACCCTGAACAGCCAGGTCGCTGACCCTTTTGCACCCTCTTCTTAAAGTTCATTCTTCTCCTAAGTAAAGAAAACGGCAGGGGGCCGGTGGAGGGGGTTGGGTGATGAGGAGCTGGTTTCCTGAGAAATACGAAGGTTTGAAAGTCCCCCCCAGCCCCGCTTTTCCCAACATCAGCATTAGATGTGCCGAGGTATATACTTTCAGTTGTATTTTTTTTTTTTATAACTTGATTTCTTGAATCCAAAGTTACCAAGTCAAAAAAAAAAAAAAAGGTATTGCAAAGTTGAAGCTACATAGGATTAACATTATGCAAACTGTATGTTTATGGAAATCCAACAACCTCCTCCCCCTCTCCCTGGCCCCTTATTTTACAAGCTTCATAGAGATTGCCCTGACCTACCATATAATGCAGTAGGAATAAATTATCTGAAAGTAACTCTGATCTGTATTTACTTCAAAACGCTCGATACTTCCTGCAGTAATGTTATTTTGCCTTAAAAAAACAAAAAAAACCAAAACAAAAAAAAAAACTTTCCTCACCAGAGTGTAAGCTCAGTGAAGATTATTAGTATGCCTGTCGGGTTCCCTTTGTCCTCAGTGTCTAACCTGATACCTGACACAGGGGAAGAGCTCAATGTATATTTGTTTGACTGCTCATCGAGGTCTGGTAGAGGACATGGAAAAAAGAAAACAAAAAAATTTGTTGAAATTGTGGAAAAGAGTGAGTATCTTTAGAAAAAAGAAAATGTTTTTCTTAGGGTAGATTGTGCAACAAATTTAAAAGAAATAGAAAAAAAAAAACACTTAAAACTTACCAGGTTATTTTTGGCAAACATATTGAGCCCCTGTGGTGTGTGTTTTTGGTGTGTAGGTTCTGCAGTGGTTGCTGGGAATTCAAAGATTAATGGTAGGACCACCCTCAAAGAATTTAGGCTACTTGGGGAAAGAATATATATTTGACAAAGAAGCAGAGTAGTACAAGGCAGATAAAATAGCAAACAGGTGTGATACACACGATGTCCCCTATAAGGAGGAAAATCTCACTTTTGATACAGAGAAAGCTTCATGATAGAATTGGCCTTTGAATTGGGCATGGAATAGAATAAAATGTGGTGAGCAGAGAGGTGGAAAACAGGAGCTTAGAACTATTGGTGCACATCTTGGAGGAACTTAAGTGCCAGGCAGAGTAGCTTGACATGTATATTTATTGAGAAATGGTTTTAATTCTTCTAGAATCCAGATTTCTGGATCCATGGAGTTGGGGTGGAAACCCTGGTGGTGCAGTGGTTAAGAGCAAGGGCAGCTAATGAAAATGTTGGCAGTTCAGATCTACCAGGCGCGCTTTGACAACTCTATGGGGCAGTTCTACTATGTCCTATAGGGTCGTTATGAGTCGGAATCCACTCGACGCAATGGGTTTTTTTGGTTTGGAGTTGGGGTGATCCACCCAGGCCGTTTGCCCTTAGGTGTCCTTTTGAATCTTGAGCCTTGAAGCTGAAAAGTTACCTTTGAGTCAAACAATGGTCTAGATAATTAGTAAGACAGTTTTGCCTTGGGCATTGTGTTCTTTGGCAATTTCAGTCAGTTTCAGAACACAGATTCCAAAGGTCGGACTGGGAGCTATGTTTTAGGGCAACTCAGTAATTATTTTAATTGTTCTTAAAGACAGTGGAGCCCTGGTGGTGGAGTGGTTAAGAGTTCTTTGCTAACCAAAAGGCTGGTAGTTCGAATCCACCAGCAACTCTTTGGAAGCCCTATGGGGCAGTTCTACTCTGTCCTGTAGGGTCACTTTGAGTCAGAATCGACGGCAACAGGTTTGGTTTTTTTGGTTCAAGACAGTGCTATATGAAAGCCTTCCTGACCACAAATTGTTTGTCCGTTCTGTTACAGCCGATTTTCCATGGAAATGCAGATAAGATGTGGTATAAAAACTTCGGAAGTTCTTCTCATCTTTGGAACATTTTTGACCCTAGTCAAAATGTTACTCTGATTTGCAAATTGTTAGATAAATTTCAATGAATTTCTATTATTGACTTAATATGATTTTTTTTTTAACGCTATATGTATAATTGTTTTCTTATGGGTATAGAGAACTATTTAGAGGCAAAAAATAGTGACCTCATATTACTTGGGGCAATTTGACACCCAAAAGGCGTTCAAAAGCATGTAAAGATACTGCTGTAAAACTTAGGAGATATTTGATGTCAAACAATTCTTTCTCTAAGTTTCCTTTGTATTACAAGTTAGGAGTGTGAGAGGATGAAGAATATTTATCAATAAGTCCCCTGAAGGACATGAATTAATTATTTTAAGTATCTATAACAATATTTAATGGCTGTCAGCGGAAAGGTTGGTGGTTCAAACCCACCCAGTGGCTCTGCAGGAGAAAAGATCTAGTGACCTGCTTACGTAAAGACTCCAAACCAAGCCTGTTGTCATGTCTAAAGGCAAACTTTCTCAGTTGTTCTTAAGGGAACCCGCACATAGAGAGTGAAAAATGGCCAATTTGGGCACCATTTAGTGTACTGACATGGTGTTTGACTATTAGGTATCTTGGCTGGCTGAAATAATGAATGCTTCTAGGGTGCACTAGGTGGGCTTCTAGGGCCTGTGCTGTGTGAAAACGGTGCATATTTACTTAGTAGGCAACTCCAGCACAAGAGATAATGCCAGTGATCATGGTTTATGGGCCCTTTTCTTAAAATATATATATATATATATGCACACACACACACATACATATAGGGAGCCCTGGTGGAGCAATGGTTAAAAGCTTAGCTGCTAACCAAAAGGTCAGCAGTTTGAATCTACCAGCTGTGCCTTGGAAACCCTGTGGGGCAGTTTTATCCTGTCTTGTAGGGTCGCTATGAGTCAGAATTGACTCGACAGCAATGGTTTTTTTCTCTTTTTTGTTTGGTTTACATACATAAAGCCTAAAAACCAAATCAGTTGCCATCAATCCTATAGGATGGAGTAGAACTGCCTCACAGAGTTTCCAAGGCTGTAATTCTTTATGGAAGCAGATTGCCACCACTTTTTCCCACAGAGCAATTGGTGGCTTCCATCCACTGGATTTTCAGTTAGCGGCTGAGGACTTAACTACCCTGTCACCAGAGCTGGCTCTCTCTCCATGTATACTTAGTATAGGAATAAAATCAGATAGACAAAATGTTAAAAGTAATACTCTTTTAAGAGTTTAAATCAAATATTTTTAAATGAATTCACTTTCAACATGTCTTGCTTGGGTCTGCAGTTTCTCAGGACTGCGGTATTAAATGGCCTAAACATGTGACACAATCGGAAGGAGCTTGTATATTGTTGTTCTTAGGTGCCATCGAGTTGGTTCCGACTTATTGAGCCCCAGCAGAACAAAGCACCACCCGGTCTTGCGACATCCTCATGACTGTTGTTAGGCTTGAGCCTGCGGTTGCAGCCACTGTGTCAATCCATCTCGCTGAGGGTCTTCCACTTTTTTGGTGACTCTCTACTTCACCAAGCATGATGTCCTCCTCCAGGGACTCGTCCCTCCTGACAACATGTCCAAAGTATGTGAGATAAACTCTCCACATCCTTGCTTCTAATGAGCATGCAATCTGAGTGTACTTCTACCAAAACAGATTTGTTTGTTCTTCTGGCAGTCCACAGTATATTCAGTATTCTTCCTCACTCACCGTAATTCAAAGGCATCAGTTCTTTGATCTACCTTATTCATTGTCCAGCTTTCACATGCATATGAGGTGATTGAAAATACCATGGCTTGGGTCAGGAACACCTTGGCCCTTAAAGCGATATCTTCGCTTTTTAATATTTTAAAGAGGTATTTTGCAGCATATTTGCCCAATGCATTTGCTTCCATGGGCATTGGTTGTGAATCCAAGTAAACTGAAACCCTTGACAACTTCAGTCTTTTCTGCGTTTATCATGATTTTGCGTATTGGTCCAGTTGTGATGATTTTTGTTTTATGTTGGGGTGTCATCCATACTGAAGGCTGGTCTTTGATCTTCAACAGTAAGTGCTTCAAGTCCTCTTCACTTTCAGCTAGGAAGGTTATGTCATCTGTATATCGCAGATTGGTAATGAGTCTTCTTCCAATCCTGATGCTGTGTTCTCCTTCATATAGTCCAGTTTCTTGGATTATTTGCTCAGCATACAGATTGGATAAGTATGGTGAAAGGATACAATCCTGAAGCACACCTTTCTTGCCTTTAAATCATGAAGTATCCCCTTGTTCTGTTCGAACTACTGCCTCTTGGTCTGTGTACAGGTTCTTCACGAGCACAATTAAATGTTCTGGAATTCCCATTCTTTACAATGTGATCCATAATTTGTTATCATCCCCACGGTCGAATGTCTTTGCATAGAGATAAAACACAGGTAAACATCTTTCTGGTATTCTCTGCTTTCAGCCATGATCCATCGAACATTAGCAATGATATCCCTTGTTCCATATCTTCTTCTGAATCCAGCTTGAATTTCCAGAGTTCCCTGTCAGCGTGCTGCTGCAACTGCCTTTGAATTATCTTCGGCAAAATTTTTCTTGCTTGTGATATTAATGATATTGTACCATAATTTTTGCATTCTGTTGGATCACCTTTCTTTGGAATGGGTGCAAATATGGATCTGTTCCAATCAGTTGGCCACATAGCTGTCTTCCAAATTTCTAGGCATAGACTAGTGAGCACTTCTAGTCCTGCATCCGTTTGTTGAAACATCTCAGTTGGTATTCCATCAATTCCTGGAGCCTTGTATTTCACCAATGCTTTCAGTGCAGCTTGGACGTCTTCCTTCAGTACCATCGGTTCTTGATCATATGCTACCTCCTGAAATAGTTGAACTTCAACCAGTTCTTTTTGGCACAGTGACTGTGCGTATTCTTTCCGTCTTCTTTTGATGCTTCCTGTGTCGTTTAATATTTTCTCCATAAAAAAAATAGAATCCTTCAATATTGCAACTTGAGGCTTTAATTTTTTCTTCAGTTCTTTCAGCTTGAGAAATGATGAGCATGTTCTTCCCTTTTCGTTTTGTAACTCTAGGTCTTTACACATTTCATTGTAATACTTTACTTTGTTGTCTCAGGCCACTCTTTGAAATCTTCTGTTCAGCTCTTTTACTTCATCATTTCTTCTGCTGGCTTTACTTACTTTGCTTTTAAGAAAAAGTTTCAGAGTCTCTTCTGGCATTCATTTTGTTCTTTTCTTTCTTTTATTGATCTCTTTCTTTCTTCACGTATGATGTCCTTGACGTCATTCAACAGTTAGTCTCGTCTTCAGTCATTAGGGTTCAATGCATCAAATCTACCCTTGAGATGGTCTCTAAATTCAGGTGGGATATACTCAAGGTCATATTTTGGTTCTTGTGGACTTGCTCTGATTTTCTTCAGTTTCATCTTGAGCTTGCATACAAACAATTGATGGTCTGTTCCACAGTCGGCCCCTGGCCTTGTTCTGACTGATGATATTGAGCTTTTCAGTTGTCTCTTTTCGAGTATGTAGTTGATTTGATTCCTGTGTATTCCATCTGTCGAGGTTCATGTGTATAGTCACTGTTTATGCTGTTGAACAAAGGTATTTGCAATGGATGAATTTTTGGTCTTGCAAAATTCCATCATGTGATCTCCGGAGTCATTTCTATCACCAAGTCTGTATATTCCAACCACCAATCCTTCATTATTTCCAACTTTCCCATCCCAGTCTCCAGTAATTATCATTGCATCTTGATCACATGCTTGATCAAGTTCAGACTATAGAAGCTGGTAAAAATCTTCAATTTCTTCATCTTTTGCCTATGGTTGGTGTGTAAATTTGAATAATAGTTGTATTAAACTGATCTTCCTTGTAGGCATATGGATATGATCCTATCACTGACAGCATTATACTTCAGGATAGATCTTGAAATCTTCTTTTTGATGATGAACATGACACCATTCCTCTTCAACTTGTCATTCTCGGCATAGTAGACCATATGATGGTTTGATTCAAAATGGCCAATACCAGTCAATTTTAGCCCACTAATTCCTAGGACATCAATCTTTATGCATTCTATTTCATTTTTGTCAACTTCCAATTTTCCTAGATTCATATTTCATACATTCCATGTTCCAATTATTAATGGATGTTTGCAGCTGTTTCTTCTCATTTTGTGTTGTATATTAGACTCATTAAAAATACATGCTAATGTAAAGGATAAATCCTTATTTATTGGCTTTTAAGTTTTAAGGTGATATGAGGAATCTGAAGAATCTATTAGCCTTAGATAAATTTTCATTTACAAAAACTGGCCCATCTTGAAAACAGTGGTTTTCCAAACTTCCCAATATTCCAAGGATGTGATGGTAAATTCTGTGAGAGCCTAGGTAATGCTGAACACTCAGAGTGTCTAGCTTTAGAGATCATTGTAAGTTTTTTATTTTCATTTTGTGCCCATAGACTTTGATGCTTGGGCTGCTTTCCCCAAATAGGAATATGTGTGGAAGGATCATCAAACCTTCACGTTGGGAATATATGTGTGGAGAGGAAGGTGATAGAGACAAAGAAATAGAGCAATTAAAAAAAATCAAGTAACTAGAAAAATTTCCAAATAATTGCTAAACTTTTGGTACATGAAGTACATGAAGAAAAAAATTGAGTGGTCAGATGACACATGGCACTATGAAATTTGCATAATAGGGAGTTTATCTGTAGTCTCCTGGTTCCAGTAGGTGAATAGTTTTGTGCTTTGCTATTCTTACTGCTGACATTGTTATATCCTTGCTATCCCAAGAAAGGTGACTAATTCTCTGTTGGCTTTACCAAAGGAAACAGGCAGAACAGCATGACTCACAATTATAATCTTTCTTTTTTCTTAGTATAAGAAAATTGCCTTATGTGTGTGACTTGATAAAACATTTGATTGAGAAGAAGCCTTACTAATTGCATTCGGTGAAGTGAAATGCCCCCTGAATAAGACCTTTTTTTGGCTAAATTACATTATCAGCGAGCTATAAATCTGAATCATCTCATTCTAATGAGATTTACAGACTTTTCTTTCATTTTTTGTAAAGGTAAAATAGTCATTGTTTATCAGTTAAACTTTATGCAAATATACATACCCACAAAAAATTATATTTGTATATCTCATGACTCAATGGCACTGGGTTAAATGAAATTAAGACTATTTGAGCTACTTTATTAATCATACAGATCAACTTTGGGAATTCTTTTATATTTTTAATGATAATGGTAACATTATGGAATTTTCATGAAAATGTTTTCTTGATGGTGGATGAGGCTACAGCAGTTGTATTTCCTGATTATGATTAGCAAGGGTGTAGACTCCATGTTATTGAGCAGGATTATTCCTGAAGCTTTTTTCTTTTTCTCTGAAGATTTTTTCAAGGTAGCTTTTATAACCTCTATTTGGTAAAAATGAGAAAAAGGTTTTGTCTACTAAAGTGATTATTAAAGGGAGGTAATTTTTAGAAGAGGATTCTATTTGAAAATACTGCTGCCTGTCTCCCAAAACACAAATGAAATCCTAGTTTTCCATTCCCTGTGATATCTTTAGTTCTCTTTGCCTCTTTTTTTAGCTTTGAGACACAGCACTTGATAGTTGAGAAAAGAGTCTGGGTCAGATGCCCCGCCTAGGTTCTTTTGTCTGGAGGGAATGTCACAGAGCATTGTAATTGCCTTCATGGCTTCTCCCTTGATGACGAGTTACTTGAGGGAAGACACCATGTCTTGTTTACCAGTTTCGGCTTCAGTGCCAGGAATAGGGGTCACAAAAGCACAGCTAAGTAAATGTTTGATGAGTGATACACAAATATACTTCCTCCTATAAATTTTTTTTTTTTTTTTTTTTATAATGTAACCAAACCCTAATCTGAGTGAGCAATGTAGTTGCTCCTGCTGGGCTATAGCATTTTTAGTTTTAAACAAGACATAATGTGTGTGTGTGTGTGTGTCAGGTGTATGATGGACTCTGCAGACAATTCGTGTATTTCTTTAAGGGCTTTTGGAATTTGGATAGTTACATTCATATAAAAATCTAAAACTTGCGCATATGATTCAATAATTTAGTATTTCAAAATGTTTTCATGAATGGGTGCATCATTGAAATTAGGATAGTCTTCCAAAGGAACAATTTTGAGGAACCCTCATTTAATTATGTAGACTTCGATGTCTCAGTAACCTCCCATTTCGTTACTCCAGTTGTGGGCATTGTCCTTACTGAAGCCTTTGAACAAAGCTTCCAGTTTGATTTTCTGTTCTTCTTTCTAGAACTTTCAATGACTCTCGTTAGTTACAGAATAAATTTCAAATGCATTAATTTAGGCTTTAAAACCACTCGTTATTGGGCCCTGGCCGACATTTCTAAACTTAATGCCTTCTTGTTCGTCCATGTAACCTGCACGTCAACCAAATGGGACTAGTTGTTAGTTCACGTTCAAGAGTAATACTTTCTCACAGTATGGAAAGATCCTCCAATCTATATCTCCATATATAAGCCCTGCCTTACCTTTTGAAGCCCCACTGAAATGCTACCAGAAACGAAAACCTACTGCTGTTGAGTAGATTCCGACTCACAGTGGCCATATAGAACAGACTAGAACTGCCTCATAGGGTTTCCACGGCTCTAAATCTTTACGGAAGCAGACTGCCACATCTTTATCCCATGGAGCAGCTGGTCGGTTCAAACCACCAGCCTTTAGTTAGCAGCTGAGTGCTTTAACCACTGCACCACCAGGGCTGTTTATTTAAATTCTAGTCAGCTTCAATTTTCTGCCTTATATTATTACATCTACAGACTTTATGACCCTTATAGTTTCTATGGAAACCCTGGTGACATAGTGGTTAAGAGCTATGGCTGCTAACCAAAAGTTCGGGAATTCGAATCCACCAGCCACTCCTTGGAAACCATAGGGGGCAGCTATACCTGTCCTATAGGATCTCTATGAGTCAGAATCAACTCAATGGCAATGGGTTTGTTTTTTTTTTTATGGGTTTAATTTTTATCTTGTTTTATGGTTTTTGTACACAGATCTTATATGCTCTGTTTGACTAAGCCATTTGAGCCCAGAATTCAAGTATTCTTTGGCCTTGACTCCTCCATCGTTCTCAGCACCCTGCCTTGCATATATCAGAGTCTCAATAAATATTTATTGGAATTATGAGCACATAGGAACATGTGCATTAAATGATTTGGACATTAAAGACTATGGCCACTATAATATTGCCTCCTGTATTTTTTTAAGGGCTTTTGGACTTTGGATAGTTTTATTCATATAAAAACCTATAACTTGTGCATATGATTCAGTAATTTGGTATTGCAAAGTAAATTATCATAGAACTGTAAATAATTGGAATACTATGGAAACAGGGTGTTCTGAATAATTTAATTTTCTAATTAACTCAGGGTTAAGCAGAGAATCCTTTTTGTTTCATATTTTGTTGAAAAATTCTTTCTAAAATAAGTTTATTTTTGATCTTAGCCAGAGAGAGCATCATTGAAATTTTCTTTGATAAATGAGGATATTAGAATGCCTCTGGGTTATTATTGCATACCTTAATTCTCATTCTTATTTCATACATACACACACACGCATGTGCACAACCCTCTCCACACTTATTGACGTGGTTAGGTTTCAAAGACCAGGTTATTATGCAAAATCAATGTTATGTGAAAATGGAAGATGACCACATCAGATCACAAAATAGAGGATGACTACATCATCACATAACTGCCAAGTTACATTGTTATATAACTGCCGAATTAATCATTACATAATTGCTAAACCACTGAGACTCGTGGCTCAGGCTGAGCTGACACAGAACCTTAACCATCAAAGCCAACATTACTCTTGCCTCACACCTTGGCATTTGTAACTGCAAGATATATGTCATTAATGTACAAAATAGTCAAATAGTAGATTTTTTACTATTGTCATAAATGAGAAATGTTGGGTAATGAGATAACTGATAAGCGAGGAGAAGGTGTATATGGTGTTGGAGTTTAAATTGCATCACTAATGTTCTTTTTATGAAACAACATATGGCCTTAGCTATTATTTTTTGGATGGAAACAAAGCAAATGCCTGATAATTACGTTTATAGCCTTAGCCATAGGAAGAACCAGAATATGTGCTTTAGTCTGCTTTAATGAGTGTTTTCTTCACTTTCAGTTGAATATTTCCCCAATCTTTTGCTATATATAAATACTGGAGAAATTTCAGTCCTGTAAGATATATTTTATTAGTACCTTTATTTCTAGTTTTTTTTTTTTCCAGGTGCCATTGAGTCTATTCCAACTCATGACAACCCTGCGTGTGTCAGAGTAGCACTGTCTTCCGTAGAACTTTCAATAGCTGTGACCTTTCAAAAGCAGATCACCAGGTCTTTCTTCTGAGGGGCCTCTGAGTGAATTTGAACCACCAACTTTTCGGTCGTTAACAACCATTTGCACCACCCAGGGACTCATACCTTTATTATGATATAATAAATATTTTCATAAATTATATTTAGCACATATAGTAATTTTTTTGTTTAACCTTTGATTTAGCCTTTTCCCCCATAAAGATTTCTGTCTTTAAAAGTTTCCTGAATTATGCGTTGTTTTGAATTTGTAATTTATACTACTTTACCTCCAGCATAATTATTTTGTTTGTTTTGAATATTTTTCAGAAGCTTTCACAAATCACAATAATTTTTAGACAATATTGAGAAGGCAATCATGAACACAAAAGATTTTGTAGTTCTTCCTTGGGGAAAACCTGGAAATTCTGTAAAGCTAAAATATAAGTAAGTACATATATGTTTATTACTTAAATAGAAATAATTGCTCGATTTTTATATATTGTAATTTAAACTATTCTGAGGGTTGAACTCAGACTTTGTGAACTCTTCACATTGTTGTATTTTTCTCTGTAAGTTATTAGATTTGAAATGTTATATAACTCTATACAGCTCTATAATAGTAAAATCCATTACTGTCGAGTTGATTCCTACTCATAGCTACCCAGTATGACAGAGTAAAACTGTCTCACAGGGTTTCCAAGTCCTTAAATCTTTATAGAAGCTGGCTGCTCTATCTTTCTCCTGTGGAGCAGCTGCTTGGTTTGAACAGCAGAGCTTTTGGTTAGCAGCCAAGCACATCACCACTGTGCAACCAGGGCTCTTTAAATAAAGGAATAAAAATTTTTATGCCACAAGAACCAAAATAAAAAGTTCCAAATGAAATGTGGGCTTATGATCAGTATAACAAGCAGTTACTAAGATTTTCATGTCCCTTATTCAATGTTAAAAAAGAATCATCCTGATTTATGAAGAAACTGAAATTTAAGGAGAAATTAGGATTAAAAATTTTTAAATCCTAATTTCTCCTTAAATTTCAGTTTCTTATGATTAGAGACCTTTAAATAGAGAAGAAGGCATTAAATACTCTAGTATTTCACATAGTGAAGGACATTATGGTGAATTTACCTTTCTCAGGAATGGTACTGTCTTAGTTATCTAGTATTGCTATAAAGAAATACCACTGTAAGTGGTTTTAATGAACAGAAATTTATTTTCTCACAGTTTAGGAGGCTAGAACTCTTGAGTTCAGGGCTCTGGCTCTAGGGGAAGACTCTGCTGTGGGGGAAAGTCCTTGTCTCAGCTTCTCTCTCTTTTTTTTTTTAATTGTACTTTAGGTGAAGGTTTACAGAACAAGCTTGCTTCTCATTAAACAGTTAGTACACATATTGTTTTATGACATTGGTTAATGACGTGTCAACACTCCCTTCTTGACTTTGGGTTCCCTATTATCAATTTTCCTGACCGCTCCTGCCTTCCAGTCCTTGCCCCTGGGCTGGTGTGCCTCTTTAGTCTCATTTTGTTTTATGGGCTTGTCTAACCTTTGGCTAAAGGAGTGTCTTCATTACTGAGGTAAAAGGATGTCTAGGCCAAATCCTTGGGGTTTCTCCAGTCTCCGTTAGGCCAGTAAGTCTGATCTTTTTTTGTGAGTTAGAATTTTGTTCTTCATTTTTCTCCAGCTCTGTCAAGGACCTTCTACTGTGATCTCTGTCAGAGCAGTCAGTGGTGGTAGCTGGGCACCATCTAGTTGTACTGGACTCAGTCTGGTGGAGTTCATCATAGTTGTGGTCCAATAGTCCTTTAGATTAATCTTTCTCTTGTGTCTTATTTTTCTTCATTCTCCCTTGCTCCTGAAAAGATGAGACCAGTGGAGTATCTTAGAAGGCAGCTCACAGGCTTTAAAGATCCCAGACGCTACTCACCAAAGTAGAATGCAGAACATTTTCCTTATAATGTTATGCCAATTGAGCTAGATGTTCCCCAGGACCATGGTCCCCACAGAGCTCAGCCCAGCAACTCTGTCCCTCAGAGAGTTTGGATGTGTCTACAGAGCTTCCATGACCTTGCCTTGTACAAGTTGTGCTGGCTTCCCCCAGTATTGTGTACTGTCTTACCCTTCACCAAAGCTACCACTTATCGTCTATTTAGTGTTTTTTTCATCCCCACCCCGACCCCTCCTTCTTAACCATCAAAGATTATATGTTTTTGGGTGTAAATGTTTTCATGAGTTTTTATAGTAGTGGTCTCATTCAATATTTCTCCTTTCGTGACCGATTTATTTCACTCAGCATAATGCCCTCCAGATTCATCCACGTTGTGAGATGTTTTGCCAATTCATCATTGTTCTTTATTGTGTAATACTCCATTGTGTGTATGTACCACAGTTGATTTACCCATTCATCTGTTGGTGGGCATCTAGGTTGTTTCCATCTTTTTGCTACTGTGAACAATGCTGCACTGAATATGGGTGTGCATATGTCTATTTTTGTGACCACTCTTATTTCTCTTGGATATATTCCTAGGAGTAGGATTGCTGACTCATATGGTATTTCTATTTCTGGCTTTCCAAGGAAGTGCCATATCATTTTCCAAAATGTTTGTACCATATTTGCGTTCCCACCAGCAGTGTATAAGAGTTCCAATGTCCTAGCAGCCTCTCCAACATTTCTTATTTTCTGTTTTTTTTTTTTTGTGTGTGTGTGTGCCATTAATGTCTGTCTGAGTGAGATGGTAGCTCATTGTGGCTAGTGATCGCAACCATTTCCTCATGTGTCTGTTAGCCGCTTGAATGTCAATTGGATTATTTGTCTTTTTGTTGTAGAAATGTTGGATTTTCCCGTAGATTTTTGAGATTAGACCTTTGTCGCAATTGTCATAGCCAAAAAATTTTTTTCCCAGTATGTGGGTTCTCTTTTTACTCTCTTGGTGAAGTCTTTTGATGAGCATTAAGTGTTTGATTTTTAGAAGATTCCGGTTATCTAGCTTATCTTCTGGAGTTTATATGTTGTTATTTATGTTTTTTTTATCCTGTTAATGCCCTGTATTAGGGCCTCTAGCATTGATCCAATTTTTTCTTCTATGATCTTTATAGTTTTTGGTTTTATATTTATACCTTTGATCCATTTTGAATTAGGTTTTGTGTATGGTGTGAGGAATGGGTCCTGTTTCATTTTTTTGCAGGCGGACATGCAGTTTTGCCAGCATCATTTGTTAAAAAGATCGTCCTTTCCCCATTCGATGCACTTTGGGCCCTTGTCAGAGATCAGGTGACCATAAATGGATGGATTTACACCCGGGTTCTCAATTCTGTTCCATTGGTCAACGATTCTGTTATTGTACCAGTACCAGGCTGTTTTGACTACCGTAGCTGTATAGTAGGTTCTGTGGTCAGGTAGTGCAAGTTCTACTTTATTCTTCTTCTTCAGTAGTGCTTTACTTATTTGTGGCCTCTTCCCTTTCCATTTTTTAAAGTTAATGATTAGTTTTTCCATCCCTTTAAAGAATGTTATTGGTATTTTGGTCAGAATTGCATCATATTTGTAGATTGCTTTGGGTAGAATTGTCACTTTCACAATGTTGAGTCTGCCTATCTATGGGCATGGTATGTTTTCCATTTCTGTTGATCTCTTTTGGTTTCTTGCAGAAATGTTCTGTAATGTTCTTTGCATAGATCTTTCATGTCCCTGGTTAGAATTATTCCTAAGTATTTTATTTTCTTAGGGATTATTAGAAATGGTATTGTTTTTCTGATTTTCTTTTCTTCATTCTCTTTATCGATCTATAGGAATCTAACTGATTTTTGTATGTTTACCTTGTATCCTGCTACTGTGCTGAATCTATTAGTTTCAGTAGTTTTCTTCTGGAGTCTATTGGGTTTTCTATGTATAGTATCACATCATCTGCAAATAGGGACAGTTTTACTTCTTCATTACCAATTTATATGCCCTTTATTTCTTTTTCTTGCTTTATTGCTCTAGGTAGGACTCCAGCACAGTGTTAAATAGGAGTGGTGATAAAGGGCATCCTTGTCTTGTTCCTGTTCTTAAGGGGAGTGTTTTCAGCCTCTCTCCATTGAGGACGATGTTGGCTGTTGGTTTTGTATAAACCTAGTGCCGTCGAGTCGATTCCGACTCATAGCGACACTGTGATGCCCTTTATTGTGTTGAGAAATTTCCCTTCTATACCTATTTTATTGAGAGTTTTTATCAGGAACGGGTACTGGACTTTGTTGAATGCCTTTTCTGCATAAATTGAGGTGATCATGTGATTCTTTTCTTCCCTTTTATTTATGTGGTGGATTACATTGATTGATTGCCTAATGTTGAACCATCTTTGCATACCTGGTTTGAATCCCGCCTGGTCATGGTGTATTAATTTTTTGATATGATGCTGAATTCTATTGGCTAGAATTTTGTTGAGAAGTTTTGCGTCTAGATACATGAGAGATATTGTTCTGTAATTTTCTTTTCTTGTGATGTTTTTGCCTGGTTTTGGTCTCAGAGTTATGCTGGTTTCATAGAATGAATTCAGAAGTGTCGCTTCCTTTTCCATTTTCTGTAATAGTTTGAGAAGTACTATTCTCAGAATGTTTGGTAGAGTTCTCCAGTAAAGCCATCTGGGCCAGGACATTTTTTTGTTGTTGGGAGTTTTTTTTTTATTGTTACCTTTTTGATCTCTTCTCTTGTTATGGGTCTGTTCAGATTTTTGACATCATTCTGTGTTAGTTTGGGTAGGTAATGTGTTTCTAGAAATTTGTCCATTTCCACTATGTTTTCCAATTTGTTTGTGTATAGTTTTTCCTAATACTCTGTTATGATCCTTTTTATTTCAGTTGAGGCTATTGTAATGTCCCCCTTTTATTTGGGTTTTTTGTGTCCTCTCCTGTTTTTCGTTTGTCAATTTAGCAGTGGTTTGTCAATTTTGTTGATCCTTTCAAAGAGTAAACTTTTGGTTGTGTTGGTTCTTTATTGTTGTCTGTTCTCTATTCATTTATTCTGATCTGATCTTTGTTATTTCCTTTCTTCTGGTGGCTGTGGGCTTTAGTTTCTGTTCTCTATTTGTTGGAGTTCTGTAGCTAATGTTTTGATTTTGTCCCTTTCTTCTTTTTTTTGATGTGTGCATTTATTGCTATAAATTGACCTCTCAGCACTGCCTTTGCCTTGTCCCAAAGGTTTTGGTATGATGTGTTTTCATTCTTGTTTGATTATAGAAATTTTTTTATTCCATCTTTGATTTATTCTATTACCCAGTGGTTTTTAAGCAAGGCGTTATTCAGTTTCCATGTAATTTATTTATTTTTTCTTAGTCTTCCTGTTGTTAATTTCTACTTTGATGGCGTTGTGGTCAGAGAAGATACTTTGTATTATCTCAGTGTTTTGGATTTTGTTGAGGATTGCTTTGTGGCCTAAGATGTGTCTATTCTGGAAAATGTTCTATATGCATTGGAAAACAATGTGTACTTTGCAGCTGTTGGGTGGAATGTTCTATATATGTCTATGAGTTCAAGTTGGTGGATTGTGGCCTTTAGATCTTCTGTATCTGTGTTGAATTTCTTTGTAGATGTTCTGTCCTTTATTGAGAGTGGTGTGTTGTCTTCTGCTGTTATTGTGGAACTGTTGATTTCTCTTTCCAGTGCTGTTAGAGTTTATTTTATGTATTTTGGAGCCCTATCATTGGGTGCAGAGATATTTATTATGGTTATGTCTTCATGATGGATTGTCTCTTTAATCATTACATAATGCACTCCTTTGTCTTTTATGGTGGATTTTCTTTTAAAGTCTATTTTATCTGAGATTAGTATTGCCACTCCTGCAATTTTTTGGTAGCTGTTTACTTGATATATATTTTTTCATTGTTTGATTTTTTATAAATTTATGTCTTTTTTTCTAAAGTGTGTCTCTTGTAGACAGCGTATTGATAGACCTTGTTTTTTTAATCCATTCTGTCGCTGTCTGTCTCTTTATGGGTGCATTTAGGCCATTTACATTCAGTGTAATTATTGATAGCTATGAGTTTATTGCTGTCATTTTGTAGTGCTTTTTTTGTGGTGCTGAGATTTTCTTTGTTCCTCTTACTTTCCTGTGATGAATTACTTTTTTTTCATTTCTTTTGTTTTTGTACGTTTTGTTTTTATTGAGACTATCTTAGTTATCTAGTGCTGCCATAACAGAAATACCACAAGTGGGTAGCTTTAACAAAGAGAAATTTATTTTCTCACAGCCCAAATTCAGGGCATCGGCTCCAGGGGACAGCTTTGTCTCTCTTTCAGCTCTGGAGGAAGGTCCTTGTCCTCAGTCTTCCCCTGGTCAATGAGCTTCTCAGGTGGAGGAATCTTGTGTCCGAAGGATGTGCTGTGCTCCTTGTGCTGCTTTCTTGGTGGTATAAGGTCCCCAACTCTGTGCTTACTTCCCTTTTCTTTTATCTCCTGAGAGATAGAAGGTGGTGCAGGCCACACCACAGGGAAACTTCCTTTACCTTGGACCAGGGAGGTGACCTGAGTTAGGGTGGTGTTACAATCCCACCCTAACCTCTCAACATGAAATTGCAATCACAAAATGGAGGACAACCACACAATACTGGGAATCATAGCCTAACTAAGTTGACACATGTTTTTGGGGGGACACAATTCAATCCATGACAGAGACTTTATTTTTTTCTTCTTTATTTTGATAAGTAGATTTGTTAGCTTTCTTTGTGGTTACCTTGAAATTTACCCTTATCTTCCTAGGTTTGAACCAGGGTTTTATTACTTGATATTGCCTTGCCTTCCCGTCCATTAGAAAGCTCTATGCCTATACCATTATTCCCTCTTTTATTGCTCTGATGTTTTTGTCATTTACAGATTAACCTTTCTGGTTCCCTGTTGTGAATCTTTTAGTTTTGAATAGTCCTTGAGAGTTCATTTCCTAGGTTGGTATCTGGCTGGTGTGATCGTGCACCCTAGATTCAGGCTGTGGTCTGATGTTTTTGTTCTCAAATTGAAGGACTGCCTTTAATAATTCTTGTACATTTGGTTTGGTTTTTACGTATTTCCTTAATTTCTGTTTATCTGGAAATGTCCTAATTTCACTATGATATTTGAATGAGAGTTTTGCAGGATATATTATTCTTGGTTGGCAGTGTTTTTCTTTCAAGGTTTTATGTATGTCATCCCATTTCCTCCTTGCCTGCATGGTTTCTGACTAGTAGTCAGAGTTTAATCTTACTGTTTCCCCTTTGTATGTGACCATTTGTTTTTCTCGAGCTACTCTCAGGATTCTTTCTTTATCTTTGGTTTCAGTGAGTGTGATTATAATGTGTCTTGGTGATTTCCTTTAGGGGTCTATCCTATATGGGATTCATTGAGCTTCCTGGATGGTCAGCTTTTTATTTTTCATGATATTAGGGAAGTTTTCTGTCAGCAATTCTTCAATGATCCTCTTTGTGTTTTTCATTTTCTCCCCCTGTTCTGGAACTCTGATCACATGCCAATTTTTTATTTTGATTTAATCACACATCATTCTCAGGATTTCTTCATTTTTCTTCATTCTTTTTTTCTGATTTTTCCTCAGACAAAATGGTATCCAAGCATTTGTCTTAATTTCACTAATCCCGTCTTCCATCATTTCAAACCTGTTCCTCAGCCCTTCTATGACACTGTCCATTTCTGAACTCTTGTTGTTTGTCTTTTGGATTTCTAATTGTTGTTTTTGTATGATTTCTAGTTGTGAATTTTTTTCAACATTTTGTTCCTGTATTATTTTCCTGAATTCTTGCATTTTTTGTCTGTATTTTCCATGATTTTGTCTGCCTTTTCCATGAATTTGTCTATTTTTTCCTCATTTTTGTCTGCTTTTTTGCTTCAACTCTTGGATAACTCTGAATATAAGAGATTTGAATTCCCTATCAGGTAGTTGCAGTGCCTTTTCTTCTACTGGAAAGTCAACTGGTGTTTTATTTTGGATGCCTTTTGGAACAATCCTGTCCTTTTTTTTTTTTTATATTTTGATATTATCTGCTGTCTTCAGGACATTCAGAAGTTATTTTCTTCATTTCTTGATTGTAGATTTGTTTGTTTCATCTTGCTTTTTTTAAATTTGGTTATGTCTGAGCATGTGGGATGTGCATTCTTTGTTTCTTACTCATCCTCAGGCATGATACTTTTCACCTCCTTGTCCAATGGGCAGGACCAGTTGCTCAGGGCAGGTCCAGGTGCAGCCGGTCCAGGTGCAGCATGGCAGGTCCAGCAGATGGTCTGTCTCCTTCTGGGGAGCTCCCTGAAGTTGCTTACCTGTCCTCCCTGTCCACTGATCTCCTATAGGAGTCCAATATGGTGAATCCGTGCTCCTTCTTGTAAGGGACCTCTGCTCTTTTATCTCTCCTTGCTCTCTGTTCTGTCAGTTTCTTCTTCCATTTGGTGCTTGGTTGAGTTCTTTATCTCTTCCTCTGATGATTAGAGTTCCAGGACTGACGTTTGTTTCTGTTTTATCTAGCTTTTTGGGTCTTTGCTGTGGAGGCAAGGCATGGTGCTTCTGTGTACAGTGCTGTGTTGCTGTCTCAGTTTCTCCTGATAATCCTTGCACATCTCCAGTGGTATCTGTTTTTCCTTCATTCGTGGTTGCTTGCCTAAGCTGCTCTTTTATAACTTAAAAGTGATTGGCTTAAGGCACACGCTATACTTACGTGGCCTCATTAACATAACATAGAAAACTCTCTTCCTAAATGGAATTATATCTACAAAAATTGAGGTTAGGATTCTGATACATTTTAGGAGGACACAATTCAACTCATGAGGTACCTTCTGTCCTAAATTAGTTGAAAAATGCAATCAGTAGAGCCAAGCAATTCTTGGTCTCCTGGGACTTTCATGACATTGTATGGGTGCCAGAGCGCTCAATGCACTATTTCTCTTTGAGATCACCCAGAGCCACTGGAAATATCCAGGGCCTTTCGTTCAAATATCACTGAGGGCCAGACAGCATGGGTTGGGGACAGTAGCCTGAATCAGATCAATGCTCCTGTTGTTATTCAGTGTCTTCAAAACTTTTTAATGCCCTTTTCACTTTTAAGATACTGTGTGTAAAAGCAAGGTGTAACCTGGAAAATGTTATTCAAATATATGGCATTGTCACTGTTAGGTGTAACACCATATGTATCACTTATTTGGAGGAGGAGCTAGAAGAGCTATCCAACTGACAGCACTACTATTTTTTTTTAATGGAAGACGTGAAAGGGGCATTCAGTGATATGTTTCAAGAAGTCTATGTGAATATTTCTGTAAATATTAATCCAAGAAACCTATATTAAGAACAGATGTTCTATATACTGCATTAGGGAAGGGTGGATATAAAAGTAGAAAGTCACAATCTGGTTCTTGTCTGTTGGTAGCTGTAGAGGACATGAATAAGTAAAATTATATTTACAATATAGTTTGAAACATGGTATGGTAGTGTAAGCACAGGGTGCTCTGAGAACGTGGCCAAAACTGTTGAGGAAGGGGTGAGGAGGTCTACAGGTTTTGCCTGAGAGACACAGTTAGTTAGGTAATTACTGGGTAAAATTTGTGCTAGATAGGGCAGGAGCTTTTCGACATAATCCAGATGGCTGAGGTTGACAGAACAAACTTGGAGAGATGACATGCTAAAGACGGAATTTATCCTGGAGATGAATGGAAATCAGTTCCCTGGCCTGTATTTCATTTTGACCCACCTATGTCCCACAAATTCATAAAAACCAGGCCATGAACACCAAATCTATGGTAATTTCCCTGAAGTTCCCTTTTTCACCCTTTCCTTGCTCCACGCCTGCTTTCACTGGGCACTGTCTTAGCTTGGCTCTGATCTTCTGGGGTTCTCTACCTCCTCTCCATGCCCTAAGCCATTTCAATCTTATTGCTAGACCTTGGATGTTTTGTGTTGACATGCTGTTTCCAGGATGAAACTTAGCTGTCCTCAGTGGCCTTGTCTGTCCTCTGGCTCTGCGTCCAAGGCTGTCACCAGGAAGAATCCTTTGTCTTGTGCCAGATCCACAGAATAAAATCATAAACTTGATCACTTGGTCAGTAGGTCAGCTCTTTCTTTTCAGTCTCATCCTTCCCCCCACCACATTGGTGACTTCAGAAACAGTTTTCTGACCAAGGGAGTGACACAATCACGTTTTTGCATTTGAACTCTTTCCCTGGATGCAGTGTGGAAAGTGTTGTAGGCTGCTGAGACTTTGTTGAAAGCATGTAGACAAGGAGACCAGCTGGGGGACTGATCCTGAATTGTGTCCCCTGCCTCACCCCACAGTGATCTTGTTAAAGAAATAACATAATTTCCCTTCTGTTTGCTCAAGTAGAAAACCTGGGTTTGATCTTAGATTCCTTCCTTGTCCTCCCTTTTGTCAGGTTCCCACTTTAGGTCAGTTTCCAAGTCAAGTCTATTTCCTCATATTTCCCAGATGCTCCCACTTTTCCCTTCATTGTCTTTACGCAGTCAGACCAGCATAGTGTCTCTGTTATTTGGATTATTGAGATAGTCTCCTAACTGGCCACCAGCTTCCGGCTTTACACGCTCTAATTATTTTTCTATAATACAGCCAGAATGGTATTTCTAAAATACCAGTATGACCATTTCTCTTAAAGCCCTTTTGAATCCTCATTGTTCATAGGATAAAAATCTCAATTCCTTATCATGGCTTACAAGGCTCTGCACGACCTGGCTCCTGTCCAACCTCAGCAGTTCCATTTCTTGCCACTTTTCCCATCTGCACTTAATGGCTGGTCATGCTGGACTTCTAGTTTCTTGAACCTCACATCACTCTTTTCCACCTGTTTCCATGTTCTTTCTTCCTTGAACATCCCTTTGCCTGGCTAAGTCCTTTCATCCTTTAGGTCTCATCTCAGACTTCACTTTCTCCAGGAATTTTTTCTGCACTCAAAGGGGTGAAATATGTGCCCCATCTGTACAGGTAGCTCCTGTATGTCCCAATGAGAGCACCATTAAACTCTTGAAATATTTCAGTTGCTCTCATGCTTGTCTGTATTCCTCTCTAGACTGGAAGCTCCATTGTGTCTCATATCCCAATACCTCTTACAGCAAATATAATGAAAATAATGCCTGTCTCTCAGTATCTTTGCCAACCGCTCTGAAGCTTCTGTACTGTCTTTGGTTCCTATCATTTTCTTGGTATTTTCTTTGATTGCACTCATCTGGGGACATATTCTCAGCCCACTTGCCCTTTAGTGGCTGCTCACCACCTCTATAAATTAGTTTCCTCCTCTGATCTCCATTATTCTTTAGTGTGGTCCTTTGGTTAATTGCCATAGCATGCATCACATCCACATTACTTGATTATAGTAAAACATCAATGTAATAATGAAGAAGATACTTAAGCTCATGATAGATAATAACAGTGTCCTGGAGATCTAGGTTGGCTTAGGCCTACAAAAGAGGGAGTGAGTAATGCTGACAACAGAAGACCAGAGTTTTAAAAAGAAGAAAATGACTTGAGTCAAAAGCTTGATGAGCTGAGATATTACTATCAAAATCTTCTGTATGACCCCGGACACCTTCTTAACTCAGTACTGATGTTCACCCTTCAAGCAAAGATTAGACAGGCCCATGAAACAAACAATAATACACATAGCTCAACCATGTATACGAGGCTAAATGAGCACAGCAGCCCAGGGGCAAGGACAAGAAGGCAGGAGGGGACAGGAAAGCTGGACGAATGGAAATGGAGAATCCAAGGTCAAGAAGAGGAGAGTGTTGACACATCGTGGGGCTGACAACCAATTTCACAAAACAATATGTGTAGTGATTGTTTAATAAGAAACTAATTTGCTCTGTAAAGTGTCATCTAATGCGCACACACACACACACACACACACGCACAAAATCTTCTGTACCGTTATCTGTAAGGGGACTCTGCGCTGTCCTCAAAAGTGTCTTTCTTATTGTCTTCCTTCAGAGAAAACAGTAGAATTTGCTTAGTTCAGCTTTTGTTCAGTCACCTTTTGATGGCTCTTACACCAAAACCTCTTTAACAGATTCTTTTTTTTTTCCAAATAGGTCCCAAGCTTTTTTAATTTTTTTGGCGTTATACCTATAGGACACTAAGGTAGAAATTTATTTAAGTTTTCTAGGATTTTTCTTAGTAAAAATGTATATTCTGCCTACACAGAATAAAGCAGTTATTTTAAACACTACTTAAAACTACTTGAATCCTTTAGAGGAAAGGCAATATGAAAATTAGGAAGTATTTTCTATTTTTTTTTATTATACATAGTTGCGCATATATAAAGACATGGTTCATATATAAAGTGAATTATGATTTTAAACCTCTAGGTTATGCTATAGGAAAAATAAAAGTCTGTTTTTAAGAGATACCTTGATTAGGGAGAATACTATTTGAAGGCACATGCTAACTTTGCAAGTTATATTTCAAAGAGGTATAAAGGAAGTAGTGGAAATATTTCAGCACTTATTATAATTTTAATTTAAGGACAAAATACAACATAACATTATGTTGCCTTGGTATTTTATTGTTATACTCACCTATAATTTTTTTTTTTAATGTCAAATGAACATTTTGTATTTAAATCTTGTTTCTTCAGAAATGCTCGAGAACTGCGGATGGAGAAAGTGCAGTTAGAGCTGGAGAACCAAGAGATGGAAAAGAAACTACAAGAATTAGACTCCACAATGAACAAAGAAATGAACAAAAGAGAGTGGGTGAAATTTTGAGACAATTTTAGAGGAGTATACTGAATTATATAAAGAAATATTTTATATGTTATTGTCATTCCAATAAAAATCTTCATTGAATGAATAATTTGCTGCTTTCCCTTGTGAACAAAAAATATTAAATTTCCTTTCATCTTTCATTTTACGCTCGTTATATAGCATGTTGCTTTTTCAAATTGCCATTACCTTATTTCCTTTAGACTCTATTTGGTCCTATCCTTTCTTATTTTTATGCTTAGTTACTCTTCTGAACCATTTTATGACCTGGAATGTTTAGGACAGCAATGCAAGCTTTGGCCTTTGCTCTAAAATTGCCATCAACAAGAAATGAAAACCAGTTTATTTTTAGCACTATTCTGAGGGCAAGAGTTTGTATATACATATTTTTCAAAGTTATTCAAATCATCAAGTTTCTTTGAAATATTTCTAGCAAATGCTGGTTATCTGAAATTTTATTAATGAGAGCTCTCTAGTATTTTACCTGTGTATCTGTATTTACTACACTGAACATTTTTTTTTTAAATAGTAAATAAATACGATAAAAGTTCAAGTAGAACTGATAGATATATAATGAAAATTATCTCTTCTTAAATCAAGGCTGACTCCCAGCCCATTTTCTAGAACCACTTTAACAATTAAAAAAATATTTTTCCTACAAATGTTTTACCTTTGTATAAGCCTCTGTACATACATGTGAGTTAATGTGTGTGTATGTCTGTGTGCATCTTATGTGTCTTTGATCCATATTTTTACAAATGAGATCATCTATAAAAATATGTGGATTGATTCATACCCTGCTTTTTTATTTAATTTATCTTAAGGCTCTTGCCACATCAGCACACATTGATCTATCTCATTCTTTTAGTGACTGTATAGTATTTCTTTGTGTGGATATAATAGCATTTATTTTTCAGATCATTATTAACTTTTCAGAATTTTGTGATCGTAAATGCTGCTGTGAGTATCATTCCACATGTACCTTTGCTTGGATATGCAAGAGTATCTGTGGGGCAAATTTTTTAGTTGTATGATTTTAAATCAAAGTGTACGTACATCTTAAATTTTGAAAGGCATTGAGATATGGTCTTCCAAATAGGCTTCAACAGTTTACACTTACTCCTGTGGAGTGTGAGACTGCATGGTTCAAGTACCTCTGCTGCTACTAAGTATTACCATACTCTGTATATTAAATTTACTTCTGATTGATGTTCAAAGTGATAACCATTAAATGCGTTTGAATACCTTCTGAACCATTAAAGCAGTTCAAATATGTTTATTATAGTTTCAGTATTAAGTATTTGTCATTAGATTCCAATTCTTTGAGAAATATGCACAGCACATACACATACTTCTCTAATAGCCAGCGCATCGGTTTAATCAAGGCATCATGTTGTACATCATCCTGGGTGACAAAGTTTATGGTGTTTTCTGCTGCTTCTCTTTTGATGACTTCTGGCCACCTCTTTTCCTTTCACTGCTTTGAACTTAGCCTGGACTTCTCAGTGAATCATAATACTCCTCTGGGAATCAGATTCCTGGTATTGGCCCCCCAGAGGGAATTGTCCTTAGCTGATGAACCTTTTCTAGATATATTTTTTTAGCAGTTCTAAAGTTTGACTGAGTTTTCAGAATAGTAAAATGCTTTTCTAAGGTCACACAGATAGTAAATGTCATGGCCAGAATGAGAACCTGTCACTCACTGGTCAAGAAGATAGAAGTCCAGTGTTCTAATCCTGGCTTTATTATTTATTATCTGTGAGACCTTGGGCAAGATTTTGTCTCATTATATTTTAAGTGGGAATTGGACTCCCTGCCCTGGTGACTTAAAAAAAAATCAAATAAAATTGCCTTGAAAACTGTAAAACTAAAGTTTACCATCTTTGCAATTTCTGTCACCTTTCAGTGTGGGAGCTAATCTAAAGTCCTGTTAAGGAACTCATCACTTAGTAGGTCTGCTGAATATTTCTGGGTATTATTTTGCTTCCTTTTTCTCTTTAAATTTGTGGACCCTTAGCTTTTAAAACTGCATGGCAATCTTTAGTATTTCCTGTGAATCAATAAAACTGTCTTTAGTCATTGTGAATGTCTGAAAAATGTAATATTTCATCCACATCCATGTTTGGACATTTAATTTTCATTTGTTTCTCCACAGAAGTCACAAATATAGTAGAGCTATATTTTAAAATTAATGAGGATATTGTGACATTATTGATATTTTATTTTCATTTTGTGGTGGTCTGTTACATGTTAACAACTGAATTTCTATTTCCTGAAACAGGGAAAATATATTTTTTTTCATTAAAAGGAGAAGTATATTTAGTAATTACATTTTGCCTTCTGTTTATATATCCTGAAGGTCAAGTGGCTATCACTGGAAATCAGGACAAGCAGGCAAATTGGGTAATCGATCACACATAATGTCACAAAATAAAGGAAATGTTGTTAAGGTAAGAAGATACCATTTGATTCTCAGGCAATTTGCTAAGCAAGAAATATAAGTTATTTTTTCAGATCTTGAATTTCTTTCCATACTTAAGAGCCAAATAATCTTGTTTCAACTTTGCCTAGTATTAGATTTTTTTTTTTTGTAGGTTAATTATTTTGCAGCTTTCATTAATCAGATAAATATTTTTCTTTTTTATCTGTAAGTTGACTTAGAAATTCACTTTGAGTCAAATCTAGTTCAATTCTGGTTAATGTGAATTCAGCTCAGTATGTGAAATAGTTCTATATTAAGCTTATGTTTTTGATATAACAATAGATTTTTTTCTGCCTTTTTATTGTGTCACATTTGTTTAATGTTTTATATACTGCTTAATTATTATTTCTTATGTTGTTGATTCTATATATGAAGATACCCAAGAAAAAAATACTTTCGGATTTCCCAGCCATACAATTGCTTTATCTTTACTGTATATTATAAAAGTAACATCACACTATATTTAAAATTAAAACCAGATGTGTCTTTATGGAAAGAAAATTGTTACATTTCTGAATTATTTAGTACAAGAGCTGTGACTTTGTAAGTTTTAATTTATATAGCTTTTTATTTTTTATATACCTAGCATTAAACTTTCATTGGGCCAGTTGGCATCTATAAACATCATACTTGGTGCTTCTAACCTTTGTGGCTTCTAAAAAGTAATTTATTCTTTAGTGTCATTCTTACTAAGACAGGTTTCTTTAACAGTTTTGGATTAAAAGTTTTATAATTCACTATCCATTTTCCATTCTCTTTCTGAGATAGTGTTCCATGTTTCAGATATTATTGTAAAATATTAAAACTGCTGAATATTTGAGATCAATTTATTTATTTATTTAATAGTATTTATTAATTGCCTTTGTTGTCTTTCAGTGAGTTATTCTTGTTTTCAAGGAGGTCCTTATCTAATGTGAAAGATGAGACACATATGAGAATATTTATAAAATGTCGCTATGTAATTTTTGCCATATCCATTTAGTGTGTAAATAATATGTACTTGGGAAATAATAGTTTAGCTTTACAAATATTTGAGCCTGCTGGGTGTATTTATAAGGAAAAAGTGCTGAATAAAGTATACTCCCAGTTCTCCCAAACCTCATAACTGAATATCAGGTAAAAGGCATGAGGGTTGGGAGCTGTAGGAGGTGGGTCTGGAAAGCAAGATTCTTTGGCTGGAGGGTAAACCTTGGATACCCAGCTGGGGAGTTTTGATGTTTTTCATTGGGTGAAAGGAATTTCCTGACAGTTTTGAGCAAAAGGGTGGAAAGATTAAGGTAATGATTTATAATGATTGATCTCGTCAAATATCCAGTGTGTTTGGAGTTAATATAGAGCAAGTGGGATCCAAACTTTTTGATCATGTACCACATCAGTAAAGAATATATTTTCAGCGTGGACTTTTTTACACATGCACATGTGTTTAGTTATAGATAGAACTTATTTATATACATACTAGCTTAGTAATAAACTATGTGCATTAGAAAAAAAATATGGATATTAATGATGAGGTAAATATAAACATAAATAGATGTTTCTTTTCTACTCTGGTCTTTTCTGAGCGCCTTCATGAATGCATGCATATATGCTACCTTGGAGGCCACTGACACAGAAACAGAGAGACTCTTTGAAAACTTTTTCTTTATTGTGGTGAAAATATACACAGCAAACATTTGCCAACACCACAACTTCCATTTTGCGATTCAGTGACATGGATAACATTTTTCATGTTGTACCACCATTATTGCTATCTTTTTCCTAAATATTCTACCACCATTAACATAAACTCAGTGGCCCCCAAACAGAAACTTTCTCTTTTTCCCTCCCTCCCACTCTTGAAAACATTTTATAATCTTTGGTTTCTATATATTTGCTTATTTCATATAAGTGAGATCATACAGTATTTGTCCTTTTGTGACTGACTTATTTCTCTCAGCATAATGTTTTCAAGGTTTTTCCATGTTGTGGCATGGATCAGAGCTTCATTTCGCTTTACAGCTGTATAATATTCTATTGTATGTATATACTGTATTTTGTTTATCCATATATCTCTTGATGGACATTTTGTTCTTTCCACTTTTGTGCTACAGTGAACATTGGTATACAGGTTTGTGTTTGCATGCCTGCCTTCAGTTCTTCTGGGTAGGATTGCTGTATCATATTTAATTCTATGTTCAACTTTTTTAGGAACTGCCAAACTGTTTTCCACAGTGACTAAACCATTTTATATTCTCACTCACAATGGTTATTGGTTCCAGTTTTTCCACAACCTTGCTGATACTTGTTGTTTTCCTTTTTTGTGATCATTGACATTCTAATAGGGGTGAGGTGATAACTCAGTGTGGTTTTCATTTGCATCTCCCTAATGGCTAATATGGCTAATGATATTAAGCATCTTTTCACATGCTTGTTGAGTATCTTTTTGGTGAACTGTCTTTTCAAATCCTTTGCCCATATTTTGATTTGGTTGTCTCTGGAAGTCTTTTAAAATAATCTAGAGTGCAGAAGAAAAGTGTCTTAATTACAATGGTAGCAGAAAGAAAAAAGGGAACCAAAAAACAGTGACAGAAGAAGAAGTCAAATGCATAACTGATATTCTACTTTTGATTGACTAGAGGTAGTACAAAGAAGAGAGGTGAAAAAAAAGGAAGGTTCTAGGGTATAGATTTGAAATTTTGTTTGAGCCTGATGTGATAGTTGAATCTGTGGGAGTAAGTGTGTTTCCTCAGAATTTTTTAAAAGAAGAGAGTTGTGAAGGATAAAGCTCAAGGAAGGCCAGTGTATGGAATAAGGTGGCAAAAGTAACTTTAATGTTTACTGAATATCTGTTTTATACCAGGCAACGTTTGAACTGCTTTTCCTGTACTATCTCATTAAATGCTTATGCCACTCTGAAGAGACCATTGTTATTATTCCAGTTTTAGAGATGAAGTAACTTACAATCAAAGAAGTTAACTTGCTCAGGGTCAAGTGGCAGGGCCAAGATTTTGATTAAAGGTTTTCAAGCTTGTTCTAGAATAATTTACTACCTCTCCAGTGAAGGAGCCTGAGAAGAAAGAGAATGGTAACAGTAGAATCAAGGTAGTGTGATTTAATGGAAAATGCAAGTAAAAGGGGGGAGTTTTAGGAAACATGGAGAAATCAATATTGTCTGATACATTGTGTAGTGAAACAAGTTTTGAGGGAGTTAGACCAATGTTTCTTAGAAGGGGGCAGTTTTGCCCCCACAGTGGAAATATGGCAATGTCTGAAGACATTTCCAGTTATTGAAACTGGGAGGGGGGATTTACTGCTGACATTTAGTGGGTAGAAGCCAAGAATGCTACCAAACATCCTATAATGAACAGCACAGCTCCCACAACAAAAATATTATTTGGACCAAAATATCAATGGACTCGAGGTTGAGAAACCCTATGTATTTCTGACTCATCCAATAGATTTGTGACCTTAGGTAAGTCATTTAACCTTTCTGAGCCTTTGTTACCATGTCTGTAAACAGGCATAGTAATACCCACATAACCTACTGCATGGAATTTTGAGCAATATGTGAGATAATATATGTGAAACTTCTTTGTAAATTTACCTGAAAATCACATTAAAATGCCTATTTATTGAGAATGAATATTAAAAAAATTGAATTTGATGATTGGGCCATTATTAAAGTAGATGTTGTCTTAGTTATCTAGTGTTGCTATAACAGAAATACCACAAGTAGATGGCTTTAACAAACAGAAAGAAATTTATTCTCTCACAGTTTAGAAGGCTAGAAATCTGAATTCAGGAAGCTGGCTTCAAGGGAAGGTTTGTTCTCTGTTTTCTCTGGAGGAAGGTCCTTGTTATCAATCTTCCCCTGGTCTAGGAGCTTCTCAGTGTAAGGATCCTGGGTCCAAAGGACTTGCTGTGCTCCTGGAACTACTTCCTTGGTGGTATGAGGTCCCCTGTCTCTTTACTTGCTTCTCTCTTTTGTATCTCAGAAGAGATTGATTTAAGACACAAGCTATTCTTGTAGATTGAGTTCTGCCTTATTAACATCATAAAGGCAGGATTTGCAACACGTAGGAAAATCACATCAGATGACAAAATGGTGGATAGTCACACAATACTGGGAATCATGGCCTAGCCAAGATGACACATATTTTTGGGGGACAAAATTCAATCCATGACAGATGTGAAAAGAGATTTCAAGTGATTGAAAAGAGAAGGGTGGGAGGCAGTAAGTAAAACTAATATTGTAGTGAACATGAGAACAGAGGAGGAGGAACTCTTGAGGGTTTAACAGGATCAGGAAAGGTTTTATTATATTGTTTTTTTAGAATCAGGGATAAGGTCTAGTTGGATCAAAGAACCATTTTGTAGATTGAGGGATGGATGCATTAGTGGAGGAAAGATTGAAGACACAGTTGAGAGAGGTGTCGGTTGCTGGTGATGTGGTCACTGAAGAGGTGGCTTATAGAGGAGGCCTTCACTAAATGGTTCATAAAGGAGGCTTTCACCAAAGGAAGGAGGACAGATTTTCTCTGAAACAAGAAAGATGGAGGTGAGAACAGGTGGCATTAAAAGCATATTTTCACAGGTAGGTAAGTTTCTTTAATTTTTGTTTGACAGGTAGTGAGGCAGGTGACTGAAGCATTTGAATGGGGGAAAATCCCAATATTCCTAGTAACCCTTTTATGCTTCTTGGGACAGAATGCATTCACAAACATTTTCAGGTTCTCAGGTGTCTTGGGAGGCTACTTGTCCCACTAAAAGTATATGCTGCCTTCCAATGGGGGCTTGTGTAACAGTGAAAAATGACAGAAATGTTCTTCAACAAAAATTGACTAAGGTAGAAGGCTTAGATATGAGGCAGAGCATCCAGGAAGTGTGATTGGGTCAATTTTGTGTCTTTTGTACATCTAGATAGTCCTTGTAAGCATATTGTGGGTTCCCGTGTGATAGTTAGGGAGCCCCAGAGGGTTTGACTTTTTTTTTTAATGTGTGTCATATTAAGAAAACCAATGTAACAAAATGGAAGGCCCCACCCTCCAAAAGTCTTTGGGACAGATGGAACCCACTAAACATTGCACCAGACTACCAGCAACATTTTGTGGGAAAATATGCCTATATGAAATTTTCAAAATTGATATTACCAACCAAAAATGTGAACACACTCAATTAGTAAGCATGCATTCCACTACTGAAAACACATGGCGTCATCAAAAAATTCGAAACAGGTGGGGCTGAGATGGCTAACTAGTCAGAAGCTTCTGCTCAACCCTCTTGCAACAAAGACCCAAAAAAAACACAAGTGAATCAATTACATATATGACAATCTATGAACCCTGAGCATCAAACACAGCACTAAGGAATCGATCTGAGTGACAGGGGAGCGAGAGATGTTGCAGAAGCAGCAGTGAGTTGCCGAACCCACGCAGTGCCTCAGCTCTGATTCCTTGGCACTATTTTTTTTTTTTTTATTATGTAGCACGAATGTGGAAGGGCTGATGGTAGTTTCCTGAGACATGGCAGATTCAGCAAAAGAAGGCAAACAAAGTGGCGCACCCCTGACCCTGTGGGGTGTCTACAGCGGGGCTGACTGCAGAGTTTAGGAAACAGCTGCTTCAGTGAAAAAAGGCCAACAAATTGCTGGAACCCCAACCCCCTGGTGTGACAGCGAGGGTCTGGCTGTGGAATTTAGGAAAAAGCTGCTTCAGGTTATGAAGGCAAGTGCAGGATGCAGTCCTAACCCCCTGGAGCAGTCTCAGCAGGGACCCTGCTAGTGCACACAGGCTACACATGTCTCTGGAATCTGAGATGGAACAGCACTGCCAACACAAGATAAGTGATTTTGTCTAACTTATCACGTGATCTTATAGCTCCTTCTTCTGAAAGTACTCTCTCCTATCTATCTGATCCCTCCCCCCTTTACCCCAGCTGGCTTCATTAGCAGTTGAGTTCCCTGGGCCCAAGATAGAATGTGCTGCACTCTCTTGGCCTGGGAGAAGGAGCAAATTAACAAATGGGGAAAAAATACTTTCCTGACTCCCCTAAATTGGAAGCTCAGAGCAGAAGAGGCTCCAGTCTGGGCATAATGGATCCACAGACTTTGACATTCACCCCTACATGGAACCAGGTGGCTATTATAAAGCAAGGGCGAATCTGTTAGAGGTCTGACTGTAATTGTTTCAGCTGTGAGGTGGAGAGGTATGTTTTGGAGGTCTGATACCACTCTACCTATTAAAAACAGCCCTCACCTACAATTAATGTAATCCATCACATAAATAAAACAAAAGACAAGAAACACATGATCTTATTAATTGATGCTGAAAAGGGATTTGACAAAGTCCAACACTCATTCATGATAAAAACTCTCAGCAAAATAGGAATAGAAGGAAAATTCCTTAGTATAATAAAGGGCATTTATACAAAGCCAACAGCCAACATCATTCTAAATGGAGAGAGGCTGAAAACATGCCCACTGAGATTGGGAACCTGACAAGGATGCCCCTTATCACCACTCTTATTCAACATTGTGCTGGAAATCCTAGCCAGAGCAATTAGGCTAGATAAAGAAATAAAGAGCATCCAGATTGGTAAGGAAAAAGTAAAAGCATCTCTATTTGCAGATAACATGATCTTACATACAGAAAACCCTAAAGAATCTGCAAGAAAACTACTGAAACTAATAGAAGAGTTCAGAGTATCGAGATACAAGATAAACATACAAAAATCAGTTGGATTCCTCTACACCAAAAAAAAAAAAAAGGAATATCGCGGAGGAAATCACCAAATCAATACCATTTGCAGTAGCTCCCACAAAGATAAAATATTTAGGAATAAATCTAACCAGAGACGTAAAACACCTGTACAAGGAAAACTACAAGACACTACTGCAAGAAACCAGAAGAGACCTACATGAGTGGAAAAACATAACTTGCTTATGGTTAGAAGACTCTACATTGTGAAAATGTCTATTCTACCCAAAGGGATCTACAGATACAGTGCAATCACTATCCAAATTCTTTTTTTTTGTTGTTGTTAATAATTTTTATTGTGCTTTAAGTGAAAGTTTACAAATCAAGTGAGTCTCTCACACAAAAACCCATATACACCTTGCTACACACTCCCAATTACTCTCCCCCTAATGAGACAGCCCGCTCTCTCCCTCTACTCTCTCTTTTCCTGTCCATTTCGCCAGCTTCTAACCCCCTCTACCCTCTCATCTCCCCTCCAAGCAGGAGATGCCAACACAGTCTCAAGTGTCCACCTCATCCAAGAAGCTCACTCCTCACCAGCAACCCTCTCCAACCCATTGTCCAGTCCAATTCATGTCTGAAGAGTTGGCTTCGGGAATGGTTCCTCTCCAGGGCCAACAGAAGGTCTGGGGGCCATGACTGCCGGGGTCCATCAAGTCTCAGCCAGACCATTAAGTCTGGTCTTATGAGAATTTGGGATCTGCATCCCACTGCTCCCCTGCTCCCTCGGAGGTTCTCTGCTGTGTTCCCTGTCAGGGCAGTCATCGGTTGTAGCCAGGCACCATCTAGTTCTTCTGGTCTCAGGATGATGTAGTCTCTGTTTTATGTGGCCCTTTCTGTCTCTTGGGCGCGTAATTGCCTTGCATCTTTGGTGTTCTTCATTCTCCTTTGATCCAGGTGGGTTGAGACCAATTGATGCATCGTAGATGGCTGCTTGCTAGCATTTAAGACCCCAGACACCACTCTTCAAAGTGGGATGCAGAATGTTTTCTTAATAGATTTTATTATGCCAATTGACTTAGATGACCCCTGAAACCATGGTCCCCAGACCCCTGCCGCTGCTACGCTGGCCTTCAAAGCATTTAGTTTATTCAGGAAACTTCTTTGCTTTTGGTTTAGTCCAATTGTGCTAACCTCCCCTGTATTGTGTGCTGTCTTTCCCTTCACCTAAAGTAGTTCTTATCTACTAATTAGTGAACGCCCCTCTCCCACCCTCCCTCTCTTCCCCCTCTCGTAACCACAAAAGAATGTGTTCTTCTCAGTTTAAACTATTTCTCGAGTTCTTATAATAGTGGTCTTATAAACTATTAGTCCTTTTGCAACTGACTGATTTCACTCAGCATAATGCCTTCCAGGTTCCTCCATGTTATGAAATGTTTTCCAGATTCCTCACTGTTCTTTATCGATGCGTAATATTCCATTGTGTGAATATACAATAATTTATTTATCCATTCATCCATTGATGGGCACCTTGGTTGCTTCCATCTTTTTGGTATCGTAAACAGTGCTGCAATAAACATGGGTGCACATGTATCTGTTCGTGTAAAGGCTCTTATTTCTCTAGGATATATTCCAAGGAGTGGGATTGCTAGATCGTATGGTAGTTCTATTTCTAGCTTTTTAAGGAAGTGCCAAATCGATTTCCAAAGTGGTTGTACCATTTTACATTCCCACCAGCAGTGTATAAGTGTTCAAATCTCTGCACAGCCTCTCCAACATTTATTATTTTGTTTTTTTTGCATTAATGCCAGCCTTGTTGGAGTGAGATGAAATCTCATTGTAGTTTTGATCTGCATTTCTCTAATGGCTAATGATTGTGAACATTTCCTCATGTATCTGTTAGCTACCTGAATGTCTTCTTTAGTGAAGTGTCTATTCATATCTTTTGCCCTTTTTTTAATAGGGTTATTTGTCTTTTTGTAGTTGAGTGTCATGTAGATTTTAGAAATCAGGCACTGATCAGAAATGTCATAGCTAAAAACTTTTTCCCAGTCTGTAGGTAGTCTTTTTATTCTTTTGGTGAAGTCTTTGGATGAGCATAGGTGTTTGATTTTTAGGAGCTCCCAGTTATTTAGTTTTTCTTCTACCTTCTTTATAATGTTTTGTATACTGTTTATGCCATTATCAGGGCTCCTAACGTTGTCCCTATTTTTTCTTCCATGATCTTTATCGTTTTAGATTTTATATTTACGTCTTTGATCCATTTTGAGTTAGTTTTTGTGCATGGAGTGAGGTATGGGTCTTGTTTCATTTTTTTTGCAGGTGGATATCCAGTTCTGCCAGCACCATTTGTTGAAAAGACTGTCTTTTCCCCATTTAACTGTTTTGGGGCCTTTGTCAAATATCAACTGCTCATATGTAGATGGATTTATGTCTGGATTCTCAATTCTGTTCCGTTGCTCCATGTGTCTGTTGTTGTACCAGTACCAGGCTGGTTTGACTACTGTGGTGGTATAATAGGTTCTAAAATCAGGTAAAGTAAGGCCTCCCACTTTGTTCTTCTTTTTCAGTAATACCTTATTTATCCGGGGCCCCTTTCCCTTCCATGTGAAATTGGTGATTTATTTCTCCATCTCATTAAAGAATGTCTTTGGGATTTGGATCAGAATTGCTTTAAATGTAGATCACTTTTGGTAGAATAGACATTTTTATAATGTTAAGTCTCCCTATCCAGGAGCAAGGTATGTTCTTCCACTTTTCTAAGTCTCTTTTAGTTTCTTGCAGAAGTGTACTGTAGTTCTTTGTATAAGTCTTTTACATTTCTGGTAAGACTTATTCCTAAGTATTTTGTCTTCTTGGGGGGCTACTGTAAGTGGCATTGACTTGGCGATTTCCTCTTTGATGGTCTTTTTGTTGGTGTAGAGGAATGCAACCGATTTTTGTATGTTTATCTTGTATCCTGATCTCGGCTGAACTCTTCTATTAGTTTCAGTAGTTTTCTACTGTATAAGTTTTCTGTGTATAAGATCATGTCATCTGCAAATAGAGATACTTTTACTTCTTTCTTGACAATCTGGATGCCTTTTATTTCTTTATCTAGCCTAATTGCTCTGGCTAGGACTTCCAGCACAGTGTTGAATAAGAATGGTGATAAGGGGCATCCTTGTCTGGTTCCCGATCTCAGTGGGCATGTTTTCAGCCTCTCTCCATTTAGGGTGATGTTGGCTGTTGGCTTTGTATAAATGCCCTTTATTATTTTGAGAAATTTTCCTTCTATTTCTATTTAGCTGAGAGTTTTTATCATGAATGAGTGTTGAACTTTGTGAAATGCCTTTTCTGCATGAATTGATAAAATCATGTGATTCTTTTGTTTTATTTATGTGGTGGGTCACATTAATTGTTTTTCTAATGTTGAACCATCCCTGCATACCTGGTATGAATCCCACTTGGTCATGGTGAATTATTTTTTTGATATGTTGTTGAATTCTATTGGCTAGAATTTTGTTGAGGATTTTTGTATCTGCTTTTTTTTTATTCATGAGGGATATAGGTTTATAATTTTCTTTTCTTGTGGTGTCTTTACCTGGTTTTGTTATCAGGGATATGGTGGCTTCATAGAATGAATTTGGTAGTATTCTGTCCTTTTTATACTCTGAAATACCTTTAGTAGTAGTGGTGTTAACTCTTCTCTGAAAGTTTGGTAGAACTCTGCAGTAATACTGTCCGGACCAGGGTTTTTTTTGTTGGGAGTTTTTTGATTACGTTTTCAATCTCTTCTTTTGTTATGGGTGTATTTAGTTGTTCTACCTCCGTTTGTGTTAGTTTAGGTAGGTAGTGTGTTTCTAGGAATTCATCCACTTCTTCTAGGTTTTCAAATTTGTTTGAGTATAGTTTTTCATAGTAATCTGATATAATTCTTTTAATTTCAGTTGGGTCTATTGTAATATTACCCATCTCATTTCTTATTCAGGTTATTTGCTTCCTTTTCTGTTTTTGTTTTGTCAGTTCGACCAGTGGTTTATCAATTTTGTTGATTTTTTAAAAAAACTAGCTTTTGGCCTTATTTCTTTCAATTGTTTTTCTGTTTTCTATTTCATTTAGTTCAGCTCTATTTTTTATTATTTGTTTTCTTCTGGTGCCTGTGGGTTTCTTTTGTTGTTCTCTTTCTATTTGTTGAAATTGTAGGGATAATTCTTTGATTTTGGCCCTTTCTTCTTTTTGGATGTGTGCATTTATTGATATAGAATGGCCTCTGAGCACCGCTTTTACTGTGTCCCAAAGGTTCTGATAGGAAGTGTTTTTATTCTCATTGGATTTTATGAATTTCTTTATTCCATTCTTAATGTCTTCTATAATCCAGACTTTTTTGAGCAGGGTATTGTTCAGTTTCCAGGTGTTTGATTTCTTTTCCTGTTATTGATTTCCACTTTTAGGTCCTTATGGTCAGAGAAGATGCTTTGTAATATTTCAATGTTTTGTATTCTGCTAAGGCTTGCTTTATGACCTAATATGTGGTCTATTCTAGAAAATGTTCCAAGTGCCCTAGAAAAGAAGGTATAGTTGGTTGCTGTTGGGCGGAGTGTTCTGTACATGTCTACGAGGTCAAGTTGGTTGTCGTGGCATTTAGATCTTCTGTGTCTTTATTGAGCTTCTTTCCGGATGTCCTGTCCTTCACCGAAAGTGGTGTGTTGAAGTCTCCTGGTAGTATTGTGGAGCTGTCTATCTCACTTTTCAATGCTGATAGAGTTTGTTTTATGTATCTTGCAGCCCTGTCATTGGGTGCATAAATATTTAATATGGTTATATCTTCTTGGTGTATTGTCGCTTTAATCATTATATAGTGTCCTTCCTTATCCTTTCAGATGGATTTAACTATAAAGTCTATTTTGTCAGAAATTAATATTGCCACTCCTGCTCTTTTTTGATTGTTGTTTTCTTGATATATTTTTTTCCATCCTTTGAGTTGTGGTTTATTTGTGTCTCTAAGTCTAAGATGTGTCTCTTGTAGGCAGCATATAGATGGATCTTCTTTTTTAATCTATTCTGCCACTCTCTGTCTCTTTATTGGTGCATTTAGTCCATTTACATTCAGGGTAATTATGGATAGGTATGAATTTGGTGCTATTATTTTGATGTCTTTTTTTGTGTGTTGATAGTTTCTTTTTCCCACTTGATTTTATGTGCTGAGTAGATTTTCTTTATTTATTGTCCTTTCCTCATATTTGTTGTTGTTGATTTTGTTTCTGCTGAGTCTCTATTTTTCCCTTGTATTTTATTTTGATGAGTAGGATAGTTTGTCTCCTTTGTGGTAACCTTATTATTTACCCCTATTCTTCTAAATTTAAAACTAACTTCTATTTCTTTATATCGCTGTATGTTCCTCTCCATATGGAAGGTGTATTATTACATTTCTTAGTCCCTCTTTATTTTTTTAATGTTGCCTTCTTTTATGTAATAACAGTGCCGTTACCATGTGTTGGGCTTTTTTTTTAAACCTTGCTTTGTTTTTTTGTATTTCCCTGTCTGGGTTGACTTCTGGTTCCTCTGCCCAGTGTTCTAGTCTTGCGTTGATACCTGATATTATTGATTTTCTAACCAAAGATCTCCCATTAGTATTTCTTGTAGTTTTGGTTTGGTTTTTACGAATTCCCTCAACTTGTGTCTATCTGGAAATGTCTCAATTTCACCTTCATATTTAAGAGACAGTTTTGATGGATATATGATTCTTGGCAGACAATTTTTTTCCTTCATTTTTTTAAATATGTCACCTCGTTGCCTTCTTGCCTACACGGTTTCTGCTGAGTAGTCCAAGCTTATTCTTACTGGCTCTCCTTTGTAGGTGACTTTTCTTTTATCCTTTGCTGCTCTTAAAATTGCCTCTTTATCTTTGGTGTTAGCAAGCTTGATTATAATATGTCTTTGTGACTTTCAGAAACCCTGGTGGCATAGTGGTTAAGTGCTGTGGTTGCCAACCAAGAGGTCAGCAGTTCAAATCTGCCAGGCACTCCTTGGAAACTCTATGGGGCAGTTCTACTCTGTCCTATAGGGTCGCTATGAGTCGGAATCGACTTGACAGCAGTGGGTTTGCTTTTTGGGGTTTTGGTGACTTTAAGATCTACCTTATGTGGAGTTCGATGAGCATCTTGAATAGATACCTTCTCATGTTTCACAATATCAGGGAAGTTTTCTGCCAACAAGTCTTCAACAATTTTCTCTGTATTTTCTGTTATCCCTCCCTATTCTGGTACTCCAATCACTCGTAGGTTATTTCTCTTGATATAGTCCCACATAATTCTTAAGTTTTCTTCATTTTTTAAAATTCTTTTATCTGATTTTCGTCAGTTATATTAGTGCCAAGTGATTTATCTTTGAGTTCAGAAATTCTAGCTTCTACTTGCTCAATTCTGCTCTTCTGACTTTCTTTGAGTTATCAAATTCTGTAATTTTATTGTTAACCTTCTGAATTTCTGATTGGCATCTGTCTGTGGATTTTTCCAGCTTATCAAACTTTTCATTATGTTCCGTAATAATTTTTCTAATTTCTTCAGTTGCTTCATCTGTGTTCCTTGGCTTGTTCTGCATATTGCCTCATTTCCTTCCTGATGTCTTGAAAGGTTCTGTATATTAAACTTTGGTATTCTGCATCTGGTAATTCCAGGAATGCACTTATATCTAGAAGATCCCTGGATTCTTTGTTTTGAGAGCCTATTTAGGTGATCATGGTCTGTTTCTTTATGTGACTTGATATTGACTGTTGCCTCTGAGCCATCTATAAGTTATTGTATTAGTTTATGCTTGCTTACTGTGTCATAGCTTCTTGCTTTGTTTTGTTTTGGTATAACCCTGTGGGTTGTTTGAGTGAGCTAGCTTGATTATTTTCCCCTTTGGAGCTCTGGTGTCCTGTCCCCAGCAGGCTAGAGCTGTTATTGGGCATATCAGTCTAGGAGTCCATTCAGTTTTCTTGTATGAATACAGCTCAGGTTTCCAGGTAGCTGATATCGAGTGTGTGATACAGGCTTTGCCCTACAGTCTTAGAGGGGCAGGGGTGATTGGCATATATAATGGTATCTGATTGCAGCAGGGGGTCATGCTCTGATCAAGGCAAGGGGCTGAGAACCATCCCCCAAGTGTCTCTGAGGAAAACATGTCTCTGTTCCCTAGAGCGTGCTGGTGGGTGGGTTCTGCAGAGGGACCATGGGCACCCAAAGTTTTTGGTTGTAAGGACCGGGAGGTACCAGTTATCTTTGGACCCCTGTTGTGGGTGGCTGGGTGACCTGAGTGGAGCTACCATTCCTTAGGTCCCTGATGTGGGTAGGTGAGGACCTTGTGTAATAAGCAAAGCAATGTCAAACATCAAACACCCAGCTCTCCACCACACAGCTGAAATTGTTGGAGTTTGCCAACAAGGGCCTATTCTTGTGAAGCAGGCCCACGCAGGTCCATGCAGAAGGGAAAGGTGCTCAAGGTCCATGGACGGTTTATGCGTGAACAGGAGCCGCTTTTGTCCTGAGCTCCACCGGTTAATGGAGCTAGCAAATTATCTTTTCCCCAGTTGCAAATTTTTTCCTTTCCCAAGGCTGGGAGGATGGCTCTAGGTGCTCACCAGGTTCTATCTCAGGCCCAGGGATTGAGCTGCTGAAGCCAGCCTGGAGGTGGGGGAGGCGTGGTAGAATATACACAAGTACTTAGCTTTTGCCGAGAGCGCCGTTCTCCTCAGGTTCCGAAGGTGTGAGTGGGCTGTGTGGCTGGCTGCTTCTCCCTGAGGAAACTGTGGCTGAACACTAGTACCAGCCCGCCACCACTGCCACCGCTGCTCTTGGAATGGTGCCTGAGGGCTCCCCATGATTCAGGTCCAGTAACTCCTCTCCACTTCTGAACAGCCTCTTCCTCCCCCTGTCCCTCAGTTCGTTGTCTAAGCTTGCCTTTGATGCTCAGGGCTCCCAGCTTGTCACAAATATACTTGTTTCACTTGTTTTTTTGGGTCTTTGTTGTAAAGAGGGGTCCACGGAAGCATCTTTGTCTATTCTGCCTTCTTCGCTCCGCCCCCCTATCCAAATTCTAATGGCATTTTTTAATGAGATGGAGAAAAAATCACCAATTTCATATGGAAAAGGAAGAGGCCCCAAATAAGTAAAGCATCACTTAAAAAGACAAAGTGGGAGGACTTACACAACTTGATTTTAGAACCTGTTGTACTGCCACAGTAGTCAAAACAGCCTGGTAGTGGTACAACAACAGATACATAGACAAATGGAACAGAATTGAGAATCCTGACATAAATCCATCCACATATGAGCAGCTGATATTTGACAAAGTCCCAAAGTCCATTAAGTGGAGAAAAGACAGTCTCTTTAACAAATGGTGCTGGCATAACTGGATACCCCTCTGCAAAAAAAAATGAAACAAGACCCATACCTCACGCCATGCACAAAAACGAACTCAAAATGGGCCAAAGACCTAAATATAAAATCTAAAACGATAAAGATCATGGAAGAAAAAATAAGGACAATGCTAGGAGCCCTAATACATGGCATAAACAGTATACAAAACATTACTAACAGTGCAGAAGAGAAACCAGATAACTGGGAGCTCCTAAAAATCAAACACCTATGCTCATCCAAAGACTTCACCAAAATAGTAAAAAGACTACTTACAGACTGGGAAAAAGTTTTTACCTGTGACATTCCCGATTAGTGCCTGATCTGTAAAATGTACACGACACTGCAAAAACTGAACTACAAAAAAGGAAATAACCCAATTAAAAAATGGGCAAAGGATATGAACAGACGCTTCACTAAAGAAGACATCTAGGCTACTAACAAATACATGGGGAAATGCTCATGATCCTTAGCCATTGGAGAAATGCAAATCAAAACTACAATGAGATTCCATCTCACTCCAACAAGGCTGGCATTAATCCAAAAAGCACAAAATAATAAATGTTGGCGAGGTTGTGGAGAGACTGGAACACTTGGACAGTGCGGGTGGCAATGTAAAATGGTACAACTACTTTGGAAATCGATTTGTAGCTTCCTTAAAAAACTAGAAATAGAACTACCATACGGTCCAGCAATCTCACTCCTTGGACTATATCCTAGAGAAATAAGAGCCTTTATACAAACAGATATATGCATACCCATGTTCAATGCAGCACTGTTTACAATAGCAAAGAGTTGGAAGTAACCATGGTGCCTATCAATGGATAAATGGATAAATAAATTATGGTATATTCACCAAATGGAATACTATGCATTCATAAAGAACAATGATGAATCCATGAAACATTTCATAACATGTAGCAATCTGGAAGACATTATGCTGAGTGAAATTAGTCAATTGCAAAAGGAGAAATATTGTATAAGACCACTATTATAAGAATTGGAGAAATAATTTAAACAGAGAAGAAAATATTCTTTGATGGTTATGAGAGGGGGGATGGAGGGATGGAAGGAGAGAGGTTTTCACTAATTAGATAGTAAACCAAACCCACCGCCGAGAGTCGATTCTGACTTATAGCGACCCTATAGGACAGAGTAGAACTGCCCTGTAGAGTTTCCAAGAAGCACCCGGTGGATTTGAACTGCCGACTTTTTGGTTGGCAGCTGTAGCACTTAAGCACTATGCCACCAGGATTTCCAATTAGATAGTAGATAAGTTTTATATTTTAGGTGAAGTGAAAGACAACACACAATACAGGAGAGGTCAATCAATACATTGACTAAACCAAAAGCAAAGAAGTTTCCTGAATAAACTGGATCCTTTGAGGGCCAGGGAAGCAGGAGCGGGGGTCTGGGGACCATGGCTTCAGGGGACATCTAAGTCAATTGGCATAATAAAATCTATTAAGAAAACATTCTGCATTCCACTTTGGAGAGTGGTGTCTGGGGTCTTAAATGCTAGCAAGCAGCTATGTAAGATGCATCAATTGGTCTCAAGCCACCTGGAGCAAGGAAGAATGAAGAACACCAAAGGAACAAGGTAACTAGGAGACAGAAAGGACCACAGAAACCACAGAATACATCAGTCTGAGACCAGAAGAGCTAGATGGTGCCCAGCCACAACTGATGACTGTCCTGACAGGAAACACAACAGAGAACCCCTGAGGGAGCAGGAGAGCAGTGGGATACTGACCCCAAATTCTCATAAAAAGACCAGACTTAATGGTCAGACTGGGACTGGAAGGACCCTGAAGGTCATGGTCCCTGAACCTTCTGTTAGCCCAAGACAGGAACCATTCCGTGGACCAACTCTTCAGACAGGGATTGGAGTGGAATATGGGAAGGAAAATGGTACTGGTGAAGAATGGGCTTCTTGGATCAAGTAGACACATGAGACTGTGTTGGCATCTCCTGTTTGGAGGGTAGATGAGAGGGCAAAGGGGCCAGAAGCTGCCCAAATGAACGCAAGGATAGAGAGTGGAGGGAAGGAGAGTGCTGTCTCATTAGAGGGAGAGCACTTAGGAGTGTATAGCAAGGTGTGTATAAATTTTTGTATGAGAGACTGACTTGATTTGTAACGTTTCACTTAAAGTGCAATAAACGTTAACTAAAAAAACAAAAAAAAAGGTTACCACAGGCACATCCACAGTCCAACCTAGACTGTGAGGCAGCACCCTGGAGCATGATGGGAAAGAAAACTGCAAAGAGCGGTAGACCTGGTGTGGTTCCACTACTTTACAAGTCAGGCAGCAGATGAGGAACGTTTTGAGTCTCAGGCCTCCCATCTGTAAAATGGGAATAATTTTACCTGTTGTATATGCCTTACATCTTGGGGAAATGGCTCAGGATTTGATTGGTGAGGGAAAAAATACTGATGAACAGCTATGACTGAGAGAATAGGCAGCTACTGAAAGGGAGAGAGAGGCAGGGGACAGAGATTGAGGAGGAGAGTGATCTTTTGAATAAGTCTTTGTATTACGATTGTTGTGGAAGAAAGAGGCAGTAATCTAATGGGGAAAATCATAAGCTAAAAAATTTTCCAAGAAATTGAGAAAATAAGGTTAGTCATGACATACACCCTTCGAGACATTCTAAGGAAATTTGGAACCTACTTGCTTAGAGATGGAGCCAAACATACCCCTGCTACAAACCAGAAGGATAAAGAAAAGAGTCAAACATTGGGTGCGATTACAGGAAGCGGCAAATGGCGTTTCTCATGTGGTTTCCAAACTGGGCCCGAACTCCCCACCTGTCTCTGAGTAGAAGGCAAAGGTAAAATTATACAGCATCTGCTCCACTAACTCACACCTATTATTCTTTGCCTCTAGAACTTAGCAGACATCTTTCTTCGAATTTTGAGTCCTTACAATCTCCAGGGAAGAAACAATCTAGGGTAATAACATCCACGCCTTCTCCAGAAACACGCAGACAAGCCATTGCCTGTAAGGGAGGCTCCTCCCGGTGCACCACAGCCAGACTCTTTTTTTTCTTCCCCCCAAGAAACGGAGGTTTTGTGACATTAATTCCTACACCGGTGGTAGAAAATATTTGTTGCTGAGAGGTTATCAGAGCTTCTTGGGCTTTGTTTTCCAGAGAAACTTAAAAACAGTTACTAGACAAAGAAGTCTGCACCACTGTGGATCTTCAGTCAGTTCTTCAGAGGCTGGAAATGCAGACACAGTACAGCTCTTTTAGGATGACAAAGCAAGAATGTGGCTATTCAGGCCTGAAAATAAAGCAGCATTTCCTCAAAATCGACCTGAATGTCATGAGAGCCAAAGCACCCTAAGATTCTCATTAGAGCAATGCCATTAAGTGAAAAACAGCAGGAATTGGTGGTTAAAGGATCCCTACAGGAGGCAGCAGCTAGTAGGAGAGGTCTGATGATGAGTGGTTCTATCTTTACAAATGAAACCTTTCCAAGATTTTCAGAGCACATCACATCCCAACTAACACCAGGGAGCAAATGTCCCAGAGTGTCCCACCAATCTCCAGCCTGAGAAGAGCCAGCTTCCTCTGAGCACAGAGCAAAGCCCCGAAGCACACCATAATGCAAGTAATGTTCACCCTGTCTTGTGGATTGAATCGTGTTCTCAAAAATATGTGTTGTCACAATACAGGAGAGGTCAGTGCAACTGGTCTAAACCAAGAGCAGAGAAGTTTCCTGAATAAACTGAACACTTGAAAGGCCAGAGTACTAGGGGCGAGGGTCCGGGGACCATGGTTTCAGGGGACATCTAAGTCAACTGGGATAATAAAATCTATTAAGAAAACATTCTGCATCCCACTTTGGAGAGTGGCATTTGGGGTCTTAAACGTTAGCAAGTGGCCATCTAAGATGCATCAATTGGTCCCAACCCACCTGGAGCAAGGAAGAATGAAGAACACCAAAGACAGAAGGTAATTATGAGCCCAAGAGACAGAAAGGGCCACATAAATCAGAGACTCCATCAGCCTGAGACCAGAAGAGCTAGTTGGTGCCTGGCTACAACCGACGACTGCCCTGACAGAGAACACAACAGAGAACCCCTGAGGGAGCAGGAGAGCAGTGGGATGCAGACCTCAAACTCTCATAAAAAGACCAGACTTAATGGTCAGACTGGGACTAGAAGGACCCCAGAGGTCATGGTCCCCAGACCTTCTGTTAGCCCAAGACAGGAACCATTCCCAAAGCCAATTCTTCAGACAGGGATTGGACTGGACTATTGGATAGAAGATGATAACTGGTGATGAGTGAGCTTCTTGGATCAAGTAGACACATGAGACTATGTGGGCAGCTCCTGTCTGGAGGGGAGATGAGGGAGCAGAGGGGGACAGAAGCTGGCTGAATGGACACGGAAATACAGGGTGGAGAGAAGGGGTGTGCTGTCCCATTAGAGGGAGAGCAGCTAGGAGTACATAGCAAGGTGTATATAAATTTTTGTATGAGAGACTGACTTGATTTTTAAACTTTCACTTAAAGCATAGTAAAAATTAAAAAAAAAATTCAAAACACGAAAAAATTGGAGCTTAAAAGGGGTGAAGTTGAAAGCAAGATTGCTGAAGGTCAGGAAGAAAAGTGGCGTAAATTTGGTTTCTTGGGAATGGAAAAAGTTTGGAATATCCACTCTGGGAATCATGATTGAGATTTAGCAGCAAATAAATAAATGGATTGTCGAAGAGTATATAGTCCGATCAGGATTTTTCAGCATGGATTTGCAAGGGGACTAGTCGTCATTATTTCATCACAATTGTAGGTAGATATGAGAGGTCCAAGAGGAAGCAGGTGAGATGTTTGTGGTTAGCCTCAGGAACTCTAGAGTTTGAGATTTTGAAGGTAGGTCTGCTAGAATAGGCCCAAGGTTTGGTCGTAGTGGTGGATTGGCCAAAGCAACACTTAGATGTTCATAGTAGCCAGCGTGTTGGAGGGTCTTCAGTATTAGAAAGTCAGGTGAAGATGAATATTGAAGTCTCCAAGATATCACCCAGAAATGTGGTGAAAAGGAATACTAAGCTGAACACTGAAGTCAGGTGGAAGAGTATCCTGGGTATTGGTGAAAGCAATGAGTGGATGGTGGTAACCTTCAGCAGAGGCAGATTTGTTGAAATATGACAAAGGAACAATATTCTGGAGGCAGCACTGAGGAGCAAGTAGGGAGAAAAAATTCCTTCCCTTCTGGTGAGTGAAGGGGAGTAGAAAAAGCGTTAGTTGGAGAGTGCTGTGGAGGAGGTTGTGTCTGAGGAAAGGTGGGCTCCAAGTAATGTGAACATTTGGGTGAGACATTTTTAGGAAAAGTTGAAGGCATCCAAGCCAAACCTGAATTCAGTAGGCACTCCATGGGAAACTGAGTGCCTGGATGAAAGGACAATCAGTGAAAAAGAGCAAAGTGTAAGCGGCTAATGTGGTTAAGAGACTATCTGAAAAGGCAGCTTGTGGGAGGAGTTTGACTGAGCCCAGTGTGTCAGATTAGGGCATTGGTGGGAGTTTGGAGGCATTTGTGAATGCCAGAGAAACTGAGGACAGCGTGGTCTGACCTTAGTGGCCCAGATGATACGTCGTAGAGAGCCTCTGAACTGCCCTGACCTCTGATGGCCCAGGGTGAAAGCACCCCTTTAACACCTACTGATGGAAGTGTAGGCGGGTTGATAAGACATAGGCTTTTCTGTATTAAATTCTGATGTTTTAGAGATATATTTATGTCTGGTGTGTACACACGCTTATATATATGTACACCTACACCTACTCCTCAGTGACTGTCCCATTTTCTATCATTTCATATTTACAATAGTAAAAAATCTACTATCTGACTATTTTGTGCATTAATGACCTGGCACACCTGCACTGCCACGCTGGGCACAGGTCCTCCAGGGTGCCAGGAGGGGGAAGTGGCACTGCATCCAGGGTATATAACCCCAGAATGGAACCTGTGGGCGCCCACCCCTGGGACTTCTGGCTCACCTCTCCTCTCTTTCCAACTCTCTCCTGGCTTGTCCCACCCTCTGCCCCCAGCTCACCTGGCAAGCAGGTGGCACCGACCTGTCAGTGGGGGCAGGGCATGGGCATCCCATGGTGGGTGGCACTTACCTCTGCAGATCCACCTCCTAGTGGAGGCCACTGTGCATTGCCCAGCGTGCTGCCCCACTTTGCGTACTGAGTGCGCCATGGAGCTTGAACTGAGACGCTGGGTGGCTGTGGTTGCGCGGCCGGCAGCCCTAACATGGATTCAAATTTCAGCAAGCAGAGTGAGGGCAAGCCCGTGACCAGCTCGTACAGAGGGGGCGCAGCTGCCCAGCTGGGAGGGCTACGGCTAGGGAGAAAGGGATGCCTGAGCAGGAAATCCCGAGTATTTTGCGTAACACCAATTTTTGCAAAACAACCTGGGCTTTGAAACCTAACCATGTCGATAAGTGAGGAGTTAGGTGTGTGTATACGTTTATATTTGTGCGTGTGAGTATATGTCTGTGTTTATGTTGTATGTTGTTAGTTGCCCTGGAGTCAGTTCTGACTCATGGTGACCCCATGGGTGCAGAGTAGAACTGCTCCATAGTGTTTTCAAGGCTGTGACCTTTCAAAAGCAGATTACCACACCTGTCTTATGAGGCACCTCTGGGTGAGCTTGAACTGCCAACGTTTCAGCTAGTAGTCTAATCCTTAGCCATTCATGGCACTCAGGGACTCTGTGTGTATGTAAAACTGTATCTGTATTTCCTATTCTAACCCTATTAGACCTCCAACTCTTTGCCAAGCAGATAAAAAACAGATTTAGGAGGAAATTTTATTTGCCTAAAAATAGCAGCTAGTGATTTTTTCATTGAAATACTTTTATGCAGTTTGAATTATTTGAAGTAAATTGGCTATATTCATAGAACAGAAAAATATTATTCATCTTAATGAAAACAAAATATAAAATTTTCCTAACCATGGATTCAGTTTGCTTTGATATATCCATCCATTCTGACCAGATAGCCTGTAACCACAGTGAGCATGTTGCAATTCAGATGTATCATTAAGGCAATCATATTGGAAAATTTGGTTATGAAAAATGAGATTAAATTATCTGTAATTTGTATAACATCACCAGTTTAAAAATAAAAGTGTGATTCATATATGAATTGATTATTTAAATCCTATTTTCTATTGTGTTTGGAACATAGCATCTAAGCAGCTACATCAAAAATGTGAGCAATAAGTGCCCTTTTTGAAGCAAAGCCATGAGATTTGCTGAGAATAATTAGGCCTGAATTTTCAAAGATGACTGCAGTTGGTACAGCCATGAACATAGAGGCAGCCATTGTTCTCATATTTTCCTGTACAGATCAGGCAATTGAGCATGCAAATTGCCGGTTGAAAGCTAGACATGAATTGAGTCTATATAAATGCACACCACCCTCCGTGCTTGTTTCTGTACTTTAAGAGTTGGTTTAATAAGATCAGGGCATGTATATACAATTGGCAAATCTTTTTCATTTCCTTAAATCTTAAGATTCAAAGATTTTAAGTGCTTACTTATTTGAAATACCTCACAGTGAATCTACTCAATTTTTTGGCTACAACTTGGCAAAGAAAGTCAAAAGTCTATGATGCTTAAACAGGTAGTTCTTTAAATTGGGTAAATAAGGTAATAAATTTGGCTTCTATTTTTAGGTAATCAAAGCTGCTCAGTCAGGATTTAGCCTAGATTTTCAGTCTAGACAGATACTACAATTTGTTTCAGAGAAAGCTGAAGTAGAAAAGACTTGCTGGACCTTTATAGTATTTGAATACTGGTGCTTTCCTAAACTCATGCCCTGACTATATATAATGATGTTAGTTTGTTTAAAAAACTAAATTTATGACATATTTAAAAAAAAAAACTGGTTTATATATAGTTCTAAAATTTTTATTTTCATGAATTCTCTGTCAATTAAAAGGCTTATGTATGCTTTAAAATGATATTTTATTTATGTTATTCTTTCAAAATTAATTTGTTTTGTTCCAGATACATCAGTGTTAGACCTAATTTTTTCTTTTGTTCTTGTTGATAGTAACACAGTTTTATTTGACTAGGAGAATGTATACCTGACCAATGTATCTATTTCATTAATGCAGCTTCCTGCTGGAAAAGTGAAATTAAAATTACTGAAGGAGCAGCTTCAAGGTAAACAATTCACCACTATATTATTAGATTCCAAAGATGCAATGCCTTTTATATGTGAGTTACAAAAATAAATTAAAATGCTAGAATTTTTCACGCAATATAAAGATTCCAAATCCAAAAATGATGACTGTTTATCTTTGAGCTTTAAATAAATTTTATTCAGCTTTTTTTTTTTTGGGGGGGGGATAGTTATCCTTTGTCAAAAAGAATGCTACTATGTGATTATAATAATAGCATTTTCAAAAGTGAGAACTTTCATAGCACTGTCCCTTAAACTTTATTAATATAATCTTTTATCCAGGAAGGTAATTTAGCAGTATACAATTATAAATTAAAATTTTATTATAGGAAATTACAAGAATATTTAAAAATTGCTTTATGTAATTTAGTGAAATATATAACTGTAGCATAAACTGAAAATAAATTTTGCATTCATAATGATTCCAAAGGAAATAAATTTTTTTTCTTTTTCTAGTAGGATAAACACTTTCAATTTTGAATGGTTAAGATAATTTGGTAGTTGTAACAAGTTGCAGAAATAGATATATGATAATATTTACTACATATGTATTACACATATTATGTATTACATATACTTATCATATATAATATGATGAATATTTAGAAGTTGATCTATGTGTGCTTCAGTTTGATGCAGAGATGAGGCAGAATGCCATAGGAATTCCGTTATGAGCATGATTGTTAACATTCTGTTATTCTATATGTAAGTTTTAAGCAGAGTGGATATGGGTGAACATGTGTTAGTGCTGTGATCACAGGGGAGTGAGTGGAGGGAGGCCTGTGAACTCCTCAGATTACTGGGAAGATTAGCTTTGGCTCCGTGCCATTCTTTTTTTTTTTTAATTAACTTTTATTGAGCTTCAAGTGAACGTTTACAAATCAAGTCAGTCTGTCACATATAAGTTAATATACATCTTACTCCTTACTCCCACTTGCTCTCCCCCTAATGAGTCAGCCCTTCCAGTCTCTCCTTTCGTGAAAACTTTGGCAGCCTCCAACTCTCTCTATCCTCCCATCCCCCCTCCAGACAGGAGATGCCAACACAGTCTCAAGTGTCCACCTGATATAATTAGCTCACTCTTCATCAGCATCTCTCTCCCACCCACTGTCCAGTCCCTTTCATGTCTGATGAGTTGTCTTCGGGGATGGTTCCTGTCCTGTGCCAACAGAAGGTTTGGGGACCATGACCGCCGGGATTCCTCTAGTCACATCCATACCATTAAGTATGGTCTTTTTATGAGAATTTGGGGTCTGTATCCCACTGATCTCCTGCTCCCTCAGGGGTTCTCTATTGTGCTCCCTGTGAGGGCAGTCATCGATTGTGGCCAGGCACCAACTAGTTCTTCTGGTCTCAGGATAATGTAGGTCTCTGGTTCATGTGGCCCTCTCTGTCTCTTGGGCTCTTAGTTGTCGTGTGACCTTGGTGTTCTTCATTTTCCTTTGCTCCAGGTGGGTTGAGACCAATTGATGCATCTTAGATGACCGCTTGTTAGCATTTAAGACCCCAGACACCACATTTCAAAGTGGAATGCAGAATGTTTTCATAATAGAATTATTTTGCCAATTGACTTAGAAGTCCCCTTAAACCATGGTTCCCAAACCCCCGCCCTTGCTCTGCTGACCTTTGAAGTATTCAGTTTATCCCGGAAACTTCTTTGCTTTTGGTCCAGTCCAGTCCAGTTGAGCTGCCCTTCCATGTATTGAGTGTTGTCCTTCCCTTCACCTAAAGCAGTTCTTTTCAGCTAATTAATCAGTAAAAAACCCTCTCCCTCCCTCCCTCCCTCCCCTCCTCGTAACCACAAAAGTATGTGTTCTTCTCAGTTTATACTATTTCTCAAGATCTTATAATAGTGGTCTTATACAATATTTGTCCTTTTGCCTCTGACTGATTTTGCTCAGCATAATGGCTTCCAGGTTCCTCCATGTTATGAAATGTTCGACAGATTCGTCACTGTTCTTTATCGATGTGTAGTATTCCATTGTGTGAATATACCACAATTTATTTACCCATTTCATCCGTGGATGGACACCTTGGTTGCTTCCAGCTTTTTGCTATTGTAAACAGTGCCCCAATAAACCTCCATGCCATTCTTATGGGCAACAAATATTTAAATACTCTGAGAATTTTGAAAAGTGCATAGTTCCATTACTTTATTAGCCATTTAAAAAAAAAAAAAAAAAACTAAACATCTCATTTTAAAGTGATTGATCTGACCTTTTTTTTTCCTTCCAGAGCCTATGAAACAACCACTTAATCATAAAATGGCAAATTCTTCTGAAAATGAAAAACCCAAGATAAAAGGGAAGGTTTGCGGACAGTGTGAGAACAAAGCTGCTCTACTAGTACGTGCATCATAGTGACAGTTTAGGTTTGGGACAATAAAGTGTGTTGTGCCATATCTGATGTATTTTGTTAAATGAATGTAAGCAGTGCTTTTTAAGTCTTAGATTTGACATTTGAAATATTTCTATTTTCTCTGAATTCTCTCATAAGAAATTAGTATATAAGTACATATCAATAAGAAATTAATATTGCATATGTATTTCAATAAAGATTCTATTTCTAAATCCCTGTGAATAGCCAGGAAACCCTGGTGGCGTAGTAGTTAAGAGCTACTGTTGCTAACCAAAAGGTAGGCAGTTCGAATCCACCAGGTGCTCCTTGGAAACTCTATGGGGCAGTTCTACCCTGTCCCTTAGGGTCGCTATGAGTCAGAATCGACTCGACAGCAACAGGTTTGGTTTTTTGGTTTTTGGTGAATGGTCAGAGAAACACTGCTTTGTTGGTTATGGTTAAAGTGGATTCATGTGTTCAGTAAATTCCCTTTTTGAGGGCATGGGATAGAGAATGGGGAAGTATGGGATATGGGAACTTTTCTTCAACTTGCATTCGTATTGGTGAAATAAATATGTGCTCAGTATAGCATAGTGTTTAGAATCTGGGTCTTGGAGCCAGACTGCCTGTATATGCCTCTCTGTATCTCTGCTCACTTGCTCTATGGTCTAGGGCAGGGCACCTAAACTCACTGTATTAGTTTTCTATTTTTAAACAGGCATATCAATAGAGTCTGTTTTCAGAATTAAATGCTGCATGTAAAGCACTAAGAATGGTGCCTGTCACCATTTATGTACTGGCTTACAATAATAAAAATGAAGTATTAGACACACACAATACATGCTAGTTAATTATTACTATCAATATTGAAAAAATAATACAAAATAGTAAGTGGATCAGTTTCCAGGTATTAGAGAAAATAAGTGCCATGGATGGCTGTGAACTGGACTGATCATGGATGCAGTATAAAAAAGATGAGCTTGAGCCATCTTAAAGGAGGGATGGAGTTTAGGGGAAGAAGGGAAAAGGTGGCAGGAATGTAGAGGTGTTTGAGGGCAGGGAGGAATGACTTGCAAAAGCCTGGGTCAGGTAGAGGGTCCTTGCAGCCCAATACTAAGTTGTCAAGTAAGAAGTCAGGTTAAATAGGGCTTAAAATACAAATTTTTTTTTTAGTTGCATGTTGGTTTTAATGTGCGTTGTTATGTTAAACCATCATGAGAATGTGCTCAAGCCCTTAAAATAGCCCAGCCCAGTCTCTCCACACTATTGATGGAGAGAACACATTTTATTTTGTCATAACTGTGAGATAATTGTAATCACCAAATCCTACGATTTTATTATGTACACCTTCTAAAAAGTAGAGTTAACTCTGCTAATTTAATGGGCAATATGATATAAGAGAATGTAGAAACTGTTATTAAGTAAAACCTTGTGAGCTAATTTTCGGATTATGTCTAATCTAAGGAAGTGTTTTTTTTAACACTATGTTTTGTGGGAAGCCCTTCAGGGACTCTGGGGGCTGCCGCCTCACTGCTCTCAACCTGACCAGCTCCACTTTTTTCTGCTTCGAATATTGAATCACATAAGCTTCCCATGAAGAAAGGGGTTGTAGACTAAGAAGGGCTAAAAAGATAGCGTTTTACAATGTTTTAATAGCATTAGTTAATGTTTGAAGGCATTACCTGACAATCCTACTACAGCTCCCCAGCGTAATTGCTTTTCTATTCACCTCCTGACTGAAACCTTTCTCCTCAAACCACCAGTACTTTTCTCCTTTCCTAGTTTTTCTTTTAGTGTTACCTGATGACCTTGCTTCCTATTTCAGTGAGAAATTTGAAACCATCAGAATACAACTTCCATATGGTCTCACACAGGTTTCCCAACTGACCTGCTTTGGTGGCCTCATACTTTTCCTTCCTTCCTGTTACTGTGGGTGAATTGTGCATGCTACTGAGTAAGGCAAGTACCTTTACTCACGCAGAGTCCCATCCTCTTGTTCCTCTTCCAGTACATTGCATTAACTCTTGTCCTCTCTCCCGTAATTCATTTTATCCCCTCTGTGTTGGATCATGCCCCTCAACATACAAACACACTGCAGTTTCTCCAATCTAAAACAAAAACCCAAAGCAAAACTACAACGAAAATCCTTCCTTGACTCCACATGTCCCTTTGTGCTCCTTGATAGTAAAACTCCAAAGAGTTATCTATATTTACTGTCACCACTTCCTGTTCTTCCTTTCTCTCTTCAACTCTTTCTATTCCGTCTTGGTTCTTTACTATCCAGCAGCTGCTCTTATCAAGGTCACCAGTGACTTCCACATTCCTAAATAAACCCATTGCCATCAAGTCAATTCCAACTCATAGCAAACCTACAGGACAGAGTAGAACTGCCCCATAGGGTTTCCAAGAGAAGATTCGAACTGCTGACCTTTTTAACCTGACTTCTTACTTGACATTTTACTATTGGGCTGCAAGGACACTCTACCTGGCGCAGGCTTTTGCAAGTCATTCCTCCCTGCCCTCAAACACCTCTACACTCCTCCCACCTTTTCCCTTCTTCCTCCAAACTCCATCCCTCCTTTAAGATGGCTTAAGCTCATCTTTTTTATACTGCATCCATGATCAGTCCAGTTCACAGCCATCCATGGCACTTATTTTCTCTAATACTTGGAAACTGATCCACTTACTATTTTGTACAATTTTTTTCAATATTGATAGTAGTAATTACTTAGCATGTATTGTGTTAGTTTAATACTTTATTTTTGTTATTGTAAGCCAGTACAAATGTTCCGCTGCTATTCATAAGGTGTTCACTGGCTAATGCTTTTCAGCAGTAGACTGCCGGGTGCTTCTTCCTAGTCTGTCTTAGTCTGCAAGCTCAGCTGAAACCTGTCCTCCATGGATGACCCTGCTGGTACCTGAATACCGGTGGCATAGCTTCTAGCATCACAGCAACACACAAGCCCCCCCAGTACAACAAACTGACAGAATAGGGAAGACTGAAGAAGAGTTGATGCCTTTGCATTGTGGTGTTGGCGAAGAATGTTGAATATACCATGGACTGCCAAAAGAACGAACAAATCTGTCTTGGAAGAAGTGCGGCCAGTATGTTCCTTACAGGCAAGGATGGCGAGACTGCGTCTTACATACTTTGGACATGTTGTCAGGAGGGATCAGTCCCTGGAGAAGGACATCATGCTTGGCAGAGTACAGGCTCAGCAGAAAAGAGGAAGACCTTCATCAAGGTGGATTGACACAGTGGCTGCAACAATGAGCTCAAGCATAACAACGATTGTAAGGATGGTGCAGGACCGGGCAGTGTTTCGTTCTGTGGTGCATAGGGTTGCTATGAGTTGGAACCGACTCGACGGCATCTAACAACAACAACAAACCAGTACATAAACGGTGACAGGCACCATTCTTAGTGCTTTACATGCAGTAAACATTTATTCTGAAAACAGACCCTATTGATATGCCTCTTTACAAATAAGAAAACTAATACAGTGAGTTTGGATGCCGTACCTTAGATCATAGAATTTAATGAGTTATATGTGTAGATTACTTTATAAACCCATTGCCGTCCAGTCAATTCTGACTCATAGAGCCCTTACAGGACAGAGTAGAACTGCTCCATAGGGTTTCCAAGGAGCACCTGGTGGAATCAAACTGCCACCTTTGGTTAGCAGCTGTAACTCTTAACCACTAAGCCACCAGGGTTTCCATATAGTTTCAGAGAATTAGAGTAAATCTTTGTATATGCCACCAGGAGGCTTTCAACAGGGGAACGTATGTATGCGAAGTAGTGGTTAAAAGATTAGGTTTTCAAGGTTTGAAATTCAACTTTTCCTGTTATTAGCTGCGTAACATCAGAAAATGATGTAATTTCTTTATAATTCTGTGTTGTTATTTGTAAAATAGAACAGCAGGAATAGTTACTGTACCTCAAATATCACTAAGAATAACATGAGTTAATGTGTCTGAAATACTTAGCCTTGTGTCTGGCACATAAAAAGGAGGCAATCAATTGTGTGTGCTCTTGTCATTGGCACATTTTCTTAGGACGTGATGCGATTACTCATATGGATGGAATGTTTTTTAAGAAATTCTAGTAGCTTTTTTTTTTTTAGGTTCTCTCTACATGGCAAAAGTAAAATAGATGGTTAAAAGTTATGTATTAAATTGGTGAATCTGGACATTTAAATTAAACTCAAATGGATTCTTTCAGGCTTAGTATAACTGATCTGGCCTTGATCAAATTAACATGATATTTGCTAAAACTTCACTTGGGTATTCCATCATTGAAGAAGCATCTGTGGTGGAATGGAATCTTTATCCACGTTTTTAGCATGTTTCTGCCAGTTATACACACTGCCTAAAAAGATTTTCCAGTTGGCGGTCATTTAAACCTAATTTAAATACAAATATGCTTGTGTAACAAAATATAGAGGCTTACTCTGCAACTCCAGCTTTGATCTTCCAGTCTATAAACATTGGTTTGGCTACTTTCATTTAACAGTCTCTTGTGTTACAAATACTCAGTTTAGAATTATTTGCTGAAACTGATCTTCATTTCTTTAAAAGTTATGCTGAATACATTTTCTAATCTACGTTCATATAATAATACTGCCATATATTTTTGTGAAATTACAGCTTTTTAATTGATTTAGCACTTAAAAAGTATCAATTTAGGATAAAGCTTTTATCGACATTTAAGAGACTATAGCTTTTGAAATAAAAGTGAAAAGGGGGGGCCTAGTTCCCATGCTAGGAAGAGTATTCATTTTTCTTCCTGTTAAAAAATCTAGTTCTGTATAGCTAATCACATTTGAAAAATACAATCAGATTTTGATAACTATCAGACTATGCAGTCATTGGAAATATCTTACTTTATTTTATAGTAGATGTTATCAAGGTTTTTCAATAAATGATTAGCACCAGGATTAATAGTCAGTGATTGGTTTAATGATTAATATTGTGTTGTCATGCTTCAAAGTTTGAGCTAGACTTTGGGGTTCAAATCCTGGCACCTCCATGATTAGAGATGATGGCTGTGGGCAAATTCTTCATCGTAGAGTTCCTTTGTTTCCTGATCTTCGCTGAGGAGATACAGTGATGGTTCCTACTTGATGGAGCTGTTGTGAGGATTAAATGGGATGAAACACACAGTTAGAAGAGTAAGGCTTTCTAAATGGTGCCAATATTGTTGTTGTTGTTTGATTCTAGTCCCCCGTTTTAGTGTCATTTTAGTAAAATTGATTTGTCTTTTAACTTTTTTTTTTTATTTATTTGTTGTTTTGCCATTTTATGTTTAATAAACCTGGCTACATGGTTGTAGGTCACAGTGTCATCATATAGGGACTTTTAGTACAATTTTTATTCTAATGTTTAGAGTACTTTTCTGCATAGTATACATTCTAGTTCCTTCTCACTCAGCGGTTGGCCTGTGCAGCAGCTGCACCGTGGGCATCACCTGGGAGCTCGTTAGAGTGTAGGACCTCAGTTCTCACCCCAGACTTACTGCACCAGAATCTGCACTGTAACAATGATTCATATTCATGCCACAGTTTGAGCAGTGCCGTTGTCGTGCACATATCAGACCAGGACAAAGCAGCAGATCTTGGTGGACATCTTGCCAGCATGCCCCAGCTGCTTTGCACTTGTCATTCGCTGATTTTAAGAGAGAGGAAGGGAAGAAGAACAGTGGGTGGTGGGCACCTAAGGGGCGAGGATAAAAAAGGTGGTCAAAAGAAATGTGAGCTCCTTGACATAGACTTTCTGACACCATCTCTCCAAGCCCTCATGCTTTCTTATTTGTGCTGCTTTTGGCTCGTCTCAGCTTGAGCCAAACTCAGGAAAATGAGGGATCTTAGCAGCTTGCAGTGCTTTTTATCATATTGTCAAAGGCGTTGAAGCAGCTGTACAACTGCACAGTAATAATTTCACTTGCAGTAAAAATTCCATTTTCTTCTCTCTTCACTTTCAGTCTTGCTTGACACCTTCAGAGATACAGGTATATAACATTATTCAATTTATTCGGGAAATTTAAAAATAACATTTGTTAACACTGTAGAGAATTGGAAAATAAATATAAACTTGCTCATAATCATTTCACCAGTGGTAAACATCATTGACATTTTGATGCAGTTCTATCTAGTTTTTTTTTTTTTTCTTCTACTTTCTTTACTTTTGGGATTCTTTGAAGAACACTTTAAACACCGTATTTTGATAATCGCAAGTGAAGGATATTTAAGGAAGTGTATGAGAATTCTTGGAAACCCTGGTGGCGTAGTGGTTAAGTGCTACGGCTGCTAACCAAGAGGTCAGCAGGTCAAATCTGCCAGGCGCTCCTTGGAAACTCTGTGGGGCAGTTCTAATCTGTCCTATAGGGTCGCTATGAGTTGGAATCGACTCGATGGCACTGGGTTGGTTGGTTTTTTTTAATGAGAATTTTGGGAGGCAAATAGTGCACATATCATTCAAAACTAATCGTGCCATGTAAATCCTTGAGGAGAGATAAAATTACTCATCAAAAAACTCATTAAGTAGTTTTGACCCAGAGAATGCTATTTAGTGATTTTACCAGGTTAAGAAGTTTGACCTGAAACTATTGGCTTTTTAATGATTTATTCAGCAATTTTGCCTCCATACATGCATCTAACACAAGTATCTAAATCTGCATTGCAAATATTATATTTAATATTGGAGCATTTAGAGTTTACAAGTTAGTTTTCTATAAGGAGTTGAATCTTACCTGAGACAAGTGCTTGTACCAATTTCCTTGGGCTTTTCAATTCTAACGACATCAAGGTATGTTACTGCAGAAATAAGAATGAGAATAGTGACATCTTTATGTAATCATTTGTTCAAAGTCATATTATTATAAATTCCTATGATTTTTTATGTCTCTGAAGGTATGTCTTGAATGTGGAGAACATTATTGTTCAGGCTGCTTTGCTAAAATTCACCAGAAGGGGGCACTGAAACTCCATAGAACAACTCTTTTACAGGTATGACTTCCAAACGCTTATAGTGGTATTTGTAAAATGTATCCACATAAAGACATTTAAAACATGTTTAATTATCGAGAATTCAGGATAATTTACATTAATTTTTAAATTTCCATTATGTACAGTCAATTTTTGCATGTATCTTAAAATTATTTTCGTAAACACTAATTTGAATTCTGTTTTGCTTTTGAAACTGTGTTTTAATATAGTTCCTGAAACACTTAGCTTGATTAGAGGTTTTATATTATGTAGTCTGTATTTGAACTTGAAATTTAAATAACAGACAGTATTTTTTATCTATTGTGGTTTCACATTAACCCATGGTTTAAGTATTAGTTCTACCTATTTATAAATAGAAATCTCTGGTGTTTTCTTTCCATGTTTGTCAAAAAAAAAAAAAAAATAGTTTTTTCTTTTTTCCTCACCCATTATCGTTTAGATTAGCTTCTTTCTCAGATTTCTACTTTTCCTCCTATGCATCAGGCTGTTTTTTTTCTCCTCACGTAGTCACTGTTTCTTGAAATGCCTAAACTCAAACTGTGTCAGATGGTTTTAAAATTCTGATACTTAAATAATAAACGTAGTTACATGTAGACTTCACATGACACCAATTACTTTTAATGATATATTGATTTGTCATAGGTTTCATTCATTTCACAGTAATTCATTTTGCAAATATTTATGGAGGATCTACTAAGAATCAGGGCCTATACTAGGCAAGTAACCTTATATAGGTGAATAACACTAGGCAAGATGCCTTGGGAGAGAGGCCTGGTGATCTACATCCAGAAAAATCAACTGTTGAAAACTCTGTGGAACACAGTTCTACTCTGACACGCATGGGGTTGCACGAGTCAGAATCAACTGTACACAACTGGTTTTCTGCTCTTAAAAACCTGTTGCCGTTGAGTCAATTCTGACCTAAAAATAAAAGGAGTGCTAAGGACCTTGTGTAATGAGTGAAGGAGGCAGAAGGAGGAGGTAATAAGATCTGTAGTTAGCCAGATAACTCTGGTATCTTTTAGTCCTTCCTTGCTACATCATTATAAATATTGGTAGCTCTCTGGGATGCTAATGGCCCAAGTCATGATTGCCACAAAACGTAAGGTAGACCTTATTTATGGCAATGTCTACTAAAGTCAGTTACTTATGAGTGGGCAATTAATATTCAGAGCCTTGGGGCAGAAATGAGTAAGGAAGGAAGAAAAACAAAAAACAAAAAAGCCTTTGCTTCCCTCTCCCAGGACATTACAATTAGATAGTCACAATAAATGAAAATTAAACTGTATAAAAACAAAAAAAACTTACTGCCATCGAGTCGATTCTGACTCATAGCGACCCCATAGGGTTTCCCAGACCGTAAATCTCTAAGGAAGCAGACTGCCAGATCTTTCTCCCACAGAGCCACTGGTAGTCTCGAACCACCGACCTTTTGGTTAGCAGTTGATCACTTTAACCACTGCACCACCAGGGCTCCATTAACCTTTATGAAAGTGAGTATAATTGTAATGTGTAAATAATACAGAATTTAACTAAAGGCAGTCCACTTTTAAGGAAAAGAGTTTAATTACCTCACTGTGAGTATATTTTAGGAAATTTTCATTCATTTATTTATTCAGGACATTTTTGGAGGTATCACTCAATGTTTTAAAGCTTTTTATGGAAGATACAAGGTTGAATTTGACGTGGCTCCTTCCCTCAACTCCAGTATTTAAACTTCAAGGTTTATCCAGATCTGAATCTCCTTTTCTCTCTCTTCCCCCTTTCTTCCCCCCTTGCCTATGTTTTCCTTCCCTTCCTTATCCTTCCTTTCTCTCTCTCTCTCTCTCACACACACACACGTGTGCACACACATGCAACACGTGGATGCATACAGATACAGACAGGGTCACACAACCAATTTGAAATGACAGTGATATGGCTTATTGTTATCCAGAGGCAGATATGATAGGGGTCAAATTGAGCTTACTAAAAGCAACACCACATAGAGTAAAAGTCTTGTATTGTTTTCTAAAAATGGAGAATATTCTATTTCATAATGATAGTATAATGGATGCGTCTTATGTCTTAACGTAGAAGAATGTGATCTTTATAAATTAGTCTTATAAAATTCTAAATGTAGAACCGATTGGGGAAGTAAGAGAACTAATACTTACTGAGTATATAATTCATGTCATTCACTGTTGTTGTATACTGCCATCATCACAGTTTCTAGTTTTTATTAAAGAGGAGGAAAGGTTGGTAAGCCACAGATTGTTGAATAGCATTTAAATCCTACTGAATCCCAAATCATAGAAGACACATTTATCTTTAAAAGTGAACACGAAGCACTGAAGGAGAAGAACTGCCAGCCAAGGATCATATATCCAGCAAAACTCTCTCTGAAATATGAAGGCGAAATTAAGATATTTACAGATAAACACAAGTTTAGAGAATTTGCAAAAACCAAACCAAAGCTACAAGAAATATTAAAGGATATTGTTTGGTCAGAAAACCAATAATATCAGATACCAGCACAACACAAGGTCACAAAACAGAACATCCTGATATCAACTCAAATAGGGAAATCACAAAAACAAATTAAAATTAATTAAAAAAAAAATACTCATAACAGGGAATCATGGAAGTCAATATGTAAAAGATCACAATAATCAAAAAGAGGGACTAAACACAGGAGGCATAGAACTGCCATATGGAGAGTGATACAAGGCGATATAGAACAATACAAGTTAGGTTTTTACTTAGAAAAATAGGTGTAAATAATAAGGTAACCACAAAGAGATATAACAACTCCATAACTCAAGATAAAAGCCAAGAAAAACGTAACGACTCAACAAACATAAAGTCAAACACTACGAAAATGAGGATCTCACAATTTACTAAGAAAAACGTCTCAGCACAAAAAAGTAAGTGGAAAAACGAAATTGTCAACAACACACATAAAAAGGCATCAAAATGACAACACTAAACACTTATTTATCTATAATTATGCTGAATGTAAATGGACTAAATGCACCAATAAAGAGACAGAGAGTCTCGGACTGGATAAAGAAACACGATCCGTCTATATGCTGCCTACAAGAGACACACCTTAGACTTAGAGACACAAACAAACTAAAACTCAAAGGATGGAAAAAAATATATCAAGCAAACAATAAGCAAAAAAGAAGAGGAGTAGCAATATTAATTTCTGACAAAATAGACTTTAGACTTAAATCCACCACAAACGATAAAGAAGGACACTACATAATGATAAAAGGGACAATTAATCAGGAAGACATAACCATATTAAATATTTATGCACCCAATGACAGGGCTGCAAGTTACATAAATCAAATTTTAACAGAATTGAAAAGTGAGATAGACACCTCCACATTTATAGTAGGAGACTTCAACACACCACTTTCGGAGAAGGACAGGACATCCAGTAAGAAGCTCAACAGAGACACGGAAGACCTACTTACAACAATCAACCAACTTGACCTCAGTGACTTATACAGAACTCTCCACCCAACTGCTGCAAAGTATACTTTTTTTTCTAGCGCACATGGAACATTCTCTAGAATAGACCACATATTAGGTCATAAAACAACCCTTTGCAGAGTCCAAAACATCGAAATATTACAAAGCATCTTCTCAGACCACAAGGCAATAAAACTAGAAATCAATAACAGAAAAACTAGGGAAAAGAAATCAAATACTTGGAAAATGAACAATACCCTCCTGAAAAAAGACTGGGTTATAGAAGACATCAAGGAGGGAATAAGGAAATTCACAGAATGCAACGAGAATGAAAATATTTCCTATCAAAACCTCTGGGACACAGCAAAAGCAGTGCTCAGAGCCCAATTTATATCGAAAAATGCACACATACAAAAAGAAGAAAGAGTCAAAATCAGAGAACTGTCCCTTCAACTTGAACAAATAGAAAGTGAGCAACAGAAGAATCCATCAGGCACCAGAAGAAAACAAATAATAAAAATTAGAGCTGAACTAAATGAATTAGAGAACAGAAAAACAATTGAAAGAATTAACAAAGCCAAAAGCTGGTTCTTTGAAAAAATTTACAAAATTGATAAACCATTGGCTAGACTGACAAAAGATATACAGGAAAGGAAACAACCCGAATAAGAAACGAGAAGGACCACATCACAACAGAACCAACTGAAATTAAAAGAATCATATCAGATTATTATGAAAAATTGTACTCTAACAAATTTGCAAACCTAGAAGAAATGGATGAATTCCTGGAAAAAGACTACCTACCTAAACTAACACATTCAGAAGTAGAACAACTAAATAGACCCATAACAAAAAAAGAGCTTGAAACGGTAATCAAAAAACTCCCAACAAAAGAAAGCCCTGGCCCGGACGACTTCACTGCAGAGTTCTACCAAACTTTCAGAGAAGAGTTAACACCACTACTACTGAAGGTATTCCAAAGCATAGAAAATGACGGAATACTACCCAACTCATTCTATGAAGCCACCGTCTCCCTGATACCAAAACCAGGTAAAGACATTACAAAAAAAGACAATTATAGACCTGTATCCCTCATGAACATAGATGCAAAAATCCTCAACAAAATTCTAGCCAATAGAATCCAACAACACGTCAAAAAAATAATTCACCATGATCAAGTGGGATTTATACCAGGTATGCAAGGCTGGTTTAATATCAGAAAAACCATTAATGTAATCCATCACATAAATAAAACAAAAGACAAAAACCACATGATCTTATCAATGGATGCAGAAAAGGCATTGGACAAAGTCCAACACCCATTTATGATAAAAACTCTTACCAAAATAGGAATTGAAGGAAAATTCCTCAACATAATAAAGGGCATCTATGCAAAGCCAACAGCCAATATCACTCTAAATGGAGAGAACCTGAAAGCATTTCCCTTGAGAACGGGAACCAGACAAGGATGCCCTTTATCGCCGCTCTTATTCAACATCGTGCTAGAAGTCCTAGCCAGGGCAATTAGGCTAGACAAAGAAAAAAAGGCATCCGGATTGGCAAGGAGGAAGTAAAATTATCTCTATTTGCAGATGACATGATCTTATACACAGAAAACCCTAAGGGATCCTCCAGAAAACTACTGAAACTAATAGAAGAGTTTGGCAGAGTGTCAGGTTATAAAATAAACATACAAAAATCACTTGGATTCCTCTACATCAACAAAAAGAACACCGAAGAGGAAATCACCAAATCAATACCATTCACAGTAGCCCCCAAGAAGATAAAATACCTAGGAATAAATCTTACCAAAGATGTAAAAGACCTATACAAAGAAAACTACAAAGCTCTACTACAAGAAATTCAAAAGGACATACTTAAGTGGAAAAACATACCTTGCTCATGGATAGGAAGACTTAACATAGTAAAAATGTCTATTCTACGCAAAACCATCTATACATATAACGCATTTCCGATCCAATTTCCAATGTCATTTTTTAAGGTGATAGAGAAACAAATCACCAGTTTCATATGGAAGGGAAAGAAGCCTCGGATAAGTAAAGCATTACTGAAAAAGAAGAAGAAAGTGGGAGGCCTCACTCTACCTGACTTTAGAACATATTATACAGCCACAGTAGTCAAAACAGCCTGGTACTGGTACAACAACAGGCACATAGACCAATGGAACAGAATTGAGAACCCAGATATAAATCCATCCACATATGAGCAGCTGATATTTGACAAAGGACCAGTGTCAGTTAATTGGGGAAAAGATAGTCTTTTTAACAAATGGTGCTGGCATAACTGGATATCCATTTGCAAAAAAATGAAACAGGACCCATACCTCACACCATGCACAAAAACTAACTCCAAGTGGATCAAAGACCTAAACATAAAGACTAAAACGATAAAGATCATGGAAGAAAAAATAGGGACAACCCTAGGAGCCCTAATACAAGGCATAAACAGAATACAAAACATTACCAAAAATGACAAAGAGAAACCAGATAACTGGGAGCTCCTAAAAATCAAACATCTATGCTCATCTGAAGACTTCACCAAAAGAGTAAAAAGACCACCTACAGACTGGGAAAGAATTTTCGGCTCTGACATCTCAGACCAGTGCCTGATTTCTAAAATCTACATGATTCTGTCAAAACTCAACCACAAAAAGACAAACAACCCAATCAAGAAGTGGGCAAAGGATATGAACACACACTTCACTAAAGAAGATATTCAGGCACCTAACAGATACATGAGAAAATGCTCTCGATCATTAGCCATTAGAGAAATGCAAATTAAAACTACATGAGATTCCATCTCACTCCAACAAGGCTGGCATTAATCCAAAAAACACAAAATAATAAATGTTGGAGAGGCTGCGGAGAGATCGGAACTCTTATACACTGCTGGTGGGAATATAAAATGGTACAACCACTTTGGAAATCTATCTGGCGTTATCTTAAACAGTTAGAAATAGAACTACCATACAACCCAGAAATCCCACTCCTCGGAATATACCCTAGAGATACAAGAGCCTTCACACAAACAGAGATATGCACACCCATGTTTATTGCAGCTCTGTTTACAATAGCAAAAAGCTGGAAGCAACCAAGGTGTCCATCAACAGATGAATGGGTAAATAAATTGTGGTATATTCACACAATGGAATACTACGCGTCGATAAAGAACAGTGACGAATCTGTGAAACATTTCATAACATGGAGGAACCTGGAAGGCATTATGCTGAGTGAAATTAGAGGGAAAAGGACAAATATTGTATAAGACCACTATTATAAGATCTTGAGAAATAGTAAAAACTGAGAAGAACACATACTTTTGTGGTTACGAAGGGGGGAGGGAGGGAGGGAGAGAGAGGGTTTTTTATTGATTAATTAGTAGATAAGAACTGCTCTAGGTGAAGGGAAGGACAACACTCAATACATGGAAGGTCAGCTCAATTGGACTGGACCAAAAACAAAGAAGTTTCTGGGATAAAATGAATGCTTCAAAGGACAGCCAAGCAAGGGCGGGGGTTTGGGGACCATGGTTTAAGGAGACTTCTAAGTCAATTGGCAAAATAATTCTATTATGAAAACATTCTGCATCCCACTTTGAAATGTGGCGTCTGGGGTCTTAAATGCTAACAAGCGGTCATCTAAGATGCATCAATTGGTCTCAACCCACCTGGATCAAAGGAGAATGAAGAATACCAAGGTCACACGACAACTAAGAGCCCAAGAGACAGAAAGGGCCACATGAACCAGAGACCTACATCATCCTGAGACCAGAAAAACTAGTTGGTGCCCGGCCACAATCGATGACTGCCCTCACAGGGAGCACAATAGAGAACCCCTGAGGGAGCAGGAGATCAGTGGGATGCAGACCCCAAATTCTCATAAAAAGACCATACTTAATGGACTGACTGAGACTAGAGGAATTCCGGCGGCCATGGTCCCCAAACCTTCTGTTGGCACAGGATGGGAACCATTCCCGAAGACAATTCATCAGACATGAAAGGGACTGGACAGTGGGTGGGAGAGAGATGCTGATGAAGAGTGAGCTAATTATATCAGGTGGACACTTGAGATTGTGTTGGCATCTCCTGTCTGGAGGGGGGATGGGAGGATAGAGAGAGTGGGAAGCTGGCAAAATTGTCACGAAAGGAGAGACTGGAAGAGCTGACTCATTAGGGGAAGAGCAAGTGGGAGTACGGAGTAAGATGTATGTAAACTTATATGTGACAGACTGACTTGAATTGTAAACATTCACTTGAAGCTCAATAAAAGTTAATTAAAAAAAAAAGTGAACACGAACGAATTTCATAATATGTATAAAAATCAAGCGAGTGTGGCAAGTAACAAAACATCCTTGCGAGTTTTCTTAAAATGAAGGGATTCTTTTTTGTATATAAAATTAAAGTTGAATAACGATATAGAACTGCATATCTTCCATGTTCATGTTATTCCTCTGTATTGCTCTCCCCTTGGTGCTGTTATGGGGAGTGGATAGTAGTGCTGGGAGTATATCGTCTACCAGGGAAGTCGAATTGTGAGGTTTAAGCTTATAAAAGAGCATGCAGAGGCCACCTGTGCGGGGAGCTGAGCATACTCTGCTCTGAGTCTTTTTATATAACGTCACTTCTGGCTAATAATGAAATAATTTGAACGAGGTAATTTTTTCCAGATAAGTTAATTTTTCCAGTCATTCATTCAACAAAAACTTAAGAATAAAAGACTAAATTTTGAAGGAACCTATTTCAAAACATATCGTACACTCTTGTCTTAGTAAATAGAGTAGAATGAACGTGGTTTCACCATACGTTGGTGACTTGTGCCCATTATTTTGACCTCCAGTTATTATAGTTGGAGCCCCAGTGACATAGTGGCTAATAGCTCAGCTGTTAACCAAAAGGTAGCAGTTCAAATCCACCAGCCACTCCTTGAAAACTGTATGGGCTGTTCTACTCTGTCCTGTAGGGTCGCTGTGAGTCGGAATCAACTCAACAGCAAAGGGTCTGGGCAGTTATTATAGTTAAAATAGCTTTAACATTTTATAAAAAAATTCAAATAGCTAGTGAAATATGTGTGGCTATAGATTTCCCTTAAGAGATTTGCTCTTCTGGTTAATACTTTATTTTTTTCTGATATCATGTCCTTACTCGTTCTCTGCCATCACTTCTTGACTTTAATCTTTATTGTCCCTTTACCTATCTGGCATTTTCTGTCCTCTGTTTGACTTTTTGGAGTCCCTGGGAGGTGCAAATGGTTAAGGATTTCACTGATAACTGAAAGCTTGTTGGTTCCAATCCACCCAGAATCACCTTAAAAGACAGGCCTGGTGATCCGCTTCTGAAATACCACAGCCGTTGAAAACCTGTGAAGAACATGGGGTCGTCAGGAGTCAGAATCAACCCTATGGCACCTGGTTTGGTTTTACTCTTTACTTGTTTTTTTTCCTTGATCCCACCATTCTTCTCCATCTTCTCCTGTGCATTAAGGTTCTTACGGTTTTTGGGTTTTGGCCTTGATGGCCACTCTTCAGCAAGCAGTGGACATACATCTCTTTCTGCTTAGAGCTTATTACCAGTCATACAGTGTTTCTAATTTTCCAGTGTTTTGGTAAGTATTAAAGCCATACCTAATTTGAGAAGTGAGTGCAAAAATCTGAAATCTAAATAATAAGCATTATTGTTTAAAAAGAAAACATTCTATAATGGTGGTGGGATAATTTAGAAAGAGATGGAGAGAATGTTTGCACAACTTAAAGAACGTAATCAGTGTCACTGAAGTGTACATGTAAAAATTAGTGAAATGTAGGTTTTTGTTGCGTGTATATCACTATAATAAAAAAAAGAAAGAAAGCATTCTAGGCTAATGGTTATTGTACTTTGTATTCTTAAACCCATGCTGATGTTTGTGGTTGTTACAAAGTATAGCCAAATTTGGTAGTTGTAAAAAGCTTCAGCCCTCATCCTACCTTTCATTTTACAGAGTTCGCAGTAATTAGGACCATTTTGTACCAGCACATCTTGTTTTCCATTTAAGAGATAAATCCCCGCCCCCCACCGAATTGAAGGCCAGCTATTACTTTTTTCATATTGACTAGCATTATCATTTTAAAGGGCCTTTCTTTTGATTGTGATTGATTTTTAGTTGGCAGTAATTCAAACCAATTGAAGCTTCTTTGCCTTCTCCAACCTCTGTTAAATAGTTAATTATCTGCAAAATAAAGCTTAAATGCACAAGGGGAATTACTAAGAATGAAAATTCTACTTCTATATTTAGAAAGATTTTCAACACTAAGGTTTGAAACAAAAGGTTGTTTTCAGCAGGTAAGCCTTACATTGGTGAAAAAGAGGGTCTTAATATATCAGGCATCCTTTTTTCCTTTTAACGACAAATGATCAGACAGAAGAGACAAGGTGAATCAGAGAGAATAGGAGAAGGAAGAAAACAATCAGAAGGCATTCTGTTGTGAAATGTGGCATGCACAAAGGGAGGCTGGATTAAGTGAATCATTAATAGATTATGCTAAGTATGTTTCCTTAACTGGAATGAGGATTTTCTTAATTGGAAAGGAGAGACCCTGCCTGGGAAGGGGAGTGGTCATCAGTAATGAGAGAAAAGGTGATTGAGGTAGAAGGAATTGGATTACTGTATTTCTGTGTTTTCTGGTACAAGGAGTTTATATGCAGTCCCTTTACATTTTTATCTCCAAAGAAAGATATGCCTGTGTAAATATTGCTATATTCAATCAAACAAAGAAAACCCAAAAAACAAAGCAATTGCTCTCGAGTTGATTCTGACTCATGGCAATGCCATGCGCTTCAGAGTAGAACTGTGCTCCATGGGGTTTTCAATGGCCATGGCCTTAAAAGTGAGGATGGGGGGATTTAGTCTCACTTACTTTGGGTATGTTATCAGGAAGGACCAGTCTCTGGAGAAGGGCAGCACGCTTGGTTAAGTAAAGGATCAGCAAAAAAAGACGAAGACCCTCATCGAGATGGATTGACGCAGTGGCTGCAACAATGGGCTCAAACATAGCAACGCTTGTCAGGACGACACAGGATAGGCAGTGTTTCCTTCCGTTTTACATAGGGTCGCTAGGAGTCGGAGCTGACTCAATGGCACCTGACAACAACAACAATGATCTTTCAGAAGTAGAGTATCAGGCCTTTCTTCTGAGTTCTCTTGGGGGTGGATTCAAACTGCCAACTCTTTGGTTAGTATCTGAGCACTTAACCATTTGTGCCACCCAGAAATTCCTAAATGTGGGTATAATTCGGGATATGTAGATTCCTGAATAAAATTACAAGAAGATAATTATTGCATAGAAAATCATAGTCATAGAATAATTATTACATAGAACGTATTGTCAGAATACAATTTTTGCTTACCAACCTTATGGTAAAAAAAAAAAAACCAGTGCCGTCGAGTTGATTCCGACTCATAGCGACCCTATAGGACAGAGTAGAACTGCCTCATAGAGTTTCCAAGGAGCCCCTGGTGGATTCGAACTGCTGACCCTTTGGTTAGCAGCCGTAGCACTTAACCACTACGCCACCAGGGTTTCCAACCTTATGGTAGATTTTTCTATTTGACTATGATTAATATCAGATTTTTAGGTTCAGAATATAATTTTTTTCTCAATATTCAGAATAATACAGTATCTTTAAATCATTGCTAGTCATTTTAGATAATGTCAAGACTACTAACGCTGTGTGTGTGTGTGTGTGTGTGTGTGTGTTAGATGCTATGGTGTGCCATCCAGGTCCTCCTCTTTAGGACTGAGATGCACACTTCCCTAGCTGCCTGAAGTATTGCCTTTTGATGGATCATAGTTGAGCTTCTCCCCAGGATTTGCCCATGGAAATTGCCTCTTCCAAGGCTCCGATGCCTTCCTAGAGGCAGTCCATATCCAATTTCCCTACTAAGTGAGGGCACAAAGTCTCAGCATCCGCCTTTCCTTAACTGTGGACTTCTCAGACTGATGGCCATCGTAGCTCCTCCCTTGGGACTGGCAGTTGTGTTGAAATTCAGCTTTTCTCTTTGCCCAGTCCTACATCCTTCACTTACCCACAGGTGTTCTTTTCAGAGCACACCCGAGTCTAAAGTCGTACTGGTAAATCTTAGAATTTGTTTCCTGGGGAACCTGACCCATGACAATATGTAACTCAGAATAAAATTATAGTTAATTGTTCATCTGATTTTAGACTATGTTAGAGTTTTTGAAGGCCAATAAATAACATCTCTTTCTTAACTTTCCAAATTCTGAACAAACTGAGAAATAGATATTACGTTGAGAAGATAGAAGTCAAAATACCAACTTTATTGAGTTGGAACCAACTCGGTGGCAAATAACAATTACTACAATCAGAATTGGTGGTTGTAGCATGGATGTTAAGACAAGTTGAGCTTCCTTATACTTCCTTGGGCCCCTGGTGCTGCAGTGGTTAAGTGTTTGGCTGCTAACCAAAAGGTCTGCAGTTTGAATCCAGTAGCTGCTCCTTGGAAACCCTATGGGACAGTTCTACTCTGACCTATAGGGTCGCTATGAGTTGGAGTCAACTTGATGGCAATAAGTTTGGTTTTGGATTTTATACTTCCTTAAATTGTACATTTCTCCCCAAATTGTGGGCATCTTTGGCAAACATAGCCTGTCCAGTAAGGCTGCTTACCTGGGTGTCTAGTTTGGAATGCATCCCTCTGTGTGTAGGGAGCTATAAAAGAGAGAACCCAGAATGAGCAGAATTGGGTTTGGTCAATTCTTTCTCCCTAAATCACCAATAAGATAGAGATAAGAGGATGGGAGTAACTATTTTTAGAGTCCAGGTGATATAAACATCCCGAAAAATGTGTAAATTTGCTATTTATAAATATTAATTAATATTAGAGTTAAGAAAAAGTAACTTATTTAAAAAATATATAAACAAATTAGTATTAGCATGCTTTTCTCCAATTTCTTAAATATGAATAATGCTCATTTCTTGTACCACAAGTTTGTGTTTGTTGCCTGCTGACATTTATCACTTTTAACTTCGTCTATCAAAGGGTTTTTTAAACAGTGTTGTTATTGACTATTCACTCCTTTATATCTTCTGATCAATTTCACATCCTGTGAGGAGAACACCTATTTCTGTCTTGTTCATTGTATTCTCAGTGCTTAGCACTGTGCCTGGTATGTATAAATTAATTTTTGAATGAATGAGAATGTGAATGACCCCTTAATGATACAGTTAAGCCCCTGAAATAATTCAGAACTGTATTTTGGCAGTGTATTTTAATTCTCTCTGAATTTTGAAAGCCGAAGCATTTATTAGGCAAGCATTTGATAATTAAAAGAATTTATTGTATGTTATGGAGTTACATTGGTGAAGGGTTAACAAAAGCCTTTCCCATGGTGTGTGAGAATGTGATCTTCAATTAACTTTCTACCTCTTTACCTAGGAAGCAGCTAAAGGTAGTAAGGTCAACTATGTTCCTAGCAGCATATGACCCCTGACTGATAAATTGCATGAAACAGGAGAACTATAAATACTTGAAGCAAGCGTAGCTCTGAGCGTGGTGAGTTTTGTAACTCCACTATCCAATGTGGGGCTCTGGAATCTCTACAGATGGACAGTGGCTCTGGTGGGAAATGAGGCTTCTAGGCCAGGTATATTCCTCACCTGTCTGAACTGCACTTCTGCATACATGACTGTAAGACTACCACAAAAGAGGAGCCTCTGATGCTGTCCTGCTGGCAAATGGTTGTTCCTGTCCTTAGCCATCTGAGTAGACTGATGCTGAGAGTAGCTTGAGGATAGTCTTGGATGTCTGAGAATTTCATTAACCCAGGCAGACTCCTTATTGGGCATTGCAGTTAAATCTTCAGTTAACCAGAATTAAAAAAAATGGAATGATGGGATACCCAAAAGATAAATGAAGTTCTCTCCATAGGCTTCATTGACAAAAATTTATAAAAATAGCTTTATTGCGATATAATTCACATACCATACAATTCGCCCATTTAGTGTACATTGAACTTGAGTACGTTCACAGATGTATGCAACCGTCAGTACAATTACTTACAGAGCATTGTCATCACCTGAAAAAGAAACCCCATACCCTTTGGCTATAACTCTCTATCCCCCTATTTCCCCAGCACTAAACAACTATTAATCTATTTTCTCTCTGTAGATTTGCATATTATGGACATTTCATATAAATGGAATCATATAATATGTGGTCTTTGTGACTTGCTTCTCTTTCACTTGGCATACTGTTTCCAAAACTCATCCATATTATGGAATGTGTCAGTATTTTATTCCCTTTTATGACTGAATAATATGGATGTATCACATTTATTTATTGATTTGATGGACATTTGGGTTGTTTCTATTCTTTTATGAATATTCTGTGGTCAGTGTTTGTGTACATGTTTTGGTATGGATATATGTTTTCATTATTTCTGGGTATGTACCTGGGAGTGGAATTACTGGATTCAATGGAAACTTTCTTTAATTTTTTGAGGAACTGCCAGACTATTTTCCAAAGTGGCCGTACCATTTTACAATGCCATCAGTGACCTATGACTCAGTACAAAGGTTTAAGGCAGAGACGGCCTGAATCAATTGTAAACTGGAAGGAGGATGTCCCTGTGGTATTTATGCTAAGAAAAGGAATCTTTAAGATAAATTCATAAATGCAAGCTCAGAACTTGGCAGGACTGTTGGGAGGATCAGATTAAATGACAAGTGTAGAAGTATTCTGCTCATAGCGGGTACTCCCTACATTAGGGTTTTTCAGTGAAGATATAGCATTACTAGAGATTCAAACCATTTCCTGCACCATCTATGTTCAGAGCCTAGAAGACAAAGTGACAGTACTGATAATGAATCTAAAGGATTAATGAAATGGTTACTTTTGGTTTTAGAGCTGTTTTCAAATGCATTATTGTAACATTTCAGAAGGCTTTCAATAAAAAAATAGTGAAATAAGGTTTTAGAATTCAATGTGTCAGAGTATATTTAAAGATACAGACTTCTTCCTTCTTCAAATAGAGAACAATAGAATCTCAGTTTTGGAGGGGACCGTAAAGATCACTACTTTAACTGCATGTCTGAACCTTTAATCAATCTGCTTTGTAACTGAGCTGGCCACATCGATGCTGGATATTTGAGAAGCCTTTGTATTTTGCAGGTGCTACTTCTGTTATCTGTTATCTTTTTTTTTCCATTAAAATTTGACATATTTTATAGGATTTTTGTCTACTATGTTTTGTCTTCATTGGGTTTTATGGGATGAAAATCATCCAACTGTGATGGAACAGCAATACTATATTTAAGACCCAAATATGACAAATTATTGATTGCTATTTGCTAGTGGGTTTATTCTGCTATGCCTAAAAATCTGTTATTCAAATCATTGCATATACAAATTTGTTCTTGTAGCTCAAATACGAGTAATTGCTGAGAGCAGCTAACGCATCTGAATGCATTATACATGTAATATTAGTTGAAAACAGTAGTAAGCACTTGCTAAGATAATTAATATACAGCATAATTATATGGCATCAACACTGCAAATAGAAAGCAAAATTACAGGTGTGAATTTCCTGAGCTATTTTCCTGTTGCTTTTATTCTAGCTCACTTTTAAGATTGCTCTTTAAGTAGGATTTTTTAATGTTATAGTAAAAATGGAAAGATGTCATTATTTAGACCTTCATCACGTTTTGTTATTCTCATTGATTCTAGGTGATTTAAAATGTTTTGATGAAAAAAATTTTTTGAGCCATTATGTTTATGTATTACATTGTTTTATTTTAACGAATTTTGGCATGTTCTATTTCATTATTTTCATGAATTACTCAGTGGTAGTACTGAATAGCGAGCCCTTATTGGTTTTATTTGGCATATACAATCTACTGAATAGTAAACTGCATTTATAATCAGGGACAGGTGTCCAAGTCCTTGTTTATTTTTGTTATCTCTTTTTGTGACAAGGAGGAATAATAACACATCAATCTTTGATTAATAAAACCTCAGATTTCTATCAGACATTTAGAAAAAAAGGTAAATCTAGAGGTCTTTTAAGTTCCAGTTAAAGTCAGACTTCTGTGATGTTGAAATAAGCAATAAACTTCAGTGATGTGAATATATATTTTAATAATGTAGAAAATGAAGAGATGAAGCTTATCTTTTCCATCCTTGATTAATAAATCAGGATGTTAAAAATTAAGTAATTTTTATAAGCAAGTTACTTTTGTTATGCAGATATTACTTTCACTCAGTAGGAGTTTAATGGGCCCTGTGATAGACTCATGATAATTTGAGGAACTTACTTGGTAAAACTAGAATTCCTTCTTTCCTGTGTAGGCCACAGAACAGAGAGATATAGTCTGATTTGTTGTTGTTAATTTTAGATAATGAAATCCTTATACTTTTGTTGTCGTTAGGTGCCATCGAGCCAGTTCTGACTCTTAGCGACCCTATGTACAGCAGAAGGAAACACTGCCTGGTCCTGCGCCATTCTCATAATCGTAGTTGTGACTGAACCCATTGTTGCAGCCGCGGTGTCAATCCATCTTGTTGAGGGTCTTCCTCTTTTTCACTGACCTTCTAATTTACCAAGCATGATGTCCTTCTCCAGGGACTGGTCCCTTCTGATAACATGTCCAAGTTATGTGAGATGAAATCTCACCATCCTGGCCTCTAAGGAGCATTCTGGCTGTACTTCTTCCAAGACAGATTTGTTCATTCTTCAGGTTGTCTGTTCTATATTCAATATTCTTTGTCAACACTGTAATTCAAGGGCATCAATCCTTCTTTGGTCTTCCTTATTCACTGTCCAGCTTTCATATGCATATAAGGCCGTTGAAAACACCATGGTTTGGGTCAGGTGCACCTTAGTCCTTAAAGTGACATCTTTGCTTTTTAACACTTGCAAAGAGGTCTTTTGCAGCAGATTTGCCTAATGCAATACGTCCTTTGATTTCTTTTTTTATTGTGCTTTAAGTGAAAGTTTACAATTCAAGTCAGTTTCTCATACAAAAGCTTATGCACACATTGGTATGTGACCCTAGTTGCTCTCCCTATAAAGTGACAACACACTCTTCCCCCCCCATATTTCCCATGTCCATTCAACCAGCTCTTGTCCCCCACTGCCTTCTCATCTCACCTCTGGACAAGAGCTGCCCACATAGTCTCATGTGTCTACTTAAGCTAAAAAACACACTCTTCACCAGTATCATTTTATATCTTATAGTCCAGTCTAATCTTTGTCTGAAGAGTTCGTTTTGGAAATGATTTTAGTTTTGGGTTAACAGAGAGTCCGGGGGCCATATCCCCTGGGGTCCCTCCAATATCACTCAGACCTTTAAGTCTGATCTTTTTACTAGAATTTGACACCTACATCTCACTTTTCTCCTGCTCCATTAGGGATTCTCTGTTGCGTTCCTTGTGACAGCCATTGTTGTTGGTAGTAGCCAGGCACCATCTAATTCTTCCAGTCTCAGGCTGATGGAATCTCTGGCTTATGTGGCCCTTTTTTTGTCTCTTGGGCTCATATTTTCTTTGTGTCTTTGTTGTTCTGCATTCTCCTTTGCTCCAGGTGGCCTAAGACCAATTGATGCGTCTTAGATGGCTGCTTGCAAGCCTTTAAGACCCCAGATGCCACTCACCAAAGTGAGATGCAGAACATTTTCTTAATATATTTTGTTATGCCAATTGACCTAGATGTCCCTGAAAGCATGGTACCCAGACCCCTGCCCCTGCTAATCTGTCCCTCGAAGTGATGGGTTGTATTCAGGAAACTTCTTAGCTTTTGGTTTAGTCTGATTGGGCTGACTTCCCTGTATTGTGTGTTGTCCTTTCCTTCACCTGAGATAATTCTTGTCTACTATTTAGTTCATGAATACCCCCCTCCCTCCCTCCCCACCCTTGTAACCATCAAAGACTATTTTCTTTTGTGTTTGAACCTTTTCTTGAGTTCTTATAACAATGGTCTCATGCAATATTTGTCCTTTTGTGACTAACTAATTTCGCTCAGTGTAATGCCTCCCAGATTCATCCATGTTACAAGATGTTTCATGGATTCATTGTTGTTCTTTATCATTGTGTAATATTACGTTGTAAGAATATATCATAATTTGTTTATCCATTCGTCTGTTGATGGGCACTTTGGTTGTTTCCATGTTTTTGCTATTGTAAACAGTGCTTCAGTGAACATGGGTGTGCACATATCTATTCATGTGAGCGCTTTTATTTCTCTAGGATATATTCCAAGGAGTAGGATTGCTAGGTTGTATGGTAGTTCTATTTCTAGGTTTCTAAGGAAGCACCAGTTGGCTTCCAAAGTGGCTGTACCATTTTACATTCCCACCAGTAGTGTATAAGTGTTCCAGTAGCTCCACAACCTCTCCAATGTTTATTATTGTGTCTTTATTTGGGATTAATGCTTACCTTTTTTGGGTGAGGTGATATCTCATTGCAGTTTTGATTTGCATTTCCCTAACAGCTAATCATGCTGAGCATTTCCTCGTGTATCTGTTAGCCACCTGAATATCTTCTTTGGTGAAGTGCCTGTTATATCCTTTGCCCATTTTTTAATTGGGTTATTTGTCTTTTTGTTGTTGAGGTTTTGTAGTACCTTGTAGATTTTAGGGATTAAACACTGATTGGATTGGATTTGTTGTAGCCAAAATTTTTTTCCCAGTCTATAGGTTACTTTTTTGGTGAAGTCTTTGGATGAGCATAAAGTGTCTGATTTTTAGGAGCTTCTGGTTCTAGTTTCTATTCTGGTGTTTGTACAATGCTGGTAATGTTTTGTATACTGTTTATGCCATGTATTAGGGCTCCTAGCATTGTTCTTATTTTTTCGTCCATAATCTTTATCATTTTAGATTTTACATCTAGGTCTTTGACACATTTTGAGTTAGTTTTTGTGCATGGTTATGACGTATGGGTCTTGTTTCATTTTTTTGCAGATGGGTATCCAGTTATTCCAGCACTATTTGTTAAAAAGACTGTGTTTTCCCCACTTAATGGACTTTGGGACTTTGTCAAATATCGGCTGCTCATAGGTGGATGAGTTTATGTCTGGATTCTCAATTCGGTTCCATTGGTCAAAGTATCTGTTGTTGTACCAGTACGAGGCTGTTTGGACTACTGTGGCGGTATAATAGGTTCTAAAATCAGGTTGTGTGAGGCCTCCCACTTCGTTCTTTTTCAGTAATGCTGTACTTATCTGGGGGCTCTTCCTTTTCCATGTGAAGGTGGTGATTTGTTTCTCCATCTCATTAAAAAATGCCATTAGAATTTGGATAGGGATTGCACTGTATCTGTAGATCACTTTGGGTAGAATAGACATTTTCACAATGTAGAGTCTTTCTATCCATGAGCAAGGTGTGTTTTTCCACTTATGTAGGTCTCTTTTGGTTTCTTGCAGTAACCAAACCAAAACTCTGTCCATATAGGACAGAATAGAACTGCCCCATAGAGTTTCCAAGGAGCGCCTGGTGGATTCGAACTGCTGACCCCTTGGTTAGCAGCTATAGCACTTAACCACTACGCCACCAGGGTTTCCTTTCTTGCAGTAGTGTCTTGTAATTTTACTTGTATAGGTGTCTTACGTCGCTGGTTAGATTTATTACTAAGTATTTTATCTTCTTGGGGGCTATTGTAAATGGTACTGATTTGGTAACTTCCTCTTCGACGTTCTCCTTGTTGGTGTAAAGGAATCCAACTGACTTTTGATTTTTGTATGTTTATCTTGTATCCTAATACTTTGCTGAACTCTTCTCTTAGTTCCAGTAGTTTTCTTGTGTATTCTTTTGAGCTTTCTGTGTATAAGATCATATCATGTGCAAATAGAGATACTTTTACTTCTTCCTTACCAATTTGAATGCCCTTTATTTCTTTTTCTAGGCTATTTGCTCTGGCTAGGACCTCCAGCAGAATGATGAATAAGAGTGGTGATAAAGGGCGTCCTTGTCTGGTCCCATTCTCAAGGGGAATGCATTCAGACTCTCTCCATTTAGGTTGACGTTGGCTGTTGGCTTTGTATAAATGCCCTTTATTATGTTGAGGAATTTTCCTCCTATTCCAATTTTGCTGAGAGTTTTTATCATGAATGAGTGTTGGACTTTGTCAAACGCCTTTTCTGCATCGATTGATAAGATCATGTGGTTCTTTTGTTTTATTTATGTGATGGATTACATTGATTATTTTTCTAATGTTAAACCATTCCCATTTACCTGGTATGAATCCCACTTGGTCATGACAAATTATTGTTTTGATATGTTGTTGAATTCTATTGGCTAGAATTTTGTTGAGGATTTTTGCATCTAAGTTCATGAGGGATATAGGTCTCTAATTTTCTTTTTTTGTGGTGTCTTTGCCTGGTTTTGGTATCAGGGATATGCTAGCTTCATAAAATGAGTTTGAGAGTATTCCATCCTGTTCTATGCTCTGAAATACCTTTAGTAGTAGTGGTGTTAACTCTTCTCTGAAAGGGTGGTAGAATTCTCCAGTAAAGCCCACAGGGCCAGGGCTTTTTTTGTTGTTGTTGGGTTTTTTTTCATTACCTTTTTAATCTCTTCTTTTGTTACAGGTTTGTTTAGTTCTACCTTGGTTTGTGTTAGTTTAGGTAATGTGTTTCTAGAAATTTGTCCATTTCCTCTAGGTTTTCAAATTTGTTAGAGTGTAATTTTTTTCATAGTATTCTGTTAGGATTCTTTTAATTTCATTTGGGTCTGTTGTGATATCACTCATTTCAGTTCTTATTTGGGTTATTTGCTCCCTCTCCTGATTTTCTTTTGTCAGTTTGGCCAATGGTTTATAAACTTTTTTGATGTTTTCAAAGAAGCAACTTTTGGTCTTCTTAACTTTGTTTTCTGTTCTCTATTTCATTTAATTCTGCTCTAGTTTTTTTTATGATTTGCTTTCTTCTGGTGCCTGCAAACTTCTTTTGCTGCTCTCTTTCTATTTGTTCAAGTGGCAGTGATGATTCTTTGATTTTGGCCCTTTCTTCTTTTTGGGTGTGTGCATTTATTGCCATAAATAGACCTCTGAGGCATGCTTTTTCTGTTTCCCAAAGGTTCTGGGGGGAAGTGTTTTCATTCTAGTTTGATTCTGTGAATTTCTTTATTTTGTCCTTAATTTCTTTTATAACCCAGTAGTTTTTGAGCAAGATGTTGTTCAGTTTCCATGTGTTTGATTTTTTTCCTTGTTTTTTCTGTTATTGATTTCTACTTTTATGGTTTTATGCTCAGAAAAGATGTTTTGGAATCTTTCATTGTTTTTGATTCTGTTAAGGCTTGCTTTAGGACCTAATAATATGGTTCATTCTGGAGAATGTCCCATGTGCATTGGAAAAAAAAGTTTACTTGGCTGCTCTTGGGTGGAGTGTTCGGTCTGTTTATGAGGTCAAGTTGGTTGATTGTGGCATTTAGATCTTCTGTGTCCTTATTCAGCTTCTTTCTGGATGTTCTGTCCTTCACCAAAACTGGTGTGTTGAAGTCTCTTACTATTATTGTGGAGCTGTCTATCTCTCTCTTTTATGTATTTTTGAGCCCTGTTGTTGGGTGTATAAATATTTATTATGGCTATGTCCTCCTAATGTCTTGACCCTTTAATCTTTGTATAGTGTCCTTCCTTATCCTTTGTGGAGAATTTTACTATAAAGTCTGTTTTGTCAGAAATTAATATTGACACTCCTGCTCCTTTTTGATTTTTGTTTGCTTGATATACATATTTCTATCAATTGAGTTTTTGTTTGTGTTAAGTCTAAGTTGTGTCTCTTGTAGGCAGCATATAGACAGATAATGTTTTTTTATTCATTCTGGCACTTTCTGTCTCTTTATTGGTGCATTTCGTCCATTTAATTTTAGCATAATTATTGATAGGTGTGAGTTTAGAGCCGTCATTTTGATGTCTTTTTTTGTGTTGTTTACTGTTTCTTTCTTCCACTTAATTTTCTTTGCTGAGTCGTTTTTCTTTATATATTGTTGTTGCTTTTGTATTTGCTGAGTCTTTATGTTTTTCTTGTTTTTTTGTTTTGATATGTAGGATTGTTAGTTTCCTTTGTGCTTACCTTAGTATTTACCCCTATTTTTCTAAGTTTAAACTAATCTTTTATTTCTTTATATCATCTTGACTTCTTCTCCTTATGAAAGATCTATGACTATGTTTTATAGTCCCTCATTTTTGCTTTAATGTTGTCATCTTTTATGTAATGTCATCACTGTTTCCCTATTTTGAGAATTTTAGCTTGAATTTATTTTTGTGATTTCTGTATCTGGGTTGATATTTGGTTGCTCTGTTCTGTGTTCCAGTCTTGGGTTGTTATCTGATGTTATTGATTTTCTAACCAGAGGACTCCCTTTAATATTTCTTGTTATTTTTGTTTGGGTTTTGCAGATTCCCTAAACTTCTGTTTATCTGGAAATGTCCTAATTTTGCCTTCATACTTGAGAGATCATTTTGCTAGATATATAATTCTTGGTTGGCAATTATTTTCCTTCAAGGCTTTATATATGTCAACCCATTACCTTCTTGCCTGCATGGTTTCTGCTGAATAGTCTGAGCTAGTCTTATTGACTCTCTTTTGTAGGTGACTTTTCATTTATACCTGTTCACTCTTAAAATTCTCTATCTTTGATATTGGCAATTTTGATTATAATATGTGTTGGTGACTTTCTTTTGGGATCTACCTTGTGTGGGGTTTGATAAGCATCCTGGATAGATATCTTCTCATCTTCCATGATATCAGGGAAGTTTTCTGCCAAGAAATCTTCAACACTTCTTTCTGTATCTTCTGTTACCCCCCTGTCCCCCGTTCTGGTATTCCAATCACTCATAGGTTATTCCTCCTGGTAGAGCCCCACATAATTCTTAGGGTTTCTTCATTTTTTAAAAATTCTTTTATCTGGTTTTTCCTCAAATATTTTGGTGTCAAGCGCTTTATCTTCAGTCTCACTAATTCTGATTCCAGTTCCTCAATTCTGCTTCTATGACTTTCTATTGAGTTTTCTAATTCTGAAATTTTATTGTTAATCTTCTGGATTTCTGTTTGCTGTCTTTCTGGATTCTTGCAACCTATTAAATTTGTCATTATGCTCTTGTCTATTGTTCTTAACTTCCTGTAATGCTTTGTCTGTGTGTTCCTTGGCTTGTTCTGCATTTTGTCTGATCTTCTTCCTGATCTCTTGAAGAGATCTGTGTATTAATCTTTTGCCTTCTACCTCTGGTAATTCCAAGAAGTTCTCTTCATCCAGAATATTTTTTGATCCTTTGTTTTGGGAGCTTGCTGAAGCCGTGATGGTCTGCCTCTTTATGTGATTTGATATTGACTGTTGTCTCCAAGCTATCAATAAGTTATTGTATTTATTTATTTTATGTTTGCTTACTGTGTCCTAGCTTCTTGTTTTGTTTTGTTTTGAAATGCCCAAATAGGCTCTTCAAATGAGCTAGTTTTATTATTGATAACTTCAAAGCTCTAATGTCCTGTCAGCAGGTGTTTAGATCTGTTACTAGGTATATAAGCCCAAAAGCCTGTTTATGTTTCTTGTGTGGATTCAGCTCAGGTGTCTAAGTAGTCAGTCACCAAGTGTGTGATGTAGGCTCTTACCTACAGTCTTAGATGAACAGGGGTGATTGGTGTAGGCACAGGCATCTGGCTGCAGTAGGGTGTCACTTGCTAAGCAGAGGGCTGACAACTGCCCCGAGTGTCTGTGAGGAAAGCGTGTCCCTGTTCCCTAGAGCATGTAGGTGGGTGGATTTTGGAGCCAGACTATAGGCATCCAATACTATTGGCTGTAAGGACTGGTAGGTACCACTTATCCTTGGCCCCTGTTGCTGGTGGCTAGGTGGCTTGGGCAGAGCCCCCAGTCCTCAGGCTGCTGATGTGGGTAGGTGAGGACCCTGCTTAACAGGCAGAGCAGTGCCAAATGTCATGAACCTGCCTCTCCACCATATAACTGAAACAGTTGAAGTTGTACTGTAGTAATGAGGGCCTATGCTGTTGAAATGGGCCAACACAGGCCTATGCAGGGGTAAAAGGCATTCAAAGTCTGTGGACCCTTTATGCCTCTGCCTAGGCAAAACAGCTTAGGTGAGCCAGCAGATTATTTTTCCCTTGTTGGTTAATTTGTTCCTTCTCCAAGGCTGGGAGAATGGCTCAGGGCACATGACAGTACCTACTTCCGGCCCAGGGAAAGTGACTATCACTGAAGCTGGCTCACAACCCAGTGCCGAGTGGGGAGGGCTCAGGTAAATGGGAGAGAATTTCTTCCCAAAAGGGTGTTTTTTGGTCTGCACAGTAGATTAAATGCATGTACTTATCTTTTGCTGAGAGCAGTGCTTTTTCACTGATTCTGAAGGTGTGAGTGAGACTCTCCACTGCTTAGTCTCTCCTGATGTGGAAAATGTGTCCCGAATGCCACTGCTTGTCACTGTGCTTGCACCAGCGGATCTGGCCTGCATGGTGCCAGTTCCCGCCGTGTCAGGTCTGTCAACTCCTTGATGCTTCTGAACAGGGTCCTTCCTCCCGCCACTTAGTCCAATTCCTCAACTTTGCCTTTGATGTTCAGGGCTCCTAGATTGTCATATATAATTGACTCACTTGTTTTTTTTGAGTCTTTGTTGTAAAAGGGACCACACTAAGCATCTGACTACTCTGTCATTTTAGCCCCGCCTCTTGCCCTTTGATTTCACTACTACTGCTTCCATGGGCATTGATTGTGAATCCAAGAAAAATGCAATCCTTGACAACTTCAGTACTTTTTCCATTTATTATGATGTTGCTTATTGGTCCACTTGTGAGGATTTTTGTGTTCTTTAAGTTGAGGTGCAGTCCATACTGAAGGCTTTGGTCTTTGATCTTCATCAGTAAGTGCTTCAAGTCTTTTTCACTTTCAGCAAACAAGGTTGTGTCATCTGCATATCAAAGATTGTTAATGAGTCTTTCTCCAGTCCTGACTCCATGTTCTCCATATAGTCCAGCTTCTCGGATTAGTTGCTCAGGATACAGATTGAATAAGTATGATGAGAAAATACATCCCTGACAACATACCTTTCCTGACTTTAAACCATGCAGTATCCCCTTGTTCTGTTTCAATGACTGCCTCTTGGTCTGTGTTCCTCATGAGCAAAATTAGGTGTTCTGGAATTTCCATTACTTGAAATGTTATCCATAATTTCTTATCATTCACCCAATTGAATGCTTTTGGTAGAGTGAATAAAACACAGATAAACATCTTTCTGGTGTTCTCAGCTCTCAGCCAAGATCCATCTGACATCAGCAGTGATATCCCTCATTCCACATCCTCTTCTGAATCTCGCTTGAATTTCTGGCATTTCCCTGTTGATGTACTGCTGCAACCTATAGTATGATTGCATGCTATCATTATGCAGTATATTCAATGCAACATAGAGTTATACCGGAAAAATAATTTGTGGAGGTTGCTTTGAATAAATAAATCTTGAGCAATGTTTTGAAGAATTTTAATAAAAAGTTTAGTTTACCATAAATTAGCACATAATTAATCTGTGTACAGGTGGTTTTTCCATAGCATAACATATCATTTCTGAAAAACTTCCAATTCTGAAAAATTGCTTGCCTAAACACCAGGGTTTGAGGGAAAATTAGGGTTAGGGGAAGGACACTTAAACCCTATGGCTCTTTGTAACTAGATCCCTAACAAAAATAGTAACAATTCTGATAAAAACACTAAAATATACTCTGTAGCTTTTGCTTCTCTGTCTGTGATGTAGGTCCTGATGACCATTCACTTCTAACAGACCATTTTCATCAACATGAAAAATCTGAATCAAGATGTTGCCTCCTTTATTAATACATTGTTTTCATTCAGGGGAAATGTCTTCATAGTTTCTTTATCTGCACTCATTTTTTTTTCCTAGATAACTTAGTAGAATGCATAGTTGTTATTGAAGCCTTTAAAACAGCCAGTGCTTTTATGAAGGGAAAGCATTTCTATAGAGTTTTAGCTTTTTTTTCTTAAGATATTCATACATTGTTAAGGCTTTGGCTTTAATTGTGAGAAAGTTTGTCCCTGATTGTTTCAAAACACCATTCTCCTAAGAAAGAAAAACTTAAGAATCTACAAAACTTCTGAGTTATACTGACATCATTCTCCTATTTACCAATTACATATAAAGTAATTCATATCAAAGAAACTAGAACAAACTGTACTTGGGAAAATATTCTCGATATGGGAGGGAAGTGTTCTCTTCAAATACAGGCCAAAATTATATACATGCACATACATATACAAATATAATTTTAAAAATCCTATTTGTACACAATTTGATCTCCCTGAAATGACTTTATATTTAAAGCTTTCCAAGCTCCAACTATATTTAACAATCAACTGCAACTAATAAATTTATATTTCTTGAGTTTTGCCGTAATACATTTTTTTCCTCTGTGTGTGCCCCTCCATATCTCTACCTCTGCATCTGTTTGCCTAGAAAATTCAAATGAAATAGGAAAAGTCTTGTCCAGAGTTTTCAGTTTTTAGTGCAAGTTTGTGGTTGCAATAAATCTCTTCTAAAGATTTTGGAGCTGGAAAATCAGTGAAAAGTCCCCTTGCCTTTGAGGTGATTCTGGCTCATAGCACCCCTGTAGGACAGAGTAGTACTGCCCCATAGGGCTTCCAAGGAGTGGCTGGGGAGTTTAAACTGCCAGCCTTTTGTTTAGCAGCCATAGCTCTTAACCACTGCACCACCAGGGCTCCCAATGAAAGCTAAAAAAGGAAAGTAGACATTCCCCCCCAAAAAATATATATATATAAATTTTTTTTTTCAAACTTGGGAAGTGACATAGGTCTAAACTATAAAATTCTTTGAGCTGAAACTTCTGGATTGCATAAGGAGGCATGGCTATGTCAACACGAGCATTAACATTTATGGTTGGATAGCTCAGAGTTTTGGATAATACTGGTCGGTAGAGTTTTGAAGCACTGACACTACCATAAAGTATATAATTTTCTAACTAAACTAAAACTTTTACTCTCGAACCTTAACTTCTGCAAGGTGCCATCCATTCCAAAATGCTATAAAATATCAACCCTCTTTAGTTTGATTAATGATATATTGTCAGAGTGATGAATTCTTCTAGAGTGTAATTTGAAAGATAATATCATTCTAGGGGAAAAAAAATTCAGGTGAGAATTTAGAACAGTTACCAGATTAAATCCTACCATCAGACGATGTAGTGAAGGATGTGGGGGAATCTGGAAATGCTGGCAGTAAATCACATTCTTTGGCTCTAGTTTAAGCTTCTTTCTATTCAACAGTGAGGTACATGATTTACTATGTGCACTGAAGGCTGTTTTGGTTTGATTTTAAAACCTTTTTGGCACGTAGAGCAGTCGCATACGTAAGTTTATTCATTTTCAGTTCTCTCCTCCTCCTGTTACTACCTATTAGGACTTCCATATTTAAATTTTCAAATTCAGAAGATGGAAAGAAAACTATCTATAAGTTGAAATTTAAAATTTGAAAATTTTTATTAATATATATGGCTTACCAAACCCACTGCTGTCGAGTCAATTTTGACTCATAGTGACCCTATAGGACAGCGTAGAACTGCCCGGTAGAGTTTTCAAGGAGTGCCTGGCAGATTCAAACTGCTGACCTCTTGGTTAGCAGCTATAGCACTTAACCACTATGCCACCAGGGTTTCCTCATATATGGCATAGTATTATGATATTTAATGTGCATATTTATCTATTTTAAACATTGTATAACAATAAGTGTCACATGGGTCATTGATTACTTCTGCTTTAAAATGATAGTTACTATATTATTAAGTGAAAAAATGTTTTGTATTTTATGTATATATTATATATATGTTTTGTATTGTATGTATATAATATATATTATGTATATATTATATTATTGTATGTATATATTATATATATGTATGTATATACATATATTGTATGTGTATATATTTATATATTATATATTATATATTATATATTATATATTATATATTATATATTATATATTATATATTATATATTATATATTATATATTATATATTATATATTATATATTATATATTATATATTATATATTATATATTATATATTATATATAAGCAGAGACAAAAGGCTACAGGGATATGTAGCAAACTGTTTACAGTGGTAGTCTTGCTTCACGGTTGGGAAGGAACCTCTATTTCTTACTTTAATTTAATGTGGTGGGATTGGGATTTATTTTTACTGGTATTATGTAATTTAAAAAAGTGTTGTTAATTTAAGGCTAGGCCTATATTACTGTTTCTCAATGGGAATACCCTTGGTATTTTGTGTAGGAGCCTTCTTCTTGAATTGTATCATCCCTCACATTTCAGGATACTCATTAAACCTGGCTAAACCCATTGGTGTTGAGTCGATTCTGACTCACAGCGACCCGATAGGACAGGGTAGAACTGACCCATAGGGTTTCCAAGGCTGTAATCTTTATGGAAGCAGACTGCCACATCTTTCTCTCACAGAGTGGCTGGTGGATTCAAAGTGCTGACCTTTCGGTAAGCAGCCCAGCTCTTAACCACTGCACACCAGGGCCACCCAATAATGTTAGTAATGCTCTCCAATGATCGTGAAAACTCAAAACATCTCCCACATCATCAATTTTTTTTTTTTTTGCTTCACTTGGAAACCATTGTCGTTGTATTCATTAAGCCTCTTTCCACTGTCTTGAGCAAAAAACAAAACAAAACAATTGTTGTTGTTGATAAAAGCTTCATAGATAAACTGAATGGGAATAGATATGATGCAGCTGAATCAAAGGCAGAATCAGGACTAGAAATGTGGAGAATAATTGTGGCCCAAGTAGCACTCTTTATTCCACTTTCAATTTTTACTCTTCGGTGTGTCTACTTTATTTTTTCTTATAATTAACAATTATGAATTCACATAATACAAAGTTGGCCACAGAGAGACCAGATGCTGCTTTCTTGATCAAAATCCAAATTCTCATGAACTCAACATAGATCAGCTGTTCCATGATCCATGGCCCAAAAGGCACAATGTCTTCCATAGTGAGGCTGGTGGAGATGAGCAAGCACTGATTCGGGTCAAGAATTTACCATAGATGGGGACATTCCTGGGAACGGAGCATTCACTTCAATACAAGTCTCTGATGCAGTCAGTCATAGTAACACAGGAGCTACTTGTCTATTGACTTTTTTTTTTCCCAGTGAAAAATTTTTCTATTGAGGCAAAATTCCAAGTTTTAACTTTATAATTCAACGATTTATTAGTGAATTCATACATTCATGCAATAATTGCTACAATCCAGTTTTAAAACATTTCATTACAACAAAAAATTTCCTAGTGGCTTTTTTTTTTTGCAGTTATCTTTACTCCCACTTTCAGTGTCAGGAAACCACTGACCTGCATTATGTCTCTCTGTAGCTATGTCTTTTCTAGAAATTTTGTATAAATGGAATCATTCATATGTCATGTTTTGGGTCTGGCTTCTTTCACTTAACATTAAGGTTTCTGAGGTTCTTCTGCTTTGTTGCGTGTATTCATAGCTCATTCCTCTTTATTGTCAAATAGTATTTCATTGTATGAGCCTACTACATTTTGTTTATTCTGTCAATTGATGAACATATGGATTATTTCCATGTTTTGACTTTTAGAATAATGCTTCTGTGAACATTTGCATACAAGTTTAGTGTAGACTTGTAGCAATATTTTCATTGCTCTTGTTTAAAAATACCTGGAAATGGAAATGTTTAGATACCTGGAAATGGAAATGTTCAATCCCAAAGTAAGTATATATTTAACTTCTTAAGAAACTGTTAAACTCTTTTCTGAAGTGTCTGTACCATTTTATAATTCCTTCAGGAAAAAAAAAATTTTTTTTTTTTTTTCAGCAACATATGAGGGTTTTATTTTCTCCATGTTGTTGTCAAAACTTGGTATTGTCAGCCTTTTTGATTATAGCCATTCTACTATGTGTGTAGTGGTATCTCCTTGTGTTTCAACTTCTCTCTGACCTTCAGCAGTGCTCTTCCCCATCAGCGCACCCCAGAACATATGATTACTCAAGGAAATTCAGCCTTCTGGCATTATGCTGAGTGAAATTAAAAAAAAAAAAATTTAGTCAGTTGCAAATCGCAAATATTGTATGAGACCACTATTATAATAACTCAAGAAAAAGTTTAAATGCAGAAGAAAACATTCTTTGATGGTTACGAGGGTGAGGAGGGAGGGAGAGGGGAATTCACTAACTAGATAGTGGACAAGAATTATCTTAGGTGAAGGGAAGGACAACACTCAGTACGGGGAAAGTCAGCACAATGGGACTAAACCAAAAGGTAAGAAGTTTCCTGAACACAACCAAACATTTCAAGGGACAGAGTAGAAGACACAGGGGTCTAGGGGCCGTGGTTTCAGGGGACATCTAGGTCAATTGGCATAACAAAGTTTATTAAGAATATGTTCTGCATCCCACTTTGGTGAGTGGTGTCTAGGGTCTTAAAAGTTAGCGCATGGCCATCTAAAATGTATTAATTGGTCCTAACCCACCTGGAGCAAAGGAGAATAAAGAACACAAAGACAAAAAGAAAATATTAGCCTAAGAGATCAAAGGGGCCACATAAACCAGAGACTCCATTGGCTGAGACCAGAAGAACTAGATGGTGCCTGGCTACCACCAGTGACCGCCCTGACATGGAACACAACAGAGAGTCCCTGATGGAGCAGGAGAAATTTGGGTGCAGAACTCAAATTTTAGTAAAAAGACCAGACTTAATGGTCTGACTGAGACTGGCGGAGCCCCAGAAGACATGGCCTCCGGACTCTCTGTTAACCCAGAACTAAAACCATTCCCAAAGCCTGCTCTTCAGACAGATTAGTCTGGACTAAGATATAAAATTATAATTGTGAAGAGTGTGCTTCTTAGCTCAAGTAGATAAAAAAACTAACTGGGCAGCTCCTGTCTGGAGGCAAGATGAGAAGGCAGAAAGGGACAGGAGCTGGTTGAATGGACATGGGAAATGCAGGGTGGAAAGGAGGAGTGTGCTATCATAGGGATAGCAGCTAGGGTCACATAACAATGCGTGTATAAATTTTTGTATGAGAAACTAACTTGAGCTGTAAATTTTCACCTGAAGCTCAATTAAAAAAAAAAAAAAAATTGGCCTTCTGGGCCGTGTTTCATTGAACAAGATGTGGGCACCTGATCCATGTTGAGTTCATAAGAATTTGGATTTGCGTCGGGAAAGGGACATTTGTTCTGTCTGTGACCAATTCTGTATTTTGTAAATTCAGAACTTGTTAATTGTAAGAAAAGAATAAAGTAGATACACAAAGAGAAAAAAATAAAGTTAAAAGTGGAAACATGCTACCTGGGCTGCAATTGATCTCCTATTTCCAGTCCAGGTTCTTCCTGTGATTCAGCTGTATCATCCCTCTTTCTCCATGAGTCAGTTTGGTTAATTCATATCTTTCAGTTGGTTTGTCCAGTTCATCTAAATTGTTTAATTTCTTGGTATAGATTTTTAATATTTATTTTTAATCCTGTGGGCCTATAGTGATATCCTTCTTCCATTCTTCATTTTATGAATTTGTTTCTCTCTCTGTCTCCCTTTGGTCTACTAAAAGGTTTATCAATTCTTTTGTTCTTCTCAAAGACCCAACTATTGGTTTCATTAATTTTTTTTTTTTTTTGTCTTTTTAAAATTATTTTATTGATTGCATTCTGGTCTTTATTTCCTGACTTTTACTTACTTTTGGTTTTTATTACCTTTTGTTTTTATTCCTTCTTGAGGTGAAACTTAGATTATTAATTTTAGGTGGTGGGGAGCCTGGGGATACTCAGTAATGTCTTGTAAGGAATCTGCCTCAGGTGATGCCCCAGGTCACACCCCAGGGACCACCCAGGCAATATCTCAGGCAAAGACTCTTCAGGCACAGCTGGGCTAATCTCATCAGATGGAAGTGAAAGGGATAATGGTTTTATTTGGGAGGGCGGATTAGCTGACAAAGATGGAGTAATCTCTTCAGAAGGGAGTAAGAGTGTTCTGTTGGCAGAAGTGGTTCAGTGGAATTTAGGAGCTCAGTGTCCCCAGCTTCTTGGTTATCTGCCTATATGTCCCCATCCCACATTTCTGGGTGCCATTTCTTCCAATCAGCACCTGCACTTTAACTTCATACACCATTCCAAGTCGAGAATTCAATTGGTGTTGTGATTCAGTCACTCTTATAATAAGAGTCTGGGTTTGGTTTTCAGCAATATCAGCTCCATTACCACAAAAGTTAAGGCTTTCTTTCAGGGCACAAGCGGGAACTTTTAGGTCTTCTATGCTTTGAGCTCATCCCTTTTTTTCACCAGTTTGACTAGCAAAAGTAGGACCAATCAATCAGCTTATGTATACTTTTCATTCTGACAGAATTGTAGAAACGTATCAAATATATGATCACTCAGAGCCTTGTCTCTCAAAAAATATTTGATCCAGTGGTGGCAATATTTTAATATTTATATTGCCACTTCAAGCCACAGATGAGCAGTGCCCTCATTAGTACTGGAGCCAGACTTGAGTAGCAGTTCAGAAAACTCATCCTTACGATTTTGTTCCTCTACATCTACTCTTGGTACCAAATGTCTTAGGCTGGGTTCTGTAGAGGAGCAAAACCCATGAAGCATATGTATCTATATCTATGCCTTTGTCTCTGTGTCTCTATCTCTGTCTGTCTGTCTATACATATAATATATCGGTCTGTCTATTTATCTATATTTATTTATTTCAAGGAAATGGTTCACGCAACTGTGGAGGCTGGCAAGTCCCAAATCTCTGGGTCAGGTATCAGGTTGAAGGCTTCTCCTGACTCACATGGTAGCAAGGGCTGACAAACCCAAAACTGGCAGATCAGACAGCAGGCAGCTGGCTCATGGGGCTGCGGGAGCTGACAAATCCCAAAATCTGCAGGTCAGCGGCAGGCTGCTGGCTCATGTCCCAAGAACCAGAGGTCAGATGGTGATGAGTCAAGTGTAGGAACGAGACAGAGTGAACTTTGCCAGAACAAGCTTATATATTGGAGGTGCAGACTGCACTTCCAAGGATACTCCCCTTTCAACTGATTGGCTGCTCACATCAGATCACAAAATGCAGTAGGTTTATATAATATCTGCCAAACCACTGAGAATCATGACCTAGCCAAGCTGACACATAACCTTAACTATCAGAATTTTCAACATGTTACTATTAAGGTCACTATGCTCCTTTTTACCAAACTTGCAGAAAAGTGTAAGTAGAAAAAGAGAAGGCAACCTGCCTCTTACCACCTTGCCATTGGAAGTTACACTCATCACTTCTGCTCATGTTCTATTAATTGTAAGTATCATATAGCTCCACCCAGATTCAAGGGGAGCAACTACCTGGGGGAGCGATGTGAATAGCTAGCAATTAGTTATTGATTATGCTCTGGAGTCGATGTGAGAGATTGGGTCTGAGAATAGGAAGTTGCAAATTGTTAACGTGATTTTTCACATATCAACTTTTAAGTACTGTAAAATATTTTTAGACACTAATGAATAGAATAGCATATTATAGTGTTGTGGTGAATTTCCTTGGGGACACATGAGTGTAGGACAAACAGTAGCTGTTACTCCATTCTACCAATTTTCCATGAAATGATTGTGAATTTCCAATCTCATTGATTCTGTTAAATTTTACGCCTCTTAGTTAAGAGGTAGACGATTTAAGATTGTTTTATCACTCTGCTATTATAGAATACTTTTAACTTGTCTAAAGTTTTTCAAAGTTCACTACCTTGTTTGTGTGTGTGTGTGTGTGTGTGTGTGTGGCATGTGTTGCAACTATGTAGTTCATTTAGGAGACAAATGAAAAGAGAATCTCTATTGCTGCCTGTAATTTGCTAGTGCTTGGCCGAGCATGAAAATAAACAAGCAAAAAACGAACTGAAAGTTAAAATCTAATCCCTGCATAGGCAATTGCATATAGAATTATGGTTTCTTAAGAAGAAGAAGCAACAGCGTGTGCATGTAGTGGAGATGAAATTTGTTTCAAAAAAATATTTTAAGTTTTAGAAAAATCAAAAACAAAACACATTTTCTGTGTTATGTAGGCTAACATGAATTTAGTAGGGAAAAGAGATTGGGCTAGAAGAAAGAAGACCTTGGTTTTAACTGAAACCTCAGCCTTTTCTATCTGTTTCTCTTTGAACAGCTTTCTGAGCTTCAGATTGCTTGTCTGTGTAATGGGAATCATATGGCTGCTCCCTTTCCCTGTATGATTGTTTTAGGAATAAGAAAAATAACACATAAACACACAGCTGAGGAAAGTGGTATATAAATGCAAGATGTTCTAGGAAAGAAAATTCTCGTTCATTGGCATTTTATTTCTGTTAAATACCGAAGTAACAGAATTTAAGATATTCAGGTAAAATTCTGTTTTATAAAAGTTATCCATGATGTTTATCTTATTTTTTAGCAGTAAATTTAACTTACAGATAAAATCAGTTGCTGATAAGAGATCTCTCAGAGAAGAGGACCTTTCCAGGATTTGCCTGTTACTTTTTTTTTTTTTGGCTATTATGGAGTTTCTTAATATGCTACCTAAAAGTACTATGAAGATTATTGGAATATTCATAGCAAGATGCATTTTAGAAATGGAATAATCTTTGTTTTTGTTTATTTAAATAAGCTTATATATTTAAATGATAATTCTGCCTTGGTAATTATACTTAAAACTAATTCTATTTTTATAAATGTAAAAGGAAAAACAAGCATTTTAATCACCTTTGAAACTCAAGGACCTTTATTCTAGGAAATTTTAGGTTAGGCTTAAGTTGGATTACTCTACTAATAATGCTGGTTAAAATACAGGTATTTCTGGAAGGATAAATCATTACCAGTAATTTGAATTTATCTTAAAATAACAACTACATAGGCATATACAATTTTCTTTTTAATGGCCATTGGGAAAATTTGGAGCAGATACTATGGTTTCATATACTGACAGCAATATGTGTGCATAGGTCACATTTGTCAATTTTTCATGGATAATTTATTAATTCAGTGTGAAATAACACCGGTTAATTTGATGTTCACTGATTTATTCCAGAATCAGACTGCAGTGAATCATAATAGTTATACAAAAAGTCATAACTGGAAAGTTTCAATGTAACCTTAGAAAAAGAGGTAACTAGATGAAAATTTAAAAATAGGGATATTTCTGTAGGAGAGCACGAAATAATTATTTCTGTTCCCTGCTGACTTTTCCTCTATCTTGAGGTTGTTTGCTAAGAAGTAAGATGTATTTCTTGTCTTCCCAATGCCAGGTTCTCATAGAACCTCTGAAAATCCTAAGTCTTCCCCTGGAGTTTGTCTCAATCTCAGGTGGGATGGAGAATTCTGCAGTTTACCCAGAGAGCACTTGGACAGACCAGGGGTAACAGTTGGTGATAAGAGATCTCTCAAAGAATAAGTCCCATCTAAGATTTGCCTGTTCCTGTTTAGCTACTCTGAAGGCATGTGGAAAGATTTATGAATTCCTTCCTTTAGTCATCTGTTTTGATTCTGCAGCTCCTCCTCCTTTCCCTCAGTCTCAGCATATATATTTGCTAGGCCAAGAAGCCCTGGTGGCACAACAGACAAGCACTCAAAAGGTTCGTGGTTTGAACCCATCCAGCAACTCTGCAGGAGAAAGATCTGATAGCTAACAACATTTCCTAGGCCACCAACTGTATGTCGTCTCTCATACTGTGGTGGCCTGCATGTTACTATGATGCATGTTACTATGAAGCTATGCTACTGATATTTCAAATACCAGCAAGATCACCAAGGATTTCATTCTAAAGTTCTAAAAGCAAAGATGTCACTTTAATGACTGAGGTGTGCCTGACCTGAGCCGTGATCTTTTCAGTCCCCTCATATGCGTGTGAAAGCTGTAAAATGAAAATAAGATAGAGAACAAAAGAAGAATTGATACATTTGAGTTGTGGTGTTGGTGAAGAATATTGAATTTACTGTGGACTGCTAGAAGAATGAACAAATCAGTATTAAAAGTGATACAAAAAAAATGCTCCTTTAGAAGCAAAGATGGTGAGACTTTGTCTTGCTTCCTTTGGACTCATCGTCAGGGAAGACCAGTTTCTAGAAAAGGCCATCATATTTGGGAAAGTAGAGGGTCAGTGAAAATGGAAAACCCTCAATGAGAGTTGCGTCCAATAGCCTCAACAATGGATGCAAACATACCAAAACAAGACTCGGCAAGGTTTCATTTTGTTGTACATAAGGTTGTCATGAGTCACAGCTGACTCAATGGCAACTAACAACAACATTTCAAGGCACAGTGTTAGCCATTGGGGATTCAAAGACTTAAAAAGACATGGTTGTTCCTTCTTGAAGCTTATATGGTATTATGGGATAGGCACAAAAAGGTGATGTGAAATCAATATAGTGAGGGCTAGTAAAGGCCTAATGGGCCCTGGTGGCACAATGGTTAAGCACTCAGTTGCTAACCAAAAGGTTGGCAGTTTGAACCCGCCAGGAGCATTGTGGGAGAAAAGGCCTGGTTATCTACCCCCATAAAGATTACAACATAGGAAGTCCTATGAGGCAGTTATACTCTGTCCTATAGGGTCACTATGAGTCAGAATTGACTCAGTGGCACACAACAACAGTAGATGTCTACTTAAAGTGTTAAGGGGGCACAGAGGACGGGTGCTGCACACAGCTAGGGTGAGGGCAGGGAAGGGGTCCTAGACCTGTGGGAGTAACTTGGGATGAATTCAGGAGTAGGAGACCACCAGGCAAAGAAGATGGTAGAGGAAGGAAGGCCTTCTTGTTAAAGTAACCTCATAAGAAAAGGCACAAAATGAGTAACAGCTTGGAATTTACTAGGGAAGTATAGGTAGAGGTACTTCCTGATGTGCAGCTTTGGATAGTAAATGCTTTCTAAACCAAAAAAAAAAAAACAAACCTGCTGCTATTGAGTGAATTTCAACTCATAGTGACGTCACGTGTTACCAAGTAGAACTGCTCCACAGGGTTTTCTTGGCTGTAATCTTTATGGAAGCAGAACTCCAGGGCTTTCTTCTGCAGTGCCTCTGGGTGAGTTCCAACTATCAACCTTTACGTTAGCAGCCGATTGCGAGCTACTTGCCCCCCGAGGGACCTAAGTATTTTCTAGAAATCTTTTATTACCAAAGAATACTCATTACTGCTTATTCAGGCTCCTGTTAGTTTCCAAAACCAAAACAAACCCAGTGCTGCTGAGTCGACTCTGATTCATAGTGACCCTATAGTTTAGCTATATTATTTAGCCATGATGTGCCCAAAACATCATGTTTATCCATTTGGGGTTGACATAGTGGAAAGGCTAAGTTATTAGAATTATGCACACATAGAATCACTTCCCAGCTTTGCTACTCACCCACCATGTGACCGAGGGTAAGCCGTTTAAACTTTCTGAGCTCTAATTTCTTTAACCTTAAAACAGGGATAAAAAGTTCTTTTAGAGCTGTCTTGAGGTTTAAATGATAAAACCATTTTAAAATATTTAGGATGGTACAAGCCCAAACTAGTCACTGAATATGGTAGTTGTTACTCTTATATTGATTGATGTAAATATCAATTTGTATTTTTCCACATTAAATAAATAGAATTTTCAGAGTCATGGAATAATGAAAATGTGACAATGTATCTATAGTTATTTGGCTGGCGTACTAGGCTCTTTAGCCGTGTTTTGTTCATTTTTTAACAGGCAAAATCTCAAATATTATCTAGTGTATTGGATGTTGCCCACCAGTTTATAAGGGAAGTTCATCCAGATGAACCCAAAGGGGAGAGTCGTTCTACAAAAGAGATCAGTAAAAGTCCCCATAAATCAAAATCTCTACTTCTGCAGGGGAGCTGCTCTGAGGTAAGCTGAGGAAAATCGAGTAGATATTTTCTGTCGTAGGTCATCCTGGAGACTGTCATTCATAAACTTAACTAGAGCTGTAAAGTTTTGCAGATTATTTTATTATGTTGTTTTTAAATATGAATTTGTTTTTTAAAAATCACATACATCTTGACTTTAAAAATCTTTTCAAGGAGATTGCTTTGATTCCACGGAACACTGATCTTTTTGATGAATGATCCTTTGACCATGTGGCTTTCTGGGCATTTTCACAATGTCAGTAGCTGAATGAGTATTTTAGAGAAATGTAAAACATACACACACATAAGGCAATGTAACAGTTTTATATTAGTCAGGACTTCAGAGAGGTTAAAACTAAAACCCTGCCAAGCAGTTTAGGTGACAGGCAATTTCACAGCTATTTAAAGCCGAATTTATACCAAATTCTGGCAGTTATTCAGATTGACTATTGACCCAATGATGCACTAGATAAGCTTTTATCAGCTTATGTCAATATTTTTATAATAAACATGTTGTATTGATTCCTTAGAAAAAAAGTCCCTCAAATTTTGCTCCATGTTATAATCTTTATTTGTTTTAGGTGTTATTTACCTTTTCACTGCAGCTCTCAGAAGGAGAAACTTGGCCAAAGTCACAGCTTGTTACTGATGACAGAGCCAGGGTTTACCTTAAGTTTATTGATTTCCAAAAGCATGCTTACAGAGCATAAAAGAAAATATGCTCCATGTTAGTAGGCCCTCTTTCCAGCAGAAGACCTGTTCTTCAATTGTCCTGGAAAGTCAGAACATTTGTGTGGATTCTGCTGTCTAGTAGACCTACCAAGGGTGTTTTGTGAATAATCATATAATCTCATAAACACTATGTACCCATCACTGTCCTAAATATTTTACATGTGTTATATCCTTTTCTCTTAATCATTTTTTTTCTTCACAGAAAATAGTTGCAAAGTTTTAGAAATGCCTAAGATTTCATTGGTAATAGAACTAGGATAGTCAGACTTTCTGACTCCGAATTATCTGCTTTTAGGCACTACACTGAGGCTGTGGGTTTTAGGGTTTTTCCTTCATGCCTGCCATCTTATCTAATTTATCCTATCACTAATAATAGTGGTAAATCAGTGGTTAACTATTCTTGAACACATTGTGCTTAATGCTTTGCTTGCCTTTTTTAATATTCACAATAACCATGTAAGTTGTGTGCTATTATTACCCCATTCAACAGATGAGAAAGGCAGAAAAAGGTTATATAACTACCCTACTGGAAAAGCTATAGAACTTACTCCCTTGCCTGTACATTTAATTACTACATAAATGCTCCCTTTTATCCCATGGGTGACTGTCTGTGCTGTATAGACCCACTATCTCCTGTCTTAAAATCAAACCAAACCATCCAAACCCATTGCTGTCGAGTCCATTCTAACTCACAGGGACCCTATATGGCAGAGTAGAAGTGCCCCATAGGGTTTCCAAGGCTTTTTAATCTTTACAAAAGCAGACTGCCACATGTTTCTCCAGGGGAGCAGCTGGTGGGTTTGAACCGCCGACTTTTCGGTTAGCAGCCCAGCACTTAACCACTGTGCCATAGTAAAATCAATTGAAGAAATGTTAGAGAAACATGTAAGGTCAGCACCTGTGGGTCGGGTCCAGTCCTGTGTGGTTTTAATAACCCTTCAGTGGTTCTGGTGAGCATTCCTGGTTGGAAGACCTTGCTATAGACCCGTAAGTGTGCCTGAACACAGTGCATGCCCACACTAAATATACAGCCTCCTCACATAACTGGCACTCCTCCGAACTGGAGAGCACTGATTCTCAAACTGTAAGAGGCATTAGAAGCATTGGGTGAGTTTGATGGAAATACGCATTTTTGAATCTGCCACCCAAGCTTTGATTTTTTTACACCTGGGTTAGGGCCCAAGGATCTGATTCTTAGTTAGCATTCCAAGCAATTTTAATATGGGCTTTTGGTACCAAATTTTTAAGATGCTTGCTACAAGAGGTATTTTCCTGAAGACCGCCTCTTCCCTCTTATTCTGGGCAGATGCTCGCCTTCTTTCTAACCCTAAGACACTCTTAAGGCCAAGATTTTTATCACTAAAAAAAAAAAAACTTGAAATTCCTAGGTAAAAAGAGTGTATGCATTTGTAATAGTAATAGACGTAAGCAAATTTCAGTGACATCTTAATTGGTTTCCTTGCGTCCACAACCACCATTCCCCAATTTCTCTGGGGTCCCTGCACCTGAGGGGCTCCTCAACAAGGGGAAGAGTGATGACAAGGAATATTCCTCCAGAACTGACAGAGAGAGAAGCCTTCCCCTGGAGCTGACACCCTTAATTTGGACTTGTAACCTACTAGACTGTGAGAGAATGAATTTCTCTTTGTTAAAGCCATCTACCTGTGGTATTTCTGTTATGGCAGCACGAGATGACTAAGACAGTAAGTAAGGGCTGAACATAGAGGATTCTGCTCTTGTGTCTAAATGACACACAATGGAGATTTAGCAATTTGATAATTCAGCATTGGCGTGGATTTTATTTTTTTAGAGTTTCATAATTTGGCTTTCTCTGATTTACTGAATAGCTGCCAAATCCTACCTTCATTTTCTTTTGTGTGTTCAGATTGGATCCATATGTTGTGCTGAGTGTATCCTTTCTCCCATGATTAAGCTGAGAAGTACGAAATGTTTCATATGCATTAATTAATTTGTTCATTTGTTCCCTTTGTCCAACTAACTTTTTTTTTTATATAATTTTTATTGTGCTTTAAATGAAAGTTTACAAATCAAGTCAGTCTTTCACACAAAAACCCATATACACCTTGCTACACACTCCCAATCACTCTCCGCCTAATGATACAGCCCGCTCCCTCCCTCCACTCTGTCTTTTCATGTCTATTTCACCAGCTTCTAAGCCCCTCCACTCTCTCATCTCCCCTCCAGGCAGGAGATGCCAACATAGTCTCAAGGGTCCACCTGATCCAAGAAGCTCACTCCTCACCAGCATCCCTCTCCAACCTGTTGTCCAGTCCAATCCATGTCTGAAGAAAAACGTCCAACTAACTTTTAATGAGAACTTACCTTGCACCAGACATTGCTCTCGGCATTGAGGAAGAAGGCAAAATTCTTGATCTCATTACATTCTAATGGGGAAAGACAGGCATAAACAAATGAACTTGTAGTGTAAATTTACATGGAAGTAAGTTTTAAGAACATAAATAAAGCAGATAAAGGATTAGCAAGTAGGAGAGAAGGGAACTATTTTGTTGCATCATCAGCAAAGATCTGTCTTACATGGCATTTGAGTAGAGACTGAATGAAATAAGTGGAGTGGCTATGCAAGGATACGGAGAAGTATAGTCCAGGCTTTGGGTGCAGATATAGTGCAAGGTCCTGAGGTGAGAATGTACTTGTTGAGTTCCCAGAACTGCAAGAGTCTAAGTTTGCTTGGAGCAGGGTGAGTGAAGGTGAGAATGGAAAGAGATAAAGCAAAAGGTAGGGAGGTATGAAATCATGTAGAACTTTGTAGGTCCTGGTAGGAACTTGAGGTGCCATAGAGAGTTAAGGGTGGGATTGAGCAGGGGAGAGACATGATCGATTCAGATTTTAGAAACCTGTTCTGTCTGTTGTGGGGAGGTTGCAGGGAGCAGGTGACTGGAAAGTATGAAGATGAGATACAAGGCTATTTCCAAGGAGAACTCGTGAATAGCATAATGATGAACATCAGTCCTATAGGCTCTGGTTTTAATAATTTCTAAACAGACCATTTATAATTGCAGATAGAGTTTTAAAGAAAATAGTAAAGCACATAAATAAGTACAATAAAAACACTCTAAGTTTATAAAAACACTGCTTAATTCATAAAGATTAATAATTTTACCTGTATCTTAAGATACAGAAAATTTAGTCAAGCACACTTATATTCATTTTTAATTGCTTAGGTAGAAATTACAACATCAAAAAGAGCAGAATCTACAAATCAAAAAGATGAGCTCTTGTGTGAAGGATCATTCGATGAAGAAGCTTCTGCCAGATCCTTTCAGGAAGTCTTAAATCAGTGGAGAACCAGAAATCATGATGACAATGAGAAGCAGAACTTACATGCAGAAAAACCAGGTATGGCTATTTTTAAAAAAAGGATGTCGTAAAAGAAAGATTTATTTTTTTTATCTCCATTCTTGGGATAGAGGTTTGATAGGACTTCTGCAAAACAGCATGTGTTGTACAATCATTGGTTAGTGGTTTAATATTTACAGAACCCTGAATTGGGTGTTAGAGACGTTTGAATTTGTTTCCCATGTAGATTGAGGCTGACAAAGGAGCATAGATTTCTACAGTTTCTCCTTTGTGGTGTGTGTGAAGAGAATTTGGGAGAGGGAATATGAGTGTGTGTATATGCTTAAAGGACACTCTGGGAGAGACTGTGAGGTGGGCGAAGTAGATCCTGGGAGAGACCATAGGGGATTTTGAAGAGACCCCAGGAGATATCCTAAATGGGATAATCCATTCGGCAGAAGGAAATGGGTAGTGGGTAATCCATGACAGCCAGTAGTATTACAATGATTCAAATTATCAATGACGGTAGCTTGGGATGGAGAACATAGTGAAGGCAAGAAGAGATCAAATAACTGTGGGTGTTGAATTGCTAGTGCAGCAATAGTAACCAAAGTAATAATATAAAGATGACGGTGTAGTCTAGCTTCTAAAGTCCTTCAGAGTGTACATAGGGTAAAGGAGAAATTGAGACCTGTGACTTTCCAGCAGAGATGCAAGGAGACAATTAGAAACCTTCTGATTGATGAAGAAGTCCCTCATCTCCTATAACCTGCTTGTAATGGTTACAAAGTTGCAATGCCAATTGAATGTTGAATCCTGCCAGATAAGAGCACTGGTAGGGGGTAAATAGGATGGTGACACATAAAAAAGAACATTTTGGCAGGCATAGGTAAGGCTGAAAACTTCGTAATTGCAAATCATCTTGAACCTCCTTTGCCAATTAAGGCATGACCACCCTCCTTTTGTGAGAGAACCAGCTTTTTCTGACATAAAAATCTTTCAATGTTTGCACATAAAAATCTTCCAGTGTTTGCGATTGGGACAGTTGACTCATTGCCTCCAGACCCATAAAGAGAATGAGATCCCTGAATAGCCCAATTCAGAAGTAAAAGTTTGACCCAAGAAAAGACAACTTATATGCAGACAGAATTGCAGGACTTCATCAATCTTATAGGCAAGAATATATAGAATATGTATGAGAATGGATGCTAAGAGTAATAGACAAAGTAAGATGAAATAAAAACCTTGATTGGTATAACTTTATTAACAGGAGTGAACTCACCCAAGGTTCAGAATTTAATGAGTTGACTTGAGAATTAAAAGTGTTTACATTGGCTAATTGTAGCCTAGACTTAGTTGTGCCCTTTAGCTAATGAGGTTGAAAGGCTACAACTTTGGTGAATACTGTGGAGACTTTCTATTTAAATTCTTGTCCACAAACAAGGACTATAAAAATCACCAGAAAGGTTGTTAAAAATGCACAATCCTAGACCTCAAGCTTGATCTAATGAATTAAAATCTGCATTTTAACATGATCCGCATGTGAAATGTATGCACCTTAAAATTTGAGAAGCACTATAGGTGGTGGAAAGATTCCAAAGCCTCAAGTTGAGCAACCTGCTCAGCTATTCTTTTTTTTTTTTGTACTTTCATGAAGGTTTACAGAACAAACTATTTTCTCATTAAACGATTAGTACACATATTCTTTTATGACATTGGCTAACAACCCCATGACATGTCAACACTCTCCCTTCTCGACCTTGGGTTCCTTATTAACAGCTTTCCTGTCCCCTCTTGACTTCTTGTTCTTGTCCCTGGGCTGTAGTGCCCCTTTAGTCTCGTTTTATTTTATTTTTTTATAGGCCCATCTAATCTTTGGCTGAGAGGTGAACCTCAGGAGTGACTTCATTACTGAGCTAAAAAGGTGTCCAGAGGTCATACTCTCGGGGTTTCTCCAGTCTCTGTCAGGCCAGTAAGTCTGGCATTTTTTTTGTGAGTTAGAATTTTGTTCTACATTTTTCTCCAGTTCTGTCTGGGACTCTCTGTTTTGATTCTTGTCAGAGCAGTCAGTGGTGGTAGCCAGGCATCATCTAGCATTATTTGACGCAGTCTGGTGGAGGCTATGGTAGATGTGGTCCATTAGTCCTTTGGACTGATCTTTCTCTTGTTTGTTTAGTTTTATTCATTCTTCCTTGCTCCCAAAGGGGTGAGACCAGTGGAGTACCTTAGATGACCACTCACAGGCTTTTAAGACCCCAGATGCTACTCACCAAAGTAGAATGTAGAACATTTTCTTTATAATCAATATTATGCCAATTGAGCTATATGTTCCCTGAGTACATGGTCCCCACAGCCCTCAGCCCAGCAATTTGTCCCTCAGGGAGTTTGGATGTATCGGTGGAGTTTCCACGACCTTGCCTTGGTCAAGTTGCACTGGCTTGCCCAATATCATGTACTCTCTTACCTGTCACCAAAGTTACCACTTATCTATGGTCTATTTAGTGTTTTTCCATCCTCACCCCTCCTCTCCATCATAATGATCAAAGATTGTTTCTTTTTGTGTGTAAACCTTTTCATGAGTTTTTACAGTAGTAGTCTCTTATAATATTTGTTCTTTTGCAATTAACTTATTTCACTCAGCATAGTGCCCTCCAGATTCATGAGATGCTTCACAGATTCATCATTGTTCTTTATTGTTGTGTGATACTCCCTTGTGTGTGTGTACCATAGTTTGTATATCCATTCACCTGTTGATGGGCATCTAGGTTGTATCCGTCTTTTTGCTATTGTGAACGATGCTGCAGTGAACATGGGTGCATATGTCTATTTGTGTGACAACTCTTATTTCTTTGTGATATATTCCTAGGAGTAGTATTGCTGGATAATATGCCATTTCTATTTCTAGCTTTCTAAGGAAGAATCCTATCATTTTCCAAAATGGTTCAACCATTTTGCATTCCCACCAGCAGTGCCTAAGAGTTCCAATCTCCCTGCAGCCTCTCCAACATTCGTTACTTTCTGTTTTTTTTTTTTTTATTATTATTTGATTGGTGTCGTAATGCCGGGATGAGATGGTATCTCATTGTGGTTTTGATATGCATTTCTCTAATGGCTAGTGATCAAGAGCATTTCCTCCTGTGTCTGTTAGTTGCTTTTATGTCTTCTTTGTTGAAGTGTCTGTTCATTTCCTTTGCCCATTTTTTAACTGGATTATTTGTCTTTTTGTTTGAGAGATGTTGGATTTAACTGTACATTTCAGAAATTATACCTTTGTCTGATTTGTAACAGCCAAAATTTTTTCCCTAGTCTGTAGGTTCAGCAGGTCAGGCCAAGCTGAAGGAAAAGGACTGTGATGCGTTGTTTGTGGTACATACTAGGGCCGACAGAGTGGGCCAGGAATCAGTGCATGGCAGGTCTGGTAGGCCTTGCCTGTGCTGTTTGGGGGTGTGATGTTCAGTGCACGGTGCAGGTAGGCAGGAAGGAGGGGGAAGGTTGTGCTATGTGAAGCTGAGATGGTGTCTTAGTCATCTAGTGCTGCACCATAACAGAAATATCCTGAGTGGATGGCTTTAACAAAGAGAAGTTTATTCTGTCAAAGTCCAGTAGGCTAGAGTCAGAATTCAGGGTGCCAGCTCCAGGGGAAGGCTTTCTCTCTCTGCCGGCTCTTGAGGAAGGTCCTTGTCATCAGTCTTCCCTTGGTCTGGGGGCATATCAGCACAGGAACGTCAAGTCCAAAGAAGTGCTTTGCTCCCAGTGCTGCTTTCTTAGTGGTATGAGGTTCCCATGTCTTTCCGCTCACTTCTCTCTTTCATGTCTCAAAAGATTAGACACTATCTAATCTTTTTGACCTCACAGTATAACTGCCACTAATCCATCTTATTACATCATAGTGATAGGGTTTACAACATATGGGGAAATCACATCAGAAGATAAAAATGGTAGACAATCATACAGCCATTCAAGAAAATCATGACCCAGACAAGTTGACTGATATTTCTTGGGGCCACAATTCAATCCATAACAGATGGGTATGGGAAAGAGGAGAGAACAACAGGAGCCAAAAATGAACAAACAAACAAACAAAAAAAGGCAATGGGAGCTTGCTTTTGGATTGGAGAGGTGAGAAACTGAGAAACGAAGAAAAAAAGAAAAGAAAAGAAAAGAAACAAAGAAAAAGGAAAAAATAATAATAATAAATAAATAAAAATTAGAAAAAGAAAAGTTAAACAAAGCCCCCAGGAATCCCACTGGTGCAGCCGCGTGACCTGAAGTGACTCCCAGGCTGCAAAATTCAGCCTGGCTGGAAGCGGTAGAGATGTCACACAGTGCCAGGTATTCAGGAAACAGGAAAATAAGGTAAGTATAGAAAAAAAAAAAAAAAAGTTTTTTTTTTTTTTTATAGAGAGATGAGAAACTGAGAAATAAAGAAAAGAAAAAAGAAATGCCCCCAGGGATCCCACTGACGCAGCTGCGCAACCATGGAAGTGGCTCCTAAGCTGTGCAGCATAACCCAGCTAGAAAGATCTCCTAAGCTGCAAAAAGAAATAGAAAACAAGCAAACAAACAAAACAAAATAACAAAAAAAGCCCCAAGGATCCCACCAGTGTGGCAGGGCAGGCCAGAGAAGCACTGTCCCAGTCAAGCAGCACTTCACAGCCTTTCAAGAAGAAACGAAGATGGCACAGTGAGCCAGGTGTTCAAGAGAAAGGAGGGAGAGGTGGTGAGAAGCACGGAAGAAACCAAAAGAAGTAAAAAAACAAAACATCAGCAATAAACAAATGTCTCTCAGAGGGCTGACCAATGTGGGCAGGGCAAATCCAAGCAGCAGGAGTCTGAAACTAGTGCCTCCCAGCCAAGAGACTGTGGCTGATGAGAAGCAGAGGAGACTGAGCAGGGGGGAGGAAAGATGGAGGGTGGAAAGCATATATTGCTGGTACCAGTATTCTGTCTCCTGCTGGGAGCTCCATGGAGCCACTTTCTCATACTCCCTGTCTGCCAATCTCCAATAGGAGCCTGAGATGATGAGTCCATCCTACATTAGCTTATAGGGGACTTCTGCACATATCTCTCCTCGCTCTCTGTTTTCTATCAGTTTTTTACTCCGTTAGGTGTTTGGCTGAGTTCTCTACCTCTTTATTTGACACTTAGGGTTCCAGGATTGATGTTTGTCTCTGTTTTACTTAGTATTTTGGGTCTTTGCTGTGGAGGGACAGCATGGTGCTTCTATCTATAGTGCCATGTTGGCTCCGGCTCTAGAAATACATTTTTGATTGCCCACTTTAAAAAGAGTATTGAAAATAATACCAGTATGGATTTTAGAAATCATCAAATCAGAGAAGTCCAAAACCATTTAAAAATTTGTTTTTTATTGTGGATGTAATTATATTATTATGAAAATACTATAATTATTATTTAAAAGATTCAGCTAATAACAAAAAGTTACTAAGAAGAAAATGAACGTAGTCCAGTCCTGCCAACTAGAGATAACCAGTGTTAACATTTTGGTACATTTTTCTTTCTGTTGATATAGACACATAACGTATTTTTATGCAAATAATATGTGTCTTCTACATTTGTTTGCCAACTGCTCCCTCCTCCTGCAAGGTATTTTTGTAAGTGCTGCTATGCCAATTTTTTTTGTACATGTTGCTTTAAACAATTAGCATAGCACACTTATGAAAGTATCCTGCAGGGAAGGAACTATTGAAAAACAAACATAGAAGGAATGAGTTAGTTGTGTAAAAATATTGTACATCAACACACATACACACAAAAGCCCAAATGGAGTGACATTGTTTTTTTCTGTTTGTTAACTTGCATTTCCACTTAGATTCTGTCGTGGGCAAGTTTCCCTATAAATACACTGTCATTTGTAACTGTTCCTTAGTATTTTGTACCCCGTGATTTATTTAACCTGACTTTTATTGGTGAATATTTTGTTTCTAATCCTCAGTATTATAAAAGAAGTTATGATGGCCATCCTTTGCTACACGTGCACTTATGCAATTACCTTAAAATAAATTTTAGGTATAGCTATGTCGAGTCAATGGTTATATATTTTTAAAATTTTGGTTTATATTATCAAACTATTTTCTAAAAATATTACCATGTCAGTTATACTTCTACTGACAATGTGTGAAAGGGCTATTTCTCCATATTTTTTCTATGATGGGATTCAAGTCCTTTAGCTTTAGCTGGCTTAATAGTAAATAAATGATTATTTTAGCTGGTTTTTCAACAATCATTTGTGAAATAATTATTAGATATTTTTATTTGTTCTTTTCTTAATATCTTTTGCTAATACTTTGGTACAAGTAATGTTTTAAATTTTAGGAATATAAAACATTTTTCTCTTATAATCCTTCAGTTAATAGTCTACATAAGGATGGAAAAGTGCTATGCCTACTCCAGGTGAAAAGAGCATGTACTCAAGAAGTTGCAGCATCTTGTCTATGTGTATCACGTGAACTGGGAAGCAAGTATGGGAACAGATTTTAAAAGTGCTAGATTAAGTAAGATTAGATCAGACTAGATTTATCAATATAAATGTACTGACCCAGGATTTAGAATTTAATGTGTTAGCTCAAGTACTTTAGGAATGGCATTAACGATCTGCTAGGCTGATTAACTGAAGCGTGGATTAGATGGTAGTTTTAGAGACAGTGTGGTTAAGATGATGGGACTTCCTTGACATTTTGTAAGAGAAGGAGTTTAAAGGCTCTTGGAGATGGGAATGTTGGAACTGATTACGTACAACCTACTCAGCCATCCTTTTACCATACCCTCTAAGAGGGCTCAGAGGACTCTCCCATAACCAAGGCATTAAGAACTAGAATTTAAAAAAGCTGGATATGTTTTTCCTCTGTAGGCTGAGGATGACTGTGGATAGTGACACTTTAGTGGAATTGAGTTGCCTGATTTCAAAGGAATAATGGAGGCCTGGTATGGCAGAGGCCGGGTCCTAGCAGATAATTGTCAAAGATGTAGTAGAAAAATTACCAGAATAAAGTGTAGGGAAGAGGTTGGCCTTTAGAGACTGCATTACCTAGGCTGTCTTGCTCTGTAGCTTATGGTCAGATTTGGCCAATTAGAGGCCAATTAGAGTAGAACTTTGAAGGGTAAGTGAAGAAGGAGGTAGAGGAATTGACTCTCTCTCCTTCCCTTTTGTGCTTAGGTTTGGCAGTAGCTGTATTTTCTACCTGTGTTCTTAGCACTTGCCAGGTGGCCCTGCTTCCATGGCCATTGCTGTCAGCAGCTTTTAGTCAACCTCTTCCCTGCACCCTATGTAAACCTAGCATTGGTCACAGCTTTCCACTGTTTTTAGTCTCTAGGTGCTTCAGTATTACTCTTTCCCTTAACCCTGCCACATGATTATGTTAGTCCCTTCAATCAACCCACTTCAAATTATCTCTTTCAGTATGCTCTTTGTTTCCTGCTAAGATCCTGACTGATACAGATGATCAGGAAAAGGCTCCCTTCAAAACCAAAATTTGAGTTGAGATCTAGATACATGCGTTCGAGGTTGGGGGCAGGAAATAGCAAATGCAAAGGCTCTGTAATAGAGCATATTATGTCCAAGGAACTGAAGGAAGGCATGTGGCTGAACCTCAAAAGCAAGAGATTGTAATGCAGCACAGAAGGCTAAGAGTGGCAGGAGAGATAACGTTTAGCAGCCTTGTAAAGAAAGCTGAGCCTACAAAGAAGACACAGAAAGAGCCAGTACAGGTATTATCATCAAAAACCCATAGGGAGAAGATTGTTTTTAAATAAAGAAGTGAGGTCAGTGACTGCTGCTGAGAAGTCATCAGGATAAGGAATTTTATTGATATTATCTGTGGGGTTTTTTTGTATGTTTTATATATATGTGTGTTTATATCTTTTGGTGTGTATTATATGTCATGTTTGTAAGTACTTTTTTTAAATAGGTTTTATATAATATATTAAGTAGATAAAAAGGAACAATGATAAACTTATGCAGGATGTAGAGAAAAACAAAAGAGTAAGCACTGATGGAACTTTCAATATGTTAAAAAATACGCAACCCAATCATTAAATTTCAGGACCCCTGAATTTGCCTTTTTTTTTTTTTTTAATTGTATTTTAGGTAAAGGTTTACAGAACAAACTAGCTTCTCATTAAACAATTAGTACACATATTGTTTTGCAACGTTGGTTGCCTACCCCACAACATGTCAGCACTCTCCCTTCTCAACCTTGGGTTCCCTATTGGCAGCTTTCCTGTTCCCCCCCCTGCCTTCTCATCCTTGCTCCTGCACTGGTGTGCCCATTTAGTCTTGTTTTATTTTATGGGCCTGACTGAAGAATGAAATCAGGAGTGACTTCGTTACTGAGCTGAAAGGGTGTCCGGGGGCCACACTCTTGGGGTTGCTCCAGTCTCTGTCAGACCAGTAAGTATGGCTTTTTTTTTTTTTTCTTTCTTTCATGAGTTAAAATTTTGTTCTACGTTTTTCTCCAGCTCTGTCCGGGAACCTCTATTGTGACCCCATCAGAGCAGTCAGTAGTGGTAGCTGGGCACCATCTAGTTGTGCTGGACTCAGTCTGGTGGAGGCTGTAGTACTTGTAGCCCTTTGGACTAATCTTTCCCTTGATTCAGTTTTCCTCATTCTCCTTTGCTGCAGACAGGGTGAGACAAGTGGAGTATCTTAGATGGTTGCTCACAAGCTTTTAAGACCCCAGACGCTACTCACCAAAGTAGAATGTAGAACATTTTCTTTAGAAACTGTATTATGCCAGTTGAGCTAGATGTTCTGCAAACCATGGTCCCCACAGTCCTCAGCCCAGTAATCTGGTCCCTCAGGGAGTTTGGATGTGTCTATGGAGTTTCCATGACCTTGTCTTGTCAAGTTGTGCTGGCTTCCCCAGTATTGTGTACTGTCTTACCCTACACCAAAGTTACCACTTATCTATTGTCTGTTTAGTATTCTTCCATCCCGCCCCTCCCCTCCCTCATAACCATCAAAGATTGTTTCTTTTTGTTTGTAAACCTTTTCATGAGTTTTTATAGTAGTGATCTCATACAATATTTATCCTTTTGTGATTGACTTATTTCCCTTACCATAATGCCCTCCAGGTTCATCCATGTTGTGAGATGCTTCTCAGATTCATCATTGTTCTTTAGCATTGTGTAATACTCCATTGACTGTATGTACCATAGTTTGTTTATCCATTCTTCTGTTGCTGGACATCCAAGTTGTTTCTGTCTTTTTGCTGTTGTGAACCATGCTGCCATGGACATGGGTGTGCATATGTCTGTTCATGTGATGGCTCTTATTTCCTTAGGATATATTCCTAGGAGTGGGATTGCTGGATCATATGGTATTTCTATTTCTAGCTTTCTAAGAAAGCATCATATCATTTTCCAAAGTGGTTGTACCATTTTGCATTCCCACCAGCAGTGCATACGAGTTCCTATCTCCCTGAGCCTCTGCAACATTTGCTATTTGCTGTTTTTTTTTTTTTTTTTTTTTTAATTTGTGCCAGTAATGTTGGGGTGGGCTGGTTTCTCACTGTGGTTTTGATTTGCATTTCTCTGATGGGCAGTGATCGTGAGCATTTCTGCATGCTTCTGTTAGCTGCCTGAATGTCTCCTTTAGGGAAGTGTCTGCTCATATCATTTGCCCATTTTTTAAATTGCATTATTTAACTTTTTGTTGTAGAGGTGTTGGATTTTCCTGTAGATTTTAGAAATTAGACCTTTGCTGGATTTGTCAAAGCCCCCAATTTTTTTTTTTCCTAGTCTGTATGTTCTCTTTTTACTCTTTTGGTGAAGTCTTTTGATGAGCATAAGGGTTTACTTTTTAGAAGATCTCAATTTTCCAGCTTATCTTCTGGAGTTTGTGTGTTGTTAGGTATGGCTTGTATCCTGTTAATGCTGTATACTAGGGCTTCTACCGTTGATCCTGTTTTTTCTTCTACGAACTTTATAGATTTTGGTTTTATATTTAGGTCTTTGATCCATTTTGAATTAGTTTTTATGTATGGTGTGATGTGTGGCTCCTGCTTCTTTTTTTTTTTTTTGCAGATGGACATCCAGTTTTGCCAGTACTATATGTTGAAAAGTCTGTCTTTTCCCTATGTGATGAACTTTGGGCCCTTGTCAAGTATCAGGTATCTGTACGTGGATGGATTTACATCTGTGTTTTCAATTCTGTTCCTTTGGTCAATGTATCTGTTGTTGTACCAGTACCAGGCTGTTTTGACTACCGTAGCTGTATAATAGGTTCTAAGGTCAGGTAGTGCAAGTCCTTGTACTTTATTCTTCTTCAATAGTGCTTTACTTATCCAGGGCGTCTTCTTTTTCCATATAAAGTTAATGATTAGTTTTTCCATCTCTTTAAAGAATGTTGTTGGTATTTGTGTTGGGATAGCTTTGGGCGGAATTGTCATTTTCACAATGTTGAGTATACCTACCCATGAGTATGGCATTTTTTCCCATTTACGTAGATTTCTTTTGGTTTGTTACAGTAGTGTTTTGTTTTTTAAATAGGTCTTTTATGTCCCTGGTTAGATTTGTTTCTAAGAATTTAATTTTTTTAGGGACTATTATAAATGATATTGTTTTCCTTTTCATTGATCTCTTTATTGGTGTATAGGAATCCAACTGATTTTTTATGTTTATCTTATATCCTACTAGTCTGCTGAATTTGTCTGTTGGTTCCAGTAGTTTTGGGTTTTCTATGTATAGTATCATCCACAAATAGGGACAGTTTTACTTCTTCATTATCAATTTACATGTACTTTATTTCTTTTTCTTGCCTTATTGCTCTAGCTAGGACTTCCAGCACAATGTTAAATAGGAGTGGTAATAAAGGGCATCTTGTCTTGTTCCCGTTCTCAAGGGGAATGTTTTCGGCCTCTCTCCATTAAGAATTATGTTGGCTGTTGGTTTTGTATAGATACACTTTATTATGTTGAGGAATTTCCCTTCTATAAGTATTGTGTAGAGAGTTTTTATCAGGAATGGGTGTTGGACTTTGTTTAATGCCTTTTCTGCATCAATTGGGATGATCATGTAATTCTCTTCTTTTGTTTTATTTATCTGGTGGATTACGTTGATTGATTTTCTAATGTTGAGCCTTTCTTGCATCCCTGGTATGAATTCCACTTGGCCGTGGTGTATTATTTTTTTGATATGATGCTGAATTCTATTGGCTAGAATTTTGTGAGAATTTTTGCATCTATATTCATGAGAGATATTGGTCTGTAATTTTCTTTTTTTGTGGTGTCTTTACCTGGTTTTTGTTTTAGGGTTATACTGGCTTCATAGAATGAATTTGGAAGTGGCCCTTCCTTTCCTATGTTCTGAAATAGTTTGAGTAGCACTGGTGCAAGCACTTCTCTGAATGTTTGGTAGAATTCTTCTGTAAAGTCATCTGGGCAAGAGCTTTTTTTTGGGGGGGAGTTTTTTTTAATTACCTTTTCAATCTCTTGTTATGGGTGTGTTCAGAGTTTTAACTTCATTTTGTGTTAGTTTAGGCAGATATTGTGTTTCTAGAAATTTGTCCATTTCCTCTAGGTTTTCAAATTTGTTGGAGTATAATTTTTCATAGTACTCTTTTATAATTCTTTTTATTTTCAGCTGGATTTTTTAATGTCTGCCATTTCATTTCTTATTTGGATTACTTGTGTCCTCTCCTGCTTTTCTTTTGTCAGTTTGACCAGTGGTTTGTTGACTTCATTGATCCTCTCTAAGAACCAACTTTTGGTGTCATTGATTCTTTCTATTGTTTTTCTATTCTCTATTTCATTAATTTCTGATCTGATCTTTATTATTTTCCTTCTTCTGGTGGTTGTGGGCTTCTTTTGTTGTTCTCTTTCTTTTTATTGGAGTTGTGTAGCTAATGTTTTGATTTTGTCCCTTCTTTTTGATGTGTGCGTCTATTGCTGTAAATTGATTCTAGATTTGGTTGTTTTGTCCTGCTTTTTTGTTTTATTTGGTTGTAGCTGAGCAGGTGGACTGGGCAGTCTTTGTTGTTTGATCATCTGTGGGCACAGTTCTTCTCACCACCTTGTCTAATGGGCAGGAATAATCTCTCAGCTATGGTGCAGCAGCACAGGTCCAGTGGAGGGGGAAGGGTTGGATGAGTCATAGGTGGCACATACTGGTGCCAACAGGGTGGGGCTGGGCACAGTGCAGGGTAGGTTCTGGTAGACTGTGCCTGTGTGATGCTAGGGGTGCAATGCTCAATGCATGGTACAGATAGGTGGGGGGAGGAGGGAGGATGTGATGTGTGGTGCTAAGTGGGTGTGGGAAAGAAGAAAAAGAGGAGAGAGAAGCAAGAGATTAAAAAAAGTGCTGAGGGAGGTTGTCACTGGAGTGGTGCACACCTGGGGAAGACTTGTGCCAATGCCTGCAGCTATGTGAATCAGGAGAAACCTCTATCCTGACTCACGGACTTGAGGCATTCCAGTCTCTACAATTGCGTGAGCCATTTTCTTGATATAAATCTCTCTCTCTCTATATATATATATGTTTATATATACTGGTTTTGCTTCTCTAGAGAACCCATCCTAAGACAGTAATATACTTACATACTAAACATTAATACCCCAGGTGTCTGTCAGTTTGTTGTAATGTGGTAGCTTGCTTGTTGTTGTGATGCTGGAAGCTATGCCACCAGTATTTCAAACACCAGTAGGATCACCCATGGTGGATAGGTTTCAACTAAGCTTCCAGACTAAGACAAACTAGGAAGAAGGACCTGGCGGTCTACTTCTGAAAAAAAATTACTCAGTGAAAACCTTATGAATAGCAGTGGAACATTGCCTGATATAGTGCCAGAAGATGAGCCCCTCAGGTTGGAAGGCACTCAAAATATGACTGGGGAAGAGCTGCCCCCTCAAAGTAGAGTCAACCTTAATGATGTGGATAGAGAGAAACTTTGGGGACCTTCATTTGTTGATGTGGCATGACTCAAATTGAGAAGAAACAGCTGTAAACATCCATTAATAATAGGAATGTGGAATGCATGAAGTATGAATCTAGGAAAATTGGAAATTATCAAAAATGAAATGGAATGTATAAACATCTATATTCTAGGCATTAGTGAGCTGAAATGGGCCACTATTGGCCATTTTGAGTTGGACAATCGTAAGGTCTACTATGCCAGGAATGACAAATTGAAGAAGAATGGTATTGCATTCATTATCAAAAAGAACATTTTAAGATCTTATCCTGAAGTACAATGCTGTCAGTGATAGGATAGTATCCACATGCCTACAAGGAAGACCACTTAATACAACTGTTATTCAAATTTATGCACCAACAACTTTGGACAAAAATTAAGAAATTGAAGATTTTTTCCAACTTCTGCAGTCTGAAATTGATCAAGCATGCAATCAAGATGCATTGATAATTACTCGTGATTGGAATGCAAAAGCTGGAAACAAAGAAAATGAAACAGTGGTTGGAAAATATGGCCTTGGTGATAGAAAAGATGCTAGAGATAGCATGATAGGATTTTGCAAGACCAACGACTGAATCATGGAAAATACCTTTTCAACAACTTGAACGGTGACTATACATATTTACCTTGCAGGATGGAATACACATGAATCAAATCGACTACATCTGTGGAAAGAGATGGTGGAGAAGATCAATATCATCAGTCAGAACAAGGCCAGGGGCCAACTGCAGAGAAAACCATCAATTGGTCATATGCAAGTTCAAACTGAAAAACCCAAAAAAAACCAGTGCAGTCGAGTCGATTCCGACTCATAGTAACCCTATAGGACAGAGTAGAACTGCCTCTTAGAGTTTCCAAGGAGCGCCTGGTGGATTTGAACTGCTGACCCTTTGGTTAGCAGCCATAGCACTTAACCACTATGCCACCAGGGTTTCCAAACTGAAGCTGAAGAAAATTAGAACAACTTCATGAGAGCCAAAGTATGACCTTGAGCATATCGCAACTGAATTTAGAGACCATCTCAAGGATACATTTGAGCACTAATGACTGGAGATCAGATTAGTTGTGGAATGACATCAAGGATATCATTCATGAAGAAAACAAGAGGTCATTCAAAAGATAGGAAAGAAAGAAAAGACCAAAATGGATGTCAGAAGAGACTCTGAAGCTTGCTGTTGAATAGCTAAGTGGAAATGGAGAAATGACGAAGAAAGCTAAGCAGAAGATTTCAAAGCGTGGCTTGAGAAGACAAAGTAAAATATTATAATGAAATGTGCAAAAACTGGGGGTTGGAAAGCCAAAAGGGAATAACACACTTGGCATTTCTCAAGCTGAAGAGGAACTGAAGAAAAAATTCAAGCCTTGAGTTGCACTATTAAAGAATTCTACGGGGAAAATACTGAGCAACACAGAAAGCACCAAAAGAAGATTGAAGGAATACACAGAGTCACTGTTCCAAAAATAACTGGTTTGCATTCATCCATTTCAGGCCATAGCATATGATCAGGAACCGATGGTACTGAAGGAAGAGGTCCAAGCTGCACTGAAGGCACTGGCAAAAAACAATCTCCAGGAATTGACAGAATACCAAATGAGATGTTCCAAAAAAACAGATGCAGTGCTGAAAGTACTCACTTGTCTATGCCAAGAAATTTAGAAGACAGTTACCTGGTCAACTTACTGGAAGAGATCCATGTTTGTGCCTATTCCAAAGAAAGGTGACCCAACAGAATGTGGAAATTTATTGAACAATATCATTAATATCACACACAAGTCAAAATTTTGCTGAAGATCACTCAAAATGTTTGCAGCAAGCAGTATATTGACAGGGAACTGCCAGAAATTCAAGCCACATTCAGAAGGGGATGTGGAATGAGGGGTATCATTGCTGATGTCAGATGGATCTTGACTGAAAGGAGAAAATACCAGAAAGATGTTTACCTGTGTTTTATCGACTATGCAAAGGCATTCAACTATGTGGATCATAACAAATTATGGGCAACGTTGCAAAGAATGAGAATTCCAGAAGACTTAATGGTGCTAATGAGGAGCCTGGACAAAGACGAAGAGGTAGTCATTTGAACAGAACAAGGGGATGCTGACTGGTTTAAAACCAGGAAAAGTGTGTGTCAGGGTTGTATCTTTTTACCATACTCATTCAATCTGTATGCTGAGCAAATAATCCAAGAAACTAGACTATATGAAGAGCAACGGGGCATCAGGATTAGAGAAAGACTTATTAACAACCTGCAACATGCCGATGACACAACCCTGTTTGCTGAAAATGAAGAGGACTTGAAGCACGTACCGATGAAGATCAAAGACCACAGGCTCCAATATGGATTACACCTCAACGTAAAGAAAACAAAAATCCTCACAAATGGACCAATAAGCAACATCATGATAAAAGCAGAAAAGACTGATTTCGTCAAGGGTTTCATTTTACTTGGATTTGCAACCAGTGCCCATGGAAGCAGCTTTCAAGAAATCAAATCCATTGCATTGGGCAAATATGCTGCAAAATACCTCTTTAAAGTATTAAAAAGCAAAGATATCACTTTAAGGATCAAGGTGTGCCTGACCCAAGCCACAGTGTTTTCAGTCACTTCATGTGCATGTGAAAGCTGAACAATGAATAAGGAAGACCGAAGAATTGATGCCTTTGAATTATTGTGTTGGTGAAGAATATTGACTATACCCTGGACTGCCAGAAGAATGAACAAGTCTGTCTTGGAAGAAGTACAGCCCAGTTGCTCCTTCTAAGGACAGCAAGACTTCATCTCATATTCTTTGGGCATGTTAATCAGGAGTGACCAGTCCCTGGAGAAGAACATCATGCTTGGTAAAGTAGACCGTCAGCAAAAAAGAGGAAGACGTCAAGGAGATGGATTGACACAGTGGCTGCAACAATGGGCTCAAGCATATTAATGACTGAGGATGATGCAGGATGGGACAGTGTTATGTTTTGTTGTGCATAGGATTACTATGAATAGGAACCAACTTGATGGAACCTAGCAACAACAACTTACTAATATGTATAGATACTAATGAATACATAATGTTCATGTACTACATATATATATATACTATATACTTCGTATTATTATCTTACTACAAATGATATTGAGTATCTTTTTATGTTTCCTGACTATTTTCTTTAGCAATGTGCTTTAAATTTCCAAGATTTCTAATTATTTCTGTTATGGATTTTTAACTTAATTTTATTTTGGTTTCCAAGGCCTCTTTATTTCCCTCAAAGTAAAAGTCAAAGGCCTTGCTAAGAGGCTGTTGGCCTCGAAGGTTCTATGTGATGTGACATCTGTTATTATTGAGAACTCATCTCTTGTTACTCCCCTTGCTTATTCAGTCTCAGCCACACTGGCCTGGGTATTCTCAAACACTTCAAGCATACCTTCACCTTAGGACTTTTGTGCTGTGTTTTAAGGAAAATACTCACAACCCCATCAGTATAAGCCATGGAGCATCTCGTAAAAGGTAGCAAGTGAAGCGTGAAGCAAGGCAGCAAACAAAAGCCTAGGTTACATAGCTTATGTGACATTTTGCTGGGAGCCATGCCTCTAGATTTGTTTACTGTAAGCAATCCTAAACCAGCTACATCCTGCTAAAAGCATTACATAGCTAAAGTTTCTTCTCCTAGAAAGCATCATTAATCTACTTGCCAGGAGTACCAGTTAACAACATAATTTTAACATTAACCCAGGTCACCTGCTGTATTAATTACCTAGGACTGCATAAAAAGAACTATAGGTTGGGTGGTTTACAAGAACAGAAATTTATCGTCTCACAGCTCTGGAGGCCAGAAGTCTGAAATCAGGCTATTAGCCATGTTGATTCCTTCCAAGGACTCTGAGGAAGAATCTACTCCATGCCTCTCTCCTGACTTCTAATGATGGCTGGTGATCCTTGGCATTTCTTGGCTTATAGATTTTTCACTCCAAATCTCTCCCTCCATCTTCACATGGCCACCTCCCCTCTGTGTTTCTGTGTCTGTATACCTTTTCCTGTTTTGTAAAGATACCACTCATATTTGGTTACCTGTATGACCTCATGTTAACTTAATTGACAACTACTTCAAAGACACTATTTCTAAACAAGGTTACGCTTACAAGTACTGGGGCTTAGAACATTAATGTATCTTTTTTGAGGAAACAATTCAATTCATAACACCTGACATCTTTTTTTCCTGAGTATCTACCAGTGGTTGGAATTGGCTGGATGGCAACAAACAACAACAATGGCAGAAAAGGGAAACTTAAATGCCAGCTGATTTAGCACCTTCCAAATTACTCCTCTAGGTTTGTGATTATCTCTCAAGCACAATGACTCTTCTTTTTCAACTGCACAGAAAAATAAATAAATAAAAATGAGTTCTTATATTTTCTTTCAGTTCCTCTGTCAACAAATCTTTTGTCTTTCAAGGAAAGGGAGACTCCAAGTGGAGACATTTTTTTTTCCCCATTACTTCTTCATGTCCTGAACTCCTCTTCTTTCAGTTTAATGAATTCTGGTGGAGTTTTGCAGAACTTTTTCTAATTGCTTCCTTCAACATTGGTTTACTCTTTGGGAACAATAGGAGTGGGACAACTCACATTCTTTTGGTTTGTATCTGTTGCTGGTATTTTGCCTTAAAGTCTATTTTTCCAACTTTACTTTTTTTAATTCTCCTCCTCCTCCTCCTGTTTTTTTTTTTTTTTTTTCCTCTTTTTTACTGTTGTAGAGAGAGGAGTGATACCTGGGAGAGCAGAGAGACTAGTAATCTTGGATTTGTACTGTTTTCTTTCCCAGAAACCTTCATCATTTCTAAATATGTCTTAATAATGTTTTTAATTTAGTAACACTTCATAAATATTTTAAGCATCTGTAAGTAAATTGCCACATGGATATAAATTCATGAAGATGGTTGTCTCCTGCAGGTGCCATTCTGAATTATTTATTTTCTATTTCCCATAATGTGTAAATATTTTTGTCAGTGGCCATAATGCATACCTTTATGCATGTATGTTTATTGAATATGGAATGCATCTGTTTCTATTTCTATTTCTCCTCTAAAAGAATTAGTTGCTTTAAAAAACTTTGTGAATAATAAGAGCTTTTCATTTCAAGGGATTATTGAAGAAAGTATCTGTAATGTTATTTAATAAATGATCAATGTTTAACTCCTGTACATTCTTTAAACCTGAAACTGTTGATTATACACATAAATATCAATGTGCATATGCCTCAAAAAAGGTAAGTTCTATATCTTGAGAGAAGATATGATAATTTATAGACTAGGTTACATTGATTATGCATGTTGTATTTATTTTTGTAGGCTCAATGGAAGCATGTGAAGTACAGACTAATCTGAAAATTTGGAGTGAACCACTTGAGATTGAATTTAAAGAAGACAGTCTATCCTATATGGAAAAGTTATGGCTTAAAAAGCACAGGAGGTATTATCTAAAATATACAACATTAATAAGAAACATAGAAACTAATTATATTCCTTACTGTGTGATATGCCATTTTGTATCAATTTTATGTGTATGCTTCTTATTTGCATAAATAATTTTAAAACAATATTAAATGCCTTTGAAGCTTCTACTGTTCTAATAAGAATTTTAATTCAACGTATGAATATGATGCATCATTAATTTAGGGTTTGCCTTGAGAAATAAAAATGTATATATGGGAAAAGACACAAATGCGGTAGAGAATTTAAAAATAATAGCAAAAATAGTCTGATAAATTGCAGGTAACTTTTAAGAATTACTATCAGATTTCTTGTATTTGCATAAACTTTTAAGGCTACACTTATCAGAATCTACTTTTAAGTTAATTAAATCTTTGATTTTATAGTTTTATTAATAGTAATCTAGTGGATTTTATTCAAAGATGCACCATTTCATATGTTATTTAAAATATTAAACTAGTAAGTATTAGAGTAATTCATAATTTTACCGTTATATAAGAACTATAGAATTTCAGACTTGGGAAGTACTGTTAATGGCCTCCAACTCAGTTTGCCTACAAATCACCTGGAAACTGTGGAAAAATACAGATTGTCAGTAGGTCTGGGGTGGGGCCTAGATTCTGCATTTCTCTCAGTTCCTAGGTGAGGCTGAGGTCGATGTTGCTAATCTCTGGACCACATTTTCAGGAGTAAAATGATGAAGGACTTCTCTAGGATGTTCCTGGGAAGCGGCCATCAAGCCCTTGCTGCACCGTCAGTCATACAAAACTATCTCCTGAGGCAGCCCATTCCATCATTGGAGAATTTTGCTTGATAAAATATCTCCTTGTAAACTGTAACATGTCTCTAGTTAGTCTTGAAACTTGGTCTTAATTCTACTCGTTAAGCTCATACAGGACTAATCTTTCTTCTCTATGGCACCCTTCAGGGTCTTTAATTCAAGCCTCATTTCTCTCTCGAGACTTCGGTTTGAAAGATTAACATTTTCCCTCAGCTTTCAACAGTTTGTCATGTCATATTTTTTTAGACATTCTACTTTGAAATAAGATAAACAGAAGAGTTGCAAAAACAGTGCAGAAAATTCCTATATACTGTCAGCCCAGCTTTCCCTAATGTTAACATTTTATATAATCATAGCATATTTATCAAGACTAAGAAATTAACACTGGTACAATAGTATTGTGTAAATGACCAACTTTATTTGTATTTCACCAGTTTTTCCACTAATGCCCTAATTCTGTTCCAGTATCCAATCCAGGATCCCACATTACATTTTGTTGTCATGTCTATTTAGCCTCTTTCAATCCTTTCCTTGTTTTCATGACCTTGACACTTTTGAAGAGTACTTTACATGTACATCATAGAATGACCTTCAACTTGGGTCTGTCTGATGTTTTTTTCATGGTTAGATTGAGGCTAAACATTTTCAAGAAGAAACTCTAGAGATGATGTGCCCTTCTCAGTGCATGATACCATGGGATCATCCTGTCAATAGGTCTGCACACAGTTAAGGTAGTGTTCACAAAGTTTCTCCTTGTAAAGTCACTGTTTTCCCTTTTTTTTAATCAATATTTAAAGGAGATACTTTGAGACTATGAAAATATTATTTTCCCTTAAGCTTTCACCTACTGATTTTAGCATTCATCAGTGGATTTTTGCCTGCAGCAGTTATTATTCTGAGACTGTATTGGAGATTTTCTATTTCTTTTATTCCATCTACTTTTATTAATTAGAAGTCTTCTTCAGGGATGAGCTGTTCCTTATTCTCCTTTCATTTCTCATGAATATTTATTTTATTCTTTAGATTAATATTCAATACTCTTGTTATTTACTTTGTGACTCAAATTGGTCCTGCTTTAGCTATTGGAATCTCTTTCAGAATCATGCCTTTGTCCTTCTGACATGTCCCTATCCTTCCTTGTTGTTCGGTTTGTTTTGAGAATTTATTTTATTGGCTCCCGAGATGTATTTTCCTGGCTCCAGACCTGGAATCACTTCTTCGAGGAAATCTGCTTCATTTTATTCTGAATGGTATCAGAAACCAAGATAGGGTCCCTACATGGACTCATAGCTACTCAGGCATCACAGCTTCCAGGCCTCTTCAGAGGAAAAAGCTAGCAAATTTCTGTGTATCTATACTAACCCCTCTATACACATGCATATACAGCTAAATTTATTTCTGTACCCATCTATCTGGTTACCTATTAAACATGAGTTCACGCATCTCTGACTCCAAACCAGCACCACAGTGTTCATTTAGCATTCTCCCTTTGCTTGTTTTATAATTTCTTTCACCTGTAATGAGAAACCTGGCTCTCAATATACATAATATATTTAATAATTTGTTCAATCCTAGTATACATATAAAGTAGTTTCAGAATTGTTAACTCATATCCCTGGGAGGAACAAATTTACTAACTATAGTGAACTGTTTTTGAAATGTGCTTTTTGTCTTTAGCCTAAAGAATCCAGTCCAAGCCCTGTTCTCCAGTCACTTAGACCAGCTTATATCATTCCTACCTCCTTCAATGTGGTTATGCCATTTGTTAGGCTCCCCGTATACCATAGCTGGTTTTTTATATTTGCATAGATTAATATTGTGATATATGGTTCTCTGAGTTTTAACAAATGCATAGAATCATCTAACCACCACGTACCGAAATGAAAAATTCCATCACCTCCAAAATACACTTGTACTCTGCCTCTGTGGCTGCTCCCTCTTCATTTCTGCAACCTCTGGCAACCACGGATCTATTTACTATCCTATAAATTTGCTTTTTCCTGAATGTCATGTAAGTGAAATCATATGTAGCCTTTTGTGACTGCTTTCTTTACTTAGCAAAATGCATTTAAGATTCATTTATGTTGTTGCATGGATCAATAGTTTAGTCCTTTTTTTTGGCTGAATAGTATTCCATCATCTTGATATACCACAGTTTATTTATCCATTTATTTGTTGAAGTACATCCTGATGGTTTCTACCTTTTGGCAATTATGACTAAAGTGGCTATAAACATTTTTAGTTTGGTAAATACCTGGGAGTGGGATTGCTGGGTATAGCTCTATGAGAAACTGCTGAACTGCCAAATGTTTTTCAAATTGGCATTACCTTCAGCAGTATATGCCACAGCAAAAACACCTTCACGTTCATATCGTGGGAGTCAATTTTATCACCCTTTTGGTTTGGTGGAAGTTTTAAAAATATCCTCAGGTTCTGTTACTGCTCATCAGTTCAGTGTAAGGCCCAGGCTGTGAGTTCCAACACACATCCATAGGTTAGCTTTTTAAATAGTGTAGTATGTTTTGTGGACTCTGTAGCTTTAGAGAGCTTGGGTGATAACGAACAGTTAATGCACTTGGCTACTAACTGAAAGGTTGGAGTTTGAGTTCACACATAGGTACTTTGGAAGAAAGGCTTGGTAATCTACTTCTGAAAAATCAGCCATTGAAAATCCTATGGAACATAAGCAGCAAAAGACAAAATAAATAAATGGGGCCTCATAAAAATTAAAGACTTTTGTTCTTCAAAAGACTTACCAAAAAAAAAAAAAAAGTGAAAATACAGCTACTGACTAAGAGAATATCTTTGGAAACCATACATATGATAAGAATCTAATAACCAATATATATAATAAAACTTAACAAAAAGACGACCCAGTCATAAAATGGGCAAAGGGCTTGAAGAGACACTTCACCAAAGAGGCATTCGAAGGGCCACCAAGCTCGTGAAAAAATGCTAAACATCGTTAGCCAGCAGAGAGATGCAAGTCAAAACTACAATAAAATACCATTTCACTCCCACTACGACGGATAAGATTAAAAAAAGAACAAATATTCACAAAGATATGAGGAAATTGGAACCCTTATTCATTGCTGGTAGAAATGCAAAGTGATACAACTGTTTTGGAAAATAGTGTGGCAGTTACTCAAAAAACTAGAAATAGAACTAATATATGACCCAGCAATTCCATCCTAGCTGTATACACAAAAGACTTGGAAGCAGAGACTCACACAGAGACATGTACCTATTGTTCATTGCAGCACTATTCACAGTAGCCAAAAAAGGTAGAAACAACCTAACTGCCCTTCAACAGATGAATGGATAAATAAAATGTGGTACAGTGGAATACTACTCAGCTAGTAAGAAAGAAAGTCTTAATACATGCTACCATATGGATGGAGCCTGAAGACATTATGTTGAGTGAAATAAGCCAATCACAAAAGGACAAATATTGTGTGACCTCACTTACATAAAAAGACAAAAACAGGCAAATGTACCAGAGGTGGGAGGCAGGAGGAAATGGGGAGTGGTTATTGCTTGTGGAGTACTGACTTTCTGTTTATGAAAAAATCACATTAAGTGTAGGGTTGCACAGCCAGTTAATGTAATTGCCGTCAGTAAGTTGTACACCTGGAAAATCTTGAATTGGCAAACGTTACGTGATAAATATATTTACAATGACAAAAAAAAAAGAAAAAAAGGATTAGCTGCTGAGGCTGTTTATAAACAACCAAACACCTTATGGGACTTGGTTCCTTGGTTTGGAGGTTTAGGGTCACGGTTTCATGGGACATCCTAGCTAATTAGCCTAATACTGTGTTTAGTGTTTCTTTTCTACCTTCTAGTTCCTGGCGTAGTACCTGGGTCTTAAAGGCTTGCAAATGGCCATCCAAGTTATAACATTTGGTCTCTGTTTGGCTGGAGCAATAGTGGAAGAAGGAGAGTCAGGAATAGAAGGTGTAAATGGGATGTGTGGCTAATTGCTCCCATGAACAACTGCCTCCTTTGCCGTGAGACCAGTGTTTGGCTGCCACTACTGAAGAGTTTGTTCAAAGATTCTACAGAGGAATCCTGATTAAAAGGGGGAAATGCAGAACATGATTTCAAATTCTCATGGAATTCAGATTTTCTGGAGCTGTGGGGGCTGGATGATCCCCTGAAACTATTGCCCTGAAATAATCTCTAAACCATCTCTAAACCTTAAAACCTAACCCTGAAGTCTTCTTAAAACCAAATAGTAGGTTAGCTTAACTAGTAAAGAATAGCTGCCTTGAGCATCATGCTCTTTTAAGATCTATCGATATGGGCTTAAACTGACAGCAGCAACTAGAAAGATTAGATGGGAAACTTAAGGGGTAGTGAGTTTATATTAATGGGGAAGGAACAACTTGGAAAAGGAAGGTGAGAATGGTTGCACAACTCAGAGAATGTAATCAATGTTTCTGAATTGTGCATACAGAAATTGTTAAATAGGTATATGTTCTGCTGTGTATAACAACAACAAAAATAAAATATTAAAAAAAAAAACAACCCTAGAGGAGCACAGTTCCATTCTCACACCCATGGGGTCTCCATGAGTCAGAATGGACTCTATGGCAAGTGGTACTGACATTATAACTTTGATTTTCCTTCTGAAAAAATACAATAGAAACAATAAGGTATGCAATTAAAAAAATCACATGTGATGTCAATTTGATTTACAAAGCTATTTTAGTTGATTAAAATTTTATTATACAATCATACTTTTTTTTTTCTTGAATTAAAGGTACAGCTATGTTTCCATCATTAACTTGCTATACTCCTTGCGCAATCAAGATCTTGTTTGGGGCTGTTTCAGATAATGTATTTAAGTCTTTTAATTTTTTTTTTAGAACTCTACAAGATCACCTTCTTAACATGCAACCAAATAAATTCATACTTTCTTGTAAAACCACTCGTGAGACACAGTTTTCCCCAGACGGAAGCGAAGAAGAAAGTGATGGTCAGTTCGGCCTTGATACTTTCACATTTATTACTTCAATTTAAATGCACCAAAAATTCACCAGCAACTAGTGTATCATTCTAGCGTATCAATCCAGTGGATCATTTTGAACTAGACAATGCAGTCCTTGAGCTGCCGGTCAAAATCCTATATACTCTCTTCTTTCCATTCCCTAGATTTATTGTACTTTAATTAAAATAGTTTCATTTAAAAATTGAATGCCAGTTCAGCTTGATCTGGGGAATTAAAAGTGTTTATATATTTGCATGGCTGCACAGCATATTGTTGGTTATGCTGCTTTAAAGAAAGGACGTTATTAGGTAGGATATATTCTTTAACATTTTTTTCTAATCTTACTTCCTAGTTGAAGAGACCAAAGTGCAATGCCCAGAGCTTTTTCTGCCCATAGAAGAATTAAAAATAGAGAGACCCGAGCCATCTCTAAAGATAGTAGAACTGGATGATGTAAGTGCATAATGACCACTCACATTACTAAACCAACAGGAATTTAATAGTGTATAGCTTCAACAACGTTATTTTCAACAATGTTTCTTTTATAATTCTACATAGTTTAATGAGTTTACAAGTGCTGGAATTTAAACATACTCATAGAAATAAAATAGAGTATTGTTTTTAATGTAGAGAGTGAATTTGTTAACTGAATTGATATTTTGCCATATGGGAGGTGAGAAGACATTTTACAGTTTTGACTTGTAGAAATGTAATTTGATATTTGTTAAATTTATTTCTTTATGTTATCAGACTTTTAAACAAAAGTTAGTGTCATTGTATGGTGTCTATTTAATAACATTTAAGTTTTTTTTTTAAGTGTAAATTTAGTTCCATGAATGTCATTTAAAATTATTTTCTATTCAAAGGAAAAAACAGTATTTAAGATTTAAGTGACTTTGTGTAATAATGGAGGAGACCTGGTGGCACAGTGGTTAAGAGCTTGGCTGCTAACCAAAAGTTAGCAGTTCCAATCCACCAGCCACTCCTTGGAAACCCTATGGGACAGTTCTACTCTGTTCTATAGGGTCACTATGAGTCAGAACCAACTTGGCGGCAGCGGGAGTATAATAATATAATAATAATAACTTGAATACAGCTGTATTATTTATCTTACATTAAGTAGAATCAGCCAAGTAGAGCCGGTTTAAGGTATGACACAATACATATCTGACTTTCTAGTCATCTAGTAACCCAGCATACCTCTTGCCGTAGAAATTTTTGGTTGTAACAGACGTTGTTTAGGTTGATGCCTTCTAATTTTTTCCCCCCTCTGGGGGGATATTAGCAACTTGTTTTTTTTTTTTTTTTTTCAATTTATTTTGTTGTTGTTAAGTATATACATGCAAAACAAGCACCAATTCAACCGTTTCTACATGTATAATTCGGTGGCATTGATTACATTCTTCCAGTTGTGCAACCATTCTCACTCTCCTTTTCTGAGGTGTTCCTCCCCTATTAACATAAACTCACTGCTTCCAAGGTTACTCTCATCTTGCAAGTTGCTATTGTCAATCTGATACCATATAGATAGATCTTGAAAGAGCATGATGCTCAAAGCAGACATTATTTACTAGTTAAGCTAAATTGTTGCCCGGTTTTAAGAAGACTTCAGGGGATATTTTGTTTTAAGATTTAAGCATTATCTCTGGGAAACTTCTTTATTTCTCTTTTGGCTGAATTTGATCTATTGGACAAATAAATATACACATGGACATTCATATACATACACGTGTACACACTATTCATTAAATTATTGATATATACAGTAAACTTATGCCAGTCAGAGAATTAAAAACATCTTAATCACTGATCTACTTGGCACTTTGTAGGTGCATAATAAAATATAAGTTGTTATTGTTGTTTCTGGGCATGATAGTAGTAATAACACAGCAAATGCCCTCAATAAATATCTGGTGAATTTGTTGAATTCTCATGGAACTCATGTTTTATGGCATGTAGCTAAAGAGCCCATGAAATAATTTATAATTAGAAAATATGCTAAGTAACATCCACAAGTTATCTGGTTAATGTATATTAAATATATTGAACATGCTAATATTATACAACATATTTTAATAAGACTTATGAAGAGGAATTTGAAGAACCAGGAAATGTTGTGCCTTACAAAGTTGAATTACCTGATGCAGACAGTAAACAAAGGTAAGATCTTTCTAACTTTCTTTGGATGCTGTCTTAGACATCTAGTGCTGCTGTAACAGAAGTACCACAAGTGGGTGGCTTTAACAAACAGAAGTTTATTTTCTCACAGGCTAGTAGGCTAGAAGTCCAAATTTAGGGTTTGAACTCCAGGGGAAGGCTTTCTCTGTTGGCTCTGGAGGAAGGTCCTTGTCATCAGTCTCCCCCTGGACTAGGAGCTTCTCTGCACAAGAACCCCAGGTCCAAGGGATGCACTTTTCTTAGTGGTATTAGGTCCCCCTGTCTCTCTGCTGGCTTCTCTCTTTTGTATCTCAAAGGAGATAGGCTCAAGACACAATCCAATCTTGTAGATAGAGTCCTGCCTCATTATAACTGCTGCCTATCCCACGTCATTGACATCGTAAAACCAAAACCCATTGCCATGAGTCGATTCTGACTCACAGTGACCCTATAGGACAGAGTAGAACTGCCCCGTACGATTTCCAAGGAGCACCTGGTAGATTCAAACTACTGAACTTTTGGTTAGCAGCCGTAGTTCTTAACCACTACACCACCAGAGTTTCCATTAACATCATAGCAGTAGGATTTACAACACATAGGAAAATCATATTAAATGACAAAATGGTGGACAATCACACAATACTGGGAATCATAGCCTCACCAAATTGATACGTATATTTTTGGCTGACACAATTCAATCCATGGCAGATGCTTATTAAAAATCCACAAAAAATTAATTCTCTCTCTAAATGAGAAATTCATGTTAAAAATTTGTAACTTTACTGTTAGAGTATATTTTGCTTAAGCCAGGGTTTAATTTATGTACACAGTATAGCTAATATTTGTCAATTTCCAGCAATTAGAAATTATCTGTAATGATATGTTTGTCCTTTTACCTAATATTGGGATTATTTAATAGTTACTTCTACATTTAGGAATTGCAGTTATTTGAAATAGTTGTGCTTTTATTTATCTAAAGATACTGTTTGAATTTGCGTCATTTAGTTTCTATGAATGCTAAATAAAAACAGTTATGTAAATGATTAGATTGAGAGACACAAAGAGCTCCTGAACTATAGATTATTTCCTGGGTAGATTTTTCTAGGTAATAAATTAAATAAATGAAATATAATGATTTACTTTATAACTGTTAGATAGAATTTTGTCATTTCTAAATGAAAACTAATATCTAACTGTTAATGTTAAAATTTACTCCAAGTTCGCAATTCTTATTTGGAGTAAAACATTACTCCAAGTTCTTGTGAAATTTTAGTTAGAATTACAGGTGTTTTGATCACGAAGCACTAACTTCAGTAACCAGGGGAATGAAGTTCCTACTAGGTAGCTTCTATTATAATTCTTTTTTTATATGGTCAGATCAACTTATGTCCTTGTCAGTATTTTGTAACAACTAATTTTTTATGAGCCTAAATGGAGCCCTGGTTGCATAGTGGTTAAAGTGCTTAGCTTCTAACTGAAAAGTCAGTGGTTTGAACCCACCAGCCACACCATGGAAGAAAGATATGGTAGTCTGCTTCTGTAAAGATTCACAGCCTTGGAAACTCAATGGGGCAGTTCTGCATGTCCTATAGGGTAACTGTGAGTCGGAACTGACTCTGCGGCAATGGGATGAGCCGAAGTAATGCCTTTGGACACCCCTGCCCCCAAATAGCAAAAAAAAAAAAAAGTGGTTGGATACACAGACACAGATATCTCGAAGCAAATACGCGTTTGGCACCTGGATTTTGGCAAGAGACAACTTTCTTGCCAAAAGATAAAAGGTTTCTGGCCATTTTTATATCCTCAAGGAAATGAGTAGCATTTCTGCTCTTTAATTTTATTCTTCTGTATATCTTATCACATATCTTTGCTTTGACCCCATGTACAGTGTTAGAAAAAATTACTGATTGTGGTTTGGCCGTAGCTTTACAGCTTAGGTTTGGAGGTGCCACATGAACTTTATCTCCCTCCTGACTATGTGACACAAGACAGCCTTTTCGGTTAAATATAATCCATGAAATTTTATGATGGTACTTTGTAGAGCTTACATAAATATGATGCATTATTAACTTTACAGAAAATGTTATTTAAGTTGTAACTATGCTTACAGGTTGTAATCATCATTAAAAAGTTGAAACCTTAATACCACATACTGCTTTTTTACTATTAAAGTTCATTGATGAACAAATAATATGTTCATACAGTCGTAAAGGAGCCCTGATGGCGCAGTGGTGAAGAGCTTGGCTACTAACAAAAAGGCAGTTTGAATCCATCAGCTGCTCCTTGGAAACCCTATGGGGCAGTTCTGCTCTGTCCTGTAGGGTTGCTATGACTCAGAATCAACTCAATGACAATGGGTTTGCGTTTTTTTTTTTTTTGGTTTATGGTAGTAAAACTTTGATTTCAATGAGCTCGAAAGAGAACTTTCCATTTTTAGAAAAATATAGGAAACTGAACTTATTTTGGAAACCCTTATGGTTTAAAAAATCAACTTTCAGTTGAAATATTTCAGTTAAATCAGTTGCCTATTCCTTTTACATTCATAGTATTAAATAGTTATTCATAGTTTAGGATGCTATCTCAGTAAGGATAAAACAAATAGTAACTTAATATGAATAACCTTATTCTATTTGGCCTTTACTTGTATTTGTTTTAATAACTGGGATTTTTTAAAACTTTTTTTAATCATTTCTTTCAACTCTGTTTCTTTGTTTCTATACATGAAAGTTGGACATTTCATGATTATCAAAAGAATAATCTTCCATGTGAAAATGACATCCATCAACATTATGTTTTCACTAAGGGAAAAATAGACCTCTTAAAATTTTGTCTGACCAGCAGCACTTCGTATTATAAAGATAACTCAAAAGGTAACTTCTTCTTATTTATTAATATTATTAACAACAAATGTTAGTAATTTAATAAAACCAAGAGTTACTCTTGTAGTCTATAAGACTACTATGCTGTTCATTTTAAAACCAAAAGTTTATTAATTGGTAGAAAATTGGTTGAAAATACTCTTTTTAATCAGTGAACAGCACTGTCTGTATTCAGAAGGAAGTGTAGGTGATATACACCTCTCTAAAAGTTATAGTGGACCAAGCTAGGAATGAAGAGATCACAGGGAAGAACTTACAGTGACAAAAGTCTGACTGACATTCGTTGCCCTCACTTGCATTGAACATTTTACACAACTATTCAAATAAGATACAAAGTTTCACATTAGGGGTAAAAGCAAAACCAAACCAAACCTTTTGCTGATGTTTCTACATTTTTGTTGCTCAGAGTTTCAATGGGATCTATAGATTAGAGTGCTGTATGGAAACATCTGGTTCCCGTTCCCAGTTGGTGAGATCATTATTCAATGATAGTCACAGCAAAGTTTCTTGGTTTGAAAGTCAGATTTTGGTTTCTGCCATTAAATCACTGTGTGACCTTGATCATGTCCCTTACTTTTTTAGACCTCATTTTCCTCAGCTAAAATGTAGGAACTAGATTGTTTCCAAGCTGCTTCTCGAATATTATATTTGAAGACCTACCTGGGATTTTAAGAAAAGAAAACAATAAACACATTTTCTGTGAAAATTTGAGAGATGCTAGAGAGCATTGTATAAAATAACTAGTTATAAAACACTGATGATCACCTTCTGACTGGATAGCAGAAGGTAGAGGACAGCAATAGATTTGTGGCTGTCCTGGGTTTTTTTGGGTAAGCCACTAAACCATTATGGCCACCTATGACTATAGTGGAGCCCTGGTGGCACAGTCGCTAAAAGCTCAGCTGCTAACCAAAAGGACAGCAGTTCAAATCCACCCTCTGCTTCTCAGAAACCCTGTGGAACAGTTCTACTCTGTCCTATAGGGAATCGACGGCAATGGATTTGGTTTTTTAGTTTTATGAACTATACCAACATGAGAATCCACAACTTTGCAGGGCTCCAGACCCGATCCAGAAGTGAGCATTGTCTGACCAACCTGGAGCATGGTGCTTCAATTGCTTTTGGGGAAAATGGTGAACATACATACCTATGAGTGTTACATTAAAGACACCTAATTTTTTTTTTTTTTGACTTAACTGAGCTTCCAATGAATAGAAATACACTAAATTAAATCACACCTATACTTTATGCATTATATTTTGACTGGTTTAATTGTCAGTCCTTCAGCGGTAATGGATTCCAGCAGTAGACTGTTATAATCTTGCCAAAATGCTGTAGAGGTTATTTGTAGGCATTTTTAAATGCAGGAAATGGCTTCTATTTTTACCAAAATATTGGATAATTTCTTATCAGGCTTAGGAGAGAAGTACAGCACTATTGTGGAAGTTTTGTTAAATTGAATAGCCTTTAGAACATTTTCCTTATAAGAGTTTCTCTCTAACATATTTACATGTTCTTTCATTTCTCATAATATTTCTGTTTAAGAGGTGATAGTAGTTGGAAATATAAGTTCTAAATACTATTTGTAATTGCTGAGATATATGAAACATTTGATTGTAACAAGTAAGTCTTTTGGGTTGTAAGGCAGAATTTTAATCACTGGAGACCATTTTCATCATAGTGGTGTTGTTGTGTGCCTCGAGTAGATTCTGAATCAATAGGCCCTATATAGGGTTCCCTAAACAGTAATCTTCATAGGAGAAGATCACCGTGTCTCTTCTCCTGTGGAGCTGCTGGTGGGTTCTAACTGCTAACCTCTTGGTTAGCTGCCAAGCTCTTAACCATTGTGCAGCCAGGACTTCTTATTTTCGTCACAGCCTGTACTATTTTATGCAGCTAATTTTTTTTTTTTTATTTATAGAGACAATGTATTTTTAATGAAAAGAGAATAAGAAATAATTACATTAAGCTGCATTAAATCCAGATAATGGCATATATACTTTTGTTAAGATAAAAGCAATATTTTAAAATAACTCTGATAGAATTTTCAGTCTAGAAAATCTAGACCAGGATTTCACACCCCTGGCTGCACATTTTAATCACCTGGAGAATTTAGAGAAAAAAAAAAAAAGACCCATACCTGATTCTGGCTCCCAGAGTGTGATTGAACTGGTTTGGGGCCTGGCCCATACACTGACAGTTTTAAACAGCTCCTTTAGATGACTCCAATGGGCAGTCAGGTTGAAAACCAGTGATCTAAACCAAGTGATTTACTAAAGCAGGCATAATGAGGTGGGTGACTAAGAAAGTCTGGCTCATTTTGTAGCTTTCCAGAGGCAGGTGTCCCAGCTTACACATTTTCTGTGCCTCTGACTGCTGCTGCCCTTTCATCAGGCAGATTTCCTTTTGCCCTCTCCTCATCACTAGGAAGGCAGGCAGGCCAGGGGAGAGGTAAATGTGGCGCTTAGATCCCCTCTGCATTACATCACCTGAATTACTGTTGTAAAATCTGAATGGGAGAGAGGCTGGGGAAGTGGGAATTGAACCAGAGGGTGAAATAAAATTTGCATCTATTTCAAGATTTCATTGCAAGATAAAATCTTGCCTCCTTCCATTAATTAGTCTGGCTCAGGAAGGTTTGGCTGTATAAGTAAATATGATTACCGTGTATGACCGTAAGCAGAAGAAAAGTATTTTAGCACTGAGACACCCATAAAGAAATTTTGATGATTAGTATTTATTGATAGTATTACGACACAGAACTTTAGGTTTATAAACCGTTTATTCTATTTAATTATTTAAATATATTTATTTACCTTTTGTAAATGTGTGTTTTCAACAGCAGAAACTCCAAATACAAATTTTGACAGCATTGCTGATCCTGGTGTTTATTCTCCTGCCGGTGAAAAGATAGAGGAAAACAGCTTTCGTGAAAAAAATCTAACAGAGGAAAGTATAGATATAGAAAGTAACCAAAAATCTGCTGATTCCTGTACACCATTTGAGAGCAAGTATTCTTTGCCAAATATAGCTTTAGAAGAACCTTCCATTAAGGAGAAATTATCCCAAGACATCAAAGAATCCTTGGACTTTAGCAATCTGCATGAGAGACCAAACTTACAAGATTCTAAAACTACCAAGTCCGCACAGGTAAATTTCTGTTATGTTTATCACATTACAGGTTTTATAAGAAATTACTTAAAATTTTGTATTGAAACAATACACTCTTAAATGTTACTTTCTATTGAAGTTAAAATATGATACCTTATACTATCATGAGATAATGGAAGAGTGACTCATCTGGGAAAGAATGCAGTGACTTACAGGACAAATTCTCTGTGGTAATGCCATTATGACAAATGGCTTTCTATGATAAATAATACTTCAAGGCCCACCTCATGAACCACAGTAAGAGTGCTGTTACTTTTCTAAATGAAATTCATTATTATGAATAATTTAGTATAATAAATCCTCTTTCTAGCTTTTTACTATAAAATAGTCACTGGTTTAATGAAATGTATGCTGGTATGTGGGTAGAACTGGTTTCTGTTGCTTAATTTAAGTGTAGGGTGAAGCATGTAATTCTATCAGGAACATGACTAGCATTGTGTGTTTCTTCTTAGTGGAAAAAATAGTAAAGTAGCTCATTACTGCCAATTTTTTAAAAACTATATTTGAATCTCTGTTTTATATACTGGAAATCTTAATAATTGTAATTATTATTAATACATTGGTTGGAAATTGAGCAAATAACAAACATTTTTCACTCCATTAAAGTCATTTGAAACAAATTTCAAAGGTGTCTAAATTGAAAGGGAACCCCCTCTCCAAAAAAAAGTGGAAGAATAAACACTTAAGCTGCTGCTAATTATGCCTGGCAGATTAGATTTCTTGTCATCTCTTATATCCATGTGAGCTGAGAAATCAGAACTAAGACCTCTGCAAAAAGCTTAGACTCCTAAAAGTCTGCTCAGTCACTGAAGGAATATACTGGGAGAAATTTCCACGGATGTAACAAGATGAAAGCGAATTGATTTCTGCTTGGGATCTGGGCTGGGTAAATAAAATATCTGAAAAATGGAGATCTTTGGCTTTCATTTAGCAGAAGTTTGGATTTTGAACACATACTTCTTGCCTGGAATATCCAAGCCTAGAAGTTAACATTAATGTCAATTTCTATTGACACCCTGATGCATCTGTTAGAACTAAATCCCAATGCTTCTTGTAAAGATATTCCCACAACTAAGCCAAAAATGAATTTCCAAAAATAAAGTCGCGTTGCAGATGAGGTTATCCTGTAAAAGAAGAAACAGTCAATCAAAGGATGATGTTAACAAAATAAATAAGAACTCCAAAGCAGAGAGGCAGTATATTAAAAATACTTAAAGATAGAAAAAAGGAAATAAAAAACATAAGAAAAGAATAAGCTACTAGAAACTGCTGTATAAAAGGCCAATTAAAAAGTTCTAACATTCAAAATATAATCATTGAAATTATAATTGAATGTATTGATTAAACAGCATATCATGTACAGCATATTAGTGACCTGGAAGATAGATTTAAAGAGATTACCTGAATCACAGCAAAGATAAAGAATTGAAAAATATGGAAAAGATACTGAAAAAGATTGACAAAGAATAACAATTTCAAAGCAGGATAAATAAAAATAAATCCTACTGTGACATGTTTTCACCTCATAACAATAAAAACAGAATCTTTAAAACCAACCAGACATAACAGCAGATTTTCTCCAAAGAACAATTATTCTTATCCACAGCAGCAGATAGCCTCAACAACATAACACAATGGAACATTATCTTTAAAGTTCTAAGAGAACTAACAGTTTAGCAAGAGCAATGAAGGATACACTTCAGAAGAAAGAAATTGAATCTAGAAGGAAGATGTGGGATGCAAGAAGTAATGTGTCTGTGTGGGAGGGGGGGTGGCACATATGTTGGATGTATTATAAAACGATTATAATAATGACCAACTTCGAGGTTATAAAAAATTTAAGAATAATATACAAAAATAACTTGTAAGACTGCTAGGTATGTTTAGAGTTAAAGCTTGTAAAATCCTACATTTTAAAGAAGGAGGATAGAGATCATAGATTAACTACATGGTTTTAGTCATGTATATATGTTAAAAATTTCAACAGTAACCATTAAAATACTAGAAATAGAATATGTACTATTCATAATGGTAGTGGAAAGAGGGAATATAGAAACTTGATTGACTGAAATAGTCAGGAAAGAAAAGGCTCAGTGGAAGAATTGTATGGTAGGTATTGGGTATACAACTCTCCATGAGTCACTCACGTTTTTGCCCATCTTGCAAACAAAGGAACTGGCTCCCTTTGTTGCAGAGTGTCTATTCCAGAGTAATTGTATAGCAAACAGCTTTAGGAGATATAGGTCGTATCTCCAAAGCAAAGGGAAGATTTACCGGGCAGTTCTACTCTGTCCTTTAGGGTCGCTATGAGTCAGAATCGACTCGACAGCAGTGGGTGAATATAATAAAGATAATGTCTATCTGTGTGACAAAGGTCAGGCAGGCTTACTGTCTGGTATAAAAAATCAAGTTCCATAAACTTAGGTTTATGGTGGTGCAGTGGTTAAGCACTCAGCTGCTAACCAAAAGGTTGGTGATATAAATCTACAAATCGCTGCATGGAAGAAAGATGTGCCGGTCTGTCTCTGTAAAGATTACAGCCTTGGAAACTCAATGGGGCAGTTCTACCCTGTCCTATAGGGTCACTATGAGTTGGAATTGATGCAATGGCAACGCTTTGGTTTTGGTTTAAAGCTTAGGCTTCCTTTCTTATAGGACAGCCCACTGTATGTACAGGTGTCACCTAGCCCTTTTCTTGATGTTCAGTAGAAATTGGGTTCTGGAGATTGAAGCAAATGCTGATACTCTGGATACTTCTATAGCTGTGAGAAATGAAGTCCCTTTGTCTCTGACAAAGAAGTTTTGTGTCTTCTTCCTGCATCCATGAAATTGTAGTAGGCTTGCAAGTAGGGTAAAAATCTGAGACCCTTTACTGTTCTTGATAGTAAGTGAAAAGAGTAAAGTAAGCTGATAGAAATAAATCCAGTCAGTGGAATAAATGTGAACAGATTACATTGTCTAATTTGTTGTTAGAAACATTCCAAGTTTGAATATAAAACGAAATCCATGTAGATGTTATTTACAAGAAATGTACTTAAAGTATTAAAACGTGTTTTAAAGTAATAATAAAAACTAAAACTAAGTAAATAAATAATAACTTTAATGAAGCAAAAACATTGCCAGGGATAAAAAAAAAAGGGGGGGGTCATTATATATGATAAAAGGAATTATTTACCATGAAGATTAAAATTTTTTTTTTTCAATTTGTATGTACCTACCAATAGAGCTTCAGAAATATGTAGTAAAAATGGATAAAACTACATAAATAGCAGTGAAACGTTGTCTGATATAATGCCAGAAGATGAGCCCCTCAGGTTGGAAGGCACACAAAATACCAGTGGGGAAGAGCTGTCTCGTCTAAGTAGAGTTGACCTTAATGACATGGATGGAGTAAGCCTTTCGGGATCTTCATTTGTTGATGTGGCATGACTCAAAATGAGAAGAAATAGCTGCAAACATCCATTAATAATTGGAACATGGAATGTATGAAGTATAAAGCTAGGAAAATTGAAAGTCATCAAAAATGAAATGGAATACATTAAGATTGATATCCATTAGTGATCTGAAATGGACTGGTATTGGCCACTTGGAATTGGACAATCATATGGTATACTATGCTGGGAAGGACAAATTGAAGAGGAATGGTATACCATTCGTTGTCAAGAACATTTCAATATCTATCCCAATGTACAACACTGTCAGCAATAGGGTAATATCCATATGCCTACAAGGAAGACCAGTTAATACGGCTGTTATTCAAATTTATGCACCAACTATTAAGGGCAAAAATGAGGAAATTGAAGATTTTTACCCACTTCTGCAGCCTGAAACTGATCAAACATGCAATCAGAATGCATTGATAATTACTGGTGATTGGAATGTGAAAGTTGGAAATGAAGAAAGATTGATAGTTGGAAAATATGGCCTTGGTGATAGAAACAACGCTGAAGATTGCATGCTAGAATTTTGCAAGACCAATGACTTATTCATTGCAAATACCTTTTTTTAACAACATAAACAGCAACTGTACCTGTGGACCTCACCAGATGGAGTACACAGGAATCAAATCGACTATATCTGTGGAAAAAGATGTTGGAGAAGCTCAATATCATCAGGCAGAACAAGGCCAAGGGCCGACTGCAGAACAAACCATCAATTACTCCTTTGCAAGGTCAAGTTGAAGCTGAAGAAAATTAGAACAAGTCTATGAGATCTAAAATACAACTTTGAGTATATCCCAACTGAATTTCGAGACCATCTCAAGAATAGATAGATGCAGAGAACACTAATGGCCAAAGACCAGAAGAGTTGTGAAATGACATCAAAGACATCGTACATGACTAAGCGAAAGTTCATTAAAGAGAAAGAAAAGACCAAAACGTATGTCAGAAGAGATTCTAAAACTTGCTCTTGAGCGTAGAGAAACTAAAGCAAATAGAAGAAATGATGAAGTAAAAAAGCTGAACAGAAGATGTTAAAGGGTGGCTCAAGAAGTCAAAGTAAAGTATTGTTATGAAATGTGCAGAGACCTGGAGTTAGAAAAACAAAAGGGAAAACAAGCCTGGCATTTCTTAATGTGAAAGAACTGAAGAAAAAAAAATTCAAACTTTAAGTGGCAAGATTGAAGGATTCTATGGGCAAAATATTGAAAAACACAGGAAACAAAGGAAATTTGAAGGAATGTACACAGTCACTATACCAGAAAAGAACTGGTCAGCGTTCAGACATTTCAGGAAGTGGCATATGATCAAGAATCAATGGTACTGAAGGAAAAAGTCCAACTTGCGCTGAAGGCACTGGCAAAAAAACAAGGTTCCAGGAATTGACGGAATACCAATTGAGATGCTTCAACAAATGGATGCAGCGCTAAAGGTGCTCACTCGTCTATGCCAAGAAATTTGGAAGACAGCTACCTGGCCAACTGACTGGAAGAGAACCGTATTTATGCCTATGCCTAAGAAAGGTGATCCAACCGAATGTGGGAATTATTGAACAATATCGTTAACATCATGCAAATAAAATTTTGCTGAAGATCATTCAAAAGCAACTGCAGTAGTACTTCAACAGGGAAGTGCTAGAAGTTCAAGCCGGATACAGAGGAGGACGCAAATCGATGTCAGATGGATTGCTGATGTCAGATGGATCTGGGCTGAAAGCAGAGAATGCCAAAAAGATGCTTACCTGTGTTTTATTGACTATGCTAAGGCATTTGACTCTGTGGATCATAACAAATTATGCATAACATTGTGAAGACTGGGAATTCCAGAACACTTAATTGTGCTCAAGAAGGACCTGTACATAGACCAAGAGGCAGTCGTTTGAACAGAACATGGGGATGCTGCATGGTTTAAAATCAGGAAAGGTATGCATCAGAGTCATATCTTTTCCACCACACTTATTTGATCTGTATGCTGGAGCAAATAATTCAAGAAGCTGGACTATATGAAGAAGAACGTGGCATCAGGATTGGAGGAGGACTCATTAGCAACCTGCGATATGCAGATGATGCAACCTTCTTGCCAAAACTGAAGAGGATTTGGAGCACTTACTGATGAAGATCAAAGACCACAGCCTACAGTATGGATTACACCTCAACATAAAAAAAAAAAAAAAGAAAACAAAAATCCTCACAACTGGACCAATAAGCAACATCATGCTAAATGGAGAAAAGATTGAAGTTGTCAAGGATTGCATTTTACTTTGATCCACAATCAACTCCTGCAGCAGCAGCAGTCAAGAAATAAAATGATGCATTGCACTGGGCAAATCTGTTGCAAAAGTCCTCTTTAAAGCGTTAAAACAAAGATATCACCTTGAGGACTGAGGTGAGCCTGACCCAAGCATGGAATTTTCAATTGCTTCATACACATTCAAAAGCTGTACAATGAATAAAGAAGACCAAAGAAGAATTGATGCCTTCGAATTTGGGTGTTGATGAATAATATTGAATATACCATGCACTGCCAGAAGATCGAACAAATCTGTCTTGGAAGAAGTACAGCCAGAATGCTTCCTAGAATCTTGGATGGTAAGACTTCATCTCACATACTTTGGACACGTTATCAGGAGGGATCAGTCCCTGGAGAAGTACATCACAGTTGGTAAAGTGGAGGGTCAGTGAAAGAGAGGAAGACCTTCAACAAGATGGATTGACACAGTGGCTGCAAGGATGGGTTGAAGCATAGCAATGATTGTGAGGATGGCACAGGACTAGGCAGTGTTTCGTTCTGTTGTACATGGAGTTGCTATGAGTTGGAACTGACTCGATGACTTTTAACAACAATATTAAATTGTGTAATCAAGTTAGTGTTCTACATATCTTTGTAATTAAATATTTTATATTATAAATGAAATTAAAAAACTACTAATGTTTTGATTCTTCATATTACTATTCTAAAAATAAAGTGTGGTTTTGTTAAAAGTGGTAAATGGTTGTATCATTAAGCATGGTGCTTGGTTCAAATTCTGAAACTTACTAAAATTTCCTCAATAAATTATTGGGGGTCTATTAGAATTTTTTAATATTATTCATCCAGATGAATCTGTCATAGGATTCTGCAGGAATCTTCCCTAGGCTAATGGGCTTTTAGCTTGAGGATCCCCATTTTTATAAGTATTTTATAGCTATATTTTGATCCATTTCAAGGCAATTATATCTGAGGCTTAAAAATAAAGCATAAATACTTACACAGAAATAGAGCTTCTCTACTTTAATAGAACTTAAACTGTCGAAGATTCTCCCTGAGCATTTTCCATGGGAGGCTAATCTGCTAAACTACTGAGTGAAGTTTTTGGGTCAGAACTAGAGAGAATTTCAGATGCTGCAAAAGAGGTGACCAACAGGGCGGTCTATAAAATAAGAAGAGCTTTCTAAAGAGCCTATCATATGAAATTGGTGCTTTAGAGTTTGCAGACTGAATTCTTGTTTGTGGATGGTTAAGTGGCAGAATCTACTCTGTTTTCATCCCTAATGACTATCACAAACTGATTTTATTCTCCTCCAATTCTTGAGCAGAAACTACTAAATGGAAATTGTTAGTAGTGGAATTTCTTGACATCAAAATTGAGTGTAAGACAGAGTTCATTTTGTACTTTTTTTTTTTCAGGAGTTGTTATGAAAAAAAAATTTTTTTTTTTTTTTTCATAAAGGTGGGACCTCCTATGGCCTTAAGTACTAAGTTGTAGGGTAGCGAGTAGGGTATTAGGGCAAGCATAAATTAGTCAGGGGGACTTGGTTCTGGTTCTGAAATAACCAATAGTTAACTTTGTGTGTTTGCCGGGGTGGGGGGGGCAAAAAGAAACATAACTACTCTCAGTTTCCTTATCTGTAAACTGAGGCTTTTAAAAATCCTTCTAGATATACAATTGTGTAGTCCAAATATGAGCTCTACTAGAGCTGAAGAGATCCTGTAAATTGGTCATCAAGCCCTGGGAGAGCCAAGGAGGAAGTCCTAAGAAATAGATTTGTATTTGTCTTTGAAGGAGATGCTTTATTGGTCATTAGCTTAGTGTTGAGATACTTTCTCATTTATCTGATTTACACATTTCTACAGAGTTACAACAGTTATCTTTGCATTATTCAATCCTGTGAAACAGACTGTATTTGATCATTAATTAGATTGATTAGGGAATTGTTAAGTATTGATACCAAAAACCAAACCAAACCCAGTGCCGTCGAGTCGACTCTGACTCATAGCGACCCTGTAGGACAGAGTATAACTGCCCCACGGAGTTTCTAAGGAGCGCCTGGTGGATTCAAACTGCCGACCCTTTGGTTAGCAGCCATAGCACTTAACCACTACGCCAACAGGGTTTCCTAAATATTGATAGCCCCTCTAATTATCTTTGAAGTCAATCTAGAGCTCTTACTTCCAAATCCCTAATCTGCTTTATACTAGATTTATATGTTTTTCAATCCCAGGTATATTCTCCCCTAGAATAAAAAAAAAAAAAAAAAAAAAGCATACATAAAATGATTTCATAGGGTGGTTGGAATAAGCCTAGGCTTCATATCATCCAGGTCTGTATTTAAAACCTAAGTCTACTAGGTATATAAACTCCTTAGCTATCTAAATTTCATAAATTACTTATATTTCCCTTGCTTCAGTCTCTTACTTGTATATTTGCTTTATAATGAGTATTTTGTTAACTTGGATTTTGTCCACAGCCATTGTCAGATCATATTTATTCCCACTGGTATTTTACTTTCTTTCAACTTTGAAATTATTATATGTAGAGACAAAGACACTAGTTCAAAGACCCTAGACAAAGACACAGCATATGAGTGAGACTCTATTTCAAGATAATTTATATGCAGAGATACTTTAGAGAAGAAAATAAATGAACGAAAGGAGAAAGGAAACTATTTTGTCTTATGAGCTTCTGTCCTTACGGACTGATGATGATTCTTAGGTAATTACTGTAGTTGTGGTTTGTATGTTTTTCAGAATTTATAAACATGTTATGTTTATTAGTTATGTCTCCAGGACTAGAACCTAAACTTGATGAGGGCAGAGTCCCTGCCAAAAACATAATAGGTACTCAATGAATGATGTGCTTCTTTGAGTTGATGTGAGAGAAAATAAAATTAATTTAGTTTGTTGAATATTTTGTTTCCCAGTTGTTACAAGAAATAGCCCTCAGAAGTAAACCTATAACTGACCGTTATCAAGGACTTGAGAGATTCTTTATTTGTGATAAAAATGAAAGACCCAACCTATGTCCTTCTCGTAGCTTAGAACGCAGCTCTTCCAGTACCAGGAGTACACTTGCAGGTAAATTCAGATGTTAAATCAGATGGCTTCTGAACTAACTTAATAATTTCTGTCTCATTTACTTTTCTAACAACCTGTTCTCATCTTAGGAAATATGGGGCAATCTGTTCAATGAATAAAATCACTCTTCTTGTCTAACTGAAATTATTAACGCTGTGTGAAAAAATTAAAATTTTTTTTTTTTAACCCTGTGTGAGTTGCCGTGTATTTATACTTAGGCTATTATCAGAATATGAGAAACATGGCTATAATGAAACAAGGGAGACATCAATTTTAGAATTTAGAAATGCGGTCCTTACTAAATTATAAAATAGTAGGAACCCTTCAAATCACTTTATTAACTCTTAAGTATTACATGATGATTCTTAAATACTTTATTAAAAACAAGTCTCAAAATCTCAAGATCTGTGCAATTTCTAAGATGTGTTAGTAATTTCCATTTGAAACCTAGGTCTTCATATTACCTATATTCTTAGATTTCATATGTAATCAAATGTGTTTATCCATGTACAGTTTTTACAGTTTAACCTTAGTTATATTGTTAAATGCTTTTTAAAATATTTGTTTCTATTCAGATATAGGTTTGTGTGTAGTATCTTTGCAATATAGATTTTATTTTTATTTATGATTAAGCTATGTAAATCTGTTTTTTATTGTATAATTATGAGATTTTATATTTCATAGTATAATTTACATTTCACTGTTATAAATACCTCTCATTCAGCTAGATATTGTTTAGTGAGGTGATAAATATAATAAACCAAGAGCATAAATCCCCCCTCCCCTTAAAAATTTATATTATTTTCTCATTTTCCCATTTCAGGAGACAGAGAATGGATCCCAGACCATAGTTTAAGTGCATATGCTGATAATGTGGCTGCCTTGGATGTTCTCCTCAGTGCCCAGAACCCATGGCCAAGTAGAACAGAGGAAAGGACAGGTAAGACGGGCTAGAAGCCAGCAGAGCCGTATTAGTGGCTTACTTTGTTCATATTTGTTCCTTAGCAGTGTTCTACTAAAATAGTGCCATCGAGTCATTTCTGACTCATGGCAACCCTATCTGCGTCAGAACAGAACTGTGCTCCATAGGGTTTTCTATGGCTGATTTCTCAGAAATAGATTGCCAAGTCTTTTTTCTAAGGTGCCTCTGGCGACTCAAATTGCCACCATTTCAGCTAGTAGTCGAGCAGTTAAACACTTGCGCCACCACCTAGGTACTCCAAGTTTTCTACTAGGTACTTGAAAGTTAGTTCCTGCAGTTATGTAACTTAATCCTATTAATTTTAACTTAATAGCCTAAACATTTCTTTAAAAAAAACAAACAAACCAAGAGAAGTCGTTATTCCTCTTAATAAACATGAGTTATAGTCTTATTTTTTCTGTAACAATGTATTAAGGAATAATATTTTTTAAATGTAGCTCAGCATATGCTAGATTTTGAACAATCCTTCAATATCCTAATTTTATTATGTTCTCAAGAAGCAGTTTATTTTCACCAAATTTTGCACACTTTTCCACTAGGTCCACACTATGATCAGCAAAGGCTTTTGTGAAACAAATCGTTCAGGTTAAGATTGCTGCTTGTAACTGTAATAGAGATAGCTCCGTTTTAAACCTACTGTTGTATGTGTTAACCTTGGAACATTGATTTCAGGTCATTTGCTCACCAAAATAATTGGAAGATTTGAACGTGATAACTCTTTTGACATGTGGAACCTTCATTGTACTGTTTTCCTTGTGAGTGCATGCAGAGAGTTTTGACATCAGTAAAAGCAGTGATATTATTAGGTCACTAGCCCTGGTGGCACAGTGGTTAAAGCACTCAGTTGCTAACCAAAAGGTTGGCGGTTCCATCCCACCAGCCATTCCACAAAGAAACATGTGGCAGTCTGTTTCTGCAAAGATTTATAGCCTTGGAAGCCCTATGGGGCAGTTCTACTCTGTCCTGTAGGCTCTCTATGAGTTAGAACCAACTTGAGAGCAATGGGTTTGGCTTGGGTTTGAGTTATTATTCATGAGGAGCCCTGGTGGTGCAGTGGTTAGGTGCTTGGCTGCTAACTGAAAGGTCGGTGGTTCAAACCCACCAGCTGGTCGGAGGGAGAAAGATGTGGCAGCCTGCTCCCATAAAGATTTATAATCTTGGAAACCCTACGGGGCAGTTCTACTCTGTCCTACAGGGTCGCTAGGAATCGGAATTGGCTGGGCTGCAATGGATTTATTGTTATACATTAATACATGTTAACATAGGTTTGTTTTATGCCGAATTTCTTGTGAAGTTTCAGTCAGTAATGAATTAAGGCATACACGTGTTGAGTATGCTAGCACTGTGCTAGGCACTGGCGATAAAGGGATGTCTAAGTCATGTTCTTTGGTCTTAAGGAGATTATGGTTTAGGAAAAATACATCATAAAGTGAGCTATTTGCCTTGGTGAAAGGCTGTCTTCAAGCCAGAAATTTAATAACATATGATTTCTCCATGTATGTGACATTTATGCATCTCCTGTCCTAAACCTTGTGTTTAAAACTCCTTGACGAACTTAGGCCCTTTCCACATGCATTTATGTTGAGAATCTGTCAGATATACTTTTTTTAGCAGAAAAAATATTCATTTATGATAAATGTTTCTTGGATCTATAATTAGGCACCTATTCTCACATCAAAGTCTAGAACAGCTTCAAAAATTCCTCCAGAGGCAGTGAGAAGGAACTGTTTTGAGTCAGTACTTATAAAAACAAAATCACGTGCATGCCATGAGAAATTTGTTACTAAGACAAATCTTCATAAGTAAGTAGCCAAATGAATTTAAACATCAATTTGGGAAGATCAGTTGCAATCAGTGATTAGTATAAAAAATAGTTGTTTGAGCACCTACTTTAGGCCAGGCATGACCAGACACTTACGATACAGAATAAACCCTCATCTCTGTTGTGCAAGAGCTTACAGTCCAATTCAAAGGTTCTCGAAAAGTCAGTGTGCACATAATCACTTAGGTTTGTATGTGCAGGGAACCCTGTTATATATAATGCAAATTACTGGACTTCCCTCTTAGAGATTCTGAGTCCTTCAGGCTGAGGCAAAGCCCAGGGGTTTGCGTTTATTTTACTAGCAACTTCATGTTATTCTGATGTAGATAGCCCAGAAATCATACTTTGAGAAAACTGCTGTATACATGCAAGCATGTAAATGATGCTATACACTATATGATAAATTTTATAAAAAGATTGTACGTAATTCACCTTTGGAGATGAATGGGTAATTAACAATAGTACATGCCATCAGCTATAATGGAGGTACACATATAGTCATTTAGGAGTAGAGATAATAAAAGAATTACTTTGCCATTGAAAAATGTAGATATGGAAGGTGTTAGAGACTAGGTGATTTTTCAGCTGAGCCTTAAAAAGTTAGTAAGATTTTACCAATTAAGGAAGGAGGGAAATGGGTTCCTGGACAGAGGTAGTGGCATAAAATGAAACAAAACCTTCTTGACTATGTCACAGGTTGTAGAAATCTTATATTCTGAACTGATGCCAATATATTAAAGGAATTCCAATTTCCTTAAGATATTAAATTTGTGAAAGTAAAAACATGGTAGTTATAGTGAGTACTTATAACTATCATTGATTCCAAACACCCCTTCCTGCATTGATGCCAACTCCTCGCCCAGCTCATCTTCCAGCCTCTGTAAATAGCAACACCATCCAACTATTGATTAAGTAAACCTGGGAGTCATCTTGACTCTCACCCACCACATTTTTTCATCTCTAGATCCTGTTGATTTCAGCATCAAAATCTATCCCAAATCCCTAAACGCTTCTGTGTTCATTGTTCCATTTTGACTCCAAGTCCACTATCTCTCACTTGTCTTCCAAGTTCACTTTTACTGCTCCCCAAAACATGCTGACATGATTAATTTCCCTCAAATTCTACTGTTTATAGTCATTGAGTGATTTGTTTCTATTTATAGTCAGGGAGGGAATCACATTTTCCATTGTCTTAAACCATAACTTGTATCCTGTATCCTGTAGTTTCCTACAGCACGTAGAAAAGCCATTATATTCCTTGCTATGCGTCACATTATATTGCTTGCTATGCTTGTCCTGCCCATCTCACTTAACTTTATTTTCTGCTACACTGACTTCTTTTCTCTTTTTTTTGACAAGCCACATGCTTACTCACTTCTTAGCTTTAGGATTTGCTTTTCCCTCTGATCTAGGATGCTCTGCATCCTCTTCCCCACCCCACAGCATTCTTCATGTGATTAGTTCTTTCCCATAACTTAATCATAGCCCAGATGCCTCCTCCTTAGAGAAACCTTTGAAACCAACCCCCCTCCATCTCATACTGACCCTTTCAGTCCCTCTATCATATTTACCTTCTTTATCTTCCTCACAGCACCCATATTACATTATCTTTCTTGTTTATTTTCTGTTCTCCCTCATCCTCATTTGGAAAGAAAGCAAGGACCTAGCCTATCCTGTTGATGAATCCATCATGAGTTACAGAACAAGCACATTGCAAGTGCTCAGTGTTTCTGAACAAAGTGAAGCGGGATAGAAGGACTGTGTGTTAGTTTGCAGTACAACTTAAGGCTAGGGGCCATGTCTCATTCACTTTTGAATACACTGATCCAGACACAGTTCTTGGCAGTTTTAGGAACTGATAAACGCTCTTATAGTTGAATTGGATTGGGTATTGGACTGGGTTCTTAGGGTTAGTGGGAGTTTCAGACAGCCTGTCCAACTCCTTAATTTTCCAAGTGAGATATGCTCTGGCATTTCCCAGGTCACAAGCTAATTTCTATTCAGTGAGACTAGACAATAAGCCTTCCCTTTCTAGCATTGTTTCCGCTAAAACATTCTGCTAAATAAAATTTCCATATATGTGTCAAGAACTGAATTTCTATTTCTTTTGTGTATACATTCTCTGAATTTACGCAGGATGTCGAGAGTGTCAATAGACACCAGTGTTTTGAGACATCTATTCAGAATTAAATATTGGGCTGTTTGACTAGAATGTTATTTCTTTTTGTTTGTTTTTTAGAATGTTATTTCTTTTAAAAATGTTATCCAAAAGACTTGTTGCTATGATTATTTCCCATCAAATTCTGATGTTTATAATTTATAATAGTAGTGACAATTAGTGTTGTATTAATTCCTGTTCAGCGAGTGATTTAGATTTTCCATAACATTATCAGCATTCTTATGGAAGTTAGTATAACCCAAAGGCAGCAATATATTTTATCTTCCAATACATGGCATGGTTTCACCAGTAATCATAGAGCATCTATTCTTCAGAGAACATCAAGGACAATTGTTAAATTTATAGTATAACTATGATTAGTGCTAATTAATGTTTCCTTAAGATTTTTTTTAAGATTATATTGCCAGTCATAGTGCCAGTTACTCTAAAAGTATATTTCGTGTGTTTATAATCTACAAACTGGACTATTACTTTTTTATTATAAAATGATACCTTCTATTGTGACATTCTCATTAGTGCTAGTTGTAACTGTGTATCAAATCTTAACTCTAGTAAATAACCTTAAGAAGTTTATATATTAAACATTAGAGGCAATAACACACTGATCTAAATGAAAATAAACGAATAGATTAAGGACCAAATTGGGACCTCACCTTTATCTATGCTTTAGTTACGTTAAACTTTGAACGTATTTCCAGTAATAAAAATAACCTGTCCACTTACCATGTGCTATGCATAAATCCAATCAATCCCCTGTATAAATATTTTTTCAAATGAGATCAATTAACCTCAAATACTGTGGCAACCAGCTGTTGTTGTAAGATTTCAGCAAGTGTTTGCACTCTTCTGTACTTTCTGAAGGACATCTATATTATGCTAAATTTTTCTCAGCTCATGTTTGTCAGGATTGGCAGAAGTCCAGCCTTCCTTTTTGTTTGTTTTATTTCAGTAAAAAAATGCTAAATGCCTTTGAATTTTACCTTGACAGAGACATAGCTCAGTACCTTTTAAAGCAGATACAAGACTCTGATTTTCTCCATCGATCTAGTACTGTCGATTTATATAGCTGAATTACTGTTCTACTCACCTGTGCTGCTACTATTACACTAGAATGGCATGGTGTTCTTTACAAGTTCATTAATTATTTCATCTTGCTTAATTCAAAAATCTTCTGAGCTGGGCAAAAAAAAAAGTCACTATTCCAACTTTTTAGGACAAAAAACTGGGACTTAAATAAAGTGATCTGCCCAAGTTCAACACATGGTAAATGATAACACTGGAGTAGAATTTTTCTGGTATCATTCATTCAGCTTTTCACTATTATCTCCTTCTCAACTATAATTATAGAAACAGTTTATTATGTTTATTGAGGGCTGTGGATAAAATGGAGACCTGGTGGCATAGTGGTTAAGAGCTCGTCCACTAACCAAAAAAGGTCAGCAGTTCGAATCCACCAGCCGCTTCTTGGAAACCCTATGGGGCAGTTCTCTGTGCTATAGGGCCGCTATGAGTTGGAATCAACTTGATAGCAACAGGTTTGCTTTTTTTTTTTTTTTTATGAAAAAAATATTGATTCTTCACATATTACAGATAAAAGGGAATATCATTTCCAAATTCTAGTCATCAAAATACTTCTTGGGGATATTTATATATATTTTTCTTAAAACATAGGCACATTTTACTGGTTATTTTTCTTCAGAATTGTCTGCGAGGACAAAGACACAAGAGGTTAGAATCTTAATTTATTCATAATTTCATTCCAACAAAAATTGTTTTAAAAAGTGATTTCTACAATGTTTATCAAAATTGGTGCCCTTTGGGACTTACCTTAGTCAGTTTTAATTGCTTAAATAACTACATACTGCATTAAGATTCTTCTTAGGGTACTAGCTACATTCAGAGTAGATCTTTTAAGTTAGAAAAGACAAGCTCAGTAGTCATTAAATGTTTTATACACAGCAACTGCCTGTATCCATTCTTCTGAATTATACATTTTCCTTTGAGTCAGAAGAGTGGGCATAGTGTTATATGAGCTGTAGTTCAGACAAATCATGATTTTTATGGTAGCGGCAAGAGCGCTACTTTAAAGAATCCAATGTTTTGAATGAAGCCAGTTTGTGTTAAGGGAATACAAAGTTATCTTCTAGTATAAATTACTTATTTTTTAGCATAATTACATTTATATAAATCAGAATTGTGATTCAGTACATTTAAAAATTGACCTGTGGTGTGAATTTCTGAATTTGTACCTTAAAAATTGTCTTGACCTTTATTAAGGAATCTTTTGTGAGCAATGCCAAATTATAAATTAGTGATGTTGTGTTGGTATAAGTTTCAAAAGGATTTTTTTCCCCCTGTTATGAAAGAAACACACATGCTAAAGAAACAAACTAAATGGATTTTTGAATTTAATCAAGATGAAGTGGTAACTGACCTAATTGAACAGAGTAAATAACTTAGATCTGGGCTTTTGGAACTTTTCCACTAAAGTGGAAACAATAAATAAATAAGGCAGAAGGTAGTGAACTCATATTTAGGAAGATAAGTGATGTGATCTCAATTTCTTTAAAACCTTTGTTTTTCTAAAAATTCAAAAGATTCTGCATACTAGTCTATTTTGCCTCCATAAAGTAAGCTACCTGCCATCAAGTGGAATTGTTACTCTAGGAAGTGGCACTATGTTTACTGTACAAGTTTTTTCTCATTCAAGGCACAGGGTGGAGTCACCCTAGAATTTAAGAAACATGGCACACTGCTTGGCCTTGAGATAGGTTGTAAAATTGGGTGTTGGTTTGGTCTGGAATTTACTTGGTTTATAAATGTTTTTCTTTAATTAATATTAAAATTAGTTTGTCTTTGTCTGAATGCAGAAAAATTAGGGGGAAACAACCCAGAAGTGTTCTGTATAAGAGCAGGAAATGTAATTTGGGGTTAAAAAGTTGTAGTAAATAAAAATGGGTGATCCACTTTTAGATAATCAAAAGTTGATTTTCTAGTAACCTCTGTCACATGAACTTAACTGCTCTAAGTGTAGGATGCTGGTATTTTATATCTTGAAGCACTCATTCAGAATAATAATAAAAAATCATTCTGTATTTAAAATTTCTACTTTGCATTTTAGGCCAAACATCACAGAGACCTTCAACAGTAAATTTACCACTTTCCAGCTCTGTTAAAGCAAGCTCCAACTACTTTTCTTCCTCTCATCTGCGACCAAGAAGTGCAGCTGCTCGATCATTATCTAGAGCTGCTTCTGCAATTTCAGAAATTGAGTATATTGATGTTACTGACCACAGTGAGCCTTTCTTAGACAGCACTGCTGATCAACAAACCTTAGACAGTTTGGAAAAGGAATTAAATGAGCTGAGAAATCTTGCAGGTAATGCTACTTTTTTTCAGTATAAACCAGTAAACACCAGTTGCCATCTAGGTTATTCTGACTCATGGCACCCCCATGTGTAGACGATGTTAACTCTGCCTTCTGCCTGGTTCTTCATATCTTACTCCAAGAAAACAAGCAAGGAAACAGAAGGAAAAAAAAAATCTCTATCTTTTCCTCTTTAACCACCAGCCTTTATGTCTGTTTTCTTAGCTATTTCCCTATATCATCCTGAAGATGTTATAAAGTATGTGGATGCTCAGCCACACCAGAGATGGTCTCCCTTAGCCGACATAATACACAGATAAATTGCGAAATAAGGACCTTTATGTGCACAGAAAAACAACAACAACAACAAATCTTCTTTCCATAAACCCAAACCAAAAAATACTCACTGCTGTTGAGTTAATTCTGACTCCTAGCGACCCTATAGGACAGAGTACAACTGCCCCATAGGATTTCCAAGGTTGCAAATCTTTACAGAAGCAGACTGCTGTATCTTTCTCCCATGAAGTAGCTGGTGGGTTTGAACTGCCAACCTTTTGGTTAGCACCCAAGCTCTTAACCACCACACCACAGGGCTCCTCTTCACAAACCCCCAGAAAACCAAACCCACTGCTGTGGAGTTGACCCCATAGGGTTTCCAAGGCTGTAAATCTCTACAGAAGGAGACTGCCAAATCTTTCTCCTTCGGAGCCACTGGTGGTTTTGAACTGCTGACATTTTGTTTAGCAGTTGATGGCTTTAACCACTGTGCCACCAGGGCCCCTCTCCACAAAACCACTGGGTGGTTAATCTCTGTAGCTTATGAAAGCCAGCTGTCCAGCCCTCTTGTTGAAGAATTGAGCTGTTAGGTCTTTCAGAGCAGTGCTTCTGAAGCTTTAATGTGCATACATCGCCTGGGAATCCACTTTGGAATGCATGTTCTGATTCAGTAGGTCTCTGGCAGAGCCAAAGATTCTGCCAACCCAACCAACCCACTGCCGTCAAGTCGATTTGAACTCATAGTGACCCTGTAGGACAGAGTAGAACTGCCCCATAGAGTTTCCAAGGAGCGCCTGGCGGATTTGAACTGCTGACCCCACTACACCACCAGGGTTTCCAAAAGATTCTGCATTTCTGACAAATACCCAGCTAAGGCCGTTGCTGCTGGTGGGCCGACCACAGTTTGAAGAGAAATTTATACTTGTGCATTCTGTTTTCTAAACTTCAGTGGGTATTAGTCTAACAAATAATATAACTGTTTCTGAACATGCAAAGGGCTGGTTCTATAACAAAATATCAGGGGAAACAACCCTCTTAATTTCATCAGAAATCCATTCACACAGTTTAGTAGAAGACAGTTGCAGTTCCAACAGGCAGGCTGCAAAGTTTTCTGGGTATGTATATTCCACGCTTGCCCCTCCTCTGGTCTTTTTTTTATTAGTGACATCCGCCCTTATTTCACCTTAGATGGTGCTTTTGCTCTTTTTCTAAAAAAGTTACATCTTGGTTTCGAAAATTTAAACACTACAAAAAAGAAAGCCAAAAAAAAAAAAAAAATACTCCCCTGAAAATAACCATTATTAACATTTGATGAGCATCATTTTAAACATTTGTATGTCGTAAGTACACATAAAATAAATATTTAGAAGAAAGAATAGATTGGAGAAAGATGGTAATTTATAAAGAAAATTTATGCTTTGCAAAATACTTTAAAAATTATTAAATATACATTGACCCAATTTAACAAAAGAAAAATTGAAATGAACCTAAAGGAAAACATACAATTCAGATAAACATTTTTTTTCACCACAGAATTGTTAAGTTGAACCATGTGAAATCACTTTTTTTGTGGACCCCAAACAGTGAAATATTGGCAATTCTTATAGTCCAAACTGAAAAATTTTAAAAGGTCACTTTAAAAGTTAAGAGGTCAAAAGAAATAGGAAGGAGTTGAGGTCATTTTTAACTACGTGTTGTCATTTCAGACAATAATGAATAAATCCCCTATAAAAAAAGATGAGGACTTATTTGTTGGTTAATTATTATTTTTTAACCACATATAATGCTAGACAGTATCGTTGTAATTATTTTTATTTTGTCAAGGTTCCCTTTTATTTTCTTTCTTTTACTGAGAATTTGCATGGATGAAACACTCAATACCAGTGTATTTATTATAACTTCCCAATCTTGAGCCTTTATTTTGATTCTTTTCTAGAAGATTTGATTATGGCATTCTTGAGACTGTCTTTTGTCTTTATGTTTTATTGGTGTGCTATCTAGATTTATTTAGTGGGTCACAAGTTCTTTCCCTCTGCACTTGGTAGACATTTCCACGATCTTCTGACCCTGAATATGGTGCTAGTTAGCTCTTTATGACAGTTTTTCAGTTTAACTTTTGTTTGAATGAATTAAATTGTCAACTGGTTCTTTTTCCCCCAGGTAAGGCTCATGGAAGGAGCCTTAGCGGCACAGTGGTTAAGTGCTCAGCTGCTAACTGAAAGGTTGGCGGTTTGAACCTACCAGCTACTCCTTGGGAGAAGGATACGGCAGTCTGCTTCTGTAAAGGTTTACAGCTTTGGAAACCCTATGGGGCAGTTCTACTCTATCCTATAGGGTTGCTATGGGTCGGAATCCACTTGATGGCAATGGGTGGAAAGGCTCATGGAGGCCCTGGGTGGCGCAAATGATTAAGCACTCAGCTCCTAAATGAAAGGTTGGCAGTTTGAACCCACTCAGAGGAGCCTCAGAATTAGGGTCTGGCAGTCTGATTCTGAGAGGTTACAGTTCTATTTTTGTAACACAAGGTGTCGTGATGGGTTGGAATTGACTCGATAGTGCCTATTTTTTGGTCAAGGTTCATTGTAGCTCTATTACCTGAGTTCTTTCATGTTTGAGAATGTGTGTTACCTTTATATTTGAATGGCAAATTGACCGAGAGTAATGTAGTATTCTTAGACTTCTTTTCTCTTGAACTTTGTGCATATGATTTATTTTTTTTCTGGTTTTTCATTCTGCTGTGAGGTAGTCTAAACCAAAAAAAAAAAAAAACCCCATTGCTATCGAGTTGATTCCAACTCATATGACTCTATGGGACAGAGCAGAACTGCCCCACAGGGTTTCCAAGGAGCGTCTGGTGATTAGACAGTTTGGTTACCAGCCGTAGCTCTTAACCTCTACACCACCAGGGCTTCTAAGTAGTCTAAAGGCCACCATGATTTTTATGTGTCACCCTTTTTCCTGACTGAGTGCTTAAAGAATTTTTTTCTTAATTCTTGACATTCAGTAACTTGACCAGGATTGTGTTTCAGTGTCAATAATTCATCAATTTCTAAAACAGGGTTCTCTTCCCGTCCACAAAGTTCTTTCTTCTTTCCAGAGAAATTTCTGCTATTGTATCTTTGAATTGCTTTTCTGTTCCATTTGACTTTCTCTTGCTGAGAAACTATTTTCTATAAGTTGGCTCTTCTTTGTACAATATATTTACTTAGTGTTGCTTTGGCCTTTTTTTTTTTTTGGTAATTTTTTATTTTGATATAGTTTCAAACTTAACAAAAAATTTGCAACAGTACTGTAAGGAACTCCTGTATACCCTTTATTAAGTTTACCACTTATCTTTTGCCTCCTTTGCTTTTCATTTCTTCTCTCTTCATTCTCTCTTTCTGTTTCTCCATATACACAATGTTTTTTGTTTTCTTCTGAACCATTTGAGAAGATGTTAGAAACATCACGTTCCTTTACCAACAAATAGTAAATTTTTGGCGTGTTTCCCAAGAACAAGGACATTCTCCTACATGACCACAGTAAAATGATCTAAATCAGGAAATTTAATGTTGATAGAATACGATCATCTAATCCACTGCCCATAATTAATTTTCTTCAATTGTCCCAATAATGACCGTTACGGATTTTTTTTTTCTGATCTAGGATCCAGTCCAGGAACAGGTGACCATTTAATTTTTTCCCTTAGTTTTGTCATCTCCCTTTTGATTTTTGACATTTTGTATTTTATCTGTAAGATTAATTTTTACACTTTTTGAGAAGTTTGTTTGTATTATTTCTTTAGTACTCAAAGGCCTTGTGGGCAAATTTCCTGTGGTCCTGATCTATCTTTTCTACCAGGTTGGTCTTTTATATAGTTGTTCTTTGCCATGCTACGGATTCTTGAATATAGTTTTTTGTATAACTAGTTGCCGTGTAATTTCTTTGTATCTTATTTGGTCATGTTTGTTGTGGGTGGCTTTGCTTATATGTTCTGTCTTTTTTGAGGTAGTGAGACTTTACTGAGATCTGATAGTCTATTCTTTGGAGGTTCTATTTGTGGGTTGGGTATTGGATGGATTTCTGTACACCAGGCTCAGAGGGATGGGGAGGGGAAGATGAAGGAGTTGGGAGTACAGTCAGCTCATTTGGAGGATATGAGCTTTTTTGTCTTTTACTAGATTTTATTAAATGCCAAACTTTATTTGATTTGATTTCAAGTGTGTTTTGTCCCTTTAGGGACACCTGCAGATTTGCAATTTTCTGTCCTCTTTTGTCTTGTGGTAGGTATTTTCCCCTTGCTTTTCTCCAAATAGGGGTGGTGTTAGTGAGACATCTCAGTATTTTTTTTTTTTTTCTTTACCTTTTCTATTTCTATTCTGGTGTATGTGTGTGTATTTTGTGGGGGGATGGATAGGGTCACTATATGGTCACTATGAGTGAGAATCAACTCAATGGCAACAGGTTTGGTTTTGAGTTTTTGGATGTACACCAGTAATACCCAGCCACATCTGAATGAGTCTTGTGTTTATTTCTTTGTTTGCCCCTTTTCAAAGTTTATTATGTCTCTTTCTTGTATCTCTTCTTTTGTTTTAGTTCCACTTTAGTTCCAATTATCATTTTAATTTTATTTTTATCAGGAGCTAGGGGAGTAGTGAGCCATCATTCTGAATTACTAACAGTCATAAGTCTCTTTGAAGATAATTATACATTAAAAGACAATACTAACATGAAGTATGCCAGGTCTGAACTGGATCTAAAAGGATAGCCAAAATCACACCAAGCCAGTTTCCAAAGAGTCAGTTCCAACTCTTGGTGACCTCATGTGTGTCACAGTAGAACTGCACTCCATAGGGTTTTCAATCACTGTGATCTTTTGGAAGTAGATTGCCAGACCTTTCTTCTAAAGTGCCTTGGGGTAGATTTGAACCACCAACCTTTCCATTAGTAAAAAACCCAAAAAACCAAGCCTGTTGCAGTCAAGTTGATTCTGACTCATGATGACCCCATGTGTTGCAGAGTAGAACTCTGCTCCATAGGGCTTTCAGTGGCTGTAAACTTACGGAAAGAAGCCTTGGTTGCCCAACAGTTAAGCACTTGGCTGCTAACCAAAAGGTTGGTGGTTCAAACCCACCCAGTGGCTCTATGGGAAAAAGACCTGGCAATCTGCATCCATAAAGATTACAGCCTAGGAAACCCTATGGGGCAGTTCTACTCTGTCACGGGGGGTTGCTATGAGTCAGAATCAACTCGATGACACTCAACAACAATAACAACAACCTTAAGGAAGTAGGTTGCCAGTTCTTTCTTGTGCAGTGCTGCTGGGTGGATTTGAACTGCTATCCTTTTTGTTAGTAGACAAGCGCTTGTTCATTTGTACCACTCACGGACTCCAGAAGCAGAACCATTTTTTTTAATCAGAAAATAAGAGTTTCTTTTTTGATAAATTGATAATTTCCATTGTTTTCAAATAAAATATGGTAGTTTACAAAGCAGTGGTCTTTTTTCCACTCCAAATTTTCCATTTTCTTTATCACTTTGTGTTTGTATATGCTTCACTTTTTTCCCATGTCACTCGCTTTTTCATATGCTGATATCAGTATTTTAACATGAACACAAAGCATGTCATATATGAAAGTAAGCATGCACTGCGTAGCCTGTGAACTGCAAGGTCTTTTCTGATGGCCCAGCTGCAGTACATAGCCACTTCCATCTGCTTGACCCAGGAATGGCTTTCTTTCTGTTTAGATAGGTTGGCTTTAGATGAGTGCACAGCTTTTGGAAGGACTTACCTGACAGTCAGTGAGGTGACAGATGCTATGGTGAAATCAGATACAATTCCAGAAAATTCACTAATTCTGCATAGGACATTTTTAGTCTGTTTAGCATCAATGGGCAGAAACATTCCACCCATATTTCACTACTCACACTGCAGTCAGGAAAAACTCCTCAGGGGTTTGGCCTCACACAGGCACAGTCACACACTGGAGACTCTTATACAAATGTAAATGTGTTCACTTTCCTGTGAAAGCTGCTTTTTTGTGAGTAGCTACCCTTCTGACTTGTTTTCAGTTAGCTCTAAAAAAAAAAAAAATTTCCTTTTTCTCAGTTCTATTGGAAACAGCTGTGCCAAGGAGCTGGGGAAGAAAGGACAGAAAATAACTATATTAAGTCAAGCTGTCCCTGTTTCTCCTTTGATTTAGACAGCAGGAAGGAGCTGGGGGGCGGGGGGCAGCGGTGGGCAGGGAGTGAAGGTTGCAGATACAACTTCCTGCTCAATCCGGAATGAGATGGTTGAGAGCCCAGGCTCAGTGGTCAGGTGGACTTACTAGTCCGTCACCTTGGGCAAATTATTTTCCTCATCCCTCTTTCATCAGATTATATATAAGAAACATGAGTATATTAATAGGATTGTTCTCATAAAATTGATGATTTTATGATGTTACTTACATGAAATATTACATTTATGAAAATCTCTCTCTCCCTTTATTCACACACACTTAACAGAGCCTAAAACCTGTTGCCTTCTAGCTGATTCCTACTCATAGTGATCCTATACGACACAGTAGAACTGACCCATTGGGGTTTCAAGGCTGTAATATTTACAGAGCAGATAGCCACATCTTTCTCCCGTGGAATGGCTGGTGGTTTTGAACAGCCGACCTTTTGACTAGCAGCCAAGCCCTTTACCACTGCGCCACCAGGGCTCCATATAAGCCCCCAGGGAGTTAACTAGACCAAGTAACTGAAGAGGGTACTTTTTCCTGAACAAAAAAAAGAATAAAATTCTACCTAATGCTAGCAGATGTAGTCAGACTGTCTGTGAAGTAAAACAGTGAGGCAGTGGCTTCCTGAATAATCAGATCCTCTGTTCACAGGTTGACCATCAAGTAATGTAAACTGTGAAAAGACTATTCTAACTGGGATGTATAGTGAGCAAATTAACTAAATAACCCTTGTAAAGACAGCCAGGCTACAGTGGGCTGGAATGGCACTCTTTTTGCTTTAGGGCTCTTTTGAGTTGCAGGGGAAAAAAAAAAAAATGCAGGCTACAAATAAGTGAAGGGCAAGGCAACATATTAAAAAGCCATCTGATATAAGGAATATGAAATCATTCCATCAGTAATAATAATTCTTAGTTGTTTTTATATGTAATGCTACCTCATTTGATCTGAATAGCTACTCTGTGAGGTAGGTAGAGCAGGTGCCAGTCTTAATCTCCACTTTTTGGATACAGTTTTGCCTCCGTGCTCATTTGTCTTGCCACCATATCACAATGCTGCTTAAATAATTTGAAAATCTTCCAGCCAATACTGTCACCATTTAAGAGGGAGAAAGTGTGGGCAGAGTGAAGGTAAGGGGAAGAATGCATGGAGTGAATGAGAAAAGGAGGGATAAACAAGGTAAAACAGACTGGAACAGGGGAAGAGAAATGAGAGGAGGAAAACAAGGAGGCAGAATGGGCTGGGAATGGGGCTCATAGACTCTAGGGCGAGTGATCTGTTTGTCAAAGCCTCCTAAACATTTGCCATGTAAATATGTAGCTATGGTAGATAAAAAATAAAAAATTGTCCTTTAGAATTTTTCTTGCTTGCTTCTTATTGTAGAATACCCTGTCTGCTTTGTTTCCATTCTCTGAAGCTTTTACAGGTTTCTTTGTTCCTTTTTCCTTTTCTTCCTTCCTATTATTCAAATGGAGGTCCCTGGGTGGCACAAATGGTTAATGGCCCACTAATAGCAAGACTGGAGGTACAGACTCACTCGGGTACCTCGGAGACAGGCACGGTAATCTGCTTCCTAAGGTCACAATTTTGAAAACCGTATGGAACAGTGTACTCTTCACACATGGAGTCACCATGAGTCGAAATCTACTCAACATTAACAACAACAGTATTCATACAAATGTTTATTCCCTGTGGAATACAGTTTTATGCATGTGTTTTAAATGGCTTGAATTTTAGAAATACACGTTAGAACTGTATGTTTAATGAGTTTTTTCTCCTTTTCCTTGTTTATTATTGCATTTAAGAGATACCTCCATGATCAGAGAGCATGTACTTTTCACTCCTGGGAGAGAATCGTATTACCTACAATCCATTGCACAACAATCATCTGTTTTGACAGTTATAAAGTAAAATTTTCAATAAAAATGCCAATTCAATCTTACCTGACCTTGTAGCACAAAAATCAGGCGATTTGGGTTTCTGTTCAATTGACCTTTTAGGTTCAACACTAACTTACAATAATGTTTTTGTAAGCAGTTTTATTTTTCTCTGTTTTTTGTTTTTCCTTTACCTAAAATCGAATAATGTCACATTTGCTTCTGTTAACTTCACAGGACATTCTGAAATATGTGTTTTAGAATGAATGATTAATTCTACAAATATAGGCTCATTCTAGTTCTACTATCTCAATTAGCTCTATTCTGGTACAGTTAGAATTCAGTTTGACTACCTCTCCTGGTGGTATTTTTTAAATCTAAGAATGACTATGGGGTTGTAATACTGTAATTCCACCAATTCCAAGTTCTGAAATTTATCTGCTTTCCCATGAGCAGCATTCCCTATCACTGGGGCACGTAAGTGTACTTTGGATACCTGTCTTCCTTCATCTCATGAAAAAATAGGACAAGAAATGGTAGCCTCAAATTAGAGAATTAGATTCTTGAATAGAACAATTTACAATACAGGCAAACTAAAAAAACTTAGGTCTAGTTCTAGCTCTTCTATCATGTGGCTGTGTGACTTTAGACAGGTTTTCAGTTCTCTGTGGGGCCTTAGTTTCCTATCTCTAACAAGAAGCACACCCACTCCTCGCTTATCAATATGGTTAGATTCCAAAGACCAGGTCGTTATGCAAAATCAGTGTTAGGTGAAAATGGAAGATGATCACATCAGATCACAAAATAGAACTGGGTTTTGGGTTTTTATATTAGCACATCACTGCCAATTACATCATTATGTAAGTGCCAAATTACATCATTATGTAACTGCCAAACCACTGAGAATCATGGCCTAGCCGAGTTGCCACATAACCTTAACCATCAAAGTCAGCATTATTCTCGCCTCGCACCTCAACGTTCGCTACTGCCGGATATATGTATTTAATGTGCAAAAGAGTCAGATAGTAGATTTTATGCTATTATCGTAAATGTGAAATGTCAGATAATAAGTTAGTTAATAAGTGAGGAGAAGGTGTAGTCAGATGGCTTAAAAAATTTGGACTGAGAAGTTTATTTTTTTTAATTAATCTTGTATAGACCCCCAATATTTAAACTAGATTAAGTAAAGCTGTCCTGATTGCTTTGGGGACAGTAGGAGCTGGAACCTCATCCCTAAAACCAGTTCCCATAGAGTCAATTCTGACTCATGGTGACCCCATGTGTGTCAAAGTAGAACTGTGCTCTTTTAATGACTGATTCTTCCAAAATAGTCACCAGGCCTTTCTTCTGAGGGAACTCAAAGTGGACTTGAACCTCCAACCTTCCAGGTAGTAGCTGAGCCCATTGACTATTTGTACCCCTTAATTCATCCATTTATCATAATTTGAAAGTCGTTGTGTTACACAATTTTAAGGCCATTGCTAGCTCTAAGGTGTATTGAGGTCTGTATTTCAGCTGGAACAGTCTAAGTTACTTTCAGTAGAGGAATCTCTGCTTGCTCAAAAACTTCAAGCTGATACTAACCACCCACCTTCCCACAAAAAAGTCTGTTCAGTCAAATGTAGGCTATATGTAGTTTAGTGTTTAGTCCTCTAACCAGGCGGATGTTTACTTGACAATTTCGTGAGAATTTCATATGAATATTGTGGATGGCTCTTACAACTTCATCAACGACAAAGAACACATTACAGCATTTCTAATGCAGTAATCATATTTATTTCTATGTTCTTACCTAGTTGAAAACCCTGGTGGTGTAGTGGTTAAGTGCTACGGCTGCTACCCAAGAGGTCGACAGTTTGAATCCACCAGGCACTCCTTGGAAACTCTATGGAGCAGTTCTACTCTGTCCTGTAGGGTCGCTATGAGTCGGAATCCACTCGACGGCAGTGGGTTTGGTTTTTGTTTTTTTAGTAGTCTGAATCATAGGCCAGCTTCATGAAAGGGAGATTTAAGACTTCTCCCCTTTCAAACACAAATGGTTATTATCTATGCAAACTAAAGCAAGGAAGCAAAGAAAGGAAGGACAGCTTTGCCGAAGGTAACCTTTTGCCTCAGACTGTGTGGGGGTAAAGCTTTTATTTCTAGAGAAAAAAAGAAATAACGAGATGTTTAACATGCAGGCAAGTTGAGGAGTTGCATAATATTCTAATTTTAAAAAGGATCACTTGTTTTCTTTGAAATTTGGTAATCTCAGGACATTTGATACATTTTTAAAGTATATATTCAAAAATCAATATGATTAAGGTGACTTGGTACCTAGGCCCAAATTTGCCATTTCAGATCAAACTTACCCTACCCTCTGCTCACCCCACAAACAGCAGCACAGAAAATTGAGAGACAATTAAAAGTCTGTACTGACACTCTTTGCACTGCCTCTAGCTTATTCGGGGTAAAGTTCCAGCACCATATGCTGTGCATTTGTTTATTGAATTTATGTGTTGACAATGCATGAAATAAAATATTTCAGGTCCTTCAGAAAAATTTTACAGCCTAACCTCAGAAGGGTTACCAGCCTTCAGCAGCCATTCGCAGAATACAAGCGAGATTACCATGGATTTTTTTAAGACCTCATGCTCAGGGGACCCCTGTGGAGTTGAAGAACAGAGGTAGGTTAAGTCTGGCTGCATAGGCTAAAAATAGCACAGAGTAAAATTTTTGACAAGCACATCTAGTTACCCTTACTATATGTCTTAGTTATCTAGTGCTGCTATAACAGAAATACCACAAGTAGATGGCTTTAACAAACAAATTTATTTTCTTACAGTTTAGGAGGCTGGAAGTCCGAATTCAGAGTGCAAGCTATAGGGGAAGGCTTTCTGTCTCTGTGGGCTCTGGAGGAAGGGCCTTGTCTCTTTGAGGTTCTGCTCCTGGGTGATCTTCATGTGGCTTGGCATGTGTCTTCTGCCACCTCAGCTTCTTAGCTTGATTGTTTAGTATCTTTTATATCTCAAAAAAGATTGACTCAAGATACACCCTATGCTAACCTTATCTCATTAACATAACAAAGATAACCATTCTCAAATGGGATTATAACCACAGGCATAGAGGTTAGGATTTACAATGTTTTGGGGGACACAGTTCAATCCATAAAAATATGTAAAGAAAAAATTGCCCTAAAGTGTGTACTTTATGTGACCATTCTTTGTAAAATGTTTGATTTCTTTTCTTACCTCTTAGCAGGATTAAGTAAAAGGTTTATGAAGTTGCTACTTTAACTTGAAGAGATAGTGCTGCTGTATAATGCATATCAGAAAAGCGAAAAGACATTTGCAATTGAATAATCCTTCCTCATTTCTTCTCATAATGAAAGATGATTGCATTACTTGAATTAATTAACCTAATAAATTTCAATGCTTTTCATTAATAGAATTATACCCAATGTGAATACAGTTTTTAAAACAGAATACTAAAAAGTTTCTTTCTTGAAATTGAGTCTAGATTGTTAATAACAGCATATTTTAATTTATATCACTTCTTCAGTGACCAGTTTATGAGGTATATAAGTTATACCACAAAATGCTTCAGAAAAGTAGTCTATTGTTTTTGTTTAGTATTGACAACCAAAATTCCTTAGAAAGGAAGAGGGCTCCTTCTAGAAAGATAAGATTAAATGTCAAAGTAAAAATCCCTTGAATTGTGAATCCCTTTTATTGCTTCGAAGTCTCATATTGCAGTAAAAGCAAATTTGTTACTGTCTTTCTGAAGGAGAAAATCATTTAGACTTAATTCTTGGATTTTTGCATTTATAACTCCACTTAAATAAAAAACAAAACAAACCAAAAACCAAAAAAAAAAAAAAAAAAAACCAAGGGGCCAATATAAAGTTGCCAATTGTTTTTTCCTAAGAGTGTCCTTAAAAAAACTAAACCTACCACTTACTTTCACCACCGTTTTGTAGAAGAAAATACATTTAACACTAAAAACTTCAGAAGAACATACAGAATAAAACACAACCCTTTCACATTACAAATGCCGTGAAAAAATCACCACCATGTTATTATTTTGTCTTCTCTTTTTGGACCAGTAAAAACTTTACCACACTTAGACTTGAACTGGTCCACAGACCAGAGTTTAGAACTGCTGGTTTAGGCTTTGTTGTGCATAAAACACAATCCAAACAACAGTTTTCTCCAGCACAGGGTGAACTATTTTACATAATTTAGTGGCATACATGGGCAGAAAATCTAGATAATTTAGAACCAAAAAATCTGAACGATATGGGCTCCTCTCTGCCCCCCCCCACTCGTCTTCCCAAACCTCAGACATCTACATGCTAGAGTTTCCACCTATCCTGACCCCCCAAAGTAAGAAAAAAAGCAACAAAGTAAAATAACTATAACTGCTGTCATTAATTTTGGCTTTGGCATGTCTTGACTGGCTATCCACATAGTCCTAATTTACTGTACACAAAAGAGGAGATTTATCTGACAATCTATTCATTGGGATTCTATTAACCAGCCAAAGCAATGATGAGTGTTCTTGATGATGACCCTGAGGCTTTGCAAGTTTCTGAAGTATCTTCTGAATCACCAATGAAAGATACAACTAGAGACCATAAAAATCTTCTCCTTGGTCCCACTGTGGCTTTATTTCTTGGGGGAGAGTAAGAACATGAGAATTTTTCATTAAAAGGAGGTATGAGGCACACTGAAAATTATGGCCCCAGTCTGACACAGCCCCCTCGCATCTGCCTGCCTCCAATGACTTCAATGAATGTCCTATTGATCAAAAGATAAATGAAGAGTCGAAACTTGGTTCTGTATATTGTGTATTGATCTTTTAATGTATTTCCAGTTCTTCTGGGAAAGATACGGAAATTCCATCCTGGCTGACGCTTTCAGAGAGCAGTACAGATGAGGATGAAGAGGATTTTCTTGACAAGCAACATGTCATCACACTACCATGGTCAAATAATACTTAATCATCATTTGTTCATTCTTTTCCATTTGTACCTGTCTAGGTGCTGGAGATTTTGATTATTAATGTCTCTGATATTTCAAAGCTTACAGACTAATAAAAGTTAGCAAAATTATGAGCTTAAAAGCTTTTTCTTCAAATGATATATGTCAAGCACAAATCTATATTACAGATCATATTAGTAAAATTTGGTGAACTGTAAGAATTGATGGTTGTAATTATGTCTATAGAACCTATGAAGAATGTGATTACATTTTAAGTAATGTTTGATTGTTAAATAATGTTTTAAATAATGATGTCATCAACAAGAACTTACATTTGACTGCCAAGTCACACTTGTTCGTATCATCATTTGAACCTGGAACCCAGTTTTTACTTTGGTAATTACAGGGAGTTTGTGTTGTTGTTGTTTGTGTGTTTCTGAGGTTTATAGAAGTTCTGGTAGCTTCAAAAGTTGCTGCTAGAAGAAAAAAAAAAAACACTGAAGTAAAAATGGGCATTATACTTGTCATTCTCTGTTCTGGTAACATAGAAAAGATGCCCAAACAGCTTATTTTGGAGAGGTCAGTTTGAAGGATTATTGTGATACTTAAAGGAAATAATTAATGCAGATGGAGTGTTTTGCCAGTCTTGGGTAGCAGTGGTGATAATGTACTGGTAGGGTGTGTGTGCTGAGGTTGGTGCGTGTGTCAGGTTTCCATGATCTTATAATTCAAGAGCTTAAGAGCAGGACAAGACATGGGGAGAATAGTTTTATAGTTGTCACTTTGTGACATTTTAGGACCTTTTCTCTTTTTTGTTGTTCGTTGACTTCTCAAAGAGATGTCCTTGCAGGTTGGCTCTGCCCTCACCACTACATAGCCATGCCTTGACTCTTTTGTCTTCTATTCTCTGTGATTCTGGGTTGTAATTCCTTGTACGAAACTGATGGTTGTTTAGTGTAAATTTATCTTTGATACTTTTTCCATGTCACCAATACAGTATACTGACATTTACACGCATCGTCACCTGACAGGCTAGGAAATGACGATGATGAGACCTACGGCATTTCTATGTCTTTTAATATATAAATGTTGTTTATTTAAACTGATTAACACAAGTGAACATTAAGCAATCAGCAAAGCGAATCACTTTCAGAATAAAGTATTTCAAAAGAAATAAACATCTTAAAAAGAGAGTGACTCCTCAGTCATTTTTACTGTCCCCTTAGGACTTCTTCTACCACAATTCCATAAAGAGACAGTGATAAAAAAAAAAAAAAAAAAAAGATAAGCCACCCTTTAATCTTCACCATTTGTGTCAAAAGCTCTCCTGGCCTCTTGTCCTGAGGCTGCTAGCTCTCTGAATTTTAGTACCTATAGTTAAATGGGAGTTAAGTGGGGGATTGACTGCACATCTGTTAAAGTAAGAAAAGATGTTATTTTTTCCTTTCAAAACATCTAATCAGCCTTAAAGGTTCTTGACTCTTTCTGCCCTCATTTGCTCTAAGGTGTCTTCCTTTTCCATTCTGATGAAGCTAATGGTTCCTGTGAGTGCAATTTATAAAACTCCTGGATTTTTCTCAAAGTGTAAGAAAGTGTTGTCCTATCCCTGCTAGGAAAGGAGTGGACCCCTATTATTCCTACATTTACTCAGCCATAGCTTCAGTCTTTTATGGACTAGCTCAGAAAAAGAGTTTGTAAGATGTCATTACCCTTTACAGTATAAGAATTTTGAAATGAAAATTAATCTGACAATTGCCATCAGTATATTTTTTGCCAAAATATGCCACTAGGTGTCACTGACTTTGTCACTGAATTTCCAATGTGACCTTGAAATTAAACGTGAGGGGCCTCTGTGAATTGTAGAGCAGGCCCCCTTCTGCCTTTATTTGCTTCCCATAACCACGTATTCAGAAAAGTTCCTTAATTCCACTGCCATTAGTCTAATGAGAAAATAAAAACTAAGTAAGATTAGAGCCTTTGCCCGAAGCAGCTTCAATGTGTTCTTTCATTTTGAAGCTTAAGTGTAAAATCCCTGTTAACGGCCTGCACCTAGTTCTGACTGCGGAATTGAGAGAGCTACAGATATGCCAGAGGAACCCCAGCCACTTGGTTTCACACACATGTTGGAATCTGGTAATTTTACCCAGACTTGCTAGGGCTGTAATAAACCAAACCAAAAACCAAACCCAGTGCCGTCAAGTCAATTCCGACTCATATGAGGGCTGTAATAGCCTTATGAAATACTGTAATTTTATAGCTCTGGATATACACACGATGGAAACAGATTGGCATTGCATTGCATTTGACAGTTTTAATCTGTTGTTTAATGTTTGTTGAAGTCATTTCACATCTCGTGCACTCTGAAGGTATCACACAATGCAGGCCAGTGTTGTCTACTACCCTTTGGATCACTTAACACTGAGCCTTATACATGACAGGTGCGTGGAAAATATTCCTTAAGTAAATATTACAAAATGGCTTTGTCCCTGTAATAGAGCACTCATATATTTTAAGTAATACCTTAATTCAGAAAAGGAGTCCACCCTGACCTTATGATTCAGTTGTTGGACAGACCTTGAGTGAGGTACATCTCATCCTGGTTTTGGCCACAGGCTGTTTCTCATCTGAGGTCTCGAAAGTACCTTCCCAAAGACTTCTTTAATCTCAACCTAAATTAATTTCCCTTGTCCCTTTTTCTTTATTTTTTTTCTCATGGCATCCTGCTTTATACTTCACAGAACTTATTAATATTTATGTGTTTGTTTAAGGTGTGTCTCCCCAACTAGATTATGAATTTCACTAGGACATGAATTATGTCCATTTTGCCCACCAGTATACACTCAGTCCTTAGCGTATGCCTAGCTCTGACTGGGTGGTCATTAGTAAATGAATGAATGAATGAATGAATGAATGTACAACATCCAGTTGATAAACCATCTCAGTCCTTGACTTTTCTCCAGGGAGACAACATGATATATGTAGTGGGAGAAACACTGCCTTTATTCTTAGGAACCAGGTCACACTATCTACTAGCTGAAAGATCACATATTTCAATGTGTTCCTTTATCATAAAATGAAGAAAATTATACCAGCTTTACTTAGCTCAAAAGAATGTGAATAGAAAAACACTTAGGGAACTGGAAAGTGCTCTGTCATGCCTGTTCGCTTCACGTTTCATGATTTCATGCCAAAATCATTGAATATACAGATAGATTAATGGAGGGATTAATTAGTGAATTTAGGATTAAGTTGAGATAATCCACAAAAATCACTTAATCTCAAAAATAGAGAATGCTTTAGCTAGCTGGAGAATTAGACTGAAGGACATATAAAGCTGATGCTGTTGTTGAAGGCTAGATGCCTAAATTTATCTTATTAAATATTTCTGAAACACTGTTCCCTGTGTTTATAGCCTTCTTTCTATCATGTATAAATTCAAAGTTCTTAAATATTAAAATTGTACCAGCACTTTACAAAAACCCTGTGCCTCATACTTCCAGAGAGGGAAAATTAAAAAAAAAAAAAAAAATTATACCTCCCCAAATCTGTTTTTATAAGATATTGTTTCATCATAATTTTTATCCCTGGTTATTTATTACCAGCCACGTTTGCATAAAAACAATCTTTATTTCCTCTGAGTTCATCTGTGCCTGTAGTTTATCCCCCACCTAAAGTCATAATTCTTTGTTAGTGACACTCTGATTGTTTGCTGGGTAAGTGATTATGATGTTGCAAACAGGATTATGACTTTAGCTGAGGAATAACCAGCAGGCATAGATGAGCTCTAAGGAAATAAAAATCCTCCTCTTTTAATGCAAATGTCTTCTATAGTTAAGGAAAAGGAGATATATTCTTAATGCTCTCTATAAGGTGACAGTTATGTTTAAAATGGAAAGAATTAATTGATTGATGGAGTTATCTTGTGTTTCTTTTTTTCCAGTACGTATACTACACAATAACAGATAGAAGCATATTTCTAAAAGGGCTTTCTATAGCCTTTTACTTCTTCCAAAAGGAAGCAATGTGTGTATTGTTTTCTATCCAGAAAAGAAAAATATACATTATCTTAGATAAGAATGTTATAAAGCTTTTCAAGTTGCGGGTGGGGTGGGGCTGGTGAGCTTTCCCTCTATTTTACAAATGACTAAACCTTATATATTCAACATAAGTATGGGATGACTGTTTTAGGGCACTTTTTATATAATTTTACATTTTTAAAGTAATTGTCATTTTCTAAAATAGAATAACAGTTTGTTATCCATTCAAATGATGACAGTGTCCTGTACTTAAAAATAGCCTCCTACACCAGAGCCCTGGAAGAATATCTTGTGGGTTAGGCTATTGCATCAGTTAGGATTTGGTTTAATTTTGTATAACAGGAAGTGCCAAGTAACAGTGCAATAAAATATAAGTTTATTTCTCTTGTATATACATTGAGATTGAGAGTAGCAGTCAAGAGCTGGTACGGCAACTACATCTTTGAAAGTTACTTCCACCATCAAGGTCAACCTCATCTTCCAAGATGGCCGTAGATATCTTGTTCTTGTTATGGGCTGATTTAGTCGACTCTGACTCATAGCCCTGTATTACAGAGTGGAGCTACCTCATAGAGTTTTTTAGGCTGTAATCTTTTATGGGAACAGATCACCAGGCCTTCTCTCCATGGAGCTGCTAATGGGTTCAAAATGCTGGCCTTTCAGTTAGCAGCTGAGTGCTTAACCATCGTGCCACTAGGGCTCCTTTGTAGATATTTTACAGTCACAATTTGAGTTCCAGGCATCCAGATGGGGGAAGTGGGAAAAGCAAAAGAGGCACACCTCTAGCCGAGCAAGCTCCCTTTAAACCAGTGTTCCTGGAAGTGTCACACAACACTTCTGCTTGCATCTTATTGGCCAGAACTTAGCCAAGTCTAAATGTAAGGCCATCTGGAAATGTAGTCAATTAAGTAGGCACACTGCTGTTCAGGCTAAATTTGGGGGTGTGTTACTAAGGAAGACAAGGAGAGTAAACACGCAGGCAACTGGCGTCTCTATTACAGCCTCTAATGTTACCCTCATTACTAATCTACAGCAGTTTGTTTTCAGGATATATGAATTTTGTAGTGATTTGAAATATATGGTAGAAACCAACCTTTTGAGATTTAAAGAAGCCAAAAATGAGGCACCACTAATGTTAAATTACTCATTTCTTATATAAACCATACCTTTTTTTTCAGTCTGAAAGGCAAACTTTATTTATACAAACAGGGACCTCATCATTATTCAGCTTCAAGTTTTCACCTTAGGACTTCTTGAAACACATTCCAAATCTCTTTAAAGTTCAGTCCTTGGGCTGGTGCCCAAATCCAATCTACTTTGGCAATGACTTAAATGCACTGTGTTAAGAGTACTGTGATAAGAAATAAATGTTCCAAATATTAGGATATTTTAAAATCTATGATGTTTGAAATTTTCAGAAGAATACACACAGAACAAATATATAAGTTTTTTCCTATAAAACCATTACTGTCGAATCGATTCTGACTCATAGCAATCCTATGAGACAGTAGAACTGCCCCACAGGGTTTCTAAGTAGAGGCTGGTGGGTTCGAACAGCTGACCTTTTAGTTAGCAGCCTGAGTTCTTAAACACTGTGCCACCAGGTTAAATCCTTTAGAGTCCCTATATAAAATGAGAGATTAGTTGCTTTCAAACTGAGTTGTGGGGACCCTAGTGGTTTCCTGATTTGTGTGAGGAGTATAAAGGGGGACTTAGTTTGTCAGGAAAGCATCTATACTGTGACATTTTATATATATATAAAGCAGTTCTTTGTTAGAATAAGAAAAGAATTATGCCACAAAAAAATATGTATGTATATGTCTGTGTCCTAGAGCCCCAGAAGATCTCTGGATACCCTTTTTGGGATGATATTCTGGGATTTATGTTGTCACATAATTGTTAAGATACATGGCCAAATTACATCTCTTTGCTGTAGAACCAGATTCTGGAGAGTACTAGAGAGGAGAGGTCCTCCTTCTCATTTCAAGAATTACCTAACTGTCTATGTAAATTGCTAACTGACTTCTAGTTAGATATTTTTTTCTTCAAGTATAGAACTATTCAAGGTACTAAAAGTAAAGAGGGTTTACTGCAGTGAGAAGTGAAGTTGTGTGGAAATCCAAGAACAGGAACCATGAAAGAGCTGGCCTCATGAGACTGAAGGGACTGTTGTGGCTCCTGCTTCTCTTAGATCTCTACCTCTTATATTTCCCTACTGACTGGCTTCTTTTGCTCACTGATATTTTCTTCTCTTGCTCAAGATTTAATTTATTATGGATAACTGAGTTTACCTCAGCTCTAATTAGACAGCTAACTGCCTCAGCCCTCTGGATTGGTTTTTCAATTCTAAACCCAGAAGGAGAAATGGCCTAGCTTGTATTTTCATGGCAGACAACATGGTAGCCTAAGGATGGCCCAGGGCTGGATCAGGCCAAGGCATTGGTGAAGGAGGAATCAGAGAGAAAGAAGGATAATTTATGTTATAAAACGTGGCCTGTGCATATCAGTAGGCCTGAGGCTATGATGTGAAGAAGTTTTTAAAAAGTGAAGTGGGGCTGGTATTCATGGGCATCCCTGAAAAACTCTCAGGGAAGGGACTAAATGTCAAAGACAGAAGGTTTGTAAGGCAGAGATATAAGGGTGGGTGTGAAGAGAGGTACAATAAGGGAAAGGGGCAAGTATGAACCACCCTGACACTATGGTAGCCATGAAGGTGGTACCTCTAGTCTCAAACCAGCATTAATCGAGAGGGTAAGTGTTCTTACTAGAACTCCTGAGGCTGTCCTCACATGCGATTCAGTTGTAAATCTCACTCCATTCTCAAAGAATCATGGTCGGAAATGGGTAACCTGGAGCTTAGTTCTAATTTTGTTCTCTGTGTCTTTACCATGGACAAGATGCTAGATGACACGTCTTCATTTCCAGGACTGATCTTCTTGATGAGCTATGAAGTGAAATATCACACCGAATTCCCCTCTGGGCAAAGTATTCTGTGGTGGTCCCAGCAGACTTTCAAAAGATATTATAAATGTGGCAGGTGTTTTCCCTCAGTTGTCTGGCATACAGGGGCAGATGATTCTGCTGGGAGCTCAAGCCTATCTCTGCAGTTTCCCCTTTATCAGTTTTTGAAATGGCTCCATTTTCTTCTTTATGGAGGAGGAACTAAACCCCAACCAAATGCTTGTGATTAAAATAAGAGATAATGGTAATAGAACTTTTACCAAGATATGTCTCCCCCTGCTAACAAATAAATGCCAAGGTGAAAATGAGCCATTTATCTGCAAATAAACATTGCACTGTGGCTGAATGGTTCATTTTCCAAGCTTGAAATGATTATACTTTGACAGCATCACTCTTCTCTCAAGATTTTGGGTTTATTATAACATCATTAAAAACACATTTAGTAGGTATTAGTGAAACACACTTCACTGCACTGTTATGGAAAAGACAATTTTGACATAAAGCTAGTCAAAAAAGGAAGCCTCAATTTGATTCTCCATTCTTCTAAAAATATTTCCTATCTTCTTGTGAATTAAAATTTCTGATTCACAGAGACTTTTTTTTATAAATGAAATTTTATTTGCTTTTTCTATAAATAGGAATGATAGGTGACAATCATACCAAATGATGAATTTTTCATTTTATGGTATTTTCTGTTCTAAATGTAGAAATATAAATGTTTCAGTTTTTTATTAGATTTAGAGAAATTATTCTACTTTTTTCTATAACACTGGTCAAAATAAACATGCCTCAGAAACAGAACACTGTTTTTACATTTTTTTTTTTTATGGAATCCCAACTGCACAAAGTTCAAGTCTAGGCTAAATATCTAATTTCTTGCTATGAATACTCTTTGGAATATCAGCCACAGATTTGGTGGGAGCTTTGTCTTAAAGTAGGCAGAATTCCCACCTCTTGCTCAGAATTTCATATTAGGGAGGGGGCAGTATACTGTCTCATCTTCCACTGAAAAACTGATTTTCTTTGAACTCACATTGTCTTTCCTCCCATTTTTTTTTTTTTAGCTCCTTTTTTTTTTTTTTAATTAGTAAAATTCCTCAGAAGAGAAGTCTATACACTACTTCCATTTTGTAACTTCCCACGCTTTCTTTAAACCATTGAAATCAGGATTTTGTTCCCACCATTTGATTGTAATATTATTGTCGAGGTCAGCAATGACCTTCATATTTCTCAGACCCCATCTTGGTCAGCCTCTCAGCAGCATTTGATGTGGTTGACCACTTCATCCTTCTGGAACTATTTTTCATAGGTCCTTGGGAACACCATCCTTTCATGATTTTCTTTTTACCTCATCGATTGTTCCTTCACAGTGTTGTCTGAAATACCTTCTCCTGTTTCCATCTTCTCTCTGAATGTGCATGTGCTCAGGCATACCAACATGTGCTCTCTTATATATCTACACGCTTGAAAGGCAATTTTATCCAACCCCAAATGTATAACCTAAGCCTCATACCTAAACTCCATAAAATTTTACTGACATGCCCAAAACAGAACTGTGGATTTTCCTTCACAAACTGGTTCCTCCTTTGGTCTTTCTCATCTTAAAAATGGCAATGCTAGTCACCCAATTATTTGGGCCAAAGACACTAGGAGTCACCTTTGAATCTTATTTTTTCTTAGAGACCACTATCCATTCTGCAGTAAGCTTTGTTAGCTCTACCTTGAAGATTCTTCTAACTGCTTCTACCACTCCCACCTAATCCAACTCATCCTGCTAACACAACTGTCCCATAGTCTACTTCACAAAACAGCCAGGGTTGTTTTGTAGAAAAGATCACATCCTTCTCCCATCCAGACCCCTCAACTGGCCTCCCACTACAGTCAGAATTAAAGCCAAACTTGTTTCAGTGGCCATCAAAGCCCCACATGGCCTGTCCCCTGCTTACCACTGAGACCTCGTCAACAGCCTCTCTGCCATGTGCTAATCCTGCTCCAAGCATACTGGCTTGCTTGCTGTTGTTTGAACAGCAGATGATATTAGCTCCAGGACCTCTATACTCGCTTTCCCTTCGGCAATATGTTTCCCTTAGAAACTTTCATGGCTCCCCATTCACATTTCTCAGTTCTCACAGAAATCTTCATTTGGCACTATATCTAAAAAAAAAAAAAGATATACTTTATTCCCCTACACATTAATTTTTCTTTCAGTATTATTACAGAGAGCATTTGTTCACTTTTTCTTTTTTTTTTAAACTTGTGGATCTCTTATTAGAACACAGAATTCCTGAAGGAACTGGTTCTCTTGTTCATAACTATGTAAGTCCCCAATGTGTGTCTGGCCCAGAGAAAGTGTTTGCTGAATATAAACTGAATAAATGAATGAATTAATGGACTTTTTTTCCAAAGGTCTGTAAAGAGGGTAGCTGATAGAGCCTTTCTACAATAACTTCATAACATATAAAAAAAAAAAAATTTTTTTTTTTTTTTGTGATACAAGGAGCCCTGGTGGCACAACAGTTAAACTCTTGGCTGCTAACTTGGTGCTTCTAAGCCGTGCAGCAGCTCCATGGATGAAAGGCCTGGCAATCTGCTCCTGTAAACATTACAGCCTAGGAAACCCAGTGGAGCAGTTCTACTCTGTCACATGGGGTTGCTTTCAGTCAAAAATTGACTTAACAGCACCCAACAACAATTGTAAGCATTTTTCATATACCCAACAACAACTCCATAAAGTAGGTGCTATTATTAGTCCCCATTTTACATATGAGGAAACTAAGGCACAAAACGGTTAACATGCCCAAGGATACCAATCTAGTAAGTGGCAAAGATGGATTATAAATATAGGCATTCTGATTCCAGAGTCTGTGCTTACAAATAGGTGCAATATTTCTTTTCCACTTCTTTTTACTCCAGTGAACTTTTAAGATATAATTTTCTAATGATTCGTAGAATATATCTCACCTTTGGGTGATAGGATTGAATTTAGGGTTTTCTAAGTAAAATGTCTGAGTTATAGCTTTATAAACCATAGTTTCATTCTTTAAAAAAAAATTCCCTGAATTTTTTTTAAACCTCTTGCATTGCCTTGAACTTAGTAGATATTCAATAAATATTAGCTGAAAAAATCTGAAACAAAATCTATATATGTGACAATGCTTATACTCAGCATTATAGTTGTTTTTCTTACAAGGTGGAATGTGTGGTTTTGCCAGCAGATGGGTGATGGCTGGTGGGAAGGCTAAAGCTAGAGTGTGGCCTTCTATCTTTGGCTATAGACTCAGGTAACACTTTAATCATCAGATTTCCTAAGTGTGCCTACACAAAAAAACAATTCTGTGAGGTAACTTATTTATATCAATAGTCAGTGTTAGCCACTTAATAAACATTTCTGACAACCCATTATGTGTTCACTGCTGGAAGTGCTCACTCATCTGTGCCAACAAATTTGGAAAACAGCTACCTGGCCAACCAACTAGAAGAGATCCGTATTTGTGTCCATTCCAAAAAAGATGATCCAAGAGAATGTGGAGATTATTGAACAATATCATTAATATCACACATGAGTAAAATTTTGCTGAAGATCATTCAAAAGTAGCTGTAGCAATACATTGACAGGGAACTGACAGAAATTCAAGCCAGGTTTAGATGAGGACGTGGAACCAGGGATATCATTGCTGATGTCAGATGGATGCTGGATGAAAGCAGAGAATACCAGAAAGATGTTTACCTGTGTTTTATTGACTGTGCAAAGGCATTTGACTGTGTGAAACATAACAAATTATGGATACATTGCAAAAAATGGGAATTCCAGAACACTTAATTGTGCTTATGAGGAACCTGTACATAGATCAAGAGTCAGTAATTAGGACAGAACAAGGGGATACTGCATGGTTTAGAATCAGGAAAGTTGTGCATTAGGGTTGTATCCTTTCACCATACTCATTCAATCCTTATGCTAAGCAAATATTTCGAGAAGCTGGACTATATGAAGAAGAACATGGTATTAGGATTTGAGGAAGACTCATTAGCAACTTTGCTTGCTGAAATTGGAGAGGACTTGAAGCACTTACTGATGAAGAAGCCTTCAGTATGGATTACACCTGAATATAAAGAAAACAAAAATCCTCACAACTGGACCAATAAGCAACATCACTATAAACAGAGAAAATATTAAACTTGTCAAGGACTTCATTTTACTTGGATCCACAATCAACACCCATGGAAGCAGCAGTGAAGAAGTCAAAAGACGCATTGCACTGGGTAAATCTACTGCAAAAGACCTTTTTAAAGTGTTAAAAATCAGAAATGTCACCTTGAAGGCTAAGGTGTCTGACCCAAGCCATGATGTTTTCAATCACCTCATATGCATGCCAAAACTGGGTAATGAACAAGGAAGACCTAAGATGAAGTGACACCTTTGAATTATGGTGTTGGTGAATAATATTGAATATACCATGGACTGTCAAAAGAATGAAAAAAATCTATCTTGAAAGAAGTACAGCCAGAATGCTCGTTAGAAGCAAGGGTGGCAAGACTTTGTCTCACATACTTTGGACATGTTATCAGGAGGGACCAGTCTCTGGTGAAGGACATCATGCTTAGCAGAGGGTCAGCGAAAAAGAGGAAAACCCTAAACGAAATGGATTGACACAGTGGCTACAACAATGGGCTCAAACTTAGCAACGACTGTGAGGATGGTGCAGGACCGGACTGCGTTTCATTCTGTTGTACATGGGATCTCTATGAGTCAGAACCTACTCAAGGGTACCTAACAACAGCAGTAATTATGTGCTAGGCCCTGAAGCAGGGTTTGGGGTAGGTAAGGATAAAATACGAATCTTGCCTCAAGGAATTTATGGTCTTACAGAGAGGATAGACTCATAAATAATTGCACTAATGAATGCATAGTAATCTCTGAGATTTGTGTAAGGGAAGCCTTCACAGAAGTGATGTTCACTTTGAGTATTGAGAATGAGTAGGACTTTTGTCATCTTAGTGGAGATAGTGGGGGTGGGGAATGGAAAGCATTTCCAGTAAAACTTAAGTGGAAGAAGAAAACTACGTATAGAGGGCAACACTAGTTTTTTGGGAGGTTCTCATAAGTTAATAATTATTCGACCTTTTATTCAGACATTTTATACACTAAAGATGGAAGACTGAATTTTCATGTGCTAAGGTTTTTTTTTTTTTAAGGTTACCTCAGGAGCCCTGGTTGTGCAATGGTTAAATGCTTGGCTGCTAAACAAAAGGTTGGCAGTTCAAACCCACCCAGAGGCTCTAAAGGAGAAAGACCTGACTATTTGCTCCAGTAAACATTACAGCCTAGAAAACCCCATAGGACAATTCTACTGTGTCACATGGGGTCACTATAAGTCCAAACTGACTCTACAGCACCTAACAACTACAACAAGGTTATCTCAGAGGTCCCTGGTTGATGTTAACAGTTTATACTCTGCTACTAACCAAAAGGTTGGTGATTCAAATCCAGCCAGCAGCACCATGGAAGGAAGACCTGTTGATCTACTTCTGTAAGATTATAGCAATTGAAAACCCTGTGAAGTACAGCTCTAGTCTGACATACATGGTGTCACTGTGAGTAGAAATTGACTCGACAGCAACAAATTAAGTTTAGTTTAAGGTTATCTCAGGGTTTGACATCACTGATCAGTATATTCTTCTAAGTTCTAGAGGTGCGACATATCTCTCAAAAGGAACAAGAAGCCATTCCTCTGAAAAGTAGAAAAGGTCTGTTTTTCAAGTTATACATACAGTAGTGATGTCAGGACGGAAAAAGAGCAAGGGGAACCTCTACTGACTGATACAGGGGACAAACTGAAGGCAGCTACACATGGGAAGTAAGTCATTCAGCACAGTAATGATGCACTTGTTTGCCTTCTTGAATTTACTGGCAAACAATCATCACCATGTACCTCTAAGAAAATGAATGATGGTGTCATGGAATCTCTTAGTTTTTGATTTTGTAGAAGATGAGAAGCATCATCTAAATTGTTAAGATATTTTTCTTCTGCATTGTCACATGTAGCTTAGAATTCAACACAGAGAAAAATATTTTATGTCAGTGCATTTCATAAGATGCTCCATAGGCCATTGGTGGTTCCACAAAGACTCCTTAGGGTGGAGGGCATCAGGAGGAAGTGTTCTCAAGCCCCATCAAAGTTCCGGTCACAGAAACTCTACTTCTATTGCTTCCCTATCATGATTTTGTAAAAGACTTTTTTTTCAGCAAAGGTTTTCTTGCCTAAAATGTTTAAACAGCATGGTTCTAATTCTAAGTCCACCATAGCAAGAACTCAGTTCTACTTATAACTGTTATTTTAATTGAGTTGAATAATACTGTGAATGTGCTAAGTGCAGTATCTCACACTCAGCCTAAGATGGACTCCAGAGCATCTTGTGTTGGAAAGCTCAGATTGACTCAGAAGTTGAGTCATTGAACTGATGATGCACTTTTATCAATTTAAGAAGCACTTTAACTTTCCACTTTTAGTTCTGCTGAAAAGAAGTTTAAGAGGGAACCCTGAGCATGTAAGGTGACTCTACGACCCATTTTCATTCACTCATGGTTGTAGAAAGCTGAACAAATGAGGAAATCTTTAAGTCTTTTCATTTAAGAAATATTCAAAATCAGGATTATTTCTGTGTTTAGAGTGAGCATTAGGAGATATTTTTTGGTGGAACTGGAGAAATCTGGAGCAGTCAGGCTGTACCTATAACACATGCTTCCCTGATTGGGACAGGAACTAAGAGTCAGGGAAGGGACTACCACCCATCTCTAGGCAAGGGAAGTGGTCCAGCTTCACAGGTCACTTGCCAGAATCCCTATCCTATGCCTGGTATTCAGTAAACAGACTAAAATTGAGGCAGGACCACAGCATGGGCAGATCAGGGGTACTGAATAGGGCTCAGGCACTATGGGATACATAGAAACTTGGTCAGAAAACTACAGTGAAGACCATTTCTTAGCATGAGGTCTCTGAAATCTTAGGGAAGGGCTTTCTGAAAAACCTTCAGGGAGTTTTGAATCCTGTAAAATTATAAACTTGCCTGGTTTTGTACTGTGGAAATAGTCCATGGCTTTCTTTAAAGTTTTAAAGGTGTCCGCATATGAAATGAGTTCAGGACTGCTGTGTCCCAAGGTTAGATTGGAAGGTAGAGGAAATCAGGCAAAGTGTAACCCTATATCCTTCTTGAAGGCTGCTCTTTCTAGCCAGAATGGGGGCAATTAACCAAAGGTGCCACCTCCAGGCTCATCAGTGGGGATCTTCATGTTTCCTTTCCGCTGGGCAGTATCTATAGTAGTGCAGGACTTAGATTCACTCCTGTATTCATCAAATGTGTATTTAGCACCTACAGGGTACCAGACATTATGTAGGCATATTCCTTTTACCCCTTTTACCTCTACTGGTACGTAGAGGTACCACTTACATTTTCTGCCTCTGGGATTTCTGGGGAGGCTTTATTTTATTTATTTATTTATTTTACCATTTATAGAATATGCCGATGTCAGGTTGGGGACCTGTGTAACTGCATAAAACAGAAGGTTGAGAAACTGTATGTAGTGCTGTATCCTGGAGGAGTGATTATATAAAAAACAAAATAAAATGAAAAAAAAACTTTTGTCTCTTTGGGTTTCTGTACAGTGAGATAAGACTTGTAAGTATATTTACTGTATGTTGTTGGGAAGGTGTGGGTTTGGGTGCTAGGTAATATTCAAGTGAATAAATTATTTTCAGATGCAACACAGTGTAAGTATGCGTCCTTGATGTACCGTACGAACAATGGTATATACAAGTACCACTTATATTTTTCCCCTTTCAGGCTTCTGAACAATGAGATAAGCCTCGTAAATATACTTACGGTTTCCTGTGTGTTATTGGGAAGGTGCAGTTTTCAGGATTTTGTAATACTAAAGTGAATAACAAAAGGAAGACGCTCCTTTCTTGTCAGGAATAAGCTAGGAGTCAGTAGGGTGCCGAATGATGTCTGGCTCCAACAGGTTGGAAAGCATTTACCTGTCAAGGGAACCAGAAGGCGGTGAGGAGAATGCAGCACTGAGAAGAAGCAGACTCCAACAACAGTTATGTGCAGTCAGTGCAGGGTGCTTGTATGTATTACCCCATGTTTTCAAAAGTTTTAGTTTTTTCTCTACCTCATTCCACCTATTATACCTCCAGAACCTACTGATACATATGTGTGAAAAAAGTACCACATGATATTTATAAAAATTCATATTATATAAGAAAAAGTTACCAATACTCAATGATTCAGCATGCATTCCATTAGTGAAAAAACATTACATCACTAAAAAACTACAAACATAAAATCATTCAATAATGAAGGGTACAGAGAGGGTTCCAGGTTTCATAAACTTACAAATTCAGTGAGGTCGTCCAATTATGAAAAAGATGTCAATAAATTAAGTAGATTAAGTATAGATTGTAGTTAGAGATATACAGGTAATACACAGGGCCCTGTGATTGCTTTAGTTAGGATACCAAAGAACCAAACCAGTTGCCTTCAAATCCATTCTGACTCATGGTGACCCTACGTGTGTGGAGTAGAGTTGTGTTCCATAGGGTTGTCAAGGCTGTGACTTTTTGGAAGCAGATCACCAGGCCTTTCTTCTGAGGTGCTATCACTAGGCCTTTTTTCTGAGGTGCTTCTGGGTGGCTTTAAACTGCCAACATTTCAGTTAGTAGTCGTGTGCTTAGCCATTTATGCTACCCAGGAAAAGACTCCATTAATTAGGATAGACTGAATAATAATACAATAACAAATAACCCCATAAAATCAGTAGTTTAAAGCAACTCCATTACTAGTTGACTTGGGTGTCGCTCCATATCATACTTACTGGGTGATGTGGATTTATGAAGCCTCCCTCACTGAAGCAACGTTTGTTACTGTTAGAGAAGAAAAGAGAATGAAGCAAATCAGACACTGTCTCTTTAAACTCCTGACTATAAGTGGCACATGCCACTTCCATTCTTATTTCTTTGCTCAAAAAATTTTAAGAAATAATAGAAAGGCTATTTAAAATTAGGAGTCAAGAAAGTGTTTTATAAAGAGATGGCATTTACACTCCTATCAGAAGGATAAGAAAAAGCTAGCCATGTGAGTAAGGAAATGGGGGGGAGAGGAATAGAAGGTTCCAGTCAGAACAATACATATGGCCAAGAGTGAGCTTGGAATTTTTTAAGAACCGACAGAAGATTGGTGTGAACCTGAAACTAGTGGCTGAAAATGAGGCTGAAAAAGTAGGCTGACATTTATGCTTTATTTTAAGTGTAATGAGAGACCATTGAGAGGTTTCAACATGACCAAAGTTAGAGTTCAAAATGCTCACTCTTGACTCTGTCAATAATCAACTGTTGTGGGCAAGATTAAGTGGGAAGAATGGTGGGGAGTGTATACTAGTCTAGGTAAGAGATGATGGCTTAGCTGGTTCTACACTGAAATACAGTTGGGCTACTTCGTTTATTTAAGGCTTCGTTTACCTTGGTTAAATCCAAGAAAGGTTGCAGTCATTTCTCTGGATAACCATTTCTGAATGCTGGTAGTCCTGGATTCCCAGTTCTCCCACACAGCTATCTTTAATTCCACTTTTTAGGACACTGAATAGCCCCCAAGAAGCTGTACCTAGAATAAACTCATGCTTTTGCTGCCAATAAACAAGAAGTACCTTAAGTGAGGGAGTTTTTTTCATAGAATCTGGGCCGGGCTAAAACTGTCTTACAGTCTATGTTTTTTCTTTTACTCTAAATAGCAACCTGGTCCCCATTCATTCATTTTTTCATTCATTCATTCATTTTTGTGGTAAATTATGAATGACTTGAATGTTCCAGGCACTATGCTGGACACAAAGAAAAAATAGTTTTCCTTCCTTCAAGGATCTTATGGTATAGAATGTGAGAGAAAGTGTAACAAACAGGTAATGACAAGTATTTCAAGGTTTGATTCAGGGTTCTCAATAGATTCCAATAATTTGAGAAGATTTTATGGTGGCAAATGCTAGGTCTACTCCAGTGGCCCTTACTAGTAAGGTGAAAAACTGCCTCTCCTTTTTTTGGGCCATAAGGGTCTTGGGAGATGACCTTTCTCATAACTAAGTAGATTAACTACACTTTGTTTAATAATCAGGAGAAGGACATCATGTCAATATTTGATTAATCGCAGAAGTCCAAAAAATGCTATAATGGGCATTTTACTAGCCCATAACAGAAAAAGTATTATATCGAGCTCACAGAAGACCTATATCTGTATATATTAAGGATGTGTCCTCATCTGTGCCTAATCATGAAAATTCAGGAAGTCTTTGAAAATCAGCCTCCAAATTATTATTATTTGTTGTGGCTCAGTTCCTTCAACTTATTTTTCACCAATTTCGCCAGGGATGTATGGTTGTGCAGTATGTTCACTAAGCAATACAGTGAGTGTGGGCTAAAATCCACATCATACTGTACTTGACAAGTCACATAACATCCTGAGGGATCTACATCCACCTGTCAAAGGAATATCTTTTTCTAATTCAAAGGTGTTCTATGGGTATTGGTATACTATTCATCTTAATTCAGGCAACAAAAAGAACACTAGGTCTTAGTAATGAAGCACCCCAAAACTCGAACATCCCGTGAAATTCCCAATGTGCTATCTGGATACTCAATCCTCGGAAGAAGATTCTAACTGATGGGACACCCTGTGGCACTTTAGATGACTGTGTTCACATGGGTTTCAAGACTCCCTTGATGGCACTGGTCTTAACTGAACTGGTGGTTTGAGTAGGAAGACACACAGAGGAAAAAAACTTTGAGCCATTCTGATAGTCAAATCAGTCCTGATGATCAGCAGGCTGATTATAGTTCATGCCAGATTTATTACCCATCTGTTTATCACATAGTGAGGTCTTGTTGCTTTTAGGTGCCTTGATGTCGGCTCCAACTCATAGAGACCTTACGTATGACAGAAAAAAACATTACCCAGTCCTGTGCCATCTTCACTATAGTAGGTATGTTTGAGCCCATCGTTGCAGCCACTGTGTCAATCCATCTCACTGACTGTCTCTCTGTTTTTCGCTGACCGTCTATTTTGCCAACCATCTTCTTCAGGGACTTGTCCCTCCTGATAACATATCCAAAGTGCATGAGACAAAGTCCCACCATCCTCACTTCTAAGGAGCATTTTGGCTGCACTTCTTCTGAGACAGATTTGTTCGTTCTTCTGTCAGTCCATGGTATGTATATTCAATATTCTTCGCCAGCACCACAATTCGAATAAATCAGTTCTTCATTCTTCCTTTTTCATTGTCCAGCTTTCATGGGCACATGAGGCATATGGCTTGAATGAGAGCTTGCTTAAACACTATGCTCTTCAACAGTTGCAAAGGAAGTGATAGCATATCAGGAAAGGAATGCAGGGTCTGGATTGGAGCTGTAGGCAAAGAATGTACACTGCTATCTTAATCTCTTTGACTTGCCTGTATGCCGTATGTAATATAAGAGCAGTTATTTCTACCATTTGAGAGGATGGCGAAGACAAGAGACAATATTTGTAGATGCTACTTTATTTTAGGAAGTGTCTGACATGTAGTAAAAAAAAAATTTTTTTTTTTTTTTTTTAAATTAGGAAGTGATGGTAGTAACAGGGAAGGAGGAAAATTAATGTGCCAGTAACAGTAATTATGTCCCAATATGGAATACAGTTTTCAGCTGGGGACCTCTGTCCTTCACATATCTCGTTAAACTTGGCTTACATCACTATCCCTCATCTTTATGAGAGTCCACAGTTTGTTCAATTTCCTGGCATTTACTACCTCATCCTTCTCTTTGTGTCTATTCCAAATCAACACACACTGCTTCAGTTCTACTTGTTCAGTTCCAACTGTGGAAGAACTCACTGCTTTCCCCAAAGATTCTTCTTGTATTCAGACATATCATGAAGGCTACCACTTAACCAAAGATATGCTTTTGGGGACTAGGGGATGTCGGTTTCGTGGAGAATATGTATCTAGTGAGGGAAAGAAGAGACTGTTTGCCTGGACTGGCAACAACTTCAAAATGGTAGACAAGAGAGAAGGCAATAAAGAAAGCTGGAGTTTCAAGTCGAATTGGGAGAATGGTGCTGCTATTTGCAGGAATGTTATAATGAGGCAAATGTGAAAAAGAATATTTTATATGATTATATATTTAATTTATGCCATAATACTTTATGAATATATACATGTTTTTTCCAGGGATAAAACTCCCTAATCCCATCATTTTAATGATGTTTTTAACTTTTATCAACAATGAAGTTAAATTAATTTGAGATTCATACTGGTTTCTTTTGTGGGCCCATTATCAACTACACATAAAATTAAGTAAATATGAATCAACTTGTAAGACGTCTGAAAATAATACACTAAAATGACTTTAATTGATATACATTGGAATGTGATGGCTGGTTAATTCAGAAGCTTATTGGGAAACCAATCTAGCTCTGATGTGGGGATAATGGACTGCTAATTGCCATTCATTTAAGCCTCTTAATGTCTTGTTTCCCACCCGCTATGTTCCCTCCTGCTGGTATGTCTGCAAAGCAGATCAACCTGAGCTATTGGATAAGGTTAAAGTGCTTGAGGCATTAAAATCTCCAGCCATTTCACTCTCATCTACTGTTAATTTTCTTTAATGCTTAAAAAAGAAAAAAAAAATACAACAATTAATTTTCATAGAAAATCATTCTCTTTTAGTACCACACAGAAGTTTATATGCTGAACCATTAGAAAAAAAAAAAATTTTTTTTTTTTTTTTTATTAGTAATAAGGGCATACAAGATGAGTCTAGGGACTAATTAGGAAAACGTTTAGCAATAATGCAACAGAGAGGAAGTTATGAATTCTCTAGGACTCTAAGTATTTGAACTCGGACCAAGAAAAAATATAAAATATTTTTTTGTCTGAATTTCCAAGTTGACCAATGGGCTGTAAGGGGTGTTTGTCCATTAATCATACCTCTGACAAAGGAGGAAGAGTGTTAATAGTAAGTTAAGAGCTAGAATTGACCTGAAAGATCAGTTTAACCCAATCCAGTGATTTTATAAAGAAAACTTAAGGACCAGAAAGGTTAAGTGACTTGCCCAAAGTCATAGAGCTAGTTAGAGTCAGCACCAAAACTAAATTTCAGTTCCTGGAATTTTCACACAATCTCCATCTAAGGGTGTTTGGCTTAGTTTTCCTAGCATTCACTTCTCAGAAAAATCCTTTTGATTATTTATTTCTTTATCAAACAAACATTTCCTTGTGGGCCACTGTGACTTACGGATTTAAGAACAAATAAGCTCTTGGTTTCAAGAGGCTTTAGTTCAAAGGGTAAGGGGCAAACCACAGTGGTTAATGGGTAAGAGAGGTAGGGGCACAGATCTTAAGAGGATTGCTGCAATTTACTTATGTGATATTCAGTGGAACTATAACTTGAACTGAATTGACTCTAACCCAGTGCTTTCTGTTGTCCTCTTATTTAGAGAAAGGTTGTGAGATATCTGGATGTCTTTTGGCATATTTATTGAGTATGCATTCAGTCAAATGCTTTGCACTAGGGATCAGAATTTTCAAAATAAATAAGATTTTGTCCTTGTCATTGAAGTGCTTAAAATCTACTGAGGGTGAATGAATTCTTTACAGGTTCAAGGAGCATGACCTTGCATCAACTAGAGTAGTTCTGCTTTTGACAATATTACATCATGGGCTACTGTCTAAGATTTTGATATTTTATATTTTAAAAAAATGGGAAGAAGAAGTAAAACCAAAGAAAAGGGAAGAAAATTATTAATGCAGATTATTGTAGAATTCTCTTGGTTCACGAAAATAACACTTTCTTAATCAGATGGATCATAACAAATTTTGGATAACATTGTGAAGAATTGGAATCCAGAACACTTAATTGTACTCATGTGAAACCTGTATACAGACCAACATGTAGTCCTTCGTACAGGGCAAGGGTTTAAAATCAGAATAGGTGTGCGTCAGGGTTGTATCTTTTCAACATATGTATGAAAGCCATAAGATGAGCAAATAATCCAAGAAGCTGGACTGTATATAGAAGAATGCTGCGACAGGATTGGAGGAAGGCTAATTAACAACCTGTAATATGAAGATGACACAACCTTGCTTGCTGAAAGTGAAGAGGACTTGAAGCACTTACTGATGAAGATCAAAGACTATATAGCCTTCAGTATGGATTTCACTTCAATGTAAACAAAAATTCTCACAACTGGACCAATAAGCAACATCACAATAAACAGAAAAAAATATTGAAGTTATCAAGGATTTCATTTTACTTGGATCCACAATGAATGCCCATGGAAACAGCAGTTAAGAAATCAAACAATATATTACACTGGGCAAATCTGGTGCAAAAGACTTCTTTAAAATGTTAAAAAGAAAGTTGTCACTTTGAGGACTAAGGTGAGCCTTATCCAAGCCATGGTATTTTCAGTCACCTCACATACATGTGAAAGCTGGACAGTGAATTATGGTGTTGATTAAGAATATTGAATATACCATGGAATGCCAGAAGAACAAACACATGTGTCTTAGAAGAAGTAAAGCCAGAATGCTCCTTAGAAGCAAGAATGGTGAGAGTTAGTCTCGTGTATTTCAGACACATTGTCAAGTTGGACCAGTCCCTGCAGAAAGGACATTATTCTTGGTAAAGTGGAGGGTCAGTAAAAAAGAAGAAGACCCTCAACAAGATGGATTGACACAGTGGCTGCAACAATGACCTCAAACAGAGCAAGTGTCGTGAAGCTGGTTCATGATTGGGCAGTATTTTGTTCTGTTGTACACAGGGTCACTACGAGTCGGAACTGATTCAACAACACTTAACAACAATCAGATGCCCTGATATTTCATGACTAGTAATTTGAGTCATTCTTTTTAAACAAACAGGATTGAATAAAGACACATTAACAACCTGTGATATGCAGATGATACAACCTTGCTTTCAGAAAGTGAAGACCACTTGAAACACTTACTGATGAAGATCAAAAACTACATCCTTTACTATGGGTTACACCTGAAGTTAAAGAAAACAAAAATCCTCACAACTGGACCAACAAATCTGTCTTTGAAGAAGTACAGCCAAAATGCTCCTTAGAAGCAAAGGATGGCAAGGCTTTCTCTACCTTACTGTGGATGTGTTATCAAGAACAAAACAAATACTAGAGAAGGAAATCATGCTTGGTAGAGGATCAGCAAAAAGGAGGAAGACTCTCAACAAAATGGATTGACACAGTGGCTGCAGCAATGGGCTCAAGCATTCCTGCTATTGTGAGGATGGTGCAGGACCAGGCAACTTTTTGGTATGTTATACATAGGGTCACTATGGGTCATAGCCAATTCCAAGGCACCTAACAATAATGACAACTAATAAATGTACATTGTTTTAAATTTATAAGAATTTAATGATGAAAACAAAATTTGCCTTACCCCACTCATTTCCGTTAACTTTTTGTCATATTTCCTTTTAGTTTTTGCCATGACATTCACATATACATATGCAGCCAAGGAAATATATTTCTGTATATAATTGGCATCATGTTTTTCCAAACTTAATATGAGACCATGAGCATTTTGCCATGTCAATAAAAATTCATGAGCTTATATGCCACTATAGGGGACCATCATAATTTAATTAACGATTCCCTACTGCTAGACATACAGTTTTTGTTCCAGATTGCTGAAGAACCTTCAAAGTTGAGAATTAATGAAACCATGGGTCCCTTACGATGGCCTAATAGGAAGCTATTGGGCTGATTATCTGGGGTATGATGACACTGACAGTTTATTTCAAAAAAGAGTCGTAATACAGGCACCTCGTTTTCCACTGTAAACAAGGCTGCCTCTTTGCAGTGATGTCTCGTTATTGCTGTGACAGTCAAAGAACAGTCAGCATGTCCATTATGAACCTCCATTCTCATAGTTTTAAAATATGATTATTAAGACTTGACTTGGAATGAAACTGTGAAATCCGTTTTGGAGTTTTATAAACGCCTCATTTCTGAACTTTCATTGTGACTTGTTTAAATTTCATGAAACGATAAAGGAGATTACTAGCAGGAAGAGTTAACTAGTTTCAGAAATTGTCTTTGGATTCCTTAAATCTAACAGCTTTGCTTTAAAATTGTGTTTCATAGATATTATTTGATCATATTGATTAGTTCAACTTATTGAGATATTTTAAAACACAACGGCAGAGATATTAAATCCTAATATACTTTGCATATCTCTAATAGGTGTTTCTAGCTATTTCACCCCCATCCCAATAACAGTTCTCACAGATCTGAGGCAGATATAACAATTGCCTGACATTCTGCTCTGGTACATTATTTCATAAGGATAAACTTTTCCTGAAAAATGGAACTTCATTGCATGATAGAAAGAACACGGGGTTGTTAATGAGTCTGGGGTTCAAGTCCTGCTTCTCTCACTCACAAGCTGCCGACTTTGGTTGTCTCTGATAATATTACTGAGCTTAAGACTAATCACCTGTATGGCAAGGTAATGCTAACAGTGGCTTCCACCTCTCCCCACCAGCTACAACTCTTAGGGACCAAAAGAGACAGAACAGGTACATTTGCTTCATAAACTCCGAGTGTTTGTTATCATTATTTCTTGGTATGTGGATGAGAACTACAGAGCCCTGATGGAGCAGTGGTTAAGTGACTGGCTGCTAACTGAGAGAGAGGTCCGTGGTTTAAACCCACCAGTTGCACTATGGGAGAAAGACTTGGCAGTCTGCTCTCATAAAGATTACAGCCCTGGAAACCCTTTGGAGCAATTCTACTCTGTCCTATAGGGTCACTGTGAGTTGGAATCCACTCCATGGCAATGGGTTTGGTTTTGCTGTTCTGAAGTAAGAACCATACTGACTTTTCCAAATAGATAATGTTACCCTGGTACTCTGCTTAGATGATGATAATACATGGCATGAAAATGGTGCAAGGCTTTCCTAAAATAAAGAGAACAAAAAGTTTTAGAGCTAAAGACCTTTAAGAATTTTTCATACTGTCAGGAAACATCTCTCTAAAATTTCACATTCCTTTGAGTAGAGTTGCATATTTTCTCTGTTTTGAGAAATAGGTTTTTTTCTTTTAAACGTTATTTTAGACGCAGACACAACAAGCAGCAATTTGCATTTCCTGGAGTTTGAGTCACACAGTTATTTTTAGTTATTTTATTTTATTTTTAAACTTTTTTGTGATTTACATGGAAAGTTAGTCGGTTGCTCTATTTTAGAGCAATCTACCTCATCTGCACCTGATCTGACTAAATCAATAACATAAAATATGTAACCAATTAGGTTTGTTCATTTCTTAGAACCGAGAACACTGAGTCTTCTGCATTTTATGTCGCTAAGTGCAAACCATCAATAATTGTTCATTTATAAGTTGGTTTGGATATGGGAATTATTCTTTGACTTTTAATAAGGAGTATCAGGAAAAAGAAAGAAGGGATTTGTGCTAATGAAAAAGTTTCTTGGCTGTAAAATTCTTAGATCATTGAGTAAGCCTAAAATTAACTTGCCGCATGGAAAAACAAAACAGATTTTCCCCTTTTAGCCTACTCCTATCTAACCCAACCTTAACCTACCATCTTGACCTAGGACTGTTGCATGGACAAAATATAAACTTATGTTTGAACCATCATGTATTTGGGCCTACTTATTACTTTACAATATCTGGGGAGCACATTGTCCTGAACAAACTGAATCAGGGCCTTTTGAAATAGACTGTGTGAATTGATATTTATATATATATATATATATATAAAAAGCTTTCCAGGGCATTCTGTCTATGATGCAGTGGACTTAAGGAACCACTGAACTAGGCGACCCATTCTTCCTTGAACAGGCTGATGACTCCTACCTTTGGTCCAGTTGTTCCCTCTAGCTGAATATTCCCTCCTATTCTTTTTTTATACTCAACTTTATGTTTTTATACTGTCCATCATCTTAAGACCAAAATCCAAAGCTACTTCTCCGTGAAATGATCTGAAACCTCCAAAATGGGTGGGGTAGCAATCAGTTGAGGTTCCCTCAACTTTATTTATGCTCATTTTCGTACATTTTGCTGGCGCCTATATTGCCAGCATTTATTTATTATTTATTCATAGCCATTATTTGGGAGATGTCCTCTTCTTCATTACAGTTTGCTTGTGGGCTCCCTGGGAGCAGGAAGAACATTTCATTTATTTTTATCTACCATCTGACTGGCTGCTGGTCCAGAACAGGTACTCAATAATTATTTACCAAGCGGAAGTAGAATCACAACTTCAGACTCCAAGAGAAAATGTGGCAAAGAAAAATGGTTGGTCCTGAGGCCTATGTAATACTTTAGAGAAGGCAGGGCAAAAGTTAAGCCCCAGGACAACTGAAGACTCTGACACTTTCCTTCAATTTCAGTCTCATTTCAGAAACAGAGCTTCTTTGAACAGCATGTAGAAGTGAGGTGATGGTGAAGTCTGAATATCCTCTAAGAATAGGGTTTTCAGACTTAAATGTAGGACTCCTAGTTAAATTTGAATTCCAAATAAACAATGGATGATTTTTTTTTTTTTTTATGTGTCATGCAATATTTAGGACAGCATTCTTTTTTTTTATCTGTAATCCGAATTTAGCTGGGTGTCCTGTACTATTTTTTGCTAAATCTGGCAAATCCATGTAGGATGTCTCCAGACTCCTAGGAATATTAATCAGGCATCCCAAGGTAGAAGGATGTCTTGTGATTATAGCTATATATTTGCTTTAATAGACCATAATTTCAGTAGATGCTTGAATAGATTGCAGTCTTTTGATATAATCCAATGTTAAACAAAAACCCACTGGTTTATTACATAACCATTTGCATATAACAAAACCTTTTAGAAATTCAAAACAATCCAACCATATTCTTAAAATACTAGAGTAAAATTGATGCTCCAGGAAAATATTCCTTGTTACCCTGTAGCTTTGTGTACTTCATGTTACATTACTACATACTGCTATAGTGGCTCCTATCCCACTGTGATAATCATGATGGAAAAATAAATTTCTACGTGTGAGTTGCTGATTCAAGGGGTCTAGCAAAAACCCAGTGCCGTCGAGTCGATTCCGACTCATAGCGACCCTTTAGGACAGAGTAGCAGAGCTCATTAATGTCCTACTCATGTACTCTTTGTTTACCCAGGAGGTCACCTGCATAAAATTCCCATATAGACTGATATTTTTCTGTATCTCTCTGCCTGAAGGTATTCGCTGGTTGCCATAGCTGGCGTACTTGTCATCATAGGACCAGACAGAAAGTCAATGCCCTTGGAATGACCCTCAACCAAGAATTGATGAGGGCTGATGGATAAATACCAACTTTATCAGCTCTCAGTGGTACAAATGTGAGGCATGTTCCCCAGAGATGATCCTCAGAGGACTTACGGCCACAGTTGCCTGCAGAGGTAGCCTGCTTATCAGTGCACGTTTCACTGGCTTCCTTCTCCTCGTCTCATATCCCCACTGTCTTAGTGCGCATCCTGGAATTACCTGTAAGACAAACTACTTATGCAGAAAGCTTTGTCTCAGTGTCTTTTGATTTGTTTTTATATTTTGTTTGTTTTTGCTGTTTGTCTCCCATTGCTTTGCAGAGAAGCCAAGTAAAAATAAAGTGAATGCACATTTAAAAAGCTTTACATTTAAAATAAATATCATTAAATTGTTTTCCATGGAGGTTAAATCTGCATCTGCTCCTACCAAATGACCTTTACTTTCATTTTTTTTAAAACCAAATTAAAGACTTGCCCAAACCTCTGAAACCTGAGTGTGACAAAGATAACCCCTGGCTGCTTGACAAGTGCACAGCATTTTTAAAGGTACATTATGTCACTAACAAATCCAGTTATCTACAGTTTTAAAGAACCAAATTGCCTAACTCAAGATGCGGTTATGGTTTTGTCCAATGATTTTTAAAGCTTTGCTTTTCCATTCAGATCTGATTAAAAATTTTATCTTTTATTTGGCTGGAAACCTGACATAATTTTAAGTGGGTCCATTTAAACAAGACCTTTTTCATTTAATCTATTACTTCCTAAAACACAATCACTACCATTTCATGGCTTCCAGTTTGTTTGTTTGTTTGTTTGTTTGTTTACATCTTCCTTTTGGAATAGTTTAGTTCCAAGATTTATGCTAACAAACTTTTAATTCCCCTTTAAAAAAGATATATCATCTTCAAAATTAATAGGTGAAAGCACTGTTATTTTCTGGTCTCGATCTCACTTTTTTTATGTTTCAAGGATGTTCCAGATAATGTTTTTACATTATCATGATAAAGATATATTTTATGTCTGTGATGATAAAACAGTCAAGGAAAAGGTGATCTCTTTAGGGTCAATAAAGTCTCCAGAGCAATTCTACCCAAATTCACTAAAGCATATGAAGTACAGAAAATGGAAATCACGGAGATGATTCTGAGAGGTTGTTTCTGTTATCCTAGGTACAACATACCAGGACACCCCTTGTCAAGTACATGACTGGAAAAGGGTTATTAGATTTCCTTTCCTTTAGATTTAATTCTCAAATGATAATATAGAAAAATAAATGTCGAATTTCTAGAATGGATCCTTCAAATGATTTTTTTTTTTTTTAAGGAATCCTAGGAGTAATTCCATCATAGATGATCAACAAGATTTTGTCAAAATAGCCTATATGCATGTACACTGGTGCTTATGTGATACTTATAGGTCAGTGTCATGGATTGAATTGTGTACCCCCAAAAATATATGTGAACTTGGTTAGGCCATGATTCCCAGTATTGTGTGGTTATCCTCCATTTTTTTATTGTAATTTTATGCTGAGAGGATTAGGGTGGGATTTTAACACCACCCTTACTCAGATCCAATGTAAAGGGAGTTTCCTGGGGGTGTGGCCTGCACCATCTTTTATGTCTTAAGAGATAAAAGGAAAGGAAAGCAAGCAGAGAGTTGGGGACCTCATACCACCAAGAAAGCAGCACCAGGAGCAGAGTGCGTCCTTTGGGCCCAGGGTCCCTGTACCTGAGAATCTCCTGACCATGGGAAGATTGAGGACAAGACCTTCTTCCAGAGCCGAGAGAGAGAGAAAGCCTTCCCCTGGAGCTGACACCTTGAATTTGGACTTTTAGCCTACTTTACTGTAAGGAAATACATTTCTCTTTGTTAAAGCCATCCGCTTGTGGTATTTCTGTTACGGCAGCACTAGATAACTAAGACAGTCAGGCTACAAGACTTCTATCATGAACACAGAAATTTATCTTGGTTCAGCTCCATCATTCCTAGAAAATATTAACTCCTGTGGTATAAGTAATCTTGATGAGATAAAAATAACCACCTAGTTTGCCTAGATTATATATATATGTACACATACATACACACATATATGTTCCTCCCCCTTCTCAAGTGTAAAGTGTAAAGATGATTATCTTAGGCTGGGTTCTCTAGAGAGGCAAAACCAGTCAAGTATATATATATATAACCCCAAAGAGACAGAGATTTATCTCAAAGAAATGACTCATGTGGTTTTAAAGACTGGCAAGTCCAAATCCCTTAGCCAAAAATCAGGCTGGAGGCTTCTCCAGACTCAAGTAGCTGCAGGGGTTGACAAACCCTAGATCAAATAGGAGTCTGCTGGCTCACAGGCCGCGGAGGCTGTTGAATCTCAAGATCAGCAGGTAAGCTGCTAGCTCGAGTCCTAAGAACTGGAGGTCAGGTGGTGATGAGCCGGATGCAGGGTCCAGAGCAAAAGCTTTGCAAGCACATCCATTTATGTACTGGAGACATGCCACACTCCCAAGGAAACTTTCTTTCAAGCGATTGGCTGCTCATAGCAGATCTCATCGTGGAGTTGATTACATCATTACATAGCTGCCAAATTGCATCATTATGTAACTATCAAACTATATAACTGCTGTATCACTGAGAATCATGGCTCAGCTAAGTTGATACATGTTAACCATCACAATGCTTAAGGCAAATATTGAGATATCACTTGATTAGTAATTCAGTAGGACTGATTAGGATAATTGAGCAAGGAATAATATAGCGAGAGATAGGAAAATGAAAATTCTCGACTACTTATTTCGTCAAACAACAAGTCTTGGTGTTTCCTTTACAGAATGCTTATGCTTAAGGTAAATGAGGCTTGATGGTGATAGCCTAGGTAAGAGTCCTGATATTAAAAATGTCTGTATTTTAATTGTGGTAAAACAGTGTTGCTAGAAATAATGACATGTAGGAAACTATGAAATATTTAAGAGTCAAGAAGTTTTTCTTTTATACTGGTCTTTCAAAACCAATATGAATATTTGACCAAAGTTTACCAAATGTTTTAGTCATCTACTGCCTGCCACCATGACAGAAATACAAGTAGTTGCTTTCAACAAAGAGAAATTAATTTTTTTAGTAGGTTACAAGTCCAAACTCAGGGCATCACTTCAGGGAAAGGCTTTCTCTCCCTGTCAACTCTGGAGGAAGGCTTCCCCTGTTCAAGGAGCTTCTCAGGTACAGGGACCCCATGTCCAGTATAAGCTCTGCTCCTGGTGCTGCTTTCTTGGTGATATGAGATCCCACCCAATAATCTGCTTGTTTCCCTTTCCTTTTATCTCTTGATAAGAGAGAAAATGTGGTACAGGCCACACTCCAGGGAAACTCCCTTTACCTTAGATCAGGGAGGTGAGCTGAGTAAGGGTGGTGTCAAAATCCCACCCTAATCCTCTCAACAAAATTATAATCATAAAATGGAGGACAAACACACAGGGCCTAATCAAGTTGATACACACATTTTTGGGGGGACCTAATTCAACCCATGACATTCTACCCTTTGGCCCCCCAAAAATCACATTCTTGCAACATGCAAAACATATTCATCGCATCATAGCATAGCAAAAGTCTTAAGTCCAAGCCCAAAATTCAAAAATTCCCCTTCATCTGTGAAATCTAGAACACAAGTTATCTGCTTCCAAAGGTGCAATGGCAGAAAAGGCACAAGCTAGACATTTCCATTGCAAATGGGAGAAACTGGGCAGAAAGAAGGCGTAACAGGCACCAAGAAAGTCAGCAGAACACATTACATTAGCCCTCAAAGCTTTGAAAATAATCCTCTGTTCCCTGAGACAATTTACACAATGGTCCTGCTTTCCAGACTCTAGGTATTGGCCACACTCTTTGGATTCTGAGTGGAGACCCCTTGGGCCTGGGCTTCAACTCCACCTCCCAGGCTCACTGGGATGGCAACTCTGCTCCCTCGGCTTTAGGCACACCATTCTCCTCAACCATCTGAGTGGCAACTCCACCCTTTGAAATCCCAGAGGTCCTGGCCATGCCTTTTGAGACTGAGGCAGCTCAGCTTCTTGTGCTGTCTCTTCAGCTTCTGTTTCTTGGTTTCTTGGCCTGTTGACTCCTTGGGCCTTACGCCCACATCTGCCCTGCTGGGGCAAGTGTTCAAAAGCTCTGTAGCTCAACCAGTAAGTATCCAGAGGCACCCCACTCCACCACAAAGCCCCTGCACACAGGCACTCAGCTCTCTGGCTCCGTGGGTCAGCAAGCCTAGCTCCACCAATAAGTGCCTGGAGGCACACCACTCCGCCAGGAAGCCTCCTGCACACAGATATCCAGCTTTTTCTTTCTGTGGGTCAGCTCCAGCACCATCTTGTGCTGGTCTCGTGGTTCTGCTGCTGCTGGTTCTCCACCGTTTCTGCTTCTCTGCTGCTGTCGCCACTACCCATTCATGGGTTCAGTGTTAGTTTTCAAATTCTTGTCTAAAACCTGATTGAATTGGGTCCTCAGTTTGCTCTAGTGGGCTGTTCTCTAAAGAAACTGCCCTTGGGAAGGCAAAACTCATCACAACCGTATTCAGGGAAATCACTATCCAATCAACATTATGCAGAAGAATTATGGCTACCATAGTAACTTTAGCAGATAATGGGGTAAGAAAATATTTGAGAACAGCTTCGCTGATTTCAGACACACTACAAGACTTGTAACGTACATGAACTTTCTATTGTTGTACACAGCATGATATTCCCAAGTGATTTAATCTAGAGAACATGAGACCCCTGAACTTCAGCATTAAGAGAAGACTTGGGTTTGTGTGATACCAGATGGAGTAAACTCCTATGACAGCCCTTGATTAGTTTACATTAGGAAACTCTGCTTTAGACTCTTTGGCATGTAGAGATTGCTTGGGGCTTTCCTTAGGCCATTATAAACATCAGATTTGATACATTTAAAAGCTACCATTGGCTTCAATTTTAACTCTGCATATAGGTGATTTTGTGAATATGTTCTCTAAGTAATTCCTAAATTGTTAATGTCACAATAGATGGTTGTGACTCTGCAATATAAGAATTACATCTACCAGGAAGAAAATTCTATCTATTAAATTTGAGTCTGATAAAGACTGATGTTGATTAAATGTATACTTTCAGCTGAACTACATGCCCTGAATTTCTATGTAAAATAGTGTCTGGAAAAATGTTAGTTTGGCATATGCCTAGTTTCCAGATATCAAGAACACTTCATGATTTTTTTTTTTTAGGATCCTTCATCTTATTTGTTTCTAGATAGGAAGAAAGCCCCTTAGTTCATAGATTCCCAAAAGCAGAGTAACTTCAAACTCTATTGTCAGGGTCCAAGTCAATGTTAATGATTAGCTAAAAAGTTAATAATGAGTTTATATTCCACGTTATTGATCAACTTCCTTCTTAACAGATTTCTTTTCTCATTAGGAAAGTAATGCTGTGTTAGTCAGGGGCATATATGCTAAGAGGATAAGGAATGAACAAATTGTCCTTTAGTGGAGGGCCATTTATTCTGATGTAATCCATCACAAACTTAAAGAATTTCAGGCAGAACTCAAAGATGAATGGGCAAAAGAAGAAAACTACTAATTTATGAGCCACTTTAAAGGCAAATTGTTTGGCATCTGGCATATATATATATACAAAAAGTGGATGGCTTTAACAAAGAGAAATTTATTCTCTCACAGTTTAGGAGGCTAGAAATCCGAATTCAGGGTGTCAGCTCTAGGAGAAGGTTTCCTTTCTCTGTTGGTTCTGGGGAAAGTCTTTATCATCAATCTTTCCCAGTAGAGGAGCTTCTCAGTGCAGGGACCCCGGGTCTAAAGCACGTGCTATTCTCCTGGCTCTTGTTTCTTGGTGGTATGAGGTCCCCATGTCTCTCTGCTTGCCTCTCTCTTTTATATCTCAAAAGAGAATGGCTTAAAACACAACCTAATCTTGTAGATTGAGTCCTGGCTTATCAACAGAACTGCCACTAATCCCACCTCATTACTATCATAGAGATAGGATTCACAACACGTTTACAGCACAATATATATATGGAGCCCTGGTGGTGCAGTGGCTAAGAGGTTGGCCACTAACCTATAGGTCAGCAGTTCAATTCCACCAACCAAACGCTCCTTGGAAAACCTCCTATGGAGCAATTCTACTTTGCCCTGTAGGGTTAAAATGAGTTGAAATTGACTCAATGGCAATGGGTTTTTTGGGTTATATGTACTCTCACAAGGTTGGTTCAGGATGGCTGCAAATATTTTGTCATTTTTCCCATTGAGAAGTGGACTTTATTTCCCCTCCCCTTGAGACTTGGCTGGCCTCTGAGTATTTTAATCCATAGAATATAACAAAAGTGGCACTGTGCCAGTCCCAGGCCTAGACTTTATGAGAACTGGAAGCTTCTGTTTTCTTCATCTTAGAATGAACATTCTTGGGATACTCCTTTGCCTCCAGATACTGCTGCCGGTGCCTCTACACTTTTAATTAAATAAGATTCTTGCCTCTCACTGGTCAAGAATGAACAGGTAAGGCACTGAGAATTTTCTGCACAAGTGAAGCTTTATCAAAGAGATTTGCAAGCAGAGACGAGGAGGGCCTAGGCAACGCTTATCCCAATCTCCCAGAACAAAGGATTTGCATGGGTTCTTAAAGATATTGGGGCTGGAAAAGATTTATGTTTATTCATAGGTATAAGTGGGGTTTTCCAAGAGATGGACTGTCTAGGGGGAGATATGCAGCAGCTTTCTAAGATGGCTTTAAGGTGGCTCCTGTCCTGGAGGCCTCTGGGATTCGTAGCAGGACTTATTATGGGGTGTTGCACCAGTGCAGCTTCTCACTCCCAGAGTTGGATTCCCTAGCTGTGGCTGCAGCCCCTCACTGCCTCTGGTGGAAGGTCACACAGTGGTTACAGGCGGGTGTTCTGTAACTGTCCTTGGGCTTGGTTTCATCCTGCTGCTTCTGAAAGACAACTTTAAGGAAGTTTCCAGGCTGTTTTCTGATACCCTGCCCCATTGTTCTGGGGAATGGCTTTGTTTCTGGACTCTGGCCCATTTCCTGTTACTTTGTTGCTTCAGTTTATTTTTGTGAATTGCAGATTTGTAGGCTCCTGTGTTTCCTGTCTTAATACCACACTGTGAGAAACCCCAAACACATGGAGAGCTCATGTGAAGGGTCCCTGGGCAACAACCGCACATAGGTTCCTAGTTGACAGCCACCATTAACTGCCAACCATAGGATGAACTGTCTTGGATGATCCAGCCTAATTAAGTCCTCAGGTGACTGTGGTCCAGGCAACATTCCCTGGAGCAGAAGAATCACCCATAAGAGTCCAGTCAACCCACACAAAGGTGGGAGAGTAAATGTGTTGTTTAAGCCACTAAGCATCTATGTGGTTTGCTAGCATAACAATAGATAAACAAAACACTCTTGTATACCTTAGAAGGAAGTCTTGATTTTTGCATCTGAACAAACAGTGGCAGGGCCTGGGACTTGAAATTAGCTTCATCCTCGGGATGGCTGTTGTTGGTATGTGCTATCGAGTTGATTCCAACTCATATGGACAGTATAGGACAAAGTAGATAGCATTTTCTCTAGCCTGTTTTGGAGACTGGTTGTGACAAAAATCTGTTTGGGATCCCTCTAATCCTTTGTTTTATGAAGGACACCCCTATATCTCTCAAATGAGTTTTCTGCTTTCATAACTTGATTTAAATAGGAAAAGGGCTGCAGAAGAGAGTTCTGGTGATCTACTTCCATAAAGACTAAAATCAAGAAAATCCTATGGAGCAGCTCTACTCTGTAACACACAGGGTCACCATGAGTCAAAATTGACTCAATGGCAATTCTGTTTTTTAAACAAATCGCCTACTTCTTTCAAGGTTTGTTACAATGGAAGCAAACAGTGTCTATAGTCACCTCATCAACCACTGCTTCCAGCTCGATGCTGGGAGCTGTCCTGAAGGTTTCCATTGCCTGATCTGTTTTCAGGTCAGGGCTGCTCCATGCCTGCATGGCAAGAAACACAGACCCTAATTCCTGTACCTAATTTAGGAGTCCCCAGTAGACTGTGGAACAGGATACCCTTTAGCTCACTTTGAAGGCTGTCCAGCACACAGCCATCCTCCTTTCAGTCATCTGCACACCCACATCAATTATTTTTTGGTGTGAATTTCAATTAATGGTTTTTCTTTTGATCAAAATAATTTTTATTCACCTGGAATCCATATTTCTGGGTTCATGGAATTGGGTTAACCTACACTGATAGGTGTTCTTTTGAACACTGAAGGGACTATTTCCCTGGAGTCACCTTCAAGTCAAACAATAGTTTAGCAAGCAGCTTAGTGGAGAGCATTTTTACCTTACGCATTGGGTTCTTTTGGAAAATTTTCTATGTGCAGCCAACTTCCAGAAGCAGGAACTCCAGGGTCTGACTGTGTTTTAGCATGTATGGAGTGTCCTTGGTGATTCTGTTTCTGTAACTGATGGACTCTGAAACCCTGCTCATGCTTTGACGTTATCTTCTGAGAAAGTAACATAATGATGCCTATATAACCTGCTTTCTCTGACCCCTCTTCAGAGCGCCTTCCCCACATGTTCTGGTGACACTGCCTGATTCCAATCATATCTTTTCACTATATGTTCTGTTATATCAATTTTTGGTGTTTCTCCTAGCAATTTAGGTTTCTGACACTTGAGAGAAATGATACCAGATGACAAAGTTGGTAATCTCATGACAGCACAAAATCTCTAGCAATAAAAATATGTACATTATGGTTCACTTTTTAAAGGAAATTATATGTATATGATTTCATTCCATCTTCACAGTTTTGTGAGGCAGGGTTTATTAAAATTATCATCAATTTTTTGATGGGGAAACTATGATTCAGCTTGGTCATAGTTGTTTAAAATGCAGTGGTGTAATTGGACTTAAAAGAAATTTTTTTGATTCCAAAGACCATGATCTTTCTCCTATACTACCTAGACTTTATGCATATGATTTCCAAAAATTTGTATATAAATTGGCATTATATATGGCAAGATGTCTTAGTTTCTCAGTGCTGCTATAACAGAAATACCACAAGTGGGTGGCCTGAACAAACTGAAATTTACTTTCTCAAAGTTAGGAGGCTAGGAGTCCAAATTCAGGGCATCGGGTCTAGGAGAAGACTTTCTCTCTCTGTAGGCTCTAGGGGGAGGTCCTTTTTCTCTTTCTGCTTCTTTTCAAGTGGCATCTATCTTTCTCTCCATTTGTGCTTGCTTGGTATTGTGCTTAACCTACTCCTTTTATATCTGAAAAGTGATTGTCTTAAAACACACCATACACTGTTATGACTTAATTAACTTAATAAAGAAAACCCTCTTCCCAAAAGAGATTAAATCAACAAGTATAGTGGTTAGGATTTACAACACATATTTTTGCAGGGCACAATTCAATCCATAACACAAGAATATTAATTTCATTTTTGTCTGTGATAATAAACAAGTAAAATAGAAAAATAAATCCATCAATAAAGGATTGCTAAATATACTAAAGTACATCTTTTTATGAGATTCTATGAAATCACCAAAAAGTAAATTTAGTCTATATGGACCCAAACACCTGGCATTTAGTGAAAAGGGAAGTTCTAGACAACTACATAACATGAAAATATCTGTTGAAAGTGTACGTCTGTTGCCGTTGAGTTGATTCTGATTCATAGCGATCCTATAGGACTGCCTCATAGGGTTTCCAAAGTGTGATCTTAACATAAGCAGACTGCCACATCTTTCTCCAGTGGAGTGGTTGGTGGATTTGAATTGCCAACCTTTGGGTTAGCAGTTGAGTGTTTAACCTTTTTCATTAGTCATTAGGGAGATGCAAATCAAAACCACAATGCGATACTACCCTCATCCCTCTCCACTAGAATGGCTATGTTTAAAAAAATAGAAAATAATATGTGTTGGCAAGGATGTGGAGTAATTGACCTTCATCCATTGCCTGTGGGAATGCAAAATGATACCGCTATTGTGGAAAACAATTTGGCAGTTCCCCAAAAAGTTAAAGAAATATATAGCTACCATATGACCCAATGATCCTAATCCTAAGTATACACCCCAAAGAATTGAAAGCAAGACTGGAAACAGAAACCAATATATATTGCAGCACTATTCCCAATAGCTAAAAGGTGGTAACACCTAAAGGTCCTTCAACAGATGAATGGATAAACAAAATGTGGTTTATATAAAAATATGTGTGTGTGTATATTTATGTATGTATGAATATTACTCAGCCATTAAGAGAAACGAAGCCCTGGTACAGACTACAACATGGAAGGAACTCGAATGCACTGTTCTGAGTGAAAAGAGTCAGTCAAAAAAGCACAAATTTTGTATGATCCCACTTATATGAAATATGCAAATGTGTAAAGACCAAAGCTTATTAATGGCTAACCAAGAGGTCTGTAGTTCAAATCCACCAGGCGCTCCTTGGAAACTCTATGGGGCAGTTCTACTCTGTCTTATAGGGTCGCTATGAGTTGGAATTGACTCCATGGCAGTAGGTTTGGGTTTGGGTTTTGGTTTTGGTGCGTGGGAGGGAGGAGGAAAGGGGGAACACCTGCTTAGGGAGCACTAACGCTTTGTTAATGGCGGTGGAATGATTTTGAAAAGGATAGGGTAATGGTCACAGAACATGATGAACATAATGAATGTCACTGAAGTATACATGCAAAAACTATTGAATTCGGAATGTTTTGTTACATATATTTTTACCCCAATTAAAAAAATGCTTTAGAGTCTTCAAAAAAAAAAAAAAGAATATGTATGTATAAAATGGACAATATTCTGGAAGGATATATACCTAACCATTTATAGCAATTACTCTGGCATTTGGAATTCAGGGAGATTTAATGTGTGAGTGCATGTGTGTGTGAGGGAGTTGGCATTCACTTATTAATATACTTCAAACATTGTGGTGGTGGTTTTTTTATTTTTTTTTAATATTTTATTTTTTGAAATTTTTGCAAAGTACCACACACTCCTCCTGAGAGTGTTGATACCCTTCATGGTTTGCAAGGCACATATCTTCATATTAACTGAGGTGAGTATAATGAGGAAATCTCTAGATGCCAAAATTGTTCCTAATGGAACTGTCGAGTCAGTTTCAACTCATAGTGACCCTGTGTACAACAGAACAAAACACTGCCCAGTCCTGAGCCATCCTCATAATTATGTTTGAGGCCATTGTGGCGGCCACTGTGTCAATCCTTCTCATTGAGGGTCTTCCTCTTTTTCGCTGACCCTCTACCTTACCAAGCATGATGTCCTTCTCCAGGAACTGGTCCCTCTTGATAACATGTCCACCTTACGTGAGACAAAGTCTTTCCATCCTTGCTTCTAAGGAGCATTCTGGCTGTACTTGTGCCAAGACAGATGCCAAGATGGGGAGGAAAATTTTCTAAAGTGGCTACATTGTGTTCAGACAACAGGAATCTGTTTTCTCCTCTAAAATCTGAGGCTCAAAATGACTTTAATCTTCTGGAATAATATTGGAGCCCTGACGGCATAATGGTTAAGAAGCTTGGCTGCTAACCAAAAGATCAGCAGTTCGAATCTACCAGCTGCTCCTTGGGAACTCTATGGGGCAGTTCTACTCTGTTCTACAGGGTCACTATGAGTTGGAATCAACTTGACGACAATGGAATGGATTTGGGAATATTGTCATCTGAGAATATGTGTGGCAGGGACTTTGCCATACCAGAATTTTTTGGACCTTGATTGGGCTCACTGTGTGACTTGGGTATAGATGGTACCCTAGATCAAACTTAATTCTGAGAAAGGCATTCTCAAATATTTCATAATTTCCCAAATTGTAGTCATTTTCCAAATTTATTCCCATTTTTTTGATACATACCTAGCTGAAACTAAAAAGGCAACAATTTATCTTCTTAAGAAATTGGAATCATAAAAAAAAATCATAAAGAGTGAAAATTATCCACAGCCTTCATCCAGAAGATCCTTGTCGTTTAAAATTTGTTATCATTCCTCAATACCCTCCTTTAGGGCCTCTTGCCAAATATCAGCACCTCTGACTATATATGCCAGACCAAAAGTAGCTCAAACTCTTTGTCTTTCCTGCCACGCCTTGTTTACCTGGAGGCTCTAACCTGTCCAGAGTCCAGAATAAATGAACAAAGAAAAATCACAATGTAGATGGTTGCCCAGTCAAAGCCATCAGGTGTTCAGTGTCAGCAAAAGGAAGAGGAAATAAGTTTGTCTGTGTTTTTAACACTTTCTTCATAAATACCAGTTGTATGTATGACACTGGTATTATAATGAGTACCATTATAAATTACATTGTGAATTTTTTAATCTTGATCATAAACTGATCATATTTATATTTACTCATCCCTTAAGGTTTAGTTTAGGTATCACAGCCTACAAGAAGCATTATAAATATTTTCCTTGAACATAATTCCATGGTAGGACTTTCACATTTTTTACATCATCTCTCCATGCATGTTTGTCTTAGTTCGCTAATACTGCTATAACAGAGACACAAGTGGGTGGCTTTAAAGAGCAGAAATTTATTTTTTCACAGTTTAGGAGGCTAGAAGTTCAAGTTCGGAGTGTGGCTTTAGTGGACGTTCTTCTGTGTATTTCAGCTTCCTTGGCAATCCTTGGTTCCTCAGCGGTCTTCACTTCAAGTGGCTTCTATCTTCCCCTTTTGTGCTTCCTTGTTCTGTGTCTATGCTGCTCCTGCTCCTTATAACTCAGAAGTGATTAGTTTAGGATACACCTTACATTGATAGGGCCTCATTACCATAATGAAGACAATCCTATTTTTAGACCGGATTACATCCATAGGTATGTTGTTGTTAGATGCCGTCCAGTCGATTTTGACACATATGACCCCATGTGAGAGAGCAGAATTGTCCTATAGGATTTTCTTGGCTGTAATCTTTATAGAAGCAGATTGCCAGGTCTTTCTCCCACAGAGCAGTTGGTTGAGTTGGAACTGCCTACCTTTTGGTTAGCAGCCAAATGCTTAACTGTTTGCTCTATCAGGGCTCCTTTCCAAAGGTATAGGGGTGAAGATTCCAACACATATTTTGGGGGAACACAATTCAATCCTTAACAGTTGTCTTCCCCAACAACTTGTGACATTGTTTAATGTCTGTGCTTTTGTCTCAAGATCTTACCAAAAGACTCAGAATCAGTAGTACTCAGTAAATGTTTTTGAGGAATGAATCTATGAATGAATGAACTAAAATTTCTCCCAACACCTCCTGAAGTTTTATGTTAAAAAATTACCAGGTCTCTTCCCTTGTGTTTTCTCTCCAAAAAGTGGTTTTTATAGTAGGTCCTCTAATTCCACTGAGTTTAACCACATTGCCTTTAATATCAATCAGATTTGTTCTCTACTGTGCTTTCTTTCCTGCAATTCCAAATTTTCTCCTTTGTCTTTGGAAAGAATGTCACTCTGGGGTCCCTAATATACTAGAGTGTTGGTGTGGCTCTCCAGCCATTCTTTCAGTTCATTATAACAATGGAATATATTTTCAGTATTAATTGGTTTCTCTGATAAGTTCCTGGTGTGTGATTCAATGTAGGAAATGGAAATCATAAATCATTTTTAAGTTCATTAATATTGATGAATCAAATACTAGGCAGTTATTATCCCTTGCCACCTTGGATGGTAATATTCTTAAGTATGTATTTTCCACTATTAGTCTCTGCTTCATACTTGGTATTTGTTGGGCTTATTTCAATTTATTGTTGAAATGCTAATTGGAGCTGCTGAATTTTACATGATTTATAGCTAATTTCCAAATAGTATTTGCTATAATTTTACAAAGCTGTGGCCCAAGGGCATTTAGTGTGACAATGGAATGCAAAGTTCCATCACTCACTGTAAAAAGACAGATGTTTGATTTTGGCCTCTCTGGAAACCTTCAATGTCAGTTACCAATTGCTACTTCCTAACTTGCCAGGATTATTCCAGTTTTGCTCTGATGCACACACCATCCTCCTGCATTAGCAGACTTGGCCCTGAGCACTTTAGATGAGCTACTGATATACCAACAACTATCATATTCAGGCCTGGGACAGGGATAGGGAGTTTTATGTCCTACAATTCTCACATAGAACAGCCAATCTGTGATATTGCTACTCCTTGTCAAAGATGGATTTCTCACTACTCCCACTATGCTGCCAGAAATATACTTCCTACATTTGCCATCTCACTTGACAAAGAAAAATGCCTCATCAGAATAAGGTTGATGTGTTGTACACTATAAAGACAGAAACGGGAAAGTTTAAAGCAAACAAAAACCAAAGCTGAGCAATTTGAGTCTATATTAGCAAGCCTTCCTTACTTTAACATTTTTTCCTTCCTGCAAAATAAATGATCAAAACCCAAAAAGCCAAATACCTTGAGAGTTGTTACTTGTTGCTGAACATAAATACAGTATTCCAGTCACAGATGACACTTCATCCTCACCTTAGGAATAAAAGTAAACATTAAAGTCTAATAGGTAAATTTAAAAAAGGGAAAATAATGGCAAAAAATCCAGTAATTCCCGTAACCAACTAGAGGAGGCTTTTGTGACTATGGTAACCTATTCAATGCACCTTGTCTCCTTTATCCATTACAGTGATATATTAGAAGATGGGTGCTTGTTTTTGATTCTTTAGCTAGAAATTATCTGTTTCATTTTACCAATATTGTTGGATGAAAGAACCCTTTATGCATATAATTGAGTGTTAGTATGCAAATTCACTGAGGTAAGCAAATTATATTGATTTAGTGCTTCCTTTAATTATTTTCTTTCTGAAGCAAAGGTAGGGAGAAAGGTAATTGTAGCTAGCCTTCTATTATGTGACTCAAGCTAAGGAGGTCAAAGAGAGAATAAGGACCTCAAAACTTGCAAAATCCAGAGAAACTTCTCCAAGACCAACTTCCTCCCTTCCTCTCTTCCTTTCTTCTTTCCTTCCACAAATATTTTTGAGTACCTAGTATATGGCAGCCACAGTGCTGGTTGCTGATGAAAGACATATAGGTTCTAACTTTTTTTTAGTAGAGTTTCGCAATGTAACTTGTCAAAAATTTAGAAGGGAACGTTTAGGAAATGACTGTTTATCTATGGCAAATATTTTATGCTTATACATTAAGCATAAGGTCCATGATCAAAGGATATAGATAGATCATACCTCAAGTGGATATGAAATTACAACAAGCTTTTGGAATAATATAATCACTAACATACAAGAAAAATGGAATCTAAAGCAAAATACTGTCACACACATTAAAGTTAAAAATATTATACCCAATTGCCGCTGAGTAGATTGTAACTCATAGTGACCCTATAGGACAGAGTAAAACTTAACTGTCCCATAGGATTTCCAAGGAGTGGCTGATGGATTCAAACTGCTGACCTTTAGGTTAACAGCCATAACTCTTAACCACTGTGCCACCAGGGCTCCAAAAGTATTATATGTAACATTTATATACACCAATGAATATAAGAAAGTATAAAACTATAACAATTTCTACTGTGAGAATGAAAATGAAAACCTTTTTTGAGAATAAATGGCAGTGTTTATGATGGAAACTTTGCTGTATAATTCCTTACCTGGAAATTTAACCCAAGAAACAAAACTCAAAAGAAGAAATTGGTTATGTACAATAAGATGTTGAATGAAATTTTGTTTATAATATTAAAATTTAAAAATATCACCCCGTGTGCGTGTGCCATGGTGTCAACTCTCACTTGAGTAGAAGTGCCTCACAGGGTTTCCAAAGCTGTACATCTCTAGGGGAGCAGATCACCACATCCTTCTCCCTCAGAGTAGCTGCTGGCATGCAACTGACAACCTTTCTGTTAGCAGTCAAGCGCTTAAGCACTGTGCCACCAGGGCTCCTTACTGGTCCACCGGGACTCCTTACAGAGCCACCAGGGCCCCTTAAAATATAATTCTTTTCATTTTCTTTTTAATTAATTTTTATTGTGCCTTAAGTGAAAGTTTACAAATCAGGTCAGTCTCTCATACAAAAATTTACAAACACGTTGCTAACCCATTGCTGTCGAGTCAAGTCTGACTCATAGCAGCCCTATAGGACAGAGTAGAACTGCCCTGTAGGGTTTCCAAGGAATGCCTGGTAGATTCGAACTGCCGACCTTTTGGTCAGCAGCTGGAGCTGTTAACCACTGTGACACCAGAGCTCCACTACACCTTGCTATAGACTCCTAATTGCTCTCCCTCTAATGAAACAGCACAGTCCTTCCCTCCACTCTCTCTCCTCATGTCCATTCAGGCAGCTTCTTTCCCCCTCTGCCCTCTCATCTCCCCTCCAGACAGGAGATGCCAACAAAGTCTCATGTGTCTACTTGATCCAAGAAGCTTGTTCTTCACCAGTATCATTTTCCATCCCATATTCCAGTCCAATCCCTGTCTGAAGAGGTGGCTTTGGGAATGGTTCCTGTCTTGGGATAACAGAAGTCCTGGGGACCATGGCCTCCGGAGTCCTTTTAGTGCCAGTCGGACCATTAAGTCTGGTCTTTTTACGAGAATTTGGGGTCAGCATCCCGCTGCTCTCCTGCTCCCCCAGGGGTTCTCTGTTGTGTTCCCTGTCAGGGCAGTCATCGGTTGTGGCCAGGCACCATCTAGTTTTTCTGGTCTCTGGCTGATGTAGTCTCTGGTTTATGTGGTCCTTTTTGTCTCTTAGGCTCATAATTACCTTTTGTCTTTGGTGTTCTTCATTCTTCCTTGTTCCAGGTGGGTTGAGACCAACTGATGCATCTCAGATGGCCGATTGCTAGCACTTAAGACCCTAAAAAAAAAAAAAAACCTAGGCACCACTAATTCTTTTTATTTTATTGCACTTTTGATAAAAGTTTACAGAGCAAATGAATTTCTCATTAAACAATTAATACACATATTGTTTTGTGACATTGGTTGCCAACCCCATAACATGTCAACACTCTCCACTTCTCCACCTTGGGTTCCCCATTACCAGTTTTCCTGTCTCCTCCTGCCTTCTCAGCCTTGTCCCTGAGTTGGTGTGTCCATTTAGTCTCATTTTGTTTTATGGGCCTATCTAATCTTTGGCTATGTGAACCTCAGGAGTTACTTCATTACTGGGCTAAAAGGGTGTCCGGGAGCCATACTCTCGGGGTTTCTCCAGTCTCTGTCAGTCCAGTAAGGCTGGTCTTTTTTTGTGAACTTTGTTCTACATTTATCTCCAGCTCTGTCCAGGACCCTCCATTGTGATTCCTGTCAGAGTGGTCAGTGGTGGCAGCTGGGCACCATCTATTTGTGCAGGACTCAGACTGGTGGAGGCTGTGGTAGTTGTGGGTCAATAGTCCTTTGGACTAATCTTTTCCTGTGTCTTTGGTTTTCTTCATTCTCTCTTGCTCCAGGAGGAGTGAGACCAGTGCAGTGTCATAGATGGCTGTCCTCAAGCTTTTAAGACCCTAGATGCTACTCACCAAAGAAAGATGTAGAACATTTTCTTTATAAACTGTGTTGTGCCAATTGAGCTAGATGTCCCCTGAGATCATGGTTCGCTGTCCTAAGCCTAGTAATTTGGTCCCTCAGGGACTTTGGATGTGTCTATGATGCTTCCATGACCTTGCCTTGGTCAACTTGTGCTTAAAATATAGTTCTAACATCCATTGATGAGGGAAGATTAAGACAATACTTTAACTTGATGGAATAATCTGCAGATGGAAAATGAAAATTATGAGTCTAAGTCACTATAAAAAATGCTTATTTGTGAGTAGGAAAAATAAAATATATGCTAGAATCGGTTTTATAATTATAGTATTACAGGGAGTACATGAAAAAATGAAAGAATGTGACACCTGGGGGTGACAAGATTGTGGGTGAATTTAAATAATAACGTAAATGCTTTTCATGTTAGAGAATGACCAAGAAACCCTTTGCCGTCAAGTCCATTCCTACTCATAGCGACCCTATAGCAAGAGTAGAACTGTCCCATAGTGTTTCCAAAGAGGAACTGGTGGATTCAAACTGCCGACCTTTTAGTTTAGAGCCGAGCTCTTAGCCACTGCACCGTCAGGGCTACCAGAGAATAACAACTGATTTTATTATGTTGGCCTTATTATACTAGAGCCTTATTAAACTTGCTTATTCTTTTTTTTCATTTTAGTAGCTTTTTTCTTTTTTTTAATAGATTCTTTGGAATTTTTTTATTTTTAGGCAATCATGCTGTCTTCACATGGAGATCATTTACTTCTTCCTATCCCATTTGTATTCATTTAATTTCCTTTTATTGCCTTATTATACTAGCTAGAACCTCCATTATGCTGCCGCAGAGGAGTGGTAAGATTAGTCATTATTCTCTTGTTCTCATTCTTAGTAGGAAGAAATTTAGCCTTTCACCATTAATTACGATGTTAGCTGTAGTCTTTCTGTAGATTAATAAATTGAGGAATATCCTTCTATTCTTAGTTTCTGAGAGTTTTATCATTTTTAGATGCCGAATTGTTGAAGGCTTTTTCTTCACCCTCTGACATAATCATATGATTTTTCTTTTTAGTTGGTTGATAAAGTGAATTATATTAGATTTTAGAATGATGAACCAACCCTGCATTCCTTAGATAAACCCCACTTGCTTGTGAAGTATTATCTTTAAAAAATATTTTTGGATTTTATTTGCTAGTATTTTGTTGATGATTTGCCATCTATATTCACAGTGTTCATGAGTACCCCATGCTTTTTCCCATTAGTCATGGAATATTAGAGCATATGATTAAGGAAGCTGTTTGTTTTCCTTCTCTCAGTTTAGCCAATTTCTTTGACATAGTCAATTTCACCAAATCTTTCCTCAGCTGTGTCACATCTACTAATGAGTCTGTTAAAAGTATTATTTGGATCTGTTATTATATTTTTCAATTCTGACATTTACATTTGAACTTTATAGTTTTCATCTCTGTTCTGAGATTAGCTATCTGATTATGCATGCTGTTGACCTTTTCCGCTAGAGCATTTAACGTATTAATCATAGTTATTTTAAATTCCCTGTCTGATAATTCTTACACCTGTGTTATTTCTGGATCCAGTTCTGTTTTTTTATCTTCCTCTTGATAGTGCATATGTGCTTCTTTTATACCTTGTACATTTTTGTGCATATTCAGGTATATATTGTAAAATAATAGATATGGAGGTAGTTTTTAATTCCTAGAAAGGTACACAATGTTTTCTTCCTTAGGTCTTCAGTGTGAAGAGTAATTTAGGTAAGAGCTGAGCTGGGTTTTGGTTTTGTTATTGCTGTGGTTACCCTCAGTGCACCAAGGCTCCAAACTACTTTAGGAATATCTTGTGTTTAGGGTGGGGCCTGGTTTACCTGTGAGTTCATTTCAATTCTTGTTCCATTCTTAGCTTTAGGCCTCCCCTTTGCATCTGTGACTCCTGAAGGTCTCTTTTTAGCTTCTTGTCCTTCTCCCAGCAGTAGAAAGCTGTAACTTGTTACTTGATGTTGACTGGCCTGGTAGTGAGGCTCAGGAGAGGAGTGTTTTCCAGTTCGACTGATGAAACCTCAGTCTCAGACAGGCACAGTGCCCCTAGGTCTCAGGGGTGGATCTTTCTCTGTGATCCTGCCCTCCACTAGCCGCAACAGATACTAATAGTATAGTCCCAGGCCATAGAACTACCCCACCCCTAGTTGTAGAGGATTATTCTTCTCTTCTTGTCTCTCAGTTGCATTGGTTCTTTACCATTACTCCAAAGGAAATAGGATATCGCTGATCTACTTCTAGCATCTTACACTCCCTCCTCCCACCCCCCAAGCTTATTGAGAGAAGCCCAGGCAAACCTTTGCGCCTTTCCCACAGAGGCTGCTCTTCTCCTCCTCAATACCTGCACTGTGAAGGAGGATTTCTCGGGCCTCGTGGCCCCTCCCCACCCTTTCTTGTGAGCACTGTTGGAGGTCTCTGGAGAAAAGCCTACGGTTAGGTGTAAATTGCCCATGTGTCTGCCATACCAGCCCACATTTGGCCTTTAGCAATTGGTTAAACATTTTATCTGAACTCTTCTTACCTTCTTCTTTGGCACTAGGTGGATTCTCCCCTAGGTAAACAAATGCTCATATCCTTTTTCTTCTTGAAGAGCTTTCTTTCCTTAGATTTTGGGTTAGCTATTTTATTTTCTCTGAGACCTCAGCTTTCTGATGGGTTCTAGAAAAGTTGTGAATTTGTTAATTGTCTGCCTTTTTGTTGTTGTTGTAACAGTGAAAGCGATGCCCTTTCCAGCTTTCTGCATCATAAGTAGAAGTCACAGTCCCTTCTTGTTTCTCTTGAACAGCAAAATGTTAGAGGACTATTTCAACTTTCATGTGACTGTGATTTTTGAAATTATCTAGTCAAACTGACATGAGTTATGGACAGGCACATACCATGTATCCATAGCACTGTAATATCCATGTAAAGGGTGAGTAATGCCCAATGATTTCAGTTGCTTTGGATAGTTGTGTATAAATATACATTTGAAGTCAAATGACTTATAGGCAGTTTTTAATAAACACACTCTCACATACACAAAAACCAAACTCACTGACATTGAGTCTATTCCAACTCAAAACAACCCTATAGGACAGAGTAGAACTGCCCCACAAGGTTTCCAGGGAACGCCTGATAGATTCAAACTCTCAACCTTTTGTTTAGCAGCTGTAGCTCTTAACCGCTGTGCCACCAGGGAGAGGATGTTATTACTAACAGTTATAATGTTACAAACTACTGTTTACTTAGTTTATCACATGTCAAACTTTTTACATCCATTGTTGTGATTTTTATAACAACACTTTCAGGTAGGGGTTATGGTTTGTGTTCTACAGATGAGCAAACTCAGTCCCAGAGAGATTAAATTATATCCCTAGGTGGCAAGTAGTAAAAGGCAGAACCATAATTTGACTCTAAATTAAATTAGCTTCACAACCAGAACTTTATTTTTCTTTACAATGTCAAAATTTGTGTAGCCCCAGGTTTTACTGTATGATCACAGATATATTAACACTGGAAGAGCCAATAAATTTTAATTTCTTTGGTTGGGCCTAAAGAAAACCAACAAAACAAGAAAAAAACGTTGTCATTTGTTCTCCTGTAACCTACAGATTCTGAAGGGGGAGGCGGTGGTTAAAGTTCTATAATCAAGCTTTATCTTAGTGCTAGGCAGTTTGTGTTCCTAAGGAAGCTTTATTTTTCAGCATGATATTTACCTCTGGCAGCACTTGGCCTATTTTCTACCTTGGAAGTGATTATAAACCATAATTTTCAATCTGTTGAAATGTGATAGAAAATATATTTAGATTCAGTGGTTTAACCAGCTTCAGAACAAAAATATAAGGATGTTTTTAGTGGACAGGGTGAATGGGTTTAACAATTAAACTAGTGAATATTAAGTTTTAGGCCCTTTACTTGGTTTGATTTTGTATTTTTTAAATAACCTCCTACTCCCCAAATTTTTCCCCAAATTGCATACATTTTAGGCTCCACAAAACTGATTCCATTCATTTATAATTTTTTAGTCTTAGGAATTTTGCTACCAATTTGTCTGAAAAACGTTTGAGATATTTTAAATACGCTTATGATAAAGATTCACAAAATTAGACTGTTCTTTTTTTATATATAATTTTTATTGTGCTTTAAGCGAAAGTTTACAAATCAAGACAGTCTCTCACATAAAAACTTATACACACTTTGCTACATACTCCCAATTACTCTCCCCCCAATGAGACAGCCTGCTGTCTCCCTCCACTCTCTGTTTTTGTGTCCATTTCACCAGCTTCTTACCCCCTCTACCCTCTCATCTCCCCTCCAGGCAGGAGATACCAACATAGTCTCAAGTGCCCACCTGATCCAAGAAGCTCACTCCTCAGCAGCATCCCTCTCCAACCCATTGTCCAGTCCAATCCATGTCTGAAGAGTTGGCTTCGGGAATGGTTCCTGTCCTAGGCCAACAGAAGGTCTGGGGGCCATGACCACCGGGGTCCTTCCAGTATCAGTCAGACCATTAAGTCTGGTCTTATGAGAATTTGGGGTCTGCATCCCACTGCTCTCCTGCTCCCTCAGGGATTCTCTGTTGTGTTCCCTGTCAGGGCAGTCATCTGTTGTAGATGGGTACCATCTAGTTCCTCTGGTCTCAGGATGATGTAGTCTCTGGTTCATGTGGCCCTTTCTGTCTCTTGGGCTCGCATTTACCTTGTGTCCTTGGTGTTCTTCATTCTCCTTTGATCCAGGTAGGTTGAGACCAACTGATGCATCTTAGATGGCTGCTTGCCAGCGTTTAAGACCCCAGACGTCACTGTTCAAAGTGGGGTGCAGAATGTTTTCTTAATAGATTTTATTATGCCAATTGACTTAGATGACCCCTGAAACCATGGTCCCCAAACCCCTGCCCCTGCTATGCTGGCCTTCGAAGCATTCAGTTTGTTCAGGAAACTTCTTTGCTTTTGGTTTAGTCCAGTTGTGCTGACTTCCCCTGTATTGTGTGCTGTCTTTCCCTTCACCTGAAGTAGTTCTTATCTACTATCTAATTAGTGAATACCCCTCTCCCACCCTCCCTCCCTCCCTCTTCTCATAACCACAAAAGAATGTTTTCTTCTCCGTTTGAACTATTTCTCAAGTTCTTGTAATAGTGGTCTTCTACAATATTTGTCCTTTTGCCTCTGACTAATTTCACTCAGCATAATGCCTTCCAGGTTCCTCCATGTTATGAAATGTTTCACAGATTCCTAACTGTTCTTCATCGATGCTTAGTATTCCATTGTGTGAGTATACCATAATTTATTTATCCATTCATCCATTGATGGGCAACTTGGTTGCTTCCATATTTTTGCTATTGTAAACAGTACTGCAATGCACATGGGTGTGCATATATCTGTTCCTGTAAAGGCTCTTATTTCTCTAGGATACATTCTGAGGAGTGGGATTGCCGGATCATATGGTAGTTCTATTTCTAGCTTTTTAAGGAAGAGCCAAATCGATTTCCGAAGTGGTTGTACCATTTGACATTCCCACCAGCAGTGAATAAGTGTTCCAATCTCGCCGCAGCCTCTCCAACATTTATTATTTTGTGTTTTTTTTTTTTTTTTTTGGATTAATGCCAGCCTTGTTGGAGTAAGATGAAATCTCATTGTAGTTTTGATCTGCATTTCTCTAGTGGCTAATGATCGTGAACATTTCCTCATGTATCTGTTAGCTACCTGAATGTCTTCTTTAGTGAAGTGTCTATTCATATCTTTTGCCCATTTTTAAATGGGGTTATTTGTCTTTTTGTAGTTGTCTTTGCAGTATCATGTTGATTTTAGAGATCAGGCGCTGATCTTTAGGAGCTCCCAGTTATCTGGTTTTTCTTATGCATTCTTAATAATGTTTTGTATACTGTCTATGCCATGTATTAGGACTCCTAACATTGTCCCTATTTTTTCTTCCATGATCTTTATCATTTTAGCTTTTATATTTAGGACTTTGATCCATTTTGAGTTAGTTTTTGTGCGTGAAGTGAGGTATGGGTCTTGTTTCATTTTTTTGCAGATGGATATGCAATTATGCCAGCACCATTTGTTAAAAAGACTGTCTTTTCCCCATTTAACTGTTTTGTGGCATTTGTCAAATATCAGCTGCTCATATGTGGATGGATTTATGTCAGGATTCTCAGTTCTGTTCCATTGGTCCATGTATCTGTTGTTATACCAGTACCAGGCTGTTTTGACTACTGTGAGGGTATAATAGGTTCTAAAATCAGGTAAAGTAAGGCCTCCCACTTTGTTCTTCTTTTTCAGCAATGTCTTATTTATCTGGGGCCTCTTTCGCTTCCACGTGAAGTTGGTGATTTGTTTCTCCATCTCATTAAAGAATGTCCCTGGGATTTGGATTAGAATTGCATTAAATGTATAGATCGCTTTTGGTAGAATAGACATTTTTCTAATGTTAAGTCTTCCTATCCATTAGCAAGGTATGTTTTTCTACTTGTCTCTTTTGGTTTCTTGCAGAAATGTACTGTAGTTTTCTTTGTATAAGTCTTTAACATCTCTTGTAAGATTTATTCCTAAGTATTTTATCTTCTTGGGGGCTACTGTAAATGCACTGATTTGGTGATTCCTCTTCAATGTTCTTTTTGTTGGTGTAGAGGAATCCAACTGATTTTTGTATGTTTGTCTTGTATCCCGATACTCTGCTGAACTCTTCTATTAGTTTCAGTAGTTTTCTGGAGGATTACATAGAGTTTTCTGGGTATAAGATCATATCATCTGCAAATAGAGATACTTTTACTTCTTCCTTGCCAATCTGGATGCTCTTTATTTCTTTATCTAGCCTAATTGCTCTAGCTAGGACCTCCAACACATTGTTGAATAAGAGCGGTGATAAAGGGCATCTTTTTCTTGTTCCCAAAGTCAGTGGGAATGTTTTCAGGCTCTCTCCATTTAGGGTGATGTTGGCTGTTGGCTTTGTATAAATGCCCTTTATTATGTTGAGGGATTTTCCTTCTATTCCTATTTTGCTGAGAGTTTTTATCATGAATGGGTGTTGAACTTTGTCAAATGCCTTTTCTGCATCAATTGATAAAATCATGTGATTCTTGTCTTTTGTTTTATTTACGTGATGGATTACATTAATTGTTTTTCTAATGTTGAACCATCTCTGCATACCTCGTATGAATCCCACTTGATCATGGTGAATTATTTTTTTGACATGTTGTTGAATTCTGTTGGCTAGAATTTTGTTGAGGTTTTTCACATCTACATTCATGAGGGATATAGGTCTATAATTTTCTTTTCTTGTGGTGTCTTTACCTGCTTTTGGTATCAGGGATATGATGGCCTCATAGAATGAATTTGGTAGTATTCTGTCCTTTTCTATGCTCTGAAATACCTTTAGTAGTAGTGGTGTTAACTCTTCTCTGAAAGTTTGGTAGAACTCTGCACTGAAGTCTTCAGGACCAGGGCTTTTTTTTGTTGGGAGTTTTTTGATTACCTTTTCAATCTCTTCTTTTGCTATGGGTCTGTTCAGTTGTTCTACCTCTGTTTTTTTTTTTTTTTTTAACCTCTGTGCTAGTTTAGGTAGGTAGTGTGTTTCTAGGAATTCATCCATTTCTTCTAGGTTATCAAATTTCTTAGAGTATAATTTTTCATAGTAATCTACTATGATTCTTTTAATTTCAGTTGGGTCTGTTGTAGTATCATCCATCTCATTTCTTATTCAGGTTATTTGCTTCCTCTCCTGTTTTTCTTTTGTCGATTTGGCCAGTGGTTTATCAATTTTGTTTGATTTTTTCAAAAAACCAGCTTCTGGCCTTGTTAATTCTTTCAATTGTTTTTCTGTTTTCTATTTCATTTAGTTCAGCTCTAATTTTTATTATTTGTTTTCTTCTGGTGCCTGAGAGTTTCTTTTGGTGCTCTCTTTCTATTTGTTCAAGTTGTAGGGATAATTCTTTGATTTTGGCCCTTTCTTCTTTTTGGATGTGTGCATTTATTGATATAAATTGGCCTCTGAGCACTGCTTTTGCTGTGTCCCAAAGGTTCTGATAGGAAGTGTTTTCACTCTCATTGGATTCTCTGAATTTCTTTATTCCATCCTTAATGTCTTCTACAATCCAGACTTTTTCGAGCATGGTATTGTTCAGTTTTCAAGTGTTTGATTTCTTTTCCCGTTGTTGATTTTCACTTTTATGGCCTTATGGTCAGAGAAGATGCTTTGTAATATTTCCATGTTTTGGATTCTGCTAAGGCTTGTTTTATGACCTAGTATCTGGTCCATTCTAGAGAATGTTCCATGTGCACTAGAAAAGAAAGTATACTTGGTTGCTGTTGGGTGGAGAGTTCTGTATAAATCTACAAGGTCAAGTTGGTTGACTGTGGCATTTAGATCTTCTGTGTCTTTATTGAACTTTTTCTGGATGTCCTGTCGTTCAACGAAGTGGTGTTTTGAAGTCTCGTACTATCATTGTGGAGCTGTCTATCTCACTTTTCAATTCTGAAAGAGTTTATTTTATGTATTTTGCTGCCCTGTCATTGGGTGCATAAGTATTTAATATGGTTATATCTTCTTGGTGTATTGTCCCTTTAATCATTATATAATGTCCTTCCTTATGCTTTCTGATGGATTTAACTTTAAAGTCTATTTTGTCAGAAATTAATATTGCCACTCCTGCTCTTTTTTGATTGTTGTTTTCTTGATATATTTTTTTCCATCCTGTGAGTTTTAGTTTGTTTTTGCCTCTAAGTCTAAGATATGTCTCTTGTAGGCAGTCTGTAGACGGATCTTGTTTTTTAATCCATTCTGCCACTCTCTGTCTTTTTATTGGTGCATTTAGTCCATTTACATCCAGGGTAATTATGGATAGTTATGAATTTAGTGCTATTATTTTGATGTCTTTTTGTGTGTGTTGTTGACAGTTTCTTTTTCCCACTTAATTTTATGTGCTGAGTAGATTATATATTGTCCTTTCCTCATATTTGTTGTTCATTTTGTTTCTGCTGAGTCTCTATTTTTTTCTTGTATTTTATTTTGATGAGTAGGATAGTTTGTCTCCTTTGTGATTACCTTATTATTTACCCCTATTTTTCTAAATTGAACCCTAACTTTTATTTCTTTGTATCGCTGTATCTTTCTCTCCATATGGAAGGTGTATGATTACTTTTCTTAGTCTTTCTTTATTATTCTAATGTTGTCTTCTTTTATATAATAACATCGCTGTTACTCTGTTTTGAGCTTCCTTTTTTTTTTTTTTTTTTAATAATCTTGCGTTGTTTTTTTTGATTTCCCTGTCTAGGCTGACTTCTGGTTGCTCCGCCCAGTGTTCTAGTCTTGGTTTGATACCTGATATTGTTGATTTTCTAACCAAAGAACTCCCTTTAGTATTTCTTGTAGTTTTGGTTTGGTTTTTATGAATTTCCTCAACTTGTGTTTATCTGGAAATGTCTTAATTTCACCTTCATATTTCAGAGACAATTTTGCTGGATATATGATTCTCGACAGGCAATTTTTTCCTTCAATTTTTTAAATATGTCATCCCATGGCCTTCTTGCCTGCGTGGTTTCGGCCGAGTAGTCCGAGCTTATTCTTATTGGCTCTCCTTTGTAGGTGACTTTTTTTAATCCCTTGCTGCTCTTATAATTCTCTCTGTACTTTTGGTTTTGGCAAGTTTGATTATGATATGTCTTGGTGACTTTATTTTAAGATCTACCTTATGTGGAGTTCTAGGAGCATCTTGGATAGATATCGTCTCATCTTTCACAACATCAGGGAAGTTTTCTGCCAACAAATCTTCAGCAATTCTCTCTGTATTTTCTGTTATCCCTCTCTGTTCTAGTACTCCAATCACTCGTTGGTTATTTCTCTTGATAGAGTCCCACATGATTCTTAAGTTTTCTTCATTTTTTTAAAGCATTTTATCTGATTTTTCTTCAAAAAAATTCGTGCCAAGTGATTCATCTTCGAGTTCAGAAATTCTAGCTTCTACTTGTTCAATTCCGCTCCTCTGACTTTCTATTGAGTTGTCTACTTCTGTAACTTTATTGTTAATCTTCTGAATTTCTGATTGCTGTCTGTCTATGGATTTTTCCAGCTTATTACACTTTTTATTATGTTCCTGAATAATCTTTCTAATTTCTTCAGTTGCTTTATCTGTGTGTTCCTTGGCTTGTTCTGTGTATTGCCTCATTTCCTTCCTGATGGCTTGAAGGGTTCTGTATACTAAACTTTTGTATTCTGCATTTGGTAATTACAGGAATACACTTCCATCTAAAAGATCCCTGGATTCTTTGTTTTGAGAGCCCGTTGAGGTGATCATGGTCTGTTTCTTTATGTGCCTTGATATTGATTGTTGTCTCTGAGCCATCTAGAAGTTAATGTATTAGTTTATGCTTGCTTACTGTGTTGTAGCTTCTTTCTTTGTTTTGTTTTGGTATACCCCTATGGGTCCTAGAGTGAGCTAGCTTGATTATTTTCACCTTTGGAGCTCTGATGTCCTGTCCCCAGCTGGCTAGAGCTGTTATCAGGTATATCAGTCTAGGAGTCCATTCCGTTTTCTCATATGAATTCAGCTCAGGTTTCAAGGTAGCTGATCATCAAGTGTGTGGTATAGGCTCCGTCCAACAGTCTTAGAGGGGCAGCAGTAATTGGTGTAGGTACTGGTATCTGATTGCAGCAGGGGGTCACGCTCTGAAAAGGCAGGGGGCTGAGAACCAACCCCTCAGTGTCTCTGAGGAAAGCGCATCCCTGTTCCCTAGAGCATGCAGGTGGGTGGGTTCTGCAGAGGGACCATGGGCACCCAAAGTTTTTGGTTGTAAGGACTGGGAGGTACTAGTTATCTTTGGACCCCCATCATGGGTGGCTGGGTGACCTGAGTGGAGCTACCAGTCCTTAAGTCCCTGATGTGGGTAGGTGAGGACCTTGTTTAATAGGCAAAGCAATGTCAAACATCAAACACCCACCTCTCCATCCCACAGCTGAAATGGTTGGAGTCTGCCAACAAAGGCCCATTCTCCTGAAATAGGCCCACACAGGTCCATGCAGAAGGGAAAGGTGCCCAAGGTCCACGGACAGTTTATGCCTGGACAGGAGCTGCTTCTGTCCTTAGATCCCCTGGTTAGTGGATCTAGCAAATTATCTTTTTCCCCAAATGCAAATTTTTTCCTTCCCCAAGGCCAGGAGAATGGCTCTGGATGCTCAACAGGGCCTATCTCAGGCCCAGGGATCTCAGTTGCTGAAGCTGGTTTGCCAGTGGCGGGGGGGGGGGGGGCTGGGGGGTGGTGGTGTATTAAATTATTTGCAAGTACTTAGCTTTTGCCAAAAGCACCATTCTCCTGAAGTTCTGGAGGTGTAAGTAAGCTGCGTGGCTGGCTGCTTCTCCCTGAGGAAATTGTGAAGCTGGAACACTAGTATCAGCCTGCCCCCATGGCCGCCGCTCTGGGAATGATGCCTGAGGGCTCCCCGCGATTCAGTTCCAGTAACTATTCTCCTCTTCTGAACGGTCTCTTCCTCCCCCTGCCCCTCAGTTCATTTTCTAACTTTGCCTTTGAAGCTCAGGGCTCCCAGCCTGTCACAAATATACTTGTTTCACTTGTTTTTTGGGGTCTTTGTTGTAAACAGGGCTCCCTGGAAGCGTCTGTGTATTCTGCCATCTTGGCTCTACTAGACTGTTCTTTAATTAAAAAGAAACAATGTTCCAACAAGCTATCATTTGCAACAACAAAGCGCTTCTATAAAATGACTTTTGGCAAACAATTGCGAAGATATCTTTTAGATAATTACCAATCTTTGGTCATTATTGAAAGCTTTGTGTTGCAAAAATTAAGTAAAACATCAAGAAATGTTCAGGTATATTGCTTTAGAGACATTACAGGAAATGAGGTCAAGAAAAACACCTGGATATAGAGCAATGAAAAACCATAAGTGGGCTTTTTTTTTATTTTTTCATGTTTCTGAGTAAATGTGAATTCAGCGAACCATTTTTAGGTTTCATTTTTGCTGAAGGCCTTTCCTTATAACTGATAGTTTTAGAAAAATCAGCTGTACAATTGATCAAAACCTAATGTAAAGGTAATTGTTTCACACTGGATAATTCTCAAGAAGTGCATTTCTGACAATTTAAAAGACAGTTATGAGTTGCATGACTTGAATAGGCAACCTTATTTGCAAGTGCAATTCATTTTTGAATAAAAGTTAAATTTCTCCTGTTTTAGATAAGGATCACCAAATTAAATTTCATATGCTGAATGAAATGTGTCTGTTTTGAAAGTCAAAATCACTTTACTCACTGTGTATTCTAATGCTGAGTTTTTACTGCCTGAAAGATTTGGTTCTATAATTGTAATGATACTTACCATAGTAAGATGATTTTTCATCCTTTAGCTGAATTATGTGATTTATTAAATAATTAGAGTATCCCAGGCATTTGTATATACAAATCACCAAAATATTCATCTCACTCTTGGACTTCATGCTAAAAAAGCAAAAAAAGAAAAAAAAAAAGAAAAACACCCCTTTAAAAAATTATTAAATTTAAAATTTAATTAAAAAAATACATGTATATGTATGCATACATACATGTATGTATGTATTTATATATATATGTATATATACTCTCATTATCTACCATTTTTGTTTTATAGGTTTGCTTAAGGAGCCTTGGTGGCATAGTGGTTAAAGCAGTTGGCTGCTGACCAAAAGGTTGGCAGTTTGAATCCACCAACCGCTCTGCTTGAGAAAGATGTGGCAGTCTGCTTCTGTAAAGATTTACAGCCTTGAACCCCTATAGCTTTGCTATGAGTTGAAATCGACTTAAAAGTAATAGGTTTATTGGTTTGTTTATTGTGGATAATGAGGGTGATAATGCTCAAAGGACAGCCTGCACTTCAGGCTTATTCCAGTTTGGGATTTTACCCAAGCATTAAAAGCAAAAAGCAAACCCACTGGCATTGAATCAATTCTATCTCATGGTGACCCCATGTGTTAAAGAGTAGAACTGTCCTGTAGAGTTTCCTTGGCTATAACCTTTACTGAAGCAGATTGTCAGATCTTTCCTTTGTGGCACCCCTGGGTAGTTTTGAACCACTAACTTTTAGGTTAGTAGTAGAGAGTAAATTGTTACCCAAGTATATATGACTTTATTTAGAAATGACTTTTTTCAAAATATTCAGTATAGAAGATGGCCTGATATATCTTTAAAAAGGCATTTTAAGTGGTCTAGTGAATAAAAGATGACTATTAAGGGGTCAAATCAATGCATTTCCATTTGTCTGACAGAGGGATGTGAGTGTGTGGGGGGAGGGGAGTGTGTTTCATAGACACTTGGAAAGAGTCTTTGTTTTGATGACTCTTCCAAGGGTTTTTTTTTCAAGGGTTGGGTTAAGGTTGGGTTTCAGTTTTTTCTTGTCTTTTTTTTTTTTAATCATGAAGATTTCTGAATTACTTCCATTACTGTGGCTACATTTCTATAGAAAAGTCAGTTTACATAGTTTATTTTATATTTAACCCTTTTTAAAAGGGTTTAATATTGTTTTTGCTAGGTGCCATCAAGTTGGTTCCAAGTCATAGAGACCCTATAGGACAGAGTAGAGCTGCCCCCTAGATTTTCCAAAGAGCGGCTGGTGAATTTGAACTGCTGACATTTTGGTTAGCAGCAAGCTCTTAATCACTACACCACCAGGGCTCTGGCTTAATATTACTATAATATAAATCTCCCAAGTTCTTTGGTTGATATCAAAGTATGGATATTTCATTGAAAAGGCAAATAAATTATTTGCTGGTTCTTTGTTTTTTCCTACCTCTGAAATTGTAGGGGGTGACCGTCTTGTTAGTTCACCCAACACAAATATCAGAAGCTTTTGGCTAAATAAACTAATCTCCAGGATTTTCAGCATTGAGGTCCTAACCTTATAGAAAACTCTCTCCAAAATATAGGGCATACTTTTAGGGAGCAACACACTGTATACGAAATAACAACTTCATGATATTTCTGACACTATGGTGATGAGAATATTTTCATGAAGCTGTGTATTTTCTATTTTGTAGAATTTTTTTTTCCTACTTATTTTGATGGTGATTCTTTGAGACTATTCTATCAAGAGAAAGAGAATGTTATGTTTATTTCAAGTATTTACATAAAAAAAAAAAACAGAAAAAGGTAATACAAGTTTGCTCCATAATCAGAATAAAAACTTAGGTAATTGTCATAATGAGAAAAACCTTCATAGTTTATCAAAACCTAAGTCCTGAAAAGAACTGGGCTTGCCTAAGTCAGTGAAAGGAAACCATTTGTAGGTCTAAATATAGTGGGTTAATATTTAGCTCTGCTGATTTTCCAGCTAATGGCTGATTCTTGAATACATGGCTCTCTTCCCTTTACACTCCTCCTTCCCACTGGCTATTTGAGGAGGGATGGTATAATGGAAAAAAAAAAAAAAAAAAGGGCTCAGGGTTGAGCAACAAGTGTTTTTTTTTTTTTACTTTCAGTATACTACTGTAACAATTTTTTCTGTGCACCTAGGACATCTTGACTTTTGTATGAGAAGGTGAATTATGTGCATAAGAAAATCTGTTGCTTTTCTGCCCTGAACCCAATCTTGACTTGATAGTGAAAACTCAAAAGCAAAGATGCACTCGACAATACAGTCCTGGATTTTTTTTTTTCCATAAAGTCTGTAAAATTGCATAAAGATTATTTAATTTCTAAAAATAAGATTATGATATGAATCACATTTTGTTAAAACAAATGTTAGCAGGGTTTAAATTAGATATCAACAGAATGGCTTTCATCTCAACGTATTGTCTTCCATAAATCATTCAGATACTTCATTTAAGTCAAGGTCATTGCATTGGCTAGCTGTTAATATATGAGGGACATACGTGTCTATTTTTTATCAGAAAGGGGTCACGCTTCATAAAGAATATATTAGAAATTGCATGCCAATTTATATCTGATAGATAAGGCATACATCGATAGAGACAATCAAAAGAAATAAACACAGTGCTTTAGGTTTAGGAGATAGTCTATCATAATAAAACCAATGCCTGGATACAAAATTAATAAGCAAAATAATGAAGAAACTATTAAATAGCCTTGGGAGTTTGTAAAGTGAAGGAATGAGTCAATCCAATGGCCAGTGCTTACCACTTAGTAAACAAGCTAGATGTTGAGGTTTTATAAATAGATGCTTCCGCCTGCCTTTCCATCTTTATTAAGGCTGAAGCTCCACAAAGCATCTCTGCAGGTTTAGTAATAGCAGATAATGTAAAACTCAGTGGTCATTAGCACAACTAAAATGGACCAACTCTAAAAAGGCCTTTATAAATTCCTCTGGTATAATCACTATCAAGCTCCAAATCCATCTTCTCTGTGGATATGAATTGGAAATAATGAGGAGTTTCAAATAGTGAGGAGGCTTAGTAGATAATGGTGATGGAAAAGGACTGGCTGAGCATATGGAGCAACAACAGAAGCTGGAGATAAAATTAATATATGGTACTGTATTTTAAAGCTGATAATCTAAACTAATAATTTAAAAAATTGCCCACGAGGATGTGGTTTATATCTCAGGGTATAATAACAGTACATTTTAGACTGGCTTATCAAAAAAATTACGTGGAAAGACTTTAGCGATTTTTCTTTTCTTACATTTCTAAATGACACTGGTAATTTTATAAAATAGTTATTTTTGTTCTCTACGTTGAGCATGACACCACTGATTTACGGATTACAGATGGCTTAGCAAAAAGATCCAGACCAAACCCATTCTGACACATGGTGATTTCACGGGATACAGAGTGTTGCAGAACACAAATGCTCCATAGGGTTTTCTTGTAATCTTTATGGAAGCAGTTCACCCGGCCTTTCTGCCTCAGAGCCACTGAGTGGGTTTGAACCGCCAACCTTTAGGTTAGCAGCCAATTGCAAACCATTTGTACCATTCAGGGACCTTAGTGGCTTAGTAAATAGGTATACTATTTTGATTTAATGCCTGTATTAATCTGCTACTTTTTTTTTTTTTTAAACTAGCTAGATAACTTCAAGCTTTCAATTTTGCTTCTTTAAAAATAAGGTTATACTCTCCTTTTCTAACAGTGCTAGATGTTTGCTTCTGTGTGGACTAGGCTCATTTGTGGAGTGTCTAGTACCGCAGAGTTGGAAGGGCTCTTAGAGGTTATTAGTTCACGTGGTGTAGCTGTGCACGTATTTTCTCTCCAAGGTGGCTGACAGGTAGACAAGAGGCTTAAGAACAGCAGCCCTTCCTTCCCTTCACTCTGGCCTTTAATATTCCACAAAAGCATATGATCCTTGGAGCCATTTTGCAACTATGAGGGGAAAATCTAAGATAATCATAGAGAAGCCCAGAATTAGTTGAATTAATCCATCCTAATGCTTTTTTTTTTAATGAGTTGTTATATGAGAAGTTTAAGGAAGTCGTTTTTTGAGCTAACACCTTCCTAAATGGCACAGACTCCTTCTAAACAGTGTAAATATTCCCAGTGTTAAAGTTTGTAATACTACATGGATTTTAGTTCTCTTGCTGTTCTGATTGTTCTACTCCAGATTCACACTGGCTATGATACTCTAAGTTGAAGATTTTACCCTAGACAAGACTCTGACCCGTACTAACCATAACATTCTGTTTGAGAGGATCTTTCTATTTTTACCCTTGCTCTAAAAAATTACCTTAGGATTCTAGCAGACTTCTCAAGCTGTTTTTTCTGATGTGGTTCTGAAGCAAAAAATAAGCAAATATAAATAGTAACACATTAGGTCTCCATTAGGCAAACCACCGTTAGGCCGGATATTTGCCGTTCTGTATATTGCTTAAAGTAAGTGTATAATATTTGAAAACATTTAATATTTGAATACAGTACAAAGTTCTGTAAAACAGAGTTTCTTTATGCACATTGCTTGAACACATGTGCTTCCCAAGAATTAACACCTTATGATATATTCTCCCATTTTTTTTTTTTTTTCTAATGCGTTGGTTTCTACTAAGTGCCATCACACTGTATGTATTTTTTGGTAACTTGCTATTCTTCACTTTCAATATGCCTTGACCAAATTTCTGTTTTGATAACTGCCACTGGCAGATCTACACACTTAACCACTGTGTAGTATTCCACAGTGTATGGATATGTCATAATATGTTAAGTCATAGGGTATGGATATTTCAATGTTTTCTGATTTTTGCTGTTACAGTGAAACACTGAATCGTGCTATAAATTTTCTTTACACACCAAGATGAATTTTTTTTATAATGGGTAAACAAAAGGGAAATAATTGTGTTGAATATCTGTGCTTTTAAATTTTAGACATTGTATCAGTCACAGTTCAGTTAGAAATGCGAAGCCACCAGAAGTGTTATGGAAGGAGGGGTTTATTATATAAGAATTACAGCCTTCGTGAAAGTGGTTTGAAATTTTATTTTCTAGTGAGTCAGGATTTGTTTTTCAGGAAGATGAATTTTGTTAGCAGTGTGTAGGGTTCAGATGAAGGAGAATAAACAGGGCTTAATTTAAGATGATTGATCAAGATATACAATAAAATTTAGAAACCAGGATCTGCAATTCAGGAGAGAAATCAGCATTTGAAAAAGAGAACTAGAAGTTGATATATTATAATTGGCCAAACGCTGAGAGTAAATCAGATATATTACAATGGATAGCAATGGTTAGAACTTTGATTTTGAACAATGGATTGTGTGAAGCTGTATCAGGTGGATTAATCATGAGCAAAGGCACAAAGCCTGGAAAGCATCGGGCATAACCAGGATGTAAGAAGTGTTTCAGTTACAATGGAGCGTTAACCTTGTAGAAGGAAATGATAGCATATAAAGCTGAAGATGGGCTCATATGAAAAATGATGTAGAAAGCCAACTCTGCTTTCAGGCAAGAAATAAGAGAGTTGTAGAAATTGCAGTATCAATGGAAAGGAACAGGCTGGTGCAGACTTGAGATAGCAAAGATGGAGTCTACAGAGGTTAGAAGCTGAAAGAAGTTAGAGGGTGAAGGAAGAGTCACATTTTACCCTGCATCGACTGATGCAAATTTGACGTAGCCAATAGCGATTAGCTGGTAAGCGAACATCTTAAAACATTATAAACCATTGCCTTCTGTTTATAAATCCTTAGGAGCTATTAAGATAGTCAAGCAGAAACCAAATGAAAAATAAGGGTTAAGAACTTTATCTGTTGTCCAGACATCTGTGCCCTCAGTAAGCTGTCAAAAGAAATGCTGCCTTGGAAGCCAAAGTCACCCAGGGGGCTAATCAGCATAAACACATGACAAAAGTCATAGACAATTCCAAAGTGCTAACAATGTTAACTAACAGTACCACTTGCCAAGGAGCCTCACATCACTGCCAAAATAAAAAGTATGGTTCCCTTTGCCGAGCTTTTGGAATTTTTTTTTTTTTTTTTTAAAGCCTTTTTCAACTAAGAGAAGGTAGTAATAGTCGGGGAAGCAACAACACTCCATCTGGTGAGAGAGCCGAGTTCACTAAGTTGGGCTGGATTCAGGGCCAAAGAAAGGTAGTTAAAAGCAAATCTATGATGTTTGGGAATATAAAACTGCTTTAAAAATGTGTTCTCAGCCCCAGCTCACTTTTTTTGCTTGCCTTCTTTTCCATTTCTGGCAGACTGAGGAATTAATGACTGCACAGAAATTATTTAAGGATCATTCTTCTCTTTGACTTCTGACTCTCTGATGCTCATGTTAAAAGCTCATAGAGGCCTTGTGCGGCTGCATTTCACTCTCTTATCTTTCTCCATCAGGTTTATTGTAAAACTGGTAAAGAACAAGCAGGGTTTAGAATGTGCATGGGTCATTACTGTGGAGCTATTATTCGCCTGTCTTCCCGTCACTCTGTTCACTGGTGTCACTGGTTAAGTTTTACTTCGTTTCCTCTGCTTCACAGTTGACAGAAACAATGACACTATAATCTTGATTTTTTCTGAACATGATATTTTATGCTGGTAACTTTATTAGTTGCTCTATTTGTAGTGCTTCATATTCAAAAATATCTGGTTGATTCATTTTACATCTTTGTTCTCCTGTAAACTCTCAATTTGCCTTCCAGTAATTAAAAATGTGGTTTCAAGAGATCTTTCTTTTTATTTTAAATCGCCTTGAGGTTATCCTTTGTTCATTTATGCATAGTTTATAGATTGTATTTCTAATTTATAGCTCAAATACATTTTCTTTCTGTTTTGCTAATAGGATATGGTTAGTAGTGGTATTATAATGTGTATTTTGGTATTTTTAACACCTTTCACTTATCTACTTTCCTTGATTTGTTCAAGCATTTCTTTAGTACTACCATATGCCATATAAGGAATCCTGGTGGTGCAGTGGTTAAAACGATCGACTGCTAACCAAAAGGTTGGCAGTTCAAAACCACCAGTAGCTCTGCAGGAGAAAGATGTGGCAGTGGGCTTCAGTAGAGATTTACAGCTTTAGGAACCCTACGGGGTCACTATGAGTTGGAATGTGGGTTTGATGTGCCATATGGAGCCCCTGGGTGGTGCCACAGGTAAAAGAACTCAGTTGCTAACCAAAAAGTTGTAGGTTTCAATCTACCCAGGGGTGCCTCAGAAGAAAGGCATGGTGATCAACTTCTGAAAAATTATCCATTGAAAATTCTACGGGGCACAGTTCTACTCTGGCACACACGGGGTTGCCTTGAGTCAGAATCAACTCAACAGCACGTAAAAAGTGCCATACACTGTTTTGGGCGCTAAAGATTCAACAGCAAACAAAAAATAAATAAATCATCTTTCACAGAGCTTGGGTTCTTGAAATGAGAGATAGATAATAACTGAAATGCGATATGGTAGATATTTGTAATTTCTGTGGGAGGAGCGTAGCGAGTACAAGGAAAGTCAGAATGAGTTTAATTTGAAACAGAGTGGCCAGGGTAAGTGTCATCAAGAAAATGGTATTTGAGCAAAAACTTCAGGGAGCTGAAAGATCCAGCCATGCGCATAGTGGTTAAGAGCATTTCAGACATGACCCTAAGGAGGGAGACTGGGCTCCAGGGACCACAGGGAGGCCAGGGTAACTATGTGGCCTGAGCATGGGGGAGTGGATGGAAGATGAGATCTGAGTAGGGGTGAGGAGCAGACAAGGGTAGAGCTTCTCAAGACTTTATGAGGACATTGACTTTTATGCCACAGTAGAAGACATTGGAAGTGTTTGAACCGGAGGAATTACGTGATCAGACTTTTGTTTAAAAGGAACTTTCTGGCTTCTAAATTGGCAATAAACTGTAGATCTGCAAGGGAGAAAGCCCTTCTGTTGCCATTGAGTCAATTCCAACTCCTAGCAACTCTACAGGACAGAGTAGAACTGCCTCATAGGGTTTCCAAGGAGCACCTGGTAGATTCTAACTGCTGACCTTTTGGTTAGCAGCTGTAGCTCTTAAGCTGTATGCCACCAGGATTTCTAGGGAGGAAGCAGGGAGACCAATTAGAAGGATCTGTGTTGTCTCTTTCTGACATCCGAGCTCTACTGAGCTCACAAAATTTGTCTGGCTCTAACAGTCACAGAAATGTCATGAAATTTGAATGTGTATTTTATTCAAAAAGGAGGTAGAGCAGAATGACTTAATACTTGGGGCTTGGAATCATAAAGCCAGGAACTGAATCATAATTCCACCTACAAGGTATGTGTTTGACCTTGGGCAAGTTACCTAACTTCTCAACTTTTGTTCTTTTACCTGTAAGACTAGGTTAGTGACATTTCCTATCTTATGAATACATTACAGAGATTAAATGAGATAATGCTTGTAAAGTCCTTTGCATGTTGCCTGACACATAATTAGCACTTTAAAACTTGGCTATTATTATTGCTAATTACTTTATTATTAATTGTCAGTATCCTCATCTATGAAAAAATATTATATAGGGATTGTGAACATAACACTATGTCTTTGATAATTATTGAAGAGAAAATCATAGGCCCCCATTTCAGCCAATAATGTAAATAGTGAATTTTTACCTTAAATGATATTAACCCTTTGGTGTCTTATGGGACATACTGTATCCTAACCACTTTTTATGCCTCGGGAGTTCTTTGGAAAGGAAGTAACCCAATTTTAATGGATTTAGCCTCAAGACAGGAGCATTTAGAAATGCTTGAAACTCAAAAATCCTGAGCGAGAGCCTCATTTTTGTGTAGATTGAGCATTATCTTAGGTGATACCTCCTAGATGTATGAATTTTCTAGACTTTTGAGAAGTTTGGCTTTATTTCGGCAAGATAAGCCTCCTTACCATGTTTTCCAGTTACCATGTTCTCGTGTCAGAAGTACAACGCTGTCGGTGATGGATAATATCCATATGCCTACAAGGAAGACTGGTTAATATGAATATAATTCAAATTTATGCACCAACCGCTAATGCCAAAGATGAGAAAATTGAAGATTTTTACCAACTTCTGTTGTCTAAAATTGATGAAAATGGAATCAAGAGGTACTGATGATTATTGGTGCTTGGAATATGAAAGTTGGAAACAGAGAAGAAGGATCTGAGGTTGGAAAATATGGCTTTGGGGAAAGAAATGACTATGGGAGATCTCATGATAGAAATTTGCAAGACCAATGACTTATTCATTAGAAATACCTTTCTTTTTTTCAACAACATAAACAGCAACTGTACGTGTGGACCTCACTGGACGGAAAACACAGGAATCTGTGGAAAGAGGTGATGGAAAAGATCAATATCATCAGTCAGAACAAGCGCAGGGACTGACTGCAGAACAGACCATTAGTTGTTCATATGCAGGCTCAAGTTGAAGGTGGAGAACAAAGATATGACTTTGAGTATATCCCACCTGAATTTGGAGACCACTTCAAGAACAGATTTGATTCATTGAACACTAATAACCAAAAATAAATAAATAAATAAATAACCAAGGACTGATGAATTGTGGAATGATATCAAGAACATCATACTTGAAGAAACAAAAGTCATTAAAAAGACCGGAAAGAAAGAAAAGACCAAAATGGGTGTCAAAAGAGACTCTGAAACTTGGTCTTCAATATAAAGTAGCTAAAGCAAATGGGAGAAATGGTGAAGTAAAAAAGCTGAACAGAAGATTTCAAAGGTCTGCTCGAGAAGCCAAAGTAAAGTATTACGATGAAATGTGCAAAGACCTGGAGTTAGAAAACCAAAAGTGAAGAACACGCTCGGCATTTCTCAAGCTGAAAGAACTAAAGAAAAAAATTCAGGCCTCGAATTGCAGTATTGAAGGATTCTATTGGCAAAACATTGAGAGAAACAATAAGCATCAAAAGAAGATGGAAGGAATACACAGAGTTGCCGTACCAAAAAGAACTGGTAGACATTCAACCATTTCAGGAGATAGCATATGATCAAGAACCCATGGTAGTGAAGAAAGAAGTCCAAAATGCACTGAAGGCATTGGCAAAAACAAGTCTCCAAGAATGGATGGAATACCACTTGAGGTGTTTCAACAAACAGATGCAGCGCTGGAGATGCTCACTTGTCTTTGCCAAGAAATTTGGAAGACAGCTACCTAGCAAACCAATACGAAGTGATATGTGTTTGTGTCCTTTCCAAAGAAATGTAATCCAATGGAATGATTAAATTATCAAATAATTTTATTACTACTACACTCAAGTAAAATTTTGCTGAAGACCATTCAAAAGCAGTTGCAGCAGTACATCGACAGGAAACTGCCAGAAAGTCAAGCCAGATTCAAAACAGAGTGGGCAACAAGGGATATCATTGCTGATATAAAGTGAATCTTGACTGAAAGCAGAGAACACCAGGAAGATGTTTACCTATGTTTTATTGACTATGCAAAGGCATTTAACTGTGTGGATCATAACAAGTTATATGGATAACGTTACAAAGAATGGGAATTCCATTAATTGTACTCATGTGGAACCTGTACATAGGCTAAGATGCAGTCTTCCAAACAGAACAAGGCAATACTGCATGGTTTAAAATCAGGAAAAGTGTGCATCAAGATTGAACAGGTATCATTTCAGCATATCGATTCAATCTGTGTGCTGCTCATATAATCGGAGAAGCTGGACTACATGTAGAAGAATGTAGCTGTCTTAGACTGGGTTCTCTAGAGAAGCAAAACCAGTAACATGTACAAATATATAGAGATTTATATCAAAGAAACAGCTCATGTGATTGTAGGGGTTGCAACGTCCAAGTCCTTGGATCAGGATAGAGGCCTTTCCCAATTCATGGAGCCACAGAAGTGGTAAACTCAAGATAAGCAGGTTGGAAAGTAGGGCTTTTGCTCACAGGCTGTGATGGTTGAGGAATCCCCAATGACGGCAGGCAAAACCTCAAGGTTTCTCCTGAGTCACGTAGCTATAGGAGCTGGCGAACCCAAGATAGGCAGGTAGTGGAGCAGGACTCTTGCTTGCAGGCCGTGAAGATCCACAAACCCCAAAATGGACAGGTAAGCTGCTATCTCAAGTCCCAAGAGCCAGAGGTCAGACAAGAGATAGCTGCTGGATCCAGAACAAGCCAACAACCTTTGCATGGCAAGCAGGAAGAAGTAGGCGGGGGAAGACGGAGAGATGAAGACTGAGGGGGTAGTGAGCCACCACAGGCCCCACCCCTACAGGTACCACTCAGCAGATTCCATGATGGAGGCGATCAACAAGGAAGTCATCACATTATACAGCTGCCAAAACACTGAGAATCATGGCCCAGACAAGTTGATACAGAACCTTAACCATCACGGTGGCATCAAGATTGGAGGAAGACTCATTAACAACCTGCGATACGTAGGTGACACAACCTTGCTTGCTGAACACGAAGATGACTTGAAGCACTCACTGATGAAGATCAAAGTCTATGGCCTTCAGTATGGACTACATCTTAACATAAAGAAAACAAAAACTGGACCTATAAACAGCATCAAGATAGAAAGAGAAAATATTGAAAGTTGTCGAGGATTTCATTTATTTGGATTCACAATCAACGCCCAGGGAAGCAGCAGTCAAAAAAATCAAGTGATGTATTACACTGGGCAAATCTGATGTAAAAGACCTCTTTAAAAGCAAAGATACCATTTTGAGGACTAAGGTGTGCCTGATGCAAGCCAAGATATTTTCAATTGCTTCATACGCATGCAAAAGTTGGATAATGAATAAGGAAGGCTAAAGAAAAATTGATGCCTTTGAATTATGGTGTTAGCAAAGAATATTGAATAAACCACGGACTGTGAGAAAAACGAATATGTCTGTCTTGGAAGAAGTTCAGCTGGAGTGCCCTTTGTAAGGGAAGATAGGGATACTTCATCTCACATACTTTGGACATGTTATCAGGAGGGTCTGATCCCTGGAGAAGGACATTATGCTTCCTAAAGTAGAGGGTCGACAAAAAAGAGGAAGACCTTCAGTGAGATAGATTGACACAGTGGCTGCAACAATAGTCTCAAACACAGCAACAATTGTGAGGATGGCACTGAACTTGCCGGTATTTCATTCTGTCATACATAGAATTGCTATGATTCTATATTCTATGTATGTCATCTAACAACAACAACATGCTCTCCTGAGAATGCACTGATCACGAGAATAAGCTATGGCCTGTCTTCACTCAGTCATAATGGCCATTTTCTCTTTATGCCATTCATTGCTTGCTGGTGTTACTGGCTTCCTTCTCTTCCAGCTTCTGAACAGTAAATAATGCCTTTCTGGTAAAAAATAATGCATTGCAGTGGTCGTTTTAAGAAACTTGAACTCCTATAAGTTATTCTTGCTACACATTCATTGATCCATATCTGTAGAATTTACAACATCCAGTGTCCGCTGGGACATACGGTATCCCAGATAATGGGTATCAACATCCATGACTAATAGCAAAAACTCTGAATTGGTCCTTCATTCAGCAGGCCTTTCATTAGTGAAAACACATGGTATCAACAAAAACTTCAAAGGAGAAATCAACTGGGTCACCAGTTAAAAGACATAAAAACTCTTTGGCTGAAAGCTTTTAAGAGCAGGATAGATTCTTTCCTGTCAGGTGGGAGCCACTTAATATTCTTAAAGCTATGACTCTGCTTGAAAACAGAGAATATGCCAGGTTAGCCCTACAAAGCTCTTTTACCTTTTCACCTGACAGTATGGATGATAAGTTGAATCAAGACCCTCAGAATGTCAATTTCACTTACTTAGCACCGTACCTGGCCAAAGTGGATATGCAGGAGTAAAAACACACATGTAGCTAAGAAATATATTTCCATTTATTAACATGACTTGGACATAAAAGAGTTTAGGATCCCTTCCAATCTGATAACATGTGAGGGAAATAAGGTTCAGATTCTAAATTTTTTAGAAGAAATGAAGGGAAGAAAAAAATCTGATAATGTGGATAGTATTTAAAAGCTTGAAAATACTAAGACAATTAGACAATGTTATTGTGTTATTCCAATTTGTGAACTGAGGGACTGTGTACTTGCTGCCATCAAGTCAATTCCAACACATGGGGATTCCATGTGTGTCAGAGAAAAACTGGAGCCATAGGGTTTTCAATGGCTGTAATTTTATGGAAGTAGATCACTAGGCCTTTTTTCTTCAGCTCCAATGGGTGGATTTAAATCACCAATCTTTTGGTTAGTAGGTGAGTGCAAAGGTGTAGAAATAACATATTCCTTTTAGGAAAGGGAGGAAGAAGTTCAAGGTATTTAGACCTAGTATGTGCTATTAGCAAAAAAAAAAAAAACCTGCATTCAGAAGCTGCTAGGGAGAACCAAGAACATTTTAATTTTTTAGAAAATTATTTCCTTGTGGACATCTGTGCTCTTTTTGGTTGAGAGCATTACTCTGTGGGATGTCCATTTTGGGAACTATGACTGTATTCTCTTTTGGATGTGGGCTTGGCATTAGAGCATTGAAAGGCTAAAGTAAGTTCTAGAAGAAAAGGTAGGGCTTGTTTGTTTTTGTATAGGGCTTTATGGGAGAAAAATTAGGCATAAAAGCTTATGTCTTGTATTATTCTGGAGAGTCATAATTTCAGATACCCCATCCTACTTTTTTTTTTTTTTTGCAGGAGCTCTGGTGGCACAGTAGTTAAGTGCTTGGCTGCTAACCAAAAGGTCAGCAGTTTGAACCCACCAGCCACTCTGCTGGAGAAAGGTGTGGCAGTCTGCTTCCATTGAGATTACAGCCTTGGAAACCCTATCGGGGCAGTTCTGCTCTGTTCTATAGGGTCACTGTGAGTTGGAATTGACTTGAGGGCAACAGGCTTTACCCCCTTGTTTTAGAACATGTAATTCAAGTTTAAGGTTGGAAATTTTAGTCATTTGAGGTAGAATTGCTGAATCAACGCAGGTGTTGGGTCAGAAGATAAGGGTATGTATTGGCCAAAGAGGTATTTGGGTCTGTGTGAGGCAGTGGTTATTGTGTAGATTAAGGTTAAGAGCACTGCTTTTGATGTCGAACAGACTCAGGTTGCTGCTCAGCGGCTTACCAGCAGTATGACCTTGGACAATTTTCTTCATAAATAAGGTAGACATAAAAAAAAAAAAAAAAATTTTTTTTTTTTTTTAGACATAAAGTGGAGCAAATAATAATACCTTGCATTTTTGTTATTGTTATTAGTTGTAGATTCGCCCCTGATTCATGGTGACTCCAGGCACAATGAAACTAAATGCTGCTGGGTGCTGAGCCATCCATCCCACGATCAGTTGTGGATTGGACTGTTGGGATCCATAGGGTTTTTATTGGCTGGTTTTTGGAAGTAATTGCCATGCTTTTCTTCCTAGTCTTAGTCTGACAGGCGGTGGTTGCACATGAGGTTTTTAGTAGGTATGAAATTGGATAACACCTTAGCCAATGCACACTCATTCCTTCTGAACTGGTATCTGCATCGAATCAGCAATTCTACCTAAAGCAAAAAAAGTGTTCCAAACTTAGACTTCAGCCACATGGTATAAAATAATGGGGTGGAGTATTTGAAATTTTGACTCTCCAGGATAACGCAACACTTTGATACTACAGACTTAGAGCAATGCCTGGCTCAGATTAGGTGCTGAATAAATATTAGGTGGTATCATTATTTCTATTATTATTATCCCCCCCCCAAAAAAATGAAACCCGTTGCTGTCAAGTCAATTCCAACTCATAGGGACCCTATAGGACGGAATAGAACTGCCCCACAGGGTTTCCAAGGAGCAGCTGGTGGATTGGAACTGCTGACCTTTTGGTTAGCAGCTGAGCTCTTAACCACTGTGCCACCAGGGCTTGCTGCACCACTAGAACTCCTATTATTATGGAGTGAGAATTCATAAATCCTACAAGGGCAATGAAATTTTATTGGAAGATTAGTCTAAGAAGAAAGGAAATCTGAATTCTTTAATAGTTTGAAATCCTGTAAGCACTGGGGCATTTCAGTAGGAATCTTTCAGTGACAAAAGTCATTTTGAGCTTTATTAGCTTCTTGAATGGCTCTTATTTTCTACATGGATTGACCTAACCATCCATGTTGCTATTTTCAACTTTAATAAAAGGTGTGCTCTGATGTGAACTTGACATGCATTTTGCAAAATATCCAAGTTCTAGTATTCCCTATATTGTATTGATTATATGAACAGTGCTTTCCGAATTAATCATTTGTTTTGCTTGCAGAATATAAAAAGTAAGTTAGGTCCTCTGCTTGTAAGGGGCTCACCATCTAATATGGAGACACGTACAGACACAAATCCCCTCAGCGCATTAAGTGCTAAAATAGAGGTCTGAGCAAAGGACTATAGAACCGTTCAGAGAACACAGATAACTATGCTTGGGTAAGCCAGAAACAGAATTGTAAAATAATTACTTTGGCCATTCTATGAGTTTGCACTTCATGTTTTAGGCATTCAGAAACCAAGAGAAGCATTTTCTGAAAGGTGACAATTTTTTCATTTGATTTTTTTAGTAATAACTATAGTAAAAGTGTGAAGGCAGTGGTGGTGGGGGATCTAGAAGACTCACTATTATAGCAATCTGTGACAGAACAAAACAAAACTAGTTTTGCGCTCTAAAGTCCTGAGTGTGCATAAGGTTTTGTGATACCTTGCTTTGCGACATTGAAAAAAAAAAATTACCTAACCTCTATGTGTCTGTTCTCTTATCTATATTTGGGAATGATATCTTGTCCACCTTAAAGATATTGTCCACTTTGCTGTGAGGATCAAATTGAGTAATGTGAGAATAACAAAATAACCTGGAACTCTCCATGATACATATTCAGCATCAGTAAGTGAAGATTCTGCTCCACATATTCAGAGCCAAGCTAGCAGTGGGTTTTTATCCTGTAGCTACAAGTTTTTGAAGGCATGGCAGGCAGTCTCTAAAACGACCTCCTGAAGATATTCATCTCCTGGTATTTACCAAAACACACAAACAGAAAACCTAAACCAGTTGCCATTGGGTAGATTCTGACTCATGGCAACCTCATGTGTGCAAAGTAGAATGGCACTCCATACGGTTTTCAAGTTCGTGGGTGGTCTTTCAAGGTACTGCTGGGTGGATTTGAACTGCCAATCTTTCCTTTAGTAGTTAGATGTTTAACCATTTCCACCACCCAGGAATTCCCTGGTATTTACAGCTTTGTGCAATCCTCTCCCCTTGTTTTTAACCAATAGAATATGTCAATATTGAGAGAATGGTTAAGTTATAAAGTATTGTGACTTTGGTCTTACTAGAAGGCTCTACCCATTGTTGGCTTCGATGAAGCAAGCTGCCATGTTGGAGAGGAATTAAGGGTGGCCCCTATCCAAAAGTTGTGGCAAGGAATTAAGGGTGGCCCCTAGCCAAAAGTTGGCAGGGAACTAAGGTTCTTCATTCAACCACCGTCAAGAAACTGAATTTGGCCAAACCATGTAAGAGAAATTGGAAGTGGATCTATCACTAGTTGAACCTTCAACTAGAACCCAATCCCAGCTGATGCCTTGATTGCAACCTTGTGAGAAACCCTGAAGCAGAGGACTCAGCGTCTGAGGGATTCTTGACCACAGAAACTGGGAAATAATAAATGTGTGTTGTTGTAAGCTGCTAAATTTTGGGGCAACTTTTTTACACAGCAGTAGATAACTAATATAAGGGAAGAGTTTACAGGTGTATTGAGCATCGGTTTGTAAAGACTTTCACCTAGAAGCAACAAAGATCACTTCTGCTGAAAGTGCTTTGGCCAGAACTAGTCATAAAGACTAGCTGCTAGAAGACTAGGCAATGAAGGGGGCACATAAAGTGCTCTGTCCACCACAGATAAGCAGGAAAGCTCCATACACACTGACGTGTTAATGAGTGTGTCCTGGGCCCAATCTTAATTCCTTCTGTAGGAGCTTGGCTGTTGAAGTAGGCGCTTGATACGATCACTAGCCAATGATCTTTTATCTCTATTTTCATCAGCATAGTAAAATTAAATCACTGTAGTGGCTGTTATTATAACATGCTGTTATCTGCATATAACATATTAAAAAGTATTTTCATGTCTATTAACAAATTACAATTTACATTTTATTCTCTCGTAACATTCCTTGGAGCTACATAGCTTATTTTCACCCATTTTACAGATGTTGAACAAGCCTGGAGGGAGTAAAAATACTGCTCAGGATGCAGCCAAGGAATGGTAAATCCTGGTCTTAAACACAGACCCTCTGCTTCAAAATCCTGTACTTTCTGCTTTGTGAAAGATACCTTTTGCCAGTCATTTTTTCAGCAGTAGAGTAGATAGTGCAGTCTTCCAAGCAGGATGTATGCTTATCAAAGAAAGCCATGCTGCTGAATATTAAAACTGCTAACTTGGATGTGTGATGTGACAGGTGTTCCAAAATGATGCCTATTATGACTGCAATCTTTAGTCAAGATTACAGTTTTAACAGTGGCAGGGCTGCAATAATCCATGCTCTAAAAATAAGAATTAATGAAACAATATCTCTATAAAAAGAAGGCTCAGAGTTCAGTGTCTGCAAGAATTCTTGGACTTTATTTCTGGACCAGATTCTATCTTGCTGTGAAACTTTTGGCTCCACACTTGATTGACTTGTACCTCAGTCAATCCAGATGGAAGAATGGGGAAAAAGCCAGAACTCACTGAAAACCAGATGCTGTATCTGAGCTGTGATTTCCTAAGTAAATGAATTACAAAACACTATTCAAAAGAGTGTGCATTTGAAATATCCTGGCAAGGCTCAGTTTTGTCCCACGTTAAAAGAAAAAAAAAATTCTGTGTATCAATGGTGTAAACTTAGTGGCAATTGTAACTCATAGAAATGAAATAACTTTTGTTTCTTGGGCTCCCTTCACGTTTTTTCTTTTTTTTCCCCCCCCTCATAGCATAAGTTTATGCAGCTAGAAACTGGTTTTGTGAGGGTATTTAGCTGGTGACATATATAGCAAAAGATAACTCTTAAGGCACTTAAAATGGATTATGTGCTACTAATCCTTAAGAAATGTGTTTTCTAACAGGAAAAAAAATGCAGACAATAAAATTCAGAGAAAAGAAGGAAACATCATTTTCAACAATACAACTTTAAGAGAATCTTGCACTTAGAAATCACATGGATGACAAGGACAAACACAATTCTGGTGGAGAAAAGGCTGTCATCAGCTTGTGACATTGAAACTAGCGACTCTTATCTTTTCAATACCTAAACTAAAATGGGAAACCTTGGTGGCATAATGGTTAAGTGCTATGGCTGCTAACCAAAGGGTCGGCAGTTCAAATCCTCAAGGCACTCCTTGGAAACTTTATGAGGCAGTTCTACTCTGTCCTATAGGGTCACTAGGAGTCGGAATCAACTCGATGGCACTGGGTTTGGTTTTGGTTTGGTTTAAACTAGAACGTCTAGTAATTGGAATTAGAAAAATATCATCAGTGACATTGGAAATTCATATCACATGCTTTCTAGGGCAGTTTTCCCTTAAAGTCTTGGTGGCGCAGTGATTAAATGCTCAGCACCGAACTGAAGGGTAGGCGATTCGAACCCACCAGCCACTCTGAGGGAGAAAAGACCTGGAGATCAGCTTTTGTAAAGACTATAGCCTTGGAAACCCTACGGGGCAGTTCTGCTCTGTCCTACAGGGTCACACCAATGCAACTCAGGTGCGGCCACCACCCATCTGTCAGTGGAGGCTTACATGCTGCTGTGATACTGGACAAGTCTCAGTGGAGCTTCTAGGCTATGATGGACTACGAAGAAATGCTGGTGAGCTACTTCTGAAAATCAGGGAAAGCCCTATGGATCGTATAGGTCTGATCCTGTTATGCATGGGTTTGCCATGAGTCAGGCGCCAATTCAATGGCAGCTAACAGTAACAAGTGGACAAAGGCCTAGAAAAACCCTGACTGTGAAATCGTGTAGATAGCAATAGCACTCATGGTTTGAATTATGATTTCAACTGTAGATTCTCTGAGGGGACAGCAGGAGAAAATTTTGTCCTCAGAGCAGCCACCCCTTTGGGCTCAGTATTCCAATTGTACCATATTAGTAAAACTGATCTAAGAAAGGAAAGCTGGTGGTGACACAGAAATGTTTTAAGAGTTTCTGAGAAATCACAATTTACTAGTTGAGAGTCGCATGCTATAGAAATTTCTACCAAATCACCAAAAGCTGTAGTTCTGTTTTAGTTTCCATTCTCTCACTATGGGAAGAACTATTCTAGTCCAAGCCACAAATGCTATCCTTGCATCTACTTTTCTTCATGTTCAATTTATTTTCCACATGCAGATAGAGTTAAGTTTTGATGCAAATCTGAGTATGTCATCCCCTGCCTCCTATACCATAAATTTAATCCCCTTAATATGGCCTATGAAATACCTGGAACAGCTAGTGTGCCTACACCATGCCTTAAGGCTGGGGGTTCGAGTCCACCCAGAAGCATCTCTGAAGAAAGGTCAGGTAATCCACTTCTGAAAAATCAGCCACTAGAAATTCTGTGGAGGGTAGTTCTACTCTGACATACATGAGGCCATCATGAGTCAGAATATATTTGGCAGCAGCTGGTTTAATTTTTTTAGTTTACCCTGGCCTATAAAGCCCTATTTGGTCTTCTACCTACTTTCCCATTCTCATCTTCATCCAGACTGCCCCTCTGTCTCTTTCTCTTCCATTTTCATCCACTCTGACTTTTCAGTCTTTCAAAATTTCCCTTCTATTTCTTTCTATAGGGTATTGGCACTGGTTGTTTCCTCCAGCGGAAACATTTCATTCCCTGCATTTGACGGGCACAAATGGAAACCTTCTCCCGGCCTTGAGGTCAATCTCTTCTCAAAATCTCCCAATGTAACTTCATTAATACTTGCAATAGATGTGATCTGATACTTATTTTTATTGTTATTTAATTAATATCTCTAATCCTCCTCTAGATTCAAAGATCTGTGAGAACTGTGTCTCTATTCCCTAAACCAAAAAAAACAAAAACAAAAAAAAACGCAGTGCCGTCGAGTTGATTCCAATCCATAGCAACCCTATAGGACAGAGCAGAACTGCTCTGTAGAGTTTCCAAGGTGCGCCTGGTGGATTCAAGCTGCCGACCCTTTGGTTAGCGGCCATAGCACTTATCCACTGCCACCACGGTTTCCCTCTACTCAATATTAATCAAAATATTGGTTAAAAAAGGAGTAAATGAATGAATTGATAAAACTATGTGTGTTATTGTCTGTTTGAATAAAATGCAAATAGGATCATAGCAATAGTAATTATACAAGCGATTCAATAAACATATAATTTGGGAAGAACTTCTTTAAAAATAACTGTGTTTTGCCGTGGATGGTTAGCTTATTAGCTAGAACAAGAGAGGAAGCTAGACTGTGCTTATCAGCTCAAATCTATTGGCAGTGCTAGGGCACACGGCCTGCTTTAAGAAAACCCTCTCTCCCTTAAAATGCTTCATGTAGGTGTAATGACAAGATTATAGCCCATTTCTGCCTTCTCTCCAGAGTGTGTCACATAGTGAAAATAAGAAACACTTCATGTTTGGTGTTCTGTCAGATGGGAATCGTATTGCTGATTATATCTAAAATACACATGACAATTCAGACATCCAGCTGGGCAACACATATAAAATACCTTTCCTCAATGGAAGATCTATTTTGATTCTTGAGTAAATACACCCCTTCCTCCTTAGGTCAAGTGGAATGTAGTGTCCATTTATTACAGAGATAAGATGGCACAGCTTTCCTTTGCATCCCTTGCCTTACATTGTTGTGGTTAGTAGCTGCTGTTGCTGAGTTGACTCTAACTCATGGTAACCCCATGTGTGCAGAGTAGAAAAGATCCATAAGGTTTTCAAGGCTATGACCTTTCGAAAGCAGATTGCCAGTTTTTTCTACCAAGGCACCTGTGTATAGATTCAAACTGTCAACCTTACAGCTAATAGTCGAGCCCTTACACTACAAGGCAAAATTGTCACCAGTGGTTCTGATCTCTTTGGAAAGAGAGAAATTATTTGGAGAAATCGTTCAACTTGACTTGTGTTCTCCTAAACCCTTGTGGCCAAGCTAGTCTGAAATGCTTAAATTTATGGAGTAATTATACAATACTCAATAATTATTTTATATCCTGACTCCTGAAAAGGAATGCATTTCTCAGAAAAAGGTCCTGCTATCTTGATTAAAAAAAAAAAAAAAATTATAGCCATAGTGAAATCAATTTTATTTTTCATTGGATGCATTTTCTTTCTTTATCCTAGAACTTCTCTGTTCAGTAGTCTTAATCACAGAAATGACAACTGCTCTGCCCCATGATGTCTTCCTCATCAAGTAAGCCCTCTACTCATGGCCCTCTGCTTAATAGCTGACATTCACGTAAGTGGTACCAAGCAAATCTTTTGTCTACTGCATGTACTGTGCTGTGCTAAATACTAGGTGCATATCTCTCGGTCATTGATGGTGGAGAGAGGAGCATGATGTGATGGAAAGAGCATTGATTTGGCCACCAGAAAACCTGGGTTCTAGTTTCCAACATTTGGAAGATCACTCAGATAATAAACTTATCATAGTTCCTGACACATGGTAGCAATGAATTATTGTTAGCTAATAATAAAAAATTTTTTTTTATTATAATTGGGCCACTTTACTTGTCTGTAAAATGATGAATTTTACCTCAATAATTAAAATGCTGTAAGTCTTGCCAATAATTGAGGAGCCTGTGGAGGATAAGTGGACGATGCTGAGTATCGATGACTCAAGAATGTGTAGCTTATTATCAAGTGCTGAACAGGGTAAAACATGGGTTTGATCACTTCAAGGTAATTTCAAAAATCAACAACAAAATGAACAAGGGAATATTATTTTGCTTAGAGACAAGTTAAATTAGGTGGTATGTTTTAACCCGGGATATAGCTAAATGACAGAAAAAGGGTGATATGTAAAATATTTAGTAAGTGTGTACAGTCACTGGCATATATTCCAGTATTTCTTTAATCACTCAGTAATTTTCATAACCATCTTGCCCGGAAATTTGTAGCCATCTTGAGACATCCTCCTCACCTTCAGTATTCCAGCCACAGTGGTCATCTTTAAGTTTTTCAAAGGTATATTGTTCCTTCAATGCATTTGCACAAGCTAATCTCCCCTCCAGGAGAATTTTTATCTTGAGCCCCATCATTCTCCTTACCAAATTAAATGCCACCCATCCTTCAAATCTCTTCACAAATACCACTTTCCCTAGAAAGCTTTTCATGGTGACCTAAGACTACACTGAGCCTTTTTACTCTAAATTATAGCCTCTTATAATTTTCCTTTATAATGATTATCCCTATTTTAAATTATACACGTGGTGATCATTTTATCATGGTCTATTTTCCACTCGTTCATCTTTGCTTTTGGGTCTTGCTCACCTTGTTATCCAAGATGCTTAGCACACAGTTCCTGGCAGATAATAGGCACTGAATAATTATTTGTTGGATAAGGGTATGAATGCATTCCAGAATTCAAAGTAATTATGAAATCTTAATACTTCAATATTCTGGTGGTCTGTTAAAACTGTACCACTGTCTCATTGTACTTGTGTATTTTAAATCTCAAACTGAGGAATAACTAAGTGAAGTCAGAGCCCATGATTGTTCCACACACAAAATTTAACAAGGGCTTTCCATACAATGTCTACTGTTGGTGAATCGGTAACTTGCATTTACTTTTGTCTCTTTCAAAGCTCTTCCATATCCAGCATCTTTTCTTGCATAACATGTTTATTGTAGATTTTCTTAGTCACGAGTGAAGGCCTGATATTCACAGGAGTTCATTGACTTTGCCAGATAAACCAACAAGGTGCATGGGCAGAGGCATGAGGATAACTCAGATCCCCCAGCACTAGTTCACATTTCTGACATCAAGCAACCCCCAGCAGAGAGAAGACCACTTGCTCTTCAGTGTCCTGCTACAGTGACCTGCACCAGAGCTGGGGGCAGAGCCGGGAAAGCAGAGTCAAGCCCAGAGAAACGCCAAGAGGAAGCAGTTCAGAGAACAGGATCCAAGAACCTGCTGAGGAAGTGCAAAATTAAGAGCAAGAAGAGGAAGGAAGGAAGCTCAGACCATAACTGAAAGTGACATAGAAGTCTCAAGAGCAGAAAAAAACTGATCAATTGCGGTACCAAACTGGCAGGTTTGGGCGAAGCAAGAGACAAAAGTGCGGAAGCATGGAGTCCATATGTGGCACAATGCTTAAGCGCTGGGCTGCTATTGTTAGGTTAGTAGTAGAAATCCAATCTATTTCTGTAAAGATTACAGCCTAGGAAACCCTATGGATCTGTTCTACTCTGTCACATGGAGTCCCTGTGAATCGGAAATTGCCTCAAAGGCACCTAACAGGAAAAACACACAGGCAATAGGGAATAGGCAGGTATGGGCAGGTCAAAGGCTGGTTTTGGAAAGTTTTTCAATTCAAAATTTTGATTTTGTTTATTTCCTTGGATCTCATCTCTTGGATTATCCTAGATCTAGAAAAACCCCATATCCATGCCCAGCCCAGGCTCTGAGGATCTCAGCCATGTATGGAGAATGTTTTCCTGGCTGTCTCTGATTGTTATTAAAAAAGAAATGCAATCACACACATAGTGCCCACTTCCTGTGTGAATTACCAGCTCCTTTCTCAGAGGTATCGACCTGAGGTAGAATCTCAGATTAGGTTTATTACTTAGTGTTCTTTGAAAGACAAATGGTACAAATTAATTTTAAACGGATTTTAAATTTGTAGTAAATGTGAAGTAAGTCAACTGTCAGAATCAGAATCTTAGTCACTTTTGTGGATTAATGTTCCTTTAAACAATTTTAATAGTATAATATATGCTATAGTATAATGAACCCCTCATGTATCCATTCCTTGACTTTAACACTGATCAATATTCTGTCATTTTTGTTCTATTTAATATTTTCTTAAGCATCCAAGTATTGAGATATTTGTTATGACCAATGTTAAATGTGCAGCTGAGTAGCCTTATGAAAGTGGGGCTTCTTTCCATATTATGCTGAATGCTCCAGAGGGCTTTACTGGACTGTGCACATTGCCTCTTAGATTAAGGCAGGATTAAGGGATTTTCTTCAAAAGAAAGAGCCTCTGACATATTGAATCATGCCCTTTTGAAATGTCTAATGCCAGGGGCAAGAAAGTAAGGGTGTTGTTTTTGGTGAAGCAATACCTTCCTTAAAAAAGTATGAATTCTAGGCGTTTAAAAAAATTAAACAATATGAAGCATACCTGGTCCTGATAATTAAACCTGTTCTTGCTAAGCTAAGTATCAGAAAGAGCCTTTCAAAATACAAATAAATGTTTTCTTTGGTGGAGTGGTCTGTCTGTCTGTCCGTCCATCCATCCATCCATCCATCCATCCATCCATCCATCCATCCATCCATCCATCATCTATCTATCTATCTATCTATCTATCTATCTATCTATCTATCTATCTATCTATCTATCTATCTATCTATCATCTATCTATCTATCTATCTATCTATCTATCTATCTATCTATCTATCTATCTATCTATCTATCATCATCTATCTGTCTGTCTGTCTGTCTATCTATCTTTATCTTTAAGACAGATCTGTATCGATTCCTCTAGGAAGACACTATTTCAGTGAATCATTTTCATGTTTTTGAATATCTCATTTCTTTTGTACTTTTTCCAATGAACAGAAGGCCTAGTACAAAGCAATTGTTTTACAAGTATCAGCTGAATTGATTCAATTTGCTTCCTTGCACTGAAATCCTTTGTCAACTAATTCCCCCCCTCCACTTGCTAGCCCCCTCACCCCTCATTCTGTTTTTAGAGCCATAAATCACCATTATAACACGCAGTTACATTCTCTCCTGCACATAAGAGCATGATGATGTTGACGATAGTAGCTTTCCTATTGATTTGATTTCTAAAGAAAATACAGTCAGTGAGAAAGTATCAATGACACAGAGCCTTTGAAAGATTCTTTCCCACTAATATAAAGACTTTGCTATACTGTTTTGCATAACTTTACTAGGTCTTAGAAGTCACGCTGAGATCTGTCACTGTGGAAAGTGTTGAAACCCTGTAGGAAAGAGAGATGTTTCAATAGGTTCTACTCAAAGTGACATTTTTCTCTTGAAATTCTTCATTGTGATAGTGACCCTGACAAAAAAAAAGGAGATTATTTCCATTCTTGTTCTTTATAATAAGGTGCAGGTGGAATAATTTATAGACACTAAAAAAAAAAAAAAAAAAGACACTAGGACAGGGGAATTAAGCTCTTTTTCCTCCCAGATCATTCTTTGTAGACAGAAAGAAGATAGATATTTGGCAAGCTAGAAATGAAAGAGGTCTCACTTATAATTGATTTGAAGCAAAAATCAGCAAACTAAGTTTAGTATGTATATTGTATCCCCCCCATTCACACCCAGAAACCCTGGTGGTGTAGTGGTTAAATGCTATGTCTGCTAACCAAAAGGTTGGCAGTTTGAATCCACCAGGCGCTCCTTGAAAACTCTATGGGCCAGTTCTACTCTGTCCTATAGGGCTGCTATGAGTTGGAATAGACTTTTTTTTTTTTTAATTTTTATTTTTCATTCACACCCAACCGCAAAGCCTTAGTGTGTAAATTATATTAAAGTGGGACCCCCCAAAAAAAAATTTTTCAGGTGATCGTGCTAATGCCTTGCAAAATACATGATGAAGCATTTTAGAAGGAATGAAGATCAGTGATTATTTTTACTTGACTACAAGTGCTGATCCTCTAAAAATACCAGTATCCAGTGATCCTTATGAAGAAAATAATTGCTATTTTGTGGAAGGGGGAGAAATTATCATGACTAACTTTGCGTCGAAAATTGCCCTTAGCTAGATTTGGGAGACACGTGTGTTATAAGCTTCTGTAAATTAGGCCCTCTGAGAGTTTTAGGGTATTTAAAAAAAGTCTGTTGGAAACATTAAATCTATTTTTTAAAGCTTGGATTTTAATGCACTTTATGTTGGAGTACTAAAAAAATTTTTTACAAAGCTTTTTCCTTTCAATTTTTTTTTTCATTTCTTTCTGTAGATGTCACTGTAGCATAGCAAAAAGAAAGAAGTCTTTTCTTCTGAAAATATACGACTTCTACATGCAAATGAAAGAAAATGGTGATTTGATTTATTATGCCAGGGTTGTCATATCAACAATAAGGTTTCCAAGCAACTAGCAGAATAAATTATTTTATAGGTTTATTTGCTTAGCCTCATAAAATGGACCAAAATGGAAGATACTTTTTTTTCACCCATGAATATGTGGTAATTAAAAAAAGTCATTACACAGAAATTATGCATTAAAATCACATTACTAAGAAGAGTTCAAAATGAATCATGTGAATGTAATCAATGCCAAAAGACTTAATGAAGATTTGCTGGTTGCAAGGAAGCATTGTTGTTTTATGTTTATATATTTTTGATAATTGTTTCCAAGGTCTATATGATGATTTACGTAAAGCTGTTCCCAATTCACTCTTCAAAGAGGCTAACATAGGCAGACCTCACGACGGTGCCCTTTAAACATTCTTCAAAATGACCTTCTTACAGAACTCTGGTGATGATTCTATCGAATCCTCTACTTATGCTAATGGCTTATACCAGTTCATAAAAAGGCTTCCAAAAAGTTACTGAACATATTAGAAAATGAAGCATTGATTTTTATGCAATTTCCCTGGGGATGTTAGAGACTTGTTAGACATTCACAGTTCATATTCTCAAAACATCCTGTGTAGTTTAAACATTTTTATTGCTATTTTGAGGTACTGGATATGTCTCTACTTGGGAAAATCCTGACCTAATAGAGCTAGTCTTTTCTTTCTCCTTTTCTTTTATTAGACGTTTCTCCAAGATTTTTGATTTGCTCAAGTTGCTGGTGCTATGAAAAAACATATACCAGATTTCTCACCTTAGACAGGAAGCAAAAATCTACCAAGCAGTCCCAGGACAAGGTATTTTGTATCCATCTGTCACAGCCACATTTGTTGATACAGAAAATTATTATTGTCTACAGAAAACACCCCTTTTTTCTTTGCTTTGCCAAGTATGCTTTTTGCTCTTCTTTTGTTCGGTTGCTTCTGAAAACATCCCTTTAACAGCCCTGGTGGCGTAGTGGCCAACAGCTCTTGCTGCTAAGCAAAAGATCAACAGTTTGAATAAGCCAGCCTTTCCTTGGAAACCCTGTGGGGCAGCTCTACTCTGTTCTGTAGGGTTGATATGAGTCAGAATCAACTCAAGAGCAATGGATATATGCTGTACATCCAAAGAACCAGGAACTAAGTGTTTATATTGAAGAATTACTACACAAATCACAGTATTCCATTAGATTTCCCTATTTTAAACATTGATGAAAATATGGCTGTAATCTCCTAGCCATGCCTGGTGGAATATTTTCTAGAACCAATCCAGATGGATCTGCTCCATTGTTACCAACATCTTTTATACCCTTTTGGACATTTGAGAGAGTCAGCAAATAGGAGGGAAGTATTTCTCTTCAAATGACATTGTCCTAATATTATAATGTTTGCGTCTCAGTTGCCAAATAGCACTGCTTCTGTGTCTTAGTACAACTGTAAACTATGGGTATTTTCTTCCTTTCTTTTCTTATATTCAAGTCACTATTGCCTGAGAAGAAAGAAAAAATTGATTTTGAGCTTCGTGACAGCATTGTACATACCCAGGCCTTACAGTAAACATCCTTCCTATACTGTGATGGCGTTATAGATTAGATTGTGTACGCCCAAAATACATGTTGTAATTACTAACCTCTGTGCATGTGGTTATACAGTCACACACTACATAGCACCCATTCGGGGAACATCTGACCATGTATTTGTCCATTGTCCCATAAGGTTATAATAGAGCTCAGAAATCTCTGTCAGAGAATGGGACATAGTGATGTAACAACATAGCAAATGCAACAGCTTCCTGCACACAACATGTGAACCTCATGTCTCTTGTGTACAAGGTGACTGTGCTGCCAGGCATATAATGGTACAGTATACATATAACCTATCATACATATATCTTGATAGTATAATAAACGCATGTGTTACTAGCTTAGGTGTGTACTGTACTGTATTTTCTGTCATTATTTTAATATGAACTTTTCCTATTTACAAATAAAAAAAGTTTACTGTATAACACTATGCTTGGACTTGTAGGCAGGAGCATCCAGTCCTGAGTGTTGTTGTATTACCAGTCTGTTTATTTTGTTTGTGAAATATTACTGTGAAGTGCATCATGGCTCCCAAATGCATCAAAGCCAGTGCAAGTGATAGCAGCAGCAAGAGGCAAAGGAGAAGTATGTATTTGGAAGTAAAACAAAAGTATTTTATATAGGCTTGCTAACTATATAAAATGGTGCTTGAACAATGTCCAAATCACATGACATCCTATTTCATGGAATGAATCATAGAGGTTAAGTGACATATAACTGTAATCCCATTTGGGAATGGGTTGTCTGTATTATGTTAACGAGGCAGGATTAGTATAGGGTGTGTTTTGAGTCGATCTCTTTTGAGATATAAGAGAGATTAAATAAGAAAGCCAGCAAGAAGAGATGGAGTAAGATAGATGCCAAGACACATGGAGATCTCCAAGGAACCAGGAAGGAGAAGTTGAAGAGACAAGGACCTTCCTCCAGAGCTGACAGAACAAGCTCTCCCTTAGAGTCTGAATTCAGACATCTAGCCTCTTAAACTGTAAGAAAATAGATTTTTGTTTGTTAAAGTCGTCCACTTGTGGTATTTCTGCTATAGCAGCACTGGATGACTAAGACAGCTTGTTTTCTTGTTACCTGCCCATGCTGCTCTACTTCATTGCTTCTGTTTCTTATTTTCAATAGCACACTCTCAGGCAGATTTTCCCTATTAGCTTTCAGGAGAAGTCAGTGTATTTTCATCTTATCCTGTCACGTAAAACAAATGGGCAAATTTGCAAAAAACCTTACCCAGTTTTGTCTCTCCTCTACTTTTTTGAATATCAAAATTTTATTTGTAAAACTGTTGTTGATTTTTAATTGAAGTCACACTTGGCAGTGGTGCCTTCTTATAAATAGACAACCTGCATCTGTAATTACTTCTGTGACATTGGTGGGAGATTTAAAAGTGCAGAGGAAGAATTTCCTTTTTTTTTTTCAGTATGGTTTTTCTGATTTAGTCTCACCAAATTCTTGACCAGTGCTTGTCAAATTTCAATGTACATATGAATCACCTGAAGATCTTGGAGCAAACTGTGTTCTGATTTTGGAGGTCTTGAGAAGGTCTGGGACCTGAGATCCCTTGTTTCTCACCAGCTCTGGGGTGGTGCCCAGGCTGTGGGTCTGCAGCCCACGCATTGCGGATAGAGATCTTAAAACAATTCTACTTTATCGGTGACGAGCCTGAAAGCCTACAGTGCTGAACAGATTTACCGAAGGTTTTTTGCCAGCTTACTACTAAATCAACCTAGAAGGCAAGTGTACCGAAACGAGAAGGAACATGCACTTTTCTGTGCACCTTACATGAAAAGAAAAATGGAAGCCAATTTGCCTCTGTTCAGAACCAGTTCCTAGTTTCCTTTTTCTTTATATGTGAATTAAGATTCTTTCCTCATCATGAAAACTCTCATGTACGTTTTTCATCAATAAAATTGACGTAGAAGAAAATTGAAATATAGTATATTTGAAATTCAAACCTATCATTTCCCTTTCATCTGAGAGACAGAGGTTTGGGGAAAATAAGCAAATTAAGCTTAGAGTAATCACAAGCTACTTGATAGAGAAGGCAGGGATATTTTTAATACCAAATAGCTCGTTGTTATGTTTTAACGTGAGGTTTATATGAGTTTTAATATGAATAAAATAAATGCAATAAAACAGATGGGAGTAGACATTGATGCAGCAATTGATTTTCTATGATGATTCATTTCACTGACAGGGATAAGCCAGTGATTTAAAGGCATGGATGTTGTTCTCAGTCACTTAAAGGAAATCCTGCCATTTTGAAAATACAAAACCTGGAGGATCTGAAGGTGACTCCCTCCCATATCTCTATTTTTTTCTGCTGTGTTTAGACAAATGTCACCTGCTCCATTGCAGCTCAGTGTGTTTTGCCTTCATAACTTTATGGTCAGTCAGTAGGGAGATTTTCTCAGACAAAGCAGAAATGCCCTTCTATCTATGCTACATGGAATATATTAGGACTTCGCACTCAGGGCACCTTCGTACTTGGCATTTGTCCATTCACCAGTAACTGGCATTTAATCTCAGTGCTAAAAATGAAGACAAATAAGAGATTGGAATTCCAAAAGTGAATAGTTCATTTGTTTTGGTGAGTAGGAAAGTCATCTACCTGGGTCATGGGGGATCATGTGTAATGAAGAGTGCAAAAGAGAAGATTTTGGTGAGTGGGAAACAAGGCATACAGATAAATATTGAGAATGAGGTGCAGTTCCAGGTTGAGTTGTCAGTCGTGAAGCAATGCTAATGCAGGACTCTCCAGGCAGTAACAGGGAATCAAAGAAAAGAGGAACTTCAAAGTAGGGCCCATTCATGTTTATTTAGAAGTTATAAATGAATGACTTTCTGAAGGAGGGGTGGAGGCCTTACACTTCAGGGAGATAAAAAAGAAAAAAAAAGCCCCGCATTTTATACAAAATTGTGTGTATAGATGCATTTCTCCATGGAGAAGGTTTATAATTTTCAATAGATTCCTGAAGGAGCTGATAACTACAAAATAATAAGGCTCAATACTCTACATTAGAGTTCCCAGGACATACTGGCACAAGGGGTGATGAAATTCTCACTGGCCCCAAATGTACTTTGACTTAGAGTCTAAGATTATTATTCTGTACAAATAATACAGAGATCAACATGTCTTGCTCTTTTTGTAAAGACAGATTTTATTTTGTGCCTAAGAGATTTTTTTTTTATTTAACTTAAGTCAGATTAGGTCTTAAGAAACTATTTAAAAGTGCTTTCTATTAAATTGTGCAACTGTGAATTTTAGAAATTTAGGAGGATTAATTACCATTTATTCCAAGTTCCATAAATATGTGGCATTATTCATATTATCTCTGTAAATTTGCTTCAATCAAAATCCAAAGCTTTTATTTATACAGTATTAATATAGAAAAATGAAGACAGAAAGTTAAATATAGTCTGGAGTAGATATAGGTTTTTCTGTGTAAATATAATTAATTAGTTGATTTGTTTGCATAATTTAACAGCAAGGAAATATGGCTCTTATTCATTTTTAATAGCTCTTCTGGCCAAAGTTTTCTATGGTTTGTGTTTCTTTTTTTTTTTGCCTGGCTTAACTTAGTGCAGTCCATTTATCCGTTTATTAATTCATTTGTCCAACAAATATTTCTTGAATGCCAGCTACAAACTTAGCATTAGTTTAAGCGCTGCTGGATGGGGAAACTAACATTCCAACAAGTACAGTTTATTTGTGGAGAATACCAGATATTAAATAACAATATGTGGCAGAAAGTATATGATTGTCACCTTGATGCTACAAAAAGCAAGTATAATGGGATCCACAGCAGTACTGGAACCCTGTGGAATGATTCCACAGATTAAAAAAAAAAATTACAGATTAGTGAGGACTTAATATTAGTATTTGGATAATGAAATGCATTTGGCTACCATACAAAGGCATGTTCTTTATTTCCTGTTATTTATTTATTTCCTGATTATTTTCATCTCATAAATTACTGAGCTTTTGTATTTCTGTTTCTGAATCTGTGAAAGGGGTGCAGGGCAGGGTTATCCTTCTTTCTCAGGTTATGAGTGAAGATTAGGGAAGCGATTATATGATAGATCAATTGAAAATGGCTGTCATCTTAACTGGATCAGCTGTAATTAATCACATGATACCTTTGGATTTTAATTTTATCATCAATAAGTGAAAAAAATAAATGTTGCTGTCTAGTCAATCCCAACTCATAGCAACACTACAGGATGGAGTAGAATGGCCAAGGAGCCCCTGGTGGATTTGAACTATCAACCTTTTGATTAGCAGCCATAGCATTTAACCACTACACCACCAGTGTTTCCATCAATAAGTGAAGATGTCATTTATAATTGGTTACGTGAGCACACGCGCGCGCGCACACACACACACATATCTGGCTTAGCTCTATAATAAAATGCGTATTACTAGAGTGCCAATCCATTCAAACTCAATGAATCCCTTTGTCTTTTTTGTTTATGCATTCATCAGCCTATTCAACAACTTTTTTTGGAGGAATTACACTGCTGAGCACTCTGTATGTAAGACAGCCATATCCCTGCTTTCATAGAACTTACCTTTTACTCAGAAAAGATTAGATAAAATTAAGCAGGATACTAGATGTATTAATTCCCTGCAGTTGCTGTAACAAATTACTGTAAATCTGGTGGTTTAAAACAACAGAAATTTGTTATCTAACAGTTCTGAAAGCCAAAGACCAAAATCAAGGTGTTGACAGGGCCACACTCCATTCAAAGGCTCAAGGGGAGAATCCTTCCTTTCCTCTTCCTAGCTTCTGGTGGCTCCTGGAGTTAATTGGTTTGGGAGCATGAGTCCAATCTCTGCCTGTGTTTTCATATGGCTTTCTTTTCCATGTCTCTGGGCCTCAAATCTCCCTATCCTTTCTCTTATAAGGACAAGAGCCATTGGACTTAGGTTCCTTCCTAAATCCAAGATGATATCATCTTGAGTCCCTTAATTTAATCACATTGGCAAAGATATTATTTCCAAATAAGGTCACATTTGTAGGTATTGGCTGTTAGGAGTTGGATATACCTATTTGAAGGACACATTCAACCCATTTTAGGATAGAAATTTGGGGGTGGCAATGGAGCTGTAGAACTGGCTTAATTTTTTTTTTTTTAAAGAAGAAACAAGAGATACCACTGAGATTGAACAGTTCTTAAATAAGAATGTCTTCTGTATTTCCACAAGTAAAGATCTGGGCTGGTTGAGCACAGATCTTTACACCTACAAATCATCTGGTGAGCTGGTTAAAATTGCAGATTCTTGAGCATCTTCCAGGGTGAATTTCAAATCTCTGGGAATGAGGTCCAGGACTCTGCATTTAATAAGGAGCAACTCAGCTGATTAGTATTGTTCATGGACCAGAGTTTGAAAAACAATTGCTTGAAACACTTCAAAGACTTTGTTGTTTATATTCTGTTCTAACAATCTACATATTAGTGATTCTCTGTGTAATTGAGGGAAACCCTGGTGGTGTAGTGGTTAAGTGCTACGGCTGCTAACCAAAGGGTAAGCAGTTCAAATCCACCAGGCGCTCCTTGGAAACTCTATGGGGCAGTTCTACTCTGTCCTGTAGGTTTGCTATGAGTCGGAATCGACTTGACAGCACTGGGTTTGGTTTGGTTTTGGGTGTGATTAAGTAGAGGTGTGTCTTAGTTGATCAGTGCCTTTGCAGGCAGAATTTATGTTAAGTTTCCAATTTGCACAGTTCATGAAATACAAAATTCCATTAAATACTGTGTCCATTTGATCTTTAGTTTGGAGTCTGGTGCAGAGCACTCTTTACCTGCACTTGCCTGCTCTGAGTGCCAAATCTGATATTTTTAGACAGTGTTCACTCAGATCTAATATCTACGAATGGCAATTTGTCAAGGATTTGGGGAGTATACAATGCGAAAGGATTATTTTAACATGATTGAACTCACAGTGACATGATATACATTTTATTAAAATTTTATACATTGAGAAAATTTAAATGATACACACTAAAAATGGCACCTAGTGAGGTTCTATTCTATCAAAGAACTGCTGAACGCCTCCAGTCTTGGCTAAGAGAATAGTAATACTACTAATTTATAATTTTTTTTCTCTCTCTCTCACCTACTTTTTTCTCCCAGCATTCTAGTATTATTCCTCCCATGGAATGTAACATTTTTATGAGGAGGCAGTTCCATTTAGGTTGAGAGTATGTACCTTTGCCTAGGTGGGTAGAGTTCTTTTTATTGGGAGCTGTTGTGGGATATTACTGCTTCAAGGTCTCAGGAATTGAGACATGGCTTCTTACCTAAAATATTCCTGCCTTACCTCAAATGGCAGGAAGATTTTTCTCCTCCCAAGCCAATGTTTCTGAGTAGGGTTGCTCATTCCTACCTCCAAGCCATCTCTTTCTTTCTCATTTTCCGTAGGGATCTAAGCATTTACAGATTTTGAAGTCTCAAGGAGTCTAAAACTGGCTCTTTCACAAAGAAATGGGAGAACAGGAAACAGTTGAATGTATTTACCAAAGACTTCATTTTCACAGGTATAAAAGAACAAAAGAAAGAGAAGGGAAAATGTGAAAAGTTTGAGGAAACTCAGCCCTATAGGGAATCATGGTTCCTGGGAATAAGAACCATGCCTTTTAATGCCTATGAATTTGTGCACCCATGTTTGTATAGAGGATTAAAATTCATCTTGCACTGGAGAAATCTGTTTACCCTGATGTGATATATAAATACTGCAGAATAAACTAAGGGAAGAGAAAATTTATAACTGAGCTCACCTCTTTTATTAATTCAGTCACTGAAGAGGACTGGGCTAGGATATTATCAGACAAGAACAAAAGACTAAGAAAAATTGTCCGTCTGGTCTAGGCAATCCCTTTTGGACAGCGGCCACATTATGTCAGTATAAAATATGTCCACTCTTTCTAAAAATGTCCTGCAGATCATTCAGTTAATTATCCAAGTCTGATTTTATTTTCAAATCTGAGCTTTCTGTGGAGTCAGTTGTGGTATAACAACATGTTTGTCTGGGCTGTGGAGGCACATTGTGTCAGTGCAGTGGATTTTATAGTGAATCATTGACAACTCAAATAACATCAGGTCCAACAGAGCAGGCAATCTTTGAGGCACTCAGAAGGAAACTATCTCCCCCTCTCACTATATCAGAAGATTTCCTGTTGTTGAACTTGGAAGAAACAGGTAAGGCTCTGGAAAGACATGTACTGACAGCTTTTGTAACACCTTCTTCTGCACAAAACAATACATATGTACAAAGGTACAATGTCTGATGAATTACCCAACATTTGGTGGACAATAATATTTCCAAGAGATTAGGAAAAAAGTAATATTTATATGTTTAAAAAATTGACTATACATTATGTACTAGATTTGTGGTGGGCCTTTATGACTGAACAACATTTCTGAGAAGTAGTGATTCAAGGAAGTTGATTCTTCTATTTCTTGAAAGCAACAGACCAATTAATGGTTATACATGATTACTTTATTTCTGTTAGAGCCATTAATTAGGAATATGAGTATATTTTTGGAAAAATTGAATGAGCTATCAATCCTGGTACTGTATTTTACTGCACAGTAACACTTTAGTGTTTGTGTAAAATGATTTTCCCAATGTAGCAGAATAAAAACTGTAATTACTAACAGCTTCCAAGAAGCACATGAAATTGTATTATATACAAAGATTTTAAATTAGTTTAAAAGACTGTCTGCCTGTATAGGATCGATATAGGTGACATCTTTCCATTCTTATAGATAAAAATAGGACATAGTATGTATTTACAGTGACAAAAGTGAGATGATGTCATTAGGGCATACCTGCTGTATTTGGTCAGATATAAAACCAAATCATATTTCAGATGTTGATCTCTACTGAACGAGTAAATATGGCCACAGCACAAACCTATTTTGATCATTTTTGTAAGACAATTCTCCATTTTAAAGGTGGTGAGAATTGAACACTTTTATCTGACCACTTTCCTCAGGACAGATATGGTTTTTCATTACTCAAGGAATTCTCCAAAGATTAGACCATCACAGCAAATTCTGCTATAGAGAAGAGCTTCTCTGATTTATTATTTTACCCCTTTGAGCCTCAGGTTTTTTTTTTCGCTTTTTTTAAAATGAGAAGGATCAACCAGAATAATCTCTAAGTCCTTTAATGCTCCAAAAAGCTATAAAATCCATGGATATCAGCTGAAATTATGTTTGCATGTGGGTTTTTTTTTTTTTTTTGGTGTGTGTGTGTGTGTGTGTGTGGTTAGAATAAGAATTTTTAGAAATATTACCGAGGAGGATTTCTAAACCAATATATTTTTATGTGCGTGTATCCTCTACAAAACTTCATTGAAAGATCCTCACACCCACATAAGCACAATTAAAAAAAAAAAATTATCTTTCAAAGAAAGTAGTTACCTAAATAGAAAGTGTTTCCTGTACAGCCTAATGTAATTATGATGTTTATTGTAAATTATTCTAGAAATAATTGATTTTATGATCTTGATTTATTAAAAAGTCTGATTTTAAATTTTGGTGATATGCATAGGGTTGGCACTGTTTGAATTGGAAGTATATCTAACAGATCATCTATTTCAGCAATAGTTGTGGCAGGAACAAATGTCCTGACTTTTCTAGTAGGCAACCAAGACTCAGAGAGGTTAAGAGACTATCCATGTCATTTAATACAGGCGTACCTCAGAGATATTGTAGGTTAGATTCCAGACAACCTCGATAAAGGGAGTCACATGAATTTTTTGGTTTTCCAGTGCATAGAAAAGTTACATTTATACTATACCTTAGTCCATTAAGTGTGTAACAGTATTATATATAAAAAAGTACATATCTTAATTAAAAAATACTTTACTGCTAAAAAATACTAACCATCATTTGAGCCTTCAGCGAGTCATAATCTTGTTGCTGGTGGAGGGGCTCGCCTTGATGTTGATGGCTGCTGACTGATCAGGATGGTGTTGGCTGAAGGCTGCGGTGGCTGTGGCAATTTCTTAAAATAAGACAACAATGAAATTTGTCCCATCAATTGACTCTTCCTTTCATGAAAGATTTCTCTGTAGCATGCTATGCTGTTTGCTAGCACTTTACCCATAGTAGAATTTCTTTCAAAATTGGAGTCAGTCATCTCAAACCCTGCCACTGTTTTATCAACTAAGTTTATGTAATACTCTAAATCCTTTGTTGTCATTTCAATAATGTTCATGGCATCTTCATCAGGAGTAGATTCCATCTCAAGAAACCACTTTCTTTGCTCATCCGTAAGAAGCAACTCCTTATGCAGTAAAGTTTTGTCATGGGATTGCAGCACTTAAGTCACATCATCAGGCTTCACTTGTAATTCTAGTTCTCTTGTTCTTTCCACCACAACTGCAGTTACTTCCTCCGCTGAAGTTTTGAATCCCTGAGAGTCATCTATGAAGGTTGGAATCATCTTCTTCCAAACTCCTGTAAATGTTGATATTTTGACCTCCTCCCACGAATCACGAATGTTGCTAATGGTATCTAGAACAGTGAATCCTTCCCAGAAGGTTTTCAATTTATTTTGCCCAGATCTATCAGAGGAATCCCTATCCATGGCAACTATAGCCTTACAAAATGTATTTCTTAAATAATAAAATTTGAAAGTTGAAATTACTCCTTGATCCATGGGCTGCAGAATGTTGTATTAGCAGGCATGAAAACAACATTAATCTCTTTGTACATCTTCTTCAGAGCTCTTGGGTGACCAGGTGCACTGTCAATGAGCAGTAATACTTGGAAAGGAATCGTTTTTTTTTTAATGAGCTGTAGGTCTCAACAGTGGGCTTAAAATATTCACTAAGCCATGTTGTAAACAGATGTGCTGTCATCCAGGCTTTGTTGTTCCATTTATAGAGCACAGGCAGAGTAGATTTAGCATAATTCTTAAGGGCCCTAGGATTTTCAGAATGGTAAAGGATCATCGGCTTCAACTTAAAGTCACCAGTCACATTAACCCCTAATAAGAGAATCAGCCTGTCTTTGAAGTTTTGGAGCCAGGCACTAACTTCTCCTCTCTAGCTATGAAAATCCTTGATGGCATCTTCCAGTATAAGCCTGTGTGATAGACTGAATTGTGTCCCCCCAAAATATTTGTCCATTTGGCTAGATCACGATTCCCTTGTATGACTGCATGATTGTCTACCATTTTATCTTCTGATGTGATTTCCCTATGTGTTGTAAATCCTATCACCACGATGTAATACGATGGATTAGTGGCAGTTATACTGATGAGGTCTAAAAGATTAGATAGTGTCCTAAACTAATCTCTTTTGAGATATAAAAGAGGGAAGCAAGCAGAGAGTGGGAACCTCATACCACCAAGAAAGCAGCGCTGGGAGCAGAGCACTTCCTTTGGACCTGAGTTTCCTGCCCTGATATGCTCCCAGACCAAGGGAAGATTGATGCATCACAAGAGCCTTCATTCAGAGCCAACAGAGAGAGAAAAACTTCTCCTGGAACAGGCACCCTGAATTCTGACTTCTAGTCTACTGGACTGTGAGAGTGTAAACTTCTCTTTGTTTAAGCCATCCACTTGTGCTATTTCTCTTACAGCAGCACTAGATGCCTATGGCAGCCTGTTTCCTCTACATTGAAAACCTATTGTTTAGTGTAGCCACCTTCATCAATTATTTAAAAAAAAAAAGTAATAAAAAAGTTTGAAATATTTTGATAATTACCAAAATTGTGACAGAGACATGAAGTGAGCCTATGCTGTTGGAAAAATGGCACCAATAGACTTGCGAAAATCATGACATCTACAAAGTGCAATAAAGCGAAGTGCAGTAAAATGAGGTATGCCTATAAATGGAGGCAAGGAAAACAGGAATCTTGACTGCCTGATATGATGCTCATTCTATTTCTCAGACTGTCTCTCAGAGTGAATAACTTATTCCCTCTGAGAAACGAGAATAGATAGTTGGTAGTAATGTTGAGAAAAGATACGGAAGAGTCTAAAATAACATTCACAATCATATATTTAAGTTAGATTTATTGGATAGAAATATTTGGTTGAGTAGTAGTGCTGACTGGGGAGAAAAGCTACTCATATAACTGAGTGAAGAATATTTTAGCTGCAAACAAGGAAGTTACATTCTAAAACTGTATATATAGTCTCTGAAGATATGGCCATATAAAGAAGCAGATAATAATCTGCCCAACCAAATCAACATATAAAATATAGATGCAGATGCTAATGTAGACATAACTCAGTAAGTTACAAAGGCTTTTTTTTTTTTTTTTGAGGTGTAATTGGCATCAATAAACTGCCATGTTTAAATTATACAATTTAACAAATTTTGACATGCTTCTACACCCATAAAACCATCACCACAATCAAGATAGTAAACATGCTGATCATTCCCCAAATTTCCTCATGCCCTTTGCAATCTCTTCTACCCCCCTACGAACCAGGATGTGCTGATCTGCTTTCTGTCATTTAGTTTTCATTAATATCATGTAAATGGAGCAATAGAAAATGTACCTTTCTTTTTTTGGCTGGGGTCTGGTTTCCTTTACTTGGCATAAATATTGGAAATTCGTCTGTGTTGTACTGTGCATTAATAGCCTATGTCTTTTTCTTACTGAATAGTGTCTCACTGTACGGATATATCAGGATTTGTTTAGCCATTTGCCTGATGATGTATGTTTGGGTTGCTCTCCATTTTAGGTTATTACAAAAGAAGCAGCTGTGAGCATTCATACATAAGTCTTTGTGTGGACATATGATTTAATTTCCCTTGGATAAATAAAGAATTTTTCTTGGCTGTATCATGACATAGGTTTCTGTTTAACTTTTAAAAAACTACCGAAATGTTTTCCCAAGCAGTCATTCCATTTTGCATTATCACAAGCAGTATATGAGAGTTCCAGTTCCTCTACACACTTGTTAGGTTTTTTTTTAATTTTATTTATTTTGTTGTTGTTGAGAATATACACAGCAAAGCATACACCAATTCAACAGTTCCTACACTTCCATGACACTGATTACATTCTTTGAGTTGTGCAACGATTCTCACCCTCGTTTTCTGAATTGTTTCTCCTCCGCTAACATAAACTCACTGCCCTCCAAATTTCCTATCCTATCTTTCGAGTTGCTGTTGTCAGTGTGATTGTATATAGATAGATGCTGAAAAAAAGCACAATGCTCCAGGCAGACATTCTTTAAAAGTTAAGCTAAACTATTATTTGGTTTTAAGAAGACTTCAGGGAATATTTTTAGTTAAAGATTTAAAGATTATCTCAGGGCAATAGTTTCAAGGATTCTTCCAGCCTCCATGGCTCCAGAAAGCCTGGAATCCATGAGAACTGAAAATCCGTTTGACATTTTTCCCCTTTTGATCAGGATTGTTCTATAGAATCTTTGATCAAAATATGCAGTAATACATTCATATACTTTCATTTGAATGCTATACTAATAATATGTTTTTGAATGCACTAACTCGTTTATCTCTTTGAACCATTTGTTGATTTTACCATTTGATGCCATATTGCTGACTGAATCTTTCTCTCTCAATCACTAATTTTAGAGAGCATTTCATTAAAAAAAAAAATTTGTTATATACCATTATATCATTTCTATTCACAGCTATTTGACACTGAATCACACATATTTTATATCTTGAATATAGTTTTTGATGGGCCTAACTCATGTTTCACAATTAGACCACAAAGCTCATTAAAGTAGCAAACACCTTCTGTAAGTTTTGCATGTGTGAGTGCTTTACATGTTAGAGTGTGGAGAAATTAAAATAAAATGTTCAGTAGTGGTAGCAGGGTACTATCCAGTTCTTCAGGTCTCATGGCAAAGGAGGCGGTTACTCATGGAGGCAGTCAGCCACACATTCCCTTTGCTCCTATTCCTGACTCTCCTTCTTCCTCTGTTGCTCCAGGTTAATATCTCTCACAAAAATTTTGCCAATTCAGCTGTATACAGGTGTATAACTTATTTGCAGCAATTGCAGTAATCACTTGCCCATGTTTTAAATGTTAGTTATTTAACAGCTGTTATTTATTTAACAGGTGATATCTCGTTATGGTTTTAATTTGCATTTCCCTAATGATTAATGATTGTGAGCTCCTTTTCATTTGCTTATTTGTCATCAATATATATTTTTTTGGTGATCTGTCAACATTTTTTGGTCATTTTTAAATTGTGTTTTCTTAGTATTGAGTTTTTAAGTTCTCTATATTTTTTGGAAGTAACTTAATTTTAGAAACATGTTTCATTTCTAAATATGTTTTCTTCTCTGTGGCTTTTCTTTTCATTCTCTTAAGTGCATTTTTTAAGGGCAGAAGTTTTAATTTTGGTTAAGTACAATTTATCAATGATTTCCTTTTATTATAGGTTATACTTTTGATGCCTACTCCAAGTTCACAAAGATTTTCTCTTATATTTTTTTCTGGCTTTAAGTTTTACATTTAGGACTACAGTCAATTTAAGTTAGCTTTTTTTTTTTTTAATATGGTGTGTAGTATGGATTCAAGTTTTTGTGCATGCGTATCTAATTATTTCAGTGCCATTTGTTCAAAAACTACCCTTTCTCTAGTGAATTGTCATTTTTACCTTTGTCAAAAATCAGTTATCCATATATGTGTGAGTCTACTTCTAGGTACTTTATTTTGTTTCATTGGTATATTTTGCTGCACTATTTAGTTTATCAGTATTTTCTGTATATTTAGTGATAATGAAAAAGAAAATCTTACCTATCCCAATTTTGTAAAAATATTCTCCTATGCTACCTTCTGGAAGACTTAAGGTTTTATTCATTGTATTTAAATGAAAACTCACCTGGAATTAAATTTCGTAGGGTTAATTTTATATTTATTACAAGTAGTTATGCAATTGACCCAGTACCATCCTTCGAAAAGGTTGCTCTTTATCATAACCTTCTCAAGCAAGTGTTCCCTTTATCATCAATAAAGTGTTCTTGTATGTCTGAGTTGTTTCTGGACTCTCTTTTTTTATCCCATTGGTCTATTCATCTAACTTTGCACCAAAAACATTCATATTACTTTAGCTTTATAATAAATCTTGATATCTGGTAAGATAAATCCTCTGTTGCTTCTTAATGTTAATGACTTAAAACCAAGTCATTATTTTTCACAAAGGCGTAGCATAGATTTTATAGTATTTGTTAAAAATAAACTATGACATTTACATGCATATTGAAAAATTATTATATTACTTTTTCTTAAAATATTATTCTAAACTTCCAAAGGTTAATCGGTGTTTCCTTTCCCACCAAGAATATATCAATAAAATATTTGAGCGTTAAAGATTGAAGAATCATCTATTTTTGTCTCAAGTTGCTCCTGGCATATTATAAGTAATTAATCTTCTTCTCAACCATTTTCAGCTTTAGCAATTGCTATTAGCATAATTTCTTATTAGAATATTCATAAGAAATATCTATTTATTCAAGTACGTTTTGTGGGTTTAAAAAATCCATTCTTTTAAAACTAAATAGGCTCTAAATTCTTAAGTTAATATTTGGCAGTAAGTTATGTATTAGGAAAAGAAGTTTAATCTTTTAGATGACTTTACCAATTAGTGTAGGAGTACTAATAGTAGTGATCTATGCAACCTCACAAAAACAAGGCCATACGTGGATTTTTATGTTCACTTTATTATGTGGAAGTAGCTTAGACAAGGTTTAGTGGCCCTGTTCTCAGTCCTTTGCATACTCTGGTGGGTTCATCAGAAATACTAACTATGAGTAAAAACAGTGCCATGTTTCTAAAAAAGGTAAGCAGAAGTGATGCCAAGTCATCACGTGCCCTTAAAATTCTGCCTGATAAAGAGTCTCTGCTCACTGCCTTCTGGATGAGTTAAGTTAGAGAGACATAGGAGGAACTGAATAAAGACATGCCTGACAAGTTCCAAGTCAGAGCTGCAGAGAGGTGAGAAAATCTGTAATGTATGGTATGTTAAATAGTGAATTAAAAATATCACTCATAAATGGAAAGATTTTTTCCAGTTACTGTGAAATATTCTTAATTCCATCATTACTTCTCTTCCCACTTTCACACATGAATATGTCCCTTTGTAAATCCAGAATTGGAGCTATCTTTTTCCTCCTATTAAGACATAGTCCCAAGTTGTAAGTTGGCCTATCGTAATTTCCTTATTTCCTCAAAGGTTTTTTTTTTTTGTTGTTCACTTTAACTTGATTCTGCCTGAATGTGCTCAGATAGAGCCTCACAGTGTGAGCTACCTATTTGTCCAGGTGATCCTGGCTCCATCACTTACTAAAGATGGCCCTGCCAGATTCCCAAATATCATGCAGATACTAGTAATTTTTCCAAATCTTTCACCAAATTATTTAAATGTTATTTAATAGTATATGAATAAAAAGCAACTAAACTTGCATTCAGTTATACATAGGAAGATCAATTAGCTGGGACAAAACTATTTTTTTTAATATAAATGGTTATTTCAAATAGCCAAAGAAGATATGATCCTAGAAGCATTCATGGTTGTTGAATGGCCTCTTAGAAAATAAAGTTCTTTCAATTTTGTCTACACTAGGATTTCGAATAGGATTATGTGAAAAGAATCATTGTTCCTCAAACGAAAGTATGTGTTAATTTTGTAAATCATGTGCTCAGTAAATCCTTATATAGCATGTTTAAAATGAAACGTTTTATTTGCATGGTACAGAAGTAAACACAATTAATCAAAAATTCAACTCAGCATTAATTTTTTTAAAAATGTAAGCTTAAAGTACCCAAGCAGATGCTCATTGTTTGTTTTTTTAAATGAGTAAACAAATTTTACATTTACCATTTTTAAAGGTGCTGATAATCTTATTTGCCTATGAAGTCTTTAAGTCTATTTTAGGTTTGGAAAATACCTCATAGAGTGACCGAGTGCACAAAATCTCATTGAGAAATAGGCTAGATTTGTATATACATATGTATATATAGTATTTTTTTATATATAGTAGAGTAGTACAATTTTAATTAAAAAATTTTGTTTACCCAATATGATCACATTTTTAAGAAAAATTTCCCTGGGATATAAAGGAAAAGTATAGTATAATTTACTAACAATCATTTCATAGGAAAAAAGATATCTTAATACCAAAAATACAGGACAGAGATAATTTTAATCACAATTTGATAATCCAACCTGGTGATTCTCACAAAATTATGAAGTTATTCTTTTTATTTTATTTTTTTCCTTACTTTGCCGTGAATTAGCAAAATCTTATTTGTAGACCAGCACTGGTCTGTAAACCAGCGTTTGGGAATTAATGCCAAAGCGAAAATCTTTGCGTTTGGTGGCAGAATATGTACAAAACCCTTCTCACTTTTAGAAAAAGGAAACTTTCTGCTAAACCAATGATGTGTTCAAGATGCTTAGGTGTTCTCAGCCCAGTGAATAACATTTATTCAATGTCAGCACTGTACTAGGTGTGGAAATAGAGTGAGCTAGGGATTCTGTTCAAAAGGAATGTTACAATTAGTAACAACACATTTTGTCAATGCCCCATCCATATGTCCTTGGCACTACCAATTTCTGTGCTTGCAGTTTGGTTTTATTTCTCATTTTTTCTGAATTTTATTGCTTCATTTCTGACTTTTTCAGCTTTTTTTCAATTCTTATGTTTTTTCATAAATTCTATAATTTTCTTCATATTTTATCCATTTTGAAATATTACGTTACAGTTTTCATATGTTGTATGGGTTTATTTTGTGGCATGTTTCCATTCTCTGTAGGGATTTTATTTCAACAATGTCCATTGTTTGGAAGCAGCAGTCAAGAAATCAAATGACACATTGCATTGGGAAAATCTGTTGCTAAAGACCTTTTTAAAAGTGTGTTGATAAGAAACGATTGAAGAATTGATGCATTTGAATTGTGATTTTGGTGAAGAATATTGAGTATACTGTAGACTTCCAGAAGAACAAACAAGTCAGTCTCGGAGGAAGTACAGCCAGAATGCTCCCTAGACATGAGGGTGTAGAGACTTCATCTTGCTTACTTTGGACATGTCATTGAAAAGACATCACTAGGAAAAGACATCATAGTTAGTAAATTAGAGGGTCAGCAAAAACAAGGCAAAAACTCAATGAGATGGATTGGCTCAATAGATGCAACAATAGGGTCAAACACACCAACAATTGCGAGGATGGCACAGGACCTGGCAGTGTTTCATTCTGTTACATGTGAGGTTACCATGAGCTGGAGCTGACTGAACCCTGCAACTGAACCTGTTGTCACCAAGTTGATTCCGACTCATAGTGACCCTAGGGTTTCTAAGAGGAGGCTGTTGGATTTGAACAGCCTACCTAGATGGTACTTAATAAAGACAAGGATTTTATTGTCCTCATTATTCTCTCTCTTTCTCTCTTCATGTCATATAAGGGAATGAATTGAAATACTTAGATTAAATTAGTTTTTCTACATTTTTGTATCAGGGAAGGTTAAGAAGATAGCTTTTCTAGCTTCATGTTTCTAGTGTTCCCTACTAGATTGTTTTCATGAGATATTAAAATTATGACTCACAGCTTTCTGAGATCTCCTAGATCTTGCTCTTTCTCAATTTGGTCTGTACCTTCTTTTGACCTTGCCCCTATTGTACTGTTCTGCTTAGTCTGTCTTATAGTCCCAGTTGTTTCTCCTCAGTGGTTGACTTTATCCTTCCAGGCAACTTCAGATTGCTAATTTTGAGAGTTCATAGGGCCCAAGGTTCTTCAGACTCTATCTTACATTCTTCCTCTCACCTCTACGGTCAAGTGTGCAAAAAACACTCCAAGTCTCAGCTGCAATTCTCAAATTAATCTGCTGTGCTTTCATTGAGTATTTGACAGCTATTTTAAGGTTCGCCTGTTCTCAGTTACATTAGGTACTCTACTGTGTTCCTCTGTTTTGTCCTCTATACTGCTGACACCATGTGTGTCTTAGAGTTGTTGATGGCTTTTTCCGTTTGATTATAATTTCAAGTTTGCATGACTATCTAGGCACTTACACTTTTGCAGATTTTTTGTGTTATTTTTTTCTACCCTCATTTCACTATTTTTATGGAAAATACCTTGAATATCCAAAAACCATAACACTGCCATTGCCATTCCTCTACTTCATTGTATATTTTCACATCTAGACTTCCTATTTGATAGATATTGGTCCTTCCGGATTTATTTACCTTTTTACCTTTCCTATTTATTTTACTTTTTTCTCATATTTTTCAGATGTTAGATTTTTAATTCTATCATGAACTTGATCTTCAGACATGTACATTTTATTTTTCAAACCAAATATTGCATTTTTATTTTAGTAATTACATTTTAAATTTCCTATTTCCCTCTCCCTCTTGCTCTCTCAGTCTCACTCCTTCCTTCTCTCTGCACCTTTCTTTCTCTTAACTAATTGCTTCTTTGACATGACATCCTCTTTTAATGTTGTTTTTTAATAAATAGACTATTATCTCAAATACCTCTGAGATTATTAACTAGGATTTTTGAAAATCTCCTTCTGTTTCTTGAATTAGCATTGTTTTTTCCATTTTCATGAATTATGTTATTTGCTCATCTTGGCGTTTTTCTTACATGATACTGGTTTTCCTCCAATGTCGATCTTTATTTGTCCATTTTTATTTATGAATGTGATTGTGAACTTGGTGTGAGAGAATGAAGTGTATCAATAGGCAAATTTTCTGAAGGGTGCATGGTTGGATAAATCTTTCTCAATTGTCAAATGATCTGGAATTCTTTGTACTGGTTTACTCTAAAACAGATTGTTCTCAATTCATCATTTTTAACCTACTATCATTTTAGATATGAAAGAAACTTCAGCTCGGCATTCTTATCTTACATGTCAGGAAACTGAGTCCTAGAAAGATGAATTAATTATATAAACTCAGAAGATAAAGCTGAGCCTAAAATAAAAGTAAAAAAAATAAAAGTAAAAACCCCTGTCTTAGAAATACCACAAGTGTATGGCTTTAAAGAACAGAAATTTATTTTTTCCCAGGTTAGGAAGCTACAAATTCAAATTCAGGTGTTGTTTTAGGTGGTAGTTCTTCTTAGACCTTAGTCCTGGAAGTTCCTTGGCATTCCTTGGCATCTATCTTCCCTCTGTGTGTGTCTGTGTGCCTGTTCAGGTCTTTTCATAATTCAAAATGATTAGATTTATGATACACCCTCTCAACTCATTAACATAACAAGAGAAAAACTCCTATTTCCAAACAGAGTATATTTACAGGTATAGGGGTTAGTATCCCCACACATATTTGGGAGGGGACATGATTTAATCCATAACACTCCATATTATTAGTTCTAACATTTCCAATAATTTCAAGATTTCACCTCTATTTGGAAATTTTCATAAGCACTGCTATGCCAACTGCTCTTTATATGTTGCTGTAAAAAATTAGTATAGTGCAGTTACAAAAATACCTCATTGGGGAAGGCACAGTTGGGAAACAAATGTAAAAGGTATGCATTATTTGTGGAAAAGCACAGTATATCATGTTTTAATTTACACATAATCTCCTAAAGTAGCTTGATAATAGCAAAATCATTGCTCTGTTATCATTAAGTATTATTAAAAGTCATTTAAGGAGTAAAATCCTCTGTTCAAAATAGGGAGATGTTAAGATTAGAGACCCAGGAGGTTGAATATCATTCTTGTTGTAGAGAAGTTATTTATAACCCTGAGAAGTCCCTTATGGAAATATATAGACAGAGCATAAGTGACCATCCAAAAATAAAACATTAATTAGGACAGTAAGCCTCTGAAAGTCATTGTAGCTTGGTATGCTTAAAGACTGAAAAAAAAAAAAGAATAGAGGGAAGAACTCAGAGAAGCAGCGACATCCTATATAAACTTTGAATAGACAGCAGAGCGACTTTCGCACTTTTTAGTAACTGCATTTTCAGCCATTTGCCAAGTCATCCCATCTGCAGGCAGCCTTACATAATCTTCACCTTGAAGAACCTCAAAAATAACAATTTAATGAACTTTCCACTGTTCATCCTGTCTTCTTACCCACAGGTGAGACTAATTTGCCGTTTAGCATGCTGAAGTTAAAAAGAATTTTGGGAATAAGAGAATTTCCTCTGTTTGCATTTGGAAATGAAACTCATTCAGAGCACATCTGCAAATTGTAAAATGATGCTTTTGGTAGACATTACGAAAAATGACTCTAATACCCTGGGTGAATAAAATAAGCTATTATTCTAGAAAATTTAATTCTGTTGTCTATTCAATTATTTAGCTATGTTGAACTTAAAAACTAAGAAATCCATTTTGTTAAAGTTAAATTAATGTTTGGCATCTTTATAAATGTAATTAAAATTTAGGTGCTGCTAATGAGGATCAAAATCGACTGTATGGTAACTTTTTTTTTTTTTTAATGATATGTACAGAGGAAGAGTCAGGGTACCTTTGTTGGGGCACTGTGGGTCCAGAAATTGGCTGCCGAATTTGCAGGATCAGAGAATCTATTTTATTTAAGTTTTCTAGATATAATCAATTTCTGGGTGACTTATACAACAAAATCATTCTAAAGAGCCTGATTTATAACCTAGAGTGTCAAACTATTAGATTGTAATGGGAGATACAGCTTACAAGATTATCAATATTTGACATGTGCTAAGGAAATCTCCCTCTTGTTTGGGGTAGTATACTCAGGACCTCATCATGTTAGAATGAGCAAAGAGAAAACTGGAATTTTCTTTAGGAATGTTTCTGTCAAGCTGCTGTAGCTGAAAAAGTCATTCTTCATGCTAGATATATTTATATTTAATAACAAATATTGGTTTTTGAGAGTCAACTTCCTTTCTCACATGGACAATATATCACATAGGAGCTTCTTAAATGTTTATTGACTGCACTGAAGTTAGTGAGAGAAATGAAAAACTCTAAATCTTTTTTTTTTTTTTGTCTGTATCTTGACTCTGAGTATAGTACCCAACTGTCTCAGAATGTTATCAAATACTTGGGCAGAATAAAACTTTGCTTCCTTAGTTTACATGCTAGTCACCTTTCGTGGGAACTACATAGACAATGAGGCATCTGCGGTTCAGTGGTAGAATTCTCAGCTCCCATGGCTCCCATGCAAGAGACCCTGGTTCAACTCCTTGTCAATGTGCCCTATGCGTAGCCACCACCCATCTGCCAGCTGAGCATGGGGGTAGCGCAGGACTAGGCAGCATTTGGTTTTGTTGTGCATGGGCGTCCATGAGGTGGGGGGTGTTAGAGAGCAGCTAACAACATACAAGAAAGAATTTTTATATGAAAATTCTAAGCTATAATTAAGTTATTCATCTGAGATAAATTTAGAAAATATAGACATGCTACTGTCCATGGAAGAGGTAGGAGATAGTACATATACCATTAGATGCTGTGCATAGAATGCCACAGGGGAGTTTGTTTCAGTCATCCTGAATAAGTGATGCTCTCAAAGAGAGTGCACACATTTTCTCCACAAATGTTACTAATGTTACTAAAAAAAAAAAAAAAAATTTTTTTTTATGTTACTAGCTCATGTTAAATGTCAAGGGAATTTCCAAAGCAGTTCATTGAGCACAGTGCATTTGATTAAGGTATTCCTGCTTCAGCGGAATGCGTTTCTGATATTAAACCATTAATGGTGTAGCATAATGCAATTGCGTTTTGGTGCACTTTGCCTTGTCAAAGGTGGCGTGGTCATAAAAACAAAGGAAAACATGATCGAGGTCTTTTTATTTTTTTTGTAATAAGCATGTTACTTCATGTCTGAAAGATAAAACTGGCTGCCGGGGATACATACTTTATTATCTACAGAATGACATGGTTTATAAATTAAAAAAAGAAAAAGAAAAGGAAGCCAGGCAAAGGGAACAAATTAAAAACAGAAAATGAGAATCATAAAATTAACCTCAGCAAATATAATTAATTAGGAAAAACTTGTAAATGAAATAAAAATGAAACCAGCAAAATAGCAGAAGTCAGGTAATATTGGCACTGAATGTTAATTTTCCAGATTTATTAACATTATGTATTTATAAATTCAGAAGAAAAGTTAAATGGATTATCGAGAGTGGTGACTGCCTTGTCTTTTGTTCCTCATACTTTTCCTTGAGATTTTATGTCACCGTTTATGTATTATTATTTGTTTGTACATCCTCATATATATAGATACAAACTAAAATGCAAAAACAGCACAAAATTATTTTTCTTTCATACTTAAATTTTATAAATAAAGGCACTACTATGTTACCTTTTTTAAATTTTGCATTGACTTTTAATGGGTAAATTTAAAACCTTTTATTTTGAGAAGTAATTGAATTGTACATTGGAATTCCTAATTCTCAAACAGCTTATTTTGATAGAACACTTGGAAAGGAGGAAGAAGGGGAGAGAGGGTCTTTCGTGTGAGACCTAAGGTTTTTCTTTTTGAAAATGACTTAGTCTTTTGTGCATACATAGGTGACTGGATTACAGCTGGCTGTGTGTAAAAGGGTCTGTGGAGGGAGTTTTCCCGTGTCTGCTGAGTTCAGCTCTTCTGGGTAATTGGAGGGCGTCGTGGCCCTCTCTTCCTGACCCTGTAGAATCAGTGAACCAGCATAAATGCCAATACACTGCTTCCAGTGGGAAAGGAAAGGATAACTCCGAGGCCTTCCCTTGTGCAAGCAGGGAGCAGGTGGGCATGCAGGAGGCTAGGATGACTGATCTGCTGACTTTTCATTCCCTCTCAGAAGGCTGGAAGGTGAGTACTCAGGGTTTTCTCTCAAGAAATCTTGGCTCAATTCCAACTGGCATCAACCCATTTAGGGAAACCCTAGAGATTTTGAGAGGGGAAAAGATGGAGGGGAAATTGTGAAGCAGGTGAGTTGCTTTTGGTGGCTATAGTGCTTCCGTTTTAACTTCCTTCACTTATTAATTCTCTTCAAGAGTCCAATCCCCTTGTGTCCTCCCTTCTTTATTCCCTCCTCCCTTTATCCCCTCAACAAATATGGCTGGTGCTATACCAGAAATGTACAAACTACATGAACATAGAAGATTTTCCTGAAAGCATGAATAGAAACTTGCAGGTTAAACATCTGGGATGTTGTGTAGAAAGGAAATTGCAGGCCAAGAGAAGAGCTTGTACAAAGGCAGAGAGCACAAGATTTGTTGTGGTTGGATCACAGGGAATGTGTATAAAAGTGTAAAAAGATGAGGCTCTGCCTGACCTCCACCCCTTGCAATTAGGCGAACTGGGAGAGGGTCAGGCCTACCAGTGGAACTTTTAAAAGTACAAATTTCCTCAGGGTAAGTGCTAAGTTATTTCTAAGAGGAAATGCCAAAGACTAAAAAAAATCAATCAACAAATAAAATCTAGTGTTATATGCAGATGTGTATGGACTGGGAATGAGAAATTATAACCAGAAGTCTTACAGCTGGATAACACGCAGGAGTCTGAGAGCGGAGGAAACGGACGAAGGGAGAGCATCCAGGATTTCTGAGTCCGTCTACAGCTGCCATCCCCTTTCCTATCTCAAAACTGTTCTGATGCTGTTCCCACTGCCTGAAATGTTCTTTCCTCCAACCTTCTCTGGTAACTCTCCTCAAGGTTTTGTTCACTTCCACGGGGACACTTTCCCTTAAAATTCTTGTCAAAATCAGGCCCTCATATTAAATGGTGAAGGCTTAAACTATAAAAGAAAGATAGAGAACACAGTATTTTAGGTTATATTGGGAGGTAGAAGAGACAGGAAAAAAAAAAAAAAAAAAACCCAGTGCGAAGAGACAGGATTGGTGGCTAATTTGATGTGGAGAATGAAGGGCAGATCTGACTACATAATTTGTGGGGCCCAGGTAAAATGAGGACAGGGGACACTTCATAAATAAAGAATTTCTAAATGGTGTCAGAAAACATTAAATCAACATCATGAGCATGGGGCACTATGGGACTGCACAGGTCACACATCCATGAAACTGACCTTGAAGGAAGAAATGATTTCCTCATAGTGGGTAGGTGCTGGTAGGTCCCTGAGAGGAGCTAAGTAATTTAGAAAGAGCAGCAGAGATAGGTGATTGCTGGAAACGTTGAAGTTCGTTTACCTGGGGGTCAGGAAGCAGTATCCAGGGCACAACTGAATATTCACCTGTGAGAAGTCTGTTTTTACTTCTTTCATTACCCACCTGCTCCCTCTGAAGCTCCATATCCATAATCCATAGTAACTTTTGTATTTTATGATAGGGCAAATTTTTAAACCCAAAGAATAATTGAGTCTGCCTATAAGTGACAAAAGGAAAAGTTTTGTTCCCATCTAGCTTACAGGGTATGTCGTCCTTTACACTGGGAAGGGGAGAATCAAGTTGGCTATTTATTTATTTATTTATTTTTGAGCATTTTTCTTTTTTTTATTAACTTTTATGGAGCTTCAAGTGAACGTTTACAAATCAAGTCAGACTGTCACATATAAGTTTATATACACCTTACTCTGTGCTCCCACTTGCTCTCCCCCTAATGAGTCAGCCTTTCCAGTCTCTCCTTTTGTGACAATTTTGCCAGCTTCCAACTTTCTCTATCCTCCCACCCCCCCTCCAGACAGGAGATGCCAACAGAGTCTCAAGTGACCACTTGATATAATTAGCTCACTCTTCATCAGCATCTCTCTCCTACCCACTGTCCACTTCCTTTGATGTCTCATGAGTTGTCTTCAGGGATGGTTCCTGTCCTGTGCCAACAGAAGGTTTGGGGACCATGACCGCCGGGATTCCTCTAGTCTCAGTCAGACCATTAAGTATGGTCTTTTTATGAGAATTTGGGGTCTGCATCCCACTGATCTCCTGCTCCCTCAGGGGTTCTCTGTTGCGCTCCCTGTCAGGGCAGTCGTCGATTGTGGCCAGGCACCACCTAGTTCTTCTGGTCTCAGGATGATGTAGGTCTCTGGTTCATGTGGCCCTTTCTGTCTCTTGGGCTCATGGTTATCGTGTGACCTTGGTGTTCTTCATTCTCCTTTGATCCAGGTGGGTTGAGACCAATTGATGCATCTTAGATGTCCGCTTGTTAGCATTTAAGACCCCAGACGCCACATTTCAAAGTGGGATGCAGAAAGTTTTCATAATAGAATTATTTTGCCAATTGACTTAGAAGTCCCCTTAAACCATGGTCCCAAAACCCCCGCCCTTGCTTTGCTGACCTTTGAAGCATTCATTTTATCCTGGAAACTGCTTTTGGTCCGGTCCAGTTGAGCTGACCTTCCATGTATTGAGTATTGTCCTTCCCTTCACCTAAAGCAGTTCTTATCTACTAATTAATCAGCAAAAAACCCTCTCCCACCCTCCCTCCCTCCCCCCCTCGTAACCACAGAAGTATGTGTTCTTCTCAGTTTATATATACTGTTTCTCAGGATCTTATAATAGTGGTCTTATACAATATTTGTCCTTTTGCCTCTGACTAATTTCGCTCAGCATAATGCCTTCCAGGTTCCTCCATGTTATGAAATGTTTCATAGATTTGTCACTGTTCTTTATCGATGCGTAGTATTCCATTGTGTGAATATACCACAATTTATTTAGCCATTCATCAGTTGACGGACACCTTGGTTGCTTCCAGCTTTTTGCTATATTGTACCAGAGCTGCAATAAACATGGGTGTGCATATATCTGTTTGTGTGAAGGCTCTTATTTCTCTAGGGTATATTCCGAGGAGTGGGATTTCTGGGTTGTATGGCAGTTCTATTTCTAACTGTTTAAGATATCGCCAGATAGATTTCCAAAGTGGTTGTACCATTTTACCTTCCCACCAGCAGTGTATAAGAGTTCTGATCTCTCCGCAGCCTCTCCAACATTTATTATTTTGTGTTTTTTGGATTAATGCCAGCCTTGATGGAGTGAGATGGAATCTCATCGTGGTTTTAATTTGCATTTCTCTAATGGCTAATGATCGAGAGCATTTTCTCATGTATCTGTTGGCTGCCTGAATATCTTCTTTAGTGAAGTGTGTGTTCATATTCTTTGCCCACTTCTTGATTGGATTGTTTGTCTTTTTGTGGTTGTGTTTTAACAGAATCATATAGATTTTAGAGATGAGGCGCTGGTCAGAGATGTCATAGCTGAAAATTCTTTCCCAGTCTGTAGGTGGTCTTTTTACTCTTTTGGTGAAGTCTTTAGATGAGCATAGGTGTTTGATATTTAGGAACTCCCAGTTATCGGGTTTCTCTTCATCATTTTTGGTAATGTTTTGTATTCTGTTTATGCCTTGTATTAGGGCTCCTAAGGTTGTCCCTATTTTTTCTTCCATGATCTTTATCGTTTTAGTCTTTATGTTTAGGTCTTTGATCCACTTGGAGTTAGTTTTTGTGCATGGTGTGAGGTATGGGTCCTGTTTCATTTTTTTGCAAATGGATATCCAGTTATGCCAGCACCATTTGTTAAAAAGACTATCTTTTCCCCAATTAACTGACTCTGAGCCTTTGTCAAATATCAGCTGCTCGTATGTGGATGGATTTATATCTGGATTCTTAATTCTGTTCCACTGGTCTATGTGCCTGTTGTTGTACCAATACCAGGCTGTTTTGACTACTGTGGCTGTATAATAGGTTCTGAAATCAGGTAGAGTGAGGCCTCCCACTTTCTTCTTCTTTTTCAGTAGTGCTTTGCTTATCCGAGGCTTCTTTCCCTTCCATATGAAGTTGGTGATTTGTTTCTCTATCACCTTAAAAAATGACATTGGAATTTGGATCGGAAGTGCATTGTATGTATGGATGGCTTTTGGTAGAATAGACATTTTTACTATGTTAAGTCTTCCTATCCGTGAGCAAGGTATGTTTTTCCACTTAAGTATGTCCTTTTGAATTTCTTGTAGTAGAGCTTTGTAGTTTTCTTTGTATAGGTCTTTTACATCCTTGGTAAGATTTATTCCTAAGTATTTTATCTTCTTGGGGGCTACTGTGAATGGTATTGATTTGGTTATTTCCTCTTCGATGTTCTTTTTGTTGATGTAGAGGAATGCAAGTGATTTTTGTATGTTTATCTTATTACCTGAGACTCTGCCAAACTCTTCTATTAGTTTCAGTAGATTTCTGGTGGATTCCTTGGGGTTTTCTGTGTATAAGATCATGTCATCTGCAAATAAAGATAATTTTACTTCCTATTTGCCAATCTGAATGCCCTTTATTTCTTTGTCTAGCCTAATTGCTCTGGCTAGGACTTCTAGCACAATGTTGAAGAAGAGCGGTGATAAAGGGCATCCTTGTCTGGTTCCCGTTCTCAAGGGAAATGCTTTCAGGTTCTCTCCATTTAGAGTGATGTTGGCTGTTGGCTTTGCATAGATGCCCTTTATTATGTTGAGGAATTTTCCTTCAATTCCTATTTTGGTGAGAGTTTTTATCATAAATAGGTGTTGGACTTTGTCAAATGCCTTTTCTGCATCAATTGATAAGATCATGTGGTTTTTGTCTTTTGTTTTATTTATGTGGTGGATTACTTTAATGGTTTTTCTAATATTAAACCAGCCTTGCATACCTGGTATAAATCCCACTTGGTCGTGGTGAATTATTTTTTTGATATATTGTTGAATTGTATTGGCTAGAATTTTGTTGAGGATTTTTGCATCTATGTTCATGAGGGATATAGGTCTATAATTTTCTTTTTTTGTAATGTCTTTACCTGGTTTTGGTATCAGGGAGATGGTGGCTTCATAGAATGAGTTGGGTAGTATTCCGTCATTTTCTATGCTTTGAAATACCTTCAGCAGCAGTGGTGTTAACTCTTCTCTGAAAGTTTGGTAGAACTCTGCAGTGAAGCCGTCCGGGCCAGGGCTTTCTTTTGTTGGGAGTTTTTTGATTACCGTTTCAATCTCTTTTTTTGTTATGGGCCTATTTAGTTGTTCTCTTCTGAATGTGTTAGTTTAGGTAGGTAGTGTTTTTCCAGGAATTCATCCATTTCTTCTAGGTTTTCAAATTTGTTAGAGTACAATTTTTCATAATAATCTGATGTGATTCTTTTAATTTCATTTGGTTCTGTTGTGATGTGGTCCTTCTCGTTTCTTATTCGGGTTATTTGTTTCCTTTCCTTTATTTCTTTAGTCAGTCTAGCCAATGGTTTATCAATTTTGTTAATTTTTTCAAAGAACCAGCTTTTGGCTTTGTTAATTCTTTCAATTGTTTTTCTGTTCTCTAATTCATTTAGTTCAGCTCTAATTTTTATTATTTGTTTTCTTCTGGTGCCTGATGGGTTCTTTTGTTGCTCACTTTCTATTTGTTCAAGTTGTAGGGACAGTTCTCTGATTTTGGCTCTTTCTTCTTTTTGTATGTGTGCATTTATCGATATAAATTGGCCTCTGAGCACTGCTTTTGCTGTGTCCCAGAGGTTTTGATAGGAAGTATTTTCATTCTCTTTGCATTCTATGGATTTCCTTATTCCCTCCTTGATGTCTTCTATAACCCAGTCTTTTTTCAGGAGCGTATTGTTCATTTTCCAAGTATTTGATTTCTTTTCCCTAGTTTTTCTGTTATTGATTTCTAGTTTTATTGCCTTGTGGTCTGAGAAGATGCTTTGTAATATTTCGATGTTTTGAACTCTGCAAAGGTTTGTTTTATGACCTAATATGTGGTCTATTCTAGAGAATGTTCCATGTGCACTAGAAAAAAAAAGTATATTTTGCAGGAGTTGGGTGGAGAGTTCTGTATAAGTCAATGAGGTCCAGTTGGTTGATTGTTGTAATTAGGTCTTCCGTGTCTCTATTGAGCTTCTCACTGGATGTCCTGTCCTCCGAAAGTGGTGTGTTGAAGTCTCCTACTATAATTGTGGAGGTGTCTATCTCACTTTTCAATTCTGTTAAAATTTGATTTATGTATCTTGCAGCCCTGTCATTGGGTGCATAAATATTTAATATGGTTATGTCTTCCTGAGCAATTGTCTCTTTTATCATTATGTAGTGTCCTTCTTTATCCTTTGTGGTGGATTTAAGTCTAAAGTCTATTTTGTCAGAAATTAATATTGCTACTCCTCTTCTTTTTTGCTTATTGTTTGCTTGATATATTTTTTTCCATCCTTTGAGTTTTAGTTTGTTTGTGTCTCTAAATCTAAGGTGTGTCTCTTGTAGGCAGCATATAAATGGATCGTGTTTCTTTATCCAGTCCGAGACTCTCTGTCTCTTTATTGGTGCATTTAGTCCATTTGCATTCAGCGTAACTATAGATAAATAAGTATTTAGTGTTGTTATTTTGATGCCTTTTTATGTGTGTTGTTGACAATTTCGTTTTTCCACATACTTTTTTGTGCTGAGACTTTTTTCTTAGTAAATTGTGAGATCCTCATTTTCGTAGTGTTTGACTTTATGTTTGTGGAGTCGTTACATTTTTCTTGGCTTTTATCTTGAATTATGGAGTTGTTATACCTCTTTGTGGTTACCTTAATATTTTCCCCTATTTTTCTAAGTAAAAACCTAACTTGTATTGTTCTATATTGCCTTGTATCACTCTCCGTATGGCAGTTCTATGCCACCTATATTTAGTCCCTCTTTTTGATTATTGTGATCTTTTATGTATTGACTTCAATGATTCCCTGTTATGAGCATTTTTTTTTAATTAATCTTAATTTGTTTTTGTGGTTTCCCTATTTGAGTTGATATCAGGACGTTCTGTTTTGTGACCTTGTGGTGTGCTGGTATCTGATATTACTTGTTTTCTGACCAATTTCCTTTAGTATTTCTTGTAGCTTTGGTTTGGTTTTTGCAAATTCTCTAAGCTTGTGTTTATCCGTAAATATCTTAATTTTGCCTTCATATTTCAGAGAGAGTTTTGCTGGATATATGATCCTTGGCTGGCAGTTTTTCTCCTTCAGTGCTTTGTATATGTCATCCCATTGCCTTCTTGCCTGCATGGTTTCTGCTGAGCAGTCTGAACTTACTCTTATTGATTCTCCCTTGAAGGAAACCTTTCTTTTCTCCCTGGCTGCTTTTAAAATTTTCTCTTTATCTTTGGTTTTGGCAAGTTTGATGATAATATGTCTTGGTGTTTTTCTTTTGGGATCAATTTTAAATGGGTTTCGATGAGCATCTTGGATAGATATCCTTTCGTCTTTCATGATGTCAGGGAAGTTTTCTGTCAGCAGATCTTCAACTATTTTCTCTGTGTTTTCTGTCCTCCCTCCCTGTTCTGGGACTCCAATCACATGCAAGTTATCCTTCTTGATAGAGTCCCACATGATTCTTAGTGTTTCTTCATTTTTTTAAATTCTTTTATCTGATTTTTTTTCAGCTATGTTGGTGTTAATTCCCTGGTCCTCCAGATTTCCCAGTCTGCATTCTAATTGCTCGAGTCTGCTCCTCTGACTTCCTATTGCATTGTCTAATTCTGTAATTTTATTGTTAATCTTTTGGATTTCTACATGCTTTCTATGGATTCTTGCAACTTATTAATTTTTCCACTATGTTCTTGAATAATTTTTTGAGTTCTTCAACAGTTTTATCAGTGTGTTCCTTCGCTTTTTCTGCAGTTTGCTTTATTTCATTTCTGAGGTCATCCCTGATGTCTTGAAGCATTCTGTAAATTAGTTTTTTATATTCTGTATGTGATAATTCCAGGATAGTTTCTTCATTTAGGAAAGATTTTGATTCTTTTGTTTGGGGGGTTGTAGAAGCTGTCATGGTCTGCTTCTTTATGTGGTTTGATATCAACTGCTGTCTCCGAGCCAACACTAGTGGTTTATTCTGTAATTGCTCACTGAGTCTTATCTTGTTTTGTTTTCTTTCAATATACGTGGATGGGCTACTAGATTGTGCTGTCTTGTTTGTTGTAGCCCTTGACTTACTTATGACTTATTACCAGCTGGTTTGGGCTGTTGCCAGATATATATGCCTGAGTCTACTTACTATTCTGGAGTAGAATCTGATTTTGGGTCATCAAGTGTGTGCTGCACCCTAACACCTATCCACCTTGAGAAGTAGTGGTGATAGCTGTGTGCACCAGATTCTATTAGCAGCTAGGGTTCACCCTCCGGGGGGGCAGAATGCTGACAGGCTTCCCCCACGTGTCAGTGAGGTAGGTGTGTCTGTATTCCTGTAGCACCTCGGTGGGAGGGCACTGCAGCTGTACCTTAGGCCCCCCATGCAAGTACTTCTTCTGATTGGTAGGTGTCACCCTCCTTAGACCCCTAAGGCAAGAGGCTAGGTGGTCTGGGGGGAGCTTCAGCCCTCAGTTCCCTGTTGTGGGTCAGTTAGGGCTCTGTTGAATAAGCAGAGATATCAGACCTGGGAAACTTGTTTTTCCAGAAAATCTGCTAAAAAAAAATGCAGTCAGATCCCTATCAGAACTGCCTTTGGATTATAACCACCACCTTGTTCCCTGTAAGGATGAAAGTCCGAGATTTGGATCATATATGCTTGGCTGTAGCTGTTTCTGTGTTTTTAGTCCAATTAGGGATGGATTTTTGATCCCTGGATTTTTTGTGGTTCCTTCTCTCAGGCTGGAAGAATGGGTTAGGAAAAGACCAAAAAAAAAAAAAAGGTAAAAGCAAAGCCTCCGCGGAGCCTGAGCTGTTCTCCCTCTGGCTCAGGAAATTCTAATGTTAATGAAGCCGCCTGGGAAGGGTGGTGGAGGTTTCAGAGAAACAGGAGTGTAGTACCCCGGAATATAGCCAAAGTTGCTTATCTTGCTCGGAATGACTATTTTATCTGAGATTCCTGAGGGGCGTGTCGCCTATGTGTGCTGGCTGTGTGGAGGTTGTCCCCGAGGGTCTGGCCCACTGAAGCCGCGGTCAGATCCTCCGCTGTCAATCCAAAGCCCAGCGTCAAGGTTCCCCTGCTGGGACGCTGCACTCCCGGCTCCAAAATCAGTCGCTGCCTCCCGGGGACTTCTCCTCCTGCCAGCCGCGTCCGCGCGCCACCCCGTGGACTGGCTGGGCCCCCTCCCAGGGTTAGTTCAGGGGTGTAGGGCTGCGTCCCGTGCTTGTGCCATGACAGCGCCCAGTCAGAAACCCGGCGCCAAGTTTCCCCGGCTGGGATGCTGCACTCCGAGCTCCAAAATCAGTCTCTGCCTCCCGGGGACTTCTCTTCCCGCCAGCCGCATCGCCGCTCCGCCCCCGAGGACTGGCCGTGTGCCTTCCCAGGGGTAGTTCAGGGGAGCAGGGCTGTGCCCTGTGCTTTCGCCAGGACAGCTCCCAGTCAAAAGCCCGGCACCAAGGTTCCCCAGCTGGGACGCTGCACTCCTGGCTCCAAATCCAGTCACTGCCTCCCGGGGACTTCTCCCACCAGCCACGTCACCACGCCGCCCGTGGGGACCAGCTGGGACCCCTCCCGGGGTCAGTTCAGGGGGGTAGGGCTGCGCCCCTTGTTTGCACCGTCACAAGATTTTGAGATCATCTCCCCTGGGCCTAGACCTAAGCCCGGAGCCAAGGTTACCTGACTGGGACGCTGGCTCCAGGCTCTGAAAACAGTCGCTGCTTCCCCATATTTGTTCATTCTCAGTCTCTAAGTTTGCGTTTGTTGTTCAGGGTTCGTAGATTGTTATGTATGTGATCGATTCACTTGTTTTTTCCGAGTCTTTGTTGCATGAGGGATCCGAGGTAGCCTCTACCTAGTCAGCCATCTTGGCCCCGCCTCCGGCCATTTATTTTAATGCACTGAGAACAGTCAATGACTTCCCAGTTCGTATCTTGGAAACTTAAAAGAAGTAATAAATCTTCCAAAGGTGTCTTACTTATTGACTATCCTACCTTAGGGGTTTATATTTATTTTTGCTTCATGCTTCTTTTGGTTGACTCTCTTTTAGTAAGCCATTTACTTACATAATAGTCTTAATGGTATTTATTTCTGAAATTACATAAAAGCCAATTATGAGTCCTACAATATAAAATCATCCTACGCACGCAACCCAGGTTCCCGTCCTGATTTCTGACATGGGCCTTTGTGGAAATAAGGTGACTGGTGTTTAACTATTGTGTTAAGTCTATTGAAAGATGACACAGATGATGGTGCTGCCAAGTGCTCTCCCATGACTCATAGATGGAGTTGCCTAGTAACTAGCCCAAAATAGCATTGCTGAGGCACATTGGAGGGGAGAGGCATGGGCTTCTGTGAATCAGGAAAAAGGTGCCCCAGTCAGCGGCTAACTTTTCTTCTCACTCATGGTTTCAATTTTGAAATTTTGTGGCCTTTGGTCAGTGATCCATAGAGAAGAAAAGGACTTCTGGGTATACAACATCAAATCTAGTGGCTTTCTATTTTTTTTTATCACTGACTGGTACAGACCTTTTTGAATGTTTGATCCTATCATAAAAGATGTAGGGTCAAACTCAAACTAAATACAGTAATAAACTGGCTCAGTCCTTCGAGAAGAGCATGAGTTTACGACATATTTGCAGGGTTAAAAAATCTGTTTAGATTGCTTTTTATTTTTTTTTTTAATTACAGAAGTAAACTATGCTCATGTTTGATAATTAAATTTAGAAGTCTCATTGTTATGTGTTCTTCCAAAAATGCATGTATGTACGTATATGTATATAAATGTGTTTATGCATACGTCCATATAAATCAAATACAGTAGGGAGATTAAAAAAAAGACGAGGATGGAGAAAAGCTCATTGGATGTACAGGTTCAATTGTTATTGGTGATCTATCTGTGAACAGATTTAATGAAGTACTTGGAGGTGAAATCTTGATTTTAATAACGCAATGAGTGAATGCAAAGAAAGCAAGTGAATATACCAATTGTAGACCATTCTTTTGAGAATCTCAGTTAAGAAGGGCACATAGAAACACAGGAATCAGGAAGGCTTCATAACTTGAAAAGGTCTTGACCATATTTATAAGCTGTAGGGAAGAAACAAGGAGCCTTGGTGGTACAGTGGTTAATCAGTTGGCTACTAACCAAAAGGTCACCAGTTTGAACCCAGCAGCTGCCCCGAGGGAGAAAGATGTTGCAGACCATTTCTATAAACATTTACGGACTTGGAAACCCTATGGGGCGGTTCTACTCTATCTTATAGAGTTGCTATCAGTCAGAATTGAGGACAACAGGTTTTGTTTTTTTCAGGAAAGAAACCAGCAGAGAATAAGAGAATGGGAATACGAGCTAAAGAAGGACCAAGAACTATAAACTACATGTTACTATGAAAATGCAAGTTTTATTGTTAGTGTTATTCTTAGGAGAGATTGCAAAATAAAAGAAGTGTTTACTTGTTCTTATTTAAAATTTTGAGAATGTTATTTCTAACCTCTGTACTTTAAAAATTCTGCCATTCATTCTGCTTTCCAAAATTCCCCAGCTGCAGTTTTATTGCTCTCATTTTCATTAGTAGCTGTCTTTACATACAGACACTAAGTGGTGTCTCTGTCTCCAAGGGAACTTACAGTACAGGGCAACTAAATATTCATTTCCTCTTTTTGAAGGAGTGCATTTTTCTCACAAACATCTAGAGGCAATTCTCTGCCTTTTTTGTTTGTTTGTTTGTAGGTATGCCTGGCTTTAAGATATATGAGTGGCAAGTAAGTAAAAAAAAAAAAAAAGTAAGTAAGTGTACCTAAATACTAATTGCAACCCTGGTGGTATCATGGTTAAGAGCTCGGTTGCTAACCAAAGGGTCGGCAGTTCAAATCCACCAGCCACTCCTTGGAAACCCTATGGGGCAGTTCTACTCTGTCCTTAGGGTTGTTATGAGTGGGAGCTGACTCGATGGCATCTAACAACAACAATGAATCCTAATTACGTTTTATTCAAGGAGGCATAAGCAATATGTTTAATTATAAAATTTCAGCTAATACATCAGCACAGAAAAATAAATTGAAAGTTAACTTAAAAATGTTGATGGATTCTGTAATTCAAGTAACATCAACTATGTCTAAAAATCTCCTGTGGGGAGCAATTATGGGAATATATTATGGTATTGGAAATGACCAAAGGCCAATGCTATTTCAGTTTCTAAAAGGTTCTCTGAAAGCCGAAGTTCTCATCTCATATTTATAAAAATCTGGGAAAAAAGGAAACCAGGAAATCTGTTACTAATCTACCTCCTGAAGTCAATAGAGCTGGTTATGAATGTTCATCTAATTTTCACGTTTGTGTTGGAACTCATGATCAAGCCATATAGAGCTCCAGAATGATCATCTTTACCATTTTTCCCCCTTTTTATTGTAGATTTTGGTTTTCATTAATGTCATGCTAGCAACAAAGTTTAAATCACAACAACTGCTACAATTATGGAAGTTCTGGCAGCAGATGTACTGGTCGCTGGGATTCTCCACCTAGATCTCTCTTTGTGATTTAAGCACTTATTCTCCCAGCTGCTAGAAGTATGGCAAAGTGATGATCAAAGCTAAATTCTTTTTCAGGAATTGTCTTCAATGGAAAGAAGCTGGTTTATGAGAATGGAGAAAGCTCATTGGATTTACTGGTTAGATTGTTACTGGGGACCTTTGAACAGATTTAATGAAGTACTTGGAGATGAAATTCTGATTTTAATGCAATGAGTGAATGCAGAGAAAATAAGTGAGTATACCAATTGTTGACCATTCTTCTGAGGATCTTGGTTAATAGCCAGGTCATGCCCCTCCCCAAAATCCAAAGACTGGTCCACTCAGGGATATAAAAATATAGGCTTTACCTCAGTTGTAAAACATCGAAGGCCCATCTCAACTTCAAAACTCACCATAGGATTAATCATAGTTCAGTTATAACAGCATTGTAGTTCAACTTCTCCCTTTGTGCAATTCATCCCTCTTTCCCACCCCCAGCAAACCTCCTGCAGGAAAATCTCAAAGTTCCAAAATCTTCTCCATATGATCTGTGTGATGTTGTTGTTGTTAGCTGCCGTCGAGTGGGCAGCTGATTCACGGCCACTGCATGGATACCGAAGTACAGCCGTGCTCCGTAGAGGTTTCAATGACTAATTTTTTGGAAGTAGACCACCTGACCTTTCTACTGAGGTACCTCTGCGTGGACTTGAACCTCCAACCTTTTGGTTGGTAGCTGAGCACATTAGCCCTTTATACCACCTTGCTATCTGCTTTTTGATAGTCTCACACAATGGCATAGGTAATTTCAGTTTCAAATAGGAACTAAGACAGCAAGAAAGATAGGAAATAAGGAAAAAAGCGTGTTGGGATATTGACTGCATTGTCTCAAATCACCAGCCAGGCATGGTTGCATCCTCTTTGGTTTACCAAGAGAAGCTTAATCTATAGTTATATTAGGGGGAAAAAAAAAAAGTTTCCTAACTTAAAATCTAACTATTTGAAAAACATGAGCAATGTATCACTGCTCCTACATTTTAAAACTTGGCATATCAACATTCAGAATAGGTTATAAGAAGAACATTTAAGGTCAAATATCATAGTCTAAGATTTTATATTAAAAAAAAAAAAGCTGCAGAAGATTACCACAAGGCAGAGGCTTGTGGTTATGGCCTAATAAGGCTCTGCTCAACTTTTGAACTGCAGAAGGACTTTCTTCATCAATTCACAAAAGCAAGTCATACAAGTCATGATAACTAATTGAATCAATTACTTTGGTCATTCTCAAAGATTTTTCAGTGTGTGAATCTGTTCCTTCATTGGGGCAGACAGCTGTGAACCAGAAACTTCTCTTCTTACCACTTTTTCACTAAAATGAACCATACCAGCAATCAAGTTAGCTTGTTTCAGATGAAAAAATAAGAACAAAGGTATTAATCACACAGAAACAACAGCAAGAACAATAGATTTTGCCATATGAGAAATGTTACGACTGAAGAGTCTGGACTGGTTTTTCCTGAGGGTATGGATTTTGATCACCTCTGTTTTAAATTTTTAGTCCTTTGTGATATGCATGCTTTTTTTTTTAAACAAAAAGAAGCTCTGTGAATGCTGAAGAATAGCAAAAGTCACAGAGCGATAAGGTAATTATCTTTTCTTTTACATGAGTTATATATTCTGAATGTAATTATAAAAATGTGGCCCAGATGACCTTGCTTATCGATAGATGATACCATCTGCTCATCTGTAGATTTCTGTTTCATGGCATGAGGCCTACTTGCAGATGGGTCCTGGAGTTGTACAACATGACATACTCCTACCTACTCCTATTCCTCCATTGCCCTTCTATTTCCAGAGATATTTATTTATTCAGAATTAGAAGTGACTAGGAATAACATCAAAAGAAGACAACTGTGTTACTTATAATTATTCATAGTTTTAGCCTTTCTAGAACTCATTTTTTCTACAGAAGTGTTATAAATCCCCCTGGACCATGTGTCAAAAAAGAAGAAAAAAAAAATTCTTCCTGTGGAGCATAGAAGTATCACTTTACTTTTAGGAGCAGAGCCCCGAAGTAATTTCATTCAAACTCCATCAAAAGCTTTGTGGCTGACTTCTTTCAATTTTGGTCTACTACTGGGGCAAAACCCATATCCATTTCATTAAAAATTGAGCTTCATTTATTAATTTTTTTTTTGGTATAAAGTAAAATAAATGTCAAAGTGTAATTAAAAGTGACTTTTTCAAGAGTGGGTGCTGACTGCTACCAAAGGAACTGTTATTAGATGGAGAACCCTTTCATCTCACTGAAGTCTAGGACCCCAGCGCTGGCCATCTAACCAAAGATAACACATTTACTTGCTGTACATATGAACCTTAGACGGTGATGAGTATAGGACTGCAAAACCTAGAAATTGTTGCTTTCTAATTAATTCATTTAGAATTCCACATCAGATTCTAAAGCAGAAAACAGGTTCTTGAATTCAATCCATAGAAAGATGACTGAGAACTTAACTTCCTCCTAGGATTCAGTAGTAGGAAGGGGAAAAATGGACCTAGGTTTGAATGACAGGCCTCTAACTTACTAACTTCAAAAGCGTGCATAAGTTTTTTTTTTTTTTGTAAAACTCATACGTCTTAGTAATTTTGTATGAAGATGAGAATGATTATACCTACCTCACATGGTAGGTAGTACAGGGAAATAACATAGAGAAAACACCTGGCACATGGTGAGGTCTACATAAATACTCATTTCTCTTTGTATGTTGTAATCACACTGTAATTTGGAGAAATGCATTGATAAGTATGTGTTTTTCTTGATTGTTCTGCCCCACTCTCTACCTTCTTGATCTAACACAAAGGATTACATTTTCAAATCAGATGCACATGAATCAAAAATATTTCCTGTTATTAATCTTATAGGCAGTTGGGAGGCTCAGACAAAGCAGGGAGAGGTCTAGGACATACACTGTCTGGCTGAGAGTAGACATGGTCTTCAAGTAGAGATTATTCCTGCACGCAGCAGGAAGGATTTCAGTTATCTCCATTTTATACTGGAGTTTATGTAACACTCTCCATGGAGCCCAGCCTCATAAATCCATAGATTCTGGGTTTAGCGACTATAAGCAATCCTAAGCCAAAAGCACAAAGTTAAGAACATTCCATGGATAAAGATCCTTCTTTTAGTAAATATCATTATTCTATTTACCTAGAGGTCTGCATAAATCATTGACAGAGACATTAGGCTTGTTGTCTTGCAGTCTTTGTTTTCCTACAGGAGCATCCCTGCAGTAAAGAGGGAGAATGGATCACAGCTGCATTAACTCCTTCTCCAAAACTTCTCTCTTTTTAACGAAAGCTTAGCGCGGTGACTGGCACACAGATCTCAACACAAATCTGTTTGCTCTTTCTCCTCTCACTGTAACTTCATGCAAAATTCTAGTGATTCCTGATTATTGTGAAATAACAGAACAAAGTATTGGACAAGCATTCTGGAAATAAGAATCCTAGGCTTTAACCTTGTGCATGTTACTAAAGAGCTGTGAGTTTTTTGTAAGGATTAAGTAAAGACAGTGGAATCTAAATATTTCTGAGTCATTTTTCTTACCTGTCAAATTGAGATTATGCTTGTCCTGTTTGTTTATAAGGATTTGGAGAGTTAAAAATGTAAAACAATAGAAAGTATAGAAGTATTATACGTTGTGCACATATCAGCTCACTTGTTTGATTTTCAGAGATGTACGCTAAGTAAAAATTTATTTTTTATATAATGGAAAAGTTGTTTTTCTGCAAGCAAACAAAGCATGCTCGTTGCAAAGTATTTGAACAATAAAGAAATATATGAAACTACAAATCATTCTTAATTTCTCCCTTAGATATAACCATAATTCAATTTTAGGGTATCTTTTTCTAGACTACTTTCTACACTGTATATTTATATAAATGTGATCGTGTTATCATTATAAATTTGCAACTTGTTTTTTCCTTCTAAACCATACTTTGTAGTTATAATTCTATGTTACTATAAATTGAGATACAGCATCATATTTAAGAGCCACACAGTCTAAATTCATATTCATATGTAAACTTAAAAATGTTTGCACTAAATCTCTAAAGTTGATATTCCTACTAATTTTGTGATCTGGTGATATTTGTATTACAAACTGAAGTTTTACCATAGCAGTGGTAGGAGACTTATTCTATTATAATTTTTCAGTGGCAAAATTATGATAGACACATAATACATTTTGTATAAATGGTAATAAAAAACAAGAAAACCAAACGCATTTCTATGGAGTTGAATTCTGACCCATAGTGACCACAGAGGACAGAGTACAACTGCCTCATAGGGTTTCCAAGGCTGTAATGTTTACAGAAGCAGGCTGCAACATCTTTCTCCTGCAGAGAGGCAGGGGGATTCGAACTGACAGCCTTCTTTTCAGTTAGCTGACAAGTGCTTAACACCAGTGCCACATGATAATAATAGCTAGTAATTACTGAGAATATACAATGTTGTGTCCCAACAACATGCTGTAAGCTTTATATACATTATCACATTTAATATTCACAATGATCCCATAAAGTAGATACTGTTTTCAACTTACAATGAGGAAAGCTGAGTAGAGGGGTTTAACATCTTACTCAAAGTTAAACAGCTAGTTAAAGACCTGGTTGAGTCCTAAATCCAAGCTCTAACTACTATGTTGAATATCAAGAAAATTGAAGTTTTCTTGGGACAATGAAATCATCACTATTTGAGGACACATTGACTCAGCAGCCACAGTCACGTCGCCTTCTGGCTGGAGCCGCCAGACTTGAGCCCTTTGGCTGACTCAGGCTTGATTTACAAAGTGGTTATTTTTTTAAGCCATCCACCTTAATCCAGGGCATTTGCTTTTCTGTTGACATAAGACGATCTTTTAAGATTTTGCCCTGTTTTACTATAAATGCTAAGGAAATTTTCCAAGGTGGTAGGTCTGACAGCGAAAATTTATCTAGATTTCTTTGGGTCGGTTTCCTATTCTCTAGCTGGTCATCTTCATCAGCATTTACATGCAACTCAGTGCAGCAAGAGCTCAGACACTATTCAGTGCTTTATCTATGATTTACCACTGGGATTTGTCTCAGGGAAATCTGAGGGGAAAATATTCCTTAGGAAAAGCCAGTATCCACTGTAGAAGTCTGAGAATTTTTACTGTCTCCTTCAAATGAATTGAAGGTTAGCATGATACAGAGTGAAACTTAAGATGACCTAGTTGTTACTATTTTTAACAACTATTTCAAGCCCCACCCCTTCATCTCCCAGCCACCTAATCAAAGTTCTAAGGATTCACCTTGTTTCTACCCATATTGGTGACAAACTTTTCTTCCTTGAGCACTCAATGTAGGTATACTTCTCTTGTTTTCTAAAAGGGGTGAGAAACTTTTGCCACCTGGGACAAATTTTAGTACTACTTGTTAGGGTGATGTGGACTTGAGGCTGACTGCCGTATTGGTGAGGATTTCTGCCACACTGAGGAGAGTAAGTAGCACAACCAGGGTTCCATTTTAGCAGCTATCTTTGAATCTAGTTGACCTACTAACACCTCCCCAATTCATCCTCATTATTAGACAACACATTGAAAGACCACTTATTGCATGGTTGACCATAACATTTGGTCAACCTCTTCACTACCAATTTCCATGGACTAACCTGAAATCCCATTTATTGGTTTGCAATGCCCTTATCCTTTCTCTCCTGGAAAGTTATGTCTCTGTCAGCATTTCATTCTTGTTGCTAAAACTGCCAAGAACTGTGAAGTGTCCGAAACTTTACCCTACATAAACAAACAGGTTAGCTTGCCCATGAATACTGGCAGAAGACATGAAACTACTGTGTTATAAACAAAGGCCTTTATGGCTGACAGCAACAGCAATAGAGTATTAGCATTATCTTGTACCAGTTCCCGGGCCTCAATTTTTACAGGATAATGTAAGAAAAGGACAGATGTACTTGCTTGTGAAGTGGGTTTTATTGCAGAAGAGGAACCCTAAGCTTGTTGTTGTTGTTCAGGGCCGTCAAGTGGGTCCTGACTCATTAAAAAAAAAAAAAAAAAAAAAAAAAAACCTGACTCATAATTAGCCATAATTATGGCAGCAATCCTGCCTGTCCTTTGCCTAGGCAGGAGACATTAACTTTATTATACTAGATAGTAAGAATCCTTGCCTTTTGCTCCAGCAGGAATAGTATCGCTATCCCTCAATGCTGTTCTTTCTACAACCATCTTGGAAAAATAGTCCAGAGAAAAGGCAGTGTCTGCTTAAAAGATGTGCAGAAATATGAAAGAATAATGGAAATTGCCCTCTAACAGGGTTCTGATTAGAAAGTAGCTGAGCAAGTTGTTCAGGTTAAGGCTTTGGAATCTTTCCAAAAATTCTCAGATTTTAAGGTGCACACATTTCACATGGGGATCATGTTAAAATGCAGATTTTAATTCAGTAGATCAAGCTTGGGGTCCAGGATTCTGCATTTTTAACAAGCTATCAGGTGATATTTATAGTGCTTGTTTGTGGACAAGAATTTAAATAGAAAGACTCTACAGTATTCACCAAAGTTCTGGCATTTCAACTTCATTAACTAAAGGGCACTCCTGAGTCTAGGCTACAATGAGCCAATGTACCCACTTTTAATTCTCAAGTCAACTCATTGAATTCTGAACCTTGGGTGACTTCACTCCTGTTAATGAAGTTATACCAAAGTTTTTATTCATCCTGTTTTGCCTATTACTTTTAGCATCCATTCCCGTATATATTCTATATATTCTTGCCCATAAAGATTGATGAAGCCCTGCAGCTCTGTCTGCATGTAAGTTGTCTTTTCTTGGGTCAAGCTTTGTACTTCTGTATCTGGGCTGTTCAGGGATCTCATTCTCATTATGAGTCTGGAGGTAATGAGTCAATGTTCCAATCACACACACTGAAAGATTTTTACGTGCAAACACTGAAAGATTTTTATGTCAGAAAAAGCTGGTTCTCTCACAAAAGGAGAGTGGTCATGCCTCAATTGGCAATGGAGGTTCAAAACGATTTGCAATTACAAAGTTTTCAGGCTCACCTATGCCTGCCAAAATGTTTTTTTTTTGCTATGTCTCACCATCCTATTCCTCCCCCACCAATGTCCTTATCTAATAGGATTCAACATTCAAGTGACATTGCAACTTTGTAACCATTACAAACTAGGGGATGAGGGACTTCTTCATCTATCAGAAGTTTTCTAATTGTCTACTTACATCTCTGTTGGAAAGTCACAGGTCTCAATTTCTCCTTTACCCTAAGTACACTCTAAAGGACCTTAGAAGCTAGATTATGCTATCATCTTCATGTTATTACTTTGGTTATTACTGTTGCAGTAGCAATTCAGCACCACAGTTATTTGATCTCTTCTTGCCTTCACTATGTTCTCCATCCCAAGCCACCAAGCCACCACTACTGCTAATCTGAACCATTGTAATACTACCAGCTGTCGTGGATTACCCATTACCCATTTCCTTCTGTCAAATGAATTATCTCTGAGCTTCTCAAATGTATAAGCAAACCAATCCCATAATTGTATTTTGAGAATCTCTTTCTGGAAGCATCTCTTGGTTCTAATTATTCTATCAGTAAGCCCTGGAATACAAGAATCAGATGTTAAACAAAATGGGATAATTTGAGGAGAGTTTAATAAAAGGTCTTTAACTGCAATCTGATCAGGTAGTTTGGAAACCCACAAGAGATAGTGCATTTGCTCACTAGGAATGAAGGGACAAGAAGAGGGAATGGTAATTGGAACCTAGAAATTTAGAGTGCTGAATGGATGGAGCCATCTGATTAGACTTGAGGCCTCAAGGTCAAGGAGCTCAGCCATCCTATGCTTGAGAAGTTTGGGAGAGACAGGGGAAATAAGTAACTCCCCTCCTTCCCTCAGATCTTATCACGTTTTAAAATCATGTTTATTTCAAGACCAACTGGCATCATTTTGGTTATACTTGAACCTTTCCATCATTCCAGGAATGAACATGTATTTCAGGTAAGAATCTTTCTTTTCTTCCCACAGTTTTTTCTGCCAGTATAATCATTCATGAACTTTTAGAGTATCTCATCTTTCACCTTGGATCTCAAACTACAAAACTTTACACAAATAAGGTACTTTATGAGACTTTGTATGATTACTGTGTTGAGGACTCAGATTTTTCACTGGCTGAAGGATAGAAATGTGTATAGAGAAGCAAAATGGATGAAGCATGTGGAATATTTTTCATTGATCTCTATAGATCTTTCCCTCTCTTTCTCCATCCTGCTCTCTGCTCTTGGAGGCAGACCTATATGGAGGGAAGAAAGTGTTATTGGGATACTTATATCCCTGGCTTCCTTTCCATTGGGTTGCTGTATCCTGGCTGCCATCTTCAATGGAAAGTCGAAGTTGCTGTGGACCAACCTGCTTCACACAGGTCTCTCTGTCTCTGGGATTTGATACATGCACCTTCACATCCAGGGGAGATAATTGTACTGTGATTTTTACTGGTCCTGCATTGCTCTACTTTTTGTTTCCTACTTGCTTGCCACAGTTTCTTAAGTAGTTCCTTTATCAAATTATGTTCAATTACCCAATTAGAGTGTGCCATCTATTTCCTGGCAGGACTCTAAAGATACATCTACTGCACTATATTGCCTCCCTGGTTCATTTAGTTCTCCCATCAGTCTTTTGAAATAGGTTATTATAACACTTTAAAGGTAAGAATTCTGAGATTATAAGAGGTTGTCATAATTCTTTACAGCTTTTTTTATGAACTCTTCTTTTAACAAGTTGAAATCACATAGTTTACACAAATTGCAGCCTGTTTTTCTTTTTCTCATCATTTTCTCTTTTCTCATGTCATGAAGCTTTCTTCATAAATATCATTTTTAAGGGCTATGTGACAATTCATTTTGTGATAATTTACCAAAAAAGCTTCTCTTACGTTGAACATTTGGGTCATTTTATGTTTTTTCCTACTCCGAATATTTCTATGATGAATGTTTATGTTGCTAGCACTATCTACTCTCACATACATATCCTCAATCTGAAATGCTTAAAATCATAATATCTATATGTTCTATTGTAAAAAGAGTTTCTGAAATCTATTTTATTGATTCAACTTTTTCCCTGCTAAAGATACAGGGAAATAGTGCTATTTCCAGGCAGTGAGTTCACTCCTAGAGCAAATTCTTAGAGTTGACATTTATTTATATATTTTGAGCAGGTTAGCAAACAGTGCTAACGATAAAGCCTTAAATTTGAACAACACAATAGACTGTAAAGTTTACAATGTAAATGTTGTCTGAGCAACTACTCTGCCCAGTGTGTTAGGCAAGATGTGTAAAGCAGAAAAGAGAAGCACTATCAGACTGAATTGACTAAGTTCACAAAGTCTGAAATTTGTCCTGATATCAATTTTGGTCACTTAGATATTGCTGTTGAATCTGGGAAATTCTGACAAGCCTAGAGACATTCTGACAAATACTAGCATCCCATTGATTGTTTTTCCATGATTAAGAAGAAATCAAATAGTTCAAGCTTGAAATCTGCACACACAGCCTCTGCTCTTCTGTTTACCAGCTGTGCAGAACATTTGACTTCTAACTGCTGTTTTTTTTCCATAATGGGGTTAATAAAACCTTCTGTACAGGGCTGTTGTCAAAATGATATAAACATTCACTGCTGGTGGGAACGTAAAATGGTACAACCACTTTGGAAATTGATTTGGAGCTTCTTTAAAAAGTTAGAAATAGAACTACTGTACCATCCAGCAATCCCACTCCTTGGGATATATCCTAGAGAATAAGAGCCTTTACATGAACAGATATATGCACACCCATGTTTATTGCAGCACTGTTTACAATAGCAAAAAGATGGAAGCAACCAAGGTGCCCATCAATGGATGAATGGATAAATAAATTATGGTATATTCACACAATGGAATACTACGCATCAATAAAGAACAGTGAGGAATCTGTGAAACATTTCATAACATGGAGGAACCTGGAAGCCATTATGCTGAGAGAAATTAGTCAGTTGCAAAAGGACAAATATTGTATAAGATCACCATTATAAGAACTTGAGAAATAGTTTAAACTGAGAAGAGAACATTCTTTTGTGGTTACGAGAGGGGGGAGGGAGGGAGATTGGGAGAGCGGCATTCACTAATTAAGTAGTAGATAAGAACTACTTTAGGTGAAGGGAAAGACAGCACACAATACAGGGGAGGTCAGCACAATTGCACTAAAGCAAAAGCAAAGAAGCTTTCTGAATAAACTGAATGCTTCAAAGGCCAGCATAGCAGGGGCAAGGGTCTGGGGACCATGGTTTCAGGGGACTTCTAGGTCGATTGGCATAATACATTCTATTAAGAAAACATTCTGCATCCCACTTTGAAGAGTGGTGTCTGGGGTCTTAAACGCTAGCAGGCAGCCATCTAAGATGCATCCATTGGTCTCAACCCACCTGGATCAAAGGAGAATGAAGAACACCAAGGACACAAGGTAATTACGAGCCCAAGAGGCAGAAAGGGCCACATGAACCAGAGACTACATCATCCTGAGACCAGAAGAACTAGATGGTGCCCGGCTACAACCAATGACTACCCTGACAGGGAACACAACAGAGAACCCCCGAGGGAGCAGGAGAGCAGTGGGAGGCAGACCCCAAATTCTCATAAGACCAGACTTAATGGTCTGACTGAGACTAGAAGGACACCAGTGGTCATGGCCCCCAGACCTTCTGTTGGCCCAGGACAGGAATCATTCCTGAAGCCAACTCTTCAGATATGGATTGGACTGGACAATGGGCTGGAGAGGGATGCGGGTGAGGAGTGAGGTTCTTGGATGAGGTGGACGCTTGAGACTATGTTGGCATCTCCTGCCTGGAAGGGAGATGAGAGGGTGGAGGGGGTTAGAAGCTGGAGAAACGGACATGAAAAGAGAGAGTGGAGGGAGAGGACAGGCTATCTCATTAGGGGGAGAGTAATTGGGAGTGTGTAGCAAGGTGTATATGGGTTTTTGTGTGAGAGACTGACTTGATTTGTAAAGTTTCACTTAAAACACAATAAAAATTATAAAAAAAATGATATAAGCATTCATGTTTAAAAATTATTTGCAAAATGCTGCTGAGTGTTAATGGGCCATGGACCTACACACTAGTTAGATGAAGGATCTATATCCTTAGAATATATTACTTAGTCATTTGTTGTTTTTCACTGCTTATAAAAAAAAAAAAAATTTTTTTTTTTTTTTTTATCATATAAACAGCAGCCTAGTGGTGCAGTGGTTAAAAGCTACGGCTACTAACTGAAAGTTCACAAATTCAAACCCACCAGACACTCCTTGGAAACCCTATGGGGCTATATTTATATTTAGGGTCTCTATTTTTTTTTTATGAATTGAAATTGACTCGACAGCATTGGGTTTATTGTATAAACAAGGAGAAAAAAGGGGAAAAACATGTCCAGGAAGAACTGTGTAATCGGTCCTGAAACATTTGCCATGTAGAGTATTCCCTGTGCTTATATTTTCTGTTTCTAGATACTACAGAAGTGGGTGGGTAGATACTACTGCTCAACATTAATTCTGTTCTTAGCTGGAGTAAGTTGTCCCTTGTGGAGTCTTGGAATTTTACAATTACATATCAGCGCTTTGAACTAAAATTGTTACTTGCAAGGGAGAAATGGCCTGGAATGTTATAACACAGTATACTGAACCTGCAAAAGGTCTTAGAGAACATCCAGTCCTGGGATCACAAGCTGAAATTCTTACAAAGACTTGAGTCAAGAATGGTGACTATAAAAAATAGTCCTGTGGTCCTGTTGTCTTTAATTTCCCCATGTGTGTTAGAGACATGAGTATAGATAAATCCTTCTTGATTATAAGTATAACAACAGCAGGTGAATGAAGTTAAGTAGAAATGGACTTTTAGCTTCTACAACTAGGGAAAATTAGTGATTGCTGGCAACCAGACAAATTGAAGACGTGTTCCCTGCGTAAAATGGATAGATGTGTCATAGATTGGGTTCCCTGGAAATAGACTCTGAGGAGGAGAATTACACGTAAAATGTTTACTGAAGCACGCTTTTAGGAGATGCATATGCAAGGAAGTGAAGAAGGCAGGATTAAGTGAAGGTCTTATTTCATCCCAGGGGGAACTCTGGAACTGGGATGGCCCTTCAGAGTTGTCCCCAGTTGGTGGCAGGGGCCAGACCTCAGTCAATGGATGTGGTGCCCTATTGGAAGGAATATAGTCTTGAGTTAAAATAGGTCCCTGCACCTGGTCAAGGGCAATTCTCAATGGAGGGTGCAGTTATGAGCTGTCAGTAGTTGATATTCCCAGCAGAGATTGTGTGAATGGGTGCTGTGTTAGTCATCTAGTGTTGGTATAACAGAAATACCACAAGAGGATAGCTTCAACAAAGAGAAATTTATTTTCTCACAGTCTAATAGGGTAGATGTCCAAATTCAAGGTGTCAGCTCCAGGGCAAGGCTTTCTCTTTTGGCTCTGGAGAAAGGTCCTAGTCATCAATCTTCCCCTGGACTAGGAGCTTCTCTCCACAGGAACCCTGGGTCCAAAGGATGCGCTCTACTCCCGGAGCTTCTTTCTTGGTGGTATGAGGTCCCCCGACTCTCCGCTTGCTTCCCTTTCCTTTTATCTCTTGTAAGATAAAAGGTTGTGCAGGCCACATCCCAGGGAAACTCCCTGTACATTGGATCAAGATGTGACCCGAGCAAGGGTGTTACATCCCACCCTAAACTTCTTTAACCACAGACAGAGATTATGATTTATAACACATAGGAAAATCACAAAACGGAGGCCAACCACACAGTACTGGGAATCATGGCCCAACCAAGTTGACGTTGATTTTGGGGAGACACAATTCAATCCAGTACAGCTGTGGTAGGGCTTGGGATGCTTATTTGGCACTGAAGAGGTTATCTGTTTAAAGCATCATCATATTCCTTCCAAAACCAAACCGAATCTGTTGCTATAGAGTTGATTCAGACTAATAGAGACCCTATAGGACAGAGTAGAACTTCCCCATAGGGTTTCCAAGGCTGTAAATCTTTACAGAAAAAGACTGCCACATCTTTTTCTCATGGAGCAGCTGGTGGTTTCAAATTGCTGACCTTTGGTTAGCAGCCTAGGCTTAACCACTGCACCACCAGGGCTTCTTATCATATCTCCTACATGGTGTTAATTGATTTTAGCTGGTTGTTAGGAGAGAAAATGAAGCCAGTAATGCCATAACTTGTGATGTTTCAAGAAACTCCTGGAAATCAGATTATCAAGTTAAACCTACCTATTTTAAGTCTTAGATACTTGATGGCATAGTGTTTAAGAACTACGGCTGCTAACAGAAAGGTCTGCAGTTTGAATCTACCAGGCGCTCCTTGGAAACCCTATGGGGCAGTTCTACTCTGTCCTGCAGCATTGCTATGAGTCAAATCGACTCACTGGCAATGGGTTCGGGTATTTTAAATCTTTGCTGAAATGTAAAATACAGCAAGTTAAACAAAACACCCATGTGACCCACATCTGATTCCAGAGCTCACAGTATGCTAAATCTTATTAAGTTCACTTTCCTCATTTTACAGATGAGAATACTGAATCTTAGAGAAGAAAATAACCAGGCTACAGTCACTGAACTAATAGCTGGTAACTTTCATTTCTCAATTCCCAGTACAGAGACCCTTGCTCCTTTCTCTATTTCAAGCCAATGTCATATCAATGGATATCAGTGGTAAATGTGCTTTGTCTTAAAGTATTTTAGTTCTCCTCAGATCTCCATAGGAGCATTACGAATAGTGTCTTATTCCTTAAAATCATTTACTCAAAATCCCAAGGGAAGCACTTGATACTAACCTTGCTCTAGGAAGGCATTCCAAAAAACCTGGTAGCACATTTCTGGTCTTCTAATTAGCTGATTAGGACAAGTCTGTGGGTTTCTCTGGGGATCCATAAAAGATTACAATTAGTTGGGAAAGTCAGACCCTAAAATACATTTTGTAATGAGAGTTCAAACAGAATAGCTGTCTTTTTTATGCTTCTGTAGTTAATGCTAACTGGGTGTCATCAAAGTTAAAAAATATCTTTTACTGAACTTTTAATTCCTTATACAGATCCTTGCTCGGTGACCTCATTTTCAGGGCAGTGGAAGAGAAGTCCAAGTTTCAGGGAATTTACAGAAGATCTCGGATGAGCTATGTCAAGAGAGTTGATGAGCTCCCTTTGCTGCAGCATCTTCAGTTCCATTTACTGTAAATGTCAAAGCCCCAGGTGAAAAAACACTCAGGAGACAATGAATATGTTAAACAACAATTAGTATGAGCTACATTTTATATTATGTACATTATTTTATGCTTTGTGTTCCTTTCTTTTTATATCTCTGTCTCCCATTGGTTTTTTCCTCTCACCTACAGATATCCTCATGTACCCTCTCCTCTGTATGCTGAGCAAATAATCTGAGAAGCTGGACTATATGAAGAACAGGGCATCAGGATTGGAGGAAGACTCATTAACAACCTGGGTTATACAGATGACACAACCTTGCTTGCTGAAAGTGAAGAGGACTTGAAGCACTTACTGATGAAGATCAAAGACCACAGCCTTCAGTATGGATTGCACCTCAACATAAAGGAAACAAAAATCCTCACAACCGGACCAATAAGCAACATCATGATAAATGGGGAAAAGATTGAAGTTGTCAAGGATTTCATTTTACTTGGATCCATAATCAACACCCACGGAAGCAGCAGTCAAGAAATCAAATGATGTATTGCATTGGGCAAATCTGCCACAAAAGACCTCTTTAAAGTGTTGAAAAGCAAAGATGTCCCCTTGAAGACTAAGGTATGCCTGACCCAAGCCATGGTGTTTTCAACCACCTTCAATGCATTTAAAAGCTGGACTATGAATAAAGAAGACCAAAGAAGAATTGACGCCTTTGAATTGTCGTGTTGGAGAAGAATACTGAATATGCCATGGACTGCCAAAGAATGAATAAATCTGTCTTTGAGGACGTACAACCAGAATGATCCTTAGAACAAGGGTGGCGAGACTGCATATCACATACTTTGGACATGTTATCAGGAGGGATCAGTCCCTGGAGAAGGACGTGATGCTTGGTAAAGTAGAGCACCAGCGAAAAAGAGGAAGACCCTCAATGAGATGGGTTGACACAGTGGCTGGAAAAATGGGCTTAAGCATAACAACGGTTGTGAGAATGGCACAGGACTGGGCAGTGTTTCTTTCTGTGGTACACTGGGTCGCTATGAGTCAGAACTGACTTGATGGCACCTAAAAAAAGCAACAATAACAACAATAAAAACCCTCTCCTCAAATCAAAAAGATTCTGAAGTCCATTTCTCACTTAAACTCTGATTATTTTCTTCCATCTTGATGTTGCCAAATTTTCTGAAAGCATAGTATAAGCTGGTGTTTCTTAAACTTTAAAATGCATTTCAGTCACCAGGGGATATTGCCAAAACACAGAGTCTGATTAAATATGTCTGGCCTAGGCCTGAAAGTCCACATTTCTAACAGACTCCTGGGTAATGCTGATGCAGTTGGTTCATGTGTACACTTTGTAAGGCAGGAATTTAAATTACGCTTTGTCTAATCTTACTAATTTTCTGTTCACTACTCAACTCCTTGCATCAAGCTTCCGCTCCACCAATCTGCTGAAATTGTTCTCCTAACATACTGATTACCTATGCATCGCCAGCTGTTCGTAATGCTTGACCACTCAACGGTTCATGAAACTGATTAGCGTCCTCTAGTTCTTAAAACTCTTTTCCCTCTTGAATTCTGTGTCTCTGTATCATTTCAGCACTACTGTTTTTTGGTTTTTTTTCCCTCCTGCTTTTTTGTAATCCTTCACAGATTCTGTTCTTTCTTCTACTGGTCCAGTGAAAGCAATTCCCAAGCTTTGTAATACGCCCTCTTTTCTTTGCTCCTTTCTAACCTCACTCATTCCTAATTCTTCTGTGTTCTGATCATTCCAAATTCTATATTTCTGCTCTTGGCCTTTGTACGAAATATTTCTGCTAATTTATTAATTTTGTCCTGGAACTGTCATTTGAATATACCGATGATTCCTCAAAAAATAACATATTCCCAAATTATCTCATCTTCGGAGATTCAGTGACTATATCCTTCACATGTCAGTCTAAAGAACTTCTTATAATTAATCTGGGCCTAGGATGATCTTTTAAACAAACTTTTTACTTTAGAACAGTTTTAAGCTTACAGAATTATTGCAAAAATAGTATAAGGAATTCCCTATATCCCACTTCCAGGTACCCCTATTATTATAATCTCATATTAGTATAGTAATATTGTCACAATTAATGAACCTATATTGATAATTCAGCACTGTTTTGTTTATTTTATTCAAGTATTGGCAGTTTGGAGCTCTTTCAGTTGGTTCTTGTGTCCCTTTCATCTCTCTGTGTGTGTATATGTGTGTGAGCATGCACACATGTAGGTTTTTTTCTTGAGAACTTTCCTACTTTCTGTCACTAAATGATGCTACAGTCTCATCTTGCATATTAGCTGCCCCAATCTTAAGATCAACCATTTCTCCAAGAAGCCCTGTCCTTTTATTCAAGAACACTACTGAAACCAAGAGCTTGGTATTAGGTGTGCTCATTGCTCCTGGGGTGTGGCTGCTTCTAGACCCTCTCTGCCAATAGAGCCAGGAGATACGTGTGTATATTAACCTGTGTTAAAGAGCAGAGCTGCTCCGTAGGGTTTTCTTGACTGTAATCTTTATAGAATCAGATTACCAGGCCTTTCCTCTACAGCACCACTGCATAGGTTTAAGCCATCAATCTTTAGGTTTAGAAGTTGAGTACAAACTGTTTGGGCCACCCAGGGCCTTCAAGTTTACCAAAAAAGCTAATATTTGTATTTTATTATACTAGGACAAAAATATTAGCATGGGTGAACAGAGTTAACAATTTTGAAGTTTTCAAGTCTCTTCAGAAGGCAAAATATTAAATTTTGTCCCTTTGTGATATGATACTGAAAATATATTTTAATATTACTAAAAGTTATTAAAATATATTTTAATATCTTTTGTCTATGGTGAAAGACTAATAATACAAACTTAATTTTATGTATTTATTATTATGTAGTTCATTTTTATGAATAAATATCATTTAGCATAATATATGCTTGTTCCAATATCAATTTTCATAATGAAGATATTTCTAGATAATTAAGACAAATTTTAACAAACACTGACATCTAACATCTTGTCCAAATTACTGGCAGCACTTGAGGGTGAGGTAAAATTTACAGGGAATAAAAGATTTTGGAAACTATTGAAAGTTAATAATAATAACTAATACAGCAATGGTAAATAGAAACAATTTTGTCACAAAAGATGATCTTGGCTGAAGATTAATTAAGGAGTCAAATTGTAATTAACTAGACTGATGGTCTGGGTCCTAAAGTACTTTCACTGTGAATAGGAAGAGGATAAGCTTCAGCTATGCTGGTGGCACAATTGTTAAGGGCTTGGCTGCTAATCGAAAGGCCAGTGGTCGGAATCCACCAGCCACTCCAAGGGAGAAAAGACCTGGTGATCTGCTACCATGAAGATTACAGGCTAGTTAATGTGTTTCTCTCCCCACTTTTCCCCTCCCTCATAACCATCAGCTTCACAGACAGATCCAAATGCCCTGAGGGATGGAGCTACAGGGCCGAGGGCCGGGGACCATGGTCTTGGGGGACATCTAGCTCAGTTGGCATGACATAGTCTATAAAGAAAATGTTCTACATCTGATTGTGGTGAGTAGCAACTGGGGTTCTAAAAGTCTGCAAGAAGCCATTTAAAACACATCTACTGGTCCCCTCCTGGCTGGAGCAAAGGAGAACAAAGAAGACCAAAGACACAAAGGAAAGATTAGTCCAAAGGACTAATGGACCACAGCCACTAAAACCTCCACCAGACTGAGCCCAGAACTACTACATGCTGTCCAGTTACCACCACGGATTGCTCTGGTGGGGATCACAATAGAGGGTCCCAGACAGAGCAGAAGAAAAATGTGAACAAAATTCAAATTAAAAAAACAAAAAAATCAGGCTTGCTGGTCTGACAGAGACTGGAGAAACCCCAACAGTTTGGTCTCTGAACACTCTTTTAACTGAGAACTGAAGTCACTCCTGAGGTTCACCCTTCAGTCAAAGATTAGATAGGTCTCTAAGGCCAACGATAACACATGTGAGAGACATGCTTCATAGTTCAATCATGTATATGAGACTAATGGGTACACCAGCCCAAAAGCAAAGATGAGAAAACAGGAAGGGACAGGAAAACTGGACAAATGTAAACAGGGAACCTGGGGTGGAAAAGGAGAGAGTGTTGACACATCGTGGGGTTGGCAGCAGTGTCACAAAACAATTTGTATGTTGACTGTTTAATGAGACACTAACTTGCTCTGTAAACTTTCACCTAAATCGCAAAAAATAAAAAGATTACAACCTAGGAAACTCTATGAGGCAGTTCTACTCTTTCCTATAGAGTCAATACGAGTCAGAATCAACTTGTTGGCACAGAGCAACAACGACATGCTCAACTTACATTAGAAGCATGTCAAAATTTTAAAAATATTATTTATCTCGTATCATTCAAGTTCTGCTATGGCAGAAAAAGTGAAAATTAAGGGTTTGTATTGTGCCATGGATTATCTAACAGCAATATTATTTTTTAACAATTATGAAAAGAAATTGAATGTAATCACTGATGCTTTATGGACAGTCTATTTTACTGTCTGATAGTACCAATTTTAATCGGTATATAAAAATTACTTCTTTTAAGCAGGAAGACTTTGGGCACATGGATCAAGAAAAGGATCAATTAAAAATTTCTTTATGTGTTCTCTCTGGGTTTTTATTTATTAGCTACCTTGGAACATGTGTTCTCAGGGGGAAAAAAATATTATATGGATCATAGCCTATCGATGCCAGATTTCTGCCTTAGAAAAGTGTTTAGTAAAGCTTGTGACTCTTCCGCTTGGTTCTGACTGAATTTCTTTGGATTACTCCAATACTATTCACACGTGTGTCATTTTAGGAACAACTCATAGAAACTCTACTGTATTTAAAGTATAGGAATAGCATCTATTTAAAAAAAAAAAAGAGAGCAAGAGAGAGAACACGTGGGTAGGGGTGGGTCAGTGAACGGGGTGTGGGTACAGAAAACTTGAACTCACTGTACTGGCCTGTCAGCTGCTCAGTCCTGAATCAGCATGTGAATCCAGGGAAAAAGGTGCTCTGACCCTCTTGCTCTGTTTCCTGGCTCTCATTCCTCCCCAGAATATGGCTGAGTAATCCTTCTCTATCTCATTAGATCTCTCATGCCTTGAAGCAGATTTCATTTCACTTTATTTTTTTGGACATCTTTTCTAATTGTCTTCAGTGTGAATGTTGGTCTCAATTGTATCGTCTGCCTCCCTGGTGCCATCAGTATGGTGCCAATGGCTAGAGATTAATACCCATAATGTCTTAATAATGCAAACACAGACATATTATAAGTAATGAATAATACAGATAAAATGAAAGAACAGTGCCAGGTAGGTATTAAGATTATTGATTGATTGATTGCAATGGAGATGGGCTTGGAAGGATCAGGTATATTCTAGGCATTAACAAACCTTTAAAGATAATGAAACAGTGTGTTAGAAAACAGTGAGTAGTGTCCCTGAAGCAAGGGTTTTATCAGGGATAGTAAGAAAGTATACTTAAGAAAATATGAATTCAAATTAAAGACACAAAAATTAGTTCCATAGTAACATGCCATTATAAGAGCTGTTTCCAAGGGTAAATAAAATTGCTGAAATAAAATTGCTGAAAAAAAATCGAGGCAGAAAAAACCACACATGTTAAAAAGATACACTTTTAGGGAACCACAACATTTAGCTGCAAATATTATTTAATAGTTTATATTAATGTTTAAGGTGTCCTTGAGTGGCAGAAACAGTTAAGTGTTTACTAACCTAAAGATTGGCTGGTGGTTCAAAACCACTTGGAGGAGTCTTGGAAGACAAGCCTGGCGATCTGCTTTTGAGAGGTCACACCTTTGAAAATCCTATGGAGCAGATCTGTTCTGCACACATAGGGTTGCCATGAGTCAGAATTGACTTAACGGCAACTAACTACAACAATATCAATGTTTACTAACTCCTTCTTAAGCAATTTACTGATGCACCCTGGGAAAAATTGAATAGGAAGACCTTTATTGTGACTTGAAGATCTGAATGTTTGAGTGTGACCTCAAATTCTGATATTTTCTTAGCCACAAAGATGAGGAAAATTAGGCAAAGCCACATTCATAATAAAATATAACATTAACCAAACGTTATTTAGCAATTTTGCCCATTCTCTTGAAATTCTTTTTCTTTTAAATGGAATAAGAAAAGAGAATGCATGAAGCTTCTTTAGACTTTTTTTTAATTTTTTTGTTAACTTTTATTAAGCTTCAAGTGAACGTTTACAAATCCAATCAGTCTGTCACATATAAGTTTACATACATCTTACTCCGTACTCCCACTTGCTCTTCCCCTATTGAGTCAGCCCTTTCAGTCTCTCCTTTCGTGACAATTTTGCCAGCTTCCCTCTCTGTCTATCTTCCCATCCCCCCTCCAGACAAGATTGCCAACACAATCTCAAGTGTCCACCTGATATAATTAGCTCACTCTTCATCAGCATCTCTCTCCCACCCGCTGACCAGTCCCATTCATGTCTGAAGAGTTGGCTTCGGGGATGGTTCCTGTCCTGTGCCAACAGAAGGTCTGGGGACCATGGCCGCCGGGATTCCTCTAGTCTCAGTCAGACCATTAAGTATGGTCTTTTTTATGAGAATTTGGGGTCTGTATCCCACTGATCTCCTGCTCCCTCAGGGGTTCTCTGTTGTGCTCCCTGTGAGGGCAGTCATCGGTTGTGGCCGGGCACCAACTAGTTCTTCTGGTCTCAGGATGATGTAGGTCTCTGGTTCATGTGGTCCTTTCTGTCTCTTGGGCTCTTAGTTGTCGTGTGACCTTGGTGTTCTTCATTTTCCTTTGCTCCAGGTGGGTTGAGACCAATTGATGCATCTTAGATGGCCGCTTGCAGCATTTAAGACCCCAGATGCCACTTTTCAAAGTGGGATGCAGAATGTTTTCATAATAGAATTATTTTGCCAATTGACTTAGAAGTCCCCTCAAACCATGTTCCCCAGACCCCCACCCTTGCTCCGCTGACCTTTGAAGCATTCATTTTATCCCGGAAACTTCTTTGCTTTTGATCCAGTCCAATTGAGCTGACCTTCCATGTATTGAGTGTTGTCTTTCCCTTCACCTAAAGCAGTTCTTACCTACTGATTAATCAATAAAAAACCTCTCCCTCCCTCCCTCCATCCCCCCTTCGTAACCACAAAAGTATGTGTTCTTCTCAGTTTTTACTATTTCTCAAGATCTTATAATAGTGGTCTTATACAATATTTGTCCTTTTGCCTCTGACTAATTTCGCTCAGCATAATGCCTTCCAGGTTCCTCCATGTTATGAAATGTTTCACAGATTCGTCACTGTTCTTTATCGATGCGTAGTATTCCATTCTGTGAATATACCACAATTTATTTAACCATTCATCCGTTGATGGACACCTTGGTTGCTTCCAGATTTTTGCTATTGTAAACAGAGCTGCAATAAACATAGGTGTGCATATATCTGTTTGTGTGAAGGCTCTTATTTCTCTAGGGTATATTCCGAGGAGTGGGATTTCTGGGTTGTATGGTAGTTCTATTTCTAACTGTTTAAGATAACGCCAGATAGATTTCCAAAGTGGTTGTACCATTTTACATTCCCACCAGCAGTGTATAAGAGTTCCAATCTCTCCGCAGCCTCTCCAACATTTATTATTTTGTGTTTTTTGGATTAATGCCAGCCTTGATGGAGTGAGATGGAATCTCATCATAGATTTAATTTGCATTTCTCTAATGGCTAATGATCGAGAGCATTTTCTCATGTATCTGTTAGCTGCCTGAATATCTTCTTTAGTGAAATGTGTGTTCATCTCCTTTGCCCACTTCTTGATTGGGTTGTTTGTCTTTTTGTGGTTGAGTTTTGACAGAATCATGTAGATTTTAGAGATCAGGCGCTGGTCTGAGATGTCATAGCTGAAAATTCTTTCCCAGTCTGTAAGTGGTCTTTTTACTCTTTTGGTGAAGTCTTTAGATGAGCATAGGTGTTTGATTTTTAGGAGCTCCCAGTTATCTGGTTTCTCTTCATCATTTTTGGTAATGTTTTGTATTCTGTTTATGGCTTGTATTAGGGCTCCTAGGGTTGTCCCTATTTTTTCTTCCATGATCTTTATCGTTTTAGTCTTTATGTTTAGGTCTTTGATCCACTTGGAGTTAGTTTTTGTGCATGGTGTGAGGTATGGGTTCTGTTTCATTTTTTTGCAAATGGATATCCAGTTATGCCAGCACCATTTGTTAAAAAGACTATCTTTTCCCCAATTAACTGACACTGGTCCTTTGTCAAATATCAGCTGCTCATACGTGGATGGATTTATATCTGGGTTCTCAATTCTGTTCCATTGGTCTATGTGCCTGTTATTGTACCAGTACCAGGCTGTTTTGACTACTGTGGCTGTATAATAGCTTCTGAAATCAGGTAGAGTGAGGCCTCCCACTTTCTTCTTCTTTTTCAGTAATGCTTTGCTTATCCGGGGCTTCTTTCCCTTCCATATGAAATTGGTGATTTGTTTCTCTATCCCCTTAAAATATGACATTGGAATTTGGATCGGAGGTGCGTTATACCTATAGATGGCTTTTGGTAAAATAGACATTTTTACTATGTTAAGTCTTCCTATCCATGAGCAAGGTATGTTTTTCCACTTAAGTATGTCCTTTTGAATCTCTTGTAGTAGAGCTTTGTAGTTGTCTTTGTATAGGTCTTTTACATCCTTGGTAAGATTTATTCCTAAGTATTTTATCTTCTTGGGGGCTACTGTGAATGGTATTGATTTGGTTATTTCCTCTTCGGTGTTCTTTTCATTGATGTAGAGGAATCCAAGTGATTTTTGTATGTTTATTTTATAACCTGAGACTCTGCCAAACTCTTCTATTACTTTCAGTAGTTTTCTGGAGGATTCCTTAGGGTTTTCTGTGTATAAGATCATGTCATCTGCAAATAGTGATAACTTTACTTCCTCCTTGCCAATCCGGATACCTTTTATTTCTTTGTCTAGCCTAATTGCCCTGGCTAGGACTTCCAGCACTATGTTGAATAAGAGCGGTGATAAAGGGCATCCTTGTCTGGTTCCCGTTCTCAAGGGAAATGCTTTCAGGTTCTCTCCATTTAGAGTGATGTTGGCTGTTGGCTTTGCATAGATGCCCTTTATTATGTTGAGGAATTTTCCTTCAATTCCTATTTTGGTGAGAGTTTTTATCATAAATGGGTGTTGGACTTTGTCAAATGCCTTTTCTGCATCCATTGATAAGATCATGTGGTTTTTGTCTTTTGTTTTATTTATGTGATGGATTACATTAATGGTTTTTCTGATATTAAACCAGCTTGCATACCTGGTATAAATCCCACTTGATCATGGTGAATTATTTTTTTGATGTGTTGTTGGATTCTATTGGCTAGAATTTTGTTGAGGATTTTTGCATCTATGTTCATGAGGGATATAGGTCTATAATTTTCTTTTTTTGTAATGTCTTTACCTGGTTTTGGTATCAGGGAGATGGTGGCTTCATAGAATGAGTTGGGTAGTATTCCGTCATTTTCTATGCTTTGGAATACCTTCAGAAGTAGTGGTGTTAACTCTTCTCTGAAAGTTTGGTAGAACTCTGCAGTGAAGCCGTCCGGGCCAGGGCTTTTTTTTGTTGGGAGTTTTTTGATTACCGTTTCAATCTCTTTTTTTATTTTGGGTCTATTTAGTTGTTCTACTTCTGAATGTGTTAGTTTAGGTAGGTAGTGTTTTTCCAGGAATTCATCCATTTCTTCTAGGTTTGCAAATTTGTTAGAGTACAATTTTTCATAATAATCTGAAATGATTCTTTTAATTTCATTTGGTTCTGTTGTGATGTGGTCCTTCTCATTTCTTATTCGGGTTATTTGTTTCCTTTCCTGTATTTCTTTAGTCAGTCTAGCCAATGGTTTATCAATTTTGTTAATTTTTTCAAAGAACCAGCTTTTGGCTTTGTTAATTCTTTCAATTGTTTTTCTGTTCTCTAATTCATTTAGTTGAGCTCTAATTTTTATTATTTGTTTTCTTCTGGTGCCTGATGGATTCTTTTGTTGCTCACTTTCTATTTGTTCAAGTTATAGGCACAGTTCTCTGATTTTGGCTCTTTCTTCTTTTTGTATGTGTGCATTTATCGACGTAAATTGGACTCGGAGCACTGCTTTTGCTGTGTCCCAGAGGTTTTGATAGGAAGTATTTTCATTCTCGTTGCTTTCTATGAATTTCCTTATTCCCTCCTTGATGTCTTCTATAACCCAGTCTTTTTTCAGGAGGGTATTGTTCATTTTCCAAGTATTTGATTTCTTTTCCCTAGTTTTTCTGTTATTGATTTCTAGTTTTATTGCCTTGTGGTCTGAGAAGATGCTTTGTAATATTTCAATGTTTTGGACTCTGCAAAGGTTTGTTTTATGACCTAATATGTGGTCTATTCTAGAGAATGTTCCATGTGCGCTAGAAAAAAAGTATACTTTGCAGCAGTTGGGTGGAGAGTTCTGTATAAGTCAATGAGGTCAAGTTGGTTGATTGTTGTAATTAGGTCTTCCGTGTCTCTATTGAGCTTCTTACTGGATGTCCTGTCCTTCTCCGAAAGTGGTGTGTTGAAGTCTCCTACTATAATTGTGGAGGTGTCTATCTCACTTTTCAATTCTGTTAAAATTTGATTTATGTATCTTGCAGCCCTGTCATTGGGTGCATAAATATTTAATATGGTTATGTCTTCCTGATCAATTGTCCCTTTTATCATTATATAGTGTCCTTCTTTATCCTTTGTGGTGGATTTAAGTCTAAAGTCTATTTTGTCAGAAATTAATATTGCTACTCCTCTTCTTTTTTGCTTATTGTTTGCTTGATATATTTTTTTCCATCCTTTGAGTTTTAGTTTGTTTGTGTCTCTAAATCTAAGGTGTGTCTCTTGTAGGCAGCATATAAACGGATCGTGTTTCTTTATCCAGTCTGAGACTCTCTGTCTCTTTATTGGTGCATTTAGTCCATTTACATTCAGCGTAATTATAGATAAATAAGTTTTTAGTGCTGTCATTTTGATGCCTTTTCATGTGTGTTGTTGGCAATTTCATTTCTCCACATACTTTTTTGTGCTGAGACGTTTTTCTTAGTAAATAGTGAGATCCTCATTTTCATAGTGTTTGCCTTTATGTTTGTGGAGTCGTTACGTTTTTCTTGGCTTTTATCTTGAGTTACGGAGTTGTTATACCTCTTTGTGGTTACCTTATTATTTACCCCTATTTTTCTAAGTAAAAACCTAACTTGTATCGTTCTATATCGCCTTGTATCACTCTCCATATGGCAGTTCAATGCCTCCTGTATTTAGTCCCTCTTTTTGATTATTGTGATCTTTTACCTATTGACCTCCATGATTCCCTGTTATGTGTATTATTTTTTTTAATTAATCTTTGTTTGTTTTGTGATTTCCCTATTTGAGTTGATATCAGGACGTTCCGTTTTGTGACCTTGTGTTGTGCTGGTATCTGATATTATTGGTTTTCTGACCAAACAGTATCCTTTAGTATTTCTTGTAGCTTTGGTTTTGTTTTTGCAAATTCTCTAAACTTGTGTTTATCTGTAAATATCTTAATTTTGCCTTCATATTTCAGAGAGAGTTTTGCTGGATATATGATCCTTGGCTGGCAGTTTTTCTCCTTCAGTGCTCTGTATATGTCTTCCCATTCCCTTCTTGCCTGCATGGTTTCTGCCGAGTAGTCTGAACTTATTCTTATTGATTCTCCCTTGAAGGAAACCTTTCTTTTCTCCCTGGCTGCTTTTAAAATTTTCTCTTTATCTTTGGTTTTGGCAAGTTTGATGATAATATGTCTTGGTGTTTTTCTTTTTGGATCAATCTTAAATGGGGTTCGATGAGCATCTTGGATAGATATCCTTTCGTCTTTCATGATGTCAGGGAATTTTTGTGTCAGGAGTTCTTCAACTATTTTCTCTGTGTTTTATGTCCCCACTCCCTGTTCTGGGACTCCAATCACATGCAAGTTATCCTTCTTGATAGAGTCCCACATGATTCTTAGGGTTTCTTCATTTTTTTTTAATTCTTTTATCTGATTTTTTTTAGCTATGTTGGTGTTTATTCCCTCGTCCTCCAGATGTCCCAGTCTGCATTCTAAATGCTCTAGTCTGCTCCTCTGACTTCCTATTGCGTTGTCTAATTCTGTAATTTTATTGTTAATCTTTTGGATTTCTACATGCTGTCTCTCTATGGATTCTTGCAACTTATTCATTTTTCCACTATGTTCTTGAATAATTTTTTGAGTTCTTCAACAGTTTTATCAGTGTGTTCCTTGGCTTTTTCTGCAGTTTGCCTTATTTTGTTTGTGATGTCTTGAAGCATTCTGTAAATTAGTTTTTTATATTGTGTATCTGATAATTCCAGGATTGTATCTTCTTTTGGGAAAGATTTTGATTCTTTTGTTTGAGGGGTTGTAGAAGCTGTCATGGTCTGCTTCTTTATGTGGTTTGATATGGACTGCTGTCTCCGAGCCATCACTGGGAAACTAGTTTTTCTAGAAAATCCGCTAAAAAAAAAATGCAGTCAGATCCCTATCAGAGTTCTCCCTCTGGCTCAGGCTATTCGGATGTTAATGAAGCCACCTGGGGAGGGTGGGGGAGGGATCAGAGAAATAGGAGAGTAGCACCTCAGCATATAGCCAGAGTTGCTTGTCTTGCTTGGAATGACTATTATATCTGAGATTCCCGAGGGGCGAGTCGCCTATGTGTGCTGGCTGTGTGGAGATTGCCCCCGGGGGGTCTGGCCCACTGGAGTCACGGTCAGATTCTCCGCTGCCAGCCCCACACCCAACGTTAAGGTTCCCCTACTGGGACGGTGCACTCTCGGCTCCAAAATCAGTCACTGCCTCCCGGGGACTTCTCCTCCCGCCAGCCGCGTTGCCATGCCGCCCCCGCAAACTGGCTGGGCCCCCTCCAGGGTTTAGTTCAGGGGGATGGAGCAGCTCACCGTGTTTATGCCCTGCCTGAGTCCAGTCAAAATTCTGGTGGGACAGTTCCCCAGCTGGGATGCTGCTCTCCCTGCTCCAAGACCAGTCACTGCCTTCCAGGGACTTCTCCCACTGGCTGCGTCGCCATGCGGCCCGCGTGAACCGGCTGGGCGCCCTCCCAGAGTGAGTTTGGGGTCTAGGGCTGGGCCCCTTGTTTGTGCCATCTGTTCCCCTGGACTCTGCCCCAAATCGGGCGCAGAAGGTTACCTGACTGGTACGCTGGCTCCAGGCTCTGAAAACAATTGTTGCTTCCCCGTATTTGTTCGTTCTCCATCTCTAAATCTGTGTTTGTTGTTCAGGGTTCGTAGATTGTTATGTATGTGATCGATTCACTTGTTTTTCCGAGTCTTTGTTGCAAGAGGGATCCGAGGTAGCGTCTACCTAGTCTGCCATCTTGGCCCCGCCTCTCTTTAGACTTTTGAGATGCCTTAAATTTCCTTCAAGATTAACTCAAGCCAGACTTATATCAGAGAATGATGGTGCACATTTTATCAGCAATAGAAGAGGAGGGTAGAAAATAGACATATGGAATCACAGCTGGGTGGTAAATCCCACCCCCATTTTTAAGTATATTTCTTATGTCCTTGATAGGATATTAGAAAATATATCACAGGGAATAGCTCAGGGAACACCAGCCCAATTCTCAGAACTGAAGCTTTGGGGTAGAATAACTATCTGAAGACATCAGAGTCAACTAATGCATTATTTCCCTGACAAGTCTCATAAAGACAGACTAGGAATGTGTGAAGAGAACAGGGACAGATGTCATGGATGAGGAAATTCTGTTTACAGCTATTAAGGATTGAATTGTGTCCCCTCAAAATATCTGCCAGCTTGACTAGGCCATAATTCCAATATTGTGTGATTGTCCACCATTTTGTCACCTGGCGTGATTTTCCTGTGTGTTGTAAATCCTACCTCTAGGATGTTAATGAGGTGGGATTAGTGGCAGTTATGTTAATGAGGCAGGACTTAATCTACAAAATTAAGTTGTGTCTTAAGCGAATCTCTTTTGAGATATAGAAGAGAGAAGTGAGTAGAGAGACAGGGGGAACCTCATACCACTAAGAAAAAACAGCCAGGAGGACATCTTGTTCTCTGGACTGGTGGTCTCTGCACTGAGAAGCTTCTCAACCAGAGAAGACTGATGACAAAGACCTTCCCTCAGAGCCAACAGAGAGAAAGACTTTCCTCTGGACCTGGCACCCTGAATTCGGACTTTTATCCTCCTGGACTGTGAGAGAGTAAATTCCTCTTTGCTAAAGCCATCCACTTGTGGAATTTCTGTTACCGCAGCCCTAGATGACTAAGCCACAGAGCAATGGCAGAGATGAGCTTGATTGCCCCTTCTGGAGCATATGGCAATTAAAAAAAAAAATCTACTTTTTCATCACTCTCCAGTGATCTATAAAAATGTAGTAACAACACAGCACTAATATTGATAACTAATATATTTTTTTCCCCATAGGCTTGAAATATAAAGTGCATTGATGTAAATTGCCATATTTGAGTCCACATTTTTTTCTTATGATGTAGGCAGGAATATATTTTCAAAGAAGGAAATTGATACTCCTATGGAGAGATTGCCCAAGGTCGTTCAGCTACTAAATGTCAAAGCTGGAACTTGAACCAAGGTAACCAGCTCTTCATTTAATGCTCTATACTTTCATTGTTATCATGACCCGGGCCTGACGCAGGCTGCTGATTTGTTTTTCAAACTTCACGGAATACAGAACCTATTTAAGCATCATCAGGCCCACTCAAATTCAGTGAATTATTAAACAATAAATCAATCTTAAACAAATACATATAAATTAAAGATATGTAACTTGTGATCCTGTTTCTTATAGTTAAAAAAAAAAAAAGATGATACTACCTATGAATATTTTATGCATTTGCTTGAAAGCCACTGACAGACTGCTGAATGGACAAATCAGGAAGGCATGACTGAATTTTATTACACAAATAATGTATCCAGGAAAGCATATTTTAAGTAATAAATAACAGATTCCAACGACTTGCTTGCTTGTAAGTAATAAAAATAGTCTATGATATACATAATTTTTACAGTTTTCAAGATAAAGTTTTCAATTATGGCCATAGCTGTGGTTTTCTTTAAATGTGATCTTTCAGAATGTTGTAGGGTTGAAAATGGTACTTTGCAAAGCATAAGTTTGTTTTGTAAATACAATTATAATTGTAACTACAATTAGTAGTTCTACTCAAGCCCATTTGATGTCCTTCAAAAAATAATCAGTTTGGCAGCCAGTCTGAATCAGTGAATACAGTCTATTGGTTTTAAATTTTCAGTTCATACTCCCCCAGTTATTTGCAGCTTAGTAGTATACCTACAGTGCTATATTAATAAGAGTGACCTTGTAACCTATGTTTTGTTTTTGAAGTAAGCAACTTAGGTAGTTATTTAAAAAAAAAAAAAAAAAATGTTTGCCGAAAGCCTCCCAAAGCAACTGGTATGCAAACCTTTAAAACATTAAAAGAGTTCAGGAAGCCAAAGTTGGTATTTTTATGGAATGTCTAAAGCCAGACATAAATATTTTAGTGATCTGAGTTGCTCAGTCATCTGAAGTTTATGACTTGGTTCAAAACCATTTAGTTAGAAGCCAGTCCTAAACTATAGTTTAATATTTCTGTTATACAATTGTGGCAAGGAAATATTAGTTTGAAGAGTTCTGTGTAGCTAAAATAGTTAAAGAATGTGGAAATTGTTGGAGGTGATTAATAAAACCAATATAAAGCCCTATATAAACATGTGCCTTTTACCGAAGAGTGATCATTTACTTTTCAACGATCTCAGAATTATATACTTTTAAGTATTTTTTTTCCCGTGGCTAAAATAAGGACCTTTGCTGAAACCTCATGAAACAAAGAAAGAAGGTAATAAATATTAATAGAGCTGTTTACATGGTTCTGTAGCTGAATTTATGCTTGCAATAATACAGGTACATTCTGCAAATTGCTAGCAAGGGGAAGAAACGGGCTTTATTAATGTCTACAATTTCCAAATGCTGCTCCGGATTTTACTCAGGAAATTATGGCTTAAAATCAGTGGAATGTGTAAGGCTGTTTTTCTTCTGTTGCTGTCCTGCACCTTATTCTTACTACTCTTTCATTTTGAAAATTTCAAGGTTAAGTAGCTAGCTCTTTCATGGTATAACACAATAAAAGTGAAGTTCCATTAAAAAGTAAAGTTTTGGATAAGGTACTGGATAAAGCTAGAGTATTGGTGCAATCACTCTGCTACCATAACAACAAAGAATTTTGAAAAATGAAGTTATCTTCTTCATGTCCTAGAAGAGAGTTAAATAAGCTTTTTAGTAGAGTGAGTCTTCATAAGGACACAGATTTTGTCTATATTATCAACCATTATATTCCAAGGGCCCAAAATAGTGGTTGGTATAAACTAGGCACTTAAAAAAAACTTTTGAAAACACTAATGAATAATTATAATAAATCCTCCAGAATGTATGTTTTACACTGTGCTGAAGGATGACTATGGTTTTTGCTTTACATTTTCACCAAGATTCTGTGCCAGCATACCAAACTCAGCATATCTAAAATCAATCTTATAATTTTCTTACAAGACAGTTTAATTACCCTTAACCTAGTCTGATGACTATTACAATATATTCCCTGCCATTCTGTGCAAAATTCTCACATGTATTTTACTCCATATCATCCTCTCAGACACTTTAAAGGCCAATGTATATCTAGTTTACCTCTGCAATATTTCTCCATTCAGCTGCATATCAATTTCTGTTCATTTAAAATTACCCTGAGATTATAGGAGTTGTCAGTTGTATCAGTTTGGATTAGGTTGTGCTGAATATGTAGGGACAGGGAAACGAACAAAAGTGGCACAATAAAGATTTAAGTTTATGTTTCTTGTACATATAAAGAGTCCAAGTTAGGGTGTTCAGAATTTGCATGATTACAGAGAGCTAGACTTTTCCTGTATTGCTACTCCACTATTCTTCAGGAACAACTTCATGATCCAAGATGGTTGCTTGAGCTATATAACCAACATGGTCAGATTCAAACCAACAGAAACTTGGATGGACAAGATGAGTGTAACCCTTGGGAGGAAATTTCCCACACATCTTGCATAGTAGTACTGCTGAACATCATTGGTCAGAACATAGGCATGTGACCACATATAGCTGCACAGAAGACTATATGGAATGGCTCTATAAATATTTGCAATCTCTGCTAAAACAAGTCTTTAATCCTCATAACATAATGTATAAAGTACGTGTTAATATTCTCATTTTTAGGTAATGACACCAACATCCTTGAAGAGGTTAAATAACTCTAGGATTTATTGTCTTCAGCCAAAGTTTGGTGTTTATATTGCTCTATGCCTCTTCTTGCACTACCATATTTCTTAGATACTCAATAAAAGCTTAATGAAAGAATGGTTGGTCAAGTGTGAGGGGAAGGAGTTTATTGTATTCAAAAGCCTGGTAGTTGTAGCCTAGCATCAGGTAATAACCAGTGATCAGAATATTCATTAAAAAAAAAAACAACTCACCCATCATTATCATAAAAGAAAACTCATTTAATATCCCCCATCTTTCTACTATCAAGTCAAAATCCAAAGATTTAGGACACAGGAGGAAGAATGCACATGTGAATTTTCAGGAGGAAAATATTCCTAGACATATGAATGTTGTTGTTGTTGTTGTTGTTGTTAGGTGCTGTGGAGTCAGTTCCAACTCATAGCGACCCTATGCACAACAGAGCAAAACAGTGCCAGGTCCTGCGCCATCTTCCCAATTGCTGCTATGCTTGAGCCCATTGTTGCAGCCACCGTGTTAATCCATCTCGTTGAGGATCTCCCTCTTTTTCACTGACCCTCTACTTTACCAAGCATGATATCCTTCTCCAGGGATTGATCCCTCCTGACAACCTAGGACTAATGTATTCAAAATTGAAGAAAGATTAACTGAGGAAGAATCATTAAACACATCTCATGGTTTAGGTACGTTAATTACTTAGAATCATAACAACATTGGTATGGTTGAAAATTTGGAAGAAGGGCATCAGTTGAGGCAAAAGCCCTACAAATAAACCAGATTTTATTGAGAATTTTGGTTTAATGCACTGACCAAAAAAAAAAGTACGTCAGAGTACATTTTTTGTTACTTGTAGAAGTCACTAGTTTAATAGCCTTTCTACTTAAAATTACTTATTTCGCAGCTCATACAGTAGGTACTGATGAATGCCACTTTTCTCATTCAAAGGGATGCATTTTTATCTTCTTCGCTGATTAACTGCTCACTTTCCTTGTCTAGGAGTGATACTTTCCTGACTTACGGCTGTTATTTTTTATATAAAGGAGATAGATAACTGATAACACTTAAGGACACAGGTAATTAAACAGCACGGTTAAATACCCAGGTTGCTTAATTTACTAGAAATCATTGGTTCTAGTTTAAAATTATAAAATGGTGACATTTAGAGTAAATGCTTCTGGGTTTTTGCGATTATTCTATGTACTTACGTTTTATTGAATTGACAGTCAAGTAGTTTCTTCTTTGTAATCAGATAATCCATCTATATTTGCGAATTTAATTAATTTATTAACTAATTCAGTTAATTTGTTCAAAAAATACTGGTGAGAGAAGAGTTATATCTTTTTATACAACTGTCTTTTTTGCAAGATGCAGTTTTAGATGGGTTTAGGAAATGGAGAAGACAAATTTCCTTTCTGTAGCTGGAGAGTTGGGAGAAGACATAGGAATAATTAAATACTAAGTAGAATAAAAGTGCTTTTGGTCAAGTGCTGGGGAACACAGAGAGGTGAGTAACTAATACTTCCTGATCCTTTCTAAAACAGTTTCGTCAGATAAATTTTGTGTTGGCATTGTGAGTGAATAAATGCCTGTTTGGTGGAGAATTATATAAGGGGATTCTATTCAGAGAGTACTTAAAGACGCACCCATGGTGCATGTGGGTACTTAGTGGAAAGGTCAAATATGGCCAGAATACAGGGTATGTGACAGTAGAATAGACTCCAGTTAGACTGTAAAATAACTCACATTATATCATATCTTCTGATTCACATCAGCAATTGGAATAATCAAGTGATTAAATGTCCCAAAAGCTGCCATCTCAATGCTGTCACTGTTACAGAAAGTGCCCTAATTCCTTTCCTTTCCAATAGTCCCACAGTGGCTTTTCCACAGCCATTGTTTTTCTCAGCTGTTGTCTCAGCTGGCTCTCCTGCTTTTGTCAGCACAACTAATGCCCAGGTTCTGCCCTGGGCTCCAAGCCCCTGATCCCAGATTTGGAATTATGCTCCCCCCTTAATTATTTGAGCTCTTATGATCGACTACAGAGAGTTTGGCCTCTGAGTAATTGGAGCCCTTCTCTAAAAGTTATATTAATTCTTTCCACTTTACAATCCTTTGTAGTAGTGCATGACTACATGAGTTGAAGTGAATTTTCCTGAGGTATCCAGTATTAAAATCAAAATTACTTCTTCAAATTGACTCAAATATATGTCCCCAAATAGGACACATTCCCTTTGATCTCAAATGTGTTCCCTGCATTTTCAGACTTATATTCTCACAGCCTCCATTGCTGTATTTCTTGCTTTCTCCGTACTTGTTATATGCACTTACTGTCATAAAAGCAAACGTTTTTCATCAATATTTCTCTTTATTCTTTCATCCTCTTTTAGGTATGCACTGTCAGTTGCTAGGCACCCTCACGGCCTTTCTGCCTGTGCTTCTAATGGTGTTTTCCTTGGGAGGCAGGGTAGCATAAATTGCAATCAGCTAGAATTGGGCTTGAATATTAACTATGACGCTTAAACTTTCTTTGTGATTTTCTGAAAGTTATTTAACTCACTGATCTTCCATTTCCTCATCTGTAAAGTAAAGATAATGATCCTACCTCACAGGGCTTCTGTGAGGATTTAATAAATAAAAAGCTCTTAGCACAATATCTCTCCTCAGTATTCAGTAGTGTCATTTCTATGTTTGAAATTATTATTATTTCTCTTTGCCTTCTCTAATTGAAAAAAAAAATCCTGCTACAGTCTTGATATTTTCCATTAGTAATCTCTCTAGAACCTCAAGTTAACTAAAATCTATCCTCTCCTTTATATCATCCAGGGCCAGGGCTCTGTCAGGAAAATTGAAACCACATTGGATATTTGAACAGTGGACTTACATATAAAGATCTGGTTACACAGGTATGGAATGGTAAAAAAGATAAATGTGAACATAGGGGTAATAATATCAGGGAGCAACTGCCACCCTGAAGGAGCAGAATGTAGAAACTTGAGGTAAGCGCCCAAGAGAGCTGGAACTCAGAGCTCTGAGGAGGGCTGTTGCCAGCTGCTCCTCCTGCTACCTCAGAGGGTGCGCAGTGAGGCTTGTTCTGAGAGTACCAAAAGAAGGTAAAGGCTGCAGTCAACTGCTGCTATTGCCTCGCCTCTCCCGCTGATGCTCTCCATTGTTAGAACCTATCAGAAACCCAGCAGGCAAAAAAGAAACATAGGTTGCTGAGTTTCAAACCCAATATCACAAAATAGTCTGTTGTTGTTGTTCGGTGCCGTCGAGTTGGTTCCAATTCACAGCGACCCTATGCACAACAGAACGAAACAGTGCCTGGTCCTGAGCCACCCTTAAAATCATTGTTAATACTTGAGCTCATTGTTGCAGCCACTGTGTCAATCCACCTCGCTGAGGGTCTTCCTCTTTTCCGCCAACCCTGTACTTTGCTAAGCATGATCTCCTTCTCCAGAGACTGATCCCTGCTGATAACATGTCCAAAGTCTTGCCATCCCTGCTTCTAAGGAGCGTTCTGGTTGTACATCTAAGATAGATTTGTTCGTTCTTTTGGCAGTCCATGGTATATTCAATATCCTTAGACAACACCACAATTCAAAAGCGTCAACTCTTCTCCAGTCTTCTTTATTCATTGTCCAGCTTTCACATGCATATGATGTGATTGAAAATACCATGGCTTGGGTGAGGCTCACTTTAGTCTTCAGGGTGACATCTTTGTTCTTCAACACTTTGAAGAGGTCCTTTGCAGCAGATTTACCCAATGAAATGCATCTTTTGATTTCTTGACTGCTGCTTCCATGGCTGTTGATTATGCACAAGTAATCCGAGAAGCTGGACTACATGAAGAAGTACAGGACATCAGGATTGGAGGAAGACTCATTAACAACCTGCGTTATGCAGATGACACAACCTCGCTTGCTGAAAGTGAAAAGGACTTGAAGCACTTACTGATGAAGATCAGAGACCACAGCCTTCAGTATGGATTGCACCTCAACATAAAACAAAAATCCTCACAACTGGACTAATGAGTAACATCATGATAAACGGAGAAAAGATTGAAGAGTTGAAAGTACAGTCTATAGGGGTAGATTTAGAAATGAGAGATAATGTGTTAATGGCCAGTACAGTCAAATGTACTAATATTTGAACTTCAGTATAGCTGCAATTGTCAACACTGTGTTTCTTCTTAACAAGATGTGACTATCTGTGCTATGACAAATGAAGACGCTCCAGCCCTTTCCCTATAAAAGGAAGATACGAAGACCCCAAAATCATGAGATCCAGTTTGGGCAATAGTCACAAAATTCCTCTCTAGGCAATGCTAAAGCTGTTCATGCACGAGCCCGTAGAAATCTTTTGTGGCCTAAAGACTAAATTGTAAAATTAAATTAACTATTACGACCATCAATTTTATGTAAAATAATAAGTGAAAAAAAAATGAGGAAGGAAAAATTATGGAATATATACAAAATATAATGTATATGAAGTATATAATCTTCTGTGTGTAGCCTAAATTATTATATAAAGTCAGTGTTACTTCAGTCAAAATATAAGCAAGATTTTTACAATGTGACATTCTCATTCTGAATTTCCTGCGGAAACTGAAAGATGTGAGATAGCCAGAATAATTTGAAAAAAAGAATTATGTGTGGGGTGCTGTTTCTAGCAAAGTTTCAGTAACTTAAAATGTTTCATATTGGAGCAGGAATATACAGATCAGTGCTATATAATAAAGAGTCCAATATTCACCCCAAATATATATGGGGGCTAGTAAATGATAAAGGTGCTATTCACAAAAAGGCAGAAAATCAGTCAATATATGGGATTAGAACTGGTTGGTAATTTTGGAAAAAAAAAGTATAGCTTGATATCCTGCTTGTTCCTTGTGCTACATGTATTCCATAGAATCAAAGATTTATTTTTAATTTATTTTTTTAATTGTGCTTTAAGTGAAAGTTTACAATTCACATCAGCTTCTCATACAAAAATTTATGCACACATTGTTACGTGACCCTAGTTGCTCTCCTTATAATGTGACATCAAATTCCTCCTATCCACCCTGTATTTCCCATGTCCATTCAACCAGCTCCTGTGCCCCTCTGCCTCCTCATCTCACTTCCGGACAGGAGTTGCCCATTTAGTCACATGTGTCTACTTGAGCTAAGAAGCACACGCCTCACCAGTGTCTTTTTATGTTTTATACCCAAGTCTAATATCTGTCTGAAGAGTTGGCTTCACGAATGGTTTAATTTTGGGCTAACAGAGGGTCCCGGGCCATGTCCTCTGGGGTCCCTCTAGTCTCAGACCATTAACTCTGGTATTTTTACTAGAATTTGAGTTCTGCCTCTCACTTTTCTCCTGCTCCATCAAGGACTCTCTGTTGTGTTTCCTGTCAGGTCAGTCACGGGTGGTAGCCAGGCACCATCTAGTTTTTCCAGTCTCAGGTTGATGGAGTCTCTGGTTTATGCAGCCCTTTCTGTCTTTTGGCTCATATTTTCCTTGTGTCACTGGTATTCTTCAGTCTCATACTCTAGGCGGGTTGAGTCCAACTGATGCATCTTATATGGCTGCTCGCTACTGTTTAAGACCCCAGATGCTACTCACCAAAGTCAGATGCAAAATGTTTTCTTAATATGTTTTGTTATGCCAATTGAACTAGATGTCCCCTGAGATCATGGTCTCCAGAGCCCCCACCCTGCTACTCTGGCCTTCAAAGCATTCTGTTTATTCAGGAAACTTTTTTGCTTTTGGTTTAATACAGTTGTGTTAAACTCTCCTGTATTGTGTGTTGTCTTTCCCTTTACCTAAAATAGTTCGTCTACTATCTAATTTGTGACTACCACTGTCTCTCCCTCCCCACCCTTGTAACCATGAAAGAACACTTTCCTGATGTTCTTATAATAGTGGTCTCATACAATATTTGTCCTTTTCCAACTAATTTCACTCAGCATAATGTCTTCCAGATTCCTCCATGTTATGAGATGTTTCACAGATTCATCATTGTTCTTTATCATTGCATAGTATTCCATGTGTGAATATACCATAATTTGTTTATCCATTCACCTGTTGGATACCAACTTTGTTTCCGTCTTTTTGCTATTGTAAACACTGCTGCAATGAACATGGGTGTGCATATATTTATTCGTGTGAGGGCCCTTATTTCTCTAGGATATATTCCAAGGAGTGGGATTACTGGATTGTATGGTGGTTCCATTTTTAGTTTTTTAAGGAAGTGCTGAATTGATATCCAAAATGGTAGTACCATTTTACATTCCCACCAGGAGTATATAAGTGTTCCAGTCTCTCCACAACCTCTCCAACATTTATTGTTTTCTGTTTTTTGGATTAATGCTAGCCTTGTTGGGATGAGATGGTATCTCATTGTAGTTTTGATCTGCATTTCTGTAATGGCTAATGATCATGCGCGTTTCCTCATGTATCTGTTGCCTGAAAATCTTCTTTGGTGTAGTGTCTGCTCATATCCTTTGCCCAAATTTTTAATTGGGTTATTTGTCTTTTTGTTGTTGAGTTTTTGCAGTATCATATAGATTTTAGAGATCAGACGCTGATCGGAAATGTCATAGCTAAATACTTTTTCCCAGTCTGTAGGTAATCTTTTTCTCTTTTGGTGAAGTCTTTGGATGACCGTAGATGTTTGATTTTTAGGAGCTCCCAGTTATCTTGTTTCTCTTCTGGTGTTTGTGGATTGTTAGTAATGTTTTGTATACTGTTTATGCCATGTATTAGGGCTCCTAGTGTTGTCCTTATTTTTTCTTCCATGACCTTTATCGTTTCAGATTTTATGTTTAGGTCTTTGACCCATTTTGAGTTAGTTTTTGTACATGGTGTCAGGTACGGGTCTTGCTTCATTTTTTTGCAGGTGGATATCCAGTTATGCCAACACCAGTTGTTGAAGAGGCTGTCTTTTCCCCAATGAATGTACTTTGGGCCTTTGTCAAATATCAGCTGCTCGTAAGTGGATGAATTTACATCTGGTTTCTCAATTCTGTTCCTTTGGTCTATGTATCTGTTGTAACAGTACCAGGCTGTTTTGACTACTGTGGTGCTATAATAGGTTCTAAAATCAGGTAGTCTGATGCCTCCTAGTTTCTTCCTCTTTTTCAGTAATGCTTTAGTTATCCAGTGCCTCAACCCTTTCCATATGAAGTTGGTGATCTGTTTCTCCATCTCATTAAAAAATGCTATTGGAATTTGGATAGGGATTGCATCATATCTGAAATTGCTTTGGGTAGAACAGATTTTCACAACATTGTATCTTCCTATCCATGAGCAATGTATGTTTTTCCACATATGTTGGTGTCCTTTGGTTTCTTCAAGAAGTGTCTTGTAGTTTTCTTTCATAGGTCTTTTAAGTCTCCAGTTAGATTTATTCCTAAGTATTTTATCTTCTTGGGGGCTATTGTAAATGGTATTGATTTGGTGATTTCCTCTTCAATGTTCTCTTTGTTGGTGTAGAGGAATCCAACTGATTTTTGTATGTTTATCTTGTAGCCTAATGCTTTGCTGAACTCTTCTATTAGTTACTGTAGTTTACTTGAGGATTCTTTAGGGTTTTCTATATATAAATTCATATCATCCGTAAATAGAGATTTTAATTCTTCCATACCAATCTAGATGCCCTTTATTTCTTTTTCTAGCCTAATTGCTCTGGCTAGGACCTCTGACATAATGTTGCATAGAGTGGTGATAAAGGACATCCTTGTCTGGTTCCCATTCTCAAAGGAAATGCTTTCGGACTCTCTCCATTTAGGATGATATTGGCTGTTGGCTTTGTATAAATGCCCTTTATTATGTTGAAGAATTTTCCTTCTATTCCTATTTTGCTGACAGTTTTTATCATGAATGTGTGTTGGACTTTGTCAAATCCCTTTTCAGCATCAATTAATAAGATCATGTGTTTCTTGTCTTTTGTTTTATTTATGTGATGGATTACATTAATTGTTTTTCTAATGTTGAACCATCCCTGCATACTTGGTATGAATCCTACTTGGTCATGGTGAATTATTTTTTGATATGTTGTTGAATTCTATTGGCTAGAATTGTGTTGAGGGTTTTTGCATCTAAGTTCATGAAGGATATTGGTCTGTAATTTTCTCTTTTTTGTGGTGTCTTTACCTGGTTTTGGTATCAGGGCTATTCTGACTTCATAGAATGAGTTTGGGAGTATTCCACCCTTTTCTATGCTCTGAAATAGCTTTAGTAGTAGTGGTGTTAACTCTTCTCTGAAAGTTTGGTAGAATTCTCCAGTGAAGCCCTCAGGGCCAGGGCTGTTTTTTGTTGGGAGTGTTTAAATTAGCTTTTCAGTCTCTTCTTTTGTAACAAGTTTATTTAGTTGCTCTACCTCTGTTTGTGTTAGTTTAGGTGGGTAGTATGTTTCTAGAAATTTGTCCATTTTGTCTAGGTTTTCAAATTTGTTAGAGTGCAATTTTTCATAGTATTCTGTTATGATTCTTTTAATTTCAGTTGGATCTGTTGCGATACTGGGTCTTATTCTGGTTATTTGCTTCCTCTCCTGTTTTTCTTTTGTCAGTTTGGCCAATGGTTTATTGATTTTGTTCATCTTTTCAAAGAACCAGCTTTTGGTCTTGTTAACTGTTTCTATTGTTTTTGTATTCCCTATTTCATTTAATTCTGCTCTAATGTTTAGTATTTGCTTTCTTCTGTTGCCTGAGGGCTTCTTTTGATGTTCTCTTTCTATTTGTCCAAGTTGTAGGGTTAATTCTTTGATTTGGCAGTCTTTGCTCTTTGGATGTGAGCACTTAGTGCTATAAATTGACTTCTGAGCCCTGCTTTGCTATTTTCCAAAAGTTTCTGGTAGGGTGTGTTTTCCTTCTCATTTCATTCTATGAATTTCTTATTTCATCCTTAATTTCGTCTACAACCCAATAGTTTTTAAACAAGATGTTATTCAGTTTCCATGTTTGATTTTTTTTTCCTTGCTTTTTCTGTTATCGATTTCTACTTTTACAGAATTATGATCACTAGAGATGCTTTGTAATGTTTCGATATTTTGGATTCTGGTAAGGCTTGCTTTGTGGCCTAATATATTGTCTATTCTGGAGAATGTTCCATGTGCGTTGGAAAAGAAAGTGTACTTGCTGCTGTTGTGTGGAGTGTTCTGTATATGATTATGAGGTCAAGTTGGTTGATTGTGGCATTTAGATCTTCTGTGTCTTTATTCTGGATGTGCTGTCCTTACCGAAAGTGGTGGGTTGAAATCTCCTACTAACTGTGGAGCTGTCTATCTCTCTTTTCAATGCTGTGAGAGTTTTTTTTTTATGTATTTTGGAGCCCTGTCTTTGGGCACGCAAATGTTTATTATGGTTATGTTCTCCTGGTGTATTGACCTTTTAATCACTATGTAGTGTACTTCCTTATCTTTTGTGGTGGATTTTACTTTAAAGTCTATTTTGTCAGAAATTAATATCTCCACTACTGCTCTTTTTTGATTGTTGTTTGCTTCATTTTTTTTTCCCCATCCTTTGAATTTTAGTTTGTTTGTGTCTTTAAATCTAAGGCGTGTCTCTTGTAGGCAGCATATAGGTGGATTGTTTTTTTATCCATTCTGCCACTCTGTCTCTTTATTGGTGCATTTAGTCCATTTACATTCAGTGTAATTACTGATAGGTATGAGTTTAGTGCTCTCATTTTGGTGTCTTTTTTTGTGTGCATTGTTGACTGTTTCTTTTTTCCACTTAATTTTCTGTTCCAAGTCATTTTTCTTTATATATTATCTTTTCCTCTTTTTCATTGTTATTGCTTTTGTACTGGCTGAGTCTTTATGTTTTCTTGCTTTTTTATTTTGATGTGTAGGATTGTTAGTTTTCTTTGTAGTTACCTGAGTATTTACTCCTATTTTTCTAAGTTTAAACCAAACTTTTATGTCTTTACATCATCTAGACTTTTCTGTTATTCCTCCCTGTTCTTGTACTCCAATCACTTGGAGGTTATTCTTCTTGATATAGTCCCACATAATTCTTAGAGCTTCTTCATTTTAAAAAATTCTTTTATCTGATTTTTCCTCAGATATGTTGGTGTCAAGTGCTTTATCTTCAATCTTACTAATTCTGACTTCCATTGTCTCAACTCTGCTCCTATGACTTTCTATTGAGTTGTCTAATTCTGAAATTTTATTGTTAACCTTCTGGATTTGTGTTTGCTGTGTTTCTATGGATTCTTCAGCCATTAAATTTGTCATTCTACTTTTCTCTAATCTTCTTAAGTTCCTCTATTGTTTTGTCTTTGTGGTGCTTGGCTTGTTCTGCATTTTACCTGATCTCTTGAAGAGTTCTCTATATTAATCTTTTGTATTCTACCTCTAGTAATTCCAGGAATTTCTCTTCATGGGGAAGATTACTTGATTCTTTGTTTGGGGAGCTTGCTGAGGCCATGATGCTCTCCCTCTTTATGTGATTTGATATTGACTGTTGTCTCTGAGCCATCACTAAATTATTGTATTTATTTTATGTTTGCTTTCTGTGTTCTAGCTTCTTATTTTATTTTTTGATATACCCAAATAGGTAGCTCAAGTAAGTTAGTTTGATTATTGGCACCTTTGAAGCTCTCACATCCTGTAACCTAGCGGTTAGAGCCAGTACTAGGTATGTGAGCCCAGGAGTCTGTTCACTTTTCTTGTATGGATTCAGCTCAGGTGTCCAGGTAGTTGGTCACCAAAAGTGTGATGCAGGCTTTCACCTAGAGTCCTAGATGAGCAGGGGTGATTGGTGTAGGCACAGGTATCCAGCTACAGTAGGAGATCACAAGCTGAGTAAGACAGAGGTCTGACTATCACCCCTGAGTGTCTGTGAGGAAAGTGTGTCCCTGTTCCCTACAGCACATAAGTGGGTGGGTTTTGCAACTGGATTATGGGCACCCAATGCTGTTGGCTGTAAGGTTTGGGAGGCACCATTTATTCTTGGACCCCTGTCATGCATGGCTAGGTGTCATGGGAGGAGCCACCAGTCCTCAGGCCCCTGATGTGGGTAGGTGAGGACCCTGCTTAATAGGCAGAGTGGTGTCAAATGGCACAAACTTGCCACAGCTGTTGAAATGGGACCACACAAGTCTCTGCAGGGGTGAAAGGCATTCAAAGTCTGTGGACCTGTTATGCCTGTGCCAAGAAAAAGGAGCTGTTTCTGCCGTGAGTTCCTGGCTTAGGGGAGCTGGCAGACTATTTTTTCCTGTTTGTTAATTTGTTCCCTCTCCAAGGCCGGGAGAATGGCTCAGAGCATGCAGCAGATCCTACTTCTTGCCCAGGAGACATGACAATATCTAAAGCTGGCTTGGACCCAGTGAAGAGCAGGAACGGGGCAAGTAAATGAGAGAGATATTTTTCCCAAAAGGTGTTTTTTGATCTGCATGGCAGGTTAGATGCATGTACTTATCTATTGCCAACTGATGGCAGCGTCTCACTGGTCCTGGAGGGTTAAGCAGACTGTCAGCCACTCTGTCTCTCCGGATGTGGGAAGAACATCCTGAATGTCACTGCTTACCTCATTGCACTCACTCCCATGGATCTGGCCTGCAGGGTGCCGGTTCCCACTGGGTCAGATCTGGCAAGTCCTTGCTGCTTCTGAACTCTCTCTCCCTTCCCTTATTGTTCAGTCCAGTTCCTCAACTTTGCCTTTGATGTTCAGGGCTCCTAGATTCATATATAATTGCTTCACTTGTTTTTTCAGGTCTTTGTTGTTAGAGGGACCACATGGAGCAGCTGACTACTCTACTATCTTGGCCCCCTCCCCCCAATCAAAGATTTAACATACAAATGAAATCATAGATGAACTGGGATAAATATATATTTTACCATTTGGTAGTCAAGCTACAAAGCAATAAAATTAAAACAAAAAAGTGAAAGGTTTGAATTCAATCAAATTCTCTTAAATTATAACTGCTTTTAAGAAAAATATGCTAATTTCTTGAATAAAATGAAATTAAAACTGTGAAAATAAACAAAAACCTAAACTTTAATTCTGCTCTAAAGTAAATGACAATAATAAAGGTGCTTTTATGGTTTAATGGGACAGCCCAGTCAACTGGCCTAATAACATGTTTAGTGCTTCTGTTCTATCTCCTTGTTCATTGCATAGTGCCTGAGGTCTTAAATGTTTGCAAAGGCACAATAATTGGTCTCTATTCACCAGGAGCAACAGAGGAAGAAGAACATTCAGGAATAGGAGGAGGATATTGAAAGTTTGTCTAATTGCCTCCATAAACAATTGCCTCCTTTGTCCAAGACCAGAACTGGATGGTGCCTTGCTATCATTTACTGAACATTTTGATCAAAGATTCCACTGATGGATCCTGGTCAAAAGGAGGAAAATGCAGGACAGAATTTCAAATTCTCATGGACTCCAGACTTTCTGGTGCCATGGAGTGTGGATGAACTCTGAAACTATTGCCCTGAGATAATCTTCAAACCTTAAACTAAAAATATTTCCTGAAGTCTTCTTAAAACTGAACAGTAGTTTACCTTAACTAGTAAAAGAGGTCTACCTTGAGCATTATGCTCTTTGAAGAACCATCTATATGGTGGCGTAGTTGTTAAGAGCTCATCTGTTAACCAAAAGATCAACAATTCGAATTCACCAGCTGCTCCTTGGAAAGCTTAGGGGGCAGTTCTACTCTGTCCTCTAGGGTTGCTATGAGTTGGAATCCACTCAATAGCAACAGGTGTTTTGGGGATAAATGGGATCAAAGTGATAACGGCCACTTGAAACATTAGATAGGAACCTTAGGGGGCAGTGAGCTTGAGTTAGTAACCGAGGAACAACTCAGAAAAGGAGGGTTAGAATGTTTTCACAACTTGAAGAATGTAATCAATGTCATTAAATTGTACATGTAGAAACTACTGAATTGGTATATGTTTTGTTGTGTATATTTTCAACAACAAAATAAATAAAATTTAGAAAAAAATTAACTTTTCATGAGTATAATTATAAGTATAATTGACAACATACATATTTATGTTCAAAAAAATAGAATTCTGTGTACCAAAAACAGAATTAAATGTACAATGACAGTGAAGAAAATTGATAGCTCAGTTTAACACAAACTGGTGTCTATTATATTAAATGAAAATAATTGGTTCAAAACATACTTTGTATTTATATTTTAAAATTTAATAACTTTTATTTAAATATTATATTTTAAGGATTTTTTTTTTTTTTTGAGGAAATATGGTGTTCATACACTTGGAAGAAAATCAAGGAGTTTTAGGGAAGAAAATCAAGAAACTTTAGGATTCTCCCTAGTAAAGACTGTCCAGGTGTCAAACAAGGGAGATTAGCCCATCAAACCACTTTTCATTTCTCTAATCTTGTGGTCATACAAATAATTTTATCTACAAATTTGGATACGGACTTTTAGAGCATGGCAAGAAAACATGGTGGGGTGGGGCAGGAAACTCTGATGAAAAAGGTAGTGAAGAGAAAGAAAAATGATTAAAATATGGGTTTACTTTTATCTACGTTGATTATATAGATCAAAAAAGAAAACAAAGATTTTTCGTAAATGTATATGTACGTAAATCCAAGTATGTGTATATTCATATGTGAGACTTCTGGGTTTCTATAGTCTATTGTTTCTACATTTCTCAGTTACCTAGTGCTGCTGTAAGAGAAATATCACTACAGGGTAGCTTTAAAGATTAGAAATCTATTTTCTCACAGTTCTAGAGACAAAAAGTCCAAATCAGGCCCTTGGCCTTGTTGATTCCTGCTTTGGTCCTCTCTCCTAGTTTCTGGTGTCTACTGACAGTCCTCAGTGTTCCTTTGCTTGTAGAAGAGCCCTCACATAACCTCTGTCTTCCCACTGTGTGTGTCTTTATGTCTATTCTGCTTTTTTTCAAAGTCAGAAGTGGTTAGGTTTAGGACCCATTTTACTCTGTATGACCTCATTAACATAAGAAAAGAAAAATCCTATTTCCAGACAGGATCTTATCCACAGGCACCTCAATACATATTTTTTTGGAAAAGCTATTCAATCTATAGCACTACCATTGACCACTTTACCATTTCATTGTAAAACAATCAGGCACTTGCATTGTTGTTAGATGCCGTAGAGTCAATTTTGACTCAGAGTGACCCCATGTGACAGAGTAGAACTGCCCAATACTAGTAGCACATAAAGGACTAAAACTAAGAAGTGGCTGGATTTAGGGAAATCAGTAGTTGAAAGTTGCTGCTTATTGTAGGAAAATGGCCAAGTTTCCAATTTTCTTGATAATTTGCTTCACAGTAGTAGAAGAAACTTCAGAGATGTTCAAGAGGATGGCATTCTTATACAGAGGCAGAGCTGCATCTTGTTTCTTCTACTCAAAGCTACAAATGAGTTCAACCTTTTTCAGGATTGATAACTAAACCCTGAGTATTAGTTGTTTTCTTTTATAATGAATAAACTTTGTAGTAGGACAGTACACTGAAGACACTTTTGTTTTTGGATGAATCAGTGGTAAATTTCCGATTTTCAGCTGAAGCCTTGTTATTGCTCAAAATTACACATTGTATGATTCATAGATATAAAGTGACTTTTCATTTGTTTTTTGTGTACATGAGTCATTGACAAGGATCTTGACATTCAAGAAGCAGTTATGAAAATAAGGAAAAAGAAAAGAAGTAACAAGAAAGTATAAAATGTATTCTTATTTGAAGGAAATTGATGTTAGTTGCTACACTAAGTATAAATGGGCTGAAATCTTCCATTAAAAGACAGAGACTGTCAAATTGGGTTAAAAGATAAAAGCCACCTGTAAGTTGCATACAAAAAAAAATTTGGACAAAAAAACTTTATATGTATATATTAATGAAATATAAACATTTCAGGACCTACAGACAGGCAGGGCTCTGTATAAGAGTTTGAAACATAAAAAATGGGCGTGTGCCAGAAATTACTGTTTTTCCAGGTTTTTTTTTTTATGAGGTGGTGTTGAATCATTGAATTTTTGGTAGGAAAAACATGAATTTTGAAAGTTTTTATTTGTTACACATATGTATCTCTGAACTCTGAGGGTATGATTTGTGGAATGAGGCATAAAACAAAAATCATATTACCTACCAAAAATTCAGACACACTCAATGATTCAGCATGCCTTCCATTACTGAAAACACATAGTATCAACAAAAAAATAAAAGGATAAAATAATTGGGTTACGAAAGTGTTTTAAAATAATTTTTTGTGGTCTTTTAAGTTTATTAAAGAAAAGCCAGTATACAAACATTTTCCCCAACTATTTTTTCTCCTCTATTTTTTATAGTTGTAGTAATTTTTGTTGTTGATTTATTCCTAACAAGTGGGAACTCTTCCAAATAGCATATATTGTGGGAATAATGATTACATATCATTTTACCATATATACAGTCAGGTACTTTGTTTGTAGTAAATAATGATTTTTTAATAACATAATTTTACATATACCTTTAAGATAGTTTTGCTAAAGCAATAAGAGGACATTTTAAGGAAAAAATAATTTTATGACCATTTTTGAATGACATCCAGGGGATCCAACAATTACTGTTGAACTTCCTGATATTTTAAATTAGCTTTTTGTTTGATAACTTTTGAAAGAAGATTCTATAGAATCTTCTTTTAAGTCAGAATGTTTTATTTTGTTTCCATGAGAAACTAGATCAATACCTAGCACAGAGTAAGAATTGGATAGATAATTTTAATTGATTAATAACATAGTAGTTGTGTAACTTTACAAAAAACTGCCAAGTTATGTTCCAACATGGTTGCAACATTTTGTATCCAACAAAGTATAAGAGTCCTGAAACGGTGTTTATTTTTATATAAAATTTCATATCGTATTTTATTCTGACCCTTTACCCGTTGCCGTTGAGTCGAGTTAAATTTGGTATCTTATAAAGAAAAGCAATAATCAAGTGTTATTTATTATAATGTATTCTTATTGTTTTTTGTTGTTGTTAGGTGCCACTGAGTTGGTTCTGAGTCATAGCAACCACAGATACAACAGAACGAAATAGTGCCCAGTCCTGTGCCATTCTCAAAACCGTTGCTATGTTTGAGCCCATTGTTGCAGCCACTGTATCAATCCATCCTGTTGAGGGTTTTTGTCCAGGCATGGACCAGTAACATGAAATTTGCCTCCAGAAAATGGAAGGTACAGAGAGATTGAAGAAAGAAGTGAGAAACTCCACTGTGGCAGCAAAGGAGCTTTATTAGAGAGACTTAAGTACAAAACAGTGGTCCCTGGCAAGAACAGGACCAAAGTAGATCTCTACACCCAGACCCAGCAGTCAGCGGGTGGGGGGGGAGGGGAACGTGGAACTTTTATAGTGGTCAAGGACAAAAGTGGGAACATGCCAGGGAGTTACATACGACTGCCTCAGCAAGGTCACATAACAGAGGCTTGGAAGACAGCAGTGAACTAATAGAAACAGCAGTGAACTAATGGAAAGTGTGAGGGCAGCCATGTTTGGTCTCACAAATCCTGTTTTCCCCTTCAGCCCACTCCTTGAGGCTGACTCTTACAATCTGACACATTCCGCTTCTTCTGAAAATTCCCTGAGAGACCCAAGAGGAGGTGTCACTGTAGGGACAGAGAACATTCCTGTAGTTGGAAGCAGACCACATACCAGCAGTATAGGTGAACACAGGAGACAACCCATATACCCAGGAAAAGACCAAGGCCAATCAAAACGCCATACCAACTAGTGGGCTATGCAATCAGTTCTGGTCAGGGACTCCATGCTTCAAGGCATGCTTCGGCACTTCAGAAGGGAGTTGTCCACAGACCCAGCGACGAAGCTGTGAGGCCAGTCTTGGAAGAGATTGGCAGCCCTGAAAGGGAAGAAAGCAGAGTAGGGCAAAACTGCAGTCGGAAAGGTGTATAGTAGGTACCAATAGGTGTAAATATTCCCCTTCTATTAGAATCACAGTAGAGGCTTCCCTTTGGGTAGTGAGAACAGCAGCTGTTTTAGGCATTTTTCCTGGTTGATTGCACCATATGTGCTGACCAGGGGAGGTTACCTGAGGGGTTGTGAGTAAAGTCACCCATTTTTCTGTATGCCAGAAAAGGAGACTCACTTCCATCCCTCATGGTATAGATGCTGTTCCTTTCCACGTGAAGCATGACTGCCAAGACCCTCCATGCGGTAGGATGGTGGGCTCCCACATTAGGCTGATCGGTTCTTCCAACTCCAGAGGAATGAAGTAACCAATCCACTGTGGTGGGGTGACTCGTGGCAGGAGCCAATAGATGGTTCCACTTCCCAGCACAAGGTTCTAAGATGTCCAGAGGACCATGCTGTTCTGTCCCTGCAACAACCTTGGTGGATATGCTTCCAAGGATTGTGATGTCACTCAGATCATTGCTAGAGGGTCACTCAGGGCTTCTAGTCTGGTGTATAAAGCTAAAGCCCCAATGAGAGTCTAATTTATCAACCTCAAAGCCTCAGAGAGCACCATGGTCAACCCTGCTAGGGAAACTGTGCCTGTAAGGGGTTGTATTTGTTGCTTTAGAACACTGTTCTTCGTTTCCTCCAGACCTGTGGCCTGGGGTTGTAGGGCAGGTGGTAATGATGTTGTACCTTGCTCTCAGCAGTCCATTTGCACACATCATGACCTGTAAAGTGTGCCCCCTGGTTTCTATCAACCCTTCAGGGTATCCCGTACGTAATACTCCATTTTTGTAACTTTTTATTGTAGCAGCCTGTTTTACTTGTTTACATGGGAATGTCTGTGTTAAGCCAGTGACAGTGTCTACACAAACTAGAGAATACTTTGCTCCTTCACTGGTGGGTAGGGGCCCAATGTAATCTACCTGCCAGTCTGTCACTTTCTATGTTCCTTTATGTATCTGCCCAGGATCTTGTGGCAGATGACTTGGTGATAAGGAAGAACAGTGCTCTGAAACAACAATTCAGGGCAATTTTTTACAGCACCCACCAGATCACTATACTTTACTGCTATGACTGCCTCTTTGGCAATTTTCCTACCAACACAGGCACTATCATGTCCACTTTTCTGGTGAATCCAGTGGACAGCTTCCCCCTCTGGGCGCACATCCTAACTTATGATATAGTGCCTGCTTCTTGATTTCCCGGGGGAAAAGAGGTGAACCGGCTTCTGCTACATGAGAAACAGGCCAGTATCCGGGGTTTGGAGGCAATCCCAGATGTTCCACCACAAGGCTTTTTCCCACAGGGCTTTAGCCATTATTGTACGCTGCTCTTTATTGCCATCATCCTATCCACATAGCCTACAGGCTACCATTCAAATGGCCGTACACAGTGTTAAGGGCTAGAGTGTGTGGGTGATGACCATCCATGTGGCCCTTAATTTGACCCAATGAATGTTTTGCTTTGAGCCAGTTTCAAACCAGAAACTGGTGGTGGCCTCCACAGCCACCACCACCCACTGTGGTGTCATACCTCAGCTACAGTCATCTGTGTAGCAAGCATTTGCTGACAGCAGCCCTTTTCTCTCTCTTGGAGGAGAGGGAAGGCAGCTCTGGTGGAGCTCTAGCCTGTGCTGGAGGATCGTCTTGATATGTCACTGGATTGAATACAGCCTGTAACTTTTCAGAAAACAGACTGGTGGAAAGGGCACTACTTTGTTGCAGGTGTGGATGCCATTTGGTCAACATAGCTGTCTGGGTGATGGCTGATGATGGCTTGGAAAACAGCCCATTGACACACTCATTTATACGTAGAGCTGTGAAAAGGTGATAGCTCCTGCCCCTGTTAAAGGCTCTACCTGGTGGAGAGCATCATAGGCTGCTAACAACTTTTTCTCCATGAGACTGTTATTGATTTGCTGCTCCCCTCCACAGTTGGGACCAAAAACCTAGGGAGAATTTACTTACATTCTGATCTTGCCACAAAGCCCAGCCAAAGACATACTCAATGCTGCTCACATCTAACCAAAAGGGTAACCCTTCTCATATTGCTTTCTCATAAGCTTACTGCGATTCATTACTCCAATCCCAAGGAAAAAAAAAAAAAAAATTTTTCTTTTTTTCAAGAGGCACCTTTTTTTTACCAGTTAATAGAGTGGTTTCAAACACTGGGCCAAGTGAGGAATAAGTTCTCCTCGAAAAACCCACAAAGGCTTGCATTTCCTTTGGCATCCTAAGGGTGGGGTAAGCTTGTGTCTTATCATCTAAGGCTTTAGCCAACACATGGGTCTTATCGACCAGACAACCCCTAGGAATTTACTGACTTCCCAAGCCCATGCAACTTTTGCAGATTCACAGACCAATCTCTCTCTCGTAGGTAGATGATTAGGGTGTCTAGATAGTCCCATAACAGAGAAACATCTTCAGCAGTTAACATGAAGTCATCAATGGAATGAAATCAAAGGACAGCAGTGGCGAAAGGGAAAAGAGTCAGATAGCTAGTCACCATACCACAGCAAGTAGTAGAACTTTGTAAATATCCTTGAAGAAGCACTTGAAATTTACGTTGCTACCCATCCCAGGTGAAACTGGTCCTGGACAGACATAGCTAGAGGGATGCTAAAGAACACATTAGCCAGATCTAACACAGAATGATATGTGCCCAGGGCTATACTGTTTCTAACAAGGAAGTTATATGTTTAGGATTGCAGCATGTATAGGTGGTATCACTTTGTTAATTTCCCTATAGTCCATGGTCAAATGCAAGGATCCATCTGGTTTCTTCACAGGTCATACAAGGCTATTAAAAGTACTGTGGGCTTCCAGGAGGGTGCCTACTCTTTTTAATTCCAAAATAATTCCACTAATTTCCTTATGTCCTCTGTGCATCTTATCATGTTTGATATCTACAGCTATTCTCTGGTGGGGGCAGGGTCACTGGTTCCCAGGATGCGTTCCCTCTCTATCCTCTTTGCCACCCTTCATTAGCAGTCAGAATTCTCCCACAGGCATGGTCAAAGGTCAGTCCTATGTGGACATCCACCACTATAATGTATTTTGGTGTTGAGGAAATACAAACTTGACACAGTTTAGGGGGAGTGCATCCTACTTGCAGAGTCAGAAATACCTGACATATGTGGATTGACTTTCCACTGTACTCGTCCACTGCCTAGGGGAGTCCTTGAAATCGCTCAGGGTTTCCAAATATAAGAATGCACTTGGCCCAGGTATCAACCAAAGTCTGCACCCACTGCTTGTATGCTCTTGACCAGTGTATTGTAATATCTACATGCGGCCTCTGGTATCTCTGCAGGGCCCTGGCCTGTGGGTGACTTTATCCCTACCCTAGTCCCTAGGAGTGGGTGGGGTCCACCCAGTTGCAAAGGACACTTTCTCACACAGGACAGTAGGACCAAGAGGGTGATACTGTTGCTCTGGCTTCAGATCCTTCCAAAGGCTAACTAGAACTGCATTTGTTTGCTTATGTATCTTATAGACTGCTGTTCTGGAAGCCACTAAGCCCATCCACATCTGTCTTTGGGTCACTTTCAAGGGGCCTTGGACGGTCATCTGGGAGGTTTCTCAGTCTTTCTTTTCTCTTCTCCATGGCTTTCACCCCATTCTCTCTAGCTTTCTCAGTTTCGTCTAAATTAGCTACAGCTTGTCCTACCTGGTACGCTGTCTGGCCCCCTAAGGGACTAACAATAGCCACTGGTGTGCCATGCCAGGAGGGAGGCACTGCCTGCAGAATTCTTGTCTTCATTCCTGAAGTAAAAAGTTCATTGTCTGGCCCCCAGACGTGCTCATCATAAATGGTGTGGTGCATACCTAGCTCTTAAATTAACTGCTGTAACTCCTCTATGGAAGACCATTTCTCAACTGTGCTATGCCCTTCTGCAGTACAAAATGGTCCAATCTGTGAGGGTGTGTATGCCCTCTGTGTGCGAAGCTGCGTGTAAATGCTGCCGGAGAGTGGGTTAGGTGGCTACACTGCTCATTTTCTTTGTCTCAACTCTACTTAAAGAGACACGGTTTCCCTATGATATCTCACAGATTCAGTAACCAAGCTGCAATAGTTTCCTTCCCTTTCTGCTGGAATTTCCACACAACTCAATCAGCTCAGTTGAAGTATACTCCTGCATTGTTGTGGAACTGGCTGGCAGAATTTCATGCCTGGGTCATTTAGTTCCTGTGTAGCTTTCATCTTATGACTAATGAGTGGCAATGCCCAGAGTGGTTGCTCTGCACTGTCAGAATCCTCTTCCATTATCATTTCCACATCCGATTCACTATTTGATCCGCTTTCCCATGGATTCCACATTTTCACATCCAAGTCACCTCTCATCAACACTGTCTTAATCCTTGTCTTTGGCACTTCCCTTCCCTCCATCTTTACAAACCTGCAGGCAAGTATCTTTAATTGCTCATCCTGCCCTTGGAAGCAGCTACTTAATATGTCAGTCATTGCCACACGGGACTGCCACACATCTCTTTCTAACTGCAGCTTTTTCTCCAGGACTCTTATACGTGCTTCAGCAGCTAGCTGAGTGCCGGTGGCCAGCCAAATTGGCCAGGGCAGTTGCCATCCCACAGCCACTACTGCTCTACTAGCTTCCTTTCCACACTTATGAAGATGTGCATCTTCCCACAACTGTGCTATGCCACTTGGCATTTTGGGGGCATCCCCATACTTATGTGGCAGACTGTACACATCAAGCATAAGGGCCAGACCTCCACACATGGAGCTTGCTGGTCAACCCAGGATTTCCCCTGAAGATACCTCATTCCCACTCTCCATTTCTTTGGTCTTGTGGCTGGCTCACCAATTGTCTGGGCATGGACCAGTAAGGTGAAATTTGGCTCCAAAAATGGAGGGGGCTGAGAGACTGAAGAAGCAGGTGGGCAACTTCTCTGTGGTGGCGAAGGAGCTTTATTGGGGGGACTTATGTATGAGACAGTGGTCCCTGGAGGCAGCAGAACCAAAGCAGATCTCTGTACCCAGAAGTAGGTGGGGTAGAGGTTTTACAGTAATCAAGGACAAAAGTGGCTACACTGCCTCAGCAAGGTCACAAAATAGGGGCTTGGAAAGCATCAGTGAACTAACAGATACAGCGGTGAACTAATGGAAAGCCTGAGGGCAGCCATGTTCACTCTCACCAAGCCTGTTTTACCCTTCAGTCCTTCCTCTTCTTCACTGACATTATTATTATTAGTTGTAGTATATTCACAAGATTTAATTCAGGTACATGAAGAAAGATGATTTGAGGGTTTTTCATTGTTATTGTTTTGCTTTTTATTTTATTTTTTTTCCATCTGATTCACATTCATACTTAAGGCCTTCCTACCTTCACTGGAAATTAGAGTATGGTACCCCGAGGCAATGGGTATAAACATGGACAAAGACACTAAAAATAGAATGGTTATTTGACACACTTGTAGTAGTTTCTGACATCAATAAAGAACATTAGGTTTTCTACTTTTAAGAAATCTCTAGTCTATATTTATATATTTTTTTATCACACTGGTGTACAGTTCCATGGGTTTTGACAAATACATAGAGTTATGTATTATTCTTCACAGTCATGATGCAGAACAGTTCTTTTTGTTGTTCTTTTGTAGTCAACCCCTTGCCCTACACTCAATCCCTGGCAATAACTGTTCCATTTTTCATCCTTACACTTTTGTCTTGTCCTTATTTCTTATCCATGAAATTTATTCTATAACCAGATGTAATATTTAGATAAGTATTGGAAAATAGTTCTGTTTCCTGAGCTTTTGTTTTGAAGCTTTTAAAAATTATTATTTCTTAATACTCGGCTTAAAATTTGTTGGAATGATTAAAAGTAAAAGCTTAGGGAGCATTCTCCTTAATTTTTATTTTATGTTTTATTGACTTTTGCCATACTTCTTGTGGAGACCAATGTTCTTTTTAAGGTATTCACTGAATTCCCTGAAACATAACTACAGAAGCTTAATCCATCATATTTGTGAACTAGACTTGGAGCGTGGGTTTCCCATACGACTGAGTTTCAGAGTCCTTGGCTGTTCTCAGACAGGCCCAAGCAGATTTGAACTTTGCTTCCCATGTGAAAAGATAAAAAAAATGAGGGATCGGTCAAAATAAATATGATGAGTGATTCTGAAATTAAAAAAAAAAAAAAAAGAATCAAGGCTATAAGAAATACTGACTTTATTCACTGAGATTCTTTTAGATGAAAATACCATGTGTACTTAAAAATGGCAGGTAGTACTGGTTATAAATTTTCTTCTTGTGAAAGATACTTTGAAAATTGTAATGAAAGCAAACAAAACAAAAACCAAAACCCAAATGCTACTTCTTGCTATTGAGACATCCTCTACAAACAATTCATCTGACCATATGTTTTGAATTTAATGTAATATAATTTTTGATATAAACTAACTAGAAGTTTATCCATTTAACATAACTGAACTGATTTTTGAATTTAATAGGATGCGCCACCCATTGTGATGATTCATGGCACCAACTAGATTATATATGACTATTAGTATACCAAGTAATTACATTAATTTGAGCTGATAATTTACTTCTTTAAAGCAATAAGTGCTGTGACACTTCAAGACTCAATAATCTCATTTTTTTTCTACAAGCATGTTAGAAAATTCTCACATATATGTAGCTGTAATCTCCTTAAAACAAAATGCATAATTTCACTGGAAAAACCATTTTTAAAAAATGGAAAAGAAAGTTGTCATCAGAGTTTGAAAGGATTGCCCTTAAAGGTAACTTCAGCAAATTTTCTATGTTGCAGGATTACAACTAAGAGCCCTGATGGCACTATGGTTAAAGTAACTCAGCTGCTAACTGCAAAGCCAGCGGTTCGAAACCACCAGTGGCTCTGTGGGAAAAAGACCTAGGATCTGCTCCTCTAAAGATTACAGCCTAGGAAAATTTCCGCGGCAGTTCTGCTAGGTCCTATGGAGTTGCTATGAGTCAGAATTGACTTGAAGGCACACAAAAACATGAGATTACAAGGAAAGCCAAGATTAGGGTAGAAATCTGAATTTTCAAAATTTAGTTTGAGAATCCTGGCATACTGTGATTCAAAATACCAATTACTGTAAACTTAAGAAGGATGCTGCTATTCAATGTATCCAAGGGGATTATATGAAGAACTTTGAAATATTCAGATGTGTGAAACTATAAAATCTGTTTGTTGCTCTAGTATTTCATTTATAATGAATTATTATATTATTACATTCCATAGAATAGAAGTCAGGTCATTGGTTCCTGGCTGAACTACTAGACAAATTTACTAATGCAATTTTAGAGAAATCAGTTTCTGACCCAGTAAGGAGGAAAATATCAGCTGAGGAACAACTGATTCATTGATTGTTTAGAGAGGTGGCCTACAATTATTTCCCCATCTGTAGACTCTAAGGCTCATAAGTAACACAGTCCTACTGAATTTGAGAGTGTTTCATGAAAGTAAATAAAATCTATTAATGATCTGGATGGGAATTTTTAAGAGTATAAAAAACAGTCAAAGCTTTTTATCTTTTTAGTTTTTCTTGTGAAAATTTTTGTTTTAAATTTTCTAAAACTCCTTTGACCTGGATAAGTGACTTTGTTGTTTGAAACTGTATAATCAGGTATTTTCACTGCCTAGAAGTTCTTTTGGTCATCTCTTTCCATTTCCACATCTATAGGATTACATTTTTGTTTGTGAATAAATGCATATAGATAGAAATAATTTTTCTTTATTTCTATTTCCTTACATTCTTTGGTTCCTGTATCAATCCAATGTTATAAAACTCAGCTCAAATTCAAATTCTTGATGCTCTCCTTGATGACTTCAGTCTGAAGTGAAAATTCTGTCCTATGATTTCTTATAGCAATATTTATCTGTACATTTCAAAAGACATCTCTACTATAGTTGTTTGGAATAGTTTTTTTTTGTTCAACTTTTATCATATTCCATGTTGTCTTGATGATGAATCATGTCTATACCCCAAGGATACTGGTGCATTCCCCCTAAATGGTAAACATGGAGTATATGTTTCCAAGTTTCATTTATCATTCTCTTTCATCATACTTCCCTGTGAGTTTAGTAATGATTATGCTTAACTGTCCATTTCATTGGATATTTATTTTGAAAATATTATAGGTGTCTAATATTTAAAAGATGAGCCCTGGTGGCACAGTGGTTAAGCACTCATCTGCTAACAGAAAGGTTGGTGGTTTGAACTCACCAGCTGCTCTGCAAGAGAAAGATGTCACACTCTGCTTATGTAAATATTACAGCCTTGGAAGCTCTATGGGGCAGTTTTATTCTGTCCTACAGGGTTGCTACGAGTCAAAATCAACTGAACAACAGTGGGGCTATTTAAAGATATCATTATCCCATTTGTATTTCTCTAAGCCATAACTTCAGTGAAAAAAATATTTTGATGTGGCAATATTTATCTTCTGTTAAAAATAAAATTGGATGAACTAATTCTTTTCTAGTTTCCTGGGGGACATTATGTTTCTTGTAGCAGGGAAATGGTACATCTCTCCTTTCTTTCAGTAAAGAAAACGTCTAGATCCTTGGGGCAGCAAACAGTTGTTAACAATAATTAAATTGTGGGTAATTTATTCATCCAAAAGAGATGATCGGTATTAGAGTTATCCTGAAAGCATTCTTAATATTCATCAGAATTAAAATCTAATCAGAGATTTCAAAATTATCTGTACCACAGGAAGGTGACTGAAGTGAGAAAACTAAAGATAATCTGTCATTTTCAGTAAATTTTGAATAAAATAAAAAATAAGCAAAAACCATAGACCCAAAACATGGAATAAACCATTTCTTTTTAGTTACATGAAGGGAAAAATTATGATCGGAATTCCAATTTTGACCTTTAAAGCAAATATTTCCTGCCAAAATAGGCCACACCTGGAGCTATATCTATGCAGAACAAACTTTTAGAATAAAAAGTTGAGAGAGGATGGGAAACTATTTAAATTTGTTAAACAAAGAAGGAAATGAGAAACAATAATATATTTTAAAATCTGAGCCAAAATTGTGCATATTTACACAGTTTAGATATGTAAATGAAACTATATTCCTTGAAATATCCACAGAGTTCCAGACAATACTAGCCCTACTCATGTATTATCTGCAAGATTTTATAACTTCACCCCATTTCCATAGTTACCAACCTGATCTTTAGCCTGGAGAATTGATCAAGGCATATTTTAGAATAAACTAGGACTCTCTGATTTTATAGTTAATTGGCTAAACCACATATCATCGATGGTATTAATTAACATAGCGATGACAGAAGGAGATTTAATAAGAGAGATAATGAATTCTGTTTTGAAAATGTAAAATTCATATCCATATTAACGTGTCCAACCAGCATTTAGTTGAAAATATATTATCTGAAATTTGACAGCAAATTCAAAGCTAGAAATGTAGACCTAGGGTTTCCCCACAAAGAGGATACATTTATTCTTCTTTGTTCATGTTGGTTTAAAAATACCGTCTTAGTTTATTTGGACTTTTATGAAAGAGAATTTAAGCCAAAACAATGATTTCTTTCTTCCAAGTAAGTTAAATTATCCAATATTCATAAACTGTGTAGCTTTGTTTCAAGAAGGTCTTTTTAATCAGTCAGAAAGTTGATTTAATCTTTTTCCAGCATGAAGTGTGATATATTTTGAAGATAATGGAGATAGTTCCAAATTATATAATTTATAGTTATTTTGTTTTAAATATTATTAATCATCAAAATAAATATAACATGACTGAGATGTTATAATTTTAGATGTAGGAGAGTAGTCTTCTACAAATGACATGCATAAATTACCCTTGAGGATTATTTGAAAAACTGATGAAAGCAATTAACATGGATTGCCTGAGTTGCATGTGCAAATGTGTGTTATCCATAATATTAACTGTCTTTACTGTAATTAGAAGGAACCCTGGTGGCAAAGTGGTTAAGTGCTTCTCTGTTAACTGAAAGATCAGTGGTTTGAGCCCACCAGCAACTCCATGGGAGAAATATCTGTCGGCCAGTTTCTGTAAAGATTGTTATTATGTGCTGTGGCGTTGATTCCAACATATAGCAAAGCTATAGGACAGAGTAGAACTGTCCCGTAGGGTTTCCTAGGTTGTAAATGTTTTACAAAAGCAGACTGCCACATCTTTCTCCCATGGAGTGGCTTGTGGGTTCGAACCACTGACATTTCGGTTAGCAGCAGAAAGCTTAACCACTGCTGTACCAGAGCTCTACCATAAAGATAACAGCCTAGGAAACCCTATGAGAGAGTTCTACTCTGTCCTATAGGGTCACTATGAGTTGGAATAGACTCCATGGCACAAAACAACGATACTGTAATTAGAACTCAGTTTGGCATCTTCCATAATTTCTTGGTTGGCTATAAGGATTATGGTTAGATTTTGTTTCTTGTTTGTTTTTACAAACTTTCAATAGAAATTTTAAATAAACTTGTGGAAAATAATAATAATGAATCATAACCTGAATGAGTACATATATGGATAGGAAGTCATATCTGGGACAGGGATTAAGGAAGTATATTTGTAGGCCTTTTCATTTTATTTTTAAATTTTCTAAGAACTTAAATGAAAGGAGATCCGTAGGAAGCTACTTTTTTATTATAAAGAGAGAAGTAGTTCAATTCCTCAAAAAAGTAAAGCTTTTCCCAGACCAAAATTATAAACAATATTTTAAATAAAGTTTGTATAGATTTAAACTGAATGATGTAATGGAAATACACCAATATTCCTACAGAAAATGCAACAGTGGTTTCCATCTGGTTACCTCTTGTAACCTTTGACCTGCAGATGACACAACCTTGCTTGTTGAAAGTGAACTGGACTTGAAGCACTTACTGATGAAGATCATAGACTACAGCCTTCAGTAGGGTTACACCTCCACATAAAGAAAAAAATCCTCACAACTGGACCACTAAGCAACATTATGATAAATGCAGAAAATACTGGAGTTGTACAGGGTTTCATTTTACTTGGATCCAGGATCAACACCCATGGAAGCAGCAGTCAAGAAATCAACTGATGTAGTGCATTGGGCAAATCTGCTGCAAAAGACCTCTTTAAAGTGTCCAAAAGCAAAGACATCACTTTAAGGTGTTCCTGACCCAAGCCAGGAAATTTTCAATCATCTCATATGCGTGTGAAAGCTGGACAGTGAATTATGATGTTGGCCGAAGAATATTGAATATACCTTGGACTGCCAGAAGAATGAACAAGTCTGTCTTGGAAGAAGTACAGCCAGGGTGCTCCTTGGAAGCGAGTATGGCGAGACTTAGTCTCACGTACTTTGGACATGTTATCACGAGGGACCAGTCCCTTGAGAAGGACACCATGCTTTATGAGCTAGAGGGTCGGTGAAAAAGAAGAAGACCTTCCAAGAGATGGATTGACACAGTGGCTGAAACAATGGGCTCAAACATAGCAATAATTGATTGTGAGGATGGTGCAGGACCCGGCAGTATTTCGTTCAGTTATACATAGGGTCTCTATGAGTCGGAACCAATTCGATGGCAGCTAACAACAACACCTCTTCTAAGAATTCATTGACAAAAATTTCATGAAGAAACATTAGAGATTAGTGTAAACATTCCTAATGAGATTGGTGTCAAGATACTATGGTAAAAGGGATATAAATTTTTGTTGATCAGGTTTCAGTCAGGGATGAAACCCATGATACCCGAATCTATGGATGTACTACCTATATATTTTTTTTTTTTTAATATACTTTTAGGAGTAGAATTGCTGGTCATATGGTAAACTATGCTGAACATTTTGAGGACTTACCAAACTGTTTTCTAAAGCATTTTACAATCACAGCAGCAATGCTTGAGGGTTCCAATTTCTCTGCATATTTGTTGTCTATCTTTTTAATTTTAGCCATCCTAATGAGTTTCTTCACCCTAAAAAAAAAAATCTCCATTACCCTGGCAATCTCTTCTTCCCTGTTCCTTGGCAATCACCGATGCTTTTACTGTCGTGTAAATTTGCCTTTTCCAGGATGTCATATAATTGGAATCATACAGCTTATAGCATTTTAAATCTGGCTTCTCTCACTTACCAATATATACTTAAGGTACATTCATGTCTTTTTGTGGCTTGATGGCTCATTTCTTACTATTGCTGAATATTTTATTGTACAGATGCCCCATCATTTGTTTATTCATCTACACAATGAAAAGTATCTTGGTTGCTTCCTGTTTTTGGTTATTATGAATAAGCTGTTATAAAGTTTCACTTGTAAGTTTTTATGGGCATATGTTTTCAAATTAGATGGATCCAATAAAAAGCAAGGAGTGTGATTGCTTGTTCATATGGTAAGGATATGATTAGTTTTAAGAAACGTCCCACTATCTTCCGAAGTGGTTGTACCATTTAGAGTTCCCAGCAGCAATAAGTGACTAAGAATATTGGTGATGGCTTCCTTGTCTTCACTCCCTTAGCTCTTAATGGTTTTATAAGCATTTGATTTCTTTTTTTTTTTTATAATTTTTGTGTTTTAAGTGAAAGTTTACAAATCAAGTCAGTCTCTCACACAAAAACCCATATACACCTTGCTACACACTCCCAATTACTCTCCCCCTAATGAGACAGCCCGCTCTCTCCCTCCACTCTATTTTCATGTCCATTTTGCCAGCATCTAACCCCCTCCACCCTCTCATCTCCCCTCCAGGCAGGAGATGCCAACATAGTCTCAAGTGTCCACCTCATCCAAGAACCTCACTCCTCACCAGTGTCCCTCTCCAACCCATTGTCCAGTCCAATCCATGTCTGAAGAATTGGCTTCAGGAATGGTTCCTGTCCTGGGGCAACAGAAGGTCTGGGGGTCATGACCTCCGGGGTCCTCCCAGTCTCGGTCAGACCATTAAGTCTGGTCTTAAGAGAATTTGGGGTCTGCCTCCCACTGCTCTCCTGCTCCCTCGGGGGTTCTCTGTTGTGTTCCCTTTCAGGGCAGTCATTGGTTGTAGCCGGGCACCATCTAGTTCTTCTGGGCTCAGGATGAGGTAGTCTCTGGTTTATGTGGCCCTCTCTGTCTCTTGGGCTCCTAATCGCCTGTGTCCTTGGTGTTCTTCATTCTCCTTTGATCCAGGTGGGTTGAGACTAATTGATGCATCTTAGATGGCTGCCTGCTAGCGTTTAAGACCCCAGGTGCCACTAATCAAAGTGGGATGCAGAATGTTTTCTTAATAGATTTTATTATGCCAATTGACTTAGATGACCCCTGAAACCATGGTCCCCAGAACCCTGTCCCTGCTACGCTGGCCTTCAAAGCATTCAGGTTATTCATGAAACTTCTTTGATTTTGGTTTAGTCCCATTGTGCTAACCTCCCCTGTATTGTGTGCTGTCTTTCCCTTCACCTAAAGTAGTTCTCATCTACTATCTAATTAGTGAATGCTCCTCTCCCACCCTCCCTCCCTCTCCCCTCTGGTAACCACAAAAGAATGTTTTCTCCTCAGTTTAGACCATTTCTCAAGTTCTTATAATAGTGGTCCTATACAATATTTGTCCTTTTGCAACTGACTAATTTCACTCAGCATAATGCCTTCCAGGTTCCTCCATGTTATGAAATATTTCCCAGATTCCTCACTGTTCTTTATCGATGCATAGTATTCCATTGTGTGAATATACCATAATTTATTTATCCATTCATCCTTGATGGGCACCGTGGTTGCTTCCATCTTTTTACTATTGTAAACAGTGCTGCAATAAACATGGGTGTGCATATATCTGTTTGTGTAAAGGCTCTTATTTCTCTAGGATATATTGCAAATAGTGGGATTGCTGGATCCTATGGTAGTCCTATTTCTAGCTTTTTGAGGAAGGACCAAATCGATTTCCAAAGTGGTTGTACCATTTGACATTCCCACCAGCAGTGTAGAAGTGTTCCAATCTCTCCACAGCCTCTCCAACATTGATTATTTTGTGTTTTTTTGATTGATGCCAGCCTCGTTGGAGTGAGATGAAATCTCATTTAGTTTTGATCTGCATTTCTCTAATGGCTAATGATCATTTCCTCATGTATCTGTTAGCTACCTGAATGCCTTCTTTAGTGAAGTGTCTATTCATATCTTTTGCCCATTTTTTAATTGGGTTATTTGTCTTTTTGCAGTATCATGTAGATTTTAGAGATCAGGCGCTGATCAGAAATGTCATAGCTAAAAACTTTTTCCCAGTCTGTAGGTAACCTTTTTACTCTTTTGATGAAGTCTTTGGATGAGCATAGGTGTTTGATTTTAGGAGCTCCCGGTTATCTAGTTTTTCTTCTACATTCTTTATAATGTTTTGTATACTGTTTATGCCATATATTAGGGCTCCTAACATTGTCCCTATTTTTTCTTCCATGATCTTTATTGTTTTAGATTTTATATTTAGGTCTTTGATCCATTTTGAGTTAGTTTTTGTGCATGGAGTGAGGTATGGGTCTTGTTTCATTTTCTTGCAGGTGGATATCCAGTTATGCTAGCACCATTTGTTTAAAAGACTGTCCTTTCCCCATTTAACTGTTTTGGAGCCTTTGTCAAATATCAACTGCTTATATGTGGATGGATTTATGTCTGGATTCTCAATTCAGTTCCATTGGTCTATGTGTCTGTTGTTGTACCAGTACCAGCCTGTTTTGACTACTGTGGCAGTATAATAGGCTGTAAAATCAGGTGAAATAAGGCCTCTCACTTTGTTCTTCTTTCTCAGTAAAACCTTATTTATCTGGGGCCTCTTTCCCTCCCATATGAAATTGGTGATTTGTTTCTCCAACTCATTAAAGAATGTTGTTGGAATTTTTGATAGGCATTGCACTAAATGTATAGATTGCTTTTGGTAGAATAGACATTTTTATAATCTTAAGTCTTCCTGTCCACTAGCAAGGTATGTCCTTCCATTTACGTAAGTCTCTTTTGGTTTCTTGCAGAAGTGTACTGTAGTTTTCTTTGTATGAGTCTTTTTCATCTCTGGTAAGATTTATTCCTAAGTATTTTATCTTCTTGGGGGCTACTGTAAATGGAATTGATTTGGTGATTTCCTCTTTGATGTTCTTTTTGTTGGTGTAGCGGAATCCAACTGATTTTTGTATGTTTATCCTGCATCCCGATACTCTGCTGAACTCTTCGATTAGTTTCACTAGTTTTCTGGAGGATTCCTTAGGGTTTTCTGTGTAGAAGATCATGTCAGCTGCAAATAGAGATACTTTTACTTCTTCCTTGCCAATCTGGATGCCCTTTATTTCTTTATCTACTCTAATCGCTCTGGCTAGGACTTCCAGCACAATGTTGAATAAGAGTGGTGATAAAGGGCATCCTTGTCTGGTTCCTGATCTCAGTGGGAATGTTTTCAGGCTCTCTCCATTTAGGGTGATGTTGGCTGTTGGCTTTGTATAAATGCCCTTTATTATGTTGAGGAATTTTCCTTCTATTCTTATTTTACTGAGAGTTTTTATCATGAATGAGTGTTGAACTTTGTCAAATGCCTTTTCTGCATCAATTGATAAAATCATGTGATTCTTGTCTTTTGTTTTCTTTATGTGGTGGATTACATTAATTGTTTTTCTAATGTTGAACCACCCTGCATACCTGGTATGAATCCCACTTGGCCATGGTGAATTATTTTTTTGATGTGTTGTTGAATTCTATTGGCTAGAATTTTGTTGAGGATTTTTGCATCTACGTTTATGAGGGATATAGGTCTGTAATTTTCTTTTCTTGTGGTGTCTTTACCTGGTTTTGGTATCAGGGATATGGTGGCTTCATAGAATGAGTTTGGGAGTATTCCGTCCTTTTTTCTATGCTCTGAAATAGCTTTAGTAGTAGTGGCGTTAACTCTTCTCTGAAAGTTTGGTAAAACTCGCAGTGAAGCCATCCAGACCAGGGCTATTTTTTGGGGGGAGTTTTTTGATTACCTTTTCAATCTCTTCTTTTGCTATGGGTCTATTTAGTTGTTCTACCTCTGTTTTTGTTAGTTTAGGTAGGTAGTGTGTTTCTAGGAATTCATCCATTACTTCTAGGTTTTCAAGTTTGAGTATAGTTTTTCGTAGTAATCTGATATGATTCTTTTAATTTCAGTTGTGCCCCTTGTAATATCGCCCATCTCATTTCTTATTTGGGTTATTTGCTTCCTCTCCTGTTTTTCTTTCGTCAGTTTGGCCAGTGGTTTATCAATTTTGTTGATTTTTCCAAAAAACCAGCTTTTGGTCTTGTTGATTCTTTGAATTGTTTTTCCGTTTTCTATTTCATTTAGTTCAGCTCTAATTTTTCTTATTTGTTTTCTTCTGGTATCTGTGGGTTTCTTTTGTTGCTCTCTTTCTATTTGTTCAAGATGTAGAGATAATTCTTTGATTTTGGCCCTTCTTCTTTTTGGATGTGTGCATTTATTGATATAAATTGGCCTCTGAGCACTGCTTTTGCTGTGTCCCAAAGGTTCTGATGAGAAGTGTTTTCATCCTCATTGGATTCTATGAATTTCTTTATTGCATCCTTAATGTATTCTATAATGCAGTCTTTTTTGAGCAAGGTATTTTTCAGTTTCCAAGTGTTTGATTTTTTTTCCTGGCTTTTCCTGTTATTGATTTCCACTTTTATGGCCTTATGGTCAGAGAAGATGCTTTGTAATATTTCAGTGTTGTGGATTCTGGTAAGGCTTGCTTTATGACCTAATATATGGTCTATTCTAGAGAATGTTCCATGTGCACTACAAAAGAAAGTATACTTGGTTGCTGTTGGGTGGAGTGTTCTGTATATGTCTCCAAGGTCAAGTTGGTGGATTGTGGCATTTAGCTCTTCCATGTGTTTATCGAGCTTCTTTCTGGATGTGCTGTCATTCACCGAAAGCGGTGTGTTGAAGTCTCCTACTATTATTGTGGAGCTGTCTATCTCACTTTTCAATGCTGATAGAGTTTGTTTTATGTATGTTGCAGCCCTGTCATTGGGTGCATAAATATTTAATATGGTTATATTTTCTTGGTGTATTGTCCCTTTAATCATCATATAGTGTCCTTCCTTATCCTTTCTGATGCATTTAACTTGAAAGCCTATTTTGTCAGAAATTAATATCGCTACTCCTGCTCTTTTTTGATTGTTGTTTTCTTGATATATTTTTTTTCCATCCTTTGAGTCTTTGTTTGCATCTTTAAGTGTAAGGTGTGTCTCTTGTAGGCAACATATAGATGAATCTTGTTTTTTAATCCATTCTGCCACTCTCTGTCTCTTTATTGGTGCATTTAGTCTATTTACATTCAGGGTAATTATGGATAGGTATGAATTTAGTGCTATCATTTTCACGTCTTTTTTTGTTTGTTTACAGTTTCTTTTTCCCACTTGATTTTATGTGCTGAGTAGATTTTCTTTATATATTGTCCTTTCCTCGTATTTGTTGTTGTTGATTTTGTTTCTTCTGAGTCTGTATTTTTCCCTTGTATATTATTTTATTTTGATGAGTAGGATACTTTGTCTCCTTTGAGGTAACCTTACTAAGAAAAATTTATTTACCCCTAATTTTCTAAATTTATAACTGACTTTTATTTCTTTGTATCGTCGTATCTTCCTTTCCATGTGGAAGGTGTATGATTACATTTTTTAGTCCCTCTTTGTTATTTTAATGTTGTCTTCTTTTATATAATAACATCGCCATTACCCTGTTTTGGGCTTTTTTTTTTTTTTTTTTTTTTTTTAATCTTTCTTTGTTTTTTGGATTTCCCTTTCTGGGTTGACTTCTGGTTGCTCTGCCCTGTGTTCTAGTCTTGGATTGATACCTGATATTATTGATTTTCTAACCAAAGAACTCCCTTTAGTATTTCTTGTAGTTTGGGTTTGGTTTTTACGAATTCCCTCAACTTGTGTTTATCTGAAAATGTCTTATTTTTATCTTCATACTTAAGAGACAGTTTTGATGGATATATGATTCTTGGCTGGCAATTTTTTTCCTTCATTTTTTTAAATATGTCATCCCATTGCCTTCCTGCCTGCATGGTTTCTGCCGAGTAGTCTGAGTTTATTCTTCTTGGCTCTCCTTTGTAGGTGACTTTTCGTTTATCCCTCGCTGCTCTTGTAATTCTCTTTTTATCTTTGGTTTTGGCAAGCTTGATTATAATATGTCTTGGTGACTTTCTTTTAAGATCTACCTTATGTTTAGTTCAATGAGCATCTTGGATAGATATCATCTCATCTTTCACAATATCAGGGACATTTTCTGCCAACAAATCTTCAACAATTTTCTCTGTATTTTCTGTTACCCCTCCCTGTTCTGGTACTCCAATCACTCGTAGGTTATTTTTCTTGATAGAGTCCCACATGATTCTTAAGGTTTCTTTGTTTTTTAAAATTCTTTTATCTGATTTTTCTTCAAATATATTAGTGCCAATTGATTTATCTCCGAGTTCAGAAATTCTAGCTTCTGCTTGCTCAGTTCTGCTCCTCTGTCTTCCTATTGAGTTATCTAATTCTGTAATTTTATTTGTTAATCTTCTGAATTTTCTAATTGCTGTCTTTCTATGGATTTTTCCAGCTTATTAAACTTTTCATTATGTTCCTGAATAGTCTTTCTAATTTCTTCAGTTGCTTTATCTGTGTGTTCATTGGCTTGTTCTGCATAGTGCCTCATTTCCTTCCTGATGTCTTGAAGGGTTCTGTATATTAAACTTTTGTATTCTGCATCTGGTAATTCCAGGAACGCACTTTCATCTAGAAGATCCCTGGATTCTTTGTTTTGAGAGCCTGTTGAGGTGATCATGATCTGTTTCTTTAGGTGACTTGATATTGACTGTTGTCTCCGAGCCATCTATAAGTTATTGTATTAGTTTATGCTTGCTTACTGCATCATAGCTGCTTGCTTTGTTTTGTTTTGGTATACCCCTATGGGTTGCTTGAGTGAGCTAGCTTGATTATTTTCGCCTTTGGAGTTCTGGTGTCCTGTCTCCAGCTGGCTAGAGCTGTTATCAGGTATATCAGTCTAGGAGTCCATTCAGTTTTCTTGTATGAATTCAGCTCAGGTTTCCAGGTAGCTTATATCAAGTGTGTGGTATAGGCTTTGTTCTACAGTCTTAGAGGGGCAGGGTGATTGGCGTATATACCGGTATCTGATTGCAACAGGGGGTCACGCTCTGAACAAGGCAGGGGGCTGAGAACTGAACCCCAAGTGTCTCTGAGGAAAATGTGTCCCTGTTCCCTAGAGTGTGCTGGTGGGTGGGTTCTCCTGAGGGGGCAATGGGCACCCAGAATTTTTGGTTGTAAGGACTGGGAGGCACCAGTTATCTTTGGACCCCTGTTGTGGGTGGCTGGGTGATCTGGGTGGAGCTACCAGTCCTTAGGTCCCTGATGTGGGTAGGTGAGGACCTTGTTTAATAGGCAAAGCAATGTCTTACATCAAAGATCCACCTCTCCACCTCATAGCTGAAATGGTTGGAGTTTGCCAACAAGGGCCTATTCTCCTGAAATAGGCCCACATAGTTCCATGCAGAAGGGAAAGGCACTCAAGGTTCACGGATGATTTATACCCGGACAGGATCCGCTTCTGTCCTGAGCTCCCCCGGTTAATAGAGCTAGCAAATTATCCTTTCCTCCCAGTTGCAATTTTTTTTTCTTCCCCAAGGCTGGGAGGATGGCTCTAGGTGCTCACCAGGGTCTATCTCAGGCCCAGGGATTCAGCCGCTGAAGCTGACTTGGGGGGGGGGTGTGGTAAAATATACACAAGAACTTAGCTTTTGCAGAGAGCGCCATTCTCCTCAGGTTGTGCAGGTGTGAGTGGGTGTGAGGCTGGCTGCTTCTCCCTGAGGAAACTGCAGCCAAATGCTAGTACCAGCGCAATGCCACCGCCGTTCCAGGAATGGTGCCTGAGGGCTCCCTGCGATTCAGGTCCGGTAACTCCTCTCCACTTCTGAACTGCGTCTTCCTCCCCCTGCCCCTCAATTCATTGTCTAAGCTTGCCTTTGATGCTCAGAGCTCCCAGCTTGTCGCAAATATACTCGTTTCATTTGTTTTTTCAGGTCTTTGTTGTAAAGACGGCTGGACGGAAGCGCCTGTCTTTTCTGCCATCTTGGCTCTGCCTCCAGCGTTTGATTTCTTATATTAAAATCTTTCATACTTAAAATAATGAAGTAACTTCTTTTTTTCATGACCAAACCATGGCTCTTACAAAAGATATTTCCCTATAGTTGACATCAAATACACATGATAGAGATCAGTAGGAAAGATTATTTTCCATTTTGGGGAAGTTAAGAAACCTATTCAGAACTCTTTCTTGGATGCTTGGCCACCCTACCTCCTGCGCTGGTGAACCAAGACTTACCACAGAGTCAAAGAACGAAACACTAAACGCAAACTAACAAACCAATAAACAAACAAATATTAAATTGGTCTTTGAAAAGCAATGTTTATGTTTACAAATTAAGCATGGTATTTGTAATCAGAAGGCCCATAGTGCCAGCTCTTCCGTTCAATATGTATGTAAACTAAAGAATCCATTCCTAGACATATTTGGAAAGGTTTTCTCAGAGAATGGAGATCATTCTTAATGATGAAACCTTTGTAAACAGTTAAACAGCTAGCTGTAAGTTGTTCACTTGTAATCATTTAAGACAGCAAAACTCTAAAAATATCAGATTATTATTGTGTTTCTTTCACCGATGCCTTTTGGTGGTGGTGGGATGTGCACATTCATGGTCATAAATGTACACAGGAATGATTAATGTGGATTTTTGGTGGAAAGAGATTAATTTATGCACCGGAAAGCTTGGAATTATTTCCTGGTGAACACTAAATTAAGATACAATCTCAGAGAAGAGCTCACATTTCTTTGCTTGGCAATCCCTTTACAGCTGAACTAAATACCTCGGTTCTGAGGTCTTTCCTCTTTCAAATGTGGAGACATGCCAGTGTAGTTCACCTCACAAAAAAGGAAATTAAGAGGCTTGCATCAGCAGAGGCCCATTTTGGTTCTGTTTCTGGGGGAAAAAAATGTATATGTACGCATTTCAAACTACCTGCAGCCAAAGGATTTGCTGACTCCTTTCTCTTCAGGCTTTACAGCAAGCCAATCACTCAGAATGTGGTACCCACTGTATCTCCAAAGCAATTGATGAAGACTGTGTGATAGAAACAATTTTTATTGACCTCTCTAAGGCATTTGCTTTGGCTGGCCATAAACTATCCTTACAAAACTTCAGGGATTTGGGGCCTTGTAGTGACTGCATGAAGTGGTTTGCATTAACTTGAGGAATTGTACAGGAAAGAATGCCTTGTGAGCATAGATGCAAGGGAATTACAAACGGGGCAGTTGAGGGCATATTTTATTTTCTCTGCTTGATGATTATCTTACGGTCTAATGTGTTTTCTCCCCTGTGCACATGTATGCTGAGGATATAGTGTGATTTTACAGAACAACACTGATGCCCTGGGGTAGCCCCAGCAGCTTGCAGTCCAACTTACTGAGCTGTTTTTCTCCAGAAAGTTGATTCAAATGAAATCTGATGCCAAAACCTTAGTCTTCTGTTTCACATTAAGGTTTCATAAAAAAAAAAAAAAAAAGTTAGCATCATCTCATTAATGGTTAACAACTAGGTAACGTTTCAGAACAGGTTGATTACACTTTATTTCTGAATTCTGAAGTAGCCACACTTTAGATTTTCAGTTTTTTAAAGAGCACCCTTTTTTTTTTTTTAATATATTTTCAGTGTCTGTAAAATGTCTGGGAAAGACTGTTATACTTAATGTGATTACATTTATTTTTTACCTTTTTTTTAGGGTGGAGATAGAGTTGGCTCCATGCCAGCCTAGATATTTCTTGAGCAGTCGCTGTCCCAGTGCACCTGGTTTGACAGGTGTCTAAGTGTCTCTCAGAGCCTCTTAGGAGCTTGCATTATGCAGCAGCTGCGGAAGCTGATAAAGCCATTGTGAAGTGGAAATCTAGGATCCTCACAGGCAGCTCTCATCCTGACCTCAGTGGCTGGCATGAGTGCGCTGGTGCAGCCTCCCAAGCCAGAAGGGCAGGACTGAGAAATGTATTCGTATCAACACATGCACTTGCAAATCTGGTCTCTGATCATTACTTTAATTATCATAATGTATACATTCCACAATCTGGTACTCATAAGAGCAACTGAGATTGTCATTTTTCATAGAATGAAGGTAAGTTAAGAAATGGAAATTTAGAATTATTGAAATATACATGGGAGGGTTGGTTTCTTCTATTTTAGTCATTATCTCTTATTTCTAAATGACAGATAAATTCACCGTCACCAAAGTGGCTGACAACACATAAAGTGTTCTTCTATTATGGCATATTTTCAGGAGAGAAATAAGGAATTTCAGAAGTCTGTGTGCTACTGGGGAGTTTTGTGCATGGCACACGCATTCTGCATTTCAAAAAACATATGGAATAAGTAATTGTCAACAATGCTTCCTGCAGCCAAGGCCAGTCCTTTTGGCTGGCCATAAATTACCCCCACAAAACTTGAAAACCAAGAGGCAGAATGGCACATAGCAGAATGAAAACACTTACTTGAAATACATTTTTGCCTTCACTTACTTCAGCCAGCCCTTGGTCTTATGCCTCCTCTTTCCCTTTCATATCAAACCTAATGATTTTGACCTCCCTAATTTTTGACCCTTCTTTCCAGCCCAACTATAATTTTGGATGTTTCCTGAACACTTCTTGTACTCTCCTCACTCTATTAATTTGTGAAAAATACTCCCTTTGTTAGGAGTTTCCTCCTACTCACTTGCTACTATGGAAATCCTTACCATTTTAAGAAGTAGCATTTTTTTTGTATGAAGGTTTCCTTAATCCCATTGCACAGAAAAATACTTTCTACCATTTAAATCTTCATATTTATTTGCATCAATTCCATAGCAATTATACTGCAGGATAATATAATTTTCAATGTCCTATTGCCACTATTAGATTGTGATTTTGTTGAAGATTGGAAATAGGGCAGTATATTTTTAACTTTTGCAGATTGCTTAACAGTATTTTACATATAGTAGCTGCTCAAGCCTCCACTGAAGAATGAATAACATCAATTCAATATGAAGATGTAAGCCAAATTCAGACTCCAAAGACAGTAGTATTTTCTGACTTTATAAATATTGAACTGTATATAGGAGGCACATCAACCTCTATATTATCACATTGTTATGAAGACTATGCATTTCATCTTCTATTATCACATTTGTAAAAAAAAATAAGTGTAAAAAGTAATCATCATCTTGCACAATAGTGCTTGAGTGTGCACACACACACAAACCCTGGCATTGTCAGGGGATGATTTAGTAGATTATATCTCTAACTATAATTGCTGCTTTGTCTTATGAATATCAATATAAACTGCTGTTAATGTCAGCTAAAATATATGACAGTTGATAGAAAATCATAATGTTGAGCAATTAAACCTTTAAACGAGAGCAAATTTATGTTTATAGTTTCCATCTATATTTTTGTTGTTAAGCTAAGAAACAATGGGAAGACTTATATTCATCTTTGAAGTGGATAGAATTTCTAGAAGATTTTGACAGCTTCCATCTGTCTTGTGAGATTTCAGTGACAGCCAAGTGTTTTGATTTTGATGAGTGACACCTTCTTATAACTTCCTTTGAAATGTATCCAAAATGTATTTTAGTGATCTTGGCATTTGTTGAAACTTTATATGTTTGGTATCTTTCTCTCTCTCTCTCTCTCTGTCTTTAATTCTTTGCAGGGATTATATTGGTTAAATGATCAAGTAGCTTGTGTTCTTGGGTGTTTGCTTTCTGTAACATACCACATGAGCTAATGGGGTTTTAAGGATTGAGTTTGTACAAACGGAAAAGAGTAAAGCTTAGTTAGTCCCCTTAACAACTGAACCAACACCTTGTATGTGTTCACAGGTTGCTCCACTCAAAAAAATACATGAACAAATATGTCCTATATTGTGTTGTATACACTGTGAGTTCTGAGTAAAATATGTTTGACAGAGTGTGTAGAAAAATTGAAATAATGACTCATAGCGATCCTACGTACAACAGAAAGAAACAGTGCCTGGTTCAGAGCCATCCTCACAATCATTGTTATGCCTGAGCCCATTGTTGCAGCCATTGTGTCAATCCATCTCGTTGAGGATCTTTCTTTTTTTCAATGACTTTACCAAGCATGATGTTCTTCTCCAGCGACTGATCCCTCCTGATAATATATCCAAAGTTTGTGAGACGTAATCTCACCAACCTTGCTTCTAAGAAGCATTCTGGTTGTACTTCTTCCAAGACAGATTTGTTCATTCTTTTGGTGGTCCGTGGTATATTCAATATTCTTCCCCAACACCACAATTCAAAAGCGTCAATTCTTATCTGGTCTTCCCTATTCATCATTCAGGTTTGCATGTATATGAGGCAATTGAAAACATCATGGCTTGAGTCAGGCGCACCTTAGTCTTCAAGGTGACATCTTTGCTTCTTTACACTGTAAAGAGGTCTTTTGCAACAGATCTGCCCAACGCAATGTGACGCTTGATTTCTTGGCTGCTGCTTCCATGGGCGTTAATTGTGGACTCAACTAAAATGAAATCCTTGACAACTTCAACCCTCTCTCCTTTTATCATGATCCTATTTATATTGGTCCAGTTGTGAGGATTTTTGTTTTCTTTATGTTGAAGCGTAATCCATATTGAAGGCTGTGGTTTTTGATCTTCATTAGTTAGTGCTTCAACTCTAAAGTGTATTTATTATGAATTTACAGATCTAAAGTGATATAGTGCTATGAGAAAGCAGACTTGTTGGACCCTTAAAATATAGTAAAGATAAAATATATTTCTGCATGAATGATCGTCCTGTCAATTTCAATCTAACCAGAGTCTGAGCATGTCTCTTGGGATGTGTTGGAAGCACTTGGTATGAGGTTCTGGAAGCTGGAATGGGTAGGTGTATGATGTGGTTTTCTAAGTAGTGATGGAGTCCTGGACCAATACAATGGGGAAAGAAGTTGTGTAAGAGAGGGTAAAGGCTGAGAGTTGGGACCTTTCCTGTCAGGGATACAAAAATTATTTCAGTGGAAATTCTTTAAGAGGCTACCTATGTAGATTTTTGAGATGTTGCAAATATGATTCATCATCCTTCATGCTATGGGCCTTTCCTTATTTATCATATCTCATTATTCCATATTCCTCACCAAGACTCTTCTGTTGTAATCAATATCATTATCTTATTATTATTTCCTTTGACCTACAATCTAGAACATTGTCAAATTCCATATTTTCATAACATTTTTCCAATTTTAAAACTGACTGAACAATTTTGGAAACCATGCAAATATATAAAGAAAAAATAATACCTCACCATATGGTCAACCTATTAGCATATTTTGTTGTAGTTCTTTTGATTAGAGTCTATTTATACACACTTTGCATATATACATGCAAACATACAGTTTTATATTCAGCTCTTCATTAAGCTTATACAGTACACATTACCCTGTCACTAAGTGGTTTTATATATCATGGATTTCATCTGAAGTATGAAGGGGTCTATGCTAGGGTTAAGGAGACCCGGTGGCACAATGGGTAAGTGCTCAGCTGTTAACCAAAGCTCAGCTGTTAACCAAAAGGTCAGTGGTTCAATCCCATCAGCAACTCCACTGGAGAAAAGACCTGACGATCTGCTCCAATAAACATTACAGCCTAGGAAACTCTATGGGGCATAGAGGGTTGCTATGTGTTGGAATCGACTCAATGGCACACAAAAACAATAATGCTGGCGTTAACTCTAGAATTGTCTCTGCCCCATCCATCCCCAGTTTCCTGTCTTTGCTCAGGAAAGTTCTTTTGAGGTCCTCCCACTTTGTTTCAATAATCACATTATCATGTCCATCCCCATCTCAAGCCCTTTACATGGACTGGGAAGGACCACATTTCTTAGTCAAATATACCCAACTCTTTTTTAATTTTTATTATTATTATTGTAGTTTAGATGAAGATTTACAGAACAAACTAGCTTCTCATTAAATAGTACACGTATTGTTTTATGACTTTGTTTGCTAACCCCATGACATGTCAACATTCTCCCTTCTCCATGTTGGGCCCCACGTTGAGACAGGAAAGGGACAGTTTTCCTGTTCCTTCCTGCCTTCTAGTCCTTGTCCCTGGGCTGGAGTGCCCCTTTAGCCTCATTTTGTTTTATGGGCCTGTCTAATCTTTTTTTTTTCTTTTAATCTTTGTCAGAAGGGTGAACCTCAGGAGTGACTTCATAACTGAGCTAAAAGGGTGTCCAGGGCCATACTCTCAAGGTTTCTGTTTCTCCAGTATCTGTCAGGCCAGTAAGTCTGGTCTTTTTATTGTGAGTTAGAATTTTGTTCTACATTTTTTTCCAGCTCTGTACGGGATCCTCTATTGCGATCTCTGTCAGAGCAGTCAGTGATGGTAGCTGGGCACCATCTAGTTGTACTGGACTCAGTCTGGTGGAGGCTGTGACAGTTGTGATCCATCAGTCCTTTAGACTAATCTTCTGCTTGTATCTTTAGTTTTCTTCACTCTGTTGTGATCCATCAGTCCTTTAGACTAATCTCCTGCTTTGTATCTTTAGTTTTCTTTATTCTCCCTTGCTCCTGAAGTGGTGAGACCAGTGGAGTATCTCACATGGCTGATCACAGGCTTTTAAGATCCCATATGCTACTCACCAAAGTAGAATGTAGAACATTTTCCTTATAAACTATGTTATGCCAATTGAGCTAATTGTTCCCCAAGTCCATGGCCCCCACAGCCCTCAACCCTGTAATTCCATCCCTCAGGGAGTTTGGATGTATCTGTGGGGCTTCCATGACCTTGCCTTGTATGAGTTGTGCTGGCTTCCCCACTATTGTATACTATCTTACCCTTCACCAAAGTTACCACTTATCTATTGCCTATTTAGTGTTTTTCCATCCCCCCCCCATAATCATCAAAGATTGTTTGTTTTTGTGTGTAAACATTTCCTTGAGTTTTTATAGTGGTGGTCTCATACGATATTTGTCCTTTCGTGATTTATTTCATTCAGCATAATGCCCTCTAGGTTCATCCACATTGTGAGATGTTTTGCAGATTCATCATAGTTCTTTAACATTGCGTAGTACTCCATTGCGTGTATGTACCATAGTTTGTTTATCCATTCATGTGTTGTTAGGTGTCTAGGTTGTTTCCATCTTTTTGCTATCATGTATGATGATGCAGTGAACATGGGTGTGCATATGCCTATTCGTGTGGCAACTCTTATTTCTCTAGGATATATTCCTGAAAGTGGGATTGCTGGATTATACGGTATTTCTGTTACTAGCTTTCTAAGGAAGCACCATATCATTTTCCAAAATGATTGTACTGTTTTGCATTCCCACGAACAGTGCATAAGAGTTCCAATCTTCCCATAGCCTCTCCAACATTTGTTATTTTTTATTTTTATTCATGCCAGTAATGCCAGGGTGAGATGGTATCTCATTGTGGTTTTGATTTCAATTTCTCTAATAGCTAGTGATTTTGATAATTTCTTCATATCTCTATAATCTGCTTAAAAGTCTCCTTTGGTGAAGTGTTCATTTCCTTTGCCCATTTTTTAATTGGATTATTTATCTTTCTGTTGTAGAGGTGTTGAATTTTCCTGTAGATTTTAGAGATAAGACCTTTGTCAGATTTGTCATAGACAAAATTTTTTTTTTCCAGTCTGTAGTTTCTTTTCATACTTTTTTGGTGAAAACTTTTGATGAGAGTAATTGTTTAATTTTTAGAAGATCCCAGTTATCTAACTTATCTTCTGGAGTTTGTGTGTTTGTTATTTGTGATTTGTACTCTGTCAATGCCATGTATTAGGGCCTCTAACATTGATCTTATTTTTTCTTCTAGGACCTTTATAGTTTTGGGCTTTATATTTAGGTCTGTGATCCATTTTGAATTAGTTTTTGTGTATGGTGTGAGGTAAAGGTCCTGTTTCTTTTTTTTTGCAAACAGACATCCAGATTTGCTGGCACTGTTTGTTAAAAAGACTGTCTTTTCCCCTTTTGATGGACTTTGGGCCCTTATATACCCAACTCTTTGGACATGTGACCTGTGCAGTTACACAAGGCCTCATGATTAAAAAAAAAAAAAGTCATCTAGTCAATTCTGATTCATGAAGACTCTATGTGCCTCAGAGGAGAACTGTGCTCCACTGGGTTTTCAGTAGCTCATTTATCGAAAGTAGATCATCAGTCCTTTCTTCTGAGGTGGTTTTTGGTGGACTTGAACCTCCAACCTTTTAGTTAGCAACCGAGCACATCACCCAGGGACAATAAGAAGATAAGAACCATTTGCATCATCCAAGGATGTTAAGAAGGAATCCACAATTAATTTAATGCTCTGTTGTCACTGTCTTGAATTTCTTAACAGTTTTAGACCAAAGGGTTTTCCATTTTTACTTCGTATGTGAACCCAAAAATTAGGTAGTCAATCCTGCCAGGCTCAATATTAGAACATTCACTGTTTTTCAGATTTCAGCCTGCTATTTCTCACCTTTACAAGTTTCTCTGAGCCTTTTAGGGTTTCCTTCCTTACCACATGCTTTCGATATTTCTGAATTGGGTGGCTTAATTTGGCTAATTTTTTCTGCCCCAGTCTTGGCATCTTCCTTAGTGATCCATTCTAATTTTTATGCTTTGACGTCATAAAATGCTATCACAGATTTTTTTTTTTTTTAATCTAGCTATCATAATAGGAGAGAAGACGTAGACAGAATTCCTGGTTAATAAAATTTAAAGAAGTAGGTAATTGCTCATCTTTACTCAATATGACACTGAGATTGATTGAACTTAGAAATTTTGATAATAGGAGAATAGGGTGTATTGTAAATTAGAAATGCAGGCTGTGTCTGCTAGAATCTGTCCAGCTGCAAGTAATAAAAAATACAGCAAAAAGTGGCTTAAAATAGACCATGATCTTACATAATTATGAGATGAGTGGTAAGTAGTTTTTAGGGTTGACTAAATCAGCAGTTCAAGGACCTCATCAGGGAACCTGGTACTGGCACTCTCCGTATTTTTCACTGTGTATTCTTCTGTAAGTCAGTGAGCTCTCCAGTTCTCCTCATGGCTACATGATAGCTGCAGCACTTCCAGGCTTCACATGCAGATTTGATGACATATATTTAGAGAAGCAAAGCTTTTCTCCTATACATTTCATTTTATCAACCAAAAGACCTTTCCCAAAAGACCTATGGAAGATTTCTCGCTTCCTATTAACCAGAATTAGGTCATGTGCCCATAACCCAACTCCTCACAATTAAGGTAAATAAGTTCACCATGACTGACACGGCAGAAAATAAGGGGTGCTTGAATTCTATTAAGGCTGTGGCTACTTGATATCAGGAGAAAATTTGGGTTCTGTTAGGAAGAATAATTGGATATGGCTGTTGATTTGGCAGCAAATAGTGTCTGCCACATAAGGAAACTTAATATATATATTAAACATATTTGTGTACATACCCCAACCCGTTAAGCATACATGTATACATTTATATATATAAAACCAGTGAGGATTTTCCACCATTAAGATGACTAAACTATTTTAGAATTGGCATGGTGGATTAGAGCATGCGGCGTTGTAATCATGTACTGACTAAACAGCTGGCAGTGTGTGGGACGTGTGTATTTATTTCTGGATGAGATTCCTGTCCTGGGGCACTACTAAAGCACTGGGTAATGGTTGCTGAATGGCCATTCATCCAGAGGAACAAATAATATGTGAATCTGCCTGGGGACACAAACAGCTAAAATTGGTTGGAGTCATGCAATATGCATTGAGCTTGGTCAAGAGAGGAAGTTGGTCATAAACCCAGGCAGGGTGTAATTGGTTCAGGACAAAAGAATGAATGAGGCTAGGTCAGACTAAAAGATCTGGATAATATCCCTAACTCAGCTGATGCTTTTTTCATCCTTAGCCAATGCCCATTATCTTACAGGTACTTCCTTTGTGGCCAGAGTATAGCAGTCCCACTGGTGGTGTAACTAGATGATTCTTCAAGAAAAATAAAATAAAAATAACAAAGGGAAAGAGAAAAAAAATGAGAACACTGAGAGCAGGGGAAAACTTCAGGCGCCAGGAATTTCATTTTCTCAGCATGCATTTTAATGCACTCACGGGGATACATTATGACCCCCTAGTGGCAGAGAGCTGGGATTTCCATGCTAGCCAACAAAATATGAGAACTACAGGACACCTTAATTAAAGTCAGAAACAAAATTTGCAGCTAGGAATTTATGGAAATCGGGTGGCAAGAAGCTTCTCTTTTTTTCTGTTTCTCTCTTTTTCAAAACCACAGGGTAGGAACAAAAATAAAAATATCTAATTGCAATGACATGCTAAGATGAATAAATTCCTGCAGTAGGTGATGAATACTCTATAGCGAAGTATTTCTAGTCAATAGTCAAATACGTTTAAATATTAGGCCTATGTGCAAAGCATCTAGAAAATGTCCCTTTACCTTTTGTGAATATAACGACTACAACGCAGAGGGGCCTCTTTCGGGTGGGGCTGGGGGCAGCAGTTTGGGTAGCCATTTTACGTACACTACCGTGAACCCGCTTTTCGGAGTTCGTTTTAATTGCTGTATTATACTTTTGCATCAGCTAGTCAATTGGGCAAAAATGATTAAACTTCCTTGAAATAGAAGAAGAGTAGCACAAGGGACAGAATTGTTGAAGCCTTGGCATAAGATTTGCCAAGATGGCGGAGGGGATAATGCAGAGAGGGGAGGAGAAGGTGACAGTCACCTCTGAAGCTAGCGTTTTCTCGAATCCTCATGGAGAAACTCTATGATAAATGACCCACGATGCGCCAGCTGTCTCCGCTTATGATTCTTTGAATGATAAATGCCTATGATATTTATATCATTGAATGTTGCTGTTATGTGTATCAGAGGTTATCCTCAATTCTGTTTTGGGGTGAACTATTCCCAGAGGCTGAAGATTTGTTGCCAGTATCAGGTATGCCATTTATAAGTACTTATTTTTAGCCTTCCATCCTATTACATTCTTTTCCTTGTTTATCATTTTTCTGTGAGTGCAATGATCATATCTTAATCCTGTATTCATTGATTTTGTATGTATACCACACCTTATTTCAGAAAGGATTTATGAAAGCTAAAGTAATAAATTGTTGTCTTCCAAACAGTATGACTTCTGTCTTATGGCTTAGGTTTGTGGTTTTAAAAAAATGTAAAGCATGTCATATCACTGACTAGAAGCTTTCCAGGCTATTTTTCATTTCCTTTTTAGACCACATGTCTTCTAATTTCTGAGCTTGGAGTGTTTTTTTACAAGTTGCAGATCAAATAGGAATATTTCCAGAGGAACAGCCAAAAATCCAAATGGTCATAGGTCATAGCTATTCTCATGGTTTTAAGGAAGCGTCTCCCTGATACTAGAAGATATTTGAAAACTTCAAAAATGAGAGTGTGCATTTTCTATCTGGGAGGATGGCTAAGAGAGGCTGAGGTAGCTATCAATGTGCTTACCTGTGTGCTTATCACGTTTTATGCCAATTATTCATTTATAAATCTGCATTTTTCATTGATCAGTTTGCCTGAGGGAGAATCCATATCATACATTGATTTTATATTCCCTAAGTGCGATCACGGAATCACAGTACCTGGAGTTTAATAAGTATTTATTGAATAAATCAGAAATAGAAGAGAAACTATTTGTCCTCTTTGTTTCCTGGAAGAGAAGCATTTTGCTAAAAAGGAACCATCTCCTTCAGCGGAGAACCACAGCCTGAGGCTACAGGCGAAGTGATGGCAGAAGAACGCTCTTAGCTCACGGTGTTTCCCACCGCAATGAAACTAGGCTCACATGGCGCCTTCGTTTTGTTACTCTGTATGTCAGAACGCCTGGGTGTTACTCCGCTGACTTTCTGTCCAAAGAAGTCGAATTGGCAGTGAAACCGAGACCCGGTTCCGTTTCATCCTGCCTGCCATCCAAGAGGTCTCAGTGCGTTGTAACAACTGTCACAGACAAGAGCTCTTTTGTTGAACTCTGCTCTGAATACTCTGATAGCATTTACGTTGCTACACCAAGTTATAATCTCACACTCTGTTCTTATAACAGAAATCCCTGAGGGTAACAGGGCTAATTATACACGGGTTTTCTCTTTGCCAGATCAGAACAAAACCAAACTCATAGCAACCGGGGAGCGGCTGGTGGGTTGAAACTACCCACCTTTCATTTAGCAGCAGAACACTTACCCACTGCTTGAGCAGGGCTCCCTTTGTCAAAGGACAGCTAAGTACCACTTCCTTCACATTTGCTTAAGGACAAGAGTATTCCAGTTTCCGAAAGAAATGCATTTTGTTCTAAAATAAAATATGGCACCTATGAAATCATATAAAATGTAATTTAAGGAAAACTAGCTAAGTATTATAACAGGATTTTCTTATCGAGCTCTCTCCAGATGCTGCAGCTGTCACTTAGCCCATGCCAGTGTCTGGTGTCATGCCAGTTTGATGCAAGTTGGTTCCACTTGTCACCCTTTCAATTTCCCAGCTGACCTCAATTTTAAAGGGCATATTAGCATTATCATAGCAATCTTAAAGATGTGTCTTGGCTTGACTTTAAGCCTGTTTTGTTCCTAAGTCACAAAGTATAATGAAATACCACTGAGATAAAAAGAATTTTATTGTCTATATACGACACCAAGTGCTCTAATCTCTGACCAAAGAAATTGAAGGGCTTTAAAGAGGTTGTTCTATGAGACACACTGCAATGTAACATCAAAGCAAATGAGAGGTACTTTGGAATATACTGGTTTAAATATTAGGCCTGTGTGGGGGGGAGGGTGCTTTCCCGAACACATTTTGAAAATCCCATGCCCTTTGTGTGAACAGAAATAGTTTTAAATGAAGACTTTAAAAGGTTCCTAATTCTGTGACAAAATAAGAAAGTTTAAAGATATAAATGCACTCCAAATTAAATTATTGAACAGTAAAATCACTTGTTATGTCAACTATTAATGGAAAAGCTCAAGCTTTCCTAAAATATAGATGTTTACCTCAGCATGTTGAGATGTCTTCTCATTGGTTGTTGTATTTTCACCTTAAAATTATGTTAAAAAATTATGTTATTAAATTTAAATTTTGTGATGTGAATGTTCACTTTAAGATGAATGAAAGCGTCAGAGAGCTCCTTGGTTGCTAAAAACTTATAATTTAACGCTTTTAATAATCACTGAGAAATGTTGTGTACAATTTGAAGATAAAGACTGTCGAGATTTTTTAATACTTTGGAGTGTATCTTTTTCTCTCTCTGTTATCGCAGAAACTTACAGCTTTGTTTTTTCATCCACAAAATGGGGCTAATGATACCCACTACACTGGGTTGCTGCAAAGGCTTTAGCAGTGTTCTGGGAACATAATAAGTGCTCCATAGTAACTGGACTTTCTCTCAAACACGCAGGTGCATGTGCACACATGCACACACACAAACATACACATACACACGCCATTTATGGAAATCTACAACAGGAAAACTTACCTGCAACTGGTTGCATGGGTCTGATCAATTTTAAGAGTTAATCCAAATTCATTTAAAAATAATTAGGACTCTAAATTATATTAAATAGAAACAGCAAACCTTTGCCCTAGTGGAGGAAATTGGACGACCGTGTGCCTTTCCTTGTAAAGAAATCAAAATGGCCTTTCAGTGCTGGAATTATCTTCAGATCGTTAAGTCCCCAGCCCAGCACTGGGACAAAATAAGTCCTCAGTCCACTTGTCTACTGCACTCCAGTGGTGTCACTCGGGTTGGTATCACCCAGCATATTAATTCATGGTGTCATTCTCCCTGCCCCCTCCGCCATGGACCTCCTCCAGTACCAGACCAGTTTTTTGTACTGATGTTATTCATAAATCATAATTCCCATGTATCACTCCTTATTTTCCTTTAATTACTACTTTATTCTCAAAAAAATTTATTGATATAGGTTCACAAATACTAATCAGCACAATATTGTAGCTAAAACACTAGAAAATTTGAGAAAGTCAGTGACTAAAAACACCGGCAGCAATGAAAACAACAGCACAGGCTTGTAACAAGTGCAGATAAAACCATGTGATTCTAAACGTCACTTTAATCGGGTAACAATGACAGCTCTGACTGGAGCACATTAGAAGGTTCAACAGGTAAATCGGCGTAGAGTTTCAGCTTTGTAGGTGTATTGACACATGTAAGCTGGGCTTACGAAAAATGTTATTGTTGTTATAATAGCTACAGGAATATTTTCGTAAAAATAGATTTCTGCTGAAACACTGCACAAAAATTTTATAGACAGTCATTTTGGCATCACCCCCTCTGACAGTGTCACCTGGCACAGTCCACACCCCCTGTAAACTAGTGACACCACTGCTGCCCTTAGTTGTTCTGGAACAATGAATAACATCATATCTCAAAAGGATGGGACAAGGCAGAGAGAGACTGGGGCAGGCTGTCAGAGGAATTGGTTGTGTATTAGTTAACGTGGAGCCATTAAATTACAAAAGAAAGTTGCACATTCAGATCTGTACATTCATGGATGCACTGAAGGGAAACTAGAAGTGCAAAAACCAGTTAGAAGCCTTCCTTGTTGCATGTGATTACCACAATCTGTATAGATGCAGAGGTTGTAGAGGGTAATGGTGAAGGGCTTGGTTCCTGGAGCCTGAGTTTAAATTCTAGTTCTACCATTACTAGCTGTGGGAAGCTTGGGCCAGTTACCTAATTTCTCTGTGACTGCGACTCAGTTTCCTCATGTGTAAAACATTTGTAGCTAATGTTGTGAGAATTGCTGTAATGACTAAGTAAATTCATAGACACACATTTCTTGGAGCTGTGCTTCACATATTGTAAGTACTCTATGTATTCATAATTATTTACGGGCCATCCACGAGTTACAAACAAGATCTGTTTCTAAGTGTGTCTTTAAGTTGAATTTGTAGGTAAGTCGAAACAGGTGTATATAGTTCTTATTTAGCCTAACTTTAGTGCAAGAAAGGAGCCCTGGTATCTCAGGGCTTAAAGCGCTTGGCTGCTAATTGAAAGGTTGATGGTTGGACCCTTCCAACTGCTCTGCGGGAGAAAGATGTGGCAGTCTCCTTCTGTAAAGATTTACAGCCTTAGGGACCCTAGGGGTTCTACTCTGTCTACAGGGTCACTATGAGTCGGAATCGACTGGACAGTAGTGGGTTTGGCTTGGTGGGTTAGTCCAAGAAAAGGCTTAAAGACTTTTCAATGATTTAAAAGCTGCACATGCAGCAAGTGAAGGTGATTGTGATGAAGAATTTGTTGCCAGTAGTGGTTAGTTCAGTCATTTCAAAGTGAGGGCAAATACACATAACATTAAAGGGCAAGTATGTGGTGTCCGTAAGCTGACACTGGTAACCCAGGGACTTACTGTGCTGCATAACTGCATAAACTAGAAACTTTTGACAGTGCATCACTTGCCTAGGTGAAGAAGTGTGCAGTTTGTCTTAAATGTGTGAGACACAAATAGAAATTGCTTAAACTTCTTAAGACATTTGTATCTATCTCTCTTCCTTATGCAGTTTGCGTACCTGTACATAAATCATATGATGTTACAGATTCATAAACCTTCAAATTTTGAAATACAGCAACCCCAATAACTTGAGCTCAAGGATAAACATACAAGAGAGCACTTTACCCAACACTGTCTCCATCTGAGAATGTAGACCCCATGGAGTTGTTAAGAAGATTAACTGAGATACTGTATGAAAGTTTCTAAGAAACAAAAAGTGCTTAATTCACCTTAGTGGAATTTGAGTTTGACATTAATTCAAAGGTGGAAGAAAAGGCAAAATGTATAGATTAAAAAATTTATACCAAATTTAGGACAAATACACTTTTCAAATATAATAGCTAGAAATAATATGGAGGCTCCCAAACCACTGCTTTATTTGGCCAAGTTATGCTTTGGTCTGGTTCAGGTCTTAGTGTGTTCTCTTTCATTGAATTCAATTTCTCTAACATGAGCTGCCCTAGATTTGGATAACATCAGTGTTATTGTTTGTTTCTTTATTGCTTAATGAATAATTAGACTATAACTTGCTATGGAGAAAAAAAATCTCTTAGGCAGATGCAGCATTGGAAGGAAATAGTCTCTATTTTGTTCTACAGCCTGGAGTTTGGATAGGAAGGCTTTGGATGTGTCAATGTTAGAGGGCTGGGCCTCAAATTTTTCAGTCATCGTCCAATGCTAGAGGATCGTGCACATCTCCTTACAAGTTGATATTAGTGATGTCAGTTGATAACTTGAACATGGCAGAGCAACACTACTTGCATTTTTTTCTATCACACATCTTTCCTTTTAATGTTGAATGAACATAATTTGATTTTTCTCTGCAATGCGCTGGCAAGTCCAATCACCTGGAACACTTTCCAGGTGACAGTAGCTGTATCATCACCCATATGGTCATGAACTTTTTTTCAACAGCTACACGAGTTTTTATATACCAGATGTATGATATAGAGTTGTCCGACTGTAGCTTAAAAGTCAGGATTTTATGAGACAGTTGACTTGACTCATTATCAATCTCAGCATATAAAGAAGAGCTTCCTTTCTTATTCTTACAGGATATATCACATGCTCAAATTCAGGTGAAGTCAATGCCATAACTTAGATTTTTAAACTCTAATAACTCCATGTGCCCAGAACAGGTGCTAATGGTCACCTGTTTGGAAAGTTTGAAAAACCTTCAATATATTGAAGTATATATTTTGAAATACAGCAACCCCAATAACCTGAGCTCAAGAATAAAAATACAAGCGAGCACTCTGAGAATGTAGACCCCATGCAGTTGTTAAGAAGATTAACTGAGATACTTTATGAAAGAGTCTAAGAAACAAAAAGTGCTTAATTCACCTCAGTGGAATTTGAGTTTGACATTAATTCAAAGGTGGAAGAAAAGGCAAAATGTATAGATTAAAAATTTATACCAAATGTAGGACAAATACGGTGTATATTTTCCCTTCATGCAGTATGTTGTAGAACACCCCAATCTGCAGAGGCTGGAAGCACAACATTGCTTGGACTTCTGGTTGCGGGACTGGGTGATGACCGCCAGCGTTAGTTTTGACTCTACCTCTAGCCAGTAGTGAGACCTTGGGCTGGCCTTCTCAGCTACCTAATTCATAAATTGTGGGTAATAATGCCTTGCTTATCACATGTCTAAGGTTGTTGTGATGATAAACTGTTGCTGTTTAAAGCTCTACAAATATGTGCGATTTATACCTTGTGTCAGCAGCTCATCAACAGAGACCCTACCATGGTAGCAGGGCTTTTCTGCCTCAAATGAAGAGACTCGTTTGTCCATGGACAAGGCAATGACTCGCATCAAACCACAGTTCAAGTTCCTGATCCTCTCCCTTCCTACCTGTGTAATTTGAGGCAAACCAGTTAATATTTTCAGCCTCTCTTAGACCATCTGGAAAATGGGGGTAGTAATGTGTACCTTTTTGTTACCAATTACGATGTTGGTGAACAATATTGAATATCCATGGACTTCCAGAAGAATGAACAAATCTGTTTTGGAAGAAGTATAGCCAGAATGCTCCTTAGATGTGAGGATGGCGAGACTTCCTGTCATGTGCTTTGGACATGTTATCAGGAAGGACCAGTTCTTAGGGAAATACATCATGCTTGGTAAAGTAGAAGTTGAGTGTAAAAATGACATGAGGGCAGCATCTGAACTCCTCTAAATTCACAAAGGGAAAGGAGAACCAAGATCAACAGTCCAATGCTGATTCCTATTAGGCGGAGGTCAGATGTGCCTCCTCTCTCTGTCATCTTTACCAAAGCTGACACGAACCATCCCTTCCATGGTACATTCTACTCCTCTGCTGAGTTCAGTAATTTTGTTGCAATGGCCTCATAGAACTCACAGAAAATAGTCATGATTGTAGAGTTTATTAGGGAAGTAAGAGGTTACAATTCAGGTTCAGGAACACTCAGGATACAATTCTTCCATCAGAGCAGCTTTTTGTCAGCTGGGCACGCCTCTCTCTGGCCCTCACCTTCTGCCCTGCTTGGGCAAGTGTCAAAAGCTCTTTTAGCTATGACAGTAAGTACCCCAAGGGATCCCACTCTACCTGCAAGCCTCGGCCCAAAGGTGCTCAGCTCTAGCTCTGTGGGTCAGCAAACCTAGTTCCACAAAGTGTCTAGAGGCACCTATTCTTCCAGCAAGCCTTCTGTTCAAAACTATTCAGCTTTCTCACTCTGTAGGCCAGGAAGCCCACAGCACTGTCTACTGCCAGTTTCCCTACCAACACTTCTCTCAATCTTCACTGTTACAGAAGCTTTCTCTCTGTCTGTCTCTCGGTCTCCTGGAGTTTCTCAGCTCAGGGATCCTGGGTACAACAGACATGCTCCACTCTTGGCTCTTCTTTCTTTCTGGTGGTGAAATCCTCCCGCAGCTTTGGAATTGGTTCTCCTTTAAGCCTAGAGGAATGGCAAAACTGATCAATCCCTTTGGTGGGCCACAATTACCTTATTCTCACAAGCCCACCCAATCACTTGTTTGGGAGTTACAAGACCATGGCAAGAAAGGCCACACAAAAGCAATCAATCACACCACAGGCCACCCCCTGGCTTTTTTAGCCATGATTCTTTCATAATTGAAGGATAACTTCCCCATCCCAATAATTTTACCAGTCCAAAACAGTCATTAACAACTAGTCCTTCTGTAGGGCAAAGAAGTTGGTACCAGCTGTTCAGATCTGCTGCAGGTGTTCATCTGATCTGGTCAAGTTCTCCAACAGTTCATATCAGCTTCATCCATCCTGGTGTATGATGATGTTTAACTGATAAAAAAAATTATCCCTTTGCTCTGAGCCTCATGAGGAATCAGCATAGCAAAACCTTTAAGGGACTTTAGGTTCCCCCAGTTTACTCCAGTCCAGAACACCCTCCCCCTTAGTCCACTCTTTCACACTTAAAGCTTTTACAATTACAGTTTTTACAATCACAATTAACTCTGTTAATAACTACTCACAGCTGAATCGTATAATCCTATCAGCATCTTCTCCCATCCTCTCTTCCCCAGACCTATCAGGAAAAGAGTAATCTATTCAATGGGGGTCCTCACTTGTCCCTCTCATCTCGAGTGTAGGCATACCCACAAAAGCATTCAAGCCAGCCACTTCATGCTTTTATCTCCCCCCATTTTATATAGTCGTTTTCTAAATTGTCAACCCCTAGAAACCCTGGTGGCATAGTGGTTAAGTGCTATGGCTGCTAACCAAAGGGTCGGCAGTTCGAATCTGCCAGGACGCTCCTTGGAAACTCTATGGGGCAGTTCTACTCTGTCCTATAGGGTCTCTATGAGTCAGCATCAACTCGATGGCACTGGGTTTGGTTTTTTTTTTTTTTTTGGTAGGGGAGTTTACACACACCTCTCAACACTTTAGACCAGCCAGCCCCTTCTCTCTCTCACCCCTATCCCTCTTGGGCCAGGTCAACGAACATCAACATAAACACAGAAGTCCATACAACTTCCTGCACTTCTGACCAAACAGCCCTTCCTCTCTCTCTAATGAGGCTAGGTCAATAAGTGCCAATGGAAAATGTCCAAACACAGCCAGTATCTTCATTGGTGCATTTCTCCCACTTCCACTCACTGAGGGAACCCAGGTTATCACCCAAGGTGAGCGTACCAAGCTCTCTACTTGCCAGTTCCATTTAACTTCCAGTCCTGGAATGAAGGTCCTCCTGATAGGCACTGACATTTCTGCCTTGATGTGCCCAAAGGCAAACTACTTGCTTGCTCAAAATTGAAATTCAAAAAGCCAGTCATTGTTTCCTTCTGCAGGTCCTTCCTTCAAATGCAAATCACCTGTTCTCTCAGAAGTTCTGGATAAAAAAAATAAAAAAACCTGGGTGGGGCTCAGGTTTTCAGCCAAGCCCCTACTCTATACACAGGTCTACTGGCTTGAAACAAAAATCCTGTGTTTCATCGGGCAAATCCTAGTTCCCCTTTTAGCATATCTAATCAAGTTATTGGCTGAAGGCAGAGTTACACACTCATTTATCTATTGTTGTCAGGTGCCTTAGAGTCAGTTCAGATTCACAGTGACCCTTAGGACAGCAGAAAGAAACACTTCCCAGTCCTGCTCCATCCTCACAATCACTGTTATGATTGAGCCCATTATTGCAGCCACTGTGTCAGCCCATTTCATTGAAGTTTTTCCTTTTTTTTTGCTGACCCTTTACGTTACCAAACAAGATATCCTTCTCCAGAGACTATCCCTTCTCATAACATGTCCAAAGTCTGTGAGATGTAGTCTCGCAATTCTTGCTTCTAAAGAGCATTCTAGCTATACTCCTTCCAAGACAGATTTGTTCATTCTTTTGGCAGTCCGTGATATACTCAATATTCTTTGCCAATGCCATAATTTAAAGGCATCAATTCTTCTTTGGTTTTCCTTATTCATTGTCCAGCTTTCTCGTGCATATGAGGTGACTGAAAACACCGTGGCTTGGGTCAGAGGTACCTTAGTTTTCAAGGTGACATCTTTGCTTTTTAAGACTTTAAAGAGGTCTTTTACATCAAACAATGCATCACTTGATTTCTTAACTGCTGCTTCCATGGGTGTTAATTGTGGATCCAAGTAAAATGAAACCCTTGTCATCTTCAATCCTTTCTCTGTTTATCATGATGTTGCTTATTGGTCCACTTGTGAGGATTTTTGTTTTCTTTATGCTGAGGTGCAATCCATACTGAAGGCAGTGGTCTTCAATCTTCATCAGTAAGTTCTTCAGATCCTCTTCACTCTCAGCAAAAAATGTTGTGTCATCTGCATAACATAGGTTGTTAATGACTCTTCCTCCAATTCTGATGTCCTGCTCTTCATATAGTCCAGCTTCTCAGATTATTTGCTCAGCATATGTACTGAATGAGTATGGGGAAAGGATACAACTCTGACACACACCTTTCCTGGCTTTAAACCACACAGTGTCCTCTTGTTCTGTCTGAATGACTGTCTCTTGATCTCTATACAGGTTCTGGAATTCCTATTCTTTTCAATGTTATCCATAATTTCTCTCTCTCTCTCTCGGTCTCCTGGAGCTGCTCAGTGCAGGGATCTCGGGTACAAAGGACACACTCCACTCTTGGCTTGTCTTTCTTGGTGATGGTTAAATACTCCCTCTACTCTAGAACTGGTTCTCTTTTAAGCCTAGTGGGAAGCCTATTGGCAAAACTGACCAATGCCCTTGGTGGGTAGTAATTATCTTATTTGCACAGTTTCACCCACTCACTTGGGTAGGAGTTATACGGCCATGGTGGGAAAGACCACACCAAATGATCCACTGCACCACAGTCAGCAAGAAGAGAAAGACCCTTGATGAGATGGATTGACACAGCAGCTGCAACAATGGGCTCAAGCATACGAATGTTTGTGAGGATGGCACAGGACAAGGCAATGTTTCCTTCTGTTGTTTGTAGGGTTGCTATGAGTTGAAGCCAACTTGACAGCACCTAAAAAGACCACCACAACGATATCTATGTTTCAAGGAGGGCATGGTAAATTGCTCCCATTCGTGTACCTGAAAAGGATGTCTCTGAAGAGTGATTTCTCTGCCATGCCTGGTTTCTCATATTCACAGGTGTGGATGGCCCAAAAAGATGACTCTGTGTGGGTTGTTGTTGGTGGGTTTCTTGGGAGTGTCCATAGGATGAGAATGTGTGCACCATGAATCCCTTGATGGCTGATGTCCACAGATATGAATAAATTAAATATGTCAATTGTGTCTTGTTATCTTGATAAGCATCACCTCTGTTTCACACCCCCGTGAGTGGGTCTCAAGAGTGTCTTACCAGCACCCTTTGGTTTCTAGAAGCCTCTATAATATGAAATAATTCGTAGGCCAATTTGTTCATATTTAAATTTTATTTAAATATGACATAGTAATAAATATTCAGAGTACTTAAAATCAAACAGCAGTGTAGAGCTTATAGTGAAAAACTGTACTCTCCTCACCCAATTTCCACTGACAACCTTTTTCAATTCTTATAGCTATTACTTCTTTTATTTATAGTATTATTCTTAAAAATAGCTATGCTATTTTTTTTCAGTTTCATATGTCATCCTTTTATTTCCAACTACTTATGAATTAGAATTAAGAATTTAGTTCTCTGTTATTATCCATCACTTCCAAACTATTTCCCCTCCCTCTGTCCCTGCAATATAGTTATAACTCATTTTTAGTTAATTCCACACTGACAGATTTTTGTTATAGAAAATACATAACTTCAAAAAAATTTTTTTAGTTGCTGAACCAAACAATATAAATTTTTTTTTTTATGAGTTTATTTCCTTTCTTGAAGGGCTTTGTGGCTTTTCTGCAATTAATTGAATTTTTATTTCATTGGCTTGACATTCCTCCTGTTCTAGTTTTCCCTAAACTGAAACCTACTTGATAATCTACTAGTTCATTTTTCCTTCTTCCTGGTGAAACTCTGAAATTCTGCTTCACTTGTCTGGCCTAGCACTGTAGTCTGCAGCCAAACTGGGTCTTCTTTTTGTATGTTTAGTTATTCTCTTGCTTAGTCCTTGGTTCTTGGATCCCTTGTCTTCCTCATTCTTGGTTTTCTCTGGCTGCTCTAGCTGCTGAATATACCTTTGGTGTTCTCTTGCTTTATTTCTGCATCCCATCCTTAAGACTAATAAGCCATTTGTTTGCAACAGCCAGTACATGCATGAGTTTGATCATTTACATGCCAATCAGGAAGCAGATCTAGACATGTCTACTACAATTATACTATTGTTCTTGCAATAGGGTGTTGATTTGATAATACTAGTAACCGAAGTATTCATTTGAGTCTTCAGTTTATACCCAAAGTCTTAGGGGAGGAGGCCCCTTGTCAAAGGACTGTTATTTAAATTTCTTTTTTGACTTAATAGCTGCTGACGCTAACCGATATCAGTATATTCTAGGTTGTTTATAATTCTTGTTCACTGTTTAAAAAGAGCTCTTGGACTTTTTTTTTTATCGTGATCAGCTTATGTTGTAGCTATAGTTCCAATGAAAACATCTAATAATACAGTCTAACAAGCAAAAGGAAGATGTAAAATCCTATTTTTGTGAATGTGCCTATTGCTATAAAACTTCATACTGAAAATGACAATTCATTTATCATTAGGAAAGAAGGTTTTCAGTAAAAAAATTAGTAAAAAAAAGCAAAAACAAAAATAAAGCCACCTATCACTTAAAAGATAAAATTTGGAAAAAAAGTTAAATAAATCTTAAAGGATTTCCATTGCTTCTAGGTCATAAATTTGGAGCATTTTAGAAAATATTAGAAGTTGAGAGGAATGAGAGCATAGCAGATAACAGATTAGGGTTATCTCTTAAATTGGTTAAGCAGAAAGGTGTAACATTTGATCAAGGGTACTACATATCAGATTGTGTCATGGTTATTATTAGTTGCTGTCAAGTCAGTTCCCACTCATGGCGACCCTATGTGTACAGAGTAGAACTACTCTATGGTGTATTCAAGGTAGTGACCTTTTAGAAACAGATCATCAGGTCTGTTTTCTGAGGCATCTCTGGGTGGGTTCGAATTGCCAACAAGTGGTTGAGCACTTAACCATTTGCTCCACACAGGGAATCCTTTAAATTGTGTACCAAAAACAGAAACAAACAAACAAATAAACCCTTTGCCGTCAAGTCAATTCTAACTCATAGCAACCGTATAAGACAGAGTAGAACTGCCCCATAGAATTTCCAATGAGTGGCTGGTGGATTCCAACTGCCAACCTTTTGGTTAGCAGCAGAGTTTTTAACCACTGGGCCACCATGCCTTCTAAAATCCGTTCCGCAAGCATCTTCTGAATATTCACCCACTGTTACATTTTTTTCTTAAGGTTCTGTACACCTTAGAAGGGCTCAGGCATAGGAAAAAGAATGGAATCAAAATGTTTTACAGGTAGTTCCTGACTTATGATGTATTCAAGTTATGACAAACCACTTTTATTACCAATTTTCCCCCATCTTATCATTAACGATATATACTACACACAATGTTGTAGCACATAATTAGCTGATATTATGTTCTCAGATGTTCACTAGCGGATGTTCAATTTTATGGTTTACTGTTCAAAACCTTGCTGTATAGCAGGCTGGAACGTTGCACTGTCCTGGGAGGAAGTAATGGGAAAATGCATGCAGACGATATGGAAAAAATTGCTGAGTCATGTGAACATGCTTCAAGGATTTGATCAGGACAAAATGATGGAAGAGATCAGTGGAAAGATAGTTCATATGGCCAGAACACTGGATTTGGAACTAGGTATCACAGATGTGGAAAAGCTCATAGATCATGTAGAAGGGGAATTGACAGATCGGGACTTAATGGATTTTGAAGAGGAAGGAAATGCTGAAGAAGGAAGAAATAATGAGGGAGAAAAAAAAAAAAGAATGAGGGAGAGAAGTAGTAAAAAAAAATTACAATGAAATAATTAGTTGGAAACTTTTCTAAACTAAACCAGGGGCTTCAACTGTTTGAAAACAAGGACCCAAACAGTGATCGCTTCATAAAGTTGATAAGTAGATTTGGGAAGCAGTGAGATGTTACCACGAAATTTATGGAGAAAAAAGAAAAGGACCATGCGGACAACTCACTAATTCTCTGACTAGAAATACCATCCCTGTTCTCAGGGATAATTCAGATGACCCATTCTTTCCTTTATGTTTGTGCTGGAGCAGCTCAGCTTCCATGTGCCTAAGAGCATTCTTTGATAGACAAAGCCCTTAAGGCTCACACAAGAGTAGGGTAGCACTAGGGCACTATCACTACCTGGGGTAAAGGATGAGTGGCCAACACAAACGAAGGAGAATCTTCTGCTCTCGGTGATACTCCAGGTTGCCAGGCATAAGAAGTCCCCAGACTCAATTCACGACAATCATTTTGCCTCAATCCTTGTCGCAGTGATTAGTCGAAGGGATGGGCACTTAACCTAAGTTTGTCTTTCACAGCACGTTTTCAAATTAGTTTTGGGTGTAAAGAGCCTTTACTTCTCTGACTGTGAGAATTTCGCCTTCGCCAGAATTTCAAGTTGCCTGTTCCAGAGGCATGGGCCACCCTCAAATAGCACAGAAGCAACAACGAAAGATGAGAAGACAGATATTTGATGATATGTATATCTCTGATTTCAGTCTTCCACAAAGTAAGCACTAATCTTACCCTTATTTTAACTAAGAAATTCTTCATTGCAACCAAGAAATTCTCACCTAACATGGAATGTAAATGAAGTTTTTGAAAAACACTAATTTTTCCAAAAATGTTGAGATGCAATTTTCCCTTCTTTCTGAATGGTGATTAATATTCACTTTTTATTCATGCCAAAAACCAAACCAAACCCACTGCTGTCGAGTTGATTCTGACTCATGGCAACCCTGTAGGACAGGTAGAGTTGCCTGATAGTATTTCCAAGGCTGTAAATCTTTACGGAAGCAGACTGCCACATCTTTCTCCCGAGGAGTAGCTGGTGGGTTCTAACTGACAACCTTTCGGTTGACAGCCAAGCGCTTTAACCACTGCACCACCAGTGCATCGATTATTAAATTCACACATGTGGGGCACATTTGTTGTAAAGCAAATTCAAACAAGATCTCTATAAAGAAAGTGATGTCCCATTCTTCATATCTTCTCTCGTTCTCAAGCATAAGCATAGTTAACTATATGCAACTTTTAAGGATATTTTATGTTCATATGTATATATATTTTATATGCATATAAAACCACGTAAATATTTAATCACTTGTTTTCCATACCATATTTTTCCTACAGAATGGGATGTTGGAATCATAGTGCATCAGGTAGAATGTTTTCAGATACAAGTAATAAAGTATTCAAAGTGCTTTTGACATTGAGGAAACTTACGGAAGTCTGCGTATGGACTTTTCCAGTAGTCTGGAGGTGAAGAGAGTGGTACAATGATGCCATTAACACTGTGCATTCTTTAGTATGTTGTGATGTGCCCCCTCATGGTCACAGGATAACTAAAGCAGTTCCCTCTGTCACAGACAAACATCACAACACCCAGAAAGCAAAAGAGGCATTTGTCTAGAAGCCCACATGCCAGTTTACCCTCCCAATTATTATTAAGGGGAATGAGAATTTCCACAATGGGATTATATTAATCATGATTCTCCCTCCTCCCAATTCCAGGAATCTTAGCTGGGGATCTTCCTAACTAAGCATACCAGAAGGTGAAACCCTAACAAAACTCTATCAGCAAGGAAGAATGGAGGGCGTAAATGTTGGCTTCTAGTAGTTGGGAGGGCAATCAGCAATGTTTATATACAAGAGATAATACTGCTCAGAACTAGCTTTTAACTTAACAATATATATACCGAACCCACGGGCATCAAGTTGACTCCAACTCATGATGACTCTGAATGTTACCGAGTAGAACTGCTCCATAGGGTTTCTCGGCTTTAATCTCTATGGAAGTAGACTACCAGGCCTTTCTTCCATAGTGCCGCTGGGTGGGTTCAAACAATCAAACTTTAGGTTAGTTGTTGTTGTGTGTGTTGAGTTGATTCGTACTCATAGTGACCCTAGAGGGAAGAGTAGAATTTCCCCACAGGGTTTTCTAGGCCATAATCTTTACAAGAGCCAATTGCCAAGTCCTTTTCCTGTGGAGCAGCTGGTGGGTTCTAACCACTGACCTTTCAGTTAGCAGCCGAATGCTTGACTGTGGCACTACCAAGGTGCTTTCTTAGGTTAGTAGCTGAGTGTAAATATGTATATAACAAACTTCATTGATTTGAATGAATATAATATTTACTTTATTCTAGTACGTTTTTAAAATTGAGATCAAACCCATAAAATTAACAATTTTAAAGTGAATAATTCAGTGGTGATTATATTCAAAATGTTGTATAACCACCACTTCTATCTAGTTCCAAAATATTCTATTATTTTTGATGGCCTAATTTTTAAAATAAAAATTCATTGATTATTTTTATAATTAGGAAGTCACCTATTTTATTTTTTAAGAAATATGCTACCTTTTTTTTTTCTCCTTAAAAAGCTTTTGGTATTTATGATAAAAAGCTCAATTAAAAGCTTTCCTCTCAGTAGAAAATTTAGCTGTCATGTCAGAAATTCATCCTGGTGGATTCCTGTCATTACGTTGACATTTATATTCCAGTTCTCTATTCCAATTAAAAAAAAAAAAATACAAGTATGTTTTATTCTTAAATCTTAGTTTACTTCATATAATTCTACTTAGGTTTGTTAGAATTTAGATGCAATGCATCAAGGGAATTACTCTATGTTTTAAAGTCTGCAGCCATGAAGATTTTTTCTTTTTATTTCAGTTAGCTTTTAAATGCAGCTTGGTAGTTGGGTGGGGGGCCAGGGAGGAAAAATGTGCTGCATTGTATTGTAAAAAGGCACCAAATGCAACACATCTGGTTATTTTGGTTGGCTAGGCTTTCGGAATTTAATCGTTATCATTTAATATGGTAGGGGAGTATTTCCAAATCTGCTTGTGCCAGACACAGATTGTTCTCTGGATTTAAAGTATGTCAAAAGAGCTTTGTAGTTACATAGAGACTTGGAATTTTATAGCTAATGTACGTCCGTTAGAAAAAAATAGAAGTTTACCAAGAAGAATCGTTTTCCTTCTAGAGTTCGGAAACACCAGTCTATTGGTAGCATTTATTTCTGTCTCTACCAGCTCTCTCTTCTCTCTCTTTTTTTTTTTTTTAACACATTATCTTTTTAGGTTTTTGCACTGCATGCATTGCAGTCACGTTTCAGAACTTGAGAATTTAATTGATTCGATATCTCTGAAACTCGCTGTTTAAATGTGTAGGGAAACATTATGGGGAAGATGAAACTGAAATTATTGAAAGTAGATATTACTCTCGCCTTCAGTAAAGCACATTCCAGCTTAGGGGATGCTTCCTTATAACACCCTAACGCTCAAGATGCAAATCTTTCAGTACCATCATGATTTATTAGCAAATAGGGAAAATGACTAAAATTGCCACAAAGCTGAGAAAAACCACACATAAGCAAGTAATTTGAATTCTATTAATTGGGAGGGACTTAGGGAGGAGAAGAAACCAGTGAGACTATATTTCTGTATTCTTGCTTTAAAAGAACATTGAGTTCCACCCTGCCAGATCTTTGAGTCAAAATGATGTAAAGCACTCTGATATAATGGAAAGAGTGTAAGATTTGGTGCTAAGCACATATGGGTCTTAATGCTTGTTCTGATATTTATAAATTATTCTAATTCATTTAGACTCCTTTTTGTCAACTGATGAAGGGTTTAATGTTACCTCCTTTCTTCTATAGAGCATAAAATATGATTATTTGTAGATAAAAATTAAGTATATTGCCTAGGGCAGTACCAGGCAGTTACAAAATTATAGCTATTTTATTATGTTAGCTATGTGGTATTCCCAAAGGGTCGGCAGTTTGAATCTGCCAGGTGCTCCTTGGAAACTCTATGGGGCAGTTCTACTCTGTCCTATAAGGTCACTATGAGTCGGAATTGACCTGACGGCACTGGGTTTGGTTTTTTTTGGTTTATATGGTATTCGGGTCTTTGTTGTTGTTAGGTGCGGTCCAGTCAGTTCCGACTCATACCAACCCTATGCACAATGGAAGGAAACACTGCACAGTCTTGCGCCATCTTTACAACGATTGTTATGCTTGAGCTCATTGTTGCAGCCACTGTGTCAATCCACCTCGTTTAGGGTCTTCCTCTTTTCCGCTGACCCTGTACCCTGCCAAGCATCATCTCCTTCTCCAGGGACTAATCCCTCCTGACAACATGTCCAAAGTATGTAAGACACAGTCTCTCCATCCTTGCCTCTAAGGAGCATTCTGGCCACACTTCTTCCAAGACAGATTTGTTCATTCTTTTGGCAGTCCATGGTATATTCAATATTTTTCGCCAACACCACAATTCAAAAGTGTCAACTCTCCTCCGGCCTTCTTTATTCATTGTCCAGCTTTCACATGCACATGATGTGATTGAAAATACCATGGCTTGGGTCAGGCACACCTTAGTCTTCAGGGTGACATCTTTGCTCTTCAACACTTTGAAGAGGTCCTTTGCAGCAGATTTGCCCAATGAAATTCATCTTTTGACTTCTTGATTGCTGCTTCCATGGGTGTTGACTGTGGATTCAAGTAAAATGAAATCCTTGACAACTTCAATCTTTTCTCTGTTTATCATAATGTTGCTCATTGGTCTAGTTGTCAGGATTTTCGTTTTCTTTATGTTGAGGCGCAGTCCATACTGAAGGCTGTGGCCCTTGATCTTCATTAGTAAGTGCTTCAGGTCCTCTTCACTTTCAGCAAGGAGGGTTGTGTCATCTGCATAATGCAGGTTGTTAATGAGTCTTCCTCCAATCCCGATGCCCTGTTCTTCTTCATATAGTCCAGCTTCTCGTATTATTTGTTCAGCACACAGATTAAATAGGTATGATGAAAGAATAGTTTGAGTCATTTAGAAGGCTATTATTATGGATTTGTGTTGTGCTTATTTTTTCAGCTGAAAGATATGTTGGAAGGTCATCTGACCAGTGGTTCTCAGTGTATTTTCTACTCTGACATGCTTGAGAGATAAATAATGGTTTACTTTGGCAGTGATTCCTATATACCTGTTATATACCTGTTATCTCTTTTAAAGAACATGCAGTATATGCTTCCTAAGTAGTTGTTGAAGGAATTTATACATGTACACTTTGCCTTTTCTCATTTCTTCTGACAGTTGGTTTTGCTGTGTTTGTGTGTTTTCAAGAACATGTGGCAAACATGAGGGAGTCAAAAAGGCAAATTTATGCTTTGCTGAGAAATATTTGAAGACCCATGTATGGAAAATTTCCCTAAGTAGAACAGAATAGGACAATTGAAGCTAAAGATTTGCTTGAATACTTTTGTAACACAATGCTCATTTCCACACTCTATATCTGACTTAGCTCAAATTATGGAATAAGTTTGCATGCGGTTTCGTTAAAAAATGGCCATTGCAGAGTAGAATCTGGGACGATATCTGACATTTAGGCATGGCGGAATCACAAGAACAGAGAATGTTAGATCCAGAAAGGGCCTCATGCATATTCTTGTCCAACAGTTTATAGGTCAAGAAACTCTTATAGAGAGGTGAAGTGACCTATCCTCTCCAGGAAAAAGCTCAGCTTTAGATCAAGATAATATGAAGATACATTAAATGCCAGGAACTTTACTTGTACTGCATTTTGAATGCTACAACAACGCTCTGGAATTGGTATTTTTAAATGTATTTTACAAATAAGGAAGAATTGAAGATATGAGGCAATTTTCTGCTTACTGGTAAATTAAAAAACCAACCCACTGCCGTCGAGTCGATTCCAACTCATAGCAACCCTGTAGGACAGAGTAGAACTGCCCCATAGAGTTTCCAAGGAATTAGCAAGCATTTAATCAGGCTGAAACCTAGAAATCTCTTTGGTCTACACAATTGATTGTCAATGAATAATTGTTGAATGAATGAATTAATACATTAATAGATTTATGAGAATAATTTCAATGTCTCACTGTCTCACAACACACCATTGGAGCTGTAATATGTTATTATTTGTTGTAGTTTATCCCATTCACAAAAGCTTAATTGACTTATATAACCTGAATTTAGCACTTTCCACTAAGGCTAACAGAATTATAATGGCACATGTCTTAGCTGATAAAGAAATGACCTACAATTATTCATTATTAAATATATATGAGCAAATTTCAGACCCATCAAAAAATGATGCCTCAGCCTAATTAACTTTGATTTATGATCAATCTAGGAAAAGACTATGAGTGGGCAGGTATTGAAGTTGTATGCTCTTCCATATTGTCCTGTAATGGAAATAAGTATGTATTTAATAGCTCACTCATAAAAAAAAAAAAAAAAAATTTTTTTTTTTTTATAGCTTCTGTTGTAAAATTTTCTGATTTGAACAATATTGAACAATTTGCAACCTAAAGCACTGATGTACGAACACAACCAATATAATTCTGGTTACATTATTTGAAAAGTTTGACCAATTGCTGAAATAAATGATAATAGATAATTTCTGGGTATAACATGAATTATAGATTTTTTTAAAATTGAAGTATTTTAACCATATTAATTATGTTGAGAGTATTTCATATATCTCTGTACCTACAGGTCTATTTCACTCTTCTTGCAGATGTATACGTGTTAATCAAAATCTGTAACAATTCTTTTCACTAATTTTTAGAGTAGGTATGAAAACGCACCAGATCTTTTTGGTAACTGATATTTTCAAAAGGATAAGTGATAGTAAAGTGAACAGAAATGGTATCACATACTTAGACGGTAAACACCAGTCAAAAAAAGGATTCTTGGTGTCATTGTAATGGAATGTTTTATTAGTTTTTTTTTTTTTAATGACCAGTGTTTTCCTTTTTTTTATATAACACAAATCAAATCTTTGTTAAAATTCTGTGCAGGACAATTTTACAAATAAGACCATGGGTTTTTTTTTTTTTTCTTTGCATTTTACTCATTAAAATTTATAGAATATAATTCAAGATACAGTAACTTATATAGAGCTGATTCTATAGCAAAGAGTTATAATAAAGTTCCAGTGTATTTAAATAGACAGTAACACAAGATGAATATTCATATTGGAGACAAAATGACCTGGGTTTTAATGCCAGCATTGCTATTTACTAGCTCTGAAACCTTGGCCAGTTTTCCTTGTCTATCTGGATCTCAATTTTTCTATCCCTAATATGGAGATATAGGTAATGTTTATATCACAGATTATTGTAAGAAACAACCCCCATGCCCAAAAAACAAACAAGCAAATAAAGAAACAAAAAAAAAAACTAGTAATATTTCATTAGTATTTACTATATGCTTAGTAGGCATTTTCACATAAATCACCATTCTTTTAGTCCTTAATGATCATAGATAATTTATGGATATAATACGAATTGTAGGTATTTTTAAAAATCAAAGTATTTTAAGGGTCTTAATTATGTTGAAAATATTACAAGATCTACTTAGTTTCACCATTCTTTTAGTCATTACAATACCAATGTCCAGTAAGAATTATAACCCACATAATTTCCCATATTTATATGGTTTAATGTGATAAGGGAAACCCTGGTGATGTAGTGGTTAAGAGCTACAGCTGCTAACCAAGAGATCAGCAGTTCGAATCCATCAGGCATTCCTTGGAAACTCTTTGGGGCAGTTCTACCCTGTCCTATAGGGTCTCTATGAATTGGAATAGACTCCACAGCAATGGTTTTTTTTTTTTTAATGTGATAAGAAAGAAAAACTGCCTTGAAGCAAACACACGGCTACTTGGTTTAAAAGTCTGTTCCATTTGCATGGTATCAAAACGTTAACACTGCATGAGAAAGTACTGATTGTGTAATTGGCATTTATCAATAGTTGAATATGGGTGGAGGAGGGAACTTTCTTACACCCAGTGCAAAGTTCACCTTCCCTTTAAATCTCTTGTTTTCCCTTGTAGCTTCAATGCAAAAGTAAATCCAAAGGGGTATTTTCAGTGTGAGTGTGTGTGTTTGTATGTAATTAAGCATTTTTTAGTTTAAGACCTAAAATGTAAACTAGATTCAAATGAAAGCCTTGAACATTTCTCTCTGGCTACAAAAAAGCTTAACTTCAATTTAATTCTCAAGTCACTATCCAACAGGGGGCATGAGAGCACTGTTACTGTCATTGGTGCTTGTCTGATTTAACATCGGTTCTTATCTGACTTTCATTAGACACTTAAAATCTCATTATGGCTGGCCTTAGTATTTCCTGCTTCTGTACTAGAACTAGTAGCTGAAAAGTAATATATTAATAAAGTGTTGTAACTCTCAACAATGCTAATGAATTAAGCATTTTGATCAGCAAGGCATGTGCAGGGAAAGAAGTTAAGATTGGGTATTCAAATGAAAGTAATTAAAACAAACACAAAGCTGAAAATGAAAATGTGACGCACGTAAATGGTCCTATTATCGCAAGATAACAGAATGCTGTTCAGACATTTTTCCTGTAGCTGAGCCCACTGAGCGGCCACAGGTTAATTGTTCTGTCCCTTCGCTCTCACACTTCCCACCAGAAATAACTGCAATTATAAGAAAAGAGAGTTCAAAGGAGAGAATACCAAAAAGTTTAGGGATGACTCCTTAGAATGAATCGCCATTCTGAAGAGGTTTAATACTCCTTGTTTTTATTTATATGATGTCAATTAGATAATTATCTGCCCTGTAATTTTTCCATTAAATGTTGCTGACCAATGCAGATAGCAAGAGGGAGTAAGGAGGGAGGTGGGGCAGGCTTGTTTCCTGTCTCCCACAAGGAGACTCAGGGGTCCTCAGAATCTGCAGTCAAGCTGCAGAGCTTTGTGAACACAATCATAACTTGAATCCTGAGGTTTTCCCAAAAGGTACCTGAAAGGACTTGTTCTTAAGAATGGGAAGATGAGATATACGGATTATTTCCCTTGTGGATGAACCAGGATGGGACAAGGTGAGGAGCCAGGTTTGTGGTCTGAAAGATGAACTGCACATTGTGCTGTGTACTTGCTTTTGGTTCTTAAAGACCCCTTCCCTGGGAAGGTGACTTATTCAGTGGTCATAGTCCACATTTCTTCATCAGCTGGGGCATTATGGAAAGGAAATGCCAATAAGCTGTTTAGCACCACCTCCTTCTCTCATATTTCTCTGGGGATGTCATAAAACTGAGTTCAAGACATGTTGACTTGGTTTTATATAAAGGAATGGTGTGTTGCATGTGTGTTGAGTGTGTCTGTGGTCTTAAGATCCAGGGAAAAAGAGGAATTACCTGCGATCTTTTCCCTGGGAATACAGGGAATACTTGGATGCCTTTGGAATCTTTCATAATTGGTTTAAGCCAGGGTTTGTCTATAACTTAACTTTTACTTAAAATGGATTCCAATTCTAAGGGGGATTAGAGGCAAACCATAGGATTGAGTGTGTCTGTTTATCTGGACATTAGGTCTACCTCAGATGGAATAAATGATAAAGCAATTGTTCGGTCTTTTCTCTGCTGTGATTCCGTTGTTAATTTCCTTATTTTTGCTTGCCCTTCCTTCTCAGCCCTAAAGACTGTATTTCCCTCTCTGTTGCTTCTCTCTCCCTTCTTCTAGATTTGATCCAGCTCAGTTAAAACTCATGTTCCCAGACATCTTTGAATTTAGATGCCTGAAAACGTGGTTAAGAAAGAACTAATAGACTTATCAGGCAAACTAGTGATTTTTTTTTTAAAGAATGCTAATAGTGTTCAGAAAGTCTCAAATTGTACTTCTTAAAATTTTATAAACATTTTCTCAGTTTTAAATAGTTAAAGTCCACACAATACCCCTGCCCTCAGTATTAGTGTTTTGAGTTTGTTTTGACAGTGGTAGTAATAGATTTTCCTTAATCCATCCTCTCTTGTCTAGTTCCTCTTGTAACCAATAGAACGCATTTGGTCGGTAGCCCTGGGATTGAGTGAAGCTAACTGGCCCATATGGCAATTGAACTTGCAATCTTGACTTCATTAACACCATGCTCCAACCAGCTGAGCTAACAAACCAGGAAAATCAAATTAGAAACTATACAGAGCTCCTGGTTAATTGCATTTTCCCCTTTTGGGCTCTTCATTATAGCCACTTTCGCCAATTACCAGCTTCTAAAAAGGGTGAGGACTGAGTCTATGTGGCGCTTGCTCATTTTACCCCTTATGATGAAATTGTAGAACAGAATGTGCTATTTAAGTCTAGGCAGCAAATTCGCAAGCATAGATCAGCAAAATTATGGTACCTAAAGTTCTTTGTCAGAGGCCGTAGTAGCACATTGCAGACATCCCATCCCAAGAGGAAAACTACTGCATTTGTGGGCCAAAGATGTGACAGGAAAGGTTTTAACAGCTCCCTGATCCATTTTCTGTGCACCTCCTTTCCAGTCTCTGATTCTAGCTTCTGCCTTCAGTTCCTACCTTACTTTATGCTAGGATTGATCTTTGTTCTTCCATATAATTGGAGAATAAGCCCTGGGTTGCAGATAAAACCAGGTTTCCAATCATGCATAATGACTTGGCAGCCTCAACATTATATCTTGGAGCTCAATTCTATTGTTCGTGGAATTATGACTTTCGAGTAGCATGTCTAAGAACCAACAATACGGCTGTGACTCTTGATAATTATTGCAGTGTTCTACACATTAGGCACCAGTGGGAACAGGACCTACTTCTTTCTTCATCTAAATTGCCAGGCATGGATAATAATTGTTTTGCTATATTTAATTTCTTTTAATTAATTAGCATTTTGACACATATGCATTTAACTCCCTAGGCATTTACCAGATTAATGTTTTAGATGAACCATTCATGCCAACAAATATTGTGGCTGAAAAGTTTAAATAGGCTGAATTTTTTAATGCATTATTGACATGACTTTATAATGTATTATTTAAGATGTTGGGGTTTTTTAAATTGTACTTTAGATGAAGGTTTAGGGAACAAACTAGTTTCTCATCAAACAGTTAGTACAGACATTGTTCCATGACATTGGTTAACAACACCACAACAGGTCAAAACTACCCCTTCTCAAACCTGTGTTCCCTATTGCCAGCTTTCCTGTTCCCTCCTGCCCATCAATCCCTGGCCCAGGATTGGTGTGCCTCTTTAGTCTTGTTTTGTTCCATAGGCCTGTTCAATCTTTGGCTGAAGGGTGAACCTCAGTAGTGACCTCATTACTAAGCTGAAAGGGTGTCAAGGGGCCATACTTTCAGGGTTTCTCCAGTCTCTGTCAGGCAAGCAAATCTGGTCTTTCTTTTTGAATTAGAATTTTGTTCTACATTTTTCTCCAGCTCTGTCCGGGACCCTCTACTGTGATCCCTGTCAGAGCAATCAGTGGTGGTAGCTGGGCACCATCTCATTGTTTTGGACTCAGTCTGGTGGAGGCCGTGGTAGATATCTATTAGTCCTTAAAGATGTTGGTTTTTTGCATTTGAGAGAAGTTGATAATTGCAGGCTTATGGGGTGTCTTTTAATTCTTTTGTAGGTTTATTCATCTGTGGATTAAGATATTTAGTAGAATGTAATAAGTACCAATTTAAAAGTAAGAAAAAATAACTTAATAATAAAGTAAAACTCTTATTATAAGCATAACACAAATGAAAATTTAAATTCTTTTGTTTTGGAAGAATTTAGTGGTATAAAATTTTATATTGTCCTTTGCTTTTAGGTTGTGAATAGCGTTTAAGGTATGAGAGAGATATATAAATTTAGATGATGAAATTGCCAACATTGGCTGAACTGTTTGTCTCATTTGATGGATGAAATCCCCTTCTTGTTAATATTTGTGTATATGAAATCAACTGTTGGTTTTTAAGACCTAATTTAGGAACGAGTTGTGAAATTCTACAGTAAAACCAGGTGTCAAAATCTACAGTAAAACCAGAAATCTCAATCTCAATCCTGTATTTGCTGCTGATCCAGACATTTAAGGGAGCCAGCAGGAATAGGAAGGAGCCTTGGTGGGGCAACAGATAAATGCTTAGCTGCTAGCTGAAAGGTTGGTGGATAGAACCCACCCAATGACTCCACGGGAGAAAGACCTGGCGACATACTTGCATAAAGATTATAGCCTACAAAACACTGTGGGACAGTTCTACTCTGTCCCATGGGCTCATTATGAGTTGAAATTAACTCCACAGTACCTAACAACAACAACAGCAGGAACAGGAGTCTATTTCAGCTTCCAAAGTATATGATGTGTTTCTACATCTATTGGCAGGAATTTGAAGTGCTGCCATGCTTTCCATACCAAAAGCCTTTGCTCTTTTACAGTTCCAGGCAGCCAGGACCACTTTGACAACAACAACAACAAAAAAACAAAAACCAGTGGATATGTCTTTGGCAGAAAATCCCTAACCAAGGATCAAGTGTGATTCCATTCAAACTGCATTAGGAAAGTTATAAAAAAGTAGTTAATTTTATTTGATAATGTCCAGGTATGTGAGTCACAGAGATGGGATGACCTTTTCAGGTTTCTTTTAGCTATGAAGAAATAAAATGTTTCTACATAAACTTTTTCTTTGATTCCACCTGAAATTTTTAGTTGGGGTTATCTAAGGGTCCTTTGTCTCCAATGGGGACATTTTGTAGTGAAGGACATTGAAACTGCTGAGGCAAAATACCCTAGGAAATCTAATGCAAAAGATAAATGTGGTGCATTTAAGTAAGGCCAAGAAAAACCATTGCTGTTGATTAGATTCCAACTCATAGCTACTCTAAAGGGCAGAGTAGAATTGTCCCATAGGGTTCCAAGGCTGGAAATCTTTACTGATCAGGATACCACATCCTTCTCTCTACAGAGCATCTGGGGGGTTCAAACCACCAACCTTTTGGTTAGTAGTGGAGCACTTAACCACTGTGGCACCAGGGCTCCCTTGTTAGCAAAAAAAAAAAAAAAAAACTACTGCCATCGAGTTGATTCTGATTTATAGCGACCCTATAGGACAAAGAAGAACTGCCCCGTAAGGTTTCCAAGGAGTGGCTGGTTGATTTGCACTGCTGATTTTTTGGTTAGCTGCCGTAGCTCTTAACCACTGTGCCACCAAACAAAAAAACCAAACCCATTGCCCTAGAGTTGATTCCTACTCGTAGTATACTTACAGGACAAAATAGAACTTCACCATAGGGTTTCCAAGCAGTGGCTGGTGGATTCAAACTGCCGACCTTTTGGTTAGCAGCTGAACTCTTAACTACTGTGCAACCAGGCCTCCATTATGCTACCAATGGTGCTTAATTAATTACATTTTTAGTTTCATATGAACTCTCAGCAAGAATATTTTAAGAGGGAAAAGCAGCTGTATGTTCTTTTATTGCTATAATTAAAGAATTCTTATTTCCATACGTTTTCTGGCATCTATGTGTATTATCTGATCCTTTGCAGAGAATGTAACTATAGAATGTGGGATATGGAGGAATTGTTTTTTGTTTTTTTTTATTTGGCCTGGATCTTCATAGTATACAGACAGCCTACTTCTGTCAGTTCTGATAAAGAATATAACGTAACAATCAGTGTAAACTTTACCAGGATATACAGTCACTTGCATGATAGAAGGAAGGTGCCCTGGTGGCACAGTAGTTTAGCACTTAGATGCTAACTGAAAGGTCGGTGATTCTCCATAGAAGAAAGATGTGGCAATCTCTTTCTATGAAGATAGGGCAATTCTGCTCTGTCCTACAGGGTCACTGTGAGTTGAAATCGACTCAATGACTACAGGTTTAGGTTTTCGTTTTGGCGTGATGGAGCTTCTTTCCATTACATTTCCTCTCATTCGGTATACTCTGGTCAGTTCCTAAGGACATCTAAATCTAAGCTCTTTCTAAGTTTAGCCTTTGCACTTTTTCCTCTGCCTCAAATATTTTCACACCAGACCCTCACAGGGCTGTCTTCTTGATATTCAGTTCTTAACTCAAATGGTACCTCTCCAAGAAGTCTTCAAGATATCTAAAGAAATCCTCCACCTTTTTCATCACTGTTCACCTCATTACTCCATTTCTCCAAATCACTTATCACTATTTGTATTATAATGCACATGTATTTAGGAGAATTTTGTCTTGTAATTGAGATACTACATCAAGTGATTAGAACAGAGCACTATGTTTATTTCACAGTCAATCAATAAATGTTACACCAATTGAAGAGTTACCTAGCTACATGTACACAAGATTACAGATAATATCTTGTCTATTTAATTTCAGGCATCTATATTTGTATCCCCCCATGCGTCTGTCAGTTTGTTGTACTGTGGGGGCTTGTGTGTTTCTGTGACTATGGAAGCAGCGCCATGTGTATTAAAATACCAGCAAGGTCACCCATGGCTGACAGCTTCAGCTGAGCTTCCAGACTAGGAAGAAGAAACTGGCGGTCTACTTCTGAAAGGAGTTAGCCAGTGAAAACCTTATGAATAGCAGTGGACCATTGATGTCGCACCAAAAGATGAGCCTTTCAGGTTGGAAGGCACTCAAAAGTCAACTAGGGAAGAGTTGCCTCCTAAAAGTAGAGTCGACCTTAATGACATGGATGTAATCAAGGTTTCGGGACCTTAATTCATGGATGTGGCACAACTTAAAATGAGAAGAAACAGCTCCAAACATGATTAATAATTAGAACGTGGAATGTACAATGTATGAATCTAGGAAAATTGACAAAAATGAAATGGAACGGATAAACATCGATATCCCAGGCATTAATGAGCTGAAATGGACTGGTAATGGCCATTTTCAGTTAGACGATCATATAGTCTACTATGCCAGGAATGACAAATTAAAGGGAAATGGTGTTGCATTTATTGCCAAAAAGAACATTTCAAGATCTATCCTGAAATACAAAGCTGTCAGGGATAGGATAATATCTGTAAGCCTACAAGGAAGACCAGTTAATGCGACTATTATTCAAATTTACCCACCAACCACTAAGGCCAAAGATAAAGAAACTGAAGATTTTTATCAACTTCTGCAGTCTGAATTTGATGGAAAGTGCAATCAGGATGCATTGAAAATTTTTGGCTATTGAAATGTGAAAGTTGCAAACAACAAAGAAGGATTGGTAGTTGGAAAACACGGCCTTGGTGATAAAAATGATGCCAGAGACAACATGATAGAGTTTTGCCAGACCAACTACTTCTTCATTGCAAAAACAGTTTTTCAACAACATAAATGGCAATAATACATGTGAACCTGCTCAGATGGAATACACAGGAATCAAATCAACTACATCTATGGAAAGAGACAATGGAAAAGCTCAATATCATCAGTCAGAACAAGGCCAGGGGCCAACTGTGGAACAGACCATCAATTGCTCCTATGCAAGTTCATGTCGAAGCTGAAGAGCATTAGAACAAGTCCACAAGAGCCAAAGTACAACCTTGAGTATATCCCATTTGAATTTAGAGACTATCTCAAGAGTAGATTTGATGCATTGAATACTAATGGCCAGATGAGCTGTGGAATGACATCAAGGACATCATACCTGAAGAAGGCAAGAGGTCATTAACAATTTGACACATTGAATACTAAAGACCAGAGGAGTTGTGGAATGACATCAAGGACATCACAAATGAAGAAAGCAAGAGGTCATTAAAAAGACAGGAAGGAAAGAAAAGAACAAAAAGGATGTCAGAAGAGACTCTGAAAAAGCAAACAGAAGAAATGATGAAGTAAAAGAGCTGAACAGAAGATTTCAAAGGGCAGCTAGAGAAGATAAAGTATTATAATGACATGTGCAAAGAGCTGGAGATAAAAAACCAAAAGGGAAGAACACACTCAGCATTTCTCAAGCTGAAAGAACTGAAGAAAAAATTCAAGCCTTCAGTTGCAACAGTGAAGGACTCTATGGGGAAAATATTAAACAATGCACAAAGCTTCAAAAGAAGTTGGAAGGAATGCACAGAGTCACTACATCAAAACGAATTTGTCAGTGTGCTACCGTTTCATGAGGTAGCATATGATCAGGAACCAATGGTATTGATGGAAGAGGTCCAAGCTTCACTGAAGTCACTGGTGAAAAACAAGGCTCCAGGAATTGACAGAATATCAATTGAGATGTTTCAACAAATAAATGCAGTGCTGGAAGTGCTCACTTGTCTACGTGAAGAGATTTGGAAGACAACTACCTGGCCAGCTGACTGAAACAGATCCATATTTATGCCTATTACAAAAAAAGATGATCCAACCAAATGTGGGAATTATGGAAAAATATCATTAATATCACACACAAGTAAAATTTTCCTGATGATCATTCAAAAGCTGTTGGCAGCAGTACATTGACAGGGAACTGCCAGAAATTCAAGCCAGATTAGGAAGAGGACATGGAATGAGGAATATCATTGCTGAAGTCAGATGGATCTTGGCTGAAAGTAGAGAATACCAGAAAGATATTAATCTGTGTTTTATTGACTATGCAAAGGCATTTGACAGTGTGGATTATAACAAATTATGGATAACATTGCAAAGAATGAGAATTCCAGAGCACTTAATTATGCTCATGAGGAACCTGTACGTAGATCAAGAGACAGTCTTTAGAACAGAACAAGGGATACTGTGTGATTTAGTCAGGAAAGGTATGCATCAGTGTTGTTATCATTTCACCTTACTTATCAGTCTGTATGCTGAGCAAATAATCCAAGAAGCTGAACTATCTGGAGGAGAACTGGGCATCAGTTTTAGGGGAAGACTCATTAACAACCTGTGATATTCACATGACACAACCTTGCTTGCTGAACGTGAAGAGGACTTGAAGCACTTACTGATGAAGATCAAATACTGCAGCCTTCAGTATGGATTACATCTCAACATAAAGAAAACAAAAATCCTCACAAGTGGAACAATAAGTAACATCATGATAAACGGAGAAAAGATTGAAGTTGTCAAGAATTTCATTTTACTTGGATCCATAATCACCACCCATAAAAGCAGCAGTCAAGAAATCAAACAATGCGTTGCACTGGCAAATCTGCTGCAAAAGACCTCTTTAAAGTTTTGAAAAGCGAGAATGTCACCTTGAAGACCAAGGTGTGCCTGAGCCAAGCCATGGTGTTTTCTATCACCTATTGTGCTTGTGAAAGCTGGACAATGAATAAAGAAGACCAAAGAAGAGTTGATGCCTTTGAACTATCATGTTGGGGAAGAATATTGAGTATACCATGACTGCCAGAAGAACGAATGAATTTGTCTTGGAAGAAGTAGAGCCAGAACAGCCCTTACAAATGAGGACATGTTATCAAGAGGGACCAGCCCTGGAGAAGGACAGCATGCTTAGTAAAATAGAGAGTCAGTGAAAAAGAGGAAGACCTTCAGTGAGATGGATTGACACAGTGACTGCAACAATGGGTTCAAGCATAACAAAGATTGTAAGGATCATACGGGCCTAGGCAGTGTTTCATTTTGTTGTACATAGGGTTGCTATGAGTGAGAGTCAACTCGAAGACACCTAACAACAGCATATTTGTATCATGTGCCTTCATCTCCATCACTGTGATTGAGCTTTTCAGTAGATATGCACAGAATGATCAGTTTTGTTTTCTCTACATACATCTTCTAATGAATTTTCCCCTAAGGTATGGGTTCAAATTGTGAGTCTTCATTTGTAATTGTTGTTTAAAACAGTAGTGGGAATCTCCTTTTATTCCAAAGTTCTTTTCCATTTGTTTTAAGAGTGAATTGCACTCTTGCAAAATATGGTGTAAGAGCACATAGATTAAAATATTTTCAGATGAACAGGTTAAAAAAAATTATTTGTATAATCAAAAACATACAGGTGTCAAATGGAATGTGTTCTCTAAGGAATGTGTCCTCTAATTGGGGTTTGGCTCTTGTGAGTTTTCATTATGGTTTTATTCATTTAGTTTAATCAGTAAATAGATATTTATCGAATGCCTACTATATGCCAGGTACTTAGCCAGGAACTGGGAATGTTTGGGAGAAGAAATACACACAGTTCCTGATTGTAACAAGATCATAGATAGCAGAGGAGATAAAACTAAACATTAAGCAAAAATAAATATGTAATTACGAGTGCCTGATTCCATAAAGATTTGAACTGGCTTGACTGATATGGAGTGAGACTAAAGACAACTTAAGGAGATGAGGAAAAGGTCTCTGATGAGGTGAATTTTAATCTGAAGTTAAAAGAGTGAGAAGAAATTGGTAGGAATATGTACAGCAATAGTAATGTATGATACAAGCAGCATTTGTTACTCCAGTTTCTTATTTTCAATGTATATCACATTGAAAACCATTTTTAAAACCAACCACTGTGTATCGTAATGGTCTTTCTGCAGCCGATGTGTGTTCTTCTTATGGCTTTTCTTCAGAATCAAATGCTGAGTTAAAGGAATATTCATTTTCTAGCAATCTGTCAGAGTAAGTTGCACACTGGAAACAAGAATCAATTGTAAATCTGACAACAGTAGAATGTTCGGCTAACTTTCAAGCGCCTTTTAGAGAACTCAAGGGAGTTCTGAATGGTCTAATCATTTTTTCCAGAAGGCACCTGCGATTTTGCTAATTTGCCTCTGAGGAAGTCCATGAAGAAGGAAAGGAGAACATACGGCACTCAGTGGCTGAAGTAGGTAAACTGCTGTTTTGCACTTGTTTTCTCTTTATTTATCATTTTGCAAGAGGAGCTATAAATTGATTAGTAAAAAGGATGCTCCAAATGTTCTACTTTTTTCATGGAATCTATATTGGTCTTGAATTATATATTTGTATGTACAAAGATTTTTTGAAGACTAAAAAATCCCCCAGAAAGGAACAATAGTATTTAATATGCTAAAAGATTACAAAGGCCAAAATACCTTTATACTAAAAGACCTTACTGTTTCAGTAGGATTTTGTCATAATTGGTTAACTTTTTAGGTTGTCCTCAAATAACTATTTGTGATGATGCTCAGTACTTCTAAAGTGGAAAATGGCATTCTCAATTCTGATGATAATGTAAAGGTATATATGTGTGTGTGTGTGTAAAAGTTTTTTTCTTTTTTTAATATTTTGGGCAAGTAACCTTTTTTTTTTTAATAATTTTTATTGTGCTTTAAGTGAAAGTTTACAAATCAAGTCAGTCTGTCACATATAAGCTTATATACACCTTACTCCATACTCCCACTTACTCTCCCCCTGAGTCAGCCCTCTCCCTCCTTCCAGTCTCTCCTTTTGTGACGGTTTTGCCAGTTTCTAACCCTCTCTACCCTCCTATCTCCCCTCCATACAGGAGATGCCATCACAGTCTCAAGTGTCCACCTGATACAAGTAGCTCACTCTTCATCAGCATCTCTCTCCAACCCATTGTCCAGTCCCTTCCATGTCTGATGAGTTGTCTTCGGGAATGGTTCCTGTCCTGGGCCAACAGAAGGTTTGGGGACCATGACTGCCGGGATTCTTCTAGTCTCAGTCAGACCATTAAGTCTGGTCTTTTTATGAGAAGTTGGGGTCTGCATCCCACTGATCTCCTGCTCCCTCAGGGGTTCTCTGTTGTGGGCAAGTAACTTTCAATGATTATATTATTTGACAGAATAAACTTACTTCTGGGAATATATTTTCAACAAAATAATTTTAAAAAAGAAAAACATTACATTCATGAAGATATTCATTGCATCCTTACCTACTATAACATTTGGAAGCTGTCCAAATGTCCATCAATTAAAAAAAAAAATTCCATCAATTAAAAAATATATATGTTGTTGAATTTACTCTGTGTAATGTTTTTTTTAATGTTTTGTCAGTCATGAAATTGTGGAGAATATAAACTAAAATTGGAAAATATGTAGTTGAAAAATTAAGTGATGGGGAAGAAGAAACAATTATATAAAATTTTATTTCCCCACAAGTCACATTGTTCACTGGGTGTCCCACAGGTGCCTCAAATATAACATACATAGGACCAGATATCTACCTCAATATTGTTCTCCTTTCCATGTTGAACTTTATTACTGTAAATACTACAATGAGAAGCTAGAACGCCTGGGGTTGTCTTTGATGTTTCCTTTTCTGACAAAATCTACCATCTTTATTCTCTATTCCCACAACCTACACCTGCCTGATGTGGTACTCACTGTATCATGACTTGGCACCTGAACTAGACACATTAATAGCCCAATGTTGCCTCTAGGTTCTCCTTTCTCTAACAAACGTATTCTACTAAAACACAGTTATGATCACTTCCTGCTCCGCTTAGACATATTGATGGTCCTTGGCTTTGGCTTTAGTATCTATGGAATAAAATCTCAACTCTCTTACATGAAAGAAATGGCAACAAATAAGAATTGTATATTTTCCTGCCAGATGTCCACTGAAGACATTTTACTGTTGTCAAGACAGTTTGTGATCTTCGGTAACAAGAAGGAAGACTTTATCAAACTAGAGTTAAATGAGATATTGAAAATTTTGGGTATAATTGCCCATGTAGAGATCTTGGCAGCCTAGGCCATGTAACTCTGTTTTTGAAAAAGAACTACAGAATGTTCTGTAAATATATGTGTAATGTGTAAACATATTTGAATGAGCAAAGGGAAAGGTAAAAAAGGATAAATACCAGGTTATTAACATGGGATATAATGAAAGATTGTTTTTAATTTATATATCTAATCATTGAACATAATTCAGAAATGGTTGCAGCAGAATTTCAAGCCAGATTCATTACATGACCTGAAACAAGGGATGTCATTGCTGATGTCAGATGGATCCTGGTTGAGAGCAGAGAATACCAGAAAGATGTTTACCTGTGTTTTATTGACATGCAAAGGCACTCGGCTGTGTGGTTCATAACAAATTATGGGTAACTTTGAGAAGAATGGGAATTCCAGAACACTTAATTGTGCTCATAAGGAACCTGTACATAGACCAACAGGCAGTTATTAGAACAGAACAAGGGGATATTGTGTGACTGAAAATCAGGAATGGTGTGCATCAGGGTTGTATCCTTTCAACATACTTATTCAATCTGTATGCTGAGCAAATAATCAGAGAAGCTAGACTATATGAAGAAGAATAGGACATCAGGATTGGAGGAAGATTCATGAACAACCTTTGATATGCAGGTGACACAACCTTGCTTGCTGACAGCAAAGTGGAGTTGAAGCAGTTACCGATGAAGATCAAAGGTGACAACCTTCAGTACAGATTACATCATAACATAAAGAAAACAAAAATTCTCACAACCAGACCAATAAGCAACATCATAAAAATGGAAAAATATTGAAATTGTCAAGGATTTCATTTTACCTGGATCTACAATCAATGCCCAATGGATGCAGTAGTCAAGAAATCAGACAATACATTGTACTGGGCAAATCTGCTGCAAAATACCTCTTTAAAGTGTTGGAAAGCAATGATATCTCTTTGAGGACTAAGATACACCTGACCCAAGGCTTGGTATTTTCAATTGCCTCATAATCACGTGAAAGCTGGACAATGAAAAAGGAACACTAAAGAAGAATTTATGCCTTTGAATTATGGTGTTGGTGAAGAATATTGAATTATATTTTCAAGGACTGCCAAAAGAACGAACAAATCTGTCTCAAAAGAAAAAAAAAAAAAAAAAACCATTGCCATTGAGTTGGTTCTAATAGGAATCCTATAGGACAGGGTAGAACTGCCCCATATGGTTTCCAAGGAGTGGCTGGTGGATTTGAACTGCCAATCTTTTGGTTAGCAGCCAAACACTTAATCACTGTGCCACCAGGGCTACTTCTTGGAAGAAGGACAGCAATAATGTTCCCTGGAAGCAAAGATGGTAAGATTTCATCTCACGAATTTTGGCCATGTTATCAGGAAGGACCAGTTCCTGGAGAAGTCCTTGGCAAACTAGAAGGGCAGCAAAAAGGAGGAAGACCCTCAAGGAGATGAACTGACACAGGGGCTGCAATGATGGACTCAAGCATCGCAACACTTTTGAGGATGGCACAGGACTGGCCAGTGTTCTGTTCTGTTCTGTTCTATTGTACATAGGGTCACTATGAGTTGGAACTGACTCAACAACAACCTTTGATATGTAGCATTTTATTATCATTACTATTATTAAAGTTTAATATCAAAATGATTTTAAGAAATTGGCTTAGAGTACAAGGAAAAATAAAACATTGGTGATAATTCTGTGATTTTGTTTGAAGTCAAGTGGCAGTAGAAATTTTTATTTACATTAGATTTCCCAGTCCAATTCTGAAGGACAGAAAAGAACACAAGGATTTAGGTCGTAAACTCTGTACAGAATAGAAAATGAACATTTGTCTGGACTATAATTTCAATTAGTGTCATTTTTTTTCCTCCAAAACCTAGTAAAACAATTAGTCAGAAGGTTAATAACTTTTTAAAAAATTCTAATTGTTTGCAATTTATCTGTGGCCCATATTAAAGAGAGAATAATTTCAACTAGGTTGTATTTCCTTATCCCTGAACATAAGTGACAAAGCCTTGAGCATTTTTGCCTGCTCAGCATTAGGCAGAGGGAGCTGAATGTAAAAGACTGTGAATTAAGGCAAACAAGATAATCACAGTAACCTTCAGTCCTCCTTGAGAGTGACAAAAAGAGTAAAAGATTCTTTCGGCTAAACCTAAACTCATATAAACAGGATTCAGACATCCGCTCCGAGGGAGGCTACAAGCAAGAATTGATTGGCTGCACAGTTATCATTTGAATCTGCATAAGGATTAGAATGTTTAATCAATAAGTATTGAAGAAGTAATTCCTACATGGTCTGCTAAAGGAGAAATATGTTGCTTGCATATGCTTTTAGAAAGGTTAAGTATTGTCTTTCTCAATCACTTTCAAGAACAACTAAATTTTTAATTAACAGAATCCTACTTTATTTGGCAAGAATTTCAAGTATCCATTTAGGAAAATTGCTCCATTTACCAGTTATTGCTGGGTCTGTTTGGCAAGTGTCATAGAACAAAGAAGCAGAAAGTAATATTGCTTTCAAAAAGACGGATCATTCAACTTTTCTTCATATACTTACTGTGTAACTTTACTTTCACTTCAATGTTTTTTGCTCTTTTGATGGCCTGAAATATATAGTATATGGTGTTGAGTATAAAATGCATAATTAATTTGAAATAAGTTTTCATTATGATTCTCATTGCATGGTTGGTATGATTCTGTGTTTTTCTCCAGGTCTGCACATTATATTGTGGCTTTTTTCTTCAACCCCTTGATGTTTTTAATAAGACTAATGGGAATAAGCTAAAAGATGAAATTAATAAGCAGAGAATACTGTTACAGAGCTGGAAAAATGTAAAACTTAAAATTGGGGACTCCATAGTAGATCATTTATCAAATTAAATTATTGGTCATCTAAAAAATGCTTCCCAATTAACAACCACAGATATATAATTTCTTTTGTCTTTCTCCTCTGTTGTTGTTTTTGTAAGTTGCCATCCAGTTGACTCCACCTCTCGATGCCTTATGTATAACAGAAAGAAATGTTTCCCGGTCCTGTGCCATCTTCACGATTATTGGTATGTATATTGTTATTGTGTCAATCCAACTCATTGAGGGTTTCCCTCGTTCTCACCAAACCCTCTGTTTACCAAACATAATGTCTTTTTCTATCGAATGCTTTTTCCTTATGAAGTGTTCAAAGAAAGTGAGCCGAAGTCTTGCCGCCCTTGCTTCTAAGGAGCATTCTGATTGTATTTCTTCTAAGACTGATTTGTTCATTCTTCTGGCAGTCCATGGACTATTCAATATTTTTTGCCAACACCACTATTTGAATACATCAATTTTTCTTCTGTCTTCCTTTTTCATTGTCCAGCTTCTGTATGCATATGACGCGATCTTTTTCTTCCACCCTCTGTATTCTACCATTTGAATCAGAGATTTTGCCTCCTCATGGAAGACTTTCTAGTTAGTATTCAACATTCCCAAGTAGGCTAAATTGTTCTCCTGTTGTCTCCCATAGTATCCTCTGTGCACTTTTGCCAGACTGGTCAACATGTGTTGATATATGGTGATGTTGGTCTACTTGCTGTTTTCTTGGGAGAAAGGCTAATTAATTTTTCTAATGGCATTTATGAAATATTTATGAAGATCCAATTAGACAATTAAACACAGTTTATTTACCACGTATTTACCCCTTTCATTGCTCTTCATTATCTTTCATATTTCTGGTGTCATTTCCCTTTCCTTTACTGCGATGTGTCTTCAGTGTGTGTTTAGCTGGCAGCACATTTTCTCAGTTTTTGTTTGCATTGATATTTATTCAATTTGTTTTCACTTTTAATATTTTGCTGGGTATAGAAGGTGAGATTGGTAGGTTTCTTGTTGTTGCTGGTTTTCCCCAACCACATTAAAAATATCCATCTATTATCTTCTGGCTGTATTCATTTCTCCTACAAATTCAGCTTCCAGAGACCCTGCTGCCTGTTTTCTGTAATGTGTCTTGTTTCTCAGATTTCTTTTAAGACTTTTATTCTTTCTCTTTGGTCTCCTTCGTAATTTTTCCTATGGGATAGCTAGGTGATTTTCTTTGTATTTATCCCGCTTAGTGTTCTCAGAGCTTCTTATATCTGTAGATGGGTGTCTTTCATTGGCTATGGAATTTTGGAAACATTATCCCTTCAAATATTACTTTTGCCCCATTCTTTGTCTTCCCTTCTGGGATTAGAATTGTAGTTATGGTTGATCTATTCATTGTAGCTTCTATCTCACAGTCTTTGTAGCCTATTTTTTCTTTTTGTGCTTATATCTACATAATAGTCTCTGAACTTAAATAATCCAACTAAATAGTCCTCTTTTCAAAATTGTGCTATTTATTTAGTTCTTAATATCAATTATTATATTTTTATAGCTTTATAATTTCCATTTTTTATTTATTCCCATTATCTGATGAAATTTCCCACCTTATTGTATACTTTCTAAGCCATATGAATTACGGTTATTTCAAGTTCATGACTGATAATGCCAATATTTTTGTCATCTATGGTTCTTTTCTATTATATATCCTTAGGGTTTTATTTCCTGCTACGTCTGTCAACTTTTGCTTGAAAGTCAGACATTTTATATCAAAAGTTAGTGAGACTCTGGATGATGTCATTATCTTATGGAGAGGATTTACCCAGTCCTCTAGCACGAAGCAATCAGGGATTGAACTGACACTAGGCTGGGTTAAAGTTTTTCCAAAACTTGGCCTTCCTCTGATTTACTCACACTTAGTGTATAGTCCTTCGAGAGTGACCTCAGTTCTGAGTTAAAAGGGTGTCTAGGGGCCATAATATTGGGGTTTCTTCAGTCTCTGTCAGACCAGTAAGTCTGGTCTTTTTTTTTTTTTGCAAATTTGAATTTTGTTCTACATTTTTCTCCCACTCTGTGCAGGATCCTCTATTGTGATCCCTGTCAGAGCTGTCAGTGGTGGTAGCTGGCCACTAACCAGTTGCTCTGGGCTCAGGGTGGTAGAGGCTTTGGTACTTTTGGTCCATTAGTCCTTTGGACTAACATTTCCCATGTGTCTTTGATTTTCTTCATTCTCCTTTGCTCCAGATGGGATGGGATGTATCTTAGATGGCTGCTCAAGAGTTTTTAAGACCCCAGGTACTACTCACCAAAGTCGAATGTAGAACATTTTCTTTATGAACTATTATATCAATTGACCCAGCCTAGATGTCCCCTGAGACCATGGCTCCCAGCCCTCAGCCCAGTGAGTTCGTCCCTTGGGGTGTTTGGATGTGTCCATGCAGTTTCTATGACTTTGCCTTGGTCACATTGTGCTGACTTCTCCTATAATGTGTACTGTCATTTTCTTCACCAAAGCTACCTCTTATCTACTATTTAATTAATGATTTTCCCTCCCCATCCCTTCCCTCTCTTATAACCATCAAAGATTGTTTCTTTCTATGTGTAAACTTTTTCTTGGGTTTTTATAATAGTCTTCTCACACAGTATTTGTCCTTTTGTGATTGACTTATTTCACTCAGCATAATGCCCTCCAGATTCATTCATATTGTCAGATGTTTCATGGATTCATCATTGTTCTTTATCATTGCATAATATTCCATTGTGTGTATGCACCAAAATTTGTTTATCCATTCATCTGTTTATGGTCACTTAGGTTCTTTCTGTTGTTTTGCTATTGTGAATAATGCTACAATGAACACAGGTGTGAATATGTCTATTCCTGTGACTGTTCTTATTTCTCTAGGATATATTCCTAGGAGTGCGATTACTGGGTCATATGGTATTTCTATTTCTAGATTTTTAGGGAAGTGCCATATCGTTTTCCATAGGCTTGGGCCATTTTACATTTCTACCAGCAGTGTATAAGAGATCCAATCTCCATGTAACCTCTCCAACATTTGTTATTTTCTGGTTTTTTTGATTCATGCCAGTAATGTTGGGATGAGATGGTATCTAATTGTAGTTTTGATATGCATTTCTCTAACATTAAATTATTGGAAGCATTTCCTCATGTGTTTGTTAGCTGCCTGAGTATTTTTGGTGAAGTATGAGTTCCTATCCTTTGCCCACTTTTTAATTGGATTATTTGTGTTTTTATTGTTAGAGATTAGACCCTTTTCAGATACGTCATAGCCAAAAATTTTTTCCCAGTCTGTAGGGTCTCTCTTTACTCTTTTGGTGAAGTCTTTTGATGAGCACAAGTGCTAATTTTTAGGAGATCCCAGTTATCTAATTTATCTTCTGGTGTTTATGCCTTGTTAGTTATTGTTTGTATCCTATTTATACCATGTATTATGGCCCCTAGCATTGTCTGTATTTTTTCTTCCATGATCTTTACAGTTTAGGTTTCACATTTACGTGTTTGATCCATTTTGAATTAGTTTTTGTGTATAGCGTGAGGTATGGGTAGCTTCATTTTTACAATGGACGTTCAGTTTTGCAGGCACCTTTTGATAAAGAGACTATCTTCTCCACGTTTAATAGACTTTGGGCCTTTGTCAAAGATCAGTTGACCATAGGTGGATGCATTTACATCTGGGTTCTCAATTCCGTTCATTGGTCTGTGCATCTGTCATTGTATCAGCACCAGGGTGTTTTGACTACCGTGGCTGTACAGTAGGTTCAGAGATCAGGTAGTATGAGGGCCTCCTGCTTTGTTCTTCTTCTTCAGTAATGTTTTACTTATCTGAGGCCCCTTTCCTTTCCGTATAAAGTTAATGATTAGCTTTTCGGCCTCATTAAAGGATGCTGTTGGTATTTGGATCAGGATTGCATTATATCTGTAGATTGCTTTGAGTAGGGTTGATGTTTTTACAACATCGATTCTTCCTACTCATGAATAAGATATGTTTTTCCACTTATGTTGTTTTGGTAATTTCTGATGCATTTAAATACGTTTTTTAAATTTTATATGGCTTTTTCTTTTTTTTGTGGGAATGTTAGTTAGCTACAAACTGTTCCATTCTAGCCAGACCAGAAGTCTATATTCTGCCTTATTATTAACAGCAAATTGAACCATTTCCACTTTTTGGATTATTTTGCCAGTCTTTTTTGTTTGTAAGATGATCTGTAGTTTTGTTTAAGAAATTAATAAACTGAATTTTTCTTTATTCATCAATCTCCTATGCGTTTAGGTAACTGGAATCAGTCCGCTTTTTGGTGCACTGGCCTGCAAAACTGAGCAGTTTACCTGTGAGGCTCTGTCTGGGCACGGCCTTTGTAAGCAACTCTCTTTAGCCTAGCTACAGTGACATCAGTCATCAACTCTTTGTGTTGTAGCTTTGAATTGTGTTGTTTATCAGTTGTGATTACTTATTTTCAATAAATTTTCTGATTAAAACATTTGTCCATAATGCATTTTAATAAGTTTACTTCAAATATATATAAAAATATATATGTATATTTTATATATATATATAGGTATTTGATTATTTTTTTAATAATTTTTATTGAGCTTTAAGTGAACGTTTACAAATCAAGTCAGCCTGTCACATATAAGCTTATATACACCTTACTCCATACTCCCACTTACTCTCCCACTAATGAGTCAGCCCTTCCAGTCTCTCCTTTCGTGACAATTTTGCCAGTTTCTAACTCTCTCTACCCTCCCATCTCCCCTCCAGACAGGAGATGCCAACACAGCCTCAAGTGTCCACCTGATACAAGTAGCTCACTCTTCATCAGCATCTCTTTCCTACCCACTGTCCAGTCCCTTCCATGTCTGATGAGTTGTCTTCGGGAATGGTTCCTGTCCTGGGCCAACAGAAGGTTTGGGGACCATGACCGCCAGGATTCTTCTAGTCTCACTCAGACCATTAAGTCTGGTCTTTTTATGAGAATTGGGGGTCTGTATCCCACTGATCTCCTGCTCCCTCAGGGGTTCTCTGTTGTGCTCCCTGTCAGGGCAGTCATGGGTGGTGGCCTGGCACCATCTAGTTCTTCTGGTCTCAGGATGATGTAAGTCTCTGGTTCCTGTGGCTTTTTCTGTCTCTTGGGCTCAAAGTTATCGTGTGACCTAGGTGTTCTTCATTCTCCTTTGATCCAGGTGGGTTGGGACCAATTGATGCATCTTAGATGGCCGCTTGTTAGCATTTAAGACCCCAGACGCCACATTTCAAAGTGGGATGCAGAATGTTTTCATAATGGAATTATTTTGCCAGTTGACTTAGAAGTCCCCTTAAGCCGTAGTCCCCAAACCCACGCCTTGCTCCGCTGACCTTTGAAGCATTCAGTTTATCCCGGAAACTTCTTTGCTTTTGGTCCAGTCCAGTTGAGCTGACCTTCCGTGTATTGAGTATTGTCCTTCCCTTCACCTAAAGTAGTTCTTAAAAAAAAAAAAAGTAGTTCTTATCTACTAACTAATCAGTAAATAACCTTTTAGCACCCACCCTCCCTCCCTTCCCCCTCCCCGTAACCACAAAAGTATGTGTTCTTCTCAGTTTATACTATTTCTCAAGATCTTATAATAGTGGTCTTATACAATATTTGTCCTTTTGCCTCTGACTAATTTCACTCCGTGTAATGCCTTCCAGGTTCCTCCATGTTATGAAATGTTTCAGAGATTCGTCACTGTTCTTTATCGATGCGTAGTATTCCATTGTGTGAATATACCACAATTTATTTACCCATTCAGCCGTTGATGGACACCTTGGTTGCTTCCAGCTTTTTGCTATCTTAAACAGAGCTGCAATAAACATGGGTGTGCATATATCTATTTGTGTGAAGGCTTTTATTTCTCTAGGGTATATTCTGAGGAGTGGGATTTCTGGGTTGTATGGTAGTTCTATGTCTAACTTTTTGAGAAAATGCCAGATAGATTTCCAAAGTGGTTGTACCATTATACATTCCCACCAGCAGTGTATGAGAGTTCCAATCTCTCTGCAGCCTCTCCAGTATTTATTATTTTGTGTTTTTTGGATTAATGCCAGCCTGGTTGGAGTGAGATGGAATCTCATCGTAGTTTTAATTTGCATTTCTCTAATGGCTAATGATCAAGAGTATTTTCTCATGTATCTGTTAGCTGTCTGAATATCTTCTTTAGCGAAGTGCGTGTTCATATCCTTTGCCCACTTCTTGAATGGGTTGTTTGTCTTTTTGTGGTTGAGTTTTAACAGAATCATATAGATTTTAGAGATCAAGCGCTGGTCGAAGATGTCATAGCTGAAAATTCTTTCCCAGTCTGTAGGTGGTCTTCTTACTCTTTTGGTGAAGTCTTTAGATGAGCATAGGTGTTTGATTTTTAGGAGCTCCCAGTTATCGGGTTTCTCTTCATCATTTTTGCTAATGTTTTGTATTCTGTTTATGCCTTGTATTAGGGCTCCTAAGGTTGTCCCTATTTTTTCTTCCATGATCTTTATCGTTTTAGTCTTTATGTTTAGGTCTTTGATCCACTTGGAGTTAGTTTTTGTGCATGGTGTGAGGTATGGGTCCTGTTTCATTTTTTTTGCAAATGGATATCAGGTTATGCCAGCACCATTTCTTAGAAAGACTATCTTTTCCCCAATTAACTGACACTGGGCCTCTGTCAAATATCAGCTGCTCATATATGGATGGATTTATATCTGGGTTCTCAATTCTGTTCCATTGGTCTATGTGCCTGTTGTTGTACCAGTACCAGGCTGTTTTGATGACTGTGGCTGTATAATAGGTTCTAAAATCAGGTAGAGTGAGGCCTCCCACTTTCTTCTTCTTTTTCAGTAATGCTTTACTTATCCGAGGCTTCTTCCCCTTCCATATGAAGTTGGTGATTTGTTTCTCCAACACATTAAAAAATGTCATTGGAATTTGGATCAGAAGTGCATTGTATGTATAGATGGCTTTTGGTAGAATAGACATTTTTACTATGTTAAGTCTTCCTATCCATGAGCAAGTTATGTTTTTCCACTTAAGTAGGTCCTTTTTAGTTTCTTGTAGTAGTACTTTGTAGTTTTCTTTATATAGGTCTTTTGCATCTTTGGTAAGATTTCTTCCTAAGTATTTTATCTTCTTGGGGGCTACTGTGAATGGTATTGATTTGGTGATTTCCTCTTCGATGTTCTTTTTGTTGATGTAGAGGAATCCAAGTGATTTTTGTATGTTTATCTTGTACCTGAGACTCTGCGAAACTCTTCTATTAGTTTCAGTAGTTTTCTGGTGGATTCCTTAGGGTTTTCTGTGTATAAGATCATGTCATCTACAAATGGAGATAATTTTACTTCTTCCTTGCCAATCCGGGTGCCCTTTATTTCTTTGTCTAGCCTAATTGCTCAGGCTAGGACCTCTAGCACAATGTTGAATAAGAGCGGTGATAAAGGGCATCCTTGTCTGGTTCCCATTCTCAAGAGAAATGCTTTCAGGCTCTCTCCATTTAGAGTGAGGTTGGCTGTTGGCTTTGTATAGATGCCCTTTATTTTGTTGAGGAATTTTCCTTCAATTCCTATTTTGGTGAGAGTTTTTATCATAAATGGGTGTTGGACTTTGTCAAATGCCTTTTCTGCATCAATTGATAAGATCATGTGGTTTTTGTCTTTTGTTTTATTTATGTGATAAAAAAAAAACTAAAAAAAACTGGTGGATTACATTAATGGTTTTTCTAATATTAAACCAGCCTTGCATAAAAAAAAAACTAGTTGCGTACCTGGTATAAATCCCACTTGGTCATGGTGGATTATTTTTTTTGATATGTTGTTGAATTGTATTGGCTAGAATTTCGTTGAGGATTTTTGCCTCTATGTTCATGAGGGATATAGGTCTGTAATTTTCTTTTTTTTGTGATGTCTTTACCTGGTTTTGGTATCAGGGATATGGTGGCTTCATAAAATGAGTTAGGCAGTATTCCGTCATTTTCTATGCTTTGAAATACCTTTAGTAGTAGTGGTGTTATCTCTTCTCTGAAAGTTTGGTAGAACTCTGCAGTAAAGCCATCCGGGCCAGGGCTTTTTTTTGTTGGGAGTTTTTGGATTACCGTTTCAATCTCTTTTTTTGTTATGGGTCTATTTAGTTGTTCTACTTCTGATTGTGTTAGTTTAGGTAGGTAGTGTTTATCCAGGAATTCATCCATTTCTTCTAGGTTTGCAAATTTGTTAGAGTACAATTTTTCGTAATAATCTGATATGATTCTTTTAATTTCAGTTGGGTCTGTTGTGATGTGGCCCATCTCGTTTCTTATTCGGGTTGTTTGTTTCCTTTCCCGTATTTCTTTAGTCAGTCTGGCCAATGGTTTATCAATTTTGTTAATTTTTTCACAGAACCAGCTTTTGGCTTTGTTAATTCTTTCAATTTTCTTTTCTGTTCTCTAATTCATTCATTTAGTTCAGCTCTAATTTTTAGTATTTGTTTTCTTCTGGTGCCTGATGGATTCTTTTGTTGCTCACTTTCTATTTGTTCAAGTTGTAGGGACAGTTCTCTGATTTTGGCTCTTCTTTTTGTATGTGTACATTTATCGATGTAAATTGGCCTCTGAGCACTGCTTTTGCTGTGTCCCAGAGGTTTTGATAAGAAGTATTTTCATTCTCCTTGCATTCTATGAATTTCTTTATTCACTCCTTAATGTCTTCTATAACCCAGTCTTTTTTCAGGAGGGTATTGTTCAGTTTCCAAGTATTTGATTTCTTTTCCCTCATTTTTCTGTTATTGATTTCCACTTTTATGGCCTTGTGGTCTGAGAAGATGCTTTGTAATATTTCGATGTTTTGGATTCTGCAAAGGTTTGTTTTATGACCTAATATGTGGTCTATTCTAGAGAATGTTCCATGTGCACTAGAAAAAAAAAAGTATACTTTGCAGCAGCTGGGTGGAGAGTTCTGTATAAGTCAATGAGGTCAAGTTGGTTGATTGTAGTAATTAGGTCTTCTGTGTCTTTATTGAGCTTCTTACTGGATGTCCTGTCCTTCTCCAAAAGTGGTATATTGAAGTCTCCTAGTATAATCGTGGAGGTGTCTATCTCACTTTTCAGTTTTGTTAAAGTTTGTTTTATGTATCTTGCAGCCCTGTCAATGGGTGCATAAATATTTAATATGGTTATATCTTCCTGGTCAATTGTCCCTTTTATCATTATGTAGTGTCCTTCTTTATCCTTTGTGGTGGATTTAACTTTAAAGTCTATTTTGTCAGAAATTAATATTGCTACTCCTGCTCTTTTTTTCGTATTGTTTGCTTGATATATTTTTTTCCACCTTTTGAGTTTTAGTTTGTTTGTGTCTCTAAGTCTAAGGTGTGTCTCTTGTAGGCAGCATATAGACGGATCATGTTTCTTTATCCAGTCTGAGACTCTCTGTCTCTTTATTGGTGCGTTTAGTCCATTTACATTCAGCATAACTATCGATAAGTATGTGTTTAGTGCTGTCATTTTGATGCCTTTTTATGTGTGTTGTTGACAATTTCATTTTTCCACTTACTTTTTTGTGCTGTTTTTCTTTGTAAATTGTGTGTTCCTCATTTTCATAGTATTTGACTTTATGTTTGCTGAGTCATTATGTTTTTCTTGGTTTTTATTTTGAGTTATGGAGTTGTTATACCTCTTTGTGGTTACCTTAATATTTACCCCTATTTTTCTAAGTAAAAACCTAACTTGTATTGTCCTATATCGCCTTGTATCCCTCTCCATATGGCAGTTCTATGCCACCTGTATTTAGTCCCTCTTTTTGATTATTGTGATCTTTTACATACTGACTTCAATGATTCCCTGTTTTGAGTGTTTTGTTTTTTTTTTTTAATTAATCTTAATTTGTTTTTGTGATTTCCCTATTTTAGTTGATATCAGGATGCTCTGTTCTGTGAGCTTGTGTTGTGCTGGTATCTGATATTATTGGTTTTCTGACCAAACAATTTCCTTTAATATTTCTTGTAGCTTTGGTTTGGTTTTTGCAAATTTTCTAAGCTTGTGTTTATCTGTAAATGCCTTAATTTCACCTTCATATTTCAGAGAGAGTTTTGCTGGATATATGATCCTTGGCTGGCAGTTTTTGTCCTTCAGTGCTCTGTATATGTCATCCCATTGCCTTCTTGCCTGCATGGTTTCTGCTGAGCAGTCTGAACTTATTCTAATTGATTCTCCATTGTAGGGGACCTTTCTTTTATCCCTGGCTGCTTTTAAAATTTTCTGTTTATCTTTGGTTTTGGCGAGTTTGATGATAATATGTCTTGGTGTTTTTCTTTTTGGATCAATCTTAAATGGGGTTCGATGAGCATCTTGGAGAGATATCCTTTTGTCTGTCATGATGTCAGGGAAGTTTTCTGCCAACAGATCTTCAACTATTCTCTCTGTGTTTTCTGTTGTCCCTCCCTGTTCTGGGACTCCAATCACACTCAAGTTATTCTTCTTGATAGAGTCCCACATGATTCTTAGGGTTTCTTCATTTTTTTTTTTTTAAATTCTTTTATCTGATTTTTTTTCAGCTATATTGGTGTTAATTCCCTGGTCCTCCAGATTTCCCACTCTGCATTCTAATTGCTCGAGTCTGCTCTTCTGATGTCCTATCGCGTTGTCTAATTCTGTAATTTTACTGTTAATCTTTTGGATTTCTGAATGCTGTCTCTCTGTGGATTCTTGCAACTTATCAATTTTTCCACTATGTTCTTGAATAATCTTTTTGAGTTCTTCAACTGCTTTATCAGCGTGTCTCTTGGCTTTTTCTGTAGATTGCCTTATTTCATTTCTGAGGTCATCCCTGATGTCTTGAAGCATTCTGTAAATTAGTTTTTTATATTCTGCATCTGGCAATTCCAGGATTGTATCTTCATTTGAGAAAGATTTTGATTCTTTAGTTTGGGGAGTTGTAGAAGCAGTCATGGTCTGCTTCTTTATGTGGTTTGATATCGACTGCTGTCTCCGAGCCGTCACTAAGATATTGTAGTGATTTATTCTATATTTGCTCACTGAGTCTTATCTTGTTTTGTTATCTTTCAATATACGTAGATGGGTTACTAGATTGGGCTGTCTTGAGTGTTATAGCCCTTGACTCACTTATGTCCTATTACCAGCTGGTTTGGGCTATTACCAGATATATAAGCCTGAGTCCATTCACTATTCTTGAGTAGAATCTGATTTGGGGTCATCAAGTGTGTGGTGTAGACTGTCACCTATCCACCTCGAGAAGTAGTGGTGATAGTTGTTTGCACCAGATTCTAGTAGCAGCTGGGGTTCACACTCCGGGGGGGGGCATGAAGCTGACAGGCTTCCCCCAAGTGTCAGTAAGGTAGGTGTGTCTCTATTCCTAAAGCACCTTGGTGGGTGGGCTCTGCAGCTGTACCTTAGGCCCCCAATGCAAGTACCTCTACAGATTGGTAGGTGTCACCCTCCTTAGATCCCTAAGGCAGGAGACTAGGTGGTCTGGGGGGAGCTTCAGCCCTCAGTTCCCTGTTGTGGGTCATTGAGGGCTCTGTTGAATACACAGAGATATCAGACCTGGGAAACTTGTCTTTCCAGTAAATCCACTAAAACAATTGCAGTCAGATCCCTATCAGAAATGCCTTTGCATTATAATAGCACCATGTCCCCTGTAGGGATGAAAGCCCGAGACTGTGGATCACATATGCTTGGCTGGAGCTGGTTCTGTGTTTTTAGTCCAATTAGGGAAGGATTTTTGGTCCCTGGGTTTTTTGTAGTTGCTTCTCTCGGGCCAGGAGAATGGGTTAGGAAAAGACAAAAACAAAACGAAAGAAAGAAAAACTGCTGAGCAGTTTACTCTCCGGCTCAGGAAATTCCAATGTTAATGAAGCCGCCTGGGAAGGGGAGGGGAGGGTTCAGATAAATAGGAGAGAGTAGCACCCCGGAATATAGACAAAGTTACTTATCTTGCTTGGCATGACTATTTTATCTGAGATTCCCGAGGGGCACGTCGACTGTGTGCAAAAGCTGGCTGGGTAGAGATTGCCCCCGAGGGTCAGGCCCGCGTCCCGTGCTTGCGCTGTCTCAGAAGCTGCGGTTAGTTCCTCCGCTCCCAGTCCAAAGCCCATCACCAAGGTTCTCCAGCAGGGACACTGTACTCCCGGCTCCAAAACCAGTCGTTGCCTCCCAGTGACTTCTCGTCCTGTCAGCCGCATCGCTGCACTGCCTGTGTGCACTGGCTGGGCTTCCCCTGAGGTCAGTTCAGGGGGTTAGGGCTGCACCCCGTGTTTGCACCATCTCAGGTTGCTGTGCTCAGCTCACCTGTGCCCAGTCCAAAGCCCGGAACCAGGGTTTCCTGACTGGGACGCTGGCTCCAGGCTCCGAAAACAGTCGCTGCTTCCCCGTGGTTGTTCTTACTCAGTCACTCAGGTCAACTCTTTATATCTGTGTTTGTTGGTCAGCGTTCGTAGATTGTCATGTATTCCATCGAGTCACTTGTTTTTCCGAGTCTTTGTTGCAAGGGGGATCCTAGGTAGCGTCTACCTAGTCAGCCATCTTGGCCCTGCCTCCCAGTATTTGATTTTTTTTGTATGTAGATCTTTCACTCACATGGAGGTTATTTGGTGTGTAATGAGAGATGTGAACTTTTTTTTAAACCTAGTTTGTTACCAGTTATCCCAGCATCATTAATTTAATATTTCACGCCTCATTTGTTTGTGATGCCTCCTTTACTACTTATTACATATTAGAGGTTATGTTTTGATGATATCTACTCTTTGACATTAATCTGTTATTTCTTCATAGAAATGCTGTTTAAAGCACTTTATTTTGAATATTGGCAGAAATAATTTGCACTTGACCACAAACCTGTCAGCTGTGGATTTGAACTCACCCAGTGGATCCATAGAAGAAGGGTCTGATGATCTGCTTCCGGAAAGACTAAAGACAAGAAACCCTATGGGACAGTTCTGCTCTGTAACACACGGGGTTGCCATGAGTCTGAATTGGCTCCACAGCAACAGCTTCATTTTTACTGTATTATACACATTTGGAAGAATTGCTTGTTCCTTTTATTTTTTAGGAGTTTCTCTAATATTTTTAGAAGTATAATTTTTACTGCAGTTTGAAGTAAATCTCTCGAGTTCTTTATTTGCCTCTCTCTTAAAATATCTTTTTAGGGTTTTTCATTATAACTACATTGAATAAAACCATATATTAAATAATTCCTAGAATTGATATGTTTACAGTATCAAGTCTTCCCTTTCAGGAATGTGGTATCAATCTCGTTTATTGAACTATCTTAAAAAAAAAAAAAATTGCCATTGAGCCAATCCTGATTCATAGTGACCCTACAGGACAGAGAAGAAATGCCCCATAGGGCTTCCAAGGCTGTAATCTTTACAGAAGCAGATGGCTACATCTTTCTCTTGTGGAGTGGCTGGTGGGTTTGAACCATCACCCTTTTGGTTAGCAGCTGAGCTCATTAACCACTGTGCCACCAGGCCTCCTTGAAACTGTCTTAGATCTTAATATAGTTTAGTATTTGATTTTCTATTAGTTTACCACTTACTTATTTCTTTTTATTCCTGTGTTTTTGTTGTGTGCCGTTGAGTCAATTTCAACTCATAGCAACCCCATGTGAGAGAGTAGTACTCGCTCATAGTGTTTTCTAGGCTGCTATCTTTACAAGAGCAGATCTCTACTCCCATGGAGCTGCTGGTGGATTCAAACTGCTGACCTTTTGGTTATCAGCCAAGCGCTCAACCATTGTACCACAAGGGCTGCTTAATATGTCATATGTTTTGTTATTATTAATAATATTTCTTTGGCATTGCATTTTACAACCTGGAAAGAGATATCCTATGGAAAAGTTTTAATATATCTATATTTTAACTTCTATTTTGTTTTTAATCTTATTTTTTTAAATAAGTTAACTTAGAATTCTGTCATATGTAAATAATAGTAATTTAAAGATGTTTAATCAGGTTATGAGAAAATATTGGCAAGTTTATCTCTTCCTATTTAATAACTTCATAGTATTTTTCTGTTTCAGACATTATTTTGTGAGCCAATATGCCTCCCCAAAACTTCACCATTAAGTATAATGGCTGAACTTATTTTTTCATAAATAGTCTTTATACAATGGCAGATACCAAAATGAAACTGTTGCTGTCGAGTCGATTCCAACTCATAACGACCCTATAGGACAGAATAGAACTGTCCCATAGGGTTTCTAAGGAGCACCTGGTGGATTCAAACTGCTGACCTTTTGGTTAGCAGCCATGGCACTTAACTACTATGCCACCAGGGTTTCCATAATGGCAGATAATCTTATTAGAATTTGAAGGATGCATCTCTACAATGGCAGATGCATCCTTCAAATTCTAATCATATTTTTTTCTAAGCAATAAATATTAAATTGGATTAAGTGTTTTTGTTTTTTTAGCTGATTACATTATTATTATCATGGAACTTTATTAACTTACTTGATGTGATGATCTATATTATCAAATTTTCTAACATTTTCTTTAAGTTCTTATTTATCACATAAAAACTATATGGAAATGCTGAATTTTAAAATACACTATTAAATGTTATTTCCTAATTTTTCTTTGACTTCCACGTTTTATGCCCAAAGATATCTAGTCTACAACTTTCTTTTTAAGGCTACCATTATAGTTTTTAAAAACTCTAATGGTTTCTACATGCACATAAATGGATAGGTTTCAAGCTATTCTTACATTCCATAACATGCTATTTGAGATATTTACAGATAAAACCATCTGGACACAGAACAAACTTTGTAAAATAATCCCTTGACAATTTTTTCAGTTTCTTTGCTTATTTTTGGATCTTATTCAAATCTTCTGGTAATTTCTAGTTTCAAAGGAACTATCCATTTTGTTGAAAATTGTATCTGTTGGCATACAGAACAATGTTTTACAAAATTTTTCATTACAAAGAAATCTGTTTTATCCTAGTAGGTATCAAATGCTGTCCAATCTCATTGTTTGTCACATTTTTTCCTCTGGGCATTGTGTTGATTAAAACAAACCAAAGCAAAACAAAATAAAATTATTCTTAACCTTGCCCAAAAAATTTTACCAGACTTGAAGTGAAGATACCATGGAGAACATAAATTGCCCTTGATTCCCTCCGTGAGTCCAAGTATTCACAGAATCTTCTTTTCTGATACAGAGTTGGAAGTTAGATTCATGTGTTTGGCACCTCACACTCTTTTTGATTCTCAATAGCACAATATTTGGAGAACAAAAAACTTCTTGTGCCGGGTTTGGGCAATAAGGAGAAAGAAGATCAGTAGAGCTAAGGGTGGTTCATGCAACTCTGGGGGTTTTACACTGTCAGTAAACAGTGGCTAAAGCCTTTCTGCCATCAACAATTTATTTCTTGTGATTGTACATTTGTGCATCCCAGTGGTACTCTTTCCTGTCCTACTGCCCATCTCTCTTATCACTTTTTCTGGTATGGCATCTCTACAGTACCTACCACTCATCTCACTGGTTATTGCTCTTTGGTTTTTGCCTTTCTGCTCATCTGTCCATCAATGTGGTTAGTCCAGTTCTGCTGGCTATATTCCTTGAATTCCTTTAATTTAGGGACTATCAGTATATCTGACCCAGTCCTCTCATTGAGACGATGTAGTTTTGGTTTAGAGAGAGGCTCTTCGTTTGGGCATGAATGATTTTTTAATATTTTCTCATCAATATGGGGATTGTTGAGACAACTTCAAATATCTGACTTTTTTTTTTTCCTAAGAAATTTCAATGAGAATGGGAAGGCATTGGGGGAAGATCTGTAATGTCTGGAAGTCTCACTTTAGACTGAAAATATCCTCTTCATCCCATCAGTATGCTGAGTCCCTTTCTTTCTCAAGGTCAAAAGGCAAAAATACAATGAAAAGACAAAAATAGAGAAGTGAGGGATTACTACGGTCCTGTAGAAGAGTCTACATAAATATTTTGGTCTAAACTTGAACAGAACAAATAGGGAGAATTCCTGAGACTGTCTGGAACTAGAAAACAAAACTAATGTTTAGCAAAGAATGCAGGGGCAGGGGTGTTGGAAACAGAAGCACTGTGGTAGTTGCTGCATTTGTCATCAGATTATGAAGGTTGGCAATCAGGTATATAAAGGGGAGTGTGAAATCATAAAAGACAAGCTATCCAGAAGAAGAGAGGACAGAAGAGCATAATAACGTCACTTTGTTAGTATCAGAAAATGATCTAGTTGAGACCACATTCCTGATAAAATCATTTCATCAGTTAAATAAATAAATGATTAGATTTTAAATAGAATACAGAGCATAAGCTTAATTCATCCCTTTATTAATTGCTACCAGACTCTGGTCAATTACATTCTACTCTGGAAATTTTGGACTGAAACTAAGCAAAGGCGTTATAATTATTTCAGCAGCTCCTCAATTCCAGGAATATATCTAATAAGATGTACAGTTTTTTCAGGTGATGATGTGTGGAAAGAATCCAGAGAGTCCATGGGAAATGTACCAAAAATCAGAAATGGGTGGCTTGAGACAGGTAAAAAGTTATACCAAAGACCTAAAACTTTAGTTATTGCAATTTCAAGTGGGAATAATACCTGAAGTAGAAAACATAGTATATAAGTTTCTAATATGTCACCTTATTTTCTCTGAACATTTAAGTAACTCATTCGAAATTTTAATTTAATTTGTTCTATATTTATGTTTGGTTACAACATTAAAGGTAATGTAGAATAAAACAATTAGTGATGCAAGTAGGACAGACTAAATCTATATTTATTCATTTTGAGTAGTGATGCTCTGCTATGACAACATGATGAAAGCTTTGAGTCATATTTTTAGAAATGTATATACACAATCTCAGGGATTTCCCCAACCTTCTGAAACCCATGTATGACCAGGATAATAACTTCTGCTTAAAGGTAGTAAAAAGAGTGGGTTTGTGAGATTCTAACTTCATAAATTTGCTATATGAGGCCATTGCATTTGGCGCTGATGTTCTTAGCAACAGTGTTGAAAAGGGAGATGCATTTAATGCAGTTTCAGGGCTATCTGGGGACTTTATTTACCATGAATAGCCCAGATGGTACATTGGTTCAGCAGTTTGAACCCACCAGCTGCTCCATGGGAGAAAGATGTGATGGCCTGCTCCCATAAAGATTGCAGCCTTTGAAACAGCGCCAAATGCAATGGCCTCATACAGCAAAATTATGAAGTTAGAATCTCACAAACCCACTCTTTTTACTACCTTTAAGCAGAAGTTATTCTCCTGGTCATACATGGGTTTCAGAAGGTTGGGGAAATCCCTGAGATTGTGTATATACATTCCTAAAAATACGACTCAAAGCTTTCATCATGTTGTCATAGAAGAGCATCACTATGGGGCAGCTCTACTCTGTCCTATATGGCCACTCTGAGTCGAAATCAACTAAAAGCAATGGGTTATTCACCACAAATAGATTAATCTTATGGTAACAGGAATAGTTTATGCTAAAATAATATGTGTGATTCCCATGCCTTCTGAATATGGGACAGAGTAATCCTCAGCAAGTCATGTGCTATCTTGTCCCTCACTCTTTTAGAAATCTGTCCTTAGTCTCTGCATGAGGGTTTGGAATGCCAACTTAAATTCCTTAGCTGAAAGATTAAATACTACTCTGTTTCTTCATTTAACTTTGTGTCTCAGAATACCCTCTCAATCAGAAGACTGAGCCCTGCCACTGTTCCATTATCTCAAACAGTAAGTATTGATTTCTTCTTTCTGATGATTGTTGAAATTTCCCACTCAATCTTCTAAAAATCAGAATATAATACAATAAGAAGAACAAAAACAACAACAAAAAGAGCATACTGCTTCCATCAGTCCAATGAGATCTTCCACATCACCTTGGGCATTCCTTCAAAGCAGAAAGAGGGATATTTAGCCAGTCTGTTTCTAAAAACATGGCTTAACAATTGGGTGCCATGGTACCAGGTGATTGGGTGGGACTGTGCAAATAAGATAATTGGGGCCTATCAAGAGTATTGGTCAGTTTTGTCTTAAATGAGAGCCAATTCCAGAGGACAGAGGACAGCCTAACACCACCAAAGAAGGAAAGACCCACAGCAAAGACCCACAGCAGAGACTCGAAACACAGACTGGGAGTAGAAATGCACAGGAGTTGGCACAGTGGGTTCTTGGCCCATGGAGCGAGAAAGCTGAGTACTTTGGGCAGAGACTGAGGGCCAGGGAGAAGTTTATGCTTGACCCATGAATTTGGGACTTGCCTGCCTCACAACCACATGAGCTATTTCCTTTACATGGTTCGTGAGTTTTATGAGATGTTGTGGTGAATTACGGAACCCAAAGACAAGAGGGAGAGTGCTGAGGTGAGAGTGAGTAGATGATATTCGAGATGATGGAGTGGTACAGCAGCTTGGAAAAGTTAGACGTTTAGGACATCTTTAACCACTACCTCATAGGAACTGGCTTTGTGCCAATCCTTATAAAAGATATTATTTGTTTACATGGTATCTGAAGAATAAATATGATATATACCAATGTTTCAATTTAACAACTCCAAGGATAACAATTCCCCAGTCAAGGTTAAACAAAATGACAGACTATAGCTGAGTTTCTAAAATGTTCCTATTTATGCATTGTTTGAGCGGGTGGTTGCTGGGGTTAATCCTCCATTTTCATCTAAGCAGAGATTTTGTCATTGACCTCAATCATACATGAATATTACCAATAAAAGCATATCTGCCATGCATCACGGCTGAAACGTCAAAAGATCCATACATTTCATTATAAGTAGCAAGAAGTATTAACACTAACAGAACTTCCTAATGATGAATAAGTCACTGGTAAGCAGAAGTGACACCAGTAATTCCAGGAAGCAATTCACAAATCAAACTTGCTCAATGGAAAGAATTCTCATATGGATAGTAGATATTCCTTTTACAGCTCGGATTGCCATGTTGCCTATCCCATTTTTATGCCAGGGGCAGTTAAATCAGCTTCTTTGGTGATGAAGTTTTCCTCAGTCGGAGGGGCTGAATCATTATACTAAGTGGTCACAGAAAAACAAAATCAACCTATCCTCGACCAATACAATGCTGGGTTATATAATATCCATTATCTGGTAAAACAGATCTAAATAGATCAGTACAAGGGGAGTAACATTTTTTTAATCTCATACAATGTAATAGGAACCTATCATATATGATCTTCTTTCATCCAATATCTATAGGAGGTAGGTCTCATTTTTATGTTACAGATGCAGGAACTGCACTCAGAAGATTAAGTATCTAGCCTAAATTCACATATTGTGGAACTTGAATACATAGAGACACAATTTCTCAGATAAAATCTTAATTAATAAGTTAATCTGTATTTTCTAAGAAAATAGAAACTCTGTGCAGGAGATAAAAAAGACCAGAAGATAAGCAGAGTTCAGTCAGAGCATAGATCTGACTTGACAGTGTCTTGAGTAGGATAAGATATGGGGAGGTACAATATCGACTCATGGATCCAGTAACAAAATGTTTAAAATTTATGTTCAAGCAGTGATCCAGGAGATATTTAAAAATCAAATTGCCTATCAAGAGGGAAAAATCAACTATATAATTTAAAGCACCCAGACAGAAAAAAAGAAAACTAATGAATGAGGGCTACTGAAGTAGATGAAAACAAGGTGGAGATATTCTTAAGACAGTATTGCTTGGTGGAGTAGTGTGCTTCTAGTGGTCCCATTTTGCATGGGTTTTGCATGGGTATGGCAGATGCTCTTCAAGGCAGTCCCAGTGGCTGTTCCCCGAGCAGAGTTCCTAAAAAGAAGAGATGAGTCAATTAGTTTCAGAAATTTCTGTAAACAGAATATATAAACAATATAGTCTCTAATTTTTTTCTGTGGAGGGCATTTAGCACAAGTTGGTATGTACAAAGATTACTTTTAAGTCACCACCATTTTAAAGCTGCTGTTTAAAAACAAAATCATTCTTGGTTGTTTATGAAAGTTATCATAGAAAACAAATTTCATGAAAAGTATTAGTCATGTGAAGAACGGATGAATTGAAGAAAATGGATGTCTTAATACAAGCGAATAGAATTTCAAGAAAAAAAACTAACAATTACAGAACTTGTATTGAACAAAAAATCATTGGTAAGCATTTTTTTTTTAAGCAGAAGTGAAACCAGTAATTCCAAGAAGACTGTCACAAATCAAAATCACTCAATGGAAAGCATAAGAGGAATGGTTGTTAAATATTAAGGCAATGCCCTCAGAGAAAAATCTAACTGAAACTTTCGGACCCCTATTACAATGCCTGTGTGGTAGATACTCAATGGATATTAGTTGAATAAATAGGTGAATCAAGGAAAAGGATGCCCATTCTCTCTAAAAAGAAGGCTTAATTAATCAAAAACATTAATCAAATAAAAAAGTTTACTGAAATTGGTATAACAAACTAAACTTGAAAAAGCCATGTTCAATGGAATATGATTAAACAAAAACACAGCGAACTACAGGAGATCTCTAGTGATCTATACCACAGACATACATAAAATTATCATGTTTCAATTTGCCAGTTTACTGGCATGAAATTAATGCCACTCTGAAGACACTGATTTGAATTTTCCTTTTAATATATAATATGAGTAAATACATTTTATTCTTTCTTATGTATTGCTGTGCCCTCTATGAGCATCTGTCAATAAGTTTGTCATGCTCTGATAGCTTGAGTGTTGCTGTGATGCTGGAAGCTATGCCACTGGCATTTTAAGTACCATCACTGTCACCCATGGTGGACAGGTTTCAGCAGAGCTTCCAGACTAAGAAAGGCTAGGAAGAAGAATTTGACCATCTACTTCTAGAAAACTGACAAGTGAAAACCCTATAAATGGCAGTGAAATCTTGTCTGATAGATATGCTGCTAGAAGGTGAGCCCCTTAGGTTGGAAGGAACTCCAAATACGACTGGGGAAGACCTGTGTCCTCAAAGTAGAGTCAACTGTAATGATGTGGAAAGAACAAAGTCTTCTGGACCTTCATTTGTTGATGTGGCACAACTAAAAATGAGAAGAAACAGCTTCAAACATCCATTAATAATCAGAACACGGAATGTACAAAGGGTGAATCTGGGAAAACTGGGAATTGTCAAAAATGGAATGTTTGAAGATAGATATCCTAGGCATTAGTGAGCTGAAATGGACTGATATTGATCAATTTGAATCAGACAATCATATGGCCTATTATGCTGGGAATGACAAATTGAAGAGAAATGATGTAACATTCATCTTGAAAAAGAACATTTCAAGATCTATCCTAAAGTACAACACTGCCAGTGATAGGATAATATCCATAAGCCTATAAGGAAGACCAGTTAATATGACCATTATTCAAATTTGCACACCAACCACTAATGCCAAAGATGAAGAAACTGAAGATTTTTACCAACTTCTTTAGTCTGAAATTGATCAAACATACAATTAAGATGCGTTGATAATTACTAGTGATTGGAATGCAAAAGTTGGAAACAAAGAAGGATCAATATTTGGAAAGTGTGGCCTTGGTGATAGAAATGACATCAATGATTGCAAGACAGAATTTTGCAAGACCAGTGAACTATTCACTGGAAATACCTTTTTTCAACAACATAAATGGCAACTATACCTGTGGAACTCACCGGATGGAATACACATGAATCAAATTGACTACATCTGTGGAAAATGGTGATGGAAAAGCTCAATATCATCAGTGAGATCAAGGCCAGGGGCCAAATGCAGATAGGATCATCAATTGCTTTTATGCAAGTTCAAGTTGAAGCTGAAGAAAATTAGAACAAACACACAAGAGCCAAAGTACGACCTTGAGTAAACCCCACCAGAATTTAGAAACCATTTCAAGAATAGAATTGACTCATTGAACACTAACGATTGAAGACCATGCAAGTTGTGGGATGACATCACGGACATCATACATGAAGAAAACCAAAGGTCATTAAAAAGACAGAAAAGAAAAAAAGACCAAAATGGATGTCAGGAGAGACTCTGAAACTTGCTCTTAAACTTAGAGCAGCTAAAGTGAATAAAAGAAACGATGAGGTAAAAGAGCTGAACAGATTTCTAAGAGCAGATCAGGAAGACAAAGTAAAGTGTTATAATCATATGTATGAAGACCTGGAGTTAGAAAACCAAAAGGTAAGAACAAGCTTGGTATTTCTTAAGTTGAAAGAATTGAAGAAAAAATGGAAGTCTCAGCTTGTAATATTGAAGGATACTCACCCATCCACTGCCATCGAGTCAATTCCGACTCATAACCACTCTATAGGTCAGAGTAGAACTGTCCCATAGACTTTCCAAGGAGCGTCTGGCAGATTCAAACTGCGGCCTCTTGGTCAGCAGCCGTAGCACTTAACAACTAAGCCACCAGGGTTTCCTGTTGAAGGGTACAATGGGGAAAATATTGAACAACATAGGAAACATCAGAAGAAGATGGAAAGACCATAATAAATATTTACGCACTCAATGACAGGGCTCCAAAATACATAAAACGAATTCTAACAACAGTGAAAAGAGAAATTGACAATTCCACAATAATAGTAGGAGACTTCAACAAATCACTCTTGGTAAAGGACAGAAGAAATTCAGCAAAGATACAAAAGATCTAAAGGCCACAATCAGCAAACTTGAACTCATAGACATATATAGAATATTCCACCCAACAGCTTCAAAGAACACATTCTTTTCCAGTGCACATGGAATGTTCTCCAGAATAGACCACATCTTAGGTTACAAAGCAACCCTCAACAAAATCCAAAACATCGAGATAATACAAAATATCTTCCCCGATCACATCGCCATCAGAGTAGAAATTAATAATGGGAAGAGTAAGAAAAAAAAATCAATTTCATGGAAAATGAATAACACCCTTATTAAAAAACACTGGGTAATAGACAAAATCAAAAAATTTCTAGAATGAAAACACTTTATACCAAAAACTTTGTGACACACCAAAGGCAGTGCTCAAAGGTCAATTTAGAGCAATAGATGCACACGTCAAAAAAGAACGAAGGGACAAAATCAAAATGTTAGCTACACAAATAAAAAGAGAAGAGCAAAAGAAACCCACGGCCACCGGAAGAAAGGAAATAATAAAGATCAGGGCACAAATAAATGGACTAGAGAATAGAAAAACAATAGAAAGAATCATGAAAACCAAAAGAGGGTTTTGGAAAGGATCAACAAAATTGACAAACCATTGGCCAAAAGAAAAACAGGAGAGGATGCAAATATCTTAAAAAAGAAATGAAATGGGGGACATTACAACAGACCCACCTGAAATAAAAAGGATCGTAATAGTATTATGAAAAACTATACTCCAACAAATTTAAAAACCTAGAGGAAATGGACAAATTTCTAGAAACACACTACCTACCTAAAGTAACACAAACTGAAGTTGAAAATCTGATCAGATTCATAACAAGAGAAGAGATTGAAAAGGTAATAAAAAAAAAAAACTCCCACCAAAAAAAAGCCCTAGCCTACATGACTTCACTGGAGAATTCTACCAAACATTCAGAGAAGAGCTTGCACCAGTACTACTCAAACCATTTCAGAACATAGAAAAGGAAGCAATACTTCCAAATTCATTCTATGAAGCCAGCTTAACCCTGATATCAAAAACAGGTAAAGACACCAAAAAGAAAAGAAAAGAAAATTACAGACCTATCTCTCTCATGAATATAGTTGCAAAAGTTCTCAACAAAATTCTAGCCAATAGAATTAAGCATATCAAAAATAATAATAATAGCAATACACCACGACCAAGTGAGATTCATACCAAGTATGCAAGGATGGTTCAACATTAGAAAATCAATCAACATAATCCACCACATATATAAAAGAATCACATGATCATCTCGATGTATACAGAAAATGCATTTGACAAAGTCCAATACCCACTCCTGATAAAAACTCTCAATAAAATAGGTATATGTCATGGATTGAATTGTGTCCCCCCAAAAACATACGTCAGCTTCGTTAGGCCATGATTTCCAGTATTACGTGGTTGCCCTTCATTTTGTGATTGTAATTTTATGTTAAGAGGATTAGGGTGAGATTGTAACAACACCCTTACTCAGGTCACCTCCCTGACCCAAGGTAAAGGGAGTTTCCCTGGGGTGTGGCCTGCACCAACTTTTATCTCTCAAGGGGTAAAGGGAAAGAGAAGCAAGCAGAGAGTTGGGGACCTCATACCACCAAGAAAGCAGCACTGGGGGCAGAGCGCATCCTTTGGACCTGGGGTCCCTGCACCTGAGTAGCTCCTGGACCATGGGGAGATTGAGGACAAGGACCTTCTTCCAGAGCCGACAGAGACAGAATGCCTCCCGCCGGAGCTGATGCCTTGAATTTGGACTTTTAGTCTACTTTACCATGAGGAAATAAGTTTCTCTTTGTTAAAGCCATCCACATGTGGTATTTCTGTTATGGCAGCACTAGATGACTAAGACAGTATATCAGGGAAATTCCTCAAAGTGGTAAAAGACATCTATACAAAAACAACAGCCAACATCATTCTTAATGGAGAGAGGCTGACAACATTGTCCTTTAGAAGAAGAACCAGAAAAGGGTGCCCTTTATCACAACTCCTATTTAACCTTGTCCTGGAAGTCCTAGCTAGAGCAGTAAGGCAAGAAAAAGAAATAAAGGGTATATGGATTGGTAAGGAAGAAGTAAAACTATCCCTATTTGTGTATGATATGACACTATACATAAAAAACCCAAATCACTCCATGAGAAAACTACTGGAACTAATAAAAGATTCAGCAGGGAAGCAGTATATAAGATAAATATACAAAATTCAGTTGGATTCCTATACATCAATAAAGAGCATGACATAATGGAAATCAGGAAAACAATACCATTTACAATAGCCCATAAAAAAAAAAAATACTTAGGAATAAATCTACACCACAGATGTAAAAGATCTATATGAAGAAAACTACAGAACGGTACTGCAAGAAACCAAATGTGTTCTTCTACATAAATGGAAAAACATACCATGGTCGTGGATAGATAGACCAAACATTGTCAAAATGTTGATTCTATCCAAAGCAATCTACAAATACAATGCAATTACAATCCAAATACCAACGGCATTCTTTAAAGAGATGGAAAAACTAATCATTAACTTTCTATGGAAATGGAAAAGTTCTCAAAAAGTAAAACACAATTGAAGAAGAAGAATAAAGTAGGAGGATTCACACTACCTGACCTCAGAACCTACTAGGCATCTACAGTAGTCAAAACAGCCTGGTACTGGTACAAAGACAGGTACATGGACCAATGGGACAGAATTTGGAACGCAGATGTAAATCCATCTACCTACAGTCACCTGATCTCTGACAAGGGCCCAAAGTCCATCAAATGGGGGAAAAGAAAGTGTTTTTAACAAACAGAGCTGGCAAAACTGGATGTCCATCTGTAAAAAAAAAGAAATAGGACCCATACTTCACACCTTACACGAAAACTAATTTAAATGGATCGAAGACTTAAGTATAAAACCAAAAACTATAAAGATCATAAAAGAAAAAATAGGATCAACACTAGAAGCCCTAATACATGGCATTAGCTGGATACAAACTATAACTAACAGTGCACAAACTGCAGGAGATAAGCTAGATAACTGGGATCTTCTAAAAATTGAACACTTATGCTCATCAAAAGACTTTACCAAAAAAGTAAAAAGAGAACCTAAGGACTGGGAAAAAAATTTGGCTATGACACATCCTACAAAGGTCTAATCTCTAAAATCTACAGGAAAATCCAACGCCTCTGTAACAACAACAAAAAAGAAAAACCCACTTGTCTGCCAGTTACTCATACTGTGGGGGCTTGTGTGTTCCTGTGATGTTGTAAGCTATACCACCAGTATTCAACTACCAGCAGAGTCACTCATGGCTGACAGATTTCAGCTGAGCTTCTAGACTAAGACAGAGAAGGAAAAAGGAGCTGACAATCTACTTCTGAAAAGAATTAGCCAACGAAAACTTTATGGATAGCAGCAGAACATTGTCTGATATAGCGCCGGAAGATGAGTCCCTCCAGTTGGAAGGCACTCAAAATACAACTGGGGAAGAGCTGCCTCCTCAAAGCAAAGTCGACCTTATTGACATGAATGGAGTCAAGCTTTCGGGACCTTCATTTGCTGATGTGGCACAACTCAAAATGAGAAGAAACAGCCATAAACATCCATAAGTAATCAGAACCTGGAATGTACGAAGTATGAATCTAGGAAAATTTGGAAATCGCCACAAATGAAAAGGAACACATAAAGATTGATATCCTAGGCATTAGTGAGCTGGTGAAATAGTGAAATGACTGATATTGGTCATTTTGAATTGGATAATCATATGGCCTACTATGCCAGGAATGACAACTAGAAGATGAATGGTGTTGCATTCATCGTCAAAAAGAACGTTTCAAGATCTATCCTGAAGTACAACGCTGTTAGTGATAGGATAATATCCATATGCCTACAAGGAGGACCAGTTAATGTTATTCAAATTTACGCACCAACCACTAAGGCAAAAGATGAAAAAATTGAAGATTTTTACCAACTTCTGCAGTTTGAAATTGATTGAACACACAATCAGGGTGTATTGAAAATAACTCGTGATTAGAATGTAAAAGTTCGAAACAAAGAGGGGACTGAAGTTGGAAAATATGGCCTTGGTGATAGAAACGATGTTGGAGATTTCATGATAAATTTTTCAAGACCAACGACTTCCTCATTGCAAATACGTTTTTTTTCCCCCAACATAAATGGCAACTATACACATGGACCTTGCCAGATGGAATACACAGGAAGCAAATCAACTACATCTGTGGAAATGATGGAAAAGCTCAATATCATCAGTCAGAACAAGGCCAGGGGCCGACTGTGGAACAGACCATCAGTTGCACATATGCAAGTTCAAGGTTAAACTGTAGGAAATTAGAACAAGTCCACCAGAGCCAAAGTACAACCTTGACTATATTCCACCTGAATTTAGAGACCATCTCAAGGATAGATTTGATGGGTTGAACACGAATGACCAAAGACCAGACGAGTTGTGGAATGACATCAAGGACATCATACGTGAAGAACGCAAGAGGTCATTAAAAAGACAGGAAAGAAAGAAAGGATCAAAACGGATGTCAGAAGAGACTCTGAAACTTGTTCTTGAACTTCAAGCAGCTAAAGCAAAAGGAAAAAATGAAGAAAAATAACTGAACAGAAGATTTCAAAGAGTGGCTCGAGCAGAAAAAGTAAAGTATTATAATGACATGGGCAAAGAGCTGGAGATAGAAAGCCAAAAGGGAAGGACATGCTCAACATTTCTCAAGATGAAAGAACTGAAGACAAAATTCAAGCCTTCAGTTGCAATATTGAAGGATTCCATAGGGAAAATATTAAATGATGCAGGAAGCATCCGAAGAAGATGAAGGAATACACAGAGTCACTATACCAAAAAGAATTTGTTGACATGCTACCATTTCCAGAGGCAGCATATGATGAGGAACCGATGGTACTGAAGGAAGAGGGCCAAGCTCACTGAAGGCATTGGTGAAAAACAAGGCTCCAGGAATTGATGGAATATCATTTGAGATGTTTCAACAAAAAGATACAGCACTGGAAGTGCTCACTCGTCTATGCCAAGAAATTTGGAAGACAGCTACCTGACCAGCTGACTGGAAGAGATCCATATTTATGCCTATTCCCAAGAAAGGTGACCCAACCGAATGTGGAAATTATAGAACAATATTATTAATATCACACACAAGTAATATTTCACTGAAGATAATTCAAAAGTGGCTGCAGCAGTATATTGACAGGGAACTGCCAGAAATTCAGGCCGGATTCAGAAGAGGATGTGTAGCTGGGGTTATCATTGCTGATGTCAGATGGATCCTGGCTGAAGACAGAGAATACCAGAAAGATGTTTACCTGTGTTTTATTGACTGTGCAAAGGCATTCGACTGTGTGACTCATAACAAATTATGGATAACATTGCTAGGAATGGGAATTCCAGAACACTTAATTGTGCTCATGAGGAACCTTTACATAGATCAAGAGTCACTTGTTCAGACAGAAGAAGGAGACACTGTGTGGTTTAAAGCCAGGAAAGGTGTGTATCGGGGTTGTATCCTTTCACTATACCTGTTCAATCTGTTTGCTAATCAAATAATCTGAGAAGCTGGACTATGTGAAGAAGAACAGGGCATCGGAGTTAGAGGAAGACTCATTAACCACCTGCGTTATTCAAATGACACAGCTTTGTTTACTGAAAGTGAAGAGGACTTGAAGCACTTACTACTGATGAAGATCAAAGACAACAGCCTTCAGTATGAACTACACCTCAACAAAAAGAAAACAAAAATCCTCACAAGTGGAGAAATAAGCAAAATCATGATAAATGGAGAAAAGACTGAGGTTGTTAAGGATTTCGTTTCACTTGGATTCACATCAACACCCATGGAAGCAGCAGTCAAGAAATCAAAAGATGAATTGCATTGGGTAAATGTGCAGCAAAAGACCTCTTTAAAGTGTTGAAAAGCAAAGGTGTCACCTTGAAGACTACGGTTCACCTGACCCAAGCCATGGTGTTTTCAATTGCCTCATATGCATGCAAAAGCTGGACAATGAATAAGGAAGATCGAAGAAGAACTGACACCTTTGAATTGTGGTGTTGGTTAACAATATTGAATATACCATGGACTGCCAAAGAATGAATAAATCTATCTTGGAAGAAGTACAGAGTGCTCCTTAGAAGCAAGGGTGGCAAAACTTCAACTTCGTCTCACATATTTGAAGGTGTTATCAGGAGGGATCAGTTCCTGGAGAAGGACATCATGCTTGACAGAGGGTCAACAAAGAAGAGGAAGACCCTCAGGAAGATGGATTGTAACAGTGGCTGCAACAACGGGCTCAAGCATCACAACAATTGTGAGGACAGAGCAGGACCAGACAGTGTTTCATTCTTTTGTACATAAGGTCACTATGAGTTGATGGCATTTTTTTTTAACCACAACAGCATCCCTTATCATGCTTAACTGGCAAGAAAACTTCTTACCCTACAAGTCTTCTCGATACCTAGTATATAAAGAAAAGAAAGTGCTTAATACATATTGTTTGCTTCAGTAGAGAAACAAATTAGTCTTTTCATGAACTGAGTACCAAAGATTCGTAGAATTAAATTGACACAGAAAGGTGGGCAGGGTGTTTCAGAACAAGAGATTTGAGTCAAGTTAGAAAGAATACTCAATATCCAAGTCACAGTATAGAGAAAGGTTATCTTTAGGAGACTTTGTGTTGGAAAGTCATAAACAAACAAACAAATTAGTTGGATGGAAGGGATGGAGAGACCAGGCTACAATGAAGTCTTAAATGCTACGGAAATCTCAACATGCCTGAAAACTCTCCCTCCCTTATAGGTTAACATCGTTGAGCTAAGAAAAAATTGAGCAGCTTTCTTTTGAAGAATTCAGTAGGGAGTAAATCACTTCTCTCAAATTTAACTTTATATTCCATATACTTATTTTTTTAATTTCAGGATTTTTAATGGTTCTTTTTATATCTGGCACTGTCTTTAAAGTTTCTTATAGATTACCACCAACTAATATGCCTACACATGCACACACACACACACACACACGTTTTTCTGTGGCAGAAGGCAATTTACTGATGGCAATGATGGATAGTTACACATTCACAATCGATTGCTTCAATACCTGCTCATAATCCTACAATATTAAAAAGAATCTATTAACATTTACTCTTGATGCTCTTTAGAAAGCAAATATATTTCTGTTCCTGAATAAAACATTGAATATTAAAGATTTAAATAAATTTCATTGACTGCTGCCAGTGGTGTCCCCTGCAGTGAATTAAAAAATACATTTAGCATGAAAACAAGGAACAGATGTTATTTTTACAGTCATTGTTCAAATGGCTCCAGCAAGCTGCATTCTCCCTAGTGCTCCTTTGACTTCTCATACAGAGGATGACTTATGGGTTTTTTTATGTCTATGAAAGGAGAGACAGTGACATTGATAATGATAATTTAACTCATAATCATATTGTAAACTATCTTTCTGAAGTTGAGTAACAATCTACCAAAATACAAAGAGCCACCATAGACTTGCGAACCCTGGATTACCAAAGATCTTCCCCTAACACCATGGCGGAGAGCCACAGGTTATACATGCCACATTAGCAAAGAGAGATTTGAGAGGCATGGTACTGCTTTACATTCCATTACCTCCATTCAGGATAAGTGATGTGGCAGAGGCACCCTGAAGAAGCCCACTTCAGCTCTTCAGTGTCAGTCTAGGTCATATTGAGGAGCCACTGTACTGAGTAAAGAGTGTCTTTCAACAGAACAGCCTTGGGGATATGATGGATGATTTTTCCATAACACCAAAATTGCACAAACAAACGGTATTGAGGCATTCACTCATTTGTATGGTGTGAGATAGTGCCGCCTTCACCAGATAGCTACCCTAGCTGATTTTCAGGAACATCAACATAAATGGAGAGAGGAAGTCTTCTATTTAGTTTAATGATTAATGAGCAAACTATTCTATGTGGATATGATTAACAAGGATTTGTTTCCTAAATAGAAAGTTTCTTCTAAATTATGTTTGATATACAGTAGGATGGTAAATGAGAAATAAAAAGACAGAATGGCCTGCATATATATTTATATATATAATAAACATAGGGGGCACAGTTACAGATACTTCCTTAACATAACCAAACACCTAGCAGGATTGGATTACTGGGTTTGAAAGCTTGGGAATACAGTCTCGTGGGACAAATCAGTTATTTGGCATAACAAAGTTCACAAAGATAACGTTCCTAGTTTGGTGAGTAGCATCTAGGGTCTTAAAAGCTTGTGAGTGACCAACTAAGATACAACTATTGGTCTCTACTAGTCTAGAACAAGGACTCAAAGAAGAAACTAGGCCACAGGACTAATAGCCCATATGAACCACATCCTGATCTAGCCTGAGACTGGAAGAACTACTTGGTCCCCAGTTACCACTGCTAACCATTCTAACTAGTGACACAATAAAAGGTCCCAGGCAGAAAAGAATGTAGAATGAAACTCAAATTCCTGAAAAAGGCCAGACTTACTGGACTATAGAGACTAGAGGAACCCCTAATACTATCACCCTAAGATGCCCTTTGAAGTTGGAACTGAAGCAACTCCTAGTGATCATCTTTCATCTAAACAACAGATTCACTTATAAAATAAACAACAAGGCATAAGAAAAAGGCCGTGGAAAACTTCAGATCTAGACATATAGGGGTTTGAGTTACAATACTGTCAACCAATAGCTGGATTTTTTTTTTTTTAAATCCAACCCTTTTTTCCTCATCTATAAATTTGGTATAAAAATACATAATTTTAAGGGCCGGTATGAGGGTGGAATTGGGGAAATTCAAATACAATCTCATCAAATGATGTTGTGTCATCTTCCTGCTTTTTTTCTATTTGTTGCCTTTTAAACATAACCTAAGGGGCCCTAGTGGCAGAATGATCAAGAGCAGCTGCTCCATGGGAGAAAGATGTGGCAGCCTGCTTCCATAAAGATTTACAGACTTGAGAACCCACGGGGCAGTTTTATTATGCCCTATAGGGTCACTATGAGAACTGACTCAATGGCAATGTTTTTTTTTTTGGTTTAAACATATCTTGTGGTGCCAGCCATTCCACTTTTCTTCAAGCCTTTTTATTAACTAGAAAATCTGTTCCCTAGCCCTGGTTGGGTAACTCTGGTGTCGTAGTGATTAAGTGCTACAGCTGCTAACCAAAAGGTTGCCAGTTCAAATCTAACAGGTGCTCCTTGGAATCTCTATGGGGCAGGTCTACTCTGGCCTATAGGGTTGCTATGAATCGGAATTGACTCGATGGCAACTGGTTTTTTTGGTTTTTTTTTAGCCCTAGTGGCACATTGGTTAAGAGCTCAGCTGCTAACCAAAGGGTCAGCAGTCCAAATCTACCAGCCACTCCTTGGAAACACTATGGGGCAGTTCTAGTCTGCCCTATAGAGTTGCTATCAGTCGAAATGGACTCAGTGGCAATGGATTTACACTCTGCCTCTGGTACCACTTGTGTCTTGTGGTCATTCTGATTGCTCTAGGAGGGAAATGCTTGATTCTTCCTCGAACTTCTAATCTCATTTCAGGAATCTTGCTGAATCGTGCAATCTTGGAGATCAGGTGTTGTTTGATGTTCATCCTTTCCTCCAGAGCCTAATACAATGTCACCATTGCAGTGGGTGCTTCACACGTACTGCATTCCTGAACAACAGAATGATTCCTTAAATGAATGGAGATTGACTGAATTAATCTAAAATTAATCAAGTGTTAATCTAAAATAGTTGTAGTTCAAAGTACTTTCATGTACATTCTTCCAAGATAGGAGGGAGTATATTATGCTTATTCAAAACAATAATAGCAGCTACTATTTTTGAGTACCCACAGAGTAAAAATTGCATCACATATCTATCTTTATTCCTAACAACATCTCTGAATGCTAGACATTTGCTTCATGTCACAAATAACTGAACTCATGTTTGTTGTTGTTGTTAGGTGTCATCCAGTCACTTTGGACTCATAGTGACCCTGTATACAACAGAACAAGATACCGACCCACCCTGCACTATCTTCATGATCGTTGTTATGCCTGAGCCCATTGTTGCAGCCAGTGTGTCAATCCATCTCTTTGAGGGTGTTTCTCTTTTTCACTGACCCTATACTTTACCGAGCATGATGTCCTTCTCCAGGGACTGATCCCTCCTGATAACATGTTCAAAGTATGTGAGACGAGGTCTTGCCATCGTCTTTTCTAAGGAGCATTCTGGCTGTATTTCTTCCAAGACGTGTGCTTATAACAGTTAAATAACAATTCCTGTTGTCATACATCTAACAAGCATTAATGCTGAGATTTGAGTGTTTCATATCTCCAAACTAAATTCTATATTTGCCACTACAAGCTAAAGTGAAAACCTAAAAGACGGTTATGATTTCATTTAAGACACTGATTCAAAGACAGAGCCTAAATGAAAGACCACGTTTAGTAATTAAAAAGAAAATCAATAAGGGAACAGAGAACAGAGTAGAAGATTCTACATTTTAACAGTAACCTAAATGACAACTTGAAGTCCTGAAGGTGAATGTGGCTCAAGACAGCATTGCCTTGCTTTATTCCCACTCTGGAAAATAAAGCTCTCTGACTAAAGACGGGGATATGCACGAACACACTTGAATTGCTTGCCACTAAAAGACATAGCAGAGGGGAACGGGCAAGATATTTTCAAAAGTCTTCCCAGGATCTATTTAGCTTTGCATTATCTCTGTAGTGCTGTGAGTCAGGAAAGAGCATTCATTCATCTAGAGATGAATAACCCTCAAAGAGAGGAAAAGCACATCATCTTTGCTTGGATTGATGCAACATCTTCCAAAAGTGTTTTCCTGCCTTCACTCTTGCCATTTTCTAGTAGTTTTTCCATAGGACAGCCAGAGTGTTATATTTTCTACTTAGCAATTACCAATGGCTCTCCATTGTACTTATTAGCCTATGTAACATCCTTGTATGTCCTTAACTTGGCCTTTATCTTCAACTTTTCTCATAGTAGTAATAGTGCTTAAAATACTTAATAGACATAAATACTGGGACAAAATGAGAACTGGACTTGTAGCTTCAGAAAAATGAATCAATGAAGGGAAATTTCTGCCACGTAACTTCTCAACACTGCTGTTATATGCTTTTTAAAATGGTGCTTACATCCCTTTGATAAAGTCCTGCTCTTTTCACTAAGAATATTTAATAGGTTTTATAACTGCAAATAATACCTGTCGGGACATCATCATGTTGATAAGTTGCATCCTTAATGTGGCCTTAACCACCTTCTTCTTAGAATGCTTCCCAATATTATTTACCTTCGTTGTTGCGTATTAGATAATTAATTGGAAAGGAGATGGAGAGATACTTAATGATTCCAACTGACAATAGTTCTTGATGAATTTGACAATTCAATAGAAAATCTTGAAAAGAAAATTACCTGAGTTAAATATCAAATCATTCCAAATTTCAGAATACTTTTTAATTCAATTATTTATTCTTCTTATAAGTAGTTATTATGCTTTTGGTTTGTACCAGGAACTATATATATATATACATATATAGGTATCTATCTGTGTGTGTGTGTGTGTGTGTGTGTGTATATATATGTTATGCTTGAGCCCGTTTTTGCAACCACTGTGTCAATCCATCTCATTAAGGGTCTTCCTGTTCTTTTTCGCTGACCCTCTACTTTACCAAATATGATATTCTTCTCCAGGGACTGTTCTCTTCTGATAACAAGTCCAAAGTATGTGAGATGTAGTCTCGCCATCCTTGCTTCTAAGGAACATTCTGGTTGTACTTCTTCCAAGTCAGATTTGTTGGTTCTTTGGACAGTCCATGGTGTATTAAATATTCTTCACCAACATCACAATTCAAAGGGGTCAATTCTTCCTCAGTCTTCCTTATTCATCATCCGAGCTTTTGCATGGATATGAGGCGATTGAAAACACCATGCTTGACTCAGGCACACCTTAGTCTTCAAGGTGACATCTTTGCTTTTCAACACTTTAAAGAGGTCTTTTGTAACACATTAGCCCAGTGCAATGTGTCTTTTAACTTCTTGACTTGTTTCCATGGATGTTGATGTGGATCCAAGTAAAATGAAATCCTTCACAACTTCGATCTTTTCTCCATTTATCGTGATTTTGCTTATTGGTGTAGTTGTGAGGGTTTTTGTTTTCATTTTATTGAAGTGTAATCCTTACTGAAGGCTGTGTTCTTTGATCTTCATTAGTAAGTACTTCAAGTGCTCTTCTCTTTCAGCAAGCAAGGTTGTGTCATCTCCATATTGCATGGTGTTAATGAGTCTTTCTCCAGTCCTAAAACTGTGTTCTTCTTCATATAGTTCAGCTTCTCGGATTTTGCTCATCATAAGGATTGAATAGGTATGGTGAAAGGATACAATCCTGACGGACACCTTTCCTGACTTTAAACCATGCAGTATACCTTTGTTCTGTTCAAACAACTGCCTTTTGATCTATGTACAGATTCCTCATGAGCACAATTAAGTGTTCTGGAATTCTCATTCTTTACAATGTTATCCATAATTTGTTGTGATCCACACAGTCAAATGCCTTAGCATAGTCAATAAAACACAGGTAAACATCTTTTTAGTATTTTCTGCTCTCAACCAGGATCCGTCTGACATCAGCTATGATATCCTTGGTTCCATGTCCTCTTTTGAATCTGATTTGAATTTCTGAAAGTTCTTTGTCAATATACTGCTACAACTGCTTTTGAACGATCTTCAGCAAAATTTTACTTGCTAGTGATATTAATAATATTGTTCAGTAATTTCTTCATTCAATTGGATCACCTTTCTTGGGAATAGGGGAATATGGATGTCTTCCTGTTGGTCAGAGAAGTGGCTGTCTTCCAAATTTCTTGGTGAAGATGATTAAGCACTTCCAGTGCTGCATCTATTTGTTGAAACATCTCAGTTGGTGTTCTGTCAATTCCTGGAGCCTTGTGTTTCACCAATGCCTTCAGTGCAGCTTGGACCTCTTCCTTCAGTATCATTGGTTCCTAATCGTATGCTACCTTCTGAGATGATTGAATTCTTTTTGGTATAGTGACTCTGTATATTCCTTCCATCTTCTTTTAATGCTCCCTGCATCGTTTAATATTTTCCCTGGAGAAATTTTCAATACTGCAACTCGAGGGTTGAATTTTTAATTCAGTTCTTTCAGCTTGAGAAATACTCAGCATGTTCATACCTTTTGGTTTTCTGTCTCATAATTTTTGCACGTCATTATAATACGTTACTTTGCCTTCTCAAGCCTCCCTTTGGAATTTTCTGTTCAGCTTTTTACTTTGTTTCTTCCTTTCACTTTAGCTACTCGACGTTCAAAAGCAAGTTTTAGAGTATCTCCTGAATCTGACATCCACTTTGGTCTTTTGTTTCTTTCCTGTCTTTTTTTTTTTTTTTTTTTTTTTATAATAACTTTTATTAAGCTTCAAGTGAACGTTTACAAATCCAATCAGTCTGTCACATATAAGTTTACATACATCTCACTCCCTACTCCCACTTACTCTCCCCGTCTTGAGTCAGCCCTTTCAGTCTCTCCTTTCTTGACAATTTTGCCGGCTTCCCTCTCTCTCTATCCTCCCATCCCCCCTCCAGACAAGAATTGCCAACACAATCTCAAGTGTCCACCTGATATAATTAGCTCACTCTTCATCAGCGTCTCTCTCCCACCCGCTGACCAGTCCCTTTCATTTCTGATGAGTTGTCTTCGGGGATGGTTCCTGTCCTGTGTCAACTGAAGGTCTGGGGAGCATGGCCGCCGGGATTCCTCCAGTCTCAGTCAGACCATTAAGTTTGGTCTTCTTATGAGAATTTGGGGTCTGCATCCCACTGATCTCCTGCTCCCTCAGGGGTCCTCTGCTGAGCTCCCTGTCAGGGCAGTCATCGATTGTGGCCGGGCACCAACTAGTTCTTCTGGTCTCAGGATGATGTAGGTCTCTGGTTCATGTGGCCCTTTCTGTCTCTTGGGCTCTTAGTTGTCATGTGGGCTTGGTGTTCTTCATTTTCCTTTGCTCCAGGTGGGTTGAGACCAATTGATGCATCTTAGATGGCTGCTTGTTAGCATTTAAGACCCCAGACGCCACATTTCAAAGTGGGATGCAGAATGATTTCATAATAGAATTATTTTGCCAATTGACTTAGAAGTCCCCTCAAACCATGCTCCCCAGACCCCCGTGCTTGCTCCGCTGACCTTTGAAGCATTCATTTTATCCCGGAAACTTCTTTGCTTTTGGTCCAGTCCAATTGAGCTGACCTTCCATGTATTGAGTGTTGTCTTTCCCTTCACCTAAAGCAGTTCTTATCTACTGATTAATCAATAAAAAAAACCCTCTCCCACCCTCCCTCCCTCCCCCCCTCGTAACCACAAAAGTATGTGTTCTTTTCAGGTTTACTATTTCTCAAGATCTTATAATAGTGGTCTTATACAATATTTGTCCTTTTGCCTCTGACTCATTTCGCTCAGCATAATGCCTTCCAGGTTCCTCCATGTTATGAAATGTTTCAGAGATTCGTCACTGTTCTTTATCGATGCGTAGTATTCCATTGTGTGAATATACCACAATTTATTTAACCATTCATCCGTTGATGGACACCTTGGTTGCTTCCAACTTTTTGCTATTGTAAACAGAGCTGCAATAAACATGGGTGTGCATATATCTGTTTGTATGAAGGCTCTTGTATCTCTAGGGTATATTCCTAGGAGTGGGATTTCTGGCTTGTATGGTAGTTCTATTTCTAACTGTTTCAGATAACGCCAGATAGATTTCCAAAGTGGTTGTACCATTTTACATTCCCACCAGCAGTGTGTGAGAGTTCCAATCTCTCCGCAGCCTCTCCAACATTTATTATTTTGTGTTTTTTGGATTAATGCCAGCCTTGCTGGTGTGAGATGGAATCTCATCGTAGTTTTAATTTGCATTTCTCTAATGGCTAATGATCGAGAGCATTTTCTCATGTATCTGTTGGCTGCCTGAATATCTTCTTTAGAGAAATGTGTGTTCATATCCTTTGCCCACTTCTTGATTGGGTTGTTTGTCTTTTTGTGGTTGAGTTTTGACAGAATCATGTAGATTTTAGAGATCAGGCGCTGGTCGGAGATGTCATAGCTGAAAATTCTTTCCCAATCTGTAGGTGGTCTTTTTACTCTTTTGGTGAAGTCTTTAGATGAGCATAGGTGTTTGATTTTTAGGAGCTCCCAGTTATCGGGTTTCTCTTCATCATTTTTGGTAATGTTTTGTATTCTGTTTATACCTTGTATTAGGGCTCCTAGGGTTGTCCCAATTTTTTCTTCCATGATCTTTATCGTTTTTGTCTTTATGTTTAGGTCTTTGATCCACTTGGAGTTAGTTTTTGTGCATGGTGTGAGGTATGGGTCCTGTTTCATTTTTTTGCAAATGGATATCCAGTTATGCCAGCACCATTTGTTAAAAAGGCTGTCTTTTCCCCAGTTAATTGACACTGGTCCTTTGTCAAATATCAGCTGCTCATACGTGGATGGATCTATGTCTGGGTTCTCAATTCTGTTCCATTGGTCTATGTGTCTGTTGTTGTACCAATACCAGGCTGTTTTGACTACTGTGGCTGTATAATAGGTTCTGAAGTCAGGTAAGGTGAGGCCTCCCACTTTCTTCTTCTTTTTCAGTAGTGCTTTGCTTATCCGGGGCTTCTTTCCCTTCCATATGAAATTGGTGATTTGTTTCTCTATCCCCTTAAAATATGACATTGGAATTTGGATCGGAAGTGCGTTAAATGTATAGATGGCTTTTGGTAGAATAGACATTTTTACTATGTTAAGTCTTCCTATCCATGAGCAAGGTATGTTTTTCCACTTAAGTATGTCCTTTTGAATTTCTTGTAGTAGAGCTTTGTAGTTTTCTTTGTATAGGTCTTTTACATCCTTGGTAAGATTTAATCCTAAGTATCTTATCTTCTTGGGGGCTACTGTGAATGGTATTGATTTGGTTATTTCCTCTTCGGTGTTCTTTTTGTTGATGTAGAGGAATCCAAGTGATTTTTGTATGTTTATTTTATAACCTGAGACTCTGCCAAACTCTTCTATTAGTTTCAGTAGTTTTCTGGAGGATTCCTTAGGGTTTTCTGTGTATATAATCATGTCATCTGCTAATAGTGATAACTTTACTTCTTCCTTGCCAATCCGGATACCTTTTATTTCTTTGTCTAGCCTGATTGCCCTGGCTAAGACTTCCAACACGATGTTGAATAAGAGTGGTGATAAAGGGCATCCTTGTCTGGTTCCCGTTCTCAAGGGAAATGCTTTCAGGTTCTCTCCATTTAGAGTGATATTGGCTGTTGGCTTTGCATAGATGCCCTTTATTATGTTGAGGAATTTTCCTTCAATTCCTATTTTGCTAAGAGTTTTTATCATGAATGGGTGTTGGACTTTGTCAAATGCCTTTTCTGCATCAATTGATAAGATCATGTGGTTTTTGTCTTTAGTTTTATTTATGTGATGGATTACATTAATGGTTTTTCTGATATTAAACCAGCCTTGCATACCTGGTATAAATCCCACTTGATCAGGGTGAATTATTTTTTTGATGTGTCGTTGGATTCTATTGGCTAGAATTTTGTTGAGGATTTTTGCATCAATGTTCATGAGGGATATAGGTCTATAATTTTCTTTTTTTGTAATGTCTTTACCTGGTTTTGGTATCAGGGAGATGGTGGCTTCATAGAATGAGTTGGGTAGTATTCCGTCATTTTCTATGCTTTGGAATACCTTTAGTAGTAGTGGTGTTAACTCTTCTCTGAAAATTTGGTAGAACTCTGCAGTGAAGCCGTCCGGGCCAGGAATTTTTTTTGTTGGGAGTTTTTTGATTACCGTTTCAATCTCTTTTTTTGTTATGGGTCTATTTAGTTGTTCTACTTCTGAATGTGTTAGTTTAGGTAGGTAGTGTTTTTCCAGGAATTCATCCATTTCTTCTAGGTTTTCAAATTTGTTAGAGTACAATTTTTCATAATAATCTGAAATGATTCTTTTAATTTCATTTGGTTCTGTTGTGATGTGGTCCTTCTCATTTCTTATTCGGGTTATTTGTTTCCTTTCCTGTATTTCTTTAGTCAGTCTAGCCAATGGTTTATCAATTTTGTTAATTTTTTCAAAGAACCAGCTTTTGGCTTTGTTAATTCTTTCGATTGTTTTTCTGTTCTCTAATTCATTTAGTTCAGCTATAATTTTTATTATTTGTTTTCTTCTGGTGCCTGATGGATTCTTTTGTTGCTCAGTTTCTATTTGTTCAAGTGTTAGGGACAGTTCTCTGATTTTGGCTCTTTCTGCTTTTTGTATGTGTGCATTTATTGATATAAATTGGCCTCTGAGCACTGCTTTTGCTGTGTCCCAGAGGTTTTGATAGGAAGTATTTTCATTCTCGTTGCTTTCTATGAATTTCCTTATTCCCTCCTTGATGTCTTCTATAACCCAGTCTTTTTTCAGGAGGGTATTGTTCATTTTCCAAGTATTTGATTTCTTTTCCCTCGTTTTTCTGTTATTGATCTCTAGTTTTATTGCCTTGTGGTCTGAGAAGATGCTTTGTAATATTTCGATGTTTTGGACTCTGCAAAGGTTTGTTTTATGACCTAATATGTGGTCTATTCTAGAGAATGTTCCATGTGCGCTGGAAAAAAAAGTATATTTTGCAGCAGTTGGGTGGAGAGTTCTGTATAAGTCAATGAGGTCAAGTTGGTTGATTGTTGTAATTAGATCTTCCGTGTCTCTGTTGAGCTTCTTACTGGATGTCCTGTCCTTCTCCGAAAGTGGTGTGTTGAAGTCTCCTACTATAATTGTGGAGGTATCGATCTCGCTTTTCAGTTCTGTTAAAATTTGATTTATGTATCTTGCAGCCCTGTCATTGGGTGCGTAAATATTTAATATGGTTATGTCTTCCTGATCAATTGTCCCTTTTATCATTATATAGTGTCCTTCTTTATCCTTTGTGGTGGATTTAAGTCTAAAGTCTATTTTGTCAGAAATTAATATTGCTACTCCTCTTCTTTTTTGCTTATTGTTTGCTTGATATACTTTTTTCCATCCTTTGAGTTTTAGTTTGTTTGTGTCTCTAAGTCTAAGGTGTGTCTCTTGTAGGCAGCATATAGATGGATCGTGTTTCTTTATCCAGTCTGTGACTCTCTGTCTGTTTATTGGTGCATTTAGTCCATTTACATTCAGGGTAATTATAGATAAATAAGTTTTTAGTGCTGTCATTTTGATGCCTTTTTATGTGTGTTGTTGACAATTTCATTTTTCCACATACTTTTTTGTGCTGAGGCGTTTTTCTTAGTAAATTGTGAGACCCTCATTTTCATAGTGTTTGACTTTATGTTAGTTGAGTCGTTACGTTTTTCTTGGTTTTTGTCTTGAGTTATAGAGTTGTTATGCCTTTTTGTGGTTACCTCATTATATACCCCTATTTTTCTAAGTAAAAACCTAACTTGTGTTGTTCTATATCGCCTTGTATCACTCTCCATATGGCAGTTCAATGCCTCCTGTATTTAGTCCCTCTTTTTGATTATTGTGATCTTTTACCTATTGACTTCCATGATTCCCTGTTATGTGTATTTTTTTTTTAATTAATCTTAATTTGTTTGTTTTTGTGATTTCCCTATTTGAGTTGATATCAGGACGTTCTGTTTTGTGACCTTGTGTTGTGCTGATATCTGATATTATTGGTTCTGTGACCAAACAATATCCTTTAGTATTTCTTGTAGCTTTGGTTTGGTTTTTGCAAATTCTCTAAACTTGTGTTTGTCTGTAAATATCTTAATTTCGCCTTCATATTTCAGAGAGAGTTTTGCTGGATATATGATCCTTGGTTGGCAGTTTTTCTCCTTCAGTGTTCTGTATATGTCGTCCCACTCCCTTCTTGCCTGCATGGTTTCTGCTGAGTAGTCAGAACATATTCTTATTGATTCTCCCTTGAAGGAAACCTTTCTTTTCTCCCTGGCTGCTTTTAAAATTTTCTGTTTATCTTCGGTTTTGGTGAGTTTGATGATAATATGTCTTGGTGTTTTTCTTTTTGTATCAATCTTAAATGGGGTTCGATGAGCATCTTGGATAGATATCCTTTCGTCTTTCATGATGTCAGGGAAGTTTTCTGTCAGAAGTTCTTCAACTATTTTCTCTGTGTTTTCTGTCCCCCCTCCCTGTTCTGGGACTCCAATCACCCGCAGGTTATCCTTCTTGATAGAGTCCCACATAATTCTTAGGGTTTCTTCATTTTTTTTAATTCTTTTATCTGATTTTTTTTCAGCTATGTTGGTGTTGATTCCCTGGTCCTCCAGATGTCCCAGTCTGCATTCTAATTGCTCGAGTCTGCTCCTCTGACTTCCTAGTGTGTTGTCTAATTCTGTTATTTTATTGTTAATCTTTTGGATTTCTACATGTTGTCTCTCTATGGATTCTTGCAACTTATTAATTTTTCCAGTATGTTCTTGAATAATCTTTTTGAGTTCTTCAACAGTTTTATCAGTGTGTTCCTTGGCTTTTTCTGCAGATATCCTAATTTCATTTGTGATATCATTAAGCATTCTGTAAATTAGTTTTTTATATTCTGTATCTGATAATTCCAAAATTGTATCTTCATTTGGGAAAGATTTTGATTCTTTTGTTTGGGGGGTTGGAGAAGCTGTCATGGTCTGCTTCTTTAAGTGGTTTGATATGGATTGTTGTCTCCGAGCCATCACTGGGAAACTAGTTTTTCCAGAAAATCCGCTAAAAAAAAACTGCAGTCAGATCCCTATCAGAGTTCTCCCTCTGGCTCAGGCTATTCAGATGTTAATGAAGCCGCCTGGGGAGGGTGGGGGAAGGAACAGAGAGCTAGGAGAGTAGCACCTCAGAATATAGCCAGAGTTGCTTGTCTTGCTTGGAATGACTGTTATATCTGAGATTCCCGCGGGCGCGTCGCCTATGTGTGCTGGCTGTGTGGAGATTTCCCCCAGGGGGTCTGGCCCGCTGGAGTCAAGGTCAGATCCTCCGCTTCCAGCCCCACGCCCAGCGTCAAGGCTCCCCTACTGGGACGGTGCACTCTCAACTCCAAAATCAGTCGGTGCCTCCCGGGGACTTCTCGTCCCTCCAGCCCCGTGGCCGTGCCGCCCCCGTGAACCAGGTGGGCCCCCTCCCGGGGTTAGTTCAGATGGGTGGAGTAGCTCCCCGTGCTTGTGCCGCGACCAAGTGTCCCAGCTGGAACGCTGTTCTCCCCACTCCAATACCAGTCGCTGCCTCCCGGGGACTTCTCCTACCGGCTGCGTCCCACGCCGCCCGCACGACCCGGCTGGTCCACTTCCCGGGGTTAGTTCAGGGGGTGGGGCAACTCTCCGTGTTTATGGCGTACCTGCGAGCAGTCCAAATCTCTGCGGGACGGTTCCCCGGCTCGGATGCTGCTCTTTCTGCTCCAAGATCAGTCACTGCCTCCCGGGGACTTCTCCTACCGGCTGCGTCCCACGCCGCCCGTGGAACCGGCTGGTCCCCCTCCCGGGGTTAGTTCAGGGGGGTGGAGCAGGTCTCTGTGCTTGTGCCGTACCTGACTGGTACACTGGCTCCAGGCTCTGGAAACTATCGCTGCTTCCCTGTATTAGTTCGTTCTCCGTCTCTAAATCTGTGTTTGTTGTTCAGGGTTCGTAGATTGTTATGTATGTGATCGATTCACTTGTTTTTCCGTGTCTTTGTTGTAAGAGGGATCCGAGGTAACGTCTGCCTAGTCCGCCATCTTGGCTCCGCCTCCCTTTCCTGTCTTTTTAATGACCTGTCACTTTCTTCATGTATGATGTCCTTGAGGTCATTCCACAACTTGTCTGGTCTTTGGTCATTAGTGTTCAACCTGTCAAATCTATCCTTGAGATAGTCTCTAAATTCAGGTGGGATATACTCAAGGTCATACTTTGGCTTTAGTGGACTTGTTCTAATTTTCTTCAGTTTCAACTCAAATTTGCGTATGTGCAATTGATGGTCTCTTCCACAGTCTGCCCCGGCTTTGTTCTGACTGATAATATTGAGATTTTTCATTGTCTCTTTCCACAGATTTATTCTATTTTATTCATGTGTATTCCACCTGAGAAGGTCCACATGTATAGTCACTGTTTATGTTGGTAAAAAAGGTATTTGCAATGAAGAAGTTCTTGGTTGTCTTAGTTATCTAATGCTGTTATGACAGAAATTCCACAAGTGGATGACTTTAACAAAAAGTTTATTCTTTCACAGTCCAGTAGGCCAGAAGTCCAAATTCAGGGCATCGGCTCCAGGGGAAGGCTTTCTCTTTCTGTCAACTCTGGAGGAAGGTCCTTGTCATCAATCTTCCCTTGGTCTGGGTACATCTCAGCACAAGAACCTCAGGTCCAAAGGATGTACTCTGCTCCCAGCTCTGCTTTCTTGGTGGTATGAGGTGCCCCAACCCTCTGCTTGCTTCCCTTTCCTTTTATCTCTTGTAAGATAAAAGACGGTGCAGGCCACACCCGCGGGAAACTCCCTTTACATTGGATCAGCGATGTGGTCTAAGGGTGTTACTTCCACCCTAATCCTCTTTAACCACAGGCAGAGCTTATGATTTATAACACATAGGAAAATAGCAAAATGGAGGGCAACCACACACGGCCTAACCAAGTTGACACATATTTTGGGGGAACACAATTCAATCCACTATATTGGTCTTGCAAGATTCTATCTTTCGATCTCCAGCATCGTTTCTATCACTAAGGCCCTATTTTCCAACTACCGATCCTTCTTTTTTTCCAACTTTCGCATTCCAATCACCAGTAATTATCAATGCATCCTGATTACATGTTTGATCAACTTCAGACTGGAAAAGTTGGTAAAAATCTTCAAATTCTTCATCTTTTGCCTTAGTGGTTGGTGCGTAAATTTGAATAATAGTTATACTCTGGTTTCCCTCTTTTGCGTGTGGATATTATCCTATCACTGACAACATTGTACTTCAAGATAGATCTTGAAATGTTCTTTTTGACAATTAATGAAACACTGTTCCTCTTCAAGTTGTCATTCCTGGAGTAGTAGACCATATGTTTGCCTGATTCAAAATCACCAATACCAGTCCATTTCAGCTCTCTAATGCCTAGGATATCAATCTTTATGTGTTCTATTTCATTTTTGACAACTTCCAATTTTTCCATACTTTGTACATTCCACATTCTGATTATTAATGAATGTTTGCAGGTATTTTTTTCTCATTTTGAGGTCTGCCCCATCAGCAAATGAAGGTTCTGAAAGCTTGACTTTATCCACATCATTAAGGTTGACTCTACTTTGAGGAGACAGCTCTTCCCAGTTGTATTTTCATATAAATCCCTACTTGAGGAATTCATGTTCAGGCACTATATCAGACAATGTTCCTTTGGTATTCATAAGATTTTCACTAGATAATTCTTTTCAGAAGTAGAGTACCAGGTCCTTCTTCCTAGTCATAGTCTGGAAGCTCAGCTGAAACCTGTCCATCATGGATGACCCTGGTGGTATTTGAATCCCACTGGCATAGCTCCCACTATGAGTCAGAATTGACTCGATGGCAACAGGTTTGGTTTGGTTTGGTGTAACTTCCAGTATCACAGCAAAATGAAAGCACCCACAGCACAACAAACTGACAGATGCATGAAGAAAGCAATCATTAGTGCTGATAGCATGTAGGCATGTGGTAACATCAAGGGTACTATTGATATGATTTGAATTCTTACCTCAAAATATCATAAAATTTGAAAGTTATGATTTACCACTTATGTGAAATTTTTTTTTATTATTTTCCAACTGCAAACATGATTGTTTAAATAAAATACATATGGTCCTTTTCATCTGGGAGTTTTACATAATTAATTGGGTATTTAAAAGAAAGCCTCTTCATTTAATCATTTAATTTATATTAACTAATTTAAAAGAAAAATGGCCAGTGGCATTGCACAATTATGTCACATCATTTATTAAAGGATTTGGAATATTGACAGGTTTATTTTCACAATACTTATTCATGTAAATGTGAAATTATATTTTCTTCCTGAAATACTCTCCACCACAACTACTCTTTTAAGTTTTTTTTAATATATATCTCTGAAGAGTACAATTCTTTATTTTTTAATGACTTTCCAATGAAATTTTAGTGTAAGTGAACATTCAGAACTTGTTTAAGTCCTGTTTTAAAAGTACAGAATATGACCGGGAGCCAAAATGGCAGACTAGGCAGACGCTACCTCGGATCCCTCTTACAACAAAGACACGGAAAAACAAGTGAATCGATCACATACATAACAATCTACGAACCCTGAACAACAAACACAGATTTAGAGACGGAGAATGAACTAAAACGGGGAAGCAGCGATTGTTTCCAGAGCCTGGAGCCAGCGTACCAGTCAGGTACGGCACAAGCACAGAGAGCAGCTCCACCCCCCTGAACTAACCCCGGGAGGGGGACCAGCAGGTTCCACGGGTGGCGTGGGACGCAGCCGGTAGGAGAAGTCCCCGGGAGGCAGTGACTGGTATTGGAGCAGGGAGAACAGCGTCCCAGCCGGAACACTTGGTCACGGCACAAGCACGGGGACCTGCTCCACCCATCTGAACTAACCCCGGGAGGAGGCCCAACTGATTCTCGAGGGCGGCACGGCCAGGCGGCTGGAGGGACGAGAAGTCCCCGGGAGGCACCGACTGATTTTGGAGTCGAGAGTGCACCGTCCCAGTAGGGGAGCCTTGACGCTGGGCGTGGGGCTGGAAGCGGAGGATCTAACCATGACTCCAGCGGGCCAGACCCCCCGGGGGCAATCTCCACACAGCCAGCACACATAGGCGACGCGCCCCGCGGGAGTCTCAGATATAATAGTCATTCCAAGCAAGACAAGCAACTCTGGCTATATTCTGAGGTGCTACTCTCCTAGCTCTCTGTTCCCTCCCCCACCCTCCCCAGGTGGCTTCATTAACATCTGAATAGCCTGAGAAAGAGGGAGAACTCTGATAGGGATCGGACTGCATTTTTTTTTTAGCGGATTTTCTGGAAAAACTAGTTTCCCAGTGATGGCTCGGAGACAACAATCCATATCAAACCACTTAAAGAAGCAGACCATGACAGCTTCTCCAACCCCTCAAACAAAAGAATCAAAATCTTTCCCAAATGAAGATACAATCTTGGAATTATCAGATACAGAATATAAAAAACTAATTTACAGAATGCTTAATGATATCACAAATGAAATTAGGATAACTGCAGAAAAAGCCAAGGAACACACTGATAAAACTGTTGAAGAACTCAAAAAGATTATTCAAGAACATACTGGAAAAATTAATAAGTTGCAAGAATCCATAGAGAGACAACATGTAGAAATCCAAAAGATTAACAATAAAATAACAGAATTAGACAACACACTAGGAAGTCAGAGGAGCAGACTCGAGCAATTAGAATGCAGACTGGGACATCTGGAGGACCAGGGAATCGACACCAACATAGCTGAAAAAAAATCAGATAAAAGAATTTAAAAAAATGAAGAAATCCTAAGAATTATGTGGGACTCTATCAAGAAGGATAACCTGCGGGTGATTGGAGTCCCAGAACAGGGAGGGGTGACAGAAAACACAGAGAAAATAGTTGAAGAACTCCTGACACAAAACTTCCCTAACAATATGAAAGACAAAAGGATATCTATCCAAGATGCTCATCGAACCCCATTTAAGATTGATCCAAAAAGAAAAACACCAAGACATATTATCATCAAACTCGCCAAAACCAAAGATAAACAGAAAATTTTAAAAGCAGCCAGGGAGAAAAGAAAGGTTTCCTTCAAGGGAGAATCAGTAAGAATATGTTCTGACTACTCAGCAGAAACCATGCAGGCAAGAAGGGAATGGGACCACATATACAGAACACTGAAGGAGAAAAACTGCCAGCCAAGGATCATATGTCCAGCAAAACTCTCTCTGAAATATGAAGGCGAAATTAAGATATTTACAGACAAACACAAGTTTAGAGAATTTGCAAAAACCAAACCAAAGCTACAAGAAATACTAAAGGATATTGTTTGGTCACAGAACCAATAATATCAGATATTAGCACAACACAAGGTCACAAAACAGAACGTCCTGATATCAACTCAAATAGGGAAATCACAAAAACAAATTAAGATTAATTAAAAAAAAATACACATAACAGGGAATCATGGAAGTCAATAGGTAAAAGATCACAATAATCAAAAAGAGGGACTAAATACAGGAGGCATTGAACTGCCGTATGGAGAGTGATACAAGGCGATATAGAACAATACAAGTTAGGTTTTTACTTAGAAAAATAGGGGTAAATAATAAGGTAACCACAAAAAGGTATAACAACTCTATAACTCAAGATAAAAACCAAGAAAAACGTAACGACTCAACTAACATAAAGTCAAGCACTATGAAAATGAGGATCTCACAATTTACTAAGATAAACACCTCAGCACAAAAAAGTATGTGGAAAAATGAAATTGTCAACAACACACATAAAAAGGCATCAAAATGACAGCACTAAAAACTTATTTATCTATAATTACCCTGAATGTAAATGGACTAAATGCACCAATAAAAAGACAGAGAGTCACAGACTGGATAAAGAAACACGATCCATCTATATGCTGCCTACAAGAGACACACCTTAGACTTAGAGACACAAACAAACTAAAACTCAAAGGATGGAAAAAAGTATATCAAGCAAACAATAAGCAAAAAAGAAGAGGAGTAGCAATATTAATTTCTGACACAATAGACTTTAGACTTAAATCCACCACAAAGGATAAAGAAGGACACTATATAATGACAAAAGGGACAATTGATCAGGAAGACATAACCATATTAAATATTTATGCACCCAATGACAGGGCTGCAAGATACATAAATCAAATTTTAACAGAATTGAAAAGCGAGATAGATACCTCCACAATTATAGTAGGAGACTTCAACACACCACTTTCGGAGAAGGACAGGACATCCAGTAAGAAGCTCAACAGAGACACGGAAGATCTAATTACAACAATCAACCAACTTGACCTCATTGACTTATAGAGAACTCTCCACCCAACTGCTGCAAAATATACTTTTTTTTCTAGCGCACATGGAACATTCTCTAGAATAGACCACATATTAGGTCATAAAACAAACCTTTGCAGAGTCCAAAACATCAAAATATTACAAAGCATCTTCTCAGACCACAAGGCAATAAAACTAGAGATCAATAACAGAAAAACTAGGGAAAAGAAATCAAATACTTGGAAAATGAACAACACCCTTCTGAAAAAAGACTGGGTTATAGAAGACATTAAGGAGGGAATAAGGAAATTCATAGAAAGCAACGAGAATGAAAATACTTCCTATCAAAACCTCTGGGACACAGCAAAAGCAGTGCTCAGAGGCCAATTTATATCAATAAATGCACACATACAAAAAGAAGAAAGAGCCAAAAGCAGAGAACTGTCCCTACAACTTGAACAAATAGAAAGTGAGCAACAAAAGAATCCATCAGGCACCAGAAGAAAACAAATAATAAAAATTAGAGCTGAACTAAATGAATTAGAGAACAGAAAAACAATTGAAAGAATTAACAAAGCCAAAAGCTGGTTCTTTGAAAAAATTAACAAAATTGATAAACCATTGGCTAGACTGACAAAAGAAATACAGGAAAGGAAACAAATAACCCGAATAAGAAATGAGAAGGACCACATCACAACAGAACCAAATGAAATTAAAAGAATCATTTCAGATTATTATGAAAAATTGTACTCTAACAAATTTGAAAACCTAGAAGAAATAGATGAATTCCTGGAAAAACACTACCTACCTAAACTAACACATTCAGAAGTAGAACAACTAAATAGACCCATAACAAAAAAAGAGATTGAAACGGTAATCAAAAAACTTCCAACAAAAAAAAGCCCTGGCCCGGACGACTTCACTGCAGAGTTCTACCAAACTTTCAGAGAAGAGTTAACACCACTACTACTAAAGGTATTCCAAAGCATAGAAAATGACGGAATACTACCCAACTCATTCTATGAAGCCACCATCTCCCTGATACCAAAATCAGGTAAAGACATTATAAAAAAAGAAAATTATAGACCTATATCCCTCATGAACATAGATGCAAAAATCCTCAACAAAATTCTAGCCAATAGAATCCAACAACACATCAAAAAAATAATTCACCCTGATCAAGTGGGATTTATACCAGGTATGCAAGGCTGGTTTAATATCAGAAAAACCATTAATGTAATCCATCACATAAATAAAACTAAAGACAAAAACCACATGATCTTATCAATTGATGCAGAAAAGGCATTTGACAAAGTCCAACACCCATTTATGATAAAAACTCTTAGCAAAATAGGAATTGAAGGAAAATTCCTCAACATAATAAAGGGCATCTATGCAAAGCCAACAGCCAATATCACTCTAAATGGAGAGAACCTGAAAGCATTTCCCTTGAGAACGGGAACCAGACAAGGATGCCCTTTATCACCGCTCTTATTCAACATCTTGTTGGAAGTCTTAGCCAGGGCAATTAGGCTAGACAAAGAAATAAAAGGCATCCGGATTGGCAAGGAAGAAGTAAAGTTATCACTATTTGCAGATGACATGATTATATACACAGAAAACCCTAAGGAATCCTCCAGAAAACTACTGAAACTAATAGAAGAGTTTGGCAGAGTCTCAGGTTATAAAATAAACATACAAAAATCACTTGGATTCCTCTACATCAACAAAAAGAACACCGAAGAGGAAATAACCAAATCAATACCATTCACAGTAGCCCCCAAGAAGATAAGATACTTAGGATTAAATCTTACCAAGGATGTAAAAGACCTATACAAAGAAAACTACAAAGCTCTACTACAAGAAATTCAAAAGGACATACTTAAGTGGAAAAACATACCTTGCTCATGGATAGGAAGACTTAACATAGTAAAAATGTCTATTCTACCAAAAGCCATCTATACATTTAACGCACTTCCGATCCAAATTCCAATGTCATATTTTAAGGAGATAGAGAAACAAATCACCAATTTCATATGGAAGGGAAAGAACCCCTGGATAAGCAAAGCACTACTGAAAAAGAAGAAGAAAGTGGGAGGCCTCACCTTACCTGACTTCAGAACCTATTATACAGCCACAGTAGTCAAAACAGCCTGGTATTGGTACAACAACAGACACATAGACCAATGGAACAGAATTGAGAACCCAGACATAGATCCATCCACGTATGAGCAGCTGATATTTGACAAAGGACCAGTGTCAATTAACTGGGGAAAAGATAGCCTTTTTAACAAATGGTGCTGGCATAACTGGATATCCCTTTGCAAAAAAATGAAACAGGACCCATACCTCACACCATGCACAAAAACTAACTCCAAGTGGATCAAAGACCTAAACATAAAGACTAAAACGATACAGATCATGGAAGAAAAAATTGGGACAACCCTAGGAGCCCTAATACAAGGTATAAACAGAATACAAAACATTACCAAAAATGATGAAGAGAAACCCGATAACTGGGAGCTCCTAAAAATCAAACACCTATGCTCATCTAAAGACTTCTCCAAAAGAGTAAAAAGACCACCTACAGACTGGGAAAGAATTTTCAGCTATGACATCTCCGACCAGCGCCTGATCTCTAAAATCTACATGATTCTGTCAAAACTCAACCACAAAAAGACAAACAACCCAATCATGAAGTGGGCAAAGGATATGAACACACATTTCACTAAAGAAGATATTCAGGCAGCCAACAGATACATGAGAAAATGCTCTCGATCATTAGCCATTAGAGAAATGCAAATTAAAACTACGATGAGATTCCATCTCACACCAGCAAGGCTGGCATTAATCCAAAAAACACAAAATAATAAATGTTGGAGAGGCTGCGGACAGATTGGAACTCTCATACACTGCTGGTGGGAATGTAAAATGGTACAACCACTTTGGAAATCTATCTGGCGTTATCTTAAACAGTTAGAAATAGAACTACCATACAACCCAGAAATCCCACTCCTAGGAATATACCCTAGAGATACAAGAGCCTTCATACAAACAGATACATGCACACCCATGTTTATTGCAGCTCTGTTTACAATAGCAAAAAGTTGGAAGCAACCAAGGTGTCCATCAACGGATGAATGGGTAAGTAAATTGTGGTATATTCACACAATGGAATACTACGCATCGATAAAGAACAGTGACGAATCTCTGAAACATTTCATAACATGGAGGAACCTGGAAGGCATTATGCTGAGCGAAATGAGTCAGAGGCAAAAGGACAAATATTGTATAAGACCACTATTATAAGATCTTGAGAAATAGTAAACCTGAGAAGAACACATACTTTTGTGGTTACAATGGGGGGAGAGAGGGAGGGTGGGAGAGGGTTTTTTATTGATTAATCAGTAGATAAGAACTGCTTTAGGTGAAGGGAAAGACAACACTCAATACATGGAAGGTCAGCTCAATTGGTCTGGACCAAAAGCAAAGAAGTTTCCGGGATAAAATGAATGCTTCAAAGGTCAGCGAAGCAAGGGCGGGGGTCTGGGGACCATGGTTTGAGGGGACTTCTAAGTCAATTGGCAAAATAATTCTATTATGAAATCATTCTGCATCCCACTTTGAAATGTGGCGTCTGGGGTCTTAAATGCTAATAAGCGGCCATCTAAGATGCATCAATTGGTCTCAACCCACCTGGAGCAAAGGAAAATGAAGAACACCAAGGCCACACGACAACTAAGAGCCCAAGAGACAGAAAGGGCCACATGAACCAGAGACCTACATCATCCTGAGACCAGAAGAACTAATTGGTGCCCGGCCACAATCGATGACTGCCCTGACAGGGAGCACAGCAGAGGACCCCTGAGGGAGCAGGGGATCAGTGGGATGCAGACCCCAAATTCTCATAAAAAGACCAAACTTAATGGTCTGACTGAGACTGGAGGAATCCCGGCGGCCATGCTCCCCAGACCTTCAGTTGACACAGGACAGGAACCATCCCCGAAGACAACTCATCAGAAATGAAAGGGACTGATCAGCGGGTGGGAGAGAGACGCTGATGAAGAGTGAGCTAATTATATCAGGTGGACACTTGAGATTGTGTTGGCAACTCTTGTCTGGAGGGGGGATGGGAGGATAGAGAGAGAGGGAAGCCGGCAAAATTGTCAAGAAAGGAGAGACTGAAAGGGCTGACTCAAGAGGGGGAGAGCAAGTGGGAGTAGGGAGTGAGATGTATGTAAACTAATATGTGACAGACTGATTGGATTTGTAAACGCTCACTTGAAGCTTAATAAAATTTATTAAAAAAAAAAAAGTACAGAATATCTAGTGCATGAGGAAAGCTAAAAAGGTAAGATGCTGGATCAGTACTGATTAGTGTATCTTTGATTTGGTCTTAATGGAGCATGGATAAGGTGTGGCAAAATTGATCACTGAGTACATATAGACTCTTCCTTTTAGGAAAATATGGAGCTTTTTTTTCTTTTTACATAAAGCTTTATTTTTTAAAATTATAAGGTAAACAGATGTTTATTATAAAAATTCAAACTACACAGAAACATATTACATGTAACCTAAAAATTCTCAAAATTTGCGGTCACATCCTCTTGATAAAACAACTGTAAACAGTTTCCTTTTATAGAGGTGTGTTTGCGTAATAGAAATAGGGAGAAAAATGTAAGGCAAGGGGAGAGTAGCACCTCAGTTAAATTAGTAGAAGGAGGCACAGAATGAAAGGGATGTTAAGAATGGAGAAATGACATAGATTTGGTAGCTAAATGGAGGATGTTTATGAGGAAGAGGAAGGAATCAAGAATGACCCTCGTGAAATGCATTAATATTTTTCAAGATAAGAATTAGAGAAATGAATTTCAGGGAAAAGACAAAGAATGATGTTTACATTTAAGGAGTGCTTGGCATTATTATATTTTTTTTTTTTTTGGCATTATAGGTAGAAATTTCTATCTATGGGAAATGTAAGGAGAAGATCAGGATTAAATATACCATAAAAACCCAAAACCAAACCCTTTGCCATGCAGTCAATCCCTTTGGACAGAGTAGAACTTCCCCATAGGGTTTCTGAGAAGTGGTTGGTGAATTCAATCTGCCTTTTTTTTTACCTTTTGGTTAGCAGTTGAACTCTTAATTACTGCATTACCAAGGCACCAAAAATATACCATTTGTTGTTGTTGTTAGGTGCTGTCTGGTTGGTTCTGACTCAAAGCCAACCTCTGTACAATAGAACAAAATCTGCCTGGTCCTGGACCATCCTCATGATCATTATCGTGTTTGAGCCCATTTTTGCGCCACCATGTTAATCCATCTCATTGAAGATCTTCCTCTTTTTTGCTGACCCTTTACTTTACCAAGCATAATGTCCTTCTCCAGGGGCTGATCGCTCCTGATAACATTCCCAAAGTATGTGAGAAAAAGTCTGGACATCCTCACTTCTAAAGAACATTCTGGCTGTATTTCTTCTAAGGCAACCTTGTTTGTTCTTCTGGCAATCCATGGTATATTCAATATTCCTCGTCAGCACCATAACTCAATGGCATCAATTCTTCTTCAGTCTTCCTTATTCATTGTACAGCTTTCACATGCTTATAAGGTGATTGAAAATATCATGGTTTAGGTCAGGTGCACATTAATCCTAAAAGTGACACCTTTGCTTTTGAACATTTTAAACAGGTCTTTTGCAGCATATTTGCCCAGTGCAATAAGTCCTTTGATTTCCTGGCTGCTGTTCCATGGGAATTGACTGTGGATCCAAGTAAAATGAAATCCTTGACAACATCAATCTTTTCTCCATTTATCATGATGTTACTTATTACTCCAGTTGTGAGAATTTTTGTTTTCTTTATGTTGAGGTGTAATCCATACAGAAGGCTATAATCTTTGATCTACATCAATAAGTGCTTCAAGTTCTCTTTGCTTTCAGCAAGCAAGGTTGTGTCATTAGCATAAGGCAGGTTGTTAATGAGTTTTCCACCAATCCTGAAGCCACTTGATTCATATAGTCCAGCTTCTTGTATTACTTGCTCGGCATACAGATTGAATAAGTATGGTAAAAGGATACAACCCTGACACACACCTTTCTTGATTTTAAACCATGCAGTATCCCCTTGTTCTGTTCAAATGACTGCCTCTTAATCTATGTACAGGTTCTGCATGAGCACAGTAAATGTTCTGTAATTCCCGTTCTTCTCAACGTCATCCGTAATTTGTTATAATCCAAACAGTCTAATGCCTTTGCATAGTCAATAAAACACAAGTAAACATTCTTCTGGTGTTCTCTGCTTTCAGCCAAGATCCATCTGACATCAGCAATGATATCGCCCATTCCATGTCCTCTTCTGAATCTGGCTTGAATTTCTGACAATTTTCTATGTACTGCAGCAATAGCTTTTGAAGGAACTTCAGCAAAATTTTACTTCTGTGTGATTTCAATGATATTGTTTAATAATTTCCAAAATCTGTTGGATCATTTTCTTTGGAATGGGCACAAATATGGACCTCTTCCAGTCGATTGGCTAGGTAGTTGTCTTCCAGATTCCTTGGCATGGACAAGTAAGCACTTCCAGTGCTGCATCATTTTGTTGAAAACTCTCAACTGGTATTCTGTCAATTCCTGGAGTCTTGTTTTTCACCAATGTCTTCAGTACAGCTTGGATTTCTTCCTTTAGTCCCATCAATTCTTGATCATATGCTACCTCCTGAAATGGATGAACATAACCAATTCTTTATGGTACAGTGACTCTGTGTACTCTTTCCATCTCCTTTTGATGCTTCCTGCATGGTTCAACATTTTGTCCTCAGAGTACACTCGAGGCTTGAATTTTTCCTTTAGTTCTTTCAGCATGAGAAATTCTGAGCATGTTCCTCTCTTTTTGTTTTCTAACTCCAGATCTTTGAACATTTTATTATAACATTTTATTTTATCTTCTGGAGCTGCCCTTTGAAATCTCCTGTTGAGCTCTTTTACTTCATCATTTCTCCTTTTGCTTTAGCTACTCTAGGTTCAAAAGCAAGTTTCAGAGTCTCTTCCAATATTCATTTTGGTCTTTTCTTTCAATCCTCTTTTTAATGACCTTTTTCTTTCCTCATGTCCTTGATATCTTCCCACAACTCATCTAGTCTTAGGTCATTAGTTTTCAATGAGTCAAATTTATTCTTGCCATGGTCTCCAAATTCAGGTGGGATATTCTCAAGGTCCTACTCTGACTCTCATCAACTTGTTTTAATTTTCTTCAGCTTCAACTTGATCTTGCATAGGAGCAATTGATGGTCTGTTCTGCAGTCAGCCCCTGGCCTTGTTCTGACTGATGATATTGAGCTTTTCCATTGTCTCTTTCCACTGATGTAATTGATTTGATTCCTGTGTTTTTGATCCAGCTAGGTCCACGTGTATAGTGACCATTTATGTTGTTGAAAAATGGTAATTGCAGTGCATAAGTCATTGGTCTTGTGAAATTCTATCATGCAATGTCCGGTGTCATTTCTGTATCTTCCAGCTACCGATCTTTCTTTGTGCCCAACTTTTGCATTCCAATTCCACTGTATATCAATGCATCTTGATTGCATGTTTGATCAATTTCAGACTGCAGAAATGGGTAAAAATCTTCAATTTCCTCATCTTTGGCATTAGTGGCTGGTGTGTAAATTTGAATAAAAGTTGTATTACCTCATCATACTTGTGGGTGTGTGGATATTTTCCTGTCACTGATACAGTTGTACTTCAGGATAGATCTTGAAATATTCTTTCTGATATGAATCTGAGGTCATTCTCCTTCAATTTGTCATTCCCAGCATAGTAGACCATGTGATTGCCTGATTCAACATGGCCAATACCAGTCCCTTTTAGCTCACTAATGCCTAGGATATCAATTTTTATGTGTTCCATTTCATTTTTGACATTTTCTAATTTTCCTAGATTCATACTTTGTACATTCCACATTCCAATTATTAATGGATGCAGCTCTTTCTTCTCATTTTGAGTCATGCCACATCAGCAGCTGAAGGTCCCAAAAGCTTGACGCCATTCAGGTCATTAAGGTCAACTCCACTTTGAGGAGGCAGCTCTTCCCAAGTTGTATTTTGAGTGCCTTCTGACCAGAAGGAAACCCTGGCGGCATAGTGGTTAAGTGCTATGGCTGCTAACCAAAGGGTCGGCAGTTTGAGTCTGCCAGATGCTCCTTGGAAACTCTATGGGGCAGTTCTACTCTGTCCTATAGGGTCAATATGAGTTGGAATCGACTCAGCAGCAATGGGTTTGGTTTTTGTTGGATTTTCTGACCTGAGGGACTCATCTTCAGGCACTACTTCAGACAATGTTTCACTACCATTCATAAGGTTTTCCCTCGCCAATTTTTTCAGAAGTAGACCCCCAGGTCCATCTTCCCAGTCTGTTTTAATCTGTAAGCTCCACCAAAAACTCTTCACCAAGAGTAACCCTGCTGGTATTTTAAACACTGGTGGCAAATCTTCCAGTATTACAGCAACATGAAAGGCACCACAGTATGACAAATTAACAGATGTGGTGGAAATATATAACATAATACATGTATGTGTAAATGTTATATATATATATACACATAAAATATATGCAAAAAATTTACCATAGACACTATAAATTATGATTTTGGGGGCTGTAATTAAAATCTCAAACTCAAGAATGTATTATACAATTAAGAAACTAATTGACTTCCTTATAATTGAAGTCCCTATGTAGTAAGTTGGAAACCCTGGTGGCGTAGTGGTTAAGTGCTACAGCTGCTAACCAAGGGGTTGGCAGTTCGAATCCGGCAGGTGCTTCTTGGAAACTCTATAGGGCAGTTCTACTCTGTCCTATAAGGTCGCTATGAGTTGGAATGGACTTGACGGCACTGGGTTTGGTTTGGGTTTTGGTATGTAGTAAATGTGTGTGTTTTTCTCGATCCAATTGTTAGATGATGAAATAAGCAATTTGAGTTTTATAGTTCTCTCTACTCTGCTGCCAGTTTCGTTAGCTTTATCCTATGCTGATCCCTGGTGACCTTAGTATAACTATTAGTAGCAATCAGGGCTACATTATTCATCTTTCACATTGGTGTAGTTGTTAATTGCCCTTGAGTCAGCTCCAACTTTTGCCAAACTTATGTGCAACAGAATGAACTGTTGCCCAGTACTACTTCATCTTCACGATCATTGACATTTTCTAGTTTATTGTGACCACTGTATGTTTTGAGTGCCTTTCAATTGCATTATCTTCCAGTACATAACAGGCAACATTCCATTGTGATCCATAGGGTTTTCACTGACTGATTTTCAGAAGCAGATTTCCAGGCCTGTCATCCTAGGCTGCCTTATTCTGAAGGCTCCACTGAAATCTAAACACTATAGGCATCTCTGTTGGTATTTGAAACACCAGTGGCATAACCTGTAGCATCATAACAAAGCACAAGTTACCATGGTATGACAAACTGACAGAAGGGTGGTGGTCTTTCACATTAAGAACAGATAAATAAAATAACTCAATCGTCATCAAACATCCAACCTTCAGTTTGTTTGAGCAAACTTAGATCATGTGCCATTTTCTAAACCATTAAAGACGACTGTTGTTAGGTTGTTAGGTGCCATTGAGTAGATTTTTGACTGCTAGCAAGCCCTTGTGACAGAGTAGAACTGCCCCATAGAGTTTTCTAGTCTGTAATCTTTATGGAATTAAATCTCTAGGTCTTTCTCTGATGAAGATACCAGGTAGGTTTAAATCTTCAACTTTTGGTTAGCATTCAAGTGCTTAGCCATTGTGCCACCAGGGCATCTTAAAGGGGACTAGTGAACACTTTATTATAGTTACATTTAGCTAAGGGACCATGCGTGTGCAGGGGTGTAGAGTGAGGGAATTTGTGATTCATTGTTTGACTCAGACCCAACAGGGCCTATCCCTGGAGTTGGAGTCAATTCCCCAAAATAGGTCCTACGTACTGGACATTTGGGTGGGGTGGGTTTTGAGGTGTACACCACAACATGCAATATATAGACTTTCAATGACTATGTGATTAACAGTATTAAATAAATGGTCTTCAATGTTATGAACTTACTGACTTTAAACAAATACACTAAAATCAGGCTATATTATCTTAAGGAATTGGCTGAAAATATGACGATGTGGATACAGTGATTACAGGTTATTCTTTTTAAATGCATGGCTTCAAAGGAGAGGAGACAAAAAGAGTTATACCTAGAGAGAACCATTACAGAGTAATATGGGAAGCTTAATTCAGACTCCTGGAAAAAATATGAGAGAGAGAAAGACAATTTCTGCTGCATTTGAACTAAAAATATTTTGTGAATTTTTAGAACTTAATTTACATCATGTTACATTCCCAGTTTAGGGAGTACTTATAGATGAGTGATTTACTTTGGGGTTACTATTGCTAAAATCTTGCTTTGTTTCGACATCAAAATGCACTGACACATATTCCCTTTTTTTCCTGCTGTAAGCATGTGTTAAGATTGCTTTTCTTTCGGGAATCTTGAGATGATTAAATACGATAATGTGCATGAAGTCTCTACCACAGTCTTAGCACATAGTAATACTCTGAATATTTTTCTTTAGTTTATTTCCATTCTCTGACTCTTCCTGATAAAATAGAGTATATCTAAAATCTAAAATTAAATCTTCCTATGATTTAAATTTTAAAATATGTTGAAATCAAAAGGAGTTATAATAGATGAGAAGAACTATTTGGAATGACCCCACTCTATAAGCTGAAAAGGGGAGAGTTTTCTGCTACATCTTTTTGGGGGGTTACAAGTACTTTGGTTAGCCATGATTCCTCATGATGTGTTCTGTTTCTACAAAGTCAAAGTATCTGTGGTTAATGAACAGGAAGAAGTATTGGCAGCCTTTAAGTCAGTCTTTTTGTTCCCTTACACATTAAGGAGTCCTGGTGGCCCAATGGTTAAGTGCTCAGCTGTTAATCAAAACACTGGTGGTTCAAACTCACCCAGGGTATTAGTGGGAGAAAAGACCTGGTGATATGCTCCCATAAAGATTACAACCTAGGAAACCCTATGGGACAGTTCTACTCTGACACATTGTGTCACTATGAGTCGAAAATCGACTCGGCAGCACCTAACAACAATGTTACGTATTACTTTTTGATATAGGGATATCATTATTGCACAATGTTTTTGCCAAGGAAAAAATGTCTGCATATATTTATAAGAACTTTAAAATTAAACTTTTATCCATGAAATTCACAAACAGCAGTCTCTTCTATGAGTATAACATCCTGTAGTCCTTAAGTCAACACACAATAGACGCTTGCTTTTGAACCATTTCTTTTCCCCATATATTATCACAAGCATCTTGCATACCAGATTAGTAGTGGTCACCGTATATTATTATAAAGCTAATGCATTTTAGGATTATTTTGGTTTGTGCTGTACATCATCCTAGGCAGAATTGTCAGCTTTGTGCTTGCAGCTGCTCTCAATCTGTCATCATAAATGATAAATGAGCATTGGAGTCTTATTTTCTATTGTACATTATCGTCACTACAAGATGCAAGACCAGCATATCTTGGCTTGCTCACAAGACCCTTTAGAAGGATGAGAACTTTACTAGAAAAGCGTGGACACTTTATATTTCAATGGAAATAAATAAAACTGTAAATCTGCTAAAGTTTTGGCTCAATACCATTGAATCTTAAACCAAAGCTCCGTCCTTATATATAGATCTCAATGAAATTATTGCTATTATTTTTAATTTTAATAATTATTTGTCTCTGAAGTGGAATTGGTGCAATCTCTCAAATATATATATTTTGAACACTTATCAGCAGATGTGAAATGAATAAATGTTGGATGACAATTCTCCGTATATCTCTTACATTGTGCATGCCTGTGAACAAGTGACTAACTTCTATTTGTTCTGGGCTATTTTTAAAAGATGTTTGTATAGTGAACACCCTTGGAAGATATAGATTTTATCACATAGACATAGTACTCTCTTTAAAACAAATTGCAGGCCCGCTTACTGCCCAGTGTAGTAAAAACAATGTGTCCCCCTAAACCAGAGGGCAGACAAGCCATTGCCCAATATTAAAAAAATAAAATAAAATGGATTCCCTGATCTCAGGATTCCTGTCCTGTACTATAGTCCACTGCATGTGCAGACATCCATCTGGTTCCATTCATGCCACCCCTGAAGGGCTTGAGGACAAACGTTGGGAATATGCTGAGGCTCAAACTCCTTGTTGTGCCAGGAGTAAGAAAGTCCTTTTTCTTGGACCTTGGAGTCTTATTTCTGCTGCCAGTTCCTTGCACAAAACTTTAGTAAGCTAACTTGTTAGGATACAGATAGGGTAAACTTTTGACCCTCCTCAGTTCTTGAAAGTAAATGTAAGGAAAATCAGAAAGAAAAGGGATTTTGTTGGATAATTTGTTTTACGAAAGCAAATGTACCAAAAAAAAAAAAAAAAAAACATGATTTTTTATGTTTATTTCTACCCCATTCTTGATTTTTAAAGATCTATTTGCCAGTAAGTTAGTGTAATATCATGTATGTTATGTGCTGAAAACGGGTGCACTATCAATATTGCCATGAGAGGAATAAATCTTTGGAATAAATATTAAGAGATTACTAACAAGAATTCGTGTGTGTGTGTGCCTGTGTTTGTGTGTTGGGGTGTGTGTGTCTAGGAAAGGGAAAAAGGGTAAAAGTTATCAGCAGAAGTTAATATTTGTCCTAGTCCAGACAAGGCTAAGATTCATGAGGTCTTTTTGAGGTGTATGACATTATCATCAAATAAGGATCACATTGGATTTGCATACTACCGAAATTATTTCATGTTAATTGTTTTAATTATCTTCAGCAAAATAAAAAAACAATAATAGTATTCACATTCTGTCCTTTTTCATAAGGTGTGGAGTCCTTTGATTCTGAGAAAGCCTACTTGAATCCTGATATTTAAAACAAATTAAAGGAAGGCTATATTTCCTTAAGCATGGGTGAAGGACATGGCACTTTGCTGCTTAAACCATCGTTTATCCTCATTCTATGGAGCTCAATTTCAAATCATTGCAAAGTGGGAATTTGTGCCTGAGATTCTGGTTGCAAACTTGAGGCAAAATTAAATCTTACATATGAGCCAATGGGTTTATGCCAGTACCATGTGCCGAGTGTGTCCCTATTAAATATATTTAAATGATTGTGATAATGGAATTTCAGCATCCTAATAATTTATTTGTCCAGATGGAAACAGAAATGATGTATTTTATGTAATATTGACTTGAAAACATGCCCCTAATGTGCTGGCTTGCTCTTAAAACCAACCCGGACATATCCAGCTTCAAGAAAGCTATTCTATGAAACTTTTTGTATTCTATTGAACTTTCAAACATTTACATTATTTAAGTCACATTTAGTTAGAGCATAACTTCAGGAGAGAAAAAGACAGTCAAAGGGGTGAATGTTAAGGAAAAACAAAACTAAAACCAACAAAAACATAAAACACTTATTTTGTTAGAGCAAAGCTCCCTTTTATAAACTACCAAGAAAGAAATCTTAAGAACTAACTCCTATCAAAATTAATCAGACTTGCCTCTGAACAAAATGAATTCTACTAGGTGTGTAGGAAGAAATTAAAAATGCATAGCATTTGACATTCTATTTTGCTTTGATTAAAGTTAGAGGAATGATATTCTATTGAATGTGAAAAGATGCTGTGTAGGTAAACATGGGCAATTTAGAACTGTTCATCTCTAGTATTCTGTTCAATTTACCATCTTGCAAAAAGAAATCATTAGGTTTAGTTTTCTTTTTGTCTCCCCTCCTTTCTGCCAGCCTCATGCCATTAATCTGAGTTTAACAGGCATGGTAGCTTTAAGAGATGTTGTCTCTAAGGTAATGTAAGAGTTCATCCCTGGAATCACTAATCTCTCTACCTGTGAAATATGAAAACTTCTTCTTTCCTGGAACCCTCTGAAGGCCTAGTTAATGCCCCAGTTTCTCATAACCAAGATCCTCCCCATCGTCTGCTGAAAACCTTCAGGTCAACCTTACTTTCAGCTGAGAGACAGATATTAAATTTGTCAGAGTGAGCAGGGAAGATGTAGTACTACTGTCAAAGATGATGTGACAGGTGAAAATCAGACAAGACTTGAAAGCAGAGATTCAAATGGAGATTTGTACACCAATGTTCATTGCAGCCCTATTCATGATAGCCAAAAGGTGGAGACAACCTAAATGCCCACCAGCAGAAGAATGGATCAACAAAATGTAGTACATTCGTACAAGGGAACACTACTCAGCTAGTAAGAGAAATGAAGTCTTGATACATGCTACAACATGGATGGAGTGAAATAAATCAATCGCAAAAGGACCAACTATTATATTTACTTATATAAAAAGACAAAGACAGGTATATGTACAGAGACCGAAGTTTATTAGTGATTACCAGGGCTGGGAGGGAGGGATAAGTGGGGGTATTGCTTATGGAGTACTGACTTTTGGATTACCGCGATGAAAAATTCACATTGAGTAAGGGCAGGGTTGAACATTTGATAAATGTAATTCCTGTCAATAAATTACACAACTGTAAAATTTGAATTGGCAAAAGTTTTCGCCATCTTACAATGACGACAAAAACAAAACGTATTTACAACAATGACCAAAAAAAAAAAAAAAAAGCAGCTGCCGAGACTGCTTCTGTACAGCCAAACACCTCATGGGATTTGGGTCCTTGAGTTGGAGGTTTAGAGTCATGGTTTCATGGGACATCCCAATTAATTGGCCTAATAATGTGTTTAGTGCTTCTGTTCTACCTCATAGTTTGGTGCACAGTGCCTGGAGTCTTAAAAGCTGGAGCAACAAAGAAAGACAGCAAGTCAGAAAAAGAGGGGGAAATGGAGTGCATAGCAAATTGCCTTCAAAAACAACTGCCTCCTTTGCCACAAGACAGGAAGAACTGGGTGGTGGCCAGCTACCATTACTGAGCATTTTGTCAAAGATTCTATAGAAGAATTCTGACCAAAAGGAGGAAAACGTAGAACAGAATTTCAAATTCTCATGGAATTCAGACTTGCTGGAGCCACAGAGGCTGGACAAACCCCTGAAACTATTGTCCTGAGACAGTCTTTAAACCTTAAAAAATATCTCCTAAAGTTTCTTAAAACCAAACAACAGCTTAACTAGTACATAATATCTGCCTTGAACATTGTCCTCTTTTAAGATCTGTATATATTGTATCAAATTGACAACGACAACTGGAAAGATTAGATAGAAACCTTAGGGGACAGTGAGTTTATGTTAATGAGGAGGAACAACTCAGAAAAGCAGGGTGAGAGTGGTTGTACAGCTTGAAGAATGTAATCAATGTCCCTGAATTGTACATGTAGAAATTGTTGAATTGTTGTATATTCTGCTATGTATAATCTCAACAAAAACAAAAAGATAATTAAAAAAAGAGAAATAAGTTGTTTATAAATCAGCTCTGCTTCACAATTAGTTAAGTGTAGTTAGAAATAATAATAGTTATCTGTTATTAGAATTTATTCTAGGCTTATTCTAAGTAATTTGAATTATCTTTTTATTTAATCCCAGAATAATCTTTTAAAAACATTAACCTGATCTCATCACTTCTGCTTGAAGCTGTCCAGTGGCTTCTCATTGAGTTTAGGTTTACTTATATTTAAATCAAAGCTTGCTATGGGCTGAACTGTGTACCCCAAAAACACGTTTTGTAAATCCTAACCCCTATTCATATGGATGTAATCACATCTGGAAACAGGGACTTCTTTGTTATGTTAATGAGGCCATGTCAATGTAGGGTATGTCTTAAGCCAACCATTTCTGAGATGTAAAAGGAGTAGAGTTGGCACAGAAGCAGGCACAGGTGGGAGATGATAGATGCCATGCCACATGAAGGTTGCTAAGAAACCCAGGCATAGAAGCTGAAAAGAGACAAGGACCTTCACCCAGAGCCAACAGAGCCTTCTCTTAGAGCCAGTGCCCTAAATTTGAACTTCTAGGCCCCTAAACCTTGAGAAACTAAATTTCCATTTGTTAAAGTCATCACTTGTGGTATTTCTGGGGTTTCTAAGAAACTAAGGCAAAGCTGTTTATCATCGCTATAAAACCTTGCATGGTTGGACTGTGCTTAATCCTCTGATCTCAACTTCTGCTGCTCTCCTTTGTGCTCCCTATACCACACCCTCACTGTCCCAAGCTCTTTTTACTTCAGAGATTTTACGTTTGTCCCCCCTTTTCAGAAAACTCTTTCCCCATGTCTTTACAGGATTGAGTTTTCAACATTCAATTTTCTGTTCAGTTACCATCTCCTCAGGGAATCCTTCACTGATCATCTTATTGGAAAATGTCCCTCTTCTTTAGACATTCTCTATCCCCCAAATTATAAAATTACTTTGCTAAGGTCTATTTCTGAAACAAAACATTATTGAAAAAATTGTTAGTTCCATGAAGCAGGACTTTTGTTTGTCTTGTCTTACCGCATTTCTAGTGCCTAAGAAGTCCGTGTGTGGTGCAAATGGTTACCACTATTGGCTGCTAATTACAAGGTTGTATGAGTCCACCCAGAGGCACCCAGGAAGAAAGGCATAGCTGTCTACTTCTGAAAAATGAGCAAAATGAAAATCCTATAACCCTAAGGAGCACAGCTCTACTCTGACACATACAGAATCTCTATAAGTTGGGATCCACTCAATAGCAGTGTCAGACAACTATTACAAAAAAAAAAAAATTCGCTGGATGAATGTTTGATCAGATACATAAATAATGCATGCCCATGTGACGAAAATACTATTGTTCCCATTTTATAGATAAGAAAATTTAGGGTACTTGATTTGTGTTATTTTCTCAGGGTTATACCTAGCTGGTAAGGGATAAAATTAAGCCCCAACTCACTTCTGGCTAGCATTCACTGATCTATTGTTATTACATGTTTTTGATCTTCCCATGTTTTGACTAATATAAAAAAAAAGTAGCTCTGAACATTTTGTATATATATGTGTGTGTGTATATATATCTATATAGATATATATGTATGTGCTTTTTTTTTTTTGGTGAGTGTGTGCACGGATACTCTAAGATTTATACCTTAAATAAGAATTGCTGGATCATAAAGATATTCACATTTTTTAACATTATACTGCCAAACAGTTTTACAAAATGATTATACCAGATTATACTCCTGCCAGGAGTGTATGAACTTTGATCTTGCACTTAAGCAATATGATGGTGTTATTTTTCACATTAGCATGTATTTTCCCTAATCTCTTATAAATTCAGGACTTTTTTTTTTTTCCTAATTTTATTTCATTAAACATTTGGAATAAATTATTTCTTACTCTGTGTCTGGTATTTTCAATATTTGAAATCCTTATCATTTGTTATTTTTGCTGCATCTTCGTTTTCATGGCTTGTTTACCTTATGTGTCTTATAATTCTGAATTATGATATAATGCTCATCTGGATATATATCTGAGAATTCTAGGAGGTGGAAGGCCTCCTGGGCTCTATATACGAAAATTCTAGGAGGGTAAGGGTATATCCATACAGTGAGTATTTTCTCTTTCTTTATCTGGGCTTCTGTACAATACAATAATGTTAATTCAAACTTCACACCCATGTAAGGACAGTCCTTTGCTAAAGGGAAATCTTTACCCCAACTTAGGTCACAGGTCGTAAGTGACAATTTTCTTTCTATCTACCTTTATTAAAGGGTCAGTGGTGTGTGGCCTACATTTTTGCTGAAGTCATAACCCGTCGTGGGCATCATATTTTGAAAAATCTCAATTCTATCTCTTCCACCTTTTGCAAAGCCAATGCCTTTTCTCTTGTTGGATCACCCTGTTAAAATCATTTCATTTACAAGTGTTTCAATAATTTTTCTGATGACGCTTGTAGTTTCCAAGTTGCTTAACAGTTCCCTTTTAGATATTGGTCTAATTTTCCTCACTTTCTGAGTTCAGCTCTGTTTGGATCAGGATATCCTATACAACATTTTTATACATTTTTCATCAGACTGTGTTTCAGGATATACAATCTTCTTTAGGTTCCCATAACATACTTTGTTTGGCAAGCATAATTATGTTTTCCCTGATTTCTTTATTTGCTTCTGAAAATTGAATACCAATAAAAAAATCTTGTATAATACATTGGGTATGCAAACATTATTAACCTTAGAGATATATTTTCACTGGGTCCATATAAAAATATATCATCATACATGATTTGGCTTATTTATATACCATGAAAAAACTTAAAATCTCAATGTCAACAACTCTTTCAAGACTCAATTATTTTCTGCTTTAAATTTTTTTGTTGATACTACCCATGAGGGTGTCTGAATTTTGGGTATGTAGTATGGATTTTTTTTCTTGCCCTCTCTCAAAGCCTACCCTTAGAGTCCAGTGGGAAATACCTTGTTCCATTAATTCTATATGTCCCCCCAGTCCACTGGGACATACATGTCCCAAATATAAATTACAAAATTTCTATTTTTCCTAAAAAAATACAGACTCTTCATACAACACCCTGTAAAAACAGTAATTTGTGGCACTCTGTTTCTTCCATTTCAAACAGTTATTAAGGCCCCTGCATTGTGGCAGCATGCATACTCAGTGGGAAAACAGCTTCTCAATGAACCTGAGAGGCAGAAAATATTGGTTGGCAACCGTATATCCCAATGATCATGAGAAGGACAAATTCTTCTTCAAATACTCACATAATGCTATGTCAAGTTACTTTAATTTTGGACCATGACTCACTTTATAGTTTAAATTTTTTTTTGTTTTGTCTCAAGTTTTTACTTATCAGCATTCTATTATCTTTTAATTTCTTTTGTGCTTTAAGTGAAAGTTTACAAATCAAGTCAGTCTCTCACGTAAAAACTTATATGCACCTTCCTACATACACCCAATTGCTCTCCCCCTAATGAGACAGTCTGTTCCATCCCTCCACTCGCTATTTTCGTGTCCATTTCGCCAGCTTCTAATCCCCTCTACCCTCTCATCTCCCCTCCAGGGAGGAGATGCCAACATAGTCTCAAGTGTCCATGTAATCCAAGAAGCTCACTCCTCACTAGCATCCCTCTCCAATGCATTGTCCAGTCCAATCCCTGTCTGAAGAGTTGGCTTTGGGAATGGCTTCTATCCTGGGCCAACAGAATGTCTGGGGGCAATGACCACCAGGGTCCTTCTAGTCTCAGTCAGACCATTAAGTCTGGTCTTTTTACAAGAATTTGGGGTCTGCATCCCACTGCTCTCCTGCTCCTGCAGGGGTTCTCTGTTGTGTTCCCAGTCAGGGCAGCCATCGGTTGTAGCTGGGCACCATCTAGCTCTTCTGGTCTCAGGATGATGTAGTCTCTGGTTTATGTGGCCCTTTCTGTCTCTTGGGCTCGTAATTACCATCTGTCCTTGGTGTTCTTTAATCTCATTTGGTCCAAAGTGGGTTGAGACCAATTGATGCATCTTAGATGGCCACTTGCTAGCGTTTAAGACCTCAGACGCCATTCTCCAAAGTGGGATGCAGAATGTTTTCTTAATAGATTTTATTATGCCAATTGACTTAGATGTCCCCTGAAACCATGGTCCCCAAACCCCCAGCCCTGTTACACTGGCCTTCGAAGCATTCAGCTCATTTCGGAAACTTTTTTCCTTTTGGTTTAGTCCAGTTGTGCTTACCTCGCCTGTATTGAGTGTTGTCTTTCCCGTAACCTAAAGTAGTTCTTCTCTACTATCTAGTGAAAGCCACTCTCCCACCCTCCCTCCCTCCCCCTTCTCGTAACCATCAAAGAATATTTTCTTCTCTGTTTAAACTATTTCTTGAGTTCTTAAAATAGTGGTCTTATACAATATTTGTCCTTTTGCAACTGACTACTTTCACTCAGCATAATGCCTTCCAGATTCCTCCATGTTATTAAATGTTTCACAGATTCATCACTTTTCTTTACCAATGAGTATTATTCCATTGTGTGACTATACCATAATTTATTTATCCATTCATCCGTTGATGGGCACCTTGGTTGCTTCCATCTTATTTGCTGTTGTAAACAGTGTTGCAGTGAACATGGGTGTGCATATATCTGTTCATGTAAAGGCTCTTATTTCTCTAGGATATATTCCAAGGAGTGGGATTGCTGGATCGTATGGTAGTTCTATCTCTAGTTTTTAAGGAAGCACCAAATTGATTTCCAAAGTGGTTGTAACATTTGACATTCCCACCAGCACTGTATAAGTGTTCCAATCTCTCCACAGCCTCTTCAACATTTATTGTTTTGTGTTTTTTGGATTAGTGCCAGTCTTGTTGGCGTGAGATGAAATCTCATTATAGTTTTGATCTGCATTTCTGTAATGGCTAATGATCTTGAGCATTTCATCATGCATTTGTAAGCTACCTGAATGTCTTCTTTAGTGAAGTGTCTATTCATATCTTTTGCCCATTTTTTAATTGGGTTATTTGTCTTTTTATTACTGAGTTTTTGCAGTATCATGTAGATTTTAGAGATCAGGTGATGATCAGAAATGTCATAGCTAAAAACTTTTTCCCAGTCTGTAGGTAACCTTTTTACTTTTTTGGTGAAGTCTTTGGATGAGCATAGCTGTTTGATTTTTAGGAGCTCCCAGTTATCTAGTTTTTCCTCTGCATTTTTAGTAATGTTTTCTATACTGTTTATGCCATGTATCAGGGCTCCTAATGTCCCTATTTTTTCTTCCATGACATTTATTGTTTTTGCTTTTATATTTAGGTCTTTGATCCATTTTCAGCTTGTTTTTGTGCATGGAGTGAGGTATGGGTCTTGTTTCATTTTTTTGGAGGTGGATATCCAGTTATGCCAGCAGCATTTGTTAAAAAGACTGTCTTTTCCCCATTTAACCATTTTGGGGCCTTTGTCAAATATCAGCTGCTCATATGGGGATGGATTTATGTTTGGATTCTCAATTCTGCTCCATTGGTCTATGTATCTGTTGTTGTACCAGTACCAGTACCAGGCTGTTTTGACTACTGTGGCTGTATAATAGGTTCTAAAATCAGGTAGAGTAAGGCCTCCCACTTTGTTCTTCTTTTTCAGTAATACTTTACTTATCTGGGGCCTCTTTCCATAAGAAGTTGGTGATTTGTTTCTCCATCTCATTAAAGAATATCATTGGAATTTTGATAGGAATTGCATTAAATGTATAGATTGCTTTCGGTAGAATAGACATTTTTGTAATGTTAAGTCTTCCTCTCCATGAGCAAGGTATGTTTTTCCACTTATGTAGGTCTCTTTTGATTTCTTACAGAAGTGTCTTGTAGTTTTCTTTGTGTTAGTCTTTACATCTCTGGTTAGATTTATTCCTGAGTATTTTATCTTCTTGGGGGTCACTGTAAATGGCATCGATTTGATGATTTCCTCTTCGATGTTCTTTTTGTTGGTGTAGAGAAATCCAACTGATTTTTGTAGGTTTATCTTGTATCCTGATGCTCTGCTGAACTCTTCTATTAGTTTCAGTAATTTTCTGGAGGATTCCTTAGGGTTTTCTTTGTATGAGATCACATCGTCTGCAAATAGAAATAATTTTACTTCTTACTTGCCAAGCTGGATGCCCTTTATTTCTTTATGTAGACTAATTGCTCTGGCTAGGACTTCCAGCACAATGTTGAATAAGAGTAATGATAAAGGGCATCCTTGTCTGGTTCCCAATCTTAGTGGGAATGTTTTCAGGCTCTCTCCATTTAGGATGATATTGTCTGTTGGCTTTGTATAAATGCCCTTTATTATGTTGAGGAATTTTCCTTCTATTCTTATTTTGTTGAGAGTTTTTACCGTGAATGTGTGTTGAACTTTTTCAAATGCCTTTTCTGCATCAGTTGATAAAATCATGTGATTATGGTCTTTTATTTATGTGATGGATTACATTAATTGTTTTTCTCATGTTGAACCATCCCTGCATACCTGGTATGAATCCCACTTGGTCATGGTGAATTTTTTTTTTTTTGATATGTTATTGAATTCTATTGGCTAGAATTTTGTTGAGAATTTATGCATCTAAGTTCATGAGGGATATAGGTCTGTAATTTTCTTTTTCTGTGCTGTCTTTACCTGGTTTTGGTATCAGGGAAATGCTGGCTTCATAGAATGAGTTTGGGAATATTCTATTGTTTTCTATGCTCTGAAATACCTTTAATAGTAGTGGTGTTAACTCTTCTCTGAAAGTTTGGTAGAACTGTGCAGTGAAGCTGTCCAGGCCAGAGCTTTTTTTTTGTTGGGAGTTTTTTGATTACCTTTTCAATCTCTTGTTTTGTTATGGGTCTATTTAGTTGTTCTACCTCTATTTGTGTTAGTTTGGGTAGGTAGTATGTTTCTAGGATTCACCCATTTCTTCTAGGTTTTCAAATTTGTTAGAGTTAAATTTTTCATACTAATCTGCTATGATTCTTTTAATTTCAGTTGGGTCTGTTGTAATATCACTTATCTCATTTCTTATTTGGGTTTTTTGCTTCCTCTCCTGTTTTTCTTTTCTCAGTTTGGCCAATGGTTTATCAATTTTTTTGATTTTTTTCAAAGAACCAGCTTTTGGTATTGTTAATTCTTTCAATTGTTTTTTTTTTGTTGTTGTTTTCTATTTCATTTAGTTCAGCTCTAATTTTTATTATTTGTTTTCTTCTGGCACCTAAGGGTTTCTTTTGTTGCTCTCTTTCTATTTGTTCAAGTTGTAGGGATAAGTTTCTGATTTTCCCCTTTCTTCTTTTTGGATATGTGCATTTATTGATATAAATTGACCTTTGAGCACTGCTTTCGGTGTGTCCCAAAGTTCTGATAGGAAGTGTTTTCATTCTCATTGGATTCTATGAATTTCTTTATTCCATCCTTAATGTCTTCTATAATCCAGTCTTTTTGGAGCAGGGAAAAAAAAAAATTTTTTTTTTTTTTTTTGGTTCAGTTTCCAAGTGTTTGATTTCTTTTTCCTGCTTTTTCTGTTACTGATTTCCACTGTTATGACCTTATGGTCAGAGAAGATGCTTTGTAATATTTCAGTGTTTTGGATTCTGCTGAGGCTTGCTTTATGACCTAGTATATGGTCTATTCTAGAGAAAGTTCCATGTGCATTGGAAAAGAGTATACTTGCCTGCTGTTGGATGGAGTGTTCTGTATATGTTTGTGAGGTCAAGTTGGTTGATTGTAAAATTTAGATCTTCCATGTCTTTATTGAACTTCTTTCTGGATGTCCTGTCCTTCACTGAAAGTGGTGTGTTGAAGTCTCCTACTATTATCGTGGAGCTGTCTACCTCACTTTTCAATGCTGACGGAGTTTGTTTTCTGTATCTTGCAGCCCTGCCATTGGGTGCATAAGTATTTATCCTCCTGGTATATTGTCCATTTAACCATTATATTTTTTTTATAGTGTCCTTCCTTATCTTTTGTGGTGTACTTAACTCTCAAGTCTATTTTGTCAGAAATTAATATTGTAGTTTTTGATATATTTTTTCCATCCTTTGAGTTTTATTTTGAATTTTTGAGTTTTAGTTTGTGTCTCTAAGTTTAAGGTGTGTCTCTTGCAGGCAGCATATAGATGGATCATGTTTTTTAATCCATTCTGCTACTCTCTTCTCCATATTTGTACATTTAGTCCATTTAAATTCTGCATTTTTTTTATGGGTAAGTATGAGTTTAGTGCTGTCATTTTGATGTCTTATTTTGTGTGTTGTTAACAGTTTATTTTTCCCACTTAATTTTTGTGCTGAGTAGTTTATCTTTATATATTATCTCTTCCTCGTATTTGTTGTTGTTGATTCCTAATATTTTTCTTGCTTTTTATTTTGATGGGTAGGATTATTATTTTCCTTGGTGGTATGTTAGTATTTACCCCTACTCTTCTAAGTTTAAACCTAACTTTTATTTCTTTATATCACCTTGTCTTCCTCTCCATATGAAAGATCTATGACTACATTTCTTAGTCACTCTTTATTATTTTAAAGTTATCTTCTTTTACAAAATGACATCATTGTTTCCCTGTTTTGAGCATTTTTTTATCTTGATTTATTTTTGTGATTTCCCTATCTGGGTTGACACCTGGTTGCTCTGTCCTGTATTTCAGTCTTGGGTTGATATCTGATATTACTGATTTTCTAAGCAGAGAACTCCCTTTAGTATTTGTTGTAGTTTTGGTTTGGTTTTTACAAATTCCCTAAACTTCTGTTTTTCTGGAAATGTCCTAATTTCACCTTCATATTTGAGAGACAGTTTTGCTGGATATATGATTCTAGGCTGGCAAATTTTTTACTTCAGTGCTTTATATAAGTCATTCCATTGCCTTTTTGCCTGCATGGCTTCTGCCGAGTAGTCCGAGCTTATTCTTTTTGACTCTCCTTTGTAGGTGACTTTTTGTTTAACCCTTGTTGCTCTTATAATTCTCTCTTTATCTTTGGTTTTGGCAAGTTTGATTATATTATGTCTTGGTGACTTTCTTTTAAGATCTACCTTATATGGAGTTTGATGAGCATCTTGGATAGATATCTTCTCATCTTTCACGATATCAGGGAAGTTTTCTGTCAACAAGTTTTCAACAATTCTCTCTGTATTTTCTATTATCCCTCCTTGTTCTTGTACTCCAGTCACTCATAGGTTATTTCCCTTGATAGAGCCTCACATGATGCTTAGGTTTTCTTCATTGTTTTAAATTGTTTTATCTGACTTTTCTTTGACTATATTGGTGCCAAGTGTTTTATCTTCAATCTCACTATTCTGCCTTCCACTTCCTCAGTTTTGCTCCTCTGACTTTCTATTGAGTTGTCTAATTCTCTAACTTTATTGTTAATCTTCTGATTTCTGTTTGCTGTCTCTTTAGAGATTCTTGCAGCTTATTAAGTTTTTCTTTATGTTCTTGAATAGCCTTTTTAATTTCTTCAACTCCTTTGTGTTCTTTGGCTTGTTCTGCATATTGCCTAATCTCCTTCCTGATTTCCTTCCTGGTGTCTTGAAGAGTTCTGCATATTAATCTTTTGCATTCTGCATCTCGTAATTCCAGGGGGGCACCTTTATCCAGAAGATCCCTTGATTCTTTGTTTTGAGAGCTTTTTGAAGAGATCATGGTCTGCTACTTTATGTGATTTGATTTTGACTGTTGTCTCTGAGCCATCTATAAGTTATTGTATTAGTTTATTTTATGTTTGCTTTATGTATCCTAGCTTCTTGCTTTGTTTTATTTTGATATGCCCAAATAGGGTGCTTAAGTGAGCTGGCTCAATTTTTTTTTTTTTCCTTTGAAGATCTAACTCCTTGTCTCTAGCTGCCTAGACTTGTTATCAGGTATAGTAGCCTAGGAGTCCATTCACTATTCTTGTATGGATTCAGCTCAGTTGTCCAAGTAGTTGGCCATCAAGTTTGTGGTACAAGCTCTGTCCTACAGTCTTTGAGGGACAGGGATGATTGGTGTAGGCATAGGTACCTGGTTTCAGCAGGGGATCACACTCTGAACAAGGCAGGGAGCTGACTACTGTCCCCCAAGTGTCTGTGAGGAAAGTGTGTCCCTGTTTCCTACAGAGCACCGGTGGGTGGGTTCTACAGGTGTACCCTGGGTACCCAATGCTTTTGGTTGTAAGGACTGGGAGGTTCCAGTTATCCTTGGACCCCTGTTGCGGGTTGTCTAAGTGACATGGGTAAAGCCACCAGTCCTTAGGCCCCTAATGTGGGTAGGTGAGGACCCTGTTTAATAGGCAAAGCGGTGTCAAACATCAAACACCCACCTCTCTACTGCTCAGCTTAAACAGTTGCAGTCTGCCATCAAGGACCTATTCTCCTGAAATAGGCCCAAACAGGTCTATGCAGGGGGGAAAGGCATTCAACATCCATGGATATTTTATGCCTGGACAGGAGCTGCTTCAGTCCTGGGTGCCCCAGCTTAGTGAAGCTGGCAGATTATCTTTTCCTCCAATTTTTAATTTATTCCTTCTCCCAGGCTGGGAGAATGGCTCAGAGTGCTCTGCAGGATCTATCTTAGGCCCAGGGAAACCGACAGCCACTGAAGCCGGCTTGGGTCCTGGGGGTGCAGAAAATTATACACAAGTACTTAGCTTTTGCCAAGAGCACTGTTCTTCTCTGATTCTGGAAGTGTGAGTAGGGTGTGCATCTGGCTGTCTTTCCCTGAGGAAACTCCAAGTGATTTCCACTTCCTGTCCCTCCCCACCCTCATAACCATCAAATAATGTTTTTTTCAGTGTGGAAAACTTTTCTTGAGTTCTTATAATAGTGGTCTCATAAAATATTGTATTTTTGTGACTGTTGTATTTTATTCAACATAATGACTTCCAGATTCATCCATAAGATGAGATGGTTTCCAGATTCATCATTGTTCTTTACCATTGTGTAGTATTCCCTTGTGTGTATGTACCAAAATTTGTTTAACTGTTAATTTATTCATGGGCATTTAGGTTGTTTCCATCTTTTTGCTATTGTGAATAGTTCCAAAATGAACATGGTTGTTGAGATATTCTTATTAAAGTATTGGGATACATTTAATTTGTATGTTGCATTAAAAGCTAGTTAAATTAAAATATAATTTTTTCCATCTCAAAAGTAAATATGTAATGAAACCTTTTATTATATCAGTCTAAGGAGTTCTCAATCTGTTTCCATAAAGATTACAGTCTAGAAAATCCTATCTACTCTGTCATATAGGGTTTTCATGAAAGGGAATTAATGGTACACAACAAAAAATGACAACAAGGATAGTCTAAAACAGAGATATAACTCTGAAAATACTACAAAATATTCTTGTTAAATAAAGAGGGAAATAAGTGGAGGAATATTTTATGTTCCTGACTTGGAACATAAAATACATTTGTGTCTGAACTTCACAAATTAATGTATAGGTTTAATACAATTTCACTGCAAATTGCAGTGGCATCTATTTAATTTGATACACATATTTTAAAGTAATTCTGAGAATAAACAAATGAAACTATGGAAGTAAATTCTGACAAAAGATTAGTAATGAGAGAAATATTCCTTTTTATATCAATACATTTTATAACATTACAAGAGCTAAAGCATGTGGTATTTTTATCATAACAAAAAGATATTAGAAATAGCCCCTAAATAAACTTTATTTTACAAATGAATATAATATATAACTCAAGATGTTTTATTATTAGAGAAAATCCACAATTGACTGAAGTCCAAAAGCAAAAACATAATTGATCTTCTTTATGTCAGTGTACAAGAGAAATAAATTCCAAAGGGATTGGTGAGTTTAATATAATGGAATCCTGAAATAGAAAGAAAATATTAGAAAAGAGTGTTTTCCAGTTCTCTTGTGGGGAAAGCTTTTCTAGGCTTACAAACAAAAGGAGAAATTAGAAGAAAATGAATATGTAGACTTAAAATATCACACCAAACATTAAAACAATATAAATAACAACTTGGAAAATATTTGTAGTAATAAGGCATATAAATGGTAAATATATCTTATATATTAAAAAAGAAAACAAACCCATTGCTGTTGAGTTGGCTCCAACTCATAGTGACCCTATACCTTATATATTGTATATATTATCTTACATATTAACCAGTTGCCGTCGAGTCGATTCCTACTCATAGCAACTCTACAGGACAGAGTAGAACTGCTCCATAGAGTTTCCAAGGAGCATCTGGTGGATTTGAACTGCAGACCTTTTGGTGTGCAGCCGTAGCACTTTACTACACCACCAGGGTTTCCAATCTTATATATTAAGAAGTCATAAATAAGTAAAGAAAGTACAAATATTACAAAAGGATAAAAATGTAATATTCACAAATAAACCACAAAATAAACATAGTTAAAATATTCAACACAACCTATAATTAAATAAACACAACTAAAATCCAGCATCATCTAAAATGTTTTAATATTTTAAATTGACTATTATTTGTATATAGTGAAACGCACAGGTTTTAACTATACATTCTTAGGATTTTGACAAATGTATACATATTTCCACATGGTTATATGGTTTCAACCTTATAATCACTACTCCAACCAAGATACAGAACATTAGCATCACCCCAGAAGGTACCCTCATGTTTTTCTCTAGTCAATCCTTCCCCTTCCTCAAGGGTAAAAACTATTCTTCTTTATAAGTGCTCAGCTGCTAACCAAAAGGTCAGCAGTTCAAATCCACCAGATGCTCCTTGGAAACCCTACGGAGCATTTCTACTCTGCCCTATACGGTTGCTATGAGTCAGAATTGACTTGATGGAAATGGGTTTTGGTATCACCACAATTTAGTAGGAATGCAAGTAATCCCCGACTTATGATATACTCAAGTTATGATGAACCACACTTATGAACATCTTTTTTTTGTACATCTTATGTTGGTAATATATATTACATATTATTTTGCAGCATGTAATTTGCTGATGTTATTATTACTCACAGATGTTCAATTTTGTGATTTTACTGTTCAAAACACTACCATATAGGTTTAGTTTTCTAAACTAATTCAGGGGCTTCAGTTTCTCAAAAACATGGACCCAAACATTGATCATTTTGCTAAAGTTGATAGGCAGATTCAGGAAGCAGTGAAATGTTACTGTAAAATACACGAAGAAAAAAAACAAAAGGACCATACAATCAACTCACTAATTTTCTGACTGGAAACACCATCCTCGTTCCCAGGAATAATACGGATGATACCTTCTACAAGTGCAGTTACTACCACAAATGACAAAATGCCTATTCAGTCCAACTCTTCTTCATTGTCGGAGTAAATTTTTATGATTTGTGTATTTTTTTATGTATGTGTTAAAATATAGCTATATGTTTATATGTAGTGTTTCCAACTCCCAAAGATTGGATTTATAATGATGCTGATGATTAAAGGCAATAATAATGAAAAAAGATTTTTTTAATGAATTTTTCGACTTATGTCAGAACTGACTTACAGCAGAGTCATCAGAGAGTGACTGCACCGTTAGGTGTAGACTACCTATAAATATAAATGGAATAGCATCGTATGTACACTTGTTTTCTGAATTCCTTCATTCCAAATAATATATCAGTAGTTTGTTCCTTTCAGTTGCTGAATACTCTTCAATTTTATGGACATACCTCAATTTTTTATCCATTCATCTATTCAGATTATATATATATATACTCTTTTTTTTATTTACTATTATGTGAAAACTTACTCTGAGCATTCATGTGCACATCATTGTGTGTTTTTATTCCTCTTAGGTAATTATCAAGGGATGGATTTTCTGGGTTGCTTCTTGGTATATGTTTAAATTTATACAGAATTATTCCTTGTATTAGTTCAATGTGTTCCTTAAAGGATTTTGCCCACATTTTTATTGAGATCTTTGTCATTTTATTATTGATATGTAGGCATTCATTTAGAATCTAGATACAAATTCTTTGTCAGATATAGTTATTGCGGATACTTCATCCTAGCCTATATTTTAACTTTTGTTTTCTTTTACATTGTATTTTGAAGAACAGATTATTTAGATTTTAAAAAGTTGAATTTAGGAGGTAGGGCCAAGATGGCGGAAAAGCCAGATGGTTCCAACAATCCCTTTTACAACAAAGACCCAAAAAATCAAATGAAATAATTGTATTTATGACAAGTGAGGACAAAATGGACTGAGCAGCAGGGAGAGGGAGAGGGAGAGCCGGCTCAGAAGTGGAGAGGAGTTACCTGACCTGAATCGCTGGGGTCCCTCAGGTGCCATTCCCGGGTGTGGCTGCAGTGGGCTGGTAGTAGCATTTGGCTGCAGTTTCCTCAAGAAGAAGTAGCCAGCCACACAGCCTACTCACACCTCTGGAACTAGAGAAGAATGATGCTCCCGGGAGGGCTCACTCTACCTGGTTTTAGAACCGATTATACCACTACAGTAGTCAAAACAACCCGGTAGTGGTACAACATCAGATACATAGACTAAAGGAACAGAATTGAGAATCCAGACACAAATCCATTCACATATGAGCAGCTGATATTTAACAAAGGCCTAAAGTCAGTTAAATGGGGAAAAGACAGTGTCTTTAAGAAACGATGCTGGCATAACTGGATATCCATCTGCAAAAAAGTGAGACAAGGCCCATACCTCACCCCATGCACAAAAACTAACTCAAAATGGATCAAAGACCTAAATATAAAACCTAAAATGATAAAGACCATGGAAGAAAAAATAGAGACAATGCTAGGAGCCCTAATACATGACATAAACAGTACATAAAACATTACTAACACAGAGGAGAAACTAGGTAACTGGGAGCTTCTAAAAATCAAACACCTATGCTCATCCAAAGACTTCACTAAAAGAGTAAAAAGATTACCTACAGAGTGGAAAAAGTTTTTAGCTATGACATTTTCTAAGGGCCTCTGATCTCTAAAATCTACAAGATACTGCAAAAACTCAACTACAAAAAGGCAAATAACCCGATTAAATAGTGGGCAAAGGACATGAACAGACACTTTACTAAAGAAGACATTCAGGTAGGTAACAGATACATGAGGAAATGTTCACGATCACTAGCCATTAGAGAAATACAAATCAAAACTACAATGAGATTCCATCTCACTCCAACAAGGCTGGCATTAATCCAAAACGCACAAAATAATAAATATTGGAGAGGTTTTGAGGAGACTGGAACACTTAAACACTGCTTGTGGGAATGTAAAATGGTACGACCACTTTGGAAAGCGTTTTGGCACTTCCTTAAAAAACTAGAAATAGAACTACCATACAATCCTGAAGTCCCACTCCTTGGAATATATCCTAGAGAAATAAGAGCCTTTACGTGAACAGATATATGTAAACCCAGGTTCATTGCAGCACTGTTTACAACAGCACAAAGTTGGAAGCAACCAAGGTGCCCATCAACGGATGAATGGATAAATTATAGTATATTCACACAATGGAATATTACACATCGATAAAGAACAATGATGAATCAGTGAAACATTTCATAACATGGAGGAATCTGGAAGGCATTAATTATGTTGAGTGAAATTAGTCAGCTGCAAAAGGACAAATATTGTATAAGACTGCAATTATAAGAACTCGAGAAATAGTTTCAACAGAGAAGAGAGTATTCTTTGATGGGCTATGAGAGGGGAGAGGAAGGGAGAGGGGCTTTCACTAATTAATAGATAAAGAACTATTTTAGGTGAAGGGAAACGACACAAAATACAGGAGAGGTCAGCACAACTGGACTAAACCAAAAGCAAAGAAGTTTCCTGAATAAACTGAATGCTTCGAAGGCCAGTGTAGCAGGGGCAGGGGTTTGGGGACCACGGTTTCAGGGGACATCTAGGTCAATTGGCATAGTAAAATCTTTTAAGAAAACATTCTGCCTCTCACTTTGGAGAGTGGCATCTAGGGTCTTAAATGCTAGCAAGCAACCATCTAAGATGCATCAACTGGTCTCATCCTACCTGGAGTAAAAGAGAATGAAAAACATCAAAGACACAAGGTAATTATGAGCCCAACAGGCAGAAAGAGCCACATAAAGCAGAGACTACATTAGCCTGAGACCAGAAGAACTAGATGGTGCCTGACTACAACCGATGTCTGTCCTGACAGGGAACACAACAGAGAACCCCTGAGGGAGCAGGAGAGCAGTGGGATGCAGACCCCAAATTCTCATAAAAAGACCAGACTTAATGGTCTGACTGAGACTAGAAGGACCCTGGAGGTCATGGCCCCCAGACCTTTCGTTAACCCAAGACCAGAATCATTCCCAAATCCAACTCTTCAGACTGGGATTGGACAGGACTGATACTGGTGAAGAATGAGCTTTTTGAATTAAGTAGACACATAAGAGTATGTTGGCATCTCCTGTCTGAAGGGGAGATGAGAGGGTAGAGGGGGTCAGAAGCTGATCGAATGGACACAAAAAGAGAGAGTGGAAGGAAGGAGTGTGCTGTCTCATCAGGTGGAGAGCAACTAGGAGTATATAGCAAGGGGTTTATAAATTTTTGTATGAGAGTCCAACTTGATTTGCAAACTTTCACTTAAAGCATAGTAAAAATTAAAAAAAAGTTGAATTTATCAAATTATTCTATAAGTTTAGCTTTTTGAGTCCTGTTTAAGAAACATATTCCTATCCCACATTTGCAAAGTGATTCTCTTATGCTTTCTCCTAGAAGATTTATAGTTTTAATTTATATGTTTCATATGTTTTGGTCTATAATCTGTATTGAATTCATTTTTCTAAGTGGTATGACGTAGAGATTGAGATGTGTTTTTTGTTTTCCCCCTCATTCAGGTAGTAAGTTGTCCCAGCATTGTTAACGAAAACGCTGTGCTTCAACCATTCAATTACTTTGGCACCATTGTCAAAAATCAACTGACAGTGTTAGAGTGTATGTATTTTTGTACTCTCTATTTGTGCTGTTGTTCTATTTGTCTGTTGTTAAAACAATAACACACTGACTTGATTAATGTAGTTCTGTAGTAAACCCTGAAATCTCAGATAGTGCCATTTTTTTTAGAAAGATTGTTATGATTATTCTAAGCTTTTAAAAAATAATTTCAAAAATATAGAATACTTCTAAATTTATGGGAAAGTTGCAAAGATAGTAACGGAATTCTTATATATCCTGCTTCCAAATCTTTCAACTGTTAACATTTTACACTAAAAAAAAAAAATTTACATTAGTATGGTCCATTTCTACAATGAATCAATATTGATACATTATTATTAACTAAAGTTCATAATTTATTCAGGTTTCCTTAGATTTTACCTAATTTCCCTTCTTCTATCCGAGAAACCCATCCAGAGTGCCACATTAAATTTAATCTTCTGTCTTCAGCCTCCTCCAGACTTTCTCAGAGTTCACTTGCTTTTAATGACCTTGTCACTTTGGAGGTTAATTGGTCAGTAATTTTGTAGAATGTCTCTCAATTGGGAATTGTCTAGTGTTTTTCTCATAATTCCACTGTGGTAATGGGCTATTAGCAGAAATACTAAAAAGGTAAGGTGCCATTCTTATCATCTTATTACAAGGACATGATATCAACCTGATTTATTGCTACGGATGCTAAATTTGATCACCTGGATGAAGTAACGATTTTCAGGTTTTTTCTCTGCAAAATTACTTTTCCTTTCTCTTTCCATACACTCCTCTTTGGAAGTCACTATACGCAGCCCACATTTAAGGGGTAGGGAGTTGCAGGCCACCTTCATGAGGGCTGATATTCTAGACCTTTTACATTTTTATATAGATGTAAGAATAGAGTTTCAAATGTCGACCAAAAAAAACACTCACTGTGATTTCTACTGTGATGACATTGAATCCATAGATGAATTTGAAGAAAACTGAGTCTTCCACTCCATAAATATCCATGATTTTGTTGTTGTTCATTGCTGTTGAGTTGGCTCTGACTCACGGAGACTCCACGTACAAGAGAACAAAACATTGCCCTGTCCTACAGCGTCTTCACGATCATTGTTATGATCTAGCCCATTGTCATGTCCACTGTGTATTTTGAGTGTCTTCCAACCTAGGCGGCTCATCTTTCATCACTGTATCAGAAAATATTGTGTTGTGATCAATAGGGTTTTTATTGGCTAATTTTTGAAAGTAGATTGCCAGGACTTCTTTTCTAGTCTGTCTTAGTCTGGAAGTTCTGTGAAACCTGTCCACCACGGGTGACCCTGCTGGTATTTGAAACACAGGTGTAATAGATTCCAGCATCACAGCAATGCACTGGCAACCACATATAACAAACTGGCAGGTGGCGGATGAACAGCCATATCTATTACTTGTGTTTTCTTTAATTTTTCTTATTCATGTTTTATGATTTTAAGTGTAGAGAACTTGCATATTTTTCTTTAAATTTACCTCTAAATACATTATTTTTTTATGTTACCATTTTAATCTTTTACTTGCCATTACCATTTTCTAGAATTGACAATACGTCAATTCAAAGTGGGCATTCTTGCATAGCTCCTGGTATTAATAAAAATAGAAAGGTGTTAATTATATAGAAGTTTAATATGACATTAGCAGAGGCTAGATGCTCTTCAGGAGGGTGAGGAGGTTTCCTCCTATTTCCATCATTTTTTTTTTTTCTTAAATAGGTGTAGACTTTTGACAAATTTTTATTTTTTGCCTGTATCTATTGAGATAGCCACATAATGATACGGTGAATTACATTAACTTTTTAAAGTTGAACCAAACTTTCACGCCTGAAATAAACCCTGCTTGTACTTGATGTCTTAGCCTTTTCTTTTTTTTAAATATATTGACATATTTGATTTGCTAACATTTTTGGGGGATTTGTTTTTTATCCGCATTTATGAATCATACAGGGTTGTAATCTTTTCTTGCATTATTGCTTTCAGGTTTTGGATTCAGTATTTTGAAGGCTTCATAAAATCAACTGGAGAGTATCTTATTCTCCTCTATTTTTGTAACACTTTCTTTAGGCTTGGTGTTCTTTCTTCCTTATCTGTTTGACAAAATTTTGCATTTAGGAAAATCAGGCCTGGAGTGTTCTCTGTGAGGGTGTTTTAAATTATAAGTTCATTTTTTTAAACTAACATAAGTTAATTTAGATTTTTAATTAATTCTTGTGTTAATTTTGGTAAGTTTTGTTTTTCCAAGAAACTTTTTCATTTTTTTTCTAACTCAACAAATTTTTCGCGATAAAATGGAATAATACATTTTATTATTTTTTAATATCTATTGGGTCAGATGAGACATTTCTTTTTCATTTCTAACATTTGCAATTTGTTTTCTCATTTAAGTTTCCTCATCAATCTTGCTAGGGGTTTAAAATTTTTATTAATATTTTAAAGAAGTAGTTTTTGCCTTAGTTGATTATCTCTACAATTTTTCTGTTTTCCCTATCATTGATTTGCTTGTTTTAGCTTATGTTTTTTTCTTCTCCTTATTTTTGCTTTAATTTCGTATCCTTTTTCTATTTCTTATGATGAAGAATTTGGTTTTAACCCCTTTATTCCCCTAATACAAGCATTTACAACTGTTAATTTCCCTTTAATACTGGTACAGCAGCATCCCGCACATGTTGCTGTATTCTGCTTTTGTTATCATTTAATTTAAATATTTTTAGTAAAAATTTACCTTGTGATTTCTTCTTTGATTTGTGGGTTATTTATAGGTGTATTACTTATATAACAAATATTAAGTATTTTGGGATTATCTAGATTTCATATTTTTATTGATTTCTAATATGACTTTTTTTAATTAGAGAAAATGCTCTGTAAGATTTTAATCCTTTGAAGCTTATTGTGACTATTTTTATGCTACAGTATGTGATCTATCTTTGTGAGTATTCCACATGAACCTGATAAGAATGTGTATTCTGCAGTTTTTGGATGGAGTGTTTTGTAAATATTAATTAATCTTGATTAATAGTGTTATTCAAATCTTCTATATACTTCAGAATCAGGAATACTTGTTCAATCAGTTACTAAGAGAAGTCTTACATCTTCAGCTACAGTCATGTATTTGTCTATTTCCCCCTTTATTTTGTCATGTTTTGTTTCACATATTCTGAAGCCCTAAGTGTATAGACATTTAGGATTGTTATGTCTTCTTGATTTATTGCCCTTTTAGTCATTATGAAATAACCCTCTCTATCTCTGGTAACACAACTTAACTTGAAGTCTATTTTCCTAATGTCATTATATACACATCAGCTTCCTTAGGCTTGGTATTTGCATAATATATCTTTCTTTCCTTTATACTTGGATTTTCATCAAGTGTCATTTCCTTTCAGCTTGAACAATGTCCCCTAGCATTCCTTGTGAGCAATATGTGTTGTCTTTTCATTTGTCATAAAATATCTTCATGTTTCCTTTACTTTTGAAAAAGACATTTTCTTCTTCTAGCACTTTGAAGATATTTTTCCACTACCTTGCAGTCATATTTTTCTGGTTGTTTTGCTGAATGTTACGTGTCTTTTTTTTTTTTTTTCTTTGACTGCTTTTAATATTATCTCCTTATCATAGTGTTTTAGTAGTTTTGCTTTGATACCACTAGGCATGGTCTCCTCTGTATTCACCTTATTCACAATTTGGTGAGTTTCCTATATCTGGGAGTAATGTTTGTTTACAGTTTGGAAAAACTTTGGTAAGTATGTCTTCACATCTTTTGTCTGCTTCTTTCTTATTCTTGTTTTTTTCAAGGAATCCAGTTATATGTATATTAGACTGCTTGGTAGTTACACAGGTCATTTAGGCTCTGCTTGCTGTTTTTGAATATTTTTTGTCTTTACTTCCATTTGTGTAATATCTATTTATAGGTATTTAAGGTCACTGGTAATTTCTTTTATTCTTTCCAATGGTCTCTCAATTATATCTAATGAATTTTGATTCTAAACATTGGTTTTTCTTTTCAGTTCTAGGATAATTACTATTTTATAGCTCTCATATCTCTCCTGAAATTCTGAACATTTTCTCTCATTATATAGCTATTTTCCTGTTGAGTTTTTAAAAAGATATTTTTATTGACTTCTTTCTCTGATCTTGTGTCTTGTTTTCTATTTTTCTTTACTTATGTGGTAACTTTTTTTTTTTTAATTTATATGGGCCGACTTAAAATGAGAACAGCTGTAAACAGCCATTAATAATAAGAACATGAAATGTACAAATTATGAATTTAGGAAAATCAGCAATCTAGAAATCATCGAAAATGAAATGGATCACATAAACATCGATATCCTAGTCATTAGTGAGCTAAAACAGACTGGTATCAGCCATTTGGAACCAGACAATCATATGGTATACTGTGCCAGGAATGACAAATTAAAGAGGAATGGTGTTGCATTCGTCATCAAAAAGAACATATCAAGATTTGTTCTGAAGTACAACATTGCCAGCAATAGGATAATATCCATAGGCCTATAAAGAAAAACCAGTTAATATGACTATTATTCAAATTTACCCACCAACCAGTAAGGCCAAAGATGAAGAAATTGAAGAATTTTACCAACTTCTGCACCCAAAATTGATCAAACATGCAATCAAGAGGCATTGATAATTACTGGTGGCTGGAATCTGAAAGTCAGAAACAAAGAAGAAGGATCAGTAATTGGAAAATATGTTCTTGGTGATAGAAATGATGCCGAAGATTGCATGGTAGAATTTTGCAAGACAAAAACTTCTTCATTGCAAATACCTTTCTCCACAACAAAAACTGTGACTATACATGTGGATCTCACCAGACAGAATACACAGGAATCAAACTGACTACATCTGTGGAAAGATATGATAGAAAAGCTCAATTTCATCAGTCAGAACAAGACCAGGAGCTGAATGTGAAACAGACCATCAATTGCTCCTATGCAAGTTCAACCTGAAGCTGAAGAAAATTAGAGTAAGTCCACAAGAGCCAAAATATGACCTTGAGTATATCCCACCTCAATTTAGAGATCATCTCAAGAATAGATTTGACTCATTGAACACTAATGACCATAGACCAGAGGAGTTGTGAAATGACATTAAGGACATCATACATGAAGAAAGCAAGACAAGAAAGAAAGAAAAGAACAAAATGGAAGTCAGAAGAGACTCTGAAATTTACTCTTGAACACAGAGTAGCTAAAGCAAAAGCAAGAGATGAAAAAAAGTAAAAGAGCTAAACAGAATATTTCAAATTGTGGCTCGAGAAGACAAAATAAAGTATTAGAATGAAATGCACAAAGACCTAGAGTTAGCAAACCAAAAAGGAAGAAGACTCTCAGCATTTCTCAAGCCGAAAACTGAAGAGAAAATTCAAGCGTAAAGTTTCAAAATTGAAGGATTCTGCAGGGAAAATATTAAATGATGAAGGAAGCACCAAAAGAGGATAAAAAAACCAGAGTCACCATATCAAAAATGATTGGTGGACATTCATCCATTTCAGGAGGTAGAATATGATCAAGAACCGATGGTACTGAAGAAAGAAAACCAAGCTGCACTAAGGGTATGGGTGAAGAACAAGGCTCCAGAAATTGACAGAATACCAACTGAGATGTTGCAACAAACAGATGCAGCACTGGAAATGCTCATTCATCTATGCCAAGAAATTTCGCAGACAGCTACCTGGCCAACTGACTGGAAGAGATCCATATCAGTGCCCATTCCAAAGAAAGGTGATGCAACAGAATGCAGATATTATTGAACAATACCATTAATAACACATGCAAGTAAAATTTTGCTGAAGACCATTCAAAAGTGATTGCAGCACATCGAAAAGGAACTGCCAGAAATTTAAGAAGGGTTCAGATAAGGACATGGAACAAGGGATATCATAGCTGATGTCAGATGGATCTTGGCTGAAAGCAGAGAACACCAGAAAGATGTTTACCTGTATTTTATTGACTGTACAAAGGCATTTGATTGGTAAGGATCATAACATATTATGGATAACATTACAAGGGATGGAGATTCCAGAATCCTTAATTGTTTTCGTGAGGAAACTATACATAGATCAAGAGGCTGTCATTCAAAAAGAAGGGGATACACTGCATGGTAAAAACCAGGAAAGGTGTGTATCAAGGTTGTATCTTTCACCATACTTATTCAATCTCTATCCTGAGCAAATAATTCGAGAAGGTGTACTATATGAAGAAGAGCGTGGTTTCAGGATTAGAGATAAACTCATTAACGACCTGTGATATGCAGATGGCACAACCTTGCTTACTGAAAATGAAGAGGAATGAAGCACTTATTGACACAGATCAAAAACCATAGCCTTCGGTATGGACTAAACCTTAACACAGAAAAAAACAAAAATCCTCACAACAGGACCAATAAGCAGTATCAGGACCAATAAGCAGTATCAGGATAGACAGAAAAGACTGAAGTTGTTGTGGATTTCATTTTACTTGTAATGGAAGCAGCAGTCAAGCAATCAAATGACGCATTGCATCGGGCCAATCTGCTTGCAGAAGACCTCTTTAAAGTGTTCAAAAGCCAAGTTGTCACTCTGAAGACTAATTTGTGCCTGAACGAAAACATAGTGTTTTCAATCGCCTCATACACATGCGAAAGCTGGACAATGAATAAGGAAGACCGAGAAGAACAGATGGCTTTGAAATACAGTGTTGGTGAAGACTATTGATATACCATGGACTGCCAGAAGAACAAACAAATCTGTCTTGGAAGAAGTACAGCCAGAATGCTCCTTAGAAGCAAGGATGATGAGACTTCATCTCACATGCTTTGGTCATGTTATCAGGAGAGACCAGTCCCCGGAGAAAGACATTGCACTTGGTAAAGTAGAGGGTCAGTGAAAAAAGAGAAGACCCTCCACAAGGTGGATTGACACAGTGGCTGCAACAATGGGCTCAAGAATAACAATGACTGTGAGGATGGCACAGAACTCTGCAGTGTTTCCTTCTGTTGTACATAGGATCACGATTTAGAACTGACTCTACAGCACCTAACAAAAAAAACAACATACTGGCCTTGTGAGATTTTGAATTTTATTACTTTGCTCTGAAAAGTAGTGAGTTTTTTTTGTAACAGGCAATTAATATAAGAGCTAATCACTTCGACTTTTAGAATATTTTCCTGGGTTATTTTTGTTACTTATCATTCTGGGTTTTAATACATAGCCTGAGTTGTTTACTGACTGACAATGATCAAATGTCTTACTTAAAGTGGTCAACCGTTAAAATCTCTACTCAGCTCTTTCAATCCTGCAGCCTTGTTTTCCTCCGGAACTTCTGGGAATCTTGCCCCGTAAATGTTCAGATTTGTTCCAATTTGAGCAGTTTATATGCACATGTTGCAATTCTTTTTCTGGGGTTTGTGACCTCAATTTTTAGCTCTCTGGTGTTGCTATATGCTGTGGAGTTAATTCTGACTCATGGTATTGTTAGGTGTCCTCAAGTCAGTTCTGACTCATAGTGACCCTTCCTGGTTCTGTGCCATCCTCATAATTGTTGCTATATCTGAGCCCATTGTTGCAGCCACTGTGTCAATCCATCTTGTTGAGGGTCTTCCTCTTTTTTGCTGACTGTCTATTTTACCAAGTGTGATGTCCTTCTCCAGGGACTGGTCTTTCCTGATAACATGTCCAAAGTATTTGAGATGAAGTCTTGCCATCCTTGCTTCTAATGAGCATTCTGGCTGTACATCTTCTAAGACAGATTTGTTCACTCTTGTGGCAGTCCATGGTATACTCAATGGCCTTCACCGACACCTTAATTCAAAGGCATCAATTCTTCTTTGTTCTTCCTTATTCATTGTTCAGCTTTTGCATGCATATGAGGCAATTGAAAACACCATGGCTTGGTTCAGGTGCACCAAAATCTTCAAGGTGACATCTTTGTTTTCAACACTTTAAAGAAATCTCTTGCAGCAGTTTTGCCCAATGCAAAGTGTCATCTGATTTACTGACTGCTGCTTCCATGGGCGTTGATTGTGAATCCAAGTAAAATGAAATCCTTGACAACTTCAATCTTTTCTCTGTTTATCATAATGTTGTTTATTGGTCCTGTTGTGAAGATTTTTGTTTTCTTTATGTTCAGGTATAATCAATAGTGAAGGCTGTGGTCTTTGATCTTTATCGGTAAGTGATTCAAGTCCTCTTTACTTTTAGCAAGCAAGGTTGTATCTTCTGCATATCAGAGGTTGTTGATAAGTCTTCCTCCAGCCTGATCCCCCATTCTTCCTCATACAGCCCAGCTTCTCAGATTATTTGCTCAGCATAGAGATTGAATAAGTATGGTGAAAGGATACAACCCTGACACACAACTTTGTTGACTTTAAACTACGCACTATTCCCTTGTGTTCGAACGACTGCCTTTTGGTCTAAGTACAGGCTCCTTGTAAGCACAATTAAGGGTCCTGGAATTCCCATTCTTTGCAATATTATCCATAGTTTGTTATGGTCCACACAGTTGAATGCCTTCGCATAGTTAATAAAATACCGGTAAATATCTTTCTGGTATTCTTTGTTTTCAGCCAAGATCCATTTGATATCAGCAGTGATATCCCTTGTTCCACATTCTCTTCTGAATCCAGCTTGAATTTCTGGCAGTTTCATGTCAAAGTACTGTTGGAACCACTTTTGAATGATCTTCAGCAAAATTTTACTTGTGTGTGGTATTAAGGATATTGTTCGATAATTTCTGCATTCTGTTGGATCTCCTTTCTCTGGAATGGGTGCAAATATGGTTCTCTTCCAATCTGTTGGTCAGGTAGCTGCCTTCCAAATTTATTGGCATAGGCAAATGACCATTTCCAGCACTGCATCCATTTGTTGAAACATTTCAATTGATATTTCGTCAATTCCTGGAGACTTGTTTTTTTGCCAATGTCTTCAGTGGAGCTTGGACTTCTTCCTTTAGCATTATGGGTTCTTGATCATATGCTACCTCTTGAAATATTTGAATGTCGACCAATGCTTTTTGGTATAGTGACTCCGTGTATTCCTTCCATCTTCTTTTGCTACTTCCTGTGTCACTTAATATTTTCCCCGTAGATTCTTTCAATTTTGAAACTCGAGGCTTGAAATTTTTCATAAATTCTTTCAGCTTGAGAAATGCCAAGCATGTGCTTCCATTTTGGTTTTCTATCTCCAGTTCTTTGCACATCTCATTATAATAGTTTACTTTTTTCTCCAGGTGTCCTTTGAAATCTTCTGTTCAACTCTTTTATTTCATCATTTTTTCTTTTGCTTTATCTACTCTACATTAAGAGCAAATATCAGAGTCTCTTCTGACATCCTTTTTGATCTTTTCTTTCTCTTTTTAATGATCCCTAGCTTTCTTCATGCATAATATCCTCGATGTCATTCCACAGCTCCTCTGGTCTATGGTCATTAGTGTTCAATGTATAAAATCTATTCCTGAGATGGTCTCTAAATTCAGGTGGGATGTACTCAAGGTCATACTTGGCTTTTGTGGACTTGGTCTAATTTTCTTTAGCTTTGACTTGAACTTGTATATGAGCAATTGGACTGACTCATAGTGACTATTTGACAGAGTAGAACTGCCCAATAGGGGCAGATTACCAGATCTTTTCTCCTAGGGAGCAGTTGGTGAGATTGAATCACCAAACTTTAGGTTAGCAGCTGAGCATTTTAACCATTACATCAAGAAGTTGTCAGTTCCAGGCTCTGAACTCTCAAGCTGGTAAGTCTCTGGTGTCCTGCTTTACAGTGTGCTAAGGAATACCTTCAGGAGAAAATCTGTATAAATCTGATGTCATCTACTTCAGTACCCTTCTTTTAAGGGTCTCATTCCTTCTAGTTTGTGCTTGCTTTTGGTAACTCTTCAGTGCCTTAAAACAGTCCCCCCCCCCCGTGAGAATTTAGATTTGTGATTTGCATGATAGTTCTTCTGAAATAACCTACTCCTCATTACCAAAAGCAGAAACTTTCAGAATACTGTTTGTGTCAATTAAATTTCTCTACTACAGCTTCTAAAAAAAAATAGTGCTCATTACAGTGTTCAAGTGGAAGTGATAATCTAAATCATTACTGGTGCTCATTTAAATTTGTGTAAACTTTTTTAAAATATGCATTTATGTATTTTGTGTAGGGCTTTCATTTCTGGGTACCTATTTTAAGGAAGCTTCCCAAAATACAACAACAATGAAACAGGCTGCTCAGTACCTTAAACAGTACCTGAGCCAATTTTTTTTTTCCTTTTTCTTTCTTCTTTCTCTCCTTTCCCTCCCCTAGCCCATCCCTGCCTCCAAGTAAGATCCTGATATTAGCTCCCCAAATGGTTAAGTGTTAACCAGTGTTTCCTCTAAGACTGTGGAAAACAAGTGATATTCATCTAAGTCTGTCCAATAAGACGAAGGATGGCGCTAGCTAACCCCTGAGCTGATGGGATAATGGCAGGAAAAGATCAACATGTTTGAGATACGGCCACCAAAACCAAACAGAAGAAAGAGAGCGCACATTCCTCAAGTCCCTAAAACTTATGGCCCCTTTTCCCTTAAAAACCTGAACCCATCTGTAGTATAGTGAAACAGACGACTTTAGGAGGAGATCATTCCCCTCTGTCTCCATATACCGGTATATCTAATAAAGCTCTTGCTATCCACCTCGCCCCTGTCTCAAGAATTGGCTTTTTGCGGCAGGTGGCTCTAACTCGCGAAATTAAGGTAACAACAAAAAAATCTAAAGCTCTGAATGGTGCTAGAAATCATAATTATTTAAAATATTAAGATTAGTAAAAACCTTAATCATGAACAATACACATATGATTAAGTAAAATATTGTATATCCACTATGTAGCCATTAAAATAATTGTTTTCAAGTTAGTAGAATAACATGAAAAAAATTCATTATATTACAAATAAAAAAGATTACTAATTCCGTGTGTGTTTGTGTGTGTGTGTGTGTGTGTAGATTGCCTATAAGTTCTTGTGGAAAAAAATATAAACATTATGATGAAAATTATTAAAGCACACACACAGAGAAAAACTTATGAGTAGACAAATATCTGTGATGTAAATTAGCCAATATTCTGGCACAGAATGTTAGGGGGCTGCCCACATTTCTGGCCACGTGGGCCCTCTGTTTTAAAGTCAACAAAGGAGAATTTCTCTTGATCAAATCCCTTTCTCACTTAGATTCTCTGACTTCCTACGTCTTTGATTTCTAGACTGAAAGTTAAAAAGCTCATGCAATTAAAGCTAGTTGTGCCATGTAACATATTCTCATCCCAGGAGTAAACATCTATCATACTCATAGCCCTGGGGATTATACAGGATGTGAACATCAGGGACTGTGGATCTTGGGGGCTATGGTAGAATTCTGCCTGACACAATGGGGTTGTTGATGACATGATTTTAACCATTAAAGACACAAAATATCTATTAAAACATCCTTGATGGTATTTTTTTTTACTATTATCTTGATGTTTATGAGATACCCTCCTTGCGGTTTCATCTTTACAAGATTCTCTCCCCCTGTTTCTAGCTGCTCTGGCAGCCTCAACTCCCAGCTCTGACTCCTTAGTCCAATGAGTTTTTGTCTATTTGCTTTGGTGTGCTCTTCAAAACCAGCTAGTGGTATACCCTCATTGGAAAACTGTATGTATTTGGATTTCAGCAGCATTTTTCCTTCTTTCAAAAATTAAATCCCTCTAGTTGTCCTGGTGGTATACTGGTTAAGAACTTGGCTACTAACCAAAAGGTCAGCAGTTAGAATCTTCATAATGTTCCTTAGAAACCCTATAGGACAGTTCTACTCTGTCCTATAGGGTCACTGGGTCTGAATAGACTCGATGGCACTTAACAACAAAACAATTGTTGTCAACATTTTGTGACTCTTCAGTGCCTTAAAATAGTTTCAAAAATATTATACCTTTGCAATGCTAGGATAGGAAACCCTGGTTGCATAGTGGTTAAGCACTACAGCTTAAAAGGTCAGCAGTTCAAATCCACCAGGCATTCCTTGGAAACTCTCTGCGGCAGTTCTACTTTGCCCTATAGGGCCACTATGAGTTGGAATTCACTCGACCACAAAGTTGTTTTTTTTTTTTTTGGTAATGGTAGGATTATTTATGGCAGGACTGTTAGTGCGATACAGGCTACTGTGCAATTTTCAGAAGCTGGGATTCCCAGAGTGGCATTTTTATCAATTAAATATTCCTCTACCTCTTCATTCCTTTAAAAAATTGTGCCTTATATTTTGTAGAAATAATATTATATACTTTCTTCTTAAAAGTTTGCTGTTATAGTAGAAAGCATAGCTGATTATATATTGCACCAAATGGAAGAGCCTCAAAAACGATTCTTACTTACACTTGTTGCTACAGTTATGATCACTGCTGAGCCACTGCTCAGAGGCTTGTTGGTCAAATAATCATGGGTTTCACAGAGAGAGAAAGTGAAATCAACCGCTTTCTAATATCCTTTGACAAGCAAGAAACTTTATTTCTAATTTTTAAATCATATTCCACAAAATCATTGATTCCAGCAGAGGTTCTTTAGGGGCTCCACAACTATTTGATCAAATTATATTTAAGATGTATTTAACTCCTTTAAAAACAGTAATAAGTAAACCTACACATATATTATGTATCTATTTACATGAAGGCCACCTACATATTAACTTTCTTCTAGATAAATTTATTTTTCTTTAGATTTCAGAATAAAGCTTATCTTATTATATGTTATTTAGTTGCACTTATATATGATAAGATCTTAAGGAAAATGTTACCACATGAAACTATTTTCATTAAGGAAAATTAATCTCTTTTTAAACTCTGTACAACCAAAAGAAAATATAGAAATAAATTTGATCCCAAGATTGATATTAAATACCATCTGTCTTGAATAACTTCCAAATTCACAATTTTTAATCTCAATTTTTAAATCTTTAAGTGATTTAAGTTAATATGAATGTATAAAAAAACTCACACTAAAAAAAAAGTTTTTACTGATAAACAATGAAGATAGAAAACTACAAGTTTAATCCAACCCATCAACACTGTAGTCCTCTTCTGTCTTGGAGGCATTTCTATCACCCATTTTTTGGTAGTTGAAGAAAATATTAATGATCGTGTGATAATCATGATATGGATACTAAGAAACCAGCACTCTTCAACTTTCTCTTCTTTGATCATCAGCAAGTACTGTCAATTACACTTTTAGAATGTGTCTCAAACCTGTTTTTGTCAAAGTCTATCAGCTATTAACTTAGTTTATCCCTTAATTGAAGAGATTATAATAGTCCAGTTGTTTTTATCTGATGTCAGACCTACTTAGTCTATCCTACAGTTCCCTTTAATACATTCTTCAAATGCTTCCAGATAAATCTTTTAAAAGTAAAAGCTAATTAAATCATTCCTCTTCTCAACTGTTAGGCCTATCTTTGTCTCTTGCACATTCACCCTAGTAAAATTCCTGACATATAATAGGCTATCAATAAATGTATGTACTAGCTCTATGTACAGCTTTCTCTCCATCAACTGTCCACCTTTCTAGCCCCAACACATCCTTTGCTCCAATACTACTTAAAAGTATCCAAAATAGAACTGACTTTTAGGAAATTTGCTGCTTATTAATTTTACCACAATGGATAAAAATAACATTGTTTTAGATCAAATATGTTAAATACAATTTGAATTGGTTCATTATTTTAATTACCTAGTTTGAAAAACACTTTAAAAGACAATTATTGCATAAAGTGATTATTAACAGCTTTTAAATAAACAGATTAATTAAAATTTTCTTAGCCTTGAAATTTAGCTTTTTCCCATTTAATTAGAAAGTCAATTTCTAAGGCTTTAGTTTTAAAAGTATAATATATTTTGGCTAATACACTTTCAAACACTAATTATCTACATTCATGTTATTGTTCAAAGCACATTGAACTGAAGAAAATAGTACATGAATCTGATTTCCATTTATGTTATTGGTCAACACCATTTATTGAATGCACAATACTAGACACCATAGATTAATAAATAAGACATTTGAAATGACTCCTGAAAAGTGAAAAAAATCAAGCTAGCGGTTATACCACCGACATATGACAAACGTCTAAGAAGGCATGATTGAAAAATAGGAATGCTCTATTTTTCTACAAAGAATCCAGACCTAAAAATAGACCAGATAAAGGGTTACTCAAGTGTGGTGAGCACTGAGAGTACGTGGTGAAAGATAGGCGTAGAATGAGTGGATGGTAGCATGAGATGGCTTTTGTGTAGGTTTAATCTAAGGACCTCTTATCCCCACCCCGCATATCTACCTTATCAAATTAGTAAAAAACATTCTAAATAAGCAATTTGCAGCAGCCCAAACATACACCTTCATCAGACAGAATCACATGAAAAACAGGATGTGTTCTGGGCAATGAATAGGGCCCTATTCATCTGTTTTTCGATAATACCCAAAAGAAGATTGAATTAACATGTACTGTTTAAGAACTGCTTAAGCACCAAAACTTTTTTTTTTTTACAACTAAATTAGAGTCTATGGCCCCTTGCTCAGGCGACCTGGGAGGCCTTCTCACCTTTGATTTTTGTGAAATTAAGACAGGGAGCAAAGGCGCTGAGATTAGAGGGTATCTGAGAAATAGCGAAGAGACTGGTGTGATTACAGGAGAAACAAGTAAAAGAGAAATAGACTATTTTATAAGGGAGGTAATAGGGGGTTGAGTGTGGAACCTAGAGACTTATTAAGACAAGGAACAGAGGGGCCCCCAAATCTGTAAACAAAGTAACAAGAAAGAGGCCAGGGTACAGAAACAAAACCCTTGCCTTGGAAAATGGGGCAGGGTATCTAAAAATAGCCCACAAACTTCTTTAAAGTTGCCTCTCAGAAGCAGCTGGAGAAAACCAGCCCCAGGGACATGCGCAGAACATCCACCTGTGACCACTGTGTGACCTTCCACCTGGGGCAGTGAGAGGCTACAGTCCCAGTTGGGGAATCGAACTCAGACAACAGGGGACTGTGCAGGCATGACACCCCATAATAAGTCCCGCTACGAATCTCAGAGACCTGCAGGACAGGAGCCATCTTGGAAAGCTGCTGGGCGCGCACCTTAGTTCATACGTGCTGCCTGTGCCTAGGAACAAACAGAAATCTTTTCCCACCCAAGAACTTTTAAAAACTGGAGCCTGTCTTTTGTTCTGGGAGATGAGGGTAAGTGTTGCTCTAGGCCCACCTCGTCTCCACTTGCAAGCTGCTTCAATAAAGCTTTGCTCATGTGGAAAACTACTTGCCTTACCTGCTCATTCTTGACCAGTGAGAGGCAAGAGCCTTATCCCGGTAACAAAATCACCATCAGCTCCTTCCCAAACAGTACCAAAGCATCAGTTCTCTTTATTTATTTTCCATTTATCCTGACACCCCCTAAATCCTTTATCTTAATCGATAGCGATAACGTCTATTTCAGTCAATTCCTTCTATTTTATTTCAATTTTATTATTTAATTTTATGATTTTTGTCACAAAATTTGTAGGAACTAGGGGGTAGAAATAGGAACGGGAAATAGCTTATAATCCTTTAGTGTATAGGACAAAAGCCTCTATACTCCTTCACTAAAAAAAAAGGTTAAATGACTTTGACCTTCCTTAATTCTTCAAAGAATTAAAATGGCTACTATAGAATTAAAAAATGCTTTTAACTTTCAGGACTACACTCTGAGGTATGACAGAAATCCTGGGATGAAGGAATTTCAACATTTTGCCTATAAAGAAATACTGTATGACTTTCTAGATACCCAGAGTAACCCTGCTAATAAAAATAAATTAATGTTGGATAAAATATAAAAGGCATTACTGAGCTGGCATGGAAGTAACAAATCTTCAGAAACCTATTGGATGGGAAAACAGCAAAGTGAGTGGAAATGAAGAAAGTGAGCCCCCAAACCTGAGCCTTTCAGAAAGACTTTTTTTCCTAAGATTCATTTTGTCCTTTGTAATGTGAGATCCACTGTTTTTCTTAAGAGTGTGCTGATAGCATGGGGGACAGGTGATAAAGTCTAGGACCCACCCGGGGAAATACAATATAAGGTGTCTGCATTAGCTGTGGCCCTCATGCTTTACATGTTTGATATTGGCAGAATGTGCTTAATCGGTAATAATATGTTACCTTTTAGAATTTAAAACCACAACCTAGACTGCCCTCAGGCTTTTGTTCTGAACTCATATTACCTATATAAAAACATGTTGCTATCGAGCCGATTCCAACTCATACCAACCCTATAGGACACAGTATAACTACCCCATAGGGTTTCCAAGGAGTGGCTGGTGAATTCAAACCAAAATTTTGGTTTAAAAAAACCCAGTGAGAGACTTTACTTAAGATCCTGGTATTACCTGATTAGGGTCCATGCCCTGGAGGAGTCCAGCCAGTGAAACATCTCCATGTCAGAAAGAGTGAGAAAGTTTATTAAGGAGATGTATACATAACTGGGACCCAGCAGCAACACTGGCTGTCTCTATGGGGTCCCAAAGAGCAATTTTACATTACAGCTTATATAGAATCTTACAGGGGTTAGAAGTGTCTTTGTAGTTTGCAGATGGCCTGGCTGGAGGAGTTATTTTTTATTATTATTATTATTATTATTATTTTAGTGACAAAAGCCTCTTTATCAGACTAAAGATATACATATCAGATACCTTGGGTCTTATTTTCCTGTGGGGGGTTGTAAGTCACAGGCGGTGGGACAGGACAGAACAAAACAAAGTAATTTGCACCAGATCAAACAAAGAACAAAGTCATTAACATTAGGTCAAAAAGAAGTCATTAACAAAGGTATGTGAAGGAGAAGGCAGGCAGGAGAAAAACTTATAGGTTCATCATAGCATTAGTTACGTCGAGATCTCAGCCACCCATTTTGAAAAAGGAGAAAACAGGCTAGGGAGTATTGGGGTCACATTGGGTTGAAAATGCCTCTAGGTGATCTACAAAAGAGAATGGTGATTACTTCTGGAGGAATACACCTTTAATGCAGGTCTCCAGTAATTTCCACTGATAATGATCCAAGGGAAAAGAGTCAAGGGATACAGATAATATCCAAGGGTGGGGGGATGGGGGGAGGGGGGAGGGGAAGAAAGCAACAAAAAACAATAGACAATAAAATCAGATTTTGAAATTATCAGCGCAGGACATAATTTAAAGGTATATCATAGACATTAAGTTTAAAGAAATAAAAAGGGTAGTTCGAAAATGTAAACAAGAAACAAAAGACCATAAACATGATGGAAAAATTGTTAAATTGCAACTCTAGAAATAAAAACAGAATAATTATACTAAGAAACTAAAATGGACAATTAAGTAGCCAATTACATACATTTGAACAGAGAAATAGTGATCTGCAAAATATATATAAGTAAGCTATTGAGATTTTTATTATTGAGACAGGACAAGAGATACGGAGAAGAGGGGACCAGGGAACCCAATAGATAATAAAAAAGGGAAGGGTGCATGATGTTACATCAAAGTTGAGATCATCAAAGACATCCCAGTACCTATGTGAGAGACAAGAGGCAACTGGCACATGCCAGAAAGAATAACCCTGGGTTAAAGGAAGGGTGAATTCAGAGACAGGAGATTGATTTAAAGAATTATGTTTCTGCTTCCCAGGTATGGCTAGTTTGTACTCTGTCATCGGAGTAACCATAATAAAGCTTCGAACTTGCTTGTACGAGTTCTTTTTCCAGAACCCCTTGCTATTCTGAATATTTCTGTCCTTCTACCTAGGATGGGAAACCCTGGTGGTGTAGTGGTTAAGTGCTACGGCTGCTACCCAAGACGTCTGCAGTTCGAATCCACCTGGCGCTACTTGGAAACTCTGTGGGGCAGTTCTACTCAGGTCGCTATGAGTCGGAATTGCTTTGATGGCAGTAGGGTTTTTTTTTCTTTGGTTTACCTGGGATGATTTCTCCAGGAAGGAACGTTTCCAGCTCACATAACGACAAATAGTTACAAAATCTAAAGTCCAGGGTGGCAAACAGGTGTATTTTCTTAAACCTGGAGTATTCCAGATCACAGAGCTGAGCAAATGTACGGGAATGCACCAAGCTAAGAAAGCAAGTGTAAAGATCCAGAAATACTAGCACATTTTCCTTTTGAAACTTGTGAGTTTTGTGGTTCTGTAGTTACACTGTCATTAGCCTCATCCGGTTTAACTGACCTTAAGATGCAAATTTCTGTGTACACTTAGGTTCTAGCAGAATGACTACTGTGTTATTTCATTATACCGATAATCTACACTGTTACTAAATAGTTATGCATATTGTTTCAAAAATATAAACATTGTACCATAAAGACTTGGTAAATTAGAGTTTGAAGTAACCTGACATTTATCCATGACTGATTTGACGAGACTGATATTTGAGAGACTAAGGGAAAAGACATACTGCCTTTTCATTTTCCTAAATTCAAATTCTATCATGATATCAAGGTGGATCATCACAAAGCAAATGAAATGGACTGTGTTATCACTGCCCCCCACAGATATGCCGCTGCTGAACGATGATTTAACGTTATGCCCTTAGCTTAGATAACTCTGCCAAGCCTGGCTGAGCCTGATTAAATTGCACTCCCCCACAGGTATTAACATAGCAGGTGAGGCCTAAGGCTTACTCTCAGGAAGAGGAAGCGCTGAGTGAGGCTCAGTGCTGGGTAGCTGATTTTGCATACTCAGGGATGCAACAGAAATCTGATCTGGACTCTATAACCAACACTTTGAATGTCAGTTGTATGTGTGTGTTTGCAAACATGTAGTTAAAAAATAGCATCTATCACTCTAATTTGCAGAAATTCATTATTAAAGTTAATGCTAATGGCAAAAAATAAAACATTATATTAATGATACCAAACCAAACCCAGTGCCGTCAAGTTGATTCCATAGCGACTCTATAGGACAGAGTAGAACTGCCCCACACAGTTTCTAAGGAGTGCCTGGAGGATTCGAACTGCTGACCCTTTGGTTAGCAGCCATAGCATTTAACCACTATACCACCAGGGTTTCAATATTAACGATAGTATGACTTATTAGTGTTTACTTAAGTATTTTTTAACTGGCGTTAATAATCACAATAATAATTATGATGCTTTTTACGGCTTTGTGATATAAAATCCATTGATAAAAAATATAAGTCAGTGACTAGATGAGGAAAAAAAAATAGAATGCAGGCTGGTACTCATTTCTGATGGAGAGAAGAAATATATGTGAACATTTTTAGAAATCAGCTTGTAATATATTTGAAGAGGTATTGTAGCTAAACCATTTATTCACAAATGTTAAGAAAGGAAATATAAAGAAGGAAAAGGGGAGAGGGAGAGGAAATAAAAAAAGAGAATTAGACATTGCTGTCATAACTGTTGTTATTGTTAGGTGCTGTTGAGAAGCTTCCAACTCCTAGCCACCCTATACACAACAGAATGAAACACTGCCTGGTCCGGTGCCGTCCTCGCGGTTATCATTATGCTTGAGCCCGTTGTTGCAGCCACTGTGTCTAATCCATCTCATTGAAGGTCTTCCTCTTGTTCACTGACCCTCTACCTTACGAAGCATGATGTCCTTCTCCAGGGACTGATCCCTCCTGATAACATGTCCAAATGCTCTAAGGAGCATTCTGGCTGTACCTCTTCCAGACAGTTTGGTTCAGTCTTTTGGCAGCTCACGGTATATTTAATATTCTTTGCTGACAACAATAATTCTTAAGTGTCAATTTTTCTTTTGTCTTCCTTATTCATTGTCTAGCTTTCACAAGCATATGAGGCAATTGAAAACACCATAGCTTGGGTAAGCCATACCTTAGTCTTTAAGTCTTTGCTTTTTAACATTTTAAAGATGTCTTTTACAGCAGATTTGCCCAATGCAATGCATCTTTTGATTCCTTGACTGCTGTTTCCATGGATATTGATTGTGGGTCCAAGTAAAATGAAATACTTGACAAATTCAATGTTTTCTCCATTTATCATGATGTTGCCTATTTGTCCATTTGTGAGGATTTTTGTTTTCTCTGTATTGAGGTGTAATCCATACTGAAGGCAGTGGTCTCTCATAATAGCAAGTGGGCTGTTACAATAGCAAGGGACAAACAGAAAAAAAAAAAACCCATAAAATCAAAGTCAAAATGTTGATGACCTTTAACAAAGTCTGCTAATATGAATTTGTATTATATCAACACAGAAATACAAAGCCTGACAAAATTAGAAATTCCATTATAGCACATATGCCTTGCTGAATTTTGTGTAAAAGGCCCATGGCAATGGCAATTCGTTGATGTTCTCTGTTAGGCTATAGTTTATAAACACGGTATCTCAAAATTTAGCATTCATAATAGTCATCTGGAAAAAAATTGTTTAAAGTCACATATGGTCCTCCACCCTCCCCTCCCACTCCACCCCCATCAAGAAGTGGAGAAATAGATTCAGTATGTCTGGAATAGCCTGGTTCTTGCACTTTAAATAGCACACTGAGATCATTCTGTTGTGAGTGGATTATGCACTATGGCATGGCATGAGAGCTGTTGATTTTCATTTTATATTAGTCAGGATAATCACTGCATTTTGAAATGATACTAAACACACACACATAATCCCCACACTATACATCATGAGGCAGCGTAATGCACTGGTTCAGGGAGCAAGGTTCTGAGTTTAAAAGACCTCAGTGGGAACCCTGTTTCTACTATGTTCTGGCTGCATAACCCTGGCTGCACAGCTTAAATTTCTGGAGCCCTAGTCTCCACTTCACAAAATGGGGGTGCTGATGCTCAATGCACAGTGCTTTTCAGGAAATGAGAAATGCAAAGTACACAGCACAGTCCTTGACACATCGCTAGTGTTATTCCTTCCTATATTTTCATCCTAATTATTCTATTTCGTGTTATCTCTAACTTTTAAATCACTTCCAATATTTTATAGGCAGCTAATGGATTACTAAAAGTATGTTACGGAGCTATGCCACTTTTCTTCGTAATTATTCAATAAGAAAAAAGGCAAATTCAGTTTTAAGGAGTAACAAAATCTATGATGTAATTGAAAGCATTCAGAATATAAGCAGAAAATGATTTATACTATAATATATCACACGCGCACACACAAAAAAGCCAAACTCATTGGCATTGTGTCAATTCCGACTCACAGTGACCCTACAGGATAGAGTAGAATGGCCCCATACTGTTTCCAAGGCTGTAAATCTTTACTGGAGCAGACTGCCATATCTTCCTCCCTCGAAGTAGATGGTGGGTTCGAATAGCTGATCTTTTGGCTAGCAGTCAATAGGCTTGACTACTGTGCCACCAGGACTCCTGTAATATATTACAAAGTGATAAAATTATATAAGATAAAATTACTAAAATTAAAATACCTATGAAACAACTGGACTTTGAAAATATGTCTGGCAGCGCAAGGCTTTTGAACCAGTCTGATTTTCCTTGAAGGATGCAAAATGGGATAGGAGGCTTAGTTCTTTTTGATGTAGATTATTAACAGGAAAAATAAAAAAGTAATTACTATGCATGGGAAGAGATAAGCATGGTCACAGTTTGGTACCTGTAGAAATTATGCATCTATAGCCATGTAATTACCCCTTTGAAAAATAGCAAGGGATATATAAAAAATGATGTTGCTGATATGTTCATCATTAATACTTCAATTTACTTTGAAGGGATTCCACCAAAGAATTTATACATATTGGAACGTATTCAAACATTTTGCTACACAAGTTGATTGCTTTAGGGTAATACTGAAAGTTTGGCCAATTTGTCGGTAAGTGTGACGTTACACTGGAAGCCTCATAACCTTTTGAATCTTGATTAGATTGATGCACCCAGGACATCAGAGCATTAAAAGAAACTCAGAGGGTTTGTTGCACAGAAGATTTGATTGGGTACAAACCTTAGAGTTCTGCTATTGCTTTTAGCATTGGCCAAGCAAAGTCTAATTTCAACTTCTTGACTCTTGGATAAGGATGTTTCGAAGAAGAGGGAGATTTGGCCTCTACTTGCCAACTTGACTAGGCCTAAGAGGGTATCTTCCTCTGCTGGGATGAAGAACCACCAATAGCCCATATTGTCTTTGTGAGGAGTCCTTGGGTGGTTTAAATGGTTAATGGGTTTGGCTGCTAACTGGAAGTTTGGAGGTTTGAGTCTACCTAGAGGCATCTTGAAAGAAAAGCCTGGTGATTTATTTCTGAAAAAATCAGCCATTGAAACCCTGTGGAACACAGTCCTACTTGCACACACATTGGGTCACCATGAGCCAGAACCTACTTGATGGCAACTGCTTTTTTTAATTGTTGTTGTTATTTTGTTTTTAATTTTCAAGCAATACAGCCCCATGCCAGGACCCAAAGTTTAGCAATTAAGCTGTAGACTAGAATTCAGTCTCCTCTTCTCCTCTTAGTGGACCCTGTTGTATAAGGCCCAGGCTGCACAACAATCTGGGCTAGCCCAGTCTGGGAAACTCTGGAGAAGGTCACTGACATGATTTTCCTGCTGCTCCTTGACCTGGATGGGTCTGGATGCTGGCATTTCCTCAAGATTTAGGGCAGCCCAGGTGCATGCTGGGCAGAGCAAAGACACTTTTGGACCTGCCTATCTGTAAGCTTCTTATTGCCCAGCTGCCAGTGCCCACAACTGCCTTGGCAGTGAGGCCTCTGGCATGTTGCTGTGTTGGGGAGAGCAGAACTGTGGATCCACGCCAGCTAGAGGGCCTTTTTCGAAGGATAAAATCTCCAAGGCTCATTAACGTAGGCAGAGTTCAGGTAGGCAAAAGAACCATAGGCTTGTGGCTAGAAATTTTAGATTCAGTTCAGTTGTACCCTCTGCTAGCTGAAGTCACTTAACTTTTTGTGTTTGTCTACTTTCAGTATTGATTTGTTGATTACCAGAGACAGTTTGCCTGGAAATGCTGGGTTATGAAGGATCTCAGTGAATTCTGGATAATTTCAAATGTTCAGTATTCAGAATAAGCTAAATGAGGTGTTTATCATCTAACTTATTTGGGAAAAATGCACATTAAAACAAATAGAATGCCATATTTGCGTTTGAGAGTGGCAAAAAATAGGAACAGTGACTGTAGTCAGAATTAGGAAGTATACGAGGAAACAGTCCAATAAGTTTTAATGGGATGTAAATTTATAACACTTTCTTTAAAAAGATTTTTTATCAGTATCTTTGAAAATTTACATATTATTTATCTGATGATTCCCTGTACAAAAAGATCAATATTTATTTCAATATTATTCAAAATATATAAATTCAAAGGCAACCCAGATATCTACCAATAAAAAAATAGTTAACAAACTATGGTGAATAGACACCATTGGAATGACATGCAGCAGTTAAAGTTAGATTTGCATGTACTGTGAAGATGTTAAGTACAAAGATGAACTCTTAAAATAATTTGTCCATTTAAGTCCATTTATGTTAAAAAACACAATACATATTTGTGTCTGTAGTTAACATAAAGTCACACACACATACATATGTAAATGATAGAATATAATTTGAAAAGATGTCAAACGGATATTTTTAACAATGGTTATTTCTGGAAAAAGTGAACTTGACAGAGGATTTCACATTCTTACATGTATATTTTTTATTGTTGATTTTTAAGTAAGTGCATGTTTTCCTCTTGAAATTTAAATATGCAAATTAGAAGGAAGATTTTTTTTCCTCACTGAGAAAAGATGAGTATAACTCCTGAAAGAAAAGTGTGGTTCCCACCCACGTGTTGCGACAATTAAGTGCACCCGGAAGGTAAGTAACTCTTGACTAGAGAAGATGCCTGTGATACCAAAAAAATGCAAAATGGGATCAGTGTCTCCACTGCTTTTCTTGGAAAAGTAGATTTTGTTTTGGACTTTAGTTTGCTCACCTTTAAAATGATGTGATTGTATTGGAGGACCTTACATAAGCCTTCTAGCTCTAATTTTCTGTGATTCTATAATCCTCACTACCAGAAGAATGCGTGGCTCTTACCCTGTAGCTAAGTATACCTGCAACTATTTGATCAGACTTGGACTCCACACTCATAATGAGATCATAATTCTCCCCTAAAGGATCTGGACCTGGTGACAGAGGCAGAGCCGTGCAGTCTTTTTGGGGGCTGAAGCTGTGTATAAAATGTAATGCTACGTTGCTCTCTGTTGCTGAGTTTTCTGCCAAGTGACCAACTGATGCCAGATCTTCAGAGAGAGAATCATAAAGTAAATATTCAGAAATTGCAGAGGTGGAGGATGACAACACGGTCTTGACTTTGAATCCCTGCTTCAAGTTCTTTTCAAGGCCTAGTTATACTGATGTTCTTTGAGTCTGTGAGACACCCCACTGCCTGTACAATTTGATTCACCTTTTTCTGACGTTACTTCATCTTTTGTTTTGGAACAACCAAAAGAATCTAATCTAACATACACCTTCTCATTTCTCACCATTACATCTCACTGGAACTTTGTAGTTGCCTGAATTTTGTGACCATGTACAAGGCTAAATTTAGGGGATTGGTCAAATGAGTCTAAAGAGGTGCTTGGTTTATTCTCTCTTGCAGTTACTCCAGTAATTTTGCTGTGCCTCCAGGGAAAGAAGGAGACACCCTAGATTGGAATGCTTTAGTGCCCGGGAGCACAATGATTGAAAGCTTACTGGCATTAGTATAATGATAGTTGCAGTTCTTTAAATTGAGTGTATTAAAATAAAATTACACTTCTAGGCTTTATATTGCATTTAAGAGATTCTATAATTAAAATAATTTTCTCATTTAAAGCATAGACCCATAATTCACAAACAGGCATTATTACCCCTACAAATATTGTAAACCGTAAACAAATTTCCACTAGAATACCCACACAATTAAAAGCAAAATTGCGTTTATTATTTTGTGTACTGATTAGTAGTTAATAATATGACTTAATTGGATAGTTTAAAGTTGATAACATAATAAAATGACACAAACACTCTAGATAAAATAATACAGTACCTTTATATATTATGAATAAAAAAATTTCATTTATATTCAATGTAACTTTAGTTTTGGTTATATTATAAACTTGAAATCACTAGAGGTGTATATTTGCACATATTAACAAATATATACAGGTAATTGACTTTTATTTATTTTAAAATATAAAAAATGTGTTTATGTTATATATATATATAACATATATAACTCACTGCCGTCGAGTCGATTACTGACTCATAGCTACCCTATAGGACAGAGTAGAACTGCCCCATAGAGTTTCCAAAGAGCGCCTGGTGGGTTCGAACTGCTGACCATTTGGTTAGTAGCCGTAACTCTTAACCACTACACCACCAGGGTTTCCATAATATATATATCATGTATCATATAGATATAATGAATATACACATATATAATGTTCAGACATCATGTATAGAAAATGCACACATAAGTATTATGTATACTATTTATAATATAGTATACTTTATATAAGATACTATATATAATAATATGCAAAAGCATAACTATTAGATACATATGCTTGATCTTTGACTCTTTGGTATGTAGAGACTATATTTACTACAAATGAAAACTTACCTGGGCCTCAGTTTCCTTTTTTTACATTGAGGGTAATAGCAATTATCTCACACTGTTTGCAATGAAGTACAGTACTGGGTCAGGAATATGAAATGCTGAGACTGTTATATCACACAATAGACATTATTTCTCTTCACCTTGTATTATTAATTTCAGTATTATAATGCTACTTTGTTCTTTTATTTTTCACACTGTAATTTTTTCCACAATATATAAAATAGAAAATTGAAGCTAGTACTGTGGCAATTAAGGTAAGATGTTTGAGTTATGCTACTAATTAGGTGGGTTAGCAGTGCATCCTATTATCTCAGAGCCAATGAATGAACCAAGTGTTCCAGACCAAGATCTTTGGTAGAGTTCTTGACAATGGAAAAGCAAAAGAAATGACCAGAAATAAATTCAAGAGAAAGCTACTGTGAGTATATACAGTGAGTTATCTAGTTCTCCCTGGTTCTTAGTAGGCAGTGGAGCCTAGAAAAGAGTTCTGGCTTTATTAAGCTGATTTTGGGCAGAATTAAAATGGTTTGCCTTCTTCTAGCCTGACTCGCTCACAGGAAAGACCTGGCATCATTCATTTTATAGATTATGTGAATTTAGTGGAATATGAATAATTAGTTTATCTATGCCCAGAAGATTTCCATGGTAAATTTTCTTGCAATTGTACCATAAAACAGTGTTTTTCCACTAAGTAAACGACAAGTAACAGTCAACTGTTGGTGAGATATACAAGAAGGGTTGTGTTTTTTCCTAGTGCTTATCAAGCCAAGCCTTGTAAAATTAAGAACATACTTTTTTCAGAAAATGTTTCTTCTAAAAAGGATGATTGCAAGAAAAAAATGTCCTCAGGATGTGAGAACTATTTACTATTTGCTGTGTATATTAAGGAAACTCTGGTGGCATAGTGGTTAAGTGCTACGGCTGCTAACCAAAGAGTCAGCAGTTTGAATCCGCCAGGTGCTCCTTGGAAACTCTGTGGGCCAGTTCTACTCTGTCCTATAGGGTAGCTATGAGTCAGTAATCAACTCGACGGCAGTGAGTTATATAGGCCTCAGAATTGACTCAATGGCACTGGGTTTGGTTTGGTTTTTTTGGCTGTGTTTTAAAGTATTCTCTCCAAAAACTATGGGAATATATCCTTCCTTCCACAAGCTTCTCTGTATATACCACTGGAATTGACATATACCTTGAATTTTCACCTACCTCTCACCGGATAATTAAACTTGAATTCCCTAGAACTTTAATCATTTGTTTATACATATGTAAGCATGAATAGCAAGGTCAAAACATAATCACTAATGATTTACAGTTAACCAGCAGTAATAATGACTCGCTGGCTTCCAGAACCTGGAACATATTCACAAACTCAGAAGCAAGTGGAAAAGCCCCTGGTAGTATTAAAAGCTAGTCCATTTTATTTTGTAGAACGTTTGGAATTATCCTTAGAGACACAAGTGGTATTTGAAAATTAACAATTGTGTGTAGAAGAATTACTAGTAAATAAGCTTACTTACAAATGAGGAGGAGGAAATACTGCTAAACATAGACACATTGACATTAAAGGAACAGGCAGAAGGACTATATAAAGAAGTGAGGAAAACTATAACTGCCTAGCACTTAACATCATTTACTTTGAAGAATGATTAAATTTTCATTGTAAATCAATTTTTCATTGTAAAACAATGTCTTCAGGAATCAGAATCCTGTCCATATAACTGGTTTATCAATAGCTAGATCTAGATTTTACTAGCTTCATATTCTCTTCTACCACACACACACATGCATTAACAACACCCCTGTGATCCCTTTGTGTTCTCCAAAAAGAAATTGTGTTACAACCCCTGTATATGTAAATACGACCCTGTTTGGAAATAGGGGTTTTCTTTGTTATGTTAATGAGATCATACCAGAGTAGGGTGGGACTTAATGAGTTATAGAAAGAGCAGGGTAGACACAGAGAGACATACCTTGGAGAAGTAGTTATGTGAGGATGGAAGAATAAGCAACAATGGAATGCCAAAGACCACTGGCAGCAATCAAAAACTAAGAGGCCCAGGGAGGGAACCAACATGGCTGAGACCCTGATTTGGACTTTTAGCTCCCAAAACTGTGAGAAAATAAATTTATTTCCTTTAAAGGCATCCAGTTGTGATATCTTTGTTTAAGGTAGCACTGCCTACTGGAGCCTTGGTGGTGCAATCGTGAAGAGCTTGGCTGCTAACCAAAAGGTCAGCAGTTCTAATCTACCAGCTGCTCCTTGGAAACACTATAGTGCAGCTCTCCTCTGTCCTGCAGGGCCCTTGTGAATTGGAACCGACTCAACCACAATGGGTTGGTTGGTTGGTTAGGTAACTACTAAGACACTCACTTTTAAGATTTTCTTTATTATAAATATTAGTGGAAGCACCAAGTGAATGGTCTTATCCTGGTTAACGTTCCTTTTAGGCCACTGCTCACATGACCATTCTGCTTTTCTCTAGGCTCCCATTTGCTGTTCTTTCTCAGCGTCTACTAGCACCACGTTCTGCAGTGGGTCACTTTTTAGTGTTCATTGCAGCATGTTCCTCACACCACTGATGTACCTCCGTAGGCCACACCTCCACACCTCACCTCGGTCACTGTGCTTTTGGCCATATTCACTTTGCACATACCACCATGCCATGGACCATTGATTCTGTACTTTCCCTTTCTCCCCCTTTTCTTCGACCTCGGGTGTTCATCTTTCTTCTCAAAAGTGGGTAAAGAAATGAATCACCCTTCCCTGTGGGCTCTTATAAGAACCTCCAAACAGTGTCATTTGAGGCTGGGTTATGTCAATGACCACTCTTTTGGTTTATGCATACTTCTTTCTTCTGCAGAATTGACAGAAAACAACTGACCTGTAATTGAAAACTCATAACCCACTTCAGGTCTTAGTCTTTTTGCTTTAGTTAGACTCCTGTCTGACTCCCAATTTTATAACAGTTTCTTTCTTGGGCCTAGAGGGTACACACAACCCATGTCATTTTGCAGTTTGGCTTCTGTTTCAGTCCTCATCATCGCCATCAACCAGATAAAGTTTAGACATGTCTATTTCTTACACCTAAACGTTGTTAAATTATAGGGAATCTCTACTCAGGTAGCTTCAAATCATAAATTCTATCCGCTATTTATTGTGTTTGGAGTTTGAGGGGGTAGAAACTATACATTAACTCTTATCTCATATATCCAAACCTAAGTTCCAGGCATAATGCGGGCCCTAATTCAACATTTCATAAACTGTATACCTTGAAATGTTAAATTAACAGGTCATTAAAAGTTATATTGAAATAAAGTTGTTGGGTTTAGTAATTTAGTGGTTGTCTATTCTGTAGGGATTTTTAAAGATGCTAATGTACATTTTAACTCTCCAAGAGGGGGATGCAATATGCTGTTTCTCGTACTTCAACATTTGAATTCTTTTTCGTTTTGTTTTACTTTTGTTATTTTTTTTAAATAAACAATATTTTATTATATTTATTTAGAATTATTGCCAAGATAGTACATATTTGTCCTATAGGACAGGGTAGGACTGCCCCATAGAGTTTCCAAGGAGCACCGGGTGGATTCAAACTGCCAACCTTTTGGTTAGCAGCCATAGCTCTTAATCACTATGCCACCAGGGTTTCCAGACAGTACACAGTTCCCTTATATCCCACACCCAGTTTTCTTAATTCATAATATCTTATTTGTTACAGTTAATAAGCAAATGCTGATACATTATTACTAAGGTACTTTATTGAGATTTCCTCAGTTTTTTCCTAATGCCTCTTTTCTATTCTAGGATCTCATTCAGGATATCACATTACATTTACTCATGTCTCCTTATGCTGCCATTGGTTGTGACAGCTTCTCACATTTCTCTTATTTATTTATTTTTTTTACTTTGAAAATCTTGAGGATTACTGGTCAGCTATTTTGTAAAATATCCCTTAATTTGAAATTCCGTTATAGTTTTCTCATTGTTTGAATAGGGTTATAGGTTTTTGGGAAGAAGACCGCAGAGGTAAAGTGCCATTCTCATCACATCATATCAAGGGTACATACAGTCAGTGAGACTTATCACTGTTAATGATAACTTAGGTGTCCTGGCTTGATGGTGTTTGTAAGGTTTCTCTAGTATAAAGTTCCTTTTTCCTTCCTTACAGTACACAGTTGAGAAGAAAGCCACTATGTACTGTTCAATTTCAGCAGTGGGGAGTTTTGCTCCATTTCCATAAGGGTGGGCTATCTACATAAATTATTTGGTATTTTTCTGCACAGTATGTTTCTACTTTCTCCTCTATTTTTTCAGTCCATTATCTATATCAATATGGAATCACGGATATTTATTTTAGGCTTTGTGTTTGATTCAAAACTTCTTTATTTATTGTGTTGATCAAATTATTCCAGCTTTGGCTGTTGGAATTTCTTTCAATTGTCTCTCATCATTGTGTATGTGTGTGTTTCTCTGAGCACTTTCTTAGTTTCCATCATTACATGATACTACAGGTTCATATTTTATATTTCTTGCCTCAGTCCCAGAATCAGCCATTTCTCCATAGAGCCCTGGTTTCTTTGATTGGAGAATCACATTGAAACCAAGATCAGGCTGTTTGTTGGGTTTGTTTCCACCGGGGAGTGGTTGATGTTAGGCCGTTTCAGCTGACAGAGTAAGCTCTATATACCATATCTATATATATTTCTTTGCATATCAACCTATGTCTATATTAAGCTAAACCCACCCACCCAGTATATTAAGCTAAACATGGGTTCATATGATGTCTCCAACCAAATGTAATCCATTTCCAAGTGGATAATTCTAGCCTCCATTAACTCCCTGTAAACTCCCACTCCAGCAGCGAGAAACCTGATTCCTTCTATGAGCCATATACTTACATAGTTCTTCAGTTCCAGTACACATGTATAGCAGTAACAGAGTTTTTAACCTGTACTCTCATGGAAAACTACTTTATCAACTAAAGTACAGTCTTATGTGCAGCTCTTTTTGCCTTTAGCATTTCAGACTCCACTCATTGCCAAAGTGACTTAGAGCAACACATTTTTTCTCCACTCTCTTCAAATGAAGTTGTTTCATATATTTGTATTACAGTTATATTCTTTTGTCACATTTTTCGTACCATCTGGGATCCCCTGACTTCCTAAATAATTTTTTTTTTAATTTGCATTCATTAAGATTTATTCTTTGTGAAATTCTATGCATTTTAACAAATTCTGAAACATAAATTCTCAAAATACAAAGTCTTACATACACTTTTACAGGATTTAGTATTACTAATACTTTTTCAGTGGCCTAACATTTCCCCTGTCTTCATCTATTTAAGCTTCCCTCCCTTCCCCACTCCCAGGCCCCTAACAATCACTGATTTATTTGTCGTCTATATCATTTTGCTCTTTCCAGAATGACATATAATGGGAATCATACAGAATTTAGTGTTTTAAGACTGGCTTCTCTCACTTAGCAATATGCATTTAAAGTTTATTCATGTCTCTCTCTCTTTTTTTTTTTTTGCTCGATAGCTCTTTTATTAATCACTGCATAATATTCCATTGTACGATTTTATCACTGATTGCTTATCAATTCACTAATTTCAGGACATCTGGATTGCTTTCATTTTTTGGTGATTATCAATTAAGCTGCTATTCACCTTTGTACGTAGGTGCTATACACCTTTGTATGTATGTATACAAGTTTTAAAATCAGTTGAGGAAATAACTAGTAGTATGATTGCTGGATAGTATAATATGACTATATTTAATTTTGCAAAAAATCGCCAACTCTTCCAAAGTGGTTGCTTCATTTTGCTTTCCCACCTATTGCTCCGCATCCTCACCAGTGTTTATTTTTTCAAGTTTTTGCATTTTAGCCAATCTAATAGGCGTGGCTATGAGTCGGAATTGACTGGATGAAATAGGTTTGGTTTTTTCGGGGGTAATGGGTGTGGAGTCCTGGTTGCACAGTGGTTAAGATCTTGGCTGCTAACCAAAAGGTCGGCCGTTCAAATCCACCACCTGCTCTTTGGAACCCTATAAGGCTGTTCTACTCTGTTCTGTAGGTTTGCCATGAGTCTGAATCCTCTCGATGGCAACAGGTTTTTTTTTTATTTTTTGTTTTTAATAAGCGTGTAGTGGTATTTCATTGTTGTACTAACTTATAACTACAAAAAAAAAACTACCTACTGATAAATAATGTTGGACATTTTTCGTATGCTTATTTGTCATCCATATATCATGAGCTCATTTTTTCAAGAGAATCTTTACAGATTCATATTTTTGAAACACTCTGGGAAACACTACCATAGTTCGTTATTAAATTTAGAAATATTCTTTGTATATCTTGATTACTAAAGTGGAAAATCATATGATGCTTTCAAAAATAGCTCTGGAAAATATAAAAAAATAATATATTTAAGTGACTAGTGGAGGAGATTATTTTATATAATTTCCTTTAATGTTATTGATATAGTTTTGATAGATTTTTAGAAAAAATAGTTTATTTGGAATTGTTGAATTGTAATGTCAGATATATAAGAAATTTTTATATAGATAATTTATCATAAGTGTGAGAATGTATTTCTAATTTTGTGGTCTTAAGATAAAACTATAAGTAATGTTTTAAGATTTTTATTCTGGAAGCATTTTTATTTATGGTTCTAATGCTTGTGTTTATAGACATATATCTAGGTATATCATGCAAAATAGCATATTTCATATAAATGTATATGTTATGGATTGAATTGTGTCCCCCTAAACTATGTGTCAACTTGGTTAGGCCATGATCCCCAGTATTGTGTGGTTGTCCTCCATTTTGTGATCTGATGTAATTATCCAAGGAGTTGTAAACCTTAACCTCTATGATATTAATGAGGCAGGATTAGAGGCAGTTATGTTAATAAGCCAGGACTCAATCTACAGGATTAGGTTGTATCTCAACTAAATCTCTTTTGAGATATAAAAGAGAAAAGAGAGCAGAAAGAGAGAGGGAACTCCTACCACCAAGAAAGAAGAACCAGAAGAAGAGTGCATCCTTCAGACTTGGGGTCCTTGAGCAGAGAAAACTCCTAGACCCAGGGAATATTGATGCCAAGACTTTCCCCTAGAGCCAACAGAGAGACAAAGCCTTCCCCTGGAGCTGACACCTTAAATGCCAACTTCTAGCATCCTAAACTGTGAGAGAACAAATTTTTGTTGGTTAAAGACATCCACCTGTGGTATTTCTATTACAGCAGCACTAGATAACTAAGACAACATGTAAAGCAATAACTGCACATATATTAAATAGGCTGTTCTTAGTTTAAGTAATTTATTTAGAAATTTAATTTATTTAAAAATATAAAAACATTTGTGGATAAGTGCTTTCTTTTAATTCACTCAGCAGTGAATCAAGATGTTATTAAGAAGCAAAATGATTCATGCATTTTATTTGAGGAAAGCAGAACTAGTAATTACGATACAAAGAAATAAGTGTTATAAGAATGAGAAAAAAGACAGAGACAAGACTTAGTGACAAGTGAAACAAAGGATAGATAGAGGCTGAAGCAGGCCTAGGAAGTTTAATTATTTGTTAGTTTCATGTAGACTTGATAACATGCTTGGCTGTTATTCTATGAAAATAGAAAATGAGTTAGCCTCTGCTAAGAAATGTAACACCTGTGAATTTCTCAAATACTGGTGAAATGCTATGGCACAGTCTCTTACCGACAGTCATTAATGATTCCAATAAATAAGAGACCTCAGTTCAAACAAACACATTATTCCAAATGACACAAGTGTAAGCATGACTAATTAATGAATTTGCTAATATTTGTTCCCTATTTATGAGAACATTACCCTGAGTTTAGAACTAATTATATACTCATACCTCAGAAAATACGTGCAAATCTCTAAAGCCAAGTATTTCTGATAATAGTTAATAAAATGATAGGTTTTCTGTTTACTTTTAGGAGCTAATATACAAACGCTTTGATCAAAAAATTGGAATAAATGACAAAAGTTTGAATTTTAAAAAGATGTATTGGAAAACAAGGGTTTTCAATTCAAATTTGAAATCAGGATTGGAAGAACTCTTGTAATTTATTTACTTGCTACAGATTCTTTGGAGAATGAAGGAACAAGTGACTTGGCACTTAGAATCTTTAAACAAAAAAGCCCAAGCCCAGACCCAGGCTTTCTGATATCATGGCGGCCTTCGAAGGGCTTTTTCTATTTAAGATTTCACTTTTATTTTTTTTCTTTTCTGCAATGAGAGAGTAGATTGGGACCAAATTATTACAGATCACCACTTTAAATTGTTTTGGAGAAGTACAAAAATAGTATTGACATCAACAAAATCAATAACAAAAAACAAACTAAGAATTTCTGTGAAGAGGTAAATCATTCTGAAAGTGAGGCTCAGTATGACAATATGAATAGAAAACTATTCAGCTGTTTTCCCTTCACGTCTTTCTTGTATATTTTCCACTGTTCTCTGTTTCTGTGAAATCACCACCGCCAACAACAATATCAGCACCACAATCATCGTCATTTATTTTTCCATCATCAGCATGATCACAACCTCTATACTGGGTGCCTACTACATACCATATACCAACAACGATAGTGTTAAACGCTCCCTCTACAGTATCCCTATGGCTTCCAACAATCTGGGAAGAAAGTAGTATTATTCTGATTTACAAATTAGGGAGCACTGGCCTAGAGAATAGATGTTAAGTATTTATTCAAATTTACAGAGCTGATAAAAGAAAAAGTTAGATTTTAACCTGGATATCTGACATCATAGTATGTGTTCTACCATGCTGCCATTTCTTTTACACAAATATGGCACAAATAACATGTACATGACATTGAATCACAAAACAATAAAATTGTGAAAAAAAATAGTTTCAGGATTCTCTACTCCACTCCTTCTTTTTATTTCATAGATGAAAACTGAGGTCCACAGAAGTCCAACACTCTTTTCAATGTCCTGCGGCTGATAAATAAGAAAGCCTGGCAGCTCTCATGTATATGAAATGGTCAAATTATGTCCCTTTGAAGACCAATGAAGGCACACTAGTGAAGGATCCCATGGGGAAAATATTAAACGACACAGGAAGCATCAAAAGCAGATGGAAGGAATACACAGAGTCATTATACCAAAAAGAATGAGTTGATATTCAACCATTTCAAGAGGTGGCATATGATCAGGAACCGATGGTGCTGAAGGAAGAAGTCCAAGCTGCTCTGAAGGCATTGGTGAAAAACAAGGCTCCAGGAATTGATGGAATAACAATTGACATGTTTCAACAAACAGATGCAATGCTGGAGGTGCTCACTCGTCTATGCCAAGAAAAATGGAAGAAAGCTTCCTGGTCAACTGACTGGAAGAGATCCGTATTTGTGCCTATTCCCAAGAAAGGTGATCCAACCGAATGTGGAAATTGTAGAACAATATTGTTAATATCACAGGCAAGCAAAAATTTTGTTGAAGATCATTCAAAAATGGCTGCAGCAGTATATCAACAGGGAACTGCCAGAAATTCAGGCTGGATTCAGAAGAGGATGTGGAACCAGGGATATCATTGGTGATGTCAGATGGATCCTGGCTGAAAGCAGAGAATACCAGAAGGATGTTTACCTGTGTTTTATTGACTATGCAAAGGCATTCGACTGTGTGGATCTTAACAGACTATGGATAACATTGCTAAGAATGGGAATTCCAGAACATTTAATTGTGCTCATGAGAAACCTTTACATAGATCAAGAGGCAGTTGTTCGGACAGAACAAGGGGTTACTGATTAGTTTAAAGTCAGGAAAGGTGTGCGTCAGGGTTGTATTCTTTCACCATACCTATTTAGTCTGTATGCTGAACAAATAATACGAGAAGCTGGACTATATGAAGAAGAACGGGGCATCAGGATTGGAGGAAGACTCATTAACAACGTGTGTTATGCAGATGACACAACCTTGCTTGCTGAAAGTGAAGAGGACTTGAAGCACTTACTAATGAAGATCAAAGACCACAGCCTTCTGTATGAATTGCACCTCAACATAAAGAAAACAAAAATCCTCACAACTAGACCAATGAGCAATATCATGATAAATGGAGAAAAGATTGAAGTGATCAAGGATTTCGTTTTAAGTGGATCCACAATGCACAGCCATGGAAGCAGCAGTCAAGAAATCAAAAGACACATTGCATTGGGTAAATCTGCTGCAAAGGACCTCATCAAAGTGTTGAAGAGCAAATATGTCACCTTGAAGACTAAGGTGCGCCTGACCCAAGCCGTGGTATTTTCAATCACATCATATGCATATGAAAGCTGGACAATGAATAAGGAAGTCCGAGGAAGAGTTGACACCTTTGAATTGTGGTGTTGGTGAAGAATATTGAATATACCATGGACTGCCAAAAGAATGAACAAATCTGTCTTGGATGAAGTGCAGCCAGAATGCTCCTTAGAGGCAAGGATGGTGAGACCAAGTCTTACATACTTTGGACGTGTTGTCAGGAGGGATCAGTCCCTGGAGAAGGACATCATGCTTGGCAGAGTACAGGGTCAGCGGAAAAGAGGAAGACCCTCAATGAGGTAGATTGACACAGTGGCTACAACAATGAGCTCAAGCATAACAACAATTGTAAGGATGGCGCAGGACCAGGCAGTGTTTTGTTCTGTTGTGCATAGGGTCACTACGAGTCAGAATCGACTCGACGGCACCTAACAACAACAACAACGAGAGTATCTTTACTTTAGCCTAGTTTGTCCTTGCCTCAGCTTTCTTTTTACTTTAAGGGAATCCAGTGAGAAATTTAAGTCTATTCTTAGTTTGTTCCCTTGTTCTCTACTGACTGGCTTACATTTTAGCTATCTTGTCCTGCTACAATCATTTCAAGAAACAGGTTTCCGCTCTGAATCGGGAAGATCCATCTTCAGTTCTATTTCAGACCATGGTAGAATTTGTCTATCTTTTCTTTTGTCTTGCTTTCCTCACAGCTATTATTTGGAATGTGTAGTGTTTTTCTTTATTCACTTTCATAAAATATCAAAGACAATTAAACTTTTAATCCTCCAGTAACCTACCATTCAAAAAAAAAAAAATGATAGCAAGGGGAAAGCATACCTGATTTATTATGTTAAGTATTGGTTATATGTTTTAAGGTACAATGTAATTTTGAATCTGTAATGATATTCCTCATCTGCATTGTGAAATTGCTTTAGTATGTTCTTGGCAAATATTTACAAATACATGTGTTTATCTTTTGTCTTAAAGTAGCCATTGGAGATGTGAGTAGTTTGAACTATTTATAAGAAAATCAATGTATTTAAAGATAGTTGATGAATATTTTATTCTTTTCCATGGCAATTGTAGAAGACATCATAGCATTCATGTCATTCAAACACTGAGTGGGGAGAAAGATTAAATAATAACTGTCAAAATTCAGAAATCCTAGTAAAGCTCACAACATAGAGTTAAACTATAATGTGGATATTTTCAAGAATCCAGAAGAAGCAGTACATGTAAATTGGTAAACATATCTGCAAAAAATAATCTATTTAATTTTTTATACTATCTCTTTTCCTCCAAACAATGGCAGACATGCCTAAAACAAAGCAAAACAATCTCTTTCTGGAAGGTGGAAGAATCTAGGCTTCACGCTGTTCCTGAAAATTGTGGAAGGTGATGGGTGTGCTTCAATTGCCATTTATAATAACAAGAAAAGCAAAATTCAAAGCAAGACTAAGATGTGATCAGTGAATGCTGGATACTAACCTAGAAAATTTCTATTAAGAGTTGCAAAAAAAGTATTGTCCCTTTCTGAATTCAGAAACTCTAAAATTTATGGTGTGGTTTCGTTGATGTTCTTCCATGCACTCTAACTTGACGCCACAATACAGGCAGTCCCCAGGTTACGAAAGACTGATTTATGGATGATTCCTACTTAAGAACAGACTGCTATAAAGACTATTAGATTAAAAACTCAAGTTAAATACAACAGTTTGTGATAATGAATGCATGCACTACTTTGTGATGCTCCTGAAAACATTGCTTGGTTTGGGAGTGTTTTATTGCATAGACAGGTAAAATATATTCTATATACTAAAACAATCATTTGACTAACTGATGTTAAGTAATAACTGAATGTACCTGTTCCAACTTACCTACAAATTTGACTTAAAGACAGACTTAGGAAAAGCTCTTGTTCATAACCAGTGGATGCCTGTACCTCTGTTAAGCAATATTAAACTATTCCCCTTTTTCAAAGGATGAAATGTACTCCAAAAGACTGTGTTGTGTCCCAATGTCTACAGATGAGGCCTTGATTCTAGAGTCCACACTGTGTATGTATAAGGAGAATCTTGCTCGAGTTTGCAGAGCTCATGGTGATATCTGGATTCATCCACTTCTGAAGGGAAGAAACCAAAAATGGAGTTTCACGAAGCCAGTGATTCTTAAACTTTATTGTGCGTTAGAATAACTTGCAGGGCTTTTAAAGGCAGACTTCTGTGTCCCACCCTCCAGAGTTTTTGATTCAGTAGGTTTGGGGTGGGACCAGAGTAATTGCATTTCTAGAAAGTTTCCAGGCGATGCTGATATGCTGGTACAGGGACCACATTTTGAAACTTCTGCACTAAATCATTTAGGACTGCCAAATCAATAATAGAGTAAGAGTGTCCAGATGTTCTTGTTCAGAAAGGGGAAGGACTCTTACTCTTGGGTACATGACAGCTGTATACTCCCCCACACCTTCCATTACTCAATAAGGTATTTCATTCTTTTTTTAATCCCTTGAGTTGAATGTGCTTTGTTCAATATTTTTGTCTCCTTAGGGGAAGAGAAATAAGGAGAGAGTGACATATTTCATTCACTGTCAAAATCGTGACCTAGACGTTTTGAATCAAATCAGCTACACTTGCTTTGCCAAGCAGCGTTATATAAAGAATGTGGATTTTTGAGTTGCACAGAGCTGGAAAAAAGCCCTAGTTTTGCAAGTCACTACTTGGTAACTATGATCAAGTTACTTACCCCATCTGAATATTGTTGGTAAAAATGGAAGTAATGATAATGTATTTATAAGGCTTCTGTGAATATAAAATATAATACAGAAAATAAATTTATGTATATAATACATGTATAAGTATATTTTGTGACACAGAATTGCATCATGTCTTCTTTATGGGCAACTTGCAGAAATTTTAAAGATAATTTTGTTCAACATGACATTAAAACTGGTGGGAGAATTGATTTTACCTAAGTATTTTTCATTTAATATTTTTATCATCTTTGTAAGTTTAATGTTTTAAGGATATTTTGACCAAATCAGGGGATATGTTCATCTTCTTTTCAAGTCATGAGATATTTATTAGGTTAATTTTAAGTCTACAATTAAAACACATGGAAATTTAAATCAAAGTGGATAATTTACAAAGCCTTTCAATTTTTCTCAAGATAGTATTTCTCAATCCTCTGGTGGTATAGGTTCTATCTTTGAACTGTTTCAAAGGTCTGAGCAAAACCTGAACCCTGTCTCTATCTTAACAGAGCCAGACAAAATTGCTTATGAATCAAGTTCCATGGACAAAAAATTGTCCATATTTTTTACCCTTAAATTGAGCTGCCTCCCCTTTTTTCACTCAAAATGATTGTCATGTAAGAAATCCAAGTGTAATTATAACTTTTCCTTTTCATTTGGGACACTGAAACAAAAGATTCTTTTCTAGCAAGCATATTACAGGATAATAGACCAAAAAAAAAAAAAAAATCTTATGATACAGTATAAGATTAAAGACTGACAAATATTTTGTATTTATTCATTTCTTTGTAATTAATCATCTCATGGGAATGAAGTAGTTTAAGCCTTGCCATTTTACTTTCCTAATGAGAGTAACCAAGTCCATATGTTTGCAGATGAAAGAAACATCAGCATGTGATAAATGGCCAGGAAGACCCTATGGCCTGCCTTCACAGACTTTGGATAGTTTCCTGGGAGAGTACACCAGGGTAATGATCACTCAGTATCACAGATCTAATACATAGCAGAGGAGGAATCCTAAACTGAGCACTTAAGTTCACGCCAGGGTCCTTGTCACTCTACCTTGTCTCCCTTCTGGTTTTATTTTTCCAGTGACAGATTTGTAAAATAGCTCATTGCCAGAAATCCTAAAAAAGGTTAACTGAGGAGGTAAATGATTAAACCTAAATGCGTGTGATTCTTAATGGCAGACATCTATGCTAACTGTGGTCCTTTAAATATTAAAGCTTTCTATAATTTATTTATTTACTATACCTAATTATAAAACAAAAGAGGCCTGGTGTGGTTAAGCACTAGGCTGCTGAGAAAAGGTTCATGGTTTGAACCACCCAGTCACTCCATGGGAGAAAGACCTGGCGATCTGCTCCCATAAATATTGCAGCCCAGAGAACCCTATGGAACAGTTCTGCTATATCACATAGAGTTGCCATGAGTTCAAATCTACTCAACAGCACTTAACAGCAACAAAAATTACTAAACATTAAGTAAAATTCATTCTATTTTAAATATCTGAACAAGAGGTAAGCACTCTTAATATAAAGATAATTTAAAATATATGTAAAACAATTATCTGTGTAGATTTTTAATGATAAAGATATAAATTCATGAGGCACTTAGTAAAGATTTTTTAATAGACTGGGAAAGGTAATAATAGCAGAGCAAAGGGTACTGTGCCAGGCAATGTTTAAGATATCATATATCCTGCAACATCTTTAAGCATCATAATATTCCCATGAAATGGCTGCAATTGTTTCCATTATTCTAATTAGAGAATGAGGAATAGAGAGGTTAAGGAACTTATCTAGGTCACCAAGTCAAGAAACTTAGAGCTGAATATTAATTTTTTTTTCCTAGAAATCTGTAAAGTCAGTGCTTTTCTTACTAATGAATGAAGTTGTTGCTGCTAGTTGCTGAGAAGTTGATTCCAATTCATAGTGACCCCATGTGAGTAGAACTGTTCCCTATATGTTTCTCAAGGCTGTGACCTTTTGGAAGCAGATCACTAGCCCTGTCTTCTGAGGCATCTCTGGGTGGGTTCAAACCACCAAAAATTCAGCTAGTAGTTGAGTGCTTAACCATTTGAATCACCCAGGGACTTAAAGAATGCAGTACAATATCTAAAACATTAAATAAAATTGAGATATTTAAAATGAAATAATCAAGATTCTCCTAAAATAAAAGGAACAGTATCAGTAGCATATTATCAGTACAAAATCAAGTTCTACAACTGCTCAAAATACGAATCTTCAAATTCCTCAACATAATAAAGGACACATATATAAAACCAACAGCCGATATCATTCTCAGTGGAGAGAGGCTAAAAACATTCCCCATGCCTATTTAACATTGTGCTGGAAGTCCTAGCTAGAGCAATAAGGCAAGAAAAAGAAATAAAGATGTTTAAAGTGGTAAGAAAGAAAGGAAACTCTTTCACCAATATGATATGATACTATACATAGAGAACCCTAAAGACGCCACAAAAAAACTACTGGAACTAAGAAAGATTCAGCAGAGTAGTAAAAAAAAAAAAAACAAGATAAATATATAAAAATCAGTTGGATTCCTATACATCAATAAAGACAACAATAAAAAGGAAATCAGGAAAGCAATACCATTTATAATAGTCCCTAAAAAAATCAAGTACTTAGGAATAAATCTAACCAGGGCCTTAAAGACCTATACAAAGAAACTACAAATCACTACAGTAAGAGACCAAAATACTTACATTAATGGAGAAACATGCCATGCTCATGGATAGGTAGACTGAACTTGGTGAAAATGTCGATTCTACACAAAGCAATCTGCAAATACAATGCAATCCCAATCCAAATACCAAGAACATCCTTTAACAAGAAGAGAAAACTAATCATTAACTTTATATGGAAAGGAAAGAGGCCCTGGATAAGTAAAACGTTACTGAAGAAGAAGAACAAAGTAGGAGGCTTTGCATTACCTGACCTTAGAATCTGCTACACAGGTACAGAAGTCAAAAGAGCCTGGTATTGGTACAACAACAGACACTTTGACCAATGGAACAAAACCGAGAACCCAGAGGTAAATCCATCCACCTTTGGTAACCTGATCTTTGACAAAGGCCCAAGTCCATTAAATGTGGAAAAGACAGTCGTTTTAACAAATGGTGTTAGCAAAACTAGATGTCCATCGTAAAAAAAAAAAAAAAAGAAAAGAAACAAGAACCATCCCTCACACCGTACACAAAAACTAACTCAAAATGGATCAAACACCTAAATATAAAACCAAAAACTATAAGGATCATGGAAGAAAACATAAGGTCAGTGCTAGAGGCCCTACTGTACAGCATGAGTCGGATGCAGTTCATAACTAACCAAACACAAACACCAGAAGATTAGCTAGATAACTGGGATTTTCTAAAAATTAAACACTTATGCTCATCAGAAGACTTCACCTAAAGATTAAAAACAGAAACTACAGACTGGGAAAAACTTGGGTTATGACATATCTGACAAAGTTCTGATCTTTAAAATCTATAGGAAAACCCAACACTTCTACAACAAAAAGACAAATAATCCAGTTGAGAAATGGGCAAAGGATATGAACAGACACTTCATCAAAGAAGACATTCAGGCAGCTAACAGACACATGAGGAAATGCTCTTGATCACTAACCATTAAAGAAATGCAAATAAAAACTACAACGAGATAATATCTCACCCTGACATTTCTGACACACACACACAAAACAGAAAATAACAAATGTTGGAGAGGCTGAGGGAAGCTTGGAACTCATAAGCACTGCTGGTGAGAATGCAAAATGGTAAAACCATTTTGGAAAATCATATGATGCTCCCTTAAAAAGCTAGAAATAGAAATACCACACAATCCAGCAATCCCACTCCCAGGAATACATCCTAGAGAAATAAGAGCCATTACAGGACTAGATATTTACATACCCATGTTCATTGCAGCATTATTCACAATAGCAAAAAGATAAAAACAACCTGAGTGCCCATCAACAGATGAATGGATAAAAAAACTATGGTACATACACACAGTGGAATATTATGCAATGATGAATAACAATGATGAATCTGTGAAACATCTCACAACATGGATGAATCTGGAGGGCAGTATGCTGAGTGAAATAAGTCATTTATAAAAGGACAAATACTGTATGAGACCACTGTTACAGAAACTCATTAAAATGTTTACACACAGAAAGAAACAATCTTTGATGGTTGCTAGAGAGGGGAGGGATGGGGAAAGGAAAACACTAATAGACAATAGAAAAGCGGTAAATTTAGTAAAGGGCAAGACAGTACACAGTACTGGGGAAGTCAGCACAATTAGACCAAGGAAGGCAAAGTCATAGAAACTTCATAGACACATCCAAACTCCCTGAGAGACTGAGTTACTGGGTTTATGGCTGGGGAACATGGTCTTGGGGGAGGGACATCTAGCTCAATTGGCATAATATAGTTAATACATGTAAAAAAATGTTCTATATCCTACTTTGGTGAGTAGCATCTGGGGTCTTAAAAGCTTGTGAGCAGCCATCTAAGATACTCCACTGGACCCATCCTGTCTGGAGCAAGGAACCCAAAGACACAAGGGAAAGATTAATCCAAAGGACTAATGGACTGCAGCTACCACAGTCTCCAACAGACTGAGTCCGGCACAACTAGATGGTGCCTGGCTACCACCACCAACTGCTCTGATAGGGATCACAGTAGAGGGTCCTGGGGCCAGAGCAGAAGAAAAATGCAGAACAAAATTCAAACTCCCACATACACACACACAAACAGACTTACTGGTCTGACAGAAACTGAAGAAACTCCAAGTGTATGGCCCCCAGACACCCTTTTAACTCAGTACTGAAGTCACTCCTGAAGTCCACCCTTCGGCCAAGATTAGACAGGCCTATAAAACCAACAATAACACACATAGTTCTACAGCGCATAGGAGACTAAATGGGCACACCAGCCCAGGCGGCAAGGATAAGAAGTCAGGAGGGAACAGGAAAGCTGGACGAGTGGAAATGGGGACCCCAAGTTGGAGAAGGGAAGACTGTTGACTCATCGGGAGTTGGCAAACAATGTCACAAAACAATATGTATATTAATTGTTTAGTGAGAAACTAATTTTCTCTGTAAACTTTCAACTAAATCACTCGCAAAAAAATCAATCTCAGTCAAAATAGACATCTTTACATGTATGTAAATTTCATCTGTGTGCATATTGTCTTTCTATCTTTTAATCCATCATATTTTAGGTAGGACTGAAACAGGGTGGCAATGTTAATAAAGTACTTCAGAGTTTACACGAGAATTCCATGTATATTTCTGTTTGGTGATTCACTGACCTTGATGGTTAAACTGGGTCTGGTATGATGACTCATGGCCCAGAGTCCATCGCCTCACCCTACCTCCACCCCACTTAGGGTTTTCCTGTACTCCAGGTAGTATTTGAACTACTTAAAAAAAAAATTAACACTGTTATGGACTCACTAGAGATTTCAATATTATTTAAGTAATATTTCCAAATAAATGGAGATTCTCAAGTCCATGGGGAATTGTATTTGGAGGTATTCCACAAATGCATGAAAGACATCAGTGGATAAAATCAACTTTGTATTCAGCAAAGATGCAGAGATTAATCTTCCTAATATTTATTAATTAATCAGTTTCAGGTAATCATAAAAACTGTAAGCTATACTGGAAAATGATTGTAGAAATTCTTCCTGACTTCAGACCATTTCCCTAGAACAAAAAGAAAATTGAAATTCACTGCTTTTTACCAGGGCCTGTAACTGAAGATGCCATTCAACTGGCAAAAGTTGTTTTTGTTTTTACTTCAAGTCCTTGTTCCACTTCTCCTGTTCCCCAGCTTTAGTTTTTTCCACTGCTCTTTTCCTTCTGAGTCCAGCTAAAGGGATTGTTCAGATCAGCAAGCTAGAGAGAGAAACACATGTTCTCTTATGCTCTTGGAAATACTGGTGGTGAAGTGGTTAAGAGCTCAGCTGCTAACCAAAAGGTCCACAGTTCAAATCTACCAGGTGCACCTTGGAAACCCTATGGGGCAGTTCTACCCTGTCCTATAAGGCTACTATAAGCCTGAATCGACTCAACAGCAATGCATTTTTCCCATGCTCTCATTCTGGAATTTCAGTGCCATGGCACAGGGGTGAGTATTGCAATTTCTCCAAGTTCTTTCATTGCAATGAAAACTGTGCTAACCTTCTAGTGCCTTGGAAGAAGCAAACATTCCTAGAAACCTATTACCCATAGCACAGTCTCAGTGTATTCACAGAACTTTCAACATTATTTAGAAACGATCAGTTTATGTATGTGAATTTCCCAGTAGATTACGAAGACCTTAAAGCAAGAACTTGCTTACTCGTATTCTTATATGTGTATTTGTCGTGTGCATATTTATAGTCCCAATATTTAGCATAGGGTTCGGTATGTGCTAATTTCTCAGAAAATGAATGGGAAAGGAAAATATTGTTCCTTCCCCCATTCCCTGGGGGAGGAATCATTGGACACTGAAACTTAAAAATAGATAAAGTAGCCCAGACAGTGTAATCTAAAATAACTATCTCTGTGCTGTGACTGTCCCTTAAATTACCCTGTACACACAAATGCCACGATGGCATTTACCAAGCTTAAGGTGGGGGGACTTAGTGCACTACCTTCTGAATTACATCAGCATAGAATGAGATTCATGATTATTCTTCAAACATTATGTCAAAGATTGAAATTAAAGGCAATGCTTCCATTTCACTTTAGACTTAAAACATTTTCCCATTACGAAATGGGATGGCAGTTTCTTGGTTTTAGAGAAAATTTAATTCAACAATTAAAGTAACATCAGTGTTTTCACAAATGTTAAAACTTTTTGTTTTTTGTCAATATAGGATACTATAGCTTACAAAGTGCTTTCCCATATTTTGTTCCCTTCATTCCTTATAAAAACCCTGAAAGATATTATTTTTTTTAACTTTTTTAATGGAAAAATAAGTGAGGTTATGTTAAAATTACCAACCCAAAGCAAATTTGTTGCCTTTGAGTCTATTCCGACTCAAAACAACCCTAGAGGACAGAGTAGAACTGCCCCATAGGATTCTCAAGGAGCAGCTAGTAGATTCTAAAATTAGGTGGTGCTAATCCTTCCACACTCTGACACAAAAAGGTATGTGTTTCCCGTCTCTATTCTCCAAGTTCCATATAGACAGGAACCACCTGTGCCTTGTTCACTGCACTGTCTTTATCACATTGCACAGTCACCAGTCCAGAGTATGTGTAAAAATAGACATTTTAAAAATACATACACTTTATTATGGTTTTGGAGAAAATTTACATAGCAAATTAAATTCTCATTTAACAATTTCCATACATATTATTCAGTGATGTTGGTTACATTTTTCATAATGTGTCAGCATTTTCATTATTTCCATTCTGATTGTTGTGTTTCTATTAACCTAGTTTCCTTGTCCGTCATACTTTCTCGTCTTCGGTCTAGGGTAAATTTTGACTGTTAGATCTCACAGATGATTGTTCAGAAAATGACGGTACTCATCCAAAAACAACAAACAAACCAAGCCTGTCGCCGTCGAGTCGATTCTGACTTATAGTACTCATGGGTGATATTATTTATCTTATAAGCCACTCTGTCTTTTGGGAGCGGCTTGAGTTTCAAGTTTGAAGTGTATCTCAGGGTGATAGTCTCAGGAGTTCCTCTAGTCCCTAATGATCCAGTAAGTCAGGTGTTTTTTTTTTTTTTCTCGTTTAGGAATTTGAGTTTTATTCTATGTTCCCCCCACCCTCCATTCTACCCGGACCATCTGTAGTGGCTTTGGTCAGAATGGTTGGTAGTGGTAGCGGGACGCCACCTAGTTCTTCTAGTCTCAAGGTAGGTGAGTCCATGGTTTGTATAGACTATTAGTCCTGCAAACTAGTTTCTTCTTTGAGTTTTTGGTTACCTTCTTTCTCTTTTGCTCCAGATGTGTAAAGACCAATAGTTGTATCTTAGATGGCTGCTTGCAAGCTTTTAAGACCCTGATGTAGGATGTAGAAAATTATGAGTTATGTTATGCACTTGACTGAGCTGTCCCCCGAGAAAAAGTAAATATTTTTAAATGAATTAGTGGTTGCTATTTTCACTTTTTTTTTTTTTATTTTCATTACATCCAACTACCAAGATGCTCCACTAGGCTGGAGTATAGATACTATGAAGACAGATTTTTGTATTTAAATGCTTCACAGTCTATTAGAAAGTTGTAATGGAAAAAGAAAGAAAGGAAGGGAGAAGAGAAAAAGGAAAATAAGGAGGGAATAAAAGAAGGATAGGAAGAAGCAAGAAAGTATACTTTTCTGTGTGGTAGGTAGAATAATGGCTCCCCAAAGAAATCAGGGCCCTAATCTCTGGTACCTGTGAATATGTTACCTTACCTGGCTAAAGGTAACATCGTTAATATGACAGACCTTGAGATGGGGAGATTATCCTGGGTTTTCTGAGTGGGCCCAATGTAATCATCTGAGTCCTTAAAAGCAAAGAATCTTTCTCAGAGTGATGATAGAGAGAGAAAGAGACAGAGAGAATATGGAAGAGTCAGAGTGATGTATCTTTGTTTCAAATAGCACAATCTATATAGAGACAAATTTCTTCTATCTTGATTGCCTATGGTACTAGATACTACAAACTCTCCAATGCCAATTATTTTTGTCTCTCAGCTCCTCTTCTGCCATCCTATGCTTCCCTCAGCATCACCAAGAGACTGAAAGCCTGTAAACTATATTTCCTCAACTCCTAAGGAGCTGCCTTTTGTTCCAGGAACAGATTTCAGGGCCCCTACCTCAGGAGACAGCTCCCACCATACGTATGAGCATGGCAAAGGAAAGAAAAAACAATTTTTTTTTTTTCTCTGCCTCCCATCTTATCTACTCAACGACTGCTACAGTGGCTTCAGCGGAGTCAGCGGTGGTGTCAAGAGTATCAGTAGGAGGGCGAGCACATGGATTGAGGCTTGGCAGCAGCAGCGGAGGAAGTGGCAGCACCTTCAGCAAGTAGAAGGCAAGTGTGAACTTATGGCTCCTGGCAGTGACTATAACATGTTTCACATCACTGCTTACCATCTCCTTTGTTGTCTTCATTTTTATTCTCCAGCACTCCCTTCCTTTTTATCTCTAGCCCTTCCGATATCTCTGTAATCAATTCCTTGCTTCATATCACCCTGCTTGAAATCGCCACAGTGGTTTATGTTTCCAAATTATACTTTGACTCATACAGTATTTGTAAAAGAAATGGATTCAGAAATAGGCTTTCAAGAATTGCAATCTGGGTTATCTGTTTTCATCTGACAGTTGTAACTTTATTGCCAGTGAAAAATGTGCACTTCTAATCCATGCCCACAAATGCAAGACTGTACATAAGTGAAATGAATTTAAAGCCTACTCTATGATGGACAGAAATGTTGTTTCACTTGATTATTGTGGTGGGAATGATCATTACATGGGCAGGGGGTTGGGTAGGTTACTGATTGCACTGAAGAGCTCAGCCAGTGTTCAGTTAGGAAAACTGAAACCCCCTGAAATATTTCAAAATCCTGGTGCCCCTTCCACAGACACCACAAAAAACAAAACAAAACAAAGAAAAAACAGCTTCTTTCTTACTCCCACCTTCTAATCTCTCATTGTTTCCTTCTGGAAGAACCTAAATAATCAAAATGGCAATGGATTAATGGAAATGAAGTTTGCAGGCTGGCTTTCAACTCTCTGCAAAGCATAGATCTTAGAAGGTTGAGAGTAAAGCTGGCATCCAACAGACAGATAACCTGCTCAATGGCCAAACTGTTACCATGTCCTGAGGACTGGCCTTAAACATGACCTGTAAAAGCACCTCAGTACAAAAATGAATGAATGCTAAAAGAAACAAATTATCCTCTTTCTGAGTGAAATATCAGATCTAAAGAGGACTCTCACTCCTTAAGGATAAAGAGCAGTTTATAAAACTAAAAAATTAAGAAAGGAAGGAAGAGACCAAGAAATTCTCTGTGGTGCAGGGAAAGAAAAACATACATGCAATAGATGAAAAATATTCTATGTCTAAAGAACATATAGTATAGAAAAAGAAAGTAAATTTCAGATAATATCTATAGAAGTCAAAGAAACAGAAGTAAATTTCAAAAAGTTTCTATAAAAGTCAAAGAAGCATGGTTTATATATACCCGTACCTGTTGCCATCGAGTCTACTCCAACTTATAGCGACATATATAAAGGCATAATAATAGACTCAAGATTAGATGACTGGGCAAGAAAAGGAGATCAAAAGGTATCAGACTGGAAGGCTGTCCAAAATGAAAGTAGACCTTGAAGGGATTACTATAAAGTGTTTAGATAAAATATAGGTGAGAAAACAATTTCTAAACATTTATATAACACCAGAAACTATGCTCCTTAAACCTAAGTTAGTGTTGTGAAGGGCAAGTTTGAAATAATAACACAGGAGACAGAGAAAAGCATGAAAAGATTAAAGGATTAAAACAAAATGTGAGTTATGTATTATTGAAATAACAGGATTAAGTAAGAATAATAATTTTCAGTTATGTAAGAACTACTATATAAGATATTTCTTAAGAGCATTTAACAAATGAAAAGGTCTGGAGATGAGATGACTTTTGTCTTTCTTTCATAGAACTTTAATAAATGCCATGTTTTTACATGAGGCAAAAATGTATTTGTTAATATTTCCAGGTAATAACACAGGTGAAAACCACATTATAGATCCAGTTTTTTGCTCTATATTTGTGAAATGAATTATGAAATATTTTAGATGGTTTTTCATATTTATAAAGAAAAAAACTTTACAATAGTTACATGATACTAACCTTTCTTAAAATATGGCAAGAAACATTTTCAAATTTACTAAAATCTGTAGCATGCCTATTGTCATTATCTTTTATTTTTAATTTTGGGTGACACACACAGGTTGTCTCGGATGAGTTCCTAAGATTCCAAGCAGCCACAAGACTATTAGGATGGATACCCTAACCAGTAGCATCAACACCCCTACAGGTACAATGCTTATCTAATTTGATTGAACCACACACATGACACAATCACAAAGTATTGGCAAATGAAAGCTACTTAGTTATTCATACTCACAGAAAACTGACAGGAAACAACAGGAACGGCTTCATGGTGAGTGGTCCACCCTTGCCTGAAAGCCATCCAGGCAGATGGAAACCCTTCTACGTGTGTCCCCACTTTGTACTGTAGGTGAGGGGCAAGAAAATGCTTCCCTCACCCAGTTTTATACCCCAGGGCCTACATGAGTGTGCTGTAGAATTTTCCACCTAGGAGAGGGTGTGAGTAGACATTCGGGCTCCAGGCAGAATTGTAACATGTTAGTCCTGCTATAGCGGACAGAACAACAGACTTTAGGGGGGCAGTGCTTTGTCCTGACATCTAAAAATACTAGCAGGGGGAGGAACAGGGAGGAACTATAGCTGCTGAGCTCTCCAGAGGACTGCATCCCCTCAAATTTTTATTGAGGTAAAATACATATAAGAAAAAATTGCCATTTTAACCATTTTAAGCTTACAGTTCAGTGACTAACGGTTACCATATTTTCCAACCATCACCATTATCTGTTTTCCTTAAGCTAAAACTACCCATTCCCCACTTCAGCCTGCCCTGGGCAACCTGTAATAATAACCTTTTGTGTCTATGCATTTGCCTATTCTAGATGTTTTATTTAACTGAGATCATAGAATTTTTGTCCTTTTGTGTGTGACTTAGCATTGTGTTTCTAAGGTTCATCCACGCCACAGCACGCACCAGAACTTTTCACTTCTCTTTATGACATAATAATATTACATTGTATGTATAGACTATATTTTGTTTATCCATTCATCTGTTGATCTACACTTGGATTACTTCAAGCTCTTGACTCTTGTGAATAATAATATAATGAGTATTGCTGTTCAAGATTCTGTTTAAGTCCCTTCTTTCAAATCTTTTGGGTGTATACCTCAGAGGCAAATTACTGGGTCTTATTGTAATTCTTTTTTATTGTAATTCTACTTTTAAATTTTGAAGAACAAATTTTTTCTCAGCCACACCAATCGTTCACAGGATTCCCATTTCTCCACGTCATTTACAACACTTGTGTATGTGTGAAGTGGTATCTCATTGTAGTTTTGATTTGAACTTCCTAATAACTAATGGTGTTGAGTATTTCTTATGTGCTTATCGGCCATTTATATATCTTCTTTTGAGATATGCCTATTCAAATACTTTGCCCTTTTGTGATTGGGTTGTCTGTCTTTTTGTTTTGGGGTTGTCAGAGTTCTTTATATATTATGGTTATTAATCCCTTATCCCCTATGCATCTGTCATTTGTCATACTGTGGTGGCTTGCATGTTGCTATGATGCTGGAAGCTATGCCACCAGTATTTCAAATACCAGCAGGGTCTCCCATGCTGGACTGGTTTCAGCGGAACTTCCAGACTAATACAGACTAGGAAGAAGGGCCAAGGAATCTACTTCTAAAAAAACGTTGGCCAGTGAAAAGCTTATGAATAACAGAAGAACATTGTATGGTATAGTGCCAGAAGATGATCCCCTTAGGTAGGAAGTCACTCAAAATACTACTGGGGAAGAGCCACCTCCTCAAAGAGGAGTCAACCGTATTGATGTGGATGGAGTAAAGCTTTTGAGACCTTCATTTCCTGATATGACATGACTTAAAATGAGAAGGAATAACTACAAATATCTATTAATAATTGAAACATGGAATGAACTGAGTATGAATCTAGGAAAATTGGAAATTATCAAAAATGAAATGGAACACAAAAAGATTGATATCCTAGGCATCAGTGAGCTAAAATGGACTGGTACTGGCCATTCTGAATGACAATTTGAAGAGAAATGGTGTTATATTCATGTTCAAAAAGAACCTTTCAAGATCTATCCTGCAGTACAACACTGTCAGTGATAGGATAGTATACATACATCTACATGGAAGACCAGTTAAGACAACTATTATTCAAATTTACTCACCAATCATTAATGCCAAAGATAAGGAAATTGAAGACTTTTACCGATGTCTGCAGTCTGAAATTGATCAAACATGCAATCAAGATGCATAAATAGGAGGCCAAGCCAACATGGCAGTATAGACATAAGCACTGTTCCTCTTCAGCAAAGACGTGAAAAACTATGTAAAACAGATACAAATGTCAATCCTGGAACCCTAAGCATCAAATAAAGGAATAAACAACTCGATCAAGCACCAAACAGAATAAGAAACTGACAGAGAACAGAGAACGAGGAACGCTATGGAGTGAAGGTCCCCTACCAGGTATTGAGGCATGGATTCACCATCTTGAACTCTAGCCACCAAGTAACACAGTCAGGGAGTACAGGAAGGCAACTTCATGCAGCTCCCAATAAGAGACAGAGCACCCAGTAACCAGGGATACACATTTTCCCACCCCCACCCTTCTTCCTTCTACATGGACTCAGCCGCTTTCCACACTCATTCAACTGGAGAGACACCAGCTCACTGCCACCTGGGTCTGCCCTGCTTCCATAGGCCAGCCCCTGCAGCACCATTTTTGTTTTGTTTTTTTTGTTTGTTTATATTTCTGTTTTGGTTTTTTGTTCATTTGGTTTTTTTGTGCTTCTCTCCCTCTCCCTTCCTTCCTTACCTTTCTTCTGCTCAGCTAGCCCCATGTGCTGTCTTCTCCTCTCCTTGGCAGGCTGTGACTTTTTGGTTTGTTTGCTTCTTTCTTTTTTTTCTTTTTCTTCTCTTTCTCTCCTTTCCTTTCTCCCTCCCATCCAGCACTGTGCACTGCCCCGGCCCCTTTTTGAGAGGATTAGCTGCACTGTTAGGCTGGAGAGCTACTGCACTCAGCCTCTCCAGGTCTGCAGCACCTTCACTTACTGGCTTCCTCAGTGCCTTTTATTTATTTATTGCTGTTGTTATTGTTTCTTCTCTCTCTCTCCCCTCATCCCTTTCCTTTCTCCCACCTGCCTAGCCCCATGCGCTGCTCCGCCCTTCTTCATGGAATGTTCTGAACCACCTGGCTGGAAAACCTCTGGCACACAGCCTTCCGGAGTCTGTGCCACCCCCACAGGATGTCTCCCTCGGTGCCACAGTTTTTATTTTTCTTTATCTTTCCCCTTCTCTCTTTTCTTTCTCCCTCCCACCTAGTCCCTGCACTGCCTCTGTGCCTTCCTGACTGGCTATGCTGTGCCACGCAGCAACAGAGACATCAGATCACTGCCATCCCAGTTCCACTCCACCTCCAATGGCTACCTCCCCCATCACCGTATTTTTTATTGTTGTTTGTATTTTATTTATTTTGTTTGTTTTTATTGGTTTCTTCTCTCTCTTTCTCCTCTTTATTTCCCTTTCTCCTGTCAGCCTGGCCCTGTGTGCTACCCACTCCCCTTCTCAACAGGCAGAGGCACACCACTCGACTAGAGAGCCATCAGCATATGGTCTCACTGGGTCTGCCCTGCTCCCACCTGCTGAATTCTACCACATTGCCCTAATATTTAATTAATTTTTCTTTTTTCCTTCATTTTTTCTCTTCTTTCATGCACCCACTTAGCTCTGCACATCACAACCTCTTAGTTCCCTCCTGCCTACCTGCACTGTGCACTGAGCTCCATGCCCCAAATGGCACTGAAGCAGTCCCCTGGACCCCGCCCTGCACTGGTCCCCACCCTGCCCCATCGGTCAAAGTTTGTGCTGAAAACTACCCATTCCCAACCCTCCACCCTCTCTGGACCTGCCTTGCTGCTTCATAACTGAGTGACCAGCCCTGTCCTCTGGTAAAATGTGAGAAGTATTGTGCCCACAGTCTGCAAGCAAAAAAAAATGCCCAGCTAGACAGCGCAGACAAAACAAAATAAAAGAGAGAAGCAAGATGAAACAAACAAATCTACAGTCAATAAGCAAAGAAAACAATCCCTGAGTGTCCTGGAGACAGCAGAAAAATCAAAACATAAAAAAAAAAAAGGATGGGATAATTCCAGAAAGTGACAAAAGGCACCAGATGACCTTTCAGTAGAAGAAAAGGCACTGGAACTACCTGTGTTAGGGAATTCAAAACTCTAATATTCAGGGTTCTTTGAGAAATGAAGGAAAATGCAGATAAAATAGGTAAGAATAAACAAAATCAGGGAAAACACAGACAAAACAATGGAAGAATTCAGGAAAATAATACAGAAACAAAATATCAAAATAAACAACTGGAAATCATACAAAAATAGCAATTAGAAATTCAAAAGATAAACAACAAGATTTCAGAAAAGGGCAGGGCAATAGAAGGTTTAGGAGCAATTCTGAAACAACAGAAGACAGGATTAGCAAAATTAAAGAAAAATATTTGGATACCACTGTGTTTGAGGAAAAATCAGAGAAAAGAATGAAGAAAAATGAAGAAATCCTGAGAACAATGTGAGATACAATCAAAAGCAACTATTTGCATGTGATTGGAGTGTCAGAACAGGGGGAGAAAATGGAAAACACAAAGGGGATCATTGAAGATTTGCTGACAGAAAACTTCCCTAGTAGGAAAGATGAAAAGCTGACCACCAAAGAAGATCAACGAATCCCGTATAAGATAGATCCCAAAAGAAAATCACCAAGACATATGATAATCACACTCATTAAAACAAAAGACAGAAAGAACGCTGAGAGCAGTTTCAGAAAAAGAAAAAGTCACATTCAAAGGGAAAACAATAAGACTAAGCTCTGATTACTCAGCAGAAACCATGGAGGCAAGAAGGCAAAGGGATAACATGTATAAAATTTTGAAAGAAAAACACTGCCAACCAAGAACAATATATCCTGCAAAACTCAAATATGATGTTGAAATTAGGACATCTCCAGATAAACAGAAATTAAGGGAATATGTAAAAACCAAACCAAACTTACAATCATTGTTAAAGGGAGTCCTGCAATTAGATAAACAACATCAGACAACAACCTGAATCTAGGACACAAGGGAATATCAGCCAGATACCAACCTACATAATGAACTCTCAAGGGATGAAACAAAACCAAAAGATTTACAGCCAGCAGGGAATCAGAGAGACCAATTTGTAAATGACAACGATGTCAGAGCAATAAAAGAGGAAATAAACAGTGTAACTATAGAACTTTCAAAAGAAAAGGAAGTCGAGGTGATATCAAGTAAAAAAAAAAACACTGGTTTAAACTTAGGAAGGTAGGGGCAGATTTCAAGATGATCACAAAGAAAGTTAACAAACCTTTCCATCAAAATGAAGAGAAACATAGTCTCAGAAAACACAAAATCTACAAAAATTAAGGAAATAAAAAAAATCCACAAACAAAAGGAATTCAACACAGAAGGGTAAAAGGAACACAGAAAACATCAGCAGTGAAAAAAAAAAAAAAAAGCACTACAAAATTATAGCAATAAACTCATAAACTCACATAAACTCATACCTCTCAATAATCATGCTGAGTGTGAATAGCTTAAATGCACCCATAAAGAGACAGAGAGTGACAGAATGGATAAAAAATCAGGACCCATCAATATGCTGTCTACAAGAGACACACCTTAGAAACAAAGACATAGATATATTAAAAAATCAAAGGTTGGAAAAAAAATATATCAAGCAAACAGCTATCAAAAAAGAGCAGGGGTGACAATACTAATCTCTGAAAAAATAGACTTTAAAACAAAGTCCATCATACAAGACAAGGAAGAATATTATATGATTAAAGATACGATCCACCATGAGGACATAACCATAATAAATATCTAAGGAGCCAATGACAGAGCTCCAAAATACATAAAGCAAACTCAAACAGCACTGAAAAGAGAAACTGACAGTTCTACAATATTAGGAGACTTCAACACACCACTCTTGGTAAAGGACAGAACGTCTAGAAAGAAACTCAACAAAAATACAGGTGATTTAAGACCACAATCAACTTGACATACATAGAACACTCCACTAACAACAGCAAAATACACATTCTTTCCCAATGCACATGGAATATTCTCCAGAATAGACCACATCTTAGGCCACAAAGCAACCCTCAACAAAATCCAAAACACTGAGATAATACAAAGGATCTTCCCTGATCACAAATGATAAAAGTAAAAATTAATAATAGGAAGAGTAAGGGAAAAAAAATCAAGTACACGGAAACTGAAAAACAGTTTGCTTAAAAACCACTACATAGTAGAAGAAATCAAAGATGTAATTAAAAAAAATTCTTAAAATTAAACAAGAATGAAAACACATCATACCAAAAGCTTTGGAACACAGGAAAGGCAGTGATCAGAGGTCTATTTATAGCAATAACTGCACACATCAAAAACGAAGATAGGGACAAAATCAAAACAGCTGTGCGACTCTAAGAAATAGAGAACAGCAAAAGAAGCCTACAGCCAGCAGAAGAAAGGAAATAATAAAGATCAGAGCAGAAATCGATTAAATAGAGAATAGAAAAACAACATAAAAATAGACAAAATCAAAAGTTGACTGTTTTAAAGGATCAACAAATGATTGGACAAACTGTCAAAAGAAAAACAGGAAAGGACACAAATAACCCAAATAAGAAATGAGATGGGGGACATCACAACAGACCCAAATGGAACAAAAATGATCATAACAGAGTGTTATGAAAAACTATATTCCAGGAAATTTGAAAACCTAGAGAAAATGGACAAATTTCCAGAAACATGCTACCTGCCTAAAGTAACACAAACTGAAGTTAAAAATCTGAACAGATCCATAGCAAGAGAAGAGATTGAAAAGGTAATAATGAAATCCCCAACAACAAAAAGCACTTGCCAAGATTTCTTCACTGAAGGATTCTACCAAACATTCAGATAAGAGCTTGCACCAATACTACTCAAATTATTTCAGAACATAAAAAAGGAAGGGATACTTTCAAATTCATTCTATGAAGCCAGCATAACCCTGATACCAAAACCAGGTAAAGACACCACACAAAAAAAGAACATTACGGACCATTATCTCTCATGAATATAGATGCAGAAATTCTCAACAAAATTCTAGCCAATAGAATTCAGCATCATAAAAAAAAAAAATACACCACAACCAAATGGTATTCATACCAGGTGTTTAAGTATGGTTCAACATTAGAAAATCAATGAACATAACCCACCATGTAAATAAAACCAAAGAAAAGAATCATGTGACCATCTTAATCGACACAGAAAACGTATTCAATAAAGCCCAACAACCATTCCTGATAAAAACTCTCAATAAAATAGGTATAGAAGGGAAATTCCTCAATGTAATAAAGGGTATCTATATATATATATATATTTTTTTATAGAAAACCAGGAAAGCCTGGTTGCATAGTGGTTAAGTGCTATGGCTGCTAACCAAAGGCTTGGCAGTTCAAATCCACCAGGTGCTCCTTGGAAACTCTACAGGGCAGTTCTACGCTGTCCTATAGGGTTGCTATGAGTCGGAACCGACTTGATGGCACTGGGTTTGGGTTTTTGTTTTGTTTTGTTTATAGAAAACCAACAACCCACATAATTCTTAACGTAGAGAGGCTGAAAATATTCCCCCTGAGAACAGGAAAAAGAAAAGGATGCTCTTTATTACCATTTCTATTTAACGTTGCTAATCTGGGAGTCCTAGCTAGAGCAATAAGACAAGAAAAAGAAAGGGCATCCAAATTGGTAAGAAAGAAGTAAAACTATTCCCCTTCACAGATGATATGATACTGTACATAGAAAACCCAAAGGTCTCCACAAGAAAACTACTGGAGCTAATAGAAAGATTCAACAGAGTAGCAGGGTACAAGATAAACATAGAGAAATCAGTTGGGTTCCTATACATCAATAAAGAGAATGAGGAAAAGGAAATCAGGAAAGCAATACCATTTATAATAGCCCCTAAAAAAATAAAATACTTATGAACAAATCTAACCAGGGTTGTAAAAGACCTATATATATATATATATATATATATATATATATATATATATATATATATATATATAAACTACAAAACACTACTGCAAGAAACCAAAAGAAATCTACTTAAAGGGAAAAACATACCATGTTCACCCACAGGTAGACTCAATATTACGAAAATGTCAATTCTACCCAGCAAAGCAATCTACAATACAATGCAATCCCAATCCAAATATCAACAGCATTCTTTAACGAGATGGAAAAACTAATCATTAATTTTATATGAAAAGGAAAATGACTCCTAATAAATAAGGCACTGTTGAAGAATAAAGTAGGAGAACTCACATTATCTGATCTTAGAGCCTACTACAGAGTTATGGTAGTCAAAACAGCCTGGTACTGGTACAATTACAGGCACATTGACCAATGGAACAGAATTGAGAAGTCAGTTGTAAATCCATCCACCTACAGTCACCTGATCTTCAACAAAGGCCCAAAGTCCATTAAATGGGGGAAAGCCAGCCTTTTTAACAAATGCGAAAACCAAAAACACATTGCTGTTGAGTCAAGACTGACTCATAGCAACCTTATAGGACAGAGTAGAACTGCCCCATAGGGTTTCCAAAGAGTTGTTGGTGAATTCAATCTGACAACCTTTTGGTTAGCACCCAAATGCTTAATCACTGTGCTGCAAGGGCTTCTTTTAACCAATGGTGCAGTCAAAACTGGATGTCCATCTGCAATAAAATGCAACAGGACTCATACTTCACACCACATACAAAAACTAATCCAAAATGGATCAAAGACTTAAATATAAAACCAAACACTATAAAGATCATACAAGAAAAAATAGGGTCAATTCTAGAGGCCTTAAAACACAGCATAAATAGGATACAAACCATAGCTAACAATACAAAAACACCAGGAAATAAGCTAGATAACTGGGATCTTCTAAAAATTAAACAATTATTCTCATCAAAAGACTTTACCAAAAGAGTAAAAAGACAACCTACAGATTGGGAATTTTTTTTGGCTATGACAAATTCAATGAAAGACTAATCTCTAAGATCTATAGGAAAATCCAACACCTCTAAAACAAAAATGAAAATAATCCAATTAAAAAATGGGCAAAGATATGAACAGACACTTCACCAAAGAAGACATTCAGGTGGCTAACAGACACGTGAGGAAATGCTGGAGAACACTAGCCATTAGAGAAATGCAAATCAAAACTACATTGAGATATCATTGCACCTCAACATATCTGGCACAAATTAAAAAAGAAAATAACAAATGTCGGAACTCTTATGCACTGCTGGTACAGCCACTTTGGAAAATGATATGGCACCTCCCTAAAATGCTAGAAATAGGAATACTTCCTCATCTAGCAATCCCACTCCTAGGAACATGTAGTACAGATATAAGAACCATCACATGAATAGACGTATGTGCACCCATGTTTATCGCAGCATTATTCACAATAGCAAAAAGATGGAAATAACTTAAGTGCCCATCAACAGGTGAATGGACAAACTATGGTACATACACACCATGGAATACTATACAATGATGGAGAACAATACTGAATCTGCAAACTTCTGACAACATGGATGAATCTGGAGGGCATCTTGCTGAGTGAAATACGTCAATTACAAATACACAAATACTGTATGAGACCACTATTATAAAAACTCGTCAAATAGTTTAAGCACAAAAAGAAATAATGTTTGATGGTTACTACAGAGGGGATGGATGGGGAAGGAAAAACACCAACTAGATAATAGATAAGTGGTGACGGGTAACACAGTACACAATACTGGAAAGGTCAGCACAACTCTGACAAGGCAAGATCATGGAAGGTTTGTAGACACATCCAAACTCCCTGAGAGAATGAATTACTGGGCTGAGGGCTGTGGGGACCATGGTCTCGGGAACACCTAGCTCAATTGGTATAACATACTTTATGAAGAAAATGTTCTGCATCCTACTTTGGTGAATAGTGTCTGGGGTCTTAAAAGCTTGTGAGTGGCCATCTGAGATACTACATTAGTCCCACCCTTTTCGGAGCAAGAAAGAATGAAGAAAACCAAGGACAAAAGGGAATGTTTAGTCCAAACGACTAGTGGACCTCAGCTACCACAGCCTCCACCAGACTGAGTGCAGCACAACTAGATGGTGCCTGACTACCACCACCAACTGTTCTGACAGAGATCACAATAAATGTTCCCATACAGAGCTGGAGAAAAATGTAGAACAAAATTCTAACTCACAAAAAAAGATCAGACTCACTGGCCTGACAGATACTGGAGAAACGCTGAGAGTTTGGGCCCCTGATACACTTTTAACTCTATACTGAAGTTACTAGGGGGGTTGATCCCTCAGCCAAAGATTAGATAGGTTCGTGAAACAAAAGGAGACCAAATGGGCACATCAGCCCAGGAGCAAGAACGAGAGCACATGAGGGGACAGGAAAGCTGGTAACAGTTAACCCAAGGTTGATAAAAGGGAGAGTGATGACATGTCACAGGGTTGGTAAACAATGTCACAAAACAATGTTTATTAATTCTTTAGTGACAAACTAATTTTCTCTGCAAACTTTCATCTAAATACAATAGAAGAGAAAAATACGAAAAAAAAGGATGCATTGATAATTATTGGTGATTGGAATGCTGAAGTTGGAAACAAGAAGAATCAGTAGTTCAAAAATATGGCCTTGGTGATAGAAATGATGCCAGAGATTGCATGATAGAATTTTGCAAGACCAACAACTTCTTCATTGCAAATACCTTTTCCAACAACATAAAAGATAACTATACACACAGACCTTACCAGATGGAATACATGGGAACAAAATAGACTACACCTACGGAAATAAATGATGGAGAAGCTCAATATCATTAGTGAGAATATGGCCAGTGGCTGATAGAGGAACAGACCATTCATTGTTCCTATACAAGTTCAAGTTGAATCTGAAGAAAATTAAAACAAGGTCATCAGAGGTAAAGTACGATGTTGAGTATATCTGTCCGAATTTAGAGATCATCTAAGGATAGATTTGACACACTGAGCACTAACGACTGAAGACCAGAAGAATTGTAGAATGACATCAAGGACATCATACATGAAGAAAGCAAAAGGTTATTAAAAACATGGAAAAAAAGAAAAGACCCAAATGGTTGCCTGGGGAGACCCTGAAATTTGCTTTTGTAGATAGAGCAACTAAAAAAAAAAATTTTTTTTAAAAAAGCAAATGGAAAAAAATGAGGAAGTAAATGAGCTGAATAAAGAGTGTCTCGAAAAGAAAAAGTAAAGCATTGGAATAAAATATGCAAAGACCTAGAGTTAGAAAACCAAAAGAGAAAAACATGTTTGCCATTTCCCAAGCTGAAAAAGCTAAAGAAAAAATTCATGCCTTGAGCTCCATGAGGATTCTATGGAGGAAAATATTAAATGACACAGGCAGCATTTAAAGGAGATGGTAGGAACACAGGGTCACTGCACCAAAATAATTGGTCAATGTTTAACCATTTCAGGAGGTGGTGTATGATCAAGAACCAATGGTACTGAAGGAAGTAGATCAAGCTGTACTAAAGGGAATGGCAAAAACAAGCTTCAGGAATTGACTGAATACCAACTGAGATGTTTCAGCAAAGGGACACAGAGCTGGAGGTGCTCACTCTCTATGCCAAAAAATTTAGAAGACAACTTCCTGGCCAACAGACTAGATGTTATCCATATTTATGCCCATTCTAAAGGAAGGTGATCCAACAGAATGCAGAAGTTATCAATTATCAAACAATATCATTAATATCACAAGCAAGTAAAGTTTTGCCAAAGATTATTCAAAAGTGGCTGCAGCAGTGCTTTGACAGGGAACTATCAGAAGTTCAAGCTGGATTCAGAAGAGGACAGGGAATAGGGGATATCATTACTGATGTCAGATGGATTATGGCTGAAACCAGAGAATACCAGAAAGATGTTTACCTGTATTTTATTGACTGTGCAAAGGCATTGGACTTTGTGGATCATGATAAATTATGGAGAACATTGTAAAGAATGGGAATTCCAGGACACTTAATTGGGCTCATGAAGAACTTGTACATAGACAAGAGGCAGTCTTTTGAACAGAACAAGGGAATACTGCATGGTTTAAAGTCAGGAAAAGTGTACATAAGGGTTGTGTCCTTTCACCATATTTATTAAATCTGTATACTGAGCAAATGATCGGAGAAGCTGGAATATAAAGAAGAATGTGGCATCAGGATTGGAGGAAGACTCATTAGCAGCCTGGAATATGCAGAGGACATAAACTTGCTTGCTGAATTGGAAGAAGACTTGAAGCACTTATTGATGAAGACCAAAGACCAAAGACCACAGCCTTCAGTATGAATTGTACCTCAACATAAGGAAAACAAAAATCCTCACAACTGGACCACTAAACAACATCATGATAAATGGAGAAAAGATTGACACTGTCAAGAATTTTGTTTTATTTGGAAAGTTTTTTTTTGTTTTTTATTAACAGCCATTGAAACAGCAGTCGAGAAATCACAGAATGTATTGTATTGGGCAAATCTGCTGCAAAAAGACCTCTTTAAAGTGTTAAAAAGCAAAGATGTCACTTTGTGGACTAAGGTACATCTGACCCAAGCCATGGTGTTCTCAGTCACCTCATATGCGTGCGAAAGCTGGACGATGAATGTGGAAGACCAAATAAGAATTGACACCTTTGAACTATGATGTTGCTGAAGACTACCGAATATACCATGGACTGCCAGAAGAGTGAACAAATCTGTCTTGGAAGAACTGCAGCCAGAATGTTCCTTAGAATGAGGATGGCGAGACTTCATCTTATGTACTTTGGGTATATTATCACAAGGGACAAATGACTAGAGAAGGACATCATACTTCATAAAGTAGAAGGTCAGCAAAAAAGAGGAAGATCCTCAATGATATGGATTGACACAGTGGCTGCAACAATGGATCCCTAAATTACAATGATTGTGAGGATAGTGCACTGTTGGGAAGTATTTCATTCTGTTGTTCATAGGGTCGCTATGAGTTGAAGCCAACCTGCTAGCACCTAACAACAACAACCGTTTATCAGGAAAATGGTTCCCAAATATTTTCTCCTACTCTGTAGGTTACCCTTCACTTTCTTGACAATGTCTGATCTAAGGACATTTTTAATTATGATGTAGTATCATTTATCTATTTTGTATCTATTTTACCTTTTGTTGCACATGCTTTTGGTGTCATATCTAAGAATTCCTTGTCAAAAACAAATCCTGAAGTAGCCACCTAAAATACTACTATTGGTCTCGACCCTGTAACCAGAACTAGATGGTGCCTGGCTGCCATGACCTACCATTCTGACCAGAGCCACAATAGAGGGACCCTGATAGAATGAGAGAAAAATGTTGGACAGGAAGCCAATTCCTGAAAAAGAAAGAAAAAAAAAAAAAAGACTTGGACTGGTTGAGACTGGAGAACTCCGCAAGACTATTACCATGAAGTACTCTTTAACCCTTGAACTGAATCTAGCCCCTGACATCACCTTTTATTAAATAACAGATTAGCTCACAAAATAAAGACTATCACCCATGACTGTGCTCCTTTAAAAAATCATCTGTATGAAACCAAAGTCAACAATTACATTAAATCAAAGATGACAGTGTAAGAGGGCAGGGAATATACGTTAATGGAAATGGAACACCCAGAACGGGAAATATTGAGAATGTTCATGCATTGTGAAAAATGCAATGTCACTAAACAATTTGTGTAGAAATCATTGAATGGAAGCCTAAATTGCTGTGTAAACTTTTACTGAAAACACACAAAAAATATTATTTAAGAAAGTTAAACCTGAAGCATTACTCCTTGCAATTTCCTCTTTGTTCCATTGGTTGTATAATAGTTTTTTTTTTTTTTTAATTTTCATATATTTGTGAAATTTCTAGTTTCCTTCTGTTACTAAATTCTAGTTTCATTCTATTGTGGTCAAAGTAGACTTTGGTATAATTTTAATCTTTTTAAATTTATTAAAATTTGTGTTGTGACCTAATATCTTACGCTGTGTTCTCTAGAGAAGAAAAACCGGTAAAGAGTATAAATACATACAGAGAGAGATTTTTAACAAGGAAATGGCTCATGTGGATTTAGAGACTGGAAAGTCTCAAGTCAGTGGGCCACTCTGGAGACTTCCTTTTACTCACATAGCTGCAGGGACTGGTGAACCCAAGATCGGTAGGTCAGATCATAGATCTTTGGCTCACAGGCCACAGAGACCGACAAATCCCAGGATCGGCAGGCAAGATGGCAGGTAAGTTGCTAGCTCAAGTCCCCACACCTGAGGACAGATGAACAGTAGCCAGCTACAGGATCCAGAGCAAGTAAAATCCCAAAAGCCTTGCCAGAAAGTCCATCTATATTGAATGCAGGCCACACCCCCAAGGAAACTCCCTTTTAACTGATTGGCCACTCACAGCATTTTCAATCATGGAGGTGATCACATTATATCAGATCTCATAAAGGAGGTGATTATATCATTATATGACAGCCAAACTGGATCATTACCGCCAAATCACTGAGAATCATGGCCCAGCCAAGTTGACACATAACATTAACGAACACAGTTCACCGCTTGTCAACTTGCACTTGTACACGTATCCTTAAACCATGCATAATCTCTGAATAAAGACCATTATAAAGCCACACTTGTGCCTAACACGATAAACAAACACACATACAACTGAAAATGCACTAGTCCTGTTTACATCTTATATTTTATAAGAAAACAAAAATATTTGGTGCACACATACAAGGCAGAAATACTTGTAACAGTTATAGTCCTCATTTCTGCAACTGGTCACATGGTTGTAACTGATATTTAGAACTACCCTCATCCACCAGCAATTCCACATTCCTTTACCCTCAGCAAGCACCTCAGCTAGTCATGGTTCTTTGCCTTGTGGGGTGATCCAAACCTTCATTCCTGAAGGGTTTGGGCCCTTAATAGTCATGTCAGAATTGGGTTGCCGTAGTTTTCCGTTGACTTTAATCGAAGGGCATGGTAGTAATGAGAGAATGCCCTAAGGGATCTCCTGCATTCCAGATATATTCTTCTTTACCTCCATTATGTAATATCAATCTCATTTCCTGTTGCTAATCAGGATCAATCACACCAGCCAGTAAGGTAACTCCTTCTTTGCAGGTTGATCCAGAGGCATAAGGAGCCCAAAGTGGACAGGTGGCATTCTTAACTTCCAGTTCAATGGAATCAATGATGTCTCTCCAGGAGGGTACATTCCTCCCTTTGGAACTAAGACCTCTAGGCTCACAGAACATAGGGTAGGGGAGACAGGGAGCAAAAATCTTGTGAGTGGGTCATTAGGGGTAATAGTGAGTGGTGCCACTTCCAATTCTACCCCTTGATTTCTGGACTCACGTATCCTGGCTATGGAAGAAACAGCATGATATATTGCACACTGGTTTAGAGCATATGCAGCCTCCTGGAGAACACTGCCTCAAACCTGCAAGGTATTGCCAACTAGTTGCCACCATAACTGTGTCTGTAGAAAGCCATTCCATCGTTCTATCAAGCCAGCTGCTTCAGGATGTTGGGTAACATGATGGGGAACATGATAATACTGAATTCCATGAGCATGGGCCCACTGCCACACTTCATTTGCTGTAAAGTGAGTCCCTTGATCTGAGGCAATGCTGTGTGGGATACCATGATGGTAGACAAGGCATGATGGTAGTTTTGGCAGAAGCATTGCGTGCAGGGAAGGCAAATCCATATCCAGAGCATCTATTTCAGTAAGAGCATAATGCTGCCCTTTCCATGATGGAAGTGGTCCAATGTAATCAATCTGCCACCAGGTTGCTGGCCGATCACCTTGAGGAATGATGCCATATTGGGGACTTAGTGTTTGTCTCTGCTGCTGGTAGATTGAGCACTCAGCAGTGGCTGTAGCCATGTCAGCTTGGTGAGTGGTAGTCCATGTTGCTGAGCCCATGCATAACCTCCATCACTGCCACTATTGCCACATGGTTCAGACGTCCATTAGGCAATGACTAGCTTGGCTAAGGAAAGAAGAAGACTCGTTTCCACAGAATGTATCATCCTAGCCACTTGATTTTTAAAATCCTCATTTGCTGATTTCACCCTTTGGTGAGCATCCACATGATACACAAATGTCTTCACTCGTTTGGCCCATTCAGGGAGGTCTATCCACATACCTCTTCTCCATACCTCTTTTTCTCCAATTTTCCAATCATGTTCCAATTTCTTCACCATCCAGCCAAAACATTGGCCATAGCCCATGAATCACACATGTGGCCATTTCTCCTTCCAAGTAAAGTGAAAAACCAGGTGAACTGTTTGATGTTCTGCCCATTGGGAGGATTTTCCTTCACCACTGTCCTTTAATGAGGGCCCAGAAAAGGGATGCAGTGCTGTCACTGTTCACTTTTGAGTGGTGCCTGCATATTGCACAGAACCATCTGTAAACAAGACACAAGTTTTCTCTTCATCAGACAACTGATCATAAAGAACTTCCCATGAGGCCATGGGAGATGGAATGTAATGTAACAAGAGTGGAGACTACGGGCATTTGGGTCACTTTCTCATGCCACTTACTTGTGTCTTCAGGTCCTTATCAGGCCTGATCTCCTGTATACGACTTCCATTTAATGATGGAGTGCTCTTATGCATGTCCAACTTTATGCCTCCGTAAGTCAGACAACACCCAGTTCATGATGGGCAGCTTAGGCTGCACAGTGACTTGGTGGCCCATGGTTAAGTGTTCAGTCTCTACTGAGGCCCAGTAATAAGCCAGAAGCTATTTCTCAAAAGGAAAGTAGTTATCTGCGGAGGATGGCAGAGCTTTGCTCCAAAATCCTAAGAGTCTGCACTACAATTGACCAATAGGGTCCTGCCAAAGACACCAAACACCATCTCTAGCACTGATACTTCAAGCACCATTGAAAATTTTGGGCTGTGGAGTCCTTCCTCGAGAGCACACAACCTTGCCTTCATTCAAAGAGTTTTTGGTCTATAAACTCGCTCAAGCCTGGGAATTGATTGAGGAGACATGACTATTCTGTCAATTTGAGTTAGACTGCTGTTCACTTGATCTAGAATCCATCTGCTTGTACAGATCAAATAAACATTTACCAGATTTCATATCTATTTCACTCCTAGGGAAAGTATGAAAAAAAAATGCCATAAGTCCATATAAATCAGAATTTTCTGATTACTGCTTTGACTCCTCTGTCCATTACAGCAACCACACCCACCTTGTCTTTGTTGATTGACTGCCTCCATGTGGCCCCTACCATCACAGGGTCCAATCAGCCCCATTGTAGTTAGATAACTTAATTCAGTTAGGGCAGCTCCCACTGCCATATCTGACTTACATGAATAACAATCACACCAGTCTTCAAGGATTCTGAGGCTCCCTTCACAAATTTGTTCCTCAACATTGTGGTAAAAGGTGTGTCCTCTGGGCACGTCGCATGTGATTCTGTGGGTCCAACTTGATAAATCCACTCTAGCATGCCGATTTCCCTAAGGCTTTGGATATCTTCTTCTACAGGATACCAAGGCAGGTCTGGTACTTCAAATTGATTTAGTGTTTGGAACCACGTTATCCATGCTTCAGTGACCCAACCAAAGAACCATTAGATCCTTTCCTAACTTCTTTAGCTGAAATGTTAAATTAAGAATCCTTTCTTAGTTGACCCATGAGAATAAACTCAGACTGATCTTTACGTTCCTTGCATGTTTATCCCACCCCTTTAATAGCCATTTCTACACATATTCCCCAGGTTTCTGCTTGTACATATTAGGAAAGTTAAGTAGTTCTTTTGAAGTGTAGCGTACCTCCTCCTGGGTCACACTTTGTACTTCACTTTTTGGGACTCTCTGAGACTTCAGTTATAGGCCAAGAAGTCAAAATCGATGGTGAGAATATGTTTTCAGAACATTCAGCATTGTCTTGTAAGGCATCTGCCTCAGGTAATGCCCCAGGCAATGACTCAGACAAATGCTCTTTAGAAACAGCTGGGTTAATCTCAGCAGACGGGGGTGGAGAGACTAACAGTTTTACTGAGGAGGGTGATTTAGCAGGCAAAGATGGAGTATTCTCTTCAGATGGGAGTGAGAGTGTTGGTTCTTTGGCAGGAGTGCTTCAATGGAATTTAGGGACTTAGTGTCCTCATCTTCCTGATTATCTCCCCATATGTCCCCATCCCAAATTTCAGGATCCCATTTCTTCCCAATTGATGCCCTCACTTTAACTTCAGACACCACTCAAATTTGGGAATTCACTTGGTGCTGTAATTCAGCCCCTCTTACAGTAAGACTCTGGGTTTGGTTTTCAGTAACATCAGCTCTGTTACTACAAGAAATACAGCTTTCTTTCAAGGCACAAGTGGAAACTTTGAAGTTTTATGCTGCACTTGAGCTTTGACTCTGAAGTCCCAAGCTCATCTCTTTCTTTCACCACTTTGCCTAGTGAAAATAGGACCAACCAACCAGCTTCCTTATACTTCTAATTATAACAAAATTGTAGAAAGGCATCAGACATGCTATCACACAGAGTGTCAAATCTCATCAATACCTGATCTATTATTGGTGTTGATATTTTGCATATTTCTATTGCCACCCCACTGCATGAATTAGCAGTGTCCTCTTTATTACTGGAAGCAGAGTCATCAACATCTTTAAGACTGACCAGACCTGGTATGAGAACCAATTTAGAAAACTCATCCATACAATTTTTGTTTCTCTAGAACCACTCTCTGTACCAAATGTCTTAGGCTGGATTCTCTAAAGAAGCAAAACCAGTAAAGTGTATAAATATATATAAAACAAACAAAAAAACAAAACAATTCCAACTCATAGCAACCCTGCAGGACAGAGCAGAACTGCCCCATAGAGTTTCCAAGGAATACCTGGTGGATTTGAACTGCTGACCTTTTGGTTAGTAGCCACAGCACTTAACTATTATGCTGCCAGGGTTTCCGTAAATGTATATAGAGATATTTATACCAAGAAAATGGCTCATGTGATTGTAGAGACTGGAAAGTCCAAAGTCTGTGGGTCAAGCTGGAGACTTGTCCTGACATACATAGCTGCAGGGGTTGATGAACCCAAGACCAGAAAGTCAGACAGCAAGCCTCTGACTTACAGGCAGCAGAGACCAACAAATCCCAACATCAGCAGGCAAGATGACAGGTAAACTGCTAGCTCAAGTCTCAAGAACTGGAGGTCAGACGAAGAGGAGCCAGCTGTAAGATTCTGAGCGAGTAAAAGCCCACAAGCCTTGCCAGAAAGCCCGCATGTATTGGATGCAGGCCACACTCCCGATTAAACTCACTTTTAACAGATTGGCCACTCATAGCAGATCTCGTCATGGAGGTGATCACAGTATATGAGATGTCATCATGGAGGTGATTACATAATTATACCACTGCCAAACTACATCATGATTGCCAAACCACTGAGAATCATGGTTCAGCCAAGTTAACACACAGCTTTAACGATCACACCTAATATGTCTATCAAGGGTAATGATCCATGTGCACTGGAGAAGAATGTGTATTGTGCTGGTGTTGGGTGGATGTTCTATATATGTCTGTTAGGTCTAGTTGATTTATACTGTTGTTCAAGTCCCATATTTCCTTACTGATCTTCTGTCTAGTTGTTCTATCTATTATTGAAATTGGTGTATTGAAGTCTCCAATTATTACTTCTGCCTTCAATTCGTCAATGTTTGCTTTACCTATTTTAGGGCTCTGTTTTTAGTTGAATATATAATTGCTGTATCTTGTTCATGAATTGACCCTGTATTGTCCTTCTTTGGCTCTTGTAACAAATTTTGTCTGGAAGTCTATTTTAACTGATATTAGTATATCTACCCCATCTTTTTTGGTTACTATTTGCATGAAATATTTTTCCCCCTTCTTTCAAATTCAATCTATTTTTGTCTTTGGCTCAAGTGAGTCTCTGACAGTGTATAGTTGAATCATCCATTCTGCCAACCTGTGACTTTTGATTGGAGAGTTAATTCATTTATATTTAAAACAAATTACTGATAAGGAAGGGCTTATTCTGTCATTTTGCTATTTGTTTTGTGTGTGTGTCATGCTTTTTTTGTCCCTCGTTTACTCCAGTTTTTAAATGATTTTTTTTGTAGTGAACCTGCATTAGGTTCTTAATGCTGCTGTAACAAAAGTACCACAAGTGAATGGCTTAAAGGAACAGAAATTTATTTTCTCACAGATCTGGAGGCTAAAAGTCCAAATCAGTCTCAGCCACATGAATTCCAACCTTGTTGGTAGTCCCAGACATTCCTTGATTCCTTGGCTTATAGATAATTCCCATATAGCGTCTGTCTTCCCCAGTATGTACGCACTTCTGTGTCTAATCTGCTCTTTTTATAACTCAGAAGTGATTATGTTTAGGATATATCTTACACTGATAAATGGTTTCATTAACATAACAATAACAACAAAAAAACATTTGAAATAGGATCATATCCACAGGCATAGAAGTTATAGGATTCTGAAACATATTTTGGACAGATAAAATTCAATACATAACAGAATCATTTTTGTTACATTTTCTTTTGAATTTATTTTGTTTTAGACATTTTCTTTGTGGTTACTACGGGGATTATATTTAACCTTCTAAATTTATAACAACCTAGTTTGAATTGATGTAATTTTAGCTTCAGTAGCATACAAAAACTATGTTTCTATACTACTCCCCACCTTTATGTTGTTGTCACAAACTGTATTTTTATGTATTGTGTGCTCAATAATATAAATATATTTTGTATGCAATTGTCTTTTAAAATATGTATAACATAACAACTAGTGTTACAAACAAAAATATAGAACTGCTCTTTATATTTGCCCAAGAATTTTCTTTACTGGAGATCTTTTTTTTCTTCAAACAGCTTGTGTTGATGCTAGTGTCCTTTCATTTCAATCTGAAGGACTTCCTTTAGAATTTTATTGAGCAGGTCTCATGGTAAGATACTCATCTTTTGTTCATCTGGGAAAGTCTTAATTTTGCCCTCATTTTGGAAGGACAGTTTTGCTAGATATAAAAGTGTTGGTTTACCCCTATAAATCAGAGTCTAAATCAGCCTGAGTCCAGAAGAATTAGATGGTGCCTGGCTATAATCGATGACTGCCCTGACAGGGAACACAACAGAGAATCCCTGATGGAGCAGGAGAGTAGTGGGATGCAGACCTCAAATTCTCATAAAAAGGCCAGACTTAATGGTCTGACTGAGACTAGAAGGACCCCAGAGGTCATGGTCCCCATACCTCCTGTTAACCCAAGACTGGAACCATTCCCAAAGCCAACTCTTCAGACAGGGATTGGACTGGACTACAAGATAGAAAATGGTACTGGTGAGGAGGAGTGAGCTTCTTGGCTCAAGTAGACCCATGAGACTATGTGGGCAGCTTTGTCTGGAGGGGAGATGAGAAGGACAGAAGATGGCGAAGTGGACACAGGGAATACTGGATAGAGAGAAGGAATGTGCTGTTTCATTAGGGGGAGAGCAACTAGGAGTATATAACAAGGTATATAACTAGTATATAACTATAAGTATATAAATTTTTGTATGAGAGTGACTTGATTTATAAACTTTCACTTAAAGCACAATAATTTTTTTTTTTTTAAAGTTGGTTTACAGTTCTTTTCTTTCAGAACTTTAAAAATGTCAGCCCTTCTGCTTTTGCCCTCTTTTAGCGTTGTACTGAAACTGCCAAGTAAAAATGTCAATTTGGGCTTCTGGAGTATGAGAAGTCACGTGGAAGAAAAGTTTCCTTGGCTAATAGCCAGGACAAACTGCTATATATTGATTTAAGCTCAGCCAACACTTTAATCAATGATATGCTAGTAAATATTAACAACTCTAGGAAAAAAAATCATCTTATTGGTTACCTTTGCCACTTACTGTGGTATAAAGATGTCCACCATGGTCAATGTCAAGATATCAAGGTGATGCTAACTGGTTTGTAGAATTCCCAAAACCATCAGCTCCCATGAGTTGTTATGAGTCAGCTTTAATATGCTGCTGCCTCCAGTTAAGTACAGCACCTTAGTTAGCCCAATTGAAGCATTAGAGGGACTGCCCAGGCAACCAACTGAATTGTGCAGTATAAGGTTGTTGTTCTAAGCTGCTAAATTTTGGGGTGGTCTGATATGCAGCAAGGACTAATTAAAGGAATGAACAGATGACAAAATTGTGAGTATCATATTTAAAATAGATTAAATGACTCATTTGTCTCAATAATGGGACTAGTGATAATTGTAGGGGAAAAAATACTATAGTGTCATGTATAATTTCTCTCAACGAAAGATAAATAAAATGTTAAGAATTTATTTACACTCTCTAAATGAGTTGGAAACCCTGGTGGTATAGTGGTTAAGTGCTATGGCTGCTAACCAAAAGGTCAGCAGTTCAAATCCACCAGGCGCTCCTTGGAAACTCTATGGGACAGCTCTACTCTGTCCTATAGGGTCACTATGAGTCGGAATTGACTCAACAGCAACGGGTTTGGTTATTTTTTTTTTAATGAGTTAATCTCTGTGCAATTTTAATTGACCAACCAATGGCCTAAAAGGAAAAACAATTGGGGGGAAGTACATATTTTCTACAGGTGAGAGAAAATTATGTCTATATCTAAATACGGAAAGAGTATAATATCCCTTCCTTGTATTTTTCAGATAGAAATACTTCTATTTCAGAGAGATATGTCTAACACTCATAGGTCTCTGGAGTTTATGCTGTCATGCAAGAATTTTAAAAAATGTACAGGAAGATTAATACATTTGTTATCTCATTTAGTATCCACAACAATCCTGTCAGATAACCACTGGCTTTTCCTTTTTGTAAATGAAAGAGCAAGCTTGAAATTTATATATAATTTTCATAACTGGATATGCAAGTGGAGAAAATAGAGTTCAAACTTTATTCTGACTCTATAACCTATGTTCTGTTCATTCTACCATACCGCCTACTGATCAATCTGTTTAAAACATTTTAATCAGAGACATAAATGTGGCTTTAAAACAAAGGTTTTATGTTTGCTTAGAACTCATTTGCATTTTAACTACTTAGCATGAGGTGTACTCTATTCCTATGTTCACATGAAGTACTGTGAGATTAGGTCCATGGGAGCTACTGCCAAATTATTTTTGTTATTATTTTATTTTTTATTAATTAAGAGAGGTATACCAGAGCCTGTGGGAGCTTATCAGGCAATTACGTCTATCAGCTATTCATTTTGGAAAGCTCTGCATATTGATAATGACTGCTATAGGCATTTTTCAGCAGTAGAAAATAGAGCTTGTCTGATAATGATAGCTAATAGGAATATTCCCTGACGAAGAAGATGGAATACAGTGATTTTTCTCTAGTGGTGCTGTTGTTCTGATTAAATCTCTGGCAACATGGGAAGTCTGTTTGGATAGCCTTAACTACTCCTATATTATGAACTCCTTTCCCTAATGAAGATGAGGAGCTTTTAAAGATGATATGCAGAAAGCATCTAATACCAGTGCAATCTTAAGTTAATAATGTACTTGTCTGTCACACCAAATTAAGACTGAATTGCTTATGACTAGAGGTGTTACTGCAGGAGCTGAGAAAGCACTTGACAGAAATGGGGTAGAAAGAACACCAGCACAGAGAGTGCTTCTGTTATTCCTTACAACCTGTGTATTGTCTGTTTCTATTATTCGGTGCTACAACATGGTGTTTGAAGTCTTCCCTAAAAGTCTTCTTTTTATTAGAAAATCATTCCTAACAGTATTTTTTATCTCCAGAGTTTTACTTCTCATGCTAGATTCTTGGTGTGAGTAGGTAAATAAGATAACTTGCAGTGTTTCTGGGCTCCAGAGAAAGGAAGAATTAACTTTCCTGGAAGTGTTGATGCTGGTAGAGGGCTGTGACACTTCCACCGTCTTGAAACATTGATGGTTCTTTCATTGGCAGACATATATAGAAGGGGAGTTTGGGATGTGGTGGGGCATAGGGAAGTTCACGTTTGGTAAACAACATGGGAAAAGGCATGGAGAAATAAAAAAAAAAAAAATCGAGGCTTTGCAATGATCAGTATTCAAGGATTTCTAGAATGTACTGATAATATGTATGCTTCAGGACGATGGGGAATAAAGGGGTCAGTAGGTGTGGCCCTCATGTGACAGATCCTTAGTGTTATGAATGAACCTAGAAGTCATGTATTTGAAATTTTATGTCATCTTTGAACATATAATAAAAGAAGATTGTCTTATTAATTGAAATAAATCAAGTATTATCATGGTGATTGCTCTGTATTGGAAGACAAGGGTATATTCTGAGGGTAAATTTAGTAAGTTGCCATGTGTTCTCATACTATCATATGAACTGGTAAATGGGAGTAAGAAAATCTGAACATCTGGCAAGTACAAAATTCATGCCCAGGGAGACAAATACATACTAAATGCAAGCTTGATATCACATTCACTACATAATTGAAAATGTGTGCTGTGTGACATTACAAATAGCAAAAACTTCAATGATACCAAAATAAAGTTCAAGTATATGCCTGGAGATTTCAAGTAGGAAGTACAGATGGATTTCCATTATCATACAGTGAAGAACATGACTTCCAAAAAGCATTGGAATTACCATTTGTGATAAAAGGTGGCCATTTGAGTTAGAAAATCTTAAACACACTGATGGTGTACCAGCTTCAAATTGGCAAGTTTTTGGAAGGGGCTTGAGAAAGTTTTGAACAAGTGGCTGTTCTTCTTAACTGTTGAAAGTCCTTTTTTTCTTTATGCAAGAAAGAAAAATCAAAGACTGTACTTTTCAATAAAAAGTAAAACAAAGTATCATGAACTTTGGTGAACTCATTCTAAAATTTCCACAATGTTGTACAAAATTTTATTTTTTTACAATGGCTATGTCTGTATTAGTAAAACGATTATGTGAAATAATGGGAAGTAGGCTGTGGTTAAACAGTAAAGTTAATGAAATACAGAAAGCTGATCTTTTTAAACACACTGCCATGCAGACAGGGATGCTTGCAGTTTCAATAGTCAAAAGATGGTGGTGATATATGGTCAGCTGCCATGGGTGAACCCTGGAAAACAAGTCCACTAAATGTTTTCAGGTTAAGCACTTAATTCTTCAAACAATATTTGAGTAACTTTAATATGTTCAGATTTTCATTAAAAGACGGAGGATAACAAATGAAGGAGAAAATCATAGCCCCTGTGTTTATAAGTCATAATTTAGATACTTTTTGTTGATTAAGAGAGAAAATGATGTCAACATGTGTCCCTTTTGAACAGATACCCAGTTTTACTATTATTGTATCTTAGTATCTAGTCCAGTGTTTTAGTAGCACAATAAAGTAGAAAATTAACCAAAATCTAGAAACTATATGTTTACGGCCCAGTCCTCAAACTCCTTACCAGATACTTAAGAGTTGGCAAAGTTTGTAACCTTCCAGGTTGAAGATACAGCAATTCTTATTTCCAACAAATAGTGTAAAGGAATGTTTTTGAAACTATGCAGTGCCTATTATTTACGACACACTAGTGCTTAATCACTGTTTATTTATAAATATTATGTGTCTATTTGTATTAAGCCGTGTGCTGGAGCTATTGGGAACGAGAAGAAATATTCCCTGCTCTCATGGAGTTCATAATTAATTTAACAGAAACTATCAATAGGGTATTACAATCAGGAAAAAATATAATATTACTCAGTGCACAGACTGGGCACCAAAGCAAAACTGGGCAGAATCGAAAGATTTCTGTTTAGATGGTGCCTGAGCTTAATGACAAGAGATATGTAAGAGTTAACTGTACAAAGAAGCATGGGAAAGACAATGCAAGAAATGGGAGTGACAGCTGTGAAAATATTGAGGTCTGAAAAAACACGGTGCTTTTGAAAATCTTCAGTAAGGAAAGCACTGCATGAGAAGTAATGAAGTTGTTCAAATGTTTGGAGCCAGATTACAAAGACCCTTGGTGCTGTGATAAAGAATTTAGAATTCATGTTGAACTATGTGGAAATATTAGTGAGCCTTAAGCCTGGAACGGCATTATAAGACGTGTAGTACAGAAACAGAAATATCATACTGAAAGATGGATGAGGTATTAGAATGGACAGTATGGGAAATAAAAGTATCAATTATTGTTTCAGTGATCCAGTCAAAAAATGATGAGATGACAAATAAAAAGCAAAGGTGAGACTGAAGATAAAGAACAGGTATGAGAAATATTTAGAAAATTATGCCAAAAAGACTTGACAAATCTTGGTTTCTGTCAGGGATATTCTGCAAGAATAACTGAAGAGCAAAATAAAAGGCCTGAATAGTCTGTCTAAATGAATAGGTAGTTGAGCAAGGAATGAATAATACAGGAACTAAAATTATGGACAAGGGAACTCCTCTTAAGAGTGATCCACACTTGCTTTTTTGGTGAAGGAAAATTCTTATTTTAGATGCTCAAAATCCCATCTACTTGCCCCAGATGCAAGAATGAAGTGTCTTGAGAACAGAATAGACTTTCCTTTGAAAGAGAGGGATGAGCTGATGACCTGCAGATGGTTTTCTTTGGGAGCATCTGTAAATTCTAGACATCATCCAGAGGTAGAAATTCCAGCATTGGCCCAGTCAGATTGCCACTTTTATAGAGAAACCAGCAGAGCTTTCAGAGGTTGGTCAGGGCAGGAATGAAAATTGGAGATTTTAGAACCTCACATATATGCATAGTTTCCTCATCAAAACATTTGCCAAATTCTGAAGTTGGAGCAGAAAGAAGACTAAAAATTTAAGTAAAATGTTTTAAGAAGCTGAGTTGATTATTTAACAATATCTTAAAGCTAATGAATAATTTTTTTTTAGGGAAGGAGGCCCTGATGATGAGAACGGCCAGAGTTGAATCTCTGGGTACACTCTTCCCTAGGAAACAGGGTGCACAAGAGTAAGACTAAGTTTTATCAAAATGGCAACTCAGACTTGTCTCAACTCTGTTCCTGCTTGAATTAAGATTATTAGCACGTACATTCCCACTTTATTATCCCAGCTGACAAGACGGTAAGCCATCTCTTCAGGAATATAATAACATCTAAAACATTTAAAGATATTTTACACAGAATTACTGGCATTCAAATAAAAATTAATACACATGCTAAGTACAGAATAATATGAGTAAACCCAAGAAAAAAGAAACAGATTACAGGAAGAGCTGCACAGATAATCCAGATATTGGAGTTATCAGAAAATAAAGATCAAACGGTGTCCAAGAACAGAGAGGGCATTATGAAGAAACAATAATAAAAAAAAGAACACTACCATAGAATTGTATTGTGCCCTTTGAGTTGATTCTGAGTCATAACACCCCTGTATGACAGAATAAAATTGCTCCCTAGGGTTTCCCAGACTGTAATCTTTGCAGTAACATATTGACTGATCTTTTCTTCCTTGGAGACACTGGTGGGTTCAAAGCACCAGCTTATTTTGCCATCAGGGCTCCTCTACCAAAGAGTAGGAACACAAAATGTATTCAATGAAAATTCAGAATTGAAAATTATAATTTCAGAAATTGAGAATTAAAGGAAAGGATTTAACAGCAAATTTACCACCATAGAGTATAGGTTTAAAAACTAGAATTCAGATTATTAGCAAGTACACAAATTGAAGTACAAAGAGAAAAAAAAAGAAGAGGAAATACAAAAAGAGTATGAGATATTTGGTACATACTTAATATTTTTAATACTTGTGTAATTTGGAGTCTAAGAGAGACATCAGAAAAAGAAGGAACAAAAATCAGTATTTTAAGAGGTAATGGCCAAGAACATTACAAAAATAACAACCACTAAAAGATACGAATATATTGATTCAAGAAGTGTTAACAAGCTCAACTGGGATAAATACAAAGAAAACCATACCTCAGTACATCATATTTAAACAGCTGAAAGCCAAAGGGGTAGACAACATCTAAGAGATCATCAGAACAAAAATTAACATTACATTTGAAGAAGCAGCAATGAGTTTGAGAGCTGACTTCTTAACAGATTTATTTAATAGTGTAATTTAATAATTATACTATTAAAGTACTAAAACAACATAATACTAACCTATGATCCCATACCAAGCAAAAATATTGTTTGACAATGCGAGAGACATGATGTTTTCAGAAAAACAAAACTGAGAGTATTCATGGCCAGTAGAATATCACTAAAAGAACTGCTAAATGGAATTCATTAGAATGAAGAAAAATAATCTCATGAGAATCAGAAATGAAAGAAGAGTTAAGTGCAATGGCAAGATTTAACATCTGGGTAAATATAAATGAATATTTACAATAAAAGAAAGGAATAATGTTTACTGTGTAATTGAAATATGTGTATTATTCAAATTGCTGTTATTTATTGATGTCAAGTTGGCTCCAACTCATGGCGACCTTGTGTGTGACAGAATGAAATGTTCCAGTGCCATATTCGTGATTACTGGTATGTTTGAGTCCATTGCTGTGGCTATTGTGTCAATCCATTTCTATTTTTGGCTGATCCTCTACTTTACCAAACATGATGTCTTTTTCTAGCGATTAGTCTTTCCTGATGTCGGGTCCAAAGTAAGCAAGCCAAAGTCTCTTCGTCTTCACTTCTCAGGAGTATTTTGGTTATATTTTTACTAGGACTATTTTGTTTGTTTTTCTGCCATGCCTATATTTTACAAGAGTTTTATCCAAGTATGTGAAAATGTTATATGCATATATTTGAATATATGCAAAATGAGTAAGGGATTTAAGGAGAAACAGTGTCTGGAAGTCTAGTAGAATCAGGAAGAAGTAAAATTATCCTTTCACATTATACTATAATATGTCAAGGATTTATCTCTGTAATAACCAGTATAAGACTAGCAAGAGCATGTACAACTAAAAAGTTAAATAAATAAATAATAAAAAGGATTAATTAAAGGTGTAAGAAAGGAGGGAGGAACCATTAAAAATACAAATAGTAAGATGATTATATAAACCCATATATATCATTAATTGTAAATGAACTACATATCTCAAGCAAAAGCTTAAAATTATCAGACTGGATCTAAAATATATACATTTTAACTATAAGGACATAGGAGTTTTAATAGACTTGAAGGCTTTGGGTGGTTTTGGGTTAGGAGTTTTAAAGTAAAATGATGAAAAAATATATACCATGCAAACCTTTATTAATAGAAATTTGACATAGGAATCGACTCGACGGCACTAGATTTTTTATACTAATACCAATCAAAATAGACCAAAAAAAGAAACATTATTATCTTATTGCAGATAATAAGGAACATTCTCCTGTGATAAAAGGGCCAATCTTCCTGGGATATACTCCTAACTGTACATCCAGCATATGCCTACATATGTGTACCATAAGTCATGTATAGGAATATTCATAGCTACACTACTCCTAATAATGCCTACATAAAGGTACAAGTCAAATATCCTTTATCCATGGTATAAATAAATAGATCATAATGTACATTTAATAGACTGCTGTGCAATAATGAGAATTAAGGGACTGCCATTACATTCCACCATGGATGATTCAAACACGTTTACCAAAAGGAGTCACATACAAAAGGATACATAATATATGATTTGATTTTGAAAACAGGAGAAACCAATCTGTGGTGCTGGAAATTAGTATGGTGATTACGCTACGATGGGATTTAGTGACTCAAAGTGGACCATGGGGGTTTCTTAGATTTTTAGCAATGTTGTTTCTTAAAATGGTCATGATTATGTAAGTGTATTTAGTTAGTGAAAATTCATCAGACTGTATATTTATGATTTGTGCATTCTCTGGTATATATATAAAAAATATCAATAAACAATTTAACAAAGAAGAAAAAAAGTGATAAATGGCTTGGTGACTGAATAAAAGGTACTGGCAATGTGACTAATAATGAAGAATCACTCCGAGGTTTCTGGCTTGAATGATTGGGTGATTAATACTACCATCTACTGAGATAGAAAAAAAATAGAATTGAAGCAGATGTAAAAGGAAAGATGATTTGTTTTATTTTAAACATCTATATTTTTTAAGGATCCTGTGGTCTTCTAAGGAGAAATAAAGAAGTCTGAACAGCAGGAAAAGTTTCTGGATAAGCTTAAGAAAGTAGACACATGTTGAGAAGGGCCTTATGAAAATAATGAAAAAGCTGGAAAAGCATTGCTGGCAAAGAACATAATTAAAGTGGTTTCTAAATTTTATATTTCAGGTGTTAGCAAGATATTCAGCTAGACATATTTTACACAGGAGAAAACAGAAATGTGGAAAGTCAAAGAGAGAGTGGTAAGTGTGGTGTTTTCTGCTTGTGTTGCATTGAATAGTTGTTTCTTGAGGGAGGAGAATATAATACACTCACTCCTCACTTATTGACATGGTTAGTTTCCAAAGACCAAGTTGTTATACAAACATAGGCTTTATGTGAAAATGCACGTTTTTTTTTTTTGTCTAATTTTTTTATGATCATAGAATAATATGATCATAGAAATAATAACAGCTAAGATTTACTGAATTGCTCATCTTTGTGATGAGTCCAGTTATGGATTATTCCTTTGTAGAGAAGGAGGCTTGGAGGAGACAAAGCTGGATAAAGCCAGGCTATGTGACTGGAGGGCCCATGGCTTAGCCACTTCACCTTCCTCCTGTACTGGGTCACAGCTTCCCTTATGGAGATGCCTCCAGGGCTCCACTTCCATCTCTGCAAGCCCTGCTTTAAGATCACAGAGCCTGCTTTTACCTTTGGATGTGGCCAGTCACCGAGGCTTGGGGTTTCCTGCAAGCCTGTGAGCCTGGCCGTGTACTTAGCCCCACCAAGGCAAACACCTCAGGCCCAGTTCGGCTCACCTTGGGATGACATTAAACTCACATGCATTTCTTTCAAACATCATCTCCAGTGCCTCTTTTTTTCCTCACTGTCCATCTCAGCAATTTGGAGCTGCACATCCTCAGACCACGTAGGAGCTGGGAACCCAGAATAGATGCATGCCGTCTTGATGCTGCCTGTGCATTCACCCAGAGGCCATGGCCACTAAGGAGGCCGGACATGCATAGCAGCTGGATGCAGTGCCCCCACCCACAGGAGGGAGTAGGGGTTGTGGGATTATGCGGCCCAGCTTCCCAGAGCCTATCCGGAGACCCTTCTCAAGGGAGGAGATGTTCTGCAGCCTTGCTGCCATGCACATCATGATATGCAAAATAGTTGAATAGTAGATTTTTTTTTTAATAACTTTTATTAAGCTTCAAGTGAACGTTTACAAATCCAATCAGTCTGTCACATATAAGTTTACATACATCTCACTCCCTACTCCCACTTGCTCTCCCCCTCTTGAGTCAGCCCTTTCAGTCTCTCCTTTCTTAACAATTTTGCCGGCTTCCCTCTCTCTCTATCCTCCCATTCCCCCTCCAGACAAGAGTTGTCAACACAATCTCAAGTGTCCACCTGATATAATTAGCTCACTCTTCATCAGCGTCTCTCTCCCACGCGCTGACCAGTCCCTTTCATTTCTGATGAGTTGTCTTCGGGGATGGTTCCTGTCCTGTGTCAACAGAAGGTCTGGGGAGCATGGCCGCCGGGATTCCTCCAGTCTCAGTCAGACCATTAAGTTTGGTCTTTTTATGAGAATTTGGGGTCTGTATCCCACTGATCTCCTGCTCCCTCAGGGGTCCTCTGCTGTGCTCCCTGTCAGGGCAGTCATCGATTGTGGCCGGGCACCAACTAGTTCTTCTGGTCTCAGGATGATGTAGGTCTCTGGTTCATGTGGCCCTTTCTGTCTTTTGGGCTCTTAGTTGTCGTGTGGCCTTGGTGTTCTTCATTTTCCTTTGCTCCAGGTGGGTTGAGACCAATTGATGCATCTGAGATGGCCGCTTGTTAGCATTTAAGACCCCAGATGCCACATTTCAAAGTGGGATGCAGAATGATTTCATAATAGAATTATTTTGCCAATTGACTTAGAAGTCCCCGCAAACCATGTTCCCCAGACCCCCACGCTTGCTCCGCTGACCTTTGAAGCATTCATTTTATCCCGGAAACTTCTTTGCTTTTGGTCCAGTCCAATTGAGCTGACCTTCCATGTATTGAGTGTTGTCTTTGCCTTCACCTAAAGCAGTTCTTATCTACTGATTAATCAATAAAAAACCCTCTCCCACCCTCCCTCCCTCCCCCCCTCGTAACCACAAAAGTATGTGTTCTTCTCAGGTTTACTATTTCTCAAGATCTTATAATAGTGGTCTTATACAATATTTGTCCTTTTGCCTCCGACTAATTTCGCTCAGCATAATGCCTTCCGGGTTCCTCCATGTTATGAAATGTTTCAGAGATTCGTCACTGTTCTTCATTGATGCGTAGCATTCCATTGTGTGAATATACCACAATTTATTTACCCATTCATCCGTTGATGGACACCTTGGTTGCTTCCAACTTTTTGCTATTGTAAACAGAGCTGCAATAAACATGGGTGTGCATATATCTGTTTGGATGAAGGCTCTTGTATCTCTAGGGTATATTCCTAGGAGTGGGATTTCTGGGTTGTACGGTAGTTCTATTGCTAACTGTTTAAGATAACGCCAGATAGATTTCCAAAGTGGTTGTACCATTTTACATTCCCACCAGCAGTGTATGAGAGTTCCAATCACTCCGCAGCCTCTCCAACATTTATTATTTTGTGTTTTTTGGATTAATGCCAGTCTAGTTGGTGTGAGATGGAATCTCATCGTAGTTTTAATTTGCATTTCTCTAATGGCTAATGATTGAGAGCATTTTCTCATGTATCTGTTGGCTGCCTGAATATCTTCTTTAGTGAAATGTGTGTTCATATCCTTTGCCCACTTCTTGATTGGGTTGTTTGTCTTTTTGTGGTTGAGTTTTGACAGAATCATGTAGATTTTAGAGATCAGGCGCTGGTCGGAGATGTCATAGCTGAAAATTCTTTCCCAATCTGTAAGTGGTCTTTTTACTCTTTTGGAGAAGTCTTTAGATGAGCATAGGTGTTTGATTTTTAGGAGCTCCCAGTTATCGGGTTTCTCTTCATCATTTTTGGTAATGTTTTGTATTCTGTTTATACCTTGTATTAGGGCTCCTAGGGTTGTCCCAATTTTTTCTTCCATGATTTTTATCGTTTTAGTCTTTATGTTTAGGTCTTTGATCCACTTGGAGTTAGTTTTTGTGCATGGTGTGAGGTATGGGTCCTGTTTCATTTTTTTGCAAATGGATATCCAGTTATGCCAGCACCATTTGTTAAAAAGACTATCTTTTCCCCAATTAACTGACACTGGTCCTTTGTCAAATATCAGCTGCTCATACGTGGATGGATCTATGTCTGGGTTCTCAATTCTGTTCCATTGGGCTATGTGTCTGTTGTTATACCAATACCAGGCTGTTTTGACTATTGTGGCTGTATAATAGGTTCTGAAGTCAGGTAAGGTGAGGTCTCCCACTTTCTTCTTCTTTTTCAGTAGTGCTTTGCTTATCCGGGGCTTCTTTCCCTTCCATATGAAATTGGTGATTTGTTTCTCTATCCCCTTAAAATATGACATTGGAATTGGGATCGGAAGTGCGTTAAATGTATAGAGGGCTTTTGGTAGAATAGACATTTTTACTATGTTAAGTCTTCCTATCCATGAGCAGGGTATGTTTTTCCACTTAAGTATGTCCTTTTGAATTTCTTGTAGTAGAGCTTTGTATAGGTCTTTTACATCCTTGGTAAGATTTATTCCTAAGTATCTTATCTTCTTGGGGGCTACTGTGAATGGTATTGATTTGGTTATTTCCTCTTTGGTGTTCTTTTTGTTGATGTAGAGGAATCCAAGTGATTTTTGTATGTTTATTTTATAACCTGAGACTCTGCCAAACTCTTCTATTAGTTTCAGTAGTTTTCTGGAGGATTCCTTAGGGTTTTCTGTGTATATAATCATGTCATCTGCAAATAGTGATAACTTTACTTCTTCCTTGCCAATCCAGATACCTTTTATTTCTTTGTCTAGCCTAATTGCCCTGGCTAAGACTTCCAACACGATGTTGAATAAGAGCGGTGATAAAGGGCATGCTTGTCTGGTTCCCGTTCTCAAGGGAAATGCTTTCAGGTTCTCTCCATTTAGAGTGATATTGGCTGTTGGCTTTGCATAGATGCCCTTTATTATGTTGAGGAATTTTCCTTCAATTCCTATTTTGGTAAGAGTTTTTATCATGAATGGGTGTTGGACTTTGTCAAATGCCTTTTCTGCATCAATTGATAAGATCATGTGGTTTTTGTCTTTTGTTTTATTTATGTGATGGATTACATTAATGGTTTTTCTGATATTAAACCAGCCTTGCATACCTGGTATAAATCCCACTTGATCAGGGTGAATTATTTTTTTGATGTGTTGTTGGATTCTATTGGCTAGAATTTTGTTGAGGATTTTTGCATCTATGTTCATGAGGGATATAGGTCTATAATTTTCTTTTTTTGTAATGTCTTTACCTGGTTTTGGTATCAGGGAGATGGTGGCTGTATAGAATGAGTTGGGTAGTATTCCGTCATTTTCTATGCTTTGGAATACCTTTAGTAGTAGTGGTGTTAACTCTTCTCTGAAAGTTTGGTAGAACTCTGCAGTGAAGCCGTCCGGGCCAGGGTTTTTTTTTGTTGGGAGTTTTTGGATTACCATTTCAATCTCTTCTTTTGTTATGGGTCTATTTAGTTGTTCTACTTCTGAATGTGTTAGTTTAGGTAGGTAGTGTTTTTCCAGGAATTCATCCATTTCTTCTAGGTTTTCAAATTTGTTAGAGTATAATTTTTCATAATAATCTGATATGATTCTTTTAATTTCATTTGGTTCTGTTGTGATGTGGTCCTTCTCATTTCTTATTCGGGTTATTTGTTTCCTTTCCTGTATTTCTTTAGTCAGTCTAGCCAATGGTTTACCAGTTTTGTTAATTTTTTCAAAGAACCAGCTTTTGGCTTTGTTAATTCTTTCAATTGTTTTTCTGTTCTCTAATTCATTTAGTTCAGCTCTAATTTTTATTATTTGTTTTCTTCTGGTACCTGATGGATTCTTTTGTTGCTCAGTTTCTATTTGTTCAAGTTGTCAGGACAGTTCTCTGATTTTGGCTCTTTCTTTTTTTTGTATGTGTGCATTTATTGATATAAATTGGCCTCTGAGCACTGCTTTTGTTGTGTCCCAGAGGTTTTGATAGGAAGTATTTTCATTCTCGTTCCTTTCTATGAATTTCCTTATTCCCTCCTTGATGTCTTCTATAACCCAGTCTTTTTTCAGGAGGGTATTGTTCATTTTCCAAGTATTTGATTTCTTTTCCCTAGTTTTTCTGTTATTGATTTCTAGTTTTATTGCCTTGTGGTCTGAGAAGATGCTTTGTAATATTTCGATGTTTTGGACTCTGCAAAGGTTTGTTTTATGACCTAATATGTGGTCTATTCTAGAGAATGTTCCATGTGCGCTAGAAAAAAAAGTATATTTTGCAGCAGTTGGGTGGAGAGTTCTGTATAAGTCAATGAGGTCAAGTTGGTTGATTGTTGTAATTAGATCTTCCGTGTCTCTGTTGAGCTTCTTACTGGATGTCCTGTCCTTCTCCAAAAGTGGTATGTTGAAGTCTCCTACTATAATTGTGGAGGTATCTATCTCGCTTTTCAATTCTGTTAAAATTTGATTTATGTAACTTGCAGCCCTGTCATTGGGTGAATAAATATTTAATATGGTTATGTCTTCCTGATCAATTGTCCCTTTTGTCATTATATAGTGTCCTTCTTTATCCTTTGTGGTGGATTTAAGTCTAAAGTCTATTTTGTCAGAAATTAATATTGCTACTCCTTTTTTGCTTATTGTTTGCTTGATATATTTTTTCCATCCTTTGAGTTTTAGTTTGTTTGTGTCTCTAAGTCTAAGGTGTGTCTCTTGTAGGCAGCATATAGATGGATCGTGTTTCTTTATCCAGTCTGTGACTCTCTGTCTCTTTATTGGTGCATTTAGTCCATTTACATTCAGGGTAATTAGAGATAAATAAGTTTTTAGTGCTGTCATTTTGATGCCTTTTTATGTGTGTTGTTGACAATTTCATTTTTCCACATACTTTTTTGTGCAGAGGCGTTTTTCTTAGTAAATTGTGAGATCCTCATTTTCATAGTGCTTGACTTTATGTTAGTTGAGTCGTTACGTTTTTCTTGGTTTTTATCTTGAGTTATAGAGTTGTTATACCTTTTTGTGGTTACCTTATTATTTACCCCTATTTTTCTAAGTAAAAACCTAACTTGTATTGTTCTATATCGCCTTGTATCACTCTCCATATGGCAGTTCAATGCCTCCTGTATTTAGTCCCTCTTTTTGATTATTGTGATCTTTTACCTATTGACTTCCATGATTCCCTGCTATGTGTATTTTTTTTTTTTTAATTAATCTTAATTTGTTTGTTTTTGTGATTTCCCTATTTGAGTTGATATCAGGACGGTCTGTTTTGTGACCTTGTGTTGTGCTGATATCTGATATTATTGGTTCTCTGACCTAACGATATCCTTTAGTATGTCTTGTAGCTTTGGTTTGGTTTTTGCAAATTCTCTAAACTTGTGTTTGTCTGTAAATATCTTAATTTCTCCTTCATATTTCAGAGAGAGTTTTGCTGGATATATGATCCTTGGCTGGCAGTTTTTCTCCTTCAGTGTTCTGTATATGTCGTCCCATTCCCTTCTTGCCTGCATGGTTTCTGCTGTGTAGTCCGAACATATTCTTACTGATTCTCCCTTGAAGGAAACCTTTCTTTTCTCCCTTGCTGCTTTTAAAATTTTCTGTTTATCTTTGGTTTTGGTGAGTTTGATGATAATATGTCTTGGTGTTTTTCTTTTTGGATCAATCTTAAATGGGGTTCGATGAGCATCTTGGATAGATATCCTTTCGTCTTTCATGATGTCAGGGAAGTTTTGTGTCAGGAGTTCTTCAACTATTTTCTCTGTGTTTTCTGTCTCCCCTCCCTGTTCTGGGACTCCAATCACCCGCAGGTTATCCTTCTTTAAAGAGTCCCACATAATTCTTAGGGTTTCTTCATTTTTTTAAATTCTTTTTTCTGATTTTTTTTCAGCTATGTTGGTGTTGATTCCCTGGTTCTCCAGTTGTCCTCCAGTCTGCATTCTAATTGCTCGAGTCTGCTCCTCTGACTTCCTATTGCGTTGTCTAATTCTGTAATTTTATTGTTAATCTTTTGGATTTCTACATGTTGTCTCTCTATGGATTCTTGCAACTTATTAATTTTTCCACTATGTTCTTGAATAATCTTTTTGAGTTCTTCAACAGTTTTATCAGTGTGTTCCTTGGCTTTTTCTGCAGATATCCTAATTTCATTTGTGATATCATTAAGCATTCTGTAAATTAGTTTTTTACATTCTGTATCTGATAATTCCAGGATTGTATCTTCATTTGGGAAAGATTTTGATTCTTTTGTTTGGGGGGTTGGAGAAGCTGTCATGGTCTGCTTCTTTAAGTGGTTTGATATGGATTGTTGTCTCCGAACCATCACTGGGAAACTAGTTTTTCCAGAAAATCCGCTAAAAAAATGCAGTCAGATACCTATCAGAGTTCTCCCTCTGGCTCAGGCTATTCAGATGTTAACGAAGCCGCCTGGGGAGGGTGGGGGAGGGAACAGAGAGATAGGAGAGTAGCACCTCAGAATATAGCCAGAGTTGCTTGTCTTGCTTGGAATGACTATTATATCTGAGATTCCCGCGGGCGTGTCGCCTATGTGTGCTGGCTGTGTGGAGATTGCCCCCGGGGGGTCTGGCCCGCTGGAGTCACGGTCAGATCCTGTGCTTCCTGCCCCACGCCCAGCGTCAAGGCTCCCCTACTGGGACAATGCACTCTCGAGTTCAAAATCAGTCGCTGCCTCCCGGGGACTTCTCGTCCCTCCAGCCACGTGGCCGTGCCCCCCTCGAGAACCAGTTGGGCCTCCTCCCGGGGTTAGTTCAGATGGGTGGAGCAGCTCCCCGTGCTTGTGCCGTGACCGAGTGTCCCAGCTGGGACGCTGTTCTCCCCACTCCAATACCAGTCGCTGCCTCCCAGGGACTTCTCCTACTGGCTGCGTCCCACGCCGCCTGCGTGACCCGGCTGGTCCCCTTCCCGGGGTTAGTTCAGGGGGGTGGAGCAACTCTCCGTGTTTATGCCGTACCTGCATCCAGTCCAAATCCCTGCGGGACTGTTCCCCGGCTCGGACGCTGCTCTTTCTGCTCCAAGACCAGTCACTGCCTCCCGGGGACTTCTCCTACCGGCTGTGTCCCACGCTGCCCGTGGAACCGGCTTGTCCCCCTCCCGGGATTAGTTCAGGGGGGCGGAGCAGCTCTCTGTGCTTGTGCCGTACCTGACTGGTATGCTGGCTCCAGGCTCTGGAAACAATCGCTGCTTCCCCGTATTAGTTCGTTCTCCTTCTCTAAATCTGTGTTTGTTGTTCAGGGTTCGTAGATTGCTATGTATGTGATCGATTCACTTGTTTTTCCGTGTCTTTGTTGTAAGAGGGATCCGAGGTAGCGTCTGCCTAGTCCGCCATCTTGGCTCCGCCCCCTGAATAGTAGATTTTTTACTATTGTCATAAATGCGAAATGTTGGATAACGAAATATTCGAAAAGGGAGGAGGAGGTATACAGAGAAGATGGTTCAGTAGACTAAAATTATTCTTGCTTCTTGGGAGATAACTATTATTGGTGGTGTAGGAAAAAGAAGATGCAGAGAAAAGTGGTGAACGATGAGGAGAAAAAAAGAGTAAAAATAGTTGAAAGTAAGTAATAACCATCGTGATCTCATACACCACTTAGTGATTAAGCATGAACACCAAAGGAAGATTGTAGGGTTCAGGAAGGAAGAATCCAATATAACATTAACATTATTGCCTTTTAAATAAAAATAAAATAAACATAAAACAAATTAATTTGTAGTGTACTAAATGATGTTAATAGCTAAACAAAAATAATTAAATATTGAATTTAAGTAAATAAAAACTATAAATAAAGTAATGACTCATTGTAGAGTAGCAACGTTGAATATTTGAAACAACTTAAATACCAAAAAAAAGGCATAGTAATAAGGTACACTGTGTGCACTAGATAGAATATGATACAACCATTTTAAAAAGTGGTAATAAAGACTTACGCAAATTGCTACAGCAAAGATCTGAGAAACAAGTGAAACAGATAGAGATGACAACCCTGGAACCCTGAGCATCAAATGGAAGGAGAAAGAATTAGATTGAACACCACCTGGAAGAAGAAACTAAATGAAAACAGAACAAGGAGAGATATGGAGTGGAGATGGCCTATTAGCAAGCCCAGCACAGCATGGCCATCTTGAGACAAAGCCAGCAATGATACCAGGTGAGGAGCACAGGAATGCAACCACATGGAATTTCCAGCAGGAGACAGAAAAACTGTGTAGATATATCCACAGTGAAGCAAGATGAGCAGAACATGAACCAAATATAAGGAGGAAAAGTACAGGAAGGAGTGCAACAATTCCAGGCCTGGTGTTCACAGAGCAGGGAGGGAGCCAGCATCCAGAGACAGGACTACTCACAAGCAGTGGTTCCTGACCATTAGAGTAAGTGGTGCACATGAAGTCAAAATCCACAGCGTGTCAGCAGGAGGTCCTCCAACTGACCAGACTCCAGAAACCCACACCCCTCTTTGCACTTGGTCGGAGCCAGGTACCAATAGCTGGTTACAGCTAAAGGGATGTGTTCAGGCATCCATATCCAGTGACCAGAGCAGCACACTCCCTCTCCCCTCACCCTCCTGTTGATTAATGGCATAAATCCCCCCACTATTGCCACCCAACTTGCCCAGGGAATGCTACACAATCTCCCCTTTCCTTCTGACCCAACCCTGTCAGCCACCCTCCTTCCTGCCACCATTCCCACCTAGGAAGCAGCAGTAAGCACTCTCATACCACTGTCCACCTGTCACATGCCCATCCACTGCCCTGCCCACCCAGCAAGTGGCAAAGAGAGCTCCTGTGCCACTGGTCACCTGACACACCCTTCTGCCCACCACCGCACTCACCTGGTGAGCATCGTGAGCAAGCCCACAATGCTGGTTGCCCACCACAACCACCCCACCCACCACCCTGCCACCTGGCAAGCATCATCATGCATTCTTGCACCACAGGATTGATGACAGGCAGCAGCCCGCACCTGCCTCGCCCACCCCCAGCCACCTCTCATGTCCAGTGAACAGCAATGCATGCTCACCCTACCCATCACTGCCCCGCACACCTGGTAAGAAGTGGTGAGTGTTCCCATGCCACTAGACGAGCAATCCATGGAGCACACCCACCACGCCCACTCTGATATATCAGAATGAAACAAAAAATTAGGACAAAACAAACACAAATCAATAAATAAGTACATAGATAAATAAAATAACACCTTAATACCTCAAAGACAGCAGACAACAACAAATCATATGAAAAAAGAGGATAAAGTGGTTCAAAAAACTGATAAAAATAAAGGGAAAGAAAATTCTAGAGGAAGACTAAATAATAGAAGTACCTGAGAAGGAAATCAAAAGATTTATATTTAGGGTACTCTAAGAGATCTTTAAGAGATCAAGAAAAAATCATAGACTAATTCAGAAAAACAATATAAGAACAAATGACAGATCAATAGAAAATTAGAAACCATAAAACAAGTAGAAATTCAGAAGACTAACAATAAAATATCAGATATAGATAACTCCATGGAAATACGCAGAAATAGAATAGAATCAATAAAAGAAATAATTAGTGAAATAGAGGGCAAATCCATTGAAACAGTTTTTTTTTTTTTTTTAGGAAACAATCAGAAAAAAGAATGAAGGAAAATGAAGATGGTCTAAGAGTTATGAGGAACACCCTCATGAGGAATAATTTATGCACAATAGGAATTCCAGAAGAGGAGGGAAAAAGGAAAAGTACAAAGAGAATTTGTGAAGAAATATTGGCTGAAAACTTCCTAAATATTATATAAGGCAAGAAGATTACTATTTAAGAAACTCAATGAACCTCATACAAGATAATATAGACCCCCCAAAAAAGACAAAACAAAACAAGACATATCATAATCAAAATTTCTAAAACCAAAGACAAAGAAAGAATTCTGAAAACAGCTTGTGAAAAACAAAATTTCACTTATGAAGGGGAACCAATAAGAATAAATGCTGATTTCTCATCAGAAACCATGCAGGCAAAAGAACAATGGAATTGCATATATAAAATCCTGAAGGAAAAAAAAAATTTCAAGCAAGAATCATATATCCAGCAAAACTATCTTTCAAAAATAATGGTGAAATTAAGACATTCCCAGATAAACAGAAACTAAGAGAATTTGTAAAAACCAGACCAACCTTACAAAAAATATTAAAGGCAGTCCTTCAGATATAGAACCAACAACAATCAAGAACAATCTGAGATAAAGACCCACAACATCATTCCGATTCCAACCCAGATAAATTCTTCACAAAAGCAAAATAAAACTAAAAAACTGACGACAAAGAACAGGAGATAAGCTATGAAAACTTCAAAACAAAAAGGGGAAATAAAAGATGTAGTTATAAAACTTACATATGGGGAGGAAGCCAAGGCAATTTCAAGATATCACAGACTGTTTTAATTTTAAGAAGATTAAAGTAAACTTCAGAGTAACGATAAAGAAAAGGAATAAATCTGTTTACAAAAATAAAGAAGAAAACCAATAAGACTCAGTAAATACTAACAGAAAATCCATATACGAAAATGAACTCAGCACAGAAAATTAAGAGGAAGAAAGAAACCATTAACACCACAAAAAAGTATAATAAAATGACAGCAATGAATCCATACATATTGTCGATCACAGTGAATGTAAATAGATTAAAGAGACAGAGTGGTAGATTGAATTAAAAATGTGACCAATCAATATGTTGCCTACAAGAAACACACTGTGGACACAAAGACATAAACAAGTTAATAATCAAAGGATATAAAAATATATATATATCAAGCAGACATCAAAAATAGAGCAGGAGTAGAAATAATAATTTCAGATAAAAAGACTTTAAGTCAAAATTCGATATAAGAGTCAAAGAAGGGCATTATATAACGATTAAAGGGTCAACTTACCAAGAAGACATAAAAATAATAAATATTTATGCACCAAATGACTCAACCTCTCCTTGTCGTTCAGTTGATCTCCACTCATAGGGACCCTATAGGAGAGAGTAGAACTGTGCCAAAGGGTTTCCAAGGTTGTAATCATATCATTTCCAAGGTTGTAATCTTTACGGAAGCAGACTGCCACATCTTACTCCCACAGAGCGGCTGGTGTGTTCATTATGCTATGAAACTAGAAATCAATAACAAAAAGAGCAGAAAAAATTAAATACATGGAAACCAAAAAACACCTTACTTAAAAACTATTGGGTCATAGAATAAATTAAAAAATGAATTAAAAAAAATTCTTAGAATCAAGTGAGAATAAAAACACAACAGACCAAAACTTCTGGGACTCAGCAAAAGCAGTGCACAGAGGAAAACTTATAACAATAAATGCACACATCAAAAAAGAAAAGCCAAAATCAATAATGTAATCTGACATCTTGAACACATAGAGAAGGAATAACAAGTCTACAGTCACCAGAAGAAAGGAAATAAAAAAGATCAGAGCAGAAATAAATGAGATGGAAAAACAATAGAAAGAATCAACACAACTAGAAGATGGTTCTTTGAGAGGATCAATAAAATTGATAAGCCACTGATCAGACTGACAAAGGAAAAAATGAGAAGACACAAATAACGAAAATAAGAAATGAAATGAGAGACATTACAACAGAACGAACGAAGATAAAGAGGATTACTGCAGAATGTTATGAAAAATTGTACTCTAACAAATTTAAAAACCTAGAGTAAATGGACAACTTTCTACGAACACACTGTCTACTTAAACGAACACAAACAGAGGTAGAAAACCTAAATAGACCCATAACAAAAGAAGAAATAGAAGATGTTATAAGCCCCCCCCCCCAACAAAAAACAAAACAAAACAAAAAGCAACCCAGGTATCTTCACTAGAGAATTCTACCAAATATACAGAGAAGGATTGGCACTAATTTTACTCAAACTATTCCAGAACATAGAAAAGGAAGGAATACTCCCTAATTCATTCTACGAAGACAACATAACCCTGATAACCAAGCCAGGCAAACAAACCACAAAAAAAGAAAATTACAGGCCAATATACCTCATGAATAGAGACACAAAACTTCTCAACAAAATTCTAGTCAACATCATGATCAGGTAGGATTCATACCAGGGACAGAACAATGGTTCAACGCCAGAAAATCAATCCACATAATTCATCACATAAATAAAACAAATCAAAAGAATCACATGATTATCACCAGTGATGCAGAAAATGCATTTGATAAAATCCAATACCCATTTCTTGATAAAAATTCTCAGCAAAATAGGAATAGAAGGGGAATTTCTCAACATAATTAAGAGCATACACACAAAACCAACAGCCAACATTATTCTGAATGGAGAGAAATTGAGAGGATTCCCCTTGAGAATGAAAATGAGACAAGGATGCCCATTATCACCAATCTTATTCTAGCCAGAGCAATATGGCAATTAAGGGAGAAAAAAAGAGTACCCAAATTGGTATGGAAGAAATAAAACTTTGCAGATGACATGATCCTTGTCTTAGGCTGGTTTCTCTAAAGAAGCAAAACCAGTAAAGCTTACAAATATAGAGAGAGATTTATACCAAGGAAACCCCTCAAGCAATTGTAGAGGCTGAAACATCCCAAGTCCATGGATCAAGATAAAGGCTTCTCCTGATTCATATAGCCTCAGGGGCTGGTAAACCCAAGATCGATGGGTTGGAGAGCAGGGCTCTTGCTCACAGGCTGTGAAGATGGATGAATCTCAAGATCAGTAGGCAAGAAGGCAAGGCTTCTCCTGATTCATGTAGCTTCAGGAGTTGGTGAACTCAAGATAGGTAGGTTGAAGAGTAGGGCTTTTGCTCACAGACTGTGAAGATTGATGAATCCCAAGATTGGTAGGTAAGCTGCTAGCTCAAGTCCCAAGAAATGGAGGTCAGAAGAACAGGAGCCAGCTGCAGGATCCAGTGCAGCAAAAGCCGGAATGTCCACTTACATTTGGACGCAAGCAACATGCCCAAGGAAACTTCCTTTCATCTGATTGGCTACTCACACCAGATCCTATCATGGCAGTAATCACATATAAACACTGAGAATCATGGCCTAGCCAAGTTGACACACAATCTTAACCATCACAATCCTATACATAGAAAATCCCAGAGATTCCACAGGAAAGTTACTGGAACTAGTAGAAGGGTTCAGCAAAGTGGCAGGGTATGCCATAAACATACAAAAATCATTTGGACTACTTCACTCTAACAAGGAGAATTTCTAAAATGAAATCAAGAGAACAATACCATTTGCAATAGCCTCAAAGGATAAAATACCTAGGAGTAAGTCTAACCAGGGATGTAAAAGATTTATACAAGCAAAACTACTAAACACTACTTCAAGAAACCAAAAGAGACCTATATGAATGGAAAAACATACCATGCTCATGGACAGGGCAACTTAACATTGTGAAAATGTCAATACTACCCAAAGTGATCTGTAGATACAACACAATTCAAATCCAAATCTGAATAACATTCTTTAACAGAATGGAAAAATTAATCCCTGAATAGCTAAAATGTTATTGAAAGAGAAGAACAAAGTAGGCCTTACACTTCTCAGTCTCAGAACTTACTCTACAGTTACAGTAGTCGAAGCACCCTGGTACTGGTACAATGACAGACACGTAGACCAATGGAAGGGAATTGAGGATCCAGAAGTAAATCCATCCATGGATAGCTGATCTTTGACATAGGGTCAAAGTCCATTCATTAGGGAAGAGATAGCCCTTTTAACAAATGGTGCTGGCAAAACTGGATATTCATTTGCAGAGAAATGAAACAGTATCCATACCTCATGCCATACACAAAGACTAACTCAAAATAAATCAAAGATCTAAATGTTAAACTATAAAGTTCTTGGAAGACAACATAGCTACAAAGCTAGGGGTCTTAATTTATGGCATAAATAAACTATCAAGCATAACTAAAAATGCACAAATAGCAGAATATAAACTAGATAACTGGGATCTTCTAAAAATTAAATATTTATACTCATCAAAAGTCTTTACCAAAAGAGTAAAACGAGAACCTATGGAAGTGGAAAAATTTTTTGGCAATGACATAATTGACAAGGGTCTAATCTCTAAATATATAGAAAACTTCAACACCTCAACAACAAGAAGACAGGCAATACAATCAAAAAATGGGCAAAGGACATGAACAGATGCTTCACTAAAGACATTCAGGTGGCTAGCAAACACATGAAGAAATGCTCACGATCATTGGCCGTTAGAGAGATGCAATTAAAACTACAGTGAGATGCCATCTAAACCCTGAAAAATGGCTCTGATCAAAAAAAAAAAAAAAAAGACGACAACAAGTTTTGGCGAGGTTGTGCAGAGATTGGAATTCTTGTACATTGCTGGTGGGATTGTAAAATGGTACAACCACAATGGAAAACAGTATGACACTTCCTCAAAAGACTAGAAATAGAAATACCATGTGATACAGCAATCCCACTTCTAGGTATCTATCCTAGAGAGATAAGAGCAGTGACAAAAATAGACATATGCACACCCATGTTCATTGCAGCGATATTCACAATAGCAAAAAGATGGAAGCAATCTAAGTGTCAATCAATGGATGAATGGGTAAGCAAAATGAAGCACACACACAGTGGAATACTACACAGCAATGAAGAATAGTGATGAGTCTATGAAACATTTTATAACATGGATGAATCTGGAGAACATTACAATTAGTGATATAAGTCAATAAAAAAAGGACAATTATTGTATGACACCACTTTTATAAAAAGTCAATAATAGGATTACACACAGAAAGCTATGTTCTTTGATGGTTACCAGGGATGAGAGGCAGGTGGAGGGACAATTACTACATAGTAACCCACCCAGTGCCATCGAGTCAATTCTGACTCATAGTTACCCTACAGGACACAGTAGAACTGCCCCACAGAGTTTCCAAGGAGAGCCTGGTGGACTTGAACTGCCGACCCTTTGGTTAGCAGCCATAGCACTTAACCACTACGCCACCTAGTAGACATGTGTTAATTCTGGTGAAGGGAAAGGCAATACCCTTACGGGGGAAGAGCACAACGTGACCAAGGTAAATGAAGACACTGAGAAGTATGCAAGAATAAAGGACAACTACAGTAAATGCTATAACATATACAATTCTGCAACAATAGTAATAACAACCAAAAATTTGTGAGTGGTTATGTAATTAGATATGCCACTTTGATGTGGGAAGACATAAGGGAGTACATGCACATCCATTTGTAAGTATACACCCACGCATGCACTGCCATTGGGTCGATTCTGACTCATAGCGAGCCTATAGGACAAGGTAGAACTGCCCCATAGAGTTTCCAAGGAGCCCCTGGTGGATTTAAACTGCTGTCCTTCAGGTTAGCAGCTGTAGCACTTAACCACTATGCAACCAGGGTTTCCATTTATAGGTATAGTAGTGGGCATTTGTAAATATATATTTCTATGTGCTGCATATATATTCATATAGAGAGAGGGAGCACATAGGGAACACAGTTATTGAAACTTCTTAGACATCCAAACTTCTTGTGGGACTGAGTTACTGGGCTTCAAGATTAAGGACCATAATCTCAGGGGACATCTAGGTCAACTGGGAAGATGTAGTTCGTAAAGATAAACTGCATCCTAGTTTGATGAGTAGTGAGTGTCTGGGGTCTTAAAAGCCTGCAAGTGGCCATCTAAGATGCAACTATTGGTCTTTTCCCATTAGGAGCAAAGGGTAGTGAATGAAACCAAAGATTCAGGAAGCAATTAGTCTACAGGACTTGTGGCTCACACGAACCACAGTCTCCTTTAGCCTGAGACCAGAAGAAATAAATGGTAGCTGACTATAACTACTGACCATCCTGACCAAGGACACAAAGGAAGGTCCCAGTCAGAATGGGAGAAAAATGTAGAACAAAGCTCAAATTCGTAAAAAGACCAGACTTCCTGCACTGATAGAGACTGGAGGAACCCCTGAGGCTATTGCCCTAAAACATCCTTTTAACCTGGAACTGAAGCCACTACCAGAGGTCACCTTTAAGCCAAATAATAAATTGGCCTGTAAAATAATAATGCCCATTAGGAATGTGCTCCTTAGAACAGTCAACTATACAAGACCAAACGGGCAACATTTGCCCCAAAGTGAAAATGAAAAAGCAAGGAGGAGCAGGGGAACTGGAGGGATGGGAATGAGGAAGCAGGGTGGAAATGGGGAGAGTGCTGACACTTTGTGGGCATAGCAACCAGTGTCAACCAAACAATTTATGTGTGAGTTATTGAATGGGAAATTGTGCAAATTTTCACCTAAAACATAATAATATGTTCAAAAAACTCACTTATGCTAGGAATAAAATGTGCCAAAATTTAATGCTGGAATTATGGATAAATATTTTTCTCTTCTGTATTTTTCCAATATGATTTTAGTGTGAAAAAATAGTTAGGAAGCAAAGCAAGATGACAAATTGAGTGGATGTTCCCATTTACTCCATCAGCAACTAACCCACTGAACAATGAATAAAAACAATCATAAGCTGAAATTGTAGAACTTCAGGTGGCAGACGAGGTGTTGGAGAGTTGAAGTAAGTCCAGAAGCAGGGGAGAGGAGGAGCAGGGATGGCTCTGAACCTGGGAGAACCTACCCACTAACAGGAAGAGCACTTGCTCTTTGCAGCCATTCTTGGACAGGGCTGGGCAAGACCCCAAACAGGGAACACAGAAAGGGAGCCAATTTGAGGAAACTGTAGCCCAATTTTTTAAGACAGTGCAGATTGGCTGGAAGAGTTTGCAGGCTACGCAATTGGGAAGGAGCAAAGGGAGACCCGGATGCTGTAAGAAAGTTCTGTTGAATCTTGCCAAGGCCTGGGACAGACTGGCTGAGACAAACTGCAATGGCAGCAGGGTGAGGGGAATAGTTCAAACAGATGGCAACACAGAGAGAAATGACCAGCTCCCTGCCCATAGTGGGACACTGTGGGAGAACCTTGCAGGAGCACCCATGAGGGAAAGACATAAAGAACTGCCCGCCTTAGCCATAGGAAAGTCAAACCCTACCACTTACATCAGTGTCTGAGACCAGCTAAACTTCCCTTTCGTGCATGCGTATTAAATTCCAGAGATCAAGCATCCAGAACTCTTGAATCAGCACTGAAAAAAGCCTAAGTAAAAGACTGTCCTCTAGTGTTTCTCAAGAGGATGTATCAAGCCCATTTCTGCTGGGCTGATTCTCACTCACAGCACCCCTGTGGGGTGGAATGGATCTATCCTGGGGATTCTTAGGACTGTGAGTCTTTGCAGAGAGGGGCTGTTGAATATTTCTACAGTGGAGTGGCAGGTGGTGGGAGCCCTGGTCTTTGATTGGCAGCTGGGTGCTTGGCCGCTGCACCGCTAGTGTGCCCAATGAGAAAATTTTCCCGCAAAAACCAGAACGCAAAATTTAAAGTAAAAAAAAAAAAAAAATAACAAAATGGCCCAAGTTCAACAAAAAATAATAAAGCATACAAAATCACAAAACAAGAAAAAATCAAAAGCAAAACATGCAGAAGAGAAAAGCTCTCCTATGGAGGCCAGACTAATGTGAGCAATTTATAATTCACAGACTATGGTGTTAAATATGTTTTAAAAAAGCAAAAACAAAACAAAACAAACTAGTAGAGATCTGGAAACAAATGGAGGAAGAAAATGAGAGACTCAACAAGAAAGTGAAAACATCAAACAAACAAAACCAAAGAGAACTACTGTAACTGAAGAATAAAACAACTGAATTAGAAAAAGAAAAACACTGAACAATAGAGTTGAACAGATAGAAAATAGAACAAATGAGCTAGAAGACAAAATAACTGAATTTATCAAACCTTAAAAGAAACAAGAGAAAAGAAGAAAGTAAAGCAAATAGACCCAAAAGGGAATATGAGATTCAATTAGGAAACCTAACATTAGAGTGATTGAAATCTCAGAGCTCTGTGACAACAATAAAGGCATAGAAACAATTTTTGAAGAGATAATTGGAGATAATTTCCCATACCTGCACAGAGAACCAATTCTGCAAATACAGGAAGCTATGTGAACCTCAATCATAAGAGACTCAAAAAAATCAACTTCGTGTCATATTCTAATAAAATTCTTGAAAACCAAAGACAAGGAGAGAATTATGAAAGCAGCAAGAGAAAAATGCCATTTAATATACCAAGTGTCCTTCATAAGAATTAGTGCTGATTTCTCCCTAGAAACCCTAGAGGCCAAAAGACAATGGAGTGACATGTATAAAATACTGAATGAAAACAATTGCCAAGAATTTTTTAGCTAGCAAAACTGTCCTTTAAAAACAAGGACGAAATCAAGACATTCCCAAACAAACAGAAATTCTGGGATTTTGTCACTACCAGACCAGCTTAGCAAGTATTGCTCAATGGAGTACTCCAAATGGAAAGTCAAGAGCATTAAATAAATACTCTTGTCTATATATGGGGCAAAATAAATAAATAAAAATGAGAGAGAGAAAGATCTCCGAAAAATTCAACAACATGTGTAAGCATAAGGACCAAGTATATGATATTTTCAGGGAATAAACTCAATAATTAAATCTGAGAAACAAGACAACATCAAGTTTGTAAGAAATATGTATAAAGTAAATATTGAATATAGGTTGTATATTGATGTTTATGGAGACACACCAACAGAAATGGGGGAGGGATGGGCATATCAGGAATAGATTTATTATGTTAAGGTTGTATGTTAACTTTTTCATATGTTAAATGTTGTTGAAATTGTAATATATAATTGTAATATATAATGTAAAGACTAAAAAACCACTAAGAAAAAACATTCAAAGAAACAAAGGAAGAAAGCAAAAAGGCTCTTCATAAGAAAGTAGCCAAAATACAAGCAAAAACAGAAAAATCAGAATTAAAAAAACAAAGAAAACATAAAAAAAATAGCAAAATGAATGAGGTAGACACTTTGATTTCAGTAATAACCTTAAATATAAATGCTCTAAATGTCTCATGAAAAAGGCAGAGAGTGGTAGAATGAATTAAAAAAAAAAAAAGATTCATTCTTTTGTTGTCTACAGGAAACACACTCTAGATATAAAGACACAAACAGACTGAAAATAAAAGGATGGAGAAAAATACTCCATGCAACCATTAAACAAAACAGCAGGGAAGGCTATACACATAGCAGATAAAATAGACTTTAAATCAAAATCTATTAAAAGAGCTAAAGAAGGATATTACATAATAGTAAAGGGGCCAATTCAGCAAGAAGATATAACAATTATAAATATATATGCACCTAACAGAATTGTATCAAAATACATAACAAAAAATGCTGACAAAAATGAAAGGAGAAATAGACACCTCCAAAAAAATAGTAAGGAACTTCAGCACACCACTTTCAATTATAGACAGAGCTTCTAAAAATAAGATCACTAAGGACATTGAGAACTTCAATAAAACCTTAAGTCGATTTGGCTTACGGACATGTATAGAACACTCCACCCAGCATCAGAAAAATACACATTCTTCTCCAGCTCACATGGATCATTTTCCAGAATAGACCATATGCTATGACAGAAAACAAGTCTCAACAAATGTAAAAAGGCTGAAATCATACACAGCTTCTTCTCTGATCATAATGACATGAAGCTAGAAATCAACAACAGGAAAAATAAGGGAGAAAATACATGGAAACTAAATAATACACTACTAAAACATTATTTGGAAACCCTGGTGGTGTAGTGGTTAAGTTCTATGGCTGCTAACCAAAAGGTCAGCAGTTTGAATCCACCAGGTACTCCTTGGAAACTCTATGGGGGCAGTTCTACCCTATCCTATAGGGTCACTATGAGTTGGAATCGACTCAACGGCCACGGGTTTGAAGTTTTTTTTGTTGTTGTTGTTAAAATGCTACTTAGTCATACAAGAAATCAAAAGTGAAATTAAAAAATTTCTAGAATCAAGTGAAAATGAAAACACAATATATCAAAATATTTGTGGCATAACAAAAGCAATATTCAGAGAGAAATTTATAGCAATAAATGCCTACATTAAAAAAGAAAAAAGATCCAATATCATTAATTTAAACCAATATCTTGAACAAATAGAAAAGAAAGAACAAAACTGCACAACCAGGGCTCCAAAAGCTACCAGAAAAAGAAAATAATAAAGACCAGGTCAGAAATAAACAAAATAGAAAGAATCAAACAAACCAGAAGTTGGTTCTTTGGAAAGATCAATAAAATAGACAAGCCAATGGCTAAATTGACAAAAGAAAGATAAATAAATAAATAAATAATGGAAGAGGCAAATAACCAAATTAAGAAATTAAATGGGTGACATTACAACTGATCCAAAAGAGATAAAGAAGTTTGTAACTAATTACCATGAAAAATTATACTGCAAAAAATTTGGAAACCTATATAAATGGACAAATTCCTAGAAACACACTATCTACCCAAACTAGCCTAAACAGAGGTAGAAAATTTAAACAGATCTATTACAAAAAAAAGAGATTGAAAATGTTATCTAAAAACTGCAAAAAAAAAAAAAAAAAGCTCAGGGCCAGATGGCTACACTGAAGAATCCTAACAAATATTCAGAAGAGTTGACACCAATCCTACTAAATCTCTTCAAAGACATGGAAGAGGAATGAACACTACCAAGCTCTTTCTATGAAGTCATCTTAATGTTGATACCTAAACCAGGCAAAGACATCACAAAAAAGGAAATTATAGACCAACATTACTTATGGACATAGATGTAAAAATTTTCTACAAAATTCTAGCCAACAGACTTTAGCAACATATCAAAAAATTCATAAACTGTGACTACGTGGGATTCATACCAGGATTACAACAATGGCTCAACATTAGAAAAGCAAGCCATGTAATCTGCCACACATAAAACAAAAGAACCATATGATTTTATCAATTGATACAGAAAAGGTATTTGATAAAATTCACACTTTCCTGATAAAAACTCTCAGCAAAAATAGAAATAGAAGGAAAATTTCTTAATGTAATCAAAGGAATATATGAAAATCCAACAACAAACATTATATTCAATGGAGAAAGGCTGAGAGCCCTCCTTCTGAGGACAGGAATGAGACAAGGATGCCCATTATCACCACTCCTATTCAACATTGTACTGGAAGTCCTAGCCAGAATAATAAGACAAGAAAGAGAAATAAATGTTATCAAAATCAGAAAAAGAAGTAAAACTATCTCTATTGGCAGATGACATGATTCTATGCATAGAAGGCCCTAAAGATTTCACAAGAAAACTTCTGGAACTAATAGAAGTATTTAGCAACATTGCAAGGTACAAGTTCAACACAGAAAACATCAGTTGGGTTCCTCTACACAAACAAAGGCTATTCTGAAAAAGAAATCAAGAAAACAATACCATTTACAGTACCCCACAAATCAATAAAATACCCGGGAATTAACCTAATAACCAGGGACATAAAAGATTTTACAACGAAAATTATAAAAAAAAAAACTCACTGCCTTTGAGTTGATTCCAACTCACAGCGACCCTATGGGACAAACAGAACTGCCTCACAGAATTTCCAAAGAGTGGCTGGTGGATTCCAACTGCTGGACTTTCATATGACACCTGTAGCTTTTAACCACTATTTCACCAGGGTTTCCAAAAATTATAAACTACTACTACAAAAGACTAAAAAAGACCTACGGAAGTGGAAAGATATCCCATGTTCATGGATTGGAAGACTTAATATAGTGGAAATATCAATTCTACCTAAAGTGATCTACAGATACAATGCAATCCCAATATAAATCCCAATTATGGTATTTTTATGTAAATAAGGTGCACATTTTACATTTGTTTGCCAATGGTACCCTCCCCCAGTAAAGTATTTTCATAAATGCCAATGGTAGTTTTTTGTTTTTTCTTTTACAGGAACATGTAAAAAAAACTGGCTTAGAGCAGTGCTTATGAAAATACCTTAGGGGAGGAAGGGTGCCCTTGGCAAACAAACGTAGAAGTCACCTTTTTTTTGCATAGAAGTATGGTACATCCTTTACTGAAAAAAAAAAAAAACTAATGGCCAACTTCATATGGAAAGAAAAGAAACCTCAAATATCCAAAGCGATATTGACAAAAAAAGAGCAAAACAGGAGGCCTCTCACTCTCTGATACCAAAACATACTGTACAGCCACTGCAATCAAATAGCCTGGTATTGTTTCACTGATAGATACATAGACCAGTGGAATGGAATTGAGAACTAGTAATTAAATCCAGCCATGTATGAACAACTGATTTTTGACAAGAGGCCAAGGTCCATTCAGTGGGGCAGAAACAATTTCTTTAATAAATGGTGCTGGCAAAACTGGATATCCATCTGCAGAAAAATGAAACTGGACCCTTGCTTCACACCATACACAAGATCTAACTCAAAATGGATCAAAGACCTAAATGTTAAACCCAAAACCATAGAACTCCTGGAAGAAAAACAGGGAGAAATCTGTGTGACCTTATCTTTCATATAAATAGGATAACAAACATAACAACAAAGCATGAATAGAAGACAAAATGGAAAAAAAGTATGCTCATCAAAAGACTCTATTAAAAGAGTAGGTAACCTACAGACTGGGCAAAAATCTCCAGAAATGTCTTATCCAGTAAGGGTCTAATCCCTAAAATACATAGAAAATGACGATAACTCAACAACAATAGACAAACCACTCAACTACAAAATGGGCAAAAATGTGAACAGAACCATCACCAAAGAGGACATCCAAGCAGCCAACAAACATATGAAAAGGTGTTCGTGATCATTAGTCATCAGAAAGATGCAAATCAAAACTATAACGAGATACCACCTTGCCCCAGAAAATGGCACTGATTAAAAAAAAAAGAAATGTTGGCAAGGATGTGAGGAGATTGGAAACCTTATCCACTGTTGATGAGGCTGTAAAATGGTACAACCACAATGGAAAACAGTATGGCACTTTTTCAAGAAACTAGAAATAGAACTACCCTATGATCCAGCAATTCCACTCCTAGGTATGTACCCTAAACCAAAAAAACCAAACACATGGCCAAAGAGTCGATTTGGACTCATAGCAATCCTGTACCCTAGAGATCTAAAAATAATGACATGAATAGACATATGCACAACTATGTTCATTGCTGCTTTATTCACAATAGCAAATAAATGGAAACAATTTAGTGCCCATTAACAGATAAATGGATTAACAAATTGTGGTACACACGTACAATGGAATACTATGCAATCATAAAAAACGAGTTCAAGAAATATAATATGAATGGACCTAGAGGGAATAATGCTTAGTGAAATAAGTCAAACATATAAGGAAAAATATTGTATGATCCTCCTTTTATAATAAAACAAGGATAGATATATACAGACCAACTTTAGACTATAGAGACAGGTTATTTTTGTTGATGAGAAATGTGGCACCAAATGTGAGGGTAGTGAGCACAACACAAAGTAAAATTGAGTGTTGAGTACAACAGAGTATAGGCATATTGGTATATGGGTAAATATTGGTGTGTACATAGGTGAGAACAGATAGAAGTATCACGTAAATACAAATACGTGGGTCCAGGTGTGTATATCCATTGAAGACACAAATATGGATACTCCTTAGACATAACCGAGCACCTTGTAAGTTTGGTTTTCTGGGTTTGAAAGCTAGGACCATAGTTTCATGGGACAACTCAGTCAAATGGCCTAAGATAGTTCACAAAAATCATGATTTGAATCCTAGTGAAGTGAATAGTGTCTGGGGTCTTAAATGCTTGCAAGCAGCCATCTAAGACACAACTACAAGCTTTACTTGCTAGGAACAAAACAGTAAGTAGGTAACCAAAGGCTCAGAGAAGAAACACGTCTCCATGACCTACAACATTACCTACCCTGAGATCAGAAGAACTAGATGGTGTCCAGCTACTACTACTGACCATTCTGACTGAGGTCATGATAGATGGTCCCAGATAGAATGGGAGAAAAATATAAAGCAGAACTCAAATTCTTTTTTTAAATAACGCAAAATCAGGATTAGTGGGAGACTCATTAACAACCTGTGATGTGCAGATGACACAACCTTGCCTGCTGAAAGTGAAGAGGACTTGAAGTCCTTACTGTTGTTCTTAGGTGTAGTCCACTTGGTTCCAACTCTTAGTGACCCTATGTACCACAGAATGAAACACCACCTGGTCCTTTGCCATCCTCACAATTGTTGTTATGCTTGAGCCCATTGTTGCAGTCACTGTGTCAATCCAGCTCACTGAGGGTCTTCCTCTTTTTCGCTCTCTACTTTACCAAGCATAATGTCCTTCTCCTGGGACTGATCCCTTTTGATAACAAATGCAAAGTACATGAGACGAAGTCTCACCATCCTCGCTTGTAAAGAGCATTCTGGCTGCACTGTTTCCTAGATGGATTTGTTTGTTCTTCTGGTAGTCCATGGTATATTCAATATTCTTTGCTAACACCATAACTCAAAGGCATCAATAGTTCTTCAGTCTTTCTTATTCATTGCCCAGCTGAAGCATTTTGTAATGAAGATCAAAGACTATAGGCTTCAGAGTGGATTACACCTCAGCATAGAGGAAACAAAAATCCTCACAACTGGAGTAATAAGCAACATCATGATAAACAGAGAAAAGATTGAAGTTGACAAGGATTTCATTTTACTTGGATCTACAACCAGTGCTCACGGAAGTAGCAGGCAAGAAATTAAAGGATGTATTGCATCGGGCAAATTTGCTGAAAAAGACCTCTTTAAAGTGTTGAAAAGCAAAGATGTCGCTTTGAGGACTAAGGTGCATCTGACTCAAGCCAGGTGTTTCAATTGCCTCATATGCACATGAAATTTAGACAACGAATAGGGAAGACCAAAGAATTGATGCCTTTGAATTATACTGTTTACGAAGAATGTTGAATATACCTCGGACTGCCAAAAGAAGGAACAAATCTGTCTTGGATGACGTACAGGCAGAATGCTCCTTAGCAGCGAGGGTGGTGATACTTCGTTTCACATACTTTGGATGTGTTGTCAGGAGGGACATGTCCCTGTAGAAGGAGAACATGCTTGGTAAAACACAGGGTCAGTGAAAAAGAGGAAAACCCTCAACGAGATGGATTGACACAGTGGCTCCAACAATGGTCTCCAACATAGAAACTATTGTGAGGATTGTGCAGGATCGGGGAGTGTTCCGTTCTACTGTACACAGGGTCCCGATGAATCAAACTGGCTCGTTGGCACCTAACAACAAAAACAGGAACATTTCTTTTTTCAGAACCAGGTCTTTTTTCATAAACAAAATATTTCTTAAAGTAACCATTAGCTAAAAAAAGGCTTAAGATCATATTATTGGTGTATTAATTAGTTTAGGCTAACTTCTGTAACAAATAGACTTCAAAATGTATAATGATTCAAATACAGTTAAAGTTTATTTCCTGATCACATACCAGTACTTTCTGTGAACATACAAACGATCAACTGTTCAGAACCTAGGCTCAGGGAAGCGTTGCCATGTTCAGTAACTGGTTTCTAAGGTCTCCATGGCATCCCTGGGTGGTTTAAATATTGATGCACTTGACTGCTAGCCAGAAGGTTGGTGATTCAAGTCTACCCAGAGGTGCCTCAGAAGAAAGGCCTGGAGATCTACTCCCAATAGTACCAGCCATTGTGAACCCTGTGGAGCGCAGTTCTGCTCTGACACATGGGGGCAGCCATGGATCTGAGTGCAATGATGGCAGCTGAAAAAAAAAAAAAAAAAAGATTTCTCTAGGACTCATCTCTATTCCAGCTACTAAGAAAAGGGAATGAACGTGGGCGTGTTCATAAGAGGGTTTTACGGGTAAGGCCTAGAAGAGAAGTGACCCTTTTCACTAATTATGCCATGTATTACCTTTTCCTGTGTAGGAAATTACTCCAAAGTCTCGTGGCCTAAAACAGCAGTTTATTTCGTGCTCACAGTCCCGTGAGTTGACGGAACAGCTCGCCTGCTGGCCTTCTTCAGGCTTCCGTGTGACCGTAATCAGCTGAAGGGTAAGCTGGGTGCTGGGCTCAGCTAAGGTCAGGGGGGCTTTTCTCCGTAGGGGGTCTTTCAACTTGGGCTTCTTTAAAGCAGGAATGTGTTGGGGTGGTGTTTCAAGAGGATGAAAACTAGAGTGGCAAGACCTCTAAAGGATTATCTCAGAGTCCACATAGCATTATGTCTACTATATTCTATTGGTCAATAAAAGCCGTGAAGCCAGACAACATTCAGAGAATGTGAAAATAGAATCCACCTCTTGAAGGGAAAAACAATGAAGTCACATTGCAAAAGAGTGGAGACACGGGAGGCATGATTCACTAGGAGACATTGTTGTAACGATCCATCACACACTGCTTAGTGCTTAGACACATAGGCATACCTCTTTAGAAATAAAGCTGGAAAATGAAGCCGCAATCTGTTCCCAGAAAGAGAAGAAATCAGATTTTAATGAGACATAAACTTTCTCTGCCTGAGTAAGTAGCCTATTTTTTGTTTATGAACTGTGCTGACTTTAATGGAAGCTGATGAATTACTACAATAAAAAATTGCTGTTACAGTCTATTATTGCATTCAAGCTTCCACTTGTAGCAAAGCTTCTTGATATCACAGTTTTGCACAAGGGGCTATACTATGCTTGCCACTCTGTTTTCCAACCCACTTCTGGGCTTGGTACCTTTCAGTTCCAGCTGCACTTGTGCATGCCAAGTCAGAGGCCAGAATTTCCAGGCAAACACTAGTGAGTATACAGTGTGCCGAGAATGGACTGATACTGATGACACCAGCTGCTATCTATCCATGAAGAAATAGAAACCAGAGTGCAGTCAACCTGAACAATAGTTTGGGGTTGTTGTTATTGTTAGTTGTCATTTAGTAGATTCAGACTCATGGCAACCCAATCAATGTATACAGAGTAGAACGGCTCCTAGGATTTTCAGGGCTGTGATCTTTCAGAAGCAGATCACCAGGCCTGCCTTCCAAGGCACCTCTGGCTTGATTTGAATGCCAACCTTTCCTCTAGTCAGCGATTACTAACGCATTTGCGCCGACACAGAGACCTCTATAGTTTAAAAGTTCTTGTATGCCATGCTAAAGGACTTGCTGTTTATGCTCCATGCAATGTGTGCTCTTGGCACATTTTTTAAGGAGAGGAAAAATGTAAGTAAAATTATCTTTTAGAGAAGTAAATATAGTCACAATGAAGCAAATATTTTGCTGAGGCAAGTGGCTGAAGTCAGGCTACTGATTAGTTTACAGGTGAAAAAACCTCAATAAGTGTCACTGGAGAGAGGAGGTGGGCTAAAGAAAGCACGTGCTTCAGAATTGACTTGATTGCTAAAGGTGAGCAGGAAGGTGGAAAAGATATACTTTATGCAATTTGTGTCCTTTACAAGGATTTCAAATTTCTGGGTGGTGCAAATGTTTAAGGCACTAGGCAGCCAACCAAATGGTTGTAGGTTTGAGTCCACCCAGAGGCACCTGGAAGACAAGTCTACTGATCTTTTGAAAAATAAGTCACTGAAAACACTGTGAAGAACCGTTCTGCTCTGACATGCATGGGATCACCATGAATCTGAATCAACTCAATGTTCACTGATGCCCTTTATAAAAGCACTTGGCCAAAGAGAGAGTGGGAGCTAAAATGCAGTCCTTGTTAAGTTTGCCAATCTTTGAGTCCTGATAGGCTTATATTGTCCTATAGAGGGCATGTTGTCTCCTAAAAAAATCTAAGTGGGGTGCTATCCAGCCCTGGACCAATGACATGAAACTGGCTTCCAGAAACCTAGAATGCAAGAGACCAAAAAAGGAGGCAGGCGACACCAGTGTGGTGAGGAAGGAGTTTATTGAGAAGACTTACATATGAGGCAAGTTCTGAGTGGCAGCAGGACCAGAGCAGATCTCTGCACCCCACAGCCAGACAGCAGAGGTTTTATAGTGGCAGTGGACAATAATAGCTACAAGCCAGGGGCTTACATAAGAATGACTCAGCAAACGGTAGTGAACTAGCGTACCACATGAAGGTGTTCATGTTCGGCCTCACAAAGCCTGTTTCCCCTTAGTTCTCAAGGTTGGCTCTTATAATTGGTATGCTCCCCTTCTTGTGCCATAATAAGAGAGACTCTGTTCCCTTCCTACAGGGAACAGATATAGAAGTATGGTTGGTCAGGTGCCATATGATGCCTGCTGATGTGCAAAAGACAGAGAAAGTTACTATGTTCCCAGAATAGGGGGAAGGCTTATCTGACGAGAAGGAACTGGGAGAGAGAAGGAGCCCCAATTCACAGCCTCCTTATTGGAGAATACTTTGGGCCCAAGGCTGTTACTTAGGCAGCCTGGAAGGGAGACGTAGAGACAGACCATTCCCCCAACAGTCTACCTACTGACCCTCATCAGGGTGTCAGAAAAAAAGAGAAAGCAATACCAAATTCTGTTATGCCCATCATCTATTCTGGAGACTGCTTGCATGTCCATGGTTTGGTGCATAATTTCGGTGGATGTTATATCTGTGCATCAGCTGAAGCAGCGTTTAATGAGGGTTCCTAGTAGGACTGTTGCCAGCAGACTGATTAGGACTTCTTGGAGAAGTCCCAACCAGGTACCCCAGTTGTGGCTTAATACAAGCAACTGAATAGATCAAAGGGCTACATTTGTCCAATCTTTTTATGTATGTGTAACCTGTCTTGATTCGTTTATGTAAAGACAGCATATTTCTCCCAACATGGACACGTTATAGGAACAGTACACATTAATATAAAATCTCCCTTTGTCAGGACAATTGAAAAAAGTATTTACCGTTACCAAAAAAAAAAAACCAAACCCAGTGCCATCAAGTCGATTCCGAATCATAGCGACCCTATTGCCAGTACAGCCTGTGAGCAAGAGCCCTGCTTTCTGACCTGCTGATCTTGGGTTTGCCAGCCCCTGTGGCTACATGAATTGAGAGAAGCCTCTATCTTAATCCATGGACTTGGAACATTCCAGTCTCATCAGTCTTGTGAGCCATTCCTTTGGTGTAAGTCTCTCTGTATGTATATATTTATACACTTTCCTGGCTTTGCTTCTCTAGAGAACCCATTGTAAGACAAGGGCTTTTTACTCCTTTTTTTTTTTTTTTTTTTTCCCCTAGTGTTTTAACTTTTGCTTTGTGCTGGGTGTTATAGAGTGTTCTGAACACCAGGGATTGGTTTAACTCCTCCAGCTATCTCTGGTCCCATTATTGGAGGGATTTGAGCAATGACTAGTGGATTTTTCCCCTAGCCCTTGAATCTCTCATCTTTACAAACCTGCAGGCTAGTGTTTCTAGTTGCTCATCCTGCTCATGGACACAACTGCTGAATATCTCAGTCAAGGCCACACATGACTGCCACACATCTTTCTTAAACTGTAACTCTTCCTGCAAATCTCTTATGTGTGCTTCAGCAGCTAGCTGGGATTCAGTGATCAGTCAAATAGCCCAGAACGGCGGCCATTTCATGGTCTCTTTTGCTGTCCTAGCTTCTTTTCCACACTATGGAGGCATGAGTCTGCCCATAATGAGCTATGCTGCTTGGCATTTTTGGGGCATCCTGGTACGTGCAAGGTAGTCCACATGCATTAAGTGTATGGGCCAGACCTCCCCAGATGGAGGTTGCTGGCCAATTCAGGGTTTTCCCCACAGAGAACTCACTCTCACTCGCCATTTCCTCAGTCTCTTGGCTGGCTTGCCAATTGTCCAGCCATGGGCCAGTAATTTGAAACTTGCCTTCAAAAATGGAGGGTGCCAAAAGACCGAAGAAATGTGAGCAAGTATATATAAGGCAAGTCCTGGGTGACAGCAGGGCCAGAGCATATATCCACACCCCATGATGGGAGGGCAGAGGTTTTATAGTGGTGGTAGACTATAGTGGCTACAAGGCAGGAGCTTACATAAGAATGACTCAGTAAATGGTAGTCAACTAGTGGACCACATGAGGGCATTTATGTTTGGCCTTGCAAAGCCTGTTTCCCCTTCAGGCACTTATCTCTAATTAATTCACCAGGGGGTGTATTCTTCAGGTTCCAACACCTAGAAAGCTTTGTTTAAAACAGACAAAATTCCTGCTTAGGCTAGCAGCAGTCCTGAGTGGAGAAGTAGAGGACAATATCTGAGTTTCTGACAGGAGTCACTGGGCCAAGATTATAGCTTTGTTTCTCAAACTGTGGTCCTCATACCATGAACATCAGCATTGCCTGGGATGTTATAAGCAATGTAGAATTTTGGGTTCCACCACTGTTATACTCTACTGATATGTATTCTAACAAGATTCCTGGGGGATTTGTAGGCATGTTAAGATTGAGAAGCACTATTTACAGGAAAGATAGTGAATAAATGTCTCAGAGTTGTTAGAACACATCAAAGATAGCCTACCTGGGGCTATATTCTATGAGATACTTTCAGTAATAATTTTGTAAATTATATGTTTGGGAGGTCTGTGTATCAATTATTGAATACAGTTTTGTGCCTAAGTAAGGATACAATAGTACTCGAGGACTTTATATTACAGGGAGAGGAGATAGGCAAATAAATAAACACATTCCTAACAGTAATACAAGCCTGGGTGCTGCAGTGGTTAAGTGCTCAGCTGCTAACCAAAAGTTGGCAGTTTGAACCCACCAGCCACTCTGTGGGAGAAAGATGTGGAACTCTGCTTCTGTAAAGATTGCAGCCTTGGGAACACTATGGGGCAGTTTGACTCTGTCCTGCAGAGTTGCTATGAGTTGGAATCAACTCAATGGCAACAGGTTTTGGGGTTATTGTTTTAAATTCATAGCATTTTTGTAATGATATGACTTTTTCAGCTACAGTATGATTTATTGTTGATGATGTATTAGATTTTTCATGATCTATGTAGTATGTATGTGTATATATGTATATATATATATAAATTATTCCTTGTTAAAACTTCCTTTTATTGTAGAAACTTTCTACCCTAATTTTATAGATGAGAAACCCAAATTGACTGAATTGTATTCACCCAAAACGTGTGTTGGAATTCTAACCCCTATACCTGTTGACGTAATCTAATGCAATGTAATGCAATCACATATTAAGTAATGCAATCACTTTCCATAATCTAATGTAATGGAATCACCTTCTATAATGCAATCTATTATAATGTAATCAGTCAATTGAATTTATACCAGTGTAAGGTGGATTCTAAAACTAATCACTGCTGAGTTATACAAAGGGACCATAGAGACAGGGACACACAGATACATGGAAGACAGATGCTATCTGATGATAAGGGCAGATGAATCTAAAAGCCCAAGAACTCCCAGGATTTCTGGCTACTGGAAACTGAAATAGACAAAGGAGGACCTCTTCCTAGAGCTACACTTCGAAATTGGGTTTGTAGCCTCCTGAACTGTAAGCAAATAAATTTTGGTTCTTTAAAGTCACCCACTTGTGGTATTTCTGTTATGGCAGCACTAGGAAACTAGGACACAAAGGCTAAATGAAATTTATTTATTTGTGCAATGGAACTCAGTTACTTCGGGCTACAGTTGAATCTAGGTTAGCCTGACCCTGAAACTTAAGTTCTTTCATATATACACACTCCAACTTTTTAGCATTATCAATAACTATCCAATGCAGTTGCTAGTATGGAATAATAGCATGCTTGATGCTATTGTTGGTACACATTGGAAGGGCACTTAATACACAGTGTCACATGGAGGTGAGAAATAGTAAGTCATTCCAGAAAATATTATGCCTGATTTAAGTCTTGAGGGCTGCGGAGGAGTTAGTGAGAAGTAGAAACTAGAAAATGGCTTTCTAGAAAGATGAAGAAGGGCATACAAGAGAAAACATGACTTCTTGTAAGGAACGGACTCACTCTGGAGTGGTTCATGGTTTCAGTTCCTGTAGCCAAGTGGTTATAGATGAGTTTAAAAAGTTAAACTGATAACTTATCATGAAGATCTTTGAATGAGATAAAGATAATTTTTATATATATCTTGAATAATGGACTACAGAACTCCTAGAAATTGTTGGCACAGACAAGGGTTGTGGTAAAGGAGAAAGACTAATCTAAATAGTCACCTTCTACAATTACAATTTCTCCAGTTCTAGGACAACACAACAAAGACAAGAGAAGGACTTTCCATCTTTCCTGTCCTGGACTCCCAAGTCTTTCTTCTAGCAAGGATACCAACTAGCAGAATAGGTCAGAAAATGTGAATATGTACCCCTATGCTTACTCATTACACCACTCTAGTCAGATTCTGTTAGAGAAATAACACATCTTCAGCATCCTTAAACTCTTGCCTGCTGACTCTGGTGCCATATTTTGGATCTGTTTATATACTCAATACTGAGTCACTGGCCTGAATGAATTTATGAAATAACTTTATTACTGTGAAGGTAGCCACCTTTCTTTCAATATCCCTGTAGATCTTAAAGCTTAATTTACCTGAATATAAGACCTATTTGATGAATATAAAAGTATATTGGCTGATTCTGGTACATAATATGCTTTCACTCTAAGGGAAGTTAATGTCACAGCACTGTAAATATTTCCTTTATGTCATTTCTTAAACACAACAATGAATCTCGATTCAAAATCCTTTCAATTAAATCTATTGTTAGTATTTCCAAGGTACAATAAATAAAATTAGAAATGAGTTTTGGACTGATTATGAAAACTCCATGGTTCTTTAGGATTTAAAGACTTTACAGGAGAAATCATAACTTCACAAAAGACATTGTGTCACATCAAATCTGTCACATTTTATCCATTCTTTTCACTTTAGATTATATTTTCTTGTTGAAGATCTCAGTGTTAGAAATGTTGTTAAAGGGGTCATATGGAGGTTAAATAAGCCCTCAGTGATAGGAACTCTATAAAGGAATTTGTCCTCACAAGCTGTCAATTGGTGATTTTTTGTTGTCACTAATTTGACAGCCTGAAAATTGAAAGAAAATGGAATAGGATTAAAACTTTTAGCTACATTTATCATTTTCAACAATGTTTTTCTGCAAATACAAGTTTGCTCTTTAGTTAAAAATATTGAAAGAAGTGAAAATAGAATGCTAATTGCTTTTTCATTTGTTACTGATATGTGCAAGGTATATGTACAAGTATACTTATAGAAAAACATTTATATAATATATAAAATTTGTACATATAAAATATAAATGTATATAGAGTATTTTTCAGAAACTCATTTAATAAATTTATTAGAAATACATAAGATATAAATTCTATGTACATGTATATGTATGTGTGTATATATATATTTATATAAATATAAATATACACACAAGTATACATATGGAGCTCTGGTGGCACAGTGGTTAAGAGCTACAGCTGCTAACCAAAATGTCAGCAGTTCAAATCCATCAGCTACTCCTTGGAAACCCTATGGGGCAGTTCTACTCTGTTCTATGGAGTTACTATGAGTCAGAATCAACTCGGTGGCAATGGGTTTATATATATATATAGTAGGGGGACGTGAAAAAGAGGAAGACTCTCCATGAGATGGAATGACACAGTGGCCACAGAGATGGGCTCAAATGTAGCAATGACTATGAGAATGATGCAGAACTGGGCAGTGTTTCATTCTGTTGTACATAAGGTCGCTATGAGTCAAAACTGACTCAGTGGGACTTAACAAGAACAACATATATATTCTATGGAAAAATACTTAAGTAAAATTTTTCAGAAAAAAACTAAGGTTTCTAAATTCTTTTACATGGTTTTCCCAGAGTAAATCTAAAAGTATATTGGCTATGCCGTACACTCAAATATTTCAAGGCCAGAAATCAAAACACATTTGGAATATTTTGAATTAGAATTGGACATAATTGCTTGTGCCACCCTAACAAGGTGACATGGAATTTTCTTATTCCAAAGACACATACATACAGCATTCTAAATAATTGGAGAGTTTGGACTTCAGTAAATTAATTAGGAGTCCTGTAGGAAAGCATTAATTTTATTCAGTTAAGCTAATTGATTAATTAAAAACCTTACATGTCATTTTGCCTATTTATTTTTTTCATTGATGCTCAGTCACATATACAATCATTTGCATGTAAGAGTTAGGAGAACCTGCTTTTACTATCATCCTTGATTTTCCCCAACAAAGTTTAAGGTTTGGAGTCTATTTCTCAGTATATGTTTAATATTTTTAGATGATATTTAAGGTTCTTCATGACTGGCCCTCTTTTACCAATGACCTGCTATGTTATTTTTTGCTCTCATTTCATAGTTTACTTTTCTCTGCTTAGCATTTAATATGATCCTTTTAATATGCATTTTACACTCTTTCATTTACTATTTCTCTCCCACAAGAATATAAGCTCTGTGCAAGCAGGGACCTCTCTGTCAGTTTTGTTCATTGCCATAACCTTAGCATCAAGAACAATACAAAATAAACGTTCAATAACGATTTGTTGAAGAAAGCCTCCTGAAATTTCTGTTATGCAGTAGGAAACTGTGATCCAGAGGAATTAAATGGGTTGTCTAAAGTTAATGATTAGACTGTGGAAGTTCCAGATACACGGTCTAGGTTTTGCAATATTTAATACACTTTCTGGAGCCCTGGTGGCACATTGGTTAAGATCTTGGCTGCTAACCAAAAGGTCGGCAGTTCAAATCCAAAATCCTCTCCTTGGAAACCCTACGGGGCAGTTCTACTCTGTCCCGTAGGGCCACAATGAGTCAGATTGACTCTTCAGCAATGGGTTTGGTTTTTTGGTAATATATATAAAATAATGTATCTCAATAGATAGATAAAAGTTGTTATACATACATATAAATTTATTCAACAAAAACTTTTTCCTGGGTTTATGGAACTTAATTTTTTAAAGAAAGATTTGCTAAAGACAAATTGATACAAAGAAAACAAAATCCATTGTTTAAAAACCCTACAATGAATCAAAACTTCCATCATTATGAGATTATTGAAAGTTTAGAAGAATATCCCACCAAAAATGACCATAACAATCTGTTAAATTTGTGCATTTGTATATACCTATATTTGTCTATCTACCTATCATCTGTATCTATAAAATATAGATATATAAAATATATCAATATGCTATATATTTGCTATATTTATATTATATGTGCATAAACCAAAAACAAACTAAACCCATCACTGTTATATCAATCCTGACTCATAGTGATCCTATAGGACAGAGGTTCACTGCCCCATAGGGTTTCCAAGGAGCGGCTGGTGGATTTGAACTGCCAACCTTTTGGTTAGCAGCTGAACTCTTAACCACTACGCCACCAGGGCTCCCATATATGCATACATACTATATATAGCATACTACACTGGTAAAGTAGATGCTCTATAAAAATTAGGGAAACCTTCAATGAGATGGATTGATGCAATAACCACAACAATGCACTCAAACTCATCAATGATCATGAAGATGACATAGGACCAGTCGACATTTTGTTCTCTTATAATTAAGGTTTCCATCAGTCAAAGCTGACTTGACAGCAACTACAACAACAACATTAAAGCTTTTCGAAAACATAATTTGATCTTTAACTTTTAAGAATGATAAATCTGTTTATTTCAGGCTAAGGTTCCTAAATTCTTTTATATGATTTTCCCAGAGTAAATCTAAAAATAAATTGGCTATGCCATACACTCAAATATCTCAAGGTCAGAAATCAAAACACGTTCAAAATATTTTGACTTAGAATTGGACATAATTGCTTAGGCCACCCTAACAAGATGACACTTTGAATCTGGAGTTTTCTTATTCCAAAGATGCTGTGGAAAAGTTGGCAAAAAACCAAACTGTCCAATATTAGGAAAGAACTTTAGTAAATTATGTTATGGTCATAATACTAAAGAATTGTAGGCATTGGAAATTATGTTTTTGGAAAAAAAAACAGTGACATCAGAAAATTCTTATCATAAATTCTGTGAAATTAGGAAAAACATACTCCATAATATTATGACCATATATCTCTTAGGTTTGTCAATATTTGGATGATTTAATATTATTTATACAGTTGCAAATTTCCAAGTAATATACAATTAAACAATTCTGTTTTAAATAAGAAAAACAAATATTACCATAACAACAAAAGTAATAATACTTGCTAAGAGATAGGACAGAATCCATGGAAAAGTAGAGAGGATGTAAAATCATGTAAATCATTTAAGAGCATGGATTCATGGGAGGCTCATGTTGTGTCCAAGAATGGTGACTGATTTCAAGTGTGAAAAGATATTGCCTATCAGAACCACTGAACCACTCTTGAAATCACAGGGTTGCACAAGTGCTTGGACTGCAAAGCTGAGAAGTCAGACGGAGGGAAACTATCTCAACTAAATTTGTCTGCCTTATTCACATGTGTATGCAGTGCATGAAAAAAAAAAAGAGAGAGAGAGAAATGATCTTTTTCAGGCACAATTTGGAAGAGTTTGTGATTTGTGATTACATGCCTTCTTTAATTGGGCTTGGTACGCTAAAGATTTGGAAAACGTATTTTTGAGCATGGGAGATAGGAGTTAGTGTAGTGTTGCTGGGAGTTCAGAGTAAGTTGCAGATCATGGATATGAAAAGGCTCGAATAAGCTTGGTTGTGTGATATTTTCTCCAGCTGTGCTCAGTCACTCAGGAGGGAGATTGCGGCACTGATGAAAACTTGAGGTCATAAGTGGCTTCAGATAGGTAGTGCGTGCAGTAGTGATACAGAACTCCAATGCTAAATCTAGGTGCATGGGTTGTTAAAGGCAGTTCTTATAAACCTATTACAGTAGTTATGCTACAGTTTCAAGGTGATGTGAATGAGAATTGAACAGGTATAGTAAGCTCCATCTCATCGAAGGTGTTTCCCTTTTCTCACTGATCCTCTACCTTACCAAGCATGGTGTCCTTCTCCAGGAACTGGTCCCTCCTGATAACATGTTCAATGGATTGACACAGTGGCTTTAACAAGGGGCTCAGACATAGCAAAAATTGTGAGGATGTCACAGGCCTGCGCAGTGTTTCATTCCATTGTGCATAGGTTGCTCTGAGTCTGAACTGACTCAACGACTCCTAACAATAAGAAGTTAAGTTCCACCATGGGATTCTTGCACTCTGACAGGATCTTTTACCCAGCGCTCACAGATTACCATCACCATCACTCTCTTTTAAATCTCCCATGGAGGACCAAATAGAATTGACAAGCTGTACCCACTTAATATCCTCCATTGGACATTCTTCTTCAGATGTCTCCAGTAGATGCTATTGAGAATATCCTTGTAAGAGAAAACTATAACTTATATTTATGTGTCAGAGTGCTCATTTTTGTCTGCCTTCAGACTCAGCCTTTTCATGAGACAAATTTACTCAAGCATGCGTCTGTGATACAGAACGAAGGGAGTGACTCTGTTATGGAATCATTAAAAAAAACAAAAACAAAAAACCTTCTTTGCCTCTAATTCTCTTTCCTTTTCCTGGTGTGCTGGTGTTGATTCGATGTGATGTAAAAACCAGAAAAACTAAACCCATTGCCATGAAGTTGATTCCAACTCAAAGTTGCCCTACAGGACAGAGTAGAACAGCCCATAGGGTTCATAAGGCTATATTCTTTACAGAAGCAGATTGCCACATCTTTCTCTCGCAGAGTAATTGGTGGGTTTAAATGGCCGATCTTTAAATTAGTGGCTGAGTGTTTAACCACCACACAACCAGGGCTCCTTTGATGTGATGTAGTGTTGATATATATTTCGCCAAAGAAAATATTGCATAATAATAGGTCCATGTTACCTGAGAACTTATTGCCATTTTAAGCCATACAAGGGATGCTGTCATTTTTCTCCTCCTAGGGATAGGCATGTAGTATCTTCCTGCTTAGATTCCACAAACAATCCTGTGGGATAAATAATATGTATGAAAATGATTTTGGTCAGGATCACTACTTTCTAACCTTCTCATGCTCATATGCAAACTGTGGGAGTAGGGGTTGTTTCTCTGGTTATATTTTGCTGCTTTATCATATTGAAAGTATATTTAAAATAAAGACATTTTAATTATTGAACAACTTTCATCTGCAAGGTTTATCAGACTTCTATTTCTAACTTCCAATTAATATAGATCTATTTCATGTACTTCATTACCTTAGTGCTCAAACAACTCCTTGTCTGAACATCTGAACACCCTCTGTTTTATTTATGCTAATCTGTGTCTTATAAATTGACCATTCCTATTATTGCTGGTAACCAAAGGGTCAGCAGTTTGAATCTGCCAGGCGCTCTTTGGAAACTCTATGGGGGAGTTCTTCTCTGTCCTATAGGGTCACTATGAGTCAGAATCAACTCGATGGCACTGGGTTAGATTTTCGGTTTTATTATTGCCAGGGCAAAAAACTCCGGGTCTTGGAGGCGTTATATTCTTGTTAGAGAGTGCCTTTCTCATATTTTCCACCAGTGCAGTCTGCATTTTTTGATGTATGAAACAAGCAAGTAACCCTTATCATCTATCTTTCTTATTATCCTGTAAGGAGGATATTAGCTTCCAAAAAGGACTCATACATTTGTAATTGGAGGGTGGTGTATTATTTTATCTTCACAACAATCTGTGAAGAATATTAAGGCCAATATTAGATAGTTTATTTGTGATGAAGCTGGGATGAGAATATGGGTTTTCTGACACTTGTTCATATTCTTACTGATTGCCAATGACATGAAGACTTTATATTGTGATCCATTCTTTCTCCAGAATTAACTAAAAATAACTAAACCAAAGGATAGGAGACATAAAACAACAGATATATTAATTTATTAAGATTTTTAAAAGATGCAAAGATTATACCTATGTGGAACAAGTAAGAATGCCATTGAAGCTATACATTTCACTGTGATGGCATTCTTTAGGACCAGTCCTCTTCTTGGTCATTATTATGGATTGAATTATGTCCCCACAAAAAAAATGTGCATTAGCTTGGCCAGTCCATGATTCTCTGCATTGTGAGATTGTCCACCATTTTGTCACATGATGTGATTTTCCTATACATTGTAAATCCTGCCTCTAGAATGTTAATGAGGCAGGATTAGAGACATTTATGTTAATGAGGCAGGACTCAATCTACAAGATTAGGTTGAGCCAATCTCTTTTGAAATATAAAAAAGAGAAGCAAGCAAAGAGACGGGGGACCGCATACCACCAAGAAAGTAGTGCCAGGACCAGAGCATGTCCTTTGGATCCAGCGTCCCTGGGCGGAGAAGCTCCTAGACCAGGGGAGGATTGATGACAAGGACTTTCCTCCAGAGCTGACAGAGAAAGAAAGACTTCCCCTGGAGCTGGTGCCCTGAATTTGGGCTTCTGGCCTACTAGACTGGAAAGAATAAACTTCAGTTTGTTAAAGCCACCCACTTGTGGTATTTCTGTTATAGCAGCATTAAATAACTAAGGCAATCTTCTTGGTCAAGCATATGACAGTCATCGATCTGTCTGTCTGTCTATCTATTTTTACTTAGAAATATTTTCTCTTATTGTTAATCCAAATAAGGTTATTATATTGGTTCTTGGTACTACAGGATGTGAGGGAAGAATCAGGTAAAACTGGCAAACACTTTTCTGAATCCAAAGAAAACAAAAGAAAAAAAGAAACGAATAGGAATAAAATGATAGCTCTACAAAGATGAAAATAAATAATTTTGTGTGTTGGGGTTTGGCTTTATCTAATGCCGTTCAAATCCACTCCTCCTTTTTTCTTTTTTTTTAATGAAGGCAGATTATTAAAGATAATCAATTATAAAATTAGTACTTATAATTTGTTTTGATTCAAGGGACATTTTTTCCCCCACCCCTGAAAGACTTTTTCTTTGCTCACTAGAAAACCAAGGCTCATACATCAGTGATGTAAATCATTGTTTTCTTTCTGCTTTCTCAGAATTTGTCACTCTTCACATTTGGCTAAATATGCCCATTTTCATTGCCTCATCTGCTGGCATCTATCAAAGTGACATTCATGCTTTCCCAAGTGTCCCTGAACTCAAGCTCAACAATAAAGGAATTTAGAGCCAACTGACAAAGTTAGGGGTTTATGTTGGTATGGCTTCTGCATTTCTAAACTTTAATCATGTATATCCAATTCCTTAAAAATTAAAAAAAAATTTTGGAGGGATATATAATAGAGGGATACAGTAGCCATTTGATCTGAAAGAATCATTAGAACCTGCATAGATAGATTTCTGAAAACAAAGATACTTTTATTCACATGAAGTTAACAACAACAACAACAAAAAATCAGTGAAATACCAAGAAAGACATTAACTGTGTTTCACAAAAGAGCTGTCAGCTATCCCTTGAGCTGAGTATTTTCCAATAAGCATTTAGTAGGATATTATGCCAACTTTTAATTGCAAATACCTTGAAACACTTTTTTTTATTTTGAGATTATCAAATCTATACACAAAATATTTTCACTCATAGAATAGACATTACAAGCTTACAGATAGTATTCCAAGGAAACCAATTTGGGAGGCTATGGAGTGGCTGATAGTCAATTCGACAGGCATTATTTAGAGCCTACACAGTGCCAGGAACTAATTTACTCTAAGAGAAGAAAAACAAGGCATAGGTATGAGCGTGTTGTACTTGGCAGGTATTAAAGGAACCAGCTTCACTGAAATCAAAGGTAGGTTTGTCTTGAGCATGAGTGGGAGACAAAGCGATTTATTCAATTGGGACCAGATGATGGAGAGCTTGAAATGCTGGTTAAAATCTTTTGAGCTTTACCTTCTAAGCAATAAACTTTGCTGTAATGAACATGTTTTATTAAACTGATCTGGAAGTGGAATACAGAATATATTAAAGGGTAGATAACCTTTGGCAAAGGAAATCAGAAATGAGGTAAAGAAGGTCTAATATAGGATGATAGAAGGAGAAACTGAAGTGAAAGCATGAATGGATCCTGTGTCAATAGGATTTAGTGAAGATGGACATAGGAATGAAGGTGATGATAAAACAATGCACATGTTGTGAAAAATAAAAGAAATAAAGGAAAAAAAAACAAAATTGAAACAATATGTATCAGTAGTTGTTTATAAACTTTCATTTATTTAAATTAAACCACATAGTAAACTTATAAACGAATAAGGTAGATAGTACTATCCAAAGTTTTTGTTCTTTTTAGTTATGAAGCCGAGCCTCAGAAAAGTCAAAAGTAACAAATTGATAGAAAATTTGAACCGAGATATTTTGACTTTAAATTTGTTAAATTTTTCTTAATATGATGCAATTTCTCTTGTACAATAATGAAATGAATGATCAAACCAGTCTTAGTATTTGTGAATTTGGTAGGGAGTATTGATTTTAAGTTAAAAATAAACCTATATGTTACATTTTATCTAACTTGTAAACATGGCTCTGATATATTTTTCAATTGATTTCATGGGGTCACTTACCCATATTTGAGTATCTAAAAAAAAAAAAAAAAAAATTTTTTAATTTTGCCTGTTATTGTTAGCGTAATATATTTTATTTACTTGAAAAGATTTAAAGTCAAAGAATATAAAGCTTTGAAAGTCTGATTCATTGCAGATATTTCCTGTTTTTAATTTACTTTTACTTTATTTTATCTTGACATAATAATATGAATTTGCATGTCTTTCAAAATACTGATTTTTTGGTGAATTCTCCACAAATTTATGTGTTAAATAGTATAGTGCAGTTTTTCTTAATGTTAGTGGATTATGAATATCTTATAAAATTACAAATGTTGCTTGTGCACACAAAACATTTTTAGCATTGTCTGCCCATTTTGGTATTCCTCTTCATTGTGAATCCTTTTTTATCCAGGGTGAAACACAAAACATTTGCCTCCTCCCTTGCCACTGGGATATGTAGAGAACTTTAAACCAATACACCTTCTCAGAATTAAGAAGGACGATGTGAACGCTGAGTGAGACTGAATGGCTCTCCTGGCAAGGACAGTCAGTTAGTCATTTGTTTTCCTCCACAGCAACTTGGCAAATATTCTGGTATGTGTGATGGTGGGGGTGTCAAGAGGGATTTCTGTTGGAACAGTTTTAGGGGTGGCTGGGAATTTCTCCTGACTGTATCTGTTCTGATTGATTATATGGCTCTCTACACATTCTGAAATTGCTTTAACTAATACCTTGTGCTAAATCTTTTCCTGCTCTAATTATCTAAATTTGAATCTATAATCTGCATTTGAATCCCCCCAAATACCAAAAAAAAACTCATAAAATATGGATTTTCTTTACAGAAATTTGCCAATATGTATTTTGTAACAGAGGCTTCTGGTTTTCTCCCAGTAGTCATTCCCCTTCTTTTTCTAATAGAAGTTCCCATTTTTAATACAGAAATTTCTAGAAAAAAACTATATTCTCCAATTTCCATTGCAATTAAGAATGGCTCCATGATAAGGTTTTGACCAAAGCACATAAGTGGAAGTGTTTTTTCAAACTTCTAGGAACTGTAATTAAAGGGAGAAATTATACTTTTCTTTATCCCTTTCTTCTTCCAGCTGGCTGAACATGGTAGAGGAGTTATGACGGCCTTCTTGGATGATGCGGCAGAGCTCATGCATTCATAATGATAGACGAAAAATACTGAAGGAAAGTTGGTTACTAATGATGATTGTGGATTTGCCATAAAAAATCAAAACCAAACCGCTTGCTGTCAGCTGTAATCTTTATGGAAGCAGACTGCCACATCTTCCTACTGTGGAACAACAGCTGATGAGTTCAAACTGCCAACTTTTTGGTTAGCAGCCAAGCACTTAACCACTGTACCACTAGGGTTCCTTGCATTTGAGATAATGATGATGAATTGTTTACTTATGAATGTCATATATGTTGGAGAGAAAGAAATCTCAATGGGGTTGGCTAAAACACCTTTGAATTCTTTGAATCTTCTCTCATTGAGAGATAAGGCCTTTGCTCCCTTTCATTGTATCTGGGAAGGCTCGGTGACTGCTTTGACCAATAGAAAATGGTGAAAGTGACTGTATGCCAGTTTCCAGACCTGGGCTGTCAGGGGCAAGCAGCTTCCACTTCTGTTTTTTTTGTAAACTTATTCTTGAAATAAATCTTCCTTTATGTGGAGAAGCCCAAGCAGTTGCAGCAAGTGTCTCACATTGAAAGGAACCAAGGCCCCTACTGACAGGCCTACATGTGTTCCCAGTTGACAGCCAGGACTAATGTGTTAGCTCTAATAAAAAATCTTGGAAGTAGACCCTGAAGAACATGCAATTGCTCCAGATGATCCTGCTTGGAGCAGAGGCAAGGTGTCTCAGCTGAGCTCGGTACAGATTGTAGATTCATGGGCAAAATAAATAACTGCTATTATTTTAAGCTGCCTACTTTTCGGGTGGCATTTTACGTAACAATAGATAACCAGAACATCTATCTAAGTTGCTATTATTGTGGGATTTGTGTTCCTTGCAGCTGAATATAATCCTAATTGATATGCATAAAACTTCTCATACAATTTCAGGATGCACAGAGCTCCTGAATCTCAATACATGTATTGTATATTAAGAACTTTTGACTTAAATTTACGGTCATCAATTCTTTGAACTAAACAAGTTTATGTCCTGAGTTAAAGCTTACTAAACTCTATGAACTTGGATAAATTTGAGTCTTTTATATAGGGTCGCTATGAATCGGAATCAACTCAATAACATTAGATATTAAGGGGTCTTGGTGGTTCAGTGGTTAAAGTGCTTGGCTGTTTACCAAAGGTAAGTGGTTCTAACCTGTAAACCACTCCATGGAAGAAAGATGTGGCAGTCTGCTTTCATAAAGATTATAGCCTTGGAAACCCTATGGGACAGTTCTACTCTGTCTTACAGGGTCACTACGAGTCAGAATCGATTTGACAGCAACAGGTTCGGTATTTGTTATAGTAGATAATTAAAATAAAAATTTTGACTGAGATTCTACAAATATCAAAGTGAGAGATTATGTTATAGATTTTGTAAAACTTTTTTTTAGAATTGAATTTTTAAAATTTTTATTGTGCTTTAAGTGAAAGTTTACAAACCAAGTCAGCCTCTTATACAAAAACTTATATACACCCTGCTATATACTCCTACTTGCTCTCCCTCTAATGAGACAGCACACTCCTTCACTCCACTGTCTGTTTTCCTGTCCATTCAGTCAGCTTCTGATCCCCTCTGCCCTCTCATCTCTTCTCCAGACAGGAGCTCCACACATAGTCTCATCTGTCTACCTGATCCAAAATGCTCACTCTACACCAGTATCTTTTTCTATCCCATAGTCCAGTCCAAACCCTGCCTGAAGAGTTAGCTTTGGGAATGGTTCCTGTCTTGGGCTAATAGAAGCTCTGAGGACGATGACCTCCGGGGTCCTTCTAGTCTCAGTCAGACCATTAAATCTGGTTTTTTAATGAGAATTTGAGGTCTGCATCCCAGTAAACTTTTTTTTTTTTTTTAAAGAAATGGTCTTACAACTTATGTTCTCTGCATTTTAGAGGAAAAAAACAATTGACTTGTTATGATTCTTGCCTAGAAAATCTGAAAGGCAAGATGTAAGATATGGAATCACCTTGCAGAAAGCCATTTGACCTTTGGTGTTGGCTTCTGAGAGCCAGACCACACCTGAAGCAAATGAGTGGTATCTGACCAGACCAAGAGGGTCTGATGCTTGGGGGCCTGATGCTGACCAAGCCTCATAAAACATGATGTAATCTATCATGGCCACATGGTGAGGCCAATAAAGGCATTTGGAGACAGAGGCTCAGGGAACTTCCTGGCTGGTGAACATGCAAGGGAGAGAGTAGTGCATCCTTTGTGACATGGAAACGTCTTACTGTGACCCTATGTGTCTCTTCATTTGTATCCTTTTTGCAATATTAAAGCTGTTTTCGCAGGTAACGATGTCCTGTGAGCTCTGTGAGCTGTTCCAGCAAATTGTTGACCTAAGGAGAGCAGAGAGAGCTGGCCAGTCTGAAGTGGAGGGTGTCATATGGATTCCTCACATTGCTACTGGTACCCTAAGGGAGTAAAGGAAAACCCCAAACATAGGGTTGACTGGTCTGAAGTGGAGGGAGTCATGTGGACTCCTAACCTTGCAGCTGGTCCCCGCTGACCTAGGCCCAGGTGGCTAGGGGTCATAGAGTGCAGAGGCTGGCTGGCTGGTCAGAAGTGGAGGAATCATGTGGACTCCAGAGCTTTCAGCCAGCTGCCACTGACCAAGCTTTGGGTGGCTGAGGACAAGAGAGAGAAGAGATATGTGGTTAACAATGGTCTGAATGAACTGGGAAAGATTTCCACAGAATGTAGCTGGCAGGTGGGGTAGGATTTTTTTATCCACCATACAATTTGATATCAGAAGTGGGTGATCAAGTCTTTTTGGACTGCTTAGCAAACAAGAGTAGGGTCGCATCACTTGCCTGATGGTAGGAGTGATGGGAAGCTGCTGCTGTACTGCGATAGCCTTGAATTCCTAGAGTTTGTTAAGCCAAGGGATGTGTTATATGACCTATGAACCAAATTCAGGCTAAAAGATTGAGAGAACTACAGTTGTGAGCAGCAGGCAGATGACAGGCAAGACCAAGAGAGCCTCCTAGAGGGGTAAAAGTACTTCAGCAGCATAAATTTGGAGCTCAACCACAGCTTCTTAAGAGCTAAAGAAGACGGCAAACACAGCAACCAGAGGAAAACAGCATCTGCTGTAGGCAAACTTTCAGTAAGATATCTCTACTGACCTCTGAAGATCCTCGGAAGCTCTCAACATCTGACAATATCAGAATACGATGGCACTTGCAAGAACACCGGTTAAGTTAGGTATTTGCTATACCCCCAGCCTCTCTTCCCTCCCCTCATTTTGAGCCTGGAGAGAGGTGGGAGATTCAGAAGCCTTGGACTTCAGAATAGAGAGGACACTTAGAAGTGTTTGGAATATTTCAGTAAAACAAGCAAGAAATTACAGAATCCTTGTTTTGACATAAAGTCCTGCATTTTACTATTTTATTTCCATTTTGTTGTCTTCCCCCACTCTTTCACCTAGAATGTGGATTGCATAAGAGCAGGTGTCTTTGTCTTTTTTATTAATAACTTATGCCTAGTGCCTAGAACATTATCTAGCACTTGGAGACACTCAATTTATGTTTATTGAATGAATTAATGTAGAAATAAAAAATCATATATCTAGACCTATAATACTAGCTTTATAGACCACCAAGATTAGAAATATTTTATGATTACCTAGAGGAAAAAAATGCAATATCTTCAAAAGGTCTACCATATTAGACTCAGAGAATTGTTCACTTTTCAATAACAATGAGGAAAGCCACACTAGTGTGGAATTATCTCTTCAATGAACTGAGAAAATAACTAAACCTGAACCAAACTAGTTGCTGCTGAATTGATTCTGACTCACAGTGACCCTATAGTTAGCAACTAGCAACCTGGAATCTTATACCAAGAGAAAATAAATTTTAATACTGAGGTGGAATAAAAACACTTTGTGCAGAAAATATGAAAACAGAACAATGAAAATTCTGAAGGATATACTTCAGGGATAAGAAAAGCGGTAAATATGTGAATAAAACATTAGTAATCTATCCTTTGAATTTTAAGTTATTATTTTTGGTGAAGAGTTTATAAGATGTTCTCTTTAAAGGGAAAATGTTCCCTTTGGACATTAATATTCATTAATGTATATTTTGGTTTATTTTTTATGCTTCATACATCATGAATGGATAAAAGATTCTGAATCTTTTTTCATGACAAGTGTTTGCCTTTGTCCCTGATAACTGTCAACTGAGGTTTCAGAAAATTTCTGTTTTATGGTTACTCTCATGGAAAAATCCTCATGCATTTTTCATTGTTTAGAAGGTCTTCATGTAGTCTTTTCCACTACTTCAACCTATCCTTTTAAGGCTCTGAGCTGATACAGAGCATACAAATTATTTCAATGGCACTCAGCAAGAGCAATGTGTACTCCTAATAGCAGTCTTTCTGGGTCTCCTAATGTTAGTTTTGTTTTGAGCACTACAGTGCCCAAGATGAAACGTCATCTCCTACCACCTTTACTGTTTCTGGACCATAAATTCTCAGCAATATCTGGGAAATATCTAAATGCATGTAGTACTTCAGATGTAGTGTTTTTATAAGGGCGAAGTTAATCATAGGCTGGTAGCACTACCACCAGCACCAGCGTAGTAGAAAACTGCCCAACCATGATTTCCCAAGGCAACAGCCTTTAAGAGTGGGTCAGGTGAATCTTCTAGTATCTTAGTATGTTCCATTCCTGGGATTACAGTGCTTTATGGCTACTAGTAGTTTTTCTCAACAAAGCTTTTTTTTTTTTTTTTAAAGCATTATGGGTAGTGTGAATGTCACTTAGGAAACATTCATAATCTACCTATACTTTTGGTTTGAATTCCCAAATAGTTCGGTTCAATTTAGACCCTACGTGACTAAGACAACATCCACAACTATATGATCTGTTCCAAAATAATTTTGTAACCATTCTGACAACAATTTTGTTTCAACTGAATAGCCATATTTGTAGATAAGTGGAAAAATAAGTGCTAGAGGCTGAGAATATATTAATTATTCTCTGGGTGAATAGTAAAACTGCTTCTTAAAATCAACTTTATTCCACAGCACTGGAGAAAAGTTGGAAAAGAACAACCCAAAGCCTGGAGGGATAAGTGTAATCTTGAACAGCTATTCTCATAAAACTACACAAAGAACATTTCACTCTATTCTAACCACAAAACATTCACACCTAGAACCTACTTTGGAAACCCTGGTGGTGCAGTGGTTAGGAGCTACAGCTGCTAACCAAGAAGTCGGCAGTTCGAATCCACCAGGTGCTCCTTGGAAACCTTGTGGGGCAGTTCTACTCTGTCCTATAGGGTTGCTATGAGTTGGAATCAACTTGACGGCAATGGGTTTGGTTTGGTTTTGGTTAGAACCTGCTTTTGTGCCACCAATAGGTCATGCTGGCCATATCTGACACATAAATCTCCCTATGTAAAGGATCACAGCATAACCTGGGTTCTGTGGAATGCCTACTTAGCTATCGTAAAGACCAATTACCTGTTGCTGACAAGTTGATTCCAACTCATAGTGACCCTACAGGACAGAGTAGAACTGCTCCATAGGGTTTCCACAGAGTAGCTGGTGGATTCGAACTGCCAACCTTTTGCTTAGCAGCTGAGCTCTTAACCACTGTGCCACCAGGGCTCCATCAAGACCAAAGCTCTGTTTAAACTGCCTTTTAATTGTTACTGTTTCTTTTTTAATTTCTTTTTTCCTGTACACCCCAAAAGACCCATCTCTTTATATTTTAACAGAGTCTCAAAATAATTAACGACGCCTTGTAATTACTTAAAGGTATATTTCTCGGTCCCCAAAATAGTTACAAAAGTACTCAAATATACACACAGAATATAAAAATAATATCTACAGTTGAGCAAAAACAAGAGTCATATATGCAGAGCTATTATTTATGAATTTCTCTCTGAACACAAGCCTAACTGCAAATGCAAATCACATAAAATTTATAATTTAGTTGGGAAAAAGTCATAAAGATAAAGAATGTTTTAAGTATAATGTACACAAGTGATTAATTTTCAAATATGCCTTATCATCTTCTCCAGGCTTGGACAAATAGCAGCAGTTTATACTTTAGCCCTTTTAAAAAAAAAATTAAGCATAAATGTACGAGTGTTGATAAGTTAACTCAATAGATGTGTAGAATTAAATATTAACCAAGGGCAAAAATATGGTTATTTTTATTTCACTAGAGAGAAAATTATGGAGTAATTACTTTGGGAACTTTTTTCTATAATTAACATTGCAGATTGCATCTATCACACCACTAAAATACACTTAAGAAATTAAAACTTCAGAAATCAACAGATACTATAAGAAAAACATAAAAAGTAGTGTTTTGACAGATAGTTAGATGTAAAGCAAAACATTCATAAAACATTTGGAAGAATATGCACATATGCCAGTGTTTATGCTCTTGATAGTCATGAATATATTTTCGTTGTGTAAGTGCTTAGGTCCTTGTACCAGATGGACTGCAGATACAAATATAGATTCTTCTATTTCTTAGCTCTGTGATTTAGTCAAGGTACTTAAGATTTCAGGTCTTCCATATTTTCACCTGTAACATAAGAATAAATTTGGGTTTTACCTCATAATGATAGCATAAGGGCTAAATAACTAGAGGTAATAAGGAGCTCTGGTGGTGCAATGGTTAAGAGTTTGGCTGCTAGCCAAAAGGCTCATGGTTTGAATCCACCAGAAGCTCATTGAGAGAAAAGGCCTGGTGACCTGCTCCCTCAAAAATCTCTGCCAAGGAAGCCCTGTGTTGCAGTTCTACTCTGTCCTGTAGGGTTGCTATGAGCTGGAATAGACTTGATGACACACAACAGCAACAATATTCTGAAGTACTTACCAGCACCAGTTGCCGTCTAGTTGATTCAACTCAAGGCAGCAGCACGCACGTCAGGGTAGAAATGTATTCCATAGAGTTTTCAAGGGCTGATTTTTTTTTAATTGAATTTTAGATGAACGTTTACAGAACAAACTAGCTTCTCATTAAACTGTTAGTGCACATACTGTTTTATGACATTGGTTAACAACCCCATGACATGTCAACACTCACCCTTCCTGACCTTGGGTTCCGTATTACCTCCTGCCTTCCAGTCCTTGCCCCTGGGCTGGTGTGCCCTTTAGTCTCGTTTCATTTTATGGGCCTGTCTAATGTTTGGGTGAGGTGTGAATCTCAGGAGTGACTTCATTACTGAGCTAAAATGGTGTCTGGGGGTCAATGGCTGATTTTTTGGAAGTAGATCATGCTTTTTTTTTTTTTTTCTCCCCCTGAGGTACCTCTGGGTAGATCTGAACTGCCAACCTTTCTGTTAGTAGCTGAGCATGTTAACCATTTGCACCACCCAGGTATTTGAAGTACATAACCAAAAATCCAAACTTATTGCCATTCAGTCAATTCCGACTCATAACCCTATTGTACTTAGTGGTAAAGCAATTGTTGTTGTTTGGTGACATCAAGCCAGTTCCAACTCATAGGGACTCTATGTACAACAGAAAGAAATACTGCCCAGTCCTGCACCATCCTCACAATCATTGTTGTGTTTGACACCATTGTTGCAGTCACTGTGTCAATCCATCTCGTTGAGGGTCTTCCTCTTTTTCACTGACCCTCTCCTTTAACAAGCATGATGTCCTTCTCCATGGCCTGGTTTCTTCTGATAACATGTCCAAGCTACATGAGACAAAATCTCACTATCTTTTCTTCTAAGGATAATTTTGGCTATACTTCTTCCAAGATACATTTGTTTGTTCTTCTGACAATCCCTGGTATATTTAATATTCGTGGGTAAGTGAGAAAATTAATTTATTAATTGTTATTTTTGCTGTTGCTGATGGTTTTTCACATTTATTACCAACTTAAAGGGATCTTTCCAAAGCGAAATGTGGCAAAACTAGAAAAAGGAGAATAATCATTTTTCAATAGGTTAAACAACTTAGCAATTTATCTGACTGAATCATAAGCTAAGTGAGGTAAGATACCACATATAATTTATCCACGTACAAGTAGTAGATTCTCAGTTAATTACTCCTGAACGAATTAATTTAGTCTATAGTTTATTTTTTTTATAGTTTATAACCATTAATTGAGCTACCTTAGGTGACTGAGAAATACTATAGGATTTTCAAGGGTACACAACATTAAGTGCTTGACTAAGCCACCCAGAGGTGCCTCTGAAGATAGGCTTAACAATCTGCTTCTGAAAGGTCACAGCCTTGAAAACCCTATGTAATGAAGTTCTACTCTGCATAAACGAGGTTGCAATGACTCAGAATAGATTTGACAACAACTCACAAAAAACAGCAACACCTTTCAGGACCAGGTTGTCAGGCCTGTATTCTAAGGTGCATCCGGGTGTGTTTGAACTATCCAGCACTTAACCATTTGCACTACCCAGGGGCCCCACATATACTATAAGATACTTATCGACCCTGCAATAGGATTTTTAAATGTTTAGTTTCAGACAGGAAATATGTACTTGTTAGACACATAAGTTAAATACACGGCAGTAGATGAGAGTGTATAAAGAAGAAGAGGAGGCAAAGAATGGAACCCGTTTATTTCAAGAGTAGTGGAAATATGGGCTATTCCCTCAGTATGAATAAACTGATGACCAGAGAAACCTTCTCAGTATAGGCCACCTAACATATTTAGTCAAAAAACTGTTTTAAAATGCATGGCTGACCTGGAAGAATTACAAGATAAACTCTTAGCACAAAAGAAGACAAAAAGTATGAAACGACTTTTCCGAGGACTTTTACTGATAAGTGGTAGTCTGAAAAACTAGCTTGTGCTTTAATGTATTTTCCATGATTGATATAAGGCAAAGCCTGGTTCTACTGTAGAAACCCTGGTGGTGTAATGGTTAAGCTTTTGGCTGCTAACCACAAGGTTGGCAGTTCAAATCCACCAGGCACTCTGTGGAAACCCTATGGAACAGTGCTACTGTGTCCTGTAGGGTTGCTATGAGTCAGAATTGCCTTGATGGCAATGGGTTTTTTTTTTCTTTTGGTTCTACTGTACTGAAGGAGGTCATATTAATGACCCCTACGTAAAGCCTCAACCTACAAGACAAAATATTTAGGAGATACACCAGAATACAACTTGATGGCAGAATAAAATTGTGAATAAGCTTTCCAGACACAGACTCTGGTCTGGGAGTAGGAAAAGAAAAGTTTTCCTGAAAACTTTTTTAACTATTTTCTGAGGTAAGTTTAGGGTTAGAAGTCAAGCAAAACATTTAGTTCTAAAGCCCCGAAATGGAACTCATGGACTGGTAGTAAACACAGACGCTAGGTAGAGGTAAATGGAACTTTTAGCCCTGTGGGGAAGTAGTTAAAAACAAACAACAACAATAAAAAGGAGTGAAATTATTTCTTCAAATATTCTACATATGATCGTAATTCCACATATGACAAAATAAAATTAATTATTATTATTAGTTTTGTGAATCAGAGCCCAAACCGTATAGAATAAACTTGGTGTGTTCAGAGAACATAAGGAGTGGAAGTCGACTGCTCAGGAATAATACGAAGCATTAGAAGGAATTTATTTGAATAGGATTTAAATCTATGAAAACATATGGTGAGTCACAGAATACATAAATTATTTGCAGTTGATGTAAGCATCAACTGTATGAAGTCACTACATTTTTCTCTGCAATTAATTACTCGTATTGCCCCATGTAGATCACACAGGTATGCATAAAGTTTAGGATTACTTTATGGATTTAATCATTAGAATGTGAAAGTCTGGTTTAAATGTGAATGGGAAGAAACTACCAATGTTTAATTCACAGAACAACACTTTAGTGCTGCATATTGGACAGAATGTTCTTTAATAAACCTCTAGTAATGCCAGCAATTAGTATCCTTTAATGGAGCTTTCCAGGGTCTCCCTGTTAAGGATGATCTGTAGTGTTAGTTTTTAATAGATGGCTTTGATGAAATTACAGGAGTGTCATTCTATTCCTAAATTACTAAAATTTTTTTTATTAAACTAGGAATTGGCGGTGAACAGTACCATTTATTTTGCATCATCTGTGAAGCTGATAATTTGGTTTTTATCTTTTAATCTTTTGAGATACACCATAGCAGTATTAGATAGCTTAGTGTTGATTCAACTTTGCATTACTGGATTAAACTCTATTTACTCAAGATATATTAGTGTTTTGATGTATTTTTACATTTGATTTTCTAATATTTTATTTAAAATCTTTGCATGTACGTTCATAAATAAAATTTATCCCTATATATGTTTTAGTTATCTAGCTGCTATAATAGAAATATCACAAGAAATATAACAAACAAATATATTTTCTCACACTTTTGGAGGCTGGAAGTCTGAATTCAGGGCACTGGGTCTAGAGGAAGGCTTTCTCTCTTTGGCAGCTCTGTGGGAAGGTCCTTGTCTCCCCAGCTTCCATTTCCTGGTTCCTTGGAGATCTCCACGTGACTTGGCATCGATCTTCCTCCATCTCTGCTTGCTTGCTTGGCCTGAACTGCTCCTTTCATATCTCAAAAAAGATTGACTAAAAACACACCCTACAGTAATACTGCCTCATTCACAAAACAAAGATAACCCATTCCCAAACTGGATTATAACCACAGACAACAGAGCTTGGGATTTAGAAGACATTTTGGGGGGATATAATTCAGTCCATAAAAGTAAGGTTTTTATTTGTGCATTTCCTGTATGCTCTTAGTATGGTAATATGCTATTGTTGTATGTGCCATCAAGTCAATTCCGACTCATAGCCGTCCTATATGACAGAATAGAATTGTCTCATAGGGTTTCTAAGGAGCAGCTGGTGGATTTGAACCTCCAATCTTTTGGTTACAGCCTGAGCTCTTAAACACCATGCCACCAGGTATTTTGCTGTTGTTGTTGTTGTTGTTCAATTTGTCATTCCTGGCATAGCTGACCACATGATTATACCATTCAAATGGCCAATACCAGTCCATTTTAGCTGGCTAATGCCTAGGATAATGATGTTTATGCGTTCCATTACATTTTTGACAATTTCCAATTTTTCTGGATTCATATTTCATGCATTCCATGTTCCTATTATAAATGGTTGTTTGCAGCTGTTTCTTCACTTTTTGAGTGCACATCAGCAAATGAAGGTCCCCAAATCTTTCCTCCAGCCAAGTCATTAAGGTCCGCTCTTCTTTGCAGAGGCATCTCTTCCCTGGTCACCTTTTGAGTGCTTTTCAACCTGAGGGGCTCATCTTCAGGCACTATGTCAGATAATGTTCTACTGCAACTCATAAGGGTTTCGATGGCTAATTCTTTTCACAAGTAGACCACTGGGTCCTTGTTCTTAGTCTGAAACCTGTCATGGATGACCCTGCTGGTATTTGAATACCAGCGGCATAGCTTCCCTCCTCGCAGCAAAAGGAAATCAAGCCGCGCTGGGGAAGTATTATGCTATCCGCCTATAATTACACCTACTTCTCAATTACTGTTATCTGACATTACAAACTTACAACAGAAAAAATCCACTATTTGACTACTTTCCCCATTAACAAGCCCACCAATCCACATAGACTCGCTGCACACAGCTCATCTCGGGCCATGGAGGGAAGAACAGCGCCCCCTGTTGAACTCCAGTCTGGAACCTGTGGGGCTCCCAGTGTTCGGGCTCCTCTTATCTACTCTCTTCCAAAGCACCTCACCCTTCACTCTGTGCTAGTCTTGTGCGCAGGCATCCCCGGGTGGGCTCTGGGAGTGCAGCGTGGGTGGCGGTCAGCGCTTACCTCTGCGGAGCCGCCCCCTGGCCAAGGCCACTGCCAACGTACCCAGCCCCTGCTGCCCCACAGAAACCAGTGCACCGCGGAACCCGAGCAGGAACGCGGGCAGGCTGAGGACGCCTGACCAGCAGCCTGCAGCATGGATTCAGATGTCAAGGAGCAGAGCAATGGTGAGCCTGTGAGGGCTGCAGATACAGAGGGCTGTGCCAGTCCACCCTGGAGGGATGGGGCTGAGGAGGAGAGGATGGCCGAGGCAGGAGATCTCCAGGATTTCACAGAATGTTGGTTTTCTGCATAACGACCTGGTCTTTGGAACCTAACCACGCTGATGAGTGAGGAATGGGTGTAATTTAGAAACATTCCAATTCTTTAGGTAAGGGAGCAACTTAAATGCTATTGATATTGAAATTTTGATAGATTTCACTGTATCCATACGTGACGATTTTGTCATTGATAAATTGACTTTTCAATCTCTTGTATGCTTTTTGGTCTAATCAGGGTTTTAATTTTTGTATCAAATTTCATCTTTTGGAATGATAAGAGCTCAGCTGCTAATCAAAAAGTCAGCAGTTCGAATCCAGCAGCCGCTCCTTGGAAACCCTATGAGGCAGCTCTACTCTGCCCTGTTGGGTCGCTATTGGGTCGTGATGAGTCGGAATTGACTTCAGCGCAAAGGGTTTTGGTTTTAGTGCAATAAAGTTGCCTGTGGAATTGTCTTGTAATATTTTAATGTCTTCTCATTCAGTTGTCGATATTCTTAAAAATCTAATGTTAATTTTTGTCATCTCACTTTTTTTCTTGGTCAAAACACTTAGATATTTGCCAATTTTAAAATTATTTTCAAAGACTCTGATCTTGATTTGCTATATATTGTCTAGGACAGTTGGTTTCTCGTTGAATTAATTCTTAAACTTATACTTACTTATTTTTCCTTTCATATGCTTTATTTTTGGAGACCCTGGTGGCGTAATGGTTAAGTGCTACGGCTGTTAACCAAGAGGTCGGCAGTTCAAATCCTCCAGGCGCTCCTTGGAAACTCTACCCGGCAATTCTGCTCTGTCCTACAGGGTCGCTATGAGTCGGAATCGACTCGACGGCAGTGGGTTTGGCTGGTTTTTTATGCTTTATTTTATCTTAGCATACTGACTTGTCTGCTAGATTTATTAATTTTCAGTCTTAATTCATTCCTGATAAAATAATTTAAAGCATGTATTTTTTCTTTTAGTTGTAGTAGGCAACTTCTCATTATTTGCTTAAGTTGTAAATGCAAAATATTTAATAGATAAATAAATATTTCATATTACACCACTTATTCAACCACAGAATAACAATATACTTAAATATATACAAGAGTAGAATTATTTGTAGATACTATTTATAAAGCAATCTTAAAAAAAATCTTAAAGATACAAAAATTACAGCTTTTAAAAAATGATGATTGTGAAATAAAAAGAAACTCCGTACCTTATCATTAATTATGGGTTTGCTATGTCTAGTAGAGTTATTTTTTTGTTGTGCTTAGTTGCCATCAAGCAGATTCCCACCCATGGTGACCGTATGTATAACAGAACAAAACGTTGCCCAGTCCTATGTCATCTTTATGTTTGTTGGTATGCTTGAGTTCTTTTTTTTTTTTTTTTAAATTACAAAGGCATAGTTTACATGGAGAATATGCACAAATATTGTGTATGGCTTAATAAATTTTTATGTATGTATACACCCTTGTACCTACTGTCCATGTCAAGATATAGAATATTACATCAGGAAGTTCCTTTTTACCTTTTCCTAGTTAATACCTCTCTGCTACTATTTAAACTTCAATAACTATAGATTGTTTTAGCCAGTTTTTAAACTTCATAAAATGGAATTACATAAGCTTTTTTTTGTATGACTTACTTAGCATAATGTTTTTGAGATTTATCCATGTTATTGCAAAAATTAATATTTTTATTGCTGTGTAGTATTCTATTACTACAGCAAATTTTTAAAGCCTTTATTCTGCTAATGGATGTCTGGATTGGAGTCAGTTTGGGGCTTTTATAAATAAGGCTGCTATGAACATTCTCCTACGAGTCTTTTGAAGGCTATCCATTTCTCTCGTAAATTGTAAATTTTATATTTATTCTTATTGTGTTTTATTGGTATAACATTATACCAATAAAATTAATTTCTTAAAGCTATTTGTTCAGTATTTCCATTTTTATTAATTTCTTTTTGTTTTATAGATGTAATGTTATCAGAATATATGATTAATTGATTACATTAGATTTTTTTGTTGTTGTTATTGTTTATTCCTTTCCAAATCTCTCTACTGTGACAGTTTGCTTTTATTTTGTTCTTTCTTTTCCAGGTGGGTGGCAAACCTCATATATTGGAGATCTTGGTTATTATTCATGTTTAAGAAGTGAGACTTGTTAGTTTTGGTTTCTGTTATTGGTGCATAAATATTTCTGTTTCTCTGTAAGCCTCTTGTGTGAGTGTGAAAGTTGACTGAGATCCCAATTACAGATATAGGAAGCTGTATTTTAATGCTGTGTTTTATGGTGAGCAGAAAGAAAACATATGTAACCTGGCTGTCAGGATGTGTACCTTCCATATGTCAGAATTAGCAGATATCTTAGAATTTTTATCACTTCCCAAATCATAGTTTGAAGAAGACACCTGTGATTAACAATTTTTATATCTGTTCATGTGAGTGTTGGAGGAATTGACCGACACTGCTTTACACAAGTCATTCCTTTTGCCAATCCCTCCATGTTCAGTATGTTGTCCCCCCAATCCAACAACTCACATAACAGGTCTGTGTCACACCCATTGTCTGTGGACTAGAGACTCTCCAATATGCCATAGAAATTTATTTATTTAAAAAATCCTGGACTACAGTTTTACCCTCTTTAACAATTGGAGAACGTGCCCCAACTCTTTTTCATCTTCTAGAAATATAGAAATAGCTCATCTATTGAGGATTTGTCCATTATATTTTGGCAAATTTCTACATGGAGCCCTGGTGGCACAGTGATTAAGAGCTCAAGCTGCTAACCAAAGGTTGGCAGTTTGAATCCACCAGCTGCTCCTTGAAAACCCTGTGGGGCAGTTCTACTCTGTTCTATAGGGTCACCATGAGTTGGAATGTTTTTTTTTTTTTGGTTTACGAGGTCTCGGTGATGAGATGAAAGACCCTGGTCTATTTTCATTCAAAAGATTGATTATTGAAAGTATGTCTAGCCTTATTTCTTAAAATAATCTGAAGAAACAGACAAAATTTTATTCAGTGCCTATTAAAATGACTATATTATTCTCATTTATTTTGTGTAGATATTTTCACTAAATGTTTGTTTTCCTACTTATTTCATAAATGTGATTACACATCTCAATGTGCAGTGAAGATTTAGAAATATTCTCACAAGTCTTTTATCTGTTTTGTGCAGTTAGTCAAATAAGATTTTTAAGATAAAAAGTTGTTCTATCTTTAGATACTACAGACTTCTTTGCCTTTGAAGAATTTTTTAAAAGCTAGATGACAATATTATAATTTATGTAACTTTTATGCAGAACAAAATAACCCCTATGACTGAGCAAAATTCTCTCTGTTAGAAAGCTAGTTGCTTAATGATCACATCATTAATACAAAAAGAGTTATTAGATTATATATTAATAACTGGAGCTTCACACTGTGAAAGTCTGCAACATTGTTATTTACTACGGTTTTATACTTGCCAAAGGATTTGAATGCTCATATTCTTGGCATGACCCTTTCCTCTCTATACCACAGAGAAAAAAAAAAAATTTTTTTACCACAGAGTACTGAAGATAAAAACAAACAAACAAACCCCTTGCTGTCGAGTCGATTCTGACTCATAGCGACCCTACAGGACTGAAGATAAATTCTAAAAAAAAAAAAAAAAAAGTTTAACAGAGTCATTTCATGTGGGTGCACAGACTAGGAAATTAGTAGAAATGTGCATTGTTGGAATCCTAGTGCTTATGGAGCCATGAGATCTAGATCAGTGTTGTGTAGTAAAAATTACTGTGTTGATGGAAATGGTCTATATTTGTACTGTCTGATGGGAATGCCATTATCCACCTGTGGCAATTGATTGTACAGTTGAAATGTGACCAGTATTACTAAATAAGTGAATTTTTTATTGTGTCTAATTTAGATAGCTGAAATTTGAATTAATTTGAATTTAAATAGCCACATGTAGCTAATGACCTTCTTAATGAACAACCCAGGTTAGATTTAACTTTAAAGTCTATTTTGTCAGAAATTAATATTGCTACTCCTGCTCTTTTTGGATTGTTGTTTGCTTGATATATTTTTTTCCATCCTTTGAGTTTTAGTTTGTTTGTGTCTCTAAGTCTAAGGTGTGTCTTTTGTAGGCAGCATATAGATGGATCTTGTTTCTTTATCCAGTCTGAGACTCTCTGTCTCTTTATTGGTGCATTTAGTCCATTTACATTCAGGGTAATTATAGATAAGTATGTGTTTAGTGCTGTCATTTTGATGCCTTTTTATGTATGTTGTTGACAATTTCATTTTTCCACTTACTTTTTTGTGCTGAGATGTTTTTCTTTGTAAATTATGTGTTCCTCATTTTCATAGTAGTTGACTTTATGTTTGATGAGTCGTTATGTTTTTCTTGGTTTTTATTTTGAGTTATGGAGTTGTTATACCTCTTTGTGGTTACCTTAATATTTACCCCTATTTTTCTAAGTAAAAACCTAACTTGTATTGTCCTATATCGCCTTGTATCCCTCTCCATATGGCAGTTCTATGCCACCTGTATTTAGTTTCTCTTTTTGATTATTGTGATCTTTTACATACTGACTTCAATGATTCCCTGTTTTGAATGTTTTTTTTTTTTTTTAATTAATCTTAATTTGTTTTTGTGATTTCCCTATTTGAGTTGATATCAGGATGTTCTATTCTGTGACCTTGTGTTGTGCTGGTATCTGATATTATTGGTTTTCTGACCAAACAATTTCCTTTAGTATTTCTTATAGCTTTGGTTTGGGTTTTGCAAATTCTCTAAGCTTGTGTTTGTCTGTAAATGTTTTAATTTCACCTTCATATTTCAGAGAGAGTTTTGCTGGATATATGATCCTTGGCTGGCAGTTTATCTCCTTCAGTGCTCTATATATGTCATCCCATTGCCTTCTTGACTGCATGGTTTCTGCTGAGTAATCTGAACTTATTCTTATTGATTCTCCTTTGTAGGAGACCTTTCTTTTATCCCTGGCTGCTTTTAAAATTTTCTCTTTATATTTGGTTTTGGCAAGTTTGATGATAATATGTCTTGGTGATTTTCTTTTTGGATCAGTCTTAAATGGGGTTCGATGAGCATCTTGGATAGATATCCTGTCGTCTTTCATGACGTCAGGGAAGTTTTCTGCCAACAGATCTTCAACTATTCTTTCTGTATTTTCTGTTATCCCTCCCTATTCTGGGACTCCAATCACATGTAAGTTATTTTTCTTGATAGAGTCCCACATGATTCTTAGGGTCTCTTCATTTTTTTTTTTTTAATTCTTTTATCTTATTTTTTTTCAGCTATGTTGGTGTCAATTCCCTAGTCCTCCAGATCCCCCACCCTGCATTGCAATTGCTCGAGTCTGCTCCTCTGACTTCCTATTGAGTTGTCTAATTCTGTAATTTTATTGTTAATCTTTTGGATTTCTGAATGCTGTCTCTCTATGGATTCTTGCAGCTTATTAATTTTTCCACTCTGTTCTTGAATACTCTTTTTGAGTTCTTCAACTGCTTTATCAGTGTGTTCCTTGGCTTTTTCTGTAGATTGCCTTATTTCATTTCTGAGGTCATCCCTGATGTCTTGAAGCATTTTGTAAATTAGTTTTTTATATTCTGCATCTGGCAATTCCAGGATTGTATCTTCATTTGGGAAAGATTTTGATTTTTTAGTTTGCAGAGTTGTAGAAACAATCATGGTCTGCTTCTTTATGTGGTTTGATATCGACTGCTGTCTCTGAGCCATCTCTAAGATATTGTAGTGATTTATTCTATATTTGCTCACTGAGTCTTATCTTGTTTTGTTTTCTTTCAATATACATAGATGGGCAACTAGATTGCACTGTCTTGATTGTTGTAGCCCTTGACTCACTTATGTCCTATTACCAGCTGGTTTGGGCTATTACCAGATATATAAGCCTAAGAGTCCATTCACTATTCTTGAGTAGAATCTGATTGTGGGTCATCAAGTGTGTGGTGCAGACTGTCACCTATCCACCTCGAGAAGTAGTGGTGATAGTTGTGTGCACCAGATTCTAGTAGCAGCAGGGTTTCACACTCCAGGGGGGCAGGATGCTGACAGGCTTTCCCCAAGTGTCAGTGAGGTAGGTTTGTCTCTATTCCTAAAGCATCTTGGTGGGTGGGCTCTGCAGCTGTACCTTAGGCCCCCAGTGCAAGTACCTCTACAGATTGGTAGGTGTCACCCTCTTTAGACCCCTAAGGCAGGAGGCTAGGTGGTCTGGGGGGAGCTTCAGCCCTCAGTTCCCTGTTGTGTTGTGGGTCAGTGAGGGCTCTGTTGAATACACAGAGATATCAGACCTGGGAAACTTGTCTTTCCAGTAATCAGCTAAAACAATTACAGTCAGATCCCTATCAGAATTACCTTTGCGTTATAACAACCACCTTGTTCCCTGTAGGGATGAAAGCCCAAGACTGTGGATCTCATATGTTTGGCTGGAGCTGGTTCTGTGTTTTTAGTTCAATTAGGGAAGCATTTTTGGTCCCTGGGTTTTTTGTAGCTGCTTCTCTCAGGCCAGGAGAATGGGTTAGGAAAAGACCAAAAAAAAAAAAAAAAGAAAGAAAGAAAAACCGCTGAGCAGTTTACTCTCTGGCTCAGGAAATTCCAATGTTAATGAAGCCGCCTGGGAATGGGAGGGGAGGGTTCAGATAAATAGGAGAGAGTAGCACCCCAGAATATAGTCAAAGTTACTTATCTTGCTTGGGATGACTGTTTTATCTGAGATTCCCGAGGGGCGTGTTGACTGTGTGTGCTGGCTGGTTAGAGATTTCCCCCGAGGGTCAGGCCCGCATCCTGTGCTTGTGCTGTCTCAGAAGCCATGGTCAGTTCCTCCGTTCCCAGTCCAAAGCCCAGCACCAAGGTTCTCTGGCTGGGACGCCACACTCCAGGCTCCAAAACCAGTCGCTGCCTCCTGGTGACTTCTCCTCCTGTCAGCCCCGTCGCTGTGCTGCCTGCATGCACTGGCTGGGCTTCCCCCGAGGTCACTTCTGGGGGCTAGGGCTGCACCCCATGTTTGCGCCGTCTCAGGATGCAGTGCTCAGCTCCCCTGTGCCCAGTCTAAAGCCTGGCCCCAAGGTTTCCTGTCTGGGACGCTGGCTCCAGGCTCTGAAAACAGTCACTGCTTCCCTGTGGTTGTTCGTTCTCAGTCTCTGTCACTCAGGTCAACTCTTTAGATCTGTGTTTGATGGTCAGGGTTTGTAGAGTGTCATGTATGTGATCGATTCACTTGTTTTTCTGAGTTTTTGTTGCAAGAGGGATCTGAGGTAGCTTCTACCTAGTCAGCCATTTGGCCCCGCCTGCCACAACACAGATTAGAAACTTAGTGTCAATTCATCATTCACAAATAAAGCTAATTCATCTATCTCACAGAACTGTTGTGCAAATAGTGTAATAAAATATTTGACATACAGCAGATACTTGACATATATATATACATACTGGCTTACAGAAACATAGACCTAGAATATCATCTTTATAACTAATGCCATTTTTCAGTCAAGATAAATTATTTTCAGTTGCCTGGTGATGACTTTCTTTTCTATATTTTGACATCTTACATGAGGAAAAAGGAGCTCTAGTGGTGCAATGGTTGAGCTCCTGACTGCTAACCAACAGGTTGGAGGTTCAAACCCATGCAGCCACTTTGCAGAAGAAAGACCTGGCAATCAGCCTCCATAAAGATTGTCATTCATTGTTTTGTGCCATTGAGTCAATTTCAACTCAAAGAGACTCTATAGAAAACCCTATGGGGCAGTTATACTTTGTCACATGGGGTCACTATGAGTCTAAAATTGACATGAAGACAGCTAACAACAACATGCGAAATAAAATTTACTCTTTTTTTTCCTCCATGTGAAAATCATTCTTGTTTTTGCATCGGTTGTACACTTTACATTTACTAATTCAGTTAAATTCAGTAATTTAATATAATTCAGTTCAGTCAATCTAACTTAAAGTATATCTCATGGTCTTTCTGGTATATTAGTTTCCTATGGCTGTCATGACAATACCACAAAATGGATGACTTTAAATCATAGGAATTTATTGTCTCACAGTTCTTGAGGCTGGAAGTCTGAGATCCTAGCCCCTAGTACCTGTGAACGTGACTTTGTTTGGAAATAGAGTCTTTGAAGATACCATTGGCTGACTAGGATGTCAACATAAATTTTGGGCGACACAGTTTAATCTGTAACATCTGGTTACTTTTTTTCTCATATAGTTAAGAACTAGTCTTTAACGTTGTTTTATTTTTTCATTCATTTTGTTTGGAATAATGGAAGAATTTTGTAAAATAGAATAAGTCAGGTTGCTTGTGTTAGTTTCTCTATTTATAGATATAAATAGAGAGGAAATAAAAAGTGTTTTCACATTAAATAAACACGACTCATAGATTATATATACTTTACAATGTTATTCATATTGCGAAAAATGCAAGGAGGGATTTACTAACTATATATTCATTCCCTACCGTAAAGCAATATGGAGTACAGGAAAAAAGTCAGAAGACCTAGCTTTTCATCATGGGTCTGTAACCTTTGTGCTGTAATCATGGGGCTAGTCATGTAATCTCTCTAAGCTTCAATTTTTCCATCTTTAAAATAGAAATGACAGTTTAAAAGTATAGTTTAATTAATTTTTTTGTAATTAATCAAGATAAAACTAAATAAGCAGTTAAGAATTAAAAAGACGTTAAAAAAAAAACAAAACCAGCAATACACAAGTTCTAGAGGATAAGCTAGATAGCTAAGATCTTCTAAAAAGTAAACACTTATGGTCATCAAAAGACTTCACCAAAAAAGTGAACTTACAGTCTGGGAAAAAATTTTAGCTACTACAAATCAAACAAAGGTCTAATCTCTAAAATCTATAAGAAGATCCAATACCTCTACAACAAAAAACAAATAATCCAATTAAAAAAATGGGCAAAGAAAATGAACAGACACTTCACCAAAGAAGACAAGTGGCCAACAGATACATGAGGAAAAGCTCACCATTTCTAGCCATCGGAGAAATGCAAATCAAAACCACAGTGAGATACTATCTGACCCCAGCATTACTGGCACAAATCAATAAAACAGAAAATAACAAATGTTGGAGAGACTGCAGGGAGATCAGAACTCTTATGCACTGCTGGTGAGAATGCAAAATGATACAACCATTTTGGAAAGCCATATGGTGCTTCCTTAGAAAGCGAGAAATAGAAGTCTCATATGATCCAGCAATCCCACTCCTAGGAATATATCCTACAGAAATGAGTTGTCTCACGAATAGATATACGTACACCCATGTTCATTGAAGCATTGTTCACAATAGCAAAAAGATGGAAACAACCTAGAGGCCCATCAACAGATGAATGGGTAAACAAACTCTGGTACATACACACAATGGAGTATTACGCAATGAGAAAGAATAATGATGAATCTGTGAAGCATCTCATAACATGGATGCATCTGGAGGACATTATGCTGAGTGAAATAAGTCAATCATGAAAGGACAAATATGGTACAAGACCACTACTGTAAAAACTCATGAAAAGGTTTACATAAAAAAAGGAACAATATTTGATGGTTATGAGGGAGAGGAGGTGTGGGGATGGAAAAACAGTTAATAGAGAATAGATAAGTGGTAACTTTGGTGAAGGGTAAGACAGTACACAATACTGGAGAAACCAGCACAACCTGTTCAAGGCAAGGCTCTACAGACACATCCAAACTCCCTGAGGGACCAAACTGATGGGCTGAGGGCTGTGGGGACCATGGTCTCAGGGAACATCTAGCTCAATTGGTGTAACAGAGTTTAAAAAGAAAATGTTGTGCGTTCTACTTTGGTGAGTAGCACCTGGGGTCTTAAAAGCCTGTGAGTAGACATCTAGAATACTCCACTGGTCTCACCCCTTTGGGAGCAAGGAAGAATGAAGAAAACTAAAGACACAAGGAAAAGATTAGTCCAAAGGACTAATGGACCACATCTACCACAGCCTGCAACAGACTGAGTCCAGTATAACTAGATGGTGCCCAGCTACCACCACTGACTGCTCTGACAGGATCCAAACAGAGGGTCCTGGACAGAGCTGGAGAAAAATCTAGAACAAAATTCTAACTCAAAAAGAAAGACCAGACTTGCTGGCTTGACAGAGACTGGAGAAACCCTGAGAGTATGCCCCCCAGACATCCTTTCAGCTCAGTAATGAGGCCACACCTGAGGTTCATCCTTCAGTCAAAGATTGAACAGGCCCATGGAATAAAACAAGACTAAAGGGGTGTACCAGCCCTGGGGCAGGGACTGGAAGTCAGGAGGGAACAAGAAAGGTGATAATAAGGAACCCAGGGCTGAGAAAGGAGAGTGTTGACATGTTGTGGGGTTGTTAGCCAATGTCATAAAACAATGCATATACTGTTAGATAAGAAACTAGTTTGTTCTGTAAATCTTCATCTAAAGTTCAATTAAAAAAACAAACAAACCCATTGCCATTGAGTCAATTCTGACTCATAGTAACCCTATAGGACAGAGTAGAACTACTCCATAGAGTTTCCAAGGAGCACCTGGCGGATTCAAACTGCTTACCTCTTTGTTAGCAGCTGTAGCACTTAGCTACTATGCCACCAGGGTTTCCAAAAAGGTGTTAGATCTTAAAAATCCAGTTGAGGAACCCAAAGTTTACCATGAATTTAAGAGTTAAAAGATATTACAATGTATAGTAATGCAGTGTAAAATAATTCCAGATTCTAGACCTGCCTCAGCCACTTAAGAAGCCAATTTACCTGGAAAAGTGTGTTAACTTCTATTTTGTCATCCTTTCAGTGTAGATTACAAATGTGTCCTCTTTAAACTCCCTAGGCTGTCATGGAAACTCAGGTGAATTAGTGTGAAACAACTGTGCAAACTAATGTCAGTTTATTGTTAAAACAACATAATACAAATATCAAATTACTGAACAAATAATACACAAAGACAAATATTAAGCCTGGGCTGGTCAAGAAAAGGCTTGTGGAAAAAGGGATTGAAAGCAAACAGGAATACATTGTACTCAACTCCATGTTTCAACATCTTTTTATTTGCATTTCTTTCATTTCAAAATCTAAAACAAATTAAGATAAACTTGAGGGTCAGGGAAAGGGCAGAAGAATAGTTCTGTTTAATGAAATATTATGTCAACAGACAAATGCAGAATACTCAAATTGTTAGTGTTTCATTTTATATTCTGCGAAACTTGTATCAGGAGAATTTAATCACCAGGAAAGGCACCAAATTCATGATGTGTCAGAATCATTTCTATTTTATTTCCAGTGCTACTTAGTATTAATAAAATACAAGCAAAGATATTACAAAATATGATAACTTGATTTCCTTGCATCTCGAAACTTGGCCCTTATTTTTTAATTTAGCAATTTCAATGCAAATGACATTTACTACTAGTAATTATCAGTTTTTCAAACTCTGTCTTCTCCAAATATGCTATAATGAGATATGGATTCAACAAAGTATTGCTAAAATTTTTTTGAAATAACTTTTGCAATATTTTCTATTTTTGTTCAAAAGACTAAGTTTTACAAAATGATTTTTGCTACTCATAATACCACTAGTAAAACACTTTTAAGGAAGGTAATTATATTTGCATTATCAGTTAAACTATTAAAAAATGTTAAAGTTATTTCCTTGGTGTTTCTTGTTTCCAAGACAACTCAACATTTTATTTCATTTCTCAGTTTCATCCATGTGTCAGAATAAATCCTGCAGACTTTCCAAGGTATTGTTTAGGCTAATTCTTGTAAAGAGCCATTCTGAAAACAATGATCACTTACAAAGCTTTCACCAGGACTGGATAGACTTTTAACATTTTTTCTGCCTTGTTTTGTCCCAGGAAATACAGGAGCCTGTCTCTTCTATTAAAATGATATGTGCAAAGATCTGGAGTTAGAAAACCAAAATAGGAAGAATACACTTGGCATTTCTGAAGCTGAAAGAAATGGAGAAAAAATTCAAGCCTTGAGTTGCACTATTAAAGGATTCTGTGGGCAAAAAACTGAATGTGTCATGAAGCATCAAAAGAGGTTGAAGGAATGCACAGAATCACTGTACCAAAAGAACTGGTCGACATTCAGTCGTTTCAGGAGGTAGCATATGATCAAGAACTGATGATATTGAAGGAAGAAGTCCAAGCTGCATCAAAGGTACCAGCGAAAAACAAGCCTTCAGGAATTGACAGAATACCAGTTGAGATATTTCAACAAATGGATGCAATGCTGGAAGCACTCACTCGTCTATGCCGAGAAATTTGGAAGAAACTACCTGGCCAACTGACCAGAAGAGATCCATTTCAAAGAAAGGTGAACCAATAGAATGTAGAAATTATTGAGCAATATCATTAACATCACATGCAAGTAAAGTTTTGCTGAAGACAATTAAAAAATGATTGCAGCAGTACATTGACAGGGAACTGCCAGAAATTCAAGCCAGATTCAGAAGAGGACAAGGAACAAGGGATATCATTGCTGATGACAGACAAAAGTAGAGAATACCAGAAAGATGTTCACCTATGTTTTATTGACTATGTAAAGGCATCAAACTGTGTGGATCATAACAAATTATGAATAATGTTTCAAAGAATAGGAATTCTAGAACACTTAATTGTACTTATGTGGAACTTGTACATAGACCAAGAGGCAGGCAGTTGCCCAAACAAAACAAGGCGTACTGCATGTTTTAAAACCAGGAGAGGTGTACATGAGGGTTGTATCCTTTAATCATACTTATCAAATCTGTATACTGGGCAAATAATCCAAGAAGCTGGACTATATGAAGAAGAATGCAGCATCAGGATAGAAGGAAGACTGGTTAACAACCTGTGATACTCAGGTGACACAACCTTGCTTGCTGAAATGGAAGAGAACTCTAAGCACTTACTGATGAAAACCAAAGACTACAGCCTTCGATATGGATTATACCTCAACATAAAGAAAAAAAAAAAAAACCTCATTACTGGACCAATAAGCAACATCATGATAAATGGAGAAAATCTTGAAGTTGTCAAGGATTTCATTTTACAATGTCCATGGAAGCAGCAGGCAAGAAACAAAACGATGTATTGCACTGGGCAAATCTGCTTCAAAAGACCTCTAAAAAGTGTTAAAAAGCAAAGATGTCACTTTGAGGACCTGACCAGAGCCGTGGTATTTTCAATTGCCTCGTATGCATGGAAAGCTGGACAACGAGTAAGATCAAAAAAAAAAAAAAAATTGATGCATTTGAATTATGGTGTTGGTGAAGAATATTGAATATAACATGGACTGCCAAAAGAATGAACTACTCTGTCTTGGAAGAAGTACAGCCAGAATGGTGAGACATCATCTTATTTACTTTGGACATATTATCAAGAGGGACCACTCCCAGGAAGTCATCATGCTTGATAAAGTAGAGGGTCACCGAAAAAGAAGAAGACCCTCAAGGAGTTGGATTGACACAGTGACTGTAACAAAGGGGTCAAACATAGCAATGAATGTGAAGATGGGGCAGGACTGGGCAGTATTTTGTTCTGTTGTACATAGGGTCACTATGGGTTGGAACCAACCTGATGGCACCTAACAACAAGAAGGATATCTCCTTTATCTCTAAAGATAATGCTTTAAGTAAAATATCCTCTTTTCAGGATTGAAAAAAAAAAGCCAATAAAAATCCTCAGCGATCTGAAAATACATGGAAAAAATATGCAATCAGAATTCTAACAGAAAAATGCATATAGTTACCCATTTTTTGTTTGGTATGCTTTCCCCTATCACTGTATCTATAATTTTCCTACTTTCATGGTTTTTTGTATTCGGGAAGTATATTTATGTTTACGTCATACATACCAGTTATTTAAATTGTTATTTAAATTTTTCTTTTTGTTTTATCTATATTAAGTCAGGTATAGATTCTTAAAATATGAAACATAAACTAAAAAAAAGAAAATATTTTATTTTGGAAGACAAGTAATTTGATCACAAGAATTTCAACAATCAGAAAAGATTTTAAACTGTGAGCCTAAAATTATTAATTTAGTAAGGGAAATATCCACAACATTAATGCAATTTCTTCACTGAAGCCACAAGGGACAGAGGCTCTACTGTAAACAGCTTCTGCTGAGCTTTTGCAGCTGGCTAAATAATTACGTTTATTTAATAAATGATCTTTTACTGAGTCTGCCTAGAAGGCAGTCAGTTTGTGGCATTTGTTGCATGTGTGGTAGATTTTCACTGAAAGCATCGACACTCTATACATACTTTCCAAGTCTTAATACAGGTATTTTAAACACTCTTTCTTCAGTTGCAAGGAATAAAACTTTTTAAAAAATGTATTATTTAACAATTGCATCCTAGTGGGTATATTTTTAAAACCATTACAAAAATCAAGACCAGTAATTTAATTATACTTTGACGACTGTTCCTCGTTGTACCTTTATTTAAACTTGATATTCTTTTTTATTCCCAAAATTATTTCACAGCCATGATGATACTCAACTGTTCTTTGCATGTATTTTCTAGCCCAAAATTTAACAGTAAAGAAGATAATATATTTTCTACACTGAGAAGCATGTTATGGGCCCCTGTGGATAGAGGAAAGGAAGCCTGGAGACAGGTGGGGTTACTCAGGTGTTTCTGAGCTTCATTCTAACCTCTGACTACAGATTTAATTTTAGAATGCCTCCTTTTTGTTTCTTTTGTATTTCACAGGGCTTCTGCCTAACACTTTGTGTCTCCAAGTTGGACTATTTTCTTTCAATTTGTGGAAGTCACCTTTTCTATTAGCCATTTTCACAAGCTTCCTGAGCTCTCATCGAGGTTATTGTTTTTACTAAAGTAATAAATGCTAAGTTACTTCTTCATATTGGCATGAGAGATCTCATTAGAATCATTTCACCCAATTTGTCCCCCCCGGTTGGTTCATTCTTAATTTTGTTAAATATATATTCCGTACTACAGCTAACCAGCCTCTCACAGAATATGTAAGTCAGAAGACTTACTTTAACTGCCAACTCTGCCTGTTGCATGTATTATGCCCTTCGGAAAGCAAATCACAGTATTTCTGTATAATACTTTTTTCATAGAGTTTTGTCCTGTTGTAATAAGATCATGTTTGGGGAAAGTAATATAAAAGTGGTATTCACATGCTACCTAATATAATCTCATGCACTTTTGAGGTTATAGTTTGGGTTAAACATGTAAAATGTCAAGTTATCCCAGGGGATCTTTTAGTTCATCGTCCTGTCTTCAGACAAGTTTCCCCATTTAAGCTGTTAAACTTTGAGATACTAAACAATGTTTTCACTTTTACAAACTTGATCGTGCTATGTCCTTATTCATCCGTTCACCCTATGCATATTTATCATAAAACTATGGCGTGCCAGATCTTTGCTGCTTTTGGATATACTAAGATGAAGAAAAGGAGTTCTCTAAGGCAGGAAGCTCCTCTTGTAATGGCAGATACTGCACTATTGGAGCACATCTCCAGAGAAAGAGATCCTAGCTCCTTTTGACAAAATACTCCTAGTTGTGGTAAGCTTACTTACTTCAGTTTAGATTTCTCCTAGTCAGTCCAAATGTGTAATCTCTTGCTTTGTATCCCTTAAAGACTTGCTTCTATTACCTGAGGTCGTGATGATATCACATCTAAGAGCTCTTATAAACGGCCTCTTGGGCTCCTGTCTCTTGTCTGAATATGCTGAACTCTTACATATACAGCCTGGGGTGGGCGGGGGGGAACCAAAATTTCCAGCTGCCTTAACCTTGGAGCAGAATTTGTGCTTTCAAATAGGTTCAGTCAGCAGTCTGAAACAATTGGATTCATTTTTTACATCTAATTAAATAACAGTTTATCTTAATTCTGTTTTACTTGGATATTTCTTTACAATCAACTTGAATTACTATACTTTCATATTTAGCTCTATACATTAATATATCATCTGTATTTAAGAAAGCACAAGAAAACCAAGTTGTATTTTCTATATTTATGGCACAACATAATTAGAAATTTTTTTTAAGGAAAAAAAATAATGTCAGTGGGATCAGTGCTATAAGGCAGAGACTAAAGGAGGAAATCAGAGGACCAGATACATGGGCTATTAAGATAAATCTTTAAACATAAGCTATTAAGGATAAGGCAAGGTTTTACTCTCACCATGAGATTAGGTTAATTTTAAACCAAAGATACTGAGGACATGTGTTTTGACTCATGTAAGTACAAAATAGAATTTGTTAAATATTTATGATGAGGAGCATATACATAGGGGAAGTACAAATTTCTGCCTTCATTATATTATTAGCCTAAAATAGTAAGTGAAACCTTTTGAGCTAGAAATGTCTATTTTTAATTTTGGTGCAAAGTACATTGCACATGGTAGGTGCTCAAAAGTTGTGGAGTGAATGAATATGTGAATGTTGAAAGAATAGTGTAAATGTTGAGAAATAAAACCAACTAATATTTGCCACTGATTTTTGACAAAATGGTTTTGAACACACTGCTTTTTTTTTTTTTTTTTAAATTGTAACGAACTTAAAACCAACTGGGCATTATTACTAAGTCCCTTTTATAAAAGTAAGTGTTAAAGCTCAAAAAGTTTAAGTGCAGATACAAAACTCAAAGTTACAAAACTGATTTGGTTCAATTGCCACAGCACCAAATTGCATTTTTTTTTTCTCTCTTTTAACGGCACCAGCTGCCTCAGTAAAATAAGCATGGTAAGTATTTCAAACAAAAATATGTTAAAAAATTAAAACAATGCTTGAGAATTCTACTTATTTAGACACAGCTTTAGTTTCAGATAGTCATTTACATACATACAAAAAAAAAAAAAAACCGGGATCTTCAAGTCAATTCTGACTCATAGCCACCCTATAGGACAGAGTAGGAATGCCCCATAGTTTCCAAGAAGTACCAGGTGGGTTCAAACTGCCAACCTTTTTGGTTAGCAGCCTGAGCTCTTGACCACTATGCCACCAGGGTTTCCCAGCCATTTACATAAATTAGCTGTAAAAACTTAATTATGCTATAATTTGAATAATATAGTTGTTATATATTAAATTGAATACAACTAATATACTATTAGTGCCTTATAAACTGATCCCTATGCATAAATGTATTTACTTATTCATCAGGCACATTAAAATTAATATTTCATTTTTCTAAATAGAAAAAAATGAAGTAAATTATTTAAATGCTATTTCATTAATATTCACCTGTATATATTTTTTGAATGGTTACATGGTCACTTTTGAATATAAATATCTCCTTTTAGTAAATATATTTTATGGTTGTCATTAAAATATTTAGAAAAGTGAGTCACGTTAAAAGAGAGTTTATGTTTATTGGAGAATCAAACCATTTATGTAACATTTTATATGATAAAGAGCTCAGAAGCAGTATCATAGCACAGTGAGTTCAACAAATTGAACATTGAAAAATTAGTGTTTTTTGTCATCATTCATTCACTCATTTTTTGTTGGCAAACAACATGTGCCAGGGAGTTCCCTAGCCATTGATAACATAGCAGTATAGGAAGGAGCCAATATACACACCACCATGTAACTTATATTCTAATATGAAGGAGAGACTAAAAAATAATATATAATATGTCAAGTGGTGATAAACACTACAAAAATATTAAAGTACAGTGTATTAAAGTATGGAAAGAGCAATGATGGTGCTGGGTGTTATTTGATTTAGTGGAGTCAGGAAAGGTTTGTCATCTGGGAAACATTGAGAGCCATGTGGGTAAGAGTATAATGTACTATACTGTGTGGCTGGAGGGGAGGAAGCAGGAACACAGGAGTAGGAGATGAAGCCACAGAGGGCACAAGGGTCCAGATCACCTAAGGGCTTGAAGGTGCGTTATTAGCTGTTACTCTGAATGAGATGGGAAGCCATTAGAAGGATTCTTGTTTTGTTTTATTTTGTTTTACAAATAATAATAAAGTTGTATAGACAATGAAGATGTGGATGGATCAACAGTGAACTCGTATAATGCCGCTAAAGGTATAGATTGACTCAATGGCTTTGGAAGTCAATGTGGCATTGAGGTTGGACATTTACAATTCCATTTAGAGGTATACACCTCAAAGAAACTCTTGTACATGTGTAATAGAATACATGCACACACATTTTCACATCAGCACTATTCACAATAGCAAAACTCTGGAAAGAACTGAAATGCTCACCAATAGGGAAATGGATAAATTATGGCACATGAATTATTACAAAAAAGTTTAAATAAATGATGCAGATCCAGCAATGAAGATGGATATTAGATTCAATGTAGAGTAAAAACAGCAAGTCCCATAAGTTTACATACAGTACGATACCATTTTTATGTCTCCACAAAAACATAGTAAACAATTTATTGCTGTGTAATAAAACTAAGCTAAAAAAAATTAATAGAATGATGTACACCACACAAAATAGAGGGGATGAGACAGGGAGGAAGACATAGATAGATGCAATGGTATTGACAATGTTCTAATTCATAAAATTGAGGATGTTTACAGGTGTTTATTATAATGGTTATTTATATGATGTAGCTTTTTATGTATCAAATATGCCATAATATGTTTTAAATAATTAATATGTATATAAATATCCTTTGAAATATTAATACAGAAAATAACTTACCTTGATGGAAATAATTCTAGTAAAATAAAAAATAGAAATATGCCAACAGTGTTATAGAGATAATTGATCAAGAAATCACATATTTTTACTCTGGGAAATACTTTAATAGCAAAATATTTAAGGCAGTGTATAATTTTGAGCAGAGAAGTAACACGGTCAGAATTTTATCTCAAGGTAATATGTGATTGCTGTGTGAAAAACAGACTGCAGACAGGCAGGGATGGAAGGTGGGAAACCAGTTAAGAGACTGTTTCGGATGAGAGATGATGGTAGCTGGACTAGACTTCATGGGGGATGTGGTGAAGAGCAGTTGGATTCTAGATATATTTCACTGTTCTATCTATAAGTGTGAGGTCTAAGGGAAAGAGGGACTTTAAGTTGATGGATCTTGAATTGGAGTAGAATAGAGTTGGCATTTGCAGAAATGCAGAAGACTATAGGAGTGGCAGGTTTAGGAGATGGAACACAAAAGTGCATTTTTGAACATTCAGTCTTGTGATGTCTATTAGACTTTCAAGGGAAGATGATGGATAGATTTTGAAGATAAAGGGAGATCTCAGAGATACAGATACAAATGTGCACATAATCAGTATATGTTTGATATTTACAGTCAAGTGACTAAAGTTGAAATGACCTAAGAAATGACCTAGGGACTGATGAGGACTGAGCCGTGGGCACTGCAGTGGGTTGAATTGTGGCCCCCAAAAGATACGTTCAAATCACAAGCCAAGGAACCTGTGAATTTGACCTTATTTGGAAAGTGGTGACTTTGCAGATGTAGTTAAGTTAGGATTTTAAGATGAGGTCATCCTGGACTATTGGGGCAGACCTTAAGTCAAATGATACGTCCTTATCTGAGATACCCAGAGGAGACACAGAGAGAGAAAAGGGTAAGGACATGGAGCAAAAGACACAGAGATTGGAGTTATTCAGCAGCAAGCCAAGGAAAACCTGGAGCCACCAGAAGATGAAAGAGGCAAGAAATAATTGACAGAGCTTGACCCTGTGGATTTCAGATTTCTACCCTTTAGAACTGTGAGGTAATGAATTTCTGTTCTTTTAAGCTACTAAGTTTGTGGTAATTTGTAATGGCAACTTTAAGAAATTCTACAAGAACTAAAGAAGACAGAGTACACAAGGCAAGAGTTAGAAAATTGAGAGTAGTCCCAGAAGTCAAGTAAGGACAGTGCTTGAAGAAAGAACAGCGGTGTCAAATACTGCTGACTGATCATGTCAGAGGAGGTCTGAGAAATGACACTCAATCTGACAACATAAAGGGCATTGGCAATTGTGGCAATGGAGACCCACATACGGTGCCTATTTACAAGTTACTCATCAAGTAAATGAGCCCTGGTAGTGCAGTGGTTAAGTGTTCTACTGCAAACCAAAAGTTCCCTGGTTCAAATCCACAGCCAATCTGCAGGAGCTGTGACAATCTGCTTCCCTAAAGATTTACAGCCTTGGAAACCCTATGGGGCAGTTCTACTCTGTCCTATAGGGTCATTATGAGTCAGAATCAACTAGAAGGCAACTGGTGTTCACCAAGGCAATAAATTCTTAAATATAGTAATTTCTGTCCTTATAGCTTGACAAATATGCCTTCATAAAAATAAAGTAGAAAAAAAGTGACTAAATTTTCTCAAATTATTAAAGATGATTCATGGGTTAGACTATAAAGAAAAGCAAAAAAAAATTAATAATAACATATGGCACTAGTAGGACAATGCTTATTTTTGCAAGAATCTACAGTATGTACCCTGAGAGGAAGGATTTGACAAGTTAATAACTTGCCTCTTCTATGATTTAGGCACTCAAATCCACCATGCAATCCAGATTTTCTGGGTCAGTTTCCAGTGTAATAAATTCACAACCCACAAACCTTCATAGCATTTGGATGTAGGCACCTTTTGTTTTGGGACAGAGGGCAGGCAATGAGAAATGCTCCCCAGGGCCTGGTTAGTGTTAAATATGAAAATGAGTGTTACAAGTCACAGTGTTCCATGCTAATTATAGATCCCCAATGGTAGAGGCACACATGTGTTCTTTAATATCATTTTTTGAGCTTAAGGGCAATAGAATTTTATAATCTGTATATGCTTCCAAACATAAATAAACATGAGAGTCTGTGAATTTCTTAACCTGCACCTCAAGATTATCGTGGTTAACAGTGGAGGTGAGGAAGGCTGGAGACTTTGCTTCCTCAGGATCCCCTTTGTTGCTGTCTCTCTTTTCACTGCCTCTGAACAAGGAATACACACAGAACACAGCAGACATGGGCTTGAACAGATGCAACTGTGTCATAGCAGAAACAAGATTTTTTTTGTTTGTTTGTTTGCATATTAGAGGATGTAGATGCTGGCAGAAAAAACCCAGGCAAGTCTTGGGAGTGATTTAGTTCATTCCTTCTTTTTTTCTATGACAATTTGCATTTCCTAGAATTAAATTGAAACCCTGGTGGCGTAGTGGCTAAGAGCTATGGCTGCTAACCCTAAAGGCCAGCAGTTCGAATCCACCAGGCGCTCCTTGGAAACTCTATGGGGCGGTTCTACTCTGTCCTATAGGGTTGCTATGAGTCATAATTGACTCAATGGCAGTGGGTTTGTTAGTGGGTTTTAGAATTAAATAGATGACCTGGTAGCATATTTATGTATTCCCAGGACTCGGGGTAAAATCAAAGCCTACTGCCTGAGTCCTGAGTATGGCAGAACTGCATATTTTGTTTAAGGCTACTTCTCAGATACTTATATTTTTGTGAATAGTCAAAGACATTAAAATTAGAACAAGGGATTTAATGAGAAGAAAAATAATTTTCTTTGCTAAATGGAATTCATAAAAGGGCCATTTAGAATTCAGGTATCTCAGATACTCACTTTTCCATGAATTTGAATTTGAATATTATACTGAATTGAGCCAACAAATTATTTCATAAAATAAGTTTAATAATTTTTAGTTTAATTGCATAAAAGCATATTATCAGAAGCTACAGCAAATTGATTATTGGATGGCGAGGGATTTCCAAGGCCTTAGGCGATTTGCTTTCGCTTGTCAGCAACATAGAAGCAACACATGTTTTATCTCATTTGGGCCTGTGGTTCTTGTTTGGTTCATTAGTTTTCATTTGAGTTCATCTACATGTTACAGTTAATGCACTAATGCTTTAATGAGTCCATATAAATCAGCTGAGGCCAAATTTGCTCTATAAATTTCTAATCTATAATTGCTTCTATAATGCATATTACCATTTGTGTTGTTGAAAAAAGGTATTTCCAATGAATAAGTCTTTGGTCTTGCAAAATTCTATCATGTGATCTCCCACATCGTGTCTATCACTAAGGCCATATAGTCCAACTACTGATCCTTCTTCTTTGTTTCCAATTTTCACAGTCCAATCACGAGTAATTATCAATGCATCTAGATTGCATGTTTGATCAATTTCAAACTGCAGAGGTTGGTAAAAATCATCAATTTCTTCATCTTTGGCATTAGCAGGTGGGGTGTAAATTTCAATAATAGTTGTATTAACGGTTTTCCTTATAGGTGTATAGACATCATCCTATTACTGACAGCTTTGTATTTCAGGATAGATCTTGCAGTGTTCTTTTTCACGATGAGTGTTGTGCCATTCCTTTTCAATTTGTCATTCTTGACATAGTAGACCGTGACTGTCTGATTCAAAACGGCCAATACCAGTCCATTTCAGCTCAGTAATGCATAGGACATTGATCACTAAGTGTTCCATTTCATTTTTGACAACTTCCAATTTTCCTTGATTAATACTTTGTACATTCCATGTCCCAATTATGAACGGATGTTTGCAGCTGTTTCTTTTCATTTTAAGTCATGCCATATCAATGAATGAAGGTCCCAAAAGCTTTACTACATCCATGTCATTAAGGTTAAATATACTTTGAGGAGGCAGCTCTTCCTCAGTTATATTTTGAGTGCTTTCCAACCTGAGGGGCTCATCTTCTGGCATGACATCAGACAATGTTCCACTGCCATACATAAGGTTTTCACTGACCAGTTTTTTCACAAGCAGATCACAAGGTCTTTCTTCCCAGTCTGTGTTAGTCTGGAACTCTTCTGAAACCTGTCTGTAACTGGTGATCATTCTGTTATTTGAAATACAAGTTGCATAGCATCTACCATCACAGCAACACACATGCTACCACACTATGACAAACGGACAAACAAGTGGTTGGAATACACAGGAATCAAATCTACTACATCTGTGGAGGTAATGGAGAAGCTCAGTAGCATTGGTCAGAAGAAAGCCAGAGGCTGGCCATAGAATAGACCATCAATTGCTCCTATGCAAGTTCGAGTTGAAGCTGTAGAAAATTAAAACAATTCTGTGACAGCCTAAGTATAACCATTAGTATATCCTACCTGAATTTAGAGACCATCTCAAAAGTAAATTTGATACTTTGAATGACTGAAGACCAGATGAGTTGTGGGATGACATCAAGGATACCATACATGAAGAAAGCAAAAGTTCATTAAAAAGACAAAAAAGAAAGAAAAGATCAAAATGGATGTCGTAAGAGACTCTGAAACTTGCTCTTGAACTTAGACTAGCTAACACAAGAGGAAGAAATGATAAAATAAAATATCTGAAGAGAAGATTTCAAAGTGAGTCTCGAAAAGACAAAACAAAGTGTTATAAAGAAATGTGTAAAGACCTGGAGCTAGAAAACTAAAAGGGAACAATATGTTTGGAATTTCCCAAGTGGAAGAACTGAAGAAAAAATTTAGGCCTCATGTTGCAACATGGAAGGAGCCTATAGGCAAAAAATTAAATGATGCAGGAAGCATCAAAAGAAAGTAGAAGGAATACATGGAGTCATTGTACCAAAAAAAAAAAAAACTGGTTGAGGTTCAACCATTTCAAAAGGTAGTATATGATCAAAAGCTGACGGTACTTGAGGAAGAAGTCCCAGCTGAACTGAAGGCATTGACAAAAAACAATGCTCCAGGGATTGATGGAATACCAACTGAGATGTTTCAAAAGACAGATGCAATGCTGGAAGCACGCATTTGTCTATGCCAAGAAATTTGGAAGACAGCTACCTGGCACACTAACTGGAACGGATCCGGATATGTGCACATTCTAAAGAAAGGTGATCCCACAGAATTCAGAAATTATTAAACAATATTATTAAAATCACATGCAAGTAAAATTATGCTAAGGATAGTTTAAAAATGTTTGCAACAGTACATTGACAGGGAACTGCCAGAAATTCAAGTTGGATTCAGAAAAGGACACGAAATAAGAGGCACCATTTCCAATGTTAGATGGGATCTTGGCTTAGAGCAGATAATACCAGAAAGTTGTTTACCTGTGTTTTATTGACTATGATAAGGCATTTGACTGTGTGGATCAAAATAAATTATGGATAACATTGTGAACAATGGGATCTAATTGTGCTTATGCAATACCTACACATAGACCAAGAGGCAGTTCAAACAGAACAAGGGAATACTGCATGGTTTAAAATCAGAACAGTTGTGCTTCAGGGGTGTATCCTTTCACCATGCTTACTCAAACTGTATGCTGAGCAAATAATCTGAGAAGCTGGACTATATAAAGAAGAATGTGGCATCAGGATTGGAAGAAGGCTTATTAACAACCTGTGATACGCAAATGACACAACCTTGCTTGTGAAAGTGAAGAGGACTTGAAGAACTTACTGTTGAAGATCAAATTCATACCTTCAGTATGGATTATACCTTAACATAAAGGAAACAAAAGTCCTCACCATTAGATCAATAAGCAACATCATGATAAATGGAGAAAATATTGGAGTTGTCAAGAATTTCATTTTACTTGGATCCACAATCGATGCCCACGGAAACAGGAGTCAAGAAATAAAACAACGCATTGCATTGGGCAAATCTGCCGCAGAAGACCTCTTTAAAGTATTGAAAAGTTAAAATGTCATCCTGATTACTGAGGTGCACCTGACCAAATCCATGGTATTTTGAATTGTTCCATATGAATGCAAAAGCTGGACAGTAAATAAAGAAGACTGAAGAGTAATTGATACAGTTGAATTATGATGCTGATGAAGAATATTGAATACACCATGATTGCCAGAAGAATGAATTAATCTGTGTTGGAAGATGTACAGCCAAAATGCTCCTTAGAAGTTAGGATGGCGAGACTCTGTCTCAAGCACTTTGGACGTGTTATCAGGAGGGACCAGTCCCTGGAGAAGGACATCATGCTTGCTAAAATAGAGGGTTAGCAAAACAGAGTAAGATCCTCAACCAGATGGATTGACACAGTGGGTGCAACACGGGCTGAAACATAGCAACAATTATGTAGATATCACAGGGCCAGGCAGGTTTTTGTTCTGTTGTGCATAGGATAACTATAAGTTAGAACCAACTCGACAGCAGCTAACATAACAACAAAAACAAGAAAAATTGGAAGTCTTCAAAGAAGTATGTAAACAACATGTGTTTTGTCATGACAGTTCAATTTATCTTCTGTCATTAAACCCAGTGCAGTCGAGTTGATTCTGACTCATAATGACCTGATAGAACAGAGTAGAAATGGCCTGCAGGGTTTCCAAGTGTGTAAAACTTTACAGAAGCAGACTGCCACATTTTTCTTCCATGGAGTGACTGGTGGTTTGGAACACTCAACGTTTTTGTTAGCAGCTGAGTGCTATAGCCACTGCACCACAAGGGCTTGCTTTCTGTCATTAAGCTACTTTTGTTTCTTTTTTCTCTAAACATTTGTGTAAAATATATTTTATAATTATGTTTATTATGAATGAGAATTACAACACCAATTAAAAAAAATTTAGAAGGCAATAATTGAAAATGTGAATTTCGTGTAAACATATTTTAATAATAATAATTCATTACAATCACAAATTGGCTTGTGACTGTTGCCATGTAATAAGTATGTGTTTGGCTCTGCTGTTAATGGTGAGTTATTCTTGAAAATAAGATGGATATTAATAAATATGCACATATATTTTATATTAATGCTATGATTATTGTTTCAGAAATAACAACTCTTTGGATGCAAAATAAGTCCTTATGACAATTATATCATGTTACTCTGTATAGTCCTGTTAATTGTGTTAAGATATCCAAATGTTTTAATTTGAAAACTACTTGATAACATTTGCTGGCATTTACCAGTGCTTGAGTATATTCTAGTACTCAGTTCTGTGTTAATGTTAATAAACCTATTTTTTCTTATTTATTAAAAATGTAAGTAGTGTTATGAAAAATAAAGAATGATGTATGATTTGGAAATTCCTGAGAATTCTTTGGAATTCTGATTTCTCATTATCAAATCTCAGTAATTCATAGCTTTTGGGAATTTGGAAAGAGTAAGTGGAAGTTAAATGATCCCATTACAAGTGGATAAACCAAAGAATAGTTTCATTAAGAAAACTGAGATTACTACATTTTAAAAGGTATAAATTCAAAGGAAATCACTAAAATAAAACTATAAACATTTCCAAATGACAAAAAAATTAAACAAATAATAGACATCACATGGTAGAGAAAATGTTACATAATATGCTTGATAATTATAAAATATTTTAATGGAGTTGAGACCAAATGCATTAGTCATATTAATCTCAATAAGCTTAACTCACCTTTTAAAAATAAATACAATTTTAAAAATCTTTTCAATTTTGTTTACAAACATTATCTCTGGAAGCCACAGACACAAGGGAGCTCGCATTCACTTTCAGGCTCTTCCACATGAACCTCTCAAATGCCCACAAAAAGGGATTGTTAGGCAGAGTAGGAGCCTGGAAAAAGCCTCCCTTCTGATGCAAGACAGGGGGAGGGTTATAGGTGCCACTCTGGAAAAGGCACGAAACTCCCTCAAGATTGAGTTTCCTTATGGAATGAAAGCCTTAAGTTGTTGAAGGAAAGAAACAGAAAACTAAAACCAAAAACAAGGGGGAGAAAAATGTCCTGGGTCCAGATCATTAGAAATTCCCTGCCACTGTGAAGGGCAGGATCACTGTGAAAGCCTCAGCCCTGAGAATGAGGGACATAGCACCTATGGATAAGGCTGAAATAAGACAACAGGGAATGCCCCCTCACCACATCCCCTTACCTCACATTGTATTAGCAAGAATCTTGTGCCAACTAACAGCAGTCAACCACTGGGGATAGGGCAAGAGTATGGAGAGAGGCTCTCTCTAAAGTCTAGGCTAAAAAGGTAAACCTAAAGGTGAGAGTGGAACAGAAACACTGAGAAAAAACCTTCAGCAACACAATTGCTACTCTAGACACAAGGAATTGCTAAAAGGATATGAAGCAGGTTGTGCACAAAGAGTAACCACAGCAAAAACAAAATCCTAAAGCCATCTCTACTTCTGAGCAGACTGACTCAATCTCCACCCCATACACACCAGTCCTAGCAGAAGAATGCTTATTTTGACACAATTTTTTTTTACCTCAATTTCTCCTGTTCTACACATGATGTCTATCTTTCAACCAGAAAAATATGAAGCATATAAAAAAAGCAAGGGAAAAATAGAAAACAGTAAAGAAACAAAGCAACAGAACCAGACTCAGAGATGATCCAGATGTTGAAACTATCAAACAGTGAAGGTACAATAACTATGATTAGTATGTTAAAGTCTCTAGTGGAAAAGGTGGACAGCACGCATAAACAGGTGTGGAATTTCAGCAGGGAAAAGGAAACCCTGAATCTACACTGAAATACTGTTTTTCATCTATCAGACATTTGAGATATCAGATACATGAAAGTTAAAAAGGATAGCAACACATTTTCTCGGTGAGTCTGTGGGGAACAGTCACTCTCATACACTGGTGATGGAACGAACCCTGGTAGAAACCACTTGGGAAGGATTTTCAATATCTAACACAACTCCCAAATGACACAGCAATTCCAGTTTTAAAAATTTACTCTGAAGATCAGCCTCTTCAACAAAATTAAAATACATATGCATCACATGTAACAAAAAAAATATACATCATGTTTTTATAATTGCAAAAATTAGAAAAAGGCTCTATGTCCATACGTAGAAGAGTGGCTGAATAGACTACAGTACATTTACACAACAGAGTAGTACGCAGGTGTGAAAAAATAATGATAAAGATCTCTCTGAACTTACATGGAGTGATTTTTAGAGGATATATTGTTAAGTGATAACAGCCAAGTACAAAAGATCACTTACTTATTATGCACTACTTTTCATGTAGAAAGATCAAATAAGAAAATGAAATATACTTAGTTGTACAAAAATAAGAAAGGAATTTAAACCAGAAGCAAATGAAAATAGTCAGCCATCAGTAGTAGGTGTGAACGTGGCTGAAAAGATGGAGGGATGGAAACAGAGTAAAATCAATTGGGTGTAAAACTTATATAAGTACACTTTTTTTTTTTAATTTAAAAGTTTTGACTTTTAAGTATAAGTCAAAGTATAATGTTTTATATACTTAACAAAATAAATAAACGAGGGTAAAATTTTAAGTCCAAGAAAAAGTTTTACTTTTTTTTTGTCTTTATTAGAAGGGCTTTTTTCTTTTCTCATAAGCTTTCTCACTTTCTTTTTCTCCCTATATATAAGAAGATTGGTTAAAAAAGTAGCAAAATATTGACAGCTTCTATATTGCTAGTCTTTATCCTTTTTCATTTTCTGGCCAGCACTGGGGAAATATCATACACAAGTGGAATAAGCACTGGACTCTGATTTGGGAGTTTTTCCGGTCTTGAGAAAGTTATGACATTTATGATCTTCAAAGCCCACATCATCCATGTAATAAAGACAATATTTCTTCTTTCTGTCAAATGCGGTTGAGGGATTAGTAGGATGATAGATGAATAGAATAACACTTTAGAGAATAAGGCTATGAGAAATCAACTCTACATTTGTTTACTGGCTGGCTCTGGCAGAGGTGGCTAAATTATTGAAGAGATTAGTATACAGCTAATTGAGTGTATTAATAAAGATATCTGAAATCAGAGAACAACAAATTAACAGATGACTTTTTCACTTGTCTTGATTCTATTTAGCTAACGTTAGGCTTACTGGCTCAGTAGTCAGGCAAAAATGGCTCAAAGAGCCTGGACAGTGAAATGGTATAAAATGGATAGACACTGGAATCAAAAACCTGGGGTTCAAATCCTACCTCTGCCACATTCTAACCATGGAGTGTTGCATATGTTCCATAAAATCTATAACCCTCTATTTACTTATCCATGAGACTGACATCTGACATAAGTTGTCCAGCAGGCATAAGCAACAGACAGTGCTTAACCGATAATGAAAACAACAAAAAACCCCAAACTTGTTCCCATCGAGTCAATTCCGACTCATAGCCACCCTATCGGACAGAGTGTAACTGCCCCATAGGGTTTCCAAGGATTTGCTGGTGGATTCAAACTGCCAACCTTTTGGTTAGGACCCAAGCTCTTAACCACTCTGCCACCAGGGCTCAGTACCTGATAAATTTTGACTATTATTGTTATTATTTGATAACTTCATGTTTTAAATAAATGAATTTGAAAATAGAAAAATTATAATTAATATAAGAGCAAGAACTTCGTAAGAATTATAAATTAAATCAACCATTTAACTACTATAGTACGAAAAAAGTAGAGAAAGAACAAAAGGAAATGATACAGGAAAAATTACTACTCAGAGACAAATTTCAGAGTATTGTGAATTCTCTGCACATAGTTTTAAGAACCTGGATGGAATGTGTGATTTTCTAGGATAAATATACATGACAAGAGCTGATTCCATCAGTGCAGAAATTCAAGGAAAAAATTATGTAGAATAAATAAAGTCTCAAAAAGAAAAAAAATACACTTGAATAAACAGTTTCAGATGGTAATATTACAATGTCTTAAACAGATAGCTCTTTTTTTTTTGAAATTGTGCTAAACATATATCTCTATCTCTGTAGACATAGATATACATATGAAAACATTTGCCATTTCAACATTTTTTACATATACAATTCAGTGACATTAATTATGTTCATCATATCTGCACAATGACTCCCTCTTAGACATTCCCTCTCACCCCAGTAACCACTAATAAACTTTGGCCTCTGTATATTTACCTACTCTAGATATTTCATATAAGTGGGATCATACAATATTTGTTCATTTTTGGCTGACTTATTTCACTTAGCGTAATGTTTCATCCATGTTGTAGCATGTTGTCAGGACTTTATTTCTCTTTATGGCTGAGGAGTATTCTACTGTATGTATACCATTTTGTTTATCTATTCATCTGTTGATGAACATTTAGGCTGTTTCCACATTTTGCCTATTGTGAATATGCATAGTGTTGCAATGAACATTGGCCTACAAGGCTTTATTTGTGTACCTGCTTCAGTTTTTTGAATATATACCTAGAAGTTGAATTGTTGAATCATGTTTAATTCTGTGTTTGAGGAACTGCCGAACTGTTCTCCACAGCAGCTGTATCATTTTGCACTCCCACCAGCAATGGATGAGGGTTCCAGTAGGGTTTCCAGTGGCTAATTTTTGGAAGTAGATGCAGTGTAATGGATTACTTTTCTGTGGCCTTTCTAGCCATGATCTTGTAACTCCCAGCCAAGTGATTGGCCAGGACTCTGTAGATATGGTAATTGTGGCCCACCAAAGCAATGGGTCACTTTTGCAATCCCACTAGGCCAGCACATCCTTTGGACCTGGGATCCCTGTGTTGAGAAACTCCTGGAAGCAGGAGACCAAGAGAGAAAGCGAGCTGTAACTCTGAAAATGATGAGAAGTAGTGGTAGGAAAGACCTGGCAGCAGGAGATGGTGCGGTAGGCTTCCCGGGCCACGGAGAGGGAAAGCTGAGTGCCTGTGGGTAGAGGTCTAGGGCCAGAGAGAGGTGTGCCTGCGAGTGTGGCAGGAAAGAGGCTATCCTGATGGAAGAGCTATATCTTCAATGTTCCTGAGCCTGAATTATAACCTGTTACTTCCCTAATAAACCTTATAATCGTGAGTATGGTCTGTGAGTTCTATGTGACCATCACACTGAATTATCAAACCCAGCATAGAAGTAGAGAGTGCTGTGGAAAGGATGGTTGGTGTCAGAATTGGTAAAGATGGTAGAGAAAGGAGGCGTGTCTGACCTCCACTCATAGAAATCAGCCTTGGGCTGTTGATCTTGATTCCCCTTCCCCCTTATGAAGTTAAAGGAGGTCAGATACCACCCCCATGCCATGTTTATAGTAGATTATCAGGCCTTTCTTCTTAGCCTGTCAGTCTGGAGGCTCTGCTGAAATCTGTCCACCATGGGTGACCCTTCTGGTATTTGAACTGCTGAGGGCATAGCTTCTAGCTTCTAGAATACAAAGCCACCACAGTATGACAAACTAATAGGCAGATGCTGGTCATAAGGTGTTAACTTTCTCAATTCCCCCCGAATATTCAGTGCTTTCGACAGTGCCGATTCCTGCAAGAAACTTTTAGATGGGTACAGTCTCAGCGTTTGCTTACCAGCCCCTCTCTCTCCCGGTCATATCATCAGTTCAGATCAGCCCAGGTGTCACTTCTTCAGCAGCTCCAAGACATATCAGAAAACAAATGCTAATCAGTTTGCCTTCAGAGGGGTAAAAAAAAAACAAACAAATCAGTTGCCACCCAGTGGATTCCAACTCAAAGCAGCCCTATAGATCAGAGTAGAACTGCCCCATAGAGTTTCCAAGGAGCAGCTGTTGGATTAGATCTCCTGAACTTTGGTTAGCAGCCATAGCTCCTAACCACTACACCACCAGGGTAGAGACTTTTAATCTTTAGTTAAGCCTCTCTCCCCCTCTGTGAGAGTTTCAAATCCTACCAAGCTAGAGTTTTAATCCTTCAGTGGCTCCCAGACTGTTCAGAAGACACACACTGCTTAAGCCCCACGCCCCCAGGTGAGTGTAGTTCTCTTACAAGATGTGGTGTAGACCCATGTGAAATTGTTCACTACAGATTAGTAAATATGCACAAATAAATCTGCCCTTACCTTGCTTACTGGGTAATCCAGCCCTGTCAAAAAAAAAAAAAAAAACCAAACCAAACCCGATGCCATAGAGTCGATTCCGACTCATAGGGACCCTATAGGACAGAGTAGAATTCCCTCCATAGAGTTTCCAAGGAGCGCCTGGTGGATTTGAACTGCCGACCTTTTGGTTAGCAGCTGTAGCACTTAACCACTATGCCACAAGGGTTCCACCTCTGTCAGGGATTGCAAATTTGAAAAGAGGCTTTGATTCCGTAGGAAGGTACTGTGGGGTTGGGAGAGAGACAGATGCCAGCCATATCTAGAAGCAGAATCTTTGATGTGGTGGATAATGTGAAATTGTTCACTACAGATGATCTGGTAAGCACTACGCTTACCTTGCCTTTTGGACAATCCATTTCTAGCCAGACCAAGGTTTCTGTCTTTCTGGTTTCCTCCAAACCAGTCAGACCCTGAACAGTCTTCCAGCAAGTTCTGCCCCAATTCTCTCTGAGAGAGGGGGCAGGGCTATCCCAAGCAGCTGGCCAGGGAAATCCATTCCACCTCTTTGGAAGCCAGGCACCAGGGCTTGTGTGCAGGAGAACCTTGCGCTGGCTGCCAGACGAGGCTGAAGTTTCACCACAACCATCTGTCTGCTGCACCCAGAGGAGAATGGGTGGGGACAGTGGAAGAAGTACTTTTGTTACAGTGTACTGTTAGTCCTTTTTTTGTTGCCATTTGCAGCAACCTGCTTTGATCTTTTGCCCACCGTTTCAGAGATATGGCAGGGCTGATTACACTCTGCTGTTGAGTTGATTTCTACTCATAGCAACCCTATAGGACAGAGTAGAACTATCCCATAGGGTTTCAGAGGAGCAGCTGATGGATTCCAGCTGCTGACCTTTTGGTTAGCAGCTGTAGCTCCTAACCACTGCACCACCAGGATTCCAGCGGGGCTGTTTACAGGCTTCCAATTGGCTTTCTTGCAGTTCTCTGGGGAGGGTCAGGATCCTAGACCTGCTCATGCTACCATTTTCCCAGAATTCTCCCCCTGTTAACTGTATTCCAGCTCGAAGAGAGGACAACTGCAAATTATATGTATGAAGTTATCCTGGCACTTATTTCTGCATTTATCTTAAGAAAGTGTTTCTTGAAGTTTTTGTTTCATTTTTCCTTTCTGTAGTTATAAACTGGATACTTAAATACTGTATAATAATTTTACTTGTTTCTTAATAAAAGTATTTCAAGTAATTAATGTTCCTCTCGTCACTTCTTTGTATCTTTTACTTTCTGACAGACAACATTTTGCTTATTGTAATTTTCTTTAACTAGGAGCTTGTTCATTTTTGTGTGTTTTTAGAAATACTTTCCAGTGTCAGGAAATTTAGTGTTTATTTTATTTGTTATTTTCTTATAAATTTCTTTGAATTTTCTTATTCAATCACTTAAATTTTAAAATATGATTTATAACAGGGTTTTGCATATATTTACCTTTTTGGACATTTTGAAATTTCCAGCAGTGGCTATAAACTTATTGCCAAATAAAAATTATTGTGATTAATTTTAAAATTATCTGAATTGTAATATTAGTATTTATTTATTTTCCATGCTGACTTTTAAGCAAGATTATTGTACTATTGCCAGATAGCAAATACTGGGACTTTGGCTCTTTGTGTTTTTTAAAAATAACGTGTATACTATTTGTATTACTCTGTTAAATGTACGTGCCTTTTCTCTTGTCCTTTTATATTTACTATATTGTCGTGAAAACTTGGAATCAATTTTTATTAAAATCATATGCAAATGTCCATCTGCTCTGTTTCATTAGAGATTTAATTTAGAAGAGAAATTTTTTGTATTAAATTTCGAAGCATTTGCTGAATAGTCTGAAATCCTAGATTATCATGGGTAATGAAGGAGAAAATATGCCTTCTTTCCAAAGTATATGCACTTCATAAATGCACATCCTTTTGTGCTAGTCCATATAGGCATACATTGCAAAACTCTTAATTTTTCACTTCTTGGGTAGGTATTTTGATGAAACCAAAATTGAAATACTTTGCCAAAACATTTTTTATATGCAAAATACATTAAAATGTTATAAAGTAAAAGGTTAAGCAGCTTTGTTAGCTGAAAGTTAGGCTGGTTCAATGTGATCTGTTTCCTTTGATAGTTTCTGTAAATGAAAGGGAACGTAAAATGTGTGTTAAATTGACCTGAACTCTCTGGGTGGGTAAGTCATCTGATAGGAACATAACTTTAGATAAGGCTTATAGAAGATACAGTAAAAGACAATAAACCTAACTGTATTGTCTTTGAAATCTAATGGAAAATAATGATACCAAAAACTTGGGCACCTATTATATTCCAGGGTTTCATTTGTAGCTTCAAATTGAAATTATGGGGGAGAACAACATTGAGGACACTAAACTCTGCTCCACAGTTGTGAAGGTACACACTTTGATGAGTTTAAATATGTTTTTTTTAGGTAGAATGATAACAGGAACTCTTAAAAAGAACAATGAGTCTTGAAAGAATGTGAAAAAAGATGACATCTAAGTAACAGTGTACTCTTGAGAGTGCACACAATAATGAAGAGGGTAAAGCAGAAGGATTTTCATCAAAGAGCCTTTTACTTCTACTCTTTAATTCTACCAATTTATAATATTTTGTAATTAATTATGATATACTGTGATCTAGTGATTTTTTTTATAGCTGTATTCCAATAGACGTACATTTTATGCATATCTATTTTATATTTGATGAAATGAAATTCAAAAGTTTAGGCTCATAGAAGAAAACTAAAGTGTGGAAATTGGCTACGGAAATTTCTGCTAATTCAATTTAGCTAAATCATGTCCTAATTTTTCTTTAATCTTTACACCCCAAAAAACCCATTGCTGTCTGGTCAATTCTGACTCATAGCAACCCAAAGGACAGAGTAGAAGTGCACCCTAGGGTTTCCAAGGAGCTCCTGGTGGATTCCGGCTGCTAACCTTTTGGTTAGCAGCTGTAGCACTTAAACACTACTCCATCAGGGTTTCTTTGATCTTTACCCAACCCAGTGCCGTCGATTGATCTTTACAGGAGGCCCTAATTTCTTGGTGAATATCAGAAATAGATAGATTTGAATTTGAATCATTATTTTGATACTAAGTGTGACCTTCTGGAAAAATAATCTCTCTGAAACACAATTTCCTCATCAGTAAAATGTAGATTAAAAACATTAATCCAGTGGCATTGGGAGATTAGAGATATTTGTAAATATGGGTGATTTGTGTTATCTGTTTTGTTCTTGGTGAGAATTAGTCATTTCCAAGGCATCTACGGTATGCGATGAATTAACTTCTTATACATCTAATAGTAGTGCTAGTTGTGCAACATCCTTAGGAAAACTGAGAAAACAGTCACTCAAACATGTTCTCTGTTTATTGTTCAGAGGAGAAACCCCAGCCAAGAAAGTCACTGGGATTTGGGTTTATTTTACTTAGTATTTCCCTAAATTTCCCAAGACACATTTTGGGGACTCACCAGATTAGTTATTCTCTCTGAACTCTGCTACCGTTTGGTAATTTCAACTGAAGTATTCAGGTAGGTGAGGGAGAATGCGTAATTTTCAACAGAAGAAAGAGTTTACTTTAGAAAAAATAAAATTACTTTTCAAATGCAGTATTTTATAAAAAACATGTCATTATTTTCTTAATTGGATCACCAATATTCCATGGAATTTACACTGAAAATGTTACAATACAATATCACTTTAATTTTCATTTTTTAAATCTCTTTCTTTAAAACTGGTTACATAAATTATGGTACACCATAGAATACAATGCTGTTTAGCCTTTAAAAAATGGGACAAATTCACAAGTATTGATATGGGACAATCTCTATGATGTACTGCTAAAAATATCAAATAGAGAACTTAAGTTTGGATTGCTGTATCTTGCAATCAAACAAATAAAACAGAAATTGGTAACTAGACATCATATGCCCTGGAAGCAGTTAGGGTGGAGGCTATCTTTTTACCATATGCTCTTTTTTGCTGTTTGATTATTATTATTATTTTACCACTTGCATCTATAACTTAATCCACAAAATACTAAAGATGAAATAAATCAAACAGAAAAAATAACAATTTTTTGTGTGCAACCCCTGAAGTTAAAACATAAAAATATAACTCATGTTTATTGAGTGGCTTTATAAAAAAACGAACCCAACTTTTCAGAGTAGTTGACCATTTATTTTGGAGTACAATCAAAATTCTAGATACAAATAGCACATATAGAAAGCTTTATGTTTACTAGTTTGAGTTTGTGCTGCCATTTTAATTTTTCTCTAGTCATAAAATAGAATAAATATGTGTGAGAGTTAAAGGAGAAAATGACCTTCAGTGTGGTTACACCATAGCAATCTAACAAGACTTAATCATTTCTTTTAAAATCACTCTTTATGCTACTTAAGCCTAGAAACAGTGTATTCATGGAAAAATAAGCAATTATTATAATGTAATAACACATGATATGAGTTATGAACTCAATGATGAATGCTAATGAGTAATTTAAAAAGTCCTTAACTTTTAATCACATAATTTTCCAGTTGGGACAACATGCTGTTACCTCAAGTAGAGTTAAGATGCCCCTCTGTAGCATACCTGATATTTACCATTAAGTTAGTTTAATTAAATTAACAACAAGCATATTTTTATTTCATGCCAAGGATAATTTCTGAATACTAAAACATGTGCATATTTGTCAAATTAACCCCTAAATTAATTTTAACCCCAAATAAAGGAAATAAGGTTTAGTCAGAGGTTTAGTTTTCCTTATAAACTCCAGTTAGGAAAAGACTTCCTAGATCACTACAGCTTTAGCTATCAAATTTAATTCTTTTTTTAAAATAAATGCTCCTCAGCATCATTAGAAATAGTAACAGAGTCATAAATATCCTGAATTATAACTGAAAAAAAAAAAATACACCTTTGCCACATTTCATACCATTACATTTTGTTTTTCTCTTCAAGAAAGGAAAAAGGTTTCTTACAAAGGTTTTTGTTATCGTAAAATAATCTTTCCATTTTCCATAACACTTAGAATTTCATGAGATAGGGAAGAAACAGGGACTGAGCCCCTAGGCAAGAAGCCCTGCAACACCTGCAACTTGCAACTTACTTACGAAAATTATGTGCTTGGCTAATGATGCACAAACCCCATCCTTGAATGTGTGATAAGCAACGAACAAACAATGTACTCCCTTCTGAGATGTTTTTCAGAGGAACCGGCCCTGGAGCATGCATAGACATCCTCAAGGTGACTGATGGATGACTTCCGCCTGATGCAAGTACCCAAGACAGAAATCAAACCGGCACCACAGGAGGGACAGCGCAGGCATGACACCTCATAATAAGTCCTGCCACCCAGTCCCAGGAGCCTTTGCTACAGGTTCCATCTTGGATTCCAGATGCTAGGGCAACCCAATTTAGTATACACCGCCATTCTGAGAAGTAACCGCCCCTTGAAAGAAACCTGCTAAATATTCATTACTCTATTATCCTCACCAAACCCGTATAAGCCCCAGCAAAATCTTTGTTCTGGGAAACAGAGGCTAGCGTTGCTTGGTCCCTCTTTGTTCCCTGCTGGCAAGCCTTCACTTTGCTTCTGCCGCTAATAAATCTTTGTTTGTGTGGAACCTCTCAGCCTCTTCGGATCATTCTTGGTCAGTAGAAGGCAAGAACATAGGCAGGGCTTGGTCCCGAGCTGGGAAGCCTTGCCCTGCAACACTACTTTACATCCTTCTCAATGCATGTTTGGAGTATAAGGACACCGGGACATAAAACATGATTCCTGCATTGCTTCTAAATATCTTACCATTATCTTTTTTTGGCAAAATTCTCTCCCCTTTCCTAGATCAAAATATTTTGTTATTCTGGAGGTGAAAAACTTTCTGCCAGCTTTGTTATGTTTTTTCTCCTACACCTGAGTGCCTAAACACTTGATCATAGAAATTGATAATATGATATATTTCTTATATTTATATGAACATGTGATAGTTTATTCTTATATCTGCTCCAAGTTTTTGTATTTTTTGTTTGTGCAAGTTTGATAGCCCTTTGTATGTTTATTCTTTTAATGAAAAATATTAGCATTCCTTTAGTACATGAATATATTGTCGCTGTGACTCAAATTACATAGGTTTTCTTGATTAATTTTTTAAATCATTTTTTCTATCTCTCAATGGTGAACACCATTTCATAAGATGATATTTTTTAAGTGAGGTATAATTTAAAACACACATTTCTTAAGCTGTATAATTTGATGTGCTTTGACAAGTGTATATACTTGTATTATCATCACCCAAATGAAGAGAAAAAACATTTTCACCAACCTTAAAAATTCCATTTCCCACTCCTTCAGCATTGATTCCCATCATTACATAGAACTTTTGCCTTTCAGTGTATATTTTTTCAAACATTTGTTTTAAAAAAAGTGAGAGGGACTTGGGTCAAATGTTCACTCCAGTTCTGTCTTCACAAATGTGAAATTGTTGTTTAAATTATTGTTTGGCCATAGAAGCATAAATTTGGAGCCAGCCTTAGTTATACTTTACATTTTCCCTCTTGATCTTATTTTATAGCTGTTGTTTCTTTGAAGTTTTTGGCGTGGGCTCTTTCGGACATAACTCTGTGAAGAGATGAACTGGATTCCAACTGAATTTTGGATTAAATATTAGGATTTTTCTAAAAATGACTCAAACTGGAATAAAATTATTTTATATTGTTTGAAAAGTTTCAAAAACTCATCACGGAAAATTCATAAGTGTCACATAGTTCTTTATCAATTTTCCTCTATAAAATTTCAGCAGATTAGTCAATACACATGCACACACAAAGGAAAATTGAATGTTTGGTTCCCATAAGTCCATTTTTTAGTGATGACACTATCTCTGGTTACAATGACCAAAATAGCTCAGTTATGGTCAGATTCTACTACTTTAACTCTTTGTAAATTCATTTCTTTCTCACTACTCTCAAATTTCTTTATTATAGCCGTTAAGGTCCTCCCAATCACCAAATCAAGAGCATTTTCTCCTCCTTTATTTTAATAATTTGTATTTGATGCTGTTAAAAACCCTTCTGATTGATGCCTCCTGAAAAAATCTTTTCATGGCTCTCATATTATTCTGTTAATTATTATCCTTCCTCTGTTAGTGTTATTTATCTTAGTTCTTCCCATTCTCTTACTTTCTTCCCACACAGAAAAAAAAAGTGCTTCCTGAAGATCTTCCTTGGATTTTTATCTTGACTTGCTTTTGAAGATCTCACTAGGATCATTGACTTTGGCTGTTATGTCTATATGGATATACCAAACCATTACTTCAAAAACTACCCACTCTCAAGCTCTATATTCATATCAGCACCTCCAGATGAACATCTCCCAGATAATCCTCCATATCAAACTTAACCTCTGTTTTTCTTCCTTTAAACATTCTTTTGACTTTGATATTTTCATTGTTGGGAACATATTTTTCTGGTTACCAAAGTTAAATCTTTGGAATCAAGTTTGTTCTTTTGTCATTCCTTATCCACATTTTTTTTTTTTTTTTAATCTCAAGCATGTCTTGTATCCCTGCTATTTACCAGGCACTGAGTGGGGGTCTACTCAAAAGCAGCAGATTGTTTGTTGTTTGTTTATGCTGAGCACAAGTGATAAGGGAGAATATGAATGTTCCCTGTCTTCAAAGACTCTTAGACTAGTGCAAGAGACTCATTAAAAATGATAATTACATAAGAGGAAAATGTGTTATGTGCTATGACTGAGGAAAAGTACCTATGGGAGGAGTTAAAATGAGCACCTATATAGGGTCCCTATGAGTCAGGATCAACTCAATGGCAATGGGTTTTTTGTATTTTTATACCACTGGAGGTGCCCTGGTGGCCCAGTGGTTAAGTGCTATAGTGGTCAACCAAAAGGTTGGCAGTTTGAATCCACTGGCCACTATTTGGAAACCCTGTGGGCCAGTTCTACTCTGTGTTATATGGTCACTGTGGATTGTAATTGACTCGATGGCAAAGGGTTTTTTTTTTTGTTTTTAATACCATTGGAAGGAAGTATAGAGTCTGAGAGGATGACCTCCTGAAATGAGTCTTTAAAAAGCTGTAGGAGTTCACAAACAAAGAAGGCAAAGAAAAGCATTATAGAAAAAGTGGACAGCATGCCCTCAAGCAATAAACCCTAAGAAATGGCTGCAAACTAGGGAAATCCAAGCAGTCCAGTTTGAGGGAGTATGTAATGTGTCAAGTAATTATGTTAGGGAGGTAAGCAGAGGTGTCTACTTTATGACAACCTCATAATACTAGTAACATTTATGAGCACTGGAGCTATGGAAAATTTTGAAACCACATTATATTTTTTAAAATAATCACTTCGTAGTTTTGGTAGTTTATCAGAGCATAGGCTAGGGGCAGAAGAAACAATAGGATATAATTTCAATAATCGTCAGCAATAAAGGCCTGCATGTTGACAGCAAAAATAAGTGCTTGAGAAGGGTGAATGAGAAAAACTACAATGACATTACCATTTACAAGAGAGACTTTCCAAATTTTAATATCACAACTAGAGAGAAAACCAGTGGTTATTGCAAGTGTCCCATTTCTTCTGATTCAGAAGAATCATCAGCTTCTGTGCTATCAATCACTGTCTCCCCTTACTGGTTTCTTCCTGAATATCACCCTTCTTCATGTTAACATTACATGTATGGATGTTTTATGTAGTTTATCTGATTGGTAATATGGAAAACCTGGTGGTGTAGAGGTTAAGTGCTACGGCTGCTAACCAAAGGGTCGGCAGTTGGAATCTGCCAGGCACTCCTTGGAAACTCTATGGGGCAGTTCTACTCTGTCCTATAGAGTCTCTATGAGTTGGAATTGACTCGACAGCAGTGGGTTTGTTTTTTTTGTTTGTTTAATTGGTAATATGATAGACCTTCCACCTAGAAATATATTAAGACTATACTACAGAATTGTCAAAGATAAAATTCACGGTTGGAACACTAAGCTCTCAGGATTTGAGGTAATTCTTATATCATTTTTATACCATGTGCTAGTTCCTTTATTTTGGCTGTCAATGCCAATGAACAAAAACGAATAACCATAACCAAAAAGGACAGATTGAATTATTGATGAGTTATGTTGTGGTTGTGTGTGGACTTGGAATTGTGTTCTCTGTAATTCACTGAAGAATAATTGCTAGCCATCAAATCCTTATATAAAATATATAGTGGAAAGAAAAACTTCCATTAGACATGTTGCAGCAGTAACAAACCAAATAAATCTGCAATCGGAGTATTATAATTCTGTAAAAACAAAAACACAAAATTTTTTACAAGCCATTTATTGTTATTAAAAATATTGAAAATTCCTCAGGAAATTCCTTGCCTGAGGATAAGAATTTCATAGTTTTAAAAACTCATAACTCTTTAACAATTAAGCTTAAATACTCATGAATTTGAAGAGTTAAATAAATTTTGGTACACCCATGTAATGGGATACTACGAAGCTCTTAAAAATAATATAGTATGCAATAATCTCAGAAGTATGAACACATTATCTTTCATATTCAAAACAAGAGGAAATTGAAAAGGAGCAAGGAAAGGAATGAAAGAAGTAGGGCACCTTCAGGACTTTGCATTGATGTGGATGACAAAATAAGAGAATAATTTAAGATGTCGCCTCAAATGATTGAGGAGTTTCAAGCATGGGGATTACTCTTTGGGTTTGTGGGGGAGGAGGTGATTAGTGACTGAAAATAATAAAATACTGCACTTATTGAGGCTTATGTAGTCTCTGGGTGGCACAAATGGGTAAGCACTCCACTACTAGCCTACAGGTTGGTGATTTGAATCCATCCAGAGGTGCCTCTGAAGACAGGCCTGGCGTTCTGCAACCTAAAGGTCACAGCCTTGAAACCCCTATGGAGCACAGTTCTCTGCACACATGTGGTTGCCATTAGTGAAAATCAACTCCATGGCAACTAACAACACCTTCACGGTTTAATTTGTGACAAGTGCTGTTCTAAAGGTTAACAAATATTAACTCATTAATTCATACCTTAACCTTTTTGAGGTAGGTCTTATGATCATCATCTTTTTTGGATGAATGGAAACGATAACACAATGAGAGATTAAGTTGTTTTTCAAGGTAATAAAATCATTCACTGGCAGAGCTGAACTTTGAAGATAGCAGCCTGCCTCCTGACCTGCAGATTTTGGGCTTCACCAGCTCCTGCAGCCCTGTGAACCAGCAGGTTGCCATCTGACACGCCAATTTTGGGTTTGTGAGTTCCTGCAGCCACCTGAGTCAAGAGAAGCCTCCAGCCTGAAGCCTGACCCATGGATTTGGGATTTGCCAGCCTCTACAACAGAGTAAGCCGTTTCCTTGAATTAAATCTCTCTATGCACATTTATATTTATCTACCACTCACCTGCAAGTTTGTCTTACTGTGGTGGCTTGGCTGTTTCTGTGATGCTGGAAGCCAGGCCACTGGTATTTCAAATACCTGCAGTGTCACCCTTGGTGACAGGTTTCAGCAGAGCTTCCAGACTAAGACAGACTAGGAAGAAAGACTTGGTGGTCTGTTTCTGAAAAAAAATCAACCAGTCAAAACCTTATGAATAGTATTGAATTATGGTGTTGGTGGAGAATGTTGAATATACCATGGACTGCCAGAAGATAGAACAAATCTGTCTCAGAAGAAGCATGGCCAGAATACTCCTTAGAAGCGAGAATGGTGAAACTTCGTCTCACATACTTTGAACATTTTATTAGAAGGGCCAATCCCTGGAGAAGGACATCGTGCTGGTAAAGAAGAGGGTCAGAGAAAAAGAAGAAAACCTTCAACGAGTTGGATTGACACAACGGCTGCAACAATGGGCTCAAGCAAATCAATGATTATGAGGATGGCGTAGGACCAGGTAGTGTTTCGTCCTGTGGAACATAGAGTTGCTATGAGTAGGAACCGACTCGACAGAACCTAACAACATATATATTTATATTTGTATGTTTTACTGGTTTTGTTCCTCTAGAGAATCCAGCCTAAGACAGTCCCTGTGAGTCAGAATCAAGTGGATGGAAACTGGTTTGGTTTTTGGTTTTTCTTTGTGTTGTATCATCTTAAGGATTTTTGGAAAATGCATAATGTCATCTATCTACCATTAAAGTATCATACAGAATCATTCCGTTTCCCCAAAAATTTTCTGTGTTCCACTTATTCATGACCCCCTCCCCCCCAAGCTCCTGGAAACTACTGATCTTTTCGCTGTCTCTACAGTTTTGTCTTTTCCAGAATGTCATATAATTGGAACCCCACAGTATGTGGCTTTTTCAGACTTGTCCCTTTCACTTAACATTGTGAATTTAAGGTTTCTCTGTGTCTTTTTGTGGCTTGATAATGTATTCCTTTTTATTGCTGAATAATACTGCATTGTACAGACGTACCACAATTTATCCATTCACCTACTGAAGGACATCTAGAGTGCTTCCAATTTGTGACAATTATGAATAAAGCTATTATTGTGCTTTTATCCAAACAGCATGTACCTTCTAAGTTTGTTTGTTTGTTTGTTTGTTTTTTTGGCCAACCATGCCTGCTCCCCATGAGGTATTTTCATAGTTATGTTTATATTGTTGTAAATATATTGTATTAAGTTATTGCTCGGATTATATTTTACATTAACTAGGTTCTTCTCCTGTTTGTAACGTAATGGCTACTGAATATATAAATGAATAAATGAAAGAATAACCATCATGGAGGATAGGAATAATAAAAAAAAAATAGCTACCATAAATATCTTGGGAATCTAGTCAGGAGAAAGTGTTAACTTTAAGAATTTGGTACTTGCTGTTTCCTTTCTTTTATCATTTTTCACTGACTGAGACAAAGCTTGCATTGGGCCTTATGATAATGTTTTAAGTAAATTGACATTTTCCCTTAAGCCTGTTTAATATTTGTATACTAAGTTGACAGGCTTCAAAATAGAATTAAGCAGGCAATTTAACCAATGACTAGACTGAGTCCTTGTAATAACCTTCTCAGGTGTGATCTCACTTCTGTTACAAACCAAAAAAACGAAACCCAGTGCTGTGAAGTCAACTCCAACTTATAGTGACGCTATAGGACAGCGTAGAACCACACCATAGGGTTTCCAAGGAGTGTCTGGTGGATTTGAAGTGCCAGCACTTTGGTTAGCAGCTGTAGCACTTAACCACTACACCACCAGGGTTTCCCACTTCTGTTATATCAGTGGTTTATTGTCTAACTTCAGAGTATTTCTGGACACTGTATTTTGTAACTGCTGTGGTTTTTTTTTGTAGTGTTAGTATCCTGTCAGGCGTTGGAATAGATGAAATAAACGAATGTCAACTATGTATCTTGCTCTACTAAAATTAATTTATTCAAAAATAGGAGCAAAATTGTATCATATCATCATGTTATCGAAATACCCCTCTTTTACTATGGCAAAGAAAAATCAATCATCTGGGTAATAGCCTTCTTACAATACAACTTATAAAGTGACTCTTTTAAAAATAACAATTTTTATTTGAAGGCTTTTTCGAAAGAAATAGAAGTTGTTTCAGGTTATATTAAACCTCTTATTGCTCAATATGGAATAAGAGCTAATAAAGGGTAGAAAACTAAAATTAGTGCCTGTTAAATTTGTCAATTTATTAGTATCACCATTTTCCCTAAGTACAAAAGGTTGGAGACATTTTAAAACCATGTGAAACCTGGATAAACTCAAAGTCTCTTGTAAAAAATCAGATTAGTGTTATTAAATTCTGTGATAATTATTAAGAACATATATAACCATCTAGTATAGGGTCGCTATGAGTCAGAATCGACTCGACCGCACTGGGTTTACTGGGTCAGTATAAACCTAACCTCAATAGATAGATACAGGGCATTTAGAAACATGAACATTTATTTGTATTGTGTACTAAAATTAGGCTGTTTTTTTTTAATAAAATTAGGTTTAAAGTGTGCTCAAAAGCATAACTAAAACATATTGTCCTTCCCAGTGCTTGTGTTGCAGATTTGTCCACAATGTCCATATATCCCATGTCTGTATTCAGGACTTTGATCTTATTATTATCACTGTCAGAATATTAGTTGAGAAATTTCTCTGTTATACCCATAGGAACCATTAGAAAGTTTCCTGAAATAAGAATATAATCACATTTCTTTTAAAAATGACAGCACTTATCTTGTCTTTATAAAATATTCAGCTTTACCAAGATTTAACTAGACTTGGCTTTCTTCTCTCCTTTATCATGACAGATTTTTTAGGTCAGCCAGGCTCATATCAACTGACAACAAAAAATTACTTAACCCTACAGTAGTAATTTTGGCTTTATGCATCCAGTAGTGTTAGGGCCCCAAATTCTGTCACCTGCATGAATGTACCGGCATGAGGCATTGATTCTATGAATGTTATATCAGTGGGAAGAATGCCTAGGATTCTACCCCTAGGTATTTATCAAAGGTAAAAACAAGGACATGTTCATACAAAGACATGCACACAGAACAGCTTTATATGTAATAGCTCAAAACTGGAAACAAAGCAAATATTCATAGAGAAGTAAATGAGTAAGCAAATTGTGATATATTCATACAATGAAATGTAATACTATTCAGCAATAAATTTAATGTATCATTGATGCACCTAACAACATGGATGACTCTTAAAATCTCAATAATATCAGTGGCAAAAGCTACTAAGATTATACACTGAGTTATTCCATTTATATGAAACTATAATAGTTAAGATATATTAGATCTATTTAAATTAACAGAAAAGGGTGAATTGTTTCCTGGTTTCTGAATGTGAGGAACGAAGTACAAGAGAACCTTTTAGGGTGATGGAAATGTTTTCTATCTTGAATGTGTTGGTGGTTACATGCAGGCACAAATTTGTCAAAACTCATTGAAATACATACTTTAAATAGGTGTATTTTATGTGTTTAAGTTAGACCTCAATAAATTATTTTAAAACATAATACCTAAAAGCAGAAAATAATAGATTCAAAGCATTTATAAATGACACAAATATTCAAAAATCCTCCCTATGACCAGTTGTCAACATTTTATAATCATCAGCCTCAACTTCATCATCATCGTTATAGTATACCTTTGGAATAATACATGCTTTCCTTTGTATTTAGTTTTGTATTCAAATGAGTGTTTGAATTCCGAATTTTGATAGTTTCACTGATTTTTTAAACATATATTTCTCAACCACAAGTTATTCATTTAATTGTTTTTTGGCTTGTTCTAATTAATTTTCCAGTATTTACTTTTTAATAAAAATAATGATAACAGTAATAATAATAACCATAATTAGCATTTATTGTCATTCATCAATATTTTCACTTTACATTTTTTTCCTAAAGCACAAATCTCAAAACTTTAGAATGGCTGAAATTATTTGGTCTGACTGCTTACTAACAATGCTTTGCTATAACATATAATAAATTTTACGAAAGACTGTGTTAAAATAAAAATGAGGAATCAGCATGGAAACACAGCCATATATTTTTATAGCTGGAGATATATTGAATCTCGCATATTAAAAAATCCTCTTGTTCACAATAGCCAGCAGCAGCAGCAGTGAGACTGTGTCATTTGAACATACATCAGTCATTGCCACTGTTTTTTAAGAGCTTTATTGCGATGTGATTCATATTCCAACACAGATTGAGTTCTAACCCCTTCCCAAAGTTATGTTGAAGATGTAACCCATGTACCTGTGACTGTAACCTTGTTTGGGATTTTCTTTTGTTATGTTAAATAGGCTATACCAGAGTAGGGTGAATCTCAAAGCTAATAAATTCTGAGAGGTATCTTACAGAAAGAGCAGAATAAACACAGAGACACACAAGGGGTGATAGATGCCATGTGAGGAGTCATTTACAAGCAAAAGAGCACCGAGGATTGTCAGCAGACACTAGAAACTAGCACAGAGGCTCATAGAAGGAATCAGCACAGTTGAGCCTTAATTTGGACATTTAGCCTCCAGAATTATGAGATAATAAATGTCTGTTCTCTAAAGCCACCTCTTGTGGTACTTTTTGTTATTAAAGCACTAGGAACCTAAGGCTTATACCATGTAATCCACCCATTTTGACCCTTTAGCGGGTGAATTTTTAAAATTTTTTTGGTGATGTCGTGTTTTCTTCACCAATGGAATGGATGCTGAATCATTGCTTGTTGGTAGTTTTTTATTATTTAAAAATGGGGTGCCAATTACAAGCAAGCCACATTGGCACTATGTTCCATGAAGTACAGGCAAATATTATATACATCACTACCATGGCCCAGGAAGTACGTCACACTTCCTGATTACACTTGAGCCATAAACTATCCTACTCAATTTTCTAAAAATACACTCAGAATACTAAACATTGCACTTGCTGCACATAGTTATTATCAGTTTGATTTAGAGTGGACCACATTGGTATCATGTTCCATAAAGCACATCAAACAAGTGGTACCTATCAGTACCATGGCACAGGAAGTGCATCAAAATGTGTTTTCAACCCCAAAATAACTCACTTACTCAAAGACTTCCAAAGGCTGGCAACTGTACCTTCCCAATAACACAAAGGAAATAGTAGACATACTTGCAAGCATTGTCTTGTACAAAAGCCAAAAGGCACAAAAGTATCCTCTGGGAAACATCTCTCACACAAATCGCTCTCAAAACTAAAATGTGGTGCAAACTAACTTCCTTGTTTTTTAGGCAATTGCACAAGCGTATGCCACGACGCTAGAACATACTAAAGTGGTTTGAATGAATGCCAATACACTTCCAGGGGTGGAAAATGCGAGTGGTAGGTTTATCTATCTATTGGTGTTGTCTTCTTTTTCTCCCAGACTTCTTAATATGGGAGTTCCTGAGTGCTCAGTTTTTATCACTCTTTTTCTCAACTGACACTCATACTCTTGGCAATTTCATCAAGATTCCTGATGATGTTGTTGCTGGGTGAAGTTGAGTCAATTCTAATTCATAGCAACCCTATGTACAACAGAATGAAACATCACCTGGTCCTGCACCACCCTATCATTGCTATGTTTGTTGCAGCCCATTGTTGCAGCCACTGTGTCAATCCATCTCCTTGAGGTGCTTCCTCTTTTTTGCTTACGCTCTGTTTCACCAAGCATGATGTCCTTTTAGAGGGACTGATATTCCTGATAACATGTCAAAGTATCTGAGACATAGTCTCGTCATCCTTGCTTCTAAGGAGCACTCTCGTTGTACTTCTTCCAAGACAGATTTGTTTGTTCTTTTGGCGATCCATTGTATATTCAATATCTTCTGCCAACACCACAATTCAAAGGCATCAATTCTTCGGTCTTCCTTATTCATCGTACAGCTTTCACATGCATATGAGGCAATTGAAAACACTATGGCTTTGGTCAGGTGCACCTTATTCTTCAAGATGACATTTTTGTCTTTCAATACTTTAAATTTTGCCCATAGGATCTTTCACTATTGCAAGTCGAGGTTAGAATTTTTTCTTCAGTTCTTTCAACTTGAGAAAGGCTGAGAGAATTTTTCTGTCTTGATTTTCTAACTCCAGACCTTTGCACATTTCTTTGTAATACTTTGTCTTCTCAAGCCACTCTTTGAAATCTTCTATTCAGCTCATTTACTTCATCATCTCTTCCATTTTTTTTAGGTACTCTACATTCAAGAACAAGTTTCAGAGTCTCTTTTGACAACCCTTTTGGTCTTTTCTTTCTTTCCTGTCTTTTTAATGACTTTTTGTTTTCTTTATGTGTGATGTCCTTGATGTCATCCACAGCTCATCTGATCATTGCGTCAAGTCTATCCTTGAAATGGTCTCTAAATTCAGGTGGGGTATGCTCAAAGTCGTACTTTGGCTTTCGTGAACTTGTTTTAATTTTCTTCAGCTTCAGCTTAAACTTGCAAATGAGCAGTTGATGGTCTGTTCTGCAATTGGCCCCTGGCCTTGCTCTGGCTGATGATATTGAGTTTCTACATCATTTCTTTCAACAGAGTAGTTGATTTGAAGTCCACATGTACAGCCGCCATTTATATTGTTGAAAAAAGGTATTTGCAATGAATAAACTGTTGGTTTTGTGATATTCTATCATGAGATCTCTGGTGTTGTTTCTATCACCAAGTCCATATTTTTCAACCTCTGATTCTTCTTTGTTTCCAACTTTTGCATAAAATTACCAGTAATTATCGATGCATCTTGATTGCATGGTTGATGAATTTCAGATTGCAGAAGTTTGTAAAAATGTTCAATTTCTTCATCTTTGGCATCAGTGATTGGTGTGTAAACTTGAATAATAGTCACATTAACTGGTCTTCCTTATAGGCATATGGATATTATCCTGTCACCGACAGTGTTGCAGTTCAGAAACAATAGTGAAATATTCTTTTTGACAATGAATGTAACATATTCTTCTTCAGTTTGTCATTCTCAGCATAGTAGACCATATGATTGTCTGATTCAAAGTGGCCAATAGCAGTCCATTTCAGCTCACTAATTCCTAAAATATTGATCTAAATGTATTCTATTTCATTTTTGATGACTTGCAATTGTCCTATATTCATACTTTGTACATTCCATGTTTCAATTATTAATGGATGTTTGCTGCTGTTTTCCTCTCATTTTGAGTTGTGACTCAAAAAGAAGTAGAAATTCAAGAAGTACATTTATAGAATACAGGTTTTAAAGTTCCTGACCCAAAACAGCTTGGAGCATGTTAGTCTGATTTCACTGCATTACAAAATAACAAAGCTGGAAAGGATATTCAAGATGGCTGATTTAACCCCTTTAACTTTGTGACCTGACTTCTAATATCCAGAGGTTCAGAGACTTATTCAAGATCACACTATGCAAGGTGGGGCCAGAACCCAGATCCTTTGATTCTTAATTGAATGCAGTTTATCCTGATAGTAAATTATAAATGATAACATTTCCACTCTTGCTTTACTTGTTTAGAATATTTCCAGGGATTGCTTCCTAATCCAGTTTACAAGTGACAAAGAAAACCTGTCACACTGCTGTGTAGTCTTACCTTATATTTTAAATGCTTACCTAAATGCATGCATGTTTTCTACATCTTTTTAAAACTACATTTTATGAAAAAGTAAATAAGAATAATTAGATTTGTAATTTAATGTTAATTATAATTTTAAGATAAAAAATATAACTTACAAATTTATTTTTATAGCATGTCTCAAGTTCAGACTTTATATCTGACACTTTAATTAATATCTCCACTTGAATGTATAATGAATATGTAAAGTTGCATGTCCAAACTGAATTTCTGCTCTACCACAAACTTGGATTACGCACAGTCTTCCACTTCACAGGTTTTAGGAATTCCATGATTGTAGGTGTTTATACAAAAAACATGTGAGTTCTCCTTGACTCCTTTCTTTGCCTCAAATTCCACATGAGCAAATATATTGACCTTACTTTGTAAATGGTATTCAAAATCTGACCTCTTATTCTTACCTCCACAGCTACCAATCTAGTCAGATTTTCATCTTTTCTAACCTGGATTATTGCTATATTCTCCTAAAAGTTATCCTGGCTGGGTCTTATCCTTGGCCCGTTATAATCTATTCTTAATCCAGGACCCAGAGTGATGAGTTAAGAGGAGCTTCAACTGAATGGGAAGATCTAATAAGCCTCATGCAGATCACAAGACACCAAACTTTCAGCCTGCTGCCATTATTGAGTGAGGCTCTTGGGGATTTTGGAAGACGATGGTGCTATTTCCATGTGGGAGAAATGGAGATAATTGTGGTCACAGAGAGGAGACCAGGCCAGAATAAATTGCAAACTATGGTCATAAATATTGCTAAATATACTTGCCCCTTTGCAGTCAGACTTTCCCACTTCTCCCATTAGGAGGTAGAGTTTATTTTCCCACTTCTTGAATTTGGGTAATCTTATGACTTTTTTTTATGACTTTTATGACTTAGAACAATAGATATTGTAAAAGTAATGTTAAGTGATTTCCATGGTTAAGCCATAAGAGACCTTGCAACTTCCTTTCTTGCTCTTTTGAGATACTGCTCTTAGACTCCTGTATAAGAAGTCCAGTTTCACCCACTGGGGGTTAGGAAGCCACAAGAAGACAGTCAGCATCTACGGCCAGTGTTGTGCCATCTTGGACCTTCCAGCCACCCCTCTGTCTGAATGCAGCTGCATAAATGAGTCCAGTAAAACCAGCAGAGAAACTGCCTAAGCAAAAAAGGGAATGCTTGGAAAATAGTAAATTATTTTTGCTTTAAACCAGTAAGTTTGGAGGCAGTTTATAATGTAATGAAGATCAGCTAAAACACCTGGCTGTTCTAGTTAAAATTCTAATTGCTGCTTATTCTGATCTATTTTTCCATAGACTAGTGACCTTAAAAAATTATATAATTTAATTATTACTATTAATTATCATTGTTTATTGTTTGTTGCATCAATAAAATTGCCAACACTCCCATGGAATAGTGTTACCCAACCCGTGTTAGGACATTTAATATTTCCGGAAAAAATATTAAAATGAGATGCTTTATCACCTGTATATTTGTGTCACACCACAAGCAGGAAGTATATAGTTCTCAGAAGTTTTTTACTTATCTGGTTATTTCACAACTTTTTTCCTTTGTAATTTTATAACCATAAAATAAGGTGGAGGAGGCAGAGCCAACACGGCACTATAGACAGAAGCACCATGCTGTCCCTCTGCAGCAAAGAACTGAAAACTATACAGATATCAATACTGGAACTGTAAGCATCAAATGAAGGGATAAAAAACTTGATCAAGCACCAAATATAATAAGAAACTGACAAAGAAAGGAGAACTAGGAAAGCTACAGAGGGGAGGTCCCCTACCAGCTAACTTGGCACAGACTTGCCATCTTGGGCTACAGCCACCAAGAGCCATTGACAAGTAGTATGGGAAGGCAACTTCACAAAGCTCCCAACAGTGTACCTGGTAATCAGGGATACATGCTTTCCCACCCCCTACCCTTCTTCCTTGTGTGAGGACTCTGCTGCTTTCAAGAGGCCGTGGCCACTCAGCCAGAGAGACACCAGCTCACTGCCATGCAGGTCTGCTAGACCACAATGGCTGGTTCCCCCAGCACCATTTTTTAGTTTTTTTTTTGTTTGTTTGTTTCTTCTCTCTTGCTCCCTTCCTTCCTTTACTTTGTCCTGCCCAGCCACCCATGCACCATCCTTTCCCATTCTTGATGGGCTGTGATGTACTACTAGGTTGGTGAGCCAATGGCACGGCCTCTCTGGCTCCCTAGGCAGGCTCCCTCAGTGCCATTTTTTGTTTGTTTGTTTCTTCTCTCTCTGCCTTCCTTCCTTTCCTTTCTCCTGCCCAGCTAGCCCCATGCATCACCACCACTCCTTGACAGGTCACACCACACTGCTTGGCTAGAGAGCCACTGGCACACAGCCTCCCCAGGTCCATACCTGGGGCAGGTGGGCAGGACACAGGAAAGGAAGGAAGGTATAGAGAAAAGCGAAACAAACAAAAAATATGGCGCTGAAGGAACCAGCCTGTGGTGCCATCATGGACCCAGGGAGGTTGTGCACCAGGGGCTCTCTTGCCAAGCAGCACAGCACAGCCTGTCGAGATGGGGGAAGGGATGGCACATGGGGCAGGCTAGGCAGGAAAAAGGAAAGGAAGGAAGGAAGGCATAGAGAGAGAAGAAACAGAAAAAAACAAAACAAAACAAAATAATAACAATAATTGGCACTGAAGGAGCCAGCCAGCGTGGGTGGCATGGAACTGGGGAAGCCATGCTGGTGACTCTCTAGGCAAGTGTCCTGTGCTGCCCTATCCCTTCTTAATGGGCCATGTTACACTGCTTGGCTAGTGAGCCACTGGCCATGGCCTCCCTGGGTCCATGCTGCACCCATTGGTCAGCTCCCTCAGCATCAAATATTTTTGTTTGTTTATTTTTTGTCTCCTTGTCCCTTCCTTCCTTTCATGTGTTCTGGCCACCTAGCCCCATGTGAAGTACTCATCCCTTCTGTAAGGGTTGTGCCATCTGCTCAGCTAGAGAGCCACCGGCACACAGCCTCCCCAGGCCTGCACTGCCCCCACTGTCTGGCTCCTGCAGCTCCACATTTTTATTTTTCATTTATTTGCTGTGTTTTATTATTATTGTTATTATTATGTTTCTTTTCTTTCTCTCCCTTTCATCCTATCTTTTCTCCTGCCTACCTAGCCCTGGGTCCACACTACCCCTACAGGCTGGCTTCTTCAGTGCCATGTTTTTTGTTTGTTTGTTTCTTCTTTCTCTCTATGCCTTCCTTTCCTTTCTTCCACCTGCCTACTCTGTGTGCTACCCCTACCCCTTATTGACTGGCCATGTTGCAGCACTCAGCTAGGGAACCACTGGTCTCAACCTACCTGGGTCTGTGCCACCATCACCAACTGGCTCACAGAATGCCACTTTTTTTGTTATTGTTTCTTCTCTCTCTCTCCCTTCCTTCTATTCTTTTCTTCTACCCACCTAACCCCATGCACTCCTCCTTGCGTCACTTGGCTAGAGAGTCACTGAGACACAGCCTCCCAGGTCTGTATTGCCCCCACAGGCCAGCTCCTTCAGCACTATATTTTTTTTAAAATTTTCCTTATCTTTTCAAAAGATAAACAATAGGATTTCAGAAGTGGACAGTGCAATAGAAGGTTTTAGGAGCATATTTGAAGCAATGAAAAACAGGAGCAGTGAAACTGAAGACAAATCCTTGGATACCACTTTGAGAAAAAATCAGAAAAAAGAATAAAGAAAATTGAAGAAAACCTGAGAACAGTATGGAATACAATCAAGAGCAAAAATTTGCATGTGATTGGAGTTCCAGAACAGGGGAAGAAAATGGAAAACACAGAAAGGATGATAGAATATTTGCTGATGCAAAACTTCCCTAATGTCATGAAAGATGGGAAGCTGATGATCCAAGAAACTGAGTGAACCTTATGCAGGACAGAGTCCAAAAGCAAGTCATCAAGACATATTATAATCACATTTGACAAAACCAAAGACGAAGAAAGACTCCTAAGACCACCATGAAAAAAACTAAAATTACATACAAAGGGGAAACCATAAGACCAAGCTCTGGTTACTCAGCAGAAACCATGAAGGCGAGAAGGCAATGGGATGATATATATAAAACCTTGAAAGAAAAAAAAAGATCACCAACCAAGATAATATATATTGCAAAACTCTTGATCAAATATGATGACAAATTTAAGACATTTCAGATAAACAGAAATTTAGGGGCTATAAAAACCAGACTAAACTTATGGGAATTATTAAACAGATCCCTTTTGTTAGAGAACCAACAATATCAGAAAACAACCTGAATCTAGGACACAGGACAGCATCAGCCAGATATCAACCTAGGTAATGAACTCTCAAGGATAAAATAAGAACAAAATTATTTACAACAGGGAACCAGAGATGTCAATCTGTAAATGAATACATCAGAACTAAAAGAGAGAATAAATGGTGCAGATATAGAACTTTCAAACGGACAGGAATTCACTATGAAATTAAGTAATACAAGACTGGTATAAACTTAGGAAGACAGGGGTAAATTTTAAGGTAACCACAAAGAAAGTTAACAAATCTACTCATCAAAATAAAGTAAAAAACATAAAATCTCAGTAAACACAAAATCTACGAAAACAAAAGAAATGAAAAAAATTCACAAACAAAAGGAATTCAGCACAGGATAGTAAGAGGAACAAAGAAAATGCCAACAGTGCAAAAATCAGCACTACAAAAGGACAGTAATAAACTCACACCTATCAATAATCACACTGAACATAAATGACTTAAATGTACCCAAAAAGAGGCAGAAAGTGACAGAATGGATTAAAAAAAAAGTGCCCATCAATACGCTGTCTACAAGAGACACACTTTAGAAACAAAGACATAAATACATTAAAAATCAAAAGATGGAAAAATATATATTAGGCAACCAGCAACCAAAAAAAAGCAGGAATAACAAGACTAATCTCAGATAAAATAGACTTAAAAAAAATTCCACCATAAAGACAAGAAAGGACATTATATAACAATTAAAGGGGCAATCCACCATTAGGACATAACCATAATAAATATCTATGCACCCAATGGCAGTGTTCCAAAATACATAAAGTTAACTCTAACCACACTGAAAAGAGAAATTGACACTTCCACAATTGCAGTAGGAGACTTCAACACACCACTCTCAGTATAGAACATCTGGAAAGAAACTCAACAAAGATACAGAAGATCTAAAGAGCAAAATCAACCAACTTGACCTCAGAAACTTATAGAACACTCCATCCAATAGCAGCAAAGTATACACTCTTTTCCAACACACATGGGTATTCTACAAAATAGACCACATTTTAGGCCATAAAGTAACCCTCAAAAAAATTCAAAACACTGAGGTAATACAAAGTATCTTCTCTGATCAAAATGTCATAAAAGTAGAAATTAATAACAGTAAGAGCAAGGGGAAAAAAATCAGATACATGGAAACTGAATAATGCCATGCTTAAAAACCACTGGGTAATAGAAAAAAATCAAAGATGGAATAAAAAAAATTCCTAGAATCACGAATGAAAACGCATGTCATGGATTTAATTATTTCCCTCCCCAAAATGTGTGTATTAACTTCATTAGGCCATGATTCCAAGTATTTTGTGGTTGGCCTCCATTTTGTGATTGTAATTTTTTTTTTTTAATAATTTTTATTCAGCTTTAAGTGAACGTTTACAAATCAAGTCAGTCTGTCACGTATAAGCTTACTCCATACTCCCACTTACTCTCCCCCTAATGAGTCAGCCCTTCCGGTCTCTCCTTTAGTGACAATTTTGCCAGTTTCTAACCCTCTCTACCCTCCTATCTCCCCTCCAGACAGGAGATGCCAACACAGTCTCAAGTGTCCACCTGAAACAAGTAGCTCACTCTTCGTCAGCATCTCTCTCCTACCCATTGTCCAGTCCCTTCCATGTATGATGAGTTGTCTTTGGGAGTGGTTCTTGTCCTGTGCCAACAGAAGGTTTGGGGACCATGACCACCAGGATTCCTCTAGTCTCACTCAGACCATTAAGTCTGGTCTTTTTATGAGAATTTGGGGTCTGCATCCCACTGATCTCCTGCTCCCTCAGAGGTTCTCTGTTGTGCTCCCTGTCAGGGCAGTCATCGGTTGTGGCCGGGCACCATCTGGTTCTTCTGGTCTCAGGATGATGTAAGTCTCTGGTTCATGTGGCCCTTTCTGTCTCTTGGGCTCATAGTTATCGTGTGACCTTGGTGTTCTTCACTCTCCTTTGATCCAGGTGGGTTGAGACCAATTGATGCATCTTAGATGGCCGCTTGTTAGCATTTAAGACCCCAGACGCCACATTTCGAAGTGGGATGCAGAATGTTTTCATAATAGAATTATTTTGCCAATTGACTTAGAAGTCCCCTTAAGCCATAGTCCCCAAACCCCCGCCCTTGCTCTGCTGACCTTTGAAGCATTCAGTTTATCCCGGAAACTTCTTTGCTTTTGGTCCAGTCCAGTTGAGCTGACCTTCCGTGTGTTGAGTATTGTCCTTCCCTTCACCTAAAGTAGTTCTTATCTACTAACTAATCAGTAAATAACCCTCTCCCACCCTCCCTCCCTCCCCCGCCCCATAACCACAAAAGTATGTGTTCTTCTCAGTTTATACTATTTCTCAAGATCTTATAATAGTGGTCTTATACAATATTTGTCCTTTTGCCTCTGACTAATTTCACTCAGCGTAATGCCTTCCAGGTTCCTCCATGTTATGAAATGTTTCACAGATTCGTCACTGTTCCTTATCAATGCATAGTATTCCATTGTGTGAATATACCACAATTTATTCACCCATTCATCCGTTGATGGACACCTTGGTTGCTTGAGCTTTTTGCTATTGTAAACAGAGCTGCAATACATATGGGTGTACATATATCTGTTTGTGTGAAGGCTCTTATTTCTCTAGGGTATATTCTGAGGAGTGGGATTTCTGGGTTGTATAGTAGTTCTATTTATAACTTTTTAAGAAAATGCCAGATAGATTTCCAAAGTGGTTGAACCATTTTACATTCCCACCAGCAGTGTATAAGAGTTCCAATCTCTCCGCAGCCTCTCCAACATTTGTTATTTTGTGTTTTTTGGATTAATGTCAGCCTTGTTGGAGTGAGATGGAATCTCATCGTAGTTTTAATTTGCATTTCTCTAATGGCTAATGATCGAGAGCATTTTCTCATATATCTGTTAGCTGCCTGAATATCTTCTTTAGTGAAGTGTGTGTTCATATCCTTTGCCCACTTCTTGAATGGGTTGTTTGTCTTTTTGTGGTTGAGTTTTAACAGAATCATATAGATTTTAGAGATCAGGCGCTTGTCAGAGATGTCTTGTGATTGTGATTTTATGTTAAATAGGATTAGGGTGGGATTGTAATACCTGTACCAGGTCACATCCCTGATCCAATATAAAGGGAGTTTCTTTGGGGTATGGCCTGCACCACCTTCTATCTCTCAAGAGATAAAAGGAAAGGGAAGCTAGCAGACAGTGGGGACCTTGTGCCCCCAAGAAAGCAGTACCAGAGTAGTGCAAACCCTTTGGACAGAGGTTCCCTGGATAGAGAAACTACTAGTACGAGGGAAGATTTATGAGAAAGCCAACAGAGAGAGAAAGCCTTCCCCTGGAGCTCACACCCTGAATTTGGACTTTTAGCCTACTCTACTTTGAAGAAATAAATTTTTCTTCGTTAAAGCCATCCACTTATGGTATTTCTGTTACAGCAGCACTAGTTGACCGAGGCGACACATCATACCAAAATCTGTAGTACACAGCAAAGGCAATGCTCAGAGGTCAATTTATAGCAACAGATGCATACCTCAAAAAAGAAGAAAGGGACAAAATCAAAATGTTAGATACACACTTCAAACAAATAAAAAGAGAACAGCAAAAGAAGCCACCTGAAGAAAGAAAATAATAAAGATCAGAGCAGAAATGAATGAAAGAGAGAATAGAAAAATAATAGAAGGAATTAACAAAACCAAAAGCTGGTTCTTTGAAAGGATTAACAAAACTGACAAACCATTGGCCAAACTGACAAAAGAAAAATAGGAAAGGGAGCAAATAACCCAAATAAGAAACGAAATGGGGACATTACAATAGACCCAAATAAAATAAAAAGGATAATAACAGAGTACTATGAAAAACTATACTCCAACAAATTTGAAAATCTAGAGGGAATGCATAAATTTCTAGAAACACATTACCTACCTAAACTAACACAAACTGAGAGAGAAAATGTGAACAGACCCATAACAAGAGAAGAGTTTGAAAGGGTGATAAAAACACTCTCAACAACAACAAGAAAGCCCCAATTCTACCAAACATTCAGAAATGAGCTCACACCAGTACTACTCAAACTATTTCAGAACACAGAAAAGGAATAGATACTTCTAAATTCATTCTATGAAGCCAGCATAGCCCTGATACAAAAACCAGGCAAAGACAAAACAAGAAAGAAAGAAAATTATAGACCAATACCTATCATGATTATAGATAAAAAAAATTCTAGGCAATTGGATTCAGAACCATACAAAATAATAATAATAATACTCCACGATCAAGTGGGATTCATACTAGGTATACAAGGATGGTTCAACATTAGAAAATCAGTGTAATCCATCACATAAATAAACAGAAGAAAAGAATCACATGAGAATACCAATCGATGCAGAAAGGCATTCTATAAAGTCCAACACCCATTCATGATAAAAACTGTGAATAAAATGGGTTTAAAAGGGAAATTCTTCAACATAATAAAGGATATCTATACAAAACCAACAGCCAACAGCATTCTCGATAGAGAGAGGCTGAAAACATTTCCCCAGAGAACAGGAACAAAACAAGGATTCCCTTTACCACCACTCATATTTAACATTATGCTGGAAGTCCTAGCTACAGCAATAAGGGAAGAAAAAGAAATTGAGGGAATCCAAACTGGTAAGGAAGTAAAACTATCCCTATTTGTGAATGATATGATATTATCTGTATAGAACCCAAAGGACTCTACAAGAAGACTACTGGAACTAATAGAAAGATTCAGCAGAGTACCAGGTAAAAGATAAACATGCAAAAATAAGTTGGATTCCTATATATCAACAAAGAGAACTACAAAAAGAAATCAGGAAACTAATACCATTTACAATAGCCTGTAAAAAAAAAAAAAAAAAACTTTGAAATAATATATAAAATATAATGTAAAAGACGTATACGAAAAAATCTATAAAACACTACTGCAAGAAATCAAAAGTGACCTACATAAATGGAAAAACATACCATGCTCATGAATAGGTAGACTGAATATTGTGAAAATATCAATTCAACCCAAAGCAAACTAGAAAACCATGTAACCCTGATCCAAATACCAACAGCATTTTTTAACAACATGGAAAAACTAATCATTAAATTTATATGGAAAGAAAGAGGCCAAGGATAAGTAAAGCACTATGTGATGGTTAAGATTGTGTGTCAACTTGGCTGGCCCGTGATTCTCAGTGTTTTGGCAGTTGTATAACATTGTGATCACTTTCCTGTTGGAATTTGATATATGATCATCCCCATGATGGAATCTGCTGAGTGGTACCAATGGGGGAGGGGCCTGTGGCAGCTCACCGGCCCCTCAGCCTTCATCTCTCTGCCTTCTGACACCTACTTCCTCCCTGCTCACCTTGCAAAGGCTCTTGGCTTGTTCTGGACCCAGCAACTGTCTCTTATCTAACCTATGGCTCTTGGGACTTGAGTTTGTCCATCTTGGGATTCACAGATCTTCACAGCCTGCGAACAAGAGTCCTGCTCCCCGACCTGCTTATCTTGGGTCCGCCAGCCACTGCAGCTAAGTGACTCAGGAGAAACACTTGCAGTCTTGCCTGCCTACCTTGGGGATTGCTCAACTTGCTCATCTTGAGTTCACCAGCTTCTGCTACTCCGTGAATTGGGAAAGGACTTGGGATGTTCCGACCCCTGCAATCAGGTGAGCTGTTTCCTTAATATAAATCTTTCTTTATATATTTATATGCATTACTAGTTTTTATTCTCTAGGGAACCCAGCCAAAGACAAGCTATTGAAGAAAAAGAATAAAGTAGGAGGCCTTGCACTGCCTGTCCTCAGAACCTACTGTACAGCTATGGTAGTCAAAACAGCCTGGTACTGATACAATGACAGACACATTGACCAATGGAACAGAATAGAGAGCACAGATGTAAATCTATACATCTACAAAATGAGAAGAAACAGCTACAAACATGCATTAACTATCAGAACCTGGAAAGTATGAAGTATGAATCTAGAAAAATTGGAAATCCTCAAAAATGAAATGGAATGCAGAAACATCAATATCCTAGGCATTAGTGAGCTAAAATGGGCTGGTATTGGCCATTTTGAATCAGACAATCATATAGTGTACTATGCAGGGAATGACAGCTTCAAGAGGAATCGTGTTGCATCATTCATCGTCAAAAAGAACATTTCAAGATCCATCCTTAAGTACAATGCTGTAAGTGATAGGATAATACCCATATGCCTACAAGGAAGACCAGTTAATGCAACTATTATTCAAATGTATGCACCAACCACTAAGGGTAAAAGAAGAAATTGAAGGTTTTTATCAGCTTCTGCATTCTGAAATTGATTGAACATGCAATCAGAATGCATTGATAATTACTGGTGATTGGAATGTGAAAGTCAGAAACAAAGAAGAAAAATTGGTAGTTGCAAAATACAGCCTTGGTGACAGAAACAATGCCAGAGATTGAATGATAGAATTTTGCAAGACCAATGACTTCTTCATTGCACATATCTTTTTTCACCAACACAAACAGCGACTATACACATGGACCTTGCCAGATGGAACACACAGGAATCAAATCGACTACATCTGTGGCAAGAAACAATGAAAAAGCTCAATATCATCAGTCAGAACAAGGCCAGGGGCCAACTGTGGAACAGACCATCAATTGCCCATACGCAAGTTCCAGCTGAAACTGAGGAGAATTAAAGCAAGTCCACAACAGCCAAAACACAACCTTGAGTATATCCCACCTGAATTTAGAGATCATCTCAAGAATGGATTTGACACATTGAACACTAATGACCAAAGACCAGATAAGTTGTGGAATGACATCAAGGACATTACACATGAAGAAAGCAAGAGGTCATTGAAAAGACAGGAAAGAAAGAAAAGACCAAAATGGATGTCAGAGGAGACTCTGAAACTTGCTCTCAAATATCGAGCAGCTAAAACAAAAAGAAGAAATGATGAAGTAAAAGAACTGAACAGGAGATTTCAAAGGGCCTCTCGAGAAGACAAAGTAAAGTATTATAATGACATGTGCAAAGAGCTGGAGATAGAAAACCAAAAGGGAAGAACACACTCAGTGTTTCTCAAGCTGAAAGAACTGAAGAAAAAATGCAAGCCTCAAGTTGCAATACTGAAGGATTCTATGGGGAAAATATTAAATGATGCAGGAAGCATCAAAAGAAGATGAAAGGAATACACAGAGTCATTATACCAAAAAGATTTAGTTGACGTTCAACCATTTCAAGAGGTAACATATGATCAGGAACTGATGGTATTGAAGGAAGAAGTCCAAACTGCACTGAAAACATTGGGGAAAACAAGGCTCCAGGAATTGACGGAATATCAATTGAGATGTTTCAACAAACGGATGTATGCTGGAAGGGCTCATTCACCTATGCCAAGAAATATGGAAGACAGCTTCCTAGCCAACCGACTGAAAGAGAGCCATATTTATGCCTATTCCCAAGAAAAGTTTTTCAATTGAATGTGGAAATTACTGAACGATATTGTTAATATCACACACAAGCAAAATTTTGCTGAAGAGCATTTAAAAGCAGTTGTAGCAGTATATCGACAAGGAACTGCCAGGATTTCAGACTGGATTCAGAAGTGGATGTGGAACCAGGGATATCATTGCTGATGTCAGATGAGTCTTGGCTGAAAGCAGAGAATGCCAGACGGATGTTTACCTATGTTTTATTGACTATGCAAAGGCATTTAACTGTGTGTATCATAACAAATTATGGATAACACTGTGAAGAATGGGGATTCCAGAACACTTAATTGTGCTCCGGAGAAAACTGTACATAGATCAAAAGGCAGTTGTTCGGACAGAACAAGGGGTTACTGAATGGTTTAAAGTCAGGAAAGTGTGCATGAGGGCTGTATCCTTTCACCACACATATTCAATCTGTCTGCTGAGCAAATAATCTGAGAAGCTGGACTATATGAAAAAGAATGGGGCATCAGGTTTGGAGGAAGACCCATTAACAATCTATGTTATGCAGATGACACAACCTTGCTTGCTGAAAGTGAAGAGGACTTGAAGCACTTACTGAAGAAGATCAAAGACCACAGCCTTCAGTATGAATTACACCTCAACATAAAGAAAACAAAAACTCTCAGAACTGGACCAATGAGCAACATCATGATAAACAGAGAAAAGATTGAAGTTGTCAAGGATTTCATTTTACTTGGATCCACAATCAGCAGCCATGGAAGCAGCAGCCAAGAAATGAAGACACATTGCATTGGGCAAATCTGCTGCGAAGGACCTCTGCAAAGTGCTGAAAAGCAAAGGTGTCACTTTGAGAACTAAGGTGCGCCTGACCCAAGCCATGGTATTTTCAATCTAATCATATGTATGTGAAAGCTGGACAATGAATAAGGAAGACCGAAGAAGAATTGACGCCTTTGAATTGTGGCATTGGTGAAGAATATTGAATATACCTAGGACTGCCAAAAGAATGAACAAATCTGCCTTGGAAGAAGTACGACTAGAATGCTCCTTAGAAGCAACAATGGCGAGACTGCGTCTTACATACTTTGGATGTGTTGTCAGGAGGTACCAGTCACTGGAGAAGGACATCATGCTTGATAAAGTACAGAGTCAGCAGAAAAGAGGAGACACTCAATGAGAGAAATTGACCTGGTGTCTGCAACAATGTGCTCAAGCATAACAACGATTGTAAGGATGGCACAGGACTTGGCAGTGTTTTGTTCTGTTGTGCATAGGGTCACTATGAGTCAGAACTGACACGACAGCACCTAACAACAACAACATGGCCAGTTGATCTTCCACAAAGACCCAAAGTCCCTTAAATGGGGTAAAGACCATCTTTTTAACAAATGGTGCTAGCAAAACTGAAGGTCCATTTTAAAAAAAAAATGAAACAGGACCCATACCTCAGAATATACACAAAAACGAATTCAAAATTGATCAAAGACCTAAGTATAAAACCAAAACGGAAAAACAAGGTCAATGCTAGAGATTCTAATACAGGGCATCAGTAGGATATAAACTATAACTAACAATGCACAAACACCAGAATATTAGCTAGATAACTGGGATCTTCTAAAAATTAAACATTTATGCTCATTAAAAAACTTCATCAAAAGAGTAAAAAGAGAATCTATAGACTTGGAAAAAATTTTGGCTAGGATATATTTGACAAAGTTCTAATCTCTAAAATCTATAGTAAATTCAACACCTCAACAACAAAAACAGAAATAATCTAACTACAAAGTGAGCAAAGGATATGAACAGAACTTCATCAAAGAAGATATTCGGGCAGCTAACAATATGAGGAAATGCTTGCGATACCCATTAGAGAAATGCAAATCGAAACCCCAAAGAGAAACCATCATCTCACCTCAGCATTACTGGCCCAAATCAGGGAAACAGAAAATAGCAAATGTTGGAGAGGCTGTGGGGAAATCGGAGCTCTTATGCACTGATGATGGGAATGCAAGATGTACAAACATATTTGAAAATGATGTGGCACTTCCTTAAAAAGCTAGAAATAGAGGTACGATCCAGCAAGCCCACTCCCAGGAATATATCCTAGAGAAATATAAGCTGTCCCACAAATAGATGCATGCACACTCGTGTTAATTGCAGCATTATTTACAGTTGCAAAAAGATGGAGAGAACGTAAGTGCCCATCAACGGATGAACGTATAATAAACTATAGTACATACACACAATGGAATAGTATGGAACCATAAGGAATAGTGATGAATCTATGAAACATCTCACAACACGGATGAATCTGGAAGGCATTATGGTGATTGAAGTAAGTCAATCACAAGAGGACAAACACTGTATGAGACCACTATTATAAAACTCATGAAAAGTTTTACAAACAGAAAGAAACAATCTTTGATGTTTAAGAGGGAGAGGAGAGGCGGGGAGGAAAAAACACTAAGTAAACAATAAATGTTAACTTTAGTGAAGAAAAGACAGTACACAATACTGGGAAAGTTAGCCCAACTTGAAAGGCAAAGTCACAGAGGCTTCATAGACATATCCAAACTCCATGAGGGATGAATTACTGGGCTGAGGGCTGGGAATCATGGTCTCCAGGGACATTTAGCTTAATTGGCATAACCTCATTTATAATGAAAATGTTCTCTGACTTTGGTGAGTAGCATCTGGGGTCTTAAAAGCTTGTGAGTGGGCATCTGAGACACTCCCCTGGTCCCATCTCATCTGGAGAAAAGGTGAATGATGAAAACCAAAGACACGAGATCAATGGACTACAACTACCACAGCCTCCACCAGACTGAGTCCAGCACAACTAGATGGTGCCTGGCTACCACCACCAATTGCTCTGACAGGGATACAGTAGAGGGTCCCGGACAGACCTGGAGAAAAATGTAGAACAAAATTCTAACTCACTAAAGACCAGACTTACTGGTCTGAGAGAGACTGGAGAAACTCCAAGAATATGGCCCCCAGACACCCTTTTAACTCAGCACTGAAGTCGCTCTGCAGGTTCACCCTTCAGCTGAAGATTAGACTGGCCCATAAAACAAACAATAATAAACATAGTTCAACCATGTATATGAGACTAAATGGGCACGCCAGCCCAAGGACAATGATAAGAAGGCAGGATGGTACAAAAGGCTGGATGAATGGAAATGAGGAACCCAAGCTCTCGAAGGAGAGATTGTTGACAAGTTGAAGGCTTGACAACCAATGTCACAAAACAATATGTATACTAATTGTTTAATGAAAAAGCAACTTTGCTCTGTAAATCTTCATCTAAAGCACAATAAAAAATAAAATAAAAAGAATTCCAGTTTCTCTGCAACCTCTGGAACAAATAAATAAATATATTAAATAAAGTTGACAAGCCTGACCTCTGCAAGCATTATTAAAATGACCTGAAATGACCTGAATTATAAAGTATATACCAAAAAAAAAAAAACAAAAAAACCCAGACCTGTTGCTGTAGAGTCCATTCCGACTCATAGTGACCCTATAGGACAGAATAGAACTGCCCCATAGAGTTTCCCAGGAGTGCCTGGTGGATTTGAACTGCCGACCTTTTGGTTAGCAGCTGTAGCACTTAAGCACTACACCACCAGGTTTCCATAAAACACATAGAAGGCCCAAATATGACAATTACTATAGTAAATATTTTGTGGAATATTAAAAAAATGAACCTATTGTCACCGAGTTGATTCCGACTCATAGTGACCCTACAATGTCTTGTCGAGTAAATCTGCCCCATATATTTTCCAAGGAACACCTGGTGGATTTGAAATGCAACCTTTTGGTTAGGGATCAAACACTTAACCAGTATATTAAAAAAACAAACCTGTTGCTGTCAAGTTCATTCTGATTCTCAGTGACCCTATAGGACAGAGTACAACTGCCCTGCAGGGTTCCAAGGAGTGGCTGGTGGATTCGAACTGCTGACCTTTTGGTTAGCAGCCAAGCTCTTAATCACTGCACCACCAGTGTTGCTGTTGTTGTTGTTGTTAGGTTTCATCAAGTCGGTTCCAACTCACAGTGACCCTATGCACAACAGAACGAAATACCATCCTCACAATTGTTGCTATGCTTGAGTCCATTGTTGCAGCCACTGTATCAGTTCCTCTCATTGAGGGTCTTTCTCTTTTTCACTGACCCTCTTCTTTACCAAGCATGATGTACTTCTCCAGGAGCTGATCCCTCCTGATAACATGTCCAAAGCGGGTGAGACACGGTCTCGCCATCCTTGTTTCTAATGAGCATTCTGGTTGTACTTCTTTCAAGACAGATTTGTTCGTTCTTTTGGCAGTCCATGGTATATTTGGTATTCTTCTCCAATACCACAACTCAAAGGCGTCAGTTCTTCTTCGGTCTTCCTTATTCATTGTCCAGCTTTTGCACGCACATGAGGCAATTGAAAACATCATGGCTTGGGTCAGGCACATCTTAATCCTCAAGGCGACATCTTTGCTTTTTTAACACTAAAAAGAGATCTGTTTTAGCCGATTGGCCAAAATTATGCATTTCTTGATTTCTTGACTGCTGCTTTCCTGGGTGTTGATTGTGGAGTCAAGTAAAATGAAATCCTTGACAACCTCAATCTTTTCTCTGTTATCATGATGTTGTTTATTGGCCCAGTTGTGAGGATTTTTGTTTCCTTTATGTTGAGGTGTAATCCATACTGAAGACTGTGATCATTGATCTTCATCAGTAAGTGCTTCAAGTCCTCTTCACTTTCAGCAAGCAAGGTTGTGTCGTCTGCATAACACAGGTTATTAATGGGTCTTCCTCTAATCCTGATGCCCTGTTCTTCAGATAGTCCGGTTTCTCGGATTATTTGCTCCGTTTGCAGATTGAATAGGTACAGTGAAAGGATATAGCCTTGATGCACACCTTTCCTGACTTTAAACTATGTAATATCCCCTTGTTCTTTTCGAATGACTTGATCCATGTACAGGTTACTGATGAGCACACTTACATGTTCCAGAATTCCCATTCTCTACAATGTTCCCCTTAATTTCTTATAATCCACACAGTTGAATGCCTTAGTACAGTTAATAATACACAGGTAAACATCGTTCTGGTATTCTCTGTTTTTAGCCAGGATCCATCTGACATCAGCAATGATACCCCTGGTTCCACGTCCTCTTCTTGAATACTGGTGGCATAGCTTTCAGCATCACAGTAACACACAAGCCCCCAAAGTGTGAAAAACTGATAGACACATGGAGGAACCACTACATTAAAAAAAAAAAGGAAACCAAAAATCTATCAGGCTTCCAATGCTAGCTTGAGCCAACTTCCAAACTCAACTCCTGCCATCAACTTTAAACAGTATAGTAAAGGTATATAGTTGAGAGAAAAGCAATTTTCAAAGGGAAGTGCCAACCTGTTCAAGTGGACTTCAACATCCCTGGATATCATGTTTCAAATATTGCCTTGTGATACCAGCTACACTTTAAAGAAAGCCTACTTTTGTGACTCTAGCTAATCTCTCATTATCTTCCCTAGCACCATATCATTGGATTAGTGTCAGACAATGTAAACTCCTTAACAGGGAAGATCATGGCTTTGGCTTGTTTTCGGTTTTATTATCCAATAATACTACAGAAATTCTGAACTTTTTCAAAGGCATGATTTTTAGTCTCTCAGTTACTAAGTTATTTGTTAAGTGATAGATTTTTTTTCCCAATAAATCAAAGAGTATGAACAATATAGGAAATAATCCAAATTATGACTTGAAACATTGAAAAGTAAATATTCTCTCACTTCTCTTGCTCATATTATAATATTAATATTAGGCAAAAATTGCACCACATTTTACAGCTTACATTCACCTCATTTAATCATCACTTGTGAAGAAACGGAGCTTTTGTGGAATTTTTGTTACTTTAAAAAAATTGTGCTGGAAGCGGAGCCAAGATGGCAGAATAAACAGACACTTCCAGCAAGCCCTCTTTACAACAAAAAGCCCCCAAAAACCAAGTGAAACGTGTATATTTGTCACAAGGTGGGAGCCCTGAGCTTCAAAGGTAAGCTTAGACAACGAACTCAGGGGCAGGGGGAGGAAGAGATGGTTCTGAAGCGGAGAGGAGTTACCGGACCTGAATTGCAGGGAGCCCTCAGGTCCCATTTGTGGAACAGCAGCGGCAGCAGGCTGGTACTAGCATTCGGCCACAGTTTCCTCCAGGAGAAGCAGCCAGCCACACAGCCTACTCACACCTCTGGAACCTGAGAAGAACTGCACTCTAGGCAAAAGCAAAGTACTTGCGAATATTTTACCGTGCCCCCCTCAACCCCCAAGCCAGCCTCAGAGGCTGAATTCCCTGGGCCCTAAGCTAAAAACAATTTTTTTTTTTTTTAAGGTAGGCACTGTTGAACACCTAGAGCCATCCTCCTGGCCTTGGGGAAGGAAAAAATTTGAAATTGGGCTAAAAGATAATTTTCTAGCTTCACTAACTGTGGGAGCTCAGGACAGAAGTGGCTCCTGTCCAGGCATAAACTGTCCATGGACTTTGAGCGAATTTCCCTTCTGCATGGACCTGTGTGGGCCTATTTCGGGAGAATAGGCCCTTGTTGGCAGACTCCAACCATTCCAGCTGTGCGGCGGAGAGGTGGGTGTTTGATGTTTGATATTGCTTTGCCTATTAAACAAGGTCCTTACCTACCCACACCAGGGACCTAAGGACTGGTAACTCCACTCAGGTCACCCAGCCATCCATGACAGGAGTCCAAAGATAACTTGTACCTCCCAGTCCTTATGACCAAAAACTTTGGGTGCTCATGGTCCATCCGCAAAGCACACCCACCTGCATGCTCTAGGGAACAGGGATGCACTTTCCTCAGAGACACATGGGGGTCGGTTCTCAGTCCCGTGCCTTGTTCAGAGCATGACCCCCTGCTGCAATCAGATACTGGTATATAGGCCAAGCATCCTTGCCCCTCTAAGACTGTAGGACAGAGCCTGTACCACACACTTGATATCAGCTACCTGGAAACCTGAGCTGAATTCAAACAAGAAAACTGAATGGACTCCTAGACTGATATGCCTGATAACAGCTCTAGGCATGTGGTGACAGGACGTCAGAGCTCCAAAGGTAAAAATAATCAAACTAGGTCACTCAAGCTACCCATAGGGGTATATCAAAACAAAACAAAGCAAGAAGCTATGACACAGTAAGCAAGCATAAACTAATACAATAACTTATTGATGGCTTGGAGACAACAGTCAATATCAAGTCACATAAAGAAACAAACCATAATCACCTCAACAGGCTCTCAAAACAAAGAATCCAGGGATCTTCTAGATGAAAGTTCATTCCTGGAATTACCAGATGCAGAATACAAAAGTTTAATATACAGAACCCTTCAAGACATCAGGAAGGAAACAAGACATATGCAGAACAAGCCAAGGAACACACAGAAAAAGCAATTGAAGAAATTAGAAAGATTATTCAGGAACATAATGAAAAGTTTAATAAGCTGGAAAATTCAATAGACAGGCAGCAATCATTAATTCAGAAGATTAACAATAAAGTTAGAGAAGCAGGCAACTCAATAGAAAGACAGAGGAGCAGAATTGAGCAAAAAGAAGATAAATCACTTGGCACTAATATATTTGAAGAAAAATCAGATAAAAGAATTTTAAAAAATGAAGAAAACTTAAGAATCATGTGGGACTCTCTCAAGACAAATAACCTAAGAGTGATTGGAGTACCAGAACAGAGGGAGATAACAGAAAATACAGAGAGAATTGTTGCAGATCTGCTGGCAGAAAACTTCCCTGATATCCTGAAAGATGAGAAGATATTTATCCAAGATGTTCATCAAACTCCACATAAGGTAGATTTAGAAGAAAGTCACCAAGATACATTATAATCAAACTTGCCAAAACCAAAGATAAAGAGAGAATTATAAGAGCAGCAAGAGATAAACGAAGAGTCATCTAAAAAGGAGAGCCGGTAAGAATAAGCTTGGACTACTTGGCAGAAACCATGCAGTCAAGAAGACAATGGGATGACATATTTAAAAAATTGAAGGAAAAAAATTGCCTGCCAAGAATCATATATCCAGCAAAACTGTCTCTTAAATATGAAGGTGAAATTAACACATTTCCAAATGAACCCAAGTTTAGGGAATTTGTAAAAACCAAACCAAAACTATAAGAAATACTAAAGGGGGTTCTTTGTTTAGAAAATCAATAATATCAGGTATCAACTCACGGCTAGAACACTGGGCAGAGCAACCAGAAGTCAACCCAGACAGGGAAATCCAAAAAAACAAAGCAAGGTTAAATGTAAAAAAGAAAAAGCTCAAAGCAGGGTAACAGCGATGTTGTTATAAAAAAAGACAACATTAAAATAATAAAAAGGGACTAAGAAATGTAATCACACACCCTTCATATGGAGAGGAAGATACAATGCAACAAAGAAATAAATTTAGAAAAATAGGGGTAAATAATAAGGTAACCACAAAGGAGACAAACTATCCTACTCATGAAAATAAAATACAAGAAAAAAATAGAGACTCAGCAGAAACAAAATGAACAACAACAAATATGAGGAAAGGGCAATATATAAAGATAATCTACTCAGCACATAAAATTAAGTGGGAAAAATAAAGTGTCAACAACACACAAAAAAAGACATCAAAATGATAGCACTAAATTCATAACTGTCCATAATTACCCTGAACGTAAATGGACTAAATGCACCAATAAGAGACAGACAGTGGCAGAATGGATTAAAAACCAAGATCCATCTATATGCTGCCTACAAGAGACTTGCCTTAGCCTTAGAGACACAAACAAACTAAAACTCAAAGGATGGAAAAAAATATATCAAGCAAAGAACAATCAAAAAAGAACAGGAGTGGCAATATTAATTTCACACAAAATAGGCTTTAAAGTTAAATCCATCAGAAAGGATAAGGAAGGACACTATATAATGATTAAAGGGACAATACCCCAAGAAGATATAACCACATTAAACATTTATGCACCCAATGACAGGGCTGCAAGATACATAAAACAAACTCTATCAGCATTGAAAAGTGAGAGAGACAGCTCCACAATAATAGTAGGAGACTTCAACACACCACTTTCGGTGAAGGACAGGACATCCAGAAAGAAGCTCAATAAAGACACAGAAGATCTAAATGTCACAATCAACCAACTTGACCTCGTAGACATATGCAGAACACTCCAGCCAATAGCAAACAAATATACTTTCTTTTCTAGTGCACATGGAACATTCTCTAGAATAGACCACATATTAGGTCATAAAGCAAGCCTTAGCAGAATCCAAAACATTGAAATATTACAAAGTACCTTCTCTGACGATAAGGTCATAAAAGTGGAAATCAATAACAGGAAAGGCAGGGAAAAGAAATAAAGCATTTGGAACCTGAACAATACCCTGCTCAAAAAAGCCTGGATTATAGAAGACATTAAGGATGGAATAAAGAAACTCATAGAATCCATTGAGAATGAAAACACTTCCTATCAGAGCATTTGGGACATAGCAAAAGTGGTGCTCAGAGGCCAATTTACATCAATAAATACACACATACAAAAAAAGAAAGGGCCAAAATCAAAGAATTATCCCTACAACTTGAACAAATAGAAAGAGAGCAACAAAAGAAACCCACAGGCACCAGAAGAAAACAAATAATAAAAATTAGAGCTGAACTAAATGAAATAGAAAACAGAAAAAAAAATTGAAAGAATTAACAAGACCAAAAGAAGGTTTTTTTGAAAAAAATCAACCAAATTGATAAACCACTGGCCAAACTGACAAAAGAAAAACAGGAGAGGAAGCAAATAACCCAAATAAGAAATGAAATGGGCAATATTACAACAGAGCCAACTGAAATTAAAAGAATCGTACCAGATTACTATGAAAAACTATACTTAAACAAATTGAAAACCTCGAAGAAATGGATGAATTCCTAGAAACACACTACCTACCTGAACTAACACAAACAGAGGTAGAAAAACTGAATAGACCCATAACAAAAAAAGAGATTGAAAAGGTAATCAAAAAACTCCCAACAGCAACAAAAAAAGCTCTGGTCCGGACGACTTCACTGCAGAGTTCTACCAATCTTTCAGAAAAGAGTTAACACCACTACTCCTAAAGGTATTTCAGAGCATAGAAAAGGACAGAATACTCCCAAACTCACTCTATGAAGCCAGCATATCCCTAATACCAAAACCAAGTAAAGACACCACAAGAAAAGAAAATTATAGACCTACATCCCTCATGAATGTAGATGCAAAAATCCTGAAGAAAATTCTAGCCAACAGAAGTCAACAACATATCAAAAAAATAATTCACCATGATCAAGTGGGGTTCATACCAGGTATCGTAGCAGTTAAGTGCTATGGCTGCTAACCAAACGGTCGGCAGTTCAAGTCCGCCAGGCACTCCTCGGAAACCCTATGGGGCATTGCATAGGGTTTTTTTTTTGTGTGTGTGTGCAGAGATGGTTCAACATTAGAAAAACAATTAATGTAATCCACCACATAAATAAAACAAAAGACAAGAATCACTTGATTTTATCAATGATGCAGAAAAGGCATTTGACAAAGTTCAACACCCGTTCATGATAAAAACTCTCAGGAAAATAGGAATAGAAGGAAAATTCCTCAACGTAATAATGGGCACTTATACAAAGCCAACAGCCAACATCACCCTAAATGGAGAGAGCCTAAAAGCACTCCCACTGAGATTGGGAACCACACGAGGATGCCCTTTAGCACATTCTTATTCAACATAGTGTTGGAGGTCCTAGCCAGAGCAATTAGGTTAGATAAAGAAATAAAGCACATCCAGATTGGCAAGGAAGAAGTAAAAGTATCTCTATTTGCACATGATATGATCTTATACACAGAAAACCCTAAGGTATCCTCAACAAAACTTCTGAAACTAGTAGAAGAGTTCAGCAGAGTATCAGGATACAATATAAACATAGAAAAATCAGTTGGATTCCTCTACACCAACAAAAAGAACATCGGAGTGCAAATCGCCAAATCAGTGCCATTTACAATAGCCCCCAAGAAGATAAAATACTTAGGAATAAATCTTACCAGAGACGTAAAAGACTTATACAAAGAAAACTACAGTACACTTCTGCAAGAAGCCAAAAAGAGACATACATAAGTGGAAAAAAATACTTTGCTTGTGGATAGGAAGACTTTATAAAAATTATAAAAATGTTTATTCTACGAAAAGCGATCTATACATTTAATGCAATTCCGATCCAAATCCCAAGGACATTCGTTAATGAGATGGAGAAACAAATCACCAACTTCATATGGAAGGGAAAGAGGCCCCGGATAAATAAGGCATAACTGAAAAAGAACAAAGTGGGAGGCCTTAGTATACCTGATTTTAGAACCTATTATATTGCCACAGTAGTCAAAACAGCCTGGTACTGGTACAACAACAGATACATAGACCAATGGAACAGAATTGAGAATCCAGACATAAATCCATCCACATATGAGCAGTTGATATTTGACAAAGGCCCCAAAACAGTTAAACAGGGAAAAGACAGTGTTTTTAACAAATGTTGCTGGCTTAGCTGGATATTCATCTGCAAAAAAAAAAAAAAAAACAAGAGCATGCCTCACTCCATGCACAAAAACGAGTTCAAAATGGATCAAAGACGATAAAGATAATGGAATAAAAAATAGGGACAATGTTAGGAGCCCTAATACATGGCATAAACAGTATACAAAACATTATAAAGAATGTAGAAGAAAAACTAGATAACTGGGAGCTCCTAAAAATCAAACACCTATGCTCATCCAAAGACTTCACCAAAAGAGTAAAAAGTCTACCTACAGACTGGGAAAATGTTTTTATCTATGGCATTTCTGATCAGTGCCTGATCTCTAAAATCCATATGATAACTGCAAAAACTCAACTACAGAAAGACAAATAACCCACTTAAAAAAACAGGCAAAAGATATGAATAGACACTTCACTAAAGAAGACATTCAGGTAGCTAACAGATACGTGAGGAAATCTTCACGATCATTAGCCATAAGATAAATGCAGATCAAAACTACAATGAGATTTCATCTCACTCCAACAAGGCTCGCATTAATCCAAAAAACACAAAATAATAAATGTTGGAGAGGCTGTGGAGAGATTGGAACACTTCTACACTGCTGGTGGGAATGTCAAATGGTACGACCACTTTGGAAATCGATTTGGTGCTTCCTTAAAAAACTAGAAATAGAACTACCATACGGTCCAGCAATCCCGCTCCTTGGAATATATCCTAGAGAAATAAGAGCCTTTACACCAACAGATATATGCACACCCATGTTTATTGCAGCACCGTTTACAATAGCAAAAAAGATGGAAGCAACCGAGGTGCCCATCAACAGATCAACGGATAAATAAATTATGGTATATTCACACAATGGAGTACTGCACATCAGTAAAGAACAGTGAGGAATCTGTGAAACATTTCGTAACATGGATGAACCTGGGAGGCATTATGCTGAGTGAAATTAGTCAGTTGCAAAAGGACAAATATTGTATAAGACCACTATTATAAGAACTTGAGAAATAGTTTAAACTGAGAAGAACACATTCTTTTGTGGTAACAAGAGTGGGGAGGGAGGAAGGGTGGGAGAGGGATATTCACTAATTAGATAGTAGATAAGAACTACTTTAGGTGAAGGGAAAGACAACACACAATACAGGGGAGGTCAGCACAATTGAGCTAAACCAAAAGCAAAGAAGTTTCCTGAATAAACTGAATGCTTTGAAGGCCAGCATAGCAGGGGCAGGAGTCTGGGGACCATGATTTCAGGGGACATCTAAGTCAATTGGCATAATAAAATCTATTAAAAAAACATTCTGCATCCCACTTTGAAGAGTGTCGTCTGGGGTCTTAAACGCTAGCAAGCAGCCATCTACGATGCATCAATTGGTCTCAACCCACCTGGATCAAAGGAGAATGAAGAACACCAAGGACACAAGGTAATTACGTGCCCAAGAGGCAGAAAGGGCCACAAGAACCAGCGACTACATCATCCTGAGACCAGAAGAACTAGATGGTGCCTGGCTACAACCGATGACTGCCCTGACAGGGAACACAACAGAGAACCCCCAAGGGAGCAGGAGAGCAGTGGGATGCAGACCCCAAAATCCCATAAAAAGACCATACTTAATGTTCTGCCTGAGACTAGAAGGGCCCCAGTGGTCATGGCCCCCAGACCTTCTGTTGCCCCAGGACAGGAACCTTTCCCAATGCCAACTTTTCAGACATGGTTTGGACTGGACAATGGGTTGGAGAGGGATGTTGTTGAGGAGTAAGCTTCTTGGATCAAGAGGACACTTGAGACTATGTTGGCATCTGCTGCTTGGAGGGCTTATGAGAGGGTAGACGGGGTTAGAAGCTGGCGAAATGGACACGAAAAGAGAGAGTGGAGGGAGAGAGCAGGCTGTCTCATTAGGGGAGAGTAACTGTGAGTACATAGCAAGGTGTATATAAGTTTTTGTGTGAAACTGACTTGATTTGTATACTTTCACTTAAAGCACAATAAAAATTAAAAAGAAAAACCGTGCCTCCAATCCAATTCTCTTTTCAGAATACTACACCCCCTCCCATCGGAGCTGAATAGTGGTGTTGCCATTTGGTTTCTCTAAGAGCAGATAGTGAGAAGAGGTTTGGCCCCTAAGATATTTATTATGGATTAATATGCGTGAAAGTAAGAGGGAAGAAACATTATCAGGCATTGGAACGAAGTTGTACGGTGATATAGGTGTAAAAAACACTCGCCAACCTGAAAGGGAGTTCTGGAGCAATTCTTGTCCAGCAGAATGTCACAGGTTGGGCCAAAATGGCTTTACTTTTATACCCTTGCCTCCCTCAGTTAACACCTGTGAGTTTTCCCAGGAAAAGCTTGACCTTAGGCTGGCCATTGCTCTGTAAGGGTTGAGAGCTGGAGGCTACCTATCTGCTGACTGCACCCTCCACAGCTCAGCTGCAAGTCCTTCCTTGAAGGGAATTTGGCAGGCTTTCCTCTGTGTTTAACACTGCTGTTATAAAAGGAAACTGCTTTTGCCAGTAATTATCTTTAACAAAGTCATATGCTGAATAATGGCTGTTTGGACAGTATCTAATCATATATATGTCTGTGGTCTCATACGGTTATAATAGAGCTCAGAAATCCTGATTGGAGAACAGGATGTAGCCCAGTAACCGGACGTAGCAAACATAACAGCTTCCCACACTCAACACATGTATGTCATGTCTCTTGTATACAAAGCGATTGTGCTGCCAGGTGTATAATGCCTATATAACCTATAATACTTAGTCTCAATAAATCCTTATGTTACTGGCTTCTATATGTACTGTACTGTATTTTCTATTGTTCTTTTAATGTGAACTTTCCCTACTTACAAATAAAAAGTGTGCTATATAACAGTGTATACTTTGACTCATAGGCAGCAGCATCCAATCTCATGTATTTCACATTTCTTGAGTGTTGTAGAGCTGTCTGTTTAATTCTCTTTTGAAAATATTACTGTGATGTGCATCATGGCTCCCAAAATGCAGCAAAACCAGTCCTAGTGATACCTGCAGCAAGAGGGAAAGTAGAGGTATTGATTTGGAAGTAAAACAAAAGTTTATTAAATAACACAAAGGTGGAAAATCATTGAACGCTATTGCTTGCAATTTAAGCATGTTTGCACAACATGCAAATCACATAACGTCCTATTTCACAGAACATATTGTAGATGTTGGAAACCCTGGTGGCGTAGTGGTTAAGTGCTATGGCTGCTAGCCAAAGGATCAGCAGTTCAAATCCACCTTGGAAACTCTAAGAGGCAGTTCTACTCTGTTCTATAGGGTCGCTATGGGTCAGAATCGACTCGACAGCACTGGTTTTACTGGGTCATTGTGGATGTTAAGTGATGTATGACTGTATTCTATACCTTCTATATCGCAAACATCTGCATTTGAGGAGGAAACAAGTCTATAGAAATGCATTGATTACATGTAAAGGCCATAAACCCTCATAGATTCTAAAAAGATTAATGAAAATAAAAGGGTTATTTGGGAAATAAACAAACTGCAAGATAACGCTTTATTTTCCATAATAAAACCAAATCCAAACCCATTGCCATCAAGTTGATACTGACTCACAGTGACCCTGTAATAAATGCTCCCTAATTCCTTAACATGCTCTAATTAGTACATTGAACAATTCCTATTATGTATTTGCAATATTTTATTATTTTCTAATCTTCTGTGTTTACAAAAGTTCTTGGAGGATGACACCATGTTTTATTCATCTTTGTAATACATAATATTTACCATAATGTCTAGCACATACTGTTGCTGCTGTGTGCTGTTAAGTTAATTCAGACTCAAAGACCTTATAAGGCAGAGTAGAACTGTCCCATAGGGTTGCTGAGGCTGTAAATATTTGTAGGAATAGATCACAAGGTCTTTTCTCCCCTAGTACATATTAGACATCTGGTAAATGTTTTCTGAATGTGTGAATGAATTTCACACCCTTCTTTCCTTTTGTAATCTCAACTGTACTTTCCCATTCCAACTTTTCTTTCCTAAATGTGAAGAGAGTTTAGTGAGAACACAGTTAAAAAAAAAAATAAACAAAATTAACATTTAAAATAATAAAGGTATTTTGGTAATTCTAAACAGAGACATCACAAGACTAGGTACAGATGGATTTATCGTTTCTGCAGGTATTCAAACAATAATGTAAATCATTGACCAAGAAAATTTCATGGCTTTGTGAAGTAAATAATTTCCATCTATATTGCGTTCCATCAGAAAGTAAATTAATGTTATATTTTTATTCGGAGTATTAAACCACTGAAAGAGGCAATTATACCTGGAACTTTGTTACCTAAACATATTTTTCAGAAAATATTAAGAATTTTAATATGGCAACATTAAGTAGAAATCTAAAGAAGGAAAGGAAAATTAATACGGCAGAATTGCCTCAGAATACTATAAAAAGTAAAAATTGCTAAAAATTTGTTTTAAAAATTTCAAAAAATTAGAGAAAGATGAATTTCCTTGTAATTGATACTGATTTGAAGGTCTTCATTTGCCCCTACACTATTTACTTCAGGACCAGGTACTAAGTGTTTCACTCTGCTGCTTCACCATCACAATCTCCAGATTATTTTTAGAGCACTACCCAAATCTTTCTTTTAAATTGATTTTTTCTTAATTTTGTTTTACAGCCATATAATCTAACCCCTTACCTTTTGTCTTCTGATCTCTACAATACATTCTTTGACTTTTTTTTTTTTTTTTGATGTATGACTGTTCTGTTTGGTTCCTGTATTTATCTATCAATGTCAGCATCCAAATAGATGAATCATCTAAATTCCAACCTCGAAGAACTTCATGGTATTTGACCTCCTTAATATTTCACTCAGTAGGATGTCTCTGATATTCATCCATGTTAATGCCTTAAGCTGGAATTTATTGTCATCAGTGTAAGAGAATAAGAAAATTTATTCTCTGTTCTACTGTTGATATTTGGTTTCTTTTCAGTTCTTGGCTTTTCTGATCAAAACCAAAAGACATCAAACCCACTGCCATTGAGTTGATTCTGACTCGTAGCGACCCATCATATTATGATCATATTATCATCAAAGCTCCCGTAAAATTTTTTTTATTCTACTTTGGATGAAGATTTACAGAACAAACTAGTTTCTTATTAAACAGTACACGTTTTTTATGACATTGGTTACTCAGGAGACAGGAAAAGAAGGTAAGTATAGAGAGATGAGAAACTGAGAAATGAAGAAAGACTAAAAGGAAAAAAGAAAAAAAAAATGCCCCCAGGGATCCCACCAGCACAGCTGCGCAGACTGAGGGAAGTGGCTCCCAGAGTAGGCAGTACAGTCCAGGTAGAAGGGGCTCCCAAGCCATGAAAAGAAATAGAAAACAAACAAACAAAACAAAATAAGGCCCAGTTGATCCTACCAGCATGGTGGCACTTCACAGCCTTTGAAGAAGAAACAAAACTGGCACATGGAGCCAGGTGTTTGAGAGAAAGGAGGGTGACGTGGTGAGAGGTAGGGAAGAAACCAGAAGAATCAGAAAAGAGGCAACACCAGCAACAAACAAATGGCACTGATGGAGCCAAATGGTGTGGGCAGGGCAAGTCCAAGTTGCATGGGGCCAAAGCCAGTGCCTTCTTGCCAAGAGACTGCACCCGGTGGGAAGCAGCCGAGGTTGAGTGGAGGGAAGAAGGGTGAGGAGTGGGTAAGTGTATATTGCTGGTTACTAGCTGTTCCGTCTTCTGCTGAAGTTGCATGAAGCTGCTTTCCAGTACTCCATGTCCTCCGATCTCTGACAGGAGTCCAAGATGGCGAATCTGTGCTGCTTTAGCTGATAGGGGACCTCTGCACATATCTCTCTCCCCACTCTCTGTTCTCTGTTAGTTTTTTTATTCCATTTGGTGCTTGGCTGAGTTCTTTATCTCTTCATTTGATGCTTAGGGTTCCAAGATTGGCTTTTGTCTCTGTTTTACTTACTTTTTCGGGTATTTGCTGTGGAAGGACAATGTGGTTCTTGACAATCGTACCATATTGGCTCTGCCTCCTGTAAATATTTTTTGGCATACTGTTCATAAGTCATATATTTAAGAATTTTTAGGATACATACAGAGTTTTTGGTGTGTATATATGTAAAATATTTCATCCACTTTGGGAAATAGCTGGGCATTATCTAATAAGTGTAATTATATATATGTGTACATGTTTATATATACATATTAATATATATATATTGATCTGTAATGTGACATAGAACAAGAACAGGTCCATAAAAGAGTCCATGAAAGCCAAAGTATGACTTTGAGTATATCCCACCTGAATTTAGAGACCATCTCAAGAATAGATTTAACACACTGAACACAAATGACCAAAGACCAGATGAGTTGTGGAATGACATCAAGGACATCATACATGAAGAAAGCAAAAAGTCAGTAAAAAGACAGGAAAGAAAGAAAAAAACAAAATCGATGTCAGAAGAGACCCTGAAACTTGCTCTTGAAAGCCAAGTAGCTAAAGCAAAAGGAAGAAATAATGGAGTAAAAGAACAGAAGATATTACAGGGCTGCTTGAGAAGACAAAGTAAGGTATTATAATGACAAGTGCAAAGTCCTGGCGATAGAAAGCCAAAAGGGAAGAACATGCTCAGCATTTCTCAAGGGGAAGGAACTGAAGAAAAGTTTCAAGCCTCGAGTTGCAATACTGAAGGGTTCTACAGAGAAAAAATTAAACAAAGTAAGAAGCATCAAAAGAAGATGGAAGGAATACACAGAGTCACTATACCAAAAAGAATTGGTAGATGTTCATCCATTTCAGGAGGTAGCATACGATCAAGAACCGGTGGTTCCGAAGGAAGAAGTGTAAGCTGCACTGAAGGTATTGTAGAAAAACAAGGCTCCAGGAATTGATGTAATATCAATTGAGATGTTTCAGCAAACAGATGGCAGCTATGGAAGTGCACGTTTATCTATGATAAGAAATTTGGAAGACAGCTACCTGGCCAACCCACTGCAAGAGGTAGACATTAATGCCTATTCCCAAGAAAGGTGATCCAACTGAATGTGGAAAATATAGAACAATATCATTAATATCACAGGCAAGCAAAACTTTGTTGAAGATCATTCAAAAGTGGCTGCAGTAGTATATTGACAGGGAACTGCCAGAAATTCAGGCCAGATTCAGGAGAGGACATGGAACCAGGAATATCATAGCTGATGTCAGATGGATCCTGGCTGAAAGCAGAGAATATCAGAAGGATGTTTACCTGTGTTTTATTGACTATGCTAAGGCATCTGACTGTGTGGGTCTTAACAAATTATGGCTAACCTCGCAAAGAATGGGAATTCCAGAACACTTAATTGTGCTCATGAGGAAACTTTACATAGATCAAGAGGCAGTCATTCGGACAGACACCATACATATTCAATCTCTGTTCCGAGTAAATAATCTGAGAAGCCAGATTATAATAAGAAGAATGGGACTTCAGGATTGGAGGAAGACTCATTGACAACCTGTGTTATGCAAATGACACAACCTTGCTTGCTGAAAGTGAAGAGGGCTTGAAGCACTTACTGGGAGATCAAAGGCCACAGCCTTCAGTATGGATTACACCTCAACATAAAGAAAACAAAAACTCTCAGAACTGGGCCAACAAACAGCATCATGATACACAGAGAAAAGACTGAAGGTGCCTAGGATTTCATTTTTCTTGGATACACAATCAACACCATGGAAGCAGCAGTCAAAAAATCAAAAGACGCATAGCACTTGTCAAATATGCAAAAGACCTCTTTAAAGTGTCAAAAAGCAAAGATTCACCTTGAAGACTAAGGTGCACCTGACCCAAGCCATGATGTTTTCAATCACCTCATATGCATGTGAAAGCTGGACAATGAATAAGAAGACTGAAGAAAAATTCACACCTTTGAACTGTGGTGTTGGTGAAGAATATTGAGTCTACCATGGACTGACGAAAGAATGAACATATCTGTTTTGGAATAAGTACAACCAGAATGCTCCTTAGAAGCAAGGATGGTGAGACTACGTCTTACATACTTTGGCTATGTTATTAGAAGGGACCAGTCCCTGGAGAAGGACATCATGCTTGTAAAGTAGAGGGTCAGTGAAAAAGAGGAAGGCCCTCAATGAGATGGATTGACACAGTGGCTCCAACAAGGGATGAAGCATACAAGGATTGCGAGGATGGCACAGGACTAGGCAGTGTTTCATTCTGTTGTAAAAAGGGTGGTTACAAGTCAGAACCAATTCGAAGGCACCCACCAACAACAACCAATTGACTTTCCCATTCTTTCTTCAAAAAGTATGGTCTATGTTTTCTCACCTTGAACCTTAGAAAGCTTATTTGGCCAATGGAGTGTGGCAGAATAATGGTACGTACTTTCCAAGATGATACAGCTTCCACTTTGCCTTCTGAAACACTTGTGTTTGGAGCTCTGAGCTACCCTTAGGCTGCCATGCTGTGAGGAAAACTCTTGGAGAGTCCACATGGAGACACTTTCTTTGTTTGACAGTACTAGTCTTGGCATCATCCCAGCTAACAAACAATGTGAGAGTAAACAAATCTTTAGATGAGTTTTCTATTTAGTCCCATTTGTTCACTTCTCTTTAACTTCACTAATACTACGCATTTTAATGTAGCTTTATAAAAGGCTTTATATTTGCTATTTCGAGTCTTTCCATGTTTTTCTTCTTTAAGAGCATCTTGGTTATTCTTTGTCCCTTACATTTCCATATATTTTTAGGATAAGCTTTACAGATTTCCATGAAACACGCATTCAGGTTTTGTGTGGGAGTGCTTTAAATCTAGAGGTAAATTTAGGGATACTTTCACCTTTATGATATTGAGATTTCCTCTCCATGAACATTGTGTGTGTGTATATATATATGCATATGAAAATTAGATAATTACCCTAACTGGTAGCAAGATCCGAAGGACAATCAAGGTGACTTAACCAACAGAGAGATGTGGTGCTTCTAGAAATAAGACAGTAGGACACTTTCAATGGATTGGCCAATGTCCCCCCAAAATTTATGTCTTCAGGAACCCTAGAAGATTACTTTTTGGAAATAGAGTCTTTGCACATATAATTAGTTACTTTATGATGAGGTCATACTGGATTAGGGTGAACTCCAAATCAAATATGACTAGTGTTCTTGTAAGAAGAGGAAAAGACACAGTGAGACAGAGAGACAAACAGGAAAGAAGACCGTGTGAAGCCAGAGGCAGAGGTTGAAGTTATGATGCCTCAAATCATAGAATGTCAAGGATGGCCACCAACTACCAGAAGCTAAAAAAGAGGCGTAGAACACATTGTCCCTCAGAGTCCCCACAAGGAGCCAGCCCTGTCAACATCTTGGTTTTTAGAACTGTGAGAGAATAAATTTATGTTATTTTAAGTCACCAGGTTTGTGGTTATTTGTTATGGCAGCCAGAACAATCTAACACAGTGCCTAGATAACTATAGACATAGGTATGCAAACATAGTTATAGCCTGAAAAAAATACTTATGTTTAGAGAGAAGTCTGACATCAGCTGAAATAAAAAATCATGGTTCTTCACCTTTTTTCCAGGACTAATCCAGTTCACAAATGCAAAATCTATTCTAATTGAATAGAAAGCCAGGCCACCTAAAGTAAAAATCAAGCACTGCTGCCACAAATATATACAATGAGTATTCCCCTGACACTTTTCCAAACAAAGGAACATATGATTCCATATAAAACTAAAGGCACAGGCAAAGAGTTATATCCATTTGTTTTGAGAGTTGTAGAATAGAATGCCTATGCCAACACTGATACCAGGAACTCTGACATATCCATCATGTCACCTCTTAGAGTTGGGGACTTATGGAGGTCAGGCGACAAATGTATCCCTGGACCAAGCCCATTTCACAGTGTGTTCATTGGTCCACAAATCCACCTAGTGGTCATTTCCCTGGTTACCGAGTGCATAATTTGGATGATATATTTATCATCTGCCAGAGACCTCATATGAATTACATGCCATGTGAAGTAAGAAAAATTATGGTAGGAAAGTCAAGTATCTTTCATTATTAAACTGCATTCTTTAAAGAAATAAATGTTCTGAGAAGTAAAATTAGTCCCAGGTATGACTTTAGAGTCAAGTAAGAGCAATATTAAAAAATTTCTGGCCATATCTGACTAACTGTTGTGTTGAAGCCACCAGAAATTTCTCCAGGAGAGAGTTCATTCCATGGAAAGATATACTCAACAATAAGATGTTAGTCATTAGAATGAAGGAATGTTTCTGACTAGAGCATGATAATTGCAGATTTGTTCCTGGCTTACTTAGGTCCATTGCCTCCCAAAGATGAATGACTGAATCCTAAGAATAGAAAGGGTTGAGAATAATAGCTTCAATGGCAATTTAATTACAAAATCCTAAGAACATGTTGGAGCCCTGGTGGTGTAGTGGTTAAGAGCTCAGCAGGTAACCAAAAAGGTCAGCAGTTCAAATCCAGCAGCCACTCCTTGGAAACACTATGGGGCAGTTCTACTCTGTCCTATAGGGTCTCTGTGAGTAGGAACCAACACTATGGCACCTAACAACAAGAACATGTCAAGAAAAACATTATTTCAGTGATAGCCTACAATGTCGTTGTCGTTAAAAAAAAAAAAAAAAAAAACTAGTTGTTAGGTGCTATTAAGTCAGTTCCAACTCACAGGGACCCGAAGTACAGCAGAAAGAAACATGGCCTGGTTCTGCGCGGTCCTCAAAATCGTTGCTATGTTTGAGCCCATTGTTGCAGCCACCGTGTCAATCCATCTGGTTGAGGATCTTCCTCTTTGACCCTCTACTTTACCAAGAATGATGTCCATCTCCAGGGACTGATCCCTCCTGATAACATGTCTAAAGTACATGAGGTGAAGTGTCACCATTCTTGCTTCTAAGGAATATTCTATTTGTACTTCCCAGACAGATTTGTTCAATCTTTTGGAAGTCTATGACATATTCAATATTCTTCACCAATACATAATTCAAAGGCGTCAATTCTTCTTTAGTCTTCCTTATTCATTGTCTAGCTTTAACATGCATTTGAGGCAATTGAAAATACCGTGATTAGGTCAGGCACACCTTAGTCTGCAATGTGATGTCTTTGCTTTTCAACACTTGAAAGAGGTCTTTTGCAGTAGACTTGCTCAGTTGAAAGCATCTTTGGTTTCTTGGTTTCTTGACTACTGCTTCCATGGGTGTTGATTGTGGATCCAAATACAATGAAATCCTTGACAACTTTAATCTTTTCTCTGTTTATCACGATGTTGCTTATTGATTCAGATGTGAGAATTCTGGTTTTCTTTATGTTGAGGTGCAATCCATACTGAAGGCTGTAGTCTTTGATATTCATCGGTAAGAGTTTCAAGTCCTTCCCTTTTAGCAAGCAAGGTTGTGTCATCTGCATATTGCAGGCTGTGAATAAGTCTGCCTCTAATCCTGATGCCATGTTTTCTACACGTAGTCTGGCTTCTTGGATTATTTGCTCACCATACAAATTATATGGTGAAAGGATGCAACCCTGATGCACATCTTTCCTGATTTTAAAGCTCTCAGTATCCCCTTGTTCTATTCAAACTACTACCTCCTGTTCCATGTACGGGTTCCACGTGAGCACAATTATGTGTTCTGGAATCCCCATTCTTCACAATGTTATCTATAATTTATTATAATCCACACAGTCCAATGCCTTTGCATTGTCAATAAAACATAGGTAAACAACTTTCTGGTATTCTCTGCTTTCAGTCAAGATCCATCTGACATCAGCAATAATATCCCTCATTCCATGTCCTCTTCTAAGTCTGGCTTGAATTTTTGGCAAGCAAGACATTACTTCAATTACAACCCTCAATATTACAAGTATTAAAAATGAAGCATCATTCTCTTCCTTTTATTAGTGAAAGCATTCAAGAATATGAGGGCCCCAGTGCATCAGTGGCCCCATCCAAATGTCAGAGTCAATGGCAACCTTCAGAGGCAAAATCATCACAGTCAATAGCAATGTTTATTAGAATGACTGGTGGTCCCTCTAGGCACCTGAATGTTCACAAGTGCCCATACCAATATAGTAAAAAAATGGTAGCAGTGGTCAAATGGGTTCATAATGGTGATCGGACAGTGGTTATTGATAGGTGGCAGGGGCGGTGGAAATTGTGTAAGATATTGGCTTGCCTACCTTAAGTTATTTATATTTATGTATATAAAACCTGGTAGGTACTATAGTGTAAGAGCCATTCTGCTCCATGAGGTCATTCCAGGGTTCAAACCAAGCCATTAGAGGTATGCAGCATCTTTTTAAGGTAGTCCCTAAAAGCTGTACTAATCACTTTCCTCACATTTCTTTAATTAAAGGCTAGTAATACCACTAATCTTAGCTGCAAGAGAACCCAGCAAAATACTACTAAAAGACAACTTGGTAGCAGATATTAGTCTTGATGCAGATACCCAAATGGCTGCAAATGGTACTCAGAAAAGGTGGAAGGGCACAGCAATGGGGGGTGGCAGAGTGGAAGAACAAGAAAAAAATAGAGAAAGAAACACAAGTCCCATGATGGTTAGGCTTGTTTCATGGATAAATTAAAGTCATCTGCAGGATGTATTTAACAATATTTGCGATAGACTTTGGCAGAAAGATAAGATCCAAACTTAAGAGATGAGGGGATGAAAGGGAACAAAAGATAGTAAAATATGGATTGCATAAAGATTGACAGATTACCAAACTGATGCCAAACATTTGTAGAAAGTATAATAGAGTTTTGGAGTCCCTGGACAGTGCAAGTGGTTAATGCTTTCAGCTGTTAACACAAAGGTTGGAGGTTCAAGTTCATCTACAGGCAACTCAAAAGAAAGTCCTACTTCCAAAAAATCAGCCACCGAAAACTCTATGGAACACAGTTCTACTCTTATATATATGGGTTCACTGTTAGTCAGAATCCATTCAACAACAACTGACTACTGGTGGTATATTAGAATTACATATGACAAAAGAAGCATAGACCTTCTTGTGAAAATAAGGTAAACTAGATTTAGAAATGGACTATAAAACACTAAATTATATAAGTGAATAAGTTACAGGTTAAAATAGTATATAATAATATTCAAAAAACATAGCAAAACAAAAAACTCACCCATATACCCCCCCAAGCTTTTAATGGAACATTTGCAAAGGGAGAATAAAACAGTGTAAAATTCACGTGATACATGTCTTATATTAAAAAAACAAAACTACAAATTTTAAAAATTACAGTAGATATTATGTATCTGCTATAATTATTTACTTTTGTGTTTATTGCCTCAAATCTACTTTGCACTGGTACCTTCCCAAAGTCTAGAAAAACAGAAAATCTCTTTTATTGAAATCTTTTATCTAAGAAATGTCCTTCCTCATCTAACCCCTGGTATTGATTTTTTTTTTCCTTTTCAGTAGAGAACAAATGGGACAGAGATAAAAACTACATAACATTGAAAATATTCCTGTGAATCATGAAATATTTATTTATCCTGATTATGTCACTCTGCCACTTTAAAAAAATTACATCATCTCCTTTAGTTTATTTTACGCATCACTACGATTTTTTAATAAAACTCATTTATTAAAATGTTTCTATGTTCAAGTTTTAAAATGTTATGGCTATTTTCTCAAATCATTTAAGAAGTTTTGAGAAAAAAATTCATTTAAATGGAAAAGAAGATTCTTTTTTACATATGGCTGAATAATCTGCTCATTTCAATCAAAATACAAATGTTGATAGATGCTGATATGACTTTACTTTTGTATATAAAATTCATAAAGGGCAGAAATTGTGTTCTTCCCTGGCTCTGTACAGGACTCAGCACATAGTGATCATTTTTGATGAAATATGGAAGACCTTCTTCACCTGCATTAAGATCTACTGGAGAATTCATATCTAGTATAATGATACGAAATTATCTACAAAATTAATGGAGAACTTATTCAGCAATATTTCATGCAAATGCCCATGTATGACAGCTTTCCACATTCTGTTAATTGCACAGTTCTCTTTTGATTTCAAATGTACCAATAATAGTATAAGTAACAACAATAGGTGCATTAGCAATCTTATAGATACAATTCTAAAAATATTTATATGAAGTATTTCATTTTATAAAATAACCCTCTAAGTACAAATAGTATACACATTACTTGGATGAAGAAGCCAAGGCTTACAAAGGATAATTATTTTGCACAGGATCACAAAGCTAACAGGAGAGCAAATTCAGATACAAAGATCCTGCCTCTAGAGCACAGACTCGAAGCCTTAATGCCATTGCACAGTAAAAAAAAAGTTAAAATAAAATGCTACATGGTACCAAGTTCTCAAATATTTTAGTGAGCTTGGGTCAGAACGAACTACTCATGATCTTCCATGAAGAAGTATGTTCCTTGACTTCACTATTTCTGTCTGTATTGGGATACCGGTCTTGAAATACTAACTTCTGAGTTTTAGTTCCCACTATTTTTAGTTTTCTTAATTGTTCCACAGCTCTCTACTCTTGAATCAATTTCAGTCTTTGCTTTAGGGAGCAGGCTCAGCTTTAAGTTTCAAATTCACCTATACTAAGCACTTAATTGAAGCAATTATTCTTGAAAGCATTTGAGAGTAAAAGGATTCTTTTTGTTTTGTTTTGATTTTTAACTTCAAAAGGCTCTCTTTAATATCAAGAACCAGAACCTGTCTAACAGCCAAACTCTTAACCACTACTCCACCAGGGTTTCCAATTTATACTATAGAGGTTCCAAAACAAAACAAAACAAAAGCAAACCTAGTTAAGGGGAAAATGCAAAAGGATGATGAATAGTATTATTTTCAGCCAAACAGAAGGCTCTACACCTTCTTGGGACAGACACAATAGAATAGAAATGGCTCCATCCTATTGCATACTCACATATACCTCCAGTAGCACCCTCCTACCACCATTTCTTTGAAAGTGTGGAAGAATGTGAAAAAGTCCATGCTATCCCCAACCTTACCCTGTGAGCAGCATAGAAAAGTAGTTAAGAATTGAGGAACATGAAATGATGTGCTTGTCAGAGGAATGCAGTGGCAAGGAACATGGACATGATAGCAAAGACCCAGGTAGATATCCAAAGCCAGGATGTATATAAAAAATGATGTGCCCAGGTGAGCAAGTGGGCAGACTCTGTGTTCCCCTCCAGGATCTGGCCTCTGAGAACTGATCACTAGTCATATGGCCCGGCAGATTACAGCAGATACAGTAGAGATGATTCAAATATTTCAGATTGGGCAGGAGAACCTACATTTACTTCAAGTCCAGAAACTACTCTCTTGTTGCCAAGATGATTAATAGTTCCTTTCCCATCTCGAATACATCCAGAAAATGAGAGGCAAGAAGTAACTGTGAATTTGTCTCAGTTTAAGACTTGAATTGACTGAAAATGACCTTCATTTACTAGGTTTGAGTTTTTTTTCCTGACTTTGATGTAAATGGTAGATTGTGAGCTAAGCTTAATTCTGTTATAGAGAAATAAAATACAATTTCTTACACTAAGTGCTGTGTATTTTAAAACTTCTAAAATTGTCATCTACACTCAAACCCTGGGATAATGTTTATTCCTGTGCCCTTTCCCAAATACATCAATCATGTATTATTGTCTTTTAAAAAAAAATTTTGAGGCTTTTTTTTTAATATCCATAACTACTTATTTCTACAAAAGAATTTGACCCAGTTATTAAGTTGTAGATATAGTAAAGGGCATTCGGATCACTGCAAAGAAAAGCCATGTAATATCAGGACAATGACGGAAAAGTAATTATACTGAAACTCCAAGTTAAAGTATAAATTTTCATGTGGTTTTCTTGGAAACCAAATTGAATTGTGCAAATATAAAGATTAAATACTTCTCTTCATCTGATAAGATGCTGTGGTTTATAAAGAAGCAACCGCTTTACTAGGGCCTAATACTAAAAAGCCCCACGCATCTGTTGGTTTGTCATACTGTGGCGTCTTGCATATTGCTGTGATGCTGGAAGCTGTGTCACTGGTATTCAAATACCAGCAGGATCACCCGTGGTGGACAGGTTTCAGCTGAGCTTCCAGACTGAGATAGATTAGAAGAAGGACCTGGCTGTCTACTTCTGAAAAGAATAAGCCAGTGAAAACCTTATGAATAGCAGAAGAACGTTGTCTGATATAGTGCCAGAAGATGAGCGCATCAGATTGGAAGGCTTTAAAAAATACTACTGAGAAAGAATTGCCTTTTCAGAGTAGGGGTGCCCATAATGACATGGATGGAGTCAAGCTTCTGGCACCTTCATCTGCTAATGTGGCATGACACATAATGAGAAGAAATAGCCACAAACATTCATCGATAATAAGGACATGGAATGTATGAAATATGAACCCAGGACAATTGGAAATTGTCAAAAATGAAAGAGAATGCATAAACATTGTTATCTTAGATATTAGTGAACTGAAATGGACTGGTATTGGCCATTCTGAACTGGACAACCATACGGTCTACTATGCCGAGAATGACAAATTGAAGAGGAATGGTGCTGTATTCATAGTCAGAAAGAACATTTCAAGATATATCCTGAAGTACAACACTGTCAGTGATAGGATAATAGCCATACGGCTGCAAGGAAGACCAGTAAATACAACTATTATTCAAGTTTACACACCAACAACTAAGGTCAAAGATGAAGAAATTGAAGATTTTTTACCAACTTCTGCAGTCTGAAATTAATTGAATGTGCCATCAAGATGCATTGACAATTACTGGTGATTGGAATGCAAAAGTTGGAAACAAAGAAGAAGGATAGGTAGTTAGAAAATATGGCCTTCATGATAGAAATGATGCCGGAGATTACATGACAGAATTTTGCAACACCAAAGACTTCTTTTCCATTGCAAATACCTTTTTTCAACAACATAAACAGCAACTCTACACATGGACCTCACCGGATGGAATACAGAGAAATCAAATTGACTGTATTTGTGGAATGAGATAATGGAAAAGCTCAATATCATCAGTCAGCACAAGGCCAGAGGCTGACTGCAGAACAGATCATCAGTTGCACCTATGCAAGTTCTACCTGAAGCTGAAGAAAATTAGAAAAAGTCTATGAGAGCCAAAGTACAACTTTGAGTATATCTCATCTGAATTTAGAGACCATCTCAAGAATAAATTTGACACATTGAACACTAATGACTGAAGACCAGACTAGGACATCATACATGAAGAAAGGAAGAGATCATTAAAAAGACAGGAAGGAAATAAAAGATCAAAATTGGTCAGAAGAGACTCTGAAGCTTGCACATCAATGTCAAGTAGCTAAAGCAAATGAAAGAAATGATGAAGAAAAACAGCTGAATGGAAGATTTCAAAGGCTGTCTGAGAAGACAAAGTAAAGTATTATAATGAAATGTTCAAAGACCTGGAGTTAGAAAACCAAAAGAGAACATTCTAGGCATTTCTCAAACTGAAAGTACTGAAAAAAAAATTCAAGTGTTGAGTTGTAATACTGAAGAATTCTGTAGGTGAAATATTGAGTGATGCAGGAAGCATCAAAAGATGATGGAAGGGATACACAGAGTCACTGTACCAAAAAGATTTGGTCAACATTTAACCATTTCAGGAGGTAGAATATGATCAAGAATCAATGACACAGAAGGAAGAAGTCCAAGCTGCACTGAAAACCCACACCCATTGCAGTTGACTCGATTCCAACTCATAGTGACCCTATAGGACAGAGTAGAAATGCCCCATAGTGTTTCCAAGGAGTGGTTTGTAGATTCAAACTGTCAACTTTTTAAACAGCCGAGCTCTTAACCATGGTGCCATCAGGGCTTCAAGCTGCACTGAAATTATTGGCCAAATACTAGGCTCCAGAAATTGACAGAATACCAATTGAGATGTTTGAATGAAGGAATGCAACCCTGGAAGAGCTCACTTGTCTATGCCAGGAAATTTGGAAGACAGCTACTTGGCCAACTGACTGGCAGAGATCCGTATTTATGCCTATTCTAAAGGAAGGTGATCCCACAGAATGTGGAAATTATTAAACAATATGATTAATGTTACACGCAAGTAAAATTTTGCTGAAGGTCATTTAAAAGCAGTTGTAGCAGTACATCAATAGAGAACTGCCAGAAATTCAAGCTGGATTCAAAAGAGAAGCTAGAACAAGAGATATCATTGCTGATGTCAGAGGGATCCTGGCTGAAAGCAGAGAATACCAGAGAGAAAATTGCCTGTGTTTTATTGACTATGCGAAAGCATTCGATTGTGTGAATCATAACAAATTATGGATAACATTGTAAAGAATGGGAATTTCAGAACACTTAAACTGTGCTCATAAGAAACCTGTACACAGACAAAGAAGTAGTCGTTTGAACAGAACAAAAGGGTACTGCATGGTTTAAAGTCAGGAAAGGTGTGCGTCTGGGTTGTATCTTTCACCATCCCTACTCAATCTGTATGCTGAGTAAATAATCCAAAAACCTGGACTATATGAAAAAGAACTGGGCATCGGAATTGGAGGAAGACTCATTAACAACTTGTCTTATGCAGATGACACAACATTGCTTGCTGAAAATGAAGAGGACTTGAAACATGAATAATGAAGATCAAAGACTACAGCTTTCGGTTTGGATTGCACCTCAACATTAAAAAAAAAAAAAAAACAACTTACAACTGGACCAATCAGCAACATCATGATAAATGGATAAAAGATTGCAGTTGTCAAGGATTTCATTTTATGTGGATCCACAATCAACACCCATGGAAGCAGTAGTCAAGAAATCAAACGATTCATTGCACTGGGCAAATCTGCTGCAAAAGATCTCTTTAAAGTGTTCAACAGCACAGATCTCACTTTGAGGAATAAGTTGCACCTGACCCAAGCCATGGTGTTTTCGATCCTCTCATGTGCATGTGAAAAGTGGACAATGAAGATCGAAGAAGAATTGACATCTTTGAATTACAGTGTTGGTGAAGAATATTGAATATACCATGAAATGCCAGAAGAACAAACAAGTCTGTTTTGGAAGAAGTGCAGCCAGAACACTCCTTAGAAGGACGACCAGACTTCTTCTGACATACTTTGGACAGGTTATCAGAAGGGACCAGTCCCTGGAGAAGGACATAATGCTTGATAAAGTAGAGGGTCAGGGAAAAAGCAGAAGACCCTCAATGAGATGTATTGACACAGTGGCTGCAACAATGGGCTTAAGCATAACAACTATTTTGAGGATGGTGCAGGACTGGCAGTGTTTCATTCTATTGTACATATGGTTGGCGAGTGAGAACCGATTTGATGGCATCTACTAAAAATGAATTTACCTAATTAAGCAATAACAACAATACAAAAATGAATTCACTCATTGACACAAATATCTCCACCCTTTATCTGTCTGTCACCTCTCTGTATAATTTTTTTCTATTGTTGCTTTAACAAATTACCACAAACTTAATGGATCAGAACAACACAATTTTTTTTTTTTTTATTTACATTTCTGTACGTCAGAAGTCCAACATAGGTTTTACTGGGCTAAAACCAAGATGTTAGCAGAGTTGCATTCTTTCTGCAGGCCTAGAAGAAAAAATCTCCCCCCCTCCCCCCCATTTTCAGCTTCTACAGGTCACCTGCATTCCTTGACTTGTGGTCCCTTCTTCATTTTTCAGGCAGCAATCTGATCACTCTAACCTATTCTTTTATTGCCACATCTACTTCTCTTACTTTGACCCTTCTGCCTCCAGCTTTCACTTGTGATGACAACACTGGGCCTAGTGAGACAATCCAGGGTAATCTTCCTATTTTAAGAGTCTTAATCACATCTGCAAAGTGTCTTTTGCCTTGTAAAATAACATTTTCATAGGTTCTGGGGATTAGGAATAGGCTTCTTTGGAGGGGCCGTCATTTTATCCACCACATATATATTCATGGAGACATTGAATACTGTGAGGAAACGTTGTCAATTTAGCTATTTTTTGTATTGATGTGCTGATGCACTAATAGATTTCAGGGCAATAAATTTTAGGATGTAGTTCTTTACAGATATTTTTATAGGGATTACAGTCCTGCAGATCAAGTATATGGTTTGTGGTAATGAAGGTTAATACAGGTTGTACATCTTTGCAAATGTCTCAAATGTAATTATTATAAATTGTTGACTTAAATTTACTCTTTAGGTATAGAAATATAAAAAGCGAAAGTAACATATCAATATAAAAATTAACAGACCTCTGTTCAGTTGTTCAGGAAGAACAATATTACCTGTGCTTGGAGTGATTTATAGAACCCTTAATTTTTTTTTCTTTTTTTCAGTAATAGCACTATTAGGGCACACTTAACATGTAGTAAAATTAATCATTTTATAGTGTACAACTCAGTGGCTTTCAGTATATACACAAACCACAATTACTACTTAAAAAAAAAATTTAAGCATCATTATCCCTTGCTTGATGCAACAGAGTGAATTAACTATAAGGTATACTGAAGTAGTGAATTTTCTACTATCCCTTTCTCCACCTTAAGAATTCTGAACTGGCTAGGCATCACTGTGTCAGGGGGGTGGAAAAAGAGAAGTATTTGGCTTTAGGAATCCTATAGTGGAAGGCAGACTCTGCATCCCACCAAGGCTCAACTGGTAAGAAATTTCCCAAATACAGGAAAGGAATTGAGATGTTGTTCAGTGTAAATTAACAAAAACAAAAACAAAAAATCAAATATTGACAATTGTCTAAGCCCTTTGACTGCCTAGTATCCACACACTTTTCACATTTGCATTTCTAAAACTTAATAATTATCTTATTTACCATATTGAAAGTACCCATCAAAGAGTTGAAAATTGACTCACTTCTCTCCAAAGGAGACAGCATAAGGCCTTGTGAGTTACTGAAGATTGAAAGTGAATTGTGTCACAGACTGATGCCCATTCTACCTACCGATCTATTCCAATTCTGTCTTATATTCCAATACTTATTAAGTATATTGTAAAATTTACCAGCATCGATAGTGTAATATAATATAACGTAGTAAAAAGAAAAAAAGCAAGCTATTTATAGTATATTTGTGGGGTTTTCTCTATTTTGTGGACAGAAAGGTGGCCTGTAGCAAAGAAAATGCTGTGGGCTCACCAATTGTGTTTCTTTTCCTTCTTCTTGGGCATTCTATTTTCCTAGACTGCCTCACAGTATGGTTCATACCATTGATTCATATTCTGGCCGGTAGTATGCAGAAAGGACTGAAGTACACCACTTCCAGGTCTGCTCACAAAATTGCTTGTGCAGAATTGCTCTCATTTTTCTCTCTGAAGAAAGTTTGGGGGCCACCTGTATAACAGTGGTGCTGGATCCCTGGCACATTGTTTGGAGGAGAATCACCAAGGAAAGTCAAGCAACCTAAAGTGAAGTATGATATGGGCAAAAAATGAACTTGGTGATAATAAGACAAAAAGAGATGTTGGAGTTTATTTGTCACTGAGAATAACTGGTCCTGCTCTGATTTATATCCTTACCATGACAATGCTTGAGGTAATCACTAAGTTAGGAAATGCCAAGACAAACACAATTTGCCAAGCAGGAAAAGAAAACTTAAATCCTCAAGTATTTGAGTAAGGAAAATTCACTGCATCCCTCCATAATGGAAATGATCTACTTCAATTAACCTGCTGCCCTCTTGGACTATAAAACCAACTCCCAGACATACGGTTGATCATTGCTGCTGGAATTTTGGGAATTCAAGAGTGGTAGTAGCATGGTTAAGAGTTCAGTCATACATAACCTCCATCTTCCCCTCCTTGACCTCTTTGTTCACATGCCCATTAAGTATATACTAGGGTGGCTGAGAAAAAGGCTACCTTACTTTTCTAGAGTGGATAATCTTGTTAATATTTTTAATTGCCTCTTCCACGTAAGAGCACTTAGGGTTTATTCACTTACAGAGTTAATGTTTTCCTACTTTGGGCCACATGCTTCTGGGCAAGTCACATTTACTTCTAGGGAATAACTTAGCACTTATTTTGTATTGAGAAACTGAAGTAACACAGTCACTTGTTGTCCTGTGGTCAAGTACTTCAGCCTCTACTAGGCCCAGTGGCAAATCAGCACTTATTTTTCAAAAGGGTTATATTTACTGGCAGTTACTGAATTATGAATGAGTTCCTTTCTTAAATCTGTCATTAAGTCAAATTTGTACCTAAGTTGGAACAGTTTGGTACGGTTCATATCTAATGTCAGTCAAATGTTTGTCTTACTATATAGCATATAGTTACATTTCTATGCATAAAAAAATTAAAGAAACACTTTCAGATACACTAAAACATCTTTAACATAATAATGCAGTAAAAATAATAATAATGTTTGATGCACATGACAAAGTAGCTGCCCTTTGTCATTATGAACCATTTTATGTACCTTGCATTTTTAACATAATAGGTTTTATTGGGATTGGTTTGTAACTACAGGCTGTATGTTAGTCAGGCTTTTATAACATGGGCACTGCTTGTACGTGCTGAAGAGTGAATGGCTCTGCTCCAAAACCGCATGACCTCTCAGCTGTGATAGTGATTCTCCTTGCTGGGGTTTACCACAAGATCAATATAGCATCTTTACATTTCTAATTCTGTCTCTTTTTTTCAGCCTTTTCCTACTCCTGAAGGCTATCCACTCTGGCTTCTGGGATTCCCTATTCACTACCAGTAAAACCCTTTAGCTAAATTCTCTAAACACTTCTTTTACTTTCTTTGTCCAGTGGAAACCTAGGTCTCCTCAAGGATATTTTTACCTCTTCAGCCTTCTAAAAGTGGTGAATCTTTTTCTCCCACGCACTTATACACATCCCTAGTCTAGGTAGGGTGTGGGGAAGGAATGGGGAGTAAGTATCTTCATCACTTCTCTTGCCAGCTTTAGGCCATTCCCCTGCTCTCCTCCCTAAAAACTGTTAAAATTGATTCTTGTAACATCAGGTACCCACTACCCCTTATTGTTGCTGTTGTATCTCAAAACCCAGGGTGTTACCCCTCATTTCTTTACAATTTTAACTCCTAGCTCAAGGTCATACCGTTATTCTTGCCAAACCTATTCCCATCTTAATTCCTGTCTTAAACCTTGTCTTACAGTCTATCTTAAGCATGAAACGTATATCACTTTTGGACCACTGTTTCCTGTTTTTACAGATCACTTCTGTTAATGCACCTGATTTTGGGACTCTGCCCACACTAGGATATCCAGTCTATTAATTCTACCACATTTTTACTGTCTCTTACATGCCCAACTTTCCAACGTCCCTCATTACCCTTCTAAATATTGGGTTAATATTTAATCATTCCCTTGCATACATCCTTGACTTCTCAAATGACTCTTGCTTCACTATACTGTAAGCAAAATTTCAACTCTACAAAATATACTTCGCCAATTCCATAACTGTATTTGTGTAGCTAAACATGGCTGGAAAAAAAATTCAAGAACAATGAGGCAGTCTCACTTTAAATTCATGATAACAAACTTTGAGTTGATCCTTAATGCTGGAAAAGAGTCATTTATACTTCCGTTATGTTTTACACTCTCTCTTCTCACTCTACCACTTCCTCCCCAGGAAGAAACTGGATTACACTCCCACATGAAGTAAATCCAGCACTCCTCAACAACAACGACAACAAAAACAGAAAAAAGTGTATGAGAAATGTGGTTTTAGAGACACCAGACATCAAGCAAAAAAAGAATCAAGAATGATTCCTGAGAGACAGGGAACAAATGAGGTGAGACCTCTTATTTCCCCAGCTTGTTGCCTTCAGAAAATTTTTAGGCTTTGTCATAAAGAAGGAGAACCCAGATGGAGTCTGGTTATGCCTTGAATTACGTAGCTGGAGTTCAATGTCAGGGGAAAACCAAGGTGGCTTGAGTTAGGGCAGATTATTGAAAAGAAGACAGCTGCACTGAGAGAGAACTCCAGAGGTCTGAAGCATATCGTTCATAAATATTTGTTGGAGTACTATTTGGATCATAAATATAAAGTGTGAGGAAACTACCCAAAACTGGGGAAGGGAGTACTTGAAAATATTAAAGTAACATTGGGAATATTGTGCCATGTTTGGTAATAAGTTGGGAATAGTAGTTTTCCTTTTGACCAGACTGGAAAACCTTATTACCCCTCAGGCATCAAATAGGTTAAGAGAGGGTCTTGCTTAAGTAATGGAGAATAATTAGGCCTCAACTAAAGACTGATCTCCTCCTGTCCAACAAACCATAAAGGCAAGAGGATTAACCTGTTTTCAAGTAATTTAACTACATCACAGTAGTAGTCATAAAAATGAATGAACTATTGATACATACAACAGCATGGATGAATCTCAAAATAATTATGCTGAATGAAAGAACAGAGTTATTATATAGTACATACTATTAAAAAATGTTTTTTTTCACTTCACCACATACTATACAGTTCCATTTATATAAAATCCTAGAAAGAGACACTAATAAATTTTTGGAAATGTTGAATGTGTTCACTATCTTGATTTCAGTGATGGTTTCAGGGGTATATTTGTCAAAATTATCAAGCTATATACTTTAAACAGATGAATTTCATCTTATGTCTATTATAACTCAATAAAGATAAAGCTGACAACAAAATAAAAATTTTCTTTTGGTGGATCTACTTTTTTTTTCTGTTTTAATGATTATTTTTCCATAACCAAAAAACAAAACAAAACAAACCCATTGCCATTGAGTCGATTCCAACTCATAGCGACCCTATAGTTTAAAGTAGAACTGCCCCATAGAGTTTTCAAGGAGTGCCTGGTGGATTTGAACTGTGAACATTTTGATTAGCAGCCATAGCACTTAATCACTATGCCACCAAGATTTCCTATTTTTTCATAGGGCATGTGAAATACTGAATCACAAGTTTCTAAAGTAGAGAGAAAAAAAAAAATTTTTATGCTAATACTAATTCAAATATAAATTCATGTCAGATTTATACCAGAAAAAAAATATTTAGAAATCCAGCTTTAATTCTCCCAGAAACATATTGGTAATTTCATAGTAAGAAATTATGTGTGCATAAAATAAAAATGCTTAAAAATTGTGACTTTATACTATTGCAAAAAGATGGGCTTTCAACAGCAAACTTTTTTTCCTTCAGAGTGGACTTGTTTTTCAATCTGAATGCATTAAGATCTTTGAAGAGGTAGTCAAGTACAGTTTTTAGAGATAAGCTTATTTTTTAACATTTTCATGTATATAAATATATATAAAAATATAAATATATATATATGTATATGAGACAGGGTAGGGCTGGGTAAATTAAATAAAGACTACATTTCAAGGCCCTGTGCGCTTGACCAGCTATGAATTACTGATAATCTTCCTGAGTTGTTTTTCAAGGCCTCACCAGGTGCAAATCGTAAGCAGTAAAGATCAACGCGGACTATGAATGACTTTCCATGTGGGACAAACATGAACAGGAACCCTTCGCTGGGGCTTGAACCAAGATCCGGAGGCATCACGCGTGCACAACATCCCAGAATAAGTCCTGTTCAACCTTCCAGCATCCTTTGTGACAGACTCCATCTTGGTTCCAGCAATCTCTGAGAGGAAGTCCGTCTTGAATTCTAACTGCACACACATTTGGTTTTCATAATCCCTCCCCTTCTCCTGGAAATCTCCACCCATTTAGTGAATAAAGATAATACCTTTTTCCCACCTAAAAACTTTTATAAGCCCTAGGGAATCCTTTGTCCAGGGAGAGACTGGAGGCTAACGTAGGTGGAAACCCCTCTCCCTGACGCCCTCGCGAGGCTTTCACTCTGTCTCTAAAAAACCTTTGTTTATGTGAAATCTCTGAGCCTCTCCTGGTCATTCTTGATCAGAAGAAGGTAAGAACCTAAGCAGGGCTTAGTCCTGAGCTGATAAGCCCTGCCCTGTAACATATACACACACACATAATTTGTTTGTATAAAAATTTATCAATTGCTTATGTAAAATAGAAAGCCAATCTAATAAAAATCTAAAGATTTAACCTGAAGCTTGACTCTATAAAGTACCATCATATTCAGAGCAAAGGCTAAATGTTTTTTGAATGCTCTGCAAATTTAAGGTATATGCTTATTTTGAAAATCCAAATTAGTAGCATTATGGAAAGATTTATTGCACATATTTGAGCAGAAAATATATGTTAAATAGTGAGTCTCTTAAACTGTCACATGCACAATTGAATCTAAATACATGTTTTATTTAGTCTGTATTCTATACTTCTGCAATTAATATTGAATGAAGGATAACAACAATATTCTGAAGTGACTCTACTGAACATCCAGCCTAAGAAAATTTAGGATTTAATATGGTTAATGGAGAGTCCATGGTTTAATAAAGAGTAGTGTTTGTCCTGATCTTCAACCATCCTTTCTGGCTCTCCTAGAATCCCTTAGAAGTCTGTTGTCATTAATGGCACACTTTGAGGGACCTATTGGTTTATTAAACAAATATATGCCAGGAACTGCTTCTGCCACAAAGGTCCTTTCTTTAAGAAAGCGTAGTACAGGAGACAGTAAGTAAAGCAAGGATTACAGTGTAATATAGGTAAACATAGGGAGCTATCCAAATCCGTTACTGTTGAGTCAATTCCGACTCAGAGTACAGCTGCCCCATAGGGTTTCCAAGGAGCAGCTGGTGGATTCAAACTGTCAACATTTTGGTTAGTAGATGAACTCTTAACCACTATGCCACCAGGGCTCCACTTAGGGAGCTATGGGGGTATAGAATTGGGGTATCAAATATGTTAATGTAAACTCTAGAATTTTTTCCCATTAGGAATAAAGCTAAATTTTAAAATACAAATAAGAATTATTCAGATGGAAGGAGAAAGGTGTTTCAAGCAAAGAAGGCAGCATGTGAGAAGGTATTGATGTGGGAAATAGCATGTTAATTGTTGTTTTTCAGTCATTATTATACCTAGGTAGTTTAAAAACCACTGGGGAAATAGATGAGTTTCCATTGAGTAAACACAGAATACCTGAAAAGAATAGCACTGTGGCAACTGGAAAAGCAGAGATCAGCTGGAAAATAACCTGGAAACATGCTGAGAGAAATGTTGGACCATATTTGTTTGGCCATCTGGTAGTGCTACTAAAGTAGGATGCCAGTGTGAGATAAAAATTTGGTAAGTAGTTTAAACTATGGCATTGCAAAATGGATGTATATACCTCCTGTAATCCATAGATTCAATGAATAGGGCAGTTATGCTTTCCCAGAAAAAAAGCCCTGCAAATTCATGTCCATGTTTTTATTCTCCTTTTGTTCACTATAAATTCTTTAGCTAACCAATAAATCTTTCTGAAGGCAAAGTCCCCCCGCCCCAGATGTGTGAATAACATAAATTTAGAATATTGCAAATCTTCTTCTCATAAGTTATTTTGTTTTGGAGACAATTAATAAGTATGTGTTCATCTCCCATGTCTCAATTTTATATCTCAAATTTTAGCATATGCCATTCTTCCCAAGTTTTTTGGCAAAGAGCCATGTGTACACGTATTTAAAGATTTCCTTCAAATAATTATATATTTACATGCAACATTAATGGGATGGACTTATTATGAAAATGTTCTTGATTCTTTACCTCTCCCTTTTTTCATAATCTTGCAGTGGTGTCCTTTTATTCTCTCATCTACAGGAGTAGATTCTATTCCCTCATTCGCAGATTGTGGAATGGCTGTGTGACTTGCTTTAGCCCAAAAAAGCCAGAAAGATGTGGCCTACTAGTTCAAAACCTAGGTCTCAAGAGGCGTTGAGTATGATATCTTCCTCTCTCAAAGTCCTGGGATCACTCTGTGAACAAATTCAGGCAAAAGTGCTTAAGGGTGAAAGACCATGTGTAGCAAGGCCAACTCAATCCCACCTGAAGCCATTAGGTATCTATCATTTAGCCCTCAGCCAACAACCAGCTTTCTGCAGAGGTGTGATCTAGTCCAGGAAAGATTAGCTAAGCCTGGCCCAAATTGAGCCTGGAAGATAAATAAATTCATATTGTCCTAAGCTATTGAATTTTGATGTGGTTTGTTAAAACAGCAGCATTGTAGAGGCCATAGTTGAAAGATGCAACTTATATTGATAAATGTGAATCATATTGATGTAATATGATTTTGGGCCTTATCACCTTTTATACTTATTAAAGTATACTTGCCCATTTTTTAAATTAGGCTTACTAAATTTCATTGCAAAGTAGATAGTATAGTTAATTCAATTTTAAGTACAGTTGCATTGAAATCTTTGCTGAAAAAGAGAGTAGCAGTGAATTCACTGGTCTAAGTGAATGTAGAGAGACTAGTTAGAATTAGCAATGTGGTAACCCCGCAAAGAGAGGAGGGACCCCACATCCAAAAATTTGTTTTGGATGGTGCATTAGTAATAATCGACTTGAAGCCGATTCCCAAAATGTGAAGGTAACTCACATTCCTGCTTTCCCACTATTCAATCGTTTCTGACACCAGCCACCCACAAAGTGTTCTCTTTCTCTCTAACCTCAAAGACTCAGAGTAAGGTCTTTAAAAAATGACCCCTGCACATCCCTCTTGCATCCACCAGCCACCCAAAGCTGGGTATTCACAAGTTAGAAGAACTCTTTCCTTTTAATCAACAGCCAAATAGGCAGGCTTCAGCCCCTGCTGGCTCTCCCTGCCCCTGGTGGGTTCAGTAATTTGCTAGAATGACTCACAGGGTGTATGGAAAGGGCTATGCTTAAAATAACCACTTTAATATAACCACAAAAGGATAAGCATACACACAGAGGTCTTGCTCTGAGAGAAATCTGGATGTGAGACTTCCACTGTCCTCAGGCACATGCCACATTTCTCCTCAATTCAGAAAGACCAGCTGCTTCTGTATTCAGGGTCTCTTATACAATACACAGTCATGACTGGTGCCTCACTGCATATGCATGATCAACCAAATCAGTGGATCTGCATTACTGACTGCATTCTGCCCCTATCTTCTATAAGTCATTTGTGCCATGTGTGGCCTTAGAAGGCTCCTACCACATTGCACATGTTTGAGTGTTGCCTGACTATTTTGGAAAACAAAGACACCTTGATGGCTGGCAATTCCAAGGATTTTGAAGGATCTCCAGAAACAGTTTGTCTTCAACTTGCAATGCCAGCAACACACCTTCACTGTCCTATCTCAGGAGTATGTCAACTCTCAAATCCTATGTCATAATTTAGTCCACAGAGACCTTGATTGCCTTTCCCTTCCAGAAGACATCATGCCAGTCCATTACATTGATGAAAATATGCTGATTGAACCTAAAGGGAGAAGTATCAATGACTTTAGACTTATTGGTAAGATATTTGTATGTTAGATGGTGAGAAATTAATGACAAAAATTCAGGTGTGTTGAATTGGAATCAACTGGACTGAAATGAGTCCCACCTCCGTGAAATTTCTAGGAATCCAGTGGTATGGAGCATGTCAGGATATTCCTTATAAAGTGAAGGGTAAGTTATTACATCTGACCTCTCCTACAACTAAAAGGGAGGCACAATGCCTGGTGAGTCTTTCTTGGTTTTGGAGGCAACCAGTACCTCTTTGAGTGTGCTTCTCCAGCCTATTTATCTAGTGACTCGAAAAGCTGCTAGACCAAGAGAAGGCTTCAGTGCAAGCTGCTCTGCCACTTGGGCCATATGATCCAGTTGATTCAATGGTGCTTGAAGTATCAGTAGCAGATAGAGATGCTGTCTGGAGTCTTTGGCAGGGCCCTATTGGTGAACCATAATGAAGATCTTTAGGATTTTGGAGCAAAGCTCTGCTATCTGTAGATAGCTAGTCTCATTTTGAGAAACAGCTTTTGGCTTGTTCCTGGGCCTTAGTAGAGACTGAATGCTACCAAGTCACCATGAAGCCTGAACTGTCCATCATGTACTCAACATTGTCTGACCCACAGAATCATGAAGTCAGACGTGCACAGTAGCTCTCCATCTTTAAATAGAAGTGGTATATACAAGACCAGGTTTGAACAGAACCTAAAGGTACAAGTAAGTTACATGAGAAAGTGGCCCAAATGCCCATGGTCCTCTCCCCTGTCACATTGTCTTTTTTCTCTTTGTATGCACCTATGGCCTCAAGGGAAGTTCCTTATAAGGAAGAGAAAACTCATGCCTTTTTACAGATGGCTCTGAGTGATATGCAGGCACCACTGAAAAGGGACAGCAGTAGCAATACAGCCCCTTTCTGGGATCTCCCTGAAGGACAATGGTGAAGGGAAATCTTCCCAGGGGGCAGGATTTCGAATAGTGCACTTGGTTGTTTGTTTTCATTGGAAGGAGAGATGGCCAGAAATATGACTGTATACTGATTCATAGGCTGTAGTAAATGGTTTGGCTGGATGGTGAGGGGCTTGGGAAGAAAATGATTAGAAAATGGGTTACAAGGAGGTATGGGGAAGAGGTATGCGGATAGGCCTCTCTGAATGGGCCAAAGAAGTGAAGATATTTGTGTCTCATGTGAATGCTCATCAAAGGGTGACCTTGGCAGAAGAGGGTTTTCACTATCAAGTGGAGAGAATGACATGTTTGGTGAATACCAGTCAGCCTCTTTCCCAAGCCACTCCTGTCATTGCCCAAAGGGCTCATAAACAAAGTGGCTATGGTGGCAGGGATGGAGGTTATATATGAGCTCAGCAACATGGACTTCCACTCGCCTGGCTTACTTGGCTACAACTACTGCTGAATGCCCAATCTGCCAGCAGCAGAGACTAACACTTAGTCCCCAACATGGCACAATTCCTAGGGATGAACAGCAGGTTGATTACGCTGGATCACTTCCATCACGGAAAGGGCAGTGTTTTGTTTTTCCTGGGACAGACACACTGGATATGGATTTGCCTTCCCTACATGCAATGCTTCTGGCAAAACTACCATCCATGGACTTATAGAATGTCTTCTCCATTGTCATGTGATCCCACACAGCATCACCTCAGATCAAGTGACTCATTTCACAACAAATGACATGTGACAATGGGCCAATGCTCGTGGAATTTAATTACCATGTTCTCCATGATCTTGAAGGGAGCTGGGTTATGGAACAATGGAATCTCCTTTTAAAGACACAATTATGGTGCCAGCTAGGTGGCAATATCTCGCAGGGTTAGGGCAACGTTTTACAGGAGCTGTATATGTTCTAAACCAGCATCCAGTATATGGTGCTGTTTCTCCCAGAGCCAGGTTCATTGGTCTAGAAATCAAGTGGCGCAAGTGGGAGTAGCACCAATCATAATCACTCCCTTGTGACCCACTTGAAAAATGTGACCTACACACTTTGGGCTAAGAAGTCTTGGTTCCAAAGGGAGGAATGCCCCCACCATGAGACAGAGTACTGATTCCATTGAACTGGAAGTTACGAAGAGCACCCGTTCACTTTAGGCTCCTCATACCTCTGGATGAACTGGTAAAGAAGGGAGTTACCATATTGGCTGGTGTGATTATTTTGGACTACGAAGGGGAAATTGGATTGATATTACATAATGGAGATTAAAAAAGAGTATGTCTGGAATACAGGAGATCCCTTAGGATGTCTTTTAGTACTACCATGCCCTGTGATTAAAGTCAATGGAAAACTACAGCAACTCAACTCAAACAAGACTACAGAAATGAAGGTTTGGGTCACCCCACCATTCAAGAACCACAGCCACTTGAAGTGCTTGCTGAGGGCAAACGAATACAGAATGGGTGGTAGAAGGTAGTTTTAAATACCAGCTAAGCTCATGTGACCAGTTGCAGAAAGGAGGAGTGTAATTGCTATGAGTTTTCCTTCTTTGTTTTGTTATATGTGTGTGTGCAGCAAATATCTTTGTTTTCTTCCATAACTTATTCCATTTTTTTATTATAAAATATAAGATGGAGGCAGGGCCAAGATGGCAGACTAGGTGGACGCTACCGCGGATCCCTCTTGCAACAAAGACTCGGAAAAACAAGTGAATCGATGACATATATAACAATCTACGAACTCTGAACAACAAACACAGACTTAGAGATGGAGAACGAAAAAATACAGGCAGACAGCGATCATTTTGAGAACTAAGAGCCAGCGTACCAGGCAGGTGACCTTCGGAGCCCAGGCTGGGGCAGAGCCCAGGGGGGCAGATGGCACAGACAAGGGGCCCAGCCCTACCCCCCCAAACCAATCCCGGGAGGGAGTCTAGCTGGTTGGCGAGGGTGGTGTAGCGGCACAGCTGATGGGAGAAACACCCGGGAGGCAATGACTGATCTTGGAGCAGGGAGAGCAGCGTCCCAGCAGGGGAGCCGTCCCGCCGGGAGTTTGGCGGGAGACGGGCGAGGCGCGAGCGTGGGGATCACCTATATTTCCCTAAAGCGACCCCGGGGGGGGCGCCCAGACGTTCGTGAGGGCCACTTCCACCCAGTTCGCGCGAGCAGTGCGGAGCACCGGAGGGAGAAACCCCCGGGAGGAAGTGACTGGTCTTGGAGCGGGGAGAGCAGCGTCCCGCTGGGATCTTGGCGAGAGTGGGCAGGGTGTGAGCGCTTTCCCCTGAATAGACCCTGGGGGCGGGCCCAGCTGTTCTTGAGGGCCACGCCCACTCAGTTCCCACGAGTGGAGCAGCCCACCAGAGGGAGAAATCCCCGGGAGAAAGTGACTGATCTTGGAGCAGGGAGAGTAGCGTCCCAGCCAGGGAGCCGTCCTGCCAGGATTCTGGCGGACGGGGGCGGAGCGTGAACGCGGGGATCAGCTCTACATTCTGTGGTGCTACACTCCTAGCTCTCTGATCCCTTCCCCACCCTCCCCAGGCAGCTCCATTAACATCCGAATACCCTGAGCCAGGAGGAGAATTCAGATAGGGATCTGACTGCATTTTTTTTTAGCTGATTACCTGGAAAATCTAGTTTCCCAGTGATGGCTCGGAGACAGCAGTCCGTATCAAACCACATAAAGAAACAGACCATGACAGCTTCTCCAACCCCCCAAACAAAAGAATCAAAATCTTTCCCAAATGAAGATACAATCCTGGAATTATCAGATACAGAATATAAAAAACTAATTTACAGAATGCTTAAAGATATCACAAATGAAATTAGGATAAATGCAGAAAGAGCCAAGGAACACACTGATAAAACTGTTGAAGAACTCAAAAAGATTATTCAAGAACATAGTGGAAAAATTAATAAGTTGCAAGAATCCATAGAGAGACAGCATGTAGAAATCCAAAAGATTAACACTAAAATTACAGAATTAGACAAGGCAATAGAAAGTCAGAGGAGCAGACTCGAGCAATTAGAATGTAGGCTGGGACTTCTGGAGGAACAGGGAATCAACTCCAACATAGCTGAAAAAAAATCAGATAAAAGAATTAAAAGAAATGAAGAAACCCTAAGAATCATGTGGGACTCTATCAAGAAGGATAACTTGAGTGTGATTGGAGTCCCAGAACAGGGAGGGGGGACAGAAAACACAGAGAAAATAGTTGAAGAACTCCTGACACAAAACTTCCCTGACATCGTGAAAGATGAAAGGATATCTATCCAAGATGCTCATCGAACCCCATTTAAGATTGATCCAAAAAGAAAAACACCAAGACATATTATCATCAAACTTGCCAAAACCAAAGACAAACAGAAAATTTTAAAAGCAGCCAGGGAGAAAAGAAAGGTTTCCTTCAAGGGAGAATCAATAAGAATAAGTTCAGACTACTCAGCAGAAACCATGCAGGCAAGAAGGGAATGGGACGACATATACAGAGCACTGAAGGAAAAAAACTGCCAACCAAGGATCATATATCCAGCAAAACTCTCTCTGAAATATGAAGGAGAAATTAAGATATTTACAGATAAACACAAGTTTAGAGAATTTGCAAAAACTAAACCAAGACTGCAAGAAATGCTAAAGGAGATTGTTTGGCCTGATGACCAATAATATCAGGTACCAGCACAATACAAGGTCACAAAACAGAACGTCCTGATATCAACTCAACTCAAATAGGGAAAGCACAAAAACAAACAAAGTAAGATTAATTCTAAAAAATAAATAAATAAACCAAATAATACACATAACAGGAAATCATGGAAATCAATAGATAAACGATCACAATAATCAAAAAGAGGGACTAAATATAGGAGGCATTGAACTGCCAGTTGGAGAGGGATACAAGGCGATATAGAAGGATACAAGTTAGGTTTTTAATTAGAAAAATAGGGGTAAATAATAAGGTAACCACAAAAAGGAATATCAATTCCATAACTCAAGAAAAAAGCCAAGAAAAACGTAACGACTCAACAAACACAAAGCTAAACATTATGAAAATGATGCTCTCACAAGCTACTAAGAAAAACGTCTCAGCACAAAAAGCATGTGGAAAAATGAAATGGCCAACAACACACATGAAAAGGCATCAAAATGACATCACTAAAAACTTATTTATCTATAATTACGCTGAATGTAAATGGACTAAATGCACCAATAAAGAGATAGAGAGTCTGGGACTGGATAAAGAAACACGATCCATCTATATGCTGCCTACAAGAGACACCCCTTAGACTTAGAGACACAAACAAACTAAAACTCAAAGGATGAAAAAAATATATCAAGCAAACAATAAGCAAAAAACAAGAGGAGTAGCAATATTAATTTCTGACAAAATAGACTTTAGACTTAAATCCGCCACAAAGGATAAAGAAGGACACTATATAATGATAAAAGAGACAATTGATCAGGAAGATATAACCATATTAAATATTTACGCACCCAGTGACAGGGCTGCAAGATACATAAATCAAATTTTAACAGAATTGAAAAGCGAGATAGACACCTCCACATTTATAGTAGGGGACTTAAACACACCACTTTCGGAGAAGGACAGGACATCCAGTAAGAAGCTCAATAGAGACACGGAAGACCTACTTACAACAATCAACCAACTTGACCTCATTGACTTATACAGAACTCTCCACCCAACTGCTGCAAAATATACATTTTTTCTAGTGCACATGGAACATTCTCTAGAATAGACCACATATTAGGTCACAAAACAAATCTTGGTAGAATCCAAAACATCGAAATTTTACAAAGCATCTTCTCAGACCACAAGGCAATGAAGCTAGAAATCAATAACAGAAAAACTAGGGAAAAGAAATCAAATACTTGGAAACTGAACAATACCCCCCTGAAAAAAGACTGGGTTATAGAAGACATCAAGGAGGGAATAAGGAAATTCTTAGAAAGCAAAGAGAATGAAAATACTTCCTATCAAAACCTCTGGGACACAGCAAAAGCAGTGCTCAGAGGCCAATTTATATCAATAAATGCACACATACAAAAAGAAGAAAGAGACAAAATCAGAGAACTGTCCCGACAACTTGAACAAATAGAAAGTAAGCAACAAAAGAACCCATCAGCCACCAGAAGAAAACAAATAATAAAAATTAGAGCTGAACTAAATGAATTAGAGAACAGAAAAACAATTGAAAAAATTAACAAAGCCAAAAGCTGGTTCTTTGAAAAAATTAACAAAATTGATAAACCATTGGCCAGACTGACTAAAGAAAAACAGGAAAGGAAACAACCCGAATAAGAAACGAGAAGGACCACATCACAGCAGAGCCAAATGAAATTAAAAGAATCATTTCAGATTACTACGAAAAATTGTACTCTAACAAATTTGAAAACCTAGAAGAAATGGATAAATTCTTAGAAAAATACTACCTACCTAAACTAACACATTCAGAAGTAGAACAACTAAATAGACCCATAACAAAAAAAGAGATTGAAACGGTAATGAAAAAACTTCCAACAAAAAAAAGTCCTGGCCCAGACGGCTTCACTGCAGAGTTCTACCAAACCTTCAGAGAAGACTTAACACCACTACTACTGAAGGTATTTCAAAGCATAGAACAAGACGGAATACTACCCAATTCATTCTATGAAGCTACCATCTCCCTGATACCAAAACCAGGTAAAGACATTACAAAAAAAGAAAATTTTAGACCTATATCCCTCATGAACATAGATGCAAAAATCCTCAACAAAATTCTAGCCAATAGAATCCAACAACACATCAAAAAAATAATTCACCCTGATCAAGTGGGATTTATACCAAGTATGCAAGGCTGGTTTAATATCAGAAAAACCATTAATGTAATCCACCACATAAGTAAAACAAAAGACAAAAACCACATGATCTTATCAATTGATGCAGAAAAGGCATTTGACAAAGTTCAACACCCATTTATGATAAAAACTCTTACCAAAATAGGAATTGAAGGAAAATTCCTCAACATAATAAAGGGCATCTATTCAAAGCCAACACCCAATATCACTCTAAATGGAGAGAACCTGAAAGCATTTCCCCTGAGAACGGGAACCAGACAAGGATGCCCTTTATCACCACTCTTATTCAACATCGTACTTGAAGTCCTAGCAAGGGCAATTAGGCTAGACAAAGAAATAAAGGGTATCCAGATTGGCAAGGAGGAAGTAAAGCTATCAGTATCTGCAGATGACATGATCGTATACATGGAAAACCCTAAGGACTCCTCCAGAAAACTACTGAAACTAATAGAAGAGTTTGGAAGAGTCTCAGGTTATAAAATGAACATACAAAAATCACTTGGATTCCTCTACATCAACAAAAAGAACACCGAAGAGGAAATAACCAAATCAATACCATTCACAGTAGCCCCCAAGAAGATAAAATACTTAGGAATAAATCTTACCAAGGATGTAAAGGAAAACTATAAAAGAAAAACTATACAAAGAAAACTATAAAACTCTGCTACAAGAAATTCAAAAGGACGTACTTAAGTGGAAGAACATACCCTGCTCATGAATAGGAAGACTTAACATAGTAAATATGTCTATTCTACCGAAAGCCATCTATACATATAACACACTTCCAATCCAAATACCAATGTCATATTTTAAGGGGATAGAGAAACAAATCACTAATTTCATATGAAAGGGAAAGAACCCCCGGATACACAAAGCATTACTGAAAAAGAAGAAGAAAGTGGGAGGCCTCACTCTACCTGATTTCAGAACCTATTATACAGCTACATTAGTCAAAACAGCCTGGTACTGGTACAACAACAGGCACATAGACCAATGGAACAGAATTGAGAACCCAGATATAAATCCATCCATGTATGAGCAGCTGATATTTGACAAAGGACCAGTGTCAATTAATTGGGGAAATGATAGTCTTTTTAACAAATGGTTCTGGCATAACTGGATATCCATTTGCAAAAGAATGAAACAGGACCCATACCTCACACCATGCACAAAAACTAACTCCAAGTGGATCAAAGACCTAAACATAAAGACTAAAACGATAAAGATCATGGAAGAAAAAATTGGGACAACCCTAGGAGCCCTAATACAAGGCATAAACAGAATACAAAACATTACCAAAAATGATGAAGAGAAAACAGATAACTGGGAGCTCCTAAAAATCAAACACCTATGCTCATCTAAAGACTTCACCAAAAGAGTAAAAAGACCACCTACAGACTGGGAAAGAATATTCAGCTATGACATCTCAGACCAGCACCTGATCTCTAAAATCTACATGATTCTGTCAAAACTCAACCACAAAAAGACAAGCAACCCAATCAAGAAGTGGGCAAAGGATATGAACACACATTTCACTAAAGAAGATATTCAGGCAGCCAACAGATACATGAGAAAATGCTCCCGATCATTAGTCATTAGAGAAATGCAAATTAAAACTACGATGAGATTCCATCTCACACCAACGAGACTGGCATTAATCCAAAAAACACAAAATAATAAATGTTGGAGAGGCTGCGGAGAGATTGGAACTCTCATACACTGCTGGTGGGATTGTAAAATGGTACAACCACTTTGGAAATCCATCTGGCATTATCTTAAACAGTTAGAAATAGAACTACCATACAACCCAGAAATCCCACTCCTCGGAATATACCCTAGAGATACAAGAGCCTTCACACAAACAGACATATGCACACCCATGTTTATTGCAGCTCTGTTTACAATAGCAAAAAGCTGGAAGCAACCAAGATGTCCGTCAACGGATGAATGGGTAAATAAATTGTGGTATATTCACACAATGGAATACTACGCATCGATGAAGAACAGTGACGAATCTCTGAAACATTTCATAACATGGAGGAATCTGGAAGACATTATGCTGAGCGAAATGAGTCAGAGGCAAAAGGACAAATATTGTATAAGACCACTATTATAAGATCTTGAGAAATAGAAAAAACGGAGAAGAACACATATTTTTTGGTTACAAAGGGGGGAGGGAGGGAGGGAGAGGATTTTTTATTGATCAATCAGTAGATAAGAACTGCTTTGGGTAAAGGGAAAGACAACACACAATACAAGGAAGGTCAGCCTAATTGGACCGGACTAAAAGCAAAGAGGTTTCCGGGATAAAATGAAAGCTTCAAGGGTCAGCGGAGCAGGGGCTGGGGTCTGGGGAACATGGTTTGAGGAGACTTCTAAGTCAACGGGCAAAATAATTCTATTATGAAAACACTTTGCATCCCACTTTGAATTGTGGCGCCTGGGGTCGTAAATGCCAACAAGCGGCCATCCAAGATACATCAATTGGTCTCAACCCACCTGGAGCAAAGGCAAAGGAAGAACACCAAGGCCACACGACAACTAAGAACCCAAGAGACAGAAAGGGCCACTTGAACCAGAGACCTACATTATCCTGAGACCAGAAGAACTAGTTGGTGCCCAGCCACAATCGATGTCTGCCCTGCTAGGGAGCACAACAGAGAACTCCTGAGGGAGCAGGAGGCCAATGGGATACAGACCCCAAATTCTCATAAAAAGACCATACGTAATGATATGACTGCGACTAGAGGAATCCCAGAGACAATGCTCCCCAGAACTTCTGATGGCACAGGACAGGAACCATCCCCGAAGACAACTCATCAGGCATGAAAAGGACTGGTCAGCGGGGGGGAGAGAGATGCTGATGAAGAGTGAGCCAATTAAATCAGGTGGACACTGGAGAGTGTGTTGGCAACTCTTGACTGGAGGGGGGATGGGAAGATAGAGAGAGAGGGAAGATGGCAAAATTGGCACAAAACGAGAGACTGAAAGGGCTGACTCAATAGGGGGAGAGCAAGTGGGAGAAGGGAGTATGATGTATGTAAACCTACATGTGACAGACTGATTGGAATGGTAAATGTTCACTTGAAGCTTAATAAAAATTAATTAAAAAAAATATATAAGATGTAAATGGGGTAGTACATTTCTAGTCATACACATGTTGTTGTTGTTATTGTTAGGTACCATCAGGTCAGTGCTGGCTCAAAGCAACCCTATGTACAACAAGCTCAGACATTCCCCTGTCCTTAGCCATCCTCATGGCTCTTGTTATGCTTGAGCCCATTGTTGCAGCCACCATGCCAATCCATCTTGTTGAGGGCCTTTCTCTTTTTCGCTGACCCTCTACTTTACCAAGCATGGTGTCCTTCTCCAGGACTTGATCTCTCCTGATAACTTGTCCAAGGTACATTAAGACAAAGTCTCCCCACCCTTGCTTCTAAGGAGCATTATGGCTGTGCTCTTTCCAAGAAAGATTTGTTCATTCTTTTGGCAACCCATATTATATTCAATACGCTTCACAAACATCACAATTCATAGGTGTCAATTCCTCTTCAGACATTGCCCTTATTCATTGCCAAGCTTTTACAACCATATGAGGTGATTAAAAACACCATGGCTTGGGTCAGGCACACCTAAGTTCTTAAAATGACATCTTTGCTTTTTAACACTTAAAACAGGTCTTTTGCAGCAGATTTTCCCAGTGCAATGCATTTTTTGATTTTTGACTGCTGCTTCCATGGGTGTAGTTTGCGGAACCAAGTAAAATGAAGTCCTTAACAACTTCAATCTTTTCTCCATTTATCATGATGTTGTTTATTGGTCCAATTGTGAGGATCTTTGTATTCTTTATGTTGAGGTGTAATCCATACCGAAGGTTGTGATCTTTGATCTTCATCAGTAAGTGCTTCAAGTCCCCTTCACTTTCAACAAGAAAGGTTGTGTCGTTTACATAAAGTGGGTTGTTAATGAGTCTTCCTTCAATCCTGTTGCCTCGTTCTTCTTCATATAGTCCAGCTTCTTGGATTGTTTGCTCAGCGTAAGATTGAATAAGTATGGTGAAAGGATACAACGTGACACAAACGTTCGTGACTTTAACCTATGCAGTATTCTCTTGTCCTGTTTGATTAGCTGCCTCTTGATCCATGTACAGGTTCCTAATCAGCAAAATTAATTGTTCTGGAATTCCTATTCTTTGTAATGTTATCTATAATTTGTTATGATTCACACAGTACATTGCTTTTGCATTGTCAGTAAAACACAGGTAAACATCTTCCTGTTTTTCTCTGCTTTCAGCCTGGATCCATCTGACATGAGCAATGGTATCCTTCATCCCACAACCTCTTCTGAATCCAGCTTGAATTTCTGGCGGCTCCCTGTTATCTACTGCTTCAGATGCTTTTGAATGATCATCAGCAAAATTTTGCTTGCATGTGATATCAATGATATTGTTTGATAATTTCCATATTCGGTTGGATCACCTTTCTTGGGAATAGGCATAAATATGGATCTCTTCCAATCAGATGGCCAGGTAGCTGTCTTCCAAATTTCTTGGCATAGACAAATAATCACCTCCGGTGCTGCATCCTTTTGTTGTAACATCTCAATTGGTAGTCTATCAATTCCTGGAGTCCTGTTTTTCACTAATGTCTTCAGTGAAGCTTGGAATTCTTCCTTCAGTACCATCGGTTCTTGATCATATGCTACTTCCTGAAGTGATTGAACAGAGACCAATTCTTTTTGGTACAGTGATTCTGTGTATTCCTTCCATTTTATTTTGATGCTTCCTGCATCATTCAGTAATTTGCCCATAGAATCCTTCACTATTGCAACTCGAGGCTTGAATTTTTTCTTCAGTTGTTTCAGCTTGAGTAATGCTGAGCGCTTTCTTCCCTTTTGATCATTTCTTCCATTTGCTTTACCTACTCTACTTTTAAGAACAGCTTTCAGAGTCTCTTCTGATGACATTCATTTGGTCTTTTCTTTCTTTCTTATCTTTTTAATTACCTCTTGCTTTCTTCATGTACGATGTCTGTCATGGATTGAATTATGTCCCCCCAAAAATGTGTGTATCAACTTGGTTAGGCCATGTGTGGTAGTCCTCCATTTTGTGATTGTAATTTTATCTTAGAGAGGATAAGGGTGGGATTGCAACACCCCTACCAGGTCACATTCCTGATCCAATGTAAAGGGAGTTTCCCTGGGCTGTGGCCTGTACCACCTTTTATCTCTTAAGAGGTAAAAGGAAAGGGAAGCAAGCAGAGAGTTGGGGACATCATACCACCAAGAAAGCAGCACCAGGAGCGCAGTGTGTCCTTTGGACATGGGGTTCCTGTACCTGAGAAGCTCCTTGACCTGGGGGAGATTGAGGATAAGGACCTTCCTCCAGGGCCAAAAGAGAAAGAAAGCCTTCTCCTGGAGCTGACACCCTGAATTTGGACTTCTAATCTACTGGACTGTGAGAAAATAAATTTCTTTTTGTTAAAGCCATCCATTTTGGGATTTCTGTTATGGTAGCACTAGATGACTAAGACAATGTCCTTGATGTCTTTCTACAACTTTGGTCATTAGTGTCCAATGTGTCAAAGCTATTCTTGAGATAGTCTCTAAATTCAGGTGGGATATACTCAAGGTCATACTTTGGCTCTTGTGGACTTGTTCTAATTTTATTTGGTTTCAACTTGAACTAGCATGGGAGCAATTAATGGTCTATTCTGTGGTCAGCCCCTGGCCTTGTTCTGACTGATAATAGTGAGATTTGCTATTATCTTTTCCCAGAGATGTAGTTGATTTGATTACTGTGCATTCCATCCTGTGAGGTTCACATGTATTGTTGTGGTTGTTGTTAGGTGCCATTGAGTCGGTTCCGACTCATAGCGACCCTATGCACAGCAGAACAAAACACTGCCCAGTCCTGAGCCATCCTTACAATCGTTGTTATGCTTGAGCTCATCGTTGCAGCCACTGTGTCAATCCACCTCGTTGAGGGTCTTCCTCTTTTCCGCTAACCCTGTACTCTGTCAAGCCTGATGTCCTTCTCCAGAGACTGATCGCTCCTGACAACATGTCCAAAGTATATAAGATGCAATCTCGCCATCCTTGCCTCTAAGGAGCACTCTGGCTGCACTTCTTCCAAGACACATTTGTTTGTTCTTTTGGCAGTTCGTGGTATATTTAATATTCTTCACCAACAACACAATTCAAAGGCGTCAACTCTTCTTCGGTCTTCCTTATTCATTGTCCAGCTTTCACATGCATATGATAAGATTGAAAATACCATGGCTTGGGTCAGGCGCACCTTAGTCTTCAGGGTGACATCTTTGCTCTTCAACACTTTGAAGAGGTCCTTTGCAGCAGATTTACTGAATGCAATGCGTCTTTTGATTTCTTGACTGCTGCTTCCATGGCTGTTGATTGTGGATCCAAGTAAAATGAAATCCTTGACAACTTCAGTCTTTTCTCTGTTTATCATGATGTTGCTCATTGATCCAGTTCTGAGAGTTCTTGTTTTCTTTATGTTGAGGTGTAATCCATACTGAAGGCTGTGGTCTTTGATCTTCATTAGTAAGTGCTTCAAGTCCTCTTCACTTTCAGCAAGCAAGGTTGTGTCATCTGCATAACGCAGGTTGTTCATGAGTCCTCCTCCAATCCTGATGCCCCGTTCTTCTTCATATAGTCCAGCTTCTCGTATTATTTGTTCAGCATACAGATTAAATAGGTATGGTGAAAGAATACAAGCCTGACGCACACCTTTCCTGACTTTAAACCAGTCAGTATCCCCTTGTTCTGTCCGAACAACTGCCTCTTGATCTATGTAAAGGTTCCTCATGAGAACAATTAAGTGTTCCGGAATTTCCATTCTTCACAGTGTTATCCATAGTTTGTTATGATCTGCACAGTCAAATGTCTTTGCACAATCAATAAAACACAGGAAAACATCCTTCTGCTATTCTCTGCTTTTCCATCTGACATCAGCAATGATATTCCTGGTTCCACGTCCTCTTCTGAATCCAGCCTGAATTTCTGGCAGTTCCCTGTCGATATACTGTTCCAGCAAAATTTTGCTTGCCTGTGATATTAATGATACTGTTCTATAATTTCCACATTCGGTTGGATCACCTTTCTTGGGAATAGGCATAAATATGGATCTCTTCCAGTCAGTTGGCAAGGAAGCTGTCTTCCATATTTCTTGGCATAGACGAGTGAGCACCTCCAGTGCTGCATCTGTTTGTTGAAACATCTCAATTGATATTCCATCAGTTTCTGGAGCCTTGTTTTTCGCCAATGCCTTCAGAGCCGCTTGGACTTCTTCCTTCAGTACCATCAGTTCCTGATCATATACCACCTCTTGAAATGGTTGAATAGCTACTAATTCTTTTTGGTATAATGACTCTTTGTATTCCTTCTATCTTCTTTTGATGCTTCCTGCATTGTTTAATATTTTCCCTATGGAATCCTTTACTATAGCAACTCGAGGCTTGAATTTTTTCTTCAGTTCTTTCAGCTTGAGAAACACAGAGCGTGTTCTTCCCTTTTGGTTTTCCATCTCCAACTCTCTGTACATGTCAGTATAATATTTCACTTTGTCTTCTCGAGAGGCCCTTTGAAATCTTCTGTTCAGTTCTTTTACTTCATCAGTTCTTCCTTTTGCTTTAGCTGCTCGACGCTCAAGAGCAAGTTTCAGAGTCTCCTCTGACATCCATGTTGGTCTTTTCTTTCTTTCCTGTCTTTTCAGTGACCTCTTGCTTTCTTCATGGATGATGTCCTTGATGTCATTCCACAACTCTTCTGGTCTTCGGTCACTAGTGTTCAATGAGTCAAATCTATTCTTCAGATGGTCTCTAAATTCAGGTGGGTGTACTCAAGGTCATATTTTGGCTTTCGTGGACTTGCTCTGATATTCTTCAGTTTCAGCTTGAACTTGCATGGGAGCAATTGAGGGTCTGTTCCACAGTCGGCCCCTGGCCTTTTTCTGACTGATGATATTGAGCTTTTCCATCATCTCTTTCCACAGATGTAGTCAATTTGATTTCTGTGTGTTCCATATGGCAAGGCCCATGTGTATAGTTGCCGTTTATGTTGGTGAAAGAAGATATTTGCAATGAAGAAGTCATTGGTCTTGCAAAATTCTATCATTCGATCTCCGGCATTGTTTCTATCACCAAGGCCATATTTTCCAACTACTGATCCTTCTTCTTGTTTCCAACTTTCGCATTCCAATCACCAGTAATTACCAATGCATCTTGATTGCACGTTCGATCAATTTCAGACTGCAGCAGCTGATAAAAATCTTCGATTTCTTCATCTTTGGGCCTAGTGGTTGGTGCATAAATTTGAATAATAGTCGTATTAATTGATCTTCCTTGTAGGCATATGGATATTATCCTATCACTGACAACGTTGTACCTCAGGATAGATCTTGAAAGGTTCTTTTTGAAGATGAACGCAACACCGTTCCTCTTCAAGTTGTCATTCCCAGCATAGTAGACTATACGATTTTCCAATTCAAAATGCCAATACCAGTCCATTTCAGCTCACTAATGCCTTTTAGGATATTGATGTTTATGTGTTCCATTTCATTTTTGACGATTTCCAATTTTCCTAGATTCATACTTCGTACATTCCAGGTTCTGATTATTAATGGATGTTTGTAGCTGTTTATTCTCATTTTGAGTCCCGCCACATCAGCAAATGAAGGTCCCGAAAGCTTTACTCCATTCACGTCATTAAGGTCGACTCTACTTTTCGGAGGCAGCTCTTCCCCAGTTATCTTTTGAGTGCCTTCCAACCTGGGGGACTCATCTTCCAGCACTATATCAGACAATGTTCTGCTGCTATTCATAAGGTTTTCACTGGCTAGTGCTTTTCAGAAGTAGACTGCCAGGTCCTTCTTCCTAGTCTGTCTTAGTCTGGAAGCTCGGCTGAAACCTGTCCTCCATGGATGACCCTGCTGGTATCTGAATACCGGTGGCATAGCTTCCAGCATCACAGCAACACACAAGTCCCCACAGTACGACAAACTGACAGACATGTTCACATGCATAGTTGCCATTTATTTTGTCGAAAAAAGGTATTTGCAATGAAGAAGTTGTTGGTCTTGCAAAATTCTGTCATGTGATCTCTGGCATTGTTTCTGTCACCAACGTCATATTTTCTAACTTCTGGTCCTTCTTTTTTGTTTCCAGCTTTTGCATTCCAATCACCAGTAATGATCAATGCATCTTGATTGCATGCTTGATCAATTTCGAAATGCAAAAGTTGGTAAAAAATCTTCAGTTTCTTCATTTTTGGCCTCAGGGGTTGGTGCATAAGTTTGAATAATAGTCGTATTAACTGGTCTTCCTTGTAGGCTTAATGATATTATCTTGTCACTGACAGCATTGTGTTTCAGGATAGATCTTGAAATATTTATTTGATGATGAACACGACTTCATTCTTCTTTAATCTGTCATTCAAAAAAATGTACATAATGCTTGTCGTATCATTTTAAGTGCAAGTCTGACTTTATAATTGTTTTTATTTCGAGATTATGTATGGTTTAAGGAGATGTGTACAGTTGATAAGTTGACAAGGGATGAAATGTGTTGGTTAAGGTTATGTGTCAAATTGACTAGGTCATGATTCTCAGTGGTTGGCAGATATTATGTAATCATCCTCCACTGTGTGATACGATGTGAGCAGCCAATTGGTTGGAAGGGGAATTTCCTTCGGGATGTGGCCTGCATTCAATACATATATGGATGTTCTGGCAATTCTCTCTCTCGATCCTAAATCCAAGTTGTCATTCTCTGATCTCTGGTTCTTGTGATGTGAGCCAGAAGTCTACCTCCTGAACTGCTGATTTTGAGTTCATCAGCCCCTGCAGCCACATGAGTCAGGAGAAGTCTCCAACCTGAAACCTGAGCCACAGAGTTGAGACTTGGCAGCCTCCACAATTGTGTGAACGATTTCTTTGATATAAATCACTCTATATGTATTTATAAGGAGCACAGTGGTTATAGTGTTCAGTGGTTGCCTTCATTATCTAGTGCTGCTATATCAGAAATACCACAAGAGGATTGCTTTAACAAACAGATTTTTATTTTCTCACAGCTTAGCAGGCTCTAAGTCCAAATTCTTGGCTTCAGTTCCAAGGGAAGGATTTCTTTCTCTGTAGACTCTGGAGGAAGGTCCTTGTTATCAATCTTCCCTTGGTCTAGTTGGAATCAACTTGATGACTATGGGTTTTCTTAGGAGCTTCCCTGCTACTGGAACCCCTGGTCCAAAGGACTCACTCTGTTCCTGGTACTACTTTCTTGGTGGTATGAAGTCCTTCTGTCTCTCTGCTCACTTCTCTCTTTTATACCTCAAAACAGATTGACTCAAGATGCAACCTAATCTTGTAGATTGAGTCCTGCCTCGTTACCATAACTGGTTTTAATTCTGCCTCATTAACATCATAGAGGTAGATTTAGGAAAATCACATCAGATTGCACAATGGTTAGCAGTCACGCAATACTGGGAATCATAGCCTAGCAAGTGAACACACAGTTTTTGGGGACGCAGTTCAATCCATAACAGCGACTATCTGAAAGGTCAGCAGTTTGAACTCACCAGCTACTCCACAGGAAAAAGATGTGGCAGTCTACTTCTGCAAAGATTTACAGCCTAGATAACCCTATGAGGCAGTTCTACTCTGTCTCATAGGGTTGCTATGGTTGGAATTGGCTCAATGGCAATGGGGGTTTGGTTTGGGTATGTATATTTACGTGTATACCTCACTGTTTTTATGCCTCTAAAGAACCCAGCCCAAGACAGTAGTATTTCACTGTATGAACTAGCCTCAATTTGAGTAAACAAAATGGATATTTTGAGAATACTACAGGGGAAAATTACGAAATATGGGCAAAATACAAGAATACAGAACTATTTGAAGACACTGGGAAGAAATCAAGAGCAGATAGGATCTTGGAGGTAGTTAATCTTTGAATAACTGCCAAAGGAAAAGATAAGAATTGACAGCTGGTATGGCTTTCTTTCCTCAGTGTACTTCCTAATACTACAGTATGGTAGCAGAAAACCACAGATTTATAGGCTCAAGGTGGCAGAGAACAGAGTTCAAGGATGTAAGAGTAGTTGGAAATTAAGAGGGGTAGCTCTGGACGTGACAGAACCATAGAACCACAGAAAGGATGAAATCCAAAATTTGTATAAGCATTCCAAAGTCCTTCATTGATATCTAAACTATAAGTGCAAAAGGCAAACAGAAACCAGAGAAGAATCTGACCTTTAAGGAAAGAACAAAACTGCATGAACTTTGCAAGCTTGCTGCTTTGTTGATTGTACATTTCTGAACTTGTAAGCAGCTTTAGCCACAGAGAACAAAAACCTTATTTTCTTAGGTGTCAGAGGACAGAACACAAGCTGGCAGAACAGCTGGAAATTTAGATGATAAACTCCAAAGGTAAGAAAACCAAAGATGAGTCCAAAATTTTAAGCATAAACTCTGCCCAGATTTTCAGTGTAGACACAGAGGAGACCCTTTGGAAGCAGGCTAAAATGAACAGTTGCTGAAAGCTGAAAGAACTGAGCAGTTATATCACATCACAAGGAAAACAAGAGTTTACACTGTAAGTCCAGGCAAGATAACTGTCTATTAGAATAAAAGCACAACAAACTTTATAAGAATAATCTACAATTCAAGGTTGGCACAATGTATTATCTTTGTATCAGGTTTTCAATAAGAAATGACTAGACAAGCATAGAAACAGGAAAATATAACCCAGCTGTGAATTTTGCAGTTTTCAAAATAGCTATTATGAATATATTCAAATAATTAGAGGAAAATATGTTTAAAAAATTAAAGGAAAATAAAATCTTAATGAGTGAAAAAAGAAAGGAAAACACAAAAAATAGAAAATTGTGGATAAAATGTATAGTAAATGAATATTTACCAGGTATACACAACAACAGATTGAGATGGCAATGAAAAAGAATGAACATGCGTACAAATCAATATAAATTTTCTACATAAAAGTGCAAGGAACAAAATATATTGGGAAAAAACAAAACTTGGCCTCATAGACTTTTAAGATGGTTCAATATAGGCATATTTAGACTCTAAGAAGAGAATAATTAGTGGATAAAATATTTTAATAAATACTGGCCAAAAATGTCATACGTTTAGTGAAAAACATCACATTTAAGAACAAGGGATCTCAACGAATCCCATGTTGCACAAAAAACAAAAATCCCTATCTAGTTACATCATAGACAAATTACAGCAGAAATTGAAAAGAAAACTCTTGACAGCAACTAGAGAAAAAGGATTCATTACATAAGGGTGAGCAATGGCATGCTTAAAGGCTAACTTCCTTCTAAAAACAATGGAGGCCACGATGACATGTGAAGGGCTGAAAGATAAAAAGAAAAACTATCAACTGTCCATAAGTTGTAGGAATCATTTTGACCCACCTTTTACTTCACCTATGATGCCAAGTTATTTCACAGACACAGTAAGCTTTTTAATTAAAAAAAAAAAAAAAAAAATTTTCTGCAAGAAATGCATACTTGACAATTGCAAAAATCTAGAAATACACTTCTTTAGATGATGTTTGAAGAAAATTTCTAAAAAGAAAAGGTATTTTTATCTGAATGCATCTCTTATTAAAATCTAATTATTCAAATAAATTTTATTATTTTCTTGATATATCAACATATCAATGTTTTTTGATAGATTGGCAGTGAAAAAAAATTAGTTTGGTCACTATATCAAATTTTACCTATAAAAACTGGATTGAGAACGTTATTCGTAGGCTTCAATTGTAATTCTTTAGTGGTTAATAGGTTTCAACCTGGAAATAATTGTGAAAAACTCAATTTCATTGCTGCCTTCTCCTACTATGTAAAAACTCTTCTTGCATAAAGATTGTTTTGTGTTAGTCACAGAAAACAAATGATCACCCTGAGTTATTTTTCTATTTATGAGATAAACAAAATGTAGTATGTGGTGAATTAAATAGTATTTCAATCTGCCGTGGCTGTTAACCTAAACTGAAATTATCTAATAGTTCAGGGAATATTTATTTTTTTTAAATATTTTAATAGCATACATTTTAAGTGATGTTGTTGTTAGGTGCCGTTGAGTCAGCTAGACTCATAGTGACCCTATGTACCACAGAACAAAACACTGCCCAGTCCTGAGCCATGCTCACAATCGTTATGCTTAAGCCCATTGTTGCAGCCACTGTGTCAATCCATCTCATTGAGGGTCTTACTCTTTTCCATTGACCCTGTACTTTGCCAAGGATGATGTCCTTCTCCAGAGACTGATCCCTCCCGACAACATGTCCAAAGTATGGAAGACGCAGTTTTGCCATCCTTGCTTCTAAGGAGCAATCTGGTTGTACTTCTTCTATGACAGATATATTCATTCTTTAAGTGATACTTGTATTAAAATTCCTATCACTGTGAGTTTATTCTTAAATAATAATAACTGATGAGGATTCCAGATATATTAATTTTAGCCTTTTTTTTTTTCTTGTGGGATGACAGTATACTAGAGAATCAAAGAAAAAAATAATAATCAGTTTCTTGACATAGAAATGAACTTAAAGTTTTAAGAATATTGAGTGGACTAAAGAGGGACTGATTCAGTTTGAATCTAAAAGATAAAGGAAAAACATAAATTGCTGATATATTTGGGAAATTTATTCGTAAATAGAAATGACATGATATAGAAGTTGGACCAGTTAGATAGTTTAACCGACTTTGAAAATGACTTACCCATAGGTAATTAGTGTCAGCCATGACTTATAATTAAGGTCTTTCTAATTCCAAAACAAATGTTCTTCTTACTATATTGTACCGAACTGTAATTTTTTTAAAAGGCCATCATTGTAGCATTAGTCTTTGATAAATATAGCATAACTGTTTTAAACAATTAAGTCATACGTTATAAAAACACTTCACTGTAATGATTATATTCACAATTGTTGGATTGGAAAAATGGGAAACAATAATTTTTTATTTTTCAGTGATTGTACATGTTTTCCTGTCCCTTGACAAAAATTTGAGATCTTATAATTTTTCTACTCTCTGTCAGATAGTTACACTCTTAATGTTGCAAATGCTGTAATTGTAAGAGTCTCTTTTATAATTAAGAGTCAAGCCCAAAATTAGTAAAGAATATAGTTACAATTCAATGGTAACATTCATTCTGCCTTTCCCTCATGTTTGTTGACTTCTTTTTTCTCAATTCACTTCTGCCTCCACTCGCTAGTTTTAAGAGTGCAAGATTAAGGTAGGGATTCAGCATGATAGGGAGAGGTGGTAGGATGGTTGGTGTCTTAGTCTGGGTTCTCTAGAGGAGCAAAACCAATGAGACATATATACATAAATATGGAGAGATTTACTTCAAGGAAATGACTTACGCAATTGTGGGGACTGGCAAGTCTCAAATCTGCAGGACAAGGAGCAGACTAAGGGCTTCTACTAGCTCATGGGATTGCAGGGGCCGGCAAATCAAAATCAGTAGGTCAGGCCACAGACCAGAGTTTTCTGCAGGGTTATGGTATTTTGCAAGGATGGGTGAATCCAAAATCTGCAGGTTGGATGGCAGGCCAAAGACTTCTGCAAGCTTAGGTCCAAAGGACTGGAGGTCAGGTGAGGAGAACAGTACAGAACCCAGAGTGAGAATGAGCTTTGTCAGAGTGTCCATTTATATTCTGAATGCAGGACACACCCCCAAGAGATCACCCCTTTTAATGGCTTGGCTGATCACACCAGATCACATCTTGGAAGGTGATTACATTTATTACATTATGGAAGAACAAACACTCCAGTGACTGTCAGACCACTGAGAATCATAGCCTAGTTGACAAATAACATTGACGATCACAGGTGGCTAATACTCTCTGGTATTATCTCTAGGCTTACTGGGCCTCGAGTTAGTGAAAACACATGAAGTTTAGGGATGTATATGAGATGCCTGCAACTAACAGCCAAAAATGAGATGTCCATCTATAACCTTTTAATTCTAATTCCTGAAAACGGGCAATTTATATTCTGCTTCAGCTGTTATTTCAGGATCCCTCCTTGGTTTCTGTTTCTCTACTGTAGACTTTTGCTGAATCTTCATGCACTCTGGCAGTAGTTCTCTTGTATGCTGAACAGTCCCAGGCCACCTTTCCTCTTACTGGACCATTTCTGGAAGAGAGAAAACTCATGAACATCTCCAGCACTGATTATCCTTGAAAGTACCCTTCTCTCCTGATAGTCACTTCTATTCTTCTAGGTTTGCAGTTTTGGGTGGAAGTCAGGCAATAGCACATCTACTCTCAAAATGCAGTGACTTTTCCATCTCTCTAAGTGACCTAATGAGAAATCCCATCACTGAGCTTGGAAAAGGACTTATAATCTGTCTTTTGTCTACCCCATTGGGGCTTTGTGAGGGGCAGGCCGTAGAGGTTTGACAATGTCCTTCTCTAAGTCCTGCAGCTCTCATCTAAGAAATATTGACATATCCTCTTACCCGTTCTATTTACCCTGATTTGTTGTTAAATTTGTGATACGTCTGGATGGTTCAAGAGACGTGGAACTAATTTCTGAAACATTCTGTCATAAAATATTACTGTAGTAAATGCTTTTGGAATTTTAAATCTGTTTTATTATTTGTCAATTAAAATGTCAATTTTAGCATCATTTAACGATGTTATGAATAATGGTAAAATCAGCATCTCAGTGCATTCTGTACTACATTTATGTATTTTTATTTTTATTTGTCTAGATTACTAAAATTGGAATTCACTGACCAATGATTTTAAAGATTTAATGCTCTTAATATGCGTTTGTGAATTATGTTCCAAAAAGTTTATATCAACTTCCACTTTTAACATCAGCATATGAGGGTACCCATAGGTAAAAAAAAGAATATTTTCTCATAAAAAAACCCCATAGTTCATTTTATTTATTCATTCATTCTAAGATATAAAATTTGTAAGCCTTTTTCATTTTGGTTTAGTTAGACTTTAAATAAACTTTTAAGTCAGTGGTGCTATGATTTATAATCACATTGTCAATGAAAAATTTCACACTCAATATTACCTCAGCTTTCTCTACTTAGTTTGATGAAACTGACCCTTCACCATGAGACATAATGGGATTTAGATGGTGAAGATCAAACTAGTAATACCTAAGTATATGGCAGTTCCAGAAAGGGATATTTACTGGTTCAAGAAAATTGTCTCTGAAATTTTATGGAGTTACAACTTCAAGAGAACATATTTCAAAGTGATTTCTTTTAATCTTTACCACAAATCATAGAAGGAAGAAATTTATTTATATTTAATAAAATGTAAACAGGTTTGGAAAATGATGCAGCCTTAATTCGATGTCATATTTTTCCAGCTTAATCATCAATTTTTTATTTCAATTGACATCCTACCTCTTCCACATATTAGTTGTCATCGTTTAAAATTTAAAGACCTTGTTTTCAATTCCTTCTAAATTTTTGATGCCTATTCTGATTATGTCATGACCCCATCATCAAAATGCAGTGTGAGAAACTGAGAAGCAGGAGCAATAATTTAAATTAAAGATATACATTTTACTCATACAGAAAATTGCATTATTATATAAGAAATAAAAACAAAGCTATGTAGCTTAATGTTGTTGTTAGGAACCGTTGAGTCAGTGCTGACTCATAGAGTCCAGAACAAAACACTGCCTGGTCCTGAGCCATCCTCACAATCGTTGTTATGCTTGAGTGTATAGTTTAATAGGCAGCATTGAATGTAATTAATAATTAGCCTGTAAATGAAAAAAAATCTGTATTTTTACTGTAGACATTAAACTAAAGTATATATTTTGATAAATTGAGGAATAATCTTTTGAGCATCTGACTGTATTTGTTGACAAATATTGTTTCTTTTGCCTAGATTGGAATACAAATTATTTATACTGGAAGATTTCTTCTCCATGAATGTCTCACATTTCTGCATGGTCCAGGACTTCTGAAAAAGGAATTTATGGCTTTGTATACTTGTATTTGTATAAGAGGACCTTCCTAGATATAATGCTTAAAGACGTTTCAGTGTAATAAAGATAAAGCTTTCTCCTTCACTCTGCTGGAGAAGATTGGTTTACCTTCAAACGAAAAGTAAGATCTCTCTCTCTCTCTGGAGGGGAGGACAGGTGGGTCACCAGATGAGAGTTTTCTAGTTTGAGGGTTTCTCTCCTGTGATAAACTCCACTGTATGTGTCCTCATTATGTCACCTTGTAGGTGCTCAAGCTCCAGGACCAGCATCCTCAGATGCTACTCTGGTTACTTCCTTTGCTGTGAATAATAAACTGTCATTTTCTCTTACCCAGAGGTCCTGTATTTTCTCTCTCTCTCTCTCTGTATATATACATATGGTGCAGTAATGGGCAATGTTTCATTGTACATAGGGTCACTATGAATTAGAGCTAATTCAACTGCACCTAACAACATACACACACACGTATATATATAAACACAAGTATATACGTGTCTGTGTATTTATGCATGCATGTATGCTTTTATGTAACTGTGACAGGATAAATTAACTTCTTGCAAGTAAGATTAAATCTCAGAATCTTCACATTTTTGGACTTAATTTATACTAACAAATCACATATCCACTTAGTGTTTTTATCTAGATGGTCCATGGTACCATCAAATGCAACATGTTCTAAACATACCTCTCTTTTTAATAAACATACCTCTCCTTTTAATAAACTCTCTTTTTAATAAAATCCTTGTATATTAGCCAGTCTGATACCTAAGCGTCTCTCAAATATTTCATCTTCTGTGCATTCCCTTGCAACTACCTTAGCTGAAGATTTCCTTTTATGTTTCCTAGATTATTTTTGTTCTAAAACTGCCAAATCTGCATGCAATTTTATATTACTTTTGTCCTTTGTCTACTGTTTTACTATAGGTATTTTTATAATTAAATTATACTGGTCGTCATGGATTGGATTGTGTCCCCCAAAAAATGTCTGTCAACTTGGCTGGGTCATGATTCCCAGTATTGTGTGATTGTCTACTGTTTTGTCATCTGCTGTAATTTCCCTATGTGTTGTAAATCCTATCACTATGATGTAATGAGATGGATTAGTGGCAGTTATGTTGATGTGATCTACAAGATTAGATAGTGTCTTAAGCCAATCTCTTTTGAGATATAAAAGAGAGAAATGAGCAGAGAGACATCGGGACCTCATACCACCAAGAAAGTGCCAGGAGCAGAAAGCATCCTTTGGACTTAAGGTTCATGCACTGAGATGCTCCCAGAACAATGCAAGACTGATGACAGGGACCTTCCTCCAGAGGCAACAGAGAGAGAAGACCTTGCCCTGGAGCTGGTGCTCTGAATTCAGACTTCTAGCCTACTGGACTGTGAGAGAATAAACTTCTCTTTGTTAAAGCTATTCACTTGTGGTATTTCTATTAGAACAGTACTAGATGACTAAGACAAACTATACTTGTCACATGTTATTGTTTTTCATAATGTGTGTCTGTACTTTCCTAGATACCTTCTAACTCAGTGTCCAAGCAGAGATCCACAACTTCTGGGAAAAAAATAGAAGCAAAAGCTTTCTGCCTTTGAGGAAAAGGTAGGAAACCTTCCTAATCCCAGAGACCAGACAAATAGTCACTGCTTCATGGGGAGGTGTAGAATCAAAAGTGTTCGCTCATATGGAGGAGTAGGAAGTGATCTCAGTGCTAGGATACCGCATTGAAAGAAAACAGAGGTTTGCTACCCCTTGGGGTGGGCAGAAACAGCCTTTCACTGAAGGCATAGCACAGATACAAGGCAAAGGTGGCTGCCACAAGAAGGAAATAGAGGAAAACTGAGAAAGCCTTACTGTGACAATGAGGTGTGAGGGCCTTTCTGAAACTGAGCCTGGTTCAAAAAAGCCAAGATCCTTCCCAGCCCCATGAGGTTGGTAACAATTAACAATCAAGAGCAGTCTATCACTAGAAAAGAATTAGGAGCAGAGAGAGAGGTTTCCTCTCTTACACAGGCTTAAACAAACACCTAAAAGCCAAGGGGTGGAGGAGAAGCACTGCAAAAAATTCTCAGGTACACCAGACATTAAACCAAGCACAAAGTAGAAACAGTTTATCCCCAAATAAATTAAAGCTTTCAGTGTAACTATTGCAACAAGCTAACTGAAATGCAGCTTAACTGCTGACTAGATTGATTAAATCCCTTGTACTAATGGTCTGACAAAAGAGCTTGTCCTATTTTCAGGTATATATAAAAATATATAGCTTGTCCTATTTTCAGATATATATATGTATCAGGTATGATAGACATGATGTCTATCATTCAATTATAAAACAAAAAATCATGAAAAACACAAAAAATGAGAAACAATGATCTACTGTGAAAAATAAAGCAGCATAAACAATCGGACTCAGATGATCAAGAAGTTGGAAATAGAAACTTAAAAGTAATTATGCTTAACATGTTCAGGGATCTAGTAGAAAAGGTAAACAGTATGCATAAACATATGTATAACTACAGCAAAGAGAAAATTATAAAAGAATACCAGAAACTATAGAAAGAAGTAAAATGCAATTGCTAGAAATAAAACAGGCACAGTTTTAAAGGTAAATAATTCCTCATACAGGTTTTAATTCGTAGAATAAATATAGTCAGGATACAGCCTGATGGTAAGTCCATAAAAATTGCCCAAACTGGGGTTCATTTTACCCATTGCTGTTGAGTATATTTCAACTCATAGCGACCTTGTAGGACAGAGTAGAACTTCCCCGCAGTGTTTCCAGGGACTGGCTGGTGGATTCCAACTGCTGACCTTTTGTTTAGCCACTGAGCTCTTAGCCAATGTGCTGCCAGGGCTCTGGAACACATTTTAGTCATTGTAATAATGGTTAAAAGGAAAAAAAACAAATAAAAGTCACACAAATTGTAAAGAACCAAAACTGTACTTATTGACAATATGTTTGCCTATGTTGATAATCTCAAAGATTTGTACAAAGAAAGCTACTAGAATTAATACTTCAGTTTATCAAGTTTCAGGGCACAAGGTCTGTACAAAAAATCCATTGTATTTCTATATACAAGCAATGGACAAATTGAATATGATATCAAAATGAAAAGAAAATGTACCATTTCAATGGGAGAAAATTCCCTGAAATATTTTGGTACAAATCCAACATTATATGTGCAAGATTTGTATGCAAAATACTACAAAACATTGATAAAATAAATTTAAAAGTATCAAAACAAATGGAAGGGTATACGATGTTACTAAATTGGAAGATTTATAGTTGTTAAGATGTGAGTTCTCCCCAAATGATCTGTATGGATTCAATGTCATTCCAAACAAAATTTCAGCAAAATGTTTGTAGAAGTAGATAAGCTGTTTCAAATTTTTACAGGGAGAAAAAAAGAAAGAAAAAGAAATTAGATAGATCAAACAATTTTGAAAAAGAACAGCAAAATTTGAGGAATCTACTATGTAATTTTGACGCTTACTGTAAATATAAAATAATCAAAGTGGTGTAAGACTGACTAAATTATAGATATATAGATAAACAGAATAGGGAAGTCCAGAAATTTACCCACTTTTTTAATGATCAATTTACTTTTGACGAAAATGCAAAGAAAGTTTAATGGAAAAAAGTAAGTTTTTATTTGGCAGTACTGAAATATTTGAATGTCTATATGCAAATAAGTAAATAGATAAAGTACCTTGACCTATACCTTGCACCATACATAAAATTAATTAGTATTTTTATGTCTTTATATGTGAGTGTGTGCATTTTTCCCTAGGCATCTAATTGTTTGTATTAATTGTGAATTACTATTGTGTACCGGATAAACTTGTGGACTTAAGAGTCAGACCAAATAGATTTCAAATAATGCACAGTGTTTATTTCTTTCTTATTAATCATACAACGATTTTTGTTACTTTTATGCTGTTATCTTTTTCATTCAGACTATTAGCTGTCACTTCATGTTATTTCTTAGTAAATCATTTTTTTTCTCCCAAGGGTTTTTGTCATCTTGGTAACTCAACTTATAATTAAAAGTATATGAGTTTCCATTTAAGATGGTGACTTAGCTAGATGCATCTTAACACCCTTGCACAACAAAGACTCAAGAAACTAAGTGAAACAGTGACCCTAGATCTCTGAAAATCAAAGAGAAGGATAAAAATTGGATTGAGCAATGACTGGAAAGGGAGTCAGAACATAATCAGCAGGGACAAGGAAACTCTCAGAGAGATCATGCCCGGCCAACTGACCCAGCACAATGTGGCCCTCTTGAGACAGCAGTGGGTAACATCCTCAAGCAAGGAGCCCAGAGAGGCAACTTCACAGAAAACATAGCTGGAGACAGAGATACTGAGTAGATGAATCTGGAAGGAATGCGGTAGGCAGGTTGTATGCCATGTCCAGGCTCACCCAAGAAGGAGACAAGAGGGAGTCTTATATGAAAATTGGAAAATACAGGGAAATGACACTGGAGTAAAGAGGGGAAGACTGAATCCTTGGAGTCTCAGGACAGAAGGCTGATAAAACAGGGAGTGCACTACTGCAGAGGGACAAGAGTGAGTGGCGGAGGTGGGCATGGGGAAAAGCTTTGGAGTCCCTGGTGAATTCAGAGAAGGGAAGGAACTAGAAAGTAGGGAAAGGGCTTACTATCAGTGGTAGTGCTAGTCCAATTGGATGGGAGATATCCACTGAATAGTGAGACAACAGAGTAATAATCAGAAGTTTCTCCCTTAATCAGCCTCCTGCCCATCCTTATTCCCTTCACCTTTGAGGAGCCCCAGCCCCCATGCTCCCACCCCCAGGGCCTGTGTGGCCAGCTGGCCTCAGTGAACTAACCCATCATTCCACATTCAACACACCCACAGCCGTCTCACCCCAGCAGGCACAGAGATAATTCCAGGAGACACACCCATAGCCCCTCCCACCTTGCTGAGGTAGAGAGAAGCCGTGGAGAAAAGCTGATAGCCCCTGTTGCTCAGACAGCAGCCCTGGGGAAACACCCATTCCTCCTCTCACCTGCCTGAGCCCACCTCACACACCACCTGGCCTGTGCTATGAGACACCCAGGTGACTCTCCTCACTCACAGCCCACCTCTCCCTGCCAGAGCCCATCATGCACACTGCTCAGTCCAAAGACAAGGCATTCCTGGTGACCTGGCTATTGCTTGTCCCTCAGACACCCTATGTATTTCTTCAGGCTGCCTGAGCATACATATGTAGAGACATTCAACCCTCCCCTAGTCACTAGAACATCTCTCTATAAGGAAGCAGAGGGCCCACCTCACTCATTAGAATTGTGCTGTCTTTCTGGGTCTGAAAAGATGGCCTGCCCTGCTCTCCAGACACCATACTAAAAGCACACCCCAATATGGAAGGACCACACAGGCCCACAACAGCTGTGAAGTGATCCTGACCACCTGAAACCTGAAGCCCCACCATGGGAAAGTGTCCCACTCACACACCTCCATGCAATGCTACAAGGGAAGACATATGTGCCCCTCAAGAGAGGATTCTCATGTGTATAAGACCCATCATACTACCAGTGAGAGAAAATTACTCCCAACCAACTGGCAGCATCATAGTCATAGACAAACAAAAACTACAAAGCAGTATCAAAACAAAAGCAAAACAATGCAAAAAAGACAAGCATTCAATCAATAAAGAAATGTATAAACAAAATAGAATCTTAATGCCTTGAAGACAGCCAGAAAATCCATTGTTATTGTCATGGATTGAATTCTGTTCCCCTAAAAATATGTGTCAACTTCATTAGGCCATAATTCCCACTATCGTATGGTTGGCCTCCATTTTGTGATTATAATTTTATGTTAAGACGATAAGGGTGGGCTTGTAACACCACCCTTACTCAGGTCACCTCCCTGAACCAATGTAAAGGGAGTTTCCCAGGAGTGTGGCCTGCACTCAAGAGATAAAAGGAAAGGGAAGCAACCAGAGAGTTTGGAGACCTCTTAGCACCAAGAAAGCAGCACCAGGAGCAGAGTGTGTCCTTTGGACATGGGGTTCCTGCACCCAAAAAGCTCCTCAACCAGGGGAAGATTGTGGACAAGGACTTTCCTCTAGAGCTGACAGAGAGAGAAAACCTTCCCCTGGAGCCAATGCCCTGAATTTGGACTTGTAACCCACTAAAGGAAACCCTGGTGAGATAGTGGTTAAGTGCTATGGCTACTAACCAAGAGGTCTGCAGTTTGAATCTGCCAGGTGCTCCTTGGAAACTCTATTGGGCAGTTCTACTCCATGGCAGTGGGTTTGGTTTTTGGTTTTAACCTACTAAAACCAAACCAAACCCAGTGCTGTCAAGTCAATTCTGACTCATAGCAACCCTATAGGAGACAGAGTAGAAGTGCCCCATAGAGTTTCCATGGAGCACCTGGTGGATTCAAACTGCTGACCCTTTGGTTAGCAGCCATAGCACTTAACCATTATGCCACCAGGGTTTTTTTTTTTTTTTTTTTTAATAGGCTGTGGGAAAACAAATTTCTCTTTGTTAAAGCCATACACTTGCGGTATTTCTGTTATGGCAGCACTAGATAACTAAGACAGTTGTTGAGTTGATTCTGACTCATAGCAACCCTATAGGACAGAGTAGAATTGCCCTGTAGTGTTTCCAAGGATTTGAACTGCCAACTTTTGGTTAGCATCCTAACTCTTAACCACTATGCCAAGAGGGTTTCCTTGAAGACAGCAATCGGTCAATTTCAATTATATGAAAACAGGATACTATAGCTCAATCAAACAAGCAAAATAAAGAGATAGAAAAATTTTTTGCAGAAGAACTGGTATTAGAACTACCAGACAAGGAATTTAAAAGACTAACATTTATAATACTCAAAGAGATAAAGGGCGGGGGAGGGGAGGAACTAGGAGAATTCAGGAAAAGAATACAACAACAAAATGACAAACTCAAAAAATAGAAAATATACAAAAACAACAACTAGAAACTCAGAAGATTAATAATAAAGTAACAGAAATAACTCAATGGAAACACAGAAGTAGAATTGAATGTATGGAAGAAAGAATCAGTGAACTAGAGGACAAGACTCTTTATACTAACTTCTTTAGGAACAATCAGAAAAACAGACTGAAGAAAAATGAAAGCTTAAGAGTTATGTGGGACACCATCAAGAATAATAATATACATATATTAGGAATTCTAAAAGGGGAAGAGAGTAAAAGAGTACAGAGAGAATTTTTCAAGACACAATTGCAGAGACCTTCCCAAATATCATGAAATACAAGAATATCTCTATTAAAAAAACTCAACAAATCCCATGTAGGATAGATCCCAAAAGAAAATCACCAAGGCATATCATAATCAAATTTTCCAGAGCCAAAGGGAAAGAAAGAATTTTGAAAGCAGCTAATGAAAAATGAAATGTCACTTACAAAGGAGCTTCAATAAGACTAAACACTGATTTTTCATCAGAAACCATGCAGGGAAGAAGGCAGTGGGATGATGTATCCAAATCCCTGAAAAAAAAGAAGTACGAACCAAGAATCATACATTCAGGAAATTGTCTTTCAGAAATGAGAGGGAAATTAGAACATTTTCAAACAAGCTGAAATTAAGGGAATTTGTAGGCACAAGACCAGTTCTACAAGAAATATTAAAGGGAATCCTTGGGATAGGAAACCAACTACATCAGATAACAACTTGAGACAAAGACACATGACAGCATCACCCAGATATCAAGCCAGGTAAACACATCACAAAAGTAAAATAAAGCTACAAAATTGATTAAAGGGAATCTGAGATACAAAAATGTAAACAACAACAATTTCAAAACAAAAGGAGAAATGAATGGTATAATTACAGAACCTCATAGTAGAGGAAGTCAAGATGATTTCATGTTATAACTGGCTGCTTTAAATATAGAATGATAAATGTAAACTTCTGGTAACCACAAAGAAACCAATAAATCTGCTCATCGAAATCAAAAAGAAGAAAATAAAAAAGGCTCAGTAAACACAAATACAACAACAACAAATGAAAGGAAAAGAAAATCCATATGCAAAAAGAACTCAACACAGAAAGTAAAGAACAAAGAAACTATTAACATCACACATACACACAAAATATAACAAAATGACAGAAGTAAATTCTTACCTATGGACAATCACACTGAATGTAAATGGGTTAAATGAACCAGTTAAGAGCAAGAGAGTGACAGAATAGATTAAAAAAAAAATAATGACCCATGAATATGTTGACTACAAAAGACACACCTTGGACACAAAAACATAAATAGATTAAAAATAAAGAATGGAAAAAACATACCAAAGCAAACAAAAGAGAGCAGAAGCGGCAATATTAACATCTGACAAAATAGACTTTAAGTCAAAATCCATTATAAGAGACAGAGAAGGACATTATATGATTAAAGGGTCAACCCACCAAGAAGACAGAACAATTATAAATATTTATGACAGAGATCAAAAATTAATAAAACAAACTCCAAGAGGGAAATGGTTCTACAATAACAGTAGGAAATTTTAACACGCTAATTTTGATGATAGATGGAACAACTAGAAAGACAATCAGTAAGGGTACAGAAAATCTAATACTATCAACCAACTGGGCCTCACAGACATATACAGAACATACCAGGCAACAGCAGCAAAATATATATTCTTCTCCAGTGCACATGGAACATTCTCTAGAATAGACTGTTTTAGGCCAAAAAGCAGCCTTAGTCAATTTTAAAAGATAAAAGTTATACAGAACATCTTCTCATACCTTAACACATGAAAGTAGAAATCAACTACAGTAAGAACAAGGAAAATAAATTAAATACACAGAAACTAAATAACACATCAGTAAAAAATGATTGGGTCATAGAAGAAATCAAAAGTGAAATTAGAAAATACTTAGAATGATATGAAAATGAAAACACAACATACAAAAACCTTTGGGATGCAGCAAAAGCAGTGCTCGATTGCAATATATAACAGTAAATGCATACGTTAAAAAAGAAAGGTCCAAAATCAATAACTTAACCCAAAAAATTAAACAAATAGAAAAGGAAGAAAAAAGAAGTTCAAAGCTATCAGAAAAAAGGAAATAATAAAGATCAGATAAGAAATAAATGAAATAGAAAATAGAAAAACAATAGAAAGAATCAATAAGACTAGAAGCTGGTTCTTTAAAGGGATCAATCGAATTGACAAACCACTGGCCATCTTGACAAAGGAAGAAAATGAGAAAAAGCAAATCACCAAAATAAGAATTGAAACTGGAGACATTACAACAGATCCATTGAGACAAGGAGGATTCTAACAGATTATTATAAACAACTGTACTCCCACAAATTTGAAAACCTAGAAGAAATCCACAGATTTCTATAAACATTTTACCTATCTGAACTAACACAAATAAAAATAGAGGTAGAAAATCTAAACACACCCATAACAAGAGTTTGAAGATATCATCAAAAAACTCCCCAAAACATAAAAACCCCAGCCCAGATGGCTTCACTCAGGAATTTTACCAAACATTCAAAGAAGAGTTGACACCAGTTTTACTCAATCTCTTCCAAAACAGAAAAAGAAGGAATACTCCCTAACTTGATCTATGAAGCCAGCATCACTCTGATTCAAAAGCCACGTAAAGACAACACAATAAAGAAAAGTACAGGCCAACATCTTCCATGAATATAGAAGCAAAAATTCTCAACAAAATTTTAACCAAAAGAATTCAGCAGGATATATATATATATATATATATATATATATATATATCATACATTATGCTTACGTGAAATTCATACCAGGAATGCAACGGTGGTTTACCATTAGAAAAATCAATCAATGTAATTCACCCCATAAATAAGATAAATGAAAAGAATTACATGATCATCTCAATTAATGCAGAAAAGGCATTTGATAAAATCCAACACCCTTTTCTGTCAAACACTTTCAGCAAAATAAAAATAGAAGGCAAATTCCTCAACATAAATAAGGGCATATATACTAAACCAACAGCCACTTTATTCCTAGTAGAGAAAAACCGGAGAGCCTTCACTTTGGAACAGGAAGAAGACAAGGAAGCCCACTATCACCACTCTAATCAATATTGTTCTGAAAGTCCTAGACAGAACAATAAGGCAAAAAGGGAAGTAAAGCATATTCAAGTTGGAAAGGAAGAAGTAAAACTATTTCTATTTGCAGGTGACATGATCCTATACATAGAAAATCCCAGCGATTCCACAAGAAAGCTTCTGGATATAATAGAAAGATTTAGCAAAGTGGAAGGATACAAGATCAACTCAAAAAAACTCAGTTGGATTCCTTTACACTAACAAGGAAAACTCTGAAAAAGAAACGAAAAACCAGTACCCTTTACAAGAGCCTCCAAAAGGATAAAATACCTAGGAATAAACCTAACCAGAAATGTAAAAGGCTTATGTAATGAGAATTATAAAACACCACTGCAAGAAACTAAAAGAGACTCACATAAATGAAAGAACATTCCATGCTCATAGATTGGAAGACTTAACATTGTGAAAATGTCAGTACAATCCAAATCAATCTATGGATATAATGCAATCCTGATCCAAACTCCAACATTGGTCCATATTATCACCAATTTTATATGGAAAAGAAAGAGGCCCCAAACAGCTAAAGCAATATCGAAAGAGAACAAAGTAGGAGCACTCACCCTTCCTGGTCTCAAAACTTATTACTGCAGCCACACTAATCAAAACAGCCTGGTACTCGTTCAATGACAGACAATTTCACTAAAAGCATGACAAAATATTATTAAGAAAATAAGTAAATAAAGACAGGATCAAAAAAAGAATAAAATTTAAAAAAGTGAACCTCCATAAAAAGTATGTGAAAAAGGAGAATTAATAGCCGGAAATACTCTCCTTATTACAAATTATAAAAGTTTTGGTGAATTGATTTATGGTTCCACTTTTTATTATTCAAAGACCCTTGAAAATAACTTCCTTCTCATCCTTAATTGGTTGTCAGTTTTGTGGTAGTACTAGTTATAATTATGTTTCATAAGCATTTTTATATAAACATAATAATATCAACTTGCTTCAGGTGAATTCATACAATTTCATATACTTAATGTGGCTATGATATAGATATTACAAAGAAAATGTAAGAAAAAATGGTTTGCGGACTAGTATTCTAAATTAAGTATTTTATTGCTCATGTTCTAACAGAAATATCACTTATGAACATTAAAAACTCTTTCACAGCAACTTCTTTTTTGAATGGTGGCATGAAGTATAACCCCGAGTCATATACCAACATACCACAGTTTAAAACCCCAGAGTAGAGTTACATATGTACATATGTACCAACTGCTGCAAGGAAATATTTCTCTTTTTTTGACAGTGTGCAAGAACGAAGGAAAAGAGGGTAATAACTGGCAGAGTACATACGGGCTTTCTTTTTTCCATTTTTTCCTATTCTCTGTGTGATTAGAAATTTTTTTTTTAATTTCAAAACTCAGTAGTTTCTACAGTAATTCTAACTGCAGAGAGGCCACAAAACTTGTTTTCAATATTTCAAGTAATGTTTAGTCTTCTTTACATTAAAAAAAAAATTTACATTAGATAAGTAATATTTTGACATTCTATGAAGTGACTTGCAGTGAAAAAAAATTTGCATGATCACTTCTTCAAATTAACATGAAGAAAAAAATACAATATTTCTAGAGGCCAGATCCTATCTTATTATAGAAGGGCATGTCATAAAATAAAGTGCTGGTTCGAGTAACCTCAGTGATGCTATTGGTAGACTAATGTTTTGTTCTGATAATCAAATGGCTAAAAATGGTTCCAGGCTACTATGATACCAAGAATAAAAGCTCAATTACCTGTTACTCTTTTATCCATTGTAAAAAACCAAGTTCAGTCAGTTACAAAGTTAATTTTAATTAAAATAAATTTTTTGAAATTTACTTGAATTATTTTCCCTTTAGGATGTTTTAAATGATCTTGGAGTTTATTTCCATCACAGACCTGCTCAACTTTTAAAACCTATGTTGAATCACATGGCTAATTTGTTGCTTTACCTCCTCAAGACAGTATGGTAAAAGAAATAAACACATTTGAGGGAAAGAAATCATGACTTTTGAGATGTGAATTTTCTCAAGAAAACAATCAAAAAACTTATCCATTAGTGAAACTGAAAGCAATTAAGGATAATTGAAAGCATTAGTCAATTTAGTGAGAGAACTAGTTTTCCTAAATTTTGATGTGTCTAATTAAGAAAGATGTAGGCAAGATGATAGTTTTTATTTATATCTCAGGATCTGAATGCAAATAAAGGAGTCACTTATTCTGGGCTCCTATTTTATGGCTGTACTACACGGTTGTACACTGAAAAGGAATTCAACCAAGAAAGTGGCAGCTGCTCTTGAGAAGAAGTCCTGTTTCAAAAAAGAAATCAAAAATTATTTTTCTTTGATTTTATCAACTATTGGGTAGAAAAGGTCTAGCAGCTGGCCTGCCTTCCATTCTCTCTCTTTACTAGGGTAGCTCTGCTAAAGAGAATAAGGTGATCCAGTCAAATTTCCTCTTAAAATTCTAAATAACAGACCTCCTGTGAGAGATACTGATGGTATGTTTTGGTGGGAAAGTCTTTATCTATGGAATGTTTTTAGCAGGATAAACATGGTCTGTCTAGAATTGTTTATGGTGAAGAAACCTGGAATCTGGATTCCTGGGGAATGACTACATAAGAATATCACATAAAAAGAATCTCCTCCCTTATGCGCAAGTAATAGCTGCATACAACTCTTCAAGCCATCGTGTTAAATCTGAACCTAATGTGACAGAACTTAGAAAGATACTTGGTAAATGGTCATAGGCATCTCCCTCATTCGCCTGTGTTGTACAGTTACTCATGCCCTTGAAATTACCAGTAAAGCTTAATATTAAATAAGATCTCTGATTTGTGTGAGTGCAATCCATCCATGTGTTAGCTTGGATTGTCACTGAGAGAATTATTTTTTAGCTCCATAAATTAAAATGACTACAGAAATGAGGGATTGAAAAATATGAAATTCCAATGTCCTTCGAATTCTCAATCATGTCCATGTAAACCTGCAAAATGTTGTGTAGCTGCTCACTTATCTAACATTTCTGAATAATTGTTGACCCCTTGGAATAAAATTTACAGTGGTGTGATCCAGAATAGTTTTTTTTTTTTTTTTTTTTTGCTCCTGTTCTGTGTAAAACTTTTAACAAAGATATGTTTATAGACCTGGGATCTCACTTGGGTCTAAGAAGCCAACTTACAAACAAAAGATAAGGCAAGCAGAAATCTCAATTTTATTTGATGAAAATTTCATTGAATAGTTATGAATGAATAAATGAATGAAGTGAATGTTGCCCTAAAAGAAAAAAAAAAAAAAACCCACTGTGGTGGAGTTCATTCCAACTCGTAACGACCCTATAGGACAGAGTTGAACTGCCCCATAAAGTTTCCAAGGAGCTCCTGGTGGATTCAAATGGCCTACTTTTTGGTTAGTAGTCACAGCACTTAACTACTACGCCACCAGGGTTTCCATAAATGTTGCCCTACAGTGGCCAAAAAACTCAGTTTACATTACTGTATTTTTATGCAAATACTGCATGTCTCCTGCGTTTGCTTGCCTCACCCACCACCACAAAGCACCCTCACAAGTTATGCCATGTCAATCCTCTTCCAAGTGTTACTGTAAAAAAAAAAAAAGAAAAAAAATTAGCATAGTGCTTTACAATAATACCTTGCACAACCAGCAAACAAATGCAGGAGGTACAAGTTATTTGCGTAAACATGCTGTAGACCATATTAAGATGAAGACACTTTCATTTTACTCTGTAATAGTTAGATCACATCGGCTATCATGTTGAAAAAAAAATAAAAATAAATTTTTTTTTTTTGATCATGTTGAGTCCTAGGCATATCACTTTGAGAAGGATACAGGCACTAGTTTTCCTGAAACAGTCTTGCTTTACATCTATGATATGAAATAAATTTTAATTCCTTTTTACCCTCAAAAGAATTCTAACACTTGAAAAATTTTAATAAGCCGTTTTCTGACAACCACAGCTGACCGACATTGGAAATATTTCCCTATCACGTAGTGGATTTTTCCCAACATGGGATGCATGGCTTCCATGAAGACAGAATCAAGCATAATATGGCTTCTATTGATACGACATGATTTATTCTTAAGAAAATTTTTGTTGTCAACTGCAGATTGTTTTGATCCATTCCTTGTTTAGGTCACTGTGTAGCATAAGGGAAAAAGAGGCAAGTGACAAGGGTGCCACCAATACAGGATTTGTTATGTGAATGAATAAAGGTGAGAGCATATATAGTTAAGGGAACTAGGGATATTTTACTAGATGAGAAGGCTTTGAGGTGGTCCTTCAAAAATGGATAAGTCTATGTTAAATGAAACTACGGAGTAATTATTCTGTGTTGGATTAATAACAGATACAGACAATTATGAAGGATAAAAATATACAAACCTGCTAAGGAACAGTGATAATCTGACTGGCTAGCACAGATATAATAGAAGACAGGCCTAGAAATAAAAAATTGGGCCATAGTGTGAAGGTTATTAAATGCTTTCTACAAGCTGAAGAATGCTGTGAGAGGGAGAAAGAAAGTGAATTGAGTAGGTTATAGAAAAAATGTTCTTCTTTTAGGGAACCACAAGGCCGCACTGATTCCTAGACACCCTGACAAAAGGATCAAAGTTAAGTCAGAGGAAAATGAGGAATAAAGAAAGAAAGAGAATGGACTTGCTTTGGACAATATAACACACTGGTCAGATAGTTTATTTGACTTCTGCACAATGAGGTCACTGTCAGAACATGCTCCATTGTAAAGAGCTGATGAAGGTTAAAGGCTGGGCCTCTGCAAATTCTTAATGGAAGGTGAGAATCCAGTTACCCTCATGTTTGAGTAAACATGAGGAAAATCATCCTTTGTGCAACAGAGTGTTGATTTAAAAAATAAATAATAATAAGTCTACATACATATACGTTAAATGGTCTTAAAACAGACACTTTCCTGAGGATCAAAATATTAAATACCTATGAGGGAATCAGGTTTTATGGTCTAACTTCTGAGGAAATGCTCTCCCTTTCTTCTCTGTTTCATAGTAAAAAGTAGATTGTAGGTGCTGTGTGTGTACTGGGGAGAAAACATTATTAAACACACACGCAGACACACACACATACATATATCGCTGTTGAAGCAATAATTCAGTGACCTCTTCGTTCTTGTGAAGAATGTTCTTTGGTTTGTTGCCACAGATTTTGTTGTTGCTTGAGACTTCACCTCTTACCCTTGTATTCTTCCTGAAGGTAACGCTTAGACATAACCATTCAGCTTTTCAATGCCACCTGCCAGGCTGGTTTGTCTGAGACCTTGTTTCCCTTGTTATGTTATTTGAAGTTGTGATTCAGAAATCCTTAACTGTTTCTCACATTCTTTCTGCTTCTGAAACAATAGTACAGGAAAGAAGCATCTTCAGTCTTGATGGTGTGCCAAGCTTGAATGCTGTAGAAACACTCTCTGAAAATTCAAAAACATTATACTAAAATCTAAATCTAGAATTTAATGTATGTGTAGAGCCCTATCCTCAGAATTCTAGTTATATTACCCAGTGTTAATCCTCAATGAGGTATTTGAAGAAAAAAAAAAAGAAAGATCTTTTTTTAAAGAGTAAATTCAGAGAAAATCGCTAAAAGTTGAACCAAAATTAAGTGAAAACAGAAGGAGCTTCCATTTCACAAGGGATGTGTTACCCTTCTGAGAGCAGATGTTTTTGCCAACCAGGAAGCTCTCTGAGCCTTAGTATTCAGGGCTTTTATTAGCCGGCCCTGGATAGTAGGCTAAATCATTCCTCCTAGTCTTGTTGATATTGGCTTCCCAGGTGAATCTTTTCTGGTTTGGCCAGCCCCCGCTTGCCAGCACCATGTCTCAGGTATGGCTTGGAAGTTTCAGACCAAAGCACCCCAATTACTTCAAATGTTATTTCTCCAGAGACAAGGATAAAGGCTACTTTCCTTGGGGTAAAATGAGGTCTTTTACCTCACACTTCCTATACTCATAATTAGAGAGATAGTGGGGGGCGGGTATTACACCCTTGGGTGTCTCAGATTCCAGATATGGAAGTCCAGACTTGGCAAAGGAAAGAATAACCAATGATCCACATATCAAATTATGTAAAGCAAGTGTCAATATAGCCCAAGCCCAAGCCCGTTGTTGTTGAGTCAATTCCGACTCATAGCAACCCTATGCGTATATATATAGGACAGGGTAGAATTGCCCCATAGGATTTCCAGGGGGCAGCTGGTGGATTTGAGCTGCTGCCCTTAGATTAGCAGCCGAGCTCCCAGCCACTGCACTACCAGGGCTCCGAGTATAAATATACTAATCATTATTTCATTGTCCTGGTCCTCGGGCTGAATTGGTGCTGGAACCCCCATCAGAAAACCATCAGGATGGATTTCTTAGTCTTTCCTCTGCATACTAGCCACAGTTTTAGAAACAATCAAGTAAAAATTGTCATAGTTTCAAAATTGTATCCATTTGAAATATGTTGCTACTTCTAGGGTTTCAAGAGTAAATAGAGCGGAAGTTTGTTAGGGAATACTTTTCAAACTGACTAAAAATAAACACACATAGGCACACACAAACACACACACACACACACACACAAAGCTATGTGGTTGCTCCTCAGAAACGGTTTTTATAGAAATTTCTAGGAGGGTACATTTGTTAAACAGGGAATATAGAAAGTCTTGTTTGAGAATATCTTAAACATAGGTAAAATTTGGAGTAGGCATAATTGTACAATTTTCTTGCAGGGAAATCCAATAATTTTCATCATACTGTCAAAGAATTTGTTCCTAATAAGATTAAGGAATACTCATTCTCTGTCTTCCACACACACATACTAGACTCACTTTAAAAAATGTGTGTGTGTAAAATATATATATTTATAGGAATATATGTATATAAGTATCAGTAACTATAATCCATCTAGGGAGCACCATCTGTATGCACAAGATCGAATTTAGCTTTTACATTACTTATCAAAATAAATAGTCAAAATAACCCTGTTCCAAAGCTAAAACCAAACCAAACCCATTGCTGTCAAGCTGATTCTAACTCATAGCGACCATGTAGGACAGAGTAGAACTGTCCCATAGGGTTTCCAAGGACCACCTGGTGGATTTGAACTGCCTACATTTTGGTTAGCAACCATGGTACTTAACCACTATGCAACCAGAGTTTCCTTTATGTTCCAGTTCATACATATGGAAACAGACCCAGAGATATTAATTATTATTTCAATATCATACAGCTAGCAAAAGCTAAATCTATCTGTACAAGCAATGCTTATTCCATGCTCAAAACAAAATATTTGAAGCCATCTTCATAGTTGACCATAGATATAAAATGGTCAGTAAAGTTCACTTATCACACATATATATGAACTAATCTAATCATAATTGCACAATTTTTTTTGTTGGGTTTTTATTACTAAATATTTATGATCTTACGTATTTAACACAAATGCAGTTATAACAATACTGTACTACCTTTATTTTCAAATTTACTTTTATTTCTTAGTCATCATCTTTTTATAAATACATATATTCATTTCACTCCAACTACAAATCTATGATTGGTCTTGTTCTTTCTACTTAATAAATGAATAAATTAAGTAATGGAATTTAATTCTTTGAAATAGGTCCTGTGATCATTTCAATTTTACAGATGACAAAACTGGAGTAGATGATAATTAGCAGTTTGCCTGAGGTCAAACAGTTGTTAAGTGATAAAACTGGAACAGAAACTCATGTCCATCTAGTTACATAATATGTGATTGGACAATTAGGTTATGTAAGAATCATAACCTAATAAAAAAGAAGTCCTGGTGACACAGTGGTTAAGCACTTGGCTGCTAACCAAAAGCTCATCTCTTCTAACCTAACAGCTGTTCTGCGAGAGAAAGGTGTGGCAGTCTGCATCTGTAAAGATTTGTTGCTGTTGTCAGGTGCCATCAAGTCGGTTCCAACTCACTGTGACCCTATGTACAGCAGAAGAGAATACTGCCAGAGCTTGCACCATCCTCACAACAGTTGCTATGTCTGAGCCCATTATTGCACCCACTGTGTCCGTCCATAACCTTGAGGGCCTTCCTCTTTCTCACTGACCCTCTACATTACCAAGCATGCTGTCCTTCTCCAGGGACTGGTTCCTCCTGATACATGTCCGAAGTGCTGGTTGTACTTCTTCCAAAACAAATCTGTTCATTCTTCTGGCAGTCCATGGTATATTCAATATTCTTTGCCAACACCATGGAAACCTGATGGGGCAGTTGTATTGCGTCCTATAGGATTGCTATAAGTTGGAATTCACTAGACAGCAATGGATTTGAGGTTTTTTTTTTTTTTTTTTTGGTTTATAACCCAATAAATTAAATCACAGACTCTAGAACCAATACTCTTGGTTTAGGTTCTGATTATTTCACTTGTTAGCTGAATGTCTTGGATAAGCTACTTAATCTTTTGGCTTGACTTCCATAATCTTTAAAGTGGGAGTATTGACAATGCCTGTCTCATAGGGCTGCTGTGATTCATATTAATCACTTAAAAATTAGTCTGTGTCATTTCCCAGGTTCTGATCTTTGAGCTGGGTTTAGGATTGGCTGGAGCTTGTGCTATTTAAAGTTCGCTCTGATGTAGGAATGCAGCTGTTTGAGGAGAGGATTGATATTGCAGGAATAAAGAAAAAAGAAACTCCGTTTTCTAGTTCCCAAAGTGGAAATTCAAGAAAAGGGGAGTAGAGATGCAAAAGCCTTATAACAAAAGCTGTTTTTGGATTCCTAAGGTAAGGTCCTGATATATAAGCAACAAGAATAATAGAATAGAGGTCAAAATAAGATTTTGTTCTTTTCTTCTCATTTTTCCCACCTGGCCCACCATGGAGTATTCTACTAAAAAGTGAATGTTTATCCTGACTGGGTAGAGGTGGTAAGAAGGAGAGCAACAGACAAATAGATGGAAATAGCTTATGTGAAGAGATCCTCCTTCACTTTGCTCTGGAGTCTAAATCTTAGAGAGGTTCTGAGGCATCAGACACTTCAAGCTGCTTTGTGATAAGAGCTCTGGCAGCGTGGCGGTTGAGTGCTTGACTGCATGGTTCGGTTTTGGTTTTGTAATATGAATATTTGCACGCCCTTGGCTTTGGATGAGTAACAATCATTAAAATCGAATCCAGTGCTCAAAATGGGTCCAGATGTTCTGGAATTTATGGCCTGTGAGACACCTGGTGAATGGGCCAAAAAGAAGTTCCACCTAAACCTACAGGCCCAGTGTAACTGGATAAACCAGGTCCTGAGCCTTAGGCAGACCTTAGATGTTGACTGAGGGAGCAATGTCATTGTGTCCCAAACAGCCTCATTGTTGTAATGATGGCACTCTGCATACCAGATGCCAAGTGGAGACAGGTCTGCCTGAGTGCACAAGAAATTAAAAACCTACAGTAGCCTCAGCTGTTATCAACAGAGCTATTAGATCAGAGCATGAAAGACTAACCTGGAGGATTGTAGATCTCAGTGGATGCCAATGCAGATGACTGTGAGCTAGATACCTCTTCTTCGTCCAGGGTGCCTTACAACTGAAATTATGTCTCAGGGAAAATAGAGGAATAACAAAATTTGTTGTAATGTACCTTGATGTGGTAGATATACTGTCTTCATCAAGTTCAAGGGATAAATTAGATTCAGTTATAGAAAAAATAAAGTGAGTTGAAATTTTGTACACTGTGAGGAGGCAGTCATTTGGACAAGCCCAGTGGCATGACTTCTCTGTTCCTCCCTCTGCTAGCATCTTTAGGCCCGGAAAGAAGCTATTGCTCTCACCCCTTCCTGAGGCCTGATGTTTGTCAGCAGGATTAAAGGAGATACAGTTCCAGGCTAGGTCCCCAAAGCTCTAACCACCTCCCTTCCTGGGTGGCCAGGTGAGAAAAATATACATTGCACTTCATGTAGCAAGTCACATAGGCTTTGGGGTATAAAAATGGCTGGGGGGGGGGACTTCAGAGTCCCCTTCCTACAGTGACAGGTGGGATTGTTTGTAGCAGAGATTTCCATTCCACCTAACTAGCCTACCTGGCCTGGGAAGATCAGCTTAAGGAAGGCACTTGACTTTCCTTGCCTATGGTACAAAGTTGGGTACACATAAAAAAGTCATCAACTCTGCCCAGACAGCCTTTTTGAGTCAATGAGGGCACTAACTGGAAATGGATCCACATTTGTTCTCTTGTGTTGTCTGCTTATTTTTGTAAATAATAGAAGCTACTTTTCATCTGCTAACACTCCGGGATTGTTTTGTCTGTTCAGGTTCTGATCAGATGGGCATGATATTCATGGAGGGATCACTGTTAGTGACTGGTGTCCTCCTCCTAATGGCCATCTGGCTATTGAGGATCCTAAGACCACAGGGATATAACCTGTGAGTGTATCATATACATGTTGGTCTGTAACTAGAAATTACTCCTTGGTTCACCTATAATAACCAAAAAACAATGATTCTCCTTACCACTACTACTCAGTTGATGAGATTGGCCATCCCTGCATGGAAACACACTCTAATCATTTCATGTCCAGTGCTGCTCAGTTAATTGTTTTGACCTAAAGGGGTTCTTACAATATGATTTATTTTTTCTGAGCTCTGGACTTCCTGGTGCTGCGTTTCTACCTGACACCTTTTTCAAGGAAGTGTCTGTCATCCCCTTCCAAACAGGACCTGGTGCTTAACTCTTAGAGATAGTTATGACTGTCATAATTGACAACAGTCCTTATTATATTAGCATATTGGGGGCAGGGGAAATGGTCTACTAACATGTATTGGGCTCTTTCTATATGACAGGTTCTTACTGTAATCTTTGCACCTATTCTGAAAGGTGGGTACATGTAACTTGTTTTACAAATGAGGGAGCTAAACTCAGAAACATGAGTTTTGGCCAACTGTGAAGTCGATCCTGAACGATAGGGACTGTATAGGGCAGTGTGCCCCATAGGGTTTCCAAGGAGTCGCTGGCGGATTTGAACTGTTGACTTTTGGTGTGTTGCTGAGCTCTTAACCACCGTACACTTGAACTATGAAGTAAAGATAAAATTTAAACCCAAGTTTCCATAAGCATGACAAAGATTATTTTCCCTGCAGAGTAACCACATAGTGGCTGGGGCTATGACTTTGGTCCACATTCTTCTCAGGTGAAACTTTTCCTTGTTTCCCTAATCCAAAACTAGAATCATCCAAGGTACAGAGCCCTGGACCCCAACCCAGGCCTATTGAATTAGATTATCTGGCAATAAGGCCTGGAAAGCTATACTTTATTGATGCACTGAATATTCATGTGTGCTGAATTTTGAGAACTTCTATTACATCTTTATATCGTACATTGTTCTTTATTTTTAAACACATCTGCAATGCAAAATTCATGACAGAAATTAAAAGCTCTTACGTTTTCGAGAAAGAAAATGATATCTACTTTAAAACAATTGCTAAAATAATATTTCTGTCGCCACAGGCTTCACTCTCAAAAACTTAACAAAAATCACAAAATCTTGAAGGAGGTCATGGACTATAAAATTTCAGCCATGACTCCAGCTCTTTTTTGTGTCACAGTACCCTGAGATGTATTGCACCATTACTATTTAATCAGCTTTTAGAAATTTTGCAAGCCTAGTGTGGAATGATTACAGGCAATTTTTATCTGAGAAAAAAATGCACCTTTCTCAAATGTGATATATTCACATAAGAACGCATTAAACTTTTTTCATTATCTCAGCTGTAGAAACTTGCCCCTGTACTTGATCAATAAATCTATGTTACTAAAATTTAAACTAATGATCATCTTTTGACTTTTTTCTATAAAATATCATTCTGATTAATAATCACTGCCTTATATCTCCCTCTCCACCATCACTTGTCATTCGCCTCTGCCATTAGGAAAATCCAGTCTGTAACTATTTTGTTTGTAGCCACTTAGTCCTGGTGGATTCTCGCAAGCTGTTTCTTATATTAAGAATATTTCTTACAGAGAAATAGAATTGGATAATTAACATATATTCCTAGACTAAATTAATTCCTCCAAATTTGATTATGTGAAAATACTTTTGCCTTTTGGTTGATTACTGTAACTATATATAATCAGGAAGTTGAAATATAATAATAGAAATTACATAACAAATTATTTATTAATTAATATCTTATTTCCTTAATTTGCATAAAATAGTCATAAATAATTCCAATACCAGGCAGGGGGAGATAAGAGGCTGCTACTTTGATTTGGGAAAAGATGAGACCCTCATAAAGTGTGGGTTCAGTTTGACAAATACAGAAAGAAATAAAGGCTGTTTTAGTGAAATAAGCTGCATAACAAAAGCGTGGTGTTGAACAGTTAGTTATAAATGGGCAAACATAAGCAAATGATTTATTTGGAACATTGTATAAGTGAAAGAGCAGTAAGAGGTTATAGGCGAAATATAAATTGAGGTCAGATCATAGAAAAACTTCCTGAGGAATTTGGGTTTTATTCTATGAATCAAAGCTACACTTACTGAGCACCTATTATGAGAGTGCTATTGTGGTAAGTGTCCTCAAACACCAGAGTTTTTCTGCTGATTAATCCAGGACCTTTGCAATTATACCCATATTCTTTCAAATGAAGATTAAAAATATTTTCAAGCAAACAATAAAAAACACTCCTCTCAACGTGAATCAGCTGAGTATTCAAATTATGTTGAATATATCAAATATATCCAGTAAGTGTTCTGCCATTTACAGACCTGCTATTAATAGTAAGGGATCTATTTTTATTGCCAATATCAGTTGTAGTCCTAGTTAAGATGTGAGGGCCCAGATTTGTCTTTTAGTCTGTGAAAGGTCAATTAGCTAGTTAGTACAAGTGCTGAGATTAGAGCTAAGATTTTTTGACATGTAATTTTAGATTTTTTTTTTTTTGGCATTACTTCTTAGAGCATTAGCGCGTATTTATTAAAATTGTTAATTCACACTACCTGGATGAAGACCAATTTGCATTGTTTAATAGGCTGCTGTATATTGTTAATGTAGTTTATTACCATGAAGAGTGACACTAACCAGGTTAATGAAGTCTGTCGAGTAGACGTAATTGCTAAACTTAAAAATTATTAGTACTAAATTAATGGCTTGCATGAAAATATACTTTTGAAAGGCCTTTGATCTCAACTAAAATAAATATTACATTTTTTAATAGATTTTCATAGTTTTTGTCTATCTTATCAACATTTCCAAATTAATTAGCTTTACAAAAAAAAATAAAATGAGAGGTTTTTGTTCTTTAGAAACTATAAAGACACCGAATTTTTCTCATAGGAAACTGTCAAATGTATAAGTCTAGGACAATTTTATCACCTCCAACCATCACACACCATGGCATGAATTCATAATATCTGTAGTTGCTTTGAAGGCTTCAACAACTTACGGTTTCACAATATTCTTGAATGTAATAAAGCCATGTTATATGCACTAACCTATGACACAGGTTAAAGATACAAATGTACTCTCAGGAGCCAGACTGAAGTAGAAAAATGCAAACCTCAATTTAAATAAAATCTGCCAGACCAGCTAGCATCCTTCTCAGAAGAATAGAGTTCATATTTCAAAACATATGGGTGTTATTATATCTCATAGAGTACCTAGATTAACATTAATGATCACATTATTATATACTCATATATGATAAAAACATTTTCACATTCCTAGGGAAAGATATTGTTCTGTAACCATGGTTTCAGAACATAATAACCACCAAGACCAGCTTTGATAGGCCTAATCAATAAATGGAAGTTTTATATTTATGACAACACATGGCTGCTAGAATCATATTTAAAGCAGTGTAATCAATAAGTAACAATAACTCACATCAGTGAACACGCTTTTGCATGGCAAGCAGTCAATAACAGCGCCTCACTTCTAAAAGTCAGGCAGTTGGAAATGGACTCACTTCTGCAAGCCAATCAATTATCGTCAGTTTCACGCTATACAAGTGAATTCAACCTACTCAGGCTTGTAAAATTCCACCAATCCCTAAATTTCATGCTTTCAAACAATTCTATAGAAAATCAGCAGTCTTCTCTGCTTGGAGAGATTATGCCTAAGCAGCAAAGTTCTCCCTAATTATAGTAAACATTTAGCTTTGTACTCTTTATTTTAGGTATTGAACAGGGATTTCATCCTTTGACAAGTCTGGAGGTTACCCTGGATCATGTTCAAGATCCTGGCTTGCCAGCATTTCAGAAGACACATGGGCAAACAGGCATTCACACTGGGCTTCTTGTATCCAAATTATTTTCGTATTTAAGGTTTTCTTCAAAAGAGTCAGTTTCAAAAGCAATTTGTGCTCTGTTTTCTTATTTTAGAATTTTTACCTCAAGAGATTTAAATGCATAAAGTCATTAGGCTTAGCCCTTTTATAGAGAAATGAGATATTCTCATCATTTATTCCTGACCACATTGACAAATAAGATTCCCCTTGCCCCTCTTTTCTGTTATATATGACTGCTAATATAATTATCTGGTTAAAATTCTAGCCTGGTAAATTGCTAGTTGATCGACCTTTGGCTAGTCTTTGAAACTTTCTAAAGCTTAATTTCTCTGTATGTGACACAAGGATAATAGCGCCTACTTCAAAGCGGGTTGTGAAACTTAAGTGAAATAACACACAAGAAAACATCTAAGATATTACCTAGTACTAATTGTATATTGAATCTGAGTGATGGCTTCATTTTACCTGGTAACTATTTTTAGCTACATGTACCACTAAAATCAGCTGTATCCCTGTTCCTTTCATCCATAAATAAATCTAGGCAATATTAAGGAAGACGTACTTCTTTCATTTATAGGTTATAAATAACTCATTTAGAAATTAAAATTTGGACATCTTATTTTAATTACACATTCTTATTTTCTTTAATATTATTTACTTTCCTTTTTCCCTGTTCCTTCCTCAGAGACTGTGGAGTATATAAAGAAGTAGGACATTGAAAGTTATATATAGAAGGTCCCTATATGGTACAAACAGTTTGTCCTTGGCTGGTGACCAAAAGGATGGCAGTTTGAACCCACCCAGTAGCACCACAGAAGAAACAGGCCTGGCTTGGTGACTTGCTTCTGTAAAGGTTATAGCCAAGAAAATATTGTGGAGCCGTTTACTCTGTAACATATGAGGTCTTCCAAGCCACAAATCAATACCAAAACCAAAATAAACAACAAAAGTTATATATAGAAAAATAAAAAACCCCATTTGTACTATAGTATTTTTGGGGATAGAAAACTTAAATAAATAAATAAATACATAAGCCTATTATCTAAAATGCAGAATGCTGAACAGGTGGTAGAAAGTGTCTTATCAGAGTCCTCAGCAGATTTGCCTCATGGCCAAAAAAGATTGGTACTTAAACAGAAGCATCAAATAAAGACTGTTTAGTCTTCTTCACTTTTGAACTGTATTTTCAGTTCCAAATTCTATGATGGCAAATCAGGAGGAAAAAAATGTGTTAGCCTCATTTAAGTCAAATCCATTTGTGCTTATCTTAAACTGCACCTTGATTAGTAACATATTCTTAAAAAAAGATTTCTGATTTGGGGTTTGTACCAATCAAGTACAAAAGACATAAACTTACAGAAATATTTATGCATAGTGACAAATTTGAAATTTTCAGTCTCAGAGTTCCCGTAGGCAAAGCATTCAAATATTACAGAACAACATTTCATAAACTGCAAAGCATTTCCACTGTCAGAAGATGAGAACAGGTATCACAAATGATACCAGCACTGGAAATGCTGGGTTTGTGAACATTTCAGGGGGAAAGAAGCATTAAAGAATATAAATGATTATTTTTATTCACTGTATTATCCTACTTTATTACATAATAAATATGCTAATTGCATATGTTATGACTTTTCAAGGCAAAGTTTCACCAAGTCAATTTCCAAAGTAACAAGTAGATGGCATTATATTACTACTCAACATATATTACTAACAGTAAAATTTAACAAAAAAATAATTCTATAAAACATTTTAATTCCCAGACTGGCAAGATGAGTAAATAAATCTGTTCTCTTTGAATGCTCTACTCACTTGAGTTTACCTGAAATCTAAAATGATTGCAGTTCTGATGATTTCTTCGAAATAATTGCTTTATTAATTGAAACTAATAACCTGAAAAAAATTACTTACGTCAAGTAAAAGCCTTAAGATGAAATCAAATCCCCTTTATTTTATGACATTATGAAATTAAGACTCTATAAAGACTTCCAGTTTATAATGACATATTGAACTATGCCACAATGCCCTCCTTTAATCCCGGACCTAAGTAAATGAACAAAATAATTAAAACAAAGAAAAGTAAATAGAAGCAGGATTCACTTCAAGGAAAAGAAACACTTAAAACCATAACCATATTACTTGGAAAGGAGTCTCAAGGGGAAAAGATAATAAAAGATTCTAGGAATCCGTGTGTAGCTCTTACTCGGATTCACACAGGAAGATGAGTAGCGACTGAGGAAATCTCATTCATACCCACCGATTTTTAGGTACACTAAATGTTGTGCCTGCACCCTGTAGAAAAGTTCTAACCTATTTCCTGGTATGATCACCAGAGATGGAAAAATCTACGGGGATTTGGCATTTTGCTATTACTAACTAGGGGAAGTTTGAAGCAAGTTGCCAAAAATGTCTAACATGATTACAAAGAGATATTCCCAACAGTAAATATGGCTTTATGTAAAACAAAACAAAACAACAAAAAAAATGAAGAGGAGATTAACCAAAAATAATTGTGAACAACTGAATTTGCTGGTGCTCAAAGAGGAGGACCACTAGAAATCCAAATTTAAGTCCTTTCTTACTGAAAACTTATATTTCTGGAAGGGAAGTCAGAGGTGAAGGCTAAGAGGCTGAGTAAATTGTGAGAAATTAAATAATGAAGGCTGCCTTTTTTATTTCAAGCATAAAGGATCCAAGGCATACCTCAAGTTAGAAAAGCAATCCAAATTCTAGTGTATACCAAAACCCAAAGCCTTTGACTCAATTTGGACTCATAGTGACTTTACAGAACAGAGTAGAACTGGCCGTAGGATTTCCAAGGCTGTCATCTTTTATAGGAAGCAGACTGCAGCCATCTTTCTCTCAAGAAGCAGCTAGTGGGTTCAAACTGCTGACTTTTCAATTAGCAGTTGAGCGCTTAACTACTGTGCCACTAGGGCTCTTCATTTGATAGTATAGTCCATTGAAATGTTAAGATTTTATACACACGCACATACATATCTTTACCTGTACTGATGGAGATTATTTTATAGACTTCCGAGGGAAAAGTCAAGTAGGGTCATGCACTGGTAATGTCCTTTCGGGCGACATCCGACTGCACATATATCCGTGGTCCCATAAAGTTATAATAGAGTCAGAAATTCCTACTGGAGAACTATTACTGAAAGGGCTTCATGGCTCCCAAATGCAGTGAAACCAGTGGTAGTGATAGCAGCAGCAAGTGGCAAAGGAGAAGTTCTATTCGCAAGTGAAACAAAAACTTATTAAACAGCATGAAGGTAGAAAATCAGTGAATGCTATTGCTCAAGATTTAGGCATGTAGCACAAAAACACGTCACACAAAAACAAAGAAAAAATTCTCCAAGCTATTAAACGATCAGCTACTCTAAAAACTACAACACTAAAGAAAATGCAAAAGGGACCTATATCAGACACGGAGAAATTGATAATGATGTAGACTGAGGACCAAACACAAAAGTGAATCCCTCTCAGCATGTTGATGATCACTGCTAAGGCATGAAGCTTGCTTGAGATGCTTAAAGAAAAAGCAGGGCCAGACTATGATTTCGAATTTAGTACTACCTCTGGGTGGTTCAAGCACTTTAAATAACATTTTTTGCTGCATAATGTGAAAGCAAGTGGTGATATAATATGGTGTTTGCACAAGTCCAACTCATATAACATCCTATCTCACAGAACATATCAGGGATGTTGTCTTAGTTATCTAGTACTGCTCTAACAGAAATACCATAGTGGATGGCTTTACCAAAGAGAAATTTATTCTTTCACAGTCTAGTAGGCTAAAAGTTCAAACTCAGGGCATGAGCTCCAGGGAAAGGTTTTCTCTATCTGCCCTAGAGGAAGGTCCTTGTCATCAGTCTTCTTTGGTTGATGAAGAGCTTCTCCGAGCAGGAGCCTCAGGTCCAAAGGATGCACTCTGCTCCCAGCACTGCTAACTTCTCTCTTTTATATCTCAAAGGAGATTGGCTTAAGACACCATCTAATCTTATAGATCTCATCAATATAACTGCCACTAATCCATCTCATTATATCATAATGATAGGATTTATAACACACAGGGAAATCACATCAGATGACAAAATGGTAGACAATCATACAATCCTGGGAAACATGACCTAGCCAAGATGACAGACATTTTGGGTAGACACAATTCAATCCATGACATTCCACACTTTGGCTCCCCAAAATTCATGTCCTTACCACATGTAAAATATATTCACCCCATCATATCATAGCAAAAGTCTTAAATCAACCCCACATCCAAAATGCAAAAAATCCCCTTTGTCTATGAATTCTAGAATACAAGTTATCTGCTTTCAAAGTACAGTGGTGCAATGGCCACAAGGTAGATATCTCCATTACAAACAGGAGAAATTGGAAGGAAAAAAACATAACCGGCAGCAAGCAAGTTAGCAGAACATATCACATTAGCCCTCAAGGTTTGAAAATAATTTTCTGTCCTCTGAGAAAATTTACACAATGGCCCTGCCCTCCAGACTCTAGGTATGGACCACACTCTCCAGATTCTAAGTGGAGACCCCATGGCCCTTGGTTTCAGCTCTGCCTTCCAGGCCCACTGGGACAGCAACTCTGCTCCCTTAGCTTTAGGTGCTCCATTCTCTTCATCCATCTGAGTGGCGACTCCACCCTTAGAAACACCAGAGATCTTGACTCCACCCTTTGAAACCCCAGAGGTCCCGGCCATGCCTTTTGAGACTGAGGCAGCTTGGCTTCCTGTGCTTTTGTCTCTTCAGCTTCTACATCCTGGTTTCCTGGCCTCTCGATTCCTCGGGCCTCATGTCCACATCTGCCCTGCTGGGGCAAGTGTTCTGAAGCTCTTTAGCTCCACTGATAAGTGCCTGGAGGCACCCCACTCTGCCAGTAAACTTGGGCTGCAAGGCAGTCAGCCCTCTCGCTCTGTGGGCCAGCAAAACTAGCTCCACCTATAGGTGCCCAGAGATACCCCACTTTGCCAGGAAGTCTCTTGCACACAGGGACTCAGCTCTCTCATTCTGTGGGTTGGCTCCAGCGTTGTCTCCATTGGTCTCCTGGTTTTGCTGCTGCTAGTTCTCTGCTGCTGCTACTTCTCTATCCATTCACAATTTCAAAACTGCTTCCACATTTTAGGTATCTGTTAGAGCAGTACCCACCTCCAAAACCAAATTTTTCTTGGTTATCTAGTACTGCTCTAGCAGAAATACCAGAAGTAGATGGCTTTAACAAAGAGAAATTTATTCTTTCACAGTCTAGTAAGCTAAAAGTCCAAATTCAGGGCAACAGCTCTAGGGAAATGCTTTCTGTCTCTTTCAGCTCTGGAGGAAGGTCCTTGTCATTAATCTTCCCCTGGTTGAGGAGCTTCTTCAAGCAGGAACTTTGGGTCCAAAGGATGGGCTCTGCTCCTGGCATTGCATTCTTGGTGGTATGAGGTCCCCATGTCTTTCTGCTTGCTTCTCTCTTTTATGTCTCAAAAGAGTTTGGCTTAAGACACTGTCTAATTTTGTAGATTTCATCAATATAACTGCCACTAATCCGTCTCATTATATCATAGTGATAGGATTTAGAACACATAGGGAAATCACATCAGATCACAAAATGGTAGACAATCATACAATACTGGGAATCGCAACGTATCTAAGCTGACAGATATTCTTGGGGGACAAAAATCAATCCATGACAGATGTTAAAGAATGCATGAATATACATTAAAAAAAAACTAGACATAAGATAATATATATGAAAAGAAAAGGACACAAAAATGGTGAAGAAAAAGTATTAAATTAGAGTAAAAGACTTTCCTTGAATGAAGGAAAACCTGAATCTATAGAGTTAAAGGTCATCTGTAGTTCTTGAAAATTTTATATATAGATATCAATTCTGAGAAACATGGTAAATGTATTGAATTTCCAGAAAGAAAAGGAATATTATTCAGGCATTTAGGCATGAAAAATTAGTAACTGTCTATGATAAATAAACATGTGCATGTATATATGAGTGAGGTGTACACATGTGTGTGTTTGCATGTGCACACATTTATGTATGTAGTTGCCATGGAAATGCATCACTCGATTCTAGCTAGTGCTGCATCTGAATACCACACAGCATAGCATCTGACCAGGGAATTAAAGGGGGATGACATTGCTATCAATACATGCCCCACCTTCCAGTATCAGTAGGCTCTTGGGATAGCTGTTGAAAGACACAGCTGGAGCACCAGCTTGGAAGCAACATTTCAAAGAATGGGGCTTAATTTCAGAATGCAGTGTTAGTATTAAAAGAAGTCCTGATATGGTGCTGCGTCTCCAATAAAGATGTATATGGGTCTCAGCATCAAATAGTGCAAGCAGGAATGGGCCCAATTTCTATCACTCCCATGACCTGTTTGCACATTTTGTACCTCCCTTCTCCACAATTTTGTATCCTTAGAGTTCAGATGTGTTGTCATCAAAGGGGTGAGTGTTTGCCAGAGCACAAAGCAAAAGTTTCATTGAAGTACAAGTTACAGCTAATGCAGGACACTTTAAACTCCTTGTATCCAGTGACCTATGAAGAGTCACAATCCACACAGGGATAAATGTTCCTCATAGGTAAGAGGAGATAAAGTGCTTTTACTAAATGGGAACAAGGAGGAATATGTTTGGAACACTGGTGATCTTTCTTAGGTGCCTCCTAGTGTTAACCATAATAGTGTTGAATGGGAAATTGCAGCAATCCTGCCTGAGAAGTGTATGATCATCAATTGTTCAGATCTCTCAGGAATGAAGGTTTGGTCCTCACCCTCAGACAAGCCACCAAGACCTGCCAAGACAATAGTTGAAGGTGAAGAGAATTTAAAAAATATATTGTAGAAGGAAGGTGTGCGGCCCTAATATCAATTGCTGTGGTGGAATCCACAGTTCATTCCACTAACTTATTTCTTCAAGGTGCCGCCTCAAGAAGAGAAGTCCACACAGAAGCTGCTTCCCAAAATGGGGTGGACAAGTAGGGTGGACTGTGGCAGCCACGGGAATCTGCTCAGGTTTTCCGTTGCCGGGACCAGAGTTGATGGATGGTCCCAGGTGCTGCGCTCAGAATCTACTACCACATTTGCTCTAAGGCCGTGCTTTCTGAGAGCTACTTCCAGATAATAACTGTGTGTATTAGTCAGGCCTTATCCTTCCCTAATGGATAGCATTCATTTGTGGACCTCCCATGAGCCTGACAAATTTTTTGTTAGAACTGCTCTGCAGTCTGAGACTCTCCCTTCTCTCTCTTCTTCACAGGAATCAGACCTGATCACCTTCCTTCTTTGTCTCTCTTCTGTTTTTCATTTTCCATCACTGTTATTTCTCCCAATAAGTCTCTGTGTACCTTACAGCATCTTGGTGTCTGGTTCTCAGAGATTCTGAATTAAAACAATGATTTTATCTCCAGTGATATTGAGTACTCAGAGACAGTGAAACAATGTCCATGATTTAAAAAAATTTTTTAATCATTTAAGTGTTTATTCAATTATTAAAAAATAAAATCAGATTTTCTCTGAAACTCATGAAGTCCAAAAATAGCCTTTGATTTGAAAACACACAATTGAATAATATCTAGCTAAGTAATTAACATAAAGAAGTCATAAATGATAAAATTATGTAAAATGTTGAATGAATACAAATATATAGAACCAAATGTTTAAAAATTACGTATATTTTTACCCACAAAACATGCACCGTCTGCATTTGTTTGCTGGCTGCATCCTTCTCCCATGAGGCACCCTTATAAGCGCCACTATGCCAACCCTCTTCCACGTGTTAGTGTAAAAAAAAAAAAATTATAGCAGGCTTACAAAAATACCTTACAGGGTGGGCAAAGCCTGAAAACATATGCAAAGGGCACACGCTATCTGCATAAAAATACGGTAATTTGGTTATAAAATATGTAACTTAAAAATTTGATATAAAGGCAATATGAATAACAAAAATCATAAGGTTAGGAGTTATCTTAGAGTCACTAATTGTATAAAATTAAAAATATATATTTTAAAGGCATGTTTTAATAATATTATCTAGAGGATGGCCCTCAAAATTTTGATTAACTACAGATGATAAATACTTAGTGTGCTTAGTAATATGGTGATAGTGTCTCGAACTTACCTAGTAACTAATATTTCTTATAACTTCCCTAAAACACTACCAGTGATTGTTTATACCAGAAAATATTATCTACATTTTCTTAACATCCAGTCATACTGTCTATAATATTATTAAAACTTATTTAATATTTAAATTGAGTTATATTTTTATATGACATACAGAAAGTTATGCAATTGTCACCACCTGAAACAAAAATGGACTTGCAGTTTATAATGTGCGGGTTAGATAGCAAGCAGTTCAAGCAGTTATGCTTCCTATCTATTTAAACAGTGAAATAATATCATTCCCTACTGTAAGTGTATTTAATTTATTAGCAAGCAGACAAAAATTACCTGTGTCTTTTTCATCTTTAGCAGCAATTGAGAATGCTTTTGTGAAATTCATTCCTTGATTCAATAAATGTACTAAATGCTTACTATGTGTTTCTGTTGTTGTTAGGTACCACCAAGTTTGTTCCTACTCATAGTGACCCTATGTATAACAGAACAAAACACTGTCCGCTCCTGCACCATCTTCATAATTGTTGTTATGTTTGAGTCCATTGTTGCAGCCACTGTGTCAATCCATCTGGTTAAGGGTCTTCCTCTGTTTCACTGACTCTCTATTTTAGCAAGCATGATGCCCTTCTTCCAGGGACTGGTCCATCCTGATAACATGTCCAAAGTACGTGAGACAAAGCCTTGCCATCCTTGCTTCTAAGAAGCATTCTGGGTGTACTTCCTCCAAGACAGACTTGTTTATTCTCCTGGCAGTCCATAGTATATTCAATATTCTTCATCGACACCATAATTCAACCACATCTATTCTTCTTAAGACTTATTTATTATCCAGCTTTTGCATGCATATGAGGCAATTGAAAACATCATGACTTGGGTCAGGAAAATTTTACTCCTTAATTTGACGTCTTTGCTTTATGACACTTTGAAGAGGTCTTTTGCCGCAGATTTGCCCAATGCAATGTGTCATTTGATTTCCTGACTGCTGCTTCCACAGGCATTGATTGTGGATCCATGTAAAATGAAATCCTTGGAAATTTCAATATTTTCTCCATTTATCATGATGTTGCTTATCAGTCCACTTGTGAGGATTTTTGTTTTCTTTATATTAAGGTGCAATCCATACTGAAGGCTGTAGTCTTTGGTCTTCATCAGTAAGTGCTTCAGGTCCTCTTCACTTTCAGCAAGCAAGGTTGTGTCATCTGCATATCACAGGTTGTTAATTAATCTTCCTCCAATCCTGATTCCATGTTTTTCTTCATATAGTCCAGTTTCTTGGATTATTGTTCAATTTACAGATTACGTATGGTGAAAAGGTAGAACCCTGACACACAGCTTTTCCTGATTTTAAACCACTCAATACCCCCTTGTTCTGTTCAAACAACTGCCTGTTGGTCTATGTACAGGTTCCTCAGGAGCACAAGTAAATGTTCCGGGATTTCCATTCTTTACAATGTTATCCATAATTTGTTATGGTCCACAAAGTTGAATGTCTTTGCATAGTCAATAAAACACAGGTAAACATCTTTCTTGTATTCTCTGCTTTCAGCTAAGATCCATCTGACATCAGCAATGATATGCCTCCTTCCATGTCTCTTCTGAATCTGGCTTAAATTTCTGGCAGTTCCCTGTCTGTGTACTGCCACAACAGCTTTTGAATGATATTCAGCAAAATTTTACATGTGTGTGTTAATAACGATATTGTTCGATAATTTTCCTATTCTGTTGCATCACCTTTCTTTGGAATGGGAACAGATAATGATCTCTTCCAGTCAGTTGACCACATAACTATCTTCTGGTTTTCTTGGCATAGACAAGTGAGCACTTTTAGGGCTGCATCTGTTTGCTGAAATATCTCATTTGGTATTCCATCAGTTTCTGGAGTCTTGGGAATCATTTTTTCAAGTGGGAATTAGTACTCTATTAATGATAGCTGCTTTTATAATGCATGCAAAAAGTAAATTTTCACTTTTGTTGTTTTGAAAAGAAACTTTTTATACATAGATCCCCAAATATAAAAACTTAGAAATTAAAATCTATCTTTAGTCAAAACCAGTGTGAATTTTTGAACCATGCTTATAAAAAAAGACACAACTTCTTATTTATGCATGATAGAGAAGAAGTTGGTATCATTTAGCTTCAGGAAAGCTCTTTGTTTTAAAATAAAAGGCACAGCTTTGATTAAATTATTGATGAATCTTACTTAGGCTAATTTCAATTAACAGGCAAATATATGAATACATTTTTCCAAATTTTTGTTCCTCTCACACGTGTTATTTCTGTACAAACAAAAGTAGTAAATCAAATAGTTCATACTGCTGTTCCTACAGCAATAATGATTATCCAGAATTGTTGTTGTTAGGTTCTGATTCCTAGTGACCCTTTGTACAACAGAAGGAAACACTGCCCAGTCCTATGCCATTTTCACAACATTGTTATACTTCAGCTTATGTTGTGGCCACTGTATCAATTCATCTCAGGGTAGTAAAGTCCAAAAAAAAAGGTCTACTTCGAGACTAAGAGGTGTAAACCAGCTCTTTAAACATATTCTAATGACACAAATGTATGAGCCTTATATCCGAATTTCTATTTCCATTCTGTTCTTATAAAATTCAAAGAGTAAATTTATTTGCTTTTTTAATCATTTTATAGATAAATAATATGCTTATATCTGTCCTTTCATTTTAGCTTTTATAGTAGATTACTCAAATGAGTAGAGCCTAAGTACATTGACACTTCATAACCCAAAGGTTAATTTAAAACATCAAAATAGATTTTTCTAAGCCTAGTAAAGTCACTCATTTTTGTTCTTCATTATCCACTTGATGGACTAAGCACTTTGTAGAAAGTTAGGGAATTGTTAAAAATGGTTTCAATGATTTTGGGGTGACAGCCATCTCACAGGAAACGATAAAGATGGAAAACCAGAGGTGATTCTTCTGCAATGATAGAAACAAGAAATTCACCTGATGTGCGTTCCATTGATGGGCGTTTAGTTTCCGAAAGTTATAATTTATTACCACTTACATAAAGGACCTAATGATTTCTCAGTTTAGAGGAAAATAAATGTGGGTAGGTGTGTTGAAGATGTGAGAGGGATAGGTTGTATGTTTCTATATTAGAAAGACATGTGGTCTTTTTTCTAGAAGGTCACCTTGCTTAAGAGTTATTGGAATGAAATCAGGACAAGAAGAAAGTGGGAAGTGATTGAAGGAACCGTCTGAAAATAGGTAATAGATTACGTTATTTTGATTTACAAACCAGAGTTATTTTAGACTTACTCCAGAAGGTCTTTTTTTTTTTTTTTTTAACCAGTAAGTTAAGTAAACCAAGACATAGAAATATGTAGATATTTCCCAGGATTTTCCCAGTTTACAAAACTAATAGCAATAAGACTAAAATAAATTGTTTTTCTAGTCATTTTTTTACTCATTCATTCAAAACACAGGGTGCTTTTTGTTTCACGTAGTTCTTGGAATTGGGGAAAAGCATTGATCAGAAAGAAAAACAAAGCAAAACATATCAAAAAACACCAGCATGTAAATTTTTTTCTAATAAACAAATTCTTAAATAAGATAATGTCAGAGAATCATAGATTTCATTGAAGGAAAAGAGTAATATTGTGAGAAAGATTGACTTCATTAGGATGTTTCTTAGCATAGAGAGATCAAGGAAAACCTCTTTGAGTTTACATGCATAGACATTTGAGCTACAACTTAAATAATTAACGATTGACAGGAGTCTTGTGTACTGACATCTAACATAGTAAATCAAATCACGTATTTCATTGGCAAATCTGCTGCAAATGACCTCTTAAAGCATTAAAAAGCAAAGATGTCACTTTATGGACTAAAGCGTGTCTGACCTAAGCCATGGTGTTTTCCATGGCCTCATATACATGCAAAAGCTGGACAATATATAAGGAAGAAGAAGAATTGATATCTTTGAATTATGGTGTTGGTGAAAAATATTGTCTATACTATGGACTGCCAGAAGAATGAACAAATCTGTCTTGGAAGGACAGCCAGAATGCTCCTTAGAAGTGAGGATGGCAAGACTTTGTCTCATGTACTTTGGACATGTTATTATGAGGGACCAGTCCCTGGAGAAGGACATCATGCTTGATAAAATAGAGGGTCAGCGAAAAAGAGGAAGCCCTATGAATGAAATGGATTGACACAGTGGTTGCAACAATGGGCTCAAGCATAGCGACGATTGTGAGGATGTCGAAGGACTATGCAGTGTTTCCTTTTGTTGTACATGGGGTCATTATGAGTCGGAACTGGCTCGACAGAACCTAAAGATGACAACAACACAGTACTCTTTTCAATTTATTATAATTCTATAGTTCTGTTTATTTTAAAACAGCATATTTTCACAATATGTGTATATTTATTTATCATAATCCACATAGACAATGACACACAAATTAGAATTTTAAAAAGGATTAGATAAAAATGAAATCATTTTTAATTGACTTGCTGGGATGAGGCCTTCATTTATCATTTACTGGTTTTTCAAGGCACAAGGTGAATGTAAGGTGAAATTCATTGTTATTGATAACCTCTTCCAAAAAAACAAAACAAAACATTGCCATCCAGTCAATTCCAACTCATAGCTCATAGCTACCCTATAGGACAGAGTAGAACTGCCCCCATAGGGTTTCCAAGGAACATCTGGTATAGTCCAACTGCTTACCTCTATGTTAAACAGCTGAGCTCTTAACCACTGTGCCAATCAAAAATAAATAAATAAATTTCCCTAGGTTGATTCCGACTCATAGCAACCCTACAGGACAGAGTAGAACTGCCCCATAAGGTTTCCTCCAAGGAAGAGCTAGTGGATTCCCTCTGCTGACCTGTCCAGTTAGCAGCCTATCTCTTAACCACTCTGCCACCAGGGCTCCACTGCACCAATGAAAAAAAAAAAAGGGTATAAATCCATATTTAAGCTAGTTTCCACAGGAATTTCTAATATCATGACTGACTTCTTATCAGATCGAAATATATTATTATCTTTTTAGCCTCATTGTTTGACTGCCGTTTGTTCTAAAGTTGTGCCTAGTGTCAGGTCACCATTTTTTTAATTCACAGTTATGACTGTATTTTCCATGATATGTACAATCTGTGTTCTTTGCTATCTTTTCTTACCTATATGTCCATTTTGTGATATGTAGTTAATTAAAACTTAATAACAGCCTTTCTAAATCCACTTAACCAGTCATAGATAATCCTCAGTAAATTACAGTACAAATGAAGGAAGTGAACAGTGCAAGTGCTGCTCTGAAGCCCTCTGCCCCCTAGAACTTCCACCCTTCCCTCTGGATACTTTGCACGATCCACATGACATGTGAGATCTGAAACAGAGACCAAATGAAAGCCACACACAGGGCCAAACTGTATATTAAAAAAAAACTGTATATTACATACTAGTAAAGTTTGTTTTTAACTTCTAGATAAAAATAAATAGAAATATTCAATTATTTTATTTCTTTACTTCAATAGATTGTTTTGGACACTCCCAGAATCCAATCTGAATCTTGGAAAGCTTTGGGGTTTTCATGTTTAAACTGGAAGCAGGAGCTCAGGAGGCTCAGAAACTAACAAATGTTATACTTAAGAAAATGCCTGGCCCCAAAGTAGTTATATTTGTCGTTGTACCCTTCATGGCAATACTGATGAAACACCTAGGCTACAAATGCTGTGACACTCTTTTGGTCAAACAGAATAAGGTAACAATGATAGATGAAAGAGCTGCTGAGGAGAAACAAAAAGAGAGAGAATTGAAGTGTTTGCTTGATGGTGTAGCATTAATTCTCATAAGTATCAATTACACTTTAACTTCTATCCATGTCACTTAATAGAGTTACTTAGATGATACATATAGCATTTTTTTTTAAGTGAAGTAACTTTTAAGAGATAAGATTGAAATGTACTCTAAGGGTAATATGAAATACTTTGTACATTTCCTTCCAGTCAATTCCAACTCCTAGTAACCTTATAGGGTGGAATAGAGCTGTGGAGTAGAACTGACATATAGAGTTTCTAAGTCTGTGAATCTTTCTGGAAGCAGACTACCACATCCTTCTCCTGTGGAATGGCTGGTAGCCACTGTGCCACCAGGGCTTCTCATACTCATCCCCATTCTTGTCAAATATTTTCTTTATGGAAACATCTTTCTTTAGGTGATATTACTGTTATGATGGTGACATTTCTTTAAATTCATATAGCTGCTATGTCTTCTACCTGTTCTTTTCCTCTTTGTAACTGACAGTAAAGGAAATAAATAGAGAAGATGATCCCTTGATCATGCTGTAGGTTCTATGGTGATAACATTACTGTAACACCAAGAAATCATTTAGAGTTCTGAAAGTCAAATTGCAAAGAATCGTTTTTTAATTATCAGCTACTAATTCTTGAGTACATACACTCTACACTGCAGTTATTTCCCCTTCCTTCATTTCAACAAATGCTTGGGTGGATATTTTTCTTAAGTTAATCTTAGATCCTATAATGTCTTTTTGTTTGGCTATGAATTTTGCTTTTAATATGGGAGTGGGGTGGGGTGCAGGCTGCCTAAATGCAGTCATAGAGTTTGCTTGCCATAAAAAAATTATACATCACAAAGTTTGCAGCCTAAGGGTGTATAAATCATAGCATGAAATATATTTCTCCATTAATAAAATAAATAAAAATAAGACCAGTACAAGTAAAATACAGAGAAATATGAAAAAAGAAATAAGAAAACAGACATGAGCAAAATATATGACTGCATAAGAAATTCAAGTACATGGTTTTCCAGTTATGAAAGCAAATTATTAATTTTTGTCCCTTTTTTCCTCACCTGCATACTCTATCACTCTTGCTTATTTTGATCATAACACAAGCCAAAGCTGTAATTCAGGTTGACTAATACAAAGCTGTGTATTTTCCAGCTGGGCCTCTGTTATATTCATAATCTCCTTGCACTGCACAGAGACCTCCAGGAAATTAATTGGTGACATATATTTTAGATGATTTCCTGCAGCAGAAGTCAGGTCAATCTATGCAGACCATTTTGCTATTCCTATCAAGTTTAGTTTTATGTGAATAAATTATCATTTTAAAGTACTCGTTGTTTGCCTACTGATTTTTTTTCTTGGTATTGAAGTTTATCAAAATTAGGATTATAGGAAAAGTATAAGTCTAGTAAATTGTATTAAATTTAATTAAAAAGTGGGTATTTAATTCCCCTAGTAATCCTTTTCCCACATGTACTCAGTCAAGGAAACAAACGGTTGATGAATGTCTTTGTCTCAGTTCATGACTGATTTAAGTAAGTCCTGTGTTGTCCTTCACAATGGACATGAGGGGTATGACAATGCTTTTGAATTTATTGGCATTTTCTTAGATGGCCACCCTTTTATAAAGACAACATTTAAAAAATAATCACACAGGTTAAAATTATAGTAATATAAATATGTTTATTTGTATTTATTAGAAAACGGAGCGTTCGGGGTTTAATGCATTTTCCACATTACTGAAAATAGCTTGTTTTGAAGGCTAATGCTAAAATAATCTAATAAATTTTAATTATGGTAATTGCAACTAGGGTTTAAACGAAGGTCTACTAAACTACCCAAACTAGAACAGGATAAACTTTACGTGTAGTCAGAAGAGAAGAAGACACGTTTTTAAACGTGAATAGGATTATAGCTCACAAAATATCTCTTCCATTCTCTACACATAAAAAAAAAAAATAGGAGCTGGAAATTTCTTTAACTGATTTAGAGTCCTTCATCAGAGAGTATTGCATTAGCAATAAAGTACAAGTTCTTTGGAAACATAAAATATTGACTGGCATTCACAGTAAAGTATGAATGATTTGACATATCTATTTTTGTTATCACAGGGTATTGATGGGAGTTCTTAAAGGCAAAAATGAAAAGACACTGAAAAAGATGACTTTGGATGAAGAATGATTGTGTATTGAACATACTCGCCCTAAACCTAGGCTTCACAAAGTGGTGCCATGGGGTGAATAAGGGAATAAGAGAAATGAACTGTACATAGAACCAGAATAAATTTAAGCTAACAATACTCATTACATTGAGATTTTTAAGCAATTCATAAATTCAGTATAAAGAAGTCAGATGCCTCTGCTGTGGTGTGGAGAAGGAAAGTGTACTTTTTTTTTTCCTCCCCCTTTGTTAATCCTTTTTATATCATAAAGGAATAGTCGACTTTTGTACTGTATTTTCAATGTGTTTGTTTCAAGAATTTTATTAGTCATTGCTTGGGAGGTCACTTTTTTTTTTTCACATTATGATTGGCAAAATCAGTGTAGTATTTACTTTTGTTTTATGCATCAAAATTGTATGCAATCGACAGATTTTGTGGATAACACTAGCTTATATTCTCCAGAGTTCTCTGTAGGTTTCTGTATGTTTGTGTGTAATACATCTGTCGCAGTGTGCAGCTCCTCTCAGAATAATTTTCTGGTTTCTGTTCAGCAAAAGGGTGAAAGAAAAACAACTTAGAAGACAAAAATGAAATCACTGCCAGGCGGCAGCTCTGAATGAGGCTTGGAGGCTCCCCCAGTTCTTAGAAGCAGCATGTGTCAAACTTGTTATGACTCAGATTTTTTATATTCAAAATCAGAATCCTCTCAGCTGACACAGCTGAAGTCAAAGCCTTCAGGGTACACTGCAAGATTTCTGTTTTGTACTGAAACACTGAACTCTTCCCATCGAAAGTCCTTTTGCTTAAAATAATTGCCTTGCTTTCAATTGGGGTACAGGAAACCAGGAAACCGGCATTCTTTTTTTTTTAGAAATGGAGATCCTACAAACTGTCAAGCGACCTTTCTTTCTACAAATTGTCTCTGAGATCTTACCTGCCTCTGTCAGCTTGCTTATCCACCTTCCTATGTCACCAACCCCAACTATTTAGTGATGGAAAAAGGTATAAAACAAAGACCAATACATGCCCATTTTATCAGATGAAATAAACTTTCTTGAAATAGAGCATTGGATGTAATTATGAAACTGTTCCTGAGGGATTTAAGTGGGATTAAAACAACAGGCTTATATGGAGTGGAGGGTATCTTCTCTTCTGTTTTGAAGGAAAGTCTATCACATTCACAGATTATTGTGGGAAAAATTACATAAAAGTGTGGTGAGTATTGATATAAGGCACGGTCCAGCCATCTTTCTCTTAGGCCCTTTTCAATTGATTTTTTTTTTCAAGTAAATAATCATGAATTATAAGAAGACATAGCAAGAGCTATTGCTGGGGTAATATGGGGTCACCATGAGCTGGGATCCACTGAAGGACAGCTAACAACAACAACAGCACAACATGATTGCTGTAATTGATCTCACTGAATTGTATACATAAAAAAATGTTAAACTGGCAAAAGTGTTACCTATTTTTTGCAACAATAAACTATTGAAGAAAAAAGACATGCATATATGAAATTATTCTTAAAAATAACTTTATTGTCGTGCTTCTTTACTACCCTAAAATTCATAGACAGTGTCATGGGTTGAATTATATCCCCCCAAAAGTGTGCCTATTAGCTTGGTTGGGCCATGATTCCCATTGTTCTGTGGTTGTCCTACATTTTGTGATTGTAATTTTATGTTAAAGAGGATTAGGGTGGGATTATAACACCCTTACCAAGTCATATCCCTGGGGCGTGGCCTGCACCACCTTTTATCTCTCAAGAGGTGAAAGGAAAGGGAAGTAAGCAGAGAGGTGGGAATCTCATACCACCAAGAAAGCAGCATAGGGAGCAGAGTGCGCCCTTTGGCCCTGAGGACCTGAGGTTCCTGCACTGAGATGCTCCCAGACCAAGGGAAGATGCATCACAAGGACCTTCCTCAGAGCTGACCAAGTGAGAAAGCCTTCACCTGGAGCTGGCGCCCTGAATTGGGGCTTAAAGCCTACTGCACTGTGAGGGAATAAACTTCTCTTTGTTAAAGCCATCAACTTGTGGTATTTCTGTTACAGCAGTACTAGATGACTAAGACAGACAGTTTTCATTTGGAGTATGGGTTTGACAGAAGAAACCCTATAATTTAAGGACTGGATCACTTTTGCTTGAGGCTTTTAAGAAAAGACTTGATCTTGAAGTAAGTTTTTATTCTAGAGTAAAATTGTACTTAACTCTAACACAGGTATACACAGTAAATACTATTATTCAATAATCAATTGTAATATGTAACAAAGATCCACTAAAATACACACACACACCTTGATCTTTACAGATGTTAATTTTAAGATGCCATCTCTCATAAAAATATGGGCCCTTGAGAACTAGTAAGTAAATAATAATAATAAAAACTTAAAATTTTACAGTATTTTGTTTTCCAAAGCATTTTAACCATTTAAAATTATTTGATCTTCAGAAATTACTGGAAGGAAGATTATATTTTATTAATGTCTGTTTGAAGGAAGCAGAAATGGAAGCTCACTTATTCCTCTTGAATATTACAGTTAACACACAATAGATTGAGCGCTTTAGTTCCCCGTCTTCTCTGTTCAAAAAGAATAGACTACCTTGGGATAGAATGTTCTCCCCTTTCTGTGAGTATTTAAGGAAAGATCATGAGTCCATCAGTATCATCCAGCTGTAAAATTTTGCCATTGTGTTAATGAGAAAACACAGCTCTCTGAACATTCATGTATAGGTTTTCATGCAACCATATGTTTTCACTCTTGGAAATACACTCAGGAGTGGAATTGCTGGGTCATATGATGATGGACTATTTAAATATTGAGGATTTGCTAGGTTGTTTTCCAAAGCTGATGCAGCATTTTATATTCCCACCAGCGATGTATGAAAGTCACAATTTCTCTGCAACCTGGCCAACAATTGTTATCGTCTTTGTCTTTTTTTTTTTTTTGATTAGCATCATGCTACTGGGTATAATCACCACCTATCTGTCATTTTGTCATACTGTAGTGGCTTGTGTGTTGCAACAACAAGCTAAATTTGGTTGAAATTATTTGATACCATCAAAATTCTATTTCCTTATAAAATATGGTTAGTGAACTACTCATATCATGGGCTTTTGTTATAATTAAATGTGTTATTGCATCTAAAGCTAGCTAAGTTCACAGGGGGGATTTAGTAACTGCTCAAGAAAATTTAGCCATGTAATGTATTTATTTACGAAATTATTGAAAATAGTTTATAATCTCTGTAGAAGAAAAGATCAGTGTTTCTGTGTTTATTCTCTGTATTTCCCAACAAAAAGCAGTATGCTTTCTCTCAGCAGGAAAAAATATATCTAATGACTGTCTCTGTTTAAAGATTAAGTGATGATTGGGAGGTTGAAGTGCTAATTCCGTAACGTTAGCTGATTATATTTTTTATTTTTAAATATGCTTATTGCCTCTGGCATATTTGAGCACTTAAATCTGTTTATTATATTTATACACCAATTCAAGAACTAAAAGACAGATGACAGAGATTTAAACAAAATGAGTGAAAAACCAGTCACCCCTTCTGCTGATGTATGCTTAGTCTTATGTAAATGCCTAAACCCCTTGGCTAGAATGAGGCCAGGGAGACTTCATTAATGCTTGCATCTGTTGTTGCAGATGTAGATAAAATATCTTTTTTATTTTAGAAAAATAGTGGCAAATGACATACTTGACAGATGTTCATTTGGAAGATTTGCCTACATTTTTCTACATGTAGTCATTATACATATGTACGTAGGGTCGCTAGGAGTCGGAATCGACTCGACGGCACTGGGTTTGGTTTTTGGCTTGTTTATGTAAGGTATGTATATATGAATATATCATTTTAAGGAGATTTCCACATGTAAAATTAAAAAAAAAAGAAGGATCTGTTTAAAATGTAAAAACTCAATTTATATCAATCTGAAGAAAACACAGTTTTGGAAGAAGAGAGAGCTTCTCTAAACTTTCCTTGTTGTTGTTGCTCAGTGCCTTTGAGCAGGTTCCCACTTATAGGGCCTCTATGTGCAGCAGAATGAAACACTACTCAGACCTGAGCCATCCTCACAATTGTTACATTTGAACCCATTGTTGCAGCCACGGTGTCAATCCATGTCATTAAGGGTATTCCTCTTTTTGCTGACCCTCTACTTTACCAAGCATGATTTCCTTCTCCGGGGACTGGTCCCTTCTGATAACGTGTCCAAAGTACGTGAAATGAAGTCTTGACATCCTAGCTTCTAATGAGCATCCTGGCTGTACTTCTTCCAAGACAGATTTATTCTTTCTTCTGGCAGTCCATGGTATATTCAATATTCTTCTCCAACACCATAATTCAAAGGCATCAATTTTTCTTCGGTTTTCCCTATTCGTTGTCCAGCTTTCACGTGCATATGAGGCATCTGGAAACTCCATGACTTGGGTCTGGTGCAACTTAGGCCTTAAAGTGACATCTTTGCTTTTTAACACTTTAAAGAGATCTTTTTGTAGGAGATTTGCCCAGAGCAATATGCCCTTTAATTTCTTAACTGCTGCTCCTGCGGGTGGTGATTATGATTCCAAGTAAAATGAAATTCTTGACAACTTCAGTATTTTCTCTATTATCATGATGTTCCTTATTGGTTTAGTTGTGAGGATTTTTGTTTTCTTTATGTTGACATGTAATCTTCACTTTCAGCAAGCAAGGTTGTGCCATATGCATAACGCAAGTTATTAATGAGTCTTCTTCCAAACCTGATGCTACATTCTTCTTCATATAGTCCAGCTTCTCAGATTATTTGGTCAACGTACAGACTGCATAGATGTGGTGAATAGATAAAACACTGACGCAAATCTTTCTTTATTTTAAACCACTCAGTATCCCTTTGTTCTGTTTGAAGGACTGCCTCTTGGTCTAAATACAGGTTCCACGTAAGCACAATTAAGCATTCTGGAATTCCCATTCTTCAAAATGTTATCCATAATTTGTCATGGTCTACACAGCCAAATGTTTTGCATAGTCAATAAAATATAGGCAAACATCTTTCTGGTATTCTCTGCTTTTAGCCATGATCCATGTGATGTCAGCAATGATATCCCTTGTTCCACGACCTCTTCTGAATTCATCAGGAATTTCTGGCAGCTCCCCTGTCGATGTATTGCTGCAACTGCTTTTGAATGATCTTCAGCAAAATTTTGTTTGTGTGTGATATTAATGATATTGTTTGATAATTTCTGCATTCTGTTGGATCATTCTTTCCTTACCTAAAACAAAGAAATTTTTTATTGTTGTTCTGGGTTTTTTTTTTTTTTTTTTTGACAATTCCACTTCTCCAATCTCTCCTTTACTAAAATAATTTCACAAAGTGGGGCAAAAAAGAGTATAAAAATGCCCAGTCCATGATGAATTGACTTTAGTCAGTGTGTTAAGATTTTATAACCAAAATTCTGTAAAAAAAGAACAATGTAATGTGATTTAGTATAAGTTGTGCTTTTAACACTATAGGCAGCTAGGTGTTAGGAATTTCTGACTTGGAAAATTCAGACTTGACCTTCAATGTTACATAAATTCGCCCTTATTTTTTAAACAATCGAAGCAATTTCTGCTCACAGTCTTCATCACAATCCACTTGCTGCACAGGTAGCTTTTAAACCCACGCCCGTTGCCATTGAGTCAATTCCGACTCATAGCGACCCTATAGCACAGAATATAAATGCATCTTAGGATTCAAACCGCTGACCTTTTGGTAAGCAGCTGAGCTCTTAACCACTACATCCCCAGGGCTCTAAAGTAAGGCTGAATAAAAGCTGTTACCGACTTCCAAATTCAACTTAAAGACACGGTTAGGAATGGTTTTGTTTCATAACCTGGGGACTGCCTGTATATTCAAAACTGGGTATCCTCATTTAGATGCCTGTATATTCAAAACTGGGTATCCTCATTTAGAATTATTCCTAAGGTTCAGAGGACTCTCTAGGTCACTCTAAGAGCCCTTATTACATTATTACAAGCAAGCATGTGCTAAAAATATTGTGAATGGTGGTAGTGATCAAAATCCTATATATACACGAATATAGGATTTCCTAGTAAATCAATTCTATTTATAGAAAATATTTTTGGTGGACATTTCAAAAGATGGATGCTTTTCACTTCAGATGACTCTGCAACTTCTCTTACAGGAGCTGATACATCTGACAATTTGTCTCTGCTGCAGCAAACATTTCCCAACAATCTTTTACTTGACAACAGCTCATTCCAATGCCATGTTAATTGCCAAAAACTAGTCATACTCAGGAGCTCACATTTTCATGAAAGATGGCTCCTTAACATGTGTAAACAGGTGTAAAATTACTCTTTTGTGGGAAAGCTACTCAGAAAGTTTAAGAATAGGAGGAGTTGAAACTATATTGGCCATTGTGTGGGCTTCTGACATACAGCCATCTTGCCATGGAAGGAAGAACACAAAGAGAAGTGTCTGTCTTCATTTGGCCTTAAAAAATTAGGGGCAAAAGTTGAATATGTAGAATTCTCAGCAAGTAAGAGGCCTAGAAGAGGATAATATGCACAGAGGCTGATTATCCAATAGGCAAACTAAGCACAGTGCTTATCTTGCTTACCAGATCATTTGTAGTGAACAATTTCACCACAGGAAAAATTCTGCTTCTAAATATGGCTGGCATTTGTCTCTCTCCCAAGCCCATAGCACCTTCCTATAGAATCAAAGCCTCTTTTCAAAGTTACAGTCCCTGACAGGAGCAGATGATCCGGGAAACAATGTAAGCACAGACTTACTTGTGCTTACTTGCTAATCTTTGAAGTGCTGAAATCCATGTAAAATTACTTACTGTAGATGATCTAGTTGGCAAGGTAAGCATCATGCTTACCTTGCCTATTGGATAATCCATCCCTGGCTGCACACAAGGATATAGGAGGACTACTTGAAGAGGAATCCTAGATCCAAGTGATACATACTCCCCTCCCTGAGGATTAGGGAGGTTAGGGAAACCCTCAGAAATCAAGTCAGAGCAATAGTGAAGCAAAGTCTGGGACAGAAGACAACAGCCTGGTGCCTACTCCTAGGAAGCAAGAATCTAAGAATCTTACCAGTGGAATCAGCATTTCCAGTTATGGGAAACTATGCCATTTTCGCTTCCTAGATTATTGAAACTTGTTTATAAGACAGAAACTTCTCTGAAAGAAAGAAATATAAAACTACATTCAATAAGACAAACCAGACAGTGTATAGATATAGTCAAATTATCTTAGCATCATTAATACATAATTTCATCCAGCAAATATTTATTTCACCCTATGAGGTACCAGATACAATGGTCACGGCTGGGGACTGGTGGTGATCAAAAGAGATACTGCCCTTCCCTCAGTCAGCTTATATTCCTGTGAAAAACAAAATTAAAAAAATATATAAACAAGATGATTCCAGATTGTGATAAGCTCTGTGAACAGAGTAAATAGCTGTCGCCGTCGAGTCGATTCTGGCTCATAGCAGCCCTATAGGAAGAGTTAATATTGGTATTTGGAAATAAACCAAAACTGAGAGCAGTATGCCAGGAAGAAAAAAACAGCACGTGCCAAATCGTAAGATAGAAATGTGGTTAGCTGCTAGAAGAATCATGAAACCATGAGAGGGTTAGTGTGGCTGGAGCATAGTCAGTGAGGGAACAATGTGAATTACAACAGGAGAGGTGACTATGAACCAGAGGGCAAAACATAGTGTACATAGATATTGATATAAAGTACCAATAGAATATTTTACATTTTTTGCGTGTGTTTGTGTGTGTGCACGTATGTAATAGCCCTATTTTATTTTTGCTTAGTTTTTAGGTAAAGACTTTGAAAGGCAAAGAGAAAGAAAGCTTTTTTGCATTTAGACCTGTAAAGCACTTTTAGAGGGCAGTGGTTTAAGCTACCGCAAATTTATCTTGACATATATTGGGAAAACATGATATATTTTAAAACCAGTTCCCCAAAGTGGTGTAATTACAGCATCATGATTGCAGATAATATCCCATGATGGCACAGTCAGGTTTGTTCATTTACTCCATCTCTAGGCAGATATCAAACTGTGAATAATAATATTTATTCACATTTACTCTACGCTCAACAAATAGAAATGATTACTCGCTACCTTGCACTCTTACTATATCTTACATATACTCCTATCACAGCATTTACCATACTTTATTTCTGGTTATACTAGTTTATAACCTCCTCCAGATAGTTAAAATATCTTGTTGATCTTTGTACATCTTTCATTAGCAGCACTGGCACATTTAATAAATATTTGAATAGCAGATAGATAAATGTATAAATGAATGAATGAATGTATGAATGAATGAGTGGATAACTGGAGCAAAACTAGGGTCTAGCGAAATGGGTATATTCTCTAAAGCCCTTGTTTTTCTCAACCCAGCTCTGTTGGGGGTTTGGAATTAATTTTGGCTGAGAGCTGGAGTGGGAGGAAACATAGTGAGATCAGATGTCCTTGAACAATGAAGAACTGAATCTCTACTAAATTCAATTATATTAAACTTTTTCACCACAACTCCCATAAACAGCAGCACTGTCTAAAATGTAAGAGAGAAACTGCATATCTCCAATCCACAGATAACACTCAAGCTAAATTTCGTGTGAGTTTAATTTCTAATAAAGATTATGCACATAGAATAACTTACTATAAAATACTCAACTGTTGGAAACCCTGGTGGTGTAGTGGTTAAGTGCTATGGCTGCTAACCAAAGGGTTGGCAGTTCGAATTCACCAGGTGCTTTTTGGAAACTCTGTGGGGCAGCTCTACTCTGTCCTATAGGGTCACTCTGAGTTGGAATTGACTCAATGGCACTGGGTTTGTTTGTTGTTTTGTTACTCAACTGTTCATGCAACTCAACTTAGTTGCTAAGGCTAGAATATATTTTTCATTATAGGTAAAAAACATTGGAATCAATAAATGTATTTGTGAGCATGAAATTCCAAAAAGGAAAATACTTTCTATGATTCAACAACTGAAAAACATAAAACCAGGGTAGGGTGATATGTCATAACAAAGATAAATGTATACCAGCCACTAGTGTTAAGAAAGCCTGGCCATTGAGTTAGAGAAGCCTCTAAACTAAGTAAACCTTAGATTAATACTTCTAATATTTGACTTTTGTTCTTCATTCTGCCACTTTTCTCCCTCACATACAAAGCTTCTTGCTCATTTCTCTCCAACATCAAAACATGTGAGCACTTTCCAGGATACAGAAGGGAAATAGTCTGTTATATAGTTCCAAATACTGAAAGGAAAAAATGCTGGAACAGACTTATTTCTCCCAATTTGGGAGATCCATGTTATTATACACGTTGGATGCAGCTTTGTATATACTTTAAATTAGACCACTCATATAGACTCCCTTTTGGGGCACCTTTAATATGCTAGAATTGCACTAGTTGCTAGTAATAGAACATAAATAAAACAAGATGAAGTAAAGATGTAAGTGACTCATAGTAAAAAGTATAAGAAGATGGAATTACGACCAAGATTGAGAGGCAGCATCATGGAGGAAGTGATTATCACTGGAAATAATAAAAGCTCAAGTGGATTGATTTTCCAAATGATGTTGTATTTGATTGGGACTTGAAAGATTGGCAGGGCTTCAGTTGATGAATTGATGGTAAGGATTTTTTAAAAGTTTAAAGAACATGGCTAAAGGCACTAAAGATTCCTGGTTATATGATTAAGAATTGAATATAATCAATCTTTAAATTTGCCTCAAAGACATTGTTTTCACAGACCTTATGAAAAATACATTGTGTGTATTTTCATTTAGATTTTATAGCAAGTTATCTATTTCATTTTATAAATAAAACAGTAATACTATTTTTGAAGAGAATATTAAATTTTAATAAAGTTTATATGTTTATTATGAAGTTGACATCATATCAAAATTGCAATATCATCCAATCAAATATGAACTAAACTGTAGAAGGTGCTTGATTTGATATTACAATGTTAGTCATGCTGGTGATTCAGAAAGTTAAACTTTCTTATCTAGGTCAGAAGTGAAAGAATGCTTGAGCCTGATGCTTGAAAGAGATGAGGATACACTTCTCATCTTAAAATGGAAAGTATAAAACTTGGATTTTGATTGTGAACATTTACAGGGAAAACCATTCTTTTTTTCTCACTTTGCTGGTTTCTTAAAGATAGTTGCTCTTGTGCTTTCAGGGAGTCTTCTTTTATCATCCATAGCTGTTCTTATGCTGCAAATCACCTCTTCAAAATGTTAAAAAGTGGAGGCGGGGCCAAGATGACTTACTAGGTAGAAGCTACCTCAGATCCCTCTTGCAACAAAGACTCAGAAAAACAAGTGAATCGATCACATACATGACAATGTACGAACCCTGACCATCAAACACAGATCTAAAGAGTTGACCTGAGTGACAGAGACTGAGAACGAACAACCACGGGGAAGCAGCGACTGTTTTCGGAGCCTGGAGCCAGCATCCCAGTCAGAAACCTTGGCACCGGGCTTTGGACTGGGTGCAGGGGAGCTGAGCACGGCATCCTGTGACGGCACAAACACGGGAAGCAGCCCTACCCCCCAGAATTGACCTCGGGGGAAGCCCAGCCAGTGCACGCAGGCAGCGCAGCCACGTGGCTGACAGGAGGAGAAGTCACCAGGAGGCAGCGACTGGTTTTGGAGCCAGGAGTGTGGCATCCCAGCCGGGGAAACTTGGCGCTGGGCTTTGGACTGGGAGCGGAGGAACTAACCACGGCTTCTGAGACAGTGCAAGCTCGGGATGCCGCCTGACCCTCAGGGGCAATCTCTACCCAGCCAGCGCACACAGTCAATGTGCCCCTCAGGAATCTCGGATAGAACAGTCATCCCAAGCAAGGTAAGTAACTTTGTCTATATTCCGGGGTGCTACTCTCTCCTATTTATCTGAACCCTCCCCTCCCCTTCCCAGGCGGCTTCATTAACATTGGAATTTCCTGAGCCAGAGAGTGAACTGCACTGAGTTTTTTCTTTCTTTTCTTTTTTTTTTTTTTTTTTTGATCTTTTCCTAACCCATTCTCCTGGCCTGAGAGAAAAAAACCCAGGGACCAAAAATCCTTCCCTGACTTCCCGAAACTGGACTGAAAATACAGAACCAACTCCAGCCATGCATATGTGATCCACAGTCCTGGACTTTCATCCCTACAGGGAACAAGGTGGTTATTATAATGAAAAGGCAATTCTAATAGGGATCTGACTGTAATTGTTTTTGTGGATTACTGGAAAGACAAGTTTCCCAGGTCTGATATCTCTGCATATTCAACAGAGACCTCACTGACCCACAACAGGGAACTGAGGGCTGAAGCTCCCCCCAAACCACCTAGCCTCCAGCCTTGGGGGTCTAAGGAGGGTGACACCTCCCAATCTGTAGAGGTACTTGCATTGGGAGCCTAAGGTACAGCTGCAGAGCCCGCCCACCAAAGTGCTTCAGGAACAGAGACACACCTACCTCACTGGCACTTGGGGGAAGCCTGTCAGCAACCTGCCCCCCTGGAGTGTGAACCCCAGCTGCTACTAGAATCTGGTGCACACAACTATCACCACTACTTCTCTAGGTGGATAGTGACACTCTGCACCACACACTTGGTGACCCATAATCAGAATCTACTCAAGAATATTGAATGTTCTCTTAGGCTTATACATCTGGTAACAGCCCAAACCAGCTGGTAATAGGACATAAGTGAGTCAAGGGCTACAACAATCGAGACAGCACAATCTAGTAGCCCATCTACATATATTGAAAGAAAACAAAACCAGATAAGACTCAGTCAGTAAATATAGAATAAATCACTACAATATCTTAGAGATGGCTTGGAGACAGCAGTCGATATCAAACCACATAAAGAAGCAGACCATGATTGCTTCTACAAACCCCCAAACTAAAGAATCAAAATCTTTCCAAAATGAAGATATAATCCTGGAATTGCCAGACACAGAATATAAAAAACTAATTTACAGAATGCTTCAAGACATCAGGGATGACCTCAGAAATGAAATAAGGCAATCTACAGAAAAAGCCAAGGAACACACTGATAAAGCAGTTGAAGAACTCAAAAAGATTATTCAAGAACACAGTGGAAAAATTAATAATTTGCAAGAATCCGTAGAGAGACAGCATTCAGAAATCCAAAAGATTAACAATAAAATTACAGAATTAGACAACTCAATAGGAAGTCAGAGGAGCAGACTCGAGCAGTTGGAATGCAGAGTGGGAAATCTGGAAGACCAGTGAATTGACACCAATATAGCTGAAAAAAAAATCAGATAAAAGAATTAAAAAAAAATGAAGAAACCCTAAGAATCATGTGCGACTCTATCAAGAAGAATAACTTGTGTGTGATTGGAGTCCCAGAACAGGGAGGGATATCAGAAAACACAGAGAGAATAGTTGAAGATCTGTTGGCAGAAAACTTCTCTGACATCATGAAAGACAAAAGGATATATATCCAAGAGGCTCATCGAACCCCATTTAAGAATGATCCAAAAAGAAAATCACCAAGACATATTATCATCAAACTAGCCAAAACCAAAGATAAAGAGAAAATTTTAAAAGCAGTCAGGGATAAAAGAAAGGTCTCCTTCAAAGGAGAATCAATAAGAATAAGTTCAGACTACTCAGCAGAAACCATGCAGTCAAGAAGGCAATGGGATGACATATATAGAACACTGAAGGAGAAAAACTGCCAGCCAAGGATCATATATCCAGCAAAACCATCTCTGAAATATGAAGGCGAAATTAAAACATTTACAGATAAACACAAGCTTAGAGAATTTGCAAAAACCAAACCAAAGCTACAAGAAATACTAAAGGAAATTGTTTGGTCAGAAAACCAATAATATCAGATACTAGCACAACACAAGCTCACAGAACAGAGCATCCTGATATCAACTCAAATAGGGAAATCACAAAAACAAATTAAGATTAATTGTAAAAAGAAAAAAATGCTCAAAATAGGGAATCATTGAAGTCAATATGTAAAAGATCACAATAATCAAAGAGAGGGACTAAATACAGGTGGCATAGAACTACCATATGGAGAGGGATACAAGGCGATATAGGACAATACAAGTGAGGTTTTTACTTAGAAAAATAAGGGTAAATATTAAGGTAACCACAAAGAGGTATAACAACTCCATAACTCAAAATATATCCAAGAAAAAAGTAACAACTCAGCAAACATAAAGTCAACTACTATGAAAATCAGGAACACACAATTTACAAAGAAAAACGTCTCAGCACAAAAAAGTAAGTGGAAAAATGAAAGTGTCAATGACACACATAAAAAGGCATCAAAATGACAACACTAAATACATGCTTATCTATAATTACTCTGAATGTAAATGGACTAAATGCACCAATAAAGAGACAGAGAGTCTCAGACTGGATAAAGAAACAAGATCCATCTATATGCTGCCTAAAAGAGACACACCTTAGACTTAGAGACACAAACAAACTAAAACTCAAAGGATGGAAAAAAATATATCAAGCAAACAATAAGCAAAAAAGAAGAGGAGTAGCAATATTAATTTCTGACAAAATAGACTTTAAACTTAAATCCACCACAAAGGATAAAGAAGGACACTACATAATGATAAAAGGGACAATTGACCAGGAAGGTATAACCATATTAAATATTTATGCACCTAATGACAGGGCTGCAGGATACATAAAACAAACTTGAACAGAACTGAAAAGTGAGATAGACACCTCCACAATTATAGTAGGAGACTTCAACACACCACTTTCGGAGAAGGACAGGACATCCAGTAAGAAGCTCAATAGAGACACGGAAGACCTAATTGCTACAATCAACCAACGTGACGTCATTGACTTATACAGAACTCTCCACCCAACTGCTGCAAAATATACTTTTTTTTCTAGCGCAAATGGAACATTCTCTAGAGTAGATCACATATAAGGTCATAAAACAAACCTTTGCAGAATCCAAAACACTGAAAAATTACAAAGCATCTTCTCAGACCACAAGGCCATAAAAGTGGAAATCAATAACAGAAAAATTAGGGAAAAGAAATTAAATACTTGGATACTGAAATACTGCTGAAATACTGCTGAAAGAACATTGGGTTATACAAGACATTAAGGAGGGAATAAAGAAATTCATAGAATGCAACAAGAATGAAAACACTTCCTATCAAAACCTCTGGGACACAGCAAAAGCAGTGCTCAGAGGTCAATTTACATTGATAAATGCACACATACATAAAGAAGAAAGAACCAAAATCAGAGAACTGTCCCTACAACTTGATAAAAATAGAAAGTGAGCAACAAAAGAATCCATCAGGCACCAGAAGAAAAAAATAATAAAAATTAGAGCTGAACTAGATGAATTAGAAAACAGAAAAACTATTGAAAGAATTAACAAAGCCAAAAGCTGGTTCTTTGAAAAAATTAACAAAATTGATAAACCATTGGCCAGACTGACTAAAGAAATACAGGAAAGGAAACAAATAACCGGAATAAGAAACGAGATGGGCCACATCACAACACACCCAAATGAAATTTTAAGAATCATATCAGATTATTATGAAAAATTGTACTCTAACAAATTTGCAAACCTAGAAGAAATGGATGAATTCCTGGAAAAACATTACCTACCTAAACTAACACAATCAGAAGTAGAACAAATAAATAGACCCATAACAAAAACAGAGACTGAAACAGTAATCAAAAAACTCCCAACAAAAAAAAGCCCTGGCCCGGATGGCTTCACTGCAGAGTTCTACCAAACTTTCAGAGAAGAGTTAATACCACTACTACTAAAGCTATTTCAAAGCATAGAAAATGACAGAATACTACCTAACTCATTCTGTGAAGCCACCATTTCCCTGATACCAAAACCAGGTAAAGACATCACAAAAAAAGAAAATTACAGACCTATATCCCTCATGAACATAGACGCAAAAATCCTCAACAAAATTCTAGCCAATAGGTTTCAACAATGTATCAAAAAAATAATCCACCATGACCAAGTGGGATTTATACCAGGTATGCAAAAAAAAAAAAAAAAAAAAAATGCAAGGCTGGTTTAATTAGAAAAACCATTAATGTAATCCACCATATAAATAAAACAAAAGACAAAAACCACATGATCATATCAATTGATGCAGAAAAGGCATTTGACAAAGTCCAACACCCATTTATGATAAAAACTCTCACCAAAATAGGAATTGAAGGAAAATTCCTCAACATAATAAAGGGCATCCCAACAGCCAGCATCACTGTAAACGGAGAGAGCCTGAAAGCATTTCCCTTGAGAATGGGAACCAGACAAGGATGCCCTGTATCACCGTTCTTATTCAACATTGTGCTAGAGGTCCTAGACAGAGCAATTAGGCTAGACAAAGAAATAAAGGGCATCCGGATTGGCAAGGGAGAAGTAAAATTATCTCTATTTGCAGATGACATGATCTGATACACAGAAAACCCTAAGGAATCCTCCAGAAAACTACTGAAACTAATAGAACAGTTTGGCAGAGTCTCAGGTTATAAGATAAACATACAAAAATTACTTGGATTCCTCTACATGAACAAAAAGAACACCAAAGAGGAAATCACCAAATCAATACCATTCACAGTAGCCCCCAAGAAGATAAAATACTTAGGAATAAATCTTACCAAAGATGTAAAAGACCTATACAAAGAAAACTACAAAGTACTAGTGCCAGAAATTAAAAAGGACCTACTTAAGTGGAAAAACATACCTTGCTCATGGATATGAAGACTTAACATAGTAAAAATGTCTATTCTACCAAAAGCCATCTATACATACAATGCACTTCCGATCCAAATTCCAATGTCATTTTTTAATGTGATGGAGAAACAAATCACCAACTTGATATGGAAGGGAAAGAAGTCCTGTATAAGTAAAGCATTACTGAAAAAGAAGAAGAAAGTGGGAGGCCTCACTCTACCTGATTTTAGAACATATTATACAGCCACAGTAGTCAAAACAGCCTGGTACTGGTACAACAACAGGCACATAGACCAATGGAACAGAATTGAGAATCCAGATATAAATCCATCCACATATGAGCAGCTGATATTTGACAAAGGCCCAGTGTCAGTTAATTGGGGAAAAGATAGTCTTTTTATCAAATGGTGCTGGCATAACTGGATATCCATGTGCAAAAAAAATGAAACAGGACCCATACCTCTCACCATGCACAAAAACTAACTCCAAGTGGATAAAAGACCTAAACATAAAGACTAAAACGATAAAGATCATCGAAGAAAAAATAGGGACAACATTAGGAGTCCTAATACAAGGCATAAACAGAATACAAAACATTACCAGAAATGACGAAGATAAACCAGATAACTGGGAGCTCCTAAAAATCAAACACCTATGCTCATCGAAAGACTTCACCAAAAGAGTAAAAAGACCACCGACAGATTGGGAAAGAATTTTCAGCTATGACATCTCTGACCAGCGTCTGATCTCTAAAATCTATATGATTCTGTTAAAACTCAACCACAAAAAGACAAACAACCCAATCAAGAAGTGGGCAAAGGATATGAACACGCACTTCACTAAAGAAGATATTCCGGCAGCTAAAAGATACGTGAGAAAATGTCCTTGATCATTAGCCATTAGAGAAATGCAAATTAAAACTACGACGAGATTCCATCTCACTCCAACAAGGCTGGCATTAATCCAAAAAACACAAAATAATAAATGTTGTAGAGGCTGCGGAGAGATTGGAACTCTTATACACTGCTGGTGGGAATGTAAAATGGTACAACCACTTTGGAAATCTATCTGGCGTTTTCTTAAAAAGTTAGAAATAGAACTATCTTACAACCCAGAAATCCCACTCCTCGGAATATACCCTAGAGAAATAAGAGCCTCCACATGAACAGATATATGTACACCCATGTTTATTGCAGCTCTGTTTACAACAGCAAAAAGCTGGAAGCAACCAAGGTGTCCATCAACGGATGAATGGTTAAATATATTGTGGTATATTCACACAATGGAATACTACGCATCGATAAAGAACAGTGACGAATCTGTGAAACATTTCATAACATGGAGGAACCTGGAAGGCATTATGCTGAGTGAAATTAGTCAGAAGGAAAAGGACAAATATTGTATAAGACCACTATTATAAGATCTTGAGAAATAGTATAAACTGAGAAGAACACATACTTTTGTGGGGGGGAGGGAGGGAGGTTGGGAGAGGGTTATTTACTGATTAGTTAGTAGATAAGAACTACTTTAGGTGAAGGGAAGGACAATATTCAACACACGGAAGGTCAGCTCAACTGGACTGGACCAAAAGCAAAGAAGTTTCCGGGATAAACTGAATGCTTCAAAGGTCAGCGGAGCAAGGGCGGGGGTTTGGGGACTATGGCTTAAGGGGACTTCTAAGTCAATTGGCAAAATAATACTATTATGAAAACATTCTGCATCCCACTTTGAAATGTGGCATCTGGGGTCTTAAATGCTAACAAGCGGCCATCTAAGAGGCATCAATGGGTCTCAAACCACCTGGATCAAAGGAGAATGAAGAACACCAAGGTCACACGATAACTATGAGCCCAAGACACAGAAAGGGCCACATAAAACAGAGACTTACATCATCCTGAGACCAGAAGAACTAGTTGGTGCCCGGCCACAACCGATGACTGCCCTGACAGGGAGCACAACAGAGAACCCCTGAGGGTGCAGGAGATCAGTGGGATGCAGATCCCAAATTCTCGTAAAAAGACCAGACGTAATGGTCTGAGTGAGACTAGAGGAATCCTGGCGGTCATGGTCCCCAAACCTTCTGCTGGCCCAGGACAGGAACCATTCCTGAAGACAACTCATCAGACATGGAAGGGACTCAACAATGGGTTGGAGAGAGATGCTGATGAAGAGTGAGCTACTTGTATGAGGTGGACACTTGAGACTGTGTTGACATCTCTTGTCTGGAGGGTAGAGAGAGTTAGAAACTGGCAAAATTTTCATGAAAGGAGAGACTGGAAGGGCTGACTCATTAGGGAAGAGTAAGTGGGAGTACGGAGTAAGGTGTATATAAGCTTGTATGTGGCAGACTGACTTGATTTGTAAACGTTCACTTAAAGCTCAATAAAAATTATTTAAAAAAAAGAAGAGGCCAAAAAAAAAAAAAAGTTAAAAAGCAAAGTATTACTTTGTGAACTAATGTGTGCCTGACCCAAGCCATGGTGTTTTCAATCACCTCACATGCACCCAAAAGCTGGACAATGAATAAGGAACAATGAAGAAGAACTGATGCCTTTAATTTATGGTATTGGTGAAAAATGTTGAATATACCATGGACTGTCAGAAGAATGAACAAATCTGTCTTGGAAGGACAGACAGGATGCTCCTTAGAAGCAAGAATGGAGAGACTTTGTCTCACATACTTTGGACTTGTTTTCAGAAGGGACCAGACCCTGGAGAAGGACATCATGCTTGGTAAAGTAGAGGGTCAGTGAAAAAGAGGAAGACCTTCAATGAGATGGATTGACACAGTGCCTGCAGCAATGGGATCAAGCATAACAACAATCGTGAAGATGGCACAGAGGACCTGGCAGTGTTTCTTTCTGTAGTACATAGGGTTAGTCTGAGTCAGAACCGACTAATGGCACCTAAAAACATTACAGTACATGATGGCATAAGTAGATATGATCAACTCTATTTTAAAGTACCTATTAAAAAAGATAAAGTAATCCATGCTATTAATATAGTAGTTATCAGAGTAAGGTTTTTCAGTGTGTGGTTGGCATGAGGATAGCAAGAAGTCTGAGGTAAATTGGATGGTTTGTACTAAAAAAAAAAAAAAGTTTAACATTCTATTTTGTTCAAAATAATCCTGAGCTAGATTTGGGGAAGCAAAGATCCTACTATCCAGGAACTCATGGTTACCAAAGTGGTTTTCCTGATCATTTTACATCTACTGGGCAGCAGCAAAGATGCCCCTAGGAAAAATATGCAAGGAATAAGTTAGGTTTGTGTAAATTTTTTCAGTTTGGTACTGTTGGTCTTCTATGACCCTAATTATTCCATCATGTGTCCAAGTTTTTCTTTCCCCTAAATTGAGTTTCCCAGGTTATTAATACAAAGCAGCATTTCTTAAAATTTGTGTTCCAGAACTTTATTTTTCTGAGATGTTATCTGAAAAAGAAAAGATTCTGATGTCAAGTAACTTTGAGAAAGACCATGGTTGTGTTAAAGAAGTTAAACACTTTAACACAGGTTTGTTTAGAGGATTTATGATATGCATGTGCACTGTAAATCTTTGAAAGGAGGATATTGTGTATGTGATGTTTTCCATATTTATTTGATGACTATTAGATTTTTTAATACCTAAGCACTTTAGAATAGGGACTTAGCAAAGTGAGAACTCCAGAGGTACGACAGTCAGCTTTCTGAACACTCACCAGAGACTGCTGAAAATGTCTTGATGTATGTTTTAAATTTAAAGTGATTACGGGAATAGAGGTTGGGGAATCCATGGTTCCAGGTGGTGTATCATTTAGAGTGGGTGTAGATAGTGGCTAATTTGAGGGCAATATTTGACTCCAAGCTTCCTTTAGCAGACTTTAATACAAAAACTACCTCACCCTCCACATGCTGTCACCATAATCTTCTACTTAGTAAGTTGGGAAAAGTCAGTAAGAAGAAATGGATTCTCACCTCCACAAATGAGGGAAGCACAATATGTATTTGCTTGGTGTGTATTATCCTTAACAGTTGGATATATTGCAAATAATTCTACCATTATGATATATATTATATATATATATGTTATATGCATTATATATATATATATATAAAATAGATATGTATTCTGACAATATTAGAATTTGGTTTAAACTTGCAGACTAAATGAAGGCTGGAAGATTGTAATTGGTTGGTTTATTCTTGTGGACTGAATGACTATTGCAATTTGTATATTGCACATGCAAGTTATCTCATAGGTGGTCCTAAGATCCCAAGAAGTCATAACATTGCTAGAATGAGGACCCCACCTAATAGTATCAACCCCTCTGTGGGTACTATGTTCATCTATTTTGATCAAGCCACACACACGAGACACTCATAAAGTATTGGCAAATGAAAGCCATTTAATTACAGAAAACAGACGACAAACAACAGGAACAGTTACATGGTGAGCACTCCTCCCTGGCTCAAAAAATGCCCTACCCAAGATGGAGACACCTCTACATGTGCCTTACTTTGCGTTGTAGGTAAGGAACTAAGTAGCCCTTCCCCCATCCAGTTTTATACTTCAGGGGCTATGTGACACATTGCATGATTTTCCAGCCTGACCACTCAAGAAGGGAGTATGATTAGACTTTCGGGCCACAGGCTGAATTTCACCACTTTAGCCCTGATGATGAACTGGACAGAATATCAGACTTGAGTGGGCTGTTATTTGTTTTGAAGCCTAAAAATACCAGTAGGGGGAGCAACGGGGAGGAACTATAATCCAAAGGATCGCCTACTCTCAATTGATAACAGGATTTATTTTTTAACAGCTGTAGTTCTTTAGGTTTAGGAAATAATATTTAAAGAAGATAGTAGCCAGTTTAGCTCATGAAATCTGAAAATACGGACATTCATTTTGATCAAGAGGTAAAATTTGAAGAGTCAGATATGATATAGAAAATATCAGCATTCCTATTACCATACTTTTAGTCCTTTACCATTTTTACCTAATTTCAGGGAGCCATTGAAACTTTGCTCTAAATTCAGAGATGTGTCACCTGAGTTTGTCTTAGATTTTCCTTTTGAGCTCCTTTCATTTTGTGATATTTTTTACGTATATCCAAGTGTATTGTTTTTTACTCTCTACGTCAAGTAAAAAAAAATTTTTTTTTGTGTCAAGTATAAATAAACTGGTTTAATATAGCAATTAGTAGAAAGGATAAAAATAAATCACTGTGACATTGCAACCTACCATTTGCCTGTCAGTTTGTTGTGCTGTGGTGCCTTGTATGTTCCTGTGATGCTGGAAGCTATGCCATGATATTTCAAACACCAACAGGTCACCCTTGGTTTACAAATTTCAGTGGATCACTGGACAAATCTGCTGCAAAAGACTTCTTTAAAGTGTTAGAAAACAAAGATGTCACTTTGAGGACGAAGGTACATCTGACCCAGGCCACGGTATTTTCAATCACCTCATATGCATTTGGAAGCTGAACATTGCATAAGGAAGATCAGAGAAGAACTGATGCCTTTGAATTATGGTGTCTGTGAAAAATACGGAATATATATGGACTGCCTCAAGAACAAACAAATCTGTCTTGGAAGAAGTACAGCCAGAATGCTGTTTAGAAGCAAGAATGGCAAGACTTCATCTGATGTATTCTGGACATGTTATCAGAAGGGACCAGTCCTTGGAGAAGGACATCATTCTTGGGAAAGTAGAGCGTCAGCAAAAAGAGAGGAAGCCCTTTAAAGAGATGGGTTTACACAGTGGCTGTAACAAAGGGCCAAATATAACAATGATTGTGAGGAGGGTTCAGGACCTCTGCAGTGTTTCATTCTCTTGTACTTAGTTTAGGGTCACTATGAGTCAGAACCAACTCCATGGCACATAACATCAACAACAAATATAGAAACTAGGGGAAAGGGAGACCAAATGAAATCTGATTTTGAATATGTTTAGTATGTTGTATTTTCTGGTTACCCATGGTGTATGTTAAGCATAGTCTGAAATATAGGTTTGGAGCTTGACAAATGAGAACTGAATTATTTGCCTAACGGTGCTATTTAAAATCATGGATTAGATTAATCCAAGAAGTGAGTATAGAGAAAAAAAAGGGAAAAAGATATATAGTTCATAGTGTCAAGAAATGAAATACTTATGGTAGGTAAGAAGAATAAAAGTCTGTCATGGGGATTAAGAAAGTGCAGTTAAACCTGCAGAGGATCAAAAGAGAAAAAACCAAGGAAGCCAACAGCAGAGAGTCTTTGGAAGGGAATTGAATATTATAAGAACTGAAAATGGGTGATTAAGCCTGACAAGCAGACCTCTAGCAGATTCCACTGGGTGATATGATCAGTACATTGATTTCAAGGGGTTAAGAAGTCAGAGGGTGGTAAGAAAATGGAAGCAGATCAATCTAAAGAGCAGTTTAGTAATTAAATGAAATAAGATTTTTTTTTTTTTATAGGGAGACCACAGACCAGAGAAAATACCTTCAGAATGAAAAAGGTATGTGCATGCTTAAAAATCAGTGAAGAAGCCAGCTGAAATAAAATGATAATTAAAATGGTCCTGATTGATTGTGGCCCTCCTTTGCCAGGTAGTCTTAGATATTTTACACATGTGATTATATGAAATCAATCCTCACAATGATCTGTACTGTGAGTAACACTATCCCTATTTCAGAGCACAGGAAATGGAGGCTTAGAGAGTTTAAGTAGCTTGCCCAAGACCCCCTATAATGAGCGGCAGAAACAGGAATGATCTCAGTGATATCTCAGAACCAATGCCTTTTTTTATTACCCCACCTTGATCCATAATGACTGATGCTGTAAAGCAGCAGGTGAGGAATATTTGAAGGGGCAAGTCCTATAGCCGTAGAATTCACTCCTTGCTTTTTTTTTTTCCATCTGATCACCTGGAGTCCAATTTCAATGCATAATTTAGCAGCACAATGTTCCTCTCACCCAAAGACATGATGTAGCAATCTTATTAATTATTATCCTGTCTTATATATGTAGCTCATATTCTATTTCACTTATCATACTGTTGAGTGAAACATAGCAAATGATTCATGGTGAAGAGGTAGGAAGGTGATAATCTGCTTTTTAATGGGTAATGGATAAAATATGTATAATGGCTGTTAAATTGTAAAGTGTTTTTAAAGAGAGTCCTGCAATGGAATGGTAAGCATTAAGTCCCTATCCATTACTGAAGCAGTTCCTTCAAAACGGAACATGAGGAGGATTAAAATTCTGTGGACAGAACATTTATTCATAGTCATTATTCAATAACTGACATTTTGTGACCTCATAAAAATGCTAACACCTATTTTCTCATTCCTACATAACCCTAGAAAACATTAAGTTGGCCCCAATCATAATTTATGTGGATGTACGATATTCTACTTATACTCTAGCACTATTTCATCAAAGAACCCTCAAATTTGTCACTAAATTACACACTCAAAATTCACAACAATCTTATGTTGAAGTTTTAATTTTTATTTTTAATATTAGTTATTTTATATATCTCACTGAAAAAAAAAATACAAATAACATAGACAAATGGGATTCCCCAAATGCAGGTAGTCTCTGGCTTATGACAGAGTTACATTCTGACAACTCTGTTGTCAGTTCTGAAGTAAGTCAAACACTATCCCTTTTTTTTTTAGTCTTCATTATTATTGCCTTTAGACTTTACAACAATGAGTTTGGTTTTGGTTTTATGATCAGAATCTTTATAAACTCAACATTTGCCTTTGGGGGTTGGCATGAGAATGATGATATCAACAAATTACGTGCTTTAACGTATTCTGTAGTACATATTAGTAATGATAAGACTTAAAAAAAATTCAGGCAGTCATAAGTGCTATTCATCATAACTCAAATATGTCATAAGTTGTGGACTACCTGTAATGTGATGTGTTAATTTTCTTCAAGAGTAATGTGTTACCCAGAGTTTTCTCAGAAAATATTCTAAGTTAAATTCAGCCAAAGTGATGTTTCTTTATCAAAGAGTGCATATCCAATATTAAGTTATGGTGACTATTTTCTGCAGAAATCTTCAGGGTCCCCACACATTCTGTCAAATAATTATGTGTTCATAGTCTGAGTTTGTAGGCAGAATAAAGGCCCATCAAGAGATGTCCACATTCTAATCCTCAGAACCTGTGAATGTGTGCATGACATAAGTGGTTTCAGATGTGATTAAGTGAAGCATATTGAACTGGGGAGATTATCCTGGATTATTTGGGTGGGTACAATGTAATCACAAGGATCTTTAAATGTAGAAAAGAGAACAAAGGAGTCAGAGTCAGAGAAGGAGATATGATAACAGCAACAGAGGTCAGAGTGATAAAATTGCTGGATAGGGGCCAGGAGCCAAGGAAGCTGGAGAATGCAAGGAAACAGATTCCCCCCAGAGCTTCCTAAAAGAACACAGCTCCACAGCACATTCGTTTTAGTCTAATAAGACCTATTTTGGACTTCTGACCTCCAGGACTACACAACAATAAAATCTGTACTGTTTTAAGTCACCATTTGTGGTAATTTGTTAGCAGCAAAAGGAAACTAATATATCTGGGGTTCAAATATGACCACATCATAGCTGTCAGTAATGTTCTATACTTTTATTTCACTTAATACCTTACCCTACCTTTTAATCAATATGTTATATTCATCTTTCTTTACACGAGCATTTCTATGTTTCCATAATGTCATGGATTGAATTGTGTCCCCCCAAAATATCTATCAACTTGGCTAGGCCACGATTTCCGGTATTGTGTGATTGTCCACCATTTTGTCATCTGATATGATTTTCCTGTGTATTGTAAATCCTATCTTTATGTTGTTAATGAGATGGGATTAGCAGCAGTTATGTTGATAAGGCAGGACTCAATCTACAAGATTGAATTGTGCTTTGAGCCAATCTCTTTTGAGATAAAGAAGAGAGAAGCAAGTGGAGAGACATGGGGACCTCATACTACAAGAAAGAAGCACAGGGAGCATAGCACGTCCTTTGGACCTGGGGTCCCTGTGCTGAGAACCTCCTTGAAAGGGGAATATTCATAACAAGGACCTTCCTTCAGAGGCGACAGAGAGAAAGACCGCCTGGAGCTGGTGCCCTGATTTGGACTTCTAGCCTCCTACAATACAGAGAATAAATCCCTGTTTGTTAAGGTCATCCATTTGTGGTATTTTTGTTACAGCAGCACTAGATAACTAAGACACATAGTAACAAGTCTCTGCATAAATGTTTATTTGAAATATTCTTTACCCTCGAAATCTTAACACAGGGCCACTGTTCCATGAAGCTTTCTGCTTTCCTGAATCCTGGGCAGATGTGACTTCTACCTTAGTCAATATCCTCAGAGTACATTTTTTTCCCCCTCTTAATAATAAGGAAACCCTGGTGGTGTAGTGATTAAGTGCTACGGCTGCTAACCAAATGGTCAGCAGTCCGAATCCGCCAGGTGCTCCTTGGAAACTCTGTGGGGCAGTTCTACTATGTTCTATAGGGTCGCTATGAGTCGGAATCGACTTGACGGCACTGGATTTGGTTGGTTTTGGTAATAATAATAAAGGTTTAAAAGATAAATTTATAAAATAAAAATTATATTTGTAGCATTCCCTTTCCACCACCCTCTATGAACCTGTTGCTGTTAAGTCAGTCCTGACTCCTAGTTAATTCATGTACTACAGAGCAGAACTGCTCCACAGAGTTTTCTTGGCTGCAATTTTTATGGAAGTAGATCTCCAGGACTTTTCCTTGGCAAATCTGAGTGGGTTTGAACCACACAGTAGCTTACCAAAAACCATTTTTACCCCTCAGAGACTGCTCTACCCTCTATACCCTGTTGCCCTTGAGCCTATTCTGACTCATAACTGAACTATAGGGAAGGGTAGAACTGCCTTGTAATCTTTACAGAAGCAGATTGCCACATCTTTTTCCTGCAGAACTGCTGATGGGTTCGAACCTCTGAACTTCCAGTTAGTAGTTGAGCACTTAGCCATTGCACCACCAGGACACCTTGTATGCTTGAACATAATAAGGATTTAATGTAATTGTTTTGTTTCCTTCTGGTAGGACAGTCTCTTATAAGGTTTTGCAACTCTCATCCAGGCCACTTAATCAAAATTCTTGGGTTTGGAACAATTGAAAAAATGAGCTTAACTCTATCTTGGTTTCTTCTTCCTTCTCAGGGAAACTCCTTAGCTGTTATAGGCTTAATATGTACCTCTTTGTTCTGCTTATGCATGTGCATCCTATCATACCTGGTCAACTCCACTCTATATCTATACCTGGTGGGGAGGGAGGGAATGGGTCCTTTAATGGCAGCACGAAAAGGATGTGTGCAGACCACCAGCCCTGCATTGGATACAGGGGGTGACTCACTGGCCATGGGATACTTGTGCCCGCTATTGAAACTGGCCTTTCTTGATGTCTTCTCTATGTGAGTAAAATGTTCCATCCAATGCCTGTGTGTAAGTCATGTCTTTCTTGACAACTTTGAACCTTGACTCAATATTTCCTCAATACAGTATCTTCAACAACAAGTATAATTGGTTTGAAAGAGATATAGACAGAGTTATGTTACTCATTTTTGTCTGCATCAGCCTGCTTGTACCACATATGAACACAAATATATTAAAAATACACGCAGTCTTGCAAAAATAGGGTCTAAATGAATGTGTCACAAATCAGGGCACGGCTGAATAGGCTCACTTCCAAAACATATTTTGAATCCCCTGGTACAAAGAAGGCTTATAAGGACACCAGAGGTCCTGTTTGTTTTCTGGAATCCTGAGTTCAGGTAGGGCAATTTTTAAAGCATTCACCTACCAGACAGCTAACTGGTTTGAGAGAAGGGAACTTCTGTATGGAAGGGTGACATCATCTGTGCGAGTAAAGTGCTGACAGCTCTCATTCCCAGTAAGGGTTGCTGAGTGCTCAAAATAAAGTTGTGGCACTTCATTCCTTAAAATACTCCTGAATTATCCCACAGATAATTGTACAAGGCAGGGTCTCTTTCTCTCTCCTAGGACAATTAATACTTCGGTGGAGGCATAAGTCATTTAACAGGTCACCATTCTTTCCAGAATATATTCCAGATTGCTTAACATGTCCATGATCTGACCAAGTGTGTAAATTATTCTTATTTATGCCTTTAATTATATTTTCTTAGTTCTTACCCTCCTCTCTCCAAGTCTTCCTCATTAATTTAAATGTAGTAGAGTTAGCATTATCAATTCACCAAATATATTAGAGTTTCTGTTTTGTTTTTACATTTATCAAAGTCTTCACTCACCCTGTTCATCCTCCTGGAATAACATTTTTCATGTCTCCCCACTTGTTCGCTTTAATAAAAACTACATTTATTTGAAGATTCAGTGAACATAATACATACCCTATAAGGCTTTCTTAGGTTTCTCTGGAAAAAATTAGAGCTCATATTCATGGATCACATTACCTGTACCTAGTCCTATCACAGCTCTCATAATACTTGGTTTCAATGCTTTTCTTATATGTTTACTTTCTTAATTGTCTTAAGTGAGACATCACTTCTTTTTTAACTCTTCATAGTAGAGTGCATCAACTAAATCTGAACAAATGTTCAGAACATCCCCTCACCATAATGGTTACTTTGATGGATTATTCAGCTATTTGCATTAGTTAATAGTAATAAAAAAATTCTTTTTGACTGAAAGCAGAAAAAAAAGTACTAGGTTTATACATGCCCTCAGAAGAGAAAAATAAGAGAATTAATGGAGCTGTAATAATATTGGTTCACTGTCAAACTTGGTAGACTTCTTTTTGAGTTTTAATGAAAACAGAAATTATAAAAGTAGACACTACCAACAAATTATATACTAGGTAGCATTGGACATTAATGCTTGTGTGACATACCTTCTTTATACTTATATCTTATTGGAGTAGGTAAAAATATAGAACAAACACATCAACGTTTCGGAGACTATTATGAGATACACAGTAAATATTCATTTCAAAAAATGCTATATCAGAGTTATAGTAGCTCTACTTCCTCACCAACATTTGGTGTTTTTAGCCTTTCTATCATCCTGATGGATATATAGCATTATCTCATTTTGATTTAATTTTTTATTTCCATGATAACTAATAACGTTGAATACTCTTCCATGTATGTACTGGACATCTGTAAACCTATTCCAGTCAAGTTAATTCTGATTCATAGCGACCCTATAGGACAGAGTAGAACTGCCCCAGACGGTTTCCAAGGAATGGCTGGTGGATTAGAACTACTGATCTTTTGGTTAGCCAAGGTTTTAACCACTGCACCACCAGGACATCTGTAGATCATCTATATTTGAGTAAAATGTTTGGTAAAGTCTTTTGCACATTATTAATATTATTTTTTACTCATAATATTGCTTATATGATTCATCACTGTTGCACGTATTCATTCTTATCAGTAGTTTATTGCTAATTAACATTCCACTGTATGAATGTGTAATGACTTCCTTATCTACTCATCATGAGATGGACACTTCTGTTGTTTGCAATTTTTGGCTTCATGAGTAAAGTTATTAGAAAAAATCATATATCATTATCTTGTATGGACATAATTTAAATTTATCTTGAGTAAAAAAAAAAAAAATTTGGGTGTCAGATGGATCCTGGCTGAAAGCAGAGAATACCAGAAGGATGTTTACGTTTGATTTACTGACCATGCAAAGGCATCCGACTGTGTGAATCATAACAAATTATGGATAACATTGTGAAGAATGGGAATTCCCGAACACTTAATTGTGCTCATGAGGAACATGTACATAGATCGAGAGGCAGTTGTTCGGACAGAACAAGGGGACACTGATTGGTTTAAAGTCAGGAAAGGTGTGCATCAGGCTTGTATTCTTTCACCATGCCTATTCAATCTGTATGCTGAGCAAGGAATATGAGAAGCTGGAAGAACAGGGCATCAGGATTGGAGGAAGAGTCATTAACAACCTGCATTATGCAGATGACACAACCTTGCTTGCTGAAAGTGAAGAGGACTTGAAGCACTTACTGATGAAGATGAAAGACCACAGCCTTGAGTATAGATTGCCCCTCAACATAAAAAAAAAAAAAAAAAAATCCTCACAACTGGGCCAATGAGCAACATCATGATAAATGGAGAAAAGATTGAAGTTGTCAAGGATTTCATTTTACTTGGATCCACAATCAACAGCCATGGAAGCAACAGTCAAGAAATCAAGAGATGCTTTGCATTGGGTAAATCTGCTGCAAAGGACCTCTTCAAAGTGTTGAAGAGCAAAGATGTCACCTTTAAGACTAAGGTGCACCTGACCCAAGCCATGATATTTTCATCTCATCACATGAATGTGAAAGCTGGACAATGAATAAAGAAGACCAAAGTAGAATTGACGCCTTTGAATTGTGGCCTTGGAGAAGAATATCGCATATACCATGAACTGCCAAAAGAACGAACAAATCTGTCTTAGAAGAAGTACAAACAGAATGCTCCTTAGAAGCAAGGATGGTGGAACTGCGTCTTACATACTTTGGACATGTTGTCAGGAGGAATCAGTCCCTGGAGAAGGACTTCTTGCTTGGCAGAGTACAGAGGCAGCAGAAAAGAGGAAGACCCTCAACGAGGTGGATTGACACAGTGGCTGTGACAATGAGCTCAAGCATAACAACAATTGTAAGGATGGCTCAGGACTGGGCAGTGTTTTGTTCTGTTGTGCATAGGGTCGCTGTGAGTCAGAGCTGACTTGACGGCACCTAACAACAACAACAAAATATTTGGGAGTGGAATTGATACATTTGAATTACGGTGCTGGTGAAGAACATTGACTATACCAGGCACTGCCAGAAGAATGAACAAATGTCTTAAAAGATGTACAGCCAGAAAGTGCTTTAGAAGCAGGGATGGTAAGATTTTTTTTGTGTACTTTGAACATGTTATCAGGAGAGACCAGTCCCTGGAGAAAGACATTATGCTTGGCAAAGTAGATGGTCAGCAAAAAAGAGGGAGATCCTCAACAAGGTGGACTGACACAGTGACTGCAAAAATGGGGTTAAACATAGCAATGATTGTGAGGAAGGCCCAAGACTAGGCACTGGTTTGTTCTGTTGTACATAGGGTTGCTATGATTTGGAACTGACTTGATGGAACCTAACAACAACAACACCATCACTCATCTGTCAGTTTGTCGAACAGTGATGGATTGCATCTTGCTGTGATGCTGGAAGCTAAGCCACTGGTATTTCAAACACCAGCAGAGTCAACCACAGTGGACAGGTTTCAGCGTCACTTCCAAACTAAAACATACAAGGAAGATGGACTCGGTGATCTACTGCCCTCCCACAAAAAAGAAAGAAAGAAAGAAATTGGCCAGTGAAAACCTTATGAATAGCAGCAGAACTTTGTCGACATAGTGCCAGAAGATAAGCCCCTCAGATTGGAAGGCAGTCAAAATAGTACTGGGGAAGAGTGGCCTCCTTAAATTAGAGTTGACCAAACGACATGAATGGAGTAAATCTTCTGGAACCTTCATTTGCTAATGTGGCACAATACAAAATGAGAAGAAACACCTACAGACATCCATTAATAATTGGAATGTGGAATGAAAGACGTATGAATTTAGGAAAATTGGAAGTTGTCAAAAATGAGATGGAACACTTGAAGGTAGACATCCTAGTCATTAAAAAAATGGACTGGTACTGGCCATTTTAAATCAGGCAATTGTATGATCTACTATGATGGAAATGACAAATTAAAGAGGAATAGTGTCACATACATAGTCAAAAAGTACATTTTAACATTTATCCTGAAGTACAATGTTGTCGATGATAGGATAATATCCATATGCCTACACGGACAACCAGTTAAAAGGGATATTATTCAAATTTATGCACCAACCAGTAATGCTAAGATGAAGAAATTGAAGAGTTTTACCAACTTCTGCAGTTTGAAATTGATCAAACGTGCAATCAAGATGCATTGATAATTTCAGGTGCTTCAACTTGAAAAGTTAAAAACAAAGGTGAAGTGTTAGTAGTTGGAAAATATGCCCTTGGAGACAGAAATGACGTCAGAGACCACATGACTGAATTTGGCAAGACTAACGTGTTACTCATCTCAAATACCTTTTTTAATAGCATAAACAGCAATATAAACATGGACCTTGCCAGATGGAATACACAGAAAACAAATTGACTACATCTGTGGAAAGAGATGATGAAGAAACTCAATATCATCAGTCAGAACAAGGCCAGGGGCCAACTGCAGAATGGGCCATCAATTGCTCATATGCAAGCTCAAGTTGAAGCTGAAGAAAATGAAAACAAGAGAGCCAAAGTACCACCTTGAATATATCCCACCTGAATTTAGAGACTATCACAAGAATAAATTTGACAAAATGAACACTAATGATTGAAAACCAGATGAGTTTTGGGACTACATCAAGGACATCATATATGAAGAAAGCAAAAGGTTATTAAAAAGACAGGAAAGAAAGGAAAGCCCAAAACTGATGTCAGAAGAGACTCTAAAACATACTCTTGAACATGGAGAGTATCTAAAGTAGAAGGGAGAAATGATGAAGTAATGAGCTGAGGAAAAGTTTTCAAAGAGAGGCTTGAGAAGACAAAATAAAGTAATGTATGAAGGCCTGAAGTTAGAAAACAAAAAGGGAAGAACACACTAATATTTCCCAAGCTGAAAGTACTGAAGAAAAAATTCAAGCCTTGAGTTGCAATATTGAAAGATTCTATGTAGAAAATATTGAATGACCCAAGAAACATCAAAAGAAATGGAAGGAATATACAGAGTCACAATACCAAAAAGAATTGTGGACTTTCAAATATTTCAGGAGGTAGTATATATGAAAACCTTATAAATACTGGCAGAACATTGTCTGATATAGTGCTGGAAGATGAGCCCCTCAGGTTGGAAGGCACTCAAAAGATGAATGGGGAAGAGCTGCCTCCTCAAAGTAGAGTAGACTGTAAGGACATGAATGGAGTAAAACTTTCGGGACCTTCATTTGCTGATGTGGCAGACTCAAAATGAGAATAAACAGCTGCAAACATCCATTAATAATCAGGACCTGGAATGTATGAAGTATGAATCTAGGAAAACTGGAAATCATCAAAAATGAAATGGAATGCATAAACATCGATATCCTAGGCATTAGTGAGCTCAAACGGACTGGTACTGGCCATTTTGAATCAGACAATCATATCGTCTACTATGCTGGGAATGACAACTCAAAGAGGAATGGTGTTGCATTCATCACCAAAAAGAATGTTTCAAGATGTATCCTGAAGTACGATGCTGTCAGTATAGGATAATATCCATACGCCTACAAGGAAGACCAGTTAATATGACTATTATTCAAATTTATGCATCAACCACTAAGGCCAAAGATGAAGAAATAGAAGATTTTTATCAGCTGCTACAGTCTGAAATTGATCGGACATGCAATCAAGATGCATTGATAATTACTGGCGATAGGAATGCAAAAGCTGGAAACAAAGAAGAAGGATCAATAGTTGGAAAAAATGGACTTGGGGATAGAAACAATGTTGGAAATCGAATGATGGAATTTTGCAAGACCAACGACTTCATTGCAAATACCTTCTTTCACCAACATAAACGGCAACTGTACACATGGACCTCACCAGAAGAAACACACAGAAATCAAATTGACTACATCTGTGGAAAGAGATGATGGAAAAGCTCAATATCATCAGTCAGGACAAGGCCAGGGACCGACTGTGGAAAAGACCATCAATTGCTCATATGGAAGTTCAAGCTGAAACTGAAGAAAATCAGAGCAAGTCTACAAGAGCCAAAATATGATCTTTAGTATATCCCACCTGAATTTAGAGACCATCTGAAGAGTAGATTTGATGCATTGAACACTAGTGACCGAAGGCCAGATGAGTTGTGGAATGACATCATACATGGAGAAAGCAAGAGGTCATTGAGAAGACAAGAAAGAAAGAAAAGACAAGATGGATGTCAGAGGAGACCTGAAACTTGCTCTTGAGCATTGAGCAGCTAAAGCAAAAGGAAGAATTAATGAAGTAAAAGAACTGAAGATTTCAAAGGACCTCTTGAGAAGACAAAGTAAAGTATTATAATGACATGTGCAAAGAGCTAGAGATGGGAAACCAAAGGGGAGAACACCCTCAGCGTTTCTCAAGCTGAAAGAACTGAAGAAAAAATTCAAGCCTCGAGTTACAATACAGAAGGATTCCGTGGGGAAAATATTAAACTATGCAGGAAGCATCAAAAGAAGATGGAAGGAATACACAGAGTCATTATACCAAAAAGAGTTAGTCAATGTCCAACCATTTCAAAGGTGGCACATGATCAGGAACCAATGGTACGGAAGGAAGAAGTCCAAGCTGCTCTGATGGTATTGGCGAAAAACAAGGCTCCAGGAATTGATGGAATATCAATTGAGATGTTTCAACAAACAGATGCAGTGCTGGAGGTGCTCACTCATATATGCCAAGAAATATGGAAGACAGCTTCCTGGCCAACTGACTAGAAGAGATCCATATTTATGCCTATTCCCAAGAAAGGTGATCCAACCGAATGTGGAAAATATAGAACAATAACAATATCACGAGCAAGCAAAATTTTGCTGAAGATCATTCGAAAATGGCTGCAGCAGTATATTGACATGGAACTGCCAGAAATTCAGGCTGGTTTCAGAAGAAGACACGGAACCAGGGATATCATTGGTGACGTCAGATGGATCCTGGCTGAAAGCAGAGAATACCAGAAGGATGTTTACCTGTGTTTTATTGACTATGCAAAGGCATTGGACTGTGTGGATCATAACAAATTATGGACATCGTGAAGAATGGGAATTCCAGAACACTTAATTGTGCTCATGAGGAACATGTACATAGATCGAGAGGCAGTTATTCGGACAGAAAAGGGGATACTGATTGGTTTAAAGTCAGGAAAGGTGTGCGTCAGGCTTGTATTCTTTCACCATGCCTATTCAATCTGTATGCTGAGCAAGGAATATGAGAAGCTGGAAGAAGAGGGCATCAGGATTGGAGGAAGAGTCATTAACAACCTGCATTATGCAGATGACACAACCTTGCTTGCTGAAAGTGAAGAGGACTTGAAGCACTTACTGATGAAGATCAAAGACCACAGCCTTCAGCATGGATTGCACCTCAACATAAAGAAAACAAAAATCCTCACAACTGGGCTAATGAGCAACATCATGATAAATGGAGAAAAGATTGAAGTTGTCAAGGATTTTATTTTACTTGGATCCACAATCAACAGCCATGGAAGCAACAGTCAAGAAATCAAGAGACGCATTGCATTGGGTAAATCTGCTGCAAAGGACCTCTTCAAAGTGTTGAAGAGCAAAGATGTCACCTTGAAGACTAAGGTGCACCTGACCCAAGCCATGGTATTTTCAATCTCATCATATGTATGTGAAAGCTCAACAATGAATAAGGAAGACTGAAGAATATCGAATATACCATGGACTGCCAAAAGAACAAACAAATCTGTCTTAGAAGAGGTACATCCAGATTGCTCCTTAGAAGCAAGTATGGTGAGACTGCATCTTACATACTTTCGATATGTTGTCAGGAGGAATCAGTCCCTGGAGAAGGACATCATGCTTGGCACAATACAGGGTCAGAGCAAAAAGTGGAAGACCCTCAAAGAGCTGGATTGACACAGTGGCTGCAACAATGAGCTCAAGCATAACAACGACTGGAAGGATGGCTCAGGACCATGCACTGTTTCATTCTGTTGTGCATAGGGTCGCTATGAGTTGGAACTGACTCGACGGCACCTAACAATAACAACAACAAGCATATAATCAAGAACTCTTGGTATTGAAAGAAGTGCAAGCTGCACTGGAGGCATTTGCAAAAATCAAGTGTCCGGGAATTGATGGAATACCAGTTGAGATGTTTCAAGGAACAAATGCAGTGCTGCAAGTGCTCACACATCTATGCCAAAAAATTTGGAAGACAGCTACCCGGCCAACTGACTGAAAGGGATCTGTATTTGTGCCAATTCCAAATATTGATAAAACACAAAAAATTATTTACCTGTGTTTTACTGGCAATGCAAAGGCATTCGACTGCATGGATCATAACGAATTATGGATAGCTTTGCAAAAAATGGGAATTCTAGAAGAGTTAATTTTGCTCATGAAGAATCTGTACTTAGACCAAGAGGCAGTCATTTGGACACAACAAGATAATACTGCATCATTTAAAATCGGGAAATACATGCATCAGGCTTATATCCTTTCATCATGCTTCAATCTATATGCTAAGCAAATAATCTGAGAAACTGGACCATATGAAGAAGACCACAGCATCAGGATTGGCGTAAGATTCATTAACAGCCTGTTATATGCAGCTGACACAACCTCCTTTGCTGAAAGTGGAGAGGACTTGAAGCACTTACTGATGAAGATCAAAGACTACAGCCTTCACAATGGAGCACACCTCAATATCAAGAAAACAAAAATCCTCATTACTGGACCAATAAGCAACATCATGATAAATGGAAAAAGTGTTGAAGTTGTCAAGGATTTTTTATTTTACTTGGATCCACAATCAATGCTCATGAAAGCAGCAATCAAGAAATAAAGTGACATATTGCATTGGGCAAATCTGCTGCAAAAGTCCTCTTTAAAGTGTTGAAAATAAAGATATTTCTTTGGGGACTAAGATGTGCCTGACCCAAACCATGATATTTTCAATTGCCTCATATGTATGAGAAAGCTGTACAATGAATAAGGAAGACTGAAGAAAAATTGATGTCTTTGAATTAGGATGTTGGTGAAGAATATTGAACATACCCTGGACTGCCAGAAGGACGAAAAAATTTGTCTTGGAAGAAATACATCCAGAATACTCCTTATAAGAGAGCATGGCAAGACTTTGTCTCATGTACTTTGGACTTGTTATCAGGAGGGATCAGTCCCTGGAGAAAGACATCATGCTTGGTAAAGCAGATGGTCAGGAAGGAAGAGGAAGAACCTCAACAAGATGGATTGGCACAGTGACTGCAACGATGGGCTCAAACATAGCAATGATTGTGAGGATGGCATAGGTCTGTGTAGTGTTTTTTCCCTTGCACATTAGGGTCTCTATGACTCAGAAATTACTCCATGGCACTTACCAACAAAAAAGCAACAACAAACAATCATATATTATTCTCTTGTGTGGACGTACATGTATATTTATCTTGGGAGTGGGATTGCTGGGTCATCATAAGTATATATTTAAAATTATAGGAAATTGGTAAACTGCACCCATTTGCACTCCTAGCAATATTGCCAAGATATGACTTTTTCAATTACTCTGCATTCTTACCAGTTCTTGGTTTTTTGTTTGTTTTTTAAAGAATTTTAGTAGGTATGTAGTTGTATCCCATTGCAGTTTGAGTTTGCATTTCTCTAACAACTAATGATGTCGAACATCTTTTCATTTGCTTATCTCATTTTGTGGTGAAGCACATGTTCAAATATTTTGTCCATTCTTACTGAGTTGTTTATTTCTTGTAAGAGTTGTAAGAGTCCTTTACTCAGAGAACATGTACTTTATCATGTAAGTATTTACTTCTTCCACCCTTCAGTATACAGAGCTGGAAAATATATGTATTTATACGTATATATTCGTATGTGTATGTATAAACATACACATGCGTAAAAAAACCAAACCCACTGCTATCAAGTTGATTCTGACTCATAACAACCAAGGAGCAGCTGGTGGATTCGAACTGCCAGCTTTTTGGTTAGCAGAGAACTGCTTAACCACTGCTCTACAAGGGCCCCATACACTTGCATATATACTTATAAAATACACATATACAAATATTTTAGACATCATGAGTTCTCACCTATAGCTTCAATTCCAGTCTGCACAGGATTTTTTGTGTTTCTCTATTCCTTTCATCCACAGTGAAGACCCCAGTTCTCAACGTCATTAATATGTATACCCATATACTCAGTGGTTAAGCGTTTGGCTGCTAACCAAAGGCTGGCAGTTTGAATCTATTAGCCACTCCTTGGAAACCCTTTGGGACAGCTCTACTCTGTCCTATGGGGTTGCTATAAATCAGAATCAACTCTACAGCAATGGATTTTATAATACATTAAAAAAGGTTCTGAATTGCTTCACACCAGTACAGTAATCAAATCTACTAAAAGTAGCTTATAAATTGTTTGCAATTATCTGTCTCTGCCCCTCCTACGCAAGGCTGAAGGTTTGTAGTCAAAGCCTGTATTTATATGTTATATTAAATTATTTACTTATTTTTCTTTCATTGTATATGTATTCTTTGGAAATTCAGTTCAGTTTATTTCTTTCCATTTATTTTCTGTATTTGTTTTTTCCTATTCTCATTCTTACTGATTTAATTTTGTTTTCGAATATGTGGAACATGAGTATGCTTTCAAAAGTCAGTATCCAAAAATACATGTTTAGGCAAACGTCTCTCGCTTCCGTACTACAACTCTGTTCCGTAACAAATATCATTGTTTTCTCTTTTTTTTTAATATATCATATGTTTGTTATTGCAAAGATAAGGATATATATGCATTTTCTCATCTTCTTTTCTTTTCACACATAATGTTGTTGTTTGCTGTCCAGTGGATTCTGACTCATAGCAACCCTAAGTGACAGAATAGAACTGTCCCATAGGGTTCCCTAGGCTGTAAATCTTTAAGGAGCCGATCACCAGGTCTTTTCTCCCTTGAAGCCACTGGTGAGTTCAAATCACTGACCTTTTGGTTAGCAGCCAAGCTCTTAAACATTTTACCATCTGGCAGCATGTTATAATTTGTGGTTTGCACTTTGTCTTTTGCATTAATGATATCTCCTGGAAATCACTCAATATCAGTTCATAGAAATCCTCATTCTTTTTTTACGGCCACATAGTAATTCACCGTGAGTCTGTACCAGGGTAAATTAGACCTATCTCTTATGCTTGGAAATTTGTATAGTTTCCAATATTTTGCAATTACAAATACTCCTGCAAGAAATAATGTTGTACATTTGCATTTTCGTGTTTTTGGTAGTGTTTCCTCAGGGTAAATTTTAAGTAATGGGATTGCTCCCTTGATGTGTAAATGTATATGTGATTTTGTTACCTATTGTGAAATTCCTCTAAATTGTGGTTAATAAATTTTTTCTCAATCTTTATGCATGATATATATTGCAAATATTTTCCCAGTGTTTTATTTATATTTATTTTTTATGGTATCTTTTCTCTGTGCAAAATATTTTTTATTTATGTAGTCAAATATGCCAAAATTTTATTTTATTTCATGTGGATTTTAAGTAATAGAGTGTTTTCTCTGTACCCAGGTTATAGAGAAATTCTCCCATATTTTCTTTCACTCCTTGTATAGTTTTATTTTTCCACTTAGATTTATGATCCAGTCAGGATTTATTTTTGTGTACAATGACAAGAATGGATAAAATTTCATCCTTTTTTTTTTTTCAGGGTATGTAGCTGTCTCAACACAATTTATTAAAAAGACTCATTGTTCCAGTCATTTCAATGCTATCTTTATCATATATTAAATGTTTGTTTTTTATATGATTAGATCACTTCACCAAGTTTCTATTTCATTGATTTTTTTTTTTTAATTTATTGGAAACTCTGGTGTTGGAGTGGTTAAGAGCTACAGCTGCTAACCAAAAGGTCTGCAGTTCAAATCTACCAGGTACTCCTTGGAAACCCTATAGGGCAGTTCTACTCTGTCCTACAGAATTACTATGACTCAGAATTGACTTGAAGACAACAAATTTTTACCATACAGCTTTAATTAAAGAAGTTTTGTGGCATACAGACAGTCCCTGGGTTATGAACATCTGACTTATGGACAACTGCTACTTGTCCCTTAACGTTATATAAATTTGTTCTCACCTTGAAACAACTGATTCAACCCTCACTCCCAACAAATTCTTCATCACAATCACCTTCATTTGTTGCACATGCAGCTTTTAAATCATTGAAAAGGCATTGAGCCTTTTCTTGCACTTAAGTAAGGCTATAAACTATATAGGAACTGTATGTACCTGGTCCAACTTACCTACAAATTCTGAAGACACATGTTCGGAACAGATCTTGTTCATAACCTGGGGCCAGCCTGTATTTTAATACTCGAAAGACACTCTTCAACTGAGATTTTCCTTTTCAGTGGTTGAATTACTGGAGGTAAAACCCGTGACTGGGGTGGGGGGGCTCACATTAATAATATATGAAGGATATTTTTGCTTGATATAGAGTTCTAGGTTGACCTTTCTTTTTTTCTTTTAAAAATTTTGTTCCAGAGTCTGGGCCAAGATGGCAGAATAGTCAGACACTTCCTGTGGTCCCTCTTACAACAAAGATAAAAAAAAAAAAGTGAATTGATTATATATGACAATCTAGGAGACCTGAACATCAAAGGCAAAGTTGAAGAATTAGACTGAGTGGCAGGGAGAGGGAGAGGGTTCAGAAGCAGCAAGGAATTGCCAGATCTGACCCAGCAGAAACAGGCACTCTGCAGACTGGATCAGCTGGCATGCACAGTGAGGTAAACAGTGGCACTCAGGACACATTTTCCACATTGGAAGAAATTGAGCAGTGGAGAGTCTACTCAAGCCTCCAGAATCAGCAAGAAGTGGCACTCAATCAGTAAAAGTACATGTGTCTAACCTACTGCACGGATCAAAAAACATACCCTTTGGGAAGAATCTTTCTACCATTTACCTGGCCCCTCCCTGCTTTGCACCAGGTCCTGTGACAGCTTCAACAATTGCTGCATCCCCTGGGCTGGAAGTAGGACACATCATGTGCCCTGAGCCATTCTCCTGGATTTAGAGAGGAAGCAAATTAACAGGAAAAAATAATCTGCTGGCTCTCCTAAGCTGGGAACTCTGGGCAGGCAAAACCCCTTTGACTAGGCACAGGCATAAGGGGTCCATGGACTTTGAATGCCTTTCACTCCTGCATAGACCTGTGTGGGCCCATTTCAACAGAATATGTCCTCATTAGCACAGTACAACAGGGTATATACTGGAAGCCTATTTTCAACTGTGTCAGCTGTAAGGTGGAGTGGTGGATTCATGAACCTTGGCACTGTTCTGCCCATTAAGCAGGGTCCTCATCTACCCACATCAGAGGCCTGAAGACTAGTGGCCCCACCCATGCCACCTAGCCACCCACAACAGGGGCACAAGATTAAATGGTGCCTCCAAGTTCTTACAGCCAACAGCCTTAGGTGCCCATACTCCGGATGCAAAACCCATCCACCTACATGCTTTAGGAAACAGGAACATGCTTTCTCCCCAGACAGAAGCTGCCATCAGCCCCTCTGCTGTGCTCAGCACATGCCCCTACTACAACCAGATACCGGTGCCTACTTTAGTCACCCCTGCCTGTCTAGGACCATAGGTGAGAGAGCCTGCAACATAGACTTGGTGGATCGACTGCCTACACATGAGATGAATCCATACAAGAAAAGTAAATGGACTCCTGGGCTCACATACCTAGTAACAGTTCTAACCCCTTGGTTACAGAATGTGAGAGCTTCAAAAGTGCCAATAATCAAACTAGCTCACACAACCAGCCTATTTGGGCATATCGAAACAAAACAAGAAGTTAGGACACAGTAAGCAAAAGTAAAATAAATTAATGTAATAACTTATTGATGGTTCAGAGATAACAAACAGTCAATATCAAATCACATAAAGAAGCAGACCATGATGGCTTTAGCAAGCCACCAAAACAAAGAATTGAGAAACCTTCCAAAGTAAAAGAGCCTCTTGGAATTACCAAAGGTAAAATTCAAAAGATTAATATACAGAGCTCTTCAAGAGATCGGGAAGATCAGGCAAAACACAGAACAAGCCAAGGAACACACAAACGAAGGAATAGAAGAACTTAAGAAGGTTATACTAGAGCATAATGACAAATTTAACAGGCTGTGAGAACCCACAGGGAGACAGCAAACAGAAATCCAAAAGATTAAAATTTCAGAAATAAGACAACTTAATAGAAAGTCATAGGAACAGAATGGAGGCAATGTAAGTCAGAATTAGATTGAAGATAAAGCACTTGACACAAACTTATATGAGGAAAAATCAGATCAAAGAAATTAAAAAAAAATGCAGAAACCTTAAGAACTATGTAGAACTCTATCAAGAGGAATAGCCTAAGAGTGACTGGAGTACCAGAACAGGGGAGGATAACAGAAAATACAGAGGGAATTGTCGAATATTTGTTGGCAGAAGACTTCCTGTGATATTGTGAAAGACGAGAAGATATCTGTCCAAGAAGCTCATTGAACCTCACACAAGGTAGATCCCAAAAGAAAGTCACCAAGATGTATTATAATCAAACTTGACAAAATCAAAGTTGAAAAGAGAATTTTAAGAGCAGCTAGGGATAAGTTACCCACAAAGTCATCTACAAAGGAGAGTCAATAAGACTAAACTTGGACTACTCAGCAGAAACCATGCAGGCAAGAAGGCAATGGGATGACATATATAAAGCTTTGAAGGAAAAAAAAAATTGCCAGCCGAGAATCATATATCCAGCAAAACCGTTTCTCAAATATGATAGCTAAATTAGAGCATTTCCTGATAAACAGAAGTTTAGAGAATTTGTAAAACTAAACCAAAATTGGAAACCCTGGTGGCATAGTGGTTAAGTGCTATGGCTTCTAACCAAAGGGTTGGCAGTTCGAATCCGCCAGGCGCTCCTTGGAAACTCTATGGGGCAGTTCTACTCTGTCCTATAGGGTCGCTATGAGTCGGAATTGACTTGACGGCACTGGATTTTAAACCAAAATTACAAGACATACTAAAAGGAGTCTCCAGTTAGGAAAATCAGTAACATTAGATAACAACCCAAGACTAGAACACAGGACAGAACAAAGAGTTATTAACTCAGATAGGGAAGTCACAAATAAATCAAAGCTAGGACACTGAAAGGGAGATGTGAGACGTCAATATGCTAAAGATGACAACATTAAAACAAAAAAGAGGGACTAAATAATGTAATCATAGATCTTTCGTATGGAGAGGAAGTCAAGGCAATATAATGACATAAAAGATAGGTTTAAACTTAGAAAAATAGGGGTAAATATTAAGTTAACCACAAAGGAAACTAACAATCCTACACATCAAATAAAAAAACAGGAAAAACACAGACTCAGCAAATACAAAATCAACAACGATGAAAAGGATTAAGAGAAAATACATAATGAAAATTTTGTACCAAATTTTTTGTCTTGCATAGATTTTTACCAGAAGTCTATGAAAATTCTCATCACTGTTCCTTGGTAGGTAATGTGTCTTTTTTTTGGCTTTTCCTTTTTTGGTTGATTTTTATGATATTCTCTATAACATTTATTTTCAGAAATCTGATTTTGATATGTCTATTTTTTTATATGTGGTTCTCTTTGAATTTAACCTGCTTTAGTTTCATTAAAACCTTGAGTATGTGAGTATGTAAGTTATAGCTGTCCTCAAATCTGTAAATCAATTGGACATTAGTTCTTCAAATGTTATTCGTAAACATTTATTCTCTTTTCCTTCTGCCACTTTCATTTTTAGAAGAATTGATATTGCCTCAGATTTCGCTATGTTCTATTTATTTATTTGTAGTTATTTTTCCCCTCAGTTTGCATAGTTTTACTGATATGTCTTCAAGATTTTTTTTTTTTAATTGTGCTTTAGATGAAAGCTTACAGCTCAGGTTAGTTTCTCATACAAAAATTTATACACATATTTTTATGTGACCCTAGTTGCAATCCTTACAATGGGTTTCTCGTGACCATTCAACTAGCTCCTGTCCGTTTCTGCCTTCTCTCCTTCTTATCTTGTCTCTGGACAGGAGCTGCCCATTAGTCCTGTTTATCTACTTGAACTAAGAAGCACACTCTTCACGAGTGTTATGTTTTACAGCCCAGTCTAATCTTTGTCTGAAGAGTTGTCTTTGGCAATGGTTTTAGTTCTGGGTTAAAAGAGAGTTCAGAGGCCATGTCTTCTGGGGTTCCTCTACTCTCAGTCAGACCACTAAGTCTGGTCTTTTTACGTAAATTTTCTTCTGTTCCATTAGGGACTCCCTGTTGTGTTCCCTGTCAGGGCAGTCATTAGTGGTAGCCGGGTACCATTTAGTTCTTCTGGTCTCAGGCTGATGAAGTCTCTGGTTTATGTGGCCCTTTTGTCTCTTGGAATAATATTTTCCTTTTGTCTTTGGTGCTCTTCATTCTCCTTTGCTACAAGTGAGTTGCTACTTCAAGTTCATTTTTCCGCTACTGTATTTAGTCTCCTTTAATCCAGTTTAATGATTAGAATTTCCATTGTGTCCCTTTTCTGTTTATTTTTTCCTTATTTGTGTTCATGTTTATGTTTTATTCGGCCTAGTAAACATATACTAGCAATTTTAAGTTTTTGTGTAATAATTTTATTGCCTCACATTCCTGAGTCTGTTTCTATTGATTTATTTTCTACTAGTTATTGCTTATGTTTTACTTCTTGATTGCTGTAGTAATTTGGGGGGGAGTGTTAGACATTATCATTTTCTCAGTGTTTAGTGTCTGGGTTTTGTTCTTTTTAACTTTTTTTCCCCCTGACAGTCATATACATTTTTTGCAAACAAATTTTCTTCTTTCAAGGCCTGTTTTAGAGTTTTTTAAATCATAGTCCTGAAGTAAATTTTATGCTAGAGGTAGTTTAGTTCTATTAAACCTCACAAATGTGTGGCTTTCATGAATCTTTATTATATTGCATGGGTGATCCGAGAAGAGTCTCTCCTCTGGCCATTTGGAGATATAAACTCATCCCACTTTATGAGAACACTGGGAATTTTTTAGCTTAAAGTTCCCCAGTAATTATTTGTCTTGCATTAAGGAGTTTCACCCTACACACGAATGAATTGGTACTTAGCAAAGACTCAAAGGACATCTTATGCAGATTTCTGGAGATCTTTTTTTGAGTTGTTACCCCCTACTACAACTCAGCCCCCAACGTCTAGGTGACTCAGCCTCCTTGAACTCTACTTTCTATCTCCTCATCTCTGGGAGACCTCTATGCTCTGATAAGCATCTGCTTCCCCGAACTATCAGGCACAAGATGTTCCTCATTTATTTTCCTTCCCCGAAGATTTTATTCCCACTCTGGTTCTTGCGCAATGTTTAAAAGCACTGGTTTCATGCATTTTATCATGTTTCTTGTTTTTTGTGGAGGATAATTAAAGTCTATTGCCTGTTATTCTTTCAAGATGAGAAACAGAAGTTTAGCAGTTTCTTATAAAATTTAACAGATTTTTAACCTATAATTCAGTAGTTCTTACTCTTAGTTACTGCTATTAAAATTCATTTACAAGAAAGTTTATAAAAACTTCTTTGAAAGTAGTCAAACATAAGAAATAAACCAAATGTCACAAGTGAATAGGTAAATTTAGAATATCCATAATACATAGCAATAAAGGAAGGAGTTAATGATATGGATGAATTTTATAGATATTGTATTGAACAAAAGAAACCAAACACACAAGAATACATACTATAATATTTTACCTATATGAAGTTAAGAAACAGTAAAATTAATCTATAGTGGTAGATATCATAACAGTGGTTACCTTAGAAGTGGGCTGGATTGAATTGGTAGAGGTGAAACGGAACATTTTGTAGTCATAGAGATTTTCTATGTCTTGATTGTTATGTGGGTTGCTTGGGGCATAAATTTGTTAAAACTCATTATATGCTTAAGATCTGTGAATTGCACTGTGTGTAAATTAACCCCAAAACTAAACCCATTGCCATCTAGTGGACTCAGACTCATAGAGACCCTATAGAACAGCATAGAACTGTCCCATAGGGTTTCCAAGGAGTGGCTGATGGATTCAAACTGTCAACCTTTTGGTTAGCAGCCAAATGCTTAACCACTGTTTCACCAGGGTAAATTAAAAAAAAAAAAAATTTAGACCTCAGAAATACATGTATGTATATTGTATGTGTGTTTAATAACTCTTTGTTTTTTCTCCATACAGGACTCATGGAGAAGTGAAGTTCTCTGGAACCAATTGCAAGAACAATCCCATGGGAAGCTTAGTTTTTTGGCATCTAAGATTACATGTAAAGAGTAATGTAGAAGAGTCAAGGGTAGCAATATGGTGATGAAAGGTTGCAGTCCATGATTTAGTGAACTGCCTTAATCCAGATGAGGGATTCTGCTCAATACTGACAGTTATTATTTCTAGAATTCAAGGGCATTCTCTATGGTATTTCTGAATGACTGGTGTTCCTTCACTAGAACAAGTAGACTTATTCAGAATTCTATGCAAAAAGACATGTGATTCAATGTTTACTTTCTTCAAGTAGTTGGTAAGGGCCCCTGTAGTAAGAACCATTTGGACTTTCTTAGTCTGAATTTTCTACATAATCACATTAATTTTAAGCCAGTACCAAAACCATTTTTTTGGTTTTTACCTAGTCTGAGTAACAAAGTTGAAACTTGGAATTTCCATGAGAAGTGAAGGATGTTCTAACCTGAATCACCTCAGCCTGATCATATGTGAAACAGGCTGAAGTAATGGATTTTATTTTAACATTTACACTTCGTATAAAAGAAATGCCACTCAAAAAAGCAGACTAAAAATGGGATTCACAAGCCTTATGCTGTAGAAACATGGTTGATACCATTTGATGTATGGATTTAGTCAATTGTGCTATACAAAAGATAACCTGATTATTTGCTGGTTTTATTGAGCTTCCTGTTTTTTCAGTAATTGGTCATATTTTCGTAAAGAAATGCCTATCCTCATAATAGGTTGATTGACAGCTTGTTCTAAGCTTTATGAACTCCATTTTCTTCTTTGTTCAGCCCTATTTTAGATGAATTCATAGATTCTTACATGTTTCCAGGATATGCATTTTCAATTAGTTTAGGTATAAAGAACTACAGTTTTGTTAATGTAATTTGGAAAACAGAAGTGTAAAATCTTGAGTAATATAAAAATAAAATATAGTGGACATGTATACAAAATTATTTTTTCCGGAAAGTACAATAAACTTAAAAACACAAAAACAAATGCGCATCGTGTGAGTTTGATGGTTTTATAAAAACTACTTTTCAGGGTCTGAAGTAACAAGAACGTCTGAAATGTTTGAAAATAACAACATTATCGCTTATGATTTAGTAAGCTCTCCTGAACCTCTATGACTGATTTACCACATTCAAATTATGGCACTTATCTGTATAATATTTTGTAACTTTTTATTTTAAATGTTTACAATACTACTTGTGTTTACGTCTTCTTTTCTCCATAACATTGTTAATCCTTGAGGTCAAGAACAGTGTTATATTTAGTGTTATATCTCCATTATCACCCAACACAATGTTTAGAACATTGTAAGACATCATTTAACATGTTTAATTAAAATATGGTTCAAAATACTTAGCACAACATATGTCAATGTAAAAATATAAGATTTAATATTCCCCAGACATCAAGTGTTTTTAGAATTGACCTTGATATTCAGGAAAGCTTTCACCATGGGTGCAATGAAGATAGTGATTAGTTGCTGCAGTTAGCTCTCAAGTAATGAAAATTAAAATCTAAACTCAATATTCCTTAATTTTTTTCTCATTTTCCTTTAATTTTGCCTTACAAGATAATACCTCAAGTTTAATTTTTTTTTTTCCTGGCTCCAAAAATAATGTATAATTTTGCTAGTCTCTGACCTCTTAAGATGTCCTCACCTAATCCAAAGCAATCAGTGAATTAAAACCACACAACAAAGCATATACATTAATCATTGCGTAGGAAGATAATCTACATACAATTCAAAATATTACTTTTTAACAAATGAGCATCATTAAACACTTCCCCATACAGTCAAAACAGTCAATTATGCATGCCTCTTAGAGGGTGTTCTTCAATTATTTCTGATTATATGTATTTTATATTTAAATTAGGTTACATATGTAACCTACTTATTATATTATCACACATTCTTTATAAGATATTACTAATTTCTAAACTATGCCTATAAAATACACACAAAATTAATCCAGTTAATTCTATGAAGTATTGTGTTTTTTAAATACCGCCCACCAACCCAGTGATAGTCAATTCAAAATAGCTTTTTTTTTTTTTTACTGAAATCTAAATTAAGGAACTTTTATAATCCAATAGAGACAAAGCTTTACCTATAAAACACACAAAAATAATTGATTAACACCATGAAAAAGTGCTTCTTCAATCAACTAAAAATATCATTATTTTGGAGTACAAAATAGATGTAGAGAAAGAATTTCTTAGGCTATTTCTCTGTGCACTTAAAGCTGTACATAAGTTCCTGTTTACTTTGAACAGGTGCATATTATCTCTTTTTAGGTTGTCTTAGTGTCTTAACTTTTTATCACTAGATTTTTGTCTCAGTAATTTAGTGGTACTCTACTTTCCCATACTCTGTAGAAAGACGTTAATAGCTATGTATACATACCTTCTTTTATAAATATACTTGAAATCTCGTTAAATATTCTTCAGGATTTCCACTTAGAAACTACATAATTGCAATGCCTTTTGATTTTTCTAGAAAGTCGTATATTTTGCATCCTTTTAAATATTCAATAATTTTGTTATTTGCCAATGAACTTCTCCAAACTTGGTAAAGCTGCTGATGCTAAACTTATTTTTCTAGTTCCCCAAATCCCAGTGTCTTGGATTTGGGAAAAAAATCATTCCAGTGTCTGCCAAAGATTATGGTACTGGAAAACACCTTGTGCTTTGGATAGGAATGCAAAATGTAGTACTCAAAGATTAAGAATGAACTAAAAATAAAATGAACTTGCATAGACTTCCATTTAGTTTTGAGACTCACTCCCAAAATTTGTTTGTGTAGAAACAGGATTGTTTGTGTCAGCAAATGAGTGGAAGTATCAGGTTAGAATTATTAGGAAGTAAAAATTATTATCCCAGGCCTCAAATTATTTCTACAAGCAAATTTTTGTAAACAAAGATGAGTATGCAAAAAAAAAGTAATCAGGAGCACTTTTTTAAAAAAAATAAGAATAGAATAAACAGAAACACCTGAGAATAGAAACAGAATAACTGGGTCTTCACCTATTGCTTTTATCAGGCACAGATTTTGAAATGACTTTGGCATTATGTGCAAGATGATAAAAATAAAGATAAAAATTTTGGCAAAGCACTAGGAAGTTTAAAAGAAATTAAATAGAAGACTAGAAAAAAATAACCAGAAGAACTAAGAAATAAAAAAATTAAGGCAGTGAATCATGGGCATTTTTAATTGCACATTGGACACAGTTAAAGAGAAAATTAGTGAATTTAAGACCAGGTGAGATGAAAATATACAGAAAGAAGTTAGAGAGGCAAGATAATGGGAAATATATGCATAAGACTAAAGTACATTGAGGATGTAATCCAAAAATTTGTAATATATTTAGTTGGGTTTTTAGTAGGAAAGGAGAAAGGGAATAGGGAAGAATAAATAATTAAAGAAATAATAGCAAGATATTATAAAAGTGGTAAAATAATTCATTCTACACATACAAGAAGAACAATAAACCTTAATCATGGCAAATATTATGCAATTTACACCTAGACATATCAGACTAAACTTCAGAAAAAAAGATAAAAGGAATGTCATAAAAGCAGATAGAAAAACAAAGAGAGTATTTTCAAAGAAAGACATGAAGATTGATAGATTACTACAAAATATCAGTCCTCCTTAGAAGACAAATAATTACACTTTTTTAAATGTAGAAAGAAAGAAAAAACTAGTGAAATCGAGAATTATAGGTCCATTAAAAAAAAACAAACCTTCAAAAATGAAAGAAAAAAAGAATGCTTCTAGACAAAATCTGAGAGACTGTCTCATCAACGGAAAACCACGAAGTAAACAAAAGAGAAGGGTGTTTTTCAGGTAGAAGGAGAATGATACCAAGCTGGATGGACAAAGGTGTAGAACAGAATGAATAGAAATAAATCTGATACATATGTAGAAAAATCCTAGTTAATACTGTAATGTGTTTAATTGTGTCCCCTCAAAAGTCATGCTGAAATCCTAGCTGTGAACATCACCTTGTTCGAAAATAGAGTCTTTGAAGATGTTATCAGTTAGTTAACACGAGATTGTACTGGAGTAGGGCGGGTCCTAATCCAATACTAGTGGTGTCTTTATAAAAGGTAGAGAGCTAAGATGATGTAAAATATATGTGCAAGGCTAAGGTATATTGACAATATAATCAGGTATAGATGCATGTGAAGATGCATCTGTAACCCAAGGAATGTTTAGGTCTGTCAGAAGCTGGATATGACAAAAAAAAAAAAAAAAATGGTCTTCCCCTGGAAACATTTGAGCCAAGATATTGGTTTTGACTTCTAAACTCAAGAATTGTGAGAATAAGTTTCTATTCTTATAAGCCACCCATTTTGTGGCATTTTGTGATGGCATTCCTAGGAACTAATGCAAACAGTGACTGTATAAATAATACAGAATATCTGCTGGAGCTTAAAACACACAAAATTAATTGTGTACAATTTAGGAGAAGGGTAAAGAAAGTTAAAGTGTTCTATAGTAATGATATCCAGAAATTGAAAGGGAAAGTTGATGAGGTCATTTTAGCCTGTTGAAGAATTCAGTGTTCTCTAGGAGACATTTTCCTTCCATTTCAGATGGGAGAGAAGAGAGGAGATTTTCCCTCACCTCCCAAGAGGCCAATTGATGAAAACTTTCTAAGAAAAACTGGTATAAAGTTTGGGGGTGCCTGATAGACAGACTAGTTCAATACTTACTGAGCTACACATTCTACAGCTCTCACCAGTCCCACTATGTACTGCCAAAAGAAAAGTAAGTGATAGAGAATTATTAATTTATGATCCCCAAATTTGGGCTTGCATGTGGGGCAGGGTATTTGGAAACTGCTGGCCAACTATCATCTGCATATTTCTGAAAGTGGGATGTTAATAGAGTAGTTCATTCGAACAGGTAGATCTAAGCAGGCAGTCGGGTAGTCATCCACTGCCCAGTTTCCAGTGGATGACCGCCCACTCGTCTTCTCAGCTCTACCTGCTGGAATGAGCTACTACACTAGCATCCCTTAGAGGTTAAGTGAATATCCAGAAGCTTACTGTGGCTCTGGTCTTAGGAACAAATGAAGAGAGGAGTAAGACATAGGCCGTAGGTGACCCTAAAGGGAAGCACGATGATCCTTTTTTGAGGGTAGTAAAGTGATGCTGGATACAGAACCAAGGAAACCATGTGCAAAAAAGCACACATAGACTACTACACTAGCCGAGTACACCAAAATTGAAATGAAATAGATTGAACCAGGGTGAGGCTGGGGACATCTCACCACCATTGAATTACAACTAGAGATGTAAATCAATAGTTATACCCCTTCTCTCCCTCCTCCTTCCTTCCTGTCCCAAACCCATTGCCATTGAGTCAATTCCAACTCATAACGACCCTATAGGACAGCGTAGAACTGCCCCATAGAGTTTCCAAGGAGCACCTGGTGGATTCAAACTGTTGACCTTTTGTTTAGCAGACTTAGCTCTTAACCACTCCACCACCAGGGTTTCCTCCTTCCTGCCCCAGTCCAAAGGAATTTAGCCTGAAGGATGAAATGGATGAGGGAGTGAAAGAACAGATCACAACCTTCTCCGCATTAAGATGTCTAGGCTTTTATTTGGTGAAGGAAAAAACTTTTAAACTGATATGAAACTGAGTTTAAACTGAACAGAATTGATTTTTAAAAAAAGTGAATATGACCAGAAGTTTGTAATAATTGAATGTGAACAAAAAAAAGGAATCTATCCAAGAGATTGATAAAGAAAAAGAAAAGAATCTATAATAGATATCAAATAAAAATAGTGATTAGAAAAAAAAATCAAGATTCTATTTTCGGAAACTTGCTTATTTGTTCAATTTTTATTTATAAAAATGTTTTTGCATTTTAGCCTTTTAGAAGACTTTATATATTTATTTTTACTTTATTTTTAAACAATAGAAGAGTTTTCACCTAGAAAAAAAGATTCTGGTGACACAGTGGCTAAAATGATCTACTGCTAACTGAAAGTTCATTGGTTTGAGGCCACTAGTGGCCCTGCGGGAGAAAGGTGTGGCAATCTGCTTCGGTAGAGATTTACAGCCTCAGAAATCCTTTGGGGACACTATGAGTTTGAAATGGCAGTGGGTTGGGGGGGTTAATCTTGGAAAAATAGTGAAAGGCTATCACAGATTTTAGCTTTTTACTTAAAACTGAAATAAATAATTAAAACTGAAATACTTTTGAGTCTATGTTTTATACATTTATGAATTTTCACTTTGAAGTCAAAGAAAAAAGATTATGTTGTTATTGTATTTTTAAAAATATAAGTACATTTTTGTTCATATAACACAAAACAAATATGTGTTACTATTTTCAGTTTACATATTTAAATACTGGATTATGAGGGCTGGATTATGAAACCATGTACAGTCATACAGCTTAGTGTTCATAGTAGTAAGGATTTACCATTTGATAATCTATATTAACATGATTTTACTATTCACAGTTTGCATTAACATGACTTTGCTAGTTCCTGAAAGTCTTACTCAGGAAATAAAATTATAATAATTTTATCATTTGTTTCGTATTTCTGAGAACTAATTCATCCCAAATTATATGATCGAAATTTGGGTAAATAAACCAAACCAAACCCAGTGCCGTCGAGTCAATTCTGACTCATAGCGACCCTAAAGGACAGGGTACAACTGCCGCATAGAGTTTCCAAGGAGCGCCTGGCGGATTCAAACTGCTGACCTTTGGTTAGCAGCCATAGCACTTAACCACTAACCCACCAGGGTTTCCATTTGGGTAAATAACACTTCTCAAAATAGCACATAGTTCAACATTTGACCTGATTTGTGCAACAATTCTAAACTATTATACCACAAACTTTGCCTAATCTCAATTAAGACCTGCATTGAACGATCTGCTTTAAATGTCCCAAAACCTTGTAAGTACCTCACTTTTGATTACTCTCTTCCAAGATGTTACAAAGACTCTGTAAGTGCATTGGCCTTTTTTTTATTGCAGTGAACATAAACTTGACCTTGCTTGATCATTTTATTTTGATGGCCTTTTCTGGTTGACAAGTAACATCAATTCCGATTCACAGTAGAACTGGCCTATAGGATTTTCTAAGCTGTAGCCTTTATACAGCAAATCGCCAGGTCTTTTCTCTTGAGAAGCAGCTGATGGGTTCAAACTGCCAAACTTTCTTTCAGCAACAGAGCTTAACCATTGTGCCACCAATTGTTTTGACTGCGAGTTAGTATATTGAAACTCCAAACCATTATCAACTTTATGGAATTCATAAATCACACTAGTCAAGAACTTAAAATGTAGTCAACTCAGGCATAAGAAAATATAAATGTTAAGTGGGAAAATCAAATGCACAGCAGTTTGTTATCAATTCTTTCATTTTTGGGAAAGGAGTACGTGTATGTATATGTGTGCTTGCAATGGCAATAAATTCAAGTTTATACAAGAAACAACTGACAACAAATATGCCTAAAATATAGACACTGAAGTCAAGGATGTGAAGGAGAACTACTTTTTATTTTATTCCCATTTCTATAATTTCAAATTTTAAAATTATAGTAATGTATTATCTTTACAGTTAGAAATAACCTGTATGCTTTTGCAGAGATATAGTTAAATTATCTTTGTAATGTGAATCAGAAGACATTGGTTCAAGTTTGGACTTTTCTTTTGTTATAACCATGAAAAATGTTTAACTTCACTGAGCCTGGTTTTCTCATTTTTGAAAGGGAAATAATAATTTTCCAACATCATTATTTTCTATTATTAACTGTTATAAAGTCATATTTAAAACTGCAGAACCAAGTGTGTAGATCACTGCTTTTCTATTTTAATGTAAACAACCAAATAGTATAGTTTTGTAATCCAAATTCAAATATATTCAATTCCTTCATTCATTAACCTATGCATCTGTGTATAAATAGGAAAATGTAGATTATCTGTAAACTAAAAATAAGGTGACTGCAATAATTAATTGGTTTTTCTTAGCAAAATAAATTGAACATTTGGATTAAAAATAGCTATATATTATTATGAAAATGTTAAATGACTATTTTATTACAATAAAACAAACATTGTTTCCTTAAAGTACTGTACTAGTTTTCTATTGTTGCTGTAACAAATTACTGCAAACTTATTGGCTTAAAGTTAAAAAAAAAAATGCATGTATTATCTTATAGTTCCGGATATATAGACCTCCTGAACTATAAGATAATATATGTGCATTTTTATCTTAAGCCAAATAAGTTTTAGTAATTTGTTACAGCAGCAATAGAAGACTAATACAGTACTCAGGAAACAATATATTTGTTCTATTGTAATCAAATAGTCATTTAATGTTTTCACAATAATATATAGCTATTTTTGATCCAAATATTCAATTTATTTCACAAAGATAAACCAATTAATTATTGCTTAAACCAATTAATTATTGCAGTCACCTTAGTTTATAGCAGCTGATCCTTGGAAACCCTATGGGGCAGTTCTACTCTGTCCTATAGGGTAGCTATGAGTCAGAATTGATTCGATGGTAACAGATTTGGTTGGTTTGCTATGGTTCTGGAGGTCAGAAATCCAGCACAGGTCTCATGGGCTGAAATCTCAATGTCAACATGGCTGCATTCCATATAAAGGGTTGTGTTTTCTAACTTCTAGAGGCCACCAACATTCATTGGTTTGTGACCCTATTTGTGTATCTTCAAAATCAGTAATAGCAGGACTACTCCTTCACACATGTCATCACTCTGACCTCCTCTTCTGCCTCCTTCTTCCAGATTTAAGGACGCTTAGGCTTACGTTGGGCCCATCAAAAAATCCAGGATACTCATTCTATCTTAAGGTCAGCCAATTAGTGAACTCTATTCTATCTGCAACTTTAATTTTCCTTTTCCATTTAACAGCATATTTACAGGTTCTGAGGATTAGAACATGGACATCTTTGGGGGGACCATTATTCAGCCTACCAGAAGTATAACCATAGAAACCAAAGAAACTTCAACATATTTATGCTATAATTTTTTTTCATTTCCTGACTCAGATATACAGAAAGCATCTATTCCAGGTCTATACCTTTATACAAGAAACTGTTCAGGCCATTTATTGAAGATAGTTTTCCATCTTTTTTGGATTATTTTTTCAAAAATTGATGAACACTACAGCCTCAGTCACCTACTCTACTATTTATTACTTTAAATGCCTAGACTGTTGTAAATGTCTAACTCAATACTTTCTCTTCTCATCGAATAGTAATTCATCCTACTTGGCTCTCTCCTACTATGTGGATGTGAATATTGGTAATTCTTAGGAAAATCCCACTCCCATAAACTTAAAGACATCACTCAAATCAGCCATTAGGCAGCAAACTGAATTTTTAGAACTTTTAGTTCACATGTCCTCTTGGTTATTGATTTTTTTTTTTTTAACCTTTGTTATTAAACCCACTGGAGGAGTTCAGATCCTGGCTAAAAACCTGCATGTGATTTTTCAGGCTTGACCATAAAAAAGAAAAAAAAAAAAAACCTTGCCGTGGAGTTGATTCTGACTCATAGTGACCCTGTAAGACAGAGTAAATCCATACTGTTTCCAAGGTGGTAAATCTTTCTGAAGCAGGCTGCCACATCTTTCTCCAGGGGGTAAAGGTTAGGTTAGCAGCCAAGCCCTTAGTCACTGATCCACAAGGACTACAAAGACTTTACCTGGCAGACCTCAGGGAAAAAGCTGCCTTCTCCAGTTAGACTGGGTGCGTAGCCAATGTATTGCAGTCTGAAGAGAGTTGCAGTCAAGGACCAATTTCCTGCCCCTGACCAGCAATTTACTTTTGCATATCTGCATTCCCAGCCCAGGCACCTTTATACAGAACCTTCCTTAGGCACCTCTGCTGAAACGTCCTTATTAGGGAAAGGGGAGGAAAACTTGAAGACATTTTTAAATATTCTGACTCAGTACTCAGTTCATTTCCACTCCTAGCCTTTCTCCCTTCACCCTCTTCCTGGCCCTGGGTCTATACAACTTCGGAGGCCTATTTGGAACCTCCTGGTCAGTAACATGGTCTCCAAGTCTGTGATGATTTCCCTGACCCTTGTCTGGGAGCCATTCTTGGAAAAAAATGGAATGGGAGGAGTTGGTGCCTTCTAAAGCCTAAGCTATTGCTTATACTCTCCCAGTAACTGATTAAAAGTCTTGACTTTCATTTTGGCTTCTTGTCTTAATCAGCTACTTGTACACCTGAGGGTTTATTTTAGCTCTCTCCAGCTCAGCTCAGTTCCTTGACACTACTTCCTATATCATTGATTATCTTAGCTGCTTTTTTCTAAGTTTGATTCATTTTTTTTTTTTAAGTTTTGAAAGAAAAGAAACATTTTTTAATAGCATGTAAGAGATATGTAGTTAGACTAATATATGACCCCAGCTCTTTGAATGAAAAACTCAATTTTATAGAGAAGTAGTCTTCGAGGGCTATTTTTATCAGTTAAGACAGAGTCTTTTTCAAATCTTGACTAACCCTGTTTTTACCAGCTCTCTTTCTTCTACAAAAGTATTAAACACCTTTTAGCCTCAGACACCTTCTCTGAGATACAAGAACAGTAATCTATATTTAGGTGTTTGTAAGGATTAAATGATATGATGTCTAGAGAGTGCTAGCATAGTGCCTGGCATTGAGTAAAAGCCCAATAAATGTGTTTTACATTGAATGTTGTGTGTATTTAGGACTATAGAAGAATAGTACTGTATTCTCAGTGACCATTACACTGCAGCAAACAGCATATGCAATTTTCTGAATGAACAATTGCTTTTTATTGCATGATGTAGAATTACGTGATATTCTACATTATAATGATGATTATAACTGTTTATAACATACAGCTTAGAAACACAATAGTGTGCAATGCATCTTAGATCTTAGTTTAGAAAAACACTGTAGGCAATGTTTGAAGCTGACTAAAGCATAAGTTCTAATTAACATGAAGTACTCTGTACTTGGAAAGAATACTAAAGAAGAAAAACAAAGATAATTGAGGATTGAGTATGTTGTGTACTATTCATTAAAGAGCACTGTGTAGAGAAAAAAATTAAAGTTAGCATATTCTTTCTAGTAGTTCACAATTAGAAAAAGGAAGCAAAATAAATACCTGGGAAAAATATCAAAAGTACATGTGATATCAATTAAAATTGAAATGTACAAACTTATTAGCAGTGGTTGTATTTGGGTGGAGAAATATTTCCTTGAAATTTTTTATAAACAACAGTTTTTCTTAGATTACCAAATTAGATTTATAAACAGAATGAAACGATTTTAAATGCCATTGAAAAACTCATTTAGTAACTTGATAATAAGCTTTCTAAATTAATTAGTTAATTACAGGAAATGGAATGAATGGAGCAATTGAAATCACCTAAATTTGGATTTATTTACTCAACAATTACTTACAGTATTCCTAATATAAACCATATACAATTGCAGTATGGAAAAGAAAATAATGATAGAATGCTATGCTGAACTTTAAAGGGTAAGCACATTTAATTTTAGAATAAACAGATCAATGCTGCATTCTCAGAGATGTGAAATCATTTAACAAAGAAAATATTTGTATTTTATCAAACTGAGCATAGAAATATGAGAATAATATTATTAGGTAAAATAAATATAATTGTGATATAGAGTATTAATTCTATTTATAATATCCTTCATCCACTCTATAAGGGAGGCTGGATAATATTTTTTTTAAAAAAATTATGACTTTAAATTGTCCTAGATAGAAAAATAATGAATTTAATTCTTTCAAAAATTGCAATTAATATTCTCCATTTTTTTTCAGATCACAATAGCTTTCTAAAATTTTGATATTCAAAGTTAGAATGAAATATCTTGAGAGGTGCTAAGTTTTCTACGACTCATATTCACTGGGACAATCAGTCAGCAGAAACACCATTAGAGAAAATGATTATATTGCCACTAGAATAAATGACTTTAATGTAGATTGTGATAGTAATGGATTGAATTGAATCCCACAAAAATATGTGTTGTAAAGCTTAACCTCTACACTTTTGAATGTAATCTCATTTAGGAATAGGGATTTCTTTATGTTAATGAGGCCATATCAGTATAGGTTGTGTTTTAAGCCAACCACGTTTGAGATATAAGAAGAGCATATTAGGCACAGAGGCAAGGATAAACAGGTAACGTAGATGCCATACCACATCCGGATCACCATGGAACAGAGGACCTGGAACATGGAACTTGGAACTTCCGTTAAAACCAAGGAATAACCTTCTACCAGAGCTGACAGAGACAGAAAGGTTTTCCATAGACCCCCTGGCCTAAATTCGGACTTCCAGCCTCCTAAATTGTGAGAAAATAAGTTTCTGTTGGTTAAAGCCACTCACCTGTGGAATTTCTGTTATAGAAGCATCATTGTTGTTGTTCTGTGTCTTTGACTCAATTTCAACTCATAGTGACCCTACGGGATAGAGACATTATATACCTAAATTGATCTTTATTAAATCTTAATTAAGACTTGTTTTATATTTTCTCAATTATAATTGTTTGCCAAACTGTTTTCTATTTTTTTGGTGTATTTTTCCTTCCTTCTATAATACTGGGTTTTCTGCTTCTAGTTTCAAATGATTTTTCCTTGTACAAAGTGTTGAGTCAAATTTTCATAACCCAGCTAATGAGTACATTTTAAAATTTTAAGAATGTAATTCTTATGATAAGAGTTTCTTCATGATATATCATAAAAGATAAATTTTGACAGTAGTGGAAGCTTTTACATCCCCCTTGTTGAAATGAAAAAGGTATGACATACAGTTGTTTCTTCCAACTCTGTCGCTGAATATTTTCACAATTTTATTATAATCCATAAAATAAAACCTGTAGGGAAATCCATGTACTGCACTGAATTATAAAATACAACACCATTTAACTTTTGTAGAGTTGCTTTATTTAGAAGTAATCTCTTTTATATTTCTCATGTTTTAAATGATATATATAACAGATTTAAGTATGTGGGGACATGTAAAACTTTTTTCAAAAATATAAGACAAATTTTACATCAAAATAATATCTACCATTAGTGTAAAGGCTGCAATATTAATAACATAAATATGGCTTTTTTAATGGGGGTCCCTGGTGCTGCAAAAGGTTAAAGTGCTCACCTACTAAGCAAAGTAAGAGGTTTGAGTCCACTCAGAGGCACCTCGAAAGAAAACTTTGGTGATCTACTGCCAAAAAATCAACCACTGAAAACCTTATGGAGCACAATTCTACTCTGACACACACGGAGTTAGACAGCAACTGTTTTTCTCTTTTTTTGCTTTTGGTTTAATATAATAAACAATAAACTAAAAGGAATTTTGTTAATTGTAATTATAGATGCTCATGCATTTCAATAACATGTACTTGAAAAATTAGCTCCATTGTTAAAAACAAAAACATTGTGGTTTGGAAAAATTTTAATAGAAAAAATTGTTTCCTAACTATTATTCACACACACTTTTTGAAATATTAGACCTTAGAACATTTAAAATATTACATGTATGACTGAGTAAAAGTATAAATTGACATTATTGGGCATGAGTCCTAAACACAGCAAATTGTCTATGCTTTTCTTTTCTGGTCAATTTTATTTTATTTTTTTCAGTAAAACTCAAAGCTAAATTATCAGTTTATGGGCAATTTAGCCACATTATCCCCTGTATTTTCCCATCATCCTAACTTCAGATGTGTTTATGATTACATTAAATGTTGTGCTTTATATAATTTCAATTCCTATGGAAGTTTAAAAGTGGGGTTAGACTTGAAAAAAAATTGCTGACTACAATACTTTCCCTAATGCTGACAGGAAAGATAAAAATGAAATTGAAATTTTTAAATGTTTAGACTTGTTTTAAGCATAGAAATCCAATGGAATGGAATAAAGAGAAAATAATAAGATATTTAAAATGTTTTCAAGCAGCTAGATTTGCTTGAAAACATTTTAAATATCCTAATATATTTGAGATTTGACTAGAAATATAATTTATATTAATTCAGATCCCAACTCTAATCAATTTTATAGCATATTACCTGCCTTAATTTATACTAATGATGCTTTTAGAGTCAGATAATCTGTTTAACTTGTAGAAATTTAATCATATTAGATGATGTATTCACGTTTATTATTCTACTAGTGGTTCTAACAATGCAGATTCAGTGGTGCTTACAAATTGAGACAACAGGAAAATTGCTTGAAAAAACACCATGGTATTCTGTTCCCTTCTCATTTTTTTTTTTTTTTCCTTCTTTCCTTTCTTTTAATGCCCTACAGTAAAAACCTTCCAGACCTGTTGGAAATGCACAGTTGTCACTCTGGTTTTCTTATTAAATGTTTAGCAATGCCAGACAGTTTAGAAATGTTTAGTAAATATAGATTATTTCAAAATTCTATAGACATACAAGCAACGCCTTAGTCTATTCACTTATATATCTATTATTTCTACTAATATATATTTTTAACATTTGAAAATAAAGCAAAATTTAGGTTGGTAAGTTATATCACTAAACTTCTAAGTTTACCGAGCGGATAAATCCCGAATAAAGACAGAATAGTAAGAATGTTAACGAACCTATTTAATGCATAATAAATGATAAAGACTATTTTGTTTTAATGTTTTGCTTTCTTGACCAGTGTCTAATAGTAATTTTCGTATATTGAACTTACCTGTTTGATAAATTATTTCTTATCCATAATGAAGTAAAACACAAATTCAAAGTAGTAAGTAAGAAGCCGGAAACCCTGGTGGTGTAGTGGTTAAGTGCTATGGCTCTTAACCAAGAGGTCAGCAGTTCGAATCCACCAGGCGCTCCTTGAAAACTCTACGGGGCACTTCTACATCGTCCTATAGGGTCGCTATGAGTTGGAATCGACTCGATGACACTGGGTTTAAGTAAGAAGTCAAAGCCTATTTGATAAAATTATGGAATTTAGTCAGATGGAATATTTTGGTTACTTAATCACATTTAATCTCGCCCTACCACCACCACCACCCTAACACACACACACAGATTTCATGAGATTTATGACCTTATTTTCAAGATTAGAAACAAGGTGTCTTGGTTGTCTAATGCCACTATAACAGAAATACCACAAGTATATGGCTTTAACCAAAAGAAATCTATTCTCTCACAGTCTAGGAGTCTAGAAGTCTGAATTCACGTCGTCAGCTCCAGAGGAAGGCTTTTTTTCTTTGTTGGTATTTGTCATCAATCTTCCCCTGCCCTAGGAGCTTCTCGGTGCAGGAACCCAGGGTCCAAAGGACGTGATATTTTCCTGGCTCTTGTTTCTTGGTGATATGAGGTTCCCAGGTCTCTCTGCTAGCTTTTATCTTTTACATCTCAAAAGATATAACCTATTCTTGTAGATGGAGTTCTGCCTCATTAACATAACTGCCAGGAATCCTGACTTATTCACATCATAGCATTAGGGTTTACAGTACATGGAAAAATAACATCAGATAACAAAATTCCAGAGAATCACACAGTACTGGGAATCATGGCCTAGCCACATTGATACGAATTTTGGGGGGACACAATTCAATCCACAACAAGAGGTACTTAGAAGACAACACATCTACGAAAACAAAAAGTGATAACTCTTTAGCTTAAGAGCGCAGAGAAGCCTGAGAAGGCTTTGGAGCAGGTGAATGGCATGTCAGTTCAGATTTTGAAATGTCCTTCTAACTGCCATAGGAGCACCGATGGAAATGGAGTAAGATGGAATAAGGGAGCCCAGATAGCTGACAATTATAGTTACCCAGGCAAAAATCAGGATGAACTTCACTAGGGTGTTGGCACTAGGGTTAACAGGAAAAGGCCATTTAATACCAAAAGTAGTGGAGTTAATAGGACTTATTGATTGATTGCACTTGGACATATGAAGGAAAAGAACACACAAGTGAAACCGGTTCCCAGATACCTGGCTTAGGAACTGAGAATTATCTATGTTCATTTTCTAAAATAAAAAATTTAGAAGGTGAAACTATCCTGGAAATATTTGGATTATCAGTATCAGTTCACAAAAATTTGTTAAGTACCTGCTGCAAACAATGCTGGAACCATAGAGGGAGAAGAAAATAATTTTTTTTTTTTTAAGAGGGGTGATAAAATGAATATTCAAATTGCTATCTGTAGAAAGTAAATAGTGGTGAATGTCATTTAAGAAGAGTAGCTAAATCCCAATAAAAGTCTGGAAGAAAAACTGTTACTTTAGGGAAAGAGTTGCCAATTTTTTTTTGTAATGTTAAGTCTTCCTATCCATAAGCAAGGTATGTTTTTCCACTTATGTAGGTCTCTTTTGGTTTCTTGTAGAACTGATTTGTAGCTTTCTTTGTATAAGTCTTTTACATCACTGGTAAGATTTTTTCCTAAGTATTTTATCTTCTGGGGGTTACTTTAAATGGTATTGATTTGGTGATTTTCTCTTCGATGTTCTTTTAGTTGGTGTAGAGGAGCCCAACCGATTTTTGTATGTTTATCTTGTATCCTGATGTTCTGCTGAACTCTTCTATTAGTTTCAGTAGTTTTCTTGAGGATTCCTCAGGGTTTTCTGTGTGTAACATCATGTCATATGCAAATAGATATACTTCTACTTCTTCCTTGCCAATCTGGATGCCTTTATTTCTTTATCTTGTCTAATTGCTCTGGCTAGAATCTCCAAACGCAATGTTGAATAAGAGCAGTGATAAAGGGGATCCTTGTCTGGTTCCCAATCTCAAGTGGAATGCTTTCAGACTCTCTCCATGTAGGATGATTTTGGCTATTGGCTTTGTATAAAAGCCCTTTATTATGTTGAGGAATTTTCCTTCTATTACTGTTTTGCTGAGAGTTTTTATCATGAATGGGTGTTGAACTTTGTCAAATGCCTTTTCTGCATCAATTAATAAGATCATGTAATTTTTGTCTTTTGCTGGATTACATTAATTGTTTTTGTAATATTGAACCATCTCTGTATAAAAAAAAAAAAAAACTGTATACCTGGTATAAATCCAACGTGGTCGTGGAGAATTATTTTTTGATATGTTGTTGAATTCTATTGCCTAGAATTTTGCTGAGGATTTTTGTATCTATGTTCAAGAGGGATATAGGTCTGTAATTTTCTTTTTTTGTGGTATCTTTACCTGGTTTCCGACTCATAGAACTTTTCTTTTTTTTTTACCTGGTTTTGGTATCAGGGATATGCTGGCTTCATAGAATGATTTTGGGAGAATTCCATCCTTTTCTATGCTCTGAAATACCTTTAGTAATAGTGGTGTTAACTCTTCTCTGAAAGCTTGGTAGAAATCTGCAGTGAAGCCATCTGGACCAGGGAGTTTTTTGATTACCTTTTTAATTTCTTCTTTTGTTATGGGTCTATTTAGTTGTTCTACCTCTGTTTGTGTTAGTTTAGGTAGGTAGTGTGTTTCTAGGAACTCATACATTTCTTCTAGGTTTTCGAATTTGTTAGAGTACAATTTTTCATAGTAATCTGACGTGATTCTTTTACTTTCAGTTGGGTCTGTTGTAGTATTGCCCATCTCATTTCTTATTCAGGTTATTTGCTTCCTCTCCTGTTTTTCTTTTGTCAGTTTGGCCAATGGTTTATCAATTTTGTTGATTTTTTCAAAGAACCAGCTTTTGGTCTTGTTATTTCTTTCAACTGTTTTTCAGTTTTGTATTTCATTTAGTTCAGCTCTAATTTGTATTATTTCTGTTCTTCAGGTGCCTGAGGGTTTCTTTTGTTGCTCTCTTTCTATTTGTTCAAGTTGTACGGACAATTTCACTATAGCCTTTAAAACGAGGAAACTAACCCAGAGTACCCATGAAAACTGCCAGCATCACAGCAATAAGAAAAGGCAGACTAGGTTTGGAGGTCCTCTGAAAACTTCTTACCTAAGGCATTGTCACTATTTGATTTGTCTAGTAGCTCCCTGGAAAATCCTCAACACAGTGTATTGTCATAGTTAATATTACTCAGAGCTCTGTATGTGGAAAAATCTCTAACAACAGCACATTCATTAAAAAAAAATAAAAATGCTGCAATTTTTTTTTAACATATTTGTCTAAAACTGAGATAATAGTTGGGGCAAACATGATCATGGCTAAAAACTTAAAAGGAAGATATGGGGAATGAGATGTCTATATGGGGCTTTGAATATTCTTCACATATTCCTTGGGATCTAGAATGCTGCATGAATATGCAGGATTATGGAAATTCCCATGAAAGACCTGGGAGCCTAATGGATCACCTCTGACTGCATTCAAGGCATTGTGCAAGAAGGAAGTGAAGGCTAATAGACACTAGTAAAGCGTCTGAGCAATTAGGGTATGCCCAATACATAAACAGAGTCTCTCAGAAAGAGTAAGATACTTACCAGTTTAAGGCACTTAAGGAATTTTCTTACCAGGCATTAGCTTACCACTAATTTAAATAAGCAGAAAATTCAGTGGCTTCTTTAAATGATGGTATTAGAAAATAAGATATAATTCAAATCAATATCCACCAACAATAGGTATGAAATGTGTAGCTAATTGCCTCCACCTAGGGTTTCACCTTAAAAAATCTAGGCAAGAAACACAGACCAAACCAAAGGCATGCAGAAAGAATAAAACAGTAAAGATTAAAGCATAAATTAATGAAATAGAAAATAGAAAGCCAATAGAGAATATCAATCATACCAAAATCAACTCTTTGTAAAGATAAACAAAATAGACAAATTCTTTGCTAGACTAACCAATAATAAAAGAGAGGATGCAGATCATAAAAGATAGTAATATGAAAAGGGATATCATTAGTGACCCCTAAAAATTCAAAGAATTATAAAGGAATGCTGTGAATAACTTTATGACAACAAATTCACAATTTACACAGCTGACTCAAAAAGAAATAGGTAATATGAAAAAAAAATAATTAAAAACATATAAAAATAATTAGTAATTAAAGCTATTGCCATAAAAAAAAGTCCAGGCCCAGATAGCTTCATGAAGATTATCACATATTTAAAGAGGAATTAGCATTAATATGCCAAAAACCCTTCCAGAAAAGAGAAAAGGAAAGCATACTTCTGAACTCATTTTATGAGGCCTTTATCGTCCTGATGTCAAAATCAGACAAAGACGTTCCAAGAAAAGAACTATAGATCAATATTCCTCATGAATGTAGACACAAAAATTCTCAACAAAACATTAGTAGATGAAATTAAACTTGAACAGCACAGAAGAAAAAGACACAGAGTATTTGATTGGATTTTAAAAAAAAAAAAGTAGAACATTATACACAAAAACACAGAAAGTTTACAAGTCATAGGTGGATAATAATATTAAAAAACTTGCTGCAAAATGGTAAAAATATTGCAATTCAGTAGCGTTTAGTATATCCACAGTGTTGTACAACCATCACCTTTATCTAATTCCAAAACATTTCATCATGCCCAATGGAGATCCCACACCCATTAAGCCATCAGTCCCCATTTCTCCCTCCCCACAGACCCTGGCAACCACTAAACTGCTTTCTGTTCCTATTTAAAAAAAAAAAAAAAAAAACTAATCTGCTTTCTGTTCCTATGGATTTGCTTATTCTGGATCTTTCATATAAATGGAATAACAATATGAGAAAAAAATGGTAAAAATATATTAATAGCAAAATATACACTCATGGAATAATGTTATCAGAGATGGGGGTACATTGATTATTCAAAAGGAATATATACAAATCGTATATTTGTATGAACCTAATAGGACATCTTCAAAAAAACATAAGGCATAAGCTTAACAACATGAGAGGAAATATATACAAGTCCTCAACCCAAGATGGAGGTTTTTAACACAGTATTTTTCAAGAAATGATAGAACAAGCAGAAAAAATGATCAATAAAAATTTTTTAAATTGAAATAATAGTAACAATTTAACATAAGCCATGTTTTAAATACTATACCAAGAGTATTTTTCTTGAATGAATATGGTCCACGTACCAAAATGCACCATATATTGGTTCATAAAAAATAAATAAACAGGTTGCCTTCGAGTTCATTTCAACTCATAGCAACTCTATAGGACAGAGAACAACTGCCCCATAGGGTTTCCAAGAAGCAGCTGGTGAATTCGAACTACTGTCCTTCTGGTTAGCAATGTAGTTCTTAACCGCTGTGCCACCAGGCCTTGGCTCATAAAGTAAGACTCAAATATATTAAAAACTTAAAATAAAAAAAGCATATTTCTATACCAGAGTCTCCTTCTTCCTCTGTTGCTCCAGGCAAATAGAGAGCAAATGTGCTGACTTGGATGACCCCTTGGAGCTTTTAAGACCCCAGGCAATATATAACAAACTAGGAGGTAGAACAGAAACACTAAACACAATATTAGGCCAACTAACTGGCATATCCCATGAAGCCATGACCATAAATCTCCAAACCAAGGAACCAAATCTCATGAAGTTTTTGGTTGTACATAAGCAGACTCAGCTGCTTCTTCTTCTTTTTTTTTTTTTTGTCATTGTTGTAAATATATCTATAACAGAAATTTTTCCAATTCATCTATTTATAGGACTACGACTTATTGACAGCAATTACAACAATCAGCTGTGCAACTCTCCCTTATTCAATGTGGTTTTTCTACCATTGATAACCACACACGCCACCTCCCTCCTGCCCTTAGTAACCACTAATGAACTTTGTTTTCCACACATTTGCTTTTTCTTATATTTTTATACAAGAAAGGTCATACAATATTTGTCCTTTAGTAATTGGCCTATTTTATTCAGCATAATGTCCTCAAGCTCCATCAATATAGTAGCCGTGCTGGTGCAGTGGTTAAGAGCTACAACTACTAACCAAAAGGTCAGTAGTTTGAATCCACCAGCCACTCCTTGGAAACTCTAGGCGACAGTTCTACTTTTTCCTATAAGATCACTATGAGTTGGAATTGACTCAATAGCAATAGTTTTTTTTTCTTTCTTTTTTTTTTTAACTGGCTGAGTAATATTTCATTGTATATACACACTACATTTTGTTTATCCATTCATTGTCTGATATAGTGCTGGAAGATGAGCCACTCAGGTTGGTAGGCACTCAGACAATTGGGGAAGAGCTGCCTCTTTCAAATTAGAGTTAACCTTAATGACATGGATGGATTCAAGCTTTCAGGACTTTAATTTGCTCCTGTGGCACGACTCAAAATGAGAAGAAACAGCTGCAAACACCCATTAATAATAGGGATGTGAAATGTACAAGGTCTGAATTTAAGAAAATTGAAAATCATCAAAAATTAAATGGATCACATAAACATCGATATCCTAGGCATTAGTGAGCTGAAATGGACTAGTACAGGCCAATTTGAATTGGACAAATGTATGATCTACTATGCTGGAAGTGACAAATAGAAGAGGAATAGGGTTGCATTCATCATCAAAAACAATATTTCAAGCTCTATCCTGAAGTACAATGCAGTCAGTGATAGGATAATATCCATACACCTATAAGGAAGACCAGTTAATATGACTATTATTCAAACTTACACACCAACCACTAAAGACAAAGACGAAGAAACTGAAGATTTTTACCTGCTTTTGCAGTCTGAAATTGAACATGCAATCAGGATGCATTGACAACTACCAGTGATTAGAATGAGAAAGTTGGAAAGAAAGAAGAATGATCAGTAGATGGAAATATGGCCTTGGTTTTAGAAATTATTCTGGAGATCACATGATAGAATTTTGCAAGAACAATGACTTCTTCATTGCAAATATCTTTATTAAACAATATAAAAGTCGACTATACACATAGACCTCACCTGATGTAATACACAGGAATCAAATTGACTGTATCTAGGGAAAGAGATGATGGGAAAGCTCAATAAATATCATCAATCCGATGGGGCCAACTGCAAAAGGGACCATCAATTGCTCTTATGCAAGTTCAAGTTGAAGCTGAAGAAAATTAGAGCAAGTCCATGAGAGCCAAAGTATGACCTTGAGTATATCCCACCTGAATTTAGAGACCATCTCAAGAATAAGTTAGAGGTATTGAACACTAACTATTGAAGACCAGACGAGTTGTGGAATGACACCAAGGACATTATATATGAAGAAAGCAAGAGGTCATTAAAAAGACAAGAAAATGAGAAAAGACCAAAATGGATATCAGAAAAGACTGAAACTTGCTCTTGAACACGGAGTAGCTAAAGTGAATGGAAGAAATGATAAAGTAAAAGAGGCGAACAAAAGATTTCAAAGGGCTGCTCCAGAAGACAAAGTAAAGTATTACAATGATCTGTGCAAAGGCCTGGAGTTAGAAAACCAACAACGAAGAACATGCTCAGTATTTCTCCAGTAGACAGAACTGAAGAAAAAATTCCAGGCTCAACCTGCAATATTGAAGGATTCTATGGGCAAAATATTGAATGACACAGGAAGCGTCAAAAGGTGAAAGGAACACAGTCACTGTACCAAAAAGACATTCAGTCATTTTAGGAGTTAGCTTATGATCAAGAACTGACAGTACTGAAGGAAGAAGTACAGGTGGCACTGAAGACAGTATTGAAACAAACAAGGCTCCAGGAATTGAAGGAATAACAACTGAGATGTTTCAACAAACAGATGCATCCCAACAAAAAAAACCATGACCCTGACAGCTTGACTGGAGAATTGTGCCAAAATTCCAGAGAAGAGTTAACACTACTACTACTAAAGGTATTTCAGAGCATAGAAAAGGATGGAATACTGCCAAGCTCCTTTTATGAAGCCAGCATAACCCTGATAACAAAGCCAGGTAAAGACACCACACACACACACAAAAATTACAGACCAATATCCCTCATGAATATTGACACAAAAATTCTCAACAAAATTCTAGCCAATAGAATTCAAGAATATATCAAAAAAAAAAAATTTCATCATGACCAAGTGGGATTCATACCAGATATGCAGGGATGGTTCAACATTAGAAAAACAATCAATGTAATCCATCACATAAATAAAACAAAAGATAAGAACTACCTGATCTTATCAATTGATGCAGAAAAGGCATTTGACAAAGTCCAACACACTTTCATGATACAAACTCTCGGCAAAATAATAATAGAAGAAAAATTCCTCAACACAATAAAGGACATTTATATAAAGCCAGAGCAAACATCATCCTACACGGAGAGAGTGAAAGCAGTCCCCTTGAGAACAGGAACCAGACAAGGATGCCGTTTATCACCACTCTTATTCAACATTGTGCTGGAAGTTCTAGCCAGAGCAATAAGGCACGAAAAAGAAGTAATGGGCATCCCAATTGGTAAAGAAGAAGTAAAAGTATCCCTATTTGTAGGTGATATGATCTTATACACACAAAACCCCAAAGAATGCACAAGAAAATTATTGGAACTAATAGAAAACTTCAACAAAGTGTCAGAATACAAGATAAACATAAAAAATTAGTTGGATTCCTCTATACCAAAAAAAGAACTTCGAAAAGGAAGTCACTGAATCAATACCATTTACAATAGCCCGCGAGAAGATAAAATACTTCGAAAATACCTAATCAGAGACATAAAAGGCCTATACAAAGAAAACTGCAAAAACCCAAAAGAGACCTACATAAATGGAAAAATATAACATGCTCATGGATAGGAAGACCTAACATTGTGAAAATGTTGATTCTAACCAAAGCAATCTACAGATACAATGCAATCCCGACCCAAATTCCAAAGACATTTTTTAATGAGGTGGGGAAACAAATCACCAACTTCATATGGAAAGGGAAGAGGCCCTGGATAAGTAAAGCATTACTGAAGAAAGCAAAGTGGAAGGCCTCACACTACCTTATTTTAGAACCTATTGTATGACCAAGAGAGTCAAAATAGCCTGGTACTAGTACAACAACAGGTACATAGACCTATGGTACAGAATTGAGGACCCAGGCTTAAATTCATCCATATATGAGCAGCTGATATTTGACAAAGGCCCAAAGTCTACTACATGGGGGAAAAGACAGCCTCTTTAACAAGTAGTGCTGGCTTAACTGGGTAACTGACTGCAAAAAAAAAAAAAAAAGAGAGAGAAGGAAGGGAAGGGAAGGGAAGGGAAGGGAAGGGAAGGGAAGGGAAGGGAAGGGAAGGGAAGGGAAGGGAAGGGAAGGGAAGGGAAGGGAAGGGAAGGGAAGGGAAGGGAAGGGAAGGGAAGGGAAGGGAAGGGAAGGGAAGGGAAGGGAAGGGAAGGGAAGGGAAGGGAAGGGAAGGGAAGGGAAGGGAAGGGAAGGGAAGGGAAGGGAAGGGAAGGGAAGGAAGGAAGAAAGAAAGAGAGAGAGAAAGAAAGAAAGAAGGAAAGAAAGAAAAGAGAGAGAGAAAGAGAGAAAGAAAGAAAGAGAGAAAGAAAGAAAGAAAGAAAAAGAAAGAAAGAAACAGGACCCATACATCACACCACATACAAAAACTAACTCAAAATGGATCAAAGGCCTGAATATAAAATCTTAAACAATAAGGATCACAGACGAAAAAATAAGAACAATGCTAGGAAACCTAATATATGGCGTAAACAGAATACAAACCATAACCGATGATGCACAAACACCAGAAAAAAAACTAGATATCTAGGAGCTCCTAAAAATCAAAACCTTATGTTCATGAAAGGACTTCACCAAAAGAGTAAAAAATGAACCTCCAGACTGGAAAAAATTTTTGAATGCGACATATCCAATAAGGGTCCAATCTATAAATTCTACAAGATACTGCAAAACAACAACAAAAAAGATAAATAACCCAATAAAAAAGATGGGCAAAGTATATAAAGAGACACTTCACCAAGGGAGACATTCAGGCAGGTAACAGATACATGAGGAAATGCTCATGATTATTAACCATTAGAGAAATGCAAATCAAAACTACAATGAGACACCGTCTCACCCCAACAAGGCTGGCATTAATTCAAAAAAAAAAAAAACAAAATAATAAATGTTGGAGAGGTTGTGGAGAGACTGGAATACTTACTTATGCACTGCCGGTGGTAATGTAAAATAGTACAACCGCTGTGGAAATCGATTTGGCTCTTTCTTATAAAGCTAGAAATAGAAGTTCCATATGATATAGCAATCTCACTCCCTGAAATATATCCTAGAGAAATAAGAGTCATCACACAAATAGATACATGCACAACCATGTTCATTGCAGCACTGTTCACAATAGCAAAGAGATGGAAACAACCGAGGTGCCTATCAACAGACAAATGGATAAACAAATTATGGTACACACACAATGGAATACTCTGCAATAATAGAGAACGATGATGAATCTGTGAACCATCTCACAACATGGATGAATCTGGAGGGCTTTATGCCGAGTGAAATTAGTCACAACAGGAAAAGCATTGTATGAGACCACTATTACAAGAACTCAAGAAAAAGTTTAAACACAGAAGAAAACATTCTTTGATGGTTACAAGGGTGGAGCAGAGGGAGAGGGGAATTCACTAACTAGAAAGCAGACAAAAATCATCTTGGGTAAAGCGAAGGACAACACACAATACAGGGAAAATCAGAACAACTGGACAAAAGTGAAAGCTAAGAAGTTTCCTGAACACAACCAAACACTTTGAGGAACAGACTAGGGCTTTGCGGAGGGGCATCTAGGTCAATAGGCATAACAAAGTTTGTTTAGAAAATGTTCTGCATCCCACTTTGGTGAGTGGTGTCTGGGGCCTTAAAAGATTGTGAGCAGCCATCTAAGATGCATCAATTTGTCCCAACCCACTTGGAGGAAAGGAGAATTAAGAATGCCAAAGACGCAAGGAAAATATTAGCCAAAGAGACAAAAGGGCCACATAAGTCAGAGACTCCATCATCCTGAGAGTAGAGGAACTAGATGTTGCCCAGCTACCATCAATGATTGCTCTGACAGGGAACACAACAGAGAGTTCCTGAAGGAGCAGGAGAAAAGTATGGAGCAGAACTCAAATTCACATATAAAGACCAGACTTAATGGTCTGATTGAGACTGAAGTAACGCCGAAAGGCATGACCCCCAGACTCTGGAAACTCAGAACTAAAATCATTCTTGAAGCCTGCTTTTCAGGCAAAGATTAGACTGAACTATGTTGTTGTTGTCGTTAGGTGCCGTCGAGTCGGTTCCGACTCATAGTGACCCATGCACAATGGAACGAAACACTGCCCTGTCCTAAGCCATCCTCACAATCGTTGCTATAGTTGTGCTCATTGTTTCAGCCACTGTGTCAATCCACCTCGCTGAGGGTCTTCCTCTTTTCCACTGACCCTGTACCAGCCAAGCATGGTGTCCTTCTCCAGGACTGATCCCTCCTGACGACATGTCCAAAGTATGTAAGACACAGTCTTGCCATCCTTCTTTGCTTCTAAGGAGCATTCTGGTTGTACTTCTAAAACAGATTTGTTCATTCTTTTGGCAGTCCTTGGTATATTCAATGTTCTTCACCAACGCCACAATTCAAAGGTGTCAACTCTTCGTCGGTCTTCCTTATTCACTGCCCAGCTTTCACATGCATATGATCAGATTGAAAATACCATGGCTTGGGTCAGGTGCACCTTAGTCTTCAAGGTGACATCTTTGCTCTTCAACACTTTGAAGAGGTCCTTTGCAGCAGATTTACCCAATGCAATGAGTCTTCATTTCTTGACTGCTGCTTCCATGGCTGTTGATTGTGGATCCAACTAAAACGAAATTCTTGACAACTTCAATCTTTTCTCCATTTATCATGATATTGCTCATCGGTTCAGCTGTGAGGATTTTTGTTTTCTTTATGTTGAGGTGCAAGCCATACTGAACGCTATGGTCTTTGATCTTCATAAGTAAGTGCTTCAAGTCCTCTTCACTTTCAGCAAGCAAGGTTGTGTCATCTGCATAAAGCAGGTTGTTAAGGAATCTTCCTCCAATCCTGAAGAACTATAAAATGTAAAATAATACTCATGAAGCGTGCTTCTTAGTTCAAGTAAATACAGGAGACCAAATGGGTGTCTCCTGTCTGAAGGCAGGATAAGAAGGTAGAAAGGGACAGGAACTGATTGAATGGACACAAGAAACCCTGGGTGGAAAGCGGGAGTATGCTGCCACATTGTGGGGATTGCATCTAATGTCACATAGCAATATGTGCATGAATTTTTGTACGAGAAATTGACTTGAACTATAAACTTTCCCCAAAAGCCAAAAAAAAAAAAAAAAAAAAAGAATGCAGCACTAGAAGTGCTGATTCATTTATGTCAAGAAATTTGGAAGACAGCTACCTGGCCAACTGGCTGAGAGAGGTCCATATTTATGTCTATTCCAAAGAAAAGTGACCCAGCAAAATGTGGAAATTATAAAAAAAAAAATCAGTAATATCACAAGCAAGTGATTGTATTGACTTTGACCCAAACGGTCCTGTGGATGTCTCAGTGGTCTCTCACATGTGGCAAGAGAAAGCCAGACTCACAGGAAGCCCAGAAAACAAACCAAATTTATTATTCACTGGTCTCAGAGAAAAATTCTCAGCACTCCTGATGTAGGATCTCAGGAAAGGGACACAAAACTGCAGTGCATTCAAGCAAGCAGTGGAAAATGAAAGAAGATATATAATATAAAAACCAAACTAAACCTATTGCTATCAAGTCGATTCTAACTCGTAGAGACCCTGTAGGACAGGGTAGAACTGCCCCACCATGCTTTTTTTTTTTTTCCAAGGAGCAGCTGGTAGATTCGATATGCCAACCTTTTCGTTAGTAGCCATGCCTCTTAAGCACTGCACAACCAGGGCTCAGACACACGATATATACAGATGTAAAAACTTAAAATTGTGAGGCTTCTAAAAGTGCCCATACTATACATTGATTGTTTAGGGGTGATGATCACTATAAACCTTTCAACTTCTTAACTTGCGTGTCACAAGGATCTGTATCGGTATCTTAAAGAGGTGCACATGTATCATCTAAAGGTCATGGAACGTGAATTAATCAGGTGCAGGAAATAGGTGAAATTGTCAAGTGTCACCATTAATAAGAAGCTACATATATTCTCAGTAAAGGAGTGGGAGAGAAATGCGTATTTAGTAAATAGAATGTTATACTTTGATAGAGATTGTTCTGTGGTCATCAAACTCAATTTACCTTTTATCCTGAAGACAATTATAATATGTATCCTGTGTCCTTTTGGAGTCAGCTCGAGCTATGCACTCAGTTTTGGCCAATGAAATTTGGAGAAAAATGATATACTCTGCTTCTACTACTGCCCCATAAGTATTCTCTAGAGAATATTTCATATTTTCTCCCCCAACCTTGCATACCTGTTAAAGACAATACATGACAAATTCCAATGCCCTTGGTGATAGCGTTTTGTCATTGACTAGTTGTCTGAACATACATGTCCTTCTATGGACACAGATGCATACTCCTAGTTGCACATTGGACTGCAATATGACAAAAATAAAGCTTTGTGTTAATAAGCCATTAAGATTTAGGGATTTTTTTTTATGGAGGCAACAAGTATTACTTTCCTGACTATTAAAGCCCGTGACTGTATATTTTTACTATTGAAATATCTATTAATAAGAAAAAAATTCAATTTTTATCTATGTTTTACTTGCTTATGAAAAGATTGAGTCTCTTTTTAATATATAGCAACATCTACAATAATAATGTACAGTTATTTGAAATATTCAATTCCTGGATGTTTTACATCAATTTTCTTATATATCTATAAATGTTTGCATCTGTTTTTTATACAATTGTGGTTATATGCATAAAGGTTAAAGTACATGCGATGGTTAAGATTGTGTGTCCACTTGGCTGGGCGATGATTCTCAGCGGCTTGGGAATCTTATTACATTGTGATCACCCCCATGGTGGGATCTTCTGTGTGTCGCCGGTCAGCCGAAAGGGAGTTTCCTTGGGTGTGTGGCCTGTATCTAATACAAGTGGACATTCTGGCAAGGCTCAAGAGGTGATTGTTCGTTCCATTCTCACATTTTTGCAATGCCATTTAGTTGAATTACTTTTACAACAATGATCTATAAGGTAAAACACAGGGGACAATGAACTTTTTCAACAATAGTTAAAACACATTACAGGAGCAAAAGGCATTGAGTCAAGACTGATAATTTGTGGAGAATTTAATAAATACTACTTTCCAATGAGTCAGAGACAAGATCACCTGTTATTACAGTGTTCATTCTTAGATCCAGGAAATAGAGGAAACTATGAAAGAAGCAACCATTTCCACAGAAATATAAGTAAGGTTTAAAAAAAACAAAACAGAAAGAAGACAATATCAATCAACATGACTTGGATTTTAAAGCAAATAGGCCCCTGAAAGGTACTCAAAGACATTATTCCCCTGAATTTACATACAATGAAAATTATTGAAATAACTTCATAGAAAGCCAAAGAGGTTGTAGAAAAATCTGGAAACAGAGGAGAAATTTGTTTCACTTTTCATGGTATGGTTAAGGGAACATTAAGTCGCTTAGAGTAAATGCATATTAGACACAGCTCCTGAAACACAGCGGCAATTGCTGAGAAATCTCCTTGTAGATGGATTTTAGGGCAATAACACGTTAACCAAATCACTTCAGAGGTGATAGAAACTCCAGGAGGATTGATTAGCTGGGCAAAATCTGTGTAAAGACAAAGATGATGCAGAGTGGGTGAATTTCATGCAGACAAGCCCTATTAGTGACTGTGAATGTTATTTCAGAATACGACACTCTTAGATCTGGCAGGAACAGACACATGGAGGTGGAAGACAGAGAACAGAGTAGTGCACATGGATGAGATGATCCTCCAACACTTCTGTAGGACAATCTATAAGTTCCTGTGAAGAATTACATTGGTAAAAGATAAGGGAGCTGGACTCTAAATTTGGAAGCCTATTTACTTTATTTTTATGCAAATAAAGTGCATCTTCTACATTTGTTTGCCAACTGTGCCCTACTCCCATGACACATTTTTGTAAGTGTGGTTATGCCAACATTTTTTACATGTAGCTGTAAAAAATTAGCATAGTGTGCTTACAAAAATATCTCCAGGGCGAGGGCACTATTGGCAAACAAACATATAAGGTGTGCATTATATGTGTAAAATACGACACTCAAAATTAGATGGTTAAAAATAGAATAATTTAGACAAGATTGATTTTCCACTGTAAGTAGAAATGTAAGCTTGTTAGCTAATAATATGCATGTATGAAGGAAAACATTTTTTTCTATTTTTAGGTTTTTTTTTTTTTTTTTTTACTGTATTTTAGATGAAGGTTTACAGAGCAAACTAGTTTCTCATTATACAGTTAGTACACATATTGTTTTATGACATTTGTTAACAGCTCCATGACAGGTCAACGCTCTCCCTTCTCAACTTTAAGTTCCCTATTACCAGCTTTCCTGTTCCCTCTTGCCTTCTAGTCCTTGCCTCTGGGCTGGTGTGTCCCTTTAGTCTTGTTTTGTTTTATGGGCCTGTCCAATCTTTGGCTGAATGGTGACCCTCAGGAGTGACTTCATTACTGAGCTGTAAGGATGTCTAGGGGCCACACTTTCAGGGTTTCTTTAGTCTCTGTCAGGCCAGCAAGTCTGGTCTTTCTTTTCGAATTAGAATTTTGTTCTACATTTTTCTGCAGCTCTGTCCAGGACCCTCTATTGGGATCCCTGTCAGGGCAGTCAGTGGTGGTAGCCAGGTACTATCTAGTTGTACTGGACTCAGTGTGGAGGAGGTCGTGGTAAATGTGGTCCATTAGTGCTTTGGACTAATCTTTCCCTTGTATTTTTGGTGTTCTTCATTCTTGCTCCCAAAGAAATGAAACCAGTGGATTACCCTAGATGGTGGCTCACAGGCTTTTAAGACCCCAGGCACCACTCACCAAAGTAGAATGCAGAACATTTTCTTTATGAACTATGTTATGCGAATTGAGCTAGACATTCCACAAAATAACGGGCCCCACAGCCCTCAGCTCAGTAGTTTTGTCCTTCAGGGAGTTTAGATGTGTCTATAGAACTCCCACGACCTTGCCTTGGACAAGTTGTGCTGGTTTCCCCAGTATTGTGTTCTGTCTTACCCTTCACCAAAGTTACCCCTTATCTATTGTCTATTTAGTGTTTTTCCATGACCACCCCCCCACAAACAGGAAGGATTGTTTCTTTTTCTGTGTAAACCTTTTCATGAGTTTTTAAAGTAATGGTCTCATACAATATCTGTCCTTTTGTGATTGACTTATTTCTCTCAGCCTAATGTCCTTCAGCTTCATCCATGTAATGAGATGCTTCACAGATTCATCCTTATTCTTTATTGCCCTGTAATACTCCATCATGTGTGTGTATCATAGTTTGTTTATCCATTCATCTGTTGGTGGGCATCTAGGTTGTCTCCATCTTTTTGCTTTTGTGAACAATGCTGCGACGAACATGGGTGTGCGTATGTCTATTCCTGTGACAACTCTTATTTCTCTAGAATATGTTCCTAGGAGTGAGATTGCTAGATCATGTGGTATTTCTAACCTTATAAGGAAGCACCATATTGTTTTCCAAAATGGTTGTGTTATTTTGCATTCCCACCAGCGGTGCATAAGAGTTCTGAGCTCCCCGCAGCCTCTCCAACATTTGTTGTTTCCTGTTTTTTGTTCCGTGCCAGTAATGCTGGGGTGAGATGGTATCTCGTTGTGTTTTTGATCTGCATTTCCTTAATGGCTAGGGATTGCGAGCATTTTCTCATGTGTCTCTTGGCCACTTGAATGTCTTCTTTGTTGAAGTGTCTGTTTGTTTCCTTTGCCCATTTTTTAATTGGATTATTTTTCTTTTTGTTGTAGAGGTGTTGGATTTTCTTGCAGATTTTAGAGATTAGACCTTTAATTTGTAATACTCAATTTTTTTTCCCCAGTCTGTAGGTTTTCTTTTTACTCTTTTGGTGAAGTCTTTTGATGAGCACACGTTTCATTTTTAGAATATCCCACTTATCTAGCTTATCTTCTGGAATTTGTGTGTTGTTGGTTGTGGTTTATCTCTTGTTAATGCTGTGTATTAGGGCCTTTAGCATTGATCTTAATTTTTCTTCTATGTTCTTCATAGTTTTTTACTTTATATTTAGCTCTTTGATCCATTTTGAGTTAGTTTTTGCGTATGGTGTGAGGTATGGGTCCTATTTCACTTTTTAGCAGATGGACATCCAATTTTTTGAAAAGACTGTCTTTTCCACATTTGATGGACTTTGGGCCCTTGTTGAAGATCAGGTGACCATAGGTGGATGGATTTACATCTGGGTTCTCAATTCTGTTCTGTTGGTCAATGTATCTGTTGTTGTACCAGTACCAGCCTGTTTTGACTACAATAGCTGTGTAGTAGGTTCTGAGGTCAGGTAGGGTGAGTCCTCCTACTTTATTCTTCAATAGTGCTGTACTTATTCATGGCTTCTTCCCCTTCCATATAAAGTTAATGACAAGTTTTTCCATCTCTTTAAAGAATGTTGTTGGTATTTGGATCAGGATTGCATTGTTTTTGTAAATTGCTTTGCTTAGAATTGTAATTTTCACAATGTTGAGTCGACCTATCCATGAGCATGGTATGTTTTTCCATTTATGTAGATCTCTTATGATTTCTTGCAGCAGTGTTTTGCAATTTTCTTTGTATAGATCTTTTACATCTCAAGTTACATTTATTCTTAAGTATTTTTTTTTTTAGGGGCTATTATAAACGGTATTGTTTTTGTGATTTTCTTTTCATCATTCTTTTTATTGGTTTATAGGAATCCGTTTGATTTTTGTATGTTTATTTGCATCCTGCACCTCTGCTGAATCTTTTTATTAGTTCCAGTAATTTTTTCATGGAGTCTTTTGGATTTTCTTAGTATACTATCATATCATCTGCTAATATGGACAGTTTAACTTCCTCGTTACCGATTTGTGTACCCTTTATTTCTTTTTCTTGCCTTACAGCTTTAGCTAGAACTTCCAGAACAATGTTAAATAGGGTGGTGATAAAGGGCATCCTTGTTTTGTTCCTGTTCTCAGGGGGGATGTTTTCAGCCTCTCTCCATTGAAAATGATGTTGGCTGTTGGTAGTGCATAGATATCCTTTATTATGTTGAGAAATTTCCCTTCTATACCTATTTTATTGAGAGTTTTTATCAGGAATGGGTATTGCCTTTTCTGTGTCTTTTGAAACGTTCATGTGATTCTTTTCTTTCCTTTTATTTATGTGGTGGATTACTTTGACTGATTTCCTGACGTGGAAACATCCTTGCATTCCTGGTATGAATCCTACTTGGTAGTGGTTTATTATATTTTTGATATAAGTGGTTTATTATATTTTTGATATGATGCTGAATTCTTTTGGCTAGAATTTTGTTGAGAATTTTGGCATCTATATTCATGAGAGATATTGCTCTGTAATTTTCTTTTGTTTGTGGTGTCTTTGCTTCATTTTGGTATCAGGGTTACACTGGCTTCATAGAATGAATTCAGAAGTATCGCTTCCTTTTCTATGTTCCTTTCTTCTGGTGGCTGTGGGGTTCTTTTTCTGTTCTCTCTCTATTTGTTGAAATTCTGTAACTAATGTTTTGATTTTGTCCTTTCTTTTTTGATGTGTGCATCAATTGCTATAAATTGACCTCTGAGCACTGCCTTGGCTGTGTCCCAAAGATTTTGGTATAATGTGTTTTCATTCTTGTTTGATTCTAGGGATTTTTTTTTTTTCCATCACTGATTTCTTCTATTATGAAGTGGTTTTTAAGCAGGGTATTATTGTTTCCAAGTAACTGATTTTTTTTCCTTCCTCTTCCTGTTGTTAATTTGTACTTTGATGGTGTTCTTTGTCTTTGCTTTTAGTGAGGGTGATTATGATATGCCTTCGTGTTTTTCTTTTGAGGTCTATCCTATATGAGGTTCATGGAGCTTCTTGGATGGTCAGCTTTTCATCTTTCACGATACTAGGGAAGTTTTCTGTCAACAATTCTTCAATGATCCTTTCTGTATTTCCCTTTTTCTCCCCCTGTTCTGGAACTCCAATCATTCAGAAATTTTTGCTTTTGATTGTACCCCACATAATTTTCAAGGTATCTTAATTTTTCTTTGCTCTTTTTTTCTAATTTTTCCCCAAACAGAGTTGCATCCAAGTGTTTGTCTTCAATATCACTGATCCTGTCTTACACCATTTCAAACCTGCTCCTCAGCCCTCCTATGACACTGTCCATTTCTGAAATCTTGTTGTTTATCTTTTGGATTTCTAATTGTTGTTTTTGTATGATTTCTAGTTGTGAATTTATTTTGGCATTTTGTTTCTGTACTATTTTTCTTAATTCTCCCAATATTTGTCTGTATTTTTGGTGAATTTTTCTGCCTTTTCCATGAATTTGTCTATTTTTTCCTCATTTTTTTTCTCCTTTTTGCTTCAACTCTTGGATAGCTCTGAATATTAGAGATTTGAATTCTCTGTCAGGTAGTTCTAGTGCCTTTTCTTCTACTGGAAAGCCATCTTTGCTTTGTTTTGGATGCCTACTGGAACCACCCTCTCCTGTTTTTTAGGTTTTGATATTGTCTGCTATCTTCAGGACTTTCAGTAGTTATTTTCTTCATTTATTGATTGTAGACCTGTTAGTTTTGTCCTGCTTTTTGTTTTATGTGGTTATTTCTGAGCAATCGGGCTGTGCTTTCTTACTGTTTACTCATTAGTGGTCAGAATAATTTTCACCTCTTTGTCCAATGGGCAGGGGCCCTCACTCAGCAATGGTGCAGCAAGGCAGGTCCAGGTGAAGGGGAGGGGATAGGATAGGTTATTTATGGCACATACTAGGGCTGGCAGGGTGGTCTGGGAATCAGTGCTGGGCAGGTTCCAGTAGGCCGTGCCTGTGCTGCTTAGGGGTGTGATGTTTAGCACACAGTGCAGGCAAGGAGGAGGGGAGAGGTTGCTATGTGTGGAGCTAATATGGGTATGGATAGGAAGAGAGAGAGGAGAGAGAAACAGGAGCCAAAAACAAACAAAAAATGATTGCTTAGGGAGCTTGCTGTTGGAGTGGAGAGATGAGAAACTGAGAAATGAAGAAAAACAAAAAGTAAAAAAAAAAAGATAGAAATTTGGAAGAAAGAAAGAAAGAAAAGAAAACCCCCCAGGGGTCCTACCAGTGTGGCTGCAAAAACCTGGGATGTGGCTCCCAGGCTGCATGATATAGCCTGGCTCAAGAGGGTATAGATGTCACAGAGCACCAGGTTTCCAGGGGACAGTAACAGAAGATAAGTATAGAAAGACAAGAACTGAGAGATGAAGAAAGACAAAAAGGAAGGAAAGAAAAGAAAAAAGAAATCCCCCCAGATCTCACCTATGCGGCAGTGCAGATTGGGGGAGTGGCTCTGGGCTCCAGAGTGCAGCCCAGCTAGAAGGGGTCCCAAACAGTGAAAAGAAAAAGAAAACAAACAAATAAACAGAACAACAGCAACAACAAAAAAAGAAAGGCTCAAGGATCCCATCAGCGTGCTGTCACGGGCCAAAAGAGCGGTTCCCCAGTCGAGCAGTGCTTCACAGCCTTTGAAATGGAAACAAAGATGGCACACAGAACCCGGTGTTCAAGAGAAAGGAGGGGGCAGTGGTGAGAGGCATAGAAGAAACCAAAAGAAATGGAAAAAAGCAAAATCAGCAACAGACAAAAAAATGTCACTCCGGAAGCAGTCCAGTGTGGGTGGGGTGAATCCAAGCAGCCAGGAGCCAAAGCAGTTGCCTCCGGGCCAAGAGAATGGGGGGTGGGAAAACACGTATTGCCGGTTTCCAGGTGCTCTGTCTTCTGCTGGAAGCTCTGTGAAGCTGCTTTCCCATGCTCCCTGTCTGCCAATCTCCAATAGGAGGCCAAGAGGGCAAACTCGTGCTGGAGTTAGCTGATAGGGATGTCCGCACATATCTCTTCTTGCTCTCTGTTCGCTGTCAGTTTCTTACTCCATTTGGTGGCTGAATTCTTTAGCTCTTCATTTGACACTTCAAATAACAGGACTGATGTTTGTCTCTGTTTAGCTTAGAGTTTTCAGGATTTTGCTCTGGAGGGATGGTGTGGTGCTTCTCTCTGTGGCGCCATGTTGACTGGAAGGTGAAGAAAAAATTTTTGGATGAATTACATTATAAATTTTAAACTATTATTTCTCAACATTTATTTGCTTTTAGTTAGCATATCCCTGATGCTTTTGTGTGAATTTATTTTCAACCATTTTGTTTCAGCTTTTCGTATGTATATTTAATAGATATACATGGATTATTCATCACTTATACGCTTAAAATAAAAATGTAGGCATTTCTAATTTGAATATGGTAATCTAACATATTCACATTTATTGTGATTTCTTATGTCCTTGTTTTTATTCCAACTATTTTATATTTGAAACTCAGCATGAATTTTAATTTTTCTTTTCTAAGATTTGATGGATTAACTAAAATTTTTGTTATCTACTTCTTAGAGATTATGTCCTAAATTGGTGATTTAAATACTGGGAGAAAATAATAAAATATTTCTTAGAATACCAAATTAGTAACACTGATTTACTGCAAATCAGAACTCTTATATAATTAAATAAATTTTAAATAACTAATTAGTTGTTGTTAGGTGCCATTGAGTCTGTCCCAACTCATAGCTACCCTGTGCACAGCAGAACAAAATGTCGTCCTCATGATCATTGTTATGCTTGAGCGTGTTGTTGTAACCACTATGTCAATCTATCTCCTTGCAGGTCTTCCTTTTTTTGCTGACTTCTACTTTACCAAGCATGATGTTCTTCTCCAGGGCCTGATCCTTACTAATATTTTAGTTCAGCTAAACATTAGAACATTTCAAAACTTAAGAACGTATTAAACTACCAAATAAGCAATAAACTTGGAAAGTAAATAATGCTGAACATATGATTATTCTAAGATATATGTTAAAAGACAAAATTAATCCAAAATTATATTAAAATATAAAAAAAATTTTCTGAGTGAAAAGAAAACTTTTCATAGAAAGATGAAAATGTTATAATTTTTATTTTTAAAAGTATGCAAGTAATTTCATCTTGGATAATTTAAATAATTTTGTGACAATTTCTCCCTTGCGGAAAAGCTTTTGGAATTTACGTCAGTTAGGGGCAATTATAGTAACACAGTAACATAGTTATAAGCCTACTCTAAATATTTTTATCTGATACCTTTATTGTTAAGTAATAGCTCTTCTCAGTAACTCATTTTTAATTTTTTTTTTTAGCAATGAGACATTTTAATAATGCAACCCTGATTTTTGATAAAATAAAGCATCCCTGTTTTTTTTCTCTCCCATCTTTAGTTTAATCATGCTTAGATTCCAGTGCAGTATTGCCTGTATCACTTTGAACACTTTCATTTTCATATTCTGCCTATTCAAAGTCCTTTGAATGAGAGGAAAAATTATTCTTGTAATAAAAGGTTTGCTTTGTCAATTATGTTTGTCTTCCTTCTCTAGAGGATTGTAGGGTTGAGAAGTATTCTTTCTAAACTAGTGCGCTTTTACTCCATTCAAAATATTATTGTAGATTTTCCAGGTACCTCAAGGATAATGACAATTTTTGAAAATTTAAATCTCTCTGCATATTCTTTTGGGGGAGAGGGGAAGCAGATCAAGGAGGATTGTTATTGTTAGGTGCCATTGAGTCATTTCTGACTCAGAGCAACCCTATGTACAATAGAAGTAAACATTGCCTAGTCCAGGGCTCTACTTACAATAGCTGCTGTATTTGAGCCCATTGTTACACGACTGTGTCAATCCATCTCATCTAGGGTTTTCCTCTTTGTTGTTGACACTCTACTTTACCAAGCATGATATCCTTCTCCAGGGACTGGTCTCTCCTGACAACCTGTCCAAAATACATGAGACAATGTCTCACCATCCTTGCTTCTAAGGAGCATTCGGGCTGAACTTCCTCCAAGACAGATTTGTTCATTCTCTGGCAGTCCATGGTATATTCAATCTTCTTCGCCAACACCACAATTCAAAGGCAGTCAATTCTTCTTCAGTATTCAGTATTCATTGTCCAGGTTTGGCATGCATATGAGGTGACTGAAAATACCACCGCTTAGGTCAGGTGCACCTTAGTCCTCAGAGTAATGTCTTTGCCTTTTAACACTTTAAAGAAATCTTTTGCAGCAGTTTTGCCCAATGCAGTATGTCATTTGATTTCTTGATTGCTGCTTCCATGGACACTGATTGTAGATGCAAGTAAAATGATATCCTTGACAACTTCAATATTTTCTCCATTTATCATGATATTGTTTATTGGTCCAGTTGTGAGGAGTTTTGTTTTCTTATGGTAAGGTGCAATCCATACTGAAGGCTGTAGTCTTTGATCTTCACCAAAGATCTGCTTTAGGCTTTCTTCACTTTAAGCAAGCAAGGTTGTGTCATCTGCATATTGCAGATTGTCTTCTTCCAAAGTTGATGCCATGTTCTTCTTCATATAATCTAATTTCTCGAATTATTTGCTCAGCATAAGATTACAAACCCAAAACCAAACCCAGTGCCGTCGAGTTGATTCTGACTCATAGCAACCCTATAGGTTAAGACTGAGTAAATATAATGAAAGGATACAACCTTGACACACACCTTTTTTGATTTTAAGCCATTCAGCATCCTCTTGTTCTGTTCAAATGATTGCCTCTTAGCCTATGTACAAGTTCCTCAAAAGCACAATTATGTGTTCTGGTATTCCCATTTGTAATGTTAACCATAATTTGTTAAGATGTGGACATTGTCAATAAAACACAGGTAAACATCTTTCTGGTATTCTCTGCTTTCTTTGCCAGGATCCATCTGACATCAGCAATGATATCCCTTGTTCCAAGTGAATCCAGCTTGAACTTCTGACAGTGACCTGTCAATATACTGCTGCGAATTTTTTTGTTTATCTTCAGTAAAAATTTACTTGCCTTTGATATTGACAATATTGTCTAATAATTTCTACATTCTGTTGGATCACTTTTTTCTGGAATAGGCACAGATATGGATCTCTTCCAGTTGGTTGGCCAGGTATGCTGTCTTCCAAATTTCTTGGCATAGATGAGTGAGTGCTTCCAGGGTTGCACCCATATGTTTTAACATCTCAATTGGTACTCACTGAATTCTTGGAGCCTTGATTTTCACCAATGCCTTCAATGCAGCTTGAACTTCTTCCTTCAGTACTATCAGTTCTTGATCATATGCTACCTCCTGACATGATTGGACATCAACCAACTCTTTGGTACAGTGATACCATTATCTTTTGATGCTTCTTGTATAGATCAATATTTTGCCCACAGAATCCTTCAATATTGCAACTGAAAATTTGGAGTTTTTCTTCATTTCTTTCTGCTTGAAAAATGCTGAGTGTGTTCTTCCCTTTTGGGTTTCTAATTCAAGTTCTTTGCACATTTCATTATAATACTTTACTTTGTCTTCTTGAGCTGCCCTTTGAAATCTCATGTTCACCTCTTTTACATCATCATTTCTTCCTACTTATTCAAGAGCAAATTTCAGAGTCTCTTCTGACACCCATTTTGGTCTTTTCTTTCTTTCCTGTCTTTTTAACAACCTTTTGTTTTCTTTATGTAAGATGTTCTTGATGTCATTCCACAACTCATCTGATCTTCCATCATTAGCGTTCAGTGTATCAACTTTATTCTTGAGATTACCTCTAAATTCAGGAGGGGTATACTAAACGTTGTACTTTGGCTCTCACAGATTTGTTTTAAGTTTCTCCAGCTTCAAATTTCAGTTGCATATGAGCAATTGATGATCTTCAACAGGCTCCTGACCTTGTTCTGACTGATCATATTGAACTTCTTTATCCTCTCTTTTCATAGATGTAGTTGATTTGATCCCTGTGTATTCCATCTGGTGAGATCCGTATGTATAGTCATCATTTATGCTCTTGAAAAAATGTATTTGCAATAAATAAGGTGTTAGTCTTTCAAAACTTTATCACCTGATCTGCTGAGTGATTTCTATCACCAAGGCCATGTTTTTGAAACTTTCTTTCTTCGTGTCCAATTTTTGCATTCCAATTACCTGTAATTATCTAAACATCTTGATTGCATGTTTGATCAATTTCAGACTTCAAAAGTTCATAAAAATCTTCAATTTCTTCATCATGGCATTAGTGGCTGGTGTGTAAATTTGAGTAACAATTGTATTCACTGCTCTTCCTTGTATGTATATGGATATTGTTCTGTCACTGAGAGTGTTGTACTTAAGGATCGATCTTGAAATGTTCTTTTTGACTATGAATGTGACGCCATTCCTCTTTAATTTGTCATTCCCAGACTGTCTGATTCAAAATGGCCAATACCAGTCCATTGCTGCTCACTAATGCTTAGCATATTGATCTTTATGCATCCCATTTCATTTTTGATGACTTCTAATTTTCCTTGATTCATACATCATACACCCCATGTTTAAATTATTAATGGATGTTTATAGCTGTTTCTTTTCATTTTGAGTCATGCCACATTAGCAAATGAATGTCCCGAAAGCTTTACTACATCCATGTCATTAAGGTCGTCTCTTCTTTGAGGAGGCAGCTCTTATCCAGTTGTATTTTGAGTACCTTCCAACTTGATGGACTCATCTTCTTGTACTATATCAGAAAATGTTTTCCTACTATTCATAATGTATTCCCTGGTCAAATTTTTTAGAAGTAGGTCATCAGGTCCTTCCTCCTAGTCTGTCTGGCCCTCTGAAACCATTCTACCATGGCTGACCCTTCTGGTATCTGAAATAACAGTGGCATAACTTTCAGCATCACAGCAACACGCAAGCCACCACATTACAACAAACTGACAGAGGAGTAGTGGATCAATGATGATATACATTAAAATTACCCATAGTTAATGGCTACAACATGGGAAATTTTTTTGTTTTTATGGGTAATGCCTACAACATGACTAGCATTATATACTTAAATTTCCTTGAGGAGAAAATAACTTCCCAAGACAACAGAGTGTGCTTTAGTCCTAGTACTTAAATAGAGCCAACACCTGAATGGAAAGTCACAGGAATATACAAAGAACATAGAAGTGTGCTTCAGGGTCTTAGTGGGAATGATTATAAATTATATCTACTGAGATTTATGTTCAGAAGTAGAGGGTCTTAACTATAGTAAGAAATACACAGAATATTTAGTAGATGTTCAAATGGACTGTCTTCAGAAATGTGTGAGGTCTAAGGTGGCATTGTCATGTAAGCATCAGTTCTAGAGGTGAAGGAGGCTACCTTTTGCAAAGGAGCTCCGTAGAGACTGAGTGGTAGAGAGGAATTAAGAAGTGGCTAAAGATCAAAGCTTACTGAAATTAGAAAATAGGAAAACGTAAGATATTATACCAGAAATAGTTCTATTTATTCCTATTTATTGAAGAAACTTCATTTCATTGTAACAGAAAAGGGAAGGACGGAACAAAGGAAGCCATCAAATTCCCCTCCCACAGAATCTCTTCTCAGTGCTAGTGACAGAAAATTCAAAATAAATTAAAAAAAAAAACAACAAAATGAGAACACTGCACCCATTAAAGTTACTTTAAGAAGAAAAGTAAGGAAGAATATTAAATTTTTTAACAAAAAATGTTCTTAAAACCAAGCTCAGAGGGAAAAGAAGTGCAACACACATTTCCACAGAAAGTAAATTTTAAATGTAATTAAGCAAGAATTTTCAGTATTGAAAGAACACTCAAATAAAAAATACAAAACCTCAGAATATAAATGGACAAGCAATAGGAGGATATAAAACGAGAGTAGACTGAATTCATTGAAGATATTAGAAAAAGTCAATACTCTCAGAAATAAACACTAAATGGCAAGGTCTCCAAAGGAGAGTAGATAAAACCCAAATTGTAATATGGCATTTAGAAAAAAAAAGGAAAATAAAGTAGACAAAGGTAAAATGACCGCACACACACGTACACGTACGCATATATGCATGCAAATAAAATTCAAGATATATAGAAAATGAGGTGAAGTTTCTTTTTATAGAAGGAAATGGACATCAATAATAGAATTAAAATATCTTATTTTGCAAACTTTAATGAATTAATTGACCCTCAGTACTTAATAACATCATAAAATAAAAAACTTTTTTTTTTAACCTTCCTAATGGAAGAACACAACAGCCCTTATGACACAATATTACTAAAAGATTAAGCCTTTAGAACAACTAATAATTTGCAGGACATAAACAGGGCAAAAAAGTATGCTGAATTATACTGTGAGAATGCAGTCAGCAATATCCATACAGTCAGAAACTCTCAAGACTTGTAACTGGGTTTCTTCAGCAAACGTACTGCAAGGGAAAAAAAAAAAGAGATGCCGAAGGGAAGTTTATACATACAAAAGAGACTTTAAGCAATGTATCAACCAATGTGAGGACCTTATTTGGATTATTATTTGAAAAATATATTATCAGACAATTGAATATTTGAACAATGAATGGATACCTATGGTGTTATGTTAACCTATTGTTAATTTTGTTTAGGCACAATTATGTTACTGTCTTAATGTTATAAAACAATAGAAGAGTCCTCATTTTTTCTTTAAGGGATTGGATTGTACACCTACACAATTCTTCTCTAGGTCTTGAAGTTCAAACATGGTCATATGGGCCTGTGACACGTGAAGGAAAAGGTCTCTCTCTAGAGTCTGCCAGTCAAGCCCTTTTGTAGGCCATAAAATTTGTAGTCTTTTCCCAAGGTTCTTGGAGTTGTCAAGCAGTTCATTCAGGTTATCCTTTGCTCCTTCATCCCACATTGCACATTCCATACCACAGGCAATTTATTCCTACACTGACTCTCACCAAAGGAAAATTTAGAGTTTCAAAATTAACTTCTAGGCTCTACCAGTGAGCTTAGTTATTAAAGCTATATGCTAAGTTTTTCATGAATTATATAGGTTTCCCTGTGTAATTCAACAGTACAATTTAATAAACATATATTAAGAGCTTACTTTTTCTTGTAGTTTCTATGAATAGAGTGTTGAGCAAAATCATACCTCTACTAGTGGAACAAGGAAAATGGCAAGTTTGGCTTAAACATTGAGATTTCAGTCCAATTTTTAGAGCATATTAACTGTTAACTTTAGGCAAGACATTTTTTTTTCTTTCTGATTCTCAACATACCAAACACAAAGGGAAAATAAATCTGGAGAGTAATTTGTGAATTTGATGCCCAAACTTTGAAAAAAGCTAAAAATAACATCATCTAGCAATTTCAGTTTCACGATCATTACTGACATGGAGAAATACTAAAGTGGAAATTAAATAAAAACACAAGTTGAAGAAAAATCTATAAACTTCTGATTTTATAACTGAAAATATAGGTCTATAGGCAGAGATATAAATGTAGATATTCATAAAGATGAACATATAATATAAATACTTTGGTGAGAATTACATAAATCCAACTAGGAACAAGAAAAAAAATGCTGAAATTAATTATATTTTGTTATACATTAAAAGACAATAGTCATCTTGGCTAAGAAATGTTTTAAAATTATTTTTCTTGTTTATATTTTCCTTTTTCTCAAAAATGCCACATTTCTTTTACAAAAATATGAAAAGTTTCAAAAAGCTCAGATAAACAAAAACTCTAACAGTTCTAAAATTATACTTGCTGAGGCTTTTTTTTGCTGTAATAAGACAATATGAGGTGCAAATCAAAGTAACAATGTATTTGTCTTCACAACTCTTGGAGTAAATACATGTCTTTTTAATTTTTCATTAATGTAAGCAGTAAAGTTTTGGTTTAATAATTCAAAAGATATTATTATCTTTTGCTGCTTGCTAGAAACTTCAGTGCAATAAATACAATGAAGAGAGCAGTATTAAAGATATTTGAAATTTCCTTTTCATGGGCCTATTATAGAAAAGGAGCTCTGGTGGTGCAACAGGCAAAGCCCTTGGCTGCAAACCGAAAAGCAGGAGGCTCGATCCCACCCAGCTCTCCTGTAGGAGCAAAGGCTTGGACATCTGCTTCCATAAATATTCCAACCCACCGCCGTCCAGTCGATTCTGACTCACAGCGACCTGAAAAACCCTATGAGACAGTTCTACTCTGTCACATGGGTCATTATGAGTTGAAAATTCACACGACAGCACACAACAGCAACAATTTATTAAAAGTTTAAAGAAAGCATTGACTCTTCTTCTGAAACACATGGGAAATACTTCATAGAAATTGAAAAAATTTATTTATTTGAAAAACCTGAGACCACAAAATGGTGAGGTATTATGTTAATCATTTCAATTTTAATGTCCTCTCCAGATTAATCTCATAACTATTTAGTTATCTCTATGTATGTACTTTTTATTAAATGGCAAAATGAAGTAGAATGTGCACAAAAAGCAAATGCTCTTTACACAATGAAGGCATTCAAAGGACACGTTCTTACCTATGCCAAATCATTTGTCAATTTTAACACTTCTGTCTGCCAAGTGATAAAATCCTTATGTTTTACCACAGTGGAAGTGAGAAATAAATTAACCAAAAAAGGAGTTTAGAATTTGTTGTATTTAAAGTATCATTTCTTTACCCCACATTGTGCTTGCTAGGAAAAATGGTTAAAGAGGAAATTAATTCAATTCATTTAGTCAACCAGTAATATAACCACAGATTTTTCTAAAAATTATTATTAAAATCTTTATTATATAGCCTATAATTCATAAATAATCCATAGAATAAAAAGAGCATGAAAACTGAGCTAAATTTCCTGGGTTAACACTCAACCTCATCACTAACTAGCTAGCAGTTTAATTTTGAGCAAGCTACCTCTCTTAGTTTGTTGACCTATAAAATAGAGATAATAATAGTGCCTCCTAGGGTCATTTTGAAGATGGAAAAGATTAATATCAAGCCCCAAAAAGCACTAAATTAGAGTTAGATTTATTATTAGTAGTAGTTTTTTTAGTAGTAGTAGATTTCTGCTGATAACATTATGTGTATTATTAGTAGTAGTAGTAGTGTTGTCAGATGCCGCAGAGTGGGTTCCAACTCCTAGTGACCCTATATAAAACAGAATGAAACACTGCCCGCATTAGTAGTAGTAATACTGAATGTTTTATCATTTAAATTTTAATTGCAATGAAAACTCAATAAACTTTTCTGATAGTTCTTGACAGAATATTATTTTCAATTTCCTGACAAAGAATTCATCCTTAATGTTCATCTAAAATCTCTTGGTGTTTTGTGGAAGAGAAAAAAACAGTAGTGTGTGGAAGCATTCATTATGTGTAGGGATTTACGTGAGAAATTTTATGCATGTTACTGAATTTTTACAACAATCCTGAAAGGCAATTATTTCTATTAATATTTTACAGATGTCGAAACTGAATTGTGGCCTATAAATATTTGACAGAGCCAATACTGATTCCTGCAGACAAAGCAAATATTCAGCCTTTTGTTCACAATATTAGTAAGTGTTATACTTAAAAAGTAGCTCCATGTCTTTTGTTTTTTTTAATGATGGTTATTTGTCACATTACCTTTTTGGAAAAGGTCGTGGCCTAAGGCTTGGTAGACCTGTCTTGTCTAAATCACAGGGTTTTTGTGAAGGTCTAAGCAAATAATATTTGTGAACTATGAGACCATATCCTCTGAAATGCAATGTAATTTCAAGGTTGTTGTGGTGGTATTAATTTTTTTGATAAGTTGACTATTCTCTAAAAAAAAAAAAAAATTAAAAAACTCATATTGGGAATTCCACATAGCCAAGAAGTGATGCAGTCACATTTCTCCCAATATTTCTTCAAACAACCATAAAAACAGTTGTGCTGAAGTCAATGACATGCTCATGGTGACCATATGTATGTCAGAGTAGAAATGTCATCCATAGGGCTTTCGATGGCTGATTTTTTTGAAGTAGATTGCCAGGCCTTTCTTCCAAGAAATCTCTGGGTGGACTTGAACTGTCAACCTTTCTTTTAGCAGCTAAGTGTGTTAACTGTTTGTACCACCCAAGGACTTCATAAGAAAAAACAAAACAAAGTGACAAAAAAAAAAATCTACTCATATTTTCCTCTTTTAAAAGGTTGTGTGCTATATTTTGTTGTCCCTGGTGGCATAGTGGTTAAGCGCTACGGCTGCTACCGAAGAGGTTGGTCGTTTGGATACATCAGGTGCTCCTTAGGAATGCTATGGGGCAGTTCTCTGTCCTCTAGGGTCACTATGAGTCAGAATCAACTTGATGGCAGTGGGCTTTTTTTGGGTTTTTATATTTTGCTGTCGTTTGAGTTACTTTATTATTATTATATAAACATCTAATAATGTGCTTTAAAAACTTGCTTGCCTCATGGAATCCATATAAGAGATACCTCAAATTTAACAGTATATTTTACTTTTTTATGAAAATCTGTTACTAATTTCCTCAATAGTACTTATTTAGAAAGCAAAGTTTGTTCCTTTTGATTTTACCTAATTTTGTAGATAGTACCGCCTCTGGCTACGATACATTTATAGCAAATAATAAGAGCTGCAATGAGGCTAGAAATTGGTCAGTTAATATTCTTTATCATTATAGAATTAGTAGCCAATACAGCTAACAATTTCTGACCACTTATATGTCAGTCACTGGGTAAAATATTTGAATTATGCCACTATGTCTTCATAAAAATCCCTTGATGCAGTTTCTGTTATTATCAATGTGTTTTTCCAGATGACCAAACTGAAGTCTCAAGCTATGGTGGAAAGAAAGGCAAAATAAGTTTCAAACATGGATCAAGATTCAAATTAAGAATGTCTGACTTCAAAGTATAACAACCACTATGAGGTACTGGGTCTTACTGAATTATGATTATACTGTCAACTATCTAATTAGAACAGTTAGCAAGCATTCTCTTTACTCAGCTTTTATTTAATAGCTTCAGTATCGTCAAAATTTCATTCACTTTAATTTTGTGGAATAAACTAAACTTTCCATTGCTATGTCCAGTCTCATGGAATTCCATTTTTAATTCTAAAAAAATGCGTATTTACACCTATATACTTGATTTGACTTCATTTTGATTTCTTTTAAAGTTGCATTCAAATTATAAATCAGGTGACAGTATTTAACATACATCTAGAAAAATTGGAAATCATCAAAAATGCAATCGAACACATAAACAACGATATCCTAGGCACAAGTGAGCTGAAATGGGCTGGTATTGGCCATTTTGAATTGGACAATCTTATGGTATACTATGCCAGCAATGACAAATTGAAGAGAAATGGTGTTGCATTCATCAACAAAAATAGATTTCAAGACACATCCTAAAGTACAATGCTGTCAGTGATAAAATAACATCCATACACCTACAAGGAAGATCAGTTAATACAACTAATAGTGAAATTTATCCACCAAACACTAATGGCAAAGGTGAGGAAACTGAAGATTTTAACCAAGTTCTGAAGACAGAAATGGGTCAAATGTGTAATCAAGATGCATCAACAATTACTAGAGATTGAAATGTAAAAGTTAGGAACAAAGAAGGATCAGTAGTTGGGAAATAAGGCCTTGGTGATAGAAATGACGTCAGAGAGCACATGATAGAATTTTTGCAAGACCAATGACTTATTCATTGCAAATACATTTTTTCAACAATATAACCAGCTACTATACACATGAACCTCACCAGGTGGAAAACATATGAATTAAATTGGAAAGAGACAATGGAGAAGCTCAATAGCATCAGCCAGAGCAAGGCTAGGGGCCAACTGGGGAACAGGCCGTCAACTGCTCATATGGAACGTCAAGTTGAAACTGAAGAAAATTAGAACAAGTCCGCAAGATCACAATAGCGAAAAAAACAACCTTGTGTATATTCCACCTGAATTTAGAGATCATCTCAAGAATATATTCAATGCATTGAACACTAATGACCAAAGGCAAGATGAGTTGTAGAATGGTATCGTACATGAAGAAAGCAAGAGGTCATTAAAAAGACAGGAAGGAAAGAAAAGACCAAAGTGGATGTCAGAACAGACTCTGAAACCTGCTTTTGAACATAGAGTAGCTAAAGTGAATGGGAGAAATGATGAAGTAAAAAGCTAAACAGAAGATCTCAAAGGACAGCTATAGAAGACAAAGTGAAGTATTATAACGAAATTTGCAAAAACTTGGAGTTAGAAAATCAAAAGGGAAGCACACACTCAGCATTTTGCAAGCTAAAAGAACAGAAGACAAAAAGTAAACCTTGAGTTGCAACACTGAAGGATTCTATGGGGAAGATATTGAAAGATGCAGGAAGCATCAAAAGATGATGGTGGGAATATACTGAATCCACGTACCAGAAATAATTGACATTCAACCATTTCAGGAGGTAACATATGATCAAGAACCAATGGTACTGAAGAAAGAAGCAAAAGCTTCACTGAAGGTAATGGTGAAAAACAAGGCTCCAGGAATTGACGAAATACCAGTTGAGATATTTCAACTAACAGATGCATCACTGAAGGTGCTCTCTTGTCTATGTCAAGAAATTTGGAAGTCAGTTTCCTGGCCACCCAACAAGAAGTGATCCATATTTGTACCCATCCCAAAGAAAGGTTTTCCAACAGAATGCAGGAGTCATCAAACAATATCATTAATATCACATATAAGTAAAATTTTGCTGAAGATCATTCAAAAGTGGTTGAAGCAGTATATCGACAGGGAACTGCCAGAAGTTCAAGCTTTAATCAGAAGAGGACATGGAACAAAGAATATCATTGCTGATATCAGATAGGTCCTGGCTGAAATCAGAGAACACCAGAAAGATGATTACCTGTGTTTTACTGAGTATGCAAAGGCATTCGACTGTGTGGATCATAACAAATTATGGATAACACTGTGAAGAATGGGAGTTCAGAATGCTCAGTTGCTCATGAAGAACCCGTACTTAGACCAAGAAGCAGTGATTCAAACAGAACGAGGAGATGCTATGCGGTTTAAAGTCAGGAAAGGTGTGCATCTGGGTTATATCCTTTCACCATACCTATTCAATCTGTATGTTGAGCAATATAATCTGAGAAGCTGGACTATATGAAGAAGAATGGGGCATCAGGATTGGAGGAAGAGTCATTAACAACCTGCATTATGCAGATGACACAACCTTGCTTGCTGAAAGTGAAGAGTACTTGAAGCACTTACTGATGAAGATCAAAGACTACAGCCTTCAGTATATATAAAGAAAACAAAAATCCTCACAACAGGACCAATAAGCATCATTATGATAAATGGAGAAAAGATTGAAGCCAAGGATTTCATTTTACTTGGATCCACAATCAATGTCCTTGGAAGCAGCAATCAAGAAATCAAATGACATATTGCATTGGGCAAATCTGCTGCAAAAGACCTGCTAAACTGTTAAAAAGCAAGATGTCACCTTGAGGACTGAGTGCACCTGACCCAAGCCATGGTATTTTCAGTCACCTCATATGCATGTGAAAGCTGGGCAATGAATAAGGAGCACTGAAGAAGAATTGATGCCTTTGAATTATGGTGTTGGAAAAGAATATTGCATTTACCATGGACTGCCAGAGAATGAACGAATCTGCCTTGGAAAAAGTTCAGCTACAATGCTTCTTAGGAGCAAAGATGGTGAGATTTTGTCTCACGTACTTTGGACATGTTATCAAGAGGGACAAGTCCCTGGAGAAGGATATCATGCTTGGTAAAGTACAGGGTCCGCAAAAAAAGAGGAAGACCTGCAAGAACATGGATTGACACAGTGACTGCAACAATAGCAAGGATTATGAGGATAGCACTGGACTGGGCAGTGTTACATTCTGTTGTACATAGGGTCTGCATGAGTCAGAACTGATTCACTAGCACCTTACACATGCACACAATTAACATACAAAATATTTTCTTAAAAGTTGCAATCAAATTATAAATTTGGTAACAGTATTTAACATACAAAATGAAACGCTCTTGAATGTGAAAGGAGTACTGATATTTATGCCAAGAAAACACGAATAATATGGGACAAATCCAGAAAATTAGGACTTCACATCACCTGACTTAGAGTAGACAAACATAAATTCTCAACAATACCTAACAATTACCTGAACTTCCCCTTTTATTCCATTGTTTTGTGAGTTTTTGCTTTGTTTTACACTAGTGTTCAGTATTCCAAGAGTTAAAATCTTTAATTCATACTCACTTCTTCCCATTCGGACATATCTTTAAGTTCACAAAGTATCTGCTCTTAATTGTAGAATTATACATAAAACACCATTGTAGTTGTTGCTATTAGTTGTTGTTACTTGTTGTTCTTGCTGTTGTTGAGTCAATTCTGACTCCTGATCTCCAGAAGGCACCTTTCAGAAGGAGATTGTCAGGACCTGTCTTCGGAGGTGCTTCTGAGGAGGTTTAAAAGGCCAGCCTTTCAGCTAGTAGTGGAGCACTTAACCATTTGCACCACCTAGGGACTTAACCATTTATACCTCTCATCTGTAGGTTTCTGGTACTGTGGTAGCTTGTGTGTTGCTGTGATGCTGGAACCTATGCCACCACTATTTCAAATACCAACAGGGTCGCCCATAGTGGACAGATTTCAGCTGAGCTTCCAGACTAAGACAGACTAGGATGAAGGACCTCGCAATGTACTTCTAAAAAAGTTGGCCAGGGAATACCTTATGAATAACAGGTGAACATCGTCTGATACAGTTCTGGAAGATAAGTCCCTCAGGTTGGAAGGCACTCAAAAGACAACTGGGGAAGAGCTGCCTCCTCAAAGTAGAGTCAACCTTAATGAAGCTTTCAGGACCTTCATTTGCTGATGTGACACTACTCAGAATGAGAAGAAAAAACTGTAATCATCCATTAACAGTCGGAACATGAAATATGTTGGAAGTATGAATCTAGGAAAAACAGGAAGTCATTAAAAATGAAATGGAATGCATAAAGATCAATAATCTAGTCACTAGTGAGCCATTTTGAATTGGACAATCATATGGCATACCATGTTAAGAATTGCAGATTGAAGAGGAATGGCATCACATTCATGTTAAAAAAAACATTTCAATAACTTTCTGGAAATACAGCACTGTGAGATGACAATATGCATATATCTACAAGGAAGACGAGTTAATATGGCTATTGTTCAGTTTTGTGCACTAACCACTAATGTCAAAGATGAAGAAACTAAAGTTTTTATGAACTTTTGAAGTCTGAAATTGATCAAACATGCAATCAAGATGCATTGATAATTACTGGTGATTTGAATGTGAACTTTGGAAACAAAGGAGAAGGATCATTAACTGGAAAATATGTCCTTGGTGATAGAAAAAATGCTGGAGATCACGTGATATAATTTTACAAGACCAACAAATTACTCATTGCAAAAACCATTTTTCAATAACATAAATGGTGAATATACACGTGGGCCTCACTGAATGCAATACACAGGATTCAAAACAACTACATCTGTGGAAAGAGACAATGGAGGGGTTCAATATGATCAGTCAGAACAAGGCCAGGGGCCCACTACTAAGGTTCAGAGAGCACTGATTGCTCATGGGCAAGTTCAAGTTGAAGCTGAAGAAAATTAAAACAAGTCCATGAGAGCCAAAATATGACCCTGAGTATAAAAAAAACTAAGGTTCAGAGCACTGATTGCTCATGGGCAAGTTCAAGTTGAAGCTGAAGAAAATTAAAACAAGTCCATGAGAGCCAAAATATAACCCTGAGTATATTGTACCCTAATTTAGAGACCACCTCAAGAACGGATTTGACACATTGAACACTAATGACCAAAAACTAGATGAATTGTGGGATGACAAAAAGGACATCATACATGAAGAAAGAAAAAGACAATGAAAAAGACAGGAAAGAAAAAAAAGACCAAAATGGTTGTCCAAAGAGACTCTGAAACTTGCTCTGGAGCATAGAGTAGCTGAAGCAAATGGAAGAAATTATAAAGTAATAGAGCTGTACAAAATATTTCAAATGTTGGCTCAAGAAGAAACAGTAAAGTATTATAATGAAATGTGCAAAGACCTGAAGTTACAAAACCAAAAAGGAAGAACACTCTGCATTTCTCAAGCAGAAAGAACTGAAGAAATATTTCAAGCCTCAAGTTGCAATATTGAAGGAGTCTATGTGCAAAATATTGAACTACACAAGAAGCATCAAAAGAACATAGATGGAATACACAGAGTCAATGTGCCAAAAAGATGTGGTTGATATTCAACCATTTAAGGAGGTTGTATATGATCAAAAACCAATGGTACTGATTAGGCGGAGCCAAGATGGCGGACTAGGCAGACGCTACCTCGGATCCCTCTTACAACAAAGACACGGAAAAACAAGTGAATCGAATACATACATAACAATCTACGAACCCTGAACAACAAACACAGATTTAGAGACGGAGAACGAACTAATACGGGGAAGCAGCGATTGTTTCCAGAGCCTGGAGCCAGCGCACCAGTTAGGTATGGCACAAGCACAGAGAACTGCTCCACCCCCCTGAACTAACCCCGGGAGGGGGACCAGCTGGTTCCACGGGCGGCGTGGGACGCAGCCGGTAGGAGAAGTCCCCGGGAGGCAGTGACTGGTCTTGGAGCAGAAAGAGCAGCATCCGAGCCGGGGAACCGTATCGCAGGGATTTGGACTGGACGCAGGTACGCCATAAACACGGAGAGCTGCTCCACCCCCCTGAACTAACCCCGGGAAGGGGACCAGCCGGGTCGCACGGGCAGCGTGGGACGCAGCCGGTAGGAGAAGTCCCCGGGAGGCAGCGACTGGTATTGGAGCAGGGAGAACAGCGTCCCAGCCAGGACACTTGGTTACGGCACAAGCACAGGGAGCTGCTCCACCCATCTGAACTAACCCCGGGAGGAGGCCCAACTGGTTCTCGGAGGTGGCACGGTCACGCGGCTGGAGGGACGAGAAGTCCCCGGGAGGCAGCTACTGATTTTGGAGTCGAGAGTGCACCGTCCCAGTAGGGGAGCCTTGACGCTGGGCTTGGGGCTGGAAGCGGAGGATCTGACCGTGACTCCAGCGGGCCAGACCCCCCGGGGGCAATCTCCACACAGCCAGCACACATAGGCGATGCGCCCTCGGGAATCTCAGATATAATAGTCATTCCAAGCAAGACAATCAACTCTGGCTATATTCTGAGGTGCTACTCTCCTATCTCTCTGTTCCCTCCCCCACCTTTCCCAGGCGGCTTCATTAACATCCGAATAGCCTGAGCCAGAGGGAGAACTCTGATAGGGATCTGACTGCATTTTTTTTTTTAACGGATTTTCTGGAAAAACTAGTTTCCCAGTGATGGCTCGGAGACAACAATCCATATCAAACCACTTAAAGAAGCAGACTGGGACAGCTTCTCCAACCCCCCAAACAAAAGAATCAAAACCTTTCCCAAATGAAGATACAATCTTGGAATTATCAGATACAGAATATAAAAAACTAATTTACAGAATGCTTAATGATATCACAAATGAAATTAGGATAACTGCAGAAAAAGCCAAGGAACACACTGATAAAACTGTTGAAGAACTCAAAAAGATTATTCAAGAACATACTGGAAAAATTAATAAGTTGCAAGAATCCATAGAGAGACAACATGTAGAAATCCAAAAGATTAACAATAAAATAACTGAATTAGACAACGCAATAGGAAGTCAGAGGAGCAGACTCGAGCAATTAGAATGCAGACTGGGACATCTGGAGAACCAGGGAATCAACACCAACATAGCTGAAAAAAAATCAGATAAAAGAATTAAAAAAAATGAAGAAACCCTAAGAATTATGTGGGACTCTATCAAGAAGGATAACCTGTGGATGATTGGAGTCCCAGAACAGGGAGGGGGGACAGAAAACACAGAGAAAATAGTTGAAGAACTCCTGACACAAAACTTCCCTGACATCATGAAAGACGAAAGGATATCTATCCAAGATGCTCATCGAACCCCATTTAAGATTGATCCAAAAAGAAAAACACCAAGACATATTATCATCAAACTTGCCAAAACCAAAGAGAAAGAGAAAATTTTAAAAGCAGCCAGGGAGAAAAGAAAGGTTTCCTTCAAGGGAGAATCAATAAGAATATGTTCTGACTACTCAGCAGAAACCATGCAGGCAAGAAGGGAATGGGACGACATATACAGAACACTGAAGGAGAAAAACTGCCAGCCAAGGATCATATATCCAGCAAAACTCTCTCTGAAATATGAAGGCGAAATTAAGATATTTACAGACAAACACAAGTTTAGAGAATTTGCAAAAACCAAACCAAAGCTACAAGAAATACTAAAGGATATTGTTTGGTCAGAGAACCAATAATATCAGATATTAGCACAACACAAGGTCACAAAACAGAACGTCCTGATGTCAACTCAAATAGGGAAATCACAAAAAAAAACAAATTAAGATTAATTAAAAAAAAAATACACATAACAGGGAATCATGGAAGTCAATAGGTAAAAGATCACAATAATCAAAAAGAGGGACTAAATACAGGAGGCATTGAACTGCCACATGGAGAGTGATACAAGGCGATATAGAACAATACAAGTTAGGTTTTTACTTAGAAAAATAGGGGTAAATAATAAGATAACCACAAAAAGGTATAACAACTCTATAACTCAAGATAAAAACCAAGAAAAACGTAACGACTCAACTAACATAAAGTCAAGCACTATGAAAATGAGGATCTCACAATTTACTAAGAAAAACGCCTCAGCACAAAAAAGTATGTGGAAAAATGAAATTGTCAACAACACACATAAAAAGGCATCAAAATGACAGCACTAAAGACTTATTTATCTATAATTACCCTGAATGTAAATGGACTAAATGCACCAATAAAGAGACAGAGAGTCACAGACTGGATAAAGAAACACGATCCATCTATATGCTGCCTACAAGAGACACACCTTAGACTTAGAGACACAAACAAACTAAAACTCAAAGGATGGAAAAAAGTATATCAAGCAAACAATAAGCAAAAAAGAAGAGGAGTAGCAATATTAATTTCTCACACAATAGACTTTAGACTTAAATCCACCACAAAGGATAAAGAAGGACACTATATAATGATAAAAGGGACAATTGATCAGGAAGACATAACCATACTAAATATTTATGCACCCAATGACAGGGCTGCAAGATACATAAATCAAATTTTAACAGGATTGAAAAGTGAGATAGATACCTCCACAGTTATAGTAGGAGACTTCAACACACCACTTTCGGAGAAAGACAGGACATCCAGTAAGAAGCTCAACAGAGACACGGAAGATCTACTTACAACAATCAACCAACTTGACCTCATTGACTTATACAGAACTCTCCACCCAACTGCTGCAAAATATACTTTTTTTTCTAGTGCACATGGAACATTCTCTAGAATAGACCACATATTAGGTCATAAAACAAATCTTTGCAGAGTCCAAAACATCGAAATATTACAAAGCATCTTCTCAGACCACAAGGCAAAAAAACTAGAGATCAATAACAGAAAAACTAGGGAAAAGAAATCAAATACTTGGAAACTGAACAATACCCTCCTGAAAAAAGACTGGGTTATAGAAGACATCAAGGAGGGAATAAGGAAATTCATAGAAAGCAACGAGAATGAAAATACTTCCTAACAAAACCTCTGGGACACAGCAAAAGCATTGCTCAGAGGCCAATTTATATCAATAAATGCACACATACAAAAAGAAGAAAGAGCCAAAATCAGAGAACTGTCCCTACAACTTGAACAAATAGAAAGTGAGCAACAAAAGAATCCATCAGGCACCAGAAGAAAACAAATAATAAAAATTAGAGCTGAACTAAATGAATTAGAGAACAGAAAAACAATCGAAAGAATTAACAAAGCCAAAAGCTGGTTCTTTGAAAAAATTAACAAAACTGATAAACCATTGGCTAGACTGACTAAAGAAATACAGGAAAGGAAACAAATAACCCGCATAAGAAATGAGAAGGACCACATCACAACAGAACCAAATGAAATTAAAAGAATCATTTCAGATTATTATAAAAAATTGTACTCTAACAAATTTGAAAACCTAGAAGAAATGGATGAATTCCTGGAAAAACACTACCAACCTAAACTAACACATTCAGAAGCAGAACAACTAAATAGACCCATAACAAAAAAAGAGATCGAAACGGTAATCAAAAAACTCCCAAGAAGAAAACGCCCTGGCCCGGACGGCTTCACTGCAGAGTTCTACCAAACTTTCAGAGAAGAGTTAACACCACTACTACTAAAGGTATTCCAAAGCATAGAAAATGAACGAATACTACCCAACTCATTCTATGAAGCCACCATCTCCCTGATACCAAAACCAGGTAAAGACATTACAAAAAAAGAAAATTATAGACCTATATCCCTCATGAACATAGATGCAAAAATCCTCAACAAAATTCTAGCCAATAGAATCCAACAACACATCAAAAAAATAATTCACCCTGATCAAGTGGGATTTATACCAGGTATGCAAGGCTGGTTTAATATCAGAAAAACCATTAATGTAATCCATCACATAAATAAAACAAAAGACAAAAACCACATGATCTTATCAATTGATGCAGAAAAGGCATTTGACAAAGTCCAACACCATTCATGATAAAAACTCTTACCAAAATAGGAATTGAAGGAAAATTCCTCAACATAATAAAGGGCATCTATGCAAAGCCAACAGCCAATATCACTCTAAATAGAGAGAACCTGAAAGCATTTCCCTTGAGAACGGGAACCAGACAAGGATGCCCTTTATCACTGGTCTTATTCAACATCGTACTTGAAGTCCTAGCCAGGGCAATTAGGCTAGACAAAGAAATAAAAGGTATCCGGATTGGCAAGGAGGAAGTAAAGTTATCACTATTTGCAGATGACATGATCTTATACACAGAAAACCCTAAGGAATCCTCCAGAAAACTACTGAAACTAATAGAAGAGTTTGGCAGAGTCTCAGGTTATAAAATAAACATACAAAAATCACTTGGATTCCTCTACATCAACAAAAAGAATACCGAAGAGGAAATCACCAAATCAATACCATTCACAGTAGCCCCCAAGAAGATAAGATACTTAGGAATAAATCTTACGAAGGATGTAAAAGACCTATACAAAGAAAACTACAAAGCTCTACTACAAGAACTTCAAAAGGACATACTTAAGTGGAAAAACATACCTTGCTCATGGATGGGAAGACTTAACATAGTAAAAATGTCTATTCTACCAAAAGCCATCTATACATTTAACGCACTTCCGATCCAAATTCCAATGTCATATTTTAACGGGATAGAGAAACAAATCACCAATTTCATATGGAAGGGAAAGAAGCCCCGAATAAGCAAAGCACTACTGAAAAAGAAGAAGAAAGTGGGAGGCCTCACCGTACCTGACTTCAGAACCTATTTTACAGCCACAGTAGTCAAAACAGCCTGGTATTGGTACAACAACAGACACACAGACCAATGGAACAGAATTGAGAACCCAGACATAGATCCATCCACGTATGAGCAGCTGATATTTGACAAAGGACCAGTGTCAATTAATTGGGGAAAAGATAGCCTTTTTAACAAATGGTGCTGGCATAACTGGATATCCATTTGCAAAAAAATGAAACAGGACCCATACCTCACACCATGCACAAAAACTAACTCCAAGTGGATCAAAGACCTAAACATAAAGACTAAAACGATAAAGATCATGGAAGAAAAAATTGGGACAACTCTAGGAGCCCTAATACAAGGTATAAACAGAATACAAAACATTACCAAAAATGATGAAGAGAAACCCGATAACTGGGAGCTCCTAAAAATCAAACACCTATGCTCATCTAAAGACTTCTCCAAAAGAGTAAAAAGACCACCTACAGATTGGGAAAGAATTTTCAGCTATGACATCTCCGACCAGCGCCTGATCTCTAAAATCTACATGATTCTGTCAAAACTCAACCACAAAAAGACAAACAACCCAATCAAGAAGTGGGCAAAGGATATGAACACACATTTCACTAAAGAAGATATTCAGGCAGCCAACAGATACATGAGAAAATGCTCTCGATCATTAGCCATTAGAGAAATGCAAATTAAAACTACCATGAGATTCCATCTCACACCAGCAAGGCTGGCATTAATCCAAAAAACACAAAAGAATAAATGTTGGAGAGGCTGCGGAGAGACTGGAACTCTCATACACTGCTGGTGGGAATGTAAAATGGTACAACCACTTTGGAAATCTATCTGGCGTTATCTTAAACAGTTAGAAATAGAACTACCATACAACCCAGAAATCCCACTCCTAGGAATATACCCTAGAGATACAAGAGCCTTCATACAAACAGATATATGCACACCCATGTTTATTGCAGCTCTGTTTACAATAGCAAAAAGTTGGAAGCAACCAAGGTGTCCATCAATGGATGAATGGGTAAATAAATTGTGGTATATTCACACAATGGAATACTACGCATCGATAAAGAACAGTGACGAATCTCTGAAACATTTCATAACATGGAGGAACCTGGAAGACATTATGCTGAGCAAAATTAATCAGAGGCAAAAGGACAAATATTGTATAAGACCACTATTATAAGATCTTGAGAAATAGTAAACCTGAGAAGAACACACACACACACAAAAAAAAAAACCAATGGTACTGAAGGAAGAAATTGAACCTGCACCGAAGGCATTGGCAGGAAACAAGCCTCGGGGAATTGAAATTGATTGAATAGCAATTGAGATGTTTCAATAAAAAGAAGCAACATTGGAAGCACTGACTCATTTATGACAAGAAATTTGGAAGACAGTTACCTGGCCAACCAACTGGAAGGGATCCATATATGTGCCTATTCCAAAGAAAGGTGATCAAACAGAATGCTGAAATTATTGAATGATATTATTATCACACGTAAGTAAATTTTTCCTGAAGATAATTCAAAAAGAGTTGCAACCGTACATCAATAGGGAACTGCCAGAAATTCAGACTGGATTCAGAAGAGGGCATGGAATGAGGGATAACATTGCTGATGTCAGATGGATCTTGGCTGAAAGAGAATACCAGAAAGATTACCTGTGTTTTATTGACTATGCAAAGGCATTCGACTGTGTGGATCATAAGAAATCATAGATAACACTGGAAAGAATGGGAATTCCAGAACATTTAATTGTCCTTATAGGGTTGCTATGACTTGGAATTGACTTGACAGCAACAGATTTTTTTTTTTTTTTTTTTAATAAGGAACCTGTACACAGACCAAGAAGCAACAGCTCGAACAGAATGAAGGAATACTGCATGGTATAAAATCAGGAAAGCTGTGTGTCTGGCTTGTATTCTTTCATCATACTTATTCAATCTGCTGAGCAAATAATCCGAGAAGCTGGACTGTACGGATTACACCTCGACATAAAGAAAACAAAAATCTTCTCAACAAGGAAAGGCAGAGCCAAGATGGCAGAATAAACAGATGCTTACGGCGAGTCCTCTTTACAACAAAGACCCAAAAAACTAATGAAATGAGTATATTTGTGACAAGCTGGGAGACCTGAGGATCAAAGGCAAGCTTAGACAATGAACTGAGGTGCAGGGGGAGGAAAAGACAGTTCAGAAGTGGAGAGGAGTTAGCAGACCTGAGTTGTGGGGAGACCTCAGGCACCATTCCTGGAGCAGCAGTGGTGGTGGCGGCAGGCTGGTGCTAGCGTTCGGCTGTGGTTTCCTCAGGGAGAAGCAGCCAGCCACACAGCCTACTCACACTTCTGGAACCTGAGGAGAACGGTGTTTTCGGCAAAAGCTAACTACTCGCGTATATTTTACTGCGCCCTCCCCACCCCCAAGCCGGCCCCAGCGGCTGAATCCCTGGGCCTGAGATATACCCTGGTGAGCACCTACAGCCATCCTCCCAGACTTGGGGAAGGAAAAAAAAATGCAACTGGGGGGAAAAGATAAATTGCTAGCTCCATTAACCAGGGGAAATAGGACAGAAGCGGCTCCTGTCCGGTCATAAACCATCTGTGGACCTTGAACACCTTTCCCTTCTGCATGGGCCTGTGAAGGCCTATTTCGGGAGAACAGGCCCATGTTGGAAAACTCCAACTATTTCAGCTGTGCAGTGGAGACGTGGGTGTTTGACGTTTGACATTACTTTGCCTATTAAACAAGGTCCTCACCTACCCGCATCAGGGACCTAAGGACTGGTAGCTCCACTAAGGTCGCCCGGCCACTGGCAACAGGGGTCCAAAGATAACTGTACCTCCCAGCCCTTACAACCAAAAACTTTTGATGCCCATGGTCCCTCTGCAGAACCCACCCACCAGCACGCTCTAGGGAAGAGATGTGTTTTCCTCAGAGACACTTGGGGTTCAGTTCTCAGCCCCCTGCCTTGTTCAAAGTGTGCACCCCTGCTGCAATCAGATACCAGTATATATGCCAATCACCCCTGCAACTCTAAGACTGTAGGACAGAGCCTGTACCACACACTTGATATCAGCTACCTGGAAACCTGAGCTGAATTCATACAAGAAAACTGAATGGACTCCTAGACTGATATACCTGATAACAGCTCTAGCCAGATGGGGACAGGACACCAGAGCTCCAAAGGCAAAAAAATCAAGCTAGCTCACTCAAGCAACCCATAGGGGTATACCAAAACAAAACAAAGCAAGCAGCTACGACACAATAAACAAGCATAAACTAATATAATAACTTAGAGATGGCTCCAAGACAACAGTCAATATCAAGTCACATAAAGAAACAGACTATGGGAGGAGGGGGCCAAAATAGCTGACTAGGTAGACACTACCTCAGATCCTTCTCGCAACAAAGACTCGGAAAAACAAGTGAATTGATCACATACATGACAATCTACGAACCCTGAACAACAAACACAGATTTAAAGAGTTGACCTGAGTGACAGAGACGGAGAACGAACAACTACGGGGAAGCAGCAACTGTTTTCGGAGCCTGGAACCAGCGTCCCAGTCAGGTAACCTTGGCGCCGGACTTAGGACTGGTCCCAGGGGAGCTGAACACAACATCTTGTGGCGGCAAAAACACGGGGTGCAGCCCTACCCCCCTGAACTGACCCCAGGAGGGGGCCCAGCCAGTCCGCGCGGGCGCCATGGCGATGCTGCTGGTGGGAGAAGTCCCCGGGAGGCAGTGACTGGTTTTGGAGCTGGGAGTACAGCGAGCCAGCCGGGGAACCTTGGTGCTGGGCTTTGGACTGGGCACAGGGGAGCTGAACACGGCATCTGGTCACGGCACAAACACGGGGCGCAGCCCTACTCCCCTGAACTAACCCCGGGAAGGGGTCCAGCCGGTCCACGGAGGTGGCGCGGCAACGCGGCTGGCAGGACGAAAAGTTCCCGGGAGGCAGAGACTGATTTTGGAGCCAAGAGTGCAGCGTCCCAGCAGGGGAAACTTGACCCTGGGCTTTGGACTGGCAGTGGAGGATCTGACCACGGCTTCAGTGGGCCAGACCCTCGGGGACAATCTCCACACAGCCAGCAAACATAGGCGACACGCCCCTCGGGAATCTCAGATAAAATAGTCATCCCAAGCAAAACAAGCAACTTTGGCTATATTCCAGGGTGCTACTCTCTGCTGTGTTTCTGAACCCTCCCCTCCCCTCCCCAGGAGGCTTCATTAACATTGTAATTTCCCGAGCCAGAGGGAGAAAAGCTCCGGCAACGCGGCTTTGCTTTTCCTTTTTTTTTGGTCTTTTCCTAACCCATTCTTCCGGCCTGAGAGAAGCAACCACAAAAAACCCAGGGACCAAAAATCCTTCCCTAATTGGACTAAAAACACAGAACCAGCTCCAGCCAAGCATATATGATCCAAATCTCTGACTTTCATCCTTACAAGGAACAAGATGGGTATATAATGCAAAGGCAGTTCTGACAGGGATCTGACTGCAATTTTTAGCAGATTTACTGGAAAAACAAGTTTCCCAGGTCTGATATCTCTGCTTACTCAACAGAGCCCTAACTGACCCACAACAGGGAACTGAGGGCTGAAGCTCCCCCCAGACCACCTAGCCTCTTGCCTTAGGGGTCTAAGGAGGTGACACCTACCAATCAGTAGAGGTACTTGCATTGGGGGCCTAAGGTACAGCTGCAGAGCCCACCCACCAAGGTGCTATAGGAATAGAGACACACCTACCTCACTGACAATTGGGGGAAGCCTGTCAGCATCCTGCCCCCCTGGAGTGTGAACCCCAGCTGCTAAAAGAATCTGGTGCACACAACTATCACCACTACTTCTAGAGGTGGATAGGTGTTAGGGTGCAGCACACACTTGATGACCCAAAATCAGATTCTACTCAAGAATACGGAATAGACCCAGGCACATATATCTGGCAACAGCCCAAGCCAGCTGGTAATAGGTCATAAGTAAGTCAAGGACTACAACAAACAAGACAGCCCAATCTAGTAGCCCATCCACGTATATTGAAAGAAAACAAAACAAGATAAGACTCAGTGAGCAATTATAGAATAAAAAAAAAAAAATCACTACTATATCTTAGTGATGGCTCGGAGACAGCAGTTGATATCAAACCACATAAAGACGTAGACTATGACAGCTTCTACAACCCCCCAAACAAAAGAATCAAAATCTTTCCCAAATGAAGATACAATCCTGGAATTATCAGACACAGAATATAAAAAACTAATTTACAGAATGCTTCAAGACATCAGGGATGACCTCAGAAATGAAATAAGGCAAACTGCAGAAAAAGCCCAGGAACACACTGATAAAGCAGTTGAAGAACTCAAAAAGATTATTCAAGAACATAGTGGAAAACTTAATAAGTTGCAAGAATCCATAGGGAGACAGCATGCACAAATCCAAAAGATTAACAATAAAATTACAGAATTAGACAATGCAATAGGAAGTAAGAGGAACAGACTTGAACAATTAGAATACAGAGTGGGACATCTGGAGGACCAGGAAATTAACACCAACATAGCTGAAAAAAAATCAGATAAAAGAATTAAAAAAAATGAAGAAACCCTAAGAATCATGTGGGACTCTATCAAGAAGGATAACTCGTGTGTGATTGGAGTCCCAGAACAGGGAGGGAGGATGAAAAACACAGAGAAAATAGTTGAAGATCTGCTGACAGAAAACTTCCCTGACATCATGAAAGACAAAAGGATATCTATCCAAGATGGCCATCAAAACCCAGTTAAGATTGATCCAAAAAGAAAAACACCAAGACATATTATCATCAAACTTGCCAAAACCAAAGATAAAGAGAAAATTTTAAAAGCAGCCAGGGATAAAAGAAAGGTCTCCTTCAAGGGAGAATCAATAAGAATAAGTTCAGACTACTCAGCAGAAACCATGCCGGCAAGAAGGCAATGGGATGACATACAAAGAGCATTGAAGGAGAAAAACTGCCAGCCAAGGATCATATATCCAGCAAAACTCTCTCTGAAATATGAAGGCGAAATTAAGATATTTACAGATAAACACAAGCTTAGAGACTTTGCAAAAACCAAACCAAAGCTACAAGAAATACTAAAGGAAATTGTTTAGTCAGAAAACCAATAATATCAGATACAAGCACAACACAAGGTCACAGAACAGAGCATCCTGATATCAACTCATATAGGGAAATCACAAAAACAAATTAAGAATAATTAAAAAAAAATGCTCAAAACAGGGAATCATTGAAGTCAATATGTAAAAGATCACAAGAATAATAAAAAAAAATTTTACATCAAAAAGAGGGACTAAATACAGGTGGCATAGAGCTGCCATATGCAGAGGGATAAAAGGCGATATAGGACAATACAAGTTAGGTTTTTACTTAGAAAAATAGGGGTAAATATTAAGGTAACCACAAAGAGGTATAACAAATCCATAACTCAAAATAAAAGCCAAGAAAAACGCAACGACTCAAAAAACATAAAGTCAAATACTATGAAAATGAGGATCCCACAATTTACAAAGAAAAACATCTCAGCACAAAAAAACTAAGTGGAAAAATGAAATTGTCAACAACTCATATAAAAAGGCATCAAAACGACAACGCTAAACTCTTACTTATCTATAATTAAGCTGAATGCAAATGGACTAAATGCACCAATAAAGAGACAGAGAGTCTCGGACTGGATAAAGAAACACGATCCGTCTATATGCTGCCTACAAGAGACACACCTTGGACTTAGAGACACAAACAAACTAAAACTCAAAGGATGGAAAAAATATATCAAGCAAACAATAAGCAAAAAAGAAGAGGAGTAGCAATATTAATTTCTGACAAAATAGACTTTAAACTTAAATCCACCACAAAGGATAAAGAAGGACACTACATAATGATAAAAGGGACAATTGATCAGGAAGACATAACCATATTAAATATTTATGCACCCTGTGACAGGGCTGCAAGATACATAAATCAAATTTTAACAGAACTGAAAAGTGAGATAGACACCTCCACAATTATAGAAGGAGACTTCAACACACCACTTTCGGAGAAGGACAGGACATCCAGTAAGAAGCTCAATAGAGACACGGAAGATCTACTTACAACAATCAACCAACTTGACCTCATTGACTTACACAGAACTCTCCACCCAACTGCTGCAAAATATACTTTTTTTTTCTAGCGCACATGGAATATTCTCTAGAATAGACCACATATTAGGTCATAAAACAAACCTTTGCAGAATCCAAAACATCAAAATATTACAAAGCATCTTCTCAGACCACAAGGCAATAAAACTAGAAATCAATAACAGAAAAACTAGGGGAAAGAAATCAAATACTTGGAAACTGAACAATACCCTCCTGAAAAAAGACTGGGTTATAGAAGACATTAAGGAGGGAACAAGGAAATTCATAGAATGCAAAGAGAATGAAAATACTTCCTATCAAAACCTCTGGGACACAGCAAAAGCATTGCTCAGAGGCCAATTTATATCGATAAATGCACACATACAAAAAGAAGAAAGAGCCAAAATCAGAGAACTCTCCCTACAACTTGAACAAATAGAAAGTGAGCAACAAAAGAATCCATCAGGCACCAGAAGAAAACAAATAATAAAAATTAGAGCTGAACTAAATGAATTAGAGAACAGAAAAACAATTGAAAGAATTAACAAAGCCAAAAGCTGGTTCTTTGAAAAAATTAACAAAATTGATAACCCGTTGGTTAGACTGACTAAAGAAATACAGGAAAGGAAACAAATAACCTGAATAAGAAACGAGAAGGGCCACATCACAACAGACCCAACTGAAATTAAAAGAATCATATCAGATTATTGTGAAAAATTGTACTCTAACAAATTTGCAAACCTAGAAGAAATGGATGAATTCCTGGAAAAACACTACCAACCTAAACTAACACAATCAGAAGTAGAACAACTAAGTAGACCCATAACAAAAAATAGAGATTGAAACGGTAATCAAAAAACTCCCAACAAAAAAAAAGCCCTGGCCCGGATGGCTATACTGCAGAGTTCTACCAAACTCTCAGAGAAGAGATAAAACCACTACTACTAAAGGTATTTCAAAGCATAGAAAATGACGGAATACTACCTAACTCATTCTATGAAGCCACCATCTCCCTGATACCAAAACAACGTAAAGACATCACAAGAAAAGAAAATTACAGACCTATATAGATACAAAAATCCTCAACAAAATTTTAGCCAATAGAATTCAGCAACATATCAAAAAAATAATTCACCACGACCAAGTGGGATTTATACCAGGTATGCAAAAAACCATTAATGTAATCCACCGTATAAATTAAAAAAAGGCAAAAACCACATGATCTTATCAATTGATGCAGAAAAGGCATTTGACAAAGTCCAACACCCATTTATGATAAAAACTCTCACCAAAATAGGAATTGAAGGAAAATTCCTCAACATAATAAAGGGCATCTATGCAAAGCCAACAGCCAACATCACTCCAAATGGAGAGAGCCTGAAAGCATTTCCCTTGAGAACGGGAACCAGACAAGGATGCCCCTTATCACCGCTCTTATTCAACATTGTTCTAGAAGTCCTAGCCAGAGCAATTAGGCTAGACAAAGAATTAAAGGGCATCTGGATTTGCAAAGAGGAAGTAAAATTATCTCTATTTGCAGATAACATGATCTTATACACAGAAAACCCCAAGGAATCCTCCAGAAAATACTGAAACTAATAGAAGAGTTTGGCAGAGTCTCAGGTTATAAGATAAAAAAACATACAAAAATCACTTGGATTCCTCTACATCAACAAAAAGAACATCGAAGAGGAAATCACCAAATCAATACCATTCACAGTAGCCCCCAAGATGATATAATACTTAGGAATAAATCTTACCAAGGATGTAAAAGACCTATACAAAGAAAACTACAAAGCTCTACTACAAGAAATTCAAAAGGACATACTTAAGTGGAAAAACATACCTTGCTCATGGATAGGAAGACTTAACATAGTAAAAATGTCTATTCTACCAAAAGCCATCTATACAGACAATGCACTTCCGATCCAAATTCCAATGACATTTTTTAATGTGGTGGAGAAACAAATCACCAACTTGATATGGAAGGGAAAGAAGTCCTGTATAAGCAAAGCATTACTGAAAAAGAAGAAGAAAGTGGGAGGCCTCACTCTACCTGATTTTAGAACATATTATACAGCCACAGTAGTCAAAACAGCCTGGTACTGGTACAACAACAGGCACATAGACCAATGGAACAGAATTGAGAATCCAGATATAAATCCATCCACATATGAGCAGCTGATATTTGACAAAGGCCCAGTGGCAGTTAATTGGGGAAAAGATAGTCTTTTTACCAAATGGTGGTGGCATAACTGGATATCCATTTGCAAAAAAATGAAACAGGACCCATACCTCACACCATGCACAAAAACTAACTCCAAGTGGATCAAAGACCTAAACATAAAGACTAAAATGATAAAGATCATGGAAGAAAAAATAGGGACAACCTTAGGAGCCCTAATGCAAGGCATAAACAGAATACAAAACATTACCAAAAATGACGAAGAGAAACCAGATAACTGGGAGCTCCTAAAAATCAAACACCTATGCTCATCTAAAGACTTCACCAAAAGGGTAAGAAGACCACCTGCAGACTGGGAAAGAATTTTCAGCTATGACATCTCCAACCAGCTCCTGATCTCTAAAATCTATATGATTCTGTCAAAACTCAACCAAAAAAGACAAACAACCCAATCAAGAAGTGGGCAAAGGATATGAACACGCACTTCACTAAAGAAGGTATTCAGGCAGCTAACAGATACATGAGAAAATGCTCTCGATCATTAGGCATTAGAGAAATGCAAATTAAAACTACGATGAGATTCCATCTCACTCCAACAAGGCTGGCATTAATCCAAAAAACACAAAATAATAAATGTTGTAGAGGCTGCGGACAGATTGGAACTCTTATACACTGCTGGTGGGAATGTAAAATGGTACAACCACTTTGGAAATCTATCTGGCATTATCTTAAACAGTTAGAAATAGAACTACCATAAAAGAAAAAAATAAAATAATCCCACTCCTCGGAATATACCCTAGAGAAATAAGAGCCTTCACACAAACAGACATATGCATATCCATGTTTATTGCAGCTCTGTTTACAATAGCAAAAAGCTGGAAGCAACCAAGGTGTCCATCAATGGATGAATGGTTAAATAAATTGTGGTATATTCACACAATGGAGTACTACGCATCGATAAAGAACAGTGACGAATCTGTGAAACATTTCATAGCGTGGAGGAACCTGGAAGGCATTATGCTGAGCGAAATTAGTCAGAGGTAAAAGGACAAATATTGTATAAGACCACTATTATAAGATCTTGAGAAATAGTATAAACTGCGAACACATACTTTTGTGGTTACAAGGTGGGGAGGGTGGGAGAGGGTTTTTTACTGATTAATCAGTAGATAAGAACTGCTTTAGGTGAAGGGAAGGACAATACTCAATATATGGAAGGTCAGCTCAACTAGACTGGACCAAAAGCGCAGAAGTTTCCGGGATAAACTGAATACTTCAAAGGGCAGCAGAGCAAGGGCAGGGGTTTGGGGACCATGGTTTAAGGGGACTTCTAAGTCAATTGGCAAAATAATTCTATTATGAAAACATTCTGCATCCCACTTTGAAATGTGGCATCTGGGTTCTTAAATGCTAACAAGCGGCCATCTAAAATGCATCAAGTTGTCTCAACCCACCTGGAGCAAAGGAGAATGAAGATCACCAAGGTCACACGATAACTAAGAGCCTAAGCGACAGAAAGGACCACATGAATCAGAGACCTACATCATCCTGAGACCAGAGGAACTAGTTGGTGCCCAGCCACAATCGATGACTACCCTGACAGGGAGCACAACAGAGAACCCCTGAGGGAGCAGGAGATCAGTGGGATGCAGACCCCAAATTCTCATAAAAAGACCATACTTAGTGGTCTGACTGAGACTAGAGGAATCCCAGTGGTCATGGTCCCCAAACCTTCTGTTGGCCCAGGACAGGAACCATTCCCGAAGACAACTCATCAGACATGAAAGGGACTGGACAGTGGGTAGGAGAGAGATGCTGATGAAGAGTGAGCTAATTATATCAGGTGGACACTTGAGACTGTGTTGGCATCTCCTGTCTGGAGGGGGGATGGGAGGATAGAGAGAGTTGGAAGCTGTCATAATTGTCACGAAAGGAGAGACTGGAAGTGCTGACTCATTAGGGGGAGAGCAAGTGGGAGTATGGAGTAAGGTGTAGATAAAGTTATATGTGACAGTCTGAAAAAAAAAAAAAAGAAACAGTCTATGATCACCTCAACAGGCTCTCAGAACAAAAAATCTAGGGATCTTCTAGATGAAAGTGAATTCCTGGAATTACCAGATGCAGAATACAAAAGTTTAATATACAGAACCCTTTAAGACATCAGGAAGGAAATGAGGTAATACGCAGAACAAGCCAATGAACACACAGATAAAGCAACTGAAGAAATTAGAAAGATTATTCAGGAACATAATGAAAAGTTTAATAAGCTGGAAAAATCCATAGACAGACAGCAACCAGAAATTCAGAAGAATAACAATAAAATTACAGAATTAGATAACTCAATAGAAAGTCAGAGGAGCAGAACTGAGCAAGAGGAAGCTAGAATTTCTGAACTCAAAGTTAAATCATTTGGTACTAATATATTTGAAGAAAAATCAGATAAAAAAGTTTAAAAATTGAGGAAAACTTAAGAATCATGTGGGACTCTATCAAGAGCAATAACCTACGAGTGATGGGAGTACCAGAACAGGGAGGGATAACAGAAAATACAGAAAAAATTGTTAAGGATTTGTTGGCAGAAAACTTCCCTGATACTGTGAAAGACGAGAAGATATCTATCCCAGATGCTCTTCGAACTCCACGTAAGGTAGATCTTAAAAGAAAGCACCAAAACATATTAAAATCAAATTAGCCAAAACCAAAGATAAAGACAGAATTATAAGAGCAGAAAGGGATAAAAGAAAAGTCACCTACAAAGGAGAGACAATAAGAATAAGCTCAGACTACTCGGCAGGAACCATGCAACAAGAACGCAATGGGATGACATATTTAAAAAATTGAAGGAAAAAAATTGTCTGTCAAGAATCATATATCCAGCAAAACTGTCTCTTAAATCTGAGGGTGAAATTAAAACATTTCCAGATAAACACAAGTTGAGGGAAATCAGAAAAACCAAACCAAAACTATAAAAAATACTAAAGGGAGTTCTTTGGTTAGAAAATCAATAATATCAGGGTTTTTTTTTTTTTAATCAACCCAAGACTAGAACATTGGGCAGAGCAAACAGAAGTCAACCCAGACAGTGAAATCCAAAAAAAAAAAGCAAGACTATTACAAAAAAAAAAGCTCAAAACAGGGTAACAGCGATGTTGTTATATAAAAGAGGACAACATTAAAATAATAAAAAGGGACTAAGAAATGCAATCATACACCTTTCATGTGGAGAGGAAAATACGGTGATGCAAAGAAATAAACGTTAGTTTTAAACTTAGAAAAATAGGGGTAAATAATAAGTTAACCACAAAGGAGACAAAGTATCTTACTCATCAAACTAAAACACAAGGGAAAAATAGAGACTCAGCAGAAGCAAAATCAACAACAACAAATACGAGGAAAGGACAATATATAAAGAAAATCTACTCAGCACATAAAATCAAGTGGGAAAAAGAAACTGTCAACACACAAAAAAAGACGCCAAAATGATAGCAGTAAATTCATGGCTATCCATAATTACCCTAAATGTAAATGGACTGAATGCACCAATAAAGAGACAGAAAGTGTCAGAATGGATTAAAAAACAAGATCCATCTATATGCTGCCTACAAGAACACACCTTACACTAAGAGACACAAACTAAAACTCAAAGGATGGAAAAAATATATCAAGCAAAGAACAATCAAAAAAGAACAGGAGTGGCAGTGTTAGTTTCTGACAAAATAGACTTCAAAGTTAAATCCATCATAAACAAAAAGGAAGGACACTATATAATGATTAAAGGGACAATACACCAAGAAGATATAACCATATTAAATATTTATGCACCCTATGACAGGGCTGCAACATACATAAAACAAACTCTATCAGCATTGAAAAGTGAGATAGACAGCTCCACAATTATAGTAGGAGACTTCAACACACCACTTTCGGTGAAGGACAGGACGTCCAGAAAGAAGCTCAATAAAGACACGGATGATCTAAATACCACAATCAACCAACTTGATCTCATAGACATATACAGAACACTCCACCCAACAGCAACCAAGTATACTTTCTTTTCTGGTGCACATGGAACATTCTCTAGAATAGACCATGTATTAGGTCATAAAGCTTGCCTTAGCAGAATCCAAAACATTGAAATATTACGGAGCATCTTCTCTGACCATAAGGCCATAAAAGTGGAAATCAATAACAAGAAAAGCAGGGAAAAGAAATCAAACACTGGGAAACTGAACAATAAACTGCTCAATAAAGACTGGATTATAGAAGACAGTAAGGATGGAATAAATAAATCCATAGAATCCATTGAGAATGAAAACACTTCCTATCAGAACCTTTGGGACACAGCAAAAGCAGTGCTCAGAGGCCAATTTATATCAATAAATGCACACATCCAAAAAGAAGAAAGGGCCAAAATCAAAGAATTATCCCTACAATTTGAACAAATAGAGAGCAATAAAAGAAACCCACAGGCACCAGAAGAAAACAAACAGTAATAATTACAGCAGAAATAAATGAAATAGAAAACAGAAAAACAATTGAAAGAATTAACAAAACCAAAAGGTGGTTTTTTGAAAAAATCAAACAAAATTGATAAACCACTGGCCAAACTGACAAAAGAAAAACAGGTGAGGAAGCAAATAACCGGAATAAGAAAGGAGTTGGGCGATATTACAACAGACCCAACTGAAACTAAAAGAATCATATCAGATTACTATGAAAAACTATACTCAAATTGAAAACCTGAAAAAAATGGATGAATTCCTAGAAACACACTACCTACCTAAACTAACACAAACAGAGGTACAGCAACTAAATAGACCCATAACAAAAGTAGAGAATGAAAAGGTAATCAAAAAACTCCCATCAAAAAAAAAGCCCTGGTCCAGATGGCTTCACTGCAGAGCTCTACAAAATATTCAGAGAAGAGTTAAAACCATTACTAGAAAAAAAAAAAATTATTTTTTTTTTGTAACTATTACTAAAGTTTATTTCAGAGCATAGAAAAGGACGGAAAACTACCAAACTCATTCTATGAAGCCACCATGTCCCTGATACCAAAACCAGGTAAAGACACCACAAGAAAAGAAAATTATAGACCTATATCCTGCATGAATGTAGATGCAAAAATCCTGAACAAAATTCTAGCCAACAGAATTCAACAACATAGCAAAAAAATAATTCAACATGACCAAGTGGGATTTGTACCAGGTATGCAGGGATGTTTCAACATTAGGAAAACAATAAATATAATCCACCACATAAAGAAAACAAAAGACAAGAATCACATTTGGCAAAGATCAACACTCATTCATGATAAAAACTCTCAGCAAAACAGAAATATAAGGAAAATTCCTCAACATAATAAAAGGCATTTATACAAAGCCCACAGCCAGCTTCATCCTAAATGGAGAGAGCCTGAATACATTTCCACTGAGATCAGGAGCTAGACAAGGATGCCCTTTATCACCACTCTTATTCAACATTGTGCTGGAAGTCCTAGCCAGAGCAATTAGGCTAGATAAAGAAATAAAGCGCATCCAGATTGGTACGGAAGAAGTAAAAGCATCTCTATTTGCAGATGACATGATCTTATACACAGAAAACCCTAAAGAATCCTCCAGAAAGCTACTGAAACTAATAGAAGAGTTCAGCAGAGTATCAGGATACAAGATAAACACACAAAAGTCAGTTGGATTCCTCTACACCAACAAAAAGAATATTGAAGAGGAAATCACCAAATGCATGCCATTTACAGTAGCCCCAAGAAGAGAAAATACTTAGGAAAAAATCTTATCAGAGACGTAAAAGACTTATACAAAGAAAACTACAGCACACTTCCACAAGAAACCAAAAGAGACTTACATAAGTGGAAGAACATACCTTGCTCACGGATAGGAAGACTTAACATTATAAAAATGTCTCTTCTACCAAAAGTGATCTATACATTTAATGCAATTCTGATCCAAATCCCAAGGACATTCTTTAATAAGATGGAGGAACAAATCACCAATTTCATATGGAAGGGAAAGAGGCCCCGGATAAATAAGGCATTATTGAAAAAGAAGAACAAAGTAGGAGGTCTTACTTTACCTGATTTTAGAACCTATTATACAGCCGCAGTAGTCAAAACAGCCTGGTACTGGTACAACAACAGTTACATGGACTATTTGAACAGAATTGAGAATCCAGACATAAATCCATCCACATACAAGTAGTTGAAATTTGGCAAAGGCCCCAAAATATTTAAATGGGGAAAAGACAGTCTTTTTAACAAATGGTGCTGGCAGAACTGGATATCCATCTGCAAAAAAAGTGAAACAAGGCCCATACCTCACTCCATGCACAAAAACTAACTCAAAATAGATCAAAGACCTAAATATAAAATCTAAAATGATAAAGATCTTGGAAGAAAAAATAGGGACAACATTTGGAGCCCTAATTAAAAAAAAATACATGGCATAAACAGTATACAAAATATTACTAACAATGCAGAAGAAAAAAGTACATTACTTGGAGCTCCTAAAAATCAAAGAACTATGCTCATCCAAAGACTTTGCCAAACGACTAAAAAGACTACCTACAGACTGGGAAAAAGGTTTTAGCTATGACATTTCTGACCAGAGTCTGATCTCTAAAATTTACATGACAGTGCAAAAACTCAACTGCAGAAAGATAAATAACCCAATTAAAAAATCACAAAAGATATGAACAGACACTTCACTAAAGACATTCAGGTAGCTTACAGATACATGAGGAAGTGTTCACGATCATTAGCCATTAGAGAAATGCAGATCAAAACTACAATGAGATTTCATCTCACTCCAACAAGGCTGGCATTAATCCAAAAAACACAAAATAATAAATGTTGGAGCGGCTGTGAGAGATTGGAACGTTTATATACTGCAGGTGGGAATGTCAAATGGTCCAACCACTTTGGAAATTGATTTGATGCTTCCTTAAAAAGCTAGAAATAGAACTCCCATACGATCCAGCAATCCCACTCCTTGGAATATATCCTACAGAAATAAGAGCCTTTACACGAACAGATATATGCACACCCACATTTATTGCAGCACTGTTTATAATAGCAAAAAGATGAAGCAACCAAGGTGCTCATCAATGGATGAATGGATAAACAAATTATGGTATATTCACACAATGGAATACTACGCATCAATAAAGAACAGTGAGGAATCTGTGAAACATTTCATAACATGGAGGAAACTGGAAGGCATTATGCTGAGTGAAATTAGTCAGTTGCAAAAAGACAAATATTGTATAAGATCACCATTATAAGAACTTGAGAAATAGTTTAAACTGAGAAGAGAACATTCTTTTGTGGTTACAAGAGGAGGGAAGGAGGGAGGGTGGGAGAGGGGTACTCGCTAATTAGATAGTAGATAAGAACTACTTTAGACGAAGGGAAAGACAGCACACAATACAGGGGAGGTCAGCACAACTGGACTAAACCAAAAGCAAAGAAGTTTCCCGAATAAACTGAATGCTTCGAAGCCCAGAGTAGCGGGGGCAGTAGTCTGGGTACCATGGTTTCAGGGGACATCTAAGTCAATTGGCATAATAAAATCTATTAAGAAAACATTCTGCATCCCACTTTGAAGAGTGGCCTCTGGGGTCTTAAACACTAGCAAGCAGCCATCTAAGATGCATCAATTGGTCTCAACCCACCTGGATCAAAGGAGAATGAAGAACACCAAGGACACAAGGCGATTAGGAGCCCAAGAGACAAAAATGGCCACATGAACCAGAGACTACATCATCCTGAGACCAGAAAAACTAGATGGTGCCTGGCTACAACCGATGACTGCCCTGACAGTGAACACAACAGAGAACCCCTGAGGGAGCTGGAGAGCAATGGGATGTAGACTGCAAATTCTCATAAGACCAGACTTAATGGTCTGACTGAGACTAGAAAGACCCCAGTAGTCATGGCCCCCAGGCCTTCTGTTGGCCCAGCACAGGAACCATTCCCAAAACCAACTCTTCAGACATGGATTGGACTGGACAATGGATTGGAGAGGTATGCTGGTGAGGAGTGAGTTTCTTGGATCAGGTAGACACTTGAGACTATGTTGGCATCTCCTGCCTGGAGGGGAGACGAGGGGGTGGAGGGGGTTAGAAGCTGGCGAAATGGACACGAAAAGAGAGAGTGGAGGGAGAGAGTGGGCTGTCTCATTAGGGGGAGAGTAATTCGGAGTGTGTAGCAAGATGTATATGGGTTTTTGTGTGAGAGATTGACTTGATTTGTAAACTTTCACTTAACGTGCGATAAAAATTATAAAAAAAAATCTCAACATGAAGAAGCACAGTAAGCAACATCATGATAAATGGAGAAAAGTTTGACGTTGTCAAGTATTTCATTTTACTTGGATCTATAAAACTCCAGTGGAAACAACAGTCAAGAAATCAAACGAAGTTGTGCTTTTGCATAGCAGCTGTGAAAGACCTCTTTAAAGTGTTAAAAAGCAAAGATGTCACGTTGAGAACTAAGGTAAGCCTCACACAGACCTCGATATTTTCAATTGCCTCATATGCATGAGAGAGCTGCATAATGGAAAAGGAAGACAGAAGAAGAATTGATGTCTTTGAATTATGGTGCTGATGAAAAATATTGACTATACCATGGACTACCAGAAGAATGAACATATCTGTCTTGGAGGAAGTACAGCCAGAACGTTCCTTAGAAACAATGATGGCAAGAATTAGTCTCATGTATTTCAGACATGTTATCAGGAGGGACCGGTCCCTGGAGAAGGACATCATGCTTGGTAAAATAGAGAGGGTCAGTGAAAAAGAGGAAGACCCTTAACAAGATGGGTTGATATAGTAGCTGCAACAATGTGCTCAAACATAGCAGGATTGTAAGGATGGCACAGAGCCAGGTAGTTTCCTTCTGTTGTACACAGGGTCACTATGAGTGATAGCCTACTTCACTTCACCTGACTACAACACTAATAGGGAGTTTTTAAGATCACTGTATTCCAGTCCTGTAATAGACCTGAGATATGATGTTGTTCAGCAGGTCCAGGTTTGGTGTACGGATGTGGAGATCCAGGACCTTTGGACCATATCTCGTTTCGTCGTATGGAGTTAATATCTAAGGGGCCTCCTGTCAAGAGAAAGAAGCAAAAAAAGGGGATCCACATGCTTTCATTTTGATTGTAAATAATTTGAGGAAGCTGATGTTTTTTCCAGCCTGTAATGAATTTTTTTTTTTAATGAATTAACTTTCAAAAATACTATAGGCTTAATTCCAGAGTAAGTTAATTTTAGCATTATACTTATGAGTTTATGTGTTTCCAGGTTTAAACCTACTAAAAGAAATGGCCTTGAATCCCAGTTTCTGGCCTATCATCATTACTATGATCCTAATCATCATCATCATCTTCTTTGTTGTCGTCATCACATAATAATAAAACATTTGAATATTATTTACTATGTTCTAGGTACTAATCTGAAAAAATTGGATACGTTATTTTCTTTAATGCTCAAAGTCACATAGAACTAGTATTATCACATTTGTTTTACAAGTAAGAAATTTGTGGCTCAGAGAGGTTATTTACCCAATGGTACAGAGCTGTAAATTGGAAAAATCAGTATTAAACCCAGAGTTTGATTCCAAAGCTTGTGCTCTTTATCATTATATCATGCTGCCTCTAATATGTGTTTCATTAATGATACATCAAATATTTCATATGATTTTCATTGTAGCCCAGTGAAGTAGCCAGGGAAGTTATATTCTCAAAATTATAGATTAAAAAAATCATACTCAGAAATGTTCAAGTTCCTTACACAAAATTACATAATAAGGAAGAGGTACAAATGTCATCCTGAAAGAGCAAACCTAAGTACAATTTCAGTCCTTTTTCGACTTACATCATTCCTGAGTTATCAGACTAGAATATATTTGAAGAAGAGTGAGCTATATTCAAGACTTATTCTAATTCTGAAAACCTCTTCTTTTTTTCTAAGATTAAAATATATGTCAAATTACATTTATCTTAATATTAGATCATAACTTCGGGTATGAGCAGAAATTCACACACAAGAGCAAGGCATAGAATGACTTTTCAAATGCCTCTGATAAACTAACTGTGGAAGTATTTCAAAGGCTTATCAGCAATTTTATACATGGTGAGCGTTATTCATCATTGATGTCTACTCCCATGTATAGCTCCTCGATAGACCTCTTTGCTTCTTATTCTTTTGTATTTCCTACTTTAAATGCCCATTTTAAACCAGTCATTTAATTAATAGGAGTGGGTACTTGGAAAATTTACGATAAGCTGAATGCTCATATAGCTTTTGCTTGCCTTCCTTTTCCCTTACACTTGAATAGATTGGATTAGTGTAGACTCATTGTTTTTTCATATAGTCTTCAAGCATTGGACTACAGAATAATGATCATCACCAACTGAGCAGGACCCCCGGAAACTTGATTTCTTTTCCTAAAGCATAAAAGGAGTGATATTCTAATTACTTATTTGATTTGTATAAGGAAAGGCTCCATAAAATGTAAAAAAAAAAAAAAAAAGATGGCAAATAAAACAATACATCAATGTAAGGCACAGCATGTGTTCCTAACAAATGTTAGGAACTCGGTATATATTTCTCTTCACCACTTATGGCACACTTATATGTGGTGATGGTTTGGTGGTAGAATTCTCGCCTTGCGTAGGGAAGACCCAGGTTCAATCCCTTGCCAATGCACCTAATGTGTAGTGACCACCAGTCTGTCAGTGGAGGCTTGTGTGTTGACATGGTGCTGAAGTTTTCAGCAGAGCTTTCAGGCCAAGTCGGAAGAAAGGCCTGACAATCTACTTCCAAAAATCAGCCAATAAAAACCTTTTGGATGACAATTGGTCTGATCCCTACTGAACATGGAGACGATGCAGCATTTGATTCAGTTGTGACTAGGAAGCCAACTGGAGAACACCTGATGACAAAAGAATTGAAATGTAAAGTTGATAAAGAAATAAAGTCTAGGATGTTACAATGAGTTAGAATGTTTTTAAATTCTCTTTCCCCAAGAATGATAGTATTAAACCTGTTTTCGCAATTTTCTTATTATCAAATTTATTAATTTCCTTTTCAGTTCTTGTTTTTGTGACTTTTTTTTGTTGTTGTTTATCATCTCCCTGAGCAGAGAGCTCCTGATACTAAAATTAGATAACTAATGCAGATTCTGTGCAAGCAATTTGTACTAAATAGAAGGAAAAAAGCAGTTAGGTTGATTTGTGTACTCAAAGAAGATAGATGCCTGCTGCTAATACATAGTTACTGCTTATGAACAATTCAGCTACTGTTGTTGTTGGGTACCATCAGATTGAATTTTGACTCATAGTGACTCATATGACAGAATAGAACTGCACCATATGGTGTTCTAGATTGTAATGTTTACTAGAGCAGATTACCAAGCCTTTCTCCTTTGAAGCCACTAGGTGGGTTCCAACCTCCAGCCTTTTGGTTAGTAGCAGGCAGTTAACAATTGCGCCACCAAGGGTCCTTATTCTGGTATTGTTGTTTTTGTCACGTGCCAAGTCAGTTCTGACTCACAGCAACCCTATAACGACAGAAAGAAACACTGACCAGTCCTGTGCCATTCTCACAATCATGCTTGAACCCATTGTTGCAGCCACTGTGTCAACCCATCCCATTGAGGGTCTTCCTCTTTTTCACTGACCCTCTACTTTACCAACCATGAGGTCCTTCAGGGACAGATCCCTCCTGATAACATGTCCAAAGTATGTGAGACAAAGTCTTTCCATCCTTGATTCTAAAGAGCTTTCTGGGTGTACTCCTTCCAAGACAGATTTGTTCATTCTTTTGGCAGTCCATGGTGTATTCAATAATCTTTGTCAATGCCATGATTCAAAGATGTCAGTTCTTCTTCTGTCTTCCTTATTAACTGTCCAGCTTTTGTATGCATAATAAAAACTCGTTACCGTCAACTCCATTCTGACTCAAAGCAACCCTACCGGACAGAGTAGAACTGCCCCATAGGATTTCCAAGGGTTTGAACTGCCTAACTTTTGGTCAGCGGCCGTAGCACTTAAGAAAACACCAATGCTTGGGACAGGCGCATGTTAGCCTTCAAGATGACGTCTTTGCTTTTTAACACTTTAAATAGGTCTTTTGCAGCAGATTTGTCCAATGCAATGCGTCTTTTGATTCCTTGACTGCTGTTTCTGTGGACATTGATTGTGGATCTAAGTAAAATGAAATCCTTGATAACTTCAAACTTTCCTGTTTATCATAATGTTGCTTACTGGTCCAGTTGTGAGGATTTTTGTTTTCTTTATGTTAAGGTGTAATCCTTCCAGAAGGCTGTAGTCTTTTATTTTCATCAGTAAGTGCTGATGTCAGATGGATCCAGGCTGAAAACAGAATACCAGAAAGATGTTTACCTGAGTTCCATCTGACATCAGCAATGATATATTCCTTGTAGGCATATGTATACTATTCTATCACTGACAGCATTGTAGTTTAGGGTAGATCTTAAAATGTTCATTTTGACTCTGAATGCAATATCATTCTTCTTCAAGTTGTCATTCCTGGCATAGTAGACCTTATGATTGATTCAAAATGTCAATATCAGCCCATTTCAGCTCACTAATGCCTGGTGGCATAGTGGTTAAGTGCTATGGCTGTGAACCAAAGGGTCGGCAGTTCAAATCCGCCAGGCGCTCCTTGGAAACTCTATGGGGCAGTTCTACTCTGTCCTATAGTGTCGCCATGACTCGGAATCAACTCGAAGGCACTGGGTTTGGTTTTTTTTTTTAATGCCTAGGATATCAATGTTTATGCATTCCATTTCATTTTTGATGACTTCCAATTTTTTTAGATTCATACTTCGTACATTCTGTGTTCCAGTTACTAATGGATGTTTGCAGCTGTTTCTTCTTATTTTGAGTTGTGCGCCATCAGCAAATGAGGTCCCAAAAGCTTCACTCCATTGAAGGTATTAAGGTTGACTGTAGTTTGAGGAGGCAGCTCTTTCCCAATTGTCTTTTCAGTGGCTTCCAACCTGATGGGGCTCATCTTCCTGCATTGTATCAGACAATGGTCCCCTGCTATTCATAAGGTTTTCACTGGCTAATTCCTTTCAGAAGTAGATCACAAGGTCCTTCTTCCTAGTCTGTCTTAGCCTGGAAGCTTAGCTGAAGCCTGTCCTCCATGGGTTTCCCTGCTGGTATTTGAATACCAGTGGCATAGCTTTCAGCAGCACAGCAATGTGCAAGCTCTCACGGTATGACAAACTGACAGACACATGGGGTCCTAGGTAAGTGAAACTTCTGGTGCCTACTTGCACCAATTTCTGACTATGTTTTTGTTTTGCCCCTCTGTTTTCTTTTTAATATCCGAGCGTCTCACAGAAGTAGTCCGTGCTTAGCATTAAGGTCCTGGTCTAATTAATATCTAGCCTATCTCAATTTGCCATTTTTCAACCATGAAATTTGCCTTAATCTAGTGAATCTTTATGTTTCAGTTTTTCTTAAAACTATTCCTATCCTGCTTCTCAAAGTTTTTTTTTACTTCTCAAAAGTTTCTCCTATTTGGCTTATGCAAAACCAGTTTAGCCTAGTATTTCTTGTTTATTTATGACCATTCCCTCTCAGCCTCCACATGTAGTTTCCCTTCTTTTCATTCCCTTTCCCTGTCATCTTCTCTCTCTTCTCCCATTCTAAGCTGTGTCTCTAGATTATTGCATCCATTTTGCTGTTTATAGTCACACTCTGAGGACTCCTAAATCTGTATCTCTAGGCAAGGTCACTTTCGTACATTCTAGACAAATACATAACTAACTACTATATATCTTCTCCTAGCTCTCCCATGGATGCGTGACACCAAACATTTCAAATGTGAAACATGTTTGTCCTCAGTATCTGCTGTGTTAATTTTTGACTCTATAAACAGTCAAGTTGCTCAAACCAGAAATTGGTGAAGCAATTTAGACTACTCTTGAACCTATTATCCCTTTCTTCAGATCCATCTGACATTAAGTTTTGAGTATTCAATTTAACATAATGACTGCTTCCATCCCCACAGTTTCTGATCTCATAGTGTCTTGAATGAAACATACAGAACTAACATTATTATGTAAGTTCACATCTCCAAGTGTGTTCTACTGAATCCCTCTTCCTACCTGTAACCCGTATGCTCTTTCTAAAGTGTAAATTTATTTATTTTATTCCCCTGTTTAAAATCATTCCATGACCTCTCTTAACTACAAGATAAATCTTAGACTTCTCTAGAAATAGATTCCTAGCTCAGCTGCTAACCAAAAAGTCAGCAGTTCAAATCCACAAGCCACTTCTTGGAAACCCCATGGGGCATTTCAACTCTGTTCTGTAGGGTTACTATGAGTCAGAACTGACTTGATGGCACCTAACAACAACATGATTCATTAAGATTTATTATGATTTACTGCTTTTACCTTCAAATTTTTTATTTCTTCTCTCACATTTTAAATTATAACAGTGTTTGACTACATCTACTTCCAGAACATACCATAATGTTTTGATGCACTTTCTTTCATTTGCCTGGAATGTGCCCTTCCCCTGAACATCCCACACATTTATCAAGATTCAGTTAAAGTATCACTTCTACAGTGAGATACTCACTGTATATCTAGCTTTTTGAGCCATATCAACCCAGAAGACTCCTATACACTACCCATTTTTTTTACCAATTAAGTTCATGTAATTGTGCAGCCGTTGTCATAGATGTCCTTACTTATGTTTTCATAATTCTTTGCTGCTAACTCTAGGAAAGCATCCATCATTTTAATTCTGACCTGTTAGACCTAACCCTCATTTCTTGTCCCAGTCATTCCTCTTGCATTTTATTACAGACATTGCTTTGACTCTGCTTTCCCTTATACAAGTTAGAACCTATTCACTGTCCATTCTTATTGCCAAAACCAAACCAAAGCCATTGCCACTGAGTCAGTTTGATACATGGCAACCCCATGTGTGTCAGAGTAGAATTGTGCTCCATAGGGGTTTCAATGGCTGTAATCTTTGGAAGCAGATCTCTAGGCCTTTCTTCTATGGTGCTGCGGGGTGGATTCCAACCACCGTCCTTTTGGTTAGTAGTCACTTTTGGTTAGTGGCACAAGCTGTTTGTGCCACCCATGGCCAGGTTAGGTAGTTTAACCAGCCTAGGCCCTTAGCTACACTGCAGAGGTGCCTTAGAAAACCATATTTTGAGCCACATTTCCAGATCACTCCTGTTGCCATGGAAAGATGGTCTGCTGGAATTTCTGGCCAATTTTTCTTCTGGGGAAATATATTACTTAGAATTAAAGACAATCTAGAGGTGCCTTTTTTTTTTTCTGAGACAAGGCCTATTTATTTCACAACTCGGATCATGGGATGCATGGCTTCCTTCAGACAGTTCTTGTTCCTATTAGCTGAAAAAGTTTCAGAAAAACAAGAGAAATTTTCAAGTATTTGATGCAGATCGTAGATGTCAGATCTCATATAAAACTAATCCCTTTAGAGTCTTAAAAAAATTTTTTTAAGGTGGTTTAATTTATTTGAAACAAATTGCACATATTTAAGTTTATATATTTTTTAAAAAAATATAAGCAACCCCACAGCATTTATTGCAATCTGGTAATAATATAAGGGTTATCAAATTAATATGAACACTTGTTTTAGAATTATACTTACAACAAAAGACACCTAAAATGTTGGTGGGTGGGTGGGTAGGTGGGGATGATGCCCTCAACTTCTCAGTTCATAGATAATTTACAGTTAGATACACTTTGTAGTAGAGTAATATTATCTCCTTTAATCATGATCCAACCCAGTTCTTTTCTGGACGTTGTTTTAGAATGAATCTCCTCTGCATCATCTTCTGCACCAAGGTTCATACACTCATCAAAACGATGACACAGTCCTCTACCCTTATATTCACTTGCTCTTGGAGCCACACCTGAATCCAGGATCCACTTTGCAAGTATCTGCAGATGAGGGTGGTGGGCTGCATTATCACCTTCTGCATTTTCTGGCTCTGGCCATGGTACGCTATGGTGGAAGCTCACAAAGTCCACACTAACCCTCATACTGTCTCAGAAAGCAATTCTCAGTTGTACGGTTTGAATTTTTTTCCCCTATTTATAACACACATTAAGTCATCATACTCAAGGTGATGAATATTTCTGTCATCCCCTCATATTTCATGTGGCTCTATGTAACACAGCCCTCTCTCCTTCCCACCCCTCAGCAAAAAATCATATTTCTGTCAGCATTGATTAGTTTTCATATTCTAGAATTTTATAAAAATGGAAAACTGTAGTATACAATATTTTCTCTTTTTTTATTCAGTATAATCATTTTCAGATTTGTTCATTTGCTATAGGTAGCAATAGTTTGTTCCTCAGTAGTATTCCATTTCATGGAACCACAGTTTATTTATCCATCCTTCTGTCAATGGACATTTGTGTTATTGCAGTATTCGGTTATTACAAATAAAATTTTTATTAACATGCACGCATGTAACTTTTATGACCATATGCTTTCATTTCTTTTGGTAGGGAATTGCCAAACGTGTTTCCAAAGTGGTTTACTATGTGAGTTGGTCTACATTACAGTACAAGTTAGTGTTTCTAAATAACCAGGATTAAAATATTGACTCTTCCAATGGTACTTCTATAACCTCAGCAAGGCAAGGTCTGAGTCTTATTCTGTCATCTAGAAAGCGGGGATAAAAATACAATTTAAAGAGTTGTTATGAGCAAATGCAAATAAGCACGAAATGTAAAATACGGGGTCTAAAAACATTAAATACTCAACATTCCTTTGCTATTATCATTATAAATTTCATGGCACAAACTAAATGGCAGATTGTGGAAAAGAAATCTTTATTTGCCTTCAAATGACAATTTAATAATTGTACAGAAAAAACTTCCATAAAACTATGAAAACCTCATTATGAAAATATGAATGAAGTGTCCATAACTGAAATAATTAATTTGATTCATTTATTTTGGTTTCTAAAAACTAACTTGCAATTAGGAAAGTCTACTGCTTAGTGAAATTTGACACACTAAGGGTCATGTGGATAAGATTGACTGATGCAATAAGTTGATCTAAAATTCCATCTCCAGCTGCTATTGGTTTGTGCGTGCGTGTGTGTTTCTGTGTGATGCTTTCCCCTTAAATGGCAAATTTTATTTACTTGAGTTATAATAGGATTATTAATTTTCAAATTTTCTGATGATTGATCTTTCACCAGTATTGAGATATTCGGTACTAAAATTCATCAACCTGTTGTAAATTGTTTTGAAAGTTGACTTGACCAGTTACCATCGTGAAACTTCTGACAAATAAGTAACTCCTCTAAGCTATATTGAAATCATAGTACATTGCATTAAGTTTTGGGTGAATTGTATAGTTACTTTTTAAAAATGGAGGAAATTTACCCTCATATTAACCAAATCTTTGCAAAGCCTTTCTTCTCTATTTCTCTTTAGAAATGCTTGAACTTTTAACTTACATATAGGACAACTTCTTTTTAATTTATGTTATTTCTACAAATAGACCTTATGAATATAATTCAAGTTCACAATTGATTTACTGTGAAATATCTATTTACTGATAACAGTGCATGTGCTTTACTGGAACTGGCTTTCAGTTCTAGAGTCTAGAAGTCTGATGTCACGTTGTGAGAGTGATCACGTCTCTGCAAAGGCTCTCTGGGTAGATCTTTCTCGTTTCTCCCAGCTTCTGGTAGCCCCAGGTGTTCCTTGGCTTGCAGCTGCAGCTGAACTTTCTAACTACCACCTTCTTCACAGTGAAATCTTCTACCTGTGTCTCTACTTCTGTGTCTCTTTTATAATGATGCCACTCAGATTAGAACCCTCCCTACTCCAGCATAACCTCATATTAACTGATAACATCTTCAAAGACCCTATTTCCAAACAAGATCATATTCACAGGTCCCAGGGTTAGGACTTCAACCAATCTTTTTGGGAGATGTAACTCAATCCATACGCTTCCTAAAATGAATTCTACTTTCATAAGGAGTTAGTGATTTTGAAGAATTCAATGAGAAAGAAACGTGGGGGAGATAAAAGTGAGGAGAGGAAGCTAGAGAGGTATGCGGAAGGAAGAAAGGAAAGAAACTGAAGTTCTTTGTGGAGAACAATTGAAAATAATAAAAAATTACAAATTAAAAACCCATCTATAAAACATAGTAATAAATAATAAGTTATAAATAATGCATAAATATGCAATGAGAAAAGTAGTAGTTTATTAATCTCTTTAAATTCTAAAAGCATTATTGAAATGTATATCTCTGATCTCTGACTCATATGATAGCACAGAAAAAATGGTTTTAAATATTAACTACAAATAATAATTTAGGGAAAAATGACCAATTGTGGGAGATTACCAAGAATGTCCACAAGTTAGAGATTATTTATTTTACAATGATTAAAAAGATAGAAGGAAAGTAAACAACAGCATGAGGACCAAAAACATATTGATCTTTCAAGATAGATACTTAATGTGTTTCTAGGTTACCTCTGACGTGTTACAACCACAACAGTGCTCATGGTGTACAGCCTCGTGAATACATGCATGACTTTCTTTGGAGTAGAGAATTGGAGTCATGGATTATGTTATATTTGGTTTAGGTATTTACAGAGTTGTCTTCAGACTGAAAGCATCAAACTAACTCTTATTAGCACAGTGCACTTGTTTCTGAATCATCATATCGCTTGCAGTGTTTGAAATTACTCAGTTTTATTTCTTCAACAAATACTTATTTGGAGCCAAGCACTATGTTCAAAACACTCCTTTAGTTGCTAGGCATGAACAAAATACTTTTCTAATTTCCAGACTGCTAATCAAATGAGTAAAACATTGCATGTCATTGTTGTTGTAATTTGCATTTTTGTAATTACTAGTGAGTTTGAGCATTACTTTTTGTGCATGTTATCTATTGGTTTCCGCTTCTGTGAATTGCTGGTTTGTATCTTTTGCATACTGCTGTATTGCCTTTTCTATCTTTATATTCCAAACATTTGTTTCTTGTCTGTTTTTGATATAAAAATATTTTCACAATCTCTAAATTGTCTGTTATCTGTCTTCAAGAATATTTTTAAATTATAACTAAACTTTTTAGATACTTTTTGTGGTTTAGTTTAAGAAATTCCTCCCCTCTAGAACAAAAATATTGTCTTATCCTTATTAACATATTTTATCTTTCACATTTATATCTTTAATCCATTCAGGTTCCACCTTTGAAATATAATGTTACTTAGTGTTATTGGGTTGAATTGTGTCCCCCAAAATGTGTGTCAAAGTGGCTAGGCCAGGATTCCCAGTATTGTGGGGCTGTCCACTATTGTGTGACCTGATATGATTATCCTATTGTTGTAAATCCTAACCTGTATGATGTTAATGAGCCAGGATTAGAGGCAGATATGTTAATGAGGCAGAAGTCAGTCTACAAGATTAGGTTGTATCTCTTTTGAGACATAAAAAAGAGACGGGAGCAGAGAAACAGAGGGACCTCATATCGCCAAGACAGTAGCATCAGGAGCAGAGAGCATCCTTTGGACTCAGAGTCCCCGCACTGAGAAGCTCCTAAAGTAGGGGAAGATTAATGACAAGGACCTTCCTCCAGAGCTGACGGGCAGAGAAAGACTTCACCTGGGTTGGTGCCCTGAAGTCGGACTTCTGGACTCCTAGGTGGTGAGATAATAAACTTCTGTTTGTCAAAGCCACCCACTCGTGGTATTTCTGTTACAGCATCAGTAGCTAACTAGACACTTAGGGATCCTTTTCATTTTTCTCCTTATACTCAGTCAGAACCAGAATGGGACAGTGTCTTAGTTATCTAGTACTGCTATAGTGGAAATAGCACAAGTGGTTGCTTTAATGAATAGAAATTTATTTTCTCACAGTTTAAAACCAAACTGAATCAAATCCATTGCTGTTGAGTCCATTCTGACTCATAGAGACCCTACAGTACAGAGCAAAACTTCCCCATAGGTTTCCAAGGCTGTAAATCTTTATGGGAGCAGACTGCCACTTCTTTCTCCTGCTGAGAGGCTGACTGGTGGGATTGAACAGCCAATCTTTTGGTTAGCAGCCAAGTGCTTAACCACTGCACCACCAGGGCTCCTTTGACTAGAGGAAGGAGAGAGTGAAATCTTACCCACACCTGCAGAATAAAGTTGGAACATTTGTGATCAAACTACCATCTGTTTCTCTCATAACCAATATTTAGCTCGTTCTCTTTTCTAAATGGTAAATATACTAAGCACCTTCCTAACAGAGAAAACCCAAAAGTCTGATTCAGTTACAGTATTCGGTTTAACATCCTCCATTTCTAGGTATGTTAGTCTCTATATCTGGTTTTGATTTGGCTTTCCTTAAGCCATGGATTTAAGAAGTAAAAAGGGGCCCTTGTGCAATGGTTAAGTGCTCAAATGCTAACAACAAGTTTGCAATTCAAACTTGAATTCATCCAGTGGCTGCGAGAGAGAAAAGACAATCTGCTACAGTGAAGATTACAGCCTGGGAAACCTTACAGGGCAGTTCTACTCTGTCGTACAGGGCTACTATGAGTCAGAATCAACTGGACAGCACACAGCAGTGTGAAGTAAAAACAAAAACACAAACAACTTATCTGCTTAAGCTACAGTCGATATACACTGAATAACTGCAAAGCACAGGATAACTTGCAATAAGCATTTCTTTGAGAAAGTAATGAGAGACATACAACCATCATTAATTCATAGCAATTTTGCAATCCCCCTAAGAAGACATTTTTGGGCCCCAGAACTTGGAGATATGAAAATCTCTTTGATTATTATCCAAACTTTTTGCTCCCCCTCCCCCGCCTTTATCCAGTGATCCCTGTGGCCCCTGGCTCCTTCCCCTTGGAGATTCTTCCTTTCCTAATACCCTCTTTAGACATTTCCCGGCTTCAATACAGGCATCCCCCGGCTTACAAGCAAGAACCTTTCCTAAGCCTGTTTTTAAGTCATATTTGCAGGTAAGTGGGAACAGGTACATTGTTGTTGTTGTTACGTGCCCTTGAGCGGGTTCTAACTCATAAATGAATGGTAAATATACTAAGCACCTTCCTAACAGAGAAAACCTAAAAGTCTAGCTCAGAACTGCCCCATAGAGTTTCCAAAGAGCAGCTGATGGATTTGAATGGGTGACCAAACCAGCCATATCACTTAACCCCTGTGCCACCAGAGCTCCAGCTGTTACAGGTTTTAAAAAGAATTTGTATGCAAACAATTTTGTCATTTGCAATGAGATATAGTTATCCTTATTTATTTCCATTCTTCATGATTTTAATATTTTTCTTATGGTACCTAATAACTGTGGCCTTCAGAACAATGTAGAATATGAGTGGTGAGAGCAGGCGTCTTTGCTGTAGTCCTGATAGTAGGGCATAAGGAGTTCAATATTTCACCATTAAATACAACGTTAACAGACAATGTCTCTATACAGGTCCTTTATTAGCATGGGAAAGTTTCTGTTCTTTTTCCTTTTTTTTTTTTTAATTGTGCTTTAGGTGAAACTTTACAGCTCAAGTTGATATACAAACACTTATACACATGCTGTTTTGTGACATTGGTTTCAATCCGCAGGATGTGACAGTACTCTCCCCCTTTCTACCTAGGGTTCCCTGTACCCATTCAGCCAGTTCCTGTCCCTTTGTGCCTTCTCATCCTGTGTCCAGATAGGAGCCGCCCATCTGGTCTCCTATATCTGATTGAATTAAGAAGCACACTCCTCACGTGTATGATTTTTTGTTTTATACTCCTGTCTAATCTTTGTCTGAAGAGTGGGCTTCAGGAATGGTTTTAGTTCTGGGTTAACAGCATCCGGGGGCCGTAGTTTTGGGGGTTCCTGCAGTCTTGGTGAGACCATTAAATCCAGTCTTTTTATGTGAATTTGAGTTCTGCTCCACATTTTTCTCCTGCTCCATCTCGAACTCTGTTGTATTTCCGGCCAGGGTGACTTTGGCGGTAGTCAGGCACCTCTAGTCTCAGGCTAATAGAGTCTCTGATTTATGTGGTCCTTTTGTCTCTTGGGCTCTTTTCCTTGTGTATTTGGCATTCTTCATTCTCCTTTCTTCCAAGTGGGTCGGGACAAATTGATGCATCTTAGGTGGCCGCTCGCAAGCTTTAAAGACCCCAGACGCCACTCACTAAAGTGGGATGCAGAACATTTTCTTAATAAACTTTGTTACGCCGGTTGACCTTGATGCCCCTTAAAACCATGGTTCCCAGACCCCAGCCCCAGCCACTCTGTTCCTCCAAGCGTTTTGTTGTATTAGTCCACTTGGGCTTATTTCCACCATATTGTGTGTTGTCCTTCACTTTCCCCAAGAGGGTTCTTGTATACTATCTAGTTAGTGAATTCCCCTCTCTCTCACCTCCACCGTGGTAACCATCATCAAAGAATGTTTTCTGCTGTGTTTAAACCTTTTCTTGAGTTCTTGTAAATAGTGGTCTCATACAGTATTTTTCCTTTTGTGACTGACTAATTTCACTCGGCATAATGCACTCCAGATTCATCCATGTTGGGAGATGTATTGAAGATTTGTCACTGTTCTCGCATAGCATTCCATGGTGTGTATGTACCGTAATTACTTTTTCCCTTCCATCTGTTGATGGGTACCTACGTTGTTTCTATCTTTTAGCTATTGTGAACAGTGCTGCAATAAACATGGTGTGTGCATAAGTCTATTCAGGTGACAGCTCTTTTTTCTCTAGGAAATATTCCTGGGAGTGGAATTACTGGATCCTGTGGTAGTTGTACTTCCAGCTTTTTAAGGAAGTGCCAAATCCTTTTCCAAAGTGGTTGTAACATTTTACATTCCCACCAGCAGGGCATAAGTGTTCCAATCTCTACACAACCTCTTCAACATTTACTATTTTGTGTTTTTTGGATTAATGTCAGCCTTGCAGGGGTGAGATGGTATCTCCTTACAGTTTTGATTTGCCATTCTTTGATGGCTAGTGATTGTGAGCATTTCCTCTGTTAGGCACCTCAGTGTCTTCCTTGGTGAAGTGTCTGTTCATATACTTTGCCCATTTTTTAATTGCATTATTTGTCTTTTGTTTGTTGAGTGTTACATTATCTTGTAGATTTTAGAGATTAGGTCCTTATCAGATAAGTTGTAGCCAAAAATTTTTTCCCAGTATGTAAGTTCTCCTTTTACTTTTTTGGTGATGTCTTTTGATGAGCGAAAGTGTTTGGTTTTTAGGAGCTCCCAGTTATCTAGTTTCTTTTCTGGTGTTTGCGCATTGTTAGTTATGGTTTATATACCATACACTATTAATGCCATGTATGAGGGTTCTTAGCATTGTCCTTATTTTTTCTTTCATGATCTTTCTCATTTCAGATTTAGGTCTTTGATCCATTTTGGGTTAGTTTTTTTGTAAGGTATATGGGTCCAGTTTCATTTTTTTGCAGATGGATATCTAGTTATTTCAGCAAGTCTGTTAAATGGGGGAAAAGAGACTCTCTTTTCCCCCATTTAACAGACTTTGAGTCTTTTTCAGGTATCAGCTGATCAGAGATGGATGGATTTATATCTGGGCTCTCAATTTTATTCCATTGGTCTGTATATGTATTGTTGTACCAACACCAGGCTGTTCTAACTACCTTGGTGGTATAATAGTTCTAAAATCAGATAGTGCGAGGCCTCTGACTTTGTTCTTCTTCAGTAATGCTTTACTTACCCAGGGCCTCTTCCCTTTCCATATGAATTTGATGATTTGTTTCTCCATCTCTAAAAAACGTCATTGGAATTTGGATTGGGATTGCATTCTATCTGTAGATCACTTTGGGTAGAATTGATATTTTCACAATGTTGAGTCTTCCTATTCATGAGCATGGTATGTTTTTCCACTTACCTAGGTCCCCCTTGATTTTTTACAGGAGTGTTTTATAGTTTTCTTTGTGTAGGTCTTTTATATCTCGGGTTAGATTTATTCTTAAATGCTTTACCTTCTTGGGCACTATTGTAAAAGGTATCGATTTGGTAATTTCCTTTTTGAGGTTTTTTGTTGTTGTTGTTGTTGGTGTAGAGGAATCCAACTGATTTTTTTTTCTTTATATTGTTGTTTGCTAATACCTATAGGCTAGAAAAAACTGTTATTTATTTATTTGTTGATTGTTCTTTAGGTGGAAGTTTACAGCTCATGTCAATTCCTTATACAAAAATTTGTACACATACTGTTATGTGAGCCTAGTTGCAATCCCCGGGTTTTCCCATGTCCCTTCAACCAGCTCCTATCCCTTTCTGCCTTCTCATCCTGCCTCCAGACAGGAGTTACCCATTTAGTCTCATGTATCTACCTGAACTAAGCAGCACACTCTTCACAACTATTACTTTATATATTACAATCCAGTCTAATCTTTGTCTGAAGAGTTAGGTTCAGGAATGATTTTAGTTCTGGGTTAACAGAGAGTCTGGGGGCCATGTCTACTGGGGTTCCTGTAGTCTCAGTCAGACCATTAAGTCTGTTTTTTTTTTTTAGCATGAATTTGAGTTTTTCACCCCACTTTCTCCTGCTCAGTCAGGGACTCTCTGTTGTGTTCCCTGTCAGGACAGTCACTGATGATAGTCAGGCACCATTTAGTTCTTTTGGTCTCAGGCTGATCGAGTCTCTGGTTCATGTGGACCTTTTTTCTTTCGCTAATATTTTTCTTGTGTCTTTGGTTTTCTTCATTCTCCTTTGCTCCAGGTGGGTTGGGACCAATTGATGCATCTTAGATGGACGCTCCCAAGCTTTAAGACCCCAGACGCCGCTCACCAAAGCAGGATGCAGAATATTTTCTTAATAAACTTTGTTATGCCAGTTGACCTAGATGTCCCCTGAAACCATGGTCCGTAGAACCTGCCCTGCTACTCTGTCCCTTGAAGTGTTTGGTCATGTTCAGGAAACTTCTTAGCTTTTGGTTTTGTCCAGTTGTGCTGACTTCTCCTGTACTGTGTGTTGTTCTTCCCTTCACCTAAGAAAATTCTTGCCTACTTTTTCTTTTTTTTTTTACTATCTAGTTCATTAATTCTCCTCTGTCTTCCTCCCCACTCGCCTAACCATCTAAGAATGTTTTCTTCTGTCTTTAAACCTTTTCCTGAGTTCTTATAATAGTGGTCTCATACAATATTTGTCCTTTTGCAACTGACTAATTTCACTCAGCATAATACCTTCCAGATTGATTTATGTTGTGAGATGTTTCACAGATTCATCATTGTTCTTTACCATTGTTCATATTCCACTGTGTGTATATACCATAATTTGTTTATCCATTCATCTGTTGTGGGGCACCTAGGTTGTTTCCATCTTTTTGCTAATGTGAACAGTGCTGCAATAAACATGGGTTTGCATATATCTATTCATGTGAAGACTCTTATTAATTTAGAATATATTCCAAGGAGTGGGATTGCTGGAATTTCTATTTCTAGCTTTTTAAGGAAATGCCAAATCAATTTCCAAAGTGGCTGTACCATTGTACATTCCCACCAGCAGTGTATAAGTGTTCCAGTCTCTCCACAACCTCTCCAACATTTATTATTTTGTGTTTTCTGGATTAATGCCAGCATTGTCGGGGTGATATGGTATCTCATTGTAGTTTTGATTTGTATTTCCCTAATGGCTAATGATTCTGAGCATTTCCTCATGTATCTGTTAGCCACCTGAATGTCTTCTTTGGTGAAGTGCCTGTTCATATCCGTTACCCATTTTTTAATTGGGTTATTTGTCTTTTTATTGTTGAGGTTTTGCAGTATCTTGTAGAGTTTGGAGATTATACCCTGATAGAATATGTTGTAGCCAATATTTTTTTCCTAGTCTGTAGGTTGTCTTTTTACTGTTTTTGTGAAGACTTTTAATGAACATAAGTGTTTCATTTTTAGAAGTTTCCAGTTATCTAGTTTCTCTTCTGGTGTTTGTGCATTGTTAATTATGTTTTGTAGCCTGTTTATGCCATGTATTAGTTTTTTTTTTATTAGGGTTCCTAGCATTGTCCCTATTTTTTCTTCTATGATCTTTATCATTTTAGATTTTATATTTAGGTCTTTGATCCATCTTGAGTTAGTTTTTGTACGTAATGTAAGTATGGGTCTTGTTTCATTTTTTGGAGTCAGATATCCAGTTATTTCAGCATCTTTTGTTAAAAAAAAAAAAATTTTTTTTTTTTTTCCTTTTGTTAAAGAGACTGTCTTTTCCTCAATTAACAGACTTTGGGCCATTGTCAAAAACAGCTGCTCCTCGGTGGATGAATTTATATCTGAATTCTCAATTCCATCCCATTGGTCTATGTATCTGTTGTTGTACCAGTATGAGGCTGTTTTGACTACCATGGCAGTATAATAGGTTCTAAAATCAGGTAGTGTGAGGCTTCCCACTTTGTTCTTATTCTTCACTAATACTTTACTTATCCAGGGCCTCTTCCTTTTCCATATGAATTCAGTGATTTGTTTCTCCATCTTGTTAAAAAATGTCATTGGAGTTTGGATTGAAATTGCATTGTATTTGTAGATCACTTTGGGTAAAACTGACATTTTCTCAAATGTTGAGTCTTTCTACCCATGAGCAAGGTATGTTTTTCCACTTATGTAGGTCTCTTGGTTTCATGCAGTAGTGTCTTGTAGTTTTCTTTGTTTAGGTCCTTTACATCTCTGGTTAGATTTATTCCTAAGTATTTTATCTTTTGGGGGCCATTGTGAATGGTATTGATTTGCTGATTTTGTCTTCAAAGTTCTCTTTGTTGGTGTAAAGGAATCCAACTGATTATTGTATGTTTACCTTGTATCTTGATACTTTGTTGAATTCTTCTATTAATTCCACTAATTTTCTTGTGGATTCTTTGGTGTTTTCTCTGTATAAAATCAAATTATCTGTGAATAGGGATACTTTTACTTCTTCCTTACCAATTTGGGTGCCCTTTATTTCTTTTTCTTTGCCTTATGACTCTGGCTAGGGCCTCTAGCACAACGCTGAATAAACGCTGTGCTAAAAGGCATACTTGTCTGGTTCCTATTCCCAAGGGGAATGTCTTCAGATTCTCCATTTTAGGATGATGTTGGCTGTTGGCCTTGTTCCCTTCTTTTCCTATTTTGCTGAGAGTTTTTATGGAGAATTGGTGTTGGATTTTGTCAAACACCTTTCCTGCATCAGTTGATAAGATCATGTGGTTACTATCTTTTGCTGTATTTATGTGATGGATTACATTGATTATTTTTCTAACTTTGAACCATCCCTGCCTTCCCGGTATGAATTCCACTTGGTCATAGTGAATTATTTTTTCAATACGTTGTTGAATTCTATAGGCTAGAATTTTGTTGAGGATTTTTGCCTCTATGTTCATGAGGGATAATGGTCTGTCATTTTTTTTTTTTTTTTTTTTTTTGTGGTGTCTTTACCTGGTTTTGGTATCAGGGTTATGCTGGCTTCATAGAATGAATTCAAAAGTATTCCATCCTTTTCTATGCTCTGAAATACCTTTAGTAGCACTGCTGTTAACTATTCTCTGAAAGTTTGGAAGAATTCTCCAGTGAAGCTGTCAGGACCACAGCTTTCTTCGTTGGGAGTTTTTTAATTACCTCTTCAATCTCTTCTTTTGTTATAGGTTAATTTATTTGTTCTACCACTGTTTGTGTTATTTAGGTAGGTAGTGTATTTCTAGAAATTTGCCTATTTCCTCTAGGTTTTCAAATTTGTTGGAGTACTGGTTTTCATAGTATTCTGTTATGATTCTTTTAATTTCAGTTGGGTCTATGGTGATATTTTCCATCTCATTTCTTATTCAGGTTTTTTCTCCCTCTCCTATTTTCATTTTGTCAGTTTGGCAATGATTTATCAATTTGTTCATCTTTTCAAAGAAACCAGCATTTGTTCTTGTTAACTCTTTCAATTATTTTTCTATTCTCTATTTCATTTATTTCCTCTCTAATCTTTGTTATTTCCTTTCTTCTTGTGGCCATGGGCTACTTTTGCTGCTCTCCTTCTTTTTGTTTGAGTAGTAGGGTTAATACCTTGATTGTGGCCCTTTCTTCTTTTTGGATGTGTGCATTTATTGCTATAAATCGACCTCTGAACACTGCTTTTGCTGTGTCCCAAAGATTCTGATAGTATGTGTTTTCATTTTCATTTGATTCTGTGAATTTCTTTTTCTGTCCTTGATTTCTTCTATAACCCAACAGTTTTTGAACAAGGTGTTGTTCAGTTTCCATGTACTTGATTTTCTTTCCTTGTTTTTTGTGTTATTGATTTCTACTTTTGTGGCTTTATGGTCAGAAAACTTACTTTGTAACATTTCAATGTTTGTTTTCTGTTAATGGTTGCTTTGTGGCCTAATAAATGGTCTGTTCTGAAGAATGTTCCATGTGCATTAGAAGAGAAAGTATTTTTGGCTGCTGTTGAGTGCTGTGTTCTGTATGTGTTTATGAGGTCAAGTTGGTTGATTGTGGTGTTTAGATATTCCATGTCTTTATTGAGCTTCTTCCTGGATGTTATGTCCTTCACCAAAACTGGTGGTTTGAAGTGTCCTACTAATATTGTGGAGCTGTTTCTCTTTCAATGTTGTTAGAGTTTGTTTTATGTATTTTGGAGCCCTGTTATAAGTATTTATTATGGTTATGTCCTCCTGGTGTATTGACCCTTTAATCATTATGTAGTGTCCTTCCTTATCCTTTGCGGTGGATTTTGCTTTAAAGTCTATTTTGTCTGAGATTAATATTATCACTCCTGGTCTTTTTGGATTGTTGTTTGCTTGATATATTTTTTCTCCAACCTTTGAGTTTAAGGTCTGTCTCCTGTAGGCAGCATATAGGCTAACCATGTGTTTTTATGCATTCTGCCAGTCTCTGTCTCTTTATTGGTATATTTAGTCCATTTATATTCAGCATAATTATTGATAGGTATGAGTTTAGTGCTGTCATTTTGATGCCTTTTTTGTGTTGTTGGCAGCTTCTTTGTTCCACTTAATTTTCTCTGCTGAGTCATTTTTCTTCATCTATTTTCTTTTCATTTTTTTCATAGTTGTTGATTATGTATTGCTGAGTCTTTATGTTTTTCTTCTTTCTTTATTTTATGTATAGGATTGTTAGTTTCCATTGTAGTTGCCTTAATATTTACCTCTATTTTCCTAAGTTTAAACCAATCTTTTGATTGTTGTTATCACCTTGACTTTCTCTACATGTGAAAGTTCTATGACTACATTACTTACTCCCTCTTTTTATTTAAATGTTATTATCTTTTACTTTTTGATGCCTCTTTTTCCCTATTTTCAGTAATTTAGCTTTGACTTATTTTTGTGACTTCCGTATCTGGGTTGATATCTGATTGTTTTGTCCTGTGTTCTAATCTTGGGTTGGTATCTGATGTTATTGCTTTTCTATCAGGAGGGCTCCCTTTAGTATTTCTTTTTATTTTGGTTTGGTTTTAGCAAATTCCCTAAACTTCTGTTTACCTGAAAGTGCCTTAATTTCACCATCACAATTGAGAGATTATTTTGTTGGATATATAATTCTTGGCTGGAAACTTTTTTCCTTCAAGGCTTTATATATGTCATTCCATTGCCTTCTTGCCTGCATGGTTTCTGCTTAGTAGTCAGAGCTTAGCATTATTGACTTTCCTTTATAGATGACTTTTCGTTTATCCCTAGCCACTCTTAAAATTTTCACTATCTTTGGTTTTGGCAAGTTTGATTATAATACGCCTTGATGAATTTCTTTCAGGATCTACCTGTGTGGGGTTGGATGAGGTTCTGGATAGAGATCTTCTAGTCTTTCATAGTAACAGGGGCGTTTTCTGCCAACAAATATTCAACAATTCTATCTGTGTTTTCTGATATCCCCCCTGCTCAGGTACTCCAATCACTTGTAGGTTATTCCTCTTGATAGAGTCCCTCATAATTCTTAGGATTTCCTCATTTTTCAAAATTCTTTTTTTGGATTTTTCCTCAAATAAATTGGTGTCAAGTGCTTTATCTTCAACCTCACTAATTCCGACTTCTATTGCTTCAATTCTGCCTCTATGGCTTTCTATTGAGTTGTCTAATTCTGAAATATAATTCTTAATCTTTTGGATTTCTCTTTGCTGTCTCTGTACAGATCCTTGAAGCCTATTAAATTTGTCTTTGTTCTCTGTTATAACTTTCTTAAGTTCCTCTGTTGCTTTTTCTGAGTGTTCCCTAGCTTGATCTGCATTTTACCTGATCTCCTACCTGATCACTTGAAGAACTCTGAATATTAATTTTTTAAATTCTGCCTCTGGTAATTCCAAGATTTTCTTTCTCCTGGAGTTTTCTTGGTTCTTTGTTTTGGTTGCTTGCTGAAGCCATCATAGTCTGCCTCTTTATATGATTTGATATTGACTGTTGTCTCCTAGCCGTCAATAAGTTATTATATTTATTTATTTATTTTATGTTTGCTTACTTTGTCCTAGCTTCTTGTTTTGATATGCCAGAATAGGCTGGTTGTGTGAGCTACTTTGATTAGTAGCATCTTTGGAGCTCTCACATACTGTCATCAGGTGGTTAAAGCTGTTACTATGTATGTGAGCTCAGGAGTCTGTTTACTTTTCTTGTGTGGATTCAGCTCAGGTTTCCAGATCATCGGTCACCAAGTGTGTGGTACAGGCTCTCACCTACAGTCCTAGTTGGCAGGGCTACATAGTTATGATTGGAATAGGCACAGCTGGTTGCAGTAGGGATTTATGCGCTGAGCAAAGGAGAGGGCTGATGGCTGCTCCTGAATTCCTGGGTAGAAGACATGTCCTTGTTCCCTAGTGTATGTAGGTGGGTGGATTTTGTAGCCAGACTTTGGACATCCAATGCTGCTGGCTGTAAGGACTGGGAGGTACCATTTATTCTCAGACCCCTGTTGCAGGTGGCTAGGTGGTGTGGATGGAGCCACCAATCCTCAGGTCTCTGATGTCAGCAGGTGGGGACCCTGCTAATCCACGGGGTAGCATCAAATATCACGAATCTGCCATTCCCCCTTAGCTGTTGCAGTTGAAAATAGGCTTCAGGTGTATACCCTGTTGTACTATCTTAATGAGTGCCTACACTTTTGAAATGGGCCCACACTGGCCTAGGCAGGGGTGAAAGGCATTCAAAGTCTGTGAACCCCTTATGCCTGTGCCTATTCAAAGCGGCTGTGCCTGCCCTGAGTTCCCAGTTTAGGAGAGATGGAGGATTATTTTTTCCTGTTTGTCAATTTGTTCCCTCTCCAAAGCCAGGAGAATGGCTTGGGACAAGCTATGTGTCCTGCTTCCAGCCCAGGGGATGCAACAATAGCCAAAGCCAGACTGGGACTGGAGCACAGTGGAGAGGAGGAGAATGAGTGACACTGAGGTACTTCCCAGGGAGGATAAGTTTTTTTGAACCCATGTGGTAGATTAGATGCTTGCACTTAACTTTTGCAGAATTAGCACCATTTCTCCCTGATTTGTGAGGCTTGTACAGGCTGCTACTCAGCTTCTCCCTGTGTGGAAAATGCATCCGGAGCAGTACTGCTTGTCTCAGCCCATGCACACTGGCCAATCCAGCCTGCAGGGTGTCAGCCAGTCCAGTTCTGGCAAATCCTCACTGCTTCTGAATTGTCTCTCCCTTCTGCTGCCATTCAGTCCAACTCCTCAACTTTGTCTCTGCTGTTCAGGGCTCTCAGAGTGTCATATATAATTGATCCACTAGTTTTATCAGATTTTTGTTGTAAGAGGGACCATAGAAAGCATCTAACTACTCCATCATCTTGGCCTCATCTCCTTCCAACTGATTTTTGTATGTTTATCTTATATCCTGATACTTTGCTGAACTCTTCTATTAGTTCCAGTACTTTTCTTGTGGATTCTTAGGGGTTTTCTGTGTATAAGATCATATCATCTGTGAATAGGGATAGTTTTACTTCTTCCCTACAAATTTGGATGCCTTTTATTCCTTTATCTTGTCTTATTGCTCTGACTAGGCCCTCCAGCACAATGCTGAAGAAGAGTGGTGACAAAGGGCATCTTTGTCTGGTTCCAGTTCTCGAGGGGAATGAATGCTTTCAGTCTCTCTCTGTTTAGAATGATGTTGGCTGTTGGCTTTGTATAAATGTCCTTTATTATGTAGAGGAATTTCCCTTCCATTCTTATTTTGCTAAGAGATTTTATCTACAATGTGTGTTGAACTTTGTCAAATGCCTTTCCTGCATCAATTGATAAGATCATGTGGTTCTTATCTTTTGTTCTGTTTATGTGATGCATCACATTGACTGATTTTCTAATGTTGAACCATTCCTGCATACCTGGTGTGAATCCCACTTGGTCAAGGTGAACTACTTTTTTGGTATGTTGTTGAATTCTATAGACTAGGCAGTACCGATGTTAACTTTTCTCTGAAAGTTTGGTGGAATTCTCCAGTAAAGCTGTCAGGACCAGGATTTTTGTTGTTGTTTTTGTTGGGAATTATTTTATTCATTCTTCAATCTCTTCTTTGGTTATGAGTTTATTTAGTGTTTCTACCTCAGTTGTGTTAATTTAGGAAGGTGGTGTGTTTCTAGAAATTTGTCCATTTCCTCTAAGTTTTCAAATTTGTTCATAGGATTTTGTTATGATTCTTTTTATTTCATTTGGGTCTGTTGTGATATCACCTATCTCATTTCTTATTCTGATTATTTGCATTCTTTCCTGTTTTTATTTTGTCATTTTGGCCAATGATTTGTTGATTTTGTTGATCTTTTCAAAGAACCAACTTTTGGTCTGAGTGTGTGATACAGACTCTCTTCTTCAGTCCTAGATGGGCAACAAGTCATAGGGGTGTTTGGAGAGGTACAACTATCTGGCTGCAGTGGGTGGTTATGTGCAGAGCAAGGCAGGGGCTGATGGCTGCCCCTGGGTGCCTGGGTAAAGGGAGTGTCCCTGTCTCCTAGAGCATATAAGGTGGAGTACTGCTGCAGGTCTTTGGGCACCCGGTGCTGTGGGATGGAGGAACTGGGAGGTACCACTTATTCTCAGCTACCTGTCATGGGTGGCTAGATGAAGTGGGTGATATCCCCAGCCCTCAGGCACCTGTTCTGGATGGGTGAAGACCCTGCTTAAGGGGCAGGGTGGTGTGAAATGTCATGAATCTACAGCTCCCCCAAAGCTCCTGCAGTTGAAAAAGATCTTCAGGTGTATGCCCTGCTGTTTTATGCTAACGAGGGCATGTTGTGTTCAATCTGCCCATAGAGGTCTAGGCAGGGGTGAAGGGCTCTGCAAGTCCATGGATCCCTTATGCCAGTGGCTGGATAAAAAGGCAGGCCTTCCTGACCTGCCCTGAGTTCCTGACTTATGGGGTGTGGCATTTTTTAAATCTGTGAGACTGATGTGGGTGTGAATAGACCTGATTTCTGGCTTAGGGGGCATAACAGTTGTTGAATAGTGTCAGACTTGTGTCAGAGCAGAGCAAGGTAGGGGCAGGTGAGGGGAAGGAAGCACTTCTGCACTGTGAAACTCTGTGGGCGAGAGGTTATTTTGCCCCCATGCAGTAGGTAGATGCTTGTACTTAACTTTCACCAGTCCAGTGCCGCTTGGAACGGGCTCCAGAGGCTTGTGCAGACTTGCTGCTGCCTGGACTCCCCTGACAGGGTGAGATGCATACTGAATGCAGCTGCTTAGCTCAACCTATGTGCGCCGGTCAACCCAGCCAGCAGGGCACTAACAACCTTGCTACTGGCTCTTCTTCACTGCTTTTGAACTGTCCTTCCCACTGCCACTCATTCCTACTCTTCAGCTTTGACTTCAATAATCAGGGCTCCTAGATTGTCATATATAATTGATTCACTTGCTTTTTCAGGTCTTTGTTGTAAGTGGGATGACAGGAAGATCTGACTATTCTGACATCTTGTCTGTGCCTTAGAAGTTTCTTTTCATTTCTGTTTTGCTGAATGCTTTTTCAAAAATTATCAGTGGATATTCATTTTTTTCAAATGTTTCTGCATCTATTGAGGTGATTATATTGTCTTATACTTCATTTAGCAAATGACACTAATTACTTTTTCTTATATTAATCAATTTTTGTAGTTGTTGTTTTCTGGGATGAGGCATGCTCAGTCATGGTGTATTATTCTTATAAATTGTTAGATTGTATTTGCTAATATTTTTGCTTGCTTTTATTGAAAGACATTGGCCTGTAACTTTCATATTTTATAATTATTTTATCAGATATTGCTGGCTTATAAAAAAATTGGGAAATACTTTGTATTCTGAAGAAGCTTGTATAAGATTGGTATTAGTTATTTCTCTAAAATTTGATTAAATTCTACAAATTAACCATGTGGTTTGAATTGAATTCCACAAATTTACCATTAGATGTTTAATTAAATTTGTTGAAAAAGAGTTTTTCTTATTATTCTTTGATCATTTTCACGTGTGCAAGATTTATAGGCTTGAATATCGGGCAGCTCCCTGTCAGTGTATGCCTGCAATCGCTTTTGAATGGTCTTCAGCAAAATTTAAATTGCATATGATATTAACAATATTTTTCAATAATCTCCACATTCTGTTGGATCACCTTTCCTTGGAATGGGCACAAATATCGATCACTTCCAGTTGGTTGGCCAGGTAGTATTATTCCAAATTTCTTGGCATAGACAAGTGAGCACTTCCAGTGCTGCATCCATTTGTTGAAGCATTTCAACTGGTATTCTGTCAATTCCTCGAGCCTTGTTTTTCACCAATGCCTTCAGTGTAGGCTGGACTTCTTTCAGTAAAGTTGATTCTTGATCATATGTTACCTCCTGAAAACACTGAACATCAATCAATTTGTTCTGATACAGTGACTCTGGGTATTCCTTCCATCTTTTTTGGATGATTCTGGTGTCATTTAATACTTTCTCCATAGAATCCTTCAATATTGCAACTCAAAGCTTGAATTTTTTCTTCAGCTCTTTCAGTTTGAGAAATGCCAAGTGTGTTCTTCCTTTTAGGTTTTCTAAATACTTGCACATGTCATTATAATACTTTCTTTTGTCTTCTCCAGCCACCCTTAAGAACTTTCTGTTCAGCTCTTTTACTTTATCATTTCTTCCTTTCTCTTTAGCTATTCTATGTTCAAGGGCAAACTTGAGAGTCTTTTCTGACATCTATTTTGGTCTTTTCTTTCTATCTTTTTTTAATGACCTCTTGCTTTCTTTATGTATGATGTCCTTGATGTCATTCCACAACTTATCTGGTGTTCGGTACTTAGTGTTCAATGTATCAAATCTGTTCTTGAGATGGCCCCTGAATTCAGGTAGGTTATACTCAAGGTTGTATTTTGACTCATGTTGACTTGTTTTAATTTTCTTCAGCTTCAACTTGAACTTTGACATGAGCAGTTGATGGTCCGTTCTGCAGTTGGTCTTTGACTGTGTTTGACTGATGATATTGAGCTTTTCAATCATCTCTTTCCACAGATGTGATGATTTGATTCCTGTGTATTCCATCTGGCAGGGTCCATGTGTATAGTGGCCATTTATGTTGTTGAAAAAATCATTTGCAATAAAGTTGTTGGTCTTGTAAAATTTTATCATGTGATCTCTGTTTATATCACCGAGGTCATATTTTTCTACTACTTTTCCTTTTTCTATGTTTCTAACTTTTGCATTCCAGTAGTTATCAATGAATCTTGATTGCATGTTTGATCAATTTTTAGGTTGCAGAAGTTGGTAAAAATCTTCAATTTCATCTTTGGCCTCAGTTGTTGGTGCATAAATTTAAATAATAATTATTGTCTTAGTTACCAAGTGCTGTTATAAAGAAATACCACAAGTGGATGGCTTCAACAAAGAGAAGTTTATTCTCTCACAGTCTAGGAGGTTAGAAGTACAAATTCAGGGTGACAGCTCCAGGGGAAGGCTTTATCTTTCTGTTGGCACTGCAAGAAGGTCTCTGTCACCAATCTTCCCTTTGTCTCGGAGCCTCTCAGCACAGGGACCCCAGGTCTGAAGGGAGTGCTATTCTCCTGGCTCTCGTTTCTGAGTGTTATGAAGTCCCTGTCTTTCTGCTGGGTTCTGTCTTTTATATCTTAAAAGAGATTGGCTTAAGACACAACCTAATCTTATAGATTAAGTCCTGCCTCATTAACATAACTGCCTCTAATCCTGCCTGACTGGCATCACAGAGGTAGTATCCACAATACATACGAAAATCACATCGGATGGCAAAATTGTGGACAATCACATAATACTGGGAATCATGGCCTACCCAAGTTCATACATGTTTTGGGGGGCACAATTCAATCCATGATATTCCATGCTCCCTCAGCTTTGCAAATGTGTGGTGGAAGAAGGTAGTTCTAAATGCCAATTACATTACCAGTTGCAGAAACAAGGACTGTAACTGTTAAGAGTATTTCTGCCTTGTATGTGTGCATCAAGTATTTTTATTTTCTTCACTTATAAAATAAAAGATGTAAACAGGGCTAGTGCATTTGGGTTGTATGTGTGTTCATCGTATCATGTTTATGTGCAGTTAAAACTTTATAATTGTCTTTAATCAGAGGTTATGTATGGTTCAAAGAGCTGTGTACAGGTGCCAAGTTGAACAGGGGTGGACTGTGATAGTTAAGGTTGTGTGTCAACTTGGTTGGGCCATGATTCTCAGTAGTTTTGCAGTTATATGGAGTTGTGATGAGATTTAATATAATGTGATCACCTCTGTGATTGCATCTGCTGTGAATAGACAATCAGTTGAAAGGGAGTTTCCTTAGGCATGTGGCCTGCATCCAATATAAGTGCACATTCTGGCAAGGCTTATGGCTTTTTTCTCATTCTGGATTCTGCAGGTGGCCCCTGTTTGTCTGACCTCCAGTTCCTGGGACATGAGCTAGCAGCTTACCTGAGGTCTTGCCTGTTTATCGTGGGATCCATTGATCTTCGCAACCTGTGGGCAAAAGCTCTGCTCTCTGACCTGTCAATCTTGGATTCACTAGTTCCTGTAGCTATGTGAATCAGGAGAATGTGAATTGGAACATTCCAGTCTCTACAACTGCTTAAGTCATTTCCTTGATATAAATCTCTTTCTATACACACACATGTATATATATATGTATATATGTATATATATATATATATTCTTTACTTCTAGAGAACTGAGCCTAAGACATTCATATTAACTGGTCTTCCTTGCTGAAGATCATTCAAAAGCTGTTGCAGCAATACATCAGCAGGAAGCTGGCAGAATTTCAAGGTGGATTAATAAGAGGATGTGGAACAAAGGATATCATTGCTGACATCAGCTGAATCTTGGCTAAAACAGAGAATGCCAGAGAAATGTTTACCTGTGTTTTATTGACTATGCAAAGGCATTTGAGTACGTGGATCATAACAAATTATGGATAACACTGCACAGAATGGGAATTCCAGAACACTTCATTGTGCTCATGAGGAACCCCTACATAGACCAACAGGTAGTCATTTGAACAGAATGAGAGGATACTACATGGTTTAAAGTTAGGAAAGGTATATGTCAGCATTTTATCCTTTCACTATAATTATTCAATCTGTATGCCAACAAATAATCTGAGAAGCTGGACTATATGAAGAAGAACTCTGCTTCAGAATTGGAGAGACAAAATGTGATATGCAGATGACACAAAATTGCTTGCTGAAAGTGAAGAGTATTTGAAGCACTTACTTATGAAGATCAAAGACTACAGCCTTCAGTATGGATTACAACTCAAAATTAAGGAAAAAAAAAAAGCCTTCCCAACTGGACCAATAATCAACATCATGATAAATGGAGAAAGTATTTCAAGGATTTCATTTTACTTCATTCCACAATCAATGCCCATGGAAGCAGCAATCAAGAAATCCAACAATGCATTGCATTGGGCAAATCTGCTGCAAAAGACCTCTTTCAAGTATTAAAAAGCAAAGATGTCAGTTTAAGTGCTAAGGTGTGCCTGACCCAATCCATGATTTTTTCAATTGCATCATATGCTTGTGAAAGCAAAACAATGAATAAGGAAGACCGAAGAAGAATAGATGCCTTTATGGTGTTGATGAAGAATATCAAATGTGCCATGGACTGCCAGAAGAATGAACGAATCTCTCTTGGAAGAAATAGAGAAGGAATACTCTTAGAAGCTAGGGTGCTGAGGCTTCATGACACATATTTTTGACATGTTATCAGGAGGGACCAGTCCCTGGAAAAGGACATCACGCTTGTTAAAGTAGTTGGCCGGCAAAAGAGAAGACCTTCAATGACATGGATTGACACAGTGGCTACAACAATGGGCTGAAGCATAACAGCGATTGTTATGATGTCACAGGTCAGGGAAGTATTTTGTTCTGTTGTACACAGGGTCACTATTAGTCAGAACGGACTGGATGGCACCTAACAACAAAACAGTAAGATTTGTAGTGATAATCCCTCTTTTAGTTCTTTTATTTTTCCCCCAAACTAACATTCCTATTTGTTTGCTTTTCTGCATTTTTAATTTAACTGAATTCCTGACTTGAGCTTAATATATACTTTTGTCTATTTTTAGTTTATTTTGCTCTTGTTTTTTTAGCTATTTATTGTGAAATGCTTTTTGACCTTTTTGTTGTTGTTGTTACATAGGTATTTAAAGCTATATATTTATCTGTGAACAATGCATTACTTTTGGGCCAACATTTGCAGTATGTGATAGTTTTCATTATTATTTTATTTTCTAATTCCTTTTCAGATTTCTTCTTTGACCCATAGATTATTTAGAAGTGAATTGTTTGTTTTCCAAATATTTTGGGCTTTTTAAATGTCTCTTTGTTGTTGATTTTCTTTTTAATTGTATTGTAGTCAATAAATAGGCCCTGGAAATTTACGCCATTAAATGCATTGAGGTTTACTTTATAATCTAGCCTATGATCTATTTTGGTGATTTTATCATAAAATCATATGCACTTCAAAATAATGTGCATCCTGCAGTTGTTGGCTATAATATTCTATTGTTTTTTGTTGTTAGCTGCTGTAGAGTAACCTGTCAACCTCATTACCAACAGAACTAAACACTCCCAAGTCCTGTGCCATCCCCATGATTGATTGGGACTTTGGGCCATTGTGATCCATACGGTTTTCACTGGCTGATCAACAGGTCTTTCTTCCTAGTCTGTCTTAATCTGGAAGCTATGCTGAAACTTTTTTAGCATCATAGCAACAAGCAAGTCTCCACTGACAGATGGGTGGTAGCTACGAATGAGATGCATTATCAAGGCAGGAGTGGATCCACATGGAAGCCAAGAATTCTACCACTAAATCACCAACATTTCCATAAAAAAAAAAAAAATTTTTTTTTTTTTTTTTTTTTTTAGTATTCTATAAATCTCAGTTATCCAAAGTGGTTGACATTGTTGTCTACATAATCTATATATATTTTTCCAATTTTTGTCTAGTTGTTCTAATCCTGAGACACGGTTGCTAAAATCTCATGTTTGCAGAATTAACTATTTTTCCATTTATTTCTGTTGGTTCTTTATTTGGCAGTTTTGAAGTTATTTCATGATGTGTATTCTCACAGGAATATCAGGTCTTCCTCATGAACTTACCTTTTTATTATTGTGAAAATTATTTTTTCATCTTTGGTCACACTCTTGACTTAAAGGTTATTTTACTTGTTATTAATATAGCCACTTCAGTATTCTCAGATTTATAGTTTGGATGATGCGTGTATCTTTTTCCATCTATTTACTTTCAACCTATCTATTTCATTAAAGTAAGTACCTGTTGAATTTTTTTCTATTGTGACAATATTCATATTTTAAATTGGGTTTTAACTTATTGACTTTAATATGATCATTGGTGTGGTTGAGTGTAAATCTAACTTTTTTATTTTATTTGCCCACATTCTCTCTCTCTTTCTCTCTATTGCCCCTCTCTTCCCTTTTTCTCCCTCCCCCCTCTATGCTTTGTTGTTTTTGTTTTGTTTTCCTCTCCCTTTCCTGGCTTCTATTGGATTATTTGACTATTTCTAGACTCAATTTTAATTTTTACAATGGCTTTTTAGGTAAGTGGCTTTTTACATTATTAATTTGATATTTAATCTATAGAAGATGATGTACTTCCTTAACTTTTCACACCCTTCTTAGAATTAACATTATGCCATTTCAGGTAAAAAGTTTAAGTGGAAGATTTGAGTTTCTCTCTGGTATCATTTACTGTCTGAAGAATTTCATTTAGCATTCCATATGGTGCAGTACTGTTGCTGATAAATTATTTCAATTTTCTTTTTTAAAAAGTTATTTTAGGTTAATTTTACTATGGTGAAAGTTTACATTCTATGGATAACTTGTTTCCTTACTCTTCCCAAAAATGAAAGAATATCTTTGCATAAAAGCCCATTCAAAAAAACCAGTATAAAAATATGTTGTTAATTTTGTGAGATGTGTTTTTGAATGGATTTAAGCTCAAGTTTTAAATAAGAAGCTATTCCACTATGCAATATGATATTCTTAAATATGATACATAAATTTCTTTCATATGTTAATATTTTGAACAACTTTAAGTGGTCATTGGATTTTCTTGGACTAAAGTTCATATTACCTGTCCTTCTGCTTTCAAGGAATAAATTTAACATGTATAAAATACTGGGAGGACTTCTGGCCAACATGGTGCTATAGATAGAAGCACCATGCAGTCCTTCCACAGCAAAGACCCAAAAAACTAAAACACAGAAAAATGTCATTCCTGGAACCTGAAGTGCCAAATGAAGAGATAGAGGACTCAGCTAAGCAGGGAATGGAATAAGAAACTGACAGAGGACAGAGAGTGAGGAGAGATATGTGCAGAAGGCCCCATCAGCTAATGCAGCACAGATGGCCATCTTGGACTCCTGTTGGGCATTGGCAGACAGGCAGCAGGGGAAAGCAGCTTCGCAGCACTCTCAGCAAGAGACAGAGCTCCCAGTAACCACCAGTGCATGCTTTCCCGCCCCCTACTTTCTCCCTGCTGCCCAACTTTGAGCTTCCTGGCTGGTTGTGATGGCTCGGCTGGTTGGGAAATGCAGCGTTTGCGCCACTTGGATTCGGTCCACCATGTCAGAGATCAGCAGACAGGGAGTATGGGAAATCAGCTTCACAAAGTTCCCAGCAGGAGACAGAGCACCCAGTAATGAGTGATATATGCTTTCCTAGCCCCCTTCTTGTTCCCGCCTCTAACCCCTCCCCCCGGCCTTCTCTGCTTCCCACCGGCTGCAGTCTCTTGGCCACGAGGCAACTGCTTTGGCCCCAGGCTGCTTGGATTCGCCCTGCCCATGCTGGCTGGGCCCCTGAGCTGGTGTTGGTTCTTTCCATCTCTTTCGGTTTCTTTTTTGCCTCCTACCACCTCCTCTTCCTTTCTCTCGAACACCTGGCTCCATGTGCCATCTTTGCTTCTTCTTGAAAGGCTGTGAAGCCACGCTCAACTGGAGAACCACTCCCCCAGCTGGGGATACCATGTTGGTGTGATCCCTGGGGCCTTTTTCCCCCCTTGTTTTGCTTTGTTCTGTTTTGTTTGTTTTTTCTTTTCCCAGTTTGGGAGCCCCTCCTAGCTGGGCTGTACTGCACGGCTTAGGAGACACTCCTCCAATCTTGGTAGCCACATAGGTGGGATCCTTGAGGGCATTTCTTTTTTTCTCCTTTCTTTTTTTTCTTTTCTCCTTTTCACTTTCTGTCTGTCTTCGTTTCTCAGTTCTTGTCTCCTTACAGTTATCTTCTTTTCCTGTCTCCTGAATACCTGGTGCTGTGTGACATCTATACCCCCTTTAGCCAGGCTATACTGCGCAGCCTGGAAGCCACTTCCCTGGTCTTAGCAGCTCCACTGGTGAGACTCCAGGACTCCTGGGGGCTTTTCTTTCCCCAGTTTTTATCTAGTTATATTTTTCTTTCTTTTTTCTTCCTTTTTGCTTTTCTCCATTTCTTAGTTTCTCATCTCTACACTCAAACGGCAAGATCCCTTAGGGCTCTTTTCTTTCCTCTTTGTTTGCTTGTTTATTTTTGGTTCCTGTTTTTCTCTCCTTTCCTATTTCCCATACCCATATTAGCTTCACACATCACAACCTCCCTCCTATTTCTTGCCTACCTGTACTGTGCACTGAACATCACACTTCTGAGCAGCACAGGCATGGTCTACTGTAAGCCCAGCACTGGTTCTGCTCTGCCTATCAGCCTTAGTACATGCCATAAACAACCCATTCCAGCCCCTCTGCTTCTGCTGGACCTGCCCTGCTGCACCATAGCTGAATGACTGGCACTGCCCATTGCACAAGAAGGTGAAAACTTTTGTGACTACAGATGACCAAACAACAAAGAATGCACAGCCTACCTGCTCAGAGATAACCAAACGAAACAAAAAGGCAGGATAAAACAAGCAAATCTACAATCAAGAAAAGAAGAAAATAACTACTGAGTATCCCAAACATAGCAGGCAATATCAAAATATATAAAATAACAGGACAGGATGGGTCCAGTAAGCATCCAAGAAAAAACACCAGATGACTTTCCAGTAGAAGAAAAGGCACTAGAGCTACCTGTCAGGGAGTTCAAATCTCTAATATTCAGAGCTTTCCAAGAGTTGAAGCAAAAAGCAGACAAAAATGAGGAAAAAACTGACAAATTTTTGCAAAAGGCAAACAAATTCATGGAAAAGACAGACAAAAATGGAACAATTCAGGAAAGTAATAAGGGAACAAAATGCCAAAATAAGTTCATAACTAGAAATCATATAAAAACAACAATTAGAAATCCAAAACATAAACAACAAGATTTCAGAAATGGACGGTGTAATAGAAGGGCTGAGAAGCAGGTTTCAAATGATGGAAGACAGAATCAGTGAAATTGAAGACAAACACTTGGATAAAACTCTGAGGAAAAATCAGAAAAATGAAGAAACCATGAGATTATGTGGGATACAATCAAAAGCAAAACTTTGCAAGTGATAGGAGTTCCAGAACAGAGAGAGAAAACAGGAAACACAGAGAGGATCATTGAAGGATTACTGACAGAAAACTTCCCTAATATCATGAAAGATGAAAAGCTGACTATTCAAGAAGCTCAATAAATCCCATATAGGATAGACTCCAAGAGAAAAACACCAACGCATATCATAATCACACTCACCAAAACCAAAGACAAAGAAAAAATCCTGCAAGCAGCTTGAGAAAAACAAAAAGTCACCTACAGAGGAGAAAAAATAAGACTAAACTCTGATTATTCAGCAGAAACCATGCAGGCAAGAAGGCAATGGGACGACATATATAAAACCTTGAAAGAAAAAAAAATTGCCAACTAAGAATAATATATCCTGCAAAACTTTTGTTCAGATATGCTGGTGAAATTAGGACATTTCCAGATAAGCAGAAATTAAGGGAATATGTAAAAGCCAAACCAAACTTTCAAGAATTATTAAAGGGAGTCCTTTGGTCTGAGAACAAACAACATTAGACCACAGCCTGAATCTAGGACACAAGATTGTACCAGCCAGATACCAACCTAGGAAATGAACTCTCAAGGACTATCCAAAACCCAAACAATTGCAACAGGGAACCAGAGAAGTTAATCTCTAAATGACAACAATGTCAGAACAATAAAAGACGGAATAAATGGTACAGGTATAGAACTTTCTAACCGAGAGGAAGGCAAGGCAATACTAAGTAATGATAGGAACCTATTACCTAGGAAGACAAGGGTAAATTTCAAGGTAATCACAAGGAAAGTTAACAAACCTACTCATCAGAATAAAGAAGAAAAACACAAAGTCTCAATAAAAACAAAACCTACAAAAACAAAAATGAAAAAGAAATCCACAAACAAAAGAAACTCAGCACAGGAGAGTAAGAGGAACAAAGAAAACGTTAGCACCACAAAAAAATCACTACAAGATGACAGCAATATATTCAACGATGAACAACATTGGATCTGTGAAGCATCTCATAACATGGAGGACATTATGCTGAGTGAAATAAGTCAATCACAAAAGGGCAAATATTACATGAGACCACTACTGTAAAAACTCATGAAAAGGTTTACATACAAAAAGAAACAATTTTTGATGCTTACAAGGGAGGGGTGGGGTGGGCATGCAAAAACACTTAATAGACAAAGATAAGCAGTAACTTTGGTGAAAGGTAAGACAGTACACAATACTGGGGAAGCCAGCATAACCTGTATAAGGCGAGGCCCTGGTAGCTCCATAGACTCATCCCAGCTCCCTGAGGGACCAAATTGCTGGGCCAGGGGATGTGGGGACCATGGTCCCAGAGAACATCTAGCTCAATTGGCATAACAGAGTTTATAGAGAACACATTCTACGTTCTGCTTTGGTGAGTAGTGTCTCGGGCCTTAAAAGCCTGTGAGCAGCCATCTAGGATACTACACTGATCTCACCTCTTTGGGAGTAAGGAAGAATGAAGAAAACTAAAGACACAAGGGAAAGATTAGTCCAAAAGACTAATGGACCACATCTACCGCAGCCTCCACCAGACTGAGTCCAGTACAACTAGATGGTGCCCAGCTACCACCACTAACTGCTCTGACAGGGATCACAGTAGAGAGTCCCAGACAGAGCTGGAGAAAAATGTAGAACAAAATTCCAACTCAAAAAGAAAGATGAGACTTGCTGGCCTGACAGAGACTGGAGAAACAGAGTATTGCCCCTGGACACCCCTTCAGCTCAATAATGAGGCCACTTCTGAGGTTCACCCTTCAGCCAAAGATTGAACAGGCCCATGGAACAAAACAAGACTAAAGGGGTGCACCAGCCCTGCGGCAGGGACTGGAAGGCAGGAAGGAACAGGAAAGCTGGTAATAGGGAACACAGGGTTGAGAAGGGAGAGTGTTGACATGTGCGGTTGTTCACCAAGGTCATACAGCAATGTGTGTACTGTTTGATGAGAAACTAGTTTGTTCTGTAAATCTTCATCTAAAATTTAATAATATATATAAAAGAAATATTTATAAAATCTCTGTCATGTGACAAGTATTGTCAATCACTCTACAAAATGTTATTTAAATATAAGGGATAAATGCAATTATTGATTAAAAATAAAATACTGGATACATTATAAATAAACTACCACATAACATTTAATTTACAAATAACTATAAAGTTCGTGTTAAATGAGATAAATGCATAAATCATACACTTTAGAATTTTTTATTCTAGAGAACAGATAATTACAGAAATAAAAATCACAGGCTCTGCAAAGTCCAAACATTAGGCACTACACAAATTGTGAGAGTCAGTCACTTTATCTTCCTTACCCACACAGGGACATAGCTATTGGCTGTAACTGAAAACACTTAGCTTAAACTTAAAATAAAAGTCTTAGAAATTTAGATATACAAAGGAAATAGTAGTAAATTTTAACATAAAATCTACAAACAGGTTTTTAAAAATTTCCTACTGTGCAAATGGATTTCTAGTTACACTGAATTGCACGCTTAAGAATTTCTACTGTTGTCCAATCTGTTTACATGAATATAACAATATGTGAATGTGGAAATATCCTTATTTACATCAATGTTTTTTCAAGTCTGCATAGACCGAGTTTATTTTACCAGGCAGGGTCAAAACTTCTTGTTTCTTTGCAGATGTTGATTTAAAACAACAACAACAACAAAAAAAAGATGTTGAATTAATGTTCCCATAAATTCTTGACAGTTTCTAAATTTTGTAGAGACAAAGAGAGGCTTTTTTACAGTCATCTTGGGATAAGCTTTTAAAGTCAGAGGTGTTGTTATCATTGGACACTTTTGGTGCAATGGGTGATTTCAATTTTCTCTGTGGAACAGTTTCCCAGTCCACATCTCAAAACTACTCATGTTTTTTCACATCACTGCTCTGTTTTTCATACTTCCTAGTCGTTTTGTTCTGTCAAGAACAAGCTGTGATGTCTTTTACATAGAAATTAAAATGTCGAGATGCTCATTATCTTCAGGGAAAAGAAAAGTGTAGCAGGCTTTTTCTCTGAACAGGTGATCCCGTCATAATGTTCGTGTGCTTACACTGTCTATCGTGTGGAAGTCTTACAGCCAGTATTTCTCTCGATGCATATTTACATTTGTAGGATATCCCAAATGTGTCTGTTTACTGAAATAATTGATAACATGCTTTATTTTGGATCCTAATATGGATAAATTCTTGGTTTTAAATGTCAAAATTTTGAGCACCCTACCCATCTCTAAATTGCCTTTTCTCCCCTTTAAATTATTTTTAAACTTTTGGGAATATTCAGCTTCTCTTAAATATCGTAATTTGACTTTGGAAACAATTAGATAAATGACTATTCGTGATGACAAGATATAGATATAGAATATTGAATTAAACATGTGTAAGTACAAAATGCTCTTAAATGGATTCAATATCCGAGGACACATTCTAGAGAAAGCCTGTCAAATATCAAAATTTATATAATGACCATCTCCTTAGAGAAAGCTGAAAAATACTTTTTATATGTTTGTTTCTTTTAGACGTTTGACAGAGTTAAATGTTATACATTTTTTTTTAACTTTTATTGAGCTTCAAGTGAACTTTTACAAATCAAGTCAGACTGTCACATATAAGTTTATATACACCTTACTCCATACTCCCACTTGCTCTCCCCCTAATGAGTCAGCCCTTCCAGTCTCTCCTTTCGTGACAATTTTGCCAGCTTCCAACTCTCTCTATCCTCCCATCCCCCCTCCAGACAGGAGATGCCAACACAGTCTCAATTGTCCACCTGATACAAATAGCTCACTCTTCATCAGCATCTCTCTGCTACCCACTGTCCAGTCCCTTCCATGTCTGATGAGCTGTCTTTGGGAATGGTTCCTGTCCTGGGCCAACCGAAGGTTTGGGGACCAAGATCGCCGGGATTCCTCTAGTCTCAGTCAGACCATGAAGTATGGTCTTTTTCTGAGAATTTGGGGTCTGCATCCCAGTGACCTCCTGCTCCCTCAGGGTTCTCTGTTGTGCTCCCTGTCAGAGCAGTCATTGGTTGTGGCCGGGCACCAACTAGTTCTTCGGGTCTCAGGATGATGTTAAGTCTCTGGTTCATGTGGCCCTTTCTGTCTCTTGGGCTCATAGTTATCATGTGACCTTGGTGTTCCTCATTCTCCTTTGATACAGGTGGGAAGAGACCAATTGATGCATCTTAGATCGCCGCTTGCTAGCATTTAAGACACCAGACGCCACATTTCAAACTGGGATGCAGGATGTTTTCATAATAGAATAATTTTGCCAATAGACTTAGAAGTCCCCTTAAACCATGGTCCCCAAACCCCCGCCCTTGCTCCGCTGACCTTTGAAGCATTCAGTTTATCCCGGAAACTTCTTTGCTTTTGGTCCAGTCCAGTTGAGCTGACCTTCCATGTATTGAGTGTTGTCCTTCCCTTCACCTAAAGCAGTTCTTATCTACTATCTAATCAGTAAAAAACCCTCTCCCACCCTCCCTCCGTCCCCCCCTCATAACCACAAAAGTATGTGTTCTTCTCAGTTTATACTATTTCTCAAGATCTTATAATAGTGGTCTTATACAATATTTGTCCTTTTGCCTCTGACTCATTTCGCTCAGCATAATGCCTTCCAGGTTCCTCCATGTTATGAAATGTTTCACAGATTCGTCACTGTTCTTTATCGATGCGTACTACTCCATTGTGTGAATATACCACAATTCATTTATCCATTCATCCGTTGATGGACACCTTGGTTGCTTCCAGCTTTTTGCTATTGTAAACAGAGCTGCAATAAACATGGGTGTGCATATATCTGTTTGTGTGAAGGCTCTTATTTCTCTAGGGTATATTCCGAGGAGTGGGATTTCTGGGTTGTATGGTAGTTCTATTTCTAACTGTTTAAGAAAACGCCAGATAGATTTCCAAAGTGGTTGTACCATTTTACATTCCCACCAGCAGTGTATAAGTGTTCCAATCTCTCCACAACCTCTCCAACATTTATTATTTTGTGCTTTTGGGATTAATGCCAGCCTTGTTGGAGTGAGATGGAATCTCATCATAGTTTTAATTTGCATTTCTCTAATGGCTAATGATCGAGAGCATTTTCTCATGTATCTGTTAGCTGCCTAAATATCTTCTTTAGTGAAGTGTGTGTTCATATCCTTTGCCCACTTCTTGATTGGGTTGTTTGTCTTTTTGTGGTTGAGTTTTGACAAAATCATATAGATTTTAGAGATTAGGAGCTGGTCGGAGATGTCATAGCTGAAAATTCTTTCCCAGTCTGTAGGTGGTCTTTCTACTCTTTTGGTGAAGTCTTTAGATGAGCATAGGTGTTTGATTTTTAGGAGCTCCCAGTTATCTGGTTTCTCTTCGTCATTTTTGGTAATGTTTTGTATTCTGTTTATGCTTTGTATTAGGGCTCCTAAGGTTGTCCCTATTTTTTCTTCCATGATCTTTATCATTTTAGTCTTTATGTTTAGGTCTTTGATCCACTTGGAGTTAGTTTTTGTGCATGGTGTAAGGTATAGGTCCTGTTTCATTTTTTTGCAAATGGATATCCAGTTATGTCAACACCATTTGTTTAAAAAGACTATCTTTTCCCCAATTAACTGACACTGGGCCTTTGTCAAATATCAGCTGCTCATATATGGATGGATTTATATCTGGGTTCTCAATTCTGTTCCACTGGTCTATGTGCCTGTTGTTGTACCAATACCAGGCTGTTTTGACTCCTGTGGCTGTATAATAGGTTCTGAAATCAGGTCGAGTGAGGCCTCCCACTTTCTTCTTCTTTTTCAGTAATGCTTTACTTATCTGGGGCTTCTTTCCCTTCCATATGAAGTTGGTGATTTGTTTCTCCATCACATTAAAAAAGGACATTGGAATTTGGATCGGAAGTGCATTGTATGTATAGATGGCTTTTGGTAGAATAGACATTTTTACTATGTTAAGTCTTCCTATCCATGAGCAAGATATGTTTTTCCACTTAAGTAGGTCCCTTTTAGTTTCTTGTAGTAGTATTTTGTATTTTTCTTTGTATAGGTCTTTTACATCCTTGGTAAGATTTATTGCTAAGTATTTTATCTTCTTGGGGGATACTGTGAATGGTATTGATTTGGTGATTTCCTCTTCAATGTTCTTTTTGTTGAAGTAGAGGAATCCAAGTAATTTTTGTATGTTTATCTTATAACCTGAGACTCTGCCAAACTCTTCTATTAGTTTCAGTAGTTTTCTGGAGGATTCCTTGGGGTTTTCTGGGTATCAGATCATGTCATCTGCAAATAGAGATAATTTTACTTCCTCCTTGCCAATCCAGATGCCTTTTATTTCTTTGTCTAGCCTAATTGCCCTGGCTAGGACTTCTAGCACGATGTTGAATAAGAGCGGTGATAAAGGGCATCCTTGTCTGGTTCCCGTTCTTAAGGGAAATGCTTTCAGGCCTTCTGCATTTAGAGTGATGTTGCTGTTGGCTTTGTAAAATTTTTTTTTTTTTTTGTATTGATGCCCTTTATTATGTTGAGGAATTTTCCTTCAATTCCTATTTTGCTGAGAGTTTTTATCATAAATGGGTGTTGGACTTTGTCAAATGCCTTTTCTGCATCAATTGATAAGATCATGTGGTTTTTGTCTTTTGTTTTATTTATATGGTGGATTACATTAATGGTTTTTCTAATATTAAACCAGCCTTGCATACCTGGTATAAATCCCACTTGGTCATGGTGGATTTTTTTTTTGAAATATTGTTGAATTCTATTGGCTAGAATTTTGTTGAGGATTTTTGCATCTATGTTCATGAGGGATATAGGTCTGTAATTTTCTTTTTTTTGATGTCCTTACCTTGTTTTGGTATCGGGGAAATGGTGGCATCATAGAATGAGTTGGGCAGTATTCCATCATTTTCTCTGCTTTGAAATACCTTTAGTAGTAGTGGTGTTAACTCTTCTCTGAAAGTTTGGTAGAACTCTGCAGTGAAGCCGTCCGGGCCAGGGCTTTTTTTTGTTGGGAGTTTTTTGATTACCGTTTCAATCTCTTTTTTTGTTCTGGGTCTATTTAGTTGTTCTACTTCTGGTTGTGTTAGTTTATGCAGCTAGTATTTTTCCAGGAATTCATCCATTTCTTCTAGTTTTGCAAATTTGTTATAGTACAATTTTTTGTAATAATCTGATATGCTTCTTCTAATTTCAGTTGGGTCCGTTGTGATGTGACCCATCTCGTTTCTTATTCAGGTTATTTGTTTCCTTTCCTGTATTTCTTTAGTCAGTCTGGCCAATGGTTTATCAATTTTGTTAATTTTTTCAAAGAACCAACTTTTGGCTTTGTTAATTCTTTCAATTGTTTTTCTGTTCTCTACTTCATTTAGTTCCGCTCTAATTTTTATTATTTGTTTTCTTCTGGTGCCTGATGGATTCTTTTGTTGCTCACTTTCTATTTGTTCAAGTCGTAGGGACAGTTCTCTGATTTTGGCTCTTTCTTCTTTTTGTATGTGTGCATTTATCGATATAAATTGGCCTCTGAGCACTGCTTTTGCTGTATCCCAGCCTTTTGATATGAAGTGTTTTCATTCTTATTGCATTCTATGAATTTCCTTATTCCCTCCTTAATGTCTTCTATAACCCAGTCTTTTTTCAGGAGGGTATTGTTCATTTTCCAAGTATTTGATTTCTTTTCCCTAGTTTTTCTGTTATTTATTTCCACTTTTATGGCCTTGTGGTCTGAGAAGATGCTTTGTAATATTTCGATGTTCTGGATTCTGCAAAGGTTTGTTTTATGACCTAATATGTGGTCTATTCTAGAGAATGTTCCATGTGCGCTAGAAAAAAAAAGTATACTTTGCAGCAGTTGGGTGGAGAGTTCTGTATAAGTCGATGAGGTCAAGTTGGTTGATGGTTGTAATTAGGTCTTCCGTGTCTCTATTGAGCTTCTTACTGGATGTCCTGTCCTTCTCCGAAAGTGGTGTGTTGAAGTCTCCTACTATAATTGTGGAGGTGTCTATCTCACTTTTCAGTTCTGTTAAAATTTGTTTTATGTACCTTGCAGCCCTGTCATTGGGTGCATAAACATTTAATATGGTTATGTCTTCCTGATCAATTGTCCCTTTTATCCTTATGTAGTGTCCTTCTTTATCCTTTGTGGTGGATTTAAGTTTAAAGTCTATTTTGTCAGAAATTAATATTGCTACTCCTGCTCTTTTTTGCTTGTTTGCTTGATATATTTTTTTCCATCCTTTGAGTTTTAGTTTGTGTCTCTAAGTCTAAGGTGTGTCTCTTGTAGGCAGCATATAGACGGATCGTGTTTCTTTATCCACTCCGAGACTCTCTATCTCTTTATTGGCGCATTTAGTCCATTTACATTCAGCGTAATTATAGATAAGTAAGTGTTTAGTGTTGTCATTTTGATGCCTTTTTATGTGTGTTGTTGACAATTTCATTTTTCCACTTTTTTGTGCTGAGATGTTTTTCTTTGTAAATTGCGAGATCCTCATTTTCATAGTATTTGACTTTATGTTTTTTGAGTCTTTACGTTTTTCTTGGCTTTTATTTTGAGTTATGGAGTTGTTATACCTCTTTGTGGTTACCTTAATATTTACCCCTATTTTTCTAAGTAAAAACCTAACTTGTATTGTCCTATATCGCCTTGTATCCCTCTCCATACGGTATTTCTATGCCACCTGTATTTAGTCCCTCTTTTTGATTATTGTGATCTTTTACATATTGACTTCAATGATTCCCTGTTTTGAGCATTTTTTTTTTTTAATAATCTTAATTTGTTTTTGTGATTTCCCTATATGAGTTGATATTAGGATGTTCTGTTCTGTGACCTTGTGTTGTGGTGGTATCTGATATTATTGGTTTTCTGACCAAACAATTTCCTTTAGTATTTCTTGTAGCTTTGGTTTGGTTTTTGCAAATTCTCTAAGCTTGTGTTTATCTGTAAATATCTTAATTTCGCCTTCATATTTCAGAGAGAGTTTTGCTGGATATATGATCCTTGGCTGGCAGTTTTTCTCCTTCAGTGGTCTGTATATGTCATCCCATTGCCTTCTTGCCTGCATGGTTTCTGCTGAGTAGTCTGAACTTATTCTTATTGATTTTCCCTTGAAGGAGACCTTTCCTTTATCCCTGGCTGCTTTTAAAATTTCCTCTTTGTCTTTGGTTTTGGTGAGTTTGATGATAATATGTCTTGGCGTTTTTCTTTTTGGATCAATCTTAAATGGGGTTCGATGAGCATCTTGGAGAGATATCCTTTCGTCTTTCATGATGTCAGGGAAGTTTTGTGTCAGGAGTTCTTCAACTATTTTCTCTGTGTTTTCTGTCCTCCCTCCCTGTTCTGGGACTCCAATCACATACAAGTTATCCTTCTTGATAGAGTCCCACATGATTCTTAGGGTTTCTTCATTTTTTAAATTCTTTTATCTGATTTTTTTCAGCTGTGTTGGTGTTAATTCCCTGGTCTTCCAGATTTCCCACTCTACATTCTAATTGCTCTAGTCTCCTCCTCTGACTTCCTATTGCGTTGTGTAATTCTGTAATTTTTTTGTTAATCCTTTGGATTTCTGAATGCTGTCTCTCTATGGATTCTTGCAACTTATTAATTTTTTCACTATGTTCTTGAATAATCTTTTTGAGTTCTTCAACTGCTTTATCAGTGTGTTCTTTGGCTTTTTCTGCAGATTGCCTTATTTCATTTCTGCGGTCATCCCTGATGTCTTGAAGCATTCTGTAATTAAGTTTTTTATATTGTGTATCTGATAATTCCAGGACTGTATCTTCATTTGTGAAATATTTTGATTCTTTAGTTTGGGGGTTTGTAGAAGCAGGCATGGTCTGCTTGTTTATGTGGTTTGATATCGACTGCTTTCTCCAAGCCATCACTAAGATATTGTAGTGATTTATTCTATTTTTGCTCACTGAGTCTTATCTTGTTTTGTTTTCTTTCAATATATGTGGATGGGCTGCTAGATTGCACTGTCTTGATTGTTGTAGCCCTTGACTTACTTATGACCTATTAACAGCTGGTTTGGGATGTTGCCAGATATATGTGCCTGAGTCCATTCACTATTCTTGAGTAGAATCTGATTTTGGGTCATCAAGTGTGTGATGCACACTGTCACCTATGCACCTCGAGAAGTAGTGGTGATAGTTGTGTGCACCAGATTCTATTAGCAGCTGGGGTTCACACTCCAGGGGGGGCAGGATGCTGACAGGCTTTCCCCAAGTGTCGGTGAGGTAGGTGTGTCTCTATTCCTAAAGGACCTTGGTGGGTGGGCTCTGAAGCTGTACCTTAGGCCCCCAATGCAAGTACCTCTACAGATTGGTAGGTGTCACCCTCCATGGATCCCTAAGGCAGGAGGCTAGGTGGTCTGGGGGGAGCTTCAGCCCTCAGTTCCCTGTTGTGGGTCAGTGAGGGCTCTGTTGAAAATGCAGAGATATCAGACCTGGGAAACTTGTCTTTCCAGTATATCCGCTAAAACAAATGCAGTCAGATCTCTATCAGAAATGCCTTTGCATTATAATAGCCACCTTGTTCTCTGTAGGGATGAAAGCCCAAGAGTGTGGATCACATATGCTTGGCTGGAGCTGGTTCTGTGTTTTTAGTCCAATTAGGGAAGGATTTTTGGTCCCTGGGTTTTTTGTGGTTGCTTCTCTCAGGCCAGAAGAATGGGTTAGAAAAAGACCGAAAAAAAAAGGAAAAGAAAAACCACAGAGCAGTTCTCCCTCTGTCTCAGGAAATTCCAATATTAATGAAGCCACCTGGGAAGGGGAGGGGAGGGTTCAGAAAAACAGGAGAGAGTAGCACCCAGGAATATAGACAAAGTTACTTACCTTGCTTGGGATGACTGTTTTATCTGAGATTCCCGAAGGGTGCGTCACCTGTGTGCGCTGGCTGGGTAGAGATTGCCCCCGAGGGTCAGGCCTGTGTCCTGTGCTTGCGCTGTCTCAGAAGCTGTGGTCAGTTCCTCCACTGCCAGTCCAAAGCCCAGCGTCAAGGTTCCCCGGCTGGGACACTGCACTCTCGGCTCCAAAAACAGTCACTGCCTCCCAGTGACTTCTCCTCCCGCCATCCGCGTCGCCACGCCTCCTGCGTGGACCGGCTGCGCCCCCTCCCGAGGTCAGTTCAGGGAGGTAGGGCTGCGCCCCGTGTTTGCGCCGTCACAGGATGCCCTGCTCAGCTCCCCTGCACCCAGTCCAAAGCCCGGCGCCAAGGTTTCCTGACTGGGATGCTGGCGTCAGGCTCCGAAAACAGTCACTGCTTCCCTGTAGTTGTTTGTTCTCCATCTCTGTCACTCAGGTCAACTCTTTAAATCTGTATTTGTTAGTCAGAGTTCGTAGATTGTCATGTATGTGATCGATTATCTTGTTCTTCTGAGTCTTTGTTGCAAGAGGGATCTGAGGTAGCATCTACCTAGTCAGCCATCTTGGCCCCCCTCTATACGTTCTTTTTTAATGTCTAAGAAGTAAACAAGGAGCCCTGGTGGCAAAGTGGTTAGGTGCTCAGCTGCTAACTGAAAGGTTGGCAGTTCGAACCCACCAACCACTCCATGGGAGAAAGATGTGGATGTCTGCTTCCATAGAGATTACAACCTTGGAGACCCTATAGGGCAGTTCTATTTTAGATATAGGGTCACACTGAGTTGAAACCAGCTCGATGTAAATGGATTCAGTTTTGAGTTTTAAGAAGTAAGCACTTTGCTTTATGGGGAAAAACTTTTTTGAAAATAGCAAATACACAGAAATCTCAGGAAATTCAAACACATTATATCACATTTGGCTTTTCACTAGATGTTTATTCAACATGGAAAATTTTATAAGCACAATCAAGAAACAAATACATTTTCTCTGTATTTCTTCTGAGATACTTTTTCTTCGATTGTTTTATTTAGATGCAAGGGATCACACTTCTTTTTTATACGGCTAATACACCTAAGTACATATTTACTCATCCTTTGCTTTAGTGAGTTTTTGGTTATGATTTGCAGAAAAGTCATTTGCAGTCCTTTCCATTTCAGTCAGTAGTAATTATTAAGTTCAGCTTACTTTTAACTTGTGCTATCAATTCTGGTTTTATTCCAACAACCTCAAGTGTTTTTATTTGTTAAAAAAAAAATTTAGACGTGAAGTTAGATACAAAGTTTTACAACATCCAAACAAACTTTAATGTAGACTGATTCACATCTGTGTTCTACGGGTATAGACTGATATATATCTATGCCCTCTTTTATGAATGAATTGTGCCTGGTATAAGAATGTATCTACTCTTGATGATATTTTTCCGATATGATTAATTATTCAATAATACCTAATTGACAGTATTTTAACAGGAAATATCTATTCAAAATATTTTGGTGATATGACTTTTTAATGATATCAATGTTCATAACTCTTTTTCCATGGATTATTGAAGTAGCACAGAGTATCACTTAGAAATAATCCATGTTTCTCGAGGTTTTTTTGATAGTGATACCATCTTACTCCCAGGAACTGCCAGAAATTGAGGTCGGTTTCAGAAGAGGATGTGGAACCAGGGGTATCATTGCTGATGTCAGGTGGATCCTGGCTGAAAGCAGAGAATACCAGAAGGATTTTTACCTGTGTTTTAGTGACTATGCAAAGGCATTTGACTGTGTGGATCATGACAAATTATGGATAACATTGCAAAGAGTGGGCATTCCAGAACACTTAATCGTGCTCATGAAGAACCTTTACATAGATCAAGAGGAAGTTGTTTGGACAGAACAAGGGGATACTGATTGGTTTAAAGGCAGGAAAGGTGTGTGTCAGGGTTGTATTCTTTCACCATACCTATTCAATCTGTATGCTGAGCAAATAATACGAGAAGCTGGACTATATGAAGAAGAATGGGGCATCAGGATTGGAGAAAGACTCATTAATAATCTGCATTATGCAGATGACACAACCTTTCTTGCTGAAAGGACAGGGGACTTGAAGCACTTACTAATGAAGATCAAAGACCACAGCCTTCAGTATGGATTGCACTTCAACATAAAGAAAACAAAAATCATCACAACTGGACCAATGAGCAACATCATGATAAATGGAGAAAAGATTGAAGTTGTCAAGGATTTCATTTTACTTGGATCCACAATCAAGAGACATGGAAGCAGCAGTCAAGAAATCAAAAAACACATTGCATTGGGCAAATCTGCTGCAAAGGACCTCTTCGAAGTGTTGAAGAGCAAAGATGTCACCTTGAAGATTAGGGTGCGCCTGACCCAAGCCGTGGTATTTTCAATCGCATCATATGCCTGTGAAAGCTGGACAATGAATAAGGAAGACCAAAGAAGAGTTGACACCTTTGAATTGTGGTGTTGGTGAAGGATATTGAATATACCATGGACTGCCAGAAGAACAAACAAGTCTGTCTTGGAAGAAGTACAACCAGAGTGCTCCTTGGAAGCAAGGATGGTGAGACTGTGTCTTACATACTTTGTACATGTTGTCAGGAGGGATCAGTCCCTGGAGAAGGACATCATGCTTGGCTGGTACCGGGTCAGTGGAAAAGAGGAAGACCCTTAAAGAGGTGGATTGACACAGTGGCTGCAACAATGAGGTCAAGCATAACAACGATTGTAAGGATGGCTCAGGACCGGGCAGTGTTTCATTCTGTTGTGCATAGGGTCGCAATGAGTTGGAGCCGACTCGACAGCACATAACAACAACGAAAATAACCATCTTACTGATGAGTTATCCTTTAAAATTGGTCAACCACTGTACTTGAAGGAGACCCTATTCTTTCCTGTTTAACAGTTACTTATGATTCACTAACATCTGTGGCTGAAATAAATATAAAGAGATTACCAAAAGTGATAATGTGAAGTCTGACAGGGGATGTTAAGAAGTTACAGTTGGACCTGGAAGTCATCAACCAAAGTAGTCATTGGATAAAAAGTGATGGTAATGTCAGATTTACTACTTTCTGAAGGTACCAACTCTCCTAGAAAATGAGCAGGTAAGCATATACCAATTTTATTTTCACTGAAGTCTCTGTGTGTATGTGTGTGTGTATATATATATAAAATATAATATATACACATAAATTAAAGTATAACTTAAAAGGAAAATGCTACTTCATTTCTCTGCATTCTCAGTCCTACTTTATAACAAGGCACAACTTTTAATTGTTACCCATTTACTCAGTATCGATTTAATGTTTCTAAATGTTTTTATACATTTAGGAATTTTAGATATTATGAATTCATTTATTGTTTTGATAGATGAACATTTAGCTCCTTTACCCCTGAAAGACACAGACATATTCAGAGAAATACAAAGATACAATGGCATCTGTCTTCTGAATAATAACACTAAATGCTTTTTCCAGGTCTACCCAGTCAAGGTGTCCAGAACACTTTTTTCACTTCATGGATGTAACACATTCCATTTTTTATCTAAAAACATTAATTACAGTGTTTGCTTGTTAGTTTGTTCCATTGATTTAAATTTTCTTGTATGCTCTGAATTATCAGTGCTTCTCCAGACACCTTTATCTCTCCAGACACCTATTTTGTTCTTTGTTTGCATTAGAAATTTTCCTAAATACAACATAATCCATGGCTGTTCCTTCTAATTAAAAATAAGCCATCAAGAAGGACATTGGAATTTCTATATTTTAAAGAAAAGATTTGTTCACTGCTGGGCTTTACTGTAAAGTGGCTGAGCAGTGGCCTCATTTTATAGGATGACCTCCAAGATTTGGTCTTCTGGATATCTTGTCTCTGGGTCAATTCTGTTTCTCAATACAGTAAAGAATCTTCCAAATTCTTACTTAAGGAAACATTCTGGGCTATAAAATTTGTGGACAAGGTCTTGGAGTTCCAGCCACTCAGAAGTAAAATCACGTAACCTCTTGTTTTCTATCTATGACTCATTGCTACTCCCCATTGGGTCCGATATCCCTCTTTTTCAATTCTATGTATCTCCTAATCTGATACTTCTTCTCAATTCACTTTGTCTTTTAGAAAAATTTTATATCTGTCATCTGTGATGATGTTTATGTAATTATCTTTGTCACGGACAGTATATACATTGTAAAAGCACCTATATTTTAGTAGAATTTCAAGACAGAAAAGGAATAACATGTGTGTTCTCAATATGCCGTATTTAGCTCAAAGCTCTAGCCAGAAAAACACTTGGTTTTTATTATTAGTTCATGATCTACTGTTTTAGAAGTCTCATTATTCTTGATAACTTTTTATAACCATATAATTGTAGACTTCATTTTTCCTTTTTTTTTTTTTTTTAACTGATAGAATATTTAAAAAAAAATGCTGTTGAATCCATTCCGACTCAGAGTCATCCTATAGGACAGGATAGAATTGCCCCATAGGGTTTTCAAGGAGTGGCTGGTGGATTTGAACCAACAACCTTCTGCTTAGCAGCTGAGCTCTTAACCACTGTGCCACCAGGGCTTCACATGTACATGTATTTACATATAAATATATGTGTGTGTGTGTATATATATATATATGTATATTTTCTTCTCTAAAAATGGAGAAGGTATGATTTGTCCTTCAAAGCATTCATGATATCCAAGTGGAAAAAATTTTTGAGTTATTGAAAACCATGTATTACATTTTTCAGAATAAATGTACCTTTTTCTTTAACATTTTTTGAAGAAAAGTTGTATACTTATTTAAAAAAAAAAGGTGTCACTGAGTTGATTCCAATTCATGGAGATCCCCTATGTGCAGAGGAGAAGAACTGCATTCCGTAGGGTTTTCAAGGCTGTGAACTTTCAAAAGCAGATCACCAGATCTTTCTTTTGAGGCATCTCTGGGTGGAGTCAAACTACCAATCTTTCGGTATTTGAGCACTTAACGGTTTTTGACTTCCACGGACTCCTTATATATTTATACACACAAAAAAAGTTGCCATCAAGTTGATTCTGACTCATGGCGACCCCATGTGTTTCAGAGTGGAACTGTGTTCTGTAGGGTTTTCAGCTATATGCAAATCAAATACAGTTGTATATGAGAAAAAGGATGTTTTCCCATCAAGTGTCCAAAATAAAAAACAAAGTATCCATTGGTATAAATCACTTGCATTTTAAAGATCAGGGGCCATTGGCCATTTGTATCACTGAACTATGTTCATGTAAACTTTATGTGCTGCATGTAAATACAGCTCAGTGTAAAAATGACATTAGGAAAATGCTGTGTAAAAAGCCTTTCTTTTAGTAGCAAATGGGTACAATATAACTACCAATCCAAGTGAGATTAGTGATGTACATATTTTGAAACCATGTAGAAATCCATTATTTAATTTATATTTTTCATTCAGCATCCATTCAACCTTTAAGCTTTGATTCACCAATCACCATACAGTAAGTACTTTAATAGACAGCTAAAACTTAAAAAGGAAACACTCACTCTTTCCTTGAGAATATTATAGTCCAGTGGGAGAAATACGCAAACAGTGGGCAAGTAAATAAAATCTATTGTAGTAAATATTAGAAAGATGGGAAAATCATGATGTGGAAACAAAGAATTAGTAATTGATCTGTGAGAGTCGGCAGTTCTCAATGGGAGGCAATGTTGAGCTAAGTAATGCTTAGAAGGACATCATGGTCAGTAAGGTAGAGGGTCAGTGAAAAAGAAGAAAACCGTCTACAAGATGGATTGACATAGTGGTTGCAACAATTGGCTCAAACATAGCAAGAATTGTGAGACTAGCACAGGGCCAGGCAGTGTTTAGTTCTGTTGTATATAGGGCGGCTATGAATCAGAACTGACTCAACGGCACCTAACAACAGAAATATATCAGATAGAAAAGAAGGGAGAGGAATTCTAAGCAGATGTTATAAAAGACCGCACAAAAGCACTTAATTGTAAAACTGGCTGCTATATTTGGGAAATCTGGGGACGTTCAGAGCAGCTTAATCCCAGGGTGATAGAGATGGGTTGATGAAATGGGATTGCAGTTTGTTGGAACTAGATGGTAATGGTATGCCAAGCTGAGAAATATTAATTTTGTGAATATAATGTAAATTACTAGACATTTTATATATTGAAGCTTCAAAATCAGAATTATTTTTATTCATTCATTCATTTTTTCTATTCACTGAACAGTTTTTTTTTTTTTTTTCTGCTGTGAATCATACATTCTGATATGTGCTGAGCATAGAAGCAGTGGACAAAACAGGTACTGTCCCTGTCCTTATATAATTTTTAATGTGCGAAGATTAATCTAGGGATATAGAAGAGCATAGACTAGATTGATGAGGAAGACTTGGTAAGGAAAGACAGAATAGGGGGCTACTGTGATCTGAGAAACTGAAGTTATAAACAAACTCAGAGATAATGGGCTTTCCAGGACAAGTTGTATTCATAACATTATTCTGAGATAAAATAGACATGATTTTTGTTTTGTTTTGTTTTTAATTTTAGACACTGAGATGGAGCCAGTAGAGGTAATTTGAGTTTACTGAGATTTCTAGCTTGGGACAGCTTCGTGTATGTAGTCTAAAAGATTTCTGATTACCATGTAAAGTTAACTTTACACAATTGCAAGGGTATTCTTGGTACATGTTTTTGAAAAACAACCACTACTCTCACTCACTTGGGTCCAAATTTAAAACGGCACCTGAATTTTTATAGCTGCAAAGATGAGAGCCAATTCAATTACTTCTGAAAAAATCCAGATTTTTCTGGTACAAGTGGCCAGATGTATATATGAGTGCTGACTAGCAGAAATAATTTAGCAAAATACAAAAACAACCTTCTCATTTTTTCATGGAAGATTGATTTGTCAGTAGCATTCATAAAATTCCCAAATCATTTTCAGGTGATATAGTAAAGAAAATTGTTCTAAAAAAAGTTTTTTTAAAAATAGAGGGGACCAAGATGGCTGACTAAGTAAGTAGATGCTACCTCGGATCCCTCTTGCAACAAAGACTCGGAAAAACAAGTGAACTGATCACATACATGACAATCTACGAACGCTGAACAACAAACACAGATTTAAAGAGTTGACCTGAGTGACAGGGACAGAGAACAAACAACTACAGGGAAGCAGTGACTGATTTCAGAGCCTGGAGCCAGAGTCCCAGTCAGGAAACCTTGGCGCCGGGCTTAGGACTGGGTGCAGGGGAGCTGAACACGACATCTGTGATGGCGCAAACACGGGGCGCAGCCCTAGCCCCCTGAACTGACCCCGGGAGGGGGCCCAGCCGGTCCACGTGGGCGGCACAGCCACTCGGCTGGTGGGAGAATTCCTCAGGAGGCAGCAACTGGTTTTGGAGCCGGGAGTGCAGCATCCCAGCCAGGGAACCTTGGCGCCCGGCTTTGGACTGGGCACAGGGGAGCTGAACGTGGCATCTGGTCACGGTGCAAACACGGGGCACAGCCCCACTCCCCTGAACTAACCCCGGGAGGGGGCCCAGCCAGTCCGCGGGAGCGGTGCGGCAATGTGGCTGGCGGGACGAGAAGTCCCTGGGAGGCAGCAACTGATTTTGGAGCTGGGAGCGCAGCGTCCCAGCAGGGGAACCTTGACGCTGGGCTTTGGATTGGCAGCAGAGGATCTGACCACGGCTTCAGCGGGCCAGACCCTCGGGGACAATCTCCACACAGCCAGCACACATAGGCGACATGCCCCTTGGGAATCTCAGATAAAATAGTCATCCCAAGCAAGACAAGCAACTTTGGCTATATTCTGGGGTGCTACTCTCTGCTGTTTTTCTGAACCCTCCCCTCCCCTTCCCAGGAGGCTTCATTAACATTGGAATTTCCTGAGCCAGAGGGAGAACAGCTCCGGCTCCGCGGCTTTGCTTTTCCCTTTTTTTTTTTTTGGTCTTTTCCTAACCCATTCTTCTGGCCTGAGAGAAGCAACCACAAAAAACCCAGGGACCAAAAATCCTTCCCTCATTGGACTAAAAACATAGAACCAGCTCCAGTCAAGCATATATGATCCAAATCTCTGGCTTTCATCCTTATAGGGAACAAGGTGGCTGTAATAATGCAAAGGCAGTTCTGATAGGGATTGAACTGCATTTGTTTTAGCGGATTTACTGGAAAAACAAGTTCCCCAGGTCTGATATCTCTGCTTATTCAACAGAGACCTAACTGACCCACAACAGGGAACTGAGGGCTGAAGCTCTCCCCAGACCACCTTGCCTCTTGCCTTAGGGGTCTAAGGAGGGTGACACCTACCAATCAGTAGAGGTACTTGCATTGGGGGCCTAAGGTACAGCTGCAGAGCCCTCCCACTAAGGTGCTATAGGAATAGAGACACACCTACCTCACTTACACTTGGGGGAAGCCTGTCAGCATCCTGCCCCCCCGGAGTGTGAACCCCAGCTGGTACTAGAATCTGGTGCACACAACTATCACCACTATTACTCAAGGTGCATAGGTGACAGTGTGCATCACACACTTGATGACCCAAAATCAGATTCTACTCAAGAATAGTGAATAGACTCAGGCATATATATCTGGCAACAGCCCAAACCAGCTGTTAATAGGTCATAAGTAAATCAAGGGCTACAAAGAACAAGACAGCACAATCTAGTAGCCCATCCATGTATACTGAAAGAAAACAAAACAAGATAAGACTCAGTGAGCAAATATAGAATAAAACAGAAAAAAATTTTTTTTTTTTATCTAAGTGATGGCTCGGAGACAGCAGTCAATATCAAACCACATAAAGAAGCAGACCATGACAGCTTCTACAACCCCTCAAACAAAAGAATCAAAATCTTTCCCAAATGAAGATACAATCCTGGAATTACCAGATACAGAATATAAAAAACTAATTTACAGAATGATTCAAGACATCAGGGATGACCTCAGAAATGAAATAAGGCAATCTGCAGAAAAAGCCCAGGAACACACTGATAAAGCAGTTGAAGAACTCAAAAAAATTATTCAAGAACATAGTGCAAAAATTAATAAGTTGCAAGAACCCACAGAGAGACAACATTCACAAATCCAAAGGATTAACAATAAAATTACAGAATTAGACAATGCAATAGGAAGTCAGAGGAGCAGACTCGAGCAATTAGAATGCAGACTGGGAAACCTGGAGGACCAGGGAATTAACACCAACATAGCTGAAAAAAAATCAGATAAAAGAATTAAAAAAAATGAAGAAACCCTAAGAATCATGTGGGACTCTATCAAGAAGGATAACTTGCGAGTGATTGGAGTCCCAGAACAGGGAGGGGGGACAGAAAACACAGAGAAAATAGTTGAAGAACTCCTGACACAAAACTTCCCTGACATCATGAAAGACGAAAGGATATCTATCCAAGATGCTCATCGAACCCCATTTAAGATTGATCCAAAAAGAAAAACGCCAAGACATATTATCATCAAACTTGCCAAAACCAAACATAGAAAATTTTAAAAGCAGCCAGGGATAAAATAAAGGTCTCCTACAAGGGAGAATCAACAAGAAGAAGGTCAGACTACTCAGCAGAAACCATGCAGGCAAGAAGGCAATGGGATGACATATACAGACCACTGAAGGAGAAAAACTGCCAGCCAAGGATCATATATCCAGCAAAACTCTCTCTGAAATATGAAGGCGAAATTAAGATATTTACAGATAAACACAAGCTTAGAGAATTTGCAAAAACCAAACCAAAGCTACAAGAAATACTAAAGGAAATTGTTTGGTCAGAAAACCAATAATATCAGATACCACCACAACACAAGGTCACAGAACAGAACATCCTGATATCAACCCAAATAGGGAAATCACAAAAACAAATTAAGATTAATTAAAAAAAAAAAAATGCTCAAAACAGGGAATCATTGAAGTCAACATGTAAAAGATCACAATAATCAAAGAGAGGGACTAAATACAGGTGGCATAGAACTACTGTATGGAGAGGGATACAAGGCGATATAGGACAATACAAGTTAGGTTTTTACTTAGAAAAATAGGGGTAAATATTAAGGTAACCACAAACAGGTATAACAACTCCATAACTCAAAATAAAAGCCAAGAAAAACGTAACGACTCAACTAACATAAAGTCAAACACTATGAAAATGAGGATCTCACAATTTACAAAGAAAAACGTCTCAGCACAAAAAAGTAAGTGGAAAAATGAAAGTGTCAACAACACACATAAAGAGGCATCAAAATGACAACACTAAACACTTAAAAAACTTATCTATAATTATGCTGAATGTAAAGGGACTAAATGCACCAATAAAGAGACAGTGAGTCTCGGAGTGGATAAAGAAACACGATCCGTCTATATGCTGCCTACAAGAGACACACCTTAGACTTAGAGACACAAACAAACTAAAACTCAAAGGATGGAAAAAAATATATCAAGCAAAAAAGAGCAGGAGTAGCAATATTAATTTCTGACAAAATAGACTTTAAACTTAAATCCACCACAAAGGATAAAGAAGGACACTACATAATGATAAAAGGCACAATTGATCAGGAAGATATAGCCATATTAAATATTTATGCACCCAGTGACAGGGGTGCAAGATACATAAAACAAACTTTAACAGAACTGAAAAGTGAGATAGACACCTCCACAATTATAGTAGACTTCAACACACCACTTTCGGAGAATGACAGGACATCCAGTAAGAAGCTCAATAGAGACATGGAAGACCTAATTACAACCATCAACCAACTTGACCTCATCGACTTATACAGAACTCTCCACCCAACTGCTGCAAAGTATACTTTTTTTTCTACTGCACATGGAACATTCTCTAGAATAGACCACATATTAGGTCATAAAACAAACCTTTGCAGAATCCAGAACATCGAAATATTACAAAGTGTCTTCTCAGACGACAAGGCCATAAAAGTGGAAATCGATAACAGAAAAACTAGGGAAAAGAAATCAAATACTTGGAAAATGAACAATACCCTCCTGAAAAAAGATTGGGTTATAGAAGACATTAAAGAGGGAATAAGGAAATTCCTAGAATGCAACGAGAATGAAAACACTTCCTATGAAAACCTCTGGGACACAGCAAAAGCAGTGCTCAGAGGTCAATTTATATCGATAAATGCACACATACAAAAAGAAGAAAGAGCCAAGAGCCAAAAGCAACTTGAACAAATAGAAAGTGAGCAACAAAAGAATCCATCAGGCACCAGAAGAAAACAAATAATAAAAATTAGAGCTGAACTAAATGAATTAGAGAACAGAAAAACACTTGAAAGAATTAACAAAGCCAAAAGCTGGTTCTTTGAAAAAATTAACAAAATCGATAAACCATTGGCCAGACTGACTAAAGAAATAGAGGAAAGGAAACAAATAACCCGAATAAGAAACGAGACGGGCCACATCACAACAGACCCAACTGAAATTAAAAGAATCATATCAGATTATTATGAAAAATTGTACTCTAACAAATTTGAAAACCTAGAAGAAATGGATGAATTCCTGGAAAAACACTACCTACCTAAACTAACACAATCAGAAGCAGAACAACTAAATAGACCCAGAACAAAAAAAGAGATTGAAACGGTAATCGAAAAACTCCCAACAAAAAATAAGCCCTGGCCCCGATGGCTATACTGCAGAGTTCTACCAAACTTTCAGAGAAGAGATAACACTGCTACTACTAAAGGTATTTCAAAGCATAGAAAATGACGGAATACTACCTAACTCATTCTATGAAGCCACCATCTCCCTGATACCAAAACCAGGTAAAGACATCACAAAAAAAGAAAATTACAGACCTATATCCCTCATGAACATAGATGCAAAAATCCTCAACAAAATTCTAGCCAATAGAATTCAACAATATATCAAAAAAATAATTCACCACGACCAAGTTGGATTTATACCAGGTATGCAAGGCTGGTTTAATATTAGAAAAACCATTAATGTAACCCACCATATAAATAAAACAAAAGACAAAAACCACATGATCTTATCAATTGATGCAGAAAAGGCATTTGACAAAGTCCAACACCCATTTATGATAAAAATTCTCAGCAAAATAGGAATTGAAGGAAAATTCCTCAACATAATAAAGGGCATCTATGCAACCAACAGCCAACATCACTCTAAATGGAGAGAGCCTGAAAGCATTTCCCTTGAGAATGGGAACCAGACAAGGATGCCCTTTATCACCGCTCTTATTCAACATTGTGCTAGAAGACCTAGCCAGAGCAATTAAAAAAAAAAAAAAAATTAGGCTAAACAAAGAAATAAAGGGCATCCGGATTGGCAAAGAGAAGTAAAATTATCTCTATTTGCAGATGACATGATCTTATACGCAGAAAACCCCAACGAATCCTCCAGAAAACTACTGAAACTAATAGAAGAGTTTGGAAGAGTCTCAGGTAATAAATAAACATACAAAAATCATTTGCATTCCTCTACAGCAACAAAAAGAACATCGAAGAGGAAATCACCAAATCAATACCATTCCCAGTAGCCCCCAAGAAGATAAAATACACCTATACAAAGAAAACTACAAAGCTCTACTACAAGAAATTCAAAAGGACATACTTAAGTGGAAAAACATACCTTGCTCATGGATAGGAAGACTTAACATAGTAAAAATGTCCATTCTACCAAAAGCCATCTATACATACAATGCACTTCCGATCCAAATTCCAATGTCATTTTTTAAGGTGATAGAGAAACAAATCACCAACTTCATATGGAAGGGAAAGAAGCCTTGGATAAGCAAAGCACTACTGAAAAAGAAGAAGAAAGTGAGAGGCCTCACTCTACCTGATTTCAGAACCTATTATACAGCCACAGTAGTGAAAACGGCTTGGTACTGGTACAACAACAGACACATAGACCAGTGGAACAGAATTGAGAACCCAGATATAAACCCATCCACGTATGAGCAGCTGATATTTGACAAAAGCCCAGTGTCAGTTAATTGGGGAAAAGATAGTCTTTTTAACAAATGGTGCTGGCGTAACTGGATATCCATTTGCAAAAAAATGAAACAGAACCCATACCTCACACCATGCACAAAAACTAACTCCAAGTGGATCAAATACCTAAACATAAAGACTAAAATGATAAAGATCATGGAAGAAAAAATAGGATCAACCCTAGAAGCCCTAATACAGGGCATAAACAGAATACAAAACATTACCAAAAATGATGAAGAGAAACCAGATAACTGGGAGCTCCTAAAAATCAAACACCTATGCTCATCTAAAGACTTCACCAAAAGAGTAGAAAGACCACCTACAGACTGGGAAAGAATTTTCAGCTATGAAATCTCCGACAAGCTCCTGATCTCTAAAATCTATATGATTCTGTCAAAACTCAACCACAAAAAGACAAACAACCCAATCAAGAAGTGGGCAAAGGATATGAACACACACTTCACTAAAGAAGATATTCAGGCAGCTAACAGATACATGAGAAAATGCTCTCGATCATTAGCCTTTAGAGAAATGCAAATTAAAACTACGATGAGATTCCATCTCACACCAACAAGGTTGGCATTAATCCCAAAAGCACAAAATAATAAATGTTGGAGAGGCTGCGGAGAGATTGGAACTCTTACACACTGCTGGTGGGAATGTAAAATGGTACAACCACTTTGGAAATCCATCTGGCGTTTTCTTAAAAAGTTAGAACTACCATACAACCCAGAAATCCCACTCCTCGGAATATACCCTAGAGAAATAAGAGCCTTCACACAAACAGAGATATGCACACCCATGTTTATTGCAGCCCTGTTTACAATAGCAAAAAGCTGGAAGCAACCAAGGTGTCCATCAACGGATGAATGGTTAAATAAATTGTGGTATATTCACACAATGGAATACTACACATCGATAAAGAACAGTGACGAATCTGTGAAACATTTCATAACATGGAGGAACCTGGAAGGCATTATGCTGAGCGAAATTAGTCAGAGGCAAAAGGACAAATACCATTATAAGATCTTGAGAAAGAGTATAAACTGAGAAAAACACATACTTTTGTGGTTATGAGGGGGGAGGGATGGAAGGTGGGAGAGGGTTTTTTCCTGATTAATTAGTAGCTAAGAACTGCTTTAGGTGAAGGGAAGGACAATACTCAATACATGGAAGGTCAGCTCAACTGGACTGGACCAAAAGCAAAGAAGTTTCCGGGATAAACTGAATGCTTCAAAGGTCAGCGGAGCAAGGGCGGGGGTTTGGGGACCATGGTTTAAGGGTCAATTGGCAAAATAATTCTATTATTAAAACATTCTGCATCCCACTTGGAAATGTGGCATCTGGGGTCTTAAATGCTAACAAGCGGCCAACTAAGATGCATCAATTGGTCTCAACGCACCTGGAGCAAAGGAGAATGAAGAACACCAAGGTCACACAATAACTAAGAGCCTAAGAGACAGAAAGGGCCACATGAACCAGAGACCTACATCATCCTGAGACCAGAAGAACTAGTTGGTGCCCGGCCACAATCGATGACTGCCCTGACAGGGAGCACAACAGAGAATCCTTGAGGGAGCAGGAGATCAGTGGGATGCAGACCCCAAATTCTCATAAAAAGACCATACTTAACGGTCCTACTGAGACTAGAGGAATCCCAGCGGTCATGGTCCCCAAACCTTCTGTTGGCACAGGACAGCAACCATTCCCGAAGACAACTCATCGGACATGAAAGGGACTGGACAGTGGGTAGGAGAGAGATGCTGATGAAGAGTGAGCTAATTATATCAGGTGGACACTTGAGACTGTGTTGGCATCTCCTGTCTGGAGGGGGGATGGGAGGATAGGGAGAGAGGGAAGCTGGCAAAATTGTCACGAAAGGAGAGACTGGAAGGGCTGACTCATTAGGGGGAGAGCAAGTGGGAGTACGGAGTAAGGTGTATATAAACTTATATGTAACAGTCTGACTTGATTCGTAAACGTTCACTTGAAGCTCAGTAGAAGTTAATAAAAAAAAAAATAGAAAGGACATGGAAAAGGCAATTAAAATGTCCAAACATTAAGAAATAAATAAATGAGATGTAATACAGTTTTCTGAACATTTATTAGCTGCAAATACATCCTCCAAGTGTTACAGATGGTAAATTATTCAATTCTCAATCACTGTAAATTTATATGGCGTGTACTTTGATGTTTATATACCCAAATTCTCACCAGAAACTTTTTTTTTCCAATTCTTGGGGGTAAAGAAACTTCAAATTTTAGACCTTGCAGGGCATTAAGGATTACTTGGTGAAATCCTATAGTTTTACAGATGTGAAAACAGGACTTCAGAGGAACTACGTTCCTAAAACTGAATGCAGTGATTTTCCAAGGTCAGACAGCTAATTAGTGTTGGGCTGCTACTAGAACCTAGACCTTCTGATTCCCTGGTCCTGAGGTCCCAATGACCCTTCATCTTAGTGAAATTTTCCCAAATAATATCATGAAATTCTCAGTCCAAAGCAAAAGATTTAATGCAAGAGGGTGATATATTTTATCAACCAGCCTGACAAGCCTCATTGTGGTGAAACTAACAGTAGAATTCTTTAATTTTTCAAAATTTGGGTACCTCTGTCGTGGCATCAGAGACAGTTCTGAATTACTCTTACAATGTAATTTTTATTGTGTCACCCTAACAAAAATGTCTCCATCCTAGAAGCTCTAAATTTTTATTTTATTGTGTTTTCTGACCATTCAACACCCTTTAAAATTATCTATTCATTGTTTAATTTCTTATTACCTCTTTCCACCAAATGTACTGAAAATTTTTAAAAAAGTAGAGACTTTGTTCTGTGCATTGCAGTAATCCCAGAACATAGAATAGTGGGTATAGCAGGCACATAGTGTATATATATATATATATCTATATATGTATATATAGATATATATATAAATACACACATTTTTTTTTATACCTTCAGTGACTTAAAGGATTCTTTTCCAAATTTTATCTAACCTACCTACTGAAATGGACTTCGATTCTACATTTCTAAATAGGAATATCTTTGATTATACAGTAGGACTGTGAGTTAGTTTTAAATCTTAGTAAATGAACATGATATTTTTAGGTAAGAAAAAAGTATATCTGAAAATGGCACTCTAAGAACACTAAAATATCAATATTAATATTACAATCATCTGAATCCTCACACCTGATTCAAGGTACTCTGCTAGCATTTCATAGAGTAAATATTCAATAAACACTTGTTAAATAAGAGAAAGGGTTATTAAAAATAATATAGACTAGCATGTTATTACTTCCTGGTCTAATATTATAAAACACATACATGCACATACATAATTGGATAAATAAGACCACTGTTTTAGTTATCTAGTGCTACTATAATAGAAATACCACAAGTGGATGGCTTTAAAAACAAATTTATTTTCTCACAGTTAGTTGACTAGAAGTCTGAATGGTGCTGGCTCTTGTGGAAGGCTTTCTCTCCTGGCTGCTCTGAAGGCTTGAAAATAACCCTCTGTTCTTTGGAACCATCTGGGCAAGGGCCATGGGTGTTGGTCATGTTCTCTGGATTCTGGGTGGAGGCCCCTTAGCCCTGGGCTTCAGCCCTGCCTTCAAGGACCACTGGGATGGCAACTCTGCTTCCTTGGCTTTGGGTGATCGCATTCTCCTCTTTCATCCAAATGGCTACCTCACCCCCTTGGCCCTGGTAGGACCTGTTCTTCTGCTACTTGGGCATGGCAGCCCCACCCCCTCAGCTTTGGGCAGTAGCCTTATCCCCCTGGAACTCGTGAACTGCAGTCGCACACTCTGGAAAGGAGTTGGTGAAGATCTCTTTTAAACCTAAGAGGCCGTGACTCCACCCTTTGAAACCCATACAGCCATGCTTCTCCCACTCCTTCCAACAGTTCTGCTGATCTCTGAAGTTCTCTAGGGATGGCCCTTTTCTTTTCTTGGAGGACAACAGATGTAGCTCCTTTGGCCTGTTTCCTGCCTATAGAATTCTAAGAGGCAGACAGCGTTCTTTCTTTTCATTCTTTCCCTGTCCCCATCAGTTTAAGCTGATGAGGTTTCTGCTGTGGTTGGTTAGATCCATCTCTTTGAAAAAGATTGTGTAGCTATGTCCTTGGTGAATATTCTAGGACACATGTCCTTAATTTGTACAACAGGATTTTCTACATCATTAAGTTCTTTTCATTTTGCACAGCTCATTTTTAAGTCCATCTCTTTCCTCTCACATTTCACTGTAAGTGGCGAAGAGAAACCATGCATCTCCTTTAAGGTCTTACTTAGAAACCTCCTCAGCTAAATATCCAGGTTCCTGACTTACAATTTCTACTTTCCACCAAACATTTGAACATAATTTAGACAAGTTCTTTGCCACTGCATAAAAGCATCACCTTTCCTCCATTGTCCAATAACATTCATAATTATCTTTTAATGTTTTACCAAAAGTACATTTAACTTTCGCATTTCAAGCACCAATCTGTTGCTGGCACCATATGTACTCTCTAACATGATAGAGACTTCCTCAATGGCTCTCCTCACTTCCTTCTGTTTCCTCACTGGAATTGCCTTTGGCATCCATAATTCTATTAACTGTCTCTTCAAGACAATCTGGGCTTTTACTCTTATGTACCTTAAAGCTCTTCCAGCCGCTACTCATTACCCAATTCCAAAACTGCTCATATCTGTGTCTTAGTCAGCTAATGCTGCTATAACAGAAATACCACAAGTGGGTGGCTTTAACAAAGAGAAGTTTGTTCTCTCACAGTCTAGTAAGCTGGAAGTCCAAATTCTGTGCACTGGATCCAAAGGAAGTCTTTCTGTCTCTGTTGGCTCTGAAGGAAGGTCCTTGTCATCAGTCTTCCCTTGGTCTGGGAACATCTCCAAGCAGGAACCTCAGATCCAAAGGATGTACTCTGCTCCTGGCACTGCTTTCTTGGTGTTTTGAGGTTTCCATGTCTCTGCTCGGTTCTCTCTTTTACATCTCAAAAGAGATTGGCTTAAGACACTACCTAATCTTGTAGACCTCATCAGTATAAATGCTGCTAATCCATCTTATTACATCATAGTGATAGGATTTACAACATATAGGGAAATCACATCAGAAGATAAAATGGTAGACCATCATACAAGGGAATCATGACCTAGCCAAGTTGATGGCTATTTTGTGGGGACACAATTAATCTATGACAATCTGTTAGAGTAGGACCCCCAATTCTCAGTACCAAATTCTGTCTTAGCTATCTAGTGCTGCTATAACAGAAATACCACAAGTGGTTGGCTTTAAAATATATATAAATTTATTTTCTCACAATTAGAAGACTAAAAGTCTGAATTCAGGGTGCCGGCTCCAGGGGGAGGCTTTCTCTTTTTGGCAGCTTTGGAGGAAGATCTTTGTCTTTTTTAAGCTTCTGCTCCTGGGCAATCTTCATGTGGCTTGGGATTTTTCTTCCCCTATTTCTTCTTGCTAGCTTGCTTGTTTAACCTCTTTTATACCTCAAAAGAGGCTGACAACCCATTCCCAAATGGGGTTATAACCACAGGCATATAGAGGTTAGGATTTACAGCACATTTTTTGGACACATAATTCAATTCATAACAACCACTTACATGATTTTATTGATATTAATACTAATTGTAGCATTTAAATATTATAATGATATTGTAATTTTGTTTAGAAAAGTCATTACTGCTTAGAGGTAAATCACAAAATATTAATGGATGAAATAATATTGTGTTTAATATGCGGTTCAAATAAACTTGTTGGTGGGTAAGAGTGGGAATTGGGTGTATTTTTGGATGTAACATGATTGACCATGACCTGAAAATTATTGAAAATGGGAACTGGATACACAGAGGTTCATTATGCTATTCTGGCTGTTTGTACATGTTTGAAATTTTCCAGAAAAAAATAAACATATTGGTCAGAGTTTTTTCTAAACTTCGGATTAGTTTTTGAGGGCATGTTACTCATTAATTAGCTTTTTGGGGAGAGATATTACTGACAGTGAGAGATAAATATAATAAGATCTTCACAGATTCAAAGATAAAATAATAATTTTCTGATATGGGGCAAACAAGTCAATGGCTTAATTAAAACATCTGGTTTCATTTTTTCTTTAATTTAATCCTTTTGTTTTAATTTATTTCTGATTATGTTGATATCTTCTGCAATATTCCATTAAATGTTATTACCTAGCCTTATTATTGGTTCAAGAGAGTGGCCTGTTTAAAGAAATACTATCAGCTTGGAATGATGGTTATGAAGTACACCTGCAAGTGGTTAGATGACTGGATAAAGTGATGAGGGGAAGCAAGAACATTTTTGTAGAATATGTAAGTATCCCTTGGTGACTTCCAAAAATACTTGAAGAAAAGTTATTTTTACATTTCCAATAGTAAAAAAAAATCTACTATTCTACTATTTTGTACATTAAGGATGTACATCGGGCAATAACAATCTCTGAGGTCCCTGACCGGGTACCTGAAGGGCGAAGCCTGTGTGTATGTAAAAGAAAGCTCTTACTGCATAGTATCTCACTGCCAGGGAAAGGAGAGGGGGTGTGGTCTCCCCAAGCCTCCCGGGTGCTGGGCGGAGTGGAGGGGCTACTGGAGTGGGGCTGGTGGGGACCGGACGCTGCCCAGTAGGTCCAGTGTACCCACAGGGAGCCGAGACCCAGGCAATGGCAGCCGGTGTCCTGAAGGTGGGCCGCCCTCCAGCCAAAAGGGAGAGTCGCCCTGCAGAGGCCTGGCCCCAGCTCCCAGTCCCGAGGCCAGACCTCTGGGTCCCTGACCCGCCCTCACCTGTGCCTGCCCAGGAGAGGGAATCAAGGAAGAGTAAGGGGCTGCACACGTGCCAGTCAGCTGACGTTGGTTCCCGTGGTTGGGGCACTCCCAGTGCCCTCTCAGAGCTCCTTCTGATCCTGGCCCAGGTACCTGGTGGGTGATTCAGCGGGTTAGTGTCCGGGGCAGCTGCAGTTTAAGGTCAAGGGCAGAAGCCGGGCCTGGCCATTACAACCTTGGAGGAAGCTCTGGATGGTGGATTCTCATGGAGACATGGGGACAAGGCCACCCAGCAAGAGCCGGGGCATGCTCGCTGAGGGGCTGGCAGGGGAGGAGAGGCAGCAGGCACCACGCACCCCTTGGCGCACCCAGTCCCTTTTGCCCGCCGACAAGGTACCCTCTGCCCCTGACAAACCAACAAGTACATTTTTGGGTTGTTGAGTCCATGAGCTGAGACCAACCATCCTGAAAACACAGTGAGGCTGGAGAGGGAGGAGACCCCGGATGGGGTGGGAGGCAGTACATGGACCACCCTGGTTCTGGAAGATTGGGCAGCTTTCCCCTGCAAAGGGCTGTGGGGATGGAGCTCTCCTGAGGCAATGTGGGGGACCGGGAGGTGGCAGTGGCAGGTGACCTTAGCAGGGGCACAGCAGGCTATTCACAGTACAGGTGAAAGGGTGTGGTGATATGATCATCAGCCATTTCCACATGACATGGATTTTTTGCATAATCTTTGGAACCTAACCATGTCAGTAAGTGAGAAGTGGATGTGTTCCTAGACTCCCAGAAGTTCAGCAAGTTAGGGACTCAGAGAATTTTTTTCTTTTAAAGGGACAGTAAAGAAATGTGTGACAATGAAAGCAGGTACTAGAGTATCTGTAATATGATAATATTTTGAATGTTATAAATTGAAAGAGGGGGCCTTAAAGATAAATCAGGTATATCCACTCAAGGCTACTTGACAGTGTTTTGTTCTGTTATATATAGAGTTGCTATGGGTCAGAGTGTACTGAAAGGCATTTAACAACAACAACGAAAAGGCAATTTCATAGTAAATTAAAACAGTAAGCATTTGGTGATTTTATAATTCAGCTTGTATAGTGGTACATATTCACTGAAATTATAAAGGATTATATCATATTAATAAGAGTTCTCAGACAATAAATACCAAGCAAAGGACTTAACAGTTTTGTTTGAAATTTAAGAGGTCTTACAAAAAGCATCCTGGAAATCCTGTCTACAAACTATTCATTCAAATCTTGCCTGGAATGACATATAATTTATGACAGTTGGCAATGGCAAAAATGCTTTACTACTCAAGTTACTAGTTATATTGTATATATATCAGAGAAAGTGGTAAAGTATATCTAGTTTGGTAATACAAATACCTAATCACCACACTTAGGGAAATACTTGCTGTGCTAGATGTAGCATTATGGGTCTTTGGCTTGGGCTTGGGTTTTAGCAAAATACTCTTATCAGTGGGATTTAAATAACATGATAAAGTGCTAAGTATACATATTGACAAGAAGTGGATCTTTTAACAGAGTATTATAGGTACTTATTCAGTATAAAATGTGAATAGATAACATTAGCTTTACTTTTTTTTTTCTTTCACATTTTTACTTTTCATTTAAAGGAAACTATTTTTTGTGGGGCGTTTTAGGTCATAAAATAGTTCTCAGGCACATATCATAGCAATTCAAAAAGATTGTGGTTAGCACATTCAGCTCCCACAAATAACTCGCCCTGACTTTGAAAGTGGTTGATAAATTTTATCTCTGAGGAAAACGTTGAATTTTGTTTCTAACACTTTAAACATAGATCAAAATAAGTTTGATTAAAGTGAATATAAATCACTGCATAGTCTGAAATGATAATATACAATGTATGTCAGTGCTAGCATTTCTGTCAGAAATCTCTTTAAATATAAGAAAAATCCATTTTGAGGGTGCTGTGTGTATTGCAGAAGGAAATTCATTGAATGGAGAGTGCTTTATGTATCAATAAGCTAGGTGTCATGACAAAGTTGAAAAAAAGTTTAACAATACACTAGTATTACGTATGAAAGCAACAAAATAAGATTATAAATAATCTTTATAAAACAAGGTTAAATAGTTTTTTTTTTTTTTTAATTTACCATTGTGAAATATGCCTGGAATATTCTCCATAACAAAGGCCTACTCTACAGGGAAAGGACTTTACTAGAGTCTTAACCCACCTGGGTGAAAGGCATTTCTATGACTCCAACTCCCTATAGCCCTCCTGTCTCAAGTAAAGAGGGAATTACAACTAAGAAACTGAGGTGAGCATCACAATTCAGAGGTGTAATCCTACCTTAAGGACTGAGATTTAATCATAAGATTATAGAGTGCTTCCCCTCCCCCATATCTTCTAGTACAGGAACAGGGTTCAGATAGAGTAGAGGTAAGGGATGCAAGACACTGATTCTCTGATGCAATACTTAGAGAAGTTCAAATTAGAAAGGAGAGACAGAAATAGGGCACAAGAATAATTTGAATCCTCTGGCACTGATAGCTACAACAAATATTAAACAAAGAATAACTCCTAGCTAGCTTAACATAATTCTTCACATTAAAGTTTCTTCACTATCAGAACCTTGTGGAGTTCCTGGGGATAAAGCCCACCAAAGTGTGTGTGAGCAGGGTCTCTTAAGGCTGTAGCCTCCAGCAGTTTCTTACTCTCAAGGAGCATCTGGTGGATTTGAACTGCCAACCTTTTGGTTAGCAGCTGTAGCTCTTAACCACTATTCACCAGAGTTTCCATAATCCACAGCCTCTAGATATTTGTTACAGTTACCATTAAAGTGGCTTTTGCTCCAGTTAAGCAAATCTTGGCTGCAACTCTCTGGATCCACCTCTTCTCAGATTTAGCAGCAACTGTTAATCCTTCAGTTTTCTGATGGGCCCTATATAAATTGCCTATTTTCAGTTTGTCCAACTTGTACTTGTAAAGCCTGCTAAGCTTTTCACATTTTTAATTGAAATCAGACACTCATGTGTAGAGAACAGATTGTAAGGGGGCAGCTATGAAACCCAAGTCACTGCGCAAATCATCTGTGCTAGCCACAGGTGATGGTGGTTTGGCCAGAGTGATTTGGCAAGAACGTGTAAGAAGTAGCTGAATTCTGGCTGTATGCCAAAGGGAGACTTAAAAGATTTGCATATAGATAAGGGAGAGAGAGACTTCAATGGTAACACCTAAATTTTTAATCTGAACCGCAGAGTGGAGTTACCATTTCTTTATTAGGGAAAGATCAAAGAAGGTTTGGGGGTTGGTAGGGGAAAAATGCGAAAAAAATAAGACTGAATAAGGAAATAAAATATCAGAGAATAACTTTAAAAAAAAATACTGTCAAAGAAAAGCCAAAAGTAAAGGGCATAGCCTGGAATAATAAGATAATTGTGTATAAGTTTAAAGGGGAGATTTGGAAAAAGAAATACTTTATTATAATTTAGTTTTTATTTTTTAAGAGCTAAAAAGTCTTCCCTCAATGACAAAATTCATCATAACTCCATACTTGGATAAAAAAGCATAAAAATAATTAAATTTGGATGGAGAAATAGCTTGGAAACCAGTCTTTGTCTCTTTGTCTTTATCTTAAATTATCACTTAAGGTACATTTCTTCTTTGGATTCTTCCAAAGGTATAAATGTTAAAACAAACAAAAATGTTTCTTTTTTCTTTGCCAAATTTTAATGTTACTGTAATAATCCTAGATTTTATTGTGCTATCATGTTTTCCATAGATGGGATTATGATGGTAAATGTTTTGAGGAGCTTACTGAAAATTCAACTGTATATTCCAAAGCAAGTGTAAAGAATACATTATTAAAAAAAAAAAAAGCACACCTGAAATTTTCTTCCAGTCTTACTCTGAGATCGTTAGTGACAGAAATATGTCCTTTTGATTGTTTAATTACACAAATTTCTGATGTTCTTAAGGGGATAGACTTTTTTTGTATCATTAAGTTTAATATATGTATTTAGTCTGATAAAAAAATACTGCATCTAATTTGCATAAATAATGGTTGGCTCATATGGAACATATTAAGTTCATTTTTTTTTAAATCAACAGATGTTATTTTTAGAGCAGTTTTAACTTGACAGAAAATTAAGCGGAAAGTACAGAAAGTGTCCATATGCACCCCCATCACATACACAGAGTTCCCCTATTATTAACATATTGTGTTCATTACCATTGAAGAACCAAATATTAATACATTATTATCAACTAAAGTGTATACTCTGTGTTTTGGTTTGCTTTTTGTGTCTTAAAGTTCTATGAGCTCTGACAAATACATGTCATGTATCCAGTCTCACAGTATCATATAAAATAGTTACACTGTCCTAAAAAAAAAAAAAACCCTGAGCTCCATCTATTTATCCCTCCCAGCCTTCTCCTGAAGCTCTGACAACCACTGATATTTTTACTCTTTCTATAGTTTTGCCTTTTCCAGAGTGTCATAGAGTTGGAATCATAGCACTATGTAGCCTTTCAGATTGGCTTCTGTCACTTAACAATATGCTTTTCAGCTTCCTATATGTCTTTGTCCTGGCTTCATAGATCATTTCTTTTTATCACTGAATAATATTCCATTGTATGACGTACAACAATTTGTTCACCTATTCACCTATTTATGAACTTTGTGGGTGCTTCCAAGTTTTGGCAGTTCCAAATACAGCTGCTATAAATTTTATATGCAGTTCTTTGTATGGACAAGTGTTTCCAACTCATGTGGATAAATGCCTAGGAGCATGACTGGTGGACCATGTGATAAGACTGTATTTAACTTTGTGAGAAACTTCCAAACTGCCTTCCAAAGTTTTTGTGTACAATCGAGTCGACTCCAACTCATAGCCTGTAGGACAGAGTAGAACTGCCCTGTAGAGTTTCCAAGGTTATAATCTTTGCAGAAACACATTGCTACATCTTTCTCCCTAGAGTGGCTGGTAGGTTCCAATTGCCAACCATTTGTTTAACACCCTAGAGCTTTAACCACTGCACCCCAGGGCTCCTTGTGTTCCAAAGTAACCTTACCATTTTGCATTCCCACTAGAAATGAATGAGAGTTCCTATTGCCCCACATCCTGATGGACACTTGGTGTTGTAGTGTTTTGGGTTTTAGCCATTCTTATAGGTGTATAGTGGTATCTCCTGGATGATTTAATTTGCAATTCTCTAAGGACTTAGGACATTGACCATCTTTTCATATGCTTATTTGCTTTTGCTGCAGTATCTGTTCATATCGTCCCCCATTTTTCTAATAGGGTTGTTTGTTTTCTTGTTTTGAGTTTTAAGAGATCTTTGTATATTTTGGATAAAATTCCTTTATTAGAAAAGTGTTTTGCAAATATTTTCCCACAGTATGGCTTATCTTTCTATTCTCTTAACTGGATTCATATTGAAATACAGAAATTTATTAAATGACCTTCCAGAATAGAAGTTAAAGCCTTTCCACTATTTTGGAATTTTGTATTACTTAACAAGACTTGATAGTTCTCTTTTACTTGTTTCAAGTATTTTATGTTCAGTAGAGCTTCTTGATTGGAAATAAAGTAACACATTTAAGCTAGCTTAGGCAAAAGCCTAGTTTTAAGAGTAAAGAGAAACAAAGAGCCTGGAATAGATGAACCTCAAGACAGAACTGGAACCAGTGACTTGGATGTTGTGCTTTTCATTCTGTCTCCCTACTTCTCTTTTCTGCTTCTTTTGATAAATCCTCTACACTTTTCTTCAGAATGTTTAATTATATGGGAAGATAGGTCAAATGACATTACCAAGTCTCACATTTCTATATTTAAGAAACTAGCCACAGAGAAGCTATATAATCCCTGTACCCAACTCTGTAATATCCAGAAGGGATTCCTCTTAATCCAGTGTAGGTAAGAATTTGATCCTAAAAAAAATCAACTGTGACATAATTTGAGAATGTTTTGTTTGGGCAGCATTAATCTCTCTCTCTCCCTTTTTTTTTTTTTTTCTTTTATTGTGCTTTAAGTTAAAATTCAAAATTCAGGAGGCAGAGCCAAGATCGCGGAATATACAGATGCTTTGGGTGAGCCTTCTTACAACAAAGACCCAAAAAAGCAAGTGAAATGAGTATATTTATGACAAGCTAGGAGCCCAGAACATCAAAGACAAGCTTAGAAAATGAACTGAGAGGCAGGGGAAGGAAGAGAAGGTTCAGAAGTGGGGAGGAGTATACCGGACCCAAATCATGGGGAGCCCTCAGGCACCATTCCCAGGTGCGGCAGTGGTAGGCTGGTATTAGCATTTGGCTGCAGTTTCCTCAGTGAGAAACAGCCAGCCACACAACCTGCTCATACCTCCAGAGCCAGAGAAGAACTAAATTCTCAGCAAAAGCCAAGTATTTGTGTATATTTTACTGCCCCTCCGCCCCCCCGCCCCCCGTCCCAAGCTGGCTTTAGCAGCTGATTTCCCTGGGCCTGAGATAGGTGCTGTTGAGTGCCTACAGCCATCCTCCCAGCCTTGGAGAAGGAAAAAATTTGCAATTGGGGGAAAAGGTAATTTGCTGGCTCCACTAACTGGGGGAGCTCAGGACAGAAGCGGCTCCTGTACGGGCATAAATGGTCTGTGGAATTGAGTACCTTTCCCCTCTGCATGGATCTGTGTGGGCCTATTTCAGGAGAATAGGCCCTTGTTGGCAGACTCTAACCATTTCAGCTGAGCAGCGGAGAAATGGGTGTTTGATGTTTGACATTGCTTTGCCTGTTAAATACAGTCCTCACCTACCCACATCAGGGGTCTAAGGACTGGTGGCTCCACTCAGGTCACCCAGCCACCATGACAGGGGTCAAAGGAGAGCTAGTACCTCCCAGTCCTTACAACCAAAAACAATGGGTGCCCATGGTTTGTCTTCAGAACTCACCCACCTGTATAATCTAGGGAACAGGGACACGCTTTACTCAGAGACATGTGGGAGACAATTCTCAGCCCCCTGTCTTGTTTCAGAGTATGATCCCCCTGCTGCAACTAGATACTGCTACCTACACCAACCACCCCTGCCCCTTTAAGGCTATAGGACAGAGCCTTTACTGCACACTTGATGATCAGCTACCTGGACACATAAGCTGAATTCATACAAGAAAAGTGAATGGATTCCTAGACTGATATGCCTAGTAACAGACCTAGCTATCTGGGGACAGAATGTCAGAGCTTCAAAGGCGAAAATAAGGTAGCTCACTCAAGCAAGTCTTTTGGGCATATCAAAACAAAACAAAGCAAGAAGCTACAACACAGTAAGCAAACATAAAATAAACTAATACAATAACTTATAGATGGCTCAGAGAAAACAGGTGATAACAAGTCACATAAAGAAACAGACCATGATCACCTCAACAAGCTCTCAAAACAAAAAATCAAGGGATTTTCTCAATGAAAGGGCCTTCCTGGAATTACCAGAGGCAGAATACAGAAGATTAATATACAGAACCCTTTAAGACCTCAGTAAGGAAATGAGGCAATATGCAGAATAAGCCAAGGAACATAAAGATAAAACAATTGAAGAAATTAAAAAGATTATTCAGGAACACAATGAACCATTTAATAAGCTGCAAAAATTGATAGACAGCAATTGAGAAGATTAACAATAAAATTACAGAAGTAGACAGCTCAATAGAAAGTCAAACCTCCCAAAAAAAAACCAAACCAAGTGCCATCGAGTCAATTCCGACTCATAGCGACCTATAGGACAGAGTAGAACTCCCCCATAGAGTTTCCAAGGAGTGCCTGGTGGATTCAAACTGCTGATCCTTTGGTTAGAAGCCATAGCACTAACCACTACACCACCAGGTTTACCCAATAGAAAGTCAGAGGAGCAGAATTGAGCAAGTGGAAGGCAGAATTTCTGAACTTGAAGATAAAGCACTTGGCACTAATATATTTGAAGAAAAATCAGATAAAAGAATTTAAAAAAATGAAGAAACCGTAAGAATCATGTGGGGCTCTATCAAGAGAAATAACCTACGAGTGATTGGAGTACCAGAACAAGGAGGGATAACAGAAAATACGGAGAGATTTGCTGAAGATTTGTTGGCAGAAAACTTCCCTGATATTGTGAAAGATGAGAAGATATCTATCCAAGATGCTCATCAAACTCCACATATGGTAGATTTTTAAAGAAAGTCACAAAAGACATATTATAATCAAACTTGCCAAAACCAAAGATAAAGAGAGAATTTTAAGAGCAGCTAGGGATAAACAAAAAAATCACCTACAAAGGAGAGTCAATAAGAATAAGCTTGGACTACTCGGCAGAAACCATGCAGGCAAGAAGGCAAAGAGATGACCTATATAAAAAATTGGAGGAAAATAATTGCCAGCCAAGAATCTTATATCCAGCAAAACTGTCTCTCAAATATGAAGGTGAAATTAGGACATTCCCAGATAAACACAAGTTTAGGGAATCCGTAAAAACCAAACCAAAACTACACGAAATACTGAAGGGAGTTCTTTGGTTAGAAAATCAATAATATCAGGTATCAACCCAAGACTAGAACACTAGGCAGAGCAATCAGATGTCAACCTAGACAGAAAATCACAAAAATAAATCAAGTAAAAAAATGCTCAAAACAGGGAAACAGTGATGTTATTATGTAAAAGAAGACAACATTAGAACAATAAAAAGGGACTAAGAAATGTAGTCATAGATCTTCCATGTGGAGAGGAAGACAAAGTGATACAAAGAAATTATAGTTAGGATTAAATTTAGAAAAACAGGTAAATGAAAAGTTAACCACAAAAGAGACAAACTCCTACACATCAAAATAAAATACAAGAAAAAAATACACACTCAGCAGAAACAAAATCAGCAACTAATATGAGGAAAAGACAATATATAAAGATCATCTACTCAGCACATAAAATTAAGTGGGAAAAAGAAACCGTCGACAGAACACAAAAAAGACATCAAAATGGTAGCACTAAATTCATGCATACCCATAATTACGCTGAATGCTAATGGACTAAATGCACCAATAAAGAGACAGAGAGTAGCAGAATGGATTAAAAACAAGATCCGTCTAAATGTTGCCTACAAGAGACACAACTTAGACTTAGAGACACAAACAAACTAAAACTCAAAGGATGGAGAAAACTATATCAAGCAAATGACAATTGAAAAAACAGCAGGAATAGACATATTAATTTCTGACAAAATAGACTTTAAAGTTAAATCCATCCTAAAAGATAAAGAAGGACACTAATACTGGGTTATAGAATGATTAAGGGACAATATACCAAGAAGATATAACCATATTAAATATTTATGCACCCAATGACAGGGCTGCAGGATACATAAAACAAACTCTATCAACACTGAAAAGTGAGATAGACAGCTCCACAATAATAGTAGGAGACTTCAGCACACCACTTTCATTGAAGTATAGGACATCCAGAAAGAAGCTAAATAAAGACGTGGAAGATCTAAATACCACAATCAACCAACTTGACCTCATAGACATATACAGAACACTCGACCCAACGGCAGCCAAGTATACTTTCTTTTCTAGTGCATATGGAACATATTAGAATAAACCACATATTAGGTCATAAAGCAAGCCTTAACAGAATCCAAAACATTGAAATATTACAAAGCATCTTCTCTGACCATAAGGCCATAAAAGTGGAAATCAATAACAGAAAAAGCACGGAAAAGAAATCAAACACTTGGAAACTGAAAAATACCCTGCTCAGAAAAGACTGGATTATAGGAGACACTAAGGATGGAATAAAGAAATTCATAGAATCAAATGAGAATGAAAACACTTCCTATCAGAACCTTTGGGACACAGTGAAAGCAGTGCTCAGAGGTCAATTTATATCAATAAATGAACACATACAAAAAGAAGAAAGGCTCAAAATCAAAGAATTATCCCTACAACTTGAACAAATAGAAAAAGAGCAACAAAAGAAACCCTCAGACAGCAGAGGAAAGCAAATAATAAAAATCAGAGCAGAATTAAATGAAATAGAAAAGAGAAAAACAACTGAATGAATTAACAAGATCAAAAGCTGGTTCTCTGAAAAAAAAAATAACAAAATTGATAAACCATTGGCCAAACGGACAAAAGAAAAACAGGACAGGAAGCAAACAATCTCAATAAGAAATGAGATGGGTGATATTACAACAGACCCAACTGAACCTAAAAGAATCATATCAGATTACTATGCAAAATTTTACTCTAACAAATTTGAAAACCTAGAAGAAACAGATGAATTCCTAGAAACACACTACCTACCTAAACTAACACAAACAGAGGTAGAACAACTAAATAGATCCATAACAAAAGAAGAGATTGAAAAGATAATTCAAAAACTCCCAATAATAATAATAATAAAAGCCCTGGCCCGGATGGCTTCACTGTAGAGTTCTACCAAACTTTCAGAGAAGAATTAACACCACTACTGCTAAAGGTACTTCAGAGCATAGAAAAGGACGGAATACTCCCAAACTCATTCTATGAAGCCACTATATCCCTGATACCAAAATCGGGTTAAAAAAAAAAAAAAAAAGACACCACAAAAAAAGAAAATTACAGACCTATATCCCTCATGAACTTAGATGCAAAAATCCTGAACAAAATTCAAGCCAATAGAATTCAACAACATATCAAAAAAAAAAAAAAAAAATTCACCGTGACCAAGTGAGGTTCATATCAGGTATGCAGGGATGGTTCAACATTAGAAAAACAATTAATGTAATCCATCATACAAATAAAACAAAAGACAAGAATGACACGATTTTATCAATTGATGCAGAAAAGGCATTTGACAAAATTCAACACCCATTTGTGATAAAAACTCTGAATATAATAGGTATAGAAGGAAATTCCTCAACATAATAAATGGCATTTATACAAAGCCAATAGCCAACATCATCCTAAATGGAGAGAGTCTGAAAGCAATCCCATTGAGATCGGGAACCAGACAAGAATGCTCTTTAACCCAGTAAAACCCAGTGCCATCGAGTCGATTCCGACTATCACGACTCTTATTCAACATTGTGCTGGAGGTCCTAGCCAGAGCTATTAGGCTAGATAAAGAAATGAAGGGCATCTAGATTCGCAAAGCAGTAAAAGTGTCTCTATTTGCAGATGACATGATCTTATACACAGAAAACCCTAAGGAATCCTCCAGAAAACTACTGAAACTAATAGGAGAGTTCAGCAAAGTATCGGGATACAAGGTAAACATACAAAAATCAGTTGGATTCCTCTACACCAACAAAAAAAAGATCGAAGAGGAAACCACCAAATAAATACCATTTGTGGTACCCCCAAGAAGATAAAATATTTAAGAATAAATCTTACCAGAGATGTAAAAGACTTACACAAAGAAAACTACAAAACACTTCGTCAAGAAACCAAAAGAGACCTACATAAATGGAAAAACATACCTTGCTCATGGTATGTTTTTGCGCATCACTTAACACTATAAAAATGTCCATTCTACCTAAGGAAACCTTGTTGGCATAGTGGTTAAGTGCTGCAGCTGCTAACCAAAAAGTTGGCAGTTCAAATCCACCAGGCACTCGTTGGAAACTCTGTGGGGCAGTGCTACCCTGTCTTGTAGGGTTGCTATGAGTCAAAATTGACTCAATGGCAATGGGTTTGGTATTCTATCAAAACCGATATTCGGATTTAACGCAATTCTGATCCAAATTCCAATGACATTTTTTAACGAGATGTAGAAAAATATCACCAACTTCATATGGAAGGGAAAGATGCCCCGGTTAGGTAAAGCATTACTGAATAAGAAGAACAAAGTGGGAGGCCTCACTCTACATGATTTAAAAAAAAAAAAAAAAAACTATTATACAGCCACAGTAGTCAAAACAGCCTGGCAGTGGTACAGCAACAGATACATAGACCAATGGAACAGAATTGAGAATCCAGACATAAATCCATCCACATATTAGCAGTTGATATTTGACAAAGGCCCCAAAACAGTTAAACGTGGAAAAGAGTCTTTTTAACAAATGGTGCTGGCATAACTGGATATCCATCTGCAAAAAATGAAACAAGACCCATACCTCACACCATGCACAAAAACGAGCTCAAAATGGACCAAAGACCTAAATATCTAGAACAATAAAGATCATGGAAGAAAAAATAGGGATAATGTTAGGAGTGTAATACATGGCATAAACAGTATGCAAAACATTACCAAGAATGTAGAAGATAACTAGGTAACTGGGAGCTCCTAAAAATGACACACCTATGCTCATCCAAAGACTTTACCAGAAGAGTAAAAAGATTACCTACAGACTGGGAAAAAAGTTTTTAGCTATGACATTTCTGATCAGTGCCTGATCTCTAAAATCTACATGATACTGCAAAAACTCAACTACAAAAAGACAACCCAACTGAAAAATGGGCGAAAGATATAAAACAGGCACTTCACTAAAAAAGAGGTTCAGGTAGCTAACAGACACATAAGGAAATGCTCACAATCGTTAGCCTCTAGAGAAATGCAAATCAAAACTACAGTGAGATTTCATCTCACTCCAACAAGGCTGGCATTAATCCGTAAAACACAATATAATAAATACTGGAGAGGCTGTGGAGAGATTGGAACACTTATACACTGCTGGTGGGAATGTCAAATGGTACAACCATTTTGAAAACCAATCCGGCAGTTCCTTAAAAAGCTAGAAATAGAACTACCATATGTTCCAGCAATCCCAATCCTTGGATATATCCTAGAGAAATATATATTGTCCTTTCCTCATATTTGTTGTTGAGCAAATATGAGGAGTCTGCTGTGTCTCTCTCTCTTTATATATATATATATATATATATACATATATATATATAGTATTTTGATGTGTAGGAGAGTTTGTCTCCTTTGTGGTTACATTATTATTTACCCCTATTTTTCTAAATTTAAACCTAACTTTTATTTCTTTGTATCACCTTGCCTTCTTCTTCATATGGAAGATCTATGGCTACATTTCTTATTCCCTCTTTATTGTTTTAAAGTTGTCTTTTTTTTACATAATAACATTGCTGTTTCCCCATTTTGAACTTTTTTTTTTTAATCTTGATTTATTTTTATGATTTCCCTGTCTGGTGGACTTCTGATTGCTGTGTCCAGTGTTCTAGTTTTGGGTTGATACCTGATATTATTGATTTTATAAGCAAAGAAATCCCTTTAATATTTCTTTTAGTTTTGTCTTGTTTTTTATGAATTCCCTAAACTTGTGTTTATCTGGAAATGTCCCCATTTTGCCTTCATATTTGAGAGACAGTTTTGCTGGATATAAGATTCTTGGCTGGCAATTATTTTCCTCCAATTTTTTATATAAGTCATCCCATTGCCTTCTTTCCTGCATGGTTTCTGCCACGTAGTCCAAGCTTATTCTTATTGACTCTCCTTTGTAAGCGAATTTTGCTTATCCCTAGCTGCTCTTAAAATTCTCTCTTTATCTTTGGTTTTGGCAAGTTTGATTATGTCTTTTGTGACTTTCTTTAAAAATCTACCATATGTGGAGTTTGATGAGCATCTTGGATAGATATCTTCTCATCTTTCACAATATCAGGGAAGTTTTCTGCCAACAAATCTTCAGCAAATCTCTCCGTATTTTCTGTTATCCCTCCTTGTTCTGGTACTCCAATTACTCATAGGTTATTTCTCTTGATAGAATCCCCCATGATTCTTAAGATTTCTTCATTTTTTTAAATTCTTTTATCTGATTTTTCTCCAAATATATTAGTGCCAAGTGCTTTATCTTCAAGTTCAGAAATTCTGCCTTCCACTTGCTCAATTCTGCTCCTCTGATTTTATATTGAGTTGTCTATTTCTGTAATTTTATTGTTAATCTCCTGAATTTTTGATTGTTGTTTATGGATTTTTCCAGTTTAGTAAATTTCTCATTATGTTCCTGAATAATCTTTTTAATTTCTTCAATTGCTTTATCTGTGTGTTCCTTGGCTTGTTGTGCATATTGCCTCATTTCCTTCCCGAAGTCTTGAATGGTTCTGTGTATTAATCTTTTGTATTCTGCCTCTGGAAATTCCAGGAAAGCACTTTCATCTAGAAGATCCCTGTCTTGGGTGGCTGGGTGACCTGAGTGGAGCCACCAGTCCTTAGGGCCTTGATGTGGGTAGATGAGGACCCTGTTTAATAGTCAAAGCAATGTCGACTACAAACACCCACCTGTCTGCCGCACAGCTCTACCATCTGGAGTCTGTCAACAAGGGCCTAGTCTCCTGAAATAGGTCCACACAGGTCCATGCATAGGGGAAAGGTACTCAAAAGTCCACAGACCGTTTATGCCTGGACGGGAGCCGCTTCTGTCCTGAGCTCCCCCAGTTAGTGAAGCTGGCAAATTATCTTTTCCCCCAGTTGCAAATTCATTCCTTCTCCAAGGCCGGAAGGATGGCTCTAGGCACTCAGCACGGCTATCTCAAGCCCAGGGAAATCAGCCACTGAAGCCAGCTTGGGAGTGGGGAGGCGGGGAGGGGAGGAGACATGGCAAAATATGCGCAAGTGCTTAGCTTTTGCCAAAAGCGCAGTTCTTCTCTACTTCCGGAGGTATGAGTAGGCTGTGTGGCTGGCTGCTTCTCTCTGAGAATACTGTGGCCAAACACTAGTACCAGCCTGCCGCTGCCACTCCTGAGAACGGTGCCTGAGTGGTTCCCGTGGTTTAGGCCCAGTAACTTCTCTTTGCTTCTGAACGTTCTTTTTCACCCCTGCCCCTCATTTCGTTTTCTAAGCTTGCCTTTGATGTTCAGGCCTCCTATCTTGTCATAAACATACTCATTTCACTTATTTATTCAGGTGTTTGTTGTAAGACGGCTCGCTGGAAGTGTCTGTCTATTCTGCCATCTTGGCTCCACCTCCCCTGCCTTCTCACCTTCCCTCCAGACAGGAGCTGCCAGCATAGTCCCATGTGTCTACATCAGCTAAGAAGTACATTCCTCACCAGTATCATTTTATGTCTTATAGTCCAGTCTAATCCTTGTCTGAAGAGTTGGCTTCAGGATTGTTTTCTTTCTGGGCTAACAGAGAGGCCAGGGGCCATGTCCTCTGTCGTTCTTCCAGTCTCAGTCAGACCATTAAGTCTTACAAGTATTTGAGGTCTGCATCCTCCTTTTCTCCTGCTCTGCCAGGGATTCTCTGTTGTGCTCCCTGTCAGGGCAGTTATTGGTGGTAGCTGGGCACCATCTAGTTCTTCCAGTCTCAGGCTGATGGAGTCTCTGCTTTATGTGGCTGTTTCTGTGTTTTGGGCTCACATATTCCTTGTGTCTTTGGTGTTCTTCATTCTCCTTTTCTCCAGGTGGGTTGAGACCAATTGATGCATCTTAGATGGCTGCTTGCTAGCTTTTAAGCCCCCAGGCACCACTCACCAAAGTGGGATGTAGAACATTTTCTTAATACACTTTGTTATGCCAATTGACCTAGATGTGCCCTGAAACTATGGTCCCCAGACCACCTCCCACTGCTACTCTGTCTCTGAAAGTGTTTGTATTCAGGAAACTTCTTAGCTTTTGGTTTAGACTGGTTGTGCTGACTTCCCCTGTATTGTGTGTTGTCTTTCCCTTCATCTAAAATTATTCTTGTCTACTACACAGTTAATGAATACCCCTCTCCTTCTCTCCCTCCCCACCCTCGTAACCATTAAGGAATGTTTTCTTCTGTGTTTAATAGTGGTCACATATAATATTTGTCCTTTTGAGACTGACAAATTTCGCTCAGCATAATGCCTTCTAGATTCCTCCATATTATGAGATGTTTCACAGATTCATCATTGTTTTTTATCCTTGCATACTATTCCATTGTGTGAATATATGGTAATTTGTTCATGCATTCATCCATTGATGGGACCTTGGTTGTTTCTGTCTTTTTGCTATTGTAAACAGTGCCACAATGAATATGAGTGTGCATATATCTATTCATGTGAGGGCTCTTATTTCTCTAGGATGTATTCCAAGTAGTCCTATTCCTGGATCTTATGATAGTTATATTTCTAGCTTTTTAAGGAAGCACCAAATCAATTTCCAATGTGGTTGTAACATTTTACACTCCCACCAGCAGTGTATAAGTGTTCCAGTCTCTCTGCAATCTCTCCAAAGTTTGTTATCTTGTCTTTTTTTTTTTTTGGATTAATGCTAGCCTTGTTGGGGTGAGATGGTATCTCAATGTAGTTTTGATTTGCATTTTCTCTAATGGCTAATGATCGAGAGCATTTCCTCATGTATCTGTTAGCCACCTGAATGTCTTCTTTAGTGAAGTGTCTGTTCATATCCTTTGCCCAATTATTAATTTGGCTGTCTTTTTGTTGTTGAGGTTTTGCAGTATCTTGTGGATTTTAAACATTAGTTGCCGATTGGTTTGTTGTAGCCAAAATTTTTTCTGCAGTCTTTAGGTTGTCTTTTTACTCTTTTGGTGAAGTCTTTGGATGAGCATAAGTGTTTGATTTTTAGAAGCTTCCAGTTATCTAGTTTTTCTTCTGTTGTTTGTGAATTGTTAGTAATGTTTTGTATGCTGTTTATGCCATGTATTAGTGCTCCTAGCATTATCATTATTTTTTCTCCCATTATCATTATCATTTTAGATTTTATATTTAGGTCTGATCCATTTTGAGTTAGTTTTTGTGCTTGGTGTAAGGTATGGGTCTTGTTTCACTTTTTTGCAGATGAATATCCAGTTAGTCCAGCACAATTTGTTAAAAGACTGTATTTTCCTCAAATGGACTTTGGGCTTTTGTCAAAGATCAGCTGCTCATAAGTTGCTGAATTTATGTCTGGATTCATAATTCTATTCCGCAGGTCTATGTATCTGTTGTTGTGCCAGTACAAGGTTGTCTTGACTACTGTGACAATATAATAGGTGCTAAAAACAGGTAGTGTGAGGCTTCCCACTTTGTTCTTTTTTTATTTTCAGTAATGCTTTAGTTATCTGGGGCCTCTTCCCTTTCCGTGTGAAGTTGGTGATTTGTTTCTCCATTGCATTAAGAAATGCTATTGGAATTTGGATTGGGATCGCATAGTATCCATAGATTGCTTTGGGTAGAATAGACTCTTACTCAATGTTGATTCTTCCCATCCATGAGCAAGGTATGTTTTGCAGTTATGTAGGTCTCTTTTGGTTTCTTGTAGTAGTGTCTTGTAGTTGTGTCTTGTAGTTTTCTTTGTATAGGTCTTTTACATGTCTGATAAGATTTATTTCTAAGTATTTTATCTTCTTGGTGGCTACTGTAAATGGTATTGATTTGGTGATTTCCTCTTCAATGTTCTTTTTATTGGTGTAGAAGAATCCAACTGATTTTTGTATGTTTAGCTTATATCCCGATAATCTGCTGAATTCTTCCATTAGTGTTGGTAGTTTTCTTGAGGATTCGTTAGGGTTTTCTGTGTATAAAATCATTTGATCTGCAAATAGAGATACTTTTACTTCTTCCTTCCCAATCTGGATGCCTTTTATTTCTTTATCTAGCCTAATTGCTCTGGCTAGGACCTCCAGCACAATATTGAATAAGAGTGGTGATAAAGGGCATCCTTATCTGGTTCCTGTTCTCAAGGGGAATGTTTTCAGACTCTTTCCATTTAGGATGATGTTGGCTGTTCACTTTGTATAAATGCACTTTTTTATACTGAGGGATTTTCCTTCTATTCCTATTTTGCTGAGAGTTTTTATCACGAATGGGTGTTGGACTTTGTCAAATGCCTTTTCTGCATCAATTGATAAGATCATGTGGTTCTTGTCTTTTGTTTTATTTATGTGATGGATTACAGTGGTTGTTTTTCTAATGTTAAAACATCCCTGCATACCTGGTATGAATCCCGCTTGTTCGTGGTGAAATGTTTTTTTGATATGTTGTTGGATTCTATTGGCTAGAATTTTGTTGAGGATTTTTGCATCTAAGTTCATGAAGGATATTGGTCTGTAATTTTCTTTTTTTGTGGTGTCTGTACCTGGTTTTGGTATCAGGATTATGCTGGCTGCATAGAATGAGTTTGGGGTATTTCATTCTTTTCTATGCTCTGAGATAACCTTTAGTAGTAGTGGTGTTAACTCTTCTCTGAAAGATTGGTAGAGCTCTCCAGTGAAGCCAGCTGGGCTGGGGCTATTTTTTTGTTGGGAGTTTTTTGATTACCTTTTCAACCTCTTCTTTTGTTATGGGTCTATTTAGCTGTTCTACCTCTGTTTGTGTTAGTTTAGGTATGTAGTGTGTTTCTAGAAATTTGTCCATTTCCTCTAGGTTTTCAAATTTCTTAGAGTACTATTTTTCATAATATTCTGTTACAGTTATTTTTAGTTGGCTCTGTTGTAATATCACCCTTCTCATTTCTTATTGAGGTTATTTACTTCCTTTCCTGCTTTTCTTTTGTCAGTTTGGCCAGTGGTTTATCCATTTTGTTGATCTTTTCAGAGAACTAGCTTTTGGTCTCATTAACTCTTCCAGTTGTTTTTCTGTTCTATATTTTATTTAATTCTGCTCTAATTTTTTTTTTTTTTTTTTTTGCTTTTTTCTGATGCCTGAGGTCTCCTTTTGTTGCTCTCTTTCTATTTGTTTGAGTTGTAGGGATAATTCTTTGATTTTGGCCCTTTTTTCTTTTTGGATGTGTTCATTTATTGCCATAAAATTGACCTCTGAGCACTCCTTTTGCTGTGCACCAAAAGTTCTTGTAGGATGTGTTTTCACTCTCAATTGTTTCTATGTATTTCTTTATTCCATCCTTAATTTCTTCTATAACCCAGTAGTTTTTTGAGCAAGGTGTTGTTCAGTTTCCAATTGTTTGATTTTTTTTTTCCTTGCTTTTTCTGTTGTTGATTTCTGCTTTTATGGCTTTATGGTCAGAAAAGATGCTTTGTAATATTTTGATATTTTGGATTCTGTTAAGTCTTGTTTTATGACCTAATATGTAGTCTATTCTGGAGAATGTTCCATGTGCATTGGAAAAGAAAGTATACTTGGCTGCTGTTGGTTGGAGTGTTCCATACATGTCTATGAGGTCAGGGTGGTTGACTGTAGCATTTAGATCTATGAACATCAGTGAAACCTTGCCTTATATAGTGGTGGAAGATGAGCCCCTCAGGTTGGAAGCCATTCAAAATACAATTGGGGAAAAGCTGCCACCTCAAAGTAGAGTTGACATTAATGACGTGGATGGAGTCAAGCTTTTACAAACTTCATTTGCTGAAGTGGCACACCTCAAAATGAGAAGAAACAACTGCAAACATCTATTAACTATCAGAACCTGGAATGTACGAAGTGTGAATCTAGGAAAATAGGATATTATTAAAAATGAAATGGAACACATAATTTTAATCATTAGTGAGCTGAAATGGACTGGTATTGGTCATTTTGAATCAGACAATCATACGGTCTACTATGTCAGGAAAGACAACTTGAAGATGAATGGCATTCATTGTCAAAAATAACATATCAAGATTGATCCTTAAGTACAATGCTGTCAGTGATAGGATAATATTCATATGCCTACAAGGAAGACCAGTTAATACTACTGTTATTCAAATTTATGCAACAACCACTAAGGCTAAAGATAAAGAAATTGGAGACTTTTGCCTACTTCTGCAGTCAGAAATTGATCAAACATGCAATTAGGATCCACTAGTAATTATTGGTGATTGGAATGAGAAAATTGGAAACACAGAAGAAGGATCGGTAGTTGGAAAATATAGCCTTGGTGATAGAAACAACACCAGAGATTGCATGATTGAATTTTGCAAGGCCAATGACTTCTTCCTTGCAAATACCTTTTTTTTACCAACATAAACAGCAACTATACACATGGGCCTCACCAGATGGAATACACACGAATCAAATCTACTATATCTGTGGAAAGAGACAATGGAAAAGCTCAATATCATCAGTCAGAACAGGGCGAGGGGCAGACCACAGATCTGATCATCAATTACTTATAGGCAAGTTCAAGTTGAAACTGAAGAAAATTAGAACAAGCCCACAAGAGCCAAAGTACGAACTTGTGTATATCCCACCTGGATTTAGAGACTATCTCAAGAATAGATTTGAGATGTTGAACACTAATGACCAAAGACCAGATGAGTTGGGGAATGACATCAAGTACATCATACATGAAGAAAGCAAAAGGTCATTAAAAAGACAGAAGAGAAAGAAAAGACCTAAATGGATGTCAGAAGTGACTCTGAAACTTGCTCTTGAATGCCAAGCAGCTAAAGCAAAAGGAAGAAATGATGAAGTAAAAGAGCCGAACAGAAGATTTCAAGGGGCAGCTCAAGAAGACAAAGTAAAGTATTTTGATGGTATGCGCAAAGACCTGGAGATAGAAAAACCAATTCAAGCCTCGAGTTGCAATACCGAAGGATTCTACAAGGAAATATTAAATGACACAGGAAGCATCAAAAGAAGACGGGAAGAATACCAGAATCACTATCCCAAAAAGAATTGGTTGATGTTCAACCATTTCAGGAAGTAACATATGATGAGGAAACAATGGTACTGAAGAAAGAAGTCCAAGCTGCACTGAAGGCATTGGTGAAAAACAAGGCTCCAGGAACTGAAGGAATGCCAATTGAGATATTTCAGCAAATGGGTGCATCTCTGGGAGTGCTCACTGATCTATGCCAAGAAGTTTGGAAGACAGCTGCATGGCCAACTGACTGCAAGAGATCCATATTTATGCCTATTCCCAAGAAAGGTGATCCAACCAAATGTGGAAATTATCTAACAATATCATTAATGTCACATATAATCAAAATTTTGCTGAAGATCATTCAAAAGTGGCTGCAGTAGTCTATCAACAGGGACCTGCCAGAAATTCAAGTTGGATTTAGAAGAGGACTTGGAACCAGTGATATCATTGCTGATATCAGATGGATTTTGGCTGTAAGCAGAGAATACCAGAAAGATATTTACTTATGTTTTATTGACTATGCAAAGGCATTCTATTGTGTGAATCATCACAAATTATGGATAACATTGCAGAGAATGGGCATTCTGGAACACTGAATTGTGCTCATGAGGAATCTGTACATGGATCAAGAGGCAGTAGTTTGAACAGAACAAGAGGATACTGCATGGTTTAAAGTCAGAAAAGGTGTGCATCCTTTCACTATACCTTTTCAATATGTATGCTGAGCAAAGATGAATTATATGAAGAAGAACAGGGCATCGGGATTGGAGGAAGAATCATTAACAACTTGCATCATGCAGATAGCACAACCTTGTTTGCTGAAAGTGAAGAGGACTTGAAACACCTACAGATGAAGATCAAAGACCACAGCCTTCACTATGGATTACACCTCAATATAAAGAAAACAAAAATTCTCACAACTAGACCAATAAACAGCATCGTGATAAATGGAAAAAAGATTGAGGTTGTGAAGAATTTCATTTTATTCAGATCCACAATCAACATCTATACAAACAGCAATCAATAAATCAAAAGACACATCACATTGAGAAAACTGGCTGCAAAAGACCTCTTGAAAGTACTGAAAAGCAAAGATGTCAGCTTGAGGACTAAGGTGTGCCTGACCAAGCCATGGTGATTTCAATCACCTCATATGAATGTTAAAGCTGGACAATGAATAAGGAAGACCAAAGAAGAATTGACACCTTTGAATTGTGGTGTTGGTGAAGGATATTGAATATACCATGGACTGCCAAAGTACAAACAACTTTATCTTGGAAGAAGTACAACCAGAATGCTCCTTAGAGGCAAAGATGGTGAGATTACGTCTCACATACTTTGGATGTGGTATCAGGAGGGATCAGTCCCTGGAGAAGGACATCATGCTAGGTAAAGTAGAGGGTCAGCGAAAAAGAGGAAGACCCTCAAGGAGATGGATTGACACAGTAGCTGTAACAATGGGCTCAAGCATAGCAACAATTGTAAGGATGGCGAAGGACTGGGCAGCATTTCATTCAGTTGTGCACGGGGTCAATGTGAGTGGTCAGCAACTCGATGGTGCCTAACGACAATGAAACAAGAACTACTGGGGAATAATGGTAAATCACATACTTACACACTGACTCTCAATTATTCACAAAGAAACTTCCATCTTCTATTTAATAGCTTTGAACCATCAAATTGTCACGGATCGTGCTCTGGTAAGTAGCACTGGGCTTACATTTCTATTCATATTTCATAAATTTAGAACAAATGTTAGCAGTTGGCACTTGGTTGCCAGATTGATGGGCGTTCCGTTATCAACTTCCTTCTTTACAAATTTCCATCTTCACTAATTAGCCTTTACTCTTTAGTGTACAGTGTACTCTCAATGGTTGAAAAAAGTTTCCACACCAAGTGCTGTAGATATAAGTGAACAAAAGCACATTCCTCATACTTTAAGAATATTTTTATATTATGTGTGTTTTAAAATGTTTCTCTGCCTGATGTCCAAATAACTGTTTCTAACTACTCTTTGGCTTTTGCTGTGCCATTGTGCTGACATAATCTAAGTAATTTTAAAATGTAATTAACTATGCTTAGATTTTTGGAAGATGCTTGTGTTCTGTGATCATAATAACCTATCTGTAATGAACCATGCCTTGTAGTTATGAAAAGGCATCAATCCCAGTAGTTTCATTGGCATTCTCTGCATTCTTCTGGCAGTGCAAAATAGCTTAAAAAATAATAAAATGAGAAGAAAAGTATCAACATGTTGCTTCTAAAGATTTTTCCCCCTGTAGTAGAACATCAAAAATGTAACATAGTGTTATAAACCCTAATCTTTCCCCATATATCAGTCCATTTGGAAGTTTAATGTATTTTTCTTCTTTCTTGAAATAATAACAACATATTAGAAATAAATAACTTAGTTTCTTGTATATGTATAAGTCTCATTAATATCCTTTATAGTAATTATGTTCTACATCCACTTGAAAATCCTGGTGGCATAGTGGTTAAGTGCTACAGCTGCTAACCAAAAGGTTGGCACTTCAATTCCACCAGGTGCTCCTTGGAAACTCTGGGGCAGTTCTACTGTGTCCTGTATGGTTGCTATGAATTATAATCTATTCGACAGCAATGGGTTTTTGGTTTATACCCACTTAACTCTAAAGACATGTAACTGCTTTGTATTTTGCAATGTTTGGCCATTTATAATCTCAATGCATTTAGGATGGATTGCAATGAATATTAGTATTATACCCTTTCTGGAAAGTAATTTGCCTTCATGGATATTAATTGATCAAAAAGATTTTATGTTAGAGATAAGAGGAATATTTTCTGTATCTCATTTCTTCACGAAGCAACAGAGGAAACAATATATAACTTTAGCATTGATTATATTTGCAGAACATCTACTTTTCATTTCAAATGATTTATTTTATGTCTTCTCCAAAACATACACATAAAGAAAACAGTAGAAAATACGTGTGTATGAAAAAAAAAAAATGCATTTTATTGGTAGCTTTTGAAAAGTTCAACTGCTTCTAGTTCTGATCAAAATCACTCAGTGTGACTGTTTTCCTTCCGCACTTGGAAGGGGGGCCTCTGTGCAGGACTCTGTATCAAGTGGCTCCAATTAACTGTGATTGGCAAAGCCATGCAAAGCAGGGCTTCGTAAGTTTATTAATTTGAAAATCTCGTTATTTTGGCATAGTCATCGAACCTTTCTATGCTCTAGTTGCTGTATGTATATCCTCCCACCAAATCTTCACGGCATTCTTACTCTCTGCTTTGTCCTCAAAAGACTTCCCTCTGTATCCTGAACACGCTCTGTAATTTTTATCTCCATTGGGCTTCAGCTCAAGCCCTTCACTACACTTGGAACGCTGACATCATCTCAACCAAAAAATGAATTGCTGTCTTCCCTTCCAGCCCAGCTCAAAAGCACATCCACGTGAAACTGTCTTCTGTGGGAGTGAAGTTCTTCCTCTACGAATCTTCTCCAGTACTGTGCTTGTTTACAATGTACCACATTCTGTCTTCTACAGTAGGTATTGTGTATATGTTGGCTTTCACAATTCTGTTGTATTCTCCATAAATTCATTTTTAAAATTTGTAAAGAGTGGCATTCTGTAAATTTTTTTTTGAAAAATATCTAAGTTCTATTTTTCAATAAAAGTGGAAAATGGAGGCAAGAGTTTTCAGTAACCAATATAAGATTATTTTTAATATGGATCAGGAGAAACAAATTTCAAGCAGCCTGGCAATCAATCCTTTATGTTGTCTTACGTTAAATTCATCCTGTATCTATTTTCCCACACCACAATCCTTTTCCTATTAAATCTCCTCTAGCAGTCCTCATTTCCATTTAAACTAAGTGGATGAGTTTGTAAAGGATGTGTGTATAAAGTTGCTTTTCATATTTTTCTCACTGTTGACTGGTGCTATGACTCTTATCAATACCTATGAGGTCTTGTTTTCAGGACAGCTATGTAAATTAAAAATCTAAGCCTCTGCAGAGAAAAAAATGAATAAGAAAATTTGTGCAGAATAAGTTTATTATAAAATAAACAAAAAACAAACAAACCCATTGCTGTTCAAGTTGATTCCAACTCATTGCAACCCTATAGGACTGAGTAGAACTGCCCCCATAGAGTTTCCAAGGAGCAGCCGGTGGATTTGAACTGCCAACCATTAGGTTAGCAGCCAAATGCTTAACCACTGCACCACCAGGGCTCCAGCAAAGTTCATTATTAAAGCATTATGAAAAGTATCAGGAAATATTATTACTGTACAGTATGACTTGCCAAGAGTCTTGACTTTATCCTGGTAAGTTTCCCTTTGTTCCTACATAACAATTCCGTATAAAGAGTTAGCTATCTATGAAAAATGAACACAAGGTGAGTCATATTTCCTGCAATCTTTTGCACTAGTAATTATAAGTACATAAGGGAATCTCTTGGTAAACAGTTTGTAAGAAGGGTGCTATTTAAATTTAGATTTTCTTACATTTTAAATTCTCAATTTTACTCTCCTTTTTGATAAATCTTGTGTATTCTTCTGAGTAAAAATGATTGGCTCCTTTAAATTTCACAACAAAAATTAATAATGATTTCTTGGATTTCTATAGTGGTTTTTGCCTTAGTAATATTTCATATATAAAAGTATGATTGTAGTGTAAATGTAATTATAAAACAAATAATTAAATACTTTTTACCATGGTAATAAAACCCAACCAACCCACTGCCGTCGAGTCGATTCTGACTCATAGAGACCCTACAGGACAGAGTAGAACTGCCCCATAGTTTTCAAGGAGCGCCTGGTGGATTTGAACTGCCAACCTCTTGGTTAGCGGCCATAGCACTTAACCACTATGCCACCAGGGTTTCATGGTATATATATCATATATAAATTAAATTATAATATAAATAAAAATGGAAACCCTGGTGGCATAACGGTTAAGTGCTACAGCTGCTAATCAAAAGGTCGGCAGTTCGTATCCAACAGGCACTCCTTGAAAACTCTATGGGGCAGTTCTACTCTGTCCTATAGGGTTGCTGTGAGTCAGAATCGACTCGACAGCAACGGATTTTATAAATAAAATAAAAATATAATTACATGTATTAATATTTACATTCAATTTATTTATTCACATAAAATCTGCACAGTCAACCTCTGAGGTAGAGAAGGTGGGCATTATTTCTTGTTCATAAGTGAGGAGACAGTATAAAATGGAAGTGATGTCAAAGTTTACATGGCTAGTAATTGGTGGAGCTGGGGCACTGGTCTTCCTGTTACTAGTCCAATATACATTTTTTTCCCGTTTTATTATCTTGCCTCCACCTAAGAAACTATTACTCTGAACTCTGAAGCACTCTTTTCCTTATCTAGACCTTTCTGATATCCTGTTTGAACCATTTTACTTATGATTTTTAACACTTATTGGCTGCTTATCCTCTCTCAGACTCTTCTAAATGCATTAGTTTTATAAACTAAGCTGATTCTCCTGGAATCAATATACAAGGAGAGGAACACTACTTAAATTTATATTCTTTAGATTCTTACAAATCTCTCATGCCTCATATCGACCCTGTGAGGTACATAATTTCCTGACTTAGATATGAGTAAATTAAGGCATCCATCACTTGTCTGTCAGTTTGTTGTACTGTGAAGATTTGCATGTTGTGGTGATGCTGGAAGCTATGCCACTAATATTTCAAATACCAGCAGGATCATTGGTGGTAGACAGGCATCAGTGAAGCTTTCAGACTGAAAAAGATTAGGAAGAAAGGCCTGGTGAGCTGCTTATGAAAATTAGTCAGTGAAAACCTTATGGATCATAACCAAACACTGCCCTATTGACTTGCTTTGGGCATGTCATCATGAGGGATTAATAGCTAGAGGAGGACATCGGGTTTGGTGAACAGAGAGTCGGCAGGGTGAGGGAGAACCTCCATGAGATGAACTGGCACAATAGCTGTAATGATGGACTTGAACTTAATGGTGACTGTGAGGACATATTCATGCAGAATTGGGGAATGTTTTGTTCTGGTGGACATAAGTCGCCAGGAGTAAGAGTTGACTTGAAGAAGATTACCTACCTAGTACCTACTTACCTATCTATCTGACCCTGGTCGCACAGTGACTAAGCGTTCAGCTCCTAACCACAAGGTTGGCAATTCAAATTCACCAGCTGCTTCCTGGAAATACTATGGGGGCAGTTCTACTCTGTCCTTTAGGGTCGCTATAAATTGGAGTTGACTCAAGAGCAATGGCTTGTTTTTGTCTTTTGGTTAACTACCTATCTTAATACATAGATGCTACCACAAAATTTGAAATCAGACAGTCTAAGCGTAACTGCAGAGTTTGCACACTTACGCTAGTTCCATATCACCACCTACAAGCTGTGGTATCTTGGGAAATTTACTATAGTTCTCTGGATCTTCATTTGATAATACTTAACCTTAGCAGATAACAATGATAATTATATGTTTAAAGAATACCTGGCACAGAGTTAGCTCTTTAAAAAAGTTCTTATCTTACTACTTGCATTCAATATCTAACATTCGTTAAGATTATGCAATAAAATTAGATGTGAATTTAATTTTCTAATCAAATAAATGTCAACACTGAAAACTTGACCAATCACTTAGAATAGCTCATGGTCATGGAGATGGTATCATCTCAACACAAGTTGTATCTGACAAGGTGGCACCAGTTTTCCTTACATAAAACTGACATGTAGTAAGCATGCCAGATTTAAACTGAAATACCAAAATGAGGCAAGATTATATTGTCACCATCACTTGTTAAATCTAACTGCTATAGCTAAAGGGAAATTTTAAATATATATATAAAACCTTACATATTTTTAATTATCAACATATTACATATTTCTCTGTGTAAATTTAAAAAGAACTGGCTTTTAAAAAAAGAAAGGAAAACCACAAGGCTACCATTGTTTCATTGTGCTAGTTCGCTCATACTGCATAAGAAGTCACACCAAAACTTAGAGACTTAAGGCAATGATTTATCATTACTGCTCACAGTTCTGTGGTTACCAGGCTGAGTGGGCTGGTTCCAGTTTGGTACCGCTCATATAGTTGCAGTCATATGGTAGCTGGGGCTAGAGTCAATCCTTCACTCACATGTTTTATTCCTGATGGGATGTCTGGAAGAGTTAAGAGCTGTTCAGCGTGCTCCTCTCACCATGTAGGCTCTCCTTGTGGCTAATTTAGGCTTCTTCACAGTATTGTAGTCAAGGTATTTGTACTTCTGTGGTAGTTACCTTTCCCTAGAGCAAGTATTCCAAAGACAGAAAGTAAAAGCTTCCCATCTCTTAAGCTCTGTACCTGGAAAATGACATAGCATCAATTCTCTCACATTCTATGACTAAAGTAGTCACAGAGCCTGACCAGATTCATGGGAGGTGACATAGACTCTGCCTCTCAGTGGGAGAAATGTCAAGGACTGTGTAGTCATCTTTAACCTACCACATTCAAGCTGAGACTGTGTACTTTCAGACAGGTAGATAGATGATGGATAGATGGATGGATGGATGGATGGATGGATGGATGGATGGATGGATGGATGGATGGATGGATGGATGGATGGATGGATGGATGGGTGGGTGGGTGGGTGGGTGGGTGGGAGGGTGGATGGATGGATGGATGGGTGGGTGGGTGGGTGGATGGGTGGGTGGGTGGATGGACAGATGGATGAACAGATGGATGGACAGATAGATGGACGGGCAGATGGACAGACAGACAGATAGATGATAGATGGATAGATGACAGATGGATAGATGACAGCTAGACAGATAGACAGACAGGTAGACAGACAGACAGATAGATGATAGGTAGGTAGGTAGATAGGTAGGTAGATAGGTAGATGATAGGTAGATAGGTAGATAGGTAGGTAGATAGATAATTCATCCACTTTTAGCCATTTCTATGTGTCTGTGTGTATATATATACCAATAAAATAATATTATTTGTCACAGAATAATCCCACTTGCCAACAGATCATATTTTCAAGGTTTTTAACATTTAATGATTTTATAGTATTTCATCAATGAATAGTTATAAACTACACAATTGTGCATACAACAGTTGCATATTTATATTTGTTTATCATTTGTCAGTCTTATAATCAACAGCATGGTGAGCACCTTTTTAGCTAATCGTTGAGGAATTCCAAAGTAATTTCCAGAAGAAACATCCCAAGAATTATAGTTACAGAATTGAGTAATATGCAATGATGCAAGTTTTTAAATAAGAACTAAACACTACATAAAAGGGAAAGCTAAAACATTAAGCCCACTAATTACGTTTTCCCTATCTAAAAATCAAAGGCTTTCTATCAACCTATTTTCTTGGAGTTCTTGTGTAATGTAAACAGTTAAGCATTCAACCACTAATAAAAAGTTTGGCAGTTCAAACGCACCAGAGATGCTTCAGGAGGTCTGCTTCCAAAATGTCACAGCCTTGTACTCTGCAGCATATGTGGTTGCCATAAATTGGAAGAGTCAACAGCAACTTTTTTTTTCTTTTTTGTATCTACTTGCTACTACAAAACATTTTGTAGAACATCTTCACAGACAGAACACATTTTCCAGAGACAGGCTACTTAATGTGTCCGCATTCAAGCAGTGTTAAAACTCAAATTCTTCTATCATTCTATAATTTTCCAGGATTTATGAAGTGCCTGCAATAATGGAATCAATGAGGAAGAATGCCTAAGAATTTCAGGCAGGTTATGCACATACTTTAGATAATAAAACTCTGGACAACAACAAACAAAAAGAGAACTCTGAACAGAATAGTATGAGTTGAGATACACAAATTAAAATGTAATCAATAAGCTCTTAATTAGATTTGGTCATAAAAGTAGACTGCCAAAACCAGCATAATAGTCAGGTAAGTGGAGCTGGATGAGTATCTCATTCTGCAATGATCTAGCCACTTATAATAAGTATGTCTCCTCCATCCGAACTGGCAGTAATATATAAACGTAACATGTTGTTTTTGTTGTTAGGTGCTGTTGAGTCAGTTCTGACTCACAGCAACCCTGTATACAACCGAATGAACCACTGGCCAGTACTGCACCATCCTCACAATATTTGTTATGATTGAGCCAATTGTTGCAGCCACTGTGTCAATCCATCTCGTTAAGGGCCTTCCTCTTTTTCATGGACCAATCATGATGTCCTTCTCTAGGGACTGGCCCGCCCCGATAACACGTCCAAAGTTTGTGAGATGGAGTCTCACCATCCATGCTTCCAATGAGAACTCTGGCTACACTTCTAAGACAAATTTGTTCTTCTGGCAGTCCATACTATACTCAATATTTTTTGCCAATACCATAATTCAAAGGCATCAGTTCTTCTTCTGTATTCCTTATTGTCCGGCTTTCACATGCATGTGAGGGGACTGAAAACACTATGGATTGGGTCAGGCACACCTTAGTCTTTTTTTTTTAATTTTTATTAAGCTTCAAGAGAACATTTACCATTCCAATCAGTCTGTCACATGTAGGTTTACATACATCTTACTCCCTTCTCCCACTTGCTCTCCCCCTATTGAGTCAGCCCTTACAGTCTCTCGTTTCGTGCCAATTTTGCCATCTTCCCTCTCTCTCTATCTTCCCATCCCCCCTCCAGTCAAGAGTTGCCAACACACTCTCCAGTGTCCACCTGATTTAATTAGCTCACTCTTCTTCAGCATCTCTCTCCCCCCCACTGACCAGTCCTTTTCATGCCTGATGATTTGTCTTCGGGGATGGTTCCTGTCCTGTGCCATCAGAAGTTCTGGGGAGCATTGTCTCTGGGATTCCTCTAGTCGCAATCATACCATTAGGTATGGTCTTTTCATGAGAATTTGAGGTTGTATCCCATTGGTCTCCTGCTCCCTCAGGAGTTGTCTGTTGTGCTCCCTGACAGGGCAGTCATCGCTTGTGGCCGGGCACCAGCTAGTTCTTCTGGTCTCAGGATAATGTAGGTCTCTGGTTCATGTGGCCCTTTCTGTCTCTTGGGTTCTTAGCTGTCGTGTGACCTTGGTGTTCTTCCTTTGCCTTTGTTCCAGGTGGGTTGATGTATCTTAGATGGCCGCTTGTTGGCATTTAGGACCCCAGGCGCCACAATTCAAAGTGGGATGCAGAGTGTTTTCATAATAGAATTATTTTGCCCATTGAGTTAGAAGTCCCCTCAAACCAAGTTCCCCAGACCCCAGACCCTGCTCCGCTGACCTTTGGAGCTTTCATTTTATCCCGGAAACCTCTTTGCTTTTAATCCAGTCCAATTAGGCTGACCTTCCTTGTATCGAGTGTTGTCTTTCCCTTCACCCAAAGCAGTTCTTATCTACAGATTGGTCAATAAAAAGCCCTCTCCCTCCCTCCCCCCTTTGTAACCACATAAGTATGTGTTCTTCTCCATTTTTTGTATTTCTCAAGATCTTATAATAGTGGTCTTATACAATATTTGTCCTTTTGCAACTGACTCATTTCGCTCAGCATAATGCCTTCCAGATTCCTCCATGTTATGAAATGTTTCAGAGATTCCTCACTGTTCTTTATCAATGCGTAGTATTCCATTGTGTGAATATACCACAATTTATTTACCCGTTCATCCGTTGACGGACATCTTGGTTGCTTCCAGCTTTTTGCTATTGTAAACAGATCTGCAATAAACATAGGCGTGCATATATCTGTTTGTGTGAAGGCTCTTGTATCTCTAGGGTATATTCCGAGGAGTGGGATTTCTGGGTTGTATGGTAGTTCTATTTCTAACTGTTTAAGATAACGCCAGATGGATTTCCAAAGTGGTTGTACCATTTTACAATCCCACCAGCAGTGTATGAGAGTTCCAATCTCTCCGCAGCCTCTCCAACATTTATTATTTTGTGTTTTTTGGATTAATGCCAGTCTAGTTTTTTTAGTTGGTGTGAGATGAAATCTCATCGTAGTTTTAATTTGCATTTCTCTAATGGCTAATGATCAGGAGCATTTTCTCATGTATCTCTTGGCTGCCTGAATATCTTCTTTAGTGAAATGTGTGTTCATATCCTTTGCCCACTTCTTGATTGGGTTGTTTGTCTTTTTGTGGTTGACTCTTGACAGAATCATGTAAATTTTAGAGATCAGGCGCTGGTCGGAGATGTCATAGCTGAATATTCTTTCCCAGTCTGTAGGTGGTCTTTTTACTCTTTTGGTGAAGTCTTTAGATGAGCATAGGTGTTTGATTTTTAGGAGCTCCCAGTTATCTGGTTTCTCTTCATCATTTTTGGTAATGTTTTGTATTCTGTTTATGCCTTGTATTAAGGCTCCTAGGGTTGATCCTATTTTTTCTTCCATGATCTTTATCTTTTTAGTCTTTATGTTTAGGTCTTTGATCCACTTGGAGTTAGTTTTTGTGCATGGTGTGAGGTATGGGTCCTGTTTCATTCTTTTGCAAATGGATATCCAGGTATGCCAGCACCATTTGTTAAAAAGACTATTATTTCCCCAATTGACTGACACTGGTCCTTTGTCAAATATCAGCTGCTCATACGTGGATGGATTTATATCTGGGTTCTCAATTCTGTTCCATTGGTCTATGTGCCTGTTGTTGTACCAGTACCAGGCTGTTTTGACTACTGTAGCTATATAATAGGTTCTGAAATCAGGTAGGGTGAGGCCTCCCACTTTCTTCTTCTTTTTCAGTAATGCTTTGCTTATCCGAAGCTTCTTTCCCTTCCATATGAAATTGGTGATTTGTTTCTCTATCCGCTTAAAATATGACATTGGAATTTGGATCGGAAGTGCATTATATGTATAGATGACTTTTGGTAGAATAGACATTTTTACTATGTTAAGTCTTCCTATCCATGAGCAGGGTATGTTTTTCCACTTATGCATGTCCTTTTGAATTTCTTGTAGTAGAGCTTTGTAGTTTTCTTTGTATAGGTCTTTTACATCCTTGGTAAGATTTATTCCTAAGTATTTTATCTTCTTGGGGGCTACTGTGAATGGTATTGATTTGGTTATTTCCTCTTCGGTCGTCTTTTTGTTGATGTAGAGGAATCCAAGTGATTTTTGTATGTTTATTTTATAACCTGAGACTCTTCCAAACTCTTCTATTAGTTTCAGTAGTTTTTTGGAGGATTCCTTAGGGTTTTCCATGTATATGATCATGTCATCTGCAAATAGTGATAGCTTTACTTCCTCCTTACCAATCTGGGTACCTTTTATTTCTTTGTCTAGCCTAATTGCCCTGGCTAGGACTTCAAGTATGATGTTGAATAAGAGCTGTGATAAAGGGCATCCTTGTCTGGTTCCCGTTCTCAAGGGAAATGCTTTCAGGTTCTCTCTATTTAGAGTGATATTGGCTGTTGGCTTTGCATAAAAATAGATGCCCTTTATTATGTTGAGGAATTTTCCTTCAATTCCTATTTTGGTAAGAGTTTTTATCATAAATGGGTGTTGAACTTTGTCAAATGACTTTTCTGCATCTATTGATAAGATCATGTGGTTTTTATCTCTTGTTTTATTTTTGTGATGGATTACATTAATGGTTTTTCTGATATTAAACCAGCCTTGCATAGCATACCTTGTATAAATCCCACTTGATCAGGGTGAATTATTTTTTGGATGTGTTGTTGGATTCTATTGGCTAGAATTTTGTTGAGGATTTTTGCATCTATGTTCATGAGGGATATAGGTGTATAATTTTCTTTTTTTGGAATGTCTTTACCTGGTTTTGGTATCAGGGAGATGGCAGCTTCATAGAATGAGTTGGGTAGTATTCCGTCTTTTTCTATGCTTTGAAATACCTTCAATAGTAATGGTGTTAAGTCTTCTCTGAAGGTTTGGTTGAACTCTGCAGTGAAGCTGTCTGGGCCAGGACTTTTTTTTGCTGGAAGTTTTTTGATTACCATTTCAATCTCTTTTTTTGTTATGGGTCTATTTAGTTGTTCTACTTCTGAATGTGTTAGTTTAGGTAGGTAGTATTGTTCCAAGAATTTATCCATTTCTTCTAGGTTTTCAAATTTGTTAGAGTACAATTTTACGTAGTAATCTGAAATGATTCTTTTAATTTCATTTGGTTCTGTTGTGATGTGGTCCTTCTCGTTTCTTATGCGGGTTATTTGTTTCCTTTCCTGTATTTCTTTAGTCAGTCTAGCCAATGGTTTATCAATTTTGTTAATTTTTTCAAAGAACCAGCTTTTGGCTTTGTTAATTCTTTCAATTGTTTTTCTGTTCTCTAATTCATTTAGTTCAGCTCTAATTTTTAATATTTGTTTTCTTCTGGTGCCTGATGGGTTCTTTTGTTGCTCACTTTCTATTTGTTCAAGTTGTCGGGACAGTTCTCTGATTTTGGCTCTTTCTTCTTTTTGTATGTGTGCATTTATCGATATAAATTGGCCTCTGAGCACTGTTTTTGTTGTGTCCCAGAGGTTTTGATAGGAAGTATTTTCATTCTCATTGCTTTTTAAGAATTTCCTTATTCCCTCCTTGATGTCTTCTATAACCCAGTCTTTTTTCAGGAGGGTATTGTTCATTTTCCAAGTATTTGATTTCTTTTCCCTAGTTTTTCTGTTATTGATTTCTAGCTTCATTGCCTTGGGGTCTGAGAAGATGCTTTGTAATATTTCGAAGTTTTGGATTCTGCAAAGATTTGTTTTATGACCTAATATGTGGTCTATTCTAGAGAATGTTCCATGTGCGCTAGAAAAAAAAGTATATTTGGCAGCAGTTGGGTGGAGAGTTCTGTATAAGTCAATGAGGTCAAGTTGGTTGTTGTAAGTAGGTCTTCCGTGTCTCTATCGAGCTTCTTACTGGATGTCCTGTCCTTCTCCGAAAGTGGTGTGTTGAAGTCTCCTACTATAAATGTGGAGGTGTCTATCTCACTTTTCAATTCTGTTAAAATTTGATTTATGTATTTTGCAGCCCTGTCATTAGGTGCGTAAATATTTAATATGGTTATGTCTTCCTGATCAATTGTCCCTTTTATCATTATGTAGTGTCCTTCTTTATCCTTTGTGGTGGATTTAAGTGTAAAGTCTATTTTGTCAGAAATTAATATTGCTACTCCTCTTCTTTTTTGCTTATTGTTTGCTTGATATATTTTTTCCATCCTTTGAGTTTTAGTTTGTTTGTGTCTCTAAGTCTAAGGTGTGTCTCTTGTAGGCAGCATATAGATGGATCGTGTTTCTTTATCCAGTCCGTGACTCTCTGTCTCTTTATTGGTGCATTTAGTCCATTTACATTCAGCGTAATTATAGATAAATAAGTTTTTAGTGCTGTCATTTTGATGCCTTTTCATGTGTGTTGTTGGCCATTTCATTTTTCCACATGCTTTTTTGTGCTGAGACATTTTTCTTAGTAGATTGTGAGATCCTTATTTTCATAATGTTTGACTTTGTGTTTGTTGAGTCGTTACGTTTTTCTTGGCTTTTTTCTTGAGTTATGGAATTGATATTCCTTTTTGTGGTTACCTCATTATTTACCCCTATTTTTCTAAGTAAAAACGTAACTTGTATCCTTCTATATCACCTTGTATCACTCTCCATCTGGCAGTTCAATGCCTCCTATATTTAGTCCCTCTTTTTGATTATTGTGATCGTTTATCTATTGATTTCCATGATTTCCTGTTATGTGTATTATTTTGTTTATTTATTTATTTTTTAGAATTAGTCTTAATTTGTTTGTTTTTGTGCTTTCCCTATTTGAGTTGAGTTGATATCAGGACGTTCTGTTTTGTGACCTTGTATTGTGCTGGTACCTGATATTATTGGTCATCCAGCCAAACAATCTCCTTTAGCATTTCTTGCAGTCTTGGTTTAGTTTTTGCAAATTCTCTAAACTTGTGTTTATCTGGAAATATCTTAATTTCACCTTCATATTTCAGAGAGAGTTTTGCTGGGTATATGATCCTTGGTTGGCAGTTTTTCTCGTTCAGTGCTGTGTATACATCGTCCCATTCCCTTCTTGCCTGCATGGTTTCTGCTGAGTAGTCTGAACTTATTCTTATTGATTCTCCCTTGAAGGAAACCTTTCTTTTCTCCCTGGCTGCTTTTAAAATTTTCTGTTTGTCTTTGGTTTTGGCAAGTTTGATGATAATATGTCTTGGTGTTTTTCTTTTTGGATCAATCTTAAATGGGTTTCGATGAGCATCTTGGATAGATATCCTTTCGTCTTTCATGATGTCAGGGAAGTTTTGTGTCAGGAGTTCTTCAACTATTTTCTCTGTGTTTTCTGTCCCCCCTCCCTGTTCTGGGACTCCAATCACTTGCAAGTTATCCTTCTTGATAGAGTCCCACACGATTCTTAGGGTTTCTTCATTTTTTTTAATTCTTTTATCTGATTGTTTTTCAGCTATTTTGGAGTTGTTTCCCTGTTCCTCCAGAAGTCCCAGTCTACATTCTAATTGCTCGAGTCTGCTCCTCTGACTCTGTAATTTTATTGTTAATCTTTTGGATTTCTACATGCTGTCTCTCTATGGATTCTTGCAACTTATTCATTTTTCCACTATGTTCTTGAATAATCTTTTTGAGTTCTTCAACAGTTTTATCAGTGTGTTCCTTAGCTTTTTCTGCATTTATCCTAATTTCATTTGTGATATCTTTAAGCATTCAGTAAATTAGTTTTTTATATTCTGTATCTGATAATTCCAAGATTGTATCTTCATTTGGGAAAGATTTTGATTCTTTGGGGGGTTGGAGAAGCTGTCATGGTCTGTTTCTTTATGTGGTTTGATATGGACTGCTGTCTCCGAGCCATCACTGGGAAACTAGATTTTCCAGGTAATCAGCTAAAAAAAAATGCAGTCAGATCCCTATCTGAATTCTCCCTCTGGCTCCAGGGGTATTCGGATGTTAATGGAGCCGCCTGGGGAGGGTGGGGGAGGGATCAGAAAGCTAGGAGTGTAGCACCACCGAATATAGAGCTGAACACCGTGTTCATGCTCCGCCCCCCCCGTCCGCCAAAATCCGGGCGGGATGGGTCCCCAGCTGGGATGCTGCTTTCCCTGCTCAGGGACCAGTCACTTCCTCCCGGGGACGTCTCCTTCCGGTGCTCCACACCTCTCGTGCGAACTGGGTGGGCGTCACCCGCACGACCAGGTGGGCCCGCCCCCTGGGTCAATTCAGGGTAATAAAATTGGACCCCGTGCTCACGCCCCGCCCGCGCGGGCACCCAAATCCCAGCAGGACGGCACCCCGGGTGGGATGCTGCTTTCCCCACTCTGAGACCTGTCACTTCCTCCCGGGGACTTCTCCCTCCGGTGCGCCACGCCACACGCGCGGACTGGGTGTGCGTCTCCCCACACGAACGTGTGGGCCCCGTCCCGGGGTGGCTTTAGGGAAATATAGCTGACCCCCCCCTGCTTGCGCCCCGCCTGCTTCCCGGCAAACTCCTCGGTGGGACGGCTTCCCGGCTGGGACCCTGTTCTCCCCACTCCCAGATCTGTCACTGCCTCCCGGGTGCTTCTCTCTCCAGCTGCGCCGCTACGCTGCCCACGCCAACCAGCTAGACTTCCTCCTGGGATGGGTTCGGGGGGGAAGGGCTGGGCCCCCCTTCTGTGCCGTCTGCCCCCGGGCTCTGCCCCAGATCGGGCTCCGAAGGTCACCTGCCTGGTACGCTGGCTCCTAGTTCTGAAAACGGTCGCTGTCTGCCCGTATTTGTTTGTTTTCCGTCTCTAAGTCTGTGCTTGTTCAGAGTTCGTAGATTGTTATGTATGTGATCAATTCCCTTGTTTTTCCGAGTCTTTGTTGCAAGAGGGATCTGCGGTAGCGTCCACCTAGTCCGCCATCTTGGCCCCTCCCCAGGTTTTTTTTTTTTTTAATAATTTTCATTATGCTTTAAGTGAAAGTTTACAAATCAAGTCAGTCTCTCACACAAAAACCCATATACACCTAGCTTCACACTCCCAATTACTGTCCCCCTAAGGAGACAGCCCGCTCTCTCCCTTCAATCTCTCTTTTCGTGTTCATTTCACCAGCTTCTAACCCCCTCTACCCTCTCATCTCCCCTCCAGGCAGGAGATGCCAACATAGTCTCAAGTGTCCACCTGATCCAAGAAGCTCACTCCTCACCAGCATCACTCTCCAACTCATTGTCCAGTCCAATCCATGTCTGAAGAGCTGGCTTCAGGAATGGTTCCTGTCCTGGGCTAACAGAAGGTCTGGGGGCCATGACCACCGGGGTCCTTCTGGTCTCAGTCAGACCATTGAGTCTGGTCTTATGAGAATTTGGGGTCTGCATCCCACCACTCTCTTGCTCCCTCAGGGGTCCTCTGTTGTGTTCCCTGTCAGGGCAGTCATCGGTTGTAGCCGGGCACCATCTAGTTCTTCTAGTCTCAGGATGATGTAGTCTCTGGTTCATGTGGCCCTTTCTGTCTCTTGGGCTCATAATCGCCTTGTGTCCTTGGTGTCCTTCATTCTCCAGGTGGGTTGAGAACAATTGATGCATCTTAGATGGCTGCTTGCCAGCGTTTAAAACCCCAGGCACCACTCTTCAAAGTGGATGCAGAATGTTTTCTTAATAGATTTTATTATGCCAATTGACTTAGATGTCCCCTGAAATCATGGTCCCCAAACCCCTGCCACTGCTACACTGGCCTTTGAAGTATTCAGTTTATTCAGGAAACTTCTTTGCTTTTGGTTTAGTCCAGTTGTGCTGACCTTCCCTGTATTGTGTGCTGTCTTTCCCTTCACCTAAAGCAGTTCTTATCTGCACCTCTCCCACCTTCCCTCCTTCACCCTCTCGTAACCTCAAAAGAATGTTTTCTTCTCAGTTTAAACTATTTCTCAAGTTCTTATAATAGTGGTCTTATACAATATTTGTCCTTTGCAACTGACTAATTTCACTCAGCATAATGCCTTCCAGGTTCATCCATGTTACGAAATGTTTCACAGATTCCTCACTGTTCTTTATCGATGCGTAGTATTCCATTGTGTGAATGTACCACAACTGATTTATCCATTCATCCATCAATGGGCACCTTGGTTGCTTCCATCTTTTTGCTATTGTAAACAGTGCTGCAATAAACATGGGTATGCATATATCTGTTCGTGTAAAGGCTCTTATTTCTCTAGGATATATTCCAAGGAATGGAATTGCTGGATGGTATGGTAGTTCTATTTCTAGCTTTTTAAGGAAGCACCAAATCGATTTCCAAAGTGGTTGTACCATTTGTCATTCCAACTGGCAGTGTAGAAGTGTTCTAATCTCACCACAGCCTCTCCAACATTGATTATTTTGTGTTTTTTGGGTTAATACCAGCCTTGTTGGAGTGAGATGAAATCTCATTGTAGTTTTGATCTGCATTTCTCTACTGGCTAATGATCGTGAACATTTCCTCATGTATCTGTTAGCTACCTGAATGTCTTCTTTAGTGAAGTGTCTATTTGTATTTTTTGCCCATTTTTAAATTGGGTTATTTGTCTTTTTGTAGTTGAGTTTTTGGAGTATCATGTAGACTTTAGAGTTCAGGTGCTGATCAGAAATGTCATAGCTAAAAACTTTTTCCCATTCTGTAGGTAGTCTTTTTACTTTTTTGGTGAAGTCTTTGGACGAGCATAGGTGTTTAATTTTTAAGAGCTCCCAGTTATCTAGTTTTTCTTCTGCACTCTTAATAATGTTTTGTATAATGTTTATGCCATGTATTAGGGCTCCTAGCATTCTTCCTACTTTTTCTTCTATGATCTTTATCGTTTTAGATTTTATATTTAGGTCTTCGATCCATTTTGAGTTCGTTTTTGTGCGTGGAGTGAGGTATGGGTCTTGTTTCATTTTTTTGCAGATGGATATCCAGTTATGCCAGCACCATTTGTTAAAAGGACTGTCTTTTCCCCCATTTAACTGTTTTGGGGCCTTTGTCAAATATCAACTGCTCATATGTGGATGGATTTATGTCTGGATTCTCAATTCTGTTCAAATGGTCCATGTATCTGTTTTTGTACCAGCACCAGGCTGTTTTGACTACTGTGGCTGTATAATAGGTTCTAAAATAAGGTAAAGTACGGCCTCCCACTTTCTTCTTCTTTTTCAGTAATGCCTTATTTATCCGGGGCCTCTTTCCCTTCCAAGTAAAGTTGGTGATTTGTTTCTCCACCTCATTGAAGACTGTCATTGGGATTTGGATTAGAATTGTATTAAATGTACAGATAGCTTTCGGCAGAATAGATATTTTTATAATGTTAAGTCTTCCTATCCACGAGCAAGGTATGTTTTTCCACTTATATAAGTCTCTTTTAGTCTCTTGCAGAAGTGTACTGTTGTTTTCTTTGTATAAGTCTTTTACATCTCTGGTAAGATTTATTCCTAAGTATTTTATCTTCTTGGGGACTACTGTAAATGGCATTGATTTGGTGATTTCCTCTTCAGTGTTTTTTTTTTTTTTTGGTGTAGAGGAATCCAACTGATTTTCGTATGTTTATCTTGTATCCCGATACTCTTCTGAACTCTTCTATTAGTTTCGGTAGTTTCCTTGAGGATTCCTTAGGGTGACACCTTAGTCTTTAAAGTAACATCTTTGTTTTTTAACACTTTAAAGAGGTCTTTTACGGCAGATTTGCCCAATGCAACGCATCATTTGATTTCTTGACTGCAGCTTCCATGAACATTGATTGTGGATTCAAGTAAAATGAAATCCTTTCAACTTCAATATTTTTTCTGTTTATCATGATGTTGCTTATTGGTCCAATTGTGAGGATTTTTGTTTTCTTTATGTTGAGGTATAATCCATACAGACATCTGTGGTCTTTAATCTTCATCAGTAAGTGCTTCAAGTTCTTTTCACTTTTGGCAAGTGAGGTTGTGTCACCTGCATAATGCAGGTTGTTAATGAGTCTCCCTCCAAAACTGATGCCTCATTCTTCTTCATATAGTCCAGCAGAAGATTGAATATGTATAGTGAAAGGATACAACCATGACATATACCATTCCTGACGTTAAGCCACACAGTATCCCCTTGTTCTGTTCAGACGAATGCCCCTTGGTCTAAGTACAAGTCCCTCATGAGCACAATTACCTAATGTTATTCACACAGTCAAATGCCTTTGCATAGTATATAAAACTCAGGCAAATATCTTTCTGGTGTTCTTTGCTTTCAGCCAGGGTCCATCTGACATCAGCAATGATAGCCCTCATTCCCTGTGCTTTTCTGAATCTGGCTTAAATTTCTGGCATTTCCCTGCCAATGCAGTTCTGCAACTGCTTTTGAATGATCTTCAGCAAAATTTTACTTGCATGTGATAGTAATGATATTGTTTAATAATTTTCACTTTCTGTTAGATCATTCTTTGGAATGGGTAAAAATGTGCATACCTCCCAGTCTGATTGCCACGCAGCTGTCCTCTAAATTTCTTGGTATAGATGAATGAGTGAGCACTTCCAGTGTTGCATCCATTTGTTGAAACATCACAATTTGTATTTTTTCAATTCCTGGAGCCTTGCTTTTCCCCAGTGCTCTCAGTGTAGCCTGGACTTCTTCCTTCAGTACCATCTATTCTTAATCACGAGCTTATCTCCTGAAAAGCCTGAATGTCAACCAATTCTTTTTGGTATAGTGACTCTGCGTATTCCTTTCATCTTCTTCTGATGCTTCCTGCATAGTTTAGTATTTTCCCCACAGAATCCTTCAATGTTGCAACTTAAGATCTTAGTTTTTTCTTCTGTTCTTTCAGCTTGAGGAATGCTGAGCATGTTCTTCCCTTTCGATTTTCTAATTCCAGGTCTTTGCACATTTCTTTATAATACTTTACTTTGTCTTCTTAAGCCGCCCTTTAAAATCTCCTGTTCAGTTCTTTTTTACATCGTCATTTCTTCCTTTTGTTTGAGCTACTCTATATTCAAAAGAAACTTTCAGAGCCTTTTCTGGCTTCCATTTTTTTCTTTTCTGATTTGATTCCTGTGTATTCCATCTAGTGAGGCCTTCCTGTATAGTTACCATTTATTTTACTGAAAAAAAGTATTTGCAATGAAGTACTCATTGGTTTTGCAAAATTCTGTCATGTGATCTCCAGCATTGTTTCACCAAGACAATATTTTCCAACTACAGATCCTTCTTTGTTTCCAACTTTCACATTCCAATTGCCAGTAATTATGAATATAGCTTGGTTGCAAGTTTGATCAATTTAGACTAGGAAGAAGGACATGGCGATCTACTTCTGAAAAAAAATCAGCCAGTGAAAAATTAATGGATAACAGTGGTACATTGTTTGACATAGTGCTGGAATATGAGCCCCTTAGGTTGGAAAGTACTGAAATGATGACTGGGGAAGAGCTGCCTCCTCAAAGTAGAATCGACCTTAACGACGTGGATGGAGTCAAGCTTTCAGGACCTTCATTTGCTGATGTGGCAGACTCAAAATGAGAAGAAACAGCTGAAAACATCCACATGATCCACTATGCCAGGAATGACAAATTGAAGAGGAATGGCGTAATTGTTAAAAAGAACATTTCAAGATCTGTCCTGAAATACAACTCTGTCACTGATAGGATAATATGAATACATCTATAAGGAAGACCAGTTAATATGACTATTTTTCAAATTTAGGCACCAACCACTAAGGCCAAAGATGAAAAAACTGAAAATTTTTAACAACTTCTACTGTCTGAAATTCGTAAAACATGCAAACATAACCTAGGTATAATTAAAAATTATAGACACTTTGTTTAATGTTAGAGGGCTATGCCTAAGCTATATGGTCCTGTTTCACTGCTATTTCTGCTGTCCCCAACAACTTTTAGAATGCTATCATACCCCTCAATGTTGATATGCTATACAGACCTCCACAAACATAACTGAAATTTTATTAAATCAGACTCAGTAGCTTCTAAGTTGGTAAACTCCAATAATTGCTTTATTCATGCTTGAAATGACTATTATAATGGAAGTCATATAGGTTCATACTAGATCTCTGGGATTTTAGGGACCCTCAATTCAGAGTTAAATCATTATGCCATTCTTGAGCTTACATGCGAAGAGTCTGTCAGACATGGGTTACTTTAATATCACCTCTATGTGTGTGCATGTGGCTTCCAGTAAAATCTAGGCTCTGCCTAGCCCAGTAGGAAGACATAAATGTATGGATATATGCTTAAGTTAATGACTTACCAAGCTATATTTGTTCTTTCCACACTGTAAATTCAAGTCTTCCTAACTGACATTTTATGTCTTAATTATAAATATCTCAATTAGAAGGATCCGTTTAGATTTTGTTGAAGAAAGGTATCTTTAACTGGATTAAATGAAAATAGCTTAATTTGTTTAACAGTCAAAATCGAGGTGCTGTGATTGCGTTGGGCAGAAAAGCAAGATTCTTATCTGATAAAACAAATCTTAGATTATTTACAGTTGCTTACTTGTGAAAAATCCTTTTAAGTATGCACAGACGATATACCTGTGTGGTACATTTTATACATAATATGCCATTTTTTTTATGCCATTACCTCATGCTAAATTTTAATTAAAATTAGCTGATATAAGTGTATTTCCCATGAAGCCTTGTTTCCTAACTTGTATATAACTTCGTTCCTTTCACGTGCTGCATATGTCCTTCAGTCTGAATAAAAAAGAAAGGTCAAACAGGTTGCTAAACTTCAGTAAGTAGCAATTCTCAAGTCAGTTTTGTAGATTGTCTTTCAGATCCTATGTACTGTAGCTCTCTCTGTCTAAAATCATATATAAATTAGTACTTTGAAAGTTGTGACCATATTCTTTGTCACTTTTTTTTTGTACTTTTGTCTAATTAGTAATTTTCTAATTTTGGTTGGAGAGCAGAACATTAACCAGAGATACTTTTTCACTGTACCAATATAACATTCTTCCAATGTACAAATGACTTCATTATTTTTTTAAAGATCACTACTTAAGACTTAAGGCAATTGAACACTGTAGGTAGAACGATTAATGGGAAAAGTTACTAAGATTTTCTGTGGTTGGATTAATCTATATTACTTAGAATCAGATCCACTCTCCGGCCATACGAACACTGAAAGAAGTCAAGCACCATACAAAGGTATACTGTATTTATTTCAAAATAAATCCTCCATGTGTTAGCAGCTGGTAGAGAGTTTAGATCTTTCTTTTATATTCTGCCCTCTAAAGTATTTCAGATTGAAATAGATGCTCAATCTCTAATGCTACAGACTTGGATACTGGACTTCAAACAATTTTACTGGACTGAGTGTATGGGGACTCTTCAAGATTACTTGGGAATAATTTTTTAATATTTAGTCCTTTATCCAGATTAAAAAAAAATGATGACTTTAATTTCTGTATTTTGAATTCATGGTAGAATGGGTAATACCCGGTATTTATTTTTAGGTTGTAAAATAAGTTCAATTGTATAGCTCTCAGCCTGTTACAACCAGAAGCAGTTGTAACAAGCAGTGGAGAGATCATGAACTCTGTTACACCAATTTTTCAAAAAAAGGTAAAGATATTTCAGGGATTGAGTCAAAATTCACTATCATCTATTTCAACTATCTCATCTTGCAGATTTGAAAACTGAGATTCTAAATGAAAACAAACTGTTCAAGATCACAATGTTATTGGCAAAACAGTATCAAGATCTTTGGTCTCCTGATTCCTCATCCAGAATTCTTGCAACATTGTATGTTTCTGATGTATAGTCTTAATCACTTTAGGTTCTCCACAGTGTTAGCAATTTAGCGTGTCTCAAATTAGAAAATGTCTGACAATAAGAATATTCTTCTAAACAGGCACAACATTTACTAACCATTCTGCACAATTGTCAATGTGTGTTTCAAGAATGTGTTTGTATGTGTAAGACCCAAAGGCAATCTAATGACAGCAAATACCAAGCTATTCATTCAAAAATAAGGCAGTGGAGGGCTTTTGAAGAAAAAAATGCAGAACAAACTGGGGATCAATAGTTATACTTTAATTAATCAGATATTAATTGTATTTTAAAAATCTGCTGAGGAGAGAGGCTTATTTGACTGATTCAAAAGATCTTATATTTTTTTTGGAGGAAGAAATGCTTCAATGAACTTGAAAAAAAAAATCAGTAAGAAGAGATTTTGTGATATGAAATACAGAATATTTCCTGCTCAAATTTCTGCATTATTTTCACTGGCCCTCCAGCCTAATAAATCAGTTATTCTATTCTACATTCAAGGCAAATTTCTCGTACTGACAGTATTTCTGAAGCATTCTTCCACTCATAGTACCTTTGTTCCAATGCCATATAATTGGTTTAAAGAAATAAACGATGTTATCATGCAGAGTAAAGTGAAATAACATACGTACCAGTATTATTTATGAATTAATGTAATAAAACTTCTCTAGGTATGCCAAAGTTTGAAAAATATTTGTGGACCATTTGCTAAACATCTCACAATAGTGGAAAATTCTGTCCAAGCAGTGTTAAAAATTGATGCTGTGTTCTGAGAGGGCCCTGAGTGGCTTTCAGTATGAGAGTGAATTCACTTAATATTAACTTTTCTGCTTGGAAAATCCCTAACTAGGCTTCCAAAGGGGTTAATAAATTTGAGTTAGGAAAAATTTACTTTTGTTTTTTTATCTGTATTCCCATGATTACACTGTTTAATATTTATTAGTGGAGTCAGTAAACTTTTCTAGAAGTGTTTGATTGTATGAAGCCCTAAAACGTTACTCTTATGAATGTTTTGGCAACACAGATGCTGAATGCCTTGATCAGTTAAACTGATGTGCTTCTGGTAAATTTTTTTTTTTAATTAACTTTTATTAAGCTTCAAGTGAACATTTACCATTCCAATCAGTCTGTCACATGTAAGTTTACATACATCTCACTCCCATCTCCCACTTGCTCTCCCCCATTGAGTCAGCCCTTCCAGTCTCTCGTTTCGTGCCAATTTTGCCATCTTCCCTCTCTCTCTATCTTCCCATCCCCCTCCAGTCAAGAGTTGCCAACACACTCTCCAGTGTCCACCTGATTTAATTAGCTCACTCTTCATCAGCATCTCTCTCCCCCCCCCCCCCCCCCCCGCTGCCCAGTCCCTTTCATATCTGATGAGTTGTCTTCGGGGATGGTTCCTGTCCTGTGCCAACAGAAGGTCTGGGGAGCATTGCTGCCCGGATTCCTCTAGTCGCAGTCAGACCATTAAGTATGGTCTTTTTATGAGAATTTGAGGTCTGTATCCCATTGGTCTCCTGCTCCCTCAGGAGTTCTCTGTTGTGCTCCCTGACAGGGCAGTCATCGATTGTGGCTGGGCACCAACTGGTTCTTCTGGTCTCAGGATGATGTAGGTCTCTGGTTCATGTGGCCCTTTCTGTCTCTTGGGTTCTTAGTTGTTGTGTGACCTTGGTGTTCTTCATTTTCCTTTGCTCCAGGTGGGTTGAGACCAATTGATGCATCTTAGATGGCCGCTTGTTAGCATTTAGGACCCCAGACGCCACATTTCAAAGTGGGATACAGAATGTTTTCATAATAGAATTATTTTGCCAATTGACTTAGAAGTCCCCTCAAACCATGTTCCCCAGACCCCTGCCCCTGCTCCGCTGACCTTTGAAGCATTAATTTTATCCCGGAAACCTCTTTGCTTTTAGTCCAGACCGATTGGGCTGACCTTCCTTGTATTGAGTGTTGTCTTTCCCTTCACCCAAAGCAGTTCTTATCTACTGATTGATCAATAAAAAGCCCTCTCCCTCCCTCCCTCCCTCCCCCCTTCGTAACTTCTGGTAAATATTTTTATAAATATTTTTATAAATAGATCCCATTAATGATTAAGGAAGCTTACATTGATATGTCTTTAAGGACATAAAATAAATTTGTCCTTTTTAATCAATAACTAATAAGAACTTTCTCCCTGACCACTACTCTTCTGTCAGTTTTTCATACTGTGGTGGCTTTTCTGTTGCTGTGATGCTGAAAGCTATACCACTGGTATTTCAAATACCAGCAGTAGACAGGTTTCAGTGGAGCTTCCAGACTAACAGACTAAGAGAAAGACCTGAAAATCTACTTCTAAAAAAATTGGACAGTGAAAATCTTATGAATATCAGTGAAACCTTGTCTGATATAGTGCGGGAAGATGAGCCCCTCAGGTTGGAAGGCACTCAAAATACGGCTGGTGAAGAGCTGCCTCCTCAAAGTAAAGTCAACCTTAAAGATGTGGATGGAGGAAAGCTTTCAGAACCTTAATTTGCTGATGAAGCATGACTCAAAATGAGAAGAAACAGCTGCAAACAACCATTTAGTAACAGGAACATAGAATGTACAAAGTATGAATATAGGAAAATTGGAAGTTGTCAAAAACTAAATGAAATACTTAAAGACAGATATCCTAGGCTTTAGAGAGCTGAAGTATACTAGTACTGGCCATTTTGAATCAGGCAATCATACGGTCTACTATGCTGGAAATGAAAAATTGAAAAGGAATGGCATCACCTTCATCACCAGAAAGAACATTTCAGGATCTATCCTGAAGTACAACACTGTCAGTGATAGGATAATATCCATACACCTACAAGGAAAGCCAGTTAATATGGCTATTATTCAAATTTATGCACCAACTAAGAAATTCAAGATTTTTATCTACTTCTGAAGTCTGAAACTGATCAAACCTGCAATAAAGATTCCATGATAATTACTGGTGATTGGAAAGTGAAAGTTGGAAATGAAGAAGGATCAATAGTTGGAAAATATGGCCCTGGTGATAGAAATGATACTGGAGATTGCATATAGAATTTTTGCAAGACCAATGACTAATTAATTGCAAATACCTTTTTTCAGCAACATAAATAGTGACTATACACGTGGACCTCACCAGGTAGAATATGCAGGAGTCAAATCTACATCTGTAGAAAGAGACTGTTTTAGGTTTGGTTCTCCAGAGAAACAAAAACAGTAAAGCATATAAATATATATAAACTCCTCAAAAAAGCCAAACCCATTGCCATCAAATCTATTTCTACTCACAGCGACATTATAGGACAGAGTGTAACTGCCCCATAGGGTTTGCAAGAAGCAGCTGGTGGATTCGAACTTCCGCTCTTTTGGTTAGTAGCCAAAATCTTAACCAATGTGCCACAAGGGCAGAGAGAGATTTATATCAAGGAAATGTCTCACGCAGTTGTAGATACTGTAATATCCCAAGTCAGCAGGTCAAAGAGCAGGGTTCTTGCACAGATGCTGGGAAGATCAACGAATCCCAAGACTGGCAGACAAGACCTCAGATAAGCTGCTAGCTCAAGTCCCAAGAACCAGAAGTTAGAAGAACAAGATCCAGCTACAGGATCCAGAACTAGCAAAGGCCCATGAGCCTTGCCAGAATGTCCAGTTATATTCAATGCATGCCACATGCCCAAGGAAATTCCCTTTCAACTGATTGACTACTCACAGCAGATCCCATCATAGAGGTGACCACATTATATCACATCTCATCATGGAAGTGATCACATCGTATGACTGCCAAACTGCATGATAACTGCCAAACCACTGAGAATCTTGGCCCAGCCAAGTTGACACACAACCTTAACTATCACAGAAACTATGGAGAAGCTCAGTATTATCAGTCAGAACTAGGTGCCAGGAGCTGACTTTGAAACAGACCATCAATTGCTCCTTTGCACCTTCAAGTTGAAGCTTAAATTAAAACAAGCCCATGAGACCAAAGTATGCCCTTAAGTGTATCCCATCTGAATTTAGAGACCATTTCCAGAACAGAACTGATACACTGAACATTAATGACTGAAGACAAGTTGTAGATGACAACAAGGACATAATATAAGAAGAAAGAAAAAGGTCATTAAAAAAATAGAAAAGAAAGAAAAAAACAAAAGGTAGGTTAGAAAAGACTCAAAAATTACTTTTGAAGGTACAGCAGCCAAAGCAAAAGGAAGAAATGATGAAGTAAAAGAGCTGAACAGATTTCAAAGGGTGGCACGAGAAGAGAAGCTAAAATATTATAATTAAATGTGCAAAGATCTGGAGTTAGAAAACCAAAAGGGAAGAACACACTTAGCATTTCTCAAGCTGAAAGAACTGATGAAAAAATTCAAGCTTAGAGTTGCAATATTGAAGGGTTCTATGGGAATTTTTTTTTTTATGGGAAAATATCAAAAAACACAGGAAGTATAAAAAGAAGATAGAAGGAATACATAGAGTAACTGTACCAAAAAGAATTGGTCCATGCTCAGACATTTCAGGAAGTAGCATATGATTAAGAACTGATGATACTGAAGAAAGAAGTCCAAGATGCACTGAATGCATTGGCGAAAAACAAAGGTTCAGGAATTGATGGAATACCAATTGAGATGTTTCAACAAATGGATGCAACATGGGAGGCACTCACTCATCTATGCCAAGAACCTCTTCCAAGGAAAGATGATCCAGCAGAAGGCGGAAATTATCAGACAGTATCACTCATATCACACTCAAGTAAAATTTTGCTGGAGATCATTCAAAAACAACTGCAGTAGTTCATTGACAGGGCACTGTCAGGAATTCAAGCTAGGTTCAGAAGAGAACATGCAATGAGTGATATCGTTGCTGAAGTCAGATGGATCTTGGTAGAAATCAGAGAATACCAGAAAGATGTTTACCTGTGTTTTACTGACTTTGCAAAGGCATTCAACTTTGTGGATCATAACTAATTGTGGATATCAATGCAAAGGATGGCAATTCCAGACCACTTAATGGTACTCATGAGGAACTTGTACATAGAACCAGTGGCAGTAGTTTGAACAGAACAAGGGGTTACTGTGTGGTTTAAAACTCAGGAAGGTTCTGTGTTGGGGTTGCATCTTTTCACCATATTTATTCAATCTGTATGCTAAGCATATAATCCCAGAAACTAGCCTATATGAAGAAGAACGGGACATCAGGATTGGAGGAAGACTCAATATCAACTTGAGATATGCAGATGACACAACCTTGCTTGCTGAAAGTGAAGAGGATTTTACTTAATTACTGATGAAGATCAAAAACTATAGCTTTCAGTATGGATTACACCTCAACATAAAGAAAACAAAGTTCCTCACAACTGGATCAATAAATAACATCATGATGAATGGATAAAATATTTAAGTCATCAAAGATTTCATTTTACTTGGATCCACAATCAATGCCCATGGAAACTGCATTTATGAAATCAAAGGACACATTGATTTGGGCAAATTTACTACAAATGACCTCTTCAAAGTATTAAAAAGCAAAGGTGTCACATTAAGAACTAAGCATTTCTTGACTCAAGTCATGGTGTTTTCAATTGCCTCATATGCATGTGAAAGCTGGACAATGAATAAGAAAGACTGAGGAAGAATTGATGCATTTGAATTATGTGGGTGTTGGTAAAGAATTTTGAATATACCAAGGACTACTAGAAGAACAAACAAATCTGTCTTGGAAGAAGTACAGCCAGAATGCTCCTTAGAAGCAAGAATGGTGAGACTTCATCTCATGTACTTTAAACGAACATGTTATCAGGAGGGGCCAGTCCCTGGGGAAAGACATCATGCTTAGTTAGATAGGGGGTCAGTGAAAACGCGGAAAACCCTCAAGGAGATGAATTGGTGCACGGCTGCAAGAACAGGCTCGAACATAGCAACGATTGCGAGGATGGCTCAGGATGGAGCAGCGTTTCCTTTGTGGTCGTTATGAGTCGGAATGACTCGACTGCACCTAATAACGACAACAACATTTTCGTATGACTTTCAGTCGGTCTTAAATAATATGTATGAAATAAAAAATGTTTTTTGTTAAATAACATTTTAAGTACTAAACATTGATATTATATATTCGTATCAATCAGTAATTGTATCCATTTTAGATGACGAAACTAAAACTCAGGGAACTGAATAACTTGTGTACATCAGTAGAGTGTTGCGTATGTTTCAATAACCGCCATTACTCATCACTCTAGACTGAGCACGACCGTTGAATATTTGGTTCAGATGTTGCCTTTCAAGAAGGTGCTCGCAGCAAGAAAACATATAAACAAATCAGGAATAATTATCCTGAATGAGGTTAAAGCTAAGAGATCTTGATGTGGCTAAAAAGAAAGGTCACATTTTTAATTGTTCATGGTACTAACAGGTTAAAACATACAAATCAAGAAACTGGAAAGTACCTTTGCTTCCCCACTCCCTTCACAAGAAATTCCTTCCTAAAGTACTAGTAAGTCAGTAGTCTTTAAATACAAGGAACAAAACAGATTTATTCGAAGATAAGAAAAAAAATTGCACCAAATATTTTTTGAGATAAAAGTATTAAAAAATAGGGACTGCAAACTTTTTGAATACTATAATCATTATTATTAAATGAAACAAATTATTAAAACAATGTAGGCTTCAAAAGAAAAACAAAAAAAAGAAAGAACTGTTCCTCGACAATAAGACAACTAGGTAATAAAAAAAAAAGAAAAAAAATTTTTTTTTACAGGAGGTTAAAAATGAGAATTGACAGATAAAAGGAAACATTAAAAAAATTTAAAAGGCCATTTCAATTATGAAGGATAATTTTAAAAAGCATAAGAACAAAATAGACACCACAGACAGAATGGTAAATGATCTAGCGAATAGAAATTTACAAGAAATGACAGAAAAATAAAAAGACAAAAAAAAAAAAAATGAAAGGTAATTGTAGACACAGAACAAAGTTGAAATAGATGCAATACATATGTTCAGGATTCCTTGGAGAGTAAAATCACTCAACAAACCCTGACAGGTATTTAGATAATACCAGAACTCTTTGTTGAAATAAATGGAGATGCATATCTATGTATTTAAAGGGCACACTAGGAAACTGAATAGTTATTTAAATATTTCTTGAATCAATTGATGGAATGAAAGTCTCTGATTTAATTTCTGGTCTTTTTCTGGTCTTTGTAGACAAACATTGCCCACATTTATGTTAACTGCTTTCCTTTGCAGCATAGCATTTTTTCAGGGCGTGTACCTGTTGTAAGTGAATATTTCTCATTTTTAAATAATTGTCATCTCTGTGGAAACTGTAATATCTTTTGATTATTTTTACATGGATAAAAAACAAATCCTTCATGAGAAAGAGATTGCCCTTAAAGCATTCTCCAAAATAATCACGGACAATTAAAACCAGAGATCATTTCCTAGTTTTGAACAATCTTATGTCTTATATTTTCATGTTCTCATTCAGAGTTGCACTTTTTAAAGGAATTTTGTAATTTCACATGAAAGTGAAAAATCATCTCTGTTTGCATTTTAATTAGTTTGTTCAATTTGCTGAGCCTGCTCTTTGCTATTCTCTTCTAATTATGATAGAGAATCTGAAACAGATGCAGAAGAAACGTGGCCTACTTGAAAATTCAGCATCCAGGCCTGTAAGCTTTGAAGAATAATGTCAATACTAAGGGAACATCAATTCAAGCGAATTCCTATATGCAATTGAAGTCATTAGTATGGATTGGTGTCAAACTTTCAAGCATTTACCTTATTTATTGAATGACTCAATATTTCAAAATGGTAATGGGGAGAGGATGGAGTAGGGAGATAAGTATAGATTCCTATAGCAGGTCCTCAGGGCTTGTATATGAATTTCAGTATTATTGTCAAATAAATATTTATTATCATCCCTTCTCCTGTATGTAGACAATTAGTATGAATATAGATAGCTGACTAAAAATTAAGTGGTAACTTGGAATTGTATATTAAAGCTGAGTACCGATATTCTCTTTAGTGAGTCTCCTCTAGGACATTATGCTGTGACTGGAATATATTATTTACATGCATATTAATTAAAACTTTTAAAATGATCACTGAAAACTTATCCCCCGACCTACGGAAAACATCAAATGCATGTGTTCAGGTCCTTGTGCTGAATGCAAATTAAATGTAAGTAATGCAAATTGACATCCCTATGAATGCATCATTCTGCAAAATGAGCTTTACAAATTCTGTTTTATGCAATCTCAAAAAAAGAGAAAGAAACAAATGCTTACCAAGCTAACTGATGCTGAAACAGTTTATCAGCTGAATGACGGCAGCCAGCAATCAAGAACAGTCAAGCTTGGTAGAAAGCAGTAAGATATTTAAAGGAAAGATACTTTACCAATATTATAAGACTATCTATGCCTCTTTTGTGTTTGTTAGAATAGGAAAATAAGGAACAAAAAAGGAAAAACTTTAAAGTAAGAGCATACAACATATTTTAAGTTCTACAAAATAATAGCGCTACGTATGTTTATCGTTTATATTTTCAGAATTTGTTGTTTTTAAGTGCCATTGAGTCGGTTCCAACTCATAGCAACCCTATACGCAACAGAACAAAACACTGCCCACCAACTCTTGGCGAACTTATGTACGATAGAATGAAACCCTTCCTGGTCCTGCGCCATCCTCACAATCCTTGTTTATGCTTGAGCCCTTTGTTGCGACTGCTGTGTCAATCCATCTGCTTGAAGGTTTTCTTCTGTTTCACTGACCCTCTATTTTGCCAAGCACGATGTCCTACTCCAGGGACTGGGCCCTCTTGGTAACATGTCCAAAGTATGTGAGATATGGCCTCTCCATTCTTGCTTCTAAGGAGCATTCTGGTTGCAGTTCTTCCAAGACAGATTTGTTCATTCTTTTGGCAGTCCATTGTATATTCTTCACCAACACCACAATTCGAAGGCATCAGTTCTTTGTTCCTCCTTATTCATCGGCCAACTTTTACATGCAGATGAGGTGATTGAAAGCACCATTGCTTGAGACAGGGGCACACTAGTCTTCAAAGTGACATCTTTGGTTTTAACACTTTAAAGAGGTATTTTGCATCTGCTCTACCCAATGCAGTGCATCTTTTGCTTTTGTGATTGCTGCTTCCATGGATGTTGATTGTTGATCCAAGTAAAATGAAATCCTTGACAAATTCAATCTTTTCTCTGTTTATTATGATGTTGCTTATCGGTCCACTTATAAGGATTTTTTGTTTTCTTTATGTTGAGGTGTAATCCACACTGACAGCTGTGGTCTTTGATCTTCATCAGTAAGTGCTTCAAGTTTTCGTTATCAGCAAAGCTGTGCTATTCGTATATTTCAGGTTGATAATAAGCCTTCCTATAAATCTGATGCCACATTCTTCCTCATATAATCCAGCTTCTCAGATTGTTTGTTCAGCATAATATTGAGTAAATATGGTGAAAAGATACCACTCTGACACACGCCTTTCCTGGCTTTAAACCACACAGTATCCCCTTGTTCTGTTTAAAGGAATGCCTCTTGGTCTAAGTATAGTTTGCTCATGAATACAATTAAGTGTTCTAGAATTCCCATTCTTTGCAATGTTATCCACAATTTGTTATGATCCACACAGTCAAATGCTTTTGCACAGTCAATAAAACACAGGTAAACATGTTTTTGGTATTCTCTGCTTTCAGCTATGATCCATCCCATATCAGCAATGATATCCCTTGTGCCATGCAGTCTTTTGAACCTGGCTTGAGTTTCTGGCAATTCCCTGTTGATACACCACTGTAACTGCTTTTGAATGATCTTCAGCAAAATTTTACTTGCCTATGATTTAATGATATTGTTTGAAAACTTTCACATTCTGTTGGATCACCTTTTTTGGAATGGGTACAAATATGGATCTCTTCCAGTCAGTTGGCCAGGTAATTGTCTTCCAAATTTCTTAGCATAGACAAGTGAGCATTTGCAGCACTGCCTTCCTTTGTTGAAACATCTCAGTTGGTATTCTGTCAGTTCTTGGAACCTTGTTTTTCACCAATGCCATCGGTGCAACTTGGACTTCATCCTTCAGTGCTATTAGTTCCTGATCATATGCTAACTCCTGAAATGGATGAACGTTGACCAACTCTTTTTGGAATAGTGACTCTATGTATTCCTTCCATCTTCTTTGGATGCTTCCTGTGTCGTTTAATATTTGGTTCATAGAATCCTTCAATATTGCAACCTGAGGCTTGAATTTTTTCTTCAATTTTTTCGGCTTGAGAAATGAAGAATGTTTTCTTCCCTTTTGGTTTTCTATCTCCCAGTCTTTGCACATGTCATTATATTACTTTTGTCTTCTGAGCCACCTTATGAAATCTTCTGATCAGCTCTTTTACTTCATCATTTCTTCCTTTTGCTTTAGCTACTCGATGATCAAGAGCAAGTTTCAATTTCTTCCGACAACCATTTTGGTCTTTTCTTTCTTGGCTGTCTTTTTAATGACCTCTTGCTTTCTTTGTGTATGTCCTTGATACCATTTCACAACTCATCTGGTCTTCGGTCATTAGTGTTCAATGCATCAGATCTATTCTTGAGATGGTCTCTACATTAAGGTAGGATATACTCAAGGTCGTACTTTGGTTCTCATGGTCTTGTTCTAATTTTCTTCAGCTTCTAATTTTACTTTCGTATGAGCAACTGATGGCCTGTTCTGCGGTCAGCCCCTGGCCTTTTTCTGACTGATGATATTGAGCTTTCCATAGTCTCTTGCCACAGATGTAGTCAATTTGATTTCTGTGTATTCCATCTGGTGAGGCCCATGTGTATAAAAAAAAAATACATATAAAAAAAAATCGTCACCATTTATGTTGGTGAAAAAAGGAATTTGCAATGAAGAAGTCGTTGGTCTAGCAAAATTTTTTATGCGATCTCCAGCATTGTTTCTATCACCAATGACATATTTTTCAACTGCTGATCCTTCTTTGTTTCCAACGTTCACATTCCCATCACCAGTAGTTATAAATGCATCCCGATTGTATGTTCTATCAATTTCAGACTGTAGAAGTTGGCAAAAATATTTAATTTCTTCATCTTTGACCTTAGTGCTCAGTGCTTAAATTTGAATAATTGTTATATTAACAGGTCTACCTATTATCCTATTACTGACAGAGTTGTACTTCAGGATATATCTTGAACTGTTCTTTTTATTGAGGAATGCATTGCCATTCCTCTACAAGTTATCATTCCTGTCATAGTAGACCACAGGATTATCTGATTCAAAATGGCCTATACCGGTCCATTTCAGCTTACTAATTTTTTTTTTTTTTTTAATGCCTAGCGTATTGATGTTTATGTGTTCTATTTCATTTTTGACGATTTCCTAGTTTTCTAAATTCATACTTCATACATTACATGTTGTGATTGTTAATGGATGTTTGCCTATGTTTCTTTTCATTTTGAGTCCTGCTACATCAGCAAATGAAGGTTCAGAAAGCTTGACTCCATCCATGTCATTAAGGTCGACTCTACTTTGAGGAGGTAGCTCTTCCCCAGTTGTCTTTTGAGTGCCTTCCAACCTGAAGGGCTCATCTTCGGGCACTATATCTGACAATGTTCCTCTGCTATTCATAAAGTTTTCACTGTTAATTTTTTTCAGAAGTAGACCACCAGGTCCTTCTTCGTAGTCTGCTTAGTCTGGAAGCTCGTCTGAAACCTGTCTGCCATGGGTGATCCTGCTGATGTTTGGATACTGGTGGCACAGCTTCCAGCATCATAGCAACACTCAAACCCCCACAGTACGACAAACTGACAGATGTGTAGGGGTTTTAGAATTTAGAATAAACCAAACCAAATAAGTTATCATTGAGATGATTCTCACTCATGGCGACCCTGTGGGTGGCAGGGTAGAACTGCACTTCATAGGCTGTGACTTTTTAGAAGTAGATTGCCAGGCCTTTCTTCTGAGTCATCTCTGGGTAGATGCAAATTATCATCCTTTCTGTTAGTATTTGAGCTGAATCCTTTGCACCCTTCAGGGACTCCTAGAATTTAGCACAAATAGAGCATAATTAGGATCGTGAGGTAGTCCTGTCTGTTTTATTTCCAGCACACTTTTTAAACTTTTTAAATGTTTCTAAACCACAGTTTCTTGATATATAAGTGAATTTCTATGAGGATGAAATGGGAAAATCAATGCAAATATCAGACAAACCAAATATGTGTTCAGTAAATGCTGGTTTGTTCTCCTTATGTTCCTCTATTGTTGTTGTTGTTGGTTGCCACTGAGTTGATTCCAACTCATGGAGACCCCATGTGTGCAGAGAATGGTTCCATAGGGTTTTCAAAGCTTTGAGCTTTCAGAAGCAGATCGCCAGCCCTGTCTTCCAAAAGTTCCTCTGGGAGGGTTCAAACCACCAAATTTTCTGCTAGTAGTAGAGAGCTTAACATTTTGTGCCAGCAGGAATATCTTGTTCCTCTATAAAAAGTCATTTAATCAAAGTATGAGTATAATAAAATTTATGCATCCACCCCTTCAACAATGATTATATTCACAAACAAACCTGCTCTATCAATGAGGTACTAACAAATAGAGACAGAGAGTGACAGAATGGATAAACAAACCAAAAAAAAAAAACACAGGATCCATCAATATGCTGTCTACAAGAGGCACACCTTAGAAAACAAAGACATAAGTTTATTAAAAATTAAAGGATGGAAAAGTAGATATATATCAAGCAAACAGCTACCAAAAAGGAGGAGTGGCAATACTAATCTCAGATAAAATAGGCTTTAAACCAGAATCCACTACGATAAAACTTATACATCCACGTCTTCAAAAATGATTATATTCACAATCACACCTGCCCTGTCAATCTCTATTCTTTGAAGAGCTCCTAACAAAAAAAGATTTACCGTTAATCTTAGATTAATTGATCAAATAAATGATATCAATTGAGACCAAAGAAATACAGATACAAAACAAGGGAAAGATAATCTATAATTTGTAATTTGTAATAGTTAAGATGGAAACCCTGGTAGTATAGTGGTTAAGAGCTACGGCTGCTAACCAAAGAAGGTTGGCAGTTCAAATCCACCAGGCACTCCTTGGAAACCTTGTGAGACAGTTGTACTCTGTCCTATGGGGTTGCTATGAGTCAGAATTGTATTGATGACTGTGGGTTGGTTGGGGTTGATAGGATAATATAACCTTCTATAACAGACAACCCCAAAATACCAGGAATTTAATACAATATAAGTTTATTTGTTTTCTACTAAAGGAAATAAACTTAACGGTGGAAGGGTTAGTACTCTATAGAGTCGTTTAAGGATTCAGTGACTGACGAGATGGAGAGTTTGCTTCTTTACTATTTGGCTTCCAAGATCCCCATGGGAGTCACCCTCACATCAGCAGAGAGTGGCAACTGCAGAGAAGGAAGGATAAGATGATATGGAAAGTTTTGTTAGGACATGTTTGGAAGATGCATATATGAATTTCCCCAGTAGTTCATTAACCAGGGCTTAGTCATTTGGCTATAACTAAGTGAGAGGGATGCTGGGACAAAAGGGAACTGGTTGTCTAGAACTGTAAGTTGATTTGTGGTCAACAAATAGTGAGAATTGAATACATACATAGCAAAAACCCAGTCATTTTTTAATATGGTTAGTATTGATAATGGTTATTCTATTAAAATGTTTTATACAAGTGGTGTAAAATGCAATTTAGAAATACACATAGTCATTACAAAATCAGGAGCATTTGTCAGAACATATTTATCATCCCAGTGAGTGTGCTGTATTGACTATACACTTATTATTTTTTTTAATTTTATCTATTTATTTTTGTTGGTAGTAAAATACACAGCAAAACACACAATTGATCATTTTCTACATGTACAATGTAGTGACATTGATTACCCCCCACCGCCGGGACATTGATTACATTCTTCAAATTGTGCAACCATTCTTACCCTCTTTTTCTAAGATATTCCTACCTCATTAACATAACTCATTGCTCCTAAGGTTTCTACCTAATTTTTCCAGTTGCTATTGTCAATTTGATCCCACAGAGATAGTTTTTAAAAGAGCATAATGCTCAAGGTAGACTTTTTCACTTAAGCTAAACTGATTTTTGGTTTTAAGAAGATTTTACCCATTGCCACCGAGTCAATTCCGACTCATAGTAACTCTATATTTTTTTAATTTTATTGTGCTTTAGGTGAAAGTTTACATCAAGTGATTTTCTCATTCAAAAATTTATACCCATATTGTTTTGTGACATTGATTGTGATCCCCACAATGTGACAGCACATAGACTTTTTCCATCCTGAGTTCCCTGTGTCTGCTCATCCAATTGCTGTCCCTTCCTGACTTCTCTTCTTGATTTTGGGTAGGGGTTGCTCACTTGGTCTCATATATTTGATTGAACTAAAAAGCATATTCCTCAAGTGCGTTATCATTTTATATTGTTGTTGGTGTAGTAGCTAATTGCTACGGCTGATAACAAAAAGGTCCGTAGTTTGAATCCAACATGCACTCCTTGGAAACTCTGTGGGGCAGTTCTACTCTGTCCTATGTGTTGCTATGAGTCAGAATTGATTCGACAGCAACAAGTTTGGGGTTTTTTTGTTGTTGTTGTTAAGTGTTATCAAGTTGGTTCCAACTCATAGTGGCTCCATGCACAACTGAACTAAACACTGCCTGGTCCTTCGCCATCCTCACAATTGTTGATATGCTTGAGCCGTTGTTGCAGCCACTGTGTCAATCCATCTCATTGAGGCTCTCCCTCTTTTTTGCTGACCTTCTACTTTACCAAGCATGATGTCCATCTCCAGGGATGGGTTCCACCCGATAACATATCCAAAGTATATGAGACAAAGTCTCACCTGCCTTGCTTCTAAAGAGCACTCTGATTGTGCTTCTTCCCAGACAGATTAGTTCATTCTTTCAGCAGTCCATGGTATATTCAATATTCTTCACCAACACCACAATTCAAAGGTGTCAATTTTTCTTCGGTTTTCCTTATTCACTGTCCAGCTTGCACATGCATATGAGGCCATTGAAAACAGCATGGCTTGGGTCAGGCACACCTTAGTTTTAAAGGTGACATCTTGCTTTTTAACACTTGCTTTTTAACTCTTGCAACCTATTTACCCAGTGCAATGCGTCTTTTGATTTCTTGACTGCTGCTTCCATAGGTGTTGATTGTGGATCCAAGTAAAACGAAATCCTTGACAAACTCAATCTTCTCCATTTATCATAATGTTGCTGATTGGTCCAGTTGTGAGGATTTTTGTTTTCTTTATGTTGGGGTGTAATTCATACTAAAGGCCAAGCCGTTTAATCTTCATCAGTAGGGGCTTCAAGTCCTCTTCATTTTCAGAAAGCAAGGTTATGCCATCTGCATAACGCAGGTTGTTAACGATTCTTCCTTCAATCCTGATACCCGTTCTTCTTCATATAGTCTGGCTTCTGGTATTATTTGCACAGCATACAGATTGAATAGGTATGGTAAAATGATACAACCCAGACAGACACATTTCCTGATTTTAAACCATACAGCATTCCCTCGTTCTGTTCAAACGACTGCCTCTTGATCCATGTACAGATTCCTCATGTGCACAGTTAAGTGTTCTGTAATTCCATTGTCTGCAATGTTATCCATAATTTATTATCCACACAGCCTTAGCATGGTCAATCAAACACAGGTAAACATCTTTCTGGTATTCTCTGCTTTCAGCCAGGATCCATCTGACATCAGCAATGATATTCCTGGTTTCATATTCTCTTCTAAATCCAGCTTGAAATTTCTGGCAGTTCCCTGTCAATATACTGCTGCAGCTGCTTCTGAATGAACTTCAGCAAAATTTCGCTTGCACCTGATATTGTTTTATAGCCTGTATAAACTTTGTCTTAAAAGTGGGCTTCAAGAGTAGTTTCAGTTCTGAGCTAGCAGAGTGACCAGGGGCCAGAGTCTCAGGTTTTCATCAGTCCCCTTCAGACCAGTAAGTCTGGTCTTTTTAGTGAATTTGGATTCTGTTCTACATTTTTCTCCCATTTCTTCTCAGACTCTGTGTTGTGATTCCTGTCAGAGAGGTCCCTGGTGGTAGCCATGCACCATCTATTTCTTCTGGGCTCAAGCTGGTGGAGCCTCTGATTCTTGTGGTTCTTTAGTCTTTTGGGCTAATATTTTCCTTATGTCTTTGGTTTTCTTCATTCTCCTTTGCTCTGGATGGAATGGGACCAAAAGTTGCATCTTTGGTGACCGCTACCAAGCTTTTAAGACGTCAGACACTACTTACCAAAGTGGGATGTACAGCATTTTCTTTATAAACTGTATTATACCAATTGACCTAGATCTTACCCAAGACTATCGTCCCCAGGCCCCAGCTCTAGCAACTCGCTCCGTCTAGGAAACATCTACGCTTTTGCTTTGGTCAGTTGTGCTGAGTTCTCCTATACTGTGTGTTGTCTTTCCCTTCATCAAAGTTGATATTTTACACTCTAGTTAGTGATTTCTACTTCTTCATCCTCCCTAAACTCATAACCATCAAAGAATGTATTTTTCTTTGTGCAAAACTTTTCTTGGGTTCTTATAATAGAGGTCTCATACAATATTTGTCTTTGTGTGACTTATTTCAACAAGCATAATACCCTCCAGATTCATCCATGTTGTGAAATGTTTCACAAATTCATTATCGTTCTTTATTGTTGTGTAGTATTCATTATGTTAATGTACCATAATTTGTTTATCCATTCATTTATTGACAGACATTTAGTTGTTTCCATCTCTTTGCTGTTGTGAATTATGCTGCAATGAACAAATGTGTGCATGTGTGTGTTCTTGTGATGGCTCTTATTTCTCTAGGGTATACTTCTAGGAGTGAGATTGCTGGACTGTATGATATTTCTATCTTTAGCTTTTTAAGGAATCGCCATATCATTTTCCAAAGGGGTTGGGCCATTTTACTTTCCCACCAGCAGTTCATAAGAGTTCCAATCTCCCTGAAACCTCTCCAACCCTTGTTATTTTCTGTTTTTTGATTCGTGCCATTATTGTTGAGGTGAAAATATATCTCGTTGTAGTTTTGATTTGCATTTCTCTAATGGCTAGTGATCTTGAGAATTTCTTCATGTGTCTGTTAGCCACTTGGATGTCTTCTTTGGTGAAGTGTCTGTTCTTACCCTTTGTCCGTTTTTAAATTGGATTATTTTTTGTTGGTGTTGAGGTTTGGAGTATTTGCTAGATTGTAGAGTCAGACCCTTGTCAGATATGTGATAGCCAATTTTTTTTTCCCCAGTCTGTAGGTACCCTTCTTACTCTGTTGATTACTTTCTTTGAAAAGCAGAAGTGTTTAATCTTTAGGAGCTCACAGTTATCTAGTTTCTCTTCTGATGTTTGTGTATTGTTAGTTATAGTTGGTATAATATTTATACCATGTATTAGGGCCTCTAGCATTGTCCGTATTTTTTCCTTCCATGATCTTTAACATTTTAGATTTTATATTTAGATCTTTGATCCATTTTGAGTTAGTTTTTGTATATGATGTAAGGTATGGATCTTGTTTCATTGTTCACAGGTGGACCTCCAGTTATGCAGCACTATTTGTTAAAGGGACTGTCTTTTCCCCAGTTAACGGAATTTGGGCTTTTGTCAAATATGAGCTGCTCATAGATGGACAGATTTACATCTAGGGTCTTAATTCTGTTCCAATGGCCTATGTATCTGTTGTTGTACCAGTACCAGGCTGTTTTGACTAACTTGGCTGTATAAGAAATTCCAAAATCAGGTAGTGTGAGACATCTCACTTTCTTCTTCTTCTTCTTCTTCAGTAATGCTTTACTTATCCAGGCCCTCTTCCCTTTCCAAATACAATTGGTGAGTTGTTTCTTCATCTTGTTAAAGAAAGGCGTTGGAATCTGGATTGGGATTGCATTGTATGTATAGATTGCTTTAGGTAGTATTGAGATTTTCACAGTGTTGAGTCTTCCTATCAATGAGCATGATTTATTTTTCCACTTATTTAGGTCTCTTTTGGTTTCTTGCAGTAGTGTTTCATAGTTTTCTTCATATAGGTCTTTCACGTCCCTGGTTAGAATTATTCCTAAGTACTTTTCTTCTTTGGTGCTATTATAAATGGCATTGATTTGTAAATGGCATTGATTTGGTGATTTCATTTTTGAAGTTCTCTTTGTTGATGTAGAGGAATCCAGCTGATTTTTGGATGTTAATCTTGTATCCTTACTTGGCTGAAATCTTCAATTAGTTCCAATGGATTCTTTGGGGTTTCCTTTGTAAAAGATCATATCACCTGTGAGTGGGGATATTTTTACCTATTCCTTACATATTTGATACACTTTATTTCTTTTTCTTGCCTTATTGCTTTAGCTAGGACTTTCAGAACAATGTTGAGTAACAATGGTGTTAAAGGACATCCTTGTCTGATTCCCATTCTCAAGGGAAATGCTTTCAGTCTCTATCCATTTAGAATGATGTTGGCAGTTGGTTTTAAGTAAATACCCTTTATTATGTCAAGGAATTTCCCTTCTATTCCTATTTTCTTAGAGTTTTTATCAGGAATGGATGCTGGACTTTGTCAAATGCCTTTTCTACATCGATTAATATGATCTTTTCAAAGAAAATCTTATTGACTCTTTCTATTGTTTTTCTGTCTCTATTTTGTTTATTTCTGCTCTACTCTTTATTAATTACTTTCTTCTGGTGACCGAGGGCTTCTTTTTCTGCTCTCTTTCTATTTTGTTTGAGTTGTAGGGTTAATACTTTGATTTTGGCCCTTTCTTCTTTCTCAATGTGTGCATTTATTGCTATAAATTAACCTCTAAACACCGCTTTTGCTCAGTCCCCAAGTTTTGGTAAGATGTGTTTTCATTCTCATTTGGTGCTATTAATTTTTTATTCCATCCTTGCTTTCTTCTATTTCCCAGTAGTTTTTAAGCATGATGTTGTTCAGTTTTCATGTATTTGATTTTTTTTTCCTTGCTGTTTCTGTTATTGAATTCTACTTTTAATGGCATTATTATCAGAGAAGATACTTTGTATTATTTCAATGCTTTAGGTTTTGTTAAATCTTGCTTTGAGGCCTAAAATGATTTGTTCTGGAGAATGTTCCATGTGTGTTGGAAAAGAATGTATACTTTGCTGCTGTTAAGTAGAGCATTCTGTGTCTGTCTATGAAATTGAGTTGGTTGATTTTGGCATTTAGATCTTTTGTATCTTTACTGAGCTTCTTTTTGCATATTCTGTCCTTTACCAAAAGTAGTGTGTTGAAGTCACTTACTATTATTGTGGGACTGTCTATTTCTCTTTTCAGTACTGTTAGAGTTTGTTTTATGTATTTTGGAACCCTGTCATTGAGTCCATATATATTTATTATGGTTCTGTCCTGCTGGTGTTTTGACCTTTTAGATATTATATAGTGTCCTTGCTTATTCTTTCTGATGAATTTTGCTTCAAAGTCTATTTTATATTGCCACTCCTGCTCTTTTTTGGTTATCATTTGCTTGGTTTTTTGATTTTTTTTTCCATCCTTTGAGTTTTAGTTTGTTTATGTCTTTGTGTTTAAGACGTGTCTCTTGTAGACAGCAAATGGATGGATTGTGTGTTGTTTTGTTTTTTTTTTAAATCCATTCTGCCACTCTCTGTCTCTTTACTGGTGCATTTAGGCCATTTACATTTACTGTAATTATTGAAAGGTATGAGTTTACTGTTGTTTTGTTGTACTTTTGGTGTATATGTGTAGTGTTGACAGTTTCTTTGTTCTGCTTAATTTTCTGTGCTGATTTTTTTGTTTATGTACTTTGTTTTCATCTATTTCATTACTGTGGATTTTGTGTTTGTTGAGTCTATGTTTTTCTTCTTTTTTATTTTGATAATTATGTTTGTTAGTTTCCTTTGTGATTACCTTGAAATTTACTTTTATTTTTCTAAGTTTAAATCAGTCTTTTATTTCTTGATATCGCCTTGACTTCCTCTCCGTATGGAAGTTCTGTGACTACACTGTTTATCCCCTCTTTTTTGTTTTGAGTTTGCCATTATTTATATATTGACATCTCTGGTTCCCTAATTTCAGTCTTTTAGCCTTGTTTCACTTTTGTGAATTCCCAGTCTCAGTTGGTATCTAGTTGATCTGTACTGTATCCTAGTATTGGATTGTTGTCTGATGTTGATGGTTCTATAACTGGAGGATTACATTTAATATTTCTTGGATTTTTTGTCTGTTTTTTAACATTTTCCCTTAATTTCTGTTTACCTAGAAATGTCCTAATTTCTCCATTGTATTTGAGAGACAGTTTTGGTGGATATATATTATTTTTCTTCAAGGCTTTACATATGTCATCCATTTCTTTCTTACCTGCATGATCTTCTGAGTAATCAGAGTTTGGTCTTATTGGTTCTCCTTTGTACGTTGCTTTTAGTTCATCTCTAGTTGCTCTCAGGATTGTTTCTTTGTCTTTAGTTTTTGCAAGTCTGATTATGACATGTCCTGATGATTTCTTTTGTTGTCTATCCTGTATGGGGTTCGTTGAGCTTCTTGGATAGGTATCTTCTCACCTTTCAAGATATTAGAGAAATTTTCTGCCAGCATATCTTCAAGAATTCTGTTTTTGTTTTCCATTATTCCCACCCCCACCCCAACCCCCCACCCCGCACCTTCTGGTACTGTGATCACTCACAGGTTTTTCCTCTTCATAGTATCCCACATGATTCTTAGACTTTCTTCATTTTTTTTTTCTGATTTTTCCCCAAATTGGTGTTAAAGGATTTATCTTCAGTCTCACTAATTTTGACTTCTAATGTCTCTGTTCTGCTTCTATAACCTTCTGTTGAGTTGTCTTATTCTGAAATTTTACTGTTAATCTTTTGGATTTCAATTTGCTGGTTTTGGCCTGTTATTCTGTCATTTTGCTCTTGTATTGTTTTCCAGAATTCCTCTATTGTTTTGTCTGTGTGTTGCTTGGTTTAGTCTGTGTTTTGCTTGGTCACCTTCTTGGTCTCTTGGAGAGCTCTGATTTTTAGTCTTCTGAATTCTTTATTAGGTAGTTCCACTGTCTTATCTTCCTCCAGAAGGTTTGTTGGTTCTTTATTTTGGTTGCTTGCTGGAGCCATCTTGTTCTGCTTCTTTACGTGGTTTGATATTGACTGTTGCCTCTAAGGTATCAATATTTTTACAATATATTTACTTATTTATTGTATCTTTGTTTACTGCAACCTGAATTTTTGTTTTGTTTTGATAACTGCAAACAGGCTGGGGGTGCATGTGAGTGTGGTCATCAGTCTAGTTTCACTGAAGCTCTCACCTTCTGTCTCCAGGTAGGCAGAGTAGCTATTAGGTGTCTGAGCCCGGAAGTCTGTTTATTGTTCTTTTGGGGCTGCTGAAGATGTAGGCAGCTGTCTTAGCTATCTAGTGCTGCTAATACAGATATAGCACGAGTGGATGGCTTTAACAAAGATGAATTTATTCTCTCACAGTCTAGGAGGCTAGAAGTCTGAATTTAGGATGCCAGGTCCAAGGAAAGCCTTTTTCTGTCAGATCTGGGGGAACGTCCTTGTCATCAATCTTCCTCTAGTCTAGGAGCTTCTCTGCACAGAGACCCTGGGTCCAAAGGTTGTGCTCCCCTTGTGATTCTTCATTCTTGGTAATAAGATGTCCCCATCTCTGCTCACTTCTCTCCTCTTTTTATCTCTTGTAAGATAAAAGATAATACAGGCAGAGGCAGGGCCAAGACGGCGGACTAGGTGGACGCTACCATGGATCCCTCTTGCAACAAAGACTTGGAAAAACAAGTGAATCGATCACATACATAACAATCTACAAACTCTGAATAACAAACACAGATTTAGAGATGGAGAACGAACAAATACGGGGAGACAGCGATTGTTTTCAGAGCCAGGAGCCAGCATACCAGTCAGGTGACCTTCACAGCCCGATTTGGGGTAGAACCCAGGGGGGCAGACAGCACAAACAAGGGGCCCAGCCCTAGCCCTCGAACTCATCCCGGGAGGGAGCCCAGCCGGTTCGCGCAGGTGACATGGCGGCACAGCAGGTGGGAGAAGTCCCCAGGAGGCAGTGACTGGTCTTGGAGAGGGAAGAGCAGCGTCCCAGCGGGGGAGCCATCCCGCCGGGATTTTGGTGGGAAGCGGGCATGGCACGAGCGTGGGGAGCAGCTACACTCCTCTGAAGTGACCCCAGGGGGGCCCAGCCGTTCGCGCAGGCAGCGCCCACCTGGTTCCCATGAGCGGCGCGGTGGCACAGCCGGTGGGAGAAGTCCCCAGAAGGCAGTGACTGGTCTTGGAGCGGGGAGAGCAGCGTCCCAGCCGGGGAGCCGTCCCACCGGGATTTTGGCGGGGGCGAGCGGGGCATGAGCATGGGGTCCAGCTCCATCCCCCTGAATTGACCCCGGGGTGGTCCCAGCCAGTTCGTGTGGGTGGCGTGGTGGTGCAGCCGGTGGGAGAAGTCCCCGGGAGGCAGTGGCTGGTCTTGGAGCGGGGAGAGCGGCGTCCCAGCCGGGACGTGCAGTCGCGGCGCAGGCGCGGGGAGCTGCTCTGCTCTCCTAAGCTGACCCCGGGGGGGAGGGAGCCCACATGGTTCGCGGGGGCGGCGCGCGATGCGGCTGGTGAGACGGGGATTCCCCGGGAGGCAGCGACTGATTTTGGAGTCGGGAGTGCACCGTCCCAGTAGGGGAGCCTTAACCTTGGGGGTGGGGCTGACAGCGGAGGATCTAACAGTGACGCCAGCAGGCCAGACCCCCTGGCGGCAATCTCCACACAGCCAGTACATATAGGCGATGCTCGCCGCGGAAATCTCAGATATAATAGTCATTCCAAGTAAGACAAGCATCTCTGGCTATATTCTGAGGTGCTACTCTCCTAGCTCTCTGATCCCTCCCCCACCCTCCCCAGGTGGCTCCATTAACATCCGAATAGCCTGAGCCAGAGGGAGAACTCTGATAGGGATCTGACTGCATTTTTTTTTAGCGGATTTTCTGGAAAAACTAGTTTCCCAGTGATGGCTCGGAGACAGCAGTCCATATCAAACCACATAAAGAAGCAGACCATGACAGCTTCTCCAACCCCCCAAACAAAAGAATCAAAATCTTTCCCAAATGAAGATACAATCCTGGAATTATCAGATACAGAATATAAAAAACTAATTTACAGAATGCTTCAAGGCATCACAAATGAAATAAGGCAAACTGCAGAAAAAGCCAAGGAACACACTGATAAAACTGTTGAAGAACTCAAAAAGATTATTCAAGAACATAGTGGAAAAATGAATAAGTTGCAAGAATCCATAGAGAGACAGCATGTAGAAATCCAAAAGATTAACAATAAAATTACAGAATTAGACAATGCAATAGGAAGTCAGAGGAGCAGACTCGAGCAATTAGAATGTAGACTGGGACTTCTGGAGGACCAGGGAAACAACACCAACATAGCTGAAAAAAAAATCAGATAAAAGAATTAAAAAAAATGAAGAAACCCTAAGAATTATGTGGGACTCTATCAAGAAGGATAACTTGCGGATGATTGGAGTCCCAGAACAAGGAGGGGGGACAGAAAACACAGAGAAAATAGTTGAAGAACTCCTGACACAAAACTTCCCTGACATCATGAAAGACGAAAGGATATCTATCCAAGATGCTCATCGAACCCCATTTAAGACTGATCCAAAAAGAAAAACACCAAGACATATTATCATCAAACTTGCCAAAACCAAAGATAAAGAGAAAATTTTAAAAGCAGCCAGGAAGAAAAGAAAGGTTTCCTGTAAGGGAGAATCAATAAGAATAAGTTCAGACTACTCAGCAGAAACCATGCAGGCAAGAAGGGAATGGGACGACATATACAGAACACTGAAGGAGAAAAACTGCGAACCAAGGATCATATATCCAGCAAAAATCTTTCTGAAATATGAAGGTGAAATTAACATATTTACAGATAAACACAAGTTTAGAGAATTTGCAAAAACCAAACCAAGGCTACAAAATGCTAAAGGAGATTGTTTGATCAGATGACCAATGATATCAGGTACCAGCACAACACAAGGTCACAAAACAGAACGTCCTGATATCAACTCAAATAGGGAAAGCACAAAAACAAACAAATTAAGATTAATTCTAATAAATAAATAAAATAATACACATAACAGGGAATCATGGAAGTCAATAGGTAAAAGATCACAATAATCAAAAAGAGGGACAAATTACAGGAGGCACTGAACTGCCAGACGGAGAGTGATACAAGGCGATATAGAACGATACAAGTTAGGTTTTTACTTAGAACAATAGGGGTAAATAATAAGGTAACCACAAAAAGGAATATAAACTCCATAACTCAAGATAAAAGCCAAGAAAAACGTAACGACTCAACTAACATAAAGTGAAACATTATGAAAATGAGGGTCTCACAATTTACTAAGAAAAACGCCTCAGCACAAAAAAGTATGTGGAAAAATGAAATGGCCAACAACACACATGAAAAAGCATCAAAATGACAGCACTAAAAACTTATTTATCTATAATTACGCTGAATGTAAATGGACAAAATGCACCAATAAAGAGACAGAGAATCACGGACTGGATAAAGAAACACGATCCATCTATATGCTGCCTACAAGAGACACACCTTAGACTTAGAGACACAAACAAACTAAAACTCAAAGGATGGAAAAAATATATCAAGCAAACAATAAGCAAAAAAGAAGAGGCGTAGCAATATTAATTTCTGACAAAATAGACTTTAGACTTAAATCCACCACAAAGGATAAAGAAGGACACTATATAATGATAAAAGGGACAATGGATCAGGAGGACATAACCATATTAAATATTTATGCACCCAATGACAGGGCTGCAAGATACATAAATCAAATTTTAACAGAACTGAAAAGTGAGATAGACACCTCCGCAATTATAGTAGGAGACTTCAACACACCACTTTCGGAGAAGGACAGGACATCCAGTAAGAAGCTCAATAGAGACACGGAAGACCTACTTACATCAACCAACTTGACCTCATAGACTTATACAGAACTCTCCACCCAACTGCTGCAAAATATACTTTTTTTTCTAGTGCACATGGAACATTCTCTAGAATAGACCACATATTAGGTCATAAAACAAACCTTTGCAGAGTCCAAAACATCGAAATATTACAAAGCATCTTCTCAGACCACAAGGCAATGAAACTAGAAATCAATAACAGAAACACTAGGGAAAAGAAATCAAATACTTGGCAAATGAACAATACCCTCCTGAAAAAAGACTGCGTTATAGAAGACATCAAGGAGGGAATAAGGAAATTCATAGAATGCAACGAGAATAAAAATACTTCCTATCAGAACCTCTGGGACACAGCAAAAGCAGTGCTCAGAGGCCAGTTTATATCGATAAATGCACACATACAAAAAGAAGAAAGAGCCAAAATGAGACAACTGTCCCGACAACTTGAACAAATAGAAAGTGAGCAACAAAAGAACCCATCAGGCACCAGAAGAAAACAAATAATAAAAATTAGAGCTGAACTAAATGAATTAGAGAACAGAAAAACAATTGAAAGAATTAACAAAGCCAAAAGATGGTTCTTTGAAAAAATTAACAAAATTGATAAACCATTGGCTAGACTGATTAAAGAAATACAGGAAAGGAAACAAATAACCCGCATAAGAAACGAGAAGGACCACATCAGAACAGAACCAAATGAAATTAAAAGAATCATTTCAGATTACTACGAAAAATTGTACTCTAACAAATTTGAAAACCTAGAAGAAATGGATGAATTCTTGGAAAAACAGTACCTACCTAAACTAACACATTCAGAAGTAGAACAACTAAATAGACCCATAACAAAAAAAGAGATTGAAACGGTAATCAAAAAACTACCAACCCGGACGGCTTCACTGCAGAGTTCTACCAAACCTTCAGAGAAGACCTAACACCGCTACTACTGAAGGTATTTCAAAGCATAGAAAAAGACGGAATACTACCCAACTCATTCTATGAAGCTACCATCTCCCTGATACCAAAACCAGGTAAAGACATTCCAAAAAAAGAAAATTTTAGACCTATATCCCTCATAAACATAGATGCAAAAATCCTCAACAAAATTCTAGCCAATAGAATCCAACAACACATCAAAAAAATAATTCACCCTGATCAAGTGGGATTTATACCAGGTATGCAAGGCTGGTTCAACATCAGAAAAACCGTTAATGTAATCCATTACATAAATAAAACAAAAGATAAAAACCACATGATCTTATCAATAGATGCAGAAAAGGCATTTGACAAAGTTCAAACCTATTTATGATAAAAACTCTTACCAAAATAGGAATTGAAGGAAAATTCCTCAACATAATAAAGGGCATCTATGCAAAGCCAACAGCCAATATCACTCTAAATGGAGAGAACCTGAAAGCATTTCCCTTGAGAACAGGAACCAGACAAGGATGCCCTTTATCTCCGCTCTTATTCAACATCGTACTTGAAGTCGTAGCCAGGGCAATTAGGCTAGACAAAGAAATAAAGGTATCCAGATTGGCAAGGAGGAAGTAAAGCTATCACTATTTGCAGATGACATGATCGTATACACGGAAAACCCTAAGGAATCCCCCAGAAAACTACTGAAACTAAATGAAGAGTTTGGCAGAGTGTCAGGTTATAAAATAAACATACAAAAATCACTTGGATTCCTCTACATCAACAAAAAGAACACCGAAGAGGAAATAACCAAATCAATACCATTCACAGTAGCCCCCAAGAAGATAAAATACTTAGGAATAAATCTTACCAAGGATGTAAAAGACCTATACAAAGAAAACTACAAAGCTCTACTACAAGAAATTCAAAAGGACATACTTAAGTGGAAAAACATACCCTGCTCATGGATAGGAAGACTTAACATAGTAAAAATGTCTATTCTACCAAAAGTCATCTATACATATAACGCACTTCCGATCCAAATTCCAATGTCATATTTTAAGCGGATAGAGAAACAAATCACCAATTTCATATGGAAGGGAAAGAAGCTTCGGATAAGCAAAGCATTACTGAAAAAGAAGAAGAAAGTGGGAGGCCTCACTCTACCTGATTTCAGAACCTATTCTACAGCCACAGTAGTGAAAACAGCCTGGTACTGGTACAACAACAGGCACATAGACCAATGGAACAGAATTGAGAATCCAGATATAAATCCATCCATGTATGAGCAGCTGATATTTGACAAAGGACCAGTGTCAGTCAATTGGGGAAAAGATAGTCTTTTTAACAAATGGTGCTGGATATCCATTTTCAAAAAAATGAAACAGGACCCATACCTCACACCATGCACAAAATCTAACTCCAAGTGGATCAAAGACCTAAACATAAAGACTAAAACGATAAAGATCATGGAAGAAAAAATAGGGACAACCCTAGGAGCCCTAGTACAGGGCATAAACAGAATACAAAACATTACCAAAAATGATGAAGAGAAACCCGATAACTGGGAGCTCCAAAAAATCAAACACCTATGCTCATCTAAAGACTTCACCAAAAGAGTAAAAAGACCACTTACAGACTGGGAAAGAATTTTCAGCTATGACATCTCCGACCAGCGCCTGATCTCTAAAATCTACATGATTCTGTCAAAACTCAACCACAAAAAGACAAACAACCCAATCAAGAAGTGGGCAAAGGATATGAACACACATTTCACTAAAGAAGATATTCAGGCAGCCAACAGATACATGAGAAAATGCTTCCGATCATTAGCCATTAGAGAAATGCAAATTAAAACTACGATGAGATTCCATCTCACACCAACTAGCCTGGCATTAATCCAAAAAACACAAAATAATAAATGTTGGAGAGGCTGCGGAGAGATTGGAACTCTCATACACTGCTGGTGGGATTGTAAAATGGTACAACCACTTTGGAAATCCATCTGGCGTTATCTTAAACAGTTAGAAATAGAACTACCATACAACCCAGAAATCCCAATCCTCGGAACATACCCTAGAGATACAAGAGCCTTCACACAAACAGAGATATGCACACCCATGTTTATTGCAGCTCTGTTTGCAATAGCAAAAAGCTGGAAGGAACCAAGGGGTCCATCAATGGATGAATGGGTAAATAAATTGTGGTATATTCACACAATGGAATACTACGCATCGATGAAGAACAGTGAGGAATCTCTGAAACTTTTCATAACATGGAGGAATCTGGAAGGCATTATGCTGAGCGAAATGAGTCAGAGGCAAAAGGACAAATATTGTATAAGACCACTATTATAAGATCTTGAGAAATAGTAAAAATGGAGAAGAACACATACTTTTGTGGTTACGAAGCGGGGAGGGAGGGAGAGGGTTTTTTATTGATCAATCAGTAGATAAGAACTGCTTTGGGTGATTGGAAAGACAACACTCAATACATGGAAGGTCAGCCCAATTGGACTGGACTAAAAGCAAAGAGGTTTCTGGGATAAAATGAATGCTTCAAAGGTCAGCGGAGCAGGGGCAGGGGTCTGGGGAACATGGTTTGAGGGGACTTCTAAGTCAATTGGCAGAATAATTCTATTATGAAAACATTCTGCATTCCACTTTGAAATGTGGCGTCTGGGGTCTTAAATGCTAACAAGCGGCTATCTAAGATGCATCAATTGGTCTCAACCCACCGGGAGCAAAGGAAAATGAAGAACACCATGGTCACACGACAACTAAGAACCCAAGAGACAGAAAGGGCCACATGAACCAGAGACCTACGTCATCCTGAGACCAGAAGAACTAGTTGGTGCCCGGCCACAATCGATGACTGCCCTGTCAGGGAGCACAACAGAGAACTCCTGAGGGAGCAGGAGATCAGTGGGATGCAGACCCCAAATTCTCATAAAAAGACCATACTTAATGGTCTGACTGCGACTAGAGGAATCCGGGCAGCAATGCTCCCCAGACCTTCTGTTGGCTCAGGACAGGAACCATCCCAGAAGACAACTCATCAGACATGAAAGGGACTGGTCAGCGGGGGGAAGAGAGATGCTGATGAAGAGTGAGCTAATTAAATCAGGTGGACACTTGAGAGTTTGTTGGCAACTCTTGACTGGAGGGGCAATGGGAAGATAGAGAGAGAGGGAAGCTGGCAAAATTGTCACGAAACGAGCTACAGAAAGGGCTGACTCAATAGGGGGAGAGCAAGTGAGAGAAGGGAGTAAGATGTATGTAAACTTACATGTGACAGACTGATTGGATTTGTAAATGTTCACTTGAAGCTTAATAAAATTTAATTAAAAAAAAAAAAGATAATACAGGCTATACCCCAGGGAAACTCCCTTTACATCAGACCAGGAATGTGATCTGAATAAGGATGTTGCATCCTACCCCAACCCTCTTTATCATAACCCAGTTAGGCCTTGTTAACCACCGGGAGGGATCAGGATTCACAACACATAGGATAGTCACATCAGATCACAAAATGGTGGACAACCACACAATACTGGAAAGTCGATACACATTTTTTGGGAAACAGTTCAATCCATGACATTCCACACTTTGGGTCCCAAAAATTCATACCCTTGACACATGTGAAACATATTCACCCCATCATATCACAGCAAAAGTCTTAAATCAAGCCCAAGTTCAAAATCTCATGGGGCACAATTCTTCATCTGTGAAGTCTAGAACACAAATTATCTGCTTCCAAATTACAATGGTGAAACATGCACAAGGTAGACATTTCCAATACAGGTGGAAAGAAATTGGAGAGAAAGAAGGCATAACAGGTACCAAGCAAGTCAGCAGAACACATTCCATTAGCTCTCAAGGCTTGAAAATAATCTTTTGTTCTCTGAGACCATTTAGGCAATGGCCCTGCTCCTCCTGATTCTAGGTGTTGTCTGCACTCTCCGGTTTCTGGGTGGAAGCCTTTCAACCTTGGGATTCAGCTCCACCTTCCAGGCCCACTGGAACAGAAATTCTGTTCCCTGGAATTTGGGCAACCCCATTGTCCTACTCCAACTGAGTGGCAACTCCCCCTGCCGAGCCCCACCAGGCCCCATTCTTCTGCCCCTTGGGCATGGCAGCCTACCTGCTCTGCTTTGGGCAGCAGACCTGGCTCCATCTCACTGTCACTCGTGAAAGACAGCTCCACACTCTGGAACCAAGTTTGTTGGTGAAGATAGGACTCTTTGAAACCTAGGAGGCTGTGACCCCACCCTTTGAAACCCCAAAGGCCTTGGCTCCACCCTTCAAGACCCCAGAGGTTGTGCCCATACCCTTTGAAACTGAGACAGTTCTGCTTTCTGTGTTCCTTGTCTCATCACCTTCTGCTTCCTACTTCCTTGGCCTCTCAGTCCCTTGGGACCTTTGGCTAGCTAGTGTCTGCCCTGCTCAGGCAAGTGTGCCAAAACTCTTTAGTTCTACCGACACCCCATTCTGCCAGTAAATCTCAGCTGGGAGGCACTAATCTCTCTTGCTCCATGGGCCCACAAGCCTAGCTCCACTGATAAATGTCCAGATGCACTCCTCTGTGCCAGGAAGCCTCCTGCGTGAAGGCACTCAACTCTCCAATTCCAAGGGTCAGCTCTTGTGCTGTCTTGTGCTGGTCTCCTGGTTCTGCTTCTGCTGTTTCTCTGCTGCTGCTCCTCACTGTCTGCACTGTCTCTGGTGGTATAACTATCCTCACTTCCTTCTGAGTCCTCATCAGAATCATCTTTGATGTCCATAATTCCACCAACAGTCTCTTCAAAGCAATCTAGGTTTTTACCAGTAGGCACTTTAAAACTCTTCCAGCATCTACCCATTGCAATTTCAAAACCACTTCCACATTTTAGGAATCTGTTAGAGCAGCACACCACTCTCCTGGTATAAAATTCTGCCTTACTTTTCTAGTGCTACTATAACAGAAGTACCGTAAGTGGGTGGCTTTAACAAACACAAATTTATTCTCTCACAATCTAAAATCTTGAAGTCTAAACTCAGTATGTCCGATCCAGGGAAAGGCTTTCTCTCCCCAGGGATTTGGTTCTGGTGGAAGGTCCCTGTCATCAGTCTTCCCCTGGGTTAGGTTCTTCTCAGTGGAGAGGCCCTGGGTCCAAAGGATGTGCTCCCCTCCTGGTTCTTCATTCTTTTTTTTTTTTTTTTTGGTTTATTGAAGTAGATGAAATTTCTTAAAACACACACACTTAAATACTGCGATTTAAGAGCATTAAATCTGTAAGTAGTTACAGAACAAATTGAGAATGTACTCACAAATGAAACTGATATGCAAATTATTTGGTTTGGAGTTATTTGGCAAGGTTTGTTTTTTTCCTCCAACTGAAAAAAATTAAGCCTCAGCAAATACACGCACAAGTCATTTGTTAATATAACTGTTAAGAAATAGAAATCAGTATCACTGGTCACCTGATTATTTTCTTGTATAAGAAATGATAAGAGTTGTCTATTTTTAATAACTTATTATCATTGCACATTTAAGTTATACACAATGATTAGCATTTAGCCTTCCAAATGAAATTTCACCGTAACTATAATAGCATATATATTCCTACAAGAAAACAGCATGATTTTTTTCTGAAATGTAACAATAATATGTGTCGAATTATTTTACATGTCCTGGGCTCTCTGGGATGCCTGTTTTACCTACGTATGCTTTTAAGGCATATCTGCAAATCTAGAAGAGCTGCTGTCTCCATGCTGAAATCGTTCAAATCCTTATGAAAGGTAATTCTTTCCTTAAAAAAAGGGGTACAGAAGAGATCCCCCAAGGCTGCTATTAAGTTAGAAATTAAGTTTTTGAATATTTTTGAGGTTGTCTATGTAAGAAACAAGTAGTCCAATCATTGAAGTTTATTTTTTGCTGTGACTCTGTCCTTTGGATAAGCTCATAACTGATATTCTTTTGAAATATATTGTTTTTAAGTATCAATGAGTCAATTTAGACTCATAGTGACCCTATATGACAGAGTAGAGCTGTCCCAGAGGGTTTCCTGGGCTGTAATCTTTATGGTAGTAGATTGCCAGGTCTTTCTCCCAAGGAGTGACTGAGTGAGTCTGAACTGCAAACTTTTTGGTTAGCAGCCAAGGGCTTAACCACTGTGCAGTGGGGCCCTCTATTCACATATACTCTTTCATTATCCGATCTGCCTACTCTTGAGTGAGTGGGATAATCTTGAAAATCCCAAGAAATACAGCATCCTCAATGTGTTTCTTAAATTTGACTTACATGTATTACAGGAGAATGTTCTACAATTGAGTTGAGAAAAAGAAATGTGTAAATAGCAGCTAATTTCTGAGAGTAAAACCTGAATATATATAAATTTTACTATAAAATATATGGTTCGGGTATAGTAGCCTTTTCTCTGAGAGTAAATTTATGGTGTGTTATTCAATGAATATGAATATTCTATTGGTTTAACAGAATTTCAGTTAAATTATTGTCAAACCATTTCCTCTGCAGGAAGCAGTTTCTTAATTCAGGGAATTATAACTTCCTTTTGTTCATCTAATGAGAAATTTAAGAAAGCATGAATGCCCCCTTAGTTTTCTCTCTCTCTTTTTTTTAATCGTACTTTAGATGAAGGTTTACAGAACAAACTAGTTTCTCATTAAACAGTTAGTGAACATATGGTTTTATGACATTGGTTAACAATCCCAAGACATGTCAACACTCTCCCTTCTCAATCTTGGGTTCCCTACTACCAGCTCTCCTGTCTCCTGCCTTCTAGTCTTCACCCTTGGGCTGTTGTGCCCCTTTAATTTCATTTTGCTTTATGGGCCTGTCTAGTCTTTGGCTGAAGGGTGAACCTCAGGAGTGACCTTATTACTTAGCTAAAACTCTGTCTGGGGGCTATAATCTCAGGGCTTCTCCAGTCTGTCAGGCCAGTAAGTCTGGTCATTTTTATGAGTCAGAATTTTGTTTTACGTTTCTCTCCATCTCTGTCCGGGACCCTCTATTGTGATTCCTGTCAGAGCAGTCAGTGGTGGTAGCCAGGCACCATCTAGCTGTACTAGACTCAGTCTGGTGGAAACCATGGTGGATGTGGCACATTAGTCCTTTGGACTAATCTTCCATTTGTATCTTTAATTTCCTTCATTCTTCCTTGCTCTTGAAAGGGTGAGACAAGTGGAGTATCTTAGATGGCCACTCACAGGCTTTTAAGACCCCAGGCACTACTCGCCAAAGCAGTATGTAGAACATTTTCTTTATAAACCATTTTATGCCAATCGAGCTAGATGTTCCACGAGACCATGGTCCCCACAGCCCTCAGCCCAGCAATTCCGTTCCTCAGGGAGTTTGGAAGCTATGGAGCTTCCATGACCTTGCCTTGTACAAGTTGTGTTGGCTTCTCCAGTACTTACCTTCACCAAAGTTACCACTTACCTATTGTCTATTTAGTGTTTTTCCATTCCCACCCCTCCCCTCCCTCATAACCATCAAAATTGGTTTCTTTTTGTGTATAAACCTTTTCATGAATTTTTTTAGTCTTGATCTCATGCAATATTTGTCCTTTTGTGATTGACTTACTGCACTCAGCATAATGCCCTCCAGATTCTTCCATCTTATGAGATGCTTCACAGATTCATCATTGTTCTTTATCATTGTGTGATACTCCATCCCGTGTATGTAGCATAGTTTGTTTTTCCTTTCATCTGTTGATGGGCATCTAGGTTGTTTCCATCTTTTTGCTTTGGTGAACAATGTTGCAACGAACATGTGTACACATATGTCTGTTCATGTGACAGCTTTTATTTCTCTAGGATATGTTCCTAGAAGTGGGATTGCTGGATCGTGTGGTATTTCTATTCCTAGCTTTCTAAGGAAGCGCCATATCGTTTTCCAAAACGGTTGTATCATTTTCCATTCCCACCAGCAGTGCGTAAGAGTTCAGATCTCCCCACAGCCTCTCCAACATTTGTTATTTCCTGTTTTTTTGATTTGTGCCAGTAATGCCAGGGTGAGACGGTATCTTATTGTAGTTTTGATTTGCCTTCCTCTAATGGCTAGTGATCATAAGCATTTCCTTATGTGTCTGTTGGCCACTTGAATGTCTTCTTTGGTGAGGTATCTGTTCATTACCTTTGCCCATTTTTTAATTGGATTTTTTTGTCTTTTTATTGTATAGGTGTTGGCTTTGTTGTCTGATTTGTAATAGCCAATTTTTTTTTTCTCCCAGTCTGCAGGTTCTCTTTTTACTTTTTTGGTGAAGTCGTTTGATGAGTATAAATGTTTAATTTTTAGAAGGTCCCGGTTATCTAGCTTATCTTCTGGCGTTTGTGTGTTTTTGGTTATGGTTTGTACACTGTTATTGCCATGCATTAGGGCCTCTAGCATTGACCCTATTTTTCACTTCTATGAGCTTTATAGCTCTTGGCTTTATATTTAGGTCTTTGACCCATTTGGAATTAGTTTTTGTGTATGGTGTGAAGTATGTGTCCTGTCTCATTTTTTTGGGGGGATGACAATCCAGTTTTCCTAGTGTCATTTGTAAAAAAGGCTGTCTTTTCCCCATTTGATGGACTCTGAGCCCTTGTCAAAGATCAGGTGACCAGAGGTGGATGGATTTACATCTCGGTTTTCAATTCTGTTCCATTTATCAATGTTTCTGTCTTTGTACCAGTACCAGGCTGTTTTGACTAACATAGCTATACAGTAGGTTCTGAGGTCAGATAGTGTGAGTCCTCCTACTGTATTTTTTGTCATCAATAGTGCTTTACTTATCTAGGGCTTCTTCCTATTCCATCTAGAGTTGATGATTAGTTTTTCCATGTCTTTAAAGAATGTCGTGGGTATTTGGGCTGGGATTGCATTGTGTTTGTAAATCGCTTTAGGTAGAATTGCCATTTTTGCAAGTTAAGTCTGCCTATTCATGAGCATGGTATATTCTTCTGTTTCTGCAGAACTCTTGGTTTCTTACACTAGTTTTTTGTAGTTTTCTTTGTATAGGTCTTTTACATCCCTGGTTAGATTTCTTCCTAAATATTTCATTTATTTATCTTTTTTTTAAAATTAAATTTATTAAGCTTCAAGTGAACATTCACCATTCCAATCAGTCTGTCACATGTAGGTTTACATACATATTACTCCCTTTTCCCACTTGCTCTCCCCCTATTGAGTCAGCCCTTTCAGTCTCTTGTTTCCTGCCAATTTTGCCATCTTCCCTCTCTCTCTATCTTCCCATCCCCCCTCCAGTCAAGAGTTGCCAACACACTCTCCAGTGTCCACCCGATTTAATTAGCTCACTCTTCATCAGCATCTCTCTCCCCCCCACTGACCAGTCCTTTTCATGCCTGATGATTTGTCTTCGAGGATGGTTCCTGTCCTGTGCCATCAGCAGTTCTGGGGAGCATTGTCTCTGGGGTTCCTCTAGTCGCAGTCATATCATTAGGTATGGTCTTTTTATGAGAATTTGGGGTCTGTATCCCATTGGTCTCCTGCTCCCTCAGGAGTTGTCTGTTGTGCTCCCTAACAGGGCAGACATCGATTGTGGCCGGGCACCAACTAGTTCTTCTGGTCTCAGGATGATGTAGGTCTCTGGTTCATGTGGCCCTTTCTGTCTCTTGGGTTCTTAGTTGTCGTGTGACCTTGGTGTTCTTCCTTTGCCTTTGCTCCAGGTGGGTTGAGACCAATTGATGTATCTTAGATGGCCGCTTGTTGGCATTTAGGACCCCAGGCGCCACAATTCAAAGTGGGATGCAGAATGTTTTCATAATACAATTATTTTGCCAATTGACTTAGAAGCCCCCTCAAACCATGTTCCCCAGACCCCAGCCCCTGCTCCGCTGAACTTTGAAGCTTTCATTTTATCCCGGAAACCTCTTTGCTTTTAGTCCAGTCCAGTTAGGCTGACCTTCCTTGTATTGAGTGTTGTCCTTCCTTTCACCCAAAGCAGTTCTTATCTACTGATTGATCAATAAAAAGACCTCTCCCTCCCTCCCTCCCTCCCCGCTTTGTAACCACAAAAGTATGTGTTCTTCTCCGTTTTTTCTATTTCTCAAGATCTTATAATAGTGGTCTTATACAATATTTGTCCTTTTGCCTCTGACTCATTTCGCTCAGCATAATGCCTTCCAGATTCCTCCATGTTATGAAATGTTTCAGAGATTCCTCACTGTTCTTTATCGATGCGTAGTATTCCATTGTGTGGATATACCACAATTTATTTACCCATTCATCCGTTGACGGACATCTTGGTTGCTTCCAGCTTTTTGCTATTGTAAACAGAGCTGCAATAAACATGGGTGTGCATATCTCTGTTTGTGTGAAGGCTGTTGTATCTCTAGGGTATATTCCGAGGAGTGGGATTTCTGGGTTGTATGGTAGTTCTATTTCTAACTGTTTAAGATAACGCCAGATGGATTTCCAAAGTGGTTGTACCATTTTACAATCCCACCAGCAGTGTATGAGAGTTCCAATCTCTCCGCAGCCCCTCCAACATTTATTATTTTGTGTTTTTTGGATTAATGCCAGTCTAGTTGGTGTGAGATGGAATCTCATCGTAGTTTTAATTTGCATTTCTCTAATGGCTAATGATCAGGAGCATTTTCTCATGTATCTGTTGGCTGCCTGAATATCTTCTTTAGTGAAATGTGTGTTCATATCCTTTGCCCACTTCTTGATTGGGTTGTTTATCTTTTTGTGGTTGAGTTTTGACAGAATCATGTAGATTTTAGAGATCAGGCGCTGGTCTGAGATGTCATAGCTGAAAATTCTTTCCCAGTCTGTAAGGGGTCTTTTTACTCTTTTGGTGAAGTCTTTAGATGAGCATAGGTGTTTGATTTTTTGGAGCTCCCAGTTATCAGGTTTCTCTTCATCATTTTTGATAATGTTTTGTATTCTGTTTATGCCCTGTATTAGGGCTCCTAGGGTTGTCCCTATTTTTTCTTCCATGACCTTTATCGTTTTAGTCTTTATGTTTAGGTCTTTGATCCACTTGGAGTTAGTTTTTGTGCATGGTGTGAGGTATGGGTCCTGTTTCATTTTTTTGCAAATGGATATCCAGTTATGCCAGCACCATTTGTTAAAAAGACTATCATTTCCCCAATTGACTGACACTGGTCCTTTGTCAAATATCAGCTGCTCATATATGGATGGATTTATGTCTGGGTTCTCAATTCTGTTCCATTGGTCTATGTGCCTGTTGTTGTACCAGTACCAGGCTGTTTTGACTACTGTAGCTGTATAATAGGTTCCTAAATCAGGTAGAGTGCAGCCTCTCACTTTCTTCTTCTTTTTCAGTAATGCTTTGCTTATCCGGGGCTTCTTTCCCTTCCATATGAAATTAGTGATTTGTTTCTCTATCCCCTTAAAATATGACATTGGTATTTGGATTGGAAGTGCGTTATATGTATAGAGGGCTTTTAGTAGAATAGACATTTTTACTGTGTTAAGTCTTCCTATCCATGAGCAGGGTATGTTTTTCCACTTAAGTATGTCCTTTTGAAGTTCTTGTAGCAGCGTTTTATAGTTTTCTTTGTATAGGTCTTTTACATCCTTGGTAAGATTTATTCCTATGTATTTTATCTTCTTGGGGGCTACTGTGAATGGTATTGATTTGGTTATTTCCTCTTCGGTGTTCTTTTTGTTGATGTAGAGGAATCCAAGTGATTTTTGTATGTTTATTTTATAACCTGAGACTTTTCCAAACTCTTCTATTAGTTTCAGTAGTTTTCTGGAGGATTCCTTAGGGTTTTCCATGTATATGATCATGTCATCTGTAAATAGTGATAACTTTACTTCCTCTTTGCCAATCTGGATACCTTTATTTCTTTGTCTAGCCTAATTGCCCTGGCTAGGACTTCAAGCACGATGTTGAATAATAGCGGTGATAAAGGGCATCCTTGTCTGGTTCCCATTCTCAAGGGAAATGCTTTCAGGTTCTCTCCATTTAGAGTGATATTGGCTGTTGGCTTTGCATAGATGCCCTTTATTATGTTGAGGAATTTTCCTTCAGTTCCTATTTTGGTAAGAGTTTTTATCATAAATGGGTGTTGAACTTTGTCAAATGCCTTTTCTGCATCTATTGATAAGATCATGTGGTTTTTATCTTTTGTTTTATTTATGTAATGGATTACATTAACGGTTTTTCTGATGTTGAACCAGCCTTGCATACCTGGTATAAATCCCACTTGATCAGGGTGAATTATTTTTTTGATGTGTTGTTGGATTCTATTGGCTAGAATTTTGTTGAGGATTTTTGCATCTATGTTCATGAGGGATATAGGTCTAAAATTTTCTTTTTTTGTAATGTCTTTACCTGGTTTTGGTATCAGGGAGATGGTAGCTTCATAGAATGAGTTGGGTAGTATTCCGTCTTTTTCTATGCTTTGAAATACCTTCAGTAGTAGTGGTGTTAAGTCTTCTCTGAAGGTTTGGTAGAACTCTGCAGTGAAGCCGTCTGGGCCAGGACTTTTTTTTGTTGGAAGTTTTTTGATTACCGTTTCAATCTCTTTTTTTGTTATGGGTCTATTTAGTTGTTCTACTTCTGAATGTGTTAGTTTAGGTAGGTAGTATTTTTCTAAGAATTTATCCATTTCTTCTAGGTTTTCAAATTTGTTAGAGTACAATTTTACGTAGTAATCTGAAATGATTCTTTTAATTTCATTTGGCTCTGTTGTGATGTGGTCCTTCTTGTTTCTTATTCGGGTTATTTGTTTCCTTTCCTGTTTTTCTTTAGTCAGTCTAGCCAATGGTTTATCAATTTTGTTAATTTTTTCAAAGAACCAGCTTTTGGCTTTGTTAATTCTTTCAATTGTTTTTCTGTTCTCTAATTCATTTAGTTCAGCTCTAATTTTTATTATTTGTTTTCTTCTGGCGCCTGATGGGTTCTTTTGTTGCTCACTTTCTATTTGTTCAAGTTGTCGGGACAGTTGTCTGATATTGGCTCTTTCTTCTTTTTGTATGTGGGCATTTACTGATATACGTTGACCTCTGAGTGCTGCTTTTGCTGTGTCCCAGAGGTTTTCATAGGAAGTATTTTCATTCTATTTGCTTTTTAAGAATTTCCTTATTCCCTCCTTGATGTCTTCTATAACCCAGTCTTTTTTCAGGAGGGTATTGTTCATTTGCCAAGTATTTGATTTCTTTTCCCTAGTGTTTCTGTTATTGATTTCTAGTTTCATTGCCTTGTGGTCTGAGAAGATGCTTTGTAATATTTCGATGTTTTGGATTCTGCAAAGATTTGTTTTGTGACCTATTATGTGGTCTATTCTAGAGAATGTTCCATGTGCACTAGAAAAAAAAGTATATTTTGCAGCAGTTGGGTGGAGAGTTCTGTATAAGTCTATGAGGTCAAGTTGGTTGATTGTTGTAAGTAGGTCTTCCGTGACTCTGTTGAGCTTCTTACTGGATGTCCTGTCCTTCTCCGAAAGTGGTGTGTTGAAGTCTCCTGCTATAAATGTGGAGGTGTCTATCTCACTTTTCTATTCTGTTAAAATTTGATTTATGTATCTTGCAGCCCTGTCATTGGGTGCGTAAATATTTAATACGGTTATGTCTTCCTGATCAATTGTCCCTTTTATCATTATATAGTGTCCTTCTTTATCCTTTGTGGCGGATTTAAGTCTAAAGTCTATTTTGTCAGAAATTAATATTGCTACTCCTCTTCTTTTTTGCTTATTATTTGCTTGATATATTTTTTCCATCCTTTCAGTTTTAGTTTGTTTGTGTCTCTAAGTCTAACGTGTGTCTCTTGTAGGCAGCATATAGATGGATCGTGTTTCTTTATCCAGTCCATGACTCTCTGTCTCTTTATTGGTGCATTTAGTCCATTTACATTCAGCGTAATTATAGATAAATAAGTTTTTAGTGATGTCATTTTGATGCCTTTTCATGTGTGTTGTTGGCCGTTTCATTTTTCCACATACTTTTTTGTGCTGAGACTTTTTCTTAGTAGATTGTGAGATCCTGATTTTCATAACGTTTAACTTTATGTTTGTTGAGTCGTTACGTTTTTCTTGGCTTTTTTCTTGAGTTATGGAATTGATATTCCTTTTTGTGGTTACCTTATTATTTACCCCTATTTTTCTAAGTAAAAACCTAACTTGTATCCTTCTATATCGCCTTGTATCACTCTCCATCTGGCAGTTCAATGCCTCCTATATTTAGTCCCTCTTTTTGATTATTGTGATCGTTTATCTCTTGATTTCCATGATTTCCTGTTATGTGTATTATTTTGTTTATTCATTTATTTTTTTAAATTAGTCTTAATTTGTTTCTTTTTGTGCTTTCCCTATTTGAGTTGCGTTGATATCAGGACGTTCTGTTTTGTGACCTTGTATTGTGCTGGTACCTGAAATTATTGGTCATCAGGCCAAACAATCTCCTTTAGCATTTCTTGCAGTCCTTGTTTAGTTTTTGCAAATTCTCTAAACTTGTGTTTATCTGTAAATATCTTAATTTCTCCTTCATATTTCAGAGAGAGTTTTGCTGGATATATGATCCTTGGTTGGCAATTTTTCTCCTTCAGTGTTCTGTATATGTCGTCCCATTCCCTTCTTGCCTGCATGGTTTCTGCTGAGTAGTCTGAACTTATTCTTATTGATTCTCCCTTGAAGGAAACCTTTCTTTTCTCCCTGGCTGCTTTTAAAATTTTCTGTTTGTCTTTGGTTTTGGCAAATTGATGATAATATGTCTTGGTGTTTTTCTTTTTGGATCAATCTTAAATGGGGTTCGATGAGCATCTTGGATAGATATCCTTTCGTCTTTCATGATGTCAGGGAAGTTTTGTGTCAGGAGTTCTTCAACTATTTTCTCTGTGTTTTCTGTCCCCCCTCCCTGTTCTGGGACTCCAATCACTCGCAAGTTATCCTTCTTGATAGAGTCCCACATGATTCTTAGGGTTTCTTCATTTTTTTTAATTCTTTTATCTGATTTTTTTCAGCTATGTTGGTGTTGTTTCCCTGGTCTTCCAGAAGTCCCAGTCTACATTCTAATTGCTCGAGTCTGTTCCTCTGACTTTCTATTGCGTTGTCAAATTCTGTAATTTTATTGTTAATCTTTTGGATTTCTACATGCTGTCTCTCTATGGATTCTTGCAACTTATTAATTTTTCCACTATGTTCTTGAATAATCTTTTTGAGTTCTTCAACAGTTTTATCAGTGTGTTCCTTGGCTTTTTCTGCATTTATCCTAATTTCATTTGTGATATCTTGAAGCATTCTGTAAATTAGTTTTTTATATTCTGTATCTGATAATTCCAGGATTGTGTCTTCATTTTGGGAAAGATTTTGATTCTTTTGTTTGGGGGGTTGGAGAAGCTGTCATGGTCTGTTTCTTTATGTGGTTTGATATGGACTGCTGTCTCCGAGTCATCACTGGGAAACTCATGTTTCCAGGTAATCAGCTAAAAAAAAAATGCACTCAGATCCCTATCTGAATTGTCCCTCTGGCTCCGGGTATTCGGATGTTAATGGAGTCGCCTGGGGAGGGTGGGGGAGGGATCAGAGAGCTAGGAGTGTAGCACCACAGAATATAGAGCTGATCCCCGCGTTCACGCTCTGCCCCCGTCCGCCAAAATTCTGGCGGTACGGCTCCCCAGCTGGGGCGGTACTCTCCCCACTCTGAGACCAGTCACTTCCTCCTGGGGACTTCTCCCTCCGGTGCCCCGCACCTCTTGAGCGAACTGGGTGGGCGTCGCCCTCACGACCAGGTGGGCCCGCCCCCTGGGTCAATTCAGGGGAATATAACTGATCCCCGCACTCACACTCTGCCCAGTCTCGCCATTATCCCAGCGGGACGGCTCCCCGGCTGGGATGCTGCTCTCTCTGCTCCAAGACCCGTCACTTCCTCCTGGGGATTTCTCCCTCCGGTGCATCGTGCCGCACTCTCTAATTGGGTGGGCGTCCCCCGCAAGAATGTCTGGGCCCCCCTCGGGGTCGCTTTAGGGAAATATAGCTGATCCCCACGCTCGCGCCACGCCTGCTTCCCCCCAAACTCCCGGCGGGACGGCTCCCCGGCTGGGACGCTGCTCTTCCCGCTCCAAGATCTGTCACTGCCTCCCGGGTGCTTCTCCCACCGGCTACGCCGCTATGCCGCCTGCGCCAACCAGCTAGACTCCCTCCCCAGATGGGTTCGGGGGGGTAGGGCTGGGCCCCTTGTCTGTGCCGTCTGCCCCCCTGGGCTCTGCCCCAGATCGGGCTCCAAAGGTCACCTGCCTGGTACGCTGGCTCCTAGTTCTGAAAACGATCGCTGTGTGCCCGTATTTGTTTGTTCTCCGTCTCTAAGTCTGTGTTTGTTGTTCAGAGTTTGTTGATTGTTATGTATGTGATCGATTCACTTGTTTTTCCGAGTCTTTGTTGCAAGAGGGATCCGCGGTAGCGTCCACCTAGTCCGCCATCTTGGCCCCGCCCCTAAATATTTTATTTTTGCAGAGCTATTATTGTTTTCCTGATTTCCTTTTCATTGTTCTCTTTCTTGGTGTATAGGAATCCAACTGATTTTTTTTTATGTTCATCTTGTATTCTGCTATTCTGCTGAATCCTTCTTTAGTTCCAATAGTTTTCTCGTGGAGTCTTCTGGGTTTTTTATGTATAGTATCATATCATTCACAAATAGGGACAGTTTTACTTCTTTATTTCCAATTTGGATACCCTTTGTTTCTTTCTCTTGCCTTACTGCTCTAGCTAGAACTTTCAGCACAGTGTTAAACAGGAGTGGTGATAAAGGGCATCCATGTCTTGTTCTTTTTCTCAAGTGCAATGTTTTCAGCCTCTCTCCATTAAGAGTGATATTGGCTGTTGGTTTTATACAGATGCCTTTTATTATGTTGAGAGATTTCCCTTCTATACTTATTTTATTGAGAATTTTTATCAGGACTGGGTGTTGGGCTTTGTCGAATGTGTTTTCTGCATCGATTGAGATGATCATGTGATTTTTCTTTCCTTTTATTTATGTGGTAGGTTATGTTGATTGATTTTCTGGTGTTGAACCAATTTTGCCTACCTGGTATGAATCCTACTCAGTTGTGGTATATTATATTTTGATATGAAGCTGAATTCTATTGGCTAGAATTTTGGTGAGAATTTTTGCATCTACATTCATGAGAGCTATGGGTCTATAATTTTATTTTCTTGTGGTGTCTTTTCTTGGTTTTGCTATCAAAGTTATGCTGGCATCATAGAATGAATTCAGAAGTATCACTTCCTTTTCTATGTTCTGAAATTATTTGAGTAGTACTGGTGTAAGTTCTTCTCTGAATGTTTGGTAGAATTCTCCAGCGAAGCCATCTCAGCCAGGGATTTTTTTTGTTAGAAGTTTTTTGTTTTTGTTTTTACATTTTCAATTGCTTCTCTTGTTATGGGTCTTTTCAGATTTTCAACATCATATTGCATTAGTTTGGGTAGGTAGTGTGTTTATAGAAATTTATCCATTTCCTCTAGGTTTTCAAATTTGTTGGAGTATAGTTTTTCATAATACTTTGTTATGATCCTTTTTATAACTGTTGGGTCTGTTGTAATGGCCACCGTTTCATTTCTTATTTGGGTTATTTGCATCCTCTCCTGTTTTTCTTTTGTGAATTTGGCCAACGCTTTGTTGATTTTGTTGATCTTTTCAAAGAACCAACTTTTGACTTTGTTGATTCTTTCTATTGTTTTTCTAGTCTCTATTTCATTTATTTCTGCTCAGATCTTTATCATTTCCTTTCTTCTGGTGGCTCTGGACTTTTTTTTTTCTGATCTCTTTCTATTTGTTTGAGTTGTGTAGCTAATGCTTTGAATTTGTCCCTTTCTTCTTCTTCTTTTTTTTTTTGATGTGTGCATCTGTTGCTATAAATTGACCTCTGATAACTGCTTTTGCTGTGTCCAAGACCTTTTAGTATGATGTGTTGTTATTCTCATTTGATTCTAGGGATTTTTTTATTCCACCTCTGATTTCTTTTATTACCCAGTGCTTTTTAAGCAGGATGTTATTCAGTTTCCACATTTTTTTTTTCTTGCCCTTCATGTTATTAATTTCACCTTAATTACACTGTGGTCAAAGATACTCTGTATCACCTTAATGTTTTGGGTTTTGTCAAGCATTGCTCTGTGGCCTAAGATGTGGTCTATTCTGGAGAATGTTCCATGTGCATTGGAAAAGAATGTATAATTTGCAGCCATTGGGTGGAATGATCTATATCTATCTATGAGATCAAAGTTGGCTGATTTTGCCCTTTAGCTCTTCTGTATCTTTGTTGAGCTTCTGTCTAGATGTTCTGTCCTTTACTGAGAGTGGTGAGTTGAAGTCTCCTACTAAAAAAAATTTTTTTTTTTTTACTATTATTGTGGAACCATCAATTTCTCTTTTCAATGCTGTTAGAGTTTGTTTTATGTATTTTGGAGCCCTGTTATTGGGTGCATAAGTGTTTATTATGGTTATATACTCATCTTCTTTGTCTTTTACGGTGGATTTTGTTTTAAAGTCTATTTTATCTGAGATTAGTATTGTCACTTCTCTTTTTTGGTAGATATTTGCTTGATATATTTTTTTTCTGTTCTTTGATTTTTAATAAATTCATGTCTTTGTTTCTAAGGTGTGTCTCTTGTAGATAGTATATTGATTGATACTGTTTTTTTATCCATTCTGTCACTCTGTGTGTCTTTATGGGTGAATTTAGGCTGTTTATATTCAGTATAATTATTGATAGGTGTGATTTTATTGCTGACATTTTGTAGTGGTGCTGATGTTTTCTTTGTTCCTCTTACTCTTCTGTGCTGAATTCCTTTAGTTTTGTGGATTTTTTGTTCATCTCTTTTGGTTTTGTAAATTTTGTTTTTACTGAGACTTTATGTTTTTTTCTGTATTTGATGAGTAGGTTTGCTAATTTTCTTTGTGGTTACCTTGAAATTTACCCTTGTCTTCTTAGGTTTGAACCAGTCTATTATTACTTGACATCACCTTGCCTTTCTCTCCATTAGAAAGTTTTATACCTGCACCATTTATTCTCTCTTTTATTGTTCTGACATTGTTGTCATTTACAGATTAACATCTCTGATTCCCTGTTTTAATTCTTTTGGTTTTGGATAGTCTTTGAGAGGTCAACTCCTAGGTTCATATTTGGCTGGTATGATCTTGCATCCTAGATGCAAGCTGTCGTCTAATGTTGTTTGTTCTCAAACTGAAGGACTCCCTTTAATAATTCTTGTATATTTGCTTTGGTTTTTACAAATTCCCTTAATTTCTGTTTATCTGGCAGTGTTCGAATTTCACCACCTTGTTTGAATGAGAGTTTTGTGGATATATTATTCTTGGTTGGCAATTTTTTCCTTCAAAGTATATATGTCATCTCATTGCCTTCTTGCCTGCATCGTTTCTGCTGAATAATCAGAGCTTAGTCTTATTGTTTTCCCTCTGTATGTGACTTTTTGTTTTTCTCGAGCTGCTCTCAGGATTCTTTCTCTGTCTTTGGTTTTAGCAAGTGTGATTATGGTATGCCTTGGTGATTTTCTTTTGGGGTCTGTCCTACATGAGGTTCATTGAAATTCTTGTATGGTCAGCTTTTCATCTTTCATGACATTTGGGAAAGTCTGAAGTCCATGAGAATTTGAAATTCTGTTCTGTATTTCCCCTTTTATCAGAATTCTTCTGTAGAATCTTTGATTATAATGTTCAGTAATGGTAGCTGGGCACCATCTGGTTCTTCTAGTTTCATGGCAAAGGAGGCAGTTGTTCATGGAGGCAATTACCCACACATTCCATATCCTCTTCCTATTCCTGACTCTCCTTCTTCCTATGTTGCTGCAGTTGAATGGAGAACAATTGTTGTGGCTCGAATGGCTGTTTGCAAGCTTTTAAGACCATAGGCACTACACAAAGAGCTAGAAGATAGTACAGAAGCATTAAATACATTATTAGGCCAATTAACTGGGTCGTCCCATGAAAATATGACCCTAAGCCTCCAAACCAAAGAACCAAATTCTATGAGGCATTTAGTTGTACGTAAGCAGCCACAGCAGCTCTTTTTTTCTTGTCATTTTTGTAAATATATCTATCACACTACTTCTACCAATTTAACTTTCTACAGGTGTACAATTTATTGACAGCAATTACAGTAATCAGCTGTGCAAACTTACCCTTAATCAATGTAATTTTTCCATCACCTTTCCCCCTTCCTCCCACCACTGGTAACCATTATTAAGTGCTGTTCTCTGTATATTTGCCTCTTCTTGTCTTTTTATGTAAGTAAGGTCATGCAATATTTGCTCTTTTGTTATTGACTTATGTCACTTGGCATACTGTCTTCAAGCTCCATCCATACTGTTACACTTATTAAGACTTTATTTCTTCTAACTTCTGAATAGTATTCTGTTGTATGTATGTACCACATTTTGTTTACCCATCCATCTGTTGATGAGCATTTAGGTTGTTTCCACATTTTGGCTATTGCGATTAGTGCTGCAATGAAAATTTATGTCTTAATATTAATGCACCTTGGCTGAGAAAACAGCCTTTTATTTTAACGTAACCCAGTGTGGTAGCCGTGGAAGTATTCTACCCAGGTCTTTGTCTTTACTGAAACCAGAGAAGTTGAAGCTAGGGAAGTTCTCTTACCTAAGACAGTAAAGCATGCAATAGGGACATATGGCTTGGGGATCCTGAGCGTTGTGTCTCCTTAGACTTCTTTGAACTCTCTGAGCCTGCAGCGGTGGCCCATCTATAATGAGCTAGTACTTTTCTTCTGTGGATGAATGCTATAGAAACATTTCTACCAGAAGGTAATAGATGCACCCCTCAGGAGCTGTCTCAGACTGATAACTATAGCAAAAGTCTAGCATAACCAGGTTAGTGAAATGTTAAGCCTTATAAAGGAAAAAGATTACAAACCAAAGGAGCTGCAAGACTTAGCTAGCATGTACTGACAGGATCCAAGGGAGTATCCCATTATATTGGCTTTTGTCTCTAAAATGTCATGTTCTTAAAATTAACTCATCAACTCCCTATCGGTGAAGACCCCATTGCTGCCCCACTAGCCTTATTAACTTTTTACAGTAATCGTGACCCTCTGGCTTCAGGAGGTTAAGCAACACCACCTGGACTCTACTGCTCTATTAAAGGGGCTTAGAACACAAACTAAACAAGCGAGAATTCATTGACTTGGAGATGCTGTTTTAGAACACAATATTTATCCACTTGGCAAGAACCCCAAATTGACTGAACAAACTAGCTGCCAGAGTGGCTCTTTAAAATCCTAGAAAAAGTGATGGCTCATACTAACTGAAGTCAAAGTACCTGAATTACCATGGCAGATGGTACAGAAAGGAATACAAAGGCTCAGGGATATGTGTAAGATAAAATAGTTACATTATGTGAGGCCAGAGGATGCACAAGAGCATTCAAACATTCCATGTAGAAAAGAATAGGATTTGTCCTATTTAGCCAAAGACTTGGTGACTACATTAGTGAGAGGCACACCAACATCAGCAAAATGAGGCTGTCCTCTGCAGGCCAGAGTTGATGGCAGAAGAAATAGTCACAAACTGTTTTTGTTAAAACAGGAAGAATGATGGGGCTCCAGTGCAAAAAGAGGTCAGGTTGTTTTGCTTAACCACCCAAAGCAAAGAGAGCAAAGAGGTTACAATTATTGTTAAGATCATCAGATCAGAGGGGTATTAAAGAAGGTTTTACTGACAGGAATTGATGAGTTAATTAACAAAACATGGTGTTGCTAGGGGCAAAATAGTCAAAGAAAGTGCTGTCTATTATGAGTCTTAGGTGATTTCCCCAATAAAAACTCATGATCACTTGCTCACTTCTCACACATGAGCCAATTTTCAAACCTAAAAGCCATTGATGAAATGAGCAAGTATACACTGCAATGATTTTCCCAGTCCTTCCCCCAAAAAGCCTATGGACATTTACTCAGATGACTGTGTACATGGGAATAGTTACACCCAGACATTTGAGGCCTATTGGATATAGGGTCTTAAATGATGCTGGTACACAGAGCCTGAAGTGCTATAAAATTAGATATCTAATTAGATATTAGAGTTGAGATATGTAGGGGCCAGGACTTAAATAAACTCCTAGTTAAACTTCAATGGGCATTTATAATAAATGTATAACTGGAACCAATATCCTTGGCATTTGAAGTAACCCATACGGTGGGTCCATGCCCAGGGGAGAACTATCGGAGAAGGAAAGACCAAATGAAAGCCTTTGAAATTGCCTCTTACTGTTAAAGAAAGAAAATCAAAAGCAACAATGCATTTGATAAAGGAAGGAGTGGGAGTAGCATAATGGAAAAATTAGTCCAATCCTTGAAGATAAAAAGATGCAGATATAGTCCCTGAAGCATGCCCTCTGCAGAAATCAGATAGATCATGGAGGCTACTGTAACTCAAAAAAATAGTAGCCCCAGTCACAGGTGCCAGGTGGGCAATAGTTTTGTTGCTGGAGATTAGTATGTTACGCATGTTATACAGCCACTAATTTGTCAAAATATATGCATTTTTATCCCAATCAAGGAAGAGGATCTGAATCATTTCACATCCAACTAGATTGTACAACAATACTCGTTAGAGTTTTGCTCTAACTAAAGTGTTAATTCTTTTGCTCACCATCATAATAAAATTCAAAGTACTTTGGACTGTCTGGTCATCCCTTGGAATTCCACATTAATCCATTACATCAGTGATGTCATACTGATTGCACAAGATAAACACAAGGTGGCTAGCATACTGGAGGCTTTGGTAAACTCATACATTCCAGAGGGTGGCAGATAAGCTTTTTGAAGATTGAAGGATCTGCAACTTGTATAAAGTATTTAGGGATCCAGTAGACAGAATATGGAATGACATCCTTTCTAAAGTAAAAGTTACATTGCTACATCTTTTATAACCTACTGAAAAGAAGAATCCACAAAATCTGGGAAGTGTCTTAGGATTTCGGAGACAACACATTTCACAAATAAGAATACTGCTACTGCACGTCTTCTGGGTGACATGGAAGTCTGCCAGATTTGAATGGATCTGAGGTCAGGAAAGGGCTCTGCTTTAAATCCAAGATGTGATAAAAATAGCCCTACCCCTTTGGTAGACTATGACCTTATACACATCAATGGTAGAAAAAGACATAGTATGGTATTTGTAGAAAGTGCCCCTGGGAGAATCACAATGTAGGCCACTGGAGCTCTGGAACAAGGCCATGTCATCTGTAGTGGAGAATTATACATTTTTCAATAAATAGTTCCTAGTATGTTACTTGTCTTTTGTATAGACAAACACTTGACTTTGGGTTACTAAATACCCATGCATTTGGAACTGCTCATTGTGAGATAGGTTCTGTTGGACCTACTGAGTCATAAAGATGTATCAGTTCATCACAAGTCTATCATAAGATGGAAATGATACATACAATATCAAACCCAAGATGACATAAGTAAGCTGTATCAACAAGTAGCCCAGACTACCGTGAAACCTGCCACTTTTAATTCATGCCTATGGCTACTAAGAAGGAGAATAGTTTTCATTTAATTAGCTGAATAAAGAAGAAATACAAGTGCTAGGTTTGATGGATGGTTTGGCCCAGTGGTTGCATGTAAGCTGAAATAGGTATGGCAGCTACATTATAGTCCCATTCAGGGGTTACCTTGAAAGATAGTGTTGAGATAAAATCTTCTAATGAACAGAAATGCAAGCAGTGAGGTTGTCATCCACTTTGTATGGTCTAAGGTGAGAATATATACAAAATTCTGGGAAGTGGCTGATGTCCTGGACTGTTGGTCGAGTCCTGGAATGAGGACTGTAAGATCAGAGACAAAGTGGTTTGGGGTAGCATGTAAATAGTCATATGGATTGAACATGAAATGTGGACATTTTTATATCACATACTAATGTCCACCAGAAAGCATCCACCATGGAAGATACACCAAAAAACCATGTAAACAAAATAATTTGTCCAATTAATGTTAGCCAGCCTTTGTCATTGGCCACTTTAGAACAACAAACAAATGGACTGAGTGCAGTGAAAAAGGCTACATTTGGGCCAAAAACCACAGATTCCCCCTTATCAAGGCCAATTTAGCTATTCCCTCCTATTAATGTGCCTTGCGTTAGTTTCAGAGACTAACACTGATCCCCTAATGTAGCACAATTCCTTGAGACGACTAACCAGCCACTTGGTTTCATGTTGTTATTTTGGGGCCCCTACAGAAAAAAAAAAAAAAAAAAAAATTTTTTTCTGTGCTAGAAAGGCCACAGGTTTATTTTTACAAGGATAAATATCTTTTCCCATGAAATAAAGTACACAGTTCATACCAAAAGAGTTACAGAGTGGTCCAATGACTGTATCACTTGATACACTATCCAGAAATGTCTGGCTTGATAAATCACTGGAATGTCTTATTGGAGATGTAGCTGAAGTGCCATATCAAAGGAAACACTGTGCAAGGCGAGGTAGTGATTAAGAGCTTGCCTGCTAACCAAAAGTTTGACAGTTCGAATCTACCAGCAACTCTTTGGAAGCCCTATGGGGCAGTTCTACTCTGTCCCTAGAGGCTTTCTGTGAATCAGAATTGACTCAATGGCAATGGGTTTGGTATTTTTGGAGGATACAGGATTTCATTTTACTTGGGTCCACAATCAAGACCCATGGAAGAAGCAATCAACAAATCAAATAGTGGATTTCATCTGGCAAATATGCTGCAAAAGACCTCTTTCAAGTGTTGAAAAGATATCACCTTGAGGACTAAGATGTGCCTGACCCAAGCCATAGTGTTTTCAATTGCCTCATATGCATATGAAAGCTGGATGATGAATAAGGAAGACCAAAGAACTGATGACTTTGAGTTACGGTGTTGGTGAAGAATATCGACTATACCATGGACTGCCAGAAGAAAGAAAAATATGTCTTGGAGGAAGTACAGCCAGAATGCTCCTTAGAAGTGAGAATAGTGAGACTTTGTCTCATGTACATTGGATATGTTATTAGGAGGGGCCAGTTCCTGGAGAAAGACGTTATGCTTGGTAAGGTAGAGGGTCTGCAAAAAGAGGAAGACCCTGAAAGAAATGGATTGACACAGTGGCTGCAACAATGGGCTCAAACATAACAGTTACGAGGATGGTACAGAACCACACAGTGTTCCTTGGTGACTATGTGGTCTGTATCTTCCCCTCTGTACTTGCTTGTTTAATGTGCTCTTTTATATCTTTTTTTTTTTTAAGAATTGTTATTGTGCTTTAAGTGAAAGTTTACAAATCAAGTCAGTCTGTCACATATAAGCTTATATACACCTTACTCCATACTCCCGTTTACTCTCCCCCTAATGAGTCAGCCCGCTCCCTCCTTCCAGTCTCTCCTTTCGTGACCACTTAGCCAGTTTCTAACCCTCTCTACCCTCCTATCTCCCCTCCAGACAGGCGATGTCAACACAGTCTCAAGTGTCCACCTGATACAAGTAGCTCACTCTTCATCAGCATCTCTCTCCAACCCATTGTCCAGTCCCTTCCATGTCCAATGAGTAGTCTTTGGGAATGGTTCCTGTCCTGGGCCAACAGAAGGTTTGGGGACCATGACTGCAGGGATTCTTCTAGTCTCAGTCAGACTATTAAGTCTGGTCTTTTTATGAGAATTTGGGCTCTGCATCCCACTGATCTCCTGCTCCCTCAGGAGTTCTCTGTTGTGCTCCCTGACAGGGCAGACATCGATTGTGGCCAGGCACCAACTAGTTCTTCTGGTCTCAGGATGATGTAAGTCTCTAGTTCGTGTGGCCCTTTCTGTCTCTTGGGCTCATAGTGATTGTGTGACCTTGGTGTTCTTCATTCTCCTTTGGTCCAAGTGGGTTGAGACCACTTGATGCATCTTAGATGGCTGCTTGTTAGCATTTAAGACCCCAGATGCCACACTTTAAAGTGGGATGCAGAATGTTTTCATAAAAGAATTTATTTTGCCAATTGACTTAGAAGTGCCCTTAAACCATAGTCCCCAAACCCCCGCCCTTGCTCCGCTGACCTTCGAAGTATTTAGTTTATCCCGGAAACTTCTTGCTTTTTGGTCCAGTCCAGTTGAGCTGACATTCCCTGTATTGAGTATTGTCCTTCCCTTCACCTAAAGTAGTCTTTATCTACTAACTAATCATTAAATAACCCTCTCCCTCCCTCCCTCCCTTCCTCCCTCCCTCCCCGCCTCGTAACCACAAAAGAATGTGTTCTTCTCAGTTTATACTATTTCTCAAGATCTTATAATAGTGGTCTTATAGAGTATTTGTCCTTTTGCATCTGACTAATTTCACTGAGCATATTGCCTTCCAGGTTCCTCACTGTTCTTTATCCATGCGTAGTATTCAATTGTGTGAATATACCATAATTTATTTAACCATTCATCCGCTGATGGACACCTTGGTTGCTTCCAGCTTTTTGCTATTTTAAACAGAGCTGCAATAAACATGGGTGTGCATATATCTGTTCATGTAAAGGCTCTTATTTCTCTAGGCTATATTCCGAGGAGTGGGATTTCTGGTTGTACGGTAGTTCTATTTCTAACTTTTTAAGAAAACGCCAGATAGATTTCCAAAGTGGTTGTACCATTTTACATTCCCACCAGCAGTGTGTAAGAGTTCCAATCTCTCCGCAGCCTCTCCAACGTTTATTATTTTGTGTTTTTTGGATTAATGCCAGCCTTGTTGGAGTGAGATGGAATCTCATCGTAGTTTTAATTTGCATTTCTCTAATGGCTAATTTTTTTTTTTTTTTTATAAATGGCACATTTTCTCATGTATCTGTTAGCTGCCTGAATATCTTCTTTAGTGAAGTGCATCTTCATATCCTTTGCCCCGCTTTTTGATTGGGTTGTTCGTCTTTTTGTGGTTGAGCTTTGGCAGAATCATATAGATTTTAGAGATCAGGTGCTGGTCGGATATGTCATAACTGAAAATTTTTTCCCAATCTGTAGGTGATCTTTTTGCTCTTTTGGTGAAGTCTTCAGATGAGTATAGGTGTTTGATTTTTAGGAGCTCCCAGTTATCTGGTTTCTCTTTGTCATTTTTAGTAACGTTTTGTTTTTCTGTTTATGCCTTGTATTAAGGCTCCTAATGTTGTCCCTATTTTTTCTTCCATGATCTTTGTCGTTTTAGTCTTTATCTTTAGGTAAAAACCCTCTTGGAGTAAGTTTTTGTGCATGGTGTGAGGTATGGGTCCTGTTTCATTTTTTTGCAAATAGATATCCAGTTATGCCAGCACCATTTGTTAAAAAGACTATCTTTTCCCCAATTAACTGACCCTGGGCCTTTGTCAAATATCAGCTGCTCATATGTGGATGGATTTTTATCTGGGTTCTCAATTCTGTTCCAGTGGTCTATGAGCATGTTGTTGTACCAGTACCAGGCTGTTTTGACTACTGCGGCAGTATATTGTGTTCTAAAATCGGGTAGAGTGAGGCCTCCCACTTTCTTCTTCTTTTTCTGTAATGCTTTACTTATCTGGGGCTTCTTTCCCTTCCATATGAAGTTGGTGATTTGTTTCTCCATCACGTTAAAAAATGTCATTGGAATTTGGATCGGAAGTGCATTGTATGTATAGATGACTTTTGGTAGAATAGACATTTTTACTATGTTAAGTCTTCTATCCATGAGCTAGGTACGTTTTTCCACTTATGTAGGTCTCTTTTAGTTTCTTGAACTAGTACTTTGTAGTTTTCTTTGTATAAGTCTTTTACATCTTTGGTAAGATTTATTCCTAAGTATTTTATCTTCTTGAGGGCTACTGTGAATGGTATTGATTTGGTGATTTCCTCTTCGATGTCCTTTTTGTTGATGTAGAGAAATCCAAGTCATTTTTTATGTTCATCGTATAACCTGAGACTCTGCCGAACTCTTCTATTAGTTTCAGTAGTTTTCTCGAGGATTCCTTAGAGTTTTCTGTGTATAAGATCATGTCACCTGCAAATAGATATAATTTTACTTCTTTTTTGACAGTCCACATGCCCTTTATTTCTTTGTCTAGCCTAATTGCTCTGGCTGGGACCTCTAGCACAATGTTGAATAAGAGCAGTGATAAAGGACATCCTTGTCTGGTTCCCATTCTCAAGGGAAATGCTTTTAGGCTCTCTCCGTTTAGAATGATATTGACTATTGGCTTTGTATAAAAAAAAGATGCCCTTTATTATGTTGAGGAATTTTCCTTCAATTCCTATTTTGCTGAGTTTTTATCATGAATGGGTGTTGGACTTTGTCAAATGCCTTTTCTGCATCAATTCATAAGATCATGTGGTTTTTGTCTTTTGTTTATTTGTATGGTGGATTACATTAATGGTTTTTCTAATATTAAACCAACCTTGCATACCTGGTATAAATCCCAGTTGGTTGTGGTGGATTATTTTTTTGATATGTTGTTGAATTCTATTGACTAGAATTTTGTTGAGGATTTTTGCATCTACGTTCATGAGGGATATAGGTGTGTAATTTTCTTTTTTTGTGGTGTCTTTACCTGGTGTTGGTATCAGGGATATGGTGGCTTCATAGAATGAGTTAGGTAGTATTCCATCATTTTCTATGCTTTAAAATACCTTTAGTAGTAGTGGTGTTATCTCTTCTCTGAAAGCTTGGTAGAACTCTTCAGTGAAGCTGTCCGGGCCAGGGCTTTTTTTTGTTGTTGGGAGTTTTTTGGTTACATTTTCAATATCTTTTTTTGTTATGGGTCTATTTAGTTGTTCTACTTCTGATTGTGTTAGTTTAGGTAGGTAGTGTTTTTCTAGGTATTCATCCATTTCTTCTAGGTTTTCAAATTTGTTAGAGTACAATTTTTCGTAATAATCTGATAACATTCTTTTAATTTCAGTTCGGTCTGTTGTGATATGGCCCAACTCGTTTCTCATTCACGTTATTTGTTTCCTTTCCTGTATTTCTTTAGTCAGTCTGGCCAATGGTTTATCAATTTTGTTAATTTTTTCAAAGAACAAGCTTTTGGCTTTGTTAATTCTTTCAATTGTTTTTCTGTTCTCTATTTCATTTAGTTCAGCTCTAATTTGTATTATTTCTTTTCTTCTGGTGCCTGATGGATTCTTTTGTTGCTCGCTTTCTATTTGTTCAAGTTGTAGGGACAGTTCTCTGATTTTGGCTCTTTCTTCGTTATGTATGTGTACATTTATCGATATAAATTGACCTCTGAGCACTGCTTTTGCTGTGTCCCAGAGGTTTTGATAGGAAGTGTTTTCATTCTCATTGCATTCTATGAATTTCTTTATTCCCTCCTTACTGTCTTCTATAACCCAGTCTTTTTTCAGGAGGGTACTGTTCAGTTTCCAAGTATTTGATTTCTTTTCCCTGATTTTTCTGTTATTGATATCCACTTTTATGCCCTTGTGGTCTGAGAAGATGCTTTGTAATATTTCGATATTTTGGATTCTGCAAATGTTTGTTTTATGACCTAATATGTGATCTATTCTAGAGAATGTTCCATGTGCACTAGAAAAAGAAGTATACTTTGCAGCTGTTGGGTGGAGTGTTCTATATAAGTCTATGAGGTCAAGTTGGTTGATTGTAGCAATTAAGTCTTCCCTGTTTCTATTGAGTTTCTTACTGGAAGTCCTATCCTTCTCTGAAAGTGGTGTGTTTAATTTTCCTACTATAATTGCGAAGGTGTCTATCTCACTTTTCAATTCTGTTAAAGTTTGTTTTATGTATCTTGCAGCCCTGTCATTGGGTGCATAAATATTTAATATGGTTATATCTTCCTGGTCAATTGCCCCTTTATTCATTATGTAGGGTCCTTCTTTATCCTTTGTGGTGGACTTAAATTTAAAGTCTATTTTGTCAGAAATAAATATTGCTACTCCTACTCTTTTTTGCTTATTGTTTGCTTGATATATATTTTTTCCATCCTTTGAGTTTTAGTTTGTTTGTGTCTCTAAGTCTAAGGTGTGTCTCTTGTAGGCAGCATATAGACGGATTGTGTTTCTTTATCCAGCCTGAGACTCTCTGTCTCTTTATTGGTGCATTTAGTCCCTTTACATTCAGAGTAATTATAGATAAGTATGTGTTTAGTGCTGTCATTTTGATGCCTTTTTGTGTGTGTTGTTGACAATTTCATTTTTCCACTTACTTTTTGTGCTGAGACATTTTTCTTTGTAAATTGTCTGTTCCTCATATTCATAGTAGTTGAATTTATGTTTGCTGAGTTGTTACATTTTTCTTGGTTTTTATTTTGAGGTACGGATTTGTTATACCTCTTTGTGGTTACCTTAATATTTACCCCTATTTTTCTAAGTAAAAACCTATCTCATATCATCCTATATTGCCTTGTTTTCCTCTCCATATGGCAGTTCTATGCCTCCTGTATTTAGTCCCTCTTTTTGATTATTGGGATCTTTTACATAATGACTTTAATGATTCCCTGTTTTGAGCATTTTTTTCTTTTTAAAATTAGTCTTAATTTGTTTTTGTGATTTCTCTATTTGAGCTGATATCAGAAAGTTCTGTTCTGTGACCTTGTGTTGTATTGTTATCTGAAGTTATTGGTTTTCTAACCATTTTCCTTTAGTATGTCTTGCAGCTTTGGTTTGGTTTTTGCAAATTCTCTAAACTTGTGTTTATCTGTAAGTGTTTTAATTTCACCTTCATATTTGAGAGAGAGTTTTGCTGCATAAATGATCTTTGACTGGCAGTTTTTCTCCTTCAGTGCTCTATATATGTCATCCCATTGCCTTCTTGACTGCATGGTTTCTGCTGAGTATTCTGAACTTATTCTTAATGATTCTCCTTTGTAGGAGACCTTTCTTTTATCCCTGGCTGCTTTTAAAATTTTCTCTTTACCTTTGGTTTTGGCAAGTTTGATGATAATATGTCTTGGTGATTTTCTTTTTGGATCAATCTTATACGGGGTTCAATGAGCATCTTGAATAGATATCCTTTCATTTTTCATGATGTCAGGGAAGTTTTCTGGCAACAGATCTTCAACTATTCTCTCTGTATTTTCTGTTATCCCTCCCTGTTCTGAAACTCCAATCACACACAAGTTATTCTTTTTGATAGAGTCCCACATGATTCTTAGGGTTTCTTCATTTTTTAAAATTCTTTTATCTGATTTTTCTTCAACTGTATTGGTGACAATTGCCTTATCCTCCACCTCCCCCACTCTGCATTCCAATTGCTCGATTCTGCTCCTCTGACTTCCTATGGAGTTGTCTAATTCTGTAATTTTACTGTTAATCTTTTGGATTTCTGAATGCTGTCTCTCTATGGATTCTTGCAGCTTATTAATTTTTCCACTATGTTTTTGAATAATCTTTTTGAGTTCTTCAACTGCTTTATCAGTGTGTTTCTTGTTTTTTTCTGTAGATTGCCTTATTTCATTTCTGAGGTCATTCCTGATGTCTTGAAGCATTCTGTAAATTAGTTTTTTATATTCTGCATCTGGCAATTCCAGGATTGTATCTTCATTGGGGAAAGATTTTGATTCTTTAATTTGGGGAGTTGTAGAAGCATTCATGGTCTGCTTCTTTATGCAGTTTGATATTGACTGCTGTCTCCGAGTCATCTATAAGATATTGTAATGATTTATTTTGTATTTGCTCACTGAGTCTTAGCTTGTTTTGTTTTCTTTCAATATACATAGATGGGCTACTAGATTGCACTGTCTTGATTGTTGTAGCCTTTGAATCACTTATGTCCTCTTACCAGCTGGTTTGGGCTGTTACCAGATATATAAGCCTAAGAGTCCATTCACTATTCTTGAGTAGAATCTGATTTTGGGTCACCAAGTGTGTGGGGTAGACTGTCTCCTACTCACCTAGAGGAGTAGTGGTGATAGTTGTGTGCACCAGATTCTAGTAGCAGCAGAGGGTCACACTCCAGGGGAGGCAGGATGCTGACAAGATTCCCCCAAGTGCCAGTGAGGTAGGTGTGTCTCTATTCCTAAAGCACTTTGGTGGGTGGGCTCTGCAGCTGTACCTTAGGCACCCAATTTATGTACCTCTACAGATTGGTAGGTGTCTCTATTTTTAGACAGGAGGCTAGGTGGTTTGGGTGAAACTTCAGCCCTCAGTTCCCCATTGTGGGTCTGTGAGGGCTCTGTTTAATAGGTAGAGATATCAGTGCTGGGAAACTTGTCTTGCCAGTAAAACAATTACAGTCAGATCCCTATCAGAATTGCCTTTGCATTATAATAGCCACCTCGTTCCCTGTAGGGATGAAAGCCCAAGACTGTGGATCACAAATGCCTGGCTGGAGCTGGTTCTGTATTTTTAGTCCAATTTCGGGAAGTCAGGGAAGGTTTCTTGGTCCCTGGGTTTTTTGTAGGTGCTTCTCTCAGGCCAGGAGATTGGGTTAGGGAAAGACAAAACAAACAAACAAAGAAAAAAAAACTGCCAAGCGCTTCATTCTCTGGCCCAGGAAATTCCAATGTTAATGAAGCCACCTGGGAAGGGGAGGGGAGGGATCAGATAGATAGGAGAGAGTACACCCAGGAATATAGACAAATTTACTTATCTTGCTTGGGATGACTGTTTTATCTGAGATTCCCGAGGGGCGTGTCAACTGTGTGCTCTGGCTAGGTAGAGATTGCCCCCAAGGGTCAGGCCCACATCCTGTGCTTGTGCTGTCTTGGAAGCTGTGGTCAGTTCCTCCGCTCCCAGTCCAATGCCCAGTGCCAAGGTTCCCCGGCTGGGACACCACACTCTCGCCTCCAAAACTAGTTGCTGCCTCCCAGGGACTTCTCCTCCTGTCAGCCACATCACTGCGCTGCCTGAGTGCACTGGCTGTTCTTCCCTTGAGGTCACTTCTGGGGGCTAGGGCTGCATCCTGTGTTTGCACCATCTCAGGATGCCGTGCTCAGCTTCCCTGTGCCCAGTCCAAACCCTGTGCCAAGGTTTTCTGACTGAGATGCTGGCTCCAGGCTCTGAAAACAGTCGCTGCTTCCCTGTGGTTGCTTCTTCTCTCATTAGCCATGTCAGTGTGCAGCCTGCTTGCTCTGGCTGAGTCTCTGTCACTCAGGTCAACTTTTAGATCTGTGTTTTATGGTCAGAGTTCATAGATTGTCCTGTATGTGATTGATTCACTTGTTTTTCCGAGTCTTTTTTGCAAGAGGGATCTGAGGTAGCTTCTACTTAGCCTTCTTGGCCACGCCTCCTGTTTTATGTCTTAAAAGAGATTGATTTAGTGTGCATCCTGCAATAAAACTGCCCTTATTAACTTAATGAAGAAAACTCATCCCAAAATGGGATTATAACCACAGGTACACCGAAAACCCGACCCAGTGTCGTCAATTCGATTCTTTCTCATAGTAACCCTATAGGACAGAGTAGAACTGCCTTGTAGGGTTTACAAGGAGCAGCTGGTGGATTTGATCTGGCAACCTTTTCATTAGCAGCCATAGTACGCTGTAGCTCTTAACCACTGTGCCATCAGGTCTCCAAGGGGTTAGGATTTAAAACACATATTTTGATGGGGAGGGAGTTAAATCCAAAAAATTTTTCCTACACATAACTCACTGTAGAGCTTTGTGGTTTCATTCCTGCAAATGTGGTTCACATAAAGGCCACACTCTTGTCAGGTGATGGGAACAGTCCTATTAAACTAAAAATTATGGCTGCTATCTGGGCCCTTTGAACTCTGAATTCAGGGGCCAGTAAGTGAGAAGAGGAGTCACTATCTTTTCAGGAATACTTGACCCTGACCCTGATCGGCACAAAGAGCCTGCTGTTTTTACACAATGGGAGCAGGAAAGAATACATATAGGACCCCAGTGATCAACATATGTTCCACTTAATTCTAATTGTAGCAGTATATAGACAAATGCAGCAACCTTGGCCTTGGGAATGATATGATTACTTAATAAACAGACCCTTCAGGAATGAAGGTTTCGGTCACATACCAGGAAATTAATAAAGGCCTGCAGAGGTGATTGTTCTGAGATTAAGGGAAATTTAGAATGAATAGTGGAGAAAGGATAGGATGTGTGCCGGCTGAAGCCCTGAGTCCAACACTAGCAACAGTCACTATGATTTCTTCAACTAACCTCTCTCTTATAGTCTTCTCCTCAGGAAGAGAGGCTTATAGAAAACCTGATGGAGCTGCTCCCCAGAAATGTATGAAGAAGTGGATTAGGTGCAGCACAAGGGGTATACCAATGCAGCCATTGAAGTGTGCCACTCAGACCTTCCTTCAAGTGAGAACATGGTGTGAGAAGTATACTTAAATGGCAGCCTCCAATGTCTATGCTTTCAGAATCCATTGCGGCACCAAGGCCGTGTTCTCTCTGGGCTGCTTCCAGTCAACGACTAAGCATGGCAGAGGTACATGAGGTACTAAAGCTACAGTCTACAATGCTTTCTATTACTCTCTATCCCTTACTTCATCGTCTCCTTTCACAGTTGTCATACCTGCATTGAAGTGAAATCTTTCCCTTCCTACTCCTGCTTCTTTACCACTTTAACTTTCATGTGAATTATCCTCAATAAACCCTTCCATGTTCAGTTCTGTCTATGCTTCTGCTTCCCGGAGGCCTCAAAATGGTATACTGAATCTACCAATCTACTAACCGTTGCACCATACACCCATATTAGACAAAATAAGACAAACAGTACTGGTAGTACCATAGTTCAATTATTGTCAATTCATTTCATGTACATTTACAGAGCTCCTCCTAATGTAGGTGATAGATACAGATACAAACATAGATATGTCCAAATGTTGTCATGTTTTTGCACACACAGATGGATGAGGTATGGTCTATACCTTTAAGAACAACTATAATCCCATTCATTCAGTGATAAGACTGTATTCTAATAGAAATTAATTGAAGTCCTTTGGGAGAAGAGAAGCTTGAAACACTTAATACGACTGGAATAAAATATGGCTCCTGCCATTAGGGAATTCACAATTTTAAATTGTATTAATAGAAGTTAAAATAAATGTAAAACAATATGATGTCACTTGTTTTTAAGAGGAAAACATTCAAAACAATCCCTTGCTTTTAAAACCACTTAATCTCAATGTCTTTCTAAATCAAATAAACACATGTGAATTTTTTTCCCACCCCTTAATCAATTCAACAGCATTGAAAGCCATTTGTCTCCATTCAGTAGAAACTTCATGTCACTGAGCTGGAATTCTATGTCCCACATTAGCTCCTCAACTCTTTGTTTTTCTTTTGCAGAGAGTGGTCATCAACATTGTCTCTGTATATATCTGTTGTTTCTAATAATGTATATATAAATATTTATAATCTACTTGCCATCACTTTTTAACATGTGGACTTGGTAATAACTTTGCTAACAGTTATTTCTTTATTTCTATTATATTTGACTAATTATGTTATCCTTTATTTTACCACTTTTAGAATAAACAGGTATACTTATGGTGGCTTTTTTTTTTTTAAATCATGGTTAAAGGCATCTTACAGATTTAGCTCTCAGATCATTTGCAGATTATCATAATTGAACTTAATCAAAATCACTGATTGAAACTATAGCAAAGCAGAGATTTTCATCATGTACTCCTTGAAATCAAAAGTAGGGTTAAATTACAAATGGATTTTAATAACTTTTCAATTGAATCATAATAATTGTGTGTATGTATATGTATTATTAGTTCATCATTTATATACTCATTAAGGGGAATTTCACTCATCAATTTGTATAAGGTCTTCATTTTAAAATATAATATTAACATTAACCAGGACTTTCATTTTAAAATGACAAAAACTTCCTCAAACTGAAGCTGAAATAGGATTCACCAGTGCATAGAACAGGAAGGACCTGTCATTTAAAGGCTCAAGATATATTCAGATTCAGATGTTCAAACAATATTTTAAGAATACATTTCCCATTCCATGTTTCAACTATAGTTTTCTTTTTATTTCCTCCATTATCAAGCAGATTCTTTATATTTGGTAGTAAAGATGGCTCTTATGAGCTCTGGATTCCATGGTCCATATAGTCAGTTATACCAGCAAACTTTAATGATTATTTCAACACTCTTCCTGACAACAATTATTGGCCTGCTGGGGAAATACAGCCATCTGTGAATCCATACATAGAGATGGTATCTCTATTTTTATGCTTCCTACAGATTATGTAATTGTTTCACAGATTTTTACCATCTCACATACAATAATTCTTTTTACTCATCTAGGCCAATCATAGTGACTCTGTTTATCAAAGTAGAAGCTGGTATTTTCAGCAGTGATTGATTATTTAAAGTCTGTTCATCTGGACCACCCAAGAATCTTAATGCATAAATGCCCAACAGTTCTGATCAACATGACACAAGATCATAGTGACAGAATATATTCAATTGTCCCTCCCATGTAGTCGCATGTTCTTCTGGACTGAAATTTGAAATCTATAACACATGGAAAGCCATAAACAATTTTATTCTGTGGTCTTCCAATTCTACCGTTTTCCTACCCCCACCCATGATTCACCTTGTCTTCATAGTCTTGTTTATGCACTAATGTATGCTATCACCTCCAGTTCTCCACAAGGTACAATGAATTTTATTAACTAGGAGAATTCCTCAAATTTTCTATTATTTTTAAAACAGCTCAATTCTATTAAAGGCCCAAGGAAAAACAAAACCGGCTTGAATGTTCAATGTTTATCATGACTATCTAGCATCCTGATACTACAGTATTTATTTGTATGTTGTATATTAAGAGACTAATCCAGAAAAACATATTAAGATATGTGTTTTTCAGATTAGTTCTTTTAGGAATCTTATAGATGGGAAAGTCTTAAAAATAAGTCCACTTTGGTATTGTATTTGATAAATTACTTTAGGTGAATTTCAGTTTCCCTCTAAGATGAACATTACACAATAAAATGTTAGAATACTAAGGTAAGAGAATTTAGCAATAGGCTTCATGACCAAAGTTGATAGATGGGAAAATTACAAAGCAAATGTTTTACTTCAGCCAGACAACAACAAATCACTTTTCTAATTATACATTATATTAAAGCATACTCTGTCCCTTCTATCTTTCCCCCAAGTAGACATTTCTTAGTGTTTAATTACACAGCAAAATAGGCCAAAATATTAAGTATAACACTAGAATAAATTATACGCTTTATTTCTCAACTACCAAGAGAACAGCACTTTTTCCTAGTCCTGCATGAGCTTCTCGCGGAGGTCTCAGAAATGCTCTCAGAGGATGCTTCCTCTCTCCCTAGTGATGCCGTGTATAGATTTAGGATAATAAAACTTTGAAACGTTGTTACTTTCACTGGGTTTTAGATTACTAGATTTAACTGATGAAATAAATTTTTTAAAAAATATACAAAAGAGGTGGGGCCAAGATGACAAAATAGACAGATGCTTCCGGTGAGCCCTCTTAAAACAAAGATCTGAAAAAAACAAGTGAAACGAGTATATTTATGACAAGCTACTAGCCCTGAACAAGGGGCTACTGATTGGTTTAAAGTCAGGAAAGGTGTGCGTCAGGCTTGTATTCTTCCACCATAACTATTTAATCCATATGCTGAGCAAATAATCCAAGAAGCTGGACTATATGAAGAAGAATGGGGCATCAGGATTGGAGGAAGACTCATTAACAACCTGCATTATGCAGATAACACAACCTTGCTTGCTGAAAGTGAAGAGGACTTGAAGCACTTACTGATGAAGATCAAAGACCACAGCCTTCAGTATGGATTACACCTCAACATAAAGAAAACAAAAATCCTCACAACTGGACTAATGAGCAACATCATGATAAAGGGAGAAAAGATTGAAGTTGTCAAGGATTTCATTTTACTTGGATCCACAGTCAATAGCCATGGAAGCAGCAGTCAAGAAATCAAAAAAAACATTGCATTGGGTAAATCTGCTGCAAATGACCTCTTCAAAGTGTTGAAGAGCAAAGATGTCACCCAGACTACGGTGCGTCTGACACAAGCCATGGTATTTTCATTTGCATCATATGCATGTGAAAGCTGAACAATGAATAAGGAAGACCGAAGAAGATTTGATGTCTTTGAACTGTGGTGTTGGCAAAGAATATTGAATATACCATGGACTGCCAAAAGGATGAACAAATCTGTCCTGGACGAAGTGCGGTCAGAATGCTTCTTAGAGGCAAGGATGGTGAGGCTGCATCTTACATACTTCGGACATGTTGTCAGGAGGGATCAGTCCCTGAAGAAGGACATCATGCTTGGCAGACTACACGATCAGTGGAAAAGAGGAAGAGGTGGATTGACACAGTGGCTGCAACAATGAGCTCAAGTATAACAACAATTCTTTTTTTATTAAATTTTTCTTTATTAACTTTTATTGAGCTTCAAGTGAACGTTTACAATTCAAGTCAGTCTGTCACATATAAGTTTACATACATCTTACTCCGTACTCCCACTTGCTCTCCCCCTAATGAGTCAGCCCTTCCAGTCTCTCCTTTTGTGACAATTTTGCCAGCTTCCCACTCTCTCTATCCTCCCATCCCCCCTCCAGACAGGAGATGCCAACACAGTCTCAAGTGTCCACCTGATACTATTAGCTCACTCTTCTTCAGCATCTCTTTCCCACCCACTGTCCAGTCCCTTTCATGTCTGATGAATTGTCTTCGGGGATGGTTCCCGTCCTGTGCCAAGAGAAGGTTTGGGGACCATGACCGCTGGGATTCCTCTATTCTCAGTCAGACCATTAAGTATGGTCTTTTTATGAGAATTTGGGGTCTGCATCCCACTGATCTCCTGCTCCCTCAGGGGTTCTCTCTTGTGCTCCCTGTCAGGGCAGTCATCGATTGTGGCCAGGCACCAACTAGTTCTTCTGGTCTCAGGATGATGTAGGTCTCTGGTTCATGTGGCCCTTTCTGTCTCTTGGGCTCATAGTTGTCGTGTGACCTTGGTGTTCTTCATTTTCCTTTGCTCCAGGTGGGTTGAGACCAATTGATGCATCTTAGATGGCCGCTTGTTAGCATTTAAGACCCCAGCCGCCACATTTCAAAGTGGGATGCAGAATGATTTCATAATAGAATTATTTCGCCACTTGACTTAGAAGTCCCCTTAAACCATGGTCCCCAAACCCCCGCCCTTGCTCCGCTGACCTTTGAAGCATTCATTTTATCCCGGAAACTTCTTTGCTTTTGGTCCAGTCCAATTGAGCTGACCTTGCATGTATTGAGTGTTGTCCTTCCCTTCACCTAAAGCAGTTCTTATCTACTAATTAATCAATAAAAAACCCTCTCCCTCCCTCCCCCCCTTGTAACCACAAAAGTATGTGTTCTTGTCAGTTTTTACTATTTCTCAATATCTTATAATAGTGGTCTTATACAATATTTGTCCTTTTGCCTCTGACTGATTTCGCCCAGCATAATGCCTTCCAGGTTCCTCCATGTTGTGAAATGTTTCAGAGATTCGTCACTGTTCTTTATCGATGCATAGTATTCCATTGTGTGAATATACCACAATTTATTTACCCATTCATCCGTTGGTGGACACCTTGGTTGCTTCCAGCTTTTTGCTATTGTAAACAGAGCTGCAATAAACATGGGTGTGCATATATCTGTTTATGTGAAGGCTCTTATTTCTCTAGGGTATATTCCGAGGAGTGGGATTTCTGGGTTGTATGGTAGTTCTATTTCTAACTGTTTAAGATAACGCCAGATAGATTTCCAAAATGGTTGTACCATTTTACATTCCCACCAGCAGTGTATAAGAGTTCCAACCTCTCTGCAGCCTCTCCAACATCTTTAATTTTGTGTTTTTTGGATTAACGCCAGCCTTGTTGGAGTGAGATGGAATCTCATCGTAGTTTAATTTGCATTTCTCTAATGGCTAATGATCGGGAGCATTTTCTCATGTATCTGTTAGCTGCCTGAATATCTTCTTTAGTGAAGTGTGTGTTCATATCCTTTGCCCACTTCTTGATTGGGTTGTTTGTCTTTTTGTGGTTGACTCTTGACAGAATCATGTAGATTTTAGAGATCAGGAGCTGGTCTGAGATGTCATAGCTGAAAATTCTTTCCCAGCCTGTAGGTGGTCTTTTTACTCTTTTGGTGAAGTCTTTAGATGAGCATAGGTGTTTGATTTTTAGGAGCTCCCAGTTATCTGGTTTCTCTTCGTCATTTTTGGTAATGTTTTGTATTCTGTTTATGCCTTGCATTAGGGCTCCTAAGGTTGTCCCTATTTTTTCTTCCATGATCTTTATCATTTTAGTCTTTATGTTTAGGTCTTTGATCCACTTGGAGTTAGTTTTTGTGCATGGTGTGAGGTATGGGTCCTGTTTCATTTTTTTGCAAATGGATATCCAGTTATGCCAGCACCATTTCTTAGAAAGACTATCTTTTCCCCAATTAACTTACACTGGTCCTTTGTCAAATATCAGCTGCTCGTACATGGATGGATTTATATCTGGGTTCTCAATTCTGTTCCATTGGTCTATGTGCCTGTTGTTGTACCAGTACCAGGCTGTTTTGACTACTGTGGCTGTATAATAGGTTCTGAAGTCAGGTAAAGTGAGGCCTCCCACTTTCTTCTTCTTTTTCAGTAATGCTTTGCTTATCCGAAGCTTCTTTCCCTTCCATATGAAATTGGTGATTTGTTTCTCTATCACCTTAAAAAATGACATTGGAATTTGGATTGGAAGTGCGTTATATGTATAAGTGGCTTTTGGTAGAACAGACATTTTTACTATGTTAAGTCTTCCTCTCCATGAGCAAGGTATGTTTTTCCACTTAAGTATGTCCTTTTGAATTTCTTGTAGTAGAGCTTTGTAGTTTTCTTTGTATAGGTCTTTTACATCCTTGGTAAGATTTATTCCTAAGTATTTTATCTTCTTGGGGGCTACTGTGAATGGTATTGATTTGGTTATTTCCTCTTCGGTGTTCTTTTTGTTGATGTAGAGGAATCCAAGTGATTTTTGTATGTTTATTTTATAACCTGAGACTCTGACAAAGTCTTCTATTAGTTTCAGTATTTTCTGGAGGATTCCTTAGGGTTTTCTGTGTATAAGATCTTGTCATCTGCAAATAGAGATAATTTTACTTCCTCCTTGCCAATCCGGATGCCTTTTATTTCTTTGTCTAGCCTAATTGCCCTGGCTAGGACTTGTAGCACGATGTTGAATAATAGCGGTGATAAAGGGCATCCTTGTCTGGTTCCCATTCTCAAGGGAAATGCTTTCAGTTTCTCTCCATTTAGAGTGATATTGGCTGTTGGCTTTGCATAGATGCCCTTTATTATGTTGAGGAATTTTCCTTCATTTCCTATTTTGGTGAGAGTTTTTGTCATAAATGGGTGTTGGACTTTGTCAAATGCCTTTTCTGCATCAATTGATAAGATCATGTGGTTTTTGTCTTTTGTTTTATTTATATGGTGGATTACATTAATGGTTTTTCTGATATTAAACCAGCCTTGCATACCTGGTATAAATCCCACTTGATGGTGGTGAATTATTTTTTTGATATATTGTTGAATTCTATTGGCTGGAATTTTGTTGAGGATTTTTGCATCTATGTTCATGAGGGATATATGTCTGTAATTTTCTTTTCTTGTAATGTCTTTACCTGGTTTTGGTATCAGGGAGATGGTGGCTTCATAGAATGAGTTGGGTAGTATTCCGTCATTTTCTATGCTTTGGAATACCTTCAGTAGTAGTGGTGTTATCTCTTCTCTGAAAGTTTGGTAGAACTCTGCAGTGAAGCCGTCCGGGCCAGGGCTTTTTTTTTGCTGGGATTTTTTTGATTACCGTTTCAATCTCTTTTTTTGTTATGGGTCTATTTAGTTGTTCTACTTCTGAATGTGTTAGTTTAGGTAGGTAGTGTTTTTCCAGGAATTCATCCATTTCTTCTAGGTTTTCAAATTTGTTAGAGTACAATTTTTTGTAATAATCTGATATCATTCTTTTAATTTCAGTTCGGGCTGTTGTGATATGGCCCATCTCGTTTCTCATTCACGTTATTTGTTTCCTTTCCTGTATTTCTTTGGTCAGTCTGGCCAATGGTTTATCAATTTTGTTAATTTTTTCAAAGAACAAGCTTTTGGCTTTGTTAATTCTTTCAATTGTTTTTCTGTTCTCTGATTCATTTAGTTCAGTTCTAATTTTTATTATTTGTTTTCTTCTGGTGCCTGATGGATTCTTTTGTTGCTCACTTTCTATTTGTTCAAGTTGTAGGGACAGTTCTCTGATTTTGGCTCTTTCTTCTTTTTGTATGTGTGCATCTATCGATATAAATTGCCCTCTGAGCACTGCTTTTGCTGTGTCCCAGATGTTTTGATAGGAAGTATTTTCATTCTCGTTGCATTCTATGAATTTCCTTATTCCCTCCTTACTGTCTTCTATAACCCAGTCTTTTTTCAGGAGGGTATTGTTCAGTTCCCAAGTATTTGATTTCTTTTCCCTAATTTTTCTGTTATTGATTTCCACTTTTATGGCCTTGTGGTCTGAGAAGATGCTTTGTAATATTTCGATGTTTTGGATTCTGCAAAGGTTTGTTTCATAACAACAATTTTAAGTATGGCACCGAACCAGGCAGTGTTTCGTCCTGTTGTGCATAGGGTTACTATGAGTCAGAACCGACTCAGTGGCGTATAACAACAACAACACTAGCCCTGAACATCAAAGACAAGGTTAGAAAATGAACTGAGGGGCAGGGGGAGGAAGAGGTGGTTGAGAAGCGGGGAGGAGTTACTAGACCTGAATTGCGGGGAGCCCTCAGGCACCATTCCTGGGAGTGGCTGTGGCGGGCTGGTACTAGCATTCAGCCGCAGTTTCCTCAGGGAGAAGCAGCCAGCCACGCAGCCTGCTCACACCTCCGGAACCAGAGAATAATGCTGCTCTCAGCAAAAGCTAAATACTTGCATATATTTTAACATGCCCCCCGCCCGCAAGCCAGCTTCAGGGGCTGTTTCTATCCCTAGGCCTGAGATGGGCCTTGTGGAGTGCCTAGAGCCATCCTCCAGGCCCTAGAGAAGGAATAAATTCACAACTGGAGGAAAAGATAATTAGTCGGCTCCACTAACCAGCTCCTGTCCAGGCATAAATGGTCCATGGACTTTGAGTACCTTTCCCCTCAGCATGGACCTGTGTGGGCCCGTTTCAGGAGAATAGGCCCTTGTTGGCAGACTAAAACTCTTTCAGCTGTGCAGTGGACAGGTGGGTGTTTGATGTGTGACACCATTTTCCCTATTAAATAGTGTCCTCACCTACTCACATCAGGGGCCTAAAGACTGGTCACTCAGGTTACACAGCCATCCGCAGTCCTTACAACCCAAAACATTGGGTGTCCATGGTCTGTCTGCAGAACTCACCCGCCTGTACATTCTAGGGATAAGCGACATGCTTTCCTTACAGACACTTGGGGGATGATTCTCAGCCCCCTGCCTCATTCAGAGCATGACCCCCCTGCTTCAACCAGATACCAGAACCTACACCAATCATCCCTGCTGCTCTAAGACTATAAGACAGAGCCTGTACCACACACTTGATGATCAGCTACCTAGACACCTGAGCTGAATTCATACCAGAAAAGTGAATGGGATCCTAGACTGATATACCTGATAACAGCTCTAGCCATCTGGGGGCAGGATGTTGGAGCTCCAAAGCCAAAAATAATCAAGCTAGTTCACTCAAACAACCCATTTGGGCATATCAAAATGAAACAAAGCAAGAAGTTACAATACAGTAACCAAACATAAACTAATACAATAACTTATAAATGGCTTGGAGACAAGAGTCAATATCAAGTCACATAAAGAAACAGACCATGATCGCCTCAACAAGCTCTCAAAACAAAGAATCAAGGGATCTTCTAGGTGGAAGTGCCTTCCTGGAACTACCGGAGGCAGAATAAAAAAGATTAATATATAAAACCCCTCAAGACATCAGGAAGGAAATGAGGCAATATGCAGAACAAGCCAATTAACACACTTGAAGAAATTAAAAAGATTATTCAGGAACATAATGAAAAATTTAATAAGCTGGAAAAATCCACAGACAGATAAAGCAATCAGAAATTCAGAAGAGTAACAATAAAATTAAAGAAGTAGACAACTCAGTAGAAAGCCAGACAAGCAGAATTGAGCAAGTGGGATGCAGAATTTTTGAACTGGAAGATAAAACACTTGGAACCAATATATTTGAAGAAAAATCAGATAATTTAAAAAAATGAAGAAAACTTAGGAATCATGTGGGACTCTATCAAGACAAATATCCTAGGAGTGATTGGAGTATTAGAACAGGGAGGAATAACAGAAAACATAGAGAGAATTGTTGAAGATTTGTTGTCAGAAAACTCTCCTGATATCGTGAAAGATGAGAAGATATCTATCCAAGATGCTCATTGAAATCCACATAAGGGAGATTTTAAAAGAAAGTCACCAAGACATGTAATAATCAAACTTGCCAAAACCAAAGATGAGAGAGAATTTAAAGGGCAGCTAGGGATAAATGAAAAGTTACCTACAAAGGAAAGTCAATAAAAATAAACGCGGACTACTCAGCAGAAACCGTGCAACCAAGAAGGCAATGGGATGACTTATATAAAAACCGAAGGAAAAAATTGCCAGCCAAGAATCATATATCCTCCAAAACTGTCTCTCAAATATGAAGGTGAAATTAGAGATTTCCAGATAAACAGAAGTTTAGAGAATTTGTAAAAAACAAACCAAAACTGCAAGAAATACTAAAGGCAGTTTTTTGATTAGAAAATCAATGATATCAGGTATCAACCCAAGACTAGAGCAATGGGCAGAGCAATCAGATGTCAACTCAGACCGGGAAATCACAAAAATAAACCAAGATTAAGAAACACTCAAAACAGGGAAACAGAGATGTTATTATGTAAAAGAAGACAACACTAAAACAATAAAAAGGGACTAAGAAATGTAGTTTTAGATCTTTCATATGGAGAGGAAGACAAAGTGATACAAAGAAGTAAAAGTTAGGTTTAAATTTAGAAAAATAGGGGAAAATAACTAGTTAACCACCAAGAAGACAAACTATCCTACACGTCAAAATAAAATACAAGAAAAAAATAGAGATTCAGCAGAAACAAAATCAACAACAGCAAATATGAGGAAAGGACAATATATAAAGACAATCTACTCAGCACACAAAATTAAGTGGGAAAAAGAAACTGTCAACAACACACAAAAAGAGACATCAAAACAACAGCAGTATATTCATACCTATCCATGATTACGCTAAATGTAAATGGACTAAATGCACAAATAAAGAGGCAGAGAGTGGCAGAATGGATAAAAAACATGACCTGTCTATATGCTGCCTACAGGACACACACCTTAGACTTAGAGTTACAAACAAACTAAAACTCAAAGGATGGAAAATAATGTATCAAGCAAACAACAATCAAAACACAGCAGGAGTGGAAGTATTAATTTCTGACAAAACAGATTTTAAAGTTAAACCCATCATAAAGGATAAAGAAGGACACTATATAATAATTAAAGGGACAATATACCAGGAGGACAGATCCATATTAAATATTTATGCACCCAATGACAGGGCTGCAACATACATAAAACAAACTATCAGCATTGAAAAGTGAGATAGACAGCTTGACAGTAACAATAGGAGACTTCGACACACCACTTTCAGTGAAGGATAGGATATCCAGGAAGAGAAGCTCAATAAAGACAAGAAAGATCTAAGAGCCATAATCAAACAATTCGAAATTATACACATATACAGAACACTCCACCCAACAGCAGGCAAATACACTTTCTTTTCTAGTGTGCAGGGAACATTCTCTAGAATAGATCACATATTAGGTCATAAAGCAAGGCTTAGCAGAATCCAAAACATTGAAATATTACAAAGCATCTTCTCTGACTATAAGGCCGTAGAAGTAGAAATCAATAAAAGAAAAAGCAGGGAAAAGAAATCAAATACTTGGAAACTGAACAATACCCTGCTCAAAAAAGACTGGGTTATAAAAGACATTAAAGATGGAATAAAGAAATTCAAAGAATCCAATGACAATGAAACACTTCCTATCAGAACCTTTGGGACACAGCAAAAGCAGTGCTCAGAGGGCAATTTATATCAATAAATGCACACATTCAAAAAGAAGAAGGGGCCAAATCAAAGAATTATCTCTACAACTTGAACAAATAGAAAGAAAGCAACAAAAGAAATCCTCAGGCACAAGAAGAAAACAAATAATAAAAACTAGAGAAGAAGTAAAAGAATCAAAACAGAAAAACAATTGAATTAACAAGACCAAAAGCTGGTTCTTTGAAAAACTTAACAAAATTGATTAACCATTGGCCAAACTGACAAAAGAAAAACAGGAGAGGAAGCAAATAACCTGAATAAGAAATGAGATGGGTGATATTACAACAGACCCAACTGAAATTAACAGAATCATATTGGATAATAATGAAAAATTGTACTCTAACAAATTTGAAATCCTAGAAGAAATGGATGAAGTTCTAGAAACGCATTACCTACCTAAACTAACACAAACAGAGGTAGAACAACTAAAGAGACCCACAACAAAAGAAGAGATTGAAAAGGTCATCAGAAAACTCCAAACCAAAAAAATCCCTGGCCCGATGGCTTCACTGCAGAGTTCTACCAAACTTTCAGAAAAGAGTTAACACTACTACTACTAAGATATTTCAGAGCACAGAAAAGGACAGAATGCTACCAAACTAATTTTATGAAGCCAGCATATCCCTGATACCAAAACCAGGTAAAGACACCACAAGAGAAGAAAATTATAGACCTATGTCTCTCATGAACTTAGATGCAAAAATCCTCAACAAAATTCTAGTCAATAGAATTCAACAACATATCAAAAAAATAATTCACCATGACCAAAAGGGATTCATACCAGTTATGCAGGGATGGTTCAACATCAGAAAAACAATTAATGTAATTTATCTTACAAATAAACAAAAGACAAGAATCACATGATTTTATCATTTGATGCAGAAAAGGCATTTGACAAAGTTCAGCACCCATTCATGATAAAAACTCTCAGCAAAATAGGAATAGAAGGAAAATTCCTAAATATAATAAAGGGCATTTATACAAAACCAATAGCCAACATCATCCTAAATGGAGAGAGCCTGAAAGGATTCCCCTAGAGGTCAGGAACCAGGTAAGGATGGCTTTTGTCACCACTCTTATTCAACATTGTGCTGGAGATTCTAGCCAGAGCAATTATGCTAGATAAAGAAATAAAGGGCATCCAGGTTGACAAGAAAGAAGTAAAAGTATCTTTGTTTGCAGATGACATGATCTTATACACAGAAAACCCTAAGGAATCCTCAAGAAAACAACTGAAACTAATAGAAGAGTTCAGCAGATTATCAGGATACAAGGTAAACATACAAAAATCACTTGGATTCCTCTATACCAACAAAAAGAACATTGAGGAGGAAATCATCAAATCAATGCCATTTAGAGTAGGCCCCAAGCTACCAGAGATGTAAAAGACTTATACAAAGAAACCTACGAAGCACTTCTGCAAGAAACCAAAAGAGATCTACATAAGTGGAAAAATATACCTTGCTCATGGATAGGAATACTTAACATTGTAAGAATGTTTATTCTACCAAAAGCTATCTATAGATTTAATGGAATTCAGGTCCAAATTCCAGCAACATTTTTTAATGAGATGGAGAAAGAAATCACCAAATTCATATGAAAGGGCAAGAGGCCCCGGTTAAGTAAAGCACTACTGAAAAAGAAGAACAAAGTGGGAGGCCTCACTCTACCTGATTTTAGAACCGATTATACTGCCACCGTACTCAAAGCAGCCTGGTACTGATACAACGGATACACAGACCAATGGAAAAGAATCGAGAATCCAGACATAAATCCATCCATATATGAGCAGTTGATACTTGACGAAGCCTCCAAAACAGTTAAATGGGGAAAAGATGTCTTTTTAATAAATGCTACTGGCATAACTGGATATTCATCTGCAAAAAAATGAAACAAGACCCATACCTCACACCATGCACAAAAATGAACTCAAAATGGACCAAAGACCTATACATAAAATCTTAAACAATAAAGATCACGGAAGAAAAAATAGGGACAATATTAGGAGCCCTAAACTAAATTTTAGTTTTTTTTAATACGTGGCATAAACAGTATACAGAACATTACTAACAATGCAGAAGGAAAACTAGATAACTGGGAACTCCTAAAAATCAAACACCTATGCTCATCCAAAGAATTCGCCAAAAGATTAAAAAGATTACCTACAGACTGGGAAAAAGGTTTATCTATGACATTTCTGATCAGTGCCTGAATCTAAAATGTACATGATACTGCAAAAACTGAACTACAAAAAGACAAATAGCCCAATTAAAAAAAAACGGCAAAAGATATGAAAAGACACTTCACTTAAGAAGACATTCAGGTACCTAACGGATATATGAGGAAATGCTCACAATCATTAGCCATTAGAGAAATGCAAATCAAAATTACAATGGGATTCCATCTCACTCCAACAAGGCTGGCATTAATGCAAAAAACACAAAAAAATAAATGTGGGGAGGCTGTGGAGAGATTGGAAAACTTATACACTGCTGGTGGGAATGTAAAATGGTACAACCACTTTGGAAATCGATTTGGCGCTTCCTTAAAAAGCTAGAAATAGAACTACGGTATGATCTAGCAATCCTACTCCTTGGAATATATCCTAGAGAAATAAGAGCCTTTACAAGAACAGATATATGTACACCCATGTGCATTGCAGCACTGTTTACAATAGCAAAAAGATGGAAGCAACCAAGGTGCCCAGCAAAGGATGAATGGATAAATTATGGTATATTCACACAATGGAATACTACACATCGATAAAGAACAGTGAGGCATCTGTGAAACATTTCATAACACGGAGGAATCTGGAAGGCATTTTCCTGAGTGAAATTAGTCAGGGGCAAAAGGAAAAATATTGTATAAGACCACTACTATAAGAATTCGAGAAACAGTTTAAATAGAATAGAACATATTCTTTGATGGTTACAAGAGGGGAAGGGAGGTAGGGAAGGAGAGGAGTATTCACCAGTTAGATAGTAGATAAGATCTACTTTAGGTGAAGGGAAAGACAACACACAATACAGGCGAGGTTAGCACAACTGGACTAAACCAAAAGCAAAGAAGTTTTCTGAATAAACTGAATGCTTCGAAGGCCAGTGTAGCAGGGGTTGGGGTTTATGGACCATGGTTTCAGTGGACATCTAAGTCATTTGGCATAATAAAATCTATTAAGAAAACATTCTGCATCCACTTAGAAGAGTGGCATCTGGGGTCTTAAACACTAGCAAGCAGCCATCTAAGATGCATCAATTGGTCTCAACCCACCTGCACCAAAGGAGAATGAAGAACACAGAGAACACAACATGGACACAAAGTAATTACGAGCCCAAGAGATAGAAAGGGCCACATAAACCAGGGACTACATCAGCCTGAGACCAGAAGAACTAGATAGTGCCCGGCTAGAACTGATGACTGGCCTGACAAGGAACACAACAAAGAACCCCTGAGGGAGCAGAAGAACAGTGGGATGCAGACCCCAAATTCTCATAAAAAGACTAGACTTAATGGTCTGACTGACACTAGAAGGACCCTGGGGGTCATGGCTCTCAGGTCTTCTGTTGGCCCAGGATAGGAACCATTCCCAAAGCCAACTCTTCAGACAGGGATTGGACTGGAAAATGGGATAGAAAAAGATGCTGGTGAAGAATGAGCTTCTTGGACCAAGTAGACACTTGAGACTATGTTGGCATCTCCTATCTGGAGGGGAGATGAGAGGGTGGGGGGGTTAGAAGGTGGTGGAAAGGACACGAAAAGAGAAAGTGGAGGGAAGGAGCGGGCTGTCTCATTAGGGGGAGAGCAATTAGGAGTATATAGCAAGGTGTATGTAAAATTTTTTATTTTTTTATGTAAATTTTTTTACGGGAGACTGACTTGATTTGTAAACTTTTACTGAAAGCACAATAAAAAAAAAAAAGAATACTAGGTCAGTTCATCAAAGTGGCATATTTGAGGCACCAGGACCCCTGGTGGAGTGGTAGGTAAGCGTTAAGAATGTTAAACAAAAGGTTGACAGTTTGAATCCACCAGGCAGTCCTTAGAAACCCTGTGGGGAAATTCTACTCTGTCCTATAGAGTCTCTAGGAGTCAGAATCAACATGCTGGCAATGTTTTTTTTGTTTTTGTTTTAGATTACAAGCAGTATACAAAGAGCAAACTGATTGTATTGTTATAAGGCAAATAAAATATTTAAGAAAACCAATTATAAAATGTGTCACAGATCACATACTGTATAAAGGAGACACATTACATACGCTCGATGTCTAGATGTTCAAAAGTGATTTTAAAAGCGTGTTTTTTTAAATGATATTAACATTTTTAACTTTATTTAGGATTAGTATTTTACAGTATGGATTTGATCCATTTATTTAGGCTATGCATAAGTGTAGGGATCTTTTTGTCAATCAACATTTTTCTAATGGTTAAAATATTTGCCTAGGAATTACAATTATTTGATTTACTCTACAAAGTTTTATAATGGCCTGCATGTCAGGCATTGTACAAGTGCTATGTGCTCAAAGAAAGAAAAAAATCTGCTCCTATTAGGAGCTGTTACTCTTGAATGGGAGAGAAGACATGACTGTAAATACTAATAATACAAGACAGAAGGTTACACACATGCAATAACAAAAGAAAACAAAAACTACCCAGGGATTGAGAGGAAGGACCATTTTCATTTAGCTTGCTTGTTGGGAGGGAAAATGTGGAAGGATTTAGTCATTCAATGTATGCAAATTCTAGCTTTGCATATTAGAAAATGATTAAGGCCAGAAGAAGAAACTAATTCAGGGTCTGTCCTAAAATGATTGAAGACATTTGAAGACTAAGTGAACTTGTTTGAATGACATACAGTTGAGAAAGTGAAAACGCAGTGGTTTAATAGTCCATAAAACCCTCAAATATATTTACTCCAATATTTTCTCTGATGCTTCCCATTCTTTTTTTTTTTTAATAATTTTTATTGTGCTTTAAGTGAAAGTTTACAAATCAAGTCAGTCTCTCACACAAAAACCCATATATACCTTGCTACACACTCCCAATCACTCTCCCCCTAATGAGACAGCCTGCTCTCTCCCTCCACTCTCTCTTTTTGTGTCCATTTCACCAGCTTCTAACCCCCCTACCCTCTCATCTCCCCTCCAGGAAGGAGATGCAAACATAGTCTCAAGTGTCCACCTGATCCAAGAAGCTCACTCCTCACCAGCATTCCTCTCCAACCCATTCTTCAGTCCAATCCATGTCTGAAGAGTTGGCTTCAGTAATGGTTTCTGTCCTGGCCCAACAGAAGGTCTGGGGGTCATAACCACCAGGGTCCCTCTAGTCTCAGTCAGACCATTAAGTCTGGTCTTTTTATGAGAATTTGGGGTCTGCATCCCACTGCTCTCCTGCTCCCTCAGGGGCTCTCTGTTCTGTTCCCTGTCACAGCAGTCATTGGTTGTAGCTGGGCACCATCTAGGTCTTCTGGTCTCAGGATGATGTAGTCGCTGGTTCATGTGGCTCTTTCTGTCTCTTGGGTTCATAATCGCCTTGTGTCCTTGGCGTTCTTCATTCTTCTTTGATCCAGGTGGGTTGAGACCAATTGATGCATCTTAGATGGCTGCTTGCTAGCGTTTAAGACCCCAGACGCCACTCTTCAAAGTGGGATGCAGAACCAAACATTCTTTTTTAATGTGCTGTCAATTACACCTTGGTGGTACAAAGAGTTAATGTGCTCGGCTGCTAATAAAAAGGTTGGAGGTATAAGTCCACCCAGAAATGTCTCGAACAAAAAGCCTACTATCCAGATCTGAAAAATGAGCCATTGAAAAACCCTATATAGCACATTTCTACTCTGTTACTCAGGGGGTTGCCATGAGTCAGAATCGACTCAATGGCAACTGGTTTATCAATTCAACAAGTACATTATTAAGTTGCAAAGCTTAGAAGCAAGGATGGCGAGACTTTGCCTTATGTACTTTGGCTGTGTTTGCAGGAGGGACCAGTCCCTGAAGAAGGACATTATGTTCGCTAATGTAGAGCATCAGCGAAAAAGAAGACCCTCAAAGAGATGGACTGACACAGTGGCTAAAACAGTGCGCTCAAACATAGCAGTGATTGTGTGGGTGGTGCAGGACTGGGCAGTGTTTCATTCTGTTGCACATAGAATCACTATAAGTTGGACCCTACCCCACCGCACCTAACAACAACAAATCATGAACTTTGCTAAAATCTCTGACAACTTAGTTCATGCTGTGGAGGCTTGCATAAGCTAGTTATGAATCTCTCATTCACAGCCTCTCAGATTTATCCTTAATATGTTTGGGCTTCATTACTTATTGAGAAAATGCACACTTACATAGGCTATACATTTCACCATTTATTTATTTATGCAAGTTATTTCTTATAATGCAGCATTAAACAATTAAGATGGAATCAAGATATGATTGATTTTAATATTGGTAAATTAACCACCGCCAACATTACCTCAACAAATAACTATAAACAATGTTGAGTTTTGTGAATTAAATGTATAGGTGTGTTTATTATCACTGTAGCTTAAATAAATGGAAGAATGTTGACAATTTTAAAATTTATTTTTTGATTTGTTTGCTTTGCAATTGCTTTGACAAGGTTTTGATTCTTGCTGAAGTCATCAGCATAGACTTAAGCACAATAGGTATTTTATTTAAAACAAATCTAATGTTTCATGATAGTATCACTTTCTATAATGAAGCTGTGTCAGTTAATAAGACTTCTAGACATTTTACCAATCAGAGATATTATATTTCTTGGAAAGGAATTGTGATATTAAAATAAATTCTTATAGTGATACATTTTTTAAGACAATCTCTAATTCTGTAAGCCCGTAAGTATAATATATCATTGGGCATATTTTATGTTTTGCATAAGATGATAGTATCCCACCATGAAGTCATCAAACATAGCAAGCATACAGATTGCACATATGAAATTTCTAAGAGAAGAAAACTTTTAGACTCAAATCTGGAAAACAGAAAAAATTATTTCATCTTTATGCTGGCTTCTAGAATAGATCTACTACATGTATAAATACATGTAAAAGTCCTTTTATTTTTCAAGGAGAAATGCACAAGATATAAATAACTGTCTAACTCAATGACTCATATGAGTCATAGGGAACACAAATTCAATTACCATCGTATAAGAATACAAGTACTCTATGCAAGGTCTGGGACTCAACCCAAAAAATAAAAATACTATTCTTTATCATAGACATGAAGGTTATTATTCTCAGTCAATAGAACATAATTCAATGCCCCCTCTCTCCATGGCCAAATTTCAGTATGCCAAGAAAGCAAAGAATGTAACTATAAAAACATTAATGGGGAGTTGTGATCATCTTAATGTAGGTATCAAGTCAGATATATTTGCAGTCCAGTTAGAACAATTAATTTATCACTGCTGCTAAAGTGTAGTTTATTGGGTGCTATAGACTTTGGAAAAAAAAAAAAAGACGGAAGTTTGATATATGTTCATACTGTAGAGTGGTTTCCTATTGCAAGTGATTGGAATATAGTTCTAAAAAAAAAAAAAGCCATCCTAATATTCCCAGGCTGATGGGTTCTTCTGTTGTACAATGTGTTTAAAGCAATAAAATCAGCTTGTAAGCTTTGCCTCAGCAGCTGAGCACTGCATGCGTCAGGTCATTATGGCAGTGGGGATGCTCGGTTGGGAAAATGGTATATAAATAACTGATAACATGAGCAGAGTCTGATTAATCCTTACTGGCCAGTGACTATATTTGCATCCACTTGCATTTGAAAGGATTTATGCTTCTGAAGAATTGAACGTAAGAGTGTGAATGCTAGCTCAATTCTGACAGAATGAAAGGGCGTTCTTAGAGAAGGGTTTTGTTTTAGAAATGAGTTCTGAAAATTGGAGTAGTTCTTTTTTAATGTTAACTGCACCTTACATTTTCGTGACTATCAGTATGGGACAATTTTATAATATTCCCCCAAAATGTAAATCTTGGGGCAAGAGAAAAATAGTTTTGATTTAATATTGTATACTATTTCCTCAAAATTTTCCTTTGGATGCATTGTCTATCATTTCTTTTTTCATTTCAATTTCATTTATTTATTTATTTTAATTACTTCTACCTGATACACATTTCTTCTCTCTCATGCACAAGCATGCATGCATGCATGCGCACGCACACACACACGCTGTCTACGCAGATATTCAATAATTTTGCCACATACAGTAGAACTCAAATAGATGTATACATATGTTCATTGCTCTGCAATTTAGAATACTTACACAAAACAACCAACATTTGCATTCTTTCAAAGCAATGAACGTTTCAGTACAATTAAAGAGAAATGAGTTTATGTTGTCAGTGAAAAGTATTTTTTTTTCATATTAGCTATGATTACATATTTTAAAGTTTCCATTACCTGTGGATAACCACAAAGCACCAGATGAAGCTATACTTGTGAAATAAGAAAATCTTCTTGAACACTAACTGAAAGAACAAATGTAAGTATAAGCATGAAAAGGATTCTTATGAAAAGGAGGTAAAATATAACCCTGTTCTCTAACTTTTCCACCATTTCTGACACCAGCACTATATCTACAATAACAACTTTAATAACCTAGAAAGATATAAACAGAAATGAAGATCTTCATAGGGCAAGGTTCGGGAGGGGCCCCAGCAAGAGCCCTCAATGTCTCAAAGGGACCTACTTACTCTTCCCAAAAACCAATGTTCATTCTCACCCATCAGGAAACTTTCAAACAGGAAACTCAGTGACAACTTGATGGGCTGGGCTATCAGCTGCTCCTCTCAACTGGCTCCCAGTTCCTCTTGACCAGGTCCAAGATAACTCTTAGAAGGCCCCTGATCTATGGAGGGTCCCTGCTCTGTAGATGGCCCCCTACAGCTCTTGACCAGGGTTTAGCCTTTATGTTCTACAGCCACCATCCAAGTCTACTCATTGTTTCTACATTTTCTGGTACTGTCATAACCACTGCCTCCAACACTGTTGTAGGTTTACACAGTCTGGAGAGTCATAGCTCAAGGCCCCAGCATCCAAAGGATACTTCTTTCCTGGTTCTCTTCAATCCTGAGGTCCCACTGGAGCCTCTGTTCTAGGTTTTTATCAATCACCAGGCAACCCACCAGCCAATCCACGTAAAGGTGAACAACTGGGCAGGGCCCATCAGCCAATCCAGGTGTGGCTCAACTACAAGATGGGACCCTCCTAGCAAATTCTGGTAAAGGTCAGATAATGATGGGTCCCCCCTAGCCAATCTGAATGAAGGTTGGTTTCCAGGAGGGGTTCTCCAGCCAATCCCAGTAAAGGTCAGAGCAGGAGTGACCCCCAGAAATCCATATAAAGGTCAATTACTGGGCTGGGCACCCCAGTCAATCTGGGTAAAGGTCAGTTACTGGGCAGGGCCCCTAGCTAATCCAGCTAAAGTACACTTACTTTTCAGGGTCAGGTTAGGTGTGGCTTGGGAACCAGTACCAAAATGCCAAATTGTTTATTTTTAGTGAGGTTGTTCCACACCACACAATCCGTCTTTTGTTTGTATATTTTACTGTGATAGGGGTATCTAATATTTGTAGCCTTTGTCAGGTGCCTAGAAAAACAATTTCATTGTCAGAAAGTATTTGTGGATGTCAAAACTGTTATAAGTGGCAAGTAACCTCCCACCTAGCTATGATTTAAAAATATTAATAGTGATGGTTCACACTGAATTATTTTGGAGTTTCCAAAGAATGATGATTCAATCTCCATAGCAGTTACCTTTGTTCCTTTATGCAGGGAAGTCAAACAAGGTTTAAGCAGTTTAAATAATTTCTCAAAGTCAAAAAACTTGTCTGTCTTTACCCATACCCATACCCATTGACATCAAGTAGATTCTGATAGCTTTAAACACAGTAAATGAGTGTTACAGTAATGAAATATTAACTAATAAAATGTGACATAGAAAAAAGAACATATTGCAGGCCTTTAATTTTTTAAGATAGGGATACAGAAATATTAAGTCTTATTTATTTACTTGTTAAGACACTGATTAAAAAGTGAAAGACCAGGCGGGGCCAAGATGGCTGACTAGGTAGACATTACTTCAGATCCCTCTTGCAGCAAAGACTTGGAGAAACAAGTGAATTGATCACATGCATGACAATCTATGTACACTGACCATCAAACACAGATCTAAAGAGTTGACCTGAGTGACAGGTGAGCGAAAAGCTGAGCCCTGAACCAGTGACCACTTCTGGAACCCATGACCCGCTCCACAGACTTGAGCCCTTGCGGTTCCCTGGTGCCGAGTGGTGGGGCTGATAGCGACTTGCTGAGGCAGGGCAGGAATGGGGCACAGCCCTAACCCCTAGCCCCCTGGGTTAACCTCCATAGAGACCGAGCCAGCGCAAGCAAGCTGCACACTGACGCGGCTAACGAGAGAATGAGCAACCACAGGGAAACAGTGACTGTTTTTGGAGCCTGGAGCCAGCACCCCAGTCAGAAAACCTTGGCACTGGGCTTTGGACTAGGCACAGGAGAGCTGAGCACAGCATCCTGAGACAGCGCAAACATGGGATGCAGCCCTACCCCAAGAAGTGACCTCGGAGGAAGCCCAGCCAGTGCACGCAGGCAGCGCAGTGATGCAGCTGACAGGAGAAGTCACTGGGAGGGTGCGACTGGGTTTGGAGCCGGGAGTGTGGCGTCCCAGCCGGGAAACCTTGGTGCTGGGCTTTGGACTGGAAGCAGAGGAACTGACCACGGCTTCTGAGACAGCACATATACAGGACGTGGGCCTGACCCTCAGGGGCAATCTAGACCCAGCAAACACACACAGGCTACACGCCCCTTGGGAGTCTCAGATAAAACAGTCATCACCAAGCAAGATAAGTAACTTTGTCTATATTCCTGGGTGCTACTCTCTTACTCTGTCCTAGCTATCTGATCCCTCCCCTCCCCTCCCCTTCCCAGGCGGCTTCATTAGCACTGTAATTTCCTGGGCCAGAGAGTGAAGTGCTCTGCAGTTTTTTTGTTTGTTTGTTTCGTCTTTTCCTAACCCATTCTCCTGGCCTAAGAGAAGCAGCTACAAAAAACCCAGGGACCAAAAATCCTTCCCTGACTTCCCGAAATTGGACTAAAAATACAGAACCAGCTCCAGCCAAGCATATGAGATCCACAGTCTTGGGCTTTCATCCCTACAGGGAACAAGGTGGCTATTATAATGCAAAGGCAATTCTGATAGGGATCTGACTGTAATTGTTTTAGCAGATTACTGGAAAGACAAGTTTCCCAGGTCTAATATCTCTACCTATTAAACAGAGCCCTCATTGACCAACAATGGGGAACTGAGGGCTGAAGCTCCACCCAAACCACCTAACCTCCTGCCATAGGGGTCTGAGGATAGTGACATCTACCAATCTGTAGAGGTACATGCATTGGGTGCCTAAGGTACAGCTGCTGAGCCTACCCACCAAAGTGCTTTAGGAATAGAGACACACCTACCTCACTGGCACTTAGGGGAAGTCTGTCAGCATCCTGCACCTCCCCGGAGTGTGACCCCCTGCTGCTACTAGAATCTGGTGCACACAACTATCACCACTACTCCTCTAGGTGAATAGGTGACAGTCTACCCCACACACTTGGTGACCCAAAATCAGATTCTACGCAAGAATAATGAATGAAATCTTAGGCTTATATTTCTGGTAATGGCCCAAACCAGCGGGTAAGAGGACATAAGTGATGCAAAGCCTACAACAATCAAGACAGTGCAATCTAGTAGCCCATCTACTTATATTGAAAGAAAACAAAACAAGATAAGACTCAGTGAGCAAATATAAAATAAATCATTACAGTATCTTATAGATGGCTCGGAGACAGCAGTCAATATCAAACCAGATAAAGAAGCAGACCATGATTACTTCTACAACTCACCAAATTAATCAAAATCTTTCCCAAATGAAGATACAATCCTGGAATTGCCAGATGCAGAATATAAAAAACTAATTTACAGAATACTTCAAGACATCAGGGATGACCTCAGAAATGAAATAAGGCAATCTACAGAAAAAGCCAAGGAACACACTGATAAAGCAGTTGAAGAGCTCAAAAAGATTATTCAAGAACATAGTGGAAAAATTAATAGGGTACAAGAATCCGTAGAGAGATGACATTCAGAAATCCAAAAGATTAACAGTAAAATTACAGAATTAGACAACTCCATAGTCAGAGGAGCAGAATCGAGCAATTGGAATGCAGAGTAGGGAAGGATAAGACAATTGACACCAATATAGTTGAAGAAAAATCAGATAAAAGAATTAAAAAAATGAAGAAACCCTAAGAATCATGTGGGACTCTATCAAGAAGAATAACTTGCGTGTGATTGGAGTTTCAGAACAGGGAGGGATAACAGAAAATACAGAGAGAATAGTTGAAGATCTGTTGGCAGAAAACTTGCCTGACATCATGAAAGACAAAAGGATATCTATCAAGATGCTCATCGAACCCCACATGAGATAGATCCCAAAAGAAAATCACCAAGACATATTATCATCAAACTTGCCAAAACCAAAGGTAAAGAGAAAATTTTAAAAGCAGCCAGGGATAAAAGAAAGGTCTCCTACAAAGGAGAATCAATAAGAACAAGTTCAGACTACTCAGCAGAAACCATGCAGTCAAGAAGGCAATGGGATGACAAATATAGAGCGCTGAAGGAGAAAAACTGCCAGTCAAAGATCATTTATGCAGCAAAACTCTCTCTCAAATATGAAGGCGAAATTAAAACATTTACAGATAAACACAAGTTTAGAGAATTTGCAAAAACCAAACCAAAACTACAAGACATGCTAAAGGAAAATGGTTAGAAAATCAATAACTTCAGATAACAATACAACACAAGGTCACAGAACAGAATATCCTGACACGAACTCAAATAAGATAATCACAAAAACAAATTAAGACTAATTTTAAAAAGAAAAAAATGCTCAAAACAGGGAATCATTGAAGTCATTATGTAAAAGATCCCAATAATCAAAAAGAGGGACTAAATACAGGAGGCATAGAACTGCCATATGGAGAGGGAAACAAGGCGATATAGGACAATACAAGTTAGGTTTTTACTTAGAAAAATAGGGGTAAATATTAAGGTAACCACAAAGAGGTCTATCAATTCCATAACTCAAAACAAAAACCGAGAAAAACCTAACAACTCAGCAAGCATAAATTTGACTACTATGAAAATGAGGAACACACAACTTACAAAGAAAAACGTCTCAGCACAAAAAAAGTAAGTGGAAAAATGAAATTGTCAACAACACACACAAAAAGGCATCAAAATGACAGCACTAAACACATAAAAAAAAAACACATACTTATCTATAATTACTTGGAATGTAAAGGGACTAAGTGCACCAATAAAGAGACAGAGAGTCTCAGACTGGATAAAGAAATATGATCCATCTATATGCTGCCTACAAGAGACTCACCTTAGACTTAGAGACACAAACAAACTAAAACTCAAAGGATGGAAAAGATAAATCAAGAAAACAACAAGCAAAAAAGAGCAGGGGTAACAAAATTAATTTCTGACAAAATAGACTTCAAAGTTAAACCCACCACAAAGGATAAAGACACTAGATAATGATTAAAGGGGCAATTGACCAGGAAGATATAACCATATTAAATATATATGCACCCAATGACAGGGCTGCAAGATACATAAAACAAACTTTAACAGAACTGAAAAGTGAGGTAGACACCTCCACAATTATAGTAGGAAACTTCAACACACCACTTTCGGAGAAGGATAGGACTTCCAGTAAGAAACTCAGTAGAGACACAGAAGACCTAATTGCTGCATTCAACCAACTTGACCTCATAGACTTATATAGAACACTCCACCCAACTGCTGCAAGGTATACTTTTTTTTCTAGTGCACATGGAACATTCTCTAGAATAGATCACATATTAGGTCATAAAACAAACATGTGCAGAATCCAAAACATCGAAATATTACAAAGCACCTTCTCAGACCACAAGGCCATAAAAGTGGAAATCAATAACAGAAAAATCAGGGAAATGAAATCAAATACTTGGAAACTGAACAATACCCTCCTGAAAAAAGACTGGGTTATAGAAGTCATTAAGGAGGGAATAAAAAAATTCATAGAATGCAACGAGAATGAAAACACTTCCTATCAAAACCTCTGGGACACAGCAAAAGCAGTGCTCAGAGGCCAATTTATATCGATAAATGCACACAAACATAAAGAAGAAAAAGCCAAAATCAGAAAACTGTCCCTACAACTCGAACAAGTAGAAAGCGAGCAAGAAAGAATCCATCAGGCACCAGAAGAAAAAGAATAATAAAAATTAGAGCTGAACTAGATGAAATAGAGAACAGAAAAACAATTGAAAGAATTAACCAAGCCAAAAGCTGGTTCTTTGAAAAAATTAACAAAATTGATAAACCATTGGCCAGACTGAGTGAAGAAATACAGGAAAGGAAACAAATAACCTGAATAAGAGATGAGATGGGCCATATCACAACAGAACCAACTGAAATTAAAAGAATCCTATCAGATTATTATGAAAAATTGTACTCTAACAAATCTGCAAACCTAGAAAAAAATGGATGAATTCCTAGAAAAACACTACCAACCTAAACTAACACAATCAGAACTAGAACAACTAAATAGACCCATAACAAAAAAAGAGATTGAAACGGTAATCAAAAAACTCTCAACAAAAAAATGCACTGGCCCGAATGGCTTCACTGTAGAGTTCTACCAAACTTTAAGAGAAGAGTTAACACCACTACTTCTAAAGGTATTTCAAAGCATAGAAAATGATGGAATACTACCTAACCCATTCTATGAAGCCACCATATCCCTGATGCCAAAACCAGGTAAAGACACCACAAATAAAGAAAATTACAGACCTATATCCCTCATGAGCATAGAAGCAAAAATCCTCAACAAAATTCTAGCCAATAGAATCCAACAACATATCAAAAAAATAATCCACCATGACCAAGTGGGATTTATACCAGGTATGCAAGGTTGGTTTAATATTAGGAAAACCATTAATGTAATCCACCATATAAATAAAACAAAAGACAAAAACCACATGATCTTATCAATTGATGCAAAAAAGGCATTTGACAAAGTCCAACACCCATTCATGATAAAAACTCTCAGCAAAAGAGGAATTGAAGGAAAATTCCTCAGCATAATAAAGGGCATCTATACTTTACAAAGCCAACAGCCAACATCATTCTAAATGGAGAGATCCTGAAAGCATTTCCCTTGAGAATGGGAACCAAACAAGGATGTCCTTTATCACCGCTCTTATTCAACATTGTGCTAGAGGTCCTAGCCAGAGCAATTAGGCTAGACAAAGAAATAAAGGGCATCCGGATTGGCAAGGAAGAAGTAAAATTATCTCTATTTGCAGATGACATGATCTTATACACAGAAAACTCTAAGAAATCCTCCAGCAACCTACTGAAACTAATAGAAGAGTTCATCAGAGTCTCAGGTACAAGATAAACATACAAAAATCACTTGGATTCCTCTACATCAACAAAAAGAACATCGAAGAGGAAATCACCAAATCAATACCATTCACAGTAGCCTCCAAGAGGATAAAATACCTAGGAATAAATCTTACCAAAGAGGTAAAAGACCTATACAAAGAAAACTACAAAGTACTAGTGCAAGAAACTAAAAAGGACCTACATAAGTGGGAAAACATACCTAGCTCATGGATAGGAAGACTTAACATAGTAAAAATGTCTATTCTACCAAAAGCCATCTATACATACAATGCACTTCCGATCCAAATTCCAATGACATTTTTTAAAGTGATGGAGAAACAAATCACCAACTTCATATGGAAGGGGGAGAAGCCTCGGATAAGTAAAGCATTACTGAAAAAGAAGAAGAAAGTGGGAGGGCTCACTCTACCTGATTTCAGAACCTATTATACAGCTACAGTAGTCAAAACAGCCTGGTACTGGTACAACAACAGGCACATAGACCAATTGAACAGAATTGAGAATCCAGATATAAATCCATCCACATATGAGCAACTGATATTTGACAAAGGCCCAGTGTCAGTTAATTGGGGAAAAGATAGTCTTTTTAACAAATGGTGCTGGCATAACTGGATATCCATTTGCAAAAAAAACGAAACAGGACCCATACCTCTCACCATGCACAAAAACTAACTCCAAGTGGATCAAAGCCCTAAACATAAAGACTAAAACGATAAAGATCATGGAAGAAAAAATAGGGACAACATTAGGAGCCCTAATACAAGGTATAAACAGAATACAAAACATTACCAAAAATGATGAAAAGAAACCAGATAACTGGGAGCTCCTAAAAATCAAACACCTATGCTCATCTAAAGACTTCACCAAAAGAGTAAAAAGACCACCTACAGATTGGAAAAGAATTTTCAGCTATGACATCTCTGACCAGCATCTGATCTCTAAAATCTATATGATTCTGTTAAAACTCAACCACAAAAAGACAAACAACCCAATCAAGAAGTGGGCAAAGGATATGAACACACACTTCATTAGAGAAGTTATTCAGGCAGCTAACAGACACATGAGAAAATGCTCTTGATCATTAGCCTTTAGAGAAATGCAAATTAAAACTACAATGAGATTCCGTCTCACTCCAACAAGGCTGGCATTAATCCAAAAAACACAAAATAATAAATGTTGGAGAGGCTGCGGAGAGATTGGAACTTTTTTATACACTGCTGGTGGGATTGTAAAATGGTACAACCACTTTGGAAATCTGTCTGGCGTTTTCTTAAAAACTTAGAAATAGAACTACTGTGCAACCCAGAAATCCCACTCCTCGGAATATACCCTAGAGAAATAAGAGCCTTTTCATGAACAGATATATGCACACCCATGTTTATTGCAGCACTGTTTACAATAGCAAAAAGCTGGAAGCAACCAAGGTGTCCATCAATGGATGAACAGTTCAATAAATTGTGGTATATTCACACAATGGAATACTACGCATCGATAAAGAACAGTGAGGGATCTCTGAAACATTTCATAACATGAAGAAACCTGGAAGGCATTATGCTGAGTGAAATTAGTCTGATGCAAAAGGACGAGTACTCTATAAGACCACTATTATAAGGTCTGGAGAAATAGTATAAACTGAGAAGAACACATACTTTTGTGGTTACGAGGGGGGGAGAGGGTTATTTACTGATTAGGTAGTAGATAAGGTCACACGATAACTATGAGCCCAAGACAGAAAGGGCCACATGAACTAGAGACTTACATCATCCTGAGACTATTTTAGGTGAAGGGAAGGACAATACTCAGTACAGGGAAGGTTAGCTCTGCTGGACCGGACCAAAAGCAGTTTCAGGGATAAACTGAATGCTTCGAAGGTCAGCGGAGCAAGGGCGGGGGTTTGGGGACTATGGCTTAAGGGGACTTCTAAGTCAATTGGCAAAATAAATTCTTTTATGAAAACATTCTGCATCCCATTTTGAAGTGTGGCGTCTGGGGTCTTAAATGCTAACAAGCAGCCATCTAAGATGCATCAATTGGTCTCAACCCACCTGGATCAAAGGAGAATGAAGAACACCAAGGTCACACGATAACTATGAGCCCGAGACAGAAAGGGCCACATGAACTAGAGACTTACATCATCCTGAGACCAGAAGAACTAGATGGTGCCCGGCCCCAACCGATGACTGCCCTGACAGGGAGCACAACAGAGAACCCCTGAGGGAGCAGGAGATCAGTGGGATGCAGATCCCAAATTCTCATAAAAAGACCAGACTTAATGGTCTGACTGAGACTAGAAGAATCCCGGAGGTCATGGTCCCCAAACCTTCTGTTGGCCCAGGACAGGAACCATTCCAGAAGACTACTCACCAGACATGGAAGGGACTGGACAATGGGTTGGCGAGTGATGCTGATGAAGAGTGAGCTACTTGTATCAGGTGGACACTTGAGACTGTATTGGCATCTCCTGTCTGGAGGGGAGATGGGAGGGTAGAGAGGGTTAGAAACTGGCTAAGTGGTCACGAAAGGAGAGACTGGAAGAAGGGAGTGGGCTGACTCATTAGGGGGAGAGTAAGTGGGAGTATGTAGTAAGGTGTATGTAAGCTTGTATGTGACAGACTGACTTGATTTGTAAACTTTCAGTTAAAGCACAATTAAAATTATTAAAAAAAAAAAGTGAAAGACCATAAGAAAATCTTTGGTAAATTTTATCACTAAGATCTCTGAGGTGTTCAATTTGAATTCATAAGTACAACTACAAATTCCATCTGTATATAACCTAACACAATCATTTTCTTAATTTCAATATAATAGATTTGCTTTATTAAAAAAAAAAAATTGCAGTGATGACAATTCTCACTCATGGATGGTGACCCCACATGTGGAGAATATAGAACTGCTCCAAAGAGTTTTCAAGGCTGTGACCTTTCAAAAGCAGATTGACAGGTCTTTTTTCCCAGGTGTCTCTGGGCAGGTTTGAACTGCCATCCTTTTGGCTAATAGTCAAATTCTTAACCATTTGTCCCACCCAAGAATGTCTGATAAATATATAGGACTTTATAAATGCTATAAAGGAGTAATTAGTTTTGACTTTTGAAGTTCAAAGAGAATAGCTTGATCCACATTACAGAGCTATCGAATTAGTGAGCTGGGGTTGTAATACAAGGTTTTATGACTCCAAAGCCATGTTATTTTTATTTTTTAATTATGTCGTACTATTTACCCAGTGCCGTTGAATCAATTCTGAATTAAGAATAATTTAATTAGGTTTTTTATTTTTAAAAATTTTTGCAACCCATCTGAAATCTGATCAAAATTACTCATTATTTTCTCTTACCACAAGCAAAATGAATTCTTAAAACTAGCCACAACTGTATATAATGAGGATTCTTGACTCATGTTGGCCAATGGGCCCTTTAAAGCTTGTTGCATTAGTTTCCTAGAGGTGTTGCAGCAAAGTACTACAAATTGGGTGGCTAATAAAACCAGAATTTATTGGCTTTCAGTTCTATAGGTTAAAACCCCGAATTTAGCACGCTAGCATTTCGGCAGAGCCGCACTCTCTCTGAAGGTTCTAGGGAAAGATCATTTTTCGTCCCTCCCAGCTTCTGGTACCTCCAGACATTCTTTGGCTTGCTGCTGCAGTATCACATGGCGTTATTCCCTCCTGCCTGTCTCTCTGTTTCTCTTCTCCTTTTTTAAAAGAACAGCACTCAGGTTGGATTAGGCCCACCCAGGTCAAAGCCAACTGCAGGGCAACTGACAAACAACATCAGTATGATTTCATGTTTAATAAACTTATAAAATCTTCAAAGGCTCTATTTCCAAACATGGTCATGTTCACAGCCACCAGGGTTTAAGACTTCAGTGTATCTTTTTTTGTGTGGGACCTGATTTAATTCATAACACTTGCTTAGATGAATTTGAAAATATCCCTGCACAAATAGCTGCATTGAAGAAAGTGATAAATGTTGTAATAATGATAAACATATAAAACCAGTTGCCATCAAGTCGATTCTCACTCCCAGCACCTCCATGTCTGCGTGCATCTGTGCTCCGTAGGTTTTTCAGTGGCTGATTTTTCAGAAGTAGACTGACATGCCTTTCTTCCTAGGCACCTCTGGGTAAACTTGAACCACCAGCCTTTTGATAGTGTGTTAACAGTTTGCACTACAGATAGCCTCTTGATAAATATATAGAAGTTTATCAATGCTATAAAGGAGTAAATAATTTTGACTTTTGTATTCTGGCAAGTCTTGTAAGAGAGTTGTTGCTGTTGTTAGGTGTCATTGAGTCAGCTCTGACTCGTAGCAACCCTATGTACAACAGAATGAAACACTCCCTGGTCCTGTGCCATTCTTACATTTGCTATGCTTGAGCCTGTCATTGCAGTCACTGGGTCAATCCATTTCATTGAAAGCCTTCCTCTCTTTTGCTGACCCTCTATTTTACCAAGCATGATTTCCTTCTCTACGCACTGGTCCCTCCTGATCACATGTCCAAAGTGCTTGAGATGAAGTCTCTCATTCCTCGCTTCTAAAGGGCATTCTGGTTGTACTCCTTCCAAGACAGACTTGTTCATTCTTCTGGCAGTCCATGGTATATTCATTATTTTTCACCAACACCATAATTGAAAGGCATCAATTCTTCTTCAGTCTTCCTTATTCATTGACCAGCTTCAGTATGGACGACATCTTAACATAAAGAAAACAGAAATCTTTACAATTGGATGAGTAAGCTACACCCTGATAAGTGGAAAAGAGCTTGAAGTTGTCAAGGATTTCATCTTACTTGGATCCACAATCAAAGCCCATGGAAGCAGTAGCCAAGAAATCAAACTGTGTATTGCATTGAACAAATCTGCTGCAAAAGACCTCTTTAAAGTGTTAAAAAGCAGAGATGTTACTTTAAAGAGGCCTTTTGCAGCAGATTTGCTCAATGCAATACATAGTTTTGCAGCTCCTAACCAAATGTCAGTGGTTCGAACCCACCAACCACTCCAAGAAAGAAGAATGTAGCAGCCTGCTTCAGTAAAGATTATAGTCTTGGAAATCCTGTGGGGCAGTTCCACTCTGTCTTGTGGTATTGCAATAAGGACAAAATCAATGTTACACATTTTATCTTTTTCAAAATGTGTAAGTTCAATATATGTTTTATAATGTCTTGTTAAATTCTGGAAATGGCCTTTACTGTGAAAACACAAGTATTGCCATATCTTCTGCAGAATGAGGCTCCACATATGTATGATTCTGAACTAGATGCATCTGTTCTATGAATAGCCTCTTATTTTCAGTTTAGGAAAGTCCAAAAGCTATTTTAAAATGACATTATCAATTGGGGGCATGTTGATGTAAATAAATATTCACAGCTTATTTTACATAAATGTCTAGTAAAAATTATTTGAGAGCATTCTATTAGGAAGAGGGAGGGACAAAAATCATTCACAATGTTAAAAGAAATATAACTAAGATTAATGGAATGACAAAAAAATCAAGGATACCTAGTAGTTTTAAAAATATCACAAAAAATTTCAGAAAATAAATATATCGATATTGAAATGATCTCTCATGGAATTATTTATGAAAGTTTGGTCATTCCATAGACTTCTATATCCAAAAATTCATTGATACATACTTCCTTTTTTTTTTTTCCTACAAAGCATGAAACAAAGAAGAGTGTAGATCAATTAGTATGAAGATATATACTTGAAATATGTCAAGATATATACTTGAAATATGTGCTTAGGCTATCATTCCTACCCGAATATTATCAGAACAACATTGAAATTAAATTATTCATTTTGCAGTTCTGGTGTAGTAGGGAATGGAGGATTACGGGTCCTTCTGCTTTAGTCTTGTTTTGACCACCGTTTTAAAGTACCTAGAATTTTCCCACTCAACTCCTAACCCTAATATTCAAAACACTTTACATTCAGGTTTTTTTCCTAAAGAAAAAGAACACTTTTGGCATCTATCATGGAATTAAAACAAAACAAAACTTAAGTCTTGCTTGTTAATTATCTAATTTTGGTTTGCTCTACAGTATCCGGAAACCCTGATGGCGTAGTGGTTAAGAGCTGCATCTGATAACCAAAATGTAGGCACTTCGAATCCACCGGGCACTCCCTGGAAGCTCTATGGGGCAGTTCTACTCTGTCCTATAGGGTCGCTATGAGTCAGAATCAACTGGATGGCAATGGGTTTTTGGTTTTATATGATTATCCGTGGATCCCTGGTGGCTCAGTGGTTAAAGTGATGGCCTGCTAACTGAAAGGTCAGTGGTTTGAACCCACCAGCTGCTCAGTGGGAGAAAGATGTGGCGATCTGCTTTTGTAACAATTTACAGCCTTGGAAACCCAAAGGCACAGTTCTATGCCATCCTAAAAGGTTGTTATGAGTCAGAATCAGCTCAGTGGCAGTGGGTTTTATACAACATCTATTATCTATTAGTGATTGTCTAGTCAATCCAACAAGGACTGAGAAATTATAAAGGTTTTTTACTATTTTTTTTTATTTTCCTTTGTATTTATAGAAGTTATGCACATGCACACACACACAAAACTTTTTTTTTTTAGATCTTAGATATAAAGAGTTGAGTTAATCATGTTCCTTAATATATTACCAAACCAAAAACCAAACTGTTGCCATCAAGTCAATTCTGACACATAGAGACCCTATAGGACAGAGTAAAGCTGCCCCATAGGGTTTCCAAGGAGAGCCTGGTAGATTTGAACTGCTGACCTTTGGGTTAGCAGTTATAGCTCTTAACCACTATACACACTATGAAAATCAATCTGTGAAAACTCATTTTATTTTATTTTTTTCAGTCTCCAGTCAATTTTCCTATTTTCTTCTCTCACTAAATGTGTATAGTATATATGAAAGCTATCATTTTATATATATGTATGTATATATGGACGGCACTGGGTGTTGTATATAAGTGTGTATATATATATCTTCATAAAATATTTAATGCTATTTTTGCTTGTGGGTGTTTATAGGTGTTTCACTTTTGATTTTCTTAACTGTTATCACACTTTACATTTCACTATGTTTCCTGCTTTGCTCACTCAACTCTATGCCAGAAAATCTATATAGCTTTTAAAACATTTATATTTATACTTATACATAGAATATTTTTCTTTGGATTCTCTAGCTGACTGAAGAATTGGACTAGAACATTCCTTCAAATTTTAAACTATCTCAACTCTAATTTAAACTCAACTTCCATTATACTTACATTCCTTCAGTTCCAGGCTGCTTGCCATGCATTCTTTCTTTACTTTCCATTCTTTTCCTTTCCTTAAAATCCACTTTCTTTCCTGTTTACTTGGCAAACTCTACTTAAAGCACTACTTTATCATTTAGTCCAAGTTAATGAGACATATAAATAAATTAGAACTTAAACCGAGTTACAATGCACACATACACAAACTTACAGAACCAGAGGCATAAAGGTAGGGCAATTAGATGATTGTCCAGTGACTAAACCGTATCCTCAAATAATCAAGCTCCCCCTGGCTTTGCTCTACCTTGATCATATTTGCTATGTCCTGAGACTGGATCCTCTTACAGTTAGCTGCAGTAGCAGCAGTTTTGCTATATCTTTTCATTCATAGATGGGATCAAGAAAGTCTGTCTTCCCTAGGCTGTATTTTAATAGTAAGGGAACTTCTTTCCAGGACCAAAAAGCCAAAACCAAATCCACTGCCGTCCAGTCAATTACGATTTACTGTAGGACAGAGTAGAATTGCCCCGTAGGCTTTCCTAAGCTGTAAATCTTTGCAGAAGCAGACAGTTTCATCTTTCTTCCACAGAGCGGTTGGGGGTTTGAACTGCAGACATTTCAGTTAGCAGCTGATGGCTTAACCACTGTGCCACCAGGGCTCCCTCTTTCCGGGAAGATCCGATCGAACTGTCCTCAGGCTTAAGTGACCAAAATTCCTTAGGCCTAACATTTTGAAAGTCATTTTGGCAAAGGGAAATGGATTTGCCAGGATTAGATTATACCATTCAGAGTTCATCAGTCTGTTTCCCTAGAGGTACGTAGACTGGGATCTTGAGGGGAGTTTACATGAACAAGTAAGGTTTCTCCTTACAAAGGAGCAAAAGGCATATGTGCACTTGGAGGAAACAATATTGTCACCACACATACTCACTTCTTACCCTGTTAGTAAAGGTAAATGAATGTTCCCATGTCGGAGATTTCATTGTTGTTGTTGTTAGGTGCCCTTGAGTAAGTTCCTGCTCGTAGTGACTGTATAGGACAGAGTAGAACTGCCCCATAGAGTTTCCAAGGAGCAGCTGGTGGATTTGAACTGCCTATCTTTTCTCTAGCAGCTGAGCTCTTAACCACTATGCCACCAGGGTCCGGAGCTTTGTAGCATGATCAGTATAACACATATGCATAGATATTATACATATCACTGTGGAAGATCAGAGCTTTTAAAAATTGACTGTATATTAAAGAGGTAAGTTTATTAGACTCTGGTTCCTCATCAGTAAAGAAGAGGCAATAAAATTACCTGCTTTCTTTTGTTTGTATTTCTTAGGTTAGTTGCTGCCAGAACATAAAACCTGGTATAGACTCTAGCATGGGGCAATTACTAAATGATGCTAATGATTGTTAATGGCAGTAACTGCACACTGTAGATGAATATGAGTTCTCTGGTTTTCCACTTTCTAGTATGATTTAAGATATTCACTAACAGTGGAAGAATTTGATTTTATTATTCTGGACTAAAGGCAGTCTTTAGAAAGTCGTCTTTATCCTTTTAAGAAAACCTATTGTTGCAGTTGCCATTGAAATACACATTTATATGCATACAAAAGGGTAGAGATTCTTAACTGCAGGTGAGATAAATAGGGGATTGCTTTTCAGAGTTATTTAATGATACTTTCAATATGTCAATATATACTCCTATCATGCTCAACTTCTTTTAACTTTTCGAATATTTATCATGCTGTTTTTCACCTCAGGTCTCCCTCCTGTCTTACTCATTGGCCGTTTACCTCTTTTTAATCTTTCACATTGTAACAAAAATGTGTTTTCCATAGAGACAGCTTCATTGTCCCACCTCTTTAATACTATATCTGACCATGCTTTTGAGACTAAAGCAATGACACACAATTAATTAGGTGATGATATGGACAAAGGAGATTAAGACTATGATATACATGATGTTAATATCACATTAAAGAATATAAGATTGTCTCTTTTTTTTCTCTTACTAATGGGGTTCTCCCGGATGCTTCTGTCAGTCTGTCACACTGCAGGGGCTTGTGTGTTGCTGCGATGCTGGAAACTATGCCACAGGTATTCAAATACCAGCAGGATGACCCATGGAGGACAGGTTTCAGCTGAGCTTCCAAACTAAGACAGACTAGGAAGAAGGTTTACTTCTGAGAAGAATTAGCCAGTGAAAACCTTATGAATAGCAGAGGAACTTTGTCTGATGTTGTGCCAGAAGATGAGCCCTTCAGGTTGGAAGGCACTCAAAATACAACTGGAGAAGAGCTGCCTCCTCAAAGTAGAGTTGACCTTAATGATCTGGATGAAGTCAAGCTTTCAGGACCTTCATTTGCTGTTATGGCACAACTCAAAATGAGAAGAAACAGTTGCAAACATCCAATAATAATTAGAACATGGAATATTCGAAGTATGAATCTAGGAAAATTGAAAATCATCAAAAAAGAAATGGAACTCATAAAGGTCAAAATCCTAGGCATTAGTGAGCTGAAATGGACTTGTAGTGATCATTTTTAATCAGAGAATCATATGGTCTACTATTTCCGGAATGACAACTTGAAGAGGAATGGCATTGCATTCATAATCAAAAAGAACATTTCAAAATATATCCTGAAGTACAAGGCTATCAGTGATAGGATAATATAGACACACCTACAAGGAAGACCAGTTAATATGACTATTATTCAAATTTACACACCAACCACTAAGGCCAAAGTTGAAGAAATTGATGATTTATACCAACTTCTACAGTCTGAAATTGATCAAAGGTGCAATCAGGATGCACTGATAATTACTAGTGATTGGAATGCAAAAGTTGGAAACAAAGAAGAAGGATTGGTAGATATATGGCCTTGGTGATAGAAACGATGCCGGAGATCTCATGATTGAATTTTGCAAGACCGACAACTTCTTCACTGCAAATACCTTTTTTCACAAACTATAATGGTGACTATACACATAGACCTCACCAAAATACACAGGAATCAAATCAACTACATTTGTGGTAAGAAACCATGGAAAAGATCAATATCATCGGTCAGAACAAGGCCAGGGGCCGATTGTGGAACAGACCATCAATTACTAGTGTGAAAGTTCAAGTTGAAACTGAAGAAAATAAGAGCAAGTCCATGAGAGCCAAAGTACAACCTTGAGTATACCCCACCTGCATTTAAAGACCATTTTAAGAATAGATTTGACTGGTTGAACACTAACAGCAGAAGACCAGAAAGGTTGTGGAATGACATCAAGGACATCACACATAAAGAAAGTAAGAGACCATTAAAAAGACAGGAGAGAAAGTAAAGACCTAAATAGATTTGAGAAGAGACTCTGAAACTTGCTCTTGAAAGCTGAGTAGCTAAAGCAAAAGCAGAAAATGATGAAGCAAAAGAGCTGAACAGAATATTTCAAAGAGTGGTTCTAAAAGACAAAATAAAGTACTTTGATGACATGTACAAAGAACTGGAGATAGAAAACCAAAAGGAAAGAACATGCTCAGCATTTCTCAAGCTGAAAGCACTGAAGAAAAGTTCAAGCCTCGAGTTGCAGTACAGAAGAATTCTATAGGGAAAATATTAAACAACACAGAAAGCATCAAAAAAAGATGGAAGGAACATACAGAATCACCATACCAAAAAGAATTGGTCAATGTTCAGCCATTTCAGTAGGTAACATATGATCAGGAACCGATGGTAGTGAAGGAGGAAGTCCAAGGTGCACTGAAGGCATTGGTGAAAAACAAGGTTCCAGGAACTGACAGACTATCAACTGAGATGTTTCAACAAAAGGATGCAGTGCTGGAAGTCCTCACTCGTCTATGTCAAGAAATTTGGGAGACAGCTACCTGGCCAACAGACTGGAAGAGATCTAGAATTATGCCTATCCCCAAGAAAGGTGATCCCACCGAATGCAGAAATTAACAAACAATATAATTATTATAACATGAAAGCAAAATTTTGCTGAAGATCATTCAAAAGTGGCTGCAGCAGTGTATTGACAAGGAACTGCCAAAAATTCAAGCTTGATTTAGAAAAGAACGTGGATCCAGGGATATCATTACTGATGTCAGATGGATCCTGGCTAAAAGCAGAGGATATCGCAAAGATGTTTACCTGTGTTTTATTCACTATGCTAAGGTATTCAACTATGGATCATAACAAATTATGGAAAACTTTGCAGAGAATGGGAATTCCAGAACAACTGTGCTCATGAGGAATTTGTACATGGATCAAGAGGCAGTCATTTAACAGAACAAGGGGATACTGGATGGTTTAAAGTTAGAAAAGGTGTGTGTCAGGGTTGCGTCCTTTCACCATACTTATTCAATCTTTATGCTGATCAAATAATCCGAGAAGCTGGACTATATGAAGAAGAACAGGGCATTAGAATTGGAGGAAGACTCATTAACAACCTGCATTAGGCAGATGACACAACTTTGCTTGCTGAAGAGGACTTGAAACCCTTACTGATCAAGATCAACATAAAGAAAACAAAAATCCTCACAACTGGCCCAATAAAGCAATATCATGATAAATGGAGAAAGGATTGAGGTTGTCAAGGATTTAATTTTACTTGGATCCACAATCAGCACCCACGGAAGCAGCAGCCAAGAAATCAAAAGATGCGTTGCACTGGGCAAATCAGCTGCAAAAGACCTCTTTGAAGTGTTGAAAAGCAAAGATATCACCTTGAGGACTAAGGTGCACCTGACTCAAGCCATGGAGTTTTCATTCACCGCATATGCATGGAAAAGCTGGACAGGAATGAGAAAGACTGAAGAAGAACTGATGCCTTTGAATTGTGGTGTTGGCGAAGAATATTGAATATACCGTTGATTGCTGAAAGAATGAACAAATCTCTCTGGGAGAAGTACAATCAGAATGCTCCTTGGAAGCAAGGATGGTGAGACTACACCTCACATGCTTTGGACATGTTACCAGGTGGGATGAGTCCCTGGAGGAGCACATCATGCTTGGTAAAGTAGAGTGTAAGCAAAAAAGAGGAAGACCCTCAATGAGAGGGATTGACATAGTGGCTGCAACAATGGGCTCAAGCATAGCAACAATTGTGAGGATGGCTCAGGACCAGGCAGCATTTCCTTTTGTTGTGCGTAAGGTCACTATGAGTCGGAAGTGACTCACTGATACCTAATAACAACAACAATGAAGATCTATCCAGAGTTTTCGAGAAAAAGAGTTTCATGCCATGATCTGTATTTTCAGACAATAACATACCTATGTGACATATCCACTGAAAATAATAGAAGCTGCTAGATCTGGTAGACAGGATTCCTTTGTAACAGAAGAGTAAAAAGTTCTTAACCAATATTATATACCAATGGCATATGAGTTAAAGATGGCTGCAAACTTCTGGCTATATTTTTGTGAGTCTGTAGAGAGTGTTTTCAACTGAGAGAACAAAGGAGGTAAATATGGTGGCAAAGGAAATAAATTCATTTAGTGATCTATTGAGTTTGAAGTACCCGTGACTTTGTTCCAGTTCAGGGTATAAGTGGGTCTCTAAGCTAGTGAGAAGCAGGTAGAGTTAGTGGGGTTGATAGAAGAGAATATTTCAAAATATATTCCTGTAATAGTTGAGACAAAACTCATGGGTGCATTCTTGAAGAAATTGAATTGTATTAAGTGGTTTAAATAACATTCAATTGCTTTTCTTGCACTTTTTGCAAAGAACATTGTTTTTATTTATACGGGAACTGACATACAGACCCCTTTGTACTATTTTTCTTTATATTCAGAATCATTGTCTCCATCTTTCCGAAATAAGTTATAGAGTAGTGTTAGACCAAAAAAAAAAAATTAAAAAAAGAAGATTGAGCCATAAAAACAGATTAATACTAGAGATTTATGTGTGTGGAAGAGAGTACACTTTAGAAAAATTTGTGCTCACTTGTATACAATTTAGGTAAATAATGATTTAGGGTGGATTATAGGTAATTGAGTAAATAAGTTAAAACTATATTAATGACCTCACATCTAAGTGGACCACTCCTCATATTCTCTCCAGTACTAAAGGAGAGTTACCAGCTTCATAGCTTTGCTATTTGTATTGTATTTTTCAACTCATTTTAATAAACCAAAATATGACAGTTGTTTGTTCTAGATAAGACTGCTCTATCCCTAGTCCCCATTCTTCCATGGAAGAGAATGGTGATAGAGCCCCAGAAGCCTAGCCCCAGAAGCCTAAGAGCTCTTGGCAAGACCACCACCTACTCCCCCAAATCTCACAGCCTTACCTTCACTATTACAGTGGTGGCAAACATGACTATTTCCTTGAGCTCTATTACTTCAATCAATAAAGACGTGCTGGACTCTCAGATCAGCTCTGGTCTTCCCCAATAGCATCCTCATAAGATTATGTATTTCCTTTTTCTGACCTCATCTTGTATACCTCCTCTTTTAGAAAAGTATGCTGTATCTCTACAACCTCTCTTCTGAGTTATCTCTTCACCATCTTTATCTGTTTAAAATCTGACTTTTCCTTAAAGACAGTTTCCCTATAGTTTTTCAGGTTGCATTTATTTTCTCTGACATACAACTTATATCTTCGTCTCCTGGACTTTTGAAGCATGTTCCTCAGAATATATCTTCGATTATCTTCCTTATTGCAGATTCTATAGATCTCTACAGCACTTTCTTAAATATTTGAGCTTTTGGATCATTTTTACTTTCTTGTACTAATTTTTCATGATTTCAGCTTCCACATATATGATTTCCCTAGTACCTACGCACTCCAATTCTTGACCCTCTCTCCTCCAGTGACCATGTACTTTGAGCTATCTCAGCCACCCACTATCAGAGCAAAACAACAGAAATTCTAATTTTAAATAACTTTAACCTCTTATAATCACAACCTAAAGAATTACATACCTTAAAGATTACTATTTTGGCAGCTCACCCCTTTTAGTATTTGAACTCCAACACATGGATAAATTTACAAGACTACAACCTTCACTGATATCCAACCGGAAGCTCTGGTATGCGGGACCAATTATTTATGGTCAGCAAGTTCTGATTTATTGTGGTGCTAGTCCATGGGTGGCACAAACAGTATGTGATTGTTTACTACCTAAAAGCTGGCTGTTCAGACCCACCCAGTGGGACCGTGGAAGAAAGGCCTGGCAATCTGTTTCTGTAAAGATTGCAGCCAAGAAAACTCTATAGAGCTGTTCTACTCTGTAGCTCATGCGGTCACTATGAGTCAGAATCAACTTGATAGCAATGGGTTTAGGTTATTTATCTATTTATTTATTTACAGCTTTAACTTCTATTTATTAGTCCCCACGCACTACCAGTCATTATATAATTGAAATATAATCACTGCCTAGAAAGCCTTAATCCCATCACCTTTCCACTCTCTTCTCCCCTTCTCCCCTTCTTATATTCCCTCTTCTCTCTGCTCAGCTATAAATTCTGCGGTAGAGCATTAGTATTCCCCCTTTGTATACATTATGTCTCCCTTGCCTCTTGCTCCTTGTCTCATACTGTCTTGATAAACCCAAATGGACAAGTCTTTGTGTATGCCACTATTGCAGTTTTGCTGCTGAACAAGGGCAAAGAAAAACAGTTAATGGGCCTCCATTTAAAATCATGAACACCAATCTCAGTTAAGACTTTGTACTTCCTGCCCAGTAATCCAATGTCATTTCTCTAGTTCATTCACTCTCACTCTCTTCTGGAAACTTTGTCACTCTTCTACTGTATTTTAAAATGCACAACAGCTTCTCTACCATTCTCTCTATTTGCTGTCCTCCCTTTCTATTTCACTGGAAAACAGAATCAATCAGAGGCATCATATATGAATTTTCATCATCACATCAGCTAACCTGCCTTCATCTATATCATATAATTGGCCTCATCCACGTTTGTCTATGGTTTTTGCAAAACCAAACCCTCCACATATCTTTCTAACCCTACCTGTAACTTAACATTAATCCCAAGCCTAACCCAATTTTACCTGCAATCCTAAACCTAATTTAAATCTAAGTTTAACCCTGCTCATTATTTCTCACCTAAATGAAGGACTTCAACCCAATAATTGCCCCCTTTTTCCAGAATTAGCAATTTGCTTTCTCTATTGGATTATCCCCATCACATATAAACATGATGTGAACCATGTATCTCCATCTAGCTATCACCTAGATTCTCTGCTTTTCTATACAGCAAACTCATAAAAAGTTGACTGTATGTGCTCTCTCTGATTCCCCTTGTCATGGTTAAGGTTGTGTGTCAACTTGGCTGGGCCGTGATTCTCAATAGTTTGGCAGTTGTACGATGCTGTGATCACTTCCATGATGACATTTATGTAGTCACCTCCATGATGGGATCTACTGTGAGTAGCCAATCAGCTGAGAGGGGGTTTCCTTGGGCGTGCGGGCTGTACTGAATTTCATCAGACATTCTGGTAAGGCTTGTGGGTTTTGTTCACTCAGGATCCTGCAGCTGCCTCCTCCTGTGCGTCTGACCTCCAACTCTTGGGACTTGACTTCGCAGCTTACCTGCAATCTTGCCTGCCGGTCTTGAGACTCATTGATCTTCACGGACTGTGAGCAAGAGCCCTGCTCTCTGACTTGCCGATCTTGGGTTCATCAGATCCTGCAATTATGTGAATCAGGAGAAGCCTCTATCCTGACCTACAGACTTGGGGCATTCTAGTCTCTGCAACCACCTGAGCCGGTTCCTTGATATAAATATCTCTCTATCTATATATATTTATATGCTTTATTTGTTTTGCTTCTCTAGAGAACCCAGTCTAAGACACTCCTCCATTATTTTCTAGTGAACTCATTTCAAACATGTATTCCCCCATCCACTCCACTGAAGCTAAACATGACTTCAATATTGCTGAACCCAATGGCCAATGCTGAGCTCCAATCTAGCATAAAGTCAGCAGTAGTATTTTCTTCACTGACCCTCTTTAGTTTCTCTTACTGGTTTCTCCTCTTCTACTCGTTGGCATGACCCAAACTTAGCTTTAGGATTTGTCCTCCTCCTCCGCCTCCTAATTCTTCTACTTCCTTTACTTTCCCCCTCCCTCCCTCCCTTTCTCCTCTTCCTCTGCACACACTTCCTAGGTTCTAGATGGTATTATCTAGTTCCGTTAATTCAGAAATCGTATTTATGTTGATAATTTCCAAATTATTTCTCTAACTGGGGTTTTGAAATCTAGACTTACATGACAATTATATTTTTTGAATCCATACTTTGGCTTAAAATGCTTAAATAAGAACTCCTGACTTTTCTACCCCAAACTTATTCCTTTTATAGTCTTCTTTCACCTTAGTAAATCCCAATTCTAACCTTATAGCTACTCAAGCCAAAGATAGCAAAAGCATTTTAACATCACTATTTCTCTCATATCACACATCCTATCCATCTGGCAGTCCTGATGCCTTAGCTTCCACAATTCTACCATCTAATCTTATTGCATCTTGGCTCAAGACACCTCTTCTCTTATCTGGATTCTTGCAACAGCCACCTAATTTGTCTTCTTGTTCCTACCCTTGTCCTCCTATAGTATTTTCTCCACACAGTAGCTGGAATGCTCTTGTGAAAATGTAAGCTGATGCTGTTACTTCTTTGCTCAGTACTCTCCAGTAGCTCCTATTTCTCTAAAAGTTAAAGCTAAAGCCCTATCTAGGTCCCTGATAGTATTCTGATCTCAGCTTCTACTCTTCTTCCTGTGGCTCGCTGTTCCAGACTCTTTGTTGCTTATAAAATATGCCACCCCTTGCCTCAAATGGTCTGTTCTCTCTGCCTGAAAAATTCTTCCAGATATGTTTATAATTTGTTTATAACTTTTTCTTAGTGAAGCTTCTGTGACTACCTTCAAAAATCCCTCATTTCCTTTTTCTGCTATGTTCCAATATAACAGACTTATTATCATTTAAAGTAATACATTTATTTTTGCCCAGTTCTTAACTAGAATATCCAATTAGGGAAGAGATTGTTCACTAACATATTCTGAACATATAGAGCAACGTCCAAAACAAAGTAGGTGCTTAATAAATGCTTATTGAATCAATGAATGAATGAATGCTATTCATTTGAAATGTTAATATAGGGTTGCTATGAGTTGGAATTGGCTTGGTGGCAACAGGTTTGGTTAATGGGTTTGCCTTCCTTCTTAACTGGAAAATGCTCTTTGTTCATCTGTGACACATTGTGAAATTTTCCATTTATTCATTTATTTCTTCTTTCTTCACACATTGTGTGAGAAAACTTGAAGGGTTTAGTTGAAACAAATTTGTCATCTCATCCTTTTTATTTTTTAAATGCTCCTTTTAAAGAAAGAAAAAGATTAAATAAAACTAGATAGATTGAGAACTTACAAGCCAAATTGTTTCTAAAATGCAGTAGAATTTATATAGATTTTTCTTTACTCTTTAATTCAGATAAATCTATGGAGTTGTCACCATAAGCACATCTTTGAACAGAGCCTATATTGTTGCTCACGTAGAGTTGCTTTGGTTTTATCTGCTTGCCACATGCCTCAATTTAGAGTATATTTACACATTTTTATGTTCCTCTATGTAGTCATTTAGTGCCCTGATGTTGCCCTGTCTTGTAATACACCTGTCCTCAAAATGCATTATCCCCATATTAGCCTATCTAGTCTGGCTTTTCATCTGGCCACCAATAAACATCAGCTTGGAATTGGTATCCCTGCTAGTGAAATAGGGGACCATGGTTCCAAATTCATTTGGAGAATATAACACATATGACTAAAAAACACTTAGAGCTTGATTTCTAAATAATTCTCCAATAAAAGGAACCAGAGTGGCTCTGAAAAGTAGTCCATTCTAAGGCAGAGAAAATACAAGAACTTGGAGAATCTTACAATGTCAGTTTACCCAGTTGAAACGTTCAGCTATGTACATATCCTTAGATGTGTCTTTACTGCTAGATAATTTAATCTATCTAGATGTCTTTACAATTAGTCTGACAGTCACCTTGATCTAATATTAAGTAGGTATGAATTTGAGTAGCTGATAGTTGCTTAAAATATTTGTTTTACTACTTATTTCTTAGGCTTAAAATGACCCCTCTAAAACCATTCTTCACTTCTTACTAACTCACCAACTTTTTCTCAGCTTATCAATTTCTTCTGAAACCTTGCTAAGTCAAGCCAGCTGCAACCAGTGTTTGTTGTTTTTTTCCCAAAAATCTCCCCATAGAAAAATTAATTATATACAGTTTCTGACTTATACATTTACTCAGGCAAGATTTGTATCAAATGAGTCTGTCTTCTAGCTTATCACATGTAAAAATACCAAGCGTTTCAAACCTGATAATTTGGATTGTATTCTTCCAAATCTCCCAAAGTAATTTTTAAGCCAAGTCAGTGTTCTGTTTCTTGTTACCAATCCCTTTATAAATCAGGATAAGCTAGTTAATGCTGTGATAACAACAAACTAAAAATATCAGTGAATTAAAAGAGCAAAGGTTTGTTTCCCTTGCATGTTAGTGGGGCCTTTTAGTTATTGACCCCATGAGACTTGTCTCCATTCCAGAGGGAAAGAACATAGGAGTGTTTCAATCTGGCCATTAAATTTTCTGATTATTTTCATTCACAACTCTGATTGCTAGAACTAGTCCCAAAGAACTAAACTCTAGGGAGCAAGGAACATCAAGCTGCAGTGTGCCCATGAAGAGAGAAAAACAAATTATCAGTGAAAAGGCTAGAGACAAAATGGAAGCCCCTTCTTTTTTTTTTTTTCTTTAAAGTTTAGATCCTCTCATTGAAATAGTGCTCTATGGAAAACCCTTAGGTATGCTTGGTTAGGTGATACAATATTTGATTGAAAAATTACATTTTAAATTCTTATGAATTGCTTAAATGTGATATTTCACTTGCTGGTGTGAATAGATGGAGGGTTTCCAAGTGAAAATATGTATTCCAACTGGCACCTTCAGTTTCTATTTAACTTTGTTCATAAATGTTTTTACTGCTACGATTTTTTGAATCTCATTATTTCAAATCTAGTTATTCTTCCAAATTCTTCAAAGTGTCTGCATTATGCCAAATGGTTTTCTAGATTCATTAAAGGTTAATGAAGGAGTTTATTGCATCATATCTTTGTGGCTTGTTGAAAATATGTAAGTTCAGTGAAAACGTAAAGTAAAGCCTGTTTAGGTGGCAAAATGGCAAAACTTGACAAAAGACAGTTTACATTTTTATGATCGGATGTCAAGGAGATTCATATAAGCCAACTTTTCATTAACCGTGCTAGTCTTTATTTTATTTCACTCTGATGTCAATTCATGTTTATTCAGCATTTATTAAGTTTAAGGCATTTTTTATTTGTAATATGAGAAATATTAAAAATATATATTTCCTTAGGATATGATGGGGGACGTAGTGTTTGTTGATCAACAATTAGATACTCTTAGGCAATTTAGAAATATTATCTATTTTCTATCTAGTAGAGGAGGAGATATAAAAATGTGATCACATATCACCTTGACAGTCTAAAGTCTCCAAAGATTCTTCATGGCTAAAAAGTTTAAGTCTTTACCTTTTTGTACTACGAGAAGGTTTCGTAACCAACGCAATGTCTTCAGCCTTATACCAATAACACTTTTTTTTTCCCTACTTGTCTTACTCCATGATACTTAATTACTTGTAATTCCCTGAATAAATGATTCTTTAATATAGCTCCAAGGAGCTTGGTGGCACAGTGGTTAAAGTGCTCTGCTAACTAAAAGGTCAGCAGTTCAAACCCACCAGCTGCTCCATGGGAGAAAGATATGGCAGTCTGCTTTCATAAAGATTCATAGCCTTGGAAACCCTATGGGGCAGTTCTCCTCTGTCCTGTATGGTTGCTATGAGTTGGAATTGACTCTACATCAGTGGGTTTGGTTTTATAACATAATGCCACATTTTTTTTTCATACTATTGGCTTTTCTAAAACTTTCTTATCTTGAATATGTAATGGTATGAGCCAAAAACCTATTGCCATTGAACCAATTCAATGCCATGAAATGCTCATAATATAATGTGAAAATGGTTGGAAAACAGTAAACTGTATTTATGTTATGACTCACTTTTATAATAATGTAAATGTATGCATAGAGCAATATTAGAAATATGTGAGTCAATATATTAGTGACATGTTTACAACTTTTATGTGTGTTTGTATGTTTGATGTTCTATAATTAATGTTGTTGTTGTTGTTAGGTGCCATTGAGTTGGTTCCGACCCATAGCAACCCTATGCACAACAGAATGAAACACTGCCTGGTCCTGCACCATCCTTACAATTGTTGTTATGCTTGAGCTCATTGTTGCAGCCACTGTGTCAATCCACCTTGTTGAGGGTCTTCCTCTTTTCTGCTGACCCTGTACTCTGCCAAGCATGATGTCCTTCTCCAAGGACTGATCCCTCCTGACAACATGTCCAAAGTATGTAAGACTCAGTCTCGCCATCCTTGCCTCGAAGGAACATTCTGGCCACACTTCTCCAAGACAGATTTGTTCGTTCTTTTGGCAGTCCATGGTATATTCAATATTCTTCGCCAACACCACAATTCAAAGGCATCAACTCTTCTTCAGCCTTCCTTATTCACTGTCCAGCTCTCACATGCATATGATGTGATTGAAAATACCATGGCTTGGGTCGGGCGCACCTCAATCTTCAGGGTGACATCTTTGCTCTTCAACACTTTGAAGAGGTCTTTTGCAGCAGATTTACGCAATGCAATGTGCCTTTTGATTTCTTGACTGCTGCTTCTATGGCTCTTGATTGTGGATCCAAGTAAAAAGAAATCCTTGACAACTTCAATCTTTTCTCCGTTTATCATGATGTTACTCGTGGGTCCAGTTGTGAGGATTTTTGTTTTCTTTATGTTGAGGTGTAATCCATACTAAAGGCTGTGTGGTCTTTCATCTTCATTAGTAAGTACTTCAAGTCCTCTTCACTTTCAGCAAGCAAGGTTGTGTCATCTGCATAACAGAGGTTGTTAACGAGTCTTCCTCCAATGCTGATGCCCCGTTCTTCTTCATATGGTCCAGCTTCTTGTATTATTTGCTCAGGCATACAGATTAAATAAGTATGGTGAAAGAATACAACCTAGACGCACACCTTTCCTGCCTTTAAACCAATCAGTATCCCCTTGTTCTGTCCTAACAACTGCCTCTTGATCTATGTAAAGGTTCCTCATGAGCACAATTAAGTGTTCTGGAATTCCCATTCTTCACAGTGTTATCCATAGTTTGTTATGATCCACACAGTCAAATGTGTTTGCATAGTCAATAAAACACAGGAAAACATCCTTCTGGTATTCTCTGCTTTCAGCCAGGATCCATCTGACATCACCAATGATATCCCTGATTCCACGTCATCTTCTGAAACTGGCCTGAATTTCTGGCAGTTCCCTGTCAATATACTGCTGCAGGCATTTTTGAATGATCTTCAGCAAAATTTTGCTTGCGTGTGATATTAATGATATTGTTCTATAATTTCTACATTCGGTTGGACCACCTTTCTTGGGAATAGGCCTAAATATGGATCTCTCCCAGTCAGTTGGCCAGGAAGCTGTCTTCCATATTTCTTGACATAGACGAGTGAGCACCTCCAGTGCTGCATCTGTTTGTTGAAACATCTCAATTGATATTCCATCAATTCCTGGGTAGTAGATATTCAACCATTTCAAGAGGTGGCATATGATCAGGAACCGATGGTACTGAAGGCCAAGCTGCTTTGAAGGCATTGGTGAAAAACAAGTCTATAATTAAGAGGCATTATCAAGAATATTTATTTATTTATTTACAATAGAAGGAGCCATGGAAACACAATGGTTAAGTGCTCAGCTGCTAACCAAAAGGTTCAAACCCACCCAGCATCTCCATGGTAGAAAAGACCTGGAGATCTGCTCCTATAAATATTTTAGCCTTGGAACCCCCATGGGGCAGTTCTACTGTGTCCCTTAGGGTCACTATGAGTCAAAATCAACACTAAAGCACACAACAACAACAGCATTTCTAATAAGGAAAAATAGAAACAAACAAAGCCCGCTATTATTGTTTTCAAAGAAAATGAAAATACTCTCTATACCTGTCCAACTGGAAAACCCTTATTACTAATTTCTTAAACTCAAACCAAAACAATTTTCTTTGAAGCAACCACCTTCTTCTTTACTAACCATTGTGCTTTGTACATCTCTCCAGGTTATCAATTATGCTATTGTAAAATGTTGTTTGCATACTCTTAGATTAACCTAAGTGACCTTTAAATCAGGGATCATAATATTCACTATTTATATATCTAATATCCTGCATAGTAAGTGCAATTATGAAAATAATAAATGATACAATTATGAACTATAGCTGAATTAAATGACTCCCAAATAGAGGTATGAGCAATAAGTAAATGCAACATAAAGAGAATGACAAGAAGGATGTGGTAAGGTAAATGAGGAACCTGACCTTTGAAAATCATTTTATTAAAATGTTATCATGTCATTCTCCTCATCCCAAACTTCAATGACTCCACTCTTTTACACAATATAATTGAAATGCTTTCATATCACTTTAAATCCTTCCACAGTGTTGGCAAAGTAATTAAGGAAACGGTGTTAGAAGAATATTAATAGGCACCGAGTCTTTTTTTATATATATAACGTTATTTCAGAAGAATTTTGAATTTACAGAAAGTTGCAAAAATAGTATAGAAAGGTCCCATGTATCCTGGAGACAATTCTCCCTGTCTTAACACTCTACTTCAGGATGTAACATTTGTCACAACTAGTAAACTAATATTGTTAAAAAAAAAAAAAAAAAAAAAAAACTTTTCCTATTCAAGGAGCCTATCCTGGACACCAAATGACATTTAATTGCAATGTTTCCTAAGTCTCCTCTGGACTGTGACAGTTTTTTAGACTTTCCTTTTTTTTTTTTTTTTCTTCTTGTTGGAATTGACAGCTCTGATGAGTACTGGTCATGTAACTTGTAGAATTACCTCCAATTTGGGTTTTCCGCTGCCTCTCTGATGATTAGACCAGGACTATAAGTCTTGGGAGGGAGAACACAGAAATAAAAAGCCATGACCATCATAAAGTACTAAAGACATGTTTGTTCACTACAAAGTTACTTTTTTTTTTCTCCTAATTTTCATATTCTACTATCTGAAGGCAATTCACACAGTGAAACCCATTCTTAAGAGGTAGGAGCTAAACTCCACCTTCTTGAAGGAGGAATAGTTAATAAATTAATCAGAATTCTGCATGAGAGATGTGTCTATTCTCCCATTCATTTATTTATGTAAGTATAGGCTCAAGGATATTTATTTTATATTCTGGGTTATAATCCAATACTATATTATTTTCTTGTTTGCTTAAATGGTTCCAGTTTTGACCACTGAGAGGTCTTTCAGGACTCCTATGTCCCTCTGACATATCTCCATCACTTCCTTTCTTTGAGAACTTCCTTGCTTTCTGGGCAGAGAACATTTGATAGATTTTTAAAAATATATTAAAGGGAATTCTAGTTTGAGGCAAAGAAAAACTTTCAAAAGCAGAAATAATGAAGAAAATGCTTTAGGTATTGGAGCCTGTCAAGGATGAAGCCAAGAGAGAACTGGGAGTTAAAATGAGAGGTAAGCCATACTGTGAAATGTAGATGGAGCCATACTGTGGAAAAAGTTAAATGTTACATAAAATAATTTGAGTTTATTGTATAGATGGTAAAAATATTTTCATGAGGAGAGTGTAAAAAAAAAATCCTGTTTTACAAGATATTTTGATTAGTAGTATAAAATGTGGATTGGAAGAGTAAGAGTCCAGAGGCGAAGAAAACATTTATTAAACATTCTGTAATTTTCCTGGAATGAAGTTATGGGGGACTAAAATAAATATAGCCCTATCCAAAGTGTCTTACCCTCCTTATTTACACTCAATCTAAATAATAATGGGGATAAATAGACTTCAAGTATATTTTTTTCACTTGAGTGTGGATTGCTAGTGGCAGATTAAATTACAGAATATGCCAGCTGTTTCTGTCATTGGTGTTAAAGTTGTTCAGATCAACTCTTTCTTGAAGAAGAAGAAGAAAATTTGGTATATATCTGTCTGAAGGCATTGAATAACTACTAAATAGGACAGGGTTTTGAAAGCCTACATCCAAGAATTGGGAGAGAATTGAATCCTAGAGAGTTGGTTATTCATTATTGTATTCATCCTTTAGTAGTTATTCTAGATATGACAGCATGCATGCTTAACTTATTATGGTCTAAGAAAATTGTTTAGTATCCTTTTTCTCCTTTATGCACTGTCAATTCTTGGAGCAGTTACTGAGAATACAAGAAGCTGAACATGTTTTTGAAACAGTTGAGGACCTTGGGGAAGGACTCAAACTGAAATTAGGCAATGCATGGGACTGTGAAATACCTCTGACATTTGCTTACGAATAAAAAAGTACAAAAAAGCACTGCTAATAAGGCAGAACTGGGTAAAATGTGCTCTCAGTGACTGAAGCTTAAAATCATCTGAATTGCTGTTAGTGTAACTAAATCTGAACATATCAGAAATCACATTGTAAGTAAAAGGCTTCAATATTTCCATTTAAGGCAATGATAGCAGCACTGGATTATAAAACTAAAAGCACTACACACTGCTTACAAGGAAAGTCTAAATATACACTGTAAAAATAAAAATTATATATATGTAAAATATACATTATATTTTAAGGGAAAAAATAAATACAAAAAGGTACTGTGCAAACAAAAGGAAACTGGTTAAAAGAAAAGCTGGCTAAACTTTGCTACTAACACACAAATAAGACTTTAAGGCAAGCACTCTTGTTGTTAGGTGCCATTCAGTTAGTTCTGATTCACAGAGACCTTGTGTACAACAAAACAAAACACTTCTCAGTCCTGTGCCATCCTCAAAATTGTTGCTATTTTGAAACCCATTGTTGCAGCCACTGTGTCAATTCACCTCGTTTAGGGTCTTCCTCTACCTTACCAAGCATGATGTCCTTCTCCAGACATTGGTTCCTCCTGATGACATGTCCAAAATACATGCTCGCCATCCTTGCTTTCAAGGAGCACTCTGGCTGTAATTCTGCCAAGACAGGCTTGTTCGTTTTTCTGGTAGTCTGTGGTCTATTCTTTGCCAACACCTTAATTCAAAGACATCAATTCTTCTTCCATCTTCCTTACTCATTATCCAGCTTTTGCATGCATTTGAGGTGATTGAAAATACCACAGCTTTGGTCTGGCACTCCTTAAGCCTCAAAATGACATCTTTGTTTTTTAAAACTTTAAAGAGGTCTTTTGCAACAGATTTGCCTGATCTATTAAGTTCTTTGATTTCTTGACTGCTGCTTCCATGGGCATTGGTTGTGAATCCAAGTAAAATGAAGTTCTTGACCATTTCAATATTTTCTCTGCTTGCCATGATGTTGCTTATTGGTCTAGTCGTGAGGATTTTTGTTTTCTTTATGTTGAAGTGTAGTCTACGATGAAGGCTGTAGTCTTTGATCTTCATCAGTAAGTGCTATAAGTCTTCTTAACTCTCAGTAAATAAGGTTGTGTCCTCTGCTTAACACAGTTTGTTAATGAGTCTTCCTCCAATTCTGATAACACATTCTTCATAAAAATCCAGCTTCTTGGATTATTTGCTCAGCACACAGATTGAATAAGTATGGTGAAAGGATACAATCCTGATACACACCTTTCCTGGTTTTAAACAAGGCAGTACACCATTGTTCTGTTTGTACAACTGCCTCTTGGTCTATGTACAAGTGCCTCATGAGCACAATTAATTGTTCTGGAATTCCAGTTCTTCACAACGTTATCCATAATTTGTTATGATACACACAGTGAATACCTTGGCAATAAAACACAGGTTAACATCTCTCTGGTATTCTCTGTTTTCAGATCCATCTGACATCATCTTATTAGTGGTAAAAAGGTGATTTTTATAATAATGAAATTATTCATACATCAGAAAAGTAAATTGGTTTTAATGTTGCATGTATTTAGTAACATGATTTCAAAGCCAGTTAAGTAATAATTCAGCATAATTCAAAGGAGAAATAGAACTAGAGAGAACAAGAGAATACTATATGCAAAAACTGGTTTCCTTTCAATACACAAATGTGCACCATAGTGGAACGGAACCAGAAATTAAAACACAAAAGATAGCTTAAAAATACTTCTTAAACAAAAAACAAATAATGTAATCCACCTCATAAATGAAACAAAAGACAAGAATCACATGATTTTATCAACTGATGCAGAAAAGGCATTTGACAAAGTCCAACAGCCATTCATGATAAAAACTCTCAGCAAAATAGGAATAGAAGGAAAATTCCTCAACAAAATAAAGGGCATTTATACAAAGCCAACAGCCAACATCACCCTAAATGCAGAGAGCCTGAAAACATTCCTATTGAGATCGGAAACCAGACAAGAAGGATGCCCTTTATCACCACTCTTATTCAACATTGTGCTGGAAGTCCTAGCCAGAGCAATTAGGCTAAAGAAATAAAGGGCATCCAGATTGGCAAGGAAGAAGTAAAAGTATCTCTATTTGCAGATGACATGATCTTATACACAGAAAACCCTAAGGAATCCTCCAGAAAACTACTGAAACTAATAGAAGAGTTCAGCAGAGTATTGGGATACAAGATAAACATACGAAAATCAGTTGGATTCCTCTAGACCAACAAAAAGAACATAGAAGAGGAAATCACCAAATCATTGCCATTTACAGGAGCCCCCAAGAAGATAAAATACTTAGGAAAAAATCTTACCAGAGTTGTAAAAGACTTACACAAAGAAAACTACAGTACACTTCTGCAAGAAACCAAAAGAGACTTACATAAGTGGAAGAACACACCTTGCTCACGGATAGGAAGACTTAACATTATAAAAATGTCTATTCTACCAAAAGCAATCAATACATTTAATGCAATTCTGATCCAGATCCCAAAGACATTCTTTAATGAGATGAAGAAACAAATCACCAACTTGACATGGAACGGAAAGAGGCCCTGGATAAATAAGGCATTACTGAAAAAGAAGAACAAAGTGGGAGGCCTTACTTTACCTGATTTTAGAACCTATTATACAGCCACGGTAGTCAAAACAGCCTGGTACTAATACAACAACAGATACATAGACTAATGGAACAGAATTGAGGATCCAGGCATAAACTCATCCACATATGAGCAGTTGATACTTGACAAAGGCCCTAAAACAGTTAAATGGGGAAAAGATAGTCTTTTAAACAAATTGTGCTGGCATAACTGGATATCCACCTGCAAAAAAGTGAAACAAGACCATACCTCACTCCATGCACAAAAACGAACTCAAAATGGATCAAATACCTAAATACAAAATCTAAACTGATACAGATCATGGGAGGAAAAATAGGGACAACATTAGGAGCCCTAATACGTGGCATAAACAGTATACAAAACATTCTTAAGAATGCAGAAGAAAATCTAGGTAACTGGGAGCTCCTAAAAATCAAACACCTATGCTCAATGAAAGACTTCACCAAAAGATTAAAAAGACTACCTACAGACTGGGAAAAAGTTTTTAGCTATGACATTTTTGATCAGTGCCTGATCTCTAAAATCTACATGATACTGCAAAAACTCAACTACAAAAAGACAAATAACCCTATCAAAAAATGGGCAAAAGATACGAATAGACACTTCACTAAAGAAGACATTCAGGTAGCTAACAGATATCCGAGGAAATGTTCACGATCATTAGCCATTAGAGAAATGCAGATCAAAACTACAATGAGATTTCATCTCACTCCAACAAGGCTGGCATTAATCCATAAACACAAAATAATAAATGTTGGAGAGGCTGTGGAGAGATTGGAACACTTATACACTGCTAGTGGGAATGTCAAATGGTACAACCACTTTGGAAATCGATTTGGCACTTCCTTAAAAAGCTAGAAATAGAACTACCATACGATCTAGCAATCCCACTCTTTGGAATATATCCTAGAGAAATAAGAGCCTTTACATGAACAGGTATATGCACACCCATATTTATTGCAGCACTGTTTACAATAGCAAAAAGATGGAAGCAACCAAGGTGCCCATCAACAGGTGAATGGATAAATTATAGTATGTTCACACAATGGAATACTACGCATCAATAAAGAACAGTGAGGAATCTGTGAAACATTTCATAACATGGAGAAACCTGGAAGGCATTATACTGAGCAAAATTAGTCAGTTGCAAAAGGACAAATATTGCATAAGAGCACTTTTATAAGAACTTGAGAAATAGTTTAAGCTGCAAAGAAAGCGTTCTTTTGTGGTTACGAGAGGAGGGAGAGTGGGGGGGTGGGAGAGGGGTATTCACTAACTAGTAGGTAGATAAGAACTACTTTAGGTGAAGGGAAATACAACACACAATACAGGGGAAGCCAGCACAACTGGACTAAACCATGAGCAAAGAAGTTTCCTGAATAAACTGAATACTTTGAAGGCCAGCGTAGCAGGGGCAGAGGTTTGGGACCAGGATTTCAGGGGACATCTAAGTCAATTGGCATAATAAAATCTATTAAGAAAACATTCTGCATCCCACTTTGAAGAGTGGCCTCTGGGGTCTTAAACGGTAGGAAATGGCCATCTAAGACGCATCAATTGGCCTCAACCCACCTGGATCAAAGGAGAATGAAGAACACCAAGGACACAACATGACTACGAGCCCAAGAGACAGAAAGGACCACATGAACCAGCGACTACATCATCCTAAGACCAGAAGAAGTAGATGGTGCCCAGTTAGAACCGATGGCTGCCCTGACAGGGAACGTAACAGAGAATCTCTGATGGTGCAGGAGATCAGTGGGATGCAGACCCCAAATTCTCATAAAAGGACCAGACTTAATGGTCTGACTGAGACTGGAAGGACCGCAGTGGTCATGGCCCCCAGACCTTCTGCTGGTCCAGGACGGAACCATTCTGAAGCCAACTCTTCAGACATGGATTGGACTGGACAATGGGTTGGATAGGGATGCTGATGAGGAGTGAGCTTCTTGGATCAGGTGGACACTTGAGACTATGTTGGCATCTCCTGCCTGGAGGGGAAGTGAGAGGGGTAGGGGGGTTAGAAGCTGGTGAAATGGACATGAAAAGAGGGTGGAGGGAGAGAGTGGGCTGTTTCATTGGGGGGAGAGTAATTGGGAGTATGTAGCAAGGTGTATATAAGTTTTTGTGTGAGAGACTGACTTGATTTGTAAACTTTCACTTAAAGAACAATAAAAGTTAAAAAAAAAAACTTCTTAAAAGTATTCTTTAAAAGCAAATAAGCGTGTTTCTAAATGACCCATGAACCTGTGAATAATCTCACTGAAAATATATCCAAACAGAGAAGTAGCTATGATACAACATATTAGAATTTGTGGGATGTACCTAAAATTGTGTGCTCAGAAAAAAATTATAGGTTTAGCCACATCCTTGAGAAAACTAGATAGGGTAGTCATAACATACTAAGTACCCATATCAAATAATTTGAAAATAAGCGGCAAGTTAAATATAAAGAAGCAAAAGTAGGAAGTCATTAAAAAAATAGTACGGAAAAATTTAAAAATAGGAAAAAACTGAATAGAGAAGATAAAAAATACATTTTGTTCTTCGATGAGATAATAAAATTAATAAATACTAAGAAAAAAATCATAAATTTTAAAAAGAAAAGACACATGTTCAAATATCAGAAATGAAAAACAATTATTACTATGCATCCTACAGATATGAAATTAACATATTATGAACAATTTTATATTAATAAAATTGCAATTTTATATTAAAAGAAAAATACTCAGAAAACCACAATTTACTGTAATTGACAAAAAATAAAACTGAGAAAGGATAAGTAGTTTAAAGTAACCGAATGTGTAAATCAAAATCATTTTCACAATGACATCTTCAGATTTGGACGTCTTCACTAGTGAGTACTAAAAAGTTTTAGTGAAGAAATAATATTCATATATGAACACTTTCAGAAAATAAAATATTGGAATAATTCCCAAATAATTTTTAAGGACTGGTTTGTTTTAATACTCACAATTTATTAAGTCATGCAGGAAAAGAAATTTGAAGGATGCACTCTCATGTAAATAATCAATATTCTAGACAACACATTAGCAGATTTTATCCAGGATGTTATAGTATCACCAAGTTGGTTTATCCAGAACAGTGAAGTTGGATTAAGATTCAGAATTAATATGATTTAATTACCAGAATAAAGCATAAAATATTTAGGTAACTGTGCAGATGAAGTTGATTTACAGGTGGACTAGAAAATTCTACCTTTACCTTGGGAATATCTAGATGTTTGGTTTTTGACTCTTGGCCAAGATTATAATGTGTCATTTAAAGTCAGAACTCACCTGATGCTTTGCAACTGACCATATGGGTTTGACAAGAATAGCTTGATAACTTTAAGAACCACTGAAAATTGTTTTGGTGAGTTCTCCATAAGCCAAGAATCCTAGCATAGATCTTGACAGCTTAAGGCAGAAACTCAAAAGCTTGAGCCAATGGGGAGCTTGTGATGTTGAATGTCTTTTAGACCTCTGATATGCCCTTGCATTCTCTATTCTCTTGCTACTGTATCCTTTACTGTATCCTTGGCCCTTAAGTAAAATGTATGCAGTGTATAGTCTTTCAAATTAACTAAATGAGGGAAATCAATGTAATACATTTTAATGGATGCAGAAACTATATGATACAATTCAGTTTTTTATAATGTATTAAAAAATCTCTCAGCAAATCAGAAATAGACATGAACCTCTTTAATGGAGGGAAAGAGCTGGCTGTCTCATTAGGCAGAGAGTAATTGGGAGTATGTAGCAAGGTGTATATAAGTTTTTGTGTGAGAAAAGAAACTAGATCATACATCATATTTTAATTGTAAAGTGTTGAAATGTGTATCTCTAGAAATTGGGAATAAGACAAGAAAGCCCAATATCACTAGTTCTAGTACATATTGTATTGTAAGTACTAGCCACACCAACAGGGTAAGAAAAAGGAAGCATATAAAAATTGGAAGGGAAAAGGGAGAATAAATTTGACACTATTTGCAGATTACCTAATTGTGTACAGAGAAAATCCAAAATAATCCATATATTTAAATAATAGAAAGAAAAGTGAATTTAGCAGAACAACTAGATACAAGATCAACACAAAAATATTTCATGTGTCTATATGTTTTTATATGTAGTAGGAAATTATGAGAAAATAATATTTTCAAATGATAAAATTTATGATGACATCAAAAATACCTGGGATTGCATATATTGAAAATGTGCAAGACTTCTAACTAAAAAAAAAAAAAAGATAAACATTAACAGAAAATGGAGTCCTAAATATACCACGTTTTGGGAGATCATTGCAATATTTTATATTGTAAAGATTTCATTTCTTTCCAAGTGTATGTATCATCTATTTATATCATCAAATAATTTGAATGTAAAATCTCAGAAGGTGTTTGTATTTATGTGTTTGTGAAAATTGACAAAACAATTGAGCAGACAGTTTAATGGGATGCAAACACACTGCTGCTGATCAAATGTCGTCTTAGATTTTAGTATCCTTTGGTGATTCTTGCTGATTCAATTTTTACTACAATGGTTTACAAAAAAAAAAAAAAATGCTATTGAGTAGATTCTGACTCATGCGACCCTATGTGTTACAGAATAGAACTGAGCTCCATGGTATTTTTTATCTGTAATCTTTATAGAAGCAAATAGAAAAACCTTTTTTGAGGGGCACCACTGGGTGGATTTAAACATTCAAACTTTTGGTTAGTAGGAAGCAAACCATTTGCACCACTGAAAATATGCTGTTTTTTCCCCAATTCCAGCTACTTTTGCCATGGTTACCAGTCTTTAGCATTGTACTATAAGCAAAAAGTATCCATTAGCTTTTATTTATGTAACTATCATCAGTGTGGATTTGTAACTTCCTTTTTTTTTTTGTTTTTGCACTCAAATTGTCACAATTTTGGCCAGTGGCATTTTCTTCAAGCTAGCACACCTTTTCATGTGACATCCCTATAATTCTTGTTATTACTTTCTTAGTTTCTAGAATAAGTAAATGTTCCACTCTGCCCCAACCCTGGAATCAAGGGGAAGAAGACTTTGTTACTGACATTGCTTAGAATAGCCAGCACATAAAGAGAAGGTTTTCATTGCCTGAGCCTGGGCAGACTGCCCGACCTCCTTTGATATGCAACAGTGACTATGGTGAAAGTGTGACAGAGATAATCACATGAGCAGCAGCAATTGATAAGTCATGAAGAAGTGACACTGACATCTCTGATCTATAGATTTACTGAAAGTGTCTCGTAATCAAAAATTTCAGTATCAGTTTAACTCAAAAGAATTTTTTTAAGTATTGCTAAGTTTTCTAAGTATTTGGAATATTATTAACAATGCTGAAGTGTTAAAAAACAAAGGGGTCACTTTCAGGACTAACGTGCCTCTGGTCCGAGTCATGGTAGTTTCAATCACCTTATATACATGCAAAAGCTGGACAATGAATAAGGAAGACCGAAGAAAAATTGATGCCTTTGAATTATGGTGTTGGCAAAGAATGCTGAATACACCGTGAACTGCCAGAAGAATGAACAAATCCGCATTGGAAAAAGTACAGCCAGAATGCTCTTTTGAAGGGAGAATGGCAAGATTTCATCTCATGTACTTTGGATATGTTATCAGAAGAGATCAGTCCCTGGAGAAGAACATCATGCTTGGCAAAGTAGATGGTCAGCAAAAAAGAGGAAGATTCTCAAAGAGATGGACTGACACAGTGGCTAAAACAATGGGCTCAAACATAGCAATGATGGTGAGAATGGCACATGACATGGCAGTATTTTGTTCTCTTGTATATAGGGTCTGTATGAGTCGGAAGCAATGTGATGGCACCTAACAACAAATATAGGTTCAGTCAGGTGTACTTTACATAATTCTTTTAGTTGTCTGTAATGTTGATGTCCATTTGGCCCCCAACTCACAGTGACCCTATGGTGCTGGTCCTGTGTAACCCACATGATAGGTCATGGATCAGACTTGTGGTTCATGAGATTTTCATTGGCTCACTTTCGGAAGTAAATCACCAGGGTTTTTTTCCTAGTCCATCTTAGTCTAGAAGCTCTGCAGAAACCTGTTCAGCATCATAGAAACATGCAAACCTCCATTGACAGACAAGTGGTGGTTGCACATGGGTTGCATTGCCCGGGAATTGAACCCAGATCTCCTGAACAGAAGGTAATAATTGTACCACTGAACCACTAATGGCCTCTCTGTAATGACGCTAACCATGAAAAAACAAATTAAATGCTCTGCTGGAGAAATATATGCTCTTTCACTTGCTCTGTTGGTAGCAATTGCTGTGTTCCCCAGTTTTGCCGGCCGAAGACCAAAAAGAATAAGAAAATTCTTCCATTCAATAACCAATATTTAGAGGAGTCTTTAATGCCTTCATCATACCAGAGAAAAAAGCAAGTTGTTTTTAACGATATTTATGAAGTATTGTTTTAACCATACATAGGTATAAACTCATGTTTCCAGTGAATATATACTAAAGTTGTAAATATGCTCAAAATATATTAATAATGATATGTAATGCCTTACAACTAAGTGGAAAATAATGAATTTCTAGGCACTGATTTGCATACTGCAAAACACAGCTTTGTTTTACCATCCACAAATATTAACTATGAGAATCTATTTTCTGGAAAGTAATGGACTCAGCATGATTTTTTTATGGCCACATTATCAATCGTCTAAAACAAGAGTTGTAATGAGAGAGATTAGTGTCCTTTAATTAGATGACACTATTAGCAAGTTTTACTCTAACCAACCTCTTCATTTCACCAGGAAGCAGCTGATTACATCAGTCTGTAATTAAAGTGTAGAAGTGCATGCCAGTGATTGAAGCTGACTGTTGGGACTCATACTGTTACCATCTAGCTTCAAAAAGTTTAATGGAATCAAACATTTACACATAATATAGACTTGGCTATCAGATTTGATGTGGGCTATAAATTTTGATAAGGCAAAATCAAAGCTAAAACTGTAAAGAAACTAAGACATTGTTAACAGAGGAGAAAATCTCTTTGTGGCTTTCAGAAGCCTTAAATATAAGAATAAGGAAATGCTAAAATAAAAGAATGCAAATAAGGTATATCACGCCAACACTAACAAAAGAAAGCTGGTAGAGTTACACTAACATGCTACATTTTCCAATTATACCAGCGTTCTCCTATTTTGTAGTATAGCCAACCTGTCTGGATAATTTTCTTTGCGTTCCAGTGTATGCTGTTCATGGGAGGTGATTGTCATAGATGGACACAATATTATTAATCACCTGGTCCACTTCCTGCTACACATTTATCTTATCTTCACCTTTACCATCAGTTCCTGTGCTGGGTGGTAATCTCTGGAGATTCTGTTTTGTTGACAAAGTATAGTCACCATCCAGTGACTTAGAAAAAAATATAGCCTCAAACAACTAAAGTGAATTGAATGCTCCCAAAAGTCAAATACCAAAATAAGGAAGAAATTCTTTTAAAAATTGTTTATATCTGATTAGAGCAACCCCCTATTATTACATTGGTAAACAGCTTTTTCCTTTCTCTTTTCAAGACACATAGAGCATAGGATACAACACAATTGTTATTCTGGTAGTGCAAAATCTGCCTTTGAGTTTTGAGAGCTGAGTTCAAGTCCTGTCTCAATTTATAGTTTTACATACATATATATATATATATATATTTCAACTATGTGATTATAACGGTGACAGCTTCAACAGTGCATAGGAAAAGCTCCACTTTACAGAAGTTGACAAGTCTTGGGGATGAAGGTTAGTAATTTGAGAGTTAGAGAACAATATGACATGGATTCACCCAACCCAATTTGACTGGTTAGATTAGAATTTAAATAATTTCAGTGGGCTTGGCTATTTTTGTAATAACCAGAGAAGTCAATTTCCAATGAAACAGGATTTCACTCTTCAAATTACTGTTCTGCATAAACTAAAGGTGAAGTTAAGGGAGAAAGTGGCCACTGAAGCATCAAATCTAGAGCAGTTGCTCTTGGTCCTTACAGAACCAAAGCCTAAATCCCAAGGAATGTCTTCCATTGGAGCACATGATTATTGAAGTTAAAGAAAATGAGGTCTTGCAACATGGTATTTATGTAAAGTAAGAAAATGTTTTAGTTCTATTCCAAATCAGAAGTTGCAATACCACCATCTTATTTTGTGTTTATGTACCATGTATTCACTTTTTTGAGAGCTATTGGAGACCAGTTGGTGCAGTAGATAAGCATTTGGCTGCTAACCAAAAGGTCGGCAGTTTGAATCCACCAGCTGCTCCTTGGAAACCCTATAGGGCAGTTCTACTCTGTCCTATAGGGTCTTTATGAGTCGGAATCCACTCAACAACAATGGGTTTATTGTGGTATATGAAATTAGATTTGTATTCTAGATTTATATCTGTCAGTTACTTCTGAACCAATGGCAAATCAGCTTGTGCTTTTAAGCTACAATTTCTCTTAGAAAATTTGGACAAAATTAGGTGATATATGAAAATGCTTTGCAACTATAAATTATGAATGAGTCCACAGTATAATGAGCATACTAAGGTATTATCTATAATTCTCAAATTTCTCTTTCACCAGGTCTTAAAGAAAGAAGCCTTGGTGGTGTAATGGTTAAGTGCCTGGCTGCTAGCTGATAGGTCGGCAGTTAGAACACACCAGACCCTCCTCAAGAGAAAAGACCTGGCCATCCGCTCCTGTAAAGATTACAGCTTAGAAAATCCTATGGGGCAGTTATACCCTGTTTTATAGGGTCACTAGGAATCAAAATCAACTTGATGGCAGGCCTTAGAGGTTGTTGCCATGCTAAAAGGGTGAGTACCTTTTCTTGTGACTGGAATGCATTTTTATGCAGTATCTAGTGCCACCTGATACAATCATATATAGTTGTTGAAATCAAATATTGGGCAAAAAACAGTCACCACCAATCACAAAACCTAATACATAAATGTAATGACTAACAAATTAAATTTTATTTAGAAATAGAAGAGAGTATGTGAGAACAACAAAACAAAATAACACTTAAAATTACCTCCTTAAGATGTAAAATTCCCATGCACAATGGGATTTACATCAATGTAAATTTTTTGTTTTGATTTGTTTTGTTTCTGCTTATTAGTAGACTCCGCCACGTAGCTTTACCATACTTGGGATCCATCTTTCCCAGGAGTGGCTTCTTTCTTGCCCATTTACATGCTCAAGAGAGAAAACAAGCAATCATCCTGTACCTATGGGAAGAACAGCAATTCTGCACCCTCTTATGAATAATAGACAAATTTGAAAATATAGTGGTTACACAAAAATCAAAGCTGCAAAAGTTTCCAGCAATAAAGTCATATTTATCACCATTAAATATTCTTGATATAAAAAAAAAGAAGCTCAACTGGACTGGACCAAAAGCAAAGAAGTTTCCGGGATAAACTGAATGCTTCAAAGGTCAGCGGAGCAAGGGCGGGGGTTTGGGGACCATGGTTTAAGGGGACTTCTAAGTCAATTGGCAAAATAATTCCATTATGAAAACATTCTGCATCCCACTTTGAAATGTGGCGTCTGGGCTCTTAAATGCTAACAAGCGGCCATCTAAGATGCATCAATTGGTCTCAACCCACCTGGAGCAAAGGAGAATGAAGAACACCAAGGTCACACAATAACTATGAGCCCAAGAGACAGAAAGGGCCACATGAACCAGAGACTTACATCATCCTGAGACTAGAAGAACTAGTTGATGCCCGGCCACAACCAATGACTGCCCTGACAGGGAGCACAACAGAGAACCCCTGAGGGAGCAGAAGAACAGTGGGATGCAGACCCCAAATTCTCATAAAAAGACCAGACTTAATGGTCTGACTGAGACTAGAGGAATCCTGGCGGTCATGATCCCCAAACCTTCTGTTGGCCCAGGCCAGGAACCATTCCCGAAGACAACTCATCAGACATGGAAGGGACTGGGCAGTGGGTAGGAGAGAGATGCTGATGAAGAGTGAGCTATTTGTATCAGGTGGACACTTGAGACTGTGTTGGCATCTCCTGTCTAGAGGGGGGATGGGAGGATAGAGAGAGTTGGAAGCTGGCAAAATTGTCACGAAAGGAGAGACTGGAAGGGCTGACTCATTAGGGGGAGAGCAAGTGGGAGTATGGAGTAAGGTGTATATAAACTTATATATGACAGTCTGACTTGATTTGTAAATGTTCACTTGAAGCTCAATAAAAGTTAAAAAAAAAAAGAAAAAGGTGTTTAAATATTGAGGAAAGGCCTTTACTACCCAGAATTAAAACTGTTTTGTAAACTGCTTTAATCTGTCACAGGAAGGAAGAATGATGACTACATGTTATAGATAGTTAAAGGTGTGGTTTAAAAGCAATTATTTGAATTAAGGTGAAGCTGAGAACATAAAATAGTCTCATGACCCATCACATCCATTACGTTTGGAATAATAGCCTTAGGCAGTTAAATGGCATAATAATAAAGAGTCTCTTCAGTTAACAAATTTAAAAGTGTGTTTTTCATCATCAAGATCACTAACTAGCAGTATTAAACATTTAGTGGAAGCTTGGCTTTAGTGGATATTGACCTTGAAAAGAATAAAATCTAAATACAGAAGGGTTTTCCATAAGACAGATGTTGTAGTTAGATCATACCACATGAAGTGATTTGTTTTGACACAGCCACTCTATAAAAGCAGAAAAGTGAGTTACAATTTTCAGTCATCACATGTGTGTTTGCGAGTATATATATATATATATGTGTATATAAAAAAAAATATATATATATATATAATTTCTCCATCCCTCAGGCTTGTAACTGAGACTTGGTAGAATATAGAGATACATTTGTTCAACAGAAATATACCTAAGAAAGTACAGAAATAGGACCTGATATAGATGTGCAGCAATCTATAATGTTTTCAGGTAAAAATAACTAAATCATTCCAGATCCTTCCTGACTCAAACCACGCCACCGGGGTACTTGCACTATGTGCTGGATACTTTACAACTGGACACTACAAACATTATCATGTTTAAAAGTACTGCAAGATCCCTCTTCGCTAGCATCAGCAGGTGTTGCTGTTGTTAGGTGCCCCCGCGTAGTTTTCAACTCATAGTGACCCCATGTGACAGAGTGGGACTCACCTACAATTTTTACAGTAACAGATCACCAGATATTTCTCCTGCAGAGCCGCTGGGCAGGTTTGAACTGCCAACTTTCAATTAGCAGTCAAGCGTTTAACTACTTGTACCACCAGGGTTCCTTACATCAGAAGTAGGACCCATATACTGAGGCCCCTTTCACCACACCTGATACTCCTGTTGAATTTTACTTGAGCCCTGTGATCCCAGAAAATAGCGATAGGTTAAAAAAAAAAAATTCTTCCACCCTTTTGTGTTCGGGAAAACAGCCTGACTCAAGACCCTTGACCTTCCTCTCTCGCTGGTCTTTACTGAATCCAGATGAAACATGTTCCATCTGGCTTTAACAGTAAACCTGGGGATAACACCATGTGATTGATGTATCCCGTTGTTTAAACACCACCACCACCATAGCCATCAACATCCTTCACTACTTCAGTACTTTTCCACTATCTTACTTAAGTTCTGTAAAACCTCCCTGACTTCTGCTTCAGTGCAATAAATGCTCACATCCGTTCTGGTCTCTCTCCACGCTGCAATAGAATCCCTCCTCCTCCTACAGCGTTCCTCTCCCCCTCCCCTTCCTTTAATCCACCCCCCTCCTCTTCTTGCAATAATCCTTTTTGGATAAACTCATTCTTTCCTGTTTTAAGATTGTCTGGTGCAATTTTCTTTTACATACTCCAGAGTAGGAAGAGGTTTTGTATATTCAAGGAACTGAGAGACAAACGTGAAACAAGATTCAAATATTCTCACAAGTCATCCAAAAATTATCTGCACCCAAACCTGGAATAAATGAAGAGCGGAAAGGTAATAACTCTCTTACCTAAGATGGGTCTAAAAATGGTCAATAGCTCCCCTAACAATTATGGTTGTGGACACGATAGAGAGAGAGCTATCTCTCCTGGAAGCACCATTTACTGTTCATTGTGGAGTAGCCTTTAGACTAGGTCCCTAAGGTGTAGTTTTTCTGCTAGTTTCCCAGATTTTCCACATACATACCATGCTAGAGACAAGAGAAGTGAGGAAAGAAAAACCTGGAGCCTAGTATTGAGAACTAAAGCAATAGTTTAAAATGCTGGTTTATCAGTTCCCATTTCTGTTTATCCAATTCCTACAGTTGCATTCTACCCTGGGTAATTTTCCATTTTTGTCACAGGAATCTTCTCAAAGGATATGAAGGACAATTTATACCGAGCGGATCATAATGCTGCATGTTGCCAAATTTTTCTCTTTGATTTGTTCATCCAATTTCTATCATAATTACAAGTCCCTGAGTACCTATTGATTTTTTCTGAGTCCTATTGTAATACATGAAATTTTCTTTCCTTTTTCCCTCCTCCCTCTCTCTCCCTCTTCCTTTCCTTCTTATCATTTTCTTCTATCATTCACTCATTTTTAAATCATAAACATTTATTACATTCCAATACATGTCAAGCCCCTGTGATACTGGATATGTGCTGTCAACTGCCTCTACCGATTCCTGATAGGCTTCTCTTTTTGACTTGGATATTTGCTTCTTTTTTGGATCCTGATTGTCTCCTTTCTCTTTTGATGAGAATTGTCAACATAGGGTCTGGGCCACACTATTCATGAAGTCAGAGTTTATTGCTGATATGTCCATATCACTGCAGGAATTTCATCACTTCCATTTTCAAATTTATTTGTCAGCATTGCACCCAGCAAATCTGTACTCCTTATTATTGTTTACCTTAGGGAGAATTAAATTCTTAGAAAATTATTAATTAACTAGCAGATAAAAAAAAGAAATTTTTTTTTTTTTTTTTGCAGATACAGACCATTAATTAACTAGCAGGTACAGGCCATTAGTGGTCTTGGATTCCAACAGGTTTTTTAGACATATGAAGTATTTCTTTATTAATTACATAATTTAAATTCCAAAATTGGTTGTCATCTTTTTGTTCTATAATATAATATCCACCCCCTCCCCCCACCGCCTCTGTCTCAAATGCTTTTATTCTCAGATCCGTCTCTCTTGCCTGAATCACAAGGCCACTTGCTTTCCCCATCTGGCAGGCATGCTTCTGTTGTTTCAAATTATTTTCTTTCTTGGCTGTATTTCAACTGTTAGGTTTTTTTCATCGTTTTAAAATCTTTTATTTCATATTTTATACCTTTGGTTAAAATTCTATTTTGTTTTATTTTTTGGCTTATACCTTAAACTTTACATATTTTTCCTAGTTTTAGCTTCTCTGAACTACTATTAAGCTTTTATATCATTGTTTTGTATAAGCTATGGCAAATGTCTTCTATATGATAAAGATATAATGAGATACTATGATAAATGTCTCTATTAGCTTTGGTGGTTACTGAAACAAATTATCAAAAGTTATTGCATAAAACAACACAAATTTATAGTCTTCTGGAGGTCAGAAGTCCAAAAGCAGTTTCATTGGACTAACAGTAAGGTGACAGCAGGGCTGGCTCTTTCTGAAAGCTCCAGGGCAGAATCCTGTTCCTTGCTTTTTCCAGCTTCTAATGGCTATTTGCATTCCTTGGAGAATGGCCATGTTGCTCTAACATCAGCTCCTTTAACTTTGCTTTCTCTTAACATGGACCTTCCTCCCTCAACCTTAAAAGAGCCTCAGATTAACCAGAATAATTTCCCCATCTCAAAATGCTTAATTTAATCACATGCACAAAATCTCTTTTACCATGTATATAATATATTCATTAGTTCCATGGATTAGGACATGGGCATATTTTGGGGGCCATTATTTTGTCTACCACAAAAACATGTGTGCAAATATTTATGAAATTTATAAATCACAATGGAAATGTTTCATTATTTTAATGTCAAGTGACCAAAGAGTCACTAGTAAGATATAAACTCTAAAGGATGTCTTACATAATTTTATTTATCTTGATGTATACACTCCTATTTGACCTTCACGGAAATCCTAATAAGTTGTATGTGTCAAATACCATGATTCCCATTCAGCAAAAGAAAAAAAAAATCAATGTAGTATGTTCTTATCACTTGCTTGTATCATATTTACAATTAGAGGCAGATTTAGGAGGAAACTCAAATTTCTAAAACTTACTAACACATTTTTCCGCATTATTCTTCAATCTTCTTTCTTAAAATAAATCAACCACTTTGGGGTATATTAGTTTCTTAGAGCTTCCTTAACAAAATATCACAAATTAGGTGTCTTAAAGCAACAGAAATGTATTGTCTCACAGTTCTGGAGGCCAGAAGTCTGGAATCAAAGTGTCTCCACCGTCATGCTCTCTATGACAGCTCTAGGGGAAGATCTTTCCTTGCCTATCCCTAGGTTCTTGTAGCTCCTGGCAATCCTTGTGTTTCTTCGTTTGTAGATGAATCACTGCAATCTCTGTCTTCATCTTTACATGGTCATCTCCCATGTGTGTCTGTCTTTCCCTGTGTGTCTTCTCTTTTTATAAGCATACCACTAATATTATATTAGGAACCACCCTATTCTAATACATCTTCATGTTAACATCTTCAAAGACCCTATTTTCAAACAAAGTCACTTTCACTATTATTGGGGGTTAGGACTTCAAAGTATTTTTTGGGAACACAATTCAATCCATAACAAGAGAGAAAAAGGCTAAGAAGTTTAAGCCAAACAACACCAGCTTTTTGTGTCAGGAAATATAGCCTATTCATCTTCATATACACAGGGGTACAGTGTAAGTACAGTGGATGACACACAGTAGATGATGAATTAAAGTATGATGTTGTTGTTGTTGCTGTTAGGTGCCATCGAGTCGGATCCGACTCATAGCGACCCTATGCACAACAGAACGAAACACTGCCCCGTCCTGAGCCATCCTTACAATCGTGGTTATGCTTGAGCTCATTGTTGCAGCCATTGTGTGAGGCCACCTCGTTGAGGGCCTTCCTCTTTTCCGCTGACCCTGTACTCTGCAAAGCATGATGTCCTTCTCCAGGGACTGATCCCTCCTGACAACATGTCCAAAGTATGTAAGACACAGTCTCACCATCCTTGCTTCTAAGGAGTGTTCTGGTTGTATTTCTTCTAAGACAGATTTGTTCGTTCTTTTGGTAGTCCGTGGTATATTCAATATTCTTCGCCAACACCACAATTAAAATTTTCGTTTCAGGCAACAAAGAGCTGTTTATGGATGTGTTGTGTATTTCCTCCATGAATTCTCTCTATAGTATTTAATCTATAGTATTTCATTTGATTTGCTTCCAAAATCCTCCTATTTTGAATGCTTTCAACACCTTCTCTCCTCGTAACATAACATACTTTCCTCTCTCTGATTTGGGGATAGGCTTAGATTTGCTTTGGCCAGTAAAATGTGAGTGAACATGATGTCTTCAGAGGCCTTAAATGTGCTTGCATAGTCTTGTCCTTGCCCTCCAGCTACTCTAGAAGAGAACATGCCTCAGGTAACTTCTGGCCAAGGAAGACAAAAGACACTTGTATAGGCTTGGAGCCAACCCACAGCCTAGATCCAGCCGTTTGAAGGAATCCTGCCTATCCAAGCCCAGGTGAGATTATCCATGCATCTCCTAACCCACAAAACTATAAGCATGAGACTAGATGGAGCCCTGGAGCTGTAGTAGTTAAGAACTTGGCTGCTAACCAAAACGTTGATGGTTCAAATCTACCACTCACTTCCTGGAACCCTATAGGGCAGTTCTACTCTGTACTATAGGGTTCCTACTAGTTGAATCGGCTCTAAGGCAATGGGTTTGGTTTGTTTGTTTGGTTTTCAGCAAGCCACTCATTTTGGGGTGGTTTTTAAGCAGGATTTTACTTTAAAAACTGACTGTTGAAGCCTCCATTTTGTATTAAACTGAAAGTTCAGCTAGGCTACCTAGTTGAGCTCTATTTCCTCTCCTCTACCTCTTTTCATAAATTATGACCCTATCCTCTATTAAAGGAAGGTAATATGTTATTTGCTTTTAAGATACCTTCTTCCTAAGCTCTTTTCCTTCTACATTCCAAAATGTGAAGGGAAAGAGCTAACATTTAGATATAATTTGAATGGTAACTGTATTCAAAGAACTACTATTTGCATTTTTTTTCTTTTCATGAAAGCCTTGAAATTACCAAAACAATGAATTAACTTCAGACTATGACTGCATAAAACTCAATAACTTGCTGAAAATACTACCTTTTTGCTATCGATTGCAAATTCTAACTCTTGAGTTAGAATGTCTATCTTCCCCCATTTCTCACATTTTCCAAAATTTTACTTTGCTGTTCCAGGAAATGAGTCAAGGTAGACAAAGGACAAATATAAACAGGAACATGCTACCTATTTAATTCACCATCTTTAATCCTTATTCAGACTTTACAATGTGCAGAATGAAAATATCTTTAAATTATTCCAATCATTTTAAGTCATAAATTATCTTACTACTTTTTAATCATTATTGATGGTTCTTATGTGCCATTAAGTCAGTTCCAACTCACAGCGACCCTATGTCTAACAGAATGAAATACTGCTTGGTCCTTTGCCATCATCACAATCATTGTTATGCTTGAACCCATTGTTGTAGCTACTGTGTCAATCCATCTCATTGAGGGTCTTCCTCTTTTTCGCTGACCCTCTACTTTACAAAGCATGATGTCCTTCTCCAGGGAATGATCTCTCCTGACAATATATCCAAACTATGTGAGACAAAGTCTCGCCATCCTTGCTTCTGAGGAGCCTTCTGGTTGTACTTCTCCCAGGACAGATTTGTTCATTCTTTTCGCAGTCCATGGTATATTCCATATTCTTCACCAAGACCACAATTCAAAGGTGTCAATTCTTTGGTCTTCCTTGTTTATCGTCCAGCTTTCACATGCATATGAGGTGATTGAAAATACTATGGCTTAGGTCAGGCACACCTTAGTCTTCAAGGTGACATCTTTGCTTTTCAACACATTAAATAGGTTTTTTGCAGCAGGTTTACCCAATGTAATGTGTCTTCTGATTTCTTGACTGCTACTTCCATGGGTGTTGATTGTGGATCCAAGTAAAATTAAATTCTTGACAACTTCAATCTTTTCTGTTTATCATGATGTGCTTATTGCTCCAGTTGTGAGAATTTTTGTTTTCTTTGTGTTGAAGTGTTATCCATACTGAAGGCTGTGGTCTTTGATCTTCATAAGTAAGTGGTTTGAGTCCTCTTCACTTTCAGAAAGCAAGGTTGTGTCATCTGCATAACAGAGGTTGTTAATGAGTCTTCCTCCAATCCTGATGCGCCATTCTTCTTCATATAGTCCAGCTTCTTGTATTATTTGCTCAGCATACAGATTGAACAGGTACGGTGAAAGGATACAACCATGACACACACTTTTCCTGACTTTAAACCAAGCAGTATCCCCTTGTTCTGTTTAAAGGATCATTAGTACCATGTATTCACTATTTTTTCTATATCTTCACTGTTAGAACTGCATTGCTTATAATTGCTATTGTATGCAAAAAATTTCTGTTTTCTGGGGCAGAATATGCACTCATTGTGGTGCTGACTCTTTAGTGCAGACTAGCAAAATCATAAGCAAACCATTTGATTCCCATTAAGCATTTGTATTTCTGTCATAAAAGCAAATTGAACATCATTTCTGTATGGTACACTGAAGGGCCCATATTTAATGTCCATCGAATTATAGGTTTGAGGCCATTAATTCTTAGCCACCTGACTCAGAAACACTAATTCTTTAAAATAGTTTGTTAAATTGCAATAACATCACTTATTCTTTTAGTAGTAGATTCTACTCTCTTCTAGAAAATTCCAGGTAAAGGAAAGAGCCTTATATTTTATTGTTCATGCCCAGATTTTACACAAAATGTCCATGAAATGTTTGGATTATCATATACTTAAAAACCCTCCCACTAATCATGGGAAGACAAAAAATATACACTGCACAGATGGGTGGTTAATTTCTTGCCCATTGAGTTTGCAATGGGCTCCATCATGTTGCAGCAGCTGTGATGAGAATGGTGGATGTTCCCAATCTATGCTTCATTTAACTTTAGGGAATTTTTAAGTGTCACATTGTGTAGAAAATTTAAAGAAAAAAATCCCTTAAAGCAATGAAGCTTGGTGTCCTGAAGCAGTATTTCATTTCTAACAACTGAAGTTTTAAAGCAAATGTTGGTACTTTTATCTTTCTTTTTTTTTGACAAGTTTACCATCAACTTAAATTTTATTTCATCACTAATTATATACTGTTGACCTCGTCCTAGACATACAATGAAAATCAATGAGACTGTGAATGCAGGAAACAGAAGAATTGTGCAGTATATATTGTGTTCCAGTTGTTTACCACTCAAATTTATTTTTCCCAGGTACTGATAATACCATGTTACATTTGTATGGGATTTTTTTTTTTCTTTTTCATCCTTTCCAGTGCATTTTGTATAAAACCTGGGATATATGAGTATCGCTTGGAAGATACAAGTTTAAAAACCCCATTGCCATCGAGTTGATTCCAACAGAGTAGAACTGCCGCATAGGGTTTTTTTTTTTTTAATAAGTTTTATTGAGCTTTGAGTGAATGTTTACAAATCAAGTCAGTCTCTCACACAAAAATTCATATACGTCTTGCTACACACTCTCAATTACTCTCCCCCTAATGAGACAGCCTCTTCTCTCCCTCCAGTCTCTCTTTTCGTGTCCATTTCACCAGCTTCTAACCCCCTCCACCCTCTCATCTCCCCTCCAGGCAAAAGATGCTAACATAGTCTCAAGTGGCCACCTGATCCAAGAAGTTCACTCCTCACCAGCATCCCTCTCCAACCCATTGTCCAGTCCAATCCACGTCTGAAGAGTTGGCTTTGGGAATGGTTCCTGTCCTGGGCCAAAAGAAGGTCTGGGGGCCATGACCACTGGGGTCCTTCTAGTCTCAGTCAGGCCATTAAGTCTGGTCTTATGAGAATTTGGGGTCTGCATCCCACTGCTCTCCTGCTCCCTCAGGGGTTCTCTGCTGTGTTCCCTGTCAGGGCAGTCATTGGTTGTAGCCGGGCACCATCTAGTTCTTCTGGTCTCAGGATGATGTAGTAACTGGTTGATGTGGCCCTTTCTGTCTCTTGGGCTCGTAATCGCCTTGTGTCCTTGGTGTTCTTCATTCTTCTTTGATCCAGGTGGGTTGAGACTCATTGATGCATCGTAGATGGCTGCTTGCTAGCATTTAAGACCCCAGACGCCACTCTTCAAAGTGGGATGCAGAATGTTTTCTTAGTAGATTTTATTATGCCAATTGACTTAGATGTCCCTTGAAATCATGGTCCCCAGGCCCCTGCCCCTGCTATAGCTGGCCTTTGAAACATTCAGTTTATTCATGAAACTTCTTTGCTTTTGGTTTAGTCCAATTATGCTGACCTCCCCTGTATTGTGTGCTGTCTTTCCCTTCACCTAAAGTAGTTCTCATCTACTGTCTAATTAGTGAATGCCCCCTCCCCGCCCTCTTGTAACCAAGAAAGAATGTTTTCTTCTCAGTTTAAACTATTTCTCAAGTTCTTATAATAGTGGTCTTAAACACTATTTGTGCTTCTGCAACTGATTAATTTCACTCAGTATAATGCCTTCCAGGTTCCTCCATGTTATGAAATATTTCACAGATTCCTCACTGTTTTTTATCAATGCATAGTATTCCATTGTGTTAATATACCATAATTTATTTGTCCATTCATCCTTGGATGGGCACCTTGGTTGCTTCCATCTTTTTGCTATTGTAAACAGTGCTGCAATGAACATGGGTATGCATATATCTGTTCATGTAAAGGCTCTTATTTCTCTAGGATACATTCCGAGGAGTGGGATTGCTGGATCATATGGTAGTTCTATTTCTATCTTTTTAAAGAAGCGCCAAAGTGGTTTTTCCAAAGTGGTTGTACCATTTGACATTCCAACCAGCAGCTTAGAAGTGTTCCAGTCTCTCCACAGCCTCTCCAACATTTATTATATTTATTATTTTGTGTTCTTTGGATTAATGCCAGCCTTGTTGGAGTGAACAGAAATCTCATTGTAGTTTTGATCTACATTTCTCTAATGGCTAATGATCGTGAACACTTCCTCGTATATCTGTTAGCTACCTGAATGTCTTCTTTAGTGAAGTGTCTATTCATATCTTTTGCCCATTTTTTAATTGGGTTATTTGTCTTTTTGTAGTTGTGATTTTGCAGTATCATGTAGATTTTAGAGATCAGGCACTGATCAGAAATGTCATAGCTAAAAACTTTTTCCCAATCTGTAGGTAGCCTTTTTACTCTTGTGAAGTCTTTGGATGAGCCTAAGTGTTTGATTTTTAGGAGCTCCCAGTTATCTAGCTTTTCTCCTACATTCTTTATAATGTTTGTATACTGTTTATGTCATGCATTAGGGCTCCTAACGTTGTCCCTATTTTTTCTTCCACGAACTTTATCCTTTTAGATTTTATATTTAGGTCTTTGATACATTTTGAATTAGTTTTTGTGCATGGAGTGAGGTATGGGCCTTGCTTCATTTTTTTGCAGATGGATATCCAGTTATGCCAGCACCATTTGTTAAAAAGACTGTCTTTTCCCCATTTAACTGTTTTGGGGCCTTTGTCAAATAACAACTGCTCATATGTGGATGGATTTATGTCTGGATTCTCAATTCTGTTCCATTGGTCCATGTATCTGTTGTTGTACCATTCCCGTTCTGTTTTGACTACTGTGGCAGTATAATAGGTTCTAAAATCAGGTAAAGTAAGACCTCCCACTTTGTTCTTCTTTTTCAGTAATGCCTTATTTATCCGGGGCCTCTTTCCCTTCCATATGAAATTGGTGATTTGTTCCTCCAACTCATTAAAGAATGTCATTGGGATTTGGATCAAAATTGCATTAAATGTATAAATTGCTTTTGGTAGAATAGATATTTTTATAATGTTAAGTCTTCCTATCCATGAGCAAGGTATGTTCTTCCACTTGTATAAGTCTCTTTTGGTTTCTTGCAGAAGTGTACTGTAGTTTCCTTTGTATAAGTCTTTCACATCTCTGGTAAGATTTATTCCTAAGAATTTTATCTTCTTTGGGGCTACTGTAAATGGCATTGATTTGGTAATTTCTTCTTCGATGTTCTTTTTGTTGGTGTAGAGGAATCCAACTGATTTTTGTATGTTTATCTTGTATCCTGATACTCTGCTGAACTCTTCTATTCATTTCAGTAGTTTTCTGGAGGATTCCTTAGGGTTTTCTGTGTGTAAGATCATGTCATCTGCAAATGGAGATACTTTGACTTCTTCCTTGCCAACCTGGATGCCCTTTATTTCTTTGTCTAGCCTAATTGCTCTGGCTAGGACTTCCAGCCCAATGTTGAATAAGAGTGGTGATAAAGTGCATCCTTGTCTGGTTCCCGATCTCAGTTGGAACGTTTTCAGGCTCTCTGCATTTAGGGTGATGTTGGCTGTTGGCTTTGTATGAATGCCCTTTATTATGTTGAAGAATTTTCCTTCTCTTCCTATTTTACTGAGAGTTTTTATCATGAATGAGTGTTGAACTTTGTCAAATGCCTTTTCTGCATCAATTGATAAAATCATGTGATTCTTGTCTTTTGTTTCATTTATGTGGTGGATTACATTAATTGTTTTTCTAATGTTGAACCATCCCAGCCTACCTGGTATGAATCTCACTTGGTCATGGTGAATTACTTTTTTGATATGTTGTTGAATTCTATTGGCTAGAAATTTGTTCAGGATTTTTGCATCTACACTCATGAGGGATATAGGTCCATAATTTTCTTGTCTTATGGTGTCTTTACCTGGTTTTGGTATAAGGGATATGGTGGCTTCATAGAATGAATTTGGGAGTGTTCCATCCTCTTCTATGCTCTGAAAAACCTTTAGTAGTAGTGGTGTTAACTCTTCTCTGAACTTTTAGTAGAACTCTGCAGTGAAGCCATCTGGACCAGGGCTTTTTTGTTGTTGGGAGTTTTTAGATTATGTTTTCAATCTCTTCTTTTGTTATGGGTCTATTTAGTTGTTCTACCTCTGTTTCTGTTAGTTTAGGTAGGTAATGTGTTTCTAGGAATTCATCCATTTCTTCTAGGTTTTCAAATTTGTTTGAGTATAGTTTTTCATAGTAATCTGATATGATTCTTTTTTTTTTAAATAATTTTTATTAAGCTTCAAGTGAACGTTTACAAATCCAATCAGTCTGTCACATATAAGTTTACATACATCTCACTCCCTACTCCCACTTGCTCTCCCCTTCTTGAGTCAGCCCTTTCAGTCTCTCCTTTCTTGACAATTTTGCCAGCTTCCCTCTCTCTCTATCCTCCCATTCCCCCTCCAGATAAGAGTTGCCAACACAATCTCCAGTGTCCACCTGATATCATTAGCTCACTCTTCATCAGCGTCTCTCTCCCACCCGCTGACCAGTCCCTTTCATGTCTGATGAGTTGTCTTCGGGAATGGTTCCTGTCCTGTGCCGACAGAAGGTCTGGGGAGCATGGCCGCCGGGATTCCACTAGTCTCAGTCAGACCATTAAGTTTGGTCTTTTTATGAGAATTTGGGGTCTGTATCCCACTGATCTCCTGCTCCCTCAGGGGTCCTCTACTGTGCTCCCTGTCAGGGCAGTCATCGATTGTGGCCGGGCACCAACTAGTTCTTCTGGTCTCAGGATGATGTAGGTCTCTGGTTCATGTGGCCCTTTCTGTCTCTTGGGCTCTTAGTTGTCGTGTGGCCTTGGTGTTCTTCATTTTCCTTTGCTCCAGGTGGGTTGAGACCAATTGATGCATCTTAGATGGCCGCTTGTTAGCATTTAAGACCCCAGACGCCACGTTTCAAAGTGGGATGCAGAATGATTTCATAATAGAATTATTGTGCCAATTGACTTAGAAGTCCCCGCAAACCATGTTCCCCAGACCGCCGCACTTGCTCCACTGACCTTCGAAGCATTCATTTTATCCCGGAAACTTCTTTGCTTTTGGTCCAGTCCAACTGAGCTGACCTTCCATGTATTGAGTGTTGTCTTTCCCTTCACCTAAAGCAGTTCTTATCTACTGATTAATCAATAAAAAGCCCTCTCCCACCCTCCCTCCCTCCCCCCCTCGTAACCACAAAAGTATGTGTTCTTCTCAGGTTTACTATTTCTCAAGATTTTATAATAGTGGTCTTATACAATATTTGTCCTTTTGCAACTGACTCATTTCGCTCAGCATGATACCTTCCAGGTTCCTCCATGTTATGAAATGTTTCACAGATTCCTCACTGTTCTTTATCGATGCGTAGTATTCCATTGTGTGAATATACCACAATTTATTTACCTATTCATCCATTGATGGACACCTTGGTTGCTTCCAACTTTTTGCTATTGTAAACAGAGCTGCAATAAACATGGGTGTGCATATATCTGTTTGTATGAAGGCTCTTGTATCTCTAGGGTATATTCCCAGGAGTGGGATTTCTGGGTTATATGGTAGTTCTATTTCTAACTGTTTAAGATAACGCCAGGTAGATTTCCAAAGTGGTTGTACCATTTTACATTCCCACCAGCAGTGTATGAGAGTTCCAATCTCTCCGCAGCCTCTCCAACATTTATTATTTTGTGTTTTTTGGATTAATGCAAGCCTTGCTGGTGTGAGATGGAATCTCATCGTAGTTTTAATTTGCATTTCTCTAATGGCTAATGATCGAGAGCATTTTCTCATGTATCTGTTGGCTGCCTGAATATCTTCTTTAGTGAAATGTGTGTTCATATCCTTTGCCCACTTCTTGATTGGGTTGTTTGTCTTTTTGTGGTTGAGTTTTGACAGAATCATGTAGATTTTAGAGATCAGGCGCTGGTCGGAGATGTCATAGCTGAAAATTCTTTCCCAATCTGTAGGTGGTCTTTTTACTCTTTTGGAGAAGTCTTTAGATGAGCATAGGTGTTTGATTTTTAGGAGCTCCCAGTTATCGGGTTTCTCTTCATCATTTTTGGTAATATTTTGTATTCTGTTTATACCTTGTATTAGGGCTCCTAGGGTTGTCCCAATTTTTTCTTCCATGATCTTTATCGTTTTAGTCTTTATGTTTAGGTCTTTGATCCACTTGGAGTTGGTTTTTGTGCATGGTGTGAGGTATGGGTCCTGTTTCATTTTTTTGCAAACGGATATCCAGTTATGCCAGCACCATTTGTTAAAAAGGCTATCTTTTCCCCAATTAATTGACACTGGTCCTTTGTCAAATATCAGCTGCTCATACGTGGATGGATCTATGTCTGGGTTCTCAATTCGGTTCCATTGGTCTATGTGCCTGTTGTTGTACCAGTACCAGGCTGTTTTGACTACTGTGGCTGTGTAATAGGTTCTGAAGTCAGGTAAAGTGAGGCCTCCCACTTTCTTCTTCTTTTTCAGTAATGCTTTGCTTATCCGGGGCTTCTTTCCCTTCCATATGAAATTGGTGATTTGTTTCTCTATCACCTTAAAATATGACATTGGAATTTGGATCGGAAGCGCGTTAAATGTATAGATGGCTTTTGGTAGAATAGACATTTTTACTATGTTAAGTCTTCCTATCCATGAGCAAGGTATGTTTTTCCACTTAAGTATGTCCTTTTGAATTTCTTGTAGTAGAGCTTTGTAGTTTTCTTTGTATAGGTCTTTTACATCCTTGGTAAGATTTATTCCTAAGTATCTTATCTTCTTGGGGGCTACTGTGAATGGTATTGATTTGGTTATTTCCTCTTTGGTGTTCTTTTTGTTGATGCAGAGGAATCCAAGTGATTTTTGTATGTTTATTTTATAACCTGAGACTCTGCCAAACTCTTCTATTAGTTTCAGTAGTTTTCTGGAGGATTCCTTAGGGTTTTCTGTGTATATAATCATGTCATCTGCAAATAGTGATAACTTTACTTCTTCCTTGCCAATCCGGATACCTTTTATTTCTTTGTCTAGCCTAATTGCCCTGGCTAGGACTTCTAGCACGATGTTGAATAAGAGCGGTGATAAAGGGCATCCTTGTCTGGTTCCCATTCTCAAGGGAAATGCTTTCAGGTTCTCTCCATTTAGAGTGATATTGGCTGTTGGCTTTGCATAGATGCCCTTTATTATGTTGAGGAATTTTCCTTCAATTCCTACTTTGGTAAGATTTTTTATCATAAATGGGTGTTGGACTTTGTCAAATGCCTTTTCTGCATCAATTGATAAGATCATGTGGTTTTTGTCTTTTGTTTTACTTATGTGGTGGATTACATTAATGGTTTTTCTGATATTAAACCAGCCTTGCATACTTGGTATAAATCCCACTTGATCAGGGTGAATTGTTTTTTTGATGTGTGGTTGGATTCTATTGGCTAGAATTTTGTTGAGGATTTTTGCATCTATGTTCATGAGGGATATAGGTCTATAATTTTCTTTTTTTGTAATGTCTTTACCTGGTTTTGGTATCAGGGAGATGGTGGCTTCATAGAATGAGTTGGGTAGTATTCCGTCAATTTCTATGCTTTGGAATACCTTCCAAAGTAGTGGTGTTAACTCTTCTCTGAAAGTTTGGTAGAACTCTGCTGTGAAGTCGTCCGGGCCAGGGCTTTTTTTGTTGGGAGTTTTTTGATTACCCTTTCAATCTCTTTTTTTGTTATGGGTCTATTTAGTTGTTCTACTTCTGAATGTGTTAGTTTAGGTAGGTAGTGTTTTTCCAGGAATTCATCCATTTCTTCTAGGTTTTCAAATTTGTTAGAGTACAATTTTTCATAATAATCTGAAATGATTCTTTTAATTTCATTTGGTTCTGTTGTGATGTGGTCCTTCTCGTTTCTTATTCGGGTTATTTGTTTGCTTTCCTGTATTTCTTTAGTCAGTCTGGCCAATGGTTTATCAATTTGTTCATTTTTTCAAAGAACCATCTTTTGGCTTTGTTAATTCTTTCAATTGTTTTTCTGTTCTCTAATTCATTTAGTTCAGCTCTAATTTTTATTATTTGTTTTCTTCTGGTGCCTGATGGATTCTTTTGTTGCTCAGTTTCTATTTGTTCAGGTCGTAGGGACAGTTCTCTGATTTTGGCTCTTCTTTTTGTATGTGTGCATTTATCGATATAAATTGGCCTCTGAGCATTGCTTTTGCTGTGTCCCAGAGGTTTTGATAGGAAGTATTTTCATTCTCGTTGCTTTCTAAGAATTTCCTTATTCCCTCCTTGATGTCTTCTATAACCCAGTCTTTTTTCAGGAGGGTATTGTTCATTTTCCAAGTATTTGATTTCTTTTCCCTAGTGTTTCTGTTATTGATCTCTAGTTTTATTTCCTTGTGGTCTGAGAAGATGCTTTGTAATATTTCGATGTTTTGGATTCTGCAAAGATTTGTTTTATGACCTAATATGCGGTCTGTTCTAGAGAATGTTCCATGTGCACTAGAAAAAAAAGTATATTTTGCAGCAGTTGGGTGGAGAGTTCTGTATAAGTCAATGAGGTCAAGTTGGTTGATTGTTGTATTTAGATCTTCTGTGTCTCTACTAAGCTTCTTACTAGATGTCCTGTCCTTCTCCGAAAGTGATGTGTTGAAGTCTCCTACTATAATTGTGGAGGTGTCTATCTCACTTTTCAATTCTGTTAAAATTTGATTTATGTATCTTGCAGCCCTGTCATTGGGTGCATAAATATTTAGTATGGTTATGTCTTCCTGATCAATTGTTCCTTTTATCATTATATAGTGTCCTTCTTTATCCTTTGTGGTGGATTTAAGTCTAAACTCTATTTTGCCAGAAATTAATATTGCTACTCCTCTTCTTTTTTGCTTATTGTTTGCTTGATATACTTTTTTCCATCCTTTGAGTTTTAGTTTGTTTGTGTCTCTAAGTCTAAGGTGTGTCTCTTGTAGGCAGCATATAGATGGATCGTGTTTCTTTATCCAGTCTGTGACTCTCTGCCTCTTTATTGGTGCATTTAGTCCATTTACATTCAGGGTAATTAGAGATAAATAAGTTTTTAGTGCTGTCATTTTGATGCCTTTTTATGTGTGTTGTTGACTATTTCATTTTTCCACATACTTTTTTGTGCTGAGGCGTTTTTCTTAGTAAATTGTGAGATCCTCATTTTCATAGTGTTTGACTTTATGTTAGTTGAGTCGTTACGTTTTTCTTGGCTTTTATCTTGAGTTATAGAGTTGTCATATCTTTTTGTGGTTACCTCATTATTTACCCCTATTTTTCTAAGTAAAAACCTAACTTGTATTGTTCTATATCGCCTTGTATCACTCTCCATATGACAGTTCAATGCCTCCTGTATTTAGTCCCTCTTTTTGATTATTGTGGTCTTTTACCTGTTGACTTCCATGATTCCCTGTTATGTGTATTTTTTTTTCAATTTATCTTAATTTGTTTGTTTTTGTGATTTCCCTATTTGAGTTGATATCAAGACGTTCTGTTTTGTGACCTTGTATTGTGCTGGTACCTGATATTTTTGGTTCTATGACCAAACAATATCCTTTAATATTTCTTGTAGCCTTGGTTTGGTTTTTGCAAATTCTCTAAACTTGTGTTTGTCTGTAAATATCTTAATTTCGCCTTCATATTTCAGAGAGAGTTTTGCTGGATATATGATCCTTGGCTGGCAGTTTTTCTCCTTCAGTGTTCTGTATATGTCGTCCCATTCCCTTCTTGCCTGCATGGTTTCTGCTGAGTAGTCTGAACTTATTCTTATTGATTCTCCCTTGAAGGAAACCTTTCTTTTCTCCCTGGCTGCTTTTAAAATTTTCTGTTTATCTTTGGTTTTGGTGAGTTTGATGATAATATGTCTTGGTGTTTTTCTTTTTGGATCAATCTTAAATGGGGTTCGATGAGCATCTTGGATAGATATCCTTTCGTCTTTCATGATGTCAGGGAAGTTTTGTGTCAGGAGTTCTTCAACTATTTTCTCTGTGTTTTCTGTCCCCCCCCCCCCCGTTCTGGGACTCCAATCATCCACAGGTTATCCTTCTTGATAGAGTCCCACATAATTCTTAGGGTTTCTTCATTTTTTTTAATTCTTTTTTCTGATTTTTTTTCAGCTATGTTGGTGTTGATTCCCTGTTCCTCCAGATGTCCCAGTCTACATTCTAATTGCTTGAGTCTGCTCCTCTGACTTCCTATTGCGTTGTCTAATTCTGTAATTTTATTGTTAATCTTTTGGATTTCTACATGTTGTCTCTCTATAGATTCTTGCAACTTATTAATTTTTCCACTATGTTCTTGAATAATCTTTTTGAGTTCTTCAACAGTTTTATCGGTGTGTTCCTTGGCTTTTTCTGCAGTTAGCCTAATTTCATTTGTGATGTCTTGAAGCATTCTGTAAATTAGTTTTTTATATTCTGTATCTGATAATTCCAGGATTGTATCTTCATTTGGGAAAGATTTTGATTCTTTTGTTTGGGGGGTTGGAGAAGCTGTCATGGTCTGCTTCTTTAAGTGGTTTGATATGGATTGTTGTCTTCGAGCCATCACTGGGAAACTAGTTTTTCCAGAAAATCAGCTAAAAAAAAAATGCAGTCAGACCCCTATCAGAGTTCTCCCTCTGGCTCAGGCTATTCGGATGTTAATGAAGCCGCCTGGGGAGGGTGGGGGAGGGAACAGAGAGATAGGAGAGTAGCACCTCAGAATATAGCCAGAGTTGCTTGTCTTGCTTGGAATGACTATTATATCTGAGATTCCTGCAGGCGCGTCACCTATGTGTGCTGGCTGTGTGGAGATTGCCCGGGGGGTCTGGCCCGCTGGAGTCAAGGTCAGATCCTCCGCTTCCAGCCCCACGCCCAGCGTCAAGGCTCCCCTACTGGGACAGTGCACTCTCGACTCCAAAATCAGTCGCTGCCTCCTGTGGACTTCTCGTCCCTCCAGCCTCGTGGCCGTGCCGCCCCCACGAACCAGGTGGGCCCCCTCCCGGGGTTAGTTCAGATGGATGGAGCAGCTCCCCGTGCTTGTGCCGTGGCCGAGTGTTCCGGCTGGCACGCTGTTCTCCCCGCTCCAATACCCGTTGCTGCTTCCCGGGGACTTCTCCTATCAGCTGCGTCCCACGCCGCCCATGAGACCCGGCTGGGCCCCTTCCCGGGGTTAGTTCAGGGGGGTGGAGCAGCTCTCTGTGTTTATGCCTTACCTGCGTCCAGTCCAAATCCCGGCGAGACGGTTCCCCGGCTCGAATGCTGCTCTTCCTGCTCCAAGACCAGTCACTGCCTCCCGGGGACTTCTCCTACCGGCTGCGTCCCATGCCGCCCGCGGAACCGGCTGGTCTCCCTCCCGGGGTTAGTTCAAGGGGGTGGAGCAGCTCTCTGTGCTTGTGCCGTACCTGACTGGTACGCTGGCTCCAGGCTCTGGAAACAATCGCTGCTTCCCCGTATTAGTTCGTTCTCTGTCTCTAAATCTGTGTTTGTTGTTCAGGGTTCGTAGATTGTTATGTATGTGATCGATTCACTTGTTTTTCCGTGTCTTTGTTGTAAGAGGGATCCGAGGTAGCGTCTGCCTAGTCCGCCATCTTGGCTCCGCCCCGATATGATTCTTTTAATTTCAGTTCGGTCTGTTGTAATATCGCCCATCTCATTTCTTATTCATGTTATTTGCTTCCTCTCGTTTTTCTTTTGTCAGTTTGGCCAGTTCTTAATCAATTTTATTGATGTTTTTTCAAAAAACCAGCTTTTGGTCTTGTTAATTCTTTCAATTGTTTTTCTGTTTTCTATTTCATTTAGTTCTGCTCTAATTATTACTGTTCATTTTCTTCTGGTTCCTGTGGCTTTCTTTTGTTGCTCTCTTTCTATTTGTTTAAATTGTAGGGATAGTTCTTTGATTTTGGCCCTTTCTTCTTTTTGGATGTGTGCATTTATTGATATAAAATGGCCTCTGAGCACTGCTTTTGCTTGTCCCAAAGGTTCTGATAGGAAGTGTTTTCATTCTCATTGGATTCTCTGAATTTCTTTATTCCAGACTTAATATCTTCTATAATGCAGTCTTTTTTGAAGAGGGTATTCAGTTTCCAAGAGTTTGATTTCTTTTCCCTGCTTTTCCTGTATTTCCACTTTGATGGCCTTGTGGTTAGAGAAGATGCTTTGTAATGTTTCAATGTTTGGATTCTGCTAAGGTTTGCTTTATGACCTAATTTGTGGCCTATTCTAGAGAATGTTCCATGTGCACTAGAAAAGAAAGTATAGTTGGTTGCTGTTGGCAGGAGTGTTTTGTATATGTCTATGAGGTCAGTTTGGTTGATTGTGGCATTTAGATCTTCTGTGTCTTTTTTGAGCTTCCTTCTGGATGTCCTGTCCTTCACCGAAATTAGTGTGTGGCGCTGTCTTTCTCACTGTTCAATGCTGATAGAGTTTGTTTTATGTATCTTGCAGCCCTGTCATTGGGTGCATAGATATTTAATATGGTTATATCTTCTTGGTGTATTGTCCCTTTAATCATTATATAGTGTCCTTTATTGTTTATGATGGATTTAACTTAAAAGTTTATTTTGTCAGAAATTAATATTGCCACTCCTGCTCTTTTTTGACTGCTGTTTGCGTGATATATATTTTTTCCATCCTTTGAGTTTTAGTTTGTTTATGTCTCTAAGTCTAAGGTGTGTGTCTTGTAGGGAGCATATAGATGGATCTTGTGTTTTAATCCATTCTGCCACTCTCTGTCTCTTTATTGGTGCATTTAGTCCATTTACATTCAGGGTAATTATGGATAGGTATGAATTTAGTGCTGTCATTTTGATGTCTTTTTTTGTGTGTTGACAGTTTCTTTTTCCCACTTGATTTTATGTGCTGAGTAGATTTTCTTTATGTATTGTCCTTTCCTCATATATGTTGTTGTTGATTTTGTTTCTTCTGAGTCTGTATTTTTCCCTTGTATTTTATTTTGATGAGTAGAATAGTTTGTCTCCTTTGTGGTTATCTTATTATACCCCTATTTTTCTAAATTTAAAACTAACTTTTATTTCTTTGTATCGCTGTATCTTCCTGTCCATATGGAAGTTGTATGATTACATTTCTTAGTCCCTCTTTATTATTCTAATGTCTTCTTTTATATAATAATATCACCGTTAACCTGTCTTCAGCCTTTTTTTTTTTTTTTTTTTGGATTTCCCTGTCTGGGTTGACTTCTGGTTGCTCTGCCCAGTGTTCTAGTCTTGGGTTGATACCTGATATTATTGATTTTCTAACCAAAAAACCCCTTTTAGTATTTCTTGTAGTTTTGTTTTGGTGTTTACGAATTCTCTCAACTTGTGTTTATCTGGAAATGTCTTAATTTCACCTTCATATTTAAGAGACAGTTTTGATGGATATATGATTCTTGGCAGGCAATTTTTTTTCCTTCATTTTTTAAATATGTCATCCCTTTTCCTTCTTGCCTGCTTGGTTTCTGCTGAGTAGTCTGAGCTTATTCTTATTGGCTCTCCTTTGTAGGTGATTTTTCTTTTATCCCTCGCTGCTCTTATAATAGTGCTACAGCTGCTAACCAGGGGGTTGGCAGTTCAAATCCACCAGGAGCTCCTTGGAAACTCTGTGGGGCAGTTCTACTCCATCCTATAGTGTCGCTATCAGTCGAAATCAACTCGAGGGCATGGAGTTTTTTGGGGTTTTTATAATTGTCTCTTTATCTTTGGTTTTGGCAAGCTTCATTATAATGTGTCTTGGGTGACTTTCTTTTAGGATCTACCTTATGTGGAGTTCGATGAGCATCTTGGGTAGATATTTTCTCATCTTTCACAGTATCAGGGAAGTTTTCTGCCAACTAATCCTCAACAATTTTCTCTGTATTTTCTGTTATCCCTCCCTGTTCTGGTACTCCTATCACTCATAGGTTATTTCTCTTGATGGAGTCCCACATGGTTCTTAAGGTTTCTTCATTTTTTTTTTTTTAGTTCTTTTATCTGACTTTTCCTCAAATATATTAGTGCCAAGTGATTTATCTTCGAATTCAGAAATTCTAGCTTCTACTTGCTCATTTCTGAAATTTTATTGTTAATCTGAATTTCTGATTGGTGCCTGTCTATGGATTTTTCCAGCTTATTAAACTTTTCATTATGTTCCTGAATAATCTTTCTAATTTCTTCAGTTGCTTCATCTGTGTGTTCCTTGGCTTGTTCTGCATATTGCCTCATTTCCTTCCTGATGTCTTGAAGGGTTCTGTATATTAAACTTTTGTATTCTGCATCTGGTAACTCCAGGAATGCACTTTCATCTAAAAGATTCCTGGATTCTTTGTTTTGAGAGCCTGTTGAGGTGATCATGGCCTGTTCCTTTATGTGACTTGATATTGACTATTGTCTCCGAGCCATCTATAAGTTATTGTATTAGTTTATGCTTGCTTACTGTGTCGTAGCTGCTTGCTTTGTTTTGTTTTGGTATACCCCTATGGGTTGCCTGAGTGAGCTAGCTTGATTATTTTCACCTTTGGAGCTCTGGCGTCCTGTCCCCAGCTGGCTAGAGCTGTTATCAGTTATATCAGTCTAGGAGTCCATTCAGTTTTCTTGTATGAATTCAGCTCAGGTTTCCAGGTAGCTGATCATCAAGTGTGTGATACAGGCTCTGCCCTACAGTCTTAGAGGGGCAGGGGTGATTGGCATATATACTGGTATCTGATTGCAGCAGGGGGGCACACTCTGAACAAGGTAGGGTGCTGAGAACCCACCCCCAAGTGTCTCTGAGGAAAACGTGTCTCTGTTCCCTAGAGTGTGCTGGTGGGTAGGTTCTGCAGAGAGACCATGGGCACCCAAAGTTTTTGTCGTAAGGACTGGGAGGTACCTGTTATCTTTGGACCCCTGTTGCGGGTGGCTTGGTGACCTGAGTGGAGCTACCAGTCCTTAGGTCCCTGATGTGGGTAGGTGAGGACCTTGTTTAATAGGCAAAACAATGTCAAACATCAAACACCCACCTCTCCACCGCACAGCTGAGAAGGTTGGAGTTTTTGAACAAGGGCCTATTCTCCCGAAATAGGACCACATAGGTCCATCCAGAAGGGAAAAGTGCTTAAGGTCCATGGACGGTTTATGCCTGGACAGGAGCCACTTCTATCCTGATCTCCCCTGTTTAATGGAGCTAGCAATTTATGTTTTCTCCCCATTTGCAATTTTTTTCCTTCCCCAAGGCCAGGAGGATGGTTGTATGTGTTCACCAGGGTCTGTCTCAGGCCCAGGGATTCAGCCACTGAAGCCAGCTTGGGCGTAGGGGAGTATGCAGTAAAATATACACAAGTACTTAGCTTTTGCCGAGAGCACGGCGTTCTCCTCAGGTTCCGGAGGTGTGAGTGGGCTGTATGGCTGGCTGCTTCTCCCTGAGGAAACTGCGGCCGAATGCTAGTAACAGCCTGCTGCCACCGCCGCCACCGCTTAGGGAAAGGTGCCTGAGGTCTCCCCGGGATTCAGGTCCGGCAACTCCTCTCCACTTCTGAACAGCCTCTTCCTCCCCCTGCTCCTCAGTTAGTTGTCTAAGCTTGCCTTTGATGCTCAGGGCTCCCAGCTTGTCACAAATATACTCGTTTCACTTGTTTTTTCAGGTCTTTGTTGTAAAGGGGGCTCAATGGAAGCGTCTGACTATTCCGCCGTCTTAGCTCCACCTCCTGGAATTTTTTTTTTTAATATTCAGAAGCACTTTCCTGTCAAACGGGAATAAAAATACTTGTCCTACCTTCTTTACAGAGCTGATGATGTGATTACCTGACATAAAAGAAATAAAAACATTTTCTAAGGAAAAGAGTGCAATCAGATATGAGATTATCATTGTCATCATGTCTGAGAAGAATTTCAGTGCATTAAAAAGTGCACAAGTTTTGAAGTAGGATTTCAGTTCTGGTTTCATATTTTATAATATGTGTAAAACTGAATAAGTTCCTGACTTTTTTACGTGAGCCTGGGATTTTGTGTATCAAATTGGAGAAATTATAAGCTTACAGAAAATTGTGGTGTGTGTGTGCTTATGTATGGAAAATACGTGGTTCATTTCCTGACAACTATGTAACAACCATGTTTAAATTTTAGGCATATACAAGCCATTTTAAAAGTAGTAACTGTAGATAGACTGGAACAAAACACAATTTGACAACAAATATTAAGGGCCTAGAATAAATCCAAGAGATGAAAGGAAATACAAGGGCTGAAGGGAATCGCCTTCCACTTGTCCTTCACTTAATATGCCCGAGTGACGTGGTGTTTCTGCTTGGACAAAGGCATTTGATGATCATGTTCCTGGTGGATATGCAACCGCTAGATTTTATGTCGTAGAACTCAACTTCAAAAAATAATCACTGCTAAGTATCTAGAGAAAACTCAAGTCTCCTGCTCTATATCATCATTTTCCAGTCTTCAAGAATTGGTCAAGTCACTTCACCCACGTGCAAGCAAAATTTTCTGAAGATCATGCAAAAGTGGCTGCAGCAGTATATCCAAAAGGAACTGCCAGAAATTCAAGCCTGATTTAGAAGAGGATGGGGTACAAGGGATATCACTGCTGAGTCAGATGGATCCTGCCTGAAAGCAGAGAATACCAAAAAGATGTTTACCTGTGTTTTATTGACTATGCAAAGGCATTCGACTGTGTGGATCATAACAAATTATGGATAACTTTGCAGAGATTGGGAATTCCAGAACACTTAATTGTGCTCATAAGGAATCTGTACATGGATCAAAAACCAGTCATTTGAACAGAACAAGGGGATACTGCATTTTTTAAAGTCAGGAAAGGTGTGTGTCAGGGTTGTATCCTTTTACCATACCTATTCAATCTGTATGAGGAATAAATAATCTGAGAAGCTGGACTATATGAAGAAGAAAGCAGCATCAGGATTGGAGGAAGACTCATTAACAACCTCTGTTATGCAGATGAAACAACCTTTCTTGCTGAAGGTGAAGAGGACTTGAAGCACTTACAGGTGAAGATCAAAGACCACAGCCTTCAGTATGGATTACACCTCAACATAAAGGAAACAAAAATCCTTGACACAGTGGCTGCAACAATGGGCTCAAGAATAGCAACAATTATGAGAATGGCACAGGACCAGGCAGTGTTTCTTTCTGTTGTGCATAGGGTCACTATGAGTTGGAACCAACTTGAGGGCACCTAACAAGAACAACTCCACCCTCAGGGATGGAGAGTATTTTAGGATAGTAAAAAGTTCAAGCTAATATAACCATGAGGTACTATCGGTATGCTGAATTAAACTTTGGGCATTCATAGTTGTGGTCCCTCATAAGGCTTCCTCCAACATAACCAGAGTGGTTAGAGGCAGTAGCCACTTACTTTGATTTCCTATCTTTAGATTTTTTTTCCTCCCTTTTGATTTTTTGCTTTTGGATTTTATTCCCAAGTAAACGGCAATGGGTTTTAATGGAGTAGAAATAAAAGCAGCTAATTTTTCCTTGAAGGGTGCTTATAAATTTCTTGTGTCACGTTACTTGAGATCAATTCTCTTCCTCACTTCCTCAAGGGTGTAGGTTCTATCTCTCTTCCCCTCTACCCTTCGTTGTACGTATGCCATCTTTCTACTCAGACTGATGCAGGTTCAAAGGTCTGGGGTGAATGAGCTAAATCTTACTCTGCTCAGATGTGGAGGGTGTGCTTGAATCAATCATTACATCTTCTCTCTTTCCTCAGCTGTTTATTCAGCTTTCAACTTTTAGAATTTTTTACTTTCTTAATATCAGATGTGTTTTCTTCCATGTTTAATGTCTATTTCTCTTCCATCTAACTGTATGTACAGATAGATAGGTGTTTCCATAGTGCCCAGAAGAGTGCTACTAAATTGTAGGCACACAGTAAATAATTGTTATACAATTAAGTCAATAAACACACACAAAATTTTATTTGGATTTAAGGAAAACCACATTTTTAGGCTTTTCTCTGCTAATATATGAAAAAAGATGGCATCCTCATGTGCCAGGTAAGCACACTAGAACTCTACCATGGGGTTAAGTCAGAGTCCACATAATAAATAAAGACTTTGTCTTCTTTATGATTATCTCTTTCAAAATTCCCAGTTTATGTCAGCTGAAAATAATTTAAAAAAAAGAAAATAATTAGGCAAAAGATAAAGATGCCACCAAATCAATATTACTTTACCTATTAGTACATAAACGCATTATTTCCAAAAGTAATATATTTTCCTTGATGATCAAGGTGATTATGAACATTTTATAAACATCAAACAGGAAAGTATGAAAAAAATGCTCATAACTCTAAAAAGGGATAAAACACAATAAATTTATAGCACTTTTTTAGTAATTCCCTCTACTTATATTTATATTTTTCATCGTCAAATTATGTTCATAATCTTTGCTAATGTGACTGCTCATGTCATAATATATCAAAATCACTGTTCCTAACCATTTGATGTAATAGTATAACAGGAGTTCTGAAGACTGCATAAGACACTGGATTATTGACGATATTGCATTTATTCAATTCCCTAATGTTAGGAAACTGCTTTTTTTTCTTTGTTTTCATTCTCATTTATGTAGTTTGCTACAAATTTTTTTTTTATTAGAAATGATCGGAGGCGAGGCCAAGATGGCGGACTAGGTGGAACTACCGCGGATCCCTCTTGCAACAAAGACTCAGAAAAACAAGTGAATCAATCACATACATAACAATCTACGAACTCTGAACAACAAACACAGATTTAGAGACGGACAACGAACAAATACAGGGAGACAGCGATTGTTTTCAGAGCCAGAAGCCAGCGTACCAGGCAGGTGAACTTCGGAGCCTGATTTGGGGCAGAGCCCAGGGGGGCAGACGGCACAGACAAGGGGCCCAGCCTTAGCCCCCGAACTCATCCTGGGAGGGAGCCCAGCCAGTTGGCGCTGGCGGCGTGGCGCCACAGCAGGTGGGAGAAGCACCCCGGAGGCAGTGACTGGTCTTGGAGCGGGGAGAGCAGCGTCCCAGCTGGGGAGCCGTCCCGCTGGGATTTTGGCAGGCGCGGGCGGGACGTGAGCGCAGGGATCAGCTACATTCCCCTGAATTGACCCCGGGGCGGTCCCAACCGGTTCGCACGGGCCCAGCCGGTTCGTGCGGGTGGTGTGGCAGAGCAGCCGGTGGAAGAAGTCCCCGGGAGGCAGTGGCTGGTCTTGGAGTGCGGAGAGCGGCTTCCCAGCCGGGATGCAAACTCGCGACTCAGGTGCGGGGAGCTGCTCCGCTCTCCTGAGCTGACCCTGGGGGGGAGCCTACCCGGTTCATGGGAGCGACGCGCGACGCGGCTGGCAGGGCGGGGAGTCCCCAGGAGGGAGCGACTGATTTTGGAGACAGGAGTGCACCGTCCCAGTAGGGGAGCCTTAACCTTGGGGGTGGGGCTGACAGCGGAGGATCTGACCGCGAAACCAGCAGGCCAGACGCCCCGGGGGGCAATCTCCACACAGCCAGTACATATAGGCGACACACCCCGTGGAAATCTCAGATATAAGAGTCATTCTAAGTAAGACAAACAACTCTGACTATATTCTGAGGTGCTATACACTCCTAGCTCTCTGATCCCTCCCCCACCCTCCCCAGGCGGCTCCATTAATATCTGAATAGCCTGAGCCAGAGGGAGAACTCTGATAGGGATCTGACTGCATTTTTTTTTTTAGCGGATTTTCAGGAAAAACTAGTTTCCCAGTGATGGCTCGGAGACAGCAGTCCATATCAAACCACATAAAGAAGCAGACCATGACAGCTTCTCCAACCCCCCAAACAAAAGAATCAAAATCTTTCCCAAATGAAGGTACAATCCTGGAATTATCAGATACAGAATATAAAAAACTAATTTACAGAATGCTTCAAGACATCGCAAATGAAATTAGGCTAACTGCAGAAAAAGCCAAGGAACACACCGATAAAACTGTTGAAGAACTCAAAAAGATTATTCAAGAACATAGTGGAAAAATTAATAAGTTGCAAGAATCCATAGAGAGACAACATGTAGAAATCCAAAAGATTAACAATAAAATTACAGAATTAGACAACGCAATAGAAAGTCAGAGGAGCAGACTCGAGCAATTAGAATGTAGACTGGGACATCTGGAGGAACAGGGAATCAACACCAACATAGCTGAAAAAAATCAGATAAAAGAATTTAAAAAAATGAAGAAACCCTAAGAATCATGTGGAACTCTATCAAGAAGGATAACTTGCGGGTGATTGGAGTCCCAGAAGAGGGAGGGGGGACAGAAAACACAGAGAAAATAGTTGAAGAACTCCTGACACAAAACTTCCCTGACATCATGAAAGACGAAAGGATATCTATCCAAGATGCTCATCGAACCCCATTTAAGATTGATCCAAAAAGAAAAACACCAAGACATATTATCATCAAACTCACCAAAACCAAAGATAAACAGAAAATTTTAAAAGCAGCCAGGGAGAAAAGAAAGGTTTCCTTCAAGGGAGAATCAATAAGAATAAGTTCAGACTACTCAGCAGAAACCATGCAGGCAAGAAGGGAATGGGACAACGTATACAGAGCACTGAACGAGAAAAACTGCCAACCAAGGATCATATATACAGCAAAACTCTCTCTGAAATATGAAGGAGAAATTAAGATATTTCCAGATAAACACAAGTTTAGAGAATTTGCAAAAACCAAACCAAGGCTACAAGAAATGCTAAAGGAGATTGTTTGGTCAGACGACCAATAATATCAGGTACCAGCACAATACAAGGTCACAAAACAGAACGTCCTGATATCAACTCAAATAGGAAAAGAACAAAAACAAACAAATTAAGATTAATTCTAAAAAATAAATAAATAAACAAAATAATACACATAGCAGGGAATCATGGAAATCAAGAGATAAAAGATCATAATAATCAAAAAGAGGGACTAAATATAGGAGGCATTGAACTGCCAAATGGAGAGTGATACAAGGCGATATAGAACGATACAAGTTAGGTTTTTACTTAGAAAAATAGGGGTAAATGAAAAGGTAACCACAAAAAGGAATATCAACTCCATAACTCAAGAAAAAAGCCAAGAAAAACGTAATGACTCAACTAACATAAAGTTAAACATTATGAAAATGAGGATCTCACAAGCTACTAAGAAAAACGTCTCAGCACAAAAAAGTATGTGGAAAAATGAAATGGCCAACAACACACATGAAAAGGCATCAAAATGACAGCACTAAAAACTTATTTATCTATAATTACGCTGAATGTAAATGGACTAAATGCACCAACAAAGAGACAGAGAGTCACGGACTGGATAAAGAAACACAATCCATCTATATGCTGCCTACAAGAGACACACCTTAGACTTAGAGACACAAACAAACTAAAACTCAAAGGATGGAAAAAAATATATCAAGCAAACAATAAACAAAAAAGAAGAGGAGTAGCAATATTAATTTCTGACAAAATAGACTTTAGACTTAAATCCACCACAAAGGATAAAGAAGGACACTATATTATGATAAAAAGGACAATTGATCAGGAAGACATAACCATATTAAATATTTATGCACCCAATGACAGGGCTGCAAGATACATAAATCAAATTTTAACAGAACTGAAAAGTGAGATAGACACCTCCACATTTATAGTAGGAGACTTCAACACACCACTTTCGGAGAAGGACAGGACATCCAGTAAGAAGCTCAATAGAGACACGGAAGACCTACTTACATCAACCAACTTGACCTCATAGACTTATACAGAACTCTCCACCCAACTGCTGCAAAATATACTTTTTTTTCTAGTGCACATGGAACATTCTCTAGAATAGACCACATATTAGGTCATAAAACAAATCTTTGCAGAGTCCAAAACATCGAAATATTACAAAGCATCTTCTCAGACCCCAAGGCAATGAAACTAGAAATCAATAACAGAAAAACTAGGGAAAAGAAATCAAATACTTGGAAAATGAACAATACCCTCCTGAAAAAAGACTGGGTTATAGAAGACATCAAGGAGGGAATAAGGAAATTCATAGAAAGCAACGAGAATGAAAATATTTCCTATCAAAACCTCTGGGACACAGCAAAAGCAGTGCTCAGAGGCCAATTTATATCGATAAATGCACACATACAAAAAGAAAAAAGAGCCAAAATCAGAGAACTGTCTCGACAACTTGAACAAATAGAAAGTGAGCAACAAAACAACCCATCAGGCACCAGAAGAAAACAAATAATAAAAATTAGAGCTGAACTAAATGAATTAGAGAACAGAAAAACAATTGAAAGAATTAACAAAGCCAAAAGCTGGATCTTGGAAAAAATTAACAAAATTGATAAACCACTGGCTAGACTGACTAAAGAAAAACAGGAAAGGAAACAAATAACCCAAATAAGAAACGAGAAGAACCACATCACAACAGAGCCAAATGAAATTAAAAGAATCTTTTCAGATTACTACGAAAAATTGTACTCTAACAAATTTGAAAACCTAGAAGAAATGGATAAATTCTTGGAAAAACACTACCTACCTAAACTAACACATTCAGAAGTAGAACAACTAAATAGACCCATAACAAAAAAAGAGATTGAAACGGTAATCAAAAAACTTCCAACAAAAAAAAGTCCTGGCCCGGACGGCTTCACTGCAGAGTTCTACCAAACCTTCAGAGAAGACTTAATTAACACCACTACTACTGAAGGTATTTCAAAGCATAGAAAAAGACGGAATACTACCCAACTCATTCGATGAAGCCACAATCTCCCTGATACCAAAACCAGGTAAAGACATTACAAAAAAAGAAAATTATAGACCTATATCCCTCATGAACATAGATGCAAAAATCCTCAACAAAATTCTAGCCAATAGAATCCAACAACACATCCAAAAAATAATTCACCCTGATCAAGTGGGATTTATACCAGGTATGCAAGGCTGGTTTAATATCAGAAAAACCATTAATGTAATCCATCACATAAATAAAACAAAAGATAAAAACCACATGATCTTATGAATAGATGCAGAAAAGGCATTTGACAAAGTTCAACACCCATTTATGATAAAAACTCTTACCAAAATAGGAATTGAAGGAAAATTCCTCAACATAATAAAGGGCATCTATGCAAAGCCAACAGCCAATATCACTCTAAATGGAGAGAACCTGAAAGCATTTCCCTTGAGAACGGGAACCAGACAAGGATGCCCTTTATCACCGCTCTTATTCAACATCGTGCTGGAAGTCCTAGCCAGGGCAATTAGGCTAGACAAAGAAATAAAGGGTATCCAGATTGGTAAGGAGGAAGTAAAGCTATCGCTATTTGCAGATGACATGATTGTATACACGGAAAACCCTAAGGAATCTTCCAGAAAACTACTGAAACTAATAGAAGAGTTTGGAAGAGTCTCAGGTTATAAAATAAACATACAAAAATCACTTGGATTCCTCTACATCAACAAAAAGAACACCGAAGAGGAAATAACCAAATCAATACCATTCACAGTAGCCCCCAAGAAGATAAAATACTTAGGAATAAATCTGACCAAGGATGTAAAAGACCTATACAAAGAAAACTACAAAGCTCTACTACAAGAAATTCAAAAGGACATACTTAAGTGGAAAAACATACCCTGCTCATGGATAGGAAGACTTAACATAGTAAAAATGTCTATTCTACCAAAAGCCATCTGTACATATAACGCACTTCTGATCCAAATTCCAATGTCCTATTTTAAGGGGATAGTGAAACAAATCACCGATTTCATATGGAAGGGAAAGAACCCCCGGATAAGCAAAGCATTACTGAAAAAGAAGAAGAAAGTGGGAGGCCTCACTCTACCTGATTTCAGAACCTATTATACAACTACAGTAGTCAAAACAGCCTGGTACTCGTACAACAACAGGCTCAGAGACCAATGGAACAGAATTGAGAACCCAGATATAAATGCATCCACGTATGAGCAGCTGATATTTGACAAAGGACCAGTGTCAGTTAATTGGGGAAATGATAGTCTTTTTAACAAATGGTGCTGGCATAACTGGATATCCATTTGCAAAAGAATGAAACAGGACCCATACCTCACACTATGCACAAAAACTAACTCCAAGTGGATCAAAGACCTAAACATAAAGACTACAAAGACAAAGATCATGAAAGAAAAAAATAGGATCAACCCTAAGAGCCCTAATACAGGGCATAAACAGAATACAAAACATTACCAAAAATGATGAAGAGAAACCAGATAACTGGGAGCTCCTAAAAATCAAACACCTATGCTCACCTAAAGACTTCACCAAAAGAGTAAAAAGACCACCTACAGATTGGGAAAGAATTTTCAGCTATGACATCTCAGACCAGCGCCTGATCTCTAAAATCTACGTGATTCTGTCAAAACTCAACCACAAAAATACAAACAACCCAATCAAGAAGTGGGCAAAGGATATGAACACACATTTCACTAAAGAAGATATTCAGGCAGCCAACAGATACATGAGAAAATGCTCCCGATCATTAGCCATTAGAGAAATGCAAATTAAAACTACAATGAGATTCCATCTCACACCAACTAGACTGGCATTAATCCAAAAAACACAAAATAATAAATGTTGGAGAGGCTGTGGAGAGATTGGAACTCTCATACACTGCTGGTGGGAATGTAAAATGGTACAACCACTTTGGAAATCTATCTGGCGTTATCTTAAACAGTTAGAAATAGAACCATACAACCCAGAAATCCCACTCCTCGGAATATACCCTAGAGACACAAGAGCCTTCACACAAACAGAGATATGCACACCCATGTTTATTGCAGCTCTGTTTACAATAGCAAAAAGCTGGAAGCAACCAAGGTGTCCGTCAACGGATGAATGGGTAAATAAATTGTGGTATATGCACACAATGGAATACTACGCATCGATAAAGAACAGTGACGAATCTCTGAAACATTTCATAACATGGAGGAATCTGGAAGGCATTATGCTGAGTGAAATGAGTCAGTTGCAAAAGGACAAATATTGTATAAGACCACTATTATAAGATCTTGAAAAATAGAAAAAACGGAGAAGAACACATACTTTTGTGGTTATGAAGTGGGGAGGGAGGGAGAGGGTTTTTTATTTATCAATCAGTAGATAAGAACTGCTTTGGGTGAAGGGAAAGACAACACTGAATACAAGGAAGGTCAGCCCAATTGGACTGGACTAAAAGCAAAGAGGTTTCCGGGATAAAATGAATGCTTCAAAGGTCAGCGGAGCAGGGGCTGGGGTCTGGGGAACATGGTTTGAGGGGACTTCTAAGTCAATTGGCAAAATAATTCTATTATGAAAACATTCTGCATCCAACTTTGAAATGTGGCATCTGGGGTCCTAAATGCTAACAAGCGGCCATCTAAGATACATCAATTGGTCTCAACCCACCTGGAACAAAGGAAAATGAAGAACACCAAGGTCACACAACAACTAAGAACCCAAGGGACAGAAAGGGCCACATGAACCAGAGACCTACATCATCCTGAGACCAGAAGAACTAGTTGGTGCCCAGCCACAATCGATGACTGCCCTGTCAGGGAGCACAACAGAGAACTCCTGAGGGAGCAGGAGATCAGTGGGATACAGACCCCAAATTCTCATAAAAAGACCATACTTAATGGTCTGACTGCGACTAGAGGAATCCCGGCAGCAATGCTCCCCAGACCTTCTGTTGGCACAGGACAGGAACCATCCCCGAAGACAACTCATCAGACATGAAAGGGAGTGGTCAGCAGGGGGGAGAGAGATGCTGATGAAGAGTGAGCTAATTAAATCAGGTGGACACTGGAGAGTGTGTTGGCAACTCTTGTCTGGAGGGGGGATGGGAAGATAGAGAGAGAGGGAAGATGGCAAAATTGGCACGAAACGAGAGACTGAAAGGGCTGACTCAATAGGGGGAGAGCAAGTGGGAGAAGAGAGTAAGACGTATGTAAACTTACATGTGACAGAATGATTGGAATTGTAAATGTTCACTTGAAGCTTAATAAATTTAATTAAAAAAAAAAAGAAATGATCTAGCAAAAAAAACCTTGACTTTAGAGAGGAGAAAAATGAAGTCCGTAAAGTTTTAATTGCCCAAATGTCATATTTTAAGAGTCTGAGGATTAGAGCTCAAGCATTCCTGATTCCTGTTGCAGTGCTCTTCAAAATTCACATGGTCATGAACAGAAAACGGAATTACACATTTTCAGCGTTGAGTTAAATTATGCTCTCAGTTTCTGATGCTAAAGAAACAAGCTGGTATAATAATAGAAACCTCTCATGATGGTAAGGGGAGTTGTGAGCCATGCATTCTTTGAACCAAAATTTAAGTTGTTTTTAATTAAAATATATAACCAAAGAAGGTGTTTATACAATTATATCAGGCTAAATAATAATGAGAGAACTTCGTTATGGTAAAGGAGTGGTTTCTGCATAGTCAGATGGTCTTGAATATCTGGGAACGAAGGAATAGCCACGTTATGGGAGAAAAAAGAACTGTGGGCACTGGATTCATCACTTATTGGTTCTTATTTTTTTTGGATTTCGAAATGCTTCTAATTTCTTGGTAAAATTTTTGATGTGCAATTTTTTTTTAATTTTTATTGTGGTTTAAGTGAAAGTTTACAAATCAAGTCATTCTCTCGTATAAAAATTTGTATACACCTTGCTGTATACTCCTAATTGTTCTCTCCCTCATGAGACAGCACACTCCTTCCCTCCACTCTCTGTTTTCATGTCCATTCGGCCAGCTTCTGACCCCTTCTGCTCTCTCATCTCCTCTCCAGACAGGAGATGCCTACAGAGTCTCATGTGTCTACTTGATACAAGAAGCTCGTTCTTCACCAGTATCATTTTCTATCCCATAGTCCAGTACAGTCCAGCTGGCTTTGAGAATGGCTCCTGTCTTGGGCTAACAGAAGGTTTGGGGACCATGACCACTGGAACCCTTCTAGTCTCAGTCAGACCATTAAGTAAGTCTAGTCTGTTTACTAGAATTTTGTGTCTGCATCCCACTGCTCTCCTGCTCCCTCAGGGGCTCTCTGTGGCGCTCCCTGTCAGGGCAGTTATTGGTTGTAACCGGGCATCATCTAGCTCTTCTGGTCTCAGGCTGATGTAGTCTCTGGTTTATGTGGCCCTTGATGTTCTTCATTCTCCTTAGCTCCAGGTGGGTTGAGGTCCATATGATGCATCTCAGATGGCCGCTTGCTAGCGTTTAAGACCCCAGATGCCACTCTCCAAAATGGGACGCAGAGTGTTTTCTTAATAGATTTTATTATGCCAATTGACTTACATGTCGCCTGAAACCATAGTCCCAAACCCCTGCCCCTGCTATGCTGGCCTTCGAAGCATTCAGTTTATTCAGGAAACTGCTTTTAGTTTAGTCCAGTTGTGCTGACCTCGCCTGTATTCTGTGTCATCTTTCCCTTCACCTAAAATAATTCTTATCTACTATCTAATTAGTGAAAACCCCTGTCCCTCCCTCCCTCCCACCCTCATAACCATCAAAGAATATTTTCTTCTCTGTTTAAACTATTTCTCGAGTTCTTATAATAGTGATCTTATATAATATTTGTCCTTTTGCAACTGACTAATTTCACTCAGCATAATGCCTTCCAGATTCCTCCATGTTATGAAATGTTTCACGGATTCATCACCGTTCTTTATCAATGCATAATATTCCATTGTGTGAATACACCATAATTTTATTTATCCATTCATCTGTTGATGGCACCTTGGTTGCTTCCATCTTTTTGCTATTGTAAACAGCACTGCAATGAACATGGGTGTGTGTATATCTGTTCGTGTAAAGGCTCTTAATTCTCTAGGCTGTATTCCAAGGAATTGGATTGATGAATTGTATGGCAACTCTATTTCTAGTTTTTTATGGAAGCGACAAAACTATTTCCAAAGTGGTTGTACCATTTCACATTCCCACCAGCAGTATATAAGTGTTTCAGTCTCTCTACAACCTCTTCAACATTTATAATTTTGTGTTTTTGGATTAATACCCCCCTTGTTGGTTTTTTTGTTGTTGTTGTTGGAGTGAGATCAAGGTTTATTTTGCATTTCTCTAATGGCTAATGATCCTGAGCATTTCCTCATGTATCCGTTAGCTACCTGAATGTCTTCTTTAGTGAAGTGTTGTTCATATCCTATGCCCATTTTTTAAGTGGATTTTTTGTCTTTTGGTGGTTGAGTTTTTGCAGTGTCATATAGATTTTAGAGATCATATGCTGACCAGAAATGTCATAGCTACAAAATTTTTCCCAGTTTGTAATCTTTTTGCTCTTTTGGTGAAGTCTTTGGATGAGCATAGGTGCTTGATTTTTAGGATCTCACAGTTATCTAGTTTCTCTTCTTCATTGTTAGTAATGTTTTGTATATTGTTTATGCCATATATTAGGGCTCCTAGCATTGTCCCTATTTTTTCTTCCATGGTCTTTATTGTTTTAGATTTTATAATTAGGTCTTCGGTCCTTTTTGAGCTTGTTTTTGTGCATGGTGTAAGGTATGGGTCTTGTTTCATTTTTTTGCAGATGGATATCCAGTTATGCCAGCAACATTTGTTAAAGAGACTGTCTTTTTCCCATTTAAGTGATTTTGGCCCTTTGTCAAATAGGGATGGATACATGTCTGGATTTCCAATTCTGTTCCATTGGTCTATGTATCTGTTGTTGTACCAGTACCAGGCTGTTTTGACTACTGTGGCAGTATAGTAGGTTCTAAAATCAGGTGAGTGAGGCCTCCCACTTTGTTCTTCTTTTTCAATAATGCTTTACTTATCCGGGGCCTTTTTCCATTCCATATGAAGTTGATGTTTTGTTTCTCCATCTTCTTAAAAAATGTTGTTGGAATTTGGGTGGCAGTTGCATGGTATCTACAGATCGCGTTTGGTAGAACAGACATTTTTACAATGTTAAGTCTTCCTATCCATGAGCAACGTGTGTTTTTCCACTTATGTAGGTCTCTTTCGGTTTCTTACAGTACTGTCTTGTAGCTTTCTTTGTGTAAGTCTTTTACACCTCTGATAAGATTTATTCCTAAGTATTTTATCTTCTTGGGGGCTACTGTAAATAGTATTGATTTGCTGATTTCCTCCTTGATGTTCTTTTTCTTGGTGTAGAGGGATCCAACTGATTTTTGTACCTTTATCTCTTCTATTAATTTCAGTAGTTTTCTTGAGGATTCCTTAGGTTTTTCTGTGTATAAGATCATGTCATCTGCAAATAGAGATATTTTTACTTCTTCCTTACCAATCTGGATGCCCTTTATTTCTTTATCTAGCCTAATTGCTCTGGCTAGGACCTCCAGCACAATGTTGAATGAGAGTGGTAATAAAGGGCATCCTTGTCTGGTTCCTGATCTCAAGTGGAATGCTTTCAGGCTTTCTCCATTAAGGTGATGTTGGCTGTTGGCTTTGTATAAATGCCCTTTATTATGTTGAGGAGTATTCCTTCTATTCCTAATTTGCTGAGAGTTTTCATCATGAATTGGTGCTGAATTTTTTCAAACGCTTTTTCTGCATCAATTGTTAAAATCATGTGGTTCTTGTCTTTTGTTTTATTTATTTGATGGATTACATTAATTGTTTTTCTAATGTTGAACCATCCTTGCATACTTGGTATGAATCCCACTTGGTCATGGTGAATTATTTTTTTGATAAGTTGTTCAATACTATTGGCTAGAATTTTACTGAGGATTTTTGCATCTGAGTTCATGAGGGATATACGTCTGTAATTTTCTTTTTTTGTGGAGTCTTTACCTCGTTTTGGTATCTGTTATATGCTGGCTTCATAGAATGAGTTTGAGAGTATTCCATCCTTTTCTATGCTGAAATACCTTTAGTAGTAGTAGTAGTGTTAACTCTTCTCTGAAAGTTTGGTAGAACTCTGCAGTGAAGCCATCCAGGCCAGGGTTCTTTTTTTTTTTTTTGGTGGGGGGGGGTAGTTTTTTGATTACCTTTTCAATCTCTCCTTTTTTTTACGGTCTATTTAGTTGTTCTACCTCTATTTGTGTTAGTTTAGGTAGATAGTGTGTTTCTAGGAATTCATCCATTTCTTCTAGGTTTTCAAATTTGTTAGAGTACAATTTTTCATAGTTATCTGCTATTATTCTTTTAATTTCAGTTGGGTCTGTTGTAATATTGCCCATCACATTTCTTATCTGGGTTATTTGCTTCCTCCTATTTTTCTTTTGTCAGTTTGGCCAGTGGTTTATCAATTTTGTTATTATTTTCAAAGAATCAGCTTTCGGTCTTGTTAACTCTTTCAATTGATTGATTTTCTGTTTTCTCTTTCATTTAATTCTGCTCTCATTTCTATTATTTGCTTTGTTCTGGTGCCTGAGGGTTTCTTTTGTTGCTCTCTTTCTATTTGTTCAAGTAGTGGGGATAATTCTTTGGCTTTGGCCCTTTCTTGTTTTTCTATGTGTGCATTTATTGATATAAATTAACCTCTGAGCATGGTTTTTGCTGTGTCCAAAAGGTTCTGATAGGAAATGTTTTCATTCACATTGGATTCTATGAATTTCTTTATTTTATCCTTAATGTCTTCCATAACCCAGTCATTTCTGAGCAGGGTATTGTTCATTTTCCAAGTGTTTGATTTATTTTCCCTGCTTTTTCTGTTATTGATTTCTACTTTTATGGCTTTATGGTCAGAGAAGATGCTTTGTAATATTTTGATGTTTTGGATTCTGCTAAGGCTTGCTTTATGACCTAATATGTGGTCTGTTCTGGAGAATGTTCCATGTGCACTAGAAAAGAAAGTATACTTGGCTCCTGTTGGATGGAGTGTTCTGTATGCATCTATGAGGCCAAGTTGGTTGATCATGGCATTTAGATCTTCCGTGTCTTTATGGGGCTTTTTTCTAGATGTCCCGTCCTTCACTGAAAGTGATGGATTAAAGTCTCCTACTATAATTGTGAAGCGGTCTATCTCACTTTTGAATGCTGTTACAGTTAGTTTTATGTATCTTGCAGCCCTGTCACTGGGTGCATAAATATTTAATATGGCTGTATCCTCCAGTTATTTTGTCCCTTTAACCATTTTATCCTTGTCCTTTTTAGTACATTTAACTTTAAAGTCTAATTTGTTGGAAATTAATACTGCCACTCCTGGTCTTTTTTGATTGTTGTTTGCTTGATATATTTTTTTTTCCATTCTTTGACTTTTAGTTTGTCTGTGTGTCTCTTGTAGGCAGTGTATAGATGGATTGTGTTTTTTTTTTTTAATCCATTCTGCCACTCTCTGTCTCTTTATCGGTACATTTAGTCCATTTACATTCAACATAATTAAAGATAGGTATGAATTTAGTGCTATCATTTTATTGTTTTTTTTTTGTGTGTGTGTTTGTTGACGGTTTCTTTTTCCCACTTAATTTTTTGTGCTGAGTAGTTTATCTTTATATATTTTCTTTTTCTTTTATTCATTGTTGTTGATTTTGTTTCTGCTGAGTCTCTATTTTTTTCTTGTATTTTATTTTGATGTGTAGGATAGTTTGTCTCCTTTGTGGTTACCTTAAAATTTACCCCTAGTTTTCTAAATTTAAACCTGACTTTTATTTGTTTATATCACCTTGTCTTCCTCTCCATATGAACGATCTATGACTACATTTCTTAGTCCCTCTTTATTGTTTTAATGTTGTCTTCTTTTACATAATAACATTGCCGTTTTGAGCATTTTTTAATCTTGATTTATTTTTATTATCTACCTGTCTGAGTTGTCCTCTGATTGCTTTGTCCAATGTTCTAGTCTTTGGCTGATACCTGATATTATTGATCTTCTAACCAAAGAACTCCCTTTAGTGTTTCCTGTAGTTTTGGTTTGTTTTTTATGAATTCCCTAAACTTCTGTTTACCTGGAAATGTCATAATTTCACCTTCATATCTGAGAGACAGTTATGCTGCAGATATGACTCTTAGCTGGTAATTTTTTTCTTCAATGCTTTATATAAGTCATCCCATTGCCTTTTTGCCTGCATGGTTTCTGCCAAGTAGTCTGAGCCAATTCTTATTGACTGTCCTTTGTAGGTGACTTTTCGTTTATCCCTAGCTGCTCTTATAATTCTCTCTTTATCTTTGGTTTTGGCAAGTTTAACTATAATATGTCTTAGTGACTTTATTTTTAAAATCTGCCTTATGTGGAGTTCAATGAGTGTTTTGGATAGATATCTTCTTATCTTTCACAATATCAGGGAAGTTTTCTGCCAACAACTCTTTAACAATTCTCTCTGTATTTTCTGTTATCCCTCCCATTGTAGTACTCCAGTCACTCATTAGGTTATTTTTCCTGATACAGTCCCACATGATTCTCAAGTTTTTTTTTTTCAATTCTTTTATCTGATTTTTCTTCAAATATTTTGGTACCAAGCGCTTTATGTTCTAGCTTACCAGTTCTGCCTTCCACTTGTTCAATTCTGCTCCTCTGACTTTCTATTGAGTTGAAATATTTTTTCCATTCTTTGAGTTGCTGTTTATTTGTGTTTCTAAGTCTAAGGTGTGTCTCTTGTAGGCAACATATAGATGGATTGTGTTTTTTTTTTAATCCATTCTGCCACTCTCTGTCTCTTTATTGGTGCATTTAGTCCATTTACATTCATCGTAATTATAGATACGTATGAGTTTAGTGCTGTCATTCTGATGTTCTTTTAATTTTAATTTTGATGTAATTTTATTGCTAATCTGAATTTCTGATTGCTGTCTCTCTGTGGTTCTTGCAGCTTATTAAATTTTCATTATGTTCTTATATAATCTTTTTAAATTCTTCAACTACTTTATCTGTGTGTTCCTTAACCTTGTTCTACATATTGCCTAATTTCCTTCCTAATCTCATTCCTGATGTCTTGAAGAGTTCTGTTTATTAATCTTTTGAATTCTGCACCAAGTAATTCCAGGAAGACACCTTCATCCAGAAGATTCCTTGACTCTTTATTTTGAGAGCTTGATGAGGCAATCATGGTCTGTTTCTTTATGTGACTTGATATTGACTGTTGTGTCCGAGCCATGTGTAAGTTATTGTATTAGTTTATTTTATGTTTGCTTATTGTATCCTGGCTCTTTCCTTTTTTTAATATGCCCAAATGGGTTGCTTGAATGAGCTAGCCTGATTATTTTTGCCTTTGAAGCACTGACGTCCTGTCATCTGATGGCTAGAGCTGTTGTCAGGTATATCAGTCTAGGAGTCCATTCACTTTTCTAGTATGAATTCAGCTCAGGTGTCCAGTAGCTGATCATCAAGTGTGTGATACAGGCTCTGTCCTACAGTCTTAGAGGGGCAGGGGTGATTAGTGTAGTTACCGGTATCTGGTTGCAGCAGGAGGTCACTCCGAACAAGGCAGGGGGCTGAGAACCATCCCCTGAGTGTCTCTGAGGAAAGCATGTCCCTCTTTCCCAGACTGTACAGGTGGGTGTGTTCTGCAGATGGACCTTGGGCACCCAATGCTTTTGATTGTAAGGACTGGGAGGTACCAGTTATCCTTTGGCTCCTGTCGGGGGGTGGCTGGGTGACCTAAGTGGAACCACCAGTCCTTAGGCCCCTGATGTGTGTAGATGAGGATCCTGTTTAATAGGCAGAGTAGTGTCAAATATCAAACACCAAACTCTCCACTGCACAGCTGAAATGGTTGCAGTCTGCCAACAAGGGCCTATTCTCCTGAAATAGGCCCACACAGGACCATGTGGGGGAGGAAAGGTATTCCAAGTCCACGGACTATTTATGCCTGGACAGGAGCTGCTTCTCCCCTGAGCTCTCCTGGTTAGTGGAGCTGGCAAATTATCTTTTCCCCCAGTTGTGAATTTATTCCTACTCCAAGGCTGGGGGGTGGGGGTGGCTCAGGGCCCTTAATAGGGCCTATCTCAGGCCCAGGGAAATCAACAGCCACTGAAGCCAGCTTGGGGGTTGGGGGCATGTTACAATATACCCACAAACTTACCTTTTGCTGAGAGTGCCATTTTTCTCTAGTTCCGAAGGTGTGAGTAGGCTGTGCAGCTGGCTGCTTCTCCCTGAGGAAGCTGCAGCCGAACACCTGCTGCAGCCACTGCTGGGAATGGTGCCTAAGGGATCCCAGTGATTCAGGTCCAGCAACTCCTCTCCACTTCTCAACTGTCTCTCCCTCTCCCTGCCACTCAGTCCATTTTCTAACTTTGCCTTTGATGTTTAGGACTCCTAGCTTGTCATAAATATAATTGTTTCACTTGTTTTTTCAGGTCTTTGTTGTAAGAGAGATTGCAGGAAGTGTCTGGACTTTTTGCCATCCTGGCCCCGCCTCTTCACTTACTGCTTCTTTAGTCTGATATTTCCTCTAGCAAAATGTTCAGTGTGTCATTACCTTGCTACATGAAATGGGTAAAGATATAAGGGTGAAGGAAAAGAGAAACCACATTCATAAAAAAGGTCTCACTACATCAGCCTGAGACTGGAAGAACTAGACGGTGCCCGACTACCACTGATGACTGCCCTGACAGGGAGCACAGCAGAGAATCTCTGAGGGGGCAGGAGAACAGTGGAATGTAGATCTCAAATTCTCATAAAAAAAAGGCCAGACTTAATGGTCTGACTGAGACTAGAGGGACCCTGGAGCCATGGTCCCCACACCCTTTGTTAGCCCAGGACTGGAACCATTCCTGAAGCCAACTCTTCAGAAAGGGATCAGACTGGACTGTGGGATATAAAATGATATTGGTGAAGAGTGAGTTTCTTGCCTCAAGTAGACACATGAGAATATGAGGGCAGATCCTGTCTGGAGGTGAGATGAGAAGGCAGAGGGGGACAGGAGCTGGTCGAATGGACATGGGGAATACAGGGTGGAGAGGAGGAATTTGCTGTCTCATTGGGGAAGAGCAGCTAGCAGTACATAGTAAGGTGTGTATAAGTTTTTGTATGAGAGACTGACTTGGTTTGTAAACTTTCATTTAAAGCAGAATAAAAAAAAGTCTCAGTTCCTAGTCTCAGCATCATTTTTGGTAATAGCATATGTTTTATAATAATTAAATATACATGTTGTGTGTGCATCTTTGTTGTTTTTCCCTCTGTGCATATATACATATATATTACATATATATGTATATATGCATTTATATATATACATGTAAACCAAGACACCAAACAAACAAATCCAGTGCTATCAAGTTGATTCTGACTCACAGCAACCCTATGGGACAGAGTAGAGCTGCCCCACAGAGTTTCCAAGGAGTCACTGGTGGATTTCAACTGCCGACCATGTGTTTAGCAGCCAATTTCTTAACTACTGTGCCACTGTGCCACCATATATACATATATATATGTACAGAGTGAGAAATAGAGAAACATATATTACAGAAACAGCTCATCTGGGTATAAATATAATAATATAGATTGAGTAAAAAATGCTTTGCTTGAATATCATTACAACATTTTAATTAACTAGCTTGTTGTTAAGTGCCGTCCTGTCAATTCTGACCCCTGGCAGCCCTATGTACAACAGAACGAAAGACTGTTTTACTCCATCCTCACAATTGTTGTCGTGCTTAAGCCCATTGTTTTAGCCACTGTGTTCACCCATCTCATTGAGGATTCTCCTCTTTTTTGCTGACCCTCTGCTTTACCAAGCATGATGTCCTTCTCCAGGATTGATCTTTCCTGACAACAAGTCCAAAATATGTGAGATGAAGTACCACCATCCTTGCTTCCAAGGGGGTTCTGGTCATGCGTCTTCCATGACAGATTTGTTCCTTCTTTTGGCAATCCATGATATATTCAATAATCTTCTTCAATGCCACAATTCAAAGGGATCGATTCTTCTTCAGTCTTTCTTTTTCATTGCCTAGCTTTCACATGCATAGGAGGCAATTGAAAACACTATGGCTTAGGTCCTGCACAACTTAGTCTTCAGGGTCATATCTTTGCTTTTCAACACAGAGGGATCTTTTGTAGCAGGTTCATCCAATGCAAATTGATTTCTCGACTGCTGCTTCCATGGGTGTTTCTTGTGGATCAAAGTAAAATTAAATCCTTGACAACCTCAATGTTTCTCCATTTATCATGTTGTTACTTATAGGTTCAGTGGTAGGAATTTTTGTTTTCTCTGTGTTGCAGTGTAATCCATACTGAAGGCTGGGGTCTTTGATCTTCATAAGTAAGTGCTTCAAGTCCTCTTCACTTTCAGCAAGCAAGGTTGTGTCATCTCCATAACAGAGGTTGTTAATGAGTCTTACTCCAATCCTGATACTACATTCTTCTTCATATAGTTCAGCTTCTTGGATTATTTGTTCAGCATAGAGATTGAATAGGTATGGTGAAAAGATACAACCCTGACACAAATGTTTCCTGACTTTAAGCCAAGCAGTATCCCCTTGTTCTGTTCAAATGACTGTCTGTTGATCAATGTACAGGTTCCTCATGAGCACAATTAAGTTTTCTGAAATTCCTCTTCACAATGTTATCCATGATTTGTTTTGATCGACAGTCGAATGCCTTTGCATAGTCAATAAAATACAGGTAAACATTTTTCTGGTCTTCTCTGCATTCAGCAAGGTTCTGTCTGAAATAATAAACGACATTCCTCTCTCTAAGTCACCTTTTTAAAATTTTTCTTGTGTTTTAAGTGAAAGTTTACAAATCAAGTCAGTCTCTCATACAAAAACTTATATACACCTCGCTATATACTCCTAGTTACTTTCCCTCTAATGAGACAATACACTCCTTCTCTCCACCCTGTATTTCCATGTCCATTCAGCCAGCTTCTATCCCCCTTGGCCTTCACATCCTGCTCCAGACAGTAGCTGCTCACACAGTTGCATGTGTCTACTTGATCCAAGAGGCTCACTGCTCACCAGTGTCATTTTCTGTCTTATAATCCAGTCCAATCCCTGTCTGAAGAATTCGCTTTGGAAATGGTTTCTGTCTTGGGCTAATAGAAGGTCTGGGGACCATGACCTCTGGGGTCCTTCTAGTTTCAATCAGACAATTAAGTCTGGTCTTTTTATGGGAATTTGAGGTCTGCATCCCACTGTTCTCTTGTTCCTTCAGGGATTCTCCATTGTGTTACCTGTCATGGCAGTAATCGGTTGTAGCCAGACACCATCTAGTTCTGGTCTCAGGCTGATGTAGTCTCTGATTTGTGTGGTCCTTTCTGTCTCTGGGGCTCGTAATCGGCTTGTGACCTTGGCGTTCTTCATTCTCCTTTGCTCCGTGGGGGATGAGACCAATTGATGCATCTTAGATGGTCTCTTGCTAGCATTTAAGATCCCAGATGCCACTCTCCAAAATGAGATCAGAATGTTTTATAAATAGATTTTATTATGCCAATTGACCTAGATGTTCCCTGAAACCTTGGTCTCCAAACTCCCATCTCTGCTACACTGGCCTTCAAAGAACTTGGTTTATTCAGGGAGCTTATTTGCTTTTCGTTTAGTCCAGTTGTGCTGACCTCTCCTGTATTGTGTTGTCTTTCCCTTCACCTAAATTAGTTCTTGTCTACTACCTAATTAGTGAATCCTGCTTTTCCTCCCTCCCTCACTCCCCATCTCATAACCATCAATGAATATTTCCTTCTGTGTTTAAACTATTTCTTGAGTTCTTATAATAGTGGTCTCATATAATATTTTGTCCTTTTGCAACCGACTAATTTCACTCAGCATAATGCCTTCCAGGTTCCTCCACATTATGAAATGTTTCATAGATGTATCGTTGTTCTTTATCGATGCATAGTATTTCATTGTGTGAATATTCCATAATTTATTTACACATTCATCCGTTGATGAGCACCTTGGTTGCTTCCACTTTTTGCTATTATAAACAGTGCTGCAATGAACATGGGTGTTTACATATCTGCTTCTGTAAAGGCTCTTATTTTTGTAGGATGTATTCCAAGGAATGGGATTGCTGGATTGTATGGTAGTTCTATTTCTAGCTTTTTTAAGAATGCACCAAATTGATTTTCAAAGTGGTTGTACCATTTTACATTCTCACCAGCAGTGGGAATCTCATTGTACTGTTGATTTGCATTTCTCTAATGGCTAATGATCATGAGCATTTCTTCATGTATCTGTTAGCTACCTGAATGTCTTCTTTACTGAAGTGCCTCTTCATATTCATTGCCCATTTTTTAATTGGGTTATTTGTCCTTTTGTTGTTGAATGTTTTATTTGTCCTTTTGTTGTTGAGAGTTTGCAGTAACATGTAGATTTTAGAGATAAGCTGCTGATTAGAAATATCATAGCTAAAATTTTTTCCCCAATCTGTAGGTAATCTTTTTACTCTTTTGGTGAAGTTTTTTGGATGAGCATTGTTGTTTGACTTTTAGGAGCTCCCAGTTATCTAATTTCTGTTCTGGTGTTTGCACATTTCTAGTTTTTTTTAGTTATGTTTAGTATACTGTTTATGCCATGTATTAGGTCTCCTAGTGTTGCCCCTATTTTTTCTTCCATGACCTTTATAGTTTTAGATTTCATATTTAGGTCTTTGATCCATTTTGAGTTGGTTTTTATGCATGGTGTGAGGTATGGATCTTGTTTTATTTTATTTTTTTAAATTGATTTTTATTAAGCTTCAAGTGAACATTTACCATTCCAATCAGTCTGTCACATGTAGGTTTACATACATCTTACTCCCTTCTCCCACTTGCTCTCCCCCTATTGAGTCAGCCCTTTCAGTCTCTCGTTTCATGCCAATTTTGCCATCTTCCCTCTCTCTCTATCTTCCCATCCCCCCTCCAGTCAAGAGTTGCCAACACACTCTCCAGTGTCCACCTGATTTAATTAGCTCACTCTTCATCAGCATCTCTCTCCCCCCCACTGACCAGTCCTTTTCATGCCTGATGATTTGTCTTCAAGGATGGTTCCTGTCCTGTGCCATCAGAAGTTCTGGGGAGCATTGTCTCTGGGATTCCTCTAGTCGCAGTCATACCATTAGGTATTGTCTTTTCATGAGAATTTGGGGTCTGTATCCCATTGGTCTCCTGCTCCCTCAGGAGTTGTCTGTTGTGCTCCCTGACAGGGCAGACATTGATTGTGGCCGTGCACCAACTAGTTCTTCTGGTCTCTGGATAATGTAGGTCTCTGGTTCATGTGGCCCTTTCTGTCTCTTGGGTTCTTAGTTGTCATGTGACCTTGGTGTTCTTCCTTTGCCTTTGCTCCAGGTGGGTTGAGACCAATTCATGTATCTTAGATGGCCACTTGTTGGCATTTAGGACCCCAGGCACCACAATTCAAAGTTGGATGCAGAATGTTTTCATAATAGAATTATTTTGCCCATTGACTTAGAAGTCCCCTCAAACCAAGTTCCCCAGACCCCAGCCCCTGCTCCGCTGACCTTTGAAGCTTTCATTTTATTCCGGAAACCTCTTTCCTTTTAGTCCAGTTCAATTAGGCTGACCTTCCTTGTATTGAGTGTTGTCTTTCCCTTCACCCAAAGCAGTTCTTCTCTACAGATTGATCAATAAAAAGCCCTCTCCCTCCCTCCCTCCCTCCCTCCCCCCTTTGTAACCGCAAAAGTATGTGTTCTTCTCCGTTTTTTCTATTTCTCAAGATCTTATAATAGTGGTCTTATACAATATTTGTCCTTTTGAAACTGATTCATTTCACTCAGCATAATGCCTTCCAGATTCCTCCATGTTATGAAATGTTTCAGAGATTCCTCACTGTTCTTCATCGATGCATAGTATTCCATTGTGTGCATATACCACAATTTATTTACCCATTCATCCGTTGACAGACATCTTGGTTGCTTCCAGCTTTTTGCTATTGTAAACAGAGCTGCAATAAACATGGGTGTGCATATATCTGTTTGTGTGAAGGCTCTTGTATCTCTAGGGTATATTCCGAGGAGTGGGATTTCTGGGTTGTATGGTAGTTCCATGTCTAACTGTTTAAGATAACGCCAGATGGATTTCCAAAGTGGTTGTACCATTTTACAATCCCACCAACAGTGTATGAGAGTTCCAATCTCTCCACAACCTCTCCAACATTTATTATTTTGTGTTTTTTGGATTAATGCCAGTCTAGTTGGTGTGAGATGGAATCTCATTGTAGTTTAATTTGCATTTCTCTAATGTCTAATGATCGGGAGCATTTTCTCATGTATCTGTTGGCTGCCTGAATACCTTCTTTAGTGAAATGTGTGTTCATACCCTTTGCCCACTTCTTGATTGGGTTGTTTGTCTTTTTCTGGTTGAGTTTTGACAGAATCACGTAGATTTTAGAGGTCAGGCGCTGGTCTGAGATGTCATAGCTGAAAATTCTTTCCCAGTCTGTAGGTGGTCTTTTTACTCTTTTGGTGAAGTCTTTAGGTGAGCATAGGTGTTTGATTTTTAGGAGCTCCCAGTTATTGGGTTTCTCTTCATCATTTTTGGTAATGTTTTGTATTCTGTTTATGCCCTGTATTAGGGCTCCTAGGGTTGATCCTATTTTTTTCATTCATGATCTTTATCATTTTAGTCTTTATGTTTAGGTCTTTGATCCACTTGGAGTTAGTTTTTCTGCATGGTGTGAGGTATGGGTCCTGTTTCATTCTTTTGCAAATGGATATCCAGGTATGCCAGCACCATTTGTTAAAAAGACTATCATTTCCCCAATTGACTGACACTGGGCCTTTGTCAAATATCAGCTGCTCATACGTGGATGGATTTATATCTGGGTTCTCAATTCTGTTCCATTGGTCTATGTGCCTGTTGTTGTACCAGTACCAGGCTGTTTTGACTACTGTAGTTGTATAATAGGTTCTGAAATCAGGTAGAGTGAGGCCTCTCACTTTCTTCTTCTTTTTCAGTAATGCTTTGCTTATCCGGGGGTTCTTTCCCTTCCATATGAAATTATTTGTTTCTCTATGATTTGTTTCTCTATCCCCTTAAAATATGACACTGGAATTTGGATTGGAATTGCGTTATATGTATAGATGGCTTTTGGTAGAATAGACATTTTTACTGTGTTAAGTCTTCCTATCCATGAGCAGGGTATGTTTTTCCACTTAAGTATGTCCTTTTGAATTTCTTGTAGTAGAGCTTTGTAGTTTTCTTTGTATAGGTCTTTTACATCCTTGGTAAGATTTATTCCTAAGTATTTTATCTTCTTGGGGGCTACTGTGAATGGTATTGGTTTGGTTATTTCCTCTTTGGTGTTTTTTTTGTTGATGTAGAGGAATCCAAGTGATTTTTGTATGTTTATTTTATAACCTGAGACTCTTCCAAACTCTTCTATTAGTTTCAGTAGTTTACTGGAGGATTCCTTAGGGTTTTCCATGTATACGATCATGTCATCTGCAAATAGCGATAGCTTTACTTCCTCCTTACCAATCTGGATACCCTTTATTTCTTTGTCTAGCCTAATTGCCCTGGCTAGGACTTCAAGTCCGATGTTGAATAAGAGCGGTGATAAAGGGCATCCTTGTCTGGTTCCCGTTCTCAAGGGAAATGCTTTCAGGTTCTCTCCATTTGGAGTGATATTGGCTGTTCGCTTTGCATAGATGCCCTTTATTATGTTGAGGAATTTTCCTTCAATTCCTATTTTGGTAAGAGTTTTTATCATAAATGGGTGTTGAACTTTGTCAAATGCCTTTTCTGCATCTATTGATAACATCATGTAGTTTTTATCTTTTGTTTTATTTATATGGTGGATTACATTAATGGTTTTTCTGATATTAAACCAGCCTTGCATACCTGGTATAAATCCCACTTGATCAGGGTGAATTATTTTTTGAATGTGTTGTTGGATTCTATTGGCTAGAATTTTGTTGAGGATTTTTGCATCTATGTTCATGAGGGATATAGGTCTAAAATTTTCTTTTTTTGGAATGTCTTTACGTGGTTTTGGTATCAGGGAGATGGTAGCTTCATAGAATGAGTTGGGTAGTATTCCATCTTGTTCTATGCTTTGAAATACCTTCAGTAGTAGTGGTGTTAATTAAGTCTTCTCTGAAGGTTTGGTAGAACTCTGTAGTGAAGCTGTCTGGGCCAGGACTTTTTTTTGTTGGAAGTTTTTTGATTACCATTTCAATCTCTTTTTTTGTTATGGGTCTATTTAGTTGTTCTACTTCTGAATGTGTTAGTTTGGGTAGGTAGTGTTTTTCCAAGAATTTATCCATTTCTTCTAGGTTTTCAAATTTGTTAGAGTACAATTTTTCGTAGTAATCTGAAATGATTCTTTTAATTTCATTTGGCTCTGTTGTGATGTGGTCCTTCTCGTTTCTTATTCGGGTTATTTGTTTCCTTTCCTGTTTTTCTTTAGTCAGTCTAGCCAATGGTTTATCAATTTTGTTAATTTTTTCCAAGATCCAGCTTTTGGCTTTGTTAATTCTTTCAATTGTTTTTCTGTTCTCTAATTCATTTAGTTCAGCTCTAATTTTTATTATTTGTTTTCTTCTGGTGCCTGATGGGTTGTTTTGTTGCTCACTTTCTATTTGTTCAAGTTGTCGAGACAGTTCTCTGATTTTGGCTCTTTCTTCTTTTTGTATGTGTGCATTTATCGATATAAATTGGCCTCTGAGCACTGTTTTTGTTGTGTCCCAGAGGTTTTGTTAGCAAGTATTTTCATTCTCGTTGCTTTCTAAGAATTTCCTTATTCCCTCCTTGATGTCTTCTATAACCCAGTTTTTTTTCAGGAGGGTATTGTTCATTTGCCAAGTATTTGATTTCTTTTCCCTAGTTTTTCTGTTATTGATTTCTAGCTTCATTGCCTTCTGGTCTGAGAAGATGCTTTGTAATATTTAGATGTTTTGGAGTCTGCAAAGATTTGTTTTATGACCTAATATGCGGTCTGTTCTAGAGAATGTTCCATGTGCACTAGAAAAAAAAGTATATTTTGCAGCAGTTGGGTGGAGAGTTCTGTATAAGTCAATGAGGTCAAGTTGGTTGATTGTTGTAAGTAGGTCTTCCGTGTCTCTATTGAGCTTCTTACTGGATGTCCTGTCCTTCTCCGAAAGTGGTGTGTTGAAGTCTCCTACTATCAATGTGGAGGTGTCTATCTCACTTTTCAATTCTGTTAAAATTTGATTTATGTATCTTGCAGCCCTGTCATTAGGTGCGTAAATATTTAATATGGTTATGTCTTCCTGATCAATTGTCCCTTTTATCATTATGTAGTGTCCTTCTTTATCCTTTGTGGTGGATTTAAGTCTAAAGTCTATTTTGTCAGAAATTAATATTGCTACTCCTCTTCTTTTTTGATTATTGTTTGCTTGATATATTTTTTTCCATCCTTTGAGTTTTAGTTTGTTTGTGTCTCTAAGTCTAAGGTGTGTCTCTTGTAGGCAGCATATAGATGGATCGTGTTTCTTTATCCAGTCCGTGACTCTTTGTCTCTTTATTGGTGCATTTAGTCCATTTACATTCAGCGTAATTATAGATAAATAAGTTTTTAGTGCTGTCATTTTGATGCCTTTTCATGTGTGTTGTTGGCCATTTCATTTTTCCACATGCTTTTTTGTGCTGAGACGTTTTTCTTAGTAGATTGTGAGATCCTCATTTTCATAATGTTTGACTTTGTGTTTGTTGAGTCGTTACGTTTTTCTTGGCTTTTTTCTTGAGTTATGGAATTGATATTCCTTTTTGTGGTTACCTTATTATTTACCCCTATTTTTCTAAGTAAAAACCTAACTTGTATCATTCTGTATCGCCTTGTATCACTCTCCATCTGGCAGTTCAATGCCTCCTATATTTAGTCCCTCTTTTTGATTATTGTGATCGTTTATCTATTGATTTCCATGATTTCCTGTTATGTGTATTATTTTGTTTATTTATTTATTTTTTAAAATTAGTCTTAATTTGTTTCTTTTTGTGCTTTCCCTATTTGAGTTGATATCAGGACGTTCTGTTTTGTGACCTTGTATTGTGCTGGTACCTGATATTATTGGTCATCAGGCCAAACAATCTCCTTTAGCATTTCTTGCATCCTTGTTTAGTTTTTGCAAATTCTCTAAACTTGTGTTTATCTGGAAATATCTTAATTTCTCCTTCATATTTCAGAGAGAGTTTTGCTGGATATATGATCCTTGGTTGGCAGTTTTTCTCGTTCAGTGCTCTGTATACATCGTCCCATTCCCTTCTTGCCTGCATGGTTTCTGCTGAGTAGTCTGAACTTATTCTTATTGATTCTCCCTTGAAGGAAACCTTTCTTTTCTCCCTGGCTGCTTTTAAAATTTTCTCTTTCTCTTTGGTTTTGGCAAGTTTGATGATAATATGTCTTGGTGTTTTTCTTTTTGGATCAATCTTAAATGGGGTTCGATGAGCATCTTGGATAGATATCCTTTCGTCTTTCATGATGTCAGGGAAGTTTTGTGTCAGGAGTTCTTCAACTATTTTCTCTGTGTTTTCTGTCCCCCCTCCCTGTTCTGGGACTCCAGTCACTCGCAAGTTATCCTTCTTGGTAGAGTCCCACATGATTCTTAGGGTTTCTTCATTTTTTTAATTCTTTTATCTGATTTTTTTTTTAGCTGTGTTGGTGTTGATTCCCTGTTCCTCCAGAAGTCCCAGTCTACATTCTAATTGCTCGAGTCTGCTCCTCTGACTTCCTATTGCATTGTCTAATTCTGTAATTTTATTGTTAATCTTTTGGATTTCTACATGCTGTCTCTCTATGGATTCTTGCAACTTATTCATTTTTCCACTATGTTCTTGAATAATCTTTTTGAGTTCTTCAACAGTTTTATCAGTGTGTTCCTTGGCTTTTTCTGTATTTATCCTAATTTCATTTGTGATATCTTTAAGCATTTTGTAAATTAGTTTTTTATATTCTGTATCTGATAATTCCAGGATTGTATCTTCATTTGGGAAAGATTTTGATTCTTTTGTTTGGGGGGTTGGAGAAGCTGTCATGGTCTGTTTCTTTATGTGGTTTGATATGGACTGCTGTCTCCGAGCCATCATTGGGAAACTGGATTTTCCAGGTAATCAGCTAAAAAAAATGCAGTCAGCTCCTTATCTGAATTCTCCCTCTGGCTCCGGGTATTCAGGTGTTAATGCTGCCGCCTGGGGAGGGTGGGGGAGGGATCAGAGAGCTAGTAGTGTAGCACCACAGAATATAGAGCTGATCACCGCGTTCACGCTCCTCCCCTGTCCGCCAAAATCCGGGCGGGACGGCTGCCCGGTTGGGACGCTACTCTTCCCGCTTCGAGACCAGTCACTTCCTCTCTGGGACTCCTCCCTCCGGTGCGCCGCACCACTCGTGCGAACTAGGTGGGCGTCACCCGCACGACCAGGTGGGCCCGCCCCCTGGGTCAATTCAGGGGAATATAATTGGACCCCACGCTCACGCGCCATCCACACCCGCCCGAATCCCAGCGGGACGGCTCCCCGGCTGGGACGCTGCTCTCCCCGCTCCGAGACCGGTCACTTCCTCCTGGGGACTTCTCCCTCCGGTGCTCCACACCTCTCGCATGAACTGGGTGGGCGTCACCCGCACGACCAGGTGGGTGTGCCTCCTGGGTCAATTCAGGGGAATATAATTGGACCCCACACTCACGCCCCGCCCGCTTTCGCCAAAGTCCCAGCGGGACGGCTCCCCAGCTGGGACGCTGCTCTCCCGCTCCTGAGACCAGTCACTTCCTCCCAGGGACTTCTCCCTCCGGCTGCGCCGCTATGCCACCCGCGCCAACCAGCTAGACTCTCTCCCGGGATGGGTTCGGGGGGGTAGGGCTGGGCCCCTTGTCTGTGCCGTCTGCCCCCCTGGGCTCTGCCCCAGATCGGGCTCCGAAGGTCACCTGCCTGGTACGCTGGCTCCTAGTCCTGAAAATGGTCGCTGTCTGCCCGTATTTGTTCGTTTTCCGTCTCTAAGTCTGTGCTTGTTGTTCAGAGTTTGTAGATTGTTATTTATGTGATCAATTCACTTGTTTTTTCGAGTCTTTGTTGCAAGAGGGATCCGCGGTAGCATCCACCTAATCTGCCATCTTGGCCCCGCCTCCCTCGTTTTATTTTTCTGCAGATAGATAGGCAGTTTGTTAAAGAGACTGTCTTTTCCCCATTTAACAGACTTTGGGCCTTTGTGAAATATCATCTGTTCATATGTGGATGGATTTGTGTACAGATTCTCAAATCTGTTACATTGGTCTATGTGTCTGTTGTACCAGTACCAGGCTGTTTTGACTACTGTGGTGGTGCAATATATTCTAAGATCAAATACCGTGAGGACTCTTACTTTGTTCTTCTTTTTCGGTAATGCTTTACTTATCCAAGGCCTGTTTTCCTTCCATATGAACTTGGTGATTTGTTTCTCCATCTCTTTAAAAATTGTCACTGGTATTTGGATTGGGACTGCATTGTATCTATAGATCGCTTTGGGCAGAATAGACATTTTTACAATGTTGAGTCTTCCTATCCACGAACAAGGCATGTTTTTCTACTTACATAGGTCTCTTTTGGTTTCTTGTAGTAGTGTCTTGTAGTTTTCTTTGTATAGCTCTTTTACATATCTGGTTAGATTTATTCCTAAGTATTTTATTTCCTTGGGGGCTATTGCAAATTGTATTGATTTGGTGATTTCCTCCTCGATGCTCTCTTTGTTAGTGTAGAGGAATCCAACTGATTTATGTATGTGTATCTTGTATCCTGATACTCTGCTAAACTCTTCTATTAGTTTCAGTAGTTTTCTTTAGGATTCTTTAGGTTTTTCTGCGTATAAGATCATGTCATTTGCAAACAGAGATACTTCTTCTTTGCCAATTTGGATGACCTTTATTTCTTTTTCTAGCCTAGTAGCTCTGGCTAGGACATCCAGCACAATGTTGAATAAGAGTGGTGATAAAGAACATCCTTGTCTGGTTTCTTTTCTCAAGAGGAATCCTTTCAGTCTCTCTCCCTTTAGAATGATGTTGGCTGTTGGCTTTGTATAAATGTCCTTTACAATGCTTAGAAATTTTCCTTCTATTCCTATTTTGTTGAGAGTTTTCTATCATGAATGGTGTTAGACTTTGTCAAATGGCTTTTCTACATCAATGATAAGATTGTGTGGTTCTCGTCTTTTGTTTTATTTTTGCGATAGATTACATTGCTTGTTTTTCTACAATTGAACCACCCCTGCATACCTGGTATGAATCCCACTTGGTTGTTATGAATTACTTTCCTTATATGTTGTTGAATTCTATTGGCTAGAATTTTTTTGAGGATTTTTGTGTCTAAGTTCATGAGGGATATTGGTCTGTAATGTTCTTTTTTTGTGGAGTCTTTATGTGATTTTGGTATCAAGGTTATGTTGCTTCATAGAATGAGTTCGGGAGTATTCCGTCCTTTTCTGTGCTCTGAAACACCTTTAGTAGTAGTGGTAGTAGTAGTGGTGTTAACTCTTCTCTGAAAGTTTGGTGGAATTCTCCAGTGAAGCCTTCAGTGCCAGGGCTTTTCTTTGTTGGGAGTTTTTTAATTACTTTTTCAATCTCTTCTTTTGTCATGGGTTTATTTATTTGCTCTGCCTCTGTGTTAGTTTAGGTAGGTAGTGTGTTTCTAGAAATTTGTCCATTTCCTCTAGGTTTTCAAATTTGTTAGAGTACAACTTTTCGTAGTCCTCTGTTATGATTCTTTTAATTTCATTTGGGTCTGTTGTGATATCACCCATCTCATTTCATATTTGGGTTATTTGCTTCTTCTTCTGTTTTTCTTTTGTCAGTCTGGCAAATGGTTTATAGATTTTGTTAATATTTTCAAAGAACCAGCTTTTGGTCTTGTTGACTCTTTTAATTGTTTTTCTGTTTTCTATTCCATTTAATTCTGCTGTAATTTTTATTATTTGATGTCTTCTGGTGCCTGAAGGTTTCTTTTGCTGCTCTCTTTCTATTTGTTCAAATTGTAAGTATAATTATTTTATTTTGGCCCTTTCTTAATTTTGTATGTGTGCATTTGTTGATATAAATTGACTTTTGAGCACTGCTTTTGGTGTGTCCCAACAGTTCTGATAGGAAGTGTTTTCATTCTCATTGCATTCTTTGAATTTCTTTATTCCATCCTTAATTTTCTCTATAATCTAATCATTTTTGAGCAATGTGTTGTTCAGTTTCCATGTGTTAGATTTCTTTTCCCTGATTTTTCCGTTATTGACTTCTAGTTTTATGGCTTTATGGTCAGGAAAGATGGTTTGTAATAATCTGATGTTTTATATTCTGTTAAGGCTTGCATTATGACCTAATATGTGGTCTATTCTAGAGAATGTTCCATGTGCTTTGGAAAAGAAAGTACACTTGGATGCTGTTGGGTGGAGTGTTCTCTATATGTTTATGAGGGAAAGTTGGTTAATTGTGGCATTTAGCTCTTCTGTGTCTTTACTGAGCTTCTTTCTGGATGTTCTGTCCTTCCCTGATAGTGGTGTGTTGAAGTCTCCTACTATTATTGTGGAGCAGTCTATCTCACTTTTCAATGCTGTTAGAGTTTGTTTTATGTGTCTCAAAATCCTGTCACTGGGTGCACAAATAGTTAATATCTTCTTGGTATATTTGTCCCTTTAATCATTATATAGTGTTCTTCCTTATCGCTTGTGGTAGATTTAAGTATGAAGTCTGTTTTGTCAAAAATGTGTGTAGCAACTCCTGCTGTTTTTGATTGTTTTTTGCTTGGTATATTTTTTTCCATCCTTTGAGTTATAGTTTGTTGGCCTCTTTAAGTCTAAGGTCTGTCTTTTGTAGGCAGCGTATAGATGGATCATTTTTTTAATCCATTCTGCCATTCCCTGTCTCTTTATTGGTGCATTTAGTCCATTTACATTCAGCGTGATTATACATAGGTATGAGTTTAGTCCTGTCATTTTGATGCCTTTTTTGTGTGTTGTTGACAGTTTCATTTTTCCACTTATATTTTTGGGGCTGAACAGCTTTTCTTTATAAATTGTGTGTTCCTCTTTTTCCTTGTAGTTGATTTTGGTTTTGCTGAGTCTTTATGTTTTTCTTGTATTTTATTTTGATGTGCTGGATTGTTAGTCTTCTTTGTGGTAACCGTAATATTTACCCCTACTTTTCTAAGTTTAAAGCTAACTTGTATCTCCCTATATTGCATTGATTTCCTCTCCAATTGGAAGATCTATCCCTACTTTATTTAGTCCCTCTTTATTGATTTAATGTTGTCATCTTTTACATAATGACATCACTCATTCCCTGTTTTTTTTTTTTTTTTTTTTGATGTACTTTTGTGACTTCTCTATCTGATTTGGTTTCTCGTTGCTCTGTCCTGTGTTCTAGTGTTGGGTTGATATCTGATATTATTGATTTTCTAACCACAGCATTCCCTTTAGTATTTCTTGTAGTTTTGGTTTGGTTTTTGCAAATTCCCTAAGCTTCTGTTTATCTGTAAATGTCTTAATTTTGCCTTCATATTTGAGAGACAGTTTTGCTGGATATATGATTCTTGGCTGGCAATTTTTCTCTTTCAATGCTTTATATACACTGTCCTATTGTCTTCTTGTCTGCATGGTTTCTGCCAAGTAGTTCGAACTTACTCTTATTGATTCGCCTTTGTAGGAACTTTTTGTTTATCCCTGGCCACTCTTAAAATTTTGTCTTTATCTTTGGTTTTGGCAAGTTTGATTATAATATGTCTTGGTGAGTTTCTTTTAGAATCTACCTTGTATGAGTTTCAATGAACCTCTTGGATAAATATCCTTTCATCTTTCACAATGTTAGGAAAGTTTTCTGCTAACAAATCTTCAACAACTCTCTGTATTTTCTTTCATTCCTCCCTTTTCTGATATTCCAATCACTGACAAGTTATTCTTTGTGATAGAGTCCCACATGATTCTTAGGGTTTCTTCATTTTTTTAAATTCTTTTATCTGATTTTTCTTCAACTATAATGTTGTCAAGTGTTTTATCTTCCTTCTCGCTAATTCTGCCTTCCACTTGCTCAATTCTGCTCCTCTGACTTTCTACTGAGTTATCTAATTCTGTAATTTTGTTGTTAATGTTCTGAATTTCTGATTACTGTCTCTCTATAGATTCTTGCAGCTTATTAAATTTTTCATTATGTTCTTGAATAATCTTTTTAATTTCTTCAACTTCTTTGTCAGTGTCTTCCATGGCTTATTCTTTGTTTTCCCTGATCTTGTACATGATGTCGTTCCTGATGTCTTGAAGAGTTCTGTATATTAAGCTTTCATATTCTACTTCTGGTAATTCCAGGAATACATCTTCATCCAGGAGAGTCCTTAATTCCTGTTGTGGGAGTTTGTTGAAGCTATCACAGTCTGCTTCTTTATGTGATTTGATATCAGCTGTTGTCTCCAAGCCATCTATAAGTTATTGTATTAATTTTTTTTTATCTTTTCTCACTGTGTCCTAGTTTCTTTATTTGTTTTGATATATCCAAATAGGCTACTAGAGTGAGCTAACTTGATTATTGGAGCCTTTGAAGCACTAATGTCCTGTTACCAGGTTCCTAGAACTGTTATCAGGTATATGAGCCTAGGAGTCCATTCACCATTCTTGTATAGATTCAGCTCAGGTGTCTTGATATTTGCTTACCTAGTTCGTGGTGTAGACTCTCACCAACTATCTGAGAGAGCAGTGGTGATTGGTGTATGCCCAGGTTTCTGGTAGCAGCAGGGAGTCACACTCTGAGGAAGACAGGGGGCTGACAACCTTTCCCTGAGAGTCTGTGAGGAAGGCACACCCCTGTTCTCTAGTGCACTCTGGCAGGTGGGCTCTGCAGCCATATGATAGGCACCCAATGCTTTTACCTGTAAGGACTGGTAGGCACTACTTATCCTTGGAGCCCTTTTGCGGGTGGCTAGATGACATGGTTGGACCCTCCAGTCCTCAGGCCCCTGCTCTGGGTAGGCGAAGGCCATGTTTAATAGGCTTTCGCCTATTAAGTGGTATCAAATATCCAAAACCTGCCTCTCCACGTCGCTAAAAAAACAGTTATAGTCAGGCCTCAAACAGATTGGCCCTTGCAATATAACAACCAGATCCTATCTAGTGTAGTGGAGTCACCTGGATCCATGCAGGCGTGAAAGACAAATTCTGTGGATCACTTGTGCCTGGACTGGAGCTGCTTCTGCCCAGAGTTTCCAGATTAGGGGAGTTGGCAGAGTATTTTTCCCCCATTTGTTAATTTGTTCCTTCTTCAAGGCCAGGAGAATGGCTCAGGGAGCACAGCAGGACTTATCTCAACCCAGGGAATTCAACTGTTGATGAAGCTGGCTGAGGCAGAGGAAGGAGGGATCAGATAGAGAGGAGAGAGTTCTTTGAAAAGGTGGAACTGTTATATCCCTGTGGTAAATTAGACAAAATCACTTTTCTTGTGCCAAGTGTCGTTTTATCTCAGATTCCAGAGGTGTGTGTAGCCTGTGTGCATTGGCCGGGTCCCCGTCTAGATCACCCCAGGAGGTTAGGGCTATGTCCCATGCTTGCCTTCTTTTGCTGAAGCAGCCATATCTCCGAAAACTATCATTAGCCCCATCACAGTCATGCCAAGGAATTGGGGCTGAGGAGCTGCCGCAGGCTCAGCAAATCCTCGCTGTTTCTGCGCCATCTCTCCCTGCCCCATCATGCAGTCTAATTTCTTAACTTTGCCTTTGATCTTCAGTTTTCCTAGCTTGTCAAATATATAATCAATTCACTTGTTTTTTTCAGGTCTTTGTTGTAAGAGGGATTCCCGGAAGCATCTGACCACCCTGTCATTTTGGCCCCGCCTCTCTAAGTCCTCTTCTGAATCCGGCTTGAATTTCTGGAAGTTCCTGTAGATATACTGCTGCAACCACTTTTGAATGATCTGCAGCAAAGTTTTACTTGCCTGTGATATTAATGATATTGTTCAATAATTTCCACATTGATTTGGATCACCTTCTTGGGGGTAGGCATAAATATGTATCTGTTGCACTCAGTTGACCAAGTAGCTGTCTTCCATGCTTCTTAGCATAGAACAGTGACCACTTGCAGTGCTGTGTCCATTTGTTGAAAAATCTCAGTTGGTATTCCTTCAATTCCTGGAGGCTTGTTTATCTCCAATGCCTTCAGTGTAGGTTGGACTTTTTCCATTGGTACCATCAGTTCCTGATCATATGTTACCTCCTGAAATGGTTGAATGTTGACCAATTTTTTTGGTATAGTGATTCTATTTATTCCTTCCATCTTCTTTTGATGCTTCCTGTGTTGTTTAATAATTTCCCCATTGAATCCTTTAATATTTCAACATGAGGCTTAAATTTTTTCTTCAGTTCTCTCAGCTTGAGAAATGCCAAGCAGGTTCTTCCCTATTGGTTTTCTATCTCCATCATTATATATTTTATTCTGTCTTCTCGAGCAGCCCTTACTAATCTTCTGGTCAGATCTTTGACTTCATCATTTCTTTCTTTTGCTCCACTATGCCAAGAATGATAACTTGAAGAGAAATGGCATTGCATTCATCCTCAATAAGAACATTTCAGGATCTGTCCTAAAGTACAATGCTGTCAATGATAGGATAATATTCATATGCCTGCAAGGAAGACCAGTTAATACGACTATTATTCAAATTTATGCACCAACCACTAAGGCCAAAGAGGAAGAAATTGAAGATTTTTACCAACTTCTTCAGTCTGAAATTCATCAAACATGCAATCGGGATGCATTGATAATTACTGGTGATTAGAATGGGGAAGCTGGAAACAAACAGGCATGATCAGTAGTTGGAAAATATGGCCTTGGTGATAGAAATAATGTGGAGATAGCATGACAGAATTTTTCAAGACCAAAGACTTCTTCACTGCAAATACCTTTTTTCACCAAAATAAATGGTGACTATACACTTGGACCTCGTCAGATGGAATACATAGGAATCAAATCAACTGCATCTGTGGAAAGAGACGATGGAAAATCTCAATATCATTAGTCAGAAAAAGGCCAGGGGCTGACCACGAAACAGACAATTAATTGCTCATATGTAAGTTCTAGATGAATCTGAAGAAAATTAGAAAAATTTCATAAAAGCCAAAGTACGCCTTGAGTATATCTCACCTGAATTTAGAGACCATCTCAAGAATAGATTTGGTGCATTGAACACTAATGACAGAAGACCAGACAAGTTGTAGAATGATATCAAGGACATCGTACATGAAGAAAGCAAGAGGTCATTTAAAAGCTAGGAAAAAAAGAAAAGACTAAAGTGGATGTGAGAAGAGACTCTGAAACTTGCTCTTGAAGGTCAAGTAGCTAAAGCAAAAGGAAGAAACTATGAAGTCAAAGAATCCACTCGTTATTTTTACTTGATAAAATCTGAAGGAAAATGAGAATTAAAAGGGAGATTGTAAGGAAAAAATGCACTAAATATTAAAGTCTGTTTGTGTCCATTATTTTTGAAAATAATTAGAGTTTTAACTAATTTAATTAATTATAAATGAAATCCTGTTTATATTCTTATTGTACACATATTAACAGCAACTATCTCTATATGGATGTCACAACAAAAATTACCAAAGGAACCTATGGTAACTAGGTCATAATTTTAAAATTATTCTGGTATATTTTCAATTTTTGATTCTATTTAAACCTGGCCAAGCCTGAACGTAAGTGTTGAAAGTAATCTTCAAAACCGAACAGGTCTCCTAGACAATAGCTCAACTTTGGTAAAACTCAGTAAGAGTCTTGAAAACTAATTAAACATTTGAAAAAGAAATACTCCCCTATGGGAGCTTCACTTTTTCTGTGAAGCCTTTTTGGAACTGCAATATCCAGAGTTGGAAAAACTAAACACCTGCTTCTAAGGGACTAATGAATGTTTAATCCTGGTGAATAGATTATCCAGTGGGATCCAGGCAAACAGAGCAGATCAAGTAAACACAAAAACAAAATATTCCCTACTCCAGAGGCATTTCTTTATGCTGCCTTCCTTCAATCCTTCTGCTTTACTATTTGTTAATACTTGTAGCTTCTATTGTTTGTGATTACATGTGTGTATTCTTACAAAGCAAGAGCATATATTTATACTTAAATAAGACTATTTAATGGCCTTTTAGTCACTGTCTTAATCTTTTTCTGTGTGTGTGATTTAGGTGAAAGCTTACAGAGTAAATTAGTTTCTCATTCAAAAATTTGTACACAAATTGTTTCATGGCATTGGCCGCAATCTCACATTGTGTCAACACTCTCCCCTTTTCCGTTTCCACCCCAGATTCACTGTGTCCATTTGCCCCGTTTCCCTGTCCCCTCCTGCCTTATCATCTTTGTTCTTGGGCAGGTATTGCCCATTTGATCTCGTGTACTTCATTATCTAAGAAGCATGTTCCTCACAAGTGTTGTTGATTATCTTATAGGTCTAATTTTTGGCTGAAAGGTAAACTTAGGAAGTGGCTTCAATTCTGAGTTAGAAGGATATCTGGGGGCTGTAGTCCCAGGGCTTCCTCCAGTCTCTGTTAGACCACCAGTAAGTCTGGTCTTTTTTGTGAACTTAATCATTTGTTCTACATTTTCCTCCTGCTTTGCCTGGAACCCTCTGAGGTAATCCGAGTCAGGGCAGTAGTAGGTAGTGGTAGCTGGGCACCATCTAGTTCTTCTGGTCTTGGGGATTGTGTGGGTTTTGGTTCACGTGATTCATTAGTCCTTTGGACTAACTGTTCCCTTTAGTCTTTAGTTCTTTTTCCTCCACTCCTTTGTGGTGGACTAGAAGTGACAAATAATTATATCTTAGATGGCTGCTTGCAGGCTTTTAAGACCCCAGATGGTACTCACTGAATTAGAATGTGGAACATTGTCTTTAAGAACTAATTTGTGCCAATTGTTGTAGATGTTCCCCGAGTCTAAGGTTCTTTGCCTTCAAGCCTGGGGACTTCATATCATGAGGTGTTTCTGTCTAAGAGGTTTCCCTGACTGTGCTGCTTGTATGCTTTATTGTCTATATTAATATATAAGGAGCACCTATGGTAATGTATTTAGAAATTTCTACCTCGGAACCTGTATCTGCCACTGGGTGTGCTCCATTACACCTTCCCTCACCTTTTGCCATATCTATCATTTTTTTTAATCTATCATCTACCTATCTATCTATCTATGGTCTGTCATCTATCTATCCATCTATCTACCTGTCTATCTGCCTATCTATCATCTACCTGTCATCTATCTATCGATCTATCGATCTATCTATCTATCTATCTATCTATCTATCTATCTATCTATCTATCAGCTATCCATCCATCCATCCATCCATCCATCCATCCATCCATCCATCCATCCATCTATCATCTATCTATCTATCTATCTATCTATCTATCTATCTATCTATCTATCTATCTATCTATCTATCTATCTATCTATCTATCATCTATCTATCTATCCTCTATCTATCTAGCTAGCTATCTAATCTGTCTAATCTATCTAGCTATCCATCTAGCTATCATCTAGCTAGCTATCTAGCTAGCTATCATCTGTCTGTCTGTCTATCTATCTATCATCTATCTGTCTATGTATCCATTCATAGATTACTGTATGTTGATTCTATCATTGCAGGATTTTCTATGCTATAGTAGTTACCATCCAAAACCCATTGCCATTGAATCTATTCTGACCGACAGTGACCATTTGTTGAAAAGACTATCTATTCCCTATAAACTTTGGTCCTTTGTGGAAGATCAGCTTTCCATAGGTAGATGGATTTACACATGGGCTCTAAATTCTGTTCAATTGGTCTGTGTGTCTGTTGTTGTACCAGAACCAGGCTGTTTTGACCACCAAGGCTGTAAAGTAGGTTCTGAGATCAGGTAGTGTGAGGCCTCCTACTTTGTTCTTCTTTAATAAAGCTTTGTTTATTTGGAGCCTCTTTCCGTTCCATATAAAGTTCCGGATTAGTTTTTCTATCTCAGTTAAGAACTCTGTTGTATCTGTATATCATTTTGTGTAATATTGATGTTTTCACAATGTTAAGTCTTCCTTTCCAAGAGCATGGTATATTTTTCCACTTACATAGGTCTCTTTTGGTTTCTTGCATTAGTGTTTTGTAGTTTTCTTTGTGTATGTCTTTTATGTCTCTGGTTAGATTTATTCCTAAGTATTTTATCTTCTTGGGGGCTATTGTACATGATATTGTTTTCCTGATTTCCTTTTCACAGTTCTCTTTGTTGGTGTAGAGGAATTCAACTAATTTTTGTATGTTAATCTTGTTTTCTACCACTTGGCTGAATGCTTCTATTAGTTCTGATAGCTTTCTTGTGAACTCCTTAGGATTTTTTATGTATAGAATAGTATTATCTGCGAATAAGGATAGTTTTCCTTCTTCTTTACCAATGTTGATGCTCTTTATTTCCTTTTCTTGCCTTATTGCTCTCTCAATACAGTATTGGATGAGGGTGGTGATAAAGGGCATTCTTCCTGGTTCCTGTTCTCAGGGGGAATGCTTTCAGATTCTCTCTGTTGAGGATAATGTTGACTGTTGGTTTTGTATAAATTCTCTTTATTACGTTCAGGAATTTCCCTCTATTCCTGTTTTGCTGAGAGTTTTTATCAGGAATAGGTGTTGAGATTTATCAAATGCCTTTTCTGCATTGATTGATATGATCAAGTGATTTTTTTCCTTTGTTTTACTTCTGTGGTGGATTACGTTGTTTGATTTTCTAATGTTGAATCAACCTTAAATGCCTTGTAAGAATCCTGCTTGCTCATGGTGTTTGTTTGTTTTTGATATGCTGTTGCATTTTATTGGCTAGGATTTTCTTGAGAATTTTTGTATGTATACTCATGATGGATATTGGCCTGTAGTTTTTGTTTTGTTTTTTTCTTTGCTTGATTTTGGTATTGGGGTTTTGCTGCCGTCGTACAATGAGTTCAGGAGTATTCCTTCCTTTTCTATGTTTTGGAATAGTTTGAGTAGAATTGGTGTTAATTCTTCTCTTAATGTTTGGTGGAATTATCTAGTGAAGCCGTCTGGGCTAGGGCTTTTTTTTTTTGTTGGATATTTTTTATGACCCCTTCAATTTCCTCTTTTGTTATGGGTCTGTTCAAATTTTCTACCTCAGTTTGTGTTAGTTTATGTAGGGTGGTATGTTTCTAGAAATTTGTCCCTTTCCTCTAGGTTGTCAAAAATGTTAGACTACAATTTCTCACAGTATTTTGTTATGATCCTTTTTATTTCTGTTGATGCTGTTCTAATGTCACCGACCTCATTTCTTATTTGGGTTATCTGCATCTTCTCCTATTTTTCTTTTGTAAATTTGTCCAGTGGTTTGCCAATTTTATTAATTCTTTCAAAACCCAGCTTTTAGTCTTGTCAATTCTTTCTATTGTTTTTCTGTTCTCTTTTTCATTTATTTTTGCTCTAGTTTTTATTTTTTCATTTCTTCTGGCAACGTGGGCTCCTTTTGCTGTTCTCTTTCTAATTGTTCTAGTTGTAGGGTTAATATTTTGATGTTTTTCCTTTCTTCTTTTTGGATGTGTGGGCTTAGTGCTATAAAAAATTGACCTTTAAGTACTGTTTTCTGTGTTCCAGAGGTTTGGTATGTTGTGTTTTTGTTCTCATTTGATTCTAGGATTTTTAAAATTTCATGTTTGATTTCTTTTATTACTCAGTAATTTTAAGCAGTGTGGTATTTAGTTTCCATTTATTTTATTTTATCTTTTCCTTGCTCTTCCCGTTATTGACTTCTATAGCATTGTGGTCAGAGAAAATCCTTTGTATTATTTCAGTGTTTTTTAATTTGTTGAGGCTTGCTTTGTGGCCTAAAAGGTGGTCTCTTCTGGAGAATGATCCTTGAGCATTAGAAAAGTTGCGTAGTTTGTTGGTTGATGTGTTCTGTGTGTGTCTATGAGGTCAAGTTGTTTGATTGCAGTATTACTTAGCTCTTCTGTGTCTTTGTTGAGTTTCTTTCTAGGTCTGTCAGCAAAAGTGGTGTGTCAAAGTCTCCTCGTATTATTGTAGAAGTGTCTGTTTCTCTTTTCAATGCTTTTAGAGTTTGTTTTACTTATTTTAGAGCTCTGTCATTGGATGCATATATATTCATTATGGTTATGTCCCCTTGGTGGAGAGACCCTTTAATCATTATATAATGTCCTTCCTTGTTTTTTTAGTGGATTTTGCTTTAAAATCTATTTTATCAGAGATTAATATTGCCACTCCTGCTCTTTTAGTTTATTTATATCTTTGTGTTCTAAGGTATTTCTCTTGCAGACAGCAAATTGATGGGTCATGTTTTTTTAATCAATTCTGTCACTATCCGTCTCGTTACTGGTACATTAAGGACATTTAGAATCAGTGTGATTATGGATAGGTATGAGTTTATTGCTGTCATTTTTTTGGGGGGGGAGGGTGGAGGTGTTGACTGTTTCTTCATTCCACTTAATTTTCCCTGACAAGTTTTTCTTTTCTTTTCTTTTCTTTTTTTAATTGTGGCTTCTCTTTTCATTTCCTTGATTGTTTTTGGTTTTGGGCATGCTGAATCTGTACGATTTTCTTTCATATTTTTCATGAGTAGGTTTGTTGACTTTCTTTGTGGTTATCCTGAAATTTATCTTTATTTTCCTAAGTTTAAAGTTGTAATTTATTTCTTGATATTGCCTTGACTAAAAGTTCTAAACCTTTATCCTTTAGGTCCCCCTTTATGTTTTCAAGTTGTCCTCAGTTACAGACTGACGTATCTGGTTTCCTGTTTTTGGTATTTTAGCTTTATTTTATTTTTGCAAATTCTTTAGGTGGATTGATATCTGTTTGATGTTGTCATGTATTTTAATATCAGGTTATTGTCTGATGTGTTATTAGTTTTATGTCCAAAAGGCTCCTTGTAATATTTCTTATAATGTTGGTCTGGTTTTTATAAATTCCTTTAGTTTCTGTTTATCTGGAAAAGTCCTAATTTCACCATCATAAATGAGGGATAATTTTGCTGGATATGTAATTTTGGTTGGTAGTTTTTTGTTTTTTTCTTTCAAGGTTTTATATATGTTATCCAATTGCCTTCTTGCCTGAATGATTTCTGCTGAGTAATCAGAATTTAATCTTATACATGCCCTTTTGTAAGTGATCTTTTGTTTTTCCAGAACTGATTTTAGGATTCTTTCTGTGTCTTTGACTTTGGAGAGTTTGATTATACATCTTGGTGTTTTTCTAACGAGATCTATCCTGTATGGGGTTCATTGTGCTTCTTGTATGGCTACCTTCTCTTCTTTCATGATGTTAGGGATGTTTTCTGTCAGCATATTTTCAGCAATTCTCTCTGTGCATTTTGTTGACTCCTACCCTTGTAGGATTCCAATCACATGTAAGTTATCCCTCTTGATGGTGTCCCACATAACTCTTAGGCTTTCTTCATTCTTTTATTATTATTATTATTACTTCTTGAAAAGATTAGTGTTAAGAGATTAGTCTTCTATTTGCTGATCCTGCCTTCCATTGTTTCAATTCTACTCCTATAACTTTCCATTGAGTTGTCAATTCCTTCAATTTTATTTTTAAACTTATGAATTTCTAGTTGTTTTTATAATATTTTCAACTGTCTATTTATTTTGTCATTTTTTCCTTGCTTAGTTTACCTAAATTCTTCTAGTATTTTGTCTGTGCTTTCCTTGGTTTTTATCTGTATTCTCCATAGTTTTATCTGTTTTTCTTGATTCCTTTAAGGACCCTATACATAAGCCTTTTGAATTCATTATCAGGAAGCTGCATTACCTTTTCTTCCTCAGGAAGAATTTCTGGTTCTTTATTACGGTCACATGCTGGGCCATCTTGCCCTGCTCCTTTAGGTGGTTTGCTGTTGTCTGTCGTCTCCAAGATATTAAAGGGTTATTGCATTTATTTTTAATTCGTATAATTGTTTGCTAGGTCCTGCTTTTTGTTTGTTTTGTTTTGATAATTTCTGGCAGATGTGGCTGGAGAGGTGCTGTGGTTACTGGGCTGGCCATTCTGGGTAGGTATGGGAGCTCCTCTCTCTCTTTACTGATCTTGCAGCACTGCTGAGGGTGAGATGGCTGGCTTTGGGCTCTGTCTGTCTTTGGTTTGATGGCTCAGGGTTGAGGCATGATGCCCTCCATGCAGGTGGAACAGCCAATGTGTTGGGTGTGGTGGCATGCTTATCACCTCTTACTGGTTGTTGGGGGGAGGTGTGGCTGGTAGAGGGAAAGTGGGGAGATAGTCACACAGTCAGTCTACCTCCACCTCCTCCTGGGCAGGGGGATGGAGGAAGGAATGACAGGCTAAAGTTCACTCAGTCTCACTGTATCTGTTGGTGGCAGAAAGAGGGAGGAAGGCACAGAGGAGAGTGGGGTTATCACACACTCACTTTCCTATCCTGCACTAGGTAGGGGAAGGGAGGAAAGAGCCTCTAGGGATACACACGTAGTGTTAGCTGCTCTTCTCCTTGCTGGGCAGGTTAAGGGATGGAGTCACACCTGACAGATACATGCACAGTGTGCCGCCTCAGATCAGGTGAGGGGAAGAAGGAAGTGGCTGTGGGGGGATGCACAAGCAATTGCATCTCCTCTGTCTCTCATCGAATGGATTAAGGGATGGAGTTGTTCCTGTAGGATGCATACATAGTATTAATACTTCACATCATGTGGGGGGAGGGAGAAAGGAACTGCAGGGAACCTGTACACAGTCATGGCTCATCTGACCCTCTCTGGACAGGAAAAAGTATAAAGTCACATCTGGTGGATGCACACACAGAGCTGCTTCATCGTGTCAGGCAAGGAGACGGCAGACAAGCTGTGGGGTGTACACACAGTCTCATTCCCTCTGCCCTCACTGTGGGCTAAGGGAGAGAATTGCACCTGGTGAATAAAAACACAGAGCTGCCACCTTGAGTCAGTTGGTGAAGGGGGGGAGGAAGGAAGGGGCTGTGATGGGATGTGCACACAGTCATAGTTCCTGTGCCCCTCGTTGGGTGAGTTAAGGGAGAAAATTCACCTGATGGATGCAAGCACAGGGTGGGCCCTTGCATCAGATGTGGGGAGGGAAAGGGGCTATGGGAAGATGCATGCACAGCCATGGTTCTTCCACCCCTCGCTGGGCAGGCTAAGGGATGGAGTCATGCCTGGTGGATGCATGCACAGAGGTGCCACCTTGTGCTGAATGTGGGGAAGGAGGAGGAAGTGATGGGCAACCTCTCTTGCTATCCCACTGCTACTGCCCTCCACTGGGCCCTTGAAGGGCAAGTAGGTGGCAGGAGGGGAAATGCACAGGGGTGCTTATAGTTTCACTCTTTGGATGGGCAAGGAGGAGTAGTGGACGGTGTAGGGTGAGGGAGGGAAGAGGAAAGGTTCATGTTGTGGTCCCCTAGTCAGACAAGGTGGTCAGAGAGCCTCAACCATCTGATTAGGAGGATGGGTTTTGGGGGTGTGTGTTCCTCTGGCTAAGATACGTGGGTACCAGAGCACCTTTGGTCCACTGCAGGCAGTGAGTAGGACCTGTCCTCTCTTGAGTGTGAGGAAACAGGGCTGCCCAGGGATTGGTTGGGTGGGAGAACGCCTGCTAACACTCTGCAAGTCCGCCACCTCATGTGCACACCCACCCCTGTGGTCAAGGGCTGCCACTCTTGAGTATCTCCAATTGTGGATCTGGTACTCTCCCTGTGTCTGCTTCTTTCCATGTGTGTTTCTAGAATTTCTCTGTCCCTTTCAGGAAAGTTGTGAAGTTGCCTTGCCTTTTGCTTCACCCGAGGCCTCTGCTGGCTTTTTCCTAAGTTAGACTAAGCAGGCCTGTACAGCTGGCTGAGCTCTGCTATTCCCAGTTACTCCTCTTTCACCACTTTCCTTATTCCTTCCAATACGTGCCCCGTTCAGTCCTTGGACTTTCTTTTTTGATGTTCAGAGTTCCTAGATTGTTATCTCTTTCTGTTTTGCTTGTTTTTTTTGGGGGGGGGTTGGGGGGAGTCTTTGGTGCAGAGGGACATTACGGTGCATGTGACTAAGCTGACATCTTGAATCTGCCTCGGTCTTAAAATTTTAATAATGTACATGTTTCATGTCAATAAAAATCTATTTTGTTCAAAATGAATTCAAAATTATTTTACTAGCTAGGTTAAATTCTAGGGAAATCATTTTTTCTTCAACACAAAATATAATACTTTCTTTAAATAATGACTTGTTAAGATGTATTGAAAGTTGTTGTTAGGTGCCATTGAGTCAGTTCCAACTCATAGCGACACCACGTGCAACAAAACAAAACACTGCTTGGTGTTGTGCCATCCTCATGATCACTGTTATGCTTTAGCACATTGTTGCAACCACTGTGTCAATACATCTCATTGAGTGTCTTCCTCTTTTTTGCTTACCCTCTACTTTACCAAGCATGATGTCTTTCCTGACACGTCCAAAGTATGTGAGGTGAAGTATTGTCATCCTCACTTTCAAGGAACACTCTGGATGTACTTCTTCGAAGACAAATTTGTGTGTTTTTTTGGCAGTTCATAGTATATTCAACATTCTTCACTGACACCTTAACTCAAAGGTGTCAATTCTTCTTTGGTTTTCCTTATTCAGTCGCCAGCTTTTGCATGCATGAGAGGTGATTGAAAACACCATGGCTTGGGTCAGATGCACCTTAGTCCTTAAAGTGACATCTTTGTTTTTTTAGCACTTTAAAGAAGTCTTTTGCAGCAGATTTGCCCAATGCAATGAGTCGTTTGATTTCATGACTGCTGCTTCCATGGGCATTGATTATGGATTCAAGTAAAATGGAATCCTTGACAAATTCAATATTTTCTCCATTTATCATGATGTCGCTTATTGGTCCAGTTGTGAGGATTTTTGTTTTCTTTGTGTTAAGGTGTAATTCATACTAAAGGCTGTATCTTTGATCTTCATCAGTAAGTGCTTCAAGTCCTCTTCACTTTCAGCAAGCAAGGTTGTATCATCTGCATATCACAGGTTGTTAATGAGTCTTCCTCCATCACTAATGCCCCATTTTTCTTCATATAGTTCAGCTTCTCAGATTTTTTGCTCAGAGTACAGATTGAATAAGTATGGTGAAAGGCTACAACCCAAATGCACAGCTTTCCTGACTTTGAACCATGCAGTTAGCCTTGTTCTGTTCGAAAAACGGCCTCTTGATCTCTGTACAGGTTCCTCAGGAGCACAAGTGTTTTGGAATTCCCATTCTTCACAATGTCGTCTATAATTTGCCATGATTCACACAGTTGAATGACTTTGAATAGTCAATAAAACAAAAATAAACATGTTTCTGGTATTCTCTGCTTTCAGCCAAGATCCGACATCAGGAACGATAGCCCTCATTCCACATCCTTTTCTGAATCTGGCTTGAATTCTGGCTATTCTCTGTTGATGAACTGCTGCTGCTGCTGCTGCTGCTTTTGAATGATCTTCAGCAAAATTTTACTTGCGTGTGATAGTAATGACATTGTTTGATAATTTCCACATTCGGTTGGGTCACCTTTCTTGGGAATAAGCATAAATATGGATCTCTTCCAGTCATTTGGCCAGGTAGCTGTCTTCCAAATTTCTGGGCATAGATGCGTAAGCCCTTCCACTGCTGCATCCATATGTTGAAACACCTCAATTGATATTCTGTCAATTCCTGGATTCTTATTTTTCACCAATGTCTTCAGTGCAATTTGGAATTCTTTCTTTCGGTACCATCAGTTCTTGATCATATGCTACCTCCTGAAATGTTTGAACCTGAGCCAATTCCTTTTGTTACAGTGACTCTGTGTATTCCTTCTATCTTCTTGCTTCCTGCCTTGTTTGGTATTTTGGCTATACAAAAAAAAAAAAAAAAAAAGGAACTGGTTACCATAGAGTTGATTGCAACTCATAGCAACCCTATAGGACACAGTAGAACTGCCCCACAGAATTTCCAAGGAGCAGCAGGTGGATTTAAACTGCTGATCTTTTTGTTAGCCACTGTAGCGCTTCCCCCCTAAGCCGCCATTTTTCCTGTAGAATCCTTCAATATTGCAACTTAAGACTTGAATTTCTTCTTCATTTCTTTCAGCTTGAGAAATGCTGAGTGTGTTCTTTCCTTTTTGTTTTATAAAATCCTGGTCTTTGCACATGTCGTTATAATACTTTAATTTGTCTTTTTGAGCCACCCTTTGAAATCTGTTCAACTCTTTTACTTCATCATTTCTTCCTTTAGCTTTAGCTTCTCGATGTTCAAGATTAAGTTTGAGTCTCTTCTGACATCCATTTTGGTCTTTTCTTTTTTTCCTGTCTTGTTAATGACCTCTTGCTTTCTTTATGTATGATGTCATTCCCCAACTCATCTGGTCTTCAATCGTTGGTGTTCAATTTGTCAAATCTATTCTTGAGGTGGTTTCTAAATTGAAGTGGAATATACTTAGGTTATGCTTTGGCTCTTTGGGCTTGTTCTAATTTTCCTTAGCTTCGACTCAAACTTGCATATGAACAAGCTCTGCAGTCAGCATTTGGCCTTGTTATGAATGATGATATTGAGTTTTCCCATTGTGTCTTTCCACAGATGTAGGCTGTTTGATTCCTGTGTGTTCTGTCTGCCAAGGTCCAAGTGTATAGTCACCGTTTATGTTGCTGAAAATAGGTATTTGCAATGAAAAAGTCGTTGGTCTTGCAAAATTCTATCATGCAATCTCTAGCATCGCTTCCATCTCCAAGGCCATACCTTCCATCTACTGATCCTCCTTTTTTTTTTTTTTCCAACTTTTGCATTCCAATCATCAATAATTATCAAATCACCTTGATTGCATGTTTCGTCAATTTTGGACTCTCAAACTTGATAAAAAAAAAAAAAGTCTTCAATTTCTTCATCTTTGGCCTTAGTGGTTGGTGCATAAATTTCAATAATAGTCATATTATCTGATCTTTTTTCTAGGTTTATTGATATTATCCCATCACAGACAAAGTAACTCTTTGGAAAGGAAAGAGACATGCACTCAAATGTTATTTTATCTACATATAAAGCACAGATTACATTTAGCAGATCTGAACAAAATTAACATACATCATTCAAAAATGTAGCATATTTTTACTTAGATACCTTAGTGGAATTTAAATTAATCAGAATATTGCATGTTCTTTTTTATTTTACAGTCATTTTATCAACTCAGTTATTCTGTAAGCTACTAAATTAGATAGTGCAAGTAAAATTATATATACATATTTATGTGTTTGAATAAATCTTCAATTCTTCAACATCCCATCACAGCACTTACTCTTATTCTGCATTTGTAGATGTTCTGTTGATCTTTCAACATCTTTTCTGTAGTAATTGAGTATTTGAGTGCATTTTAAGTTCTTCATTGGCAAAGATACAACTAAGATATTTAACATCATTTTCACACCTTGAAGATGGCATGCTATTTGGGCTGTGTAACAGAATCCAACTATACAGATACCCTGTTTTCTCAGTACAAAACTTGGACTACCAGAAGAAAAACTAGGTATAGAATAAGTTGGGGCAGAAAACAAAAATTTAAAGCCAGTAGGAATTACCAAAGCAAAAAAAAAAAAAAAAACCTGATTCATATTTTCCCTTACTGTCAAATTTTGTCACACCACTTTTTTTTTTAATTATTTTTTTTTTCTGCTTTAGGTGAAAGTTTACAAATCAGGTCAGTCTCTCATACAAAAATTTACATACATCTTGCTATACACTCCTAATTGCTCTCCCTCTAATGAGATAGCACAGTTCTCCCTCCAATCTCCTCATGTCCATTTGGTTAGCTTCTGGCCCCCTCTGCCCTCTCATCTCCCCTCCAGACAGGTGATGCCAACATAGTTTCATGTGTCTACTTGATCCAAGAAACTTGTTCTTCACCAGTATCATTTTCTATCTCATATTCCAGTTCAATCCCTGTCTAAAGAGTTGGCTTTGGGAATGTTTCCTGTCTTGGGCTAACAGAAGGTCTGGGGATCATGGCCTCTGGGGTCCTTCTAGTCCCAGTCTGACCATTAAGTCTGGTCTTTTATGACAATTTGGAGTCTGCATCCTACTGCTCTCCTGCTCCCTCAGAGGTTCTCTATTGTGTTCCCTGTCAGGGCAGTCATTGGTTGTGGCTGGGCACCATCTAGTCCTTCTGGTCTCAGGCTGATGTAGTCTCTGGTTTATGCGGTCCTTTATGTATCTTAGGCTCATAATTACCTTGTGTCTTTGGTGTTCTTCATTATTCCTTGCTCCAGGTGGATTGAGACCAATTGATGCATCTTAGATGGCCACTTGCTAGTGCTTAAGACCCCAGGCGCCACTCTCCAAAGTGGGATGAACACCACCTTCTAAATAGGTATTGTATTTGTCCTTTTCTTTCCATCTACATCACGGGTACCTCCAGAAAACATCACTATTTTCCACATCAGACTGCAGCCCTAGCCTCCAAACTGTTCTTTCTTTTTTTTCTCTCTTCCATTTTTTAGTTATACTTTATTATCCACAAAATAACAAGAGTGTATTCTTACAGAATTCAGATTATATCATCTCCCTGATAAGATGACTTGACTTCACAATTGGAAAAAATACAAACTCCTTATCGTGAGCTCTGTTACCTCGCCTCTGCAACACAAAGGGATACTACTCAGCAATAAAACAGGTAGACATTTGATGCACACTGCAACATGAATAAATTTCAAAAGCATTATGCCGAGTGATAGCAGTCCTGGTTGACACAAATGGTTAAGCACTAAACTACTAGCTGAAAGGTTCGTGATTCAAACCCAACCAGAAGACATGCTGGCAATCTGCTTCCAAGTGGTCACGTCCTTGAAAACCCTATGGAAAAATTCTACTGTGGCACAGGGGGTTGCTATGAGTCTGAATCAACTGGATGACAACTAAAGACAACAATGCTGAGTGATATATTAGTCTCAAAAGATTATATACTGTATGATTTATACCACATTCTGGCAAAGCCAAAACTACAGAGACAAAGAATAGTCGGTTTTTGCCAGAGGTTAGAGGTTGGAGATGAAGTAGAATTTCAAAGGGACAACACAAAATAATTTTGGGGGGTGATGGAATCACTCTGTATCCTGATTGTGGTGATGGTTACAGTAATCTGTACAACAAAAGCATGGAATTTGCTATTTGTGAATTTAAAAATAAAAATTATATGATCTCAATTTTTCAATTTGCCAAACACAATTTTGTATTCTTGAAAAAATTATTTAACTTTTCTGGACTCAATTTCTTCATGAATGAAATGAGAATAATACTATAATTTTTAAAGAACTGTAAAATATAAAATATTGTCATCTTACCTTTTCCTTCTGTCTCCTTTGTTTAGTTTTATTTATTCAGTAAATATAGAGAAATGCATTATTTATGTTTGTCAGGAGAGATTCAATTTATCTACTTATCCTCTTAATGCAGTCTATGCAGCTAGCTTGTTGTCAGGGAAGCAATTTTGTTGGAATCCCCATGGTTTTAGATAGAGTGGGTGCTTTACATATAATACATATAGATAAGAAGTTAACAAAGTTGCTAAATCCCTTTCTGATAAAAATATTAAGATGATAGACTAAAATATTCTAATCGAAGTTTTCATTGAAAAGGCAATATGCTTAAATAAGCAATTACAAATAAGTTAAGGAGACCTCCTAAAATTTAGTAGCTATGTTGATTAATATTTTCCTAATTCATGTATAATAAAATTATCTGATTTTTTAAATACTGTGCAGATATAAACTCTCTTTTTTAAACAATGATCCTGAGGTGTCATACATCTGAGTTTAGATAGATACCTGACATGTTTATTCAGCCTTCTTGCAATCACAAGGAATCATGTGCCTTTTACTGATTTAGTATGTGGAGTGTAGAATATCTCTGCAGTGAAGGGTGATTATTATATTTCTTTCATGAGTATGAAAGTCTCATAACTCACAGATATCACAAAATGCCTACGGAGTTTGTGAGTTATTAAGGTCAGTCACAGGAAAAAAAAAAAAAGATAATCACTTTTTACCAGTGAAATATCCAATTTATTTTATGAGAAAACTTTTTTATTGATTACCAGTTCAAGAATGGGAGAGAGCTAATAAACACTCAGGAGATTTTTCTGTCCATCTGTCCATCATTCTGGGACCTATTGAGCTTTACTACTATTTTAGTATTAGTGACACACTCAAGCAATAGCAAAGAGGAATAAAAATGTCTTTTATTTAAATTTGTGCAGGCTTTTTCATATTCAAATATAAAATAACTGTTCTCTGTTCTTTTCTCATTAATTAATTTTCAGACAGTGGGAAAACAAAACAAAAAAAAAAACACTGACTATTATGAGCCTAACCAACCAAAACCAAACCTGGTGCTGTCAAGTTCCTTCCAACTCATAGCGACCTAGTCAGTGTGAAATAGGTATGTAATTCCTGGGGTTTCTGAAAATAAACATTCTTTGAAAAACAAAGGCAGTAGGATAAATAAACATCAGGAACTGCTGAGGAAATCTTAGTTCTAACAAATGAAAAGCATATATAATACATGTAGTTGCATATTTTTATTGTTAGACTATATTTTTTATTATTGGGCTCCCTTTTAATATACAAGGAGAATTGAAGTGTTTCTTAGGTGAAAAGACAAATTAGAAAATGTAAAAGGTGGACTAGTGGTAACTACAGTTTTTAAAGAAAATAAGTCTTATTTAATAACACTGTTTTATTCAAAGTTTCATTTATTTTGTCACTTAGAATGTTTTGGTTCTTTTTTGAATAGGCTGAGAAACTGAGTGCATTTCTTAATGTGAAATTCATTTTGATAAGCTTATGATTATAAAATTACCAAACCAAATTCAAGGCTATAAATTCAGTCAAGTAATTAAGATGGAAGAATATCTCAAATTGACTTAATAGCAAAAGAGATGACATATATGAGAAAATGTGTGTGTGAGAATGTTTGTTTGTGTGTGTGTGCATGATTGTCTTCCACATACTTATCCTTTTTAAGACTAGTTAAAATTTATGGCAGGAAAGCATAATATGGAGAAATGTTTAGGTAACCTCAGAAATCAATGTCTTTTATGATATACCTTCTCCCTCTAACAACCACCTATTACTTATGGTGATGACTGTTTTTCTTTCTTTCATTGATTGTTGGTTGATTCAGCTTTTATTTCGTTGATTGTTGTTTAAAAAGATCCTCATTTCATAGAAGAAAAAATTCCCTTCCAGAAGTTTTTGTACCTGAAAATAGTTCTACTCATCTTCAACAACTCTAATTTTACTTCTTCAAATATTTAAAGACAAATATTAAGTGTCCTCAAATTTCTTTTTCATTGTAAAAATTTACAAGATAGACATTTCTTTGTTTTCCTTATTTGAAGTAGCTTCACAATTTTGTTTATGTTTGTTTTCATTCAGTTCAGTTTTTCTCACAGTGACATTTTCAAATTAAAGTTTCTGCATGGCCTCTAGATACAATAGGTGTAAAATTTGAAAGCAAAGTATCAAATTACAATATTTGGATTTCAAACTAAATTCAAGAAATCTTGTTTCAAGACACTTGAAGATTCTGAAATACCTTCCCTCCCTCACAGAATAATAAAAACTCAAGAGAGTGCAGTAGGGAAAATTTGCAAAGACATTCATTTTCTGAGAGTAGATGGAGTTGTTTTAGATTCTGTATACTTTAGCCCCCTGGAAAGGAGAAAGGAGGTTAGCAGAGCAAGGCTTGAGGTGAACCAATGGAAGTCCTGGAACTGAGGAAAGAAATGCATACAACCACATGAAACAAAGACTCGTTTTCTCAGGTCAAAGAAACCGTTGGAGAAGTGTGTTCAGTGATGGAGATCTCTATCTCAATAGTTAGCTTTATATGTCTGAAATCCTAGACCATTTCAAGTCAGGTTTTGAGGGTACTAGATCAAATAAAATTTTTTCTGCCCCTTTTCATTCCCCTCGTCTCACATTCCAGGCCCAAGTATTGGAGGGACCTTAGCTAGCTAGTAGGGAATAGTGTTGGAGATGAAGGGAAAAGGCAAGTTAAAGAAATAGAGAAAGATCACACATAGTGTTTCCCCCACTGAAGCAGGATCAAGACAAGGAGAGAAAAATATTTTAACATTAAATTAAGTTCAGAATTGTAATAAACATCTTGCATTGAATATGATAATTTCCAAATTGAGACTTTGTGCCTAAAAGCAACTATGGGTGTCTATTTTATAAAAAGCAAGCAGAAAAACAAAGTTTTTATCAAGGAGGAGAAAATTATTCTCTATATATAAAGGTTAGAAAGACAAGGAAAGACAAAAATAAAAGTGTTTTGATTAAATCTATGAAAAAAAATTCATTCCACTAGTCAACCTATTAGTTACTAATTATAACTTTGGAAGGGCCATACTAATAGTGATGTGATCTAATAATAGTTGTGTTAGCAGTAGAAATAAGCTATTTTCTTGTGTTATGATTTTATTCATATTTGAGTCCTTACATTGGCATTTTTCTAATACTCTATTTGTTTAATATTTTGTTTTGAAATTGAGGAATCCTGGTGCACAGTGGTTAAATCATTCAGCTGCTAACCAAAAAGTCAGCGGTTCCAACCTACTAGCTGCTCCACAGGAGACAGATGTGACTGTCTGCTTTCATAAAGATGTATAACTTTAGAAACCCTATGGGGCAGTTCTATCCAGTCCTATAGGGTCACTATGAGTCGGTATCTATTCCACAGCAATGGGTTTGGGTTTTGGGTTTTAGACAAAAGACAAAGCATAAGCTAAGAGCTAGCATATTGGAAGTTTATTTTGGGAAATTATCCCAAGGAACAGGTATGTGGAACTAGGAGAACTGAACAAAGAACAGGAGAAAAAGGTAATACAAGGGTGTACTCTTGTGTTAATGGAGTCATTGGTCCATAGAAATTAACTAATCCTCCTGAGCAAGTATTGGAAGTTTCTTGATTAAGTCTCAAGGCCTGCAAATAATTTTCCATGGCTGAGATTATGCTCTCTGAGTTCTTGGTTCCACTATCTGAAATATCTTCTCTTTTTTTTATGAAGGTATTACATGTTACTACTGAGAATTTTCAGCCTGCTTCCTGCCAGTAGAAATCTGGGAGTTCAAAGTTCTTCTTTAAATTTTCATTGTCTCTGTCTTCATCAATTCAAGTCCTCAATACTTCAGCACATATATCTCTTTTAAGAACTTTCTGGACCTCCTTTGAATCTACTTGTGGTCCATTAGCCTGTTGCCATGTGGTCCATTGTATGAGACAAAAACCATAGGCTTCTCTTAGTGATTAGCCCATATCTACCTTAACATCCTGCTGAGATGCCTGAGGGGCAACATCCTTAAGCTTCCAAGAAGCCCTATTTCTTTGAGAAGGCTTTTGAGACATGACCTTAATCCTTTCATTGAACCTTGTGCTCTGAGGCACCACCCTTGAAATTGCAGAGGTCTTAATCAGTTGTACAGGTTGACTTTATCTTCATCTGGTTAGATCTTTGCTCAGAAGCCATTACTTAATTTTAACATTGGTTGATAACTGTAGTTACTAAGAATTATTAAAATCATCAAGACCCAGTTCCTGTTTAACAGCTCTTCCCTCAATTTATCTCCTTCTCTCATATTTTGTTATAAGCAGCCAAAAGAGACAGTAACATCTTTAACCCTTTGATTGGAAATCTATCTAGTTAGATCATCGAGTTCACGAGACAAATTTTTCACTTGCCACATAAATGCAGATGACAATGTTGTAGCCTTTCTGCCACTATGTAGGATAATTCCCTTCCTTCAATTTCCAATAACTTTTTTCTCAGTGTCTTTTAAGCCCTCACCTGCAGCTATTCCACTGCCTAATTCTAAAGTAACCCCCACATCTTAGTTTTTAGTTATGAAAGCAATCCACTTGCAGATTCCCAAATTTATGATTAGTTTTCTATTGTTATCAATTTACCTTAGAATTTAACATCTTAAAAAGAATTTATTATTATATAATATCTGCAACTCATGTATCTGTAGTGGTTAAGATGGGTTATTCTTGATAGTTTGGAATTAGGGCCCTTCCAAGCTTGCAAACAAGGGGTTGACCAAGGGTTATAGTAATCTCAAAGTTTGAATGATAGAGAATCCTCTTCCAAGCTCCCCTATGTGGCCCTCTCCACAAGATTGCCTAAAAACTTGGAAGCTGCATTCTCTCAGAGCACGTGCTCCAAGAGAGATTGACACAGAGCATTCATTACAAGAGATACAGTCTTTTCATAATCTAATCGTGGACGTTACATCACAGCATGTCTGAAATATTTTATTTGTGAGAAGTGAAACATAAAGTACATCCCACATTAAAGAAATGAAAATTGCACAAAGACATAAACAGTAGGAAGTGGGAGTCACTGGGAACCAAGATGGAGGCTGCCTAACAGAATATGTTTAAAACTTAATTCCTGAAAATTTTCCAAAATTAATGACAGACACAATACAACAGATCAAAGAAGTTCAAATATTGGAAAGAAGGATAAATATATATATATATATAAATAATTAAATAAGTAACTAAAAATAATAGTCATGCCAACTTCACACTGCTGCGAGACACAAGAACATTTTAAGGGAGCCATAGGAAAATAAACAGTACTTACAGAGAAATAAAGTAAGAATAAGGCAGAGCATATAAAGCAGACATCCTTGAATGTGGTCTGTCTTTCCATTTATTTAGGTTTTTTAATTTCAACAATGTTTTATAATTTCCACTGTACAAGTCTCACACTTATTTTGTTAAATTTAGTCCTAAGTATTTTATTTTTCTGCTATTGTAAACGGAATTTTTTACTTCATTTCATTTTCAGATTGCTTATTGCTAGGGTATAAAAATACAATTGAATTTTGTTTATTGGTAGCCTATCCTGAAATCTTCAAAAACTTGTTTATTAGTGTGAGAGAGAGACTGTGTGGTTTATTTATGACTTTCTATATATAAAATCATGTCATCTGCAACTATATATAGTTTTATTCTTTTTACTTTCCAATATAAATGATTTTAGTTATATTTCTTGCCTAAATGCCTTGACTAGAACCTCTAGTACAATATTAAACAAAAGTGGAGACAGCAAACATCCTCTTAATTTTCCATATATTAATGGCAAAACATTCAGATTTTCACTATTAAATATGATGTTAGCTATGAATTTTTTGTAGCTATCCTTTAAAAAATTTTTTTTTTTTTTATCCTTTATCAGGTTGAAGAAATTCAATTGTTGAGTGCTCTTTTCAAGAAAGGGTATGGGATTTTATGAAATTTTTTTATGTGTTTATTGAGATGACTTTATGAATTTTATGAAGTTGTCCTTTATTTTTTGATAGGGTATACTATATTGGTTGGTTTATATGTGTTGAAACAATCTTGTACTCCTGAGAAAAATCTCACGTGATCATGTTATATCATCTTTTTCGTATTTTGGTGGATTCAGTGCTAGCATTTTGTTGGTTTTCGTATCTATATTCATAAGAGAGATTGATCTCTATCTTCTTTTGTCTTTGTGTCTGTTTTTACTCCAGAGTAATACTGGTGCTTTATAGAATAAGTTGAGAAGTATTTCCTCCTTTTTCATTTTTTGGAATAATTTGTGATTAATTGGCATTAATTCTTTAAATATTTAGTAGAATTCACCAGTGAAACCATCTGATGATTCTGGGCTTTTCTTTGTGGGGAGTTTTTTGTTTGCCTGCTTGTCTACTAATTCAATCTCATTATATTTCTGTTAATATTTTCTATTGATCAAGTTTTCTACAGTTTATGCATTTGTATGAATTTGTCCATTTCATGTCAGTTAACTATTTTATTAGGATATAATTTGTCGTATTATTCTCTTATAAACTTTCTTTTTTTCTGTAAATGTTCTCTTTTATTTCTGAATTTAGTACTTTAGTCTTCTCTCTTCTTCGTGCTCATTCTAGCTAAAGGTTTGTCAATTTTGTTGATCTTTGCAAAAAATCAACTTCTGATATTATTTTATCTGTTGTTTTTCTATTACAGATTTTATTTAATTCATCTTTATTATTTATTGCCTTTTGCTTGTTTTGGTTTTAGTTTGCTCTGCATTTCCTTACTGTGAAAGGTTAGGTAATTGATTTGAAAATTTTCTTCTTTTTTAATGTAGGTGTTTGCAGCAATGAATTTCCCTTTAAGCACTGTGTTAGCTGCATTGCATAAGTTTTGTATGTTATGCCTTAATTTTTATTCACCTAAAAGAATTTTCTAAATTTCCTTGTGATTTCTTCTTTGAACTATTATTTATTTAGGAGTGTGGTGCTTAATTTTCACATATTTCTGAACTTCCCACATTTTCTTCTTTTATCAATAACTTTTTTTTTCATTGTGGCCAGAAAACACACTTTGTATTATTTGAATCTTTTAATTTACTGAGACTTGTTTTATATCTTAACATATTGTCTGTATCGTATAGGTAGGTGGTGTTTTTTATCCTTTCTTCCAATCTCTCCCTTTTATATTGAGCATTTAATCCAATTACACTTAATGCAATTACTGTTAAAATAGGTTTCACAAATATCATTTTGCTATATGTTTTCTATTTTGCTTTTATGCTTACATTCCTTCATTACCATGTTCCTTTTTGTTAGATAGATATTTTCTACTGTATCATTTTTTCTTATTTTTTTACTACATTTTTAAGTTACTTTCCTAGTCAAAATTAGTGGATATTATAATTAGCATCTTAATTTATGGCAGAATATTTTAGATTGCTACCAACTGAATTTCCATAGTATGTAATGTTTTGCTTCTGTCTAGTACTATATCCTTTATTTGACACACATTACATCTTTATGGATTTTATGCACATCATCACAGCTTTACAATTATTTGCTTCATTACTGCTATTGCTTCTGCTATATCAGATAGAAAAAATGCTACAAACTAACATGCATTTATTTTATATTTTATATTTATGTATGTCAATACCCTTAATGGTCCTATTTATTCCTCTTCTTTACAGACTTGTGTTACTCTCTAGTGTTATTTTATTTCAGCTTTTATTCTTTTTTTTTTTGCAGGCTAGGTCTCCTAGAAATGAATTCTCTCAACTTTTCTTCATCTACAAATGCTTTAATTTCTTATTCATTTTTTGAAAGATTATTTTGCTAAATATGGAATTCTTGGTTCAAAATAATTTTACCTGAATATGGCACTCTGCTACCTTCTGTCCTCCTTTTTTTCTGGTGAGATTTCAGTTGTTAAACTTATTGAGGATCCTTTGCATATGATGAGTCACTTCTCTTTTTCTGCTTTTATGGCTTTCTCCTCCTTCTCACATTTTGATTATGATGTATCTAGATGTGGGTTACTTTGTTAATCCTACTTGTAGATTGTTGAGTTTTTTGGAAGTATAGATTTTTTTTCCATAAAATTTAGGAAGTTTTTTTTCCATTACTTCTTCAAATATTTTTCTGCTACTTTCTGTCTCATCTCTCCTTATGGGACTCTCATTATGCACACGTTAAATCAGAAAAAAAAAAAAGAGTACACTTGATGGTATGTCACAGGTTTCTGAATCTCTGCTTTTTTTTCCTTCGTAGATTTTTGTTTGTTTTTTTGTTTCCCATAATAGATAATCAAGTTCACTGATTCTTCTGCCTGCTCTAATATCATGTAAATCCCTTTAGTGATGTTTTTATTTTCATTTTAGTACTTTTCATGTTAATTTCTTTTTTTATTTCAAAATTTTTTAAATTGATATTCTCTGTTTAATGAGACATCATTCTCATACTCTGTTTTATTTCTTTTTTAGGTATGGTTTTCTTTTGTGCTTTAAGTATATCTGAAATAACAGATTTAAAGTCTTTGGTCCTATAAGTCTGATGTCTGGCTTCCTCAAGAACAGTTTATATTGAACTATTGACTGCTTTTTTTTTCCCCCTGCATACAAGCCATACTTGTTTCTTTTCATGTGTCACAATTTTTGGTTTAATATTTGACGTTTTAAATACTATGAAGTGATAATTTGGAAATTAGATTGCTCCTCTTTGTTGTTGCTGTTATTTTTGGTTGTTACTTGCTTTTTTGTTTACATCTTTTCTGAACTAATTTGAGAGTTTGTATTTTTTTGTGTGTGTGGCCACTGAAGACTCTGTTTCGTTATATAAGTGACCTTCTAATGATTTTACTGGTATTTCCTTAGATGCTTAAGACCAATAAGTCTCTAAATCTTTGTTGAAGAGCTCTGTGTGTGTGCTGGAGCATGCCTTCAACACTCAGCCAGGCAGGCTAAAGCCCTCACTTACTGCTCATACAGAGCTCCAAGTTTAGTCCAAGGTGAGAGCTCAGGATCTTCTATATTCTTTCCTGAGCAGGCACAAGGACCTACCTAAGTGTATGGCCTTATAGATTCCCTGGAATATGGTGGAGCTATTCAAAGACCCCTATGGATATTTAATTCCCTAGCTTTTCCTTTTAAGCATTTTGGCTAGCCTATCATTTACCTCAATTGTTGTTTACCACAACAGGCAGCTGTAATGTTCAACAATTGCCTCTCATTGTTTTTGACAAAAGTCCCTAGTGAGATTCTGTTCACACTGAACAAGCTCTGAGTCAGGCCAAATAAAAGTATCATTGTGAATAGGACCTTTTAGGCAAACACCATACAGTTTAAATAATGACAGTTTTCTGGGAATAGGGCTTTGAAAGAGCTTTGACTCCATTCTGTCTCCTCCAGTGGCTACCAGACTGCTGGTTTTCATTGTGATTTTGGGCTGTTAGTTTTCAAGGTTACTGTGGAGATGAGGAGGGGAGAATAAGAATAAGTCAGGTTAAAACATCACAAAGCCTAGTGTTCTCACTGAGATTTAGCTGTTTTGTTGACTGAAAGATCCCAGATTGCTGCAAGGCTTTGGTTAATTTCCAGAGTTCTAAAAATCAGAAGCTGACAATTTTTGCCAGGGTTCTCATTGCTTGTACAGAGGAATTTGCAAAGATCCTTAGGTTACAATGTTTATTGTGAAAATCTTTTCACATTTTTTATAATTTATTCTTGGTGGGTCTATCATATTTTTATGTATTTAAATGCTTTAACATAGTGCATAAAGGTTCAGGATTATTATTTATTATTATGGATTATACATGTTAATCTTATGAAAGAACTCCATTTTTATTTTTTATTGCTTTTCAAATTGCTTGGTATTTCTCTAACCATAATTCTGCCTTCAATCCTTCTGATTCATTTGATATTTGGTACATTTCTTATAAGCAATATTTTTTCTTGTTCTAGCTATTTTTAAACTTTAACTAAAAGTCAGCTTTTCAGAGTTGAGTTTTTAATTTTATTTGTGCCTTTTGTTTTATTTCTTATGTCTATTGATTTGGTATTCTACCTTCCTTGATACTTGTTTTTAAAAATGTTTTAGTATTTGCTACATTTTATTGATTTGAATTTTTATCAGCCTCATTGAGTAAATAATTTCGATATTAACAGTAGTTTTTAACATAATATTACACCATTATTATAACTTATTTATGTTTTCAAATAGAGGTAAGGCTCCCAGCCACCCCTTCTATTTAATATCTTCCCTATTTGTCACTTCTTTTGAATAATTTCTCAGACTGATTGGCTATAATTATTTTTTCTAAGATGGGATAACGTGATTCATTATTTTTGACTATCTGCAAGTTTTATTTATTTACTTACTTTTCATTGTAAGTGCTTCTGAATTTACTGTGTTAGAAAAATTGGGGGGTTTACTTTTTCTTCCTCAACATCATCTCCTGAAATCTAATGTTAAGAAAAACAGATCTGGAAATAGCTTTTTATTTTATTTTTTACATTTTAGAAAGTCTGTTTTGTCTATCTAACAAATTTTATGGGTCTGAGTAAGACTTTACAAATCGCAAATAACAGCCATTTTAGCAAATATTCTCTTACAACTTTGAATGATCTTATGTTTCCTTTTTCTTCCCTTCTATCTTTTTTTATATGATAGTCTCTTCCTTTCCATGTCTATCTTATTAAGAAAACATTGTGTTTCCTAGAGCCTATATAAGCCTCCTAAAGTGATTTCTGAAGGAGGCTTGGTGGCACAGTGGCTAAGTGGTTGGCCGCTAATCAACAAACTGGCAGTTTGAACCCAGGAGCTGCTCCATGGGAGAAAAATATTGCAGTCTGCTTCCGTAAAGATTAAATCCACAGCCATGGAGTCAATTCTAACTCACAGGGACTCTACAGCCTTGAAAGCCCTATGGTGCAGTTCTACCCTGCCCTATATGGTTGTTATGAGTTGGAATCAACTCAACAGCAATAGATTTTGTTTGGTTTGGAAAGTGACTTCTAAAAGTATATTCTTGATTTGGTTTTCTATAGTGCTATTTTTTTTGTTGTTGTTGTTGCTCTTTATAATTCTTTAATGTCTGTTTTAGGCATAATCAATTATATTTTCATTTCATTCTTCTATCTTTGATGTCTCAAATATCATCTTTTAAGTTAGAATTTTTTTAATATGGTGCAATATACAAAGTAGCTTTTCTCCAAAATAAAGTACTTTATTCTTATATCTTGTGTATCTTATATGTGTTCTTACCTATCTAATTCAGATTTTCCCCCAAATTCTACATTTTTTAAAAATTTCTGTTTGTCCATTTGTTTATCTTTCAGTGAGAACGATATTATTCTGGACCACTATAAGCAGGTGCATACAGGTTTCTTTTCCCTAAGTATTTGTTGTCACTAGCTGACTTGGGGAAGAGTAAACGAGAAAAGTTACCAAATATATTTATTTACTAATAGTGCAATATTAAGAAAAGATAAATCATCTGTTAAATTATGAGAATTGTTGGGTTGCAATCCTGTGGTATTACCTACTGTAATTATAGCTTAAAAATCTAAAAGAAAGTAAGTCAGTCAGCAATAAGTCTCTTCTATTCATCTGAAAACTCCAGGGGTATGTTCCTCTTGGATGCATCTCCTTTCGGCATCAGAAGTAGAAATTGACTCTGGAAACATTGACATAGTGTCTTACTTCTTGAAAATTAGATGACTCCCTGATTTTTCTGCATTACAAGGAAAATTCCTTCAAAATAATAATTAAAAACTACACTTATTTCAAGTGGATACAGTCATAAATGAATGAACTCTATTTTAGTTATGAGGATCAAGAAAATACAGAATATAGCTATTGACAAGTATTTATTCTTTGTTACAAGTGCCCCAATTAAAAGACTTTGTCTAAAATTATTTTCTAAACAATGAATTATCTTCTATTTTATATACAGAGCATAAATTGCTTTTTAATGACTATGAAACAGTCTGAAATTTTTATATATCTGAAGACTTTTAATTATATTCCAATTATAGGATTGCAATGTTGTTTCCAATTTAAAATTAATATGAACAGGGCTGAAATGAATTCCTGTCTTTTATTATTCTTTTATATTATTTCCTTGGGGTAATAAGAAAATCACATTAATGTTTAAATAGCTTTTTTAAAAAGTATTTCCCAGATTGCTTTCTATGTGAAGACGTGTGTGTGTGTGTGTGTATTAGTATATCCCTTCCTACGCTGATATTCATCATTTTTATTTAACTTTGCTAATGTAAATAAGGATTAACCATTACATTATTAAAAATTTAGGTACACTTCTTTTTCACATTTTATTATTTCTAAAATCAGGAAATAGTTGTTATTGACCGAATAAATTCACAGATGTTTGTATTATCAACTGAATTATAAACACTGCTGAGTTTAATTGTCATTTAAACTAATTTGAAAGAGTTACAATATAATTTAGCATTGAAACAAAAATTTGTGTACAAAGAATGATACAAAAGAACAGAAAAACATAAATTTGAATCCAATTCATAGCAACCCTATAGGACAGAGTAGAACTGTCCCATAGGGTTTCCAAGGAGTGACTGGCCAGCTTTTTGGTTAGTAGCCAAACTTGTAACCACTACACCACCAGAGCTCCAAATCTGGTATTAGTGGAGCAAATATTCATTATTGTACAAATAATTGTCAGCTGCTAGAAGAAAACCAAAGAGACAATAATAGAACACTTTTCTAAGTCATGTTGCAATACACTTGATGGCACAGGGATTTATTGTGTGGAAAAACACAATCTTTGATGACTGTAAATGGGAAAGGGATTCTAGATTCTGGGCTTGGAACTTAAGCAATTGAGAGGGGGCCCTCTTTAAAAAAAAATACAGATACAAAATATCTATGCAGGAGTGGGGCCCTGAAGTTTTTGCTTCCAAAGAAGAATTTCAAGAATGTTCCCAAAGGTAATATTTTAAATAATTACTTTTTTTTTTTTAAAGAAAATCCTGAGCTGTGCCAGGTGTTAGTTTTGGATTCTAGTGAAGTCACAGAGAGATTAAAGGGGATCGGCCATGGCAGCTAAATATTTGTGAGAAACCTTAGGTTTTAAGGGCTCTGGTTCTATTCCAGCTGATTTAGAAGTCTTTCGTTATCTTAACTATAGTTATGGCCTTATTTATTGACTATCAATATTGGCTATGTCTTTCTGAAAAGACCTACCATAAAGAGATAATTTCGTATAAAATTAAGACGGCAGTGGCAGGAAATAGATAACAGTACACCCTGAAATAAAAACCCAGGAAAATATACTGCTTGTTTATATTCTAGGGTAGCCAACATTGCCTAGGCAAATTATTATAAATCCCTGGGCCAGAGGTTTGGATTCCATTTATTTATTCAATACATGTTATGAGTCTCTACTCTGCATCAGGTGCTGTTGTAGACACTGTGTGTCCAGAGATAATACTAACAGATTGTTTCAGCGGCATCTACTTTCTAATGTGGGAAACTAATGAGTAATCCCTTTCTTCTACTGTGTGATAGGTTAGAGTGAGAATTATCTATACAAGAACTTGTAAAATTACAAAGGAAGGGAAACTACCCCAGAGTAGTAAGAGTCCAGAGAGGATTTCAGGAAGAGCCAGACTAAGAGAGACCAGCAAAGTGCATTCCAGTGAGACACAGAATAATCAAGAAAACCAATGTGAGCAGGGGCCAGGTATTGAAAGATTCAAAGCAGTTTGGATTTTTTATCATTGATTATATAGTGAACCATTGAAATAATATATATGCTTAACAATAATTTTATAAAGATTATCATGACAGGAGTATGGAGAATTGCTTGGACAAAGATAAGTATATAGGATCTGGATGGCCAATTATTAGATTATAATTTTAGTAGTTCAATGGGGAAAATGATAGTAGTCTGGTGTAAATGAGCGGTAAGAGGAATGAAGAAGAGTTGAAAAGAGGGCCATTGACCTACCACTTGACCATCTTTTCTCTTTATTAAAAGGCAATGGAGGGGGGCGGAGCCAAGATGGCGGACTAGGCAGACGCTACCTCGGATCCCTCTTACAACAAAGACATGGAAAAACAAGTGAATCAATCACATACATAACAATCTACGAACCCTGAACAACAAACACAGATTTAGAGACGGAGAACGAACTAATACGGGGAAGCAGCGATTGTTTCCAGAGCCTGGAGCCAGCGTACCAGTCAGTTACGGCACAAGCACAGAGAGCAGCTCCACCCCCCTGAACTAACCCCGGGAGGGAGACCAGCTGGTTCCGCGGGCGGCGTGGGATGCAGCCAGTAGGAGAAGTCCCCGGGAGGCAGTGACAGGTCTTGGAGCAGGAAGAGCAGCATCCCAGCCGGGGAACCATCTCGCCGGGATTTGGACTGGATGCAGGTACGGCATAAACACAGAGAGCTGCTCCACCCCCCTGAACTAACCCCGGGAAGGGGCCCAGCCGGGTCGACCGGGCGGCGTGGGATGCAGCCGATAGGAGAAGTCCCCGGGAGGCAGCGACAGGTATTGGAGCGGGGAGAACAGCGTCCCAGCCGGGACACTCGGTCATGGCACAAGCAAGGGGAGCTGCTCTACCCATCTGAACTAACCCCGGGAGGGGGCCCACCTGGTTCGCGGAGGCGGCACAGCCACGCGGCTGAAGGGACGAGAAGTCCACGGGAGGCAGCGACTGATTTTGGAGTAGAGAGTGCACCGTCCCAGTAGGGGAGCCTTGACTCTGGGCGTGGGGCTGGAAGTGGAGGATCTGACCGTGACTCCAGTGGGCCAGACCCCCCGGGGGCAATATCCACACAGCCAGCACACATAGGTGATGCGCCCACGGGAATCTCAGATATAATAGTCATTCCAAGCAAGACAAGCAACTCTGGCTATATTCTGAGGTGCTACTCTCCTATCTCTCTGTTCTCTCCCCCACCCTCCCCAGGTGGCTTCATTAACATCTGAATAGCCTGAGCCAGAGGGAGAATTCTGATAGGGATCTGACTGCATTTTTTTTTTTTTAGCGGATTTTCTGGAAAACCTAGTTTCCCAGTGATGGCTCAGAGACAACAATCCATATCAAACCACTTAAAGAAGCAGACCATGACAGCTTCTCCAACCCCCCAAACAAAAGAATCAAAATCTTTCCCAAATGAAGATACAATCCTGGAATTATCAGATACAGAATATAAAAAACTAATTTACAGAATGCTTAAAGATATCACACACGAAATAAGGCAAACTGCAGAAAAAGCCAAGGAAGACACTGATAAAACTGTTGAAGAACTCAAAAAGATTATTCAAGAACATAGTGGAAAAATTAATAAGTTGCAAGAATCCACAGAGAGACAACATGTAGAAATCCAAAAGATTAACAATAAAATTACAGAATTAGACAATGCAATAGGAAGTCAGAGGAGCAGACTCGAGCAATTAGAATGCAGACTGGGACATCTGGAGGACCAGAGAATCAACACCAACATAGCTGAAAAAAAATCAGATAAAAGAATTAAAAAAAATGAAGAAACCCTAAGAATTATGTGGGACTCTATCAAGAAGGATAACCTGCGGATGATTGGAGTCCCAGAACAGGGAGGGGGGACAGAAAACATAGAGAAAATAGTTGAAGAACTCCTGACACAAAACTTCCCTGACATCATGAAAGACGAAAGGATATCTATCCAAGATGCTCATCGAACCCCATTTAAGATTGATACAAAAAGAAAAACACCAAGACATATTATCATCAAACTCACCAAAACCAAAGATAAAGAGAAAATTTTAAAAGCAGCCAGGGAGAAAAGAAAGGTTTCCTTCAAGGGAGAATCAATAAGAATAAGTTCAGACTACTCAGCAGAAACCATGCAGGCAAGAAGGGAATGGGACGACATATACAGAACATTGAAGGAGAAAAACTGCCAGCCAAGGATCATATATCCAGCAAAACTCTGTCTGAAATATGAAGGCAAAATTAAGATATTTACAGATAAACACAGGTTTAGAGAATTTGCAAAAACCAAACCAAAGCTACAAGAAATACTAAAGGATATTGTTTGGTCAGAGAACCAATAATATCAGATACCAGCACAACACAAGGTCACAAAACAGAACGTCCTGATATCAACTCAAATAGGGAAATCACAAAAACAAGCAAATTAAGATTAATTAAAAAAAAAATACACATAACAGGGAATCATGGAAGTCAATAGGTAAAAGATCACAATAATCAAAAAGAGGGACTAAACACAGGAGGCATTGAACTGCCATATGGAGAGTGATACAAGGCGATATAGAACAATACAAGTTAGGTTTTTACTTAGAAAAATAGGGGTAAATAATAAGGTAACCACAAAAAGGTATAACAACTCTATAACTCAAGATAAAAGCCAAGAAAAACGTAATGTCTCAACTAACATAAAGTCAAACACTATGAAAATGAGGATCTCACAATTTACTAAGAAAAACGCCTCAGCACAAAAAAGTATGTGGAAAAATGAAATTGTCAACAACACACATAAAAAGCCATCAAAATGACCGCACTAAAAACTTATTTATCTATAATTACCCTGAATGTAAATGGACTAAATGCACCAATAAACAGACAGAGAGTAACAGACTGGATAAAGAAACACAATCCATCTATATGCTGCCTACAAGAGACACACCTTAGACTTAGAGACACAAACAAACTAAAACTCAAAGGATGGAAAAAAATATATCAAGCAAACAATAAGCAAAAAAGAAGAGGAGTAGCAATATTAATTTCTGACAAAATAGACTTTAGACTTAAATCCACCACAAAGGATAAAGAAGGGCACTATATAATGATAAAAGGGACAATCGATCAGGAAGACATAACCATATTAAATATTTACGCACCTAATGACAGGGCTGCAAGATACATAAATCAAATTTTAACAGAATTGAAAAGTGAGATAGATACCTCCACAATTATAGTAGGAGACTTCAACACACCACTTTCGGAGAAGGACAGGACATCCAGTAAGAAGCTCAATAGAGACACGGAAGATCTAATTACAACAATCAACCAACTTGACCTCATTGACTTATACAGAACTCTCCACCCAAATGCTGCAAAATATACTTTTTTTTCTAGTGCACATGGAACATTCTCTAGAATGGACCACATATTAGGTCATAAAACAAACCTTTGCAGAGTCCAAAACATCGAAATATTACAAAGCATCTTCTCAGACCACAAGGCGATAAAACTAGAAATCAATAACAGAAAAACTAGGGAAAAGAAATCAAATACTTGGAAAATTAACAATACCCTCCTGAAAAAAGACTGGGTTATAGAAGACATCAAGGAGGGAATAAGGAAATTCTTAGAAAGCAACGAGAATGAAAATACTTCCTATCAAAACCTCTGGGACACAGCAAAAGCAGTGCGCAGAGGCCAATTTATATCAATAAATGCACACATACAAAAAGAAGAAAGAGCCAAAATCAGAGAACTGTCCCTACAACTTGAACAAATAGAAACTGAGCAACAAAAGAATCCATCAGGCACCAGAAGAAAACAAATAATAAAAATTAGAGCTGAACTAAATGAATTAGAGAACAGAAAAACAATTGAAAGAATTAACAAAGCCAAAAGCTGGTTCTTTGAAAAAATTAACAAAATTGATAAACCATTGGCTAGACTGACTAAAGAAATACAGGAAAGGAAACAAATAACCCGCATAAGAAACGAGAAGGACCACATCACAACAGAAGCAAATGAAATTAAAAGAATCATTTCAGATTATTATGAAAAATTGTACTCTAACAAATTTGAAAACCTAGAAGAAATGGATGAATTCCTGGAAAAACACTACCTACCTAAACTAACACATTCAGAAGTAGAACAACTAAATAGACCCACAACAAAAAAAGAGATTGAAACGGTAATCAAAAAACTCCCAACAAAAAAAAGTCCTGGCCCGGACGGCTTCACTGCAGAGTTCTACAAAACTTTCAGAGAAGAGTTAACATCACTACTTCTGAAGGTTTTCCAAAGCATAGAAGATGACGGAACACTACCCAAGTCATTCTATGAAGCCACCATCTCCCTGATACCAAAACCAGGTAAAGACATTACAAAAAAAGAAAATTATAGACCTATATCCCTGATGAACATTGATGCAAAAATCCTCAACAAAATTCTAGCCAATAGAATCCAACAACACATCCAAAAAATAATTCACCCTGATCAAGTGGGATTTATACCAAGTATGCAAGGCTGGTTCAACATCAGAAAAACCGTTAATGTAATCCATTACATAAATAAAACAAAAGACAAAAACCACATGATCTTATCAATTGATGCAGAAAAGGCATTTGACAAAGTTCAACACCTATTTATGATAAAAACTCTTACCAAAATAGGAATTGAAGGAAAATTCCTCAACATAATAAAGGGCATCTATGCAAAGCCAACAGCCAATATCACTCTAAATGGAGAGAACCTGAAAGCATTTCCCTTGAGAACGGGAACCAGACAAGGATGCCCTTTATCACTGGTCTTATTCAACATCGTACTTGAAGTCCTAGCCAGGGCAATTAGGCTAGACAAAGAAATAAAGGGTATCCAGATTGGCAAGGAGGAAGTAAAGCTATCACTATTTGCAGATGACATGATCGTATACACGGAAAACCCTAAGGAATCCTCTAGAAAACTACTGAAACCAATAGAAAAGTTTGGCAGAGTCTCAGGTTATAAAATAAACATACAAAAATCACTTGGATTCCTCTACATCAACAAAAAGAACACCAAAGAGGAAATAACCAAATCAATACCATTCACAGTAGCCCCCAAGAAGATAAAATACTTAGGAATAAATCTTACGAAGGATGTAAAAGACCTATACAAAGAAAACTATAAAACTCTGCTACAAGAAATTCAAAAGGACATACTTAAGTGGAAAAACATACCCTGCTCATGGATAGGAAGACTTAACATAGTAAAAATGTCTATTCTACCAAAAGCCATCTATACATATAACGCACTTCCAATCCAAATACCAATGTCATATTTTAAGGTGATAGAGAAACAAATCACTAATTTCATATGGAAGGGAAAGAACCCCCGGATAAGCAAAGCATTACTGAAAAAGAAGAAGAAAGTGGGAGGCCTCACTCTACCTGATTTCAGAACCTATTATACAGCCACAGTAGTCAAAACAGCCTGGTACTGGTACAACAACAGGCACATAGACCAATGGAACAGAATTGAGAACCCAGACATAGATCCATCCATGTATGAGCAGCTGATATTTGTCAAAGGACCAGTGTCAATTAATTGGGGAAAAGATAGCCTTTTTAACAAATGGTGCTGGCATAACTGGATATCCATTTGCAAAAAAATGAAACAGGACCCATGCCTCACACCATGCAGAAAAACTAACTCCAAGTGGATCAAAGACCTAAACATAAAGATCATGGAAGAAAAAATAGGGACAACCCTAGGAGCCCTAATACAAGGCATAAACAGAATACAAAACATTACCAAAAATGAGGAAGAGAAACCAGATAACTGGGAGCTCCTAAAAATCAAACACCTATGCTCATCTAAAGACTTCTCCAAAAGAGTAAAAGACCACCTACAGATTGGGAAAGAATTTTCAGCTATGACATCTCCGAGCAGCGCCTGATCTCTAAAATCTACATGGTTCTGTCAAAACTCAACCACAAAAAGACACACAACCCAATCACGAAGTGGGCAAAGGATATGAACACACATTTCACTAAAGAAGATATTCAGGCAGCCAACAGATACTTGAGAAAATGCTCCCGATCATTAGCCATTAGAGAAATGCAAATTAAAACTACGATGAGATTCCATCTCACACAACAAGGCTGGCATTAATCCAAAAAACACAAAATAATAAATGTTGGAGAGGCTGTGGAGAGATTGGAACTCTCATACACTGCTGGTGGGAATGTAAAATGGTACAACCACTTTGGAAATCTATCTGGCGTTATCTTAAACAGTTAGAAATAGAACTACCATACAACCCAGAAATCCCACTCCTGGGAATATACCCTAGAGATACAAGAGCCTTCATACAAACAGATATATGCACACCCATGTTTATTGCAGTTCTGTTTACAATAGCAAAAAGTTGGAAGCAACCAAGGTGTCCATCAACGGATGAATGGGTAAATAAATTGTGGTATATTCACACAATGGAATACTACGCATCGATAAAGAACAGTGACGAATCTCTGAAACATTTCATAACATGGAGGAACCTGGAAGGCATTATGCTGAGCGAAATGAGTCAGTTGCAAAAGGACAAATATTGTATAAGACCACTATTATAAAATCTTGAGAAATAGTAAACCTGAGAAGAACACATACTTTTGTGGTTACGAGGGGGGGAGGGAGGGAGGGTGGGAGAGGGTTTTTTTATTGATTAATCAGTAGATAAGAACTGCTTTAGGTGAAGGGAAAGACAACACACTCAATACATGGAAGGTCAGCTCAATTGGTCTGGACCAAAAGCAAAGAAGTTTCCGGGATAAAATGAATGCTTCAAAGGTCAGCGGAGCAAGCGCGGCGGTCTGGGGAACATGGTTTGCGGGGACTTCTAAGTCAATTGGCACAATAATTCTATTATGAAATCATTCTGCATCCCACTTTGAAATGTGGCGTCTGGGGTCTTAAATGCTAACAAGCGGCCATCTAAGATGCATCAATTGGTCTCAACCCACCTGGAGCAAAGGAAAATGAAGAACACCAAGGCCACACGACAACTAAGAGCCCAAGAGACAGAAAGGGCCACATGAACCAGAGACCTACATCATCCTGAGACCAGAAGAACTAGTTGGTGCCCGGCCACAATCGATGACTGCCCTGACAGGGAGCACAGCAGAGGACCCCTGAGGGAGCAGGAGATCAGTGGGATACAGACCCCAAATTCTCATAAAAAGACCAAACTTAATGGTCTGACTGAGACTAGAGGAATCCCGGCGGCCATGCTCCCCAGACCTTCTGTTGGCACAGGACAGGAACCATCCCCGAAGACAACTCATCAGAAATGAAAGGGACTGGTCAGCGAGTGGGAGATTGACGCTGATGAAGAGTGAGCTAATTATATCAGGTGGACACTTGAGATTGTGTTGGCAACTCTTATCTGGAGGGGGGATGGGAGGATAGAGAGAGAGGGAAGCCAGCAAAATTGTCAAGAAAGGAGAGACTGAAAGGGCTGACTCAAGAAGGGGAGAGCAAGTGGGAGTAGGGAGTGAGATGTATGTAAACTTATATGTGACAGACTGATTGGATTTGTAAACGTTCACTTGAAGCTTAATAAAAGTTATTAAAAAAAAAAAGGCAATGGAGACTTTAGTCTCTGGAACATTTGTACACCATTTTTTAAAAGATATTAAGAAAGTTTTGATGCATTTCTGTTTAAAAATAGTTCTATTTAGATGCAATTTAATATATTCTGTAATTTTTTAAAGGGAAGTGTATGTTTAAAAGATAACTTTTCCAGCTGTTCTATCTTTTAGGTATATGGCAAGATGTCTTAAATATAGCACTCACAGACCGAAGCCTTTCTTTGCATTTGTCTAAGCGTGAAGAAGGGAAATAAAGGAAAAAAGTGAATTTCTGGAGAATTCCTTGACTGGAAAACAAAACTCAAATGGAACATTCTACTCTATGATCTTTATCTTTTATGATCACAAGGGGCAGAGAGGTAGTTGAATTTGAAATTTTCCTTATATTGAAACATTACTTAATCAACAGGGAAGAGATGTTATGAGTAGGGGATACACAGAGAGAAAAGAACATGCTAAGAAGGCACTTAATGACTTTCACTTCTCCAAATACATACACAGAAAATGAAAGACTTCTCAAAATGGGCAAGGGAAGAAGGAAGTAATTGTAAAGGTGTAAAGGCCTACCCCACCCCACCCCTTGCCTTGGCAAATCCTAAAATGATCTGAAACTAAAAGTCAAAGTAGGACATTAGGAATTTCCTCAAGGGCTGTAACTGCATGGAAATACTTCAATGTGAATTACTTTTTAGATTGGCTTAGAACAGAGTTACATGTAAGTAGTATTTAGCTTTTAAAATTTGTTATTGGAAAGGTAACTAGTCATTAGAATTTGATCAAATTATCAATTATTTAAACATGCATGTAAATGTATATTTAGTGATTTAAATTCTGTTATTAATGTTTCTGGGGGGGGAAGCAAAATTAATTGCTTTCTCTCATTGTTTCACACTAACAGAAAACCAAATATTTTATCCATAAAACCAATACTCCAGTTCCTTATTTCACTTGGTGGGAGATACCTAAAATGTAGTAATGGTGTCTAGCAGATAATTAGACACAAGTAAGTTATGAATAGTCACTGAAGAAGTATTAAAATGATGGGAAATTTCACAAAGATGAGAATGGAAAAATCAAACAGATAAAAAGAAGCCAAATAAAAATCAACATTTTTAGGTTTTCTAATAATCTCATCATAATTATGATGTTGGTGAAGTATACTGAATATACCATGGACTGCCAAAAGAACAAACAAAACTGTCTTGAAGGAAGTGCAGCCAGAATGCTCCTAAGAAGCAAGGATGGTGACACTCCATCGCATGTACTTTGAACATGTTATCAGGAGGGATCGGTCCCTGAGGAAACACATCAAGCCTGATAAACTGGAAGGGAGTCAGTGAAAAAGAAGAAGACCTTCAACAAGATGGATTGATATAGTGGCTGCAACAATGGGCTCAAGCATAACAATGATTGTGAGGATGACACAAGAGTGGGCAGTGTTTTGTTCTATTGTATATAGGGTAGCTATGAGCTGGAACCAACTCGGCAGTACCTGACAACAACAATATCTCAGCTCAGTAATAACCAGTGATTCTTGTCCTTAAATTTCAAAAGTCTTGGTAAAGCAGCTTGGATTTCTTAGAGGTGTGGTCTTAGCTACAACTAACTTTTTTGATTCAGTTTTCTTGTCTTTAAGCTTGGATATGATAATAAGGCCTACCTCATAACATTGCCTTGTGCTTGAAATAACTTAGTGCACATATGGTATTGAGAACTGTGTTTGCCACAAAGTACATGATGGAAAATGTTACAGAACTTAAAAAATGTCAGTCATCATATATAATTCTGAATGTTTTTATTTTTACACAGATGTACACTGTGGAATTTTTTTCAGTGAAGTAAATATTCTCTAGAAATTTAATTAATTAAAATGTTGAGAGCAAATGAATCCAGAAACAAACATTCAAAACAAAACAAACAAAAAAAGTTAGCACAATATTTTATAAGAAGAAGCATGTTGTTGTTAAGTGTTAGGTGCCATTCAAAGGTGTCCTTAATTCTTCCTCGGTCTTCCATATTCGTTGTCCAACTTTTGTATGCTTATGAGGCAGTTGAAAATATCACGGCTTGGGCCAGGAGCACCTTAGTCCTCAAAGTGACATCTTTGGCTTTCAACACTTTAAAGAGACCTTTTGCAGTAGATTTGCCCAATGCTTGTACATCCTTTTATTTCTTGGCTGCTGCTTCCATGAGTATTGATTGTGGATCCAAGTAAAATGAAATCCTTAACAACTCAATTTTTTCTCTATTTATAATGATGTTGCTTATTGGTCCAGTTGTGAAGATTTTTATTTTCTTTACATTAAGGCATAATCCATACTGAAGGCTGTAGTCTTTGATCTTCACCAGTAAGTGCCTTAAGTCCTCTTCCCTTTCAGCAAGCAAGTTGTGTCATCTGCATATCACAAGTTGTTAATGAGTCTTCCACCAATCCTGATGCTGTGGTCTTCTGCATATAGTCTAGTTTCTCAGATTACTCGCTCAGCATATAGATTGAATAAGAGTAGTGAAATGTTCCAACTCTGACGCACACCTTTCCTGATTTTAAACCACGCACTATCCCCTTATTCTGTCCTAACGACTGCCTCCTGGCCTATGTAAAGGTTCTGCATGAGCACAATTAAGTGTTCTGGAACTTCCATTCTTTCCAGTGCTATCTATAATATGTGATCCACAGAGTTGCTTGACTTTACATAATCAACAAAACACAACTAAATGACTTTCTGGTATACTCTGCTTTCACCCAAGATCCATCTGACATCAGCAATAATATCCCTTGTTGCGTGTCCTCTTCTGCATCTGCTGTAACTATTTTTTATCTTCAGCAAAATTTTACTTGCATGTGATATTAATGATATTGTTCTATAATGTCCACATTCTGCTGGATCACCTTTCTTTGGAATGGGCACGAATATGGATTTCTTTCAGTTGGATGGCGAGGTAGCTGCCTTCCAAATTTCTTGGCGTGTGCCTCCAGCACTGCATCCATTTGTTGAAATATTTCAATTAGTATTCTGTCAAATCTTGGAGCCTTTTTTTTTTCTTTTTTGCCAAAGCCTTCAGTGCAGCTTGGACTTCTTTCCTCAGTACCATCAATTCTTTATCATATGCAACCTCCTGAAATGGTTGAGTGTCGATCAGTTCTTTTTGGTTCAGTGACTCCGTGTATCCCTTCCATTTTCTTTTGATGCTTCTTGTGTCATGCAATATTTTACCCATAGAATCCTCCAATATTGTAACTTGAGGCTTGAATTTTTTCTTCAGTTCTTTCAGCTTAAGAAATGGTAAATGTGTTCTAAACTTTTGGTTTTCTATCTCCAGGTCTTTGCACGTTTCACTATAATATTTCACTTTATATTCTCAAGCTGTCCTTTGTAATTTTCTGTTCAGCTCTTTTACTTCATCATTTCTTCCTTTCACTTTAGCTACTCTGCTTTCAAGAGCAAGGGTCTCTTCTGACATCCGTTTTAGTCTTTTCTTTCTCTCCTGCCTTTTTAATGATGTTTCACTTTCTTCATGTATTATGACCTTGATGTCATCCCACACCTCATCTGGTCTTTGGTTGTTAGTATTCAATGCAGGAAGCTATGCCACGGGTATTTCAAATACCAGCAGGGTCACCCGTGGTGGAAAGGTTTCAGTGGACCTTCCAGGCTAAGACAGACTAGGAAGAAGTACCTAGCAATCTACTCCTGATACAATCGACCAGTGAAAACCTTATGAATGGCAAGAGAACTTTGTCTGATATAGGGGCAGAAGATGAGTTCCTCAGTTTGGAAGGTACTCAAAATATTACTGGGGAAGAGTTGCCTCCTCAAAGTAGAGTTGACCTTAATGATATGGATGGAGTCAAGCTTTTGGGACCTTCATTTACTGATATAGCACAACTCAAAATGAGGAGAAAGAGCTGCAAACATCCTTAATAATTGGAATGTGCAAAATATGAATCTAGAAATATTGGAAGTCATCAAAAATGAAATGTAACGCATAAAGATTGATATTTGAGATATTAGTGAGCTGAAATGAAACTAGCATTGGCCATTTTAAGTTGGACAATCATATGGTCTACTATGCTGGGAATGATAAATTAAAGAAGAGTGGCTTGATATTCACAGTCAAAAAGAATATTTCAAGATCTATCCTGAAGTACAAAGCTGTTAGTGATAGGATAATATCCATACACTGATAAGGATGACCAGTTAACATGACTATTATTTAAATTTACACACTAACCACTAATGCCAAAGATGAGGAAATCGAAGATTTATACCAACTTCTGCAGTCCGAAATTGATCAATCATGCAGTCGAGGTGCATTGATAATTACTGGTAATTGAAATGTGAAAGCCAAAACAAAGAAGATGGATCTGTAGTTGGACGATGTGGCCTTGGTGATAGACACTGGTAAATACATTGTAAAGCCAAGAACTTATTCACTGCAAATACCTTTTTTCAACAAAGTAAAAGGTGACTACACACATGGACCTTATCAGATGGAAAACACAAGAATCAAATCGACTACATCTGTGGAAAGAGACAATGGAAAAGCCTAATATCATCAGTCGGAACAAGGCCAGGGGCCAAGTGTGGAACAGACCATCAATTCCTCATATACAAGTTCAAGTTAATGGTGAAGAAAATTAAAACAAGTCCCTGAGAATCAAAATACAATTTTGAGTATATCCCACCTGAATTTGGAGACTAGATTTGATGCATTCAAAGCAGCACAGGAGAGTAGAAAGCATTTCTTCCTATGAATAAGCTATGAACATTTTACAAATACGTAATGGTACTGATTGCTTCCACTTCAGGAGGCAAAATAAAAGCTATACCATAGTTTTCTGATAAAATACATGGTTTTGAATACTCAAATTAATTTATCACAGTATCAAGCAACAGTCACAACTTATCAGATAAAGTTCTTCTGCCAAGCATATTGAGAATTCAGGGCAGTTTCACAAACAGCCCACGTTCAAATTACATGTTCTGTGTGCAGGACTTTAGTTAGAAGAGGAAGGCATGTTTGCTAATTAAAAAGTCATCATTTGTTTTTGATGAAATGACATTTTTCTTTTTTACTTAGCTTTTATTCTTTGACTTTTAGCACTGTGCTTGCATATAAAAATGTGGCATTTCAGTGGCTATTCATATTGACATTTCATTAGTATTTTATAGATGACATTTCGTAGGTAATTTAGCTTCTACTCTGATTCCCTGTCTCTTCTTTTGTATCCTAATAGTAGTTGTTCTCCAACACTCAACACTTGGAACATTCTCATCTCTTCTTTTGCATAATAACCCATTCTGATCTTTATACCGATATCCCCAGATTCTAAAACTTTGCCTTTTAATCCAAGTGATCCATCAGCTTCATCACTCAGCTTTCTACCTGATGAACTAACCATCACTGAAAACTCAATATGTCACAAAAAAAAGACTCAATAGGTTTTTCTCAAAAAACATTTATTTTCTCCCATTTCTGCTTCTGTCAGCTACACTCCTATTCTTCCAATCACCTCAGTTTGAAATCATAAAGTTATCTTTTACTCATCGTTTTCCTCCAGCCTCCATGTAATGGATTGAATTGTTTTCCCTTAAAATGTGTATAAACATGGCTAGGCAATGATTCCCAGTATTGTGTGATTGTCCTCCATTTTGTGATCTGATGTAATTACATATGTGTTGTAAATCATAACCTCTATGATGTTAACAAGGCAGGATTATAAGCAATTATGTTAACGAGGCAGGATTCAATCTACAGGTCTGCAAGGTTAGGTTGTATCTAGAGCCAATCTCTTTTGAGACATAAAAAAGAAAAATGAGCAGAGAGGAGAGGGACCTCCTATCACCACGAAAGAAGAGCAGGGACCAGAACATGTCCTTTGGACTCAGGGTCCCTGAGCTGAGAAACTCCTAGACCAGGGGAAGAGTGATGACAAGGAACTTCCCCTAGAGCCAATGAAGAAAGCCTTCCCCTAGAGCTAGCTTCCTGAATTTGGACTTCTAGCCTCCAAAACCATAAGAGAATACATTTGTCTTTGTTAAAGCCACCCGTTTGTGGTATTTCTGTTATAGCAACACTAGATAACTAAGACACTTCATATCTACTCAATTTCTGAAAGGTATATCAGTGTTCTTCTTTCTCTCCCTGTTTTCACTCTTCTGATTCTACCCTGAGATTATATCTCTTCACAGTTAGCACATGGAAAGGGTCTCCTCACTGATACCTGAGTCTCTATATGCTGATATTTTCGATATATGCTGCTAGTAATTGCCAGGTTAATCTCCCTAGGCTATTTAAGATTTATTTATGTCACCTGTCTCTTCAAAATTTTGCTAAGACTCTCTGTTTCCTCCTTTCTGAATTCCAAAACCTCATATGATATGAACTTCTCCTACTGTCTTCTCCTATATTCTCCTATTCATATAAGGGCACACACCAAGTAAGGCTGTACATTCTTTATTCTATGTCTACAATCTGATTGTTTTCCTTGCCTGAAATGATTTCCAGTTTTGTTGCAACAATTTCTACTGATTCTTCAAGATCTCCCTTCTAACACTTCCCCTTGATAGCTTTACACGTAGTTTTCTCGACTTTCATCTTCATAACACTTGCTGACTGTATCAAATACTTTTGTTCTGAACTATGTCCTCTTAAATTATTTGCTGCTGCATGGCACAATGAGCATAAAATATTAATTTGAAAATAAATTTTGACAAAAAGAGTCCAAAGCTTTTATTTCACATTTTAAAATCCTGGACTTGTTATATTTAATATTTGAATGCTTTTTGAAAATAAGACAAAGCTTTTACCTTTCCTTTTACCACTCACACATTTAGTTCAGTGCTGAGACTATACTAAGTACTAATTAATCTTAACTTCAAGGTAATTCAGACATCCAAATAGATTAAAGAGCTTGTTAAAGTCTATATTGATAATTAAATAAAATCTTCATGATAACAGAACTGACAAAGTCCTATAATTCATCTGCACTCTCAAACACACCTTGTTGAGTATTAACAATATACTGAAGACTCATTTCACTTGACATGTAACACTTTTGTTTTATATATTTTTTTTTATATACACATATATATATACATACACATATGTGTGTATGTTTGAGCTTATATACATATATATATGTAATAGGAAAAAAAAAGAACCCAAACTCAAATTTAATCAAAAGAGATTTTTGTTAAGCCAAGACAAAAATAAAGACAGTCATACAAATGAGGGAGGCCGTCAGCATGTACCCAGTACAGAGGGTGAAGGAACCCACTGAGTCATGGTCATGGTATCTATTATATACCATAGAGGACAAAGAAAATCATCACAAGGTCATGACTGGTAGCAGGTTAATTCACCACTGTCATAGGTGAGACTACGGAAGCTGGGAAGGAACCATAACTAGGATACGTACTTAATTACAGGTTAAAAAGTTTACAGAATTGGTTCTCGGGTTTTATTTATCTGGCTACGCGGTGGCTGGGGTAAACTCATGCAATCCTGAGTCATAGTAACAAGACAATACCAGGACCCCAACTTTTAAATTAAATAACATATGTCATGGAGTATTTCTTTCTTTCCTTTACTTAGGTACACTTATTTATTAACTAACAGAGAAAACTGTTGTGCCAGTTTTTAAGATTTAGGGGATCTCTACTTTCCAGATCATATGTATATAGATATATAAATATACCAAAAAAATAAAACCAAACCTGTTGCCATCTAGTAGGATATAAATATAATAGATATAAATATAGATAGATATAGTAAAGATATGTACTTAATATATATCTATGGTAAACACAAAAATTATCCCATGTTACTGATGAGAAAACCTACATGGAAGTAAGTGGTAAAAGCCACTTTTTAACATAAATCAAATACCTGAGACCCCTGATATAACTTTTATGTGATACTTTTTCTTATGTTTTTAGTTACATTAGCTAAATAACTAGGTGCAGTTCAGTTGGACTGATCATGTAGTATGCATTTAAGTTCTCTGTGATACCAAAATAATATATTTTGACGAGTTCTATGATATAAGCTATTATAGTGTGAATCCTGCTAAATAATGCACTTATTCAACAAATATTTATTAAGTGTCCTCCATAAGCCAGGCATCAAACTAATGGTGAGAAATAAAGTGGGATTCTTTGATGGCTTCACATACATGTGGCATCTTCTCTTCTCTGGGACGAAATACACAGAATGTATCTGGCAACTTGTTGGTTATTTGAAGACAGGCACATTGTGCAAGCAGATTACAAGACAAAAGAGACCCAAGTGTTTATACCAGCAGACATTCAATGCAAGTACATGACTTCCTATGTTGCAGAATCATAAGGAGACTTGTCTATTAAAAAAAAAAAGAGAGAGAGAGAAGAAAAAACTTTATCTACACTCTGATGCCCCAAATCCTAGTAAAAGACCCATTCACTGGTTTTATGGTTTATATTTTAATGTTCAAAATGCCTAGTAAAATTTGGACATTAATTTGCATCACATCTACTGGGTCATTCCTGCAGTTTCCATGGGCTCCAATCCAGTGTCCTCATTGTAGGTGGTACTGACTAAATCGGACTGTGTGAGAATTCAGAATACAATGTTTGCACCAGGATCCAAAAACTTTGTACTTTTGTTCTTTTACTGAAATTCCATACAAAATGCCAAATAGTTGCACAGGCGATTCATATTAATAGCTGCCATTATGTGATGTTTACTTTGTACCAGGAACTAATTTACACAATTTACATCCATGATTTGCTTAGACCACATTGACACCTATGATACAGATGCTAATAATTATTTCTATTTTGCAGGTAAGCTTAAGCATCGGATCCAAGATTACACAGCCAGGAAATGGCAGAACCAATATTTGAACTCAGTAAGTCTGACTTTAGCTTCTGTGTTCATAAATGCTATGTTATGCTAACTGAGTTAACTTTAAAGAGCTAACTTACAATAAGTGAAAGTATATGCATTTTGACTACCTGTATTATTTTCTCCAGCATATACAAACTTGATGCTAAATACTCTGACACATATGGCTCACTGAAGTTTTATTCGCATGATGGAAAAAGCAAATGACTAGAGAATTCTTTAAAATAAAAAAAAAAAATGAGACTAGTGAAAATAAGGAGCCAAATAATTACTGATGTCAATTAAAATGCAATGTGAGTAAAATTCTGAAAAATAGGCTTAATAGCTTTGCTTCATGTGAATAGGGAAAAAGGAGGAAACGTGAGCTTCTGGAAGGCACATTTTTTCCTCTTTATGCATTTTCCTATGCCCAGTTTGGTTTCTCTAACAAATTCATTGTTAACTTTCTTATCCTTTGACTCGTACTTTCCCTCGTAAAAAAAAAAGTCTTTTCTGTTTTTTTTCTGTTGACTGTAAAAGTTATATTATTAATTAATTTGTTTATTTTTTGCCATCATAACACTATAAAAGCACCGGTGTGCATTAACCTTAATGCTAGAATGCAGATATTCTGTGAACAATTGTTTAAGCTGAAATTTGAAAGATAAAAAGGGAAGTGAAAATAGATGAAACTGAAAATGTAAGCATAAAAAGATGCTGAAAGTTTTTATTTGGGAGGTAGTCCATAATGCTGTATACAATGGTAAATGGCTGAAGGATGTAATGGGATAATGATTCGGGTACACATTTGATAGTGATTATTCCAGATTTATTACAGAAAAATATTTCAAGTGAAGTAAATGTGAATTTAGCTAGATTAGTTAAGAGGCTCTATTATAAACATATATTCAGTGATGATGATCTGAATAAGGTCTTGACGTTTAGAATGAAGAGGGATGAAAATGTTTAAAGATGGATAGGGAAAAACAATAAGACTTGGTGATGGATTGATATGTCAGTAAGGGAGAAGAAGGAGTCATGTGTGACACTTTGTCCTGACAACTGAGTATGGTGGCCCCATTCATCCACGAAGGAACCATGAAGGAAACTTAGATTTAGGAATGTTGGATTTGAGATGCTTGTGTTATGTCCAGCACACGATGTGGGGAGCAGGGATGGAAACAAGTGGGTAGATCTGAAGTGGGTATATATATTTCTGAACCATTAGTATAAATATGTTCAAAAAAAAAAAAAAAGGCTAAAACCTTGAGAAAATCAGCTACAAGAAAGAAGGTAAGGAACAGATATTTTATAAGATGGCTGAAAAGAAACAATCACAAAGGAAGGAGGGAAACTAACAGTTTGGAGAACAGAAACTAAGAAAAGAGAATGTTTTTACAAGTCAAATTCATTTTCCCTTGAAGTAAAAAAAATCCATGGTTGATTGGGTAATGTTAACTAGATGAATTTTCTATAGCTCACATCATCTTATATAAGGGAAACCTAAAAAAAAAATTTTTTTTTTAATGGTGCTATTAGAAAAGAAGAAGAGGAAAAAAAATTCTCTTTTTATTGTTTTTGCTTTGCTTTGTTTCTGTTTTTAACATTTGCTCTGCCATCTAATAACAACAAAACCACATTCTGCTATTTCTCCTAAAAACACATATCTTCACACTTTAAATTTCAAAATATCCAGAAAGAATCTAGCCAACTAGTTTCCTCATTTATTTGGCTAGATTCTTTCTGGTTATTTTGAAATTTAAAGTGTGAAGATATATGAGTGTATAAAGAATTTTCCCTTTTCCCTTTCTGGGTTCAATGTATGCCTTTTCTTCAAAATATGGGCCAAAAGAATGCACTTCCTCAGCTGAAAATCATTACTTAATTTTTTTTTTTTTTGAACTCTCAAGCCTGGCTGAGTTTTCATCTTCAACTTTCCCATAACAACTGTGCATTAACTACAGCCATTCAAAATAATTTTCAGTTATTTTCTTCTTATTAGACTTTAAAGCATGGAGCCTCAATAAATGTGGAACTAAATTTCCATTTGTATGTATTCCAAACTTGAGATCGTCTGTGTTCCTTTTCAGATCTATAAGAAGAAAAAAAAATTTTTTTTTTTTTTTTTTTGATGAACAAGAATTCTGCTATGAACAAACAAATTGAATGAAAACGGAAATTTTCTCCTTTCTTCACATGCAAGATAATAGGGCAAGAGACCAGGTGACATAGTCACTATCTGGTAATCCTCTTTGTTTCTTGCTACAGTGTCAAGAATCTTTGGGGGATTGCTCATCTTGGTGATTATGAAACTATTTCCTTAAATTCAACTCTTCTTTTTTTTTCTTTTTGATCCAAGAGTACAGAATTCTTCTTGTGAATTCTACTAGGTCAGTTAAGTTTGTCCAGAGAATACTTTTACAATCTCCTGCTGCAGTTCTGGAAGTGAATGGGAGCTCATTGATGGGGCAGCATTGTTTTCGTTTGGAACATTATCCCAGCCCTCCTCTTTGACAGCCCTGTGTCCTTTAGAGCTGGATGGAAGGGGCTTTGGGTCTAACTGCTCTTTAAACAAAAGTTCATAATATTCTTCTGTTTTTACCCCGTCCTTCCTCATACCCACATTTTGTTACACTTATCTCCAGCATCTGAGACATTGCAAAGCTACATGATTTCTATCAACCTACTGTTCATGAGTGTTCTCTTCTGCAGGCACCTAGTGTAACCTTCACCCTTCTACAAAATCATTTACTAATCTCCAGTTACTTTCTTCTTTCATATACTGTGATTTAGGTTTACAAGTGTCTCTTAGTTTCATCAAAGTTGCTCTTTGTGTTTCTTGTCTTTGCAGTAACTTTAAGAAGGAATATAATATCTTTGTAGCACCGTCTTAAAGGAATTTATATTAGTTTAAAATTAATTGATAAACTTTGGAGGAATTGTCACACTGACAAGGAAAAGCAAACTTTAGATAAATGGAGCAATCAAAATTGCCTCTTCTAAGAGCAGAAAATGGTAAGAAAAAATGTTTCAGAGTTAAAAGGACTTGGGAGGAGGCGCCAAAATGGCGATGTAGCCAGACACACCATGCTGTAACTTTATAGCAAAGACCTGAGAAACCAAGTGAAGCAGATGCAAATGACAATCCTGGGACTCAGAACATCAAAAAGAAGGTTGAAAAATTGAACACTGGTTGGAAGAAGAAATTGAACAAGGAGTGGCATGGAACAACAGGTGCCCTGCCAGCCATCCTGGCACAACATAGCCATCTTGAGACAAAGCTAGCAGCAAACCTGGGTGAGGAGCACAGGAAAGCAACCTCATCGATTTGCCAATGAGAGAGGAAAAATGTGTAGACGTACACAGAGTAAAGCTATGTGAGTGGAATGTGATCTGGATCCGATGAGGGGATTTAAAGGAGAGAGGCTGTAGAGCTCTAGGGATCCTGGTTTCCACAGAGTAGGGAGGAATCCAGGATCCAGAGAATGTTCTGCTCACCAGTGGTGGTCCCAGATCATTAGCGTCAGTGACATACACTAAGTAAGAGATCCAGAGGATTAGCAGGAGGTCTCCCAGCAACTGGATTCAAGGCAGCCCTCCCCCAACCTTGCACTTGGTCAAGGCTAGGTCCTAATTGCTGGCTGCAGCCAACAAGGAGTCCCCAGACACCCACACCTGATGACCAGAAGAGTATGCTCCCCCTCTAACCACCCCCTTGATTGTTAGTGGCAGGAGCCCCCACACCCATGCCACCCCACCTACAGGGGGATCATAACACAATTCTCCCAGCCATGTCTAGCACTCAGTTCCCAAACTGGTGAGTGGTGGAATGTTCGCTTCTACACCCCACTTTTCAGCTATCCACCCCTACCAAACTGGCAAGCAGCGGAGAGTATGTTCCCATGCATCTGCTCACCCATCACTCACCACTGTGTGCCCACTCTGTGAGCAGAGACATAGTGGGGAGGGGGCAGAGGGTGGCACTTACCCACAGGTGCAAGTCCCAGGGGGTGCCACGTAAGATGTGGAATGACGATGCCATGAACGTAAAAGGTGTCTGATTGAGGCAGCCAGACAAGAGGGGGGAAAGACATTTCTGCTGATATCAAAGACTGTTTATCTCAAAAATGGAGGAATCACAACTTAGAGACTGCCTCTGAGTGCTTGTCACACTTGCTATGCCCCTACCAGCAAGTGGTGGAGGGTGTACTAACATGACCCTGCTCACTCACGATCCACCCAAGCCCACCAACCCTTTGAACGGTGGACAGTGTGCAGTGGTGCATGTGCTAGCACACCAGCCATGCCAGCCAACCAACTCAGCACTCAGTGGAATGCACACTCCTATGCTCTCTCCACCAACCTGGCAGATGGCAGACAGCACGCTCCCCTGAGCCCACTCACACGCGACCTACCCCTGTGTGACTACCCAGTGAGCAGAGGAGAGCACCATCCTGCACCACCACTTACCTGACACCACCCCTGCCTGCTTACCAGGCGAACAGCAAAGAGTACACTCCTGTGCTCACTTCCTCAGCCACCACCCACACCATCCCCACTCTTCTGCCACTGTCCACTCTTGTGCAGGTGGATCAACAACAGATGGCAGCCTAAGCCTGCTGAGTCCACTCTCAGCTGCCCTGCATGGCCTGTGAACAGAGACCCAGACTCACACTGCCAGCTGCTGCCGCACCTACCAAAGACAGGTAGTAAGCACTCCTGTGCTGCTAGATTAGAGACCAGTGGAACATGCCCTCCCCACCTGCCCTTGTATATCAAAACAAAAAACCAGGATGAAGCAAAAAAAAAAACAAAGTAGCAATAAATAAATAAAACAACACCTTAATGCCTCTGAGACAGCAAACAATATCAAATCTTATAAAGAAGCAGGATAATATGGCTCAAGCAAGTGACCAAAATAAAGGACCAGAAAACCTTCCTGAGGAAGAAATGGTAATGAAACTACCTGATAAGTTATTCAAAAGATTTGTATATATGATCCTCAAAGAGATCAAGGAAGAAACAGATAAAACCAAGGAAACACAGACAAAACTCTACAAGAATTCAGGAAAACAATATAAGAAAAAGTAAAGAGACAATTAGAAACAACACAAAATCAGCAACTAGAAATCCTAAAGATTAACAATAAAATGACATAAGTAGATAACTCAATGGAAGGACATAGAAGTAGAATTGAATCAACAGAAGAATCAGCAAAATTTAGGACACATTCCTTGATACTAATCTGTTTGAGAAAGAATCAGAAAAAAGAATGAAGAAAAAAGAAGAAATTCTAAGAGTTATGTGGAAGACTATGAAGAGGAATAATTGTGATGAACAACAGGAGACTAAAAAAGCACAGAGAGAATTTCTGAGGATTTTCTGGCAGAAAATTTCCCTAGTATCATGAAAGATGAGGTTTTCATCAAGAAGTTCAACAAACCCCACACAGGATAAACCCACTTCCATTGAGTTGATTTTAACTCATAGCAACCCCATAGGATTTCCAAGACTGTAAATCTCTACAGAAGCAGACTGCCACATCTTTCTCCCACAGAGTGGCTGGTGGGTTAGAACTGGTGACCTGTTGGTTAGCAGTCCTTGGCTTAGCCACTGTGCCACCAGGGCTCCTAAAATAAAGTCACCAAGGCATGTCACAGTCAAACTTTCCAAAACCAAAGATAAAGAAAGAATTCTGGGAGCAGCTTGCGAAAAACAAAATATCACCTATAAAGGAACACAAGACTAAGCTTTGATTTCCTAGCAGAAGCCATGCAGGCAAGAAGACCATCGAATGACATAAATAAAATCTTGAAAGAAAAGAATTGCCAACTAAGAATCATATATCCAGAAAAATTGTTTCTCAAACAGGATGACAAAACTAGGACATTCCCAGATGAACGGAAATTAAGGAAATTTGTAAAAACCAGACCAACCTTACAAGAAATATTAAAGGGAGTCCTTTGGACAGAGAGCCAACAACATCAGACAATAACTTGAGATTAAGACATATTACAGCATCACCCAGATACCAACCCAGATAAAGAAATCTCAAAAGTAAAATAAAGCTACAAAACTGAAAACAGGAAACCAGAGATGTCAATTTGTAAATGACAACTTCAACACAAAAAGGGAGAATATATGATGTAGTTGTAGAACTTCCATAAGAAGAGGAAGTCAAGCCAATATCGAGAAATAACAGACTGTTTTAAATTTAGGAAAATAAAGGTACATTTCAAAGTAACCACAAAGAAAATTAATAAACCTACTCACCAAAATTAAAAAACAAAAATCCTAAAGAATCAATAAGCACAAAATCAACAACAAAGGAAAAGAAAATCCATAAACAAAAAGAACTCAGAACACAAAATTAAGTGAAACAAAGAAACCATCAAAATCACACACAGAAAAAAAAAGCATGCAAAATGACAGCAGTAAAGTCATATACCTACTGATAATCACACTGAATGTAAATGATTTATATGCACCAGTCAAGAAACAGAGAGTGGCAGAACGGACAAAAAAACAGGACTCATCAATATGTTGCCTCCAAAAGATACACCTTAGACACAAAGACATAAATAGTTTAAAAATCAAAGGATGGAAAAAATACATATCAAGGAAACAGTTACAAAAAAAGAGCAGCAGTAGTAATATTAACCAATGACAAAATAGACTTTAAGTCAAAATCCATTATAAGAAACAAAGAAGGGCATTACATAATGATTAAAGGATCAATTCCTCAAGAGAACATAGACATAATGAACATTTACACGCCAATGACAGAGCTCCAGAATATGTAAAACAAGCTCTATCATTATTGAGAAGAGAAATAGTCGCACAATAATTGTCGGAGACTTTAGCACACCACAGAACAAGAAAGAAACTTAGCAAAGATACGGAAGATCTAAATAACATAATCAACTAACGACCTCATGGATATACAGAATACTTTACCCAAAAGCAATACATTACATATTTTTCTCCAATGCACATGGGTCATTCTCCAGGATAGACCATATTTTAGGCCACAATAAATTCAAAAACAACAAAATAATGCAAAGCATCTTCTCTGATTATAATATTGTAAGACTAGAAATCATTAATGGGAAGAACAAGGAAAAGTATTCAAATACATGGAAACTGAATAACACTTAGCTTAACAACCACTGGGTAATATAGTAAATTAAAAATGAAATTAAAAAATTCCTAGAATCAAATGAAAATACAACATAACAAAACTTTTGGGATACAAAAGCAGTGCTCAGAGGAGAATTTGTAGCAATAAATACACACATTAAAAAAGAAGAAAGGGACAAAATCAATAGCGTAACCTTATAACTCAAAAAAAAAATAGAAAAAGAGCAGCAAAGGAAGACCACAGTCACCAAAAAAAGGAAATAATAAAGATTAAAGCAGAAATAAATGAAACAGAAAAACAATAGAAAAAATCAACGAGAGTAGACGTTGGTTCTTTCAGAAGATCAATAAAATCGACAACCAATGGCCAAATTGAAAAAAGAAAAAAAGGAGAAAGTGCAAATAACCAAAAATAAGAGATGACATGGGTGACATTACAATAGAACAAGATGGGACAAAAAGGATCCTAACAGAATATTATGACTGTCTCTTGGTCTATGTACAGCTTCCGCATGATCACAATCAAGTGTTCCAGAATTAAATTCTTTGAAATGTTATCTATAATTTGTTATGATTCAAACAGTTGAATGCTTCTGCATAGTCAATAAAACACAGGTAAACATATTTCTAGTATTTTTTGTTTTCAGCCAAGATCCATTGGACATCAGCAATGATATTCCTCATCCCACATCCTCTTCTGAATCTGGCTTGAATTGCTGGCAGAACCCTGTCAATGGACTGCTGCAACCATTTTTTAATTATCTTCAGAAAACTTTACTTGTGTATGATATTAATAATACTGTTAAATAATTTGCACATTCCCCTGGATCATCTTTCTTTGTGTAGCTGTCTTCCAAATTTCTTGACATGGACGAGTGAACACTTCCACCATAGCATCTCTTTGTTAAAACATCTTAATAGGCATTTCTTCAATTCCTGGAGCCTTGTTTTTTGCTAATTTTTTTTTTTTTTCAGTGCAGCTTGAACTTCTTCCTTCAGCACTACTGGTTCTTAACCATATGCTACCTCCTAAAATAGTTGAACGTCAATAATTTTTTTTTAGTAAGTGCCTTGATGCTTCCTGCATCATTCAATATCTTTCCCATAGAATCCTTCAATATTGCAACTCAAGGCTTGAATTTTTTCTTCAGTTCTTTCAGCTGGAGAAATGCTGAGCATGTACTATCCTTTTGTTTTTTTAACTCCACGTATATGTACATTTTTTAATAATACTTTGTCTTTTCAAGCTGCCCTTTGAAATCTTCCATTAACTCTTTTATGTCATCGTTTCTTCTGTTTTCTTTAGCTACTCGACATTCAAGAGCGAGTTTCAGAGTCTTTTCTGACATCCATTTTATCTTTTCTTTCTTTTTTTAAAATAATTTTTATTGTGCTTTAAGTGGAAGTTTACAAATCAAGTCAGTCTCTCACACAAAAATTCATATACACCTTGCTACACACTCCCAATTACTCTTCCACTAATGAGACAGCCTGCTATCTCCCTCCACTCTCTCTTTTCATGTCTTTTTTGCCAACTTCTAATCCCCTCCACCCTCTCATCTCCCCTCCAGGCAGGAGATGCCAGCATAGTCTTAAGTGTCCAACTGATCCAAGAAGCTCACTCCTCACCAGCATCCCTCTCCAACCCATTGTCCAGTCCAATCCATGTCTGAAGAGTTGGCTTCAAGAATGGTTCCTGTCCTGGGCCAACAGAAGGTCTGGGGGCCATGACCACCAGGGTCCTTCTAGTCTCAGTCAGACCATTAAGTCTGGTCTTAAGAGAATTTGGGATCTGCATCCCACTGCTTTCCTGCTCCCTCAGGGGTTCTCTGTTGAGTTCCCTGTCAGGGCAGTCATCGGTTGTGGCCGGCCACCATCTAGTTCTTCTGGTCTCAGGATGATGTAGTATCTGGTTCATGTGGCCCTTTCTGTCTGTCGGGCTCATAATTACTTTGTGTCCTTGGTGTTCTTCTTTCTCCTTTGATCCAGGTGGGTTGAGACCAATTGATGCATCTTAGATGGCTGCTTGTTAGCATTTAAGACCCCAGAGGCCACTCTTCAAAGTGGGATGCAGAATGTTTTCTTAATAGATTTTATTATGCCAATTGTCTTAGATGTCCTCTGAAACCATGGTCCCCAGACCCCTGCCCCTGCTATGCTGGCCCTTGAAGAATTCAGTTTATTCATGAAACTTCTTTGCTTTTGGTTTAGTCCAATTATGCTGACCTCCCCTGTACTGTGTGCTGTCCTTCCCTTCACCCAAAGAAGTTCTTATCTACTATTCTAATTAGTGAGTATCCCTCTCCCACCCTCCCTCCCCCTTTTCGTAACCACAAAAGAATGTTTTCTTTTCAGTTTAAACTATTTCTCAAGTTCTTATAATAATGGTCTTATACAATATTTGTGCTTTTGCAACTGACTAATTTCACTCAGCATGTCTTCAAGGTTTCTCCATGTTATGAAATGTTTCACAGATTTCTCACTATTCTTTATCGATGCATAGTATTCCATTGTGTGAATATACCATAATTTATCTGTTCATCTGTTGATGGGCACCTTGGTTGCTTCCATATTTTTGCTATTGTAAACAATGCTGCAATAAACATGGGTGTGCATATATCTGTTCGTGTAAAGGCTCTTATTTCTCTGGATATATTCCACGGAGTAGGATTGCTGGACCCTATGGTAGTTCTATTTTTTTTTTTCTGGGTTTTTATTATGATAGTTCTATTTCAAGCTTTTTAAGGAAGCGCCAATCTGTTTCCAAAGTGGTTGTACCGTTTTACATTCCCACCAGCAGTGTAGAAGTGTCCCAATCTCTCCACAGCCTCTCCAACATTTATTATTTTCTGTTTTTTGGATTAATGCCAGCCTTGCTGGAGTGAGATGAAATCTCATGGTAGCTTTTTTTTTTTAATTTTTATTGAGCTTTAAGTAAACGTTTACAAGTCAGTCTGTCACATGTAAGCTTATATACACCTTACTCCATACTCCCACTTACTCTTCCCCTAATGAGTCAGCCCTTCCAGTCTCTCCTTTCGTTACAATTTTGCAGGTTTCTAACCCTCTCTACCCTCCCATCTCCCCTCCAGACAGGAGATGCCAACACAGTCTCAAGTGTCCACCTGATACGAGCAGCTCACTCTTCATCAGCATCTCTCTCCTAACCATTGTCCAGTCCCTTCCCTGTCTGATGAGCTGTCTTTGGGAATGGTTCCTGTCCTGGGCCAACAGAAGGTTTGGGGACCATGACCTCTGGGATTCCTCTAGTCTCAGTCAGACCATTAAGTCTGGTCTTTTTATGAGAATTGGGGGTCTGCATCCCACTGATCTCCTGCTCCCTCAGGGGTTCTCTGTTGTGCTCCCTGTCAGGGCAGTCATCGGTTGTGACCGGGCACCATCTAGTTCTTCTGGTCTCAGGATAATGTAAGTTTCTGGTTCATGTGGCCCTTTCTGTCTCTTGGGCTCATAGTTATCGTGTGACCTTGGTGTTCTTCATTCTCCTTTGATCCAGGTGGGTTGAGACCAATTGATGCATCTTAGATGGCCGCTTGTTAGCATTTAAGACCCCAGATGCCACACTTCCAAGTGGGATGCAGAATGTTTTCATAATAGAATTATTTTGCCAATTGACTTAGAAGACCCCTTAAGCCATAGTCCCCAAACCCCCGCCCTTGCTCCGCTGACCTTGGAATCATTCAGTTTATCCCGGAAACATCTTTGCTTTTGGTCCGGTCCAGTTGAGCTGACCTTCTGTGTATTGAGTATTGTCCTTCCCTTCACATAAAGTAGTTCTTAACTACTAGCTAATCAGTAAATAACCCTCTCCCACCCTCCCTCCCTCCCCGCCTTGTAACCACAAAAGTATGTGTTCTTCTCAGTTTATACTATTTCTCAAAATCTTATAATAGTGGTCTTATACATTATTTGTCCTTTTGCCTCTGACTAATTTCACTCAGCAAAATGCCTTCCAGGTTCCTCCATGTTGTGAAATGTTTCACAGATTCGTCAATGTTCTTTATCGATGCGTAGTATTCCCTTGTGTGAATATACCAAAATTTATTTAACCATTCATCCGTTGATGGACACCTTGGTTGCTTCCAACTTTTTGCTATTGTAAACAGAGCTGCAATAAACATGGGTCTGCATATATCTGTTCGTGTGAAGGCTCTTATTTCTCTAGGGTATATTCTGAGGAGTGGGATTTCTGGGTTGTATGGTAGTTCTATTTCTAACATTTTAAGAAAATGCCAGATAGATTTCCAAAGTGGTTGTACCATTTGACATTCCCACCAGCAGTGTATAAGAGTTTCAATCTCTCCGCAGCCTCTCCAACATTTATTATTTTGTGTTTTTTGGATTAATGCCAGCCTTGTTGGTGTGAGATGGAATCTCATTGTAGTTTTAATTTGCATTTCTCTAATGGCTAATGATCGAGAGCATTTTCTCATGTATCTGTTGGCTGCCTGAATATCTACTTTAGTGAAGTGCGTGTTCATATCCTTTGCCCACTTCTTGATTGGGTTGTTTGTCTTTTTGTGGTTGAGTTTTGACAGAATCATATAGATTTTAGAGATCAGGCACTGGTCGGAGATGTCATAGCTGAAAATTCTTTCCCAATCTGTAGGTGGCCTTTTTACTCTTTTGGTGAAGTCTTTAGATGAGCATAGGTGTTTGATTTTTAGGAGCTCCCAGTTATCGGGTTTCTCTTCATCATTTTTGGTAATGTTTTGTATTCTGTTTATGCCTTGTATTAGGGCTCCTCAGGTTGTTCCTATTTTTTCTTCCATGATCTTTATCATTTTAGTCTTTATGTTTAGGTCTTTGATCCACTTGGAGTTAGTTTTTGTGCATGGTGTGAGGTATGGGTCCTGTTCCATTTTTTTGCAAATGGATATCCAGTTATGCCAGCACCATTTGTTAAAAAGACTATCTTTTCCCCAATTAACTGACACTGGGCGTTTGTCAAAAATCAGCTGCTCATATGTGGATGGATTTATATCTGGGTTCTCAATTCTGTTCCATTGGTCTATGTACCTGTTGTTGTACCAGTACCAGGCTGTTTTGACTACTGTGGCTGTATACTAGGTTCTGAAATCAGGTAGAGTGAGGCCTCCCACTTTCTTCTTCTTTTTCAGTAATGCTTTACTTATCCGAGGCTTCTTCCCCTTCCATATGAAGTTGGTGATTTGTTTCTCCATCACATTAAAAAATGTCATTGGAATTTGGATCGGAAGTGCATTGTATGTATAGATGGCTTTTGGCAGAATAGACATTTTTACTATGTTAAGTCTTCCTATCCATGAGCAAGATATGTTTTTCCACTTAAGTAGGTCCTTTTTAGTTTCTTGTAGTAGTACTTTGTAGTCTTCTTTGTATAAGTCTTTTACATCTTTGGTAAGATTTATTCCTAAGTATTTTATCTTCTTGAGGGCTACTGTGAATGGTATTGATTTGGTTATTTCCTCTTTGATGTTCTTTTTGTTGATGTAGAGGAATCCAAGTGATTTTTGTATGTTTATCTTATAACCTGAGACTCTGTCAAACTCTTCTATTAGTTTCAGTAGTTTTCTAGAGGATTCCTTAGGGTTTTCTGTGTATAAGATCATGCATGTCATCTGCAAATAGAGATAATTTTACTTCCTCCTTGCCAATCCGGGTGCCCTTTATTTCTTTGTCTAGCCTAATTGCTCAGGCTAGGAACTCTAGCACAATGTTGAAGAAGAGCGGTGATAAAGGGCATCCTTGTCTGGTTCCCATTCTCAAGGGAAATACTTTCAGGCTCTCTCCATTTAGAGTGATGTTGGCTGTTGGCTTTGTATAGATTCCCTTTATTATGTTGAGGAATTTTCCTTCAATTCCTATTTTGCTGAGAGTTTTTATCATAAATGGGTGTTGGACTTTGTCAAATGCCTTTTCTGCATCAATTGATGAGGTGATGCGGTTTTTGTCTTTTGCTTTATTTATATGGTGGATTACATTAATGGTTTTTCTAATATTAAACCAGCCTTGCATACCTGGTATAAATCCCACTTGGTAGTGGTGGATCATTTTTTTGATATGTTGTTGAATTCTATTGACTAGAAATTTGTTGAGGATTTTTGCATCCATGTTCACGAGGGATATAGGTCTGTAATTTCCTTTTTTGGGATGTCTTTACCTGGTTTTGGTATCAGGGAGATGGTGGCTTCATAGAATGAGTTGGGTAGTATTCCGTCATTTTCTATGCTTTGAAATACCTTTACTAGTAGTGGTGTTATCTCTTCTCTGAAAGTTTGGTAGAACTCTGCAGTATAGCCATCCGGGCCAGGGCTTTTTTTTGTTGGGAGTTTTTTGATTACCGTTTCAATCTCTTCTTTTGTTATGGGTCTATTTAGTTGTTCTACTTCTGATTGTGTTAGTTTCGGTAGGTAGTGTTTTTCTAGGAATTCATCCGTTTCTTCTAGGTTTTCAAATTTGTTAGAGTACAATTTTTCATAATAATCTGATATGATTCTTTCAATTTCATTTGGGTCTGTTGTGATGTGGCCCATCTCATTTCTCATTCAGGTTATTTGTTTCCTTTCCTGTATTTCTTTAGTCAGTCTGGCCAATGGTTTATCAATTTTGTTAATTTTTTCCAGGAACCAGCTTTTGGCTTTGTTAATTCTTTCAATTGTTTTTCTGTTCTCTACTTCATTTGGTTCAGCTCTAATTTTTATTATTTCTTTTCTTCTGGTGCCTGATGGATTCTTTTGTTGCTCACTTTCTGTTTGTTCAAGTTGTAGGGACAGTTCTCTGATTTTGGCTCTTTCTTGTTTATGTTTGTGTGCATTTATCGATATAAATTGACCTCTGAGCACTGCTTTTGCTGTGTCCCAGAGGTTTTGATAGGAAGTATTTTCATTCTCGTTGCATTCTATGAATTTCCTTATTAGCTCCTTAATGTCTTCTATGACCCAATCTTTTTTCAGCAGGGTATTGTTCAGTTTCCAAGTATTTGATTTCTTTTCCCTAATTTTTCTGTTATTGATTTCCACTTTTATGGCCTTGTGGTCTGAGAAGATGCTTTGTAATATTTCGCTGTTTTGGATTCTGCAAAGGTTTGTTTTATGACCTAATATGTGGCCTCTTCTAGAGAATGTTCCATGTGCACTAGAAAAAAAAGTATACTTTGCAGCAGTTGGGTGGAGTGTTCTGTATAAGTCAATGAGGTCAAGTTGGTTGATTGTTGTAATTAGGTCTTCCGTGTCTCTATTGAGCTTCTTACTGGATGTCCTGTCCTTCTCTGAAAGTGGTGTGTTAAAGTCTCCTACTATAATTGTGGAGGTGTCTATCTCACTTTTCAGTTCTGTTAAAGTTTGCTTTATGCATCTTGCAGCTCTGTCATTGGGTGCATACATATTTAATATGGTTATATCTTCCTGGTCAATTGTCCCTTTTATCATTATGTAGTGTCCTTCTTTATCCTTTGTAGTGGATTTAAGTTTAAAGTCTATTTTGTCAGAAATTAATGTTGCTACTCCTGCTCTTTTTTGCTTATTGTTTGCTTGATATGTTTTTTTCCATCCTTTGAGTTTTAGTTTGTTTTTGTCTCTAAGTCTAAGGTGTGTCTCTTGTAGGCTGCATATAAACGAATCGTGTTTCTTTATCCAGTCTGGGACTCTCTGTCTCTTTATTGGTGCATTTAGTCCATTTACATTCAGTGTAATCATATATAAGTATGTGTTTAGTGCTGTCATTTTGATGCCTTTTTATGTGTGTTGTTGACAATTTCATTTTTTTACTTACTTTTTTGTGCTGAGATGTTTTTCTTTGTAAATTGTGTGTTCCTCATTTTCATAGTAGTTGACTTCATGTTTGCTGAGTCGTTATGCTTGTCTTGGTTTTTATTTTAAGTTATGGAGTTGTTATACCTCTTGTGGTTACCTTAATATTTACCCTATTTTTCTAAGTAAAAACCTAACTTGTATTGTCCTATATCGCCTTGTATCCCTCTCCATATGGCAGTTCTATGCCTCCTGTATTTAGTCCCTCTTTTTGATTATTGTGATCTTTTACATAGTGACTTCAATGATTCCCTGTTTTGAGAGTTTTTTTTTTTAATTAATCTTAATTTGTTTTTGTGATTTCCCTATTTGAGTTGATATCAGGATGTTCTGTTCTGTTACCTTGTGTTGTGCTGGTGTCTGATATTATTGGTTTTCTGACTAATTTCCTTTAGTATTTCTTGTAGTTTTGGTTTGGTTTTTGCAAATTCTCTAAGCTTGTGTTTATCTGTAAATGTTTTAATTTCGCCTTCATATTTCAGAGAGAGTTTTGCTGGATATATGATCCTTGGCTGGCAGTTTTTCTCCTTCAGTGCTCTATATATGTCATCCCATTGCCTTCTTGCCTGCTTGGTTTCTACTGAGTAGTCTGAACTTATTCTTATTGATTCTCCTTTGTAGGAGACCTTTCTTTTCTCCCTGTCTGCTTTTAAAATTTTCTGTTTATCTTTGGTTTTGGCAAGTTTGATGATAATATGTCTTGGTGACTTTCTTTTTGGATCAGTCTTAAATGGGGTTCCATGAGTATCTTGGATAGATATCCTTTCATCTTTCATGATGTCAGGGAAGTTTTCTGCCAATAGATCTTCAACTCTTCACTCTGTATTTTCTATTATCCCTCCCTGTTCTGGGACTCCAATCACACGCCAGTTATTCTTCTTGATAGAGTCCCACATGATTCTTAGGGTTTCTTCATTTTTTTAAATTCTTTTATCTGATTTTTTTTTCAGCTATGTTGGTGTTGATTCCCTGGTCCTCCAGATGTCCCAGTCTGCATTCTAATTGCTCGAGTCTGCTCCTCTGACTTCCTATTGCATTGTCTATTTCTGTAATTTTTTTGTTAATCTTTTGGATTTCTGAATGTTGTCTCTCTATGAATTCTTGCAACTTATTAATTTTTCCACGATGTTCTTGAATAATCTTTTTGAGTTCTTCAACTGCTTTATCAGTGTGTTCCTTGGCTTTTTCTGTATATTGTCTTATTTCATTTCTGAGGTCATCCCTGATGTCTTGAAGCATTCCGTAAATTAGTTTTTTATATTCTGCATCTGTTAATTCCAGGATTGTATCTTCATTTGAGAAAGATTTTGATTCTTTAGTTTGGGGAGTTGTAGAAGCAGTCATGGTCTTCTTCTTTATGTGGATTTATGTTGACTGCTGTCTCCGAGCCATCACTAAGATATTGTAGTGATTTATTCTATATTTGCTCACTGAGTCTTATCTTGTTTTGTTTTCTTTCAATATACTGAGGTGGGCTACTAGATTGCGCTGTCTTGATTGTTGTAGCCCTTGACTCACTTATGTCCTATTACCAGCTGGTTTGGGCTGTTACCAGATATATAAGCCTAAGAGTCCGTTCACTATTCTTGAGTAGAATCTGATTTTGCGTCATCAAGTGTGTGGTGCAGACTGTCACCTATCCACCTCGAGAAGTAGTGGTGATAGTTGTGTGCACCAGATTCTAGTAGCAGCAGGGGTTCACACTCCGGAGGGGGGCAGGATGCTGACAGGCTTCCCCCAACTGTCAGTGAGGTAGGTGTGTCTCTATTCCTAAAGCATCTTGGTGGGTCGGCTCTGCAGCTGTACCTTAGGCCCCCAATGCAAGTACCTCTACAGATCGGTAGGTTTCACCCTCCTTAGCCCCCTAAGGCAGGAGGCTAGGTGGTCTGGGGGGAGCTTCAGCCCTCAGTTCCCTGTTGTGGGTCAGTGAGGGCTCTGTTGAATACGCAGAGATATCAGATGTGGGAAACTTGTCTTTCCAGTAATCCACAAAAACAATTACAGTCAGATCCCTATCAGAAATGCCTTTGCATTGTAATAGTTACCTTCTTCCCTGTAGGGATGAACGCCCAAGACTGTGGATCACATATGCTTGGCTGGAGCTGGTTCTGTGTTTTTAGTCCAATTAGGGAAGGATTTTTGGTCCCTGGGTTTTTTTGTAGCTGCTTCTCTCAGGCCAGGAGAATGGGTTAGGAAAAGACCAAAAAGAAAGAAAAACCGCAGTGCAGTTCACTCTCTGCCTCAGGAAATTCCAATGTTAATGAAGCCGCCTGGGAAGGGGAGGGGAGGTTTCAGATAAATAGGAGAGAGTAGCACCCCGGAATATAGACAAAGTTACTTACCTTGCTTGGGATGACTGTTTTATCTGAGATTCCCGAGGGGTGCGTCAACTGTGTGCACTGGCTTGATAGAGATTACCCCCAGGGTCAGTTCCAAGCCCCGTGCTTGCGCTGTCTCAGAAGCCATGGTTAGTTCCTCCACTCTGAGTCCAAAGCCCAGCGCCAAGTTTCCCCAGCCGGAATGCCCCACTCCCGGCTCCAAAATCAGTTGCTGCCTCCCGGTGACTTCTTCTCCTGTCAGGTGTGTCACTGCACTGCCTGCGTGCACTGGCTGGGCTTCCCCTGAGGTCAATTCTGGGGGCTAGGGCTGCACCCCGTGTTTGAACTGTCTCAGGATGCCGTGCTCAGCTCCCCTGCGCCCAGTCCAAAGCCTGGCGCCAAGGTTTCCTGACTGAGACGCTGGCTCCAGGCTCCGAAAACAGTCACTGCTTCCGCGTGGTTGTTCGTTCTCAGTCTCTGTCACTCAGGTCAACTCTTTAGTTCTGTGTTAGATGGTCAGGGTTGGTTGATTGTCATGTATGTGTTGATTTACTTGTTTTTCTGAGTCTTTGTTGCAAGAGGGATCCGAGGTAGCTTCTACCTAGTCAGCCATCTTGGCCCCCTCATGGTAGTTTTGATCTGCATTTCTGTAATGGCTAATGATTATGAACATTTCCTCATATATCTGTTAGCTACCTGAATGTCTTTTTTAGTGAAGTGTCTCTTCATATCTTTTGCCCATTTTTTAATTGGATTATTTGTCTTTTTGCAGTTGAATTTTTGCAGTACTATGTAGATTTTAGAGATCAGGCACTGATCAGAAATGTCATATCTAAAAGCTTTTTCCCAGTCTGTAGGTAGTCTCTTTACTCTTTTGGTGAAGTCTTTGGATGAGCATAAGTGTTTGGTTTTTAGGAGCTCCCAGTTATCTAGTTTTTCTTCTACATTCTTTATAATGTTTTATATACTGTTTATGCCATGTATTAGGGCTCCTAACATTGTCCCTATTTCTTCTTCCATGATCTTTATTGTTTTAGATTTTATATTTAGGTCTTTGATCCATTTGGAGTTAGTTTTTGTGCATTGAGTGAGGTATGGGTCTGGTTTCATTTTTTTGCAAATGGATATCCATTGATGCCAGCACCATTTGTTAAGAAGACCGTCTTTTCCCTGTTTAACTCTTCTGGGGCCTTTGTCAAATATCAACTGCTCATATGTGGATGGATTTATGTCTGGATTCTCAATTCTGTTCCATTGGTCCATGTATCTGTTGTTGTACCAGTACCAGGCTGTTTTGACTACTGTGGCAGTATAATAGGTTCTAAAATCAGGTAAAGTAAGACCTCCCACTTTGTTCTTCTTTTTCAGTAATGCCATATTTATCTGGGGCCTCTTTCCCTTCCATATGAAATTGGTGATTTGTTCCTCCATCTTATTAAAGAATGTCATTGGGATTTGGATCGGAATTGCATTAAATGTATAGATCACTTTTGGTAGAATAGATATTTTTATAATGTTAAGTCTTCCTATCCATAAGCAAGGTATGTTCTTCCACTTATGTAAGTCTCTTTTGGTTTCTTGCAGAAGTGTACTGTAGTTTTCTTTGTATAAGTCTTTTACATCTCTGGTAAGATTTACTCCCAAGTATTTTATCTTCTTGCGGGTACTCTAAATGGCTTTGATTTGGTGATTTCCTCTTCTATGTTCTTTTTGTTGGTGTAGAGGAATCCACGTGATTTTTGTATGTTTACCTTGAATCCTGACACTATGCTGAACTCTTCTATTAGTTTCAGTAGTTTTCTGGAGGATTCCTTAGGGTTTTCTGTGTATAAGATCATATCATCTGCAAATGGAGATACTTTGACTTCTTCCTTGCCAATCTGGATGAGCTTTATTTCTTTATCTAGCCTAATTGCTCTGGCTAGGACTTCCAGCACAATGTTGAATAAGAGTAGTGATAAAGTGGATCCTTGTCTGCTTCCCAATCTCAATGGGAATGTTTTTAGGCTCTCTCCATTTAGGGTGATGTTGGCTGTTGGCTTTGTATAAATGCCCTTTTTTATGTTGAGGAATTTTCCTTCTATTCCTCTTTTGCTGAGAGTGTTTATCATGAATGAGTGTTGAACTGTGTCAAACGCCTTTTCTGTATGAATTGATAAAATCATATGATTCTTGTCTTTTATTTATGTGGTGGATTACATTAATTGTTTTTCTAATATTGAACCATCCCTGCATACCTGGCATGAATCCCACTTGGTTACGGTGAATTATTTTTTTGATATGTTGTTGAATTCTATTGGCTAGAATTTTGCTGAGGATTTTTGCATTTACATTCATGAGGGATATAGGTCTATAATTTTCTTGTCTTGTGGTGTCTTTACCTGGTTTTGGTATAAGGGGTATGGTGGCTTCATAGAATGAGTTTGGGAGTATTACATTCTTTTCTACACTCTGAAATACCTTTAGTAGTAGCGGTGTTAATTCTTTTCTGAAAGTTTAGTAGAACTCTGCATTGAAGCCATCTGGATCAGGGCTTTTTTTTTTGTTGTTGGGAGTTTTTAGATTATGTTTTCAATCTCTTCTTTTGTTATGGGTCTATTTAGTTGTTCTACCTCTGTTTGTGTTAGTTTAGGTAGGTAATGTGTTTCTAGGAATTCATCCGTTTCTTCTACGTTTTCAAATTTGTTTGAGTATAGTTTTTCGTAGTAATCTGATATGATTCTTTTAATTTCAGTTGGGTCTGTTGTAATATCGCCTATCTCATTTCTTATTTGGGTTATTTGTTTCCTCTCCTGTTTTTCTTTTGTCAGTTTGGCCAGTTCTTTATCAATTTTGTTGAGTTTTTAAAAAAAACAGCTTTTGGTCTTGTTAATTCTTTCAATTGTTTTTCTGTTTTCTATTTCGTTTAGTTCAGCTCTAATTTTTATTATTTGTTTTCTTCTGGTGCCTGTAGATTTCTTTTGTTGCTCTCTTTCTATTTGTTCAAGTTGTCGGGATAGTTCTTTGATTTTGGCCCTTTCTTCTTTTTGGATGTGCATTTATTGATATAAATTGGCCTCTGAGCACTGCTTTTGCTGTGTCCCAAAGGTTCTGATAGGAAGTGTTTTCACTTTCATTGGATTCTATGAATTTCTTTATTCCATCCTTAATGTCTTCTATAATCTTTTTTGAGCAGGGTATTGTTCAGTTTCCAAGTGTTTGATTTCTTTTCCCTTCTCCTGTTATTGATTTCCACTTTTATGCCCTTATTGTCAGAGAAGATGCTTTGTGATATTTCAGTGTTTTGGTTTCTTCTAAGACTTGCTTTATGAACTAATATGTGGTCTATTCTAGAGAATGTTCCATGTGCACTAGAAAAGAAAGTATAATTGGTTGCTGTTGGGTGGAGTGTTCTGTATATGACTACGAGGTGAAGTTGGTTGATCGTGGTATTTTGATGTTCTGTGTCCTTATTGAGCTCCTTTCTGGATGTCCTGTCCTTCACAGAAAGTGGTGTGTTGAAGTCTCCTACTATTATTGTGGAGCTGTCTATCTCACTTTTCAATGCTGATAGAGTTTGTTTTATGTATCTTGCAGCCCTGTCATTGGGTGGATAAATATTTAATATGGTTATATCTTCTTGGTGTATTGTCTCTTTAATCATTATATAGTGTCCTCTTTATCCTTTCTGATGAATTTAACTTTAAAGTCTATTTTGTCAGAAATTAATATTGCCACTCCTGTTCTTTTTTGATTGTTGTTTGCGTGATATATTTTTATCCATCCTTTGAGTTTTAGTTTGTTTGTGTCTCTAAGTCTAAGGCAAGTCTCTTGTAGGCAGCATATAGATGGATCTTATTTTTTAATCCATTCTGCCACTCTCTGTCTCTTTATTGGTGCATTTAGTCCATTTACATTCAGGGTAATTATGGATAGGTATGAATTTAGTGCTATCATTTTGATGTCTTTTTTTGTGTGTTGACAGCTTCTTTTTCCCACTTGATTTTATGTGCTGAGTAAATTTTCTTTTTGTATATTGTCCTTTCCTCATATTTGTTTTTATTGATTTTGCTTCTGCTGAGTCTGTATTTTTCCCTTGTATTTTATTTTGATGTGTAGGATAGTTTGTGTCCTTTGTGGTTATCTTATTATTTACCCTCATTTTTCTAAATTTATAACTAATTTTTATTTCTTTGCATCGCCATATCTTCCTCTCCACTTGGAAGATGTGTGATTACATTTCTCAGTCCCTTTTTATTATTTTAATGTTGTCTTCTTTTGTATAATAACATGGCCATTACCTTGTATTGGGCTTTTTTTTTTTTTTTATTGTTGTTTCTTTTTTTTTTTTTTTCCCCCTGTCTGGGTTGACTTCTGGTTGCTCTGCCCAGTGTTCTAGTCTTGGGTCGATACCTGATATTACTGATTTTCTAACTAAAGAACTCCCTTTAGTATTTCTTGTAGTTTTGGTTTGGTTTATATGAATTCCCTCAGCTTGTGTTTATCTGGAAATAACTTAATTTCACCTTCATATTTAAGAGACAGTTTTGATGAATATATGATTCTTGGCAGGCAATTATTTTCCTTCATTTTTTAAAATATGTCATCCCATTACCTTTTTGCCTGCATGGTTTCTGCCGAGTAGTCCGAGGTTATTCTTATTGACTCTCTCTTTGTAAGTGACTTTTCTTTTATCCCTCGCTGCTCTTATAATTGTCTCTTTATTTCTGGTTTTGGCAAGCTTGATTATAATATATCTTGGTGACTTTCTTTTAAGATCTACCTCATGTGGAATTCAATGAGCATCTTGGATAGATATCTTCTCATCTTTTACAGTATCAGGGAAGTTCTCTGCCAACAAATTCTCAACAATTTTCTCTGTATTTTTTATTATCCTTCCCTGTTCTGGTACTCCAATTAAAATAAAAGGTTATTTCTCTTGATAGAGTCCCACATGATTCTTAAGGTTTCTTCATTTTTTTAACTCTTTTATCTGATTTTTCTTCAAATATATCAGTGCCACGTGATTTATCTTCGAGTTCAGAAATTCTATCTTCTACTTGCTCAATTCTGCTCCTCTGACTTCCTACTGAGTTGTCTAATTCTGTAATTTTATTGTTAATCTTCTGAATTTCTGATTGTTGTCTGTCTATGGATTTTTTCTGCTTATTAAACTTTTCATTATGGTCCTGAATAATCTTTCTAATTTCTTCAGTTGCTTTATCTGTGTGTTCCTTGGCTTGTTCTACCTATTGCCTCATTTCCTTCCTGATGTCTTGAAGGGTTCTGTATATTAAACTTTTGTATTCTGCATCTGGTAATTCCAGGAATGCACTTTCATCTAAAAGATACCTGGATTCTTTGTTTTGAGAGCCTGTTGAGGTGATCATGGCCTGTTCCTTTATATGACTTGATATTGACTGTTGTCTTGGAGCCATCTCTAAGTTATTGTATTAGTTTATGCTTGCTTACTGTGTCATAGGTACTTGCTTTGTTTTGTTTTGGTATACCCCTATGGGTTGCTCGAGTGAGCTAGCTTGATTATTTTCACCTTTGGAGCTCTGGTGTCCTTTCCTTAGCTGGCTAGAGCTGTTATCAGGTATATCAGTCTAGGAGTCTATTCAGTTTTCTTGTATGAATTCAGCTCAGGTTTCTAGGTAGCTGATATCAAGTGTGTGATACAGGCTTTGTCCTACAGTCTTAGAGGGGCAGAGTGATTGGTGTATATACCCGTATCTGATTACAGCAGGGCATCATGCTCTGAACAAGGCAGGGGGCTGAGAACCGACCCCCAATTGCCTCTGAGGAAAACACGTCTCTGTTCCCTAGAGCGTACTGGTAGGTGGGCTCTGCAGAGGGACCATGGGCACCCAAAGCTTTTGTTGTAAGGACTGGAAGGTACCAGCTATCACGGGACCCCTGTCGCTGGTGGCTGGACGACCCAAGTGGAGCCACCAGTCCTTAGGTCCCTGTTGTGGGTAGGTGAGGACCTTGTTTAATAGGCAAAGCAATGTCAAACATCAACCACCCACCTCTCCACCACACCGCTGAAATGGTTGGAGTTTGCCAACAAGGGCCTATTCTTCCGAAATAGGCCCACACAGGTCTCCCATGCAGAAGGGAAAGGTGTTCAAGGTCCACAGACAGTTTATGCCTGGACAGAAGCTGCTTCTGTCCTGAGCTCCCCCAGTTAATGGAGCTAGCAAATTATCTTTTCCCTCCAGCTGCAAATTTTTTCCTTCCCCAGGGCCGGGAGGACGGCTCCAGGTGCTCACCAAGGTCTATCTCAGGCCTAGGGATTCAGCTGCTGAAGCTGGCTTGGGAGTGGCGCAGTAAAATATACACAAGTACTTAGCTTTTGCTGAGAGTGCCCTTCTGCTCACGTTCTGGAGGTGTGAGTGGGCTGTGTAGCTGGCTGCTTCTCCCTGAAGAAACTGCAGCCCAACGCTAGGACCAGCCTGCTGCTGCCGCTGCCGCCACCGCTCTCAGAATCGTGTCTGAGGGCTCCCCACAATTCAGGTCTGGCAACTCCTCTCCATTTCTGAATGGTCTCTTCCTTCCCCTGCCTCTCAGTTCATTGTCTAAGCTTGCCTTTGATGCTCAGGACTCCCAGCTTGTCACAAATATACTCGTTTAACTTGTTTTTTCATGTCTTTGTTGTAAAGAGGGCTTAACGGAAGCATCTGTCTATTCTGACATCTTGGCTCCGCCCTCTCTTTTCTATCTTTTTAATGACCTTTCATTTTCTTCATGTATGATGTCCTCAATGTTATCTTACAACTCGTCTGGTATTCACTCATTAGTGTTCAATATGTCAAATCTGTTCTTCAGATGGTTTCTAAATTCAAATGTGATATACTCAAGTTTGTACTTTGGCTTTTGTGGACTTGCTTTAATTTTCTTCAGCTTCAAATGGAATTGGCATGTGAGCAATTGATCGTCTATTCCACAGTTGATCTCTGGCCTTATTCTGACTGATAATATTTTCTCCATTGTCTCTTTCCACAGATATCATCAGTTGATCCCTGTGTATTCCATCTGGCTAGGTCACCACTTGTCTGTCAGCTTGTCATACTGTGGTGGCTTGTGTGATGCTGGAAGTTATACCACCAGTATTTCAAATACCAGCATGATCGTCCATGGTGGATAGGTTTTAGTGGATCTTCCAGATTAAGACTGACTAGGAAGAAGAGCCTGGCCATCTACTTCTAAAAAGTTGGCCACTGCAAACCTTATGAATAGCTGCAGAACATTGTCTTATATATTGTCAGGAGATGAGCCCCTCACATTGGAACACACTGAAAATATAACTGGGGAAGCGCTGCTTTCCCAAAGTAAAGCCGACATTAAAGACATGGATGGATTAAAGCTTCTGAGACCTTCATTTGCTGTTGTGGCACAATTCGAAATTAAAAGAAACAGCTGCAAACACCCAGTGATAATTGGAATGTGGATGCTGAGAGGTACTCAAGAATAAGGGACAACTACAATCTAGGAAAACTGGAAATCTTTGGTGAAAAATGAAATGGAACACATAAACATTGATACCCTACACATTAGTAAGCTGAAATACACTGGTATTGACCATTTTGAATCAGACAATTGTATGGTCTACTGTACTGGGAAAGACAAATTGAAGAAGAATGGCAATGCATTCATTGTCAAAAAGAATATTTATGATCCATTCTGCAGTACAACCCTGTCAATCATAGGATAATATCCATATGCCATAGGAGCCCTGGTGGCGCAGTAGTTAAAAACTAAGGCTGCTAACCAAAAGGTCAACAGTTTGAGTCCACCACCCACTCCTTGGAAACCCTATGAGGTGTTCTACCCTGTCCTATGGAGTCACTATGAGTCAGAATTGACTCAATGGCAGCAGGTTTGGTTTGGTTTTATCCATATGCCTATAAGGGAAACCAGTTAATACAACCATTGCTCAAATTTATGCACTAATCACTAATGCCAAAGATTAAGAAATTGAAGATTTTTACTAACTTCTGCAGTCTAAAATTGATGAATCATACAATCAAGATGCAATGATAATTACTGGTGATTGGAATGTGAAAGTTGGAAACAAAGAAGAAGGAACAGTAGTTGGAAAATATGCCCTTGGCGATAGGACACCAGAGATTGCATGATAGAATTTTGCAAGAACAAGGACTCGTTAGCCATCAGAGAAATGCAAACCAAAATCATAATGAGATAACATGTCACCCCAGCAATAATGGCACTGGTCAAGGGAACAAAAAACAACAAATGCTGGCAAGGTTGTGGGGAGCTTGGAACTCTTATGTACTGCTGCTGGGACTGTAAAATGATACAACCACTATGGAAAATGATATGGTGTTTCCCTAAAAAAAAAAAAAAGCTAGAAATACCATTTCATCCAGCAGTCCCACTCCTGGGAATATATCCTAGAGAAATAAGAGCTGTGGCATGAATAGACATATGCACATCCATATTTATTGCAGCATTATTCACAAAAATCACATCGATCAATGGATTAATGGATAAACAAATAGTAGCACATACATACTACTCAATGATAAAGATTAATGATGAATCCAGGAAACATGTCACAACACGAATGAGTCTGGAAGACATTCATAAAGCCAATACCAAAGCCATTGCTGTCGAGTCAATTCTGACTCATAGTGAACCTGTGGGACAGAGTAGAACTGCCCAACAGGGTTTCTAAGGAGTAGCTGGTAGATTTGTACTGCTGACCTTTTGGTTAGTAGCTATAGTTCTTAACTACTATGCCACTAAGGTTCTAGAAGGACATTATGCTGAGTGAAATAAGTCAATCACCAAGGACAAATATTTTACGAGTCCATTGTTATAAAAAGTCAACAATAGTTTTCACACAGAAAGAAACATTCTTTGATGGCTACCAGGGTGGGGAGGGGGGGAGGGGAACCACTAACTAGGTGGTAGATGTATTAATTCTGGTGAAGGGAAGGGTAATACGTGATATTGGGGAAGTCAGCACAATGTGACCAAAGCAAAGAAAGACACTGAGAGGTACCCAAGAAGAAGGAACAACTACAATAGAGAGCCCAGGTGGTACAGTGATTAAGAGCTATGACTGCTAATCAAAAGGTTGGCAATTCGAATCCACCAGTCACTCCTTGCTCCTTGGAAATTCTATGGGGCAGTTCTACTTTGTCCTTTATGGTCACTATGAATTAGAATCAATAAATACTATATACAATCCTGCAACAACAGTGATAAAAAAACAATGATTTGTGAGTGGACACATTAAGTAGATATGTATGCTAATTAGGTGTGGGAGGTCATACAGGACTATACCCACTTGTATATATAAGTCTAGTTGTGGATATTTTCTACATATATATTTGTATGTGCTGCATGTATATTCATATATATAATAGAATACAAAGGGAGCACAGTTATGGAAACTTCTTAGACATAACCAAACACCTTGAAGGACTGAGATACTGGGCTTGAAAGCTAAAGACCATAGTCCTGGGAAACTTCTAGGTCAATTGACATAACATAGTTCATAAAGATAATGTTCTACATCCTAGTTTGGTATGTAGGGTCTGGGATCTTAAAAGCTTGAGAACCGCAATCTAAGACACAACTATTGGTCTCTTCACATCTAAGCAGGGGATAGTGAAGAAAACCAGACTCAAGGAAGTGATTAGTCCAAAGGACTAATGTCCCACATGAACCACAGCCTCTTCTAGCCTGAGACCAGAAGAACTAGACGGTATCCAGCTACCTCTATCTGGTCAGATGACTAGCAAAATAATAGAAGATCCCAGTTAGACTAGGTGGAAAATGTAAAATGAAATTCAAATTCATAAAAAAGACCTGACTTACTGGTCTGATAGAGACTGGAGGAACTCCCAAGGCTATTGCCCTAAGTCACCCTTCTAACTTGGAACTGAAGCCACCCCCAGAGGCCATCTCTCAACAAAATAATAGAGTGACCTGTAAAATAAACAATAACACCCATGAGGAATGTTCTTCTTAGAACTATCAACTATACAAGACCAAAAGGCAACATCTGCTCAAAAGTAAAGATGAGAAGGAGGGGAAGGGCAGGGAAACCAGAGGAATGGAAACAGGGAAGCCACGGTAGAAAAGAAGAGTGCGTTGATACATTTCGGATATTGCAACCAATGCCACGGAAGAATTTGTGTATGGATTATTGAATGGAAAACTAATTTTTTGTTTACAAAAGCACAATAAAAGTTCAAAAAAAAAAAGGACTTGGGAGAAAAAACATACAATGATGTCAAGTCTCAGACATAAAACAAAAAGAAAGATAAGGGGGCCAGGTGATTTAAGATGAGTAAAGTTTTTGCATTTGGTTTTGAAGTTTGAGTTGGAAATCACAGAAACTTGTAGAAGAACCATCAGGAAGATTCCAGTTGTCACTGAAATGTGAAAGAAAAAGAAATACATATGTATACATACACACACAGAGTATACATTTAAGGTAAGAATATCATTGCTTTGTTTATAGGCTACCTGAAACATTTTTCAACACATCAAGGAAAGTCAAGATCTCTACAGAAATAAGTCTGTATGCTACTGCAAATCCCAAAGTGGCTCTAGCAGTTTTTGGAGCCAGGTAACTGCTACCACCTCCCTACAAATCATTGGCCACTGTGTGCAGTACAAACTAAGAAGCACAGGCAACAGTGTCTGCATATTGAGCAACTTCGCCCAGCAGGCTCTGGCTTCTGCAGCATCAGTCACCTGGAAGGGCCTGGTGACAAGACCAGTTGGGAGTGCAATGTATTTAATACCCAACCGTAATCAAATGTGGGAAGGATATGTGTGTGTGGTTAGAAAGAAGACAGAAAATTCATTTTTCTGAACACTTCCAGGCTCCTCACTCCCTATGCGCTGTCCTCAGACACAGTAGTACACGGGCCCACTTCGAAGATGCTCTGTGAGACTGAGCTATTAAATAAGTTTGTTTGGAAACTATTAGCTCAGTAAACACCACTTGCACTTGCTGTTCTTCCTTCTCTACTTCTCTCTTCTCTCATTCTTGCTTCCATAGTATCATACTACCCACTGAACTTAGCACATACACTTTTGCCTGAAGTCTGTTTTCTATGGGACTCAGGATAAGGTAGGGCCACCGGAAATTGTACAATATTTTGTCTGGGCATACACACAATTCCACTCTATGTTAAGGAATAAAGATGTATCTGTGGTATTTTTGTAGTATATATTAGACAAATGCTAAACAGTAAAATGCATATATGCCAATTACAGCATATTGGAAGGCTCAAATAAATATAATGAAGTCAAGAATAAAATGTATCATATATTACTAGGAATATCCAAATAATAGGGATGCTGTGTGAACTATGATTCAATTCTGCTGAACTTGAAGTATCAATTAATGTGTGTATTTTGGGCAGTGCATCCTGAATTTTTTTATGCTATTATTAAAGAATAGGTCAGTTTCAAAGGGCTTTTCTTGTTTTTCTTATACTTTAGTATTCTAGCTGGGAATTAAATATAAATGTACAATTTAAAATCCACTATCTCTTACTCCAGAGAGTTTTCAAGTATATATTACTGTTATAGTCCATTGATAATTAATAACCTTTTACTTTGTTAGTGATTACTATAACATAAATCAACTTTTTTTTGTGTGTTTGTTGTATGTGTGTATGTGTGTGTTTGCTTTGGGCTGAATAATCTCAATTTTTAGATCCATGTTCATGAAAAGATCTATAAGGATTTCTTACATTAACATACAAATATATGGAGAAAATATTTCATTTTAGTTAGTGTCTTAGTTATCTAGTGTGGCTATAGCAGAAATACCAGAGTGCATAGCTTCAATGAACAGAAGTTATTCTCTCACAGTCTAGTGGGCTAGAAATCCAAATTGAAGAGGCTGGTTTAAGACACAACTTAATCTTGTAGATTGAGTCCTGCCACATTAACATAACTGCCACCAATCCCACCTCATTAATATCATAGAGGTAGGATTTACAACAAATAGGAAAATCACATCAGATGACAAAATGGTGGACAATCACACAATACTGGGATTAATGGACTAGCCAAGTTGACCTACATTTTTGGAGGACACAATTCAATCCATGACATTCTACCCCTTGGCCCCCTAAAATTCATGTGCTTGCTGCATGTAAAATATATTCACCCATCATATCATAGCAAAAGTCTTAAATGAATTCCAAGTCCAAAATCCAAAAATTCCTCTTTGTAATGAGATGAGGGTGGGTCTTGCCCATTGAGACCCCTTGAGTCAATTGAGAGACTCCAGGTCTTTGAGAAAGAGAAAGTAGACTTTATTGCAAGCCAGTCAAACAAGGAGCTCAGAAACTAAGTCTCAAATCAAGCTCCCTGATGCTGGGGATTCTAGGGCAGTTACAGGGTTTGAGATAGGGAACTTATGCATAATTCATGAAGTTTCTGGGAATAGGTGGACAATTTAAGGAACTAATTAACATGTATGTGGGTGCAGTACATACGGGTACAATATGGTAGCTGTAGATGTGTGTTTTTTTGAAGGGGGTATGACACATGAAGTGTACAGAAGGCCAGCTTTGCAGCTTTTTGCTCATGTCCAAATGGGGTATGGTGGGGTGGGCAATTGGTGGATAGTGAAGTGGCCTTGAGCAGAGAAACAATAAGGCGATCTTGAGCAGCTACCTAGAATGTCTTATCAGGAGCTCATAGAATGGGGGTGATGGGAGGAAGGAGAACTATAAGTCTGTGGGTTACATTCCAGGAGGGGGAACAGTTTAACCCTGTTGGTTGCCTTCCCTCCTCTGGTTTGCAGGGTATTCGGCCTTGAAGGTAGATCTTTATGTAGGTGGTGGCTGGACCTCTGGAACTTTTGAGCTTGGTAACTGGTGTAAGAATGTGCATTGTAGTATCTGAGATTTGTTCAGTTAAGAGGAAAGTGGTCAGATGTCTGAAGCATCACGATGTTCACAGCCACTAGGCAAATTTGAATGAGCCTTGTAAGACAGTTTAAGAGGCAGAGCAAAAACAGACAGGTTAGTAAGAGAATTATCAGGGAAGTAACAAGGGGCCAGAGCCAGTGGAAGCTGGGAAACAGGGATGTTATCTATGACCAACAAATGGACAGAATTTTTCCAGCAGTAGGTGGGCAAAGGAGGACACTTTTCTGCATGAATTTTTGGAGGCCAGAGGATGGAATGTCATGGACTGAATTGTGTCAACTTGGCTAGTCCATGAATCCCAGTGCTATGTGATTGTCCACCCTTGTTGTCATCTGATGTGATTTTCCTATATGTTGTAAATCCTACCTCTATGATGCTAATGAGGTGGGATTAACAACAGTTAATGAGGCAGGACTCAATCTGCAAGATTAGGTTGTGTTTTAAGTTAATCTCTTTGGGGATATAAAAGAGAGAAATGAGCAGGGAGACATGGGAACCTCATGCCACTAAGAAATAAGAGTCAGGAGGATGCCTTGTCCTTTCTCCCAAGTGTTCCTGGGCTGAGAATCTCCTCAGCCAGGGAAGATTGATTGCAAGAACCTTCCTCCAGAGCTAATAGAGAGAGAAAGCCTTCCCCTAGAGCTGACACCCTGAATTTGGACTTCTAGCCTACTAGAGTGTGAGAGAATAAATTTCTGTTTCTTGAAGCCATCCATTTGTGGTATTTCTGTTATAGCAGCACCAGAAAACTAAGACAGTAAAGGCAATTTCAGAAATTAAATATCTGATTATACATTTTATGGAATCAACTATTAGCCAAAAGGTTGGCAATTCAAACCCACCCAGAGATGCCTCTGAAGACAAGCCTGATGACTGCTTCCAAAAGTTCACAGCCTTTAAAACCCTATGGAGTAATTCTACTCTAAACACATGGGGTTGCCATGAGTCAGAATCAACCCCACAGCAACTAATAACAGCAACATATCCAACTCATATCTGGTCACCTCTTTACCTTCCTAATGCCACTATCTCCATCCATGCATAATGTCCAATCATCTTGAAGTCTACATTTTTAAAAACAAGCTTATACTTTCTAGGACCTCTTTTTTTCCTATGTTTAAGACAAATTGAAGCTTCCCGACTTAGTTCCTATGTTCAAGGCAGCGGTGTTCCCTGTACATCAGCTATTTTTTTCTTTTCAATTTTAATATTTACTTGTGCAAACAGGAGATCAGTGAGGAGGTAGGGAGTGGTGGGACTAAACATGAAAAGTGGATTTCATTTTTGAGTTTGAGGACCAGGAACTCCTAAGGGACAGAAACACATCTTAGGGCTGTAAAATATTCTATTCTAACATAATTATACAACTACATTGCCAACACACAATATGATACAACAGAATACATGCTTGTTATGAAAAGAACATTTGTATATTAAATATAACTAGCAGTCTTCCAACTGCTATTGATCTCTTTGTAATTATTTTTTCTCTTCATTTCTCTGAATCCTATCTCTCCTTAATATGACCCTTTCTTTTTCTTTTAAAACAATCCCTTCTTGTTCAATAAAATAATTATTTCCAAAGACTTCCTGGAAAATATTTAAAGAGCATGTCTTTTGAGGTTACAGAAAGACAAATATGTTATAAGATTTAGAGAGAGAAAAAGTATAAGCAGTGGTACATTGGGGATAACCTTAACTAGCAGTCAGAAACTTTTTTTTTTTTTTTGTAGAGGAAAGAAGAGGGAGGCTTTTCAGGTTTTTGAGAAGAAAGTGATACAATTATGGCTGAACTTGAGGAAGGCCAACGTTGAATCCATTGAAAGGACTGGAGTAGACAGAGAAGAGCAAAGACATGACCAAATGAGAAACTAAAGAAATAGTTCAGGCAATAGATGTGAAGTGTTTGAACTCGAAGCAGAAGACAGGGAGGTGCTATAGGATATGACTTCCTCATTTCCTGTCTGTGAAAAACAACTCAGTCTTTAGAGATCCTGTCTACTCCCATAGTTGAATTTATTAAGTCAAATTTTGAAATTGGCTATATATACATATATATATATAGTTTTCCACTAGATTGCCCATCACTCTTCATCATTTTGGTAAGAAGATCTCTTTTTTTCTCCACTCTAAGAGTCCCTGTGTGGCTCAAATGGTTAAGTGCTTAACCAGTAGTCAAAAGTTGGTGGTTCAAAACCACCCACAGCCACCTCAGAAGAAAGGCCTGGCTATCTCCTTCTAAAAGGTCACAGTCTTAAAAACCCTATGGAACAGTCCTACTCTGCCAGCATGGGGCCTCCATGAGTCAGAATTGACTTGATGGCAACTACAACAACAATACTAAATTCTGATTGCAGGAAGCATGTGATAAACTTAACACTTGAATAATGGGCTAACAGCAAATAATACTTACTGTATCACACTTATTAGTGCTAAGTGTAACTTAAGAAGGTATACAGGTATACCTCAGAGATATTGCTGGTTTGGTTCCAGACCTCCACAATAAAATGAATATCACAATAAAACAAGTGACGTGAATCTTTGGGTTTCCACTGCATATAAAAGTTACTTTTATACTATACTGCACTCTATTAAGTATGCAATAGCATTATGGCTAAAAAACAATGTACACACCTTAATTAAAAAATACTTTTTAGTCCTGATGCCACAGAGGTTAAATGTTTGGCTGCTAACCAAAAGGCCAGAGTTCGAATCCACCAGCTGCCACTTGGAAACCCTACAGGGCAGTTCTATTTTTTTTTAGGACAGGTTGGTATGAGTTGGAATTGACTCAATTGCAGTGGCTTTGTTTTGGTTTGGGTTACCCAGGCTAACTATCATCTGAGCCTCAGCAAGTTGTAATCTTTTTGCTGGTAGAGGGTCTTGCCTAGATCTTGATGGCTGCTGACCAATCAGGGTGGTGGTTGCTGAAGGTTGGGGTGACTGGCAGTTTATTAAAATAAGACAGCAATGAAGTTTGCCACATGGATTGGCTCTTCCTTTCATGAAAGATTTCTCTGTAGCATGTGATACTATTTGATAGCATTTTATCCACAATAGAATTTCCTTCTCAAAATTAGAGTCAGTCCTCTCAAACCCTGTCAATTAAGCTTATGTAATATCCTAAACACTTTGTTGTCATTTCAACAGTGTTCAAAACATCTCACCAGGAGTAGATTTCATCCCAAGAAACTACTTCCTTTGCTCATCCGTAAGAAGCAACCCATCATCTGTTAAAGTTTTATTATGAAGTTGCAGGAATTCAGTTACATCTTCTGGCTGCACTTCTACTTCTAACTCTCTTGCTATTTTTACCATATCTGCAGTTACTTCCTCCACTGAAGTCTTAAACACCTCTGAGTCATCAATGAGGGTTGGGATCAACTTTTTCCAAACCTCTGTTAATGTTGATCTTTTGACCTCCTCCCATAAATCATGAATTTCTTAATGGCATCTAGAATGGTGAATTTTTTCCAGAAGATTTTCAATTTATTTCACCTAGATCCATCAGAGGAATCACTATCTTTGGTACCTATAGCCTTAAAAAATGTATTTCTTAAATAATTTGACTTGAAATTCAAAATTACTCCTTGATCCATGGGTTTCAAAATGGATGTTTTGTTAGCAGGCATGAAAACAACATTCATCTCCTTGTACAGCTCCATTAGCACTCTTGGGTGACCAAGTGTATTGTCAATAAGCAGTAACATTTTGAAAGGAATCTTTTTTTCTGAGCAGTAGGTCTCAACAGTGGGCTTAAAATATTCAGTAAACCATGTTATAAACAGATATGCTGTCATCCAGGCTTTGTTGTTCCATTTATAAAGCACGGGCAAAGTAGATTTAGCGTAATTCTTAAGGGCCCCAGGATTTTCAGAATGATAAATGAGCGTTGGCTTCAACTTAAAGTCACCAGCTGCATTAGCCCCTAGCAAGAGAGTCAGCCTGTCCTTTGAAGCTTTGAAGTCAGTCACTGACTTCTCTCTAGCTATGAAAGTCCTTGATGACATCTTCTTCCAATATAAGGCTGTTTCATCTACATGGAAAACCTGTTGTCTGGTGTAGCCATCTTCATCAATTATTTTAGCTGTATCTTCTAGATAACTTGCTGCAGCATTTCCTGCTTCAACTTGCTTTTTTATGTCATGGAGATGGCTTCTTTCCTTAAACCTCATGAACTAACCTCTGCTAGTTTCAAACTTTTCTTCTGTAGCTTCCTCACTTCTTTCAGACTTCATATAATTGAAGAGAGAGGGCCTTGCTCTAGATTAGACTTTGGTTTGAGGAAACGTTGTGGCTGGTTTCATCTCCTATCCAGGTCACTAAAACTTTTTTCCATATCAGCGAGAAGGCTGTTTCACTTTTTTTTATTATTCGTGCGTTTCCTGAAGTGTGGCTTCTAATTTCCTTCAAGAACTTTTCCTTTACACTTGCATCTTGGTTAACTGTTTGATAAAAGAAGCCTAGCTTTCAGCCTGTTTCAGCTTTTGACATTTCTTCCTCACAAAACTTAATCATTTCTAGCTTTTGATTTAAAGTTTCATTTGAACACTTAGAGGCCATTGTAGGGTTATTAATTGGCCTAATGTCAATATTGTTGTGTCTCAGGGAATACATTAAAGATCCCTGATCACAGGTCACCGTAACAGATACAACAATAATGAAAAAATTTGAAATATTGCAAGAATTACTAAAATATGACACAGAGACATGAAGTGATCACATGCTGTTGGAGAAATGACACCAATAGACTTGCTTGACGCAGGGTTGCCACAATCCTTCAATTTGTAAAAATCTGAATACCTGTGAAGTGCAATAAAGAGAGGCATGCCTATATATATATACATACACATACACATGTACACACATACATATATACACTTATACATACACACACACATATATATATACACACATATCCTACATATTTGAAACCTATTAATTAATTATTCATGAATATTCATGAATTCTGGGGTTCTGCATTTGAGGTGATTTGGGTCATGCCAGGATTTCCTAATATTTACTCTTAAATAGCGTCACATAAACGACAGCCTATTCTGTGTTTATAATTTATCGTAATAAAACAATGAGTAAAAAAGTAATAAAATGGAAAATAAGAAACCTGGGTTTTCAAGTCACCTTGTTTTTTTTAGAAACTCAGTTCACATTTTTACATTCAAATGTCCTGATTAGTAATATGATCCTTTAATCCTATCTTACTTTGAGATTCTATGTTTTGATCATTTCCAACTTTTGAAATTCTGTACTTCCAGGCTATGCTCCAAGTACTAAAGGTTTGGATTGCAAAATAAAGGCTATTAATAGCAAGAACACATTATTAATTTTATACTGAAAATAAACTTGGTACTTTACAAAACAAGAACAGCCAAATTAGTCAACCAGTAACCCTAGAAAAGAAGAATTTTAAATACTAAGTTGTTGAGAATGTAATTTATGTTCAGACAAAATTTCTAAAATATACCAAAAAACCCAGGGCCGTGGAATCGATTCCAACTCAGAGCGACCCCACTGGACAGAATGAAACTGCCCCATAGAGTTTCCAAGGACTGTCTGGTGGATTCGAACTGCCGACCCTTTGGTTAGCAGCAGTAGCACTTAACTACTACACCACCAGGGTTTCCTTCTAAATTATAAAGATTAACTATGCCCAAATTCTAAGGGTCATTTTGTTTCATGTTACTTTGTATATTATAAGATACTGTTTTCATCTTGTTAGTCTCTACAACCTTAAAACCAAAACCAAATCAAACCTAGTGCCATCGAGTCGATTCCAACTCATAGCGACCCTTTAAGACAGAGTAGAACTGCCGTCGAATTGATTCCGACTCAGAGTGACCCTACACGACAGAATGGAACTGCCCCCATAGAGTTTCCAAGGATCACCTGGCGGATTTGAACTGCCAACCCGTTGGTTAGCATCCGTAGCACTTAACCACTACGCCACCAGGGTTTTCTCTACAACCTTACCTGTCCTTATTTTTCTTCAGTACACTTATTTCTGTATATATATTCATTATATTTTTTTTATTTATTAACTTGTTATCTGTATCTGCAACTCGACTGTGAGTTGCACTAAAAGAGGGAATGTGTCCTTACTCTAGTATATCCCCTGTGCCTAGAACAAAGTCTGTCACTTACTCGGCATTTGCTATTTGGTGGGTGAGTAGTAAAATAAATAGAAACCGGGGAAGGCAACATATTTAAATAGTTCAGTTATTGAAAATTCGCAATTTAGAAATTTGTTATGAAAAAATATATCAGATGTTACTAAATTTAAAGTAGGAAGCTTATTTTAGTACAACTTTTTTTTTTTTAATACGAAATTGATAAATATGACATACTCCTTAGAAGAAACAACTATAAGGGGAAAAAGGAAGGGCACTTGCTTGGTCACAGAGAAGTAAGTTTTAGACATAAATGAAATCAAATGAATTTTGTTATTATAGAGTAAAGATATTTATATCACTAAGGGTGGTACTATCACATTCCTACAAACTCTACCTGTGCCGTGTACTAAAGCTATGATGTAAGACTCCGATTTCATTCTCTTTATTCTAAGAGTGGGATTAAAAATCCTATTTTGCCTAATTCATAGCAATGGTGCAATATTCAAGTATAATAATAAGTTAGATTCAAAAGGTACACAAACTATTAGTATACTTTCCATCTTACTGAGTTAAAATAATTTTATTCAAATATTCATAAGCAAACTAAAAATATAACAAATGCGTGGGAAATGTTAAGTTCAATGCAGATAATATCAGGAAATGGGGAGAAAAACGGAAACTTTTGCCTTCAATGCCAAGTCCTTACGTTACCATTTTGCAACCCCATTTGGTGTTTGTACTTTCAGTCCATGTTTTCCCAAAGTTCAATCTGGAAACCAGAGTGCCTTGTATTTAATCACGTTTATCACTTGACACACAACAGATGCTTGAAAAAAAATTTAAAGGGTCACATGAAAGAATGGTATAGGTACTAAAAATTCTTTAAGAATTTTTCTACTTATTGCCAAATTAACCAGATGGCATGTGTATTTGGAATAATTTGATAGGTTGAGTCTCATGCTTATTGTATTTAAAATATGTACTTTGATGATTTTGCTTCTGAATTCTAAATGCACTCCAAAATTCTTTGAAAATTTTAGAAAAGAATAACAGTTAACAACTTTCCTATAACAATTTTTCATTTTCTTGCTTCCTCTTCTACCTACTTCTTTCTTTTCTTTATCTGATAAACTCTTGCTATTATATTTTAGAATACAAAGCTTTTTTGTAGCATTAGATTATAAAGATAATACAATATAATTTTCTTATAACATATGAAATGTGGTTAGAACAAGTCTTGTTGGTTATATTCCAGAATAAATTTACACCCAGAATTTCCCTAATAGCTCACAAAATTAAAAATATATAAACTAACATTAGTTTTTAATAGCGTCTCTTTTTGTTTTTCCTTTTGGTCTTTTTTTGTTTATTTTTTTTTAAACTGAGACAGTTGGTAAGTACTATTTTCCAGGCAATATTATAAGCCTATTCTGCCATTTAGTTCATTTAATCCACCTAACAATGCTTGATTATAAGTATATTATTATCCCCATTTTACAAAAAGAATAAACTGATGCACAGAAATAAAGACTATATGTAGAGCATAAACAAGAATATTTTGCAGATATAAAAATATATTAATAATCACAGTATCAATTTTATCTTAAAATAATGGTAAACATTTAATAATTTTTAATGCCCTTCATCTTTTTACACAAGGCAAACTGTTAAACCAAGTCTCAAATTATGGTACATGGAAAATAAGGACTATTTCACTGATGGTAATAGCATTGACTATGTTTATATATCTGCTCCACCATGTATCTGTCAGTTTGTTGTACTATGGTGGCTTGCATGTTGCTTTGATACTGGAAGACTTACGGCCAGTATTTCAAGTACCAACAGGTCACCCCTGTCAGACAGCTTTCAGCTGAGCTTCCAGACTAAGATAGACTAAGAAGAAGGACCTGGCAGTTTCCTTCTGAAAAAAACTGGTCAGTGAAAACCTCATGAATAGCAGTGGAACGTTGTCTGATATAGTGCTGGAAGATGGGCCCCTCAGGTAGGAAGAGGTTTAACTGTTTTATTGACTATGCAAAGGCTTTCTACTGTGTGGATCATAACAAATTCTGGATAATACTGCAAAGAATGGAAATTCTAAAAGACTTAATTGTACTCGTGAGGAACCTGTACGTAGACCAAGAAGCAGTTATTCATACAGAACAAGGTGTGGTTTAAAGTCAAGAAACGTGTGCATCAGAGTTGTATGCTATCATCATACTTATTCAATCTGTATGTTGAGCAATAATTTGACAAGCTGGAATATATGAAGAAAAATGCAGCATCAGGACTGGAGAACAACTCATTAACAACCTGCATTATGCAGATGACACAACCTTGCTTGCTGAAAGAGAAGAGGAATTGAAGCACTTGCTGATGAAGATCAATGACAATAGACTTCGATATGGATTACACCTCAATATAAAGAAAACAAAAATCCTCACAACTGGACCAATAAGCAACATCATGATAAACAGAGAAAAGATTAAAGTTGCCCAGGATTTCATTTTACTTGGATCCACAATCAACACTCATGGCAGCAGCAGTCAAGAAATCAAATGATGCATTGCATTGAGCAAATCTGGTGCCACAGATCTCTTTACAGTATTAAGAAGTAAGGATGTCACTTCAAGGACTAAGGTACACCTGTGCCAAATCATGGTATTTTCAATCACCTCATATGCATGTGAAAGCTGGACAATGAATAAGGAAAAATACAATCCTCAAGTTTCAATAGTGAAGGATTCCATAGGGAAAATATTAAAAGATACAGGAAACATCAAAAGAAGATGGAAGGAATACAGTCATTATATAGGTAGCATATGATCAGGAACTGAAGGTACTAAAGGAAGAAGTCAAAGCTGCGCCAAAGGCATTGGCAAAAAAGAAGTCTCCAGGAATTGATGGAATATTAACTGAGATGTTTCAACAAATGAATGAAGCACTGGAAGTCCTCACTCAACTATTCCAAGAAATTTGGAAGACAGCTACCTGGCCAACAGACTGGAAGAGATCCATGTTTATGCCTATTCCCAAGAAAGGGGATGTAACTGAATGCAGAAATTATCAAACAATATCATTAATATCGGATGCGGGACCAAGATGGCTGACTAGGCAGAAGCTCCCGCTGACCCTTCTTGCAACAAAGACTTGGGAAAACAAGTGAACCAATTACATACCTGGCAATCTACGAACCCTGATCATCAAACTAAGAACTAGGGAATTGACCTGAGTGACAGGGAAGTGAGAATCCACACGCTGAAAGAAAGAGCAGTCCCGGAGACCGGCGAGCCCCGGCCCAGCCCTGAGCCCTCAAGGGAGCGAGAATCTGTGCACTGAAGCAGTGAGCACTCCCAGAGACCAGCGAGCCATGCCCCAGCCCTGAGCCCTCAGGGGAGTGAAAATCTGTGCGCTGGGGCACCCACCAGTTCTGGAGCCCATCGCGCCACACCCCAACGCTGAGCCCTCGGGGGAACAAGAAACCGTGCACTGAAGAAGCGACCTGTTCCAGAGCCCAGCACATCGCACCCGAGACCTGAATCCTTGTAGAGCCTTAGGGCCAGAGCTGTGGAGATGATCTTGGCTTCCTGAGAAAAGGCAAGCAGGGACTCAGCACTAACGCCCTGGGGCAATCTCTGCAGGGACCCAGCCAGCACACACAGGCTACATAGCCCTCCGGAATCTCAGAAAAAATAGTCCTCACCAAACAAGATAAGTGAGTTTATCTATTTTACTCTCTCCTATCTATCTGATCCCTCCCCTCCCTGCCCCAGCCGGCTTCACAAACATTGGAATTTCCTGGGCCAGAGACCGAAGTGCTTTGTGGGGAGGGGGGTTCCTAACCCATTCTTCTGGCCTGGAAAAGCAGGAATTAATAATCAGGTGAAAAATCCTTTCCTGATTTCTCTAAACTGGAATAGCAGTATAGGACCAGCATCATCCAGGCATAAGAGATCCACAGTCTCTGGCTTTCACCCCTACATGGAACCAGGTGGCTATTTTAACGCAAATGAAATTCTTTTAGAGATCTGACTCTAATTGTTGTAGCTGAGCAGTGGAAAGACAAGTTTTGGAGGTCTGATACCACTCTACCTATTAAACAGAGACCTCACTGATCCACAGCAGGGATGAGGGATGAGGCTCAATCCACACCAACTAACCACCTGCTAAAGGGGTCAGAGGATAGCGATGCCTACCAATATTTAGAGGTACAAGCATTGGGTGCCTACAGTACAGCTGCAGGGCCTACTCGGAGCACTCTAGAGAACAAAGACACTCCTTCCTCACTGGCACTTGGGGGAAGGCTGTCAGCACCCTGCCCTCCTTGGAGTGTGACCCCCTGCCGCTACTAGAAACCAGTGCATACAACCATCACCACTACTCCTCTAAGATAGCAGGGGAGAGCCTACACCACTCGCTAGGTGACCCACTATCAGGACACCTGAGCTGATTCTATTCAAGAATAGTGAATAGACTCATAGGCTCAAATACCAGGTAATAACTCAAACCAGCTGGTAACAGGACATAAGCAATTCAAAGGCTCTGACAATTAAGTTAGCACACTATTTTAGTCCATCTGGGTGTATTGAAACAAAACAAAGCAAGAAGATAAGACTCGGTAAGCAAATATAAAATAAATCATTACAATAACTTTATAGATGGCTTGGAGACAGCAGTTGATATCAAATCACAAAAAGAAGCAGACCATGATTGCTTCTACAACCCCCCAAATCAAAGAATCAAAATCTTTTCAAATGAAAATACATTCCCAGAATCGCTAGATGTAGAATATAAAAAAAAAAAAACTAATATACAGAATGCTTCAAGGCATCAGGGATGACCTCAGAAATGAAATAAGGCAATCTACAGAAAAAGCTAAGGAACACACTGATAAAGCAGTTGAAGAAATCAAGAAGATTATTCAAGAACATAGTGAAAAAGTAATAAGCTGCAAGAATCCATAGAGAGTCAGCATTCAGGAAATCCAAAAGATTAACAATAAAATTACAGAATTAGGCAACTCAATATGAAGTCAGAGGAGCAGAATCGAGGAATTGGAATGCAGGGTGGGGGAGTTGGAGGATAAGGCAATTGACACCAATATAGTTGAAGAAAAATCATAAAAAAGAATTAAAAAAAAATGAAGAAACCCTAAGAATCATGTAGGACTCCATCAAGAAGAATAACTTGCGTGTGATTGGAGTTCCAGAACAGGGAAGGATAACAGAAAATACAGAGTGAAGAGTTGAAGATCTCTTAGCAGAAAACTTTCCTGGCATCATGAAAGATGACAGGATATCTATCCAAGATGCTCATTGAACCCTATACAAGATAGATTCCAAAAGAAAATCACCAAGATGTATTACCCTATCATCAAACTTGCCAAAACCAAAGATAAAGAGAAAATTTTAAAAGCAACCAGGGATAAAAGAAAGGTCTCCTACAAAGGAGAATCAATAAGAATAAGATCAGACTACTCAGCAGAAACCATGCAGGAAGAAGGCAATGGGATGATGTATCTAGAGCTCTGAAGGAGAAAAACTGCCAGCCAAGAATCATATATCCCGCAAAACTCTCTCTCAAATATGACGGTGAAATTAAGACATTTACAGATAAACACAAGCTTAGAAAATTTGTAAAAACCAAACCAAAGCTACTAGAATCACTAAAGAAAATTCTATGGTCAGAAAATCAATAATATCAGATACCAACGCAACACAAGGTCACAGAACAGAACATACTGATATCAACTCAGAGAAATCACAAAAACAAAATAAGATTAATTTAAAAAAATGCTCAAAACAGAATCATTAGTGTCATTATGGAAAAGATTACAATAATCAAAAAAGAGGGAATAAATACGGGAGGCATAGATCTTCCATATGGAGAGGAAAACAAGGCGACATAGGACAAGTTAGGTTTAATTAGAAAAATAGGGGTAAATACCAAGGTAACCACAAAGAGGTCTAAAAATTTCATACTTCAAAATAAAAACAAAGATAAACATAACATAACAGCAAAAATAAATTCAAACTACTATGAAAATGAGGAACACACAATTTACAAAGAAAAACTCAGCACAGAAAAGTAAGTAGAAAAATGAAATTGTCAACAACCCCCTAAAAAAGCCATCAAAATGACAGCACTAAACTAACACTTATCTGTAGTTACATTGAATGTAAATGGACTAAATGCACCAATAAAGAGACAGAGAGTCTCAGACTGGATAAAAAAAAATATGATCCATCTATATGTTACCTACAAGAGATACACCTTAGACTTAGAGAAACAAATAAACAAAAACTCAAAGGATGGAAAAAATATATCAACCAAACAACAATCAAAAACGAGCAGGAATAGCAATATTAATTTCTGACAAAATAGACTTTAAAGTTAAATCTACCACAAAGGATAAAGAATGACACTACATAATGACTAAAAGAACAATTTACCAGGAAGATATAACCATATTAAATATATATGCACCCAATGACAGGGCTACAAAATACATAAAACAAACACTAACAGAATGGAAAAGTGAGATAGACACCTCCACAATTATAGTAAGAGACTTCAACACACCACATTTGATGAAGGACGGGACATCCAGTAAGAAGCTCAACAAAGACACAGAAAATCTAATTGCCATAATCAACCAACTTGATCTCGTAGACATGTACAGAACACTCTACCCAACAGCTACAAAGTATACTTTCTTTTCTAGTGACATGGAACATTCTCTAGAATAGACTACATATTAGGTCATAAAGCAAGCCTGTGCAGAATCCAAAACATCGAAATATTACCAAGCATCTTCTCAGAACATAAGGCCACAAAAGTAGAAATCAATAACAGAGAAACCAGGGGAAAAAAAATCAAATACTTGGAAACTGAACAATACCCTGATGAAGAAAGACCAGGTTATAGAAGACATTAAGGAGGGAATAAAGAAATTCATAGAATGCAATGAGACTGAAAACACTTCCTGTCAGAACCTTTGGGACATAGCTAAAGCAGCTCTCAGAGATCAATTTATATCAATAAATGCACACAAACAAAAAGACGAAAGAGCCAAAATCAGAGAACTGTCCCTACAACTTGAACAAATAGAAAGAGAGCAAAAAACGTAACCCACAGGCACCAGAAGAAAACAAATAATAAAAATTAGAGCAGAATTAAATGAATTAGAGAACAGAAAAACAATTGAAAGAGTTAATAAGGCCAAAAGCTGGTTCTTTGAAAAAATCAACAAAATTGATAAACCATTGGCCAGTCTGACTAAACAAATACAGGAAAGGAAACAAATAACCTGAATAAGAAATGAGATGGGCCATATCACAACAGACTCAACTGATATTAAAAGAATCATATCAGATTACTATGAAAAATTGTATTCTAACAAATTTGAAAACCTAGAAGAAATGGCTGAATTTCTGGAGACACACCACCTACCTAAACTAACACAAACAGAGGTAGAACAACTAAATAGACCCATAACAAAAGAAGAGATTGGAAAGATAACCAAAAAAAACTCCCCCCCCCAAAAAAAAAGCACTGGCCCAGAAGGCTTCACTGCAGAGGTCTACCAAACTTTCAGAGAAGAGTTAACACCACTACTACTAAAGGTATTTCAAAGCATAGAAAAGGACAGAACACTCCCTAACTCATTCTATGAAGCCAGCATATCCCTGATACCAAAACCAGCTAAAGATAACACACAAAAAGAAAATTACGGACCTATATTCCTCATGAACATAGATGCAAAATCCTCAACAAAATTCTAGCCAATAGAATTCAACAATATATTGAAACAATAATACTCCAGGACCAAGTGGAATTTATACCAGGTAAGCAAGGATGTTTCAATATTAGAAAAACAATTAATGTAATCAACCATATAAATGAAACAAAAGTCAAGAACCACATGATTTTATCAATCGATGCAGAAAAGGCTTTTCACAAAGTCCAACACCCATTCATGATAAAAACTCTACACAAAATAGGAATAGAAGGAAAATTCCTCAACATAATAAAGGGTATTTATACAAAACCAGCAGCCAACATCATCCTTAATGGAGAGATTCTAAAAACATTCCCCTTAAGAACGGGAACCAGACAAGGATGCCCCTTATCAGCACTCTTATTCAACATCGTGTTGGAGGTCCTAGCCAGAGCAATTAGGCTGGATAAGGAAATAAAGGGCATCCAGATTGCCAAGGAAGAAGTAAAAGTAACTCTCTTTGCAGATGACATGATCTTATACACAGAAAATCCTAAAGAATCCTCAAAAAAACTACTGAAATTAATAGAGTTCAGCAGAGTATCAGGTTACAAGACAAACATACAAAAACCAGTTGGATTCCTCTACACCAACGAAAAGAACATCGAAGAGGAAATCACCAAATCAATACCAGTCACAGTAGACCCAAAGAAGATAAAATACTTAGGAATAAATCTAACCAGAGAAGTAAAAGGCTTATACAAAGAAAACTACAAGGTACTACTGTAAGAACCCAAAAGGGACCTACATAAGTGGAAAAACATATCTTGCTCATGGATAGGAAGACTTAACATTGTAAAAATGACTATTCTACCAAAAGCCATCTATATATACAATGCAATTCTGATCGAAATTCCAATGACATTTTTTAATGAGATGGAGAAACAAATCACCAACTTCATAAGGACGAGAAAGAGGCCCCTGATAAGTAAAGGATTACTGAAAAAGAACAAAGTGGGAGGCCTCGCTCTTCCTGATTTTAGAACCTATTATACTGCCACAGTAGCTAAAACAGCCTGGTACTGGTATAACAACAGACACATAGACCAATGGAACAGAATTGAGAATCCAGATATAAATCCATCCACATATAAGCAGCTGATATTTGACAAAGGCCCAGTGTCAGTTAAATGGAGAAAAGATAGTCTTTTTAACAAATGGTGCTGGCATGACTGGATATCCATTTGCAAAAAAATGAAACAGGACCCATACCTCACACCATGCACAAAAACTAACTCCAAATGGATCAAAGACCTAAACATAAAGACTAAAACAATAAAGATCATGGAAGAAAAAACAGAGACAACATTAGGAGCTCTAATACATGGCACAAACAGAATACAAAACATTACAAAAAATGCCAAAGAGAAACCAGATAACTGGTAGTTGCTAAAATTCAAACACCCATGCTCTTCTAAACACTTCACCAAAAGAGTAAAAAGACCACCTACAGACTGGGAAAACATTTTCAGCTACATCTCTGACCAGCACCCAATCTCTATAATCTACATGATTCTGCTAAAACTCAACTACAAAAAGACAAATAACCCAATTAAAAAATGGGCAAAGCATATGAACAGACTCTTCATTAAAGAAGACATTCAGGCAGCTAACAGATACATGAGGAAATGCTCTCAATCATTAGCCATTAGAGAAATGCAAACCACAACCACAATGAGATTCCATCTCACTCCAACAAGGCTGGCATTAATCCAAAAAACACAAAATAATAAATGTTGGAGAGGCTGTGGAGAGATTGGAACACTTATACACTGCTGGTGGGGATGTCAAATGGTACAACCACTTTGGAAATCGATTTGGCGCTTCCTTAAAAAGCTAAAATTAGACCTACCATACTACCCAGCAATCCCACTCCTCGGAATATATCCTAGAGAAAAAAGAGCCTTTACACTAACAGATATATGCATACCCATGTTTATTGTAGCACTGTTTACAATAGCAAAAAGATGGAAGCAACCAAGGTGTCCATCAATGGATGAATGGATAAATAAATTATGGTATATTCACACAATGGATTACTACGCATTGATAAAGAACAGTGAGGAATCTGTGAAACATTTCATAACATGGAGGAACCTGGAAGACATTATGCCGAGTGAAATTAGTCAGTTGCAAAAAGATAAATATTGTATAAGACCACTATTATAAGATCTTGAGAAATAGTTTAAACTGAGAACACATTCCTTTGTGGTTATGAGGGGGGGAGGGAGGGAAGGTTGGAGAGGGATATTTACTAATTAGATAATAGATAAGAACTACTTTAGGTGGAGGAAAGGACAACACTCAATACAGGGTAGGTCAACACAACTGGACTAAACCAAAAGCAAAGAAGTTCCCTGAATAAACTGAATGCTTCAAAGGTTAGTGAAGCAGGGGCAAGGGTTTGGGGACCATGGTTTTAGGGTTCATCTAAGTCAATTGGCATAATCAAATCTATTAAGAAAACATTCTGCATCCACTTTGAAGAGTGGTGTCTGGGGTCTTAAATGCTAGCAAGTGGCCATCTAAGATGCATCAATGAGTCTCAACCCACCTGGATCAAAGGAGAATGAAGAACACCAGGACACAAGGTAATAAAGAGCCCAGGAGGCAGAAACGACTACATGAACCAGAGACTACATTATCCTGAGACCAGAAGAACTAGATGGTGCCCGGCAACAACCGATGACTCCCCTGACAGGGAACACAGTGGAGGACCCCTGAGGGAGTAGGGGAACAGTGGGATGCAGACCCCAAATTCTCATAAAAAGACCAGACTTAATGGTCTGACTGAGACTAGAAGGACCCTGGTGGTCATGGCCCACAGACCTTCTGTTGGCCCAGGACAGGAACCACTCCAGAAGCCAGCTCGTCGGACGTGGATTGGACTGGACAGTGGTAGTAGAGGGATGCTGGTTAGGAGCAAGCTACTTGGATAAGGTGGACACTTGAGACTATGATGGCACCTCCTGCCTGGAGGGGAAATGGGAGGGTAGAGAGGCTTGGAAGCTGGCAAAATGGACAAGAAAAGAGAATGGAAGGAGTGAACGGGCTGTCTCATTGGGAGGAGAGTAATTGGGAGTATGTAGCCAGGTGTATATAAGTTTTTATGTGAGAGACTGATTTGATTTGTAAACTTTCACTTAAAGCACAATAAAAATTATTTTTAAAAATATCATTAATATCACATGCAAGCAAAATTTTGCTGAATATCATTCAAAAGTGGCTGCAGCAGTATATCAACAGGGAACTACCAGAAATTCAGGCCAGATTCAGGGATATCATTGTTGGTGTCAGATGGATCCTGGCTGAAAGCAGACAATACAAGAAAGATGTTTACCTGTGTTTCATTGACTATGCAAAGGCATTAGACTGTGCGGATCATAACAAATTATGGATAACATTGCGACGAATGGGAATTCCAGAACACTTAATTGTGCTCATAAGAAACCTAAACATAGATCAAGAGGCAGTTGTTCAAACAGAACAACGGGATACTGCGTGGTTTAAAGTCAGGAAAGGTGTGGGTCAGGGTTGTATACTTTCACCATATCTATTCAATCTGTATGCTGAACAAATAATCCAAAAAGCTGATCTGTACGAAGAAAAACAGGGCACCAGGATTGAAGAAAGGCTCATAAACAACCTGAATTATGCAGATTACACCATCTTGCTTGCTTAAAGTGAAGAGGACTTGAAGCACTTACTGATGAAGATCAAAAACTGCAACCTTCAGTATGAATTACATCTCAACATAAAGAAAACAAAAATCCTCACAACTGGACTGATGAGCCACATCATGATAAACAGGGAAATTATTGACATGAAGAATTTCATTTTACTTGGATCCACAATCAACACCCATGAAACAGCAGTCAAGAAATCAAATGATGCATTGCATTGGACGAATCTGCTGCAAAAGACCTATTTAAAGTGATAAAAGGCAAAGATGTCAAATTGAAGACAAAGGTGTGCCTGACCCAAGCCATGGGGTTTTCATTCGCAACATATGCATGTGAAAGCTGAACAATGAATAAGGAAGACCGAAGAATTGATGCCTTTGAATTGTGGTGTTGGCGAAGAATATTGAACATACCTTGGACTGCCATAAGAGTGAACAAATCTGTCCTTGAATATATACAACCAGAATGTTCCTTAGAAGCGAGAATGGTGAGACTATGTCTTATATACTTTGGTCATGTTTTCAAGAGGCATCAGTCCCTGGAGAGGTGCATCATGCTTGGTAAAGTATAGGGTCAGAGCAGAAGAGGAACATCCTCAAAGAGATGGAGTGATGGAGTAGCTGCAACAATGGGCTCAAGAATAACAATGATTGTGAGGATGCTGCAGGACTGGGTAGTGTTTCGTTCTGTAGTACATAGGGTCACTATGAGTCAGAACCGACTTGACAGCACCTAACAACAAGTTTTCCACTGACTTTAATCACAGGGTGTGGCAGTATTAAAAGATGCCCTAAGGGATCTCCTGCAATCCAGGCATACTCTTCTTTACCACCATTATATAATATCAATCCAATTTCCTCTTGGTAATCAGGGTCAATCACACCAGCTAGTATGGTAACCTCCTTCTTTGCCTGTTGATCCAGAAGCATAAGGAGCCAAAAGTGGCCAGGTGGCATTCTTAGCTTCCAGTTCAATGGAATCATTGATGTGTCTCCAGCGGGGAGTATTCCTCCCTTTGGAAATAAGACCTCCAGACCCACAAAGTGTAAGGTCATGGGGACAGGGAGCAAAAATTTTGCTAGTGAGTTACCGGGGTTAATAGTGAGTGGTGCCACTCCCATTTCCACACCTTGCTTCCTGGACCCATGAGTCCTGGCTATGGGAGAAATAGTACCACATATCGGATGCTGGTTTAGAGCATATACACCCTCCTGGAGAACATTGCCCCAACTCTGCAAGTTATTACCACCTACCTGACACCATAATTGTGTTGTTAGAAGGTAATTACATCATTCTATCAAACCAGCTGCTTCAGGATGATGGTGGACATGGCAAGATCAGTAAATTCCATGAGCATGGACCCATTGCTGCACTTTCATTTGCTGTGAAGTGAGCCCCTTGATCTGAGGTGGTGCTGTGTGGGATACCATGATGGTGGATAAGGCGTTCTGTCTGTCCACAGAAGGTAGTTTTGGCAGAAGCACTGTGTGCAGAGAAGGCAAATCCATATCCGGAGTGTCTATTCTGGTAGAAACAAAATGCTGCCCTTTACATGATGGCAGTGGTACAATGTAATTAACTTGCCACCAGGTTGCTGGCTGGTTACCTTGAGGGATGGTGCCATATCAGGGACTCAGTGTTGGTCTCTGCTGCTGGCAGATTGGGCACTCAGCAGCAGCTCTAGCCAAGTCAGCCTTAGTAAATGGAAGTCCATGTTGATGAACATGTGCATAACTTCTATCCCTTCCACCACGGTCACTTCATTCATGTGCCCATTGAGCAATGACAGGAGTAACTCGGAAAAGAGGATGGCTGGTTTCCACAGATCTCGTCATTCTGTCCACTTGATTGTTAAAATCTTCCTCTTCTGATGTCATCCTTTGGTGAGCATTCTCATGGAACACACATATCTTCATTTCTTTGGCCCATTCAGACAGGTGTATCCACATACCTCTTCCCCGTAAATCCTTCTATCCAATTTTCCCCACCATGTTCCTTCCAAGTCCCTGACCATCTGGCCAAACCATTGGCCACAGCCTATGAATAAGTATACAATCATACACCAAGCCATTTCTCCCTCCAAGCAAAGTGCACAACCATGTGCACTGTTCAAAGTTCTGCCAATTTGGGAGATTTTCCTTTACCAATGTCCATCAAGGAGGCTCCAGAAAGGGGCTGCAGTGCTACCGCTGTCCATTTTTGAGTGGTGCTTACATAGTGTGCTGAGCCATCTGTAAACCAGGTGTAAGTTTTCTCTTCCTCAGTCAACTGATCATAAGAAACTCCCCATGAAGCCGTAGGGACAGACTGGAAGATAGAAGGTAATATGACAGGAGTGGAGACCATGGACATTTGGGCCACTTCCTCATGCAACTGATTTGTATCTTCAGGTCCTGCTCAGGCCCAATATCGTATATACAAATTTCATTTAATGATAGAGTGCTGCTATGCACATCTAACTTTATGGCTCTGTGGGTCAGACAACACTCAGTTTATAATGGGCAGCTCAGGCCACATGGTGACTTGATGGCCCACTGTTAATCTTTCAGCCTCTACTAAGGCCCAGTAAAAAGCCAAAAGCTGTTTCTCAAAAGGAGAGTAGTTGTTTGCAGAGGATGGCAGGGCTTTGCTTCAAAATTCTAAGGGTCTGCTCTGTGATTCACTAATAGTGACCTGCCAAACAGCATCTCTATCTGACACTGACATTTCAGACACCACTGGATCAACCCAATTATATGGCCCAAGTGGCAGAGCAGCTTGCAGAGAGCCTGAACCTGTTGCAGAGCCTTCTCTTGTTCTGCGCCCCATTCAAAACTAGCAGTTTTCAAGTCACTTGTTAAATGAGGAATATGTTGCCTCCAAAATCCAAAAAGGCCCATTAGGCATTATGCCTTTTTTTAAGTGTGAGAGGGGCCAAATGCAATAACTTGTCCTTCACCTTAGAAGGGATACTACATGCCCCAACCCCTAGAATTTATGCATGACTTTTTGTAGAATAGATCTCCCACCCTCTAGCATACAAATCATAGGGTTGCTGTGAGTCAGAATCAACTTGACCACAACAGGTTTGTTTTGGTTGTTTAGCATGCAAATGTTTTACCAAAAAGTCATTGACACTTCCTCCTTACTAGGTCCAAACAGCATAATGTCATCAATGTAATAGACCAGTGTGGCTTCTAATGGAAGGGAAAGGCGAACAAGTTTCCTGTGGACTAAATTATGACATACAGCTGAAGGGTTGATATAGCTCTGTATTAGGCAGCTGAAGGTGTATTGCTGGCCTTGCCCACTGAAGGCAAACTGTTTCTGGTGGTCCTTCAAAACTGGTATGGAGAAAAAGGTACCAGATAAATAGCTGCATACCAGGTACCAGGAGATGTATTAATCTGCTCAAGCAATGCAACTACATCTGGAACAGCAGCTGCAATCATAGTCACCACCTCGTTAAGTTTTTTGAAAATCCACTTTCATACTCCAAGATTCATCTATTTTTTGCACAGGCCAAATAGGCGAGTTGAATGGGGATTTAGTGGGAATCACCACCCCTGCATCCTTCAAGTCCTTGATTGTGGTGGTAAACTCCACAGTCCCTCCAGGAATGTGGTATTGCTTTTGGTTTACTATTTTCCCAGGTAGGGAAAGTTCTAATGGCTTCCACTTGTTTTTTGCTACCATAATACACTTTATTCCATTTGTCAGGAATCCAACGTAGGGGTTCTGCCAGTTGCTGAGTATAGCTATTCCAATTATGCATTCTGGAACTGGGGAAATCACTACAGGATGGATTCAGGAACCCACTGGACCTACTGTGAGCTGGACATGAGCTAACGCTCCATTAATAACCTGACCTCCATATGCCTCCAAACTGACTGGTGGGCCACAGTGAAATTTTGGGTATCCTGGAATTTGTGTTAGTTCAGAGCCAGTATCCAGTAATCCCTGAAAAGTCTAATTATATCTTTTTCCCCAATGAACAGTTGCTCTCATAAAAGGCTGTAGATCACTTTGGGGAAGTCTGGGAGAAAGGTGAACAGTATAAGTTTTTGGCAGCGGAGTGGAGTCCTGCCTCAAGGGAACTCAGCCTCCCCTTCATTCAAGCGGTTGAGGGTCTTTAAACTCACTCAATTCTGGGAATTGATTGAGGGGCCATGACCATTCTGGTGATTCAAATTAGACTGCTGTTCACTTGACCTAGAATTCTTTCACTTGTAAGTAAATACTTCCACTTTTAAATAAATAGTAAATCCTTCCACTTGTAAGTAAATAGTAAATTTTCTACTTAACCCCTAGTGACACCTTTATTAAGTAGCCAACACCATAAGTCCATACGAGTCAGATTACTCTGATTACTGCTTTGATTCCGCTGTTTATTACAGTAATCATGCCCACCTTGTCTTTGTCAATTGAGTGCTGCCACTTGGCCCCTACTACCAAGGGGTCCAATCAGCCCCTTTATAGTTAGGTGTCTTAATTCAGTTAGGATAGTTCTCACTATCAAGTCTGACTTACATAAAATAGAAATCACAGCAGCCTTCAAGGCTGCTGGAACTCCCTTCACAAATTTTTTCCTCATAGTTGCGGTAAAAAATATGTCCTCTGGGCACTCCATGTGTGGGTCTGTGGGTCTAATGTCTAACCTGATAAATTCACTTTAGCATGACAATTTCCCTAAACTTTTGGATACCTTCTTCTACAGTATATCAAGGCAGGCCTGGTACTTCAACTTGATTTAGTATAGGACACCATAAAATCCACGCTTCAATGACCCAATCAAATAAACTATTCTATCCTTTCCTAACTTCTCAAGCTGAAACATTGAATGAAGAATCTGTGCTTAGTGGGCCCATACCAATAAACTCAGACTGATCCATCTTTATGTTCCTTGCACAATTATCCCACACCTTTAATAGACATTCCCACACATATCCCTCAGATTTCTGTTTGTACATATTAGAAAAGTCAAGCAGTACTTTTGCAGTGTAGTGTACCTCCTCCTGGGTCACACTTTGTACTTTACCTTTTGGGGCCCACTTGGACTTATGTCTGTTTATAGGCTTGGAAACCAAAATCGGTAGTGTAGAAGTGTTCTGAGAACATTTGGTATTGTCTTGGAAAGCATCTTCGTCAGATTATCTGCCCATATGTCCTCCTCCCAAGTTTCAGGATTCAATTTCTTCCCAATCAATGTCAAGGAAGCAGAAAGCAGAAACTGACGAGACAAGGAATACAGGAAGCAGAGCTGCCTCAATCTCAAAAGTTAGGGCTGTGATCTCTGGGGTCTTAAATGATGGAGTCGCCACTCACATGAACTAGGAGAATGGTGCTGCTTAAAATTGTGGGTGCAGAGTTGCCATTCAAGTGTGCCTGGAGAGGTCTTCACTCAGAATACAGAGAGTGGGGTCATCACCCAGAGCAGGGCCATTGCTTAAATTGTCTCAGAGAGCAGAGGATTATTTTCAAGCATTGAGGGCTAATGTAATGTGTTCTGTGGCTTGCTTGATGCCTGTTATCCCTTCTTTCCCTCTAATTTCTCTCATTTGTAACAAAAATGTCTACTTTGTGCCTGTTTCACCATCGTACTTTGGAAGCAGATAATTTGTATTCTAGATTTCGCAGATGAAGAATTTTTGGATTTTGGATTTGGAGTGTGAATTAAGACTTTTGTTATGATGTGATGGGGTGAATAAGTTTTACATGTGGCAAGGACATGAATTTTGGGGGGCCAAAGAGTGGAATGTTGTGTATAGAACTGTGTCCTCCCAAAATATCTATCAACTTGGCTAGGCCATGATTTCCAGTAGTGTGTGGTTGTCCACCATTTTGTCTTCTGATGTGCTTTTCCTATGTGCTGTAAATCCTACCTCTATGATGTTAATGAGGCAGGATTAGAGGCAATTAGGTTAATGAGGCAGGAATTAATCTACAAGATTATGTTGAGTTTTAAGTCAATCTCTTTTGAAGTACCAAAGAGAGAAGCAAGCAGGGATGGGGGGACTTCATACCACGAAGAATATAGTGCTAGGATCAGAGCACGTCCTTTGGACCACGGCCCCTGCACTGAGAAGCTCCCAGACCAGGGGAAGATTGATGAGAAGTACTTCCTTCAAAAGTTGATAGAGATAGAAAGTCTTCACCTGGAGTTGGCACCCTGAATTCGGACTTATAACCTCCTAGACAGGGAGAGAAGAGACTTCTGTTTGTTAAAGCCAGCCATTTGTGGTATTTCTGTTATAGCAGCAGCAGATAACTAAGACACCCAATGATATTCATTATTGCCTTCCTCTTCCTTATGATACAAATCTGAACTTCTTAGCATTATGGGCCTTTCACTTGATTTCTAATTAACCTGTAAGTTACAGACCCTCCATTCAGAGATCTATACCATTGTTCTTGTTACAATGTATTCTCCCTCCTTCATGACAAACTAATTTTAGCTGTTCTTTAAAGGGGATAAAAACTAACTCCCTCATCATTTATTCATTCTCATTTTTGCATACACCTAAAAAAAAATAAAATCAACAAAACAAAACAAACCCATTGCCAAAGAGTCTGTTCCAACTCATGGCTGCCCCATGTGTTACAGCATAGAACTACTCCAAAGGGTCTTCTTGGCTGTAGTCTTTACACCAGCAGATATCCAGGTCTGTCTTCACAAATGCCACTGTGTTAGTTCAAACTGCCAACCTTCAGGGTAGTAGCCGAGAACAAACTATTTATGCCACCAACAGGGACCTTACATATACATAGACCATAGATTTTGAAATTCAAAAGTCAAACATTGGGTCTTTTTGTCATGAGGTGTCAGGCTTTAACTGAGGGGAGTGATTCTAGAATGTTCCAGATAGTCCCCAAAAGAAAAATCAGAACAATTAATATATCAAAATGTTTGCCTGCCTCATTTTGTTTTCTTTAGCATTGTTGAATTAGTTCTGATTCATAGCTACCTTATCCACAACAGAACAAACACTGCCTGGTTCTGCACCATGCTCACAATCATTGCTGTATTTGAGCCCATTGTTGCAGCCACTGTCTTACCCCATGTCTTTGAGGATCTTCCTCTTTTCCACTGACCTTCTTCTTTACCAAGCATTGTGTCCTCCAAAATACATGAAACAAAATCTCACCACCCTCTCTTCTAAGGAGCATTCTGGCTGTACTTATTCCAAGACACACCTGTTTGTTCTGCTTGCAGTCCGTGGTATAGTCAATATTCTTCACCAACACCATAATACAAGGGTGTCAACTTTTCATTAATCTTCCTTTTCCCTTGTCCAGCTTTTGCACTCATATGAGGTGATTGAAAATACCATAGCTTGAGTCAGGTGCACCTTAGTCCTCAAAGTGACATTTTTGGTTTTTAACACTTTAAGGAGGTCTTTTGCAGCAGATTTGCCTGATGCAATATGTCATTTCATTTCTTGACTGTTGCTTTATCTGAGCATATTATATAACTATTACATGTTATATACATCTTATTCAAACTCTCCAATACATGCAAGAAGCCCGATAACTGTTAAGTGTAATGGTGGCCTAGAAAGAAAAATACTGAACAATTTTTTCATATCAAGCCTGAATTCATTTGGAACATATTTAATCTAAACTACAGCATTACTATGAAAATTGAAATACTTACAAGCTTCAGCAAACATACAATTTATTCTTAGCAACAATCAACAGAAAACCAAGGTAAATATGCCCACCAATATTTTATGAGTGTTATGCCTTGTGAATTCTCATCCACCTGCATACGAATACAAAAATATCTCTAGACTTCTGAAAAGGTATATTTCATAACAGGATTCCATACTCAGAATTGCTATAAGTAACCTAAGTGGAGGAAGCCATAAAAAAGTGGAGTGATTAAAAGCAAAAACAAAGATAAAAATTCCAATTTAAAAGATCAGGGTTGAGAACTTCAGTACATATTTTAGAATAATAGGGCTATTTCTTAATTACAGCTTTGAATACCAGAGATTGAATTTTCACCATTTCTAGTAAATACATCATGCCTCTTCTCTATAGAAGGTCTTTTGAATTAACATTTTTAACCAGGTATCTCAAAATCAGATGAACAATGGGATTCTGTGCACGGAGGGTAACATAATTGCAAGAACTGACTACAGTGATTATTAATTGAGGAAGATCCCAAAAGCCTGCACTAGCACATATACGGAGCTCGTGACTCTCAATCACCAGTTATTGAACATCATAAAATGCCAGGCCAGAAAAATGAATAATACACAGCCTCTGCCCTTAAGAATCTCACAGGCTACAGAGAAGATGGTTTTGTAAACTAATCACAACAACATGCTATGGTAAAAGTGTTATTAAAAAAAAGGAAAATATGTGATACCTTAGGGTAGGGAATGGTTTCTTAAATATAAAAACCTAAATCATAAGAGTTACAACAGATTGATAAATGTGATTTTTTAAAATATTATGGATCTCAAAAATACAATATTTAAAAAAGGAAATGATAGACTTAACTTGGAGAAAATATTTGCAATGCAAATAAAAATATCAATGCAAGAATATATTTTAAAACTACTCTATAAATATTAAAAAAAAAAAAAAGTAGGGTAACAGTAAAAATTGGAGGAAATGTCTGAAAGGATTCCACTTGAGCTTGGAACCAAACAAGGCTGCCCTTTATCACCACTTTTATTCAACATTGTGCTGGAGGTCCTAGCCAGAGCAATTAGTCTAGATAAAGATATAAACGGCATCCAAATTGGCAAAGAAAAAGTATCTGTATTTGCAGATGACATGATCTTATACACAGAAAACACTAAAGAATCCTCAAGAAAACTACTGAAACTAATAAAAGAGTTTAGCAGGGTATCAGGATACAAGATAAACATACATAAATCAGTTGGATTCCTCTACACCAACAAAGAGAACATTGAAAGGAAATCCCTAAATCAATACCATTTATAGTAGCTCCCAAGAAGATAAAACACTTAGGAAAAAATCTAACCAGAGATGAAAAGGACCTATGCAAAGAAAACTACAAAACACTACTGAAGAAGCCAAAAGAGACCTTTATAAGCAGAAAAACATACCTTGCTTGTGGATAGAAAGACTCTACGTTGTAAAAATGTCTCTTCTACCCAAAGCGATCTACAGGTACAATGCAATCTCAGTCCAAATACCAATGACATTTTTAATGAGATGAAGAAAAAAATTACCGACTTCATATGGAAGGGAAAGAGACCCCAGATAAATAAAGCATTACTGAAAAAGAAGAACAAAGTGGGAGGCCTCACACTACCTGATTTTAGAATCTATTATACCACCACAGTAGTCATAATAGTCTAGTGCTGGTACAACAGATACATAGACCAATGGGACAGAACTGAGAATCCGGACATAAATCCATCCACATACGAGCAGCTGATATTTGACAAAAGCCCAAAGTCAGTTAAATGGGGAAAAGACAGTCTCTGTAATAAATGGTGCTGGTGTAACTGGATATCCATCTGCAAAAAAAAATGAAACAACACCAATACCTCACACCATGCACAAAAACTAACTCAAAATGGATCAAAGACCTAAATATAAAATCTAAAATGATAAAAATCATGGAATAGAAAATAGGGACAACTCTAGGAGCTCTAATACATGGCATAAACAGTGTACAAAACATTACTAACAATGCACAAAGACCAGAAAAGAAATTAGATAACTGGGAGCTCCTAAAAATCAAATACCTATGCTCATCCAAAGACTTCACCAAAAAGATAAAAAGATTACCTACAGACTGGAAAGAAATTTTTAGTTATGACAATTCCTATTGGCATCTGATCTCCAAAATTTACATGACACTGCAAAAACTCAACAACAAAAAGACAAATAACCCAAATAAAAAATGGGCAAAGGATATGAACAGGCACTTCACCAAAGAAGACATTCGGGATCTAACAGATACTTGAGGAAAAGCTCACCATTACTAGCCATTAAACGCAAATCAAAACCACAATGAGATTCCATCTCACTTCAATGAGGCTGGCATTAATCCAAAAAACACAAAATAATAAATGTTGGAGAGGTTGTGGAGAGACTGGAACACTTATACACTGCTGGTGGAAATGTAAAATGATACAACCACTTTGGAAATCAATTTAGCTCTTCCTTAAAAAGCTAGAAATAGAACTTCCATACTACCCAGCAATTCCACTCCTTGGAATCTATCCAAAAGAAATAAGAGGCTTCACATGAACAGATATATGCACACCCATGTTCATTGCAGCACTGTTTACAATAGCAAAAAATAGAAGCAACCAAGGTACCCGTCAATGGATGAATGGATGAGTAAATTATGGTATATTCACAAAATGGAACACTACACAACGATTAAGAACAATGATGAAGCTGTGAAACATCACATAACATGGCGGAATCTAGAAGGCATTTCATTGAGTGAAATTAGTCAGTTGCAGAAGGACAAATATTGTATGAGACCACTATTGTTAGAACTCTAGAAAAAGTTTAAACACAGAAGAAAATATTCTTTGATGGTTAAGAGAGTGGGGAGGGATGGAGAGGGGTATTCACTAATTCGATAGTAGGCTAGAACTATTTTAGGTGAAGAGAAAGACAACACACAAGACAGGAGAGGTCAGCACAACTGGACTAAACCAAAAGCAAAGAAGTTTCCTGAATACAACTGAACGCTTTGAAGGCCAGAGTAGCCAGGATGGGGTTTTGGGCACCATGGTTTCCGGGGACAACGAGGTCAATTGGTGTATCAAAATGTATTAAGAAAACATTCTGTGTCCCACTTTGGTGAGTGGCATCTGAGGTCTTAAATGCCAGCGAGCAGCCATCTAAGATACATCAATTGGTCTCAATCCACCCGAAGCAAAGGAGAATAAAGAACACCAAAAACATATGATAAAGATGAGCCCAAGAGACAGAAAGGGCCACATAAACCAGAGACTACATCAGCCTGAGACTGGAAGAACTAGATGGTGCCTGGCTGCCACCGATGACAGCCCTGACAGGGAACAGAACAGAGAATCCCTGATGCAGCAGGAGAACGGTGGGATGCATATCTGAAATTCTTGTAAAAAGAGCAGGCTTAATAGTCTGAATGAGACTAGAGGCACCCTGGGGGTCATGGTCCCCTGGACATTTTGCTAGCCCGAGACTGGAACCATTCCCAAAGTCAACTCTTCGGATAGGGATTGGACTGGACTATAAGATGGATACTTGTGAGGAGTGAGATTCTTGGCTCAAGTAGACATATGAGACTATGTGGGCAACTCCTCTCTGGGGATGAGATAAGAAGGAACAGGGGGATAGGTGCTGGTTAAATGGACACAAGGAATACAGGGAGGAGAGGAGGGATGTGCTGTGTCATTACGGGGAGAGCAGCTACTAGTACATAGCAAGGCGTGTAAAACTTTTTGTATGAGAGACTGATTTGATTTGTAAACTTTCACTTAAAGAACAACAACAAAAAAAAAATTGGAGGGAATGAAATGTGGGGTTTACAGAAATTAAAAACAGAAAATGATCAAGAACATATGAAAGGATGGTTAATTTCACTAACAAAGAAAAATAAATTAAAAGTATGGTGAGATACCATTTCACATCCATTATATTAGAGAAAGAATGAAAACTAGCAACAGCAGGTAATGATAAACATGTGAAACCATGGGAACTTGTACACAGCACCAATTGGGTATAATTGGTACTCCGCTCTGGAAAAATAATTGTCGTTATTTAACAGTTAAGGTAAAGATGTGCATGTCCAAACTCCTAACAATTCTACTTCTTGGTATATAACCTAGAGAAAATGTTTCACAGATAATGTTTCACAGATAGCTATAAGAATATTGGAATCACATTTTTTCTTTTTTTTGTAGAAGAAAAATATTAGAAATACTTGAAATGTCTATTATCAAGAGAACAATGAAATAATTTATACATATTCCATGCATGGATACTATAAGTATTCTTTTGAATATATCCCATTAATATTTTGACCCCACTCCCAAAAAAGGCAGTTGCGAAAAGAAGGATACACACACATGCACACACACATATGTGAGAGAGGCAGAGACAGAAAGGCTTAGAATATAAATACAGAACTTTAAAATATGCAAATAATATATATTGCTTTGCTAGGCTTATACATATATTGCATGTATAGTAAAAGTATGGAGCCCTGGTGGCACAGTGGTTCAGAGCTTGGCTAACCAAATGTCGGCAGTTAGAATCCATCAGCTGCTCCTTGCAAACGCTATGGGGCAGCTCTACTCTGTCCTACAGGGTCCCTATGAGTCTGAATTGACTTGATGGCGAAAGTTCTAGTAAAGGTATAAGAATAATAGACACTAAAATTAAGATAGTGGCTACCTCTGAGCAGGAGGAGGATTCAATTATATTGATATTTTGTTTCTTACATTAGATTGTCAGATCATGAGTATCTGTTATAGTATTATTATTGTTATCATTATTATTGAAAAGTTACAAATATCATAAACATTTTATAGTGCTTTTAAGTGTGAATATACTCCATTTTAGCAGTGAATAATTCAGTGGCAACAGCACAGGGAGGACATGAAGTTGTCTGGAAAAACGAGAGGTCTTCACACCTATCTTAAAGCATGATTGACCTTTTTTTTTTAAAGGTAAAGGGGAAGAGGATTGTTACAACCACCATGCTGATATCAAAGGCAAGAAGAGAGAGGAGCCTTAGCTAAGGCATAGTGGCAAGAAAGAATGAGAATTGTTTAGGAATCAGTGACTGGTAATTCCATTAGGCCATTTATTCCAAGGCATTGGAAGAGGCAACGATGTTAGTGGTGAACCTGGACAGGAAGGTTGAAAAAATATTTGAGTGCCGTATGTTCTCAAGAGCACTGACCCAACACTTTGTGGATTAAAACTATTTAATGTTTTATACAAAACGGTTATAAACTATATGAAAAAAGACTATGACTTTGATGATACAGTTGGGGCATCTATTGCCACTTACGGGAGCACAGGTGGTGCAGTCGTTAAAGCATCCAACTGCTGACCAAAGGGTCAGCAGTTCAAACCTACCAGCCACTCCATGGGAGAAAAACGTGGCAGTCTGCTTACATAAAAATCTACAGCCTTGGAAACCCTATAGGACAGTTCTACTTTGTCCTATAGGGTCATTATGAGTCGGAATCAACTCAACAGCAGTGGGTTTTATTTTTGGTTAGATTATTGCCATTTACTTAATATACAGAAACATTATATTAAAAATTAATACGGTGAACTCTGATGTCAGGCTCCATAGGTTTGAATTCCAGCTCTGAAATTTATTACAGTGTAATCTTAGACAAATTACTTATATTCCCTGTGCCCTGATTTACTTATCAGTAAAATGAGGATGATAATATTATCTACTGTATATCAAACCAAAATCCATTGCCGTCGAGCCAATTCCAACTCATAGTGACCCTATAGGACAGAGTAGAATTGCCCCATGGGGTTTGTGAGGGGTGGCTGGTAGATTTGAACTGCTGACATTTTGGTTAGCAGCCAAGCTTTTAACCACTATGCCACCAGGGATCCATCTACTGCATAGTTGTGTTAAAAGAATAAAAAGAGTTCATGCATATACTGATAAGCACTCAGTAAAATTAGCTGTAATATAGGTGACAGTTTACATTATAATATCTGCAGGAGAAACAGTCCTATGGATTTTTTTTTTAGGCTTCAGAAAGATTATTCTTTTACTGTTACCAGTTGAAGTGTTAGGGAAGGGATGGACAGACAGCAGGTGTCTTTGACTGTAGAACCTATAATATGAGCTTTCCCTAAAATCAAAAGACGCCTTTTTCATGTTAACTATTAGAAAAGAGTTCTTCGATGTGATGTTTTCTAAAGCAGAGTGTTCTGTGAGGTTTAATTTTGAAATTAAGTAAAGAAATTCTCAAGTTTATTATGCATCATTTCTTTTATTGAAAGTAATCATGGCAAGCCACACAGGTAAGACCATAAGATATTCAATTAGGATGGGAGAATCATGACAATATAAGTTTAGTCAGATGATTAGAGTATGTAACTTTAGACTTTAAGCCTTTACATTTAACATGTACTCTCATTTTTTTTTTTGTTTCTCAGGAGGAAGGTTGATCACCACTTGTGCTCAGTGAGGTCCCTCATAGGTAGGGTCCCAGGCAGGTGGTGGTGGGCAAAGTCTGCCACTGCTTTCTCTCAGTGAGTGGTTTCAGGTATATAGTTTATATATGATTTTCTCACCTTGGCTTCACAAGGTAAGGGCCAGGTAATGTAATGTGTTATGAAGACTTGTGTGTTACAATTTTTCTATAATATCAGATTAGCCTTAGGTTGCATCTTTTCTTTAAGGTTAGAGATTAAGGGGACTGTTTGTCTTACTTAATGTCTCAAGGTCATCTTGCAGAGATTTAACTATACAGTTATGTGCCGAATAATATCTGTTCAGGCAATGTCCAACCATATATACATTCATAGACCCATATGGTTATAATAGAGTTCAGAAATTCCTATCAGAGAATGGGACATAGTGAGCACAACAGTTGCCTGCATGTAGCACATGCACTGTGAGGCATATAATGGTACAGTAAATATATAAGCCATTGCACTGTGAGGCATATAATGGACAGTAAATATATAACCTATAATACATATGTCTTGATAGTCATAATAAATGTCTATGTTACTGGCTTATGTATATACTGTACTTTCTATCTTAAAAGTTTACTTAATAACAGTATATGCCTCAACTCGTAGGCAGCAGCATCCGGTATCGTGTATCATGCATCTCATGAGTGTTGTAGCATTCTCTCTATGTTGACTTTTCATTCAAAATTACTACCCTGAAGTGCATCTTGGCTCCCAAACACGGCAAAAACAGTGCTAGTAATAGCAGCAGGAAAAGGCAAAGGAGGAGTATTGAGTTGCAAGTGAAACAAAAGGTTATGAAACAACACAAGGTGGACTATCAGAGAATGCTACTGCTTGCAATTTAGTCATGTCACACTCAGCAATCACAATGATCCTCAAAGGCAAAGAAAAAATTCTCCAAGCTTTTAAAAGATCAACTCCACTGAAAGCTACAAAGCTAATGAAAAATAGGAGAAGGACCTATATTAGATATGGAGAAATTGCTAATGATGTGGGTTGAGGACCCAACTCAAAGCAAATCCCTCTCAGGAGATTGACGATCACAGCTAAGGCACAAAGCTTGTTTGAGATGATTGAAGAAAAAGCAGGACCGGACTAGGATTTGGTGTTCCCACAAAGTTCAAATCACATATGCATAGCTATATGTTACATTTTCTTTATCACAGCATATAGGTGCACAGCTATTTTAGAGAGGTTGTTTACTACATATCTCACATACTTCTATATTTCTAGTTCTAAATTCAGAAATTTTCTATTTCTAACCTCATATTATATGTGACTTATACATATGTGGCTTGACATACATGGCTCGAGAGGATTAAAGAAAACGTACATAACACAGAGTTTCACTCTTTTAGACTGAATTCTACTGGATTAAAGTTTTCAATGATTTTAAATACTTCAAAATCTTTGGTTACTCACTATTTTAACTTTTAGACTATGAAATTAGAACTCAGTAGTATATAGATGTCAAAATCTTAGTAATGTATAGATACATGGTAGATTATCCAGATGCCTTTCAGGAAATAAGAACACAATGCTTATCCGTGATGGACTTTAAACATTGATCTAAAAAGAAACCAAATAATAGGTTTTATCGAGGTACCTTAATCAGACAAATTTTATCTGAAATATCTCATTTCGTCTGTGAGTTTCTATAAAAAAGCCACTATATAAAAGCAAAATGTACAATATATTTTAGTTTGTAACATTTTTAATGCAGTTAAATAGTCAGTCTTTTGACTTTTTACAGTAACTAAAAAAAAAACACACAGATAATTTGAACATAATGCACTATATGGTGTTCGTGTGTAATAAGGGTATTTTGAGGGAATTTTTTTTAAATGTATTTTTAAATATCTGTGCACCAGTGCCATGTCATGATTTAGAAGAAATGGTTATTTACGTGGTAGGGCCAATATTTGCCTGCTTATTAAGGATCACTGATGGCGCAATGGTTAAGCACTTGGCTGCTAAACAAAAAAATTGGTGGTCTGACCCACTCGATTGCTTCATGAAAGACCTGGCGATCTGCTTTGGTAAAGATTACTGCCAAGAAAATCCTATGGGGCAGTTCTATTCTGTCAGTGGGGTCCTATGAGTTAAAACAAATTGATGGCAACCAACAATGGCATTTATTAATTGTACTGCATCAAATATTTTATTGATGTATATAGTCATCCTGTACGATAGAAAGAGAACTGAATCAGAGAACTAAGCGTGAATTGTAGACATGGTTCAGCAAGCAAATCACATGTGACCTTAGATGAGTGATTTAGACTCTTAGAACCCAAATTTTCTTATTTTTCCAATTAAAGAGATTAGCCTAAATGAAAGGTCTTCTTAATTTTGATAAACCTATAATTACAAAAATATTATTTAAGGATAAAAATGTTTTGAGGTGAATAAAAACGGGACAATAGAAATCAAACATTATTATTGTAAATGATACTTTGATGTATTTGCCAATGTGTTTATGCTCTCATTAATTATTTTCTGCTCCATCACCCTTCCCCATCCAATTTAGCATACACCCAAGAAAGCACAGAAAATGATAGAGTTAAAATTCATGTGTTTCCATGCAGTTATGTCCTGCAATTTTGTGTCTTCAAAGTCTAATACCTGAGGGAGTCAGAGCATAAATTATTTTCCATAAAACATTGTGAATTTGCCAGAATGTATGAGGAGGTAAAAGCCATATTGTTAATTTTCTTCTCAATGCTGCACTGGATTTACTTCTTTTGCTTCTCAAGATGCATTCTTCACTTTCTCCACCCTGCTCTGTGAACCAGAAGAGCGAACAATATTGACTGTATCAATGACCACCCTTTCCTTGCTCACTAATAAAATATCAGAGTTGGGGAGTAGATTTGGGTGAGGATATTTATTCACCACTTCCCCAGAGATTTCTTCATATCAATCACCTTCTGTTGCCTGTGTCCCTCTTCTGAAGACCACAGATCCTGCAGGGCCACCGTTTCCATACTGTTAGTTTTTCCTTTTTTCAGAAACGATCCCCTCCTTGGCCCCAGGCCCATGGCTGCTAATATTTCCCATTGTTTCTAGTTCTGGGCAATAGCAACCTCCTGTGTTGTATAAACAACTGATATTTGAAAATAATCTCATTATTCAACTCTATGTCTGTCATCTTTTCCTGCCAGGACATTGGCTGGCATAGCCCCAAATTATTCAAATTTTCATAGGCTGCTTTTTTTTTTTTTTTGCTGGGTAGAAGGAGAGGGAAGCAATGAATGAAGCTGGGTGTATGTTGAAGGACTTTACCAAATAAATCCAGGTTTTGCCTCTATGCTGCAAAGGTTAATTCCAGCAAGCCTGGAATTAGCCAGCACTGGCAGAATTGACCAGAGGGCAGTGGGTTTTTTTTGTTTTGTTTTGTTTTGGAGGAAGGGCTAGGTTAAATTACTTGCAGGGCATAGAAGCCTGATCAGGGCATGAACATACTGGTTAATAGTGTTTTCTTGGTAGCCGTGAGTCTATGGAGTTTGGAGACAGTTTGTACCATGGGGTCAGCATTGTTTACTGATAACAATAAGATTACTGATTTGCACCTGGTCACGGGGAAATCTCTGACACAATCTTCCATTGCATCTGGTTACATAGAAAATGCCTATGTGACCATCCAGGTGCAAGTATTCCCAGCTGTCTCCATTTTGGGCACCCTGGATCTGAGGTGTTTTGTGCACATGTAATGGTTCTAATTTGAGAAGTGTGATCTGTAAAATCCTATACAGGGAAGAAAGTTGGAACCCACACCTGGCCTCTCTGGACACATTGTGAGGTAACTTGGCTGTGATGAATATTCTTACTTTAAAAATGTTGCTATATTATATCTTTTTCAGGTAGCAGAATATAGATATGTGATGATTGTACCTCTGGGTCTTATGGGTCTTTAGTATGCAAACCCTAACTGCCAGTGTTAAGGTATCCTGAGGAGTTGGCAAGCCTCATTACATTTTCTGGAATCTGGATGGTTCAGAAGTGGTAGGCTAGAGATGGTAGCAAAAGCTCTTTAGTCAGAAGGTCCTGAGAGAATTCTGGCTAAGTTTCTACCCACCAATGTATGAGTAGTCTTCTCTTTCAGGTGTGCTGAAAATAGGTGTAGGAAAAGTGTTGATAAACCAAATTTAGAAAAGCCTTATGATTGAGAAGAGCTTTCAGCAACACCTTCAAGTCCTGTCTCTATGAAACTTGTTAAGACTGGAGATGACTGCACAGATGCCAGTGTGATGAGATGATTGCAACCGAGTCTATGATCCTTCCCTCCAAGATCACAGCACTAGCTATGGGGATGGATGAGACCAAGTTTTAATGGAAAAAACACATAATGATTAAGATTTTCCATTATTGGTAGGGTCATATGTTTTCACCATATCCAGTAATAAATCTCACTTTTTAATTTGTTAATTAATAGAAAATTAAAGTTATATTTGTTATGCCTGAGATTGTTGCCTAAGATTGGTAATTTTTTTTTAAATATTTACTCCCCCCATCAGAGGTTCTTACTTAATACATGATATTTAGCTAATAAATGATATTTAGCAAATAACTATTGAATACTTGATAAGATAACAATGAGAAAAAATCAAGAAGAGTCTTATTCGAAAAAATGATTTAGTCGGTTAGTCACCAATAAATGTATCATTTGTTAGCTAATAAATGTACTGACTTATGAATAGAAATAACATGGTACTGTCTATTTAAATGCCCTTAAGGGGTTAAGTGTTTTGCTGATTATATATATATATACATATATATATACGTATATATACATATACATATATATATGTAATTGTATTGTGCTTTAAGTGAAAGTTTACAGCGCAAGTTAGTTTCATTCACAAATTTATACACATATTGTTTTGTGACATTGATTTCAATCTCCACAATGTGATGGCACTGTTCCCATTTCAACTCCAGGTTCCCTGTGTCCATTTATACTGTTCCTGCTCCTTCCTGCCTTCTTCTCTTGCTTTTGGGCTGGAGTTGCCCATTTCGTCTCTTATATTTGATTGAACAAAGAAGCACATTCTTCATGTGTTATTGTTTTTTTAATTGGTCTGTCTAATCTTTGCCTTGTTCCTTAGAAGCAACGATGGCAAGACTTCATCTCACATACTTTGGACATGTCATCAGGGGGGGACAGTTCCTGAGGAAGGACATCATGCTTGGTAAAGTAAAAAAAAAAAAGTAAAGGCCCTCAAAAAAGAAGAAGATGGCCCTCAATGAGATGGACTGACTCAGTGGCTGCAACAATGGGCTCAAAAAAAAAAAAACAATTGTGAGGATGATGCAGGACCAGGCAGTGTTTTGTTCTGTTGTAATATGGGTTGCTATGAGTCAGAACCTACTCAACAGCACCTAACAACAACAATCTTTGAAAAAAAAAACAGACACATTTCAGAAGTGGTTTCATTTCTGAGTTAGCAGAGTGTCCAGGGCCCATAATCTCTGTCAGACCAGTACATCTGGTCTTTTTTCATGAATTGAATTTTGTTCTACATTTTTCTCCAGCTCTGTCCAGGACTCTTTGTTGTGATCACAGTCAGAGCCATTAGTGGTGGTAGTTGGACACCATCTATTTCTTCGGGGCTCAGGCTGGTGGAGGTTCTGGTTCATGTGGTTCTTTAGTCCTTTGGGCTAATATTTTCCTTGTGTCTTTGGTTTTCTTCATTTTCCTTTGCTCGGGATTGTATGAGACTAATAAATGTATCTTAGATGACCACTCACAAGCTTTTAAGACCCCAGACACTACTCACAAAGTAGGATATAGAACACTTTTTTATGAACTGTGTTATGCCAATTGACCTAGATGTTTCCAGAGACTATGGTCCCCAGCCCCAGCAACTGGGTCCCTCAAGGAGTTTGAATGTGTCTAGGAAACTTCTATGACTTTGCCTTGGTCGGTTTCTGCTGACTTCCCCCATATTGTTTGCTGTCTTTCCCATCACCAAATTTGACACTTCTCTACTATGTAATTAATGACTTTCCCTCCTCAGCCCTCCCCACCCTCATAATAATCAAATCATTTTTTTTGAGGCTTCCAGCCAACATGATGCCATAGACAGAAGCACCAAGCCATCCCTCCACAGCAAAGATTGAAAAACTAAGTAAAACAAAGACAAACATCATTCCTGGATCCCAAAGTGTCAAATGAAGTGATAAAGAACTCAGCCAAACACTGAATGGAATAAGAAACTGACAGAGGACAGAGAGCAAGGAGACATATGTGAGGAGGTCCCCATCAGCTAACGCAGCACAGATTCACCATCTTGGGCTTCTGTAGGGAATCAACAGTCAGGGAGCAAGAGAAGGAAGCTTCAAGGACCTCCCAGCAGGAGACAGAGCACCCAGGAACCAGTGATACATGCTTTCTTGCCCACCATCCTCCCCCTGCTACTCTGCCTCTGCGCTTCCTGTCTGGCTGTGGTGGCTTTGCCAGCTGGGAAGTGCAGCATCTGTGCCACTTGTATTTGCCCCACCCACGTTGGAGATCTGTGGACAGGGAGTACAGGAAAGCAGCTTCATGAACTTCCCAGCAGGAGACATAGCACCCAGTAACAAAAAATATACGCTTTCCTAACCCCATCCTTCTCTCCCATTTCAGCCTCCTCTACTTCCCATCAGGCATAGTGTCTTGGCTAGGAGGCAAATGCTTCTGCCCCAGGCCACTTGGATTCGCCCCACCCATACTGGCCAGCTATGGAGCTGGTGTTGCTTCTTTCCATTGCTTTTAGTTTCTTCCCTGCCTCCCACCACCTCCCCCTCCTTTCTCTTGAACACCTGGCTCCGTGTGCTACCTTTGCTTCTTCTTGAAAGGCTGTGAAGCCCTGCTCAACTGGGGAAACACTCCGCCAGCCCGTGACACCATGCTGGTGGGATACCTGGTGCTTTTTATTTTTGTTGCTTGTTTTGTTTTGTTGGTTTTTTTTTTTTTTCTTTTTCTTTCCAGGGCTTAGAACCCCTTTTTTTCCTGGGCTGCACTGTATGGCTTAAGAGCCACTCACCCAGTCTGCACAGCTGTGTAGGTGGGATCCTGGGGAGCATTTCTTTCATTTTTTTTCCTCTTTTTCCCATTCTGTCTTTATTTCTCAGTTCTAGTCTCTTTATACTTACCTTCTTTTCCTGTCTCCTGAATACATGGTACTGTGTGACATCAATGCCACCTCTAGCCAGGCTATACTGCACAGCCTGGGAGTCGCTTCCCCAGTCTTCAAGGGCACACCAGTGGGACACCTGGGGGCTTTTCTTTTCCAAATTTTTACCTAGTTATTATTTTTTCTTTTTCCCTTTTTGCTTTTCTCCATTTCTCATCTCTCTGCTTCAACAGCAAGCTCCCTTAGTGCTCTTTTTTTGTTTGTTTGTTTCTGGCTCCTGTTTCTCCTCTCCCTCCTCTTTTGCATGCCCACATTAGCTTCACTCATCACAACATCTCCACTCTTTCCTGCCTAACTGCACCATTCGCTGAACATCTCACTCCCAACCAGCACAGGCATGGCCTATCAGAACTTGCCAAGCACTAATTCCAGGCCTGCCTTGTTAGTCCTCATATGTGCAACAAGTAACCCATACAACCCCCTCTCCTTCAGCTGGACCTGCTCTGCTGCACCACAGCTGAGTGACCGGCCCTGCCCATTGGACAAGGAGGTGAAAATACTGCAAACAAGCAAACAACAAAGAACGCACAGCCTGCCTGCTCAAATGTAACTAAATCAATCAAAAAAGCAGGATGAAACAAACAAATCAACAATCAAGAAACGAAGAAAATAACTACTGAATATTCCAAAGACAGCGGAAGGTATCAAAACATACAAAAACACAGGATAGGATGGCTCCAGTAGGCATCCAGAAGAGAATACCAGATATTTTCCAGTAGAAGAAAAGACACCAGAACTACCTGACAGGGAATTCAAATCTCTAATATTCAGAGCTATCTAAGAGTTGAAGCAAGAAGCAGACAAAAATGAGGAAGAATAGACAAATTTATGGAAAAAGCAGACAAATTCATGGAAAATAGAGACAAAAAATGGAAAAATTCAGGAAAATAATACAAAATGACAAAATAAATTCACAACTAGAAATCATACAAAAACAGTTAGAAATCCAAAAGATAAACAACAAGATTTCAGAAATGGACAGTCATAGAAGGGCTGAGGAGCAGGTTTGAAATGATTGAAGACAGGATCAGGGAAATTGAAGATGAACACTTGAATACAACTCGGTTTCAGGAAAAAGCAGAAAAAAAGAAAAATGAAAAAACACTGAGAATTACCAGGGATACAATCAAAAGTGAGTTTGAGTGTGACTGGATTTCCAGAACAGGGAGAAAAAATGGAAAACAGAGAGGCTCCTTGAAGAATTGCTGACAGAAAACTTCCCTAATATCATGAATGATGAAAAGCTGAACATCCAAGAAGCTCAATGATGCCACATAGGATAGACCCCAAAAGATAAACACCAAGGCATATCATAATCACACATGCTAAAACCAAAGACAAAGAAAAATTCTGGGATCCACTCAAGAAAAACAAAAAGTCACATACAGAGGAGAAACAGTAAGATGAATCTCTGATTATTCAGCAATAACAATGCAGGTGAGAAGGCAATGGGATGAATACATAAAACTTTCAATGAAAAAAATTGCCAACCAAGAAAAATATGTCCTGCAAAACTTTCATTCAAATATGATGGTGAAATTAGGACATTTCCAGATAAATTACTTTTCTGAAATTAAGGGAACATGTAAAAACCAAATCAAACTTACAAGAATTATTAAAGGGAGTTCTTCAGTCTCAGAACAAACAATATCAGACCACAGCCTGAATCTAGGATGCAAGATTATACCGGCCAGAAACCAATGTAGGAAATAAACTCTGAAGGACTATCCCAAGCCCAAAGAATTGCAGTAGGGAACCAGAGAAGTTAATCTGCAAATGACAACGTCAGAACAACAACAAAAGGGAATAAATGGTGTAGGTATAGAACTTTCCAATGGAGGGGAAGGCAAGGTGATACCAAGTAATAATAGACTGGTTCAAACCTAGGAAGATAAGGGTAAATTTCATGGCAAACACAAAGAAAGTTAACAAACCTACTCATCAAAATAAAAAGAAAAACATCAAGTCTCAAAAAAACCAGAATCTACAAAAACAAAAGAAATCCACAAACAAAAGGAACTCAGCACAGGAGAGTAAGAGGAACAACAAAAAAAAAATGTTAGCACCACACACACACACACACAAAAACAGAATTTCAAAATGAAAGCAATAAACTCACACCTATCAATAATTATGCTGAATGTACACAACCTAAATGCACCCATACAGAGACAAAGAGTGACAGAATGGAAAAAACAAAACAAAACGGGATTCAAGAGATACATCTTAGAAACAAAGATGTAAATTTATTAAAAATCAAAGGATGAAAAAAATAGCTACCAAAAAAGAAAAGGAGTGGCAATTCTAATCTCAGATAAAACAGAATTTAAAAAACAAAATCCAGGGGGGCGGAGCCAAGATGGCGGACTAGGCAGACGCTACCTCGGATCCCTCTTACAACAAAGACTCGGAAAAACAAGTGAATCGATCACATACATAACAATCTACAAACCCTGAACAACAAACACAGATTTAGAGACGGAGAATGAACTAATACGGGGAAGCAGCGATTGTTTCCAGAGCCTGGAGCCAGCGTACCAGTCAGGTACGGCACAAGCACAGAGAGCTGCTCCACCCCCCTGAACTAACCCCGGGAGGGGGACCAGCCGGTTCCACAGGCGGCGTGGGATGCAGCCGGTAGGAGAAGTCCCCGGGAGGCAGTGACTGGTCTTGGAGCAGAAAGAGCAGCGTCTGAGCCGGGGAACCGTCCTGCAGGGATTTGCACTGGATGCAGGTACGGCATAAACACGGAGAGTTGCTCCACCCCCCTGAACTAACCCCGGGAAGGGGCCCAGCCGGGTCGCGTGGGCGGCGTGGGACGCAGCCGGTAGGAGAAGTCCCCGGGAGGCAGCGACTGGTATTGGAGCGGGGAGAACAGTGTCCCACCCAGGACACTCGGTCACGGCACAAGCACAGGGAGCTGGTCCACCCATCTGAACTAACCCCGGGAGGAGGCCCAACTGGTTCTCGGAGGCGGCACGGCCACGTGGCTGGAGGGACGAGAAGTCCCCGGGGGGACAGAGACTGATTTTGGAGTCAGGAGTGCACCATCAAGTAGGGGAGCCTTGACGCTGGGCGTGGGGCTGGAAGCGGAGGATCTGACCGTGACTCCAGCGGGCCAGACCCCTCGGGGGCAATCTCCACACAGCCAGCACACATAGGCGATGCGCCCTCGGGAATCTCAGATATAATAGTCATTCCAAGCAAGACAAGCAACTCTGGCTATATTCTGAGGTGCTACTCTCCTATCTCTCTGTTCCCTCCCCCACCCTCCCCAGGCGGCTTCATTAACATCCGAATAGCCTGAGCCAGAGGGAGAACTCTGATAGGGATCTGACTGCATTTTTTTTTTTTAGCGGATTTTCTGGAAAAACTAGTTTCCCAGTGATGGCTCGGAGACAACAATCCATATCAAACCACTTAAAGAAGCAGACCATGACAGCTTCTCCAACCCCCCAAACAAAAGAATCAAAATCTTTCCCAAATGAAGATACAATCTTAGAATTATCAGATACAGAATATAAAAAACTAATTTACAGAATGCTTAATGATATCACAAATGAAATTAGGATAACTGCAGAAAAAGCCAAGGAACACACTGATAAAACTGTTCAAGAACTCAAAAAGATTATTCAAGAACATACTGGAAAAATTAATAAGTTGCAAGAATCCATAGAGAGACAACATGTAGAAATCCAAAAGATTAACAATAAAATAACAGAATTAGACAACGCACTAGGAAGTCAGAGGAGCAGACTCGAGCAATTAGAATGCAGACTGGGACATCTGGAGGACCAGGGAATCAACACCAACATAGCTGAAAAAAAATCAGATAAAAGAATTAAAAAAAATGAAGAAACCCTAAGAATTATGTGGGACTCTATCAAGAAGGATAACTTGTGTGTGATTGGAGTCCCAGAACTGGGAGGGGGGACAGAAAACACAGAGAAAATAGTTGAAGAACTCCTGACACAAAACTTCCCTGACATCATGAAAGACGAAAGGATATCTATCCAAGATGCTCATCGAACCCCATTTAAAATTGATCCAAAAAGAAAAACACCAAGACAAATTATCATCAAACTCACCAAAACCAAAGACAAACAGAAAATTTTAAAAGCAACCAGGGAGAAAAGAAAGGTTTCCTTCAAGGGAGAATCAATAAGAATATGTTCGGACTACTCAGCAGAAACCATGCAGGCAAGAAGAGAATGGGACGACATATACAGAACACTGAAGGAGAAAAACTGCCAGCCAAGGATCATATATCCAGCAAAACTCTCTCTGAAATATGAAGGCAAAATAAAGATATTTACAGACAAACACAAGTTTAGAGAATTTGCAAAAACCAAACCAAAGCTACAAGAAATACTAAAGGATATTGTTTGGTCAGAGAACCAATAATATCAGATATCAGCACAACACAAGGTCACAAAACAGAGCGTCCTGATATCAACTCAAATAGGGAAATCACAAAAACAAACAAATTAAGATTAATTAAAAAAAAAATTACACATAACAGGGAATCATGGAAGTCAATAGGTAAAAGATCACAATAATCAAAAAGAGGGACTAAACACAGGAGGCATTGAAGTGCCATATGGAGAGTGATACAAGGCGATATAGGACAATACAAGTTAGGTTTTTACTTAGAAAAAAAAGGGTAAATAAGAAGGTAACCACAAAAAGGTATAACAACTCTATAACTCAACATAAAAACCAAGAAAAACTTAACGACTCAACTAACATAAAGTCAAGCACTATGAAAATGAGGATCTCACAATTTACTAAGAAAAACGCCTCAGCACAAAAAAGTATGTGGAAAAATGAAATTGTCAACAACACACATAAAAAGGCATCAAAATGACAGCACTAAAAACTTATTTATCTATAATTACCCTGAATGTAAATGGACTAAATGCACCAATAAAGAGACAGTCACAGACTGGATAAAGAAACACGATCCATCTATATGCTGCCTACAAGAGACACACCTTAGACTTAGAGACACAAACAAACTAAAACTCGAAGGATGGAAAAAAGTATATCAAGCAAACAATAAGCAAAAAAGAAGAGGAGTAGCAATATTAATTTCTGACAAAATAGACTTTAGACTTAAATCCACCACAAAGGACAAAGAAGGACACTATATAATGATGAAAGGGACAATTGATCAGGAAGACATAACCATATTAAATATTTATGCACCCAATGACAGGGCTGCAAGATACACAAATCAAATTTTAACAGAATTGAAAAGTGAGATAGATACCTCCACAATTATAGTAGGAGACTTCAACACACCACTTTCGGAGAAGGACAGGACATCCAGTAAGAAGGTCAACAGAGACAGGGAAGATCTAATTACAACAATCAACCAACTTGACCTCATTGACTTATACAGAACTCTCCACCCAACTGCTGCAAAATATACTTTTTTTTCTAGCGCACAAGGAACATTCTCTAGAATAGACCACATATTAGGTCATAAAACAAACCTTTGCAGAGTCCAAAACATCGAAATATTACAAAGCATCTTCTCAGACCATAAGGCAATAAAACTAGAGATCAATAACAGAAAAACTAGGGAAAAGAAATCAAATACTTGGAAAATAAACAATACCCTCCTGAAAAAAGAATGGGTTATAGAAGACATCAAGGAGGGAATAAGGAAATTCGTAGAAAGCAACGAGAATGAAAATACTTCCTATCAAAACCTCTGGGACACAGCAAAAGCAGTGCTCAGAGGCCAATTTATATCAATAAATGCACACATACAAAAAGAAGAAAGAGCCAAAAGCAGAGAACTGTCCCTACAACTTGAACAAATAGAAACTGAGCAACCAAAGAATCCATCAGGCGCCAGAAGAAAACAAATAATAAAAATTAGAGCTGAACTAAATGAATTAGAGAACAGAAAAACAATTGAAAGAATTAACAAAGCCAAAAGCTGGTTCTTTGAAAAAATTAACAAAATTGATAAACCATTGGCTAGACTGACTAAAGAAATACAGGAAAGGAAACAAATAACCCGCATAAGAAATGAGAAGGACCACATCACAACAGAGCCAAATGAAATTAAAAGAATCATTTCAGATTATTATGAAAAATTGTACTCTAACAAATTTGAAAACCTAGAAGAAATGGATGAATTCCTGGAAAAACACTAGCTACCTAAACTAACACATTCAGAAGTAGAACAACTAAATAGACCCAAACAAAAAAAGAGATTGAAACGGTAATCAAAAAACTCCCAACAAAAAAAAAGCCCTGGCCCGGACGGCTTCACTGCAGAGTTCTACCAAACTTTCAGAGAAGAGTTAACACCACTACTACTAAAGGTATTCCAAAGCATAGAAAATGACGGAATACTACCCAACTCATTCTATGAAGCCACCATCTCCCTGATACCAAAACCAGGTAAAGACATTACAAAAAAAGAAAATTATAGACCTATATCCCTCATGAACACTGATGCAAAAATCCTCAACAAAATTCTAGCCAATAGAATCCAACCACACATCAAAAAAATAATTCACCCTGATCAAGTGGGATTTATACCAGGTATGCAAGGCTGGTTTAATAACAGAAAAACCATTAATGTAATCCATCACATAAATAAAACAAAAGATAAAAACCACATGATCTTATCAATAGATGCAGAAAAGGCATTTGACAAAGTCCAACACCCATTTATGATAAAAACTCTTACCAAAATAGGAATTGAAGGAAAATTCCTCAACATAATAAAGGGCATCTATGCAAAGCCAACAGCCAATATCACTCTAAATGGAGAGAACCTGAAAGCATTTCCCTTGAGAACGGGAACCAGACAAGGATGCCCTTTATCACCGCTCTTATTCAACATCGTGTTGGAAGTCCTAGTCAGGGCAGTTAGGCTAGACAAAGAAATAAAAGGTATCCGGATTGGCAAGGAAGAAGTAAAGTTATCACTATTTGCAGATGACATGGTTATATACACAGAAAACCCTAAGGAATCCTCCAGAAAACTACTGAAACTAACAGAAGAGTTTGGCAGAGTCTCAGGTTATAAAATAAACATACAAAAATCACGTGGATTCCTCTACATCAACAAAAAGAACACCGAAGAGGAAATCACCAAATCAATACCATTCACAGTAGCCCCCAAGAATATAAAATACATAGGAATGAATCTTACCAAGGATGTAAAAGACCTATACAAAGAAAACTACAAAGCTCTACTACAAGAAATTCAAAAGGACATACTTAAGTGGAAAAACATACCCTGCTCATGGATAGGAAGACTTAACATAGTAAAAATGTCTATTCTACCAAAAGCCATCTATACATTTAACGCACTTCCGATCCAAATTCCAATGTCATATTTTAAGGGGATAGAGAAACAAATCACCAATTTCATATGGAAGGGAAAGAAGCCCCGGATAAGCAAAGCACTACTGAAAAAGAAGAAAAAAGTGGGAGGCCTCACCTTACCTGACTTCAGAACCTATTATACAGCCACAGTAGTCAAAACAGCCTGGTATTGGTACAACAACAGACACATAGACCAATGGAACAGAATTGAGAACCCAGACATAGATCCATCCACGTATGAGCAGCTGATATTTGACAAAGGACCAGTGTCAATTAACTGGGGAAAAGATAGCCTTTTTAACAAATGGTGCTGGCATAACTGGATATCCATTGGCAAAAAAATGAAACAGGACCCATACCTCACACCATGCACAAAAACTAACTCCAAGTGGATCAAAGACCTAAACATAAAGACTAAAACGATAAAGATCATGGAAGAAAAAATTGGGACAACCCTAGGAGCCCTAATACAAGGTATAAACAGAATACAAAACATTACCAAAAATGATGAAGAGAAACCCGATAACTGGGAGCTCCTAAAAATCAAACACCTATGCTCATCTAAAGACTTCTGCAAAAGAGTAAAAAGACAACCTACAGACTGGGAAAGAATTTTCAGCTATGACATCTCCGACTAGCGCCTGATCTCTAAAATCTACATGATTCTGTCAAAACTCAACCACAAAAAGACAAACAACCCAATCAAGAAGTGGGCAAAGGATATGAACACACATTTCACTAAAGAAGATATTCAGGCAGCCAACAGATACATGAGAAAATGCTCTCCATCATTAGCCATTAGAGAAATGCAAATTAAAACTACGATGAGATTCCATCTCACACCAGCAAGGCTGGCATTAATCCAAAAAACACAAAAGAATAAATGTTGGAGAGGCTGCGGAGAGATTGGAACTCTCATACACTGCTGGTGGGAATGTAAAATGGTACAACCACTTTGGAAATCTATCTGGCGTTATCTTAAACAGTTAGAAATAGATCTACCATACAACCCAGAAATCCCACTCCTAGGAATATACCCTAGAGATACAAGAGCCTTCATACAAACAGATATATGCACACCCATGTTTATTGCAGCTCTGTTTACAATAGCAAAAAGTTGGAAGCAACCAAGGTGTCCATCAACGGATGAATGGGTAAATAAATTGTGGTATATTCACACAATGGAATACTATGCATCGATAAAGAACAGTGACGAATCTGTGAAACATTTCATAACATGGAGGAACCTGGAAGGCATTATGCTGAGCGAAATTAGTCAGAGGCAAAAGGACAAATATTGTATAAGACCACTATTATAAGATCTTGAGAAATAGTAAACCTGAGAAGAACACATACTTTTGTGGTTACCAAGGGGGGAGGGAGGGCGAGTGGGAGAGGGTTTTTTATTGATTAATCAGTAGATAAGAACTGCTTTAGGTGAAGGGAAAGACAACACTCAATACATGGAAGGTCAGCTCAATTGGACTGGACCAAAAGCAAAGAAGTTTGCGGGATAAAATGAATGCTTCAAAGGTCAGGGGAACATGGTTTGCGTGGACTTCTAAGTCAATTGGCAAAATAATTCTATTATGAAATCATTCTGCATCCCACTTTGAAATGTGGCGTCTGGGGTCTTAAATGCTAACAAGTGGCCATCTAAGATGCAGCAATTGGTCTCAACCCACCTGGAGCAAAGGAAAATGAAGAACACCAAGGCCACATGACAACTAAGAGCCCAAGAGACAGAAAGGGCCACATGAACCAGAGACCTACATCATCCTGAGACCAGAAGAACTAGTTGGTGCCCAGCCACAATCGATGACTGCCCTGACAGGGAGCACAGCAGAGGACCCCTAAGGGAGCAGGAGATCAGTGGGATACAGACCCCAAATTCTCATAAAAAGACCAAACTTAATGGTCTGACTGCGACTAGAGGAATCCCGGCGGCCATGCTCCCCAGACCTTCAGTTGACACAGGACAGGAACCATCCCCGAAGACAACTCATCAGAAATGAAAGGGACTGGTCAGCGGGTGGGAGAGAGACGCTGATGAAGAGTGAGCTAATTATATCAGGTGGACACTTGAGATTGTGTTGGCAACTCTTGTCTGGAGGGGGGATGGGAGGATATAGAGAGAGGGAAGCCGGCAAAATTGTCAAGAAAGGAGAGACTGAAAGGGCTGACTCAAGAGGGGGAGAGCAGGTGGGAGTAGGGAGTGAGATGTATGTAGACTTAAATGTGACAGACTGATTGGATTTGTAAACGTTCACTTGAAGCTTAATAAAAGTTATTAAAAAAGAAATCCATCATAAAAGACAAAGGCCAGGGGCGGAGCCAAGATGGCGGACTAGGCAGACGCTACCTCGGATCCCTCTTACAACAAAGACACGGAAAAACAAGTGAATCGATCACATACATAATAATCTACGAACCCTGAACAACAAAAACAGATTTAGAGACGGAGAACGAACTAATACGGGGAAGCAGCAATTGTTTTCAGAGCCTGGAGCCAGCGTACCAGTCAGGTACGGCACAAGCACAGAGATCTGCTCCACCGCCCTAAACTAACCCCGGGAGGGGGACCAGCCGGTTCCGCGGGCGGCGTGGGACGCAGCCAGCAGGAGAAGTCCCCGGGAGGCAGTGACTGGTCTTGGAGCAGAAAGAGCAGCGTCCGAGCCGGGGAACCATCCCGCCGGGATTTGGACTGGACTCAGGTACGGCATAAACACGGAGAGCTGCTCCACCCCCCTGAACTAACCCTGGGAGGGGGCGCAGTTGGGTCACACGGGCGGCGTGGGACGCAGCCGGTAGGAGAAGTCCCTGGGAGGCAGCGACTGGTATTGGAGCAGGGAGACCAGCGTCCCAGCCAGGACACTCGGTCACGGCACAAGCATGGGGAGCTGCTCCACCCAACTGAACTAATCCCTGGAGGCAGTCCAACTGGTTCTCGGGGGCGGCACGGCAACACGGCTGGAGGGACAAGAAGTCCCCGGGAGGCAGCGACTCATTTTGGAGTCGAGAGTGCACCGTCCCAGTAGGGGAGCCTTGACGCTGGGCGTGGGGCTGGAAGCGGAGGATCTGACCTTGACTCCAGCGGGCCAGTTCCCCCGGGGGCAATCTCCACACAGCCAGCACACATAGGTGACGCGCCCTCGGGAATCTCAGATATAATAGTCATTCCAAGCAAGACAAGCAACTCTGGCTATATTCTGAGGTGCTACTCTCCTATCTCTCTGTTCCCTCCCCCACTCTCCCCAGGCGGCTTCATTAACATCCGAATAGCCTGAGCTAGACGGAGAACTCTGATAGGGATCTGACTGCATTTTTTTTTTAACGGATTTTCTGGAAAAACTAGTTTCCCAGTGATGGCTCGGAGACAACAATCCATATCAAACCACATAAAGAAACAGACCATGACAGCTTCTCCAACCCCCCAAACAAAAGAATCAAAATCTTTCCCAAATGAAGATACAATTCTGGAATTATCAGACACAGAATATAAAAAACTAATTTACAGAATACTTCAAGACATCACAAATGAAATAAGGCAAACTGCAGAAAAAACCAAGGAACACACTGATAAAACTGTTCAAGAACTCAAAAAGAGTATTCAAGAACATAGTGGAAAAATTAATAAGTTGCAAGAATCCATAGAGAGACAGCATGTAGAAATCCAAAAGATTAACAATAAAATAACAGAATTAGACAACGCACTAGGAAGTCAGAGGAGCAGACTCGAGCAATTAGAATGCAGACTGGGACATCTGGAGGACCAGGGAATCAACACCAACATAGCTGAAAAAAATCAGATAAAAGAATTAAAAAAAATGAAGAAACCCTAAGAACCATGTGGGACTCTATCAAGAAGTATAACCTGCGGGTGATTGGAGTCCCAGAACAGGGAGGGGGACAGAAAACACAGAGAAAATAGTTGAAGAACTCCTGACACAAAACTTCCCTGACATCATGAAAGACGAAAGGATATCTATCCAAGATGCTCATCGAACCCCATTTAAGATTGATCCAAAAAGAAAAACACCAAGACATATTATCATCAAACTTGCCAAAACCAAAGACAAACAGAAAATTTTAAAAGCAGCCAGGGAGAAAAGAAAGGTTTCCTTCAAGGGAGAACCAGTAAGAATAAGTTCAGACTACTCAGCAGAAACCATGCAGGCAAGAAGAGAATGGGACGACATATACAGAACACTGAAGGAGAAAAACTGCCAGCCAAGGATCATATATCCAGCAAAACTCTCTCTGAAATATGAAGGAGAAATTAAGATATTTACAGATAAACACAAGTTTAGAGAATTTGCAAAAACTAAACCAAGACTGCAAGAAATGCTAAAGGAGATTGTTTGGCCTGATGACCAATAATATCAGATACCAGCACAACACAAGGTCACAAAACAGAACGCCCTGATATCAACGCAACTCAAATAGGGAAAGCACAAAAACAAACAAATTAAGACTAATTCTAAAAAATAAATAAATAAACAAAATAATACACACAACAGGAAATCATGGAAATCAATAGATAAATGATCACAATAATCAAAAAGAGGGACTAAATATAGGAGGCATTGAACTGCCAGATGGAGAGTGATACAAGGCGATACAGAACAATACAACTTAGGTTTTTATTTAGAAAAATAGGGGTAAATAATAAGGTAACCACAAAAAGGAATATCAATTCCATAACTCAAGAAAAAAGCCAAGAAAAACATAACGACTCAACAAACACAAAGTTAAACATTATGAAAATGAGGATCTCACAAGCTACTAAGAAAAAAGTCTCAGCACAAAAGAGCATGTGGAAAAATGAAATGGCCAACAACACACATGAAAAGGCATCAAAATGACAGCACTAAAAACTTATTTATCTATAATTACCCTGAATGTAAATGGACTAAATGCACCAATAAAGAGACAGAGAGTCACAGACTGGATAAAGAAACACGATCCATCTATATGCTGCCTACAAGAGACACACCTTAGACTTAGAGACACAAACAAACTAAAACTCGAAGGATGGAAAAAAATATATCAAGCAAACAATAAGCAAAAAAGAAGAGGAGTAGCAATATTAATTTCTGACAAAATAGACTTTAGACTTAAATCCGCCACAAAGGACAAAGAAGGACACTATATAATGATAAAAGGGATAATGGATCAGGAAGACATAACCATACTAAATATTTACGCACCCAATGACAGGGCTGCAAGATACACAAATCAAATTTTAACAGAATTGAAAAGTGAGATAGACACCTCCACATTTATAGTAGGAGACTTCAACACACCACTTTCGGAGAAGGACAGGACATCCAGTAAGAAGCTCAATAGAGACACGGAAGACCTACTTACAACAATCAACCAACTTGACCTCATTGACTTATACAGAACTCTCCACCCAACTGCTGCAAAATATACTTTTTTTTCTAGCGCACATGGAACATTCTCTAGAACAGACCACATATTAGTTCATAAAACAAATCTTTGCAGAATCCAAAACTTCGAAATATTACAAAGCATCTTCTCAGACCACAAGGCAATGAAGCTAGAAATCAATAACAGAAAAACTAGGGAAAAGAAATCAAATACTTGGAAAATGAACAATACCCTCCTGAAAAAAAACTGGGTTATAGAAGACATCAAGGAGGGAATAAGGAAACTCTTAGAAAGCAATGAGAATGAAAATACTTCCTATCAAAACCTCTGGGACACAGGAAAAGCAGTGCTCAGAGGCCAATTTATATCAATAAATGCACACATACAAAAAGAAGAAAGAGCCAAAAGCAGAGAACTGTCCCTACAACTTGAACAAACAGAAAGTGAGCAACAAAAGAACCCATCAGGCGCCAGAAGAAAACAAACAATAAAAATTAGAGCTGAACTAAATGAATTAGAGAACAGAAAAACAATTGAAAGAATTAACAAAGCCAAAAGCTGGTTCTTTGAAAAAATTAACAAAATTGATAAACCATTGGCTAGACTGACTAAAGAAATACAGGAAAGGAAACAAATAACCCGCATAAGAAATGAGAAGGACCACATCACAACAGAGCCAAATGAAATTAAAAGAATCATTTCAGATTATTATGAAAAATTGTACTCTAACAAATTTGAAAACCTAGAAGAAATGGATGAATTCCTGGAAAAACACTAGCTACCTAAACTAACACATTCAGAAGTAGAACAACTAAATAGACCCAAACAAAAAAAGAGATTGAAACGGTAATCAAAAAACTCCCAACAAAAAAAAAGCCCTGGCCCGGACGGCTTCACTGCAGAGTTCTACCAAACTTTCAGAGAAGAGTTAACACCACTACTACTAAAGGTATTCCAAAGCATAGAAAATGACGGAATACTACCCAACTCATTCTATGAAGCCACCATCTCCCTGATACCAAAACCAGGTAAAGACATTACAAAAAAAGAAAATTATAGACCTATATCCCTCATGAACACTGATGCAAAAATCCTCAACAAAATTCTAGCCAATAGAATCCAACCACACATCAAAAAAATAATTCACCCTGATCAAGTGGGATTTATACCAGGTATGCAAGGCTGGTTTAATAACAGAAAAACCATTAATGTAATCCATCACATAAATAAAACAAAAGATAAAAACCACATGATCTTATCAATAGATGCAGAAAAGGCATTTGACAAAGTCCAACACCCATTTATGATAAAAACTCTTACCAAAATAGGAATTGAAGGAAAATTCCTCAACATAATAAAGGGCATCTATGCAAAGCCAACAGCCAATATCACTCTAAATGGAGAGAACCTGAAAGCATTTCCCTTGAGAACGGGAACCAGACAAGGATGCCCTTTATCACCGCTCTTATTCAACATCGTGTTGGAAGTCCTAGTCAGGGCAGTTAGGCTAGACAAAGAAATAAAAGGTATCCGGATTGGCAAGGAAGAAGTAAAGTTATCACTATTTGCAGATGACATGGTTATATACACAGAAAACCCTAAGGAATCCTCCAGAAAACTACTGAAACTAACAGAAGAGTTTGGCAGAGTCTCAGGTTATAAAATAAACATACAAAAATCACGTGGATTCCTCTACATCAACAAAAAGAACACCGAAGAGGAAATCACCAAATCAATACCATTCACAGTAGCCCCCAAGAATATAAAATACATAGGAATGAATCTTACCAAGGATGTAAAAGACCTATACAAAGAAAACTACAAAGCTCTACTACAAGAAATTCAAAAGGACATACTTAAGTGGAAAAACATACCCTGCTCATGGATAGGAAGACTTAACATAGTAAAAATGTCTATTCTACCAAAAGCCATCTATACATTTAACGCACTTCCGATCCAAATTCCAATGTCATATTTTAAGGGGATAGAGAAACAAATCACCAATTTCATATGGAAGGGAAAGAAGCCCCGGATAAGCAAAGCACTACTGAAAAAGAAGAAAAAAGTGGGAGGCCTCACCTTACCTGACTTCAGAACCTATTATACAGCCACAGTAGTCAAAACAGCCTGGTATTGGTACAACAACAGACACATAGACCAATGGAACAGAATTGAGAACCCAGACATAGATCCATCCACGTATGAGCAGCTGATATTTGACAAAGGACCAGTGTCAATTAACTGGGGAAAAGATAGCCTTTTTAACAAATGGTGCTGGCATAACTGGATATCCATTGGCAAAAAAATGAAACAGGACCCATACCTCACACCATGCACAAAAACTAACTCCAAGTGGATCAAAGACCTAAACATAAAGACTAAAACGATAAAGATCATGGAAGAAAAAATTGGGACAACCCTAGGAGCCCTAATACAAGGTATAAACAGAATACAAAACATTACCAAAAATGATGAAGAGAAACCCGATAACTGGGAGCTCCTAAAAATCAAACACCTATGCTCATCTAAAGACTTCTGCAAAAGAGTAAAAAGACAACCTACAGACTGGGAAAGAATTTTCAGCTATGACATCTCCGACTAGCGCCTGATCTCTAAAATCTACATGATTCTGTCAAAACTCAACCACAAAAAGACAAACAACCCAATCAAGAAGTGGGCAAAGGATATGAACACACATTTCACTAAAGAAGATATTCAGGCAGCCAACAGATACATGAGAAAATGCTCTCCATCATTAGCCATTAGAGAAATGCAAATTAAAACTACGATGAGATTCCATCTCACACCAGCAAGGCTGGCATTAATCCAAAAAACACAAAAGAATAAATGTTGGAGAGGCTGCGGAGAGATTGGAACTCTCATACACTGCTGGTGGGAATGTAAAATGGTACAACCACTTTGGAAATCTATCTGGCGTTATCTTAAACAGTTAGAAATAGATCTACCATACAACCCAGAAATCCCACTCCTAGGAATATACCCTAGAGATACAAGAGCCTTCATACAAACAGATATATGCACACCCATGTTTATTGCAGCTCTGTTTACAATAGCAAAAAGTTGGAAGCAACCAAGGTGTCCATCAACGGATGAATGGGTAAATAAATTGTGGTATATTCACACAATGGAATACTATGCATCGATAAAGAACAGTGACGAATCTGTGAAACATTTCATAACATGGAGGAACCTGGAAGGCATTATGCTGAGCGAAATTAGTCAGAGGCAAAAGGACAAATATTGTATAAGACCACTATTATAAGATCTTGAGAAATAGTAAACCTGAGAAGAACACATACTTTTGTGGTTACCAAGGGGGGAGGGAGGGCGAGTGGGAGAGGGTTTTTTATTGATTAATCAGTAGATAAGAACTGCTTTAGGTGAAGGGAAAGACAACACTCAATACATGGAAGGTCAGCTCAATTGGACTGGACCAAAAGCAAAGAAGTTTGCGGGATAAAATGAATGCTTCAAAGGTCAGGGGAACATGGTTTGCGTGGACTTCTAAGTCAATTGGCAAAATAATTCTATTATGAAATCATTCTGCATCCCACTTTGAAATGTGGCGTCTGGGGTCTTAAATGCTAACAAGTGGCCATCTAAGATGCAGCAATTGGTCTCAACCCACCTGGAGCAAAGGAAAATGAAGAACACCAAGGCCACATGACAACTAAGAGCCCAAGAGACAGAAAGGGCCACATGAACCAGAGACCTACATCATCCTGAGACCAGAAGAACTAGTTGGTGCCCAGCCACAATCGATGACTGCCCTGACAGGGAGCACAGCAGAGGACCCCTAAGGGAGCAGGAGATCAGTGGGATACAGACCCCAAATTCTCATAAAAAGACCAAACTTAATGGTCTGACTGCGACTAGAGGAATCCCGGCGGCCATGCTCCCCAGACCTTCAGTTGACACAGGACAGGAACCATCCCCGAAGACAACTCATCAGAAATGAAAGGGACTGGTCAGCGGGTGGGAGAGAGACGCTGATGAAGAGTGAGCTAATTATATCAGGTGGACACTTGAGATTGTGTTGGCAACTCTTGTCTGGAGGGGGGATGGGAGGATATAGAGAGAGGGAAGCCGGCAAAATTGTCAAGAAAGGAGAGACTGAAAGGGCTGACTCAAGAGGGGGAGAGCAGGTGGGAGTAGGGAGTGAGATGTATGTAGACTTAAATGTGACAGACTGATTGGATTTGTAAACGTTCACTTGAAGCTTAATAAAAGTTATTAAAAAAGAAATCCATCATAAAAGACAAAGGCCAGGGGCGGAGCCAAGATGGCGGACTAGGCAGACGCTACCTCGGATCCCTCTTACAACAAAGACACGGAAAAACAAGTGAATCGATCACATACATAATAATCTACGAACCCTGAACAACAAAAACAGATTTAGAGACGGAGAACGAACTAATACGGGGAAGCAGCAATTGTTTTCAGAGCCTGGAGCCAGCGTACCAGTCAGGTACGGCACAAGCACAGAGATCTGCTCCACCGCCCTAAACTAACCCCGGGAGGGGGACCAGCCGGTTCCGCGGGCGGCGTGGGACGCAGCCAGCAGGAGAAGTCCCCGGGAGGCAGTGACTGGTCTTGGAGCAGAAAGAGCAGCGTCCGAGCCGGGGAACCATCCCGCCGGGATTTGGACTGGACTCAGGTACGGCATAAACACGGAGAGCTGCTCCACCCCCCTGAACTAACCCTGGGAGGGGGCGCAGTTGGGTCACACGGGCGGCGTGGGACGCAGCCGGTAGGAGAAGTCCCTGGGAGGCAGCGACTGGTATTGGAGCAGGGAGACCAGCGTCCCAGCCAGGACACTCGGTCACGGCACAAGCATGGGGAGCTGCTCCACCCAACTGAACTAATCCCTGGAGGCAGTCCAACTGGTTCTCGGGGGCGGCACGGCAACACGGCTGGAGGGACAAGAAGTCCCCGGGAGGCAGCGACTCATTTTGGAGTCGAGAGTGCACCGTCCCAGTAGGGGAGCCTTGACGCTGGGCGTGGGGCTGGAAGCGGAGGATCTGACCTTGACTCCAGCGGGCCAGTTCCCCCGGGGGCAATCTCCACACAGCCAGCACACATAGGTGACGCGCCCTCGGGAATCTCAGATATAATAGTCATTCCAAGCAAGACAAGCAACTCTGGCTATATTCTGAGGTGCTACTCTCCTATCTCTCTGTTCCCTCCCCCACTCTCCCCAGGCGGCTTCATTAACATCCGAATAGCCTGAGCTAGACGGAGAACTCTGATAGGGATCTGACTGCATTTTTTTTTTAACGGATTTTCTGGAAAAACTAGTTTCCCAGTGATGGCTCGGAGACAACAATCCATATCAAACCACATAAAGAAACAGACCATGACAGCTTCTCCAACCCCCCAAACAAAAGAATCAAAATCTTTCCCAAATGAAGATACAATTCTGGAATTATCAGACACAGAATATAAAAAACTAATTTACAGAATACTTCAAGACATCACAAATGAAATAAGGCAAACTGCAGAAAAAACCAAGGAACACACTGATAAAACTGTTCAAGAACTCAAAAAGAGTATTCAAGAACATAGTGGAAAAATTAATAAGTTGCAAGAATCCATAGAGAGACAGCATGTAGAAATCCAAAAGATTAACAATAAAATAACAGAATTAGACAACGCACTAGGAAGTCAGAGGAGCAGACTCGAGCAATTAGAATGCAGACTGGGACATCTGGAGGACCAGGGAATCAACACCAACATAGCTGAAAAAAAATCAGATAAAAGAATTAAAAAAAATGAAGAAACCCTAAGAACCATGTGGGACTCTATCAAGAAGTATAACCTGCGGGTGATTGGAGTCCCAGAACAGGGAGGGGGACAGAAAACACAGAGAAAATAGTTGAAGAACTCCTGACACAAAACTTCCCTGACATCATGAAAGACGAAAGGATATCTATCCAAGATGCTCATCGAACCCCATTTAAGATTGATCCAAAAAGAAAAACACCAAGACATATTATCATCAAACTTGCCAAAACCAAAGACAAACAGAAAATTTTAAAAGCAGCCAGGGAGAAAAGAAAGGTTTCCTTCAAGGGAGAACCAGTAAGAATAAGTTCAGACTACTCAGCAGAAACCATGCAGGCAAGAAGAGAATGGGACGACATATACAGAACACTGAAGGAGAAAAACTGCCAGCCAAGGATCATATATCCAGCAAAACTCTCTCTGAAATATGAAGGAGAAATTAAGATATTTACAGATAAACACAAGTTTAGAGAATTTGCAAAAACTAAACCAAGACTGCAAGAAATGCTAAAGGAGATTGTTTGGCCTGATGACCAATAATATCAGATACCAGCACAACACAAGGTCACAAAACAGAACGCCCTGATATCAACGCAACTCAAATAGGGAAAGCACAAAAACAAACAAATTAAGACTAATTCTAAAAAATAAATAAATAAACAAAATAATACACACAACAGGAAATCATGGAAATCAATAGATAAATGATCACAATAATCAAAAAGAGGGACTAAATATAGGAGGCATTGAACTGCCAGATGGAGAGTGATACAAGGCGATACAGAACAATACAACTTAGGTTTTTATTTAGAAAAATAGGGGTAAATAATAAGGTAACCACAAAAAGGAATATCAATTCCATAACTCAAGAAAAAAGCCAAGAAAAACATAACGACTCAACAAACACAAAGTTAAACATTATGAAAATGAGGATCTCACAAGCTACTAAGAAAAAAGTCTCAGCACAAAAGAGCATGTGGAAAAATGAAATGGCCAACAACACACATGAAAAGGCATCAAAATGACAGCACTAAAAACTTATTTATCTATAATTACCCTGAATGTAAATGGACTAAATGCACCAATAAAGAGACAGAGAGTCACAGACTGGATAAAGAAACACGATCCATCTATATGCTGCCTACAAGAGACACACCTTAGACTTAGAGACACAAACAAACTAAAACTCGAAGGATGGAAAAAAATATATCAAGCAAACAATAAGCAAAAAAGAAGAGGAGTAGCAATATTAATTTCTGACAAAATAGACTTTAGACTTAAATCCGCCACAAAGGACAAAGAAGGACACTATATAATGATAAAAGGGATAATGGATCAGGAAGACATAACCATACTAAATATTTACGCACCCAATGACAGGGCTGCAAGATACACAAATCAAATTTTAACAGAATTGAAAAGTGAGATAGACACCTCCACATTTATAGTAGGAGACTTCAACACACCACTTTCGGAGAAGGACAGGACATCCAGTAAGAAGCTCAATAGAGACACGGAAGACCTACTTACAACAATCAACCAACTTGACCTCATTGACTTATACAGAACTCTCCACCCAACTGCTGCAAAATATACTTTTTTTTCTAGCGCACATGGAACATTCTCTAGAACAGACCACATATTAGTTCATAAAACAAATCTTTGCAGAATCCAAAACTTCGAAATATTACAAAGCATCTTCTCAGACCACAAGGCAATGAAGCTAGAAATCAATAACAGAAAAACTAGGGAAAAGAAATCAAATACTTGGAAAATGAACAATACCCTCCTGAAAAAAAACTGGGTTATAGAAGACATCAAGGAGGGAATAAGGAAACTCTTAGAAAGCAATGAGAATGAAAATACTTCCTATCAAAACCTCTGGGACACAGGAAAAGCAGTGCTCAGAGGCCAATTTATATCAATAAATGCACACATACAAAAAGAAGAAAGAGCCAAAAGCAGAGAACTGTCCCTACAACTTGAACAAACAGAAAGTGAGCAACAAAAGAACCCATCAGGCGCCAGAAGAAAACAAACAATAAAAATTAGAGCTGAACTAAATGAATTAGAGAACAGAAAAACAATTGAAAGAATTAACAAAGCCAAAAGCTGGTTCTTTGAAAAAATTAACAAAATTGATAAACCATTGGCTAGACTGACTAAAGAAATACAGGAAAGGAAACAAATAACCCGCATAAGAAATGAGAAGGACCACATCACAACAGAGCCAAATGAAATTAAAAGAATCATTTCAGATTATTATGAAAAATTGTACTCTAACAAATTTGAAAACCTAGAAGAAATGGATGAATTCCTGGAAAAACACTAGCTACCTAAACTAACACATTCAGAAGTAGAACAACTAAATAGACCCAAACAAAAAAAGAGATTGAAACGGTAATCAAAAAACTCCCAACAAAAAAAAAGCCCTGGCCCGGACGGCTTCACTGCAGAGTTCTACCAAACTTTCAGAGAAGAGTTAACACCACTACTACTAAAGGTATTCCAAAGCATAGAAAATGACGGAATACTACCCAACTCATTCTATGAAGCCACCATCTCCCTGATACCAAAACCAGGTAAAGACATTACAAAAAAAGAAAATTATAGACCTATATCCCTCATGAACACTGATGCAAAAATCCTCAACAAAATTCTAGCCAATAGAATCCAACCACACATCAAAAAAATAATTCACCCTGATCAAGTGGGATTTATACCAGGTATGCAAGGCTGGTTTAATAACAGAAAAACCATTAATGTAATCCATCACATAAATAAAACAAAAGATAAAAACCACATGATCTTATCAATAGATGCAGAAAAGGCATTTGACAAAGTCCAACACCCATTTATGATAAAAACTCTTACCAAAATAGGAATTGAAGGAAAATTCCTCAACATAATAAAGGGCATCTATGCAAAGCCAACAGCCAATATCACTCTAAATGGAGAGAACCTGAAAGCATTTCCCTTGAGAACGGGAACCAGACAAGGATGCCCTTTATCACCGCTCTTATTCAACATCGTGTTGGAAGTCCTAGTCAGGGCAGTTAGGCTAGACAAAGAAATAAAAGGTATCCGGATTGGCAAGGAAGAAGTAAAGTTATCACTATTTGCAGATGACATGGTTATATACACAGAAAACCCTAAGGAATCCTCCAGAAAACTACTGAAACTAACAGAAGAGTTTGGCAGAGTCTCAGGTTATAAAATAAACATACAAAAATCACGTGGATTCCTCTACATCAACAAAAAGAACACCGAAGAGGAAATCACCAAATCAATACCATTCACAGTAGCCCCCAAGAATATAAAATACATAGGAATGAATCTTACCAAGGATGTAAAAGACCTATACAAAGAAAACTACAAAGCTCTACTACAAGAAATTCAAAAGGACATACTTAAGTGGAAAAACATACCCTGCTCATGGATAGGAAGACTTAACATAGTAAAAATGTCTATTCTACCAAAAGCCATCTATACATTTAACGCACTTCCGATCCAAATTCCAATGTCATATTTTAAGGGGATAGAGAAACAAATCACCAATTTCATATGGAAGGGAAAGAAGCCCCGGATAAGCAAAGCACTACTGAAAAAGAAGAAAAAAGTGGGAGGCCTCACCTTACCTGACTTCAGAACCTATTATACAGCCACAGTAGTCAAAACAGCCTGGTATTGGTACAACAACAGACACATAGACCAATGGAACAGAATTGAGAACCCAGACATAGATCCATCCACGTATGAGCAGCTGATATTTGACAAAGGACCAGTGTCAATTAACTGGGGAAAAGATAGCCTTTTTAACAAATGGTGCTGGCATAACTGGATATCCATTGGCAAAAAAATGAAACAGGACCCATACCTCACACCATGCACAAAAACTAACTCCAAGTGGATCAAAGACCTAAACATAAAGACTAAAACGATAAAGATCATGGAAGAAAAAATTGGGACAACCCTAGGAGCCCTAATACAAGGTATAAACAGAATACAAAACATTACCAAAAATGATGAAGAGAAACCCGATAACTGGGAGCTCCTAAAAATCAAACACCTATGCTCATCTAAAGACTTCTGCAAAAGAGTAAAAAGACAACCTACAGACTGGGAAAGAATTTTCAGCTATGACATCTCCGACTAGCGCCTGATCTCTAAAATCTACATGATTCTGTCAAAACTCAACCACAAAAAGACAAACAACCCAATCAAGAAGTGGGCAAAGGATATGAACACACATTTCACTAAAGAAGATATTCAGGCAGCCAACAGATACATGAGAAAATGCTCTCCATCATTAGCCATTAGAGAAATGCAAATTAAAACTACGATGAGATTCCATCTCACACCAGCAAGGCTGGCATTAATCCAAAAAACACAAAAGAATAAATGTTGGAGAGGCTGCGGAGAGATTGGAACTCTCATACACTGCTGGTGGGAATGTAAAATGGTACAACCACTTTGGAAATCTATCTGGCGTTATCTTAAACAGTTAGAAATAGATCTACCATACAACCCAGAAATCCCACTCCTAGGAATATACCCTAGAGATACAAGAGCCTTCATACAAACAGATATATGCACACCCATGTTTATTGCAGCTCTGTTTACAATAGCAAAAAGTTGGAAGCAACCAAGGTGTCCATCAACGGATGAATGGGTAAATAAATTGTGGTATATTCACACAATGGAATACTATGCATCGATAAAGAACAGTGACGAATCTGTGAAACATTTCATAACATGGAGGAACCTGGAAGGCATTATGCTGAGCGAAATTAGTCAGAGGCAAAAGGACAAATATTGTATAAGACCACTATTATAAGATCTTGAGAAATAGTAAACCTGAGAAGAACACATACTTTTGTGGTTACCAAGGGGGGAGGGAGGGCGAGTGGGAGAGGGTTTTTTATTGATTAATCAGTAGATAAGAACTGCTTTAGGTGAAGGGAAAGACAACACTCAATACATGGAAGGTCAGCTCAATTGGACTGGACCAAAAGCAAAGAAGTTTGCGGGATAAAATGAATGCTTCAAAGGTCAGGGGAACATGGTTTGCGTGGACTTCTAAGTCAATTGGCAAAATAATTCTATTATGAAATCATTCTGCATCCCACTTTGAAATGTGGCGTCTGGGGTCTTAAATGCTAACAAGTGGCCATCTAAGATGCAGCAATTGGTCTCAACCCACCTGGAGCAAAGGAAAATGAAGAACACCAAGGCCACATGACAACTAAGAGCCCAAGAGACAGAAAGGGCCACATGAACCAGAGACCTACATCATCCTGAGACCAGAAGAACTAGTTGGTGCCCAGCCACAATCGATGACTGCCCTGACAGGGAGCACAGCAGAGGACCCCTAAGGGAGCAGGAGATCAGTGGGATACAGACCCCAAATTCTCATAAAAAGACCAAACTTAATGGTCTGACTGCGACTAGAGGAATCCCGGCGGCCATGCTCCCCAGACCTTCAGTTGACACAGGACAGGAACCATCCCCGAAGACAACTCATCAGAAATGAAAGGGACTGGTCAGCGGGTGGGAGAGAGACGCTGATGAAGAGTGAGCTAATTATATCAGGTGGACACTTGAGATTGTGTTGGCAACTCTTGTCTGGAGGGGGGATGGGAGGATATAGAGAGAGGGAAGCCGGCAAAATTGTCAAGAAAGGAGAGACTGAAAGGGCTGACTCAAGAGGGGGAGAGCAGGTGGGAGTAGGGAGTGAGATGTATGTAGACTTAAATGTGACAGACTGATTGGATTTGTAAACGTTCACTTGAAGCTTAATAAAAGTTATTAAAAAAGAAATCCATCATAAAAGACAAAGGCCAGGGGCGGAGCCAAGATGGCGGACTAGGCAGACGCTACCTCGGATCCCTCTTACAACAAAGACACGGAAAAACAAGTGAATCGATCACATACATAATAATCTACGAACCCTGAACAACAAAAACAGATTTAGAGACGGAGAACGAACTAATACGGGGAAGCAGCAATTGTTTTCAGAGCCTGGAGCCAGCGTACCAGTCAGGTACGGCACAAGCACAGAGATCTGCTCCACCGCCCTAAACTAACCCCGGGAGGGGGACCAGCCGGTTCCGCGGGCGGCGTGGGACGCAGCCAGCAGGAGAAGTCCCCGGGAGGCAGTGACTGGTCTTGGAGCAGAAAGAGCAGCGTCCGAGCCGGGGAACCATCCCGCCGGGATTTGGACTGGACTCAGGTACGGCATAAACACGGAGAGCTGCTCCACCCCCCTGAACTAACCCTGGGAGGGGGCGCAGTTGGGTCACACGGGCGGCGTGGGACGCAGCCGGTAGGAGAAGTCCCTGGGAGGCAGCGACTGGTATTGGAGCAGGGAGACCAGCGTCCCAGCCAGGACACTCGGTCACGGCACAAGCATGGGGAGCTGCTCCACCCAACTGAACTAATCCCTGGAGGCAGTCCAACTGGTTCTCGGGGGCGGCACGGCAACACGGCTGGAGGGACAAGAAGTCCCCGGGAGGCAGCGACTCATTTTGGAGTCGAGAGTGCACCGTCCCAGTAGGGGAGCCTTGACGCTGGGCGTGGGGCTGGAAGCGGAGGATCTGACCTTGACTCCAGCGGGCCAGTTCCCCCGGGGGCAATCTCCACACAGCCAGCACACATAGGTGACGCGCCCTCGGGAATCTCAGATATAATAGTCATTCCAAGCAAGACAAGCAACTCTGGCTATATTCTGAGGTGCTACTCTCCTATCTCTCTGTTCCCTCCCCCACTCTCCCCAGGCGGCTTCATTAACATCCGAATAGCCTGAGCTAGACGGAGAACTCTGATAGGGATCTGACTGCATTTTTTTTTTAACGGATTTTCTGGAAAAACTAGTTTCCCAGTGATGGCTCGGAGACAACAATCCATATCAAACCACATAAAGAAACAGACCATGACAGCTTCTCCAACCCCCCAAACAAAAGAATCAAAATCTTTCCCAAATGAAGATACAATTCTGGAATTATCAGACACAGAATATAAAAAACTAATTTACAGAATACTTCAAGACATCACAAATGAAATAAGGCAAACTGCAGAAAAAACCAAGGAACACACTGATAAAACTGTTCAAGAACTCAAAAAGAGTATTCAAGAACATAGTGGAAAAATTAATAAGTTGCAAGAATCCATAGAGAGACAGCATGTAGAAATCCAAAAGATTAACAATAAAATAACAGAATTAGACAACGCACTAGGAAGTCAGAGGAGCAGACTCGAGCAATTAGAATGCAGACTGGGACATCTGGAGGACCAGGGAATCAACACCAACATAGCTGAAAAAAAATCAGATAAAAGAATTAAAAAAAATGAAGAAACCCTAAGAACCATGTGGGACTCTATCAAGAAGTATAACCTGCGGGTGATTGGAGTCCCAGAACAGGGAGGGGGACAGAAAACACAGAGAAAATAGTTGAAGAACTCCTGACACAAAACTTCCCTGACATCATGAAAGACGAAAGGATATCTATCCAAGATGCTCATCGAACCCCATTTAAGATTGATCCAAAAAGAAAAACACCAAGACATATTATCATCAAACTTGCCAAAACCAAAGACAAACAGAAAATTTTAAAAGCAGCCAGGGAGAAAAGAAAGGTTTCCTTCAAGGGAGAACCAGTAAGAATAAGTTCAGACTACTCAGCAGAAACCATGCAGGCAAGAAGAGAATGGGACGACATATACAGAACACTGAAGGAGAAAAACTGCCAGCCAAGGATCATATATCCAGCAAAACTCTCTCTGAAATATGAAGGAGAAATTAAGATATTTACAGATAAACACAAGTTTAGAGAATTTGCAAAAACTAAACCAAGACTGCAAGAAATGCTAAAGGAGATTGTTTGGCCTGATGACCAATAATATCAGATACCAGCACAACACAAGGTCACAAAACAGAACGCCCTGATATCAACGCAACTCAAATAGGGAAAGCACAAAAACAAACAAATTAAGACTAATTCTAAAAAATAAATAAATAAACAAAATAATACACACAACAGGAAATCATGGAAATCAATAGATAAATGATCACAATAATCAAAAAGAGGGACTAAATATAGGAGGCATTGAACTGCCAGATGGAGAGTGATACAAGGCGATACAGAACAATACAACTTAGGTTTTTATTTAGAAAAATAGGGGTAAATAATAAGGTAACCACAAAAAGGAATATCAATTCCATAACTCAAGAAAAAAGCCAAGAAAAACATAACGACTCAACAAACACAAAGTTAAACATTATGAAAATGAGGATCTCACAAGCTACTAAGAAAAAAGTCTCAGCACAAAAGAGCATGTGGAAAAATGAAATGGCCAACAACACACATGAAAAGGCATCAAAATGACAGCACTAAAAACTTATTTATCTATAATTACCCTGAATGTAAATGGACTAAATGCACCAATAAAGAGACAGAGAGTCACAGACTGGATAAAGAAACACGATCCATCTATATGCTGCCTACAAGAGACACACCTTAGACTTAGAGACACAAACAAACTAAAACTCGAAGGATGGAAAAAAATATATCAAGCAAACAATAAGCAAAAAAGAAGAGGAGTAGCAATATTAATTTCTGACAAAATAGACTTTAGACTTAAATCCGCCACAAAGGACAAAGAAGGACACTATATAATGATAAAAGGGATAATGGATCAGGAAGACATAACCATACTAAATATTTACGCACCCAATGACAGGGCTGCAAGATACACAAATCAAATTTTAACAGAATTGAAAAGTGAGATAGACACCTCCACATTTATAGTAGGAGACTTCAACACACCACTTTCGGAGAAGGACAGGACATCCAGTAAGAAGCTCAATAGAGACACGGAAGACCTACTTACAACAATCAACCAACTTGACCTCATTGACTTATACAGAACTCTCCACCCAACTGCTGCAAAATATACTTTTTTTTCTAGCGCACATGGAACATTCTCTAGAACAGACCACATATTAGTTCATAAAACAAATCTTTGCAGAATCCAAAACTTCGAAATATTACAAAGCATCTTCTCAGACCACAAGGCAATGAAGCTAGAAATCAATAACAGAAAAACTAGGGAAAAGAAATCAAATACTTGGAAAATGAACAATACCCTCCTGAAAAAAAACTGGGTTATAGAAGACATCAAGGAGGGAATAAGGAAACTCTTAGAAAGCAATGAGAATGAAAATACTTCCTATCAAAACCTCTGGGACACAGGAAAAGCAGTGCTCAGAGGCCAATTTATATCAATAAATGCACACATACAAAAAGAAGAAAGAGCCAAAAGCAGAGAACTGTCCCTACAACTTGAACAAACAGAAAGTGAGCAACAAAAGAACCCATCAGGCGCCAGAAGAAAACAAACAATAAAAATTAGAGCTGAACTAAATGAATTAGAGAACAGAAAAACAATTGAAAGAATTAACAAAGCCAAAAGCTGGTTCTTTGAAAAAATTAACAAAATTGATAAACCATTGGCTAGACTGACTAAAGAAATACAGGAAAGGAAACAAATAACCCGCATAAGAAATGAGAAGGACCACATCACAACAGAGCCAAATGAAATTAAAAGAATCATTTCAGATTATTATGAAAAATTGTACTCTAACAAATTTGAAAACCTAGAAGAAATGGATGAATTCCTGGAAAAACACTAGCTACCTAAACTAACACATTCAGAAGTAGAACAACTAAATAGACCCAAACAAAAAAAGAGATTGAAACGGTAATCAAAAAACTCCCAACAAAAAAAAAGCCCTGGCCCGGACGGCTTCACTGCAGAGTTCTACCAAACTTTCAGAGAAGAGTTAACACCACTACTACTAAAGGTATTCCAAAGCATAGAAAATGACGGAATACTACCCAACTCATTCTATGAAGCCACCATCTCCCTGATACCAAAACCAGGTAAAGACATTACAAAAAAAGAAAATTATAGACCTATATCCCTCATGAACACTGATGCAAAAATCCTCAACAAAATTCTAGCCAATAGAATCCAACCACACATCAAAAAAATAATTCACCCTGATCAAGTGGGATTTATACCAGGTATGCAAGGCTGGTTTAATAACAGAAAAACCATTAATGTAATCCATCACATAAATAAAACAAAAGATAAAAACCACATGATCTTATCAATAGATGCAGAAAAGGCATTTGACAAAGTCCAACACCCATTTATGATAAAAACTCTTACCAAAATAGGAATTGAAGGAAAATTCCTCAACATAATAAAGGGCATCTATGCAAAGCCAACAGCCAATATCACTCTAAATGGAGAGAACCTGAAAGCATTTCCCTTGAGAACGGGAACCAGACAAGGATGCCCTTTATCACCGCTCTTATTCAACATCGTGTTGGAAGTCCTAGTCAGGGCAGTTAGGCTAGACAAAGAAATAAAAGGTATCCGGATTGGCAAGGAAGAAGTAAAGTTATCACTATTTGCAGATGACATGGTTATATACACAGAAAACCCTAAGGAATCCTCCAGAAAACTACTGAAACTAACAGAAGAGTTTGGCAGAGTCTCAGGTTATAAAATAAACATACAAAAATCACGTGGATTCCTCTACATCAACAAAAAGAACACCGAAGAGGAAATCACCAAATCAATACCATTCACAGTAGCCCCCAAGAATATAAAATACATAGGAATGAATCTTACCAAGGATGTAAAAGACCTATACAAAGAAAACTACAAAGCTCTACTACAAGAAATTCAAAAGGACATACTTAAGTGGAAAAACATACCCTGCTCATGGATAGGAAGACTTAACATAGTAAAAATGTCTATTCTACCAAAAGCCATCTATACATTTAACGCACTTCCGATCCAAATTCCAATGTCATATTTTAAGGGGATAGAGAAACAAATCACCAATTTCATATGGAAGGGAAAGAAGCCCCGGATAAGCAAAGCACTACTGAAAAAGAAGAAAAAAGTGGGAGGCCTCACCTTACCTGACTTCAGAACCTATTATACAGCCACAGTAGTCAAAACAGCCTGGTATTGGTACAACAACAGACACATAGACCAATGGAACAGAATTGAGAACCCAGACATAGATCCATCCACGTATGAGCAGCTGATATTTGACAAAGGACCAGTGTCAATTAACTGGGGAAAAGATAGCCTTTTTAACAAATGGTGCTGGCATAACTGGATATCCATTGGCAAAAAAATGAAACAGGACCCATACCTCACACCATGCACAAAAACTAACTCCAAGTGGATCAAAGACCTAAACATAAAGACTAAAACGATAAAGATCATGGAAGAAAAAATTGGGACAACCCTAGGAGCCCTAATACAAGGTATAAACAGAATACAAAACATTACCAAAAATGATGAAGAGAAACCCGATAACTGGGAGCTCCTAAAAATCAAACACCTATGCTCATCTAAAGACTTCTGCAAAAGAGTAAAAAGACAACCTACAGACTGGGAAAGAATTTTCAGCTATGACATCTCCGACTAGCGCCTGATCTCTAAAATCTACATGATTCTGTCAAAACTCAACCACAAAAAGACAAACAACCCAATCAAGAAGTGGGCAAAGGATATGAACACACATTTCACTAAAGAAGATATTCAGGCAGCCAACAGATACATGAGAAAATGCTCTCCATCATTAGCCATTAGAGAAATGCAAATTAAAACTACGATGAGATTCCATCTCACACCAGCAAGGCTGGCATTAATCCAAAAAACACAAAAGAATAAATGTTGGAGAGGCTGCGGAGAGATTGGAACTCTCATACACTGCTGGTGGGAATGTAAAATGGTACAACCACTTTGGAAATCTATCTGGCGTTATCTTAAACAGTTAGAAATAGATCTACCATACAACCCAGAAATCCCACTCCTAGGAATATACCCTAGAGATACAAGAGCCTTCATACAAACAGATATATGCACACCCATGTTTATTGCAGCTCTGTTTACAATAGCAAAAAGTTGGAAGCAACCAAGGTGTCCATCAACGGATGAATGGGTAAATAAATTGTGGTATATTCACACAATGGAATACTACGCATCGATAAAGAACAGTGACGAATCTGTGAAACATTTCATAACATGGAGGAACCTGGAAGGCATTATGCTGAGCGAAATTAGTCAGAGGCAAAAGGACAAATATTGTATAAGACCACTATTATAAGATCTTGAGAAATAGTAAACCTGAGAAGAACACATACTTTTGTGGTTACCAAGGGGGGAGGGAGGGCGGGTGGGAGAGGGTTTTTTATTGATTAATCAGTAGATAAGAACTGCTTTAGGTGAAGGGAAAGACAACACACTCAATACATGGAAGGTCAGCTCAATTGGACTGGACCAAAAGCAAAGAAGTTTGCGGGATAAAATGAATGCTTCAAAGGTCAGGGGAACATGGTTTGCGTGGACTTCTAAGTCAATTGGCAAAATAATTCTATTATGAAATCATTCTGCATCCCACTTTGAAATGTGGCGTCTGGGGTCTTAAATGCTAACAAGTGGCCATCTAAGATGCAGCAATTGGTCTCAACCCACCTGGAGCAAAGGAAAATGAAGAACACCAAGGCCACATGACAACTAAGAGCCCAAGAGACAGAAAGGGCCACATGAACCAGAGACCTACATCATCCTGAGACCAGAAGAACTAGTTGGTGCCCAGCCACAATCGATGACTGCCCTGACAGGGAGCACAGCAGAGGACCCCTAAGGGAGCAGGAGATCAGTGGGATACAGACCCCAAATTCTCATAAAAAGACCAAACTTAATGGTCTGACTGCGACTAGAGGAATCCCGGCGGCCATGCTCCCCAGACCTTCAGTTGACACAGGACAGGAACCATCCCCGAAGACAACTCATCAGAAATGAAAGGGACTGGTCAGCGGGTGGGAGAGAGACGCTGATGAAGAGTGAGCTAATTATATCAGGTGGACACTTGAGATTGTGTTGGCAACTCTTGTCTGGAGGGGGGATGGGAGGATATAGAGAGAGGGAAGCCGGCAAAATTGTCAAGAAAGGAGAGACTGAAAGGGCTGACTCAAGAGGGGGAGAGCAGGTGGGAGTAGGGAGTGAGATGTATGTAGACTTAAATGTGACAGACTGATTGGATTTGTAAACGTTCACTTGAAGCTTAATAAAAGTTATTAAAAAAGAAATCCATCATAAAAGACAAAGGCCAGGGGCGGAGCCAAGATGGCGGACTAGGCAGACGCTACCTCGGATCCCTCTTACAACAAAGACACGGAAAAACAAGTGAATCGATCACATACATAATAATCTACGAACCCTGAACAACAAAAACAGATTTAGAGACGGAGAACGAACTAATACGGGGAAGCAGCAATTGTTTTCAGAGCCTGGAGCCAGCGTACCAGTCAGGTACGGCATAAGCACAGAGATCTGCTCCACCGCCCTAAACTAACCCCGGGAGGGGGACCAGCCGGTTCCGCGGGCGGCGTGGGACGCAGCCAGCAGGAGAAGTCCCCGGGAGGCAGTGACTGGTCTTGGAGCAGAAAGAGCAGCGTCCGAGCCGGGGAACCATCCCGCCGGGATTTGGACTGGACTCAGGTACGGCATAAACACGGAGAGCTGCTCCACCCCCCTGAACTAACCCTGGGAGGGGGCGCAGTTGGGTCACACGGGCGGCGTGGGACGCAGCCGGTAGGAGAAGTCCCTGGGAGGCAGCGACTGGTATTGGAGCAGGGAGACCAGCGTCCCAGCCAGGACACTCGGTCACGGCACAAGCATGGGGAGCTGCTCCACCCAACTGAACTAATCCCTGGAGGCAGTCCAACTGGTTCTCGGGGGCGGCACGGCAACACGGCTGGAGGGACAAGAAGTCCCCGGGAGGCAGCGACTCATTCTGGAGTCGAGAGTGCACCGTCCCAGTAGGGGAGCCTTGACGCTGGGCGTGGGGCTGGAAGCGGAGGATCTGACCTTGACTCCAGCGGGCCAGATCCCCCGGGGGCAATCTCCACACAGCCAGCACACATAGGTGACGCGCCCTGCGGGAATCTCAGATATAATAGTCATTCCAAGCAAGACAAGCAACTCTGGCTATATTCTGAGGTGCTACTCTCCTATCTCTCTGTTCCCTCCCCCACTCTCCCCAGGCGGCTTCATTAACATCCGAATAGCCCGAGCTAGACGGAGAACTCTGATAGGGATCTGACTGCATTTTTTTTTTAACGGATTTTCTGGAAAAACTAGTTTCCCAGTGATGGCTCGGAGACAACAATCCATATCAAACCACATAAAGAAACAGACCATGACAGCTTCTCCAACCCCCCAAACAAAAGAATCAAAATCTTTCCCAAATGAAGATACAATTCTGGAATTATCAGACACAGAATATAAAAAACTAATTTACAGAATACTTCAAGACATCACAAATGAAATAAGGCAAACTGCAGAAAAAACCAAGGAACACACTGATAAAACTGTTCAAGAACTCAGAAAGAGTATTCAAGAACATAGTGGAAAAATTAATAAGTTGCAAGAATCCATAGAGAGACAGCATGTAGAAATCCAAAAGATTAACAATAAAATAACAGAATTCGACAACGCACTAGGAAGTCAGAGGAGCAGACTCGAGCAATTAGAATGCAGACTGGGACATCTGGAGGACCAGGGAATCAACACCAACATAGCTGAAAAAAAATCAGATAAAAGAATTAAAAAAAATGAAGGAACCCTAAGAATCATGTGGGACTCTATCAAGAAGTATAACCTGCGGGTGATTGGAGTCCCAGAACAGGGAGGGGGACAGAAAACACAGAGAAAATAGTTGAAGAACTCCTGACACAAAACTTCCCTGACATCATGAAAGACGAAAGGATATCTATCCAAGATGCTCATCGAACCCCATTTAAGATTGATCCAAAAAGAAAAACACCAAGACATATTATCATCAAACTTGCCAAAACCAAAGACAAACAGAAAATTTTAAAAGCAGCCAGGGAGAAAAGAAAGGTTTCCTTCAAGGGAGAACCAGTAAGAATAAGTTCAGACTACTCAGCAGAAACCATGCAGGCAAGAAGAGAATGGGACGACATATACAGAACACTGAAGGAGAAAAACTGCCAGCCAAGGATCATATATCCAGCAAAACTCTCTCTGAAATATGAAGGAGAAATTAAGATATTTACAGATAAACACAAGTTTAGAGAATTTGCAAAAACTAAACCAAGACTGCAAGAAATGCTAAAGGAGATTGTTTGGCCTGATGACCAATAATATCAGGTACCAGCACAACACAAGGTCACAAAACAGAACGCCCTGATATCAACGCAACTCAAATAGGGAAAGCACAAAAACAAACAAATTAAGACTAATTCTAAAAAATAAATAAATAAACAAAATAATACACACAACAGGAAATCATGGAAATCAATAGATAAATGATCACAATAATCAAAAAGAGGGACTAAATATAGGAGGCATTGAACTGCCAGATGGAGAGTGATACAAGGCGATACAGAACAATACAACTTAGGTTTTTATTTAGAAAAATAGGGGTAAATAATAAGGTAACCACAAAAAGGAATATCAATTCCATAACTCAAGAAAAAAGCCAAGAAAAACATAACGACTCAAGAAACACAAAGTTAAACATTATGAAAATGAGGATCTCACAAGCTACTAAGAAAAAAGTCTCAGCACAAAAGAGCATGTGGAAAAATGAAATGGCCAACAACACACATGAAAAGGCATCAAAATGACAGCACTAAAAACTTATTTATCTATAATTACCCTGAATGTAAATGGACTAAATGCACCAATAAAGAGACAGAGAGTCACAGACTGGATAAAGAAACACGATCCATCTATATGCTGCCTACAAGAGACACACCTTAGACTTAGAGACACAAACAAACTAAAACTCGAAGGATGGAAAAAAATATATCAAGCAAACAATAAGCAAAAAAGAAGAGGAGTAGCAATATTAATTTCTGACAAAATAGACTTTAGACTTAAATCCGCCACAAAGGACAAAGAAGGACACTATATAATGATAAAAGGGATAATGGATCAGGAAGACATAACCATACTAAATATTTACGCACCCAATGACAGGGCTGCAAGATACACAAATCAAATTTTAACAGAATTGAAAAGTGAGATAGACACCTCCACATTTATAGTAGGAGACTTCAACACACCACTTTCAGAGAAGGACAGGACATCCAGTAAGAAGCTCAATAGAGACACGGAGGACCTACTTACAACAATCAACCAACTTGACCTCATTGACTTATACAGAACTCTCCACCCAACTGCTGCAAAATATACTTTTTTTTCTAGCGCACATGGAACATTCTCTAGAACAGACCACATATTAGTTCATAAAACAAATCTTTGCAGAATCCAAAACTTCGAAATATTACAAAGCATCTTCTCAGACCACAAGGCAATGAAGCTAGAAATCAATAACAGAAAAACTAGGGAAAAGAAATCAAATACTTGGAAAATGAACAATACCCTCCTGAAAAAAAACTGGGTTATAGAAGACATCAAGGAGGGAATAAGGAAACTCTTAGAAAGCAATGAGAATGAAAATACTTCCTATCAAAACCTCTGGGACACAGGAAAAGCAGTGCTCAGAGGCCAATTTATATCAATAAATGCACACATACAAAAAGAAGAAAGAGCCAAAAGCAGAGAACTGTCCCTACAACTTGAACAAACAGAAAGTGAGCAACAAAAGAACCCATCAGGCGCCAGAAGAAAACAAACAATAAAAATTAGAGCTGAACTAAATGAATTAGAGAACAGAAAAACAATTGAAAGAATTAACAAAGCCAAAAGCTGGTTCTTTGAAAAAATTAACAAAATTGATAAACCATTGGCTAGACTGACTAAAGAAATACAGGAAAGGAAACAAATAACCCGCATAAGAAATGAGAAGGACCACATCACAACAGAGCCAAATGAAATTAAAAGAATCATTTCAGATTATTATGAAAAATTGTACTCTAACAAATTTGAAAACCTAGAAGAAATGGATGAATTCCTGGAAAAACACTAGCTACCTAAACTAACACATTCAGAAGTAGAACAACTAAATAGACCCAAACAAAAAAAGAGATTGAAACGGTAATCAAAAAACTCCCAACAAAAAAAAAGCCCTGGCCCGGACGGCTTCACTGCAGAGTTCTACCAAACTTTCAGAGAAGAGTTAACACCACTACTACTAAAGGTATTCCAAAGCATAGAAAATGACGGAATACTACCCAACTCATTCTATGAAGCCACCATCTCCCTGATACCAAAACCAGGTAAAGACATTACAAAAAAAGAAAATTATAGACCTATATCCCTCATGAACACTGATGCAAAAATCCTCAACAAAATTCTAGCCAATAGAATCCAACCACACATCAAAAAAATAATTCACCCTGATCAAGTGGGATTTATACCAGGTATGCAAGGCTGGTTTAATAACAGAAAAACCATTAATGTAATCCATCACATAAATAAAACAAAAGATAAAAACCACACGATCTTATCAATAGATGCAGAAAAGGCATTTGACAAAGTCCAACACCCATTTATGATAAAAACTCTTACCAAAATAGGAATTGAAGGAAAATTCCTCAACATAATAAAGGGCATCTATGCAAAGCCAACAGCCAATATCACTCTAAATGGAGAGAACCTGAAAGCATTTCCCTTGAGAACGGGAACCAGACAAGGATGCCCTTTATCACCGCTCTTATTCAACATCGTGTTGGAAGTCCTAGCCAGGGCAGTTAGGCTAGACAAAGAAATAAAGGGTATCCAGATTGGTAAGGAGGAAGTAACGTTATCACTATTTGCAGATGACATGATTGTATACATGGAAAACCCTAAGGAATCCTCCAGAAAACTACTGAAACTAATAGAAGAATGTGGCAGAGTCTCAGGTTATAAAAGAAACATACAAAAATCACTTGGATTCCTCTACATCAACAAAAAGAACACCGAAGAGGAAATCACCAAATCAATACCATTCACAGTAGCCCCCAAGAAGATAAAATACTTAGGAATAAATCTTACCAAGGATGTAAAAGACCTATACAAAGAAAACTATAAAACTCTGCTACAAAAAATTCAAAAGGACATACTTAAGTGGAAAAACATACCCTGCTCATGGATAGGAAGACTTAACATAGTAAAAATGTCTATTCTACCAAAAGCCATCTATACATTTAACGCACCTCCAATCCAAATTCTAATGTCATATTTTAAGGGGATAGAGAAACAAATCACTAATTTCATATGGAAGAGAAAGAACCCCCGGATAAGCAAAGCATTACTGAAAAAGAAGAAGAAACTGGGAGGCCTCACTCTACCTGATTTCAGAACCTATTATACAGCTACAGTAGTCAAAACAGCCTGGTACTGGTACAAAAACAGGCACATAGACCAATGGAACAGAATTGAGAACCCAGATATAAATCCATCCACGTATGAGCAGCTGATATTTGACAAAGGACCAGTGCCAGTCAATTGGGGAAATGATAGTCTTTTTAACAAATGGTGCTGGCATAACTGGAGATCCATTTGCAAAAGAATGAAACAGGACCCATACCTCACACCATGCACAGAAACTAACTCCAAGTGGATCAAAGACCTAAATATAAAGACTAAAACGGTAAAGATCATGGAAGAAAAAATAGGATCAACCCTAGAAGCCCTAATACAGGGCATAAACAGAATACAAAACATTACCAAAAATGATGAAGAGAAACCAAATAACTGGGAGCTCCTAAAAATCAAACACCTATGCTCATCTAAAGACTTCACCAAAAGAGTAAAAAGACCACCTACAGACTGGGAAAGAATATTCAGCTATGACATCTCAGACCAGCGCCTGATCTCTAAAATCTACATGATTCTGTCAAAACTCAACCACAAAAAGACAAACAACCCAATCAAGAAGTGGGCAAAGGATATGAACACACACTTCACTAAAGAAGATATTCAGGCAGCCAACAGATACATGAGAAAATGCTCACAATCATTAGCCATTACAGAAATGCAAATTAAAACTATGATGAGATTCCATCTCACACTAACTAGACTGGCATTAATCCAAAAAACACAAAATAATAAATGTTGGAGAGGCTGCGGAGAGATTGGAACTCTCATATGCTGCTGGTGGGATTGTAAAATGGTACAACCACTTTGGAAATCCATCTGGCGTTATATCTTAAACAGTTAGAAATAGAACTACCATACAACCCAGAAATCCCACTCCTCGGAATATACCCTAGAGATACAACAGCCTTCACACAAACAGATATATGCACACCCATGTTTATTGCAGCTCTGTTTACAATAGCAAAAAGCTGGAAGCAACCAAGGTGTCCGTCAATGGATGAATGGGTAAATAAATTGTGGTATATTCACACAATGGAATACTACGCATCGATAAAGAACAGTGACGAATCTCTGAAACATTTCATAACATGGAGGAATCTGGAAGGCATTATGCTGAGTGAAATGAGTCAGTTGCAAAAGGACAAATATTGTATAAGACCACTATTATAAGATCTTGAGAAACAGAAAAAACGGAGAAGAACACATACTTTTGTGGTTACAAAGAGGGGAGGGAGGGAGAGGGCTTTTTATTCATCAATCTGTAGATAAGAACTGCTTTGGGTGAAGGGAAAGACAACACTCAATACAAGGAAGGTCAGCCTAATTGAACTGGACTAAAAGCAAAGAGGTTTCCGGAATAAAATGAAAGCTTCAAAGGTCAGCAGAGCAGGGGCTGGGGTCTGGGGAACTTGGTTTGAGGGAACTTCTAAGTCAATGGGCAAAATAATTCTATTATGAAAACACTCTGCATCCCACTTTGAATTGTGGCGCCTGGGGTCCTAAATGCCAACAAGCGGCCATCTAAGATACATGAATTGGTCTCAGCCCACCTGGAGCAAAGGCAAAGGAAGAACACCAAGGTCACACGACAACTAAGACCCCAAGAGACAGAAAGGGCCACATGAACCAGAGACCTACATTATCCAGAGACCAGAAGAACTAGTTGGTGCCTGGCCACAATCGATGTCTGCCCTGTCAGGGAGCACAACAGACAACTCCTGAGAGAGCAGGAGACCAATGGATACAGTCCCCAAATTCTCATGAAAAGACCATACCTAATGGTATGACTGCGACTAGAGGAATCCCAGAGACAATGCTCCCCAGAACTTCTGATGGCACAGGACAGGAACCATCCCCGAAGACAGCTCATCAGGCATGAAAAGGACTGGTCAGTGGGGGGGAGAGAGATGCTGATGAAGAGTGAGCTAATTAAATCAGGTGGACACTGGAGAGTGTGTTGGCAACTCTTGACTGGAGGGGGGATGGGAAGATAGAGAGAGAGGGAAGATGGCAAAATTGTCACGAAAAGAGAGACTGAAAGGGTTGAGTCAATAGGGGGAGAGCAAGTGAGAGAAGGGAGTAAGATGTATGTAAACCTACATGTGACAGACTGATTGAAATGGTAAATGTTCACTTGAAGCTTAATAAAAATTAATTAAAAAAAAAAAAACCACAATGAGATACCATCTCACCCTGGCATCACTGGCACAAATCAATAAAACAGAAAATAATAAATGTTGGAGAGCCTGCAGGGAGACGAGAACTCTTATGAACTGTTGGTGGGAATGCAAAATCATACAACCATTTTGGAAAACGATATGGCACTTCCTTAGAAAGCTAGAAATAGAAATACCATATGATCTAGCAATCCCACTCCTAGGAACATAAATAAGAGTCGTCACACGAATAGAAACACATATAACCATGTTCACTGCAGCATTGTTCGCAACAGCAAAAAGATGGAAACAACCTAGCCTATCAACAAATAAATGGATAAGCAAACTGTGGTACATACACACAATGGAGTTTTACACAATGCTAAAGAGCAACAATGAATCTGTGAAACAACACATAACGTAGATGCACCTGAAGGACATTATGCTGAGTGAAATAAGATAATCACAAAAGGACAAATATCATGGGAGCCAACCACTATAAAAACTCATAAAAAGTTTTATATACAAAAAGAAACAATCTTTGATGGGTATGGGTGGGTGGGGTTGGAAAAACATTTAATAGATAAGTCGTAATTTTGGTGAAGGGTAAGAGAGTGCACAATACTGGGGAAGCCAGCACAGCCTGTGCAAGGCAGGGCTGTGGTAGCTCCATAGACACATCCAAACTCCCTGAGGGACCGAATTGCTGGGCTTAGGGATGTGGGGCCATGGTCTCAGGGAACACCTAGCTCAATTGGCATAACAGCGTTTATAAAGAAAACGTTCTACGTTCTACTTAGGTGAGTTGCGTCTGGGGTCTTAAAAGCCTGTGAGCGGCCATCTAGGATACTCCACCGGTCTTACCCCTTCAAGAACAAGGAATAATGAAGAAAACTAAAGACGTGAAGATTAGTTCAAAGAACTAATGGACCACATCTACCACAGCCTCCACCAGACTGAGTCCAGTACAACCAGATGGTGCCCGGCTACTACCACTGACTGCTCTGACAAGGGATCACAATAGAGGGTCCCAGGCAGAGCTTAAGAAAAATGTAGAACAAAATTTTACCTCAAAAAGAAAGACCAGGCTTGCTGGCCTGACAGATATTGGAGAAACCCTGAGAGTATGGCCCCTGGACACCCTTTCAGCTCAGTAATGAGGTCACTCCTGAGGTTCACCCTTCAGCCAAAGATTGAACAGGCCCATTGAACAAAACAAGACTAAAGGGCCTCACCAGCCCTGGGGCAGGAACAGGAAAGCTGGTAATAGGGAACCCAGGATAGAGAAGGGAGAATGTTGACATGTTGTGGGGTTGTTAACCAATTCCATAGAAGAATATGTGTTCTAACTGTGATGAGAAAATTATTCCTTAAATTTTCACCTAAAGTACAATTAAAAAAAATTTTTTATGTGTGAAAACCTCTTCTTGAGTTCTTATAACAGTGATCTCATGTAATATATGTCCTTTTGTGATCAATTTACTCAGCATAATGACCTCCAGATTCATTCATGTTGTGAGATGTTTCCCAGATTGTTCTTTATTCTTGCAATATATTCCATAATGTATGTACCATAATTTGTTTATCCATTCATCTGCTGATGGACACTTAGGTTGTTTCCATCTTTTTGCTATGTGTATAATGTTGCAATGAACATGGGTGTGCATATTTCTATTCACGTGATGGCTCTTGGTTCTCTAGGATATATTCCTAGGAGTAGGATTGCTGGATGGTATGGTATTTCTATTTCTAGCTTTTCAAGGAAGTGTCAAATTGATTTCCATAGTGGTTGTATCATTTTACATTCCCACCAGCAGTGCATGAAATTTCCAATCTGCACACAACTTCTACAACATTTGTCATTTTCTTTTTTATTAAACCCAAAAAAACCCGTTGCGATCGAATTGATTCCGACTCCTAACGACCATAAAGGACAGAGTAGAACTGCTCCATAAGATTTCCAAGGAGCACCTGGTGAATTTGAACCGCAGACCTTTTGGTTAGCAGCTGAACTCTTAACCACTACGCCACCAGAGTTTCCTTTTAGTGCCAGTGATGTTGGGGTGAAGTGGTATCTGAGTAGTTTTGATTTTCACTTCTCTCTTTTTTTTAATAGCTAATAATCACAAGCATTTCCTCATGTTTCTGTTCACATGAATGTCTTCTTTGGTGAAATGTCTGTTCATATCCTTTGCTATTTTTTAATCGGATTATTTATTTTTTGTTGTTGAGGTGTTGAAGTATTTTATAGATTTTAGAGATTAAGCCCTTGTTGGATATGTTGTAGTCAAAATTTTTTGCTAGTCTGTAGGTTCTTTTTTACTCTTTTGTTGAAGTCTTTTGATGAGCATAAGCGTTTAATTTTTAGGACCTCCCAATTATCTCACTTCTCTTCGGGTGTTTGCACATTTTTAGTTACTGTTTGTATACTATTTATTCCATGTACTAGTGCACTTTGCATTGTCGCTATTTCTTCTTCCATGATCTTTATCGTTTTACATTTTTTTTAGGCCCTGGATCCAGTTTGAGTTAGTTTTTGTTTATGGTTTGAGGTATGGATCTTGTTTTATTTTCTTACAGATGGACATCCAGTTATGCCAGCACTAAAGAGACTGTCTTTTCCCCATTTGATGGACTTTGGTCCTTTGTCAAATATCAATTGTTCATAGATGGATGGGGAGCCTTGGTGGTGCAGTAGTTAAGAGCTCTGCTCCAAAAAGGTCAGCAATTTGAATCCACCAGCTGCTCCTTGGAAACCCTATGGTGCAGTTCTACTCTGTCATAGGATTGCTATGAATCAGTATCAACTTGATGCCAACTAGTTGGATGAATTTAGTTCTGGGTTTTTAATTCTGTTCCATTGGTCTATGTGTCTGTTCTTGTACCAGTACCAGGCTGTTTCGACTACCATAGCTGTAGAGTGGGTTTTAAGATTAGGTAGTGTGAGGCCTCCCACTTTTCTTTTTCTTCAATAATGCTTGTGACAGATAAGATTGTGTGTCAATTTGGCTGGGCTGTGATTCTCAGTGTTTTGGCAGTTGTATAATGTTATGATCACTTCCCTGTCAAAATTTGATATGTGATCACCTCCATGATGGAATCTGCTGAGTGGTAGTGGTGGGGGAGAAGACTGTGATGGCTCACCTCCACCTCAGCTCAGCCTTCATCTCTCTGCCTTCTGCTTCCTACTTCCTTCTGTTCGCCTTGCAAAAGTGGTTGGCTTATTCTATCCATTGAGTTTTACTTTATGTCTTTCTGTTTATAGTTGAATAAACATAAAGCATATAGATGGATCTTATGCATTCTGCCACTCTCTGTCTTTTTACTGGTACATTTAAGTAATTTATTTTCAGTGTAATTATTGATAGTTTATGAGTTTACTCCTGTCATTTTTGTTGTATTTTTTGTGGTGTTGACAGTTTTTTAGTAGTGCTTAATTTTGTGTGCTAAGGTCTTTTCATTTGTGGGTCTTCTTTTTATTTCTTTCATTATTGTTGATTTTGTGTTTACTGAGTCTTTATGATTTTCTTCTTTTTTATTTTGATGGGTAGCTTTGTTTGTTTGCTTTGATTACCTTGAAATTTACCTTCATTTTTCTAAGTAAAACCAGTCTTTTATTTTTTGATATCATTTTGACTTCTTTTCCAAATAGAAATTCTATGACTATACCATTTATTACCTCTTTTTTGTTTTGATGTTGTAATTTACATATTTATGTCTTTGGTCCCCTATTTTCAGTCTTTTAGCTTTGTTTTATTTTTGAGAATTCTGTATCTGGGTTGGTATCTTCTTGATGTGCCTTGTTTCCTTGTCTTGGATTGTTGTCTGTTTTTCTTGGTTCTGTAACCAAAGGGCTCCTTTTAATATTTCTTGTAATTTTTATCTGGATTTTACATATTCCTTTCATTTCTCTTTACCTGGAAGTAACCTAATATCACATCATATTTGAGACACAATTTTTTTGGACATATAATTCTTGGGTGGCTGTTTATTTCCTTCAAGGCTTTATATATGTCATCCCATTTACTTTTGCCTGCATGGTTTCTGCTGAGTAATAATCAGAGCTTAGTCTTGTTTGTTCTCCTTTGCAGGAAACTTTTTCTTTATTCCTAGCCACTCTCAGGATTATCTATTTATCTTTGGTTTTGGCAGGTTTGATTATGATGTGTTTTGGTGACTTTCGTTTAGGGCGTATCCTGTATGAGGTTTGTTGAGCTTCTTGGATGGATATCTTCTTGTCTTTCATGATATTAGAGAAGTTTTCTGCCAGGAAATCTTCAACAATTCTCTCTGTGTTTCCATTATCCACCCACCATTCTAGAACTTCAATCACTTGTAGGTTTTTCTCTTGTTGGATCCCACATAATTCTTAGACTTTCTTCATTTTTACTCATTCTTTTTTTCTGATTTTTCCTAAAACTGGTGTCAAGGAATTTGTCTTCAATCTTACTAACTCTTTCCTCTGTGGTCTCAATTCTGCTCCTATGTCATTCTATTGTGTTGTGTATTATTAATCTTTGGAATTTGTAGTTGCTGTTTTTGTATGGTTTTTATTAGCTTATTTATTCTGTTGTTTTGTTCTTTTGTTTGTTTTCCTGAATTCTTCTATTGCTTCATCTGTGTTTTCCGTGGTTTTGTCTGTGTTTTCCCTGTTCTCTTTCTTGATCTCTTGGAAAGTTCTGAATATTAGTCTTTTGAATTCTTTATCAGGTAGTTCCCTTGCATTATCTTCCTCTGGAAGGTTTTCTGGTTCTTTATTTTGGTCACTTGCTAAAGCCATCTTGTTCTGCTTCTTTATGTGATTTAATATAAAAAAAATTTTTTTTTTTCTTGTCACTGAGGCATCAAGAAGTTATTGTATTTATTTAATTATTGTATGTTTGTTTACTGCATCCTGAATTTTTGTTTTGTTTTTGTATATACGAGTACGCCAGGCATGTGTGCTACTCTGGTCACTAATCAGGCCATATTGAATCTTTCACCTCGTGTCTCCAGGTAGGTGGAGCAGCTACTACATACGTGAGCACAGGACTCTGTTCACAGTTCTTGTGGGGCTGCAGAGAATGTAGGTAGTTTTTTTTTTTTTTTTTTGATGAGGTGATATTTCAGTCCTGTTGGTCACCTAGCCATGGGTGCAGGGGGTGTTTTCCTTGGTTGTTCAGTTGGTTGTTGTGTGTGTGCTCTGCCACTTGCTAGATGGTCATGGCGAAGGTGCCCGGGTCATTGGTTACCGAGTGTGTCATACAGACACTCTCGCCTACTTTCCTGGGAAGGCAGGGTTCCATGGGACTTTTAAGAGCAGGCAAACTCTCTGGTTGTTGTAAGGGGTGATGTGGAGTGTAAGGCAGGCAACTGTCAGTTGCCCTAGGGTAACCAGCTGGAGGATATGCCCCTGTCTGCTAGAGCACATGGTGGGGAGGAAAAGTGCTACAGGTCCTTGGGTGCCCAGTGTCATCATCTGGAGGGATTGTGGGGTGTCACTGGTCCTCAGGCCTCCATCATGGCTGATTGGATGGAGTGGGTGGTATTGTTGACCCTCAGGCTCCCTGTGTGGGTTCTTGAGGTCCCTGCTTGGGGGCAGGGTAATAGAAAAGGCCACAAGTCTGCAGTTCCCTTTTGGCCAAAAGTGGGCTTCAGGTGGGAGCCCTACTCACCTTGTAATGAGGATATGCTGTGTTGCCTCAGCCAGCAAGGCACTGATGCAAGTGATCAGAGGGGATGTGGGGTTCTCTAAGCCTCTGGATCACTTGCACTAGTGGCTGGGCTAAGGGGCAGATGCCTCTGGACCAGAGCCATGAGTTTCAGGCTTAGGAGGCGCGGCAGTGTTGAATGCTGCCAGACTGGTGTCAGAGTAGGGAGGGAGATGGAAAAGGGGAAGGGAATTCTCCATGGCCCATGGAGCTCTGGTGGCAGGCAGCTGTGGTGTGTGTGATGGGTTTGGTGCATGCACTTAATGTTTGCAGGCCTGGTATCACTCCTTTTTCACTGTGGAGGTGTGTGCAAAGTCGCTCCTGCTTAGCTGGACCAGATGTGGTTTGTTTCTCCTTGGGTTACTACTCTTTGTCTCAATAAGTACATGTTGTGCAGGTTTGGCATTCTGTAATTCTCCATTTCTTCTGTTTTTTATTTGTCTCTCCTTCCACCTGTGGCTGAAAAATCCAATTCTTCAGCTTTGTCTATACTTAAGGACCCTAGATTGTCATATATATTCAATCCACTTGTTTTTTCTAGTCTTTGTTGTAAGAGAGATGACGGGAAGCATCAGATTATTCTGCCATCTTGGCCCTGCCTCCATTTAGTTTGCTTTGGTCTGTGCTACATTAGACTAACCCAGATAAGGTTTTTCTGTCTTAATAGGGATATCTATATATATACATATATAGATATATAACAATCAAAATGCATTGATAATTACTGGTAATTGGAATGTCAAAGTTAGAAATGAATAAGTAGGATAAGTGGTTGGAAAACACAGCCTTAGTGATAGAAAAGATGCAGGAGATCTCATAACAGAATTTTGCAAGATCAACGACTTCATCGCAAATGCCTTTTTTCAAAAACATAGGCAGCAACTATACAAGTAGACGTCATCAGACGAAATATGTAGAGTCAAATCAACTACATCTGTGGGAAGAGATGATGGAAAAGCTCAATATCATCAGTCAGAACAAGGCCAGGGGCCGACTACAGAACAGATCATCAATTACTCATATGCAAATTCAAGTTGAAGCTGAAGAAAATTAGGACAAGTATATGAGAGCCAAAATATGCCTTTTAGTATATCTGACCTGAATTTAGAGACCATCTTAGGAAAAGATTTGATGCGTTGAACACTGATGAGTGAAGACCAGAAGAGTTGTCGAATGACATCACACATGAAGAAAGCAAGAGGTCATTAAAAAGAAAAGACAAAAATGGATGTAAAAAGAGACTCAGACAGTTGCTCTCGTAGCAAAAGAAAAAGGAATAAGTGAGGAAGTCAAAGATCTGAACAGAAGATTTCAAAGGTCAGCTCAAGAAAACAAAGTAAAGTATTATAATGGAAGACATGAAAACCTGAAGTTAGAGAACCAAAAGGGTAGAACATGCTCAGCATGCAAAAGAACTGAAGAAAAAATGCAAGTCGTGAGTTGAAATATTGAAGATTTCTACAGGGAAACTATTGAACAATGCAGGAAGCATCAAAAGATGGAAAGAATACATTGAGTCACTGTACCAAAAACAATTGGTCCATGTTCAACCATTTCTGGAGGTAGTATATGATTGAGAACTGATGGTACTGAAGGAAGAAATCCAAGCTGCATTGAAAGCATTGGCAAAAAACAAACCTTCAGGAATTGAAATAATACCATTTGAGATGTTTCAACAAATGAGTGCAGAGCTGGTGATCACTTGTCTCTGCTAAGAAATTTGAAGGACAATATCTGGTCAACTGGCTGGAAGAGATCCACATTTGTGTCCCTTCCAAAGAAAAGTGATCTACCAGAATAAGGAAATTATCCAACAATATCACTAATATCACACACAAGTAAAATTTGTTGAAGGTATTCAAAAGTGGTTGCAGTGGTACATTGACAGGGAACTGCCATAAATTCAAGTGGGATTCAGAAGAGGACATGGAACAAGGAACATCATTGCTGATGTCAAATGGATCCTGTTTGAAAGCAGAGAATACCAGAAAGATGTTTACCTGTATTTTATTGACTGTACAAAGGCATTCCACTGTGGATCATAACAAATAATGAACAACATTGTGAAGAATAAGAATCCCAGAACACTAAATTGTGCTTATCTAGAAACTGGTACATAAAAAGGCAGTAGTTCAAACAATTCAAGGGGATACTGTGTAGTTTAAAGTCAGAAAAAGTGTGTGTCAGGGTTTTATCCTTTCACCATGCCTATTCAACCTGTATGATGAGCAAATAATCCTAGAATCTGGACTATATGAAGAAGAATGCAGCATCAGAATTGGAGAAAGGCTTATTGACAATTTCGATATGCAGATGATACAACCCTGCTTACTGAAAGTGAAGAGAACTTGAAGCACTTACTGATGAAGATCAGAGACTACAGCCTTCAGTATGAATTACAACTCAACCATAAATGAAACCAAAATCCTTACAACTGGACCAATAAGCAACACCAGGATTAACAGACAAAATAGTGAAATTGTAAGGATTTCATTTTACTTGGATCCAAAATCAATGCTCATAGAAGCAGCAGTCAAGAAAGCAAAAAATGTATTGCATTGGGTAAATCTTCTGCAAAAGACCACTTTCAAGTGTTAAAAAGTAAAGATGTGACTTTGAGGATTCAGGTGTTCCTGACCCAAGCCATGGCATTTTCAGTCACCTCACATGCATGGTAAATGTGGACAATGAATAGGGAAGAGGGAAGAAGAATTGACATCTTTGAATTATGATGTTGGCAAATGATATCGAATATACCATTGTTTTAGGCTGGATTCTCTGCAGAAGCAAAACCAGTGAAGTGTATAAATATATATAGAAAGCGATTTATATCAAGGAAATGGCTAATATAGTCACAGAGGCTGGAAAGTCCCAAGTCCGTGGGTCAGGGCAGGATGGCAGGTAACATCAACATTCATGGAAGCAGTAGTCAAGAAATCAAATGATGCATTGCATTGGGCAAATCTGCTGCAGAAGATCTCTTGCAAGTGTTAAAAAGCAAAGATGTCACTTTAATGACTAAGATGCTCCTGAGGTAAGCTATGGTGTTTTCAATAATATCATATGCATGTGAAAGCTGGGCAATGAATAAGGAAGGCAGAAGAAGAATCGATGTCTTTGAATTATGGTGTTGGCAAAGAATATTGAATATATCACAGACTGTCAAAAGAATGAATAAATCTGTCTTGGAAGAAGTACAGCCAGAATACTCCATAGAAGCAAGGATAGCAAGACTTTGTCTCATGTACTTTGGACATGTTATCAGGAGGGACAAGTCACTGGAGAAGGATATCATGCTTGGTAGAGCAGAGGGTCAGCAAAAAAGATGAAGACCCTCAATGAGATGGATTGACACAGTGGCTGCAACAATGCCCTCAAGCATAACAAAAGATTGTGAAGATGGCATAGGATGGGGCAGTGTTTCACTGTCTTACAGAGTGAACCTATGAGTTGGAACCTACACAAGGGCACCTAACAACAACATATATATATATATATGTTTATATATTAATATATATATATATTTCCCTAATATGTATTTTATATATCTATTTCCCTAATATATATGTATATATATTTCCCTAATATATATTTATGCATATATTTCCCTAATATATATTTATATTTCCCTAATACATACGTGTGTATATATATATATACACATACATATATACACACACATATACATAGGGAGCAGTGATGGCAGGCACAGTGTTTAAACACTTAGCTGCTAACCAAAATGCTAGCAGTTTGGACCCACCCTGCAACTCCTTGGGAGAAAGATGTAGCAGTCTGCTCCCTTAAAGATTTATAGCCTTGGAAACACTTTGGGGCAGCTCTACTCTGTCCTGTAGGGTCGCTGTGAGTTAGCATCACCTTGAAGGCAATGGATTTAGTTTTTGCTTATGTAGTATATATATATATATATATATATATATATATATATATATATATATATATGCATTTAGAAATAGATAAATGAAATGAAAATAAATGATATGCCTTTTGCACTTGCCTTTATGCAGTGAGTTGTTGCAGAGACCATTAACTAAGCACAAGAATTGATCCCTTAAATTAGTATCCAGTGTTGGAAAACTAATCAAACAACTTTTAAAAACTGTCTCAGAATTAATCAATTAATCACTTTCTGCAAGTCAAGTTTTTTTTCCAAATACTTTATCAGACAAGTTTAATTTACAGCTGAAAGTGTTAGGTTTTTAGATATGAATTATTTAGATAAAGATACATCATTATTTGTTAAAGGTTTTTATTATCCAAATCAATTGCTGCCTAGTTGATTCTGACTCTCTGTGACTCCATGCATTTTAGAGTTGAACTATATTCCATAGAGTTTTGAATGTCTGTGTTCTTTGGGAAGTAGATCACCAGGCCTTTCAACCCAGGATTAAAGCCACCAACATTTCTGTTAGTAGCCAAGCACTTAACTGTTTGCACCACCAAGGGATTGCTTTTTATTATCTGAGGTCTTGGAATCATGTGTTGGGCTTTATTTTTCTTACATTTAAGGCCCTTTATGATAGTAAGACCAAGTACCTGTTTGTTTGTTTGCTTGCTTTGTTTTGTTTGTTTGTTTTTCTTTTTTGTTGCTGGATCTGGGGAACAGTCTCTTTTTTTTTTTTTTCAGTTACTCTGTTTTTTGAAACCCCTTTGTTCTTTGTATATCTCCTGTTTCTTTAGTTGTTTTGTTATATTTCACTGCTTACAACCCCAGTTAATCTGATATTTAATTTTGTTTTATCAGCATGTGCTGGTAACTTCTAAATCCAATTACCAACATTCCTTCTAAAAGTTGAGTTGCCTGGAGGTTAAAAAAAAAGAAACATGTAAAAAATACACGATTTGGAGAATATGTTGAGAATACTCCTGAAAAGAACTTGCAACTACTGCTTGCTTTCATTTCCCTAGGTTAACCTGTTTGTTTGAGACTCACTTTTTCCTGCTTTCACATCTTAGGATAAGTTTTAATGTCAGAAACTACTTAATTTTTGTCCTTGAATAAAGCCATGCCAGGTGTTCTGTGAAATCTGCCAATCTTGCCATAGATATCTAATCAAGCCTTGGTGTACTGGGAGGAATTTGCTTCCTGACTCTAGTTGCTGATTAATACACAAGGGCAAGAGGATTGACAATCTTAGTCAATGAAGGTAATGTGAACACAGCTGTTAGTCATGTAAACATTGTTTTTTTTTATGAATTTTATACGGCGGCATAGTGCTTAAGAGCTATGGCTGCTAACGAAATGGTCAGCAGTTCGAACCCACCAGGCATTCCTTGGAATCCCTATGGGGAAGTTCTACTAGGTCCAACAGGGTTGCTATGAGTCGGAATTGACTCAATGGCAAGGTTTTTTTTTTTTTTTTTAAGTAGCTTGTATTTGAGCATTTTGCAGGTCAATTGACAGCATGTTGGTTATATTCCTTTCTACTTGCATTTTATAATGCAGAGTGGATGCCAGTTTCTGTTGTCCTGTTTTTCTTTGCCTTGATTTGAAATAAATAGAAATATGAAAATTAATTGTATTAATTAAAAAATAGTAATATAACATTTTATTTTGTTTAGTCTGTGTAACTCTTCCAATAAAATATAAATCACAATTTTAAACATCATAAAAAATTTTTTTTTTTTTTTACTGTGATAGACTGACTGCATTAATAGTCCTATTTCTTTGCCCTTAATGCAGGTTCTTTGAAATGTGATTATAGCTTCTTACATAAAGCATGGAATATAATTTCTCACACCTTGATTCTGACTTCAGCATATGACTTATTTGGCCTTTGGCATATTAGCAGTCATGGTGCAAGTAAGGGTTGGAAAAATGTTGATATGCTTTTTCCCTCACTATGGGAACACACCCAGGATAGCTCACTGGAGAGATGTGAGAGAGGAATGAAGCAGAGCCAAGTGGCCCAGCCAACAGTGAGGCCACTCCCAGATGCCCGATTCCCCCAGACAGTAGCTAGCTGATGATAGCCAGACATGATAGAGACCCAAGGTAAGACAAAATAACTGCCCAGCTGAAATTGCCAATGCACAGACTCAAAGTTTATAGCTGTAATCACTGTATTTTGGAGTAGTTTGTTATGTAGCATGAATGTGGTGTAGATAACTGATGAAAGGGCAAAGAGGTTTCTGTATTTCTCAGCTAATGATAAGTCATCTGTGCAACTTCTCTCATTTTTTAAAAGTATGCACGTATTTGTGAATATATGAATTTATTTTAAACTAATTCCCATTCCTCGCCCACAAATGATTAACTGTTCTTGTGTATTTGCTATGTAAATTTAATTTATATGTGTTTGGAAAATTAGTTGTGCTGTATTTTCCTATGTGCATACTTTTTTTTTTTTAGTGTGATGCTGGACTCTAAGCCACCAGTATTCAAACACCATAGTGGGCAGGTTTCAGCTGAGCTTCCAGATTAAGACAGGCTAGGAAAAAGGACCTAGTGGTCTATTCTGAAAAAAAAAAAAAAAAAAAAACTGGCCAGTGAAAAGCTTATGAATAGCAGCAGAACATTGTCCTATATAATGCTGGAAGATAAGGCCCTTAGGTTGGAAGACCTCGAAATACGAATGGGGAAGAGCTGCCTCTTCAGAGTAGGTTCGGCTTTAATAACGTGGATGGAGTCAAGCTTTTGAGACCTTCACTTGCTGATGTGGCATGACTCAAAATGAGAAGAAACAGCTGCAAAATCCATTAATAATCAGAACATGGAATGTATGAAGTATGAAACTAGGAAAATTGGAAATAGTTAAAAATGAAATGCTTAAATGTAAATATCAAGGGCATTTGTATTGGCCATTTTGAATCAATATTATGGTCTACTATTCCAGGAACGACAAATTGAAGAGGAATGGCAACCCATTCATCATCAAAAAGAACATTTCAAGATTTATCTTCCAGTACAGCATTGTCAGTGACAAGATAATATTTATATATCTACAAGGGAGACCAGTTAATACGACCATTATTCAAATTTATGTACCAACCACTAAGGCCAAAGATGAAGATATTGAAGCCTTTTACCAATCCTGCAGTCTGAAATTGATCAGATGTGCAATAAGACGCATTGATAATTACTGGCAATTGGAATGTGAAAGTCAGAAACAAAAAAAAGATTGATAGTTGGACAATATGGCCTTGGTGATAAAATAACACTGACAATCACATGGTAGAATTTTGCAAGACCAACAATTTCTTCATTGCAAATACCTTTTTCAAAAACATAAACTACATACATGAGCCTCGCCAGGTGGAATACACAGGAATCAAATTGACTACATCTGTGGAAAGAAAGGGCAGAGAAGCTCAATATCATCAGTCAGAACAAGGCCAGGGGCCAATTGTGGAACAGATCATCAATTGCTCATATGCAAGTTCAAGTTGAAGAAAATTAGAAGTCCACAAGAGCCAAAGCACAACCTTGAGTATATCCTACCTGAATTTAGAGACCATCTCAAAAATAGATTTGATGCATTGAACACTAATGACAGAAGACCAGATGAGTTGTGGAATGTCATCGAAGACATCATACATGAAGAAAGAAAGAGGTCATTAAAAAGACAGGAGGGAAAGAAAAGACCAAACTGGATGTTAGAAGAGACTCGAGAAAACAAGGTATTACAATTAAATATGGAATTAAAAAAACAAAAGAGAAAAACATGCTCGACATTTCTCATACTGGAAGAACCGAAGAAAAAATTCAAGCCTCAAGCTGAAATATTGAAGGATTCTATAAGAAAAATATTAAACAATGCAGGAAGCATAAAAAGAAGATGGAATGAATACACAGAGTCACTGTACCAAAAAGAATTTGTTGACATTCACACCTTTTAGGAGGTAGTATATGATCAAGAACCATTGGTACTGAAGGAAGAGGTCCGAGCTGCACTGAAAGCACTGGTGTAAAACAAGTCCCCAGGAATTGACTGGATACCAACTGAGATGTTTCAACAAATGGACGCAGTGCTGAAGTGCTCACTCATCTGTGCCAAGAAATTTGGGAAACAGCTACCTGACCAACCGACTAGAAGAGATTCATATTTATGCCTATTCCAAAGAAAGGTGATCGAAACAAATGCAGAAATTATAGAACAATATTGTTAATATCACATGCAATTAAATTTTGCTGAACATTATTCAAAAATGGTTGCAGCAGTACATCGGCAGTGAACTGCCAGAAATTCAAGACAGATTCACACGAGGGATATCATTGCTGATGTCAGATGGGTCTTGGCTGAAAGAAGAGAATACAAGAAAGATGTTTACCTGTGTTTTATTAACTATGAAAAGGCGTTCGACTGTGTGGATCATAGCAAATCATGGATAACATTGTGAAGGATGGGAATTCCAGAACAATTAATTGTGCTCATGAGGAACTTGTACTTAGACCAAGAGGCAGTCATTTGAACAGAACAAGGGGATACTGCATGGTTTAATCCTAGAAGCTGTACTATAGGAAGAAGAAAGTGGCATCAGGAATAGAGGAAGATTCTTTAACAATCTGTGATATGCAGATGACACAACCTTGCTTGCTGAAAGTGAAGAGGACTTAAAACACTTACTGATGAAGATCAAAGATCACAGCCTTCAGTATGGATTACACTTCAAGGTAAAGAAAACAAAAATCCTCACAACTGGACCAATAAGCAACATGATAGATGGAGAAAAGATTCTAGTTGTCAAGGGTTTCATTTTACCTGCATCCACAATCAACTTCCAGGGACGCAGTAGTGAAGAAATCAAACAATGCAGTACATTGGGAAAGATCTGCTGCAGAAGATCTCTTGAATGTGTTAAAAAGCAAAAATGTCACTTTAATGACTTTTTAATGACTAAGGTGCTCCTGACCCAAGACATGGTGTTTTCAATCACCTCATATGCATTTGATAGCTGGACAATGAATAAGGAAGAGCCAGGATGCTCATTAGAAGCAAAAATTTTGTCTCACATATTTTGGACATGTTATCAGGAGGAACCAGTCCCTGGAAAAGGACATCATGCTTGGTAGAGTAGAGGGTCAGCAAAAAGAGGAAGACCTTCAATGAGATAGATTGACACAGTGGCTGCAGCAACGGGCTCAAGCATAACAACGATTTTGAGAATGGTGCAGGACTCAGCAATGTTTTGTTCTGTTGTACATAGGGTCGCTATTAGTCATAACCAACTTGATGGCACCTAACAACGAACAAGAAATTTTTAACTTTAATTAGTATTTTGTGTTATAGATTTCATTTCTGTCTCTTTTTATTTTTACTTAACTCTGTGATTTTGTAATTGCATTTATATTATTCTATGTGTACATTGATTGGTGACTTTACGTGCTGAATAGAATCCTACAGTATACCACCATGTTTTACTTATCCATTGTTCTAGAGATGTAAATTGTGTTGTTCTCTATCTCTCACCTAACATAAAAACCCTAGTGATGAAAATTTATTGTATGAAATGTGGGAGAAATATTCTGATACATATGTGTATATATTGGTGGATATATTTGTCTCTATTTCTATCTACATGTATTTATGTGTGTGTTTAAATGTTTTTACTAAAAAGACTGTTCTACTCCTTAAATAATTATCTCAGTTGGAATTTTCAAAAATTGTATTCTGTTATTTTCCTGCCTTCCTCAAGATTTAGGTATTGTCTTCAAGTAATAGTGTTTTTGGTTTGTTTGTTTTTAACATGGAGATTATTTCCATGGCTCCACCCCTCTTTTACACAAATCCTGAAAAAGAAAAAAAAATGATTTTAACTTATAGTAGAAATTTTTGTTGCCAGCCTCTGAAATTGTAAATTTAAACAGGTTTCTAGAAAGTAATTGGGAGTTTGCATACAAGAGTCTTCTTGAAAAATAATTTGTAATTTTCTGTCTTAGAATTTGAATATTTCTAGGTATAAGAATAAAACTTGGAGCAAAGGGTCTCTTTCTCATTCCATCCAACACTAGCACTAAGTGATAGCCAAAGCCTTTCCAAAAGAGCCAACGACATTATAAACAATTATGTAGGGGATGAGCGAAAAAACACTGAAATAATAGGAAGACGTGCCTATGTAATTAACCAAAACTGAGAATTTTAAAAAGTTCAGAAAACAAAAATATTTGTTTTTATCTAGAGATGTACCTATTAATTGTTTCATATTTATTGTTTTAGACCTATCCCTTTGCATCATGTGTATATTTTTTAAAGATTTAGGGAGTTTTAAATTATGGTTAAGAAAAAGACAAAAGTTTGTCCTCCTGGTTCAATGTTTCTCGACAAGGAAGCTATTAGTATTTTGGGTGGGGCCATTCAATTTTTAGTTTGGCCAGTTTTTTTTCTCACTTTGTAGGGTGTTTAACATCCCTTGTCCACACATCCTAAACGTCTTAAAAAAGGGAAAATATCTTAGAATTGAGAATGCTGTCCATGAAGGGATTTCCCTGCTTGCAAATAAATAATTTAGTGAATCTCAATAAACCCAGTTACACTGATTGTGCAGTGTAGAATAATCACCAAGAATAAGAGTAGTCATCTTGTAGGGTTCACTGAGCTCTTGAGATGTTATCCTTTGTTATGCTTTGCAATGCTCTCAAGTCTCACTACAGGTAGGAATGCTATCTTCTTTTGTTAAACTGTGAAGTTTCATTAGGTATGTCTCGGAGTGAAGGCCAATGCAAATTTGTTCATGCGAAAGACTAAGTTCCCTACAGTAAAAGAAAAAAGTGGAATAAAAAGCAAAGATTCAAAAATTCTGTTCTAGAGTAATAGAGTTTTATTATTCAATTTTGTTTCTTTAGGTTCCTAAGTGGGTCTTCCATAATATATCATGGTTCTGCACTGAATTTAGTGACACAGGCCTAGCATGATGCTCTTTTTATTTCTTTATAAATGGGTTAATGTTTGATGAAGAATTACTGAAGGCAATGATATAATATTATACTGCATTCAATCTTAGATTTTAAAATATTGTCTGGAGAATACAGATAAATCACACTTATCCTTAAATGCTCACTAGTTCATCTTTACACTGATATGAAAAAGACTCAGAATGCAGTGGATATTAAGCAGGAATTCAAGCACATACTTAGTAGGAATTTGTATAATGAATGTATTTTTACTAAGTTTAGTATCATCCTTGCTTCATCTTGATTTGTTTAGTAAAAAAAAAAACTTAAATATTTAATGCAAAGCGCTACCATATGTATATCTAATATCTTCCTGTATGTGAAAATAAGCCAAAATCTAAAATTCCTGTTTGTTTTAAGAAATATGGTCATTATTTAATCATCTACATTTTTCTCCATTTTGGCTTGTGTGCATTTCCTACTTATAAATATTTTTAAATAATTATAGACATTCTCAAACACTTGCACACATTCTCTTTGGTTTTCTAAGTGGTTCTTTGACCACAGGGGCATTGCTGGATACACTTGACAATCCTTAGTTTCTTTAGGCTAAACAGAGGTAGTTTGTTATTTTATTCTTTTTATAGGAACTGCAGAATTTAGACAATAATCCCAAGCTTAATGGGCTTTTCTCAGCTAAAAATATGGTGTAGTCAGAGGAAAGATAACTATATATGGTTGAATGAGTCCTCTGTTAGCTGCATATCTAGATCATCAAATATATTTCATTGGGACATTGTTTTAACTTCTTCTGAACAGACTTTCTCCAACAGGTCATGTAGGGTGATAATCTATTTCCAACCATGATATAGATGATAGGAACAGAAGTGTGAGAAAGGGCAAGTATTATTTACTTCTTCAGTCTGGAATTTTCCTTCTGACTCTAATTAAGGTTTATACTTGTAAATGCTTCTGAAAGAACTCTCTGAAAGTTATTTTGGCCTTCTCCAGCAATGATACATTTTCATCATTGCAGGGGCAAACCTAAAATTTATGGTCTATAAGGTATAAGTTGTTCATGCTGTTATCTGCTACTCCCCTGTTAGAAACATATATATATATGAATTTTGTATAATACATTATTCTATCTATATATAGGTCTGGTATACAGATAGAATAATATGAAGCCTCCTGTTCAATTTTCCATGTCTCCCTGTACTTGGTGTATATTTATCTGTCTCATAATTATGCTTATAAACATGGCTTGTTTTGGCCAATGTAATATGAGCAGACTTGACACATATCAAGAACATTAAAATCTCTTGCATGGCTTGCTTTAGCTTCTTGCTTGTGCCCTACACCACGAGGGGGAAAAAAAAAAAGACTCATATAGAGTCCTGGCCCCCAAATGAAAAAAATGCAGACACACACACATATATGTATATATGGAACTGAGCTGAGTCATGGAAAACAGAGCCAAGCAGAGATGAAATTGACCCATCGATCCATGGGATAGAAATAACATTTGTTGTTGTAAACCACTGATATTTTGAGGTTGTTTGTCACTAAGTAAAGCTGATGGAGCAATTGTCAACATCTTGAGATGAATCAGATTTAGTGTTTCATACCTGTATTTGAGAAATAGTCTTTCTCATAAATTATTGGTGGGTTGGTTAAAATTGTAATTTAAAACTTTATATGAAGGCAGATATCTTAATGTTTCTGGAAAGTTTTTTCTGCTTATAGTCACTGAACATTTAAAAGGCAAAAAAATTCATATTAAGCAAATGTTGCAGATATTAAACACAAAATTAATTTTTGAATTTTAAGTCCTTTAGAGAGGCAATAACATGAAAAGATTTTGGAATTAAATATTTTCTACTTCTTCATTCAAGATGCACTTTTTAAATTATAGATCTAACATACTGTAAACACATCAAATTTCAATCTTAATGGTGAGTGTTTGGTTTTAATTTTCAGAATAAAATTATATTAAGTAGATGTGTTTAATGATTATGGGGCAATCAAAGAAGTGATCATGCTTGCAAAACATTTATTATTTCCGATTACGTAGACATTGTTCTCTTTATAAGCCAATGCCACATCTTCTCTTTAAGTATTTATACACTATCCTATTCTGATACCATGCACATTTCTTGTGGGGGGGAGCGGAAGGGGAAGGAAACAACATCTTTGAACTGAATACTGTTCATTTTAACAAGATTATTTCTAATCATTGAAAAACGTATATATAAACAGAAACCAAACAGATATATATATATACATACTATTTTGACTAGCCACTCCAATATCATTTTCCTTTATATTCTTTGCTTGTTTGACTTCCCTTCTGAGTATTATACCTACAGAGATACGATCATATAATGAATTCTAAAAGTTTAAAGTATAATGTAAATAATGATGTAATCTGCATAAAATTTAATACAAATCTTTATCAATTTTTATACATATATCATATAAAATTATGTCAGTAAAATGTTTATACTACATAAAATATCACTGTTGCAAATAAATGTAATCCAGTTCACAAAATACAAGGTAAAATTACATTGTGCATTGTTTGATGCTTAGTTCTCCAAATCCTTTTACTATATCTTCTACATGCCAAGCATTTAACTAAATCATATGAAGTGCGAAAAAAGTCAAAGGATTATAAGTGGTAAACAAGAAATTAAACTACATGTAAAAAGGACAGCAGGAAACTCACATGATGCAACCTTGATATTGGGTGGAGGGACAAAAGGCTTTCCCAGACAATTTAAATCCCGAGGCATTACCTTGCATGCATTGCATTCTGAACTCACACTACAGCTGTGATCCAAAAAGTCTCAACAGAGCATTTAATGAAAGTAGTCTCAGGTTCCTTGTGACACCAGGTGACCAAAAGAAACAAATGCAAATCCTCACTTTCAATATATGCCAACACAGTTTTATTACATGTCATCAATAGGAAGGTGCATCCTGATTTCAAGAAAAGTTAAAATGTATTAAAAAAATTCTTGAAACCTACTAAATAAGTATTATACAATGATATACAAATTAAGTGGACATATAAAACACCATGGATTCATATTTTCATATTTGGGGGATAGAGAAAATCCTCAGAGAGGGAATTATTTAAATATTAATAATCATGATAAAACAACAACAAAGAACAATAGCAAGAAAAGCACAAAAAGTAGTAATAAATATAGCATTTATTATGTCCTGTTGTTATTAGGTGTTGTTGAATCAATTCTGACTCATAGTGATCCCATGAGATGAAGCAGAATTACCTGATAGGCTTTTTTAAGCTGTAAATCTTTATGGGAGCTTCAAACAACCAACCTTTTAGTTAGCAGCTGAGTATTTAACCCTTGTGCCACCAGGGTTTCTTTATGCCCCAATGGTTAAACACTGGGCTGCTAAACAAAAAGTCAGTGGTTCGAATGGGCCAAGGGGCAGTCTGCTTCCGTAAAGATTCCAGGCTTGGAAACCTATGAGGCAGTTTTACTCTGTCCTACAGGGTCACTATGAGTCAGAATCGACTTTACAGCAAAGCGTTTTTAGCACTATGTAAGGGATTTCCATATATTTACCAATTTAATGTTTATAACAATCGTATGAAATAACAGGTAATATTTTATCAATTTTACCGATGAGGAGAGAGAAAAGCCAGGATTTGTACTCATGTAGTCTGGGTGTAAAAAAAAAAAAATTTTTTTTTTTTTTTAAGCCCTCCCTTAATCACTGATGCTTTAAGAGAAGTGCTTCAGTTAGTACTGACCATGTGGAAGGCCAATCCAGCTTGAAAGGACATAAAAACCACACACATAAAAGAAATAACATTTCTCTGAATATCAAGTAGACTAGTACAGTTAAGGAAAGTAAAAGAGTAAAAGCAACATATGTGAACAACAGACACCGTATCTTAGTAATTAAATGAATTATTTGTTCTTAGGTTAAAATGATGATTTTTCCTCTATCTCTTGAAATACTGACCAAATTTTGGTTATTGCAGTATGAAATGCTGATTTACCAAAACTGAAGTTCCTTTATATTTTTGAAGATTCTATTCAAAATGTATGCAAGTCTCCCACTTGAAGTTTAATGCCATAGGCCACTGTTTCACACGAGGTTCGAAGAGATTTTGTTGTTGTTGTTAGGTGCTGCCGAGTCGATCCTGACTCATGGTGACCCTACGTAAAACAGAATGGAACACTGCATGGTTCTGGGCCAACCTCAGAATCGTTTAAGGTTTTAGCAATAGTTATTTCATTCTCAAGCATTATTGCACATTTTACCTTAGAGAGATATACAGTAATTTAAAAAATAGTGGTTAAAACTAAATACAGTTATATTTTTTCTCTCTTAATTTTTTTTTTCAAAACACTAATGAAGACACAATATCTAGGCAGCATTTCAATCACTCTGAGAACATAGGCTAGAACTTATAAACAGAGATAGTCTTTAATGATGTAGGAGAAGAAAACATACAGTTGTACTGGAAAAACAATCTGAATGTTGGCATCAACTTGTACCAGGTAAAACTAATAAAAAGGCAATCACTTATCAAAATATATTCAGTTAAAGTGTTAAATTTCAAAGACGGCATATTAAATACCCTAATTTCTTTTTCTCCCTCCTGTTGTTGTTGCATTTTGTAATTTTTGTTTTTATTTTCTATTTTTAAAATTGTTTTGGTTTGGTTTGGTTTGGTTCGGATAGTTTGGTTTGATTTTACATTAAATACATAACCATAGAATGAAAAGAATAGAATGGTAGTAATACAATTTTGGAAGCTGAAAAGAGGATGGAGCAGCAAAACACTTAGAATATCTGTGGTAGTGGGGTAGGGTTGTAGAACCTAAAACCTATGCTGACAACTACGAAGGTAAAAACAAACTCCAATTATACCACACAATTCCCAAAAATTTCAGAGAAGACTGCCATAGATCTTCTATAATAAGAGAGTAAGTAACCAAACTAAGTAGAAGCCTGAAATGAGAGAATTATTTTCATGTCTATTTTTTTTTAATAAAAGATAAATCTCTGTATGTTCTTCTTTGCAGATAAACCAGTTGACTTCCTTTGCTTGGAAGAAGAATGAAAGTTTCTTCTGTAAAGATGATAAACAGCAGGTCAATAGACGTGGGCACATAAGGCACAATGGAGGATGAGGGTAGAATAAAGGGTATGTCTGAATCTAGAACAAAAACTGGAAAGTCTAAAAAATAAGTAACACTAGTTGCTAATTAGCCAATACACAAAGACAAGAGGAATGAGAATCTTAGTCACCTAAGGTGATTCGAATACAGACGTTAGTCATGTAAGTATTAGTAGATCTGAAATGGTGTGATAAAGACCTCCTGAATTTCCTGTATACCTACTGCTCAGTTATCAACTATCTAGTTATTCTGCATTTCTGACAATAGCAAAAAATCTACTATCCATCTATTTTGAGCACTAAGGATGTACGTCTGTCAGTAATGAACACCGAGGTGCAAGGTGAGAAGTATGATGGTTATTAAGGTTATGTGTCAGCTTGACTGGGTCATGATTCTCACTGGTTTGGCAGTTATGTAATGATGTAATTTGGTATTATGTAATGATGTAATTTGGTATTATGTAATGATGTAGTTTGGCAGTTATTTAATGATGTGAGTCACCCTCCATTTTGTGATCTGATGTGATCATGCTCCATTTTTGCAGAAGATCAATTTTTGCTTAACAACCTTGTCTTTGGAACCTAATCATGTCAATAAATGAAGAGTGGGTGTATTGAAGCCATGAAAGGAGCCCTGGTGGCACAACAGTTAAGCATTCTGCTGCTAACCAAATGTCTGCAGTTCGGTCCCACCATAAGCTCCAGAGAGTAAAGGACTGGTGATCTGCTCCCATAAAAATTACAGCCCAGGAAACCCTATGGGGAAGTCCTACTCTGTCCCATGGGGTGGCTATAAGTCAGAATAAACTCAACAGCACATAACAAAAACGACATTGAAGCAGTTAGAGTTGAGAGCAGGCTAGCATGTTGTGAAACTGACCTACTAGTTCAGGACCCATTTCATTTGCATGTAGGGTTAAAACATAAGGAATTATTCATAATTCTTAATTATTCTGTACTTTAGAAAAATGGTTCATCTCAGGTGCTTTTAACTAGCAATTATGTCAAGTACATGGAATATGTGATATATTTTCAAAAATCATACATACACAAATACATTCTGGAACATTTCTTCTATGCAAAATGAGGTGCAGAAATGAAACAATTTAATTACATGGTGATATTCCTAAATATTAAAAGGTCAGAGAGTAAGATCCAAAATATTTTACCTTCGTTTTTTAATATTTTCTTTTATAAACCTAGGTGTAATGTCTAAGATAGCTTAACTAACGCTTAGATAAAAACAAATATAAATTGTCACTCATTCTTTGCCTTATAATTCATTAATAGTGAGACGGCTTAAGAATGAAATTATTTGAGTATTTAAAAATCTACTGATAATTGAAATAATAAAACCAGTCCAAAACACATGTAGTATAAAACATCCCTATTCATTAAGAACTAGTTTTGAAATTAGGATAATTAAAATTTCTGTCTCTTGAAATTTTAAAAAAGTAAGAAAATGTGAACTGCTTTATTCTACACTATTATAAGTATCATGCTGTATTTATTTCCATTTTCATAATGGAACTGAATTATAGATGTCAGCTCTTAAAACACCTGGGTGCTAACTTAAAATCAACAAATTTATTTCAACAATGTATTGGCTGACCTGACTCTAACCGGGGTCTAGTCAACATTTGTTTTTTAAGACATCAGTTAAGTTGTTGTTGAGCATTGAGCAAGTTTTAGGATTCACAGCTATTCATCCAGCAGTAAATTCTGTATGTTCAAAGACTGTGAAGTCATTTATAAGATAAATCACATTGAGGAAAATAATTCATCTAAAGGACAAAATACACTGAAATTGAATTTATCAAGACATGATTAGACAGAAAACACACTTCTAATTTTTATATATTTTTATTGTGCTTTAAAGTTTAAAAATCAAGTCAGTCTCTCATACAAAAACCTATGTACATCTTGCTATATACTCCTAATTGCTCTCCCCCTAATGAAACAGCACACTCCTTCCCTCCACTCTCTTTTTTCCGTGTCCATTTTGCCAGCATCTGACCCCCTCTGCCCTCTCATCTCCCCTCCAGATAAAAGATACCAGCATAGTCTCATGTGTCTACTTGATCCAAGAAGCTCATTCTTCTCCAATATCATTTTCTATCCCACTGTCCAGTCCAATCTCTGTCTGAAGAGTTGGATTTGGGAATAGTTCCAGTCCTGGGCTTACAGAAGGTCTGGGGACTATGACAACCGGGATCCTTCTAGTGTCAGTCAGACCATTAAGTCTGGTCTTTTTATGGGAATTTGGGGTCTGCATCCCACTGCTCTCCTGCTCCCTCAGGGGTTCTCTGTTGTGTTCCCTGTCAGGGGAGTCATCGGTTGTAGCCAGGCACCATCTAGTTCTTCTGGTCTCAGGCTGATGTAGTCTCTTGTTTATGTGGCCCTTTCTGTCTTTGAGGCTCATAATTACCTTGTGTTTTTGATGTTCTTCATTTTCCTGTGGTCCAGGTGGGTTGAGGCCATTTGATGCATCTTAAATATCCTCTTGATAGTGTTTTAGACCCCAGACGCCACTTTCCAAAGTGAGATGCAGAATGTTTTCTTAACAGCTTTTATTATGCCAACTGACTTAGATGTCGCCTGAAACCATGGTCCCCAAACCCCCACTCCTGCTACGCTGGCCTTTGAAGGATTTGGTCTATTCAGGAAATGTCTTTGCTTTTGGTTTAGTCCAGTTGTGCTGACCTCTTCTGTATTGTGTGCTGTCTTTCCCTTCACCTAAAGTAGTTCTTATCTACTATCTAATTAGTGAATACCCCTTTCCCTCCCTCCATCCCTCCCTCCCACCCTCGTAACCATGAAAGAATATTTTCTTATCTGTTTAAACTATTTCTCAAGTTCTTATAATAGTGGTCTTATACAATATTTATCCTTTTGCAACTGACTAATTTCACTCAGCATAAAGTCTTCCAGATTCCTCCATGTTATGAAATGTTTCACAGATTCATCACTGTTCTTTATCAATGTGTGAATATCCATTGTGTGAATATACCATATTTTATTTATCCATTCATTCTTGGATGGGCACCTTGCTTGCTTCCATCTTTTTGCTTTTGTAAACAGTGCTGCAATAAACATGGGTGTGCATATATCTGTTCGTGTAAAGGCTCTTATTTCTCTAGGGTATAGTCCAAGGAGTGGGATTGCTGGATCATACCCGTAGTCCTATTTATAGCTTTTTGGAAGCACCAAATCGATTTCCAAAGTGGTTGTACCATTTTACACTCCCATCACCAGTGTATAAGTGTTCCAGTCTCTCCAAAGCCTCTCCGACATTTATTATATTGTGTTTATGGATTAATACCAGCCTTTTTGGAATGAAATGGAATCTCATTTTAGTTTTGACTTGTATTTCTCTAATGGCTAATGATCATGAGCATTTCTTCATGTATCTGTTAGCTACCTGAATGTCTGCTTTAGTGAAGTGCCTGCTCATATCTTTTGCTCATTTTTTAATTGGGCTATTTGTCTTTTTGTAGTTGAGTTTTTGCAGTATCATGTAGATTTTAGAGATCAGACGCTGGTCAGAAAAGTCATAGCTAAAAACTTCTTCCCAGTCTGTAGGCTGTCTTTTTACTCTTTTCGTGAAGTCTTTGGATGAGCATAGGTGTTTGATTTTTAAGAGCTCCAAGTTATCTAGTTTCTCTTCTGCATTGTTACTAATGTTTTGTATACTCTTTATGCCATGTATTAAGGCTCCTAACATTGTCCCTATTTTTTTCTTCCATGATCTTTATTGTTTTAGATTTGATTTTTAGGTCTTTGATCCATTTTGAGCTCTTTTTCGTGCATGGTGTGAAGTATGGGTCTTGTTTCATTTTTTTGCAGATGGATACCCAGTTACACCAGCACCATTTGTTAAAAAGACTATCTTTTCCCCATTTAACTGACTTTGGGCCTTTGTCAAATATCAACTGCTCATAGGTGGCTAGATTTATGTCAGGATTCTCAATTTTGTTCCATTTTTCTATGTAGCTGTTTTTGTGGCGTACCAGGCAGTTTTGACTACTGCAGCTGTATAATAGGCTCTAAAATCAGGTACAGTGAGATCTCCCACTTTGCTCTTCTTTTTCAGTTATGCTTTACTTCTCCAGGGCCTCTCTCCCTTCCACGTGAAGTTGGTGATTTGTTTCTCCATCTCATTAAAAGACGTCGTTGGAATTTGAATCAGAATTGCATTGTATCTGTGGATCGCTTTTGGTAGAATAGACATTTTTACAGTGTTAAGTCTTCCTATCCATAGGCAAGGTATGTTTTTCCTCTTATGTAGGTCTCTTTTGGTTTCTTGCAGAAGTGTTTTATAATTTTCTTTGTATAAGTCTTTTATATCTCTGGTAAGATTTATTCATAAGTATTTTATCTTCTTGGGGCTACTGTAAATGGTATTGATTTGGTGGTTTCCTCTTCGATGTTCTTTTTGTTGGTGTAAAGGAATCCAACCGATTTTTGTATGTTTAACTTGTATCCGGATAACCTGCTGAACTCTTCTATTAGTTTCTGTAGTTATCTTGAGGATTCCTTAGGGTTTTCTGTGTATAAGATCATGTCATCTGGAAACAGAAATGCTTTAACTTCTTCCTTGCCAATCTGGATGTCCTTTATTTCTTTATCTAGCCTAATTGCCTAATTGCTTGGGCTAGGACTTCCAGCACAATGTTAAATAAGAGTGATGATAAAGGGCATTCTTATCTGGTTCCTGATTTTATGGGGAATGCTTTCAGGCTCTCTGAAAGCTTTGTATAAATGCCCTTTAGTATGCTGAGGGATTTTTCTTCTACTCCTGTTTTGCTGAGAGTTTTTATCATGAATGGGTGTTGAACTTTGTCAATGCATTTTCTGCATCAATTGATAAAATCATGTGATTCTGGAGGTGGGGCCAAGATGGCTGACTAGGCAGACACTACCTCGGATCCCTCTTGCAACAAAGACTCAGAAAAACAAGTGAATCGACCACATACATGACAATCTACAAACCCTGACCATCAAACACAGATACAAAGAGTTGACTCGAGTGACAGGTGAGCAAAAAGATGCACCCTGAACCAGTGACCACTTCTGGAACCTGCGATGCAACCTACAGCCTTGAGCCCCTGTGGTTCCCTGGTGCCGAGTGGCAGGGCTTGCTAAGGCGGGGCAGGCATGGGACACAGCCCTAACCCCTAGCCCCCTGGGGTAACCTCCATAGAGACTCAGCCAGCATGAGCAGGCTGCACAGTGACAGGGCTAATAAGAGAATGAACAACCACAGGGAAGCAGCGACTGTTTTTGGAGCCTGGAACCAGCGTCCCAGTCAGAAAACCTTGGCACCGGGCTTTGGACTGGGCTAAGGGGAGCTGAGCACGGCATCCTGAGACGGCACAAACACGGCACAGCCCTAGCCCCCTGAAGTGACCCCAGGGGAAGCCCAGCCAGTGCATGCAGGCAGCACAGCGACTCGGCTGACAGGAGAAGTCACCGGGAGGCAACGACTGATTTTGGAGCCGGGAGTGTGGCATCCCAGCTGGGGAACCTTGGCGCTGGACTTTGGACTGGAAGTGGAGGAACTAACCATGGCTTCTGGGACAGTACGAGCAGAGGACACGGGCCTGACCCTTGGGGAATCTCTACCCAGCCAGCGCACACAGTCAACATTCCCCTCGGGAATCTCAGATAAAACAGTCATCCCAAGCAATATAAGTAACTTTGTCTATATTCCTGGGTGTACTGTCTCATATCTATCTGATCCCTCCCCTCCCCTTCCCAGGCAGCTTCATTAACATTGGAATTTCCTGGGCCTGAGAGTGAGTTGCTCGGCGTTTCTTTTTTTCTTTTTCTTTGTTTGTTTGTTTTGTCTTTTCCTAACCCATTCTCCTGGCCTGAGAGAAGCAGCTACAAAAAACCCAGGGACCAAGAATCCTTCCCAGACTTCCAAAAATTGTACTAAAAATACAGAACCAGATCCAGTCAAGCATTTGTGATCCACAGTCTTGGGCTTTCATCCCTACAGGCAACAAGGTGGCTATTACAATGTAAAGGCAATTCTGATAGTGATCTCACTGTAATTGTTTTAGCAGATTACTGGAAAGACAAGTTTCCCAGGTTGTATTCAACAGAGCCCTCACTAATCCACAACGGGGAACTGAGGGCTGAAGCTCCACCCAAACCACCTAACCTCCTGCCATAGGGGTCTGAGGATAGTGTCATATACCAATCTGTAGAGGTACATGCATTAGGTACCTAAGGTACAGCTGCAGAGCCCACCCACCAAAGTGCTTTAGGAATAGAGACACACCTACCTCACTGGCACTTGGGGGAAGGCTGTCAGCATCCTGCCCCCTGGAATGTGACCCCCTGCTGCTTCTAGAATCTGGTGCAAACAACTATGACCACTACTCCTCTAAGCGAATAGGTGACAGTCTACCCCACACACTTGGTGACCCAAAATCAGATTCTACTCAAGAATAGTGAAAGGACTCTTAGGCTTATATATCTGGTAATGGCCCAAACCAGCTGGTAAGAGGACATAAATGATTCAAAGCCTACAACAATCAAGACAGTGCAATCTAGTAGCCCCTCTATGTATACTGAAAGAAAACAAAACAAGACAAGGCTCAGTGAGCAAATATAAAATAAACCATTACAATATTTTATAGATGGCTCAGAGACAACAGTCGATATCAAACCACATAAAGAAGCAGACCATGATTGCCTCCACAACTCCCCAAATTAATGAATCAAAATCTTTCCCAAAGGAAGATACAACCCATGAATTCCCAGATGCAGAATATAAAAAAAAAATTTACAGAATGCTTCAAGACATCATGGTTGACCTCATAAATGAAATACGGCAATCTACACAAAAAGCAAAGGAATACACTGATAAAGCAGTTGAAGAAATCAAAAAGATTTTTCAAGAACATAGTGCAAAAATTAATAAGCTACAAGAATCCATAGAGAGACAGCATTCAGAAATCCGAAATATTAACAGTAAAATTAAAGAATTAGACAACTCAATAGGACGTCAGAGGAGCAGAATCGAGCAATTGGAATGCAGGGTGGGGGAGTTGGAGGATAAAGTAATTGACACAAATATAGCTGAAGAAAAATCAGATAAAAGAATTAAAAAAATAAATGAAGAAACCCTAATAATACTGTGGGACTCTATCAAGAAGAATAACTTGTGTGTGATTGGAGTTCCAGAATAAGGAGGGATAACAGAAAATACAGACAGAATAGTTGAAGATCTGTTGGCAGAAAACTTCCCCCACATCCTGAAAGATAAAAGGATATCTATCCAAGATGCTCATCAAACCCCATATAAGGTTGATCAAAAATGAAAATCACCAAGACATATTATCATCAAACTTGCCAAAACCAAAGATAAAGAGAAAATTTTAAAAGCAGCCAAGGATAAAAGGAAGGTCTCCTACAAAGAAGAATCAATAAGAATAAGTTCAGATTACTCAGCAGAAACCATGCAGTCAAGAAGGCAATGGGATGACATATATAGAGCACTGAAGGAGAAAAACTGCCAGCCAAGGAGCATATATCCAGCAAAAATTCTCTCTCAAATATGAAGGTGAAATTAAAACATTTACAGATAAACACAAGCTTAGAGAATTTGCAAAAACCAAACCAAAGCTATAAGAAATACTAAAGGAAATTGTTTGGTCAGAAAACCGATAACATCAGATAACAACACAACACAAAGACACAGAACATCTTGATATCAACTCAAATAGGGAAATCACAGAAACAAATTAAGATTAATTTTAAAAAGGAAAAAATGCTCAAAACAGGGAATCATTGAAGACATTACGTAAAAGATCACAATAATGAAAAACAGGGACTAAATACAAGAGGCATAGAACTGCCATATGGACAGGAAAACAAGGCGATATAGGATGATACAAGTTTGGTTTTTACTTAGAAAAATACGGGTAAATATTAAGGTAACCACAAAGAGGTCTAACAATTCCATAACTCAAAATAAAAACCAAGAAAAACATAATGACTCAGCAAACATAAATTCGACTACTATGAAAAAGAGGAACATGCAATTTACAAAGAAAAACATCTCAGGACAAAAAAATGGAAAAATGAAATTGTCAACAACACACACAAAAAGGCATCAAAATGACAGCAAAAAACACATTCTTATCTATAATTACACTGAATGTAAATGGACTAAATGCACCAACAAAGAGACAGAGTCTCAGACTGGATAAAGAAACACGATCCGTCTATATGCTGCCTACAAGAGACACACCTTAGACTTAGAGACACGAACAACCTAAAACTCAAAGGGTGGAAAAAAATATATCAAGCAAACAGCAATCATAAAAGAGCAGGAGTAGCAATATTAATTTCAGACAAAATAGACTTCAAAGTTAAATCCACCACAAAGGATAAAGAAGGACACTACATAATGATTAAAGGGACAATTGACCAAGAAGGTATAACCGTATTAAAAATTTGTGCACCCAATGACAGGGCTGCAAGATACATAAAACAAACTTTAACAGAACTGAAAAGTGAGATAGACACCTCCACAATTATAGTAGGAGACTTCAACATACCACTTTCAGACGATAGGACTTCCAGTAAGAAGCTCAATAGAGACACAGAAGACCTAATTACTACAATGAAGCAACTCGACCTCATAGACCTATACAGAACACTCCACCCAACAGCTGCAAAATATACTTTTTTTTAGTGCACATGGAACATTCTCTAGAATAGATCACATATTAGCTCATAAAACAAACCTTTGCAGAATCTAAAATGTTGAAATATTACAAAGCATCTTCTCAGACCATAAGGCCATAAAAGTGGAAATCAATAACAGAAAAATCAGGGAAAAGAAATCAAATATTGGACACTGAACAATACCCTGCTCAAAAAAGATTGGGTTATAGAAGACATTAAGGAGGGAATAAAGAAATTCATAGAATGCAACGAGAATGAAAACACTTCCTATCAAAACCTCTGGGACACAGCAAAAGCAGTGCTCAGAGGTCAATTTATATCGATAAATGCACACATACGAAAAGAAGAAAGAGCCAAAAGCAGAGAACTGTCCCTACAACTTGAACAAATAGAAAGTGAGAAATAAAAGAATCCATCAGGCACCAGAAGAAAACAAATAATAAAAATTAGAGCTGAACTAAATGAATTAGAGAACAGAAAAACAACTGAAGAATTAACAAAGTCAAAAGCTGGTTCTTTGAAAAAATTAAGAAAATTGATAAACCATTGGCCAGGCTGACTAAAGAAATACGGGAAAGGAAACAAAGAACCCGAATAAGAGACGAGATGGGCCATATTACAACAGACCCAACTGAAATTAAAAGAATCATATCAGATTATTATGAAAAATTGTACTCTAACAAATTTGCAAACCTAGAAGAAATGGATGAATACCTAGAAAAACACTAGCTACCTAAACTAACACAATCAGAAGTAGAAAAACTAAATAGACCCATAACAAAAAAAGAGATTGAAACGGTAATCAAAAAACTTCCAAAGAAAAAAAGCCCTGGCCCGGATGGCTTCACTGCAGAGTTCTTCCAAACTTTCAGAGAAGAGTTAACACCACTACTACTAAAGCTATTTCAAAGCGTAGAAAATGATGGAATACTACCTAACTCATTCTATGAAGCCACCATATTCCTGATACCAAAACCAGGTAAAGATATCACAAAAAAAGAAAATTACAGACCTATATCCCTCATGAGCATAGATGCAAAAATCCTCAACAAAATTCTAGCCAATAGAATTCAACAACATATCAAAAAAATAATCCACCATGATCAAGTGGGATTTATACCAGGTATGCAAGGTTTAATATTAGAAAAACCATTAATGTAATCCACCATATAAATAAAACAAAAGACAAAAACTGCATGATCTTATCAATTGATGCAGAAAAGGCATTTGACAAAGTCCAACACCCATTCATGATAAAAACTCTCAGCAAAATAGGAATTGAGGGAAAATTCCTCAACATGGTAAAGGGAATCTATACAAACCCCACAGCCAACATCACCCTAAAGGGAGAGAGCCTGAAAGCATTTCCCTTGAGAACGGGAACCAGACAAGGATGCCCTTTATCACCACTGTTATTCAACATTGTGCTAGAGGCCCTTGCCAGAGCAATTAGGCTAGACAAAGAAATAAAGGGCATCCGGATTGGCAAGGAAGAAGTAAAATTATCTCTATTTGCAGATGACATGATCTTATATACAAAAAACCCTAAGGAATCCTCCAGAAAAGTACTGAAACTAATAGAAGAGTTTGGCAGAGTCTCAGGTTATAAGATAAACATACAAAAATCACTTGGATTCCTCTACATCAACAAAAAGAACATCAAAGAGGAAATCACCAAATCAATACCATTCACAGTAGCCCCCAAGAAGATAAAATACTTAGGAATAAATCTTACCAAAGATGTAAAAGACCTATACAAAGAAAACTACAAAGTACTAGTGCAAGAAACTAAAAGGGACCTACATAAGTGGAAAAACATACCTTGCTCATGGATAGGAAGACTTAACATAGTAAAAACGCCTATTCTACCAAAAGCCATCTATACATACAATGCACTTCCGATCCAAATTTCAATGACATTTTTTAATGTGATGGAGAAACAAATCACCGACTTCATATGGAAGGGAAAGAAGCCCCAGATAAGTAAAGCATTACTGAAAAAGAAGAATAAAGTGGGAGGCCTCACTCTACCTGACTTTAGGACATATACAGCCACAGTAGTCAAAACAGCCTGATACTGGTACAACAACAGACTCGTAGACCTATGGAACAGAATTGAGAATCCAGATATAAATCCATTCACATATGAGCAGCTGATATTTGACAAAGGCCCAGTGTCAGTTAATTGGGGAAAAGATAGTCTTTTTAACAAATGGTGCTGACATAACTGGATATCCATTTGCAAAAAATTGAGACAGGACCCATATCTCACACCATGCACAAAAACTAACTCCTGTCCTTCACTGAAAGTGTTGTGTTGAAGTCTCCTACTATTATTGTGGAGGTATCTATCTCACTTTTTAATGCTTATAGAGTTTCTTTTATGTATCTTGCAGCCCTGTCATTGGGTGCACAAATATTTAATATGGTTATATCTTCTTGGTATATTGTCCCTTTAATCATTGTATAGTGTCCTTCCTTATCCTTTATGATGGATTTAACTTTAAAGCCTATTTTGTCAGAAATTAATATTGCTACTCCTGCTCTTTTTTGATTGTTGTTTGCTTGATATATATTTTTTCCATCCTTTAAATTTTAGTTTGTTTTTGTCTCTAAGTCTAAGGTGTGTCTCTTGCAGGCAGCATATAGACGAATCCTATTTTTTAATCTATTCTGCCACTCTCTGTCTCTTTATTGGTGCATTTAGTCCATTTACATGCAGCATAATTATGGATAGTTTTATGAATTTAGTACTATCATTTCTATGTCCTTTTTTATGTGTTGTTGACAGTTTCTTTTTCCCTCTTAATTTTGTGTGCTGAGATTATCTTTCCTCATATTTGTTGTTGTTGATTTTGTTTCTGCTGAGTCATTATTTTTTTCTTGTATTTGATTTTGACGTGTCGGATAGTTTGTCTCCTTTGTGTTACCTTTTTATCTACCCCTATATTTCTAAATTTAAACCTAACTTTTCTTTCTTTTAATCACATTATCTTCCTCTCCATATGGAAGATCTATGACTACATTTCTTAGTCCCTCTTTATTGTTTTAATGTTGTCTTCTTTTACACAATAAATCACTTTTTCCCTTTTTTGAGCACTTTTTTTATCTTGACTTAGTTTCGTGATTTCCCTGTCTTGGTTGACTTCTGATTGCTGTGCCCAGTGTTCTAGTCTTGGATTGATACCTGATATTATTGATTTTCTAAGAAAAGAGCTCTTTTTATTAAGGTAGTATTTGTAGTTTTGTTTTTGGTTTGATTTTTACGAATTCCTTCAACTTCTGTTTATCTTCAAATGTCCTAACTTCACCTTCATATTTGAGAGAGAGTTTTTTTGGATATAACATCCTTGGCTGGCAATTTTTTTGCTTCAATTTTTAATGTAAGTCATCCCATTGCCTTCTTGCCTGCATGGTTTCTGCCAAGTAGTCCCAGCTTGTTCTTATTGACTGCCCTTTGTAGGTGACTTTTCATTTATCCCTAGCTGTTCTTAAAATTCTCTATCTTTGGTTTTGGCAAGTTTGATTATAATATGTCTTGGCGACTTTCTTTTAAAATCTACCTTACGCGGAGTTCGATAAGAATCTGGGTTAGATATCTTCTCATCTTTCACAATATCAGGGAACTTTTCTGCCAACAAATCAACAATGACCTCTGTATTTTCTGTTATCCTTCCCTGTTCTGGTAGTCCAGTCACTCATAGGTTATTTCCCTTGATAGAGTCCCACATGATTCTTAAGGATTCTTCATTTTTTTAATTCTTTTATCTGATTTTTCTTCAAATATATTACTGCCAATTGCTTTATCATCACGTTCAGAAATTCTGCCTTCTCTTGTTCAATTATCCTCCTCTGGCTTTCTATTGAGTTGTCTTCTTCTCTAATTTTATTGTTAATCTTCTGAATTTCTGATTGTTGTCTCTTTATGGATTCTTAGAGCTTATTAAATTGTTTATTGTTTCTGAACAAAATTTTTAATTTCTTCAATTGCTTTATCTGTGTGTTCCTTCACTTGTTCTGCGTATTGCCTCATTTCCTTCCTGATGTCTTGAATGGTTCTGTATGTTAATCTTTTGTATTCTGCCCCTGGTAATTCCAGGAAAGCACGTTCATCTAGAAGATCCCTTGATTCTTTGTTTTGAGAGCTTGTCGAGGCGATCATGGTTTGTTTCTTTATGTGACTTGATATTGACTGCTGTCTCTGAGCCATCTATAAGTTATCGTATTACTTTATTTTATGTTTCCTTACTGTGTCATAGCTTCTTGCTTTGTTTTGCTTTGTTATGCACAAATGGGTTGCTTGAGTGAGCTAGATTGATTATTTTCACGTTTGGAGCTCTGACATCCTGTCCCCAGTTAGCTAGAGCTGTTATCAGGTATATCAATCTAGGTTTCCATTCACTTTTCTTGTATGAATTCAGCTCAGGTGTCCAGGGAGATGATCATCAAGTGTGTGGTAGAGGCTCTGTCTTACCATCTTAGAGTGGCAGGGGTGATTGGTGTAGGTACCGGTATCTGGTTGCAGCAGGGGGTCACACTCTGAACAAGGCAAGGGGCTGAGAATCGTCCTCCATGTGCCTGTGAGGAAAGCATGTCCCTGTTCCCTAGAGTGTACAGGTGGGTGGGTTCTGCAAAAACATGGTCACCCAATGTTTTTGGTTGTAAGGACTGGGAGGTACCAGCTATCCTTGGGCCCCTGCCACAGGTGGCTGGGTTACCTGAGCGGAGCCACCAGTCCTAGGGCCCCTGATGTGGGTAGGTGAGTACCCTGTTTAATAGGCAAAGTGGTTCCAAACAGGAAATATCCACTTCTCCACCACATAGCTGAAACAGCTGTAGTCTGCCCACAAGGGCCTATTCTCCTGCAGTAAGCCCACAGAATTCCATGCAGTGGGGAAAAGTATTCAAAGCCCATGCACTGTTTATACCTAGACAGGAGCAGACTCTGTCCTGAGCTCCCCAGGTTAGTGGAGCTGGTAAATTATCTTTTCCCCCAGCTGCAAATTTATTCCTTCTCCAAAGTTGGGAGGATGGCTCCAGGTGCTCAACAGAGCATATCTCAGGCCTGGGGAAATCAACAGCCACTAAAGATGGCTTGGGGATGGCGGATGCAGTAAAATACATGCAAGTGGTTAGCTTTTGCTGAGAGTGCTGTTCTTCCCTGGTTCCAGAGGTGTGAGCAGGCTGTGCAGCTGGCTGCTTCTGTCTTAGGAAGCTATGGCCAAACTCTACCACCAGCCCACCACCACCGCTCCCAGGAATGGTGCCTGAGGGAACGTGGCAATTCAGGTCCGGCAACTCCTTTCTGCTTCTGAACTGACTTTCCCACCCCTTGTCACTCAGTCCGTTTTCTAATTTTTCCTTTAATTTTCTGGTCTTCTAGGTTGTCATAAATATAATTGTTTTGGGGGGTCTTTGTTGTAAGAGGGAATCGCCAGAAATGTCTGGCAATTCCACCATCTTGGCCCCGCCTCCCAGTCTTTTCTCATGTTTTGATGATCTGCATCACTATGGGTCTACCCAAAAAAGCAAAAACCGTACCTGTTGCTGTTGAGTTGATTCTGACTCATAGCAACCCTACAGGACGGAGTAGAACTGCCCCATACAGTTTCCAAGAAGCACCTGGTGGATTTAAACTGCTGTCCTTTTGGTTAAAAGAAGTAGCTCTTAACCACTATGCCACCAGAGTTTCCTATGGATCTGTACTTCTATGGATCTATAAAAAAAAAAAAAAAAAAAACCAAGACCAAACCCAGTGCAGTTGAGTCGATTCTGACTCATAGCGATCCTATAGGACAGAATAGAGCTGCCCCATAGAGTTTCCAAGGAGCACCTGGCAGATTTGAACTGCCGACCCTTTAGTTAGCAGCTGTAGCACTTAAGCACTACCCCACCACGGTTTCCTAACCTGTATAAATTCCATATATACTTGGATATATATACACATACAGAAGCACACATATATACACGCACTTATACATACATATATATATACATACACACATTCACATGTATATTACATACACACATATACAACCGTGTTGAAGGAATAAATTAAAACTAGTGCGAAATATTTAAAAATTGTTAAGTCTATCTCCTTTCATCCCTTCTGGTGTACACTGAAAGGTCAATAACAGAAAAGAAACTTGAGTTACCTACACTGGGGTGGGGGGGGGCCGTATTGTGGAAGCACTCATAGCTTGAGCTATTTTTGTACTTTCTATTTAAGATGGCTTTTCTAGATTAATATTCCTTCACACTACACTTTTTTTTTATTTTAGAGATATAGTGTTAGACATGACTGAGATCAACAATATTTACCCATTTTCAGTTGTTCAATAATTTAAGGATCAGAAAACTTTATTGCATGCTTTTCACTAATAATGTAGGAAGCTAGTGCAGTAACATAGAAATGCCACAGAGGAGCCATGGTTAGAGAGGGATACTTGTGGAAAGAAAATTAAGAAGAAAAATGAAGTTACTTCAGAGTTAATGGAAGTGTTGAGGTACTCTAGTGAGTCACCAAAGTCTTTGTAGATGATGGAGAACACATCAAAATGCATCAACTCAACCCTTATACACCCAAAGCTAATAAATTGCCAAAATTAGTGCTCGTATGTGACAGTGGGAGACACTTAACTGCAGTCAAGCCACAACTTAAATTGAGACATCATATAGTCCATTCAAGTAAGCTTTTTTTTCCTAATTCAGTCAGACTCACTTTAGTGTTAATCAGAATTCACAACACTAAACAATGTTCTCTTGCTAAACACCGTAAGCAAAATATCTCTAAGGCACATATCTCTGAATAGCCTAAATATAAAGATGAAGGCAATCTTATTAACACCGTGCATATGTCCTTTTCCCTCTTTCCTCACGCCAAGCATAGCAATTGTCCAAATACATGCAACTTTTAGTAATCCTTAATCCTAAATGCTTGTTATTAGATTGAGGAAGATATTCAAAGCTCCTCTAAAGTAATAATTTTAACCATATAATGGGTACGATAAAAACACAAATAAAAATGCAAAAAAATTCAATGTCATTTTGGAGAATTCATAGAGACCACTTAAACTCATTCATTCTCCCATGGACTTGGGTTAACAAGTCTTGTTTATACTTTTCACATTTTGAGACCGAGAGACTAAAGCAATAGGAAACACTGCTCTGGGAGTGTTTTAGGCTGAACGGGAGTATATTTAGCTCCAATTTCTATCTGTTAAATTTAAAGACATACAAGTTGAGACACTGAATGAGAAGCGAACAATTCAAGGGAAATTTTTACGGGAGAAATTTGAGTTGAAAATATTGCTTTGGAGACTATCTGAATAGTGATTATGGAAATGTATTTAACAAGAAAAAATGAAGATGTTTAAAAGAAAACTGTAGAATCAATTTAAGGATGAGAGCAAGGGGAAGAATGCAAACAGAAAAAAGAGTTGTCAGAAATTTAGAACTCATGAAATGGAAGTTAATACTAAAATTTTTCATAGTATTTTATGATTCCATTTAAAAGGTATATTTTGAAAAAGACAAAAACTGTAAACACAGTAAACAGATTAAAATTTTTCAGGGGCTTGAGCAGATAGGAGTGTTGAATAAAAGAAACACAGGTTTTTTTTTAGGGTAGTAAAACTATTTTTTATGAAGCTGTATATTTTGAAGCACATGAGATTTTGGGGGGCAGATAATTATTCTGAATGACACTGTAATGTTGAATATACAACACTATATCAAAATCAATAGAACTTTACAGTACAGAGTGAACCTTAAGGTATGCAAAATTTTTAAAAATCATTTAGTACATAGAGAGATAGTATTATGGAACTCAGTCTGTGACAAAAGAACCTAAATGTGTTAAAAGTAAATGAAATGACTACACTGAAGGAGGTGGAAGAAAAGATGCTGACCTAAGTAAATTTGGGAAGGAGTGAGAATCTAAGACTAAAAGTAAAAGGAACTGTACATAAGCACTTCACTGCAGTTGATAAAGTTGTTTTCCGTAAGGGTATGGGTTAATAATTCTGAAACTACTATACACGTATACTGGAATTAAACAATTAAGTGTAGAGCCTTATTTCTCAATTTTGAACTAGGAGATTTCAGACAAGCAAGGGGAGGAGGCTAGAACTATCCAGTTGGTACTGAATTAGTGTTGGAGACATCTGTATAAACTCATGTTTAGTTTAATGTAGATATAGGTAGATACATGTAGAAATATTCATAGATATAGGTACATACAAGGCTTAAAATATAAGGATATATTTCTTTGTTCTGTCAAATGAGCAACCAAAGATGTATAACACCCCAGTAGCAGTGAGCAAATTCAACACTCGGATCTTGGTTTCTACCATCATTCTCCAATCAAACGAATCAGGGCTTCTTGGAGAAATGGCTGATTCTAGGGATGGTGCAAGAAATATGCATTATAAGCCTAGAACATCTTGTAGTGCCAGAAAATAAGAAAGTTAAAAAAAAAAATGAAAAGAGTTTGTCAAGGAGACACCTGAAAGAGCTCCAAATGCCCAACAGGGAAAACATTTGAGCAACTAAATAAATAATGTAAATATCAGATTATAACCCAAAGTATAAAATAAATATCCATAAGCCCCTACTTATATAAATTATTCAATGCGTACATATAAATAAATGGGGGAGAATAGACAAATCTCCAGTGCAGAATTTCAAGTAATTTATGTAGATACTCCCTCCCTTAAGGAGGTGGAGATAGCTACTCAAACCTTAAAAGAGTGCTGAGCATAGTGATTTCTTTCCAAAAGTACAATATAGAAAGTGGGGGAAAAGAAAGAATAACTACTGTGGAGAAACCTGACAAACACTACCTCAGCAAGGTGATCAACATTAACATCAACAGTACTAAGACATGTTGATGACATGCATCCTTGATATAATGTGATAAGCCCCATTTCCACGGGGTAGATTCCAACTCATAGCCACTTTATAGGACAGAGTAGAACTGCCCCATAGGGTTCCCAAGGAACAGCTGGTGGATTTGAGCTGCTGACTTTTGGGTTAGCAGCCAAGCTCTTAAACACTAGGGCACCAGGGTTCCATAATATGATAAAGAAGTCATTTTATCTCTGTAGTATTCCTCCCCAAAACCCATAATCCGTATTTAACCAGGAGAGAAACATTAGATGAATTTGAATTAAAGAACATTTTAAGAACATTCTATAAAATACCTGGCCAATACTTCTCAAAACCATCAAGGCCATCAAAACAAGAAAAGCATAAGAAACTGTCACAGTCAAGAACACCAGCACCCTAACATGGTGACTATATGTAAGCTGGTATTCTGGTTGGTATCCTAGGACAGAAAATAAATATTACATACAATCTAAGATTAATTAATTAAATTCATTAGTTATGACAAATGTGTCATGTACGATGGTAACAATATGGGACATTAGGTGTTGGGTATGTGAAAATCTTCTTGCATTATCTTTGCAACTTTTCTGCAAATCTAAAACTATTCTAAAATAAAATTCTATTTTTTTAGAAAGGAATACTGAGCAAAATATCTTTTTTAAGTTTGCTTTTCAGATAGAAAAAAAATCTGAGAATATTCTTCCATATTTTAAGTTACGGAAAATAAAAGATTAAAAAGCATTAAGTGTTGGTGGGAAGCCCTGGTGGCATAGAGGTTAAGAGCTATGGCTGGTAACCAAAAGTTGGTGGTTCAAATCCACGAGGCACTCCTGGGAAACTGAATGGGGCAGTTCTACTCTGTCCTATAGGGTCGTTATGAGTCGGACTTGACTCAACAGCAATGTGTTAAGTGTTGGTGAAGTAGCCACTCTTTAAGGCATGGAACACTCCTGAAAGTTTGCATTTTTTTCAAGAAAGAAGGCATTTTGCACAGAATATAGAAGAGCAGTTTTAGGGTTAGAGACGGAGCTAAGAAAACGTGAAAGAACTCATATCAGATACTCAGTTTTGTCAATACAGCAGGAAATAACGGCATTTGTTGTGAAAGCAGATCTTTACCAGAAGGCAGAACAATTGAAAGAATGTAGAATCTAATAGTAAATTTTTTTAAAAGTGGCAGTTGAGTTTAGCTCATAATTTTTTTAATAGAATTAATCTATAGGCTTTCTTTCTCTAATACCATCTGCCAGACTGGGAACAAAAGAAAAAAATTAGTCAACAGAATGGTTTAACCAAGTTTTGAAACTGAAAAATCAAGACTAACAGAAAATAGAACACAGAATTTCCATGGTAGATAGAGTAATAAACCATAGATGCAGAGTGGGATGGCAGCTAGTGATGCTTATAATATGGGCTAATACTTTTCATTTTGAATTTTAACTCACATCATTTTTTAGTGGCTACCTGAAGAGTTAAGAAAGGATTCTAAAGCTTTGTTAGGCTCAACAAGACATGGTATTGTTACTGTAACAGATTAATGATGCCTGGTTGTCATGAATCTGAAAAAATTGGATAACAATTACAACAACCACAACAACAGTTGTGTATTAAGGATGGGTAGGACACTAGTGTCATGTATTTGATTAATGTAATGGATTAGAAATTTAGATTCATGGTGAGTTTTTAAAAACCTAGTAGTGTAAGTTTGGAGAAGACATGAAAATATATTAATATGCAATTGGAAAGAAATCTAGAATTTGAGATCTTATAAGCAGAATACATTTAAGATACTCCTCTGCTAAAACCTCACTAGTTGCTTCCCATTTTAGTATTATAAAACCCAAAGTACAAAGGGTTTAAAGGTACCAAATGATCAGGGTCCCAATTTCCTCTCTGACATCATCTATTATTTTTCTTTTCCTCACTCACTCTGTTCCATACTCACTGGTTTATTGCTGTACCTTAAACATTTAAAGTATATGCATCACTTAACTTCCGTTTGGGCAACATCTGTGGTCACCTAAGGCTTTTTGTTGTTGTTGTTGTTGTTTAAAGGGAAAGCAGGTCTCCTTTTTTAAAATTTTTATTTCCTCTTAATAGTTTTAAAGACCCCAACCCAAAATCTTGCAGCACTGTACCTCGGGTGGGATACAGTGAGGCTACCCTCTCAGCTGCCTCCACTGCCACCGCCCATTCCTTTAGCCTTACCAGCAGCTCCAGAAGCAGCAAGAGCATCAATAGAGATGGCAGACGTGACTGGAAGCTGACTCCCATATTTCACAGAACGTATTTTTTTTTTTTTATTGCGGAGGTTAAGCCATGCATATTTGTATTACTACCTTAGGGCCTTTGCTTATGCTGCTTCCTTGGTCGAGAGCACTTCATCCACTCGTAACTCCAGGGCCAGATTTGTAACGTCCTCCAGGTCTTTGCGGAAACCCTGGTGGCTTAGCTAACCTCAGTGTGAATCTACCAGGCGCTCTTTGGAAACTCTATGGGGCAGTTCTACTCTGTCCTATAGGGTCGCTATGAGTTTGAATTGACTCCACCGGAATGGGCTTTTTTGTTTGTTTGTTTGTTTCCAGGTCCTTATATAAATGTTTATCGGTGAAGATCCCATTTAAAAGCACAAGTCCCCTACATCCCAGCCCACACACTCCCAATTCCTTCCCTCTGCTTCATGTCCTTTGTAGAGCTTAAAACCCGAAAACTCATTGCCAACTGGTAGGGATCCTATAGGACAGAGTAGAACTTCCCCACAGGGTTTCCAAGGCTGTAATCTTTAGGAGTACCTGATGGGTTCAAATCACCAAACTTTTGGCTAGCAGATGAGCACTTACCCACTGGACCACCAAGGGTCCTTACCACCTTCCAATAGAGTGTGCACTTTATTTATTTATTTTAATCCCATCACCACTTCAGAAATATTCTAGCTCAGTGAGGGTAGACATATTTGAGTTTTATTTCCTGCTTTATTCCCAAGGCCTACCTAGAACGAGTTTGAAGGAGCCCAGGTGGTACAATCATTAAGTGCTTGGCTGCTAATGGAAAAATCCGTGGTTCAAACCCACCAGCTACTTCATGGGAGAAAAGATTAGGTGATCTGTTTCCATAAAGATTATAGCTAAGAAAACCTGATGGGCCAATTTGACTTTGTCATATGGGATCTCTATGAGTAGGTACCAGTTTGAAGGTACCCATGAACAGCAACAGAATGTGTTTGCCCATATTAGGTACTCAATAAATATTTGTTGAATGAAAGAATACATGATGCAATGAAATAATAAGAGAGGGTTAGCTATACTCATTATCTGACAACATTCCCAGAAGGGTCTAGGGGGGAGTGCTCCACTGCACATTGCATCCATAATATATATATATATATCTTATGAAAATTTAATGGTTTTAAAAAGTACAGCAATTTTCCAGGTGATTAGCAAAAGGTGATTCAGACATGGAGGTTAAAGGTAAAAAAGTTTCATAGCAATTTGGCTGACAGCAAAAATTTTAGGGGCCAGAGATGGCACATGTAAAAAGAGAAGAAAAAACTCCTGCAGAACCAGGGCAGATGTACTACTGTTAATGAAGTCCCATGTGAATATATTCTGGCCTGATAATATTTGCCTAGAAAACTTCATAAAATATATTAAAAGGCTAACTCGAAGATGTCAAATAACTGATCCCAGTGTAAAAGTGCCATCCAAACCAGTTGAAATGAACTAAAAATGTCAGAACATTTGTTTTCTTTACCAAAGGAGTTATTTCAAACATTATGAACTTTGAGGAAGTTCAGGAATAAATTTTTAGCTATGGTTACAAAATTTAAGTGAAAATATTTAAACATTAGACAAAGAAAAAGTAAAGAATGAATAGGTCAGCAACAGCAGCAAAAAAGGAACAGATAGAATGAAACAAAAAGGAAAAGGAGTGAGGATGTTTAAAAAATAATATCCTTCTCTTATGTGATGTCATAATGGGAGTTATGGATACATTTATATACCTCATTTCAAATTCATTACCAGACTAAAATTTTAAATTAACTTTATGGCCCTCAGAAACTCCAGTGGTGTAGTGGTTAAGTGCTATGGCTGCTAACCAAAAGGTCAGGAGTTTGAATCCACCAGGTGCTCCTTGGAAATGCTATGGGGTAGTTCTACTCTGTCCTATAGGGTCACTATGAGCCTGACTCAATGGCAAGGGGTTTAGTTTTTATGGCTCTAAATTTATTATGCCAGTAAACTTGTTTCTGAACCAAATGTCCTATTTCAATGTATTTGCTCTTCTGCCTCATTATCTTCGTTTATAACATACATCAGTGGCAAAATTCTGTAAATTCTTCCTCCACATTTTCTATATCTGTACTTCACGTTTTTCTCCATTTCCATCCCCTTGTATCCCCACATCAGCTGAATCTCAAATTCATTTTCTACCATACCAACAAATTTATATTTCTAAAATATCAGTCAACATTTTCTAGTCTTCCTACACTGTCTATATATTTAAACCTCAAATTTTTCTTCTGGCATTTCAGAATCTCTATACTATGTCCCTAAGGAGCCCTGGTTGTACAGTGATTAAAGCACTTGGCTGCTAATCAGAAGGTTGTCAGTTGGAACCCACCAGCCTCTCCACAGAAGAAAGATGAGATGGTCTGCTTCCATAATGATTGCAGTCTTAGAAACCCTATGAGGCAGTTCTACTCTGTCCTCTACTGTCCCTATGAGTCTAAAAGGCAGGGGGTATGTGAAGAATGGTTAAGCACTCAGCTGCTAACTGAAAGCTTGGAAGTTTGAAACCACCTGACCACTGTTCAGGAAAAAGGCCTGGAGATTTGCTCTTGTAAAGATTGTTTTGGCTGTTTTTAAGTGCCATTGAGTGAATTTTGATTCATAGTGACATTGTGTGACAGAGTGGAACTGCCCCATAGGATTTCCTAAACTGGAGATCAATAGGTCTTTCTCCCAAGGAGCAGCTGGGTGAGTCCAAACCATCAACCTTTAATTTAGCTACTGAGTGCTTAACCATTACACCACAAAATCCTGTGGGGCAGTTTTATTCCGTCTCTAGGAGTCAAAATTGACTCAATGGCTCCTAACAACAATAACAACAATGTGAGGAAAAGAGAAAAATAATCACCTCATTTTTAAAGTTTGTCTGAGTGGTTTTTGCTCCAACATAAAAAGAGATTGGAAGTTATCATTTGGTCCCATACTAATGACAAAGAAAAAAAGCTGAATAAACTGAAAAACAACAACTCTTCTTAGACCCATCAGAGAACTGACATCACAGAGAAAATCACGGAGAACTAAAGACAAAGGAGGATACAGAGAATCATAACTCTCCTGAATCAGATGCCCAAGTGTGAAGCCTTTTACTGGTCGGAATAAGCATAAGTAGGAACACTTCAACTGTAATTAACAACCTGCTGGAGGCACAGTGTGGATGAGTTTCAGAGTTACAGTCTCCAGGGCCCAGTCTTAGGGGGCTCCACACTGACCTGAGTTTTACTACCAACAGCCCCACAGATTCTTCCAGTGAAGACTGGAGGAAAACCCCTTTCTGCTCAAAGCAGGAGGAGGGGACAAAAATAATTTTGACATGTGCTCAGAGCGTTCTGTTCTAAATAAAGGCCTGCCCTATAGGGAAACTACTTCACTATAGCCTAACCAGTGCAGCTATATCAAAATGAAATGAAACAGCTATAAATATCCATTTATAGTTGGAATGTGTAGTGTTCAGAATACGAGTCTGAAAATAGGAAGTCATCAAAAATGAAATGCATAAAGATGGATAACCTAGGCATTAATAAGCCAAAATGGATTGGCGTTGGTCATTTTGAATCAGACAACCATGTGGCCTACTTTGCCAGGATTGACCAATTGAAGAGGAATAACATCTCATTCATTATCAGAAAAAAATTTCCAAATGATTCCTGAAGTACAACAATGTCCGTGATAGGAAAATATCCATACATCTACAAGAAAGACCAGTTAATATGACTATTATTCACATTTAAGCACCAACCACTAATGCCAAATATGAGGAAATTGAACATATTTACCAACTTCTGCAGTCTGAAATTGACAAAACATGCATTCAAGATGCACTGATAAATACTGGTGATTGGAATGTGAAAGTTGGAAACGAGATGGATCTCTAGTTGGAAAAATATGGCCTTGGTGATAGAAAAAATGTGAGAAATAGCATGATAGAAATTTTGCAAGCCCAATGACTTATTCACCGCAGATACATTTCGTCAACAACATAAACAGTGCCTATAGACCTCACCAGATGAAATACACTTGAATCAAATCGACTACATCTGTGGAAAGAGACAGTAGAGAAGCACAACGTCATCAGTCAGGGGATGACTGCAGAACACATCATCAATTGCTCATAAGCAAGTTCAAGTTGAGGCTGAAGAAAATTAAAACAAATTCACCAGAGCCAAAGTACAACCTTGATTATATCCCATCTGAATTTAGAGACCATCTCAAGAATAGATTTGATGCTTTGAACACCAATGACCTAAGACTAGACGAGTTGTGGGATGACATCAAGAAAACCGCACATGAAGAAAGCAAGAGGTCATTAAAAAGACAGGAAAGAAAGAAAATACTAAAATTCGTGTCAGAACAGACTCTGAAACATGCTGTTGAATGTAGAGTAGCTAAAGTGAACAGAAGAAATGATGATGTCAAAGAGCTGAACAGAAGATTTCGAAGTGCTGCTCTAGAAGACCAAGTATTATAATGAAATGTTCAAAGACCTGGAGTTAGAAAACCAAAAGAGAACAACAAGCTCAACATTTTTTCAAGCTGAAAGAACTGAAGAAAAAAATTCAAGCCTCAAGTTGCAATGTTAAAGAATTCTATGGGCAAAATATTGAGCAACTCAAAAATCATCAAAAGATGATGGAAGGAATACGCAGAGTAATTGTACCAAAAAGAATTGGTCAATATCCAACCATTTCAGGAAGTAGCAAATGATCAAGAACTGATGGTACTGCAGGAAGAAGTCCAACCTGCACTGAAGGCATTGGTGAAAAACAAGGCTCCAGGAATTGATAGAACACCAATTGATGTGTTTCAGCAAAGGGTTGCAAGGCTGGAAGTACTCACTTGTCTATGCCAAGATATACTGAAAGACAGTTGCCTGGAAAACCAACTAAAAGAGATCCATATTCCTGCTCACTCTAAGGAAAGGTGACCCAATGGAATGTGGAAATTATAAAACAATATTACTAATATTATATGCAAGTAAAATGCTGTTGCAGCAGTACATCAAAAGAGAACTGCCAGGAATTCAAGCCTGATTCAAAAGAGGATATAGAATGAGGGATGACCATTGCTGATGCCAGATGGCTCTTGGCTGAAAACAGAGAATACCAGAAAGATGTTTACCTGTGTTTCATTAACTATGCAAAGGCATTCCACTGTGTGGATCATAACAAATAATGGATAACACTATGAAGAATGGGAATTCCAGAACACTTAATTGTGTTCATGAGGAACCTGTACTTAGACCAAGAAGCAGTCATTCAACCAGAATGAGGGGGTCTGCGTGGTTTAAAGTCATGAAAGGTATGCATCAGCGTTGTATCTTTTCATCATACTTATTGAATCTGTATGTTGAGCAAATAATCTGAGAAGTTGGGCTATATGAAAAAGAACAAGGCAGACTTAGAGGAAGACTCATTAACAACTGCGTTTTGCAGATGACTACCGTGCTTGCTGACAGCAAAGAGAACTTGTACTTTCTGATGAAGATCAAAGACTACAGCCTTCAGAGTATATCTCAACATCAAGAAAAGAAAAATTCTCAAGACTGGACCAATATGCAATATCATAACAAGTGGAGAAAATATTGAGGTAGTCAAGGATTTAATTTTACTTGGATCCACAATCAGCATCCATGGAAGCAGCAGTCAAGAAATCAAATGTCCAAATGTCACATTGGATTGGGCAAATCTGCTGCAAAAGACCTCTTTAAAATATTTAAGAAACAAAGATGTGACTTTAAGGACTATGTTGAGCCTGACCTAAGCTATAATATTTTTAATTGCCTCACATGCATGTGAAAGCTGCATGATGAATATGGAAGACAGATGAAATGATGCCTTTGAATTATGGTGTTGGCAAAGAATATTGAATATAACATGGACTGCCAGAAGAACAAACAAATCTGCCTTGGAAGAAATACAGCTAGAATACTCCTTAGAAGGGAAGATGGCGAGATTGTTGCATTGTTGGGTACTGTTGAGTTGGTTCTGACTCATAGCAACCCTGTATACAACTCACAGTGACGCTGTATACAACAGAAGGAAACACTGCCCGGTCATCCTCACAATCATTTGAACCCATTGCTGCAGCCAGTGTCAATCCATCTTATCAAGAGTCTAATTCATAAGTAATATGTTTAAGTTCTAATTCAAGTGATATGTTGTATACCCTTTGTATTGGAACTTAAACATATTAATTATACTTATTTTAAATTCTCTTTGATAGTTCCAACAACTGTGTCATATCTGGTTCCATTGATTGCTTTATTTCTTACCTTTTCATGTGCCTCACAGTATTTCTTTAAAACTTTAGATCCTGAGTTGGATAGGAGGTACTAAGCTATATATTTATTGCGCCTGTGGATAAACATGGCTTTTGTTCTGCTGGGTCCTTGGCGTGAGGATTTGTGTTAATCTTGTGAAGAATTGGACTAGGCTTGAGGTTTGTGTTGCTATAGTTACCATCATGCACCACAGGCTCAATTTCTCTAGTGATTCCTTGTGTTCGGCCTGTGGGCTGGATTGGCAGAGGATATTTTCTCAATGTCTGATGTGCTATTTTCCATCGATTAATATGGATGCCATCCCATATATCTGACACAAGCACACATACCACAAACACATCAAACACATTTAATATTTGAAAATCTAACTAGGTGTTGATTAACACTTTATTTTATTTGTTCCTATTTAATCATGTTTGGGATGTGAAGAAAAGCAATTATCCTGGGCACAGGCAACTTTTCTCTGTAGTTTTTTGTTTGTTTTTTTAAACTATATTCTGTTCCTCAGGTAATGGGTCAAAATAAATTTAGTTTTAATTGGTACAAACTGGCCATACAAACGTTTAGGTTTTAATCTGTTCATAAGCTTAAAGTGGTAATGCTAATATAAGATGCTTCCCCCCACATACGATTCTGATGTCAGTTCAGAGCCAGCTTTATCTCATGGACTGTTGCTGAGAGCAGCACATAAAAAGGCTGAATTCCAATCATGCATACAGCATCTATTGGGGACATATACTTTTTTCTAATTTGATTACATTTTAGGTGAAAGTTTACAAAACAGATTAGTTTCTCATTCAAAAGTGTCTACACAATTTTTTGTTGTTGTTGTTAAATTGGTTGCAATCCCCACAGTGGTGTCAGCACTTCTCTCCCTTTCCACCTTGGGTTCTCCTTTTCCATTTGCCCAGTTTTCCTGTCCCTTCCTGCCTTCTTGACTTTGCTTTTGGGGAGGTGTTGCCCATTTGGTCTCATATACTTGATTGAAATAAGAACATTCCTTACTCGTGTTATTGTTTGTTTTATAGGCCTGTCTAATATTTGGCTGAAAGGTAGCCTTCAGATGGGCTTCAGGTCTGAGTTACCAGGGTGCCCAGGTGCCACAGTCTTAGAGGTTCCTCCAGTCTCTGTCAGACGAGAAAGTCTGGTCTTTTTTGAGAATTTGAACTTTGTTCTACATTTTTCTTGCACTCTCTCTGGGACCTTCTGTTGCGATCCCTGTCTGATCAGTCAGTGGTGGTAGCTGGGCACCATCTAGTTCTTCTGGGCTCAGGTTGGTACAGGCTGTGGTTCATGTGGTCCATTAGTCCTTAGGACTAATACTTTCCTTTGTCTTTGCTTTTCTTCATTCTCCTTTGCTCCGAACATAATAGGACCAATAGATGTATCTTAGACGGTGATTCACAAACTTTTAAGACCCCAGATGCTGCTCACCATAGTAGGATGTAGAACTTTTACTTTATGAAATATGTTATCCTAATTGACCCATATATCTACTGAGACCACGGTCTTGGGTATATACATATATTTTTAATAATATTTTATTGAGTTTTTGGTGAAAGTTTACATAGCAAGCTAGGTTCCCATTTGACAATTTCTGCACAAATTGTTCAGTGACATTAATTACATTTATCACAATGTGTCAACATTCTCTTTGAGTTCGATTTGTTCCCATTCTAGTACTCTAATTTCCCTGCTCCCTTATTTTCCCTTTATTATTTTTTTAATAATTTTTATTGAGCTTTAAGTGAATGTTTACAAATCAAGTCAGTCTGTCACATATAAGCTTATGTACACCTTACTCCATACTCCCACTTACTCTCCCCCTAATAAGTCAGCCCTTCCAGTCTCTCCTTTTGTGACAATTTTACCAGTTTCTAACCCTCTCTACCATCCTATCTCCCCTCCAGACAGGAGATGCCAACACAGTCTCAAGTGTCCACCTGATAGAAGTAGGTCACTTTTCATCAGCATCTCTCTCCAATCCATTGTCCAGTCCCTTCCATGTCTGATGAGCTGTCTTTGGGAATGGTTCCTGTCCTGGGCCAACAGAAGGTTTGGGGACCATGACTGTTGGGATTCTTCTAGTCTCAGTCAGACCATTAAGTCTGGCCTTCTTATGAGAATTTGGGGTCTGCATCCCACTGATCTCCTGCTCCCTCAGGGGTTCTCTGTTGTGCTCCCTGTCAGGGCAGTCATCAGTTGTGGCCGGGCACCGTCTAGTTCTTCTGGTCTCAGGATAATGTAAGTCTCTGGTTCATGTGGCCCTTTCTGTCTCTTGGGCTCATAGTTATTGTGTGCCCTTGGTGTTCTTCATTCTCCTTTGATCCAGGTGGGTTGAGACTAATTGATGCATCTTAGATGGCCGCTTGTTAGCACTTAAGGCCCCAGATGCCACACTTCTAAGTGGGATGCAGAGGAATGTTTTCATAATAGAATTATTTTGCCAGTTAGAAGTCCCCTTAAGTCAAAGTTTGGGTATATATTTTTATGCAAAGAAAAATAGAGTGCAAGTTACCAAAAGAATAATTTAAAAATAAATAAATAAACAACCAGCTTGGATCCTTAAGGAATGATGATAAACATTACACTCATGGCCAAGCATATTCATCTTGAGAAAGAATGCCCTGAATTGGAGAATAATTACCTTCGGATACTATTGAGTTGAAAAGGATATTGATGCATTATTATGTTTTCCATTTTATTATCTAAATTTGCCTTCTTATTTTATCAAATAGTTGAAATATTTTAAACTATTGAAATATTTTAGTGGGCTAGAAAATCTTCAACAGACTGTGTACTAAACCTTTGAGAAGATTATTCTAATCTTACATAAGTCTTCCAGAGAAAAGAAAAATACTAAAATCTTCTCAAATGTTTTATGACTTTATTATAACCTTGACAGCAAATGGGACAAACACATGAAGAGAAGTAAAATTATAGAACAACCTCATTATAAGCATGAACATAATAATCTTAAATAATAAAATAATGACTAATTAAATCTGCAGTGTCTTTTTGAAAACATGCAAAAATTCAAGTAACAGGTCTATTACTACTATCGATAATATTAATAAACTGAAGGAGAGAAGTATTAGATGCAGAAAAGACATTTGATTAATGTCACACTTATTTTTTTTCCTGTCCTTTTTTCATTTCTTATGTAGATAACAGAACATTTGCCACTTCAGCAATCTTCACATGTACATGTACAGTTCAGTGACTAACACCACACCAACGAAATTAGAAAAAAAAAAAAAAAACCTAGAAAATTAGAACTAGAAAAGAACTTTACAAATCAGACATAATGTGTCTAGAGCAAACATCCTTACTGGCAGCTAATAAGAATATTTTCTTAACTACCATCTATTGGACTTTGTACTAGATGTGATTGTTGTTGTTGTTAGGAGCCATAGAGTCAGTTCTAGCTCATTGTGACCCTGTAGGACAGGGTAGAACTGCCCCATAGGGCTTTCCAAAGAGTAGCTGGTAGATTTAAACTGCTGATATTTTGGTTAGCAGCCAAGCCCTTAACCGCTGCATGACCAGGGCTCCGGACATGATGAGTAAAATAAAACAACAAAATATGAATAAAAATAAGTTTCAGATTTAAAGGAAACGAAAGATGTAAAACTTAAGTATACAATATTTATGTGTTGAAAGTTTCAGTATTGTTAAAATTCCAAGCCTCCAAGACCCACAAGTAATCAATAAAATCAATGACATAGCTAATAAGTTCTGTTTTTTGAAATGTAATTTGATTCTAAAATAATTATGGAAGGTATACGTGAAAGGAATAGCAAAATAGTTCATAAGGAGAAAGGTATATGGAAACCTAACCCACTAGATATCAAGATTTACTACAAACTGTGCTAACAAAAGCAGTGTGGTGTTGGTGTTTGGATTAAAACAAAATAGCATGGAAACAGGTCATATGTCTATAACAGTAAAGTATATTGTAAAAGTGGCATCACCAATAAATAAGAAAATAATGGATGCTTACTGAATGGTACCATGGCAATTAACTACCATACAAGGCAATATATAATGAATTATTCATTTCCTCACACCAAACGTAAACATAAACCTGATTGGATTAAAGCCTAAATGTGCAAAGAAAAACTATTCAGTTAGATAATATACAGAATAGTAACTAATTACTTTGAATGATATCTATCTTAAATACATAGTGCTGCTGTAACAGATAGAGCATAAGTGGGTAGCTTTGAAGAAGAGAAATTTCTTCTGACTTACAGTTCTGGAGGCCAAAAGTCCAAATCAAGGTCTCGACCACATAGATCCCTACTTTGTAGGTAGTCAAAGACATTCCTTGGCATGATCCTAACGTGCCATCCTAACATGGCATCTGTCTTTCCCTGTCTGTGTATATCTCTATGTCTAATCTGCTTTTTATAAATCAGAAGTGATTACATTTAGAACCCACTCCACTGTTGTTGTTGTTAGGTTCCAATACACAGCGACCCTATGTCCAACAGAATAAAACACTGCCTGATACTGAGCCATCCTCAGAGTAATTGTTATACCCGAGCCCATTATTATAACCACTGTGTCAATCCATCTCATTGATGGTCTTACTCTTTTTTGCTGATCCTCTACTTTACAAGGCATCACGTACTTCTCCAAGGATTGGTGCCTTCTGATAACATGTCCAAAGTATATGAAATGACATCTCCCCAACCTTGCTTCTAAGGAGCACTCTGGCTGTATTTCCAAGACAGACCTGTTCATTCTTCTGACAGTCCATGGTACATTCAATGTTCTTTGCAACACCGTAATTCACAGGCATCAATTCCTCTTCAATGCTTCTTAGTCATTGTTCTTTTTTCTCATGCATATGAGGTGATTGAAAATACCATGGTTTGAGTCAGGGGCACCTTAGTTCTTAAAGTGACCGCTTTGCTTTTTAACTTTTGAAAGAGGTCTTTTGCAACAGGTTCGCCCAATGCAATGTGTTATTTGATTTCTTGACTGCTACGTCTATGGGTGTTGATTGTGGATCCAAGTAAAATGAAATCCTTGACACTTCAGTATTTTCTCCATTCATCATGATGATACTTATTGCTCCACTTGTGAGGATTTTTGCTTTCTTTATGTTGAGGTATAATCCATAACGAAGGCTGTGGTCTTTGATCTTCATCAGTAAGTACTTCAAGCCTTCTTCATTTTTAGCAAGCAAAGTTATGTCATCTACATAACACAGGTTGTTAATGAGTCTTCTTCCAATTCTGATGCATGTTCTTCATATAGTACAGCTTCTTGGATTATTTGCTCAGCATACGGATTGAATAAGTATGGTGAAAAGATAGAACCCTGACACACACATTTCCAGATTTTCTACCGGGCAGCACGCCCTTGTTATGTTTGAACAACTGCCTCCTAGTCTATGATAGGTTCCTCATGAGTACAATTAAGTGTTCTGAAATTCCCATTTTTAGCAATGTTATCCACTATTTGTTATCATCCATACAGCCAAATGCCTTTGCATAGTCAACAAAACACAGGTAAACATCTTTCTGGTATTCTCTGATTTCAGCCAAGATCCACCTGTCATCAACAATGATATCCCTGGTTCCATGTCCCCTTCTGAATCTTGCTTGAATTTCTGGCAGTTCCCTGTCAGTATATGGCTACAACCACTTTTGAATGATCTTCAGCAAAATTTTACATGTATATAACAGAAAGATTAGTCCAAAGGACTAATGGACCACAACTACCACAGCCTATACCAGACTGAGTCCAGTACAACTAAATGGTTCCCAGCTTCTACCACTGACTGCTCTGACAGGGATCACAATAGAGGGTCCCGGACAGAGCTGGAGAAAAATGTAGAACAAAATTCTAACTCACAAAGACTTTCTGACCTGACAGAGACTGGAGAAATGTTAGTTCAGTAAAGAAGTCAACCCTGAGGTTCACCCTTCATTCAAAGACTGTTGCTGTGGTTCTTAGGTGCCGTCTAGTCAGTTCCAACTCATAGCAATCTTATGCACGACAGACCGAAACACTGCCTGGTCCTGTACCATCCTTACAATCATTGTTATGCTTGAGCTCATTGTTGCAGCCATTGTGTCAATCCACCTCGTTGAGGCTCTTCCTCTTTTCCGCTGATCCTGTTCTCTGCGAAGCATGATGTCCTTCTCCAGGGACTCATCCCTCCTGACAACATGTCCGAAGTATGTAAGACGTGGTCTCGCCATCCTTACCTCTAAGGAGCATTCTGGCCGCACTTCTTCTAAGCCAGATTTGTTCGTTCTTTTGGCAGTCCATGGTATATTCAGTATTCTTCACCAACACTACAATTCAAAGGCGTCAATTCTTCTTCGGTCTTCCTTATTCATTGTCCAGCTCTTCATATGATGTGATTGAAAATACCATGGCTTGGGTCAGGCACACCTTAGTCTTCAGGGGGACATCTTTGCTCTTCAACACTTTGAAGAGGTCCTTTGCAGCAGATTTGCCCAATGCAATGTGTCTTTTGATTGCTTGACTGCTGCCTCCATGGCTGTTGATTGTAGATCCAAGTAAAATGAAATCGTTGACAACTTCAATCTTTTCTCCATTTAGCATGATGTTGCTCCTTGGTCCAGTTGTGAGGATTTTTGTTTTCTTTATGTTGAGATGTAATTCATACTGAAGGCTGTGGTCTTTAATCTTCATTAATAAGTGCTTCAAGTCTCTTCACTTTCAGCAAAAAGGTTGTATCATCTGCATAACGCAGGTTGTTAATTAGTCTTCCTCCAATCCCGATGCCCCATTCTTCTTCATATAGTCCAGCTTCTCGGATTATTTGCTCAGCGTACAGATTAAATAGGTATGGTGAAAGAATACAACCCTGATGCACAACTTTCCTGACTTTAAACCAATCAGTATCCCCTTGTTCTGTCCGAACAACTGCCTCTTGATCTATGTAAAGGTTCCTCATGACTGCAATTAAGTGCTCTGGAACTCCCATTCTTTGCAATGTTATCCATAGTTCGTTATGATCCACACAGTCGAATGCCTTTGCATAGTCAATAAAACACAGGTAAACATCCTTCTGGTATTCTCTGCTTTCAGCTAGGGTCCATCTTACATCAGCAATGATATCCCTGGTTCCACGTCCTCTTCTGAAACCAGCCTGAAATTCTGGCAGTTCACTGTCAATATACTGCTGCAGCTGTTTTTGAATGATCTTCAGCAAAATTTTGCTTGTGTGTGATATTAATGATATTGTTCTATAATTTCCACATTCAGTTGGATCACCTTTCTTGGGAATAGGCATAAATATGGATCTCTTCCAGTCAGTTGACCAGGAAGCTGTCTTCCATATTTCTTGGCATAGACGAGGGAGCACCTCCAGGGCTGCATCTGTTTGTTGAAACATCTCAATTGATATTCCATCAATTCCTGGAGCCTTGTTTTTTGCCAGTGTCTTCAGAGCAGTTTGGACTTCTTCCTTCAGCACCATTGGTTCCTGATCATATGCCACCTCTTGAAATGGTTGAATATCGACTAATTCTTTTTGGTATAATTACTCTGTATTCCTTCCAACTTCTTTTGATGTTTCCTGCATCTTTGAATATTTTCCCCATGGAACCCTTCACTATTGCAACTCGAGGCTTGAATTTTTTCTTCAGTTCTTTCAGCTTGAGAAACGCCGAGCATGTTCTTCCCTTTGGTTTTCCATCTCTAGCTCTTCGCATATGTCATTATAATACTTTGCTTTGTCTTCTCAAGCCGCCCTTTGAAATCTTTCGTTCAGTTCTTTTGCTTCATGAATTCTTCCCTTTGCTTTAGCTGCTTGACACTCAAGAGCAAGTTTCAGTCTCCTGTGATATCCATCTTGGTCTTTTCTTTCTTTCCTTTCTTTTCAGTGACCTCTTGCTTTCTTCATGGATGATGTCCTTGATGTTACTCCACAACTCTTTTGGTCTTCGGTCACTAGTGTTCAATGCATCAAATCTTTTCTTGAGACGGTCTCTAAATTCAGGTGGGATAGACTCAAGGTCATATTTTGGCTCTCATGGACTTGCTCTGATTTTCTTCAGTTTCAGCTTGAACTTGCATATGAGCAATTGATGGTCTGTTCCACAGTTGGCCCCTGCACAGTTCAATATTTAACCCATAGAATCCTTCAATATTGCAAATCAGGGCTTGAATTTTTTCTTCGGCTCTTTCAGTATGAGAAATGCTGAGCATATTCTTCCCTTTTGGTTTTCTATCTCTAGGTCTTTGTACATTTCATTATAAATACTCTACTTTGTCTTCTTGAGTCTACCTTTGTAACCTTCTGTTCAGCTCTTTTACGTCATCATTTCTTCTTTTTGCTTTAGCTATTCTGCTGTTGAACAGCAAGTTTCAAAGCCTCTTCTAACATCCATTTTGGTCTTTTCTTTTTTTCCTGTCTTTTGTTTTTTTTTTTTTGTCAGTTTATTTTTATTTATTTATTTATTTATTTTTATAATAACTTTTATTAAGCTTCAAGTGAACGTTTACAAATCCAATCAGTCTGTCACATATAAGTTTACATACATCTCACTCCCTACTCCCACTTACTCTCCCCGTCTTGAGTCAGCCCTTTCAGTCTCTCCTTTCTTGACAATTTTGCCGGCTTCCCTCTCTCTCTATCCTCCCATCCCCCCTCCAGGCAAGAGTTGCCAACACAATCTCAAGTGTCCACCTGATATAATTAGCTCACTCTTCATCAGCATCTCTCTCCCACCCGCTGACCAGTCCCTTTCATTTCTGATGAGTTGTCTTCGGGGATGGTAACTGTCCTGTGTCAACAGAAGGTCTGGGGAGCATGGCCGCCGGGATTCCTCCAGTCTCAGTCAGACCATTAAGTTTGGTATTCTTATGAGAATTTGTGGTCTGCATCCCACTGATCTCCTGCTCCCTCAGGGGTCCTCTGCTGTGCTCCCTGTCAGGGCAGTCATCGATTGTGGCCGGGCACCAACTAGTTCTTCTGGTCTCAGGATGATGTAGGTCTCTGGTTCATGTGGCCCTTTCTGTCTCTTGGGCTCTTAGTTGTCATGTGGGCTTGGTGTTCTTCATTTTCCTTTGCTCCAGGTGGGTTGAGACCAATTGCTGCATCTTAGATGGCTGCTTGTTAGCATTTAAGACCCCAGACGCCACATTTCAAAGTGGGATGCAGAATGATTTCATAATAGAATTATTTTGCCAATTGACTTAGAAGTCGCCGCAAACCATGTTCCCCAGACCCCTGCGCTTGCTCCGCTGACCTTTGAAGCATTCATTTTATCCTGGAAACTTCTTTGCTTTTGGTCCAGTCCAATTGAGCTGACCTTCCATGTATTGAGTGTTGTCTTTCCCTTCACCTAAAGCAGTTCTTATCTACTGATTAATCAATAAAAAACCCTCTCCCACCCTCCCTCCCTCCCCCCCTCGTAACCACAAAAGTATGTGCTCTTCTCAGGTTTACTATTTCTCAAGATCTTATAATAGTGGTCTTATACAATATTTGTCCTTTTGCCTCTGACTAATTTCGCTCAGCATAATGCCTTCCAGGTTCCTCCATGTTATGAAATGTTTCACAGATTTGTCACTGTTCTTTATCGATGCGTAGTATTCCATTGTGTGAATATACCACAATTTATTTACCCATTCATCCGTTGATGGACACCTTGGTTGCTTCCAACTTTTTGCTATTGTAAACAGAGCTGCAATAAACATGGGTGTGCATATATCTGTTTGTATGAAGGCTCTTGTATCTCTAGGGTATATTCCTAGGAGTGGGATTTCTGGGTTGTATGGTAGTTCTATTTCTAACTGTTTAAGATAACGCCAGATAGATTTCCAAAGTGGTTGTACCATTTTACATTCCCACCAGCAGTGTATGAGAGTTCCAATCTCTCCACAGCCTCTCCAACATTTATTCTTTTGTGTTTTTTGGATTAATGCCAGCCTTGCTGGTGTGAGATGGAATCTCATCGTAGTTTTAATTTGCATTTCTCTAATGGCTAATGATCGAGAGCATTTTCTCATGTATCTGTTGGCTGCCTGAATATCTTCTTTAGAGAAATGTGTGTTCATATCCTTTGCCCACTTCTTGATTGGGTTGTTTGTCTTTTTGTGGTTGAGTTTTGCCAGAATCATGTAGATTTTAGAGATCAGGCGCTGGTCGGAGATGTCATAGCTGAAAATTCTTTCCCAATCTGTAGGTGGTCTTTTTACTCTTTTGGTGAAGTCTTTAGATGAGCATAGGTGTTTGATTTTTAGGAGCTCCCAGTTATCAGGTTTCTCTTCATCATTTTTGGTAATGTTTTGTATTCTGTTTATACCTTGTATTAGGGCTCCTAGGGTTGTCCCAATTTTTTCTTCCATGATCTTTATCATTTTAGTCTTTATGTTTAGGTCTTTGATCCACTTGGAGTTAGTTTTTGTGCATGGTGTGAGGTATGGGTCCTGTTTCATTTTTTTGCCAATGGATATCCAGTTATGCCAGCACCATTTGTTAAAAAGGCTATCTTTTCCCCAGTTAATTGACACTGGTCCTTTGTCAAATATCAGCTGCTCATACGTGGATGGATCTATGTCTGGGTTCTCAATTCTGTTCCATTGGTCTATGTGTCTGTTGTTGTACCAATACCAGGCTGTTTTGACTACTGTGGCTGTATAATAGGTTCTGAAGTCAGGTAAGGTGAGGCCTCCCACTTTCTTCTTCTTTTTCAGTAGTGCTTTGCTTATCCGGGGCTTCTTTCCGTTCCATATGAAATTGGTGATTTGTTTCTCTATCCCCTTAAAATATGACATTGGAATTTGGATCGGAAGTGCGTTAAATGTATAGATGGCTTTTGGTAGAATAGACATTTTTACTATGTTAAGTCTTCCTATCCATGAGCAAGGTATGTTTTTCCACTTAAGTATGTCCTTTTGAATTCCTTGTAGTAGAGCTTTGTAGTTTTCTTTGTATAGGTCTTTTACATCCTTGGTAAGATTTATTCCTAAGTATCTTATCTTCTTGGGGGCTATTGCAAATGGTATTGATTTCGTAATTTCCTCTTCGGTGTTCTTTTTGTTGATGTAGAGGAATCCAAGTGATTTTTGTATGTTTATTTTATAACCTGAGACTCTGCCAAACTCTTCTATTACTTTCAGTAGTTTTCTGGAGGATTCCTTAGGGTTTTCTGTGTATATAATCATGTCATCTGCAAATAGTGATAACTTTACTTCTTCCTTGCCAATCCGGATACCTTTTATTTCTTTGTCTAGCCTGATTGCCCTGGCTAAGACTTCCAACACGATGTTGAATAAGAGCGGTGATAAAGGGCATCCTTGTCTGGTTCCCGTTCTCAAGGGAAATGCTTTCAGGTTCTCTCCATTTAGAGTGATATTAGCTGTTGGCTTTGCATAGATGCCCTTTATTATGTTGAGGAATTTTCCTTCAATTCCTATTTTGGTGAGAGTTTTTATCATGAATGGGTGTTGGACTTTGTCAAATGCCTTTTCTGCATCAATTGATAAGATCATGTGGTTTTTGTCTTTTGTTTTATTTATGTGATGGATTACATTAATGGTTTTTCTGATATTAAACCAGCCTTGCATACCTGGTATAAATCCCACTTGATCAGGGTGAATTATTTTTTTGATGTGTCGTTGGATTCTATTGGCTAGAATTTTGTTGAGGATTTTTGCATCAATGTTCATGAGGGATATAGGTCTATAATTTTCTTTTTTTGTAATGTCTTTACCTGGTTTTGGTATCAGGGAGATGGTGGCTTCATAGAATGAGTTGGGTAGTATTCCGTCATTTTCTATGCTTTGGAATACCTTTAGTAGTAGTGGTGTTAACTCTTCTCTGAAAATTTGGTAGAACTCTGCAGTGAAGCCGTCCGGGCCAGGAATTTTTTTTGTTGGGAGTTTTTTGATTACCGTTTCAATCTCTTTTTTTGTTATGGGTCTATTTAGTTGTTCTACTTCTGAATGTGTTAGTTTAGGTAGGTAGTGTTTTTCCAGGAATTCATCCATTTCTTCTAGGTTTTCAAATTTGTTAGAGTACAATTTTTCATAATAATCTGAAATGATTCTTTTAATTTCATTTGGTTCTGTTGTGATGTGGTCCTTCTCATTTCTTATTTGGGTTATTTGTTTCCTTTCCTGTATTTCTTTAGTCAGTCTAGCCAATGGTTTATCAATTTTGTTAATTTTTTCAAAGAACCAGCTTTTGGCTTTGTTAATTCTTTCGATTGTTTTTCTGTTCTGTAATTCATTTAGTTCAGCTCTAATTTTTATTATTTGTTTTCTTCTGGTGGCTGATGGATTCTTTTGTTGCTCACTTTCTATTTGTTCAAGTTGTAGGGACAGTTCTCTGCTTTTGGCTCTTTCTTCTTTTTGTATGTGTGCATTTATTGATATAAATTGGCCTCTGAGCACTGCTTTTGCTGTGTCCCAGAGGTTTTGATAGGAAGTATTTTCATTCTCGTTGCTTTCTATGAATTTCCTTATTCCCTCCTTGATGTCTTCTATAACCCAGTCTTTTTTCAGGAGGGTATTGTTCATTTTCCAAGTATTTGATTTCTTTTCCCTAGTTTTTCTGTTATTGATCTCTAGTTTTATTGCCTTGTGGTCTGAGAAGATGCTTTGTAATATTTCAATGTTTTGGACTCTGCAAAGGTTTGTTTTATGACCTAATATGTGGTCTATTCTAGAGAATGTTCCATGTGCGCTGGAAAAAAAAGTATATTTTGCAGCAGTTGGGTGGAGAGTTCTGTATAAGTCAATGAGGTCAAGTTGGTTGATTGTTGTAATTAGATCTTCCGTGTCTCTGTTGAGCTTCTTACTGGATGTCCTGTCCTTCTCCGAAAGTGGTGTGTTGAAGTCTCCTACTATAATTGTGGAGGTATCTATCTCGCTTTTCAGTTCTGTTAAAATTTGATTTATGTATCTTGCAGCCCTGTCATTGGGTGCGTAAATATTTAATATGGTTATGTCTTCCTGATCAATTGTCCCTTTTATCATTATATAGTGTCCTTCTTTATCCTTTGTGGTGGATTTAAGTCTAAAGTCTATTTTGTCAGAAATTAATATTGCTACTCCTCTTCTTTTTTGCTTATTGTTTGCTTGATATACTTTTTTCCATCCTTTGAGTTTTAGTTTGTTTGTGTTTCTAAGTCTAAGGTGTGTCTCTTGTAGGCAGCATATAGATGGATCGTGTTTCTTTATCCAGTCTGTGACTCTCTGTCTCTTTATTGGTGCATTTAGTCCATTTACATTCAGGGTAATTATAGATAAATAAGTTTTTAGTGCTGTCATTTTGATGCCTTTTTATGTGTGTTGTTGACAATTTCATTTTTCCACATACTTTTTTTTGCTGAGGCGTTTTTCTTAGTAAATTGTGAGCTCCTCATTTTCATAGTGTTTGACTTTATGTTAGTTGAGTCGTTACGTTTTTCTTGGCTTTTATCTTGAGTTATAGAGTTGTTATACCTTTTTGTGGTTACCTCATTATATACCCCTATTTTACTAAGTAAAAACCTTACTTGTATTGTCCAATATCGCCTTGTATCACTCTCCATATGGCAGTTCAATGCCTCCTGTATTTAGTCCCTCTTTTTGATTATTGTGATCTTTTACCTATTGACTTCCATGATTCCCTGTTATGTGTATTTTTTTTTTTTAATTAATCTTAATTTGTTTGTTTTTCTGATTTCCCTATTTGAGTTGATATCAGGACGTTCTGTTTTGTGACCTTGTGTTGTGCTGATATCTGATATTATTGGTTCTGTGCCCAAACAATATCCTTTAGTATTTCTTGTAGCTTTGGTTTGGTTTTTGCAAATTCTCTAAACTTGTGTTTGTCTGTAAATATCTTAATTTCTCCTTCATATTTCAGAGAGAGTTTTGCTGGATATATGATCCTTGGTTGGCAGTTTTTCTCCTTCAGTGTTCTGTATATGTCGTCCCATTCCCTTCTTGCCTGCATGGTTTCTGCTGAGTAGTCAGAACATATTCTTATTGATTCTCCCTTGAAGGAAACCTTTCTTTTCTCCCTGGCTGCTTTTAAAATTTTCTGTTTATCTTTGGTTTTGGTGAGTTTGATGATAATATGTCTTGGTGTTTTTCTTTTTGTATCAATCTTAAATGGGGTTCGATGAGCATCTTGGATAGATATCCTTTCGTCTTTCATGATGTCAGGGAAGTTTTCTGTCAGAAGTTCTTCAACTATTTTCTCTGTGTTTTCTGTCCCCCCTCCCTGTTCTGGGACTCCAATCACCCGCAGGTTATCCTTCTTGATAGAGTCCCACATAATTCTTAGGGTTTCTTCATTTTTTTTAATTCTTTTATCTGATTTTTTTTCAGCTATGTTGGTGTTGATTCCCTGGTCCTCCAGATGTCCCAGTCTGCATTCTAATTGCTCGAGTCTGCTCCTCTGACTTCCTAGTGTGTTGTCTAATTCTGTTATTTTATTGTTAATCTTTTGGATTTCTACATGTTGTCTCTCTATGGATTCTTGCAACTTATTAATTTTTCCAGTATGTTCTTGAATAATCTTTTTGAGTTCTTCAACAGTTTTATCAGTGTTTTCCTTGGCTTTTTCTGCAGATATCCTAATTTCATTTGTGATATCATTAAGCATTCTGTAAATTAGTTTTTTATATTCTGTATCTGATAATTCCAAAATTGTATCTTCATTTGGGAAAGATTTTGATTCTTTTGTTTGGGGGGTTGGAGAAGCTGTCACGGTCTGCTTCTTTAAGTGGTTTGATATGGATTGTTGTCTCCGAGCCATCACTGGGAAACTAGTTTTTCCAGAAAATCCGCTAAAAAAAAAACTGCAGTCAGATGCCTATCAGAGTTCTCCCTCTGGCTCAGGCTATTCAGATGTTAATGAAGCCGCCTGGGGTGGGTGGGGGAGGGAACAGAGAGATAGGAGAGTAGCACCTCAGAATATAGCCAGAGTTGCTTGTCTTGCTTGGAATGACTGTTATATCTGAGATTCCCGCGGGCGCGTCGCCTATGTGTGCTGGCTGTGTGGAGATTGCCCCCGAGGGGTCTGGCCCGCTGGAGTCACGGTCAGATCCTCCGCTTCCAGCCCCACGCCCAGCGTCAAGGCTCCCCTACTGGGACGGTGCACTCTCAACTCCAAAATCAGTCGCTGCCTCCCGGGGACTTCTCGTCTCTCCAGCCGTGTGGCCGTGCCGCCCCCGTGAACCAGGTGGGCCCCCTCCCGGGGTTAGTTCAGATGGGTGGAGTAGCTCCCCGTGCTTGTGCCGCGACCGAGTGTCCCGGCTGGAACGCTGTTCTCCCCACTCCAATACCAGTCGTTGAGTCCCAGGGACTTCTCCTACCGGCTGCGTCCCACGCCGCCCGCGCGACCCGGCTGGTCCCCTTCCCGGGGTTAGTTCAGGGGGTGGAGCAACTCTCCGTGTTTATGGCGTACCTGCGTGCAGTCCAAATCCCTGCGGGACGGTTCTCCGGCTCGGATGCTGCTCTTTCTGCTCCAAGATCAGTCACTGCCTCCCGGGGACTTCTCCTACCGGCTGCGTCCCACGCCGCCCACGGAACCGGCTGGTCTCCCTCCCGGGGTTAGTTCAGGGGGGTGGAGCAGCTCTCTGTGCTTGTGCCGTACCTGACTGGTACGCTGGCTCCAGGCTCTGGAAACTATCGCTGCTTCCCCGTATTAGTTCGTTCTCCGTCTCTAAATCTGTGTTTGTTGTTCAGGGTTCGTAGATTGTTATGTATGTGATCGATTCACTTGTTTTTCCGTGTCTTTGTTGTAAGAGGGATCCGAGGTAACGTCTGCCTAGTCCGCCATCTTGGCTCCGCCCCCTTTTCCTGTCTTTTGAATGACCTCTTGCTTTCTTCATGTATAATGTCCTTGATGCCATCCCACAACTCATCTGGTCTTCAGTTATTAGAGTTCAATGTGCCAAATCTATTCTTGAGAAAAAAAAAAAAAAATCTTGAGAAGACCTCTAAATTCAGGTGAGATATACTCAAGCTCATCCTTTGGCTCTTGTGGACTTGTTCTAATTTTCTTCAGTTTTCACTTGAACTTTCATACGAGTAATCAATGATGTGTTCTGTAGTCAGTCCCTGGCCTTGTTCTGATTAATGATATTGAGCTTTTCCATCTTCTCTTTCCACAGATGTAGTCACTTTGATTCCTGTGTATTCTGTCCAGTGAGTTTCCTGAGTGTAGTTGCTGTTTATGTTGTTGGAAAAAAGTATTTGCAATGAAGAAGTCATTGGTCTTCATAAAATCTATCATGTAATCTCTAACATTGTTTCTATCACCAGAGCCATATTTTCTAGCTACTGTTCCTTCATTTCCAACTTTCACATTCCAATCACCAGTAATTATCAATGTATCCTGATTGCATATTTGATCAATTTCAGACTGCAGAATTAGTAAAAAATCTTCAATTTCTTTATCTTTGGCATTAGTGATCTCTGTATAAATTTGGAATAATAGTCATATTAACTGGTCTTCCCTGTGGGCGTATGGGTATTATCTTATTACTGACAGCATTGTACTTCAGTATGCATCTCGAATATTCTTTTTGAAGAGGAATGCAACATCATTCCTCTTCAATTTGTCATTCCTGGCATGGTAGATCATATGACTGATTGATTTAAAATAGCCAATACCAGTACATTTCAGCTCACTAAAACCTAAGATATCTATGTCTATATTTTCCATTTCATTTTTGATGATTTCCAATTTTCCTAGATTCATACTTCATACATTCCATGTTACTATTATTAATGAATATTTATTACTGTTTCTTTTCATTTTGAGTCGTTCCACATCGGTAAATGAAGGTCTCAAAAGTTTGACTCCTTCCATATCATTAAGATTGAATCTACTTTGAGGAGGTAGCTTTTTCCCAGTTGTATTTAGAGCGCCTTCCTACCTGAGGGGTTAGGCTTCCAGTAATATGTCAGACAATGATCTGCTGCTATTCATACGGTTTTTGCTGGCTAATTTTCTCAAAAGTAGACCACCCTATCCTTCTTCCTAGTCTATCTTAGTCTGGACATTCAGCTGAAACCTGTCTACTATGGGTGACCCTGCTGGTATCTGACATAACGGAGGCCTAGCTTCAAGCATCACAGCAACATGCAAGTCACCATAGTATGACAAGCTGACAGACACATGGGGAAAATCCACTCTACTCAGGTATAATCTTATTGACATAGCAAAGAAAAACCCTTTTTCCAAATAGGATTGTATCTACAGGTGTAAGGATTAGGGTTCCAATACATTTTTTGGGGGAGGGGGAGCACAATTTTATCCACACCACTGTCTTAAATTTTTCACAAATAGCAGAAACTATAAGTGATGATATTAAAGTGAGAGAATCTTATATGAGAAAGAAGATGATATACAAGGTTTAAAAAGAACCACAAATGGGGAGGTAATATTTACAACCTGGATGAAGAATAAATAATTTGTAACCTAAACACCTGAGAAACACTTTGAAGTAAATTAAAACAAAAACTAAAACAAGCCAATAGTAAAATGCAATGGATGTAAACAAAATAATTCATGAAAGAAAAAACAAATGAGAAATAAATTCATGAATAATCAGAGAAATGAAAATTAAACTCATAAGATAATATTTTTCAACCATCAGAAATTAAATGTGTTGATGTAGGGTTAGAATATCCCTATTGCTGGTAGGACCAATTAGTACCATAATTTTAGAGACCAATTTGTCAATAGTTAATAAGATAAAATACACACAATGCCTATCTATATTGTTGTACCTACAGGCAGTCTTTTTATATCTTTTTTATGAATATTCAACCTATGAACAACAAGTACTTAAGGGCCAACTGCCATAAAGCCTATTATACTAAAAAATTTGAGTTAAATACAGTGGTTCTTAATGAGGAACCCACGCAATACTTTGTGAAGCTCACGAGAATATTGCGTGATTTGGAAGTGTTTATTAACTGTTTTAGATGCATAGAAAGGTAAAATTTATACTATATACTAAGAGAAACATTTGACTAACTGACAGTAAATAAGAACTATATGTACCTGTTCTGACTTACCCTCAAATTCTACTTAAAGACAGACTTAGGGAAGGATCTCATTCATGACCCAGGGACTGTCTGTATCTCATCTATCATCTATTTTTTCTTTTTCTTTCTTTCTTTCTTTCTTTCTTTCTTTCTTTCTTTCTTTCTTTCTTTCTTTCTTTCTTTCTTTCTTTCTTTCTTTCTTTCTTTCTTTCTTTCTTTCTTTCTTTCTTTCTTTCTTTCTTTCTTTCTTTCTTTCTTTCTTTCTTTCTTTCTTTCTTTCTTTCTTTCTTTCTTTCTTTCTTTCTTTCTTTCTTTCTTTCTTTCTTTCTTTCTTTCTTTCTTTCTTTTCTTTTTCTTTCTTTCTCTCTCTCTCTCTTTCTCTCTCTCTCTTTCTCTCTCTCTCTTTCTCTCTCTCTCTTTCTCTCTCTCTCTCTTGCCCTCCCTCCCTCCCTCCCTTCCTCCCTTCCTTTCTTCCCTCCTTCCTTCCCTCCCTCCCTCCCTCCTTCTCTCTCTCTCTTTCTTTCTCTCTCTCTTTCTTTCTTTCATCTATCTATCTATCTATCTATCTATCTATCTATCTATCTATCTATCTATCTATCATCTATCATCTCTCTGTCTCTCATCTCTCATCTATCTAGCATCTATCTGTCTATCTATCTCTCGTCTATCTATCTATTTATCTATCATCTATCTATCTATATCTAGCTATCTATCTGTCTGTCTATCATCTACTATTTATCTATCTATCACCTGTCTATCATCTACCTATTACCTCTTATATTCCAGCATTCCACTTTTACATGTCTACTGTAAAGAAATGACATACATATCTTTGAAGAGAAAATTTTAAGTATTCCTTACAGCCATATGAATTATGTCCCCACAAAATATGCGCTGTAAATCCTAACCTCTATACCTGTGGTTATAATCCCATTTGGGAATGGATTGTCTTTGTTATGTTTATGAGGTACATTTACAGTAGGATGTGTTTTGAGTCAATCTCTTTTGAGATATAAAAAGAGATTAAACAAGCAAGCCAGAGAAGCAGAGATGGGGAAGAGAGATGCCAAACCTCATGAAATTTGCCCAGTAACAGAAGCTCAGAAGAGACAAACGCCTTCTTCCAGAGCCAGCAGAGAGAGAAACCCTTCCTCGAGAGCTGGAACCCTTAATTTGGACTTCTAGCCTCCTAAATGGGGCCCTAGCTGCACAGTGGTTAAGCATTTGACTGCTATCCAAGAGGTCAGCAGTTTGAATCCACCAGCCACTCCTTAGGAATCTTATGGGGCTGTTCTACTCTGTTCTATAGGAACACTATAAGTTGAAATCAACTCAACAGCAATGGGCTATTTTATTATTAGCCTCCTATATGTTGAGAAAATAAATTTCTGTCTGTAAAGCCACCCATTTGTAGTATTTCTGTTACAGCAGCACTAGATAACTAAGACACTAGTGAAAAAAATAACTCTGACCTGATGCTGCCATGGTTAAGAGTTCTGCTGCAAACCAAAAGATCAGCAGTTCAAATCCACCAACCCCTTCTTGGAAACCCTATGGGGCAGTTCTATTTTGTCCTATAGTGTCTATATGAGTTGGAATAGACTCAGTGACAATGCGTATCTCTAGAGGAAGAGACAAATAAACCATATTATTTAGAAAGTATACTACATATCATTTAATTGAGGAAAATATGACTGCATGTATCAATAATGAACAATGAAGAATTTTCATATTATTTAAGTAAATTGGGTTTATTAATTACAGAATATACGGTAATACTGTTAATGTAAATTTTAAAGTACACATGTTAGAGTAATTGTAGCAATTTTAATAAACTGAAATTTCGGTATAATTTCAGTATAAATGTACTCTTTATTGGGGGTTGTATAGCTTTTGTGTCTCACTTCCTCCCCAAGTAAGTTTGTAGGCCTGAAATTTGTTTTAAAACACTCAAGTGCAGTGGCTTTTTTTGTACGAGCTCGTGATTTCTTTGGCAATACGATAAACATGCTGGGTTTTTGTTGATCAAGATATTCTTCAACTATATCTCTTTTACAGATGTGTTGGGAATCATAAATAGTTGACTTTTCCTACTCTGTAAAGTGCTTTGATCTATTGAATGCCTCTTTTCTTTATCTCTGCTTAAAAACCAGCCAATTATTGCCAGAGCTCATCTCTTTTTTATAAAACCTTACTAAAGGCAGCAAATAGTAGCCAATGCAAACAATTGCTGACTTTTTAAAGCAGTTTTCTTTTTCATTATCACTATTTTTTTTTTTCAATCACTGTCACCAGAGATGTGGAGTTCATAAGCATGGCATCCACTTTCCAAGCTACCATTGACCAAAAATTTTTCCAAACATTTTGCCGTGGTGTAATAAGGTTCTCTAACTTTCTAGTCTGCACTATCTGATTTAGTGTCACTGTCACCCAACCATGAAGCCAATGAGTTAAGTTTCAGTTGTATTTTTGTTTGTTTTTTGGTATTGTAGCATCTTAATTGTTATACAGATGTCTGTATTAATTAGGGTATTTTCTACTGCCTAAAAAACTCCAAAATCTCAGTAGTTTAAGACAATAAAAATGTGTTTTCTCACACACAAGTCCAATACAGGTATTCTTGGCTGACCGTCATCTTGAATTTAGTCATTCATATCCCAGGCTTCTTACGTCCATGGCTTTACCATTCTCTAAATTTTCAACATCTTCCCCCTTCACCCAGTGAATATTGAAAAAGAAAAAGTGGAGGACCACATAGAAGGATTTTAGGGCCTAACACTGAATGCGGCATATGTGATTTCTGCATATATTTTATTGGTCATAACTAAGCCTCATTGTTATATCCAAAATGATGCTGAGAAATGAGTCTATTTTGTACACAGGAAGGAAAAAGAGTATGATGAACACATAGTATTCTCTATCAGAATACAGAATAAAAATGAATATTGTTTACAGAAATATAATAGATAATAATATGTAAAAACTTGCATGTGAATGATGCCAACATCAAGATACAGGTTATATCTGTAAAGAAAAAACAAACACGGGGGATTTGGAATGGGAAAGGTGATTTTGTATTATATCTGTATTTTCTATGAAAAAAATTAAAATCAATTGTGACAAACTGTTATTATTTCTAAATTTTGATGGATTTGATATAGTACATTCTGTATTTGTGTATTTTTTGTTCAATACACAAATATAAAATCACAATTATGAAGACTACTGGGGACAACAAATTTTGGAGGATAGGAAGGAAATAGGTTAATTGTAACTAACTTACATAATGCAAAATGCAAAAACCTAAGTCCAGTCATAATGGGGGAGCTAAGCAGAAGTATGAACATTTGTACCACAGGACCCTCGAGCAAGCCCATGAGTGACAGGCATCGGGTTTCTTTGAAATTAGAAATACTCATGGGCTTGGGAGACAAGCAGGGCTGAAATAAGGAAGATTGTATGTAAAATGCGAATCTCCTTGCTGAGTTTGTACAGACAGGAAACTCAATCTCATGGGCCAGCACCCAGCAGAATCACACAAAGTTTATGCTCAAGAGGCATTAAACCAGAGGGAATCTGGTGTGAAGAACTTCAAAATGGCCTGAGAACTAGATGTAAATAGATAGACAGAAAGACAGAACAATAGATGATAGGGAGGTAAGTAGGCAGATATACAGATACAGATAATCCTTTTTTTTGGAATGTAGAAGGTTGATTCCAATGTACATAAATGCATATAAAAATTATCCAATTTTTCAAAATTTTATTTATATTTTGATATGAGTGGTCAGAAAATAGTAGCCATAAATATTTCACCCATAGAGGTAAATACATTCAATGAGGTTATTTTAAAGATGTGTTAACAATAAGTTTTCATATCTACAATAATGAAATAGGTAAGGAGTTTGAGTATTTCAAATCTGATCTTAGATATATCTAGTAAAATCAAATAGAACCCTATTAAAAAATTTTGATAATCTTTGGTGACTCAATTTTTTCTTCTTTGAATTTTTGTGAACCATGTGTTTTCATTAATGGAAGGCACGCTGATTAAAGGACCAATTCAAAATTTTTGTTATGAGTTATGGATTTTGATATCCATTATCTGGGATCCCATATGTCCTAGCAGAAGCTGGATGTAGCAAATCCTACCGACATGAGTCAATGATAAAATCTTTTTTTTTTTTTTTTGTAATTTCTTGGCAATTTGCAAAACTTAAAGGAACCTGGCAATGACTGCACATACATTTTATTCTAATCTCCATCTTCTTAGCTTTTTTTTATTATTTTTCATGAAACTTTTAAAAACATGGTACAATGCATTCTTCCTTACTATAAAAGCAGTGCTTACAGCCTAAATATATAAAGCGAAGAGATGTTTTATCTCAGGAAAATTATTGCTACAATGCATTCTTCATTACTACAAAAACACTAAAAAAAAAAAAAATGCCATCGAGTAAGCAGTAGTACAGCTCAAATAAATAAAAGTAGAGGAATCTGAATCTCAGAAAAATTATCGCTACTATGTATTCTTCAAGGAACTCTGGTGGTGCAGTGGTTAAGCACTCAGCTACTAACCAAAAGATCGGTGGTTCAAAACCACCAGACTGCTCTGTGGGAGAAAAATGTGGCAATTTGCTTTCCTAAAGATTTACAGCCTTAAAAACACTATGGGCAGCTCTACTCAGTCCTATAATGTCACTATGAGTAGGAATTGACTCAGTGGAAATGGGTTTTTGGTTTGGTATCTATTCTTCATTATAACAAAAGCAGCACTAATAGTTAAGAAGCAGAACAACTGCCCTGGCATACTGCCGACCTGCTCACAGTGGTGCATTCCATCTGCTAAATGTAGAAGCAATGATGGGGCCCTAAGATTGAACAAGGGTAAGAATAGCTTATAGGAGTTTGAACCTCTGGAAAAGTACCACTGCTATGCATTATTTCTTATTGCAATGGCATTACTTAGTGTTCAGAAGCTAGAACAGCAGTCCTGAAAAATTGCAGTTAGCACTCAAAGCAGAGCAGTGATACAGTAACACCTGTGTCTTGGTTATCAAGTGCTGCTATAACAGAATACCAGAAGTGGATGGCTTTAACAAAGAGCAATTTATTCTTGATTTAGGAGATAACATTGGAGTCATTATTCCCCGTTCTAGAATGTAATCCAGTCGGAGCTGAACTAACAAAGATTCACAAGGATACAGCAACTGTGCCTTGAGGAATAAAGACAATAGCTAGGACAATCTTGGAAAACATCTTTTAAGGAACCTTTCATATAAAATAGTAAAACAGAGCACAAAAGACTCATATACTTTCCACTCTTACCATTTTTTATTACCTTTTAGTGAATAGTAAGATTTGTTGGACCTCTGAGGACTTTTCTGTCTGCCTTTACTGAAACCTGTGCCAATGATTATTAAGAAAGACAATTAAAAATGTGGAATGAATTTTGCAGTTTATAGCCAGTTTGTAAGAACACAAGCCTTTCAGTGATTTTGCTCATTCTGTAATGTTAATATATACTGATGATTTTGTAACATTCTTTGAACTTGGACTCAGACAGATATGTCTCTGGCAACATGGTTGCCTGTTTTCCCACTTTTGCCTGTTCTATAACATTCCTTGGATTTGGACAGACATGGCTTTGGCAGCATGCTTGTCCATTTCCTACTTTTACCTCATTGGACATATGCAGAATAAAACCTTTCTTTTTGCTTTACTAAATTTTGTAATATTTTTGTCCTAGAACATTCTTTTAGTCTAGTAGCCTAGAGGTCTGAATTTAGGGTGCATCTCCAGGGGAAGGCTTTCTCTCTCTGTCGGCTCTTGGGGCAGGTCCTTGTCATCAATCTTACCTGGTCAAGGAGCTTTTCAGTGCAGGGACCCTGGGTCCAAAGGACTCACTATTCTCCTAGCTCTTGTTTTTTGGTGGTATGGAGGTCTCCATATCTCTTTGCTCACTTCTCTCTTTTATATTTCAAGAGAGATTGCCTTAAGATTCAACCTAATCTTGTAGATTGAATCCTGTCTCATTAATATAACTGCTGCCAAACCCACCACATTAACATAGAGGTAGGATTTACAAAGCATAGGAAAATCACATCATATCACAAAATTGTTGACAATCACACTATACTGGGAATCATGCCCTAATCAAGTTGACACACCTTTTTGTGGGACACAATTCAATCCATTACAACCTAAAAACAGTGAATGGCATCAGGCAAACAATGGCCAATATCACTGAACAAAAACTAGAAATAGCTTATTCTTGCGATAAGTATATTCTAGTGAAAACATAGTAACTGGGAAACCTAGTGAGGAGGGCTTATCTCACAGAAATAAAGGCAGACCTGTCAAAAGTTTAGAAAGTTCACAAACCCAGGAGACATCTTCTAAAACAATGTTCATTTTACACGATAATGAGGCGCCAACTCAAGGTTCTTGAGTTTCATGCATTTCAAAAGACTCCCACCTTGAGGCTAAATGCATTTAAAATCTGACTACTGCCTTCAAAAAGAACTCCAGGAGCAAAAAAAGTGGTTGGGATACTGTATGTCCCATGAGTCACCAAAGTGATAAACTATACATTCTTAGAAATGCATTATATTTTCCTAGGATAAGAATTATTATGTCTGTCTGTAAAATCAAACAGTAGATCTTCACTAACGTAAACATATAAGGATGTGAGATGTAGTGTTACTGGAATCGAATAAGGTTCTTGCCTTTCAGTGGTCAAAAATGAGCAGGTAAGGCACGTAGAGTTTTCCACGTGAGCAAAGCTTTATTGAAGAGGCTTGCAAGCAGAGATGAGGAGGACCTAAAGCAACGCTTACCCTCATCTCACAGAACAAAGGACTTGCCTGGGTTTTTAAAAGTTCTTGGGTGGGAAAAGATTCATGTTTATTCATAGGCATAGGCGGGGATATGTTAACTATATGCACACGCAGCAGCTTTCTAAGATGTCTTCTGTCCTGGAGGCCTATGGGATTCATAGCAGGACTTATTATGGGGTATTGTGTCTGGACAGTCTCTCACTCTCCAAGTTCAATTCCCAGCTGCTGCTGCTGCCCCTCACTGCCTCTGGTGGAAAGTCACACAGCAGCAACAGTTGGATGTTCTGCACATGTCCCTGGGGCTGATTTTATCCAGCTGTTTCTGTAAGACAGCTTTAAAGAAGTTTGAGGGCTATTTTCTGATACCCTGCCCCATAGTTCTGCAGAATGTTTTTGTTTCTGCACCCTGGCCCATTTCTTGTTACTTTGCAGATTTGAGGCCCACTCTCTTCCCTGTCTTAGTAGCAGTATACATTTTTCTATGCATACATCTGTGGGGTTGTTGGTCAAAGACCCTAAACCTATAATACTTGTAATATATATGACCTATTTCATTTTCAGAAAGTGTGTACCTGTTTAGATTCTCAACATACCTTGGTAGTTTCCCATATTCACAAAATAATAATCCATTTTCTTAATATTTAAATCAGAGTCAGTTTGGGATACTATGATCAATGTTAAGGGTCAATCCAGAGGCAACACCTTAACCTCTTTAAGCCTCAGTTTAAAATGATGATAGTATGGACCCTTTCTTAACTGATAGAGGGAGAAGTCCTACTTGGTCATTGAATATAATGTAACTATTTTAGTTTCATAGTACTGTTATTACAAAAATAGCACAGGTGGGTGGCTTTAACAAAAAAATTTATTTTCTAACAGTTTAGAAGGCTAGAAGGGCATCTGCTCTATGGCAAGGCTTTCTCTTTTTATAGGTTTTCTCTATATATGGGCTCTGGAAGTCCTTGTCTCTTTTCAGATTCTGTTCCTGTGTTCCTTGGCAATATTCATGTGCGTGGAGTAGCATCCATCATCTCTCCATTCGTGCTTAGTTGTTCCTGTGCCTAATCTGCCCTGTTACATCTCAAAAGTGATTCATGTAAGAGATTCCCTAAACAGATATGGCCTCATCAGTGTAACAAAGAAAACCCTATTCCAAAATGAGATTACATCCTCCATAATAGAGGTTAAGAATTTCAACATATTTGGGAGGGAAACAATCCAATCCATGACATTACATTAAATTCTAATTGCTAATACACATTTTGTTGTTGTTGTTGAGAATATACACAGAAAAACATACACTAATTCAACAGTTTCTACATGTATAATTCAATGACATTGATTACATTCTTTGAATTGTGCAACCATCCTCATCCTCATTATCTGAGTTGTTCCTCCCTTATAAACTTATCGTCCCCTAAGTTTCCTATCTAATCTATGAGTTGTTGTTGTCAATTTGATCCCACATAGCTAGATCTTCCCACCAGTCTGTCATTTTGTCGTACTGTGGGGGCTTGCATGTTGCTGTGATGCTGGAAGCTCTGCCACTGGTATTCAGATACAACAGGGTCACCAGTGGCAGACAGGGTTCAGCTGAGCTTCCAGAATAAGACAGATGAGGAAGAAGGGCCCAGCAGTCTACTTCTGAAAAGAATTAACCAGCAAAAGCCTTATGAATAGCAGCAAAACATTGTCTAATATAGGGCCAGAAAATGAGTTCCCCAGGTTGGAAGGCACTCAAAAGATGACTGGGGAAGAGCTGCCATCTCAAATTAGAGTTGACCTTAATGGTATGGATGGAGTCAACCTTTCAGAACCTTCATTTGCTGATGTAGCACCACTCAAAATGAGAAGAAACAGCTGCAAACATCCTTTAATAATAAGAACTTGGAATGTATGAAGTATGAATCTAGGAAAATTGGAAATTGTCAAAAATGAAATGGAACACATAAACTTCGATATTCTAGACATTAGTGAGCTGAAATCAACCAGTAGTGGCCATTTTGAATGCAACAATCACATGGTCTACTATGCTAGGAATGACAACTTGAAGAGGAATGGCTTTGCATTCATCTTCAGAAAGAACATCTCAAGATCTATCCTGAAGTACAACGGTGTCAGTCATAGAATAACCTCCATACACCTACAAGGAAGGCCAGTTAATACGACTATTATTCAATTTTAGTCACCAATCACTAAGGCCAAAGATGAAGAAATAGAAGAATTTTACCAGCTTCTGCAGTCTGAAATTGATCAAACATGCAATCAGGATGCATTCATAATTGCTAGCGATTGGAATTTGAAAGTTGAAAACAAAAAGGAAGGATAGATATTTGGAAAATACGGCCTTGGTGATACAAACTATTCCAGAGATTGCAAGATAGAATTTTTCAAGACCAACGACTTCTTAATTGCAAATACATTTTTTTTACCAACATAAAAGGTGACTATAAACAGGGAACTCACTAGGTGGAACACACAGGAGTAAAACTGGCTACATCTGTGGAAAGAGACAATGGAAAATTCAATATCCTCAGTCAGAACAAGGCCAGAGGTTGACTGCAGATCTGACCATCAATTGCTCATAGGCAAGCTCAAGTTGAAACTGAAGAAAATTAGAACAAGTCCCCCAGCGCCAAAGTATGACCTTGAGTATATCCCACCTGAATTTAGAGACCATCTCAAGAATAGATTTCACACTTTGAACACTAATGACTGAAGAACAGACAGGCTGTGGAATGACCTCAAGGACATCATACATGAAGAAAGCAAGAGATCATTAAAAAGACAAGAAAGAATGAAAAAATCAAAATGGATGTCAGAAGAGTCTCTGAAACTTGTTCTGGAAAATCAAGCAGCTAAAGCAAAAGGAAGAAATAATGAAATAAAAGAACCGAACAGATTTCAAAAGGCAGCTTGAGAAGACAAAATAAAGTATTATAACAACATGTGCAAAGAGCTGGAGATAGAAAACTAAAAGGGAAGAACATGCTCAGCATTTCTCAACCTGAAAGAATTGAAGAAAAAATCTAAGCCTTAAGTTGCAATAATGAAGGATTCTACAGGGAAAATATTAAATGACACAGGAAGCATCAAAAGAAGATGGAAGGAATACACAGAGTCACTATACCAAAAAGAATTTGTCGACATTCAACCATTTCAGGAGGTAGCATATGATCAGGAACTGATTGTACTGAAGACACTGGCGAAAAACAAGGCTCCAGGAATTGACAGAATACCAACTGAAAAGTTTCAACAAATGGATGCAGGGCTGGAAGTGCTCACTGGTGTATGTCAAGAAATTTGGAAGACAGCTACCTGGCCAACCAACTGGAAGAGGTCCATATTATGCTATTCCCAAGTAAGATGATCCAACCAAATGAGGAAATTATAGGACAATATCATTAATATCTCATGCAAGTAAAATTTTGCTGAAGATCATCCAAAAGCAGCTGCAGCACTATATAGACAGGGAAATGCCAGAAATTTAGGCCAGATTAAGAAGAGGACGTGGAACCAGGATATAATTGTTGACATCAGATAAGTCCTGGCTGAAAGCAGAGAATACCAGAAGGATGTTCACCTGTGTTTTATTGACTATGCAAAGGCATTTGACTGTGTGGATCATAGCAAATTATGGATAACATTGTGGAGAATGGGAATTCAAGAACACTTAATCATGCTCACGAGGAATCTGTACATAGATCAATAGGCAGTTGTTTGAACAGAACAAGGGGATACTGCATGGTTTAAAGTCAGGAAATGTGTGTGTCAGGGTCGTATCTTTCACCATACCTATTCAATGCCTATGCTGAGCAAATAGTGTGAGAAGCTGGACTATATGAAGAAGAGGGCATCAGGACTGGAGGAAGATTCATTAATAACCTGCATTATGCAGATGACACAACCTTGCTTGCTGAAAGTCAAGAAGACTTCAAGCATTTACTGATGAAGATCAAAGACCACAGCCTTCAGTATGGATTACACCTCAACATAAAGAAAACAAAAATCCTCACAACTGGACCAATCAGCAACATCTGATAAATGGAGAAAAGACTGAAGTTGTGAAGGATTTCGTTTTATTTAGATCCACGTTCAACACCCAGGGAAGCAGCAATCAAGAAATCAAAAGACACATTCCTTTGGGCAAATCTGCTGCTAAGGACCTCTTTAAAGTGTTAGAAAGCAAAGATGTCACCTTGAAGACTAAGATGCATTTTGACCCAAGTTATGGTATTTTCAATCACATCATATGCATGCAAAAGTTGGACAATGAGTAAGGATGGCCAAAGAAGAATTGATGTCTTTGAATTGTGTTGTTTGTGAAGAATATTGTATATACTGTGGACTGCTAAAAGAATGGACAAATCTGTCATGGAAGAAGTACAACCAGAATGTTCCTTAGAAGCAAGGATGGCGAGACTGCGTATTACATACTTTGGACACGTTGTCAGGAGGGATCAGACCTGGAGAAGGACATCATGCTTGGTAAAGTAGAGGGTCAGCAAAAAAGAGGAAGACCCTCAAAGAGATGGACTGACACAGTGGCTACAACAATGAGCTCAAACATGACTGCGATTGTGAGTATGGTGCAGGACTGGGCAGTGTTTTGTTCTGTGGTACATAAGGTCGCTATGAGTTGGAACTGGCTAGACCGCACCTAAGAACAACAACAAATAGATCTTAAAAGGTCATAATACTCAAGGCAGACATTCTTATTAGTTAAACAAAACTATTGTTTGGTTTTAAGAAGATTCCAGGGGTATTTTCAGTTTGAAGCTTAAAGATTAACTCAAGGTCATAGTTTCAGGGGCTCATTTAGCTTCCATGGCTCCATAAAGTCTGGAGTCCATGAGAATCTGAAATTCTGTTCTGGCTTTTCCCCTTTTTATCAGGATTCTTCTACAGAATCATTCATCTAAATCCTCAGTAATGGTAGCTGGACACCATCCAGTTCTTCTGGCCTTATGGCAGAGGAGGCAGTAGATGTTCTTGGAGGCAATTAACCAAATATCCATTTCCTCCTAGTATTCTTGAATCTTCTTCTTCCTCTGTTGCTCCAGGTGAATCAAGTCCAATTGTTTTGCCTTGGATGACTGTTTGCAAATTTTAAGAGTCCAGACACTATGAGACACACTAGGAGGCAGAATAGAAGCACTGAACTTGTTATTAAAACCTTCAAGCCAGTTAAGCAATTCCATGAGGTGCTTGGTTGTACATAAGCAGCTTCAGCAGCTACCTTTTTTTTTTTCATCCTTGTTGTAATGTCTTTCACACACATTTTGCCAATTCAGCTTTTACGAGTATACAACTTATTGATAGCAATTACAATAATAGGCTCTGCAAACCTACCCTTAATCAGTGTGAATTTTCCATCACCATAAACTGAAACTAAGTACTCCATAAACAATAACCTCTTCTAGCGCCCCTCACCCTTGTGAATGAAGCCACTAATAAACTTTAGTCTCTATACATTTGCCTGTTCTTTTTTTTTTTTTTTTATGTAAGTCAGGTCATGCAATATTTTTCCTTTTGTGGTTGACTTATTTCACTTAGTATAATGTCTTTAAGTTTCATTCATATTGTTGCATTTATCAAGATTTCATTTCTCTTACTGGCTGAGTAGTATTCATTATATATATATATATATATATATACACACACATATATATATATGCAAGATTTTTTTTATCCATTCATTTGTTGACGAAAATTTAGGTTGTTTCTACCTTTTGACTATTGTGAACAGTGCTACAGTGAACTCTGGTGTACAAGTATCTGTCTGAGTCTCTATTTTCAAGTCTTTTGGGTGTATGCCTATGTCTTAATAATCTAGTGCTGCTATAACAGAAATATCAAAAGTGGGCAGCTTTAACAAATAGAAATTTATTTTCTCTCAGTTAGGAAGCTAGAAGTCCAAATTCAGGGTGCCAGCTAAGGGGGAGGCTTTCTCTATCTGTCAGCTCTGGGGGAAGGCCCCTTGTCTCTTCAGCTTCTATTTCTTGGCTCCCGAGTGGTCTTCATATGGTATGGTGTCTGACTTCCCCCATCCTTGCTTGCTGGCTTTCTTGTTTAATCTCTTTTATTTCTCAAAAGAGATTCATTTAAGATACACCCTGTACTAATACTGTCTCATTAACATAACAACAAAAACCTTTTTCCAGATGGGATTATAACCACAGGTTAGGATTTACCACACATGTTTGGAACACACAATTAAAGCCACAAATCTACCCTCTGACCCTCCAAAATTCATGTCCTTCCCACATACAAAACATATTTACTCTATCACATCATCTCAAAAGTCTTAAATCAACTCCAAATCTAAAATCTCATCTTCTGAATCATGTAAATCAAACATGGGTAAGATTTTAGGCATATTCCAACCTGGGTCAAAATTCCTCCTTGTCTGTTAACCTGTGAAATCTAGACTATAAGTTATCTGTTTCCAAAGTACGATCTTGGAACAGGTACACGGCAGACATTTCCATTACAAATGGGAGAAATTGAAGGAAAAGAAAGAATAATGGGCACCAAAGAAGTCCAGAATTCAGCAGAAAAATCTACATTAACTCTCAAGTTTTGAAAATTATCCTCTGTTCTCTGAGACCATCGGAGCAACGGCCCCACCCTCCAGGCTGGGTGTTGGCCAGGCTTTCTGAATTCTGGGTGTAGGATTCTAGAACATGTGCTTCAGCCGCTCTCTCCAGGCCCACTGGGATGTCAACTTGGCTCCCTCAGCTTTCGGCAGCCCCATTCTTCTAGTTCATCTGAGTGGTGACCCCAACCCCAGGCCCTGATAGGTCCAGTTCTTCTGTCCCTTGGGCACAACATTCCTACCCCCTCAGCTTTGGGTGGTGGGCCCATCCTCTTGGCACACCTGACCGACAGCCACACATTCCATAACAAAGTTGGTGAAGATCTGAGTCTTTGAAATCTAGGCAGCCATGGCCTCAGCTTTGATTCCAAGACAGCTCTGCTTTCCTTGCTCCTTTGAACAGTTCTGCTGATATCCAATGTTCTCCAGAGATGGTCCTTTTCTTTTCTCGGAAGAAAACAGATGTACCTCCTTTGGCCAGTTTCTAGCCTACAGAATTCCAAGAGGCAGACACCTTTCTGTCCTTTTGTCCTGTTTCTGTCCCTTTCAATCCAAGCTTATGGGTTTTCTGCTGTGGTAATTAGATGCATCAGTCATAGGCCATCTTAGTTATCTAGTGTTGCTACAATAGAAATACAAAAAATGGATGGCTTTAACAAAGAGAAATTTCTGGGAGCCTAGAAGTTTGAATTCAGGGTGCTGGCTCCAGGGGAAGGCTCTCTCTCTCTTTCAGCTTGGGTTAAGGTCCTTGTCATCAATCTTCCCCTGGTCTAGGAGTTTCTCAGGGCAGGGACCTCAGGCCCAAAAAGCATCCTTGACTCCTGACACTTCTTTCTTGGTGTGAGGTCCCTCTACTCTCTGCTCAATTATCTCTTTTATATCTCAAAAGAGATTGACTCAAAATACAACCTAATCCTGTTGATTGAGTCTTGTCTCATTAACATAACTGTCACCAATTCCACCACATCAACATCGTAGAAGTAGGATTTACAACCCATAGGATAATCATATCAGATTACAAAATGGTGGGCAACTACAATATACTGGGAATCATGGCCTAGCCAAGTTGACACACATTTTGGGGGGACACAATTCAATCCATAACAGAAGATCGCGTAGCCAAGTCCTTGGTGAAGATCCTAGAGCATGTGTCCTGAATTTGTACTACCAAATTTTCCAAATATTTGAGTTTTATTTTGTCTTTTTCTCCTTGTGCTCCATGATTTTCAATGACTGGTTTCATACATTTTAAATGTACCATATTAAAAGTCTCGTGAAATGTGTGCAGTTCTGTAAACCACCAAAAGTATGTTTTAGGAAATTTCCACCCCCTCCCCAATACCCAAAGCCCATTTGAATTAAGCCTTTCTGACACTCATGGCTGTAGGCAAGCACCAATCCCCTTTCTACAGTAATTATTGTTTTTCCTTTTTCTTCGATGTCCTATAAATGGATCCACGCACTCTCTTGAGCCTGGCTTTGTAGTGGTTTTAATATGGCTGTTGTAACAAATTACCGGAAACTTGTCGGCTTAAAACAACACAAATTTATTCTCTCACAGTACTGAAGGCCACATGTATAAATATGACTTTCACTGGGCTGAAATCAAGTTGTCAGTAGGGCCTTGTTTCTTCTGGAGGCTTGGGAGAGCATGTTTTTACTTGCCTCTTCAAGCTTCTGTTAGCTGCTGGGCACTAGCATTCCTTTGCTTGTGACCACATCACTCCAACCTCTGCTTCTGTGATCAAATTTCCTTCTTTTCTTGTGTCTGTGTGACATCTCCCTCTCCCTCCCTTTTATAAGGATCCATGTGATTGCATTTAGCACATCCTGGATAATTCAGGATAATCTCCTTACCTCAAGATCCTTAACATAATCACAACTGGGAAATTGTTTTTGCATATAAGGTGACATTTATAGCATTTCTAGCTTTGGGGGTTTTAGGACCTGATATGTTTGGGTACCAATATTCAGCCTAATACAGGCTTCTTTCAATTTCTTGATGTTTTTTGTATTCATCTATACTGTTACATTATCTAAAGTCTATTAGTTTTATGTCTGAGTAGTAATCCATTGTATTCATATACCACAATTTTTTTCAATAGTTTATACACATTTGAGTTTTTCCATTTTATTACAAATAAAACTTTTATAAATATTTGTGTACAAGTCTTAATGGGGATGCAGATTAATTTATTTGGGTACTGTCTTAGTCTGGGTTCTCTAGAGGAGCAAAAACCAGTGAGAGATTTACTTCAAGGAAATGGCTCACATAGTTGTGAGCCTGGTAAGTCCCAAATCTATGGGTCAGAGGACAGGTTGACAACCTCCACCAGCTCATGTGGTTGCAGGGATGATGAATTCAAGGCCTGTAGGTCAGGTGAAAGGCTGGAGCCGTTTCCTGGCTCACGGGGTTGTGGGGGTTGGCAAATCCAAAATCTGCAGGTCAGGCAACAAGCTGGAGGCCTCTGCTGGCTTACATCCCAGAAACTGGGGTTAGACACCTAGAAGATTACAGGATGGGAAAGAGAGTGAGCTTTGCCAGAACATTCATTTATATCATGGACGCAGTCCACACTCTCAAGGAAACTCCTCTTCCAACTGATTGGCTGCTCACATCAGATTACAAAATGGGAGATGATGCATAATGCCTACCAAACCACTGAGAATTATAGCTTAGTCAAGTTGACATGTAACTAACCATCACAGGTAGTTATCTAGGAGTAAAATTGCTGGGTCATAGAATATGAACTTTTTAAGAAATCCCTGCTGTTTTTTAAAAGATAACTGTATTATTTTCCATTGTAGGAAAGTTTAAGTTCCTTTACATGATTGCAAAAACTTGATGTTGTCAGATTTTTTAAATTCTAGGTTTTGCCAGATTTGTAGGGGTTTCTCACGGTGGTTTTAACTTGCATTTCCCTGATAATGTTTACGATCTTTTTGTATGCTTATTAGCCTTGTACTTTCTTTTGTAAGTTGCCTGTTCAAATCATTTTCACTTTTAAAATTATATATTTGTCTTCTTATTGCATTATGTGACTTCTTTATATATTCTGGGTGCATATCTTACATTAAATGAATGTTGTGTAAATATTTTCTCCCAAACTGAGGCTTTCACTTCCATTTTGCTTAATAGTGTCTTTGGATAAGCAATATTTTATTTTATTTTTTAATTTTTATTGTGCTTTAAGTGAAAGTTTACAAATCAATTTGGTCCTTCACACAAAAACTTATATACACCTTGCTACATAATCCCAATTGCTCTCCCCCTAAGAAGACAGCACGCTCCCTCCCTCCACTCTCCCTTTTTGTGTCCATTTCACCAGCTTCTAACCCCCTCTACCCTCTCATTGCACCTCCAGGCATGAGATGCCAACACAGTCTTAAGCGTCCACCTGACCCAAGAAGCTCACTCCTCACTAGCATCCCTCTCCAACACATTGTCCAGCCCAATCCCTGTCTGAAGAGGTGGCTTTGGGAATGGTTCCTGTCCTGGACCAACAGAAGGTCTAGGGGCCATGACCACCAGGGTCCTTCTAGTCTCAGTCAGACCATTAAGTCTGGTCTTTTTATGAGAATCTGGGGTCTGCATCCCATTTCTCTCCTGCTCCCTCAGGGGTTCTCTGTTGTGTTCCCTGTCAGGGCAGTCATCAGTTGTAGCCGGGCACCATCTAGTTCTTCTGGTCTCAGGCTGATATCGTCTCTGGTTTTTGTGGACCTTTCTTTCTCTTGGGCTCATAATTACTTTGTGCCCTTGGTGCTCTTCATTCTCCTTTGGTCCTGGTGGGTTGAGACCAATTGATGCATCTTAGATGGCCGCTTGCCACTCTCCAAAGTGGGATGCAGAATGTTTTCTTAATAGATTTTATTACGCCGATTGACTTAGATGTCCCCTGAAACCATGGTCCCCAAACCCCTGCCCCTGCTACGCTGGCCTTTGAAGCATTCAGTTTATTCAGGAAAATTTTTTGCTTTTGTTTTAGCCAATATTTTAATTTTGATAAAGTCTAATTTCTGATTTTCTCTCTAAGTTTTATGTGTTTTTTGTCCAATGTAAAACATCTTTGCTAACTCAAGATCACGTATTTTCCCCAAGGTTTCTTTTAGAAGTTTCTTGATTTTAGCTCTTCTAGCCAAGTTTGTGATCCATTTGAAGTTAATTTTTACATATGATATGATGTAGTAGTGAAGGTTCATTTTTTTTCCCAGATAGATAGATATCTAGTTATTGTACAATCTTTTGTTAAAAAAGACAATGCTTTTCCCATTGAATTTTGTTGGTACTTTAGTAAAAAAAAAAATTAGTTTGAATCAATATGTAGACATTTATTTCTGATTTATGTATCTATGCTTATAAAAATACCATATTGCTCTGATTACTGTAGATTTATAGTTGAGCAAATAGTGTCCTGTAATTACTCTGATTTTGTTCTTTATTCTAAAATCATATGGTCTTTTTATGTCAATCATGTATGTATATAATTGTTAGAATCGGCTAATCAAGTTCAATAAAAAGACTGGGATTTAGTTTGAGAAAACATGGGGTCTATAGATCACTCTGGGTGAGTTATCATTTTAACAATATTGAGTCTTCTATATCATGAACATGTACAGTTTTCACAATGCTTAAATAGAGATAGATAGACTCCATCAAATCTGTCAAACTCATGGCCACGTTATGTACAACAGAATGAAATATTACGTAGTCCTGCATCATCCTCATGATTGAGATTATGTAAGAATCCATTGTTGCTATTGTGCCAATCCATCTGACTGAAGGTCTCCCTTGCCCATTTTGTCCCTCTACTTAATCAAACATGATTTCCTCCTCCAGCAATTGATCCCTCTTAATGATGTGTCCAAAGCAAGTAAGTTGGACAATGTTCTGTTGTGATCCATAAGGTTTTCATTAGCTAATTTTTGGAGTTAGATTGGCAGGCCTTTTTTCCTTACTCTGGAAACTCCACTGATGCTTGTCAACTATAGGTGACCCTGCTGGTATTGAAATGTCAATGGTATAGCTTCCAGCATCATAGCAACACACAAGCCATCACAGCACAACAAAGTGAAAGACAGTGGTCGTCCAGTCCTTTGGGTCATCTTTAATTTCTCTCACTAGTGTTTTATAATTTGCAGTGTACAGAATTTAGACATTTTTGTTAAAACTATTCCTGAATATTTATTTTTTACTAGATTTTAAATGGAGTTTTAAAACTTAATTTTTGGATTGCTCACTGCTAATACATGGAAAATAAATTAATTTTATAAATGATCATAAGAAAAATGATCATGTATCCTAAAAATTTGCTCAATCCACTTCATTAGTGCTAGTAGCACATCTGTACTTTTCTTACTATTTTCTTTATAGTAACTGAAGTGTTTTTCCAAAAAAAACTGCTGCATCTTTTTTTCTTTCCAGTGTCTGTACCTTTCATTTATTTTTCTTGACTCTGTGTTGTTTCATGATAATATATTTATATTGGCTCCTCTCAAATCTTTTATTGCTTAAATCCAAAACCTGAACCATCTTGAACAGAGTCTTTTGATTTTTATTCCTGTGGATATGAGGAATACCATCCCGATTTTTTTTGGCCTGTCTGACAATTTTTAGGTTAAAACTGGGCATTTTAGATAGTACCTTGTAGGAAATCTGGATCCTGTTTTACTCTTCCAAAGGTTGTTGTTTTCAGTAGACAATAGACTTGCCTGAACTCATATTCAAAATTTGCCTGCCCCATGTTTTGCTCACTTGTTCTTGTTGTTTTAGACTGGTTCTCTGTGATTCTCTCTGCACCTAAGTATTTTAGTTTTTTTGTCACCCGTCTGTGTTCTGGTATCTTATTCAAGATATGTTTAGGGGAGGTGGTCCAAAATGGTGGTATAGACAGATGCCTCATAATGTCCCTCTTGCAACAAAGACCCAAGAAAGCAAGCAAATCGGATATAGATTACAGGAACCCTGAGCATCGAAAGCAACTCTGAAGAATTGGACTGATTGTCAAGTGGAAGGAGAGACTGTAAAAAACAGTGGACGTGAAGAATTATGGATCACCAGCACCCTGCCAGCCGAATCTGCACAGCACAGTCATATTGAGACAAAGCAATCAGCATTTCCAGCCACAGCCCCCATCGCCTGGTACAGCCAAGTAGGACTGACTCTGCACTCACATCCTGAGCAAGGCAGGAGTGCTCCCTGCCCAATGAAAGTAAAGTACACTTGCCCCACCCACCAGGCTCCTCAACCCATGATAGAGGCATATGAACTTGTAGTGCCCTTCTAACCCACTCATTCATATCTCCCCACACATGATCTCAGTCTGGCAGCTCCCACCACCGCGCTGCCCCCTTAGCCAGGGGCCTACAGACCAGCAGTGCTTGCCCCTAGCTCAGCCACTGGAACTAGGGACCTGTGGGCCAGTGACACCTGCTTCTCTGGCTAGCAACTCATGCCTGGGGCCCATGGACAGGCAGCAGGCCCTCTTCTGCCCACCCAACTAAACCAACCAAAAAATCCATTGCCATTAAGTCAATTCTGAGTCATAACAACCCTATAGGACAGAGCAGAACTGCCTCATAGAGTTTCCAAGGAAGTGGATTCAAACTGCCAACCTCTTGGTTAGCAGCCCTAGCACTTAACTGCTATGGCACCAGGGTTTCTGACTACACCAGGGACCTTCAATCTGGTGAAGACCACTTCTCCAGCCAGCCACCCATGCCAGGGGCCTGTGGACAGGTAGTACCTCCTCTTCCACCTACCCACCTGGGCTAGAATATCATGGTCCAGTAATGCCCACTTTTCTGCCCATCCGCCCATGCTGGGGGCCCTCAGACTGGCAAAATACTCTCCTAAGCTCAGCCACATGAGCTGAGACCTGCAGGCTGGAGACATCTACTTCTCTGCCTGGTCACTGATGCTGGGGGCTCAGGAACCAGTGGTATCCCCTCTTCTGCCTACCCAACTGTGCCAGGGGCCCAAGGACTGGCAGTGCCCACTCCTACATCCAGCCACCTGTGCCAAAGGGCAGCAGACCAGTGGCACATTGTACTTCCTTCCACCACCAGTTCTGGGGACCTGAGGACTGGTGACACACTCTCCCCCATGTCTTGCTTTAGTGGACAGTGATACGCCCTCCTAACAGGCATCAATGAAGTAGCAGCAGCTCCCCCTACCTCACCACCTACAATGCCTGAGGACTGGCAACACACCCTCCCCCCATGTAATACTTTATTGGACTCCTAACAGGCATCATTGGACTAGCAGCATCCCTTCTACCTTACCACCTATAAAGCCCTGTCCCTTCAAGTGGAGGCTGTGTCTGTTCAGACCAACATGTGCAGACCTGCCCACTGAGGACCATTGGTGAGAGTTTCTATACCACCCACCCAGTGACCAACAACCAGGGCACACTCACCCCTACCACTGGGCAACTGGAAGTGAGCACACATGTCTAACCCAATAAAAATTGAAAACGCTCTTTGCAGCCATGCCCAGTTGCCCAGCTACATCCTCAGCCTCCCCCTAAGACCAGCAAACAGAGACCCATGATCACACACACAGCCACTGTTCACCCACCTAGAGAAAGGTGATGAGAGCTCCAGTGCACCAAGACTAGTGACAAAAGTAGCATGCATGCCCCACCTACTCAGGTATATGAAAAGTAAACAAAACAGAAAATCAGGATGCAGTAAACAAACATAATAAAGTAATAAATATAATAATACCTTATGGCTTCTGAGACAACAGATAATATCAAATTACATAAAAAAGCAAGACAAGATGGATCCTACAAATGACCAAAGAACCAGGAAACCTTCCAGAGAAGAAATGGTAATGGCACTACCTAATAAGGAATTCAAAAGAGTAACATATAGGGTTCTCTAAGATCAAGAAAGAGACCAAGGAAAACAAACAAGACAAAGGAAAACACAGACAAAACAGAGGAAAACACAAATGAAGCAATAGAAAAATTCCAGAAAATCAAACAAGACAAAATGACAAACAAACATTTAGAAGCCATACAAAAACAGCAACTAGAAATCCAAAAGACTAACAAAATTTCAAAAATGGACAACTCAATAGAATGACAAAGGAGTGGAATTGAATCAATGGAAGACAGAATCAGTGAAATAGGGGGCAAATTTCTTGACATCAATCTGTTGGAGGAAAATCAGAAAAAAGAAAGAAGACAATTGAAGAAAGCCAAAGAATTATATAGTACATGATCAAAAGGAAAAATTTACATGTGATTGGAATTTCAGAACAGGAGGAGGCAAAAAAAAAAAAAAAAAAGAATTGTGGAGGATCTGCTGGTAGAAAACTTCCCTAATATCATGAAAGAAGATATCCATTCAGGAAACTCAACAAATGCCATTCAAAAGAGACCCCAATGAAAGTCATCAAGACATAATCAAACTTGCCAAAACCAAAGACAAAAAAGAATCCTGAGAGCAGCTTGGTAAAAACAAAAAGTCACCTACAAAGGGGAACCAATAAGACTAAGCTCTGATTACTCAGCAGAAACCATAAAGGCAAGAAGGCAGTGGAATGACATATATAAAACCTTGAAAGACAACAATTGTCAACCAAGACTCATACAGCCAGAAAAATTGTCTTTCAAAGACGATGGCAAAATTTGTACATTCCCAGATGCACAGAAATTAAGGGAATTTGTAAAAACCAGACCAACCCCAACCTTACAAGAAATATTAAAGAGGGTCTTTTGGACAGAGAACCAATGACATCAGACAATAGCCTGAGATTAGGACACAGGACTGCATCAGCCAGGTACCAACATAGGTAAAGAATTCCCCCAAAATAAAACAAAGCTAAAAGACTGAAAACAGGAATTGGGGATGTCAATCTGTAAAGGACAACAGCATCAAAACAAAAACAGGGAAAATAGTATAATTATAGAACTTTCATATGGAAAGAAAGATAAAGCAATATCAAGAAATGATTGCTTAAAACTTAGGAAAATAAAGGTAAATTTCAAGGAAAACACAAAGTTAACAAACATATTCATCAAAATAGCAAAGAAAAACAAGACTCAGTAAACACAAAATCAACAACAAAAGAAATGAAAAGAAAATCCACAAACAAAAAGAACTCAGCAGAGAAAATTAAGCAGAACAAAGAATGTGTCAACATCACACACACACACACACAAAAAACACACACAGCAAAATGACAGCAGTAAACTCACACCTCTCGATAATCACATTGAATGTAGATTCACCAGTAAGGAGACAGAGAGTGGTAGAATAGATTAAAAAACATTCTTTTTCAACACACAAGGATCATTCTCCAGAAAAGATCATATTTTAGACCACAAAGGAGGCCTCAACAAAATCTAAAACTCCAAAATAAATACAAAGCATTTTTTTTCTGACACCAATTCTGTAACAGTAGAAATCAATTAAAAAAAAAAAAAAGGAATAGCAAGGAAAAAATCAAATTCATGGAAACTGAATGACACCTTGCTATAAAACCACCGGGTAATTTAAGAAATCAAAGATAAAATTTAAAAATCCTAGAATGAGAATGAAAACACATCTTACCAAAACCTTTGAAACACAACAAAAGCAGTATTTAGAGTTCAATTTATTCCAATAAACACAAACGCCAAAAAAGAAGAAAGGGCAAAAACCAAGCATTAACTCTAGAACTCGAAAATAGAAAGAGATCCCCAAAAGAAGTCCAAAGGCACCAGAAGAAACAAAATAATAAATATTAGTGCAGAAATGAATGAAACAGAGAACAGAAAAACAATAGAAAGAATGAAAAAGACTAGAAGTTAGTTCTTTGAAAGGATCAATACAATTCACATACCACTGGCCAAATTGACAAAAGAAATGCAGGAGAAGAAGCAAATAACCCAAATAAAAAATGAGATGAGAGACAGTATAACAAAACCAGCTGAAATCAAAAGGATCATAACAGAATACTATGAAAAATTGTGCTCCAACAAATTTGAAAACCTAGAGGAAATGGACAAATTTCTAGAAACACAGTATTTTCCTAAACTAACACAAACTGAGGTGGAACTACTGAACAGGACCATAACCCAAGAAGAGATAGAAGAGGAAATAAAAAATAAAATAAAACAAAAATTCCCAGCAAAAAAAAAAAAAAAAAAGCACTGGCCAAGATATCTTCACTGGAGAATTCTACCAAACATTCAGAACAGAGCTCACACCAATACTATTCAAACGATTTGAGAACATAGAAAAGGAATTCTTTTTATACAGCCAGCATAACCCTTACGCCAAAGCCACACAAAAAGAAAATTAGAGACTAATATCCCTCATGAATATAGATGCAAAAATTCTCAACAAAATTCTGGCCAATAGAATTCAACAGCATATCAAAAAAAATAATACTTCATGACCAAATGGGATTCATACTAGATATGCAAGGATGGTTCTATGTTAGAAATCAATCAACATAATTAACCACAGAAATAAAACAAAAGAATCACACGATCATCTCGATTGACACAGAAAAAGCATTTGATAAAGTCCAGTACCCATTCCTGATAAAAAAAAAAAAAAAACTCTCAGCAAAATAGTAATAGAAGGGAAATTCCTCAACATAATAAAGAGCATCCAGACAAAACCCAAAAAAAAAAGAGCCAACATTATTCTCAATGGAGAGAGACTGAAAGCATTCCCCTTGAGAATGGAAACCAGACAAGGATGCCCTTTGTCACCACTCCTATTCAACGTTGTACTGGAGCTCCTAGCTAGAGCAAAGGGGAAGCACAGGAAATAAAGGGCATTCAGATTGGTAAAGAAGAGGTAAAACTATCCCTATTCACAGATGATATGCTCTTATAATAGAAAATCCCAAAGATTGCACAAGAAAGAACTAGAACAGAAGTATTCAGCAGAGTAGCTGGACACAAGATCAACATACAAAAATCAATTGAATTCCTCTACACCAACAAAGGAACCCTGGTGACATAGTGGTTAAGTGCTACAGCTGCTAACCAAATGGTCAGCAGTTCGAATTTGCCAGGTGCTCCTTGGAAACTCTATGGGGCAGTTCTACTCTGTCCTATAGGGTCGCTATGAGTTGGAATCGACTCGACGGCACTGGGTAACAAAGGAACTTCAAAAAGGAAATGCAAAAAACAATACCATTTACAATAGCCCCCAAAAGATAAAATACTTAGGAATAAATCTATCCAGGGATCTAAAAGATCTATTATAAACACACACACACGCACACACACAAAACTAAAAATCACGACTGCAAGAAACTAAAAGACACCTACATAAATGGAAAAATACACCATGCTCATAGATAAGAAGACTTAACATTGTGAAAATATCAATACTACCCAAACGATCTATAGATATAATGCAATCCCAATTCAAACTCCAACAGCATTCTTTAACGAGATGGAAAAACTAATCATCAACTTTATATGGAAAGAAAAGAGGCCCCTGGTAAATAAAGCATTATTGAAGAAACACAAAATGGGAGACCTCAGACTGCCTGATCTCAGAACCTACTATTCAACCACGGTAGTCAAAACAGCTTCGTACTGCTACAACAACAGACACATAGACCAATGAAACAAAATTGAGAAATCTATCCAGCTATGGACAACTGATCTTTAACAAAAGGCCAAAGTCCGCTACATGGGCAAGAGACACTGTCTTTAACAAATGGTGCTGCCAAAACGGTATGTCTGTCTGTAGAAAAAGGAAACAAGACCAATACTTCATACCATGGGCAAAAAAACTAACTTAGAATAGATAAAAGACCTAAATTTGAACCCTGAAACTCTAAAGTCCAAGGAAGAAAAAAATAGGGACCATACCAAGGGTCCCAATAAACAGCATAAATAGAACACTCAACATAACTAAAAATGCATAAAAAGCAGAAGATGAACTAGATAAATGGGATCTCCTAAATATTAAATACTTACACTCATCGAAAAACTTTAAAAAAGTAAAAGAGAAAAACCTACAGACTGGGAAAAAAATTTTGGCTATGACATATCCAACAATGGTCTTAATCTCTAATATTTATTGAAAACTTCAACACCTCAACAACAAGAAGACACATATGGGCAGAGGATATGAACAGACACTTCACTAAAGAAGACATTCAGATGGTTAATAAACATGAAACAATGCTTGCAATCATTAGCCATTAGAGAGATGCAGATTTAAACTACAATGAGATACCATCATCTCATTCTGACAATAATGACACTAATAAAAAAAAAAAAGAAAATAACAAATGCTGATGAGGTTGTGGGGAGATTGAAACTCTTATACACTGGTGGTGGGAAGGTAAAATAGTACAACCACTATGGTGCTTCCTTGAAAATTTTGAAATAGTAATACCATATGATGCAGCAATCCCATTCTTAGCTATATGCCCTAAAGAAATAAGAGCTGTGATATGAATAGACATATGCACACCTGTGTTCACTGCAGCATGATTTGCAATAGCAAAAAGAGGAAAACAATTTAAGTGTCCATAAAACAATGAGTGGATAAACAAGCTGTGGTACATACATACAGAAGAAAGTTATACAAAGGAAAGGTAGTGACAAATCTGCCAAATATTTCACAACATGAATGAACTTGGAGGACATTATGCTGAGTGAAATAAGTCAATCACAAAAGCACAAATATTGTATGAGTCCATTTTTATTAAAAAAAAAAAAAAGACAAGGTTTAATCTGTTGCCGTCGGGTAAACTCTGACTCACAGTGACCCTATAGGACAGAGTAGAACTGACCCAAAGGGTTACCAAGGAGTGGCTGGTGGATTCAAATAGCCAACCTTTTGAATGGCAGCTTAGCTCTTAATCACTGTGCCACAAGGGCTCCAGAAAAGGTTTACACACAGGAAAAAAAAAAATTCTTTGCTGGTTACCAGAGATGGAAGGGTAACCTTCTAGATAGAAGGCATGTGTTAATATTGGTAAAGAGAAGGGCAGTGTACAATATGGGGGAATATCACCACAATATGACCAGGACAAAGGAAGACACTGAGAGGAACACAAGAATAAAGAACAATTACAGTAATTACTATAACATAAACAATTCTGCCACAATAGTATTAACAAACACTAATTTACAAATGGATACATAGGTAGATAGGTAGTTAAAGAGGTGTGGGAAAGTGTGAAGGAGCACATCCACCTGCAGATATAGGTTTGGTTGTGGATATTTCTACATACATTATTAAAGGTGCTACATGTATATTAACATAGAAAATAGGGCACACAAGGGGCACAGTCATGGAAACTTTTTAGCCATAACAAAACACCTCAAGGACAAAGTTCCTAGGCTTGAAGGTGAAGGATCATTGACTCGGGGGCATCTATGTCAATTGGCACAACATACTTCATAAGGACAATATTCTGCATCCTACTTTGGTTAGTAGCATCTAGTGTCTTAAAAGCTTGTGAGCAGCCATCTGAGATACAACCATTGGTCTCTTCCCCTCTGGGGCAAGGAGAGTGAAGAAGGACTAATGGACCACATGAACCACAGTCTATACAACCCCAAGAACAGAAGAACTAGATGGTGCATGGCTACCACTACTGACTGCTCTGACTGGGGTTCACAACAGAGGGTCCCAGGTGAGCAGGAGAAAAATATAGAACGAAAAATCAAATTTACCAGAAAGACCATACTTACTGGTCTGGCAGAGACTAGAGGAGGCCCTGAGACTATGGCCATAAGATACCCTTCTGACCTGGAACAAAAGTCATTCTTGGAGATCCTCTTTCAGCGAAAAAATAGTCCCAGAAAATAAACAATAACACCTGAGAGGAATGTGTTCCTTAGAATACAATCAATTATACAAAATCAAAAGGAAAACATTTCCCCAAAAGCAAAAGTGAGAGAAAGGGAGGGGTAGAAAACCCAGAGGAAAGAAAATGGGGAATCCAGAGTGGAAATAAGGACAGTGTTGACGCATTGTGGGGAATGCAACCAATATCACGGAACACTTTCTGTACAAACTATGAAATGGGAAACTAATTTGCTCTGTAAATTTTCACTTAAACCACAATCTGAAAAAAAAAAGATCTATTTGTTGAATCTTTGTTCTCAATTATCCATAAAGATCATTTCCTCACTGTTATAATGCTAATTATCCCTTCTTTTCTTCTCCACACTGAAAGATCCTCTTCAAACTTTCTCAACAACTGAGGAGTTGTTCTACAGGTTTATTGTGTTGCTGTTGTTGTTTTGTGTCTTCTGTTTTGTTTTTAGTTTGTTGTTTGCATTGGTGGCATCAGTTCTGCTCTTCACTCTTTTCAGTGTAGATTTGAATGTATTTCTTTAATATTTTTCTTATTTATTTTATAGAATATTTGGCATTATTTTCTTGCTTTTTAATGTTAACCAGTTTTTTCCTTGCGATATTAGATGACACACATTGTTGTTGTTAGGTGCCGTTGAGTGGGTTCCGACTCATAGCCACCCTATGCACAACAGAACAAAACACTGCCTGGTCCTGTGCCATCCTTACAATCGCTGTTATGTTTGAGCTCATTGTTGAAGCCACTGCGTCAATCCACCTTGTTGAGGGTCTTCCTCTTTTCCGCTGACCCTGTACTCTGCCAAGCTTGATGTCCTTCTCCAGAGACTGATCCCTCCTGACAACATGTCCAAAGTATGTAAAACGCAGTCTTGCCATCCTTGCCTCTAAGGAGCATTCTGGCCACACTTCTTCTAAGACAGATTTGTTCGTTCTTTTGGCAGTTCATGGTATATTCAATATTCTTCACCAATACCACAATTCAAAGGTGTCAACTCTTCTTCGGTCTTCCATATTCATTGTCCAGCTTTCATATGCATATGATGTGATTGAAAATACCATGGCTTGTGTCAGGCATACCTTAGTTTTCAGTGTGACATCTTTGTTCTTCTACACTTTGAAGAGGTCTTTTGCAGCAGATTCACCCAATGCAATGTGTCTTTTGATTTCTTGACTGCTGCTTCCATGGCTGTTGATTGTGGATCCAAGGAAAATGAAATCCTTGACAACTTCAATCTTTTCTCCATTTAGCATGATGTTGCTCATTGGTCCAGTTGTGAGGATTTTTGTTTTCTTTATGTTGAGGTGTAATCCATACTGAAGGCTGTGATCTTTGATCTTCATTAGTGCTTCAAGTCCTCTTCACTTTCAGCAAGCAAGGTTGTGTCATCTGCATAACGCAGGTTGTTCATGAGTCTTCCTCCAATCCTGATGCCCCATTCTTCTTCATATAGTCCAGCTTCTCATCTTATTTGTTCAGCATACAGATTAAATAGGTATGGTGAACGAATACGACCCTGATGCACACCTTTCCTGCTTTTAAACCAATCAGTATCCCCTTGTTCTGTCCGAACAACTGCCTCTTGGTCTATGTAAAGGTTCCTTATGAGCACAATTAAGTGTTCTGGAATTCCCATTCTTCGCAGTGTTATCCATAGTTTGTTATGACCCACACAGTCGAATGCCTTTGCATAGTCAATAAAACACAGGTAAACATCCTTTTGGTATTCTCTGCTTTCAGCCAGGATCCATCTGACACCAGCAATGACATCCCTGGTTCCACGTCCTCTTCTGAATCCAGCCTGAATTTCTGGCAGTTCCTTGTTGATATACTGCTCCAGCCGTTTTTGAATGACCTTCAGCAAAATTTTGCTTGCATGTGATATTAATACCACATAAAAAATGAACCATTATAATTGTCCAAAAATGTGTGATGGGGTGCGGACTACCCTTAAACTACCTTTCAGTCTCTTTTGCTTTTTAACACTGGTTTGAAATCTCCAGCTAGAGCGAAATTAAAGAAATGTTGAGTTTCTCGTACAATCCCTTGATTTTAGCAGTTTACAGTAGTCTTTGTCTATTTGTGTCTTCATTTTATTCCTTTTCCCTGGTTTTCCAGTTTCAAAAACTCTTATAGTACATAGAAAGCTACAGTCCCCTTCCACTTCCTGCCTAGTGACAAGATTTTTCCAAATGCACATGCCACCATGACTCAATCCCTGATTTTAGCCTGTGGTTTATGATACTCACAACTTTCCTGACTGTAAAAATGTACTGTTAGTATGGGGAACATGGGGCCTCAGAGGTTGAGGAAAAGGGTGATCCTAAATTACAAATCAATTCTCCAGAGGAAGAAAGAAATGGCTGCCATCTTCTCTGAGCAACTTCCTGGGTCAGTGGATTGTGGATGATATAAAAATGAAGCATCATTCTTACTTTTTTTTTTCTGGTAGCCTCTCATGAATCAGTTTTGTCATGTGCTAAAAGCTAAAGCCTATCTACATTTTTCATAATCCAGCTCCAGATGCCTTATTATTAATGAGAGTTTCCTGCCATATTTTCTCATTAGTTTGTTTGCCAGTCTTTTTCCATGCTGCTATGAGTTCTTGTTTTTCTACATATCCATGCATAAATAATTTGGAGACCCTAGGCTGGTGGATGCGTACCCATGTGCCATTTTGAGCTAGATGTGTCTAAAGATACTTTTTAAAGCTTTATGATGATTGAACCCCATCTATTCCCTTTGACAGAAAAATCTCCTTGATTTTCTTTTGTGAGGTTATGTAGGGGAAGCTGAGCTATAAATCCTTCATCCTCTTCTTGTTCTTTCATAAGCCATCTCTACTTTTCAGCAAAACTTTGATTTCAGAGCTTTTGAAGTTATTTGCAAAAGTCTTGCTAGCAGACTACATCCAAAAAAGATTAGAAGAACTGGACTCGAAGTTATAACTAAAGTTTCAATAGCTTCTAAAATGTAAAACAATGACATTTTGAGTCAATATATTCTGTTATATTATGGACTGAAAAAAAAAAACTGAAGAAATAAATTACTGTGAATTTTAAAATTAGGCAGTGGACAAAATTTAAAAAATTATATTAATTTTGTCTTCTCTGTTAGGCTAGGTATTCCATTACTGAATGAATAATGCTCCTTTCCTTATTATTGATTCCTTCGTGCTAACAGGTGCTCAATAAATATTTGTCAAATTAATTATTAGTATGGTATTTTAAATGTGGAGCCTTGGTGGCATGGTGGTTAAGAGCTCAGCTACTAACTAAAAGGTTGGCAGTTCGAATCCACCAACTGCTCCTTGGAAGCTCTATGGGGCAGTTCTACTCTGTCCTATAGGGTTACTAAAAGTCAGAATCTACTCGGCAGCAATCGGTTTGGTTTGTTTGATTTTTAAATTTCAGTAAGTGAATACACATAAAATATACGTTTGTTTAATGTTTCAAAAATAGATACCCAATTTGAATACCGACACAAATGAAGTTTAAAAAAATTGTTATCTTTTTCTTTGTTATATATAACTTGCTATAACTCGTGATGAAAATGGTCAGGAGTCCCCACTTCCTATTTTGCTTTCTTCAAGTTATTATTTTCCTAACTCTGAGCTGGTACCTCAATTTTTCTGATACAAATCCTGTATCTCCAAAATGTTGATAAATTACTTACATTGCCTTTTTTCATGCCTACCACCTCTAGGATTATATATGGTAAAATATGAAACTAAATTAGGCTATAGAGTGACATCCAAATGTATGCCATTACCATAATTAATATTACCAACAAATTAGATATTCATTACATATATAGGATAAGGGGAGAGTCTTGTTTATATCCTCCTAAATGAAACCCTTGATTTCAATCTCTGCGAGGCAATTCTCCTAAGAATATTTCCAGATTGATCTCTCTGATCATTTTTTATGTTTTCTTATATCCTGTAGAAAAAAAAAAGATAGATTTCTTATCATGGCAAGTGTGGTACCTCATAACATTTTTCACATAACTTCATATAATCTCATTTCTACCTACTATGACCTATTCTGCTACTTGCTGTGTATTTTTTGTTTTGCCAGTAGCAAATCACTTGTTTCTACCTGAACATGAGCAAACCAGATGCTCTCATATCCTGTTACCTTTACACATGCCTTCAATGTTGCTGAAATTCCAGGGGCCATCAAGTTGATTACAACTCATGGTGATCCCATCTATTGAAGAATTGAACTATGTTCCATAGAGTTTTCAAGGCTGTGATCTTTTGAAGCGGAAACAGATTGCCACCAGGATTTTCTTCCAAGTCATCTCTGGGTGGATTCAAACCTCCAACCTTTTGGAGCATTTAACCATTTGCTCTACCCAGGGCTCCTTATTGCTAAAATAGTCTAAGCTTTTTGTTCATTCATCAAAGCCTAATATTCAAGTCCAGGATAAACTATCACTCTATCTGGGAATCATTCCACATTTGCCAAAGTCAGATTTAAATGATAACTCTGTCGAACCTTACTAGAGTTTAGATTACACCTTTATATCCTTCATTGCAATCTGTCTAATCTTGTCATTAATTGTGTGCTTTTAAAAAAATCTATTACTAGATAATGAGCTCTTTAAGAGCAAGAACCAATTGTTCTCAAATTTGACATAAATGCGGAGTAGTTTTCTTTCTAATACACCTGAGTTCAAATCATGAACATTCATTTAGTTGAATGACATTGGCCAGGTAATTTAACCTTTTTTGTCTCAGTTTGCACATTTGTAAATTTGAGGTTACAATGCTTTGGAAAAGGAGGGTTTATTAGGACAATTAAAATTTATTATGAATACTGTTGTTTTCTTTAGCTTACATGTCTTTATACTCATTCTTTGCTTCCATTTTACAGAATTCAGCAATCTGCTCAGATATACAATAAATATTTGTTGAAATAAATTATTAGAATTTTGACTATATGCCACTTTACATATGTTTTATAGTATCACTTGCCTGAAGGTATAAAATCACTGATCTAGATAAAATCATAAAGATAGACTGAGCTTCAAGGACTTTTATAGTTAGGTACTAATCTTACATTCCAGTTAGGAATTGGGTTGCTGAAAAGAGATTTAAAGCAAGAAGAGCTTGGTATTAAATTTCACTTTAGGTAGCAACTAAGTTAAATACTGCATCTAAGTAAAAGTAATGCTCTAATTACTGTCAAGTCGCTGTAATCACTTGGTGACACTTTTGTTATTATATTCTCATCAGGCATGACCTTCCATTCTGCAAAGTCTTCAAAATACTGAATGAAGTGACCATTTATTGATTACATCGTCAAGCTAATGCAGTGTAACATTTCACATGCAATTGGGTTGCTTATTACTTTCAAAAAGAAAGTGGCAGATTGAATCCTACTGGGCTGTTAAAAGCAAAAGAACACTGCAAAAAGTATTGGATTATTTCATGTTAAAATGAGCAAATATTTTATTGGTAGCATCTACTTGTCTTTATCAAACTTTAAAAAATATAGCTTAATCAGGCATTGTGAAGGGCCAAAATAGAAAGTCACTAACTACAAAGGAAATCTAGAAAGACATCACTATGCTAGGAGTCAAGGTACCTGATTTTAGGCTTTCTCCGGTGTTGACTAAATATGGTCTTTGGAGATATCTCACCCCTTTGAGCCTCAGTGCCTCTGTTAGAAAAAAGAAGAAGATTGCTGTCTGTCTCCAACGATTAACACTAAATGAATAATTTTCTAATAGATGTGTTAAGTATAGTGTGTATATTGTGTGTATATATATACACATGTATCTATATATAGTTGTTTTTGTTGTTAGTTGCCCTTAAGTAAATTCTGACTTACGATGACCCCATGTATGCAGAGCAGAATTGCTCCATAAGGTTTTCAAGGCTGTGACCTTTTGAAAGCAAATTGTAAGATCTGTCTTCTGAGGTATCTCCGGGTGGATTTGAACCATAAATCTTTCAGTTAGTAGTCAAGAACGTAACCTTTTGGGCTACCCAGGGGCTCCATGTATATCTATATAAAAACCCACTGCCCTCGAGTCGATTCCGACTCAGTTAGCGACCCTATAGGACAGAGTAGAACTCCTCCATAGAGTTTCCAAGGAGCGCCTGGCGGATTCGAACTGCCAACCTCTTGGTTAGCAGCTGTAGCACTTAACCACTACGCCACCAGGGTTTCCATATGTATATCTATCTATATATCTACATATTTTTTTATATATCTATGTATATGTATCTATATATATCTATATATCTACATATTTTTTATATGTCTATATATATGAGACCGGCAGTACACTGGCCACGCTGAATAAACAAGGGGTGGTGCCAAGAGGCCGAGCCTGACATCTTCAGTAACATAGTTAACTCCCAGCATGGAAGCTATCCCAGTATCAGGCAAAACAGGAACTAACCTATGCTTTTAGAGTATCTCTTTATTTAGGTTTACTTCTGGTTCCGACTCAGTTAAAGAAAACAAGAGACTGGGGTCTTCAGTCCAGCTAAAACCAGTCTTGGACCAGCTCAGGCCCTCCTGAACTGCACAATACTGATGACCTTGCCCCTCCGATAACTTACTGACGTCAGACGCTGAAAAACACACCCCCTTCTACACCTCTGACATTACGTGGGCAAAATGCCATCTTTGTAGCCCTCCTTTCAGACTGAAAAGGCATAGAAGACTGGATGGCCCGGAGAATGTCCTCTCATGTCAAACCAATCAGCAAGCTGGCCCCACCCTGGGGTGCTCCTGGGGACCCCAGACCAGATTTACTTTATCCATATAAACCCCTTGGGCTATTGTTCTGGGAGATACCTTGGCGACCTGAGTCTCGGTGTCCTCCTTTACTTGGCCAACTAAAGATTTTCTTTTGCTTTCATCCGCTCCGTGTGTCGTCATAGTTCGCGGGAGTAGACCTTGGAGTGTCAGGTTACACATACACACAGACGCACACACATATGTGTGTGTGTGTCTTCATCTATAGTCATCTATACCTATTTATTACATGTAACTCTATACTTGTCTATCTAAATATAGACATGTTTACATTTACAACTGTATACCTTGATGTGACATAGCTTAAAGATGTTTAATAGAGTATCACTTTATCCTATAATTTTATTTTTGGAACATAATGCACACTTTATTCTCCAATTCAACCATGTTGAGGGTGATAATAAAGAAATTTTCATTTCTTAACACTTACAATCTCAGATAAAATGCTCAATGGTTTATTTGGAAAGTGTGCTTGAATGATGTCAAACAAAAATTACCTTAAAATTTAAAAGCATAAGGTAAACCATCTGGTTTAACTGAACTCTAGGGATACAAGAATCCCCATCATTAAGTAGAAAATGACTATATTATGTTATATAACTTATCAGTTCGTTATTGTGATCCACAATGCACTTCAGTCATTGCTTTTGGAGCAAAGCATCTTTCACTTCGAGTACTATCAAAGAAAGAACAATAATTCTATTTCTCTGTTTAGAATCATAGGATATCTTGTATTAACAGAACACCTCAGGAGCAAAATTGGTACCATAAGGAACCATTATGTGGGCATCAGAAAATGCTGATTTTCACAAAATATTTTAAAATAGCACTAATACAAGGGAGACAATAAGTACATGAACCCCTAACTTCCAAATTAAAATTCTACAATGATGGTTTCTACACATCAATAGCATGTAGCTTCAAGATACAGACTCAGTTCTTAATGCAGTGACATGTGGTCTTGAGATTTTTTTTTTCCCAAGCCAAAATGAATTTTCAAAGTTCTTCACCTCAACTAATTTTATGTCTTGATTTAGGTATAAAATTAATGAAGCTTAAAATAGTAGTTGTTAATATAAAATGGATAATACATAGATTCTAAATAAATAAATTAATGGTTTTCAAACTTTATGATATATAGGAAAAACCTAGGGATATTGATAAAATGCAGCGTTTTGACTGCTAGAATTGTTTAATAGTATTCTAGGTGATGACAAGGCTATTGGACTCTCTTTATTAAGCTACTGAATAATGTGTGGTGGTGTAGTGGTTAAGAGCTCAGCTGCTAACCAAAAGGTTGGCCTTGCAAATCCACCAGCCCCTCCTTAGAAACCCTATGGGGCTGTTCTACTCTGTCCTATATAGTCACTATGAGTCAGAACCAACTTGACAGCACCTAATAACAACAACAAATAATGTCTAGGAATCCCTGAGTGGCATAAATGGTTCAGCACTTGGCTACTAACTGAGGTGCCTCAAAAGAGAGACCTGGCAAACTGCTTCCAAAAGGTCACACCTTAGGAATGAGGGGCAACATGGTAAAGTGAGTACTTGTTCCCATGTATCCCCCAACAACGAACACACTGAGCAACAAATAAAAACAGACTGTCATCTCAGTTAAGGTGTTGGAGGGTTGAGATGAGTCAAGAAATGGGAGAGGAGTAGGGTGGGGAGCACAGAAGCTGGGAGAACCTACCCACTAGCATCTGGAGCACTCTCTCACTGTAACCATTTTGGGATATGTTCAAGCTACACCATAAGCCAAGAACACAGAATGGGAGCCAAACTGAGGAAGCTGTAGCCAGAAGTCAAAAGCTACCCAAACTGGCCATGGGAGTTTGCAGGCTATGCACCCGGGAGGGGACGAAGGGAGACCAAGGCACTGCAAGACAGTGCTGTTGAATCTCACCAAAACCCTGGATGATGGGGACTAGGACTGGAAGGAGCTGAAACAGTGCAAGGATGAGAGGATACTCTAGAAGGGCAATACAGAGGGAAGGAGCTGACTCCCTGCCCACAGCAGCACACCATGGGAGAGCCTGTGCAGGGGTGCCCATGAAAAAAAAAAAATTATGAGGGAAACCCAAACACTGCCACTTAAGGCAGCAGCTGCTGCCAGCTAAAATCCTCTGTGCAGAAGACAAGCACCCAGAACTCCAGAAGACAAGCACCCAGAACTGAACCAGTGCAAAAACAAAACAAAACAAAACAAAACCTAAGGTTAAGAGTGCCGTCTAGTGGCCCTTAAGAGAATATCAAAACCCGTTGCCATTGAGTAGATTCTGACTCATAGTGACCACATAAGACAGAGTAGAATTGCCACATAGGGTTCCCAAGGAGCGGGTGGTGGATTGGAACTGCTGACATTTTGGTTATCAGACAAGTCTTAACCACTGTGCCTCCATCCATGGAGAATATTCCAAACAAAACCCAAACCCGTTGCTACAAAGTCAATTTCAACTCATAGCTATATCCAGTATAATCAGAAAATTTCTCCATGAAAATCAGAAAACAGATCTTAAACCAATTAAAAAAGAAGATATCAAAATGGCCCAAGTTCAACAAAAAATAGTAGAACACACAAAATCACAAGAGAAAAAGGATCAATCAAAGAAAAGCATTTTCCTATGGAGGCCAGGTTAAGCAAAAAATAGAAAATTTTCGTACAATATTGCTATATATATTTAAAGAAAACAAAAAAGCACACAGAAAATAAAATAACAGAGATCAGGAATCAAATGGAGGAACAAAATGAGAAACTAAACATGGAAACTGAAAACACACACATACAAAGAACTACTGGAACTGAAGAATAAAGCAATTAAATTAGGAAAAAGAAATACTCAATAATAGAGCCTAATAGAAGATAAACTAGGTGCACTAGAAGACAGAATAACTGAATTTATAAAGTCTCAAGTAAAACAAGAGAAAAGAACAAAGGAAATCCAAAATAGCTAAATGGAAATATGGGATTCAATTGGAATTCCAGGGCACTATGACAACAATAAAGGCACATAAAGAATTTTCCAAGAGATAATCAGATAGAAATTCCCAGACCCGGACAGAGAACCAAGCCTAAAAATACAGGAAGCTACAGAAAACCCAATTAGAAGAGATTTAAAAAATAATAAAATCAACTCCATACATCCTAATAAAATTTTTGAAAACCAAAGGATTCTGAAAGCAGCAAGAGAAAAAATCAATATATTTCCCAAGAATCACTGTGGATTTCTTCCCAGAAACTAGCAGTCAGAAGATGATGGAGCAACATATATAAAATATTGAGTGAAAACAACTGTCAACCAAGAATTCTTTATCCAGCAAAGTTGTCCTTCAAAAATGACTGGGAAATCAGGATATTCCCAAATAAACAGAAGCTCTGGGAATTTGCACTACCAGGTCAGCTCTGCAAGTATTAGCCCAGGGAGTTCTCCAAATGGAAAGGGAAAAAACATTAAACAAATGCTTGAATCTATATGAGAGGGAGTGACCTTTAAAAAAAATGCAACACATGAAATCATGAAGATTAAGCACATAATATTTTCAGAGAATAAACTCAATGATATAATCCTGCAAACATTACATCAAGATTATAAGAAATAGGTACAAAACAAACCTATCGGATATAAGATGTACAAAGACATTAGTGAAGACTTACCAAAGAAAAGGGGGAAGGAGGAGCATGTAAGAAATACATTTAATATGTTAAAGCTGTATGTTATCTGTTGTTTATACATTAAATGTTGTCACAATTATAAGAAATGCCATATATTATGTGTGGTAACCACTAAGAAATCACTGAGAAAAAAAAATGCACAGAAGAAAAGAAGAAAGCAAAAAGGCTCATTAAAAGAAAACAGTCAAATTAAAAAAAAGAAAGACACAAAGTAGATATGAAACACTCAAAAAAAGAAATAGCAATGAATGAGGTAGACACTTTGTTTTCAGTTGTTGTTGTTAGGTGCCGCTGAGTCGGTTCCGACTCATAGCGACCCTATGCACAACAGAACGAAACACTGCCCAGTCCTGAGCCATCCTTACAATCGATGTTATGCTTGAGCTCATTGTTGCAGCCACTGTGTCAATCCACCTTGATGAGGGTCTTCCTCTTTTCCGCTGACCCTGTACTCTGCCAAGCATGATGTCCTTCTCCAGGGACTCATCCCTCCTGACAACATGTCCAAAGTATGTAAGATGCAGTCTCGCCATCCTTGCCTCTAAGGAGCATTCTGGCCGCACTTCATCCAAGACAGATTTGTTCGTTCTTTTGGCAGTCCATGGTATATTCAATATTCTTCGCCAACACCACAATTCAAAGGTGTCAACTCTTCTTCAGTCTTCCTTATTAATTGTCCAGCTTTCACATGCATAGGATGCAACTGAAAATACCATGCTTGGGTCAGGCGCACCTTAGTCTTCAGGGTGACGTCTTTGCTCTTCAACAATTTGAAGAGGTCCTTTGCAGCAGATTTGCCCAATGCAGTGCATCTTTTGATTTCTTGACTGCTGCTTCCATGGCTGTTGATTGTGGATCCAAGTAAAATTAAATCCTTAACAACCTCAGTCTTTTCTCAGTTCCCCATGATATTGTTAATTGGTCCAGTTGTGAGGATTTTTGTTTTTCATGTTGAGTATAATTCATACTGAAGGCTGTGGTCTTTGAATTTCACTAGTAAGTTCTTCATGTACTCTTCACTTTCAGCAAGCAAGATTGTGTCATCTGCATAAGCAGTTCGTTACTGAGTTTTCCTCCAATCCTGATGCCCAATTTTTCTTCATATAGTCCAGTTTCTTGGATTATTTGCTCAGCATACAGTTTGAGGCAGGGCTAGATCATGTTAATGAGGATGGAACCCTGGTGGGGTAGTGGTTCAGAGCTCTGCTGCTAACCAAAAGGTTGGCAGTTCAAATCCACCAGCTGCTCCTTGGGAACCCTATGGGGCAGTTCTACTCTAACCTATAGGGTTGCTATGGGTTGGAACTGACTCCAAGACACCTAACAAAAACAACAATGAAGATTAGGTTATGTTTGTTATGTTAATGAGGTAGGATTAGGAGGGGATATATCTTGAGTCAACAGTCTTCACTGCCCTACAAGAAATAAAAGCAAAGAGAAGCAAATAGAGAGAGAGAGGGATCTCATTACCATCTAGAAAGAAGATCCAGGAGCTGAGTGTGTCTTTTGGACCCAGGGTCCCTGCTTGAGAAACTCCTAGACATAGAGGAAGACAGATGCCAAGACACATAGAGATCTCCAATAAACAGTGGGCCCACAGATGTTGAAAGAAGACAAAGACCTTCCCCTAGAGCCAACAGAAAGGGAAACCCTTCCCCTAGAGCTGGTGCCCTGAATTCAAACTTCTAGCCGAGACAGTAAATTTCTGTTTGTTAAAGTCATCTACTTGTGATATTCCTTTTATTGCAACACTGGCAAAATAGCAAGGGTGGCAATACAGATAACAGATAAAATAGGCTTTAAATCAAAATCTCTCACAAGAGCTAAAGAAGGACATTACATAATAATAAAAGAATCAATCCAGCAAGAAGACATAACAATTGTAAATATATACATACCTAAATGTAAAAAAAAAAAAAATTTTTTTTTAATAACAATGCTCCAAAATAAATGAAACAAATACTGACTAAAAAGAAAGGAGAAATCGACAACTCCACAATAATAGTAGAAGACTTCATAAACCACTTTCAATTACTGACAGAACATTTAAAAAGAAGATCAATAAGGACATTGAGAAATAAAACCATAAGCCAATTTGACCTAACAATCATATATAGAACACCCCACCCATCAACAGAAGAATACACATTTTTCTCCAGCATACATGGATCATTTTCCAGAATAGACCATATGCTAGGACACAAAACAAGCCTCAACCAATTTAAAAAGATTGAAACCATACAAAGCATCTTCTTGGACCATAACAGTATGAAGCTAGAAATCAGCAACAGGAAAAATATTGGAGAAAAAAAAGAATACACAGAAACTAAATAATACACTACTACAAAACTATTTGGTCATAGATGAAATCAAAAATGCAATTAAAGGAATTCTTAGACTCTAACAAAAACAAAAACACAACATATCAAAACATTTGGGACACTATAAAACAATACTCAGAGGGAAATTCATAGCAATAAATGCTTACATTAAAAAAGAAGATCCAAAATCAATAACTTAAATTGACAACTTGAACACATAGAAAAAGAAGAGCAAAAGAAGCCAAAAACTACCAGAAGAAAGGAAATAATAAAAATCAGAGCAGAAATAAATGAAATAGAAAAGCAACAGAAATAATCAACAAAAGCAGAAGTTGATTCTTTCAAAGGATCAATAAAATAGACAAACCACTGTCTAGATGTACAAAAAAAGAAATCAGAAGAAGCAAATAACCAACTTTAGAAATGAAACTGGAGACATCACAACAAATCCAACCTAAACAAAGAGGACCATAACAGATTATTACAAAAAATTGTACTCCAACAAATTTGAAAACCTAGATGAAATGAACAAATTCCTAGAAACACACTACCTACCTAAATTAACACAAACAGATGTAGAAAGCCTAAATAGATCCATTACAAAAGAAGAGATTGAAGATGCCATCAAAAAATTGCCAGCATGAAACAGCATGGAAGATTGCTGCCACTAGGGTGAAATGGAACCAGCAAATGAGGAATCACACCCAATCCTCAAACTGGCCATTTCAGATATTATCAGTTATGTAAAGTGAGGCACCCAGAGGTGAGCTGACCTGGCCAAAGTCACGGTTCCACAAGTGTCAAAGCCAGGACTAGAAAAGAGAAAATCTTTGCAAGTGACTGATGGATAAAGAAGAAGCATCCCCATCTGTTTAGATTTTGGGGTACATGTGCAGTCTGGGGGCCCAAGAAAGAAGACTAGAACTATAAATTCTCAACATTGAAAGAGGTTCAGTATCTAGTCTGTCATTGTTACAAGGATGCTCTCTACACTGTCTATTGGTAGCACTCATTAGCCTCTTGGATCACCAGTAACAAAAGGCCATCACCTACCATGAATTTGGTGACAACATTTGCCCCTGGGAACAGAATATGGCTCTCTGAGCTCATGAGTGGGTAGGAGACTAAAAAGACCATCTGAAGAATAGATTTGATGAGTTGAACACTTTTGACCAAAGAGTTGTGGAATGACATCATACATGAAGAAAGCAAGAGATCATTAAAAAGACAGAAAAGACCAAAATGGATGTCAGAAGAGACTCTGAAATGTGCTCTTGAATGTCAAGTAGTTAAAGCAAAAGGAAGAAATGATGTAATAAAGGAACTGAACAGAAGATTTCAAAGGGCGGCTTCAGAAGACAAAGCAAAGTATTATAGCGACATGTGCAAAGACCTGGAGTTAGAAAACCAAAAGGGAAGAACATGCTCAGCATTTCTCAAGCTGAAAGAACTGAATTAAAAACTCAAGCCTGGAGTTGCAGTAACGAAGGACTCTATGGGCAAAATACTAAATGACACAGGAAGCATAAAAAGATGGAAGAAATAAACAGAGTCACTATACCAAAAAGAATTGTGAAGCATGGGAAATTCAGAACACTTAATTGCGCTTATGAGGAACCTGTACATAGATCAAGAGGCAGTTGTTCAAACAGAACAAGGGAATTAAAGTCACCATACTTATTCAATCTGTATGCCGAACAAATAATCCGAGAAGCTGTACCATATGAAGAACTGGGTGTCAGGATTGGAGGAAGACTCATTAACAACCACAAACCACAGGCGTTATGCTGATGGCAGAGCCTTGCTTGCTGAAAGTGAAGAGGACTTGAAGCACTTACTGACGAAGATCAAAGTCCAAAACCTTCAGTATGGATTACACCTCAACATAAAGAAAACGAAAATCTTCACAACTGGACCAATAAGCAACATCATAATAAACAGAGTACAGATTGAAGTTGTCAAGGATTTCGTTTCACTTGGATCCACAATCAACGCCCAGGAAGCAGCAGTCAAAAAAATCAAGAAAGACATTGCACTGGGCAAACCTGTTGCAAAAGACCTCTTTAAAGTGTTAAAAAACCAAAGCGTCACCTTGAATGCTAAGGTGCACCAGACTCAAGCCCTGGTGTTTTCAGTCACCTCATATGCACATGAAAACTGGACAATGAATAAGAAAGACTAAAGAAGAATTGACGCCTTTGAATTGTGATGTTGATGAAGAATACTTAATGTACATGAACTGCTAAAAGAATGAACAAATCTGTCTTGGAAGAAGTACAACCAGAATGGTCCTTAGAATCAAGAATGGTGAGACTATGTCTCACATATTTTGGATACGTTAGCACAAGGGATCAGTCCCTGGAGAAGGACATCATGCTTGGTAAAGTACAGGGTTAATGAAAAAGTGGAGGATCCTCAAGGAGATGGATTGACACAGTGGCTACAACAATGGGCTCAAGCATAACAACATTGGCGCAGGACTGGGCAGAGTTTCGTTCGTTTTACATAGGGTCAGTAAGAGTCAGAACTGACTCGATGGCACCTAACAACAATAACAACAACACAGTTCATAAAAAATTATCAAGCTCAGGTTTGCATCATTGATATTACCATCATAGCCCTGTAACTGGCCTCTCTTCTTTGTCCCTCCTCCTTATATGCTATTCTCCACATAGCAAACAGAGTGGTTTTTAAAAAATGCAATTCAATTAAATCATTTTCTTGCTTAGAACCACCCAGAAGAAGTTCATCATCAAAACAGAACAATACGGACGCGGGGCCAAGATGGCTGACTAGGTAGAAGCTACCTCAGATCCCTCTTGCAACAAAGACTCGGAAAAACAAGTGAATTGATCACATACATGATAATCTACAAACCCTGACCATCAAACACAGTTCTAAAGAGTTGACCTGAGGGACAGAGACTGAGAACGAACAACCATGGGGAAGCAGCGACTGTTTTCGAAGCCTAGAGCCAGCATCCCAGTCAGGAAACCTTGGAGCCGGGCTTTGGATTGGGCACAGGGGAGCTGAGCACGGCATTCTGAGACAGAGAAAACACGGGACACAGCCCTAGCCCCCAGAAGTGACCTCAGGGGAAGCCCAGTCAGTGCACTCAGATAGCGCAGCGACGCAGCTGACAGGAGGAGAAGTCACCGGGAGGCAGAGACTGGTTTTGCAGCCAAGAGTGTGGCGTCCCAGCTGGGGAACCTTGGCGCTGGGCTTTGGACTGGGAGCGGACGAACTAACCATGGATTCTGAGACACCGCAAGCACAGGACACGGGCCTGACCCTTGGGGGCAATCTCTACCCAGCCAGTGCACAGAGTCGATGCACCCCTTGGGAATCTCAGATAAAGCAGTCATCCCAAGCAAGAAAAGTAACTTTGTCTATATTCTGGGGTGCTACTCTCTCCTATTTATCTGAACCCTCCCCTCCCCTTCCCAAGTGGCTTCATTAATATTGGATTTTCCTGAGCCAAAGAGTGATCTGCACTGCGGTTTTTCTTTCTTTCTGTTTTTTTTTTTTTTTGGTCTTTTCCTAACCCATTCTCCTCACCTGAGAGAAGCACCTACAAAAAACCCAGGGACCAAAAATTCTTCCCTAATTGGACTAAAAATACAGAACCAGGTCCAGCCAAGCACAGAAGATACACAGTCTTGGGCTTTCATCCCTACAGGGAACAAGGCGGCTATTATAAGGCAAAGGCAATTCTGATAGGGATCTGACTGTAATTGTTTTAGTGGATTACTGGAAAGACAAGTTTCCCAGGTCTAATATCTCTATGTATTCAACAGAGCCCTCACTGACCCACAACAGGGAACTGAGGGCTAAAGCTCCCCCCAGACCACCTAGCCTCGTGCCTTAGGGGTCTAAGGAGGGTGAAACCTACCAATCAGTAGAGGTATTTGCATTGGGGGCCTAAGGTACAGCTGCAGGGCCCACCCACCAAAGTGCTTTAGGAATAGAGACACACCTACCTCACTGGCACTTGGGGGAAGCCTGTCAGCATCCTGCACCCCCCCCCACAGTGTGACCCCCTGCTGCAACTAGAATCTGGTGCACACAACTATCACCACTACTTCTCTAGGTGGATAGGTGACAGTCTGCACCACACATTTGATGACCCACAATCAGATTCTACTCAAGAATAGTGAATGGACTCTTAGGCTTGTATATCTGCTAATAGCCCAAACCAGCTGGTAATAGGATATAAGTGAGTCAAGGGCTACAACAATCAAGACAGTGCAGTATAGTAGTCCATCTATGTATATTGAAAGAAAACAAAACAAGGTAAGACTCAGTGAGCAAATATAGAATAAATCACTGCAATATGTTAGAGATGGCTCGGAGAGAGCAGTCGATATCAAATCACATAAAGAAGAAGACCATGATTGTTTCTACAACTCCCCAAACTAAAGAATCAAAATCTTTCCCAAATGAAGATACCATCCTGGAATTGCCAGATGCAGAATATAGAAAACTAATTTACGGAATGCTTCAAGACATCAGGGATGACCTCAGAAATGAAATCAGGCAATCTACAGAAAAAGCCAAGGAACACACTGATAAAGAAGTGGAAGAAATCAAAAAGATTATTCAAGAACATAGTGGAAAACTTAATAAGTTGCAAGAATCCATAGAGAGACAGCATTCAGAAATCCAAAAGATTAACAATAAAATTTCAGAATTAGACAACTCAATAGGAAGCCAGAGAAGCAGACTCGAGCAATTGGAATGCAGGGTGGGAGATCTGGAGGACCAGGGAATTGACACCAACATAGCTGAAAAAAAATCAGATAAAAGAATTTAGAAAAATGAAGAAACCCTAAGAATCATGTAGGACTCTATCAAGAAGAATAACTGGTGTGTGATTGGAGCCCCAGAATAGGGAGGGATAACAGAAAACACAGAGAAAATAGTTGAAGATCTGTTGGCAGAAAACTTCCCTAACATCATGAAAGACAAAAGGATATCTCTCCAAGATGCTCATCGAAACCCATTTAAGATTGATCCAAAAAGAAAATCACAAAGACATATCAGCAAACTTGCCAAAACCAAAGATAAAAGGAAAATTTTAAAAGCAGCCAGAGTTAAAAGAAAGGTCTCCTACAAAGGAGAATCAATAAGAATAAGTTCAGACTACTCAGCAGAAACCATGCAGTCAAGAAGGCAAAGAGAAGACATATATAGAGGACTGAAGGAAAAAAACTGCCAGCCAAGCTCATACATCCAGCAAAACTCTCTCTAAAATATGAAGGCGAAATTAAAACATTTACAGATAAACACAAGCTTAGAGAATTTGCAAAAACCAAACCAAAGCTACAAGAAATACTAAAGGAAATTCTTTGGTCAGAAAACCAATAATATCAGATACCAGCACAACAATAGGTCACAGAACAGAACATCCTGATATCAACTCAAACAGGGAAATCACAAAAACAAATTCAGACTAATTTTAAAAAGAAAAAAACACTCAAAACAGGGAATCATTGAAGTCAATATGTAAAAGATCACAATAATCAAAAAGAGAGACTAAATACATGTGCACACAACTGCCATATGGAGAGGGAAACAAGGCGATATAGGACAATACAAGTTAGGTTTTTACTTAGAAAAATAAATATTAAGGTAACCACAAAGAGGTATAACAACTCCATTACTCAAAATAAAACCCAAGAAAAACATAACAACTCAACAAACATAAAGTCAACTACTATGAAAATGAGGAACACACAATTTACAAAGAAAAACATCTCAGCACAAAAAAGTAGGTGGAAAAATGAAATTGTCAACAACACACACAAAAAGGCATCAAAATGACAGCACTAAACACATACTTATCTATAATTACGCTGAATGTAAATGGACTAAATGCACCAATAAAGAGACAGAGAGTCTCAGACTGGATAAAGAAACACGATCCGTCTATATGCTGCCTACAAGAGACACACCTTAGACTTAGAGACACAAACAAACTAAAACTCAAAGGATGAAAAAAAACATATCAAGCAAACAACAATCAAAAAAGAGCAGGAGTAGCAATATTAATTTCTGACAAAATAGACTTCAAAGTTAAATCCACCACAAAGGATAAAGAAGGACACTACATAATAATTAAAGGGACAATAGACCAGGAAGATATAACCATATTAAATATTTATGCACCCAAAGACAAGGCTGCAAGATACATAAATTTAACTGAACTGAAAAGTAAGATAGACACCTCCACAATTATGGTAGGAGACTTCAACGCACCACTTTCAGAGGACAGGACATCTAGTAGGAAGCTCAATAGAAACATGGAAGACCTAATTGCTACAATCAACCAACTTGACCTCACAGACTTATATAGAACACTCCACCTAACAGCTGCAAAGTATACTTTTTTTTTCAAGTGCACATGGAACATTCTCTAGAAAAGATCACATATTAGGTCATAAAACAATCCTTTGCAGAATCCAAAACATCGAAATATTACAAAGCATCTTCTCAGACCATAAGGTCATAAAAGTGGAACTCAATAACAGAAAAATTAGGGAAAAGAAATCAAATATTTGGAAACTGAACAATACCCTGCTGAAAAAAGACTGGGTTATAGAAGACATTAAGAAAGGAATAAAGAAGTTCATAGAATGCAATGAGAATGAAAACACTTCCTATCAAAACCTCTGGGACACAGCAAAAGCAGTGGTCAGAGGTCAATTTCTATCGATAAATGCACACATACAAAAAGAAGAGCCAAAATCAGAGAACTGTCCCTACAACTTGAACAAATAGAAAGTGAGCAACAAAAGAATCCAACAGGCACCAGAAGAAAACAAACAATAAAAATTAGAGCTGAACTAAATGAATTAGAGAACAGAAAAACAATTGAAAGGATTAACAAAGCCAAAAGCTGGTTCCTTGAACAATTAACAAAATTGATAAACCACTGGCCAGACTGACTAAAGAAATACAGGAAAGGAAACAAATAACCCGAATAAGAAACGAGATGAACCACATCACAACAGACCCAACTGAAATTAAAAGAATCATATCAGATTATTACGAAAAATTGTATTCTAACAAATTTGTAAACCTAGAAGAAATGGATGAATTCCTAGAAAAACACTACCTACCTAAGGTAAGGTAACACAAACAGAGGTAGACCATCTAAATAGACCCATAACAAAAAAAGAGATTGAAACGGTGATCAAAAAACTCCCAACAAAAAAAAGCCCTGGCCGGGATGGCTTTACTGCAGAGTTCTACCATTCAGAGAAGAGTAAACACCACTACTACTAAAGGTATTTCAAAGCAGAGAAAATGACGGAATGTTACCTAACTCATTCTATGAAGCCACCATCTCCCTGATACCAAAACCAGGTAAAGACATCACACACACACAAAAAAAATTACAGACCTATATCTCTCATGAGCATAGATGCAAAAATCCTCAACAAAATTCTAGTCAATAGAATTCAACAACATATCAAAAAAATAATCCACGATGACCAACTGGGATTTATACCAGGTATGCAAGGCTGGTTTAATATTAGAAAAACCATTAATGTAATCCACCATATAAATAAAACAAAAGACAAAAACCACATGATCTTATCAATTGATGTAGAAAACGCATTTGACAAAGTCCAACACCCATTTATGATAAAAACTCTCAGTAAATAGGAATTGAGGGAAAATTCCTCAACATAATAAAGGGCATCTATACAAAGCCAACAGCCAACATCACTCTAAATGGAGAGAGCCTGAAAGTATTTCCCTTGAAAATGGGAACCAGAAAAGGATGCCCTTTATCACCTCTCTTATACAACACTGTGCTAGAGGTCCTAGCCAGAGCAATTAGGCTAGACAAAAAATAAAGGGCATCCGGGTTGGCAAGGAGGAAGTCAAATTTTCTCTATTTGCAGAACACATGATCCTATACACAGAAAACCCTAAGGAATCCTCCAGAAAACTACTGAAACTAATAGAAGAGTTTGGCAGAGTTTCAGGTTATAAGATAAACATATAAAAATCACTTGGATTTCTCTACATCAACAAAAAGAACATCGAAGAGGAAATAACCAAATCAATACCATTCACAGTAGACCCCCAAAAGATAAAATACTTAGGAATAACTCTTACCAAAGATGTAAAAGACCTATACAAAGAAAACTACAAAGTACTACTGCAAGACACTAAAAAGGACCTACATAAGTGGAAAAACATACCTTGCTCATAGACAGGAAGACTTAACAGAGTAAAAATGTCTGTTCTACCAAAAGCCATCTATACAGACAATGCACTTCCGATCCAAATTCCAATGACATTTTTTAATGTGATGGAGAAACAAATCACCAACTTCATATGGAAGGGAAAGAAGCCCTGGATAAGTAAAGCATTACTGAAAAAGAAGAAGAAAGTGGGAGGCCTCACTCTCCCTGATTTTAGAACCTATTATAAAAAAGAAAAAAAAAAGAAAGAATTTTCTTTTTTATACAGCCACAGTAGTCAAAACAGCCTGGTACTGGCACTACAACAGGCACATAGACCAATGGAACAGAATTGAGAACCCAGATATAAATCCATCCACATATGAGCAGCTGATATTTGACAAAGGCCCAGTGTCACTTAGTTTGGGAAAAGATAGTCTTTTTAACAAATGGTGCTGGCATAACTGGATATCCATTTGCAAAAAAACGAAACAGGACCCGTACTGCACACCATGCACAAAAACTAACTCCAAGTGGATCAAAGACCTAAACATAAAGACTAAAACGATAAAGATCATGGAAGAAAAAATAGGAACAACCTTAGGAGCCCTAATACAAGGCATAAACAGAATACAAAACATTACCAAAAACGACGAAGAGAAACCAGATAACTGGGAGCTCCTAAAAATCAAACACCTATGCTCATCTAAAGACTTCACCAAAAGAGTAAAAAGGCCACTTACAGATTGGGAAAGAATTTTCAGGTATGACATCTCCAACCAGTGCCTGATCTCTAAAATCTGTATGATTCTGTTAAAACTCAACCACAAAAAGACAAACAAGCCAATCAAGAAGTGGGCAAAGGATATGAACACACACTTCACTAAAGAAGATATTCAGGCAGCTAACAGATACATGAGAAAATGCTCTCGATCATTAGCCATTAGAGAATGCAAATTAAAACGACGATGAGATTCCATCTCACTCCAACAAGGCTGGCATTAATCCAAAAAACACAAAATAATAAATGTTGGAGAGGCTGTGGAGAGATTGGAACTCTCATACACTGCTGGTGGGAATGTAAAATGGTACAACCACTTTGGCAATCTATCTGGCGTTTTCTTAAAAAGTTAGAAATAGAACTACCATACAAAAACCCTCTACTCAGAATATACCCTAGAGAAATAAGAGCCTTTACACAGATATATGCACACCCATGTTTATTGCAGCTCTGTTTAAAATAGCAAAAAGCTGGAAGCAACCAAGGTGTCCAACAACAGATGAGTGGTTAAATAAATTGTGGTATATTCACACAATGGAATACTATGCTAGGTAAAGAACAGTGAGGAATCTGTGAAACATTTCATAACATGGAGGAACCTGGAAGGCATTATGCTGAGTGAAATTAGTCAGAGGCAAAAGGACAAATATTGTATAAGAGAAATAGTATAAACTGAGAAGAACACATACTTTTGTGGTTACGAAGTGGGGAGGGAGGGAGGGTGGGAGAGGGTTATTTACTGAGTAGTTAGTAGATAAGAACTACTTTAGGTGAAGGGAAGGACAGCACTCAATACATGGAAGGTCAGCTCAATTGGACTGGAGCAAAAGCAAAGAAGTTTCCGGGATAAACTGAATGCTTCAAAGGTCAGCGGAGCAAGGGCGGGGTTTTGGGGACTATGGCTTAAGGGGACTTCTAAGTCAATTGGCAAAATAATTCTATTATGAAAACATTCTGCATCCCAAATGTGGCGTCTGGGGTCTTAAATGCTATCAAGCGGCCATCTAAGATTCATCAATTAGTCTCAACCCACCTGGATCAAAGGAGAATGAAGAACACCAAGGTCACATGATAACTATGAGCCCAAGAGACAGAAAGGGCCACATGAACTAGAGACTTATATCATCTTGAGACCAGAAGAACTAGATGGTGCCCGGCCACAACCAATGACTGCCCTGACAGGGAGCACAACAGAGAATCCCTGAGGGAGCAGGACAACAGTGGGATGCAGATCCCAAATTCCCATAAAAAGACCAGACTTAATGGTCTGACTGAGACTAGAGGAATCCTGGTGGTCATGGTCCCCAAAGCTTCTGTTGCCCAGGACAGGAACCATTTCCAAAGACAACTCATCAGACACGGAAGGGACTGGGCAATGGGTTGGAGAGAGATGCTGAGGAAGAGTGAGCTGCTTGTATGAGGTGGACACTTGAGACTGTGTTGCCATCTCCTGTCTGGAGGGGAGATGTGAGGGTAGAGAGGGTTCGAAACTGGCAAAATTGTCATGAAAGGAGAGACTGGAAGGGCTGACTCATTAGGGGGAGAGTAAGTGGGAGTATGGAGTAAGGTGAATATAAGCTTACATGTGACAGACTGACTTGATTTGTAAACGTTCACTTAAAGCTCAATAAAAATTATTAAAAAAAAAAAATAGAACCATACTCCTTATCATGGTCTATTGTGCTCCATGATTTGATCTAGTTTTGCTCTCAGATTTCATCTCTACAAGTCTCTCCCTTGTGTATTGTCCACACTCCACCCTGAAATACGTCTTAGTAGATGCTGTTAATGTTTGCACATACCTACTGACACCATTTGTATATACCTCAGGTAGACTTCAAACAACGACTACATTCATCCCTTTGCCTGAGGTCTTTCTGTAGCTGCTGGAGGCAACCATGCCTGCAAACAAGCAGTCCAGAAGTTCTAGGGAATGAGTACCACTTAGAAACAATCATTAATCAATGACTGACAGAAGTTCGTGTATGAATACTTTTGGACCCTTGCCCTTCAGATGGGGTAGTTGTGTGTTCTACATTGTCTTCCAAAAATGTCCAGCAAAATTAAGTTCCCATTGCCCACAACTTGCTGGAAAATGAAACCTTTATTGACTTCCATGCATCACCTCCTGGCTCCCTATTTGTGCTTCCTGAGATCATCTCCCCTGAAATGCACTTGTATTCATATCCTTTACTCAAAGTATGCTTTTAGAAGTACACTGACTAAGTATATATCCAGTTAATTTCTACACAAGATATTCTGTCCAAAGTTAGTTGGTTTCCCCTTGTCACTCTGATATCATCACAAATAATTTTAGAGAAAACTTCCCTTTCCATCCAATCTAAAGTAGCTACTTAACCAAAACCAAACCCATTGCCGTTGAGTTGATTCTGACTTGTGGTGGCTCTGTAGGATGGAGTGGAACTGCCTTGTAGGGTTTCCAAGGAGTGGCTGGTGGATTTGAACTGCTGACATTTTGGGTGGCAGCTGAGCTCTTGGCTGCTGCACCTCCAAGGCTCCAAAGTAGCTACTTAGCCATGCTTTAATATCAGCCTATTTTAATTTCCTGTGCAGCAATTACTATTATGTCTTTTTCTTGCTTATTTATGTTTATTTTCTGTCTTTCCAAGACAGAGTTCTGGTAGAGGAAGGACCTTGTTTATATTGTTCATTGTAGTAGCACCAGGGTCTAGAAAAGTCAATGGAACACATCAAGGATCAATAAATGTTTCTGGAATTAAAAAAAAAAAAAATTCCAACAAAATAAAAAAAAAGCCCAGGACCAGATGGCTACACTAGGGAATTCTACCAAAGATTCAGAGAAGAGTTGACACTAATTCTACTCAATCTATTCAAACATCTAGAAGAGGAAAAAAATGCCACCAATCTATGAAGCCAGCATAACCCAGATACCTAAACCAGGCAAAGACATCATGAAAATCCCTCATCAACATAGATGGAAATTTTTTTTTTAACAAAATACTAACCATCGGAATTCAGCAACATATCAAAAAAAAAAATCATATACTGTGATCAAGTGGGATTCATACCAGGATTACAAGGGTGGTTCAAATTATGAAATCAATCATTGTAAACTACAACATAAATAAAAAAAAGGAAAAGAACCATATGAGCATATCAATTGATGCAGAAAAGGCATTTGATAAAATTCAACACACTTTCCTGCTAAAACTCTCAGCAAAATACGAATAGAAGGAAAATTCCTCAAATAATCAGGGGCATATATGCAAAACTAACAGCTAATATTATACTCAATGGAGAAAGACTGAGATCCTTCCCTTTGAGAATGAGAATGAGACAAGAACAGCCATTATCACCACTCTTATTCAATATTGTACTGGAAATCCTGGCCAGAGCAATAAGGCAAGAAAGAAATAAAAGTATTCAAATAGGAAAGGAAGAAGTATAAGTATTTCTATTTGCAGATAACACAATCCTATATATAGAAGACCCTAAAGATTACACAAAAAGTTGCTGAAGCTAACAGAAGAATTCAGCAAGGTGGCAGCATACAAAATCAAGACACAAAAATCAGTTGGATTCCTTTACACTAAGAAAGAGTGCTCTGTATAAGAAATTGAGAAAACAATATCATTTACAATAGCCCCTAAAACAAAAAAAAAAAAATAGGAATTAATCTAACCAGGGACATAAAAGTCTTATGCAATGAAAATTATAAAACATTACTACAAGAGGCTAAAAGAGACCTATGAAAATGGGAAAACATCCAGTGCTCAAGATTTGAAAGGCTTTACATAGTGAAAATGTCAATTTTACCTAAAGCTATAAAGAAGTTTTTTTCTTTTTTTATCTACAGATAAATGCAATCCTGATGCAAATCCCAACAATATTCTTTACTGAAATGGGAAACCTAATGATCAACTTCATATGTGAAGGAAAGAAACCCCAAATAGCCAGTGCAATACTGAAGAAAAGAACAAAGCAGGAGGCTTCACACCTCCTGATACCAAAACATACTATATAGCTACTGTGATCAAAACAGCTTGTATTGGTTCAACAATATACACATAGACCAGCAGAACAGAACTGAGAACTCAGAATTGAGCCCAACCGTCTATGGACAATTGATTTTCCACAAGGGATCAAAGTCCATTCAATGGTGGAAAAACAGTCTCTTTAATAAATGATGCTGGCAAAACTGGATATTCATATGCAGAAGAATGAAACTGGACTCACACCTCACACCATACAGGAAAATTAACTAAAAATGGATCAAATACCTAAATGTTAAACATAAAACTATAAAATTCCTGGAAGAAAACGAGGAAAAAATGAGACCTAATCTTTATAAAAATAGGATAACAAACATAACAAGTACACATATAGAAATATGACAAAATAGATCAACTGAGTATCATAAAAATTAAGAACTTATGCTCATCAAAAGACATTATCAAAAGAGTAAAAACAAAACCTACAAGCTGGGGAAAAAAAATCTTTGGAAATGACTTATTAGATAAGGTTCTAATTTTCAAAATACACAGAAAACTTTAACAACTCAACAACAAAAAGACAAATAACCCAATTATAAAATGGGTAAAAGACATGAACAGAGCCTTCACCAAAAAAGATCCAATCAGCCAACAAACAGATGAAAAGATGCTTAAGGTCATTAGGAATTGAAAAACCACAATAAAAACCATGGCTGTCAAGTTGAATTCCAACTTATGTAGTACAGAGTAGAACTGCCCCATACAGTTTCCAAGGCTGTAATATATTTCTCCATGGATCAGTTGGTGGGTTTGAACTCCTGACCTTTTTTTTTAGCAGCCAATTGCTTTAACCACTGCACCACCAGGACCACTTTACCATACAAATACACCCATGCAAATCTATATGAATGTACACACCTGTACATACACTTTTATTTACATATACACATGCATTTACATTAAGGTATTTACCTGTGTTTAAACATATCTGAATGTCCCCATAAATATGTCATGTTTGCTTGGTAAAGAAATAACCTATAATAACAGCATAGAATTCTAATGAATATGTTTAAAAGCTGTTTGTTTATGTCACATACTTGCATATTCCAAAATATCCATCATCACCTTTCAGTTAGTAGCCAAGCACTTTAACCACTATGCCAGCAGAGCTTGAGAGATGCAATTCAAAACTACAATGAGATATCATCTCACCCCAGTGAAAATGTCACTGATTAAAAAAAAAAAACAAAAAAAGATAACAACAAATGTTGGTGAAGATGTGGGGAGATTGGAACACTTACCCATGGCTGGTGGGAATGTAAAATGGTACAACCGCTGTGGAAAATGATGTGACACTTCCTCAAAAAACTAGAAATTGAACTCCCCCACAATCCAACAATCCCAATCCTAAGGATATAACCTAGTGACCTAAAAGTAGTGACAGAACAGTATGCACTCCTATGTTCTTTGATGCTTTATTCACAATAGGAAAAAAAAAAAAAAGGAAAAAACCAGAGTGTTCATCAGTTGTAAATGGATAAACAAAATGTGATGTATACATACAATGGAATACTATGCAACCATAAAGAACAATGATTAGTCAGTGAAACATATTTTAATATGATGGATCTGGAGGGTGTAATGTTAAGTGAAATAAGTCAACCATATAAGGACCAATATTGTATAATCCCTCTTTTTATAAGAAGACAAGAATAGACATATATAAAGAGACCAGTCTTCAGTGGTGATTACCAGGTGAAGGAAGGAGGGAGGATGAAGGATGCTCTAGGTCATAAACACTTGTTATTTTTGGTGCTGGGAAAAGTGGCACCAAATGTGGGTGCAGTGAGCACAGCTTGACCAAAATAAACGATGTCACTAAGAAGAGTTCAAGAGAAAAGAATGCATGTACTAAGGAAATTGACTTATACAATTTGGCAACAACACCAACAATGACCATATAATGAGTATAAGGTCACATATGCATGTGTATAGGGTTATAGGTATATGAGTAAGTACAGTTGTATACATAAGCGTATACAGGTAGAAGCATCAATATGTAAATCTAAGTACAAATGCATGTGTGGTGTCATGTATGTTCATAGAAGACACAATTAAAGATGCTTCTCAGGCATAATCAAACATCTTGAGAGACTGGTTTTCTAGGTTTGAGGGTTTGACCATATTCTCATGGGACAACTTAGTCAATTGGAATAATATAGTTCACAAAGTTCGTGCTCTGCATCTTAGTGAAGTGATTAGCTTCTAGGGTCTCAAAAGGTTGAGAGCGGCCATCTAAGATACAACTATTGGTATTTACTTGTCAGCAGTAAAAGAGTGAGAATGTAACCAAAATCAGAGAGAAGAAACAAGTCTACCAGGCTGATAGCCTACAGGAACCATAATCTCAACTACACTGACATCAGAAGAACTAGATGGTGCCTGATTACAATCATTGATCGTTCTGCTCCAGGCCAAAATACATAATCATGGTTAGAATGAGTCAAAAATGCAGAACAAAACTCAAATTCATAAAAATGGCCAAATTCATTGGACCACTGAGACCAGATGACTATGGAAACTGTCATCTGAGATGCTCTTCAAGAACCTTGAGCCAAAATTATCCCGAGATCAGCTTTTAACAGAAAAGCAAAGTAACACACAATATAACATTATCAGTTAGAACAGTGCTCTACTAAAAAAAAAAAGTCTGTATGAGTCCTAAAGGTCAATATTTATTCCAAAGCAAGATGAGAAGATAAGGGAACAGAGAATCTAGAGTGCTGGAAATGGAACAATCAGAACACAATTAATGAGAATGTTGACACAATGAGAAAAATGTAACTTAGGTCATTGATTGACCTGTGTGGAACTTGTAGAAGAGGAATCTATGTTGCTGTGCAAACTTTCACCAAAAACACAAAAAAATATTAATAAATAAATAAAATCTTAATAGAATTATTTTAATCAAGTCATAAGTAGAAGCAAATGATGAAAAATTAAAAAAATTAATTTCTTATGTCTTACTAAACACCATACACCCTAGGGAAAATGCGTATTCTAAAATCATATTGCTAGTTAAAACAAACATCACAGGAAAAATATTAGTAGTCATGGGAGAAAAAAAAAAAAAGGAACTAACCTAATTGTTGTGGTAACAAAACCGAATATTCACAGAACACCAGAGACATGCATTTGGTCAAATGAACTGTGTTGCCATTTGAAATGAAACTGGAACCTTTCTATTATGAGTTTACTGGGGAAAAACAGAGAGTGACGAGCTTGATTTTGGTAAACCAAAAATATCCTCTGAAGCCTGCTTAAAACCAAGCATAGTTTAGCTTAACTAGTAAAGAATGTCTGTCTTGGGCATTGTGCTCTTTTAAGATCTATCTATATGGGATCAAATTGACAACAACAACTCAAAAGATTAGATAGGAAACTTAGGGGGTAGTGAGTTTATGTTAGTTAGGGTGAGACAACTCATAAAACGAGGATAAGAATGGTTGTACAGCTCACTGAATTGCACATGTAGAGCTCTGCTGTGTGTATTCTTAGCAACAACAAAAATAAAATAATTATAAAAAAATAAAAAACATCTTAAAAACCCTATGAAGTGCAGTTCTTGTCTGCAACACGTGGGGTCACCATAAGTCAGAACGGATTAGATGGCAACTGGTTAAGTAATGTCTGATGGACTCTATGTGTTGAAGAGATTTGGAAGGAGAAAAGTGAAAATCATAAAGATTTTTAAAGGAAAAGGCTGTGACCACTTGAGGAAAGGTCTTGTAATGTTACAGCAAATATAAGCAATAGCTATTACCCAAAGAAATCTATGGCTACTTATTAGGGTAATTATACATCAGAGAAAAGCATTTTTCAAAGATCTAGTGGAATGGGTTTAGTGGAAATAGAATCTAGGGGGACGCTTTGTCAAGAGACCTATCATATTTCTGTTACAGTGGTATTGTAAAGAAGCAATGTGACAAATTGCTCCCAGTCTAAGATCTTTCACAGGTGAGTCTTTGAGTTTACAGACCCAACCTGTTCTTATTTCACATCCCTGAATGTATAATTTGGGTAACAATAGGAACTGGCAGATTATGAACACTGATTTCCCTGATCTGCTCGGGCAGAGCCATTCCTGAGAGAAAGGCAAAGTGGAAGTCCTTGAAACTTCCTTCCCCTGGCCAAGTTAACATGGCAGAAGAAATATTGTATCTCAGGTGGAATGACAGAGATTAGGGCCACCATCAAAGACTTAGAATACAGTACTGGTGGTGTCCATCACATCTCCTTTTATTTTATCACAATGACATCTGCAAAAATCAGATGAGTCATGCCAGAAGATGATTAACTAACTTAAAAAGAGAGTTCTGATTTGCACTTCTCACTTGATGCAGTATCTTTTCTAGAACATATTAACACAGCCTCTGGTACACGATATTCAGCTATGAATCTGAGGAATGCTTTCTTTTTCATCCCATCAAGAAGCGACATCAGACTGTAGTAGTCATTTTTAGTACAGGGCAAAGTTAACTCTTCTGCTCTTTATCACTATATAGTCCAAATAAATTCTTTTTGCCAGACATTTGACAGAAAATTTACTGGTTTGCTGTATTGGTGACAATATATTGATAAGGCTTGATGATCAGAAAGTGACAAATACTCCAGATACTCTGGTGAGACACATACACACCAGAGGTTGAAAGATTAAACCGTTGAAAGATATTTTATTATCAGTGAAATATTTAGGAAGGCAGTTGTTTTGAGCAGGTTGGGACAACACATCCAAAGAAAAGGACATTGGGTTGCATCTTAAACCTCTGATAGCTAAAAGAAGCATAATGTTTGGTCAGCTTCTTTTGAATTTTGAAGACAATACATACAACACTTGGAACAATTCTGATATGCTTGCACGATGATTCAGAAGGCTACCAGTTTGTAGGTACAGGCTGTAGTCGAAGAGTTACCTATGATACATTCAGATGCCATGTAAAATACTTGTCAGGTCACAAAAAGTGCAGACTTTTAGGGTTTTGGAGCAAGGCTATGCCACTCCAGTCTAAATGTGTAGCCCTTTCAAAATCATATTCTTTAAATATTTCTTAACCATGGACAATGTTTGGAAGAAGAATAGAGCGAACAGCACCACTGTTAGTGACACTCAGTGTTCCCTCCCTTGGTCTGAACAAATCACCCATACAGCACAACCAAAGCCCTTCACATTAGAGGATCTCACTTTTCTTAGAAGTCTATGCAGCAATCATGATGTGTTCTTTCATTGCTCTTGAGGATATCATTTCAATCTAGTAGGTTAACAATGATTTCTTTCAAACATGATTTTCTCCACACTTTTTTTTTAATTTTTATTCTTTTATAATGTGATGCTCTAGGAACTCAAATGATATGTTTATGCTATGGATTTCAAAATGTTGGGCCTAATGTTAAACTTCAGATTTCTTATAGACTGCCCCAGTATTACTTATAACAAACCAATGTTGCTTTAATAATAACAATTGGTTTTGGAATTATAATGACATCTTTTTTATTTTTTATTGTGCTTTAAGTGAAAGCGTACAAATCAAGTCAGTCTGTCATCCAAAAAACTATACAAACCTTGTTATGTACTCCTAGCTGCTCTCCCCCTAATAAGATAGCACACTCCTCCTATCTAACCTGTGTTCTCCATGTCCATTCAACCGGATCCTGTCCTCCTCTGCCTTCTCATCTCACCTCCAGACAGGAGTTGCCCAATACTCTGATGACACTACTTAAAAAAGAAGCTCACTCCTCACCAGTATCATTTTCTGTCTTATAGTCCAGTCCAATCCCTGTCTGGAGAGTTGGCTTTGGGCATGGTACCAGTCTTGGGCTAACAAGGTGTCCAGGGACCATGACCTCTGGGGTCCCTCTACTCTCAGTCAGACAATTAAGTCTAGTCTTTTTAAGAGAATTTGAGGTCTGCTTTCCACTGTTCTCCTGCACCATCAGGGGATTCTTGTTGTATTCCCTGTCAGGGTAGTCATTGGTGGTAGTCAGAAACCATCTAGTTCTACTGGTCTCAGGCTGATGTAGCCTCCGGTTTATGTGGCTCTTTCTGTCCCTTGGGCTCATCTTTACCTTATGTCTTTGGTGTTCTTCATTCTCCTTCGCTCCAGGTGGGCTGAGACCAATTGATGCATCTTAGATGGCTGCTTGCTAGTGTTTAAGATCTCAGACACCACTCTCCAAAGTGGGATACAGAAAGTTTTCTTAATACATTTTGTTATGCCAATTGTCTTAGGTGTGTTCTCTTTCCCTTCACCGAAAATAGTTACCATTGCTGTCTATTTGTTCAAGTTGTAGAGATAATTCTTTGATTTTGGCCCTTTCTTCTTTTTGGATGTGTGTATTTATTGCTATAAACTAACCTCAGAGAGCTGCTTTAGCTGTGTTCCAAAGAGTGTGATAGGAAATGTTTTCATTCTCATTGGATTCTATGAATTTCTGTATTCCATCCTTAATTTCTTCTATAACCCTGTCATTTTTGAGCAAGGTGTTGTTGAGTTTCCAAGTGTGTGGTTTCTTTTCTCTGCTTTTCTGTTATTGATTTCTACTTTTATGGCTTTATGGCTGGAGAAGATGCTTTATAATATTTCAATGCTTTGGATTCTGTTAAGGCTTGCTTTATATGGTTTTATGGCTGGAGAAGATGCTTTATAATATTTCAATGCTTTGGATTCTGTTAAGGCTTGCTTTATGACCTAATATGTGGTCTATTCTAGAGAATGTTCCATGTGCATTGGGAAAGAAAGTATACTTGTCTGCTGTTGGGTGGAGTGTTCTATATATGTTTAGGAGGTCAAGTCGGTTCATTGTGGCATTTGGATCTTCAGTGTCTTTATCGAGCTTCTTGTGCATGTTCTGTCCTTCACCGAAAGTGGTGTGTTGAAGTCTCCTACTATTATTGTGGAGCTGTCTATCTCACTTTTCATTGTTGTTAGGGTTTCTTTTTATGTATCTTGAAGCCCTGCTGTTGGGTGTGTAAATATTTAATACAGTAATATCTCTTTAATGATTATATAATGTCTTCCTTGTCCTTTGTGGTGGATTTAACTTTAATGTCTATTTTGTCAGAAATTAATATTACCGCTCCTGCTCTTTTTTGATTGTTGTTTGCTTGATGTATTTTTTTCCATCCTTTGAGTTTTAGTTTGTTTGTGTCTTTAAGTCTAAGGTGTGTCTCTTGTAGGCCAAATATAGGTGGATTGTGTTTTTTTTAATCTATTATACAACTCTTTGTCTCTTTATTGGTGCATTTAGCCCATTTACATTCAGCATAAGTATGGATACATATGTGTTTAGCGCTGTCATTTGGATGTCTTTTGTGTGTGTGTTGTTGACAGTTTCTTTTTTCCAAGTAATATTTTGTGCTGAGTAGTTTTTCTTTACAAATTGTCTTTTCCTTTTTTTCATTGCTGTTGATTTTGTTTTTGCTGAGTCTTTATATTCTTCTTGTATCTTATTTTGATGTGTAGAATTATAAGTCTCCTTTGTGGTTACTCCATTATTTACCCCCATTTTTCTAAGTTTAAACCAAACTTTATCTATATTGCCTTGACCTCATCTCCATATGAAAGATCTATAAGTACATATTTAGTCCCTCTTTATTGATTTAATATTTTCATCTTTTACTTAATGAAGACTCTGTTTCCCAGTTTTGAGTTTTTTTTTTTTTTTTTTCTTGCTGCCTTGATTTATTTTTGTGATTTTCTTATCTGGGTTGACATCTTGTTGCTCTGCCTTGTGTTCTAGTCTTGGGTTGTTATCTGATGTTATTGATTTTCTAATCAGAGAGGTTCCTTCAGTATTTCCTGTAGTTTTGGTTTGGTTTTTGTAAATTCCCTAAACTCCTGTTTATCTGGAAATGTCCTAATTTCATTTTCATATTTGAGAGACAGTTTTGCTGGATATATGATTCTTGGCTGAAAATTGTTGTCCTTCAAACCTTTACATAAATCATCCCATTGCCTTCTTGCCTGCATGGTTTCTGATGAAAACTCCAAGTTTATTCTTATTGATTCTCCTTTGTAGGTGACGTTTCATTTGTCCCTAGCCACTCTTAAAATTCTCTCTTTAGAAGAGGCGGGGCCAAGATGGTTGACTAGGTAGAAGCTACCTCGGATCCCTCTTGCAACAAAGACTGGGAAATACAAGTGAATCGATCACAAACATGACAATCTACGAACCCTGACCATCAAACACAGATCTAAAGAGTTGACCTAAGTCACAGAGACTCAGCCAGCACAAGCAAGCTAAACACTGGCACGGCTAACGAGAGAACAAGCAACCACGGGGAAGCAGCAACTGTTTTCAGAGCCTGGAGCCAGCGTCTCAGTCAGAAAACCTTGGAGCCAGGCTTTGGATTGAGCACAGGGGAGCTGAGCACGGCATCCTGAGATGGCGCAAACACAGGATGCAGCCCTAGCCCGCGGAAGTGACCTCAAGGGAAGCCCAGCCAGTGTACTCAGGCAGCGCAGCTACGTGGCTGACAGGAGGAGAAGTCACCAGGAGGCAGCGACTGGTTTTGGAGCCGAGAGCACAGCGTCCCAGGGGGGAAACTTGGCCCTGGGCTTTGGACTGGGAGGGGAGGAACTGACCATGGCTTCTGAGACAGCACAAGCACAGGATGCGGGCCTGACCTTTGGGGGCAATCTCGACCCAGCCAAGGCACACAGGCTGCACACCCCTCTGGAATCTCAAACAGTCATCAATAAGAAAGATAAGTAACTTTGTCTATATTCTTGGGTGCTACTCTCTACTATCTATCTGATCCCTCCCCTCCCCTTCCCAGGTAGCTTCATTAACATTGGAATTTCCTGGGCTAGAGAGTGAAGTGCTCTGCGTTTTTTTTTGTTTTTGTTTTTTGTCTTTTCCTCACCCATTCTCCTGGCCTGAGAGAAGCAGCTACAAAAAACCCAGGGACCAAAAATCCTTCCCTGACTTCCCAAAATTGGACTAAAAATACAGAACCAGCTCCAGCCAAGCATAGAAGATCCACAGTCTTGGGCTTTCATCCCTACAGGGAGCAAGGTGGCTATTATAATGCAAAGGCAATTCTGATAGGGATCTGACTGTAATTGTTTTACTGGCAAGACAAGTTTCCCAGCTCTGATAACTCTACCTATTAAACAGAGCCCTCACTGACCCACAACGGGGAACTGAAGGATGAAGTTCCATCCAAACCACCTAGCCTCCTGCCACAGGGGTCTGACAATAGAGACACCTACCAATCTGTAGAGGTACATGCATTGGATACCTAAGGTACAGCTGCAGAGCCCACCGACCAAAGTGCTTTAGGAATAGAGACACACCTACCTCACTGGCACTTGGGGGAAGCCTGTCAGCATCCTGCCTCCCCACCCCCCCGCAGTGTGACCCCCTGCTGCAACTAGAATCTGGTGCACACAACTATCACCACTACTTCTCTAGGTGGATAGGTGACAGTCTGCACCACACACTTGATGACCCAAAATCAGATTCTACTCAAGAATAGTGAATGGACTCTTAGGCTTATATATCTGCTAATAGCCCAAACCAGTGGGTAACAGAACATAAGTGAGGCAAGGGCTACAACAATCAAGACAGTGCAATATAGTAGTCCATCTACGTATATTGGAAGAAAACAAATCAAGATAAGACTCAGTGAGCAAGTATAGAATAAATCACTACAATATCTTATAGATGGCTTGGAGAGAGCAGTCGATATCAAACCACATAAAGAACCATACCAAGATTGCTTCTATGACTCCCCAAACAAAAGAATCAAAATCTTTCCCAAATGAAGATACCATCCTGGAATTGCCAGATGCATAATATAGAAAACTAATTTACGGAATGCTTCAAGACATCAGGGATGACCTCAGAAATGAAATAAGGCAATCTACAGAAAAAGCCAAGGAACACACTGATAAAGAAGTGGAAGAAATCAAAAAGATTATTCAAGAACACAGTGGAAAAATTAATAAGCTGCAAGAATCCATAGAGAGACAGCATTCAGAAACCCAAAAGATTAACAGAAAAATTACAGAATTAGAAACTCAATAGGAAGTCAGAGGAGCAGACTTGAGCAATTGGAACGCAAGGTGGGGGATCTGGAGGACAAGGGAATTAACGCAAATATAGCTGAAAAAAAATCAAATAAAAGAATTTAAAAAAATGAAGAAATCCTAAGAATCATGTGGGACTCTATCAATAAGAATAACTTGCGTGCGATTGGAGTCCCAGAATGGGGAGGGATAATAGAAAGTATGGAGAGAATAGTTGAAGATCTGTCGGCAGAAAACTTCCCTGACATCATGAAAGACAAAAGGATATCTATCCAAGATGCTCATCGAACCCCATATAAGATTGATCTTAAAAGAAAATCACCAAGACATATTATCATCAAACTTGCCAAAACCAAAGATAAAGAGAAAATTCTAAAAGCAGCCAGGGATAAAAGAAAGGTCTCCTACAAAGGAGAATCAATAAGAATAAGTTCAGGCTACTCAGCAGAAACCATGCAGTAAAGAAGGCAAGGGGATGACATATATAGAGCACTGAAGGAGAAAAACTGCCAGCCAAGGATCATATATCCAGCAAAACTCTCTCTCAAATATGAAGGTGAAATTGAAACACTTACAGATAATCACAAGCTTAGAGAATTTGCAAAAACCAAACCAAAGCTACAAGAAATACTAAAGGAAATTGTTTGGTCAGAAAATCAATAATATCAGATACCAGCACAACACAAGGTCACAGAACAGAACATCCGGATATCAACTCAAATAGGGAAATCACAAAAACAAATTAAGATTAATTTTAAAAAGAAAAAAACACTCAAAACAGGGAATCATTGAAGTCAATATGTAAAAGATCACAGTAATCGAAAAGAGAGACTAAATACAGGAGGCATAGAACTGCCATATGGAGAGGGAAACAAGGTGATATAGGACAAGTTAGGTTTTGACTTAGAAAAATAGGGGTAAATATTAAGATAACCATGAAGAGGTCTAACAATTCCATAACTCAAAATAAAAACCAAGAAAAACATAATGACTCAGCAAACATAAATTCAACTACTATGAAAATGAGGAACACACAATTTACAAAGAAAAATGTCTCAGCACAAAAAAGTAAGTGGAAAAATGAAATTGTCAACAACACACTCAAAAAGGCATCAAAATGACAGCACTAAACACATAAAAAAATACTTATCTATAATTACGCTGAATGTAAATGGACTAAGTGCACCAATAAAGAGACAGAGAGTCTCAGACTGGATAAAGAAACACGATCCGTCTATATGCTGCCTACAACAGACAGGCCTTAGACTTAGAGACACAAACAAACTAAAACTCAAAGGATAGAAAAAAATATATCCACAAAACAACAATCAAAAAAGAGCAGGAGTAGCAATATTAATTTCTGACAAAATAAACTTCAAAGTTTAATCCACCAGAAAGGATAAAGAATGACACTACATTATGATTAAAGGGACAATAGACCAGGAAGATATAACCATATTAAATATTTATGCACCCAATGACAAGGCTGCAAGATACATAAAACAAACTTTAACAGAACTGAAAAGTGAGATAGACACCTCCACAATTATGGTAGGAGACTTCAATGCACCACTTTCGGAGAAGGACAGGACATCCAGTAGGAAGCTCAATAGAAAAACGGAAGACGTAATTGCTACGATCAACCAACTTGACCTCACAGACTTATACAGAACACTGCACCCAACTGCTGCAAAGTATACTTTTTTTTTCTAGTGCACATGGAACATTCTCTAGAATAGACCACATATTAGGTCATAAAACAATCCTTTGCAGAATCCAAAACATCGAAATATTACAAAGCATCTTCTCGGACCATAAGGCCATAAAAGTGGAAATCAATAACAGAAAAATTAGGGAAATAAATCAAATATTTGGAAACTGAACAATACCCTGCTGAAAAAAAGACTGGGTTGTAGAAGACATCAAGGAGGGAATAAGGAAATTCATAGAAAGCAACGAGAATGAAAATACTTCCTATCAAAACCTCTGGGACACAGCAAAAGCAGTGCTCAGAGGCCAATTTATATTGAAAAATGCACACATACATAAAGAAGAAAGAGGCAAAATCAGAGGACTGTCCCTACAACTTGAACAACACTAGAATCCATCAGACACCAGAAGAAAACAAATAATAAAAATTAGAGCTGAACTAAATGAATTAGAGAACAGAAAAACAATTGAAAGAATTAACAAAGCCAAAAGCTGGTTCTTTGAAAAAATTAACAAAATTGATAAACTATTGGCCAGACTGACTAAAGAAATACAGGAAAGGAAACAAATAACCCGAATAAGAAACGAGAAGGACCACATCACAACAGATCCAACTGAAATTAAAAGAATCATAACAGATTATTATAAAAAAAATGTACTCTAACAAATTTGGAAACCTAGAAGAAATGGATGAATTTCTAGAAAAACATTACCTACCTAAACTAACACAATCAGAAGTAGAACAACTAAATAGACCCATAACAAAAAAAGAGATTGAAACGGTAATCAAAAAACTCCCAACAAAAAAAAGCCCTGGCCGGGACGGCTTCACTACAGAATTCTACCAAACTTTCAGAGAAGAGTTAACACCACTACTACTAAAGGTATTTCAAAGCATAGAAAATGATGGAATACTCCCTAACTCATTCTATGAAGCCACCATATCCCTGATACCAAAACCAGGTGAAGACACCAAAAGAAAAGAAAATTACAGACCTATATCCCTCATGAACATAGATGCAAAAATCCTGAACAAAATTCAGGCCAACAGAATTCAACAACATGTCAAAAAAATAATCTACCACGACCAAGTGGGATTCATCCCAAGTATGCAAAGCTGGTTTAATATTAGAAAAACCATTAATGTAATCCACCATATAAATAAAACAAAAGACAAAAACCACATGATCTTATCAATTCATGCAGAAAAGGCATTTGACAAAGTCCAACACCCATTCATGATAAAAACTCTCACCAAAATAGGAATTGAAGGAAAATTCCTCAACATCATAAAGGGCATCTATACAAAGCTAATAGCCAACATCATCCGAAAGAGAGAGAGCCTGAAAGCATTTCCCTTGAGAACGGGAACCAGACAAGGATGTCCTTTATCACCGCTCTTATTCAACATTGTGCTAGAAGTCCTAGCCAGAGCAATTAGGTTAGACAAAGAAATAAAGGGCATCCAGGTTGGCAAGGAAGAAGTCAAAGTACCTCTATTTGCAGATGACATGATCTTATACACAGAAAACCCTAAGGAATCCTCCAGAAAACTACTGAAGCTAATAGAAGAGTTTGGCAGAGTTTCAGGTTATAAGATAAACATACAAAAATCACTTGGGTTCCTGCACATCAACAAAAAGAACATCAAAGAGGAAATCACCAAATCAACACCATTCACAGTAGACCCCAAGAAGATAAAATACTTAGGAATAAATCTTACCAAAGATGTAAAAACCTATACAAAGAAAACTACAAGGTACTAGTGCAAGAAACTAAAAGGGACTTACATAAGTGGAAAAACATACCTTGCTCATGGATAGGAAGACTTAACATAGTAAAAATGTCTGTTCTACCAAAGCCATCCATACATACAATGCACTTCCAATCCAAATTCCTATGACATTTTTTAATGAGATGGAGAAAGAAATCACCAACTTCATATGGAAGGGAAAGAAGCCTCGGATAAGTAAAGCATTACTGAAAAAGAAGAAGAAAGTGGGAGGCCTCACTCTACCTGATTTCAGAACATATTATACAGCCACAGTAGTCAAAACAGCCTGGTACTGGTACAACAACAGGCACATAGACCAATGGAACAGAATTGAGAACCCAGATATAAATCCATCCACATATGAGCAGCTGATATTTGACAAAGGCCCAGTGTCAGTTAATTTGGGAAAAGACAGTCTTTTTAACAAATGATGATGGCATAACTGGATATCCATTTGCAAAAAAATGAAACAGGACCCATACCTCACACCATGCACAAAAACTAACACCAAGTGGATCAAAGAAATAAACATAAAGACTAAAACGATAAAGATCATGGAAGAAAAAATAGGAACAACCTTAGGAGCCCTAATACAAGGCATAAACAGAATACAAAACATTACCAAAAATGATGAAGAGAAACCAGATAACTGGGAGCTCCTAAAAATCAAACACCTCTGCTCATCGAAAGACTTCACCAAAAGAGTAAAAAGGCCACCTACAGATTGGGAAAGAATTTTCAGGTATGACATCTCCGACCAGTGCCTGATCTCTAAAATCTGTATGATTCTGTTAAAACTCAACCACAAAAAGACAAACAACCCAATCAAGAAGCGGGCAAGGATACGAACACGCACTTCACTAAAGAAGATATTCAGGCAGCTAACAGATACATGAGAAAATGCTCTCGATCATTAGCCATTAGAGAAATGCAAATTAAAACTACGATGAGATTCCATCTCACTCCAACAAGGCTGGCATTAATCCAAAAAACACAAAATAATAAATGTTGGAGAGGCTGTGGAGAGATTGGAACTCTTATACACTGTTGGTGGGAATGTAAAATGGTTCAACCACTTTGGAAATCTATCTGGCGATATCTTAAACAGTTAGAAATAGAACTACCATACAACCCAGAAATCCCACTCCTCAGAATATACCCTAGAGAAATAAGAGCCTTCACAGAAACAGATGTATGCACACCCATGTTTATTGCAGCTCTGTTTACAGTAGCAAAAAGCTGGAAGCAACGAAGGTGTCCATCAACGGATGAGTGGTTAAATAAATTGTGGTATATTCACACAACCGAATACTATGCTAGGTAAAGAACAGTGAGGAATCTGTGAAACATTTCATAACATGGAGGAACCTGGAAGGCATTATGCTGAGTGAAATAATTCAGGGGCAAAAGGACAAATATTGTATAAGAGAAATAGTATAAGCTGAGAAGAACACATACTTTTGTGGTTACGAGGAGGGGAGGGAGGGAGGGTGGGAGAGGGTTATTTACTGAGTAGTTAGTAGATAAGAACTACTTTAGGTGAAGGGAAGGACAATACTCAATACATGGAAGGTCAGTTCAACTGGACTGGACCAAAAGCAAAGAAGCTAACAAGCAGCCATCTAAGATTCATCAATTGTTCTCAACCCACCTGGATCAAAGGAGAATGAAGAACACCAAGGGCACACGATAACTATGAGCCCAAGAGACAGAAAGGGCCACATGAACCAGAGACTTACATCATCCTGAGACCAGAAGAACTAGATGGTGCCCGGCCACAACTGACGACTGCCCTGACAGGGAGCACAACAGAGAACCCCTGAGGGAGCAGGACAACAGTGGGATGTAGATCCCAAATTCTCATAAAAAGACCAGACTTAATGGTCTGACTGAGACTAGAAGAATCCCGGCAGTCATGGTCCCCAAACCTTCTGTTGGCCCAGGACAGGAACCATTCCCAAAGACAACTCATCAGACATGGAAGGGACTGGACAATGGGTTGGAGAGAGATGCTGATGAAGAGTGAACTACTTGTATCAGGTGGACAGTAGAGACGGTGATGGCTTCTCCTGTCTGGAGGGGAGATGGGAGGGTAGAGAGGGTTAGAAACTGGCAAAACTGTTACGAAAGGAGAGACTGGAAGGAGGGAGCAGGCTGACTCAGGGGGAGAGTAAGTGGGAGTATGGAGTAAGATGTATATAAGCTTATATGTGACAGACTGACTTGATTTGTAAACTTTCACTTAAAGCACAACAAAAATTATTAAAAAAAAAGACCAGACTTACTGGTCTGACAGAGACTGGAGAAGCCCAGAGAATATGGCTCCCAGACACCCTTTTAACTAAGAACTGAAGTCACTCCCAAAGTTCACCCTTCAGTCAATGATTAGACAGGTCTATGAAACAAGGAATAACACACGTGAGGAACGTGCTTGGTAGTTCAGTCATGTATAGGAGACTAAATGGACACACCTGCCCAAAAGCAAAGACAAGAAGGCAGGAAGGGATAGGAAGACTGGATGAACGGAAACAGGGAGCTCTGGGTGGAGAATTGGACAGTGTTGACACATCATTGGGTTGGCAATTAATGCTCACGGAACTATCTGTGCATTAACTGTTGAATGAGAAACTAATTTACTCTGTAAACTTCCACCTAAAACACAATAAAAAGAAAAAAATTCTTTACCTTTGGTTTTGGAAAGTTTGATTATAATACGTCTTGGTGACTTTCTTTTGGGTTCTACCTTGTGTGGGGTTCGATGAACATCTTGGATAAATATTTTCTCATCTTTCATGATATCAGGGAAGTTTTCTGTGAACAAATTTTCAACAATTCTCTCTGTATTTTGTTTTCCCTCCAGTTCTGATACTCCAATCACTCATAAGTTATTTCTCTTGATAGAGTCCACATGATTCTTAGGGTTTCTTCATTTTTTTAATTTCTTTTATCTGGTTTTTCTTCAAATATATTGGCGTCAAGTGTTTTATCTTCAATCTCACTAATTCTGACTTCCATTTCCTCATTTCTGCACCTCTGACTTCCTACTGAGTTGTCTAATTCTGAAATTTTATTTTTAATCTTCTCAGTTTTTGATTACTGTCTTTCTATGGATTCTTACAGCCTATTAAATTGGTCATTATTATCTTGAATAACCTTAATTTTCTTGACTGCTTTATCTGTGTGTTCCTTGGTTTGTTCTGCTTTTACCTGATCTCCTTCATATATTAATCTTTTGTATTCTTCCTCTTTGAATTCCAGGAAGGCTTCTTTGTCCAGAAGATTCCTTGAATCTTTGTTTTGGAAGCTTGTTGCAACAATCATGGTCTGCTTCTTTATGTGATTTGTTATTGACTGTTGTATTTGAGCCATGTATCAGTTATTGTATTAATTTATTTTTGCTAACTGTAACTTAGCTTCTTGCTTTTTTTTTTGTTTTGTTTTGATATACCCAAATAGCCTACTTGAGTGAGCTAGCTTGATTATTGGAGTCTTTAATCTCTAATGTCCTGTCACCAGATTGCTAGAGCTGTCACCAGGTATAGGAGACTAGGCACACATTCAGTTTTCTTGCATGGATTCAGCTCAGGTGTCCAGGTAGTTGGTCACCACGTGTGTGGTGCAAGCTCTCACCTACAGTCTTAGGGGAGGAGTGGTGATTGGTGTACGCACAGGTTTCTAGTTGCAGCAGGGGGCCACACTCTGAGCAAGGCAGGGGACTGAAAACTGTTCCCCGGGTGTCTGTGAGGAAGGCACGTCCCTGTTCTCTAAAGTGTACAGTTGGGTGGACTCAGCAGCCATACCATAGGTGCCCAATGCTTTTAACTGTAAGGACTGGGAGGCATCACTTATCCTTGGATCCCTGTCACAGTTGGCTAGGTGGCATGGGTGTAGCCACTATTCCTCAGGCTCCCTGTATAGGTAGGTGGAGACCTTGCTTAATAGGCAGAGCAGTATCAAATGTCAAAAACCAAGATCTCCACCATACAGCTGAAACATTTAAAGTCACACCTCAGGCACATATGCCCTTGCACAGTGACACCAAGGGACTAGCTGATGAAATGGGAGCCCTGTAGGTCCATTCAGTGGTGAAAGACATTCAAAGTCCATGGACTGCTTGTGCCTGGACAGAAGCCACTTCTACCCTTAGTTCACAGTTTAGGGGAGCTGGCAGATTATTTTTTCCCTATTTGTTAATTTATTCCTTCTCCAAGGCTGTGAGAACGGCTCAGGGTGTGCAGCAGGACCTCTCTCAGGCCCAGGAAAATTGACTGTCAGTGCAGCCAGTTTGGGGCCTGGCTCAGAGGGAGAAGGGTTCAGATAAATGGGAGAGAGTTCTTTCGATAGGGGAGCTTCTTGATCTGAGTGGTAAATTAGATGCAAGCATTTGTCTTATGCTGCAAGTGCTGTTCTTCATTGATTCCAGAGACATGACTAGACTCTGTGCCACTGGCTTTCTGTCCCAGTAGCTACCACCTGCCCCACTGTGGTTGTGCCAGGTGATTGAGCCTAAGGGGTGCTGGTTCCAGCCAAGTCAGGTCCAGTAACTCCTCTTTGCTTCTGAACTGCCTCTCCCTCATCCTACCGTTCAGTCCAATTTCTTAACTTTACCTTTGATGTTCAGGGATCCTAGCTTGTCATATAGATAATCAATTCGCTTTTTTTTTTTTTTCTGGTCTTTGTTGTAATAGGGACCACCAGAAGTGTCTGACTACTCCTCCATCTTGACCCTGCCTCTTTAATGACATCTTGATCAATATTGAACTTTGCAATATGTTTAACAGAATGCTAATGATAATTTTCACTTAATATTTCAGCATATTATCACAGACTTAACACTGCAACTACACTAGTAATTACATTATTATATAGGTCTCCAAAACAAAATATCACAGTGGAAATTTAGAAAAAAGTATACATATTTGACAAGTGATATAATGGGATATATATATTTTAAAGTAGCAAGGAGTAGCAAGATTTATTCCACTGAAATAACTTTTGTTTAAAAAAGAAGGAAAGGAAAAAAAAAGAAAGCAAAAGAGGAAGGAAGATTGCAGCCAGCTCAGTGAAACATCACCACTGTAAACTAGATTAGAAGAATGGAAAGATATTAAGTAAATAGGATGCATTTCCTGTAAAGGAAACATGAGGTAGTCCCTGGTGTCTCTTCAACTAGTTGGAAAAAATTTGAGGAAATACTGCTTTCCCTAAAACCACCAAGCCAGAAAAAGACAATTTGATGTTTATTGTGATGGAATGAAATTAATATGCAAAACTATAATCATAGAAAGTGTAAGAATCCTTAATAAAATACATATAATTAAAAACTGCATCCCATTGTATTATTTACAGAGAACTTTAATCTTGAATTACTTAATTTTGGCAAATATGTTGAAATCAGTATCATGTCCATTTTTACTGCTGAGGCACTGAAACTCTGATTTATATTTACCAAGGTCATATATGGAGCCCTGCTGGCCCAGCAGTTAAGAGCTCGTCTGCTAAGCGAAAGGTAGGCAGTTCAAATCCACCAGTCACTCCTTGGAAACCCTATGGCCGTATGGAGCAGTTCCACTCTGCCTTGTAGGGTCGCTATGAGTTGGACTCAAGGGCAATTTTTTTTTTTTTCAGGTCATAAATTTAGGAAGTTAGTAGACCAGGGCAAGAAGCCAAGTAGAGTTTTCCAGAGTGTACTTGCCATGAAGCCTCAAGACTTGGGTTCTCTTTCTGGTTTACCTCTCTGTGTCTTAGAGGAATTTGTATAGATTTAATGAGACAGTATATATGAAGGTGATTTTGTTTTTATTAGTAATAAGTTATATTACAACAATATTAAAGATAAATTAAAATTATTCATAATTCTTACATCCTGACACAGGATTTATATGTATATATATATTATATATCACTTTCAAGTGTTTGCCACATGCATATAGATTTCACTAAGTTAAAATCAGTCACATAACACTCTTCTGAATTTTTGAGATAGGCTTATAGACTGTTACACTGCACACATTTAAGACACTGTAACAAAATGTTACTGAAGTTGAGCTGCTCTGTTGTCAATTACTTTTTTTGAAAAAAAGTCAAGCACAATTTCCCTATAACTTGATTCTAAAAGTTGAAAGCCAATATGCAACACACCAGGACCTTAATTTGATTCGTTTGGTGTTGAAAGTGTGGTGATACAAACATGAAAAAAAGGAATGAGTGGTTGTTTAAAAAAATCTTTTTAGTGTTTGAATGATCACTTTGAACATAAATTAGTCTTTGTAATTTGCATATTGTATAAAAAATGAACAAAAATAATTTGGTATTATCACATTTAATTGAAATATTAGCAAAAAAGAACACTAATAAAAAGCATTTACATAACCATTATCAAGGAAACATTGATTACATCAAACTTTTCTCCAGGCTTGAGTGAACAACATAATGAGATTAAAATATAAAGAGCCAGAATCGTGCAAAGAAAATTGCAAAGGCTTTGGGTCAAGCAATCTGATTTAAAATTTTCTAACTCAGTTCCCTTACTTTCCAGCTGTTTGATAATGGAGTAATTATTTAAGCAATATTCATAAAGCAATGTAAATGCTTGCTTATCTTTAAAGTTACCTTTGTACAGGCTATACTAGAACCTTCAGAATGGTTTCTCCTGAAGTACCTAAGCTTCTATCAATTGAGAACTGTAAATGACAAGATGATACATAAGTTCTTCATTTAAAACAAACGTAATGGAGCTCCAATTCTCTTTTCAAACAGTTAATGAGGCCCCTGGATGAATCGATTTGCCATTCCTTTGCTTTTAGAGTTAATAAAAAGTAAACGAAAGGTAACATGCCAAATACTATTGACTTTGATTAGAACTGAAAATACTATAAAAAACTGAGCTTTTATTTTCTCGGATCTCTCTCATGCTCTATCCTTTCTCTCATGGAGAAAAGGGGCAAGATTTTGATGAAATCACTTCAGATGAAGGACAAATGAAAGCTATTGATCAAAAAGGCCCACAGCTGCAGATATAGGTGAGCTGGGAGATACCATACCTTCAGGCACTTCAGTTAACAGTGCTTGATTGTGTTTAAGGTACCCATTACCTGTTTAAGATAATTACACTTAACACCAACCAACCAACCATCCCAGGGCCATCGAGTCGATTCTGACTCATAGCGACCCTATAGGACAGAGTAGAACTGCCCCACAGAGTTTCCAAGGAGCTCGTGGAGGATTCGAACTGCCAACCGTTTGGTTAGCAGCTGTAGCACTTAACCACTTAACTTTTGGGAAATTTTGATATTACCATGCTGTACATACAAATACACACATACAAATATATATGAAAGTACATATACTTTTATTTACATATATGCATGTATTCATTTATATTTAGGTTTTTACCTGTATTTACTTATATCCAAACTGCCCCATAAATATCTTATGTTAGCTTGGTAAAGAAATAAACTACAATAACTGCACCGAATTCGTATGAATATTTTTAAAAGCTGTTTGTGTGACATACTTGCATATTCAAAAATATCCATCATATAACATATATAGTACGTTTTTCATGTATACATTCAATATTCTTTTTAATATGTCAATGATGTTTTATGTATTTACTTTTTTCTAAATTCTCAAATATATTAACAGAATATAAATGCTCTGTTTTAAGTATTAATGCAGGTTTCAGGATGTGAAACTGCATCTTTGCAGAAAGACTCTTTCAGATATCTCACCAAAAATCTTCATATAGTACATCTGAGGTTTTGTCATTTAGTCCTGCATTGTTTTTGTAATGAATTTTCTCAACATAAAATGAAGTCCTGCATGACAAAAAGTAAAAAGGGAACCACTATTCACAGAGAATAAAAAAAAATCTGGCTGTAATATTTTCTTTATTATTTATATTGCATACCATCTCATCTCTTATCTGTTAAGTGAAACAACTTCAAAAAAATTTCTTCTTATCAAAAGATAGTTCAGTTTTTAATGACTATAAGCTTCAGCTATTTGACATTGATCTTTTCTCATCTTACCTGTTGGATCTTAGCATGCATGTTATTTATACATATTAATATTAAACATGTTTATCAACTCTTATTAGAATCAAGGAGATTTTGATGTCCTTGACCCATTTTTTACATTTAATATTTAATAAATTTTCTAATATTGAATATTTCCCCAACCAATCTTTGTACCTACGCTAATTAAATAAGAAATGTATAACTCCAATGATAAACCTTTTTAATAAAACCTGAAAAAAAACCCATTGTGGCTGAGTCGATTTCCAACTTATAGTGCCCCTGTAGGACAGAGTAGAACTGCCCCATAGGGTTTCCAAGGAATACCTGGTGGATTTGAACTGCTGACCATTTTGGTTAGCAACCGTAGCTCTTAACCACTGTGCCAACCTTTTTAAAAGTACAGTAGTTTTTACATTTACCTTTGACATTTATTTTTCAGGAAATGTATCATTCTTAGATAAAAATTCATTATTTTATACAAGGAAAATAGTGTTACGTTGTTATATTGTGGTTATGGCCTCCTTTCCAATTATGACCACTTTTGGCAGCTCTTAAATATTTTCCTAGTGAGGAAGTATAATGAGTTATTGTTTTTCCATTTTCCCCTAGCTACTTAAGCTGTCATATTGACTCTTTAAATTTCTATATTGGACTTAAATCTAATAAAAGGGACATATTTCATAAATTTTATCAAATAATTAAAAAATAACTCATCATTCAGAATTTCAAATCCTTTTCCCCCAAGTATTATGATCTAATAGAGTCTTATTTCTCAAAAAAAAAACAAAACTTAATGATGAAAAATTAATGCTATTAACTTAAATATTGTTTAATTGAGAATATGAATATCTGAACAAATGTCATATATGAAGAAATGATTTTTGGATTTAGGTCTTTGTATACTGTCTTCTAATTTTTATATTCATTAGTGCATACAAAGTACTATACTAGGAGCTATACTTACATGCTCATAGCAGTTTAACCTTGACATCCACTATGTTCGTTTTAGCAATACTTAAGGATTTCTGAAGTTGAACTTTTCCTTCAGCCTTGCATGCAATGATTCAGTTCATAATATATTTCAATAATCATTCATTCATGCATCTATTTATTAAATAAATACCTAGTAAATAACTAGTATGTGAAATAACTAGTATGTGAAATACTCTACTCCATCAATTGCAGGGAGATATAAAGATGAATCAAAGACAAGATACTGCCTTCATGGAAAGAACTATATTTTAGTAGAGAAATATCATGAGTTCATCTTAAAATCATAATACAAGATTGGATGTGATAGGTTCTACTTAGGAAGTGCTAATGAAATGATTTGAAATATTTTATGACATAAATATGTATAGAAAAATGTAATGCAATCCTCTCTATAAATCCACACACAAAAAAAAACTTTTGACAGAACTTCCCTTTCTTTAATGAGCATTTATATACTAATATAGAAAGATTCCCCCCAAGTGTCTGTCAGTTTGTCCTACTGTGGGGGCTTGTGTGTTGCTGTGTTGGAAGAAGTGTGACCAGAATGCTCCTTAGAGGCAAGGATGGCGAGACTGCATCTTACATACTTTGGACGTATTGTCAGGAGGGATCAGTCCCTGGAGAAGGACATCATGCTTGGCAGAGAGTACAGGGCCAGTGGAAAAGAGGGAGACACTCAGCAAGGTGGATTGACACAGGGGCTGCAAGAATGACCTCAAGCATAACAAGGGTTGTAAAGATGGCGCAGGACCAGGCAGTGTTTTGTTCTGTTGTGCATAGGGTCGCTATGAGTAGGAAATGACTCGACGGCACCTTACAACAACAACAACAACATAGAAAGATACTTTCTTAACATGAAATACATAAATGCATAACAACTGCAAAGGCAGTTCCATTATAAATGAAAAATAAAAAAGACAAATGTGAAACAACTTCATTACCATCATGATGTCCATTATCACTACCATAATTTAACATTGATTTATAGGCACTACACAATGAAATTAGACAGGAGAAAAAAAAAAAAAGATGAAAAGTCAAAATTGATTGTATGGTAAAACCCACCATACATAGTAAAATGCAAATGATGACTTGGGGAAAAAATTACAACTTCATTTTACAGAAAGGTAAAGTTGAAACTTCCTAAAAATATAAAGACATTCTATAAATCAGTAAAAAGCACATGAACAACTCAACAAAACAATGGAGAAAGTAAACAGTTGACAGCAAAGGAAATAAACAACTTAAAAATATTAAAAACGTCAAAGCCCCTGATAATAAGAGAACAACAAGAATAACACTAAAATGAGATACTGTGTCTTCACATAATTTTTCAAAGTACAGAAATTTTGATTATCAAGCTTTTCATCAGGATGTGAGGGGAACAAACACTCATATATTTCTAATAGGAGTGAAAATATGTACAACCTCTATGTAAAAAAATTTGACCAATGTATCAACATTTGAAATACACACATGCTTTTGGCTCAGTAATACAATTTCTAGCCTACAATTTTATATCCATAATGGCATATATATTAACCAATAGATAAATAAGGATTTTCCTTGCATTATAGCTTTTATAACAGCAAAAGTATAGAAATACTTTAAACGAACTATGGTATTTCCTTGAAGCAGAATCCTGTAGAGCCCTAAAAAGGAGGAGACAGCCCTCTGTATACAAGCATGGAATGTCATCTAAGATTTACTATTAGGTGAAAAAATCAAAGGCTAAAATATTTATACATTTTCTACATTGTGGTAGGAGGTGGGAAAGAGCGAGAGAAAAGTGGGAAAGTAAGAATGTATACACATATGCTAAGCATGTGTTTGCTTCAGGAGACAAGAAACTTCCCTTTCATCTTTTTTAAAATATTTTATTGTGTTTCCGGTGAAAATTTACACCCTTTCAACAGTCTTGAATTTATTTCAAATTCTTACCACTCGCATGGTTTACATTTTCAGTATTTTTAAAGTGTTATAAAAGGATACAAGGAACACTGGTGGCACAGTGATAAAGCTCTCCACTAGGAACTGAAAAGTCAGTGGCTTGAATCCACCAGTTGCTCCATGGGAGAAAGATGTGGCAGTCTGTTTCTGTAAAGATTACTTCCTTGGAAATCCTATGGGGTAGCCTACTCTGTTCTATAGGCCTGCTATGAATTGGAATCAACTAGAAAGCAATCGGTTTATTTTGGTTTTATGTAGGGATACAGTATACAGAATAAGGATAAGGTATGCTTGCCTAGAAACTTGAAGGAATTATCTTAGAAGAAATAAAATACTAAGCCTAAAAGTGTAGGTACAAATTTGTAAGTCTTTATTAGAGGAGAGCTATTTTAGACATAATGATGAAATAAACAGAGAAATCTTTGAATCTCTGGTCTACTACAACATCGTCCTTATGTATGAATCCATCCAGCCTGTGCTATTGTGGTGAGTGCAGTGGAACACAGTGGAGCACATTTGTGATAAACTGTGGCCCTGGAGTCAGCAATCGTTAGTAAGGGCCACGAGTTACTAGCTGTCTAAACCAAGCCAGTTAGCAACCCCTCCTAAGCTTTGTTTCCTTATGTAAAAAGGCAAGAAATATCTATATCGAGAAGTTTTTGTTGAGGATAAAATGAGCTAATACATATATCAGTAACATAATTGATGCAAGTGGTTTCATTGAATGGTGCAAGTGACAAATGCTGAATTGGCAAATGTGTAATCTATTTTTTTTTTACAACAATAAAAAATAATAATTAAAATTGTGCATATGGTAAGCAGTCAATAATATAAATGTTTCAAATTTTAAATGCCCAGATCTAGCTTCTTACATGATTTTCAGTTCAGGATTGCCATTCACTCATAGGGACTCATTCTTGGTAGGCATTACAACTCACAAATATAACATATTAAACTTTTTCCAAAATAGACTTATACTTTGATCTTCCATCTTTGTATCTGTGGCATAATAATTCTGTTACTAAAACTAGTGTTCTTTGGCTTCTGTTTTTGGCTTTTAGACCCGAGGTATTGAAAAAGTTGTGATCTTAGGATTTTGGCATTGAAGTTCAAGGTTTGAATCTCAGACGTTCAACATACTAGCTACTGTATGTCACCTGACAAAAAGAGTTGGAAAGATTAAATGATATAAAAATGAACTTAAAATAACTAGCATATGGTTTGTCACACGGTAATTACTAACAAAATGAGCTAATAGGGGAAAAGATAGTCTCTTAAGCACCTGGTATTGTAACAATTAGATATCTACATATTAGACCTTAATCTCACACCTGCATACAAGTTAAGTAAAAAATGACTCATAGTTTTAAATGTAAGCACTAGTGCTATAAAACTGCTAGAAGAAAACAGGAGGAAATCTTAGTGACCTTAGTTTTGGCAAGATTTCTAAGATTGAAGACAAAAAATGTACAAACTTTTAAAGAAAAAAACACATTAGACTTCATCAAAGTTTTAAAACTTTTCCACTGTCAAGAAAATTAAATGGTAAGCCATAGGCTGCTGGAAAATTTTGCAAAACATACATCTGGTAAAGAATTGTGTTCAGAATATATAAAGAATTTCTACAACTCAATAACAGAAGAAAAATACTCAGAAAAATTGGACAGATATTTAGATGGATACTTCATCCAAAAATATGGGAATGGCAAATAAGTACTAGCAAATATGCTTAAAATCATTAGGCATTGCCCAAGCCCATTGCCATCGAGTCGATTATGACTCATAGCAACCCTATGGGACAGGGTAGAACTGCCCCATAGAGTTTCCAAGGAGCGCCTGGTGGATTTGAACTGCCAACCTTTTGGTTAGCACTTAACCACTATGTCACCAGGGTTTCCCATTAGGCATTAGGGAACTGGAAATAGATATCAATGCTCACCCACTGTTGTTGTTGTTAGGTGCCCTGGAGTCGGTTTCAATTCATATGAACAGCAGAAACACTGCCCAGTCCTGAGCCATCATAATCATTCTTATGTTTGAGCTCACTGTTGCAGCCACTGTTTCAATCCATCTCACTGAGGGTCTTCCACTTTTTCACTTACATTCCATCTTACCAAGCATGATGTCCTTCTGCAGGGCCTGGTCCCTTCTGATAAAATATCCAAAGTATGTGAGACAAATCTCGCCATCCTTGCTTCTAAGGAGCATTCTGGCTGTACTTCTTCCAAGACAGATTTGTTCATCCTTCTGACAGTCCACGGTATATTCAGTATTTTTCACCAATGCCATAACTCAAAGGTGTCAATTCTTCTTTGCTCTTCCTTATTCATCATCCAGCTTTCACATGTATATGGGGTGATTGAAATCACCATGGATCCAGTCAGGTGCACCTTAGTCCTTAAAATGACATCTTTCCTTTTTAACACTTTAGAGAGAGCTTTTGCAGCAGATTTGCCCAATACAACGCATAGTTTGATTTCTTGACTGCTGTTTCCATGCATGTTGATTGTGGATCAAAGTAAAATGAAATCCTTGACAATGGCAATCTTTTCTCCATTTATCATGATGTTGCTTATTGGTCCTGTAGTGAGGATTTTTGTTTTCTTTATGTTGAGGTATAACCCATACTGAAGGCTGTATGTACTCTTTCATCTTCATCAGTAGATTCTTCAAGTTCTCTTCCCTTTCAGCAAGCATGGTTGTGTCATCTGCATAATGCAAGTTGTTAATGACTCTTCAAGAGACTGTCATTACCTAGTGTTGGAGAGGACGTATGTGGACACTTTTATTTTGCTGGTTGAAATGAAAAATTTTGCAAATATTATGGAAAGGACTTTGAAGGTAAAAATACCATTTGCTTCACTCAGTGAACTTACAATGATCACACAGCCCAGTAATCACACTTCTATATATTCATCCAAAATAAATGAAAACAATGTCCACCCAAAGAGTTATATCAAAAGTCCCTAGTAATTTTATCAATAACAGGAAGAAAGGAGAGAAAAAAGGAAATAACTCCGATAGTTAAACCAATTGTACACATAAAGTAGAAGGATAAAACAAAACAAAACAAAAACCCATTGCCATGGAGTCAATTCTGACTCATAGTAATCCTATAGGACAGAGTAGAACTGCCCCATAGGGTTTAAAGAAGAGCCTGGTGGATTCAAACTGCTGACCTGTTGGTTAGCAGCCAAATGCTTAACCAGTGTGCTACCAGGGCTCCAATAGAATGATACTCAGCAATAGAAAGGAACAAACTATTGATAAATGCAACATCACAAATGAACTCAAAACGTTTTGCTTAGTGACAAAAGCCAAACACAAGGCAACTACATACTGCATGATTCAATTTATATGAATATTCTACAAGAGGTAAAATGATAGCGACAAAAATCAGATCAGTAGTTCCCAGTGGTTCCAGGTTGAAGGCAGTGAGAGCAGAAGGTAGAAGCACTTAATTACCAAGGAATACCAGTGAGCTTTTGATGGTGATGAAACTGTTCTATTCCATGATTGTAGTCGTGAATACATGGCAGTACATCTCTCAGACTTCATCTAGGTGTACATTTTTTAAAATAATTTTAATTGTGCTTTAAGTGAAAGTTTACAAACCAAGTCAGCCTCTCACACAAAAACCCACATACACCTTGCTACACACTCCCAATTACTCTCCCCTTAATGAGACACCCTGCTCTCTCCCCCACTCTCTCTTTTCGTGTCCATTTCACCAGCTTCTAACCCCCTCCACCCTCTCATCTCCCTTCCAGGCAGGAGATGCCAACATAGTCTCAAGTGTCCACCTGATCCAAGAAGCTCACTCCTCACCAGCATTCCTCTCCAACCCATTCTTCAGTCCAATCCATGTCTGAAGAGTTGGCTTCAGGAATGGTTTCTGTCCTGGGCCAACAGAAGGTCTGGGGGCCATGACCACCAGGGTCCTTCCAGTCTCAGTCAGACTATTAAGTCTGGTCTTATGAGAATTTGGGGTCTGCATCCCACGGCTCTCCTGCTCCCTCGGGGGCTCTCTCTCGTGTTCCCTGTCAGGGCAGTCATCCGTTCTAGCCGGGCACCATCTAGTTCTTCTGGTCTCAGGATGATTTAGCCTCTGGTTCATGTGGCCCTTTCTGTCTCTTGGGCTTGTAATCACCTTGTGTCCTTGGCGTTCTTCATTCTCCTTTGATCCAGGTGGGTTGAGACCAATTGATGCATTTAGATGGCGGCGTGCTAGCGTTTAAGACCCCAGACACCACTCTTCAAAGTGGGTTGCAGAATGTTTTGTTAATAGATTTTATTATGCCAATTGACTTAGATGTCCTCTGAAACCATGGTCCCCAGACCCCTGCCCCTGCTACGCTGGCCTTTGAAGCACTCAGCTTATTCAGGAAACTGCTTTTGGTTTAGTCCAATTGTGCTGACCTCCCCTGTATTGTGTGCTATCTTTCCCTTCACCTGAAGTAGTTCTTATCTACTATCTAATTAGTGAATACCCCCTCCCACCCTCCCTCCCACCCCCCTCTTGTAACCACAAAAGAATGTTTTCTTCTCAGTTTAAACTTTTTCTCAAGTTCTTAAATAGTGGTCTTATACAATATTTGTCCCTTTACAACTGACTAATTTCACTCAGCATAATGCATTCCAGGTTCCTTCATGTTATGAAATGTTTCACAGATTCCTCACTGTTCTTTATCAATGCGTAATATTCCATTGTGTGAATATACCATAATTTATTTATCCATTCATCCACTTATGAGCACCTTGGTTGCTTCCATGTTTTTACTATTGTAAACAGTGATGCAATAAGCATGGGTGTGCATATATCTGTTCGTGTAAAGGCTCTTATTTCTGTAGGATATCTTCCAAGTTGTGGAATTGTTGGATCCTATGGTAGTTCTATTTCTAGCTTTTTAAAAAAAAGTGCCAAATCAATTTCCAAAAAGTTTGTACCATTTGACATTCCCACCAGCAATATAGAAGAGCTCCAATCTCTCCACAGCCTCTCCAACATTGATTATTTTGTGTTTTTTGGATTAATGACAGCCTTGTTGGAGTGAGATGAATTCTCACAGTAGTTTTGATCTGCATTTCTCTAATGGCTAATGATCATGAACATTTCCTCATATATCTGTTAGCTACCTGAATGTCTTTTTTAGTGAAGTGTCTCTTCATATCTTTTGCCCATTTTTTAATTGGGTTATTTGTCTTTTTGCAGTTGAATTTTTGCAGTATCATGTAGATTTTAGAGATCAGGCACTGATCAGAAATGTCATAGCTAAAAACTTTTTCCCGGTCTGTAGGTAGTCTCTTTACTCTTTTGGTGAAGTCTTTGGATGAGCATAAGTGTTTGGTTTTTAGGAGCTCCCAGTTATCTAGTTTTCTTCTACGTTCTTTATAATGTTTTGTATAGTGTGTATGCCATGTATTAGGGCTCCTAACATTGTCCCTATTTTTTCTTCCATGATCTTTATCTTTTTAGATTTTATATTTAGGTCTTTGATCCATTTTGAGTTAGTTTTTGTGCATTGAGTGAGGTATGAGTCTGGTTTCATTTTTTTGCAGACGGGTATCCAGTTATGTGAACACCATTTGTTAAAAAGACTGTCTTTTCCCCATTTAACTCTTTTGGGGCCTTTGTCAAATTTCGGCTGCTCATATGTGGATGGATTTATGTCTGGATTCTCAATTCTGTTCCATTGGTCCACGTATCTATTGTTGTACCAGTACCAGGCTGTTTTGACTACTGTGGCGGTATAATAGGTTCTAAAATCACGTAAAGTAAGACCTCCCACTTTGTTCTTCTTTTTAAATAATGCCTTATTTATCCGGGGCCTCTTTCCCTTCCAAATGAAATTGGTGATCTGTTTCTCCATCTCATTAAAGAATGTCATTGGGATTTTGATCGGAATTGCATTAAATGTATAGATTGCTTTCGGTAGAATAGACATTTTTATAATGTTAAGTCTTCCTATCCACAAGCAAGGTATGTTCTTCCACTTATGTAAGTCTCTTTTGGTTTCTCACAGAAGTGTACTGTAGTTTTCTTTGTATAAGTCTTTTACATCTCTGGTAAGATTTATTCCTAAGTATTTTATCTTCTTGGGGGCTACTGTAAATGGCATTGATTTCCTCTTCGATGTTCTTTTTGTTGGTTTAAAGGAATCCAACTGATTCTTGTGTGTTTATCTTGTATCCCAATACTCTGCTGAACTCTTCTATTAGTTTCAGTAGTTTTCTGGAGGATTCCTTAGGGTTTTCTGTGCTTAAGATCATGTCATCTGCAAATAGAGATACTTTGACTTCTTCCTTGCCAACCTGGAAGCCCTTTATTTCTTTATCTAACCTAATTGCTCTGGCTAGGACTTCCAGCACAATGTTGAATAAGAGTGGTGATAAAGGGCATCCTTGTCTGGTTCCCAATCTCAATGGGAATGTTTTGAGGCTCTCTCCATTTAGGGTGATGCTGGCTGTTGGCTTTGTATAAATGCCCTTTATTATTTATTATGTTGAGGAATTGTCCTTCTATTCCTCTTTTGCTGAGAGTTTTTATCATGAATGAGTGTTGAACTTTGTCAAATGCCTTTTCTGCATCAATTGATAAGATCATGTGGTTCTTGCCTTCTGTTTTCTTTATGTGGTGGATTACATTAATTGTTTCTCTAATGTTGAACCATCCCTGCATACCTGGTATGAATCCCACTTGGTCATGGTGAATTATTTTTTTGATATGTTCTTGAATTCTATTGGCTAGAATTTTCTTGAGGATTTTTGCATCTACATTCATGAGGGATATAGGTCTATAATTTTCTTTTCTTGTGGTGTCTTTACCTGGTTTTGGTATTAGGGAAATTGTGGCTTCATAGAATGAGTTTGGTTGTACTCTGTCCTTTCCTATGCTCTGAAATACCTTTAGTAGTAGTGGTGTTAACTCTTCTCTGAAAGTTTGGTAGAACTCTGCAGTCAAGCTGTCTGGACCAGGGCTTTTTTTTTGGTTGGGAGTTTTTTGATTAACTTTTCAATCCCTTCTTTTGTTATGGGTCTATTTAGTTGTTCTACCTCTGTTAGTGTTAGTTTACGTAGGTAGTGTGTTTCTAGGAATTCATCCATTCTAGGTTTTCAAATTTGTTTGAGTGTAGTTTTTCATAGTAATCTGATATGATTCTTTTAATCTCAGTTGGGTCTGTTGTAATATTGCCCATCTAATTTCTTTTCCGGGTTATTTGCTTCCTCTCCTGTTTTTCTTTTGTCATTTTGGCCAATGGTTTATCAATTTTATTGATATTTTCAAAGAAGCAGCTTTTCGTCTAGTTAATTCTTTCAATTGTTTTTCTGTTTTCTATTTCATGCAGTTCAGCTCTAATTTTTGTTATTTGTTTTCTTCTGGTGCCTGTGGGTTGCTTTTGTTGTTCTCTTTATTTATTCAAGTTTTACGGATAGTTCTTTGATTTTGACCCTTTCTTCTTTTTATATGTGTGCATTTATTGATATAAATTGGCCTCTGAGCACCATTTTTGCTTTGTCCCAAGTGTTCTGATAGGAAGTGTTTTGATTCTCATTGGATTCTATGAATTTCTTTATTCCACCCTTAATGTCTTCTATAATCCAGTCTTTTTTGATCAGGGTATTGTTCAGTTTCCAAGTGTTTGACTTCTTTTCCCTGCTTTTCTTCTTATTGATTTCCACTTTTATGTTCTTATGGTCAGAGAAGATGCTTTGTAATATTTCAATGTTTTGGATTCTGCTAAGGCTTGCTTTATGATGGGCTATTCTAGAGAATGTTCTATGTGCACTAGAAAAGAAAGTACAATTGGGTGCTGTGGGTGGAGTGTTTTGTATATGTCTATGAGGTCAAGTTGGTTGATTGTGGCATTTAGATCTTCCGTGTCTTTATTGAGCTTCTTTCTGGATGTCCTGTCCTTCACTGAAAGTGGTATGTTGAAGTCTCCTACTATTATTGTGGAGCTGTCTATCTCACTTTTCAAAGCTGATAGTTTCTTTTATGTATCTTGCAGCCCTGTCATTGGGTGCATAAATATTTAATATAGTTATGTCTTTTTGGTGTATTGTCCCTTTAATCATTATATAGTGTCCTTCCTTATCCTTTCTGATGAATTTAACTTTAAAGTCTATTTTGTCAGAAATTAATATTGCCACTCCTGCTCTTTTTTTATTGTTTTTTTTCTCCATCCTTTGAGTTTTAATTTGTTTGTGTCTCCAAGTCTAAGGTGTGTCTCTTGTAGGCAGCATATAGACGGATCTTGTTTTTTAATCCATTCTGTCACTCTCTGTCTCTTTATTGGTGCATTTAGTCCATTTACATTCGGGGTAATTATGGATAGGTATGAATTTAGTGCTATCGTTTTGATGTCTTTTTTGGGTGTTGACAGCTTCTTTTTCCCACTTGATTTTATGTGCTGAGTAGATTTTCTTTATATATTGTCCTTTCCTCATATTTGTTCTTGTTGAATTTGTTTCTGCTGAGTCTGTATTTTTCACTTGTGTTTTATTTTGATGAGTAGGATAGTTTGTCTCCTTTGTGGTTACCTCATTATTTACCCCTGTTTTTCTAAATTTGTAACTAACTTTTATTTCTTTGTAACGCTGTATCTTCCTCTCCATATGGAAGGTGTATGATTACATTTCTTAGTCCCTCTTTATTATTTTAATGTTGTCTTCTTTAATATAATAACATTGCCATTACCGTGTGTTGGGCTTTTTTTTTTTTTTTAATCTTCCTTTTTTTTTTTTTTTCTTTTTTTGGATTTCCTTTTCTGGTTGACTTCTGGTTGATCTGCCCAGTGTTCTAGTCTTGGATCGATACCTGATATTATTGATTTTCTAACTAAAGAACTCCCTTTAGTATTTCTTGTAGTTTTGCTTTGGTATTTATGAATTCCCTCAACTTGTGTTGATCTGGAAATGTCTTAATTTCACCTTCACATTTAAGAGACAGTTTTGATGGATATATGGTTCTTGGCAGCCAATTTTTTTCCTTCAATTTTTAAAATATGTCATCCCATTGCATTCTTGTCTGCATGGTTTCTGCCGAGTAATCCGAGCTTATTCTTATTCACTCTCCCTTTTAGGTGACTTTTCTTTTATCCCTCGCTGCTCTTATAATTGTCTCTTTATCTTTGGTTTTGGCAAGCTTGATTATAATATGTCTTGGTGACTTTCTTTTAAGATCTACCTTATGTGGAGTTCGATGAGCATCTTGGATAGATATTTTCTCATCTTTCACAATATCAGGGAAGTTTTCTGCCAACAAATTCTCAACAATTTCTCTGTATTTTCTGTTATCCCTCCCTGTTCTGGTACTCCAGTCACTCATAGGTTATTTCTCTTGATAGAGTCCCTCATGATTCTTAAGGTTTCTTCAATTTTTTTAATTTTTTATCTGACTTTTCTTCAAATATATTAGCGCCAAGTGATTTATCTTCAAGTTCAGAAATTCTAGCTTCTACTTGCTCAATTCTGCTCCTCTGACTTTCTATCGAGTTGTCTAATTCTGTAATTTTATTGATAATCTGAATTTCTGATTGCTGTCTGTGTATGGATTTTTTCAGCTTATTAAACTTTTCATTATGGTCCTGAATAATCTTTCTGATTTCTTCAGTTGCTTTATCTGTGTGTTCCTTGGCTTGTTCTGCATATTGTCTCATTTCCTTCCTGATGTCTTGAAGGGTTCTGTATATTAAACTATTGTATTCTGCATCTGGTAATTCCAGGAATTCACTTTCATCTAAAAGATCCCTGCATTCTTTGTTTTGAGAGCCTGTTGAGGTGATCATGGCCTGTTTCTTTATGTAACTTGATATTGACTGTTGTCTCCAAGCCATCTATGAGTTATTGTATAATTTATGCTTGCTTACTGTGTCTTAGCTGGTTGCTTATTTTATTTTGTATACCCCTATGGGTTGCTTGAGTGAGCTAGCTTGATTATTTTCTCCTTTGGAGTTCTGGTGTCCTGTCCCCAGCTGGCTAGAGATGTTATCAGTTATATCAGTCTAGGAGTTCATTCAGTTGTATTGTATGAATTCAGCTCAGGTTTCCAGGTAGCTGATATCAAATGTGTGATACAGGCTCTGTTCTACAGTCTTAGAGGGGCAGGGGTGATTGGCGTATACACCTGTATCTGATTACAGCGGGGGGGGGGGGTCACGCTGTGAACAAGGCAGGGGGCTGAGAACCGACCCCCAAGTGTCTCTGAGGAAAACGCGTCTCTGTTCCCTAGAGCGTGCTGGTGGGTGGGCTCTGCAGAGGGGCCACGGGCACCTAATACCAGTTATCCCTGGACCCCTGTCGCTGGTGGCAGGGTGACCCAAGTGGAGCCAGCAGTCCTTAGGTCCCTGTTGTGGGTAGGTGAGGACCTTGTTTAACAGGCAAAGCAATGTCAAACATCAAACACGCACCTCTCCACCGCGCTGCCGAAATGGTTGGAGTTTGCCAACAAGGGCCTATTCTCCCAAAATAGGCCCACAGAGGTCCATGCAGAAGGGAAAGTTGCTCTGGGTCAACAGACGGTTTATGCCTGGACGGGAGCTGCTTCTGTCCTGAGCTCCCCAAGTTAACGGAGCTAGCAAATTATCTTTTCCCCCCAGTTGCAAATTTTTTCCTTCCCCAGGGCCAGGAGGACGGCTCCAGGTGCTCACCAGGTTCTATCTCAGGCCTAGGGATTCAGCCACTGAAGCTGGCTTGGGAGTGGTGGGGGGTGGGGAGGGTAAAATACACGCAAATACTTAGCTTTTGCAGAGAGCGCACTTCTCCTCACGTTCCGGAGGTTTGACTGGGCTGTATGGCTGGCTGCTTCTCCCTGAGAAAACTGCAGCCCAAAGTTAGGACCAGCCTGCCACCGCTGCCTCCGCTCTGGGAATGGTGCCTGAGGGCTCCCTGCGATTCGGGTTCGGTAACTCCACTCCACTTCTGAACGGTCTCTTCCTTCCCCTGCCCCTCAGCTCATTGTCTAAGCTTGCCTTTGATGCTCAGGGCTCCCAGCTTGTCACAAATATACTCGTTTCACTTGTGTTTTTTCGGGTCTTTGTTGTAAAGAGGGCTCGACAGAAGGGTCTGTCTATTCCGGCATCTTGGCTCCTCCTCCTAACTGTACATTTAAAACTAGTGAACTTTATATCTCTGAGTGGGTGGCACCAACGGTAACAACATACTTCAATATACAAAAAAAAAAAAAAAAATCACTGTCATCAAGTCATGCCAGCTCATACTGACTCTGTAGGATAAGAGTAGGCTTGCCCCTTAGGGTTTATAGAAGCAAACTACCACATCTTTCTCCCACAGAGAGGCTGGTGGGTTAGAACTGCTAACCTTTCAGTTAGCAGCCAATTGCTCTAACCACTGTGCTACCAAGGCTCCTTATACTTCAGTATAGATGATTTTAAAAATATGAATGAAAGGAAGTTCTTTGCTGTACTCCGTGTATATGACATTATGTGGACTTCTTACATCTGAGAATGAATACATAGATAGAAATGCAAATGTGCTCATTACATACAATGGCAGGTAAAAAATCTTTTGTTCTCTTCCCCTCTGTAGGGGAACATGTCTTAATGTATTAGTTTCTCCATTTTTCTATTTCAGTTCCATCCTCCGAATCTTCATTATTATTACCCAGAAGTATCCTCTCATCCCTTCCTATTCTTCAAAAGAATCTGGACATATTCCTCCACAATAAAACTTCTCTTTCATATATGTATTCAAGTAAAAATTATTGAATGCCTTCTATATGTCACATAATAAATTGAGCACTTTCACATACATTTTTATTCCTAATGTTAACGATAACTGTGTGGGGTATGTGTTGTCATTACCACCCCAGGGCAATGGTATAGTTACGGCAAGGAATCCAAAGAGGTTCGGAGACATTTAAGTGTTCACAGCTCATAAGGGCCCATATTGTTCCATCTTGCCTCTGATCTTAGAAAACTGTGTTCTCTTTTCCAATATAAAAGGATAAGGAGCTCGGAGTTACTTAAGGCTAATCTCCCAAGCAACATGGTTTAGTTTTTAGGAGTGCTTTCCAGTGGCTAAAGAGAGTAGGCTACTAAAATTTTAAAGAACTGTTTGGCTTCTATCTAAAACAAGTAGTAGCAAGTAGCCTTTTAATTAACTTCTAAATAATAGAGACATAGGCAGCTGCCTAGCCAATGAAAACAGAAACACTGGCATAGTATGGAAATAGGAAACCCTGATTTCTTTTTATTAATCAGCCTTAGGATTATGATGTAAAAATGCCATTTGACATAGATAATTAAATAACAAGAAAATCAGCTTCATTAAAAAAAACTCTCCAAATAAAAAGAAGTTACTCATTTAAAATAATTAAGCACTTATATATATGTATACATATAAAAACCATCCAAACCCACTGTCGTTGAGTCGATTCCGACTTATAGCGACCCCATAGAACAGAGTAGAACTGCCCCACAGAGTTTCCAAGGAGGGCCTGACAGATTTGAACTGCCGACCTCTTGGTTAGCAGCCATAGCACTTAACCACTATACCACCAGGGTTTCCATATATACACACATATACATATATATATAGAGAGAGAGAGAGAAGTATGGAGCCCTGGTGGCTCAGTGGTTAAAAGCCCACCTGATAACCAAAATGTCGACAGTTCTAATCCACCAGCCACTCCCTGGAAACCATATGGAGCATTTCTACTTGTCCTACAGGGTCATTATGAACAGGAATCAACTCAACAGCAAAGGGCTTAGTTTGGTATCTATAGTATAAACTAGTACTTAGTGAATAAAATAATAACTTACGTATAGTATACACTGTTACTTAATGAGTCATTTTATTTTCTCTTTTTTTTCTGTGATTTCCCCTCCTCCCTCCCAACTCTCCTAACCATCAAATAATGTTTTTTTTTTTCTGTGTGTAAAACTTTTCTTGAGTTCTTATAATAGTGGTCTCATACAATATTTGTCCTTTTGTGATTGACTTGCTTCAGTCAGCATAATGCCCTCAAGATTCATCCATGTTGCGAGACATTTCGCGGATTCATAATTGTTCTTTATTGTTGCATAATATTCCATTGTGTGTATATACCACAGTTTGTTTATCCATTCATCTGTTAATGGAAACTTAGGTTGTTTCCATTGTTTTGCTGTTGTGAATAATGCTCCAATGAATGAACATGGGTGTGCATATGTGTATACGTGTGACAGCTCGTATTTTTCTAGGGTATATTCCTAGAAGTGAGATTGCTGAATTGCACATTATTTCTATTTCTAGCTTTTTAAGGAAGCACCATACCGTTTTTCATAGCCGTTGTTTCAGTTTACATTCTTACCAGCAGTGCATAAGTGTTCCAGTCTCCCCGCAAACTCTCTAACATTTGTTATTTTGTATTTTTTGGATTAGTGCCAGTATTGTCAGATAAGATGTTATTTCATTGTAGTTTTGATTTGCATCTCTCTAATGGCTAATGGGAAACCCTGGTGGTGTAGTGGTTAAGAGCTATAGCTGCTAACCAAAAAGGTCAGCAGTTCAAATTCTCCAGGTGCTCCTTAGAAACTCTATGGGCAGTTCTACTCTGTCCTATAGGGTTGCTATGAGTTGGAATCAACTCAAGGGCAAAGAGTTTGGGTTTTTGGTTTTTAATGGCTTATGATTGCATTTCTTCATGTGTCTGTTAGCTGCTTGAATGTCTTCTTTGGTGAAGTATTTGTTCATATCCTTTGTCCATTTTTTAATTGGATTGTCTTTTTGTTGTTGAGGTTTTGAAGTATTTTGTAGATTTTAGAAATTGGACCCACGTTGGATATGTTGTAGCCAAAAATTTTCCCAATCTCCCTTGAGTTTCTTTCTACATTTTGTGCCCCTCACCTAAAGTCATGTGTTTAAGTCTGCTACTATATTGTGGAACTGCTTATTTCTCTTTTCAGCACTGTTAGAGTTTCTTTTATGTATTTTGGAGCCTTGACATTGGGTGTGTATATATTTATTATGGTTTTGTCCTCCTGGTATATTGACCTTTTAATCATTATGTGTTCTTCCTTATCCTTTATGGTGGATTTTGCTTTAAAGTCTATGTTATCAAAGATTAATATTGCCACTGTTGCTTTTGTTTGTTTATTTTGCTTGCTTGATATATCTTTCCATTCTTTCAGTTTTAGTTTGTTTACATCTTTGTGTCTAAGGTATGTCTCTAGTAGTCAGCATATAGATGGATCATGGTTTTTATCCATTCTGCCACTCTCTATTTACTGGTGCACTTAGTCCATCCACATTCAATGTTATTATTGACAGATATGAGTTTGTTGCTGTCATTTGTGTGTGTGTGTGTGTGTGTGTGTGTGTATGTATGGTGTTGGAGGTGTCTTTGTTCTACTTAATTTTCTCTGGTGAGTTCTTTTTGTTTATGGATTTTCTTTTCATTTCTTTAATTATTGTTGATTTTGTGTTTGCTGAGTCTTTATGGGTAGGCTTGTTAGCTTCCTTTTGGGGGTCTTGAAAATTTGCCTTTATTTTTCTAACTTTAAACCAGTCTTTGATTTCTTGATATTGCTTGAAAAATTGCTCTCCATATGGAAGTTCTATGACTACAGTGTTCATTCCCTCTTTGGTGTTTTGACATTGCCGTCTTTTACATATTGACTTCTCTGATTTGCTATTTTTAGTTTTATTTTTCAGATTTCCCTCTCTGGGTTGTTATCTGGTTGATTTGTCCTGTGTCCTGGTCTCAGATTGTTGCTTGATGTTGTCGGTTTTCTAACCATAGGACTCCCTTTAATATTTCTGGTAATTTTCATCCAGCTTTTATATATTCTCTTAATTCCTGTTTAACTGGAAATAACCTAATTTTGCCATAGTATTTGAGAGAAAATTTTGCTGGATATGTAATTCTTGGCTGGCAATTTTTTTCTTTCAAGGCTTTATATATGTCCTCCCATTGCCTTCTTCCCTGCATGGCTTCTGCTGTGCAATCAAATCTTAGTCTTCTTGGTTCTCCTTTGTAAGTGAGTTTTTGTTTAGCCCTAGCTGCTCTCAGGATTCTTTCTTTGTCTTTGGTTTTGGCAAGTGTTATTATGATATATCTTCGTGACTTTCTTTTGGTGTCTATACTGTATTGGGGTCATTGACCTACATGGACAGATATCCTCTCATGTTTCATTTTTAAGAGTGCTTTCCAGTGGCTAAAGAGAGTAGGCTATTAGAATTTTTAAGAACTGTTTGGCTTCTATCTAAAACAGGTTGTAGCAAGTAGCCTTTTAATTAACTTTTAATAATAGAGACAGAGGTAGCTGTCTAGCCCATGGAAATAGAAACACTGGCATAGTATGGAAATAGGAAACCCTGATTTCTTTTTATGTCATTAGAGTTCAAGGCATATAAGGTAGTTTTCTTCAAAGAAAGGCAAAGTAAGGACACTTTAAAGTAAAATATATGGGGGGTGTATGTGTGCATAAGTAGATCCTGAGTAAGTGGAATCTTCAATTTTTAAATTATTCATATGCCAAAGTTCTTTGCATTCACATTTCTCACAGATTTGCTGTTGTTAGGTGCTCCTTTAGTTATTTAGTGCTGTTATAACAGAAATACCACAAGTGGATGGCTTTAACAAACAGAAGTTTATTCTCTCACAGTTTAGTAGGCTAGAAGTCCAAATTCAGTTCACCACTTCTGGGGAAGCCTTTTTCTTTGTCAGCTCTGGGGGAAGGCCCTTGTCATCAATCTTCCCCTGGGTCTAGGAGATTTTCAGAGAGGGACCCCAAAGGATGTGCCCTGCTCCTGGCTCTTCTTTCTTGGTTGTGTGAGGTCCCCCAAAATCCATGTAAAACATGTTCACCCCATCATATCATAACAAAAGTCTTAGATCAGCTCCAAGTCTAAAATCTCCTAGGGCAAAACTCCTCATCATCTGTGAAATCTACAATATAATTTATCTGCTTCCAAAGAACAATGATGGAACAGACACAAGGTAGGTATTTCCATTACAAATCAGAGAAATTCGAGGGAAAGATAGAATAATAGTCACCAAGCAAGTCAGCAGAACACATTAAATTAGCTCTCAAGTCTTGAAAATAATCCTCTGTTCTCTGAGACCATTTAGGCAATGGCCATGCCCTTCAGGCTCTGGGTGTTGGCTACACCCTGTAGGTCCTGGATGGAGGCCCTTTGGCTCCATCCCCCTGGCACTTGTGAAAGGCAGCCCCACACTCCAGAACTGAGTTGGTAAAGATCTGACTTAGAGCAGCGGCTTCATACCACCAAGAATAAAGAACCAGTAGAGGAGAGCATTTTTTCAACTTAGGATCTAGGGTTCCTGCACCTAGATCAGGGTAAGATTGATGAAAAGGACCTTCCACTAGAACCAACAGAGAGAGAAAGCCTTCCCCAAAAGTTGGCACCCTAAATTTGGACTTCTAGCCTTCTAGACTGTGAGAGAATGAATTTTTGTTTGTTAAAGCCATCCATTTGTGGTATTTCTGTTATAGCAGCATTAGATACCTAAAACTGGTGCCATTGAGTCAATTCCAACTACAAGCTACATTATGTACAACAGAACGAACCACTGATGGGTCCTGTGCCATACTCACAATCATTGTTGGGTTCGAGCCCATTGCTGCAGCTACTATCAATCAATATCATTGAGGGTCGTCTTCGTTTTTGCTGACCCTCTACATTACCAAGCATGATGTCCTTCTCCAGGGTCTGGTCTCTCCTGAAAATATGTCCAAAGTACATATGACTAAAGCAGTACCTCATTTGTGACAGATTTTTTTGTTCTTCTGGCAGTCCACGGTATATTCGGTATTCTTTGCCAACACCATAATTCAAAGGTATCCATTCTTTTTCAGTCTTCCTTATTCGTTGCCCAGCTTTCACATATATATGAGGCAACTGAAAATACAATGACTTGGGTCAGATGCACCTTAGTCCTCAAACTGACATTGACATCTTTGCTTTTTAACACTTTAAAGAGGTCTTTTGCAGCAGTTTTGCCTGATACGATATGTGGTTTGAGTTCTTGACTGCTGCTTCCATGGGCGTTGATTGTGGATTCAAGTATACAGTGATATAGACATACAGATATAGACATACAACCAAAAGCCAAACCCATTGCCACTGAGTTGATTCTGACTCGTAACCACCCTATAGGACAGAGCAGAACTGCCCCATACCTTTGTCAAGGAGTGGCCAGTAGATTCAAACTGCCAACTTTTTGGTTAGCAGCCATAGCTCTTAACCACTGCACCACCAGGGCTCCATAGATACTTATATAGAATTACCACCATTCTGTCAGTTTGTCATACTATGGTGATTTACTTGCTGTGATGCTAAGAGCTATGCCACTGGTATTTCAAATACAAACAGGATCACTTATAGTGGACAGGTTTCAGTGGAGCTTCCAGACTAAAAAAAAAAGAGGAAAAAAGGCCTTTTAATCTACTTCTGAAAATTACCCACTGAAAACTTTATGAATCACAACAGAACATTGTCTGACATGTTGCTTTTGACACATCATCTGAAGGGATCAATTGTTGGGAGAGGGAATCGTGTGGTGAAGTAGAGGGTCAGTGAGTCCAAGGGAGGTGTTCAATGAGATCGATTGGCACAATAGCTGCAACGATGGTTTCAAACATGCCAGCAATTGTGCAACAATTGTTTCAAACAGGACATGCCAATGTTTTGTTGTATGTAAGGTCACCCTGAGTAGAAGTCAAATCAAAGGCAGCTACCTTGATATAGATATAGCTGTAGATATAGAAATAGATATATAGATTTTCATTTTAAGCAAAATAATATGCAAAAGAAAAACCATCCTTCTCTAGAGAGATGGCCCACCATATCATCCTTCCCAGAGTACATAGGTCTCACAGTAAGAAAAAAAAAAAAATTTTTTTTTTTTAAGAGGTAAGAGTAACTTCTTTGTAGAAAAATATTATCTGCAGTGTATTTTCCTACCACTTCTATTCAAATAAACGTTATAACCAGGTCCTTTTTTAGAATTTGATGAAAGTTATTGTCAAAGGCTACATTTTCACAGTAAACACAAAAATCAACTCTGTTAACTGATCTATAACACCGTCTTTCTCAAAAATGGTTGTTCTTCTAAATATGAATTATCAGTTATTTTTTAAAATTTAAACAATGTTTTAATATTCTTGCATTAAAGGTGCAAATAGAAAGGATAATTTATAATGTGAGAAAAATTACAGTAGCAATCAAAACGGGAGAAGAAAGTCCAAATTATATTTTATACCATATAAAATGAGGACAGTGAAGCAAGTGGTGATATTTAGTTTATTAAATTTTATCCAACTCTAGTGCAATGAAATTATATTTCATCCTTCCTTTTCAGACATTTCATATATCTTGGTGTAGAGTAGTTTTTAAATTGAATATTTCACACAATATGAATTGTGAACTGCACATGAAGAGAGACTAGCTAAACTAACTCCTTGGGAAATTTTCCAGCTTATACTCTACTCACTTGCTTCCTTTTGTTTCTGCAAAAAGGCAGAGACAGAGGTAGCCAACCTGAGTTAGACTCCTCTAGTTCATAAAATTCAGAGACCTCTTTTTCATCAAAAGTTCCAAATTTAAGAAACTTTCAAAGTGTTAATAAAATTTATTAACTTAGAGTATAATTTCGTTGCTTTGATTTTCCTTTAAGGATTTCAGAAGAATCATTTATTTCCATTTGATATCTGAAGTTGTATCACTCAACAAGGAGTTTCTTTCCTGTTTCTTTTACTTGAAGAAATGAAATGCACAAATGAGTAAAACTTTAAATCACATATATTTCATAGCAATGCCCAGCAATATTTCTTCTTAAGTAATTCAAACTTCCAACAACAGATTCTAAAAACATAAGTTTGTATTAGATTATATATATATGTATGTATTCACAGACTCACTATGTGAACATTTCATACTTGCTTATATATGTCTAATATCTTTAAATATCTTAAATAGAGATTAAAGACATGAAAACAAAGTCTTATTATGTTTACTTGCTTATATTTTGCATTTTTAAATGATTAAATAACTAAAAAATCCTTAACTTTATAATTTTGTCTCTGTGTCAGAGAGAGAGAGGCCAAAGCTTAGGATGCAATTGTATGAGAGTTATTCTCTGACAATCAAGATGGGAATACAATTCATGAAACAATTTGCAAATAAACATTTTAAATTGTGCTTTTCCGCCTGGATGTTTCTAATAGATATGAGAGAACTTGATATATCACATTGCCAATTATAATGTTTTTCAGAGACTTATAATATGTTCTTTTTTCTCTTACCCATTTTCAAAATATTCTGTTTTGCTGGGTAATTATAAAAGGGATGCCGATTTGAAAAATAGCAACACTTAGAAATACTGCTAATGGACCACTTCACATTAATTAACTACTGTTGAATTTCTGCAGATATTGCTTTCCATAGAATCATTTAAAGGATTTTTTCTCATTTTTGGCATGGTGTCAACTACATTATTCTTACTAAAAAATACCAACAGGAGCCCAATGTAATAAAAGGTATAATGAAGTATTACGATGTGTGTGTTTTTTTAAAACAAATTCCAGCTGAGTTATATTTTACCACAACGTTCCATTTTTCTGTAAGAGAAGATCATAGTATTTGAGGGAATCCAGGTCATAATCTAGTCCAACTTTTTCATTTTATCAACAATAAAACTGAGGGTCAGGGAAATTAAGTCACTTGCTCAAGATCACACAGTGAATGAACAACTCTTTCACAATCACAAAGTAGAGGTCAAGAAGGCCAATTCAAGCCTTCCTAGGTCTTCAGTCAAGTCCACAAATAAGTTATTTTCTTAATTTTAAAAAATTTTGTTATTTTGATCAGATTAATTTAATCTTATTGTTGTTAGGTGCCATTGAGTTGATTTTGACTCACAGCGACCCCTTGTGACAGAATAGAACTGCCCCATAAGGTTTTTTAGACTGTAATCTTTATGGGAGCAGATTGCTAGGTCTTTCTCCCACAGAGCAGGTGGGTGAGTCCAAACCTTCAACCTTTTGGTTTGCAGCTAAGTGTTTAACCATTGCATGACCAGGACTCTGTAGGTCAGAAATTAGTAAAACTAAGTAAAAATAGGAAAAAGAAAAACTTATTCATAAATGTTTTTTAAATAGTGGTTTTCTTCAACACTGAACCCTGAGTATTACATCAACCCATACCAAATTTTTTACAAAGTCAAAATGACACAATATTGTCAGATGTACATAACCTCAAATGGGAAAACATAATCCCTGGGTGACTGGTAAAATGACTATGATTCAAATGACATTTTAGAAATAAATATACGTGTATTTTAGAAAGTGTTATTGAAAGGAAGACAGGAGTAAGCTTTTCTATTTATATAGATGTATGTGGTAGCAGAAAGGAAACGAACTTTAGAATCATAATAAAAATAACATCAAAACTCATATAAAATTGAGATAACTTTAAAATACATACTTTGCAATTTAAGGCTATTGTGTTAGTCACTAAGAGTAAATGCAGGTTAACGAAAATCTTGTCTTGCATCATTAAAAATGTGTATACATCAAATAAAAATGAATTTATAAATGATACCAACAATATAGAACCAATTCTTTAAATTTGGGTATGTCAGAAAACTTTTCTCAGCTATTTTCTGCTGTCTTTTAAGCCACTGTTCTCTTCACTCTGCTTGGGCTGTTACAATAGGTAAAATGTACTTATGATGAAACCCCTGAACTCAGTTTTGTTATCTTACAAGTTGTCCATCTACATCTATCATACCAGGAGTCAACTATCTTCCCAATATTTTACCAGACCAGGAGGACTTAACCCATTTATCATGAGTTTCGTGCTACAGGAAAACATACAGATTAAGCTAGAGGCTCATCCTCTATCGGTTTTATATAAAAGGTAGTATGATCAAGGACACTACAGCTCTTAACAGCCTCCATCAAAATCCCAAGTGTGAAAGTGACAATCTCTACCAGAGCACAGAGGCAGCATTATCATGAAGAAGAATTGTGCTTGGTCACTCATTTACCCTCATAATACTGTCCTCCAAAGACAGGGATAAATTAGTGCAATTATATGTTACTGCACTCTTCTTACACATTGAGCATTTCAGGTAAAGAAGAATTAGAAATTTCACATACTTTGAAGTGTTGGTTTAAGTGTTGACTTCTTTGAACTACTGCCACCAAGCCCCTTACCACCAAGTCAATTCCAACCCATAGTTACCTATAGGACAGAGTAGACCTGCCCCATAGAATTTCCAAGGAGTGGCTGGTGGATTCGAACTGCCGACCTTTTGGTTAGCGGCCAAACTCTTAACTACTATGCCTGCATAAACATTTTCTCTATTTTTTTTTAATTGTACTACAGATGAAAGTTTACAGAACAAACTAGCTTCTCATTAAACAATTAGTACACGTATTGTTTTGTGACATTGGTTGCCAACCCCATGATATGTCACCACTCTCCTCTTCTTATACTTGAGTTCTCTATTAGCAGCTTTCCTGTCCTTCCTTGCCATCTTGTCCTTGTCCCTGGGCTGGTGTGGCTCTTTAGTCTCATTTTGTTTTATGAAACTGTCCAATCTTTGGCTGAAGGATGAAACTTGGGAGTGACTTTATTACTGATTCCAGGGCCATACTCTGGGGTTTTTCTAGTCTCTGTCAGACCAGTAAGTCTGGTCTTTTCTTTTTTTGTGTGAGAATGTGAGTTAGAAATTTGTTCTACATTTTTCTTCAGTGCAGTCCAGGATCCTCTACTGTGAACCTGTCAAATCAGTTGGTCGTTGTAGCAGGGCACTAAGTATTTGTGCTCAACTCAGTCTGGTGGAGGCTGTAGTACTTGTGGTCCATTAGTCCTTTGGGCTAATCTTTCACTTGAGTATTTGGTTTTCTTCATTCTTCCTTGTTGCAGGCGGGGTGAGATCTGTGGAGTATCATAGAAGGCTACTCACAAGCTTTTAAGATCCCAGATGCTACTCAGCAAAATCACTTTTCTCTATTTAGAGGCAGATTTTTTTTACAATTATCTTCTCAAAACCGGTTTCCAAAAAAAAAAAAAAAAAACTCTGATTCTCTAAAAGAAAGAAAAACAAAGAAACAAAAACTATTATCAGAGGCGGGGCCAAGGTGGCCATGTAGTCAGATGCTTCCAGTGATCCCTCTTGGAAAAAAGACCCTAAAAGACAAGTGAAAAGATTATAGTCATGACAAGCTAGCAGCCCTGAATATCACAGGAAAAGACAGAAAATGGACTGAAAGGCAGGGAGAAGGAGAGATGGTTCAAGAAGTGGAGACGAGTTGCCTGAACTGGATCATCACCGGGAACCCTCAGGCACCATTTCCAGGAGCAACTGCAGCAGGCTGATGGTAGTATTCCCACCTCAGTTTCCTCAGGGAGAGACAGCCAGCTGCATAGCCTACTCACACCTCCGAAACCAGAGAAGAGCGGCGCTCTTGACAACAGCTAAGTACTTGAGTATATTTTATTGAGCTTCCAGCCCCCAAGCCAGCATCAGTTGTTGTTAATTTCCCTGGGCCTGAGGTAGGTTCTGTTGAGTGCTCTGAATCATTCTCCCAGTCTTGGAGAAGGAATAAATTCACAATAGGGGAAAAAGATAATCTGCCAGCTACACTAACCTGGGGAGCTTGGGACAGAAGTGGCTCCTGTACAGGCATAAATGGTCAGTGGACTTTGAATACCTTTCCCCCTGCATGGACCTGTGTGGGCCTGTTTCAGGAGGATAGGCCCTTGTTGCCAGGCTGCAACAGTTTCAGCTGTGTGGTAGAGAGGTGGGTGTTTGATATTCGATACCGCTTTGTTTATTAAACAGGGTCCTCACCTACCTACATGAGGGGCCTAAGGACTGGTGCCTCCACCCATGTCACCCAGCCACCTGCGACAGGGTTACAAGGATGACTGGTACCTTACAACAAAAAGCACTGGGTGTCCATGGTACATCTGCAGAACACATCCGCCTGTGTGCTCTATTGAACAGGGACATGCTTTCTTCACAGACACTCAGGGGACAGTTGTCAGTGCCCTGCCTTGTTCAGTGCATGAGGCCTGCTGTAACCAGATACCTGCACCTACAACAATCACCCCTGTAACTCTAAGACTGTAGAACAGAACATGTACCCACACTTGAGGACCAGCTAAGTGGACCCCTGAGCTGAATCCATACAAGAAAAGTGAATGGGACTACTAGGCTTACATACCTGATAACCACTCTAGCCATCTGGTGACAGCACATTAGAGCTTCAAAGGTGAAAATAATAAAAATAGCTCACTGAAGCTACCTATTTGGGCGTACCAAACCAAAAGCAAGAAGCTAGGATACAGTAAGAAAACATAAAATAAACTAATACAATAAATTACAGAAGGCTCAGAAACAGTATTAATATCAAATCACATAAAGAAGCAGACCATGATCGTTTCAATAAGCTTTTGGAACAAAAAATCAAGGGGTCTTCTGGATGAAGGTGCCTTCCTGGAATTACCAGATGCAGAATACAAAAGATTAATATACACAACTCTTTAAGACATCAGGAAAGACATCAGCCAATATCCAGAACAAAACAAGGAACACACAGATAACGTAGCTGAAGAAATTAAAAAAGGTTATTCAAGAACATAGTGAAAAATCCAATAAGCTGCAAGAATCCATAAAGAGACAGCAACCAGAAATTCAGAAGATTAACAATAAAATTACAGAATTAGACAACTCAATAGAAAGAGGAGCAGAATTGAGCAAATGCAAGGCGGAAAAGGTGAACTTGGAGAGAAAACGCGTGGCACCAACATATTTGAAGAAAAATCAGACAAAAAAAATTAAAAAAAAAGAGAAACCCTAAGAATCATGTGGGACTCTATCAAAAGAAATAACCTATGAGTGACTGGAGTACCAGAACAGGGAGGGAAAACAGAAAATAAAGACAGAATTGTAGCAGATGTTGGCAGAAAACTTCCTTGATATCGTGAAAGTTGAGAAGATATCTGTTCAAAATGCTCATCAAACGCCACGTAAGGTAGATCCCAGAAGAAAGTGACCAAGACATATTATAATCAAACTTACCAAAATCAAAGATAAAGAGAATTTTAAGAGCGGCTAGGGATAAATGAAAAGGCACCTATGAAGGAGAGTCAATAAGAATAAGCTTGGACTACTCGGCACAAACCTTGTTGGCAGTAGGCAATGGGATGACTTAAATACAGAATTGAAGGAAAAAATTGCCAGCCAAGAATCAGATATCCAGCAAAACTGTCTCTAAAATATGAAGGCAAAATTAGGACAGTTCCAGATAAATAAAGTCTAGGGAATTCATAAAAACCAAACCAAAACCATGATAAATGCTAAAGGGGGTTCTCTGGTTAAAAAATCAATAATATCAGATATCGACCCAAGACTAGAATACAGGAAAGAGCAACCAGATGTCAACCCAGACAGGGAAATCACAAAAATAAATCAAGGTAAAAAAATGCTCAAAACAGGGAAATAGCAATGTCATTGTTATAGAAGACAACATTAAAACAATAAGGAGGGACTGAGAAATATAGTCATAGATCTTTGGAGAGGAAGACAAGGAGATATAAAGAAATAAAGTTTAGGCTTAAACTTAGAAAAATAGGGGTAAATGTCAAGGTCACCATAAAGGAGACTAAAAATCCTACTCATCAAAATAAAATATAAGAAACAGATAGAGATTCAGCAGAAACAAAATCAATTACAATGACTAAAAGGAAAAGACAATGTATAAAGATAAACTACTCAGAACAAAAAAATTAAATGGGAAAAAGAAACTGTAAACAACACACAAAAAAAGACATCAAAATGATGGCACTAAACTCATACCTATCCATAATCAGGCTGAATGTAAATGGGCTAAATGCACTGATAAAGAGACAGAGAGTGGCAGAATGGGGGAAAAAAAATCTGCCTATATGCTGTCCACAAGAGACACACCTTAGACTTACAGACACAAACAAACTAAAACTCAAAGGATGGAAAAAATATACCAAGCAAACAATCAAAAAAGAGCAGGGGTGGAAATATTAATTTGTGAAAAAAAATTAAAGTTAAATCCACCACAAAGGATAAGGAAGGACACTATATAATGATTAAAGGGAAAATATACAAGGAGGATATAAAAATATTAAATATTTACAACAGGGCTGCAAGGTACATAAAACAAACTCTGACAGCATCGAAAAGTGAGATAAACAGCTCCATAATCATAGTAGGAGACTTCAGCACACCACTTTTGGTGAAGGAAAGAACATCCAGAAAAAAGCTCATTAAAGACACAGAAGATCTAAATGTCACAATCAACACACTTGACCTCATAGACATACACAGAACCCTCCACCCCACAGCAGTCAAGTATACTTTCTTTTCCAGTGCACATGGAACACCACCTAGAATAGACCACATATTAGATCATAAAGCAAATTAGCAGAATCCAAAACATCAAAATATTACAAAGCATCTTCTCTGACCATAAGGCCATAAAAGTAGAAATCAATAACAGAAAAAGCAGGGAAAAAGAAATACAACACTTGGAAACTGAACAATACCCTGCTCAAAAAAGACTGGAGTATAGAAGACATTAAGGGTGGAATTTAAAAACTCATAGAATCCAATGAGAATGAAAACAATTCCTATCAGAACCTTTGGGACACAGCAAAAGCAGTGCTCAGAGGCCAATTTATATCAATAAATGCACACATGCAAAAAGAAGAAAAAGCCAAAATCAAAGAATTACCCCTGCAACTCGAACAAATAGAATGAGAGCAACAAAAGAAACCCACAGGCACCAGAAGAAAACAAATAATAAAAATTAGAGCTGAACTAAATGAAATAGAAAACAGAAAAACAATTGAAAGAATTAACTAGACCAAAAGCTGCTTTTCTGAAAAAATCAAGAAAATTGATAAGCCACTGGCCCAAACTGACAAAAGAAAAATAGGAGAGGAAGCAAATAACCCAAATAAGAAATGAGAGGGGTGATATTACAACAGATCCAACTGAAATTAAAAGAAACATATCAGATTACTATGAAAAACTATACTCAAAGTTGAAAACCTAGAAGAAATGGATGAATTTCTAGAAACACACTACTTACCTAAACTAACACAAGGAGCGATAGAACAACTAAATAGACCCATAAAAAAAGAAGAGATTGAAAAGGTAATCAAATTCCTCCCCCCCACTCCGCCCCATAAAAGCCTGGTCCTAGGGCTTCACTGCAGAGTTCCACCAAACTTTCAGAGAAGAGTTAACACCACTACTACTAAAGGTATTTCAGTGCATAGAAAAGGACAGAATGCTACCAAACTCATTCTATGAAGCCACCATATCCCTGATACCAAAACCATGTAAAGACACCACAAGAAAAGAAAATTATAGACCTATATCACTCATGAGCAGATGCAAAAATCCTCAAGAAAATTCTAACCAATAGAATTCAATAACATATCAAAAAATAATTCACCATGACCAAGTGGAATTCATACCAGGTGTGGTTCAACATTAGAAAAACAATGAATGCAATCCATCATATAAATAAAACAAAAGACAAGAACCACATGATCTTATCAATTGATGCAGAAAAGGCATTTGACCAAGTTCAACACCCATTCATGATAAAACCTCTCAGCAAAATAGGAATAGAAGGACAATTCCTCAACATAATAATAAAGGGCTTTTATACAAAGCCAACAGCCAACATCATCCTAAATGGAGAGAGTCTGAAAACATTCCCATTGAGATTGGGAACCAGACAAGGATGCCCTTTATCACCACTCTTATTCGACATTGTGCTGGAAGTCCTAGCCAGAGCAATTAGTCTAGACAAAGAAATAAAGGGCATCCAGATTGGCAAGGAAGAAGTAAAAGCATCTCTTTTTGCAGATGACATGATCTTATACACAAAAAACCCTAAGGAATCCTCCAGAAAACTACTGAAATGAATAGAAGACTTCAGCAGAGTATCGGGATACAAGATAAACATGCAAAAATCAGTTGGATTCCTCTACACCAACAAAAAGAACATTAAAGAGGAAATCACCAAATCAATGCCATTTACAGTAGCCCCAAAGAAGATAAAAATGCTTAGGAATGAATCTTACCAGAGATGCAAAAGAATTATACAAAGAAAACTACAGTACGCTTCTGCAAGAAACCAAAAGAGACTTACGTAAGTGGAAGAACATATCTTGCTTGTGCATAGGAAGACTCAACATTATAAAAATGTCTGTTCTACCAAAAGCAATCTATACATTTAATGCAATTCCGATCCAAATCTCAACGACATTCTTTAACAGATGGAGAAACAAACCACCAACTTCATATGGAAGGGAAAGAGGCCCTGGGTAAGTAAGACATTACTGAAAAAGAAGAACAAAGTGGGAGGCCTTAACTTTACCGATTTGAGAACCTATTATACCGCCACAGTAGTCAAAACAGCCTGGTACTGGTATAAAAACAGACACGTGGACCAATGGAACAGAAATGAGAATCCAGACATAAATCCATCCACATATGAGCAGTTGATCTTTGTCAAAGGCCCCAAAAGAGTTAAATGGGGAAAAGACAGTCTTTTTAACAAATGGTGCTGGCATCACTGGATATCCATCTGCAAAAAAAATGAAACAAGACCCATACCTCACTCCATGCACAAAAACTTAACTCAAAATGGACCAAAGACCTAAATATAAAATCTAAAATGATAAAGATCATGGAAGAAAAAATAGGGACAATGTTAGGAGCCCTGATGCATGGCATAAACAGCATACAAAACTGTATAAAGAATGTAGAAGAAAAACTAGATAACTGGGAGCTCCTAAAAATCAAACACCTATGCTCATCCAAAGATTTCACCAAAAGAGTAAATAGACTACCTACAGACTGGGAAAAGGTTTTTAGCTATGACATTTCTGATCAGTGTCTGATCTCTAAAATCTACATGATACTGCAAAATCTCAACTGCAAAAAGACAAATAACCCAATTAAAAAATGGGCAAAAGATATGAATAGACACTTCACTAAAGAAGACATTCAAGTAGCTAACAGATATATGAGGAAATGGTCACGATCATTAGCTATTAGAGAAATGCAGATCAAAACTACAATGAGATTTCATCTCACTCCAACAAGGCTGTCATTAATCCAAAAAACACAAAATAATCAATGTTGGCAAGGCTGTGGAGAGATTGGAATACTTATATACTCGGTGGGAATGTAAAATGGTGCAACCACTTTGGAAATCAATTTGGCACTTCCTTAAAAAGCTAGAAATAGAACTACCATATGACCCAACAATCCCACTCCTTGGAATATATCCTAGGGAAATAAGAGCCTTTACACGAACAGATATATGCACACCCATATTTATTGCAGCACTCTTTACAATAGCAAAAGGATGGAAGCAACCAAGGTGCTCATAAGTGGATGAATGGATACATAAATTATGCTATATTCACACAATGGAATACTACTCATTGATAAAGAACAGTGAGGAATCTGTGAAACATTTCATAACATGGAGGAACCTGGAAGGCATTATGCTGAGTGAAATTAGTCATTTGCAGAAGGACAAATATTGTATAACTCCACTATTATAAGGACTTGAGAAATAGTTTAAATTGAGAAGAAAACATTCTTTTGTTGTTACCAGAGGGGGGAGGGAGGGAGAGTGGGAGAGGGGCATTCACTAATTAGATAGTAGATAAGAACTACTTTAGGTGAAGGGAAAGATAGCACACAATACAGGGGAGGTCAGCACATTTGGACTAAACCAAAAGCAAAGAAGTTCCCTGAATAAACTCAATGCTTCAAAGGCCAGCATAGCAAGGGCAGGGGTCTGGGGACAATGGTTCCAGGTGACATCTAAGTCAATTGGCATAATAAAATCTATTAACAAAACATTCTGCATCCCACTTTGAAGAGTGGCGTCTGGGGTCTTAAACGCTAGCAAGCAGCCATCTAAGATGCATCAATTGGTCTCATCCCACCTGGATCAAAGGAGAATGAAGAACGCCAAGGACGCAAGGTGATTACGAGCCCAAGAGACAGAAGGGGCCACATGAACCAGAGACTACATCATCCTGAGACCAGAAGAACTAGATGGTGCCCGGCTAGAACGGATGACTGCCCTGACAGGGAACACGAGAGAGAGCCCCCGAGGGAGCAGGAGAGCCGTGGGATGCAGACCCCAAATTCTCATAAGACCAGACTTAATAGTCTGACTGAGACTGGAAGGACCCTGGTGGTCATGGCCCCCAGACCTTCTGTTGGCCCAGGACAGAAACCATTCCTGAAGCCAACTCTTCAGACATGGATTGGACTGAAGAATGGGTTGGAGAGGAATGCTGGTGAGGAGTGAGCTTCTTGGATCAGGTGGACACTTGAGACTATGTTGGCATCTCCTGCCTGGAGGGGAGATGAGAGGGTGGGGTGGGGTTAGAAGCTGGCAAAATGGACATGAAAAGAGAGAATGGAGGGAGAGAGTGGGCTGTCTCATTAGGGGGAGAATAATTGGGAGTGTGTAGAAAGGTGTATATGGGTTTTTGTGTGAGAGACTGACTTGCTTTGTAAACTTTCCCTTAAAGACAATAAAAATTACTTAAAAAAAAAAAAAACAAGAAAAAAAAGCCCTGGCACGGACAGCTACACTGGTGAGTTCTGCTGAACTTAATGAGAATTGTAAACACTACTGCTACTAAAGGCATTTCAGAACATAGAAATGGAGGGAATACTTCCAAACTCGTTCTATGAAGCCAGCATATCCCTGATACCAAAACCAGCTAAAGACACCACAAAAAAGAAGATTACACACTTATATCCCTCATGAACTTAGATGCAAAAATCCTCAACAAAATTCCAGCCAATAGAATTCAACAATATATCAAAAAAATAATTCACCATGACCAAGTGGGATTCATACAAGATATGCAGGGATGGTTCAACATTAGAAAAACAATGAATGTAATCCATCACATAAATAAAACAAAAGACAAGAACCACATGATCTTATCAATTGATGCAGAAAAGGCATTTGACAAAGTTCAACACCCATTCATGATAAAAACTCCCAGCAAAATAGGAATAGAAGGAAAATTCCTCAACATAATAAAGGACATTTATAGAAAGCCAATAGCAAACATCATCCTAAATGGAGAGAGTCTGAAAGCATTCCCCTTGAGATTCAGAACCAGACAAGGATGCCCTTTATTACCACTCTTATTCCACATTGTGTTGGAGGTCCTAGCCAGAGCAATTATGCTAGATAAAGAAATAAAGGGCATCCAGATTTGTAGGGGAGAAGTATAATTATCTCTACTTGCAGATGATATGATCTTCTACGCAGAAAACCCTAAGGAATCCTAAAGAAAACTAGTGAAACTAATAGTTCAGCAAGTGGGATATAAGATATACAAAAATCAGTTGGATTCCTCTGCACCAATAAAAAGGACATCGAAGAGGAAATCACCAAATCAATGCCGTTTACAGTAGGCCCCAAGAAGATAAAATACTTAGGAATAAATCTTACCAGAGACGTAAAAGATGTATACAAAGACAACTACAAGACAATACTGCAAGAAACCAAAAAAGACCTACATAACTGGAAAAATGTACCTTGCTCATGGATAGGAAGACTTAATATTGTAAAAATGTCTACTCTACCAAAAGCGATCTATAGATACAATGCAATTCCGATCCAAATTCCAACGATTTTTTTGTTTAATGATATGGAGAAGCAAACCACCAACTTCATATGGAAGGGAAAGTGGCCCCTGATAAATAAAGCGTTACTGGAAAAGTACAACAAAATGGGAGGCCTGACACCACATGAATTAAGAATACATTATACTGCCACTGTAGTCAAAACAGCCTGGTACTGGTACAACAACAGATACATAGACCAATGGAACAGAGCTGAGAATCCAGACATAAATCCTTCCACATATGAGCAGCTGATGCTTGACAAAGGTCAGTTAAATGGGGAAAAGACAGTCTCTTTAACAAATTGTGCTGGCATAACTGGGTATCCATCTGCAAAAAAATGAAACAAGATCCATAACTCACCCCATGCACAAAAACTAACTCAAAATGGATCAAAGAATTAAATACAAAATGATGAAGATCATGGAAGAAAAAATAAGGACAAAGCTAGGAGCCCTAATACATGACATAAGCAGTATACAAAACAATACCAATAATGCACAAACACCAGAAAAGAAACTAGACAACTGGAAGCTGAAAGAGTAAAAAGATTATATACAAACTCGGAAAAAGTTTTTAGCCATGACATTTCTGATCAGCCTCTGATCTCTAAAATGTACATGATACTTCAAAAATTCAACAAGAAAAAGACAAATAACCCAATTAAAAAATGGGCAAAGGATATGAACAGGCACTTCACTAAAGAAGTCATTCAGATAGCTAACAGATACCTGAGGAAATGTTTACGATCATTAGCCATTAGAGAAACGCAAATCAAAACTAAAATGAGATTCCATCTCATTCCAATAAGGCTGGCATTAATCCATAAACACAATATAATAAATGTTGGAGAGGTTGTGGAGGGATTGGAACACTTACGCACTGCTGGTGGGAATGTAAAATGGCACAACCATTTTACAAATAGAACTACTATATGATCCATATGATCCAGCAATCCCACTCCTTGGAATACATCCTAGAGAAATAAGAGCCTTTACAAGAACAGATATACACACACCCATGTTCATTGCAGCACTGTTTACACTAGCAAAAACATGGAAGCAACAAAAGTGGCCAGCAAGGGATGAATGGATAAATAAAATTATGGTATATTCACATAATGGAATACTATGCAACTGTAAAGAATAGTGATGAATCTGTGAAACATATCATAACATGGAGTAATCAGGAAGGCATTATGCTGAGTGAAATTAGTCAGTTGCAAAAGGACAAACGTTGTATAAGACCACTATTATAATAACTCGAGAAATAGTTTAAACAGAGAAAAAAATATTCTTTGATGGTTACGAGAGAAGGGAGTGATGGAAGGAGGGAGAGGGGTATTCACTAATTAGACAGCAGACAAGAACTACTTTAGGTGAAGGGAAAGATAGCACACAATACAGGGGAGGTCAGCAGAATTAGACTAAACCAAAAGCAAAGAAGCTTCCTGAATAAACTGAATGCTTCAAAGGCTAGCGTAGCAGGGGTGGGGCCCATGGTTTCAGGGGACATCTAAGTCAATTGCCACAATAAAATCTATTAACAAAACATTCTGCATCCCACTTTGGAGGGTGCCGTCTGGGGTCTTAAACGCTAGCAAGCAGCCATCTAAGATGCATCAATTGGTCTCAGACTAACTGGATCAAAGGAGAATGAAGAACACCAAAGACACAAGGTAATTATGAGCCCAAGAGACAGAAAAGGCCACATAAACAAGGAACTACATCACCCTGAGACCAGAAGAACTAGATGATGCCTGGCTACAACCTATGACTGCCCTGACAGGGAACACGAGAGAGAGCCCCTGAGGGAGCAAGGGAGCAGTGGGATGCAGACCTCACATTCTCGTAAAAGGACCAACCTTAATGGCCTGACTGAGACTAGAAAGACCTCAGAGGTCGTGGTCCCCAGACCTTCTGTTAGCTGAAGACAGGAACCATTACGAAAGCCAAGTCTTCAGGCAGGCTTTGGACTGGACTATGGGGTAGAAAATGATACTGGTGAGGAGTGAGGTTCTCGGATCAAGTAGGCCCATGAAACTATGTGAGAAGCTCCTGTCTGGAGGCGAAATGAGAGGGCAGAGGGTGTCAGAAGCTGGCTGAACGGACACAAGAATAGAGAGCAGAGAGAAGGAGTGTGTTGTCTCTTTAGGGAAAGAGAAACTAAGTATATAGCAAGGTGTATATAAATTTTTGTATGAGAGACTGACTTGATTTGTTAACTTTAACTTAAAGCACACACACAAAAAACCGTATCAACCATTCTGTCACACTAGCTGTATGATCTTGGCAAGAACATGATTTTAAACTGCCTTCATGTCAACCCCTTTAACCTAGAGCAGAGATCAGAATCCAGATTGAGTCTACAGTGGTATCTCTTGAGGGGTGTGGACTGCATTGGGTGACAGTCAGAGGTGGTGAGACCAAAATGTCTGTCTATAAAAATTGTTTGCGGGGTGCGGAGCCAAGATGGCGGACTAGGCAGACGCTACCTCGGATCCCTCTTACAACAAAGACACGGAAAAACAAGTGAATTGATCACATACATAACAATCTATGAACCCTGAACAACAAACACAGATTTAGAGACGGAGAACGAACTAAAACGGGGAAGCAGCGATTGTTTCCAGACCCTGGAGCCAGCGTACCAGTCAGGTACGGCACAAGCACAGAGAGCGGCTCCACCCCCCTGAACTAACCCCGGGAGGGGGACCAGCCGGTTCCGCGGGCGGCGTGGGACGCAGCCGGTAGGAGAAGTCCCCGGGAGGCAGTGACTGGTCTTGGAGCAGAAAGAGCAGCATCCGAGCCGGGGAACCATCCCGCAGGGATTTGGACTGGATGCAGCGGATTTTCTGGAAAAACTAGTTTCCCAGTGATGGCTCGGAGACAACAATCCATATCAAACCACTTAAAGAAGCAGACCATAACGGCTTCTCCAACCCCCCAAACAAAAGAATCAAAATCTTTCCCAAATGAAGATACAATCTTGGAATTATCAGATACAGAATATAAAAAACTACTTTACAGAATGCTTAATGATATCACAAATGAAATTAGGATAACTGCAGAAAAAGCCAAGGAACACACTGATAAAACTGTTGAAGAACTCAAAAAGATTATTCAAGAACATAGTGGAAAAATTAATAAGTTGCAAGAATCCATAGAGAGACAACATGTAGAAATCCAAAAGATTAACAATAAAATTACAGAATTAGACAACGCACTAGGAAGTCAGAGGAGCAGACTCGAGCAATTAGAATGCAGACTGGGACATCTGGAGGACCAGGGAATCGACACCAACAAAGCTGAAAAAAAATCAGATAAAAGAATTAAAAAAAATGAAGAAACCCTAAGAATCATGTGGGACTCTATCAAGAAGGATAACCTGCGAGTGATTGGAGTCCCAGAACAGGGAGGGGGGACAGAAAACACAGAGAAAATAGTTGAAGAACTCCTGACAGAAAACTTCCCTGACATCATGAAAGACGAAAGGATATCTATCCAAGATGCTCATCGAACCCCATTTAAGATTGATCCAAAAAGAAAAACACCAAGACATATTATCATCAAACTCACCAAAACCAAAGATAAACAGAAAATTTTAAAAGCAGCCAGGGAGAAAAGAAAGGTTTCCTTCAAGGGAGAATCAGTAAGAATATGTTCTGACTACTCAGCAGAAACCATGCAGGCAAGAAGGGAATGGGACGACATATACAGAACACTGAAGGAGAAAAACTGCCAACCAAGGATCATATATCCAGCAAAACTCTCTCTGAAATATGAAGGCGAAATTAAGATATTTACAGACAAACACAAGTTTAGAGAATTTGCAAAAACCAAACCAAAGCTACAAGAAATACTAAAGGATATTGTTTGGTCAGAGAACCAATAATATCAGATATCAGCACAACACAAGGTCACAAAACAGAACGTCCTGATATCAACTCAAATAGGGAAATCACAAAAACAAATTAAGATTAATTAAAAAAAAACACATAACAGGGAATCATGGAAGTCAATAGGTAAAAGATCACAATAATCAAAAAGAGGGACTAAATACAGGAGGCATTGAACGGCCATATGGAGAGTGATACAAGGCGATATAGAACAATACAAGTTAGGTTTTTACTTAGAAAAATAGGGGTAAATAATAAGGTAACCACAAAAAGGTATAACAACTCTATAACTCAAGATAAAAACCAAGAAAAACGTAACGACTCAACTAACATAAAGTCAAGCACTATGAAAATGAGGATCTCACAATTTACTAAGAAAAACGCCTCAGCACAAAAAAGTATGTGGAAAAATGAAATTGTCAACAATACACATAAAAAGGCATCAAAATGACAGCACTAAAAACTTATTTATCTATAATTACCCTGAATGTAAATGGACTAAATGCACCAATAAAGAGACAGAGAGTCACAGACTGGGTAAAGAAACACGATCCATCTATATGCTGCCTACAAGAGACACACCTTAAACTTAGAGACACAAACAAACTAAAACTCAAAGGATGGAAAAAAGTATATCAAGCAAACAATAAGCAAAAAAGAAGAGGAGTAGCAATATTAATTTCTGACAAAATAGACTTTAGACTTAAATCCACCACAAAGGATAAAGAAGGACACTATATAATGATAAAAGGGACAATTGATCAGGAAGACATAACCATATTAAATATTTTACGCACCCAATGACAGGGCTGCAAGATACATAAATCAAATTTTAACAGAATTGAAAAGCGAGATAGATACCTCCACAATTATAGTAGGAGACTTCAACACACCACTTTCGAAGAAGGACAGGACATCCAGTAAGAAGCTCAACAGAGACACGGAAGATCTAATTACAACAATCAACCAACTTGACCTCATTGACTTATACAGAACTCTCCACCCAAATGCTGCAAAGTATACTTTTTTTTCTAGTGCACATGGAACGTTCTCTAGAATAGACCACATATTAGGTCATAAAACAAACCTTTGCAGAGTCCAAAACATCGAAATATTACAAAGCATCTTCTCAGACCACAAGGCAATAAAACAAGAGATCAATAACAGAAAAACTAGGGAAAAGAAATCAAATACTTGGAAAATTAACAACACCCTTCTGAAAAAAGACTGGGTTATAGAAGACATTAAGGAGGGAATAAGGAAATTCATAGAAAGCAACGAGAATGAAAATACTTCCTATCAAAACCTCTGGGACACAGCAAAAGCAGTGCTCAGAGGCCAATTTATATCAATAAATGCACACATACAAAAAGAAGAAAGAGCCAAAAGCAGAGAACTGTCCCTACAACTTGAACAAATAGAAAGTGAGCAACAAAAGAATCCATCGGGCACCAGAAGAAAACAAATAATAAAAATTAGAGCTGAACTAAATGAATTAGAGAACAGAAAAACAATTGAAAGAATTAACAAAGCCAAAAGCTGGTTCTTTGAAAAAATTAACAAAATTGATAAACCATTGGCTAGACTGACTAAAGAAATACAAGAAAGGAAACAAATAACCCAGATAAGAAATGAGAAGGACCACATCACAACAGAACCAAATGAAATTAAAAGAATCATTTCAGATTATTATGAAAAATTGTACTCTAACAAATTTGCAAACCTAGAAGAAATGGATGAATTCCTGGAAAAACACTACCTACCTAAACTAACACATTCAGAAGTAGAACAACTAAATAGACCCATAACAAAAAAAGAGATTGAAACGGTAATCAAAAAACTCCCAACAAAAAAAAGTCCTGGCCCGGACGGCTTCACTGCAGAGTTCTACCAAACTTTCAGAGAAGAGTTAACACCACTACTACTAAAGGTATTCCAAAGCATAGAAAATGACGGAATACTACCCAACTCATTCTATGAAGCCACCATCTCCCTGATACCAAAACCAGGTAAAGACATTACAAAAAAAGAAAATTATAGATCTATATCCCTCATGAACATTGATGCAAAAATCCTCAACAAAATTCTAGCCAATAGAATCCAACAACACATCAAAAAAATAATTCACCCTGATCAAGTGGGATTTATACCAGGTATGCAAGGCTGGTTTAATATCAGAAAAACCATTTATGTAATCCATCACATAAATAAAACAAAAGACAAAAACCACATGATCTTATCAATTGATGCAGAAAAGGCATTTGACAAAGTCCAACACCCATTCATGATAAAAACTCTTAGCAAAATAGGAATTGAAGGAAAATTCCTCAACATAATAAAGGGCATCTATGCAAAGCCAACAGCCAATATCACTCTAAATGGAGAGAACCTGAAAGCATTTCCCTTGAGAACGGGAACCAGACAAGGATGCCCTTTATCACCGCTCTTATTCAACATCGTGTTGGAAGTCTTAGCCAGGGCAATTAGGCTAGACAAAGAAATAAAAGGTATCCGGATTGGCAAGGAAGAAGTAAAGTTATCACTATTTGCAGATGACATGATTATATACACAGAAAACCCTAAGGAATCCTCCAGAAAACTACTGAAACTAATAGAAGAGTTTGGCAGAGTCTCAGGTATAAAATAAACATACAAAAATCACTTGGATTCCTCTACATCAAAAAAAGAACACTGAAGAGGAAATAACCAAATCAATACCATTCACAGTAGCCCCCAAGAAGATAAGATACTTAGGAATAAATCTTACCAAGGATGTAAAAGACCTATACAAAGAAAACTACAATGCTCTACTACAAGAAATTCAAAAGGACATACTTAAGTGGAAAAACATACCCTGCTCATGGATAGGAAGACTTAACATAGTAAAAATGTCTATTCTACCGAAAGCCATCTATACATTTAATGCACTTCCGATCCAAATTCCAATGTCATATTTTAAGGGGATAGAGAAACAAATCACCAATTTCATATGGAAGGGAAAGAAGCCCCGGATAAGCAAAGCACTACTGAAAAAGAAGAAGAAAGTGGGAGGCCTCACCTTACCTGACTTCAGAACCTATTATACAGCCACAGTAGTCAAAACAGCCTGGTATTGGTACAACAACAGACACATAGACCAATGGAACAGAATTGAGAACCCAGACATAGATCCATCCACGTATGAGCAGCTGATATTTGACAAAGGACCAGCGTCAATTAACTGGGGAAAAGATAGCCTTTTTAACAAATGGTGCTGGCATAACTGGATATCCCTTTGCAAAAAAATGAAACAGGACCCATACCTCACACCATGCACAAAAACTAACTCCAAGTGGATCAAAGACCTAAACATAAAGACTAAAACGATAAAGATCATGGAAGAAAAAATTGGGACAACCCTAGGAGCCCTAATACAAGGTATAAACAGAATACAAAACATTACCAAAAATGATGAAGAGAAACCTGATAACTGGGAGCTCCTAAAAATCAAACACCTATGCTCATCTAAAGACTTCTCCAAAAGAGTAAAAAGACCACCTACAGACTGGGAAAGAATTTTCAGCTATGACATCTCCGACCAGCGCCTGATTTCTAAAATCTACATGATTCTGTCAAAACTCAACCACAAAAAGACAAACAACCCAATCAAGAAGTGGGCAAAGGATATGAACACACATTTCTCTAAAGAAGATATTCAGGCAGCCAACAGATACATGAGAAAATGCTCTCGATCATTAGCCATTAGAGAAATGCAAATTAAAACTACGATGAGATTCCATCTCACACCAGCAAGGCTGGCATTAATCCAAAAAACACAAAATAATAAATGTTGGAGAGGCTGCGGAGAGATTGGAACTCTCATACACTGCTGGTGGGATTGTAAAATGGTACAACCACTTTGGAAATCTATCTGGCATTATCTTAAACAGTTAGAAATAGAACTACCATACAACCCAGAAATCCCACTCCTAGGAATATACCCTAGAGATACAAGAGCCTTCATACAAACAGATACATGCACACCCATGTTTATTGCAGCTCTGTTTACAATAGCAAAAAGTTGGAAGCAACCAAGGTGTCCATCAACGGATGAATGGGTAAATAAATTGTGGTATATTTACACAATGGAATACTACGCATCGATAAAGAACATTGACGAATCTCTGAAACATTTCATAACATGGAGGAACCTGGAAGGCATTATGCTGAGTGAAATGAGTTAGAGGCAAAAGGACAAATATTGTATAAGACCACTATTATAAGATCTTGAGAAATAGTAAGCCTGAGAAGAGCACATACTTTTGTGGTTACGAGGGGGGGAGGGAGGGAGGGTGGGAGAGGGTTTTTTATTGATTAATCAGTAGATAAGAACTGCTTTAGGTGAAGGGAAAGACAACACTCAATACATGGGAGGTCAGCTCAATTGGACTGGACCAGAAGCAAAGAAGTTTCCGGGATAAAATGAATGTTTCAAAGGTCAGCGGAGCAAGTGCGGGGGTCTGGGGAACACGGTTTGTGGGGACTTCTAAGTCAATTGGCAAATAATTCTATTATGAAATCATTCTGCATCCCACTTTGAAATGTGGCGTCTGGGGTCTTAAATGCTAACAAGCGGCCATCTAAGATGCATCAATTGGTCTCAACCCACCTGGAGCAAAGGAAAATGAAGAACACCAAGGCCACACGACAACTAAGAACCCAAGAGACAGAAAGGGCCACATGAACCAGAGACCTACATCATCCTGAGACCAGAAGAACTAGTTGGTGCCCGGCCACAATCGATGACTGCCCTGACAGGGAGCACAGCAGAGGACCCCTGAGGGAGCAGGAGATCAGTGGGATACAGACCCCAAATTCTCATAAAAAGACCAAACTTAATGGTCTGATTGAGACTGGAGGAATCCCGACGGCCATGCTCCCCAGACCTTCAGTTGACACAGGACAGGAACCATCCCCAAAGACAACTCATCAGAAATGAAAGGGACTGGTCAGCGGGTGGGAGAGAGACGCTGATGAAGAGTGAGCTAATTATATCAGATGGACACTTGAGATTGTGTTGGCAACTCTTGTCTGGAGGGGGGATGGGAGGATAGAGAGAGAGGGAAGCCGGCAAAATTGTCAAGAAAGGAGAGACTGAAAGGGCTGACTCAAGAGGGGGAGAGCAAGTGGGAGTAGGGAGTGAGATGTATGTAAACTTATATGTGACAGACTGATTGGATTTGTAAACGTTCACTTGAAGCTTAATAAAAGTTATTAAAAAGAAATTGTTTGCAGTGTTTCAGCAGTAATTTATTATTTTTAATAAAAATATTCCCTTAGTTATAGCAATAAAAACCTCTTTTGTAAGCCCAGTTTACATGTATCGATATGCCTGCAAGGCATATGCTAATTTGCTTTTTCAACCTTCTACCCTCTGGTCAGAGCTGTCATTATTACCCAATTAGATGCTTGGAATCAAGTGGCTTTATCTTCACTTACTGCAGGCACACACACTTATTTTTGTTGCTGCTGGTGCTTTTACAGTCACTGATTTTTTCAAATTTTCTGGCTACAATATTGCAGTAATTAGTATGTGTGAATGCATACCGGTAACTTTTGGGGGGAATGAAGTAACAATTAAAGGAAAAGAAGGAACGATATATTGGAATTACAATATGTGAGTAACATTAGTACAAAAAACATCATTAAGGATTCTGCATGGTCTGGTGCAGGAGAAGGTCCGTGGTGGGGTGGTTGACATCATGAGTTACTGCATGGGGTGACACCAACCCTTGTGACACTATCGTGAGTCTTTGAATTCAAATTTGAAATAATGACCATTTTCTACATAGTTAATAATGTAGCCAACACAGAAGGCTGAAGTAGTATCCTATGATGTAATTATGTAGTCTTATTGACATGATTTTAATATAGAACAACCTCTTAAATTCAGAATCCTTCCACAAGAATATGTCCTTGACAGGGATATTTTTTACTTCATAAAGGGAGAGTGAGCATTTAATATTTTTTTGTCAGTATCATAATTTTCTTTAAAGGAATCAAGAATATCACCAATCTCACAGGTTTTCTACAAAAATTGAATGAGCTGAAACATGTAGATGTTTTAGAGTGAAAAGCAAATAAATGTTAATTTATTATTGTGTATGCATTGCATGAAATCTTGCAGCTACAGTTTAAAATTAGGGGCAAGTACATGATCCACAGCTACTTGCCTGCCAGTTTGTCATACTGTGATAGCTGACATGCTGCTGTGATGCTGGGGGCTAGGCCACGAGCATTTCAAATACTAACCAGGTCACCCATGGTAGACAGGTTTCAGCATCTGGATTAGGAGAGAGTAGGAAGAAAGCCTGGTGACTTCTTCCAAAAATTAGCCAATGAAAACCCTATAAACACAACAGAATATTGTTCAATATAATGCTGGAAGATGAGCCCCTAAGTTGGGAGGCACTCAAAGTAAACAGTGGTTGCAATAATGATCGTGAGGATGATAGAGTACCGGCAGTGTTCTGTTGCACATTGGGTCATTACGACTCAGAGCTGACTCATGGATGACTAACAACATCATAACCCAAGCTAGATTCCCTACATATTCTCACTGAAATTTGAAGTTTCATGTGTCTCCTCAAACTCATTTTTTACAAGTAGTCAACAATGAAACCAGAGATAACCCTTTGAAGGCAATTGCAATTGTATAGGCAATAAAAAAAAAAAAATAGGCAATAGACTGGTATAATTATTGCTGTTCTCAATCTTAGAGAAAGGAAATAGAAAAAGATATTTGGTAGAGGGTAAGTCCAACAGGATATGTCAGGTGACCTGAGTGTAAGAATACCAGATTCCGGTGCAGCTCACTAGAATGATAATGACCTCAAGTCCCTAAATCTATACATTGGGGGTTTCAGAGAAAAAGTTCTTGGAGATTCCCTTGGTCTCAATTTTCTACGAAATGGTTTATTTCCAGAATACTTTTTAAAAATAATTAAAGCTGATGAACTGTCAAATATACTTATATATGTACATACACACACAAGCATAACTGGTCTTATTGAGCTTGACTTTATTGTACTTCGCAGATATTGTGTTTTTTACAAATTGAAGGCTTGTGGCAACCCTGCATCAAGGAAGTCTAACAGAACCATTTTTCCAACAGCATGTGATCACTTCCTGTCTCTGTGTCACATTGTGGTAATTCTCACAATATTTCAAACTTTTTCATTATTATTATTATATCTATTATGGTGATTTGTGAACAGTGACCTTTTACTATCGTAATTGTTTTGGGGCACCATGAACTTTGCCTGTCATGGACTGAATTATGTTCCACAAAAATGTGTGTCAACTTGCCTAGGCCCTGATTCTTGGTATTGTGTGGTTGTCCTCCATTTTGTGATCTGATGTGATTATCCTGTGTGTTGTAAATCCTAACCTCTATGACGTTAATGAGGCAGGATTAGAGGCAGTTATGATAATGAGGCAGAATTCCATCTACAGGATTAGGTTATATGTTAACTCCATCTATTTTGAGATACAAAAGAGAAAATCCATCAGAGAGGAACAGGACCTCATGCCACCAAAAAAGCAGGAGCAGGAGTGGAGTATACCCTTTGGAGCCAGGGTCCCTGTCCTGAGAAGCTCCTAGACCAGGGGAAGATTGATGACAAAGACCTTTCCTCAGAGCCAACAGAGAGAGAAAGTCTTCCCCTGGAGCTGGCACCCCAAATTCAGATTTCTAGCCTCCTAAATTGTGAAAGGGTAAATTTTTGTTAAAGCCATCCACTTGTGGTTATTTCTGTTATAGCAGCACTAGATATAACTAAGGAAGTGCCCATATAAGATGGCAAACTTAGTTAATAAGTGCTGTGTGTGTTCTGATTGCTCCACTGACCAGCTGTTCCCCCATCTGTCTCCCTCTCCTTTGGCCTCTCTATTCTCCCAGACATGACAATATTGAAATTAGGCCAATTAATGATGCTACAATGGCCTCTAAGTGGTTGAGTGAAAGTAAGAGTCACATGTCTCTGGCTTTAAATCAAAAGCTAGAAGTGATTAAGTTTAGTGAGGAAAGAATGTCGAAAGCTGAGATAGGCCAAAACTAGGCCCCTTGCACCAAACAGTTAGCCAAGTTGTGCACGCAAAAGAAATGATTTTAAAGGAAATTAAAAATGCTTCTCCAGTGAACACATGAATGATAAGTAAGAGAAACAGCCTTATTACAAACACGGAGAAAGTTTTAGTTGTCTGGATAGAAGATTAAACCAGCCACAACATTCTATTAAGCTAAAGTCTAATCCAGAGCAAGGCCCTAACTCTCTTCAATTCTGTGAAAGCTGAAAGAGGTGAGGATGTTTCAGAAGAAAAGTTTGAAGCTAGGAGAGGTTGGTTCAGGAGGTTTAAGGAAAGAAGCTGTCTCCATAGCATAAAAGTGCAAGGTGAAGCCGCAAGTGCTGATGTAGAAGCTGCAGCAAGTTATCCAGAAGATCTAGCTGAGAGAATTGATGAAGGCGGCTACACTAAACAGCAGGTTTTCCATGTAGCTGAAACAGCCCTATATTGGAAGAAGATGACATCTAGGACTGCCATAGCTAGAGAGGAGAAGTGAATGCCTGACTTCAAAGCATTAAAGGACAGTCTGAATGTCTTGTTAGTGGCTAATGCAGCTGGTGACTTTAAATTGAAACCAATTCTCATTTTCCACTCCAAAAATCCTAGGGCCCTTAAGAATTATGCTAATTTTACTGTGCCTGTGCTTTATAAATGGAACAACAAAGTCTATATGACAGCACATCTGTTCACAACATAGTTTACTGAGTATTTTAAGCCCACTCTTGAGACCTAAAACCTAAAACTGTTGAGACCTACTGCTCATAAAAAAGATTCCTTTGAAAGTATTACTTCTCACTGACAATGCACTTGGTCCCCCAAGAGCTCTGATGGAGATGTACAAAGAAATTAATGTTGTTTTCATTTCTGCTAATACTACATTCATTTTGCAGCCCATGAATAAAATAGTAATTTTGATTTTCAAGTCTTATTCTTTAAGAAATACATTTTGTAAGGCTATAGCTGCCATAGATAGTGATTCCTCTGATTGCTCTGGGCAAAGTAAATTGAAAACCTTCTGAAACGGATTCACAATTCTAGATGCCATTAAGAACATTTGGGATTCATGGGAGGAAGTCAAAAGATCCATATTAACAGGAGTTTGGAAGAAGTTGATTCCAACCCCCATGGATGACCTTGAGGGGTTCAAGACTTCAGTTGTGGAAGTAACTGCAGATGTGGTAGAAATAGCGAGAGAACTAGAATTAGAATTGGAGTCTGAAGATTGCTGCAATCTTATGATAAAACTTTAATGGGTAAGGTGTTGCTTCATATGAATGAGCAAAGAAAGTGGTTTCTTGAGAACATTTTAGACCAGTTTTCAAAATTTGATTTGCCTCTAAACCATTTAGGGATTTTATGGACAATCCAGATGACTGAGCACCTATCTGCAAAGATGAAGATAGTAGTAGAGTTATCTAATAGGATTATTGTACAGATTAAGTGGGCAAGTCAGTAAATATCCTGTCCTCTGGTAAGCACTCAATATGTTAGCTATACTAGTTCCAGTTATCATTATAAATCTGGAGGCTTTTCAAATTTTAAGAACCGTACAGTTACCTATTTTCTATTATGCTTTGACAATAATAGCAGAGAATGTTTTATTACAGCACCAGAAATGCTTCTTAACACAAGCATTACTTATGTGTTTTTCCTGTTACTTCAAGTCATTGATAGAAGATCCTAGTCAAAAATGGAGGATCTGTAAACTATGACTCATTTGTTTTGCAATTAGCAAAGTAGTTGGTTATTTCTAGAAATTTTATTTACAGATTTAGCCTTAAAAATTAAAGCACGCTTGTCTTTTTTTGTCTTGGTTTGCATTATTAGCTACTCCTGAAAATGAGTAGGAAGAAATTAGAACATATTTTTAGAATCTGCTCAAATGTTCATATTTAAATTCCTTTCAGGGTTTGCATTTTTAACGATCGGTGCAAAAAATTACTCATTATTTTCACTCTATATGACAAGTTACCCAACCAAGTTAGACTACATTTAATTTATTCTTTCATAGAATGATATTCTTCACATAAGATCCTAGGACTTACAGCTCAGAATACTTTGATGAAAATTATTTCTTTTACTTTTGCTCTCAAAAATCGCATCTAACATCCGTAAATAGACAGCAAATTGCTATGTGCATTATGCACTTTTCCTTTAAACTGCCAGGTCTGTGATTCTGATTGTGTTGTGTTAACGTTAAGTGCATTAAGAAGTAATTAGTGAATTAATAGAGTAAGAGAATAATTTCAGTCAAAGCTATAAATATCTACATAACAACAATAGGCTATATTTTTGGTGTAATTTTCTTTTAGAAATGGGCCTTTATCTCATCTCCTACTTTAGATTTATTTGTCATGACTATTTATATAGCTGGCCACCTTGTGTCAAAGACTAAATGGTATCTCCTCAAAATATCTGTCAATTTGGCTAGGTCATGATTCCCTTATATGATTTATGATTGCCTACTATTTTACCTTCTGATGTGATTTACCTACGTGTTGTAAATCCTATCACTATGATGTACTGAGATGGATTAGTGCAAGTTATATTGATGAGGTCTATAAGATTAGATAGTGTTTTGGGCCTATCTCTTGAAATAGAGAGATATGAGCAGTGAGACAGGGGGACCTCATACCACCAAGAAAGCAGAGCTGGGAGCAGAGCGTGTCCTTTGAACCTGAAGTTCCTGTGCTGAGATGTTCCCAGACCAAGGGAAGGCTGATGACGAGGACCTCCTCCAGAGCTGACAGAGACAGAAAGCCTTCCCCTGGAGCCAAAGCCTTGAATTTGGACTTGTAACCTACTAGACTGTGATAGAATAAACTTATCTTTGTTAAAGCCATCCACTTGTGGTATTTCTATTATAGCAGCACTAGGCGACTAAGACACCTTGTTAATGCAAAAACCACTCTGGAGCAAGAAATGTGAAATACACAATAGACGAGCATGAAATTTGAACTTACTAGGCCTTAAATTGTCAGTGCCAAGCTTCTGGCTGCATAATTACATTAAGTCAGTCATGATCAGTGAAGTGCTGTCTCAAACTTTTATAGTGTCCAATAGAAACTTCTTTCTTTTATTCCTTTGATTATTCCAAAAAGAATAAAAATAAATATTTCTTGAGTACTTACTCTTTTTTGTTAAATCAATTACTTTGTCCTTAATTTAGCTGTATCAATAAATTACAGTCACATACTACAGGAGAAATTAAAGTATAGAAGTTTTATGTAGTTACCTAATTTTACAAAATTCTGAAGTGACTGGGACTCTTGTCTTGGGAAAACTTATACTAAAGCCCTTGAATTTTTTTTTTTTATTTCAGGGAGTATCTATTTCAGGGACTCATCATCTATCCATCTTTTTCTTCTTCAATACCCCTCATATATGTTTGCATACTCTAATCTGCATTGAGTCTTATTCAGAAGTACTGGATATACAATAAATTAACAAAAAAAGAAGTAAAGTCTTGCCCCAACTTTTACAGACAAAATCATACTACTTTCTCCCACCTTCTACTTTTGCATGGGCTCTGCAAACACCCACATACTCGGCGAACAGCCAAAGCTCCGATTTCTTATGCCACCATCGCACTGCTTTCAGTGCTCACTGTTTAAGACTTGTCATCTCTTTTGACATGTCTATTTTGGAAGTTTCTTCCAGATTGCTCATCATCGATTCCTTCTCCCACCCTGACCATTTACAATGAACACACCAATATCAATTAGTCTAGAACTGCTTATTGTTTTTTGACCTTTAAAAAGGACAAGCCCTACCATTTATTTGTTTAAGCAGTGTGCTTGACAATAGTGTTTTCCTGATGAAGGGTCATGGGTCAATTCTGATTTGATAACTCAGAATTTTTCCTCTCAATTTTGTAACTCAATGCACTTTTGACAATTCCAATTTATTGAATATATGCAAATGCTTCTTGATTTGAGAAGCTTCTTCTATACCCATTTCTAATTTTATACTGAAACACAATCATGACTGGGAATCATTACATCTGCCCAAATTTTACTCAGAACATTTTGCACGGTGCCCCTGCCTGTCCCTTCCCTCACTACTCTAGTCTCATCCTTTCTTTTCTTCATAGACTTCTGTTGAATATGTTTAGGATTCTAAAGACATAATCATAATCAGAGGGGGCAAAATGTTCTCCATCCACTGAACATATTTACTTAATTGCAAATTTCCATTGATATTGTCCTTATAAACAAAATGGGGTGGCAATATAAAAAAGTGGAGTTCAGAATGTTAAGCATGGCCAATTGTACATCCAACTGTATGTGTTTGAAAAAGGCTAGATAACTTAGTGTACTCTGGGGATTATAACTTTTTGTATTAGTTTGAACCATAAGAAAAATTCATTTTTGTAGGTCAAAAACAGTTGAATATCAGTTATTTCATTAGGCTCAATGAAGATGACCTACAAGGACCCTTTGTGGCTTAATGGTTAAGTGTTTGGCTGCTAACTGGAAGGTTGCCAGTTTGAACCCATGGGAGAAAAGACCTGGTAATCTGCTCCCATAGCCTAGAAAACCCTATAGAGAAATTCTACTCTGTTATATAGGGTTACTATGAGTTGAAATCGACTTGATGGCACAAAACAACAACAGACGAGTTACATTTTAATGATGTCTGAGTTGGAATCGACTCGACTGGGTAAATCACTATTCCATCTACAACTTCTTTACTCTAGGCACAACACTAAATACCTAATCACAGCTCTACAACTCTTCCTGGATGTCACATAAGACGGTATTAGTTTTTCATTAATTCATAACAAATTGTCAACAATTTAGTGGTTTTAAACAATGCCCACTTATTATCTCAGTTCTGTACGTCGGAAGTCTGGGCTAACTCTGCTGTGTTCTCTACTTAAGTTCAAAAAGCCAAAATCAGAGTACCATCTACCCTGGGCTCTTTTCTTGTAGCTATGGGGAAGAATTTGATTCCGAGCTCATTCAGGTCATTGGAAGAATTAAGTTTCTTTCAACTGAAGGGCTGAGCTTCCCATTACCTAGGTTGCTTTCAGTCAGGGCTCAATTTCTAGAAGTTTTAGAGGCTGTCCCCCACTCCTTGTCATATAGTCTCCTCCATCTTTAAGCTAGAAAAGGGCATCAAATTCTGTTTCTTTGCTTCAGATTTCTGCCAACAGCTGGAGTAAAACCTCTGCTTTGTTAGAACTTATGTGATTAGTTTCTATCAACCATGGTAATCTTCCTTTTGACATATCATGTAACATAATCACGGTAGAGATATCTCATCATATTCACAGGTTCCAATCACACTCAAAGGACAAGATATTATTCAAGAACGAGGGTTATTGGTAGTCATTCTTAAAATTCTGTCTAACAAGAATTTGTAATCAATATGTCAAAAACTGAATTATTGGTCTTCATCATCAATTTCCTTCTTCCACTCTTAATAAAATTGGTAATACTATTACCGGAATATTTCTTTTTTGTCACCCATGGCACAGTTGAAGGGGAGGCCTTGACATTTTCCTTACTCCATCCTAATTTCAACCAATCCTTCGCTACATCCTACAGAGTTTACTTACTGGATATCTCTTGAACTCAACTTTTTCCCTTCATTATTATTGCCATGCATTCATTCTGGCCCTAATCATTTATCATTATTCTAGTATATCTTTTCTTTACTGTCAGACTATCAAGTATAGAAAACTAAGAATGGCACATCTTTTCTATACCCTTTAATGCACTTCCTCCTTCATTATCAGGCTTTCATATGAGACAATTGAAAATGTCATGGCTTGAACTCTTCAAGCAAAAATTGGACTGGACTATAAAATAGAAAATGATACTGGTGGGAAGTGAGCTTCTTGGTTCAAGTAGACACATGAGACTATGTGGCCAACTCCTGTCTGGAAGTGAGATGTGAAGGCAGAGGGGGAAAGGAGCTGGCAGAATGAACCTGGGGAATATAGGGTAGAGAGGAGGGATGTGCTGTCTCATTAGGGTGAGAGCAGTTGTGAGTACATAGCAAGGTGCATATACTTTTTGTATAAGAGACTTCTTGAATTGTAAACTTTCACTTAAAGCACAATAAATTTTAAAAATAAGGTAAGAAGAAGATACCATGGCTTGAGTCAAGCAGAGCCCTGGTGGCACAGTGATCAAGCACTAGGCTGCTAACAGAAAGTTCAGCAGTTTGAGATCACCAACTGATCCAGGATGAAAGATGTGGCAGTTTGCTTCCATGAAGATTACAGCATTGAAAAGCCTAAGGGGCAGTTCTATTCTGTCCTATAGTGTCTCTATGAGTTGAAATCAACCGGACGGCAATGGGTTTTTGGTCTGGCACACTTTAGTCCTCAAAGTGACATCTTTGCTTTTTAACACTTCAAAGAGGTCTTTTGCAGCAGATTTGCCCAATGCAATACATCTTTTGATTTCTTGAGTGCTGCTTCCGTGGTGTTGATTGAGGATCCAAATAAAATAAAACCATTGACCACTTCAATAAATAAAGAAGACCAAAGAAGAATTGATGCACTTGAATTATGGTGTTGACAGAGACTAATATACCATGGACTGCCAGAAGAACAAACAAATCTGTCTTGGACGAAGTACAACCAGAATGCTCCTTAGAATTAAGGATGGCAAGACTTCATCTCACTTACTTTGGACATGTTGTCAGGAGGTACCAGTCCTTGGGGAAGAACATCATGCTTGACAAAGCAAATGATCAACAAAAAAGAGTAAGACCGTCACCGTGATGGATTGACACTGTGGCTGCAATAATGGATTCAAACATAGCAACAATAGTGAGAATGTCTCAGGACCAGGAAGCATTTCAACCTATTGTACATAGGGTCACTATGAGTTGGAACTGACTCGACTGCACTTAACAATAACATTTAATACATTGGTTTGAAGTAATGGAACATGGACTATGTTACAATAAGTTTGGAATGATATTCAAAACGCTTTTGCTTTCTTTCCTCTTCATTCTTACATTCTGACACAACCTTGGATTGAGAGCCTACTTGAGAACGACTGTTTAATGGCTCCATAATTTTTAAAACGAAATTCAAATTTCGCAGAGATAAAACAGATTCTCCATGATTTGATCCTTGTCTCTGGCTTAATTTTTTACTCCAGCCTTTCTGATATTTCATAAACCAGCAGTTAAAAAGTACTTGTAGCTCAAAGATGTACCATTATACTTAAATTTGGCATTTGCTGTGCCTTGGGTCACTTTTATATGACCTTTTTCACCATGGTCTTATAACTCCCACCCAAGCGATTGGGTGGGCCTCTACAAATAAGGTAATTGTGGCCCATCGAAGTGATTGAACAGCTTGATGATAATACAAATAAAGTTCACGGCATCTGTGTGGGGGGTGGGACCATGTAAATAAGGTCTATGGAATCCTAACAAAGGGATTGGCCAGTGTTGCCATTCTGTTAGTCTTAAAATGGGTCATCCCAGAGGTGGGAGAGTACCTCACCACCACCAAGAAAGAAGAATCAGGAGCAGAGGGCATCCTTTGGTCCTGGGATCACCGTACTGAGAAGCTACTGGAATCAGGAGACCGAGAGAGAGAAAGAGAAAGAGAGAGCTATAACATGGCCAGAATTGGTGGCAGAGAAATGGTGGCAGAGAAGACCAGTAGGGGTTGATGAAGTGAGCTTCACAGACATGGAATGAGAAAGCTTAGCACCTTTGGGCAGGAAGCTTGCTGGACACCTGGCAGAGTTAGGTTTGCCAACCCTCAGACCTAGAGCTGAGCACCTTCAGGTCCAGTGCTTACCTGCAGAAAGGAGTGCCTCTGGACACTTACTGACAGAGCTAAAACAGCTTTGTAACACTTGCCTGAGCAGGACAGAGGCTGTGGGGCCAGAGAGAGGTGTGCCTGCAGTGTAGCTGAGAAGAGGCTGTCTTGAAAGAACTGTATCCTGAGCATCCTGAACCTTAATTGTAACCTGTTACTTCCCTAATAAATCCCACACTCATGAGTATTGTCTGTGAATACTGTGTGGCCATTGCAATGAATTATTGAAATCAGCAGAGAAATAGAAAGTGCCATGGGAGGGATGGCTGGTGTCAGAATTAGTAAAGATGGCAGCTAGAGGAGGCATGCCTGACCTCAGTCTCATAGGAATCAGCCTTAGGCTGCTGACCTTGATTTAACCTCCTCCTTGTGACGTTAGTTTTTTTTTGTGTGTGTGTGAAGTTAGAGGAGGCCAGACACCTCAGCCATGCCATTTTTACAGCATTAACCCTCCCCCCCCAAAAAAAATCTGTTGTATCAAGTTGATTCTGACTTATAGTGACCCTACAAGACAGAGTAGAATTACCCCAGAGAGTTTCCAAGGCTGTAAATCTTTACGGAGACTACCACATCTTTCTCCCGCAGAGTGGTTGGTTTGTTCGAATTGCCAACATTTTGATTAGTAGCATAGCTCACAACCACTGTACCACCAGGGCTCCTTAGAATGTTCTTGCCTGCATTTTTGTCCTGCCTGACTTCAGCAAACAAAGTTGTGCCGCTTACATATTGCAGGTTGTTAATGAATCTTCCTTCGATCATGATGCCATGTTCTCCTTCATATAATCCAGCTTCTTGTATTATTTGCTCAGCGTACAGATTGAATAAGTATGGTGAAAGGATACTACCATGACGCACACCTTTCCTGATTTTGAACCACGCAGTATCTCCTTTTTCTGTTTGAACGACTACTTCTTGATCTATGTACAGGTTCCACATGAGCACAATTAAGTATTCTGGAATTCCCATTCTTTGCAACTTTATCCATAATTGATTATAACCCATACAATCGAATGTTTTTGTGTAGTCAATATAACACAGGTGAATATCATTCTGGATTTTTTTTTTTTCTTTTCTTCTTTGGACCAAGAGCCATCTGACATCAGCAATAATATCTCTCATTCTATATTTTCTGAAGGAGACTTTTCAGGCCTCAAAGGAAAACGGAGAAAACATACTAAGCTAGTTACCTTCTTTGACGACAAACATAGGACAGGTATACCATTAGAAGGGACAGACAGGAAGAGATATTTGCATCTTTGGCTTGAAACTTCCTGTCTTTAGAAATCTCTAACCCAAATATTTATACTCCCATTTTCTATCTTTCTACTCCAAGTACTGTCAATCACATAGCTCTAAGGTCTCATCAATTCCAGTTTTGCTCTACCCTCCTGATTCTAGTCTTCGGAGTCAATACCCTGCCTTCTGGGAAAAGGACTTGGCCTTTTCATAGAATTCATTGAATAGTAATATTAATTTACTCCCAACTTTCTCCTTTGAGGTTACTAATAGCTGAATTTCCCAAGAAAGGGGTAACTTAATTTTATTTCCCCAAATATGCCTGTAGTATTTCACTACAAGTCCTGATCACTTCTGCCCCAATCCTGCCCTACCCTGGACATGCACTTTTTCAAATCTGCAGTAAAAGTTACCTTGTTTCAAGCTAATTTTATGACAGCAAATGCATTAACTTCTAAAAAAGGTTTTCTCTGATAAACTACATATGTAGGCCATAAAAGGTTAGAGGCCAATGCTGCCTTCAAGATAAGAGGAATTACATTTACAAAATTTCTTTCACCACGATTATGTCGTTCTCTTTGTCAAAGAGAGATCTCCCCCCAAGTTCCTGGTCATTTGCTCTCCAAGAATGGCATGCCGGTTTTAGAAAGTACTATTCAAAGTCTTCAATATATGTATCTTTTTTCTTACTGATCTCTCAATATACACAGATTAATAGAATTTTACTAGGATTTAAATGAATATTCCCAGTGCTACATATTCAACAAAGCACATGACAAATGACATTAACTTATCAAATCAGAATTACATATAACAACTGACTGTAGCCTTTTAGCAAATACATTTTACTCCATTTAGTTCATGTCTTCCCTACTTCCTTCTTGCACTACTGAGCAAAATAACCAAAATTGTAGATGCAACAGCCATCCAGTACCTATCTATACTGTATGAAAAAAGGGCTGGATATAAAAAAAGAACAGCATGTCTCAAATACACCAAATCCTAAATTACTTCTCTTTGACTTTTTTATGTGTGATATATCCTTTTCCCAAATGTTATTTATCATCACTTAGCAAATGTCTTTGTACTCAGATAGATTAAACTTTGTTATGATGTTGTTTTTAGGTGTCTTCAATTCAGTTCTGACTCATAGTGACTCTGTGTACAACAGAAGGAAACACTGCTCGATCTTGTGCCATCCTTACAATTGTTGTTATGCTTGAGCCTATTGTTGCAGCCACTATGTCAACCCATCCTGTTGAGGGTCTTCCTCTTTTTCACTGACTCTCTACTTTACCAAGCATAATGTCCTTCTCCAGGGACTGATCCCTCCTGATAACATGTCCAAAGTATGTGAGATGAAGTGTTTGTGTGTATATATATATATATATATCTTTAGTAGCTTTTTTCCATCAAAAAATAGTGTGTAGGTATTTTCTTTCTTTCTTTTTTTTTTTTTTCCTGTCATATAATGTAATATAAGCTAGCTATGGGATATGGATAAGGAAAAAAAAAGTGTGTGTTTATGTCAATATCTTTTAAGTTTTATCTAAACATTCTTCACTGAAAGATAGACTAAGAAACTATAACTTTCCAACTATCAAGATTTAAAGAGCTATCATTTATCTCATATGTGACTGGCATTGAATATCAACCTGTGCGTCAGGAAGGCTAAACCATATTTCTCAATAGTGTGTGTAATAGGTGTTGATGGTGCTTAATAAAATAGCTTTTTGAAACATAAGTTACTTATGTCCAATATAATCATTCAGACTCTGACAGTTCAAATGCTTATCCTAACAGACATGACATGCTCTTCCTAGTAAGTGAAATAAGGATAAAGGTTGCTGAAGGAAATCAAATATGTGATTTTTCCTATTTCAATGTCTAAAACAGTCTTCTCATTTTGCTTAGGCAATGTGAGATATATAGGGAGATTAGAATGCTCGAGCATTGAAAACATGAATGCCAGTTTAGTTGCAGCCTGTGCATTTTAAGCAAGCAGTAAGTAATCACAGGGATTTATAGGAAAAGATATAGGACTGTAATTTAGTAAGGTAAAATTCTTGAATGAGCTTGAAGGAGTGCAGAGGAATAAAAGGCTTTAAATCTTTCATAATCTTGACTAAATATTCAGAGGTTGGAGTTCAAATATCTCTCCAGATACAGAGAGCTTCTGAAATTTAGGAGTTAGTTAAATGTCTTAATTTCTTAAGATAATCTGTGGCTGTAAATGAAGGGCAGTGATTATGTGGATATTAGAAGATGACAATAATTACTGGAGATTAAATTTCTAGAGAGGATTCCTGTAATTATTTAAGACTTAACCTTCAGAATACTTAATGAGCATACTGAAGGAGAAAGTTAATTTAATGGGAGAAAAATATTATCTGGTAACTGATGGTGAACATTACAAATGTTGAATACTTATGCCAAAGAAAATATTAATTTGATTTTTAAAAACAGCAATGTATCTAATATGTTTCACATATTTCATGTGTTTAACATCTTTAACTTCATGGCTTCATTGCTTAGAATTTATTTTTAACTTCTAAATTGTAAGTTAATACACATAAGAAAAGTATACAGAAAATAAAGCTGCAATTTGATAAATTAACACAAATCAAACATTCATATACCCAGAACCAAGATAAAGAGAACAGAAAACACCACCAAAGCCATAAGCTCTCTTGTACATTCTTCCTTCCTCTTCTTCAAATGGTACCACTATACTTACTGACTGAAAAACTGTAGTTAAGATATGCTTGTTTTAAAACTTACACACACACGCACACACACACACACAGAACCAGAGGCTTCTGCTTTCACCTCAGTGGTATAAAAGGGACCTGGAAAGTGTCACTACTAACCCTTACTACCAACCAAAAAAGAAAAAAAATCTGAGAAAACTGAAAATTAAGGAATTTTATTTAAACTCTCAGAGAACTAAGGTCACAGGACAAATTACTCATCCAAAACCTATACAGACATGTTGTTTTTAAGTGGCGTTAAGTTGGTTCCTACTTATAGCAACCCTATGTACAACAGAATGAACCACTGCCGTCTTGTACCATCCTCACATTTGTTGTGCCTGAGCCAATTGTTTTAGCCACTGTGTCAATCCATCTCATTGAGGATCTTCCTCTTTTTTTTTGCTCACCCTTATTTTGCCTACCCTTATTTTGCCAAGCCTGATATCTTTCTCCAGGGACTTGTGCTTCCTGATAACATGTCCAAAGCACCTGACATGAAGTCTCACCATCCTTGTTCTAAGGAGCATTCTGGCTGTACTTCTTCCAAGATAGATTTGTTCCTTCTTCTGACAGCCCATGGTATATACAATATTCTTCACCAACCCTATAATTCAAAAGTGTCGATTCTTCTTCAGTCTTCCTTATTCATTGTCCAGCTTTTGCAGTTCCAGCTTTTGAAAAAGAATAAAAACCAAACCTGTTGCCATTGAGTCTATTCCAACTTGTAGCCTTAGTAGCATAGTGGTTAAGTGGTACAGCTGCTAATCAAAATGTTGGCAATTTGAATCCACCAGGTGCTCCCTGGAAACTCTATAGAGAAGTTCTACTCTGTCTTTATAGGGTCGCTATGAAAAAAGGCATAGGAGCCTCCATAGAGACATAGGTGCCTATATTTAAGTAGAGAGAGTATCTGAGCTTTTGTTTACCTGAGAGGGATACCACTGAATGACACCTATGTCAGTAAAAAGATTCATCTAGAAATTTTATAAATTGTTTAAAGCCAAATGTGGGCTAGCATGAGCGTGTGAAAGCTGTGGAGTGCCACAGACTTGCAAGTAGTAGCCTTTTCGTTCAGAAACCCAGCAGGTAATCATAGAGATACGTGAGTAGAATCCTGATAAATTATCCCCCGTAGTGCTGGCTGGAAAAGGGCAACTGCAGCAACTGCCACACCCTCGTCTATCTCCCCTGGCTCTTCTAAGGAACGAAAGCCATTTTCTGAAGAGGAAAGGCAATAAAATTGTAGCTTCTGGATATTGGTGGAAGTCCACTGAGGCTGTGGTAAAGGGACAGGGAAAAAAAGTCTGTCCAGGAGAAGGAACAAGAATAACTGCTAGGTCTAGAATTAAGTCTGGAGGCTGGGTAGTGACACTTGTGAAAACCATATACCCAAGATCTAGGCTCTTTGTGCCTGCCTAAGATTTATTCAGAAAATCAGAGGAAGTCCTTTCTCTATGTTATAATTCTTGGCTCAGCTTTTCTCATTGACATTTAATTTTTTTTTTTTATTGTACTTTAGTTGAAGTTTTACAGAACAAACTAATTTCTCATTAAACAGTTAATACACATATTATTTTATGACATTGGTTGACAACCCGATGACATGTCAACACTCTCTTCTCACATTGACATTTTTTGAGGAATTATACATTAACTCTAATTTATCAAACTTATTGCTTCAGAATTATACGTAATATTTTTTCTATAATCGCTTTCCTCTTTTTTCATATGTTTTGCATCCTGTGTATTTTTGCTAAATACTCTTGTCAAGTAAAAATAACTTTCAAATACAGTTAGGAGAGCTTAAAGAGACAGATTCTCTCTGGTGAGTAGTTAGTTCAAAGAGAAGACACAAAGCCAAGTGGAGAGCAAATTCAAACCCAGCCAAACTTCTAACTAGATAATGCAAATCCTGCCACTTAAAAACTTAGCAGAATGAAAGATATGCTCACCTATAAATACAAAAAAAATATTTACCTCAATATCTACCAGGGCTCAGTAGGAATTTATTTGTGAACTCCTAAATAGCTAATATTTTAGACTTTGTGAACCATATGATCTCTGCCAAAATAACTTGATTCACTCAACATTATAGTGTGAAAGCAGTTACAGAAAATACACAAACAAATGACCATGGTCGAGTTACAGTAAAGCTTTATTTATGGACATTGAAATTTGAATATGTGTCACATAATATTATTCTTTTATAATTTTTTTTCTAAACACTTAAAAATGAAAAATCTTTCCTATAATCATAAAAAAAAATGGGTTGTACAAAAACAAGTAGCAGGCCTGATTTGAACTATGGGCCACAGTTTGCCAGTCCCTGTTCTTACGGAATGCCCTCCTTTGCACAAAAACTATGAGGCATAAATAGACAAGATAAATCACATTCTGAAGAGACAAATCAATCATTAATACAGGGTACAAATACGACATAGGTGTTGTAATATCAGACAGGGAAGTTAGAATAGGATTAATATGTTAAAGATTTTAATAGAAAAAGTAGATACAATAAAAAATCACATACATATTTTTCAGCAGAAATTAAAACCATGACAAAGAACCAAATATAAGTGCTATAAATCAGAAACACAATAATAGAGATAAAGAATTATTTTGAAGGTCTCATCAAAAGACCCAAAAGAACTGAGAAAGAATTAGAGATCTTGAAGATAAGGAATTAAAAATTACTAAAATTGAAACACAATGAAAAAAAGAAGAAGAGTAAAGAAAACAAAAATAGTACAGGATGTCCAAGAGCTGTGTATCAATATAAGACTAATGCACGCATATTTGTAATCCCTGAAGAAGAAGAAGAAAACAAGACAGAAGAAATATTTGAAGAAATAATAGCCAAGAATATTCTAAAATTAATGATAGGGAAAAAAAAAAAAAACCTTAGAGAACATCAAACATTGAAAAATAAAATATAAACCAATTTACCACTGAAAAAAAAAAGAAAAACACATTGCCACTTAGTCAATTCTGACTCATACCTGATGCACAGCCACCACCTGTCTGTCAGTGGAGGCTTGCATGTTAGGGTGATGCTAAATAAGTTTCACCAGAGCTTCCAACCGAAATTAAAAAGAAAGGCTTGGAAATCTACTTACAAAAATCAGCCAATGAAAACCCTGTGGATAACAATGGCTTGATTTTTAACAGATCATGGTGATGGCTTAGGACTGGGTAGTGTATTGCTCTGCTGTGCATGGGGTCTCCACGAGTCTGAGGCTGACTCAAAGGCAGCTAACAACAACAGAAACTGTCAGAAACCATGCAAGCAAGAAAACCATAGAAGGAAGATCGTTTGTTTACATTTTGCCTATGGTTGCTTTCCAAGGCAGGTTAAAAGTAAAAGGATGAGGAAAGATAAGCCATCCCAACCAGCCAAAAGAAAGATAGAGTATTTTCAGACAAAGACTTCAGAAAGTGTAATTCTATCAAGGATAAAGGGGGACATTACAAAATGAGAAAGATGGCAGTTGCCTAAGAGGTCTGGAACAATCCTAACTGCACGTACACCTAACAATAACACCACCCTCCACCCCCCACCCCCAAAAAAAACATGTCATCAAGTTGATTCCAACTCATGCTGACCTCATGTGTGTTAGAGGAGAACTGTGCTCCCTAGGGTTTTTTTTTTTTTTAATAACTTTTATTAAGCTTCAAGTGAACGTTTACAAATCCAATCAGTCTGTCACATATAAGTTTACATACATCTCACTCCCTACTCCCACTTGCTCTCCCCCTCTTGAGTCAGCCCTTTCAGTCTCTCCTTTCTTGACAATTTTGCCGGCTTCCCTCTCTCTCTATCCTCCCATCCCCCCTCCAGATAAGAGTTGCCAACACAATCCCCAGTGTCCACCTGATATCATTAGCTCACTCTTCATCAGCGTCTCTCTCCCACCCGCTAACCAGTCCCTTTCATTTCTGATGAGTTGTCTTTGGGGATGGTTCCTGTCCTGTGTCAACTGAAGGTCTGGGGAGCATGGCCGCCGGGATTCCTCCCGTCTCAGTCAGACCATTAAAGTTTGGTCTTTTTATGAGAATTTGGGGTCTGCATCCCACTGATCTCCTGCTCCCTCAGGGGTCCTCTGCTGTGGTCCCTGTCAGGGCAGTCATTGATTGTGGCCAGGCACCAACTAGTTCTTCTGGTCTCAGGATGATGTAGGTCTCTGGTTCATGTGGCCCTTTCTGTCTCTTGGGCTCTTAGTTGTCGTGTGGCCTTGGTGTTCTTCATTTTCCTTTGCTCCAGGTGGGTTGAGACCAATTGATGCATCTTAGATGGCCGCTTGTTAGCATTTAAGACCCCAGACGCCACATTTCAAAGTGGGATGCAGAATGATTTCATAATAGAATTATTTTGCCAATTGACATAGAAGTCCCCGAAAACCATGTTCCCCAGACCCCCGCACTTGCTCCGCTGACCTTTGAAGCATCCATTTTATTCCGGAAACTTCTTTGCTTTTGGTCCAGTCCAATTGAGCTGACCTTCCATGTATTGAGTGTTGTCTTCCCCTTCACCTAAAGCAGTTCTTATCTACTGATTAATCAATAAAAAACCCTCTCCCTCCCTCCCTCCCTCCCCCCCTCGTAACCGCAAAAGTATGTGTTCTTCTCAGGTTTACTATTTCTCAAGATCTTATAATAGTGGTCTTATACAATATTTGTCCTTTTGCCTCTGACTAATTTCGCTCAGCATAATGCCTTCCAGGTTCCTCCATGTTATGAAATGTTTCAGAGATTCGTCACTGTTCTTTATCGATTCGTAGTATTTCATTGTGTGAATAGACCACAATTTATTTACCCATTCATCCGTAGATGGACACCTTGGTTGCTTCCAACATTTTGCTATTGTAAACTGAGCTGCAATAAACATGGGTGTGCATATATCTGTTTGTATGAAGGCTCTTGTATCTCTAGGGTATATTCTGAGGAGTGGGATTTCTGGGTTGTATGGTAGTTCTATTTCTAACTGTTTAAGATAACTCCAGATGGATTTCCAAAGTGGCTGTACCATTTTACATTCCCACCAGCAGTGTATGAGAGTTCCAATCTCTCCGCAGCCTCTCCAACATTTATTCTTTTGTGTTTTTTGGATTAATGCCAGCCTTGCTGGTGTGAGATGGAATCTCATCGTAGTTTTAATTTGCATTTCTCTAATGGCTAATGATCGAGAGCATTTTCTCATGCATCTGTTGGCTGCCTGAATATCTTCTTTAGTGAAATGTGTGTTCATATCCTTTGCCCACTTCTTGATTGGGTTGTTTGTCTTTTTGTGGTTGAGTTTTGACAGAATCATGTAGATTTTAGAGATCAGGCGCTGGTCGGAGATGTCATAGATGAAAATTCTTTCCCAGTCTGTAGGTGGTCTTTTTACTCTTTTGGAGAAGTCTTTAGATGAGCATAGGTGTTTGATTTTTAGGAGCTCCCAGTTATCGGGTTTCTCTTCATCATTTTTGGTAATGTTTTGTATTCTGTTTATACCTTGTATTAGGGCTCCTAGGGTTGTCCCAATTTTTTCTTCCATGATCTTTATCGTTTTAGTCTTTATGTTTAGGTCTTTGATCCACTTGGAGTTAGTTTTTGTGCATGGTGTGAGGTATGGGTCCTGTTTCATTTTTTTGCAAAGGGATATCCAGTTATGCCAGCACCATTTGTTAAAAAGGCTATCTTTTCCCCAGTTAATTGACACTGGTCCTTTGTCAAATATCAGCTGCTCATACGTGGATGGATCTATGTCTGGGTTCTCAATTCTGTTCCATTGGTCTATGTGTCTGTTGTTGTACCAATACCAGGCTGTTTTGACTACTGTGGCTGTATAGTAGGTTCTGAAGTCAGGTAGGGTGAGGCCTCCCACTTTCTTCTTCTTTTTCAGTAGTGCTTTGCTTATCCGGGGGTTCTTTCCCTTCCATATGAAATTGGTGATTTGTTTCTCTATCCCCTTAAAATATGACTTTGGAATTTGGATCGGAAGTGCGTTAAATGTATAGATGGCTTTTGGTAGAATAGACATTTCTACTATGTTAAGTCTTCCTATCCATGAGCAAGGTATGTTTTTCCACTTAAGTATGTCCTTTTGAATTTCTTGTAGTAGAGCTTTGTAGTTTTCTTTGTATAGGTCTTTTACATCCTTGGGAAGATTTATTCCTAAGTATCTTATCTTCTTGGGGGCTACTGTGAATGGTATTGATTTGGTTATTTCCTCTTTGGTGTTCTTTTTGTTGATGTAGAGGAATCCAAGTGATTTTTGTAGGTTTATTTTATAACCTGAGACTCTGCCAAACTCTTCTATTAGTTTCAGTAGTTTTCTGGAGGATTCCTTAGGGTTTTCTGTGTATATAATCATGTCATGTGCAAATAGTGATAACTTTACTTCTTCCTTGCCGATCTGGATACCTTTTATTTCTTTGTCTAGCCTAATTGCCCTGGCTAGGACTTCCAACACGATGTTGAATAAGAGCGGTGATAAAGGGCATCCTTGTCTGGTTCCCGTTCTCAAGGGAAATGCTTTCAGGTTCTCTGCATTTAGAGTGATATTGGCTGTTGGCTTTGCATAGATGCCCTTTATTATGTTGAGGAATTTTCCTTCAATTCCTATTTTGGTAAGAGTTTTTATCATGAATGGGTGTTGGACTTTGTCAAATGCCTTTTCTGCATCAATTGATAAGATCGTGTGGTTTTTGTCTTTTGTTTTATTTATGTGATGGATTACATTAATGGTTTTTCTGATATTAAACCAGCCTTGCATACCTGGTATAAATCCCACTTGATCAGGGTGAATTATTTTTTTGATGTGTTGTTGGATTCTATTGGCTAGAATTTTGTTGAGGATTTTTGCATCAATGTTCATGAGGGATATAGGTCTATAATTTTCTTTTTTTGTAATGTCTTTATCTAGTTTTGGTATCAGGGAGATGGTGGCTTCATAGAATGAGTTGGGTAGTATTCCGTCATTTTCTATGCTTTGGAATATCTTTAGTAGTAGTGGTGTTAACTCTTCTCTGAAAGTTTGGTAGAACTCTGCAGTGAAGCCGTCCGGGCCAGGGCTTTTTTTTGTTGGGAGTTTTTTGATTACCGTTTCAATCTCTTTTTTTGTTTGGGTCTATTTAGTTGTTCTACTTCTGAATGTGTTAGTTTAGATAGGTAGTGTTTTTCCAGGAATTCATCCATTTCTTCTAGGTTTTCAAATTTGTTAGAGTACAATTTTTCATAATAATCTGAAATGATTCTTTTAATTTCATTTGGTTCTGTTGTGATGTGGTCCTTCTCATTTCTTATTCGGGTTATTTGTTTCCTTTCCTGTATTTCTTTAGTCAGTCTAGCCAATGGTTTATCAATTTTGTTAATTTTTTCAAAGAACCAGCTTTTGGCTTTGTTAATTCTTTCAATTGTTTTTCTGTTCTCTAATTCATTTAGTTCAGCTCTAATTTTTATTATTTGTTTTCTTTTGGTGCCTGATGGATTCTTTTGTTGTTCACTTTCTATTTGTTCAAGTTGTAGGGACAGTTCTCTGATTTTGGCTCTTTCTTCTTTTTGTATGTGTGCATTTATTGATATAAATTGGCCTCTGAGCACTGCTTTTGCTGTGTCCCAGAGGTTTTGATAGGAAGTATTTTCATTCTCGTTGCTTTCTAAGAATTTCCTTATTCCCTCCTTGATGTCTTCTATAACCCAGTCTTTTTTCAGGAGGGTATTGTTCATTTTCCAAGTATTTGATTTCTTTTCCCTAGTTTTTCTGTTATTGATCTCTTGTTTTATTGCCTTGTGTTCTGAGAAGATGCTTTGTAACATTTCGATGTTTTGGACTCTGCAAAGGTTTGTTTTATGACCTAATATGTGGTCTATTCTAGAGAATGTTCCATGTGCACTAGAAAAAAAAGTATATTTTGCAGCAGTTGGGTGGAGAGTTCTGTATAAGTCAATGAGGTCAAGTTGGTTGATTGTTGTAATTAGATCTTCCGTGTCTCTGTTGAGCTTCTTACTGGATGTCCTGTCCTTCTTCGAAAGTGGTGTGTTGAAGTCTCCTACTATAATTGTGGAGGTATCTATCTCGCTTTTCAATTCTGTTAAAATTTGATTTATGTATCTTGCAGCCCTGTCATTAGGTGCATAAATATTTAATATGGTTATGTCTTCCTGATCAATTGTCCCTTTTATCATTATATAGTGTCCTTCTTTATCCTTTGTGGTGGATTTAAGTCTAAAGTCTATTTCGTCAGAAATTAATATTGCTACTCCTCTTCTTTTTTGCTTATTGTTTGCTTGATATACTTTTTTCCATCCTTTGAGTTTTAGTTTGTTTGTGTCTCTAAGTCTAAGGTGTGTCTCTTGTAGGCAGCATATAGATGGATCGTGTTTCTTTACCCAGTCTGTGACTCTCTGTCTCTTTATTGGTGCATTTAGTCCATTTACATTCAGGGTAATTATAGATAAATAAGTTTTTAGTGCTGTCATTTTGATGCCTTTTTATGTGTATTGTTGACAATTTCATTTTTCCACATACTTTTTTGTGCTGAGGCGTTTTTCTTAGTAAATTGTGAGATCCTCATTTTCATAGTGCTTGACTTTATGTTAGTTGAGTCGTTACGTTTTTCTTGGTTTTTATCTTGAGTTATAGAGTTGTTATACCTTTTTGTGGTTACCTTATTATTTACCCCTATTTTTCTAAGTAAAAACCTAACTTGTATTGTTCTATATCGCCTTGTATCACTCTCCATATGGCCGTTCAATGCCTCCTGTATTTAGTCCCTCTTTTTGATTATTGTGATCTTTTACCTATTGACTTCCATGATTCCCTGTTATGTGTACTTTTTTTTTTTAATTAATCTTAATTTGTTTGTTTTTGTGATTTCCCTATTTGAGTTGATATCAGGACGTTCTGTTTTGTGACCTTGTGTTGTGCTGATATCTGATATTATTGGTTCTCTGACCAAACAATATCCTTTAGTATTTCTTGTAGCTTTGGTTTGGTTTTTGCAAATTCTCTAAACTTGTGTTTGTCTGTAAATATCTTAATTTCGCCTTCATATTTCAGAGAGAGTTTTGCTGGATATATGATCCTTGGCTGGCAGTTTTTCTCCTTCAGTGTTCTGTATATATCGTCCCATTCGCTTCTTGCCTGCATGGTTTCTGCTGAGTAGTCAGAACATATTCTTACTGATTCTCCCTTGAAGGAAACCTTTCTTTTCTCCCTGGCTGCTTTTAAAATTTTCTGTTTATCTTTGGTTTTGGTGAGTTTGATGATAATATGTCTTGGTGTTTTTCTTTTTGGATCAATCTTAAATGGGGTTCGATGAGCATCTTGGATAGATATCCTTTCGTCTTTCATGATGTCAGGGAAGTTTTCTGTCAGGAGTTCTTCAACTATTTTCTCTGTGTTTTCTGTCCCCCCTCCCTGTTCTGGGACTCCAGTCACCCGCAGGTTATCCTTCTTGATAGAGTCCCACATGATTCTTAGGGGTTCTTCATTTTTTTTAATTCTTTTATCTGATTTTTTTTCAGCTATGTTGGAGTTGATTCCCTGGTCCTCCAGATGTCCCAGTCTGCATTCTAGTTGCTCGAGTCTGCTCCTCTGACTTCCTAGTGCGTTGTCTAATTCTGTAATTTTATTGTTAATCTTTTGGATTTCTACATGTTGTCTCTCTATGGATTCTTGCAACTTATTAATTTTTCCAGTATGTTCTTGAATATTCTTTTTGAGTTCTTCAACAGTTTTATCAGTGTGTTCCTTGGCTTTTTCTGCAGTTAGCCTAATTTCATTTGTGATATCATTAAGCATTCTGTAAAGTAGTTTTTTATATTCTGTATCTGATAATTCCAAGATTGTATCTTCATTTGGGAAAGATTTTGATTCTTTTGTTTGGGGGGTTGGAGAAGCTGTCATGGTCTGCTTCTTTAAGTGGTTTGATATGGATTGTTGTCTCCGAGCCATCACTGGGAAACTAGTTTTTCCAGAAAATCCACTAAAAAAAAAATGCAGTCAGATGCCTATCAGAGTTCTCCCTCTGGCTCAGGCTATTCGGATGTTAATGAAGCCGCCTGGGGAGGCTAGGGGAGGGAACAGAGAGATAGGAGAGTAGCACCTCAGAATATAGCCAGAGTTGCTTGTCTTGCTTGTAATGACTATTATATCTGAGATTCCTGCGGGCGCGTCGCCTATGTGTGCTGGCTGTGTGGAGAGTGCCCCCGGGGGGTCTGGCCCGCTGGAGTCACGGTCAGATCCTCTGCTTCCAGCCCCACGCCCAGCGTCAAGGCTTCCCTACTGGGACGGTGCACTCTCGACTCCAAAATCAGTAGCTGCCTCCCGGGGACTTCTCGTCCCTCCAGCCACGTGGCCGTGCCGCCTCCGAGAACCAGTTGGGCCTCCTCCCGGGGTTAGTTCAGATGGGTGGAGCAGCTCCCTGTGCTCCTGCCATGACCGAGTGTCCCGGCTGGGATGCTGTTCTCCCCGCTGCAATACCAGTCACTGCCTCCCGGGGACTTCTCCTACCAGCTGCGTCCCACGCCGCCCGTGGAACCGGCTGGTCCCCCTCCCGGGGTTAGTTCAGGGGGGTGGAGCAGCTCTCTGTGCTTGTACCGTACCTGACTGGTACGCTGACTCCAGGCTCTGGAAACAATCACTGCTTCCCCGTATTAGTTCGTTCTCCATCTCTAAATCTGTGTTTGTTGTTCAGGGTTCGTAGATTGTTATGTATGTGATCGATTCACTTGTTTTTCCGTGTCTTTGTTGTAAGAGGGATCCGAGGTAGCGTCTGCCTAGTCCGCCATCTTTTCCCCCTAGGGTTTTTTTGGAAATAGATCACCAAGCCTTTCTTTTGGGACATATCTGGTAAAGTTTAACAATCAACCTTTCAGTTAACAGTGAGCACTTTAACCGTTTGCACCCCAGAGACTCCAGAACTAGAAATAGATTTCAAAATGCACAAGGCAAAATGTGGTAAATCTGAAAGGAGAAATTGATAAATTCAGTTATAGTTGAAGAACGCAGTGTTTCTTTCTCAGTAATTGATAAAACTAGTAGGCAAAAATTCAGGAAGGAAATAGCTGATGTGAACAACAGTTGACCTGTTTGACATTTATAGAACATTACACCCAAAAAGTATGCATAAAAGTTTTACCAATGTACACCATATTTTGGGCCATAAAACAAAACTTAGCAAATTTAAAATAATAGACATTATAGAAAGTATGTTCTCTGATCACAGATGAAACTAAAAATCAGTTAGAGAAATGATATTTGGAAAATTCTCAAATATTTCAAAATTAAGAAGACACTTCTATAATCCAAGCATATAGTTAGAAGTCTTCAGAAAAATTAGAAAATATTTCAGATGAAAAAATATACAACATATCAAACTTCTTTTTCTTTTTATTTTAGCAATAGACTTTGTATTTTGGCTTTAGGTTTATACACAAATTGTGCAGAAAGAACGTGTCCTGTGTACTTTCCCTCTGCACACTGTTTTCCCTATTATTAACATCTTACATTCATGTGGTACATTTATTTCGTTTAATAAACCAATATTGAGACATCATTGTTAAAGTACATAGTTTACAATGCGGTTTTTGATTTAGTTGCCCAGTTCTATGGGCTTTGATAAACACATAATCTCATGTGTTCACAATGCAGAATAGTTTCACTACCCTAGAAATGCCCCTTAATCTATTTACCCCTCCCACATTCCCCCTGAACTCCTGGTAATGAATGATCTTTTTTACTGTTGCTATAGTTCTGCCTTTTCCAGAATATCGTATAGTTGGAATTATACAGTATGTAGTTTTTTGAAGACTGGCTTCTCTCATTAGCAATGGCATTTAATATTCCTGCATGTTTTTCATAGCTTAATCATTCATTTATTTTTATCACCAACTAATACTCCATTGTATGGATGTACAACGTTGTTTTTATTTATTCACTTATCGAAGGACATCTTGATTGTTTCCATCATACCATATGACCCAGCCACATACACTTGCCATTTTTCTTAGAGAAATGTATATTGACACAAAAACCTGTTCATGACTATCCTTAGAGGCTTCATTTGTAATAGACTCAAAAATGAAAACAATTTAAATGTACTTTATTGGATAAACTGGTAAACAAATTGTGCCAAATCCATTAAAAAAAACTCAGTAACAATTTTGATGGATCTCAAGGATGTTACGTTAAGTGAAAAAAGCCAGAATTAAAAGGTTATATCTTGTATGGTTCTTTTTATATAATATTCTCTTGAAATGGCAGAATTATAGTAATGGAGAACAATCAGTTGGTGCCAGGGGTTAGTGTTGGGATGAGATGTAATACAGGGGATTTTATTTGTGGTGAGGGGATGATTTTGTATCCTGGTCATGATGACAGTTGTATGGTTCTAGACATGTGATAAAAAGTCACAGAACTACAGATGCATATAAAAATGTGCATGTAAACCTGGAGAAATCTGACTGCAACATGTATGTGATTCAATAATATTGTGCCAACATCAGTTTCCTGGTTGTGGCAATATAATATAGTTATGTAAAATATTTTTAGGGGAAGCAGGGTGAAGGGTACAAGTGAGCTCTCTGTACTACTTTTGCAACTTCTTTTGAGTCTTAACCTTTTCCAAAATATATTGCTGTTGCTGTTAGGCACTGTCAAGTTGATTTTGACTCATAAAAACCCCAAGTGACAGATTGGAACTGCCCCATAGAATTTTCTAGGCTGTAATCTTTATGGTAGCAGATCGCCAGATCTTAAAAAATATAAAAAGACACAAAAGCAAATCTAAAAATGTTCCAATGACCAAAGCTGGAACAGATTGAGCTATAAAGTATGGTAATTGTGTCATATAATATAATAAATATCCGTTAATACATTCTCACTGTGTTAGTTTTCTATAGCTGCCACAATAAATTACCATGAACTGGATGACTTAAAACAACAGAAATTTATCCTCTCACAGTTCTAGATGATGAAAAAAAAAAAAAAAAAAAACAAACCCAGTGCTGTCGAGTTTATTCCAAATCATAGTGACCCTATAGAACAGAGTAGAACTGCCCCATAGAGTTTCCAAGGAGCACCTAGCGGATTCAAACTGCTGACCCTTTGGTTAGCAGCCGTGGCACTTAAGCACCACACCACCAGGGTTTCCTTCTAGAGGACAGGAGTCCATATTCAGGGTAGCTGTAGTGTGCTCACTACAAAGTTACTAGGAAAGAATCCTTCCTTGGTTCTTCCATTTTCTGGTGGCTTCAAGTGTTCATTGACTTGTAGCTGCATAACTCCAATCTCTGCAGATATCTTCACATGGCCTTCTTCTTTCGTCTCCTCTGTGTGTCTCTTATCAGGTCACTTATCATTGGATTCAGAGACCACCCAGGAAACCCAGGATGATTTTACCTTTAGATCTCCTTAACTTAATTACATCTTCAAAGTTCCTCTATCCAAATAATATCATATTCATAGATTCCAGGGATTAGGATCTAGATATCACTCTAAGGGAGGACACTATTAAACCCACTATGTTGAATTAAGTAAATTTTTGAATAAACAAATAATGGAGGAGAGGGAATAAACCGTTCTTACAGAACACTTCCAAATAATACATGTAAAAGAATGAGGGAAATGGAAAATCACCATTAGAATATCACAGCTGTAACTGCTGCAGGGAATTACCACAGATGAATGCTTAGATTAATGAGTCATACTTCAAGGAGAAAAAGTATATTTCATAGCCTTAATGTTTCTTCTACATAATAGCTATTAATTACTGTGGTAATTTTAACATATGTCCTCAAATTCCTAAATACATCACTCTTCAGAGGTGGAGCTAAATTCCACTCCAGCGGAGCATGGGATAAGCTTAGTGGCTCACTTATAATTAACACAATAGCGAAAGGAGAGAGAAAACAAACAAAAAAGTTACTTTATTGTAGTGAACACTGGAAAGTACTGCATTAAAAAAGTGATGAAAGTTAACACCATTGATAATAAGTCATGTTGCTATTATGTATCCTCTCATTTGATGTGATGAAAAGACATGCCATCCTGATATTCTTCACAAAAATTCATAACTGAAGTCTAATAATGAGAAAATAGCCAATGAATTCAAATTGAGGGACCTTCTACAACATATCTAAACAGTATTATTCATGTCAAGGTTAAAAAAACAAACAAACAACAACAATTAAAGACAAGGAAATACTGAATAACTGTTATAAACTACAAGAGAATAAGGGGATATGATCACTAAAAGTTGAGATAGAAATTTATAGCTGTAAATGCCTATGTTAAAAAAAAATAAAGCTCTCAAACCAATAACCAAATTACAACTTGAGGAACTAGAAAAGAAAAGCAAACTAAGCCAAAGCTATCAGAAGTAAGGAAATAGTAAAGATCGGAATGGAGATAAATGAAAGAGACTAGGGAAAAATAAATGAACAAATAAATAAAATAAATCCACAAAAGCAGAGGTTAGTTCTTGGAAAAGATCAATGAAACCCACAAATCTTTAGCTTGAATGACAACGCAAAAAAGAGAAAAGATTAAAGTAACTAAAATAAGAAATAAAAGTGAGGACAGTTATTTCTGATCCTACTGAAATAGAAGTGATTATAAAAGAATATTATGAACAATTCTATGCCAACAAATTAGATAACCTATATGAAATGGACCAATTACATTAAACATACAAACTACTTAAATTGACTCAAAAAGAAATAGAAATTCTTAACTGTTCCATAAGAAGTGAAGAGATTGAACCAGTAACCAAAAACCTCCCAACAAAAAAAAATGCAAGATCAGATGGCTTCAAAGGTGGATTCTATCAAACATTGAGAGCATTGACACCAATTTTTCTCAAACTTTTAAAAAAATAGAAGATGAAGGAACACTTTCTAATTCATTCTATGAGGACAACATTACCCTGATACCAAAGCCAGACAAGGTCACCACAAAAGAAAGAAAGAAAGCTATAGACTTAGATCCTTTATCAATATAGGCAGAAAAATCCTCAGTAAAATATTAGTAAACCATGTCCAACAACATATTAAAGGAATTATACTCCATGAACAGCTGGGATTTATCCCAAGAGTAAAAGGGTGATTTGACATAAGAAAATCAATAAAAGTAATACACCATATTAGTAGAAAAAAGGAAGAGAAACATACGCTTATCTCAGTTGATACAGAAAAAGCATCTGACAAAATCCAAAGAACACTCAACTATGAATAAAATGGAATTTCCTCAACAGGCTAAAGGGCATTTACGAAAAATCCACAGCTAACATCATTCTCCTTTCCTGACTTTAAATCACGCAGTATCTTCTTGTTCTGTTTGAACCACTGCCTCTTGACCTACGTACAGGTTGAGGAAAGTTATGGATCAGGGTTGTATCATTTCATCATACTTAATCTGTATGATGAGCAAATAATCCAAGAAGCTGGACTATATGAAAAAGAACACTACATTAGAATTGGATGAAGACTCATTAACAACCTGCATTATGCAGATGACAAAACGTTGCTTGCTGAAAGTTAAGAGGACATGAAGCACTTACTGATGAAATTCAAAGACTACAGTCTTCGGTATGGATTACATCTCAACATAAAGAAAACAAAATCCTCACAACTGGACCAATAAGCAACATCATGATAAACAGGGAGGAGATCAAGATTGTCAAGGATTTCATTTTACTTGGATCCACAATCAACACCTATGGAAACAGGAGGGAAGAAATCAAAAGACTAATTATATTGGGCAAATTGGCTGCAAAAGACCTCTTTAAAGTATTAAAAAGCAAAGGTGTCATTTTAAGGACTAAGGTGTGCCTGACCCAAGCCATGGTGATTTCGATTGCCTCAGATGCATGTGAAAGCTGGACGATGAGTAAGAAAGACCTAAGAATTCATGAGTTTGAATTATGGTGTTGGTGAAGAATATTGGAAATACCATGGACTTCCAAAACAATGAACAAATCTCTCTTGGAAGAAGTAAAGCCAGAATGCTCCTTAGAAGCAAGGATGGTGAGACTTCATCTCACATATTTTGGACATTTTATCAGGAGGGACCGACTCATAGAGAAGGACATCATGCTTGGTAAAGTAGAGGGTGAGCGAAAAAGAAGAAGGCCCTCAACAAGATGGGTTGACACAGTGACTAAAACAATGGGCTCAAGCATAACAATGATCATGAGGATGGCACAGGACTGGGCAGTGTTTTGTTCTATTGTGCATACAGTAGCTATAAGTCAGAACCACCTCGAAGGCACCTAACAGTGCAACAACATCATCCTTAATGGAGAAAGACTGAAAGCTTTCCACCTAAGGTCAGGGATTAGACAAGGATTCCCACTTTCACTACTGCTTTTCAACGTTGCCTGAAAGTCCTAGCCCCAGAAATTACTGTACTTTCATGCAAATAATGCATATCTTCTGTGCTTGTTTGCCAACGCTGCCTTCCCCAGTCCTCCAGGTATTTTCATAAGTGTGTGATGTTAATTTTTTTAAAACAGTAACCTGTAAAAAAAAAAAAATGGCTTAACGGCATTATGAAAATACCCAGTGGGGGAAGGATGCTGTTGGCAAACAAACTTAGAAAGCAAGGGTTATTTGCATAAAAATACAGTATGGTTAACAAAAAGAAATAAAACCTATGCAAAACAGGAAGGAAGAAGTAAATTCAACCCTTTTCACAGATGACACGATGCCATACATAGAAATTCCCGAAGATTCCATAAAAAAGATACAAGGACAAATAAGTAATCAAAGTTTCAGGGCACGAGATCACTACACAAAAATCAGTTGTGTTTCTAAACACTGTCAATGAACAATCTGAAAGGAAATTAAGGAAACAATTTCATTTACAATGGCATCTAAAAGAATAAAATACCCAGAAATGCATTTAATCATGGAGGTGAAAAACTTATACACTGAAAATTATAAAATATTGTTGAAAGAAATTTAAAAAGATTTGAATAAATGAAAAGACACCCTGTTTTCATGGATCAGAAGCTTTAATACTGTTAAGAGGTAAATACTAACCAAAGTAATCTACAGACCCAACACATATTCCTAGCAAAATTTCAAGAGCCTTCTTTGTAGAAATAAAAAATCCTATCCTCTCGTTCATATGGAATTGCAAGAGGCCCTGAATAGCTAAAAAAAAATTGGGAAAAAAGGAACAAAGTTGGAGGACTCCTGCTTCCTGTTTTGAAAATAAACTATAAAGCTACAGTGAGAAAAAACAGTATGATCCTGGAACAGGAATAGACATATAGACCATTGGAATAGAATTGAGAATCCAGAAATAAACCCATACATCTATGGTCAATTGATTTCAGTAAGGGTGCCAAGCCCATTCAATGGTGAAGAATAGTTGTTTTGTTTTCCAGTAAATGATGCAAGAACAATTGAATCTCCACATGCAAATGAATGAAATTAGATCCTTATCTCATATATTACGAGAAAATAACTCAAAATGGATCAATAATCTAAATATAAAAACTAAAACTGTAAAACTCTTAGAAGAATACGTAGGGGTAATCCTTCGGGACTTATTTTTTTGACAATGGATTCTGAGATAGGAAACCAAAAGCACAAGCAAAAAAAGATAAAATAGACAATTTGTAAATCATCAAAATAAAGAACTTTTGTGCATCAAAGGACTTTACCAAGACAAGTAAAGAGGAAATCTATGGAATGGGAGAAAATATTTGGTAACCATATAATTGATAAGAGTTTAATATCCAGAATATGCAAGGAATGTTTAAAGCTCACCAACAAAAACACAAACAACCAAATTAAAAGATGGGCAAAGAACTTATAGATATTTATCCAAAGAAGGTATACAAATGGCCAACAAGCACACACAAAGATGTTCAAAGACATTGGTTATTAAGGAAAATGCAAATCAAATCCACAATGAATTTCTACTTGTAAAAATGAAATGAAGGTGGTGTCTCACCTCTTCTAATTTCACAAGGGGGAAGAAGAATCGAGATCAGCATTCCAAGGATGATTCCTATGAGGCTAAGTTCAGACATGCCTCCCCTCTCCACCATCTTCACCAATTTTGAAACCAAACATCCCTCCCATGGCACTCTCTACTTCTCTGTTGGGTTAGATAATTCATTGCAAAGGCGACACAGAACTCACAGACAATACTCACAGTTATCGTATTTATTAGAGAAGTTTTTGTTGTTTGGTACCATGAGTTGGTTCTGACTCATAGCGACCCCATGTACAACAGAAATATTGCCCAGTCCTGCGCCATCCTCACAGTCATTGTTATGCTTAAGTCCACTATTGCTGCCACTGTGTGGATCCATCTCACTGAGGGTTGTCTTAGGCTGGGTTCCCTAGAGAAGCAAAACCAGTGAAATTTCCCTCTCTCTCTCTGTATATATAGATATACAGAGAGATAGAAGGAATGAGAAGAGAGAGAGATGTCAAGGAAATGGCTCATATGGTTGTAAAGGCTGGAAAGTCCCAAATCTGTGGATCAGGCTAGGGGCTTCTCCTGACTCACACAGCTGCAGGGGCTAGTGAACCCAAGATCCAGACCTCAGAGGCTGATGAATTCTAGATCGGCAGGGAAGACACCAGCTCAGGACACAAGAAACGGAGGTCAGATAAACAGGAGCCAGCTCCAGGATCCAGAGTGAGCAAAAGCCCACTAGTCTTGCCAAAAGATCCACCTATATTGGATGCAGGCACATCCTCAAGGAAAGCACCTTTCAACTGATTAGCTATTCACAGCAGATCCAATCATGGAGCCAATCACATTATATCACATCTTATCGTGGAAGTGATCACATCATGTATCATATCTGCCAAATCACTGAGAATCATGGCCCAGCCAAGTTAACAACCTTAACAATTACAGTGTACGCTCTGTCAATTTGGCCCCTGTACACATCTCCTTAAACAACACATAATTTCTGAATAAAGACAATTCTAAAGTCATACTTGCACCAAACATGATACAACTAACACACATACAAATGAAGACACACTATCCCTGTTTACGTCTTATATTTTACAAGTGAAGAAAACAAAAATATTTGATGCACATATACAAGGCAGAAATACTCAAAACAATTACAGCCTTCCTTTCTGCAACATAAATAAAAGAATCAAGATGGCAAAGTAGTCAGAGGCTTCTGGTGATCCCTCTTACAACAAAGACCCGAAAAAACAAGTGAGTCACTTATATAAATGACAAGCTAGAAATCCCGAGCATCAAAGGCAAAGTTAACAAATCAGACTGAGTGATGAGGGAGAGAGAGACAGTACAGAAGCAGTGAGAAGCTGCTAAGTCTGTGGCAGTGCTTCAGCCCGATAACTGGGAGCAACTGAGGCAGGGCTGATGGTAGTTTTCAGAGACACCACTGCTTCAGAGAAATAAGACAAGCAAAGTGGCATACCCCTGACCCTGTGGCATGTCTGCAGCTGGGTGGGATGTAATGTTTAGGACGGGGCAACTTCAGTGAAAGAACGCAAGTGAAGGATGCAGCCCTAATCCCCTGAGGGATCTCGGCGGGAGCCCAGCCAGCATGCACAGGCTACAAATGCCTCTGGAAACAGATAAAACAGCACTCTTGGCCCAAGATAAGTGATTTAATCTAATTTACCACACAGATCTAATAACCCCTCCTTTTGAAAAAACTCTCTCCTGTCTATCTGATCCGTCCTCCCTCTGCCCTAGCTGGCTTCATTAACGGTTGATTTCCCTGGGCCTGAGGTAGGTCCTGCTGTGTTTCCTGAGCCATTCTCCTGGCTTTGGAGAAGCAACAAATTAACAAATGGGGGACAAATACTCTGCCAACTGCCCTAAACTTGAAAATCAGGGCAGAAGTGGCTCCAATCCAGGCACAAGTGATCCACAGGCTTTGTCTTTCACCCCTGCATGGATCCAGGTGGCTCCACTATACTAGATAGGATCTGGCTATTATATTGCAAGGGTGGATCTCTTTGAGGCCTGACTGTAACTGTTTCAGCTGTGAGGTGGAGAAGCAGGTTTTGGAGGTGTGATACCACTCTGCTTATTAAACAAGGCTTTCACCTACCCACAGCAGGGAAGTGAGGGCTGGAGGCTCCAACCAAGCCAACTAGCCACCCACGAAAGGGGTCCAAGGACAGCAGTGCCTACAAGTCCCTACAGGTATAAGCACTGGATGCCTATGGTACAGCTGCAGAGCTCACCTACCAGAGTGCTCTAGAGAACAGGGACATGCCTTCCTCATAGAAACTCAGAAGAAGATTGTCAGCCCACTGCCTTCTTCAGAGTGTGACCCCCTTCTGCTACCAGAAACCTGTGCGTAGACTAATCACAACTGATCCTTTAAAATAGTAGGTGAAAGCCTACACCACATACTAGGTGACTATCAGGACACCTGAGCTGAATCTATACAAGAATGGTGAATGGACTCCTAGGACCATATATCTGGTAACAGCACTAGCCATTAGTGCTTCAAAGGCTCCAATAATCAAGTTAGCTCACTCTAGTAGCCTATTTGGGTATATCAAAACAAAACAAAGCAAGAAAGTAGGACACAGTGAGGAAAGATAAAATAAATTAGTACAATAACTTATTGATGGCTCAGAGACAATAGTCAATATCAAATCACATAAAGAAGCAGACCATGACTGCTTCAACAAACTCCCAAAACAAAGAATCAAAAACTCTCTTGGATGAAGATGTATTCCTGGAAATACCAGATGTAGAACACAAAGGATTAATATACAGAACTCTTCGAGACATCAGGAACGAGATCAGGCAATACACAGAACTAGCAAAGGAACATACAGATAAAGAAGTTGAAGAAATTAAAAAGATCATTCGAGAACATAATGAAAAATTTAATAAGCTGTAAGAAACCCTAGAGAGACAGCAATCAGAAATTCAGAAAATTAACAATAAAATTACAGAATTAGAAAACTCAATAGGAAGCCAGAGGAGCAGAGTTGAGGAAGTGGAATGCAGAATTAGTGAGACCAAAGACAAAACACTTGGCAACATTATATTTGAGAAAAATCAGAAAAAAAAACTTAAAAAAAAGAAGAAACCCCAAGAATCATGTGGGACTCTATCAGGAAGAATATCTTGCAAGTGATTGGAATACCAGAACAGGGAGGGATAACAGAAAACATAGAGAAAGTTGTTGAAGATTTGTTGGCAGAAAAATTCCCTGACGTTCTGAAAGATGAAAGGATATCTATACAAGATGCTCATCTAACCCCATACAAGGTAGATCCCAAAGAAAGTCACCAAGACATATTACAATCAAACTTGCCAAAGTCAAAGATATACAGAAAATTTTAAGAGCGGCCAGGGATAAGTGAAAAGTCACCAACAAAGGAGAATCGATAAGAATAAGCTCGGACTACTTGGCAGGAACCATGCAGGCAAGAAGAAAATAGGATGATACAATAGGATGAAAAATTGCCAACCAAGAATCATATATCCAGCAAAACTGTCTCTCAAATATGAAGACAAAATAAAGAAATTTCCAGATAAATGGAAGCTTAGGGAATTTGCAAAAACCAAACCGAAACTACAAGGAATACTAAAGGGAATTCTAGGGTTAGAAAATCAATAATATCAGATATCAACCCAACACTAAAACACAAGACAGAGCAACCAGATAACAACCCAGATAGGGAAATCACAAAAATAAATCAAGATTAAAAAAAAAATGCTAAAGACAGGGAATCAGTGATGTCATTATATAAAAGGTGACAACATTAAATCAATAAAGTGGGACTAAATACAGTAGGCATAGATCTTCCATATGTAGAGGAAGTCAAGGCTATATATGGAGACGTGGGTTAGGTTTAAACTTAGAAAAATAGGGGTAAATATTAAGGTAACCACAAAGAAGAATAACAATCCTACACATCAAAATAAAAAAAGCAAGAAAAACATACTCAACCAAAACAAAATCAACTACATGAAAAAGAGGAACACACAATTTACAAAGAAAAGCTAACCCACTAAACCCACTGCCATAGAGCAGATTCCGACTCATAGTGACCCTATAAAAGAAAAACTACTCAGCACAAAAAAATAAGTGAACAAATGAAACTGTCAACAACACACAGAAAAGGGCATCAAAATCACTGCACTAAACTCATACCTATCTATAATCGCGCTGAATGTAAATGGACTAAATGCACCAATAAAGAGACAGAGAGTCGCAGAATGGATAAAGAAACAAGATCCTTCTATATGCTGCCTACAAGACACACACCTTAGACTTAAAGACACGAACTAAAACTCAAGTATGGGAAAATATATGTCAAGCAAACAGCAATCAAAAAAGAGGAAGAGAGGGGGGTCAAGATGGCGGACTAGGTGGACGCTCCCGCGGATCCCTCTTGCAACAAAGACTCGGAAAAACAAGGGAATCGATCACATACATAACAATCTATGAACTCTGAACAACAAGCACAGACTTAGAGACGGAGGACGAACAAATACGGGCAGACAGCGACTGTTTTCAGAACTAGGAGCCAGCGCACCAGGCAGGTGACCTTCGGAGCTCGATCTGGGGCAGAGCCCAGGGGGGCAGACGGCACAGAAAGGGGGCCCACCCCTTCCCCCCCGAACCCATCCCGGGAGGAAGCCTAGCAGGTTGGCGCGGGCGGCGTAGGGGCGCAGCCGGAGGGAGAAACACCCGGGAGGCAGTGACTGATCTGAGAGGGGGGAGAACAGCGTCCCAGCTGGGGTGCCCTGCTGTCCGCCGGGAGTTAGGCGAGAAGCCGACGGGGCGCGCGCGGGGGGGGGGTCAGCTGTGTTTCCCTGGAGTGACCCCAGGGCGGGGCCCATGCGTTCGTGCGGGAGGACGCGCACCCAGTCCGCGCGTGTGGCACGGCACACCAGAGGGAGAAATCCCCGGAGGTGTCTGGTCTCAAAACAGGGAAAGCAGCATCCCAGACGGGGAGCCATTCCGCTGCGATCTGGGCACGCGCGCGCGCGCGGGCGGGGCATGAGCGCGGGGTCCATTTTTATTACCCTGAATTGACCCAGAGGGCGGGAACACCTGGTCGTGCGAGTGACGCCCTCCCAGTTTGCGCGAGAGGTGCGGCACACTGGAAGGAGAAGTCCCCGGGAGGAACTGATTGGTCCCAAAGCGCAGAAAGTAGCATCCCAGACAAAGTGCCGCCCTGCTGGGGCTTGGGCGCGCGCACGAGCGGGCCGTGAGCGCGGAGTCCATTTTTATTGCCCTGAATTGACCCAGGGGGTGGGCCCACCTGGCCGTGCGGAGGAACTGATTGGTCCCAAAGCGCAGAAAGTAGCATCCCAGACAGAGTGCCGCCCTGCTGGGGCTTGGGCGCGCGCGGGCGGGGCGTGAGCACGGAGTCCATTTTTATTGCCCTGAATTGACCCAGGGGGCGGGCCCACCTGGCCGTGCAGGTGACGCCAACCCAGTTCGCGCGAGAGGTGTGGCGCTCCGGAAGGAGAAGTCCCGGGGAGGAAGTGACTGGTTCCCGAACAGGGAAAGCAGCGTCTCAACCCGGAAGTCATCCCGCTGGGATTTGGGCGCGCGCACAGGCGGGGCGTGACCGCGGGATCTAATTATAATCGCCTGAATAGACCCTGGGGGCGGGCCCACCCGTTCGTGCGGGAAACGCCCACCCAGTGCCCACGAGCGGTGCCGCGCACCGGAGGAAGTCCCCAGGAGGAAGGGACTGGTTTCCGAGCAAGGAAAGCAGTGTCCTAGCCAGGGACCCGTCCAGCCCGGATTTTGGCAAACGGGGGCGGAGCGTGAACGTGGTGTTCAGCTCTATATTCTGTGGTGCTACACTCCTAGCTCTCAGATCCCTCCCCCACCCTCCCCAGGCGACCCCATTAACATCCGAATACCCGGAGCCAGAGAGAGAATTCAGATAGGGATCTGACTGCATTTTTTTTTAGCTGACTACTTGGAAAATCTAGTTTCCCAGTGATGGCTCGGAGACAGCAGTCCATATCAAACCACATAAAGAAACAGACCATGACAGCTTCTCCAACCCCCCAAACAAAAGAATCAAAATCTTTCCCAAATGAAGATACAATCCTGGAATTCTCAGATACAGAATATAAAAAACTAATTTACAAAATGCTTAAAGATATCACGAATGAAATTAGGATAAATGCAGAAAAAGCCAAGGAACACACTGATAAAACTGTTGAAGAACTCAAAAAGATTATTCAAGAACATAGTGGAAAAATTAACAAGTTGCAAGAATCCATAGAGAGACAGCATGTAGAAATCCAAAAGATTAACAATAAAATTACAGAATTTGACAACGCAATAGAAAGTCAGAGGAGCAGACTCGAGCAATTAGAATGTAGACTGGGACTTCTGGAGGACCAGGGAAACAACACCAACATAGCTGGAAAAAAATCAGATAAAAGAATTAAAAAAAATGAAGAAACCCTAAGAATCATGTGGGACTCTAACAAGAAGGATAACTTGCGAGTGATTGGAGTCCCAGAACAGGGAGGAGGGACAGAAAACACAGAGAAAATAGTTGAAGAACTCCTGACACAAAACTTCCCTGACATCATGAAAGAAGAAAGGATATCTATCCAAGATGCTCATCGAACCCCATTTAAGATTGATCCAAAAAGAAAAACACCAAGACATATCATCATCAAACTTGCCAAAACCAAAGACAAACAGAAAATTTTAAAAGCAGCCAGGGAGAAAAGAAAGGTTTCCTTCAAGGGAGAATCAATAAGAATAAGTTCAGACTACTCAGCAGAAACTACGCAGGCAAGAAGGGAATGGGACGACATATACAGAGCACTAAACGAGAAAAACTGCCAACCAAGGATCATATATCCAGCAAAACTCTCTCTGAAATATGAAGGAGAAATTAAGATATTTACAGATAAACACAAGTTTAGAGAATTTGCAAAAACTAAACCAAGACTGCAAGAAATGCTAAAGGAGATTGTTTGGCCTGATGACCAATAATATCAGGTACCAGCACAATACAAGGTCACAAAACAGAACGTCCTGATATCAACGCAACTCAAACAGAGAAAGCACAAAAACAAACAAATTAAGACTAATTCTAAAAAATAAATAAATAAACAAAATAATACACACAACAGGAAATCATGGAAATCAATAGCTAAACGATCAAAATAATCAAAAAGAGGGACTAAATATAGGAGGCATTGAACTGCCAGATGGAGAGTGATACAAGGCGAAATAGAAGGATACAAGTTAGGGTTTTACTTAGAAAAATAGGGGTAAATAAAAAGGTAACCACAAAAAGGAATATCAATTCCATAACTCAAGAAAAAAGCCAAGAAAAACGTAACGACTCAATAAACACAAAGTTAAACATTATGAAAATGAGGATCTCACAAGCTACTAAGAAAAACGTCTCAGCACAAAAAAGCATGTGGAAAAATGAAATGGCCAACAACACACATAAAAAGGCATCAAAATGACAGCACTAAAAACTTACTTATCTATAATTACGCTGAATGTAAATGGACTAAATGCACCAATAAAGAGACAGAGAGTCACGGACTGGATAAAAAAACACGATCCAACTATATGCTGCCTACAAGAGACACACCTTAGACTTAGAGACACAAACAAACTAAAACTCAAAGGATGGAAAAAAGTATATCAAGCAAACAATAAGCAAAAAAGAAGAGGAGTAGCAATATTAATTTCTGACAAAATAGACTTTAGACTTAAATCCGCCACAAAGGATAAAGAAGGACACTATATAATGATAAAAGGGACAATTGATCAGGAAGACATAACCGTATTAAATATTTACGCACCTAATGACAGGGCTGCAAGATACATAAATCAAATTTTAACAGAATTGAAAAGTGAGATAGACACCTCCACATATATAGTAGGAGACTTCAACACACCACTTTCGGAGAAGGACAGGACATCCAGTAAGAAGCTCAATAGAGACACGGAAGACCTACTTACAACAATCAACCAACTTGACCTCATTGACTTATACAGAACTCTCCACCCAACTGCTGCAAAATATACTTTTTTTTCTAGCGCACATGGAACATTCTCTAGAATAGACCACATATTAGGGCATAAAACAAATCTTTGCAGAATCCAAAACATCGAAATATTACAAAGCATCTTCTCAGACCACAAGGCAATGAAGCTAGAAATCAATAACAGAAAAACTAGGGAAAAGAAATCAAATACTTGGAAAATGAACAATACCCTCCTGAAAAAAGACTGGGTTATAGAAGACATCAAGGAGGGAATAAGGAAATTCTTAGAAAGCAACGAGAATGAAAATACTTCCTATCAAAACCTCTGGGACACAGCAAAAGCAGTGCTCAGAGGCCAATTTATATCGATAAATGCACACATACAAAAAGAAGAAAGAGACAAAATCAGAGAACTGTCCCGACAACTTGAGCAAATAGAAAGTGAGCAACAAAAGAATCCATCAGGCACCCGAAGAAAACAAATAATAAAAATTAGAGCTGAACTAAATGAATTAGAGAACAGAAAAACAATTGAAAGAATTAACAAAGCCAAAAGCTGGTTCTTTGAAAAAATTAACAAAATTGATAAACCATTGGCTAGACTGACTAAAGAAAAACAGGAAAGGAAACAAATAACCCGAATAAGAAACGAGAAGGACCACATCACAACAGAACCAAATGAAATCAAAAGAATCATATCAGATTACTACATAAAATTGTACTCTAACAAATTTGAAAACCTAGAAGAAATGGATAAATTCTTGGAACAACACTACTTACCTAAACTAACACATACAGAAGTAGAACAACTAAATAGACCCATAACAAAAAAAGAGATTGAAATGGTAATCAAAAAACTCCCAACAAAAAAAAGTCCTGGCCCAGATGGCTTCACTGCAGAGTTCTACCAAACCTTCAGAGAAGACTTAACACCATTACTATTGAAGGTATTTCAAAGTATAGAAAAAGACGGAATACTACCCAACTCATTCTATGAAGCCACCATCTCCCTGATACCAAAACCAGGTAAAGACATTACAAAAAAAGAAAATTTTAGACCTATATCCCTCATGAACATAGATGCAAAAATCCTTAATAAAATTCTAGCCAATAGAATCCAACAACACATCAAAAAAATAATTCACCCTGATCAAGTGGGATTTATACCAGGTATGCAAGGCTGGTTTAATATCAGAAAAACCATTAATGTAATCCATCACATAAATAAAACAAAAGACAAAAACCACATGATCTTATCAATTGATGCAGAAAAGGCATTTGACAAAGTCCAACACCCATTTATGATAAAAACTCTCACCAAAATAGGAATTGAAGGAAAATTCCTCAACATAATAAAGGGCATATATGCAAAGCCAACGGCCAATATCACTCTAAATGGAGAGAACCTGAAAGCATTTCCCTTGAGAACGGGAACCAGACAAGGATGCCCTTTATCACCGCTCTTATTCAACATCGTACTTGAAGTCCTAGCCAGGGCAATTAGGCTAGACAAAGAAATAAAGGGTATTCAGATTGGTAAGGAGGAAGTAAAGCTATCACTATTTGCAGATGACATGATCGTATACATGGAAAACCCTAAGAAATCCTCCAGAAAACTACTGAAACTAATAGAAGAGTTTGGAAGAGTCTCAGGATATAAAATAAACATACAAAAATCACTTGGATTCCTCTACATCAACAAAAAGAACACCGAAGAGGAAATAACCAAATCAATACCATTCACAGTAGCCCCCAAGAAGATAAAATACTTAGGAATAAATCTTACCAAGGAAGTAAAAGACCTATACAAAGAAAACTATAAAACTCTGCTACAAGAAATTCAAAAGGACACGCTTAAATGGAAAAACATACCCTGCTCATGGATAGGAAGACTCAACATAGTAAAAATGTCTGTTCTACCAAAAGCCATTTATACATACAACGCACTTCCAATCCAAATACCAATGTCATACTTTAAGGGAATAGAGAAACAAATCACTAATTTCATATGGAAAGGAAAGAATCCCCGGATAAGCAAAACATTACTGAAAAAGAAGAAGAAAGTGGGAGGCCTCACCCTACCTGATTTCAGAACCTATTATATAGCTACAGTAGTCAAAACAGCCTGGTACTGGTACAACAACAGGCACATAGACCAATGGAACAGAATTGAGAATCCAGATATAAATCCATCCACGTATGAGCAGCTGATATTTGACAAAGGACCAGTGTCAGTCAATTGGGGAAATAATAGTCTTTTTAACAAATGGTGCTGGCATACCTGGATATCCATTTGCAAAAGAATGAAACAGGACCCATACCTCACACCATGCACAAAAACTAACTCCAAGTGGATCAAAGACCTAAACATAAAGACAAAAACGATAAAAATCTTGGAAGAAAAAATAGGATCTACCCTAGGAGCCCTAATACAGGGCATAAACAGAATACAAAACATTACCAAAAATGATGAAGAGAAACCCGATAACTGGGAGCTCCTAAAAATCAAACACCTATGCTCATCTAAAGACTTCACCAAAAGAGTAAAAAGACCACCTACAGACTGGGAAAGAATATTCAGCTATGACATCTCAGACCAGCGCCTGATCTCTAAAATCTACATGATTCTGTCAAAACTCAACCACAAAAAGACAAACAACCCAATCAAGAAGTGGGCAAAGGATATGAACACACATTTCACTAAAGAAGATATTCAGGCAGCCAACAGATACATGAGAAAATGCTCTCGATCATTAGTCATTAGAGAAATGCAAATTAAAACTACGATGAGATTCCATCTGACACCAACTAGACTGGCATTAATTCAAAAATCACAAAATAATAAATGTTGGAGAGGCTGCGGAGAGACTGGAACTCTCATACACTGCTGGTGGGATTGTAAAATGGTACAACCACTGTGGAAATCCATCTGGCGTTATCTTAAACAGTTAGAAATAGAACTACCATACAAACCAGAAATCCCACTCCTCGGAATATACCCTAAAAATACAAGACCCTTCACACAAACAGATATATGCACACCCATGTTTATTGCAGCTCTGTTTACAATAGCAAAAAGCTGGAAGCAACCAAGATGTCCATCAACGGACGAATGGGTAAATAAATTGTGGTATATTCACACAATGGAATACTACGCATCGATAAAGAACAGTGACGAATCTCTGAAACATTTCATAACATGGAGGAATCTGGAAGGCATTATGCTGAGCGAAATGAGTCAGTTGCAAAAGGACAAATATTGTATAAGACCACTATTATAAGATCTTGAGGAATAGAAAAAACGGAAAAGAACACATACTTTTGTGGTTACAAAGGGGGGAGGGAGGGAGGGAGGGAGGGAGAGGGCTTTTTATTGATCAATCTGTAGATGGGAACTGCTTTGGGTGAAGGGAAAGACAACACTCAAAACAAGGAAGGTCAGCCTAATTGGACAGGTTTAAAAGTAAAGAGGTTTCCGAGATAAAATGAAAGCTTCAAAGGATAGCGAAGCAGGGGCTGGGGTCTGGGGAACTTGGTTTGAGAGGACTTCTAAATCAATGGGCAAAACAATTCTATTATGAAAACACTCTGCATCCCACTTTGAATTGTGGCACCTGGGGTCCTAAATGCCAACAAGCAGCCATCTAAAATACATTAATTGGTCTCAACCCACCGGGAGCAAAGGCAAAGGAAGAACACCAAGGTCACACGACAACTAAGAACCCAAGAGACAGAAAGGGCCACTTGAACCAGAGACCTACAATATCCTGAGACCAGAAGAACAAGTTGGTGCCCGGCCACAATCGATGTCTGCCCTGTCAGGGAGCACAAGAGACAACTCCTGAGGGAGCAGGAGACCAATGGGATACAGACCCCAAATTCTCATTAAAAGACCACACCTAATGGTATGATTGCGACTAGAGGAATCCCAGAGACAATGCTCCCCAGAACTTCTGATGGCACAGGACAGGAACCAACCCCGAAGACAAATCATCAGGCATGAAAAGGACTGGTCAGTGGGGGGGAGAGAGATACTGATGAAGAGCGAGCTAATTAAATCAGGTGGACACGGGAGAGTGTGTTGGCAACTCTTGACTGGAGGGGGGATGGGAAGATAGAGAGAGAGGGAAGAAGGTAAAATTGGCACGAAACGAGAGACTGTAAGGGCTGACTCAATAGGGGGAGAGCAAGTGGGAGAAGGGAGTAAGATGTATGTAAACCTACATGTGACAGACTGATTGGAATGGTAAATGTTCACTTGAAGCTTAATAAAAATTTTAAAAAAAAAATAAAAAAAAAAAAAAAAAAAAGAGGAAGAGTGGCTATACTAATTTCTGACAAAACAGTTTTCAAACTTAAATCTACCAAAAAGGACAAGGAAGGACACTATAGAATGATTAAAGGGACAGTATACCAAGAGGATATTACCATATTAAATATTTATACACCCAAAGACAGGGCTTCAAGATACATAAAACAAACTCTAAAAGCATTAAAAAGTGAGATAGCTCCACAATAATAGCAGAAGACTTCAACACACCACTTTCAGTGAAGAACAGAACATCCAAAAAGGAGCTCCATAAAGACACGGAAGAACTAAATGCTACAATTAACCAACTTGACAACACAGATATATACAGAACATTCCACTCAACAGCATCCAAATATACTTTGTTTTCCTGCACACATGTAACATTCTCTAGAATAGACCACATATAAGGTCATAAAGCAAGCTTTAACAGTATCCAAAACATCAAAATATTACAAAGCATCTTCTCTGAACATAAAGCCATGAAACTAGAAGTCAGTAACAGAAAAATCAGGGAAAAGAAATCAAACACATGGAAACTGAACATTTTTCTCAAAAACGACTGGATTATAGAATAAATTAAGGATGAGATAAAGAAATTCATAGAATCCAATGAGAATGAAAACACTTCCTATGAGAACCTTTGGGACACAGTGGAAGCAGTGCTCAGAGGTCAATTTATATCACTAAATGCACACATCCAAAAAGAAGAAAGGGCCCAAATCAAAGAATTATCACTACAACTTGAACAAATAGAAAGAGAGCAACAAAAGAAACCCACAGACCCCAGAAGAAAGCAAATAATAAAAACTAGAGCAGAATTAAATGAAGTAGAAAACAGAAAGACAATTGAAAGAGTTAACAAGACCAATAGTTGGTTCTTTGAAAAGATTAACAAAATCGATAAACCATTGGCCAGACTGACAAAAGAAAAACAGGAAACAAAACAAATAACCCGAATAAGAAATGGGATGGGTGATATCACAATAGATCCAACTGAAATTAAAAGAATCATAACAGTACTATGAAAAGTTGTACACTAACAAATTTGAAAACCTGGAGGAAATGGGCAAATTTCTAGAAACACACTGTTTACCTAAACTAACACAAACAGCGGTAAAACAACTAAATAAATCCATAACAAAAGAAGACATTGAAAAAGTTATTTAAAAAACTCCCAACAAAGAAAAACCCTGGCCCTGACAGCTTCACTGGAGAATTCTACCAGCTTTCGGAGAAGAGTTAACACCACTACTACTAAAGGTAATTAAGAGCATTGAAAAGGATGGAATACTCCCATACTCTTTCTCTGAAGCCAGCATAACCCTGACTCCAAAACCAGGTAAAGGCTCCAAAAAAAAAAAGGGAAAATTAAAGACCTATATCCCTCAGGAACTTAGACGCAAAAATCCTCAACAAAATGTTAGCCAATAGAATTCAACAACATTTCAAAAAAAATAATGCACCACTACCAAGTGGGATTCATATCAGGTATGCAGGGATGGTTCAACATTAGAAAAACAATCAATGTATTCCATCACATAAATAAAACAAAAGACAAGAACCACATGATCTTATTAACTGATGCAGAAAAGGCATTTGACAAAGTCCAACACCCATTCATGATAAAAACTCTCAGCAAAACAGGAATAGAAGGAAAATTCCTAAGCATTATAAAGGATGTTTATACAAAGCCAACAGCCAACATCATCCTACATGGACAGAGACTGAAAGCATTCCCCTTAAGAACAAGAAGTAGACAAGGATGCCCTTTATCACCACTCTTATTCAACATTGTTCTGGAGGTCCTAGCCAGAGCTATCAGGCTAGATAAATAAATAAAGGGCATCCAAATTGGCAAACAAGAAATAAAAGTATCTCTTTTGCAGATGACATGATTTTTACACAGAAAAACCTAAAGAATCCTCAAGTAAACTACTGAAATTAATGGAAGAATTTAGCAAAATATCAGGACAAAAGATAAACATACATAAGTCAGTTGGATTCCTTTACACCAACAAAGAGAGCTTTGAAGAGAAAATCACCAAATCAATACCATTTACAATAGCTCCTAAGAAGATAAAATACTTAGGAATAAATCTAATCAGAGATGTAAAAGACCTATACAAAGAAAATTATAAGATACTTCTGCAAGAAACCAAAACAGACTTACATAAGTGGAAAAACATACCTTCCTCGTAGAAAGATGGAACATTGTAAAAATATCTATTCTGCCCAAAGCAATCTCTAGGTACAATGCAATCTCGATCCAAATACCAGTGACATTTTTAACGAAATGGAGAAACAAATCACCAAATTTATATGGAAGGGAAAGAAACTCCGGATAAGTAAAGCATTACTGAAAAAGAAAAAAGTGGGAGGCCTTACACTACTTGATGTTAGAACCTACTATACCGCCACAGTAGTCAAAACAGCCTGGTACTGTTAAAACAACAGATACATAGACCAACGGAACAGAATTAAGAATCCGGACACAAATCCATCCACATATTAGCAGCTGATATTGATAAAGACCCAAAGTCAGTTAAACGGGGAAAAGACAGTGTTTTTAACAAGTAATGTTGGCATAACTGGATATCCATCTGCAGAAAAATGAAACAAGACCCATGCCTTACACCATGCACAGAAACCAACTCAAAATGGACCAAAGACCTAAATAGAATCTAAAACATAAAGATCATGGAAGAAAAAATAAGGATAACGCTAAGAGCCCTAATACGTGGCCTAAACAATATACAAATCATAACTAGAAATGTACAAACACCAGAAGGAAATTAGATAACTGGGAGCTCCTAAAAGTCAAACAACTATGCTCAACTAAAAAACTTCACCAAAAGAGTAAAAAGATTACTTACAGATTGGGAAAAAAATTTTAGCAATGATATTTCTAATCAACGGGTGATCTCTAAAATCTACATGTTACTGCAAACACTCAACAACAAAAGGACAAATAAAACACTCAACAACAAAAGGACAAATAACCCAATTAAAAAATGGACAATGAATATGAAGAGGCACTTAACTAAAGAAGACATTCAGGTAGCTAACAGATACATGAAGAAATGCTCACGATCATTAGCCATTAGAGAAATGCAAATCAACAGTACAATGAGATTCCATCTTACCCCAAAAAGTCTGGCACTAATCCAAAAAACACAAAATAATAAATGTTGGAGAGGTTGTGGACAGATTGGAACACTTACACACTGCTGTGGAAATGTGAAATGGTACAACCAATTTGGAAATCGATTTGACATTTCCTTAAAAAATTAGAAATAGAACTACCATAAGATCCAGCAACCCCACCCCTTGGAATATATCCTAAAGAAATGAGAGCCTTTACATGAACAGATATATGCACACCCATTTTCACTGCAGCACTGCTTACAATAGCAAAAGGTGGAAGCAACCGAGGTGCCTATCAACGGATGAATGGATAAATAAATTTTAGTATATTCACATGATGGTATATTGTGCATTGATTGATAAAGAACAAGGATGAATCTGTGAAACATTTCATACCATGGAGGACTCTGGAAGGCATTATGCTGAGTGAAAATGGTCAGTTGCAAAGGACAAATATTGTATGAAAACACTATTAAAAGAACTCAAGAAACAGTTTAAACAGAGAAGAAAATATTCTTTGATGGTTATGAGAGGGGGAGGGAGGAAGGGAGGAGAGAGAGAGGGATTTTCACTAATTAGATAGTAGACAAGAATTGAATTTAGGTGAAGGGAAAGACAACACACAATACAGGAGAGGTTAGCACAACAGGACTAAACAAAAAGCAAAGAAGTTTTCTGAATAAACTGAATGCTTTGAAGACCAGTGCAGCAGAGGCGGGGTTTGGGGACCATGGTTTCAGGGGGCATCTAGGTCAGTTGGCATAATAACATCTATTAAGAAAACATTCTGCATCCTATTTTGGAGGGTGGAGTCTGGGGTCTTAAACACTAGCAAGCAGCCATCTAAGATGCATCAATTGGTCGCAACCCACCTGGAGCAAAGGAGAATGAAGAACACCAAAGTCACAAGGTAATTTATGAGCCCAAGAGACAGAAATGGCCACACAAATCAGAGACTACATCAGCCTGAGACCAGAAGAACTAGATGGTGCCCAGCTACAACTGATGACTTCCACGACAGGGAACACAACAGAGAATTCCTGAAAGTGCAGGAGAACAGTGGGATGCAGACCTCAAATTCTCGTAAAAAGACCAGACTTAATGGTCTGACTGAGAATAGAAGGACCCCAGAGGTCATGTCCCCAGAACTTCTGTTAGCCCAAGACAGGAACCATTCATAAAGCCAACTCTTCAGACAGGGATTGGACTGGACTATAAGACAGAAAATGATACTGGTGAAGAGTGAGCCTATTGGATCAAGTAGACGCATGAGACTATGTGGTCATCTCCTGTCTGGAGGGGGATGTGAAGGCCGAGGGGGACAGAAACTGGGCAAATGGACATGAAAATACAGGGTGGAGTGAAGGAGTATGTTGTCTCATTAGGGGGAGGGCAACTAGGAGTATATAGCATGGTGTATATGAGTTTTTGTATGAAAGACTGTCTTGACTTGTAAACTTTCACATAAAGCATAACAAAAATTAAGAAAAAAAATTACACAATCATGTCAATGCAGAAAAGGCATTCAACAAAGTCCAATACCCATTCCTGATAAAAGCTCTCAACAAAATAGGTATAGAAGGGAAATTCATCCACATAATAAAAGGCATCTATTTGAAACCCTAGTGGCTTAGAGGTACAGTTGCTAAACAAAAAGTCGACAGGTTCAATCCACCAGGAGCTCCTTGGAAACTCTATGGGGTAGTTCTGCTTTGTCCTATAGGGTAGCTATGAGTTGGAATTGACTTGATGGCAATGGGTTTTTGTACAAAACCAACAGCCAAAATCATTTTTAATGGATGGAAGCTGAAAACATTCCCCTTGAGAACAGGAACAAGACAAGGATGCCCATTATCACCACTTCTATTTACCATTGCACTGGAAGTCCTAGCTAGAGCAATAAGGCAAGAAAAATAAATAAAGGACATCAAAATTGGTAATGAAGAAGTAAAACTCTCCCTACTTGCAGATGTTATGAGACTATACATAGAAAACTCAAAAGACTTCGTGAGAAAACTACTGGAACTAATAGGAAGATTCAGCAGATAAGCAGGATACAGGATAAACATACAAAAGTGTTTGGATTCCTCTACACCAATAAACACAACTACGAAAAGTAAATCAGGAAAACAATACCATTTACAATAGCCCCTATAAAAATAAATACATAGGAATAAACCTAAACAGAGATGTAGAGGACATACACGAAGAAAACTACAAAACACAACTGCAAGAAACCAAAAAATAACTACATAAATGGAAAAACATAACATGCTCATGGATAGGTAGACTCAACATTGTGAAAATGTCAATTCTACTTAAAACAATCTACAAATATAACGCAATCCCTAGCCAAATACCAAATGCATTCTTTAAAGAGATGGATAAACTGATCATTAACTTTATACGGAAAGGGAAAAGGCCTGGATAAGTAATGTACTACTGAAGAAGAAGAATAAAATAGAAAGACTTGCACTACCTGACCTCAGAACCTACTATACAGCTGTGGTAGTCAAAACAGTCCGGTACTGCTACAATGACAGATACATTGACCAACGGAACAGAATTGAGGACCCAGATATTTCACAAGGGCTCAAAGTCCACCAAATAAGAAAAAGACAGTCTTTCTAACAAATGGTGCTGGTAAAACTAGATGTCCACCTGCAAAAAAAAAAAAAAAAAGAAACGGGACCCATACCTCACACCAGATACAAAATGGATCAAAGAACTAACTATAAAACCAAAAGCTATAAAGATTATAAAGGAAAATAGGATCAGTGCTAGAGGCCCTAATACATGGCATTGACAGGCTATAAACCATAACTAAGAACACACAAACTCCAGAAAAGAAGCTAGATAACTGGGATCTTCTAAAAATCCAGCATTTATGCTCATCAAAAGATTCATCAAAAGGGTAAAATAAACTACAGATGGATTAAAAAATTTTGTCTATGACAAATACAATGAAGGTCTAATCTCTAAAATCTACCAGAAAATTCAACACCTCTGCAACAAAAAGACAAATAATCCGATTAAAAAAATGGGCAAAGGAAATGAACAGACACTTCACCAAAGAAGGCATCCAAGCACCTAACAGACACATGAGGAAATGCTCGCAATCACTAGCCATTACAGAAATGCAAATCGAAACCAAGATGAGATACCATCTCACCCCGGCATTACTGGCATGAGTCAAAAAAACAGAAAATAACAAATGTTGGAGAGGCTGCTAGGAGATTGGAGCTCTTATGCTCTGCTGGTGGGAATGCAAAATGGTACAACCATTTTGGAAATCGATATGGTGCTTCCTTAAAAAGCTAGAAATAGAAATAACATATGATCCAGCAACCCTACTCCTAGGAATATATCCTAGAGAAATAAGAACTGTCACAAAAACAGACATAAGCACACCCATTTTCTTTAAAGCGTTGTTCACAATAGCAAAAAGATGGAAACAACCTAGATGCTCATCAACAGATGAATGGATAAACAAACTATGGTACATACACACAATGGAGTACTACACAACGCTAAAAAACAATGATGAATCTGCAAACCAGCTCACAACACGGATGAATCTGGAGGGCATTATGCTGAGTGAAATAAGTCAATCACAAAAGGACAAACATTGTCCGAGACCATCACCATAAAAAGTCATGAAAATGTTTACACACAAAAAGAAACAATCTTTGATGGTTATGAGGGAGGGGAGGGGTGGGAATGGAAAAATGCTAAATAGACAATAGATAAGCGGTAACTTTGATGAAGGGTAAGACAGACCGGATACTGTGGAAGCCAGCACAACTAGTCCAAGGCAAGATCATGGAAACTCTATAGACACATCCAAACTCCCTGAGGGACAGAATTACCGGGCTGAGGGCTGTGGTGACCTTGGTCTTGTGGAACATCTAGCTCAACTGGCACAACATAGTTTATAAAGAAAATGTTCTACATTCTACTTTGATGAGTAGCATCTGGGGTCTTTAAAGCTTCCGGGAGGCCATCTAAGATACTCCACTGGTCTCACCTCCTAGGGAGCAAGGGAGAAAGAAGAAAACCAAAGACGCAAGGAAAAAATCAGTCCACAGGACTAATGGACCACATCTCCCACAGCCTTCACCAAACTGAGTCCAGGACAGTTAGATAGTGCCACCGACTGCCCTAACAGAGATCCCAGACCGAGCTGGAGAAAAATGTAGAACAAAATTCTAACTCACGAAAGAAGACCAGACTTACTGGCCTGACAAAAACTGGAGAAACCCTGAGAGTATGGCCCCTGGACACTCTTTGAACTCAGTAATGAAGTCACTGCTGTGGTTCAACCTTCAGCCAAATATTAGACAGGCTTATAAAACAAAATGAGACTAAAGAGGCACACCAGCCCAGGGGCAAAGACTAGAAGGCAGGAGGGGAGAGGAAAGCTGTTGATAGGGAACTCAAGGTCAAGAAGGGAGAGTGTTGACATGTCTTGGGGTTGGTAACCAATGTCACAAAACCTTATGCATACTAATTGTTTAATGAAAAGCTGTTTTTTTCTGTTAACCTTCATCTAAATTACAACTAAAAAATAATTCTTATTAAAAAAAGAATTCAGGTCACAATTTCTATATACGTATGTGTGTATATATACATAATATATATATGTATACATATATATATGTCTTTTTAATGACCTTTTGGTTTTTTTTGTTTTGGCATCTCAGATTTACAGTGCAATCCTTATTGACTTCTCTAAGACCCTGATACGAGTAAAATAGGAACTGTTGAGCTTATAATGGCCATTTTGAGAGTTAGTTACCTGCCTTTCTCATATGCATGTTCAGCAGAACCTCTCCTCAAAAGCAAAAAATGCATGTGATTTTACAACTTGATCTTATTCTGGAATCAATAGGCTGTGTCTATGGAAATTCATCCCATTCTTGCATTAGTAGATTATCAGTTCATTAAGCCAAAAAAAAAAGAAAAAAGAATTGCCCTCAAGTTGATTCCAACTCACAGCAATCCTACAGGACAGAGTAGAACTGCCCAATAGAGTTTCCAAGAAGCAGTTGGTGGATTCAAACTGACCACATTTGGTTAACAACCTGAGCTCTTAACTTCTGCGCCATCAGTCCATTAGCTCTTACAAGTCCAGCACTTGGCTTACTACAAAATTATAGTCTCTCTTTCTTGAGGTTTTAAGGTATGGTGTATATATCTCTATTCCTACAATTCCCTCTAACTGTTCCAACTCCCATATCCTGCCTTTCCAAAAACAGAGACACACACATGCACACACATACACACACATGCACATTGTTCTATCTTTTAGTTTGAATAGAAAAAATTGACTATATATCAGGTGCCTTTTATAAGCTGACTTAAGGGACAATGTCCGGGAAAGTAATTCTCAGGAACTGTCATGTTTTAAGCAACACTGTTTACAAAAGAATTGTAAATGTTGAAAACTATCATGAATAATTTGCCTACCAGATAACAGTGCTGAGTCCTTCCTAATGTGACTAGAAGTTATCAGTTCAATAGAAACCAATTTAGAGACATTTGAGAGGTCAGGAATGTTTCATTTTATTTAAGTAGAAAATTTTAAGCATTACTTAATTTTGAGGATGCTTCTATTTTCTGTTTATATTTCTCTACAGTTACACAAAAAATGGCATCATGTGCATGTCATGTATTACCTTGACTTGTTTAAATAGGTATATATGGAGTTTTTTTCTTAGTCTTCACACAAGGTGGAATTGCCTCTTACATATTGACTCCCTGTCACATTTCTTAAACTATATGTCTTACTTAGCTAGTGCTGCTATAACAGAAATACCACAACTGGATGGATTTAACAAAGAGAAATTTCTTTTCACATATAAATTTTTTTTTTTTTTTTAGTAGGCTAGAAGTCCAAATTCAGGGAGTCAGCTCCAAGGGAAGACTTTCTCTCTCTGTCAGCTCTGGAGGAAAGTCCTTGTCATCAATCTTCCTCTGGTCTAAGAGCTTCTCTGTGCAGAGGCCCTGGGTCCAAAAGACATGCTCTGCTCCCTGCACTGCTTTCTTAGTGGTATGAGGTCCCCCATGCCTCTGCTTACTTCCCTTTCCGTTTATCTCTTGTAAGATAAAAGGTGGTACCAGCCACACCCGATGAAAATTCCCTTTACTGTGGATCAGAGATGTGACCTGAGCAAGAGTGTTACATCCCACCCTAATTCTCTTTAACCACAGGCAGAGATTATAATTTATAACACATAGGAGAATCATAAAATGGAGGACAACCATGCAATACCGGGAATCATGCCCTAACCAAGTTGACACATATTTTGGGGGGACATAATTCAATCCATTTATGCCACCATGGAATAAATATCCTGGCTCCATGACATTTAATAAGAATAATACATTACATATTTTCTTCTGGTTCAATTCTAGTGAACAAACACTTGCTATCATTCCCCAAAATAAAAACAACAACAGAATTTGATACTATAACACATATATTGACTTCATAAAACTGGGTTAAACAGATTTTGCAGGGCAAAACCGCTTATAAGAAACTCTAAGAGGTTTTTGAAACTATTTTAAAATTAAAGAAAAAATAGCCCAACGTGCACAGAAGAGAAAAAAGGGAGATTCATGATGAAGTGGTGTCTTAGTCTCCTACTGCTACTGTGACAGAAATACCACCAGCTAGTGACTTTAAAGAACAGAAATTTATTTTCTCACAGCTCTGGAGGCTAGAAGTCCAAATAGTGTCTCAGACATGTTGACTCCATCTGAGAGCCTCTCTCTTAGTTTCTGGTTTCTGCCAGTGATCTTGGCATTCCTGGGCCTATAGATGTGTCTGTTTTCATTGTCTGTCCTCCCACTTGTGTCTCTGTCTATTCTGCTGTTCTTACAACTCAGAAGTAATTAAGTTTAGGACACAATCTACTCTAGTATGGCCTCATTAACATAATGGAAGAAAATCCAAATTTCCAAACAGAATCACCTCCACACATAGGGGGGCCAAGATTTCAATGTATATTTTGGGGTTACACAGTTCAATTCATAACAAGGGGTAATGTTTTAATGAAGTCAGAAACTTATGAAGATGTATATTCTGGAAATATCATTCTTGGTGCAGTAGGAGAGCATGTGAGTTGCAGCATACTGTGAAATAGCTTCAGAGGTGTGGTTTGCATACATTTGGTAGATGCCCCTGCATGCACTTTCAGGTTTTGAAAAAGTTTTTCTATAAGGAATGGGGGCCAATTGAGCATTTAAATAACATGACCTGATTTCTTTTTGATAAATATCAACCATGCTGAGATCATACTGAGAACATAAAAAAGTAGCTGATGGAATATTTGGAGAAACAAAGATAAGTGAGGAATTTACTACTATGAATGAGTTGTGAACTACTGAACTCTGAATTAAGACAAATAGAAGGCACAGGGATATAAAAATCACAAATAGGCTTTGTGCAATTGATGTCTGACTGGACAGGGGGGTGGATAAAAAAGAGTATTTGAGGAAGTGGGGCCAAGATGGCTGAGTAATCAGACTCTTCTGGTGATCTCTCATACAAAAAAGACCTGAGCATCAAAGGCAAAGTTAGGAAATCAGACTGAGCAGCAGGGGGAGGGAGAGAAGATTCAGAAGTGGAGAGGAGTTGCCAGGCCTGACTCAGTGGGAACAAGCGCCCCTCAGGCATGATTCCCCAGAGCTACTGCAGCAGGGCTGGTGGTAGCATTCCAGACACGGTTTCCTCAGAGAAAGACAGGGAGCCACATGGTCTATGCACACCTCCGGAACTAGAGAAGAACAGGACTATTGACAAAAGCTAAGTACTTGCGTTTATTTTACTCCCAAGCCAGCTTCAGTAGCTGTCGATTTCCCTGGGCCTGAGATAGGACCTGCTGCACACTCTGAACCATTCTCATGAACTTGGAGAAGGAATAAATTAACAGTTGGGGGAAAAGATAATCTGCCAGCTCCACTAAACTAGAGAGCTCAGGACAGAAGTGGCTCCTGTCCAAGCACAAATGGCCTGTGGACTTTGAATACCTTTCACCCCTTCATGGACTTAAGTGAGCACACTTCAGGAAATTAGGCCCTTATTACTGCAACAGTGTATGTGCTTGAGATCTGACTTCAACTGTTTCAGCTGTGTGGTGGGGAGGTGGGCTTTTGATGTTTGACAGCACTTTACCTGTTAAAAACGGTCCTCACCTACCCACATCAGGGGCCTGAGGACTGGTGGTTCCACCCATGTCACCTAGCCACCCACATCAGGGGTCCAAGGATAAGTGGTGCCTCCCAGTCCTTATGACCAAAAGTGCTGGGTGTCCATGGTCCAGCTGCAGAACCACCCACCTGTGTGCTCTAGGGAACAGGGATGCACTTTCCTCACAGGCACTCAGGGGGTGGTTGTCAGCCCTCTGCCTTGTTCAGAGCATGACCCTGTGCTGCAAACAGATGCCTGTGCCTGCATCAAACACCCCTGACCCTCTAAGACTGCAGGAGAGAGCCTGTACCACACACTTGATGACCAACTACCTGGACACCTGAGCTGAATCCATACAAGAAAAGTGAATGGACTCCTAGGTTCATATAGCTGGTAACAGCTCTAGCCATCTGGTGACAGGACATTAAAGCAAATAATCAAGCTAGCTCATTCACGCAGCCTATTTGGGCATATCAAAACAAAACAAAGAAACTAGGGTACGGTAAGCAAACATAAAATAAATTAATATAATAACATAGATGGCTCAGAGACAATAATCAATATCAAATCACATAAAGAAGCAGACCATGATTGCTTCAACAAGCTCTCAAAACAAAGTATCAAATAATCTTTTGGATGAAGATGTATTCCTGGAATTACCAGAGGTAGAGTACAAAAGATAAATATACAGAACTCTTCAAGAGATCAGGAAGGCAATCAGGCAAAATGCAGAACAAGCTAAGGAACACATAGATAAAGCAGTTGAAGAAATTAAAAAGGTTATTCAAGAACATAATGAAAAATTTAATGGGCTGCAAGAATCCATAGAGAGACAGCAATCAGAAATTCAGAAGATTAACAATAAATTTACAGAATTATACAACTCAATAGAAAGTCAGAGGAGAAGAATTGAGGAAGTGGAAGACCGAATTAGTGAGATTGAAGATAAAACACTTGGTACCAATATATTTGAAGAAAAATCAGATAAGAGAATTTAAAAAAATGGAGAAACCCTAAGAATCATATGGGACTCTAAGAGAGATATAACCTATGAGTGACTGGAGTGCCAGAACAGGGAGGGAAAAGTGAAAATACAGAGAGAATTGTAGAAGATTTGTTGGCAGAAAACTTCCCTGATATCGTGAAAGATAAGAAGATGTTTATCCAAGATGCTCATCAAACCCCATATAAGGTAGATCTCAAAAGAAAGTCACTAAGACATAATATAATCAAACTTACCAAAACCAAAGACAAAGAGAGAATTTTAAGTGTGTCTAGGTGTAAACGAAAAGTCACCTACAAAGGCGAGTCAATAACAATAAGCTTGGACTACTCAGAAAAACCATGCAGGCTTGAAGGCAATGAAGTAACTTATGAGAAGCATCGAAGAAAAAAAAAAAAAACTGCCAGCTAAGAATCATATATCCAGCAAAACTTTCTCTCAAATATGAAGGTGAAATTAGGACATTTCTAGATAAACAAGTTTAGGGAATTTGTAAAAACCAAACCAAAACTACAAAAAAGAGTATTTGATGAGATTTTGAAATTGCATTACAGAAATTTAAATGATACAGAAAGTAAGTAGAAGATGGTTAGGGTGACAGGAAAGAGGGAGAGGAAAAATGATGTACTCAACCACTCATTCATTCCACAATTATTTATATAACTCCTAATATGTGCCAAAAATTTTATTGGGCCTCCTGCCACCTCATCTCTGTCCTCTACTGAATTTTCATCCTTTTTAATGTCAAGAAGACTGGTCTTCTGAACATATTTTTTCTTCATAGTGAGTTATGGTGGCTACTAGATCTCACTATTACTTCTGGTAGAGCAGTAAATATTAAATTCTGTTGTTTTTCTTCATGATAAGATTGGAAATAAAGCACATACTCCTAAGCTCAATTCACATTGATAAATGATCATGATACACCGTAACATTGGATGTACCCACGTACTTGTGGGTCTTCCCACAGCAATGGCAAACTGAAAACATGATCATTCTTCTTCATGTTTCTTATAACTCCCTTATTCTGTGACACAGTGGGGGCCCCAAAAGTTTACAAAGGTGGTTAATTGTGAGAGAAGCAGGTGGCATCAGAAAAAAAAAAAAAAATCAAGAGGTATATGGGCTCTCAATGATTCCTATTTTGGAAGTTCCTTTACTTTTGTTTTCTAATTGGAGTAGTTTAAATGAAAAGGGAAGAGGATAACATTTATATTGAAACAATGCCAAATGCAAAATTTAGGCATTAGTTCTTTGCTGTTGTGAATGCAAAGAGTGTGTGATCCAGAAAGAGATTCAAAGAAAATCAGAAGTCAAAAAGACAGAAACAGATGGAAAAGGAAATGAAGAAATCACATTTACTAAGCTAAGGGAAAAGAATCCAAGAGAATGTCAGAATCAATAGACAGATGGCAAGCAGAGATGTCTGCCTTTAGCAATAAAATGAATTACTTCTGACAAAATTCCCCTAGATTACCACAGCAAAGCATTTATCTTGGAATCTGTCTTGTCAATAACCATAAACAACTCTGGTAATAATTATAGTACAAAATAATTGGATCTGGAGCCAAGTGAGGTATTTCCTGTTTAATTCTAGTTGCTCAGGAATTAATATGGAATACCTAATTAAGAAGGCCACCATCAATGGACACAAAGCCTATTCACAATGATGTATATAATGAGCAGTGACTACAACAAAAAAGTCACTAAAACCTCATGACAGCATTCACTTAAGGTAGTATGTTATGCCAGTATATTTAACTAGATCAGATAAGCAAGGAAATAATATGCCTGTTTCCGCTCCTTGAAGATAATCCCTCCCAAGATTTATAAATAATTGTATTGCACCTCAATTACTTGTTTTTGAGAAGGGAAATAAAGAATAAGTTAGGTGTTCCATTTACTTCCTGTTGTGTAAGATTTTACCTTAGAACTTAATAGAGAAAACACTCAGGTTTGACATACATAAATTAGTTTATTGCAAGGTAGTCATGGTAAGGTGTGCAAGTAAGACCTTATAATATTCATTCATAGCTGGAGAATAAGAATGTACCATTATAATGTTTAGTTTGGTGGTTAGAGTTCATATCTTTAGGCTTCAGTCTTTTACTTTTTTAAGGTGAATTCTCAGTGAGAAGTCTTAACCATGACTCAAACTCAGCAGAGGTCCCTCTTAGCTAGGGCCTGAGGTTGACGGCAGCAGACAAAATCTCAGTTCCATCTCTACTTTCTCTCAGTGAGTGAGCAGAAATTTAGGGTTTATATGTGAATTTCTCACCTTGGGTCAACATGAAAAGGGCCTGTGTGATGTCAGAGATTAGTATGTTATGTGTTATGTGTTTTCCTCAGATAGAGATTAGGGAGGTTGTCTAGACTTAGGTCTCAAGGATAGTTTACAAAAATTAACTATCTTATGTCTTCTTTTATCACAGAATGCTGGGTCAAAGTCAACTCAGCTTAAAGGTTGTTTACCACATTCTTCACATACTTCTATATCTAAGTTCATCAGTTTCACAAATAACTTTCTAATGACTTACAGGTTTCTAATGGTTTGTAGTTAATAGACATGCTATTTCTAAGTTCATATTATGAGTGATTATACACATGTATTTTGAAAGCATAATAATGACTTATACCTTATGGGATTTGAGACCATTATAGAAATAAAAAGAATACTTCCTAAAGTATAAAGAAGAGATCCAGGGTCAATCCATCTTTTGGATACTTCTTTTGAACACATGGCTTTAAGTTCTCTGTACTTCTGTTTAGAGTGCTAGAAGAAAGGTAAACAATACGAATGATCAAATGTGGAAGATTAAAAGCAATGCTGTAATTTAAACACATCCCTTATATTCATATTCCAATGGCTAGAATTCAGTTATACAACCACACCTAACTGCAAAGGGAAGCTGGGAGTTGCAGTCCAACTGTGCCTCCCCTCCCCACCCCAAAGAGGAGAAAAAGGGATGAGTGATCAACTATTTAAGGTTCCTGGGTGGTGTGACTGGTTTGTGATCCACTATTAACCTAAAAGTTGGTAGTTTAAACCCAGCCAGCAGCATTGTGGAAGAGAGGCCTGGTAATTTTCTTCTATTAAGATTATAACCAAGAAAACCCTATTGAGCAGTTCTACTCTGTAACATATGGGGTCACCATGAGTTGGAATTGACTCAAAGGCAATGGATTTTTTGTTTGTTTTTTTGGTTGGTTGGTTTGAACCAGCTGCTTACTTTCTCCTTATGTTTGCTCCCTTATTTCCCATTACAGATGACAATCACTCTCTTCTCAAGAGACAAAGTCAAAATCAGTCAAGATAGTCTGTTATAGTCAGTAATAAACAAGGCAATGTGTAAGTGCCTGAATGCCATCTAACTGTATTTCTCAGTCTTACTACATATCCAACATAGTTCAGCATTTCAGCTTAGAAGCTTTGATTACTGTTATCACTTAGGGAGCCTGATAGATGGAAGCTGCATCTGGCATATGCTTCCATGATTATCATGGCAGGGAGAAGGGAATATGATGAATCACATAATTTCTGCCAACATTTCAGTGACTAAAGCAAGTCTTGTCTCTATGAAAACTTCAAATATTATAGAGAAAGACAACAACCAAAAGGATAAATTTAATATATATGAAGTCTTAATGACTATTAAACCAAAAAACCAAACCCAGTGCCGTTGAGTCAATTCCGACTCATAGCGACCCTATAGGACAGAGTAGAACTGCCCCCATAGAGTTTCCAAGGAGCACCTGGTGGATTTCAACTGCTGACCCTTTGATTAGCAGCTGTAGCACTTAACCACTGCGCCACCAGGGTTTCCCTAATGACTATTAACCCAAAATCTCTTTAATCATTACGTTCCCCTCAAAGTACCAAATATCCAGCTACTGTGTAGTCATCTCAATCAGGTTACTATGTGCATGGTTACTTAAGAATTTTCAGGCTCTGAAGTAAAAAGAAATTTCCCCTACCCTTCTGTAGTGGGATGAATGGTGACTCCTAAAAATATATGTCCATATCTTAATCCCTGGGACCTGTGAATGTTACTTTTTTTGGAAAAAGTGTCTTTGCAGGTGCAATTAATTTAAGGATCTTGAGGCAAAGAGGTTATCCTAGATCATCTGGGTGAAGTAAATCCAATGATGGATTATCAATGGTGATCAGAAATGGAGGAAGCAAGGTGACCATGGAAGCAGAGATTGGAGTGATATGGCCACATGTCAAAGGTTGCTGACAGCTGCCAGAAGCTGGAAGTAGCAAATAACGGATTCTTCACTAAGACCTCCAGAGGGAGCATAGCACTGCTGATAGCTTGATTTCAGACTTTTGGCCTTTAGAGCTGTGAGAGAACAAATTTCTGTTATTTTAAGCCACACAGTTTGTGGTAATTATTGCAGCAGCCAAAGAAAATGAATACACCATTTAATATACAATGGTGAACAAGGACAGAATAATCACTATAAACACTCTCAATCAGAAGAATGAAGACCGAAAAATCACACAGCAGTCATCACTTTATTGTAATCATGAAATTCCACTGCGTAGCCTCTGTGAAGTCTTCCTTCTCTGTTGATTTGCTCTCTGGGAAGAACTCAGAGGACATTTGACAATGATTGTAGATATTTTTGGTTGTCACAACTGGTAGGGGTGCTACTATCATCAGGTGGGTAGAGGCCAAGGCTGTTATTTCCTACAACGCACAGGACAGTGCTCAGAAAAGAACTATACACTCAAGAATCTTAAATTTACTGAGGTTTACCTGAGGTAAACCTAACAATATCAATAACCCCAGTAAATACAAATGTTCTCAAGATCTCAAAAGACAGAGATTGTCAGATTGGATTTAAAAAGCAATGATCAATTAGATGCTGTCTACAAGAAATGAACTTTAAATATGAAGACACAATAGGTTTAAAACACAAAGCTTTAAAGTATAGAAAAAAGATACACCACGCCTATTCTAACCAATTGGGTTCTGGGTTATTCCAACCAACTGAGAGTTGGAATGGCTTTGTTAGCACCAGACAAAGTAGATTTTAAAGCAAAGAATTTTACCTGTTACCCATTGCGATCAAGTTGATTCCAACACACAGTGACCCTATAGGACAGAGTAGAATTGCTCCACAGGGTTTCTAAGTCTGAAGCAGGCTGTCACATCTTTCTTCCACAGAGTGGCTGGTGGGTTCAAACTGCTAATCTTTCAGTCAGCAGTCTATAGCTTAACCACTTGTGACTAGAGGTCCTTAAAAATTTTAGTAGGGACAAATAGAACATTTAATAATGATAAAGGGATGAATTCATCAAGAGAATATGAATAACCTAAATTTTTATGCAGCTAATAATAGAGTTTTAAAATACATGAAGCAAAAACATTGAAGTGTAAGGAGAAACAGGAAAAGCCACAATCAATATGTGCCTCTCAATAACTAATAGAACAATAGTAAGAAAACAAAAAAGGATATAGGTGACTTGAATAATACTATCAACCAACCTGACTTAATATTTAGAGAACCCTTAACCTAACAGAACAGATCAAATTGGATCATATACCTGAATGTGTTACCTAAAGCTATAAAACTTCTTGAAGAAAACGTGAGACCCTTTTGATTTTTAATTAAGCAATGATTTCTTAAATTTGACACCAAAAGCATGATCCGTGAAATAAAAAAGAAAAAGATGATTTGAACTTGATCAAAGTTAAAAAAAAAGAAAAAAACTTCACCTTTTGAAATATATTCTTAGGCAAATGAAAAGATGAGATACAGACCAGAAGAAATTATTTTTAAAGCATGTATTTGATAATAAACTTGTACCCATGATATACAACAGACGTGCAAAACTCAATAATAATAATGAAATCCAGTAAAATACTGTGCAAAAGATTTTAACGGAAATCTCAAAAAACATGTATGAATTGCAAATAGTCATATGAAAAATGTTCAACCTCATTAGGAAAACAAAAATTAAAACCACAGTTAGACAATATTATACATCTTATAAAGGAGCTAAAATTTAAAAAAGAATGACAACACCAAGTGTTGATGAGGATGTGGAGCAAAAATTGAAAAAAAATGTCAATTTCTTAAAATATTAAACAGATACCATATGATTCTACTTCTAGGAATTTACCCAAGAAAAATGAACACACATGCCCATATAAAGACTTGTACGCAAATGTCAACAGTAATTTTATTTGTAATAGTTAAAACTGGAAACAATCCAAATAGACATGAACAGGTAAATAGATAAATTATGGAATAGCCATACAATGAAAAAATAGAATAATAATAATAGAAAAATAATAAGGAGTTAACTATTAATTCACACAACAACATGGATTTTTTAAAAAGTATAATACTATATGACTCATGGCTTAAAAATTCTCTAAATTAAAATCTAGTCTATAGTGACAGAATCAGATTTGTGGTGCCTAGGGAAAGAGGTGTCAGGGATCAGAAGGAATCAGGAACAAGGAAATACAACCAGGCATGAAGAAATTTTTGAGGCAATTAATACTCTCATTCACTTGATTGTGGTGATGGATTCAAAGGTGTATACAAAATGTTAAACTTACAAAATTATATACTTTTAGTATGTGTAGCTTATTTTATGCAATTTATATTTTAAATTGAAGAAATGAAGATATTTTAAAAAGGAGAAATGCAATTATTAATTCCAAGACAAAAGAATTCTTATAAGAAAGGAAATATACTCATGGTACATTACTAGGTTCAATAGTTAAAATATTTACTAAGACAATAATTTGAACACTACCTTTTTGTTTACCTCAAGATTGTGATATGAAGCCTTAGCATAATCTAAAACATTGAAATATTACAAAGCATATTTTCTGACCACAAAGACATAAAAGTAGAAATCAATAACAGAAAAAGCAAAGGAAAAAAAAAGAAAATCAAACACATGGAAACTGAACACCTTGCTCAAAATCTACTGACTTATAGAAGAAATCAAGGATGGAATAAAGAAATTCATAGAACCAAATGAGAGTGAAAACACTTCCTACCAGAACCTTTGGGACACAGCAAAAGCAGTGCTCAGAGGTCAATTTATAGTGATAAATGTACACATCCAAAAAGAAGAAAGGGCCAAAATCAAAGAATTATCCCTACAACCCAAACAAATAGAAAGCAGCAAAAGACGCCCTCAGGCACCACAAAAAAGCAAATATAGCTCTGCCTGAAAGGATGGCATCACCACTCACATAGGCCTTCAACTGGAATCCTAACAATCTTCCCAGATTCATCCTTGACTTCCTCTTTTATACCCGATTAGTCACTGACAGTGTTGAACTGAGCCCTGTGATCCTGGAAAACAGGGTGGTTACAAAATCCTTCCCCCCACCACATCCTTTTGTTTTCCAAAATTCCTTCAACATTTTGTGTTTCAGGAAATAGCAAACTAATATGGAGTGCCCTACTCTCACATAAAGAAGCCCATGTCATCTTTCCTCATGATATCCCTAAGACTTGGGAATGACTCCCTTGTTTTTCTGCCTCTGTAAATCCCCAGTTCTCCTTCCTTTACTTTGAGACATTCCTCATTAATACCCTGAATAAAAACACCTCTAAAAAAAAAATATTGTTATATAAATATTTTGAGGCAGGTCAAGAAGGTTGAAATTGTCAGAGGATATAAGAAGCCTAAGTTCTTCATCTACTATAACATTTACATATATGGGATATGGATAGATAAGATATAAAATTGAAAAAATCCTTAAGATAAGCCCATAACAAAGCAATCCATGTTGAATCATGGATCACAAAGGAGGGGGCAGCTTTATTTTGGAGAATTTATTCCTTTCAAACATGCTTTGTGTGTGTTTTTCTTTTGTTTTGTTTTTATTACACCATGTCTTGTCTCTCACCACAAATCCCTAGGGCAGAGTCTAATATGCAAGAAACTCTTAACACTTGCACATTGAATGAATAGACTTACATTTTGTTCATATAGCAAATACCAGATTGCTCTATATTTAAACCTTTTTTTTTTTTTTTTTTCCTTTTTATCTAGAGCTTCAAACACTAGTTTTGGCAATTTTTTTTTTTTTTTTACTGAATTATTTGTTTTATTTGCTTGTTCACTCACTCATTCAGTAAACTACTACTGTATATGAAATGTTTGGATAATCACATTGTTACCAAATCAATTCAAATTAAGATCTACCTTCAGCGGGTTGAGTTTAATAATATATACAAGATGTTCACATAAACAGAATAAAGTGAGGTAACAAAGTGAAGAGTCCCATGAGTCAGATGTAATCTACATGTTATTTAAATTCAAAAAGTGGAGAGATTTAATTAGAATTGCTGTCACATTTTGGCATTAAGTACATTGAGGTTTCAGGGAAAAAAATGAAAAGCAGTCTTCAATGGCCAAGTTTGAGGCTGTTTTGGAACTAGGCTCAAAATCAAACGTCAGCTTTACTACTGATAAACTGGAGATGGTGGATTGAACTTATGGCCAAATAGGACTTCTTTAGGAGATGTTATTGTACACCAGAAGAGAGCCCTACCATGTCACAGGCAAAGCTAGATGAATTATGATTACTCACAGACCCTACATGCCCTCTCTGCAGGCTGTCAGATCCCAAAAAGAGTTCCCAAGTGCACTGAGTCTGAGTACTCATTTCCCTTTTCCAAATGCACTAGTCAACCAAACCACGCCTCCTTCGTGGGAAAAAGTGAGGAGGCTAAGAGGAACTGGAATGTTCCGTGCATAGTGTTTTTTCTTGGAATGGAGAGAAAAACCGTTTCCTAATATGTAAACGCAGGTTGTTAATGAGTCTTCCTCCAATCCTGATGCCCGTTCTTCTTCATATAGTCCAGCTTTTTGTATTATTTGTTCAGCATACAGATTAAATAGGTATGGTGGAAGAATACAACCCTAAAGCACTCCTTTCATGACTTTCGACCAATCAGTATCCCCTTGTTCTGTCCAAACAACTGTCTCTTGATCTATGTAAGGGTTCCTCGTGAGCACAGTTAAGTGTTCTGGAATTCCTATTCTTTGCAGTGTTATCCATAGTTTGTTATGATCCACACAGTCGAATGCCTTTGCATAGTCAATAAAACACAGGTAAAGATCTTTTTGGTATTCTCTGCTTTCAGCCAGGATCCATCTGACACTAGCAATGATATCCCTGGTTCCACGTCCTTTTCTGAAACGGCCTGAATTTCTGGTGGTTACCTGTTGATATACTGCTTCAGCCGTTTTTGAATGATCTTCAGCAAAATTTTGCTTGTGTGTGATATTAAAGATATTGTTCTATAATTTCCACATTCGGTTAGATCATCTTTCTTGGGAATAGGCATAAATATGGATCTCTTCCAATCAGTTGACCAGGAAACTGTCTTCCATATTTCTTGGCATAGAAGAGTGAGCACCTCCAGTGCTGCGTCTGTTTGTTGAAACATCTCAACTGATATTGCATCAATTCCTGGAGCCTTGTTTTTCACCAATACCTTCAGAGCAGCTTGGACTTCTTCCTTCAGTACCATCGGTTCCTGACCATATGCCACCTCTTGAAATGGTTGAATATTGACTAATTCTTCTGGTATAATGACTCTGTGTATTCCTTCCATCTTCTTTTGATGCTTCCTGCATCGTTTAATATTTTCCCCATGGAATCCTTCACTATTGCGAAATAACGAACAAATCTGTCTTAGAAGAAGTGCGGCCAGAACGCTCGTTAGAGGCAAGGATGGCGAGACTGCATCTTACATACTTTGAGCATGTTGTCAGGAGGGATCAGTCTCTGAAGAAGGACATCATGCTTGGCAAAGCACAGGGTTAGTGGAAAAGAGAAAGACCCTCAACGAGGTGGATTGACACGGTGGCTGCAACAATGAGCTGAAGCATAACAGCGATTGTAAGGATGGCGCATGACCGGGCAGTGTTTCGTTCTGTTGTGCATAGGGTCAGTATGAGTCGGAGCTGACTCGACAGCACCTAACAACAACAACAATATGTAAACATTGGGAAAAGACATCTTTTCTCTTCTGTATGAAAAGAAAAAATATCAATTTGACTCTGGAAAAAAAAATCACATTATTTCTTCTTTCTTTATCTAAAAATGACCTACTAAAAAATTGCTCCAGAGGTCAAATCAAGCTATTATTTCATCTTATTTGTCATACACAAGGCTACTGTTCATTTCATTTACTTTTTTTTTTTTAACTCATGAAGATGCAGTATAATCTTTTTACTGTTAGTTACTTTAATTTGACTTTGTTGGCTTTTGTGTTTAGGGCAATTTGAATTTGACAGTTCATTTATGGTGAATGTTAATAAGCCAAGTCAGTTAAGCATCTGTCCAAATTATCTCTTATATATACAACAATGGAATGTAAATTTTCATTGCAATAAGATTTATTAGAAAAAGTTTAATTTGGCATCACCTGCTCTGAATCCCTGTTTTTTTTTTCCCCCTTCTTTCTTTCTTTAGTCTTTTTTTCCCCCTTTTTTCCATTTTTTAATGAGAGATGCAGTCCTGGTTAAGAGCTATGGCTGCTAACCAAAAGGTCAGCTGTTCAAACCCACCAGGCGCTCCTTGGAAATCCTATGGGCCAGTTCAACTCTGTCCTATAAGGTCACTATGAGTCAGAATCAACTTGACAGCAGCAGGTCTGTTTTTGGTTTTGGCAGCCAAATATACTAGTGTTGAGGAAGGCAAATATAATATGTTGTATTTCTACTTCAGTAGAATCTACTATGTATTTTAGAGGCTAGCAAAAAAGTATATGTTAGTTGTAATGTTAGATTACAATCATTCCTATTCTCTGCAATTGTCCTTTCAAGATGTCTCTTTATGTCACTAATAAATAGAAAAATTCTTTATATCACTAGAGACACATTAATGTATTTTTAAAACTCCGAGAGGTGTCTAAAACTCTTTGCTTCACCACTCGGAAGCATCTACAACAATGAATACCGAGGTTTCAAAAAAAAAAACATGAAAATATTAATATCAAACTATATTCTTGAATTTTACTTAATGGACCAATTTTTTATTTTAGGCACTGCTTTATTCAGCTGAAAATATAACTTATTTCCACTGAAATGATTTTAGACTCCAGTTTGTAGTGCAAGATGTGCTGGTCCTTCTATTCAAAATATGATTTGGGGATTGTCCATTCAAATTCCTGACATATGAAAAATTATAGAATATCTGCATTGATGTCTTCAGATCCATAACTACTTGTTGCTGGGAATTTCTGTTTTTATAAAGTCTTGGGAAACTCTGGTGGCATAGCAGTTAAGTGCTACAGCTGCTAACGAAAATGTCGATAGTTTGAATCCTCCAGGTGCTTGTTGGAAACTCTATGGGGCAGCTCTACTCTGTCCTATAGGGTCCCTATGAGTCAGAATTGACTTGATGGCAACGGGTTTGATTTGGTTTTATAGATATACCATGATCCATTACATTATTTACCTACCATTTAACACATAATTTATTTCCTGTTGTCTTGCTCTTATAAATAACTATGATTGCTATATTTTTGTTCTTAGATGCTTTCAAGTTGATTTCAACTCATAACAACTCCATGTAACAGAGTAGAACTGCCCCATAGGGTTTTCTAGTCTAGAATTTTTAAGACAGCAAATGGCCAGTTTTTTCTCCTATGGAGCCACTGGATGGGTTCAAATCGCCAACTTTTAGGTTAACAGCCTAGCACTTAACTGTTGTACTACTAAAAAAAAAAAAAAGTACTACTAGGGCTCCTTTAATTGCTATATGTCTATAAAAACATTTAATTATGTCATGTTGCTATGCCAGAGTTTTCCAGTCAGTGGTGTTATTGGACAATATTTAGAGACAAGTTAGAACCATATGGGATTTACTTTTTCTTACCATTACATCAACTCTTGGCTGTGTTAGATCCATAATAGTTGCACTTTTCAGAGTTTTTTATAAATTCTTGTTTAACCATGCTTTATATATGTGCAATGGTTAAGAGCTATAACTGCTAAACCAAAAGGGTGGCAGTTCAAATCCCCCAGCCACTCCTTGGAAGCCCTATGGGGCAATTCTACTCTGTTCTGCAGGGTCACTATAAGTTGGAATCAAACTCGATGCCAATTGGCTACATGTGAGTAATCTATGAGATTATACTATTTACCATACAGGACAGGCATAGAAAATTATAATTTTACTGATTTAGTCTAACTTCCTTTGGAGAATAAGTGCTCCGAAAAATACATTTGAAAGCTGTTGAAGCCATAAATAACTGAACAATTAACGTATTTCAATTTAAATTTTGTAAGAAAAGAGGTTTAGGTTTTATCGTAAAGGCCTTGAAACATGAGCAATCACTGAAGTTATTGCCTGAATCCCAAGTTCACAAAATAACAGTCTATCAATCAAAATTCTTGGTTTGTTATTTTCTGCTTACAGATCCATAAAGGATTAGATTAGTGATCAAAGATCACATGCTTTGATTCTGACACCAAAGACAAATATCAGAAGAATTTACACTTTGGGGAGGTATTATCCTTCAGAGAAGAGACTGACATCTTGAAACATGATAATGGTGTATGACAATTTGAAACACTGAGTCCTGACTGTATTAAATACAAGGGTTCAGGGAGTTGTAAGTCATTTATGCTAACTGGGTTGTCAAGACGACATATCTTGTCAAAGAAAGGTTGGAAAACAGAATTCTGTGGTAAATGAAGACAGTTTTGATAGTTTGTCAATATTTCCAACCCACTGGGTTGATACTTCATAAATTTTTGTAAACTGATGGTAAAAGGGACTCAGCTGGTAATTCGTATATTTTATAACTATTATAAGCTTATTTTTTAAAATGAGGTTACAATTTTTTTTTCTTTACCTCAGAAAACCATTTATAGAAACAAAAATCTGACAGCAAAATGAGAAAATGAAAATCACTTTATTTCAGTTTCACATATTCTTACATAATTATAACTGTGAAATTAAATATATTTCCTACTTTTAAGTTTACTTGCATTTCTAAATGAGTAAAATATAGGGAACTTTATAATATTTAAGAGAGTAAGCTGTCCTTCTCATTAAGAAAAAGGCAGCTAGCTACCTAAATACACAGACTTTAATTCTGATACTTTGCTCACAAAGCAATTGTTTGGACTTTCTATTTTTGTACATCTAGAGTTTAAAAAAAAAAAAAATTTTTTTTTTAGAGTTTTAACCAAAAAGTCATAAAAGTCATTGTGAGATCATTATTAAAATTTGTAAAAAATAAAGATACCTGGTTATATACACTTAACATATTGAAATATCTATCATGTGCTGTGGGGATGGAAATGTTGCTTTAACAGCATCGCATCTATTATATCAAACATATTTGCTCAAACCCATGCATTACCTATGGGTTTGCATGTATATTCCCACTATTATTTATGCAGGTGACTTTCTTTCCTTTCTAATTATTATTATTCATCTAATTAATTTATGCACTATGCAACACTTCACATAAAGATTCACTTGGTTAATCATTTATCCTTTAGACAATCCTAAAGTATAGAAGCTAAATTTCAGTGATAAAGATCAAATGACACAGAGAAAGAAATGTTTAAAAATATTTGAAGAGTTTAAACTAACTTCTCTTAAATAACATAATGGAGACTGGAAATTAGAGCAAAAATATCGGTGAAGTATCATTCTCTTATTTTACCTGTAAATTTATAATGAAGTACAGGTTTTGTCGTTGTTAGGTGCTGTCAAGTCGATTCCAACTAATCGCGACCTTCTGTACAAAAGAATGAAATGTTGCCCGGTCCTGCTCCATTCTCGCAATTATTGTTATGCTTGAGCCCATTGTTGTAGCCACTGTGTCAGTCCATCTCCTTAAGGGTCTTCCTCCTTTTCACCCACCTTTTACTTTGGCTAGCATGACGTCCTCCTCCAGGGGCTGAACCCTCCTGATAACATGTCCAAAGAACTTGAGAAAAAGTCTCACCATCCTCACTTCCAAGGAGCACTCTGGCTGTATTTCTTCCAATACAGACTTGTTCGTTCTTCCCACTGCCTGTGGTATATTCAGTATTCTTCACCAACACCATAATTCAATGGCGTCAATTCTTCTCCAATCGTCCTTATTCATTGTCCTACTTTCACATGCATATGAGGAGATTGAAAATATCATGGCTTGGGTCAGGCACATTTTAGTCCTCAAAGTGACATCTTTGCTTTTTAACATTTGAAGGAGGTCTTCTGCAGATTTGCCAATGCAAAACATCGTTTGATTTCTTGACTGCTTCTTCCATGGACATTGATTGTGGATTCAAGTAAAATGAAATCCTTGAAAATTTCAGACTTTTCTCCATTTATCATGATTTTTTTTATTGGTCTAGTTGTGAGGATGTTTGTTTTCTTTTGTTGAGATGTGCTTCATACTGAAGACGGTGGTTTTGATCTTCTTCAGTAAGTGTTTCAAGTCCTCTTCACTTCCAGCAAGCAAGGTTGTGTTATCTGCATGTTGCAGGTTAATAATGAGTCTTCCACCAATCCTGATGCTACATTCTTCTTCATATAGCCTAGCTTCTCCGGTAATTTGTTCAGCATACAGACTGAATAAGTATGGTGAAAGGATGCAACCGTGACACACACCTTTGTTGATTTTAAACCATGCAGTATTCCCTTGCTCTGTTTGAATGATTGCATTTTGGTCTAAGTACAGGTTGCACACGAGCACAATTAAGCGTTCTGGAATTCTCATTCTTCTCAATGTTATCCGCAATTTGTTATGATCTACACAATTGAATGCCTTTGTATTGTCAATAAAACATAAATAAAAATTTTCTAGTAATTTCTGCTTTTAGCCAAGATCCCTCTGATATAGACAATGATATCCCCAGTTCCATGTCCTTTTCTGAATCTGGCTTGAATTTCTGGCAGTTCCATGTCAATGTACTGCTGTAACTGCTTTTGAATGATCTTCAGTAAAATTTTACTTGAGTATGATATTAATGGTATTGTTCAATAATCTCTGCATTCTGTTGAATCACCTTTCTTTGGGAAGAGCACAAATATGGATCTTTTCCAGTCAGTTGACCAGGTAGCTGTCTTCCAAATTTCTTGGTTTAGAGGAGTGAGCACCTCCAGTACTCCATCTGTTTGTTGAAACATCTCAGTTAATATCCCATCAATTCCTGGAGCTTTGTTTTTCTCCAATGCCTTCAGTGCATCTGGGACTTCTTCCTTTAATACCATTGGTTCTTGATCATATGCTACTTCCTGAAATGGTTAAACATCAACCAATTCTTTTTGGTAGTGTGACTCTCTGTATTCCTTCCATCTGCTTTTGATACTTCCTGTGCCATTCAATATTTTGCCAACAGAACCTTCCAAATTGCAACTGGAGGGTTGAATTTTTTCTTCAGTTCTTTTCGCTTGAGAATTGCTGAGCATGTTCTTCCCTTTTCTTTTCTAACGCCAAGTCTTTGCATATTTTATTATAATATTTTACATTGTCTTCTCAAGCTGCCCTTTGAATTTTCTGTTCAGCTCTTTTACTTCATCATTTCTTCCATTTGTGTAAGCTACTCTATGTTCAAGAGCAAGTTGTTTCAGGGTCTCTTCTGACATCCAATTTGGTCTTTTGTTTCTTTCCTTTCTTTTTAATGATCTTTTTCTTTCTTCATGTATGATGTCTTTGGTGTCTTCCCACAACTTGTCTGGTCTTCATTCACTAATATTCAGTACATGAAGTCTATTCTTGAGGTGGTCTCCTATTTCAGGTGGGATATACTCAAGGTCTGATTTTAGCTCTTGTGAACTTGTTTTAATTTTCTTCAGCTTCCATTTAAACTTGTATATGAGTGATTAATGGCCTGTTCTGCAATCGGTCCCTGGCCTTGTTCTGGCTGATGATGTTGATCTGTTCCACCACCTTTTTCCACAGACTGAGTAGACTTGATTCCTGTGTTTTCTGTCCGATAAGGTCCACGCATATAGTCAACATTAAAAAAAGGTATTTACAATGAAGAAGTCATTCACCTTGCAAAATTCTATCATGTGATCTCTGGCATCCCTTTTATCACCAAGGCCATATTTTCTAACTACTAATCCTTCTTCTTCATATCCAACTTGGACATTTCAATCACCAGTAATTACCAATGCATCTTGTTGCATGTTTGATCAATTTCAGACTGCAAAAGTTGGTAAAAATCTTCAGTTTCCTTGTCTTTGGCATTAGCAGTTGATGAATAAATTTGAATAATAATCATATTCACCTGTCTTCCTTGTAGGTATATGTATATTATTCTATTACTGAGAGCATTGTACTTCAGGATAGATCTTGAAATGTTCTTTTTGATGATGAACACAGCATCATTACTGTTTCATTTGTTTAATTCAAAATGGCCAGTGACAGTCCATTTAAACTCACTAATGCTTAGGATTTTGATCTTTATGTGTTCCGTTTCATTTTTGACAACTTACAATTTTCCTAGATTCATATTTAGTACATTCCATTCTCCTATTATTAATGGGTGTTTCCAGCTGTTTCTTCTCATTTTGAGTCTTGCTACATCCACAAACGAAGGTCCTAAAAGTTTGGCTCCATATGCATCTTTAAATTCGACTCTATTTTGAGGAGACAGCTCTTCCCCAGCCTTATTTTGAATGGCTTCTAACCTGAGGGTCTCATCTTCTGCCACTATATCAGACAACAATCTGCTGCTATTCTTAAAGTTTTCACAGACCAAGTTTTTCAAAAGTAGACTGCCTTGTCATTTTTCCAAGTCTATCTTAGTCTGGATGCTCCACTGACTCTTGTCCACCCCAGGTGACCTAGGTCATATTTGAAATACCGGTAGCAAAATTTCTAGTATCACAGCAACACACAAGCCCCTACAGTATAAAAAATGGTAGTACATATTACTAACTATAAGTAGTACACATTACTAACTGTAAGATGTACAAAAAAAAAAAGAAAATCTGAGTCATAAGAGTGGTTCATAGTAAGTCAAATACTTAGTAAATCAGAGACTACCTGTACACAGATTGGCTAGTATAGATATGAACAGTGTAGTAGGCCAAATGACAAGATTCATATATTAGGAAGTTTTCAAGTTCACTTTCAGAAGGTCCACACACATGTATGTACATCAGAGACTCATCTGGTCACCCATATAAGTGCTTGAAACAATTTTGCCTGTATTCCCTATACAAACAGAGTAGAAGAAAGACAAACTGTTCTTTGCATAGAAGTGGTAGGGATTAAGCACACATAAATACATACATACACATATGCATGCACACACAGACACACACACATTGTAGTAGATATAGGAAATGATGTTTTTGAATGAATAAGAATGAACCAGGGGATCCAGTTAATAGAGAAAACTGTAATTTAAATATTCAGGTCAAAATTTACAAGTAGACAGTTTTAAATATGTTGGTTCCCAACTCACACTACACATTAGAATCAAGTCCAGTGAGCTTTGAAAAAACAGATGTCACAACAAAGGTTTTGATTCATTGACCCTGGGCTTAGGTCTTTATTAGAAATTTACCAGGTAGGGAGTTAATGTACAGTTGGAGTTGGAAACCCTGTCTGAAGTCTTTTATTTATGCATATACAATTACTTGGAAATTTACATATGGTAAGAATCGTGTTGGAAACACTGGTGGCATAGTGGTTATGTGGTTAAGTGCCACAGCTGCTAACCAGGAGGATGGCAGTTCAAATCTACCAGGCACTCCTTGGAAACTCTATGGGGCAGTTCTACTCTGTCCTATAGGGTCACTATGAGTCAGAATTGACTTGACAGCAATGAGTTTTTTTTTGGTTTAAGAATCATGTTAGGGAGCCCTGGTGGCACAATGGTTAAGCACTAGGCTGCTAACTTAAAAGTTGGCAGTTTGAATCCACTCAGTCACTCTGCAGGAGAAAAGACCTGATGATATGCTCCCATAAAGATTACAACCTAGGAAATCCTATGGGGCAGTCCTACTCTATTATATAGGGTCACTATCAGTTGGAATCAACTTGACAGCACACAACAACAACAACAGCAGGAATCATGTTAGTAGAAAAATGAATACTAGTATCTGCTTAGCCAGCAGTTATCTAGGATTTGTTCTGCTCACTCAGGCCTCAGTTACCTCCTGCATAAAATAAAGAGGTTGAACTAAGCGGTGTTGAATGTAAATTATTTAAAATTCCCACTCTAAAATCTCTTCTGTTGCAATGACTTTTATATTCAAACATTCACCAAGTTTGATAGAAGCTCAGTGACAAAAAAGCTTAGATAACTTATAACTAAAAGATAAGCTCTAAAAAAAGTTGATAAGGTTCATTTCCTTGTTCCGAAAGTTAGCAACATTCAGGATACTGTGTTTTTTATAGAACAGAATTATTATAAAATGGAAAAAATTATGTTTGTCATCACTAGACTGATTTAAACTTTATCTCTACCATATACTTCTTGTACAGCCTGGTGTGCATGACTTGTCTTTATTGAACTTTGTGGTCCCTATCTATAGAATGATGATGGGTGTGATAATACATGCCATATTTATTCAGAGAGCTGCTGTGAAACAAAACTATTACACACTTAAAATTATTTTTAAAAACTATTATAAGTAAAATTTTTTTTAAAGAGTTAAGTCATTTTTAAAAAGGCTAAGTAACAAAATATGAAACTCTGAAGATTAATAGGCAGGGTATTTAGAAATACTATTTACTAATGCAGCTGTAAAATTTCATGGGAATGATATTGCATCAATTCTAAGCAAGATTTTAAGATTAATAAAACATACCTCACCCACTATTTAGTCTTTTATGCATTTACTCTCTTTGGTTGTATTTATTTTATATTAGGTAGACATAAGACATTGGCATTGGGGGATCAATACATTTCAGGTTGAAGCAGGGATAAAACACACAAGTAGCTGCAAATAAATTGTCTCACAGATCGATAAGTATAGAAGGAAAATATTTTTCTAGTTGTATAGATATGGTCGTAAGCACTTTTGGTTCAACCGCAACAGAACTGCAAAGTCCTGTATATATAAGGATGAGCTTTCATGATAAAAATGATTTTATTCATTTGTTTAGTTGTTCTTTGAACAGTTATTTATTCAAAGTAAAACAGTTTCTTTAAATTTTATTTTTATAGCAGCACTAGATAACTAACCTTGTCTTAGGTATCTAGTGCTGCTGTAACAGTAATGCCACAAATGGGTGGCTTTAACAAACAAAAATTTATTTTCTCACAGTTTAGGAGGCTAAAAGTCCAAATTCAGGGTGCTGGCTCTAGGAGAAGGCTCTCACTCTCTGCTCTGGAGGAAGGTTCTTGTCTCTTCTGAGTTTGTGTCCCTGGACAATCTTCATGTGGTTTGTCATCTCTCTTCCACTATCTCTGCTTCCTTAATTTGCTCCTTTCATATTTTGTAAAAGATTGACTCAAGACACACCCTACACTAATCCTGTCTCATTAACGTAACAAAGACAACTCATTCCCAAATGGGATTATAACCATAGGCATAGAGGTTAGGATTTACAACACATATTTTTGGGGGACAAAATTCAATCTATAACAACTACCTACAATGTATTATACCCTCAGATAACAACAGATATGGCCCTTTCTCCCATAATGTTTTCATAAAGCAAGAGGAGTTATTATATAGTCCTATGAGTCCCTTAATGTCTGAGGTATGTTCCGTGAAATAGGACATTATACGATTTAGAAGTTGTGTGAACATGAGATTGGATGTTGCTGCCTATCACTTGAAGCACACACTGTTTTATGGTAAACTTTTTATTTGTAAGTAGGGAAAGCTCACATTAAAATAATGATAAAAAGTACAATACAGTACATACAAAAGCCTGTAACATAAGTGTTTATTATGGCTATCATGACATACATACACACATACATAGTTTAAATATGTGCCATTATATGCCTGGCAGTGCAATTGCTTTGTATACAAGAAACATGAGGTACACGTGTTGCGTGTGGGAATCTGTTGCATTTGCTATGTCTGGTTACATCTGCTACTCTATTATAAGCTTATGTGACCATAGACATATATGCTGTAAGATGTTGCCTGAACAGACATTACACAGTGCATGACTGTATAGTAATTATGATTAATAGGCATTAATCATTAAATTGTTCAAATAAATGTCCAATTTTAAACGAGTAAGTGCTAGAGAGTAAAAGTACATAAGACCATGTAACAAGAGATAAGAAGTGATTTTTTAACTGGGATCTAAAAAAAGATTCTGAAAAATAATGCCTAGTATTTATGTTAGAAGGAGGAGACAGTCATCCAGGTAGAGGTATCAGCACTCACAATAGCCCTGTGGCAAAAGAAAACACACACATTTAAAGCAAGCAAAGTAAGGGTGGAGATGCTTGTTCAAGAGACTCATGTAGGCTATACTAAAGACTGTGTTCTTTATTCTAAGAGCAATAGAGAGTCTTTAAAGAGATGCATGTGGGGCGGGGGGGAGAGGGAGTGCGATGGGATGGTGTACGAAAATGGACACGTTAACATTTCAAATATTACTTTGACTGTTTGGCTCCCAATAGCTCCCTGCCAGTCAAACTGGAATGACAACTTGAAAAGGAATAGTGTTGCATTCATCATCAGAACATTTCAAGACCTATCCTAAATTACAATGCTGTGAGTGATAGGATAATATCCACATGCCTACAAGGAAGACCAGTTCATAAGGCTGTCATGGATTATGTCCCCCAAAAGAGGTGTGTATCAACTTGGTTAGGCTGTGATTCCTAGTATTCTGTAGTTGTTCTCCATTTTGTTATTGTAATTTTATGTTAAAGAGGATTAGAGTGGGATTGTATCACCTGTACCAGGTCACATCCCTGATCCAATGTAAAGGGAGTTTCCCTGGGGTGTGGCTTGCTCCACCTTTTATCTCTCAAGAGATAAAAGGAAAGTGAAGCAAGTAGAGAGTTGGGGACCTCATAGCACCAGGAAAGGAGCACCAGGAGCAGAGCGCGTCCTTTGGACCCCGGATCCCTGTGCCTGAGAAGCTCTTCAACCAGGGGAAGACTGAGAAGAAGGCCAACAGAGAGAGAAAGCCTCCCCCTGGAGCTGACACCCTGAGTTTTGACTCTTAGCCTACTTTATTGTCAAGAAATAAATTTCTCTTTGTTAAAGTCATCCACATATGGTATTTCTGTTATAGCAGCACTAGATGACTAAGACAACAACTATTATTCAAATTTATGTACAAACACTGAGGTCAAAGATGAAGAAATTGAAGATTTTTACCAACTTCTGCCATTTGAAATTGATCAAACATGCAATCAGGATGCACTGATAATTACTGGAGATTGGAAAGTGAAAGCTGGAAACAAAGAAAGATCAGTAGTTGGAAATATGGCCCTGGTGACAGAAACAAAGATGGAAATCATATAACTGAATTTGCAAGGCCAACTTCTTCTTCATTGTAAATACCTTTTCTTTACCAACATAAACTATACACATGGCCCTCTTCAGGTGGAATACACAGGAATCAAATCAACTACATCAGTGGAAAGAGATAATGGAAAAGCCGATAGCATCAGAAAAAGGTCAGGAGCCAGCTGTGGATCAGACCATCAGTCACTCGTATGCAAGTTCAAGTTGAAACCGAAGAAAATTAGAACAAGTACACAAGAGCCAAAGTATGACCTTGGGAACATTTCACCTGAATTTAGAGACCATCTCAAGAGTAGATTTGGCACATTAAACACTAATGACTGAAGACCAGAAGAGTTGTGGAATGACATCAAGGACATTATGCATGAGGAAAGCAAAAGGTCATTAAAAAAACAGGAAAAAAAAAGATGAAAATGAATGTCAGAAGATACTCTGAAACTTGCTGTTGAACATAGAATAGCTAAAACAAAAGGAAAAAATGATGATGTAAAAGAGATGAACAGAAGATTTCAAAGTGGCTCGAGAAGACAAAGTACTATGATTGACATGTGCAGAGACCTGGAGATAAAAAACCAAAAGGGAAGAACATGCTCAGTATTTCTCAAGCTGAAAGAACTGAAGAAAAAATTCAAGTCTCGAGTTGCAATACTGAAGGATTCTACAAGGAAAATATCAAACGATGCATGAAACATCAAAAGAAGATGGAAGAAATAACAGAGTCACTATACCAGAAAGAATTGGTCAACATTCAAGCATTTTAGGAGGTAACATACGATCAGGAACTGATGGTACTGAAGGAAGAAGTCCAAACTGCACTGAAGGCACTGGTGAAAAACAATCCTTCGGGAATTGATGCAATACCAGGTGAGATGTTTCGACAAACAGATGCAGCGCTGTAAGTACTTACTCATCTATGGCAAGAAATTTGGAAGATAACTACCTGGCCAACAGACTGGAAGAGATCCATATTTATGCCTGTTCCCAAGAAAGGTTATCCAACCGAATGTGAAAACTATTGAACAATATCATTAATATCATGTGTAAGCAAAATTTTGTTGAAGATCATTCAAAAGTGACTGCAGCAGTATATCGACACGGAACTACCAGGAATTCAAGCCAGATTCAGAAGAGGACATGGAACCAGGAATTTTATTGAGGATACTGGCTGAAAGAAGAGAATACCAGAAAGATGTTTACCTGTGTTTTATTGACTATGCTAAAGCATTCAATCATGTGGATCATAACAAATTATGGATAACATTGCAGAGAATGGGAATTCTAGAACACTTAATTGTACTCTTGATGAATCTATACGTGGGTCAGGAGGTAGTCGTTCAAAACTCAGGAAAGGTGTGCGTCAGTGTTGTAAACTTCCACCATACCTATTCAATCTGTATGCTGAGAAAATAATCCAAGAAGCTGGATTATCTGAAGAAGAATGGGACATCAGTATTGGAGGAAGGCTCATTAATAACGTGCATTGTGCAGATGAAACAACCTTATTTGCTGAAAGTAAAGAGGATTTGAAACACTTATTGACGAAGATCAAATATCACAGCCTTCAGTATGGATTATACCTCAACATAAAGAAAACAAAAATCATCACAACTGGACCAATAAGCAAGGTCATATTAAATGGGGAGGAGATAGAGGTTGTCAAGGATTTCTTTTTACTTGGATCTGCAATCAATACCCATGGAAGGAGCAGTCAAAAAAATCAAAAGATGCATTGCATTGGGCAAATAGGTTGCAAAAGGACTCTTTAAAGTGTTGAAAAGGAAGGATGTAACCTTGAGGACTAAGGTGTGACTGACCCAAGCCATGCTGGTTTCGATCACCTCATACTCATGCAAAAGCTGGACAATAAATAAGGAAGACAGAAGAAGAATTGAGCCTTTGAATTGTGGTGTTGTGGAAGGATATTGAATATACCATGGACTGCCAAAAGAACAAATAAATCTGTCTTGGAGGAAGTACAACCAGAATACTCTTAAAAGCAAGGATGGCAAAACTATGCCTCACATACTTTGGACGTGGTGTCAGGAGGGATCAGTCCCTGGAGAAGGACATCATGCTTGGTAAAATAGAGTATCAGTGAAAAAGAGGAAGACCCTCAATGACATGGATTGACACAGTGGTTGCAATAATGAGTTCAAGCATAGCAACAATTATGAGGATGATGCAGGACCAGACAGTGTTTTGTTCTGTCGTGCATGGGGTTGCTATGAGTCAGAACTGATTAGACGACACCTAACAACAACAGTCAAACTGTTGCTTCCCTAATAACCCATGAATCTTCACAGCTCCTACCAGGTATATTCTCTGGATGACTGCAGAATATTCATGGTAATAGCTCACCTATTTCTCCTCCCACAGACTTCTTGTGGTATCATAGATATCATGGAGGAGGCTATTGCAGTTGTCAAGGTCACAGATAATTAAAACTTGGTTAGAAAAGTATAAATTTAAGAGATCCTTAATTGGATAAATCAACAAGAATTGATAATAGTTTGTATATGAGAGATGAGAATAAGAAGTTATCAAGGATCAGGATTGTGCAACTAGATGAATGATTCACCAAGATAGGAAACACTGGCAGAGAAAGATCTGGTGGGATGGGGAGGGTTGTTCAGAACTCTGAGGAAAAGTCAAGGTATCAGCGTTGTGCCTGTTTGATCCATTAGTAGTTCAGTTAGCAATTTTCTGTGTATTAGATATATAACTCATATTTTTTAATTAACTCAAAATAATTTTCTATTTTGATATACCTGTGTTTTCTTATTAACTAATAGACCCATTCACTTCCCTCTATCACCAGGAGTGTGGTAGCTTACATTTATCTCATAGACTTGGGAGTCTTCTGCCCATGCAGGTCTTCAAAGAGATTAATTGACCTGTCTGTTCTCTTTGACCCCCAGCTTCAATGTAGAGATGGACTTTTTAATGTTCATTCTATTCCAGCACTCTTAGTTGATTTGATCCTACAGGGGAGTACCAGAAATCTCTACCTCACTGCAAATGGCCTCTGTCCACAGTTTTTTTCTCTAGTGTCCTGCCACCATACTTGGTTTGTGTTCAATAGTACAGTACCAGTCCCCTTTCTATAGGACCTACCTCTCTTTCAGCATAGGAGGATATTTCTAGGTGTAGTATTCCCAGAAAGAAAAGAAACAGCTGCAAACATCCAGTTAATAATCAGAAAGTGGAATGTACGAAGTATGGATCTAGGAAAATTGGAAGTCGCCAAAAATGAAATGGACCACATGTTGTTGTTGTTGTTGTTGAGCACTGTTGAGTCAGCTCCAACTCATAGTGGCCCTATGCACAATAGAACGAAATACTGCCCGGTCCTGTGCCATTCTTACAATCACGGTTATGCTTGAGCCCATTGTTGCAGCCACTGTGTCAATCCACCTCATTGAGGTCTTCCTCTTTTTCTCTGCTTATCATGATGTTGCTCATTGGTCCAGTTGTGAGGATTTTTGTTTTCTTTATGTTGAGGTATAATCCATACTGAAGGCTGTGGTCTTTGATCTTCATTAGTAAGTGCTTCAAGTCCTCTTCACTTTCAGCAAAGCAAGGTTGTGTCATCTGCATAACGCAGGTTGTTAATGAGTCTTCCTCCAATCCTGATGCCCCATTCTTCTTCATGTAGTCCAGCTTCTCGGATTATTTGCTCAACATACAGGTTGAATAGGTATGGCGAAAGAATACAACCCTGGCACACACCTTTCCTGACTTTAAACCAATCAGTGTCCCCTTGTTCTATACAAACAACTGCCTCTTGATCTTTGTAAAAGTTCCTCAAGAGCACAATTAAGTGTTCTGGAATTCCCATTCTTTGCAACATTATCCATAATTTGTTATGATCCACACAGTTAAATGCCTTTGCATAGTCAGTAAAACACAGGACCACATAAACACATACTAATCCTAGGTATTAGTAAGCTGAAATAGAGTGGTATTTGCCATTTTGAATCAGACAGTCACATGGTCTACTATGCCAGGAATGACATATCGAAGAGGAATGGCACTGCATTCAACCTCAAAAAGAACATCGCAAGGTCTATCCTGAAGTATGATGTTTTCAGTGAAAGGATAATATCCATATGCCTACAGGGAAGAGCAATTAATAAAATTACTTTTCAAATTTACGTACCAATCACTAAGGCCAAAGATGAAGAAACTGAAGATTTTTGCCAACTTCTGCAGCCTGAAACTGATGAAACATGCAATCAAGATGCATTGACAATTACTGGTGATTGGAATGTGAAAGTTGGAAATAAAGAAGAAGAAATGATAGTTGGAAAACATGCCCTCTGTGATAGAAATGATGCCTGAAATCGCATGATAGAATTTTGCATGATAAAAGATTTCTTCATTGCAAATACCATTTTCAACAACATAAACTGTGACTATATATGTGGACATCGCCAGATGATATACATAGGAAGTAAGTAAACTCTATTTGTGGAAAAAGATGATGGAGAAACTCAATATCATCAGTCAGAACAAGGCCAGGGCCGACTACAGAACAGATCATCAAATGCACATGCGCAATATCAAGGTGAAGCTGAAGAAAATTAAAACAATTCCAGGAGAGCCAAAATACAACTTTGAGTATATCCCACCTGAATTTAGAGACTATCACAAGAATAAATTTGATGTATTGAACACTAATGACTGAAGACCAGAGAGTTATGGAATGACATCAAGGACATCATGCATGAAGAAAGCAAAAGGTCATCAGAAAAAAACAGGAAAGAAAAAATGAAAATGAATGTCAGGAGAGACTCTAAAACTTCTTGAACTTGGAACAGCTAAAGTGAATAGAAGAAATGATGAAGTAAAAGAGCTGAACAGAAGATTTCAAAGAGCGGCTCAAGAAAGCAAAGTAAAGTATTAAAGTGGAATGTACAAGGAATTGGAGTTAGAAAACCAAAAGACAAGAACATGCTCAGCATTTCTCAAGCTCAAGAACTGAAGAAATAATTCAAGCCACTAGTCACAATATTGAAGGATTCTATGAGTTGGAATCAACTAGGCTGCAGTGGGTTTGGCTTATTGGTTACGGGGAAAATCCCTGGTGGAACAGTGGTTAAGAGTGCTAACCAAAAGGCCAGCAGTTCAAATCCACCAACCTCTCCTTGGAAACACCATGGGGCAGTTCTAATCTGTCCTATGTGGTTAATATGAATCAGAATAGAATCAATGGCAATGGGTTTTTTATGGGCAAAATATGGAATGATGCAGGAAGTATCAAAAGAAGATGGAAGAAATACACAGAATCACTGTACCAAAAAGAATTGATCGACATTCAACAATTTCAGGAGGTAGCATATGATCAAGAACCAATGGTACTGAAAGAAGTCCAAGCTGCATTGAAGGCACTAGAGAAAAACAAGGCTCCAGGGAATGATGGAATACCAAATGAGATGTTTCAACAAATGGATGAAACACTGGAGGTGTTCAATCATCTATGCTAAGAAATTTGGAAGACAGCTACTAGGCCAATGAACTGGAAGAGATCCATATTTGTGCCCATTCCAGAGTAAAGTGATCCGACAGAATGCAGAAATTATCAAACAATATGATTAATATCACAGGCAAGTAAAATTTCCTGAAAATAATTCTAAAACTGACACAGCAGTACATCTAACAGGGAACTGTCAGAAATTTAAGCTAGATTCAAAAGAGGACCTGGAACCAGGACTATCTTTGTGAATGTTAGATGGACCTTGGCTGAAAGCTGAGAATACCAGAAAGATGTTTGTCTCTGTTTTATTGACTATGCAAAGGCATTTCACTGTGTGTATCATAACAAATTATGGGTAATATTTGAAGAATGGGGATTCCAGAACACTTAATTGTGCTCATGAAGAGCCTGTGCATAGATTCAGGGGGAGTCTTTCAAACAGAACAAGGGGATATTGCCTGGTTTAAAGTCAGGAAAGGTGGGTATCCTTTCTCCATACCTATGCAATCTGTATGCTGAGCAAATAATCTGGGAAGCTGGACTATATGAAGAAGAACGGGGCATCAGGATTGGAGGAAGACTCATTAACAACCTGTGTTATGCAGATGACACAACCTTGCTTAATGAAAGTGAAGAGGACTTGGAGCACTTACTAATGAAGATCAAAGACCACAGCCTTCAGTATGGATTATACCTCAACGTAAAGGAAACAAAAACCCTCACAACTGGACTGATAAACGACAACATGATAAACAGGGAAAAGGTTGACATTGTCTGGATTTCATTTTATTGAATTCACAATCAACACCCACAGAAACACTGGTCAAGAAATCAACCGACATGTTGTATTGGGCAAATATGCTACAAAAAAACCTCTGCAAGGTGTTAAAAAGCATAGATGTCACTTTGAGGACTAAGGTGTGCCTGACTGAAGCCATGGTATTTTCAGTTGCCTAATACGCATGCGAAAGCTAGACAAAGAATAAGGAAGCCCGAAGAAGAATTGATGCCTTTAGAATTATGGCATTGGCAAAAAATATTGAATACACCACGGGTTGCCAGAAGAACAAATAAGTCTGTCTTGGAAAAAGTACAGGAAACCCTAGTGGTGTGGTGGTTAATAGCTACAGTTGCTAACCAAAATATCAGCAATTTGAATCCATCAGGAGCTCCTTGGAAACCATATGGGGCAGTTTTACTCTGCTCTATAGGGTCGCTGTGAGTCGGACTAGACTCGATGGCAATGGTTTGATTTTATTTTTTGGAAGAAGTGTAGCCAGAATTCTCCTAAGAAGTGAGAATGGCGAGACTTCATCTCACATAATTTGGACATGTTATCAGAAGGGACCAGTCCCTGGAGAAGGACATATGCTTGGTAAAGCAGGGGTTAGCGAAGGAGAGGAAGACCCTCAAGGATTTGGACTGACACAGTGGCTGAAATGATGGGTTCAAACATAGCAATGATTATGAGAATGGCACAGGACCTTGCAGTGTTTCCTTATGTTGTACATAGGGCGCTATGAGCCAGAATTGACCGGATAGCACCTAACAAAAACATATCCTGGGGGGTCTCTGGATGATACAAATGACTAATGCACTTGGCTGCTAAGTCTGCCCAGAGTGTCCTTGGAAGAAAGGTTTGATGATCTACTTCCAAAAAATCAACCATTGAAAACTGTATAGAGCACAGTTCTATTCTGACACACATGGGGTCACCATGAGTCAGAGTGGAATCAACAGCATACTTTTTTTTTTTTTTTTCATTCACAAAGAAAGCTATATTTTTCCTTGTTTTGTACATTTTACTAATACCCTTAATTTTCCAAGTTTTGGAAAGTGAACAAGAAGGTCAAAGAAAAGTTGTTTTTTTTCTTTCTGCCTTTCTGGACCCTTACTTGAAACAGTGCACATCTTTACTTGGAAGAGGGGGAAGGAAGTAGAACAATAGCTGGCAAAAGAAAAACAGGTTGAAACACCAAAATTTTATTCTGATAAATAGCTTGGAAATACCTTTGAGGCATTTGAGTGAATACATAAAATAGACAATTTAATATACAGATAAGGAGATCAGAAAAGAGGTTTGGGCTGAATATAGATATTTGTAATGATCCTGCTTTTATCCAAATTTATGATTGTTTTCAAGAGAACTTTTTTTTTAATGTCCACAACAATGACTCTGATTTCACAATATGAAAATATCATTTACTGTAGCATACATGTTTAACAAGTCTAATCCAAAGAAGACCTGTTCAGTGTTCAGATTGTTTCAGAACAATCTTTGAAAGTGATAATAACACCTGTGTTCACTTTTTTAATTCCGCATAATTTCTGGACTTTTGGGGATATATTGATTGGCAGTTTTTGAATATGACACCATACTTAGTGAACATCTATCTTCCTGCTATAGGTAAGGATATGTAGCTAATGGCATGATTAAAGTACTGTGTACAAAAATCCAATACAAAGTCCACATTTCCCTACCTTAAGCCAGTTCTGACACTGAAGTCCCTCTGGACCCCTTTTCATGAAATGTGCAGGTCTCAGGAACCAGAATACTTTTTGGATTCCACTATTCTGCACTCATTCATACTGAATAGATGATGCCTCCCAGTCAATCGCTTTTCCTATCAACACATTAGGAGATGATAAGGACACAAAATTATTATTCAAAATTGTTTGAAAAGTTATGAGAATAAGAGTATTAATTCTGTATAACCTAAAGCTAAATTTATGTGCAATCCTTTGTTAAGGAGAGCAATATCATGGCTGTAAAATGAGGAAATAAAGAATATAATGCAAGGAAAAAGTAAAAGCAAACACATACACACACACACACACACACAAGAAATTGAAAAAGGTTGAATACTTATTCATTTGTAGAATTGAAATTCATAGAATTTTAGATTAAAGTGTATTTTGTTTTCACTGGGAAGGAAATTATAATGCAGCCTCCCCCTCTAGACCATTGGCCTCTAGACTTTGCCTTGCCAATTAGGTATACCTTCTTTCTAAATTATTCAGCCTTTCTGGGACTCAGTTTTCTCCTTTATTAAATAAATACATTGATTGGATTATGTTATCTATCACTGGTTGCAAGCAAAAGTACTGAGAAACTGATTTTAAAATTTGAGGTTCAATCTCAGATCTACTGAATCAGGTGGGTATCAGAAACTTTATTACCATTATTATTAATATTGTAATTATTATTATTTTAAATTACAAAGTTAGTTGAAATGAGCAGCCAATTTGGGAATCATTGGACTAGATTACTCCTCCTCTCTCTTCTGTTTTCAGCATTGCAGAAGTCTACAAATGTGCTACAAAGGTAAGAACAAAATTATATCATTATTATGTTAAAATTACATGCTTCACAAGCTTGATTACTTTTGGGTCACAGTATTTTGGGCCCCAATATTTTCCCTTTACATTTTATAATAGAAAATAATATGGAAATTGAAAGCGTATATATACAACCTGATTTATACCCAATTCTTCTAGGGTGCATTGAGTCCACAAGTTGAGAGCTACGTATACATGCAATGCCTGTCTACCTTCAGCCAGTAGTATTTTTGAGGCTTTCAAAATACTGTTATAATTTTACTTCATTAATTTGATCATCTTGTGTGTGTGTGTATAATTTCTTTTTGTCTTTTAATTGTGATAAATATGTATGTAACAAATCATTTGACTTTCCAACATTCTTTACTTTTATGATTCAGAGATGTGAGTTATGTTTATCATGCTCAGTCATTACCATTACTGTTTTACACAATATTAAAGAACTTATTAAAAATATTCCAAATTTGAAGGAGTAAATTATATCAATTTGATGAGCCTTATCTAAGTGAAAAAATTTTAATTACAAAATTATTTGCTTTATTTTGAATCCATTTATCATAACCACTTGTATAATATAAAATAAGAAAACATGTAATGAATCTAGTCCAGAGGATGGTTTCCATACCTGCACCTATATCCGCTAGAGTTATTTAATCATACTGTTCTCATATTACATTTGCTCTAACCCCCCAAAGCCTGAAGAATCAGAATAAAATATTGAATCTACTCTGCTTTCATTGGCACCAAAGTATAAAGTACAATGTTATACCCTTTATCTTTAATAGCGGTTATGAATAGATTTCACATATTTATAAAGAAGAATATATACTGAATGATCAATTTGCTTCTTTGTGTGAATAACAGACATATCTAAATGTCCCTTGCACACACATAAATAAATGGATTACCTCTGTGGTATTTGAAAAGGTTGCTGAAGCTAAGAGAGATGCCCATCATTAAAGGAGAATCCACGTGTAAAACTCCTATAAATGTAATGGAAGTGAGACATATTTTACTGTATTTAGCAGTTATGCAGCAGTTTTGAAAAGTGCATTTTTATTAGAGCTTCCTCACAACAGCCTCAGGAGCTTCAGCTAGTGGTGTTATGCTCACTTAGAAATGGATAAATTGGGGCCGGGGAAGCCAGCGGCTGCTCAAGGTCACGTGGCAGCCAGGCAGCAGAGGAAGCCCAAATTACCACTCTGAGATCTGACATTTCCAACATGTTATTTTCCTTCCATGAGCCACACTGCCCATTTTTTCCTCAGAGGAAACATTTTTAGGTAGAATCAGATATACAGCATTTATATGTAAGGCTGGTATTTCACAGATAACTATTTTCAAAAGGCAAGCAATGACAAACTGTCACAGTATCATTTATGAGTCTAAAACCCCATTCTTAAGCTCATGATAACTCTTCTGATCATGTAACAGCTTATTATTATTCTTAAGGTCATTTTATTCCTTAGAATATCGATTTCTTTTGGGGGAAACACAGAGTAAATAAGACTCCAAGGCAGAAACTGTTTATGCAAGTGACAAAACAAATAAACGAGAAATGTTGGAGAAAAGCCAGGAGGAAGACTGACACAAAACAAGAGTTCTCAAATATTTGAATGACATATTTTTCTAGGTTTTTGCAGAGTCTTATATGGCTTTATGATCTGTTGGTGATTCTGAATGACTGGTTCCAATTTCTGAAGTGTCAAACAAAAGCCCAAGAATGCCTGTTAGCTTTATTAAATTATGGAAGAAGCATGACCACATGGTGCTTCTGTGAATGGCACTTTTTTATATTGACCAGAACAATGTCTCTCTCAACTTGTAGCAGTCCTCATTTATTTGTGAAGGCAGATCTTGAAATTCTCTTTTGTCTGGATATAGATGCTTTCTAATTTTGAATTCAAGCTTCATTTCTTAGAACAAATATTTTTTTTTTTGGCCTAGTTTCAATTGTAGGCACTGGGTTTAGTTTTAATTGTTACATAAGTTACGCCCTGGAGCAGTATGTGAAACAATTAATTCTCATGCAATTTACTTTTTTTTCTTGATATTCCTTTATAGATTTTTTAATAGGGATAATGCTTGATTGTACCTTCTTTTGCCCTTTACACATTCATTTTTGCAATTTCTAACCCTTACCCAAAGTTTAAAATACGTAAGATTTATCATATTGTTCTAAACAATAATGCTGTGCTGAGTACATACCCCATGACTGGATTCAGTTTTTTAAAGGAGGGCTTCTCAACCTCAGCACTATTGCCATGTGTGGCTGAACAATTCATTGTGTGGGAGAGATTGTCCTCTACCTTGTAGGAAGTTTAGCAGCATCTCTTGCCTCTACCCACTAGAAGCCAGTAGCGGCCCACTCTCTAGGTTGTGACAATCAAAAATGTCTCCAGACATTATCGAATGTCCCCTGGGTGGTACAAATCAGAACCACTGCTCTAAGAGATTATTCCAGTCCCTTCTCTCAACTCTACTTCTTGCCATGTGTATATCATTGGCCCTTCTGCTCAAATATATTGCAAGTGTAGGATAACTTACATTTTTTTTTTTTTGCACCTGAACAGGCCTTAAACAATTTGGCCCTTGGTTATTTCTCTGACATAATCTCCCTTCTTAGCTCACTCTGTTTCAGCCTCCCCGATCTCCTTGCTTTTGCTCAAACACAGCAGGCATCTAAAAGCCTTTGTCATACATTGTTTGCAATGCCCTCGCCAAGGTTCTCCACATGGTGCACTACCTCACTGACTTCAAGTCTTTGCTCAAATGTCACCTTTTCAATGAGGCCTACCAAGACCACCCATTTAAATTCCAACACCGTTCCTGCAGCATTTCTAACACCACTATATTACTCTATTTTGTTTATAGCAATTTTTCTGTTTATTATACTATATAACGTATTTAATTCTAATATATTAAATACTTCATTATTTTTCATATGCATTGATTATTAATTCTCTGCCCACCCAAGAATGCAAGTTTCGTTAGTTCTGAATTTTTTGTCTCTTTTGTTCTCTGTTGTATCCTGAATGCCTTCTTCAATGTCTGAGCTAGAGTGCTTGATGAGTGAATAAAGAAATGAATGAACGCAAACTTTTGTTCGTCATTCCCCGTCTCTCAAGTTGAGCTAATCACAAATCAAAAGTCTAGACATTCTGTAACAATCACCTTCTTTGTTTTGCTCTAGGAGATAAAATCAAGTACACACACACAAACACGTTTTAGAGAAGGCCTTTTGGTGGCTGAAATAGTGGGATATGAGGTTTCATGATGAAAGACAAAATAAGACAAGTCAAATATTAAGGCCTCAAAAATAAACACTACTGAGTTTAATGTTTTAAAGTTTTAAAAATGCTTTAATATTTTAAAAGTGATCTTTCTCTGTGCTAAAAAAAAAAAACAAAAAAAAAGTGTATCAGAAAAGGATAGGTATGTCCTATACAATCACTTAGGTCTGAACTTGGCAGCACTCTGGATTGCAAACATTCACCAAGTTGCACTTATTCAAAGGCAACTACATTGTATACCCTGATTCCACATCTTTTTGTTGTTGTTGTTAAAAAAAAGTTTGTATTAAATACATACGTAACAAAAAAAATTGAAATTTCATTACTATACACACTAGCTCAGAGAAATTAATTATGTTCATCATGCTGTTCAGCCCTAACCATTATTCACTCTCAAATTATACCACAACCCTTAATAGAAACTCAGTGTCCCCTAAGCATTGAGTTCTCTATTCCCCTTCCCTCTTACTCCTGGTAACCACCAATAAGCTCTGGTCTATACCATTGACTATTCTAGATATTTCATGTAAGTGGGATGATAAAATATCTGTCCTTTTGTGACTGACTTATATCGCTCAGCATCATACTTTCAAGGTTCATCCATGTTGTAGCATATATCAAGACTTCCTGAAGCGAACCTGTCAAAGTAAAATCATAAATGAGGATGAAAACAATAAATGATCAAGATGAATGCTTTGAGAAGTGCTGTATGATGGAGAATAAGGTGGCTATGCTGAAGCTGTTAACAGAAGTGCACGAAGGGGCCAATTTCAAATAAGCAGTGGGGATTTGCGCAGATACAGAATGGTGCTACAAAGGCCCTGCAGCAACAATGATCACATCTTCCTAGAGTGACTGAAGGAAAACTGGAGAATATTTGGGATAGAATTAGAAAGGCAAGCCAGGAGCATTGTACAAAGGTACATCTTACTTCCATTTAGGTGAATGAACATTGTTGTTGTTAGGTGCCATTGAGTCAATTTCCATTCATAGTGACCCCATGTGACAGAATTGAACTGCCCCATAGGGTTTTCTTGGGTGTCATCTTTATCGAAGCAGATACCCAGGTCTTTCTCCTGCAGAGCTGCTGGGGTTAACCCTCAGGTTAGCAGCTGAGAGCCTAACCAGGGCTTCTTTGAATGAATATTAGCTTTACAATATCCTGATTTATTGCTCACCTCTCAATAACAGATCATTTTTTTGGATAATTATAGAGCTCCATTACACAAGCATTTCAAGTTTTAGTTTACATAATCTTTATTAAGTCTTATATGGCTTAAGTACTGAAAACAAAGATAGATATGTACAAATATTCTTTTCTGATCACCTAAAGAAATTTAGATGAAGAACTGTGACTGAGAATAATAAATTACTAAAAAAATAAAACCAACATTTTCAAAAGTAAAAAAGCAATAAATTATATAAGAAAAACATGAAATATATTTTTTCTTTAACAATGATGAAAATAAAACATTCTCATTAGTGCTAAATAAAAACTATAAAGAATAATATAATATCTTCAGAGGATTACAGCATTTTCCCAACACATTACAAATAAAGTGGGCTTGGAAGATGAGTGACAAATTTTTTAACTTGAGTCGTGGTAACACGTCTCTTCTATACTTAGGGATTTTGAGTACAAGATTTATAATAATTTAAATGCTAATCATTTACACTTAGAAGGTTTTAAAATGAAAGGCAATCCTTGTTAAACTGATAAAATAAAACATGCTAGAAGCTATCTTCAAAATGATTTAATAACTATATATAATGTTAAATGTGTCTCAGTAGTGCATTTCTCTCAAAATTCAGAGTATTGACATTTAAAACTCAATTAAGATGCAAAATATTTCCGTGAAACAAGAGTAATGTGTCATTATTATCGTCAGTCTAAGGAGTGAATTGATATACTTCACATCACTAGCTTGCTCTTTTACAGGTAAGCTATTTCCTGCAAAATAATCAGGTGGAGACTATGACATCACCATCATTTCACATCTGAACACTGCTTGTAGGTATAGTGCTAATAGTCTGCATGACTTATTTTCTCAGCAACAGCACTGTTAATATCCTAGTGTTTTCTGATTTTTATTTCTACACAAAGCTGTAGAATTACAAACAGGAGGAGTGGCAATAAAGCTGTAAGATTACAAACAGGCAGAGTGGCAATAGACAAGCCATTTACTCTATCCTGACTTTAGTTTCCTCATAATTAACAAAGGTACTTGAAGGAGATTATGTGCTGAGGTCCCTTTCAATGTTACGAGGTTACTCAAATGAGCTATTTTACAGTTTATTTACAAATGTTATGCATCTGGTAAATGGGTTTATCATGCATATCACTTGGTTTATAATACTTCTAAATTTTTCACATTTTGTTTTCTAAAAGACTGTGTGCCTAATAGAAAATAACATAAACCTTAGTCTTGCTAATACTAGTGTGACTCCCAAATGATATTAACTGCCTGATCATGGAACCCAACCTCAATTTTCTTATCTGTACAACTCTGAGGAAACCCTGGTGGTGTAGTGGTTAAGTGCTATGGCTGCTAACCAAAAGGTCAGCAGTTCGAATCCACCAGGAGCTCCTCAGAAACTCTATGGGGCAGTTCTACTCTGTCCTATAGGGTCGCTATGAGTCGGAATCTACTCATGGCAGTGGGTTTGGTTTTGCTGTTGGTACAACAGTGAAAAAAATTCCGTGAAATAAGACGATATTCGATTTGGACCTTGTGCAAATACCAGGCTATATACAGGCAGCCCCCGTACAATCCGTAATTTAACCCCGTAAAGCCTATTGTATGAAAACCTTATGGGAGCCCGCCAAACAAAGGCCAAGCGCTGAATCCACTGGGTACAGGAGGCTGGCCTTGCTGGGCGTGCAGCTGGGCAAGGTGGGGGCTGCACCAGCAGCCAGATCCGAACTTGGCTCACGTCTGATGGGTGACGAAGGCAAGGAAAAGTGGCCGCTAGCTGCCGATGTGCAGGTGCGGGAAACTCAGCTGGCGGTGGAGGCCCTGGGCTACTGCTGCTCTGTCGGCGCGGCTGCTTCCTGATCATGTGCAGCCGCTGCTGCCGCTGCTGCCACTGCCGCTGCTCAGAATCCCAGGAGCCGCCAGCATGAGCCCCTGCGAGTGTCCTCCGCAGAAATGGAGGAGCTGGGGCAGGGCAGCGCAAGAAGCCAGGAGGAGGGAAAGGAGGAGACTGGGAGACTCAGAGATTGGAATGTGCCCTGGAGTCCTGCTGCCCGTTCGCTCTGGGAGTTTGGCGTCTTTAAAACCATTAGGGGAAGTAATAAACAAAAGGAGAGCTGTTTTCCCTTAAAAAAAAAAAAAAAAAATGCCTTAGGGAACCACAGTAGTATATGCGGTCAGATGTTACCAAAACGGGCGTTGTGAGGCACATGACTACATTACTGTATTATCTTATGAGTTGTCATCTACATCAAATTAAATAATATTCGGAAATAAAACCGTGAAAACTTCTCAAAGCCAGTCATATGGAATGTGGATGTGATGATGATGATGATAAAAAAAAAAAAAGAAAAAGATGCCCCTTCTGTTGCTGCTATGCCGTGGCTGCCAGAGGTGACAGACAGATGTTTAGACAGCCACTAATTCAATAGCCACTTAGGAATGCTTCCCTGTGCCAGGAAATATAGTGGCCTTAAAATTATTTATAAACCAAAAGCTGTAATCCAGTGGCCTGCTGGTCATATATTTGGCCCGACTTTATTTTTTAAAGTAATGCCAGCTTTTCAATAAAGGGCAATTATATTTAAAAACTGGATTTCCAGCTTTTTCTTTAAAAAAAAAAAAATTTGGCAACATCGAACTGATAATTTCATGAGGTGCCTGTCAGCTAAAGCTGCATCAACACCGCCCCTTTATAATGATGGGGCAGGAGAGCACTCAGTTTGTTATTAGTCCCTATGCTGGTATACCTGTACACCCAGCCTGCTTGCTCATTTGTATTATACACCAGGCCCTGTAAACGTTTGCATAAACCAATGTCTGTTCTAAGAAAGCTTTAAACCCGAGCTGAGAATGGAAGAGCAACAATGAAATTAATATACAAGAACACTCTTTCCAGAAGCTGGAACAATTCCTTTTATTTGATAATGACTCTTATATATTAACTTTTTTTAAACCAGATTAACAGAAATTTTAGATCTAAATATAAGAAAAACAGCCTTTGGTATATTAATTTATTCTTTTATATGATTTCATTCCATATTTTATTAGTTATATTAAATATATTATTGTTGTTGTTGCTAGGTGACATCCAGTCAGTTCTGACTCATAGCAACTCTAAGCACAACAGAACGAAACACTGCCCAGTCCTGCACCATCCTTACAATCGTTGTTATGCTTGAGCCCGTTGTTGCAGACTTTGTGTCAATCCACCTCATCGAGGGTCTTCCTCTTTTCTGCTGACCCTGTGCTTTGACAAGCATGATGTCCCTCTCTAGAGACTGATCCCTCCTGACAACATGTCCGAAGTATGTAAGACGCAGTTTTGCCATCTTTGCTTTTAAGGAGCATCCTGGTTGTACTTCTTCCAAGACAGATTTAATCGTTCTTCCGGCAGTCCATGGTGTATTCAATATTCTTCGCCAACACCACTATTCAAAGGCATCAACTCTTCTTCGGACTTCTTTATTCACTGTCCAGCTTTCACATGCATATGAAGTGATTGAAAATACCATGGCTTGGGTCAGGCGCACCTCAGTCTTCAAGGTGACATCTTTGCTCTTCAACACTTTGAAGAGGTCCTTTGCAGCAGATTTACCGAATGCAATGTGTCTTTTGATTTCTTGGCTGCTGCTTCCATGGCTGTTGATTGTGGATCCAAGTAAAATGAAATCCTTGACAACTTCAATCTTTTCTCCGTTTATCATGATGTTGCTCATTGGTCCAGTTGTGAAGTTTTTCGTTTTCTTTATGTCGAGGTGCAATCCATACTGAAGGCTGTGGTTTTTGATCTTCATTAGTAAGTGCTTCAAGTCCTCTTCACTTTCAGCAAGCAAGGTTGTGTCATCTGCATAACGCAGGTTGTTAATGAGCCTTCCTCCAATCCTGATGCCCCATTCTTCTTCATATAGTCCAGCTTCTCGTATCATCTGCTCAGCATACAGATTAAATAGGAATGGTGAAAGAATACAACCCTGACGCACACCTTTCCTGACTTTAAGCCAATCGGTATCCCCTTGTTCTGTCCGAACAACTGCCTCTTGATCTATGTAAAGGTTCCTCATGAGCACAATTAAGTGCTGTGGAATCCCCATTCTTCACATTGTTATCCATAATTTGTTATGATCCACACAGTCAAATGCCTTTGCATAGTCAATAAAATGCAGGTAAACATCCTTCTGGTATTCTCTGCTTTCATCCAGGATCCATCTGTCATTGGCAATGATATCCTTTTCTGAAACTGGCCTGAATTTCTGGCAGTTCTCTGTTGATATACTGCTCCAGCCGTTTTTGAATGATCTTCAGCAAAATTTTGCTTGCATGTAATATTAATGATATTGTTCTATAATTTCCACATTCGGTTGGATCACCTTTGTTGGGAATAGGCAAAAATACAGATCTCTTCCAGTCAGTTGGCCAGGAAGCTGTCTTCCATATTTCTTGACATAGACGAGTGAGTACCTCCAGCGCTGCATCCGTATGTTGAAACATCTCAGTTGATATTCCATCAATTCCTGGAGCCTTGTTTTTCACCAGTGCCTTCAGAGCAGCTTGGACTTCTTCCTTCAATACCATCAGTTCCTGATCATACGCCGCCTCTTGAAATGGTCAAATATCAACTATTTCTTTTTGGTATAATGACTCTGTGTATTCCTTCCAACTTCTTTTGATGCTTCCTGTGTCATTTAATATTTTTCCCATAGAATCCTTCACTATTGCAACTTGAGGCTTGAATTTTTTCTTCAGCTCTTTCAGCTTGAGAAACACCGAGTGTATTCTTCCTCTTTGGTTTTCCATTTCCAGCTCTTCGCACATGTCGTTATAATACTTTACTTTGTCTTCTTGAGCCACACTTTAAAATCTTCTGTTCAGTTCTTTTACTTCATCAATTGTTCCTTTTGCTTTAGCTGCTCAACATTCGAGAGCAAGTTTCAGAGTTTCCTCTGACATCCTTCTTGGTCTTTTCTTTCTTTCCTGTCTTTTCAGTGACCTCTTGCTTTCTTCATATATGATGCCCTTGATGTCATTCCACAACTCGTCTGGTCTTCGGTCACCAGTGTTCAATGCATCAAATCTACTCTTCAGATGGTCTCTAAACTCAGGTGGATATGCTCAAAGTCATATTTTGGCTGTTGTGGACTTGCTCTGATTTTCTTCAGTTTCAGCTTGAACTTGCATATAAGCAATTGATGGCCTGTTCAACAGTCGGCCCCTGGCCTTGTTCTGACTGATGATATTCAGCTTTTCCATTGCCTTTTCCCACAGATGTAGTCAATTTGATTTTTCTGTGTTCCATCTGGGGAGGTCCATGTGTATCGTCACCGTTTATGTTGGTGAAAGAAGGTATTTGCAATGAAGGAGTTGTTGGTCTTGCAAAATTCTATCATTTGATCTCCAGCATTGTTTTTATCACCAAGGCCATATTTTCCAACTACTGAGACTTCTTCTTTGTTTCCAACTTTGGCATTAAAATCACCACTCATCATCAATGCATCTTGATTGCATGTTCGATCAATTTCAGACTGCAACTGCTGATAAAAATCTTCTATTTCTTCATCTGTGGCCCTCGTGGTTGGTGCGTAAATATGAATAATAGTCGTATTGACTGGTCGTCCTTGTAGTCAACCATTAAATATTATTGTAGTCACCCATTAAACAATATTTATTGAGTATGTACTACATGTCAGACATTGCATATGTGCCTTTCTTTGTAATATATCCATAAATCTTGTTTGGAGGAGGCAGATAATGAAATATGACTTCTAAATGAAACTTTTAGCCAATGATATTTCGAATTGTATTAAGTGTCGACATAATTTCACTTTTCTTTTTCCTGCCAAATTGCAGAAAGCCATTGCCACAGCCATAACACCCCAGAGAACAAGCTGGAACCAATCACTGGGGCTCCCCTACGTCTTGTCTAGATGGTGAGGGCAAATATGAAATGGCCGGCTTTCCTTGAATGTTAGGTCCTCAGTGAGCCTCTCGGGAACATCATACTCAATTCATTGAACACTGATATAGAAGGTTCAGACATTTTTCTGAAATGCAGTGTGTATAGTTTCTAAACCTGTTTTTATCAGTTATTCAAACTGCCAAATGATTAACATGTGGAGATCTACCCTGAAGGATAACATTTTGGTTGTGTTTACTCTGTGCCTATAAACCATAAATACTTTAGACATTATAGCCCTGCTGAAAGTCTCAGCTATTCCAGACCATGTAGAATATAAAACGCCAAGAGAAATAAAATGTCCTTAATGCCATAATTGTTAAATACTCAGGATCCTGCATTATTCACCTTTGCATCTCCAGAATCCAGAAAAAAGTTTATCTCACTGTAGATACTGTTTGTTAAATGTATTAGCAATCTTGAAAAAGTGTACCAGTTATGCCAGGTGTTTTTTTTTTTTTTTTTCTTTTTTGCATTTGTTTGTTTGTTTTTACCTTGAAGTCTAAATCTATTTATCTTGAATTAGAGTTTTTAATTTAACAGATATGTAGATGTTATTATATCATTATCAACTTGGAGGTAAAATACAGTGTTCATTTATGCACCTTTGCCAGTTTTGAGATGAGTACATGGGAAATGCTCCATTCCCGATTTATAAGCTTGCATTCTCAGCCTCCTATAGGGATTAGGAAAGATTCAGTTATTCACAGTTTTTTTTTTTTTTTTTTATTCAAAAATGTTTACAGTGAGCCAGGAACTATTCAGTGTTTTTGCTGTATGTACGAGATGTGCCTACAGGGAAGAAATTCCTATGCTTGTAGAGCCTGAATTCTAGCAGGTAAACCAAAAAATAAAGTAAAATAACACAATGAGTAATTAAATTATATTATATGCTAAAGATGAAAAGTTAAAAAAAAAATAAAGCAATATAAGGTGGCAAGGAAAGATTGCAGTATTAACTAGGGTGATCCTGGTTTTCCTCACCTAGAAGATAAGATTGCACAAATCTTAAAGGGGGTGTGGCAATTAGCCAAGGACTTATCAGAGAAAGTATTCTATGGAAAGGCAAGTTTTTTGTTTTGTTTGTTTTTTTAATTCTCTAAGACCAAGATATACCTGGCACAGTCAAACAAACAAAACTGAAGCTGTGGGAGTTGAGTGTAGAGAAAGTTAGAAGCTAGTGGGGTTTGGATTCAGAGAATGTAGGAATTTGAGAAAACTGTAAGAATTTTAGATTTTATGTGAAATATAAACTGAAGCCAGTTTGTCATACCATGGCGCCTTGCATGTTGTTATGATGCTGGAAGCTATGCCACCAGTATTTCAAATATCAGCAGTGTCATCCCTGGTGGACAAGTTTCAGTGGAGCTTCCAGACTAAGGCAGACTAGGAAGAAGGACCTGGGGTTCAATTTTTTTCTGAGAAAATTGGCCAGTGAACACCTTAGGAGTAGCAGCAGGACATTGTCTGATAAAGTGCCAGAAGACAAGCCCCTAAGGTTGGAAGACACCCAAAATATGACTGGGGAAGAGCTGCCTGCTCAAAGAAGTGTTGACTTTTATGATGTGGGTTGAGTACATCCTTCAGGACCTTTGTTTGCTGATATGGCCTGACTTAAAATGAGAAGAAATAGCTGCAAACATCCACTAATAATCAGAACTTGGAATGTACAAAGTACGAATCTAATAGATTCTAATAAATCTAATAAATTAGAAGTCGTCAAAATGAAAAGAAAAGCAATAGATTGATATCCCAGGCATTAGTGAGCTGAAACAGACTAGTCTTCACCATTTTGAATCAGACATTCATATGGTCTACTAACTATGCCAGGGATGACAAACTGAGGAGGAAAGGCATCACATTCATCATCAAAATGAACATTTCAATATCTATCCTGAAGTACAATCCTGTCAGTGATAGGATAATATCTATACACCTATAAGGAACACTAGTTAATACCCGTATTATTCAAATTTACTCACCAACCACTAATGCCAAAGATAAAGAAATTGAAGATTTTTACCAACTTCGACTGTCTGACAATGATCAAATATACAATCAAGATTCATTGATAATTACTGGTGATTGGAATGCAAAAGTTGGAAACAAGAAGGATTAGTAGTTGAAAAATATGACTTTGGCAATAGAAATGATGCCAGAGGTGGTATGATAGGATTTTACAAGACCAAGGACTTATTCACTGCAAATATGCTTTTTTCGCTTTTTTCAACCACATGAACAGTTCCGTACATGTGGACCTCACTGGATGGAATGTGCAGGAATGAAGTCAGCTATATCTGTGGAAAGAGACAATGGAAAAGCTCAAAATCATCAGTTAGGTCAAGGTTAGGAGCCAACTGTGGAATAGACCACCCATCTATTGCTCATATGCAGTTCATGTTGAAGCTGAAGAAAATTAAAACAAGTCCACTAGAACCAAAGTATGACCTTGAGTGTATCTCACCTGAATTTAGAGACCATTTCTGAAATAAATTTGACACATTGAACAAGAATGACTCAAGGCCAGACAAGCTGGGATGATATCAATGACATCATACATGAAGAATATATTAAAGGTCATTAAAAAGATAGGAAAGAAAGAAAAGACCAAAACCGACGTCACGATAGACTGAAACTTGACCTTGAATGTAGAATAGCTAAAGCAAAGGGAAGAAATGATGGCGTAAAAGAGCTGAGCAGATTTCAAAGGACAGCTTAAGAAAACAAAGCAAAATATTATAATGAATGTACAAAGACCAGGGGTCAGAAATCCAAAAGGCAAGAACATGCTCGGCATTTCTCAAGCTGAAAGAACTGAAGGAAAAATTCAAGCCTCAAGTTGCAATATTGAAGGATTCTATGGGCAAAATATTGAACAATGCCGGGAGAATCAAAAGAAGATGGAAGGAATACAGAGTCACTGTACCAAAAATATTTGGTCTACATTCAACCATTTCAGGTGTTAAAAAAAACAAACCAAACCCATTGCTGCGGAGTCGATTCCGACTTAGCTGTGGTAAACAACAGATGTTATTGAAAGAAGTCCAAGCTGCACTAAAGGCATTGGCAAAAAAAACAAGGTTCCAGGAATTGGTGGAGATGTTTCAACTAACAACTGAAGCAGTGGAGGTGCTCACTCTTCTATGCCAAGAAATTTGGAAGATAGCTGTCTGACCAGTCAGCTGGAAGAATTCCGTATTTGTGCCCATTCCAAAGAAAGGTGATCCAACAGATTACAGAAATTACAGAACAGTATCATTGATATCACATGCAAGTAAAGTTCTGCTGAAGATAATGAAAAAACTATTGCAGCAGTACATTTACAAGGAACTGCCAGAAGTTCAAGCCGGATTGAGAAGAAAACATGTAAGGAGGGATATCACTGCTAATGTCAGATGGATTTTGGCTGAAAACAGAGAATACCAAAAAGATGTTTGTCTGAGTTTTATTTACTATGCAAAGGCATTTGACTGTGTGGACTATAACAAATTAAGGATACCATAGTGAAGAATGGGAATTCCAGAACACTTAATTGTGCTCATGAGGAACCTGTACCTAGACCAAGTGGCTGTCACTGGAACAGAAAACAAGGGCATACCACATGGTTTAAAATCAGAAAAGGTGTGTATCAATGTTGGATCTTTCACCTTACTTATTTAATCTGTATGCTGAGCAAATAATCCAAGGAGCTTGGGATATGAAGCTTCCATCCAGATTGGAGGAAGACTCATTAGCAACCTGTAGTATGCAGATGACACAACCTTGCATGCTGAAAGTGAAGAAGACTTGAAGCACTTACAGATGAAGACAAAAAACTACTGCCTTCAGTATGGGTTACACCTCAACACCAAGAAAACAAAAGTACTCACAACTGGACCAATAAATTATACCATGATAAATGGAGAAAAAATTTGAGTTGTCAAGGGTTTCATTTTAGTTGGATCCATAAGCAACACTCATGGAAGCAACAGTTAAGAAATCAAACAACATGCTGCGTTAGACAAATCTGCAGCAAAAGAATTCTATAAAGTGTTAAAAAGCAAAGATGTCACTTTGAGGACTAAGGTGTGCCTGATTCAAGCCATGATATTTTCAATTGCCTCATATGCATGGGAAAGATGGACAATGAACAAGGAAGACCAAAGAAGAATCATGATGAATCATGATGTTTGCAAAGAATATTGAATATACCGTGAACTGCCAGAAGAACAAACAAGTCTCTTGGAAGTACAGCCAGAATGCTCCTTAGAAGTGAGTATGGCAAGACTCCATCTCACAAACTTTGGACATGTTATCAGGAGGGACCAGTCCTTGGAGAAGGACATCATGCCTGGTAAAAGTCGAGGGTCAGCAAAAGAGAGGAAGACCCTCAACAAGATGGTTTGACACAGTGGCTGCAACAAGGGCTCCAGGTTAGCGATGATTCTGAGGATGGCACTGGGCCTGGTACATAGTGTCACTATGAGTTGGAATCCACTGGAAAACATCTAACAACAACAGCAACAAAAACCACTACTAATCAATGGCCCTTTGCCAGGATAAATGAAATTCAAAGGCTTAAAGGACAACTCATGATCTATCAGTGGCTGAAATACTGGCATCATGTCAACTAATCCTAAAGAAAGGTGACAGCAATTTTTTTTTTCCTTAGGATTGTTTAGTGAGAAAGCATTCACTTTTTGCACATATTTGGTTTATAATCTTATTACTACTTAGCTTGGAAATCATACTAAGTAATGATTAAGACTGTAAACATTACATATTTTGCATTGCTATTGTACTGCAATGAAATAAGCTATTTTCTAGAGAAAAAATCACCCAATTTTTCTAAATTATATTTAATCTGACTTTAAAAGACCACTTTTATGGAAGTGAAAATTTCAGTCTCAGTTATTAATGTGTCTTCTGTTGATTCTTGCAAAAATTTCAGATTTAAAAGATTCAAACAGTGGGGGAGGTCGCTTTGGTGTAATCCATGTAAGTTATCACCAGATTAGTTTGTCCAAAGCCGTATACTTCTGTAAATTTGGGTACTTCTGCATTGCTCTGCTAAATTGAAGCATGTTTCGGAGACCTGACTTCCAAAGTCAATCTCCTTAGATGAGTTATTCTATCCTGAAATTATATCCACTTTCCCATGGTCTATCGTACCCACCCCCCCAGCGCACCCCCCGAAGCACAGTTCCCCATTCTGTCTTCCTTTGGAAGGATGTAATGTGTTTTCTTTAGAAACAAAATGTTGGTCACTTTTATTATGAATGATGGAGAATACAGAGTATTATTTATTTCTTATTGTACCTATATATATCTATATCCTCTCTCAGTTATTATAACTTGATATATTCATAATATTTTTCCATGACTGATCTCTTCCTAAACCCCTTTCCCTCTTCCTTGTGCTGCTAGTCATATGAGCTTATTGTTACTCTTTAATGAATCAGGTAAGTTAATGTGACAGGAAAACCAGGAACTTGTAGGATACAACTTTGATTCTGAGAAAGAAAAAAGCAGCCCTGATATTTGGGAACTGATCTGACCTCACATATAGGTCTCAATGCTAAAATGTTATTATCACACATGAAAATTGATCTGGCATGTACAGTTCATCTTCAATGTTATTTCAAACTGATATGAAGCTTTCAGCTATATCATATTGTTCTCTTGTTGGGTATGCACAATACCACAGAAAGCCTAGATAAAACGAGGGCACTCTGAGATTATAATAAAATGAGACAAAAATGAGGTCGCTGTGCATCCCACAAAATACCAAACATTCTTCTACCTCACGTCAGGAGTCACTGCTATTTCTCAAACCTTCACAGCTTCATCCTTGTCTTGCCTTCCTTTTCTATAGATAAAATTTAAGGAGCTATACAATCCTAAAATTGCCCTTGCTTTCTGACAGTAACCAATCTGGAATGACACCATATGCTTACACTTTCCCCAAATTAACCATTCAATCCCAAATCTTAGATTCTTTCTAACATCCTTTTACTGATATGCACAAGTTTTCCTGTGGTATATGTTCTCCTTCACTGCTTTGAATAAACACAATTTGTTTAACTACAGGAATTCCTGGTGGTCTTTGGCTAAAGGGTATTGACAATGCAAATAGCTAAATTATGCCAAGCTGAGAGGAGCTGATTGCCAACTTCACAAGGAAATCCTTTAGCGTACAATAAGGTCAATTTAAAACTAGTCCCTCTGGCAAGAAAATTGTACCTTGCAATCCATTCTACTATGCACCACAGCTTTAATTATCTTTCTAAAATAAAGACATAAATGTGTGACTTCCACGCCAGTTTGCTCCTCAATATTTCACACTGTACCCAGTAGAAGTGATATTAGTATGTTATTCAACATCTGTATGTTACAAAATTTTTAATGGTTACAGAAAATTTTTAGGTTACATCATTGCTAAACATTGTTTTGAAGACAATATATACAAATCTTAAGTCTTCTGGGAAGTCTATACCTTGATATAGTATTACAAAATGATACTGTATAACCACTACTATTATCAAAATACAGAATACACTACAGAAGCCTTCTTCGGTACCCTCACAGTTGTAATCCTCCAAAAGGTAAACTCTATTCTCATTTCTATTATTCAAGTAAGATATATATATATATATAAATTTTTTTTCTTTTTTTTTATATACGTACATGTATTGGTTTTTCCTGTTTTGAACTTTTTATAAATGAAATCATGAATCTTGAAGTTGGTTTTCTTTTGCCTTTGATATTTTTTATTTAATATACTGTCTAGGGTCTTCATCCATGTTATTGAATCTAGCAATAGTTTATTCATTTCATTGAGGAGTAATGTGCCATTCTATGAAAGCACCACTATTTGTTTATCCATTCTACTTTTGAGGTCTATCACGTTTTTCCCAGTTCATATACATATCTTTTTATATTCATAAGGGCACTTATATTGACTGCATTCCGATGAATAGAATTGCTACATACTAAGGTATGCAGATATCCAGGTTTAGTTGATATCCAGGTTTAGTAGGTATTGACAAAGCATTCAAGTATTGGCAGAGTTTTCACAGGGTTTTTACCAATTTTACTCTCTTGCCAGTAATAATGTTATTCCACATTCTAGATAATATCTGCCTTTAAAGTGTCATTTTAATATCTTTTTTTTTTTTTTTTAACTTTAGCCATTCCAGGGGATATGTAGTAAAATTTCATTGTGGTTTTAATTTGCTTTTTCCTGATGACTAAAAAATTGCAGAAGTTTCCATATGCTTATTGGCATTTTGCTACTTCCATCTGTCAAGTATGTGCTCACATATTTTCCCATTTTATGTTGATTGTCCTTTTTTCTTATTTGCTCACATATTTTCCCATTTTATGTTGATTGTCTTTTTTTCTTATTGTCCTTTATATAATTAATATGACTTCTTTATTACACATACACACACACAATTTTCCAAATATCTTCTCTCATTTTGAGGCTTGAAAAAATTATTCATTCTGCAGTCATTGTGTGTAACGTTCTATTTCAGTCAATTTTAATAGTTGTGTGGTTCAGATCTCTTATATATCTCTTTACATGTTGTTGGCTTCTATAAGTTACTGTGAGACATGTGTTAAAATATTCAGTTTCCATTACGAACACAACTATTTCTCTTTTTTAGTTAGGTGAGTTTTGGCTTTTTATAGCCTAAAATTACTATATTGAGTACATAAACATTAAGAAATGTTATTTTCCTATTGAATATATTTTAGTTATTTTTATCTAAAAATATCTATTTCTCCTTCATTTAAAAATGATCTTTTCGCTGTGTATTACTTCTAGATTGACAATTACTTCCCTTCCCTGCTTTATAGATGCCATTCCAATGTTATTCAGCTTTGTTTGTCTTGAGAAGTCATTTGTAGGAGTTATTGTCACTCCTTTTAAAGGGGTGTGTCTTTTTTTCTCAGGTGGCTTTGGATAGATTTTCCCTTTCTTTGGTGTTCAACAGTTTGACCAAAATATTGCCAGGTGTGTGTGTCCGTGTGTGTGTGTTTAGTCCTCTTTGGTACTTTTAGTAACTCTTGAATTTGTGAGTTCGTATCACTTGCAGTGACGCTATCTCTTCAAATACTGCTTTTGCATTATTCTCTTTAACTTTTATCTTGATATTCCAGTTGGGTTTATATTATCAGTTTTACCAGAAACCTTATTGAATTTAATGTTTCTTTTCCATTTATTTACCATTCATTTTTGTATATGCTGTCCAGTTTGGATTATTTTAATCTGATTTACCTTTCAGAGTAGTAATCCTCTTTTCTGCTACACCCAATCTGCTTTTAACACCTCTTATTAAATTCTTTCAGTTAATGGATTTTTTTAGTATCAGAATTATTTTTTGATATCTTTGTTATCATTATAATTCTCTTATAAAATCATTTATCTGTTTTCGTGTGCACATTAGTCATATTTATATTAAAGGCTATTTCTACTAAAACCAATATTTGGATAACTCTGGGTTCACTTATTGTGTTTTCTCTGCTTGTAATTATTTAAAAAATGTCTTTAGGTTTTTCTTGTTGTTCTGGTACGCCTGGTCATTTTATATTAAATGTGGAACATTATGATTGATAAATTATTGTATCTAAATTGTATTATCTTTGAAAGAGGATTAATTTTCTTTTAGCAGACAGAGAATATGGACAGATCAAGTAGAACCAATGAGAAACAGAGTTATTTTTTAGGCTTCATTTCTGGTTAGTATGATAGCTGGCATATCTCCTCGCTCTTAGAATTCAGACTTTTTTGCATTCTCAACTGAAAGTCAGAATTTTTTCCTGGCAGATTCTTAACTCCAACTGTTGACTATTACCACCTACTCTCAGTTTAATTTTTCAGCCTCTAATCACGGTCTAGAAACCCTGGTGACATAGTGGTTAAGTGCTACAGCTGCTAACTAAAAGGTTGGCAGTTCAAATCCACCAGGCACTCCTTGGAAACTGTAGGGGGCTATTCTACTCTGTCCTATAGGGTAGCTGTGAGTCAGAATTGACTCTACAGTAATGGGTTTTTTTTTTTTAATCATTATGCACATAGAGATTAGGAGTAAGTAAATGCCTTGAAGGGGACTCATACACAGAATATTTGACTTATTTCACTGTACTTTGTTTTTCTTCAAAACCAGACTCTATTTTGTAGTCCTGTACTTGACATTTATCAGGAAGTATTCTGTGGCAGTAGAAATGCAGCAAATAGAAGGTCCACCTCATTGTGCTTTCTTTCTATCTGGAATATTGGAGCCTCAAGTCCTGAATGCTTTGGTTTCTGTCTGATATTTTCAAAAGGGCTGTTCTTGTATCCTACACAGCTTTCATAGTTATTATCAGCAGAAATGTAAGTTTTATGTCAATCATCAAGTTATATCTGAATAAGAACACTTCATGTGTTTTTACTTAGTCATATTATGCAGGTAAGTGTCCAAGGATCTTTCCACTCTAAAATTTTCTAAGTGTTGGCTTTGGCTCTTAGTCTCACTACCCTGTCATCGATTGAATCATCCTCCCCTCCCCCCAAAAAAAAATTCTGTCAACTTGGCTAGGCCATGATTCCTAGTATTGTATGATTGTCTAACATTTTGTCATCTGATGTGATTTTCCTATGTGTTGTAAATCCTATCTATATAAGATGGGATTAGTGGCAGTTATGTTAATGAGGAAGGGCTCAATCTACATGATTAGGTTGTGCTTAAGCAAATCTCTTTTGAGATATAAAAGAGAAAAGAGCAGAGAGACAGGAGGACCTCATGCCAGCAAGAAACAAAGGCCAGGAGAATAGTACACCCTTTGGACCCGGGGCTTCTGTGCTGAGAAGCCCCTAGTCTAGGGGAAAATTATGCTAAGGAGCTTCCTTTAGAGCTAACAGAGAGAGAAAGCCTCCCCCTGGAACTGATGCCCTGAATTTAGACTTCTAGCCTACTAGACTGTGAGAGAATAAACTTCTGTTTTCTGAAGTCATCCACTTGTGGTATTTCTGTTATAGCAGCACTAGATAACTAAGACATACCTCATAGCTATAAGATAGCTCAGGTAGCTCCAGGTATCATGTCCTCCTGATACAGAATCCAAGGCAAGAATAGAGGAAAAGAGAGCAAAAAAGGTCTTTCACATTGTAGATTTCACACCTTTGATGTAGTAAAGATTCAAGCATTTCCAGAAGTCTTTAGCAGACTTCCTAGGTCAGAAGATTTACCTCCTTTTTTAGAACAATAAATATCCAAAGGGTAATAGGTTACCATGATTACTTTAGACAAATTAAAGTTTATTCCCTGAGATAAGCAATTTCTTAGTCCCTGAACATTTGGTTAAGAAATGTGAGTGATTATTAATTAGGGATGCATACCCTGTCACACAAAACACTTCATAATTTTTACTCAATCCATTTTTTCAATGTCACCTTTTACCCTTACTGCTATGTCTTCCATGTTGTAGATCATGGTTTCAACCTTGGCACTACTGTATTTGGGGCCAAATAATTCTTTGTTGTGGGTGCTGTCCTAGAGGTTGTAGGATGCATAGCAGCATCCCTGGCTTGTACCCACTAGACGTTAAGAGCATCCCTACCTTCAACTGAAATAAACAAAAATGTCCCCTAATATTTCTAAATTTCTCTGGGGACAAAATTACTCTCAGTTGAGGGTCACTGACCTAGACAGTTTGAGCAGAATGGAACAGAGAAGATGTGTTGAAAAAGGGAATTCATGGGCAAAATTAACCACCCATACATAGGAAGCATGCATATCTTCAGAGACTAAATTAAGGCATGTGAAAAAAAATCTCTGTGCTTACTTTTTTTGAATAATAGACATATCAAACACACAAAAGTAGTAAAAAGCTTAATCCAATTACTGCTTCTGCCTGCTATAGATGTTAATGAGGACTACTTTTCATTAATAAATAGAAATACATAAAGAAAAATTCTTGGCATATAAAACAATAAAGTAAAAATTTTTTTTTTTTTTTTTTTTTTAAGGAACTATAAATTTCCAATAATTTCCCTGTAAGTTAAGAGTCTGTCTCTTTTGCAGTATATAGGGATACATTTTTCATCTTACCTACCTGGAAAATCACATGGCAGTTAATAAAAAACTACTAACAACCTTGAATTCTTCAAGGTAACAAGTAATGGCACTCTATCAGGCCCAGCTATTCCCAGCGTTTTCATCACTGTTCACTAAAGTGTTAAGGAAAACATTGTTTACAGAAAAACAGTCTACTGTCATTCTTTCTCCTGATTCTTGAAGCAAAATCCAGTAATTAGTTTTAAAACACATATATGTCTAATATCTAGATTCAAATGCTCTATGTTAAATAGATCTGATGCCTTGAAAGTCACCCTGAAAAAGAAAAATGTCATTCATTCATTTTGGACAAACGCTAAGTTAAAATTTTCAATAACACAGACAAAGTTCTGCATCATTATTGTATAAAGTAGTAATAAGGAAAACTGGGGAAAGATCAAAGATGTTTACTTTTTTACAAAAAACATAGATTTTATTTATTTATTTATTTATTTTTATTGTACCTTAGGTGAAAGTTTACAGAGCAAACTAGTTTCCCGTTAAACAATACACAAATTGTCTTGTGACATTGGTTGCCAACCTGCAATGGTTCAACACTCCCTCCTTCTCGATCTGAGGTTCCCCATTTCCATCTATCCAATTTTCCTGTCCCTTCCTGCCTTCTCTTCCTTGCTTTTGGACTGGTATGCCCATTTAGCTTCATATATATTGTTAAACTATGTGTGTTATTGTTTGTTGTATAGGCTTGTCTAATCTTTGTCTGAAGGGTGAACTTCAGAAGTGGTTTCAGTACTGATTAGAAGGTGTCTGGGGGCCATACTCTTGGGGTTTCTCCAGTCTCTGTCAGACCAGTAAGTCTGGTCTTTCTTTGGGAGTTTAATTTTGTTCTACACTTTTCTCACACTCTGTCTGGCACCCTCTATTGTAATCCCTGTCAGAGCAGATGGTGGTGGTAGCAGGACACCATCTAGTTGTGCTGGACTCAGTCTGGTGAAGGCTGTGGTAGTTGTACTGTTAGTCTTTTGGACTAATCTTTCCCTTGTGTCTTCGGTTTTCTTCATTCTCCTTTGTTCCAAACGAGGTAAGACTGGTAGATGTATCTTAGATAGTCACTCACTAGCTTTTAAGACATTTTTTTTTTTTAACATGTGAAATCAAAGCAGTTACTTAGTGTATATTTTTTTTGTTTTTGTTTTTGAATCTCACTAGTTCTTTTTAAAAGTTTTAATTTTTTCTCTTCTTCTTACAGAAATTTTGCTTTTTATCTCATTTGTATCTTTTTCTTTTATTTTGATATAATTTTGTAATATTGGTTAGTATCTCTGATTTAACACACTTTGTTAGCTAATGAGCAGTATGAGACATTTCCTTGTTAACTATCATAATTCCCATCCCAATGTTTATAACTCCTTACTCTTAAGAATCCATAGGTATATAATTTTATAAAATCCAATTTTGAGGAACAAATACACTCTGATATGCAAAAATCAAGTAAGCTACAGATGATAAAAACGTTTTGTAGCCTTATGACCAAATAAGCTGTATGAAACTATTGTTTTTGAAGACAACCAGGAATCTTGAGCAACCCAGTGACAAAGGGGCTCTTCCTATGCATTGATTAATTTGAGGTTTTTTTTCCTCCATAACTGGATATTTATTTGGGGCGATTGTTTAATGGCTGTTTCCCCAAGGGGTGGAAGTTCCTTAACGCATTGCCTTCAAGTCACTTCTGACTCATAGTGGCCCTGTTAAGAGAGAGTAAAACTTCACCATAGGGTGTCTAAGGCTTTAAATCTTTATGGAAGAAGAATGCCACATCTTTCTCCTGCAGGATGGTAGGTTCAATCCACCTGCCTTTCAGTTAGCAGCTGAGTGCTTAACCACTGAACCAGGGTTCCTTAATGCTCCTGAATGAACCATAACTGTGTTATTCATCATTGCATACTTACAGCTTACCAAAGGGTCTGGCATAGTATTGATATAAAACATGTACTCTTTATATTTTTAATAAAAGAAATACATTTTAATCAATACTACATTTGTACTATGAATAACTCAACTTGCTCTTTCCTGAATCACATTTATTCTACACTTGCTACTCTTACTACCATTTATTCTTATGTAGTTATGCTTCTCTTTCTTGCATATGATGATATTTAAAAATTGTATGCCAGGTATTGCAGTAAGAGCATCTCCTATATTTTTATCCAATTAATCATCATAATGATTGAAGTATACATTAATATTAGTAGATAATACTATTATTACCTCCCATTTACATATCAGGAAATGAAGTTAAGAAAGGTTAAGTAACTTGCTTAAGGATATTCCAAAAGTATTGGAGACAATTAAACGTAGCATAGGCAATTTGATTCTGAAGCTTGAACTCTTAATTCTCATGTACTTGCTCATTTTTGCAATCCAAACAGACTCTTAGAAACATCATGCTAAATGAAGAGTGCCCTGTCTTCAAAATTCCACATTTAGGTCACATTTATTGTTGTTGTTGTGTGCCGTCGAGTCTATCCCAACTCACAGGCAACCCTATAGGGCAGAGTAGAACTACCTATAGGGTTTTCAAGGCTGTAATCTTTACCAATGCAGACTGTCACATCTTTCTTCTGTGAAGTAGTTGGTGAGTTTGAACTAATGATATTTGAATTAGCAGCTGTGCTTAACCTTTGTGCCACCAGGGCTTGTTAGGTCACATTTATATACTCCTTGATCTGGTAAGATTAATTTCCAATGATATTTTTTCACACCTCAAAAATATTTTTCAGAAAGGCGAGGCCAAGATGGCAGAGTAGTGAGATGCTTCCTGTGGTCCCAAAGACCCAAGAAAACAAGTGAATTGATTATGTATGACAGTCTAGGAGCCCTGAACATAAAAGGCAAAGGTAAGGAATCCGGCTGAATGATAGGGGGAGGCAGAGACAGTTCAGAAGCAGCGAGGATTTGCCAGACCTGATTTTGCTGCAACTGGTACCCTGCAGGCTGGATCGGCTGCCATGAGTGGCGAGGAAAGCGGTGGCACTCAGGACATGTTTTCTACATTGGGAGAAACTGAACAGCAGAGTCTACTCAAGCCTCCAGAACCAGTGAAAAGTGGTGCTCAATTGGCAGAAGGTAAGTACATGCATCTAACCTGCCACACGGATCAAAAAGCAACCCTTGGGAAAAACATCTCTCCCACTTACTTGGCCCCTTCTGCTCTGCACCAGGTTCCAGTCTGGCTTCAGAGACTTCTGTGTTCCCTGGGCTGGAAGTAGAACCCATCATGCATCCTGAGCCACTCTCTCATCCTTGAAGAGGGAACAAATTAACAAACAGGAATAAATAATCTGTAAACTCCCTAAGCCAGGAATTCAGGGCAGGCACAGCCCCTTTGCCTAGGAACAGGCATAAGGGGCCCATGGATTTTGAATGTCTTTCACCCCTGCACAGACCTGTGTAGGCCCATTTCAACAGCATAGAGCCTCATTAGCACAGTAGAACAGGATATATTCCTGAAGCCTAACTTCAACTGTATCAGCTATATGGTGGAGTGGCAGGTTTGTGACATTTGACACCACCCTGCCTATTAGGTAGGATCCTCAGCTACCCACATCAGGGACCTGGGGACTAGTGGCTCCACACATTCCACCCACCCACCTGCTACAGGGGTCAGAGAATAAGTGGTGTATCCCAGTTCTTACACCCAATAGCCCTGGGTGCCCTTAGTCCAGCTGCAAAACACACCCACCTATGTGCTCTAGGGAACATGGACACACTTTACTCCCAGACACTCAGGGGCAGCTGTCAGCCTCCTGCCTTGCTCACCGCATGACCCCCTACTGCAACAAGATACTTCTGCCTACAACAATCATCCCTGCCCATCTAGGGCTGTAAGTGAGAGCCCGCAACACACACTTGGTGGTGGATGACATGGGCAGCTGAGCTGAATCCATGCAAGAAAAGTAAATGGTCTCTTGGGCTTACATATCTAGTAACAGATCTAACCACCTGGTGACAAGATGTGACAGCTTCAATGGCACCAGTAATCAAACTAGCTCACACGGCCATTCTATTTGGGCATATCAAAACAAAACAAAACAAGAAGCTAGGACACAGTAAAAAAACATAAAATAAATAAATATCATAACTTATTGATGGCTTGGAGACAACAGTCAATATCAAATCACATAAAAAGAGAGGCCATGATGGCTTCAGCAAGCTCCCAAAATAAAGAATAAAGAAATCTTCTGGAGGAAGAGAATTTCCTGGAATTACTGGAGGTAGAATACAAAAGATTAATATACAGAACTCTTCAAGAGATCAGGAAGGAGATCAGGCAAAATGTAGAACAAGCCAAGGAACCCAGAGTCAAAGCAATAGAAGAACTTAAGAAGGTTACAGAAGACCGTAATGACAAATTTAACAGGCTGAAAGAATTCATAGAGAGACAGCAAACAGAAATCCAGAAAACTAACAATAAAATATCAGAATTGGAGAACTCAATAGAAAGTCATAGGAGCAGAATTGAGGCAATGGAAGTCAGTGAGGTTGAAGATAAAGCACTTGACACCAACATATTTGAGGAAAAATCAGATAAAAGAAATAAAAAAAAAATGAAGAAATCCTAAGAATTATGTGGGACCCTATCAAGAGGAATAACCTACAAGTGATTGGAGTGCCACAATAGGGGGAATAATGGAAAACACAGACAGAACTGTTGAAGATTTGTTGGCAGAAAACTTCCCTGTTATCATGAAAGATATCTATCCAAGACGCTCATTGAACCTCACACAACATTGTCAAAGAAAGTCTTAAAAGAAAGTCACTGAGACATTATTATAATCAAACTTGCCAAAACCAAAGATAAAGACAGAATTTTAAGAGCAGCTAGGGATAAACAATAAGTCATCTACAAAGGAGAGTAAATAAAACTAAGTTCGGACTACTCAGCAGAAACCATGCAGGCAAGAAGGCAATGGAATGACATATACAAAGCCTTCAGGAAAAAAAAAAAATTGCCAGCCAACAATTGCATATCCAACAAAATTGTCTCTCAAATATGATAGTGAAATTAGGGTATATCCAGATAAACAGGACTTTAAGGAATTTGCAAAAACCAAACCAAAATTACAAGAAATACTAAAGGGAGTCCTCCAGCTAGAAAATCAATAACATCAGATAACAACCCAAGAGTAGAACACAGGCCAGAAAAACCAAATACAAACCCAGATAAGGAAGTCAAAAAAAATAAATCAAAGCTAAAACACTGAAAATAGGGAAGCAGAGATATTAATATGTAGAAGATGACAACACTAAGACAAAAGAAGAGCTAAATAATGTAGTCATAGTTCTTTCATATGGAGAAGAAGTTAAGGCAATATAAAGCAAATAAAAGGTTGGTTTAAACTTAGAAAAGTAGGGGTAAATATTAAGGTAATTATAAAGGAAACTAACATCCTGCATCAAAATAAAAAACAAGAACATTAAGACTCACAAATACAAAATCAACAACCATGAAAAAGAGGAAAGGAAAACACATAAAGAAAAATGACTCAGCACAGAAAATTAGGTGGAACAAAGAAACTGTCAACAACACACACAAAAAAGACATCAAATGACAGCACTAAACTCGTACCTATAAATAATTTCACTGAATGTGAATGGACTACATGAATAAATAAAGACACAGAGACTGCGAAAATGGATAAAAAAACATGACGCATCTATATGCTACCTACAAGAGACACACCTTAGACTTAAAGACACAAACAAACTAAAACTCAAAGGGTGGAAAATATATATATATCAAGCAAACAACAATCAGAAAAGAGCAGAAGTGACAACATTAATTCCTGACAAAATAGACTTTAAAGTTAAATCCACCACAAGATAAGGAAGGACAGTATATAATGATTAAAGAGTCAACACACCAGGAGGACATAACCATAATAAATATCTATGCACCCAAAGACAGGCCTCCAAAATACATAAACTCATTAAAAAGAGAGATAGCTTCACAATAATAATAGACTTCAATACAAGGACAGAACATCCAGAAAGAAGCTCAATAAAGACACAGAAGATCTAAATGCCACAATCAACCAACTTGACTTCATAGACATATGCAGAACACTCCACCCAACAGCAGCCAATATACTTTCTTTTCCAACACACATGGAACATTCTCCAGAATACACCACACATTAGGCCATAATGTAAGCCCTAACAGTATCCAAAGCATCAAAATATTACAGAGCATTTTTCTGACCATAGAGCAATAAAAGTAGAAATCAATAACAGAAAAAGCAAGGAAAAACAATTCGAACATATGGAAACTAAACAACACCTTGCACAAAAAACTACTGGGTTATGGAAGAAATTAAGGATGGAATAAAGAAATTCACAGAATCAAATGAGAATGAAAACACATCCTACCAGAACCTTTGGAACACAGCAAAAGCAGTGCTGATCGGTCAATTTACAGCAATAAATGCACACATTTAAAAAGAAGAAAGGGCCCAAATCAAAACATTAACCCTCAAAAAAAAGAAAGAGAGCAGCAAAAGAAGCCCTCGGGCACCAGAAGAAAGTAAATAATAAAAATTAGAGCAGAATTACATGAAATAGAGACTAAAAAAAAATTGAAATAGTTAACAAGACCAAAAGCTGGTTCTTGGAAAAGATCAACAAAATCAATAAACCATTGGCCAAATTGACAAAAGAAAAAGAGGAGAGGATGCAACCCAAATAAGAAATGAGATAGGCAGTATCACAATAGACCCAACTGAAATTAAAACATCATACCAGAAAACTATGAAAAACTGTACTCTAACAAATTCAAAAACCTAGAGAAAATGGAAAAAATATCTAGAAACACACTACCTACCTAAACTAACACAAATCGAGGTAAAACAATTAAATAAACCTATAACAAAACAACAACCTCCTCCGACAGCTTCACTGGAGAATTCTACCCAATTTTAAGAGAAGAGTTAACACCACTACTGCTAAAAGGGTTTCAGAGCATAGAAAAGGATGGAATACTTCCAAACTCATCCTATGAAGCCAGCATAACCCTGATACCAAAATCAGGTAAAGACAGTGCGAAAAAAAGAAAATTATAGACCAATAGCCCTCATGAACTTAAACGCAAAAACCTCAACAAAATTCTAGCGGATACAATTCAACAACATACCAAAAATATTCCCTATGACCACGTGGGGTTCACAACAGGTATACATGGCTGGTTCAACATTAGAAAAACTATCAGTGTAATCCATCACATAAATGAAACAAAAAACGAGAACCACATGATCTCGTCAATTGATGCAGAAAAGGCATTTGACAAAATCCAAAAGCCATTCATGATAAAAACTCTCAGCAAAATTGGAATAGAAGGGAAATTCCTCAACATAATAAAGGGCATTTATACAAAGCCAACAGCCAACATCATCCTAAATGGAGATAGTCTAAAAGAATTCTCCTTGAGAACAGAACCAGACAAGGATGACCTTTAATACCACTCTTATTCAGTATTGTGCTGGAGGTCCTAGACAGAGCAGCCAAAAGAAATAAAGTGCATCCAAATTGGTAAGGAAGAAGTAAAAGTATTTCTATTTGCAGATTATATGATATTATACACATAAAACCACACAGAATCCACAAGAAAGCTACCAGAACTAATAGAAGATTTCCACAAAGTATCAGGACACACAATAAATATACGAATATCAGTTGGATTCCTCTACACCAACGAAGAGAATGTCAAAGAGGAAAACACCAAATCAATACCATTTACAATAGCCCCCAAGAAGATAAAGTATTTAAGAATAAATCTAACCAAAGACATAAAAGACCTATCTAAAGAAAACTACAAGGCACTACTGCAAGAAACCAAAAGAGACCTATATAAGTGGAAAAAGATAACTTGCTCATGGATAGGAAGACTCAGCATTGTAAAAGTATCTATTGTACCCAAAGAGCTCTACAGATACGATGCAATCCCGATCCAAATTCCAATGGCATTTTTTAATGAGATAGAGAAACAAACCACCAACTTCAAATGGAAAGGGAAGAGGCCCTGTTTAAGTAAAGCATTACTGAAGAAGTACAAAGTGAGAGGGCTCAGGCTACCTGATTTTAGAAACGGTTATAACACCATGGTAGTCAAAACAGCCTGGTCCTGGTACAACAACAGATACATAGACCCATGGAACAGAATTGAGAATCCAGACTTCAAGTCATCCACCTATGAGCAGCTGATATTTGACAAAGGCCCGAAATCTGTTAATTGGGAAAAGACCATCTCTTTAACAAATGGTGCTGGCATAACTGGGTATCCATCTGCACAAAAAAGAAACAAGACCCATACCTCACACCATGCACAAAAACTAACTCAAAATGGATCAAAGACCTAAGCATGAAATCTAAAGCAATAAAGGTCATGGAAGAAAAAATAGGTACAACACTAGGAGCCCTAATATATGGCATAAATACAATACAAAACATTACTAACAATGCAAAACCCCCGGAAGAGAAACTAGATAACTGCGAGCTCCTGAAAATCAAACACTTATGCTTATCCAAACACTTCATCAAAACAGTAAAAAGACAACCTAAAGACTAGGAAAAAATTTTTGGCTATGACAAATCTGATCAGTGTCTAATCTTTAAAATCTACAAGCAACTGCAAAACCTCAACAACAAAAAGACAAATAACCCAATTAAAAAACGGGCAAAGGATATGAACAGACACTTCACCAAGGAGGACATTCAGGCGGCTAACAGACACATGAGGAAATGCTCACGATCATTAGCCATTAGAGAAATGCAAATCAAAACTATAATGAGATAGCATCTTACCCCAACAAGGCTGGCATTAATCCAGAAAACACAAAATAATAAATGTTGGAGAGGTTTTGGAGAGACTGGAACACTTATATACTGCTTATGGGAATGTAAAATGGTACAGCCACTTTGATGCCTCCTTAAAAAGCTGGAAATGGAAGTACCATATGATCCAGAAATCCCATTCCTTGGAATATGTCTTAGAGAATTAAGAGCCCTCACACAAATAGATATATGCATACCTATGTTCATTGCAGCAGTGTTCACAATAGCAAAAAATGGAAACAACCTAGGTGCCCATCAACAGATGAATGGATTAAACAAATAACAGTATATTCACACAATGGAATACTACACAACAATAAAGAACAACAATGAATCCATGAAACATCTTACAACATGGAGGACTCTGGAATGTATTATGCTGAGTAAAACTAGTTATTTGCAAAAGGACAAATATTGTATGACAGCACCACTATGATGAGTGGTGTCTGGGGTCTTAAAGCCACATTAGTGGCCGTCCAAGATTCATCAATTGATCCCAACCCCCCTGGAGCAAAGGAGAATGAAGAACACCAAAGACACAAGGAAAATATGAGCCCAAGAGAGAAAGGGCCACATAAACCAGAGACTTGATCAACCTGAGACCAGAAGAACTAGATGGCACCGAGCTACCACCAATGACTGCCCTGACAGGGAACACAACAGAGAGTCCCTGATGGAGCAGGAGAAAAGTGGGGTACAGAACTCGGATTCTAGTAAAAAGGCCAGACTTAATGGTCTGACTGAGACTAGAGGCACCCCAGAAGACATGGCCCCCAGAATCTCTGTTAGCCCAGAACTAAAACCATTCCTGAAGCGAACTCTTCAAATGAAGATTAGACTGGACTATAAAAAAAAAAAATTTTTTTTTTTTTTTTTTTTATAAGACATAAAATTACACTTGTGAAGAGTGTGCTTCTCAGCTCAAGTGAAAAAATGAGACTAAATGGGAACCTCCTGTCAGGAGGGGAAATGAGAAGGCAGAGAGGGACAGGAGCTGGTTGAAAAGACTACGGAAACACGGGGTGGAAAGGAAGAGTGTGCTGTCACATTATAGGGAGAGCAACTAGGGTCACATAACAATGTATGCATACATTTTTGTACGACAAACTGACTTGAACTGTAAACTTTCACTTAAAGCACAATAAAAAAATTTTTTAAAACACAAATTTCCCATAAAAAGAATCAGTCAAGCTTAGAAGTGGAAGTGCCCCTGATAGCCAAGTGATTTTTTTGTTTTTTGTTCACATCCCAATGGACTTTTGTTAGAGGTATATTGTGGGATATCTCAGTTAATTCCAATGCAGTTTAAGTTCGAGAATTCTGACTGACAACAGTTGCTGGTATCCAAATATCCCATCCAATTATGCTTTCGGTCACCTTGGGAATATAAACAATCCGCCAAAGTAGAATGTGTGCATTGTTTGTATTTAAATACACACACACATACATACACACAACTGTTAACTGTGTGTTAATTACCCACTACTGTGTGTTAATTAGGAAGGGAAATATGTGATTAGTTTTTCATTATTGCTAATGTTTAATAGAAATTTTATAGGAGATATAGATAAAACATTGATGAACAAGTCATAAAATTTTAAAATAAAATGCATGTAATTGTGCTAAAATACCTTGAACAGAATTAATATTCCATATTGGACTGAAATGATTTTAGAATTGAATGTAGGAGTTCAACATTTGTGAACACGAATATACAGTATTAGCAGAGAGGCTGCACACTATGCCAGTGTCCTTAATTTTTATTCTGTAAAGTTTGCACCTTGTAGCTCAACACAATGTATAAAATCCTACAAAATCCTATTGTATTTTGAATATGTTCTCAGAAGTGTCAGTATATAGGAAACCATTCTTTCCTGCATCAGTGTTTTTTCATTCTGTAGTGCATGCACCCACCTCTCATCGCAGGCTGTATTCATGCTTATTAAATCAATTTCACCAATAGGAATTCTTCCTCGCTCAAATTAAATTTATAAAAGAAGACAATAACCCCTAAGGACTACATCCAGCTATTGAGACTTCCATTTACACTGTCCAAATAGCATTCTTCACTTATCATTTACATGACTTGTTTTTTTTTTTTTTTTTTGGAGGGAAGGGGTGGCAATGTAAAATCCAGTGATTCAAAAAGTAAACTGTTAGGTCTTAAATTTCTATCGTTAATTACAGTTTTATTCTCTTATAAAGTACACACCTCTGCCTCTGTGGTTCTATTTAGGTTTAAACAGCTTTCTGCTCACACCAGGGAGAAAAGTTATGAGTTAGACAGGTTTCCTCTTCTTCCTTCAACTCTTAGGCAGAAAATTTCCCAAGGGACAAACCACTGGAGATTTTCAGCCAGCAAGGGCTTTTGAAAGTTCATTTTTCTCCTGTTAGCCCACTCGCAGTGAGTGTGCAGCAAAGCTCCATCTTTCATCCATTCCCTACAATCATTTGTTATTGATGCGTTTATAGCAGATGAAGAATTATTCCATCCCTCTCCCTGAAAATTGTGTACCAACAACTCCTTTAGGACAAACAGAAAAAAATGCACTCAAAACTAAGTTTTTAAATTATTATTTTTCTTTATCTACAAGAGAATGTCATAGTTATTTTATTTAGCATGATTGTACACCTGTCTTTTTGTCATGTCTGATTATTTTGAAAATGATTTATTAAACAAATTTTAAATCATTTAAATATATTAACTATGTGTCCCCTCATTTTAATGAAAAGAATCATCTAATCCATAGCCACATGGTCCAAGAGTTAAAGAAATGGTAGGAAGTTATTTAAAAAAATTGATTTCTTAAAATGCAGTCTTGCTACATTGTTGTTGTTAGGTGTCATCAAGTCGCTTTCAACTCACAGCAATCCTATATGTCTTAGTCATCTAGTGCTGCCATAACAGAAGTAGCACAAGTAGATGGCTTTAACAAAGAGAAGTTTATTTTCTCACAGTCTAGGAGGTTATAAGTCCAAATTCAGGGTGTTGGCTCCAGGGGAAGGTTTTCTTTCTCTGTTGTCCCTGGAGGAGGGTCCTTGTCCTCAATCTTCCCCAGGTTGAGGAGCATCTCAGGCTCAGGGACCTCATGTCCAAAGGACATGCTCTGCTCCTGGTGCTGCTTTCTTGGTGGTATGAGGTCTCCAACTGTCTGCTCCCTTCCCTTTCCTTTTACCTCTGGAGAGGGAAAAGCTGGTGTAGCCCATACCCCAGGGAAATGCCCTTTACCTTGGATCAGGGAGGTGACCTGAGTAAGGGTGGTGTTACAATCCCACCCTAATCCTCTCAACATAAAATTACAATCACAAAATGGAGGACACAATACTGGGAATCATGGCCTAACCAAGGTGACATATTTTTGGGGGGACACAATTCAATTCATGACACTATGTGTAACATACGTACCATCATGCTTGGTAATGTAGAGGGCCGGTGAAAAAGAGGAGGACTGTCAACAAGACGGATTGACACAATGGCTGTAACAATGGGCTAAAACACAGCAATATTGTGAGGATGACACAGGACTGGGAAGTGTTTCGTTCTGGTGTACATAGGGTCACTATGAGTCAAGCTGACCGAGGGTACCTAACCACAACAAACAACTACTATACCAAGTATCATCATCCAGCAAATGGTCCCTCCTAGTAACATGCCTAAATTAAGTGAGATGAAGTCTTACCATCCTAGCTTCTAAGGAACATTCTAGCAGTCCTTCCAAGACACATTTGTTCATTCTTCTGGCAGTCTATGGTATATTTAATATTCTTCACCAACACCGTAATTCAAATGCATCAATTCTTTTTCGATCATCTCTATTCATTGTCCAACTTTCCTGTGCATATTAGGCGATTGAAAATTACCTTGGCTTTGTTAAGTGCACCTTAATCTGCAAAGTGACATCTTTGCTTTTTTTTTTTAAATAATTTTTATTGTGCTTTAAGTGAAAGTTTACAAATCAAGTCAGTCTGTCACATATAAGCTTATATACACCCTACTCCATACTCCCACTCACTCTCCCCCTAATGAGTCAGCCTATTCCCTCCTTGCAGTCTCTCCTTTCGTGACCCTTTTGCCAGTTTCTAACCCTCTCTACCCTCCTATCTCCCCTCCAGACAGGAGATATCAACACAGTCTCAAGTGTCCACCTGATACAAGTAGCTCACTCTTGTCAGCATCTCTCTCCAACCCATTGTCCAGTTCCTTCCATGTCCAATGAGTAGTCTTTGGGAATGGTTCCTGTCTTGGGCCAAGAGAAGGTTTGGGGACCATGACCGCCGGGATTCTTCTAGTCTCAGTCAGACCATTAAGTCTGGTCTTTTTATGAGAATTTGGGGTCTGCATCCCACTGTTCTCCTGCTCCCTCAAGGGTTCTCTGTTGTGCTCCCTGTCAGGGCAGTCATCTGTTGTGGCCGGGCACCATCTAGTTCTTTTGGTCTCAGGATGATGTAAGTCTCTAGTTTGTGTGGCCCTTTCTGTCTCTTGGTCTCATAGGTATCGTGTGACCTTGGTGTTCTTCATTCTCCTTTGATCCAGATGGGTTGAGACGAATTGACGTATCTTAGAAGGCCGCTTGCTAGCATTTAAGACTCCAGACACCACATTTCAAAGTGGGATGAAGAATGTTTTCATAATAGAATTATTTTGCCAGTTGACTTAGAAGTCCCCTTAAGACAGGTCCCCAAACCCCTACCCTTGCTCCGCTGACCTTTGAAGCATTCAGTTTATCCCGGAAACTTCTTTGCTTTTGGTCCAGTCCAGTTGAGCTGACCTTCCGTGTATTGAGTATTGTCCTTCCCTTCACCTGAAGTAGTTCTTATCTACTAACTAATCAGTAAATAAACCTCTTCCACCCCCCCTCCCTCCCCCCATCGTAACCACAAAAGTATGTGTTCTTCTCAGTTTATACTATTTCTCAAGATCCTATAATAGTGGTCTTATACAATATTTGTCCTTTTGCCTCTGACTAATTTCACTCAGCATAATGCCTTCCAAGTTCCTCCATGTTATGAAAAGTTTCACAGATTCGTCAGTGTTCTTTATCGATGCATAGTATTCCATTGTGTGAATATACCATAATTTATTTAACCATTCATCTGTTGATGGACACCTTGGTTGCTTCCAGCTTTTTGCTATTTTAAACAGAGCTGCAATAAACATGGGTGTGCATATACATGTTCCTGTAAAGGCTCTTATTTCTCTAGGGTATATTCCGAGGAGTGGGATTTCTGGGTTGTGTGTTAGTTCTATTTCTAACTTTTTAAGAAAACGCCAGATAGATTTCCAAAGTGTTTGTACAATTTTACATTCCCACCAGCAGTGTATAAGAGTTCCAATCTCTCTGCAGCCTCTCCAAAATCTATTATTTTGTGTTTTTTGGATTGATGCCAGCCTTGTTGGAGTGAGATGGAATCTCATCGTAGTTTTAATTTGCATTTCTCTAATGGCTAATGATCGAGAGCATTTTCTCATGTATCTGTTAGCTGCCTGAATATCTTCTTTAGTGAAGTGCGTGTTCATATCCTTTGCCCACTTCTTGATTAGGTTGTTTGTCTTTTTGTGGTTGAGTTTTGACAGAATCATATAGATTTTAGAGATCAGACACTGGTCGGAGATGTGATAGCTGAAAATTCTTTCCCAGTCTGTAGGTGGTCTTTTTACTCTTTTGGTGAAGTCTTTAGATGAGCATAGGTGTTTGATTTTTAGGAGCTCCCAGTTATTGGGTTTCTCTTCATCATTTTTGATAATGTTTTGTATTCTGTTTATGCCTTGTATTAGGGCTCCTAAGGTTGTCCCTATTTTTTCTTCCATAATCTCTATCGTTTTAGTCTTTATGTTTAGGTCTTTGATCCACTTGGAGTTAGTTTTTGTGCATGGTGTGAGGTATGGGTCCTGTTTCATTTTTTCGCAAATGGATATCCAGTTATGCCAGACCATTTGTTAAAAAGACTATCTTTTCCCCAATTAACTGACACTGGGCCTTTGTCAAATATCAGCTGCTCATATGTGGATGGATTTATATCTGGGTTCTCAATTCTGTTCCATTGGTTTATGTGCCTGTTGTTGTACCAGTACCAGGCTGTTTTGACTACTGTGGCTGTATAATATGTTCTAAAGTCAGGTAGAGTGAGGCCTCCCACTTTCTTCTTCTTTTTCAGTAATGCTTCACTTATCTGGGGCTTCTTTCTGTTGCATATGCAGTTGGTGATTTGTTTCTCCATCACATTAAAAAATGTCATTGGAATTTGGATCGGAAGTGCATTGTATGTATAGATGGCTTTTGTTAGAACAGACATTTTTACTATGTTAAGTCTTCCTATCCATGAGCACGGTATGTTTTTCCACTTAAGTAGGTCCTTTTTAGTTTCTTGCAGTAGTACTTTGTAGTTTTCTTTGTATAGGTCTTTTACATCTTTGGTAAGATTTATTCCTAAGTGTTTTATCTTCTTGGGGGCTAGTGTGAATGGTATTGATTTGGTTATTTCCTCTTCGATGTTCTTTTTGTTGATGTAGAGGAATCCAAGTGATTTTTGTATGTTTATCGTATAACCTGAAACTCTGCCAAACTCTTCTATTAGTTTCAGTAGTTTCCTGGAGGATTCCTTAGGGTTTTCTGTATATAAGATCATGTCATCTGCAAATACAGATAATTTTACTTCTTCTTTGCCAATCCGGATGCCCTTTATTTCTTTGTCTAGCCTAATTGCTCTGGCTAGGACCTCTAGCACAATGTTGAATAAGAGCAGTGATAAAAGGCATCCTTGTCTGGTTCCTGTTCTCAAGGCAAATGCTTTCAGGCTTTCTCCATTTAGGGTGATGTTGGCTGTTGGCTTTGTATAGATGACCTTTATTATGTTGAGGAATTTTCCTTCAATTCCTATTTTGCTGAGAGTGTTTTATCGTGAATGGGTGTTGGACTTTGTCAAATGCCTTTTCTGCATGAATTGATAAGATCATGTGGTTTTAGTCTTTTGTTTTATTTATATGGTGGATTACATTAATGGCTTTTCTAATATTAAACCAGCCTTGCATACCTGGTATAATTCCCACTTGGTTGTGGTGGATTCTTTTTTTGATATGTTGTTGAATTCTATTGGCTAGAATTTTGTTGAGGATATTTGCATCTATGTTCATGAGGGATATAGGTCTGTAATTTTCTTTATTGTGGTGTCTTTACCTGGTTTTGGTATCAGGGATATGGTGGCTTCATACAATGAGCTAGGTAGTATTCTGTCATTTTCTATGCTTTAAAATACCTTTAGTAGTAGTGGTGTTAACTCTTCTCTGAAAGTTTGGTAGAACTCTGCAGTGAAGCCATCCGGGCCAGGGTTTTTTTTTTGTTGGGAGTTTTTTGATTACCGTTTCAATGGTTTTTTTTGTTATGGGTGTATTTAGTTGTTCTACTTCTGATTGTGTTAGTTTAGGTAGGTAGTGTTTTTCCAGGAATTCATCCATTTCTTCTAGGTTTGCAATTTTGTTAGAGTACAATTTTTTGTAATAATCTGATACGATTCTTTTAATTTCAGTTGGGTCTGTTGTGATGTGGCCCATCTCGTTTCTTATTCGGGCTCTTTGTTTCCTTTCCTGTATTTCTTTAGTCAGTCTGGCCAATGGTTTATCAATTTTGTTAATTTTTTCAAAGAACCAGCTTTTGGCTTTTTAATTCTTTCAATTGTTTTTCTGTTCTCTAATTCATTTAGTTCAGCTCTAATTTGTATTATTTCTTTTCTTCTGGTGCCTGATGGATTCTAGTGTTGCTCACTTTCTATCTGTTCAAGTTGTAGGGACAGTTCTCTGATTTTGGGTCTTCTTCATGTATGTGTGCATTAATCGGTATAAATTGACCTCTGAGCACTGCTTTTGCTGTGTCCCAGAGGTTTTGATAGGAAGTGTTTTCATTCTCGTTGCATTCTATGAATTTCTTTATTCCCTCCTTAATATCTTCTATAACCCAGTCTTTTTTCAGGAGGGTATTTTTCAGTTTCCAAGTATTTGATTTCTTTTCCCTGATTTTTCTGTTATTGATTTCACTTTTATGGCCTTGTGGTCTGAGAAGATGCTTTGTAATATTTCGATGTTTTGGATTCTGCAAAGGTTTGTTTTATGACCTAATATGTGATCTATTCTAGAGAATGTTCCATGTGCACTAAAAAAAAAAAAAAAAAGTATTCTTTGCAGCTGTTGGGGGGAGTGTTCTATGTAAGTCTATGAGGTCAAGTTGGTTGATTAGGAATTAGGTCTTCTGTGTCTCTGTTGAGTTTCTTACTGGAAGTCCTATCCTTCTCTGAAAGTGGTGTGTTGAAGTTTCCTACTATAATTGTGGAGGTATCTATCTCACTTTTCAGTTCTGTTAAAGTTTGTTTTATGTATCTTGCAGCCCTGTCTTTGGGCGCATAAATATTTAATATGGTTATATCTTTCTGGTCAACTGTCCCTTTAATCATTATGTAGTGTCCTTCTTTACCCTTTGTGGTGGATTTAATTTTAAAGTCTATTTTGTCAGAAATTAATATTGCTGCTCCTGCTCTTTTTTGCTTATTGTTTGCTTGATACATTTTTTTCCATCCTTTGAGTTTTAGTTTGTTTGTGTCTCTAAGTCTAAGGTGTGTCTCTTGTAGGCAACATATAGACGGATCGTGTTTCTTTACCCAGTCTGAGACTCTCTGTCTCTTTATTGGTGCATTTAGCCCATTTACATTCAGCATAATTATAGATAAGCATGTGTTTAGTGCTGTCATTTTGATGCCTTTTTGTGTGTGTTGTTGACAATTTCATTTTTTCGCTCAGTTTTTTGTTCTGAAACTTTTTCTTTGTAAATTGTGTCTTCCTTATTTTCATAGAAGTTGACTTTATGTTTGCTGAGTCGTTATGTTTTTCTTGGTTTTTATTTTGAGTTATGGAATGTTATAGCTCTTTGTGGTTACCTTAATGTTTAAGCCTATTTTTCTAAATAAAAACCTAAATTGTACCGTCCTATATCTCCTTGTTTTCCTCTTCATACGGCAGTTCCATGCCTCCTGTATTTAGTCCCTCTTTTTGATTATTGGGATCTTTTACCTAATGACTTCAATGATTCCCTGTTTTGAGCATTTTTTTCTTTTTACAATTAATCTTAATTTGTTTTTGTGATTTCTCTATTTTAGTTGATATCAGGATGTTCTGTTCTGTGACCTTGTGTTGTGTTGGTATCTGATATTATTGATTTTCTGACCAATTTCCTTTAGTATTTCTTGTAGCTTTGGTTTGGTTTTTGCAAATTCTCTAAGCTTGTGTTTATTTATAAATGTTTCAATTTCACCTTCATATTTGAGAGAGAGTTTTGCTGGATATAAGATCCTTGGCTGGCAGTTTTTCTCCTTTGGTGCTCTATGTATGTCATCCTATTGCCTTCTTGGCTGCATGGTTTCTGCTGAGTAGTCTGAACTTATTCTTATTGATTCTCCTCTATAGGAGATCTTTCTTTTATCCCTGGCTGCTTTTAAAATTTTCTCTTTATCTTTGGCTTTGGCAAGTTTGAGGATAATATGTCTTGGTGATTTTCTTTTTGGATCAATCTTATATGGGGTTCGATGAGCCTCTTGGATAGATATCCTTTCATCTTTCATGATGTCAGGGAAGTTTTCTGGCAACAGATCTTCAACTATTCTCTCTGTATTTTCTGTTATCCCTCCCTGTTCTGGAACTCCAATCACACACAAGTTATTCTTCTTGATAGAGTCCCACATGATTCTTAGGGTTTCTTCATTTTTTTTAATTCTTTTATGTGATTTTTCTTCAACTATATCAGTGTGAATTGCCTTATCCTCCATCTCCCCCACTCTGCATTCCAATTGCTTGATTCTTGTCCTCTGTTTTCCTGTTGAGTTGCCTAATTTTGTAATTTTACTGTTAATCTTTTGGATTTCTGAATGCTTTCTCTCTACGGATTCTTGCAGCTTATTAATTTTTCCAGTATATTCTTGAATAATCTTTTTGATTTCTTTCACTGCTTTACCTGTGTGTTCCTTGGCTTTTTCTGTAGATTGCCTTATTTCATTTCTGAGGTCATCCCTGATGTCTTGAAGCATTCTGTAAATTATTTTTTTTATATTCTGCATCTGGCAATTCCAGGATGGTATCTTCATTTGGGAAAGATTTTGATTCTTTAATTTGGGGCGTTTTAGAAGCAATCATGGTCTGCTTCTTTATGTGGTTTGATATCGACTGTTGTCACCAAGCCATCTATAAGATATTGTAATGATTTATTCTATATTTGCTCACTGAGTCTTATCTTGTTTTGTTTTCTTTCAATATACATAGATGGGCTACTAGATTGCGCTGTCTTGATTGTTGTAGCCCTTGAATCACTTATATCCTATTACCAGCTGATTTGGGCTGTTACCAGATATATAAGCCTAAGAGTCCATTCACTATTCTTGAGTAGAATCTGATTTTGGGTCATCAAGTGTGTGGTGCAGACTGTCACCTATCCACCTAGAGAAGTAGTGGTGATAGTTGTGTGCACCAGATTCCAGTAGCAGCAGTGTTTCACACTCCAAGGGGGTAGGATGCTGACAGGCTTCCCCCAAGTGCCAGCGAGGTAGGTGTGTCTCTATTCCTAAAGCACTTTGGTGGATGGGCTCTGCAGCTGTACCTTAGGCCCCCAATGCAAGTACCTCTACAGATTGGTAGGTGTCACCCTCCTTAGACCCACTAAGGTAGGAGGCTAGGTGGTCTGTGGGGAGCTTCAGCCCTCAGTTCCCTGTTGTGGGTCAGTGAGGGCTCTGTTGAATAAGCAGAGATATCAGACCTGGGAAACTTGTCTTTGCAGTAATCTGCTAAAACAATTACAGTCAGATCACTATCAGAATAGCCTTTGCATTATAATAGCCAGCTTGTTCTCTGTAGGGATGAAAGTCCAAGACTATGGATCTCATATGCTTGGCTGGAGGTGGTTCTGTGGTTCTGTGTTTTTAGTCCAATTTTGGGAAGTCAGGGAAGGATTTTTGGTCCCTGGGTTTTTTGTAGCTGCTTCTCTCAGTCCAGGAGGATGGGTTAGGAAAAGACAAAAACAAAACAAAACAAAACTGCAGAGCACTTCACTCTCTGGCCCAGGTAATTCCAATGTTAATGAAGCCGCCTGGGAAGGGGAGGGGAGTGATCAGATAGATAGGTGTGTGTAGCACCCAGGAATACAGGCAAAGTTACTTATTTTGCTTGGTGATGACTGTTTTATCTGAGATTCCCAATGCGTGTGTAGCCTGTGTGCATTGGCTGGGTCGAGATTAACCCCACAGGTCAGGCCCGTGTCCTGTGCTTGTGCTGTCTCAGAAGCCGTGGTCAGTTCCTCCTGTCCCATTCCAAAGTCCAGCACCAAGGTTCCCTGGCTGGGACACCACACTCCAGGCTCCAAAACCAGTTGCTGCCTCCTGGTGACTTCTCCTCCTGTCATCTGCATCACTGCACTGCCTGTGTGCGCTGGCTGGGCTTCCGCCAGGTCACTTCTGGGGGCTAGGGCTGCATCCCATGTTTGCGCTGTCTCAGGATGCCGTGCTCAGCTCCCCTGCACGCAGTCCAAAGCCCGGCGCCAAGGCTTTCTGGCTGAGACACTGGCTCCAGGCTCCAAAAACAGTCACTATTCCCCATGGTTTCTCGTTCTTTCATTAGCCACGTCAGTATGCAGCCTGCTTGCGCTGGCTGAGTCTGTATCACTCAGCTCAACTCTTTAGATCTGTGTTTGATGGTCAGGGTTTGTAGATTGTCATGTATGTGATCAATTCACTTGTTTTTCCAAGTCTTTGTTGCAAGAGGGATCCGAGATAGCTTCTATCTGGTCAGCCATCTTGGCCCCTCCCACTCTCTCCTTTTTGAAAGCAATCATGGACAAATACCAAGTTACGTATCTGCATGTATTCATTTTTTTAAACAGGATAAAAAAAAAAAAAACAATTGGTTAAATTGAGGAGCGAATCCTAGAACTGCTCCTGTTCATTCTTTTCCTCAAACAATCAAGGGGCACTGACAGGGTTCTGAAGAATAATTGAATTCCATGGAGGATGATTCGAAAACCACTCTCTCTGTTGATTTGATATCCAAAGTCAAGAGCTATGGGAGAATTTTCATAATCTGACACCAGGAATGTATTCTAGTTCGTTCTTGACACTTTGCCACAATAGCCTCTGTCACAGCCATGCAAAAGCAGGTCTATTTTTCAAAACATGCCACTGTGTTACACTTCTCCCTTCTCATATATATGCTCTTCATGTGACTGAAATTCTTTAATGCAGTAGTATCTGGCAGAACGTCCCTGTTTTATCTAGTAAAGTACACTGCTCTCTTTAATCTGCCAACATTTTGTTCACAACTATATTTTAGCATTTGCCATGTTTTGCCTTTACTTGTTTTCATCTTCATCTTCCCTGATATCCTGGATCTTCTGCAAGAATTATGTCCTAATTATCTCTGCCTTTCCAGCAACTGATAGAGTTCCAGAAACTCCGTAGGCACTTAATAAATAGCTAATGAGTTTATTAAGTAACTTTTTATTTAAAAGGCAGAGAGGTGTAATTTAAAGTCATTCTCTTTTTATCCAATTAATCTTATATAGCCTATAAAATATCTAAATAATGATACACTAAAAATTAAAAATATTGAGCATTGACTCTATGCGAGGCACTCTGTAGAGTGTTTTACCTACAACATTTAATCAGGTCCCAGCCTTATGAGATAGGTACAACTAGTAACAACACAGGGACTTTTTTTTTTTTTTTTAATGAGGAACCTGAGGCATGCAGAGATTACTTAAATTGCCCAAGGTCACACAGAAAATTATATAGTTCATATTTAAATACATCTTGTCAGATAACTGAACCCACTTTCACAAGTACTGCCTACTCTATATTCAGAGTACTGAATTTAAGGTATGCTACAGAGTCCTCAGGTGGTGCAAATTGTTAAGTGTTCAACAACTAGTCAAAAGGTTGCGTGTTCAAACTCACCCATTGTCACCTCAGAAGATGGGTTTAGTAACCTGTTTCTGAAAAGTCACAACCTTCAAAACCCTACGGAGCAAGTTGTACTCTGCATATGTGAGATTGACATAATACAAAAATGACTGAACAGCAACCAACAACAACACAGATGCTTATATATTTTTCAACAAAAATATAAAACCAAAGTAATTTACCAAATTATATTAACATTTGTTTCCAAGTTTTGTCCATTTACCTCTGTTTATAACAAATTTTGTTACTGAACCCAGAAAGGTGGGTCCTTGTCTGGCACGCTCAGACCTCCCAATTATCTGGACACCGGTCTTTGAGAAAGAGAAGGTAATTTTATTGCATTGCACAGAGCAAAGAACTGGGAGGAAGTTCCTCAGATCTGGTTCACCAAGCTACAGGGGAAAAAAAAAAAAAAAATTTTTTTTTTTTTTTTTTTTTGAAGCAGGGCTTATTTGTGATTAAGGCAACAAGGTGGCTGCCACACAGGAGTTCTGGGGAGGGAAAACTCTAGAAGGTGGCCAGGAAACAGGAAGTGACATGGTTCTTGTCAGGCCTTTCACTTCAAAATAGGGTCCAGACGATGATTTTCTTCTGACTTGTTGCTCCTGTTGCTGCATCCCCTGTTGAGGTCAATTACCAGTCACAGGTGGCCCTTCTACACATGTGGGACAGACCAAATCTGATTTGGGCTAGTTCAAGGACTAATGGAAATTGGCTGACATTAGTAAGGTCAGGTTACAATCCCCACCTTGAGTTGTAGCAATTCCTTAATCTTAAGGGATTAAGGGTTGGCGACTCATCTGGCTACTTCCTGCTAACATGGGGTGGAGTTTTTAGGGACCTAGGAACAGACAGGAAATGATTAACTCCTGGGCATAGTAGGCAAAGAAGACTTAAGGTGGAAAAGGGTTACTTATCTATAGGCTGTTTCTTAAGGAGTAGTCTTAAGTCTTCTATTGGCTCAAACTTTCGCTTTGGTTTGGGGGGTTATCTGTCTTTGTAGTCTGCATTTTGGTTACCCATGGCCATACGGGGAGACTTTAAAGGCACATCTGGAACTATGGGTGCATACTTCACCCTGGTGTAGTGGATCCAAGCTTTGGCTTTGGCTACTGAGGAGTGGGTGACAGAAGAACTTTGTAAGGACTGATCCACTTGGGTTGAAGCTGGCTGTGAGGATGATGGTCATCCCACTTCTTTATGAGAACTTGGTTTCCTGGGGTGAAAGGATGAAGAGGAGTATCTATGGGAAAGAACATACAACTGGACAAATAATGGTTAATAAATTTCAGAGTTACATATAGAGACCTATGACACCTGGAAACACTAAGTTCCTGGACTGTTTGAGGGTCATCTAAAGCACTACATCCCCAGGCTGCCTTAAGGAAAGGTCTCCCACACAGCATTTCATTGGGGCTCAATTGGAACCTGCTCCTAGGGGCCACCTGGACTTTCAACAGGGTAATGTGTAGCAGTCTGATCTAGGGGAAGTTGGTCTTTTGGCAGAGCTTAGCCAATGTCTTCTTTAAGGTGTGGTTCATCTTCTCTGTTTTTTGTGGCCTCCAGGAAGCTGCATCTTCCAACAGAATCCTAAGTGCCCTGAAACTTCTTGGGTAACCTTAGATACAAAAGCTCCTCCATTACTGCTTTGAATTGAATAAGGTAGGCCAAATCTAGGAATAATTTCATTAAGAAGAGCTTCGCTTACCTCCAGTGCCTTTTCGGTTCAGCAGGGGAAGGGTTCTACCCATCCAGTAAAAGTGTCCACAAACACTAACAGATATTTGAAACCTCCTATAGCTGTTGACATAACAGTGAAGTCTACTTGCCAGTCCTCGCCGGGTCTGGTCCCATGGGCTTGTACCTTAGGCATAGGAGGTGGTGGGCCTACATTTGGATTGTTCTTTGCACAGGTGACACACTGTTGCACTATTTCCTGATTAGTCTTTTGTTGATTAGGCCCTTCAATCAGTTTGGCTAGCCAGAGAAATACATCTCCTGGAGGGTGACCACAGCGCACCCACCTTTTTGGACTCCTTGAACAGTTCTAAAACAATTAGTTAGAGGCTGTTCAGACAAGTCAGGCATGAGGGAATACCCTTCTTCAGTTACCTGGACGCAGTTGTGCTTGAGTTTTCCATCTTTTGATATGTGTAACAGGCTTACAGAATTGAGAGTGGAGACAGTCTTTAGCATAACAGCAAGACTGTTGAGTACGATAGCCTGGTATTTGCTGAGTCACCCTGCCATCAGCCACAGACAATTTTTCTCAAGCAAGGGAAGCACACAATGGGGGTTTAGAACCATGGTAGGTTGGCCAAGGGTGAACTTCTCAGCCTCCATCAGGAGTTCACACATTGCTGCAACTGCCCAGAGGCAGGTGGGCCAGCCCTGAGCCACAGGATCCAGCTGTTTAGAGAAGTATGTAAATGGTCACTTTCATGGCCCCAGGGTCTCAGTAAGCACCTGTAGGGCAATCCCCTGCCTCTCGTGAGTGAGTGAACAGGTTAAAAATGTTTCTTGAGGTCTGGTAATCTTAGGGCAGGGACAGACATCAGCTTATCTTTGATTTGTTGGAAGGCAACTAGACATTCTGGTGTCTATTCCAAAGGTTCAGAATTCCTACCTTGGACAGCCTGGTATAAGGGTTTTGCAATGATACCAAAATTGGGGACCCAGATTCTACAGAACCTGGCCATACCAAGGAACATTTGTAACTGCCTCTTAGTGGCTGGGGAGACTACTCGGTCAATGGCCTCTTTCCAATTAGGTAGCAGCTCTCTTTTCCCTTGTAATATTTTGGACCCTAAGTATTTTACCTCAGTAGTGGAGATCTAGGCTTTTTTCTGTGAGACCTTGTATCCCCAGTCTCTCAGGAAGTTCAATAGTGTGCCTGTGTTCTTGTCAGAGAGCTCTTTGGTGGGACTGGAGATTAAAATATCATCTACATACTGAAGGACTGTGCCCTCCTCTAGGTGTAAGTCCCGGAAGTCTCTGGCTAGTACCTCCCCAAAGAGTGGGGCTATTCTTGAACTTTTGTGTTAAAACAATCCAGCAGTATTGAGTCTTAGTTTCTGAGGTGGGGTTCTCCCACTCAAACACAAATATCTCTTGGGAGTTTTTTCCAGCGGGACACAATAAAAAGCATCTTTCAAGCTTAAAACTTCACAATCCCTTGGAAGGACTGTCAGTAGAGTGTATGGATTGTGTACCACTGGGTGAATACCTCTGCTATCTGAGTCACAACCTATAGGTCTTGCACAAATTGATACTCTTCAGTGCCTGGTTTTATTACAGGTAGACTGCTTTGAATGTGGAACAGTGTGGTTTGGTTTAAGCCTTACCTGGACCAAGGTTACTGTCTTGCCTTACCAGGGACTCTGGTGGAACAGACCTGGGGTTTAACTTGATCCTGAATGTTCTGGGGTAGAAGTAGAGGTTCTGTAGGGGATGCCACCTGCAAAAGGGCTACTTGAAGAGCACAGGCTTTATCCACTTCTACTCCTACTTGAAGTTAATCTGATGAAAATGTGACTTGAGCATTTAACTTGATTAACAAATCCTTTTCCAAAAGTAGGATAGGACATTCAGGCACATACAAGAAACTATAAGTCTGTTCTGTACCTCTGACTTGAAAGTTCATCAGTTGAGGGAATGCTTTATTGGTAGGTTTTTCTGACACTACAGTAATGGTCATGTTTCTTTTAGAAAGCAAGCCCTTTGGGGTGTTTAAAACCTAGTAGGTGTTCAACAAGTTGTCCTCCCACTGTTATTGCAACCTGGGGCTCTGAGTGGTTTGCAGGTGAGTTCCTGGGCCCCGTCAGTCCCAGTCATCAGCTGAGAGTTGCGGGAGCTGGGTTATGGGTTTCTTCTTAGGCTTTTGCATGGACTGAGTTGGCTGCATGGAGCACTCCTGTTTCCAGTGCCTTTCTTGTTTGCAGTAAGCACACTGCCTGGTGCCTACCTTTAGGGGCTTTTGGGTTGGCCACTGGCACTTTTGGGGCCCATGAGGTTTGCTTGGGTGGTGGGATACCTCCAAGAGCTGCTGACAGGAGTGTGGCATGTTGTTTCATTTTATTTTCCTTTTTTTCTTGTACCAGGTCCTTATTATTGAAGACCTTGAAGGCAATCTTAACACTTTGTGATGTATTCATTCCTAGAACTCCTAACTTTTGAAGTTTCTGCCTGATGTTGGGGGCACTTTGACTGATGAAAGTCATATTGATTAACCTAACATTCTCTGGATCTTTAGGGTTCATATACCCATTCTAAGAAACTTAATGGATTTTCGTTGGGGCCTTGTACATCATGAACCTTTTTAAGGCTCTTCCGTTTTGGGGTCCCTTGCTGCAAAACAACTATCAAACAGTTTTTATAGTGTTGTGGCAGTCCTGTTCCTAGCCGATCATTTGAGTTCTGGTCTGGATCTAGGGCAGTGTGGATCTATGGCAGGTACAGCTTGGGCTGTCAGGAGTCTAATACCATTCTGAGGGTTGAGGTATGCCACCTGTCAGCCTCTTGGCATGCCTTTTCTAAGACCATCCTCCACTTATATGGAATAAGAAGAATACTTAGGAGATGACCGACAGCCCAGTTAGGGTGATGTGTGGCAAAGGGACACAAACAAAGTTTCTATGCATTTTGGGTCATCACTATACACTGAGAGGATATTATTCCAATTATACAGGTCAGAGGTGGAGGACACCATACAGACCCAGATAAACCCTCTAGGCTGGCTGTCGTGATCCAGTTCAGAAAGAATTTGTCTCAGTGGAAATTGCCCTGAGGAGACTTGGCTGGATTCCTGGCCAGATTTTACCACACTACAGGTGTGTGCTACGGAGACTCCTCCCTGGGCATGAGCAGAAGTTTTTGACTCTTGAGGGGCCAGCCAAGGTTCTGTCAAAGGGGTAGCTGCTGCTGCAGTGGGCACAAGGGCCGTGGCCAGGAAATAAGCCTACACCTTCAGGTGGATAAGGAAGAGGGGGCAAAGTTGGAGATAAGAGACTGAAAGGATACAAATCACTCTCTAAGTCTGGAAGGACAGGGGGTTTCCTATTTCCCATTCATTTTTTTTACCTGCTGCCTGCCTTATTAATTTGCACTGTTTTTGTAGATTTTTATTCTGTCAGAGAGACATAAAGGTTTGCATGTAGGGATTTTCATCCCAGTTTCCATCTCCTTTGCAAAACAGATCTAACCATAAAATGGTAGAATAGTTAAGTGACCCATACTCAAGTCACCATTCACAGACTCTAACTGGTACTGGGGCCAGACAGTGGTATAAAGGAAAGTAAGGTTCCCTTTCTCCACAGACTCATAACTAAAGAAGGGGAACATTCGGGGCCTGTATTTCATACACACACACACACACACACACTCACTCAGAAACAGAGGTTTTTATTTTGCGAGAGACATCTCTCTATTTTGTCATAGCTAAGACTCTTTTTTTTTTAAGACACACACACACACACACTCACTCAGAAACAAACAGAACCTGAACTTAACCAAAGTCAACAACCCTAAACTAGGTTGCCTGCTCTCTGCCATCAGCTAGGAGGAGTGGTGGGGCAAGATAAGGAGGGTGATCTTAGCAGGGCTTCAATCCCCAGTAATGGGGATGTCTTAGTCCTACCTCAATCCCCCAGTTGCCTCCCCATGTCAGAACCAGAACCAGAACCACAGTCAACCAGAAACTAGGGTCCCATTCTCTGCTAGGTGAAGTGGTAGAGTAAGGAGGATGGGTGATCTTAGTAGTGCTTCAATTGTCTCTAATGGGGATGTCTTAGCCCTACCTCAATCCCAAGCACTTACACTTAACAAGAGAAATTTTTAGGGTACTTACCTGGTGAACATCCATACCAGAGTTAGTTTCTAATTCTCAAAGTAAAAGTACCTCAGGCTGATTGCTGCCTCAGTTACAGTTAGGATACCCATCTGATCCTCCAGAACAAGAGGCTTGGTGCATGTTGAGGGTCAGTGGTTTCCACTCTCACTTGAGGGGGTGCTGGGCTCTGGACAGAGGCCTCACGTTGGGTGCCAAAATTGTTACCGAACAGAGAAAGGTGGGTCCTTGTCCAGCATGCTCAGACTTGCCAATTGTCTGGACAACGGTCTTTGAGAAAGAAAAAGTAACTTTATTGCCATGCACAGAGCAAGAAACCAGGAGGAAGTTCCTCAGATCTGGCTCCCAAGCTATGGGGAAGAAGGGCTTATATGTGATTTGGGTAGCAAGATGGTGGCCATGCAGGTGTTCTGTGGAGGAGAAACTCAAGAAGGCAGCCAGGAAACAGGAGGTGACATGGTTCTTGTTGGACCTCTTGCTTCAAAATAGGGTCCAGATGATGATTTTCCTTCTGATTTGTTCCTCCTGTTGCTGCATCGTATGCTGAGGCCAATTAGTGGTCATGGCTGGCCCTTCTGTGCAAGTAGGGCTGGCCAAATCTGATTTGAGCTATTTTAATGACTATTGGAAATTTACTGGCATTATAGTGAGATCAGGTTACAGTTTTAACACTCTGCTTTTATGAGTTAGGGATATTATCCGCCGTAAATCTGGGGGCATACAGTTATTGAACTTGGTTCAGTGGCTTGATGGTATCAGTGAGGGTATCCCTTTGAATTTCTTCAACTTATTCTTCCTTCCTGGCTACAAAATGATTATCTAGCTCTAGATATATATATATATATATTTTAGATCTCTTTTTTTATTCAAGGTAGAATGAACGGGAAAGGGACAGTGACAGCCAAGTCTATTATTTATCAGGAAAGCAGAAAATTTCTCAGAATCCCTATTAGATTTCTGTTTTCATCTCGTTGACCAAAACAAAGTCTCATGGCCAATACTAGCTGTGAGTTGAAGCATGATTTCTTTAGTATCAGTTTTCCTTCTCTGTATGTGCTGATTCAGTTCACCCATCTTCATTATCTAGCTTTCCAAAGACATTATCCTTTTAGGACCCTGGAATCTCAAAATGACAAATTTTTACCTAAAATGAACAAAACATATTTTACAATACTAGCGGTAGCTTAAATAAGTTTTTAACTTGTATGCAGAGATTCCTTCCCATGGTAATTTCTGCTTCTGCTCAGTTGCTTTGCAGAGTAAAAATGACTAAAGTGTACACAGAAAGATTTTATTTATCTTAAGATTTGGTAGCAGGAACCTCAGAATAGAGGCAAGAATCCAGAAATATAAAATTGTTTAACATCTGAAGAAGTTAATGGAATGCATATTAATAAAATGCGTATTTTTCAGGGCCATAGAAATTGCCTTCAACACCTTATCCAGGGATTCTAACTCAATGTATTTACAATATCAATCATGAGTTTTATCTGATTTCCAAATGCAGAAGCGTGTAGAGGCAGAATATTATAAAACACTTAATTAGATATAAGCAGAAGTTACTATCACAGGAGCCAGAACAATGCTAACCAGAAGATGGAAAAATAAAGAAGAACAAATAATTGTAAAAACATGAATGTGTGCTAACATCAAGTCTAGTCAGTTGCTGTTAGCTGTATATATATAACAGAATGAAGCTTTGCCTGGTTCTGTGCCATCTTTATGATTATTGCTATGTTTGAGTCTGTCTTTTTGTAAAAACAAGGTAAATTTCTGCCTAAAATCCATCTCATTGAGAATTTTCTTCATTCTCACTAGTCCTGTACTTTACCAAACACGATGTCCTTTTCTAGCAATTGGCCTTTCCTGATGATGTGTCCAAAGTAAGCGAATTGCAATCCTTACTTCTAAGGAGTATTCTGGTAATGTTTCTTCTAGGACTAATTTGTTTGTTCTTCTGGCAGTCTGAGGTATATTCATTATCCTTTGCCAGCAGCACAATTTGAATGCATCAATTCTTCTTCTGTCCTTCTTATACATTGTCCAAGTTTTGCATGCATATGAGGTGATTGAAAAGATCATGGCTTGGCTCAGGAGCACCTTAGTCATCAAAATGATATTTTTGCTTTTTAAAACTTGAAAGAGGTCTTTTGCACCAGATTTGCCCAATGCAATATGTCATTTGGTTTCTTGATTGCTACTTACATGGACATTAATTGTTAATCCAAGTAGAATGAAATCTTTGACAACTTCATTTTTTCTTGATTTATCATGTTACTTATCATTCCAGTTTTGAGGATTTTTATTTTCTTCACATTCAGACATAATGTGAAGACTATAGTATTTGAACTTCAACTATAAGTGTTTCAAGTCCTCTTTGTTTTCTGCGAGCAAAGTTGTGTCATTTACATATGGGAGGTTGTTATTGTGTCTTCCTCCAATCTTGATACTGATTTCTCCTTTATATAGTACAGTTTTTCAGATTATTTGTTCAGAATGCACATTGAATAAGTGAGGTGAAAAGATACAGCCCTTCCACACACCTTTTCCAATTTTAAACCACACAGTATCATCTTGTTCCATTTGAACAACTGCCTCCTGATCAATTGATAAGTTTTACATAAACACAACTAAACAAACAAACAAAAAAACCTCAGTGCCATTGATTCAATTCCGACCCACAACGACCCTATAGGACAGAGCAGAACTGCCCCCATAGAATTTCCAAGGAGCGCCTGGCGGATTTGAACTATCGCCTCTTTGGTTAGCAGCCATAGCACTTAACCACTACGCCACCAGGGTTTCCAAATACAACTAAGTGTTCTGGAAATTCCATTTTTTATAATGTTATCCATAGTTTATTATGATCCATGTAGTTAAATTCCTTCCATCCTGAAAAATGCACACATACTCCCTATTCACATACCACACACGTGCACATGCACATACACCCGCACACATGCACCCAAAATGCACACACTACACCAAAGCATTGTAAGTAATGTTTCTTAAAACAACATATAGTCATCAAATGAAGTTAATTGCATATTCAAAGCAATTTAAAAAAAATCACAAAATTTTTAGTGTTTTAGAAATATTTTTATAAAATTAGTTGATAACGATATTTTATATCAGTGATTAAGATTACTAAAATTCAATTATCCAGAAAATTTGCATTTGTAAAAATGTCTTTTTCTCAAAGCATCTCATATTGAAGATATGAGATATAATTTCTCATTTGATGTTACTAAAATAAATAAGACTGATAAAAGCATCATAAATTGATTACAGAACAGAAATCATGCATGTTTTATTTGATAATACAGCAGAAATTTTTTAATTTCCTCAAAGTAATTTATGTTATTATAACAAAATATATTAATATTTCAAAATGTAACATCCTACATAATATGTATTTGTTTTAATATTATTATGGAGCCATTTAATTAAATTAATTTTTTATACCATTAGAATTTAAACATATCTGGTATGGTGGTGCAGCGCTTAAGATCTTGGCAGCTAACCAAAAGGTCAGCTGTTCTTATCCATCAGCCACTCCTTGGAAACCCTATGGGGCAGCTTTCTGTCCCGTAGGGCTGCTATGAGTTGGAATTGACTCTACGGCAATGGCTTTTTTTTGGTTTAGTATTATAATAATTATAAATTCCACTGAAGTGATTCTGCTTTTCCTACAACAGATTGTTATTAGTATAAATAATTAAAAAATAATGAACCCATTTCAGGTCGTTGTATGATTCCAGTAGCCTTAATTTTTATAATTCAAAGTCACTAAGGAAAAAAAAAGTTCTTAATGCTTCTTTCCGCCTGTATCTACTAACTAGTAAAAATTTCAAATAATTCATGTTTTGTTTACTCCAGAAATGATAGAAATGAAAACACATTACTACAAAAATGGGTTTTAGGCTGCCAATAAGATACATTGTTCTTATTTTATTTTTATTGTATTTTTTTTTTTAATGGGGGTAATGTTCTACTTTTAATCCATGACCTCTAGAGTAAAATACTAAAGGGAAAATTAAGTAATCTCATTTCAAAACTTGATAAAATAATTTAAGTATATCAATATTTCCTAAATAATTTAGAATATCAAAAATTTCAAATTTGTGAAGCATAAAATCAAGATATTTCAATGCTGATCCAAAAACCAAATGTGTGATCCACTTGATTATGACTCATAGCAACCCTATATAGGACAGAGTAGAGCTGCCCCATAGGATTTCCAAGAAATGCCTGGTGGATTCGAACTGCTGGCCTTTTGGTTAGTAGCCATAGCTCTTAACCACTGCACCACCAGGGCTCCTCAATAATGATAGCATATGTCAATGTTATATTGTCCTTAATTTCTTTATTAAATAAGGGATAGGGTCCTCAGTACCACACAGTTCACATTCCTACTACTACATTTACTGCCTGAAAATACAATATCGTTTCTTGGAAAAAAAAAAAAAAAGTAAGAGTCTTTTATCTTTCAATTTTTTTTTTTTTTTTTTTTTAATTTTTATTAAGCTTCAAGTGAACATTTACCATTCCAATCAGTCTGTCACATGTAGGTTTACATACATCTTACTCCCTTCTCCCACTTGCTCTCCCCCTATTGAGTCAGCCCTTACAGTCTCTCGTTTCGTGCCAATTTTACCTTCTTCCCTCTCTCTCTATCTTCCCATCCCCCCTCCAGTCAAGAGTTGCCAACACACTCTCCCGTGTCCACCTGATTTAATTAGCTCGCTCTTCATCAGTATCTCTCTCCCCCCCACTGACCAGTCCTTTTCATGCCTGATGATTTGTCTTCGGGGTTGGTTCCTGTCCTGTGCCATCAGAAGTTCTGGGGAGCATTGTCTCTGGGATTCCTCTAGTCGCAATCATACCATTAGGTGTGGTCTTTTAATGAGAATTTGGGGTCTGTATCCCATTGGTCTCCTGCTCCCTCAGGAGTTGTCTCTTGTGCTCCCTGACAGGGCAGACATCGATTGTGGCCGGGCACCAACTTGTTCTTCTGGTCTCAGGATATTGTAGGTCTCTGGTTCAAGTGGCCCTTTCTGTCTCTTGGGTTCTTAGTTGTCGTGTGACCTTGGTGTTCTTCCTTTGCCTTTGCTCCCGGTGGGTTGAGACCAATTAATGTATTTTAGATGGCTGCTTGTTGGCATTTAGGACCCCAGGTGCCACAATTCAAAGTGGGATGCAGAGTGTTTTCATAATAGAATTGTTTTGCCCATTGATTTAGAAGTCCTCTCAAACCAAGTTCCCCAGACCCCAGCCCCTGCTTCGCTATCCTTTGAAGCTTTCATTTTATCTCGGAAACCTCTTTACTTTTAATCCTGTCCAATTAGGCTGACCTTCCTTGTTTTGAGTGTTGTCTTTCCCTTCACCCAAAGCAGTTCCCATCTACAGATTGATCAATAAAAAGCCCTCTCCCTCCCTCCCTCCCTCCCTCCCCCCTTTGTAACCACAAAAGTATGTGTTCTTTTCCGTTTTTTCTATTCCTCAAGATCTTATAATAGTGGTCTTATACAATATTTGTCCTTTTGCAACTGACTCATTTCGCTCAGCATAATGCCTTCCAGATTCCTCCATGTTATGAAATGTTTCAGAGATTCGTCACTGTTCTTTATCGATGCGTAGTATTCCATTGTGTGAATATACCACAATTTATTTACCCATTCGTCCGTTGATGGACATCTTGGTTGCTTCCAGCTTTTTGCTATTGTAAACAGAGCTGCAATAAACATGGGTGTGCATATATCTGTTTGTGTGAAGGGTCTTGTATTTTTAGGGTATATTCCGAGGAGTGGGATTTCTGGTTTGTATGGTAGTTCTATTTCTAACTGTTTAAGATAACGCCAGATGGATTTCCACAGTGGTTGTACCATTTTACAATCCCACCAGCAGTGTATGAGAGTTCCAGTCTCTCCGCAGCCTCTCCAACATTTATTATTTTGTGATTTTTGAATTAATGCCAGTCTAGTTGGTGTCAGATGGAATCTCATCGTAGTTTTAATTTGCATTTCTCTAATGACTAATGATCGAGAGCATTTTCTCATGTATCTGTTGGCTGCCTGAATATCTTCTTTAGTGAAATGTGTGTTCATATCCTTTGCCCACTTCTTGATTGGGTTGTTTGTCTTTTTGTGGTTGAGTTTTGACAGAATCATGTAGATTTTAGAGATCAGGCGCTGGTCTGAGATGTCATAGCTGAATATTCTTTCCCAGTCTGTAGGTGGTCTTTTTACTCTTTTGGTGAAGTCTTTAGATGAGCATAGGTGTTTGATTTTTAGAAGCTCCCAGTTATCGGGTTTCTCTTCATCATTTTTGGTAATGTTTTGTATTCTGTTTATGCCCTGTATTAGGGCTCCTAGGGTAGATCCTATTTTTTCTTCCAAGATTTTTATCGTTTTTGTCTTTATGTTTAGGTCTTTGATCCACTTGGAGTTAGTTTTTGTGCATGGTGTGAGGTATGGGTCCTGTTTCATTCTTTTGCAAATGGATATCCAGGTATGCCAGCACCATTTGTTAAAAAGACTATTATTTCCCCAATTGACTGACACTGGTCCTTTGTCAAATATCAGCTGCTCATACGTGGATGGATTTATATCTGGATTCTCAATTCTGTTCCATTGGTCTATGTGCCTGTTGTTGTACCAGTACCAGGCTGTTTTGACTACTGTAGCTATATAATAGGTTCTGAAATCAGGTAGGGTGAGGCCTCCCACTTTCTTCTTCTTTTTCAGTAATGTTTTGCTTATCCGGGGATTCTTTCCTTTCCATATGAAGTTAGTGATTTGTTTCTCTATTCCCTTAAAGTATGACATTGGTATTTGGATTGGAAGTGCGTTGTATGTATAAATGGCTTTTGGTAGAACAGACATTTTTACTATGTTGAGTCTTCCTATCCATGAGCAGGGTATGTTTTTCCATTTAAGCGTGTCCTTTTGAATTTCTTGTAGCAGAGTTTTATAGTTTTCTTTGTATAGGTCTTTTACTTCCTTGGTAAGATTTATTCCTAAGTATTTTATCTTCTTGGGGGCTACTGTGAATGGTATTGATTTGGTTATTTCCTCTTCGGTGTTCTTTTTGTTGATGTAGAGGAATCCAAGTGATTTTTGTATGTTTATTTTATATCCTGAGACTCTTCCAAACTCTTCTATTAGTTTCAGTAGTTTTCTGGAGGATTTCTTAGGGTTTTCCATGTATACGATCATGTCATCTGCAAATAGTGATAGCTTTACTTCCTCCTTACCAATCTGAATACCCTTTATTTCTTTGTCTAGCCTAATTGCCCTGGCTAGGACTTCAAGTACGATGTTGAATAAGAGCGGTGATAAAGGGCATCCTTGTCTGGTTCCCGTTCTCAAGGGAAATGCTTTCAGGTTCTCTCCATTTAGAGTGATATTGGCCGTTGGCTTTGCATATATGCCCTTTATTATGTTGAGGAATTTTCCTTCAATTCCTATTTTGGTGAGAGTTTTTATCATAAATGGGTGTTGGACTTTGTCAAATGCCTTTTCTGCATCAATTGATAAGATCATGTGGTTTTTGTCTTTTGTTTTATTTATGTGATGGATTACATTAATGGTTTTTCTGATATTAAACCAGCCTTGCATACCTGGTATAAATCCCACTTGATCAGGGTGAATTATTTTTTTGATGTGTTGTTGGATTCTATTGGCTAGAATTTTATTAAGGATTTTTGCATCTATGTTCATGAGGGATATAGGTCTAAAATTTTCTTTTTTTGTAATGTCTTTACCTGGTTTTGGTATCAGGGAGATGGTGGCTTCATAGAATGAGTTGGGTAGTATTCCGTCTTTTTCTATACTTTGAAATACCTTCAATAGTAATGGTGTTAAGTCTTCTCTGAAGGTTTGGTAGAACTCTGCAGTGAAGCCATCTGGGCCAGGACTTTTTTTTGTTGGGAGTTTTTTGATTACCATTTCAATCTCTTTTTTTGTTATGGGTCTATTTAGTTGTTCTACTTCTGTATGTGTTAGTTTAGGTAAGTAGTGTTGTTCCAAGAATTTATCCATTTCTTCTAGGTTTTCAAATTTGTTAGAGTACAATTTTATGTAGTAATCTGATATGATTCTTTTGATTTCATTTGGTTCTGTTGTGATGTGGTCCTTCTCGTTTCTTATTCGGGTTATTTGTTTCCTTTCCTGTTTTTCTTTAGTCAGTCTAGCCAATGGTTTATCAATTTTGTTAATTTTTTCAAAGAACCAGCTTTTGGCTTTGTTAATTCTTTCAATTGTTTTTCTGTTCTCTAATTCATTTAGTTCAGCTCTAATTTTTATTATTTGTTTTCTTCGGGTGCCTGATGGATTCTTTTGTTGCTCACTTTCTATTTGCTCAAGTTGTCGGGACAGTTCTCTGATTTTGTCTCTTTCTTCTTTTTGTATGTGTGCATTTATCGATATAAATTGGCCTCTGAGCACTGCTTTTGCTGTGTCCCAGAGGTTTTGATAGGAAGTATTTTCATTCTCGTTGTTTTCTAAGAATTTCCTTATTCCCTCCTTGATGTCTTCTATAACCCAGTCTTTTTTCAGGAGGGTATTGTTCATTTTCCAAGTATTTGATTTCTTTTCCCTAGTTTTTCTGTTATTGATTTCTAGCTTCATTGCCTTGTGGTCTGAGAAGATGCTTTGTAATATTTCGATGTTTTGGATTCTGCAAAGATTTGTTTTATGCCCTAATATGTGGTCTATTCTAGAGAATGTTCCATGTGCGCTAGAAAAAAAAGTATATTTTGCAGCAGTTGGGTGGAGAGTTCTGTATAAGTCAATGAGGTCAAGTTGGTTGATTGTTGTAAGTAGGTCTTCCGTGTCTCTGTTGAGCTTCTTACTGGATGTCCTGTCCTTCTCCGAAAGTGGTGTGTTGAAGTCTCCTACTATATATGTGGAGGTGTCTATCTCACTTTTCAATTCTGTTAAAATTTGATTTATGTATCTTGCAGCCCTGTCATTAGGTGCGTAAATATTTAATATGGTTATGTCTTCCTGATCAATTGTCCCTTTCATCATTATATAGTGTCCTTCTTTATCCTTTGTGGCGGATTTAAGTCTAAAGTCTATTTTGTCAGAAATTAATATTGCTACTCCTCTTCTTTTTTGCTTATTGTTTGCTTGATATACTTTTTTCCATCCTTTGAGTTTTAGTTTGTTTGTGTCTCTAAGTCTAAGGTGTGTCTCTTGTAGGCAGCATATAGATGGATCGTGTTTTTTTATCCAGTCCGTGACTCTCTGTCTCTTTATTGGTGCATTTAGTCCATTTACATTCAGCGTAATTATAGATAAGTAAGTTTTTAGTGCTGTCATTTTGATGCCTTTTTATGTGTGTTGTTGGCCATTTCATTTTTCCACATGCTTTTTTGTGCTGAGACGTTTTTCTTAGTAGCTTGTGAGATCCTCATTTTCATAATGTTTAACTTTGTGTTTATTGAGTCGTTACGTTTTTCTTGGCTTTTTTCTTGAGTTATGGAATTGATATTCCTTTTTGTGGTTACCTTTTTATTTACCCCTATTTTTCTAAGTAAAACCCTAACTTGTATCCTTCTATTTCGCCTTGTATCACTCTCCATCTGGCAGTTCAATGCCTCCTATATTTAGTCCCTCTTTTTGATTATTTTGATCGTTTAGCTATTGATTTCCATGATTTCCTGTTGTGTGTATTATTTTGTTTATTTATTTATTTTTTAGAATTAGTCTTAATTTGTTTGTTTTTGTGCTTTCTCTGTTTGAGTTGCGTTGATATCAGGACGTTCTGTTTTGTGACCTTGTATTGTGCTGGTACCTGATATTATTGGTCATCAGGCCAAACAATCTCCTTTAGCATTTCTTGCAGTCTTGGTTTAGTTTTTGCAAATTCTCTAAACTTGTGTTTATCTGTAAATATCCTGATTTCTCCTTCATATTTCAGAGAGAGTTTTGCTGGATATATGATCCTTGGTTGGCAGTTTTTCTCGTTTAGTGCTCTGTATATGTCGTCCCATTCCCTTCTTGCCTGCATAGTTTCTGCTGAGTAGTCTGAACTTATTCTTATTGACTCTCCCTTGAAGGAAACCTTTCTTTTCTCCCTGGCTGCTTTTAAAATTTTCTGTTTGTCTTTGGTTTTGGCAAGTTTGATGATGATATGTCTTGGTGTTTTTCTTTTTGGATCAATCTTAAATGGGGTTCGATGAGCATCTTGGATAGATATCCTTTCTTCTTTCATGATGTCAGGGAAGTTTTGTGTCAGGAGTTCTTCAACTATTTTCTCTGTGTTTTCTGTCCCCCCTCCCTGTTCTGGGACTCCAATCACTCGCAAGTTATCCTTCTTGATAGAGTCCCACATGATTCTTAGGGTTTCTTCATTTTTTTTAATTCTTTTATCTGATTTTTTTCCAGCTATGTTGGTGTTGTTTCCCTGGTCCTCCAGAAGTCCCAGTCTACATTCTAATTGCTCGAGTCTGCTCCTCTGACTTTCTATTGCGTTGTCAAATTCTGTAATTTTATTGTTAATCTTTTGGATTTCTACATGCTGTCTCTCTATGGATTCTTGCAACTTGTTAATTTTTCCACTATGTTCTTGAATAATCTTTTTGAGTTCTTCAACAGTTTTATCAGTGTGTTCCTTGGCTTTTTCTGCATTTATCCTAATTTCATTCGTGATATCTTTAAGCATTTTGTAAATTAGTTTTTTATATTCTGTATCTGAGAATTCCAGGATTGTATCTTCATTTGGGAAAGATTTTGATTCTTTTGTTTGGGGGGTTGGAGAAGCTGTCATGGTCTGTTTCTTTATGTGGTTTGATATGGACTGCTGTCTCCGAGCCATCACTGGGAAACTAGATTTTCCAAGTAGTCAGCTAAAAAAAAATGCAGTCAGATCCCTATCTGAATTCTCTCTCTGGCTCCGGGTATTCGGATGTTAATGGGGTCGCCTGGGGAGGGTGGGGGAGGGATCTGAGAGCTAGGAGTGTAGCACCACAGAATATAGAGCTGAACACCACGTTCACGCTCCGCCCCCGTTTGCCAAAATCCGGGCTGGACGGGTCCCTGGCTAGGACACTGCTTTCCTTGCTCGGAAACCAGTCCCTTCCTCCTGGGGACTTCCTCCGGTGCGCGGCACCGCTCGTGGGCACTGGGTGGGCGTTTCCCGCACGAACGGGTGGGCCCGCCCCCAGGGTCTATTCAGGCGATTATAATTAGATCCCGCGGTCACGCCCCGCCTGTGCGCGCGCCCAAATCCCAGCGGGATGACTTCCGGGTTGAGACGCTGCTTTCCCTGTTTGGGAACCAGTCACTTCCTCCCCGGGACTTCTCCTTCCGGAGCGCCACACCTCTCGCGCGAACTGGGTTGGCGTCACCTGCACGGCCAGGTGGGCCCGCCCCCTGGGTCAATTCAGGGCGATAAAAATGGACTCCGCGCTCACGCCCCGCCCGCGCGCGCCCAAGCCCCAGCAGGGCGGCACTCTGTCTGGGATGCTACTTTCTGCGCTTTGGGACCAATCAGTTCCTCCGCACGGCCAGGTGGGCCTGCCCCCTGGGTCAATTCAGGGCAATAAAAATGGACTCCACGCTCACGCCCCGCCCGCGCGCGCCCAAGCCCCAGCAGGGCGGCACTTTGTCTGGGATGCTACTTTCTGCGCTTTGGGACCAATCAGTTCCTCCCGGGGACTTCTCCTTCCAGTGTGCCGCACCTCTCGCGCAAACTGGGAGGGCGTCACTCGCACGACCAGGTGTTCCCGCCCTCTGGGTCAATTCAGGGTAATAAAAATGGACCCCGCGCTCATGCCCCGCCCGCGCGCGCGCGCGTGCCCAGATCGCAGCGGAATGGCTCCCCGTCTGGGATGCTGCTTTCCCTGTTTTGAGACCAAACACCTCCGGGGATTTCTCCCTCTGGTGTGCCGTGCCACACGCGCGGACTGGGTGCGCGTCCTCCCGCACGAACGCATGGGCCCCGCCCTGGGGTCACTCCAGGGAAACACAGCTGACCCCCCCCCCCCGCGCGCGCACCGTCGGCTTCTCGCCTAACTCCCGGCGGACAGCAGGGCACCCCAGCTGGGACGCTGTTCTCCCCCCTCTCAGATCAGTCACTGCCTCCCGGGTGTTTCTCCCTCCGGCTGCGCCCCTACGCCGCCCGCGCCAACCTGCTAGGCTTCCTCCCGGGATGGGTTCGGGGGGGAAGGGGTGGGCCCCCTTTCTGTGCCGTCTGCCCCCCTGGGCTCTGCCCCAGATCGAGCTCCGAAGGTCACCTGCCTGGTGCGCTGGCTCCTAGTTCTGAAAACAGTCGCTGTCTGCCTGTATTTGTTCGTCCTCCGTCTCTAAGTCTGTGCTTGTTGTTCAGAGTTCATAGATTGTTATGTATGTGATCGATTCCCTTGTTTTTCCGAGTCTTTGTTGCAAGAGGGATCCGCGGGAGCGTCCACCTAGTCCGCCATCTTGGCCCCCCTCTATCTTTCAATTTTTTAGTGATTATTTTTCAAATTCATTACAAGGATTTTTAATAGAAAATAAAAATCATCTGTATGGTATAAGATCAACACATCAAATGAATCTTTAAAGAATGATCCATTTTCTTCTATATCCTAAAGGGTTTGCATAACCACATATTCATAAATCATTGTATTTGAATCTCATCATTTGTTTTTAATTTCGAAAAATATATTTTAAAAGATTTGGAAGAAATCTTAAAATTGCTGTATACTTCAATATTCATCTAGCTCATATTCTAATCAAATAAAATAATTCAAAATAGACAAAACACAACTTTTTGGCAGTTTTGGATTTGTCTACCCAAATAAACCTAGGCAGAATTAATTTTTCATGTGGTTTATAGTATCCATCTAGTCTAAAATTCTATTAGAAAACTGTTTATAAATCCAGCAATAAATCAGTGCAGATGATGCTTGGGAAATTTCTTCAATTGGCTCATTGATTATTCATTGATTGATTCATTTACCCATGCATGCAACCCAAATCTAATACATGCCTCTAATGTGGTGATAGAAATTTTGCTAAGTACTGAGTTTTCACTGAGAGCAAGATAATCTTTTCCCTCATGTAATGTTCAGTCCATTAACCTTATCAAAAATTCAAATAAATCAGTATGGCATGGCTTATTGTTCTCAGCAAGTGCACTTTGTTTTCTAGATCTGTAACTCTTTAAATCTCCATTGGATGATTTTACTGAAGATTGGTATACAGATTTCCTTCTTTATGGGAATTTAAGGCTCCAGATTGCCTAGCTGGTAATCCTAGGTTAATGACGACTATCCACAATAAAGTAAAAAAAAACCCATGAAATTCACATTATGGGACAACTACCAAAGTTCTTTAGGAGTGCAGTAGAAACAGGTAGGCAGTCAAGGTAATAAGTATGAGAAGGGGATGGTAGAAATTTACATAGATATGAGAGCAGTAGACGAATGAGGGGAGAATGCCAACCTACCACATGGCCCTAAAACACACAGGATAGGAAAGAGTGCATAGGCTTCCACCAAAAGAGTGCCAAAATTTTAGCAACATCAAGAAAAAGATAGGTTCAGTTTAGGTGAGGAAATGCAGAGTTTGCATCAAGGATAAAGATCATTTTTTAGGAAACGGAAGTATCAAAATGGAAGAAAATAAGGGGAAGAGAGTATGTTCATAAAACAGGATTTCCAGGAATAAACTAATAGAGATTTCAACTTTCTCGTTGCTTTAGAAATGTAAAGATTGGGGAAGCCTAGTGTTAAGACAGGAGCCCTGGTGGCGGAGTCATTAAGTGCTATGGCTGCTAACAAAAGAGTCGGCAGTTTGAATTCATCAGGTGCTCCTTGGAAACTCTATGGGGCAGTTCTACTGTGTCCTATAGGGTCGCTATGAGTTGGAATCGACTCAAGGGCAACTGGTAGTAGGCAAGTCGTGTTAAGATACAAACACTAAAAACACTAATATCACTAAACAACTTGTGACATTACAGTTGGGGTAAAGTCTGATGTCTGACTCTGCAAAGTGCCTCTGTTATTTGTCTCAAGATTTGATGAACAAGCCAAGCCTGTTTGTCACCCTAACAGATAATTTGAAACTGTATCATACTTTCAGACTTGTCTGACCAGGCCTGTATCTGGTTTTCAGGAAAGAGTTATGAATTGCTACTATCCCTAGGGGGTGCAAGCAGTAAAGTGCTCTACTGCTAGCCAAAAGGTTGGCAGTTTGAACCCACCCAGAAGTGCCTTGGAAGACAGGCCTGGCGATCTGCTTCCAAAAGGTCACTGCCTTGAAAACCCTATGGAGCAGTTCTAGTCTGAACACATGGACAGCAACAACAGTTCCCCCTCAGAGAGGCTAGTGGCATTCCTGTCTGCTATTACATGTGATTCTTTAGTTGTATGTGGGAACCTTTTTTGAAAATGCAAATTCTCCCTGTTTAAAACATAATTTTATAGCTGCCATAGATCTCAAAATGAAGAGTGATTTGTATGTGTGTGTGTTTCTCCCATAAATATTTGTTCTTCCATTCACCAACCTCAATATGGGGTTTCACTGTCTTCCTAATCTTTGGAAATTTTTTGTTTTAATTTACATTTTTTCCTCCCCTTCCTTGACTCTGACAAATAATTTAGAGCTGTGCCTTAAGCCATTTTATCTTCTTTAGCTGGTGTGCACAAACATTATCTAAAACTTGGAAATGAAGCAAATGATGATTATGAGACTTTTGAATATCATGGACAAGCATGTCTTAATAACCCACACTAATGGCCATCTGTCTCTTGTGGAATGTAACTTTGTTGGAATAACTTCACCATTGACTGAGGCTGCTGTTTTATAACCTATATATTACAGGCTAACTTTGTGGAAAAACATAAAGTGCAATGATTTTTTTTTTTTTTCTTCCCAAAGAGAAGATGACCTAAACAGTTACAGACCAATTAGCCTGCAGGATATTATCAGTCTGCATGTAACTTAGTGATTGTATTTTAACACTTTTCCCTAGTTAACTGTGCAATCTCTGTTTTTCACTTTTGTTTTTGAACCAGCCCTTCTTATTGTGGTGAGATTCTCATTTATGAATTAAATAAAACTCCAACACGTAGTGTCTATTTGTGTAAGAATTAGGTTTGTAACATTTGAGACTTGTGCTTTCATGCAGTTTACAATGTAAATTTTGCATAGCAGGATATCAGATTAAGCAAGTTGAAAATAGAGCTTCAGTCTCCCAGGCCTCTCTAATAGTTCCAACAATGATCACATTTGCTATATCTCAAATTTGAACCATAATTCTTTTGAGATTTTCCAACAAAATTGACCTTAAATTTCCCTGAAGTATGCCTAGAAAATTCTGATAGAAAATTTTCACAAGCTGTATATACAGACATTCATAACAATAATATTTTGGAACATCCCACTCATCTATATCTATTTTTTATCTATCTATCTATCTATCTATCTATCTATCTATCTATCTATCTATCTATCTATCTATCTATCTATCTATCTATCTATCTATCTATCTATCTATCATCTATCTATCTATCTATCATCTATCTATCATCTATCTATCTATCTATCATCTATCTATCTATCATCTATCTATCTATCTATCTAATCTATCTATCATCTATCTATCTACCATCTATCATCTATCTATCTATCTATCTATTTATCTATCTATCTATCTATCATCTATCTATCTATCTATCTATCTATCTATCATCTATCATCTATCTATCTACCATCTATCTATCTGTCTATCATCTATCTATCTATCTGTCTGTCTGTCTATCATCTATCTGCCTGCCTGCCTCTATCACCCACTTATTTACTTACTTAGCCCTTGGTTCTCAATTTGGGGGACCTTGATCACATGGGAATTTCTAAAATCTACTAAAGTTTTCCAAAGACTTGAGATATGTGATATTCCTCCCCGTAAAATATCAAAGCAGAATAAGTAACTTCCTGATTTTCTCCATTGTAAGGATATCCTAAATACCATACTTGATGAAATTGCCTAGAATTCTCTGAAAGTGACCCTAAAAAGTTTTTGTGGGGCAGCATAGAAATGGCCTTAGGTGACAAAGAAACTTCAGGTGAGGAATATACCCCATTGTCACTGATTTTAAGTTTCCTTTTAATATTCTACTGTGGATCATAACAAATTATGTATAACATTGCAAATAGTGGGAATTCTAGGACACTTAATTATGCTCATGCAGAACCTGTACATAGACCAAGAGGAAGTTGTGCAAACATAACAAGCGGAAACTGCATGGGTTAAAATTAGGAAAGGTGTGTGTCAGGGGTATATTATTTCACCATACTTATTCAATCTGAATGCCAAGCAAAAAACCCAAGAAGCTGGACTATATGAAGAAGAATGCAGCATCAGGATTAGAGGAAGACTCAGTCACGACCTGTGATATGCAGATGACATAACCCTGCTTTCTGCAAAGGAAGAGAACTTGAAGGACTTACTGATGAAGATCTAAAACTACAGCCTTCAATATGGATTACATGTTAAAATAAAGAAAACAAAAATACTCACAACTGCACCGGTAAGTAACATAATAATAAATGGAGAAAATATTGAATTTCATTTTATTTGGATGCACAATCAATGCCCATGGAAGCAACAGTCAAGAAATCAAATGACTATTGACTGGGTAAATCTGCTGCAAAAGACCTCTTTCAAGTGTTAAAAAGCAAAGATGTCCCTTTGTGGATGGACTATGTGTGCCTGACCCAAGTCATGATATTTTCAATCACCTCATAGGCATGGGAAAGCTGGACAATAAATAAGGAAGACTGAAGAGGAATTGATGACTTTGAGTATTGGTGTTGGTGAAAAATATTGAATATACCAATGACAGCCAGAAGAATAAATAAATCTGTCTTGGAAGTACAGCCAGAATACTCATTAAAAGTGAGGATGGCAAGATTACATCTCACGTACTTTGGACATTTTATCAGGAGGGACAAGTCCCTGGAGAAGGACATCATGCTTGGTCAAGCAAAGGGCCAGTGAAAAAGAGGAAGACCCTCAATGAGATGGATTAACAGAGTGGCTGCAACAATGGTCTAAAATATAGCAATGATTGTGAGGATGGCATAGGACCGGGCAGTGTTTTGTTCTGTTATACGTAGGGTCACTATGAATTGGAACTGACTCCAGAGCACCTACTAAGAACAACACTGTGTATCTATTATTCATGATTTTTCCCAATTCCTTGTTGAATTTATTTTTATAATGTGCCTATATGACTTTTCAAATTAATGAGATTTATAATTTATGAAGTGAAGTAATTTTTTTTTGTGTCCTTGAACTCTTAAGATGGGTTCTTCAAATTTCCAGATATTTCCTTCCTTCTAATCTGCCAGTATAAGGTGAGTTAACATGTGTTTATCTGTTGTGATATACTGATTAAATCCCAACAGTCAAGACATAGGTTAATCTTTCCTTTTCTTGAATTTCATGATTAATAGACATTGCATTTTTCTAACCCTGGATAAACAAAATAAAAATCTCATATAGCCATAATAAAAGATGGCTTTCTATAGCTGGACTATTATTTTATTCATGCTTCTCTGGGGCTTTCCTAGTTCTGTTAAGGTTTCCTTAAGGAATTACCTAGAGCTCTGCATTCAAAATGAATTGCCAACAACATTTTATATCAGGTAACATTATGTTTTCTTTTCAGTAGTCTTACTGTGCAATGCCCCAAATCATTTCTGTCTTCTCAAACAAGGATTTATCAATAAAAATTAAATGAGAAATATAATCAATAGCTATTTTTCTGTCTTAATAGGTATATTAATCAAATGGGTGCACTACAATATTATCAAATTATTTCTATCACTGTAGATACAAAGACCTGTGACATGTTTACTGTCCTTAAGAAACACACACATAAGAGGCCCCAGAGGAGTTAAGTACTGTTGAAGAAGAAGAATAAAGTTGGAGGACTTGCACTACCTGACCTCAGAACGTACTATACAGCTATTGTAGTCAAAACAGCCTGGTACTAGTACAATGACAGACCCATTGGCCAATGGAGCAAAATTGAGGACCAAGATGTAAATCCATCCACTTACAGTCACCTGATCTTCAACAAATGACCACAGTCCATTAAAAGGGGAAAAGACAACCTGTTAAACAAGTGGTGCTGACAAAACTGGATGTCCATCCTCACAAAAATTAAACAAGGCCCATACCTCACACCATATACAAAGAACTAGATCAAAATGGGTCAATGAACTAAATATAAAAGCAAAAACTATAAAGATGATAGAAGAAAAAAATAGGGTCAACACTAGAGGCACTAATACACAGCATAAACAGGATACAAACTGTAATTACGTATACACAAATACCAGAAGATAAGCTAGATAACTGGGATCTTCTAAAAGTTAAACACCTATGCTCATCAAAAGGCTTCACCAAAAGAGTAAACAGCGCAACTACAGAGTGGAAAAAAAAATTTGGCAATGACAAATCCAACAATGTTCTAATCTCTAAAATGTATAGGAAAATCAACACCTCTACAACAAAAAGACAAATAATCCAATTAAAAAATAGACAAAGGATGTGAACAGACACTTTACCAAAGAAGGAATTCAGGCGGTTAACAGTCACTTGAGGAAATACTCATGATCACCAGCCAGCAGAGAAATGCAAATCAAAACTACAATGAGATACCATCTCCCCTAGACATTATTGGCACGAACAAAACAAACAAACAGAAAAAAACAGAAAATAACAAATACTGGAGAGGCTGTAGGGTGATTGGAACACTTACATAAGCTGTTTGGAATGCAAAATGGCACAACCATTTTGGAAAATGATACAGTGCTTCCTTTAAAAAATAGAAATTCTGTGGGATCCAGTAATCCCATTCCTAGGAATATATGCTAGAAAAATACGAGCAGTCACACAAATAGACATATGCACACCCATGTTCATTGCAGCATTATTCACAACAGTAAAAAGATGGAAACAACTTAAGTGTTCATCAACAGATGAAAGGATAAGCAGACTACGGTACATACACACAACGGAATACTACGCAAAGATAAAGAACAATGATGAGTCTGTGGAACATCTCACAACATGGATGAATCTGAAGGGCATTATTCTGAGTGAAATAAGTCAATCACAAATGGACAAATATTGTATTATAAATATAAAAACTCATGAAAAGGTTTACACACAAAAAGAAGCAATCTTTGATGGCTATGAGGGAGGAGAGAGGTGGGGAGAGAAAAACACTAGACAATAGATAAGAGGTAACTTTGGTGAAGGGTAAGACAGTACACAATACTGGGGAAGCCAGCACAACTTGGTCAAGCTCCACAGACACATCTAAACTCCCTGAGGGACTGAATTACTGGGCTGAGGGCTGGGGGCCACGGTCTTGTGGAACATCAGCTCAATTGGCATAGTGTAGTTTACAAAGAAAGCATTTTACATCTTACCTTGGTGAGTAGAGTCTGGAGTCTTAAAAGCTTGTGAGTGGCCATCTAAGACACTCCACTTATTCCACCCTGTCTGGAACAGGAGAGAATGAAGAAAGCCAAAGACACAAAGGAAAGGTTAGTCCAAAGGTTAATGGTCTACAACTACCACAGCTTCCACCAGACTGAGTCCAGCACTACTAGATGGCGTCTTGGCTACCTCCACTGGCTGCTCTGACAGGGATCACAACAGAGGGTCCTGGACAGAGCTGGAGATAAATGTAGAACAAAATTCTAAGAAGAGACTTACTAATCTGACAGAGACTGGAGAAACGCTGAGAGTATAACCCCTGAACACCCTTTTAACTCAGTACTGAAGTTACTTCTGAGGTTCACCCTTCATCCAAAGATTAGACAGGCCCATAAAACAAAATGAAAGTAAATGGTCACACCATTCCAGGGGCAAATATGAGAAGGCAGGAGGGGCTGGGAAAGCTGGTAATGGGGAACCCAAGGTTGAGAAGGGGAGAGTGTTGACACATTGTGGGGTTGGCAACCAACATCACAAAACAATTATGTGTATTAATTGTTTAATGAGAAAATAATTTGCTATATAAACTTTCATCTAAAGCACAATTTAAAAAAAAACTGTGAGAAAAAAAAGAAACACATATTACTGGAGCCGACTAGTGAAAAAGCAGATACGTTTTTCAGTAGCACAGTATATACTGTAATAGCAGGTAACATATGCAAAATGAATGCACAGGAAGTGTCTGGAGAGGAGATGCAGTCTAGCCTAAATCGAGGCACGGTAGGTGTCCTTGGGTAGGTAGCATTTAACCGAAGTTTATAGGGCAGTCCGTGGAATAGCAATGTCCTAAAAACAGGAAATTACTAGCAATCACTGTCATTAACTCAGTACTGAACACATGGCACTGTGAGCTACATTTGCTCAATGTTTATGTAACCTTATTTAATCTTTAAAACAACCTTCCATGTGAGGACAATGTTCTTATATTAAAGACAAAAAAGACTTAGATAGATTAAATAACTTTTTCCAAGGCAATCCAGCATGTAAATTATGGCTCCAAGAATTGAACTAAACCTTTCTGACTCCAGTGATTATGTTCATTAGCACTCAGTTCAATTTAATTCTTTAAACATTTACTTATCATCTTTTACGTCTTAGACACTGACCCAGCAGTTCTACAGATACGAGGACAAAAAAAATAAAAAAAATAGAGTCATTGCCTGGGGGAAATTCATTAGCCTGGATCATTTGATCACTGCATCTTTATATTCTCCCTTCCAATTTAAACAAGTCGAGAAGCCAGTGTACATAAACAAATGGTTCATTCAGTCTTCAAAATCCAAAACAGGTATACACCGGTTCACCTTCATTAATAAATTGGGGTGCGCATAATCATTTCTTTATGGGATTTCAATAACCTTACATATAAATTATAGCTTTATGTTATATTTAAATCATTCTGTTCTCCTTTTCCCTTGTTTTATTTTGAAATTCTTGGCAGGTCCCATGGTACTTAGAGCTTTCATATCTGGCCTGTAAACTAATATAACAAAAACATTACGGATGCTAATTTGAAGGTGATGTTATCATTCTCGTGAATAGCCTTTCCAACCCATTAACAGTTTGCTTGCATTATTACATTTTTAAAATTCAGTATAGATTATTATTTTGCTTGCTCTGAGGCTCGCATGCTTGATTTTGCCAATTCAGATGGTAATGTATGTCCCTTGAAATTTTTCAACTTAACTTTCCGTTTTTATGATGTGAGCATTTCTAAGCAAGTGCTTTAGAGCTATAGTTTGCTTTAAGGACCAACTTTTCAAAATTATGCAAGTGGATGGGACCAACTGTGTAGCGTTGACACTACATACAGGTATTTACTTTCTCCCAGAAGAAGCACATATACCCTTTTCCTGTAATTACATTGTGGAAACAAGCACTCATAGGAAAATGATAGGCTTCTGGGATTGTGTAACATTATAAATCATTCATGTCATCCTTGGTGTACAGCTCCAGAGGTTTTTTTTTCTCTCTCTCTTCCCTTTGTTTCCCTCCCCGCCTCTCCTCTCCTTTTCTCTCCTCTGTTTCCCTTTCTTTTGTTATCTTTTTCATTTTGTTTTTCTTACATAAACCAAACCAAGCTCCTTGCTGTCGAGTCAATTCCAACTCACAGTGACCCTATAGGACAGAGTAGAACTGCCCCATAGTGTTTCCACAGGGCATCTGGTGGATTTGAACTGTGGATCTTTTGGTTAGCAGTTGTAGCACTTAACCACTACGCCACCAGGGTTTCCTTTTATTAAAAAAAAAAAAAAAAATTTAGTACCTTATAAATTAGATGGCCTCTTGATTTCTTTCAAGAGAGATATTCAGCCTGACTTGCTCTGAGAGCCATACTTCATCTTCTTTGGAGGCCGTCTCATCAGCAGTTAGTTTTATGATCCAATGAGATCAGTGATTTAAATGACATTTTTAATATACATCTCAAGGTAACAGCAAATAATGTCTGATATTTCCATTTTAGGGTACTTCCTCCCAAATGCTTTGCTCACTTCTCATAAACAACCCTCAATATAAAAAAGCACATCCTTAAGATAACCCTAGAAAACAAGCCAGAGCCTAATAACTTTTGTAATAGAGAAAAAATCCCTGAGGTTGTTTTGCTTGGAGATGAATCTGAGCACATCTAAGCTTGTAGCCATCACTGGGCCATCTATACCTAAAGTACCCATATCTGGATATTGGGGTGCTTTTTAGCCATAAATCATAGTCATTTCTATCATGGGCAAATATGGTCATTGGAATCAAACTTGTCTTATGTTTTGTATAACTTCTGAAACTATCTTTTATGCCTCTCATGTGACTCCAAAATGATAGCACTTTCCTTGGGAGCCACCTCCACAGTACAGTGCAAAACTGTTTTAAGAGCACCATGCTCATATCCAGTGGATTTGATCTTAAAAAGATTGATAAATATTTCTGAATGAATGAACAAGTAACATGAACACAAAAAAACTATTCTAACATCCGTCATCTATTCAGCAATACTAATAAATGTCCAGTCTTTATTGCTATGCTAGGACTTTTGGATGTAATTGGGAAAATAGACACAGTCTCTCCCATTCTGATGTTTGCTTTCTAATTATTTACTCTTGAAATTAATCTCCTAAGGAATTTTAAACAAAAGAGATATGCATTTTTTTCTAACCAGCAAAATCAAGTTTTGAAAAATGTATACTCATGTTTATCTATTTGATTTTGAAGCGTTTAAAAGATATTTTGAAACTGACTTGAGATGTATATATATAGATATAAAACACAAAGGCATTTCAGTTATTTTCTTTGTTAGCTTTTTATTGAAATGGTCATTCTGTTGTTTGGCAGGGAGCTGGAAACCTCAATTTTCTCTGTTAGGGTGCCATGTTGACAGGTGCAGCTAATCTTTTTCGGTAAAAGGAATCAATTGAGACACCTTGGGTAAGTGGATCATTATAACTACCTCTTCATCTTTAGAGCTAGTTGAGAAGAATAGCAGGAATACTTTTAATTCAGAGATTTTAGAACTAACATTTCATAGAAGACACAAGACTAGTTTTTTTTCCATCTCATAGTTTTTTCTCTGGCCACATAATTTCCTTCGCCATTGGTGTCGCTCCTTGTAGCAGATACACATTTTAGTTTCAGACTGGTGTCCAGATTCTCCTGGGAATAAAATTCCGAATGAGGATCTAGAGGGTTCTACTTCTAGCATGGTTTTGCAGTGATTCTTACGTTACCAACCCATCACTGACTTCCAGGCTCTGAGTTCTACTCTGCTGATTCAAGCATGACACATTGGTTTTATTCTGACTCTGGTATTATCTGGAGTTAATCTCCCATCCTCTTCACCACTTCTTCCAGAATGAAGGGAAGAGGACTATTATGGGGAAGTCTGAATTGCTTTAAATCTGACAGCCAGAATTTATCAAGTCAGAAATTCACACAAGCATTTATTGAAAGGGGCTACTTACAAATAAACCTTGTATTTTTTTAATATTTTTAGAGGCTAGTTGTTAGAGGTTCCTAATCTTTAGAAGGAGTACCTGGGTAGTGAATACCATTAAACACTCAACTGCTAACAAAAGGATTGGAAGTTCAAGTCAACCAGAGATACCTTGGAAGTAAGGTTTGGTGGTCCAATTTTGAAAAATCAGCCATTGAAAACCCGGTGGAGTATTTCTACTGTGATACACATGAGGTTACCATGAGTCGAAATCAACTCAAGGGCAACTGTGTTCTTTAATCTTTAGGAATGGGCTTAATCTGTAGGTAAGTGCCTCCATTTTCGGTTTGTTCTAGTATCCTGTTCTTTCCTTTTATAAAAATTTTCAAAATTTTATTTATTTAGGCTATTTGAACTAGCCCTATATAATATTTTCAATAATATATATTGTACTTAGAATATAACAGCCTCTCAAATAATATTTTTAACATGAGCTAAATAAGAAAATGATCATTTTAGAATAATTATGAAATTAGTGCAATTTTTGCTGTTGTTGTTAGTTGTCATTAAGTGATTTCAAACTCCTGGAGACCCCATGTGTGCAGAGTAGAACTGTGCTCTGTAAGATTTGCAAAGCTGTGACCTTTTGGAAGCAGATTGCCAGGCCTGGTTCCTGAGGCTCTTCTGGGTAGGTTCAAACCATCAACCTTTTGGCTAATAGACATGCGCTTAGCCATTTTTATCACTCAGGGGCTCCTAAAACAATCATTTTAAATTGTTAGAAGCCTAAAGACGTGCAGTAGAATAATATGTCATGCCAAATCTGAATGCTACAGTATTTACAAGATTTGAGAAATACATTATTTAATAATCATCTGATTACACTTGAACATTAGAATTTTCCCTTTTATAGGACAAGTATATCTTAAAATATTTGTTTGAGTAATGTATAATTAAAATTGATTCTTGTAAACATCTTGATTGGTAAAAACATATTTATATTATTTTGCCAAACTTGCTATATGGATAATGCTTTTTGAATCTTTAAAAGAAAATTTAATTAAATACGATAAAACCATATAAACCATTTATTTTATCTCAGTTTGGACACACATTTCTACAAAATAAAAAGAAGTATTAAATTAACTGAAATTGTACATATCATATTCAATGAAAATAATTTTTTCACATAAGCAGAGAAGCAAATCTTAAACATTTCTGCAGGCATGGTTAGCCTTCATGTAACTCTTCAAGATGAAGTGAAATAGATACCAAAGTGTCGAGCAGAGTTTACGGAAAACAGTAAGTGGTTAATGCCTGATGGTCCTGTTTCACATATTCATTTATTCTTACGGTTACCTTTTAAATGAAAATAATTCGTTGACTGCGTTATTTAGGCACTAAATAAAGTGTTTATAAAAACTACTTAATATACAATTTTTAAGCAATTTTGAACAGATTGAAAGACCTACTATTTGTTTTAGATTTTTTTAAAGTCAATGACTCATTTCTAAAAGTAACTTAATAAGATAGGTCCTGAAATTTTTAAAGTCATTTTGGTGCCATTAGGAAATCAAATAGGGTGTCTAAAAGTTAAATGTAACATATTGTATATGCCTCATATGTTGACTAAACCCTATTAGTTATAAGCTATAGATATAAATTCGGTGATAATGGTACACTGAAAAGCAAAACTTTAAATTAAAGTAAAACTTTTACTCACTTATATGTAAATTCAAGCATGTTTTAACAGAGCTAGTAGCCAGGACCTACTCTGGCCCTCAGTGACTCCATTGTGAGCTTGTTCTGAAGTTATTTATTGCTATAACCAAAAAACAATAATGCTTTCACCAAAGGTCAAACTTATGATGAGAAAATGAAGTGAGTGCCAGGATACAATTGTTATAAACCACAAAAACTAATGTGAGAGTCAAACTATCAAAACGTAGTAGCCCTAATTGTTTTAGTGGACACAAGCCAGTGAATGACCAGGGCAGAAATGCCTGGAAAGTTTATAATATACACCCAACAAGTGAAGAATACAATGTGCTGCCATTTTGAAGCCTACCAGTTGGAATATGATATGACAGCCTATGAGATGTTCTAGTGATTTATCACTGAGCATTCTATATTGACAGGTAGTTTAAATAAACACCATGTCACAGATTGGAATTGGCCATTGTGAAAGGAAATCTGCTAACTGAATTTGAAATTAATTTTTTAAACACAAGTCTTCAGGAGAATTGGAGTTTAACCAAGTAACAAATGGAGAGTCCTTTGCTAATGTTGAAGCAGAAAGCATACATTAAAGTGAGGAATGAAACTGAAGAGAGAAGGAACCAAGAGCAACTAATGAAAAACATGAGCATTTACTTACAAATATTTGCCACTGGTAAACACCTTAGCCTTTTATTTTCCTCCTTAGTCACTGTCTAAAAGTAAAGCATAAGGTCGACAACATATAGTGATGTATTGGAATTCCACAGAGCAATTTAAAGAAACTTGTTCAAATACTGAACAGATATTATATACCAGAGAATGATACTTAAGTATTTTTATAAATGGCATTTGGATGGTGAGTGAAAAGAAAACTTCTTTGAACACATTCACACAAAGACCAAAAGATATATGCTATGAAATGAATCTTATAAGTAGTCTGGCATCCTTCCTGTCAGTCTAGTTAATTTGGATAGATAAGATCTCTAATCTATGGGTGAAACAGGGAAAACATTTGGTGACTCTAAACAGTATTTCAGTGCTTCATGATGGAGCTATTGTCATTTAAATGTATCACATAAATTTTATAAAGACAATAAAAATGTGTTATAAGAATCTGCAAATATTTTCTGAAATTATAAGACAGGATAGAACAGGAAAACTGGATGAAATGAAACATACTTTTTATTTGTAATACTAATTGATAGTAAACAATTGGAATATTAGTATAAAATCTAAACTCTGTCTACAGTCCTTATATTAATATCAACAAATTAATGAATTATGCCCCTGTTCTCAATTTTATCATAATAGTTAAAAGCATGTATTTACTTTAGGTGTTGTGCTCTAATGAAACTATGTGAAAATATTGGAAAGCTCTGCACTAAAAAAGGAAAGTCAGAATAGCAACCAAGTGCTTCAGAATTTACAGCATGCTCTTTTATGAAGTCACTAATTATTTGTAATAAATCAACAGGACTTTGATTCGAAAAATAGTTACATGAAAGACAGAAACATTGCCAGGACTATAATTAGTAAAGTTAGGAACAGGTCTTCTCTGATTACGTACACTAATATATATGAACTTTAGTTGTGAGAGAGACACTATAGACATTCCACCAGGACTGGGTTACAGGGTAATAAGATATTTCCTTAAGAGGGTGGAACATGATCCGAGAGAATATAATTAATTTGCAGTGATTATTCTGATTTCTACCTCAGAAGTCTGGCTACAAAGTTCATGGATAAACCTCAAGTTTGTCTTAGCAAATCTGTAAATACAGACTTCTAACAAAATTTCTGTTGGAGGTTCACGTGGAAATTAAATGTCAAAACAGACTTACTGAGCTGCAGAATAAGTGTCTTTAAAAGTATTTCTGAAATAAATCCTCTTTTACTTTACTTGCAAACCTTTCAAATAAGGACATAATGGATTTGGTGTGGTAATTTAATCATTATTCCTAAATACCAGGCAAGTCTGATGTCCCATCTGAAACTGGAATTCATTTGCAAGTTAACAATGGCATTAGATTTACATTTTTATGAAGACTGTCCCTATAGGAGTCCTTATAGGAGCCCAGATTGTACAGCGGTTAAAATGCTTGGATGGTAACCAAACGGTCGGTGATTTGAACCTATCAGCCTTAAGGAGGAAGAAAGATTAGGCGGTCTGCTCCCGTAAATACTACAGCCTTGGAAACCCTATGGGGTAGATCTACTCTGTCCTATAGCGTCACTATGATTCAGAAATGACAGCAACGAGTTTGAAAGACCGTCCCGAAGTCAGGAAAAAATTACAGAAGTTTCCAAGGCAGAAATAGGAGCTCAAATCTAAGGAATATTTGGAAATTATAATCTACAGAAAATGTTTATGGAGCCATTGACAATTCCATGGTATGTCATATGAAATCTAGTGAATCAGAAAGATAAAAGAGATACCTTGCTAATTGTCTAGAGTTCACAGACAACTACTGCTTATCCTTATCCGAAAAAGTCAGGAAGACATGGAGTTTCACACAGGCAAAAGTGTATTGCTGATCTGGGGTAAGGAAAGCCTTGGAGAACCTAGACGTAGCCAACATGGATCCTTTGACAGAACCAAAGTCCCTGACCAGGCAATAACCAAGTCACAGGTAACGCTAACCAGATGCACCTCCCCACCCTCTGCTTAACTCCCTACCCTCCAGCAGCCATAAAATTAACTGCCTTTAAATGAAAAAAAAAAAAAAAGGAAAACACATCCATTAACCAGGAGGGGAGACATTCCCTAGAACTGATTCTAAGAACTCACAGTTTCAAGGCCCCTTACACTTAGTCACACTCCTTTTCCCATTTATCCTGAGCCCACAATTAGTTTTGATGATATAGACTCACACAAGGACAGAATCTAAGTGAACTTTGGGGCTTTGCTGTCCCTCGCAAGCTGAATTCATGGCACTTCACTCTGTACCTAACATTCTCCTTATTAAAAGTTGGATAGATAATCATGGCTTTTAGTGCATTTTTTTAGGAGGCGGCAGAATCCGCACCTAAAAATTTCGAAGGCAGTTTGGAGCTATAACAGCAACTGTGATTCCAGCTCCCACCTTTGGGATTGTCCCAGACGCTGATTTGGGGTGGGGTGGGGCGGGGGTGGGCAGGTGCGGGGGGGCAATGAGATATGAACTAAAGCATGAATGTGTAAACCTTGCTGTGAAGTGCCCTCAAGTCAGTTCCAGCTCAAAGTTACCTTACATACAATAGAATGAAACACTGCCCAGTCCTGCACCAACCTCACAATCATTTCTATGTTTCAGCCCATTGTTGCAACGACTGTGTCAATCCATCTCATTGAGGGTCCTCTTATCTTACTAAGCATGGTGCCCAAAATACTTGAGATAAAGTCTTGCCATCTTGCTCCTAAGGAGCATTCTCACTGTACTTCTTCCAAGCCAGATGTGTTCGTTCTTCTGGCAGTCCATGGTATATTCAATATTCTTTGCCAACACCATAATTCAAATGCATCAATTCTTCTTTGGTCTTCCTTATTCATTGTCCAGCTTTTGTATGCATATAAGACAATTGAAAATACCATGGATTAAGTCAGGTATGCCTTTGTCCTCAAAGTAACATCTTTGCTATTCAACGCTTTAATATTAAAGAGGTCTTTTGCGGTAGATTTGTCCAATGCAATATGTCACTTTGTTTCTTGACTGCTGCTTCCATGGCTATTTATTGTGGACCCAAGTAAAATGAAATCCTTGACAACTTCAATATTTTCTCAGTTTGTCATGAGGTTTCTTATTGGTCTGGTTTTCTTTATGTTGAGGTATAATCCATACTGAAGGCTGTAATCTGCAATCTTCATCAGTAAGAGCTTCAAGTCCTCTTTGCTTTCAGCAAGCAAGCTTGTGTCATCTACATCTCAAGGGTTGTTAATGAGTCTTCCTTCAATCCTGATGCCCTGTTCTTCTTCATATAGTCCAGATTTAATAAATATGTTAAAAAGATATATCTGATGCACACCTGTCCTGATTTTAATCCACGAAGTATTCCTCTTGGTCTATGTACAGGTTCCCCGTGAGCACGATAAGCTGTTTTGGAATTCCCATTTTATGCAACATTATCTATAATTTGTTATGATCCACACAGTTGAATGCATTTGCAAGTAAACCTTGGGAGGCCACAATACTCCATGACGAATCTTGATATCAGGGGCATTGATGAACCTTGAGAATTTGATTGGGTGTCCCAGCAGGGAATTGCAATAACAGAGTACCCTTGACTAAGGAAAGTTCTCTTCTGTCTGGAGATAGCCCATCTTCTACTAAGTGTAATATATTAAAAAAAAAAAAAAAACCTCAAAAAGTGATAGGAAGAATTGTAAATATGTATATCCACATTCAAAATATCAGCGTAAGATAAATTGGGAGGGAGATGTGATAGCCAGGAAAATCAGAAAAAAAAAAATCATATTTAGATTACTTGATCCCACAGAAAAAAATAAACCAAACATAATTTTCCATTTCTCAAACTATATGGAATAAGTAGGACTTGATTAATTTCCCTAAATTAAAGATTGGTAATAATAATACCAATAGTAATATTTTGCATAATTTAATATATATTAACAGCTTCCTGGTTTTTTGGTCAGATTTTCAGGAAAATGACTTCTTAATTTTGCTGCTTGATCATAAAGAAGAGTTAAGAGAGTAAGATAAGATAGTGTATACAAAAATACTCTGAAAATTGAAAATATTGTACAAAACTAAGGTATTTTATTAAAATGGTCTGGGTGTTACCTAGGCATGAATCACTGTGAGTTTTATAGTGACCCTTTATTTCACAGGGCAAACATATTGAGTCTTATGCTAATATGACCAGAAGTCAGCATTATGCTTAAAATAATTATGTTTCCATGGAGCAGAAGGGTTTACAACTAGAAGAGAACACACCTATAATGAAGTAAGCACTTCTTCAAGCATATTGTCTAATTACACGCTGTTCAACATTTTTTGTACTGCTCCATATTTGTCCCTTGGGCTTCAGCTTAAAAAAAAAAAAAAGGATTATTTAAGTGTAACGTTTCATATCAGTGGTGATTTTTGGATTGCTTTCTTTACATAATTGTCAACAAGAACCTTGTAATATTTAAAATTCAAAATAAAGTATCCCTTCATGCCAAGATATTATTCCTTGTCCAAACTGAAATTGTAATTCATAGTTCTAGTTAAAAGTGGTTTACGTTCACTGGGTGTTTTTGGGTTATGTTTTGCAAAGTTGCAACAGTTAACAAAGTAAGGGAAAGTGATAAAAATCATTAGTAGATGATGTTTTTCAGTTTTGCTTTTTAGTTACTTTAGCAGATGTAATATTGGATTCTTCTTTTCACAATGAATTAGATATGCAATTACTAGAAGCCAGAAATAGATTTACATTACGTAAAAACGGTCTGGGTAATATTAATTATGAGCCGAGAACTAAAAATGTGCCAATATTGAAATAGCTGTCACCATGGGGGCATTCAGATCCAAATGATTAAATTAGCCTTTTGGCCAGATGATAATTACTTCCCAGTTATCAAATTAGTAAATGCAGAAATCAAGAGTCATGACTTTCTTCAAAAAAAAAAGATTGATCCAGACTCTTACACCTTTATTAGTGCATGCTTTCCTTTACCTATTCTGCATTCTTTTTCGTGACTCTATTCATATGAAATTTTCATAAAGCAAGACAGAAATTTTGTGTAATTTGACCTGGCTTCATAATCCTGCTAATAGTGAAAATTTAGGTCAGTCCTATTTAACCAAACTTAGACCAATGCATATTTTAGTTTTGTTTAATTTCATTATTTTCTTGGTCTTCTGAAAAATATTTCGTGTGTGTAAAAGTAGAAGCATTTCAAAATAGATTGTGATAGCCATTGCAACTCCCACTAAAAATAGCTCTTTGTAGGCCTCAACCATGTCTATATTGTTCAATGTGGTAACTTCAACACCCACAACTTCTGACAAATTTATGAATTACTTCATTATGTCAGAAACAATAGCTATGCTGCAATTAAGAAATATTGTTGTTATGAAAGAGATGACTCTTGCTTTAACAGAGTTCAGGTGACATAAAGGAAACTCACTTAATATACTTTGTTTAACATTTACACTTCACTTGTGTTACATTCATTTTAATAAAAAATCTAAAATTTCACATTGGGAATATTCTAAAATTATTAAAATTTAAGTGCACCTATATTTTTAATCATTCAAAAACATATCATTTTTATTTAGTTATTCATTAAGTTTTATTGACAGTCTGCCATAGAGTGTCTACAATAGAGGCTTTCTTCTAGGCTCTGATATATGTTGTTGTTAGGTGTGTACAAGTCAACTCTGACTCACAATGACCTTATGTATAACAAAATGAAACATTGCCTGGTCTTATGCCATCATCACAACCATTGCTGTGTTTGAGCCCACTGTTGCAGCCACTGTGTCAATCCATCTCTTTGAGGGTCTACCCCTTTTTCACTGACCCAATGCTTTAGCAAGCGTGATGTCCTTCTCCAGTGACTGGTTACTCCTGATAACACGTGCAAAGTAAGTTAGACGAAGTCTCACCATCTTCGCTTCTAAGGAGCATTCTGGCTGTTTTTCTTCCAAGACAGGTTTGTAATTCTAGTAATTCAATATTCTTCACCAATACTACAATTTGAATGTGTCAATTCTTCTTTGGACTTCCTTTTTCAATTGTTCAGCTCTCTCACGCATGTGAGGTGATTGAAAACACCATGACTTGAGTCAGACACATCTTAGTCATGAAAGCGACATCTTTGTTTGTTTTTTAAGATTTTAAAGAGGTCTTTGGAGCCATGGTGGCACAGTGGTTAAAGATCTCAGGTGCTAATCAAAAGAAGGAAGTTCGAATCCACCAGCCTGTCCTTGGAACACTATAGGGCAGTTCTACTCTGTCCTATAGGGTTGCTATGAGTCAGAATTGCCTCAACAGCAGTGGGTTTTGGTTTTTGGCTACAGATTTGCCCAATGCAATAAGTTGTTTGAGTTCTTGACTGCTACTTCCATGGATGTTGGCTGTACATCCAAATAGAATAAAATCCTTCACAACTTAAATTTGTACACCATTTATCATGATGTTGTTTATGGGCCCAGTTGACTGAGATGGAGAAGTGCATACAGAGTTCTGTTTGGGGCATGTAAGTTTGAGACTCCTTTCTGAAATGGAAAGTAGTAGTAGAGTAGGTAATTGTATATGAGCCTGGCATTGTGGAGAGGGGACAAGGTAAAAATCTAAATTTAGGAGCCATAAGTGTATAGATAGTTTTTAAGTCCATGAAACCAGACAGGACCACTAAGGGAGAGAGTATAGACAACCAAACTGTTGTCAACAATTCTGACATATAGCGATCCTATTTTTTTTTATAGTATAGAGTAGAAACGTCCCATAGAGTTTCCAAGACAGCAAGTCTTTACAGAAGCAAATTTCTACATCTTTCTCCTGAGAAGCATCTGGTGGATTCAAACAACAGCCTTTTCGGTTAGCAGCAGAATGCTTAACAGCTGTGCCACTGTATCCATTGCCATTGAGTAGATTTCGATTCATAGTGATCCTATAGGACAGAGTGGAACTGCCACAAAGTGTTTCCGAAGAGCAGCTGGTGGATTTGAACAGCCGACCTTTTGTTTAGCAGCCAAGCTCTTAACCACAGTGCCACCAGGGCTCCAACTGTGCCATCAGAACTCCCTAAATAAAAACTAGGTAGATGGATACAAGTATTTGTTGTTGTTGTTAGATGCCATCAAGTCAGTTTCCACTTATAGTGACCAGAATAAAACACTGCCAGGTCCTGTGCCATCCTCGCAATAGTTGTTACACTTGAGCCTATTGTTGAGGCCACTTTATCAACCAATCTCATTGAGAATCTTCTTCTTTTTTGATAACTCTCTACCATGCATGATGCCTTTCTCTGGGAACGGGTTCTTCCATGAATTACACTTCCAAAGTATGTGAGATGAAATCTCACCTCCTTGCTTCTAAAATGCATCCTGACCTTTCTTCTTCCAAAACAGATTTGTTCCTTCTTTTGGCAGTCCATAGTATATTCAATATCGTCACTAACACAATAATTCAAAGAAATCAGTTCTGCTTTGATCTTCTTATTGTCTTCCTTTCACATGTCTATGAGGTAATTGAAAACACCATGGCTTAAGTCCGAAGCGCTTCAGTCCTTTAAGCGACATCTTTGCTTTTTATCACTTGAAAGAGGTCTTTTGCAGCAGATTTGCCCAATACAATGCATCCTTCGTTTTCTTGACTGCTGCTTCCATGGGTGTTGATTGTAGATCCAGGTAAAATGATATCTTTGACAACTTCAATCTTTTCTCCATTTATCATGATGTTGCTTATTGGTCCAGTTGTGAAGATTTTTGTTTCTTTATGTTGAGGTGTAATCCATACTGAAAGCTGTGGTCTTTGATCTTCATCAGTAAGCGCTTCAACTTCACTTCACTTTCAGCAAGCAAGGCTGTGTCATCTGCATATCTCATGTTGTTAATGAGTCTTCCTCCAATCCTGATACTGTGTTCTTCATAGAGTCCAGCTTCTTGGATTATTTGCTCATCATACAGATTGAGCACATATGGTTAAAAGATGCAACTCTGATGCACACCTTCCTTGACTTTAAGCCACTCAGTGTTCCCTTATCCTGTTTGAACAACTACCTCTTGGTCTATCTACAGGTTCGTCATGAGCACAATTAAGTGTTCTGTAATTCCCATTCTTTGCAATGTTATCCATAATTTGTTATGGCCCACACAGCCAAATGCCTTTTCATAGTCAATGAAACACAGGGAAACATCTTTCTGGTAGCCTCTGCTTTCAACCAGGATCCACCTGACATCAGCAATGATATTCCTTATTCCACATTCTTTCTGAATACACTTGAATATCTGGCAATTCCCTGTCAATGTCCTGCTGTAAACACTTTTGAATGATCTTCAGCAAAATCGTATTTGCATGTGATATTGTTGGATAATTTCCGCATTCTGTTGGATCATCCGTCTTTGGAATGCAAGCAAATATCAATCTCTTTTAGTCAGTTGGCCAGTTAGCTGTCTTCCAAATTTCTTGACATAGACCAGTGAACATCTCCAGCACTGCATCAGTTTGTTGAAAAATCTCAGTTAGTATTCCATCAGTTCCTGCAGCCTTGTTTTTCACTCATGCTTCAGCGCAGCTTGGACTTCTCCCTTCAGTACCATCGGTTCTTGTTCATATGCTACCTCCTGAAATGGTTGAATGCTGATGATTTCTTTTTTGGTACAGTGACTCAGCGTATTCCTTCCATCTTCTTTTGATGCTTCCTCTGTCGTTTAGTAATTCCTCCATACAGTCCAACTCGAGCCTTGAATTTTTTCTTCAGTTCTTTCAGCTTGTGAAATACCGAGTGTTTCCTTCCCTTTTGGTTTTCTAACTCCAGGTCTTCGTGCATTTCATTATAATACTTTACTTCGTCTTCTTGAGGTGATCTTAGAAATCTTCTGTTCAGCTCTTTTACTTCATCATTTCTTCCATTCGTTTTGCCATTCAGTGCTTAAGAGGAACTTTCAGAGTCTCTTCTGACATCCATTTTTGTATTCTCTTTCTTTCTTGTCTTTTTAATGACCGCTTGCCTTCTTCATGTATGATATCCTTGATGTCATTCTACAACTCGTCTGGTCTTCAGTCATTAATGTTCAATGTGTCAAATCTATTCTTGAGATGGCCTCTAAATTCAGATGGGATACACTCAAGGTCATAATTTGGCTCTCATGGGCTTGTTCTAGTTTTCTTCAACTTCACCTTGAACTTGTATATGAGCAAGTGATGGTCTGTTCCACAGCTGGCCCCTGGCCTTGTTCTGACTGATGATGTTGAGCTTTTCCATCACCTCTTTCCACAGATGTAGGTGATTTGATTCCTTTGTATTTCATCTTGTGAGAACACGTGTATAATCACTTTATGTTGTTGAAAAAAGTTATTTGCAATAAAGAAGTCATTGGTCTCGTAAAATTTTATCATGCATTTCTTTCACCCAGGCCATATTTTCCTACTACCAATACTGCTTCTTTGTTTCCAACTTTCACATTCCAATTGCCAGTAATTATCAATGCATCTTGATTGCATGTTTGATCAATATACTGCAGAAGTTGGTAAAAATCTTCAATTTCTTCATCTTTGGCCTTAGTGTTTGGTGCATAAATTTGACTAATAGTCACATTAACTGGTCTTCCTTATAGGCATGCGAATATTATTCTATAACTGACAGCATTGTACTTCATGATAGATCTTGAAACGTTCTTTTTGATGATGTACACAATGCCATCCCTCTTTAAGGTGTCATTCCCAGCACAGTAGACCATATGATTGTCTGATTCAAAATGGCCAATGCCAGTCCATGTCAGCTCACTAATGCCTAGATTGCAGATCTTTATGTATTCCATTTCATTTTTGACAACTTCCAATTTTCCTAGATTCATACTTCATACATTTCACATTCCAATTACTAATGGATGTTTATAGTTGTTTCTTCTCATTTTTAGTCATGCCCCATCAGCAAATGAGGGTGCCAAAAGCTTGATTCCATCCATGTCATTAAGGTTGACTCTACTTCAGGGAGGCAGCTCTTTCCCAGTCTGAGTACCTTCCAATCTGAGGGGTTCATCATCAGGCACTGTAGCAGACACTGTTCCACTGCTTTTCATTGGCCATTTTTTTTCAGAAGTAGACTGCCAGTTCCTTTTTCCTAGTCTTCCTAGTCTGTCTTGTTTGGAAGCTCTGCTGAAGCTTATCCACTAAGGGTTACCCTGCTGGTATTTGAAACACTAGTGGCAAAACTTACAGAATCACAGCAACATGCATGCCACCACAGCATGACAAACTCACAGACACGTGGTCTCTATGTAGGTATAGGTGCAGGTATAGGTACAGATATGCTGTCCAAATATAGCACATTTGGTATTCCAAACTTGTTAGGTTAGAAAAATGAGGAGTAGGAATCCATATGCAGATATGCAGTATGCCATATGCAGAGGACCCAACTTTTGCTACAGAAAATGAAGAGGACCTGAAGCACTTGCTGATGAAGATCAAAGACTACATCCTCCAGTTTGGATTATAACTCAACATAAAGAAAACAAAAATTCTCACAACTGGACCACTAAGCAACATTATGATAAACGAAGAAAATATTGAAGTTGTCAAGGAATTCATTTTACTTGCATCACAATCAATACCCATGAAAGCAGCAGTCAAGAAATCAATGATGCATCACATTGGGCAAATCTGTAGCAAGAGACCTCTTTAAAGTGTTTAAAAACAAAGATGTCATCTTGAAGACTCAGGTGTTTTCAATGGCCTCACATGCACCTGAAAGGTAGACAATGAATAAGGAAGACAAAAGGAGAATCTATACCTTTGGATCATGGTGTTGGTAAAGAATATCGAATATATTATGGACTGCCAGAAGAATGAACAAATCTGTCTTGGGGGAAGCATAGCCAGAAAACTCACTAGAAGCAAGGGTGATGAGGCTTCATCACACATACTTTGAACATGTAATTCATGGAGGGACCAGTCCCTGGAGAAGGACATCATGCTTGGTAGAGGATCACAAGAAAGAGGAAGACCCTCAATGAGATGGACTGACACAATGGCTGGAACAATGGGCTCAAACATAGCAATGATTGTGAGGATGGCACAGGATCGGGCAGTGGTTTGCTCTGTTGTGCATTGGGTCACTATTAGGCACCTAACAACAATAAAAACAGCAAGCAAGGGAGACTTACTTAAAAATATTTGCCCATGAAGTGAGACAAAAACAGGACAGCAAGGTGGTAAAATCAACTTTGGTAATGACAGATCAAGTATTGACGTTTACAAGACTACTTTCCACAGAATGCTGGGGGCACAAGCCTTATAAGAACTGGCCCAAGAGAGAATGGGAGAGAAATTAGAAGCTGAGAATATGGGAAGTTCTTTCAACAGTTTTGCTAAAAACAGGAAATGAGAAATGTTGCAGAAACTGGAAGGGAGTTTTTACTGTATGTTGTTGTTCTTGTGTTTTTAAGAAAGGTAATATCTATAGATTAGATTGAGGACACAATTCATGACTGTGAGTTCCATGGAGCACAGTAAGAAAGTATTAGGTATTAGTGACAGATGGAAAATGGAATCATAAATGGGAATTAATGAGGATTAGGGTTGGGGGAGTAGGGTTGGGAGCTGGAGAGGATGACATGGCAGCCCTGGTAATAAATTTTCCCATTTAGTATACCTAATCCTTAGATTCAGATTTATGGTTCTTATTTTTTGTCTTGTTTACCCAAACACAAGAAATGTTATTTAATATTAGTGTTATCAATTCTTTCAATACCTATAGATGTGCTATTGTGTGGATATAATAAAGCACTAGAAGTTAGCAAGTTTGCAAAAATAAACAGTTTCTTAAGGTAAAATTTTCAACTAATTTCTGATTATTGCTAATTATTCCCTATTTTCTTCAGCATTTAACATGTTTTAAATTTATAATTCATAAAGTTCAGTCAAGCAACAGAGGGTTATGTCTGATAGGGAAATATAAAATTTCCCATCTATGGGTATCTGCAGGGTAAGATAAAATCCGGATTTTAAATATCAGGGTATAGACGTATAAGTTTAGTGGCTAGTCTGTAGATAAAAATTTGTAAAATAGTAACTGCTACAAATAGATAGATCCAAGAAGGTAAATAGAAGTCTAATATCATCTGCCTAGAAGATCTTGCAGATATGAAGAAAAGAAAAAATAAAGTTTCTGAAATAAGTAATTAATGAACAGTTGCATTTCTTAAGCATTGGCTCTTTTCATCTAAACTATATATATATTCTTTTTATTCTGTAAATAGCGACTACGTTTTACCATTTCTTGGTTTCTTTGCTTTTAATGACTTTTCATGAAAAAAGTCTTTTCATGAGAATATACTCTATCTTCTATTTTTATATTATTTCCATTTATATGAAAATAAATTTTTAAAGATTTCCATATAAATTATTTCCATGCATGCTAAAATGAGAGCTAGATTTCTTTTTTTCTTTGTAATTTGTACTAAAGATTTTCTAGTAAGAAGAAAGGTGAAATGCTTTTTCACATGCTCCCCAGAGCACTGCGTTCAGCCTTTAGGACAGCACTTACCTGAGTGTATAAGTAACTGTCTATTTATCTGCCTTTTTCCTCCACTGGAATGTAATCTCTTTCAGTTTAGACTTTCAGAAACTTGTCTGTGCATGTACAAAACAAACATATGTTGAAAGGATTAGTATTCTTTGGATAATGCTTCATATTCTTGTACAAAAGCTCAAGGGAGACATAGAAAAATAAATAATAGAGCAGTAATTTTCAAAGTAAGGTCAGAGAACTCGCAACGACAGTTCTGTTGAGAAATAATTTTGGAGAAGATCTATGTGATGTCTTCTTAAAATTAAAATTTTATATTAGACCAGCTGTGATGGTTAGTGTTGTATGTCAATTTGGATAGGTTATGAATCTCAATGATTTGTCAAGATAGTATGTAGTCACCTTCCATTTTGTGGTACGATGCGAGCAGCCAATATTTGAAAGTGGAGTTTCCTTGGGGGTGTGGCCTGCTTCTTGTTCTTGATTGTAAGCCTGCAATAGTCTTCAGCCCTCTAAAACCACAGGAACCTGCAGAGGGTTCCAGCCTGCCACCTGACTCACAGATTTGGGGCTTCTAGCCCCTACAATTGCTTGAGCCATTCCCTCACAGTTGGATGAACAATTTCCTCCTTGAAGCAAATGTCTGTCTCTCTTTCTATGTGAGTGTATATATGCTTCACTGGTTCTGTTCCTCTAAAGAGCCCAGATTTAGACACCATGCAAAACTCTCTTAAAAGTACAGAAATAAATATAGCTTCTTAATTTTGTTTAAAACTACAGTTCTTCATTACACATCTATTAATGTGCTCTGGAGCTCATATAGGCAAATACATTTTTGGAAGCATTTTATTTTTGAGAATCATGTCTATTATGTTTCATGTATAGTTGGAAATACTGAGGAAGAGAGATTGATAGTATTTATATTGCTTTACTTTTTTAAGAAAAACATCTAAAGAGAGTTGATTTTGAGTATAATTTAAAGGAGCATACATTTAGCAACATAGACTGACATTTTTACACCTTGTGATGTGTACTTTTCTATCTTCTGTAGCAGAGACTTTAATAACATTATTTTGAAGCTGCCAAACTCTTAACCACTGCACCACCAGAGCCCCTTTTGAAGCCCATTTTTTTTTGCTGATTTTTATATAGTGATATACCCAAAATTCTCATACCTATTTTGGCAAATTTGCTCTGTTTGGCTTTGTTGTTGTGGTCTGCTTTTAAATTTTCTCCTCCACCTCCTCAATGTTGTTACTGTATATTAGTTTATAAAATACAATAGTACATTACTGACAATCTGAGGAATTTTATCCTAGTAATAATCATAAGCTTTGTTCAGTAGACTGCTGGCACTTTAATTTACACTGGCATGCTTAAAATAATTAGATATTTTTGAAGTGTGACAGAGAATGAAAATTGCTGGATAACTGCCATGAAATGAATAAAATATTATCGTAATTTTATAAAGTATGGGTGTTTAGAACATCATTTCCTTCTATCTTCTATATCTGGAAGAAACATATATCAAGGATACACCATTCTATAGAATAAAGTACAAAATTGTGAAGAACTAATCACTCAAATTATTCTTTGTTTTCAAAGATGACCTTCTCCAGACACCTTATGATTTCTTACAGCTAAAGCTCCTCAATCTTGAAAATACTTCAGGTAAAGATAAATTTCTTCTTCCAGGATCTTCAGTCTGTTTTTCAACCCACTGACTTTTTTCCCAATACCACCAGATATAAAAATGAATACAACTGTACACATGTAGTTGCAACAATGGGCTCAAGCCTAACAACGATTGCCAGATTGGCATAGGACCAGGCAGTGTTTCATTTGGTTGTACATAGGGTCACTATGAGTCAGAATCCACTTGACAGCACCTAACAACAACAAAGTACACATATACAAAACCAGAACCCAAAACCCATTGTGGTCAAGTTGATTTGGACTCGTAGCAACACTATAGGACAAAGTAGAACTGCCAAATAGGGTTTCCAAGGAGCAGCTGGTGGATTTGAACTGCCAACATTTTGGTTAGCAGCAGAGCTCTTAACCACTGCACCACCAGGGCTCCACACACGTGTACATACATGGACAAATAAGTAAAATTGAGACTCTACCTTTTTTTTTTTTAATTCCCTAGACAGTATCATTAGGCCCACATTAAGCAAATGTGCTATTTCCCATATTTTTAGGCTAAAAATGCAGAGCTCACACAGTGGCCCAGATTTTTGACTGTTTCCATTCTGAATGCTTGGGACAGCTTATGAATATAAATGGAACACAAAAGACTAAAACGAACACCTAATCATGTATAGCCTTAAATTTGTGTCAACTTAGATAGAGTGCCAAGTTGTTTGGTAAAACACTAATCTCGTTGCTGTTATAAAGTGGTTACATGGGATTCAATTCCTTGGCCGTAAGTAAAGCAGACTACCTTCCATAATGTGTATAAGCCTAAACCAATCCGTTGAAGTCTTAAAGAACAAAAGAGGATTCTTCCTTTTTTTTTTCATTCCGCCTCCAGGCTATACATAGACATTAAGCCCGAGCTTGTCATTTGTCACTCTTCCCATCATCTGACCTACAAAGTTTAATATGAAAACCTGCAGGAATCTCAGTCTATTGCCTGACCTACAAATTAATTTTGGACTTCCCAGCCCCCAGTTTCTTGAAGTAAATCAATCTCTCTCTTTACCTGTATTCTATTTCCCTAGAGAGCCCTGGCCAAACCACCTTCTGTTATAGCGGAATCTTAACTTGGACGGTGCATTAAGGTCCTTGCTCAAGAGGCAAGAGTAAGTGTACTCATGTATGCACATGTGTGAGGTGAGGCAGAAGAGAAAGACTAAGAAATTTAAACGAAAAGATTAAAACTAAGTAAACTAAAAATGTGTAAGACTATTTCCCATGAAAAACATTTTTGAAGCCTGCTTATGTTTTTTTTAATAATTGTTATTGTGCTTTAAGTGAAAGTTTCCAGATCAAGTCAGCCTGTCACATATAAGCACATATACACCTTACTCCATACTCCCACTTACTCTCCCCCTAATGAGTCAGCCCGTTCCCTCCTTCCAGTCTCTCCTTTCATGACAATTTTGCCAGTTTCTAACCCTCTCTACCCTCCTATCTCCCCTCCAGAGAGGAGATACCAACACAGTCTCAAGTGTCCACCTGATACAAGTAGCTCACTCTTCGACAGCATCTCTCTCCAACCCATTGTCCAGTCCCTTCCATGTCTGATGAGTTGTCTTTGGGAATGGTACCAGTTCTGGGCCAACAGAAGGTTTGGGGACCATGACCGCCAGGATTCCTCTAGTCTCAGTCAGACCATTAAGTCTGGTCTTTTTATGAGAATTTGGGGTCTGCATCCCACTGTTCTCCTGCTCCCTCAGGGGTTCTCTGTTGTGCTCCCTGTCAGGGCAGTAATCAGTTGTGGCCAGGCACCATCTAGTTCTTCTGGTCTCAGGATGATGTAAGTCTCTGGTTCATGTGGCCCTTTCTGTCTCTTGGGCTCATAGTTATCGTGTGACCTTGGTGTTCTTCATTCTCCTTTGATCCGGGTGGGTTGAGACAAATTGATGCATCTTAGATGGCCGCTTGTTAGCATTTAAGACCCCAGACGCCACATTTCAAAGTGGGATGCAGAATGTTTTCATAATAGAATTATTGTGCCAATTGACTTAGAAGTCACCTTAAGCCGTAGTCCCCAAACACCGGCCCTTGCTCCGCTGACCTTTGAACATTCAGTTTATCCCGGAAACTTCTTTGCTTTTGGTCCAGTCCAGTTGAGCTGACCTTCCGTGTATTGAGTATTATCCTTCCCTTCACCTAAAGTAGTTCTTATCTACTAACTACTCAGTAAATAACCCTCTCCCACCCTCCCTCAATGCCCCCCCTCGTAACCACAAAAGTATGTGTTCCTCTCAGTTTATACTATTTCTCAAGATCTTATAATAGTGGTCTTACACAATATTTGTCCTTTTGCCTCTGACTAATTTCACTCAGCATAATGCCTTCCAAGTTCCTCCGTGTTATGAAATATTTCACAGATTCATCACTTTTCTTTACTGATGCGTAGTATTCCATTGTGTGAATATACCACAATTTATTTAACCATTCATCCGTTGATGGACCCCTTGGTTGCTTCCAGCTTTTTGCTATTGTAAACAGGGCTGCAATAAACATGGGTGTGCATATACCTGTTCATGTGAAGGCTCTTATCTCTCTAGGGTATATTCCGAGGAGTGGGATTTCTGGGTTGTATGGTAGTTCTATTTCTAACTTTTTAAGAAAATGCCAGATAGATTCCCAAAGTGGTTTTACCATTGTACATTCCCACCAGCAGTGTAAAAGAGCTCCTTCCAATCTCTCCACAGCCTCTCCAACATTTATTATTTTGTGTTTTTTGGATATCTGCCAGCCTTGCTGGAGTGAGATGGAATCTCATTGTAGTTTTAATTTGCATTTCTCTAATGGCTAATGATCGAGAGCATTTTCTCATGTATCTGTTAGATGCCTGAATATCTTCTTTAGTGAAGTGTGTGTTCATATCCTTTGCCCACTTCTTGATTGGGTTGTTTGTCTTTTTGTGGTTGAGTTTTAACAGAATCATATAGATTTTAGAGATCAGGCGCTGGTTGGAGATGTCATAGCTGAAAATTCTTTCCCAATCTGTAGGTGGCCTTTCTAATCTTTTGGTGAAGTCTTTAGATGACCATAGGTGTTTGATTTTTAGGAGCTCCCAGTTATCTGGTTTCTCTTCATCATTTTTGGTAATGTTTTGTATTCTGCTTATGCCTTGTATTAGGGCTCCTAATGTTGTCCCTATTTTTTCTTCCATGATATTTATCGTTTTAGTCTTTATGTTTAGGTCTTTGATCCACTTGGAGTTAGTTTTTGTGCATGGTGTGAGGTATGGGTTCTGTTTCATTTTTTTGCAAATGGATATCCAGTTATGCCAGCACCATTTGTTAAAAAGACTGTCTTTTCCCAAATTAACTGCCACTGGGCCTTTGTCAAATATCAGCTGCTCATATGTGGATGGATTTATATCTGGGTTCTCAATTCTGTTCCATTGGTCTATGTGCCTGTTGTTGTACCAGTAAGGCTGTTTTGACTACTGTGGCTGTAAAATATGCTCTCAAATCAGATAGAGTGAGGCCTCCCACTTTCTTCTTCTTTTTCAGTAATGCTTTACTTATCCGAGGCTTCTTTCCCTTCCATATGAAGTTGGTGATTTGTTTCCCCATCACATTAAAAATGTTATTGGAATTTGGATCGGAAGTGCATTGGATGTATAGATGGCTTTTGATAGAATAGGCATTTTTACTCTGTTAAGTCTTCCTATCCATGAGCAAGGTATGTTTTTCCACTTAAGTAGGTCCTTTTTAGTTTCTTGCAGTAGTACTTTGCAGTTTCTTTGTATCGGCCTTTTACATCTTTGGTAAAATTTATTCCTAAGTATTTTATCTTCTTGGGGGCTACTGTGAATGGTATTGATTTGGTGATTTCCTCTTCAATGTTCTTTTTGTTGATGTAGAGGAATCCAAGTGATTTTTGTATGTTTATCTTATAACCTGAGACTCTGCCAAACTCTTCTATTAGTTTCAGTAGTTTTCTGGAGGATTCCGTAGGGTTTTTTGTGTATAAGATCATGTCATCTGCAAACAGAGATACTTCCTCCTTGCCAATCCGGCTGTCCTTTATTTCTTTGTCTAGCCTAATTGTTCTGGCTAGGACCTCTAACACAATGTTGAATAAGACTTGTGATAAAGGGCATCCAAGGGAAATGCTTTCAGGCTCTCTCCATTTAGAGTGATGTTGGCTGTTGGCTTTGTATAGATGCCTTTTATTATGCTGAGGAATTTTCCTTCAATTCCTATTTTGGTGAGAGTTTTTATCATGAATGGGTGTTGGACTTTGTCAAATGCCTTTTCTGCATGAATTGATCAGATCATGTGGTTTTTGTCTTTTGTTTTATTTATAGGGTGGATTACATTAATGGCTTTTCTAATATTAAACCAGCTTTGCATAATTGCATACCTGGTATAAATCCCACTTGGTCGTGGTGGATTATTTTTTTGATATGTTGTTGAATTCTATTGGCTAGAATTTTGGTGAGGATTTTTGCTTCTATGTTCATGAGGGATATAGGTCTGTAATCTTCTTTTTTTGTGATGTCTTTACCTGGTTTTGGTATCAGGGATATGGTGGCTTCATAGAATGAGTTAGGTAGTATTCTGTCCTTTTCTATGGTTTGAAATACCTTTAGTAGTAGTGGTGTTAACTCTTCTCTGAAAGTTTGATAGAATTCTGCAGTAAAGCCATCCGGGCCAGGGCTTTTTTTTGTTGGGAGTTTTTTGATTACCGTTTCAATCTCTTTTTCTCTTATGGGTCTATTTAGTTGTTCTACTTCTGAATGTGTTAGTTTAGGTACGCAGTGTTTTTATAGGAATTGATCCATTTCTTCTAGGTTTGGAATTTTCTTAGAGTACAACTTTTTGTAATAATCTGAAACGATTCTTTTAATTTCAGTTGGGTCTGTTGTGATGTGGCCCATCTCGTTTCTTATTCGGGTTCTTTGTTTCCTTTCCTGTGTTTCTTTAGTCAGTCTGGCCAATGGTTTATGAATTTTGTTAATTTTTTCAAGGAACCAGCTATTGGCTTTGTTAATTCTTTCAATTGTTTTTCTGTTCTCTACTTCATTTAGTTCAGCTCTAATTTTTATTATTTGTTTTCTTCTGGTTCCTGATGGGTTCTAGTGTTGCTCACTTTCTATTTGTTCAAGTTGTAGGGACAGTTCTCTGATTTTGGGTCTTTCTTCTTCATGTATGTGTGCATTAATTGGTATAAATTGACCTCTGAGCACTGCTTTTGCTGTGTCCCAGAGGTTTTGATAGGAAGTGTTTTCATTCTCGTTGCATTCTATGAATTTCTTTATTCCTTTCCTAATGTATTCTCTAACCCAGTCTTTTTTCAGGAGAGTATTGTTCAGTTTCCAAGTATTTGATTTCTTTTCCCTAATTTTTCTGTTATTGATTGCCACTTTTATGGCCTTATCCTCTGATAAGAAGTTTTGTAATATTTCGATGTTTTGGATTCTGCAAAAGTTTGTTGTATGACCTAATATGTGGTCTATTCTAGAGAATGTTCCATGTGCTCTATTCTAGAGAATGTTCCATGTGCTCTAGAAAAAAAAGTATACTTTGCAGCAGTTGGGTGGAGTGTTCTGTATAAGTCAATTAGGTCATGTTGGTTGATTGTAGCAATTAGGTCCTCCAGGTCTCTATTGAGCTTCTTACTGGAAGTCCTGTCCTTCTTCGAAAGTGATGTGTTGAAGTCTCCTACTATAATTGTGGAGGTGTCTATCTCACTTTTCAGTTCTGTTCAAGTTTGTTTTATGTATCTTGCCGCCCTGTCATTGGGTGCATAAATATGTAATATGGTTATATCTTCCTGGTCAATTGTCCCTTTATTCATTATGTAGTGTCCTTCTTTATCCTTTGTGGTGGATTTAAGTTTAAAGTCTATTTTGTCAGAAATTAATATTGCTTCTTCTGCTCTTTTTTGATTGTTGTTTGCTTGATATATTTTTTTCCATCTTTTGAGTTTTAGTTTGTTTGCGTCTCTAAGTCTAAGGTGTGTCTCTTGTAGGCTGCATATAGACGGATCATGTTTCTTTATCCAGTCTGAGACTCTCTGTCTCTTTATTGGTACATTTAGTCCATTACATTCAGTGTAATTATAGATAAGTATGTGTTTAAATTTTTATTTTTTTTTATGTGTTTAGTGCTGTCATTTTGACGCCTTTTTACGTGTGTTGTTGACCATTTCATTTTTGCGCTTACTTTTTTTTGCTGAGACATTTTTCTTTGTAAATTGTGTGTTCCTCATTTTCATAGTGTTTGACTTTATGTTTGCTGAGTCGTTATGTTTTTCTTGGTTTTTATTTTGAGTTATGGAGTTGTTATACCTCTTTGTGGTTACCTTAATATTTCCCCGTATATTTCTACCTAAAGACCTAACTTGTATTGTCCTATATTGCCTTGTTTCCCTCTCCATATGGCAATTCTGTGCCACCTGTATTTAGTCCCTCTTTTTGATTATTGTGATCTTTTACGTATTGACTTCAATGATTCCCTGTTTTCAGCATTTTTTTTTTTTAATAATCTTAATTTGTTTTTGTGATTTCCCTATATGAATTGATATTAGGATGTTCTGTTCTGTGACTTTGTGTTGTGCTGGTATCTGATATTATTGGTTTTCTGACCAAACTATTTCCTTTAGTATTTCTTGTAGCTTTGGTTTGGTTTTTGCAAATTCTCTAAGCTTGTGTTTATTTATAAATGTTTCAATTTCACCTTCATATTTGAGAGAGAGTTTTCCTGGATATATGATCCTTGGCTGGCAGTTTTTCTCCTTCAGTGCTCTATACATGTCATCCCATTGCCTTCTTGACTGCATGGTTTCTGCTGAGTAGTCTGAACTTATTGATTCTCCTTTGTAGGAGACCTTTCTTTTATCCCTGGCTGCTTTTAGAATATTCTCTTTATTTTTGGTTTTGGCAAGTTTGATGATAATATGTCTTGGTGATTTTCTTTTTGGATCAATCTTATGTGGGGTTCAATGAGCATCTTGGATAGATATCCTTTCGTCTTTCATGATGTCAGGGAGGTTTTCTGCCAACAGGTCTTTAACTATTCTCTCTGTATTTTCTGTTATCCCTCCCTGTTCTGGAACTCCAATCACACACAAGTTATTCTTCTTGATAGAGTCCCACATGATTCTTAGGGTTTCTTCATTTTTTAAATTCTTTTATCTGATTTTTTTCAGCTATATTGGTGTCAATTCTCTTGTCCTCCAGATCCCCCACTCTGCATTCCAATTGCTCAAGTCTGCTTCTCTGACTTCCTATTGAGTTGTCTAGTTCTGTAATTTTACTATTAATCTTTTGGATTTCTGAATGCTGTCTCTCTATGGATTCTTGCAGGTTATTAATTTTTCCACTAAGTTCTTGAATAATCTTTTTGATTTCTTCAAGTGCCTTATCAGCGTGCTCCTTGGCTTTTTCAGTAGATTGCCGTATTTCATTTCTGAGGTCATCCCTGATGTGTTGAAGCATTCTGTAAATTAGTTTTTTATATTCTGCATCTGGCAATTCCAGGATTGTATCTTCATTTGTGAAAGATTTTGATTCTTTAGTTTGGGGTGTTGTAGAAGCAATCATGGTCTGCTTCTTTACGTGTTGTGATATTGACTGCTGTCTCCAAGCCATCTCTAAAATATTATAGTGATTTATTCTATATTTGCTCACTGAGTCTTATCTTTTTTGGTTTTCTTTCAAGATACTTAGATGGGCTACTAGATTGCACTGTCTTGATTGTTGTAGCCCTTGAATTATTTATGTCCCATTAGCCGCTGGTTTGGGCTGTTACCAGATATATAAGCCTAAGAGTCCATTCACTATTCTTGAGTAGAATCTGATTTTGGGTCATCAAGTATGTGGTGCAGACTGTCACCTATCCACCTAGAGAAGTAGTGGTGATAGTTGTGTGCACCAGATTCTAGTAGTAGCAGTGTTTCACACTCCGGGGGGGAGGATGCTGACAGGCTTCCTCCAAGTGCCAGCGAGGTAGGTGTGTCTCTATTCCTAAAGCACTTTGGTGGGTGGGCTCTGCAGCTGTACCTTAGGCCCCCAATGCAAGTACCTCTACAGATTGGTAGGTTTCACCCTCCTTAGACCCCTAAGGCAGGAGGCTAGGTGGTTTGGGGGAAGCTTCAGCCCTCAGTTCCCTGTTGTGGGTTAGTGAGGGCTCTGTTGAATAAGCAGAGATATCAGACCTGGGAAACTTGTCTTTGCAGTAATCTGCTAAAACAGTTACATTCAGATCCCTATCAGAATTGCCTTTGCAGGATAATAGCCACCTTGTTCCCTGTAGGGATGAAAGCCCAAGACTGTGGATCACATATGTTTGGCTGGAGTTAGTTCTGTGTTTTTAGTCCAATTAGGGAAGGATTTTTGGTCCCTGGGTTTTTTGTAGCTGCTTCTCTCAGGCCAGGAGAATGGGTTAGGAAAAGACACACACAAAAAAAGTAGTGCACTTCACTCTCTGGTTCAGGAAATTCCAATGTTAATGAAGCCACCTGGGAAGGGGAGGGGAGGGTTCAGATAAATAGGAGAAAGTAGCACCTTAGAATACAGACAAAGTTACTTATCTTGTTTGTTGATGACTGTTTTATCTGAGATTCCCGAGGGGTGTGTAGCCTGTGTGTGTTGTCTGGGTCAAGATTGCCCCAGGGGATCAGGCCCACGTCCCGGGCTTGTGCTGTCTCAGAAGCCGTGGTCAGTTCCTCCACTACCAGTCCAAAGCCCAGTGGCAAGTTTCCCCAGCTGGGATGCTGCACTCCAGGCTCCAAAACCGGTTGCTGCCTCCTGGTGACTTCTCCTCCTGTCATCCACATTGCTGCGCTGCGTGCATGTACTGGTTGGTCTTCCCCCAGGTCACTTCTGGGGGCTAGGGCTGCGTCCCATGTTTGCACTGTCTCAGGATGCTGTGCTCAGCTCCCCTGCACCCAGCCCAAAGCCCAGCACCAAGGCTTTCTGACTGGGATGCTGGCTCCAGGCTCCAAAAACAGTCGCTGCCTCCCAGTGACTTCTCCTCCTGTCATCCGCATTGCTGCGCTGCCTGTGTGCACCGGCTGGGCTTTCCCCGAGGTCACTTCTGGGGCCTAGGGCTGCATGCAGTGTTTGCCCCATCTCAGGATGCCGTGCTCAGCTTCCCTGCACCCAGTCCAAAGCCCGGCGACAAGGTTTCCTGACTGGGACCCTGTCTGCAGGCTCCAAAAACAGTCACTGCTTACCGGTGATTGTTCATTCTCAGTCTCTGTCACTCAGGTCAACTCTTTAGATCTGTGTTTGATGGTCAGGGTTCGTAGATTGTCATGTATGTGATCAATTCACTTGTTTTTCCAAGTCTTTGTTGCAAGAGGGATCCGAGGTAGCTTCTACCTACTCAGCCATCTTGGCCCCGCCCTCCCTGCTTATGGTTTGAGTCTAAGTGTCATTATGGATATTATCACATATTTCAGATTAATGTCATGTAGCATTAGTGAGTCAGAGATATTTTCAAGAACACTGAATGGACTCTATTTTTTTGGAGCTAGGGAATGTATTTTGAGGTTGTTCTCTAATGTTCTTTAACAGCTCTTATGTTCCAATCAACATAATATTCACGTTAGTGTCTACAAAATTTAATTTTTGTAATATCTTAGTAATTAGTGATATTTTAATAATGATATCTATCATATTATATGGAAACCCTGGTGGCATAATGGTTAAGTGCTACAGCTGCTAACCAAACGGTTGGCAGTTCAAATCCAACAGGCGCTCCTTGGAAACTCTATGGCATAATTCTACTCTGTCCTATAGGGTCGCTATGAGTCGGAATCGATTCGATGGCACTGGGTTTGGTTTTTTTTGGGTTTTATCATATTATATAATGAGTTTGTCCTGATTACATTAGCTGAAAGAACAAACTTGAAAGTCATGGAACACTTTCTGTCCATAGCTATTTCTTTAACATGGTCATAAATACTGTCTGTCAATATAGCTAAAATCAGATCTATATCTATATATAAATATGTACACATAGTGATCCTAATAGGAGAAAGGAAACTCTGGTGGTGTAGTGGTTAAGAGCTACAGCTGCTAATCAAAAGGTGGGCAGTTTGAATCTACCAGGCACTCCTTGGAAACTCTGTGGGAAAGTTCTACTCTGTCCTATATGGTCACTATGAGTTGGAATCGACTTGACAGCAATGGGTTAAGAGGAGATAAGACCCCATAGCATATGTTAAGATCACTTTTGAACAAAAGCAAAGAAGTGGTAAAAATGGAAATAGCGACAAATTTTAACAAATACGACTGAGAGTCACCTGATCTTTGAACATTTGAGAATATTCTATGAACAATTTACTTCAGCCAGTATTGTTTCCATAACAACAACTTTATATAATAGTGTGCAGTTTTCGTACAACATTTAAACACTCAGGGAGATATCTAGAAGATAATGAGAAAATTTAATAAAGTAAAAAGTAAATGCTTCCATTAGAATATTCCATACCTAGTAATTAGAATAATAGCTTGAGACTGATGTTTTAAATAACAACAGTTAACACTGGTGAATTCCTAAAAGGCTAATATTTTTAAAAGCTACTCCATAATTTTCAGTTGGTTTCTTAAAATCAATCGGAAATTATTCTACATCGTTTGAGCAGATCATTTAGAATAGAATGCTAACTAGATTCAACCTGATTTTCAGTTTAATGAAGCTAATTTACCAAAGTAAAATGAGTGAATGTTTCAGTAATTTTTTTTTTCATTTTAAATTTTTATGGTTTTCTTTTCTTTTTGTAATCCCCAAAAATATAAGTAATAATGTTTCTCCTACAAAATCTAATAATCCAAGTTTGATTTGGCTAATAGAGTACTTATTTAGGAGAATTTCCATGACTACCTAAAATTGTCCAGTCATATATTTGATATAATTTTAATCATTAAAAACAAAACAAAAAAACACTTTGATATTTAACCCCACCCCAAATTATTTATGTATCCATACCTGGGAAATTACAAAGAAGTGACAGATGTATCTCTCTGAACCAAATATATATCATTATTTGATATTTCTGTTTAATTTTTGTTTAAAATTCCAGAGTCTGTGTCAGAAATTTGAATTTATCATTCAAACTTTCCCAACTTTTTTAGGAAGTTCCAAGAGTTGTCTGACCACTGACATCTTGAATTCATTACCACAACCAATTTACATGTTGTTATTATAAACGCCACCTTTATACAAACAATAGTCAGTACTAAACATTTTATACAGGTTAAGATTTAGCTCTGGTTTCAGAGTCTGTCTTAGGCTGCATTCTATAGAGAGGCAAAACCAGTGAAGTGTGTTTATATTCATATATATACACACACACACACACACACACACTCGTGTATGTATATGTCTATACATATACAAGTTTATATATATACATGTGCATATATATACTCGTCCGTATATATATTCATGTATATATATATTCCTGAATATATATATATATATATTCCTGTCCTATGTGTGTATACATATGTATGAATCCAAGATCTGTAGGTCAGACAGTAGGCTGCTGCCTTATGGGCTACAAAGAGTGACAAATTCAAGATCTGCAGGTAAGATGGCAGGCTGCTGGCTCAAGTGCGAAGAACTGGAGTTCAGATGATGACTAACTAAATGCAAGATCCAGAGCAGAGCAAAAGCCAGGGAGTTTTGCCAGAAAGACTATATAGTCCATACCTCCAGGGAAACTCCCTTTCAACCGATTGGCTGCTCATAGGAGATCTCATCATGGAGGAGATTACGTTATATCAGATCTCATCAAGGAGGTGATTACATCATCACATAACTGCCAAACTACTGAGAATCATGGCCTAGCCAAGCTGACACACAACTTTAACCATCACAGGGCCCTTCCTATCACATGGTTAAAACAAAGCTGACTCAGTAGGAAGAAGTGAAGAGACATAATTTGAAATCTTACAGATAGAGCAGTTCTAAATAATTAAAATGTGACTAATACTTGGCTATATAGAAATCAAATACATCTAAACATTCTAGCACCATTCATCTTTGTGTGTGAGCTGACTTCTCATTAACATTTTCAACAACATAGATGTTGAGGCTTGTTTTTATTTTTTTCAAAATATCCCATTCCACAAATAAAGTACAGATGCAGTATGACTGTGTAATGGTATGATAAATCAACCAATTTGAAGCTGGCAGAATATCATTAGCATTGCTTTTATTTAATAGTGAGGAAGTGAGGATTTTTGAAATTGATCCCCAGATAATAACTAAAGATAACTGAGTTAATATTGAATTTTAAATAGAATGATAAATTGCAAGTCGATAAAACTACTAGTCAAAGGTATAAATTATTCCAAATTATATTTTTCTAGGCATATTCCTAATAAACAACTTAAAATTTAAGTTATATTTTTTATCACAGTATTTCACATTTCATAGATAATTTTTTTACATATAGTCTTTTATTAAGTGTTTTGAATAAATTTTTAGCTATGTGGTATCCTTCAAATGACATTGTCCAAGGATATTTTTCTTTTCTTTTTGCCTCCAAAGTGTATTAGTAATATTATATTCACCTACCCTAAAATCTATTTTATATTGTTTCAATATTATAGAATCTCTAACCTGATGTTGATACTTTTCATCTGATTCAGTATTGTAAGTTGCTTATATATACACATATTTATCTACATAAAGTATAAATATACAAGAAAGAAATACAGAAAAAAGCTGTTTGCTATCAATTTTCAAAGATTGCATTCTGAAATTTTGCACATTGTACCAGTTATTCCAAACATGGAAAACCTTTTCCTTCAGAAACAACGAAATACATGATGGCTCCACAAGATGGCTAGGTTCTGACATAACCCCATTTAACCAAATTTAATCCATGTTGTAGCCAAACAAAAGTACTATTATCAACAAAACTGTATCTCTCATTCATCATGTTTTCTCTGGAAAATGCATGTGGCCCTATGTGGTCCATTTCAATCCCAACCCTTAGGGAGTTTCTTGTCTGCAAAGTGATGGGATTTCCTTTTAGAATCCCCAAGGGTGTAATCAGTATACACTTTGTTTTGAATTGCCATCACTCTATTTTTCAATTGGTTGAATGCAAAAAAGACTGAAGCTGAGATCTGAGCTATGGAATGACTAGAGGATTGCCTAAAAAAAATTTTTTTTTTTTTAATTATCTCTGTTTGGAAAATAAAAGAGGAGTATTTCCAAGTTTATTGACACCATCTACAAACTAAGTCAGCAATAGTAAGAACTTTGTATTGAATAGCAACTGCTGACTGCCCAAAATTTTATTTCCTAAGGTGATTAAATTTTACTTAACTAAGTAAGATAATGCCATTGAGACAGTGGAAGTAGATTTATAATCTAATAGTATTAGTCTGTAAGGAAATGGTTAAAAAAAAAAAAAAAAACCTGCTTCCAATGAGTCCTGCTTCTAATGATAGGAGCAGAGAAGAAATTTTATAAGTAGCTCAAAGCATCTTTCTATGCTGTATCCTCCTTGACTGTATGATACCTTGAGACTTGAATCTTTGACTTTCTACTTGAACAAGTGCCAAGTTGGGAGCAAAATAGAGGTTACAAGACAAAGCCTTTGACAAATTTTTACCACTGCATTCACCACCAGATGCATTGTCCCCATAAAGAATGCCTGATCTCCAATGACTATGTTGGAACATGAATATGGAATTCTGAGGCCACAAATTTCTCAACTACTATAGCCATGATAGGCAATACTGCTTTTAGGCACCAAGACTAACAATACTTTCAACCCATTTAGATAGGTTTGAAAAATCGTCTGAATCCTTCTTCATCTAGGTAACTCTGGAGCCATTTATACCTAAAAGAGTCAACTAAAGTCATAAAGAAGCATGAGAAGTTAGATTCCAATAGCAGGAATGGCAGCAGAAGGTTATTAAATAGTACGGTTAGGGGAATAATAGGTTCCTCAGAAGCTGAGTTTTAGCCAACAAAGGAGAACCTGGGGCACTCAGGTTTCTGACAAAGATAATGTAAATATTCTTCGATCAGTATTTTTGCAGAAACTTGTTTTAATCCTCTAGACTGGGATCAAATAAAGATAGGTGTCAAGACACATCAGTTATAAAACTTATGCAAAACTGGTTCATGATCAAGGACTTTAGGGAGCATGTCTACTTATAAAAGCCTATATTTGTTGTTGTTGTTTTGAGATTGCATGGATTGCAGGCTTATCAATTATCGAACCATAATACCTAAGTGAATAACAGTAACTTATATAATAAAATCAAGCCCACTGCCATCAAGTCAATTCTGACTTATAGTGACTCTATACAACAGAACTGCCCCATGGGGTTTCCAAGGCTGTAATCTTTATGAAAGCGACCGCCGTGTCTTTCTCACAAGGAGTGACTGGTGGTTTCAAACTTCTGACCTTTCAGTTAGCACCCAAGAGCTTTAATCACTGCACCACCTGCTCCTCAACTTACATAAAAGTAAAGTTTAACAAATCCTCCTTTTTTCTCTTTTTCATCACTTTTCTTACTCTCCATCCTTTTCCCTTTTAATGTCCTCCCTTAAGCATTCAGTAAACATCTGTTCAGTTCAGAGCTCTGTGCTGGCCACTGTGAGATGAATATGGTTAATATAACACATGTACAACACACATACACACACACACACACGTTTACTCATCAGTGGTCCTCTGTCATAGGTGATTTTTCCCAAGGGGAGAAAATGTCTGGAGATATTTTGGATTGTCAGAACTGGTAGGGTGAATGCTACTGGCATGTAATCAAATATACTTCATTGCAATACACAGGCCAGCTTCCCACAGCAAAGGATGATCTGGTCCAAAATGTCAAAGTGCCCACTCATGAGGTTTACAGCGTAACAAACTATGCAACATAAAACTCTAGTAAAATTCTTAATAAATAATCATTTTATACATTTTCACATAATTTTGTTGGTGAATCTATTCAAATATTTCTTTATAACTAACTGTTTAGTAAATTGTATATCCATTTAAGAGGAAATGAACTCTCAAACCTCTTTTGAGGCTTTTTTAAGGATAAAAACAATGATAACTATATTTTCCCTAATTTCCCATAATAAACTGAATCTATGATTGGAGGTTTATGTCAAGTCCAACATGTATTTTTCATTACCATGAACTTTGTTTCATTCCAGTTAAGCAACTGAAGCTGTACCCTTTAAAACACTTGTCTGTTAAGTGGAGAACAAATTTAAAGATTTATTGTATAACATTTTACCACAAAATTATGTATAAAAAACACAGTATAGGACTCATATAGAATTTATTTGGAGTTATTGGGACTGTGTCTTCATGACACTAATAATTTACTTATTATGGAATATACTGATATGGATAAAGTTCATCAGAATAGTTCATTATCCACCTGGGATTATTTAGGGGCATTTCATAAAAAATCCAAACCAAAATTCATTTCCCCAGTAAGTCAACTACAAAGAACCTAAATATCAGAGATTTATTATTTTGCCTTTTTATCTTGTGATTCCCCGTTTAAATGAAAATACCCTAAAGTAAAAGTGTGACAATATTAACAGCAAGGCAGTATAAATTTTTAGGGGTAGGGATTAGTAAACAAATTATTTCCAAAGATTCAGGTATGTGCCACTGAGCAAATAAGAATCTATAATACCAAGGAAGAAATAAACAACAAAGGAAGCTGAAGTGTGTTACAGAACCCCGACCAGGCAATGCATCATGCACTTCTTATGAAGTATGTTTTAGTTTGGTCTCCAAACAAAATAGACCCTAAGACAAAGAATAAGTAAAAGGTTTCTTTGGGAAGTCTTTGCAGGTAGCATAAATGAGACAGTAGGGAAAGTGAGACAGGGAAAAGGAAAAGACAATAAGGGCTACATTAACAACCAGGTTACTGATGTGGGAGACTGGGGTTCATTCTTCGGGATAGTCTCTAAGGACCTATGTAAAGCAGGCCTTAATATTTTTCTCCCAAGAGAAAGGAAATTTGAACTACCTATCCAACCAAATCCATTCCTCCTCTCCAAGCTGCCCTCCCCACAAGCTGAACAATGGAAAAGCCCTCAGGCACACAAACAGAGAGATACAGGCACGGGGAATGTACCTTACAGCTTTAGGTGAGCTCAGAGGTGGACCAAGGAGGTAGGAGCAGGGAATCAATAGGATCTTATCATAAAGCATTTAATTTCTCCGCATTCTTATTTAAGAGATAGGAAAATTGAGGATGATCTTGGCAAAAATAACTTTGGGTGGGTTAGAGTTGGTAACTAATTTACCCCCAAATAACTGCTTATAAGAGGCTACAGCTGAGCCTGAAACACAGCTATCCCTGACCCAATCACATGCCAATCATCTTTTACATGCCTACACTATAAGGCACACTAATAACGTAACCCATATCAGTGTTATATCAGAAGAATACTGGGCCCCTACCTGGAATGAGTTTGAAAGAGTTGTTGAAATAAGATATTAGAGAAGACTGAGGAAAACAAGTATAACATTTAGTCCAAGGTTAATCTAAATTCATAAAAAAAAAAAAAATACATAGCACTTAAAAATATGTGTGAAGGACTAGCCATCTCAACTTTTGAGTGCTAGTTCTTTGAATGTTGGTGAGGAGATTTGGAGGACAAAATGATTCTGCAAAAACGTTAAGAATTTACTTACTAAAACCACTTGATGCCAAGGAAAATTAGCAGCAGAACTGAGTTTTTCCAGCATCTGGAAAGGCAGGTAAAAGGTTCAGCTTCTGTGCAGAAAAGAAGAAAATAAGGGAAGGATGATTGTAGAAGGCAGAGCTTACCACAGAGCTTTACATACATTAGCCACACAAAATCTATGTGTTACGTGCAGTTGATTCTGGGATAAATTTGCTCTGTAGAAATTAACAATGATAGAAATAAACAGTGATATAATAAACATATGGCAAGTGAACAAAGAAAGAATACAATATAATCCCTCAAGAACGTCACTAAAGGTTTGGAGATGTATTGTATACCCTCTATTAGTTTAGAGAAACACTGGCACACTAGGTCAGCATTGGATCAACAGAACAGGCTGACATGAGCCAGTAGACTCCAGAGGTTCCTGCTTTACTGATCAGTTCCACTTCCCTGATCAGTGAGTTTTCCATTTCATAATTTTATGTATGTTGTCTGCTCCTGATCCAATAAACACATAGAGTATTATGGGGACCAGGACTCTGTCTACTGAAACTTTGGCCTTGATGAATGCTGACCGTGTATGCCTGGACTAAGCCATGGATAAGGGCTGGGGGGATAGGGGTTATGGGTTATGTTTGTTCTATTAGGATGTCTGCATATATTGTTTTGTTTGTTTTTCACAATAACCACTATTTTACCTCTTCGTTAATAGCATGTGCCTTGAATCCTTAGCACAATCATATACAGCTGTTTACGTACTCATTCTGTGTTAACTAGAAGTCATTTGCATTGTCATTTGAACTGATTTCTCAGTTAACTAAATTATATCTTCAAAATATCTCTTCACAAAATAGGAGCCTTAATACACAGCATAAACAATATACAAAATATTACTAACAATGCACAAACGCCAGAAGAGAAACAAGATAACTGGGAGCTCCTAAAAATCAAACACTTATGTTCATCCAAAGACTTCACCAAAAGAGTAAAAAGATTACCTACACCGGGAAAAAGTTTTTAGCTACAATATTTCTGATCCACATCTTATCTCTAAAATCTACATGATACTGCAAAATCTCAACAACAAAAAGACAAATAACCCAATTAAAAAATGGGCAAAGGATATGAAAAGGCACTTAACCAAAGAACACATTCAGGTAGCTAATAGATACTTGAGGAAATGCTCATGATCATTAGCCATTAGAGAAATGCAAATAAAAACTACAATCAGATTCCATCTCACTCCAACAAAGAAAACATTAATCCAAAAAAAAAATAATAATAAATGTTGGAGAGGCTGTGGAGAGACTAGGACACTTATACACTGCTGGTGGGAATGTAAAATAGTACAATCACTTTGGAAACCGATTTGGTGCTTCCTTAAAAAGCTAGAAATAGAACTACCATACTATCCAGAAATTCCACTCCTTGAAATATATCCTAGTGAAATAAGAGCCTTTACACAAACAGATATATGCACACCCATGTTCATTGCAGCACTGCTTACAATAGCAAAAAGATGGAAGCAACCAAGGTGCCCAACAACGAATGAATGGATAAATTATGGTATGTTCATACAATGGACTACTATGCAATGATAAAGAACAATGACGAATCCGTGAAACATCTCATAACATAGAGGAATCTGGAAGGCATGCTGTGTGAAATCAGTCAGTTGTAAAAGAACAAATAGAGTATGAGACTGCTATTACAAGAACTCAAGAAATAGTTTAAACACAGAAGAAAATATTCTTTGATGGTTATGAGGGTGGGGAGGGAGGGAGGGAGGGAGAGGGGTATTCACTAACAGATAGTAGACAAGAACTATTTTAGGTGAAGGGAAAGACGACACACAATATAGGAGAGGTCAGCACAACTGGACTAAACCACAAGCACTTTCCTGAATACAACCGAATGCTTCAAAGGCCAGAGTAGCAGGGGCAGGCCTCTGGGGACCACATAGTTTCAGGGGACATCTAGGTCAAATGGCATATTAAAATCTTTAAGAAAACATTCTGCATCCTACTATGGTAGGTGGTGTCTGGGGTCTTAAACGTTAGAAAGTGGCCATCTAGGAGGTATCAATTGGCTTCCACCCACATGGAGAAAACGAGAACGAAGAACACCAAAGACACTAGGTAATTATGAGCCCAAGAGACAGAGTAGAACTGCCCCGTAGAGTTTCCAAGGAGTACCTGGCGGATTTGAACTGCCGAACTTTTCATTAGCAGCTGTAGCACTTAACCACTACACCACCAGGGTTTCCAAGAGACAGAAAAGGCCACTTAAACCAGAGACTACATAAACCTGAAGCCAGAAGACCTAGATGGTGCCTGGCTACAACTGATGACTGCCCTGACGGGGAACACAACAGAGAATCCCTGATGGAACAGGAGAACAAAGGGATGCAGACATCAAATTCTTGTAAACAGACCAGACTTAATGGTCTGACTGAGACTAGAAGGGCCCCAGAGGTCATTGTCCCCGAACCTTCTGTTAGCCCAAGACTAGAACCATTCCCAAAGCCAACTCTTCAGACAGGGATTGGACTGGAGTATAAGACAGAAAATGATACTGGTAAGGAGTGAGCTTCTTGGCTCAAGCAGACACAGGAGACTATGTGGGCTGCTTCCTCTGGAGGGGGTGAGAACGCAGAGGGGGACAGGAGCTGGCTGAATGGACACGGAGAAGACAGGGTAGAGTGGAGGAGTATACTGTCTCATTACAGGGAGAGCAACTAGGGGTACATAGCAAAGTGTATATAAATTTTTGAATGACAGACTGACTTGATTTGTAAACTTTCACTTAAAAGCACAATGAAAAAAAAATCTCTTCACTTCTCAAATACTAATCTTATTTTCCTTGAGTCAAATTCCAGGGCTTTTCTTCTTATTATTATTATTTTAACACAGGTTACCTACCGTGGTAGTAAGCTTTATTTATTTCTTCTTAAGTCAATACCAACCATACCTCCATTAGACCTCGAAAATAAATTATACTAGAACACCTAAAGAGTTCACTGAAATATTAAAGAATCATTGTTATCCTCTTCTCCTAACATTTGCAATTTATTTAGGATCCTGGATGGATTAAGTCAAGATGACAGATAATTTAAAAATCAAATGACCACAAACGCATCTGAAATAGAAATACATTTGGCTTTGGTTTGGCTTTTTAACACTGTCCAACATATAAGATAGAAAGCCCCTCGACTTACTCCATCTTGGGTAATCTTAGAAAGCTGCTCTGCATATTGCAATGGAGAGTTGAAGTTGAAGTGTTATGCTGTGGCAGCTGTGCTAATGGAATGAGTCAGAAACTGTTTGATAACTCTACACAATAACTCAGAGCAGTTGCTTTTTCTCTTTGTTTCTGTTTTAATTCACCACAGTTCCAAAACCTGTAGGCTATTTTCCAATGAGTCAGTACATAAAGTGGTATCAAGTATATAGGACTCTTACTGGCAGATTTGAAAACCTTTCAATATCTAATGCAGATCTGCTCAATATGTTTCACAGGTAAGTAAACCAGGAGGATTTTTATTTTCGTTTTAATTGCTAGTGCTGGCCATTTTAAGGGAGGAAACATTTTTTGGTTAAAGCGATTTTTCAGACACTAAAATAAATTGCACCGAAGCATGCAACCTTTTCAAGTCTATTTTTTTTTTAAATTGTCAACATAGCACACTGCATTATTTCAGGCCTTAAACATAATTAAATGTCAGAAAATGTCATGTGAGTTTTGTTTCAGTAATGATTTGTTAATTATTCTACTAGGGTACTTTAAAGATCTTTAGATATCATAGTCTTTGCTTCAAGATCCTCAAATTTTCCTATGAATAATCATTACATAAGCTTTCTGCTCTTTGTCTAGGATCTTTGTTTTCTGGCTATCCAAGCACAGGCAAACAGATTCAGCGTGACCTAACATTCTGAAATACACTGGGCATGCTAGAGTACTCTGCACTTGCTGTACAAGCCCTACCAGGCAGAAGATGACAGACAAAAATGAATCAACTGGAGTGAAAGATAAATATATCTGCAAGATGATTTGTTAATTAGGATCATGAGGATTTCGTTTTGGCATCTTTATATTTTATTTTTTTGGCTAACAGTCCAGTCTTAAGTGTTTCCAGGGTGAGCATTTATTTATACATGTCAGTGAGCCAGGAGGCACTGACTGTTCCACCCCCACCCCTCATTCCTCTGATGCTTGAATTCCTTTAATAGGAACAAAGCCCTATATTCTGCCATGATAGGTTGGACATAAAATTCAAATATATCTAGGAAAAAGAAACACTTTGGTTTAAATTTGCACTAAGACACAAGTGATTGAAAGACAACCTTTCCTAACAGATTTTGACAGGTGAGTATTTGACATATTTGTTGAGGGACTGTCAAAGAGGAAGGGTACAGAAGATTCAATTTTGCCTGGGGACAGTCATACATATATTTCATGTACTAAGTTGCTCATGAGATAACAAAAATTACTTAGAAAGTATGCAATTTTAGAAGATTAAGTTTTTCCATTTCTATCTTCACTCTCACTGCTTTGATTCATGCCTCGTTGCTAGGGTTTGAAAAGCCAGCTAGGTAAGTATTAAAATGTCCTGATTCCTTAGTGCTCACTCTAGAAATTTGATACAGGAGTTACAGGGTGGGGTACAGGAACATGATATTTTAAATTTCCCCAGGGGATTCTAGTGTACATTCAGGTATGAGACTCATTTCCTTAAAGGCTTAAAATCTTTCAGTGTATCCTCCTCTCTGAGAATATTCATAAGACCAAATCCCACCTATCACCTTCTTCAAAACCTAGAACTGCATTTAATTCTTTGCCTATCTGGATTCGGCCTTTCCAGTCCTACCGAACACCTTACCCACACTACTCCCTCCATGCCACACTTAACTATTTGATGTTTTTCAAATTCTCCATGTTTTTCCATATGCATCTCAAACCAGCATCACACAAGCTATTTGTGCCAGTTACCAACTCATCTCCAATCCACTCATCTTTGCCCTGTTTTGCCTTGTACATTTCTCCTTGGGTAACCAGTGCAATGTAAGGCTCTGTCAACAAAGAGTTCAGAAGGGACAATGTAAGATCATAACAGAGGAAATAGCTTATCTTCTTGATTCAGGAGGCATTCCTTCTTGCTCCTGCAGTACAGCCTCCAGTAGTGTGAGGGAGGTCCAGGGGCGCTCACTCTGCTTTCAATTTCTGTGGCACACCTGAGGATGGCTTCCTTTGGATCAGTTCCGGCCTGCAGACATCTCCAGTGAACTTCTAAGCCACACACTGCGGTTCCTGTGGATCAGCTATGGCCTGCCCTCACCCTCTACTAGGTTTCTTAGCCACACAGCAAGCTGTTCCTATAACCCTCCTTTAGCTCCCACCTTCTGGCAAATTTTATCACCATCTGCAAGTTACCTGTTCATCTCTTCCAACAAAGTCTGATTCTCATCCTGGGGTTGGAATAAGGAGTAAGGAGAAGTACTGCTTTCTCAAAGTTTCCTTTCCTTGAGCATGCTTTCTCAGTCCTAGAGGTTGTAGCTGCTTTCTGCATTTGCTATTTCTTTTAGTTATCACACCGTGGTGGCTTGTATGTTACTGTGATATTGTAAGCTATGTCACAGATATTTCAAATACCAGCAGGGTCACTTCTAGTGGACAGGTTTCAGGAGAGCTTCCAGAGTAAGAAGAAAAGCCTGGCAATCTACTTCTAAAAATTGATCAATGAAAAAGTTATCGATCAGAGAATATTGTTCAAGACTCTAACTTGCTTATTTTGAACATGTCATTAGGAGAGACAAATTCTTGGAGGACATCATGTTTGGTAAAGTGAAGGGCCAGCAAAGGTAAGGGAAATCCTCAGTGAGATGAATTGACACACCAACCACAACCATGGACTCAAACATACCAATGACCATAAAGATGGCAACATTTTCTTGGGTTATATATAACGTCAGGGTTAACTCCACAACAACTATTACTTTGAGTTCTCTTTTTTCTCTACCTTCAATAGTTAAGGAGCCCTGCAGATGCAGTGATAAGGAGCTCAGCTTTTAATCAAAATGTCGGCAAGTGGATTTGAACTTCTGACCTTTTGGTTAAAACCTTGGAAATCCTACGGAGCAGTTCTACTCTCTTCTATAGGGTCATTATGAGTCTGAGTCGACTCAACAATTTTTTTTTTTGAGTAGTTAGAGGAGCTCTGATGGCACAGTGGTTAAGAGCTTGGCTGCTAACCAAAAGGTTGGCAGTTCGAGCCTGCCAGCCACTCTGTGGAGAGAGATGTGGCAGTCTTCTTCTGTAAAGATTATACCTTGAAAACTCTATGGGGCAGCTCTATTCTGTCCTATAATGTCACTGTGAGTCAGAAGTGACTCTATGGCAACAGGGTTTTTTTTTTTTAAGTAGTTAAAAATTCTTTATATTAGGTTTCCCTGTTCAAATTAACAATGTGGTTTATTTCTCCTGACTCCAATCTGATGAATCTTAAAAAAAAAAAAAACCTTTGCCAAGGAGTCAATTCCCACTCCTAGCTATCCACAGGACACAGTAGAACTGCCCTATAGGGTTTCTAAGGAGTGGCTGGAAGATTTGAACTGGCCACCCTTTGGTTAGCATGCATAGCTTTTAAGTGCTGTGACACCAAGGCTCCACCTTTTAATAATATGCAACTAAATATTTCCCCTGACCCAAATCCCTGTGTCAGTGTGGACCTCAAGTAAAGTTAACTACTCTTCTTTTTTTACCCTGATGTATATTGGTAACGACTCGACGGCAGTGGGTGGGTTACATCGGTAATACTCATCAAAGTGTATTGAAATTATCTTTGTGCATATTCCTTTCCCCATTATGTGTGGAACTCCTGAACAATACCGCTGTGGCTTCTTTATCTTTGTTCCTCCAGAGTTGGATATATTGTGCACAGCATACTAGGCATTTAATAAGTATGGAGAAAAGCTCAAAAAATCATTTGCTAAAAAGCAGTGAGTCCCCTAGGTAAGTTATTTTTTATCAGAATGGCACATCAGAGACAGCTTTAGATGCTTTTGAATTTAATACAACATCACACAATATTTTAGTGACATTTATAACATAGTGTGTATTCTTTTCCTGTATTACATCATGTAGTTCAAGAAATATTCTGAGACTTTTTGATAAAATTAGGTCCATATTTAAGAAGCTGGTATTCTGTTTCCTTACTTAAAATGGAAATGAGTCAAATATAAAAGACTAGAATGTGTCTTTTTTTTTTTTTTCCTGCCAGCTAAAGGAGATGATCAGATACTCAATATGTATGAATCATAATGTGCATTATATTTCCAGGCCCCCAAAACACAGTCGAATCTGTTCTTTTCTCCTTGAATCCATACAGAAAATGTAAATCAGTTCATTAATCATTGAACATCTTTTGATTGCCAGCTATTAACGTGTCAAAGTTATACAGGTTGACTTGAATTCAGTGAAAACCAAAAAGATCCAGTTATTGTGATTAAATTGGTTGGCTGACATTTTATACCACTGGGAGTCAGTGGAGACTAAATTGCATCATAACTCCCCCTCTCCATGACCTCTGTCCCTGTCATGCATGAAAACTTTAAATCCTAAAACGATATAGAGACTCTGAGGCAAAGTTCAGAGAACAGAATTGCCTACATCACTGTCATTGCCACAGTAGTTATTCAACTCCTGCTCAAAAAAAAAAAAAAAAAAGTAGCACAGAGGAAATGTAATATTTGCACATGACCCTAAGAAGCCCCAGAAAGTCTTATAAAGGCAAAGCAATCTATCCTGCTGTCCTAATTATTAGGAAGCTATAAACACCAGTCAAGGTACTCTGTTGAGCTATAAAAGGTTGATATTATAAGGTGTGAAAAATGTGGAAGGGATATGATTTACTAAATGTTTTCTGAAGCTTTAGTTCAGGGAGTAAGTAAAAGGTTGAGCTGGTTATTTTCTCTTTTAACCTGAATATATTTATCTCTTTCGGCTCAGATCAGATTATAGAATTAAAAAAAAAAAACAAAAAACCTCTACCCAGAGTACAAAATTAGTCTAAAATGTTTTCAAGATATTAAAAGATTTCTTTTTCTTACCCATAATAAACCTCAACAGTAAGATTTAACATACATCATAATAAGAATGAAGTGCGGATAAAGCCTTCAGCAATGGCTTATAATCTTCATTGTAACTTTAGACCAAAATTCAACCCCTCTATCTGTTTAGAGTCTGTGATTGGCTCTGAATCCACTGATAGCAATGCAATTATTTATAGAAAACCATGCCTACTCACTCCTCAAGGATTAGATTCTTTTAAAAGGTTTCTAACCAAAAGATTTAGGAATTATATAGTCCTGCGCCTCAGGTCACCCTGATTCTGCAAAGTCCTAAAAGTGTGATTTCTCATTATAACTTTATCTCTGAGGGCAAAAGAACTATAACAGTGTGCCTTAGTGTCCTTTGGACATTTTATGATTGTAACATTTCTGAATTGTTAAAAATGCTGAAGAAAAAATAACTAAAGGATTTATTTTCCTTCATTTATACTAAGTCTGTGGGCTGTGTTTTATTCTCTCTCTTTTCTTATCTAATTAACTCTCCATAATTTAGTAGTCTTTTGGATTAGGCAAATATTTTGGACAATTTTGCATATCTTTGAAACACAAAATGCATATTCCTGAACATAATTCACCATTAAGCTTTATTAATATAGTATTGAATTAGGTAACGTTTTAGAGGATGCAAATAGAATTCAATATGATTTTTTAAAATGGTCTGAAAGTATCAAAATTAATCAATAGCTTTCAAATGTATGACAGCCCTAAAAAAATATAATCTATTGCATGGTAAAAAAACAACAAAAATTTATAATTGTTATCAATTTACAAAAAACTCCCATAGGAGAAAGGGAAAATTAGAGTATTCTCTTAACATGCTGTCTCAATTAAGTATTCACTTTATCACTTAGGAGCTCTGGTGGCACAGTGGCTAAGAGATAGGGTGCTAACCAAAAGGTCAGCAGTTTGAATTCACCAGCTTCTCCTTTGAAACTCTGTGGGCTAGTTTTACTCTGCCCTATAGGGTCACTATGAGTTGGAATTGACTCAACAGCAAGCTTTTTTTTTTTTTTAAATCAATTAATAAGAGAAAAATTATATAACAACCCTTTGGAAATCTTAATTAAACTTATTTATACTTTTCTCTTCTTCATAAAAGAAATGACTGCAAGCCTCTTGTCATAGGCAGCAGAATGGCCAAAGATGCACACACTTTAATCCCTAGAAACCAGTAAAAAATATGTTGCGTTACATGAAAGTGGGAATCAGGTTGCAGATAGAATTAAAGTTGTTAATCAGCTGACCTTAAAATAGGATATTAGCTTGGATTATTCTGGTAGACACGCTAATCACAAGTTACTTAATAGTAGAAGTCAGAGGCCTAAGATAGTCAGAGGAAGATGTGACTATGAAAGAATGATCAAAGCCATTGCAGGCTTTGAAGATGAAGAAAGAAGACCATGAATCAAGGAAAATAAACAACCTCTAGCTGGCGAAGACAGGGAAACAGATTATCCCCTAGAGCCTCCAGAAAGGAACACAAGTTTTCAAAATGTTGATCTTAGCCCAGTGACACTCATGTCAGATTTCTAACCTACAGAATTGTAATTAATATATTTGTATTCTTTTAAGACCCTAAATTTGTATTAATTTGTTACAGCAGCAGTAGGAAACTAATACATTTTTCAAATGATGGTTTGTGTTCTTTGCTTCTATCACAGTATTTAATCCTGCACATATTCCATTCCACTAATGCTACTTTCACAGATTCTTACTGTAAATGCTACAATTATGCTTCTTTAAATCAATAAATATTTACTGCACACCTAATTTGTCATGCAAGAAACTCTGCTGGGCACTGTGAGAAGAACATTCACATCGTTAAAACACAAAATCTACTAGCTTAAATGGGGGTTCAGTGGTTGCAGGGTACTGCAAAAATAAAGGGATTTGAACTTCAAATTTTGATATTAAAGTTTTAAAAACAGAAGCTAGCGAAATGCTTAAGTAGACATTTGGCTGTATTATAGTAAATTCTGGCATGTGTCTGAGAGGACTTATCTAGAATAGCTAATGTAATGGGCAAGTATTGATTTTGCCTTCCCATAATACTTTTCCTCTACTTCAAGCAATAAGGTCTTTCTTTCTGTTCAGGAATCCCTTTCAGAGGCTTGGGTGTGAGTGAGTTTTACTCATCTCTGTGGATATGGGTGTTTGATTTAAGCCAGGTGAGTCAATTTAGATTTAGACTTAATGTCATTTGAAACTTGTTCTGACATTTAAAAGTGTTCTGCCTAAAAGTTTCCTAAATGAGTAGCTAGAGGAAAAAAAAAAAAAAAATGAGTAGTTAGAGGAAAGGGAGAGAAAATCAAGCACATGGAAAAGTTCAAAATGTGAATAAGACAAAATTTGTTCAGATACAGTACACATTCAGCAATGAGACTTCTGTGACGTGATTAAATATAAAATTATCATTTGAACTGATCTTATGTAAACATTCTATACACTTTTAATATTCCGTGTATCTAATAATCCTTTTTTATATAAAAATTCATTTAAGTTTTAAAGTAAAATGAAGGATATTATGTAGGTACCTTGGAGAACTAAATTTTATTTAATCAGTAATTTCATATTAATTATTATTATGGGAAAACCAATACTACTCCACTCCCTTACTGTGCCATATTTTGCTATGTCTCGGTAGATATGCCCAGAATTATGGTTCCCAGAAGCTGCTTTCCTGTATGAATCTCAGTTAGAGGTGACCAAAAGTAAAATTTATAGATAGTGAAAATGAAGTACCAAAACATTCTTGAAAGGTATCAGGTACATTGGAAGACCCACAGATACCTGGAAGGTAGTAGCTCTGTTTCCCTGACAAATCCTGACTGACACATCTACCAAATTACTGCTCATTCAGAAGCCATATTAAACCTTACACGCTCACCCTATCACTGTAACTTGTTGATCTTATTTTCCTGACTCTTGATTCTTGTCCAACAGCATCCCAGACTCATCACCAGGTGCTTGGTTGCAGACCCACAATGGCAGTAAGTATACAGAGTCAACTGTTGTCCATAGCTCTTTCAGCACATCCCCCTTTGTGATCTCATTGCAGGGATGAGAGTCCTAGCTTTCCTACCTGAAAGTCCTACCTTTCTACCTATGTCAGGGCTTCAGTAAGATTGTAAGTTATTCTTCTCTTGATTTTCCTACACTTCCTTCATCAGCTCGTCCCACATCCGTCTAAGGTCTTATTCTCATAATAAATCACCTATATCCATCTTACTCATATTAGCTCTGTGTCCCTGCCTAATCCTGACTAACACACCTACCAAAATTACTACTCATTCAGAAGCCATATTAAATCTTACACTGTCACTCTATCAAATAAATATTTGAGCTATTTACCTGATTCTCCTTAATGTTCACAGGCACTTTTATCTATAGATGCACGTTTGTTTTCATTTCCATAATGGTTTTATTTAAATATTAACTATCTAAGGATCATTTTAAGCCCACTATAGGGTCACTATGAGTTGGAATCGACTCGATGGCAACAGGTTTGGTTTTGGTTTATGGGAACTGAGGAGCCCCTGCAGCATAGTGGTTAAGGGTTTGGCTTCTAACCAAGAGGTCACAGTTCTACTCTGTCCTATAGGGTTGGTATGAGTTGAAATCTACTCGATGGCAATGGTTTTTATTGTTGTTGTTTATGGGAACTGACAATATCTTGATTATTTTTCTCTCTCAGCATATTTAATTCCAAAGGAAACTCAGAGGCAAGAATATAAAAGAAAAATTCCATGCAGATAGGGAAATTGATTTATTATTTTATCCTCAATACATACAATAATGCCTGGCATATATTAGAAGCTCCATAAATATTTGTAGACTACACTATTCAAATAAATTAGATTTTGATAATTATTTTTTATTGTTTTATTCATGGAGGAAGATTATGTGCAAGTTTTTAAATACTATTATCTCCTGCGCTCCTAGAAATAACTAGGTTTTTTTTTTTTTTTCCTGAGTAAAACTCCACCTCATCATTTCAAACAAGTGATTTGGATGGGAGGTGCTATAATCTTACATATCTGCCATAGTTTTTGTTTGTTCATTTGGTTTTGTTTCTGAGGTGTGGTTTCATGACCCAAACTGAACACCACTCAAGTGGCTAGTGTTATAATTGATTAATCTCAGCATTGTTAAAACTTAATCTTTCAGAAAATTTATTTGTAGAACCCAAAAGCACTATTTAGAGATTTGTGAATTGGGAAGCCTCTGGCCTGAAATTCAGACTGGAGCTTCCAGGGAACCAAGAAAATACTCAGGGTTTTATAGTAATAAGCATATAATAAATGTTAGCTGCTTGGCTTGGGTTTAAACACTTTTGCAAGGGTCAGACTGCTCTTTGTTAAAAATAGGAAATCAGTGGGATCCTGACAAACAGGAACCCATCAGACTTTATTTGGTTTCTGTTGTTTTGCTGGCATGGGTTCAACATGAGTGACTTCATCTTGGGTTAATTATTTAGATTATCAGCATGTACAACTAAACAACGCTAGTCCCATACGCATGTTTTTCTGATTATCTCAAATTTGTACTAAGGAACCAGGAACATTTCTTTTAGGTGACCGAGTAGAAGTGCACATTTTGAGGTTTTGGAGTTCTTAGAGTCATATCTTTTTCTATGTGGAAGAAGCCTGTTGACAATGACATAAATAATGCCACCATACAGAGAGGCTGACACAAGAGATAGAACTCTTCTTTGAGGCATGCAAGTCCATTTCCAGATGTCCCCAAGTATCATCTGTATCCCCACATTTCCTGCAGCTGGGATGTTCACTATTCTGATGAGACAACTCAGTATCATTGCAATACTTTTCCTTTATTTTGCTTAGGTTAATTCCAGTTGGGTTTCTATCCCTTGTAACTAACATAATATGGACTTTATTTATTTGATAGGATACACTATGCTACAATAACAAACAAGTCATACCATCGCAATGGCTCACAATAGGTCTTGAAGTCTCCCTAGGGCAGCTCCCTTTTAGGTAGTGATTTCGGTTTCAGGATATCCCACTCAGTGTCATGTGCCACCGTCACTCTGACAGTATAAGTAACACCATGGAGATTGACCATTGCTCTCAAAAACTTGGATTAAAAGTGGCATGCATCACTTCTGCTCAAAGCCCATTGAACCAAATTAGTCACATGATCCCCAATATTGATCTGATGTGCTCATCCTTCATTTTTGCATAACAACCAGGTCTTTGGAACCTAACTATGTTGACAAGTGAGGTGTGGTTGTATTTCCCAGATCAATGGAGAATGACTACATCATTACGTAACTGCCAAATCACTGAGAATCACAGCCCATCCAAGATGACACATAATCTTAACCGTTACAGCCAGCATTACTCTCAGCTCACACCTTGGCATTCATCACTGCCAAACATATGCTGTTAATGTGCAAATAGTCAGATAGTAGATTTTTTACTATTGTAAATGTTGGATAACAAGATAGCAAATAAGTGAGGAGTAGATGTATAGACCAGCAAATTAAAAACTTCCTGAGTCCTAATCTGTTGCTCCACCAACTATTATGTGGGCTTTGTTCCCTATGAGACACACTGTTAGTTCTGTTTAAACTTCAGCAATTCATGAGGAATCTAGCTTTAAGTTGTTCTGTGCTTATCTCTTCCATATAGCATTTAGTGACTGTCAGCAGTCTTTAATTTTGTGAGATAAGCACTTTCTTGAATAAAATAAGAGGAGCCCTGTCTTTTTTGTTTGTCTCTCTAGCATCTAGTAAAACACAATTTAGTAAATGTTGATACTAATTGAATAGTTGCACTAAAAAGTCTATAACTTAAAGGATATTTTCTTTAGTAATAACACATTTTAAACATAATACAATTTGAAAAAATAGTGTTTTTTGTTTTTTAACAAATAAGCTTATGCGTAATCACACGTATATATTTCTGTTTTATAACTAATGATTCCAGGTGAGGAATTGAAGAGGGCACTGTGGGAGTTCCTTAGAAAACATATACCCAGTTGCTATGCTATAGTTAAAGTTGTGTGCCAGCTTGGCTGGGACATGATTCTCAGTTATGATTTAGTTTTGGTAGCTATATAATAATGTGATCATCTCCATAGTAAGAACTGTTATGAGTAGCTAATCAGCTGAAAGGGAGTTTCCTTGAGGGTGTGGTCTGCATCCAATATAGGTGGACTTTCTGGCAAAGTTCATTGTCTCATGCTTACTCTGGATCCTGCAGCTGGCTCGCATTCATATGACCTCCAGTTCTTAGGACTTGAGCTAGCATCTTATCTGCCCATCTTCGTATTTGTTAGCCTCCACAGCCTGTGAGCAAGAGGCCTGCTGTTTGACCTGTTGATCTTGGTACACCAGCCCCTGCAGCTACATGCATCAGGAGAAGCCTGAAGCCTGACCCATGGAAATGAGACTTTCCTGCCTCTACAGCTGTGTGAGCCATTTTCTTGATATAAATCTATCTATCTATCTATCTATCTATCTATCTATCTATCTATCTATCTATCTATCTATCTATCTATCTATCTATCTATCTATCTATCTATCCATCTATCTATCTATCATCTATCTATCTATCATCTATCTATCTATCATCTATCTATCTATCTATCTATAAATACGCTTCACTGGTTTTGCTTCTCTAGAGAACCCAGCCTAAGACACTAGTCTTCCCAGAAGATGGAAAGTATGACATGATAATTGAAAATGTTGATTTGACTGATGTTGCTTAGTGGACCATTGTTGCTAAGAGAAGTGTGGTTTAGTTAAACTGTGGCAAACAAAGGCTAGAACACCACTGCATTAGACTATATATATCATTTCATTCCTATGAGAAAATAAAGGGGAAAATAGTGATGATTAAAATCAACATTTAAACGGAGTAAAGCTTTTAAATGTTTTAGCAAACTATAATATTATTTTTTTATTATTATTCCCAAAATGTAAACTTTAAATAATCAATAATACAATTCAATAAATCATTAATAGAATCTTATAAATGTATTGGATAATAAGACTTTTATTATTTGGTTCAAGGAATCAAAGTTACATTACTCCATTTAAAGTAGAGAAGAAAAACATATCCTCCTATGTAGGTGACATTCTCTATGAATCTCCTTCTTAATGTCCGTATTAAACACAAATTATAAAGTTGGTCATTAAAATGCTACACAATTTTCTTTTTCATAAAGATAATTTATTTCCCTGATAATTCATTTCCACTTGACAAAACTTAATACTTGTCATAAAACCTGTATTTCTACATTTATAATGTTTAAATTTTATTGTTTAAACTTTAATTGATATGGTTCTTGACTCTGTCAAGAATTCTTAATATTATATACCTTCAAATCCTAAGTCTCCTGAATTAATTGAAAATAATTTATCTTGAATTCAGTTTTGTACACAGCATTTGAACACTTAAGTATTTATTAGGTAAATATTATTTTTGGTACTATTTATACAATCTGATAAAATCCATTTTATATCGTGATTTAATCTATATTTATTAAAATATATTTAATGTGTAATTTCATACACACAACACATGGATAAATCCATAAGTGATGATTTTTTAAACCTTATAAAATTGATCAAATAGAGTACTATTTATAAATAGGCACAAGTTAAGCACTAAATCTAAGGGAAATGTTGCTCATTGAATTTTTACTTCAAGATCAAGAAACAGAGAAAAGAAAGTTGAAGGCAAAAAATCTCATTTATTTTATCTCTCGGTGAGATGTGAGATATAATGATTAAGCTATTAATACAGACCCAAGGGCTCTGAGGTCATATCTAATATTAGGGAGGATGTTATGGCATTTTTGAGACTCCTGCTGCCAGCATCCTTAGGCTTGATGATACTTATTCATTCACATTTAAGATAATCCCAGAGCAATCCCTACTTAATACGCAACCTTTGATATTTTGCCGTCCTGACCCACTGGGTTTATCCTTATTTTTCATATTTGAATTCATCTATTCATACATGTCTCTTGATAACCTGCTGTCAGTGAAACCTGTCTGCTTAAATGAGATAAGCTGGGATGAATTGATATTCCAGCCTTCAAATAGAGCCTGGAGATGTAGGAAAGTAAAGCTTTCAATGACTCACATATTCCTTTAACTAGGAGAGATATCAAGCTCTTCGGTACCACTGTGAAATATTACGAGTGATTTTCTGATCTGAAATACTTGCCTACAAGCAATAGAGCACAGATCATATCATTTAAATTCAATTCTTCAAAGATTAAAATTCCAGCTGAATGAAACTATAAAAGAGGGTAAAAAACGGGAACTTTGTTCACAGAGTCATCAGGATCTGAGAGACTATGATTTTATCAGCACTGTTATACTAAGGAATCTCCTAAAGGGAGAAAGAAAGAACGTAAAGCTTTATTGCAGGGCTACAGAGCAAAATCTAAAGTATATTTATGGTTATAATTTGCACAGATCACTTGGTGCTCTAACACCATGCTCTTGATCACAGCATAAATCACACTTTAATTTTAACCTTTGCAGTTCATAAATAGATTCAATATCAGAAATAATTCGGCACTGACACTATTGGTTTACAGGTAAGTTTAACAAGAATGAGGAAGTCATAGTGATGTATTAGTTGCCTAGTGAACTGAGGCATAAAGATTCATGACTCTTAACCTATGTTTCCATCACAAATTCAGAACTGTAAATAATGCAAGCAGCTAATCAGGCATAGAAAAGATATATAGCATCATTGAAAATCAGTTATTTGCACTGCTCAAGCTTTAAAAAAAAAATTATCCTGTGTAAAATAATCCAGTGACATAACTCATAAAGGACCTGTGCTGCCTCACAACACATATCCAGTATTTATGTTTAAAGTTTTATTAGTTCCATACCAAAAAAACTCATTGCCATTGAGTCGATTCCAAATCATGGCAACCCTATAGGACAGAGTAGAACTGCCCCATAGGGTTTCCAAGATGTGGCTGGTGGATTCAAACTGCTGACCTTTTAGTTAGCAGTCAGGCTCTTAGCTACTGTGCCACCAGGGTTCCATTAGTTCCACAGTATAACATTATTTCTTAAACAGTAGCAATTATTTTTAGATAAAATAATTTAGCTTAAAATTACATTATGATTTACAGTTAGCATTGATTTTTAAGATTTAAAGAAAATTCCATGGGAATAATTTTACCTTCCCATTTTTTAATACTTAGAACTTAGCCTGGAAGCTCTGCTAAAACCTGTCCACCAAGGGTGACCTGCTGGTATTTGAAATACCGGTGGCAAAGCTTCAGTATCACAGCAACATGCAAGCAACCACAGTACGACAAACTGACAGAAGCATGGTGAATATCCAATAAATAGCAAAACTAAGTAAATGTTAACGCAAACAGACTGAAGGTAGATTGAAAATTATATAGACTGGTCAAAATATTGAGATCAATGAGAACACATATGATATCATAGTTGTATGTATGCCATCCGAGAAGAAAAAGTAGACTAATACTTCAGTAATAAAGTATACTGAGTAATAAGACACAGTCATGTGCCACATAACATCTGTTCAGGCAACATCCAACCACATATATATCTGTGGTCCCATAAGGTTATATAGTGCACCTTTCTATGCATTAAAAAAAAAAAAAACTTGAAACATTTCCAGATTCACTAAAGTATCTTTAACATAATAATACAGTAATGATAATATTAATGTTTTGATGTGAATTGTAAAGTAACACTCATTTGTTATTACAAACCATTGTAGGAACCTCAAATTTTTAATATAACACAGTTTAAGGGAGTTGATTCATAACTATGAGTTGTACGTTTAAGTCAGATATTTGAAACCCAACACCTGACTGTGTACTAAAGGCGTGTATTTCACATGGAAAGGGGAATGATATTTCTTCCAAATTTTATTTCAACCCTTAAATAATAATTTTTATATACAGGAAGATTTGGGAGATTCAGTCACAATTGCTGGAAGTTCATCAATGTTTAACATTTTTTAATGTATATGTGTTTAAAAGTACTAAATCTTTGTTCAACGGATCAATGTATTTACTTACAAGTCTTTGGCATGGGACTTAAACTTCCCTTATACGAACTTAACTTACAAAACGGATGTGGTAACATGCTACATATGATTGTATATGTGTATGTCTGAGTGCTTATGTGTGTGTGCTAAACAAGAAAATTCATGTTATATGTCCAGTGCAGTACAGGTTGTGAATAGTTTAGGTGGTAATTTCCCTTCCCAATACCAATGGCATTTTGCTAGGCCTCAGTTCCTGCCTTATTAACTTAAGCTTTAAATTATATCAGATTGTCTATGTTATGGCTTGTTCGTACTAGTTTTTAGCTTCCTCCCCCATAAAGAACTTAGTTCACCCTAAACTCAAGTCCAATAGATGAGATCCTGCTACTTTCTAGCAGACTTACCTGAAAGAAACTGCCTGCTGGCCTGAACTTATACATTTCCTCACCCCTAAAGCCCTCTCTCTGAGTTCTTCTCTCCTTCTGGAAAACCCTCTATATTCCTTCGATTTGCATCAACCAATAAATAGCTCTTTCCATATCATTTCATCCTATGATCAAACTGATGTACTGCAGAACACGTATTTGACTGTCTTCCCCAGAAATTTATTTGCACAAATGAAAATTGTTCTTAGTTTCAATTCCCAAGTCTTTCCAATTTTGTCTATCCACCAGAATTTTAAATGGCCAAGTTTGATGATGTTGCAAGGAAAATTACACCAAAAGTTAGCTTGAAAATTGTGCCTTGTTGTTCAGTGCCATGAAGTCCCTTCCGACTCAAAGCAACTCTATGAACAACAGAAGGAAACACTGCGCAGTCCCGCACCATCCTCACAATGGTCATGCTTGAGCCCTTTGTTGCAGCCACTGTGTCCATCCATTTAGTTGAGGGTCTTCTTTTTCGCTGACTCTCTACTTTACCAAGCATGATGTCCTTCTCGAGGGGCTGATCCCTCCTTATAGCATGTCCAAAGTATGTGAGACGAAGTCTGGCCATCCTCCCTTCTAAGGAGCACTCTGACTGCTCTACTTCCAAGACAGATTTGTTCGTTTTTTTGGCAGTTCATGGTATATTCAATATTCCTCCCCAACACCGTGATTCGAAGGTGTCAATTCATCTTTTTTCTTCCTCATTCATTGTTCAGCTTTCATGTGCATACAAGGAGACTAAAAATACCATGGCTTAGGTCAGGTGTACCTTAGTCCTCAAAGTAATATCTTTATTTTTTAACACTTTAAAGAGGTCTTTTGCAGCAAATTTGCCTGATACAATGTGTTGTTTGATTTCTTGTCTGCTGCTTCCATGGACATTGATTATGGATTCAAGTAAAACGAAATCCTTGACAACCTCAGTCTTTTCTCCATTTATGATGATGTTGCTTATTGATCCAGTTCTGTGTATCATGTGGATTGGTCCAGTTGTATGGAGGTGCAATCCATACTGAAGGCTGTAGTCTTTGATCTTCATCAGTAAGTGCTTCAAGTCCTCCTCACTTTCAGCAAGCAAGGTTGTGTTATTTGCATATCACAGGTTGTGAATAAGTCTTCCTCCAACCCTGATGCTGCATTCTTCTTCATACAGTCCAGCTTCTCAGGTTATTTGTTCAGCATAGATTGAATAAGTATAGTGAAAGGATACAATCCTCAATGTGCACCTGAACCTAGAACTCACCATTATCCTTTCTCTTTGAAGACATGGAGAAATGTATAGAAAGTGAACTGAACCAAATAGTGACTTCAAGGATATAGTGAAGACCACATCACTAATGTCCTGGTAACTTATGCAAGAAAGAACTGTAAAAGCAAAAAAATTTTTACTGAAATATACCAGGAAGAAATTCATGATACAATGGAGTTTTCTAATTCATTTGTTATCGGTTGGGAATTAGTGTATTAAATGAAAGAATCATCCAAATAGTTCAAATTTATTAATAAAAAGGCAATTTTTAATATACTAGGTGTATGATATTATAGAAAAATAGGAAACAACGTATTTGAATACCTAATTAAATACTTCCTAGGCTAAGAGTTTGGAGAGAAGAACACTGCCAAGACGATGCCCATGAGAAAGATACATAGGCCTTTTGGCCGCCACTCAACAATGAGAAATAACCCTCAAATAAGTGTTTCCAGAACAATCATGAATTTCTTGTCCTTGGACAAATAAAAAGGAAAAGAAAGAGTTCATACATAAGCATAGCATCATTTCAGGGAATGTCCTTACTCAATATAAAAAAAAAAAAAAAATGAAAAATCCACTCTGATGATTAATGTTATGTGTCAACTTGGCTAGGCTATGATTCTCAGTATTATGTGGTTATCCTCCCTTTTGTGATCTGATATAAGGGGGATTTCCTTGGGGGTGTGGCCTGTATCCAATATGTATGGGCTTTCTTGCAAAGCTTCCCTATCCTGATCCTACATCCAACTTGTCGTCTCTCATTGACCTCCAGTTCTTGGGACTTGAGCAAGCAGCCTGCCATCTGACCTGCCAATTTTGACTTCTTCAGCCCCTGAAACCATGTGAGTCTGGAGAGGCCTCCTGCCTGATGCCTGACCCACTGATCCTAAGACACCCACATTGGTAAATTCATATTAATTCACTTTAGAAAGAGAGAATACCTTTTACATCACAAACTCCTTGCCAGTTACCATTGAGTGGATCGGACCCATAGTGATCCTATAGGACAGAAAGGACCACGTAAATCAGAAACTACATCAGCCTGAGGGCAGAAGAACTAGATGGTGTCTGGCTACAACCGATGACTGCCCTGACAGGGAACACAATAGAGAACCTCTGAGGGAGCAGGAGAGCAGTGGGAAGCAGACCCCAAATTCTTGTAAAAAGACCAGACTTAATCGTCTGACTGAGACTAGAAGGACCCCGGAGGCCATGGTCCCCAGGCCTTCTGTTAGCCCAAGACTGTAATCATTCCTAAAGCCAGCTCTTCAGACAGGGATTGGATTGGACTATGAGCTAGAAAATGATACTGGTGATGAGTAAGCTGCTTGGCTCAAGTAAACACATGAGACTATGTGGCAGGGGGTATGAGAAGGCAGAAGGGACAGAAACTGGCTGAATGGTCATGGGGAATACAGGGTGGAGAGGAGCAGTGTGCTGTCTCAGGGGGAGAGAAGTAGGAGTACATAGCAAGATGTATATAAATTTTGGTATGAAGGACTGACTTGATTTGTAAACTTTCACTTACAGCACATAAAATTTTTTAAAAAGGAGAAACAAACAAACAAACTAGCTTTACCACAATATAACCTTGCATTCCATCAACAAGCCAAAGACACTGATAGCAAAATATTTTCCCATTTGAAGCATTGAAGATAGTGGAAAAATTAATGCAAGGGAAGAATTCTTCCAGTCTTAAGTGATTCTTTCCTGGAGTGCAGAAAGGAGAAATTGAGTCAGGGGATTTGGAGCTATAGGAGGGTAAGTTATGCTGATCTATTCTGAGAGCAGATCCTGTGAACTGAAAAAAGAAAAACACAATAAGAAAAATAATTACAGCAAGATAAAATATTAATTTGGAATTTAGGGTACAAAACAATTCCATTCCAGTTAATACTAAAAACAACACTGCAAAATAGACACTACTTTCATCCCCACTATACAACCGGAAAAACTGATAAAGATAGTAATACAAGACTGCTCCTACTTCTGTGCGCAATGATCTTACACCCTACTTTGTTCAGAATGGCAATGGTTTATGCACGTTTATGGGAAATTATAGATTAGGTAAAAAAAAAAAAATTGAGAAATAGAAGTTGTGCAGTCTAGCTGTAGAGACAGAAGTATGAAAAAAATAATAAAACAGTGATTATTCTTGGAATTTAAGTCAGGGAGTGAATCTAGGTTTTATGGGACCAGAATGTATAAAATGATGAGGTCTTCTTAGAAAAAAAATGCCACATTTGAAAACAAAATCAAATAAAAAATTATTATTTTTATAGACAAGAATATAAATAACTTCATTTTCTAAAATTTAGAAACATAGAAAAATTATTAATTTACTGTGTGATACACAGTTATATAATAATTTTAACGTTCATGCAGTCAATTGTTCTGAAAGAACATATAAAATTAATCTTAAGTTATAGCATGTTGTTATTGTTGTTGTTAGGTGCCGTGGAGTCGGTTCCGACTCATAGTGACCCTATGCATAACAGAACGAAACACTGCCCAGTCCTGCGCCATCCTTACCATCGTTGTTATGCTTGAGCTCATTGTTGCAGCCACCGTGTCAATCCACCTCGTTGAGGGTCTTCCTCTTTTCCGCTGACCCTGTAATCTGCCAAACATGTTGTCCCTCTCCAGGGACTGATCCCTCCTGACAACATGTCCAAAGTATGTAAAGCGCAGTCTTGTCATCCTTGCCTCTAAGGAGCATTCTGACTGCAATTCTTCCAAGACAGATTTGTTCATTCTTTTGGCAGTCCATGGTATATTCAATATTCTTTGCCGACGCCACAATTCAAAGGTGTCAACTCTTCTTTGGTTTTCCTTATTCATTGTCCAGCTTCCACATGCATATGATGCGATTGAAAATACCATGGCTTGGGTCAGGCACACCTTAGTTTTCAGGGTGACATCTTTGCTCTTCAACACTTTGAAAAGGTCTTTTGCAGCAGATTTACACAATGCAATGCGTCTTTTGATTTCTTGACTGCTGCTTCCATGGCTGTTGATTGTGGATCCAAGTAAAATGAAATTCTTGACAACTTCAATCTTTTCTCCGTTTATCATGATGTTGCTCATCGGTCCAGTTGTGAGGATTTTTGTCTTCTTTATATTGAGGTGTAATCCATGCTGAGGGCTGTGGTCTTTGATCTTCATTAGTAAGTGCTTTAAGTCCTCTTCACTTTCAGCAAAGCAAGGTTGTGTCATCTGTATAACGCAGGTTGTTAATGAGTCTTCCTCCAATCTTGATGCCCCGTTCTTCTTCATATAGTCCAGCTTCTCTTATGATTTGTTCAGCATACAGATTAAATAGGTATGGTGAAAGAATACAGCCCTGACGAACACCTTTCCTGACTTTAAACCAATCAGTATCCCCTTCTTCTGTCCAAACAACTGCCTCTTGATCTATGTAAAAGTTCCTCATGAGCACAATTAAGTGTTCTGAATCCCCATTCTTCACAGTGTTATCCATAGTTTATTGTGATCCACACAGTCGAATGCCTTTGCATAGTCAATAAAATGCAGGTAAACATCCTTCTGGTATTCTCTGCTTTCAGCCAGGATCCATCTGACATCAGCAATGATATCCCTGGTTCTACGTCCTCTTCTGAAACTGGCCTGAATTTTTGGCAGTTCCCTGTCAATATACTGCTGCAGCCGTTTTTGAATGATCTTCAGCAAAATTTTACTTGCGTGTGATATTAATGATATTGTTCTATAATTTCCATATTCAGTTGGATCACCTCTCTTGGGAATAGGCATAAATATGGATCTCTCCAGTCAGTTGGTCAGGAAGCTGTCTTCCATATTTCTTGGCATAGACGAGTGAGCACCTCCAGGGCTGCATCTGTTTGTTGAAACATCTCAATTGATATTCCATCAATTCCTGGAGCCTTGTTTTTTGCCAATGCCTTCAGAACAGCTTGGACTTCTTCGTTCAATACCATCGGTTCCTGATCATACACAACCTCTTGAAATGGTTGAATATCGGCTAATTCTTTTTGGTATAATGACTCTATGTATTCCTTCCATCTTCTTTTGATGCTTCCTGTGTCATTTAATATTTTCCCCATGGAATCCTTCACTATTGCAACTCGAGGCTTGAATTTTTTTCTTCAGTTCTTTCAGCTTGAGAAAAGCTGAGCGTGTTCTTCCCTTTTGGTTTTCCATCTCCAGCTCTTTGCTCATGTCATTATAATACTTTGTCTTCTCGAGCCACCCTTTGAAATCTTCAGTTCTTTTAGTTCATCAATTCTTCCTTTTGCTTTAGCTGCTCGATTCTCAAGAGCAAGCTTCAGAGTCTCCACTGACATCCATCTTGGTCTTTTCTTTCTTTCCTATCTTTTCAGTGATCTCTTGCTTTCTTCATAATGATGTCCTTGATGTCATTCCACAACTCATCTGGTCTTCAGTCACTAGCGTTCAATGCGTCAAATCTATTCTTGAGATGGTCTCTAAATTCAGGTGGGATATACTAAAGGTCGTATTTTGGCTCTCGTGGACTTGCTCTGATTTTCTTCAGTTTCAGCTTGAACTTGCATATGAGGAATTGATGGTCTTTTCCACAGTCGGCCCCTGGCCTTGTTCTGACTGATGATATTGAGCTTTTCCATCATCTCTTTCCACAGATGTAGTCAATTTGATTTCTGTGTGTTCCATCTGGCAGTCGCTGTTTATGTTGGTGAAAGAAGGTATTTGCAAGGAAGAAGTCGTTGGCCTTGCAAAATTCTATCATTCGATCTCTGGCATTGTTTCTATCACCAAAGCCATATTTTCCAACTACTGGTCCTTCTTCTTTGTTTCCAACTTTAGCATTCCAATCGCCAGTAATTATCAATGCATCTTGATTGCATGTTCGATCAATTTCAGACTGTAGCAGCTGATAAAAATCTTCTATTTCTTCGTCTTTGGCCCTAGTGGTTGGTGCATAAATTTGAATAATAGCCGTATTAACTGGTCTTCCTTGTAGGCATATGGATATTATCCTATCACTGACACCGTTGTACTTCAAGATAGATCTTGAAATGTTCTTTTTGACGATGAATGCAACACCATTCCTCTTTGAGCTGTCATTCCCAGCATATTAGACTATATGATTGTCTGATTCAGAATGGCCAATACTGGTCCATTTCAGCTCACTAATGCCTAGGATATCAATGTTTATGTGTTCCATTTCATTTTTGATGATTTCCAATTTTCCTAGATTCATACTTCATACATTCCAGGTTCCAATTTTTAATGGATGTTTGCAGCTATTTCTTCTCATTTTGAGTAGGGCCATGACAGCAAATGAAGGTCTCAAAAGCTTTACTCCATCCACATCATTAAGGTCGACTCCACTTTGAGGAGGCAGCTCTTCCCCAGTCATCTTTTGAGTGCCTTCCAACCTGGGGGGCTCACCTTCCAGCACTGTATCAGACAATGCTCCGCTGCTATTCATAAGGTTTTCACTGGCTAATACTTTTCAGAAGTAGACTGCTGGGTCCTTCTTCCTAGTCTGTCTTAGTCTGGAAGCTCAGCTGAAACCTGTCCTCCATGGGTGACCCTGCTGGTATCTGAATACCGATGGCATAGCTTCCAGCATCACAGCAACACACAAGCTGACAAACTGACAAACACGTGGGGGAAAGTTATAGCATACAAAAGAATAATTCAAATGCATTTTTTAAATTGCTGCTATACTAAATTTAGGTACATAATTTTTTAATCAACTACAGACTTGATGAATACAAGTAGAATTTTTATCCACAGAATGTTTGTTTCTTCAAGCCATGTCACCACACATAGTCGTGTTTTGGTATGTTTTTTTGTCTGAAATACCCAGTCATTGTCACAATGGGATGTATTAGACATACAAAAACACATGATCTGACATGTTGAAATTAAAATTGCATGGAACTTCATACACAGACGCACTCCTTTTTTAGTAAAGCTATTGTATTTTTCTTTAAAACACAATTTTTATAGGCTTTATTTTGTGTGATTCATGGAGATTATGAAATATATGTATATGTGTGTTGTGTGTGATTTATGCATTAAGGATATATTCCTATATTCCTGGCTGGATAGAATTTCCATTCTGACTAGATGTAAATTAAAACTGAATCTTCCAGTACAGTTTTACACATCTGATGATAGGAAGAATTTTCATAGACTGGTTTCTGGTTCCTTATATTCCAACCTTGTATCTTTTCTACTCTTCACATAATTCAGATGCTTGGCACTGTAGGTTGTGCTCACAAAGTTCTGGCCCTTTGCTTCCATGGCATAACACCAGAAGAGTCCAAACAGTGGTCCACAGGATCTCTGTAAGTCATTCCTACATCAGGAAAATATATAATAACTTATACAGAAAAGGGATGGAAAACCATCTAAATAAAGCCCAGTAAACCTCAACTCAGATTCCTCTTTCTTGGCTTTCAGCAAGGCCTGTAGCCCTTCTGACATCACCCAAGAATAGAAATAAAAAAAGAAAATGGTGAAGAAGTGGGAATAGAGAGATAGAACTTAATGTATCATGATTAAAATATCGTAGTGTGCAATTTGAAAACATGTGAACACATCATTAGGACCACTTTCAGGACACTGGGAGAGTCTGGTCCAAATGAAGAAACTTGAAGCTTAAATTCCACTTGAGTCACAGGGAATCTACTACTGATGTATCATCCAGTGGAGCATGACTTTCTATTTAGATCAGAGGATGCTCTATTAAATACATTTTATTAATTTTCTATTTCATGGTTTTTGCTCTTCTAGAGACAGTGAAATCATAACTACTAGTTGTTATTTCCTAGAAGATCTTTACAAACACTTAAGTGACACAAGTATTTTTTCCTGTTTCAAACAGAAATTCACTTAATTCTAATAATGGTTCAATAGTTCTGTACAAATCATATAGTCAAAAAAGCTTTCAGAAGTTCCTTAGACCAAATATGAAACATTAGATGTTATTGTGAATGCTACTTAAAATTAATCTAGATAATTTAAAATTGGAGAAAAGAGATACAAATTTTAGTGGAGTTAGAGTAAAGATAAGGAGACCTGTAGCACAACGTTTAAGTGCTCAGCTGCTAACCAAAATATTGGCTGTTCAAATACACTCAGTAGCTCCATGGGAGAAAGACTTGATGATCTACTCCCATAAAGATTACAGATAGTTAGCCAGTTATGCCAGCACCATTTGTTAAAAAGACTGTCTTTTCCCCATTTCACTGTTTCGAGGCCTTTGTCAAATATTAGCTGCTCATATGTGGATGGATTTATGTCTGGATTCTCAGTTCTGTTCCATTGGTCCATGTATCTGTTGTTGTACCAGTTCCATGCTGTTTTGACTACTGTGGTGGTATAATAGGTTCTAAAATCAGGTAAAGTAAGGCCTCCCACTTTTTCTTTTTCAGTAATGTCTTATTTATCTGGGGCCTGTTTCCCTTCCATATGAATTTGGTGAATTTTTTCTCCATCTCATTAAAAAAATGTCATTGGGATTTGGATCGGAATTGCATTAAATGTATAGATTGCTTTTGGTAGAATAGACATTTTTATAATGTTAAGTCTTCCTATCCACAAGCAAGGTATGTTTTTCCACTTATGTAAGTCTCTTTTGGTTTCTTGCAGAAGTGTACTGTAGTTTTCTTTGTAAGTCTTTTACATCTTTGGTAAGATTTATTCCTGAGTATTTTGTCTTCTTGGGGGCTACCATAAATGATATTGTTTTGGTGATTTCCTCTTCAATGTTGTTTTTGTTGGTGTAGAGGAATCCAACTGATTTTTGTATGTTTATCTTGTATCCTGATACTCTGCTGAACTCTTCTATTAGTTTCAGAAGTTTTGTTGAGGATACCTTAGGGTTTTCTGTGTATCAGATCATGTCATCTGCAAATAGAGATACTTTTACTTCTTCCTTGCCCATCTGGACACGCTTTATTTCTTTATCTAGCCTAATTGCTCTGGCTAGGACCTCCAACACAATGTTGAATAAGAGCGGTGATAAAGGGCCTTGTCTGGTTCCTGATTTCGATGGGAATGCTTTCAGGCTCTCTCCATTTAGGGTGTTGCTGGCTTTTAGCTTTGTATAAATGTCCTTTATTATGTTGAGGAATTTTCCTTCTATTCCTAGTTTGCTGAGAGTTTTTATCATGAATGAGTGTTGAACTTTGTCAAATGCCTTTTCTGCATCAATTGATAAAATCATGTGATTCTTGCCTTTTGTATGTGGTAAAAAAAAAAAAAAAAAAAAAAGACCACCCCTGCATACCTGGTATGAATCCCACTTGGTCAAGGTGAATTATTTTTTTGATATATTGTTGAATTCTTTTGGCTAGAATTTTGTGGAGGATTTTTGCATCTATGTTCCGGAGGGATATAGGTCTATAATTTTCTTTTCTTATGGTGTCTTTACCTTGTTTTGGTATCAGGGATATGGTGGCTTCATAGAATGAGTTTGGTTGTACTCTGTCCTTTTCTATGCTTTGAAATACCTTTAGTAGTAGTGTTGTTAACTCTTTTCTGAAAGTTTGGTAGAACTCTGCAGTGAAGTCGTCTGGACCAGGGTTTTTTTTTGTTGGGAGTTTTTTTATTATGTTTTCAATCTCTTCTTTCGTTATGGGTCTATTTAGTTGTCCTAGCTCTGTTTGTGTTAGCTTAGGTTGGTAGTGTGTTTCTAGGAATTCATCCATTTCCTCTAGGTTTTCAAATATGTTAAAGTACAATTTTTCATAGTAATCCGATATGATTCTATTAATTTCAGTTGGGTGTGTTGTAATATCGCCAGTCTCATTTCTTATTCGGGTTATTTGCTTCTGCTCCTGTTTTATGAGTTTGGCCAGAGGTTTATCAATTTTGTTGATTTAAAATATTGAAACTTTTAAAACTGCTTTAAACATTATTCACCATCTTCCAAACATTCTACCTTAGACAATGACTTTGTGGATGAGAATCAGCATAAAGCCAATTCCCAGGAGTCAGAGATTAATCATATCCCTGCCTTCCCACTTCTCCATCACTTCTGACACCATTCTCTCTCTCTTACCTTAGCCACTGGAGCTAAGGACAGTATAGTTAGATCTTTTAATTCACTGGAGCAATCCACAAAACTCATGGAAGATATTATACTTATAATCACCAGTTTCATTATAATAAAGTGATATAAATCCAGAACATCATAAGGAGGAGTTGCACAGGCAAGATTTGAGAAGTTTCCTAACTCAGAGATGCCGTGTCTCAGAGGGGACACATTACCCTTCCTTCACTGACCAGGAAGCTGAGTCTTTGTGTTCCAGGCTTTTACTGGCCAGTCCTGCATTATTGGCTAAATAATGTCCCCTGTGGTTTAGTTGATATCAGCCTCCCAATATGTCTTTTCTGGTCTGGCCACCCCCTAGTTTCCAACAGAAATCCTCAGGTGTAGCCTAGAAGTCCCAGATCAAGGCAATCCAATTGCTTCAATGGTTATTTCTCCAAAATCGAGAAAAAAGGCCACCTTACTTAGGGTAAAAGTAGGTCATTCACCACAAACTAACATTTTAGGATATAAAAATTTGTACTTTTTTATTTTACTTTTTAATTATTGTTTAGCTGATTTATTTTATTTTTTAATTATTGTTTAGCTGATAATGTAAATCATATCTACCCCAAATGATGGCTTCAATAACCGTCCTAAAGTTTCTTAGCCAGTGGTGTATCTCCAAAGTCTTCGCAGACTCACTTGAAGCTGACTTCAAACTAGAGAAAGAGAAGAAAATAATACTCTTTTCTGCCCTCCTAGGTTTCAGCTCTAGCATTCCTTTTATGGGAATGGGTCCCAATTGCCTCAAAATAAGGACTAACTGTGGGCAACACAATAAATTGAACCATATTGGGTAAAGTCAGCATGTCATTAGCTTGCTTATTGCCTACAGAGATTGCAAGTTTTACTGAAAAAGAGATTTACATTTTAATTTAGAGTCTTTTGGTCCCAAAGCATACACACAGTTACTGTCAAAAATCCAGGGTCTGCAAAGAGATATTTCTAAAAGCTGCAGATCACAAGAGACAAGAATGTTTAAAACTTGTGGTTCTACTGATGATTATTTATGTATTCCTTGAGGGAGACTTGAGAGCATTAACTTCATGCATACAGGAGGGCTTTTTATTCTATATCTGTGTGGAGGAGTTCAGGAGAGAAGAAGAAAATAAAATTTCAGTTTACATTTGTACTAGGTACTATTCTATAGGTGGTCTCAGTGAATCTTCAGGACAGCCCTATCATAAGTATATTGTTATATCTTTTTTCATAGATAATAATACCGTGTGATCTTCATGCCTTGATTATCCTCCCATTTAATCTCAAACTTACCCTCCCTCTTTCATTCTCACTTATTTCAACAATCATCTTGTCCTCATAAGATGCGTGCTGTCTCCAAAAACTGACAGAATGCACCTGACAGAATAAAAATTTTTTTTTTCCACAGTATTATGTCTCTTCAGCTCAACAGTGATGGGTTTGGTTTTCGGTTTTGGTGCTTCTTTTATTTCATCTTTCAACCAGAGAAAATTGAACTGGCTTCCAGGAGACTGTGTAAGAGAACGCTAGCTGACCTCTGTGTTTCTGTAGGGTGACCTCTCCACTGAGGAGTTGGAGATTTAATGCCCTCCCCAAATTCCTTGTAATATTAGTATGCATTATATTCTCTGGCATAACTTAAACTCTTGCAAATGTAATTCTAAGGAAAGAATAAAAAAAATCTCCAAAACCAGTTGCAATTATGATTAAAATATTATATTAATTAACTGAGGGGGAAAATATATTAGAAGATTTCAATAGTGGGGTTTGTCCAGCACAAATATGCCTACCCTAGCCTGCTTCTATTACTTAGTGATTTCATCAAGACCAGCTTTGACTGATTCTATCTCTGTAATTTTATTTTGTTTTGGTTTTAGTAATTTATTAGCTGATTCCCCAAACAGATTAAGTTAACCAAATGTAAAAAATGTAAGAAAATATGACAAGTATATGAGTTACACACTAAATAACTGAAATGTCTACAGAATCAAAAACAGGCTCAGTAAGGGATATTTGGAAAATGAAGCCCATCACTGGTGCAGTGGCTTGTGATTGTATTAACCAAAATCATTGCCCTCAGCAATTGGGAGTTTTTGTTTGTTTGTATTTAAAGATGTCAACATATGTTAGGGTAATATTCTAGATTGTCTTCAGTTTTTATTGCAACAGAAGCACAGATTTCCTTCAGTTAAACATCATCTTTCTTTTCTTTTTTTTCCTCTTTCTTTCTTTGGCTTCTATAATAATTTGTTCCATTACTATGATGTTGGACAAGTTAATCAGCATCCATGAATATCAATTTTATTACTTTAAAATCTGAATAATAATGGTTTATTGGATCATTTGACAAGTAATATAACAATGAATATATAGAATTTCAATACACTGTCAGTAATTGTTAGTTCCATTTATGCATAAATATCAGTTGTCATTCTTCCTCCATCCAACAATTCCCAATTACTAATTTACATTTGTCCTTCAATTTATACATGAGAGTACATGCATCTATTCAGTTTTCCCTTCATTCTGATAAAAAGTATTTTAGTATGCGTATGTGCTACCAGAGGGACATTTCTAAAGAATATAAAGGGAGTATTTTCTTAACATATTTATCTACAAATATTGGTCAATATTTACTGTACCCCATAAAACGCATCATATTAACCATCTTCAATTATATTCAGCTAAAACATTCCATCTGTTGACCTAGAGACAGTTTATGTTTGTACATGAATAGAGGATTAAAGTATGAAAAAATATTTGACAAAACTAGATTAGTGATATTAGACAGTAAACCCATGCATTTAAAACTGTGGATCTGATGTCAGAATGAAGGCCTGGATCCAAATCCTAAGAGCTGTATGATATTGATAAATTGCTTTTTATTTTTTTAGTTAACTTTTATTAAGCTTCAAGTGAACGTTTACAAATCCAAACAGTCTGTCACATATAAGTTTACATACATCTTTCTCCCTACTCCCACTTGCTCTCCCCCTATTGAGTCAGCCCTTTCAGTTTCTCCTTTCATGACAATTTTGCCGGCTTTCTCTCTCTCTATCCTCCCATCCTCCCTCCAGACAAGAGCTGCCAACACACTCTCAAGTGTCCACCTGATATAATTAGCTCACTCTTCATCAGCATCTCTCTCCCACCCACTGTCCAGTCCCTTTCATGTCTGATGAGTTGTCTTCGGGAATGGTTCCTGTCCTGTGCCAACAGAAGGTCTGGGGAGCATGGCCGCAGGGATTCCTCTAGTCTCAGTCAGACCATTAAGTTTGGTCTTTTTATGAGAATTTGGGGTCTGCATCCCACTGATCTCCTGTTTCCTCAGGAGTTCTCTGTTGTGCTCCCTGTCAGGGCAGTCATCGATTGTGGCCGGGCACCAACTAGTTCTTCTGGTCTCAGGATGATGTAGGTCTCTGGTTCATGTGGCCCTTTCTGTCTCTTGGGCTCTTAGTTGTCGTGTGACCTTGGTGTTCTTCATTCTCCTTTGCTCCAGGTGGGTTGAGACCAATTGATGCATCTTAGATGACCGCTTGTTAGCATTTAAGACCCCAGATGCCACATTTCAAAGTGGGATGCAGAATGTTTTCATAATAGAATTATCTTGCGAATTAACTTAGAAGTCCCCTCAAACCATGTTCCCCAGACCCCCGCCCTGCTCCGCTGACCTTTGAAGCATTCATTTTATCCCAGAAACTTCTTTGCTTTTGGTCCAGTCCAATTGAGCTGACCTTCCATGTACTGAGTGTTCTCTTTCCCTTCATCCAAAGCAGTTCTTATCTACTGATTAATCAATAAAAAACCCTCTCTCTCCCCCCTTCCCTCCCTCCCCCCCCTCGTAACCACAAAAGTATGTGTTCTTCTCAGTTTATACTATTTCGCAAGATCTTATAATAGTGGTCTTATACAATATTGGTCCTTTTGCGTCTGACTAATTTTGCTCAGCATAATGCCTTCCAGGTTCCTCCATGTTATAAAATGTTTCACAGATTCGTCACTGTTCTTTATCTATGCGTAGTATTCCACTGTGTGAATATACCACAATTTATTTACCCATTCATCTGTTGATGGACACCTTGGTTGCTTCCAGCTTTTTGCTATTGTAAACAGAGCTGCAATAAACATGGGTGTGCATATATCTGTTTGTGTGAAGGCTCTTGTATCTCTAGGGTATATTCCGAGGAGTGGGATTTCTGGGTTGTATGGTAGTTCTATTTCTAACTGTTTAAGATAACGCCAGATAGATTTCCAAAGTCTTTGTACCATTTTACATTCCCACCAGCAGTGTATAAGAGTTCCTTCCATCTCTCCACAGCCTCTCCAACTTTTATTATTTTGTGTTTTTTGGATTAATGCCAGCCTTGTTGGTGTGAGATGGAATCTCATCGTAGTTTTAATTTGCATTTCTCTAATGGCTAATGATCGGGAGCATTTTCTCATGTATCTGTTGGCTGCCTGAATATCTTCTTTAGTGAAATGTGTGTTCATACCTTTGCCCACTTCTTGATTGGGTTGTTTGTCTTTTTGTGGTTGAGTTTTGACAGAATCATGTAGATTTTAGAGATCAGGTGCTGGTCTGGGATGTCATAGCTGAAAATTCTTTCCCAGTCTGTAAGGGGTCTTTTTACTCTTTTAGTGAAGTCTTTAGATGAGCATAGGTGTTTGATTTTTAGGAGCTCCCAGTTATCAGGTTTCTCTTCATCATTTTTGGTAATGTTTTGTATTCTGTTTATGCCTTGGATTAGGGCTCCTAGGGTTGTCCCTATTTTTTCTTCCATGATCTTTATCGTTTTAGTCTTTATGTTTAGGTCTTTGATCCACTTGGAGTTAGTTTTTGTGCATGGTGTGAGGTATGGGTCCTGTTTCATTCTTTTGCAAATGGATATCCAGTTATGCCAGCACGCTTTGTTAAAAAGACTATTTTTCCCCAATTAACTGACACTGGGCGTTTGTCAAATATCAGCTGCTCATATGTGGATGGATTTATATCTGGGTTCTCAATTCTGTTCCATTGGTCTATGTGCCTGTTGTTGTACCAGTACCAGGCTGTTTTGACTACTGTGGCTGTATAATAGGTTCTGAAATCAGGTAGAGTGAGGCCTCCCACTTTCTTCTTCTTTTTCGGTAATGCTTTGCTTATCCGGGGCTTCTTTCCCTTCCATATGAAATTGGTGATTTGTTTCTCTCTCCCCTTAAAATATGACATTGGAATTTGGATCAGAAGTGCATTGTATGTATAGATGGCTTTTGGTAGAATAGACATTTTTACTATGTTAAGTCTTCCTATCCATGAGCAGGGTATGTTTTTCCACTTAAGTGTGTCCTTTTGAATTTCTTGTAGTAGAGCTTTGTAGTTTTCTTTGTATAGGTCTTTTACATCCTTGGTAAGATTTATTCCTAAGTATTTTATCTTCTTGGGGGCTACTGTGAATGGTATTGATTTGGTTATTTCCTCTTCGGTGTTCTTTTTGTTGATGTAGAGGAATCCAAGTGATTTTTGTATGTTTATTTTATAACCTGAGACTCTGCCACACTCTTCTATTAGTTTCAGTAGTTTTCTGGAGCATTCCTTAGGGTTTTCTGTGTATAAGATCATGTCATCTGCAAATAGTGATAACTTTACTTCCTCCTTGCCTATCCGGATACCCTTTATTTCTTTGTCTAGCCTAATTGCCCTGGCTAGGACTTCAAGTACAATGTTGAATAAGAGCAGTGATAAAGGGCATCCTTGTCTGGTTCCCGTTCTCAAGGGAAATGCTTTCAGGTTCTCTCCATTTAGAGTGATATTGGCTGTTGGCTTTGCATAGATGCCCTTTATTATGTTGAGGAATTTTCCTTCAATTCCTATTTTGGTGAGAGTTTTTATCATAAATGGGTGTTGGACTTTGTCAAATGCATTTTCTGCATCTATTGAGAAGATCGTGTGGTTTTTATCTTTTGTTTTATTTATGTGATGGATTACATTAATGGTTTTTCTGATATTAAACCAGCCTTGCATACCTGGTATAAATCCCACTTGATCAGGGTGAATTATTTTTTTGAGGTGTTGTTGGATTCTATTGGCTAGAATTTTGTTGGGGATTTTTGCATCTATGTTCATGAGGGATATAGGTCTATAATTTTCTTTTTTTGTAATGTCTTTACCTGGTTTTGGTATCAGGGAGATGGTGGCTTCATAGAATGAGTTAGGTAGTATTCCGTCATTTTCTATGCTTTGGAATACCTTTAGTAGTAGTGGTGTTAACTCTTCTCTGAAAGTTTGGTAGAACTCTGCAGTGAAGCCGTCCGGGCCAGGGCTTTTTTTTGTTGGAAGTATTTTGATTACTGTTTCAATCTCTTTTTTTGTTATGGGTCTATTTAGTTGTTCTACTTCTGAATGTGTTAGTTTAGGTAGGTAGTGTTTTTCCAGGAATTCATCCATTTCTTCTAGGTTTTCAAATTTGTTAGAGTACAATTTTTCGTAGTAATCTGAAATGATTCTTTTAATTTCATTTGGTTCTGTTGTGATGTGGTCCTTCTCGTTTCTTATTCGGGTTATTTGTTTCCTTTCCTGTATTTCTTTAGTCAGTCTAGCCAATGATTTATCAATTTTGTTAATTTTTTCAAAGAACCAGCTTTTGGCTTTGTTAATTCTTTCAATTGTTTTTCTGTTCTCTAATTCGTTTAGTTCAGCTCTAATTTTTATTATTTGTTTTCTTCTGGTACCTGATGGGTTCTTTTGTTGCTCACTTTCTATTTGTTCAAGTTGTCGGGACAGTTCTCTGATTTTGGCTCTTTCTTCTTTTTGTATGTGTGCATTTATTAATATAAATTGGCCTCTGAGCACTGCTTTTGCTGTGTCCCAGAGGTTTTGATAGGAAGTATTTTCATTCTCGTTGCATTCTATGAATTTCCTTATTCCCTCCTTGATGTCTTCTATAACCCAGTCTTTTTTCAGGAGGGTATTGTTCAGTTTCCAAGTATTTGATTTCTTTTCCTTAGTTTTTCTGTGATTGATTTCTAGTTTTATTGCCTTGTGGTCTGAGAAGATGCTTTGTAATATTTCGATGTTTTGGATTCTGCAAAGGTTTGTTTTATGACCTAATATGTGATCTATTCTAGAGAATGTTCCGTGTGCGCTAGAAAAAAAAGTATACTTTTCAGCAGTTGGGTGGAGACTTCTGTATAAGTCAATGAGGTCAAGTTGGTTGATTGTTTTAAGTAGGTCTTCCATGTCTCTATTGAGTTTCTTACTGGATGTCATGTCCTTCTCCGAAAGTGGTGTGTTGAAGTCTCCTACTGTAATTGTGGAGGTGTCTATCTCACTTTTCAATTCTGTTAAAATTTGATCTATGTATCTTGCAGCCCTGTCATTGGGTGCATAAATATTTAATATGGTTATGTCTTCCTGATCAATTGTCCCTTTTATCATTATATAGTGTCCTTCTTTATCCTTTGTGGTGGATTTAAGTCTAAAGTCTATTTTGTCAGAAATTAATATTGCTACTCCTCTTCTTTTCTGCTTATTGTTTGCTTGATATATTTTTTTCCATCCTTTGAGTTTTAGTTTGCTTGTGTCTCTAAGTCTAAGGTGTGTCTCTTGTAGGCTGCAGATAGATGGATCGTGTTTCTTTATCCAGTCCGTGACTCTCTGTCTCTTTATTGGTGCATTTAGTCCATTTACATTCAGGGTAATTAGAGATAAATAAGTTTTTATTGCTGTCATTTTGATGCCTTTTCATGTGTGTTGTTGGCCATTTCATTTGTCCACATACTTTTTTGTGCTGAGATGTTTTTCTTAGTAGCTTGTGAGATCCTCATTTTCATAGTGTTTGCCTTTATGTTAGTTGAGTCGTTAAACGTTTTTCTTTGCTTTTATCTTGAGTTATGGAGTTGTTGTACCTTTTTGTGGTTACCTTATTATTTACCCCTATTTTTCTAAGTAAAAACCTAACTTGTATCGTTCTATGTCGCCTTGTATCACTCTCCATCTGGCAGTTCAATGCCTCCTGTATTTAGTCCGTCTTTTTGATTATTGTGATCTTTTACCTATTGACTTCCATGATTCCCTGTTATGTGTATTATTATTTTTTTTACTTAATCTTAATTTGTTTGTTTTTGTGATTTCCCTATTTGAGTTGATATCAGGACGTTCTGTTTTGTGACCTTGTTTTGTGCTGGTATCTGATATTATTGGTTTTCTGACCAAGCAATATCCTTTAGTATTTCTTGTAGCTTTGGTTTGGTTTTTGCAAATTGTCTAAACTTGTGTTTATCTGTAAATATCTTAATTTCTCCTTCATATTTCAGAGAGAGTTTTGCTGGATATATGATCCTTGGCTGGCAGTTTTTCTCCTTCAGTGTTCTGTATATGTCGTCCCATTCCCTTCTTGCCTGCATGGTTTCTGCTGAGTAGTCAGAACTTCTTCTTATTGATTCTCCCTTGAAGGAAACCTTTCTTTTCTCCCTGGCTGCTTTTAAAATTTTCTGTTTATCTTTGGTTTTGGCAAGTTTGATGATAATATGTCTTGGTGTTTTTCTTTTTGAGTCAATCTTAAATGGGGTTAGATGAGCATCTTGGATAGATATCCTTTCGTCTTTCATGATGTCAGGGAAGTTTTGTGTCAGGAGTTCTTCAACTATTTTCTCTGTGTTTTCTGTCCCCCCTCCCTGTTCTGGGACTCCAATCACCCGCAAGTTATCCTTCTTGATAGAGTCCCACATGATTCTTAGGGTTTCTTCATTTTTTTAAATTCTTTTATCTGATTTTTTTTCAGCTATGTTGGAGTTGATTCCCTGGTCCTCCAGATGTCCCAGTCTACATTCTAATTGTTCGAGTCTGCTCTTCTGACTTCCTATTTAAAAAAAAAATTCCTATTGCATTGTCTAATTCAGTAATTTTATTGTTAATCTTTTGGATTTCTGAATGCTGTCTCTCTGTGGATTCTTACAACTCGTTAATTTTTCCACTATGTTCTTAAATAATCTTTTTGAGTTCTTCAACAGTTTTATCGGTGTGTTCCTTGGCTTTTTCTGCAGTTTGCCTTATTTCATTTGTGATGTCTTGAAGCACTCTGTAAATTAGTTTTTTATATTCTGTGTCTGATAATTCCAGGATTGTATCTTCATTTGGGAAAGATTTTGATTCTTTTGTTTGGGGGGTTGGAGAAGCTGTCATGGTCTGCTTCTTTATGTAGTTTGGTATCAACTGCTGTCTCCGAGCCATCACTGGGAAACTAGTTTTTCCAGAAAATCAGCTAAAAAAAAATGCAGTCAGATCCCTATCAGAGTTCTCCCTCTGGCTCAGGATATTCGGATGTTAATGAAGCCGCCTGGGGAGGGTGGGGGAGGGATCGGAGAGATAGGAGAGCAGCACCTCAGAATATAGCCAGAGTTGCTTGTCTTGCTTGGAATGACTATTATATCTGAGATTTCCGCAGGTCGCATCGCCTATGTGTGCTGGTTGTGTGGAGATTGCCCCCTGGGGGTCTGGCCCGCTGGAGTCATGGTCAGATCCTCTGCTGCCAGCCCCACGTCCAGCCTCAAGGTTCCCCTACTGGGATGGTGCACTCCCGACTCCAAAATCAGTCGCTGCCTCCCGGGGACTCCTTGTCCCACCAGCCACGTTGCAGCGCCGCCCCCGCGAATTGGCTGGGCTTCCCCTCGGGTCAGCTCAGGCAAGCGGAGCAGCTCCCCGCACCTGCGCCGCGACTGCGCGTCCCGACTGGGACGCCGCTCTCCCTGCTCCAAGACCCGTCACTGTCTCCCGGGGCCTTCTCTCACCGGCTGTGTCACCACGCTGCCTGTGCGAACCGGCTGGGCCCCCCCCGGGGTCAGTTCCGGGAGGTGGAGCTGCTCCCCGCACTTATGCTGTACCTGCGCCCCGACAAAATCCCAGCAGGACGGTCCCCCAGCTGGGACGCTGCTCTCCCCGCTCCAAGACCTGTCACTGCCTCCCGGGGACTTCTCCCACCGGCTGCACCGCCACGCCACCCACGCGAACCGGCTGGGCCCCCTCCTGGAATGAGTTCGGGGGCCAGGGCTGGGCCCCTTGTTTGTGCCGTCTGCCCCCCTGGGCTCTGCCCCAAATCGGGCGCCAAAGGTCACCTGACTCGTACGCTGGCTCCAGGCTCTGAAAACAATCGCTGCCTCCCTGTATTTGTTCGTTCTCTGTCTCTAAATCTGTTTTTGTTGTTCAGGGTTCGTAGATTGTTATGTATGTGATCGATTCACTTGTTTTTCTGAGTCTTTGTTGCAAGAGGGATCCGCAGTAGCGTCCACCTAGTCCCCCATCTTGGCCCTGCCTCCTAAATTGCTTTTTATTTTTAAGCTTTGGTTTTCTCCATTGTAAAAGTAAGCTGGTTAGATTTTTAACAACAAATATAATGTATTGATTTCTTTTAAGTGACAAATTAGTATATACCAGTATTTTTTATTATCAACATTTTATTAATGAGATAACCAATACAAAGCAACATTAACAGGTCACAAATCTCATCACTGCTAGAACACAAAAAAGAGCGCTTGCATCTGATCACTGAGTCAGACCATACAGTGGTTACTCTATGGCTGTCTATTGCATCACGTCTATTTGAGTATACACATATAAAGGGCTTATTATACTACCTGGTATGCAGTAAGTACTCCAGGTGTAATGCTAATCATGATAGCAATTATCATCTTCAGTATAATCATAGGATGTGTAAAAAGCAAAGATAACCAGAATGAGGAGAGCAACGTTATATGTTTGTAACATGGGACACAGCATAGCAAAGATCAGTAGAATGATATTTTACTAGGTGACGTACAAATCAGCTCCAAGTTCTTTTGTTGAACTATTTTATGTTGCAAACAACACACTATGATCCATTTTTATTGTAAGTAATACCCATATCTTTTATTAATATTGCAAGGATAGTCACCCCTAACCACAAAAGGTGCACTGCAAATGCAAATGGGCAAACCTGCTGTGAAAGACCTCTTTAAAGTGTTGAAAAACAAAGATGTCATCTAAGAAGACTAAGGTGCACTTGACCCAAGCTATGGTGTTTTCAATTGCCTCATATGCATGTGAAAGCTGGATAATGAATAAGGAAGACCAAAGAGGAACTGACACTTATGAATTGTGGTGCTGGCAAAGAATATTGAATATACTATGAACTGCCAAAAAAACAAATTTGTCTTGGAAGAAGTATAGCCAGAATGCTCATTAGAAGGAAGGATGGGAGACTACACCTCACGTACTTTGGACATGTTATCAGTAGGCATCATTCCCTGTAGAAGGACCTCATGCTTGGTAAAGTGGAGGATCAGCAAAAAAGAGGAAGACCCTCAAAAAAATGAACTGACACAGTGGCTGCAACGATGGATTCAAGCATAACAAGGATTGTAAGGATGATACAGGACTGGGCAGTGTTTAGCTCTAGCGTACATGCAGTCACTATGAGTCAGAACAGACTCACTGGTACTTAGCAACAACAACCCATATCCAATTCCAGAAAAGTTACTCTCATGGTTCAGGTTGCGAGAATCTTGACTGGGCCATGATTCTCAGGGGTTTGTCAGTTACGTAATGATGTAATATGGAAGTTATGTAATGTGCAACTTGGCACTTATGTACTGTTGTAGTCATCCTCCATAATGTGATTTGATGTGATCAGTCAATCCTTGGGTGTGTGGCCTGCTTCCCATATGTGTATATACGGATATTCTGGGAAAGTTTGTTTGCTTGCTTTGGATGCTGAATCTGGCTTGTCATCATCTGACCTCCGGTTCTTGATACTTGAGCCAGCAGCCTGCCATATTGTCTGCTGAGCTTGGGATTCATCAATCTCAGCAGCCTGTGAGTCAGCAGCCTGCCGTCTGACAGCCGATCTTGGGACTCAATGGCTTCCACAGCCTGTGAGTCATCAGCCTGCCATCTTACCTGCTGATCTTGGATTGGTCAGCCTCCACAGCCCATGAGCCAATGGCCTGCTATCTGACCTGCCAATCTTGGGTTCATCTGCCCCTGCAGCTACGAGAGTCAGGAGAAACCTTCAGCCAGATGCCTGACCCACAGACTTGGGATTTACCAGCCTCAACCACTTGGCTCATTTCCTTGAGATAAATCTCTCTCTCTCTATATATATATATATGTATAAAATCAGTGAAGATATCTATATCTATATATCTATATCTGTGTATCTATATCTATACCTATGTCTATATCTAAACCTATATCTATCTCTATCTAATCTATCTCTGTCTCTGTCTGTCTCTACCTCTATCTATAGCTACGCTTGACTGGTTTTGCTTCTCTAGAGAACCCGTCCTAAGGTATGTGTCCTATATCTTCCCTCATATTATAGCCACTTAAGTTAAATTAGTTATAAAATATTTAATTATATTTCCAAAGCCTAAGAATTTAAGAAATTGTATTTTTTTAGTGTCAGTAATGTTATCTTCATATTGGAATTCTTCCTACAAAACTAACAGAGAAATGTGCAGTTTACCTGAAAAAGAATTCTCAGAGTGACATTTAAGTTGCCCTGCAGAGGCAAGAAATCCCTACTTCATTAACACACCAAAGAGAACATATAATAAGCTTCTGAGTGAACAACTCCAATAATATTAAATAAATCCCAGGCTCATAATTCAATGGAAGTACAATGAACTATAATTCACATTTTAAAATCCCCAAGTAGCATCCTGCTTGTACATAAAAGTGTCATGTAACCCAGTGTCATTGTTAATAAACAGCAAACCAGCAATCCCCGACTGTGTGAGTTTTGGTAGGAAGTTCAGCATCGCCATGTCGTATTTCAAAATCAGTCCTTTTCTTTTTTTTTTCCTTTTCTCAAGAAGCTTAACAACAAAGAATGTCTCAAAATAATTCTCAGCTTCCAAATGATATTCTTTGTCACTGTACCATTAGACACAGTGGTTGAGCACTGCTATCAAGCTGATGTCTGGGGACTAGAACACATCTCCTAGTGCACGAGCTTTCTTAATAATGTAAAAGGAAATTTTCCATTACTTTAAATCTTGTGTTCAGAATTTCTACATGGCCTGCCTTGACCTAGAGTAGCATCAAGCCCTGGAAAGTAACTACACAATGAGGATTTACAACAATTACATTTATTTGTGCAATTTTGCACATTCTTCCAGTGTGCAAGAAGCAGCAATTCATTCCACTTATTTCTAGAAATCTCAGCTAATACCATGGAGGCCAGTAGAAATAATACAATGGGTTCAAACATAGCAATAATTGTGAGGATGGCACAGCACCCGGCAGTGTTTCATTGTGTTGTTCATAGGCTCGCTATGAGTCGGAATCGACTTGATGGCACCTAACACAACAACAATAAAAAAAACAACAATAGAAATAATAATACCAGGTACATTGACTCCATGGCTAAAACCCATGGATTCTATAAATATCATCAGATCGCAAAAATGGTTCTAGCATGTTAATAAGAAATTTAGTGATTGACTTCTGAAGTATGATAACTTTTGTTCCCAAAGAAGCTTGAAAAATCTTGTTGCCACCTTACTGCTATACCGTTAACGTGACTTAAGAAACAAGATGATATGATTAGTGACTTTAGTCAATACCATCTTTCTTGGAGACTTTTCTTTGACCTGAACTCTTCTTAGGTGGCTGGCCAGTATATACATTCATTGATTAGTTCTTGTTGTCCATGAATGTATATACTGTGATGGAAACATATTCTAGAATCTGGTCATATTTGGGTAAAAGCAAATTTAAACTGCTCCCTTATTAGGTTGTTGTGAAAGCAATTCCCATAAGAAGGAATATACAACTATAGCACACAACTAAAATCAAATGAACCCTATTCTAGACTATTGGTAACTTATACAAGCTTAAGTTTAAAGTGTCTTAGTATCTCCTGAGATGTTCTAACATGTAGTAATGTGTCCATTTCAATTCATTATGCTATCTTTTCATACATAGTAATTCTAGTAAATGAGAGTTTTAAATATCATTTGAAATAAAAACTAATGGTCTTGGGGATTATCTCTCATTCATGAACAAAAAGGCTGTTATAATATCAAACTGCTTTGCAAAAGTTATTGAAATGCAAGAGCAAGATTCTCTGTGGCATGAAAATGTGCATTACTCTAATTTAGATTTACTTTTGCTCTACCATGAATCTTGCAGTTTCGTATTTCCTTTTGTTTATTCGTCTTTTCAGGGAGCCTTAGAATACAATCAAAACAATACAGCATTCAGTTTCAAATGTTCTATTCCCCTTCCATCACAAGAACAACAAAAAAATAGTTAAGACACTTTAAATTGCTTGTTTAGGAAGAAGAAACATTTGCTTTTTCACCCACCACCCTTTTTTACAGATCATATAAAATAAATGTATTTGTTGATGCCTTTATTTCTATCTTAAGCACAATGAAAGTTACTGAGATAAATACAAGAAGAAATTAAGATAGTTCCTGCCATTACATCTAATGTTAGTAAAGGGCTGTGTCAATTGGTACATATATATAGTATGTATGTATATATGTATGCATGTATACATATATATATGTATGGAACTCTGTGGTATAGTGGTTAAGAGCTACAGCTGCTAACCAAAAGGTTGGCAGTTCAAATCCATCAGGTGCTCCTTAGGAACTCTACGGAGCAGTTAACTCTGTCCTACAGGGTTGCTATGAGTCAGAATTGACTTGGCAGCCATGGGCTTTTTTTTTTTTTTTTTGTATACATATATAATTTTTTTCTTTTTACTTCAGCAAGAATTTTAATTTTTTCTTTATAAATGCATTATATAATAGAATCGATTGATTTTTTTTTCCTGACAGTAGATTTGGAGAAATAAATGTGAAATAATTAAAGATCTCCAAAATATTCTCCAAGTAAAAGTGTGTAAATCATTTTAAGCCGATACTTCCCCAAATGATTGTATCTTTCAGTAAAGTTTTTCTTATTTTAAAAGTCTTTGTCTCATATTGAGTAATGCAGGGTTATTACCTGTTTTGAACTCATGTTCCCCACATCTCCGAGATCTCATAATATATATGCTTCTTATCTTCAGTTTGCAGTTAAAAAATGTAGAAGATGGAGCAGGAAACATCCCCCCTTAATTTTCTCATGAACAATCACAATCTTTGTATAAGGATTGGAGACCCATAATTTTGGTGAATTTTATATGGCAGGTTTGTTCATTATATAGCCCCATGGCTCTCAAACATAGGGGGAGGGGAGTAGAGGTAGAGAACCTTGTTTCAGAGTATGGATAGGTTCATACGTACATGATATATCTCATAATGTCATAATTATAATGGAGGTTTTGGGGGACATATATATTTTGATCAAACTTCTGAGGTGATTCTAAAATGCTGCCCACCAATCTTTTTCTTGGGAACTACTGGCCTGGATTATGAATTTTATAATTGTTATATTGGAAAACTACTAACAGATTCTGGCAGACATTGGTAGTGACCTGGAAAAAATTCGACCTGTTGATTTTGGAAAAGTAGCGTGCCAACTTACTTCCTAGGCTCTATGACATCTTGGAGTAGCTGTGTGATAGAATCTTGCATATGAAATATAAGCACAGTGTAGTTGGTTGGGGCTTCAGGTAAAACTTTAGATTTCCTGATAATAAGGGGCAAATGTAGCCTGCACACCTTTATACACTTGCTCCTTTCTCCTTTCTCTCTGTCTGATCTCTGAAATGCATATAGGGTGCCAGGACATGTAACAACCATTTTTCCACCATGAGGTTAAAGCACGCACAGTATGTTCGGCAGATAAGAAAGTTAGAAAGAATTGTCAAGCCAATGCTGAATAATTCACTTCCAGATTTCTTTTTAAGTGAGCAAAATAAGTCCTTTATTTGATTGAGACCTTATTAGGTTTCTGTTACAAAAAAACAAGCAAATTAATTTTATATCCTTGCACAGTCAGATCATAATTCCACTTCGTATCAAAATATGGCAAAAGAAACTGTTCCTCTTGTCTTCACCTCTACCCTATTGTTTAATATCTGCCTTTATTTTGTCTTATTCTATTTAAGGTTTTCTTTGATGTCTCTGTAAGCCTAATAACTTCTATAATATTGTTAGGGACAAAAATTAAAATATACAGTGCTATCTGGGGATTTGGGTCATATCTATTACTGTTGTTGTTAGTTGCCATCGAGTTGATTCCAACCTTTGGCAACCCCATGTGACTGGAGTAGAACTGTGCTCCCAAGGATTTTCAAGGTTACAGCCTTTTGGAAGAAGATTTCTAGACCTGTCTTCTAAGGTGTCTCTGGGTGGGTTTGAATCATGAGCCTTTTTGCTACCCTGTTATTAATATGGAAAGGCCTAATTAGACTGCCAAACCTTAGGTCCCTGAAGGTTTTTCTCTGATTGAGCCAGAAATACCTTTAACTATACATAGTTTTTAAGATTTATTCAGCACCCTGAAAACACATGTATTCTGGATCTTTTTTGGAGGAAAGAGAGGAGTGGTAGACTGAATAATGGCCCTAATTGTCTTAATCCTCAGAACCTGTGAATACATTACCTGATAAGGTAAAGGGATTTTGCAGGTATGATTAAGATAAGGATTTTGAGATAAGGAGATTTTCCTGGATTTTCCAGATGGGCCCAATGTAATCAAAAGGATCCTGATAAGATGGAAGCAGAAGAATCAGAGTCAGAAAAAGGAGGTGTGACCGTGGACGTAGACTTGGGGTAATGTGGCCACAAACCAAGGAATCCCAGGAGCTTCTAGAAGCTGGAAATCAAAGAATACATTTTTCGTGGGAGGTTTCAGAAGAAACCAGACCTGCCAATACCTTTATTTTAGCTCCATAAGACTTATTTTGTACTCTTGACCTCCAGAACTGTAAGATAATGAATCTGCATTCCTTCACTAAGTTTGCGGTAATTTGTTACAGCTTGACCTCCAGAACTGTAAGATAATAAACCTGCATTCCTTCACTAAGTTTGCGGTAATTTGTTAGAGCAGCTATAGACAACTAATAGAGAGGGGGCATTCAATAAGGAAAACAGCATTCTATCCCTGTATAATTTAACCCAAAACACTTTACATTTTTCTTTAAATATTATTTTGTTGACAAGTGCTAGTGGGTGAGAACAAAAAATATTTTTGAGCTACATATAGTACATTTGCTTATTTTATATCCATTAATTGGCTCAAACAGGATTTAAAAAAAAAAACTGTCTACCAAATTTAAATCACCGAAATAAATATATTTGGAAGACATACTGAAAAAACCTCTTTTAGGCCTTACTCTTATGGCTCTATTTATCCTTTTTTGATTGCTGACCAGGCTGTTGCCTACATTTTTTGAAGTATCGAAAATGTAAACACATTTGTTACAATATTATTAAGATTTTGTTTGAACATTGATTACTTACAATTCATTGGTTGAGATGAGGTGAACATGTGAATTCATTTAATGGTGACTAACAAGAACCACCTTTAAACCCAGGGGGCTCTCAAGTTACACTGTTGTGGCGGTTGTATACTTCACTCTGTCCAGAAAAACTGAAGCCACTTCTGCAAACAGCTAAGAGAAAAACTGTCTTTCTCCTTACTGGAGGAAAGGTAAAATAATAAAATAACTCTCAGACAGGAGAAATGAGTGCTATTTCTCTTATCTGTTACCATGATCCAGCTGTGGTTAGTCAAATGAAACTATGGAACACGTCCTTCCCCTGGGCTCCTCTATTCAATGTGCCCTTGAAACACTTTTAACTCAAAAGCAGAGTTGACTTACAGACAGTCACATAAATTTATTTAAGAGTGAAATTAACTACACATATATACAGGTGGCAAAAGTATGAAAGAAACACAAGAGAATACTTAGTAAATAAATGATCGTAGTAATTCAGGAAATATTGCACAAGAAAGGTAATTCTGGCCATATTTTAATGAAAGTAAAGACATAAATTAGTAAATATTGATAAGAATGATAATGTGGTTATTTGGTATCAAAGAAAAACAGAAAGCATGCATAGCAATACAATTCTTAATAATTTTGCTTTATAGTACAACCAAAGCAAGACAAAAACAAAGACAGCAAAAACAGGTCTCAAAGAATTAACAGTTGTGAACTCTGCCTGCTTGCTATTTTTTAAAAAGAAAATTAAAAATTTATTTATTTTTAATTTTAATATCACCTCAAGATTTTTAGAAGGCTGAAGATAAGGGAGGCAATATAGATTCATAGCCAAGAATGAAGACTCTGAAGCAACAATGCCTGGGTTTGCCTTTCGTTCTCTTCCTTACTAGTTGTGCATCCTTAGGCAGTGACTTAAAAGCTCTTTGCCTCAGTTTCCTCCTGATAGTGCCTACTTTATAAAATGGGTATGAAGATAACCTAAGTTAATATTTTTAAAATACTTAGAAAGTTGCAGACACATAGAACTATTTACATGTTTCATGAATGGATTTGTATAAATTTTTTGAAAAGTATTTTCTATGAGAAATATTAGATAGTTTTTCTTCTAATAATATTGTATCCTACTTTTTCTTAATGATCTGATCCTAAGTTATTTTTCTATCTAAAATAGGAAAATAAAAACCGATAATTGTATATTGGAGCCCTGGTGGTATAGTGGTTAAGCGTTTAGCTGCTAACCCAAAGGTCGGCAGTTCAAATCCACCTGCTGCTCCTGGGAAACTCTATGAGACAGTTCTACCCTGTCCGAAAAGGTCACTATGAGTCAGAATTGACTCAACAGTGACAGAGGTTTTAAGTGTATATTATTTTCTAATCAAAATTCTAAACATTAGTCATAATAAACTTTTGTTATAAATTTATCTAAACTTTACAGCTTGATAAATTATACTTCTATGGTTAATGTTATTAGAAATAACTGTCGATAATATACTATAACTAAATCAAAAGCCAATTGAGATATATAGGTCCTTTCATTTTTAATAATGCTGAAAAAGGAAAGTTTACTTCAGAGCTTCTGATGCATGCTTCTGTTCTGAGTGATCAGAAAATGTAGATTTTATTTAAAACCACAAAGAACTAACAGGAGAAGCAGCAGTTGAACTACACCATCTGTGAATTCTGTGAACTACTTTGGTTAAAGTTTGTGCTCATTAACTAGAATGTGCTCTTAGACTTCAATTTTTAAAAGTACGACAAGTAGGAAATCTAAACAGTTTCATTTACACCACAGTTTGAGGTGCTAAAATGAAAGGTAACATTTGGAATCAGTTCAATGCCATGACTCCTCTCAGAATACAATTTATGGGTTTGTGAATGCACATGTGAATAATATTAAGCAATCTAAAATTATGCCTGGATAAATATGACTTATTCAGAAAATGAGGAATATTGAACAAAAACTAGCATATCTGTATTTTTTTATCCAGTTTATGTATGTGATTCAAAGGAAAGCAGAATGTACAAATAAGGTAAAAACAAATTTAAAAAATCAATAAATTCGTCAAGCTGAATAAAGCCAATCATAAAAAAATCTTATGCACATGAATATTTACTTTTAGTTTTAAATGGTTTTTCATGAGTGATATTGGATCAGAAAATATGTTTGACAGGAAAAGTTTACCAAGGCATATAAAAAAAAAAAAAAAAAGTCCAGAATATGGTTACTCTAATAAACAAATTGCAGAAGAGTATGCAGAGCATATGGAGCCCTGGTGGCACAGTGGTTAAGAGTTCGGCTGCTAACCACAAGGTTGGCACTTTAAATCAACCAGCCACTCCTTGGAAACCCTATGGGGCAGTTCTACTGCCATATAGAGTTTCTATGAGTCAGAATCTACTCAACGGTAATGGGTTCAGTTTTTTTTTTTTTTTTTAATACAAAGTGTGATCACATTGTCTTAAAAGTGACACATATATGCTTGCATGAGAATAAGAAATATTTCTGATTGGATAAAATTAATAATTGAAAGGTGATAAGCCTATTAAAATATGAAGTGAACAGATAAATACAAAATTTTGTTTACATTTGGTGCAGAGGAATGGGTATAGGGACATGTCATGAAATCATAGATCACCTCCTGGTTCTTGGGTTAGCAGCAAATTCACAGGTGTCCATTATATTAACAAATTTTAAAAACTGCATTATCATTACAAGATTATTTTGTCCATTTAAAACATATGAGTGGGCTTTTGCCTCTGAAAGATGGAGTAGAGGCACTTTTTCCTATTCTTTCCATTGATTACAGCTAAAAATTCTGGACATTATATATAAACAAAACATAAGAAGATTCTGAAAAGGCAGAGAGAAGAACTCAGAGTGGCTGGGAACCTCAGAACCCAAGGAATAATATGATGGCCAAGTGTTGTGGGTTTTCTTTTTTGCCTCATATATCCCAGACAATACTGGAGAACTTGACAACCCAGAAACATCAGTAAGCATTTACAAAAATATAAAAAATTTTATAACTCTAACCAAAGGATCAAGAAGGTCCAGCGTGGCAAGACACAAAAGTTTTAGACACTAACCTTTCTACACCAATCAAACAGCACAGAGAAAACTATTGCTCCATGACCACTAGCAAAGTCTAAGTGGACAGCACAAACTTCCTCCCTTGCAAGGCTATAACAAGGCCAGTCCCCATTCCCATCCCCATGTTCTCAGAAAAGGCTAAAAGCTGAGGCTATACTTCCACACCTGCCTGACAGCAATGAGTCATTGTACCACATTTTTATGCAAACAATATGTGCCTTCAACATTTTTTGCCCATTATGCTCTCCACCCATGAGGTGTTTTTGTAAGTGTACTATGCTAATTTTGTAGAGCAACATGTAATTCAGGACTTTTACCATTGCCCTGCAGTATGAGGATACTCCCTCACAGTGGAGGTCATGTGAAGAGCAGTAAAAAGGCCCTCCTACCTCTCCAGCCAGTGTGTAGTATTAGTAGGGTCTAAATGGGGACCCTGGACTTCCAACCTCAACCAGCAGTAATGAGACTGAGTAAGGAACTTGGACTTCCAACTTCATCTGTCAGTAATGAGCCAATATGCCCTTTTCCCCCACTATGGTTTCAGAGGATGCCTGATAAAACAGTACATTTAAATAAGATCCAGAGTCTCAGAACATCATACCAAAAATGTCCTGGATTCAATTTAAAATTTCTCATAATAACAAGAACTAGGAAAAACTCAACCTAAATGAGAAAAGATTATCTGCAGATATAACACCAAGATGATACAGATGCTTCAATGAGCAATTACATATCCATTTGAAGCCAATGGTAAAATACAAAGTCTCAAGCAAAGAAATAGAATGTATAGAGAAAAACTAAAGGAAAATTTAGAAGAGAAAAAAATTAATTAAAAATGAATTTCAATGGATGGGCTCAACAGAAGGATGGAGAAGACAGAGGAAACAATCAGTAAACATAAGATAGTACAGTAGAAATTACCCAATCTGAACTTCTGAGAGAAAATAAACTAAAAAACAAAAAAAGGAAGAAAATATCAAAGTGGAACTATAATAAAATATCTAACATTCATATTATCTTAGTTTCTTATTGCTGCTATAACAGAAATACCACAAATAAAAAAATATGGGTGGCTTTAATGAACAGATATTTATTTTTTTATAGTTTAGGAGGCTGGAAGTCTGAATTAAAGATGCTGATTCTAGGGGAAGGCTTTATCTGTGGACTCTGGGGGAAGGTCCTTGTCTCTTTTGAGCTTCTGTTCCTCGGTTTCTTGGCAATCTTCATGTGGCTTGTATCTTCCTCTTTGTACTTTCTTCTCTGTGCCTAATCTGCTTCTGTTTAATCTCAAAGGTGATTGGATTAAGACACAGCCTACACTTATGGTTCCATTAACATAACAAAGAAAGTCCTTTTCCCAAATAGGATCACATACACTGGCATAGAGTTTTAGGATTTACAACGCATATGTAGGGGAACACAATTCAATCTATAATACATGTCATAAGAGTCCCAGAAGGAGGGGAAAAAGAAAGTGGGGGTATGCAAAATATTTAAGGAAATAATGACTTAAATTTCCCCAAATTTGTGGATAGACAATAAACATAAATTTGAAAAGTTGTGCAAGCCCCAAACAGTATAAACTCAAACAAATTCATAGCAAGATACATCATAATCAAAAGTCTAAAAACTAAAGATAATGAAAAAAAATATTGAAAGCAACAAGAGTAACAACACCTTAGAAGATCACATACTATATGATTTCACTCATATGACATTCTTAAAATGAGAAAAATTGTAGAGTGAACTACAATCATTGGTTTGCTCTACACTTGTCACCATGTAGTAGGGCAGGAAGCCTCAACTCTTGGAATTGGTGGCAAGGGTATACCGCCTACAAGTCATTGTTTTTTTTTTTTTTTTTCTCCACTCCAAGTGATTTTTTATCTCTAGCTTTTTGACCTAAGATCTCAGCAACTTGAACACTAATCCACCTCCTCCTGGCCTGAGAGTTACTCCAAGGTCAGTCTATATAAAAAAAAAAAAAAATTTTTTTTTTTTTTAAGCAATAAATAGGACATACACACAAAAAAAAACCTTAGTGGTTGCAGATGTGGTGGTGGCTGGGGAAGGGGGAGGGGGTGTGATAATAAAGGGATCTCACAAGGGAGATGTTTGTAAAGATGAGAAATTCTGCATCTTGATTGTGGTCCTGTTTATACAAATGTACACATGTGATAAAATGACACACACACACACATGTTTTGCCAATGTCAATTTCCTGGTTGAGGTATTGTAGTACAGTTACATAAGATGTAACCATTAGGAGAAACTGGATGGAAACACATGGAATTTCCCTATATTACCTTTAAAACTATCTGTGAACCTATAATTTTTTCAAAGTAAAAAAGGATAAAATATTGTTTGGAAGAAACATGATGAGAGGAAACAATACCATAGAAAATGATAGATACGTGCTATGGATTAAATTGTGTCCACCAATAATATGTGTTGTAAATTCTAACCCTTATGCTTGTGGTCGTAATCTCATTTGGGAACCGATTTTCTTTGTCGTGTTCATGAGGCCATATTAGTCTAGGGTGTGTCTTAAATCAATTTCTTTTGAAATATAAAAAGAGCAATTGAGCAGCAACCAAGCAAGCAAGCAGAAATGGAGGAAGATAGATGCCAGGCCACCCAGATGGCCAAGGAATCAAGAAACAGAATAAAAAGAACAAGGAATTTCTCCCAGAGCCAACAGAGAGAGAAAGCCTTCCTTTCGAGGTGGCACCCTGAATTTGGACTTCTATGGTGCCCCAAATTCAAATTTCTAGCCTCCTAATCTGTGAGAGGAGCCCTGGTGGAGCAGTGGTTAAGAGCTCCGCTGCTACCCAAAAGGTTGGCAATTCAAATCCACCAGCAGCTCTTCGGAAACTCTACGGTGCAGTTCTACTCTGTCCTACAGTTTCGCTATGAGTCAGGATTGACTCAACGGCATTGGGTTTTAATCAGAGAGAAAATAAATTTCTGTTTGTTATAGGACCCACTTGTGGAATTTCTTTTATAGCAGCACTAGATAACTAAGAATATATGGTAAAAGCATAAAAGATTGTACTGAGTAAAAAGTAAAAAAAATAAGGCTACTATTCAGGCAAAGAAACTTAAGACATGGAAGAGAAAAGAAAGTAAGAAAATGGAAAAGGAAAAGTGGGTGGCCAAGGGATTTAAATTTGTTTTGTTGCTGTTGTGTCTCATGAGGACTGATTACCTTTAGAGACATAACAATAATAACAACAATAATTAATAGTCAAGGGGCAGTGGTGGCTCAGTTGTAGAATTCTTACCTTCCATGAGGGAGATCTCCACCTCTCTGTCTGTCAGTGGAGGCATGCATGTTGTTATGATGCTGAATATGTTTCAAGGAAGCTTCCAGACTACGCTGGACCAGGAAGAAAAGCCTGGAGATTTACTTCCTAAAATAAGTCAACGAAAACCTTACTTATTGAAGCATGACCGGGCAGTGCTTCATTCTGTTGTTCATGGGGTAACCCTAAATTGGGGCTAACTCAAAGGCAGCTAACAACAACAACCACAACAATCGTAATTGTAATAATATCACCTCACTTTTTCTTTCTTACATATTTACATGAACCTCATTTACTCTATTTGAAAGTAACTTGCCATCATCAGATGAAATAATATGCTAAGTACAGTCTGTATATATTATCATAGGTAAAAATGGTTGCTTCCACTTCAAACACCCTTCATGCATATTTTAATCTAGTTTTTTAGACTGTAACAATTAGAATATTATTTAGAAAATTTTATAATTTAGGTATACAACTTATAATTTTTAAATATTTTATAAATCCTTGGTCTTACAGAAAGTTAATTGCCTTCCTTTATGCAATTATATTTATTGTTATAAAATTATGTACATATTTACTAGCTTGTACTCTGCCTTCTTCTCAAAATGATTAAAGTGGCTAATGACATGTTTCCATTTTCACAAACTCAGGAAATAATTAGCTTTGCTTTACAAATACCTTCAGAAAAAATTCATTAATGATCAACCCCTTTAACACCAAAGTAACAATTTTGAAAAAAAAAAAAGTATCCTCTTAAAGTAATTGGTTTACACACAGCAGTGTTATTCAGTGGGTCACCTCATTTAGTTACTTATTGTGTAGTGTTCATCATCTTGCAATGTTCATCAGCAGCTACATTGCTTAGAATAAGATGCTTCAAAACACCGTATTACTATTCCCCCCACCCCCAAGGCTAAAGTAGGTTATATGTAATTGTTTTGGATAATGTTCAATTTAAAACAATTTTGACCATGTTTTACAGTATTAAATTTCTGATAATTTTTATTCTTTATTAGTAACAGCATTGAAGATATGAAATGTTTTCTAAAGAAAAGCTAAACGTGCTATGGGGAGAGTGTTAGACAATTAGGCTGTTGGGTGCACAGGTGTGCTATACTATTATTACCCCCTAAAGTCTCCATACTTACTAATAGACAAAGTATGTGCCTTTAGGGAATATGGTTGCACTCTAAAGAAACCCAGGACCCTGTTAAGCTATCTTAGTGAAGTAAAGGAAGAAAGGTTGTTCTCTTATACCTATAATCTAAAATAACCAATCAAGAGATGGTCACCCACTCTGAACAGGGGCAATGAGTAATGTCATTTACCAGCAGGGGACCTTATGTATTTATTAACCCTTTTACCTTTTATTATCCCATTTTACTTCTATTACTCCTTACATGCTTTTTGTATAGGTTGTTTGGCACACAGACATGGCTGCTTGGTAGCATATACCCCTGGGAAAGAGGGACTCCAGTGTTCTTTTCCCATGGCATGAAGTGGGGCATGCATGGATGTGATGCAACAGCATACCCAAGGATGGGAGTTTGATCTCAGGGAAACTGGCTGACGATGACGTTTGCTGTTTTCCTTATCCCTGTCCCATTTATTCTGTGATCAATAAATATCTGTTGACCACACCATTAGAACAGTCTCTGATCTGTACTTTGCTCCAAACAATCTTCATGAAGAACTTGTGAATACTGTACTGTCTTAGTTATCTAGTGCTGCTATAACAGAAACATTTTGGAGGGACACAATTCAATCCATAACATTGCATAGGCCCTTTACTTTCAATAAGAGAATACCAACATGTCTTTCCATGTATTTAACTACTAAGTTTACATACATAATCTTAAGGAAAATACAGACTATTGATACTCCTGTATAGAATCTAATTTCAAAGTGTTCACATACAATCCAATCATAAACAATTAAATTCATAGGAAACTAAATAAAGAATATATAATCCAATAATTTCTCTATTTGTTATGGATAGAGTTTCTAAATAGGCCAGAATATCAGAGACTCACGTGTTTCAAATATATGAACACCAGAAAGATTTTTCTCCCTGGATTTTCACTGGTTGTGTGTTTTAGTCATAAACTTGCTTTGAAAGATATTATAAAAACAGACAAAGGGTGGGGCAAGATGGCAGAATAGCCATACACTTCCTGCAATCCCTCTTACAACAAAGACCCAAAAAAGCAAGTGAAACAATTATATTTATGACAAGCTAAGAGCCCTGAAAATCAAAAGCAAACTTAGAAAATGGGCTGAGTGGCAAGAGGAGAGAGAGACGGTTCAGAAGTGGGCAGGAATTACCAGACCGGAATCACCAGGATCCCTCAGGCACCATTCTCAGGAGTGGCTGCAACAGGCTAGTGGTAGCATTCGGCCACAGTTTCCTCAGGGAGAAGCAGCCAGCTGTACGGCTTACTCACACCTCCAGAACCAGAGAAGAATGACCTTCTCGGCAAAAGCTAAGTACTTGCATATATTTTACCATGCCCCCAGCTCCCAAGCCAGCTTCAGTGGCTGTTGATTTCTCTGGGCCTGAGATAGGCCATGTTGAGTGCCTGGAGCCAATCTCCCAGCCTTGGAGTAGGAATGAATTCACAATTGGGGGAAAAGATAATTTGCTAGCTCCACTAACCAGGGGAGCTCAGGACAGAAGTGGCTCCTGTCCAAGCATCAACGGTCCATGGACTTTGAATACCTTTCCCCCCTGCATGGACATGTGTGGGCCTAGTTCAGGAGAACAGGCCCTTGTTGGCAGAGTGCAACTGTTTCAGCTGTGCAGTGAAGAGGTGGTTGTTTGATATTTGACAGAGCTTTGCTTTTAAAATAGGGTCTTCACCTACCTGCATCAGGGGCCTAAGGCCTGGTGGCTCCACTCAGGCCACCCAGCCACTTCTCAGGGGTCCAAGGATAACTGGTTCCTCCCAGCCCTCACAAACAAAAGCATTGGGTGCCCATGGACCGTCTGCAGAACCCACCCACCTGTACACTCTCAGGATCAGGGATGCATTTTCTTCACAGATATTAGGGGAAAAGTTCTCAGCCCCGTGCCTTATTTAGAGTCTGACCCCCTGCTGCAACCAGATACCGGTACCTGCACCAATCACCCCTACCCTTTTAAGACTGTAGGACAGAGCCTGCACCACACACTTGATGATCAGCTACCTGGACACCTGAGCTGAATTCGTTTATTCAAAGGAGCAAATAATCAGGCTAGCTCATTCAAGCAACCCATCTGGAATATCAAAACAAAACAAAGCAAGAAGCTAGGATACAGTAAAAGCAAACATAAAATAAACTAATACAATAACTTATAGATGGCTCAGAGACAACAGCGGAATATCAAGTCACATAAAGAAACAGACCATGATCACCTCAACAAGCTGTCAAAACAAAGAATCAAGGGACCTTCTAGATGAAAGTGCCTTCCTGGAATTACCAGAGTCAGAATACAAAAGATTAATAAACAGAACTGTTCAAGACATTAGGAATGAAATCACAAAGATGATCAGGACATATACAGAACAAGCCAAGGACACAAAGGTAAAGTAGTTGAAGAAAATAAAAAGGTTATTCAGGAACATAAAAAATTTAATAAGCTGCAAGAATCCATAGAGAGACAGCAATCAGAAATTCAGAAGGTTAACAATGAAATTACAGAATTAGACAACACAATAGAAAGTCAGGAGAGCAGAATTGAGCAAGTGGAAGGCAGAATTGGTGAGCTTGAAGAAAAAGCACTTGGTACCAATATATTTGAAGAAAAATCAAATAAAAGAATTTTAAAAAATGAAAAAAAAAAAAAACTTAAGAATCATGTAGGACTCTCTCAAGAGAAATGACCTACAAGTGATTGGAGTACCAGAACAGGGAGGGATAACAGAAAATACAGAGAGAATTGTTGAAGATCTGTTGGCAGAAAATTTCACTGATATCATGAAAGATGAGAAGACATCTATCCAAGATGCTCATCGAACTCCACATAAGGTAGATTCTAAAAGAAAATCACCAAGACATATTATAATCAAGCTTGCCAAAACCAGAGATAAAGAGAGAATTTTAAGAGTAGCTAGGGAAAAACAAAGTCACCTACAAAGGAGAGTCAATAAGAATAAGCTCGGACTACTCGGCAGAAACCACGCAGGCAAGAAGGCAATGGGATGACTTATATAAAGCATTGAAGTAAAAAAATTAAGAGCCAAGAATCATATATCCAGCAAAACTGTCTCTCAAATATGAAGGTGAAATTAGGACATCCCCAGATTTTTTTAGATAAACAGAAGTTTAGGGAATTTGTAAAAGCCAAACCAAAACTACCAGAAATACTAAAGGGAGTTCTTTGGTTATGAGATCAATAATATCTAGTATCAACCCAAGACTAGAACACTGGACAGAGCAATCAGATGTGAACTCAGACAGGGAAATCACAAAAATGAATCAAGTTTGAAAAAGAACACTCACAACAAGGGAACAGTGACGTTATTGTAAAAGACAAAATTAAAACAATAAAGAAAGACTAAGAAATGTAGTCGTAGATCTTTCATATGGAGAGCAAGACAAGGGGATATAAAGAAAAAAAAGTTACGTTTAAACTTAGAAAATAGGTGTAAATACTAAGGTAACCACAAAAGAGATTAACAAATCTCACTCACCAAAATAAATTACAAGAAAAAAACAGAGACTTAGCAGAAACAAAATCAACAACAATGAATAAGAGGAAAAGACAATATATAAAGTTAAACTACTCAGCACAAAAAATTTAGTGGGAAAAAGAAAATGTGAACAACACACAAAAAAAGATATCGAATCAGCACTAAACTCATGCCTATCTATAATTACGCTGAACATAAATGGACTAAATGCACCTGTAAAGACACAGAGAGTGGCAGAATGGATAAAAAAAAAAATGATCTGTCTGTATGCTGCCTACAAGAGACACATCTTAGACTTAGAGACACAAACAAATTAAAACTCAAAGGATGGGGAAAAAAATATCAAGCAAACAAAATCAAAAAAGAGCAGGAGTGGCAGTATTAATTTCTGACAAAATAGTCTTTAAAGTTAAATCTACCACAAAGGACAGGGAAGGACACTATATAATGAATAAAGGGACAATATAATTATACCAGGGTATAATGAATAAAGGGACAATATAATTATACCAGGGGGGATATAACCATATTAAATATTTATGCATCCAATGACAGGGCAGCAAGAAACATAAAAAAACTTTACCAGCATTGAAAAGATTGAAGATGAAATCATCAAATCAATACCATTTACAGCAGCTCCCAAGAAGATAAAATACTTAGGAATAAATCTTACCAGAGATGAAAAGACCTAACAACCAGAAACCCAGTGCCATCGAGTCAATTCTGACTCAGAAGAGACCTATACAAGGAAAACTACTAGACATTTCTGCAGGAAACCAAAAGAGACCTACATAAGTGGAAAAACATGTCTTGCTCATGGATAGGAAGATGTAACATTGTAAAAATGTCTATTCTACCAAAAGTGATCTATAGATACAATGCAATTCTGATTCAAATTCCAATGACATTTTTTAATGATATGGAGTAACAAATCGCCTACTTCATATGGAAGGGGAAGAGGCCCTGGATAAGTAAAACATTCCTCAAAAAGAAGAACAAAGTGAGGGGCCTTACTCTACCTGATTTTAGAAACTATTATACCACCAAAGTAGTCAAAACAGCAGGGTACTGGTACAAAAACAGATATATAGACCAATGGAACAGAAACGAAAACCCAGACATAAACCCATCCACGTATGACTGTTTAATATTTGACAAAGGACCAAAGTCAGTTAAATGGGGAAAAGATAGTCTGTTTAACAAATGGTGCTGGGATAACTGGATAAAAAAAAAAAAAATCCATCTACAAAACAATGAAACAATACCCATACCTCACACCATGAACAAAAACTAGTTCAAAATGGATCAAAGACCTAAATACAAAATCTAAAATGATAAAGATTGTGGAAGAAAAAATAAGGACAATGCTAAGAGCCCTAATACATTACTAACAATGCAGAAGGCAACTAGATAACTGGGAGCTCCTAAAAATCAAATACCTAAGCTCGTTCAAAGACTTTACCAGGAGAGTAAAAGGATTACCTACAAATTGGGAAAAAGTTTTTAGCTATGACATTTCTTATCAGCATCTGATCTCTAAAATCTATATTACCCTGTAAAAACTCAATTACAAAAGGACAAATAATCCAATTAAAAAATGGGCAAAGGATATGAACAGACACTTCACTCCAGAAGGCGTTCAGGTAGCTAACAGATACATGAGGAAATGCTCATTATCATTAGCCATTAGAAATGCAAATCAAAACTAAATTGAGATTCCATCTCACTCCAACAAGCCTGGCATTAATTCAAAAAATACAAAATAATAAATGTTGGAGAGGTTGTGAGAGACTGGGACACTTATATACTGCTGTTGGGAATGTAAAATGGTACAACCACTTTGGAAATCAATTTGAAACTTCCTTAAAAAAGTAGAAATAGAATTACCATACGATCCAGCAATCCCACTCCTTGGAATATATCCTAGAGAATTAAGAGCCTTTACAGGAACAGATATATACACACCCATGTTCATTGCAGCACTGTTTACAACAGCAAAAAGCTGGAAGCAACAAAGGTGCCCATCATTGGATGAATGGATAAATAAATTATGGTATATTCACACAATGGAATACTATGCATCGATAAAGAACAATGATGAATCCGTGAAACATTTCATAACATGGAGGAATCTGGAAGGCATTATGCTGAGTGAAATTATTCATTTGCAAGAGGACAGTTATTGAATAAGACCACTATTGTAAGAACTGGAGAAACAGTTTACACAGAGAAGAAAATATTCTTTGATGGTTTCGACACCTGGAGCAAAGGAGAATGAAGAACACCAAAGACATAAAGTAATTATGAGCCCAAAAGACAGAAAGGGCCACATAAACCAGAGACTACATCATCCTGAGACCAGAAGAACTAGATGGTGCCCGGTTACAACTGATGACAGCCCTGACAGGGAACACAACAGAGAACCCCTGAGGGAGCAGGAGAGCAGTGGGATGCAGACCTCAAATTCTTGTAAAAAGATCAGACTTAATGGTCTGACTGAGACTAGAAGGACCCCGGAAGTCATGGCCCCAGACCTTCTGTTAGCCCAGTACAGGAACCATTTCCAAAGCCAACTCTTCAGACATGGATTGGAAGGGACTATGGGATAAAAATGATACTGGTGAAGAGTGAGCTTCTTGGATCAAGTAGACACTTGACTATGTTGGCATCTCCTGTCTGGAGGGGAGATGAGGGGCAGAGAGGGTCAGAAGCTAGCAGAATGGACACGAAAATAAGAGGGTGGAGGGAAGGAGTGTGCTGTCTCACTGGGAGAGCGCAATTAGGAGTATATAGCAAGGCGTGTATAAGTTTTTGTATGGGAGACTGACTTGGTTTGTAAACTTTCACTTAAAGCACAATAAAAATTAAAAAAAAAAAGTTCACAATTCTCACAGCTATAAGTGTAGAGCTGAGTTTTGAATCCACTTCTGTGTGATTGAATACAGTGTGCTATGCTGCCATTCAACACTAATTCTATTACAATGGCTGACATTTTTTAGTGTCTTTTATAAAGTTTTGCTAGAATGGATAATATTGGGTCCTGATAGTCAAGTTCACTTTGATTTTCCTCTGGATTTCTTATTGTAATGAACCAATAGTCTAAAATTTACAAATGTCATTAGGAAACCAAGATCTGTTAATAGGCTGATGGACAAATTACTCGGTCAGTGTTGACTTAAGTCTTCAAGCAAGGATATGTGTTTAGAGGTTGATGGTGCTATTGAATGTCTTATCCTAGAATTATTGACTTTTAAACCTAAATGGGAATTTAGATAATAATAGTTATTATTATTATTATTACTATGAGGCATACCAAGTTTTCTATGTTCTAGGTCATTTGTTAAAATCATTACATTTATATTTCATTTAATCCTAAGAATAATACTACGAGGTAGGCTTTTATTTTGCAGTATTATCATTTTAATGAGTGTCATGTATTGAATCGTGTCACCCAAAAATATGTGTCGAGTTGGTTAGGCCATGATTCCTAGTATTCTGTGGTTGTTCTCCATTTTGTGATTGTAATTATATGTTAAAGAGGATTAGGGTGGGATTGTAACACCCTTACTAAGGTCACATTCCTGATCCAATGTAATGAGCATTTCTCTAGGGTGTGGGCTGCCCTGCCTTTTATTTAACAGGAGATAAAAGGAAAAGGAAGCAAGCAGAGAGTGGGGGACTTCATACTGCCAAGAAAGAAGCACCGGGAGCAGAGTGTGCCCTTTAGACCCGGGATTCCTGTGCAGAGAAACTCCTAGTCCAGGAGAAGATTGACGAAAAAGACCTTCCTCCAGAGCTGACACAGAAAGAAAGCCTTACCTTGGAGCTGACACCCTGAATTTGAACTTCTAGCCTACTAGACTGTGAGAGAATAAATCTTTGTTAAAGCCAAAAAAAAAAAAAAGACTAAGAAAGCTTACCATTATCCACTTATCACTAATCGATTATCTCATAATCTGATATTTCACATTTATGAAAATAGCAAAAAATCTATTATCTTATTATTTTGTACATTAACAATGTATGTCTGGCAGTCACAAACACTGAGGTGTGAGGCAAGAGTAACACTGGCTGTGATGGTTGAGATTATGTGCCAACTTGGCTAGGCCACGATTCTCAGTGGTTTAGAAGTTATGATGTAGTTTGGCAGTCATGCAATGATGTAGTCATCCTCCATTTTCATATAACACTGATTTTTTCCATAACAACTTGGTCTTTGGGAACTAACCATTTGGTAAGTGAGGAGCAAGTGTAGTTTTATAATAAAGCAATGTAGCTCATGGAGTTCTTTTACTGAACTCTCTGTTGTTTATATAAAGGATCTCATTAAATTTTCACAGCAACCTTAATGACCATCACTGACTTTCAATTGGGCAAGTAAATTACCTAAAATACACAGTTTGCTGGTGGCTAAAAATTTGAATCCATCAATCTGGGGTCTAATTGCAAGTTTTATCAACTACCCATATTACACTCTTTATAAATGTTGTTGAAAATGCACACACACAACACTTCTTAAAAATTGTAAAATAAATGTCTATTACAATTTATGGGACCCCTGGTGGCATAGTGGCTAAGAGCTGCAGCTGCTAACCGTAAGGTCAGCAATTTGAACCCACCAAATGTTCCTTGGAAACCCTATGGGGCAGTTCTACTCTCTCCTATTGTGTCACTATGAGTCAGAATAGACTTGACAGCAGAGGGTTTGGTTTTTTTTTATATATTGGTTTATACTTTATATTTACAAAGTACTCTGTTCCTCTCTTATTGGCAATATAAATCATATAACTGATATTGTTCCAACTTAACTTTGAAAAAAAAATTCATATCCTAATTCAGGACCCTTATTATGAAATTATAAAAAAAGATACAATATGAGTTTTTATGTATAAACTGGTTCTCTGGTCTCTTTAGCAAGTTATCTTTAATTCACCATCAGCCAGGTGTTCTATCATATTATCTGTCTATCATTTATTGTAATACAAGAATTTGAGTAACTCATATCAAAGTCTTTTGTGGAATGTGGTGGGGAATAAATAAATGTGTTTGAAAAACTTAGCTTTGACCTCCACTGTAAGCTGATTATAGAGTATATTGTTAAATATATCATTTCCTAGTTTTTAAGAGTATCTTTTAATTTTCTTTTAATTTCCATTTCTTTCTCTTTTAAAATCTATACACTCAACTTCCAAGAACAGGAGACTGCTTCCCACTTACCTGCTTCACATTGTATGGAAAGTCCTTGCTCTAAGTTTTTCTCCTAACCAAATGACTTTTCCCAGGGCTTTATTTACATAGTTCCGTGAGATAAAACTACCAAAAATAAACACAATGCAGAGAAAATATAGCAGAGACAGCTGATTTTCTCTAACACTCGTGCTCCAATTGTATGTCATAGAAATAGTATACCAAATTTGAAGTGAACAGCATCATTAGCAGATAGGCCTGTAACGCTTTTGGCCATTGGAGTGAGAGCAGACATGATGTTTAAAATTCTCAGATTGTATTCTTAAAGGACAGGAGCAGGACATTCTTTTCCCATTTTCCTTCACCATATTATTATGGTCACAGTCTTAGTGGTGAAGCCATTTCACATCATGTTGGCAAAGTAACCACTCAGGAATGACAATGCCGCAGAATGGAGGAAGCCTGGGTTCTTAGTTAACTTTACATAGCAGAGCCATCATAGTAAGGCAGAATGTCATACTTCTAGGGTCTAGAATGTCATATCAGATAGAAATAATCTTATATACTCTTTATGGTAATATTATTTACTAAATGCAATTGAATCTATATGCTAAATAATGTATCCAGGAAAGCCCCTTTATTCTCCTTTTGAAGTGTTTTGTTTTTCCCCCTACCACAAGGATGCAAAAAGCCTTTCCAAGTGATATTAGTAGATAATGTAAGATAATAAGGTAAAATTATTTTTCTTTACATTTCCACCCTAAGAAGCATATAAATCAATTTTCTTTTTTCACTTGGATATATTTTAGCAATATTAATTAAAACCTGAAATTTTAAATTTAGATAGAGAAGGAATATAGACTATGACTTTCTTTTCGCTTTCTTATATCAGTGAAAGTTAATAGAAAAAAAAAATCAAGATATTTTTGTTACACTTCTTTAGTAGTGAAAAACCCTTAAACCATTTGTCACATTTCACATAGTACCAGTTATGGTGTTCATCCATATTTGTGGGTCTCTTCAAAATGAATGGAAATCAAGAACTTTAAAAGGAACATTTGAAATATCTTTTTTTTTTTCTGATTTATAATTGTCTTGTTCAAGTTTTCACTTTTGGTTAAATATATTACCAGGATTTCTCGAAGACAAATTATTCCAGGTGACCTATAATCAGAGTAACAAGTACTGGATGACTGTAAAGAGCTTTGTATGCAATAGGTATGAATTGTGCCATGATTTTTGAATTTCAAGATATATCACACTTATTCATTCAATTTAAATCAAATTTGACTGTGGGCTTTCGCTCATAAAGGCTAGTTAGAGGTCCTATATGTGTATATTTTGGTATATTCTCTTCATTTAGTTTATACTTGACTCAACAGCACACAACAACAAGGGCCCTGAGGCTTATGCTACAAAAAGCAAATTGGCGGTGGATCTACTGGTCAGCAATAAAACCTTAGTCACTGCTGACATAGTTATTATACAGGATCATTTTGGCCTTTCCGTGAGAAGGATTGATAGTGGCATCCACTTCTTTTGTGTACAGATTGGGATCACTGGCCTTTACTCTAGTTCGTGTAATAACAACAAAAATAAATAACAAATTATTTTGAACAGTAAATATAGGTAGAAATCCCCCCTTCTCTTAGGGGGCAATTACCTATGGTTGATAGAAACGACAAGTGCTTTCCTTGTATTGTCCTTCTAAACTTCATAGCCCTTTTGGCTGCTTGGAATTATTGCCAAACGAGGAAAATTAATGCTCAAATTAGGGTGGTTATTAGCTTTGTCTGCATGTTGTCAGTGGTTTCATTTCATTTTCATTTCACATGCATAGAATATGGAAGCAGGGTGGAGGAATAATGCCATGGATTTAATTGTGTCCCCCCAAATCTGTGTCAAGTTAGGCCATGATTTCCAGTGTTCTGTGGTTGTCCTGCATTATGTGATTGTAATTTTAAGTTATAGAGGATTAGGGTGGATTTGTAACACACTTACCCAGGTCACATCCCTGATATAATATAAAGGGAGTTTCCCTGAGGTGGGGCCTGCATCACCTTTTATCTCTCAAGAGATAAAAAGGAAAGGGAAGGGAGCAGAGAGGGGGGACCTCATACCACCAAGAAAACAGTGCTAGGAGCAGAGAGGGTCCTTTGAACCCGGGGTCCCTACACGGAGAAGCTCCTAGTCCATGGGAAGATTAATGAGAAAGCTGACAGAGAGAGAAAGTCTTTCCCTGGAGCTGACGCCCTGAATTTGGACTTTTAGTCTACTTTTTTTTTTTTTAACATTTAATGAGCATTTATTTTATGAAAACTTTCTCACATGCCTCATTTCATTTAATCATCATGACAGCTGTGTATCACAACTGTTTATTGGCAATTTTTTTCATCCCCTTCCCTTTTTTAAAAAAAATAATTTTTATTGTGCTTTAAGCGAAAGTTTACAAATCAAGTCAGTTTCTCACATATAAACTTATATACACCTTACTACATATTCCCACTTACTCTCCCCCTACTGAGTCAGCCCGCTCCCTCCTTCCAGTCTTTCCTTTTGTGACCATTTTGCCAGTTTCTAACCCCCTCTACCCTCTCATCTCCCCTCCAGACAGGAGATGCCAACATAGTCTCAAGTGTCCACCTGATGCAAGTAACTCACTCCTCATCAGCATCTCTCTCCAACCCATTGTCCAGTCCAATCCATGTCTGATGAGTTGGCTTCAGGAATGGTTCCTGTCCTGGGCCAACAGAAGGTTTGGGGACCATGACCACCAGGATTCTTCTAGTCTTAGACCATGAAGTCTGGTCTTTTTATGAGAATTTGGGGTCTGCATCCCACTGTTCGCCTGCTCCCTCAGGGCTCTCTGTTGTGCTCCCTGTCAGGGCAGTCATCGGTTGTGGCCAGGCACCATCTGTTTCTTCTGGTCTCAGAATGATGTAGTCTCTAGTTCATGTAGTAGTCTACTTTATTACAGTGAAATAAATTTCTCTTTGTTAAAGCCATCCACTAGTGATATTTCTGTTACAGCAGCACTAGATGACTAAGACAAATAAACTATGAAATTTAGGGCATGAATAAAACATGAAGTGTTCATTTCCTTTTTTCAAAATCAATTTATCATCTATACTTAGGTTTCCTTGTTTGGGAATATAGTCTTCTGCTCCATTTTCCAGTTTTATTTAGCACAACACTAAAGTAATGTCAAAGCAATCTTACGGGATAATGGGGACCATCTTCTCTTGCCAATCTAATGGACTGTTTTTGAAATATGTTCAATAAAGTTGACCTTGACTTCTCTCACTAAACCCAATGCTTAATACCAGCTTTATAGTTAGGACATGTTGCAGATGAAATATATGTACGTAGATGAGATACATGTAGCAAATAATGACATTTTTCCACAGTTGTATGAGATTTTCTCAAATAACAGATGTACATGTAAAGAATTTTCTAAGCAGATACCAATACATGTGTCCTTTCTGCTCTTGAAGCAAATATCTGATGAATATATGACCAATCATATGCATTCATACATATGCACAAAGGTTCTTACAACTTTTCTATTACACCTAGCCCTTTACCCTTCTCCTGACTTCCTCTAGCCCTTCAATCTCCTCCTCTTCTCCTTGGCTCATTTTATTTTTTTCCCTTCTTTTCTATCTTCTTTCTTCTCCTTCTTCTCATTGTGCTAAATTTTTTAATTTTGATAATTTTGCCCTCCCATGGTACAAACCATCCTCATCTTCATGTCATATATTATATATAGTATGAAAGAACCTTGCCAGCTTTATCTCTTGGCTCTGTCCTTCCTTATCCCTACTGCTCTTAAATTTCTAATCACTTGGTATTATTGGATGATCCTTAAACTCCCTAATAAGACTACGACTTTCATTTGTTTATTTAATTATTGCCTTGCTTATTCATTAATTCACTCAACATTTATTTTGTAAGCACCAATTATATGTTGGACATTTTTATTGTTGGTGAAGATACAGTAATGATCAAAATAGAACATTTTTGCCTTTTGAGAGAATTCATTCTAGTGGTAGGAGATTGAACATACATTAAATAAATAAATAACATATATTTATGGTAAAAAATACAAAATTCTATATAAAATTCTATAGAGGAAGCATGGAAGAAGGAGAAGGACTGATGAGTGAGGGCTTTCATTTAAATAGAGTGACTAGGGTGAGACTGGCTGAGAAATAGATACGAGTAAAAGTATATGACATGTGGGTAGCTGTGTGAAGAAAGTTCATGTAGAAATAAAAGAATATTTAGAGTTTTTTTTTTTTTTTTGATGAGGAATCATATGTAGAATTTGCAAATACCAGCAAGGAGTCGTATGTGGCAGATGGGGGCAAACAGGGAGAGGGGAGCCAGAGATGTAGTCAGTTACTTCAGAAGCACATGGGCCAGGTTGGTTACTGCCACAATGCTGAATTTGACTGTAATGAGATGGGGAGCCACTGGAAAGTTTTCAGCAGAGACCTGTATAATCTGGATAACATTTTAACAAAATCACTCTGGGTAGTGCTGTTTAAAAGGACATTGCAATGACACATATGAAATTAGGAACCAGTGGAAGTTTATTTCAATAATCCAAGTAAGAGATGATGGGCTAGAGTTACAGCATTTCCCTCAAAGACTAGGAGAAGTGATCAATTATTGGGTATATTTTACTACCTTTACCTCAACCCTACTTAAATATTCTTTCCATCTTTCAATGCCCTCTCCCAAATTTTAATGTCCTGAATGAAGCTTTCCAGAAATATTTCCCTTTATCTGAATCTCTAATGGTTTACACACATGCATTTAGAACTGTGGTGACTTCATATCTGTCTTAGTTATCTAGTGATGCTATAACAGAAATACCATAAGTAGATGGTTTTAACAAAGACAAATTTATTCTTTCATAGTTTAGGAAGCTAGAAGTCCAAATTCATGGTGCCAGCTCCAGGGGAAGGTTTTCTCTGTCATCTCTGGGAAAAAGAAGTCTTTATCATCAATTTTCCCCTGGTCTAGGACCTTCTCAGGCAGGGTCCCTGGGTCCAAAGGACATGCTTCCCTCCTGGTTCTTCCTTCTTGGTGGTAGGAGGTCCTTCTCCTTCCTGCTCCCTTCTGGGTTCTCTCTTTTATATCTCAAAAGAGATTGACACAAAATAAAACCTAATCTTGTAGATTGAAACCTGCCTTATTAACATAACTGCCTCTAACCCTGTCTTATTAACATCACAGAAGTAGAATTTACAACACAAAGGAAAATCACATCAGATGACAAAATGGTGGACAATAACACAATACTGGGAATCATGGCCTAGCCAAGCTGACATACATTTTTGGGGACACAATTCAGTCCATAACAATATCCAAAGAAGCATATAGAAAAGCATATGGAAAGATGTCATGACTCATGTTAGACGTTCAACTACTATCCCTTTCCCTGCTGTTGTGGATTGAATTCATTTCCCCCAAAATATCCCCTACATACGGATGTAATCTCATTTGAAAATAGGGTTTTCTTTGTTAAGTTAATGAGGCCACAACAGTGTAGATTATGTCTTAAACCAATCACTTTTGTGATATAAAAAGAGTAGATTAAGCACAGAAGCAAGCACATATAAATGGGGAAAGATAAATGCCACACAGAGACCTTCAAGAAGGTGACTTCCCAGCTCTTCTACTTTTTACTCTTTCAGTTGCCTGATTTCAGAGCACAAGACTGCAGGATTCTCCATAGCAACGGGTTTCACTTGGTTTGGTATTATTGCTGTTTTATCAGTGAGTAAACTCAGGCACAGAAAGATGAAGTAAATTGCCTAGTTTTACAGTGTGATAGAACGAAGCATTGTACTCATGCAGTCTGATTTTAAAGCTCACCCTTTTAGCTCTTATGCTAGATTGCCCCTCTAAATGCATGCATGTCTCTTTCATAGTGTTTTTTGTTTTCTTTTTTTTTTGAGGCCATAATTTTAATCTATACCAACCCAGTCCAGTGTATAACACACAGTAAGAACTCAATTAAATGTAGATGAATTACTTTTGAAGAAGTGGCTGAGCTACTGTATGTTCATGATGCTGTCCTAACAAAAGATCCTAAGTTAGGTGGCTTATAAAAATAGAAATGTATTTTCATAGTTCTGGAAGCCAGTAGTCCAAATTCTGGGTGTTGGCAGGGCCAGGTTCTATTTCAAATCAAGCTCTAAGGGAAGAACCTTTCTTCCCTTTCAGTTTCTGGTAGTCCCAGGAGTTCCTTGGCTTGCAGCATCAGCATAACTTCATTGTCACATGGCTGTCTTCCCTTTGTCTCTTTCTCTTTGTCTCTTCTCCTTTTTTATAAGGACACTACTCAGATTGGATTAGAACTCACTCTACTCCAATGTATCTTTTTGTTAACTGATATATTCATTTCCTAGGGCTGCTGTAAAACACACACACACACACACACAAAAAAAAGGTTGTCTATAAATGACATAAATTTATTGTCTTTCAGTTCTGGAGGCTTGGAGATCAAGGTGTCAGCTGTGTTGATACTTTGTGAGGCTTTGAGTGAAAATCTGTTCCATGCCTCTCTTCCAGCTTCTGGTAGCTCCAGTTGTTCCTTGGCTTGCAGCTACAGCATCACATGTTGTCCTCCCTCTGCCTCCCTGGCCTTGTGTACCTCCTCCTTCATAAGGACACCAGTCATATAAGATTAAGACCCACCCTACTTCAGTAGGAAACCCTGGTTGCACAGTGATTAAGAGCTACAGCTGCTAACCAAAAGGTGGGCAGTTCAAATCTACCAGATGGTCCTTGGAAACTCTATGAGGCTGTTCTACTCTGTCCTATTGACTCAACAAAATTTTTTTTTTCATTTGTTTGTTTTTCTACTCCAGTATGACCTCATGTTAACCTAACTGATAACATCTTTAAAAACCCTATTTTCAAACAGTGTCACATTCACTGTTTTTTGGGTTAAAACTTCAACATATCTTTGTGGGGAGACATAATTCAATTCATAACAACTAATAGCATTTTTAAAGATCTGATTTCCAAAAAATAAAGGCATGTTCAGAGATGCTGGGGTTAGAGCTTTAGCATGTCTCTTTGAGGGACATAATTCAATACATAACCACATGAAAAGCTAGCACATCTTCTGCGAAGCTTCTAAGACTTTGGATACTCAGATATAAGGGCAACTTATTTCAATACAGTGAAAATAGAGTGGTACATTTCAGTCCTGGAATCTGTCAGAGCAATGTCTCGCTATAGATATAATGTAAAATATTTGCCAAAGATGACTAGAAGGAGAGCTAAAGAATGGTCTAAAGTATATAGTACAAATTGGCACGGCTATGAGAAGAAACAGGTTGTCAATGTTTCATTAGAACTGTTATTTTGCATTAGCAATGTGATTTACCACTTCTCTAGGTAAAAAGTGATAAGTCGTTCTCACTTATCAAACATGTTTTACTTCATCCATTACCCTTATATTTGCCTAAGGAAATTCATGTTCTGAAGTACTAAATTTTAGGAAAGAATGTAGTGTTGCTAAGTAAATTAGTAAAATGAAGACAGAAAGTGGATTAACCATAAAAATTTTTATGCAGTTGCTGCCATTAGAGCTTGTTTGTGTTCACTTTAACTAGGAATTTCACAGCAGTGAACAGTGATGTACAATTGAGTAGTGATGCTGGGACTTATCTAATAATATAGGCAAATAAATACAAAAGTTTAAACGGTAAGAAAGTCACCACAAGATTAACTATAACATATTAAATTCCTATAAGTTTAAACATAGATACAGTTCTCATTGTTTAAAACAGCAGAATTTGGGAGCTCTAGGAATCTTAAGATTTGTTTGATAACATTCAAATTTATTATACCTTATCTATTAAATTATCCTTGATAAAGTATACACATACGAATTAGTAAAATAAAATGTATAATAGTAAATAATTCTGAAGGTAAGAAAACAATTTGAGTCATATTATTTGGGAGACCCCATCCTCTACTATGGATTAACAACAACCCAGTTATGCATAGTACCAAATACATTTATCTAAAGGAAAGTTATCTCTGATGTGGACAAGTGTGCATTATTTAATCTAAAGGGGAAAAGAATCAAAAGTTATACAACCTCATTTACCACTCTACAACAATTAGTTTTTAAGTATTGTTATATAAGAATATGAGTAAAATAAGATATTTAGGAAAAGAGGTAAAATTTGAAATAAAACACTTCACCAATTAGGAGATATTGAAAATAAGTTAGAACTTTCAGAAACAAAGGAGAAATAAAACCCAGAGAATGTAGGTTCTGATCTTGCTCTGGGAAATTGAACAGCTATGGGCTTGAAAGAGAATAAGACTGGAGGTAGCAGGCTTAAGAAATTACTACTTTGGGGGAGAGGGAGGTAAGCTGGAAGGAGAAGACACCTCTTGGAGGCTTGGTGGGAAGCAAAAAACAGAACCATGTGGTAAAATTGCAGTCCTACAGAAACAGAGTATCATAATATAAAAAGTAATGCCTACCCTCTTCCTCCTCAGTAAAGACAATGCCTACAAAAGAAATTGCACTTCTCTACACCAACACTAAGGAGGCCTGATGGTGTAATGGCTAAGTGCTCAGCTGTTAACTGAAAGGTTGGTGGTTTGAACCCATCAGTGGCTCCACAAGAGAAAAGACCTAGCTGTCTGCTTCTGTAAAGATTACAGCCTACGAGACTGTAGAGTAGAACTGCCACATGGGGTCACTATGAGTCATAATCAACTTGACAATACCCACAATGGAATACTACATATCAATAAAGAACGATGAAGAACTCATGAAAAATCTCACAACATGGATGAATTTGGAGGTCATTATGTTGAGTGAAATAAGTCAGTCACAAAAGGACAAACATTGAGACCACTATCATAAAGTAACAAAAAAAGTTTTGTGCAGAGAAAACAAATATTCTTTGATGGTTACCATGCATATGAGGTGATTAAAAATACCATGGCTTGGGTCTGGTACGCTTAGTCCTCAAAGTGACATCTTCGAATATATTTTCTAATATGAATATTTTCTAACATAACCTTTTGATATATATTCTAAAATGACTATTAAATCTAAAGGTATAATTGTTAAAAAATCATTGAACTAGCAATGCACAAAAAAAATCACTACAAATGACAGAAAATAGGTTGACATGATACTTTATGATAGTAATATTGAAATCATATAATGGTGGATCATTATTTTAAAGAAAGTCAAGAAACAATATGTAAGCCAAGGATTTTATACCAGCTAAACTGTCTTTTTAATAAGGAAGACCGAAGTACTGATGTCTTTGACTTATGGTGTTGGTGAAGAATATTGAATGGACTTCCAGAAGAATGGACAAATTTGTCTTGAAGGAAATATGCTTAGAATGCTCCTTAGAAACGAGGATGGTGAGACTTTGTCTAATGTACTTTGGACATTTATCAGGAGGGACCAGTCCCTGGAGAAAGACTTCATGTTTGGTAAAATAAAGGGTCAGCAAAAGAGAGAAAGACCCTCAACTAGATGGACTGACACAGTGGCTACAATGATGGGCTCGAGCACAGCAACAATCGTGAGGATGGTGCAGGATGGGGCAGTGTTTTGTTCTGTTGTACATCATGTTGCTATAAGTTGGAAACTAAGTTGAGGGCACCTAACAACAACAAGTTGCCTTTTAACATCTGTTGAAAAGTTTTAAATTATAAGAATTTAAGTAATAGTGCAATCATTAGCTTTTCTGAGAAATCTACTAGAATATACACTTTTTCCAACTGAGAGATGACCAGAGCAAAATCTATTTACTTGAATATCTAAGATTAATACCATGATGATCACAGTGGTTGTTGCCATAATTGCATTTAAGTGTTATATTCTTTTTTAAAAAAATATTTTATTGTTTTTTGGTGAGAGTTTACACAGCAAATTGGTTTCCCATTTGACAATTTCCACACAAATTGTTCAATGACATTAGTTACATTTTTTGCAATGCATCAATATTCTCATTTATTACATCTGGTTGTTCAATTTCCAGTGATCTAGTGTCCCTGCCTTTTATTTTCTTCTTTTTCTTTTTATTGTGTTTTAGGTGATTGTTTAGAGCAAATTAGTTTCCCATTCAACAGTTCATTGAGACTGGTTGCAATCCCTCCAATGTTTCTGTACTCTCCCTGTTACCACACTGAGTTCCCCATTTTCATTTTTCTGGTTTTCCTGCGCCTTCCTGCTGTCTCATCTTTGCTTTCGGGCAGATGTTGCCTTTTTGGTCTCGCATACATGATTGTTCTAAGGAGCACTTTCCTCACAGGTTTTATTGTTTATTTTATTGGCCTGTTCATAATTTGGCTGAAAGGCGATCGCCAGGAATGGCTTTGGTTTCAAGTTAGAAGATTGTCTAAGGGCCACGATCTCAAGGAGTGTTATATTCTTTAACAAAGTAGAGGAGTCCCTGGGTGGTGCAAAAAGTTAATGTGTGGTTCAAGTTCACTGAAAGGCACCTCAGAAGGAAGGCCTGGCATTCCTCTTCAGAAAAATCAGCCTTTGAAAACCCTGTGAAGCATAGGTCTACTCTGACAAACATGGGGTCACCAGCAGTCAGAATCGACTTCATGACAACTGGTCATTTGTTAATAAAGGAGAAGTAATATGACTACCAAAAACAAACAAACAAACAACAACAACAAAAACCAGAGGAAGGAAATAAAAAGATGAAGTAAAATAAATTCATTGATTGCTGCATTGGGATAGTCATGATTTAAAACAGATTTTTTAGAACTGAAAAACTAACAATTAGAAATCTACGTAATAAAAAGTCAAAGGCATGATATAACGTACTGATATAAAGGTAATCATAGAACAAAAACAAAAGCCTCCCTAAAATATAAAAATCAATTTATAAAGAGCAAAGAAAAGAGAACACAGAGGGAAAACACACTAAGTGTAGCATTAGACACGTAGTAAATATAGAATAAAATAACATGACAGAGCTGAAACAAAACACATAAGTGTTATCAATAAATGTAAAGGAAATATGTGTATATTTATACATATTTTTGTTAGAGAATATAACACACACATGCATACATATCATACATAAGCAGTGGTAATGAGTGTGCTTAAAATTTGTAAATGCGAATCTGACAGAAGATAGGGTAAAGTCTAGGAAAAGAGATGATTACAACTCTCTTAGTATTCGAGTTATACCTTCATTTGGGGAAGCAGGATAAGAACCATGACTGCTTCAGAAACAAATGATACTTCCTCTACCATGAAGCAGGGTCCAGGGATCTCTGAAGATCCAGGGATCAACCGAAGTTGTGAAAAAAGTAGGCATTGGGTGACCGACTAGACTATGACTCTAAATTATTACTCAAAATGAGTGTTCAGCAGTGAGTGGATAGTGCTGGTCTGAAAGGTACACCGGGAGAATATATTCACCATCTTCCCAGGAACCATACAGAAAGAAAATAAGACCCCTTAAGCAAGGTTAAGTCAACAGAAACATTTTAAAAAACTAATAAGCACAAAAGACAAATGGGGGAAAATCATTTAATTTTAAAAACAGCACACCCTGAAGATGCCAAAGAACATAAAATATTTTGGAAAATCATTTACTAACAGTACTTAAAGAAGGGACCTCATCTTACTCCCTGGGTCCTCATAGAGCCTAGCACTTTCCTGGGGGCTTAATAGTGATATGCTGAAAGAAGAGTAAGTTTGGCTTCTAGCTCTGTACTTGGTCCAACCAGTCTGCCTTACTATATTTGGGCCAGTAAAATACTGCTTTACTTTATTTTAGCTTGTAAAACATTTTAGTAGCTGGTAGATCAATTACCTTAAATTATTTTTCTTTTAAAAAATTTCCTTAGTGATACTGAAACATTTATTCTTCCAGATGATGTCAGGACCATTCTGTAAAAGTTCCAGGTTTTTCATTAGAATTACAAATGCAATGAATTTAAACGTGCATAGAGTTTATAGAAAATTAACATCTCTAATATTATGTCATCTTATTCAGGAACTTACTCTATCAGTTCCTTAATGTCTTCTCTTATGTGCTTGCCTGGCTGATAAACCTATCAAAAGTATGTGTTAGAAGACACAAAAAAGGTCACATTCTCAGGACTTCCTGTTGAAAAGCATAGGAGGAAAGCTATTTTAAAGTGTTCTTTCATGTTATTTGGTAATTTTTTAAATATTACTTATTTTCATTTTCTTCATTTTGCTCATTTTAGGCCTATAAGCGATTTTGGATACCCTAATTAGTATTTTTTTTTTTTAATTAGTATTATGAATTGTATACTTTTCACTGATTCATTTTTTAAATGTTAGTGGCATTTTTAAAAAGTTACTATGTCATTTATCTATGATGTTTGTATTCAGGCACTTAATTGAAATATCATCTTAGTGGAAACACTATACAGTGTTACATGTCATGAGTATTGATACTGAAAAAAAATACTGAAAAGACTGATAAAACTCCCTCCTTGCTATTTACTATGTAACCTTTGGAAATAAGTTAACTTTGGGGACAAAGTAGGAGAAATGTTTTAAGGACCAATTTAGTCAGTCCTATTTTTAGTAAACCCAGGAATCTTGTGTAATAATTTTTTTGCTTTCTATTTGGTTTTGATGATATGTAGCACCTATTGTAGGAGTCCTGGTGGTTCAGTGGTTAAATGCTTGGCTGCTGACCAAAAGATCAGTAGTTGCAACCCACCAGCCCCTCTGTGAGGAGAAAGATGTGGCAGTCTGCTTCATAAAGATTAAAACCAAAAACCAAACCTGTTGCCATCCAGTCAATTCTGACTCCTAGTGACCCTATAGGGCAGAGCAGAAACTGCCCCACAGAATTTCTGAGGAGCAGCTGGTGGATTTGAACTGCTGATCTTTCGGTTAGCAGCTGAGCTCTTAGCCACTGGGCCACCAGGACACCCTATAAAGATTACAGCCTTGGAAACCCTATGAGGCAATTCTATCGTGTTTTATAGGGTTGCTATGAGCAGGAATCTACTTGACAACAATGGGTTAGCACCTATTGTTGATGAGTGCTGCGTTTAGGTGAGATTCTGAGATAACGAATGAAAATTCACCTATAATATTCAAAATATTGTTACTAAACTGTGCTTCTATTGATTGATATACCTAGCTTGATTATTATTTTTTTATCATGCTGCTAGCTTAAAATTGGTAGCATTTTTATGAGAAATTTTACATAATCTTTCCTTTTTGTGCTATATTTGTTAGATTTTGTTATCACTTTATGCTTCTTTCATAAAACGTGTTTGAAATGTTTAGAGGAATTTCAAAGCTATGAAAAAAAAGAAGGAAAAAAACCTTAAATCTTTCAGAAAACAGACATTCTTCATACTTGCCTACCCTCATTTGTGAGCTCATCTGCCTTTGGCACCATTTAAGATTTTTTTGAAGTATATTTCTGTATCTCTCATGGTTAATCATTTGTCTAGATTCTTCTACTTTAGTTAATTTTAATCTCTGAGGTTTATCTCACATAGATTCTGTGTTTCACAATGGGCTATTCATCTTGACTCCACAGTTTCCTTTCCTCCCTCATGTGTTAACTGTTTACCTTATGTTTATGGTGCTGTCCCACATCATTAGTGGTTCCAATCCTTCGGTGTGCATGGGAAGGTTGTGCATCCATTCTGTCTTGATGCTGGGTGAGAACATGTTATTTGATTTGGCTGTAAAATATGAGTCAAATTTATGCATGTTCTCCAGATAGAGGTCAGTAGGAGCAAGCATGTGATTCTCTCTGTTTCTACCTCCCTGCTATCACTGCTGAAAATATTTGACATAGTCTGGGATGATTCTCTCACTCTGGATCCTTGTGTGAGAATGGCATGGAATATAGTCTGCTATTATCAAAATAAACATGTGCTATAACATGAATAAATCATTATTGCTTTTAGCTCCTGAGTTTTTGGGGGGTCATTGTGACCTTAATATAACCTACCCTACTCTAATTGATATATTTATTTAGGCCTGATGGAAAGTTGAAGCAGGAAAAAAAAAAAAAACAGATGGGCCACTTTCAAAACTTAATCCTTGATTTACAAAATGTCATTGAAAATACAAAGATGAAATTTTTAAACATTCATCTCTGTATCTAAAATAAACCTTGGAAAAAATAAGATTACCGAGAGATAATATATTCTGTGATTAGTTTTTCAATAAAGATAAGGACAAATTAACATGGAAATACATCAGAGGTGAAGCTCAAGCTATCTAGGAATATCAATGATGACTTCCAAGACATATTTGAAGTTAACCTGAATTTCTAACATGTGATTGAGTTTCATCAAGAGGTAGGACAGGGTTATTTTGAAATGAACCTGGGACTTAAGGTTTACACCCAAATAAATTTGTAATAATTGATTAATTAGAAAAAAATAATAATAATTAGACTCATAGATAGGTAGAAAGATATTTCTTTTGTGTAATTTCTAGATATATATTAATGTCAAATTAATGGATGAAACTGTACAAGTCCTAGAAATTATAATTAAAAATTTATTTAATTCAATACTGCCAAAGGTCTTGGTAAGCACAAATGCCGGGAAAAATCTGAACGTAAAATTTGACAGATTTGTGTAACTATAAATTAAAATATTCTACAGTTCTCAAAATAAAACAAATAGAAATAAAAGGCAAACAACTCATTGAGAAAGTATGCTGTACTTTTGGCAAAAAACACACCCATGTAAATAAAATGCCTACACATATGAGGTGCAGGCATGCCTAGAAAAATAATGCATGAGGGGTTGTGTGGTTGGCCAAAAAAAGTAAAAAACATATAACATGTACATTATTTGCATAAAAATATGATATATAATAGGTAAGATTAAAATCTTGAAAACATCTGCTACATAAATTGCTCTTACACATTAATAATAGAATGATTAAAAATGGTAAGGAACATTGTGAAAGGGTGGTAGTAATAGTGCCAGAACCTAACTTCAGTTGGGATAATGACCAGGATTAGCCTAAAACTGATTTCTACCAGGTAGATATCAAACATACCTACTCTCTCCACACTTCTTTCCAATTCTGACACCAGCCATCCCTCCCATACTGGGTTCGATAACATATTGTAATGTCTACACAGAACTCGCAGACCATACTTAGAGTTAGGTAGTTTATTAAGGAAGTAACAAGGTACAACTCAGGGTCAGGGTGAACAGACCGACAAGTCATGGTCAGGATCAGGATCAGGATCAGGGTCAGGGTCAGGGTCAGGGTCGAGGTCAGGGTCAGGAAGCATATAGGCAAAGTCTCCATTCTTCAGTGCAAGACAGCTATCTCAGCTCTTCTTGGCCTTGCAGGCCTCCGTACAGCCTCCTCAGGACAGGCTCCTCTTGGCCTTGTCATCTGTCACCATCAACTGCAGGGCCCCTTCCAGGCCTGTCTCTGTCTTCAGTGTTACAGCCCTTAACTCATGTTACAGCTCTTTTAGGGTCTTCCTTGCCTCCTCTCTTTCTCTGCTTCTCTTTCTGTTTTTCTTATTCTCCCTGCTTCTTTCTGTCTGAAAACCTCTGAGGGGTTGGCTCCATATATACAGAGCTCCTTGGCAATTTCAATGCTTGGACCCTCCCAGTGGGGGCCACAAACTGACCAATCCTGTCTAGATAGGTCCCAGGTACTTTATTTACATAGTAGGCTACAGTCACTTCATTTGCATAGCTCAGAGTCATTTGATTTGCATTAGTATATTCACCAGTCCCTAAAACGTGCGTATCAGTCACAGAGCAGGCTGCAATCCAGGACCACATTAAAAGTATCAGACCAAAGTTGTTTACAGCTTACCAGGAAATGTCAATCAACCTGGCTAAAAGTAACAAACCCTCTGAGCTTAGGGGAAAAATCTCTCAAGATTTTCCAAAGAACCAAGGCAAAAGTTCACATAAAGGAACTCATTTCATCACAGACATGAACAAAAAAATCCTGATACTATATATACAAATATATGTATGAATTATTATTTAATTTCAATAAATATCAAATAAATTAATTCATATAATGAATTGCCTTATCTAAGAATTTGTAAAAAGTGAAAAATATATAATTTGTAGTGCTTAACAAATGCACTAAAAAAGACATGCAAAGCTCTTAGTGGGAGGATAAATGCATAAAACCTTTCCAATAGCGGTTTTATAGTACATAGAAAAAATCTTAAATATATCCGTATTGTTTTATTCAATAATTCCACTTCTCAGGATTTAAATCTTAATACGTAGTTTGTGATTTTCTCATAACTACAGTGAAAGTTGTGAGAGCCGGAACTCAATGAGACTGCTTTGTTTTTCCAGGTCTTGCAAGTTTTCTGCCTTTGATAGCATGCAGTAATACTACTTTTCTATGGCTCTGTATTAGTATTTGAGGTGCCCTTCTCTGACAGGTTTCTGCCTTACACAGGTTGCAGCTTTTGCAGGTTTTACTGTATAATTGTAGTGTCTTAGTATATTCTAGTAAAAAACCCATAAAAAGGTAGTATTAGTATTTAATACCATTAATTAAATCAATTAGGAAATAAATTGCATATAAAAACAAAACAGGAATATCACAATAAGTTTGAGATATTCAAGACACAGAATACTGTGCAAAAAATAACTATATTGTATTATATTGTATTTCCAGGTTTGGAAATATCAAATGTTATGGGTTGAATTGTGTCACCCTAAAATATATGCTGGAATCTATACCACTATACCTGACTATGTAGTCCCATTTGGAATAGAATTTTCTTTGTTAGGTTAATAAGACCATGCCAATGTATGGCATGTTCTAAACCTAACCACTTCTGAGTTATAAGGAGCTGCATAGTTGCAAAGAACAGGGGAAGATAGATGCTGCATCACGCAAAGATCACCAAGAAATCAAGGAATGCTAGAAGAGACAAGGTTCTTCCCCTAGAACAGACACAGCCTTTCCCTAGAGCCTGTGCCCTGAATTAAAAATTCTAGCCTTGTGAACTGTGAGAAAATAAATTTGTTTTTTTTAAATACTTGTGGTATTTCTATTATAGCAGAATTAAGAAAATAAGACACCATAACGAGACAAAACAAAACAAATAAACAGTTGCTTTTGAGTTGATTCCAACTCATGTCAACCCATGTGTTTCAGAGCAGAGCTGTGTTCCATAGGGTTTTCTAATAGGTATGATCTTTGGGAAGTAGGATGACAGGCCTTTCCTCTGAGCACCTCTGTGTGTATTGGGACCACCAAATAGCTTTGCTGGAAAAAAAAATACATAGGAAACAGGAATCTAAGCTCTTCATAATGTAGTTTTCTTAAAATTTATTTCTAAAAGTCAGAGATAATCTATAAAAAAGTCTATACAATATATAAAGTAACTCATGCAGGATATTAACTAAGATTCTGCTGTGTTACTTCTTCGTACACTTTCTTATTACTTTGTTGTTCTTTCCTATTAAGTCAAAGACATGCCCTCTCTCAGAAGAAGAAATACTCAGAAGCGAGAGGTCAAAACCAAATTCTTTGTGTTTTGCATGCTAAAAGAAACTCTTGAAAAAGACAATGATTATGAACATTTTTTCCCCACAAAAATTTTTGATGAAAATTTTTAAATACTCAGCAATGTCAAAAAGAGTTTACCATGAAAATTCATATAGCATCTTACTAGATTCTACCACTGTATACTAAACTTGATGTATTACTGATCTATACATGTATACATAGCTCGATCCATCCTGAATGTGTTATTTTTAAAAATTATTATTCATTTCAATGTAAATTCCACTCATTGGTATGTTGTTAGGTGCTGTCAAGTTGTTTCCAACTCTTAGCGACCATATGCTCAACAGAACACTACTCAGTCCCACACCATCCTCACAATCATTTTTATGTTTGAGTTCAGTGTTACAGCCACTGTGTCAATCCATCTCCTGAGGGTCTTCCTATTTTCCTCTGACTGTCTATTTTACCAAGCATGATGTCCTTCTCTAGGGAGTTCATAAGTATGCAAGACATAGTCTCGCCATCTTTGCTTCCAAGGAGCATTCTGGTTCTACTTCTTCGAAGACAAATTTGTGCATTCTTTTGACAGTCCATGGTATATTCAATATTCCTCACCAACACCATAATTCAAAGGTATCAATTTTTCCATCTTCTTTATTCATTGTCTAACTTCGGCATGCATATGAGGCTATTGAAAACACCATGGCTTACGTCAGGTACACCTTAGTTCTCTAATCGACATCTTTGTTTTTAACACTTTAGAGAGGTCTTTTCCAACAGATTTGCCTAATGCAATATATTGATTCTTGACTGCTGTTTCCATGGGTGCTGACTGTGGATCCAAATAAAATGAAACTCTTGGCAACTTCAATCTTTTCTCCATTTATCCCGGTGTTTCTTATTGGTCCAGTTGTGAGGATTTTTGTTTTCTTTACATTAAGGGGTAATCCATACTGAGTAGTCTTGGATCTTCATCAGTAAGTGCTTCAAGTCCTCTTTACTTTCAGCAAGCAAGGTTGTGTCATCTGCATATCACAGGTTGTTGATGAGTCTCCCTCCAGTTCTGGTGCAGCATTCTTCTTCATACAGTCCAGCTTCTCAGATTATATGCAGAAATCATCAGTATATTCCCTCCAAAATACTTCACCATATACACCATTGGCAACAAAACCTTTGAGTCCGGGGTCTAAGCTGTGGAAGAAACAACCTGTTCAAGTCATAACAATAGAATGGTAAGAGAACAGATGGGAGACTATAGTACCTCACCCCTATGATTATACCGATGTTACCTAGGCAGAGAAAGTAGATTCAGAAAGGAGAGGAATAAAAGAAACAATGATTTGCTGTTGTTCTTTATTTAGGTTCCATGCCCTAGTGGAGGTGAACATGCATGTAATAAAAATTCTAGATACATAAGAGGATTCAAGGTCAAACTGACTTATAATTTGCTCTTTTTTCTTATTGAAGCTTTGGGAAATGACAACCATTTCAAGAATGTTTGAAGTGCCAAAATGATCACCTGAGTCTCCTTTTGCAGAGAAAGATGTGGGAGAACATCCAAGTGTTTCCAGAAGAGTGATATCCTAGGCTGGGTTCTCTAGAGAAGCAAAATCAGTAAAATGTATAAATATATGTATACAGAGAGATTTATACCTAGAAAATGGCTCACACGGTTGTAGAGGCTGGAAAGTCTCAAGTCTGAAGGTCAGGCTGGAGGCTTCTCCTGACTCACATAGTTGCAGAAGCTGGTGAACTCAAGATCAGCAGGTCAGACAGCAGGCCTCTGGCTTATAGGCAGTGGAGACCAATGAATCCCAAGATCAGCAGGCAAGACTGCAGGTATGCTGGTTGCTTAAGTCCCAAGAACAGGTGGTCAGATGAACAGTAATCGGTTGCAAGATCCAGAGCAAGCAAATGCTCAGGAGCCTTGCCAGAAATTCCACCTATATTGGATGCAGGTCATGCCCCCAGAGAAACTCTCTTTCAACTGATTAGCTACTCACAGCAGATCCCATCATGGAGGTGATCACACTGTATCAGATCTCATCATGGAGGCGACTATGTCATTATATGACTGCCAAACTACATCATAACTGCCAAACCACTGAGAATCATGGCCCAGCCAAGCTGACACGCAATCTTAATCATCACAAGTAGAGAACGACTGAGAGTGGGGCAACAGATGTAAAAGTAAAAGGAAAATACAGAGTTCATGAATCAATGACCAGAAATGATATTGAAGATATCTAAACAGAGATGGGGAACTGAGGAGGACTTAGTGGATACCAGCATAGGATCAATAATGACATTGAATCAGACACTTGCTTCCCACTGATGTGTGGAATCTACATAGCTCTAATGTAGATGGTATTCTTGGGAAGAGGAGGTAGTGAGTGGAAAACTGGAATTGGATCAGAAGTATGAAATGCCTTAAACCCAGTAAACCCAGTGCCATCGAGTTGATTCTGACTCATAGCGACCCTATAGGACAGAGTAGAACTGCCCCATAGAGTTTCCAAGGAGCACCTGGTAGATTCGAACTGCCGACCCTTTGGTTAGCAGCTGTAGTGCTTAACCACTACACCACCAGGGTTTCCACGAAATGCCTTAGAAAATGCTAAAGTGGTCAAGTTTCTATACAACAAACTTATATTGCCCACCACCTTGGAAAAATCAATGTTGAAAATGCAAAATAGGTAACAGAAAAAGAAGTTTACATGTTTTGCATACCTGAGATTTTTGCCAGAAAATATTCCAAATAAGGCTAGATTCTTAGATACATTATAAAAATTTATTTCACATATGTGAAAAAAAATGACATATTAAGCTTGGAAATATTTGTTGTTGTTTTTAATGATTCTTTGGAGAAGAAGCTTTTGGGATCCAGGGTATAGAAAAAAAACTGTTTGTATATGAATATTTAGTTATGCAAATTCAGGAAAATCCTGAATGGAATTCTAATTCTCTGTTAATAATTATATCTAGTGTGAGGATCTGAGTTATCTTTAAGTTCCTGTTTTATCCTGCAAGCCTTTAAAAACTTTGTTTTCCCAAATGAAACAGTCTTGTCTTAGCTGTGTAGTAGAGTATTGTGTGATAGGTCTTTATTCATGCCTGATACAAAAGCTGCAAAGGAGCAGCAGCTACCCAAGTGGACTAGATTAATAATGTAAAGAAGAAAAGAATGAAGTAAATGGCAAGGACACATTTATGGAATATCTAAGCATTCCTTGAGGGCTCTCAAGGTTAATAGGATAAAACAATCTTCTAGAGGCTAGCATAATACAAATGTAGATATTTAAAGACTTGAGCATTATTTTTTATTTCAGGTTAATACTACTTGGCCTCAGGGATATTCACCACAATAATATCCATGGATAATTTAAGAATAAAGAACACAGGTAATGCTTATTTTATTCTGTATTTGTCTCTGTGTTTTCAAATGATCTACAATGATTATGTGTTAATTTGCCATCCTGCCCCCAAAGTAACAAAAGAGTACTTAAAAATACTCTATGGCAGAAGAATAATTTTACCTTGTTACTTATTTTGGCAATGAGAGTTCTTGACAAATATTTTTAAGATAATAAGTGTTGTATTGAGTCAGGATATGCATTATTATCCTGAAACAACAAATAAACTCAAACATCTAGTGGCTTATGTCAACAAATATTAATTTATTATTCAGATTCTATATTTATGCAGATCAGTCTCAGCTTGCCTCGCTGCATGTTCATTCCAGTATCCAGCCTCTATCTGGGTACATTCCACATATTGTGGATGAGAGAAAAAAGTCAAGGAAATTCACACCCTGACTTTTAAAGCATCTGTCCAGAAGTGACATACAGCAGCACTTTCACTCACATTTCATTGGTAAAACCAAGTCAGCTCTGATATCTGCAGGTCAGAGGTAGAGGATTTTGCTGCAAAAAGGGGAAAAAACAGGAAAGGAAATTGAATAATCTAGCAAACAATAGTGAAACTTATCACAAGAATATGTTTTAATTTGACAAAAAATCAATGTGTTAACTTCACATTGAGGTGATTTTGAATTCCATTAATACGTATCACACAGATCCTCTTTCTGGCACTGTGTGAAATATGGACTTCTGGTTTCTGGTTCATTACCCCACTAGCTTACTAAGGTGAATGTGTGCTGCTTTATCTCATCCAATAATCATTCCATTTCCCATTGGTAAGAGTATCATGAATGTCTTTTGGGAATGACATGCTGCATCTGTAGTTCCAAGTCTAATGAATGTGAACCTATCCTGAGTGAGACAGCACACATTCTCCATATCCACAGTGGTTAGTTCAGTAGTAGATATGAGAGGTATTCTTATCCGAAAAATGCAGTATGATCATTCTGGCCACATAGATTCATATCAGTAGAAATACAACCCTTAAATTGGTCCAGTTAGAATGACTCCTGGACTTTCTGAAAGCTTATAAGAATAAAAATCTCTCTCTCTGTCTTTATATCTCTGTATCTTTCTCCTTTTCACAGGAATTGAACCTAGAAAGACGTAGGCCAGGCCTGGAGACAGTCATCATTCAGTATGTCATGTTAGTGATTTAAGCCAAGATATGAAGATTCAAAAGATTTAGTGAGGATGAGACTTGGTCACGTGTGGAAGCAAAAAAGAATAAGTTTTACCTGAAAAAGAAGAGGGAAAATGGAATGAATGGAACAAGTGGCAAGGGCCCATTTGTGGAATACGTAATCTACGAAATTTTTAGTTACTTGTATCCATAAATTCTGTTTTCTTTCAATAGAAAACCATGAACGGGTTTTCTGGTTACCTACAAACATAAGTCCCAATTGATTCCAGTACTTTTTCAAAATAGCACACATGTTTAATTAGTGAGGTTTAATTGTTTCTACAGCTGCTGTTTTGCCATAATTGTCAAGTGCAGTTCTTTCTCATTTTGGCAGAGGCACAATACAGCTGGCTCCTGTGAAGGCAGACAAAACAATTTATTCATATTTATCTTGGAGGTAAGACAATATAGAATAAAAATACCACCACTCATCTGTCAATTTGTTGTTCTGTGGTGGCTCGTGTGTTGCTGTGATGCTCGAAGCTATGCCACTGATTTTTCAAAATAGCAGCAGTGTCATCCATGGTGGACAGGTTTCAGTGTAACAAGGAATATCATTGCTGATGTCAAATGGATCTTGGCTGAAAACAGGCAATACCAGAAAAATGTTTACCTGTGTTGTATTGGCTACACAAATGCATTTGACTATGTAGATCATAACAAATTATGGACAATTTTGCAAAGAATGGGAATTCCAGAACAAGTAATAATATTCATGCAGAACTTACACTTAGACCAAGAGGCAGTTGTTTGAACAAAACGAGAGGATACTACATGGTTTAAAATCAGGAAAGGTGTGCCTCAAGCTTTTATCCTTTCATCTTATTTATTCAATCTGTATGCTGAGCAAATAATTCAAGGAGCTGGACTGTAAGAGGAAGAACGTGGACTCAGGATTGGAGGAAGACACATTAACAGCCATATGCAGATGACATAACCTTGCTTGCTGAAAGTAAAAAGGACTTGAAACAATTACTGATGAAGATCAAAAACCACAGCCTTCAGTATGGATTACACCTTAACATAAAGAAAACGAAAATGCTGACAACTGAACCAATAAGCAACGTCATGATAAATAGAGAAAAAACTGAAGCTGTCAAGGATTTCATTTTATTTGGATCCACAATCAACGCTCACGGAAGCAACAGTAAAGAAATCAAATGATGCACTGCATTTGGCATATCTGATACAAAAGACCTCTTTAAAGTGTTTTATAGCAAAGATGTCACCTTGAGGACTAAGGTGCACCTTACCCAAGCAGTGGTATTTTTAACTGCCTCACATGCATGTGAAAATTTGACAACGAATAAGTATCAAAGAAGAATTGATGCTAGGGAAAATGGCATGGGGAAAGTATCTGACTTTACAAGGAGGAAGGAAAATTGAGATCAACAGCACCAGGCTGATTCCTATGAGGCTGGGGCCTGACATACCTCCTCTCTCCACCGTCTTTACCAAGTCTCACACCAACCATTCCTCCCACAAGATCCTCTACTTCTCTTCTGGCTTACATAATTCATTGCAATGACCACACACAAGTCACATACCACATTCATGACTATAGGGTTTATTAGAAAAGTAACAGTTACAATTCAGGCTGTGGAACACTCAGGATACAGTTCTTTCATCAGGAGAGCCTCTTACCAGCCATGCTCACAGTCATGCCTCTCCCTGGCCCTAGGCCTTTCCTCAAAGACACTCAGCTTTCTCTCTGTGGGCCGCAAAGCCCATCATGCTGTCTACTGCTGCCACTTCTCTCCTTCAGATCTCTCTTGCTGGTTTCTTCTTCCTTGGTAGTGGCTTTTCTCTTTCCTGCCTTAAGATGGTTCATTTCAAGCCCTGTGAGATGGCATAACTGACCAATCCCTTTGGTGGGTCACAATTATCCTATCACACAGTCCAGCCCAACCACCTGTGTGGGAGTTACAAGACAATGGCTAGAAGGGACATATTAAGTAATTCATTACACTGCAGATGCCTTTGAATTATGGCGTTTCCAAAGAATATTGAATATACTACAGACTGCCAGAAGAACAAAGAAATCTGTCTTGGAAGAAGCACATCCAGAAAACTCCTGAGAAGTAGGAATGGTAAGACTTTGTCTCATGTACTGTGCACATGTTATCAGAAGGTACCAGTCCCTAGAGAAGAACATCATGCTTGGTAGAGTATCAGCAAAAAAGAAGACCCTTAACAACATGGATTGACACAGTGGCTGCAACAATGGGCTCAAACATAGCAACAATTGCAAGAATAACATGGGACGGGGTAGTGCTTTGTTCTGCTGTACACAGGGTCACGATGAGCTGGAACTGACTCAACAGTGTCTAACAACAACAACAAGACAGCATAACTATGCTTCCAAAGCTATAAGAAGGCCAGCATCAATTAAATAGGATTCTAGAAGTATTGAGTAGAGTTAATTGGAGAGAATTATCATCCAAAGAGATAACAGCATACGATTTTCTAGGTTGGATTAAAGACATGAGTCCTCAGATTTATCAATCACAATGAATTCAAACAAGAAGAAGAATTTTTTTGGTGGAAATCTCTGTCAACAAGCACCTATGTTTTAATCACCGGGATATGACTTTTTTTTTTCCCGTAGAATGTGATAATGAAGAATGATGACCTCATGTCTAGACTTAAGCTTTTAACTTTGCTTCTGCTCAAGGGGCTTATACGTGTTTTAAAGAAACAATCAATCACATGCCAAAAGCTGCCTGGATAATTACTTTTGAGATTTTCTGAAAACTTTATTTATTACAAAAATGGTGTTTCTGTAAAATTCTCTCGTCAACACACAGATCAGGTTTTGGGTATCTATCTTCTATGCAATAATCTATAAAATTTCATTGAGAGGGTATTATTTTATTGTGATTTTCTTTTTAAAGAATGTAGTAATGAAATATATATTCTCAGCCTTCATTTCCACATACTTTAAAAAATTCCACTGGGAATATCATCACATTCATTTTAAGAACCTGAATCTAGAAAAATACACTTTAAACAAGCCGATTTCAACACCTAAAGAGCAATCAAGATTTTCCCAAAAACCCATTGCCGTTGAATGAATTCCGACTCATAGTGGCCCTAAAAGATAGTGTAGAACTGCCCCAAAAGGTTTCCAAGGCTGTAATCTTTACAGAAGTAGATTGTCACACCTTTCTCCCACGAAGTGACTAGTGAGTTCAAACTGCAGACCTTTAGTTTAGCAGCTGAGCTCTTAACCACTGCATCACCAGGTCTCCTTAATCAAGATTTTACTATATCTTATAATGTATGCATTACTCACAAAATATTTTTATCTTAGTAGGTACATAAAACAATTTTGAACTTTTGATTTAAAATAAATTAAAGGAGGGTTGTTATGTTATTAATGTTTCAGAAAATTAATCAAAGCAGAATTGAATTCAGATATAAAAACCAACCTTTAATATAATAGAGTCACTGTGTATAACAGGGAATATTAGAAAAGTATCTTAATATGAAAATGTAAATACATGTTTGTCCATTTCATATTGGAATGCTGAATATCAGCTCTCATCAGGTGGCATGATATACCATTTGCTTTTTGGTGGCTTGGGGTTAATACAGAAGGGGAGAGAGAAAATAGAAATACAATAATAATAATAATAATAATAATGAAAGGATTCTTATTATTCCAGAATAAGAATTATTAAGGTAAACAGAAAAATGTTTAAGAATAATCCATAATACTTAGTTCTAAAAACAAGACAGATTGCAGCCTGGGTCGCCGAAGATACTGACTTTTAACTGGTGATCATGTAGGTTTATCCATACTTCCTTGTGAATCAAGTAGATGGTGGAACTGAGGAGTTCATTAGAAGTTAGTTTATCTAACTCATCATTCACCATTTGGTGATAATAATTGGTGATAATAAAAAACTGGTGTATTAGTTATATTGCATCTGGAACCACAGGTTAACAATTTTATGTGTAGTTTCTGAGTTTTAGCTATGCATATGCTGCAATATTACACATTGGAAATAGGCTTTGGATCTTTGATCAAAAAACCCAACCTGTTGCCGTGGAGTCGACTCTGACTCATAGCAACCCTATAGGACAGAACAGAACCGCCCCATAGTTTCCAAGGAGCGCCTGGTAGATTCAAACTGTTGACCTTTTGATTAGCAGCTGTAGCACTTGGCCACGACACCGCCAGGGTTTCCATCTATGATGAGAAGGGATAAAATTCCATAAGCTTTTGTACTCCTTTATACTCTATTCCTATTTTGTTACAATTAGTGTGAGAAATTTATTTTACATAGTGTTAATTTTTTTTAATAGCTAAGCTTGAAAAATGTCATTCCTAAAGTGTTATTTTTATTTTAATACTTGCTACTAAGTAAAAAAAAAAAAAAAAAAAAAAAAATTTTTTTTTTCTAAAATGTAGGGTGTCTCAGATTATTTAATCATCTGCTCTTTTTTGTTAATCTACAAGTGGGAGACACGGAGCGAAAAACATACGTCAGCAACAGTTTTACTTTTAATTACAGAACCCCTGTTGTCAAAGCCCCTGATAACATTGCTTATTTCAATAACTCACAGAGGGAAATTTTTTGTCAGTTTTAAAGTAAAACTTAAGTTTCATCCTTCTATTTATTAATTGTTAATTGGCCCAGTGGGATCCCTGGTGGCACAATGTTTAAGCACTCAGCTGTTAACCAAAAGGTTGGAGAGTAGAACCCACCCCACCCCATGAATACATAGGAGAAAGACCTGGAGATCTGCTCCTATAAAGATTACAGTCAACAAAACCTTATGGGACAGTTCTACTCTGTCACATGGTCTCATCATGAGTCAGAACAGACTTGAGGGCACCCAACAACAATAAACAACCTAGAAGCATACAACATGACACATTGAAAATATAAATAAAATTTTGAAAAATATCACAAGTGAATCACTATACCAATCAAAGTAAAATGAATAATTCATAATTTTTCTATTTCATTTTTCACAAACTTATAACTTTACATATTAGTGGGATAAAGCATTGTCATCATTGTTAGGTGTCACAGAGTTGGACCCATCTCATAGTGTGCACAACAGTATGAAACACTGCTGGTCCTGCACCATACTCACAATCATTGCTATATTTGAGCCCATTGTTGCAGCCACTATGTCAGTCCATATTGTTGAGTGTCTTCCTCCTTTTTGCTGGCCCTCTACTTTATCAAGCAAGCCGCCCTTTTCCAGGGACTGAAACCTCCTGATAACATGTCCAAAGTACTTAAGATGGAGTCTAGCCATTCTTGCTTCTAAGGAGCATTCTGGGAGTACCAGATTTTTTCATTCTTCTCGCAGTCCATGATACATTCAGTATTCTTTGGCAACACCGTAATTCAAATGCATCAATTCTTCTTCAGTCTTACTTACTTATTGTCCAGCTTATCATACTTAAATTTATAGTAAATGCAGGAAGATCATACAGTAGCTTATAAATATGTTTTCAGTCCTTAAAAGTTAGTGAGAGAGGCGGGGCCAAGATGGCGGACTAGGTGGACGCTACCACGGATCCCTCTTGCAACAAAGACTCAGAAAAACAAGGGAATTGATCACATACATAACAATCTACGAACTCTGAACAACAAGCACAGACTTAGAGACGGAAAACGAACAAATACGGGCAGACAGCGACTGTTTTCAGAACCAGAAGCCAGCGTACCAGGCAGGTGACCTTCGGAGCCTGATCTGGGGCAGAGCCCAGGGGGGCAGACGGCACAGAAAAGGGGCCCACCCCTTCCCCCCCGAACCCATCCTGGGAGGAAGTCTAGCTGGTTGGCGCAGGTGGCGTAGAGGTGCAGCCGGAGGGAGAAGCACCCGGGAGGCAGTGACTGATCTGGGAGTGGGGAGAACAGCGTCCCAGCTGGGGTGCCGTCCCGCCGGGAGTTAGGCGAGAGGCGGACGGGGCGAGAGGGGGGGGTCAACTATATTTTCCTAAAGTGACCCCGGGGTGGGGCCCACACGTTCGTGCGGGAGGACACACACCCAGTCCACATGTGGCACGGCACACCAGAGGGAGAAATCCCTGGAGGTGACTGGTCTCGAGGCGGGGAAGGCAGCATCCCAGATGGGGAGCCATTCCGCTGGGATCTGGGTGCGCGCGCAGGCAGGGCGTGAGCGCGGGGTCCATTTTTATTCCCCGGAATTGACCCAGGCGGCGGGCTCACCTGACCGTGCGGGTGACGCCCACCCAGTTCACGTGAGAGGTGTGGCGCACCGGAAGGAGAAGTCCCTGGGAGGAAGTGACTGGTTCTGGAACGGGGAAAGCAGCATCCCAACCCGGAAGTTGTCCCGCTGGGAATTGGGTACGCGCACAACCACTTTGGAAATCCATCTGGAGTTATCTTAAACAGTTAGAAATAGAACTACCATACAACCCAGAAATCCCACTCCTCGGAATATACCCTAAAGATACAAGAGCCTTCACACAAACAGATATATGCACACCCATGTTTATTGCAGCTCTGTTTACAATAGCAAAAAGCTGGAAGCAACCAAGATGTCCATCGACGGACGAATGGGTAAATAAATTGTGGTATATTCACACAATGGAATACTACGCATCGAGAAAGAACAGTGACGAATCTCTGAAACATTTCATAACATGGAGGAATCTGGAAGGCATTATGCTGAGCGAAATGAGTCAGTTGCAAAAGGACAAATATTGTATAAGACCACTATTATAAGATCTTGAGAAATAGAAAAAACGGAGAAGAACACAGACTTATGTGGTTACAAAGGGGGGAGGGAGGGAGGGAGGGAGAGGGCTTTTTATTGATCAATCTGTAGAGAAGAACTGCTTTGGGTGAAGGGAAAGACAACACTCAATACAAGGAAGGTCAGCCTAATTGGACTGGATTAAAAGAGGTTTCTGGGATAAAATGAAAGCTTCAAAGGTCAGCGAAGCAGGGGCTGGGGTCTGAGGAACTTGGTTTGAGGGGACTTCTAAGTCAATGGGGCAAAACAATTCTATTATGAAAACACTCTGCATCCCACTTTGAATTGTGGCGCCTGGGGTCCTAAATGCCAACAAGCGGCCATCTAAAATACATTAATTGGTCTCAATCCACCTGGAGCAAAGGCAAAGGAAGAACACCAAGGTCACATGACAACTAAGAACCCAAGAGACAGAAAGGGCCACATGAACCAGAGACCTACATCATCCTGAGACCAGAAGAACTAGTTGGTGCCCTGCCACAATCGATGTCTGTCCTGTCAGGGAGCATAACAGACAACTCCTGAGGGAGCAGGAGACCAATGGGATACAGACCCCAAATTCTCATTAAAAGACCACACCTAATGGTATGGTTGCGACTAGAGGAATCCCAGAGACAATGCTCCCCAGAACTTCTGATGGCACAGGACAGGAACCATCCCCGAAGACAAATCATCAGGCATGAAAAGGACTGGTCAGTGGCGGGGAGAGAGATGCTGATGAAGAGTGAGCTAATTAAACTAGGTGGACACGGGAGAATGTGTTGGCAACTCTTGACTGGAGGGGGGATGGGAAGATAGAGAGAGAGGGAAGATGGCAAAATTGGCACGAAACGAGAGACTGTAAGGGCTGACTCAATAGGGGGAGAGCAAGTGGGAGAAGGGAGTAAGATGTATGTAAACCTACATGTGACAGACTGATTGGAATGGTAAATGTTCAGTTGAAGCTTAATAAAAATTAAAAAAAAAAAAAAAGTTAGTGAGAGGGGTTCATGAAACTTGTTATTTGGGACTTACTATTTTTTTATTTCACTCTACTTATTCTGTGCATTATTCTGTTCAAGAGGTCATCTTATTTTCTCCTGGGTGCAAGCTTTCCCATGGGCAAAATGGGAACTTCATTTCAAGTATCATTTAAGACAGTTTGCGGGACAGTCAAGAGTACAGGCAGAAAAATCAAACCGTGGGAAGCAAAATAGTAACGAGGTTCTTCTGAATTTCACCTCCCAAAAGGCGAATACCTACTGCCCTCCAGAATCTAAGTCAAAAAAGTATCACTTAAGCTTTCATTCAAATAAGTAAAGTCCAATTGAAAATCATTACGTTGTCTATACAAATATTTATCAAGATTTTTAAAAGAAAATTTAGGGCTCTGAACTCATCATTTTAAGGTAAACTGCAAATGCATCTCCAGTATTCTTTGAACATCAGCAAAATCAGCAAATGATTAAAACTGGCACTTACAATAAGCACTAGTTGATGTATGAGATAATTACAAGGCTTTGCAGGAAAATCTAATAAATCCCAGAATTGTTATTTTCTAAAGTCTATTTTTATGGAAATTAGAACCTGACTAGCCCATTTATTACAGCAAGAGAACTATACAAGTTCTTCTGACAGACTCAATCAAAAACTGTGTTGACTCATGAAAAGTAATTGTTTCTGAAAGCTGGGAAAAAGTTCTTTATTTTCTAAAAGAGTGGTTTAATATTAAAATGTGGCAAACTTTATAATTTCAACAACAAACTGAATTAAAAAAAAATGCAGATACCCCTTTTGTCAGAGAAATCAAGAAAATAAGTAAATATGGAAACATTTTAAAATATAGTTGACATATTTTCAGAGAATGATTCATTTATAATTTTTCTTGATCTAAAAATATTTTATTCAGGTCAGGATCTTTATTGCTGTTTTATTTTATTTTTTCACCATGTACAAATGCTTTGTGATTTTCCCCCCAATTCCATTGTACTGTTATTTAATGTATAGATTTTTAATGCTTGATAAAGTGATATCAAGATAAGACATTTTACATAGTTTGAGTTCGACATAATGTCAGTCATTTACTCTCAACAAAGGTAACAACCTAGGGGCTACTTTCTCATTAATTCAATTGAACCATTTTTTTTTTCTTTCTCAAAATGACAATCAACATTAGCTTTACTGAGGCCACATTTTCAAGTTTAATTCAAAGAATACATGCAAACATGAAAATCAATTTATTTATGTAACAATCAAGGTTTGGACTTCTCAGCTGTGTTCAAACTTTCCTGAAATTTTTTTTTTTTTTTATAATTTTTATTGTGCTTTAAGTGAAAGTTTACAAATCAAATCAGTCTGTCACACAAAAACTCATACACTTTGCTACACACTCTTAATTACTCTCTCCCTAATGAGACAGCCCGTTCTCTCCCTCCACTCTCTTTTTCGTGTCCATTTCACCAGCTTCTAACCCCCTTCACCCTCTCATCTCCTCTCCAGGTAGGAGATGCCAACATAATCTCAAGCGTCCATCTGATCCAAGAAGCTCACTCCTCACCAGCATCCCTCTCCAACCCATTCTCCAGTCCAATACATGTCTGAAGAGTTGGCTTTGGGAATGGTTTCTGTCCTGGCCCAACAGAAGGTCTGGGGGCCATGACCACTGGGGTCCTTCCAGTCTCAGTCAGACCACTAAGTCTGGTTTTATGAGAATTTGGGATCTGCATTCCACTGCTCTCCTGCTCCCTCAGGGATTCTCTGTTGTGTTCCCTGTCAGGCCAGTCATCGGTTGTAACCGGCACCATCTAGTTCTTCTGGTCTCAGGATGAAGTAGTCTCTGGTTCATGTGGCCCTTTCTGTCTCTTGGGCTCGTAAGCACCTTGGGTCCTTGGTGTTCTTCATTCTCCTTTGATCCAGGTGGGTTGAGTGTTTAAGACCCCAGACGCCACTCTTCAAAGTAGGATGCAGAATGTTTTCTTAATAGATTTTGTTATGCCAATTGACTTAGATGTCCCCTGAAACCATGGTCCCCAGATCCCTGCCCCTGCTATGCTGGCCTTCAAAGCATTCAGTTTATTGAGGAATCTTCTTTGCTTTTGGTTTAGTCAATTGTGCTGACCTCCCCTGTATTGTGCTCTGTCTTTCCCTTCACCTAAAGTAGTCCTCATCTACCATCTAATTAGTGAATACCCCTCTCCCACCCTCCCTCCCTCCCCCCACTCGTAACTACAAAAGAATGTTTTCTTCTCAGTTTAAGCTTTTTCTCAAGTTCTTATAATAGTGGTCTTATACAATATTTGTCCTTTTGCAACTGATTAATTTCACTCAGCATAATGTCTTCCAGGTTCCTCCATGTTATGAAATGTTTTACAGATACCTAATGATGCGTAGTATTCCATTGGGTGAATATACCATAACTTATTTATCTATTCATCCGTTGAAGGGCAACTTGGTTGCTTCCATCTTTTTGCTTTTGTAAACAGTGCTCCAATAAGCACAGGTGTGCATATATTTGTTCATGCAAAGGCTCTTATTTCTCTCAGATATATTCCAAGGAGTGGGATTCCTGGGTCATATGGTAGTTCTATTTCTAGCTTTTTAAGGAAGCACCAAATTGATTTCGAAAGTGGTTCTACCAGTTGACATTCCCACCAGCAGTGTATAAGTGTTCCAATCTCTCCACAGCCTCTCCAACATTTATTATTTTCTGTTTTTTGGATTAATGCCAGACTTATTGGAGGGAGATGAAATCTCATTGTAGTTTTGATCTGCATTTCTCTACTGGCTAATGATCATGAATATTTCCTCATATCTCTGTTAGCTACCTAAATGTCTTCTTTAGTGGTCTATTCATATCTTTCGCCCATTTATGATTGGCTTATTTGTCTCTTTAAAGTTGACTTTTTGCAGTATCATGTAGATTTTAGAGATCAGGCGCAAATCAGAAATGTCATAGCTAAAAACTTTTTCCCAGTCTGTAGGTAGTCTTTTTACTCTTTTGGTGAAGTCTTTGGATGAGCATAGGTGTTTGGTATTTAGGAGCTCCCAGTTATCTAGTTTTTCTTCTACATTCTCTGTAATGTTTTGTATACTGTTTATGCCATGTATTAAAAAAAAAAAAAAAAGCTGCACCAGGACTTCTCAAGCTTAGGCTATTCGTATTTTGAGCCAGGTGAGTCTTCATTGGAGGGGGCTGTCCTGTGCGTTTTAGGATGTTTAGCACTAGATGTCAGTAAACAAAAAAAAAAAACACAAACCCAGTGCCGTCAAGTCAATTCTGACTCATAGCGACCCTATAGACAGTAGAACTGCCTCATAGACTTTCCAAGGAGTACCTGGTGGATTTGAACTGCTGACCCTTTGGTTAGGGCTCCTAAAATTGTCCTTATTTTTTCTTCCATGATCTTTATCATTTTAGATTTTATATTTAGGTCTTCGATCCATTTTGAGCTACTTTTTGTGCATGGAGTGAGGCATGGGTCTTGTTTCATTTTTTTTGCAGATGGATATCCAGTTATGCCAGCACCATTTCTTAAAAAGACTCTCTTTTCCCCTTTTAACTGTTTTGGGGCTTTTGTCAAAGATCAACTGCTCATATGTGGATGGATTTATGTCTGGATTCTCAATTCTGTTCCATTGGTCCATGTATCTGTTGTTGTACCAGTACCAGGCTGTTTTGACTACTGTGGCGGTATACTAAGTTCTAAAACCAGGTAAAGTAAGGTCTCCCACCTTGTTCTCCTTTTTTGGTATTGCCTTATTTATCCAGGGCCTCTTTCCCTTCCATATGAAGTTGGCGATTTGTTTCTCCATCTCAATAAAGAATGTTGTTGGGATTTGGATCGGAATTGCATTAAATGTATAGATCGCTTTTGGTAGAACAGACATTTTTATACTGTTAAGTCTTCCTATCCATGTTCTTCCTCTTATGTAAGTCTCTTTTGGTTTCTTACAGAAGCGTACTGTAGTTTTCTTTGTATAAGTCTTTTACATCTCTGGTAAGATTTGTTCCTAAGTATTTTATCTTCTTGGGGACTATTGCAATTGGCATTGATTTGGTGATTTCCTCTTCAATGTTCTTTTTGTTGGTGTAGAGGAATCCAACTGATTTTCATATGTTTATCTTGTATCCCGATACTCTGCTGAACTCTTCTATTCATTTCAGTAGTTTTCTGGAGGATTCCTTAGGGTTTTCTGTGTATAAGATCATGTCATCTGCAAATAGAGATACTTTGACTTCTTCTTTGCCGATCTGGATGCCCTTTATTTCTTTATCCAGCCTGAGTGCTCTGGCTAGGACTTCCAGCACAATGTTGAGTCAGAGTGATGATAAAGGGCATCCTTGCCTGGTTCCTGATCTCAGGGGTAATGCTTTCAGGCTCTCTCCATTTAGGGTGATGTTGGTTGTTGGCTTTGTATAAGTGCCCTTTACTATGTTGAGGAATTTTCCTTCTGTTCCTATTTTGCTGAGAGTTTTTTTTATCATGAATGAGTGTGAACTTTGTCAAATGCCTTTTCTGCATCAGTTGAAAAAATCATGTGATTCTTGTCTTTTCTTTATGTGGTGGATTACATTAATTGTTTTTCTAATGTTGAACCATCCCTGCACACCTGGTATGAATCCCACTTGGTCAAGGTGAATTTTTTTTTTTGATATGTTGGTGAGTTCTATCGGCTAGAATTTTGTTGAAGATTTTTGCATCTGCATTCATGAGGGATATAGGTCTATAATTTTCTTTTCTTGTGGTGTCTTTACCTGGTTTTGGTATCAAGGATATGGTGGCTTCACAGAATGAGTTTGGTAGCATTCCATCCTTTTCTATGCTCTGAAATACCTTTAGTAATAGTGGTGTTAACTCTTCTCTGAAAGTTTGGTAGAACTCTGCAGTGAAGCTTCCTGGACCAGGACTTTTTTTTTGTTGGAAGTTTTTGATTACCTTTTAAATCTCTTCTTTTGTTATGCGTCTATTTAGTTGTTCTACCTCTGTTTGTGTTAGTTTAGGTAGGTAGTGTGTTTCTAGGAATTCATCCATTTCTTCTAGGTTTTCAAATTTTTCTGAGTATAGTTTTTCATAGTAATCTGATTTGAGTCTTTTAATTTCAGTTGGGTCTGTTGTAATATCGCCCCTATCATTTCATATTCGGGTTATTTGCTTCCTCCCCTGTTTTTCTTTTGTCTGTTTGGCCAATGGTTTATCATTTTGTTGATTTTTTCAAAAAAGCAGCGCTTGGTCTTGTTAATTCTTTCAATTGTTTTTCTGTTTTCTATTTCATCTAGTTCAGCTCTAATTTTTATTATTTGTTGTCTTCTGGTGCCTGTGGGTTTCTTTTGTTGCTCTCTATTTGTTCAAGTTGTAGGGATAATTCTTTGATTTTGGCCCTTTCTTCTCTTTGGATGTGTACATTTGTTGATATAAATTGTCCTCTGAGCACCGATTTTGCTGTGTCCCAAAGGATCTGATGGGAAATGTTTTCATTCTCTTTGGATTCTATGAATTTCTTTATTCCATCCTTAATGTCTTCTGTAATCCAATCTTTTTTAAGCAGGGTATTCTTCAGTTTCCAAGTGTTTGATTTCTTTTCCCTGCTTTTTCTGTTATTGATTTCCGCTTTTACGGCCTTAAAGTCAGAGAAGAAGCTTTGTAATATTTCAGTGTTTTGGATTGTGCTAAGGCTTGCTTTATGACCTAATATGTGGTCTATTCTAGAGTATGTTCCATTTGTACTAGAAAAGAAAGTACATTTGGTTGCTGTTGGGTGGAGTGTTCTGTACATGTCTTATGAGGTCAAGTTGGTTGATTGTGGCATTTAGATCTCCCGTGTCTTTATTGAGCTTCTTTCTGGATGTCCTGTCCTTTACCAAAAGTGGTGTGTTGAAGTCTCCTACCATTATTGTGGAGCCGTCTTACTTTTCAATACGGATAGAGTTTGTTTTACGTTTCTTGCTGCCCTGTTATAGGGTGCATAAATATATAATATGGTTATATCTTCTTGGTGTATTGGCCCTTTAGTCATTATATAGTGTCCTTTCTTATCCTTTCTGATGGATTTAACTTTAAAGTCTATTTTGTCAGATATTAATATTGTCACTTCTGCTCTTTTTTGATTGTTGTTTGCTTGATATATTTTTTTTACATCCTTTGAGTTGTAGTTTGTGTCTCTAAGTGTGTCTGTTGTAGGGAGCATATACACGGATTTATTTTTCGAATCGATTCTGCCACTCTCTGTCTCTTTATTGGTGCATTCAGTCCATTGACATTCAGGGTAATTATGGATAGGTATGAATTTAGTGCTTTCATTTTGATGTCCTTTTTTGTGTGTTGTTGACAGTCTTTTTCCCGCTTGATTTTATATGCTGAGTAGATTTTCTTTATATATTGTCCTTTCCTCATATTTTTTGTTGTTGATTTTCTTTCTGCTGAGTCTCTATTTTTCCCTCATATTTTATTTTGATGAGTAGGACAGTTTGTCTCCTTTGTGGTTACCTTATTATTTACCCCTATTTTTCTAAATTTAAAACTTTTATATCATTGCATCACTGTATCTTCTTCTCTATAGGGAAGTTGTATGATTATATTTCCTAGTCCCTCTTTAATATTTCAGTGTTGTCTTCTTTTATATAAGAACATTGCTGTTTCCTTGTTTTGGGTTTTTTTTTTTCTTTTATAATCTTGCTTTGTTTTTTTGGATTTCCCTGCCTGGGTTGACTTCTGATTGCTCTGCCCAGTGTTCTAGTCTTGGGTTAATACCTGATATTATTGATTTTCTAACCAAAGAACTCCCTTTAGTATTTCTTGTAGTTTTGTTTTTTGGTTTTTACGAATTCCCTAAACTTGTGTATATCTGGAAATGTATTAATTTCATCTTCATATTTAAGAGACAGTTTTGTTGGATATATGATTCTTGGCAGGCAATTTTTTTTCTTTCAGTTTTTTAAATATGTCACCCCATTGCCTTCTTGCCTGCATGGTTTCTGCCAAATAATCAGAGCTTGTTCTTATTGGCTCTTCTTTGTAGGTGACTTTTCGTTCATCCCTTGCTACTCTTGTAATTCTTTCATTATCTTTGGTTTTGGCAAGTTTGATTATAATGTCTTGGTGACTTTCTTTTAACATCTGCCATATGTGGAGTTCAATGAGCATCTTGGATAGATATCTTCTCATCTTTCACAATATCAGGGAAATTTTCTGCCGAGAAATCTTCAATAATTTTCTCTGTATTTTCTGTTATCCCTTCCTGTTCTGGTACTCCAATCACTCGTAGGTTATTTCTCTTGATAGAGTCCCACATGATTCTAAAGGTTTCTTTGATTTTTTTTAACCCTTTTATCTGATTTTTCTTCAGATATATTAGTGCCAAGTGATTTGTCTTCGAGTTCAGAAATTCTAGCTTCTACTTGCTCAATTCTGCTCTCTGACTTTCTATTGAGTTTCTAACCCTGTAATTTTATTGTTAATCTTCTGAATTTCTGATTGCTGTCTCTGTATGGATTTTTCCAGCTTAATAAACTTTTCATTATGTTCCTGAATAATCTTTCTGATATCTTCAGTTGCTTTATCTGTGTGTTCCTTGGCTTGTTCTGCATATTGCCTTGTTTCCTTCCTGATGTCTTGAAGGGTTATGTATGTTAAATTTTTGTATCTGCGATTGGTACTTCCAGGATTGCCCTTTCATCTAGAAGATCCCTGGATTCTTTCTTTTGAGAGCCTGTTGAGGTGATCATGGTCTGTTTCTTTATGTGACTTGACATTGACTGTTGTCTCTGAGCCATCTATAAGTTATTGTATTAGTTTATGCTTGCTTACTGTGTCATAGCTGCTTGCTTTGTTTTGTTTTGGTATACCCCTATGGGTTGCTCGAGTGAGCTAGATTGATTATTTTTGTCTTTGGAGCTCTGGTGTCCTGTCCCCAGCTGGCTAGAGCTGTTATCAGGTATATCAGTGTAGGAGTCCATTGACTATACTTGTATGAATTCAGCTCAGGTTTCCAGGTAGCTGACCATCAAGTGTGTGGTACAGGCTCCTACAGTCTTAGAGGGTCAGAGGCGATTGGCATGTATACTGGTATCTGATTGCAGCAGGGGGTCACTCTGTGAACAAGGCAGGGGGCTGAGAACTGACCCCCAAGTGTCTCTGAGGAAAATGCGTCTCTGTTCCCTAGAGTGTGCTGGTGGGTTGGTTCTGCAGAGGGACCATGAGCACCCAAAGTTTTTGGTTGTAAGGACTGGGATGCACCAGTTATCTTTGGACCCCTGTCGCGGGTGGCTTGGTGACCTGAGTGGAGCTACCAGTCCTTAGGTCCCTGATGTGGGTAGGTGAGGACCTTGTTTAATAGGCACAGTAATGTCAAAGTTCAATCGCCCACCCCTCCACCACAAAGGTGAAATGGTTGGAGTTTGCCAACAAGGGCCTATTCTCCCAAAATAGGCCCACACAGGTCCATGCAGAAGGGAAAGGTGCCCAAGGTCCACAGATGGTTTATGCCTGGACAGGAGCTGCTTCTGTCCTGAGCTCCCTCAGTTAATGGAGCTAGCAAATTATCTTTTCCCTCAATTGCAAATTTTTTCCTTCCCCAAGGCCAGGATGATGGCTCTAGGTGCTTACCACTGTCTATCTCAGGCCCTGGGATTCAGTCACTGAAGCTGGCTTGGGGGTGGGGTGTGGAGTGGTAAAATATACACAAGTACTTAGCTTTGCCGAGAGCGCCATTCTCCTCAGGTTCCTGAGGTGTGAGTAGGCTCTGTGGCTGGTGGTTTCTCCCTGAGGAATCTGCGGCCAAATGCTAGTAGCAGCCCACCACTGCCACCACCGCCACTCCGGGAATGGTGCCTGAGGGCTCCTTGCAATTCAGGTCTGGTAACCCCTCTTCACTTCTGAACAGTCTTTTCCTCCCTCTGCCCCTCAGTTTGTTGTCTAAGCTTGCCTTTGATGCTCAGGGCTCCCAGCTCGTCACAAATATCCTCATTTCACTTGTTTTATTGGGTCTTTGTTGTAAAGACGGCTTGTCAGAAGTGTCTGTCTATTCCACAATCTTGGCTCTGCCTCCCCCTTGAAATGTTTTTAATGTATTTATTTTGCTTAAATTTTCAGTAAGCTAATACATGGATAAAAACTGAAAAAAGAAGAGATATTTTTAATTTTCTTGTCTTAAACTTTTTGATCTATACAATAATTTTATATATGTTTAGATGTATGTTCAAAGAAGTAAATTCCAGTTGAAAATCATTAAAGTGTTTATACAAATATTTATCAGGATTTTTAAATAATATTTAGAGTCCTGAACTCATCATTTTAAGATAAACTGCAAATGCATCTCCAGTATTCTTTGAACAGCAACAAACTCAGTAAATGATTACAACTGGCACTTACAATAAGCACTAGTTATAATTGATGTAAATCACTTCTTTTTGGAATTTCAAATTTTATTAACTTTCTGGTATGATAAAGAATCTCATAACAACCTCCTTTATACTTCCAACTCTTAGCATATAGCTAAATTGCTACTATTTTATACCTCTATTATTAATGTTTAAAGTGTACTATGGTTTTACTATTTATTATTTCATCAACCATAGATACTTTTGCTCAAGTCTCTACTTCAAAAGATATATATTTTAGCTCTCCCATTTCCTTAAACAACACTCATGTCTTTTTTCTTTTTCAACTTCTGTGTTTTATATGCTATTTTCATGTTGTTAGGACTGGCACACTTCATTACAACTCTATAGGCATAATTAAGTCTATTTTTAAAGCTTTATTAGTTATTACAACTTTTTCTGTAGTGAAGTTAAGTATACTTTTATTCTAAGAGGTGGAAATCATGAATGTTACATTAGTGTGGCAAGGAAGTATTCTTACTACCTAAGTAGTATATCATGGATATATTTCTTTTCTTGGATTTTTTTGGAATTATATTTCCTTTTTTCATGTTGTACTTTGATCTAAATTTTGTATGGTCTTCTTTTATTTCAGGATCAGCTCCATAGACTTCTAACCTTACTGTTTCACTTAAGTTTGATTTCATTTCTCTCTTAAATTGTAATCATTAATTCTTGAATCCTGCACCTCGTTTTCATTTGGTTTACTCTTTTGATTTACTTCACGAATTCAATTGTCAAAAAAAGTATGTAAAAAACAAAACATTAAATTACTCCTGGTCCTAAAATATCTTTACATAAAACTCACAGTTTATTATCTTCCTTGACCCTGAAAATTGGGTTGAAAATCAGCTTTCTCCAAAACACTAAGGCATTATTACATTTTGTTCTTGCTATTAGTATTACTAAGTATTTGTTTCTTGAATAAGTTCTTTTTCTTGGAATTTTTTAGGTATTAATTTTCTCTATTATGGTCTGAAATTTTACAAAAATGTTCAGAGGTGAGTTCTTTTTTTTTTCATTGGAAGAACGCTCAGTGGGCCCTTTTGATTTGAAAACTCAGGTGTTTATTTTAAAGGAAATCTATTTTATTTTTTTCCTTTGGTAGTTTTTATCCTCCCATTTACTCTTGTTATTCAGGTACTGTATTTTCTGTATTGATTGTTATATCTTATCCATAATCTTACAGTTTTTTAAATCCCTTTTTCCCCAAGTTTTTGTTTGATATCCTAAGAAATCAATTCTACTTTCCCACAAGACACTTTCTTGTACTGAAATTTCCTTTGCAAAAACTTGCTTGGGTGGATGAAATATCAAAAAGAGAGACACAAACAACAAACAAACATGAGAGTGATAATCAGAAATTCTTTTTTTTTTTTAAAGTCCTCCTATGTTCCTTGAATAATTTATATTGAGTAAGGAGTCATTTCTTCTATGTGTTTCCTTTTGCTTTCTCCTCTTCATGCCATAGGCTTTCCTGTGGTGTCTTGTGATTCTTGATTGTATTATCATAGTTAACAACAAAACTAATACATCTGATTACAGGTCAACATCTAATACGTTTTCTATAAAGGGGGCAAGTAAATGATAGGCTTGGGGCCCAGAAGTGCTATTTGTAACTAGATCTGTGCTATTTGTAACTTATGTCTGCATTACTGCATAATTTCCTCTTAGAGAAGTTATTCTATTTCTTTAAAGATGAACTTCTTTTTTTTTTTTTTTTCTTCCTCTGGCTCCTGGGCGTTAATCTCAGGCAGTTGGTTTGCGTCTGGGGGAGGTGGTGGTGCTCTATTATAATAAGATTTCAGCGTTTATTTACCACCTGTGGTCTGTCATACTTAGTGTCCCAAGTGCCTAGGCCTCTTTGAGTTCTGCAGAGGCGCTGAGCTATTTTTTTCTCACATAGATTTTGGGACCCTCATGTTAGTCTTAATTGTTTATCCTTTATGGTCTTCCCTGTGCAAAATGTTTTTGAAGTATTTTATTCACTGATGAAATCCTTTCTGTTCTCTTCATTCTTGCTGGTTTATTCTTTTTTATTAAATGACTATTATTTTAAGGACATTTTTATAAGGGAATGTGGATTAACATATTTTATGTCCATTATACTGATCCAGAAATGCCACATGGCCTTTATTCCATAATTAACTTTAAGATAAAGCTACATCTGACATTTCCTGTTTTTTCATTTGCTTTATTACTTGTAAAATCTCCTTTCAATTACACTATAAATTTGGTGAATACCTAATCGAAGTCCTCTGCTCCAATTTGACTCTTTGTTTTTATTCTCAATGTATGAGAAGCTCTTTTTTTTTTTTTTTTTTGGTTTTTTGCTTTCTACATTCTCTTTCTCATATTTATTTATTTATTTACCCTCTTCAGTCTTGACTCTCCAAACTCTTCATTTAAAATCAGTCAATAGATGCTAAATAAAACTTCTATTCATTATGGTTAGTGGTACAGTTAATCTCTCAAATGTAAAAATCAGTTAAAGATAGTTGATGTGATTTAAATCACCAAATAAATGACTGAGCCATGCTTGTAAGTACACATAGATACTGTGATGATAAAAATTGCATAGTTATGTAACCAGTAGAGAATGTCAGGGGATAAAATAGGCTGTAAAAAGACTGCTGGTTTAGATTTCAATGGTTAATTTTTTATTTTTACTCAGTTTTAAGTACCAAGCACTGGTGGCGTAGTGGTTAATAGCTACGGCTGCTAACCAAAAGGACAATAGTTTGAATCCACCAGATGCTCCTTGGAAACAATATGGGGCAGTTCTACTCTGTCCTACAGGGTCCCTATGAGTTGGAATCCACTTGAAGGCAACAGGTTTGGTTTTGGTTTTTGGTAATACTCTGTTTTTTTTTTTTTAAAAAAGGCAGATTTTTCTCTAAAATTTTAACTTGATCTTAACAACTTCAAATAGCTCTCACCAAACATTCTCTTTGCTTTTGCTTACCAAGTAAGACCAGAGAGAGTCACAGTGACAGATGTTTTATAATCCAGTAAATAATACTTCAAGGGCTTTGAGTGTTTTACAATCCCATGTAAGACATAAACAATTGTTGTTTATCCACTATCACTTTGGTATAAAAGATTTCCATCATTTTAACTCAACTTCTAATAATTTGCTTTAGTGAATATCTCAGGTTTATTCATCAGGTTTAATTCTTCACTTTTTCATGACGTGGTTTCAGCATCACGTTTAGTGATACGCATTCACACAGTTCGTTCCCTCACTTTATTAATATCTCCACTCGTATATCCTATCCTCAGAAAAGCCTTCCCAGCTGGCTTTATCAAAAATCGTTCTCATTACTCTAAATGGAGCCCTTGTGGTTAAGAGCTATGGCTGCTGACCAAAAGGTCGGCTGTTCGAATCCACCAGTGGTTCCTTGGAAGCCTTATGGGGCAGTTCTACTCTGTCCAATAGGGTCGCTATGAGTTAGAATCAATTTGATTGCCTTTTTTGTTGTTGTTGTTGTTGCTCTAATAGAACTATTTTTCCTTAGAGCAATTATTGCCGTTTGATATCACAGCCTTTCTTCCCTTCCTCCATCTTTCTCTTTTTCTTTTCTATCTGTCTTTCTCTCCCTTTCTCTCTCCAACTAGAATAAAACTTCTTTTTGGACAGGGATGTTATCTGTTTTATTACTCTAGCTCTGATCACAAATACTTAGCAAAGCTTCCACATAAGAAGTACTCAACAGATCTTTGTTAAATGGATGGACAAATGAAATGGTTCAGTACTGGGTTAACTTTTATAATAACATTTAACATAATAAAACAAATTGTTAGTAGGCAGCTGGTTTGGTTTTTGGTTTTTAATGTGATTATAATTTTGTAATGTGTTATGGAGAAATGTGTGGGGAGATAAGATTGGAATTAATTCTGTGATTCATTCATAGTGCCAAACAGTGAGCTGGAGTCTAGGGATGTTGTGTTGTCTGGGACTGCTCATTTCGTATGTACCTAATACCCTATTAGGGAAGATAGTCGTGTACAAATAATTTCAAGACGGCTGATTGTTTCATACAGTGTGAATTGAATCAAACAACCACCACAACCAGCAGGTTTCATGTTTGGGTCTATGAATAGGGGTCCTAGTAGCAAACTTGGGACTCTCTAAAATGTAAAATCTTTAGTCTGGAGTACTCACACTAAACTCCTTGCACTGCTGAAGTACTTTCTTCAGTTTCTTCAGAGATTTTTTTTCTTGATGATCAAAAGGAAAACTCTAGGACTGGCAGATGATTGGAGTAAACTAATAATGAAGCTGTTTCTATAAAGACCTTCAATTAATCATTCTGTCGGCTGCCCTACTTTTCCCCTCTGCTCTCTACACCTTCTGACTCCATGCTGCTTTGGGATTTCCCTGTGAAGACAAGCTCCCAACTTTACCTCAGTCTTTTCTTGCCTATTCTGGAAGGCAACATTTTGCTTTGTTTTATCCATCTCTATACTAAAATATACTGTTTATTTTCCTAAAATGTGTTTAAAATTTTGTTATCTTAATGTAACACTCTAATTTTTCTTTGTAGACTTATTTATTTTTGTGTATGTATGTATATTTATATGAGATTTGGGGAGAAATGAGATAAAAATCCTATGCTTAGTTTATCATTTTGAATCATAATTTTCTGTGGATACTAACCCTAATAACTTCTCACCCTCCCCTTCCCACATGAGAGCCTAAGCCAAAGTACCCTGGGTATATTTAGTTCTAATTAACTGGGTTGGGTTTAACATTCAGTTGCTTTCATTATTTTTTGCATGCTTTATTTTCTGAATTTTTTACCCAAGAAATCCTGTTGTCTTTTGAGTGCAGGCCTTCAATGAAAGTTTGTTTTATAGTTTTAGTTTTTCTCTTCTTCATTATCACTAGCCTGATCTTATTTTTAGTTTGAACTATTAAAAAAAATTGTGTCTAGAATCATTCTTCCAAATTGCACTCTATTTACAGTAAGCATAGAAAAGACAGAAAATGTTTACAAGGATGGTGTGGTGATTCAGTCTGGCTTGAAGTCTGTAGGAATAGAATGAAATGGTTGGAATAAAATGTATTACAGGGTAAAATCAAAAAGAATGAAGGTTGACAAGACACACAAAGTCATTTTTTCTATTTTAAACGAATGGGACTATCTTTGAATAAACTACATATTATGATGAGTAGATTTGAAGAAAAAGATCATTAAATCAGTTTGGGACTTTCAGAGTTTAAATCCCTTGCAAGATAGCCCATGAGAATGAACATATAGTGGTTGTACATTTGTGTTTAGAATTTGGGACCTACGGATAACGATTACAGTAGATGATTAATGAGTCATTGAGAGATAGAATATAAAAGGAGAAGAAAAGATGGACTATGATGGGGGGGATGTCATTGACAAATTCCAGCACTTAATAGTCTTCTTCACAGAACTTGAAGTTTAACAAAGGAGTATAAATTGGGACATCAAGAGAAACAGGAGGAAAAACGAAACATCAAAATTTAGGGAGCTGTGAGAAGAGGGAATCCAAAGGCAGCCTGAATATTGTGTCCAGACCAATAAAGAAAAAATTGACAATCAGTTCCTGAATCAACGAATCATTTTCAGCACATACTATATTCTTGGAGCCCTGATGGCACAGTGATTAAGAGCTCAGCTCTTAACCAAAAGGTTGGCAGTTTGAATCCACCAACTGCTCCTTGGAAACCCTGTTGGGCAGTTCTGCTATGCCCTATAGGGTCTGTATGAGTCAGAACTGACTTGACAGCAACAGGTTATAGGCTCTAAACTAAGCCCTGCAGTTGCAATTTGGGAAAAAAAAAAAAAAAAGCCCCATGTCCTCAATTGTTTAAAAATCTAGCATAAAGAAATGACCATTGCATTACTAAATGAGACTATGATACACACCAAGAAAGACTAACATAGTACTCTATGCAACTATCTGGACTTAATTCAGAAGTCATATATGCTTTTTTGGAAAAAATAATGCTTAAGCTGTGACTAAAAGATGATCAGTAGATGTTAGTCTAAGAAATTTGGAATTCAGCCATGGAGTAGAGAAGAGTAAGGCAAAAAAGAGGAAAGTAGACGAAAGTAAGATAAATCAGAGAAAACCAGTTCTAGTTTTTTCTTCTACCCAATGGAAGAAAAAGTGAAGCGTTAGAACAGATTTCCAAATGGCCCAGCAATCCACGTGCACAGTGGAACCTGTTGGATGTGCTAGAGAGAGGGATAGAGGAGAGGTATACAATAGTGACCTGACCCTTTTCCTTGAAATTGACTGATATTGGATCATACGCACTTGTACACTGTACAATAGGAATCAGTGGGATCAGATTTGGAAGCATTTTAGTAATATTTGAAATTATTTGAGGAATACATTTTTAAAGACTGATAATTAGATTTCAATTTTTTATAGTTTGATTTAATACATGAATTAAAAATTGACAGTGAAGAGAAGAATGATTTATTTTTGAACATCTTAAACCCCAATTTCAATACAGTTTCATTATACTTGCAAAAACAGAGCATTCAAATTTCTAAAAAAGTCTCAGTGATTCTTATAGATTAAGGAATATGCATCATCTTACGTAAACAATTTCCTTAGTAGCAGCTCTTAAAATGAAATACCTAACCTATACAACTTCTTAAGTCATTGGCATTGTTTTCTTGACCTTTAAGTAGAAAAAATTTCCAGGGAAAGATCATTTTGGTATGTTCTTAAAAGTTAAAAGGAAATCTACAGGCTACTTTTAAGAACTGGAAAAGGCCAAAACATTTAAAATCTTGCAATATTGTTCACCACACAAATACACAGTCTACAGAAACTACTTTAAAATAAAGTCATTTTTATACTTATCACTATAGACCAAGTTGCTTTTTTAAATTACTAAATAACTACATCTACATAAATGTGTGAAATATTTGATATAAATATTTGAGTCAGGATGTGTGTTACTGATTACCAAAACTGAAGTTTATGTATTAGATTTGAATACCCACATACACACACATAATACATTCAGAAATCTAGGAAATAGTTTTAGTTTTTCTTTTTTGTTTTTGCTGTAGAAATTTGAATAACCAATGCAAAATTTTAAGTTTACATGCTTAGAGAGAAATTTCATATTTTATGTTAAAAAAGAAAGTAAAAATGAATTTATTAAGAAGGTAAAATCATTTCTTTTAATATCTATGCAGAAATTTTAAAGCTAAAAAGATACTCAGAGATTAGGTCTTTATACCATTTTCACCAGAGACTAGGATTTAATCAGGAGATGCCATAGGTATTTCTCTGAAGAAGTGAAGAACAAGAAGATGTGGGGTTTGGGATATTTGTTACCACTTTATCCAAAAAAATGACACACTTGTTTTCTAATGACATTATAAAGTGAAACCTGTAAGAGCCAGAACTCGACTGGACACCCTTGTTTTTCCAGATCTTGCAAAATTTCCACCTTTGACATAGTGCAGTCTTATCACTTTCCTATTCTTTCTATTAGTGGAAAACATTTGTGTTTTCCTTCTCTAATAGGTTCCTGTCTCACATGGGTTCTGCCTTTCACAGTTTTTAGTGTATATTGGGGTCCTCAGTATAAATTTCATCAAAAAGAAGTAGCAAAAGAAAATCAGCCAAAAAAAAAAAAGACCAAAACAGCAAAGTAATTTATATACCTATTGTAATTCTTCCTTCCACCACTCATCTCTCAGTTTGTTATAATGTGGTGGCTTGCATGTTACTGTGATACTGGAAGCTACGTCACCGGTATTTCAAATACCAACAGGATCACCACGGTGGACTGGTTTCAGTGTAGCTGTCAGACTAAGACAGACTGGGATTTGGCCAAGGAAAACCTTATAAATAGCAGCAAAACAATGTCTGCTATTAGAGTGTCAGAGATGAGCTTCAAAATATGACTGGTAAATAATTGCCTCCTCAAAGTAGAGTTGACCTTAATGATGTGAATGGAGCAAAGCTTTCAGGACCTTCATTTCCTGATGGGGCATGACTCAAAATGAGTAGAAACAGGTAGAAACATCCATTTATAATCAGAACATGGAATGTATGAAGTATGAATCTAGGAAAATTGGAAGTCATAAAAAAATAAAATAGAACACATAAAGATAGATATCGTAGGCATTAGTGAGCTGAAATGGACTGTTGTTGATCATTTTGAATCAGACAAACATGTGGCCTACTATGCCGGGACAGACAAATTGAAGAGGAACGGTGTCGAGTTCATTGTCAAAAAGAACATTTCCAGATCTATCCTCTTGGGGTGCTCACTGGTCTATGCCAAGAAATCTAGAAAACAGATACTGGGCCAGCTGACTGGAAGAGATCCCTATTTCCAAAATGTGGAAATTATTGAACGATATCATTAATATCATATGCAAGTAAAATTTCATGGAAGATAATTCAAAAAGAGTTGCAACATTACATTGTCAGCGAAATGCCAAAAAATTCAAGCAGGATTCAGAATGGGATGTGGAACAAGGGATATTACTGCTGACATCAGATGGATCTTGGCTGAAAGCAGAAAACACTAGAAAGATGTTTACTTGTGTTTAATTGACTATGCAAAGGCATTCGACTGTGTGGATCATAACAAATTATGAGTAACAGTCCCAAGAATATGAATTTCCAAACAATTAATTGTGCTCACATAGAACCTGTACATAGAAAAGGAGGTAATCGTTCAAACAGAACAAGGGTACACTGAGTGGTTTAAAATCAAGAAAGGTGTGCCTCAGCATTGTATCCCTTCACCACACTTATTTAGGGTGTATGCCAAGCAAATAATCTGAGAAGATGGACTATATGAATAAGAACGTGGCATTAGGATTGGAAGAAGACTCATTAACAACTTGCAATGTGCAGATGACACAATCTTCCTTGCTGAAAGTGAAGAGAACTTGAAGCACTTACTGATGAAGATCAAAGACCACAGCCTTCAGTATGGATTACACCTCAATTTAAAGAAAACAAGAATCCTCACAACTGAACCAATAAGCAACATCATGATAAATGGAGAAAAGATTGAAGTTGTCAAGGATTTCATTTTGTTTGGATCAACAAGAGCCTTGGTGGCACAGTGATTAAGAGCTTGGCTCCTAACCAAAAAGTTGGCAGTTTGAATCTACCAGCTGCTCCTTGGAAAGCCTGTGGGGCAGTTCTGTTGTGTTCAATAGGGTTACTATGAGTTGGAGTCGACTCTACAGCAATAGTTTTGGTTTGGTTTTTGGCTTTGGATCAACAAACAATGCCTAGGGAAGCAGCAGTCAAGAAATCAAAGAACATATTACATTGGAAAAATCTGCTACTGCAAAAAAAAAAAAAAAAAAAACCACCTCTTTAAAGTGTTGAAAAGCAAAGATGACACTTTGAGAACTAAAGTGAGCCTGATCCAAGCCATGGTATTTTCAATTGCTTCATATGAACGTGAAAGCTAGACAATGAATAAAGAAGACCAAAGAATCTCAAATATACCATGGACTGTGAGGAGAAAAAACAACTCTGCCTTGGCAGAACTCCAGCCAGTGTGCTCCTTAAAAGGTAGGATTTCGAGACTTGTCTCATACACTTTGGACATGTTTTCAGGATGGACCAGCCCTTGAAGAAGGACATCATGCTTGGTAAGGTTAGTGAAAAGGAGGAAGATCCTCAGAGATGGATTGACCCAGTGGCTACAAGGGGCTTGAAGAGAGCAATGGTTGTGAAGATGTGGTAGACCATGCAGTGTTTTCTTTTGTTGTACATAGGGTGGCTATGAGCCGGAAACAACTCAATGACATCTAACAATTAACATGACATTATCACATCTAAAAATATATATAACAATATGTCATTTCTTTTGGTGTCATGAATTACTCTCCCAGGATTATAAATACAGCCAAAGGATAGTATCTGGTTTTTTTTTTTCAGGCTTAATTTTAGAAGGACTTAATGTTTCCAAAGAGACTTGGGACCTGAGCAAAAGAATTATAAAGTGAAAATCAAAGGGCATACATAATCATTTTTAGTGTTAAAAATACATATCCAAAACTTGAAAATGAGAGAAAAGTAAAATTAATGATTATCTGCCCGTTTAATGCCATGCTGGAACAAATGTGTAAGGATCATTTGAATCTCTAGGCAATGTAACATTGTTTACACAAATGTTTAGAGAAGAGATATTCTACAGCTTGGTAGGATCGATAGAGTATAATAATCACTTTTTGTTTTTTTCATCTTGTAGAAGAGAGAATCTCTAAGTTGCGGTTTTATTGGCCTATGTGGTGTTTACTAGATTGTTAGCTAGCTTAGCAATGTTATCTCGGAATTCATTTTTTTCCACTGACAATAAATATTCCAGTTTTTCACCTTTTATTTTGAACTGGCTTTGTCATTCTGAGTGTTGCCTTCTTAATAAGTTAAGTAAAATGTTGACACATGCTCACTGACTATTTATATGAGAATTATGTTTTTATCACTTTGGTCTCAATATTTAAACCCCAGATAGTACTGTAGAACTAGACACTGAGAAGCAGACACCTGCCCAACTTTAGAAGAGTGTATACCCTGTCAAGTATGTCCTAGTAGATGATGAAAACTTGAGGACAACATTTCTTAATGTCACCTAGTTTTTTTTTTTTTTTTTAATTTCATATTTACCATACTAGCTTTTAACTAGATGGCTCCCAACTACCACCAATGACCATCCTGACAGGGAACACAGCAGAGAGTCCCTGTTGGAGCAGGAGAAAAGTGGGGTGCAGAATTCAAATTCTAGTAAAAAGACCAGACTTAATGGTCTGACTGATACCGGAAGGACCCCAGAGGACACAGCCCCCAAACTCTATTAGCCCAAAACTAAAACCATTCCGAAAACCAACCTTTCAGACAACGATTAGACTGGACTATAAGACATAAAATGATGCTTGTGAAGAGTGTGTTTCTTGGCTCAAGAAGATGCCTGAGACAATGGGCAGCTCCCGTCCGGAGGCAAGATGAGAAAGCAGACAACAAAAGCGGGTTGAAAGGACACGAGAAATCTGGGGTGGGAAGGAGGAGTGTGTTTTCACATTATAGGGAGAACAACTGGGATCACATAACAATGTGCATATAAATTTTTGTATGATAAACTGACTTGAACAGTAAACTTTCATTTAAAGCAAAATAAAAACAAAAAAATAAGCTTTTATATACAACCTAGTTTCTCAAATAATGAAATCTAATTGGGGAGAAATCGGTGTGATTTTAGCCACCTTAGTACTTAATTTCTCAGAATAAATTAATGAGTGAGCATTATGGTCATATGTTAGTCTCCTGTGAGTTTGGCCAACTTGTCACTTTCAACACAAAATCATTATCTCTGGATAAGTACTAAAGTGGCTTTGTAGAAGTACTAAAACTTATTATCAGATAAGAGGAAAGCCTGGTGGTGTAGTAGTTAAGTGCTACGGCTGCTAACCAAAGGATTGGCAATTTGAATCCACCAGGCGCTCCTTGGAAACTCTATAGGGCAGTTCTACTCTGTCCTATAGGGTTGCTATGAGTCGGAATTGACTTGATGGCGCTGGGTTTGGTTTGGGGGTTTTTATCAGACAAGAATCAAATATAATCCTTATAACCAATCGAATGTTGAGCTTCAATCAGCATCTTAGATAAAAGACACAAAACCAAGTTTCCACTAGTAATTCTACCCTGCCCTTTGAAATGCTTCCAGGTTCTGTACAATGCTTGGCTTTAAAAAAAAAAAATTTTTTTTTTGGAAATGCAGATTGCTACAATATAAATATGAATTGCATTAATATCCATGATATTATTTTACATATTCTATGAAATTATTATTATTAAACCAATAGGCAACAGGAATCCCACAACATTTAAGCTAATTTTGTCATAGAAGTACATGGTTATGGTGGATAGTCAGATTTGAAAAATAATTTCTTCATAACTGTAAAATAAAAATTGGTACAGTTTTCAGGACAGTCTAAATATAAATTTAACTCATAAAACTCTGCTATATGGCCATATATTACTTTAGCCTTATGTAAACACTAGTGTTTTTAATTTAAAAAATGCCAATACACATAAGAAGCAAGGATTCCTTCCCATACTTGCTGCACTAGGTCAGGATGGCTGTAATGTAGATATGTCAGCTTTCTTTTCAAAAACAGTGTCATAGATCAACAGGGGTGGATAAGGTACATACATATGAGTACGTGTCACTTCTTAATCTTTTATATCTATAATAGAGTGTCTTAGGCTGGGTTCTCTAGAGGAGCAAAACCAGTGAAGTGTATAAATAAATATATAGAGAGTGATTTATTTCAAGGAAATGACTCATGCAATTGTGGAGGCTGGCAAGTCTCAAATCATTAGGTCAGGTGGTAGGCTGGAGGCTTCTCCTAACTCATGTGGTTGCATTGGTTGATGAACCCAAAATCTACAAGTGACAGGCAGCTGACTCATGGGATTGTGGTATCTGGTGAATAGAAAACCTGCAACTCAGGCAGCAGACTGCTGGCTCACATCCCATGAACCAGTGGTCAGACAATGATGAGGCAAATGCAGGACTGAATGCCAGACCGAGAGAGAGTGAACTTTGCCAGAACATCCATATATATTGGATGTAGGCTACCCTCCCAAGGAAACTCCCCTTTCAACTGATTGGCTTCTCACATCAGATCACAAAATGGAGGATAAGTACATAATATCTGCCAAACCACCAAGAATCATGGCTTAAACAAGTTGACACATAATCTTAATCATCAGGTAGAATAACCACCTCTTCATCAACCATCTTTTAGTTGATCTGGCTTGATGAGATAAATGGCCATTGATCTCATGGGAAGACAGCAGTCACAATGTGGGACCCTTTCCATCACCTCAGCCATTTACAAGTTCATAAGTGACAGGAAATCTAGATTTAGTTCAAATAATTTTAAGTTCTGATTAAATGCTAGGAATATAAAATGTGTTAGAGGCAATAGATATGTTTACAATGATCTATAATTCAGGTTAAAATTTGTTCAAGAGTTGAAATTAAATGTTGGTGTAGCATAGAAGAGAGTTAGTTTAATTTCTATCTAGGGAAAGGTATAAGATCAGAGAGAGCTTTGTGGAACAATCTTTTATAAAGTCCAGTTAGTCTGTCTGACCTTTACCCCAAAAGGAGGCACTGTCTTTATTATAACCAATCCTGATCAAACCCGTTGCTGTCTGAATCAATTCTAACTCATGGCAACCCTGTGTGTTACAGATTATAACTTCTCCATAGCGTTTTCTTGGCTGTAATCTTTATAGAAGCAAATCTTCAGGCCTTTCTTCCATGGTGCCACTGAGTGGGTTTGAACTGTCAACCTCTAGGTTTGTAATCAGGGGCAAAGTGTTTATGCAAAACATTTGTGCCACCCAAACAATGGCCTATAAATAAACCTACTTTTTTTCCCTAGGAGGAGATATTATCTCTATCTTCCAAGGCTGTTTGGTATACAAACTTCCTTGGAAAAATATTCGAGAACAAAGATAGTCCCTCTACTCACAGATGGATAGAAACATGAGAGACCCATAGAAAATTGTCCCCCAACACAGACAACTAGGCTGGTGCAATAGGCCAGGTGAGAAATACTCTATTAACAAAGGAAGCAACAATGGGAATAAAGGAAAAGAAGTTAAGCCAGAAACAACAAAGAGGTGGATTAAAAAGAGAATAGGGTTCTTAGGTAAAGTGGGAAAAGAGAATATCTGGGGAATTGTACCTGGATAAAGCAGAAAAATTTTTGGTAGCAAAAATAACTGTATCTGGGTAGATGGTAGATGCAGTCTTCGTAATTAATTGACAAGTTGAAAATGGCCCAGAAATTCACATTGAAATGATTCAACAGAAATACCATGTGTTTAATTTTGTGGATAATTTTTATCATTTGAAATATTAAGTTGTTTTACTTAGAAACTGGACAGAGAAAATACTGGCCCCTATATATGCGATTGTCTTAACTACCTAGTGCTTCCATAATAGACATACTACAAGTGGGTGTTTTTAAAAGACAGAAGTTTATTTTTTCAAAGTTTTGGAAGCTGGAAGTTTGGATCAGGGTCTTTGCCGTACTTATCCCTTTGTGAGTCCCTCTCCTAATTTCAGCTGTCTGCCAGTGATCTTTGGCATTCCTGGGCTTATAGATACATCTGTCTCTATTGTCTGTCTTCCTCTTATGTGTGCCTCTGTGCCTATTCAGTTCCTATTAGAAATCAGAAGTGATTAAGTTAACAGCCCACCCTACTCTGGTATGATCTCATTAACATGTTGGTTGCTAAGTATAGTTTAGTTGGTAGTAAAAAAGATTTTTCTCTCTAGCACTAAATGATAGGCAAGTGCATTTAAATAATAAAGGATTTAGCATTTAGTATACATTCATCAAAAGAATAATTCATTTAAAAAACCTGAAGATATTGGGGAAAGCCTATCATAGTTACATAGTTACAAATATATATATATATTTTTTTACTAAGAGAAAACCGCAATTTTTATTTAGTTCATGCCTTATGTAAATGATAGGCCTATAATTTATTTTAAATGCTCCAGTTGACAATTTAGTCATCAATAAAAAAATGAAATCCTTTACTTTGCGTATGAGTAATCTGACCCATAAACAGCATGCAGAACTTAACTGACAACAGGCTTTATGTGTTCTCACAGAAAACCAAAAGTATATGTCAAAGAAGAAAGATAAATATTAAAAGTAAAAATTTCATGTTTGATTTTGGACTGATAATTCAAATAGAAGGATCCCTGGTGGAGCAAATAATTAAGGGCTCACATGGAGTTGCTACGAGTAGGAATGGACTCAATGACACCTAACAACAACAGTTAAATTTGATTTCAGATTATGCAAGAGCAAATAAAAATCTCATTTGCTCTTTTAAAAATATTTAAATAGTAAATGAATTATAAATAAATCCTATAGCAAGCAGTGCCACATAATACTTTTCATGTGGTTTCTAGAATTTGGGCAAGTGTATTCAAAATTCTTTCTTTGACTGAATTTTGTATTGGCTTTAGAATATTGGAGTAAAATAATATTCTAGGTATTCTTATCACTACCCAACACCTCAAAGGAATTTTTATAAGACACCTGATTCTCCTTGTTAATTTTATATTTCTGTACTTTATGTATGCCCCAATTGATGTCAGACAACTGAGGAGGATATGCTATGACATAGCCCCATCAGTTATATGTAGGGCAAAAAAAAATTTCCTAATGTTTAAGATAAAAGCAGATGGTACAAAAAGGTGTGCTCTGAAAAATCAACATTTTTTATGTCATGTCCAGATTTACGATTTTTTTAGTTTTATTGCTTTATCCTCCTTCCTTCAGCCTGTCCTGAAATTTGACTTAGAAGTCTAGAGAGAAAGTTGGAGTGGAAAAAAGGAGAAAAAGAAGGAGGAACAAGAGGTAAAAAACAAACAAAAATCAAAGAAACCACTTTGTGCTTGTTTGCAAATAAAAAAATTAGAGAGCAACTCTAAAGCTGCCAGAAGAAAAACACGCATGCTACTCTCCTTCCCCTTACTCTATGACATGAAAATTCAGCATTCCAATCCTAAATAAATTCTTAAATTGAAAACAAAGATAAAAGACATTTCCACATGGAAACATCTCATGAGTACTATAGACTGAGTCCACTGAGAGTTTGTAGCTTGAAAGATCTTAAGCCATCCAAAATGAGAAGAAAAAGAAAAATGCAGGATAAGGATGATCCTAAGGGGCAGTTTACCTAAACCGGTTCACGAAAATATTTCTCTCTGTTTCATTTTAATATGCAGACACAGATTCTGAGATAGCTAACTACATCTTAACATTCATGAGAAGAAAAGAAGATCTAGACAGGACAATGCTCCTGTTCCTCCCTCCTATGTGCATTGGCCTATCAGTTATGTCCTACAGGTTTTTTAAAGGCTTCTAGAACTGGAGCTGAACAGTTAAAAGATTCTTCATTCCTACGAGGGTCCTGCTCCCCACCCCGCAGTTAAAGAAATGGCTAAAAGAATATGAAATGATAGCATAAAGGGGAGAGTTTCTATTGTATAATTATTCTCCTTATAAGTTAGTGTTACTCTTTTTAATAAAATTGATCGATATTAAGAAATTAATAGTTTCCTTTCCTGCAGCTGAAATTCCCAAAGCCAATGCTCTTTCTGACAACAAATTTAAAACAATTAAAGAGCTGGCAGCCATTTAAATAAGCTTAAAAAATATTTTCCAAAAGAAAGACATTTCTTTTATATGCCATTTTTTACAATCTTAGATCATGGTAATGACCAGAATTAACATATCTCCCAGGGATATCTACATGAAATATGGATATTACATTTAGTAAAGAAGAATTTTCCGCTCATGAAACAAAAGGGAGGGAAAAAAAAATAACTAACCAGTTTGTGTGACATTTCTTTGAGAAATTCATATGAATATGTTAAATATTTAATGTGGGCTTTATAGTATTAGAAAGTATGAAATATGCATATGAATGCTATAAGGGGAATATCTCTTATTTGACAATGGTTTGTTAAATTCATATTTTTGAAGTGAGAATTGTTTGAAATCCAGTGGAAAAAAAATCAAATCTTCCAAAGCACTTGGGAAGGGAAGTGTAGCAGTTGAATATGTTTGCCTGAAAGATAATTCTCTTTTTTAAGGGGTTGCCTCTATCATTGGCAGTATAGACGAGGAAGAAGAAAAGCAACACCAAACTCTTCAATTAGATCAGAGCTCTTATTACTTTGATCAAAAAGAATAATAAACTTAAGAGTGAGAATACCCAAAACTTAGTCTTCATTTTATAAGTACAGTAAGTTCAATGTCTTGGAGATGCTGAGATAATTCCATCCCATAGATATGTATGTGAAAATACATATATATAATATATATATTAACATATTAACTTGATATGTGGTATATAAATGCATAAATATCCTCTAGTATTTCTATATTTCATTTAAGGTGAAAAAATATTAAAAAAAGAAAGGCATACAAAATTAGTTAATTTTTTAACTTTGCCTTTATGCTCATGGGTTTTAGACTCTGTTGTTCCTTAAGAATGAAACTACTTAATATATTCACATTTAATGTATGATTATTAATTAAATACAACCCATAAGTTATTCATGTCTAAAAAAAAAAAATTTTTTTTTTTTTTATTATATGCCAGTAATTCTGGCTTTCAACTGACCCCACAAGTGCTATGGAGGACAACTGTCAAAAAAATAAATTAGAAAATAATCATTTTTTCCAACATATTTAAGTTCATCAACTATATGATGGGCTGGGCTACTTTTCTGCTAGCTTTTTTTTTTTTAAGTTTAGCTTATAATGCAGTTCCATATTGGACAATGAGCAGCCAAACCAAATTAAATTTAGATAACAAAAAGTTGTACATGGATAACTCTTTTTAAGATTACATTGTAGGTATATGATACAAAATAAATTATTTACTCAATGTTTATTGAAATAAAATATTCTATATGGGTTTAAGGTTATGCCTTAGGAACAAGGTTAAAAGCAAAATATATCTTGCTCTGAATTAGTAATGAAGATGATTTGAAGACATTGAGGAGCAGCAAGCAGAGTGGGAGAGAAAATTGAAAGTCTATGTAATATGCCAGAAAGACGAAGCATGCAGAGAAATATTACCAATAAGCAAAACATTTCCACTCATGAAGGAGTGAGGCGATTAAGGAATTTTTAAGAGTATAAATGGCTAGTATTCGGTTTTAATTTGTTTGCTTCTCTGCAGTGTATATTCCCTATGTTCCCATAATCTCTGAATAAATTCTCTTCCTTACACGTTCCCTGTAAATTCTCCACTACCACAATCTTCCAGGCAAAGTCAAGAAGAAAGAACATCTGAGTTGGTGTGGAGCAAAGAGAATAGCAGGCAGAGATAAGACCTAATCACATTGAGATGTCTTTGGGGCCAAGGACTGAGATTTTGAATATTCAAGTAGAAATAATCATGAGTTTTCTTAGATTCTTTGAAAGTTGCAGATAGATCCTCAAGGATTCACTTTACCTTCAGGAATTCATTATGGTCTCAGTTTTGATTCCAGACCTTTAGCCTTATAAATTCTCCCGTGTTAGAGTCTCAGAGAGAATTAAATGTGGATAACACTGACTCATACTAACAAATATTATAAGATGTTGAATATATACAGCAGATAGCATATTTTTACGTTGAAAATAATAAATAGAGCTACCTAAGAAATTAGTTTTTTGAGTGTGCCTGAGCAGGACATTCTCTGAGCTTTATAGAAAAGGAGATTTTCAAAAGGTACCTTAATGACAAAGAACATAGAAGGAATATTAATTATTTGATTTAATTTTTTATGGCTTTGGCTTCCGACAGAAGGATGCAACAAGTTCCAAAACAGAGAAACAAAAAATCTTCAAGAATTCCTTGTAGATTTTCCATAGCCCAGAAGTGATTGGAAGGTTATTCGCTAGGATTCCTTTTACTGCTGTTTTCTTGGAAAACAAACTGCAACAATGACAATGACAAAAAAAAAACAAGAAAAATTTCAAAATGTGTTATTATATACATTCATAACTTGATTAAGGACTTTTTTAGATGTGGACCAATGTCTTTTAGTAAGATAGTATAGTCTGTTTTTTTCCTAATTCAGTATAGAAATATTTTCCTTAATTCAATTGTAGAACTGAATTGAGAGAATAGTATTTTCTTTAATTTTCAGTTTCTTAGAGACTCTTTAGTCTACCCCAATAAACCTCTTAAATCTTTTGACAAATTTTTTACCACAATGATAATTTTAACTTAAATAATCTATACCAGTTTACATGTACTTTACTAAACACTATAATTAAACTTAAAGAAAAATCAATAATATATATGGACATCATTCTGTGAATATTTAGGTTAAAAAATGGACCAGAATTAGTGTAAAGGAGACCACCAAGCAGTGAGGTGTAGTGAACAGAGAATGGAGCCAAGAATTTGGAAACTTAAGCTAGAGCTTTCTCTTAAAAACAAGTGATTAAAATCAGATTTAGATAACTTATCTGGGCCCCTATTTTCTTCTCATAATTGAGCAAATTGATTAATACTATTGCACCTTAACTCCAAGTAATAAGGGTTCTAAGCCTTACATTCAGAGCTTCCGGTGTGACAGCATTTAGTAGAACATAAGATTCTGCATTGTTAAACAGCCCCTGAGATTCTGTTGACGTGATCTCAGTACCAAAATATAGAAAATATGGGGCAAGATGATCTCTAATACCCCCCTAACTTTAATATTTTATAATACTACAGAAACAGTAAATGTCTTTAAAAAATTCGCTAGCTAAATTCTTGCCTTTAGACTTTTTTCAGGTCAATATCTAGCAACACATATGTTCACCAAACTCTAGAGGATAGATTTCTATCTGTCTGGCTCTTTTGAAGCCTCTTTACTTGGCAGAAACTCACAGCCATCACTATGAGTTGGAATCTACTTGACACCAATGGGTTTAACTGACAAACTGTATTCCAGAGGGAAGAGTATAAGCACATGCTATTTAACAATTTTCTCCAAAAAAGTAATTTCTTATCAGACATATTCTCCAATCAATCTTCTGTATAAAGACTAGAGGTGGATAAGATTAAAGATGATGAAATGATTAACTGTCCTTCCAGAAACATCTACCTTTAAAACATGAGGGAACTTTGCATCTAATGCTGTCACAGTAAATTTGAGATGCGAAATGTCTCATTTTATTATTCATTTAACATTATTATATGTTGGGTCAGTATGAATGGGAACCAACTCAAGGACACCTAACAAAAGAACAACATTACTAAGTTGCAGTGAATGGAATTGATATTTTTACTAATTTCATTGATATTTTTTACACAATGTCTTAGTGTAGATTCCCTTTCCCTTTATGCTGAATTCAGCATATTGTATTTCCTTTTTTCAATTTATGAACCACATTATATTGTTTTTAGGAAAAATTACTGAAGGTTGCTGTTTTAGTTTCCCAGGTCTGCCATAAAAAAATACCATGAAGAAGGGGACTTTAATTTTCTCACAGTCCTCGATTCTAGAAGTTGAAATTCAGGGAATCTGCAGGGCTAATTTGTCTTACTGTCGGCTGCAGGGGAAGATTCTTCCTTATCTCTTTCAACATCTGAAGACCCAGGCATTTCTTGGTGTTCCTTGCCTTATAGACAGATCCTCACATACTGTCTCCCTCTTGCATGTGTGACTCCATTTCTGTGTCTGTCTTTTTATTTTATAAAACACTACTCAGATGGGGTTAGGACTAGGTCTTACACTACTCCCCAGTATGACTTCATTATTATAATTGATAACATCTGCAAAGAAAAACTCTATTTCTCCAAACAAGGTCACATTCACAGGTATAGGGGTTAGTGCTTCAACATATCTTTTTTTGGGTGACACAAATCAATCCATAACAGATATAATACCAAATTAATTCAGAAAGATTACAGTTACATATTTGGCCCATTCACTGGGTTATTTTATTGATTATGTTAGGATATCAACTGCTTTGTTGTCTAGCACATCAAATTTTTCTATTCCGTATCTTCCTTCTTCATATATTACAGTTTCTAAATATCCAAAAAGAGTCCTGGTGGTGCAGTGGTTAAGAGATCATCTGCTAACCAAAAGTTTGTGGTTTGAACCCATCAACTACTCCACAGGAGAGAGATGTGGCAGTCTGCATCCGTAAAGATTACAGCCTTAGAAACCCCATGGGGCACTTTTACTCTGCCCTGTAGGGTCATTATGAGTTGGAATGGACCCAACTGCTCACAACGACAACGGATATCCAATATTTCTCATGACAGCTGTTATATTTCTACCATGCTCTAAACTCTCCACCAGAATTCTTTTACAGAACTAATATTAACATGGTGCAGACAGTGAATTCCTCCAGCACAGTGATTTGGAAAAGGATAAAACATAGGAATTTGGGAACATAATCATCATGTTAATCTTAACCTTATCTTTGATTGATGGAAATCTTACCTTGAAGCTTCTTCATAAAAACAAAGATTAGTTTATTACAGGAGATTACTGCTATTTAATAAGTAAACATGGTACTACTCTTAAGATTTACTTTGCTCTACAAGTTCTAAATACTGTGTATGACTTTCACAATACTTAAAATATTTCAAGTTAAAGAATTTACAGAACATGTTTGGAGAAACAAAAATCTAGCCAAGTGTTTAACATTTTAAGCTATTGAATGCTATAATTGAGAAGTATAATAGGAAAAGGAAATGTAGTTTAATTAAATGGTAAGCTTATAGTGATAAATATGTCATTCCACTACTGTATCTTCATCATGTTATTATTGGCCATACAGTATCACAAAAACTTAAAAATAATAATCTCCATTACCAAGTAGGATTAATGTTCCAGATGAAGATACAAAACAATACATGCATGAAAAATGCAGTGATATTATAATGTACTAAGTGCAATAAGTAATATATTATAAAACAACTAAGGGTACACAAAAACTAAGCAAACTATTACAGTTGAAATGGAGAATGATGGAAAAGCTATGTTTTAAATGAACATTTATATATGCAGACCAATCAATGAGCCAAGCAAACAACCAAATGTTTAATCTGCCCAGCTCTAGAGGGCATGCAAGTACTGTAAAACATGATCACAGATCTTGAGAAGCTAAAACCATTTTAGCAGATGAATCAGTGTTCCTCCCAGTCCCTTGGACTTTACGTTACATCTTGGTGTGCTCCAGTCAATTTTCAACTGCCAGTACCTGCCATTATTTCTGTGCCTGAAGGTTAATTTGGGACTAATGAATACAAAGCTAAGAATGAAGCAACCAAGAAATGCCAGAACTACCCCTGCCCCCACAACACACACACACACACACACACGAGAAAACTTCAATTATTCTCAGGAGTTGATTCATAAATACTCCACCTCTCTCATTCTCCTTGGAAGGAGGTAATTTTGAGGCATTTAATTTGCACTGTTTCCCAGGGTGTTTCCATGAGATTACATTCCAGTCATCTACTGGGGTGTATGCATAGTAATACACCGTTTATTCACTACACTCCTTCCCTGAATCACATTCCTTAGTGTTCCCTACAACTTCAACATGAATGCTCAAATGTTTGGCTCAGAGTCGTCTTTTTGGAAAATCCAAAAAAAAAAAAAAAAAATTATTAATTTGGGAATTTATGGTAATAAAAAAAATTAAAATGGTTCAAATATACTTAAACACTAAACTACATATTACATAGAGCAATCTACATTCTTGGCAAAGTTTCATTTGTGAAATGAAATATTTAGATCCCCCATCTCCAATCTTACCACACCCATAATATCATCACATTAACCTTAAATGCAAAACTGATTCAAATACAACTCTGTATTTGTGTCAGTTTTAATCACTAGTTTTGTTTGTATTAGTTATATCGTTAATTCTATATTGGTTTCAAAATAAAGTTTAAACTTATTTTAGTATATTATGTGAGGGCACTCTGAAACTGAGGTGCTTGACATGATTAAAAATGACTGAACCAAAACTTCATTTTTGATCTGGGAAACAACTAGCTCAATTGGCATAACATAGTTTATAAAGCCAAAGATCTACATTCTACTTTAGTGAACAGCATCTGGGGTCTTAAAAGCTTGTGAACCGTCATCTAAGACACAACTGGTCTCACCTCATCTGGAGCAACGGAGAATGAAGAAAGCCAAAGACTCAAGGGAAAGATTATTTCAAAGGACTAATGAACCAAAAACACCACAGCTTCCACCAGACTGAGTCCAGCACACGTAGATGGTGCCCAGCTGCCACTGCTGACTTCTCTGACATGGATCACAATAGGCAGTCCCAGATAGAGCTGGAGAAAAATGTAGAACAAAATTCTAACTCACACACATGGAGAAAGATCAGACTTACTGGTCTGACAGAGACTGGAGAAACCTTGAGAGTACCGCCCCTGGACACTCTTTTAGCTCAGTGATGAAATCACTCCTGAGGTTCATCCTTCAGCCAAAGATTAGAGAGGCCCATAAAAAAAAATAAGACTAAATGGCAAACCAAGCCCATGGACAAGGATGAGAATGCAGGAGAGGACAGGAAAGCTGGCAAAGGGGAACCCAAGGTCGAGAAGGGGAAAGTGTTGACATATTGTGGGGTTGGCAACCGATGTAACAAAAAAATATGTGTATTAACTGTTTAATGAAAAACTAGTTTGCTCTGTAAACTTTCATCAAAAGTGTAATTTAAAAAAGCTTCATTTTTTAATCAAATTTTAGCTTGTTCAAAGTCATTGCTTCTGATTTCCTAAAAATATAACCTGTGATTTAGAGTCTAGTGACATGTGACTTCTTGTAAAACTTTAACCACCCTCAGCAAAAAAAGGAGGGAGAAAGAATGCAGTTTGTGAAGAAATGTTCATCTGGAAATGTTTATCAACATGGTATGGTGATAATGCTTGTGCAGTATTCCCCAGGAAGAATGTGTATATAGATATTTTAGAAAATCTCTTGCTAAATTGGCTCTAGGAAGACTGTGTTAGCAAACAGATTAGCTAATCTTGTAAAATTTTAACTTGGGATTGTTTTGTAGCCATATGTAATCTCAAGTCCCCATGATTATGGTCACATATTCCCTTTCCCATTTTCCAGTATAAAAATTTCACCTGCCTCCCAGAATGTTGGAACACTTTGTGATCTCACATTACAATGTGCTGCCCAGCTCAAGCTGCTATTCCTCAATAAAATTCTGTTCTTACTCCTAACAGAGTATGACATTTTCTATTTTGACAATAAAATATTCTTTTTTTTTCCCACCCTCTGTCTTAGTTATATAGTGCTGCCATAACAAAAATACCACAAGTGGATGGCTTTAATAAAGCAAAATTTATTTTCTCACAGTCTAGTAGGTTACAAGTCCAAATTCAGGGTATCAGCGCCAGGGGAAGGCATTCTCTCTCTGTCAGCTCTGGAGGAAGGTCTTTGTCCTCAATCTTCCCCTGTTTGAGGAGCTTCTCAGGTGCAGGTAACTCATGTCCAAAGGACACACTCTGCTTCTGGTGTTGCTTCCTTGGTGGTATGAGGTCCCCAACTCTCAGGAGGTGACCTGAGTAAGGGTGGCATTAAAATTCCACTCTCATTCTCTTAACACAAAATTATGATCACAAAATGGAGGACAACTACACAATACTGGGAATTATGGACTAAGCAAGTTGACACATATTTTGTGGGGGACATAATTCAATATGTGACATTCCATGACACCCTCCTATGTGTTCACTTTTGTCTATGGCTATCCCCTCTCCTAATGTACCAGTTTAATGACTTTGAACTCACATTCAGCCCAGCAGTATACACTCTCTTCCAGGACTTTCTTTATACTCTTTCTCTTTTTTTCTTTCCCTGAATGCCTTTTTCCCCATTTTTTTTTCAGCACGGCACTGCTAACAATCTGTGCCACAGTGTGTCTGTTTTCTAGCATATCCACATTCATCTTCCAATTATTCTTCTATAGTGTCATGTTTAGAAGGCTGCACACTATATTTCTCAGACTTCCTTCACACCTGACCTTTTATTTTTTGTCAACGGAAAGAACTAGCAAGAGTTTTAGAAAGTGTATAGGAAGGAGAAAAAAATATTTGATTTTGGTGGTTATTTCCAACAGCAGCAGGAATAATGTCAGGTGATGGAGGGTGACCAGAGGCGTATCACCAGCAATAAAGATTCCTGGTACGGTTTCCTGTTTGGTAGCAGCAACGTGGCTCTACCAGCAATAGTAGTAGTGGCATCACATGTAGCAGCCCAGTGGCAAGTGCCAGATTATAATATCTAGCCCAGGAGCAGTGACAGTTCTCTGACTTGGAGAAAACAACCCCTTCCTCATTTTTCTCCCCAGCCCCACCGCCTTCTCATTTTACTCTCTGAGCTAAACAACAGCTTTCAAACTAACTCTCTCTATTAAATTTTCTGTTTTAAATACCTAGCAGAGATTTTGTTTTCTGGGATAGATCTTACTATATGTATCTCTTTTTAAGACACCCCAAATAAACTATGCTTTAAGAAATTTTAGTGAGACCCTCAACACATAGTTAAGTATGTCTAAAATGTACTCACAAAAAAACCCTATGCTTCCTTCTTCTTGGCACATATAACATCATCTTATGCTTAATCCTCCCACACTTATCTGTCAGTTTGTCATACTGTGGGGGCGTGTGTTGCTGTGATACTAGAAGCTACATCATTGGTATTCAAATACCAACAGGATCACCCACTTTGGACATGTTTCAGCTGAGCTTCCATGCTAAGAGATTAGGAAAAGGACCTGGTGGTCTACTTCTGAAAAAAATTAACCAGACAAAAACTTTATGAAGAACAGCAGAACATTTTCTAATATAGTGCTGAAGGATGAGCCCCTCAGCTTGGAAAGGACTCAAAAGATGGCTGGAGAAAATCTGCCTCCTCAAAGTAGAGTCGACCTTAATGATGTGGATAGAGTTAAGCTTTCAGGATCTTCATTTGCTGATGTGGCATGACTCAAAATAAAAAGAAATAGCTGTAAACATAAGTTAATAACAGGAACATAGTATGTACAATGTATGACTAGGAAAATTGGAAACCATCAAAAATGAAATGGAATGCATAAACATGGATATCCTAGACATTAGTGAGCTGAAACTGACTGTCATTGGCCATTTTGAATCATGTGGTCTTTTATGCCAGGAATGACAAATAGAAGAGGAATGGTGTTGCATTCTTCACCTAAAGGAACATTTCAAGATCTATCCTGAAGTACAATGCTGTCAGTGATAGGATCATATCTATATGCCTACAAGGCAAACCAGTTAATATGACTGTTATTCAAATTTACACACCCACCACTAATGCCAAAGATAAAGAAATTGAAGATTTTTACCAATTTCGGCAGTCTGAAATTCACCAAACATGCAATTGCAATCAAGGTGCATTGGTAATTACTGGTGATTGGAATGAAAAAGCTGGAAACAAAAAAGAAGGAACAGTAGTTGGAATATATGGCTTTCGTGATAGAAATGACAATGGAGATTGCATGATAGAATTTTGCAAGACCAATGACTTCTTCATTGCAAATACATTTTTCAACAACATAAATAGCGACTATACACGTGGACTTTGCTAGATGGAATACACAGGAATCAAATCAACTACACCTGTGGAAAGAGAGGGCGCGAAAGCTCCATATCATCAGTCAAAATAAGGCCAGGGGCTGACTGCAGAACAGAGCATCAACTGCTCATATGCAAGTTCAAACTGAAGCAGAAGAAAATTAGAACAAGCCTGCAAGAGCCAAAGTACAACCCTGAGTATATATCACCTTAATTTGAGACCATCTCAAGAATTGATTTGACATATTGAACACTAATGACAGAAAACCAGATGAGTTGTGGAATGACATCAAGGACACCATACATGAAGAAGCAAGAGGTCATTGAAAAGACCAGTTTCAGAAAGAAGAGACTCTGAAACTTGTTCTTGAATGTAGAGTAGCTAAAACGAATGGAAGAAATGACAAAGCAAAAGAGCTGAACAGAAGAATTCTAAGAATGGCTTGAGAAGACAAAGTAAAATATTATAATGAAATGTGCAAATACCTGGAAATAGAAAACCAAAAGGGAAGAACATGCTTGACATTGGTCAAGCTGAAAGAACTGAAGGAATAATGCAAGCCTCGTGTTGCAATGTTGAAGGATTCTATGAGGAAAATACTAAATGATGAAGGAAACATTAAAAGAAGATGGAAGGGATGCACAGAGTCACTGTACCAAAAAGAATTGGTCTATATTCAGCCATTCCAAGAGGTTACATATGATCAAGAACCAATGGTATTGAAGGAAGAGGTCTAAGCTGCACTGAAAGCACTGAAAAGCAAGGCTTCAGGAATTGAGGGAATATCAGTTGAGATGTTTCAACAAATGGATGCAACTCTGGAAGTGCTCACTGGTCTATGTCAAGAAATTTGGAAGACAGCTACTTGGCCAACCTACTGCAAGAGATCCATATTCGAATCCATTCTAAAGAAAGGTGATCCAAAAGAATGAGGAGATTATTGAACAATATCATTAATATCACATGCAAGTAAATTTTTGTAAAATTATTAAAAAGAAGTTGCAGCAGTACATCAACAGGGAACTGCCAGAAATTCAAACCAGATTCAGATGACGATGTGGAACCAGGGATATCAGTGCTGATGTCAGATGGCTCTTAGCCGAAACCGGAGAATACCATAAAGATATTTACCTGTGTTTTAGTGACAATGCAAAGGCATTCAGCTGTGTGGATCATAAAAAATTCTGGATAACATTGGGAAGAATGGGTTTTCCTAAACACTTAATTGTGCCCATGAGGAACCTGTACTTTAGACCAAGAGTCAGTCTTTTGAACAGAAAAACAGGTTACTGCATGGTTTAAAGTCAAGAAAGGTGTGTGTCAGAGTTGTATTCTTTCACCATACTTGTTCAATCTCTATGTTGAGCAAATAATTCAAGAAACTGGGCTATGTGAAGAAGAACAGGGCATCAGGATTGGAGGAAGAGTCATTAACAACCTGTGTTACGCAGATGATTCAACCTAACTTGCTGAAAGTGAAGAGGACTTGAAGCACTTACTAATGAAGATCAAAGACCACAACATTCAGTATGTATTACACCTCAACATAAAGAAAACAAAAATTGTCACAACAGGACCAATAAGCAACATCATGATACATGGAGAAAATATTGAAGTTGTCAAGGATTTCATTTTACTTGGGTCCACAATCAACACCCATGGAAGCAGCAGTCAAGAAATCAAACAACACTTTGCATTGGGCAAATCTGCTGCAAAAGATCTCTTTAAAGTGTTGAAAACAAGATGTCACTTTAGGGACTACAGTAAGCCTGACCCAAGCCATGGTGTTTTCAATGGCCTCATATGCATGTGAAAGCTGGTCAATGAATAACAAAGACCAGAAGACAAAAGAAGAATCAATCCCTTTGAATTATGGTGTTGGCGAAGAATACTGAATACACCATGGACTTCCAGAAGAACAAACAAACCTGTCTTGGAAGAAATACAGTCAGAATGCTCATTAGAAGTGAGGATGATGGCACTTTGTCTCACATACTTTGGACATGTTATCAGGAGGGACCAGACCCTGGAGAAGGATATCAGCTTGGTAGAGTGGAGGGTCAGTGAAGAAGAGGAAGACCCTCAAGGAGATGAATTGACACAGTGGCTGCAACAATGGACTCAAGCATAACTATTGTGAGGATGGCACAGCCAGGCAGTATTTGCTTTTGTTGTACATAGGGTTGTTGTGAATAGGAACTGACTTGACAGCACCTAAGAACAACATGCTTAATCCTCAGACTCTACCATTGTACTATAAGATTTTTTTTGGGCGGGGGGGGATCTGAGTTATTTGTGATTTACCTTTTTATCTTGAATGTTTAGCTACCATGTAGTTTGCGGATTTAGCCATACTATCCCTTTTAACTTTATTGTTAAGTAGTTTATGCAGATTTTAGAATCAGGGCTGGCAAATCCAGATTATTGTAATAGCTACGGGATAGTAAACCATGAAAAGTTTTATGAAAAGCAAAATAATAAAATGTGGCCAATGAGAATGGCATAGAATTTGACATCTTAAACTTGTACAAAGGAAACTTGCACAAAGGAAACTTGCTTGGAAGAGTTGATGCAAATATCTGGTATTACAAACTTGAAATTTCAGACTAGGCTAGGGATAAACAAATTGTGATACATCATACAAAAAAATACAACTCAACAATAAAAATTATTATTTTTTAATGCAAAGAAAGAAAATATTCTTAAAGCCAGACAATGTTAAAAGAACATAATATTGACATAAATTCTTACATTTCCATTAATGTTTCAATGACAGGAAAGAGGTGCTCAACTTTTGAGATTCTGGTTTTCACTTTTGGGTTGTTTGTTTTTTTAATAAGTGATGGGTACAGAAAACTAGGACCTGAAAGTTACACCCCAGTCATACTAGAAGAGGGTGTTATGGATTGAATTGTGTCACCTCAAAATGTATGTTGAAACCCTAAACCCCTATACCTGTGAATGTGATCCTGTTTGAAAACACGTTTGTCTTTTATTATGCTAAGGAGGTCATACTGTAGTAAGATCAGTCCTAAACTTAATCCTTTCTGAGTTGAGTCTTATAAAGGGGTAGTGGGTATAGACACAGAGCAGTCCCTGGGTGGCACAAATGGTTAATGTTCTTGTCCGCTAACTAAAAAATCGGTGGTTTGAGTACACCCAGAGGAACCTCAAAAGAAAGACCTGACAATATACCTTCAAAAAATCAGCCAGTGAGAGGTGGGGCCAAGATGGCAGAGTAGTCAGACACATCCTGTGTTCCCTCTTACAACAAAGGCCTGAAAAAACAAGTCAATCAATTATACATGACAATCTAGGAGCCCTGAATATCAAAGGCAAAGTTGAGGAATTGGACCGAGCAGCAGATATTTTATTGATAATCTTCTGAATTTCTGTTTGTACACTGCAACTGTTCCAGCTGTGTGGAGAAGAGGGTGTTTGATATTTGACAGCACTTTGCCTATTAAGCAAGGTTTAACCTACCCACATCAGGGACATAAGGACTGGTGGCTCGACTCACGTCATCCAGCCACCCGTGACAGAGGTCCAAGGATAACTGGTACCTCCCCGTCCTTACAACCAAAAGCACTGGATGCACATGGTCTGTCTGCAGAACACAACCACCTGTATGTTCTAGGGAACAGGGATGTGCTTTCCTCACACTCAAGGGATGGTTCTAAGCCTCCTCTCTTGTTCAGAGTGTGATCCCCTGCTGCAACCAGATACCGGTACCTACACCAATCACCCCTGCCCCTCTAACACTGTAGGACAGAGCCTGTCCTACACAATTGATGACCAGCTACCTGGACACCTAACCTGAATTTATACAAGAAAAGTGAATGGACTCCTAGACTGATATACATGATAACAGCTCTAGCCAACGGGTGACAGGACATCAGAACTTCGAAGACAAAAATAATCAAGCTAGCTCACTCAGGCAACCCATTTGGGAGTATCAAAACAAAACAAAGCAAGAAGTAGGATACGGTTAGCAAACATAAAATAAACTAATACAATAACTTATAGATGGCTTGGAGACAACAATATATCAAGTCACATAAAGAAACAGATCATGATCACTTCAACAAGCTCTCAATAAAAAGAATCAAGGGATCTTCTGGATGAAGGTAAATTCCTGGAGTTAGCAGATGAAAAATAAAAAAGATTAATATACAGAACTCTTCAAGACATCAGGAATGAGATTAGGAAGGCGATCAAGCATTACGCAGAAGAAGCCAAGCAACACACAGATAAAACAGCTGAAGAAATTAAAAAGGACATTCAAGAACATAATGAAAAACTTAAAAAGCTGCAAGAATCCATAAAGAGACAGCAATGAGAAATTCAGAAGATTAACAATGAAATTACAAAATTAGACAACTTGAGAGAAAGTAAGATGAACAGAATTGAGCAAGTGGAAGGCTAAATTGGTCAGCTTAAGATAAAGCACTTGGCACCAATATATCTGAAGAAAAAGCAGATAAAAGAATTAAAAAAATGAATAAACCTCAAGAATCGTGTGGGGCTTTATCAAGAGAAATAACCTATGAGTGATGGGAGTACCAGAACAGGGAGGAATAACAGAAAATACAGAGAGAATTCTTGAAGATTTGTTGGCAGAAAACTTCCCTGATATCATGAAAAATGAGAAGATATAGAAAAAAAAAATTTTTTTTTAATCAAACCAAGATGTTCATCAAACTCCACATAAGGTAGATTTTAAAAGAAAGTCACCAAGACATATCATAATCAAGCTTGCCAAAACCAAAGATAAAGAGAGAATTTTAAGAGCAGCTAGGGAAAAACAAAAAGTCACCCACAAAGGAGAGTCAATAAGAATAAGCTCGGACTACTCGGCAGAAACCATGCTGGCAAGAAGGCAACGGGATGACTTATATAAAGCATTGAAGGAAAAAAATTGCCAGGCAAAAATCATATATCCAGCAAAACTATCTCTCAAATATGAAGGTGAAATTAAGACATTTCCAGAATTTTTTAGATAAACAGAAGTTTAGGGAATTTGTAAAAGCCAAACCAAAACTACAAGAAATACTAAAGAGGGTTCTTTGGTTAGAAAATCAATAATCTCAGCTATCAACACAAGACTAGAACATTGGACAGAGCAATCAGATGTCAACCCAGACAGGGAAGTCACAAAAATAAATCAAGATAAAAAAAAAAAAAACCCTCAAAACAGGGAAATAGCAATATCATTATGAAAAAGAAGACAACATTAAAACATTAAAGAGGGAAATGTAGGCATAGATTTTACACATGGATAGGAAGACAAGGTGATATAAAGAAATATAAGTTAGGTTTAAACTTAGAAAAATAGGGGTAAGTATAAAGGTAACCACAAAGGAGACTAACTATCCTACTCATGAAAATAAAATACAATAAAAAAATAGAGACTCAGTAGAAACAAAATCAACAAGAACAAATAAGAGGAAAAGACAATATATAATGATAAACTACTCAGCACAAAAAATTAAGTGGGAAAAACTGTCAACAATATGCAAAAAATGATAGCAAAATGACAGCACTAAACTCATACCTATCCATAATTATGCTCAATGTAAATGGAATAAATGCACCGATAAAGAGTAAAAGAGTGGTAGAATGGCTTAAAAAAACCACCATCCATCTATATGCTGCCTACAAGAAACGCATCTTAGACTTAGAGACACAAGCAAACTAAAACTGAAAAGATGGAATAAAATATATCAAGCAAACGACAATCAAAAAAGAGCAGGAGTGGCAATATTAATTTCTGAAAAAACAGACTTTAAAGTTAAATCCACCACAAAGGATAAGGAAGGACACTATATAATTATTAAAGGGACAATATACCAGGAGGATATAACCATATTAAATATTTATGAGCCCAATGACAGGGCTGCAAGATACATAAAACAAACTTTAACAGAACTGAAAAGTGAGATAGACACCTCCACAATTATAGTAAAAGACTTCAAACACCACTTTTGGTGAAGGACAGGACATCTAGAAGGAAACTCAATAAAGGCATGAAAGATCTAAATGCCACAACCAACTGACCTCATAGACATATACAGAACACTCCAACCGACAGCAGCCAAGTGAACTTTCTTTTCTAGTGCGCATGGAACATTCTCTACAACAGAACACATATTAGGTCATAAAGCAAGCCTTTAGCAGAATCCAAAACATTGAAATATCACAAAGCTTCTTTGACCATAAGGACATAAATGTAGACATCATTAACAGAAAAAGCAGGGAAAAGAAATCAAATACTTGGAAACTGAACAATACCCTGCTCAAAAAAGACTGGGTTATAGAGGACCTTAAGGATGTAATAAAGACATTCATAGAATCCAATGAGAAGGAAAACACTTCCTATCAGAACCTTTGGGACACATGAAATCAGTGCTCTGAGGTCATTTTATATCAATAAATGCACACATACAAAAAGAAGAAAGGGCCAAATGAAAGAATTATCCCTAAAATTTGAACAAATGGAAAGAGAACAACAAAAGAAACTGTCAGGCACCAGAAGAAAGCAAATAATAAAAATTAGAGCAGAATTAAGTGAAGCAGAAAACAAAAAAAAAAATGGAAAGAGTTAAGACCAAAAGCTGGTTCTTTGAAGAAATTAACAAAACTGATAAACCATTGGCCCAACTAACAAAAGAAAAACAGGAGAGGCAGCAAATAACCTGAATAAGAAATGAGATAGGCGATATAACAACGGACCGAACTGAAATTAAAAGGGTCATATCAGATTACTTCAAAAAATAGTACTCCAACAAATTTGAAAACCTAAAAGAAATGGATGAATTCTTAGAAACACACTACCTATCTAAACCAGCAGAAACAGAGGTAAACAACCGAATAAACCCATAACAAAAGAAGAGATTGAAAAGGTAAATGAAAAACTCCCAAGGAAAAAAAAAAAAAAAGCCCTGGCCCAGACAGCTTCACCTCCGAGTTCTACCAAACTTTCACAGAAGAGTTAACACTACTACTACTAAAGGTATTTCAGAGCACAGAAAAAGACAGAATACTCCCTAACTCATTCTATGAAGCCACCATATCCCTGATATCAAAACCAGGTAAAGACACAACAAAAAAAAAGAAAATTGCAGACCTACATCCATCATGAACTTAGATACAAAAATCCTCAACAAAATTCTCGCCAATAGAATTCAACAACATATTAGAAAAGTAATTCACCATGACCAAGTGGGATTCATACCAGGTATGCAGGGATGGTTCAACATTAGTAAAACAATTAATGTAAACCATCATACACATAAAACAAAAGACAAGAATCACATGATCTTATTAATTGATGCAGAAAAGGCATTTGACAAACTCCAACACCCATTCATGACAAAAACTTTCAGCAAAATAGGAATAGCAGGGAAATTCCACAACATATACAAAACGACCAGCCAACATAATCCTAAACGGAGAAAGCATTCCCCTTCAAAATGGGAACCAGGCAAGGATGTCCTTTAGCATCACTCTTATTCAGCATTGTGCTGGAGATCCTAGCCAGAGTAATTAGGCTAGAAAATAAATAAAGAGCATCAAGATTTGTAAGGAAGAAGTGAAAGTATCTCTATTTGCAAATGACATGATGTTATACACAGAAAACCCTAAAGAATCCAGAAGAAACCTACCGGAACTAATAAAAGAGTTCAGCAGAGTATCAGGATACAAGATAAACATACAAAAATCATTTGGATTCCTCTACACCAACAAGGAGAACTTTGAAGTGGAAATCACCAGATCAATACCATTTACAATAGCCCCCAAGAAGATAAAATACTTTGGAATAAATCTAACCAGAGATGTAAAAGACCTATACAAAGAAAACTAGAAGACACTACTGCAAGAAACCAAAAGAGATCTACATATGTGGAAAAACGTACCTTGCTCATGGATAGGAAGTCTCAACATTGTGAAAATGTCTGTTCTACCCAAAGTGATCTACAGATGCAATGAAATCCCGATCCAAATTCCAATGGCATTTTTTTTTAAATTTTTATCGAGCTTCAAGTAAACTTTTACAAATCAAGTCAGTCTGTCCCATATAGTTTATATACACCTTACTCCATACTCCCACTTTCTCTCCCCCTAACAAGTCAGCCCTTCAGTCTCTCCTTTCATGACAATTTTGCCAGCTTCCAACGCTATCTACCCTCCCATCCTCCCTCCAGACAGGAGATGCCAACACAGTCTCAAGTGTCCACCTGATACAAATAGCTCACTCTTCATCAGCATCTGTCTCCTACCCACTGTCCAGTCCCTTCCATGTCTGATGAGTTGTCTTCGGGCATGGTTCCTGTCCTGGGCCAACAGAAGGTTTGGGGACCATGACCGCCGGGATTCCTCTAGTCTCAGTCAGACCATTAAGCATGGTCTTTTTGTGAGAATTTGGGGTCTGCATCCCACTGATCTTCTGCTCCCTCAGGGGTTCTCTGTTGTGCTCCCTGTCAGGGCAGTCATCGGTTGTGGCCGGGCAACAACTAGTTCTTCTGGTCTCAAGATGATGTAAGTCTCTGGTTCATGTGGCCCTTTCTGTCTCTTGGGCTCATAATTACCTTGTGTCCTTGGTGTTCTTCATTCTCCTTTGATCCAGGTGGGTTGAGACAAATTGATGCATCTTAGATGGCTGCTTGTTAGCATTTAAGACCCCAGACGCCACATTTCAAAGTGGGATGCAGAATGTTTTCATAATAGAATTATTTTGCCAATTGACTTAGAAGTCCCCTTAAACCATAGTCCCCAAACCCCCGCCCTTGCTCCGCTGACCTTTGAAGCATTCAGTTTATCCTGGAAACGTCTTTGCTTTTGGTCAAGTCCAGTTGAGCTGACCTTGCACGTATTGAGTATTGTCCTTCCCTTCACCTAAAGTAGTTTTTATCTACTAACTAAACAGTAAATAACCCTCTTCCACCCTCCCTCCCTCCCCACCTCGTAACCACAAAAGTATGTGTTCTTCTCAGTTTTTACTATTTCTCAAGATCTTATAATAGTGGTCTTATACAATATTTGTCCTTTTGCCTCTGACTAATTTCGCTCAGCATAATGCCTTCCAGGTTCCTCCATGTTATGAAATGTTTCACAGATTCGTCACTGTTCTTTATCGATGCGTAGTATTCCATTGTGTGAATATACCACAATTTATTTACCCATTCATCCGTTGATGGACACCTTGGTTGCTTCCAGCTTTTTGCTATTGTAAACAGTGCTGCAGTAAACATTGGTGTGCATATATCTGTTTGTGTGAAGGCTCTTATTTCTCTAGGGTATATTCCGAGGAGTGGGATTTCTGGGTTGTATGGTAGTTCTATTTCTAACTGTTTAAGATAACGCCAGATAGATTTCCAAAGTGGTTGTACCATTTTACATTCCCACCAGCAGTGTATGAGAGTTCCAATCTCTCCGCAGCCTCTCCAACATTTATTATTTTGTGTTTTTTGGATTAACGCCAGCCTTGTTGGAGTGAGATGGAATCTCATCGTAGTTTTAATTTGCATTTCTCTAATGGCTAATGATCAAGAGCATTTTCTCATGTATCTGTTAGCTGCCTGAATACCTTCTGTAGTGAAGTGAGTGTTCATATCCTTTGCCCACTTCTTGATTGTGTTGTTTGTCTTTTTGTGGTTGAGTTTTGACAGAATCATATAGAATTTAGAGATCAGGCACTGGTCGGAGATGTCATAGCTAAAAATTCTCTTCCAATCTGTAGGTGGTCTTTTCATTCTTTTGGCAAAGTCTTTAGATGAGAATAGGTGTTTGATTTGTAGGAGCTCCCAGTTATCTGGTTTCTCTTCATCATTTTTGGTAATGCTTTGTATTCTGTTTATGCCTTGTGTTAGGGCTGCTAACGTTGTCCCTATTTTTTCTTCCATGATCTTTATTGTTTTAGTCTTTCTGTTTAAGTCTTTGATCCACTTGGAGTTAGTTGTTGTGCATGGTGTGAGGTATGGGTCCTGTTTCATTTTTTTGCAAATGGATATCCAGTTATGCCAGCACCATTTGTTAAAAAGACTGTCTTCTCCCCAGTTAACTGACACTGGGCCTTTGTCAAATATCAGCTGCTCATATGTGAATGGATTTATATCTGGGTTCTCAATTCTGTTCCATTGGTCTACGTGCCTGTTGTTGTACCAATACCAGGCTGTTTTGACTACCTTGGCTGTATAATAGGTTCTGAAATCAGGTAGAGTGAGGCCTCCCACTTTCTTTTTCTTTTTCAGTAATGCTTTACTTATCCAAGGCTTTTTCCCTTCCACATGAAGTTGGTGATTTGTTTCTCCATCACATTAAAAAATGACATTGGAATTTGGATCAGAAGTGTATTGTATGTATAGATGGCTTTTGGTAGAATAGACATTTTTACTTTGTTAAGTCTTCCTATCCATGAGCAAGGTATGTTTTTCCACTTAAGTATGTCCTTTTGAATTTCTTGTAGTAGAGCTTTGTAGTTTTCTTTGTATAGGTCTTTTACATCCTTGGTAAGATTTATTCCTAAGTATTTTATCTTCTTGGGGGCTACTGTGAATGGTATTGATTTGGTGATTTCCTCTTCGACGTTCTTTTTGTTGCTGTACAGGAATCCAAGTGATTTTTGTGTGTTTATCTTATAACCTGAGACTCTGCCAAACTCTTCTATTAGTTTCAGTAGTTTTCTTAAGGATTCCTTAGGGTTTTCTGTGTATAAGATCATGTCATCTGCAAATAGAGATAATTTCAGTTCCTCCTTGCCAATCCAGATGCCCTTTATTTCTTTGTCTAGCCTAATTGCTCCGGCTAGGACCTCTAGCACAATGTTGAATAAGAGCAGTGATGAAGGGCATCCTTGTCTGGTTCCCGTTCTTAAGGGAAATGCTTTCAGGTTCTCTCCATTTAGAGTGATGTTGGCTGTTGGCTTTGTGTAGATGCCCTTTATTATGTTGAGGAATTTTCCTTCAATTCCTATTTTGGTGAGAGTTTTTATCATAAATGGGTGTTGGACTTTGTCAAATGCCTTTTCTGCATCAATTGATAAGATCATGTGGTTTTGTCTTTTGTTTTGTTTATATGGTGGATTACATTAATGGTTTTTCTAATATTAAACCAGCCTTGCATACCTGGTATAAATCCCACTTGGTCATGGTGAATGATTTTTTTGATATGTTTTTGAATTCTATGGGATAGAATTTTGTTGGGGATTTTTGCATCTATGTTCATGAGGGATATAGGTCTGTAATTTTCTTTTTTTGTGATGTCTTTACCTGGTTTTGGTATCAGGGAAATGGTGGCTTCATAGAATGACTTAGGTAGTTTCCGTCCTTTTCTATGCTTTGAAATACCTTTAGTAGTAGTGGTGTTAACTCTTCTCTGAAAGTTTGGTAGAACTCTGCAGTAAAGTCATCTGGGCCAGGGCTTTTTTTTTGTTGTGAGTTTTTTGATTACCGTTTCAATCTCTTTTTTTGTTATGGGTCTATTTAGTTGTTCTGCTTCTGATTGTGTTAGTTCAGGCGGGTAATGTTTTTCTAGAAATTCATCCATTTCTTCTAGGTTTTCAAATTTGTTAGAGTACAGTTTTTCGTAATAATCTGATAAGATTCTTTTAATTTCAGTTGGGTCTGTTGTGATGTGGCCCATCTCGTTTCTTATTCGGGTTCTTTGTTTCCTTTCCTGTATTTCTTTAGTCAGTCTAGCCAATGGTTTATGAATTTTGTTAATTTTTTCAAAGAATCAGCTTTTGTCTTTGTTAATTCTTTCAATTGTTTTTCTGTTCTTTAATTCATTTAGTTCAGCTCTAATTTTTATTATTTGTTTTTTTCTTGTGCCTGATGGATTCTTTTGCTGCTCACTTTCCATTTGTTCAAGTTGTAGGGACAGTTCTCTGCTTTTGGCTCTTTCTTCTTTATATATGTGTGCATTTATTGATATAAACTGACCTCTGAGCACTGCTTTTGCTGTGTCCCAGAGGTTTTGATAGGAAGTGTTTCCATTCTCGTTGCATTCTATGAATTTCTTTATTCCCTCCTTAATGTCTTCTATAACCCAGTCTTTTTTCAGGAGGGTATTGTTCAGTTTCCAAGTATTTGATTTCTTTTCCCTAATTTTTCTGTTATTGATTTCCACTTTTATGGCCTTGTGGTCTGAGAAGATGCTTTGTAATATTTCAATGTTTTGGATTCTGCAAAAGTTTGTTTTATGACTTAATATGTGGTCTATTCTAGAGAATGTTCCATGTGCACTAGAAAAAAAAGTATATTTTGCAGGAGTTGGGCGACGAGTTCTGTATAAGTCAATGAGATCAAGTTTGTTGATTGTTGTAATTAGGTCTTCCGTGTCTCTATTGAGCTTCTTACTGGATGTCCTGTCCTTCTCCGAAAGTGGTGTGTTGAAGTCTCCTACTATAATTGCGGAGGTGTCTATCTCACTTTTCAGTTCTGTTAAAATTTGTTTTATGTATCTTGCAGCCCTGTCATTGGGTGCATAAATATTTAATATGGTTATATCTTCCGTCAATTGTCCCTTTTATCGTTATGTAGTGTCCTTCTTTATCCTTTGTGGTGGATTTAACTTTAAAGTCTATTTTGTCAGAAATTAATATTGTTACTCCTGCTCTTTTTTGCTTATTGTTTGCTTGATACATTTTTTTCCATCCTTCGAGTTTTAGTTTGTTTGTCTCTAAGTCTAAGGTGTGTCTCTTGTAGGCAGCATATAGACAGATCATGTTTCTTTATCCAGTCTGAGACTCTCTGTCTCTTTATTGGTGCATTTAGTCCAGTTACATTCAGCGTAATTATAGATAAGTATGTGTTTTTTTTTTTGTTTTTTGTGTTTATGTGTTGTCATTTTGATGCCTTTTTATGTGTGTTGTTGACCATTTCATTTTTTCACTTACTTTTTTGTGCTGAGACGTTTTTCTTTGTAAATTGTGTGTTCCTCATTTTCATAGTATTTGACTTTATGTTTGCTGAGTCATTACATTTTTCTTGGTTTTTGAGTTATGGAGTTGTTATACCTCTTTGTGGTTACCTTAATATTTACCCCTATCTTTCTAAGTAAAAACCTAACTCGTATTGTCCTATATCACCTTGTCTCCCTCTCCATTTGGCAGTTCTATGCCAAGTGTATTTAGTCCCTCTTTTTGATTATTTTGATCTTTTACATATTGACTTCAATGATTCCCAGTTTTGAGGTTTTTTTTTTTTAATTAATCTTAATTTGTTTTTGTGATTTCCCTACTTGAGTTGATATCAGGATGTTCTTTTCTGTGACCTTGTGTTCTGCTGGTATCTGATATTATCGGTTTTCTGACCAATTTCCTTTAGTATTTCTTGTAGCTTTGGTTTGGTTTTTGCAAATTCTCTAAGCTTGTGTTTATCTGTAAATATCTTAATTTCGCCTTCATATTTCAGAGAAAGTTTTGCTGGATATATGATCCTTGGCTGGCAGTTTTTCTCCTTCAGTGCTCTGTATATGTCATCCCATTGCCTTCTTACCTGCATGGTTTCTGTTGAGTATTCTGAACTTATTGATTCTCCCTTGTAGGAGACCTTTCTTTTATCCCTGGCTGCTTTTAGAATTTTCTCTTTATCTTTGGTTTTGGCAAGTTTGATGATAATATGTCTTGGTGTTTTTCTTTTTGGATCAATCTTAAATGGGGTTCGATGAGCATCTTGGATAGATATCCTTTCGTCTTTCATGATGTCAGGGAAGTTTTCTGCCAGCAGATCTTCAACTATTCTCTCTGTGTTTTCTGTTATCCCTCCCTGTTCTGGGACTTCAATCACACGCAAGTTATCCTTCTTGATAGAGTCCCACATGATTCATAGGATTTCTTCATTTTTTAAAATTCTTTTACCTGTTTTTTTTTTTTTTTTCAGGTATATTGGTATTAATTCCCTGGTCCTCCAGATTTCCCACTCTGCATTCTAATTGCTCGAGTCTGCTCCTCTGACTTCCTATTGAGTTGTCTAATTCTGTAATTTTATTGTTAATCTTTTGGATTTCTGAATGCTGTCTCTCTATGGATTCTTGCAACTTATTAATTTTTCCACTATGTTCTTGGATAATTTTTTTGAGTTCTTCAACTGCTTTATCAGTGTGCTCCTTGGCTTTTTCTGTAGTTTGCCTTATTTCATTTCTGAGGTCATCCCTGATGTCTTGAAGCATTCTGTAAATTAGTTTTTTGTATTCTGCATCTGGTAATTATAGGATTGTATCTTCATTTGGGAAAGATTTTGATTCTTTATTTTGGGGGGTTGTAGAAGCAGTCATGGTCTGCTTCTTTATGTGGTTTGATATCGACTGCTATCCCCAAGCCATCACTAAGATATTGTAGTGGTTTATTCTATATTTGCTCACTGAGTCTTATCTTGTTTTGTTTTCTTTCAATATACGTAGATGGGCTACTAGATTGAGCTGTCTTGACTGTTGTAGCCCTTGACTCACTTATGTCCTATTACCAGCTGTTTTGGGCTGTTACCAGATATATATGCCTGAGTCCATTCACTATTCTTGAGTAGAATTTGATTTTGGGTCATCAAGTGTGTGATGCACACTGTCACCTAACCACCTTGAGAAGTAGTGGTGATAGTTGTGTGCACCAGATTCTAGTAGCAGCTGGGGTTCACACTCCAGGGGGGGCATGATGCTGACAGGCTTCCCCCAAGTGTCAGTGAGGTAGGTGTCTGTATTCCTAAAGCACCTTGGTGGGTGGGCTCTGCAGCTGTACCTTAGGCCCCCAATGCAAGTACCTCTACAGATTGGTAGGTGTCACCCTCCTTAGACCCCTAAGGCAAGAGGCTAGATAGTCTGGGGGGAGCTTCAGCCCTCAGTTCCCTGTTGTGGGTCAGTGAGGGCTCTGTTGAATACACAGAGATATCATACCTGGGAAACTTGTCTTTCCAGTAAGTCCGCTAAAACAAATGCAGTCTGATCCCTATCAGAAATGCCTTTGCATTATAATAGCCACCTTGTTCCCTGTAGGGATGAAAGCCCAAGACTATGGATCAGGTATGCTTGGCTGGAGCTGCTTTTGTGTTTTTAGTCCAATTAGGGAAGGATTTTTGGTCCCTGGGTTTTTTGGGGTTGCTTCTCTCAGGCCAGAAGAATGGGTTAGGAAAAGATCAAAAAAAAAAAAAAAAAAAGGAAAAAGAAAAACCGTGGAAAAGTTCTCCCTCTGGCTCAGGAAATTCCAATGTTAATGAAGCCGCCTGGGAAGGGGAGGGGAGGGTTCAGAAAAACTGGACAGTGTAGCACCCCGGAATATAGACAAAGTTACTTATCTTGCTTGGTATGACTGTTTTATCTGAGATTCCCGAGGGGCATGTCGCCTGTGTGCACTGGCTGGGTAGAGATTGCCCCCAAGGGTCAGGCCCACGTCCCATGCTTGCACTGTCTGAGAATCCGCGGTCAGTTCCTCTGCTGCCAGTCCAAAGCACAGCGTCAAGGTTCCCTGGCTGGGACGCTGCACTCCCGGCTCCAAAACCAGTCGCTGCCTCCCGGCAACTTCTCCTCCCGCCAGCTGCATCGCCCCGCCACCCTCGTGGACTGGTTGGGCCCCCCCTGAGGTCAATTCAGGGGACTGGGGCTGTGCCCCATGTTTGCACCATCACAGGATGTCATGCTCAGTTCCCCTGCACCCAGTCCAAGGCCCCGCCCGAGGTTCCCCAGCTGGAATGCTGTACTCTCGGCTCCAAAACCAGTCGCTGCTTCCCAGCGACTTCTCCTCCCACCAGCCGCATCGCCACGCCGCCCACGAGGACCGGCTGGGCCCCCTCCCGAGGTCAGTTCAGGGGGGTAGGGCTGTGCCCCATGTTTGTGCTGTCACAGGATGCCATGCTCAGCTCCCCTGCACCAAGTCCAAAGCCCGGTGCCAAGGTTTTCTGACTGGGACATTGGCCCCAGGCTCTGAAAACAGTCACTGCTTCCCCGTAGTTGTTCGTTCTCATTCTCTGTCACTCAGGTCAACTCTTTAAATCTGTTTGTGGGTCAGGGTTTGTAGATTGTCATGTATGTGATTGAATCACTTGTTTTTCTGAGTCTTTGTTGCAAGAGGGATCTGAGGTAGCATCTACCTAGTCAGCCTTCTTGGCCCCCTCTCCCAATGGCATTTTTTAATGAGACAGAGAAACAAATCAACAACTTACCATCACCATATGGAAAGGGATGAGGCCCTGGGTAAGTAAACCATTACTGAAGAAGAAGAACAAAGCCGGAGGCCTCAACTTCCTGATTTTAGAACGTCTTATACTGCCACAGTAGTCAAAACATCCTGTTTACTGTACAACAGATGCATAGACTAATGAATAGAATAGTGAATCTAGATGTAAATTTATCCACTTACGAGGAGCTCATATTTGACAAAGGCCCAAAGTCCAATAATTGGGGAAAAGACAGTCTCTTTAACAAATGGTGCTGGCATAACTGGATATCCATCTGCAAAAAAAATGAGAGTAGCCCCATACCTCACCCATGCAAAAAAAACTAACTGAAAATGATTCAAAGACCTCAATATAAAATCTACAATGGTAAAGATCACGGAAGAAAAAATAGGGACGAGGCTAGGAGCACTAATACATGGCATAAACAGTAAACAAAATGGTAGTAACAATGCCCACATATCAGAAGAGAAACTAGGTAACTGTGAGCTCCTAAAAAATCAAACACTTATGCTCATTCAAAGACTTCAAAAAATGTTTGCCTACAACAAATCTGATCAGGGTCTAATCTCTAAAATCTACAAGATACAGAAAAACCTCAACAACAAAAACAGAAATAAACCAACTAAGAAATGGGTAAAGGATATGAACAGATCTTTCATCAAAGAAGGCATTCAGGTAGCTAAAGGATACTTGAGGAAATGCTCGCTCTCATTAGCCATTAGAGAAATGGAAATCAAAACTACAGTGAGACACCATTTCACCCCAACAAGTCAATTCAGACAACTCAATCTAGTAAATGCTGGAGAGATTGTAGAAAGACTGGAACACTTATTCACTGCTGGTGGGAATGTAAAATGGTACAAGCACTTTGGAAATCGATTTGATGCTTCTTTAAAAAGCTAGCAATAGCACTACCATAATATCCAGCAATCCCACTCCTTGGAATATATCCTAGAGAGATAAAGAGCCCTTACATGAATAGAAATGTGCACACCCATGTTCACTGAAGCAATGTTCACAATAGCAAAAAGATGGAAACAACCTAAGCGCCCATCAATTGATGAATGGATAAACAAATTATGGTATATTCATACAATGGAATACTATGCAACAATAAAGAACAACAATGAATCCATGAAACATCTCATAACATGTATGAATCCGGAAGGCATTATGCTGAGTGAAATTAGTCAGTTGCAAAAGGACAAATATTGTAATAGACTACTATTATAAGAGCTCAAAAGAAGGTTTAAACACAGAAGGAAACATTGATGGTTACGAAGGTGGGGAGGGAGGGAGAGGGGTATTCACTAGATAGTAGACAAGAATTATTTTAGGTGAAGGGAAGGACAATACACAATACAGTAGAAGTCAGCATAGCTGGACTAAACCAAAATCTAAGAAATTTTCTGAGTGTAACCAAACACTTTGAAGGACAGAGTAGCAGGGGCGGGGGCCTGGGGACCATGGTCATATGGGATATCTAGGTCAATTGGCATAACAAAGGTTTTTAAGAAAATGTTCTGAATCCCACTTTGGTGAGTGGCATCTGAGGTCTTAAAAGCTAGCAAGTGGCCACCTAAGATGCATTAATTTGTCCCAACCTACCTGTAGCAAAGGAAAATGAAGAACACCAAAGACACAAGCAAAATATGAGCCCAAGAGACAGAAAAGGCCACATAAACCAGAGTCTCCATCAGCCTGAGACCAGAAGAACTAGACGGTGCCCAGCTACCACCAATGACTGCCCTGACAGGGAACAGAACAGAGAGTCCCGGATGGAACAGGAGAAAAGTGGGGTGCAGAACTCAAATTCTAGTAAAAAGACCAGACTTAATGATCTAACTGAGACTGTAGTAAGCCCAGAAGACATGGCCCCCAGACTATCTGTTGGCCCAAAACTAAAACCTTTCTTGAAGCCATCTCTTCAGACCAAGATTAAACAGACTCTAAGACATAAAAGGATACTGGTGAGGAGTGTGCTTCTTAGCTCAAGTACACACATGAGACTAAGTGGGCTGCTCCTGTCCAGAGGCGAGTTGAGAAGGAAGAGGGGGACAGCAGCTGGTTGAGTGGACATGGAAAATACAGAGTGGAGCAGAGCATGTTGTCACATTACAGGGATAGAAACTAAGGTCGCATAATAATGTGTGTATAATTTTTTTTTTTTTTATGAAACACTGAATTGTAAACTTTCACTTACAGCACAATAAAAAAGAAAAGAATGTAGAACTGCTAACTCAAAAGAAAAAAAAAATCAGCCAGTGAATACTCTATGGACCTCGGTTTTACTCTGACACATAGGGAGGGACCATGACTCAAAATCTACTCGGGACAACTGATTAACTGGTTTCTGACACAGAGACAGACACAGAGGGAAGATAGATGACATGTGAAGACCCTTCTACATGCAACAAAGAATAAGAAATGCCTGGGGTTATAAAAGCTGAAAGAGACAAAAATCTCTCCCTAGAGCCCAGGGGGAGAGAGAGAGAAAGAAAGCTCAAGTGAGCACCTAGCCCTGCTGATGCCCTGAATTCAAACTCCAAAGCTGTGAGACAATATATGGCTATTCTTTAATGTGAATCACATGTGGTATTTTTGTTACAGAAGAACTAGAAAACTAAGAGATGGAAGAAAGTCTCCTTGTGTTAAAGAAAAATATACATAGGTAGAGAATAAATGTTTGGATATATGTTCTGAATTCCACCTTATGGTATAAATACCAGAATGCTGGTATTGCCAGATAAGGTGATAGGAAAACTAAAAAAAAGAGGGTGGTTTGGCAGGATTTTGTATGTTTGTAACAGACTATCAATTTGTAACCCTAGGAGACATGGGAGGTGGGTCCATACCAATATGGCATAAATGAAGCAGAGAATTAACTGCTAGCATAGAGTAGATCGGCAGTGAAAGGGCATAAATTAGCCTTCATGGGCTCCCTGAATCCTTACCATAGCATGTAAAGTATTCATAATTCCTCATAGTTCCACAGGATGTAAGATAGTGAAGCTGAAGCCTGTAGACTTGCACGAGAGTCTCTGTGGCACAGGCAGAGATATCAACATGAAGAGAATTTGGTGGTGGTGGCGGGGAATGACTAGCTGCCCCAAAGACTCCATGGAGAATATTACGAAACGCAGGGGTATCTACAGCATCTGTGAGGTAAGAACAAATCAGTACAAAAGACACTGAGCCCTGATTAAGCTAAACAAACCAAAATTTAAACTCAAATTCTTAAGACTTCAGTAACAGAAGCCAACAAGTCAAGCCATATAAGAATCCAAGAGAGGTACTGATGTGGAAACCAAAGAGCAAAGGAGAAAGCAATTGATCCTTTGTTTGTAGATGTCAGGTTTCCTTACCCTTCTACTGTAATTTCACTCAGGTCCTCAGTCAGACTCTTAAGGAATGGGGTAAATCCCAGAAGAACAAAATTTTAAGTGACAGTGTATCTAAAAGAGACTGTAAATCAGAAAAGAATGGCATACTACTGTATTTTATCTAAAATAAGATGTCATAATTTGCAAGATGCAATCCATTTTTGGAGATGCTGACTTGTTGGGAAAAAAAAAGTATGTTAATTAAGATCAAAGAAAAGATTATTAATCAATGTATTTACTTGTCTTTTCCACCCTACCCTACCCTACAGAGTGTTATTCTTGGATTAGAGGTTCTAAATCAAATTGAATTGGGTCTCTCAGTGCTTGGAAAAATGTGTTTCTTCATCCAGTGATTATTTCAGAAGCCTAAACAATTAACCTGAATTAAGAAGTATTTTCTTAGTTTTCTTCTTATTTTGTTTTTATTTTCTGAAAAACCCTACTTCCTCTGCCTCATTTGTAAATGAAGACATGGAATTTATTGAATTTATGCCATCCAGTTTGTTCTCACTGCATGGAAAAGTGGCTCTGTCAACACTACTGTGGGTTGGGACATACCCATTAAATGCACTTTAATTAACACTAGTGCATTTGCTAAGATACTTATTTGGATTTATGATATAATTATCAATATGAATCTAAAATTGAAATGTGTGTCAGGGAACAATTAGTTGCTTCTTTATGAAGCTTCCCCTTTTGGATATGTATAAATGCAACAGGAAGGTTTTCTGAGTTTATGTGTTGGGACTGTTAAGATCATTTCCAACCAGTCCCTGTTTTCCTCAGTTACATCTATGTGTTTAAATTTAAAAATCATTGGTACATTGTCCTTTCATATTTTCAACTCTCAAGGATATACCTGATGCTGTAAGGGTATTTTGCTTTACTCCTTTTGGGGATCCTTTACATGCAAAATTTTGAAATTTGTGTTTTGATCTCTATTAGAACATGAGAATGTTCCTGATTTATATGTGTGGTTTTTACTGTCCACCGGGAATACACTTTAGAAATTTGTGGGAGTATTCTTGTTTGTCTGAATGGTTGTGAGCCCGTCTTTCATTCAGTGACTGGGACCAAGGATTCTAAGAGTCCTGGTATGCATAAGACCATCTTTTACATATATAAGCACCATGTCACTTCCCACAGGACTTCGAAATGACCTACAAGACATTGTGTGTATAATAAACCTGTTTATAATTTATCTGAGCCTAGTTTTTTTTTTTTTTTTAGAAGCTAACTCTGTTTTATGTATGAACAGAAAATATTTTTTGCCTAATTTCAAATACAATGACTTTTTTTCAGGATATAAATACTGAGATAAGATTATATAGCATGGTTCATTATCATCCTTGGCTTAGATTTTACCAAACTTTTTCACTGAAATTGCCAGTACAACATATCTATAGTAGTCTGCTTATCTCTTGTTGGTGTACATTCATGCCTGAGTATTTATGTATTGAAATAGACATTATTTTAATTTAAATGACTTTCCTTTTAGATATTATATTTATAAGCTTTACACTTATGAGTGGAATTTTTTAGTTATTTCCACAATAATGCTGCATTAAACACCAATCATAAACTCAATAACATATAGTAGTCTGTATTAGTGTTACACTTTTGTGTCAAATGATTAGATAATCAGGGCATTGGATAATTTAAGGTGGACTTGTTTACAACCAGCAAATTGAGTCCATGTCTGTTCCACCTGCTCCCCATTATCCCTGAACCAGATACAATCTGGGGTATGTTCTTCTTTGGTTCAAATGGAGGACCACAAGATAGATACATCAACTGAGTGAACACAGTTCAGACCTATGCTCATATGGCATTTGTTATCATCAGTTGTTCAAAGCAAGTTACTTGGCCAAGCCAAAGCTCTCATCACAAGGTGAAAGCAAGTCAAATGATTAAGCCCAACATTAATGATGTGGGGAGGCACATGTCTCCCTTGGAGGTGTGGTGGGGGGATAAAGTGAATGTTTGTTGGAAAATAATCTTAAAGCAATAGCCATTATATTGATTAAAAAAAAAAATAGGTGTAAAATTAAATCATAGTATCTATGACTTTCATTCAAGACATAAAGGATTTTAAAAATTTCCCATTTTCAGTGCACATAGAATATTCACTAGGTAGACCATAACCTAGGTCATAAAAGAAACTTAACAAATTTGAAAGGATTGAAATTATACAAAGAATATTCTCTAACCACATGGTAGGCAGAATAATGTCTCCCCAAGATATCCACTTCCTAATCCCCAAAACTTATGAATGTTACCTTACATAGCAAGAGGGACTTTGTAAATATGACTAAATTAAGGCCCTTGTAATGGGGAGATTATTCTGGATTACCTGTGTGGCCCTAATGTAATCACAAGAGTCCATATGAGAAGTAGGCAGGAAGATCAGAATCAGAGAGGTAGATGTTACTAGAAGCAGAAGTCAAAGTGATGACATTACTTGAAAGGTGCCAGGAGTCAAGAATGTAAATAGCCTCTTGATTTTACCCAGTAAAACTGATTCTGGGCTTTTGACCTCCAGAAGTGTAATAAATTTGTGTTGTTTTAAGCCACTAAATTTGTAGTAATTTGTTACAACATAAATGGGTAATTAATATGCACATTACCTAATTTTAAGACTTAATACAGAGCTACAGTAAAGAACACAGTGTGGTGTTGGCAAAAAGATAGACAAATAGATCAATGAAACAGAATAGAGAGCCTAGAAATATACCCACACAGATATGGCAATTTTTTTTTTTTTGACAGAAGTGCAAAATAAATTCATTTGTGAAAGAAGAATCTTTTGAGCAAATCGTGGAAGGAAAATCTGGCATCCTATGGACTGTATGAATAAGAATACAGCATCAAGATTAGAGAAAGACTCATTAACAACCTGCAATATGCAGATGATACAATCTTGCTTGTTGAAAAAGAAGAGTAATTGAAGCACTTACTTATGAAGATCAAAGACTATAGCTTTCAGTATGGATTACCTTTTAAGATAAAGAAAATAAAAATCCTCACAACTGGACCAATAAGCAGCATCATGATAAATGGAGAAAACTTTGCAGTTGTCAAGGATATTTTACTTGAATCCACAATCAACTCCCATGCAAGAAGCAGTCAAAAGATGAATCATAGGTATAAATGTAAAACATATCAAATCAAAAACAAAACAGACAAAAATAAACTATAAAACATTTAGGAGAAAATTTTTTATCACATGGATTAAATTAAGGGTTTTTATACATGACATCTAAAAACACAACATATAAAAAAAATAAATTAAACTTCCTCAAAATTTAAAATTTTTGCTATGAAACACACTGTTAAGAGAACAAAAAGACAAGTTACAGACTGAGAGAAAATATTTGCAAATCACATAGCTAACAAAGTACTTGTATCAAAAATGTATAGAGAACTGTTAGCAACCCTAAAAAAATTGAGCAAAGGACTTGAAGATATACTTCACCATAGAGGAATGAAGGATAACAAATAAGCACATAAAAAGCACATCAATAGCCACCAGAGAAATATAAATGAAATCCACAGTGAGATACCACTACATGCCTAATAGAATGGCTATGAACACACACAAAAATGAAATGAAACAAAAAAACTGACAATACAAAGGGCTGGTAAAGTAAGGAGCAACTGCAACACTATACAGTGATGGTAGGAATGCAAATTGGTACAGCCGCTCTGAAAACCAGTTTAACAGTTTGTTATAAAGTTAAAAATACACTTACCACTTGACACAGAAATCTAGCTCCTGAGTATTTGCCCAAAAGAAATAAAAATTTATATTTACACAACATCCTTTATACAGATATTTATAACATATCTCTTCATAATAGTAAAAAAACTGGGAACTATCCAAATGTCCTTCCATGGGTGAATGGGTGAAAAAATGATGGCACATCCCTGAGTGGAATACCACCCAGCAATGAAAAGGAACAATTATTGATTCTCATGACACTTTGGATGAATTTCAAAGGCATTATGTGACTGAAAGAAGCCAGTCTCAAAAGATTATACATTGCATGGGTCCATTTATATGACATTCTTAAAAAAACAAAATTCCACTGCTGGAAAATTGATTAGAGGTCATCAGAGGCTAGGTGTGGGGATAGCTAAGACTATAAAGGATAGCAGGAGGGAGTTTTTTGGATATCCTGTTTGTGTTGGTGGTTATAGGAATCTATCCAAAAAAACCATTGCCGTTGAGTTGATTCTGACTCATAGCGACTCTACAGGAGAGTAGAACTGTCCTATACGGTTTCCAACGCTGAAATCTTTACAAAAGCAGACTGCCATGCCATGTCTTTCTCCCGTGGAGCCGCTGGTGAGTTCGAACCCCGGGACCTTTCGGTTAGCAGCAGAGCACTTTAATCACAGCGCCACCAGGCCTCCTTACAAGAAGCTATAGGTATGTTAAATTTCACAGAACTTGTAATGAGTTATCTCTAAAAATAGCCCCTTAATCTGTCATTTATGAAGTATTCACATCTTTGTATAATCCCTTAAGTGTGGGATAGCCTCATACAGCAAATGTGTGGAGTGTCATTAGGTTCTTTGATTAGGTGATGTAACATTGAGACTGTCTTGCTGACATGCTGGCATCTTTGCTAACTTTTGAAGCAAGCGGTCATACTGGTGTGGCCCACAAGGCTAAAAAAAAAAAAAAAGAGGTTAGCCTCTTGCCAATAGACAGGTGGGAACTGAGGCCCTCAGTCCAAAAGGCCTCGAGGAATTGAAATTCTTCCTTACAATCATGTGAACTTGAAATTGGATATTTCCCAAGTTGAGACTTCAGATGAGCACTTGTTGAAACCTCTTCTGAGACCCTGAAGGAGCGTTCAGTTGAACTGGATCCCTAACTCTCTGTAACTGTGAGTTAATAAGCGTGCATCATTTTAAAGCTTGTAGTAATTTGCTACACAGCAATAAAAAACTGATAGAGAACTTTTCACAAAAAGAAAAACAAAGTAATTTTATCATATGATAACTTAAAAAATAAGAACTAAAAAATAAATTAAGACATAGTATTTTATTATTTGTTTTTAGGGCAAAACAGTAGCCTGATACAGATGATTACTAGGGATATTATTTTATCATTTTTGTGACTGGAAGATGAGGCTAAAAACCTTTTACTCTAATCCTGATTACTGTTCTTCATGAAAACTTCCAATTTTTTACATCATGGGGTAGTGGTTAAGTGCTACCGCTGCTAACGAAAAGGCTAGCAGTTCAAATCCACCAGGCGCTCCTTGAAAATTCTATGAGGCAGTTTTACTCTGTCTTACAGGGCCAGTCGACGGCAAAGGGTTTGTTTTTTCTTATTATCCTGTCAAGTTGAGTTCCTGGGTGGCACGAACAGTTAAGCTCTCATCTATTAGTTGAAAGGTTGGCAGTTTGAACCCAACCAGAGATGCCTCAGAAGGCACGCCTGACAATCTGCTTTTGAAAGGTCACAGTCTTGAAAACCCTAGGGAGCAGTTCTACTGTGCACACATAGGGTCTCCATGAGCCGAAATCAACTTGAGGACAATTAACAGCAACAATCATGTCATATTAAACAAAAATTTTTTTTTTCAAATAATACACAGTACCACTTTAAAGTTCATAAATACATTACAAAATTTTATTTTAGAGGTGTATGTGTTTACAGTGTTATTTGTTATTAGGTTTTACCCAGCAACAACTGACAAATATACATGTACTTATTTTATGCTAAGAATTGTTACTGGTGTTCTGATAAATATAGAAGACAACTTTGAGCATGTAATTTAGAACTTTTTGAGAAGACTAAATATATTAAGATCAACTATCTCTTTATTAAGGAAATCTCATTGTTCATAACATAATGATGTCTTTTTATTTAACTTGGATATTTCCACAGATCTATCTTACTGAAAATAATTTTTTTTTTTTTTTAAATCTTACTTTTGAACCAAACAAAAAAGGACAGAAATCTGGTGAGTTCTTTGACTGGAAAGCACTCAGTTCTTTACTGCATCAGTCTAAATGTATCAAAGGGGCAGATGTCAGAGCATGATTTCAATAGGAAAAATAAAAATAGAGCCTGAGCCTTTGTGACAGATGTCAAGCATGCTGACAACTGTTAAAAGAAAAATCATTTTTCTGATCCTGTGCAAGGAGACAGCTTGTAAGATTAAAGATGTATCTCTTTATCTATGTTTTTGGCAGATCATTTTCACTGAATAGGGCATGAAAGGTACTTCAAATGGAGAAAAGGATGCCAGGAATTTTCATCATCTCAACCACACAAAGGGTATGATGAAAAGTCACGAAGTAAAAACATATATATATTAAAAAAAAAAAAAAAACCTAATCTGACCAGTATTTTCTGTATGGTTTCAAGCTAAATATTACTATGCTATATTTTTTAAATAATTTCAGGTTTAAAAATTCTTAAAATGTCCCAGCAGTTCAATAAATAAATACATAAGCTGCTAAAAAGTGAATGGCATATAACAAATGCTTTCCAAATCATTACCGAATGAAGGTGTAAACTGGCATGTTGAACAATCCATCAACATTTGTGTGTAGTTTATGGTAGCTTATGGCTTACTTTAGTTTATCTTGTCATTCAAAATATTATCTTCCATCAGTGGAAATTTTATTAAATTCTCAATATATGCTTTTAATTAATTTAACAGCAGAAATAAGTGTGCATATATTCACCAGTAAAAACTTAAAATTTTAAAGAAAGGTTAAAATTGACACTGTCTTTTAATCCCCAACTTCTTTATTTCCTTTCTTTTCCCATTTTTCTACAATTTTCTTTCCATTTGTACAAACATATGTATATCCTAAGAATATGGAACAACATGATGTCATGTTTTTTTATCCTGAGGTATTATTTGATAGTAAATCTTAACAATGTTTCCATATTAATACTCATAAGTCTATTACCTTTGCATAGTATTCCACAGTGTGGATGAATTAGCACTTCTTTGTCTGTGTCCCTACTGGTAGAATTTAGTCTCTATAGTTTTTTGATCTTGCAATTACTGTTCCAATATTTGCCTTTTTGTGCTTGTCGTGCGTTTGTCTAACCTAGCAACTGACAAGTGAAATTATTGGGCAACTAGAAATACACATTTTAAATTGAAATTTCCCTCCAAAATGTCCATTATTTTGAGTAAATTTGGTAAAGTCATGCTTTTTTATTATTACTACCATTATTAGCATGGGCACACATCATCTAACCTGACATTCTGTGTCTATTAAACATGAATATGTTTTCAGACAAGAAGTTAGAACATCAATAAGGGCTGATCATTTCCCTTTCTTCCTCTTTTTCTCCTCCATAAATTCTCTAACACTGGAAGAATATACTAATTATATCCTGAATACCTTTTCTAACATACCTTCTATTAGTCTTTTTCTTCTTCTCTACTCAATTGCATTATATATTTTCTTTAGTCTCATGTTAAGTTTTCTGGTTACTGAAGGTATCTCATTCCCATTAACAACATGGTCTATCCTTAAGTGTGTAAATATTTACTTCCTAAGCACCCGGTGTTGTGAATGGTAACATATTTATTTTAATTAATTAAAGCCTAATAAATATGCATTAAACCAAATGTATCTCTATAGAACTGATATCATGTTGCTGACAAAGTTGTCATTAGTTTTGCTAATATATGAACTTGGAGGTTTGTAAACATAAGATTTTCAGAGAAATTCATATCCAATTGGTGTTTTAAAAAACTGTATTGAAAACATATCAGAATATAGACATAAGCCTTTTTATTAAAAACATTTCTAGTGAAAGGCATTATTCAATTTCATAACCGTGAAGGTCAAGGAGTATTTTTAATGTCCAACCATTCTTTTTGCAATTTAAACCTACTACTTCTAGTGCAAATGTCAGTGGGATTTAAGAAAGCCACTTACTACCACACATACACACATTTGAAAATTGCTAAATTCTCTCTCCATTGTGTCTCTCAATTCAGTTCCTTTATTCTTCCCCCTGGAGACTATCCCCTATGCTGTTCTTTAAACCTTTCAGAATCATATATATTTAATGTAGAGCAAACTAAAAATCATATAATCTTTCAAAGGAAAATAGCCTTTCTATTCTTAAATTCAACTATCATGCTTGCTTTGGTTTTAGCCACGGTGAGCACTGCTAGCTAAGTCTTATTGCAAATGAAATGGAAATCCCCAACACGCACATTTGCTTCCTCCACTTATCTATTTCTGCTGCTATTTTAATCGGGGAGTAGAATGGCCAGAAACAACCACTGAATGGACTTATGAGGATTTAGATACATTGAAAAAGCTGTATTAAAAATAGACCTTTTGTGTTTGTATAACCATGGCTTCTTTTTGTGGCAAAAATGTATATAATAAAACATCTGCATTTTCAACATTCTTCACATGTATAGTTCAGTAACATAACTTATGTTCATCATATGGTTCAGTCATCACCCTTATCTGTCCCCAAATTTTACTATCACCCTTATAATAGAAGTTTATTGTCTCCTCTGAGGCACTCACACTTATTTACTGGCAATGACAATATTTATTAGTACTCTCTTAACAACACCAGAAGACCAGATATGTATTTATTGGAGGAGACCCATATTACAATTGGATTTTCCATATTCTATTTTATTCTTTTTTTGAGAAAAGGAACTCCTTATTCAGGGACTGAATCCTACGGTTTTTGTTTGTTTGTATCTTTGTAACTTATACAACACCAAACAGTACCTTATAATCTTTCAGTATGCAATTAAACATTGTGAAATAAGCTTTACTAGATGAGGCAGAATGGCATGGGGGAGAACGATCCTATACCAAATAAATTTTTTTTTAAAAAAAGGTGTATCTTAGTCCTATGATACTCAAAGGACTCTGTTAAGTACTATAACTAACAGATACAAAACTTTCTAGGATATGACATAACTTTGCAAGAGAAAACTTATGATAATGAACAGTATGCCATTCTACAAAGAATTTGATCCATGTATGATACGAGCTCAGAAAGGGCTCATTCAAATTATAGAACATATAGAATGTAGTCGTATTAAACAAGATGATGCTGTAAAATCTAGGAAAAAATGAAGATAATAATCATAATAATATAGTGAGAAAAAGAGCATATTGTATCCTTTTCCATAGATGCTTTTCTGCCTATTTAATTTTAATTTTAACTGTCATGTTATCACTTTGTTAAAAATTTTCTTCCTCCTTCCTCTCAACAAATGACCAGGCATCTTAATTCACAGAAAAAAAAAAAAAAACTAAAGGAATTAAAAGAGAATTTCAGCATTTTCCCCTCACTACAAATCATCTGCAGCTGTATCCGTATGCTCTCTCTCCCCTCCAGTTCCTATATGTGAGCTGGTATTGCATGTGTCTGAGAAAACCCTTTCACCTGTTTACTGTTGTTGTTGTGTGCCTAGTCGATTCCGACTCATAGGGACCCCATGTGACAGAGTAGAACAGCCCCCATAGAGTTTCCTAGACTGTAATCTTTACAGAAGCAGATCTCCAGGTCTGTTCTCCCACAGAACCGCTGGTGGATTCAAACCTCTGACCTTTCAGTTAGCAGCTGAACACTTAACAACCGCACTATTAGGGCTCCACCTGTTTACGAGAGGCCCTTAATTCTTTTCAACATGACATTGACGTACTTGAGCAAATTTCCCTTTCACTTTGTAGCGTCAAATCTTTCCTCTGTATGGAATCATTCCAATCAGAGTAAAAACATGCTGTAAATTCTCACTTCAAAAATGACCACATGCTAATAAATAAAAAAAAACTCTCCTTTGACCCCACATATTCTTTTTTTTTTTTTTTATTCCTCCATATATTGCTTCAAAAATTCTGCAAAGAACTCTCCACACATTGAACTTTTACTTGTTCAGCTCCCATTATTTCTTGAAACCAATGTAGTCAGGCTTTCTCGACCACCAAGGTGAAGTTCACTTTTGTATTGACTATCCACCTCAACTAGACACATGTATTCGTAAAACAAGCATTTATTGAGAATTCGTTACTTGCAAGGCACCATTGTGGACAGTGGCAATACAGTAATGAAGTAAATAGATCAAGCACCTGTTCTCCATGAGGTGGATAGTATCCTAGCTATTGTTAATAGAAATGAGATAGCAGAAAAAAATGAGGGCTATAGAAACTCCTACTCACAGAATATTCTGTGAGCCCCTAGTATTGGCATCACCTGGGACTGTGTTAGAAATGCAGAATGTCAGGTTCCTTGCCAGGTCTGCAGAATCAGAATATGCACTGACCAATAACAGTAGGTGACTGAAATGCAAATTAAAGTTTAAGAAGCACTGGAAAACTCTTAGGGGATGACACCTACTGGAAAAATTTAACAGTCCTCTTTAATATGTTAAAGGTCAGTATTTATCAATTATTTTAATTCATAATTGTTTTAAGGCTATCTTTGCTTAGTGTTGTTTCTTAGTGGTTTATATTATAAATTTCTCTATCAGTTAAGATTTCTCTTAGCTGCAAGAAACAGAAAACCCAGTTCCAGGGACATAAAAAGTTATTGGCATTCTTTCAGCAGCTCACTAGAATCACTACTGTTATCTCTCTGATTCTCTTAAACATTCAGTAATATTGCAAGACAGTTTTCACCTTTAAGGTAAAAACAGAGGGAGAAAGGACAGAGCAGGCATGGCTTTTGTCTTAATCAAAAAAGTAGAAGCTTTCCCCAAACCATTTCCACTCCTAAACATATCTGCTTATTTATTGTGGGCTATAACTGGGCAATTTGACCACATTGACCTTCACAGGAGACCCTGAGTGGCACACACATTTTTATAACTGGGCAATTTGACCACATTGACCTTCACAGGAGACCCTGAGTGGCACACACATTTAAGCACTTGACTACTTAGCAAAAGGCTGGCAGTTTAAAAGTCACCCAGATGTGCCTAGACAGAAACGCCTGTTCATCTGCTTCCAAAAGATCACAAGTGTGGAAACGCTATGGAACAGTTCTACTATGCACGCTTCGCGTTCCCATGAGTTGGACTTGAGCTGGATGGCTAGTTTAGTTTTGTTTTGTTCTTTGTTGTTGTTGTCTGTTTTGTACCTGTACTAAGAAAATGAATATTTGGCTCTCCAGGCAGCATAGACAAAGAGAATATAAGAGAAGTTTAGAAATGCTTTTTGAGTAGAAAAGCAACTGTGTCTGATACAATGTCATAGATTTATTGTTTTTAGACTTTAAATTGATAATTATAAATAGATAATACAATGATTGTCCTTCCCCATTACAACTACCACCACAATGTCCAATATCTTGATACTGTTTAAGACTCTCCGTCATAGATTCTGTCTTATAGAGTCTCAGAAACTAGTGAGTGTATCCTAAATGGACCCAGTAGCTTATGTGATTCCTGTGAGTCATTTCACAAGGACTATAGGCATAACTTCTACATAAGCCATATGTTCTTCATGTTAAAAAAAAAACTAGAAAAAATATTTATGATGGACAGACTCTCTCTTGCTGTCTTTGAGAAGGCATGCTGACATGTTTTGGGATGCATATAAAGAGGGCCACATGACAAAGGATTGAGACAGCCTCCAGCTGATGGCTACAAGAAAATGAAGCCTGGAGTCTGACAACCTGCAAATAACCTAATTCCGCCAATAACCATGAACATGGAAATGGAGCCTTCCCCAGTGGAACTTCAGGTGAGAACCTCTGGTCAACACTTTGATTGCAGACTTTCAGAGGGCTTTTGCCTGGACTTTTGCCCCACAGATATTGTGAGACAATGTTTGCTGTTTTATGCTATATATTTGTGGTAATTTATTATGCAACAATAGATAGCTAACATATGCATTTCATTTTTTAAAACTATGCTGTAATATATTTCATTTGCCCATAAATAATACATGCTAAGACTTTTTAATGAAAATATGTCCATTTTATTATTTTAAAAAATATTACAAATTTATCAAAATATCACTATCAGAGCTCACTATAGCTTTCCTTTACTGGATATAACCTTGTTATTGCTGATCTCTAGAAGTGACATTTTAAAAAAGGAACTCAAGAATTGGGATCCTGTTCTGTATGGATGTGCGTATGCAAGTAAAAGTCATGTTCCAAACAAAGGGATTTTCAAAACGTGATATATGGCTCCTAATTTGGATATTATTGTTCCAATGATGTGCATTTTAATTCAAACCTGAAATTAACAAAATTTTGAAAATTTGGAATATATGGCTATTAGTTAAAAGAGTAGGTTTAAATAATTTTAAGTGCCTATCATGCCACACGGTCCAGAGCAAGTGAGCATTTGGTAGATGCTTTTTTTCCCCCAAAAAAAATTTTTTTCTAAATTTACATTTACAGCAGATGATTCTTTTTGTTGTTGTTTTTACTTTCAATTGACAAACTATTGAATTTGTCAATTTTATTTTTGTCCCACCTAAGAAAGTTCGTTCCCCTGTGTCAGCACTCAGGCCATCTACATTGCAAATCTTGCTCTAATTTTATTTTTTTCACCTATTCTGATTAATTTTTAAAAAAAAAAGAAAAAAACTGTTGCCATTGAGCGGATTCTGACACATGGTGACCCTACAGGACAGAGCAGAACTGCCCCATAGGGACTCCAAAGAGCTAGTGGATTCAAACTGCCAACGTTTAGCAGCCAAGTTCTTAACCACTGTCCCCCAGGGCTCCATTCTGATGAATTAAGCCCTTTTTGTTACAACTGCTTACAAGAGAACATGGAAAGGAAATCTTTTCAAAGAAATTCTATGGCCTCAGGAAAGTGTTAACCATAAAGACAATCGGAATAAAAAATAAATGAATGCTCAGGTTGCTATTTTGAGTATGTTAGAAAAGGATTAAAGTAAGCCATGGTGGCACAGAGGTTAAAGTCATTGATGGCTAACAAAAAGGTTGGCGGTTCGAAACCATCAATGGTTCCTCGGGAGAAAGATGTGGCAGTCTATTTTGTAGAGATTTACAGTCTCTGAAAACCTATGGGGTTACTGTGAGTAGGAGTTGACTCGATGGCAGTGGGTTTGGTTTTTTGGATTCCTGGAAAAGAAAAGAAAAGGAACATTCTTTATGTTGCTGCTCTTGTTGTCAGTTCCCATCTAGTCGATTCTGACTCATAGTGACTCCATGTGACACAGTCCCATAGGGTTTTCTTGGCTTTATTCTTTAAGGAAGCAGATTGCCAGGTCTTTTTCCCACAGAGGTAATGGGTGAGTTCCAACTGCTAAACTTTTGATTAGCAGCTGAGTGCTTAGCTGTTTGCGCCACCAGGGCTCCTTTATGTATGGAATATTACTTAGGAATTTAAACAATTCTATTTTTTTCATGACCTCATTTTTTGTTTATATTGTTATGTGACAGGAATGCATCATTCACACTCATGGTAAATATCAATAGCAACTATTTTCCTAGCCACATATAAGCATGATATAGATTCTTAACTATTTACATCATCTCTTACATCATGAAGTTAGCTATTCTTACCATACTTACATTGCAGTTCTTCAGAGATAGTTAATTATATGTGTCAATTTGGTGAGGCTATCATGACCAGCTGCTTGGTAAACAACTAGTCAAGATGCTGTTATAGTTACATGTGATTCAATTAGTTAGTTGACCTCAAGTAAATCAGATTACCTTCCCTAATGTGGGTGGGCCTAAGCCAAGCAGTGGAAAGCAAAAAGTGGAGTTTCCTTAGTGTGTGTTCTATCTCGAGACTATAAATAGACATTTTGACAGAACATTCTTACTCTTCACCCTTCCCATCATCTGGCCTATGGATTTTGGTACACAAGCCTTCAACAATCTCCAGTCTGTTGCCTGACCTATGGATTTAGGACTTACCACATCCTTACAATAGTGTAAGCCAGTTCCTTGAAGTGCCTGAGCTATTGATCTACCTGTCATCTACCTATCTACCTATCTATTAACTATCTATCTATCTATCTATCTATCTATCTATCTATCTATCTATCTATCTATCTATCTATCATCTATCTATGTATCTATCTATCTATACATCTATCTATCAACCTACCTATCTATCAATCATCTGTATGTCTATATTTCACCGGTTCTGTTTCTCTAGAGAACACCGATTAAGACACTTTCTTTTAGTGTTGTCATTTAGAATTGTGGTATAAAGCATGTCTCATAATAACACTCAAAACTCTAGGAATTTCATTTCTAGCATCCACTTACCCCACTAAAAAGGCTTCTTTGGAAGCGGTGGTCACAGCTATTATATTTTTACTTGTATTCCTAAACTAACAAAGTGGGTGCTCAACAAATAGTTGTTAATGACACAATTCTCTTAGACCAGTAGGATGCCAATGCTAAATTAGCACTTTCCTCCTAAATTCTAGCTTACGAATTATTAAATTAGTACTTCAGTTAATCATTTCTACCAGTGTCTAATTTAGCTTCTCAAGAAAGCATACAAGCTTATGTATCAGTATACAATTAACATCTAACATTTTCACTCATTTTAAAATTCAAGCATGTTTGGAACAATCACAGAAGCATACTAAGAGGGTGGTTCACACTATCATACTCTGAACAACAAATAGGGGGAGCATTGTCAGTAGACAATTGGAAAAAAAAAATTTAAAACCTACTAAAGTTCAGTGTGCTTTTTATTATCACCACCATATGCTGGCAATTCTAAACAATGCCAGTGATAAATATTTCTCTCCAACAAGGTGGATCACTCTTACCATTTCTGCCTTGGTAAGCCACTGTAAAAGAAATCATTAAATGAGGCTCTCTGCAGAGTTCATTTATAGAATCTCATTTGCTTCACACCCTAAAGAAAAGTGTGAACTTTTCAATAAGGAACAAATGCGCATAAGCTAAAGTCATGAATGGTTTTAATTTAGAAGATTACGACTAGGCAGGCAAAAAATAGAATAAGTAGAAGTGAGTAATCAATGAGTAACAATTGTAAAATGTATTTAAAAAGTTTTTCAGATGTAAACGAAAAGTGAAACATTATACTAAAGACTAATATAATTATATTTTAGTTACATTATACAACATATGCAGTCTAATGGCATGAGAATGTTACTAGAAGGTGCAAATTAAGCCAGATATATTTGTTAGTCGTTTTCTGTTTTTTTTTTTTTTACTCTCAATGGTTAGTGGATGTTATTTTCTTAATTTGAAGATTATTTTATTACAAAAGTAATGCTCATAATCAAATTAGAAAGTAAGAATAATCAAAATGAAAAAAAGGAAAAATCACAGATTCTCTCACCACATAGAAACACTCTCCATTAACATGTCAGTCCATACCTTTCAGGCTTGATATATTTATGTGTATATTATAAAATGATTCAGAGTATAGATACTATTTAACCACCTGCTTTAAAAATTTGCAGAGTTTTATTTTTCCAGGATTATTCCATAAGGGAATTAAAATATACTTTTAATGAGTACATGTTATTCCACTGTACATATTAACTTCATATATTTAACTCATCTCGTTGTAACATTACTTTTGTTAATATAAAACAAAAAAAAATCTGTTGTTGTCGAGTTGATTCTAATTATATAGACAATAAATATCATACGATAATTATATCTATGAGTAAATCTTTACACCTATGTTTACTGATCTCTTTAGTATAAATTTCTGTAGGCAAAATTTTCATAGAAAAGGGTTATATATGGGATCATTTTATATATGAAGTTCTTTGACACCTCACATATGTAGGCACTTAGGTCCCATAAGTTTTTCAAGGGTTGTGTGAAAATATTTGAGTCAGATAAATAGGTAGAACCACAAGGGATTTGTTAGAGCAGTGAAGCTATTCTGTATGATACTGTTATGGTGGACACATGGCATTACATAATTATCAAAATTCATAGCAGTTTACAACACAAATTGTGAATCATAATGTATATTATGGACTTTAACCAAAAACCAAACCCACTGTCATCCAGTCAATTCTGACTTATAGTGACCCTACAGGACAGAGTAGAACTTCCCCATAGGGTTTCCGAGGAGCAGTGGGTGGATTCAAACTGCTGACCTTTTGGTTAGTAACTGTAGCTTTTAACCACTGTGTCACTATGGACTTCTATTAGTAATAACATATTAATATTGGTTCATCAATTGTAAAAAATGTACCACAGGAATGGAAGATACTAATAATAGAATAAATGGTGTCCAGTGGGGTGGGGAGGTATATAAAAACTCTGGAATTTCTGCACAGTTGTTTTGTAAACCTAAAACCACTCTAAAAAATAAAGCCTATTTAAAAAATTCTTGAACCATAAAGGCAAACATGAATTAGTTAAAAAAAAATGTTTAAATAAAACATCAAAATCAAAATTCATAATTGTCTTGGAAGTAACACCGTCAGTTTAATTAACTAATTGCACTTAATATTGCTAAAAGTTCACTTTGTAAAAATATCTTGTGGCTTCGATTTTTCTCACTACACAATGAATGCTAAATAGGCATAAAAGCATAGCTGTCAAAAAATTGGAGACAAGCATATAATTGCATTCCACACAGGCAAACCACTTTATAAGGAATATCTGAAAAATATTCAAACATGTATAGCAAAAATATTATAATTAAAGTAGATGTCTATGCATTTTAATAAGTTTGATATGATGTGGAGTAAGAGTACCAAAAGTAGGGCTGATTTTGGTGTGCAAAGTGCTTATAGTTGCCCAGGGTATGCATATCTTTAAAACTGTGATATGTGTTGTTATCAGAAAATTGTACCAATATCTAAATATTTTAAACAATCAAAGCCTACTGAGAGAAGGCAGTCCTTCAGGAGGCCCATGGGCTGTAATTCTTCCCCATTTCCCCCTGCTAGCATTCTTAGGTTTGGAACCAGCCACCCCAACCCTGAAGCCTGACGTTCCGTCCAACTAAGGAGCAGTATAAAATAATGAAATTCTGCCTGGCGTCCAAGCATCTAATCATACCCCCTCTTCAGGTACTCAGGCTGGAAAATCCATGCAGTGACTGAGTCGTGAAGCCCCTGGGGTATAAAACTGGGTGGAGAAAGGACTTCCTGGCCCTCGCCTAGGGTGCAAAGTGGAGGCACACATGGAAGTTTCCATCTTCTCCTGTACAGCTTTGGAGCCAGGGAGGAGTGCTCACCATGGAACTGTACCTGCTTTTTACTCTTTTCTGTGAGTAATTAAAAAGCTTTCTTGTGCCAAGATGTTGGATGTGTCTTGTGTGCAGCTCGATCCAATTAGATGAATGTAGTACCCATAGAGGGGTTGATGCTAGTAGTTTGGCTCCTCATCCTGGTAATCTGTGGCTGCTTGAGCTCTTAAGACCACCTCTGAGACAATCCGTTTGTGTCAGACACTTACTCCAACATCCACCAGATTAACACACAATAGTCAATGGGAGGAATATTAATGCTGCTTCAGAGCCAGGTGAAATTTTTCAGTTACATTGCAGCTAAGGAACAATATCGTTTGAAGATAATGTATCTTGAGAGTAAAGCAACACATTCTCTTTCGGAGGGATGGTGATAGCTATTCACTTAAAATATTAACACTTTCATCTCACTGAGTTATTTAAGAGGGATTGAAAAAATCATGTGCAATTTCAAATAGCACAGTGAGTAAGGATGTAAAGGAGCGATAAAAAAAATTTAACTCCTCAGGATGTGACTCTCTGCATCAATTCTTAAAGGCTGATTTAGTGCCTTAAATTCAATGTAGTATATTTATCATCATCATAAGATACTTAAGACTCTGACCCATATTTCACCGGTTAATTTCTCTTACATTTAACTTCTCTGACCTATCAATGGTTTTCTCTCCTCCTCTATTCGTGGCAGATCTGAGGAGATCTGCAAGAAAAACCATGCTACCTTTTTACTGCAGGAATGAACCCTTCATATGCCTATGTGGGAGCAAGGAGTCTCTGGGTGGTACAAAGCATTAATGCACTTGGCTGACATCCAAAAATTTGGAGGTTTGAGTCCATTCAGAGGCACCTCAGAAAAAAGGCCAAGTTATCTGCTCCCCCTAAAATCAACCATTGAAAATCCTGTGGAGCACAGTTCTGCTCTGACATACATGCGGTTGCCGTCAGTCAGAATTTACTTGACAGCAACGAGTTAATCCAGGAGCAAGGCAGTGACATAAATGAGATAAGAGACTCTCAGAGAAGAGCACATATGATGTGTGTGGTAAGAAATAGGTCAAAGAAAATATGATTTGCTTTAAATCAACCAATATTTTGTCCAGCACTTAATATGAAATACAAAATCCTTTCTCTGACCCTGACTGCCTCTCCGATATCAACCTGTACTACTCTTTGGTTCAAAATTTGTGATTTTCATTTTTTAAATTTTGATTATTCTTATTTTCTAATCTGCTTATGAGCAATACTTTCATAATAAAATATTCTTCAAATTAAGAAAATAACACCCACTAACCATCAAGAGTAAAAAGTTAAAAAGCCACCTTCAACAGCCACCTTGTTGAATGAGTCTTTGTCGTTATTGCTATGCCTGGAATTCTACCTCTCACCTTCTCTATATAATGAACACCTTCCTATCACCTCTTTCTCAAATAATTCCATCTCTTTTCCTTTATTCCACTGTGTTTAGTAGGGTTTCTAAACCTGGCACTTATTGACATTCCAGGCTGCTGTGGATTGCTGCCCTGTGCATTGCGAGCTGTTTCACAGTGTTCCTGAACTCTATTCCTTAGATGCCAGTAATAGCCTTCAAAGTGTTGACAATGAAAATGTCTCTAGACATTGCCAACTGTCCCTTGGGCCGAAATCACTCACTACTGTTTGAAATGACTAATCTAGGTTTTTTTTTTTTTTTTTTTTGCACTTATAAAAGGGCTATTTCCTTGAGAGCAAACATCACAATTCCTGATCATCTATATATCCCCAAATTCAAGCTCAGGGCAAGAGTCCCAAATACTTAAGACATATAGATATATGCATATCTATACAAAATGTGTATATATCACATAAAATGATGTCATCCTTAAATTGTATTTGGCTGTTGAAGGCTCACAATTAAATTCCTCCCTTGGAACTGCTCTGATTGAAGGGAGCTGCCTCACCCGAGGTTGTGCCCTTTCCCTGGGAGCAGCCAGCATCCAGTGATTGGTTGATGGAGGAGAACAAAGGCCTAACCCTGTGATTCAATTCAGGTCATTTCTGAGAAGTCATTCCACCTGCAGAACTCACTGTAGGATTGGCTCTCACCTCTGTCATAACTGAATCACAGTTCACCTTCTTCCTCTGCGTAACTCTGCCTTTCTTACCACTTACAGATGTTTTCCTCAGGTGTACTGCCTAATGAATCTCCTTCAAGCATTTGTAAAAACTTCAGCCTGCACAGAAGTAGCCTCCTCACACTGAAAGCTTAGAGTCTAATGTCATTCTTTCCCCAGTGAACAGACTACTCGCAGAAAAGTAGGTGGTTCAAGCACAGCAGAGGTGCTTCAGAAATAAGTCCTGCCAATCTGCTTCCAAAAGGTCACAGCCCTGAAACCCTATGGAGCCGTTCTTCTCTGCATACATTGGGTTACCATGAGTTGGAATTGGGTCAATGGCAAGTCACAACAACAACAACAACATGAAGGGGATCAATGGAAAAAAAAAAAAACGGTGGGCGGAAAATGTTCCGTTGATGTTGTTGTTGTTGTTAGGTGCTGTCAGGCCTTTTCTGATTCATACTGACCCTATGCACAACGGAACGAAACACTGCCCAGTCCTGAGCCACCGTTACAATTGTTGTTGTGTTGTTGTAGCCACGGTGTTAAACCACCTCGTTGAGGGTCTTCCTTTTTTCTGCTGACCCTGTACTTTGCCAAGCATGATGTTCTTCTCCAGGGACTGATCCCTCCTGACAACATGTCCAAAGTGCGTAAGACGCAGTCTCGCCATCCTTGCTTTTGAGGAGCATTCTGGTTGTACTTCTTCTAAGATTTGTTCATTCTTTTGGCAGTCCATAGTGTATTCAATATTCAATATTTTGGTGAAGAATATTGAATATACCATGGGCCATGTTTTACTGATAGTCACATCAATATTGTTGTTAGGTGCCATCAAGTTGTTTCCAACTCTTAGAGACCCTGTGTACGACAGATCAAAACACTTTCCAATTCTGTGCCATCCTCACAATTGTTGCTATGCTTGAGCCCACCGTTGCAGCTACTGTATCAATCCATCTCATTGAGGGCCTTCCTCTCTTTCATTAACCCTTTATGAAACATGATGTCCTTCTCCAGGGAGTGGTCCCTTCTGATAACATGTCCAAAATATGTGAAACAAAGTCTCACCATCCTCACTTCTAAGGACCATTTTGCTGTACTTCTTCCAAGGCAGGTTTTTTTGTTGTTCTGGCAGTCCATGGTATATTCAATAAAAAAAATTCTTCACAAATGCCATAATCCAAAAGTATCAATTTACCTTTGGTCTTCCTTATTCCTTGTCCAGCTTTCACATGCATATGAGGCCATTGAAAGTACCATGGCTTGGGTCAAGCTTACCTTTGTCCTCAAAGTGATATCTTTGCCTTTTCACATTTTAAAGAGGTCTTTGGAAGCAGATTTGCCATATACAATGGGCCATTTGATTTCTCGACTGTTGTTTCCATGGTCATTGATTGTGGATCCAAGTAACATGAAATCCTTGACAAGTTCCATCTTTTCTCCATTTATCATGATGTTGCTTATTGTCCCAGTTGTGAGGCTTTTTATTTTATTTGTCTTAAAGTATAATCCTTACTGAAGACTGTAGTCTTCAGTCTTCATCAGTAAGTGCTTCAAATCCTCTTCACTTTCAGCAATCAAGGTTGTGTCATCTGCATATTGCATGTTGTTAATGAGCCTTCTTCTAATCCTGATGCCCTGTTCTTCTTCATATAGTCCAGCTTCTCAGATTATTTGCTCAGCACACAGTTTGAATAAGTATGGTGAAAGAATATACCCTGACACACACCTTTCCTGATTTTAAACCACGCAGTACTCCCTTGTTCTATTCATATGAGTGCCTCTTGGTCTATGTACAGGTTCCTCATGAGCACAAATTCTGGAATTTCCATTCTTTGCAATGTCATCCATAACTTGTTATGATCCATAGTATGAATAGAATGATATAAATTACCTCTCAGGGAAAGGTATTAATGTAGAATACTATAATTTTCACCTTTTGGATAAAAATATTAGTGATTAGAAGGATATGACTAATTTTTTCTCTATTTACTTAGTAAGCCAAAGTAGTTCCTTAACTGCTTTAGAGAACAATGTTTACTATATTAGCATGAGCTACTTTTTTACTATTTTCTAGCTGAATACTGATAAACACATTTCTGTAAAACAAACAAAAAAATACCCAAACAAAAAGAGAAACAAATAAGCAAAAAAGACAAAAAAAATATAAAAAATACCCCAGCCAGAATTCTTGTTTGCCCAAAATTCAATGAGCAAAACACACAGTAAGATATTTTGAGCAATAAAACTCAATTCAGTTTTTATAAATATCATTAACGTCCATACTACCAAATCTCTGTATTATATCATAGTCATGATCACAGGTCAGCCTAAATGCAGTCTCTAGCATAAAAATTCTCACTCCTGCATTACCTTCACTTCTTTTGCTTATTTTAGAGCCATTTTCCTGGTAGCTTTGACATTTATAATTTTACATCATAAAACATAAAATAAAGCACAAGGGTGAAAATCATCAAATGCAATCGAGTTTATTGTTGAATAGTTCAATTACGAACTACTGCATGTATTTATATTTACCCTCACCCAAAGAGTACACACATAGACAAAATGAAATACAACAAAAAGCAGGTAAAACTACCAACAGAATAAGGGAATTACACATTTTTGATGCCACTATTGTATAAGGAATTTTATTATAATTATATTTATGATTACATCTTCAATCACTTGAGTTCACTCTTAGATTTTGTCTACCCAGTTATCATAGGAGGAAACTAAATCATTTTGAGACATAATGAGTTTCACCTGTTCTAATTACCATCACCTACTATCAAGAAAGTCAAAATAGAAGGAGAAAATAGGTTAAAGGGAAAATTTGTTGTTCATTCATTCATGTGGCAACATCCATATGTAGGTTTAAGCCCATATTTATATAGTCAACTGTTTATTTTTCTCTAAGTTTTGTTTTTCAGTTATTTTTTCTAAGAAGGAGATGGATGATAACAGTAAATGTATTTAGGTTTCTGGGAAAAAATGAGTTCTCAGCTCTTCTCCCCTCTGAAGAGACTATTTTGTCTAATAACCCTGGCTTTGACACTCAAATACCATCCATTCTCCTCTACCCCTAACACACATACATATTGACCTGGCTACATCTTCTTCTGGGTGTGGTTATAATTCATGACATGTCCACACTCATGTAGGAAAGTCTCAAATTGGTTAACATTCTTTGGTTATTGGCTGACACTCTCTTCCTGTTACACTTTTTTTTTTCTCACACACATATCCTCTGTTATTTTTTTCTCTCATACTCTTTCTCCCTCTTCCTCATTGTTTTATACTCACATCCTCTCAATTTTTCTCTCCCCCACACACCCTTTTACTGGAAATCCCCTCACTCTTACACCTTTGGTTATTCTCTTTGCTTTCACACACTTTCTGTTTCTTGCTCATACCACTTCTTTCTCTTTCTCTCATACGTCCTCCTCTCCTACTCTTTCTTACCCTGTCTCACTTATTCTCTTACCCTCCACCCCTTATTCTCTCTCTCTCATTGGATACTGCTTGCTCTTCATCCTTTCTAACTGACATTCTGTCTTGCTTTCACACTCTTTCTCACTCTTATCCTTATGCCCTCTCTTAAAATCTTGCTCTCTGTGTCTCTAATGCTCTCTGGCTTTTTCATACCCTCAATTTCTCACTGTCATACTCTCTTACTTCTCTTTCTCTGTCTCACTCTCACACGTCATTCTTGCCATCCCTCTTTCATCCTTTCAGACAATAGAAAGAAGAGACTGACAAGCCTACCTCCTCCTGCAAATTCCAGGCAGCCCATTCTCTTGAGAGCATTTTAGTCTCTGCTAGCCAGTTGGCTAAAACAATGAGACACTCAGGTAGAAGAAAGTTTTCTCAGGGTATAAACACTTTAACTTAGTTTAATGGAGTCTGCTTTAGAGCATAAGACACAGTCAAGCTAACAATGAAGTGATATTCTGATTTCCTATTTGTCTTTGCTTTTTTGAGTGTATAATTCTCCTGAGCACCCCATATATCTATATATGAATAAACATTGAAAAATAAAATCCAGGGGAAAAATTATATTATAATCAAAACTCCAGTGCCGTCGAGTCGATTCTGACTCATAGCAACCCTATAGGACAGAGTAGAACTGCCCCATAGAGTTTCCAAGGAGTGCCTGGAGGATTTGAACTGCTGACCCTTTGGTTAGCAGCTGTAGCACTTATCCACTATGCCACCAGGGTTTCCAAATTCTACATGTTATTATTTCTGTCATTTTATTTCTATGGTTATTAAATACGTTTAACTAAAGAAGATAAACTCAAAAATCAGAAACGTTAAGATTTATAGAAAGGAAAAAGAATTGTTATTGATCTATAAAATGTCAATAAAAGAAACTTAACCTCTAATGATAAGATAGGGAGAAAGGAAATCAACAGATATGGAGAGAAAATCAAATCATCATTTCCACTTAGAAGCCAGAAAAGAAAGTTAGTTCTTTATATTTCATAAGCTTATTTTTGCTTCCTATAAAATATTGGCCTGCAGTACAGTTTCCATCTATACCAAAATCTATTTGCTTTTCTAATAAATTTAGTCAATTATTTTTCAAGATGTGGAATTTTACAGGATACACTTTTATATTGTCAAGTTATCTTTAACTTGTTCTACTATAATGATAGATTTGTGTTTTCTTAAAGCGTGTCTGCCTGTGGATAATGTTTCATGAGAATGTTTGTTTATGATTCATTATACCTAACAACAAAGACATGAAGAGACTTTCCAGATGGTTATCCAGAGGGATAAAAGCCAAATAACTTCTGTAGAAGGTCAAGGGTCAGAGTAAAAATGCAAACATAGTGAATTGGAACTATTTATTTATGATCATTTTCATTTTACTTCTATCATGTATATGCTGCAATTCAGATCTATTCTTTTATGAATTCCAACTTCCTTCAAAATTAATCCTATAAAGGCCATCTTTTATAAAGTTTTTGTTTTTATTTTTTGTTGATACCATTCTTAAGAAATTTTAACCAATATAAAATATATTTTAGAAAGATCTAGCTAATGAATACATTTTAATGAAGAATTTGCACGAGAACAATTGACTCACCTTGTTTTTAAAAAAAATATGTTCAATGCCTTGATTCTATATTAAGTTGCATTTATTTTGTCTTTCCTATATTTTAGGTTTTAAGGGTGGCCAAGAAAATGAAGTTGAGTGAAGCAGCATTTATACTTATAAAGGCTTGCCAACATGAACTAGAGACTACATTATCCTGTGACCAGAAGTACTAGATGGTGCCTTGCCACAACCAAGGACTGCCCTGACAGGGAACACAACAGAGAACCCCTGAGGGAGCAGGAGATTAGTGGGATGCAAACCCCAAATTCTCATAAAAAGACCAGACTTAATGGTCTGACTGAGGCTAGAAGGACCCCAGCAGTCATGGTCCCCAAACCTTTTGTTGGCCCAGGACAGGAACCATTCCCAAAGCCAACTCGTCAGCCATGGATTGGACTGGACAATGGGACAATGGGAAATGCTGATGAGGAGTGAGCTACTTGCATCAGGTGGACACTTGAGACTATGTTGGCTTCTCTTGTCTGGAGGAGAGATGGGAGGTTAGAGGAAGTTAGAAACGGGCAAAACAGTCATGAAAGGAGAGATTGGAAGGAGGGAGCAGACTAACTCACTAGGGGGAGAGTGCAAGGGAGTATGTAGTAACTCGTATATAAATTTATATGTGCAAGACTGACTTGATTTGTAAACTTTCACTTAAAGCACAATAAAAATTTTTAAAAAAAAAGTCTTGCCAGTATTCACAATTAGTTGCTCACTATTATGTTTTAAGAACAATCAAGCAATTTGAATATAGTTAATGAAATCTTTTCTGTACTAGATTATTTCTAAATGATTTTCAGATTATAAAGTGGATTAACGTGATGATGGCTTTGAATTAGAACACCCAGAATTTTTTTTTTTTTATTTGGGCCAGTTATTGTTGTTGTTATTAGGTGCCATCAAGTCTGTTCTGACTCAGTGACCTTATGTGCAACAGAATGAAACACTGCCCAGTTCTGCACCATCCTCACAATCATTGCTATGTTTTAGCCCGTTGTTGCAGCCACTGTGTCAACACATTTCATAGAGGGTCTTCCTCCTTTTTGCTTTTCGTCTACTTTACCAAACATGATGTTTTTCTCCAGGGACTGGTCCCTCCTGATAACATGTCCAAAGTATGTGAGATGAAGTCTCACCATCCTAGCTTCCAAGGAACACACTTTGGCCGCACTTCTTCCAAGAGAGATTTATCTGTTCTTCTGGCAGTCCATGGTATAGTCAATATTCTTCACCAACACCATAATTAAAAGACATCTATTCTTTTTCAGTCTTCCTTGTTCATTGTCCAGCTTTCACATGCATATGAGGCAATCAAAAGTACCATGGCTTTGGTCAAGCACATATTTGTTCTCAAAGTGACATTTTTGGTTTCTAGTACTTTAAGGAGGTCTTTTGCAGCGAATTTGCCTAATGCATTACACTGATTTCTTGACTGCTGCTACTATGGGCATTCAATACGGATCCAAGCAAAATGAAATCCTTGACAACATTCTGGCTGTACTTCTTCTAAGACAAATGTGATTAATATAGTTTTGTACAGGGGTCTAAGAGAGCCCAGTGGGCAATACGAATCAGCTTGTCAACATTGTTTATAAAAAATGTACACATTGATGGTTTTTACATGGTTTTAGGTATTGAGCATGTGTCTGATATGGAGTAGTTTCATACAGCCTGATGTTGGCTATGTGACCGATGGAGTCTAAGAGTCTTTTGTCTTATGAGATTGTGGCTACTCTGGGACCAAGCTATTACATATGTCTTGAAGTTTGGAAGACAAAACACATGCTATGTCATTGAAAAAGCTCCCTAAAAGCTCATTTGGATGTCTTGGACTTCTCTAATGTTTGTGATTTTTTTTTTTTAATTGGTTACCAATCCCACAACATGCCAACACTCTCCTTTCTCGATCTTGGATTCCCTATTACCAGCTTTCCTGTCCCCTCCTGCCTTTTAGTCCTTGCCCCTGGACTGGTGTGCCCCTTTAGTCTCATTTTGTTTTATGGACTTGCACAACCTTTGGCTGAAGGCTGAACCTCAGGAGTGACTACATTACTGAGCTAAAAGGGTATCTGGGGACCATTGTATCGGGGTTTCCCCAGTCTCAGTCGTGCCAGTAAGTCTGGTCATTTTTTGTGAGTTAGAATTTTGTTCTACATTTTTCTCCAGTTCTGTCTGGGACCCTCTAACATGATCCCTGTCAGAGCAGTAGGTGATGGTAGCCAGGCATCATCTAGTTGTGCTGAACTCAGTCTGGTAGAGGCTGTGGTAGTTGTGGTCCATCAGTCCCTCGGGCAAATCTCATCCTTGTGTCTTTAGCTTTCTTCATTCTCCCTTGCTCCCTATGGGGTGAGACCAGTGGAGTATCTGAGATGGTCGCTCACAAGCTTTAAAGACCCCAGATGCTACTCATCTGTGATTTTTTTTTTCCTTTTGATGTATTATATTCTTTACCTTATATGTATATGCTATGAAATCTCATAAGTCCTTTAAACTCTCTAACTCTGTAATAGTTACCACTTGTATTTAAGTAAAATTCGCCATTAATAATAAACTATATGTCTTTTGAGTTTTATTGTTTGTTTTACTTAATAAATAGTTTATTTTCCTGAACTGTGCTGATGTTTATAAATTTAATAATTTTCACGATAAATCCCTTGGAAACATCTGAGACACAAAACCTATTAAAGGAGATTTTGTACTTTGCAGAGGCTGCTAACATCTGCAGCGATTGTCACCTCTCTATCAAGACATTTCAAGAAAGGGTTAGAAGATTTGTAGCAGATTTGTGCTCTTCATCGAAGTGGTGCATCTAGCAGCACCATCTAAATTCTCATACCAAGGATTTTATGTTGCCAGTTATGGTGAAGATTATCAGCATCTAAATAAACTCCTGCTCTTTATGTTTTATAAAATTGTAGAAGAGGAAAAATACATCAACACATGAGTTGCTAACCAGATCAACTGATAGTCACAATTTTCTCCCTATTAGGTGTGACCATGGCTCAGATAACATACTATTCTGCCAAAACAATGACTGATGTCCTTTCAGAGACATGATTGACTCAGTGCTCATTTACAATAACTGCACACAGTTTACAGCCTGTGAATATTCAAGAGCACAGCCTATGACATGACAAAACAATCTTCGAAGAAGAAAACTAAGGATTTAAGAAATGCTCGCATTTGATTACTTGTAGTACAAAGCTCTAACCTTATGGTTCTCAGCACAAAAATATTTTTTAAGAAAAATAGTTTTTTCAAGAAAAATTAAGCTGAGGAAAAATGATATATGTACATATTTTAATCTGATAGCTGCTCTACCTTTATAAAGTCTTAAATCTCTCGCTGTGTCTTTTTGCTAAAAGAGTCCATGTGACACCTGGTGTATTCCGGAGGCATGCCAAGTTTTATTCAGTGTCAATGCTAAGTACTTGGTGGATTGGGTAGGCATGGCAGGGTTTAGCATCCCCCTGGCAATGAAATATGTAACCAGGACAACCTGTTCCTAGGGCAGCTTAAAATGGCACTTGCTCCGGAGTGTGTGAATAACAATGCCTTTAGCTGAAACTGTGTGCTAAAAATAATTTTAATTCAATTATTACAATATTAAATACTGTGCCCATGAACCACTCTGCAAATTCACTCATAAATTAAGCAATATCAGGTTGAGATCTAACACAGACTCAGAAATTTTCAAGATACACAGAAACATCAGTTCTGTGTCATTAGTTCTCTGTATTAGTTCATTTTGTCTGGAAGAGTTCAACATGAATTAAAGCATAATAAAGATTTTTTTTACATTGGTGAAATAGCGTATCATCAATAACTTCCTAAGGCTATACTTAAATGCGGAGGTCAATGTGTTCTAACACCCTTGAGGCTGAGTAATTACCCTTAAGATATTTTTAATACGCAAAAGAAAAAATGCTAATGTTTCCCCCAAAAGGCAAACAAACTTAACTTTTTTTTTTTTCTTTTTCAAGCCTCACCAACTTAGGTTAATATAATATTCTTTTTTCCTGTAAAATAGTTTTTTTTTCCCTGTACTGTAGATTTACAACAACAAAAAAAAATGTAGATTCACAACATAACTTCTTAATAGTTGCCAGTTACCAATTATGTGTTAGTTGATTGTGATCATTAAGGTTGTATGTTGTCTAAGTCATTTAGTGCTATTATAACAGAAATACAAGTGCATTTATCTTTAACAAAGATAAATTTATTTCCTCAGAGTAAAGTAGGCTAAATGTCCAAATTTAGGATGTCAGCTCCAAGGGAAGGCTTTCTCTCTCTGTTGGGCTTCTCATCAATCTTCCCCTAGACTAGGAGCTTCTCTGCACAGGGATCCCAGGTCTAAAGGAAGAGCTCTGCTCCCAGCACTGCTTTCTTGGTGGTATGAGATCTCCAACACTCTGCTTGCTTCCCTTTCCTTTTATCTCTTGTGAGATAAAAAGTGGTGCAGGCCACACCCCAGGGAAACTTCCTTAACATTGGATCAGGGATGTAACCTTAGTAAGGGTGTTACAGTCCCACCCTAATCCTCTTTAACATAAAATTACAATCACAAAATGGAAGACAACCACACAATACTAGGAATCATGGCCCAGGCAAGTCGATACACACATTTTGGGGGGACATAATTCAGTTTGTGACATATGTCAACTTGGCTGGGCTATGATTTTCAGTGGTTTGGCAGTTATGATGCAGTTTGGCAGTCCCATAATGATGTAATCTCCTCCATGACGAGATCTTATATAATGTGATCACCTCCAGTATGTGACCTGCTGTGAATAGCCAGTCAGTTGAAAGGGAGTTTCCTTGGGGGTGTGCTCTGCAACCAATATGTGGGCTTTCTGGCAAAGCTCCTTGGCTTTTGCTCTGCTCTGAATCCTGCATTCAGCTCCTCAACATCTGACCACCAGTTCTTGGGACTTGGGCCAGCAGCCTGCTGTCTTACCTGCCAATCTTGTTTTGGTCACCTTTCTTAGCCATGAGCCAGCAGCCTACCATCTAACCTATAAATCTTAGGTTCATCAGCCCCTGCAGCTGCATGAGTCAAAAGAAGCCTCCAGCGTGAAACCTGATGCCTGACCCATGGACTTGGGACTTGCCAGACTCTACAACCAAACCATGTGAGCCATTTCCTTGATATAAATCTCACAGGTTTTGCTTCCCCAGAGAACCCAACCTAAGACATTTGGTAACAAGAGTAGTTCCAGATAAACAAAATTGTAAGGATGAGTATTCTAAATTGGTTCTCAAGTCTGGTTTGTCTTAAAGTGTGTTGATGATTCTGCTTCCAGTAGTAAACAGGGCACTGCTAATCCATGGCATAAGGCTGCCATAGAAATACAAAAAATATCACTAATAGATCAGGTATTGGTGAGAGATGAGGCTCTGGGTGACTGAATGTTTGATACTTTTCTACAAGTTTGTCCTAATGAGAAGTATAAAGAAAGCTTGTTGGTTGGTCCTACTTTCGCTAAACAAAGTGGTAAAAGAAAGAGATGCACTCAGGGCTTCAGAGTCAAAGCTCAAGTGCTGCGTATATTGCCTCAAAGTTTCCATTTGTGCCTTGAAAGAACATCTTATCTCTTGTGGTAACAGAGCCGATATCATCAGAAACCAAATCCAGAGTCGTATCATAAGAGTGGCTTAATTACAATGCCAACTGAATTTCCAACCTTAAGTGGTGTCTAAAGTTAAAGTGAGGGCATGGATTGGGTAGAAATGGAATCCTGAAGTTTGGGATGGGGTTATATGGACAGGTAATCACTGTGATCATTAACACTATGTGTCAACCTGGCTGGGCCATGATTCTAATGATTTGGCAGCTATGATGTAGTTTGGCAGTCTTATGATGATGTCATCACTTCCATGATGAGATCTGCTGTGAGTAGCCAAACAGTTGAAAGGGATTTTCCTTAGGGGTGTCCTGCATTGAATATATAAGTGGACTTTCTGGCAAAACTTTTGGGCTTTTCTCAATCCGGATCTTGCAGGTGGCTTCTGTTCATCTGACCTCTGGTTCTTGGGACTGGAGCTAGCAGCTTACCTGCCATCTTGCTACCAACCTTGGAATTTGTCAAACTTAGCAGCCTGTGAGAAAGAGCCCAGCTACCTGACCTGCTGATCTTGGGTTCACCAGCCACCATGGCTATGTGAATCAGGAGAAGCCTCTGACCCACAGACTTGGGGCATTCCAGCCTCTACAACCATGTGAGACATTTTCTTGATATAAATCTCTCTTTGTATACATTTTTATGCTTTTCTGATTTTATTTCTCTAAAGAACTCAGCCTAAGACAATCAGGAAGCTGGGGACACTGAGCCCTTAAATTCTGTTAAATTAATAGTGCCAACAGAACCAGCCCTCATACTCCCATCTGAAGAGGTTACTCCATCTTTGCCTGCTAAGCCATCCTTCCCAGTAAAATCATTAGGCCCTCCACCTCCAACTGATGAGTTTGACCCAGCTACATCTAAAGAGCCTTAGTCTGAGTCATTGCCTAGGGCGTTATCTGAGGCAGATGCCTTACAAGACAATGCTGGATGTTCTCAAAACACATTTGCATCATCCATTTTGGCTTTTAGATGTATAATCATACTTAAGTCAAAGCAAGCCCACAAAACTGAGGTACAATGTGTGACCCAGGAGGAGGTATGCTACACTCCAAAAGAACTGGTTCACTTTTCTAATATATACAAACAAAAACCTGGGGGAATATGTGCGAGAATAGCTATTAAGAGTGTGGGATAATGGTGCAAGGAACATAAAGATGGATCAGTCTAATTTTATTGATATGGGCTCACTAAGCACAGATTCTTCGTTCAATGTTTCACTCAAAAGGTAGGAAAGAATCTAATAGTTTATTTGATTGGGTCACTGAAGCATGGATTATGTGATGGCCTATACTAAATCAAGTTGAAGTACCAGACCTGCCTTGGTATACTGTAGAAGAAGGTATACAAAGGCTCAAGGAAATTGGCATGTTACAGTGGATTTATCAGGTTAGACCCACAGACCCATACATGCAGTGCCCAGAAGACACACCTTTTACCACAATAGTGAGGGAAAAAAATTGTGAAGGAAACCCCAGCATCCTTGAGGACTGCTGTGATTGTTATTTTATATAAATCAGATTTGACAGTGGGAACTGCCCTAACTGAATTAAGACACCTAATTACAATGGGGCTGATTGTGTCCTGTAGTGGTAGCATCCCAAGTGGCGACACTCAATTGACAAAGACAATGTGGGTGTGGTTAGTGTAATGGAGAAAGGAATCAAAGCAGTAATCAGGATAATTTGACTTGAATGGACTTATGGTGTTGGCTACTTAGTCATGGTGTCCCTAGGAGTGAAATCAATAGGAAATCTAATAAAAATTTACTTGATCTGTATGTTCAAAAGAATTCTAGGTCAAGTGACCAGCAGTTTAACTCAAATTACCAGAGTAGAGAGTCATGGCCCCTCATTCAATTCCCAGACTTGAGTGAGTTTACAGACCCACAACCCTTCGAATGAAGGGGAGGCCAGGTCCCCTTGAGGAAGGACCTCACTACAGTACCAAAAATTTCTACTGTCAGTCTTTCCCCAAGCCTTCCCCAAAGGGATCTACAGCCTTTTCAAAGAGTGACTATTCACTGGGGTAAAGGAAATAATCAGACTTTTCAGGGATTACTGGATACTGGTTCTGAACTGACACTAGTTCTGAACTGACACTAATTCTGAACTGACACTAATTTGGAGACTCAAAACATCACTGTGGGTCACCAGAGAGGGAGTATATGAAGGTCAGGTTATTAATGGAGTCTTAGCTCACGTCCATCTCACAGTAGGTCCAGCGCATTCCTGAACCCATCCTGTAGTTATTTCCTCAGTTCCAGAATGCATAGTTGGAATAGATGTACTCAGCAACTGCCAGTACCCCCACGTTGGATCCCTGACAAGTTGGAGTATGGGCTATTATGGAAGGAAAAACCAAGTGGAAGCCATTGCAATTGCCACTACCTAGGAAAATAGTAAACCAAAAGCAATGCTACACTCCTGAAGGGATTGAAGAGATTACTGCCACCATCAAGGACTTGAAGAATGCAGCAGTGGTGATTTTCAACACACCTCCATTCAACTCGCCTATTTAGCCTGTACAAAAAACAGATGGATCTTGGAGAATGACAGCAGATTATTGAAAACTTAACTAGTAGTGACTCCAATTGCAGCTGCTGTTCCAGCTGTAATTTCATTTCTTGATCAAATCAATACATCTCCTTGAACCTGATATGCAGCTATTGATCTAGCTAACGCCTTTTACTCCATACCTGTTTTGGAAAACCACCAGAAGCAGTTTGCCTTTAGCTGACAAGGCCAGCAATACACCTCTACTTGCCTACCTCAGAGCTACATCAACTCTCAGAGCTACGTCTCCAGCCCTAGTCTGAGGGAACTTGATCGCCTTTCCCTTCCACAAGACTTCACACTGGTCCATTACATTAATGACATTATGCTGATTGGACGTAGTAAGCAAGAAGTGTCAGTGACCCTGGACTTGTAAAACACTTGAATGCTAGAGGGTAGGAAATTAATCCCACAAAAATTTAGGTGCCTTCCACCTCAGTGAAATTTCTAGGGGTCAAGTGGTGTGGGTCATATTGAGATATTCCTTCAAAAGTGAAGGATGTTTATTGCATCTGGCCCCTCCCACAACTAAAAAGGAGGTACATCACCTAGTAGGTCTCTTTGGATTTTGGAAAAATCATTTCCCTCATTTGGGTGTGCTACTCAGGCCTATTTATCAAGTTATTTGAAAATCTTTTAGCTTTGAGTCGGGGCCCAACCAAAAGAAGGCTCTATAACAGGTTCAGGCTGGCATGCAAGTGGCTGTGCCCCTTGGGCCATGTGATCTGGCAAACTTGATGGTGCTTGAAGTGTTTGCAGCAGATAGAGAGGCTGTTTAGAGTTTTTGAGGCCCCTCTTGGTGAATCACAGCAGACACTTAGGATTTTGGAGCAAAGCGTTGCCATCCACTGCAGATAACTACTCTCCTTTTGAGAAACAGCTTTTGGCCTGTTACTGGGCCTTACAGGGACTGAATACTTAACCATCGACCACCAAGTCACCATGATGCCTGAGATGTCCAACATGAACTGGGTGTTGTCATAAAGTTGAACGTGCACAGCAACAAGCCATCATTAAATAGGAATCGTGTTTATGAGATGGAGGTCAAGCAGAGCCGAAGGCACAAGCAAGTCGCATAAGGAAGTGGCCCATATGCCCATGGTCTCTGCTCCTGTCACAATACCTTACATTCCCCAGTGTGCACCTATGGGCTCCAGGGGAGCTTCTTATGATCACTTCACTGAGGAAGAGAAAACACGTGCTTGATTTACAGATGGTTCTGAGTGATGCAGGCACCACTTGAAAGTGGACAGCAGCAGGACTACAGCCCCTTTCTGGGACCTCCATGAAGGACAGTGGTGAAGGGAAATCCTCCCAATGGGCAGAACTTCAAGCAGTGCACCTGGTTGTTAACTTTGCTTGGAAGGAAAAATGGCCAGACTTGTAATTGTCTACTGATTCACAGGCTGTGGGCAATGCTTTGGCTGAATGGTCAGGGACTTGGAAAGAACATAATTGGAAAATTGGAGACAAGGAGATACAGAGAAGAAATATGTGGGTATACCTCTCTGAATGGGCCAAAGAAGTGAAGGCAATTTTGGCTCATGTGAATACTCACCAAAGGGTGACCTTATCAGAGCAGAATTTTAACAATCGAATGGATAGGATGACATGTTTTGTGTAAACCAGTCATTCTCATTCCTCATTCACTCCTGTCGTTGACCAATGAGTTCATGAACAATTAGCCATGGTGGCAGGGATGGAGGTTATGCATGAGCTCAGCAACATAGATTTCCATTCATCAAGGCTGACTTGGCTACAGTCACAGCTGAGTACCCAATCAGCCTGCAGTAGAGACAAACCTGAGTCTTGGATAAGGCACCATTCCTCAAGGTGATCAGCCAGCAAACTGGTGACAGGTTGATTTCATCGTACCACTTCCATCATTGGAAGGACAGTGTTTTGTTCTTACTGGAATAGACACTTAATCTGGATACAGACTTGCCTTTCCAGCACACAACGCTTCTTCCAAAACTACCATCCATTGACTTTCATAATCTTATCCACCGTTATGGTATCCCACACAGCATCACCTCAGACCAAGGAACTCACTTCATAGCAAACAAAGTGTGGCAATGTGCCTAAGCCCATAGAATTCACTAGTTTTACCATGTTGCCCATCATCCTGAAGCAGCTGGTTTGAAAGAATGGTGGAATGAACTTCTAAAAAACAATTATGGTGCCACCTAGGTGGCAATATCTTGCTGGGTTGGGGCAGTGTTTTCCAGGAGGCTGTATATGCTTTAAACCAGTGTCAAATATGTGTTGCTGTTTCTCCCATAGCCAAGATTCATGGGTCCAGGAATCAAGAGGTGGAAATCGGAGTGGCACTACTCACTATTACCCTGGTGACCCACTTGCAAAATTTTTGCTTCCTGTCCTTGTGACCCTATGCTCTGTGGGTTTAGAGATCTTAATTCCAAAGGGATGAATGCTCGCATGTGGAGACACATCAATGATTCCATTGAACTGGAAGTTAGGATGCCACCTAACCATTTTGGTCTCCTTGGACCTCTGGATAAACAAAGAAAGAAGTTACCATATTGTCTGTTATGACTGATCCTGATTACCAAGAGGAAATCTGATTGACATTACATAATGAGGTAGAGAAGAGTATATCTGGAATGCAGGAGATCCCTTAGGGCATCTCTTAGTACTACCATGCCCTGTGATTAAAGTCAATGGAAAAGTACAGCAACCCAATTCTGGCATGATTACTAATGGATGAAAGAATGAAGGTTTGGGCCACCCCGCCAGGCAAAGAACCATGACTACTTGAGGTGGTTGCTGAGGGCAAAGGAAATATGGAATGGATGGTGAAAGAAAGTAGTTCTAAATACCAGTTACAACCACATGACCAGTTGCAGAAACAAGGACTGTAATTGTTATGAGTATTTCTTTCTTTTATGTGTCCATCAAATATTTTTGTTTTCTTCACTTATAAAATATAAGATGTAAACAGAGCTAGTGCATTTTTGGTTGTACTTGTATTAATTGAATCATGTGAGGTGTAAGTACAACTTTAGAGTTTTCTTTATTCAAATATTATGTATGGTTTAAGGAGATGTGTACAGGTGCCAAGTTGACAAGGGGTGTACTGTGATTGTTAAGGTTGTGTGTCAGTTTGGCTGGGCCATGATTCTCAGTGGTTTGCCAGTCATGGTACAGTTTGGAAGTCGCATAATGATGTAATCACGTCCATGATGAAATTTTATGTAATGTGTTCGCCTCCATGATGGGATCTACTGTGAATAGCCAATCAGCTGAAAGGAAATATCCTTGGGGGTCTAGCCTACATCCAATATATGTGGACTTTTTGCAAAGCTCACTGGCTTTTTTTCTGCACTGGATTCTCCATTCAACTCCTTAGCATCTGACCTCCAATTCTTGGGACTTGGGGCAGCAGTCTGATTTCTTTCCTGCCAATCTTAGATCCATCACCCTTTGTAGCCATGAGCCAGTTGCCTACTGTCTGACCTGTGGATCTTGGGTTTGTCAGCCCCTGAAGTTACATGAGCTAGGAGAAGCCCTAGCCTGACACCTGATCACCTGACCCACAGACTTGGGTCTTGCCAGAAACTACAGCCACATGAGCCATTTCCTTGATATAAATCTCTCCCTTTATATGCTTCACTAGTTTTGCTTGTACAGAGAACCCAGCCTAAAACACTGTTTAATTTGTTGAATGTTAAACGTTGAAGATATGAAAATGGGCCCACCTCCTTAAAGACATGTCTCACTCATATAGTTTTTCTAAGATATCTGTAATAATTAAAATTAAACTTCATAATTTCACAAGATGTTGATGAGAAAAACACTTTCCTCTCAATCTTTGAATTTATCATTTAAGTAAAAAATTTTCTCTTTTCTATATTTTTATGATATTACCCATATGTTGGAATGTCTTTTATCTTTTCTTTATCAAAATTTTATTGTTTTCCAGGGAGGAGCAAACATGGTGCTACTAGACAGAGGCACCATACTGTCCCTCCATAGAACCCAAAACAGCGCAGACCTGAAAAACTAAATAAACACAGACAAATGTCAATCCTGGAGCCCTAAGTGTCAAATGAAGAGATAAAGAGCTCAGCCAAGCACCGAATGGAATAATAAACTGACAGAGAACACAGAGCAAGGAGAGATACCAGCAGGCCCCTATCAATTAACACAGTATGGATTCGCCATCTTGGACTCCTGTAGAGGACCCCCTGACTTCCGAGCTGGTGGCAGTTGCTTGGCCAGAGAGCTGAGGACTCCGTGCTGCTGCTTGGATTCACCCTTCTACATAGAAGAACAGCAGTCAGGGAGTACAGGAAACCAGCTCCATGGATCTCCAATCAGCAGACAGGGCACCTGATAATCAGCGATTTACACTTTCCCATCCTCCTCTTTTCTTCCCCTCCATCCGGCCCCCACTGCTTCCTAGCTGGTGGTGGTTGCTCAGCCGGCTGAGAGCTACAGACTCAGTGCCACTACTTGGATTCACCCCGCCACATTGGCCAGCTCTCTCAGGGCCATTTTTTTGTTGCTGGTGTTGCTTTTCTCCACTTCTTTTGGTTTCTTCCCTGCCTCTCACCTCCTTCGTCTCCTTTCTCTCAAACACCTGGCTCCATGTGACATCTTTGCTTCTTGAGAGAAAAATGAAGAAACACTTAAAAGCCTGTAAAGCATTGCTTGGCTGGGGAACTGCTTCCCCACCATGCTGGTGGGATACTCAGGCCTTTTATTGTTTGCTTGTTTCTTTCTTTCTTTTTATTTGTTTGTTTCATTTTGTTTGTGTTTGATTTGTTCTATTCTGTTTAGCTCATTTGTTTTCTTTTTCTTTTCATGGCTTGGGAGCCCCCTCTAGTAGAGCTGTACAGCGAGGCTTGGGAGCCACTTCCTCCATCTGCACAGCCACACTAGTGTGGTCCCTGCAGGCTTTTCTTTTCTCTTTTTCTTTTTATTTATTTATTTTCTGTTTTAAATTTCTTTTCCTCTTTTCCTTTTTGTTTTGCTCCATTTCTTGATTTCTTGTCTCTCCACCCCAACAGTAAGCTTCCTTACTTTTTAGGGGGGGGGTTTGTTTGTTTGTTGGCTCCTCTTTCTCTCTCCTCTCTGTCTTCTTTGCACACATCACAATCTCCCCACTCCTTCCTATGTACCTGCACCATGCAGCACAGACATAGCCTACTGGAACCTGCCCTGCACTAGCTCCTGGCCCGCCCTACAGGCCCTAGTACCAGCCACAAACAAGCCATCCCAGCCCATTCTCTGCATCTGGACCTGCCTTGCTGCACCATAGCTGAGCAACTGACCCTGCCCATTGGGTGAGGAGGTGAAAAGTGTCCTGCCCACAGACAAGTGAACAACAAAGAACATACAGCCCACTTGCTCAGACATAATCAAATAAAACAAAAAATCAGAACAAAACAAACCAAAAAATCAATAAACAAAGAAAATAACTGTTGAATGTCCCAAACACAGCAGACAATGTCAAAACATTTAAAAAAAAAAAAAAAAAAGAACAGGATGTTACCAGTAGACATCCAAACAAAACACCAGATGAATTTCCAGCAGAAGGAATTCAAATCTCTAATATTCAGAGAGTTATCCAAGACTTAAAGCAAAAAAGCAGACAAAAATAAGGAAAAAATAGACAAATTCATGGGAAAGGCAGACAAATTCATAGAAAATACACACAAAAAATGGAAGAATTCAGGAAAATAATTACAGGAACAAAATGCCAAAATGAATTCACAACTAGAAATTATACAAAAACAACAATTGAAAATAAAAAAGTTAAACAACAAGATTTCAGAAATGGACAGTGTCATAAAAGGGTTGAGGAGCACATTTGAAACAACAGAAGACAGGCTAACTGAAACTAAAGACAAATATTTGGATACAACTTTGAGGAAAAATCAGAAAAAAGAATGAAGAATTTTGTGGGATATAATAAAAAGCAAAAATCTGTAAGTGTTAAGAGCTTCAGAACAAGGGGAGAAAACAGAAAGGATCATTGAAGAACTGCTGACAGAAACCTTGCCTAATATCATGAAAGATGAAAACCTGACCCTCCAAGAAGCTCAATGAACCCCATATAGGATAGACACCAAAAGAAAATCGCCAAGGCATATCATAATCACACTTGCTAAAACCAAAGACAAGAAAAGAATCCTGAGAGCACCTCGAGAAAAATGAAAAGTAGCATAGAGTTGGGAAACAATAAGATTAAGCTCTGATTATTCAGCAGAAACCATGCAGGAAAGAAGGCAATGGAGCAACATATATAAAGCCATGAAAGATAAAAATTACCAACCAAGAATAATATATCCTGCAAAACTGTCACTGAGATATGATGGTGAAACTAGGATATTTCCAGTTAAACAGAAATTAAGGGAATATGTAAAAACTGAATCAACTTTATAAGAATTATTAAATGGAATCCTTTGCTTTGAGAACAAACAACATCAGACCACAGCCTGAATCCAGGATATAAGATCATACCAGCCAGATACCAATCTAGTAAGTGAACTCTAAAGGGCTATCCAAAACCAAAAGAATTACAACAGGAAACAAGAGAGGTTAATCTGTAAATGACAAAAATATCAGAACAATAAAAAAGGGAATAAATGGTGTAGGTATAGAACTTTCTAATGGAGAGGAAGGCAGGGCAGTACCATGTGATAATAGACTGGTTCAAACCTAGGAAGATAAGGCTAAATTTCAAGGTAATCACAAAGAAAGTTAATCAACATACTCATCAAAATAAAGAAAAAAAACAAAAAGACTAAGTAAAAACAAAAGCAATGAAAGAAAAAAAACCACAAACAAAAGGAATTCAGCACAGGAGAGTAAGAGGAACAAAGAAAACATCAACACAACAAAAAAGTAGTACAAAATGACAGCAATGAACTCACACCTATCAATAATTACAGCGAATGTAAACGGTTTAAATCCACCCACACAGAGACAGAGAGCAACAGAATGGATTAAAAAAACAGGATTCATTAATACACTGTCTACAAGAGACACACCTTAGAAACAAAGACATAAATTCATTAAAAATCAAAGGATGGAAAAACATATATCAAGGAAACAACTACCATAAAAGAGCAGGAGTGGCAATACTAATCTCAGATAAAATAGACTTTAAAACAAAATCCACCATAAAAGACAAAGAAGGGCACTACATAATGATTAAAGGGGTGATCCATCATGAAGCCATAACCATAATAAACATCTACATACCCAATGACAGGGCTCCAAAATCCATAAACTGTAACAGCACTGAAAAGAGAAATTGACGGTTCCACAATAATACTAGGAGAATTCAGCACACCACTTTTGGTAAAGGACAAAACATCTAGAGAGAAACTCAGCAAAGATACAGAAGAGCTAAAGGACACAATCAGCCAACTTGACCTCGCAGACATACATAGAGCACTCCACCCAGCAGCTGCAAAGTATACACTCTTTACCAATACACATGGAATGTTCTCCAGAATAGACCACATTCTAGGCCACAGAGCAACCTTCAACAAAATCAAAAGGATCAAAATAATACAAAATATCCTTTCTGATCACACCATCAGAGTAGAAATTAACAACAAGAAGAGCAAGGAAAAAAAAAAATCAATTACATGGAAACTGAATAACACCATGCTTAAAAACCACTGGGTAATCGAAGAAATCAGAGATAGGATAAAAAGTCCCTGAAATCAAACAAGAATGAAAACACATCATGCAAAAACCTTTGGGGCACAGCAAACACAGTCCTTAGAGGTCAATTTATAGCAATAGATGCACACTTCAAAAAAGAAGTAAAAAATCAAAACATTAACTACACAACTCGAACAAATAGGAAGAGAACAGCAAAAGGAGCACTCAGCCACCAGAAGAAAGGAAATAATAAAGATTACAACAGATATAAATGAAATAGAGAATACAATAACAAAGAATCAAAAAGCACCAAATGTTGGTTCTTTGAAAGGATCAACAAAATCAACAAACCACTGGCCAAACTGACAGAAGAAAAACAGGAGAGCATGCAAATAACACAAATAATAAATGAAATGGGGTGCATTACAACAGAGCAAACACAAATAAAAAGATCATAACAGAGTATTATGAAAAACTATACTCCAACTAATTTGAAACCCCAGAGGAGATGCACAAATTTTTGGAAACACGCTACCTACCCAAACTAAAACAAAACAATGTTGAAAATCTGAACAGATCCTTAACAAGAGAAGAGACTGAAAAGGTAAAAAAAAAAAAAACTCCCAACAACAACAACAAAAAGCCCTGGCCCAGATGGATTTACTGGAGAATTCTACCAAACATTCAGAGAAGAGATCATGCCAGTACTACTCAAACTATTTCATAACATACAAAATGAATGGATACTTACGAATTCATTCTATGAAGCCAACATAACCCTGATACCAAAACCAGGCAAATACTACACAAAAAAAGAAAATTACTGACTAAACTCTTTTATGGATATAGATACAAAATTTCTCAACAAAATTCAATAGAATGCAACATCATATCAAAAAAATATACCACAACCAAGTAGGATTCATACCAGGTATGCAAGGATGGTTCGACATTAGAAAATCAATCAAGGTAATAAACCACATAAATAAAAGGAAAGAAAAGAACCACAAGATTATTTCCATCGATGCAGAAAACGCATCTGACAAAGTCCAACATCCATTCCTGATAAAAACTCTCAATAAAATAGATATAGAATGGAAGTTTCTCAGAATAAAAAAGAGTATGCAAAACCAACAACCAACATCATTCTTAACAGAGAGAGGATGAAAACATTTCCCTTGAGAACAGGAACAAGACAAGAATGCCCTTTATCACCACTCCTATTTAACATTGCACTGGAAATCCTAGCTAGAGCAGTAAGGCAAGAAAGAGAAATAAAGTGCACTCACTTTGGTAAGGAAGAAGGGAAACTGTCCCTATTTGGGGATGATATGATACTGTGCGTAGAAAATGCCATAGACTCCATGAGAAAACTACTGGAACTAATGGAAAGCCTCAGCTGAGTAGCAGAATACAAGATGAACGTACGAAAATCAGTTGGATTCCTATACATCAATAAACAGGACAATGAAAAGGAAATCAGGAAAACAATACCATTTATTATAGCCCCTAAAAAACAAATAAAATACTTAGCAATAACTCTAACCAGGAATGTAAAAGAAATATACAAAGAAAACTACAAAACACTACTGCAAGAAACCAAAAGTGATCCACATAAATGGAAAAATATTACCATGCTCATGGATAGGTAGACTCAACAGTGTGAAAATGAAAATTCTGCCCAAAGCGATTTACAGATGCAATACAATCCCGATCCAAATACCAACAACATTCCTTAAAGAAATGGAAAAAGTAATCGCTAAGTTTATATGGAAAAAGAAGAGGCCCTGGATAAGTGAAGCATTATTGAAGAAGAAAACTAAAGTAGGAAGACTTGCACTACCTGACCTCAGAACATATTATACAGCTAAGGTAGTCAAAACAGCCTGTTATGGGTAATGACAGGTACATTGACTAATGGAACAGAATTGAGAACCCAGACGTAAACCCATCCACCTGTGGTCACCTGATCTTCCACAAGGACCCGAAGTCCATCAAATGGGGAAAAGGCAGTCTTTTTTTTACAAATAGTGCTGGTAAAATTGGATTTACATCTGCAAAAAAAATGAAACAAGACCCGTACTTCACACCATACACAAAAACTAATTCAAAATGGATCAAAGACCTAAATATAAAGCCAAAAAACTATAAAGTTCATAGGAAAAAAAAAATAGAATCAACACTAAAGACCCTACCAATACATGGCATTAATAGGATATTAACTACAACAAATAACACACAAGCACCACAGGATAAGCTAAATAACTTGGATCTTCTAAAAGTTAAGCACTTATGCTCATCAAAAAAAAATCAAAAGTCATCACCAAAAGAGTAAAAAGAGAACCTACATACCAGGAAAAAAAATTGAGGTACTACAAATCAGACACAGGTCTAATCTCTAAAATCTACAGGAAAATCAAGCATGTCTACAACAAAAATACAAATAATCCCATTAAAAAATGGGCACAGGAAATGAACAGATGCTTCACCACAGAAGACATTCAAGGACCCAACAGACACATGAGGAAATGCTCATGACCAGTAACCATTAGAGAAATGCAAATCAAAACCACAATGAGATATCATGTCATCCCAACATTACTGGCACAAATCAAAAAAAAAGAAAATAACAAATGTTGGAGAGGCTGCAGGGAGACCGTAACTCTTATACGTTGCTGGTGGGAATGTGAAATGATACAACCATTTTGGAAAATGATTTGGCGTTTCCTTATAAAGCTAGAAATGGAAATATGAGCCAGCAGTCCTGCTCCTGGGAATATATACCAAAGAAATAACAGTCGTCACATGAATAGACATATGTACACCCATGTTCACTGAAGCATTGTTCACAATAACAAAAAGATGGAAACAACCTAGATGCCCATCAACAGATGAATGGATAAACAAATTGTAGTACATACATACAATGGAGTATTATGCAACAATAAAGAACAATGATGAATCTGCAAGCCATCTCATAACGTGGATGAATCTTGAGGGCATTAGGCTGAGTGAAATAAGTCAATCAAGAAAGGACAAATATTGTATGAGAACATTACTCTAAAAACTCATGAAAGAGTTTACACAAAAAAGAAACAAGCTTTGATGGTTACGAGTGAGGGGAGAGGTGGGAATGGAAAAACACTAAATAAGACAATAGATAAGTGGTAATGTTGGTGAAGGGTAAAACAGTACACAATTCTGGGGAAGCCAGCACAACTTGTACAAGGCAAGGTCATGGAAGCTCTATAGACACAACCAAACGCCCTTAGGGGCCGAATTGCTGGGCTGAGGGCTGTGGGGACAATGGTCTCAGGGAACCTCTAGCTTAATTGGCATAACATAATTTATAAAGAAAATGTTCTACATTCTACTTTGGTCAGTAGCTCTCGGGTCTTAAAAGCCTGTGAGCAGCCATCTAAGACTACTCCACTGGTCTAACCCCTTTGGGAGCAAGGGAGAATGAAAAAAACTGAAGACGCAAGGCAAAGATTAGTCCAAAGGACTAACGGACCATAGCTACCACAGCATCCACCAGACTGAGTCCAGTACAAAGAGATGGTGCCCTGCTGCCACCACTGAATGTTCTGACAGGGATCACAATAGAGGGTCCCAGACAGAGCTGGAGAAAAATGTCAAACAAAATTCTAACTCACAGAAGGAAAAAAAAAAAAGTCCAGACTTACTGGCCTGACAGAGACTGGTAAAACTCTGACAGTACGGCCCCGGACACCATTTTAGCTCAGTAATGAAGTTCACCCTTCAGCAAAGGATTAGACAGGTCCATAAAATGAAACAAGACTAAAGGGGCTCAACAGCCCAGGGGCAAGGAATAGAAGGTAGGAGGGAACAGCAAAGAGGTAATAGGGAACCCAAGGTCGAGAAGGGAGAGCGTTGACATGTGACATGTTGTTAATCAATGTCATAAAACGACTGTGAACTACTTGTTTAATGAGAAACTTGTTTGTTCTGTAAACCTTCATCTCAAGTACCATAAAAAATTTTTCAAAAAAATTATTTTCCTCCGTAATCTATAATTTTCCTTATTCTTATTCCTTTTTTAATCTACCTTTTCCATGTCCATGATCCTTTTTTACTAAATTATTTTAGCCATGAGATCTAGAAATGCTGCAGAATTTTTTCAAGTATTTTCAAAATTCTCTCAAGACCAATGGAGTTAAGTAGAAATTCAGGACCTTACTTACTATTAGAGGGGCTGAGTTTTCCTGAATCAGTCATCATGTAATATATGAATTTATATGGATAAGAATTTTGACTAACTCTCCTGTGGTATCACTGGGCACCCATTGATCTAGCCTTACTGAAATATACAATTCCTTAAATGATTCAAGATTTTTTTAATACCATTAAGATCTTTCTAGAGTTATTTCATATTTCTCAAAAATCTATGTACTTGAAAAGCTTCTACACTGGAAAAGCTTTATTAATCTTTCAATTTCCAGGGAAATAATACCTTATTTTTGAAGTTCTCCCAAATAACTCCAAGGATATCTTTTCTGCACATTGTTCATAACTCTGGACAATTATTATAAATGCTAATGATAATAATAATACATGTAATTTATTGATGGCTTATAATTTGACAAGTACATAAAGGCAGTGTCTTGTTTCATTTTAAAGTTAGTATTCATTTTTTTTATTCATGAATAGGTATAATGATTACATTTGTTATTACACTGTATATTATTATTACATTAGTGCTACCTTTTCAGTCTAGGTTGATTTGATTTTTAAGAACCGTATACAATGTCTCTGTGTAGTAATTCTCATTACACATTATTTTAAAATGCATTCCATGCCTTTCCCTCAAATAGACTGAAATCTAGAGTGGATCCTCATTTATTCACATTGACTATTAGTGCATAGCCTGTTAAATAGTTTATAATTAATAATAAAGGAAGGAACAATACTATCGATTTCAAAACTTCTGAAGAATAAACTGAGTATTCCCTTTCTAAGAGTTCATTCCAAAAGCAGAACATTTGATGGAAGCTTTGATTCTAACCCTGAAATGTATATGCTATGTCGGTGTTTCTTCTAAGATATCAAATTCTACATTACTATAAAAAAGGAAAGCTAGTCTTTCAGGTAATTATTTTCTGACTACAAAGAAATTTTGAAAATGTCATTGTGACCACAAATTATTTCAGTCACCAAACTGGAAGACTGTACAGACAAGGGAGCAAAACAGTAAATGCTTTGCAAGGGAAAATGAGGTCTTAATCATTTACACTTTTCAAAGGAAAAAAAAAAAAAGTTTCAAGATGCTGTGTAAATTCCAATTTGTGAAATTTCCTTCCACTCAACTAAATTTTTCCTGAACCTTCAAATCTTGAAATGGAAATTCTTCCTGTGCTCAGCTGTCGAGAAATTTGCAGTACAGCATTATACAGCTGTCAATTTCCGCCCCCGGGGACCTGATTTGGCAGTTTACACAAGCAAAACTTCTACTGACTCTAGGGACAGTTATCTTTTTTAGTGTTAGCTGAGAATGAAGGGAAAAAATTACTGCATTTGTAAAAATTTTCTTAGAAATTACTTACACATGAAAAGAGAAAAGATACAAAGAGTCAATTGAGTTTTTTAAAATACATATTTTAAAAATCAAAACCCAGAAAATCAGTTTTTGTTTTAATTGGAAAAAATCATGAAAATATTAAAGATATTTTCATGATAAGGTATGATTAAAGATCATACCTTATCGTCCTGGCAAAAATAAAATAAATTAAGGTCTAACATGGAAGATGTAGAGACAGACAAGCAAAATTAAGAATCAACAAAGAAACAAAAGAAAGTGAATGAACTCAGTGAATTTAAAGTTAATCATGAAACAAAACACAAATCAAACCAACCACCTTCAAAATATATTCAGAGGCAAAGTTTAAAAAAAAAAAAAAAGAGAATCTACTCAACAACCTTATAACCATAGTCTGTATTCAAACTTATAATGAATCTTTATGTTCACAAGACTATAGATTGCGGAGGCCAAAGACCAACAATTGAAAAAAAAAAAAAAAAAGTTTCCAAGATACAGCTTCCCAGGTAAGTCTCAGTTCTGAAAATGAAGTAGAGTCACTTTTCAACACACAGTAGTGTGACTACATGCTAACATAACACTGGCCCGAAAGGAATCTGTTAATGAAAAATCAGAGCATCAGGCTTCTTCTCCCCAGTCCCTCTCTTTTGGGGAAATAGTTGATTTGGAGAAAAACAGGAACTGAACACATATCTAAAGATATAATGATATTCTGGGAACATTGCTCAGAATGAGGGTGGATTTGCCAGTGTGGTTAAAAAAAAAATCTGTTGCCGTCTAGTCGATTCCTACTCACCATGACCCTATAGGACAGAGTAGAGCTCCCCCACATGGTTTCCAAGAAGTGGTTGGTGGATTCAAACAGCTGACCTTTTGGTAAGCAGCTGAGTGGGCTCTTAGCCACTGAGCCACCAGGTTTCCTGCCAGTGTGGCAAACTCCTCCAATTGTCCTATAGGAGAATGGTGGAGGGAAAAACTGCTTGTTCTAGGCCAGGTCCTCACCCAATTCAATGAGATCTCCAGTCAAGTCACTCCACCCACATTCCTGAACCCAGCAGGCATCCTCTCCTTCTGTTGAAATATATTTAAATTACCTGTAGCAGTTAACATAGTCCTCTCCTTATCACTCAAAAAGAAAACCAACAACCCTCATCAGGAAAATCAACAGCAAATAAAAAGTCATAATTAAAAACATCAGACTGCATCAGAATCCATATTTTCTGCTTTGCCAAAGTCCTGTACAATGGATACACTGGCCTTGTACCTTCCCAAGTCCAACTCCTCCATTCCTTACCTGAATCCCAACTCTCGGGTCTCCTCAGGCTTTGCCTTTGAAATTATCTCCTGTTTCTAATGGATTACTAATCTCTCCCTCTATTTAGACTATTCCTATACAAACATACTATAATATATTCCATTGTGAAACAAAACAAAACCTTCCTTAATCTGTTCCCAGTTTATCTTCTGTATAATAGGTTAAAATTCACAACCAAACTCCTCAAGAGGCTTGCTCACTTCCTGTTCTGTGGAACACTAGTTCAACAGAATTTTAGGACCCCTGCTTTTACAAAGTCACCAATAAGCCCCGTATACCAAATGTAGAAGACAATTTGACCTTGAAGACCATGACAATTCTAGCCAAAGTATGTGCCCAACCATCCCCCAGCAGCAGCAAGCGATAGCTTACCATGTGTCCCGTCCCGAACAATACCTCAACAGTGCTGGCTGTTCATCTTCCTCTTGGTAATACAGGCAGTCACACTTGCTTCCTCTAGAAAAGAGCTAATCCTCTCTGTCAGTCACTGCAGCTGAAGAAGGAGAAATGTCACTTCTGGGAGGAAGAAGCTCTTCCATGACATCCACACCTGTGTGTGTGTATTATTCAGCAAGCAGAAACGAATGAGCATACCAGTAGATCATGTATGACAACAAGGTGGCATCTAAAAAGATGTGATTACCAAAATGCGGCAGGAGCATACTCTTTAAAAAATGTCAGAGTTTTCTGCTACTGTGAAAAAAGATATGATTGTTTCGAAAAAGAGTGAGTTTTCAGCTCAAAAAGCACAAAATGAGAAAACCAAAACATGAAGGACATCAGTTAAAACAACAAGTAATGAATGAAACGATCAAATGAAATATTTTTTAAAAATTAAACTTAAATCTAGGAAAGAGCCAAATTAAAAAAAAAAAAATGTATTCACTGAATAAAATGAAGTTGTTTGAAATAAAGACAAAGTGGTCAAATTGCAAGCCCAGGAAGATGGGGCTCTCACCCAGAGACAGAGGAATGGTGATGCTGAGGTTGCTGGCCTCAAAACATATGGGAATCATACAAGCTTGATAACATTAAATATTTAGCAGTATCTGTGTTTACATGCCTAACAATAGTCCTGGGATTTTATTGACTATGGGTATAATAAAATTTCTATTTAAGAGGATCAATATTTTTTTTAACTTAAAATTACCAAGCTATTGTATTTTCCCCATTTCAAATATTAACCTTGTTTTGATTTTATGCATATTATTTACTTTTATGCAAATAATGAATACATAACCCCAAACAACAAACCTGTTGCCATTGAGTCGATTCTGACTCATAGCAACCCTATAGAACAGTGTGGAACAGCCCTTTAGGGTTTCCAAGGAGTGGCTGCTGGATTCTAACTGCAGACCTTTTGGTTAGCAGTCAATCTCTTAACCAGGGCTCCAGTGGATATATAACCAGTATAAATAATCTGAGAAACTGGACTCTGAAGACAAATTTGGCATCAGGATTGAGGGATGACTCATTAACAGTATCTGCAATATGCAGATGACATAACCTTGCTTACTGTAAGTGAGTAGGACCTGAAGCACTTACTGATTAAAGACTACAGCCTTCACTATGGATTACACTTCAACATAAAGAAAACAAAAATCCTCATAACTGGACCAATAAGCAGCATCATAATAAACAGAGAAAAGATTGAAGTTGTCAAGGATTTCATTTAACTAGGATCCACAATCAACTCCCATGCAAGCAGCAGTCGACAAATCAAAAGATGTATTTCATTGGGCAAATCTACCATAAAAGACCTCTTTAAAGTGTTAAAAAGCAAAGATGTCACTTTAAGGTTAAGATACGCCTGACCTAAGCCATGGTGTTCTGATCCCCTCATATGCATGCTAAAGCTGGACAATGAATACGGAAGGCTGAAAAGAAGAATTGATGCCTTTGAGTTATGGCGTTGGTGAAAAATATGGACTATACCATGGATAGCCATAAGAATGAACAATTTTGTCTGAAGGAAGTACAGCCAAAATGCTCCTTAGAAACAGGGATGGAGGGACTTGGCCTCAAGTACTTTGGACATATTTTCAGGAGGGACAAGTCCTTGGGGAAGGACATCATGCTTGGTAAAGTAGAGGGTCAGAGAAAAAGGGAAAGGCCCTCAACAAGATGGACTGACACTGTGGCTGCAACAATGGTCTCAAACATAACAACGATTGTGAGGATGGCACAGGACCAAGCAATGTTTTGCTCTGTCATTCATAGGTTTGCTCTGGGTGGGAACCAATTCAATGGCACCTAATGATAACACAACAACTAATGTAAAAGATGTCATGGACTTCATAACAGTTCTTTTCTCTCTTATGTTTAGTTGACTTCATAATGCTGAATGTTGCTGGGGAATGCACTAGGTTCACTTTGCCTAACCTGTAGCCCGCACTAATAGTTAATAATTTTATAATATTCTACAATTTTAAATAATTTGTACTTACAAGATTTGAGATCTTCCAAAGGTACAAACCCTTCATTACAGGAATCTTCGAGACTAAATCAAAAACTCCAAATTCTCTTTAACTAGGAACACGAGCCCCAACATCACTTAGTCTCCGTACCAGACTTTTGGTTTCAGAGTATTTTGCTTCAAATGAAGTTGGTTGATGTGCTAATGATATAGCTGGACTTCTGAATCCAAAGTACTATTTACCACACTGTCCTAGTAAATTAATTGTTAGGATTAGTTCTTATACACCTTACAGCAATAAACAAAGAGATAAATGAAAACAAAAAAATTTTAAAAAGTCGCCTAAAGGAGTGTTATAATACAATGGAGAATTGTCATTTACTTTTTTAGAATGTAAGTTTTTTTTTCTGCATCTCTCATAATTTGAGAGCTTTACTTCTGTCCATTTATGTCATTTCCAACTAGAAAACTTGCTAATCTTGCCAGTCGGTGATGAGTGGACCTAGCATCAAAACACCTGTTCAGCTACCCTGCCTTACAAGCATTCAGATCATCTTTAAGTATTAGGCACTAGCACTGAGGAGGTGGAAGACAAAACATACGCAAAGCTTCCAGATCAGAACTTCGGTTCCAGTACATGCAGAAATTAGCTACAGGTTGATACTGAAAACATAACTTTCTAGGCAGAGTTGGAAGGAACATTGTCAAAAATTTAAAACAGAACATCAAATGACCAAAATATTTGTATTTCCATTTCATCCAGTAGTCCATCTTCATTCTTACTGAGAATTCCTTGGAGCCCTAGCAGCACAGTGGTTAAAGCACTAGGCTGCTAACTGAAAGGTCAGCCATTCAAACTCGCCAGCTGCGTTGCAGGAGAAAGATGCAGTAGTTTGCTTCTGTAAAGATTTTATAGCCTTGGAAGCTCTTCAGGGTTGCTAGGAGTAGGACTTGACTCCATGGCAGTGGGTTTTTTGTTTAGTTTGCAGTCCTACCTTTTCCTTTCCCCCACACATTCACCACCTTGCCTGAACACCTTTTACAATCTTACTTCTCCATCAGTGAGCACAAATTATTTGTGTCTACAGTTATCTACTGGAAATAATAAATTTGATCTTGGTGTCAGTTTTATCTCTTCTTATTTTCTAGCTTAATATATAGAAAAAACTGAAATGTGCATATATTTATTTTTTTACCTTAATTATTTTGAGTACCTGTGGAGAAGTCATAAGTTGGAGAAGAATTTGACTCAAATCAGTAATGTTCAGAATTTACATCTAAACGCTTAAGTATGTCTTCATACTTTTTTGCCTGATTTTATGGTAAATGGCTGAGTTCAGCTGTCATGGCCCGAGAACAGCATAGTGAGTAAAGGCTGACAATATCCCTCAGGGATGAGGGTAGGAGTTATTCCACCAGATAAACCACTCAGACCAGCAGGGGTGCTAGCTGAGGATGAAGAGAATCTAAAATGGATACTAAATGTAGAGGTAAGAAATGGTCAGCTGTGGTGTCAAGACCAGCTGCAATGACAGATGCTGCATTTTATTCCACTAACTTCTCACAAATTCCCCCCAAGGGGGAAAAATTTTTTAAAAAGTCCTACCAGAATCTATAGCTGCTACTTCCAGAACTTTGACAAAGAAGTGGGTCCAAGCTGTGCAAAGGCAGACTGTCATTGGTGCTGTGATGCACCCTGTAGATCTTCTTTTGTAATTATGAAATTATTACCTCAAATGCTAGTGCTCTCCCGGCTGACTGCTCTTAGCTGTTAGACCTCCTCAGGAACTTCCCTCAGCTGAAGAAAGCTACCTTACTCTTCGCGGTCATGGCTGCCCTCGGCAGGGGTGATGGGAGAGATAAGATGGGGAAAAGCCGACATCCACAGATTGCTTCTTGTGGACAATGGACTCAAGATAATATTTTTCAGGTTTTAATCCCATGCATCGACAACCTAAAATAAGGGTTTAGACTTTCAACTGGGAAATAAAACCAATCCAATCTCCCCAAATTTGAAATTTGTGATACCTTATAAAATTTAACATGAAAACATTTAACACAAACTTCCAAGGTAATGACATTTTTAAAAAATTTAAATATGATTTTTTACACTCTGGGAAATATTTTCATATTCCAAGTTATCTTTAGCTTCAAAAAAGAAACTCTGGAGTAAAAATCAGCCATTTATAATGGTCTTTGCTTTAATTAAGGAGCCCTGGTGGTGCAGTGGTTAAGCACTTGGCCACTAGCCAAAAGGTTGGCCGTTTGAACCTACCAGCTGCTCTGTGGGAGAAAGACGTGGCAGCCTGCTCCCGTAAAGACTGCAGCCTTGGAAACCATATGGGGCAGTTCTACTCTGTTCTATAGGGTCACTATGAGTCAGAATTGGCTCAACGACAAAGGGTTTGGTTCGCATGAATTGGTGTAATATCAGGATTTAATAGAAAAATACCTTTGTTTCATGTAGGATTATGCTGGGTTAGGAAGGAAACAAATATTTGTTTTTAAGACCCACAGCTTTAGAGACAGCATGATATAGATTGGGAAGAAAGGCCAGGAAAGAGAGTCAGATCGAAGAAGAACAGTGCAAGGGATAATCACATACATGTCAACATACCAACTGATGAAGAGGAAATTGCTTGACCTAGCTCTGCTAGGTTAAAGGATACCAAGACACTGAGGCCTCAGGTAGATGGTAGGCAACCACGCAGCCAGGGAGAGGCTAGCAAGTACAATGTCACTTGAATGTGACGCAAAGTTAAAAAGTCAATTCATGTATGTGACAATCCATTGGGCAATCATGTTTTTAGTAAAAAAAAAAAAATTAAGGAGAGAATACAATTTATAACAACTAATTATTTCAAGCAATCCTCCTTTTTTAGTGAAATGCAGTCCAGCTTTGACAGCAAGGAAAAAAAAGTATACAAAGAAGAATCAAAGTGAAAAACAGCTTAGTAAAATAAACATTAATTAGTGACATAAAGAAGTTGTGGAGATTAAAAACAAACAAACAGAATAGCAATGTATAGATCAGAAAACAGTATCACGTCATATGAAATATATACCTGCCTGTGAAAAAGTCACCATTCCTATACAAATAACACATAATTAGGTGCATCATTTGATTGTTAAAATTCCTTGGTAGAAAGAAATAGTGTCTTTTTGTCTGGTCCGTACAATAAATGACCCAAAGAAATCCTCTAAAAGTGAAGGTAGAAAAATTGAGGCAACAAAGAATTTTGGCAAGAAAAGGAATGCTGGAATCTAGAGCTGAGTTTAGACAGTAATAATCATAGGCTATTAGAGCTAGAATGGGCCTTTGAGATAATCTTGTCCAAAACACTCATTGTTTCTGTTAGGCCTAAAAAGCTGAAGTGATTTTTAAGGTTACACAATTACTGAGTGAAAGAAAGGGAACCAGAATTCTTATCTCCTGATTTCCAATCCTGTGCTCTTGGCCTTACATGACTTAAAATCCAAATTGCCCCAATTGCTCTGAGAAGTTTAGAGAAAAGTGAAGAACATTTATGTATCTCACATGCCAAGTACTGATCCAATGAGTTCCTATGGATTTCATTTCAGTATGATATGCTGTGTGCTTTGCAGTAGAGATTCAGATGGTGGCCATATCCATATAATAAGGGTCAGTCTAAAGAGTTTTTTCAGTTAGCTTCAAACACACTTTATTTATGCTATTAAAACACTTCTGATAATACCCTCATGCTGAGAGTATAATATGGGTGGTTCTTTTTCTCAGGCATAGCATCCTGAAGATGGGCCTGGAGCATTTTTTCTAGGTCTATTTTCCATGTCTTGTTAAATCTTCACACACATGATCAAAGAAAATTTGGAAAGTTACATTCTAAAGATGTTCAATTTACTGGTGCCTTCCTTTAAAAAAAAAAAAAATTTTTTTTTTTCCTTTAGTTATATACATGAGATCTGGGCTGTAAGTCTTTATGCTGGTAAGAATATTCTATAAAATATTATTTTCATATTTTATTCTCTATATTTCCCCGGATAGTAATCAAAATAAATAAAAAACCCATTAGTGGTATAAGTTTTAAATGAAGTTGTAAAAAAAGGTTTGGAAATATTTCCTTTCTTAAAGTACTTAGCAGTCACGCAGAGATGTAACAGAACAGGAGATTAAAAACAGATATATGAAAAGAATATACTATGTGGCGAATGCTTCTGCCACAGAGCTGAAGACTATGTAGTTCACTACTTCATTGAAAACTCAAGATAGTCTTCTTTATAAAATCATGAAGGTTTACAGTTACACCCAGTGGTTTGATGTATTTCAGTAAATTATAAAATAAAATTCCATGTGAGACCATGAATATGTTTATTTTACAATAAAATTTAAAGATTAACAGCAACCTACTATCAACAATACTATCAACAGATCCAGAAGGTAGCAGGGGTTTCTAAGTGTACCTAAATATTCTCTATTTCTTTCTCTCTTTCTAGTCTTCACCTTGATCACAGGGCTCACAGCCTTTGAGCTGAAGACAGCATTTTATAACTTCCCTTGCAACTACACATGGCCATGTGATTAAATTTAGGTAAATGGAACTGAGTAATAATGATGTGTGCAACTTCTGATTCTCATCTTAGAAAACAAATTGAGTTGCTCCCACTCTTTCCATCCCTTTCTTGCTGTCTGAAAAAACGGACACCTCAGGAGCAACCTTTTTCATTGAGCAGATGTCCTTGTGAGTTTAGATCACCATGAATAACGAGGAATTGAGTTATAAGAGCTTTAAAATTTCCCATTTCAGTCAGGAATGTAAGATTTCTACCTGGAACTTAAATCATAAGCATACATACTTTTAGATAAACAGCTACTACCTATTTATATACATATTGGAAACCCTGGTGGCTTAGTGGTTAAGTGTTACGGCTGCTAGCCAAAGGGTCGGCAGTTTGAATCTGCCAGGTGCTCCTTGGAAACTCTGTGGGCAGTTCTACTCTGTCCTATAGGGTTGGAATTGACTCGACAGCACTGGGTTTGGTTTGGTATATATATATATTACCTAATTGTCATACATGATTGTTTCCTTTTGGAAATGATCAAAAGCAAAGAAGCAAAATGAGAATTTAAGGCACTTTTTTGTTTAAAGAGACGATTCCATGGATCTGTGAGTAATTCCAGTGAAAAATTCAGGGCTACTCCACTGACAAGAACAAGCCTAAATGCTTGGGGAGTAACCCCAACACGGAAATTAAAGTGCTGCAGGAATGTGCTCACTAGGTTCCATTTTTTCCCACCTGTGGAACTGGAGTAAAGACTTTACTACTTGAAAAGGCCCAGAGGATCCAAAATAATCATCCTATTGGGATCTTTCAACCAAACACAGTGAAAGGTAATTTGCAGATTTTCCCTGTGAGAATATTTCTTCTAAGTTTAGATAATGAGGTTGTCACATGGAGAACTTTGAACGGCATCAATAAAAATCTGCTAACATTTATTTTTAGTTTCTTCCTACTTTTGAGTCATGTCATGAATCATTGTGTATGTCAGATCTGTTCTGTTTCACTTCATGCCTCTTTCTTCCATAATCACTCCCACAGACAGCAGCTCTAGAAGATGTGAGCCCTATATCTATATTAAATTATACTCAGACATATTTTATAAAATTTTGCATACCAGATTATCTAGATGGGATCAGTGGTTTTTCACATTATACATTATGAGGAATATCAGGAATAGTAGCTTAGACTGATTTTAAATGTACTGAAGAATGTTTGTACAAAACACATACAACAAAAAATGTAATTGAGATATACAGTTAAAAAAAAGTAGTCTCTGAATATAAACAGTGGATTGCTTATGAAAAAATCATTGTGCCACAAGGTTCCATTTAAAAATGAAAGGATGGCAGTGCCTGTTTCTTTTTCTTTGACTGCTATGGTACTGAGTACATGTGCTTTCTAAGATGATGTAACTTCTATGTAATGACATACAAACTTTACTTGTGAAAACAGCGGCAATCTTGCAGAATTTTTGTACCAACTAAATTAATTTATGTATAGCACTTAGCTATGCATGTAACACTTTGCATTTAATTCTAAATAGCAGGTATAGTGAAACCTGTGAGAGCTGGAACTCGATGGGACTACCTTGTTTCTCTGGGTCTTGCAAGTTTTGACAGGGTGCAGTCTTACCACTTTTCTATTTCTCATTTTAGTGGAAAATATTTAAATTTTCCTTCTCTGATAGGTTTCCACCTTATGCAAGTTCCAGCTTTCTCAGATTTCAATGTAGTATTATCACTCTTATTAACAGAATTATTACCATGTGCTATTTTATTCAAGTTCCACAACTCTAAAGAAAAATGTCCATATTAACCCCACGTTTAGGAAATTTCATAGTAATTTTACTAAATTGCTTTCTGACTTGTAGACTTACAATTAGAGATTCTGTCATTATAAATATCTGTCTTAGCCAATCCTTCAGTAGTAACAGGTTCCCCATTTCAGACTTAAGAGATGAACTGATTGCATATAATTGGCTGACATTTATACTGTTTATTTGCTTACTCCTCCAAATCCAATCTCTACTTAATCTCTGCCTTTCTCTGCTTCATCTGGTGTCTTAGAAGGCTGATCCTTAGGAACTGCATCATCTGATGTTAATCAAAGGGAGGTACCAGCAGAAGACTAGAGAGAAGGAAGAGAAAGAGGTCTTGCTATTTATACCCTAACTCTCTCCATTCCAGCATGTGCTTTTTATAATGGTTGGATTTTCTCACATTTGACAATATCATCTTCCTTTGGAAAAATCATACTAGTGTTGGTGAAACCTCTTTTCCTTTGCTCCTCTGGGCCTTGGAATTATAATAACTTTCCACTACTGCCAGTCTCTGATTGCTTGAGTACTTATCCTTGGATCTCCTAAATTTGTGCATATATTTTTTTTGTAGCCCTCATATTATTTTCAATGGACTCTTCTGAGTATGCCAACTGTTTCCAGTTAGGAGGCTGATTGATAAAATAACTGATACTATCCTTAAGAGGGAGACCAGTTTCCTTTGAGATGAACTCTACAATGCAAACACTCTGTGCTTCTTCCTTTTAGTGGCCATAAGATACTCTTTACTCCAGAAAGAGAAATATTAAGACCTTCTGCCCTGAACAGACAGTATTTCCTAGTAACCCAAGGAACCAAAATACTACTGTGGTCTTCTAGTTAGAGTGGAGCTAACAGAAAGCAGGTGAGAGGTGGAGTATTAGTCCATCTCACAGTGGGTTTGGTGGGACTATAGAACTACCCTATGGTTATATTCCCAGTCCTAAAATATATAAAGGTAATATAAATTTAATAACTGAGAGAATGCTCACAAGAATAGTGAAGGCTGTATTTGTAGGCAGTGCCAAGTAGAACTTCCTCCAACACCGCACCAAAATAATAACCAAAAGCAATTCATACCTAAGAAAATTGCATTATTTGTGCAACCATCAAAAGCCTGAACGATGCCAGTGAGATAACTCCTATCATATCCCTATTCAATTTCCCTATTTGATCAGTGCAAAAACCAAATTGGTCTTGGAAAATGGTTGTGAATTTTCATAAACTTAATCACATGGTGACACTAATCACAGATGTGGTTTTGGATGTGGTACCATAACCAGAGCAAATCCATACAGTCCCTGTTGTGCAGTTATTGAACTAGTAAATTCTTTCAACTCAATTCCAAGAGCCAAGAAGGAAAATCATCCAAGTACTGTCCCAGGTGATTGATTTCAATCACAAGGAGACACAAAGGAGGCAAGTAGAATTACACTTAGAGCCCGGGATATTTTCTAGTCTGTCTCTTGCTGCTCTTGCCCAACAAAAACACCCCAAGTAAAAATTTCCAACATGTCAGCGCCTGGATGTTGGTAAGGGAAATGTGGAATACTGTTAGAAGGACACTATGATTATTGACTTAGGCTTTAAGTCAAGGACAGAAGTGGGGATTGTAGCACAAATTATCTGTTAATTAATTTTCCCTCCTTTTTCTGCTACTCTACCTAAAGTATGCTGATAATGACTTAATTGAAATCTCCCTGGAAGGATAGAGAGGCTGATGATATTTTTATATTTCTTGTGGATTGTGGGATTTATTTTTTATCTAAACAAAGGACAAGTATGGAACATTTACTCTTCAAATCTATTTGCCACTCTATAAACTGGGAGGTCACTTCTATAAACCTTATCATTCAAGCTTTTTATCCCTTCTAGTGTCTAGTTGCTTTGGCCAATGGGGGGCAAAAGCTGAGATCAGAGAAAGGGACAAGGTAGATGTTGTAGTATCTCCCCACTCCCATCCTTTTCTGTCTGGCTACTGCTTTGGCACTGGTCTGCTCCACTACCTATGGTCGTGTCTCCTATCACCAGCCCCCCTCCCAATTCTGCAGCTCTTATTAGAATCATTTATCATTCAGCCTGACAAGACAATGAGAGGGACTAATGTTAAAAGCATTTGGTGCTTCATTATCCCTCGTTGGTTCCCTTCATCTTGACTACAACAGGTCAACCTTGACTGCCAGGTCCCTGACTGACACGACACTGTTTGGGTAAATAGGAACCATCAGGTAATTTAGAGACTATAGATTATAATGTTGAAAGAATCTTTGATGAGGGTCTGATAAGGCAGTGTATGAAAAATGGGATAGAATGGCATTATGGAGAGCTATTGAAAAACATATGAAATGATTTCTGTTCTTAAAATATGAGAAATGACTATAAAGCTAATATGGTTGCAAATATTATTAGCTTTTAATTATCTTAGTTAAAAAAGAAAACCTCGAACAAGTAAAATTTAGGACATCTCTTACGAAATACAACAGTAACTAGAATTTAAGAAAGAAAGAAAGAAAGAAAACAGTACAGCCTAATTAGGAGGCCATGCAAGACTTTGTACAAAATGTTGATGATTTAATTATAAAAAGTCTTTAAAGAGTCTATAGTTCTTCCTCATGAATATGACAGAAAAAAAAAAAAAAAAAACCTGGTAATGTCTCTATTACAGTCTCAAAACCTGAAAATAAAAAATACTTTCGCACAATTTTCGTTATCTTTTTTATTTTTCTGTCACATTAAAATAGCCAAACTAATTTGGTACTCTTCTCTACAGATTCTACAAAGTAATAATTCTGAAATTTTTTTTGCATGTTTAATCAACTTAGTAAGCTAGTATAAAATGTCCCTTTGTAGGCTCATGCTAGGGGAATTTGATACAGAGATTCCTGAAATGTTGTCCAAAAATCTGTCTTATTAAAACAATCTGATTTCAAACCATACTTTGAAAAGCACCTATAGATGTAGCAAATCAAACATCTAGACTAAATTCAATGAAAATTATATACTCTTAGAAGAGTATGTAAGTAGGTAAGCAGGAGTTAAGAAGGAATGAAATGGTTAAATGCATTTGATACACACAGATTTTGAGAATTGGATATTTTCTCTCCTTGAATGACACTGTAGGTGTACATGTAAGTACAGCAATATATTTATATGGCCATTTCCTAGATTGCTCCCTTGGTCTCAACAATTTACTACCTGGGAAAGCAAGGTTATTTTATTTAAAAGATTTCAGTGTGCGTAAATGTCCACCCATAATCCACCCTTAAAAATATTTATTTTGCCTTTCTGCAGATGAGTTCCAACCTTTCATTTTGTTAAAATTTTAACTCAACCACTCCTATAAAAAGAATAGCTACAATAAAAGCAATATTACTATTGCATATTTACAATATGCTTCCACAAAGATACTTTTACATATATTACCCATTTGATATTGATAATATGTGCCTTATTACTGACTTACCGTACACAGTAAAAATGGCTATTATTCATAAGTTTTAATTTTGTAACAGCAGCTAAACAAAAATAAACAGAGCAGGATAACAAATAAATAAAAACTCAGTTCTAGAGAAGACCACCAAACATCGATACTGGGACACTTGTCTTTTTATCTCAGTTTTCCGAAGAGGATCTGTGCTATGTATATGTACAAATGTAAGTAGCCCTGGTGATGCAGTGATTAAGCACTTGGCTGCTAACCAAAAGGTCTGTAGTTTAAACCCATCAGCCACTCTGTAGAAGAAAAGTATGGCAGTCTGTTCCCTTAAAAGATCATAGCCTTTGAAACCTTATGGGGCAGTTTTAGTCTGACCTGTAGGGTCACTATGACTCAGGATTGACTAGATGGCACACAACAACAACATATGTACAAATAAAATTTAATTTTTACAAAGGGAGTTGAAAGAAAAAATAAGATAGCTGCAGAGTAGAGGTAGCAAAAGAATCAATGAAATTATTCCAAATAAGACTTTGTACATCTACAAAAGATTTTTTTTTTTTAAATCCTTTTCAATAATAACAGAGAGCCTACAGTTCATAGGAAACTTTTGTAAATTTGTACACTCAGAGAATGTCAGGAGGGGGAGAAATCAACTTCTCCAACTAGTTTTATCAGGTAGTCACTTGATTCATGAGATAGAACATGTGAGAGACAAGATCTTACTGATCAGCAGCAATTGGCAGAGAAGCAAGCAAAGCTCAAAAGTATGATAATTTCTACCTCTGAACACAAAAAGTAAACCCTGGTGGCTTAGTGATTAAGTGCTGCAGCTGCTATCTAAAAGGTCAGCAGTTTGAATCCACCAGGCACTCTATGAGGCAGTTCTACTCTGTCCTATAGGGTTGGTATGAGTCCAAATCAACTCTGTGTCAATGGGTTTTATGGGAACATTGAGAATGGGAGTAACCCAGAGCGGGTAAGTTAGAACAACAATTGTTGAGGAGTAGTCTCTAGCTTTACTGGGAAGAACAAGTAAAAGTAAAAGAAAGACAACCAGAATATATCCTTTAGGATGAATTTAATTCAGGATGAATTAAAATGGAACGTAGGTAGAAAGTGAAAGAAAAATAAATAACAACAACAACAACAAAACTCTAAAGACTTTTTAAAAATGACAACATTATAGTTACCAAGAAAAAATATATATAGGACTTCTTATAATACTCTGATAACCTTAACAAAGGAGAAGATAAAGAATATATATCAGTATGTTTATGAACTACAGAGACTATATGGACGTATCAGATATCTATGTAACAAAATACCCCAAAATGTAGGGAATTAAAAAAAAAAGATTGAACGTCTGCAAGAATAGACCACATCTTGGGACAAAAACAACACTCAACAAAATCCTAAACTTTGAGATGATATAAAATATCTTCTCTGATCACAATACCATCAAAGTAACAATTAACTACAGGAAGAACAAGGAAAAAAATCAGATATGTGGAAACTGAATAACACCCTGCTTAAAAACCATTGGGTAACAGAAGAAATCAAAATGGCATTAAAAAACTCCTTTGAATTAAGCTAGAATGAAAACACATGACGCCAAAACCTTTGAGACACAGCAAAGGCAGTGTTCAGAGGTCAATTTATAGCAATAGATGCACACATCAAAAAAGAAGAAAAGGGAAAAATCAAAACATTAGCTACACAACTCAAACAAATAGAAAGAGATTGGCAAAACTATCTCACAGCCATCAGAAGAAAGGAAATAATAAAGATTAGAGCAGAAATATATTAAACAAAGAATAGAAAAACAACAGAAAGAATCAACAAGACCAAAAGATGGTACTTTGAAAGGATCAACAAAAGCAACAAACCACGGGCCAAACTGACAAAGGAAAAACAGGAAAGGATGAAAATAACCCAAATAAAAAATGAAATGGGGGGCATTACAACAGGCCCAATGGAAATAAAAAGGATCATAATAGAGTACTATGAAAAACTATACTTAAACAAATTTGAAAACCCAGAGAAAATGGATAAATTTCTGGAAACACACTACCTACCCAAACTAATGCAAACTGAAGTTGAAAATCTGACCAGACCCATAACAAAAGAAGAGATTGGAAAGGTTATTAAAAAAAAAAAAAAAAAGCCCTGGCCTGGATAGATTCACTGGAGAATTCTACCAAACATTCAGAGAAGAGCTTATGCCAGTACTACTCAAACTCTTTCAGAACATACAAAACAAACGGATACTTCTGAATTCATTCTATGAAGCTACAATAACCCTGATACCAAATCCAGGCAAAGACACCACAAAAAAAAAAAAAAAGAAGAAGAAGAAAATTACAGACCAATATTTCTTATGAATATAGATGCAAAAATTCTCAACAAAATTCTAGCGATCATATCAAAACACTAACACACCAGGACCAGGTGTGATACATAGCAGGTATGAAAGGATAGTTCAACATTAGAAAATCTATCAACATAACCTACGACATAAATAAAAGAATCACATGATCATCTCAATCAGCACAGAAAAGGGATTCGACAAAATCCAATACCCATTCCTGATAAACACTCTCAATAAAATAGACATAGAAGGGAAATTCCTCAACATAATAATGGGCATCTATACAAAACCAACAGCCAACATCATTCTCAATGCAGAGAGGCTGAAAACTTTTCCCTTAAGAACAGGAACAAGACAATGGCACCCTTTAACTCCACTCCTATTCAACATGTGCTGTAAATCCTAGCTAGAGCAACACGGCAAGAAAAAGAAATAAAGAGCATCCAAAGTTGTAAGGAAGAAGTAAAACCTTCCCCCTTTGTGGGTGATATGATACCATACACAGAAAACCCAAAAGACTCCACAAGAAAACTACTAGGACTAATAGAGAGATTAAGCAGAGTAGCAGGATACAAGGTAAACACAAAAAATCAGGTGGGCTCCTATACACAAAAAGAGAGTGAGGAAAAGTATGTCGGGAAAACAATACCATTTATAATAGCCCCTAAAAAAATGGAATTAAAAAAAAACTTTTTTTTTATAGAATACTTAGAAATAAATCTAACCATAGATGTAAATGATCTATGCAAAGAAAACGACAAAACACTACTGCAAGAAACCAGAAGAGATCTACATAAATGGAAAAACATAGCATGCACATGGAAAGGCAGACTCAACCCTGTGAAAATATCAATTCTACCCAAAAAAAAAAAGCACTCTACAAATACAAGGCAATCCCAAAGCAAATACCAAAAATATTCCTTAAAAGAGATGGAAAAACTAAACCTTAACTTCATATGGAGGGGAAAGAGGGCCCGGATAATTAAAGCACTACTGAAAAACAAAAAAGAATAAAGTAGAAGGACTCACCCTACCTCACCTCAGAACCTACTATACAGCTACAGTAGTAAAACAGCCAGTTACTGATACAAGGACAGACATATTGACGAATACAACAGAATTGAGGACATTTCCAGTTGTAAATCAATCCATCTGGGCTCACCTGATCTTCCACAAATGCCCAAAATCCATCAAATGGAGAAAAGAGAGTCTTTTTAACAGATGGTTCTGGCAAAACTAGATATCCATTTGCAAAAAAATGAAACACGACTCATACCTCACACCATACAAAAAAGCTAATTCAAAATGGATCAAAGACCTAAATATAAAACCAAAAACTATAAAGGTCATAGAAGGAAAAAAAAGGGTCACTGCTACAGGCCATAATACATATCATTAACAGGATACAAACCATAACTAACGGTACACAAACACCAGAAGTTAAGGTAGCTAACTGGAATCATCTAAAAATTAAACATTGATGCTTATCAAAAGATTTCACCAAAAAAGTAAAACAAGAACCTACAAATTGGGAAAAAATTTTTGACTATGACAAATTCAAGGAAGGCCTAATCTCTGAAATCTATAGGAAAATCCAACACCTCAACAAGAAAAAGGCAAATAATCCAATTAAAAAGTAGGCAAAGGATATGAACAGACATTTCACCAAAGAAGACATTCAAATGGCTAACAGATACGTGAGGAAATGTTCTCCATCACTAGCCATTAGAGAAATGTAAACCAAAACCACAAGATACCATCCCACCCAGACACTACTGTCACTAAAAAAAAAAAAAAAAATGTTGGAGAGGCTGCAAGGAGATTGGAACTCTTATGCACTGCTGGTAAAGGAATGCAAAATGGTACAACCATTTTGGAAAATGATATGGCACTTCCTCAAAAAGCTAGAAATAGGCGGGGCCAAGATGGCTGAGTAGGTAGAAGCTACCTCGGATCCCTCTTGCAACAAAGACTCAGAAAAACAAGTGAATCAATCACATACATGACAATCTACGAACCCTGACCATCAAACACAGATCTAAAGAGTTGACCTGAGTGACAGAGACTGAGAATGAACAATCACCGGTAAGCAGTGACTGTTTTTGGAGCCTGCAGCCAGGGTCCCAGTCAGGAAACATTAGCGCCGGGCTTTGGACTGGGCGTAGGGGAGCTGAGCACAGCATCCTAAGACGGCGCAAACACGGGACACACACCTAGCCCCCAGAAGTGACCTCGGGGGAAGCCCAGCCAGTGCATGCAGGCAGAGCAGTGATGCGGCTGAGAGGAGGAGAAGACACCGGGAGGCAGCAACTGATTTTGGAGCCTGGAGTGCGGCGTCCCAGCCGGGGAACCTTGGCACGGGGCTTTGGACTGGAAGCGGAGGAACTGACCACGGCTTCTGAGACAGCACAAGCACAGGATGGGAGCCTGAACCTCAGGGGCAATCTTGACCCAGACAACGCACACAGGCTACACACCCCTGGGAATCTCAGATAAAACAGTCATCAACAAACAAGATAAGTAACTTTGTCTATATCCGGGGTGCTACTATCTCCTATTTATCTGATCCCTTCCCTTCCCAGGCGGCTTCATTAACATTGGAATTTCCTGAGCCAGAGAGTGAAGTGCACTGCAGTTTTTCTTTTGGTCTTTCCCTAACCCATTGAAGCAGCTACAAAAAACCCAAGGACCAAAAATCCTTCCCTAATTGGACTAAAAATACAGAACCACCTCCAGCCAAGCATATCAGATCCACAGTACTGGGCTTTCATCCCTACAGGGAACAAGGTGGTTATTATAATGCAAAGGCAATTCTGATAGGGATCTGACTGTAAATGTTTTAGCAGATTACTGGAAAGACAAGTGTCCCAGGCCTGATATCTCTGCTTATTCAACAGTGCCCTCACTGACCCACAACAGGGAATGGAGGGCTGTAGCTCTCCCCAGACCACCTAGCCTCTTGCCTTAGGGGTCTAAGGTTGGTGACACCTACCAATATGTAGAGGTACTTGCATTGGATGCCTAAGGTACAGCTGCAGAGCCCACCCACCAAGGTGCTTTAGGAATAGAGACACACCTAACTCACTGGCACTTGGGGGAAGCCTGTCAGTATCCTGCCCCTCCTGGAGTGTGACCCCTGCTGCTACTAGAATCTGGTGCACACAACTATCACCACTACTCCTCTAGGTGGATAGGTGACAGTCTGCACCACACACTTGATGACCCAAAATCAGATTCTGCTCAAGAACAGTGAATGGACTCTTAGGCATATATATCTGGTAACAGCCCAAAACAGCTGGTAATAGGACATAAGTGATTTAAGGGCTACAACAATCAAGACAGCGCAATCTAGTAGCCTATCTACATATACTGAAAGAAAACAAAACAAGATAAGACTCAGGGAGCAAATATAAAATCAATCACTACAATATCTTATAGATGGCTCGGAGACAGCAGTTGATATCAAACCACAAAAAGAAGTAGACCATGATTGCTTCTATAACTCCCCAACCTAAAGAATCAAAATCTTTCCCAAATGAAGATACAATCCTGGAATTGCCAGATGCAGAATATAAAAAACTAATTTACAGAATACTTCAAGACATCAGGGATAACCTCAGAAATGAAATAAGGCAATCTACAGAAAAAGCCAAGGAACACACTGATAAAGCACTTAAAGAAATCAAAAAAATTATTCAAGAATGTAGTGGAAAAATTAATAAGCTGCAAGAATCCATAGAGAGACAGCATTCAGAAATCCAAAAGATTAACAGTAAGATTACAGAATTAGACAACTCAATAGGAAGTCAGAGGAGCAGAATCGAGCAATTGGAATGCAGAGTGCAGGAGTTGGAGGAAAAGGGAATTGACACCAATATAAAAAATAGCTGGAAAAAAATCAGATAAAAGAATTTAAAAAATGAAGAAACCCTAAGAATCATGTGGGACTCTAACAAGAAGAATAATTTGCGTGTGATTGGAGTCCCAGAACAGGGAAGGATAACAGAAAATACAGAGAGAATAGTTGAAGATCTGTTGGCAGAAAACTTCCCTGACATCATGAAAGATGAAAGGATATCTATCCAAGATGCTCATCGAACCCCATATAAGATTGATCCAAAAAGAAAATCACCAAGACATATTATCATCAAACTTGCCAAAACCAAAGATAAAGAGAAAATTCTAAAAGCAGCCAGGGATAAAATAAAGGTCTCCTACAAAGGACAATCAATAAGTTCAGACTACTCAGCAGAAACCATGCAGGCAAGAAGGCAATGGGATGACATATACAGAGCACTGAAGGAGAAAAACTGCCAGCCAAGGATCATATATCCAGCAAAACTCTCTCTCAAATATGAAGGTGAAATTAAAATATTTACAGATAAACATAAGCTTAGAGAATTTTCAAAAACCAAACCAAAGCTACAAGAAATACTAAAGGAAATTATTTGGTCAGAAAATCAATAAGATACCAGCAGAACACAAGGTCACAGAACAGAACATCCTGATATCAACTCAAATAGGGAAATCACAAAAACAAATTAAGATTAATCGTAAAAAGAAAAAAATGCTCAAAACAGGGAATCATTGAAATCAATATCTAAAAGATCACAATAATCAAAAACAGAGATTAAATACAGGAGGCATAGAACTGCCATATGGAGAGGGAAACAAGGCGATATAGAACTATACAAGTTAGGTTTTTACTTAGAAAAATAGGGGTAAATATTAAGGTAACCACAAAGAGGTAAAACAACTTCATAACTCAAAATAAAAACCAAGAAAAACATAACGACTCAGCAAACATAAATTCACCTACTATGAGGAACACAATTTACAAAGAAAATGTCTCAGCACAAAAAAGTAAGTGGAAAAATGAAACTGTCAACAACACACATAAAAAGGCATCAAAATGACAGCACTAAACACACACTTATCTATAATTATGCTGAATGTAAATGGACTAAATGCACCAATAAAGAGACAGAAAGTCTCAGACTGGGTAAAGAAACACGATCCATCTATCTGCAGCCTACAAGAGACACATCTTAGACTTAGAGACACAAACAAACTAAAACTCAAAGGATGGAAAAAAATATATCAAGCAAACAACAGGCAAAAAAGAGCAGGGGTAGCAATATTAATTTCTGACAAAATAGATTTTAAAGTTAAATCCACCACAAAGGATAAAGAATGACACTACATAATGATTAAAGGGACAATAGACCAGGCAGATATAACCATATTAAATACTTATGCACCCAATGACAAGGTTGCAAGATATATAAAACAAACTTTAACAGAATTGAAAAGTGAGATAGACACCTCTACAATTATAGTAGGAGACTTCAGCGCACCACTTTCGGAGAAAGACAGGACTTCCAGTAAGAAGCTCAATAGAGACACGGAAGACCTAATTGCTACACTCAACCAACTTGACCTCATAGACTTAAACAGAACACTCCACCCAACTCCTGCAAAGTATACTTTTTTTTCTAGCGCACATGGAACATTCTCTAGAATAGACCAAATATTAGGTCATAAAACAAATCTTTGCAGAATCCAAAACATCGAAATATTACAAAGCATCTTCTCAGACCACAAGGCCATAAAAGTGGAAACCAACAACAGAAAAATTAGGGAAAGGAAATCAAATACTTGGAAACTGAACAATACCCTACTCAAAAAGACTGGGTTATAGGAGACATTAACGAGGGAATAAAGAAATTCATAGAACGCAACGAGAATAAAAACACTTCTATCAAAACATCTGGGACACAGCAAAAGCAGTGCTCAGAGGTCAATTTATATCGATAAATGCACACATACATAAAGAAGAAAGAGCCAAAATCAGAGAACTGTCCCTACCTACAATTTGAACAAATAGAAAGCGAGCAACAAAAGAATCCATCAGGCACCAGAAGAAAACAAATAATAAAATCAGAGCTGAACTAAATGAATGAATTAGAGAACAGAAAAACAATTGAAAGAATTAACAAAGCCAAAAGCTGGTTCTTTGAAAAAATTAACAAAATTGATAAACCATTGGCTAGACTGACTAAAGAAATACAGGAAAGGAAAAAAATAACCCGAATAACAAATCAGATGGGCCACTTCACGACAGACCCATCTGAAATTAAAAGAATCATATCAGATTATTACAAAAAATTGTACTCTAACAAATTTGCAAACCTAGAAGAAATGGATGAATTCCTAGAAAAACACTACCTACCTAAACTAACACAATCAGAAGTAGAATAACTAAATAGATGTATAACAAAAAAAGAGATTGAAAGGTAATCAAAGATCTCTCAATAAAAAAAAAAAGCCCTGGCCTGGATGGCTTCAGTACGGGGTTCTACCAAACTTTCAGACAAGAGTTAACACCACTACTACTAAAGGTATTTCAAAGCATAGAAAAGGACGGAAACTACCTAACTCATTCTATGAAGCCACCATATCTCTGATACCAAAACCAGGTAAAGACACCACAAAAAAAGAAAATTACAGACCTATATCCCTCATGAACATAGATGCAAAAATCCTCAACAAAATTCTAGCGAAGAGAATTCAACAAGATATCAAAAAAATAATCCACCACGACCAAGTGGGATTTATACCATGTATGCAAGGTTGGTTTAATATTAGAAAAACCATTAATGTAATCCACCATATAAATAAAACAAAAGACAAAAACCACATGATCTTATCAATTGATGCAGAAAAGACATTTGACAAAGTCCAACACCCATTCATGATAAAAACTCTCAGCAAAATAAGAATTGAAGGAAAATTCCTCAACATAATAAAGGGCATCTATAAAAAAAAAAAAAAAAAAATTTTTTTAATACAAACCCAACAGCCAACATCACCCTCAACGGAGAGAGCCTGAAAGTATTTCCCTTGAGAGTGGGAACCAGACAAGGATACCCTTTATCACTGCTCTTGTTCAACATTGTGCTAGAGGTCCTAGCCAGAGCAATTAGGCTAGACAAAGAAATAAAGGGCATCCAGATTGGCAAGGAGGAAGTAAAATTATCTCTATTTGCAGATGACATGATCTTATACACAGAAAACCCTAAGGAATCCTCCAGAAAACTACTGAAACTAATAGAAGAGTTTGGCAGAGTCTCAGGTTATAAGATAAACATACAAAAATCACTTGGTTTCCTCTACATCGACAAAAAAAACATCGAAGAGGAAATCACCAAATCAATACCATTCACAGTAGCCCCCAAGAAGATAAAATACTTAGGAATAAATCTTACCAAGGATGTAAAAGACCTATACAAAGAAAACAACAAAGTACTACTACAAGAAACTAAAAAGGACCTACTTAAGTGGAAAAACATACCTTGCTCATGGATAGGAATACTTAACATAGTAAAAATGTCTATTCTACCAAAAGCCATCTATACATACAATGCACTTCCTATCCAAATTCCAATGTCATTTTTTAATGTGATGGGGAAACAAATCACCAACTTCATATGGAAGGGAAAGAAGCCTCGGATAAGTAAAGCATTACTGAAAAAGAAGAAGAAAGTGGGAGGCCTCACTCTACCTGATTTTAGAACATATTTTACAGCCACAGTAGTCAAAACAGGCTGGTACTGGTACAACAACAGGCACGTAGACCAATGGAACAGAATTGAGAACCCAGATATAAATCCATCCACATATGAGCAGCTGATATTTGGCAAGGGCCCAGTGTCAGTTAATTGGGGAAAAGATAGTCTTTTTAACAAATGGTGCTGGCGTAACTGGATATCCATTTGCAAAAAAATGAAACAGGACCCCTACCTCACACCATGCACAAAAACTAACTCCAAGTGGATCAAAGACCTAAACATAAATACTAAAATGATAAAGATATTGGAAGAAAAAACAGGGACAATGTTAAAAGCCCTAATACAAGGCATAAACAGAATACAAAACATTACCGAAAATGACGAACAGAAACCAGATAACTGGGAGCTCCTAAAAATCAAACACCTATGCTCATCTAAAGACTTCACCAAAAGACTAAAAAGACCACCTACAGACTGGGAAAGAATTTTCAGCTATGACATCTCCGACCAGCGCCTGATCTCTAAAATCTACATGATTCTGTTAAAACTCAACCACAAAAAGACAAACAACTCAATCAAAAAGTGGGCAAAGGATATGAACAAGCACTTCGCTAAAGAAGATATTCAGGCAGCCAACAGATACATGAGAAAATGCTCTCGATCATTAGCCATTAGAGAAATGCAAATTAAAACTACGATGAGATTCCATCTCACTCCAACAAGGCTGGCATTAATCCCAAAAACACGAAATAATAAATGTTGGAGAGGCTGCGGAGAGATTGGAACTCTTATACACTGCTGGTGGGAATGTAAAATGGAACAACCACTTTGGCAATCTATCTAGTGTTTTCTTAAAAACTTAGCAATAGAACTACCATACAACCCAGAAATCCCACTCCTCGGAATATACCCTAGAGAAATAAGAGCCTTTACACGAACAGATATATGCACACCCATGTTTATTGCAGCTCTGTTTACAACAGCAAAAAGCTGGAAGCAACCAAGGTGTCCATCAACAGATGAATGGTTAAATAAATTATGGTATAGTCACACAATGGAATACTACGCATCGATAAAGAACAGTGACGAATCTGTGATACACCTTATAACATGGAGGAACCTGGAAGACATTATCTGAGTGAAATTAGTCAGAGGCAAAAGGACACATATTGTATCAGACCACTATTATAAGATCTTGAGAAATAGTATAAACTGAGAAGAACACATACTTTTGTGGTTACGGGGCGGGAGGGAGGGAGGGTGGGAGAGGGTTATTTGCTGATTAGTTAGTAGATAAGAACTACTTTAGGTGAAGGGAAGGACAATACTCAATACACGGAAGGTCAGCTCAACTGGACTGGACCAAAAGCAAAGAAGTTTCCGGGATAAAATGAAGGCTTCAAAGGTCAGTGGAGCAAGGGCGGGGGTTTGGGGACTATGGCTTAAGGGGACTTCTAAGTCAATGGGCAAAATAATTCTATTATGAAAACATTCTGCATGCCACTTTGAAGTGTGGCATCTGGGGGTCTTAAATGCTAACAAGCGGCCATCTGAGATGCATCAATCAGTCTCAACCTACCTGGATCAAAGGAGAATGAAGAACACCAAGGTCACATGATAAGTATGAGCCCAAGAGACAGAAAGGGCCACATGAACCAGAGACTTACATCATCCTGAGACAAGAAGAACTAGATGGTGCCCGGCCACAACCAATGACTGCCCTGACAGAGAGCACAACAGAGAACCCCTAAGGGAGCTGGAGAACAGTGGGATGCAGACCCCAAATTCTCATAAAAAAACCAGACTTAATAGTCTGACTGAGACTAGAAGAATATCGGCCATCATGGTCCCCAAACCTTCTGTTGGCCCAGGACAGGAACCATTCCTGAAGACAACTCATCAGACATGGAAGGGACTAGACAATGAGTTGGAGAGAGATGATGATGAAGAGTGAATTACTTGTTTCAGGTGGACACCGGAGACTGTGTTGGCATCTCCTGCCTGGAGGGGAGATAGGAGGGTAGAGACCGTTAGAAACTGGCAAAATCGTCACAAAAGGAGAGACTGGAAGGAGGGAGTGGACTGACTCATTAGGGGGAGAGTAAGTGCGAGCATGGAGTAAGGTGTATATAAGCTTATATGTGACTTGATTTGTAAACTTTCACTTAAAGCACAATAAAAATTATTTAAAAACAAAAAAGAAATAAAAAAAAAATGTGTGGGTAAGGTGTTGGGAAACCAAAAGGGACAGTGCTGTATCTGGGGCCGGTAAGGGAGGTGGGGGTGGTTGGGTGAGATCAGGGTATGTATTACTGCCCTGTTATGGATTGTATTGAGTCCCCCGAAAATGTGTGTCAACTTGGCCAGGCCATGATTCCTAGTATTGTGTGGTTGTCCACCATTTTGTCATCTGATATGATTATCCTATGTGTTATAAATCCTAACCTCTATGATGTTAATGAGCCGGGATTAGAGGCAGTTATGTTAATGAGGCAGGATACAATCTATAGGATTAGGTTATGTCTTCAGTCAATCTCTTCTGAGATATAAAAAAGAGAATCTAGCAGAGAAGGACCTCATACCACCAAGAAATAAGTGCAGGAGTATAGCTTGTCCTTTGGACCTGGAGTCCCTGCGCTGAGAGTCTCCTAGACCAGGGGAAGACTTATGACAAGGATCTTTCCCCAGAACCTACAGAGAGAAAAAGCTTTCCCCCCTGACCCGGCACCCTGAATTTGAATTTCCAGCCTCCTCAACTGTGAGAAAATAAATTTACCTTTGTTAAAGACAACAACAACAACAAAAAAGCTAGAAATAGAAATACCATATGATCCAGTAATCCCACACTTAGGAATATATCCTAGAGAAATAAGAGCTGTCACATGACTAGACAAATGCACATCCATGTTCATTGCAGCATTGTTCACAATAGCAAAGAGATGGAAACAACCTAGGCGCTTGTCATGGATTGAATTGTGTCCCCCCAAAATATGTGTCAACTTTTTTAGGCCATGATTCCCAGTATCATGTAGTTGTCCTTCTTTTTACATTAAAGAGGATTATGGCAGGATTGTAACACCTTTACTAAGGTCACATCCCCGATCCAATGTACAGCAGTTTCCCTGGAGTGTGGCCTGCACCACTTTTCATCTTACAAGAGATAAAAGGAAAGGGAAGCAAGCAGAGAATGGGGATCTTATACCACCAGGAAAGTAGTGCCGGGAGCATAGTGTATCCCTTGGACCCAGGATTCCTGTACAGAGAATCTCCTTTTCCAGGGGAAGATTGATGACAAGGACCTTCCCCCAGAGCCCACAGAAAACGCCTTCCCCTGGAGCTGATACCCTGAATTTGGACTTGTAGCCTACTAGACTGTGAGAGAATAAATTTCTCTTTATTGAAGCTATCCACTTGTGGTATTTCTGTTATAGCAGCATTAGATGGCTAAGACAGTGCCCACCAACAGCTGAATGGATAAACAAACTGTGGTACATACATGAAATGGAATACTACACAACAATAAAGAACAGTGATGAATCTGCAAAGCACCTCACAACATGAATGAATCTGGGGGCAGTATGCTGAGTGAAATAAGTCAATCACAAAGGGACAAATATTGTATGGAACAGCTACTACTCATAAAAAGGTTTACACACAAAAATAAACAATTTTTGATGGTTCTGAGGGAGAAGAGTGGTGGGAAGGAAAAAAAACTTAATAAACAATAGATAAGTTGTATCTTTGGTGAAAGGTAAGACACGATACTGGGGAAACCAGCACAACTTGTCCAAGGCAAGTCCACAGAAGCTCCATAGACACATCCAAACCACCTGAGGGACCAAATTACTGGGCTGAGGGCTCTAGGGACCATGGTCTTAAAAAACATCTAACTCAATTGGCATAACAGAGTTTATAAAAAAAATGTTCTACTTTCTGCTTTAGTGAGTAGCTTCTGGGGTCTTAAAACTTGTGAGAGGCCATCTAAGACACTTCACTGGTCTTACCTGTCTGGAGCAAGGGAGAAAGAAGAAAACCAAAGACACAAGGCAAAGATTATTCCAAAGGAATAATGGACCACAACTACCACAGCCTCTACCAGACTGAGTCCAGCAGAACTAGATGGTGCCTGGTTACCACCTCCAACTGCACTGATGGGGATCACAATAGAGGGTTCCAGCAGAGCCAGAGAAAAATGTAGAAAAATATTCTAACTCAAAACAAACAAACAAACAAACAAAAAGATCAGACTGGTCTGACAGAGACTGGAGAAACCCTGAGAGCATGGCCCCCATACGCCCTTATAGCTCAGTAATGAAGTCACGCCTGAAGTTTACCCTTCAGCCAAAGATTAGACAGGCCCATAAAACAAAAGGAGACTAAATGAGCACACCAGCTCAGGGGCGAGGATGAGAAGGCAGGAGGGGACAGAAAAGCTGGTAATAGGGAACCCAAGGCCGAGAAAGGGAGAGTGTTGACATGAGATGGGGTTGGCAACCAATGTCACAAAACAGCATGCGTATTGTTTAATGAGAAACTAGTTTGCTCTGTAAACCTTCATCTAAAGTACAATTTAAAAAATATATGTTAAAAAAAATGATGTATTCAAACAGCAAAAAAGAAAACAGCACTGTTTTATTATTTCCCATGACTCTGTAGGTCAGGAATTCAAGCAGGGCTCAGCTGGGTAGTTCTGCTCCACAGGCTTTGTCTGGGGCTGTGCGTGTGGCTACATTCAGCTGGGAACTCATCTGGGGCTGGGTATCCAAGAGGCCTCATTCACCTATTGGCAGTTAATGCTGGCTGTGACCCTTAGTTCTTCTCCACATGGTTCTCTTTCCTGAGCAGTCTAGAAGACGTCCAATGGAAGCTGCCAAACCTTATGTGGGCACTGTCGGAACAGATACACTTCTGCCCATTTTAATAGTCCAAATAAGTTCAAACCATATTCAAGGGGGGATGAAATTGACTACAACTTTTGACGAGACTAGAAACATGTAAGTATATGAGGAAGAGGAGTTGTTGGAAGCTACCTTTGGAGAACATCTACTACAGCACATTTTAAATAGCGTATTTTTTTTCACAAAATTTGAAATAATGCAAATCTAAAATTTGTTTGAAAATTCATCCTTAATTGCACAAACTAAAAATTGGCAGACCAAATAACTGGAATCTGTACATACACTGTTGCCATATGAAGAGTACTCAGTTGGCAAACTTAAAATACCAACTAAACTATGTAAATTTAGCTTGAGACACATTGCTATTTATGTGAATAAGAGCTTCTGCCACGATTTTAGTGGCCGTTTTTTGTCTTATTTTAATATTCCTTCTTATAATTTAAAACATTCTTTCTAGCTTTTAAAATTTTATTTTTGTAATGATCCACAAGTCCTAGTACCGAAAAATGAACCTAAAAACAAAAAAAACAAAGACTTGTAAACACTGAAAAGGAAGTTAGATGTGATAAATGTGATAATACACTATAAATAAGGTTACTTACCACCACTTTATGATAGGACATCTGTTTAATTAAAAAAAAAAAAAATCCTCAATAAATAAAAAAATAATAATCGGCAATGATTTAGCTGTAGGAATCTCCTTTTTCTACCCCCCTCCCCCACACACACATAGTTTTGGAAACCCTGGTGGCACAGTGGTTAAGTGCTACAGCTGCTAACCAAAAAGTCAGCAGTTCAAATCCACCAGGCTCTCCTTGAAAACTCTATGGGGCAGTTCTACCCTGTCCTATAGGGTCGCTATGAGTCAGAGTCGACTCAATGGCAACCAGTAACACATATTTTATATTTATTCCTATAGGATAATTTGACTCGGAATAGGGACTAACTGTGTTTCTATCATACGAGTGAACACCCTGAACCTAACAAGAGAAAAAAAAAAAAAAAAAAAAAACCTCACATCCCTGATCTGGTCAGCATGTGCCAACTACAAGAATATTACATTTTAAAACTTTTGTAAGATTGTCTCATCATGCAAGATAAGTGAGCTAAGTGAATAACAGTAGATCCTCACATAAAAAGTGTCAGCCTCAGGAATAAAAAAGTGAATAAACCTATAGTAAACACATTTTCATTTCTTGGGTGAATGTACTAGTTACAAATGGGCTGCAAATTCAGAAGTGCACATACAATAAAAAGTTTAATTCACTGGCCATGCAAACCCTGTATATTCAGGTCACACACTGAGAGGTGGCCCGAGACAGCTTTTTTTACTTTTAGGGGAAAAAAAACCTAAAGATAGGAGTCTGCACCATCGTCTAAGAGAATTATAATTTTTTTTATTATAAAAAAGATTATATAGTAGTCCAAAAATGAATTATCTTTTCATGTTATAATAAGGAGACTAGAATTCATCTTCATGGTGGTAGGGAGTCATTGCAGGTTTTTAGAGGAAAAAAAATTGTAAGATTTAAAAGGTAACTGGGAGCAATGGGAAAAAATAGAACAATGATAGAATATTTTGAGTAAGAATCATCTCAAAAATTAAAAAGAACTAGAAAGCACTGTATGTAATAATGGGGGAAAAGGGGAAGGGACAAATCCGAGAAAGAGTTACACTGTAGGATAAAAAGAATTCAATAATTGGATTAGAGGAGGGAGAAGGGAGAATAGGGGTCAAGTTTGATTTGGGTGAAGGTGTCATTAATCAAGATTCATAACACTGGAGGAGAATTAAGTTTTGGGGGAAATAAGTACACTTTTGGTCCTAATGAATATGTTGAAATGGGAAATAAGCTCTCCTGTTAATATTCTTTTTAATAAGAACAACAAAAAAGATTTACTTTTTTTATAAATAACGTAACATCAAACTTTAAGATTTTATTAGTTTGTTTTAATGTTTGTTGTCAGAAATGAAATTTACTCATAACAACACCTACTGAAAAACTCACTATGTTTTCACTGATTTATAGGTCTATCAATAAATGAGTAGCATGGTTTCACTTGATTTGAAGAGATTATTAAGACTTTTTGCCTTATTGGGTTCTACAAATCTGAAAAACTAAATGTGAATTCTAACAGACTTATTTCTAAATATAAGATTTATTTTTGTAAGTTATAAACTATTACTGAAAATAATAAATTTATTCCCCAATTTTGTCCTATAATTATTCCACTGACTACAACCTGGCTGATTTGTTTTAAATAACCTTACCAGTGTATAAAATATATAATTATTATAGCTTGTCAAGAATAATGCCACAGACTGTCATAGAAAAAAAATGATAAGAATCAAAAAATTAATAAAATTACTCAAGATGAAAATGAAGAAGAACAAGAAATTTCTGAAAAGCAGGCAAAGGTATCCTTATACATTTTGCAACTTTTAATAATTTCTCAATCAAAGATATGTAAAATGTTGCTTAATTTTCTAATGGCTAGAAAAGCTTCCTAAGGAAATTTTTACTCCTGTAGCAATATTCTTATCATAAAGGAGAATATGAATTTTCTATATTTCCGATTATATATGCATTATACTTTCTGAATGAGAAGGTAATTTAATTGAAGTTTGTTCTTTCAGGTTTCATAGTTACATAAAAATCATTTGGAGTTTTGAACCATCGTTCTTCTATGAATTACATTTTGTTAAATTATACTAAATTTAAGCATATACAAATAATCGTATGGCTCCTCTGCAGAATCAAAATCTTGAAGTTACATCTTTCTAACTTCACAAGTATATATTCTCAGATTTGCGTTATCTTTCTGTATTTTTTTAATTTACAATATTGTTTAAAAGATACACCACAGTATTTGGGATATTATTTAAAAAGAATTTAGTGTTGTTTTAAAAACTGTACTAGCTGCTGGAGACAATATTGTACAAAGGAGTAATGGTTGTTAATTGCACAGAGGCAAGTTTTCATAGGAAAATTGCATGTTTCTATGTAAGTGTTCAGTGTAGAAATTATATGTGAAAACCCTCTCAGACAGAGTGATGCTGAAGGTGGCACAGCAGAGGTGAGCTGAGACAGGAGAAGAAAGAAAAGGTGAGGTTTAGTTCCATCTATGGGAAAGATATACAAAAGTTCAGAGATAGTGTGAATACTCTATATTCAAAAAGGAAAGGGGTTCAGGATAACTGGGTCCAAGATTATGAAGAGAATAGAATTGAGAGAAGTGAGTGGGGATTAGATGTTGGAAAGTCTTATAAAATCATTAACATGAGTTTGATCTTTATAGTAAGAAAAGTGGAAAGATCAAAAAATGCCATGTAGGGGAAATATTTTAAATTTGCATAATAGTCAGACAACTCTGATGGCAGTATGGGAAACCATTGGACAGAAGCAGAACTGGAGGCAAACAGTAAACTTCAAAAGCTATTTTAGTGGACAGAAAAGAGAAGATAGTGGCAGAAATGTTGTAGAAAGAAGGAGAAGAATTAAAGCTAAGACAAATTAACTTAAAAAAATAGAAAACTTAAAATTGTTATGAGCTTTATGGCTGGCATTTTTCTTTTGGATTTCTGTAAGGATTCAATAGAACCACTTTTTTTCATAAAGGATAGACAAATAAATATAAGTTGAAAATTACAAATAGCCAAAATTACCCTTGTCCCTCATCCCCACCCCAGGAAGTAACATCTCCCTAGAAAACCAAACCATCCAGTTATTTCTCTAATGTTGGATCAAATCAAACTTTCTATAAAAAATACTCTAATCTCTGTACTCATATAAACAACAGACAATGAGAGAAAACCCTTACATTATGAGAGACAGAGCAACTGAGAAAATTTTGACAAGGAAAACTCCAGAACCAGAGGATTTCACATGAAAGGTCTAGCAAATATTTAAGAAAGCTATATTATCAATTTTACCTAAACTTGGAGAAAATAGGAGAGTATGGAACTCATTCTAATTGATCAACTCATAGTATAAGACTGGTATAACCTGTACACCAAAATCTGACAAACATATTCAAAGAAGAGAATGTTAAAATCACTTACCTTATGAACATAGGTATAAAAACTTAATAATAAGTTAACAAATTGAATAAAACCATATAGAAAAAAGAAAATAGGAGGCGGCGCCAAGATGGCAGAATAGACAGATGCTTCCAGCAAGCCCTCTTACAACAAAGACCCAAAGAAGCAGGTGAAATGAGTATATTTATGACAAGCTAGGAGCCCTGAACAGCAAAGGCAAGGTTAGAAAACAAAGTGAGGGGAAGGGGGAGAAAGAGAAGGTTCAGAAGCGGAGAGGAATTACCAGACCTGAATAGCCAGAAGCCCTCAGGCACCATTCCCAGGAGTGGCTGTGGTGGGCTGGTACTAGCGTTCAGCCACAGTTTCCTCAGGGAGAAGCAGCTAGCCACACAGCCTACTCACACTTCGGGAACCAGAGAAGAATGACCTTCTCGGCAACAGCTAAGTACTTGCATATATTTTACAGTGCCCCCAGTCCCAAGCCGGCTTCAGCAGCTGTTGATTTCTCTGGGCCTGAGATAGGCCCTGTTAAGTTGCTACAGCCATCCTCCAGGCCCTGGAGAAGGAATAAATTTGCAACTGGGGGAAAGATAATTTGCCAGCTCCACTAACCTGGGGAGCTCAGGACAGAAGCAGCTCCTGTCTAGGTGTAAAGGGTCCGTGGATGCTGAGTACCTTTCACCCGGCATAGACTTGGGTGGGCTATTTTAGGAGAATAGGCCCTTGTTAGCAGACTCCAACCGTTTCAGCTGCGCAGTGTAGAGGTGGGTGTTTGATGTTCGACACCGCTTTGTCTATTAAACAGGGTGCTTGCCTACACACATCAAGGGCCTAAGGACTGGTGGCTCCACTCAGGCCACCCACCTGCCCGTGACAGGGGTCTAAGGAACTGGTACCTCCCAGTCCTTACAAACAAGAACATTGGTTGCCCATGGTCTGTCTGCAGGACCCACCCACCTGTACGCTTTAGGGAAGAGGGATGCGCTTTCCTCACAGACACTTGGCGGATGATTCTCAGCCCCCAGCCTTGATCAGAGCTTGACCCCTCCTGCAACCACATACTGGTACCTACACCAATCACCCCCGACCCTCTAAGACTGTAGGACAGAGCCTGTACCACATACTTGATGATCAGCTACCTGGACACCTGAGCTGAATTCACACAAGAAAAGTGAATGAACTCCTAGACTGATACACCTGATAACAGCTCTAGCCACCTGGGGGCAGGATGTGAGAGCTTCAAAGGCAAAAATAATCAAGCTAGCTCACTCAAGAAACCAATCTGGGCATATATATATATAAAAAAAAAGAAGCAAGAAGCTACAATACAGTAAGCAAAAATAAAATAATACAATAACTTATAGATGGCTCAGAGACAACAGGCAATATGAAGTCACTTAAAGAAACATACCGTGGTCACCTGAACAAGCTCTCAAAACAAAGAATAAAGGGATCTTCTAGATGAAAGTACCTTCCTGGAATAACAGGATACAGAAAACGAAAGATTAATATACAGAAGCCTTCAAGACATCAGGAAGAAAATCAGGCAATACACAGAACAAGCCAAGGAACACACAGATAAAGCAGTTGAAGAAATTAAAAAGGTTATTCAGGAATGTATTGACAAATTTAATAAGCTGGAAAAGGCCATAGACAGACAGCAGTCAGAAATTCAGAAGATTAACAATAAAATTACAGAAGTAGGCAACTCAATAGAAAGTCAGAGGAGCAGAATTGAGCAATTAGAAGACAGAATTAGTGAACTTGAAGATAAAGCACTTGACACCAATATATATGAAGAAAGAGCAGATAAAAGAATTAAAAAAAATTAAGAAACCTTAAGAATCATGGGGGACTCTATTAAGAGAAATAACCTACGAGTCATTGGAATACCAGAACAGGGAGGCATAACAGAAAATTCAGAAAGAATTGTTGAAGATTTGTTGGCAGAAAACTTCCCTTATATCATGAAAAACGAGAAGATACCTACCCAAGATGCTCATGGAACTCCACAACACGGAGATTTTAAAAGAAAGTCACCAAGACATATTATAATCAAACTTGCCAAAACCAAAGATAAAGAGAGAATTTTAAGAGCAGCTAGGGATAAACGAAAAGTCACCTACAAAGGAGAGTCAATAAGAATAAGTTAGGACTACTCGGCAGAAACCACGCAGGCAAGAAGGCAATGGGATGACTTATATAAATAATTGAAGGAAAAAAATGCCAGCCAAGAATCATATATCCAGCAAAACTGTCTCTCAAGTACAAAGGTGACATTACGACATTTCTGGATAAACAGTTTAGGGAATTCGTAAAAGCCAAACCAAAACTACAAGAAATACTAAAGGGAGTTCTTTGGTTAGAAAATCAATAATATCAGGTATCAACCTAAGAGTAGAGCACCGGGCAGAGCAATCAGATATCAACTCAGACAGGAAAATCACAAAAATAAATCAAGATTAAAAAATGCTCAAAACAGGGAAACAGCGATGTTATTATGTAAAAGAAGACAACAGTAAAACAATAAAGAAGGACTAAGAAATGTAGTCATAGATCTTTCATATAAGAGGCAGACAAGACAATACAAAGAAATAGAAGTTAGATTTTAATTTAGGAAAATAGGGGTTAATAATAAGGTAACCACAAAGGAGACAAACTATCCCACACATCCAAATAAAATACAAGAAAAAAAATAGACTCAGCAGAAACAAAATCAACAACAACGAATATGAGGAAAAGACAATATATAAAGATAATCTATTCAGCACAAGAAATTAAGTGGAAAAAAGAAACCGTTAACAACACAGAAAAAAAGACATCAAAATGATAGTACTAGATTCGTAAAAAAAAAAAAATTACCTATCCATAATTATGCTGAATATAAAGGGACTAAATGCACCGGTAAAGAGACAGAAGGTGACGATATGGATAAAAGAACACGATCTGTCTATAAAAAAACATGATCCGTCTATATGCTGCCTACAGAAGACACACCTTAGAGACACAAACTAACTAAAACTCAAAGAAATGGAATAGAATAGACAGAGCAAACAACAATCAAAAAAGAGCAGGAGTGGCAATATTAATTTCTAACAAAATGGACTTGAAAGTTAAATCCATTAAAAAGGATAAGGAAGGACACTATGTAATGATTAAAAGGACAATGTACCAGGAGGATATAACCATATTAAATATTTATGCACCCAATGACAGGGCTGCAAGATACATAAAACAAACTCTATACAAGAAGAGATATATGCACACCCATGTTCACTGCAGCACTGTTTACAATAGCAAAATGATGGAAACAACCAAGGTGCCCATCAACAGATGAATGGATAAATAAATTATGGTATATTCACACACTGGAATTCTACCCATAGATAAAGAACGGTGATGAAACTGTGAAACATTTCATAACATGGAAGAATCTGGAAGGCATTATGCTGAGTGAAATTAGTCAGTTGCAAAAGGACAAATATTGTATAAGACCACTATTATAAGAACTTAAGAAATAATTTAAACGGAGAAGAAAATATTCTCTGATGGTTACGAGGAGGGGGAGAGATGTAAGGAGGGAGAGGGGTGTTCACTAATTAGACTGTAGATAAGAACTACTTTAGGTGAAGGAAAAGACAACACACAATACAGGTGAGGTCAGCACAACTGGACTAAACCAAAAGCAAAGAAGTTTCCTGAATAAACTGAATGCTTCAAAGGCCAGCGTAGCAGGGGACCATGGTTTCAGGGGACATCTAAGTCAATTGGCATAATAAATCTATTAAGAAAACATTCTGCATCCCACTTTGGAGAGAGGTGTCCGGAGTCTTAAATACTATCAAGCAGCCATCTGAGATGCATCAATTGGTCTCAGCCCACCTGGATCAAAGGAGAAAGGAGAACACCAAGGACATGAGGTAATTACGAGCCCAAGATACAGAAAGGGCCACATAAACCAGAGACTATACCAGCTTGAGACCAGAAGAACTAGATGATGCCTGGTTACAACAGATGACTTTCCTGACAGGGGGCACAACAGAGAACCCCTGAGGGAGCAGGAGAGCAGTGGGATGCAGACCCCAAATTCTCATAAAAAGACCAGACTTAATGGTCTGACTGAGACTAGAAGGACCCCAGTGGTCATGGCCAGCAGACCTTCTGTTAGCCCAGGACAGGAACCATTCCCAAAGCCAACTCTTCAGCCAGGGATTGGACTGGACAATGGGATAGAAAAAAGATGCTGGTGAAGAATGAGCTTCTTGGATCAGGTAGACACTTGAGACTATGTTGGTGTCTCCTATCTGGAGGGGAGATGAGAGGGCAACGGGGGTTAGAAGCTGGCTGAATGGACATGAAAAGAGAGAGTGGAGGGAAGGATCAGGCTGTCTCATTGGGGGAGAGCAATTAGGAGCATATAGCAAGGTGTATATAAATTTTTATGAGAGACTCACTGGATTTATGAACTTTCACTTAAAGCATAATAAAAATTAAAATGAGAGTCCAGATCCCCTAGAAGACAGAAAATGATACTGTGAAGAGTGAGCTTCTTGGCTCAAGTAGACATGTTGAGACTATTTGAGCAGCTCCTGTCTGGAGGGGAGATGAGAAGGCAGAATGGGACAGGAGCTGGCTGAATGGACACAGGGAATGCAGGAAGGAAAGGAGGAGTATGCTGTCTCATTAGGGGGAGAACAAATAGGAGTATATAGCAGGGTGTATATAAATTTTTGTGTGAGAGACACTCCTGATTTGTAAACTTCCACTTAAAGCACAATAAAAATTAAAATATATGTATATATATATTTTGACCAAGTGAACCTTAGACCTGGAATGCACGGTTATTTTATCCATTAAAAAATAATCAATATTATCCACTTTAACAATAGAATAATAAAGATAATTCATATGGCTATCTCAATAAATAAGATAAAGTATTTGACAAAATTCAGTATTCATAATGTAAAAAAAAAAAAAAAAACCAGTGAACAAAGGAATTTACTCAATGTGATAATGGGCATCCATGAAAAAAGTACAGCAATGCAAGGAAAAAAAATAAAAAAAGCTAAAAACTATTTTAAAATAAAGAAAAAGCAAGATAGAAAGAAGAAAAATAATTCTCTATTTGAAGATGACATGGCTATTTCCATAGACAAACATTGCTGTGGTTGTTAGTTGCCATGGAGTTGGTCTCAGACTTGTGCAAACTCCGTGTGTCACAGAGTAGAAGTGCCCCATAGTGTTTTCTTGACTGTAATCATAACGGACGCAAATTGCCAGGCCTTTTCCAGATGTGTTTGAATCACCAACCTTTCAGTTACCAGCAAAGCTGAACTGTTTGTGCGACTATATCTGTAAACAACATTAGAAGACCTAAAGAACGATTGAACAAGGCTACAAGTTACCATAAAAAAAATCAATCATATTTTTACATAGTAGCAGCAAAAAACTGCAATGCAAAATATTTCAAAATACATTTATGGTAGCATCAAAATATAAAATAATTATATCAATATAACGAAGATGTGTGGCTGACAAGGAACTAGTATACAGAATATATAAAAAGGTCTTACAAATCAACTATTAAAAAAAATGGGAAATATATGGGCAAAAACCTTGCGTGGGAAGTTCACAAAGGAAGACACACAAAAGGCCAATAAGCACATAATAAAAAAAAAAAAAAAACTCCCCTACTTCATTATTTGTCAAAAAACCAAACCTGGTGCCACCAAGTCGATTCCAACTCATAATAGGTCTCCTGGTGACCTAAAGTGATTGCAATTGGCTGCTGATTGAAAAGCTGGTGATTTGAACCCACACAGTGGCACCACAGAAGAAAGGCCTAGTGATCTGCTTCCATAAAAATTACAGGCAGAAAAAAAATCCTATGGAACACTTCTACTCAGACACGCTTGGGGTTGAAATGTTATTATTCAACAAAAACCAAAAAATCAAATCCGTTGCCATTGAGTTGATTCCAACTCATAGTGACCAGATTTAAATTAACAACCTTTTGGTTAGTAGTCAACGGCTTAACTCTCCGTGCTATAAAACAGCAAGGGAATACCACCACACATCAATGAGAATGGCTAAAACCCCAACCTCTGATAACACCGAGTGATGACGAAGATATGGAGCAACAGAAACAGTCATTCACTGCAGGTGGGAATGCAAAATGGCACAATCACTTTGGGTGACAGTCTGGCAGTTTCTTACAAAGCTAAATGTAGGCTTACCTTGTTTAACAATCCAGAAATCAGTCTTGTAGGTATTTATCCAAGTAAGTTGAAAAATGTTTTCCTACAAAAACCTGCACACAAATATTTATAGCAATTTCATTCATAATTGCCACAAATTGGAAGCAACCAAGATGACCTTTAATAGTGGAATGGATAAGCACACTGTGGCACATCTATGCAACAGAGTGTTACGTAGGGATAAAAAGAAACGAGCTACCAAGCTACAAAAAGACATGGAGAAAGCTTAAAAGCATATTGCTAAGCAAAAGAAGCCAATCTAAAAAAACTACGTAATGTGTGATTCCAACTATACGACATTTGAAAAAGGCAAAATTACACAAGCAATAAAAGGATTAGTAGTTGCCAGGCGTTCAGGGGGAGGGGGAGAGGAATAGACAGGTGGTACACAGGCCATTTTCATGGTGTGGAACTATTTTGAGTGATATTATAATGGTGGACACATGACATTATGTGTTTGTTACAACCATAGAACTGCTTCTTGAAAACCATTTGTATGAGACCAGAAGGTCAAGATTTACTCTAAAGCTAAGATGAGAAGATAAGGGAACAGGGAAACTAGAATACTGGAAATGGAACAACTGCAACACAATTAAAGAGAATGCTGACACATTGTGAAAAATGTAACTAATGCCACTAAACAATTTGAATGGAAACTCTAGAATGGGAACTAACTTGCTGTCTAAACATTCACCAAAAACACAATAAAATTGTATTAAAAAATAATGGGACTGTTCAACACAAGGGTTGAACCCAAATGTGAACTATGGACTTTAGTTAGTAATAATGTATCAATATTGTTTCACAATTGTAATAAAAGTACCATGCTGGAAGAAACAATGTGAAGGGGGAGGAAACAGTGCAAAAGGGAAATCCCTGTACTTTCCATACATTTTTTTCTGTAAACTAAAAACATCTCTATAAAATAACATCTATCAAAAAAAAAAACTAAAAATAATATTTGTACAGTCCATAACTGGAAACAACTCAAACATCCATCCATAGGAGATACATAAACAATTTCTGATATATCCAGGCAATGGAATAATATTCAGCAATTAAAAAAAATAGTGATAACCACGCAAATCAATCTCACAAATCTTATGCTCAGCAAAAGAATCTAACAAAAAAATTATGATTCTATTTACATGAAGTTATAGAAAAGGAACAACCTACGATGACTAAAAAATCAGAAAGGAGTTTGCTTTGTGAAAATTTTAGAAGTGATAGAAAAAACCTGAAACTGATTACAGTCCTAAATTTTTCACTATGTACTGTATACAGATGTACCGACACCCTATATTAAGCATATGTATGTATACGTATAGAGAGAGAGAGCAGAGAGAGAATTATTTTTCCATGTATCATCAGATTATACCCTTAAGAGTCATGCTTTTCAGTAATGTAAATTTACTGCAAAAAATAGAACTTTAAATAACAAGAAATTATATTTTAGACTTTTTATTAAAATTAAAAAAATTAAATTTATTACGTATAAAACATTTGATAGAGTGACCACGCATAGTAAACATAAGGGATTTTAAATGGAAAAGGAAAGAATAGTTTTATCTACATTTTCAAACTTTTGGCTTAAACTTAGAAATAAGTAGAAAAACAAATTATTTTCCCTGAAGGACAAACAGGACAGCACAAAACAAAAACAAAGTATAAACATCTAAAAATTCAAGTCAAATATATAATTGTCTTCCAAATCAAACCAAATTCACTGCTTTTGAGTTGATTCTAACTTATAGCAAACCTGCATGATAGAACTGCCCATAGCGTTTCCAAGTCTTCAGGTTTAGGTTTTTAGTCTTTACGCAAGCAGACTGCCACATCTTTCTCCTGCAGAGAGGCTGGTACATTCAAATCACCGAACTGGTTAGTAGACAAGTGCTTAACCACTGTGCCACCAGGTTTCCCATGATTTTCTTAGGCTATTCTATTCTCTATTCATCTGTTTTTCTTTCTTTTTTTTTTTTAAATTGTGATTTAGGTGAAAGTTTATAGAACAAATTAGTTTCTCATTCAAAAATTTATAAATTATTTTCTGATATTGGTTGCACTCTCCCACTTTTCACCCAAGGTTCTCCGTGTCCATTCATCCAGTTTTCCTGTCTCTTCCTGCTTTCTCATCTTGTTTTAGGGCAGGAGTTGCCCGTTTGGTCTTGTATATTTTATTTAACTAAAAAGCCTGTTCCTCACATATGCTGTTGTTTGTTTTATAGGCCTGTCTAATCTTTGGCTGAAAGGCAGACTTTGGGGGTAGCTTCATTTCTGAGTGAGTAGGGTGTCCTGGAGCCAGAGACTTGGAGGTTCCTCCAATTTCTGTCAGATCAGTAAGTCTTATTTTTGTTGTTAATTTGAATTTTGTTCCATAGTTTTCTCCTACTCTGTCAGGGACCCTGTATTGTGACCCCTGTCAGAGTGGTCAGTGGTGGTAGCCAGTCACCATCTAGTTCTTCTGAGCTCAGGGTGGTGGAGGCTGTGGTTCATGTGGTCTATTAGTCCATTGGACTAATATTTTCCTTTCATCTTTGGTTTTCTTCATTCTCCTTTGCTCTTGACAGGATGGGGCCAATAAATGTATCTTAGATCGCCTTTAGCAAGCTTTTATTACCCTAGATGCTATTCACCAAAGTAGGATGCAGAACATTTTCATTATGACTTATGTCAATTGGCATAGATGTCTCCTGAGACTATGGTCCCCAGGCCTAGCCCCAGTAATTCAATCCCTCAAGGTGTTTGGTTGTGTCTAGGAGGCTTCTATGACTTTGCCTTAGACAACCTGTGCTAACTTCCCTATATTGTGTGTTGTCTTTCCCTTCACCACAGTTAACATTTGTCTACTATGTAGTTAGTTATTTCCCCTCTCCACCCCTCCCCTTTAAGTGCTCATCGACAAAAAAAACACAATGGAAGAACAATGAAAAATCCACAAAACGTCTCACAACATGGATGAATCTGCAGGGCATTACGCTGAGTAAAATAAGTCAATCACAAAAGGACAAATATTGTGTGAGACCACGATTATAATAACTGAAGAAAATTTTTACACACTAAAAAAAAATCTGATGTGTAATTCATTTATCCATTCATCTTTTGATGGGCACTTAGGTTGTTTGCATCTTTTTGCTATTGTGAATAATGCTGCAAAGAGCATGGGTGTGCCTATGTCTATTGTTGTGACAACTCTTATTTCCGTAGTGATATTCCTAGTAGTGGGACTGTTGGATCCTGTGGAATTTCTAGTTCTAGCTTTTTAAGGAAGAGCCATACAGTTTTCCATGGTGGCTGTACCATTTTACATTCCCACCAACAGTGTTTAAGAGTTTCAATCTTCCCACATCCTCTCCAACATTTGTTCTTTTCTTTCTTTTTTTTTTGATTAATGCCAGTAATGCTAGGGTGAAATGATATCTCATTGTAATTTTGATTGGCATTTCTCTAATGGATAACAGATACATTTCCTCATGTGTCTGTTAGTTGCCCCAATGTCTTCTTTGGTATAGTGTCTGTTCATATCTTTTGCCCATTTTTTGACTGGATTACTTGTCTTTTTGTTGTTGAGGTGTTGAAGTATTCTATAGATTTTGGAAATTAGAACCTTGTTGGATATGTCATAGCCCAATTTTTTTTTTTTTTTCCACAGTCTGTAGGTTCTTTTTTTACTCTTGGTGAAGTCTTTTGATGAGCGTAATGTTGATTTTTTACAAGCTTCAGTTATCTACTTTATCTTCTGGTGTATATTCTCTATTCCTCTTTGTTGTCCATTCCCTAGTTAAGGCTAGTTATTTTAGGAATGCTATATGCATTATTAATGCTTCATTATCGCAAAATAAAGGGTTTTATTTGTTTTATAATAAAATACTTGCATGAATCCTAATTTTAAGCTCTCATAGACAAATCCGAACACCAATAAATTGTTTCTAAAGGTGGTCTTTTTTATAGAATTGTCATATCTGTATCTCAGAATATGTCTCCTTTTAAGCATATTTAAAAAAAAAAAAACAAATATTACAGTCCTAAATTTTCACTAAATACTATACATAGATGTACTGATACCCTATATTAAGGACATATATTAAAAGGGTTATATTATATCACTATTTTTTAGCTCTGAATTGTAAAATTAAAAAAATAGATATTTCATGACAAAACAACAATCATAAAACCTTTTTTTTTTCCTGTGAGTAGAAGATAGATACGTTTAAACCTACACTGTGTCATAACCAGTAGTTAACTCAGTAACTTGAAAGCCAATTTTATTTTAAACTTTACAAATTACCATCTTTGTATATTAAAGGGGAGAAAGTCACTCCTTCATTGTCGTGTCATCTCTCTATGTACAGAGCTCCTGAAGATACTATTGGTTTGTGAATATGCCTATTCAAAAGCCTTCAAAACATCTTTATATATTTCATTATTAAAGAGGTTAGAAGAAATGCTCTTTCCTGAAATAACACATTTTTTGCTACTTCTAATAAAAATAATAAAGCAGAAGGTAAAAAGCCTAAAGAAAGGAAATCTAATTCAGGTAAAACGATAAAACCCCACTGCCATTGAGTATAGGGCACACAAAACACCAGAATCCTCTAGATTTGACACAGTGTTTTGAACTTCATTAGCATCATTCAAACAAATTCAAAATCTAGCAGATTCTAAAGAAGAAAAAGAAATACTGTTAGTAACAATTAGCCATTTACAGTCTATTCAAAACAGATTTCCATAAGACAGGTAGAAAATTACCAATGAATTTTCAACAGATTGTGAACATCTGCTCCATGGTGAAGGTTTGAAAATTAACTAAAGAAATGACAAATATTTCTAAAGTCTCAGATAAAAGTAATTTTGCAAAGATTAATTTATTTCTTTCACCAAAACTGAAAAAAAAAAAATCCACTGCTCATTTTTAAGGGTCATCGTGACCAATAGTAAATAATTAAGACAATTTATCCACATTAAACTACCAATGCACAATCATACATTTGCTAGGTCCATTCTTCCTCTAAATAGAGTTTAAAAAAAAAAAAAAAAGTATTACAGGAAACACTGAAGTAGTATGAAGAGGTAAGTTTGAGAAATCAAAACACTAATCTCCTTGAATTACAGCGTTTCTTCTATTGACAACTCAAGCCTGGCTTAGTATCTGATTTACTTCTGTGGCTGTATCATTCGTCCTCTACAAGTCACTGTTGTTAAGGCGGTTATTGGAGAGTCTACAGGAGTCTAATCACTTCAAATAATCTTTTGCAGGTAACAGCTGCTGTGGCAATCCAAACAGCTGTGAAAAGCATGAACAATTGTCATCAAGCTGGGGTAATGAGAGTTTATAGCAATGTTCTAGAGAGTTACCAGCTGCGTCTTTGGGTGTCACAAGCTTCTTAAGTTTTCTAATATCTCTTCATCACCAACCATTTTCTTATCATTTGATCTCATTTATAAGATGCTCTTTACTATGAATTCCTCTGAATTAGAAGAGTATTTTTTAAATTTTTATTGTCTCAGAATTGCAAAGAGGCAGAACATTCCATATTTTTCTTATATTTCTCACTTCTTGAAGATAAGATTCCTAAATATCCTAATCAAAGAGATGTTGTTTTCCAATGCAAAATGTTGAATAGGAGCTTCTCTCGTGACACATACGTCGATTTCTTGTGCATATTTACGCCCTACATTTTTGTCCTTCAGTTTAGATCTGGCAGCTTTCTGATCTCTTATGCACATATTTACTTGTCTACTTTCCCTATTTAAATTGTATTTACAATATTTTGGACCAAATTTTATCTAAGTTTCTCTAAATCCAATGCTGCTATTTTCTGATTTCCATTCAAAGCTAGTAGAAACATGGCACATCATTTTAGTCATCAGCTTGCATTCACGGAGTTGCAACTGAGTCACAATACTAGACCCTGTATTAGGCAGGCATTTATATTGTCCAAGTCTTGCATTGCATCAGTAGTCAACATAAATGAGTATCATCTAGCTTGGTTTTCCAACGTGTGAGGATTGAATATCACATTGTGGTTCAATGACAGTCTCTCTGGGGTCCTTTGCTGTTGTCATAGGTAGTGTACATTATAGTAATAAAGCTTAATGTAACATGGTACAGATCATTTTTCAATAGAAAAGAACACTCTGTTCTCTGCAGCAAAAGATGCAGAACAGCATGTTGGGCAACCAAAGATATATGGGAACTGTGTAACAATTTGGGTGCCTCATTTGGTATTTCAAAAAAAAAAAAAATAGCTGTTCACTTGCTGATATTGAATGTCATATTTGGTCAAGTTTTAGAGCACTAAATCAAACAAACGAACAAAAAAACTCATTGCCGTCTAGTCGATTCCAACTCATAGCAACCCTATAGGACAGAGTAGAACTGCCCCATAGGGTTTCCAAGGAGTGGCTGGTGAAGTCAAACTGCCGACCTTTTGGTTAGCAGCTGTACTTCTTAAACACTGCACCACCAGGCCTCCTCTGGAGTACTAATGAAGGATAAAAGATTGAAAACCTGTGGGCAGTAAAACGAGAAATGTAACAGGGTAAGAGAGAAATTGATGAATGATTCAGTAAGAGAACTACAAAGAAAAACAAAAAAATTCTTAAAGTATGTTGGAAGTAGAGAGGGATAAATAGCTTTGTAAAGGTACAAAAAGAATGTTTCTTTTCTACCCATAAACTTCATTTTCAAATCTTCATATCCTTTGACCTCCAGAAATGTTTATTTTATGAATTTTTATGAAAAATTAGAAAAGATAAATTGATCATTTCTTTTGTTATAAAAAGGTATTCAGTTTTAAAGTTTTGCAGTCTGTCACTCAGTAATTAAGTTTCTGTGAACACCAGGAAGAACTCAGAACTAATAATAATATTCATAACTCATATATTAGGTGAGAAATGCAGTGTTTGATATCATTGGAGGAACTTATTAAACATATAAATAAGTGAAATGAAAAAATCTAAATTGACAGTGCTTGCATACAGTCATAATTGTCTACTTAGGAAAGAGGAAAATATATAAAACTGAACCAATAAAAAGATTCACACTCGAAATGAATTTGGGATATGTCCTAGTTAGTGATTCAAGATACGTAGAATCACTTATTTCAATTGTTGAAACTTATTTGTTAGGTGGATTAATGTAACTGCAATATTTTAGTTTCAGTACAAAACTAATAAAATTGATGAGTTATCTGCATTATTGAATAGAAGTTATCTTTAACTTTTTTTATTGGAAAGTATTATCATTCTCAGTTTACAGATAATGCTCTACTTCTTATTAGTTATCACAAAACCATCTTCAGAATCATCTATTTATAAGTCCATTTGCACTTTAAAAAGAAAAAAAAAAAAAAGCATTCAAACAAGTATAGCTTCTATCCCAGACTTTTGTCATTCCATCTTTCTGGTTATTATATCATTATGCTGCCTAATTCACCAGAGAACATTATTCTACATGTTAAATTTTGAGCTGCACTGAAAAGACAAATTTCTAATCTCCACTAAAATTTTAAAAGACATACAGCTATATTTGGCTGACGAAGCTGCCACTGATTCATTTATAGAATTTTTTTCCTTAGCTGCAGTAAAGTTGCAGCCATTTCTTCCAGGGCTATCATACATTATAAAAGAACAGTGCTTCAATTAATTCAGTTTTTAAAGGGGCTGGAAATAAAATTACTTGAACAGGATATGGTTAGTCAGTTAAGGGAAAAATGTCCTTTTAAAATTCAAAAATAAAATATTCTGTCTATTTAAGAAAAAAGTAATCTAATGATGGTATATATAGTGAGATGTTATATCCATTTAGAAGCCAAAATATTAAATGCCATGAGCATGGGAATTAGAATGCACTAGTCCTTGGAAACTCTACAGGGCAGTTCTACTCTGTCCCATAGGGTCGCTATGAGTCGGAATCGATTCGACGGCACTGGGTTATTTTAGAGTTTTTTTTAATGCTTACTGCACTGGGTTTAATAGCTAAGTATGGTAATAGTTCTACTCTGTCCTACAGGGTCGCTATGAGTCGGAATCGACTCGACGGCGCTGGGTCTGGTTTTTTTGGTTTAGTACTAATGGCAATGGTGCATTTAGAATTAGACAAAATCTAAACCATCTGTATATTCATAATCTACAAAGAAAAACTAATAATAATACATTGCTGGAACCCTCTATAATTTGAATGCCATACCCATTCACTTCAAATGCATTTATTGGGCCCTTTCATGTATAGTCTGTTCTAGTCAATGAAGACTTATCATTTTCTAAATTAGACACAGGACTTGCTTTCCATGTGTTTAAAACCAAATCAGAGAGACATGTCCATTAATTTATGTGGAGATTTCATAAAACAAGGAGTATCATAGAGTACAGAGAATAAGAGACCAATGCTAGTCAGAGGAGCCTGGAAAAAAATCAGAGGACAGAAACCTTTTATTGCCAACTGATGGGTAAGTATGAACATTAATAGCAAGAATAAAGGATTAAAAACTTTCAGGTTAGGACATAAGAGAAATAACTATTTTGAGTTGATATTAAGGAGAAATTAGGAGCACTGCCTTCCTGAAGTGTAGAATTTGTGCCAGAGAACAATGGAAAAGAAGATGAGAGAATCAAATTGTGGCTTAGAATAACAGCATAGGGACTTTGGGCATGAGAAATAGAGATAAATTCAAGATTTCCTATGTAAGGACTAACTCAAGGACTAAATACATTAAAAGACAGCATCCATATTTCACTGGTTATACATTATAAAAAAATGTTTTCGATGTCCAATTGGATCATATACAAATCCTCAAAAGGAGAATTTGGCATGCCTGTAACTGTGTTGCTTTATGAGAGGGGAGAAAGGTGTGTGTGTGTGTGTGTGTGTGTGTGTGTGTGTGTGTGTGTGTGCATGTGCTCCATCCAGAACTTCAAACATGGTGATCATTCTCAATAGGAGAGAACAACAGGTATTATGGTAAGTTGAGCATCATGACGATACTTAGGGAAGGGCGCCATTAAGAGCCAAGATCTATTTGTAGAAAGAGTAGATTTTCCTGTAAGTAGGCAGAAAAAAAATCTCATGGTGAAAAATCCATTATTTTTTTTTCCTTTCTGTTTCTTATTTTCTGAATGTTTCTGATGTATTATAATTTCTTTATCAACCATTTCTACATGCAATGTATTTTAAATTTCAAAACAATATATATGAAGAGATTGCATATATTGGAAATTAAAAGTCTGAAGGGAAGTATTTTGGTCCATGTTAAAAGCTATGATGGCTAACTGCCCCTCTCATTTACAGAACACACCTAAGTTGATAATATGTATTATATACATGATCATATATATTATATATAATCATATTGTATCATATATAGTAGAATCACATATACTCATCGATATAATTGAACAATAATTTCATTCTATACATAAAATTTACTATATACTATTAAATCACTTACTTCAAGTTAAAAGTAAAAGTATATTCCAAGATGTTTCATTAACAGGTGTCATGGCAAGGTTTTAGTAAATTAAATAAAAATGTTGGAGAAAATTTTAAAAAAATTATAAAAAGTTAGGAAATGGACTCAAAGACTCAGAAAATCATCATCTTTTTTAGAATAAATCAGAGATTTACTCAATAAAAATGCATCAATATCTGGACATCAATACTTTAAGAAGCAAAGCATTTCATTTATGGATGCATGTTGTATGTAATATTGTCTGTGCAGTGGTTTTAAAGAACTCAATTTCAACTAAATGAAAAACAATACTTGATAATAAAATATGTTCCATTTTAATATATGATGCCTTTTTCCTCTACAATGAAATCATAGAGGTTTGGAATTCTCACCTATAACGATGTATTTATTGCTTCTAGTGCTTTTTAAATGAGTTTAGTTGCCAACATTTCTCTATATTTAATAAGTAACTGAAAGATATGTGAGTGAAATTTTTATGCATAGCTAGCTTGAAACTGAAATATAATATCAGTGTCATTTTCCTTTAAATTAAAAAAAGTTAGTCGACTTACATAGATGTTTTCCTATCTATTTCCAAGAATATTCAGCTATTTTTTCTCATAATGTACTACATACCGTCCTTTTTAATTCTACTTACACTAATTAAATCTATTGAGCACACAGAAAGAAGGCTTATAGCTTTTTGAGTTTTGAAAAATGTTATTGCATATATAGCCTTTATGATTTTGAGTACAAAAAGTATTACTTAAATGTAATATTTTCACAAAACTATTTCTTTACCTTTTTTCCTCATTTTCTACTTTTTTTAAAACTGACTTGAACATCTAGAGCTGTGCTGTCAAATACTGTAGCCACTAGCTACATGTGACTATTTAAATTAAAGTTAAAATACAAATTTCAGTTCCTCAATAACACCAGAGACATTTCAAGAGCTCACAAACAGATTATAAAACTTAGAACCATTCTTCTTGCTATATATTGGTTTCTCTTTTTACAATGTCCATGCAGCCTTGTCCTTTTTGAGGGATTTCTTTGCTGATGTCAGAAGGATCCTGGCTGAAAGCAGAGAATACCAGAGAGATGCTTAACTGTGTTTTATTGACTATGCAAATGCATTCAGCTGAGTGGATCATAACAAATTATAGATAACATTGGGAAGAATGGGAATTCCAGAACACTGAATTGTGCTCATGAGGAAACTGTACACAGATCAAGAGACAATCCTTCAAATAGAACAAGGGGATACTGTGTGGTACAAAGTCAAGAAAGGTGTGCATTAGGGTTATATATTTTCACTATAGTTATTCAACCTTTATGCTAAGGAAATAATCTGCAAAGCTGGACTACATGAAGAAAGCAGCATCAAGACTGGAGGAAGACTCATTAACATGCAGAAGACACAACCTTTCTGGCTGAAAGTGAAGAGGACTTGAAGCACTTACTGCTGAAGATCAAAGACCACAACTTTCAGTATGAATTATACCTCAACATAAAGAAAACAAAAATCCTCACAACTCGACCACTAGGCAACATCATGACAAATGAAGAAAAGATTGAAGTTGTCAAGAATTTCATTTTACTGGGATCCACAATCAGCACCCACAGAAGCAGCAGTCAAGAAATCAAACGAGAGGATACGAGGACGCGGAGCCAAGATGGCAGAACAGACAGACACTTCCGGCAGCCCACTTTACATCAAAGACCAGAAAAAACAAGTAAACAAGTGTATTTGGGACAAGCTGGTAGCCCTGAGCTTCAAAGGCAAGCTTAGAAAACTAACTGAGGGGAAGGGAGAAGAAGAGACCATTCAGAAGTTGAGAGGAGTTACTGGACCAGAATTGCAGCACCTCAGGCACCATTCCCAGAGCGGTGGTGGCAGTGGCGGGCTGGTACTAGTGTTCAGCTGCAGTTTCCTCATGGAGAAGCAGCCAGCCACACAGCCTATTCACAACTCTAAAACCTGAGAAGAACGGCACTCTAGGCAAAAGATAAATACTTGCATATATTTTACCACGCCCCTCCACCCCAGAGGTGGCTTCAGTGGGTGAATTCCCTGGGCCTGGTATAGGCTCTGTTGAGCACCTAGAGCCATCCTCCCAGCCTTGGGGAAGGAAAAAATTTGCAAGTGGGGGAAAACATAAATTGCCATCTCCACTACCTGGGGGAGCTCAAGACAGAAATGGCTCCTGTCCAGGCATAAACCATCCATGGAGTTTGAGCACCTTTCCCTTCTTCATGGACCTGTGTGGGCCTATTTTGGGAGAATAGGTCCTAGTTGGCAGACTCCAAACATTTCAGCTGTGGGGTGGAGAGCTGGGTGTTTGATGTTTGACATGGCTTTGCCTATTAAACAAGGTCCTCACCTACCCACATCAGGGACCTAAGGACTGGTGGCTTCATTCAGGTCACCCAGCCACCCGTGACAGGGGTCCAGGGATAACTGCTACCTCCCAGTCCTTACAACCAAACACTTTGGTTACCCATGGTCCATCTGCAGAACCCAACCATGTGCATGCTCTAGGGAACAGGGATGTGCCTTTCTCAGAGACACTTGGGGGTTGGATCTCAGCTCCCTGCCTTGTTCAGAGCATGACCCCTGCTGCAATCAGATACTGGTACATGCACCAAACACCCCCGCCCCTCTAAGGCTGTAGGATACAGCCTATACCACATACTTGTGATCAGCTATCTGGAAACATGAGCTGAACTCATACGAGAACACTGAATGGACTCCTAGAGTGATATACCTGATAATAGCTCTAGCCATATGGTGACAGGATGTCAGAGCTCCAAGGTGAAAATAATCAAGCTAGCTCACTCAAGCAACACATTTGGGTATATCAAAACAAAACAAAGAAGCTACTACACAGTAAGCAGGCATAAATTAATACAATAAGTTATAGATGGCTTGGAGACAACAGTCAATGTCAAGTTACATAAAGAAACAGACAATGATCACCTCGACAATCTCTCAAAACAAAGAATCCAGGGATCTTCTAGACGAAAGTGCATTCTTGGAATTACCAGAGCCAGAATACAAAAGATTAATATACAGAACCCTTCAAGACATCAGGAGGGAAATGAGGCAATATGCAGAACAAGCCAAGGAACACACAGATAAAGCAATTGAAGAAATTAGAAATATTATTCATGAACATAATGAAAAATTTAATGAGCTGGAAAAATCCATAGACAAGCAACAATCAGAAATTCAGAAGATTAACAATAAAATTACAGAAATAGACAACTCAATAGAAAGTAAGAGGCACAGAATTGAGCAAGTAGAAGCCAGAATTTCTGAACTCAAAGATAAATCAATTGGCACTAATATATTTGAAGAAAAATCAGATAAAAGAATTTCAAAAAATGAAGAAATCTTAAGAATCATGTGGGACTCTATCAAGAGAAAAAAACTGCAAATGATTGGAGTATGAGAACAGGGAGTGATAACAGAAAACACAGAGAAAATTGTTGAAGATTTGTTGGCAGAAAACTTCTCTGATACTGTGAAAGATGAGACGATATCTATCCAAGATGCTCATCAAACTCCACCTAAGGTAGGTGTTAAAAGAAAGTCACCAAGACATATTATAATCAAACTTGCCAAAATCAAAGATAAAGAGACCATTATAAGAGCAGCTAGGGATAAACGAAAAGCTTATCCCTACTTGGACTACTAGGCAGAAGCCATGCAGGCAAGAAGGCAATGGGATGACATATTTAAAAAATTGAAGGAAAAAAATTGCCAAACAAGAATCATATAACCAGCAAAACCATCTCTTAAATATGAAGGTGAAATTAGACATTTCCAGATAAACAGAAGTTTAGGGAATTGGTAAAAACTAAACCAAAACTACAAGAAACACTAAAGGGAGTTCTTTGGTTAGAAAATCAATAATATCAGGTATCAACCCAAGACTAGAACACTGGGTAGAGCAATCAGAAATCAAGCCATACAGGGAAATTAAAAAAAAAAAAAGCAAGATTATGTAAAAAAGCTCAAAACAGGGTAACGACGATGTTATTATATAAAAGAAGACAACATTAAAACAATAAAGAGGGACTAAGAGATGTAATCATAGATCTTCCATATGGAGAGGAAGATACGGCGAAACAAAGAAATAAAAGTTAGGTTTAAATACAGAAAAATAGGGGTAAATAATAAGGTAACCACAAAGGAGACAAACTATCCTACTCATCAAAATAAAATACAAAAAAAAAAAAAATTGAGACTCAGCAGTAACAAAATCAACAACAATGAATATGAGGAAAGGACAATATACAAAGAAAATCTACTCAGCACATAAAACTAAGTGGGAAAAAGAAAGTCAACTACACACAAAAAAAGACCTCAAAATGACAGCACTAAATTCATACCTATCCATAATTATACTGAATGTAAATGGACTAAATGCACCAATAAAGAGACAGAGGGTGGCAGAATGGATTAAAAAACAAGATATGTCTACATGTTGCCTACAAGAGATACACCTTAGACTTAAAGACACAAACAAACAAAAACTCAAAGAATGGAAAAAAAAATACATCAAGCAAACAACAATCAAAAAGAGCAGGAGTGGCAATATTAATTTCTGACAAAATAGACTTTAAAGTTAAATCCATCAGAAAGGATAAGGAAGGACACTATATAATGATTAAAGGAACAATGTACCAGGAGGACACAACCATATTAAATATTTATGTACCCAATGACAGGGCTGCAAGACACATAAAACAAACTGTATCAGTTTTGAAAAGTGAGATAGACAGCTCCACAATAATAGTAGGAGACTTCAACACACCACTTTTGGTGAAGGACCGGACACCTGGAAAGAAGCTCAATAAAGACACGGGAGATCTAAATGCCACAATCAACCAACTTGAACACATAGACATATACAGAACACTCCATCCAACCACAACCAAGTATACTTTCTTTTCTAGTGCACATGGAGCAATCTCTAGAATAGACCACGTATTAGATCATAAAACAACCCTTAGCAGAATCTAAGACATTGAAATATTACAAAGCATCTTCTCTGACCATAAGGCCATAAAAGTGGAAATCAATAACAGGAAAAGCATGGAAAAGAAATCAAACACTTGGAAAACGAACAGTACCCTGCTCAAAAAAGACTGGATAATAGGAGACTTTAAGGATGGAATAAAGAAATTCATAGAATCCAATGAGAATGAAAACACTTCCTATCAGAACCTTTGGAACACAGTGAAAGCAGTGCTCAGAGGTCAATTTATATCAATAAATGCACATATCCAAAAAAGAGAAAGGGCCAAAATCAAAGACTTATCCCTAAAACTTGAACAAAAAGAAAGAGAACAACAACAACAACAACAAACCCTCAGGCACCAAAAGAAAACAATGAAAATTAGAGCTGAACTCAATGAAATAGAAAATATAAAAACAATCGGAAGAATTAACAAGACCAAAAGTTGGTTCTTTGAAAAATTCAACAAATTTGATAAACTATTGGCAAAACTGACAAAAAAAAAAAAAAGAGAGAGAGGAAGCAAATAACCAGGATAAGAAATGAGATGAGCAATATTACAACAGACCCAGCTGAAATTAAAAAAATCATGTCAGATTACCATGAAAAATTATATTCTAACAAATTTGAAAACCTAAAAGAAATAGATGATTTCCTGGAAATACACACCTACCTAAACTAACATAAACAGAGGCAGAACAACTAAATAGACCCATAACAAAAGAAGAGATTGAAAAGGTAATAATAATAAAAAAAAAACTCCCAACAAAAAAAGCCCTGGCCCGGATGGCTTTACTACAGAGTTCTCCCAAACTTTCAGAGAAGAGCTAACACCACTACTACTAAAGGTATATTTCAGAGCATAGAACAGGACGGAATACCCCCAAACTCAGTCTATGAAGCCAGCATATTATCCCTGATACCAAAACCAGGTAAAGGCACCACAAAAACAGAAAATTACAGACCTATATCCCTCATAAACTAAAACGCAAAAATCCTCAACAAAATTCTAGCCAACAGAATTCAACAACATATCAAAAAAAGAATTCACCATGACCAAGTGGGATTCATACCAGGTATGGAGGGAGAGTTCAACATTAGAAAAACAGTAAGTGCAATCCACCACATAAATAAAACAAAAGACAAGAATCGCATGATTTTATCAATTGATGCAGAAAAGGCATTTGACAAAGTTCAACACCCGTTCATGATAAAAACTCTCAGCAAAATAGGAATGCAAGAAAAATTCCTCAACATAATGAAGGGCATTTATACAAAGCCAACAGCCAACATCATCCTAAACGGAGAGAGCCTGAAAGCATTCCCCTTGAGAACGGGAGCCAGACAAGGATGCCCTTTATCACCACTCTTATTCACCATTGTACTGGACTTCCTAGCCAGAGCAACTAGGCTAGACAAAGAAATAAAGAGGATACAGATTGGTGAGGAAGAAGTAAAATTATCTCTATTTGCAGATGACATGATATTATACACAGAAAGCCCTAAGGAATCGTCCAGAAAACTACTGAAACTAATAGAAGAGTTCAGCAGAGTATCGAGATACAAGATAAACATACAAAAATCAGTTGGATCCCTCTACACCAACAAAAAGAACATTGAAGAGGAAATCACCAAATCGATGCCATTTACAGTAGCCCCCAAGAAGATAAAATACTTAGGAATAAATCTTACCAGAGTTGTTAAAGACTTATACAAAGAAAACCACAATACACTTCTGCAAGAAACCAAAATAGACTTACATTAGTGGAAAAACATACCTTGCTTGTGGATAGGAAGACTTAACATTATAAAAATGTCAATTCTACCAAAAGCAATCTATATATTTAATGCAATTCTGATCCAAATTCCAATGACATTCTTTAATGAGATGGAGAAACAAATCACCAACTTCATATAGAAGGGAAAGAGGCCCCAGATAAGTAAAGCAGTACTGAAAAAGAACAAAGTTGGAGGCCTTACTTTACCTGATTTTAGAATCTATTATACCGCCGCAGTAGTCAAAACAGCCTGGAACTGGTACAACAGATACATGGACCAATGGAACAGAATTGAGTATCCAGACATAAATCCATCCACATATGAGCAGTTGATATTTGACAAAGGCCCCAAAGGAGTTAAATGGGGAAAAGACAGTCTTTTTAACAAATGGTGCTGGCATAACCGGATATCCATCTGTAAAAAAATGAAACAAGACCCATACATTACTCCATGCACAAAAACGAGATCAAAATCGATCAAAGACATAAGTATAAAATCTAAAACAATGAAGATCATGGAAGAAAAAATACGGACAATATTAGGAGCCCTAAAAAAAAAAAAAAAAAAATTTTTTTTTTTTTAATACATAGCGTAACAGTATACAAAACATTATTAAGAATGCAGAAGAAAAACTAGATAACTGGAAGCTCCTAAAAATCAAATACCTATGCTCATCCAAAGATTTCACCAAAAGAGTAAAAAGACTATGTACAGACTGGGAAAAAGTTTTTAGCTATGACGTTTCCGATCAGCACCTGATCTCTAAAATCTACATGATACTGCAAAAACTCAACTACAAAAAGACGAATAACCCAATTAAAAATTGGGCAAAGATATGAACACTTCACTAAAGAAGACATTCAGGTAGTAACAGATAGATGAGGAAATGCTCATGATCATTAGCCATCAGAGAAATGAAATTCAGAACTACAATGAGATTTCATCTCACTCCAACAAGGCTGGCATTAATCCAAAAAACACAAAATAATAAATGTTGGAGAGGCTGTAGAGAGATTGAAACACTTATACATTGCTGGTGGGAATGCCAAATGTTACAACCACTTTGGAAATTGATTTGGCGCTTCCTTAAAAAGGTAGAAATAGAACTACCATATGATCCAGCAATCCCACCCCTTGGAATATATCCTAGAGAATGAGCCTTTATACGAACAGATACATGACACTCATGTTTATTGCAGCACTGTTTACAATGCAAAAAAAAAAAATGGAAGCAACCAAGGTTCCCATCAGCAGATGAATGGATAAATAAATTATGGCATATTCACACAATGGAATACTACGTATCAATAAAGAACAGTGATGAATCTGTGAAACATTTCATAACATAGAGGAGCCTGGAAGGCATTATGCTGAGTGAAATTAGTCAGTTGCAAAAGGACAAATATTGTATAAGACCACTATTATAAGAACTTGAGAAATAGTTCAAACTGAGAAGAAAACATTGTTTTGTGGTTCCGAGAGCAGGGAAGGAGGGAGGGCGGAAGAGGGGCATTCACTAATTAGATAGTAGATAAGAACTACTTTAGGTGAAGGGAAAGACAACACACAATACAGGCGAGGTCAGCACAATTGGACTAAACCAAAAGCAAAGAAGTTTCGTGAATAAACCGAATGCTTCAAAGGCCAGTGTAACGGGGCAGTGGTTTGGGGACCATGGTTTCAGGGGAAATCTAAGTTAATTGGCAAAATAAAACCTATTAAGAAAACATTCTGCATCCGACTTTGGAGAGTGGCATCTGGGGTCTTAAATGCTAGCAAGCAGCTATCTAAGATGCATCAATTTGTCTCAACCCATCTGGAGCAAAGGAGAATGAAGAACACCAAGGACACAAGGTGATTATGAGCCCAAGAGATAGAAAGGGCCACATGAACCAGAGACTACGTCATCCTGAGACCAGAAGAACTAGATGGTGCCCGGCTACAACAGATTACTGCCCTGACAGGGAACACAACAGCGAACCCCTGAGGAAGCAGGAGAGCAGTGGGATGAAGACCCCAAATTCTCATAAAAAGACCAGACTTAATGGTCTGACTGAGACTAGAAGGACACCAGTGGTCATTGCCCCTAGACGTCTTGTTGGCCCAGGACGGGAACCATTCCCGAAGCTAACTCTTCAGACATGGATTGGACTGGACAATGGGTTGGAGAGGGATGCTCGTGAGGAGTGAGCTTCTTGGATCAGGTGGACACTTGAGACTATGTTGGCATCTCCTGCCTGGAGGGGAGATGAGAGGGTAGAGGGGGTTAGAAGCTTGCGAAATGGACAAGAAAAGATAGAGCGGAGGGAGGGAGTGGACTGTCTCATTAGGGGGAGAGTAATTGGGACTATGTAGCAAGGTGTATATAAGTTTTTGTGTGAGAGACTGACTTGATTTGTAAACTTTCACTTAGAGCACAATAAAAATTATAAAAAAAATCAAACAATGCACTGCATTGGGCAAATCTGCAAAAGACCTCTTTAAAGTGTTGAAAAGCAAAGATGTCACTTTGTCATGGTGTTTTCAGTCACCAGATATACACGTGAAAGCTGGACAATGAATAAGGAAGACCGAAGAAGAGCTGACGCCTTTGAATTGTGATCTTTGTAAAGAATGTTGAATGTTCCATAGACTGCCAAAAGAACAAACCAATCTGTCTTGGAAGAAGTACAGCCAGAATGCTCCTTAGAAACAAGGATGGCGAGACTATGTCTCACATACTTTGAACGTGTTATAGGAGAGATCAGTCCCTGGAGAAGGACACAATGCTTGGTAAAGTAGAGGGTCAGTGAAAAAAAGGAAGACACTCAAGAAGATAGATTGACACAGTGGTTGCAACAGTGGGTTCAAGCATAACAATGATTGTGAGGATGGTGCAGAACGTGGCAGTGTTTCATTCTGTTGTATGTAGGGTCCTTCTGATTCAGAACCAACTCGATGGCACCTAACAACATCTTAAGATATTTGCTCAAATTCATCCATGTTCTATGAACTATAACCATGTACTAGAGGTTACTGCAATTGCTGTTTAATACAAATTCAGTGCTTATATTAATATATATGATGCTTACTCCACAATTAACCATTCTCTATTTTGGGGATAAGACACTGGTCCTGGAGACAGGCAGGTCTGGGATCAGTCCTGACTCAGCTACTAATAAATCTGGTGATATTGGCCAAGTTATGGAATCCCTCTATGCCTCATCTATAAAATGAGAACGGTAATGACACTTAATTTAGAAAAAGTATATATGGTTTAAATGAGATAATTCAAAAAGCACTTGACACATAGTGAATACTCACACTTTCCGGCAGCCATCTCACCTTCCTAGGAATTTCCATACTTTGAGAATCCTTTTCTGCACACACATAGTCCATGTATTTTGAAGTTAATTGACCAATCCTCAGAAAGCAGGGTAGTAAGTCGTTTAGTTCATGTCAGTTAGGCTAGTTCATGTCAGTTAGGCTACTTCATTTTCCCATTTTTTGAGAGGTGTTCATGTGACCTAGGTGATCTAATCAGGGTCAATCTTAGAATCCTTATTTTGGATATTGGGACATTATGCTCTCTCCCGTTCAAGGTGAGATTAGGATGAAATGGTCAAAGGTAAGAGAAGTGGAAAGAAACTAGCCCTAGATAATATTTTTGAACTGTATCTTTTAACAGTTTTCCACAATTGGGTTGATGTTGGCTTATCCTCATTTCAGTTTTATTTATTGTTGTTTGCAACATAAACAGTACTAACTAATAAAATCATTTATCTGCCTAATGAGTTATTTGAATCATTGAAGGTAGGAGACTTGCTTCATTTTCAAATTCCACAGTGCTCATAGAGCACCTTCCACATGGTAGACATGTAACTATATGTGAATTTAAAAATATTTAAAATAAAATGAGGTAGGAGTATAGATTATCCCATTAAAGATTTTCATACCAAATAAAATTGTTTAAAAAAGTTTAAAAATCGTTTTTTTGACTGAAAATTATCATGGAGGACTTGGCTTTAAAAAAGGAAGATATTGTTATGTGATCAGTCTTAAATATCCCATTTAACTGGTAAAATCTTTATCTATTAAAACAATAACTTGTGCACATAGGTGAAATGTTGTAATCATTTAGATATCTTCGCTACTGTCCTTGAAGAGAATTTATGTCAACCTTGTATATGGAAGATTAAGCTCATCCGTAAAAGGGCAATTAATTTGCTCAAGGTCACATAATTAGCTGATACCAAAATAGAAAGTAGTATCCCTTCTCTAATTTGAAACCCCTTTCCATCACTTAATAAGATAAAATTACCATTTATCAAAATTTATTAGGTACCTATAATATGTATGGGTTTAGAGTTTGGAGATATAAGAGTATATGAGACAGTAAAAGACGCTATCTGTCAAATATTGGTGTAGCCATATGTGCTTAGAAAGTGAGAATTATATCATAATGTTTTAATGGCACAGTCATATAAATGAAAAAGAAAAACTACAAGTACATTTTTTATATAGTAATTTATAAAATTTTTTCTCCTAAAACTAAGCTCTCATTTGCCAGACCTGAAACAAACATGGATTGCATACATACAAAAATTAAGAAAAGAACCCTTAAAATATGAAATCCACTGGTTTGACTTTTGGTATTAGTTCTTAATTGAGAAAATACAAGAAGTGGGGAAAAGAATTATGAAATATAATTTTAAGAAATCTCCAGGACTGTCATAGAATTCTGTTTCATAAAACCAAATTCAGTCACAGGGTGCTCTGTGTTATGGGAATAGATAGGTTGTTACTTTGAAAAGTTTTATTTTCATCACATAAATTTGAGATCTACTGAGTTAAATAAATATTAAACGTTTTTTGTCGCTTATTTTTTTTAACACCAGTACTATATGTGAATCAACAATGTGACATTTAGTTTGTTAATTAAAGAGAGCAAGTTCAAATGTTTTAAACAAAATCATAGTGGGACTATTTCCATATACCAGTAAATGTAAAATAGTCTTCTTTCGTTACAGAAGTATAATATATATGTATACATCTTTAAAAGAGTCAAAATTTAAAATAATGTTAAAATAACTCACAAAATTTGATTATATTTAACTTACTGGCTTTTGAATTAGGATACAATAGGGTTAAAAAAAATTTTTTTTTTTTTGTTTGGGATTTCACTAGAATAGCTTCTCTTATGCAGGAGAGCATTTTTGGATATCTCTAGCACTGTAATTATTAAGGAAACCCTCCTGGTGGCATAATGGTTAAGGGTTTGGCTGCTAACCAAAATGTCCATAGTTTGAATCCACCAGGTGCTCCTTGGAAACCTAATGGGGCAGTTCTACACTGTCCTGTAGGGTCACTATTAGAATCGACTCCACGGCAACTGGTTTAGTTGTTTTGGTATAATTATTAAATATGATCTATTGTTTTTTTTTGTTACCAATTCATTCCATGGAAAAAGAAACATTTTAAAATCAATGTTAATATTAACCTTATAATTAAAGCCTGACATAGGCACCACATCTTTAAACACTCTATAACTTATTGAAAGTAAAGTCCGGATATGACCTCACTTTGTGTTAAACCAGTTGCTGTCAAGTTAATTCTGATGCATGACAACCCCACGTGTCACAGTAGAACTGTACTCCATAGGGTTTTTAATGACACATTTAATGCTTAGCCTTAGTGTCATAATCTGCCCATTAATTAATGTCTAACTACCATATGTGTGTATATATATACATATATATATGAATTAAAGGTGCCAATATATATAAAACATTTATACAAGTGCCTGGGGAATGATAGGAGCTCAATAAATGTAAAGCCATTTCCTTCCTTCAAATACGTACTCCACTAATACTTGAAAATACATACACACCAACTTGTCTTTAGAGGTCTTGGAAGAGTATGAATAACATTTGCTATTAAGGAGCCCTGGTGGCCAAGTGGTTAAGAGCTCAAGCTACTAACCAAAAGTTTGGCGGTTCAAATCCACCAGCCACTTATTGGAAATCCTATGGGGCAGTTCTACTCTGTCCTATAAGGTCACTATGAGTTGGAATTGATTTGACAGCAAACAACAACATTGTAAGTAGTATGATACTTTCAGTGGAAACCCTGGTGAGGTAGTGGTTAAGAGCTACAGCAGCTAACCAAAAAGTTGGCAGTTCGAATCCACCAGACTATCCATGGAAACCCTTTGGGGCAGTTCTATTCTGTCCTATAGGGTCACTATGAGTTGGAATCAACTTGACAGCAATGAGTTTGGTTTGGTTTTTAATTCTGTGCAATAGAATCTCTCCTTTGAGGTTAACTGCCCTGTGTACTATAGTTAACTTATTGTAATTTCGTTTGTATTATTTCCTTTTAAGGTTTGAATTTATAGTGAGAAAGATAATATATATTTTAGTTTAGTACACATAATGGATTTTCAATAATGCCAACTCAAAAGACACATAAAACATTTTGATGTATTGCAACTAATCTTAAGAAAAAAGAAAGTGCATAACAAAAGATCACGTTATTATTTTTTAATAAGTCAGCATTTCTTGTTAAAATGTCTTTAAAAGTGGATTTTACTTAAACATTTCTACAGCCTTTCCAAAAATAGTCGAATATCTTCCTATCAGAAGTTAGTTGGGTAATTTGATTAGTACATTGTAGAAATGAAAATCCCATTGCACACTTCTGGGATGATGATTGACTAATGCATTTTCAATAACTATTGTTTATTTCTTCACCTCAATGCATGTCAATGAAATCTTTTTCTAGAGGCCTTGATGAGAATTTTTAATTCTTTTTTAGATAAGGAAAATCTAGAAAAAATTAATCATATGTTTTTATTGCAGAGAGAAACACTTTTGTAGAAAAATCGTGGACCTGCTAAAATGTCTTATCTTGGGGCACTCCAAGCAAACAGTAAACCCAGAAAAAAATCATTGCCACTGAGTGGATTCTGACTGATCGTGACTGGATAAGACAGAGCAGAACTGCCCCATAGGGTTTCTAAGAAGCAGCCTGTGGATTTGAACTGTCAGTGTTTTGGATAGCAGCTATCGTTCTCAACCACTGCCCTACCAGGCTCCAAGCAAGCAATAGGAAGCAAACAATAGGAGTGATATATTGCATTTAGGATTATTATAGTAAATGTTTGCAATCTATCCAAATGTTGAAAACATCCATTCTGATTTCCTGCAAATGAAGTAAAGTAAGGTAACATTAACATTGATGTCTATATTATGTTAGCCTCCCCACCACCATCAATACTAAGTGTCTTACCAGTGCTTTTAATTAAGTCCATTCCTAGTCTTCCGTGGTGCTTCTCTTCTTAAGAGCCCCACAATTGCCTGTGGAGTCAGTGCTATGTACAACAACACTTAGACCTTAAGGAAACCACTGCATCCAGGTCAGGGTGTTACCATTATTCTATGTTTTTTTGAGAACTGGAGAAATTCAGGAAAGCCTAATGGCCCCTTTGTTTTCCCTTATAGAATTTGTTACCTGAATCCTAAAGCAACACACACAGTGCTTCATAAATACAGGTTTCCTCAGCTTAAACTGAAAGATTGGGAGTCTGAAAGAAAGACCTGGCCCATTTCTGATAAATCAGCCACTGAAAACTCTGTGGAGCACAGTTCAACTCTGATGTACATGGGGTCACCATGAATCAGAATTGACTCAACAGCATTTTTTTTTTTTTAACAAGGAGAATAAAAATAAGGATGCTTTTTGGCAAGGTGGGAGAGAAGATGTACACTTTTCTCCATTTTCCTCTTTTTTTTTATTTCTAATTAACAACTCATACTTCCCCTTTATTCTTCAACTCACAAATTGCCCACAATATGATTAGCATTTTCACATAAATGGTGAGAGAGGCCATCAGCCAAACACTTCCACAAACTCAAATTCCCAGTTTGGGATCTTCTAGAGTATTTAGCTACATGCATATGTCAGGAATTCCAAATTTGCTTTTTGATTCAGTCATGATTTAACACATTTAGACTCCTCATGCCCCTTATATTTTCCTTCATGAACTCATGCCTATGCCCTACAAATATGAAATACAAAAAAATGATCAATTTTCCCATTAAATTTCTACTGGATATTAATAATAAACATCAACATGGATAGTTATAACAGCACAGGGAGAACACTTTACCGGAGGTAGGAAGTCACTTAGAAGTTATTTCAGAACTTTTGTATGCATTAGCTAAGGATCTTGAACATTTGTGTATGTTACATTGTAGCTTGGAGAAGTATTCTAGAGTCCACACGAGATATTTCTCTGCAGTCTACCAGCAAGAGGATCTGATGGCAATCTGGTATTATAGAATGTTGGTAAAGTAGGAAAAAATCCCGAAGAATACCAAATTAAATAAATTTTGTTGGTTTGCTTTAGTGAATATATTTTACCTGTACAGAGAAAAAGTAAGGTTAGAATAAGATGCCAAAAAGCAAGAAAACAATTTCATAACTGTAAGTGTGTTCTCATTTATTTTAAAACACTTCAATAAAGGCAGTGTGATATAAATGGATGTTAGTTTTAATCTCTTCCCTTGGGACAGTCAGTTGCCCTAATGAGGAAAGAAATTCTAAAGTGTTGGAATATCACCTGTCAGAAGCAGCAAACACAGGTCAGCTGTCTGCATAATTAGCATAATGAAGGTCAAATTTAGGCTATTTCTGGTGAACTTTGTGGTGCTGGCTAGAAATATTTCAGATTCATTCTCATGAAGATCTAAGAACCTCTTCATACTCTTCCTTCAGGAGTGATAATTCAGCTGCCGCAGTATTATACCACCACGTGTCAGTCCCAAAACTTCCCTTCCTTGTTTTATTACTGTAGCTGAAAGTCTGAAAACAACATTTCTCAAGATCCTTTGTAAGATTTTGGTAATTGGAAGTACTGTGGTTAGAAGAGGGGACTTTTGAATAATGGGTGAATGAAAGATATTAATTTATCTCTCTTTTTCTTTGCTTCTTGATAGCACCTCTGGAAGTGGCTGTGTCCCTACATTCCTCCTGCCATTTACTGCAAGGCCTCTCTGCTATGGTCCCAGTCCTATCTATCAAAGTAGCACCCTCAGAAGTGCAGTAGCAGGTCCATTCGAGGCTCTACTACTACCTCATCCATTTTGTTTCATCCCAGGCCCGATAGTGGTAGCTATTTTTCTGTTTGCATGTTTTGTTTTTAATTGTGGTGAAAACATATACAACAAAACATATACCAATTCAACAATTTCTACATGCATAACTCAGTGTCATTGATTACATTCTTCAAGTTGTGCATTCACGCTATTTATCATTTTCCTAATTTTTCTACCACCATTAACATAAGCTCAATGTCCCCTAAACAAAAACTCCTTTTCCTCTTCCCTCATACTGCTGGTAACCACTAATAATCTTTGGTTTATGTATCTTGCTTATTTCATATAAGTGATTTCATACAGTGTATGTTCTTTTATAACTAATTTATTTCACTCAGCATGCTTTCAATGTTCATCTATTTAGTGGAACGTATCAGGACTTCATTTCTCTTTATGGCTGAGTAAATATTCCATTGTATGTATATATCACATTTTGTTTATCAGTTCATCTGTCGATGGGCACTTTACTTCCACATTTTGCGTATTGTGAAAAGTGCTGCAATGAACACTGGTATACAGGTTTATGTGCTCCTGCTTTCACTCTTGTTTAGGATTGGGGTTGCTGGATCATATGGTAGTTTTATGTTCAACTTTCAAGGAATTGCCAAAATGTTTTTCACAGTGGCTGTACCATTTTACATTTCCACCATCAGTGGATGAAGGTCCCAGTTTGTCTACATTCTCACCAACACATTGGTTTCTTTCTCTTTCTTTTTAATCATTGTCATTCTAATGGGGGTCAGGTGGTATCTAATTGTGGTTTGGAATTGTGTCTTCCTAATGGCTAATGATGTTGAGCATCTTCTCATGTGCTTGTAGGCCATGGTAGCTCTTTTTTATAGTAACTAATTATCTGTTCTTTTTCCTTCTCTGCCTCCTGCAGTCTTTTTCTATCTCCCTTTTTTGCATTCTACCATTTATAATATTTGCATAACCGATATCACACCTTAAATTTCTCTGTATGAAACCCCTTGTGTTTTCTGTTTCTCTGACTATGAGCAGAAATATAAACCAGGCTTGTATCTTTAACATAACTACACAGTCACTGAGGGGTTTCATTCGTTTGACTTCAACTATAAATATTAAGCTAAATCCTACAATCGATAGGTGATTGCAGGTGTTTCAAATGAATGTTTTTAGAAGACGATGTTAGCACCTGCATTTTCATCAAGCTAACAAAGTTGAATTTTATTCCTGTCTGCTAATTTAAAAGTTTACTTTTGTAAGACTTTGTACTTGGACTTGTTTTCATTGTCATGTGGACAGGGGGCTGTGGACAGAATATTTATAGTCCCCACTATCCCCTCTCACTGCTGAAGGGTACTGGCATTCATAAGGGGTGGGGGACTAATAGTAGTTGATGTTTAAACTTTTTTTTTTTTTTGTCAAAAATACAAGGTTCCATAAAAACTCAATAATATTTGAACTGAGTTCAAGCATAAATATCTGTATCTATCTGTTTGTATGACAGCACTGGGGTTATCTGTTTGCAGTGATACAAAACACTGGGCACCAACCAATTTTTGAGCTAAAATTATTTTATTCATTGGAATAATAACCCAATAGAATGAAATAAGATATATATTATTACTAACACTAACGGCCCCTGGACAATTCCGCTGTGCATGGTGTCTGTTGAGACTCAATGGCACCTAACAACGACAACAACATGTCCATCGTATTTTCTTTATTGTTACCAAAGTTATAATTTCTCCCTAAATGAAAAAGAAAAATGAATATGCTTTAGTTTGCTTTATAAATCCCTATTGTGGCCCCAATGTTACTGAATACCATAAAATGGCAAATAAAATTTTTAAAAGAAAAAATACTACTACGTTTGTTCAATTTCATATGCAAAACCAAACCCATTGCTGTCGAGTTGATTCTAACTCACAGCCACCCTATAGGACAGGGTAGAACTGCCCCACAGGGTTTCCAAGGAGTGGCCGATGGATTCAAACTGCTGACCTTTTGGTTAGCAGCCATAGCACTTAACTGCTACATCATCAGGGTTTCCAAATTTCATATGGGAAAATATAAATTAAATAAACACTGGCAATATCAAATAAAGTCAGAAATAACCTTAGATAAATTGGCTTCAAAGAGTATATAAAATGGTCAAAAGTAGGTGAAATAAAGGTATAGTATTGCTGTCACATGTGAAAATAATTGACGGAAACATGCCAACGAACACAGATTATGACATGTGCTCCTCCCACAGAGGCAAAGATTACAGTTTACTCCCCAACAGAAAACCAGACAGAGCAAGAGAAACAGAAGCACTCTCAGTTGGACAGCCCATTCCATGATAGCAGAAAACTTAATTGATTCTGTTCACCAATGTATCCTCAATGGCTAGGCTCTGGCACAAAGCAGATGTTCAAGTAATTGATAAATTAGTAAATGAAGGAATAAACAGAGTAGGAGTAAACTACATAAAGAGTGGTGGTGGAGTAGGGAAAAAAAAAACATTCTAGTCAGAGAGGACAGGATATAATTTGATGTATCTGATGATGGAAAGAAGGCTAGACAGCCTGCAAAGTGGTGAGTGAGGGATGAGAGTGGTATCAGAGGAGGTTAGAGAGGGGGCAGGATCCTGAACACAGGTTTAAAGATTTGGGTTTCATCTTAATACAGTGGAAAATGATTGATGCATTTTGAGCCTGAGGATGCTAAGATCTAATTTATATTTTTAAGGTAGTTCATCCAACTACTATGTGGAGAAAATTGGGATAAAGAGATGCTACAGAATGAAAACAGAGAGATGAGGCAAAAATACATAGCAGAATTATTGAATAAAGGCCTTGGCTTGGATTACACAGACATACATGCACAAGAAAAGCTTGGAGACTTGTGGAAGAAAAATGAACAGAAAAGAACTTGCTCTGGGAAACAAGAAACCTGAATTCTGGTCCTCACTTCACATTTATTAGCCATGTGACCTTGGAAAAGTAAATTAAATCCATCTGTGAAAGGAATGAAAGAAAAGACGAAAATTAGATGAACTTTAAGGTCTCTTCTAGTTCTACCACTGGAGACGACTTAATTTTTGAAGGAAGAGATTGTTAAGCCTGAAATTTACAAAGGTCAATTAACCAAAGCTCTCCAGGGAAATTTGTCACTGAAACACAGATTTTCATGATAATGAAGAACAGAAGTGTGTTTTCAGAACGTTGTAGGAAATGCTGAGCTTTAAGACATGAAGTGGTTTGCTAATTTACAGTTTATAGAAAAGAGATTCAAAAGCACAAAAGTTTTAGCACGTAAAGAACTATACACTTGCAATTTTTTAAATAAAATCTCTCCTAAATAACTTTTGAATAAAAAAAGCAATAAACAGCAGTTATTTGTAAAGTATTAGAATACACAGAACACTTCATATAAAAAACGTGGATTGTGCCAAAAATAGTGGTCATGATATGAGGTAAAGTCAGAATAGATAGATATATACATTATGACCTTTTTGTAGGGAAAAATGTGCTATATAGCTCTATATACTCTCCATTCATATTAATTCAACTACAAATGGTGGAATATATGTGCACTGGTGGTGAGAAACCTTCAGAACTTTTTGGAATTTATCACTGATTGACATCTGTGTTTTGACTTATTTGCTGCCAAACAGTTTTAATTAAAAGGAGTTTCCCTCATCTTTAATTGCTATTAATAAGGCACCTTTCTTTGTTTGCTTTGCAGGATTCCATACCTTTTCTGGAGCCATGGTAGTGCAGTGGTTAAGAGCTCAGCCACTAACCAAAAGATTGGCAGTTTGAATCTGCAAGCCACTCTTCGGAAACCCTATGGGGCAGTTCTGTTCTGTCGAATCGGAAGCAACTCCACAACAACGGGTTTTTTTTTTTCATATATATATGACATGTTAAAAGGATATTACAGCTCAGTTTCAATCTAGCACCTTATTGACAATCTTCTTTTGCAATTTAGTGTAAAATATTACTATTACATAGGTATTGCTGATAAAATTCTTCAAAAAGTAGGTAGATGGTAGTTGATTGAAAATTATTAATTTTAAGCCCCAATACCTAAGAAAGAAAAAAGCAGCTTCTGACATCAGAATCTGACCTGGTAGTCACAGGTGATCCACATGTTGTCCTGCTGACAAAACTTCACAGAATTCCAAACACCAACTCTGTGACCATGATAGAGACTGCCTGTAAAAAGACCAGCCCATAATCGTGTCTGAGCATGGAGGAAAACAGCAGCATTTTTGAAACCACAAAATTGACCAAGCTGGATTGCATCAGTGATTCCCGCTACTTTAGAAGTAACAACTTTAGCCCCACTTCCTTCTTCCAAATTCTTGATTGGAATTTGCCTTTTCCTCTACTTCCTGACAGCACCTAATATGCCGCAAACTCGCATTTCTTTAAATGTTGGTAAAATCACCAAACACAAGCCCAAATCCCATAACCCTTTCATGACTCATGGATGACAGGCAGTATCCCAACCAGTTTTTAAGCCTCTGGAGTTCTTTGGGAAAGAGGCAGCCTGATTTTAATGCATTTGGCCTCAAGGTGGGAGCCTTTCGAAAAGCTTGAAACTCAGGAATCCTGATTGGAGCTTCATTTTTGTGTAGATTGAGCACTGTTATAGGAGATGCCCCCTGGGTATGTGAATTTTCTAAACTTTTGACAGGTTTGTTTTATTTCTGTGAGATAAGCCTCCTTGTTATGCTTCTTAGTTACTTTGTTCTTGAAAGAATGTACTTATCACAAGAATAAATTATTTCCACTCTTCATTCAGTCATAGTGGCCATTTTCTTCCTGGTGCCATTCATTGTTTCTAGGTGCTACTGACTCCCTCCTTTTCTAGCTTCTGAACAGTAAATGATATCTTTGCAATAGGGATAATGCACTGCATTGGTACTTTTCAAGAAAACTGGAACTTCTATAAGTTATTCTTAACATGCATTCAGTATTAGGGCCCAATCATTTCCTCCAAGTGTAGCAGGTAGAATGAATGCTGCAAGCAGTTCTGCAGTATTCCGGGGCAGCTGTTTCTGCTTCTTACCTGTTAGTAGTGATTTGCTATAATAAAGAATGCACAATAGTGGTAATTTTCCTGAGATACAAATTCCTTTAGTTTTGTTTATTTGGCCTGATGCCAGTTCTGCTTTTGCGGTAATGAAGAATGCCTTGTAGTGGTCATTTTCCGGAGGAAAAAAAATCCCATGGCTTTATTAGTTGGGCTGTATGTACTATTTTTGCAATAAAGAAGACTCCAATGTACCACATTTTGAAAAAAGTCATGAAAAATAGTAAAAAGCTTAAGAAGACGGAGACTAGAATAAAACGTATATGCAGTCATTGTCAGGTGTCTCTATGTTTACTTTATGTTTTGCAGCTTTTCAAGAAATAAAATAAATGATGTTATAGTTGCTGTACATAGGCAGGATTTATGACATCCAGGATCCCATGAGACATACGCGATCAAAGATAATGGGTATCAAAATCCATAAATCATAGCAAAAATTCTCAATTGGTCCTTTAATCAATGTGCCTTCCATTGGTGAAAACACATGGTATCAAAAAAAATTTGAAGGAGAATATAATTGAGTCTTGAAAGGGATAGCTTCTCTTACTGAGGTACCCTCTGATTCCCCTTGGTGTGTAGTCTCCCCCTTTGGATTGACTCAAAAAATGAATTTCATCCAACTTCAGTAATGTCCCTGGCAGTGGTTTTTGAGAAAATTGAAGGTTCCATCAAGATTCACCTGAGGCCTTCAGTGCTGCTGGGCAAGGCTAATAACAGTGTACACATCTGCAATCCCTGTGTCTTTACCCAGAGGCCACTATGCCCATAGTTGGATGGTACACTCATGCTGAATTGAGTTTACCATCTAATATTTGTTAGGCCCCTCCAGTGTTGGCTTTATTTTGTTTCGGTTGCTAAGTAATAAAGTTATCCAAGATTTTTTGGTTTTATGAGCATATTTTTGTTTTTCATTGGTGTAATATTTTTTTCTAGTCTTCTAACATATGTTCCTATAGTTTGTTTATTTTTGTTGAGAGTGTTTTTGTTTGTTTTGTTTTATGAATGAAAAGGCAAGACACCTGGCGTAGGTTTGATAAGCTTCCTTGAACTAGTCCTGGGGTTGAGTAACTTAGAAGTTTTCTTCAGGCAACAGTCTTTGGAAAATTTTGGCCTTTGTTCAACATTTGAAACTTTATAAGGACTTTTTCCCTCTTGTCTTTGTATCTCTGAGAACTACTTTGTTTGGTTTTATCTGCTCAGTTAAAGTTTTAGAGACACCAGTTTGCAAAAGCATCATTTTACAGACCTTTTCAGTCTTTATCTCATCTTCCTAATACAAAAATGTATCTCTTCTAGGTCAAACACCCTCTTTCTTCATGTTTTCTCAGAAAAATGTTAAATCGGGTCCTTATTATTATTTTTTTTAATTGGCACAACAAAAATAAAAACTATTTAGATATTTATTTTTCTCCATGATAACTCTTTTCATATTATTTTAACAATTTTGAAGTGGCAAAAATAAAAACCCTGAGACACACATATAATATTGTTATTAGGTGTTGTCAAGTCAATTTTCAACTCATAGCTACCACAAGTGACAGAAGAGCTGTCCTGTAGAGTTTCCTAGGCTTTAATTCTTACCAGAGTGTTATCACGAGGGCTTTCCTCTGGCTGGGTGGGTTCCAACCGCCAACCTTCCAATTGCCAGCCAAGCACTTAACCATGTAAGGAACCAGGGTTCCTGACATATTTGAAGAAAAAAAAAATGCACACCTTCTGCATTTGTTTGCTGGACACACACTTTCCCCCTTGAGGCAACCTCACAAGCACTGCCATACCAATCCATGTCCACATGTTGCTGTAAAAAAAAAAAAAAATAGTAGAATAGCGCATTTATGAAAACAACTCACAGGGGGAGGGCTCGGGTGGCAAACAAATGCAGAAAGCGCATGTTATATGCATAAAAATATGGTAATATTACCCGATGTCATTTGCTGTCCCACTCTAAATACAGTTGCACTCCTTTTCTAACCTAATGAAAGAGAGGATAATGATTGCTTACCTCTGTTTGGATATTATTGACGCCATGCATAAACCTTCTAGAAAACCCCTTATTTAGTTTGTTTATGCTTCTTACATCGAAAGATACTGAAAATTGCCAAGCAAGCTATGCTATCATAGACGTGAATTTACTCTTGAAATATAAGAATTTTCTAGAAATTAAATTAGATTATTTGACTGGATTAATTGCCCTGACCAAGATTTTGTAGCTGACAAAAAGATTAAAGAGCATATATTTATACTAATAGCAGGTATGATTCAGGATTAGGCCATGAGTTCCAAACGCTTTGGAAGCAGATTCCCTGATGTTCACAAGAACCCTCTATAGAAACGCATAGCAAAATAAAGAAATTTTACATGGCTTGCTATTACTCAAGGATATAGCCATAAGCAAATTGAAATTTAGCAAAAATGTTTCTTGAAAATATCCACAATAGCAGAGATACATTGGTAATGATATTGACCCAAAGTTGGTGAAATAATTTTAAGGGTATTTTTCAATGAATGCTTCTCTTGCTGATGCCAAATGTTAAGACTGCAAAGGTAGGACATGGACAGGGACCAAATTCTCACAGCTTATTTGAACAACTTCAAATGGGCAATGGATATATTCTGTTTATTGTTTTCTTCTCAGACGGTTTGGAGATTTTCCTTGCTGGAGAGCTATGTTAGCAATTGCTTGTTTTATATTCCTGACTTTGGGTATCCCAATGTATTACTCCAGTAAGAAAGATACATTTTCCACTGGTACTATCTTTAAAGAACTCTGTAAATCTTTAACATTTACTTGGAAAACCCATTATTCTCATTGCTCACAAAGTTCAGGAACTGTGAAGAAAGAAAAAGAATTCTAAAATTACAAATATCAAAGCTCTCAGAAAGCCAAGCACTTCAAGAACCAAAGAATTGTTAACACTATTGATGGTAATAAGATTGACCACACCTAGGACTCACAAGTTATCTCCTTGTAAGTTAATGAAAAGCTGCCCCATATATTTGAGAATTTTGGTCCCAATCCAGGACCCTATATTATAGGCTAACATGTATAAATACTTACAGAGACTTCATCATCAGCACAAAAATATTCAAATTTCATTTCTAAAACTATCACTTAAATAGTCCCAACATGGTGTAAAACATGAAGTTTGGTATTCTGGAAAAGACATCAAGAAAAACTGATCTCAAACTGCAAGGGAAAAGACCTTATAAAGTACTGCTAACAACTGGTGCAACAGTAAACATTGTATCCCTTGATTTAACTTTCCAAATAGAGACTAAAACGTATGATACATCATCAGTCTCTCCTGACTACTGTTACTGGGAGTCCCAGGTCTCATTCAGTTTGGCTACAGAGACATGAAATGGATGAAAGCAAAAGAATATGCTTTATTTGGTTGGTCTAGCAAAGGAGCACACCGGGACTTTCATTGCCAAGATGACTCCCGAACAATAATAAAACAGTTTTTATTAGGGACAAGAACTGAGGAAGTGTCCTCGCGGGAAGGAGCAAGGTCCTTGATTGGTCTGGCCTGAAAAGCCAGTCCTGGGGCAGTTCCATCGTTTGTGCTCGCTCAGCCCAAAAGTAGGTCTCACAAATCAGATCTTAGGCTCAGATCCTTCATTTCTGAAAGTCTTCCCCCAATCTTGGGCTTCTAAAGTTTTATTCTGCCCCCCAGGAGAAAATTTCCAGGGCTACCCAGAGGATGGGTTGATGGTTCTGTGCATGTCAGGTGGGCCAGTTCTGTGGTCTGTGACCCCAGCCTCTCACTTTTCTTTACCTTGGGCAGGAAGTCAGCCGATTGCCTAAAAAACATCTGGAGAAGCCAGTTAGAAGGGGAGGTAGTTCATGCTACTCTATTTACAAGGAAGTTGGGGGTTGGTAATGGTGTCTGGAGGCCGTTGGTCTCAAGTGGTTGTCAATTCCAACACAAAGACTCAAATTGAGGATGCTTCAAAATTCTCCAGAAACTATTAACTCTAGAAGTAGACTATTTTTACTTTAGATCAGCAGGACAAACTGGATTGCTTCTAAGATAGATAAGAGAGCAAAATTATTAATTTAATGAATAAATTAATTTTCTAATTCCTCAATATCCCTTTTCTTCCCTGTATTCTATCATTAAGCTTACCTATTTTGACATATTGATTGACAGAAAGTTTTTTTTAATATACTCTTGCTTATCTTCATCTTCTTACTTTGACCACCTATGATCAGTCTTTGTTTTGTTATACCCCAACTAATCCTGCTGACCCCCCAAGTGGCTGTCACTTTGTTGTACTGTGGGGGCTTGCATGTGGCTGTGATGCTGGAAGCAATGCTACTGGTATTCAAATACCAGCAGGGTCATTTACTGATGAAGACCAAAGACCACAGCTTTCACTATGGATTACACCTCAACATAAAGAAAACAAAGGTCCCCAAACTGGACCGATACGCAACATTCTGATAAACAGGAAAAGATTGAAGTTGTCAAGGATTTCATTTTAGGTGGATCCACAATCAACACCCATGGAAGCAGCAGTCAATAAATCAAATGACACATTGCATTGGCCAAATCTGCTTCAAAAGACCTCTTTAAAGTGTTGAAAAGCAAAGATATCATCTTGAAGACTAAGGTGCGCCTGACCCAAGCCATGGTGTTTTTAATCGCCTCCTATGCATTTTTTTATGCATGTGAAGCTGGACGATGAATAAAGAAGACCAAAGAAGAACTGACTCCTTTGAATTGTGATGTTGGACAAGAATATTGAATATACCATGGACTGCCAAAAGAATGAACAAATCTGTCTTGGAAGAAGTACAACCGGAATGATCCTTAGAAGCAAGGATGGCAAGACTACGTCTCACATACTTTGGACATGTTGTCAGAAGGGATCAGTCCCTGGAGAAGGAAATCACGCTCAGTACAGAGTCAGTAAAAAAGAGGAGGACCCTCAATGAGATAGATTGACACAGTGGCTGCAACAATGGGCTTAAGCAGAACAACAATTGTGAGGATGGTGCAGGACTGGGCAGTGTTTCGTTGTGTTTCACATAGGGTTGCTATCGAGTCAGAACTGACTCGATGGCACCTAACAACAACAATCCTGCTGACAAATTTTAATATCTGTCATTTATACATTCCAGAAGATATATCTCCTTTTACAGTTCTCTACTGATACTTGTTTCCCTCACATTATTAGTAATAAATTAATTCCAAACTTCAGTCTTGTAAAAATTGAACTTCAAACCTAAGTTGACATAATCTTTGTGATAATGTATTTACACACCTAGCAGCAGCTAGAAATGAAAAGTAATATTGGATTTATCTGTGTTACATAGCTAGGATTTTCTTTTAAGAAACATTCCAATCTGCAGTGCAGGGACTATTTAATTTCATTCAAAATTTCTGCCTACGTTAACATATCAATCATCAGTTCACTGCTGTTGAGAAAAATTAATATTATATTCGCAAGAGACCTTGTGCCTTTCTTATGAGAATGTAACTTCAGCTCTGGAAGCTCAACAACCCAGTTTAAACTTGAATGTATTTGCCAAAGTTGTCATGGAAAACACATAGACCTTGATTTCCATTAGCCTAGACAATGGGGAAATTATGCTATACCAAACATATCTTACTGCATACACATCCATACTGCAAGTCATGTAGAACAGCCTACAACTAGGCTAAAAGAAAAAAACCTGGATCTCTAGAAAAGCCACAGTTGAATTTTGACTATGTTTTCATTGCCTACAGTTGGTAATCTAAGCCTTTGTCTATTACAAAAACTAATAAAAGTTTTTGTAAAAATTATTAATAAAATAAAACTAATGAAAAGTTGACTGTGGCATTTTGTCCAGTCTCTTAAATTCTACTGCCATTTATATACACATGCCCTAAACAACCTCCTGATAAGCAAAATCTTGGTAATAGTGAATATCTGAATATCAAAGATCGATTTCTTAAATCCTCACTTAATCTACCCTTGGACAAAAGAGGGGACTAAGAAAGATACAAGTAACCATGGACAGTAGGTAGCAGGCCCAGCATTTACAGTTAATGCTTGGCGTTGCTTGAAGTTGTTCTGATACTCACAGTTATGCTGTGATACTCTCCTGTTGAACATAAAGAAATCTCTAGAACATAAAAATCAGACAAAGCCACTTTAGAACCCTGATGGGAAAAGATCAAAAGCGTGAATACTTCATAATTATGTCTAAGCACAGGCATTGTCCAAGCTACAACAATGGCTAAACACCCATTTCTTGGCTAATATAACTGACAGCTGTTTGTCAATTATAGTTTTAACCCTGCTTTTTTACACTCACTTTATAGATAAAAATTATTAAGGTACATAACATAGACTTATTGCAATGTTATGGGTTGAATTGTATCCCCCTCCCAATATATATACATAGGTCCTAATTCCTGATACCTGTAAATGGGATGTTATTTGGAAATAAAGCTTTTGCAGTTATAATCAAGTTAAAATGAGATTATACTGGATTATAGTGAGTACCAATCTAACGACTGATATCTTTTTATTTATATACTTGATTTTGTCCTTGTTGTTGAGAATATACACAGCATAACATATACCAACTCAACAGTTTCTATTTTCACCTTCCTTTCAGAGTTGTTCCTCCTCCATTAACATAAACTCACTGCCCCCTAAGTTTTCCATCTAATCTTTAAAGTTGTTATTGTCAATTTGATCCCATATAGATAGATCTTAAAAGAGCACAATGCTCAAGGTAAACATTCTTTGGTGCCCAACTATGATTACTTATCATTTTAATCAAAGAATCTATAGAGGAATCCTGATAAAACAGGGGAGGTGGGAATGCAGAACAGAATTTCCATTTCTCATGGAATCCAGACTTTATGGAGCCAGGGAGGCTGGGTGAACCCCCACAACTATGGCTCTGAGAAGATCTTTAAATCTTAAACCAAAAAATTCCCTGAAATCTTCTTAAAACCAAACAATAGTCTATTAAAACTTTGGTCTTCTTTATTCATCATCCAGATTTCACATGCATAGGAGGTGATTGAAAACACCGTGGCTTGGGTCAGGTGCACCTCAGTCTTCAAGGTGATATCTTCATTCTTCAACACTTTAAAGAGGTCTTTTGAAGTAGATTTGGCCAATGCAATGTGTCGTTTGATTTCCTGACTGGTGCTTTCATGAGTGTTGATTGTGGATCCAAATAAAATCCTTGACAACTTCCATCTTTTCCCTGTTCATCATGATGTTGTTATAGGTCCAGTTTTGAGATCTTTGTTTTCTTTATGTTGAGGTGTAATCCATACTGAAGGCTGTGTCTTTGATCTTCATCAGTAAGTGTTTCAAGTCCTCTTCACTTTCAGCAAGCTAGGTTGTGTCATCTGCATAATGCAGGTTGTTAATGAGTCTTCCTCTAATCCTGAAGCAGTGCTCTTCTTCATATAGTCCAATTTCCTGGATTATTTGCTCATCATAGAGATTGGATAAGTATTTGAAAGGAATACAACCCTGACAAACACCTTTCCTAACTGTAAACCACTCTGTATCCCCTTGTCCTGTTCAAACAACTGTCTCTTGATCTATGTACAGTTTCCTCATGAGCACAATTCAGTGTTCTGGGATTCCCACTCTTTGCAATGTTATATATAATTTTTTACTATCCACACGGTTGAATGCTTTTGCATAGTTATTAAAACAGAGGTAAACATCTTTCTGGTATTCTCTGATTTCAGCCAAGATCCATCTTACATCAGCAATGATATCCCTTGTTACATGTCATCTGTTGAATCCAGCTTCAATTTCTGGCAGTTCCCTGTCAATGTACTGCTGCAGCCACTTTTGAATGATCTTCAGCAAAATTTTACTTGTGTATGATATTAATGATATTATTCTATAATTTGGGTATTTGGTTGTATTACCTTTCTTTGGAATAGGCATGAATATGGATGTCTTCTAGCCAGTTAGCCAGGTAGCTGTCTTCCAAATTTCTTGGTGTAAATAAGTGAGCAACTTCAGTGCTGCATCTGTTTGATGAAACATCTCAGTTGGTAGTGCATCAATTCCTGGAGCCTTGTTTTTCGCCAATGCCTTCACTGCAGCTTAGACCTTTTCCTTCAGTACCACAGGTTCCTGAGCATATACTACCTCCTGAAATGGTGGACCATGGACCAATTCTTTTTGGTATAGTGACTCTGTATACTCCTTCTGTCTTCTTTTGATTTCCTAGATTCATACTTTGTACATTCCAGGTTCTGATTATTAATGGATATTTGCAGCTGTTTCTTCCCATTTTGAGTCGTGTCACATTAGCAAATGAAGGTCCTGAAAGCTTGACGCTGTCCATGTCTTTAAGGTTGACTCTACTTTGAGGACACAGATCTTCCCCAGTAGTCTTTTGAGTGCCCTCCAGCCTGAGGAGCTCATCTTCCGGCACTATATCAGACTATGTTCTCCTGCTATTCATACGGTTTTCACTGGCCAATTCTTTTCAGAAGTAGATGGTCAGTTCCTTCTTCCTAGTCTGTCTTAGTCTGGAAGCTCAGCTGAAACCTGTCCGCCATGGGTGACCCAGCTTATATTTTAATACCAGTGGTATAACTGCCAGCATCAGAGCAACAGAAAGCCCCCACAGTATGACAGATGCATGGGGGAATTATTCATAGCAGTACTTTTTAACAATAGCCAGAAGGTAGAAACAATCCAAATGTCCATCAATGGATAAACAATATTTGGTACATACATACAATAGAATATTATTTAGCCATTGAAAGTACCGATGCATGCCACCACATGGAGGTACTTCAAAAAGATTATGTTAAGTGAAAGAAGCAAGACACAAAAAGTTTCATGCTGTGTGTCTGAATTTATATGTAATATCAAGAATAGGTAAATTGATAATGACAGAAGGTAGATCGGTGGTTGTTAGTCATTGGGGTAGTGAGAAATTGGGATTGACTGCTTAATGGGTACCAGGTATTCTTTTGGAATGGTGATGTAGAAGTGGCGGTTTTACAGCATTGCAAATGTACTAAACACCACTGAACTGTACAATTTGAATTAATTTAATGTAACGTGAATTTTATCTCAAAAAAAATTTATCATCCTAATTTTGTCCCATTACATTTTAATAGCCATTTCAGTACATAAAAATTGTATATAAAAATTCATAATACATGTTTTGATCTTTTAAGAAAAAAACTGTAGCATTTGAAGAAAACCTTTCATCCAAATGGATTTCTGTTTCGTCTAATGCATCCAGTTACATTCTGAGGGCTCATATATGGCATTGTCACTTTATGTTTGAAATAATTTTAAAAAACCTGTTTTTGTGAAGTGAAACAGCTACAAATTTGGACTACTGAAAAAATAACATAAAATGTGACATCAACAGAAAAAAAGTGTTAATGAAGCATCACTGAAATTATTAATTAAGGTAGAGGAATAAAAATCCACAAATCATTTAGTATGTATTAAATGTAAGATATTGTTAAGTAATATTTGAAATGTCCTAAAAATATGGTGAGAAAAATGTTTATTTTTAATGTGACAAAAATGGTACAATTTTAAATTCTTTAATATAAAATTTCCCAGTTGTGGAAGTATTGTACTTTTGCCAATAGCTTTCTAAATTGTGAGGCTAGGAAAATGCATCAAGTTTGAAAAAGTATAATAGCAAATCTAAATTTATTATTAAATAACATAGATAACTATGCTATTCCATCTAAGGAAATGTTTTCATTTAAAGGAAGGTCAGATCAAATTAATAAATATAATAAAACTTTATAATCAAATATTTTGTATGGCCAAAGTGCTTTAGAGGAGATAAGATTAATAAAAACTCCTATGATATCTCAACTGACTTGTGCCTGTGGGAATTATTTCCTTGGATTTATTAAGCTGGTACAGATGGATAAATAACAGCATATATTTGCTGAAATCATTCATCAAAGCCTGTAGTCTCCAGAGTGAGGATTTGGTATAAATTGGTTGAATTTTCTTGGGGGGGGGGGGGGAAGCCATCATCATCCATTTAAAAAACAAACCTTTAAAAAAATAAGGTTAAGAAGATACAGGGAATATTAATAACAAAATCATTCAAAACATTGCTGATCTGCAAACAAATGAATCAAGACCCATACCTAACACCAGGCACAAAAACTAACTCAAATTGGATCAAAGACCTAATATAAAATCTAAAACAATAAAAATCATGGAAGAAAAAATAGAAACAACACTGGGAGCCCTAATACATGGCATAAACAGTATACAAAACATTACTAACAATGCACAAACACCAGAAGAGAAACTACATAACTGGGAGCTCCTAAAAATCAAATACCTATGCTCATCCAAAGACTTTGCCAAAAGAGTAAAAAGATTACCTACAGACTGGGAAGAAGTTTTTATCTATGACATTTCCTATCAGCTTCTGATCTTTAAAATCTACATGATACTGCAAAAACTCAACAAAAAAATGACAAATAACCCAATTAAAAAATGGGCAAAGGATATGAACAGGCATTTCACTAAAGAAGACATTCAAGTAGCTAACAGATACATGAGGAAATGTTCACGATCATTAGCCATTAGAGAAATGCAAATCAAAACTACAATGTGATTCCATCCCACTCCAACAAGGCTGTCATTAATCCAAAAAACACAAAATAATAAATGTTGTAGAAGTTGTGGAGAGACTAGAACACTTGTGCACTGCTGATGGGAATGTAAAATGGTATAACAACTTTGGAAATCAATTTGGCACTTCCTTAAAAAGCTAGAAATAGAACTACCATACAATCCAGCAATTCCACTCCTCGAAATATATCCTAGAGAAATAAGAGCCTTTACACGAACAGATATATGCACACCCATGTTCATTGCAGCACTGTTTATAATAGCAAAAAGATGGAAGCAACCAAGGTGTCCATCAACAGATGAATGGATAAATTATGGTATATTCACACAATGGAATACAATGTGTCAATAAATAACAATGACAAGTCTGTGAAACATTTCATAACATGGGGGAATCTGGAAGGCATCATGCAGAGTGAAATTAGTCAGTTGCAAAAGGACAAATATTGTATAAGACCACTATTACAAGAACTCAAGAAATAGTTTATACAGAGAAGAAAATATTCTTTGATGTTTATGAGGTTGGGGAGGGATGGAGAGCGGGAGGAAAAGGGGTATTCACTAATTAGATAGTAGACAATAACTATTTCAGGTGAAGGGAAAGAAAACACACATTAAAAGAGAGGTCATCACAGCTGGACTAAACCAAAAGCAAAGAAGTTTCCTGAATAAACCAAATGCTTCAAAGGCTAGTGCAGCAGGGACAGGGTTTGGGGACCATGGTTACAGGGCATGTCTTGGTCATTAAAATCTTTAAGAAAGCATTCTGCGTCACACTTTGGTAACTGGTGTCTGAGGTCTTAAATGTTAGAAAGTGGCCATCTAAGAGGCATCATTTGGCTTCAAACCACACAGAGCAAATGAGAATGAAGAACACCAAAGACACAAGGCAATTATGACCCCAAGAGACAGAAAGGGCCACAAAAACCAGAGACTACATAAGCCTGAAGCCAGAAGAACTAGACAGTGCCCGGCTACAACGGATGACCTCCCTGACAGGGAACACAACAGACAATCCCTGATGGAGCAGGAGAACAATGGGATGCAGACCTCAAATTCTCATAAAGAGACCAGACTTGATGGTCTGACCGAGGCTAGATGGACCCCAGAGGTCATGGTCCCCAGACCTTCTGTTGGCCCAGGACTGCAACCATTCCTGAAGCCAACTCTTCAGACAGGGATTGGACTGGACTATAGGATAGAAAATGATACTTGTGAGGAGTGAGCTTCTTGGATCAAGTAGACACATGAGACTATGTGGGTAGCTTCTGTCTGGAGGTGAGATGAGAGGGCAGGGGGGGACAGAAGCTGGCTGAATGGACACAGGAATACAGGGCAGAGAGAAGGAGTGTGCTGTCTCATTATGGGGAGAGCAACTAGGAGTATATAGCAAGGGGTATATAAATTTTTGTATTAGAGACTGACTTGATTTGTAAACTTTCACTTAAAGCACAATAAAAATTAAAATTTAAAAAAATGTCACTGACTTAAAAACATAAAATTACATTAGATTTTTGCTACCAGGATATGGGGTAAACAAACTCTTCCCTAATCTTCCCAGTGAGTAAAAATAACAACCTTGGATGTTACATACAATGCAAAAATAAAAGATGATGAAAGGAGAGAAGGAAGGCATATGGGTGTCAGTGGAAGCCAGCTAAAAGAACACTGACCCATTGCCATTGAGTTGATTCTGGCTCTTAATGACCCTATAGATCAGAGTAGAACTGTCCCATAGAGTTTCCAAGGAGTACTTGGCAGATTTGAACTGCTGACCCTTTGGTTAGCAGCCATAGAACTTAACCACTACGCCACAAGAGTTTCCAGCTAAAAAAGAAGATTTAAATAATATCCAGGTTCTCAAAACATAATATCCCCAAAGTCTAGGTTTCCATAAAAATCTTTCATCATACAAAACCAGAAAGATCTCAGGTTGAGTGAAATAGAAAATCAAGAGATTTTAATAGCAAGTGACAGAGATGTTAAAATTATCTGTGAAAGATTTTAAAACAGCCATCACAAAAATACTTCAGTGTTATTAGTATGCTTGAAACTAATGAAAAATAAATTCACAGCAAAGAGATAGAAAGTCTGAGCAGAGAAATAAAAGATATAAAAAATAACCAAATAGAAATTTTTGAAAAATTCAATAAAATTAAGAAAAAAAATCTCAATGGATGGACTCAACAGGAGAATGAAGAAAACTGAGGAAAGAGTTTATGACCCAGAATACAGAACAATAAACATGATCTAACCTGAAAGCTGAGAAAACATTGACTAAAATAAAAATGAACAGAACCAGAGCCTTAGGGTCCATATGTCTGTAAAAAAAGATCTAATATTTGTGTCATCAGAGTCAGTGAAGGAGAGCAGAAAGAGAGCAGGGGTGAAAAAAGTCCTCAAAAAAAATAATAATGGTTTAAAACTTCTCAAATTTGGTTAAAGGCATAATTAGATGTGATACAAAAAAAAGTTGAAGTAAACTGAAAAACTATGCTATTGAGTTACATAATTAAGGTTGCCACAGATTAAAATGAAGATCAAGAAATGGGGCCTATTAAAAAAATTACATTTTTAACATTTATCTTCTTGTCTCTTATTAGCTTGTTCAGTTCAAATTCAGTAATTTTCATCCTAAATTAACTCTTCTCACTTTTTCACTCTTGTCTCTAGCGATAATCATTGATTACAAGAATTCCATCTTAACCCATTTTTTTAATCACATAAGTCCTTATTATGACACCATAATTCCTTTATTTACTTATTGAGAAATATCTAATATTTTGCCCAAAAGTTTCAATTTTCATGAACCTCAGTTCTATAAGCCAATTCCAAATGCTTGAGAGAGTTGCAACTAAGCAATAAGGATTTCACTAAGTACTCTCTTTCTCTCTCTCTGTCTCTCTCACACACACACACATACTTGAAGCCTTTAAAGTGTACTCTCTTCTTTTGTTTCTGTTTTTGAGGCATGAATATCCATTGCCTTCACAATGTTAGTCTTTGATCTTTCTTTTGATTTAATGTGTTCTGTTTGTTACTATTCCCAGCTGAATTATTACCCTTCAGCTTATTATTGGTATATGTGGAAAAAAAAAAAAAAAGATTGATTAAACAAACATTGCACTTTTATCTGGACCCTGCTGTCTCCTCAGGTCATTAGTCCATGTCTCCATTCCTCTCCCTTGTTTTTGGGAAAAAAAAAAAAAAAAGTTTATATCAACTTGATAACCTCCTCTTTAAAATGTTTAATCGCCCCCACCACTTTATGAAAATTAAATAAAGTCTTGTGAACACTGTGGATCTCCTGGCTATAAACTCTTCTTTTGTAGGGATTCCACCTAAAGATACAGGAAGGTATGCAACCAAGGCAGCTTACCTAGAAACAGAAATGTCCAAGAAGTTATGATCAGATTATTTTTTTTTAACTTCAGATTTACTCTCACCAAAATGGTTATTCTGTTTAGTTACTGTCTTAGTTATCTAGTGCTGCTAAAACAGAAATTCCTGAAGTGGATGGCTTTAACAAACAGAAATTTATTTTCTCACAGTTTAGGAGGCTACAAGTCTGAATCCAGGATACTGGCTCTAGGGGAAGGCTTTCTTTTTCAGTTAGCTGTGGAGGAAGGTCCCTGTCTCTTCTGAGCTTCTGCTCCTTGACAATCTTCATGTGGCTTGGCATCTGTCTTCCCTCATCTCTGCTCCTCTCACTTGCTTGTTTAATCTCTTTTATATGTCAAGAGATTGACTCAATATATACCCTACACTAATCCTGCCTCATTAACATTACAAAGACAACTCAGTCCCAAATGGGATTATAACCACAGGCATAGAGATTAGGAATTACAACACATATATTTTTGTAGGATACAATTCAATCCATAACAGTTAACCATTAAAGAAAAAAATCTAAGTATAATTATAACAATGAAGAAAAGTTCTGCGAGGTACCACTGCACTTTCCAAGCAAAAGAGCAGATACATTCCTCAAGTAGAAAGTATTTTGAGAGCTACTGAACATTGCCTACATTTTGTAGATTTGGGAGCTAAATTCACACCAGGGGATGGGATAACTAAAAACTTTTAGCACATGATGATATAACATACAATATAATTTAGGCAACAAATTCACAAGTTTACTCGGCACTTTAGGATTTTTGTTTTACTTTGTTTTTTAATTTCCAAAATTAAATGTTTGGTTACATGCCTTAATTTTTTTTCCAGGTTAAAGACATCATGAAAATAACATGTAGAGAAAAAAATGTAGGCCCCAGAAATTTGGTATTCTATAATACTAGCAAAAATGATACAAAAAGGGAGAATTAATAAAAATCTTGGTAGTACTTTAAATTATTAGACATTTCCTTGAATTTATAGAAAAATTTGGCTGAGCTTATAAAATTTTGGAGAAATTTTGAAGGTAGTTATTTCCTAAATGGGGTGAAGGGGAAAAGTGCTAATCTAAATATTTTGGAAATGAGTGGACTCTGTAAGGCAAAAGGCAAAAGAAACAGCATATGAGCAATATACTCTAGTCAATAAAGTTGTTTCCCATGGGGGTAAAAGTTAATAATTCTGGCATGCTATATGTGTATACTAGATTATAACCCAAACTTAAAATGGATGGTAGGAACCAGGTTTCTCACTATTCGAGCAGTAGTTTACAGATAACCAAGGCAAGTAGGCTAGAATGATCCATGTGGTAATGGATTAGAATTGGAGAAATCAGTATAAAGTCTCACGTTTGGCTTAATATAGACACAGATTATATACAGATGTACTTTTAGATATTTGAATATACATGAGTAAGTACACATACATATACCTCCTTTTTTTGTTACCTGAGATGGCCTAAAAGAAATGAGCATACCTAGGGTTTAGATCTTGGTTTCTAATACTATTCTACAAGAAAAGGAACCAGAGATTTTTAGAGAAATGGCTGATTCTAGGACTGGGCCAGGAATATACAAGAGGGGGCACCTTGTAGTGCCAGAGAGTAAGGAAATCTTAAAAAAAAAAAAGCAACAAACATATTGATAGGGGTATGTCAAAGCAATAATAGAGCCAACTGAAAGAGTCCCCAATCGTTAAAAGTAGAGCAATTTGAGCAAAACGATAATGTAGCATTAGATTATAACCCAAAGTTAAACATCTATGAGCCCATAATGAAATAAATAATTGACTGATTGAATAAATAAATAAATGGGGAGAAGACACAATCTCCAGAGCAGAAAAATTCCAAATAATTTATATAGGTACTTGTCCCTCAAGGAGGAGAAAAATAACTCACCACCTCTTAAGTCTGAAATGTACAACCAAATAATGTAGTACAAAAAGGTGAAAAGAAGAGTAGCTTTGCAGTAGAGAAATCTGACAAACACTACTCCAGTCAGATGATCAAAATCAACAATGATATATTGATAGCATGTACTCTTGATATGATGTGGTAAAAATTACACTTTGATGTCTTCCTCCCAAAAATCATAACCCCAGTCTAATCATAAGAAGAACATCAGACACATTCCAACAAAGGGGCACTCTATCATGAATACCTGACCAGCACTCCTCAAAACTTCAAGGTAATCAAAAACATGGAAAAATCTGAGAAACTGTCTCAGTCAAGAGGAGCCTAAAGAGATATGGCAACTGAATGTAAAATGGTTTCCTGGGAGGGATACTGGAAGAGAAACAGGGTATTAGGTAAAATAATTAAATAAATATGAATAAATTTTAGTTAATAATAATGTATCAATATTGGTTCATTCATTTGAACAACGTACATTCTAATATAAGATGTTACTAACAGGAGAAACTGCGTGTGAGGTATATGGAAACTCTCTGTACTATGTTTTCAATTAGGCTGCTAACTAAAAAGTCAGCAGTTTGAATCCACTAGACAGTCCTTGGAAACCCTATAGGGCAGTTGAACTCTGTCCTATAGGATCACAATGAGTAGGAACAGACTCGATGGCAAAGAATTTTTTTTATAAATCTAAAACTGTTTTACAAAGTAAAGTTTATTAAACAACAGAAAAAAAAAAAAAAAAAAAATCCAAACCCTTTGCTGTGGAGTCAGTTTAGGCTCATAGCGACCATACAGGGCAGACTAGAACTGCCCCGTAGGGTTTCCTAGGAGCGGCTGGTGGATTCAAACTGCCAACCTTTTGGTTAGCAGCCTAGCTCTTAACCACTGGGACACGAGAGCTCCTTATTAAACACACACATACACAAATCACACACACGTGCACTCATCTTAAAGCGAAAAGGCAAGATAGAGTGAAAAAAAGACATCTGCTATAAATATATTTAACATGAGTCCCATCTTCAGAGTGTATAAAGAACACTTAAAAATCAATAAGAAAAAAACAGATGACCCAATTTTAAAAAGTATTCAAGAGATACGATCAAACACGAGGGAGAAAGAGAGAGAGAATAACAAAATGGCAATAAACAAAGAAAAATGTTCTCTGCCTCATTAGCCATCAGGAAAATGAAAAATAAATTGAAAATATGACACTATAAATGGTTCAATTAAAGAGACAGAGAAAACAATGTTGGAAAGGAGGTGGCGCAATCAGTACATTCACACAATGCTGATGGGGTGATTGGTTTACATAAACATTTTGGAAAACTGTTCAGAATTATCTAGTAAAGCTATAACAGAAGTATAAATGTGTGTATTTGTGTATGTATGTATATTATATATATGTATATGTATATGTATATGTATATGTATATGTATATGTATATGTATATGTATATGTATATGTATATGTATATGTATATGTATATGTATATGTATATGTATATGTATATGTATATGTATATGCATATGCATATGCATATGTATATACATCAGGCATACACAAATATGTTCATAATAGCTTAATTAATATTAGATCAAAACTGGAAACTACCCCAATATTGATAAACAGGAGGTCAGATAAATGAATTATAGATTAATTATGGTACTATCACACATAAGAATGCTGAACACTAATGAGAATGTTCTACAATGATACAAACAATGTAGATGAATTTCACAAACATAATATTGAGTTTAAAAAAAAAAAAACAACCTGACTGAAAAAAGCTAAGTTTAAAAGGGAACTCAGGATAGCGATTACCTCTGTGGGGCACAAACAGTAAAGAAACTTGGGGAATAGGGCTTCTGGAGTGCTGTTAATTTCCTATTTCTTGATTAGGCTCCTAGTTCCATTCGGGTTCACTTTGTGAACAGCCATCCTACTGTGCAGTTATGATATATGCACTTTTCTGGTATGCATATTTTACTTAAATACAACTTTAAAAACTGTGAAATAGTGAGTCAGTTCTGTATAAGCTGTCACAGATGGGTGTCCATAACATATTGTACTGGAAAAAAAGCAAGTTGTAACCCAATATTTATTATCTGAACAAATCTGTCTTGGAAGAAGTACAGCCAAAACACTCCTTGGAAGCGAGGATGGTGAAATTTCGGCTCACATTTTGGACACATTATCAGGAAGGATCAGTCCCTGGAGAAGGACATCATGCTTGGTAAAGTAGAGGGTCATCAAAAAAGAGAATGACCCTCAATGAGATGGATTGACATGGTGGCTTTAACAATGGGCTCAAACAAGATGATTATGGGGATGGCATAGCATCTGGCAGTGTTTCCCTCTGTTGTACATAGGATCTTTATGTACTGGAGCCATCTTGAAGGCACCTAATAACAATACAGTATTAATTCTTATGTATAATTTTTAAAACCATAAAAGTAATGTAAACAGAAAATATGTAGGAATGGCAGAAATTTCACTTTAATTCTATGTCTCTTACAGAGATTCTTTCTCTGTCTCTGCCTCTCTCTTTTATCTTTTCCCTTATCAAAATTTTACTGCCTTTTTTCTTGCTCACGTATTTAAAGTTTCTTCTTGCTCTTTACATATCTCTATAAAGTGCAATTTTTTTTCTTGGAACAGGAAGGATTATAATTTTCTACTCAATAAATGCAGGTATCTTATTTTAAGAAAAAAATTTTTTTTTTTTTTACTTTATTCTGTTGTCATAGTACTAAAGCCTACAGTCCACTTTTCAGTGTGCCTCCAAACTATTTCCTTACAGAAATCCCATGCTCCAGTCTAACTGTCTGACTCACTGCTTCGCACAGATATCTCACTTTCCTGTCTCTTGCTCTAATTATTTTGCTAGAACACACTGTCCTTCATTGCTTTCCACCTCTACTGGTTTAAATCCCTTCAAGCCCATCTCAGATGTTCACAACCATTCCCACTTAGAGAAATCTGGTATTCTCGATGGAACAGGACATTTATTAACTGTTAGGAGACCTTTACTAAGAAGCCCTGGTGGCACAGTGATTAAAGTTCTAGGCTGTTAACCAAAAGGTTGACAGTTCAAACCCACCAGTCACTCCATGAAGAAAGTTTCTGTGAAAGATTTACAGCCTTGGGAATGCTATGGGTCAGCTCTACTCTGCCCTACAGAGTCACTATGAGTCAGAATCAACTCAATGACAGTGGATCTTTTTTTTTTTTATGAGACTTTTAAAATAAAACAAATGACATCACCGTTTTCATGCATATTTTCTTTCATCTTTTTATCATTATTGATGTAATTTTATTAGTCATCAGAATTTCATCTTATTTTGATGAGTTTATCTATTTTTTTTTACGTTTTATGTTTTGACTTATACTTTAAATAGTCAAATACTTAAAATATTTGCATTTTAACAACAGGCACATTGACCGATGGAACAGAATTGAGAACCCAGATGTAAATCTATTTATCTAAGGTTACCCGATCTTCTATAAAGGCCTAAAGTCCAATAAATGGGGAAAAGGCAGTGTTTTTTAACAAACTATGTTGGCAAAACTGGATGTCCATTTGTAAAAAAATGAAACTAGACCCACACCTGACACCATACACAAAAACCAATTCAAAATGGATCAAAGACCTAAATATAAAACCAAAAATGATAAAGATCATAGAAGGAAAAATAAAGTCAATGCTAGGGGCACTAATACATGGCATGAATGGGATATAAACCATGAGTAACAATATACAAATGCCAGAAGACAAGCTCGATAACTGGGATCTCCTAAAAATTAAACACTTATGCTCATCAAAAGACTTCACAGAAAGACTAACAAGAGAAAAAAAAATGGCTATGACAAATCTGACAAAGGTCTAATTTCTAAAATCTATAGGAAAATTCAACACCTCTACTACAAACAGACAAATAATCCAATTAAAAAATGTGCAAAGTATGAACAGACATTTCACCAAAGAAGACATTCAGGCAGCTAACAGACACATGAGGAAATGCTCATGACACATTAGAGAATTGCAAATCGAAACTACAATGAGATACCATCTTACCCCAACATTACTAGCACAAATCAAAACAAAACAGAAAATAACAAATGTTGGAGAGCCTGCAGGGAGACTCGAAGTCCCACTGCTGGTGGGAATGCAAAAAGGGAGAACCATTTTGGAAAACAATTTGGCACCTTTTTAAAAAGCTAGAAATAGAAATACCATACCATCCAGAAATTCCACTTCTAGAAATATGTCCTAGAGAAAAAAGAGCCATCACATGAATAGACATATGCACACCTATGTTCATTGTAGCACTATTCGTAATAACAAAAAAGTGGAAACAGCCTAAGTGCTCATCCACATATGAATGGATAAACAAACTGTGGTACACATAATGCAACACTATGCAATGATAAAGAACAATGATGAATCTGTGAAACACCTCACAACATGGATGAACCTGAAGGGCATTATGCTGAGTGAAATAAGTCAATCACAAAAGGACAAATATTGTAAGAGACCACATTGTAAAAACTGAAGAAAAGGTTTGCACACAGAAAAAAACAATCTTTGATGTGTAGTTTATCTCTTCATCTGTTTGGGGACACTAGGGTTGTTTGCTTCTTTTTGCTATTGTGAATATTCCTGCAATGAACATGGGTGTGCCTATGTCTACTCCTGCGACAGCTCTTATTTCTCTAGTGTATATTCCTGCACTGACATGAATCACAATAGAGGGTCCCTGACAGAGCAGGAAAGAATATAGAACAAAATTCTAACTCACACACACAAAAAAAGACCAAACTTATTGGCCTGACAGAGACTGGAGAAACCTTGGCAGTATGGCCTCCCAACACTCTTTTAACTTAGCACTGAAATCACCCCTGAGGTCCACCCTTTGCCAAAGATTAGACAGGTCCATAAAACAGACAGTAATACATGTAGGTCAACCATTTATAGGAAACTAAATTGACACACCAGACCTGGGGCAAAGATGAGAAGGCAGGAGGGGACAAGAAAGCTGGGCAAATGGAAATGGGGAACCCAAGGTCAAGGAGGGGAGAGTATTGATAAGATGGGGTTGGCAAACAATGTCACAAAACGATAAGTGCATTAATTGTTTAATGAGAAACTAATTTGCTCTGTAAACCTCATCTAAAGCACAATAAAAAAAATAATTCTTGCATTTTAAATATTCAGTATTGCAAGCAGTTAAAATGCTTTTCTAACCACTCCAAGGTCATCACGCATTTCTTGAGAATCTTATGACTACTATTTGATTAGAAACAAAGCAGTCCTTAAACTCATGTTTCATTTTCCCACTTTCTGAAGCCTAAAATATTCTGCCTATATATTCTTTTTCTGCTTATTGAAATTCTCTAAGACCCAACCCAAATGCCATTCCTCTTTAAGGTTTGATCCCTCAGTCAGAATTAATGGATTCCTAGAGTTAATTCTAGATGCTTCCATAACAATTTGTCCAACGGCTTTTACTCAATACGTTGTAAATCACTTGAGAGTAAGTTACCTGTCTTTTCATTTCTATAATCCTTTTCTTCCTCATTACACATCCACATTCAAACACATACACTCGCTCACATACACACTACAATACCATCATCATGCTTGGCAAAATATAAGCATTCAGTACATTTTTGCCAAATTGAGTTCCATTTATTCAGATCATCTGATATACTAAATAGGAAGTAGGTGGAGAACAATGCCTGGGAAAATGTTCCTTGGTATAGTCTAACAAATAACATGATATCTTTTCCCTGCCATTGATAAGACAAAATAAAAAATCTTGAAAAGTTATTTAAATTCATTTTCATTCATTTTGCAAAATTTTCCTTAAAATTCAATGTTTGTCCAAGGGTAAAAAATATTTATTGAACTAATGTAATCAGTATCACAGAAAATTATGAAGACATTATCTTATTAATAAATTATATCTTATTATAAGGGCATTATCTTATTAATAAATTAATTTATTAATAATAAATTAATTGTTAATATCTTATAATAAGATAATGAAGGAAATAGAAAATATGCATGAGATAATGATTTCTAAAAAGAATGATTTGCACAATATAATTTTTATAATATGAAAATTGTATTAAAATCAATAAGTTTTTCAAGTTGTTTTTGTTGTTGTTAGATGCCTTTGAGTCAATTCTGAATCATAGAGACCCTATGTACAGCAGAATGAAATACTGCCCAGTCCTCCACTATCCTCACAGTCATTGTTATGCTTGAACCCATTGAGATGTCAATCCATCTCTTCCAAGTTCTTCCTCTTTTTTGCAAACCCTTTGCTTTACCAAGCATGATGTGCTTCTCCAGAGACTGGTCCCTCCTGATAGCATGTTCAAAGTACATGAGAGAAAGCCTCACCATCCTTGCTTTCAAGGAACACTCTGGCTGTATTTCTTCCAAGACATGCTTGTCTGTTCTTCTGGCAGTCCATGGTATATTCAATACTCTTAATGAACACCATAAATCAAAGACATCAATTCTTACTTGGTCTTCCTTATTCATTGACCAGATTTTGCATGCAAATGAGGCAGTTGAAAACATCATGGCTTAGGTCAGGCCCACCTTAGTCCACAAAGGGACGTCTTTGCTTTTTAACACTTTAAAGAGGTCTTTTGCAGCAGATTTGCTCAATGCAATACATTCTATAATTTCCTGCCTGCTGCTCCTGTGGGCACTGACTGTGGATATAAGCAAAATGAAATCCCTGGCAATGTCAGTCTTTTCTCCATTCATCATGATGTTGCTTATTGGTCCAGTTGTGAAGATTTTTCTTTTTTACCTTGAGGTGTAATCCATACTGAAGGCTGTAGTCTTTGATCTTCATCAGTAAGTGCATCAAGCCCTCCAAGCTTTCAGCAAGCAAGGTTGTATCGTCTGCATATTTTAGGTTGTTAATGACTCTCCCCCAATCCTGATTCCATATCCTTCTTCATATTGTCCAGGTTCTCGGATTATTTGCTCAGCATACAGATTGGTGAGTACGGTGAAAGGATACAACCTTGATGCACACCTTTCTTGACTTTAAGCCGTGCAGTTTCCCCTTGCTCTGTTTGAAAGACTGCCTCTTGGTCTATGTACAGGTTCTGCATGAGCACGATTAAGTGTTCTGGAATTCTCATTCTTCACAACGTTATCCATAATATGTTATGATCTACACAAATGCTTTTGCATAGTCAATAAAACACAGCTAAATATCTTTATGATATTCTGGCCTTTCAGTCAAGATTCATTTGACATCAGAAATGGTATCCCTCCTTCCACAACCTTTTCTGTATCTGACTTGGATTTCTGGCAGTTCTGTTGATGTACACTTCTGAATAATCTTCAGGAAAATTTTAATTGCGTGTGATATTAGTGGCATTATTCAATAATTTCTGCATTCCATTGAATCACCTTTCTTTGGAATGGGCACAAATATAGATTGCTTCCAGTTGGTTGATCAGGTAGCTGTCTTCCAAATTTCTTGGCATAGACAAGTGAGCATCTGCAGCACTGCATCCATTTGTTGAAACATCTCAATTAGTATTCTATTAATTCCTGGAGCCTTATCACCAATGCCTTCGGGGGAACTTGAAGTTCTCCTTTCGATACCATTGGTTCATGATCATATGCTACCTCCTCAAATGGTTGAGCATTAACCAATTCTTTTTGGTACAGTGACTCTGTGGATTCCTTCCATCTTTTTTTGATGCTTCCCGAGGTATTCCATATTTTACCCATAAAATCCTTCAAACTTGCAGCTGGAAGCTTGAAATTTTTCTTCAGGTTTTTCAGCTTAAGAAATATTAGCATGTTTTTCCCTTTTGGTTTCCTGTCTCCAGGTTTTTGCACATTTCATTATAATAGTTTACTTTGTCTTCTTGAGCCCCCCTTTGAAAACTACCATTCAGCTCTTTTACTTCATCATTTCTTCCATTCGCTTTTGTTACTGTATGTTCAAGAGCAATTTTCACAGTCTCTTCTGACACCCATTTTGGTCTTTCTTTCCTGTCTTTCTAATGACCTTCTGCTTTTTTCATGTCTCATGTCCTTGATGTCATCCCACAACTCATCCGGTCTTAGGTCAGAATCTGATGTGTCAAGTCTATTCTTGAGATGGTCTCCAAATTCAGTTGGAATATACTCAAAGTCATACTTTGGCTCTTGTGGAATTGTTTTAATTTTCTTCACCTTCAAATTGAACTTATAAGAGCAATTTATGGTCTGTTCCACAGTTGGCCCCTGACCTTCTTCTAGCTGATGATATTGAGTTTTCTATAGTCTTTTGCCACAGATGTAGTAGATTTGATTCCTGTGTTTTCCATCCAGTTAGATCCATGTGTATAGTAGCTGTTCATGCTGTTGAAAAGGATATTTGCAATGAAGAAGTTGTTGGTCTTGTAAAATTTTGTCATGTGATCTCTGGCATCATTCCTATCACTAAGGGCATATTTTCCAAATGCCAGTCCTTCTTCTCTTATTCCAACCTTCACATTCCAACCACCAATACTTATCAATGCATCTTGATTGCATGTTCAGTCAATTTCATACTGTAGAAGTTGATAAAAATCTTCAGCTTCCTCATCTTTGGCCTTAGTGGTTGGTGGGTAAATTTGAATAATAGTCATATTAACTGGTCTTCCTTGTAGACATATAGATATTCTTCTATCACTGACAGCATTGTACTTCAGTATAGATCTTGAAATGCTCTTTTTGATGCTGAATGCCATGCCATTCCTCTTCAATTTTTCATTCCTAGCATAGTAAACCATATGACTGTCTGATTCAAAATGGCTAATACCAGTCCATTTCAGCTCACTAATGCCTAGGGTCATATCTTTAAGTGTCTCATTTCATTTTTGATGACTTCTAATTTTCCTAGATTCATAATTCATACATTCCATGTTCTGATTATTAATGGATCTTTGCAGTTGTTTCTTCTCATTTTGAGTAATGCCTACTCAGTAAATGAAGGTCCCAAAAGCTTTATTCCTTACACGTCATTAAGGTCAACTTTACTTCAAGCAGGCAGCTCTTTCCCAGTCATATTTTGAGTGCCTTCTAATCTGAGGGGCTCATCTTTTGGTACTATATCAGAAAAAGTTACACTGCTATTCATAAGGTTTTTACCGGCCAATTTTTTCAGAAGTAGTTTTTCAAGACAATATAGAAATGCAAAATTATCTGTACTGGGTTTGGAAGATTACGATGTTATTCATTTTGATCAAATTTTTCTTTGATGTTAGCAACATATTATGGAAAACAAAAATGATAGCCACTGGAGAAACTCTCCAAACAAAAAAATGGAAAACTGTGTCACAAACAGCTAAGCACTGGGTTGGTTGGTGGCAGCAGTCCATCCAGAGGCAACTTGGAAGAATGTTCTAGTGATCAACACCCAAAAAATAAGCCACTGAAAATCCTAGCAGCACAATCCTACTCTGACACACATGGAGTCACCATAAGTCAGAGCTGACTCGTTGGAAACTGGCATGTACTAAATTTAAAAAACTCCAACCTAAGCAATTAATTGGCTTTACTATCAGAAATAATATGCAGAGAATGCATTTGCATCATATTTTTGGAAACTATAGTGGATTTTTTTTTATAGTGGATAGGTCAGATGGTCTTAAAATAAGTGTGTTACTACTTGACAGATTTTATCAGGTACCTCATCTCATTTTCAACAAATAAAATTCCCACTCAATTTTACCTCATGCCTAGTTCTTATTCCCACTTGGACAATCACAAAATTAACAATTTTATTCTATACGTAATAATCTGGGCTTTCAGAGGCCAATATATTTACAAGTAATAGGATATTAGTATATATGGTCCTTTGGAAACAAACAATCACTTAGAGAATGTAAATTTTCAAGTTCTATTCACGTTATAAGGCCAATTAATCCTTACAACCACAAAATATTTCTGTGTCAAGTCTAATTCAAAGGTTTATACAAGTTAAAAAAAAAAAAAAAAAGATTCTGCCCTTGCAGAGTTTCACAATTCCCTCCAACTTCATCCTCTCCACTCTGCATTCCCATGTTGACAGCAATCAATAGCTCGCTATCTCCAGATCCAGGGCTATTATAAGTGAAAAAGAGATCAATGGCCTTCTTAATATGAACTTAAACTCTGCTTGTACATGTCAGCACCCTCACGCTTATGGTCTTTCACATAATAATTTAAATTTTGCAATTGAATACTGTAATGTTTCCAGAAAGATCTTGACTTTACTTGATATTAGACACTAAGAGTTACTTGTGGTTTGACACTAAGCACTAGTTACAACAGAAATACCACAAATATTTGGCTTTAACAAACGGAAATTTATTTTCTCTAAGTTTAGAAGTCTAGAAGTCCAAATTTAAGGTGCCAGCTCTATGGGAAGGTTTTCACTCTCTGTTGGCCAGAGGAAAGTCCTTTTCTCTTTTGAACTTCTGCTTTTTGGACATCTTCATGTGGCCTGGCATTTTGGTTCTCCCGTCTCTGCTTGTCTCTTGCTTGTTTAACCTCAAAAGAAATGAACAGGTACCCTACGCTGATACTGTCTCATTTATATAACAAAAAAGTCCATTCCCAAATGGGATTTACAACACATATTTTTGGGGGACACAATTCAATCCATAATAGGTATATTTTGCATTCTTCTCCATGTCTAGCATCTTTTTACCAGATCAAATCAATAAAATGTTGTTTAAGTTTTAGATATTAACTAGGTGACAGATTCAAGCAATTTTTTTTAAGATAAAAAATGGACAAATTCATTACCCTGTGAAACAGATCGTTAACTACAGGGTAATGGAAGACAAAAGGCTTTTAGATTCTGGAGAACAAAGAAGAAAAGTTAAACTAAGTAAATTTGTCCCTCCCACAGTAAGTTTTAATTCAGAATAATTTTCACAATTCTAACAAAAAACACCTCCTCACCACACAATACTGTCATCACCTACCCATGTGTCATTTCCCACCAACTCTTCCTTATATTAAGGAGCCCTGGGTGGAAAGGCAGGGATTTTCATGAGGAAATATCATGAGCCTCAAGTAAACAGCAGAACACCACACCCTGGAAAAGAACCTATTATCAGCGGTATTGATCAGGGCTTGCTTAGATCACCTAACCACAAGGCTGTTTTTCTTGAACAACCAGATGGTGAGCGTGTACCATGAAAAAGGAGATGACTGCTATATGACCCTCCAGTAGAGACAGGAGTGAGGAAAAGTCCATCACAGGGAATCGAACTATGATCTTAACAAAAGGAACTCAACTGGGCATGTGCAAAAGTGACATGGCAGGCATTACACTGAACAAGAGTGATTCCATCTTGAAAGAAATATGCGTGCACAGTTCATTATAATAAACAATGTCTCTTCCTAGAAGACCATTCCTATACCCAGAAAAACCATGAGTAAAGATGACACAATTATGCTACCCTAAACTATAAGAGCTATGACCTCCCTGACTCTGGAGAGTCAGTCTTTTGGAAAGGCTTAGTCCCCTGCTAACTCCTTTTACTTGTCACAAATAAAATAAACTCGCCAAAGTTATGAACAACTCTGTCTCCCTCACGTACTTTTACTGGAGGAAAGATAAGAACCCTTTGTGTCAGTTGGATACGGGTAACACTGGTGACACTGCAGTTAAGCATTTTGTTGCTAACTGAAATGTCAGTAGCTGGAACCTACCAGTAGGTCTGCAGGAGAAAGACGTGGCAGTCTGCTTCCATGAAGATTTACAGGCTTGATATCACTTTATACCCACTAGGATGAATACAGTAAAAAAAAGATGGAAAATAACAAGTGTTGGCGAGGGTGTGGAGAAATTGTGAACCCTCATACATTGCTAGTGGAAACGTAAAATGGTACTGCCACTTTGAAAAACAGTTTGGCAGTTCCTCAAAAAGTTAAACAGAGAGTTACTATATGATCCAATAATCCCACTCCTAGGTATATATCCAAGAGAAATGAAAATATATATCCACACAAAAACTAGCACATGAAAGTTCATAGCAGCATTATTCCTAATAGCTAAAAAGTGGAAACAACTCAAATGTCCATCAGCATGAATGGATAAACTGTGGATATCTGTACACTGAAATATTACCAGTCATAAAAAGGAGTGTAGTACTAATATATGTCACAATCTGAACCTTGAAAACGTTATGCTAAGTGGAATAAGCCGGACACAGATGGCCACATATTGTATGATTCCACCCAGAATTGGCAAATCCACAGAGACAGAGCATGGTTGCCAGGATTGTCGGAGTGGGGCAACTGTTTAATGGGTATATGGTTTTTCTATCAGTGGAAATAAAAATGTTCTGGAATTAGATAGTGGTGATGGTTGCATAATCTTGTGAACATATTAAAACCACTGAATTATATACTTTAAAAGGGTGAATTATGTACTTTAAATTATATAATTTAAATTAAATTTAAATTTAAAGTATATAATTTAAATTAAATTATATACTTTAAAAGGGTGAATATTATCCTATGTAAATTATATAGCAATTAAAAAAAAAAGTGAAAATGTGTTCCCATGGCCACTGGAGGGTGGGGATGCAAACCCCCAGTGGAGTTGAAGGCTTTGAAGAGGAACAGACCTTACACATGGAGAGGGTAAAGTACTGCGAGTACCTCCTACCACTTCCAAAACTTTCCAACCTTCCTCAGTGTAATCCTTCAGCCCTCCCTTTTCTTAGCTCCACAAAATTGCTCTCAGGCCTGGGAATATCTTGGCATCACACATACTGTGGGGCTTGAGCTGGACCTTCTGTCCCAGAGTCTGAATTTCTAGATGGAACTAATCATGGTAAGGACAGCTCCAGGGCTCTGGGAGTTGAAACTCTGTGTCTCCAGCTTGGTTCTTCCTGGTTAGTTTTTCTGGCTGTCCTGGTCTGTCAGCAGGCCCTGTTCCCTGATCCCAGTCCCCTCCTCTCTCCCCCAAACCTTGGATAAGCACTCTATTTTCTTTTAAGACTTTTTCTCAACAGAGAACAACTTTGGCCACCAGTGTCTCTGACCTGACCCACTCAAAGCCTGACCCTGACTCATAGGACACACCAGTTTAGAAAACTCTAGAAGCCAAAGTCACAAACCATCTGCACCCTCTTCTTTAATCGAGACATTATTTACATGTGTGGTTTGTACTCATTGCTAAACACGGCTCGTGTGAACACTGTTAATTAACCCTTTGAGAAATGAGCTTCCCATTAGGGCAGGGATAGGAATGAAACATATTTCTAATCAGGTAGTTAAACGCTGAATATTTTGTCCTGCTTCAAATTAGGCAGCTTAACGAAGCCAGAGGAAGGGACTGGAGGAGATCCCCTCCAAAGTAGTTTAAATAAAGCCTGTTTTAAGGGCAAGAAATTTCAAATCAGCTGTGCTCCTGGGCCTTGTGAGGAGACAGGAGTACGTGTACAGGGTGGTGGTGGTGGTGGTAGTGGGGGAAGAGTGGGCTGCCAAAGCCACCTGTGTGAGGGGAGTGGGATGGCTATCAGGAGGCAGGATACAGGTCACTCAGTGACCAGCTGTGTTGCCATTTCATCTCTTTGACCTGCTGTAAAGTGGGACTATGCCTTGCCCCACCTCCCTTTCAAGGCATTGTGGTGGGAGAGTAGAGGAAATAGTCTCAGCTGCTATCCAAATGCACACGATCATCAAAATGTAAAAAAAAGAAAAAGATTTACAGCCTTAGAAACCCTATGGGGCATTTCTGCTCTGTCTTAGAGAGTTGCTTTGAGTCTCAATTGACTTCATGGCAGTATGTAGGTCTTCTTTATATTAGGACATCTGCCCCTTACACATATTCATTCTCATTCCCTCTATAACATCAAAGACCATTTTATATGATATTGTACACTACAATAAATTATTATGTTAGGCAGAATAATGTCCCCACCCAAGGTGACCACATTGTAAACTCTAGAATCTGTGAACGTATTATACTGCATGGCAAAGGAGAATTCAAGTTGCTAATCAACTGACCTTAAAATAAAATAATTATCCTAGATAATCTGACACAATATAGCTACAAGGGTACCTAATGAAGTGGAAGAGGGAAACAGAAGAGGAGATTAGAATCAGAGAGATTTGAAGAGGCTATACTTGTGACTCTGAAGATGGAGGAAGGGGCCATGGGCTAGCTCTAAAAAAAAAAAGGGTAAGCTGGAAAAAAAGCAGAACATGGGTTCTCCCCCGGAGCTGCAGAAGGAATGCAGCGCTGTGGATACATTAACTTTAGCCCAGTGAGACTGATTTTGTACTTTTGACCTCCAGGACTGCAAGATAATAAATTTATGCTGTTTTAAACCACTAATTTTGTTGTAACATTTTTAGGACAACCGTAGGAAATGAATGCAGTAATTAAGCCCCAGCTTTCCTATCCAGGTGGACAGAATCAGGTAGCCAATATTTTTCCTGCTTGATAAGTGTCCATTTGCCACACTTTGCTCTAAATAAGTTAGTCCTGTGTACCACACTGGAAACCCTGGTGGCGCAGTGCTTAAGTGCTACGGCTGCTAACCAAGAGGTCGGTAGTTTGAATCCTCCAGGTGCTCCTTGGGAACTCTATGGGGCAGCTCTACTCTGTCCTATAGGGTAGCTATGAGTCGGAATCGACTCAATGGCAGTGGTTTTTTTTTTTTTTTTTTTTACCACACTGGAGGTATTTATAATTCAGTTACAAGGATACCACTCATTTATAAATAAATATGTACGTATCCCTGACTGGACAGTATTATTTTAGAAATGCGTAAGATTTTTCAACCCTCATCATTTCTAATCTGACTTCAATTCATACATAGAAAATTTAAGTGGGAAAACTATTTGAAGATCTCAATATAGGTTGGTGCGAGATCACCTTCTGGCATAACAAAGGAAGGAGCTCTGCTGACTCACTCCCCAGTGAAACTGGTGAACATTGTAAAGCAAATAACTACTGAAATTCTATGCAAATATTTCCAAGAACAAACAGAAAATGAAGAAATAGCTATTCAAGTAAATCTATGTAAATTTGATTAGAAAGGCAAGAGAATGTGGTATTTGAGCCAAGACCACTTCCTCCTCCCTCCCTGCCGGCTCAGGAACACTCCATTTCAGACTGCTGCAACCAAAAACACAGGGATCCATCTCCTCATAGCTACCAGTCAGAGGTCTCTGTCCAGGGAGGACTTCAACTCCCACAGGGCTCCATATCGTCATAGCTACCAGGCTGTCTTCCCAGGAGGAACAAAACAACAGCATTTCTCATCCTGCTTTGCTGCCGGGTGCTGAGTCTAAGTCCCAGGTGAATATAGTCAAGAGGTGGGGACCTCTTCTTCCTCTCAACCCCAACTCCTAGAATGGAGGCTCTACCTTTAGCATGGCATTTTGAAACTGCTGGGGACTTCATAGCCCTTACAAAGAGCTCGTGAGGCCATGGTGCCAGTCCAGGGGAGTCAAACTTAGATTATTGTGCCCATTTCCACTAGGTGCTCATCTCCCAGAGTATGGGTGTCACTCAGAAAGAAGCTTGCCCTTCTCCCCAACTCCAGGTCAGAGTTCTGGCTCAGAAATTTTGCTTTGGAGTAGGAGAAGCAGACCATAAAACAGATAACTACTAACATCTTCCCAAATAAATTTGCCACATTTGCAGTGGAATTTGGAGTTTAACTATCAGGATTTTCCCAAGAGCAACAGAGATTGTAGTAAAAGGCAATTGGGAGGAGATTTGTGGATTCAATTTAGTCTGGACAGTAGCTTGGCTACTTTGCAGGAGGGACCCAGGAAATTCAACAGTTGGGAAGAACCTTTGTTGGGTCAGAACACATTATCAAACACGACTTCAGAAAGGATCTCATCATATGCATTTGCATAAATCAGCAGAGTTTTTGTATACTAATTAGGTGCCCAGCTACTCTATTGGATGATAGTCTTAATTCTAGATGAAAGTATCTTTCTGTCCTTTAGTATTTGTTGTACTGAAATTAATGACTGTACTGATAAATATCTACTTTGTTTCTCAAGTGAACCACCATTGACTAATAAATGGCAAGAGAGCTAGTAAATAGAAAAGAAATAATAAATGATTTTCCCTTTGGGTGTGAGCATAGAAACTGTTACCGTTGCAGTATTTTCAATGACCCGGAAAAAAGAAAATATTTAATTTTTTATTAAAATAGAAAACTTAATGGTTTATCATTGCAACTAGATTTATAGCATGCAACAGGTCTATGTCCCTGGTCACTGAAGCAATATTAAATAAATCAAACATTTTGAACTTTCATGAAATGTAGCCTATTTTGCATGAATTAGTAAATTAATTCTGATTTCTGGTAAACTACTGTTCCTGAACATCACAAACATTTTCCAATATACCACTGCAGACATTTCTAAGGAATAAAGTACCTTCTCTTTTATCTAAATCCTTCTCCCCCAATTTCCCATGCCCTCCAATTTTCTTTTATTTCTTTTCTTTTTTTTTTTTTGAGGAAAGTTTGAATTATTTCCTTAATGAATCATTTATAATGACTCTAATGGAATAATGGATAAGTGGTCTCAAATATTATACAGTAAAACCTGCAAAAGCTAAAAACTGTGCAAGGCAGAAACCTGTCAGAGAAGGAAAGCAAATATTTTCCACTAAAATGAGCAATGAAAAGTGGTAAGACTGCATCCTGTCAAAGGTGGAAATCTTGCAAGACTCAGAAAAGCAAGGTAGTCCCATTTAGTTTCTGCTCTCACAGGTTTCACTGTTATTAAAATTCCCCCTCTGTGCCTTAACCCTTAAAAATGATTAGTTGTGGGAATATAAATACAGAATGAGGATGAAAGAATTTGGGTGGAAGCTTTTTCTATACCTAGACTTAATTAATTAATTTTTTACTGGGTTAGACTTAATTAATGTAATGAGGCAGACACTTGGCCTTATTCTTCCAGGGGAGCTATTTGAATGTTTCCTTTTCTATTAAATTATAATATTCCTTTCAAAAAACATTAATAGTTACTATTATACTAAACGGAGCCCTGGAGGCAAAGTGGCTAGAGAGCTCAGGCTGCTAACCAAAAGGTCAGCAGTTCCAGTCCCCCAGTCGCTCCTTGGAAACCCTGTGGGGCAGTTCTTGACTTGGCGGCACACAACAACATTATATTAAATAATCATTTGTATTAATGTAAACATAGAGGTAGGAGTAAAAATGTGCATATTTAGAATTGAAGAGAATAAATATTGTTGAAGATGAAACCTTGATTATTTTATTTTTTGGCCTTGCATCATTTGTGATCAAGGCTCTGCTAAACTGAATTAATTTGCACTTTGCATTTTATGCGTAAGCATTAATGGCTAATGCCCAGTCTAATTCACATGACATTATTTGACCTGTTCACAAAGAATGCAGTAACAGTTCAGTACTAATAAAATACCCTCCAACTGCATTTACAAAATAACACAGAAAAGTTGAAATTAAATGAAAAATACATTATACTACTAAACACTGTTTGAAAATAGTATATATGCTTTATAAAATTGTTTACAAATCTATACATATTTAAACTAGAAAGGAGGACAATTATTCTGCAAGTTTTAAACCTGAAAGTAAAACATTATATGAATCTAAAAATAAGAATTAAAAATGTGAAGTAAATATATTCATATATGTATAAAATAAACTTTTCTTATTCTTCTACTATGTTATATTTTATTTTGGAATGTAAAATGTAGTAAGACATCAAAAGTATTTATTTAATATATTTAATGTCCCAATCATGTTTATATTCTGCATTGTTCTTTTTAGTTCTCCTTAGGAGCGAGATGGAGAAATTTCTCTTGTTTAGTTTGGATATATGATCAAGTAGGACCAATCCCTGGAGAAGGACATCATGCCTGGTAAAATAGATGGTCAGCAAAAAAGAGGAAGACTCTTAGTGAGATGGATTGACACAGTGGCCGCAACAGTGGGCTCAATCATACCTTCTACTATGAGGATAGCCCAGGGCTCAGCAACATTTTACTCTGTTACACATGGGGTCACAATGAGTCAGAACTGATTCAACAGCACTTAACGACAACATGGCTCTTTTTGGAAATATTTGAAGTATTATTAACTATGGAAATTTAAATAAGCCTTTAAAGGTAGCCAAGAGAGCAAAAGATATCTATGATTAACCTCAAGAAGCAAATGTTTAATTTCTAGATATACTATAACTTTAAGGAGTTTAATGAACTATTATGAACAAAATAATTATCAGTTAAATATAATTGACTAAATACATTTATTATAGAAAACGTAAATAATATATGTGCTTTAATTCAACATTTGCTACTGACTCCTATTTTGTCAATTATAATAATTCAAGGGAACTAACTTCATTGAGTATCTATGAGCTAAGCATTGTACTTTACTTGCAGCTGATATGAACCACAAGACTACAAACAAAATATTAGAATCCCTTTTCATAAATTAGAAAACTAACACAGACAGGTTATATAAACAATTCAAAACTAGGAGTTCTTATCCTTGTAAGGTATTAATTCTTGCCTTATTTTTCGAGGGTCCAGGGAGTAGTTCCTGAAGTAAAAACATCATTTCTGAAGTCCTCACCTATGAGTTAGAGAGGCAGTCCTCAAATAATTTGACGGAGGAGTGTAAGGAAAGGGGGTGGGGAGCACTGAGACATGGCTATCACCAAAGAAGTCACCTTCTGAAATTATTGTTTATAAAGATTCTTAAAACTTTGTGGTTGTTTCTAGAAGCCAGGTTCCTAGAAGTGTAATTACCTTGTCAAAGGTTAACATGTTTTAAGGTTATTTATGAATAAATTCAGAAAATATTTAAATATTAAAAACTGACAGCTTATTGTAAACCATATTAAAGCTCCCATAAGTATTTGTCACCTGCCTTATGATTAATTTAAATAAGGGTACTTTAATGGTGAAAAAGTTTTCCTGCATTGTTCGATATTTTCCCCCATATAATCCTTCAGAATTATAACTCAAGTTTTGAATTTTTCCTTCAGTTTGTTCAGCTTGAGAAATGCTGGCTTGTTCTTCCCTTTTGGTTTTCTATCTCCAGGTCTAAGCACATTTCATTTTAATACTTTGTCTTCTCGAACTGCCCTTTGAAATCTTCTGTTCAGCTCTTTTGCTTCATCATTCCTTCCATTCACTTTAGTTACTCGACATTCAAAAGCAAGTTTCAGAGTCTCTTCTGACATCCATTTTGGTCTTTTCTTTCTTTCCTGTCTTGTAATGACCTTTTGCTTTCTTCATGTTTGATGTCCTTAATGCCATCTCATAACTCATCTGGTCTTGGTCATTAGTGTTCAGTGTGTCAAATTTATTCTTGAGATGTTTCCAAATTCAGGTGAAATATACTCAAGGTCGTATTTTGTTTCTCAGGAATTGTTTTAATTTTTTTTAGCTTCAACATGAACTGCATATGAACAATTGATGGTCTGTTACACAGTCAGCCCCTGGCCTCGCTCTGGCTGATGATATTGAGCTTCTCCATCCTTTCCACAGATGTAGTCGATTTTATTCCTGTGTGTTCCATATGGTGAGGTCCACATGTACGGTCATCATTTATGTTGTTGAAAAAAGGTATTTGCAATGAAGAAGTCACTGAGCTTGCAAAATTCTGTCCTGTGATCTCTGGCGTCACTTCTATCACCAAGGGCATATTTTCCAACTACCAATCCTTCTTTGTTTTCAACTTTCACATTCCAGTTACCAGTAATTTCAATGCATCTTGATTGCATGTTTGATCAATTTCTGACTGCAGAAATTGGTAAAAATCTTCAATCTGGTTGGTTGGTAAATTTGAATAATAGTTATATTAACTGGCCTTCCTTGTAGATGTATGTATGGATATTATCCTATCACTGACAGCATTGTACTTCAGGATAGACCTTGAAATGTTCTTTTTGATGATGAATGCCATGCCATTCCTTTTCAATTTGTCTTTCCCAGCATGGTAGACCATACGATTTTCCAATTCAAAATGGTCAATATCAATCCATTTCAGCTCACTAATGCCTAGGATATTGATGTTTATGCATTCCATTTCATTTTTGTTGACTTCCAGTTTTCCTAGATTCATACTTAGTACATTCCATGTTCTGGTTATTAAGGGATATTTGTAGTTTCTTCTCTCACTTACACCTGTGTAAATGAAGGTCCCGAAAGATTTACTCCTTAAGTGTTATTAAGGCCAACTCTATTTTGAGGAAGCTGTTCTTCCTCATTCATAGTTTCAGTGGCTTCCAATCTCAGAGGCTCATCTTCTGGCACTATACTGACAATATTCCACTGCTATTCATAAGGTTTTCACTGGCCAGTTTTTTCAGAAGTAGGTCCTTCTTCCTAGTCCATCTTAGTCGAGAAGTTTCAAACCTGTACACTGTGGGTGAACTTGCTGGTTTTTGAAATACTGGTGGCATAGCTTACAGCATCACAGGAACACACAAGCCACCACAGTAAGACAAACTGACAAACATGTGCTGGAACTTGTATACTCTCAGGCTAATGCAAACTCTGTTTTTCAAAACTGGCTAATCATTTTACCTTAATTCTTCTAATTTTTCTGTCATGTTATGTAACATATATATATGTGTATATGTATATATATACACATATATATATATATATATATATATATAGCTGAAATGAACTTAAAATTATCTGGTTCCAAATGTCATTAAACAGATGTGGCATTTGAATATCACACTGACTTAACTTCCTAATATAGGTCTAACTATAGTTAACCTAAGTTCTGTGTTCTTTTCATTAGTTCCTAGAAATATGCCATGCATAGAGTAGGATTTTAATTAATATATATTTGATATGCTTATCTTGTCATTCATTCTAACCTCAATGAAACAAAAATGCATGAAGCTCAATTAATAAACTTAAAGAAATTAAAAGAGAAAGGCATACACCAGGTATTCTGATATATAGTTAGAGCAAAGAAATGCATGTATGACGTGACTATTGAAGTCCAGATCTCTCCATCCTTGAATCAACACTAATATCTTTATTCCATGAATAGACATTGATTTCTTTGTTTTAATATCTCCCTTCAAGCCTATTAAAATGCAAATACCCTCTAAAATAGAATTAATCTTAAAAATTACAAAAAAAAATTAGGTTGGGCTAATTGGGTTTATTGGATTCAGTAGAAAAAAAGCAATGAAGTATAAGAGTATTAGTAATAATTGGGATGGAGTTTGAGGGAGTGATACATGAATTATCTCTTACTGAGTACCTAAAATACACAATTGTTTCTTTTTTAAAAATAATTTTTACTGTGCTTTAAGTGAAAGTTTACAAATCAAGTCAGTCTCTCACACAAAAACCCATATACACCTTGCTACTACACATTCCCAATTACTCTTCCCCCTAGTGAGACAGCCTGCTCTCTCCCTCCACTCTCTCTTTTTGTGTCCATTTCACCAGCTTCTAACCCTCTACAACCTCTCATCTCCCCACCAGGCAGGAGATGACAACATAGTCTCAAGTGTCCACCTGACCCAAGAAGGTCACTCCTCACCAGCATCCCTCTCCAACCCATTGTCCAGTCCAATCCATGTCTGAAGAGTTGGCTTCCAGAATGGTTCCTGTCCTGGGCCACCAACAAGACGTCTAGGGGCCATGACCAAGGGGGTCCTTCCAGTCTCAGTCAACCATTAAGTCTGGTCTTTATATGAGAATTTGGGGCCTGCATCCCACTGCTCTCCTGCTCCCAAAGCGGTTCTCTGTTGTGTTCCCTGTCAGTGCAATCATCGGTTGTAGCTAGGCACCATCTAGTTCTTCTGGTCTCAGGCTGATGTAGTCTCTGGTTCATGTGGCCCTTTCTGTCTCTTGGCCTCCTAATCACTTTGTGTCCTTGGTGTTCTTCATTCTCCTTTGATCCAGGTGGGTTGAGACCAATTGATGCATCTTAGATGGCTACTTGCTAGCATTTAAGAACCAGATGCCACACTTCAAAGTGGGATGCAGAATGTTTTGTTAATTGATTTTATTATGCCAATTGACTTAGATGTCCCCTGAAACCATGGTCCCCAGACCCCTGCCCCGGCTACACTGGCCTTCAAAGCATTCAGTTTATTCAAGAAAATTCTTTACTTTTGGTTTAGTCCAATTCTGCTGACCTCCCCTGTATTGTGTGCTGTCTTTCCCTTCACCTAAACTAGTTCTTATCTACAATCTGATTAGTGAATGCCCCTCTTCCACCCTCCCTCCCTCCCCCCTCTCGTAACCACAAAAGAATGTTTTCTTCTCAGTTTAAACTATTTCTCAAGTTCTTGTAATAGTGGTCTTATACAATATTTGTCCTTTTGCAACTGACTAATTTCACTCAGCATAATGCCTTCCAAGTTCATCCATGTTATGAAATGTTTCACAGATTCCTCACTGTTCTTTATCAATGCGTAGTATTCAATTGTTTGGATATGCCATAATTTATTTATCCATTCTTCTGTTTATGGGTACCTTGGTTGCTTCCATCTTTTTGCTATTGTAACCAGTGCTGCAATAAACATGGGTATGCATGTATCTATTCGTGTAAAGGCTCTTATTTCTCTAGGATATATTCCAATTGCTGGATCGTATGGTAGTTCTATTTCTAGCTTTTTAAGGAAACACCAAATCGATTTCCAAAGTGGTTGTACCATTTTACATTCCCACCAGCAGGGTATAAGTGTTCCAATCTCTCCACAGCCTCTCCAACATTTATTATTTTGTGTTTTTTGGATTAATGCCAGCCTTGTTGGAGTGAGATGAAATCTCATTGTAGTTTTGATCTGCATTTCTCTAATGGCTAATGATCCTGAACATTTCCTCATATATCTGTTCGCTACCCCAATGCCTTCTTTGGTGAAGTGTCTTTTCATATCTTTTGCCCATTTTTTAATTGGGTTATTTGTCTTTTTGCAGTATCATGTAGATTTTAGAGATCAGGCGCTGATCAGAAATGTCATAGCTAAAAACCTTTTCCCAGTCTGTAGGTAGTCTTTTTACTCTTTTGGTGAAATCTTTGGATGAGCATAAGTGTTTGATTTTTAGGAGCTCCTTTTAGTTATCTAGTTTTTCTTCTACATTCTTTATAATGTTTTGTATACTGTTTATGCCATGTATTAGGGCTCCTAATGTTGTATCTATTTTTTCTTCCATGATCTTTATTGTTTTAGATTTCATATTTAGGTCTTTGATCCATTTTGAGTTAGTTTTTGTGCATGGAGTGAGGTATGGGTCTTGTTTCATTTTTTTGCAGATGGATATCCAGTTATGCCAGCACCATTTGTTAAAAGGACTGTCTTTTCCCCGATTAACTGTTTTGGGGACTTTGTCAAAGATCAACTGCTCATATGTGGATGGATTTATGTCTGGATTCTCAATTCTGTTCCATTGGTCCAAGTATCTGTTGTTGTACCAGTTTCACGCTGTTTTGACTACTGTGGCAGTATAATAGGTTCTAAAATCAGGTAAAGTAAGGCCTCCAACTTTGTTCTTCCTTTTCAGTAATGCTTTATTTATCCGGGGCCTCTTTCCCTTCCATATGAAGTTGGTGATTTGTTTCTCCATCTCATTAAAGAATGTCATTGGGATTTGGATTGGAATTACATTAAATGTATAGATCGCTTTTGGTAGAATAGGCATTTTCACAATGTTGTCTTCCTATCCCCCAGCAAGGTATGTTCTTCCACTTATGTAAATCTCTTGGTTTCTTGCAGAAGTGTACTGTAGTTTTCTTTGTATGAGTCGTTTTCATCTCTGGTAAGATTCATTCCTAAGTATTTTATCTTCTTGGGGGCTACTGTAAATGGCATTGATTTGGTGATTTCCTCTTCAATGTTCTTTTTGTTGGTGTAGAAGAATCCAACTTAGTTTTGTGTGTTTACCTTGTATCCTGATACTCTGCTGAACTCTTCTATTAGTTTCAGTAGTTTTCTAGAGGATTCCTTAGGGTTTTCTGTGTATAAGACCATGTCATCTGCAAAACGAGATACTTTGACTTCTTCCTTGACAATCTGGATGCACTTTATTTCTTTATCTAGCCTAATTGCTCTGGCTGGGACTTACAGCACAATGTTGAATAAGAGTGGTGATAAAGGGCATCCTTGTCTGGTTCCCGATCTCAATGGGAATGTTTTCAGGCTCTCTCCATTTAGGGTGATGTTGGCTGTTGGCTTTGCATAAATGCCCTTTTTTATGTTGAGGAATTTTCCTTATCTTCCTATTTTGCTGAGAGTTTTTATCGTGAACGGGTGTTGAACTTTGTCAAATGCCTTTTCTGCATCAATTGATAAAATCATGTGATTCTTGTCTTTTGTTTTCTTTATGTGCTGGATTGCATTAATTGTTTTTCTAATGTTGAACACCCCTGCATACCTGGTATGAATCCCACTTGGTCATGGTGAATTATTTTTTGATATGTTGTTGAATTCTATAGGCTAGAATTTGGTTGAGGATTTTTGCGTCTACATTCATGAGGGATATAGGTCTATAATTTCCGTTTCTTGTGGTGTCTTTACTGTGTTCTGGTATCAGGGATATGGTGGCTTCATAGAATGAGTTTGGTAGTATTACATTCTTTTCTACTCTCTGAAATACCTTTAGTAGTAGTGGTGTTAACTCTTCTCTGAAAGTTTGGTAGAACTCTGCAGTGAAGCCGTCTGGGCCAGGGCTTTTTTTTTTGCTGGGAGATTTTTTTTTACTTTTATTGAGCTTCAAGTAAGCGTTTACAAATCAAGTCAGACTGTCACATATAAGTTTATATACACCTTACTCCATACTCCCACTTGCTCTCCCCCTAATGAGTCAGCCCTTCCAGTCTCTCCTTTCGTGACAATTTTGCCAGCTTCCAACTCTCTCTATCCTCCCATCCCCCCTCCAGACAGGAGATGCCAACAGTCTCAAGTGTCCACCTGATACAAATAGCTCACTCTTCATCAGCATCTCTCTCCTACCCACTGTCCAGTCCCTTCCATGTCTGATGAGTTGTCTTTGGGAACGGTTCCTGTCCTGGACCAACAGAAGGTTTGGGGACCATGACCGCCAGGATTCCTCTAGTCTCAGTCAGACCATTAAGTATGGTCATTTTATGAGAATTTGGGGTCTTCAAACCACTGATCTCCTGCTCCCTCAGGGGTTCTCTGTTGTGCTCCCTGTCAGGGCAGTCATCGGTTGTGGCCGGGCACCAACTAGTTCTTCTGGTCTCAGGATGATGTAAGTATCTGGTTCATGTGGCCCTTTCTGTCTCTTGGCCTCATAATTACTTTGTGTCCTTGGTGTTCTTCATTCTCCTTTGATCCAGGTGGGTTGAGATCAATTGATGCTTCATTGATGGCCGCTTGTTAGCATTTAAGAGCCCAGACCCCACATTTCAAAGTGGGATGCAGAATGTTTTCATAATAGAATTATTTTGCCAATTGATTTAGAAGTCCCCTTAAACCCTGGTCCCCAAACCCCTGCCCTTGTTCCGCTGACCTTTGAAGCATTCAGTTTATCCCGGAAACTTCTTTGCTTTTGGTCCAGTCCAGTTGAGCTGACCTTCCATGTATTGAGTGTTCTCCTTCCCTTCACCTAAAGCAGATCCTATCTACTAACTAATCAGTAAAAAAACCCTCTCCCACCCTCCCTCTCTCCCCGCCTCGTAACCACAAAAGTATATGTTCTTCTCAGTTTATACTGTTTCTCAAGATCTTATGATAGTGGTCTTATACAATATTTGTCCTTTTGCCTCTGACTAATTTCACTCAGCATAATGCCTTCCAGGTTCCTCCATATTATGAAATGTTTCACAGATTCTTCACTGTTCTTTATCGATGCATAGTATTCCATTGTGTGAATATACCACAATTTATTTACCCATTCATCCATTGATGGACACCTTGGTTGCTTCCAGCTTTTTGCTATTGTAAACAGAGCTGCAATAAACATGGGTGTGCATATATCTGTTTGTGTGAAGGCTCTTATTTCTCTAGGATATATTCCGAGGAGTGGGATTTCTGGGTTGTGTGGTAGTTCTATTTCTAACTTTTTAAGAAAACGCCAGATAGATTTCCAAAGTGGTTGTACCATTTCACATTCCCACCAGCAGTGTATAAGAGTTCCAATCTCTCCACAGCCTCCCCAACATTTATTATTTTGTGTTTTTTGGATTAATGCCAGCCTTGTTGGAGTGAGATGGAATCTCATGGTAGTTTTAATTTGCATTTCTCTAATGGCTAATGATCGAGAGCATTTTCTCATGTATCTTTTAGCTGCCTGAATATCTTCTTTAATGAAGTGCGTGTTCATATCCTTTGCCCACTTCTTGATTGGGTTGTTTGTCTTTTTGTGGTTGAGTTTTAACAGAATCATATAGATTTTAGAGATCAGGCGCTGGTCGGAGATGTCATAGATGAAAATTATTTCCCAGTCTGTAGGTGGTCTTTTTACTCTTTTAGTGAAGTATTTGGATGAGCATAGGTGTTTGATTTTTAGGAGCTCCCAGTTATCGGGTTTCTCTTCATCATTTTTGGTAATGTTTTGTATTCTGTTTATGCCTTGTATTAGGGCTCCTAAGGTTGTCCGAATTTTTTCTTCCATGATCTTTATCGTTTTAGTCTTTATGTTTAGGTCTTTGATCCACTTGGAGTTAGTTTTTGTGCATGGTGTGAGGTATGGGTCCTGTTTCCTTTTTTTGCAAATGGATATCCAGTTATGCCAGCACCATTTGTTAAAAAGACTATCTTTTCCCCAATTAACTGACCCCGGGCCTTTGTCAAATATCAGCTGCTCATATGTGGATGGATTTGTATCTGGGTTCTCAATTCTGTTCCATTGGTCTATGTGCCTGTTGTTGTACCAGTACCAGGCTGTTTTGACTACTGTGGCTGTATAATAGGTTCTGAAATCCGGTAGAGTGAGGCCTCCCACTTTCTTCTTCTTTTTCAGTAATGCTTTGCTTATCCGAGGCTTCTTTCCCTTCCATATGAAGTTGGTGATTTGTTTCTCCATCACGTTGAAAAATGACATTGGAATTTGGATCAGAAGTGCATTGTATGTATAGATGGCTTTTGGTAGAATAGACATTTTTACTATGTTAAGTCTTCCTATCCATGAGCACGGTATGTTTTTCCACTTAAGTAGGTCCTTTTTAGTTTCTTGTAGTAGTACTTTGTTTTCTTTGTATAGGTCTTTTACGTCTTTGGTAAGATTTATTCCTAAGTATTTTATCTTCTTGGGCGCTACTGTGAATGGTATTGATTTGGTGATTTCCTCTTCGATGTCCTTTTTGTTGATGTAGAGGAATCCAAGTGATTTTTGTATGTTTGTCTTATAACCTGAGACTCTGCCAAACTCTTCTATTAGTTTCAGTAGTTTTCTGGAGGATTCCTTAGGGTTTTCTGTGTATAAGATCATGTCATATGCAAATAGAGATAATTTTACTTCCTCCTTGCCAATCCGGATGCCCTTTATTTCTTTGTCTAGCCTAATTGCTCTGGCTAGGACTTCTAGCACAATGTTGAATAAGAGCAGTGATAAAGGGCATCCTTGTCTGGTTCCCGTTCTCAAGGGAAATGCTTTCAGGTTCTCTCCATTTAGAGTGATGTTGGCTGTTGGCTTTGTGTAGATGCCCTTTATTATGTTGAGGAATTTTCCTTCAATTCCTATTTTGGTGAGAGTTTTTATCATAAATGGGTGTTGGACTTTGTCAAATGCCTTTTCTGCATCAATTGATAAGATCATGTGGTTTTTGTCTTTTGTTTTCTTTATACGGTGGATTACATTAATGGTTTTTCTGATATTAAACCAGCCTTGCATACCTGGTATAAATCCAACTTGGTCATGGTGGATTATTTTTTTGATATGTTGTTGAATTCTATTGGCTAGAATTTTGTTGAGGATTTTTGCATCTATGTTCATGGGGGATATAGGTCTGTAATTTTCTTTTTTTGTGATGTCTTTACCTGGTTTTGGTATCAGGGAAATGGTGGCTTCACAGAATGAGTTGGGTAGTATTCCGTCATTTTCTAGGCTTTGAAATAGTTTTAGTAGTAGTGGTGTTAACTCTTCTCTGAAAGTTCGGTAGAACTCTGCAGTGAAGCCGTCCGGGCCAGGGCTTTTTTTTGTTGGGAGTTTTTTGATTACCGTTTCAATCTCTTTTTTTTTGTTATGGGTCTATTTAGTTGTTCTACTTCTGACTGTGTTAGTTTAGGTAGGTAATGTTTTTCTAGGAATTCATCCATTTCTTCTAGGTTTGCAAATTTGTTAGAGTACAATTTTTCGTAATAATCTGATAGGATTCTTTTAATTTCAGTTGGGTCTGTTGTGATGTGGTCCTTCTCGTTTCTTATTCGGGTTCTTTGATTCCTTTCCTGTATTTCTTTAGTCAGTCTGGCCAATGGTTTATCAATTTTGTTAATTTTTTCAAAGAACCAGCTTTTGGCTTTGTTAATTCTTTCAATTGTTTTTCTGTTCTCTAATTTCTTTAGTTCAGCTCTAATTTTTATTATTTGTTTTCTTCTGGTGACTGATGGATTCTTTTGTTGCTCACTTTCTATTTGTTCAAGTTGTAGGACAGTTCTCTGATTTTGGGTCTTTCTTCTTTCTGTATGTGTGCATTTATCAATATAAATTGGCCTCTGAGCACTGCTTCTGCTGTGTCCCAGAGGTTTTGATAGGAAGTATTTTCGTTCTTGTTGCATTCTATGAATTTCTTTATTCCCTCCTTAGTGTCTTCTATAACCTAGTCCTTTTTCAGGAGGATATTGTTCAGTTTCCAAGTATTTGATTTCTTTTCATTAATCTTTCTGTTATTGATTTCCACTTTTATGGCCTTGGGGCCTGAGAAGATGCTTTGTAATATTTCGATGTTTTGGATTCTGCAAAGGTTTGTTCTATGACCTAATATGTAGTCTATTCTAGAGAATGTTCCATGTGCGCTAGAAAAAAAGTATACTTTGCAGCGGTTGGGTGGAGTGTTCTGTATAAGTCAATGAGGTCAAGTTGGTTGATTGTTGTAAGTAGGTCTTCCGTGTCTCTATTGAGCTTCTTACTGGATGTCCTGTCCTTCTCCGAAAGTGGTGTGTTGAAGTCTCCTACTATAATTGTGGAAGTGTCTATCTCACTTTTCAGTTCTGTTAAAATTTGATTTATGTATCTTGCAGCCCTGTCATTGGGTGCATAAATATTTAATATGGTTATATCTTCCTGGTCAATTGTCCCTTTTATCAATATGTAGTGTCCTTCTTTATCCTTTGTGGTGGATTTAACTTTAAAGTCTATTTTGTCAGAAATTAATATTGCTACTCCTCTTCTGTTTTGCTTATTTTTTGCTGGATGTGTTTTTTTCCATCCTTTGAGTTTTAGTTTGTTTGTGTCTCTAAGTCTAAGGTGTGTCTCTTGTAGGCAGCATATAGACGGATCGTGTTTCTTTATCCAGTCTGAGACTCTCTGTCTCTTTATTGGTGCATTTAGTCCATTTCAATTCAGAGTAATTATAGACAAGTATGTGTTTAGTGTTGTCATTTTGATGCCTTTTTATGTGTGTTGTTGACCATTTCATTTTTCCGCTCACTTTGTTGTGCTGAGACATTTGTCTTTGTGAATTGTGTGTTCCTCATTTTCATAGTATTTGACTTTATGTTTGCTGAGGCATTACTTTTTTCTTGGTTTTTGAGTTATGGAGTTGTTATACCTCTTTGTGGTTACCTTAATATTTACCCCTATTTTTCTAAGTAAAAACCTAACTTGTATTGTCCTGTATCACCTTGTATCCCTCTCCATATGGCAGTTCTATTCCACCTGTATTTAGTCCGTCTTTTTGATTATTGTGATCTTTTACATATTGACTTCAATGATTCCCTGTTTTGAGCATTTTTTTTTTTAATTAATCTTAATTTGTTTTTGTGATTTCCCTTTTGGGTTGATATCTCAATGTTCTTTTCTGTGACCTTGTGTTGTGCTGGTATCTGATATTATTGGCTTTCTGACCAAGCAATTTCCTTTATTATTTCTCATACCTTTGGTTTTTTTTTTTTTTTTTTTTGGTTTGGTTTTTGCAAACTCTCTAAGCTTGTGTTTATCTGTAAATATCTTAATTTCACCTTCATATTTCAGAGAGAGTTTTGCTGGATATATGATCCTTGGCTGACAGTTTTTCCCCTTCAGTGCTCTGTATATGTCATCCCATTGTCTTCTCGCCTGCGTGGTTTCTGCTGAGTAGTCTGAACTTATTCTTAATGATTCTCCTTTGTAGGAGACCTTTCTTTTATCCCTGGATGCTTTTAGAATTTTCTCTTTATCTTTGATTTTGGCAAATTTGATGATAATATGTCTTGGTGTTTTTCTTTTTGGATCAACCTTAAATGGGGTTCGATGAGCATCTTGGATAGATATAATTTCGTCTTTCATGATGTCAGGGAAGTTTTCTGTCAGCAGATCTTCAACTATTCTGTCTGTGTTTTCTGTTATCCCTCCCTGTTCTGGGACTCCAATCACACGCAAGTTATTCTTCTTGTTAGAGTCCCACAAGATTCTCAGGGTTTCTTCATTTTTTTAAATTCTTTTCTCTGACTTTTTTTCGGCTGTGTTGGTGTTAATTCCCTGGTCCTCCAGATTTCCCAGTCTGCATTCTAATTGCTCGAGTCTGCTCCTCTGACTTCCTATTGTGTTGTCTAATTCTGTAATTTTATTGTTAGTCTTTTGGATTTCTGAATGCGGTCTCTCTATGGATTTTTGCAACTTATTAATTTTTCCACTATGTTCTTAAATAATCTTTTTGAGTTCTTCAACAGTTTTATCAGTGTGTTCCTTGGCTTTTTCTGAAGATTACCTTATTTCATTTCTGAGGTCATCCCTGATGTCTTAAAGCATTCTGTAATTTAGTTTTTTATATTCTGTATCTGATAATTACAGGATTGTATCTTCATTTGGGAAAGATTTTGATTCTTTAGTTTGGGGAATTGTAGAAGCAATCATGGTCTGCTTCTTTATGTGGTTTGATATCGACTGCTGTCTCCAAGCCATCACTAAGATATTGTAGTGATTTATTCTATATTTGCTCACTGAGTCTTATCTTGTTTTGTTTTCTTTCAATATAAGTGGGTGGGCTACTAGATTGTGCTGTCTTGATTGTTGTAGCCCTTGACTTACTTATGACGTATTACCAGCTGGTTTGGGCTGTTACCACATATATATGCCTGAGTCCATTCTCTATTCTTGAGTAGAATCTGATTTTGGGTCATCAAGTGTGTGATGCACCCTTTCACCTATCCACCTTGAGAAGTAGTGGTGATAGTTTTGTGCACCAGATTCTAGTAGCAGCTGGGATTCCCACTCCAGGGTGGGCAGGATGCTGACAGGCTTTCCCCAATTGTCAGTGAGGTAGGTGTGTCCCTATTCCTAAAGCACCTTGGTGGGTGGGCTCTGCTGCTGTACCTTACGCCCCCAATGCAAGTACCTCTACAGATTGGTAGGTTTCACCTTCTTTGGACCCCTAAGGCAGGAGGCTAGGTAGTCTGGGGGGAGCTTCAGCCCTCAGTTCCCTGTTGTGGGTCAGTGAGGGCTCTGTTGAATATGCAGAGATATCAGACTTGGGAAACTGTCTTTCCAGTAAATCCGCTAAAAAAAAAAAAATACACAGTCTGTTCCCTATCAGAAATGCCTTTGCATTATAATAGCCACCTTGTTCCCTGTAGGAATGAAAGCTGGAGACTGTGGATCACATATGCTTGGCTGGAGTTTGTCCTGTGTTTTCAGTCCAATTAGGGAAGGATTTTTGGTCCCTGGTTTTTTTGAGGTTGCTTCTCTCAGGCCAGAATAATGGGTTAGGAAAAGACCAAAAAAAAAAAAAAAAAAAAGGAAAAGAAAAACCGCAGAGCAGTTCTCCGTCTGGCTCAGGAAATTCCAATGTTAATGAAGCTGTCTGGGAGGGGGAGGGGAGGGTTCAGAAAAACAGGAGAGAGTAGCATCCCGGAATATAGACAAAGTTACTTATCTTGCTTGGGATGACTGTTTTATCTGAGATTCCTGAGGGGCGCGTCACCTGTGTGTGTGCTGGCTGGGTAGAGATTGCCCGTGAGGGTCAGGCCCGCAGAAGCCACGGTCAGTTCCTCCGCTGCCAGTCCAAAACTCAGCGTCAAGGTTCTCCAGCTGGGACGCTGCACTCCCGGCTTCAAGAACAGTCGCTGCCTCCGGTGACTTCTCCTCCCACCATCCGCATCACTGCGCCGCCCCCGTGGTCCAGCTGGGCCCCCCCAGGTCAGTTCAGGGGGCTGGGGCAGTACCCCGTGTTTGCACCGTCACAAGGTGTGGTGGTCAACTCCCCTGCGACCAGTCCAAAGCCCTGTGCCAAGGTTCCCCAGCTGGGACGCTGCACTCCTGGCTCCAAAACCAGTTGCTGCCTCCCGGGGACTTCTCCTCCCACCAGCCGCGTCACCGTGCCACCCCGCGCACTGGCTGGGCCCCCTCCCGGAGTCAGTTCAAGGGGGTAGGGCTGTGCCCCGTGTTTGCACCATCACAGGATGTTGTGTTCAGCTCCCCTGCACCCAGTCCTAAGCCCGGTGCCAAGGTTACCTGATCGGGACGCTGGCTCCAGCCTCCAAAAACAGTCGCTGCTTCCCCGTAGTTGTTCGTTCTCAGTCACTCTCACTCAGGTCAACTCTTTAAAACTGTGTTTTTTGGTCAGGGTTCGTAGATTGTCATGCATGTGATCGATTCACTTGTTTTTCCGAGTCTTTTTTGCAAGAGGGATCCGAGGTAGTGTCTACCTAGTGAGCCATCTTGGCCCCCCTGTTGGGAGATTTTTGATTACTTTCTTTTGTTATGGGCCTGTTTAGTTGTTCTACCTCTGTTTGTGTTAGTGTAGGTAGGTAGTGTGTTTCTAGGAATTCATCCATTTCTTCTATGTTTTCAAATTTGTTTGAGTATAGTTTTTCATATTAATCTGATATGATTCTTTTCAGTTGGGTCTGTTGTAATATCACCCCTCTCATTTCTTATTCAGGTTATTTGCTTCCTCTCCTGTTTTTCTTTTGTCAGTTTGGCCACTGGTTTATTAATTTTGTTGATTTTTTCAAAGAAGCAGCTTTTGGTCTTGTTAATTCTTTCAATTGTTTTTCTGTTTTCTATTTCATTTAGTTCAGCTCTAATTTTTTTATTTGTTTTCTTCTGGTGCCTGTGGGTTTCTTTTGTTGTTCTCTTTCTATTTGTTCAAGTTATAGGGATAATTCTTTGATTTTGGCCCTTTCTTCTTTTTAGATGTGTGCATTTATTGATATAAATTGGCCTCCAAGCACCACTTTTGCTGTGTCGCAAAGGTTCTGATAGGAAGTGTTTACATTCTCATTGGATTCTCTGAATTTCTTTATTTCATCCTTAATGTCTTCTATAACCCAGTCTTTTTTGAGCAGGGTATTGTTCAGTTTCCAAGTGTTTGATTTCTTTTCCCTGCTTTTCCTGTTATTGATTTCCACTCTTATGGCCTTATGGTCAGAGAAGATGCTTTGTAATATTTCAATGTTTTGGATTGTGCTAAGGCTTGCGTTATGACTTAATATGTGGTCTATTCTAGAGAATGTTCCATTTGCACTAGAAAAGAAAGTGTACTTGGTTGCTGTTGGGTGGAGTGCTCTGCATATGTCTATGAGTTCAAGTTGGTTGCTTTTGGCATTTAGATCTTCCGTGTCTTTATTGAGCTTCTTTCTGGATGTCCTGTCCTTCACAGAAAGTGGTGTGTTGAAGTCTCCTACTATTATTGTGGAGCTGTCTATCTCACTTTTCAATGCTGATAGAGTTTATTTTATGTATCTTGCAGCCCCGTCATTGGGTTCATAAATATTTAATACGGTTATATCTTCTTGGTGTATTGTCCCTTTAATCATCATATAGTGTCCTCCCTTATCCTTTCTGATGGATTTAACTTTAAAGTCTATTTTGTCAGAAATTAATATTGCCACTCATGCTCTTTTTTGTTTGTTTGCTTGATATATATTTTTTCATCCTTTGAGTTTTTGTTTGTGTCTGTAAGTCTAAGGTATGTCTCTTGTAGGCAGCATATAGACAGATCTTGCATTCATATCCATTCTGCCACTCTCTGTCTCTTTATTGGGCATTTAGTCCATTTACATTCAGGGTAATTATTGGATAGGTATGAATTTAGTGCTATCATTTTGATGTCTTTTTTTGTGTGTTGTTGACAATTTCTTTTTCCCACTTGATTTTATGTGCTGAGTAAATTTTCTTTAAATACTGTGTTTTCCTCATATTTGTTGTTGATTTTGTTTCTGCCGAGTCTTTATTTTTCCCTTGTATTTTATTTTGATGAGTAGGCTAGTTTGTCTCCTTTATGGTTACCTTATTATTTACCCCCGTTTTTCTAAATTTAAACCTATCTTTTATTTCTTTGTATCACCATATCTTCCTTTCCATATGGAAGGTGTGTGATTACATATCTTAGTCCCTCTTTATTATTTTAATGTTGTCTTCTTTTGTATAATAATATCACTGTTTCCCTGTTTTGGGCTTTTTTATATAATCTTTCTTTGTTTTTTTGGATTTTCCTGTCTGGGTTGACTTCCGGTTGCTCTGCCCAGTGTTCCAGTCTTGGGTTGATACCTGATATTATTGATTTTCTAACCAAAGACCTCCCTTTAGTATTTCTTGTAGTTTTGGTTTGGTTTTTACGAATTCCTGCAACTTGTGTTTATCTGAAAATATCTTATTTTCATCTTCATATTTAAGAGATGGTTTCGATGGATATATGATTCTTGGCAGGCAATTTTTTTCCTTCAATTTTTTAAATATGTCATCCCATTTCCTTCTTGCCTGCATGGCTTCTGCTGAGTGGTCCAAGCTTATTCTAAGTGGCTCTCCTTTGTAGGTGACTTTTCGTTTATCCCTAGCTGCTCTTAAAATTGTCTCTTTATCTTTGGTTTTGGCAAATTTGATTATAATATGTCTTGGTGACTTTCTTTTAACACCTACCTTATGTGGAGTTTGATGAGCATCTTGGATAGATATCGTCTCATCTTTCACAGTATCAGAGAAGTTTTCTGCCAACAAATCTTCAACAATTTTCGCTGTGTTTTCTGTTATTCCTCCCTGTTCAGGTATTCCTATCATTCATATGTTATTTCTCTTGATAGAGTTCCACATGATTCGTAAGTTTTCATTTTTTAAAAATTCTTTTTTCTGATTTTTCTTCAAATATATTAGTGCCAAATGATTTATCTTCAAGTTCAGAAATTTTAGCTTCTACTTGCTTAGTTCTGCTCCTCTGACTTTCTATTGAGTTGTCTATTTCTGTAATTTTATTGTTAATCTCCTGAATTTCTGATTGCTCTCTGTCTATGGATTTTTCCAGCTTATTAAACTTTTCATTATGTTTCTAAATAATCTTTCTAGTTTCTTCAGTTGCTTTATCTGTGTGTTCCTTGGCTTGTTGTACATATTGCTTTATTTCCTTCTTGATGTCTTGAATGGTTCTGTATATTAAACTATGGGAACCCAAAGTTTTTAGTTGTAAGCACTGGGAGGTACCAGTTATCTTTGGACCCCGCTTCCGGGTCACTGGGTGACCTGAGTGGAGCTATCAATTCTTAGGTCCATGATGTGGGTAGGTGAGGACCTAGTTTAATAGGCAAAGCAATGTCAAATGTCAAACACTAACCTCTCTACCGCACACCTGAAATGGTTGGAGTTTGTCAACAAAGGCCTATTCTCCCAAGATAGGCCCACACAGGTCCATGGAGAAGGGAATGGTGCCCAAGGTCCACAGACGGTTTATGCCTGGACGGGAGCTGCTTCTGTACTGAGGTCCCCTGGTTAATGGAGCTAGCAAATTATCTTTTCCCCATTTGCAAATTTTTTCCTTCTCTAAGGCCAGGAGGATGGCTCTAGGTGCTCACCAGGGTATATTTCAGGCCCAGGGATTCAGCTGCTGAAGCCAGCTTGGTGGTGGTGGTGGGGGGGGGGGTGCGGTAAAATGTATGCAAGTAGTTAGCTTTTGCCAAGAGCGCCATTCTTCTCAGGTTCCAGAGGTGTGAGTAGGCTGCATGGCTAGCTGCTTCTCCCTGAGGAAACTGCGGCCAAACTCTAGTACCAGCCTGCCACCGCTGCCGCTGCTGCCCTGGGAATGGTGCCTGAGGGCTCGCCGCAATTCAAGTCCGGTAACTCCTCTCCTCTTCTGAATGGTCTCATCCTCCCTTTGACCCTCAGTTCATTGTCTAAGCTTGCCTTTGAAGCTCAGGGCTCCCAGCTTGTCACAAATATACTCATTTCACTTTTTTTTCAGTCTTTGTTAAAGAGGGCTCACCGGAAGCATCTGTCTATTCCGCCATCTTGGCTAAGCCTCCACAATTCTTTCTTTATATGCTTTTACTTGGGTGCCTGGTTATTTAAAAATAAAACAAGTAATTTAGTTATTCCTATTTCTATTTTTTTGTTTTAGTGACAAAATCTGTCCTCAGAAAGGTTTGACCTCTAGTCTTTGATACTACATGAAGCTAGTGAGTAAACTAGAATCACAGCTGTTTAAATTATCTTGTACTTTTCACTATTCTCAAATGCCTTCCTGAGGTAAAGAAAGAATAAAATGTAGAAAAGAAAGTGCAGAGAAGGGATTTAGAATATTTTTCTCAGTCTACTATACTGGGCGAGATTTTGAAAAAGAAAAAGTAACTTGAAATAAATGAAGATATAAGAATGTCTTTAGATACTGACAGTTTGAGGGTCTTTTTATTTTCTTTTGGTGAAATTGAAATAGAACAGTGAAAAGCAGGTTATCATCACTTCATTTACCCTTCTTGACGTTCAGGTATACTTTAAAAGGGAAAAAGTACTGAAAAATGTGTTTCAACAAAGAATCAATTATTGTCATTTTTATGTGCTCATTTCTTGTGGCTAGGAAATATTCAGACTTAACCATTTGTAGGTTTCCAAGATCTTGATGCAGCACATTTTTAAAGAAGAATAAAATCCTTCTTTCCTTGTCTTTAAAACATACATATTCATAGAAAAAGAAATACCTTATAGAAAGAATTAAAAAAATATTTCTGACAAAAATGGATCTCTTGCTTACTGATCTTGTGAGTAAAGCAGCTTTACCTCATTTCTGACTTTCCCATAAAAAAGAATGAAGTAGTGTATTGCTAATCATTTTCATTCACTATGACTATTAACATTCTTTAATTATCCTGCTAATCAGTGTAAATGTCACCTGTTACAATATTCATATACTGTATCTACATCATCCATTAGTCCAATTAATTAAAAACTCAAAGTTATTTATTGATATATAAAACATATAGACGTGGTACCTATACCTCTATAAAATTTACTGAGTTAAAATTTTGTATTGGAGCTTAATTTATCTCTTTTCCACTTTCCCACACACTGAGTCAGAAAAATTCAGATTTGTGATGTTTCTATTTTCTTTATTTTGCCTTGCTAGTCATAATTTCAAACCAGAGGGAAGAACACAATCAGCATTTCTCAAAATGAAAGGACTGAAGAGAAAATTGAAACCTTAAGCTGCATTACTGAAGGATTTTATGGGCAGAAAAAAAAATTGAATGATGCAGAAAGCATCAAAAGAAGATTGAAGGAATATACAGAGTCACTGTACCTAAAAAAAAAAAAATTGGTCAACATTCAAACATTTCAAGTAGTAGCATTTGATCAAGAACCATTGATAGGAAGGGAGAAGTTCAAGCTGAACTGAAGGTATTAGAGAAAAAAAGCCTCCAGGAATTGAGAGAATACCAATTAAGATACTTGAATAAATGAATTCCATTCTGTAAGTGCTTATTCACGTATGCCAAGAAATTTGGAAGATAGCTATTTGGCCAGCTGACTGAAAGAGGTCCATATCTGTGTTCATTCCAAAAAAAGCAATCAAATGGAATTCAGAAATATTTGAACAATATCACTAATGTCACATGCTTGCAAAATTTTGTTGAAGTAAATTAAAAAAACAACTGCAGCTATGCATCAACAGAAAACTTCCAGAAGTTCATGTCAGATTCAGAAGAGGACATATAATGAGGAATATCATTACTGAGGTCAGATGGATCTTTGTCAAAAGCAGAAAATACCAGAAAGATGTTTACCTCTGTTTTACAACTACATGAAGACAATCAACTCTGTGGATCATAACAAATTATAAATTATGTTACAAAGAATGAGAACTCCAAAACTCTTAATTGTGCTCATAAGGAACCTCTACATGGGTCAAGAGAAAATTATTCAAACAGAACAAGGAGATACTGAGTCATTTCAAATTAGAAAGGGTGTGTGTCAGGGTTGTATTCTTTCACCTAATTTATTCAATTTGTATTCTGAGCAAATAATCTGAAAAGTTGGACTATACAAAGAGGAAGTGTCATCAGGATTGGAGGAAGACTCATTACCAACCTGTGATACACAGATAACACAATCTTGCTTGCCAAGAATGAAGACACCATGAAACACTTATTGATGAAGGTCAAACACTATAGCCTTCAGTATGAATTATACTTGAATAAATTGGATTGATAACGTCACGATAAATAGAGAAAAAATTGAGGTTGTCAATTGTTTCATTCTACTTGGATTGGCAATCATCATTCATGGAAAAAGCAGTCAAGAAATCAAATGACATATTGCACTGAGAAAATCTGCTGCAAAAGAACCTCTTTAAAATTTTGAAAAGCAATGATGTCACTTTGATGACTAAGATACACCTGACCCAAACTGTGGTCTTTTCAGTTGCCTGGTATGTATGGGAATGCTGAACAATAAAACAGAATGCAGAAGAAGAATTGATGTATTCAAATTGTGGTGTTTGTGAATAATATAGACTATACGATGGACTGCCAGAGGAATGAACAGATTAGTCTTAGAAGAAATACAACCAGAATGTTCCTTAGACATGAGGATGGTGAGACTTTAGCTCCCTTACTTTGGACAAATCATCGGGAAAGACTAATTGGTAGAAAAGAATATTGTGTTTGGTAAAATAGAGAGTCAATGAAAATGAAGGAAAGCTTCAATGACATGGATTGACACAATAGTCACAAAAGTGGACTCAGAGATACCCACAATCATGAAGATGGCACAGAAGTGGGGAACATTTTATTCTCTTATAGATAAGGTCAACATGAGTCTGAGCTGACTTAATGGCAACTAACATCAACAACAACACCAGTCCATAATTTCGAAAAGCTTTTTACTGTTTGAAGTTAAGGAAAATGGGATACAACCATGGAAAAAAAAAAAAAAAAAAAGAATGCAAAATGCCCTGCCTCGTGGAACTTATTTTACATGGAAAAAGACAGACTACAAATAATAAAAGCAGAAAATGAGTAAATTAGATAATATGTTAGAAGATGATAAGTGATATGGGAAAGCCTACAGAAAAGTGAGGCAAACAAGTTGCAATTTAAATAAGACAAGCAGAAAAAATCCCATTAGATATAGAAATGTGACCATAGACTGTTGTTACCATCACAGTTTTTTGGGAAAATCTACTCTCCTCACAGTTCCCCAACATTCTCACACTGTCTCTGTCTGTAGTTACTGACATAATCCCTTCTGTATATTTAGGCTTTCAGAAAAGATATATAGAGCCTTGACCACAGGCTGCTTTTGTTTTTACTCTGGTCAAAATCCAGGAGACAAGGGATTATAATTCCTAGTAACCAAGGTAAGCAAGAAGAGGAACTATGAAGAGAAAACACAAAGTAATGTTTCAATAAATAATTGTAATTTAAGAGTATTTTACTCCCAAGGAGCTGGCAAACTCATGGTGGAGATAAGACATATGTGCATATAAAATAATTATTTTGAGGGGTGGGGCCAGCACGGAGCTATACGCAGAAGCACCACACCATCCCTCCACAGCAAAGACCAGGAAAACTAAATAAAACAGACACAAATGCCAATCCTGGGACCCTAAGCATCAAATGAAGGTATGAAGAACTCATTCAAGCATGAAATGGAATAAGAAACTGACAAAGAACGGATGAACAGAGTGATGCAGTAGAGGCCCTCTATTCACCATCTTGAACCCTTAAACCACCAAGAATGATGGACAGGGGAGTATGGGAAGGCAGCTTCACAGAGCTCCCACTAAGGAACAGAGCACCCAGTAACCTGGTATACACATTTTCCCACCCCCGACCCTTCATTCCCCTGCTTGGCCTCTGCTGCTTTCTCACAGGTGGTCCCTTCACCAGGAAGACACCGGCTCCTTACTGAATGGATTTGCCCCACCCCCATTGACTGGCTACTTCAGTGACATTTTTTGTTAACAGCTGTAGCTTTTTTGGCTTCTTTTGGTTTCTTCTGTCTCTGTCTCACCTCTTTTGTTTCCTTTCTCATGAACACCTGGTTCCATCTGCCGTCTCCACTCCTTCATGGGCTGAGCAACACTGTCTGATTGGGGAACCACTTTTTCAATCCAGACCACCAAGCCAGTAGATGCCCTCTGGGCATTTTTCCCCCCCCCCCCAGGTTCTTGTCTTGCTTTAACTTTCTTCATTTCTTTTCTCCCAAACATCTGTCACCATGTGCCATCTCCACTTCTTCTAGAGGGGCTGTGCAGCGCCGCTTGTCTGGTGAGCCCCTTCCCTGGTCCACGCCACCAGGCCAGTGGCTCCCTCGAGAATTTTTTTTCTCTTTTCTCTGTTCTTGTCTCTATCTTCTGTCTTTCCTACTCCCTAATACCTGGCACCATGTGCAGTCTCCACTCCTTCTAGACATGCTGTGCAGCATCCAACACTTGGCTGCTGAGCCACTTCCTGTGGGATCCCTTGGGACATTTTCTTTTTCTTTCTTCCTTTCTTTCTTCCTTTCTTTTCTTTCTTTCTTTTCTCTCTCTCTCTCTTTCTCTTTCCTTCCTTCCTTCCTCCCTTCCTTCCTTCCTTCCTTCCTTCCTTCCTTCCTTCCTTCCTTCCTTCCTTCCTTCCTTCCTTCCTTCCTTCTTTGTCTTTCTTTCTTTCTGTCTCTCTGTCTTTCTCTCTCTCTCTCTCCCTCCCTCCCTCCTTCCCTCCCTTCCTTCTCTCTCTGTTTCTTGTCTTTCTTACCTTTCTTCCTTTCCTTCCTCCCAATAACCTGGCTTTCCACCCCCCCCTCGGTTTCTTGTCTCTCTCTACCTTCCTTCCTTTCATTTCTCCTGACCACCTGGCCTCCTGCACCTTTATCTCTCTCTCTTTTTTCCCCCAGTTTCTTATTTCTCTCTCCCTTCCTTCCTTTCCTTTCTCTCACCTACCTAGCCATGTGTACCAACTCTGTCCCTTCTTGATGGGCTGTGCCACAGCACCTGGCAACAAAGCCACCAGAGCACAGCTTCCTTGGGTCTGCATCACCCCAATGGCAGCCTCCCACAACACCTTTTTATTTTTTGTTTAGTTTAGTTTGGCTTCTATTTCTGTCTTCTTTCTCTTCTTTGTCACACCCACTTAGCTCCACACATCACATCCTCTTATTCTGTCCTGCCTATCTGCACCAAAGATAATTTGAGAGTGATTGGAGTTCCAGAACAGGGGGAGAAAACAGAAAACACAGAGACGATCATTGAAGAATTACTGACAGAAAACTTCCCTAATATCTTGATAGATGAAAAACTGACAGTCCAAGAAGCCCTAAGAACCACATATAGGATAGACCCTAAAACAAAAAATCATCAAGAAATATAATCAGTCTCACTAAAGCCAAACACAAAGAAAGAATCCTGAGAGCAGCTCAAAAAAAAAAAAAAATTCACACGCAGAAGTGAAACAATAAGACTAAGCTCTCATTACTTGGCAGAAGCCATCCAGACAAGAAAGCAATGGGATAACACATATGAAAGCTTGAAAGAACAAAATTGCCAGCCAAGAATTTTGTATCCTGAAAAACTCTTGTCCAAATATAATGGTAAAATTAGCACATTTCTGTATATAACAGAAATTAAAGGAATATTTAAAAACCAAACCAAACTTACAAGAACTCTTAAAGGGAGTCCTTCAGTTAGAAAACCAACAACATCAGACAACAGCCTGAATCTACAACACAAGATTGCATCAGCCAGATACCAACCTTGGTAATGAACTCTCAAGGATAAAACAAAACTAAAAGATTTACAACAGAGAACCAGGGAGGTTAGTCTGTAAATGAAAACAACAGGAGAACAATAAAAGAGGGAATAAATGGGTTAGACATAGAACTTTCAAAAGGAGAATAAGTCAAGGTGATACCAAGTAATAAAGGACTGGTTTAAACTTAGGAAAATAGGGGCACATTTCAAGGTAACTTACTCATCAAAATAAAGGGGAAAAATATAAAGTTTCAGCAAACACAAAATGAAAAAAAGAACAACAACAAAAAAAAAATCCACAAACAAAAGGAACTCAGCATAGGAGAGTAAGAGCACATAGAAAACATCAGCACCACACACACAGAAAAAAAGCGGTACAAAATGACAGCAATATACTCACACTTAACAATATTCACATGAACATAAATGCCCTAAATGCACCAATAAAGAGACAGAATGACAGAATGGTTAGTAAAACAAGACCCATCAATATGCTGTCTACAAGAGACACTCCTTAGAAAAAAAGATGTACATTTATTAGAAATCAAAGGATGGAAAAAATATATCAAGCAAATAACTACCAAAAAAGAGCAGGAATGGCAATACTAATCTCAGATAAATAGACTTTAAAACAAAATCCATCATAAAGAACAAAGAAGGTCATTATATAATGATTAAAATGATAATCTATCATGAAGACATAACCATAATAAACATCTATGCACCCAATGACAGGGCTCCAAGATACATAAAACAAACTCTAACATCACTGAAAAGAGAAACTGAAAGTTCCACAATAATAGGAGGAGACTTCAACACCACTCTTGGTAAAGGACAGAACATCTAGAAACCAACTCAACAAAGATACAGAAGATCTAAAGGCCACAATCAAACAACTTGACCTCATAGACATATATAGAACACTCCACCCAACAGGTGTGACGTACACATTCTTTTCCAAGACACATGGAATGTTCTCCAGAATAGGCCACAAAGCAACCCTCAACAAAATCCAAAACATTGAGGTAATACAAAGTATCTTCTCTGATCACAACACCATCAAAGTAGAAATTAATGACAGGAAGAGGAAGGAAAAAAAATCAAATACATGGAAACTGAATAACACCCTGCTTAATAACCACTGGGTAATAGAAGAAATCAAAGATGGAATAAAAAAATTCAAATCAAATGAGAATGAAAATACATCATACTAAAACCTTTGGGACACAGCAAAAGCAGTGCTCATAGGTCAATTTATAGCAATAGATGCACACATCAAAACAGAAGAAAGGGGCAAAATCAAAATATTAGTTATGCAACTCAAACAAATAGAAAGAATAGCAAAAGAAGCTCACAGGCAGGAGAAGAAAGGAAATAATGAAGATCAGAACAGGAATAAATGAAATAAGGTATAGAAAAACAATAAAAAGAATCAAGAAAACCATAAGTTGTTTCTCTGAAAGGATCAACAAAATCAACAAATCACTGTCAATTTTGACAAAAGAAAACCAGAAGAGGACACAAATAATCCAAATAAGAAATGAAATGGGGGACATTAAAAAAGGCCCAACTGAAATAAAAAGAATCATAACAAAGTACTATGAAACACTACAACAAATTTGAAAACCTAGAGGAAATGGACAAGTTTCTAGGAACACACTACCTACCCAAACCAAAACAAACTGAAGTTGAAAATCTGGACAGACCCATAACAAGAGAAGAGATTGAAAAGGTAGTAACAAACAAACAAAAAGCTCCCAACAAAAAAAAAAGTCCTGGCTCAGATGACTTCACTGGAGAATTCCAGCAAACATTCAGAGAAATGCTTACATCAGTACTACTCAAACTACTACAGAACATAGAAAACAAGGGGTACTTCTGAATTCATTCTATGAAGCCAGGATAACCCTGATACCAAAACCAGGCAAAGACACAATAAAAAAGAAGACTACAGGCCAATATATCTCACGAATATAGATGCAAACATTTTCAACAAAATTCTAGCCAATAGAATTCAACACCATATCAATAAAATAAAAATAATACACCACAACCAAGTGGGATTCATACCAGGGATGCAAAGATGGTTAAACATTAGAAAATCAACCAACTTAATCCACCACATAAATAAAAGAAAAGGATCACATGATCACCTCAACTGATGAAGAAAAGGCATTCGACAAAGTCTAACACCCTTTCCTGATAAAAACGCTCAATAAAAGAGGTATAGAAGGGAAATTCCTCAACATAATAAAGAATGTCTCTACAAACCCAACAGCCAGCATCATTCTTAATGGAGAGAGTCTGAAAACATTCCCCTTGAGAACAGGAACAAGACAAGGGTACCCTTTATCACCACTCCTATTTAACATTGTGCTGGAAGCCCTAGCTAGAGCAATAAGGCAAGAAACAAAAGGTGCTGGCAAAACGGATGTCCACCTGCGAAAAAGTGAAACAGGACCCATACCTCACACCATATACAAAAACTAACCCAAAATGAATCAAAGGCCTAAATATAAAACCAAAAACTATGAAGTTCATAAAAGAAAAAATAGGTTCAATGCTACAGGCCCTAATACACGGCATTAATAGGATACAAATCACAACAAACAACACACAAACTCCAGAGGATAAGCTAGATAACTGGGATCTTCTAAAAATTACACTTATGCTCATCAAAAGAGTTCACCAAAAGAGTAAAAAGAGAACCTAAAGACTGGGAAAAATTTTTGGCTGTTACAAATCAGACAAAGTCTTAATCTCTAAAATCTACGAGAAAATCCAACACTTCTACAACAAAAAGACAAATAATCCAATTAAAACATGGGCAAAGGAAACAAACAGGCACTTCACCAAAGAAGACATTCAAGTGGACAACAGACACATGAGGACATGATCACGATCTCTAGCCATCAGAGAAAAGCAAATCAAAACCACAGTGAGATAACATCTCACCCCAGCATTAGTGGCGCGAATCAATAAAACAGAAAACAACAAATGTTGGAGAGGCTGCAGGGAGATCAGAACTCTTATGCACTGCTGTTGGGAGTGCAAAATGATATCATTTTGGAAGATGATATGGTGCTTCCTTAGAAAGCTAGAAACAGAAATAACATATGATCCGGCAATCCCACACCTAGGAATATATTCTAGAGAAATAATAGCCATCACATGAATAGACATATGCATATGTCTATTTACAGAGCTAATGTATTTTACTACTATGTTCATTGCAGCATTATACACAATAGCAAAAAGATGGAAACAACATAGGTGCCCATCAACAGATGAATGGATAACCAAACTGTGGTTCATGCATGCAATGGAATATTATGCAACAATAACAAACGAGATGAATCTGTGAAGCATCTCACAACATGGTTGAATCTGCAGGACATTTTTCTGAGTGAAATAAGTTAATCACAAAAGGGTGAATACTGTATCAACCACTGTATAAAAACTCATGAAAAGGTTTACGCACAAAAAGAAAATCTTTGATAGTCATGAGGAAGGAGAAAGATGGAGAGGGAAAAACACAGTAGATTATACGTGGCCCATAGCTACCACAGCCTCCAAGGGACTGAGTCCAGTACAACTAGGTGGTGCTCAGCTGCCACCACGGACTGCTGCCACAGCAATCACAATAGAGGGTCCCGGATAGAGCTGGAGAAAAACGTAGAACAAAATTCTAACTTACAAAAAAAAGAACAGACTTACTGGCCTGAAAGAGACTGCAGAAACTTCGAGAACATGGATTCCGGAAACCATTTTAGCTCAGTAATGAAGTTACTGCTGAGGTTCACCTTTCAGCCAAAGATTAGACATGTCCATAAAACAAAACAAGACTAAAGGGGCACACCAGCCCAAGAGCAAAGAACGCCAAGGCAGGAGGCTTCAGGAAAGTTGGTAATAGGGAACCCAAGGTCAAGAAAGGGAGAATGCTAACATGTCCTGGGGTTGGCAGCCAATGTCATAAAACAATATGTATATTAATTGTTTAATGAGAAGCTAGTTTGCTCTGTGAACCTTCATCGAAAGTTCAATAAAAAAAAAATTCTCAAAAAAGGAAGCTATCATTTTTTTTTTTATGTTAAATGTTCTTAACAAGGCTCACTGGAGGTTTGTCAAATGCCTTTTCTGAATCAATTGATATGATCCTATGAATTTTGTTCTTCATTCTATTAATAAAATTTTGTTTTCCATTTTATTTAATAAGAATAAATTTATCAGTGTAATAAATTATATTAACAAATTTATTCTTATTAAACACTGAATTCTGAAATAAGCCCTGCTTGGTAACAACAACAAAAAAAGATAATTTCCATTCATTTGTAGGAAGTCTAAAAATTTTAATAAGTCATTTTATTTCGTGAGAGACCAGCAATAAATCTTGAATTATTCTATTTTCATGTACTTTGCATTTCAAAACAGGCAGAAGTAGTAGTGTGATTTACCATCTTCTGGAGTCTTTCAAAGATTTGATTTTAAAGTTGTCTGCTTTCAACTGTCCTGCCCTAGAAAATAGGCAGACCACTTATATAATTTGAACTTCAGTTTTTTCAAAATTAAGTTTAATTAAACCTACCTTCACCTTCCCAGACTTCTCTTTATTATGAAGATAAAGTAATTTTCAATGACAGGTTTCATTATTTTTGGAATAAGCTCTGTCCGTCTGAATACATTTTGACATTTTATTTCAATTTACAGATTTACAATTTAATATATTTTACTACTTATAAAATAATATAGTAACACCTTAAGTACTTTCATTAAACACTCTTGCTTTCAGAAAAACAAATCTTTCATCATTTATCATAGTTGATTATCAATTTTCTCTTTAAATTCTTCCAGGCAGCCAGCTTATTATCAAGAAATTTAGAAAGAAGTAATAGTATAAAAGCTCCTTTTTCATACTAATAACTTTTTTTCAGCTGTCTGCAAACCTTGGAATATGAAACCATGTTATATCATTTTAGCAGCTTAGCAAAATATACAAAATAGTAGTTAGAACTTTGTGTTTTCAGAATTTGAACAAAACAGGATTTTGACTGTTTAAATTTTGTTCATATAGTCATCTTTTCTAAAAAAGGGCAATTTTATCTAAAAATATACACTAACCCTAAAAAAAATCACAAATATTCTAAAATGTCTTCTGAAGTATACTAAAACTGAAAGCAAAGTCAGACCCATTGCCTTTGAGTTAATTCTGACTCATGACAAACCCATGTGTATATTAAATCCACTGCCATGCAGTTGATTCCAACTCATACTGGCCTTACAGGACAGAGACTTGTTCCAGAGAATTTCCAAGGGCTGTAAATCTTTACGGAAGCAGACTGCTACATCTTTTTCCCGTGGAGTGGCTGGTGAGTTTGCTCTGCTGACCTTTTGGCTAGCATCTGAGCTCTTTAACCACTGTGCCAACAGGGCTCCTTATATGTATACTACTTCCATATAAATAAGCTAGTCATCAACTCTGCTATTTTTAGAGGAAGGGTAGTAAACGAGTACTGGAAAAGATAGCCTTCTTTGGGCTTCTTGTTCTCTAATTCTTCTTTTTGAGTATGCCGAGTACACAAGCCCCTGGCTGCTCTTTACCAGGGCCATTTCTCAGGGTTGTGATGGCAGCAAGCAACGCTGAGGGATAGGTAATTTCTCCTTATGAACAGAATAGATTTGCATACTATTTGATATGAAAGCACTAAATTCTCTAGCTCAGCGTTCCATAACCGAAAGCAAATGCATTGCATATTCAGCATCCACCTGGTCCGATTTGTGTTGCCCCAATATGACTTCGTGGTTAAGAGAACCTACCCAAATATGCTCATGATCATGCTGCTTGCTGTCCTATGAGTAAACAAGTACTTTGTCTCTGACTCAGGAGTCTCTTGTCTCTGTCAGCATATATAACAGCTACAGTTGCATTTATTAAATTGCAAGCTGTTGTTGTTAGGTGCCATCTAGTCAGTTCTGATTCATAGTGACCCCATGTACAACAGAATGAAACACTGCCTTGTCCTGCACCATCCTCACAATCATTGTTATGCTTGAGCCCATTGTTGCAGCCACTGTGTCAATCCATCTCATTGAGAGTCTTCCCCTTTTTTGGTAGAGCTTTACCAAACATGATGTTCTTCTCCAGGGACTGATCCTTCCCGACAACATGTTCAAAGTATGTGAGACATGCTTCTAAGGAGCACTCTGATTGTATTTGTTCCAAGACAGATTTTTCACTTTTTTGGCAGTTCATGGCATATTCAATATTCTTTTCCAATACCTCAATTCAAAGGTATCAATCCTTTTTCAGTCTTCTTTATTCATTGTCCAGTTTTTGCATGCATATGATGTTATTGAAAACACCATGGCTTGGGTCAGACATACCTTAGTCCTCAAGGTGACATATTTCCTGTTCTACACTTTCAAGAGGTCTTTTGCAACAGATTTGTCCAATGCAATGTGTCTTTTGATTTCTTGACTGATGCTTCCATGGGTGTTGATTGTTGAAGGAAAATGAAATTCTAATAACTTCAGTCTCTTTCCCATTTATCATGATGTTGCTTATTGGTCCAGTTGTGAGGATTTTTGTTTTCTTTATGATGAGGTGTAATCCATACTGAATGCTGTGGTCTTTGATCTTCATTAGTGCTTCAAGTTATCTTCACTTTCAGCAAGCAAGGTTGTATCATCTGCATATCACAGGTTGTTAATGAGTCTTCCTTCAATCCTGATGCCCCGTTCTTCTCATGTAGTCCAGCATCCAGGAATTATTTGCTCAGCGTATAGATTGAATAGGTATGGTGAAAGGATACAACCCTGACACACACCTTTCCTGACTTTAAACCGCATAGTTCTTTTGTTCTGTTTCAAACAACTGCCTCTTAATCTACGTACAGGTTCCTCATGAGCACAATTAAGTGTTCTGGAATTACCATGTTTCACAATGTTATCCATAATTTGTTATGATCCATACCTTTGCATAGTCAATAAAACACAGGGAAACATCTTTCTGACATTCTCTGCTTTCAGTCAAGATCCATCTGACATAAACAATGATACCTCTGGTTCTGCGTCTTCTTCTGAATCCAGCTTGAATTTCTGGCAGTTCTCTCTCAGCAAAATTTTACTTGTATGTGATATTAATGATATTGTTTGATAATTTCTGCATTCGGTGGGATCGCCTTTCTTGGGAATAGGCATAAATATAGATCTCTTCTAGTCGGTTGGCCAGGTAGCTGTCTTTCAAATTTGTTGGCATAGACCAGTGAGTACTTCCAGCACTGCATCTCTGTTGGTATCCTGTCAATTCCTAGAGCCTTGTTTTTCACCAATGCTTTCAGTGCAAATTGAACTTCTTTCTTCAGTACCTCTGGTTCCTGCTCATATGGTACCTCCTAAAATGGTTGAACATTGACCAATTCTTTTTGGTGTAGTGACTGTACTCCTTCCATCTTCTTTTGTTGCTTCCTGAGTCCTTTAATGTTTTCTCCACAGAATCTTTCAATATTGCAACTCGAGGCTCCAATTTTTTCTTCAGTTCTTTCAGCTTGAGAAATGCAGAGTGTGTTCTTCCCTTTTGGTTTTCCATTTCCAGGTCTTTGCACACATCATTATAATACTTTACTTTGTTTTCTTGAGCAGCCCTTTGAAATCCTCTGTTCAGCTCTTTGGCTTCATTGTTTCTCCCTTTCACTTTAGCTACTCGACATTCAAAAGCAAGTTTCAGAGTTTCTTCTGACATCCATTTTGGTCTTTTATTCTTTTCTGTCTTTTTAATGACCACTTGCTTTCTTCATGAATGATGTCCTTGAAGTCATTCCACAACTCAGTGGTCTTTGGTAATTAGCATTCAACAAGTCAAACCTATTCTTGAAGTGGTCTCTAAATTCAGGTGGGGCATACTCAAGGCCCTACTTTGGCTCTCATCAACTTGTTCTAATTTTCTTCATTTTCAACTTGAACTTGCAATGAGCAATTGATGGTCTGTTCTGCAGTTGACCTCTGGCCTTGTTCTGATTGATGATATTGAACTTTTTTGTGGTCTTTTCTCACAGATGTAGCTGATTTGATTCCTGTATATTCCATCTTGTGAGGTCCATGTGTATAGTTGCCATTTATGTTGGTGAGAAAAAGTATTTGCAATGAAGAAGTCCTGGGTCTTGTAAAATTCTATCGTGTGATCTCCCTCATCGATTCTATCACCAAGGCCACATTTTCCAGCTACAGATCCTTCTTAGTTTCCAGCTTTTGCATTCCAATCTCCAGTAACTATCAATGGATCTTGATTGCATGTTTGATCAATTTCAGATGCAGAAGTTGGTAAAAATCTTCAATTTCTTCATCTTTGGCCTTAGGGGCTGGTGAGTGAATTTGAGTAATAGTCATATTAATTGGTCTTCCTTGTACGTATGTGGATATTACCACAGGATAGATCTTGAAATATTTTTTTTTTACAATGAATGCAACGTCATTCCTCTTCAAGTTGTCACTCCCTACATAGTAGACCACATGGTTGTTCGACTCAAAGTGACCAAAACCAGTCCATTTCAGCTCACTAATGCCTAAGATATCAATATCTATGCATTGCATTTCATTATTAATGGATGTTTGCAGCTGTTCCTTCTAATTATGAGTTGTGCCACATCAGCAAATGAAGGTCCCAAAAGCTTGACTCCATTCACATGATTAAGGTTGGCTCTACATTGAGGAGGCAGCTCTTCCTCAGTCATCTTTTGAGTGCCTTCCAATCTGAGGGGCTCATCTTCTGGCACTATATCAAACAATGTTCCACTGCTATTCATAAGGTTTTCACTGGCTCGTTATTTTCAGAAGTAGACTGCCAGGTCCTTCTTCCTAGTCTGTCTTAGTCTGATAGCTCAGCTGAAACCTGCCAGCCATGGGTGACCCCGCTGGTATTTGAATATTGGTGGCAGAGCTTCCAGCATCACAGCAACACGCAAACCCTCACAGTACAACAGAGAGGTGGGGGAAATTGCAAGTAGAGTATACTAAAACCCCAGACTTGACAATAAGCAATATACAAACTGTAGGAGACAAAGGAACTGCTAGAAAAAAATCACAAAGCAAATATTGTCCCTTTCCAGGATTCATTCATATACCACATCTATATTCAGAAACACATGTACAGTGAGGAGAAAGAAAGAGTCTAAAATCTTGTCTAACATAAGAAATATATCCATTTAACTGTAAGTCCACAAGGTAGCTCATTTGCCAGACAAAATTTAACAATGTTTTTATCTTTTAGGTAGATGGAGATAATGTCTTACAGTTTTAGAAATCTACTGTATATTTTAGTGTTACCTTTGGGTGCTTACCAATGATCATGAAGACTGTGCCTGACTGGGCAACATTTCATTCTTTTTGCATAAGGTCACCATGAGCTGGAGGTGGTTTGAGGGCAACTATGAGCTGGAACCAACTCGACAGCAATGGATTTGGTTTGGTAACATCAACAGCCTTTGAGTGTTGACACTCAATAGAGTACTTTGAAAATATTTTAGAAAGCACCCCCTAGAAAGTACAGCCATTGACACTATAAGTCTGTAATATTTTGTATGATCAATTTAATATGAATTTTCATTTGAAAAGAAAAAAAAAATGACAGTGTCCTACTTGCTAGTCAGAAACTAATTTGAAGCCAAATCCTTTACCTTAAAATAATACCCCAGAAGTGTTGCCAGAATAAATTGAAACTTTTACTTTGATTTCCTGTCCAAGATATTTGAGATAAGATAGTTTATTAGCTAAGAAAGAAAAATTAGATCTATTTTTACAAAGGTATTTACAGCACTCAATTTCTTAACTCAGACTCATTTAACTATTTCCTTTGGAATATACGCTGTGCTATAATTGGAAGAAAGCACATAGAGGCAGATTGTTTGAAGTCCCAGCCTTTGTTATTCAGCTAAATGGATTTTTGGTATTTATAACCAAGCCATGGGCTGGCTTTAACATTTTAATAGTCATTTTGGAATTTTCTGCTTCTATAGTCATGACAAATATATCAAATCTCACTTTTAACACTTTGCCAAGGACAGAGGGAACTGTTAGAAAAATAGGAACAAATCAAGAGAATAAAAAAAAGTTAACAAGGATGTTGCCTAACAACTTTAGTGTCATGGTGATAACATTTATTGAAACTGCAGCTAATATTTTAATAAACAAAAATATAAACTCTGAGATTGTAAAATGCAGAAAGAGCAAATGAGCATCTTCTAACAAGAATATTTATGCCTTAAATCTTGATACTGCAACTAGAGGACAACTGAGTAACAAAAATCATCTACAGGAGAAAGTGTTCTTACACAATAAAAACAATCTTTTGGAGAGCATTCAGCCTGGAAATTTTCATACTGCCCAGCTAAATTTGAAGAGGCCTTTGGAAACCCTGGTGGCATAGTGGTTAAGTGCAACGGCTGCTAACCAAGAGGTTGGCAGTTGAGATCCACCAGGTGCTCCTTGGAAACTCTATGGGGCAGTTCTACTCTGACCTATAGGGTCGTTATGAGTTGGAATTGACTCGACAGCACTGGGTTTGGTTCTTTTTTTTCTTTTTTTTTTAATGAAATCACAGTCTACCTGTCATTCAGAACTTGATGCATTTTAGTGGAATTTTCTTTGTTAAAGGATACATAAGAGAGGTAGACATAAATTCTAGATATAGGACAAGGTCATTAACAGTAAGTGGCACAGGCAGAAGTGGTAATCTGATGTAGAACTGAGCTGAGAACTAGGAGCAATAAAAAAAAAAAAAGAGGCCAGGAATTCCAGTCATTCTAATACCAGAGAGAAAATGTCCCAAGAGCCAAACAGCTCCTGTTACTTAAGCCAGAATATAGATGTGTTTGCGATGTGCATACTTAGATCGACAGCTGGTGAGACATGGAGCCAGAGGAGACAAGTAGCAATGCTGGCAGTAGATAAATAGTAGATGTGGTGAGAGAGGAGTTGTGATAATAATGAGGGATTTTTTTTTTTAATATTATGTTACTATTTTAGCTAGCAAATATTTCCTTAAAATTATGACTTGCTTCCCACATTTTTTTTATGGAAATTTGGTGGCATTTGAAAATGGGGTTAACTTTGCAAAGTGCCTTTGCAACTGAGACAAATTACATCTTTAAGAAGTTGAGCATATCTTAAAAAATACCTAGAGCAATGCAAATGCAGCTGACATAGTGTACACAGTCAAAAGGTAAATTTTAAACAAGCTTGTGCTTCACACTAAATGATTTCTGCAATTATCATATTGGTTAAAATAAAAGGAAGATTTTTTGTGGTGGTATTTGTAGCCCTTACAAAAATTATAATAAAACTGCTTTGAAAATACTAGTTTACAGTTAGTTTCTCTGATGCCACAATGACACTGTTGATCTTACTTACAGGGCTTAAGAAACACTTGTTAAGTGAATGTTGACTAATGGAGCTGCATAGTGTAAAGAAGCATACAGGGTGCCATCATTAGAGGACAATGAACATCCATGAAAACATAAGAATATCTAGCTCTGGATCACACCAGTCCTAGGTAGCCATCAGGTTTTTTAAAGTTCTCCTCAGACCTTTTGCTTTATGTAACAGTAACTTGTTATATTTACATATTTCATATGCTTCACTAATTTGTGTGAGCTTTCTTTGCCTCATTCATTTTTGTATATTAGTTCTTCTAATATAAAATGAATTGTTTAAATAAAATATTTATTAGAATTTTAGAAGTAGACTTTAATTAAGTTCAGTCGATTTCCATATATACACTATAGTGTCAGTTATTCTAAAATTTTGAAGCCAGATTGTCTTCATTCACGTCTTTGTGTAATTTCGTAAGTATGTGAATACGCATATTAAAATAGCTCCTGCCATATAGAGTTAAATTGGCGAATTATAGCAGTTAATAAATATAAAGCACTTAGCACTTCAAAGAAAACAAGAAGGCAAAAAGATACCAATAATAACCTTTATTCAGTAAGGAGGGTACGCTGGATGAAGTCCAAGACATAATGTTTCTGTACTTTACATTTGTTGAGCTATTAAACATATTCTCTGTTCGCTGATTGACATCCATTTAACCTAATTATATTCAATATATACCCGATTTGAATTATTAATTTGGTTCTACAGCTATGATCTAGAAACTTCTCATGGACTTGAGATCTCGATAGAATTGGAGCTCTCCAATATCCTGGAGAAAAGAATACTTGGTATCATCAAAGAGAGGTAGTTGACCAGTTGGGTTCTCCTGAGTCCATGATTATGTCCTGCCAATATGTATACTCTAGCCATGTGAACATTCTCCACCTTATGTGAAGAGAGAACATTAGGCCTCCAAAGTCCACTTGAATAAATAATAAAAAAGTCATGGTATTCTTCTAATCAGTGTAAATTCTATTACACCAGATTTTTTTCAGAAATTGATTGCTGAGGGCAATCAGAACAAGAGTTCTGTCATTCTTGGCCACCAATTCAAAAAATGGTATTCATTTTCCTCCTTCAGTTTACCTAAATAGTAGATCCCTGGTGAATTCACCAGTATCATCCCTCCAAAGATTTATCCTTTTTGGGTGTTCTTTTTGACTGGTCATTGAATAGTGAGTCCCAGAGGGCTGTCATGAAGTTTACCCTCAATATTTGTTGAAGAATGCCGTCACCCAAAGATGTTCATGTTCTAATCCCTGGAACCTCTGAATGTCACTTTATATGGTGAAAAAGACTTTTCCAGATGTATAAAGCTAAGGATCTTGCCATAGGGAGAGGATGCTGGATTATCTGTGTGGGCCTCATATAATCACAAAAATTTTTTATAAGAAGCAGACAGGAGATCAGAGAAGTTAAAAAATGTTATAAGATGATGGAAAGAGAGATTGGAGTGATGTTGCCAGGAGCCAAGGAATGTTGGTAGTCTCTAGAATCTGAAAAGGAACCAGCCCTGCTGACACCTTGATTTTAGACCAGTGAGACTCATGTCAGACAACTAACCCACAGGACTCTGAGAGAATATATTTGTGTTGATTTAAGCCACTAAGTTTTGTGGTAATTCATTAAAGCAGACATATAAAGCTAATACAATATTCTTCTTTCTATATATTTGTTTGCAGTGGGTATATGAAATAAGTTTAAGGAGAAGAAGCATAAAGTATCTGAGGTTTTTTTAGACTAAGCTAGTCATGTTTTAAAGCTTTAGGAAGAGTTTCTAACAGTAAATTCTAGTTCTCAGGAAATTTATATCTGTGGCGTAAGTGATGTTGATAATAATTCTCTGAATCCTGTAGTCCTGGTAAAATGCATCCTTTATGGAGACGTGATAGAACCAGATCTTTTTTTGCCTTCAAAAGCCTCTAAAGAGGCACATAGCAATGTTGTTAATCTGCTTATCCTGGACGACTTACAAAATCTTTCTAAGGGACACAGTATGTAAGGTAGTAGCTCAATATCCCCATGGCATTTGTACATGAGAAATTTCTAGAGGAGCTAAAAATGGTATTGCTATGTGTGAGCTATAAATATCTTAAAAGCCCACCATACAGTCAGCTTATGCAGGGATCTTTTTCAGTTCTTCAGAGTTAAGTTCACAGCTGAAACAGAAGCATATATCAAACATGAAAAGTGAGTGCAAATATTGTGAAGCATAGTGTGAAAGTCAGAAATTGAGGACATACACATCCATGTATTATTTTTGAAAAAAAATATATATTTGTAATGTTTGGTGAAAATATTTTTGAATGTTGAGAAGAATATAGATTCTTTCAGGACACAAAATTTTGGGCTTCACTCCACATCAGACATTAGCTCAAACATTTTCTTGTTTCTTTGTAAATTTTGGAGAGAGGCAGAATCTCTCCAGCATGTTAATAAAAAGTTTTTATACCTTCTTAATCAATAATATAGCTAATTATTTGAGAACTGAGTACAGAATCAATCTTTTACCTTGGGAAGGAGCCAATACAGGTTACGACAGCTCTCAGTGGAAACACAGAATCTACGTGACATGTAGGGACACCTTATGAGAATTAACAACGTTTATCATAAAACTCAGAATATTAAATAACTGTATATGTTTATTCTAGTCATGTGTATTTATCAGCCTTTACAATAAAAGATATTTTTCTTTTTCACTTCCCCTAAAGTGCAGTTTTCTGGTAAGCATAACATAAATCAGATGAAGGTTTGATTCTAAATGGATAAATAAACAATCACTAGGATGGGCCAGAAGTAACAAAGTATAGGAGAATAAGGTCTCTCTAATCCCTCAGAAATCCTAGGCTCTAGGCTTTGATCCTTTACCAAAACACCATGCCACCTTGGATTAGTCACCTTGGGTGTTTAATGTTAATGCTGTCCACTCTCACATATACTTAATAATGTCTACCTTGGGTTGAAAAGTCCCTGAGTGGTGCAAGTAGTTAACATGTGAAGCTGCTATCCAAAAGGTTGGCGGTCTACCCAGAGGTACCTCAAAAGAAAGGCTTGGTGAAAGGCATGGCCATGATGGTGGAGTAGTCGGATGCTTCCTGCAGTTTCTCTTACAGCAAAGACCCAAAAAAACAAGTGAATTGATTATGTATGACAATCTAGGAGCCCTGAACATCAAAGACAAAGTTGAGGAATCAGACTGAGCAGCAGGGGGAGGCAGAGATGGTTCAAAAGCAGGGAGGAGTTGCCAGACCTGACCCAGCAGGAACCCTCACCCTGCAGCCTAGATCAGTTGGTGTGCATGGTGAAGCAAGCAGTGGTGCTTGGGACATGTTTTCCACATCAGGAGAGACCAAGTGGTGGAGAGTCTACTCAAGCCTCTAGAACCAGTGAATAGGGGCGCTCAATTGGCAGAAGAAAAGTACATGCATTTAGCCTACTGCTTGGATCAAAAAACACCCCCTTTACACCAACAAAGAGAATGTAGAAGACGAAATCACCAATTCCATGCCATTTACAATAGCCCTCAAGAAGATAAAATATTTAGGAATAAATCTAACAAGAGATGTAAAAGACCTATACAAAGAAAACTACAAGACACTAGGGCAAGAAACCAAAAGAGACCTACATAAGTGGAAAAACATACCTTGCTCATGGATAGGAAGACTCAACATTGTAAACATGTCTATTCTACCCAAAGCAATCTATGGATACAATGCGATCCTGATCAAAACACCAATGACATTTTTTAATGAAATGGAGAAACAGATCACCAATTTCATATGGAACGAAGAGGCACCAGATAAGTAAGCATTACTGAAAAAGAAGAACAAAGTGGAAGGCCTCACACTACCTAATTTTAGAACATATGATACCATCACAGTAGTCAAAACAGCCTGGTACTGATACAACACCAGATACATAGACCAATGGGACAGAATTGAGAATCTAGGCATAAATCCATACACACAGAAGCAGCCAATATTTCACAAAGGCTCAAAGTCTGTTAAATTGGGAAAAGACAGTCTCTTTAACAAACAGTGCTGGCATAACTTGATATCCATCTGCAAAAAAATGAAACAAGACCCATACCTCACTCCATACACAAAAACTAACTCCAAATGGATCAAAGACCTAAATAAAAAATCTAAAATGATAAAGAAAAAATAAGGACAATGTTAGGAGCCCTAACACATGGCATAAACAGTATACAAAACATTACTAACAGTGCAGAGATACCAGAAGAGAAAATAGGTAACTGGGAGCCCCTAAAAATCAAACACTTATGCTCATCCAAAGACTTTACCAAAAATTAAAAAGATTACCTAGACTGGAAAAATTTTTTGGCTACAACAAATCTGATCAGCATCTGATCTCTAAAATCTACATGATATTGAAAAAACTCAACAACAATAAGACAAATAACCCAACTAAAAAATGGGCAAAGAATATGAACAGGCACTTCACCAAGGAAGGCTTTCAGGTGGCTAGCGGATACATGAGAAAATGCTCATGATCATTAGCCATTAAAGAAATGCAAATCAAAACTACAATGAGATACCATCTCACTCCAACAAGGCTGGCATTAATCCAAAAAACACAAAATAATGAATTTTGGAGAGGTTGTGGAGAGACTGGAACACTTATACACTGTTGGTAGGAAGGTAAAATGGTACAATCACTTTGAAAATCATTTTGGGGCTTCCTTAAAAAGCTACAACTAGAACTACCACACAATCCAGCAATCCAAATCATTGGAATATATTCTAGAGAAATAAGAGCCCTCACCGGAACAGATATATGCATACCAATGTTCGTTGCAGCACTGTTCACAATAGCAAAAAGATGGAAGCAACCAAGGTGCCCATCAACGGATGAATGGATAAATAAATTGTGGTATATTCACATAATGGAATTCTATGCAAAGATTAAGAACAAAGGTGAATCCATGAAATACCTCATAATATGGAGGAACCTGGAAGGCATTATGCTGACCAAAATTAGTTGCAAAAGGACAAATATTGTATAAGACCACTATTATAAGAACTCAAGAAAAAGTTTAAACACAGAAGAAAATATTCCTTGATAGTTATGAGGGTAGGGAGGAAGGGAGAGGGGTATTCACTAATTAGATAGTAGTTAAGAACTATTTTAGTTGAAGGAAAAGACAACACACAATATAGGAGAGGTCAACTGGCATAACAAAATGTATTAAGAAAACATTCTGCATCCCACTTTGGTGAGTGGCATCTGGGTTCTTAAACACTAGCAAGCGGCCATCTAAGATGCATCATTTGGTCTCAACCAACCTGGAACAAAGGAAAATGAAGAACACCACAGACACAAGGTAAATATGAGCCCAAGAGACAGAAAGGGCCACATAAACCAGAGGCTACATCAGCCTGAGGCCAGAAGAACTAGAAGGTGCCCAGCTACAACCAATGACTGCCACGATAGGGAACACAACAGAGAATCCCTGGTGGAGCAGCAGAACAGTGGGATGCAGACCTGAAATTCTCATAAAAATACCAGAGTTAATGTTCTGACTGAGACTAGAGGGACCCCAGAGGTCATGGTCCCTGGGCTTTCGTTCAGCCCAAGACTGGAACCATACACAAAGCCAACCCTTCAGACAGGGATTGGACTGGATTTTAAAACAGAAGATGATATTGGTAAGGAGTGAGCTTTTTGGCTCAAGTAGACACATGAGCCTATGTGGGCAGCTACTGTCTGGAGGTGAGATGAGAAGGCAGGGGGGGACAGGAGCTAGTTGAATGGACACAGGGTGGAGAGGAGGAATGTGATGTCTCATTTGGGGGAGAACAGCTAGGAGTACATAGCAAAGTGTGTATAAGTTTTTGTATGAGGGACTGACTTGATTTGTAAACTTTCACTTAAAGCACATTTTAAAAAAAATACCAATAAGAATATTATGTAAAGTTAAGTCTATATAGGGAGATATATATCAAGAAAATGGCTTACAGGTTATAGAGGATGGAATGTGGGTCAGCCTGAAGGCTTCTCCAGACTCACGTAGTCGCAGGGGCTGGTGAGCCCAAAGTTGGCAAGTCAGACAGCAGGGCTCTGGCTGACAGGCTGGGATGATCGATGAATCCCAAGTTCAGCAGGTAAGATGGCAGGTAAGCTGCCAGCTCAAGTCCCAAGAACAGGAGGTCAGATGAACAGGAGCCAGCTGCAGGATCCATTGCAAGCAAAAGTGTAGAGCCTTGTCAGAGGGTCCATCTATATTGGATGCAGGCTGTAACCCCAAGGAAACCCCCTTTCATCTGATTAGCTACTCACAGCATATCCCATCATGGAGGTAATCACATATCAGATCTCATCATGGAAGTGACCATGTTATCATAAGGCTGCCAAACTGCATCAAAACTGCCAAACTACTGAGAATCATGGCCAAGCCAAGTTGACACACAACCTTAAGAATCACAGGCACAAAGTAACAACTTCAATAATAAGTAATTAGTTTACAGTCCATAAAGGCATGTAAGACAAAAGGATAGCAAATACTAGGAAAAAAAAAAAAAGTGAAGTCTGAGAATTGTATCTCTTATTCATGTGGTCCAATGTTTAGGACTAAAGGGTTTACAGACCTGGTCCTGGATTTTGGGAATAGTTGTCCACACCACATTTTGTTTGCTTCTCATTCTGGCTATTCTTGAATTTTAGTATGAGTCCTTTAGCTTGTTGAACTGTCGAGGTAAGAGCAGCAGCTTTCTTCATTTGGGAGAGCCAGGCCTTAACTCCCTGTAATTTGGGGTATAAAGGCTAGCAAGGAGAACTACATATAGTCCTTTTCCATGAGACTCCAGGTAATTTTTTAGCTGATTTTTTTTTCTAATATATATGTAGTTCTCTGGAATAATAGGCAGATTTGGGGATTTCATTTTTGATTGTCAAAGTTTCCTTTAATCTGTGAAAACATTGGATTAAATGCTGACAATATTTAACAATATTAGAGTCAATATAAATAATATCAGGGAAGGATATTTGGTTTTGAAGAGCTACTCTGTCTCACTATAGTCATTTCAGCGTTTATTTCTTGGAATACACAGGCAGAATCATTTAAAACATTCTGAATATACTTAATCAAAACTTTGACATGAACCAGAACATTTTTTAATTAATAGAATGTTCTATAACTAGCATAGTGTTATTAGTTCTTGAAATAACTGATTCTTATTTGTTACCACATGAAATTTTAAAGCACATATATACTTGATATCGACTTATATTCCGTATTTATACCTGTGCACATAAAAAGAGTAGGATGCTTTTGCTCCCCAAAAGCCAATGTTTGCTCCTTTGGGGTGATGTCACCCCCACTGAAAATGCAAGCTCTCAAAAAAGGTAAGTAGTCGTAGTTGCTACTCAGCTTTCACTATAACATCAAAACCGGTTTAAGAATGCATAATTCTCACCAATGAATGAAAGCGTGCATGCTTATCACGCAAGCCCTGTACTTGGAGCCTGGTTAGATAATTTGAGTGAATTGTCCTCTTTCTTTTGTAGCATTTCTTCATCTATGTTACCCAAATTTGCATTATTTTGCTTTTGGCTAATATTTATACTCAGGCATGGACAGAAGAGAGAATTCAAATTAGGTAATTCAATGTTTTCTAAGTGTTAGAAACCTAACATAGAGGATTTATCATAGAGGCTTCATAGAGGTTAAATTCTGAATGTAGTAACATCAGTGTACGTTAATTAGTTGTGCACTGCAATTATTCACAGTCTCTTTCCCCTGTGTTATAGCTAATCACAGTGTCTTCTTTATGTGGAAAACTGAATAAAAATAATACTTAAATTGTGCTTTAAAACAACTATGGCTTAATCATAATAATCATTTTTAATCAGTATTGTCCTTACTTTTTTCTCACTCTGGCACACAGAGTTAACTGCTATAAAAATGTCATCTGACATTGTGGATAACACTTGAAGATGCAAAAGAGTTTTCATGAAGTGGACTGGATGGAGAAGCATGGCCTGAAGGATAGAAAGCACTGTTGTCATGGTGTTGGATACACTACTTCTTTGCTGTCACACTGAGCATCAGAGTGTAAGCTCCGCCTCAAGTACCCGTATCTGGGTGCATACAGGATGTCTGTAAAGTGGGAAAATGTGGATGACATCCATACTGCCATCAATGACAAGCCCATATTTAAAAAAATAAAATAATATTACCTGTTTTCAAGCTTTATGGTTACCCTGTAGAATAAATTACTAGTGCAAAAAATTCTATGGAAGGCAAACATATAAGAGATTTTGTAGTAGTCCAGAGTAGAAGTACCATGTCTTGTTTATGATGGTTGTTTTTGTTTTCATGCTACAGTGTTTCAAACATGGTATATAGCATCTTTTCCTTTTTTTTTTTTTTTTAAAAACAAATATTTGCTTAATATCTATGATGTGGCAGGGACTCTTCTACATGATAAGTGTAAAATGATGAATACCCTTGAAGTGTTTAAAATCTAGTACAATGCTTCTAGAAATTTAGTATGCATAAGAATCACCTGAAAAACTTGTAAAACACAGAGCCTGGGATCTCACAATCAGAGATTCTGTTTTAGTAGGTTTGGGGTGAGACCCTAGAATCTGCATTTCTAACAAGCTGGCAGGGCTGTGTGGCTGGTATAACAAACGACACTTCCATTAGAACTGATGAAATTCTAACCCACTTTGTGTAGCAAGTTTATTATGAAGCTTGAGGATAACAAATAAATTAAGAGTCTAACTTAAAAATTTTAATTCTCTCTCCAAAGTTCTCTGGACTTCCCACTTTTAACAATTTCTTACTGCTTTTGTTTTCTCTTTAGTACTTATATCTGACATGTTTCTTCATTCTAGTCAGATTCCTCACCCATTCCATCATGTCTCCTCTTTCTCCACAATCGCCTCTGGGGTGTTTATTTGCACACCCCCAAGCCTATCATGTAGGAGCCATGGTGGTGCATGGTTAAGTGCTTGGCTTCTAACTGAAAGGTCATTAGTTGGAATTCACAAGCTGCTCTGCGAGACAAAGACGTGGCAGTCTGCTCCTGTAAAGATTACAGCCTTGGAAACCCTATGGGGCAGTTCGACTCTGTCCTAGAGGGTCACTATGGGGCAGAATTGAATCACCAGGATAGGGTTTAGTTTCTTCTTAAACCTGTCACGGTGTTTACAAAATAAAAACTAAACCTCTCCTTAACATAATTTTCTTCCACTACAGGGTTTTAAATACTTTATTCTCCTTACTACATTTAAAACCAAAACGAAAAGGAAGTATGTTTATGAGAAAATGTTTGAGAATAAATAATACAAGCTAGAGTTGCACAGAGAACAAAATTTCATAGGAAAAGAGCCTCTCATCTTGTAAATGTGTGAATAGCAGCAACCTTTGCTAGGCAGTAAAGAGAATTTGTTTTAAATAAGTAAAAATTGCACCAAAAGTAATCAACATATTGATATACTTATTTTTATTATATATGCTGTTTAGGCATGAGTCCCAAGTGGTATATTTGTAATGATAAAGCTCAGCCAGTTTCTTTTTTTTTTTTTTCCTTTTCTAATTAATGTGATAGTTCTCTAGAATCTATAAATAACCTCAGTGTAATAGTTTCCTCTAGTAAAATGAACAATTTAATATTCCTCTCTTATCCGTACATTAAAGAGATACACATTCCTATAAAATGTACCCAGGTAGCTGGGATTCTTTCTCATAATCTAGCCCATGATAGAAGTAGCACTAGAAACTTTCCTCAGTACATTTATTATGAGGGAATGAGCGATGAAGAAATGGAATGAGGAGGAGCAGGAAGCATGGAGAATGACTACAGGGCACACTATGTCATGGACTCTAGATATATTAATATAGTGTACAAATGCCAGTGTAGGAGAAGGAAACAAAGAGAGAAGAAAAATGAACAATGAACCCATGGTTTTGTTGGTGCCAAAAAGCAGCATAATATGTGGTTAATAAGTGTTATCAGATGTATACAGAGAAAAACAAACTTTGTTTGAACTGTGTGAACATTTTTAATGCCAATTCCCACAGAGCAAAACAGAATTGACTCTGTGATCAAGACACTAGTCTGATACAACTTTAAAATCCCTAATGACCGTTGCTTGCTACATACTCGTGATAAATATATTTTAAAGGGTTAGGCTCAATACAGATAACATTTATCTAAAAAAGTTCTTTCTGTTGATACATATATTTATGAACCATTCAGAACCTAGGGTCAATTGTTAACGAATGAGGGATAAAATGTGTAATTAATGGGTTTTCAGGATAGGAGGTGGTAAGTGAACCACCTGTTATGATAATTATGCCTCCTGCATTTCTAGTGAACAGATTACATGATGCAGTTTAATTATCTTAATGAATACCAGGTTTTTTTTTTTTTAAACTTAATTTATACCACAGTTTAGATTTAATAAATGATGAGAATCTATTGTGAATTTAAATTAGCACTGAGCAGGTCCTTGTACCATTCTGAGTACTAAATTATTTGTTTCTTTCTAAAACTTCACGTACACACACATGCATACAGATATGCATATACTTTTTAATTATTAATGTCTCCTTTCTTTTTTTTTAGACAAAACTACTCCCTAAGTTTACAGTGAGTTGTTACTATTGCTTTGCATTCATAAAACCTAAGAAAGTCAGTAGAATTAGCAAGTTCTTGGGCAGTGACTTCAAACCTCCAAAACCCCGGTGTGAGTACATTATGAAATAATAACCTATCTTACAGCCCTTCATTACACTTTTATTTTATTTGTCATAAAAATCATCAAAATTGTTCATTCTCTGTACAGATGGAAAAGGAAACTACTAACCCATGAAATGCAGTTTTGAATTTAATTCAGCCATATATGGATGAGCACATGTCTTAACTTCAACTGTAAAACGAAACGCATTAGCTCTTTCTATGCAGGCCCTTCTTTTATCTCATTTGCCAGATATTTAAAAAAATAAAATTAATACCAAAAGTGTCAGTGCTTAGTTTCTCACACAATTTGTCATAGAGAAGTTTTCCTAATTCTTATAGTACCTTGCATTGGAACAAAGATTCTCACTTTACTATGGACCCAAATCACATGAGGAACTCATTAAAATACAGTGTTTGATTTACTAGGTGAGAGATGAGACTGGGATTCTGGATTTCTAACAAGCTTGCAAGTAATGCCACTGCTACTGTGTCTTAGAGAAAGCTCTGGGCTGAGAACTACCCTAGGCCAGGTAATGCTCCTCCACTAAATTGTACAGACCAGGAGTCTGTTATGAAAAAGATTAGAGTGGCTTTGCAAATGTGAGAAGAAGAAAAAAAAAACTCTCTGAATTTCTATTTGAAAAAATCCATGTTTTCTATGCTTGAAAAACACATAGCCTAAATGGACACATAAAAAATCTACATACACACACACACAGAGATGCAAACATTTATCTAATATTACATTCAAAATCAAAACCAGTGCTTTTAATTATCTAGCCTCTGTTCTGTCACTTGTAATTTTGGCCCAGACCAATGGGAACACTTAAGACACAGGGAGTTTTCAAAATCTGCTGATTATAGTTACTACTAGTCCTTTCTTTTTTATTCATTGCAGGTTGAAATCAAAGAAGTGTTAGCCAAGATTATTTCAAAAGAAGTAAACATTGAGTCCTATTTATGATTTTAAAAAAAGGCTAAAGTGGAGTCGGAAAGGGAGTGCCCACTTCCCTCCTTATTTTCCTCTGATTTCCTTCTACATATGAGCTGTATTCTTTTGAAGAAAAGCTTTTATTTCTGGTAAGAATCTATCTGCCAAAGAGTATCATGGTGTAGGTATGTAATAATTTTAACATCTTTTTGTGAATGGAAGGATGCTGAAACCCTTTATAACTATAGTCAAGAAAGGCATGACGTGTTATTTTGATGACCCATTTTACAATATTTTAAATATAACCAGGAGAAGACAGCCAATATTTAGGTCAAAACCTCAATTGGATACTATTCAGCGAACTTTCCTTCATCATCTATGAACATTGGAGAACCCACAGCTATTGAGAATACTTTGGGAGAGGGAAGCTATGTATCAAGATCTTACATCAAAAAAAAAAACAAAACAAACAAACAAAAAACACTGCCATCAAGTCAATCCTGACTCATAGTGACCCTATAGGACAGAATAGAACTGCCCCATAGAGTTTACAAGGAGCGCCTGGCAGATTTCAGCTGCCGACCTCTTGGTTAGCAGCCGTAGCACTTAACCACTACATCACCAGGGTTTCCAGATGTTACATGGATACCACAAATTCAAATCCAAACATTAACCTATTAACCTTCACTCTCACCCTCCATCCAACTCAGAGTTACCGTTTGTGGTCTTGGTCTCTATTAACGACCATCATTACTTACATATTCACCAATGCTACAAATCTGGAATTTAACTCCCTTTCTTACTTCCAGTATTCACAAAATCTTCCCATTTGGTTCCTTAAATGTACCTTGAATCATTATTCCTTATTCATGTCTACGGTAACTTCCTAATTTGTGTCCTCATCATGTCTCCTGTACATCATCCCAGTGATCTCTTACCTGGTTCCCTATCCTCTGGGTAAGCACGGTTCTGAATACTCACTTCAACCATCATCTTGGACTACTTCTTTAGAAATATTTGATCAAGATAGGGAAATAGAAAATTGATGAGTTTGAGCATTATCTCATTTTTCTTTTCTAACTGTTGTTGATGGGAGTAGCAAGCACTGAGATTATTAAAACACCACAAAAGACAATAGGAAAAATTTTACAGAACCTAGGCACTTCACATAATTAACTATTATTTCCCAAGACATTCATGTTTAAAATGTTATTAATATTTTATATCTAATTCAGTTCAACAAAATAAAACCCGCTTCTATTTAGTCAGTTCCAACTCATAGAGCTTCTACAGGACAGAGTACAACTGACCCATAGAGTTTCCAAGGCTATAATCTTTAGCAGGTTGCCACATCTTTCTCCTTCAGAGAGGCTGGTGGGTTCAAACTGTCAACCTTTCTGTTGTCAGCCAATTGCTAAACCACTGTACCACCAAGGCTCCTTTCCAAAAACAATAGGTATCTAGAATTCAGAGACAGTTGTATGTCAGGATAGAACTTTTAAAGTATGATAATAAATAAAACTTCTTAAAAATGGGAAATATGGCCCATAACACTGGCATGAAATTCTCAGTCATCAATATATTCTAATTCATGGATAAAGAATGTGTTTAAAATCCTGTCCCTACTTATTACAGCATATAACGTAATCATTAACAATGAAATAAATGAAAAATGCTATGGCTCGACACTAAAACTTGAACTCTTTCCTGTTCTACAGCGTTCCTACCAGATAAACTTCATTCCTGGGTCACTCTGGAAGTATGAACGCTGTAATTCATTCCTAATGAAACTAGTCTTTTGGGGGATAACCACTGGGTTGTTTCTCTTTGACCATAGGCCCTTCAGTTTATCAGTGAAATATGAACTAAATGGAATGTGATCTCATTTCTTTCCTAGGAATTGGCATCACCAAGATGACCAGAAGCAGACCATCTATGGTTGTTCTGGATAAATGCCATAACTGATACTACAAACTGATATTGTATACTTCTAATTTTTTCCCAAGGTTCTGGCTTGGAAGCCATTGTTGCTAGTTGTCATTGAGTTGGCCCCCAACTCATGGTAACCCACAATGGGATTGGACTGTTGTGACCCATAGGGTCTACATTGGCTGATATTTCAGAAGTAGATTGCAAAGCCTTTCTTTCTATTCCGTCTTAGTCTGGAGGCTTTGCTGAAACCTGTTCCACATCATAGCAATATGCAAGCCTCCAATGACAGAGAGACGATGGCTCCACTTGATGTGCTTTGGCCAGGAATTGAACACAGGCCTCCTTCATGAAAGGTAAAAATTCTACCACTGAACCACTTCTGCCCGCAGGAAGTTATAGGCAGCTTATATAAAGATATAAAGTTAAAAAATTAACATTCACATTGCTTTAGTCAACTATTTATCCAGCATTTTTAAATTGAAGCTTTCATAGAGATACGTTGGCCTTCTGAAATAAACAGGTTTGGGGGGTGGTCATTATAGGCATTCTCCTGTGTTAGGATGGAAAAGTCACTCCTCTCTCTTCTGGGTTCCTTAAGGGGAAAAAATTTTCAGGGAACACTGACAATGATTTTCTTATTGTCTAACTAGACATTTCCCTGAGAAGAAAAGCCCTGTGTGATTTATCCAATAGTGGCTGCGTTAACATCTTACGGTGAAGGGCAAGCTTAGAAGTCTATCCCTCGACTTAGCTCAGCAGGAGGCAGTGTTTACATCCGAACACCTGGGTAGTAAGTTCTCAAACTTTGCTCCCAAATTCCTTCCTATATAGAACCAAAGCCAAATTTCTGTATGTCTTTCAAAACCAAAACAATCCCAAGGCCATATTCTCAGTAAACCTGAGATCCTGAATTATGTACAATAGAGCTGATGTTCTATTTTAATCATAATCTGAATCCCAAGTATTATAACTCATGAAAAGATATGTCATTTTAAATGGCGTCCTGAAACTTGAAACACTCTGTTGGAAAAGAATCAACATGAACAGGCACCAAAAGCAACAGGTAAAAAGGGAAAGTGCACATGGAATTAATAAGCACAGTCGACACTCTCTCAGCTGAATTCGTTATATAAAACTAATTGCAGGGGTGCTTTGATTTGGTATTGTAAAATCATATTATTTTGTGGAAATACTTTTTGTAATCTACTGGGTGGTTTGAATGGCCAAGCCAAGGGCAATTATATACAAATTAATCACAGGTCAACTGTAGATAAAGTTGGGAAACACTATAGACTCAAACAAATTTAGCAAATGCATACAAAATAAATACAATTTTATTTATATGTAAGTTTTAGAGTATCAAATTATACATGAAGTGAAATATCCTCTAAATGCAAATAAGATTAAAAGCATCAAAAAGCTCCTAAATATGCACATGGTATGTGGGATAAAAATACTGAGTTGGTTCTGAAGAATATTTTCATTAAATGCTAATCACATTTTCTAGATTCAATAAAGTGAATACAATTCTGAGTGAGGGCTAGTGCTGTGCACTAAAAAAATAAAATAAAATCAGTTACTGAACAAGTAAAATGTATTCAAGTTTTCCCAAGAGGAAAAAAGCATAGCCTCACCCGGGGAGAGGCCTGACTGCTCTGAAGAAATGTTACATAACACAATATCCACAGAAGAACTAGCAAAGATGATTTACAGAGTCTGCGGGAGATACAAAGTACAACGAAACATAAATATATGAGCAGGTGGGAAATAGTCCCAAATACAAAACACATCAGGCAAATGGAAGAATGCCTATTGGTATGTAGACCAAAGTACCACCACTTATAATGGAATTCCAATACAATATCCTTTTTAGATAGAGGAATAATATTTAAAAACACACTTAGGAAACCATATAGAAAATCACTATGCTAGAAGGAGAAAGGATTTAAAGAAATCGTTGATACTGCATCTCTTCAGATTTTATTTTATGATTATTAGTATGTAAGTATAGGTAACCAGAGAAAAACACAGATAACCCAACAGCTCAATGTCATATTTAATTCAGAGCTTTGACGTGACACAGCCTTACTGTATCTATAGGCTGTTTTTCAGGGTACGGTTTCAGTTCTGTGCTTAAAAATGCTTCTGTATTTGGAGCAATATGTAACAATTAAAAAAAAAAAAACTCTAGCTACCACTAAATGGATAAAGGATAAAAAGATTTCATTTGTTTAAGTAAGAAATAAATAATAGTCCAACATACTCCAATGATAAAAAGCACTGGGTTTAGGAAATATAAAAGGATCTCTCAAAGAATCTAACTAGTTGATTAATATGGAATAAGTACCATGGTTAATTGAAATGTAAAGCCATCAATTAATCTAAGGAAATGCCAGTTTCCAGAATGTTCTAAATTTTCCTAGTGACTCTAATACAGTTTATTTTATATTTCTTATCCCTGATTATTCATAGTAATTTAACATGATAAAGGAACTAAAAAGTATATACATATATATTTTAGTACTATATATATATCTTACATCTCTTTAAAGCTCATGTGCCATTTCTAAAGGTGGTATTAATAGACCAATCTAGACAATTGGATGGGTTAGGACAGAAGTTATCAATATCAGGTTAAATGTAACTCAACCATGCTATTCCAATGGTTCTGGATGTAAAATGCTTGGCATATAGTCATGTATAATGGCTTTGCTGTGCTTAAAAAATGCTTGAAGAGACTGATAAATAGTATAATACTAGTAGGGATTTAGAAACTTGTTTGCTAAAAGATACACATTTGTAAATATTATTTATTATTCCTAATATATTTTAGTTTTGAAGGTTTTTAGGAAAAGGTGGATCAGGATGGTCCTGGAAACTCATTTCCTCCCCACTTCTGCCTCAAAAATTTTGGTAACTTAGTAGTAAGTTGGCTCAGCTGAAGCGAGTTAGCTCAACCGGAGAACTGACTGATTGTAGCTGCTGATTCTCGAGGTGATTCTTTCATAAAAGACTCCCTCCTCTACTAGGGAGCTTCCGTTGTTACACAGTCATATGGAGTGAGGTTGTGGGGAAGGGCCCCTCTCAACAAAATGTTGAACTTATATTTTATGTGACATTTAGATGTTGACAGTCCATCTATACCTGAAATAAACTGTGTAATAATTTAAGTTTGGCAGATTGTGTGCTTTATTACTTCTCTGCTGGTAATTTTTTCCCAGTAAACTTTATTTTCTATATGCATGCGTGGTGCTTGTGGTTTATATCTATAGCCACTATACAGGACAGGTGTTGACTATAAAAGAGTACCCTCCAGTAGCGCCAGTGTTATGGGTTTTTGAAAACAGCACCCATCCAAGCCCTCACACTGTACCTAATGGGAAACTCCCCTTTGAGGGGCAGTGAGAGATCTTAGGGAATGGCTGGTGACTGAGTTTCTGCTAGTTCTAAACGGGTAGGAAAGTCCCCTAGCTCAGAATCCTCCAGAAGGGCTGCTGAGATATCTATTCTAAAGCCCACAGAAGACAGCACAGATGTGGTGAATGCTAGCCCCAGAGCAAGAATGGCAGCCAAAGGGTCTGCTAGGCCAGGCCTTGAGCATGGTGGGACAGGAGCAGAGTAGTCTGTTAGCCACCAAACTCCTAAAACAAGAAGCCATTTGAAAAAGCAGAAGCATCTTTAATATGGAATGCCCCAACGTCCCCATAACATGTAGGTCATTTGAATAAAATGAGTATTTACTGCCAAAGGAAAACCCCAGGCAGTCAGGCTGATAGCAGAGAAAAGCTGACTAGAGTTTTAGAGCTCAGAAAAATCCTGCCTGCAAAAATATGTGTGCTCTATGGCTGACCAAATGACTGTACTCTGAAGTTGTTGATGGGTTAATAAAACCTAAGGAAACAGCAGAGCTTGCAGAGATGAGGAAGCAGAAGGTTGCTCAAAACACAAGCAAGCAGATGCTCTGATGCAAAAAAGCCAGGAATTGACTTGGCTACTTGAGTGAAGCAAACATTAGACAATCTGATTACTGGACTTCAGGGAATTAACAAGATAAATGACGTATATACAAGAATCAGGTCAGGGAACAGATCTCTGCTCTTCCTCCTAGGGATGGGGTTGGGCAGAGGGCTCCAAATATTCCTGAACTAGCTATGTATCAGAGTCAAAAGTCCCTCGTCTTTATCGTCATTGAAATATCTCCAAGCTGCCTGCAGATGCTCTCCTGTGACTTCTAAACTGATGTCATCATCATCACTGCATACAATGTCTTCATCTTAATCATCAGTATTCTGCTGGTAGATAACCCCAGCTTTTCTGGAATTGAGGATAGCATCTGGGGTTATTTTACTCAAAGCAGAAGCCACCCACTTGCAGACTTCTGTCAATGTCACCCGCTTCAGTCATACTGATGTTGCAAACTCATGAATCCCCGGCTGCATCCATTCATCCAGTTCTCTTCTCACAGAAGTCTTGAATGAGTGGTTGACCCATATCTAGTGGCTAGAGCTTTCAAGTAAGACCACCAGGTATGACTGCTATACGGGCACTAGTTGAGTTAATATAATTTTGACCATTTTTCTTTGTGAGCAGTCACGGTGTGGAAAATTAGTAAAGACTTCTTCAAAAAGAATCCTCCTGTCTGCCTCTCTATCATTTATCTACCCATACTTTCAAAACATCACAGTTCATCCATACCTTCTTATTACAATGAACAACCACACTGGTGGGCAGTGTTTCGTGGGGCGTGGTAACTCTCTTAAAAATCATCATTGGCTTTAATTTCACGTCACTTGTAGGAAGAAGGAAACCCTGGTGGCATAGTGGTTAAGTGTTATGGCTGCTAACCAAGAGGTCAGCAGTTCAGATCTACCAGGGGCTCCTTGGAAACTCTATGGGGCAGTTCTACTCTGTCCTGTACGGTCTCTATGAGTCAGAATTGACTCAATGGCAACAGGTGTGGGTTTTTTTTTTTTTTTGGTTTTGTAGGAAGAAAGCCCTCTCGTGCCTAGTGGCTGTAGTAGCTACAGTTTTAGTACCTGCAGCAACTACAATCCTGGTGGCCAGGAGGTTGAATGACTTCAGAACACAGTCCATATTAATCATGTCCATTGCAGAGATACCATTGGTACCCTTGAGCTGGTTCCAACTCATAGATACTCTAGGCACAAAAGAAAGAAACAATGCCGTCCTCGAAATTGTTGCTATGCTTGAGCTCATTGTTATAGCCACTGTGTGAATCCACCTCATTGAAGGTCTTTCTCTTTTTTGTGGATCCTCCACTTTACCAAGCATGATGTCCATCTGCAGTGACTGATCTCTCCTGACAACAGGTCCAAAGTGTGTGAGACATAGTCTCACCATCCTTGCCTCTAAGGAGCATTCAGGTTGCACTTCTTCCAAGACAGAATTGTTGGTTCTTTTGACAGTCTATGGTATATTCAGTTTTCTTTAACAACACCACAATTCAAAGGCATCAATTCTTCGTTGGTCTTCCTTATTCATTGTCCAGCCTTTGCATGCATACGAGGTGATTGAAAACACTATGTCTTGGGTCAGGTGCACCTTAGTCCTCAAGGTGACATCTTGCTTTTCAACACCTTAAAGAGGTCTTTTGCAGCCAATTTGCACAATGCAATGTGTCTTTTGATTTCGTGACTGCTGCTTCCATGGGTGTTGATTGTGGATCAAAGGAAAAAGAAGTTCTTGAAAACCTGAATCTTTTCTCCATTTTTTGTGTTGCTTATTGGTCCAGTTATGAGGATTTTTGTTTTGTTTATCTTGAGGCATAAACCATACAGAAGACTGTGGTCTTTGATCTTCATCAGTAAGTGCTTCAAGTCCTCTTCACTTTCAGCAAGCAAGGTTGTGTCATCTGCATAAAGTAGGTTGTTAATGAGTCTTCCTCCAATCCTGATGTCCTGTTCTTCTTCACATAATCCAGTTTCTCAGATTATTTGCTCAGCATACAGATTGAATAGGTATGGTGAAAGGATATAACCCCGATCCACACCTTTCCTGATTTTAAACCATGCAGTATCCCCTTGTTGTGTTTGAACAACTGCCTCTTGATCCATGTACAGATTCTTCACGAGCACAATAAAGTGCTCTGGAGTTCTCATTCTTCACAATGTTATCCATAATTTGTTATGATGCACACGGTGGAATGCTTTAGCATAGTCATTAAAACACAGGTAACCATCTTTTTGCTATTCTCTGCTTTCAACAAGGATCCATCTGACATCAGCAATGGTATCCCTGGTTCCACGTCCTCTTCTGAATCCAGCTCGAATTTCTGGGAGTTCCTTGTCGATATACTGCTGTGGCCACTTTTGAATGATCTTCATCAAATTTTTGCTTGCATATGATATTGTTCAATAATGTCTCCATTTGGTTGGATAACCGTTCTTGGGAACAGGTGTAAATATGGATCACTTTTCATTGGTTGACCAGGTAGCTGTCTTCCAAGTTTCTTGGAATAAACTAGTGAGCACTTCCAGCACTGCATCCATTTGTTGAAGAATCTCAATTGATATTCCATCAATTCCCAGAGTCTTGTTTTTAACCAATGCCTTCAGTGCAGCTTGGACTTTTTCCTTCAGTACCATCAGTTTCTGATCATATGCTACCTCCTGAAGTAGTTGAATGCCAACCGATTCTTTTTGGTATAATGACTCTGTATATTCCTTCCACCTTCCTTTGATGCTTCCTGAGTCCTTTAACATTTTCCCTATAGAATTCTTCAATATTGCTACTCGAGGCTTGAATTTTTTCTTCCGTTTTTTCAGGTTGAGAAATACTAAGCGTGTTCTTCTCTATTGGTTTTTATTATCTCCAGGTCTTTGCACATGTCATTGTAATACCTTTAGCTTCTCGAGCAACCATTTGAAATCTTCTGTTCAGCTCTTTGGCTTCCTCATTGTTTCCTTTTACTTTAGCTGCTTGATGTTCAAGAGTAAGTTTGAGTCTCTTCTGAGACCCAGTTTGGTCTTCTCTTTATCTCCTGTCTTTTTATTGACCTCTTGCTTTCTTCATGTATGGATGTCCTTCCACAACTGGTCTGGTCTTCAATCATTAATGTTTGATACATTAAACCTGTTCTTGAGATGATCTCTAAATTCAGATGGGATACATGCAAAATCATACTTTGGCACTCATGGACTTTTCTAATTTTCTTCTCTTTCAGCTCTAACCTGCACATGAGTAATAGAAGGTCTGATCTGCAGTCAGCCCCTGTTTTGACTGATAATATTGAGCTTTGCCATAGTCTATTTCCACTGATGTAGTCGATTGAATTCCTGTGTATTCCATCTGGTGAGGTCCATGTGTTGAAAAAAGGTATTTGCAATGAAGAAATCATTGGTCTGGCAAAATTCAGTCATAATATCTCCAGCATCATTTCTATCATGAAGGCCATATTTTCCAACTACCCATCCTTCTTCTTTGTTTCCAACTTTCACATCCCAATTACCAGTAATCACCAGTGCATACTAATTGTGTGTTTGATCAGTTTCAGGCTGCAGAAGTTGGTAAAAACCTTCAATTTCTACATCTTTGGTTGGTGGTTGGTGTGTAAATTTGAATAATAATCATATTAACTGGTCTTCCTTGTAGATGTATGGATATTATCCTGTCACTGACAGCATTTGTACTTCAGAATAAATCTTGAAATGTTCTTTTTGACAATGAATGCAACACCCTTCCTCTTCAATTTGTCATTCCCAGCACAGTAGACCATATGATTGTCTGATTCAAAATGACCAATACCAGTCCATTTCAGCTCACAAATGTCTAGGATATAGATCTTTATGTGTAAGTTTGACTCCATCCACATCATTAAGGTTGACTGTACTTTCAGGAGGCAGCTCTTTCCCAGTCGTCTTTTGAGTGCCTTCCAACCTGAGGAGCTCATCTTCTAACACTATATCAGACAGTGTTCTGCTGCTTTCATAAATTTTTCACTGACTAACTCTTTTCAGAAGTAGACCGTTGGGTCCTTCTTCCTAGTCTGTCTTAGTCTGGAAGCTCAGCTGAAACCTGTCAGCCATAGTGACCTTGCTGGTATTGAATATCGGTAGCATAGCTTCCAGCATCACAGCAACACACAAGGCCCCACAGTAGGACAAACTGACAGATACTGAGTTCAGATATTTCTTTGGTGACAAATTCGTGGAAGTTGACTATGTTTTGCTCTCAGTCTTCCAGAAGTTGCTGGCCTACATTCTCATTCTCGTGGAGAGGCTATTCCTTCTCATAAATTTAGAAATCTATGTGCTTTTCAGTAATAGCTTGATTTTGTTTCCTTTGAGAAATAATCCACTCTTTCAAATCATTCTCCAACTCAAGCCATTTCCCTTTGCACCCACGATATGCTTGTTTTTGCAGATTCTGCATTCACCAATGGACTACTCTCCAATCTTGAACTCTCTAATGGCACTCTGCTTCTGCCCTCACAACAACTTTCAGTTTGAAGTAGGTGATGTAGGACTTGCATTTAATTCCTGCCATGAGCCTAGAGTTCTAAGGTTTAGATACATAAACTGAAAAAATGTGCACAATGTAATTGATAACTGGCTGGTTCTAATAAAGAGTTGGTAAAACTCAAAGTGAAGTGTCCAAAAAGTAAGGGTCCTTTTATAGGCTTGAAAGCATGTGACTAAGGTGACTAACGATCTTTGATCAAAGACGTTGTGCTAATAAGGCATAATTAGACTATGAAATAAGTCTAACATAGCTTAATGGTTTCACTTAAGATGATCTGATAAGGTTTTTGCATTCACCTGTTAGTCCAAGAGTGATGATTATGTATCAGTTTTGCTTTGTTTACTCCTCTAATTAAAAGCCAGTGTTGGAAGATGACTGTGATAATTATGTCAATGCAGATTGAATCAAGACTCCTTTTAATCAAGATTCCTGCCATTTATGCCAGTTCAGGCTTGGCTTTGTTTATCCTTCCAATTGATAGCACACAATTTATGGATAGGCTTCAGTTGCTTAAAGTTCTGATTGATGACTCAGAAGTGATGGGAATATAATTATCAACTTAAATTAATATAAACAAAGTACAGCTTCAGTTGTTTATTACCAAACTCGATCCATGACCATGGCTTATACATTTATTATACAGATATTAATGCAGATATTAATACAAGTAAAGAAAAATGCTTAGACTATTGAATGAGGGTGAATGAGGCCAAAATTCACTTTTGGGGATGTCAACAGACATGCAAACATGGGCATGGTATGTCAGAGTTTTTTATATAATTTCATCATTTTCATGTGGTATAAGTAAAAAAAAAATTATTTACATGGGGAAGCCATTTGCAAAAAAACACTGTAATGCTTTTCTACTTAAACTTCATGTAATTTTTTTCCACAATAAATCCTATTTTGTATCTACACTATATGCGACTCAAAGTCCCTATGTGACACAAGTGGTTTGTATTCAACTATTGACCTAGACTGATGGTTCAAACGCACCCAGTGGTGCCATGGAAGAAAGGCAGGACAATCAGCTCATAAAGATTAAAGCCAAGAAAACCTTATGCAATAGTTATATTCTATAAAATATGGGGCAGCCATTAGTTGGAATCAACTCTAAGGCAATAAGTGTGGTTTTTGGTCTTATGTGTAACTGGTAGTTTGTGTCTGAAACTACTTCATATCACAGTTTTATTCTAGAACATCCTGTAACATCCATGATTAGTATCAGTTTATTAAAAAGGACTATTTAATGTTACCATCATTTTAAAAATGTTAGAACTCTAAAATATCATTAATACAATCAATCTAACTTAAAAATACCTCCCATGACCAAATGTATGCTAATGAAAAATCTAATGTGTGACATTTAATTTAATTCTCAAAATGCTTAGGGACTTCAAAACTAGCATTATCATTAAATGACTTTTGCTGTAGAGAAAATATCAGATCGATTTGATAATATATTCTTTTTTTTTTTGAAGTAGGTTATAAAAATTGTATTTGGGATTTTGTTCTAGAAACTTTTTAAATTTTCTTTGTTGTACTTTAGATGAAGGTTTACAGAACAAACTAACTTCTCATTAAACAGTTAGTACACATACTGTTTTATGACATTGGTTAGCAACCCCACAACGTGTCAGCACTCTCTCTTCTCAGCATTAGGCTCTCTGTTACCAGCTTTCCTGTCCCTGCCTGCTGTCTAGTACTTGCAACTGGGCTGGTGAGCCCCTTTAGTCTCATTTTGTTTGATAATATATTCAAAATAAAGATTATATAAAAAAAAAACTTAGAAAATATAACAACAGCTAATATTGACTTGAAATTCAGATTTTTCTCATATAATCTTTGCCATGTATAAAACTATTATTCACAAAAAGGTTGTTCCATAACTAAGGTAATTTTAACATATTTTCAGTCTCCCAGTTTTTTTGTAATAAGAAAAGTTTTGGTAATGAAATATAATGAGGTATAGTGAAATTTCTATGTATATTTGCATAGTAAAAGTCATACTGCATAATAAAAATGTAATGAAATATTACACGGTTGAATCTCGAAGGTATACTCATAAGTGAAAGAAATTTTATACTAAAGAGAATGTACTATATGATCACATTTATATGACATTTTAAAACAGACAAAGATAATCAAAAGAGTGGGTCCCACTGTGGGACTGAAATTGATTTGGAAGGGGCATGTGAATGCTATCTGGGATGATGGTAATATTTTATATCTTGAAGGGAGATTTTGTTACACAAGTGAAGTCATTTGTCTAAACTTAGGCAATGTACATTTAAGATTTGTGCTTTTCATTTTATTTCAAAATAAAAAATAAATATTTTGTTCTAGTTAATTATATAAATGCTGTAATATTTAGAAGAAAGTTTGCTGATGTCTGGAATTTACCTTAAAATGCATCCAAAAATAAGATGGATTGGTAGATGGATATGTTAATGATAGGGTTTAAGTGGTGGGTGTATGGGTGTTACTACAAAATTCTTTTAATCTTGCTATATTTTTGAAAGTTTTTATTAAAAATGTTGAAAAAATATAGTAAAATAAGACAAGTAAATTAAAAAAAAAATTATAATTGCCAACCAAATACAAACATATTGACAATTAAGAATAATACGTAACAAAAGAAACACTCAGCTTAGAATAATATTTTCAGTGCTTGGTAAGATAAGTAGATAGACATTTGAATCTAATTGCTATATACATTATGGAAATTATTATTAGAATGAGAAGAATTCAAGGTGAAATAATCTAAGATTTGTAAGAAATGCCATTTTTTTCACTCTTAGAGCCTCCTCAAAGGTTTTACATATATGAAAGCAATTCTTTAAAGTAATGTACTGGTCAGACAACTACTGATATATAAAAATATTATTTATTTAAAATCTAAAAGGAAACAGAGCAAATGTAAAATCTACTTTTAAATCACTAATCCCATTCTTTGATAAAGTCATGAGCTCCTTGTTACTGGAAGCATTCAACAGATCATTAAAATTTGTCAGTGCTTTATTGGTTATTACAATATAGGATGTAATGTTGAACAAGATATATTCTAAAGTTACCAACACTTGAGACATTTTGCTGTTAACTATTATACCTTTCTTTAAAAGGACCATGTCACATCGTTTAGAAGTTACATTTTTCACTTAATAAAATAATTAAGAATCTTATATAGTCTTCTTGCAAATCTCTTCATATTCAGCTTCTTCATCCCTCCACTAAATTAAACTTATCTTAAAATTAAACAATTTTCATACCTATTATTTTAGCCTATTTCCAAAATTCATTCATTTGGGTGGATAGAATACAACCTATCCCAAATTTTTCAATTGTATCTACAGCTCTCCACCAATGTGTTTGACTTATTGCCTCTTTTCTTTGTAGTTATATTTAACTCAAAGTACTTTTATTCGTCTGTAACTTCTTTGTCCATATTGTTCCCTATACACTGGAAAAACCCTTACATCACTGGAACAGCAGGTTTTGGTGAAGCATAACCAGTTATTGCTTGGTATTTATTAAAATCTAATTAATATGTCTCACATCTTGAGGTTATCTTTTAATAACATTGACGTGAGAGGCCCAGTAATTTATATTTTAAACATGCATCCAAGATGATTCTGATAAACATAAAAATTTGAAAAGCACTATTATAACTGTGTTCTAAGTCAATTTCATTCTCTCTTTCTTACCTAATAAGGAGCTCTGGTGGTGCTGTGGTTAAAGCAAAACGTGAGCAGTTCAAAACCACCAGCAGTTCTGCAGAAGAAAGATGTGACAGTCTGCTTCTATAGAGATTTACAGCTTTAGAAATCCTATGGGGTTGCTATGAGTCAGTATAGACTCGACAGCAGTGGATTTTTGGTTTTTCTTATCTAATAATAATAGTTCTAACAAACATCTGTGGGGATACCCTCATTTGCTTAAATTATATATATATATATGAAGGCTTACTTTAGGAAAGACTATTAATAATGTTTATATTATGAGTTAGTTTGTAACGAGAAGCAGAAGTAGATCAAATAGAAATTACTTGCTCTAAAAGGATTTACAGACAGAAACAAAGTCATTCCACTCCATTGTTCTCCCCTCTATTGGTCAATGTAAACTCTTTCTTAAGTCAACCTATCTCAAAAATCCCTAGATGATATTGAAGTGAAGTGGTCAAATAAATGTACCAGGAGTGAATAGGGTAGAAGCTTGGATTGTTTAATAAAAAATGCTGACAAAAGTTGGAGTCTCATTGAATAGGATAATCATTACACCAATTAATGCCTGAAATAAAAAAAGTCTGATACTGTGACAGTGGATATGTATTTGACTTAGTATTTTAAGAGTTTTTTTTTTAATTACATCAAAATAAGAATTGAAATATACCATATAAAGTCATAACCACGAAAGTTTAGAGTTAAGCAAAACAAGTGTTGGGAAGAGGTTATCAGACTAAGTAAGACAGAGGTCCCCAGGCTCTGGAAAATTCCACTGTCTCAAGCAACTTACTTGCCGCTCCCCAGAGCTTTGTATTAAAATCCTGTTTCCCCTCTCCTTAACTGCTGCCCCAAACCAGAGGAAGTCGGCAGAAATCATCTAGGTGCCATGTTGCCATTCAGGATAGCCTTTTAGCTAACTAAAGTACCTCATACATAGTAACTTCCATACCTCTGGGTGAAGTTTAACCATCATTTTCTGAACATAAGATGCATGAAGGTATATGTAAACTTCATTCCATTGTGTCTGCATAGTATGATTAAGAATGTTGCTGACATAACTTGTATGAACTTCCTACTTGCAATACCTTCCCCCAGTCCCTCACTGAGCAGTATTGGCAGCAGCAGCCCTGACTTTCATTTCCTTCTGCAATAAAATAAAGGTGCCTTTCCACTCTCCAACCTCGATATCTTGTTTATTGGCTGAGACAAGCCCCTCTGATTAGAGTCTGGGGTTTTCACCCAGCAACAAGAATCAAGAAATAAAACATAATTCTGTATCTGGAGCCAGGCAGTAGAGAGCTTTATAACAAGGCAGTCATGGAAGACAATGGAACGAAATCAGTACACAGGATCAAACAACCAGAAGTAGAATGAAAATGGAATCCAATAACAATAGGAAAAAATGAGGAAGCAGAAAATTAGGTGAGGCTAATCAGGCCAAGTATGAACGACCAATATAGAGCAAAAAAAAAAAAAAAAGAATCCCCAAAAACCAAACCCATTGTCTTAGAGTCAATTCTGACTCATAGATACCCTTTAGGACAGAGTAGAACTGCCCCTAAGGGTTTCCAAGTAGTGGCTAATGGGTTCAAACTGCTGACCTTTTGGTCAGCAACCAAGCTCTTAACCACCGTGTCACCACGGCTCTAATAGAAAGGATACATTAAATTATTAAGATCTAGAGACAATTTTGAAGAAATAAGTTTATGCCAATGTAATATTTTTTTTTTTTTGAAAGCCCTGAATATTCTTTCCATTGTTGCACCTCTCTCTACCTTAGAATAGATTAGATTCATGTTTCAAGGGTTTGTTTCAGACTTCAGGAAAGTAACATAAGTTTAGTGTATCTTGAGTTTAGCAGACCATTAGAAACAGTTTCTCATATTATCATTGTGAGAAAGATTGAGTAATATAAGTTTGATGATAATTTCATCAATTTATTGTCAAGCTTATATTTAGCAAAGTAAAGATACAGGGAAGATGCTAAGGAAGATCCAGAAGATAGTATGCTATTCAGCATTGTTTAATTTAAATGAAGACATAGAAAAGAAAGACTAGAATTTGTGGATGAAATTGAGTTGGTGATATTAGCCAATACATCGAATGGCAAAATTAATACTAACAATATCTTTAGCAAGCAGAAAATTGATATAAGATGATTAATAAAAATAGATAAAACTGAATAAATACTTTTTTTCATCCAAAATGGAAGAATGAATTGACTAATTTCTGAATGCATTAACCAGTTTGGAAATAGTTCATGTAAACATATTTTCTTAATCACTTTTATAGATTGAATCATGTCGCCTCAAGAGAAATGCTGAATTCCTAACCTTCAGTATCTGTGAACGTGACTTTGTTCTTGAAGATGTTATCAGTTAAGTTAGCATGAAGTTATACTGGTAGTTTGGGTCCTAATTTAATATGAATGATGTCCTTATAAAAGAGAAGAGACACAAGCACAGGGGCATTAAGATGGAAAACTGCCATGAGAAGACAGAGATTTTCAGGAACTACCAAAAGCTAGTAAGAGGCAAGGGAAAATCTTCCCCTAGAGCATTCAGAGAGAGCATGGCCCTGCCAATATGTTAATCTCAGGCTTCCAGACTCCAGAACCATGTGACAATATATTTCTATTGTTTTAAGCTATAGCATTTGTAGTATTTTGTTACAGAAGTTATAGGAAACTAATACAGACCTTAGGAAACTAATACAGTTATCATTTCAGTACAAGGTAAAAATACAGTTATCATTTCAGTACAAGATAGTAAGGTTAATATGACTTCAAAGGAGATAATCTAGATCATTCTCTTTTATATTAGCCTGACCAAGCCTGCAGTGTCCCAGTAACGCATTTTAACAGACTTACTGAAAAACTGTAATATCTACTGGGGTCAGGGAGATGATGTAAAATAGTGAGAGGACTGCAAATTGTTTCAAATAAATACAGGTTGTTGGAACTAGAGTTTATAACAAAATGAAGGGAAGAGCTGCTAGGTGGGTGAGGGACATTATCACAGTCTTAATATTCTCAAGCTGCTCCAGTTCATTACCATTCAATGCACCAATAACTACTTCTCTGATTATTTGACAGTGCATGCAGTCTTGCTGTTCAAGTTGTCTTAGAATCATTGATCCCAGCATCAAAGTGTACATGGTTTTGAAAAGCTGTCATGTGAAAGAAGTAGACATCTTTTTTTACTCAAGAGGTCAAAACTAGAATAAATGGTTAGATGAATTAAGAACATAGAATTTTAACTCTATATATTGAATAACTAATAATTTTTCCCATTGTCAGTAATATTTTAATCAAAGGGCACATGTATGACCATTTTCAATCATGTGATGAAAAGTATATTTTGGCAAGAGAAGCAGTACTGACTGGACAATTAGGATCTGTTACAAATTTGAGATTTTAATATTTTAATTTAGTATGGAGAAATAATTTGTCAAATTTTTGTTTACATTGTAATATTGATTAATCAAATAATTACTCTAATAACATTTTGATAAAGTCAGAATCCATTGATTCTTCAGTCCCTTTGTTTTGTTTTATTTCCATCTTGTTCAGTAGGCAGTGACTGCTAGAATATATATTGCATATATATTCTTCTCTGATTTACCTATATATATTATATATATCGGAAACCCTGGTGGCATAGCGGTTAATTGCTACAGCTGCGAACCAAAGATTCGGCAGGAGGAATCCGTCAGGTGCTTCTTGGAAACTCTTTGGGGCAGTTCTACTCTGTCTTGTAGGGTGGCTATGAGTCAGAATTGACTTGACAGCACTGGGTTTTATTATATATATACACACATTATATATAATATTAGGTTAATCAAATAATCACTCTAATAAGCTTTTTAATAAAGCCTGAATCCATTGATTTCTCAGTCCCTTTATTTTATTTGTGCCCTGTTAAGTAGGCAGCTACCGCGAGAATATATTACATGTATATTCTTCTGGAGCCCTGGTGGAGCAGTGGTTAAGAACTTGGCTGCTAACCAAAAGGTCTGAAGTTCAAATCCACCAGCTGTTCCTTGGAAACCCTATGGGGCAGTTCTACTCTGTCCTATAGGGTCATTATGAGTCAGAATCGACTTGACAGTTACAGGTTTAGTTTGAGTTTATATATTCTTCTCTGTATTGCCAATACCTGGCATGTAATATTCACTGACTCAAATCATAGCAGGCAATAAAAGAAGCTTTCTGTTCTTAAAATTAATATACAATCTGACATTCTTACCACTAGCGTAATTTTGAATAAGGCACTACTCAAGCAATAATGATTAAATGCCTATTTCACTTAGGAAAAGAAGCACACAAACTCAGTATCTGTGGGTCAATTCATCATCGAGAAGAAAGTAGGATCCTGAGGAAGTTAAATATGAGGATTCTAGAGTAGGATGTGAGGATCCAGGTCACGCAGTTATTAAGGGCTCTGGTGCTAACCAAAGGGTAGGCAGTTAGAACCCACCAGCCTCTCCACAGGATAATGACAGGGAGAAAGATGTGACAGCCTGCTTCCTTAAAGATTTACAGTCTTGAAAATCCTATAGGATCACTATGAGTCAGAACTGACTCGATGGCAAGGGGTTTGGGTGTTTTAGCAGGATGTACTTCCTAAGCAAAGTAGGTTCAGTTATGGTAATGGTGTTGGGGCTCTCTCACTAGCCAACTCCCCCAAAAAATGCAAACCCGTTGCTGTTGAGTCAATTCCAACCATAGTGACCCTATAGGACAGAGTAGACCTGCCGCATAGGGTTTCCAAGCAGGAGCTGGTAGATTTGAACTGCTGACCTTTTGACTAGCAACCAAGCTCTTAACAACTGTGCCACCAGCACTCTGTCTCATTGGCCAAAAACTAAAAAAAAAAAGTTGCGTGGAGCTGATTCTGACTAAGAGTGACCATATGAGACAGAGTAGAATTGCCGCATAGAGTTTCCAAGGAATGGCTGGTAGATTTGAACTTCCTACTATTTGGTTAGCTCTTAACCACCATGCAACTGGTCAGGAAGCTGTTAAATTTCCAAAGAAGGAAGCTAGAGAGAAGCTCAGTTTATTCCACAATTTTGCTCCAAAGTGAAATGGTAACATTTTTCTAAATTAGGATTTTTTTGGAGTCATTAGGATATAATGGAAAGAATTTTGTAGTTTTCCTTTCCAGTAATTTCCACCTCTATGATTGCTGATCCTCGGTACATATAGTAACCACAACTTTTTCCACCTCTGGTATTTATTGGGAAGCTACTCACCCTAGTGCTTTCTTCGCCCCATGGGTGGAGACCTGTACAACAGTTTGAAATGGAAAAACAGATGTGTGACACAATTTACTGCTTTTACAGGGCATTGTATGAGGTAAGCTGAACCAATGTTTTTGGTAGGAAAAATATGGATTTTGATAAAAATTATTTGGGACACATATGTCCCTCTAACCCTGGGGCAGGATTGGTGGGGTGAGGTAAGGAAAAAAAAATAGTACCTACCAAAGTTTCAAACACAATTAACGATTTAGTAGGCATTCCATTAATGAAAACACATGTTGTTGTTAGGTGCCGTAAAGTCGGTTCCAACTCGTAGCAACTCAGTGTACAACAGAAGGAAACACTGCCCCGTCCTGTGTCATTCTCAGTTCTTGCTATGTTTGAGACCATTGTTTCAGTCACTGTGTCAATCCTTCTTCTTGAGGGTCTTCCTTTTTTGTCCTTCTCCAGTGACTGGTCCCTCCTGATAAACATGTCCAAAGTATCTGAGGGGAAGTCTCATCATCCTTGCTTCCCAGGATCCTCTGGCTCTACTTCTTCCAAGACAGAATTATTTGTTCTTCTGGCAGCCAATAGTATATTTAATATTCTTCACCAACACCATAACTAAAAGGCATCAATTGTTCTTTGGTATTCCGTATTCATTGCCCATCTTTCATATGCATATGAGGAGTTTGACAATATCATGGCTTGGGTCAGGTGCACCTTAGTCCTCAAATTGACATCTTTGCTTTTAATCACTTTAAAGAGGTCTTTTGCAGAAGACTTGCCAAATGCAATGCATCCTTTGATTTATTGATGGCTGCTTCTATGAGCATTGATTGTGGACCCTAGCAAAATAAAATCCTTAACAATGTCAATATTTTCTCCATTTATCATGATGTTGCTTATTGGTCCTGTTGTGAGAATTTTTGTCTTCTTTATGTTGAGCTGTAATCCATACTGAAGTCTGTAGTCTTTGATCTTCAGTAAGTGCTTCAAGTCCTCTTCACTTTCAGTAAGCAAGGTCATGTCATCTGCTTATCGCAGGTTGTTAAAAAGTGTTCCTCCAATCCTGATGGATCGTTCTTCTTCATGTAATACAGGTTCTCCGATTATTTGCTCAGCATGCAGATTGGTGAAAGGGTGGTGAAAGCATACAACCTGGATGCTCACCTTTCCTTATTTTAAAGCCACGTAGTTCTCTCTTGTTCTGTTTGAACAATTGCCTCTTGATCTATGTACAGGTTCCTCATGAGCACAATTAAAGTGTTCTGGAATTCCCATTTTTCATAATGTTATCCATAATTTGTAATGATCCACACAGTCAAATGTCTTTATATAGTCAATAAAACCCAGGTAAACATCTTTCTGGTACTTTGTTTTCAGCCAGGATCCATCTGACATCAGCAATGATATCCATGGTTCCACATGCTCCTCTGAATCTGGCTTGAATTTCTGGCAGTTCCCTGTTGATGTGCTGCTGCAGCATCTTTTGAACAATCTTCAGCAAAATTTAACTTGTGTGTGATATTAAGCATATTGTTGGATAATTTCCGTATTCTGTCGGATCACCTTTCTTTGGAATGGACACAAATATTGATTTCTTTCAGTCAGTTAGCCAGCAAGCTGTCTTCGAAATTTCTTGGCAAGTGAGCGAGCACCACTAATGCAGCATCCATTTGTTGAAACATCTCAATTGGTATTAAGTCAATTCCTGGAGACTTGTTTTTTGCTAATGCCTTCAGTGTAGCTTGGGCTTCTTCAGTGCCATAAATTCTTGATTGTATACAACCTCCTGAAGTTGTTGAATGTCATCCAATTCTTTTTGGTACAGTTACTGTGTGTATTCCTTCCATCTTTTTTCAATGTTGCCTATGTCGTTCAATATTTTGCCCATAAAATCCTTTGAAATTGCCACTCAATGCTTGAATTTTTTATTCAATTCTTTCAGCTTGAAAAATGCCAAGTGTGTTCTTCCCTTTTGGTTTTCTAACTCCAGGTCTTTGCACATGCCATTATAATACTTTAGTTTGTCTTCTTAAGTCGCCTTTTGAAATGTTCTCTTCAGTTTTTTTACTTCATCATTTCTTACATTTCCTTTTTAAAAAAAATAGCTACTCTATATTCAAGAACAATTTTAGAGTGTCTTCTGGCATCCATTTTGGTGTTTTCTTTCTTTCCTGACTCCTTAATGACCTTTTGCCTTCTTCATATATTATGTCCTTAATTTCATCGCACTATTATTCTGGTCTTTGGTCATTAGCATTCAGTGAGTCAAATCTATTCTTGAGATGGTCTCTAAATTTAGTTGGGATATACTTAAGATGGTATTTTCGTTCTAGGTGTCTTGTTTTAATTTTCTTCAGTTTTGTCTTGAACTTGCATATGAACAATTGATGGTCTATTATGCAGTTGGCCCCTGGACTTGTTCTGAATGATGTTATTGTGCTTTTCCATTGTCTCTTTCCACATATATAGTCAATTTGATTCCTATGATTTCTATCTGGTGTGGTCCACATGTACAGTTCCTTTTACGATGTTGAAAAGAATATTTGCAATGATAAATCATTGGTCTCACAAAATTCTCTCATGCCATCTCTGATGTTGTTTCTGTCACTAAGACCATGTTTTCCAACTACATATCCTTCTTGTTTCCAGCTTCTGCATTCCAATCACCAGTAATTATCAATGAAATTTGATTGCATATTTACATGATCAATTTAAAACTGCAGAAGTTGGTAAATATGTTCAATTTTCTCATCTTTGGCATTAGTGGTTGGTGTGTAAATTTGAATAATTGTCATATTAACACATGGTATAAGCAAAAAAATTCAAAGCAGAAAGTAATCAGATATTGAAAGGCTTAAATTTCAGTTAACAGACCTCCTAGAATCAAAGCTAATAACCTTCTGGAAAATCCTCTATAATTTTCAAGAATGTACATTAGAATATACTTATCTATAAAAGAGTTGAGAAAATATGTTGGAATAAAGTCAGAATGTCTCTCACCCTATAAAAACTTACATGTGAGTATCATTGCACAATTCTGAGGATATTCAAGAAAATTATCCTCCTTCCAAGCCTGAGAGGAAAATACTCTTTCCCCTTTTTATAGGTGAAACAGTAAGCTCAGAAAAATTAAATGACTCAGACAAGATTTCACAGCCTGTCCATGTTCTTCTACTGTGTTTATTCCTCCGTATTTCTTTAACGGGCTACGTAACATCCATAGAATTTTTATATTTCTGATTTATCTGATGTGAGGATTTTTTTTTTCTTTTGTAGACAAAACCCTCTTCTTCAGAAGTATTGACATTTTAAGGCTGCTCTAGTTCACTCCCATTCATTCCACCAGTGCCAATTTCTCCAATTAGTCTGACAACATATGTAGTCTCAGTAGTCAAGCTGTCTTGGAATCATTGATCCCAAGACGAACCAATAAGTACTGCTGATCTTGAAACCAGTGATCAGAGTGGCCTTCCTAATTATGGCTGTCCTCTTTCCTTTTTATCTGTATGACACAAACATTCTTAACAGACTTGAGCCATCTGCCTAGAAGCTGTTGTCATTACTCATTAGAATGTCACATCCAAAAAACGTAAACAAGTGTCCTGGTTTCCATTTTTACATTTAAAAGCCTTAAAAATTTCTTTTTCATATGGCAAGATTTAAAATGCCCTTGTCATTTTATTTTAATAGTTCAAAAGTTCCTGATTTTTGAAGAGGAAATTAAAATTATTTTCTGAAATTTAAGTCCTTTTGACAAGTTTAGTAAACATATTTTTGCTGCCTCATCTGTATATATCATGATATAGTCATTTGGGAATGATGATAATTTGACAAATCAATCTGGCAACAGGTTTGAATGCCTCAAAGTGCCTCTGAGTGTACCATTGCAACATAATTCGCTGCAGTTACAATAAATAATGAAGAAATGTGCACTGAAACTGCACAGTTCTTTTTGTTTATTTTTCCAGATTTAGTTACTTAATTAGATATGGATATAATCATTTAAACTACAAAGAAGGTTAAAACTCAAACTCTACAAGTTGTTTTCTTTAAGAATGAGGTTACTTGTGTGTGGATTCTTCTCTATTATTCAGAGTTCTCTAATTCAATGATTACCTGGATAGTGTTATTTCATTTTCCTGTTGCCTTTTACCCTTTTTATTGCTTCTTCACATCACTAATAAAATATGAACAGAAGAGATATTAAACTTAAATTAGTCTACTTGTTAGTCAGTCACTGAGTCAGCAAAGACCTGCTGGGAGTCCATAGCATGCAAATTACAGCAATTTTGTCTTTGGTAATTTTTTAGTCAGAGGGAGTTCAAGCTTCTTGTTTGTTTTTTTTTTTAACTACACTGCACTCATTATTTTTTTTATGGACTTCAACTATGCATATTATCTCTGTTCCAAAGTGTATTTGTTATTATTACTTTCTATATATGTTGCTATCTTTAATTTCTCTTCTAGAAAAGGTTCTATAGAATGGAATTCAAATTATATTAAGTTCTGTATAAATATAATATCAGAGCATCAATCGTTGGTAATATCCCTTCCTTTTTCCCATTAAAATATTGACAAATGGCCTAAAAAAAATTTAAAACTTCACTGGAATTTAAAGATAATAATAATTTACATGAGTACTAAAGGACTGTCTGGTAACTACTGCAACAAGAAATACTCCGATTTAAAAAGCAATCATTGACACAAACATTCTGGCACACAAGAACTTGGATTGTTGGGAAGCAGTGGAAAGGTGTCTGTTCATTGTCCTGTGCCCCTGACTTTTCACTCTCACTTTCTCAAAATCCCTTGAAGGAACATCTTCACTGACCAGAAGAATCAATCCTTACACAGAATAGAGGTCCCATTCTGGAACACTGAACGGCTTAATTTCTATATGGATTAGAGATAGCACAGATGAACTGAGAGGGATGGATAGTTCCCTAAAATGAAGACAGGGTTGGCCTAAGAACAGGAGGAAGTTGCACATGTCTTAGGAAAACTGGAACAGAAATTACCCTTTGTGTAGCCAGATGCCAGGCAGAAGACCATGCTTGAGAAAATTTCACGTCAGCCCAGCAGAGTCAAACTTTTAACTGCATTCCAGATGCTACCTCCTCTTGCAGGTATCATTCAACTTTTATTCTCAGAGAAAAATTCTTCCTCCAGCCACATAAACATTAAATAAGAGGAAAAAAAATCTTCGAGATATGTTTCTTTGCAAATGCCAAGTCTGGGTGGAATTTAGCTTGTTTGAACTTTACTAAAATATGTAAAAACATAACATTAGCCTGGTTACAAAAACACACACACACGCACAAACTCTTTTTCCTTCCTCTCTCTGAATTATCTGTAAGAGCTGTATCTACAGAATATAAATAGTGGAACATTACCCTGAAGACTTGGAAAAACCTACTTAGGCTATTAGAATACCTTTGTTTACAGCCTAAACATGAAATGAGATAATATGTCTTCTACGATTCAAGAACAAGAGGTCTTAAAAGAAAATTTAGGAGTTCAGGGCAGCATTTCTACAGGTTAGAATGAAAAAGTCCGATAGCCATTAAGGGTTTAATTAAGCAAATTGAAAATAGGTTATTGTTGTTGTTGTTTTTCCTAGAATGTATTTCTAGAAATCTCATTATATTATAAATCATAGTTATATTCCTCTAGTTTCACCCTAAAAGCACCGTAATTTCAGGTTACATTCATGTAATGATAAATGGTTCCTTAAAGAAGATGCTGCATCCTGATGTGTGGTGCTTGGGGTACACAGTAGTTTTTTTGTTTGTTTGTTTCTTTCTTTGTTTTGTTTTAGCCAAAATATAATAAACAGGAGATTTCATATAAATGGCCAGATTTCTTATCTTTCTTGAAAAATGGGAGTGTCTGGCAATATTGGACCTGCATTGCCACAAGGCAGCCATCTGTTTGAGCTGACTGGCATGGCCCCCAAGATGAATCACAGACTCTATATTACCACCTCTCCACCCCCCACATTCCCCCAACAATATACATTCAGCTTGTTTCACCGATTACAGGGTTCATCTAGATTTCAATTTCCCATCTTTGCTCTCTTTTAATATAGCATACTGTCATGACAAATGTGTATATATTAGTTAAATCTGCAGTTTTTAGCTGTTTCTATCATGTTGCCATATATTTCAAATTCATAGAAACTGACCAATAGCTTAAATAGTTTACTAAGGCATAAACTTGAAAGAATTTTAAGGTGCAGATTCTGTTAAGCAAGAATTTCTAGAAATACATTTTAATTTATTAGAAGATTTGGTCAGGATGAGAAGGCAGTTAATGCTAGAGGGCATCAGTGACTCTGATAGATTTTTTTATGAGGGAGTTTTTTTTTTTTACGTAAGTTAGCAGTCATTAACAAAGATGTGTTGGATCTTGAATTGTATGCTCTTCTCCGGTTGAACATTGAACTGAGAAAACCTGATTTGCACTTTGCTAATTTTTTTTTAAGGATTAAATATACCATGAATTAACTGTTCACATCATGCTTCACACTGGTAATCTTCATGAGACAGGTTATGGTTAATTGTGCTTACTTAGAATTTTCTGTACTTTGCAATTATTTACGAGTATATATATAGATATATATTCATTATATAATCATATAGAGTAAGCATTAATTTTAAACATTATTGTTATATACCATATGTTGGAATATTTTTTACAATATGATTATTAAAAAAAAAGTTCCTCCTTCATATTTGATTTTTTAAATGAGAATAACCTTAAAGGCAGATAATCCTGCTTGTTTATAATAATGTAATTAATCTGATCTCTTCTGTTTTTATCACTAAAGGTCAACAGCTAAATAGAATTTTATGATACTTTTTTTAAAAAACCTGTCAACAAGATCAGAAACAGAGAAAGAACAGTTGGGATAATAATTGCTCTATGTTCTCTTCTGCTGCCTTTATAATTTTTCTTTGGTGAGATAAAGAAAATATTTTTGTTAATAGCATGATCAGCATAACCTCCTTTTCTCATCTCTGAATCATCAAGATGATTCATAGATAATGCAGGAGAATCATTTAGCTTCATTTTACCAAGTGTTTGGATTTGACTTAAATTTTTTTTTCAAAAGCAAAATAATTTTATTATTTACAAATAACAATATATTTAATTTCATTACTGCTTCAGGGTGAATAAATAAAATTTAAAAAAATCTCTACTCCCTACATCATGAAACAAATGAGTAACATGATTCTATTTGCCTTTAAATATCTTTTAGCAACTATCAACAGGCTGTCAAGTTTATTATCATTCTATAAGTGTGTACATTTCAAAAACACATATATGAATACTTTATAAACACAAAGACATCAAAAATATTAAGAAACAAGTTCTAAATAATGGAAAAACTCACTTCTAAATACATTCATATAATTTTAAGTAAATCAATACTGAATATAAAGAAACACCCTTCTTCACAACAGACACTCCATTGTCTCTGCGGGCCAACTTAGCAGTGACATTCCATGGATTTTCCAATAATAATTGTTTGTTTAAATGCAGCAGCATGTGAGGGCAGAAAGCCAGATCACCCTGAAATCACACCTACCAGGATCATAGCCTTCTAGAAGAGATCTAGGAGCTCCCAGGTGGTGCAAATGGTTAAGCACCAGGTAGCTAACCGAAAGGTTGGTTATTCGAACTCACCTACAGGAGCCTAGGAAGAGGCCTAGCTACCTGCTTCCAAAAGTTCACAGCCTTGAAAATGCTACGGAGCACATTTTTACTCTGATACACATGGGGTCACCATGAGTTTGGAATCAACTGGAGGGCAACTAACAACAACAAGAAGTTGAGATCCAGTACAAACAAATCCGTCTCAGAAGAAATACAAACATAATGCTTCTTAGAAGTGAGAAAGCTGAAACTTCATTTTGCTCACTTTGGACAAATCACCAGTAAAAATACCAACCCCTACCAAAGGACTTCATACTTGGTAAAGTAAGAGGGTCAGCAAAAGGGATGGAAACCTTCAATGAGATGGATTGACAAAAAAGTCACAACAATGGGCTCAAATATAACAAAGATAGTGAAGATAGTCCAAGATTGCCAAGGTTACCATGATTCAGAGCCGGCTTCAAGGCAACTAATGGCAACAATAATGGAAATCAGACCAGCTCTCTCCTCCGTCTATCTCTGCTCCTTTCTTTGGTGTTCATAACTTCGAGAACTATTTCTCTTTTCTTTTTCTCTTAATGGTGCTTATTATGATCAGCCTTAAGGCTTTATTCTTTAAAAGATAGCCTTGACTGTTTAATAAAGCCTCGATATTTAAACTTGATCTTTAGATCTGTTCAGATCCTTAAAAATGATAGAAGACATCAAGAGCTTTTGTTTCAATGGGTTATCTCTTGAGACTTACATTAAAATTATGATTCATTTAAAAATAATATTAGCACTTCTGCATTAATAAAATAACACAGTTTATAAAAATGACTACATTCCTTAAAAGAAAAAATAGGGAGAAAGATTCCTTTGCTTTACATTTCTACAGATCTCTTTAATATTCATAAAATTATTGTTTTAAAATATTATTGCTTTATTAATTTTTTATTTTTATTGTGGTTTAAGTGAAGATTTACAAACTAAGTCAGTCTCTCATATAAAAACTTACATACAGCTTGCTGATACTCCTAGGCTCTCTCTCTAATGAGACAGTACACACCTCTTCACTATTTTTGCACCCATTAGGCCATCTTATGACCCCCTCTGCCCTCTCACCTCCCCTCCAGACAGGAGATGCCCACAGTCTCATGTGTCTACTTGATCCAAAAATCTCACTCTTCACCAGTATCATTTTCTATCCCATAATCCAGTCCAATCACTGTCTGAAGAGTTGGCTTTGGGAATGGTTCCTGTCTTGGGCTAACAGAAGGCCTGGGGATCATGACCTCTGGGATCCTTCTAGTCTCAGTCAAACCATTAAGTCTGATCTTTTTACAAGAATTTGGGGTCTGCATCCCACTGCTCTCCTGCTCCCTCAGGGGTCCTTTGTTGTGTTCCCTGTCAGGGCAGTCATCGGTTATAGCCGGGCACCATCTAGTTCTTCTGGTCTCGGGATGATGTAGTCTCTGGTTTATGTGCCCCTTTCTGTCTCTTGGGCTTCTAATCGCCTATGTCCTTGGCGTTCCTCATTCTCTTTTAATCCAGGTGGGTTGAGACTAATTGATGCATCTTAGATGGCTGCTTGCTAGCGTTTAAGACCCCAGATGCCACTCTTCAAAGTGGGATGCAGAATGTTTTCTTAATAGATTTTATTACGCCAATTGACTTAGATGTCACCTGAAACCATGATCCCCAAACCCCTGCTACGCTGTCCTTCGAAACATTCAGTTTATTCAGGAAACTTCTCTGCTTTTGGTTTAGTCTAGTTGTGCTGACCTCTCCTGTACTGTGTGTTGTCATTCCCTTCACATCATATAGTTTTTATCTACTATCTAATTAGTGAAAATGCCTCTCCCTCTCTCACTCCCCACTCTCGTAGCCATCAAAGAATATTTTCTTCTCTGTTTAAACTATTTTTTGAGTTCGTATAATAGTGATCTTATACAGTATTTGTCCTTTTACAGCTGACTAGTTTCACTCAGCGTAATGCCTTCCAGATTCCTCCAGGTTATGAAATGTTTCATGGATTCATCATTGTTCTTTATTGATGCGTAGTATTTCGTTGTGTGAATATACCATAATTTATCCTTTCATCCATTGATAGGCACCTTGATTGCTTCCATCTTTTTGCTGTTGTAAACAGTGCTGCAATGAATATGGGTATGCATATATCTGTTCATGTAAAGGCTCTTATTTCTCTAGGATATATTCCAAGTGTGGGACTGCTGGATTGTATGGTAGTTCTATTTCTAGCTTTTTAAGGAAGCACCAAATCGATTTCCAAAGTGGTTGTACCACTTTACATTCCCACCCGCAGTGCGCAAGTGTTTCAGTCACACACAACCTCTCCAACATTTATTATTTTGTGTTTTTTGGATTAATTGTAGTCTTGTCGGAATGAAATGAAATCTCATTGCAGTTTTGATTTGAATTTCTCTAATAGCTAATGATCGTGAGCTTTTCCTCATGTATCTGTTTGCTACCTGAATGACTTCTTTAGTGAAGTCCCTGTTCATCTACTTTGCCCATTTTTTAATTGGGTTATTTGTCATTTTCTAGTTGACTTTTTGCAGTATCATGTAGATTTTAGAGATCAGATGCTGATCAAAAATGTCGTACCTAAAAATTTTTTACTTTTTTGGTGAAGTCGTTGAAAGAGCATAGGTGTTTGATTTTTAGGAGATTGCAGTTACCTAGTTTCTCTTCTGCACCGTTAGTAAAGTTTTGTATACTGTTTATGCCATGTATTAGGGCTCCTAGCTTTGTTCCTAATTTTTCTTCTATAATCTTTATCGTTTTGTTGTTCTTGTTGTTAGGTGCCATTGAGTCAGTTCTGACTCATAGCGACCCTATGCCCAAGAGAACGAAACACTGCCCGGTCCTGCATCATCCTTACAATTGTTGTTACTCTTGAGCTCATTTTTGCAGCCACTGTGTCAATCCACCTCGTTGAGGGTCTTCCTCTTTTCCGATAACCCTGTACTCTGCCAAGCATGATGTCCTTCTCCAGGGACTGATCCCCCCTGACAACATGACCAAGGTATGTAAGATGCAGTCTCTCCATCCTTGCTTCTAAGGAGCATTCTGGTTGTACTTCTAAAACAGATTTGTTCGTTCTTTTGGCAGTCCATGGTATATTCAATATTCTTCGCCAACACCACAATTCAAAGGCATCAACTCTTCTTCAGTCTTCCTTATTCATTGTCCAGCTTTCACATGCATATGATGCAATTGAAAATACCACGGCTTGGGTCAGGCCCACCTTAGTCTGCAGGGTGACATCTTTGCTCTTCAACACTTTGAAGAGGTCCTTTGCAGCAGATTTGCCCAAATGCACTGTGTCTTTTGATTTCTTGACTGCTGCTTTCATGGCTACTGATTGTGGATCCAAGTAAAACGAAATCATTGACAACTTCAATATTTTCTCCATTTATCATGATGTTGCTCATTGGTCCAGTTGTAAGGATTTTTGTTTTCTTTAAGTTAAGGTGTAATCCGTACTGAAGGCTGTGGTCTTTGATCTTCATTAGTAAGTGCTTCAAGTCCTCTTCACTTTCAGCAAGCAAGGTTGTGTTATCTGCATAACGCAGGTTGTTAATAAGTCTTTCTCCAATCCTGATGCCCCATTCTTCTTCATATACTCCAGTTTCTCGTATTATTTGTTCAGCGTACACATTAAATACGTAAGGTGAAAGAATACAACCCTGACGCACACCTTTCATGACATTTAAACCAATCAGTATCCCCTTGTTCTGTCTGAACAACTGCCTCTTGATCTATGTAAAGGTTCCTCATGAGCACAATTAAGTGCTCTGGAATTCCCATTCTTCGCAGTGTTATCCATAGTTTATTATAATCCACACAGTAAAATGCCTTTGCATAATCAATAAAACACAGGTAAACATCCTTCTGGTATTCTCTGCTTTCAGCCAGGATCCATCTGACATCAGCAGTGATAACCCTGGTTCCACGTCCTCTTCTGAAACTGGCCTGAATTTCTGGCAGTTCCCTGTCAATATACTGCCGCAGCCGCTTTTGAATGATTTTCAGCAGAATTTTGCTTGCGTGTGATATTAATGATATTGTTCTATAATTTCTACATTCGGTTGGATCACCTTTCTTGGGAATAGGGATAAATATTGATCTCTTCCAATCAGTTGGCAAGGAAGCTGTCTTCCATATTTCTTGGCATAGACGAGTGAGTACCTCCAGTGCTGCATCTGTTTGTTGAAACATCTCAATTGATATTCCATCAATTCCTGGAGCCTTGTTTTTCGCCAATGCCTTCAGAGCAGCTTGGACTTCTTCCTTCAGTACCATCGGTTCCTGATCATATGCCACCTCTTGAAATGGTTGAATATCGACTAATTCTTTTTGGTATAATGACTCTGTGTATTCCTTCCATCTTCTTTTGATGTTTCCTGCATCATTTAATATTTTCCCCATGGAATCCTTCACTATTGCAACTTGAGGCTTGAATTTTTTCTTCAGTTCTTTCAGCCTGAGAAACGCCAAGCGTGTTCTTCCCTTTTGATTTTCCATCTCCAGCTCTTTGCACATGTCATTATAATACTTTATTTTGTCTTCTCAAGAGGCCCTTTGAAATCTTCTGTTCAGTTCTTTTACTTCATGAATTCTTCCCTTTGCTTTAGCTACTCGACGCTCATGAGCAAGTTTCAGAGTCTCCTCTGACACCCACCTTGGTCTTTTCTTTCTTTCCTGTCTTTTCAATGACTTCTTGCTTTCTTCATGGATGATGTCCTTGATGTTATTCCATAACTCCTCTGGTCTTTGGTCACTAGTGTTCAATGCATCAAATCTATTCTTCAGATGGTCTCTAAACTCAGGTGGGATATACTCAAGGTCATATTTTGACTCTCGTGGACTTGCTCTGATTTTCTTCAGTTTCAGCTTGAACTTGCATATAAGCAATTGATTATCTGTTCCACAGTCTGCCCCTGGCCTTGCGCTGACTGATGATACCGAGCTTTTCAATCGTCTCTTTCCATCGTCTCTTTCCACAGATGTAGTCATTTTGATTTCTGTGTGTTCCACCTGGCGAGGTCCGTGTGTATAAAAAAAAAAAAATAGTTACCGTTTATGTTGGTGAAAGAAGGTATTTGCAATTACGAAATTGTTGGTCTTGCAAAATTCTATCATTTGATCTCCGGCATTGTTTCTATCACCAAGGCCATATTTTCTCTTTGTTTCCACCTTTCCCATTCCAATCACCAGTAATTATCAATGCATCTTGATTGCATGTTTGATCAATTTCAGACTGTAGCACTTGATAAAAATCTTCTATTTCTTCATCTTTGGCCCTAGTGGTTGTTGCGTAAACTTGAATAATAGTTGTATTAACTGGTCTTCCTTGTAGGCGCATAGATATTATCCTATCACCTACAGTGTTGTACTTCAGGATAGATCTTGAAATGTTCTTTTTGACGATGAATGCAACACCATTCCTCTTCGAGTTGTCATTCCCAGCATAGTAGACTATATGATTGTCCAATCCAAAATGGCCTATACCCATCCATTTCAGCTCACTAATGCCTAGAATATTGATGTTTATGCGTTCCATTTCATTTTTGACAATTTCCAATTTTCCTAGATTCGTACATTGTACATTCCAGGTTCTGATTATTAATGGATGTTTGCAGCTGTTTCTTCTCATATTGAGTCATACCACATCAGCAAATGAAGGCCCCAAAAGTTTTACTCCATCCACATCATTAAGGTCTACTCTACTTTGAGGAGGCAGCTCTTCCCTAGTCATCTTTTGAGTGCCTTTCATCCTGGGGGGCTCATCTTTCAGCACTATATCAGACAATGTTCCACTGCTATTCATAAGGTTTTCACTGGCTAATGCTTTTCAGAAGTAGACTGCCGGGTCCTTCTTCCTAGTTGGTCTTAGTCTGGAAGCTCAGCTGAAACCTGTCCTCCATGGTTGACCCTGCTGGTATCTGAATACCGGTGGCATAGCTTCCAGCATCACAGCAACACACAAGCCCCCACAGTACAACAAACTGACAGACACGTGGGGGTTATTGTTTTAGATTTTATATTTATGTCTTTGATCCATTTTGAGTTGGCTTTTGTGAATGATGAAAGGTATGGGTGTAGCTTCATTTTTTTTGCAGATGGATATTCAGTTGTACCAGCACCATTTGTTGAAAAAACTGGCTTTTCCCCATCTAACTGACTGGGCCTTTGTCAAATATCAGCTGCTCATATGTGGATGGATTTATGTCAGGATTCTCACTTCTGTTCCATTGGTCTACGTATCTGTTGTTGTACCAGTACCAGCCTGTTTTGATTACTGTGACAGTATAATAGGTTCCAAAATCAGGTAGAATGAGGCCTCCCACTTTGTTCTTCTTTTTCAGTAATGCTTTACTTCTCAGGGGCCTCTTTCCCTTCCATATGAAGCTGGCGATTTGTTTCTCCATCTCATTAAAAAATGTCATTGGAATTTGGATTGGAACTGCATTGTATCTATAAATGGCTTTTGTTAGAACAGTCATTTTTGCAATGTTAAGTCTTCCTGACCATGAGCAAGGTATGTTTTTCCACTTATGTAGGTCTTTTTTGATTTCTTGAAGTAGTGTCCTGTAGTTTTCTTCTTTAGGTCTTCTATATCTCTGGTAAGATTTATTCCTAAGTATTTTATCTTTATGGGGGCTACTCTAAATGGTGTTGATTTGGTGATTTCCTCTTCAATGTTCTTTTAGTTGGTGTAGAGGAATCCAACTGATTTTTGTATGTTTTTCTTGTATTCTGATACTCTGATGAACTCTTCTATTAGTTTGAGTAGTTTTCTTGAGGATTCTTTAGGGTTTTCTGTGTATAAGATCATGTCATCTGTAAATAGAGATATTTTTGCTTCTTTCTTGCCAAAATGGATGCCTTTACTTCTTCATCTAGCCTAATTACTCTGGCTAGGACCTCCAGCACAATGTTGAATAAGAGTGGTGATAAAGGGCATCTTTGTCTGGTTCCCCATCTCAAGGGAGTGCTTTTAGACTCTCTGCATTTATGATGAAGTTGGCTATTGGCTTTGTATAAATATCCTTTATTATGTTGAGGCATTTTCTTTTTATTTCCATTTTGCTGAGAGTTTTTTTATCATGAATAAGTGCTGAACTTTGTCAAATGCCTTTTCTGCATCAATTGATAAGATTATGTGGTTCTTGTCTTTTGTTTTATTTATATGATGGATTACTTTGATTGTATTTCTAATGTTCAACCATCCCTGCATACCTGGTATGAATCCCACTTGGTCATGGAGAATCATTTTTTTGATATATTGTTGAATTCCATTGGCTAGAATTTTATTGAGGATTTTTGCATCTAAGTTCATGAGGGGTACAGGTAAGTTTCTTTTTTTGTGATGTCTTTACCTGGTTTTGGTATCAGGAATATGCTGGCTTCATAGAATAAGTTTGGGAGTATTCCATCCTTCCCTATGCTCTGAAATACCTTTTAGTAGTAGTGGTGTTAACTTTTCTCTGAAAGTTTGGTAGAATTCTGCAAAGAAGCCCTCTGGGCTAGGGCTTTTTTTGGGGAGGGCGGGGTAGTTTTTTAATTGCCTTTTCAATACCTTCTTTAGTTGTGGGTTTATTTAGTTGTTCTATCTCTGTTTGTGTTAGTCTCCTTAACCTAGTCATTTTTGAGTAGGGTATTGTTCAGTTTACAAGTGTTTGATTTCCTTTACCTGTTTTTTCTGTTATTGATTTCTACTTTTATGGCCTTATTGTCAGAGAAGATGCTTTGTAATATTTCAATGTTTTGGGTTCTGCTAAGGCTTGCTTTATGACCTAATATGTGGTCTATTCTAGAGAATATTCCATGTGAGTTGAAAAAGAAAGTATACTAGGCTGCTGTTGGGTGGAGTGTTCTGTATATATGTCTGTGAGTTTAGTGCTGTCATTTTGATGTCTTTTTTGTGTGTTGTTGACAGTTTCTTTTTCCCACTTAATTTTTTGTGCTGAGTAGTTTATCTTTATATATTATTTTTTTGCTCGTATCCATCATTCTTGATTTTGTTTCTGCTGAGTCTATGTTTTTCTTTTCCTTTATTTTGTTAAGTAGGATTGTTAGTCTCCTTTGTGGTTACTTTAATATTTACCAGTATTTTTCTAAGTTTAAACCTGACTTTTTTGCCTTTATATTGCCTCATCTTCCTGTCCATATGAAAGATCTATGACTGCATTCCTTAGTCCCTCTTTATTGTTTTAATGCTGTCTTCTTTTACATAATGACATCAGTGTTTCCCTGTTTTGAGTGTTTCTTTAACTTGATTTGTGTGATTTCCCTATCTGGGTAGACATCTGATTCCTCTGTCCGGTTTTGTAGTCTTGGGTTGATATCTGATCTTCTTGATTTTCTAAACGGAGACCCTCCTTTAGTATTTCTTGTAGTTTTTGTTTGGTTTTTACAAATTCCCTAAACTTCTGTTTATCTGGAAATGTCCTAGGTTTGCCTTCATATTTGAGAGACAGTTTTGCTGGATATATGATTCTTGGCTGGTAATTTTTTTTCCTTCAATGCTTTATATAAGTCATCCCACTGCCTTCTTGCGTGCATGGTTTCTGCTGAGTAGTCTGAACTTATTCTTATTGACTCTCCTTTGTTGGTGACTTTTTGTTTATCCCTAAGTGCTCTTAAAATTCTCTTTCCTTTCGGCAAGTTTGATTATAATATGCCTTGGTGACTTTCTTTTAACATCTACCTTATGTGGAGTTTAATGAGCATCTTGGGTAGATATCTTCTCATCTTTCACGATATCAGGGAAGTTTTCTGCCAATAAGTCTCCAACAATTCTCTCTGTATTTTCAGTTATCCCTTCCTGTTCTGGTACTCCAATCACTCATGGGTTATTTCTCTTGGTAGAGCCCCACATGATTCTTAAGATTTCTTCAATTTTTAAAATTCTTTGACCTGATTTCTCTTCATATATATTGATGCCAAGTGCATTATCTTCAGTCTCACCAATTCTGCCTTCCACTTGCTCAATTCTGATCGTCTGACTTTCTATTGAGTTGTTTAATTCTGTAATTTTATTGTTAATTTTCTGAATTTCTGATTGCTATCTCTGTATGGATTCTTGCAGCTTATTAAATTTTTCATTAACTTCCTGTATAACCTTTTTAATTTCTTCAACTGCTTTACCTTTGTGTTCCTTGGCTTGTTCTACATATTGCCTGATTTTCTTCCTGATCTCATTCCTTATGTTTTGAAGAGTTCTGTATATTCATCTTTTGTATTCTGCATCTGGCAATTCCAGGAATGTACCTTCCTCCAGAAGATCCCTTGATTCTTTGTTTTGAGAGCCTGTTGAAGCGATCTTGGTCTGTTTCTTTATCTGATTTGAAATTGACCGTTGTCTTTGTGCCATCCATAAATTATTGCATGAATTTATTTTGTTTGCTTACTATATCCTAGCTTCTTCCTTTGTTTTTTTAAAAAATAATTTTTATTGTGCTTTAAGTGAAAGTTTACAAATCAAGTCAGCCTATCACATATAAACTTATATACACCTTACTCCATACTCCCACTTACTCTCCCCCTAATGAGTCAGTCCGCTCCCTCCTTCCAGTCTCTCCTTTCGTGACCTTTTTGCCAGTTTCTAACCCTCCCTACCCTCCCAACTCCCCTCCAGACAGGAGATGCCAACACAGTCTCAAGTGTCCACCTGATACGAGCAGCTCACTCTTCATCAGCATCTCTCTCCAAACCATTGTCCAGTCCCTTCCATGTCTGATGAGTAGTCTTCTGGAATGGTTCTTGTCCTGGGCCAACCGAAGGTTTAGGGACCATGACCGCCGGGAATCTTCTAGTCTCAGTCAAACCATTAAGTCTGGTCTTTTTATGAGAATTTGGGGTCTGCATCCCACTGTTCTCCTGCTCCCTCAGGGGTTCTCTGTTGTGCGCTCTGTCAGGGCAGTCATCAGTTGTGGCCGGGCACCATCTACTTCTTCTGGTCTGACGATGATGTAAGTCTCTAGTTCATGTGACCTTGGTTTCTTCCTTCTGCTTTGATCCAGGTGGGTTGAGACAAATTGATGCATCATAGATGGCCGATTGTTAGCATTTAAGACTCCAGAGGCCACACTTCAAAGTGGGATGAAGAGTTTTTTCTTAATAGAATTTATTTTGCCAATTGACTTAGAAGTCCCCTTAAGCCATAGTCCCCAAACCCCCACCCTTGCTCCGCTGACCTATGAAGCATTCAGTTTATTCTAGAAACTTCTTTGCTTTTGGTCGAGTCCAGTTGAGCCGACCTTCCCTGTATTGAGTATTGCCCTTCCCTTCACCTAAAGCAGTTCTTATCTACTAACTAATCATGAAATAACTCTCTCCCACACTCCCTCCCCTCTCTCGTAACCGCAAAACAATGTGTTCTCAGTTTATACTATTTCTCAAGATCTTATAATAGTGGTCTTATACATTATTTGTCCTTTTGCCTCTGACTAATTTCACTCAGTACAATGCCTTCCAGGTTCTTCCATGTTATGAAATGTTTCACAGATTCTTCACTGTTCTTTATCGATGCGTAGTATTCCATTGTGTGAATATACGGTAATTTAACCATTCATCCGTTGATGGACACCTTGGTTGCTTCCAGCTTTTTGCTATTGTAAACAGAGCTGCAATAAACACGGGTGTGCATATATCTGTTCGTGTAAAGGCTCTTATTTCTCTAGGGTATAGTCCGAGGAGTGGGATATCTGGGTTGTAAGGTAGTTCTATTCCTAACTTTTTAAGAAAATGCCAGATAGATTTCCAAAGTGCTTATACCATTTTACATTCCCACCAGCAGTGTATAAGAGTTCCAATCTCTCCGCAGCCTCTCCAACATTTATTATTTTGTATTTTTTGGATTAATGCCAGCCTCGTTGGAGAGACACAGAATCTCATGGTAGTTTTAATTTGCATTTCTCTAATGGCTAATGATCGAGAGCATTTTCTCATGTACCTGTTAGCTGCCTGAATATCTTCTTTAGTGAAGTGCATGTTCCTATCCTTTGCCCACTTTTTCATTGTGCTGTTTGTCTTTTTGTGGGTGAGTTTTAACGGAATCATATAGATTTTAGAGATCAGGTGCTGGTCGGAGATGTCATAGCTGAAAATTTTTTCCCAATCTGTAGGTGTTCTTTTTACTCTTTTGGTGAAGTCTTTAGATGAGCATAGGTGTTTGGTTTTTAGGAGCTTCCGGTTATCTGGTATCTCTTTGTCATTTTTAGTTGTGTTTTGTATTCTCTTTATGCCTTGTATTAAGGCTCCTAACGTTGCCCCTATTTTTTCTTCCATGATCTTTATCATTTTCGTCTTTATGTTTAGATCTTTGATCCACTTGGAATTAGTTTTTGTGCATGGTGTGAGGCATGGTTCCTGTTTCATTTTTTTGCAAATGGATATCCAGTTATGCCAGCACCATTTGTTAAAAAGACTATCTTTTCCCCAGTTAACTGACACTGGGTCTTTATCAAATATCAGCTGCTCATAAGTGGATGGATTTATATCTGGGTTCTCAATTCTGTTCCATTGGTCTATGTGCCTTTTGTTGTACCAGTACCAGGCTGTTTTGACTACTGTGGCTGTATAATAGGTTCTAAAATCAGGTAGAATGAGGCTTCCCACTTTCTTCTTCTTTTTCAGTAATGCTTTGCTTATCTGGGGGTTCTTTCCCCTCCATATGAAGTTGGTGATTTGTTTCTCCATCACATTAAAAAAGTCTTTGGAATTTGGATCAGAAGTGCATTGTATATATAGATGGCTTTTGGTAGAATAGACATTTTTACTATGTTAAGTCTTCCTATCCAGGACCCAGTATGTTTTTCCACTTATGTAGGTCCCTTTTAGTTTCTTGCACTAGTACTTTGTAGTTTTCTTTGTATAGTTCTTTTACATCCTTGGTAAGATTTATTCCTAAGTATTTTATCTTCTTGGGGGCTACTGTGAACGGTATTGATTTGGTGTTTTCCTTTTTGATGTTCTTTTTGTAGATGTACAGGAATCCAAGTGATTTTTGTGTTTCTCTCTTAACCTGAGACTCTACCGAACTCTTCTATTAGTTTCAGTAGTTTTCTAGAGGATTCCTTAGGGTTTTCTGTGTATAAGATCATGTCATCTGCAAATAGAGATAATTTTACTTGTTCCTTGCCAATCTGGAAGCCCTGTATTTCTTTGTCTAGCCTAACTGCTCTGGCTAGGACCTCTAGCACAATGTTGAATAAGAGTGGTGATAATGGGCATCCTTGTCTGGTTCCCGTTCTCAAGGGAAATGCTTTCAGGCTCTCTCCATTTCGAATGATGTTGGCTATTGGCTTTGTATAGATGCACTTTATTACGTTGAGGAATTTTCCTTCAATTCCTATTTTACTGAGAGTTTTTATCATGAATGGGTGTTGAACTTTGTCGAATGCCTTTTCTGCATCAATTGATAAGATCATGTGGTTTTTGTCTTTTGTTTTATTTATATGGTGGATTACATTAACGGTTTTTCTAATATTAAACCAGCCTTGCATACCTGGTATAAATGCCACGTGGTCGTGGTGGATTATTTTTTTGATATGTTGTTGAATTCTATTGACTAGAATTTTGTTGAGGATTTTTGCATCTATGCTCATGAGGAATATAGGTCAGTAATTTTCTTTTTTTGTGGTGTCTTTACTGTGTTCTGGTATCAGGGATATGGTGGCTTCATAGAATGAGTTAGGTAGTATTCCATCATTTTCTATGCTTTGAAATACCTTTAGTAGTAGCAGTGTTAACTCTTCTCTGAAAGATTGGTAGATTCCTGCAGTGAAGCCGTCCGGGCCAGGGCTTTTTTTTGGGGGGGGGGGATTTTTTTTGATTACCTTTTCAATCTCTTTTTTTGTTATGGGTCTATTTAGTTGTTCTACTTCTGATTGTGTTAGTTTAGGTCTGTAGTGTTTTTCTAGAAATTCATCCATTTCTTCTAGGTTTGCAAATTTGTTAGAGTACAATTTTTCATACTAATCTGATATGATTCTTTTAATTTCCGTTGTGTCTGTTGTGATATGGCCCATCTCATTTTTTATCTGAGTTATTTGTTTCCTTTCCTGTATTGCTTTAGTCAGTCTGGCCAACAGTTTATCAATTTTGTTAATTTTTTCAAAGAACCAGCTTTTGGCTTTGTTAATTATTTCAATTGTTTTTCTGTTCTCTATTTCATTTAGTTCAGCTCGGATTTTTATTATTTGTTTTCTTCTGGTGCCTGATGGATTCTTTTGTTGCTCGCTTTCTATTTGTTCAAGTTGTAGGGACAGTTCTCTGATTTTGGCTCTTTCTTCTTTCTTTATGTGTGCATTTATCAATATAAATTGACCTCTGAGCACTGCTTTTGCTGTGTCCCAGAGGTTTTGATATGAAGTGTTTTCATTCTCATTGTATTCTATGAATTTCTTTATTCCCTCCTTAATGTCTTCTATAACCCAGTCTTTTCTGAGCAGGGTATTGTTCATTTTCCAAGTATTTGATTTTTTTCCCTGATTTTTCTGTTATTGGTTTCCACTTTTATGGCCTTGTGGTCTGAGAAGTTGCTTTGTAATATTTCGATGTTTTGGATTCTGCAAAGGTTTGTTTTATGACCTAATATGTGATCTATTCTAGAGAATGTTCCATGTGCACTAGAAAAAAAAAGTGTATTTTGCAGCTGTTGGGTGGAGTATTCTGTATAAGTCTATGAGGTCAAGTTGGTTGATTGTAGGAATTAGGACTTCTGTGTCTCTACTGAGCTTCTTACTGGAAGTTCTGTCCTTCTCCAAAACTGGTTTGTTGAAGTCTCCTACTATAATTGTAGAGGTGTCTATTTCACTTTTCAGTTCTGTTAAAGTTTGTTTTATGTATTTTGCAGCCCTGTCATTGGGTGCATGAATATTTAATATGGTTATATCTTCTTGATCAATTGTCCCTTTAATCATTACGTAGTGTTTTTCTTTATCCTTTGTGGTGGATTTAACTTTAAAGTCTATTTTGTCAGAAATTAATATTGCTACTCGTGCTCTTTTTTGCTTGTTGTTTGCTTGATATATTTTTTTCCGTCCTTTGAGTTTCAGTTTGTTTGTGTCTCTAAGTCTAAGGTGTGTCTCGTGTAGGCAGCATATAGACGGATCGTGTTTCTTTATCCAGTCTGAGACTCTCTGTCTCTTTATTGGTGCATTTAGTTCATTTACATTCAGCATAATTATAGATAAGTATGTTTTTAGTGCTGTCATTTTGATGCCTTTTTGTGTGTGTTGTTGAAAATTTCATTTTTCCACTTACTTTTTTGTGCTGAGATGTTTTTCTTTGTAAATTGTGCTCCTCATTTTTATAGTAGTTGAATTTATGTTTGCTGAGTCATTATGTTTTTCTTGGTTTTTATTTTGAGTTATGGAATTGATAGACCTCTTTGTGGTTACCTTAATATTTACCCCTATTTTTCTAAGTAAAAACCTAACTTGTATCGTCCTATATCGCCTTGTTTCCCTCTCCGTATTGCAGTTCTATGCCTCCTGTATTTAGTCTCTCTTTTTGATTATTGTGATCTTTTCCTGTTTTGAGCGTTTTTTTCTTTTTAAAATTAATCTTAATTTTTTTTGTGTGATTTCCCTTTTGAGTTGATATCAGAATGTTCTGTTCTGTGACCTTGTGTTGTGTTGGTATCTGATATTATTGATTTTCTGACCAATTTCCTTTAGTATTTCTTGTAGCTCTGGTTTGGGTTTTGCAAATTCTCTAAGCTTGTGTTTATCTGTCAGTATTTTAATTTCACCTTCATATTTGAGAGAGAGTTTTGCTGGATATATGATCCTTGACTGGCAGTTTTTCTCCTTCAGTGCTCTGTGTATGTCATCCCATTGCCTTCTTGCCTGCATGGTTTCTGTTGAGTAGTCTGAACTTATTGATTCTCCTTTGTAGGAGACCTTTCTTTTCTCCCTGACTGCTTTTAAACTTTTCTCTTTATCTTTGGTTTTGGCAAGTTTGATGATAATATGTCTTGGTGATTTTCTTTTAAGATCAATCTTATATGGCTTCTAAGAGCATCTTAGGTAGATAGCCTTTTGTCTTTCATGATGTCAGTTAAGTTTTCTGCCAACAGATCTTCAGCTATTCTCCCTGTAGTTTCTGTTGTCCCTCCCTGTTCTGGAACTCCAATCACACACAAGTTATTCTTCTTGATAGAGTCCCACATGATTCTTAGGGTTTCTTCATTTTTTTGCATTCTTTTATCTGATTTTTCTTCAAAGTATATTGGTGTCAATTGTCTTATCCTCCACCTACCCCACTCTGCATTCCAATTGCTTTATTCTGCTTCTCTGACTTCCTATTGAGTTGTCTAATTCTGTAATTTTACTGTTAGTCTTTTGGACTTCTGAATGCTGTCTCTCTATGGATTCTTGTAGCTTATTATTTTTTCCACTATGTTCTTGAATAATCTTTTTTATTTCTTCCACTGCTTTATCAGCGTGTTCCTTGGCTTTTTCTGTAGATTGCCTTATTTCATTTCTGAGGTCATCCCTGATGTCTTGAAGCATTCTGTACATTAGTTTTTTATATTCTGCATCTGGCAATTCCAGGATTGTATCTTCATTTGGGAAAGATTTTGATTCTTTAGTTTGGGGAGTTGTAGAAGCAATCATGGTCTGCTTCTTTATGTGTTTTGGTATTGACTGCTGTCTCAAAGCCATCACTAAGATATTGTAATGATTTATTTTATATTTGCTCACTGAGTCTTATCTTGTTTTGTTTTCTTTCAATATATGTTGATGAGCTACTAGATTGTGCTGTCTTGATTGTTGTAGCCTTTGAATCACTTATGTCCTATTACTGGGTTGTTTGACTGTTACCAGATACATAAGCCTAAGAGCCCATTCACTATTCTTGAGTAGAATCTGATTTTGGGTCATCAATTTTATGGTGCAGACTGTCACCTATCCACTTTGAGGAGTAGTGGTGATAGTTGTGTGCACCAAATTCTAGTAGCAGCAAGGGGTCACACTGCAGGGGAGGCAGGATGCTGACAGGCTTCCCCCAAGTGCCAGTGAGGTAGGTGTGTCTCTATTCCTAAAGCACTTTGGTGGGTGGGCTCTGCAGGTGTATCTTAGGTCCCCAATGCAAGTACCTCTACGTATTGGTAGGTGTCACCCTCCTTAGACCCCTAAGGCAGGAGGCTCGGTGGTCTGGGGGGAGCTTCAGCCCTCAGTTCCCTGTTGTGGGTCAGTGAGGGCTCTGTTGAATAAGCAGAGATATCAGACCTGGGATACTTTTCTTTCCAGTAATCTCCTAAAACAATTACAGTCAGATCCTAATCAGAATTGCCTTTGCATTATAATAGCCACCTTGTTCTCTGTAGGGATGAAAGCCCAAGACTGTGGATCACATATGTTTGGCTGGAGCTGGTTCTGTGTTTTTAGTCCAATTAGGGAAGAATGTTTGTTCCCTGGGTTTTTTGTAGCTGCTTCTCTCAGGCCAGGAGAATGGGTTAGGAAAAGACAATAAATAAATAAAACCGCAGAGCACTTCATTCTCTGGCCCCGGAAATTCCAATGTTAATGAAGCCACCTGGGAAAGGGAGTGGAGGGATCAGATAGATAGGGGAGAGTAGCACCCTGGAATATAGACAAAGTTACTTATCTTGCTTGGCGATGACTGTTTTATCTGAGTTTCCCAAGTTGTGTATAGCCTGTGTGCTTTGGCCCGGTCGAGATTGCCCCTGAGGATCAGGCCTGCATCCTGTGCTTGTGCTGTCTCAGAAGCTGTGGTCAATTCCTCCGCTCCCAGTCCAAAGCCCAGCGCCATGGTTCCCCATCTGGGACACCACACTGCAGGCTCCAAAACTAGTCTCTGCCTCCTGGTGACTTCTCCTGTCAGGTGCGTCACTGTGCTGCCTGTGTGCACTGGCTGGGCTTCCCCCGAGGTCACTGCTGGGGGCTAGGGCTGCATCCCGTGTTTGTGCTGTCTCAAGGTGCTGTGCTTAGTCCCCTGCGCCCAGTCGAAAGTCCGGCCCCAAGGTTTTCTGGCTGGGGCGCTGGCTCCAGGCTCTGAAAACAGTCGCTACTTCCCCGTGGTTGCTCGTTCTCTCGTTAGCCGTGTCAGTGTGTAGCCTGCTTGTACTGGCTGAGTCTCTGTCACTCAGGTCAACTCTTCAGATCTGTGTTTGATGGTCAGAACTCTTAGATTGTCATGTATGTTTCTCCAAGCCTTTGTTGCAGGAGGGATCCGAGGTAGCTTCTACCTAATCAGCCATCTTGGCCCCACCTCACGCTTTGTTTTGTTTTGATATGTCCAAATAGGTTGCTTGAGTGAGCTAGCTTGATTATTTTTGCCTCTGAAGCTCCAACATCCTGTCACGAGATAGCTAGAGCTGTTATTAGGTTTATGACCCTAGGAGTTTTTTCACGTTTATTGTATGGATTCAGCTCAGGTGTCCAGGTAGTTGATCATCAACTGTGTGGTACAGGCTCTGTCCTACAGTGGTGATTTGTGTAGGTACCAGTGTCTGGTTGCATCAGGGGGTCATGCTCTGAACGAGGCAGATGGCTGACAACCATCTCCCAAGTGTCTGTGAGGAAAGTGTGTCCCTGTTCCCTAGAGTGCACTGGTGGGTGTGTTCTGCAGAAGGATCTTGGGCACCCAGTGCTTCTGGTTGTAAGGACTGAGAGGTCCCATTTATCCTTGGACCGCTGTCACAGGTGGCTGGGTGACATCAGTGGGGCCACCAGTCCTTACGACCCTGATGTGGGTAGGCAAGGACCCTGTTTAATAGGCAAAACAGTGTGAAACATCAAACACCTACCTCTCCAGGCCTATGCATAGGGGAAAAGGTATTCAAAGTCTATGGGCCATTTATGCCTGGACAAGAGCTGCTTCTGTCCTGAGCTCCTCAGCTTAGTGGAGCTGTTAGATTATCTTTTCCCCAGTTGTGAATTTATTCCTTCTCCAAGGCCAGGAGAATGGCTCAGAATGAGCAGCAGGATCTTTCTCAGGCCCAGGGAAATCGACAACCACTGAAGCCAGCTTGGGGCCTGGGGTGTGGTAAAATATTTGCAAGTACTTAGCTTTTGCTAAGAGCACCATTCTTCTCTGGTTCTGGAGGTGTGAGTAGGCTGTGCGGTTGGTTGTTTGTCCCTGAGGAAATTTGGGGCAAATGCTACCACTAGCCCACTGCAGCCTGAGGGTCCCCAGCAATTCAGGTCAGGCAACTCCTCTCCGCTTCTGAACCATCTCTCCCTTCCCCTGCTGCTCAGTCCATTTTCTAACTTTGCCTTTGATGTTCAGAGCTTCTAGCTTGTCATAAAGGTAATAGTTTCACTTGTTTTTTCAGATGTTTGTTGTAAGAGGGATCACTAGAAGTGCCTGGCTAGTCTGCCATCTTGACCCTTGCTTTATTAATCTTAAAAAAAAAAACTCCCACTTGGGCACATGAGAATTCGGGAAACTTTTCAATTAAATAAAGCAAAATGAAATACAGACACAAACCTCTAGGTCTTATTAATCTGATACAGCTAAAAGAAAAAATGACAAGTTCATTATTAAGATAGCTAATGTGACTATATTCAAATGTAAATAGTTGATATGTGATGCATTAGAAAATGGTGACCTGGGAATGTTTGCAGACTCAAATCATCCAGTGAACCTTCTCTTATGTTAGCAAAATAAGAATTTTATTTTCAGCAATCCAGTTATGTAAGCATGTCTTTATTTGAATGGGGTTATTTTAGTAATAGAAACTGAATTGCAGAACTGGTATACTTGGCCTTTTTTATTTATTTATTTCAAAAATTCACTGAAAGCTGTTCCATTATCCAGAAAATTCACCAGTAAAAAAAGATAAAAGTTTTCAAGAACGACTACATTTTCTGAGTATAGGCAAAGATATAAATCAGCAAACCCTAACTGGAGTTTTTTGACACTTCCTACCCTTTACCTTGGAGTCTTTGTGGTGCAATGGCTAAGCACTCGGCTGCTAACCAAAAGGTTAGCTGGTCAAATCCACCAGCTGCTCCTTGGAAACCCTGTGGGGCAGTTTTGCTCAGTACTATAGGGTTGCTGTAAGTCACAACCAATTCATTTGTGTGTGCGTGTGTTAGCCTTTACCTAATCACTGCCATCCAGTCAATTGTGACTTACAGCAACTCTGTAAGACAGAGTAAAACTGCCTCATAGGGCTTCCTAGGCTGTATATCTTTAAAGCTATATCTTTGTCCCTCGGAGCATCTAGTGGGTTTGAACCTCTGACCTTTTGATTAGCAGCAAAGCGCTTAACCACTTGCCAGTGGGGCTCCTTTAGTCTGTATTGACTCCCAGTGAAAGTACGTTTTTCCTCCTTTGTCTCATCATTTTTGTGTGGTATTTGTTTTCTACTTTGTAATTAAATATTTAAATGTAGAGTTGATATTTCTTCTATTACACAAGCTCATGGAGGTCTGGATCTTGCATTCCCTGCAGGCCAAAGGCAGGGCTACCCACAAAGGGAGCACCTAATCTATTTGCAACAAATGAATTAAAACACTCATTTTAAAAAGAGCACCTACAAAAAAAAAAAAAACTCCTGGAAATAGTGTCTGAGCAATAGGCATCACAATGACTTCTAAAGTATACTTTGCTGAGCAAAGACGAAAAAAAAAAAAATTAAACCTTCAGATGTATGTGTTGGGCTTGGTTTTGATGTCATTTTCTGTCCCTTTTGGATACTTAACATTGCACATAACGAAAAGTAAGCTTTAAAATGTGTAGTAGATTTACTATTCTACTTAAAATTTATTTAAATTGTGATCATGTGTGTTTTAGATGAATGATCATAAAGAGTTTAAATGTAATTTTCTTTTTCTTAAGGGGATTTTTTTTTCCCTAGAGAAAATGAAATCCTACTTTAAAATATAAGCTCACAGAAAGAAGAGTTTTACAAATCAGCAATAAAATTTGTTGGTTTTTTGGTTACTAAACATATTAGAAAATAATATGCATGAATTCTTATACCTAATATATAAATGAAACATAAAAGTAAAAGATTATACATCATTAACATTATTTGAACATATCCTGGTTATATTTTGACTTACAATATTTAAATATCAAGCATCCCTAAGAGAAATAAGGTAAGCATTTTAAGTAGAAAAGTAATTCTAAAATGCACAAGTTGATATACAGCATATACAGCAGCCTATTCTCTAAGCCTACTTTTTTCAACCCCTCTTAAAAGCTGCTTTCTTGAAGTTCTAATTAACCTAAATGAAAGGAAACCAACATATTGAACTCTGGGTTCAGAAACAAAGAGTCATGGCAACCAGCAGAAGAAGAATATGTGTTTAGTGTTGGAGATGGTTAAAAATATATATATATATGTTGTGTGTATATATATAGTGTGTGTGTGTATACGTATATATACATATATGTATACACACACACACTATGTCACTAGGAAGAAAATAAGATTGTAAATTCTCTCATAAAGCAAAACTTGAACCAAGATTTTTCTCCTGCCTGAACTTTATGATGACTACATAGAGCATTTTGTTTCACTCTAGTTAGCATAAGCAATGATCAAGATATATCCCGAGTATTTCTTGCTTTCTTTGTTAGAAGCAATACTTCTACACTCAAGAGATATATACTGTAAATCATTGAATATTATTTTCTATTTTTGTTGAAGTACACTTTATATGGTTACCACATTATTAAAAAGAATCTTTGTCTTATTCATACATGATTGATGAAATATAACACTAGGATATGAATAAAAAGAACTTGTAAAACCCTTTCTCAGCTTAACATTGTGAATAAATTTATCAACTGATAAATAACAAATAAAAGGAATATGTTTGAAAATATTCCTCATTTTGAAGAAAGCTCTAATGATAGCTCCTAAAGTACTTTTGAATAAAATATAACATCTTGTATTTTAAAGGAAACATGATTGGTTGTTTTATAAGTCCCTCAAGAATATGACTATGAAAATACAATAAAATACATTTATAAATATAAATATGATGATAGTTCTTTTTCTGTTCTAAATTCTAATCTATATAAGTAATACTGTATATTTTTATATTCTGTACCTATAAATAATAATGCATTTTCACACGTAGAAGATTTATTTTTTATGCTATTTTGTCTGTATCACCGTATTGCATAGTTGGAAACACAATATATTGATGTCAAAATAATAACCAATCAAAACATAATTTCTCCTTAGGAGAAATCATTTGTTTCCTAAGAATTATCTGACATGATAAATTTTCATCATGTATGTGTGTGTATTACATCCATGACCTTTATTAATTTTCAGGTAAACATTATGCAATTTTCATCCTTGTATACTTTTATACTATCACCTATAGCTTGAGAAATGTCAAATAATGTTTAAATTGTAGGAGTTATTTTCTTCTCTCTAGGTATTTGAAAGATAATTTTTCCTTCCAAGCTCTCTAATAAGGTAGGGTTAGTGCATTACTAGGTACCCATTAAAGATAGAAAATCCTAAGAAAAAAATGTTTAAGTGAATATTCCACATTTATCTGGTTAACTAGTGGCAGAAACAAGAAATTATCTCCTGACGCCTAAGTGCATGTTTTTGGCACTTCATGGTACAATTGTTGATGGTATACACAAAATTTATTCTTAGAAATGTCATGACTGAAGACAAGAAAAATTATTTGTTTACATGAGAAAAAAACGTGAAAATGAAAAGCAACACTGCATTAAATTGTTGAAAAAATTCTTCCCATGATGTGAAAAAAGCTGATATTTTTGTGTATACTTTTTGTATTTCAATTATTAAATATTGAACAAGTATAATTATATAAAAAAGTGTTTGTCACAAGCAAAAATAGACACCAAAACACAACAGAATAGTATTTTCAAAATCCTGAGGCCAAAGACATCAAACTAACACTAGTAGTCTAAACTTTATGTTCAGCTAAACTATCATTTAAGAGTAATTGTGAAATAAGGGATTTGGGGAAGATGGTGGCAGGGAGAATCTCTTCCACGCCTCTCTCCTACTCCAGCCTTTCCCTGGCATGCAGCTGCGGAGTTACAGCTCATCCTTCCTCTGTGTCCCTGTCTTGTGTATCTCTTGCTCTTTAATAAGGACACTAGTCATATAGGATTCGGACCCATTCAATTCTGATATGATCTCATATTAACCTAACTGATAATGTCTTTAAAGGTCCTATTCCTAAATGGGGTCACATTCACAGGTACCAGAGGTTACCTATTATGTCAACATATCTTTTTGGAGGGTCACAATTCAATTCATTAAAAATGGATATTCTTCAAAGGATTAAATGTTTTTACATGTGGGTTTGTTTTGGGTGGGTTTGGTTTGAGCTTTGTTTAGATGGAAAGGTTTGGTTAGAAAGATTAAATTCCTGTGTGATTAAAAAAAAAAAAAAAAAACCTGTTGCCATCGAGTCGATTTTGACTCATAGTTACCCTATAGGACAGATTAGAACTGTCCCATAGGGCTTCCAAGGAACACCTGGTAGTTTCAAACTGCCGATCTTTTGGTTAACAGCTACAGTTCTTACCCACTACACCACCAGGATTTCCCCTGTATGATTATAAAACCAAAGCTAAACCCTTTGTCTTGGAGTCGATTCCGACTCATAGTGACCCTATAAGACAGAATAAAACTGCCCCATAGAGTTTCCAGTGAGTTCCTGGTGGATTTGAACTGCCGACCTTTTGGTTAGCAGCCATAGCTCTTAACCATTACCCACCAGGGTTTCCCATGTATGATTAAAAAAAAATTAGAGCTTATTAAATCAGTGCCAGTTCATTATAATACAATTTATCAGGGATGGATCTTGTGCCAGTGATTTAATGTGAAATCTCTTAGGCATCCTTTCAAAAGTCTGCAATTCTGTATGGCCCTAGTAATGGAAGAATAGAAGAAAGGAGAAAAAATAACAAGGTAGCAATTGCTACTCTTGTGAGATGATATAGCACTTGGAAGTCATAGTGGTCTCTGTTAAAGACAATAAAATAACAATATAATAACAAAATAATTTTGTATAGAGTGTACTAGGAGTTTGAGTTTTCATTAAAACATGGCTTTTGATGTCAAATTGCTGTTAATTTCTAGCTCATGACTTTCATGCCATATGATATAGGGCAAATACCTTATCCCTCTAAGTTTCAGCTTTCTCTTCCTTAAAGTGAAGATTAGAGCCTACCTCACAGAGGACTTAATGTCATACATAAAAACCACTTAGTAGAGTGTTCAGTGCCTAGAAAACCTACAAAAAGCATTAATTATTGCCATTAATTGGCTATCTTATACAAGTTTCCAATACAAAACAGAACTATATAGACATTGTCTTAGTCTTCTAGTGGTGCTATAACAGAAATACCATAGTGGATGGCTTTAACAAAGAGAAATTTATTTCTTCACAATAAAGTAGACTAAAAGACCAAATTCAGGGTGTTAGCTCCAGGGGAAGGCTTTCTGCCTCTCAGCCTTATCATCAATCTTCCTCCAGACTTTGAGGTTCTCCTCACAGGGACCCTTGGTCCAAAGGACATGCTCTGCTCCAGCACTGCTTTCTTTTTGGTGTGAGGTTCCCCCTCTCTGCTTGCTTCCCTATCCATTTTATCTCTTGAGAGATAAAAGATGGTGCAGGCCACACAGGGAAACTTCCTTTACATTGGATCAAGGATGTGACCTGGGTAAGGGTGTTACAATCCCACCCTATCCCTCTTTAAATAAAATTATAATCACAAAATAGAGAGCAACCACACAACACTGGGAACTATGGCCTAACTAAGTTGACACATATTTTGGGGGAACAAAATTCAATCTATGACATTCCACCCTTTGCCCCCCCAAACCACATCCTTGCAACATGAAAAACATATTCACCCCATCATATCATAGCAAACGTCTTAACTCCAAGTTTACAATCCAAAAATTCTTCTGTGAAATCTAGAATACAAGTTGTCTGCTTCCAAAGGAACAATGGCAGAATAGGCACAAGCTAGACATTTCCACTGCAAATGGAAAAAACTGGAGGAAAAGAAAGGAGAGCAGTCACCATGTAAGTCAGCAGAACACATTACATTAGCCTTCAAGATTTGAAAATAATCCTCTGTTCTCTGAGACAATTTATACAATGGCCCCGCCCTCCAGACTCTAGGGATTGGCCACACTCTCCAGATTCTGAGTGGAGGACCCTTGGCCCTGGGCTTCAGCTCTGTCCTCCAGGCCCACTGGGACAGGAACTCTGCTCACTCAGCTTTAGGCACACCATTCTTCGAGTCCTTCTGAGTGGCGACTCTACCCTTAGAGACACCAGAGGCCATGGCTCCACCCTTTGAAACCCCAGAGTCTTGGCCATACCTTTTGAGACTGAGGCAGCTTGGCTTCTTGTGTTCTTTGTCTCTACAGCTTCTGCTTCCTGGTTTCTCGGTCTTTTGGTTTTTGGGCCCCATGCCCACATCTGCCCTGCTAGGGCAAGCGTTCCAAAGCTCTGTAGCTCCACTGATCACTGTCCAGAGGCACCCCACTCAGAAAGGAAACTTCCTGCACACAGGTACTCAGCTCTTTTTCTCCATGGGTCAGCTCCAGTGCTGTCTGGCGCTGGTCTCCTGGTACTGCTGCTGCTGGTTCTCTGTTGCTATTGGTTCTCTGCTGCTACAGTTTTTCTGATGCTGCTGGTCCTCTGCCACTGCCACTCCTCTATCCATTTAGTTTCAAAACCACTTCCACATTTTAGATGACTGTTAGAGCAACACCCCACTCTCTTGATATGAAATTCTGTTAGTCATCTAGTGCTGCTGAAACAGAAATACTACAAGTGGATGGTTTTAACAAAGAGAAATGTATTTCTTCACAGTAAAGTAGGCTAAAAGTCTAAATTCAGAGTGTCAGTTAAAGGGAAAGGCTTTCTTTCTCTATTGTCCTTCTCATCAGTCTTCCCCCGGACCGGGAGCTTCTCCTACCAAGGACCCCGGGTCCAAAGGACATGCTCTGCTCCAGGCACTGCTTTCTTTTTTGTATGAGGTTCCCCCTTTCTACTAGCTTCCCTTTCCTTTTCTTCTCTTGAGAGAAAAGGTTGTCCAGGTCACACCCCAGGGAAGCTTCCTTTACATTGGATCAGGGATGTGATCTGAGTAAGGGTGTTACAATCCCATCCTATTTCTCTTTAAGGTAAAATTATAATTACAAAATAGAGAACAACCAGACAATACTGGGAAACATGGCCTAACCAAATTAACACATATTTTTGGGGGACACAGTTCAATCCATGACAGATATTAAGAAAAAAATTAAAAGAAAAAAAGCTTAAAGTTGACAAAATTCTATCTAGTAATTTGATTTGTCTGTAGATTAGTGAAATGCCACTCTTGTTTTACATTAGTGGCAAATCCTTTTCAGATAAGCAGTGTAGTTTGGGGTACGGATGCATCATTCCATTTATGAGTGAATGCCTTCACATTTCATAGAATAAAAAGGATTTATCCTACACTGATATACAATGCATGAAAAAAATAAGAAATAAGGCACAATAAAAATTGATGCTGAAAATTTTCAAAATATTTTTAACCTAAAACATTTTTTGCAAACTTTTGAGTAATAAGATATTTATTTTTATTATTCATGAGGAAAAATATCAGATATAATTAGTTTACCATTTTTAATGAAAGTATTGTATCACTTACAATGTTGTTGTTGCTGTTGTATGCTGTCAAGTTAATTCCAACTCATAGCAACCCTATAGGACAGAGTAGAACTGCCCCATAGTATTTCCAAGGAGTGGATGGTAGATTTGAACTGCCAACCTTTTGGTTAGCAGCCTGAGCTCTTAACCATTTCACCACCAGGGCTCCTTACAACACCATCTAGAGATGTTTCAAAAATTGTCATTGCAATGACTGTAAAGCAATATTAATTAAGGAAATGGTTGGTACAAAGAGGGACTCATAGACCCCTATCAGGGACTAACATACCTCAGGTTGAAGAACCCAAAATTACTATAAGAAAGCAAAGTGCTGTTTATAAATGATTTTGCTGTCCACATGACATTATGGTTTTAAATATAGATTTTGTGATGAAGACTTTCAGAAATGAAGACTACTATTTTTTTTTGTTTTTAATTAACTTATCTACAAGGAAGCATTAATGACGTCCTCACTCTCTTATTTATTCTTCCTTTGGGACAATATCTGAACACATATGTTAATGCCTTTATGAAAAATTAAAACTCATTTTAAAATATTTAATAACTCATTTTAAATGTTATATTACAGGCAATAGTTAATCAACCAGGAGTTAATTTGGTGTTCTGTTTTGTGTGGAAGAATTATTGCATCCTTGCTTCTTACTGACAATTTATTCCTCTTAGTACACACCCAGAATTGCTTTACCAGTTCTTCTCGTCTGTCATTTATTGTATCAAGGGCAATGTTATCTATTCAAAAGCTTCCTTTCTATATCACCCAATTCACTTCTTATCTGCCTTTCTTTTAGTTCATAGAAAATTGCTAGAAAATATTAATGAATGTCATTTCACTTAGAAATTTTGCTTTTGTTTGATGCTGATGTTACCTGGAATAGCCACTAAGTCAGTTCTGCCACAGTCATCAATCAACACAAGGTACCTAACATCCTCATTCAAAGTTTTTTTTTTCTTTTACTGTTTCAGAAATTCTACACTTGTGAGTTTATATTCACTTAAACTGAATTAGGAGTCCCTGGGTGATGTAAATGGTTAACCTGCTCAGCTGCTAACCAAAAGTTTGATGATCTGAGTCCACCAGAGGTGCCTGAAAACAAAGGCCTGGTGATCCATTTCTGAAAATACAGCTACTGATAACCCTATGGAGTGCAGTTCTACACTGACACACATTGGGTTGTAATCCACTGGACGGCAACTAGTTTTTTAACCTAAATTAATTGTGTCTTTGCCCTTGGTTCCTGAAGGATAATCTCTAAAACCTTGAAATTTCCCATGATTGAAGTGTCTTTGTTGTGTAAGAAGCCTCCAGGCCACATCTAAAGTTAATGCTAATTAAGCGACCCTTAGGTGGTGTCATGGATTGAATTATGTCTCCCAAAAAATATGTGTATCAACTTGGTTGGTCAGTATTATGTTGTTGTCCTCCATTTTGTGATTGTAATTTTATGTTGAGAGGATTAGGGTGCGATTGTAACACCACCCTTACTCAGGTCACCTCCCTGATCTAAGGTAAAGAGAGTTTCCCTGGGGTGTGGCCTGCATCACCTTTTATCTCTCAAGAGATAAAAGGAAAGGGAAGCAAGCAGAGAGTTGGAGACCTCATACCACCAAGAAAGCAGCACCAGGAGCAGAGCACATCTTTTGGACCTGGGGACCCTGTACCTGAGAAGCTCCTCGTCCAGGGGAAGACTGAGGACAAGGACCTTCCTCCAGAGCGGACAGAGAGAGAAAGTCTTCCCCTGGAGCCAGTGCCCTGAGTTTGGACTTCTAGCCCACTTTACTGTGAGGAAATAAATTTCTCTTTGTTAAAGCCATCCACTTGTGGTATTTCTGTTATAGCAGCACTAGATGACTAAGACAGATGGGGTCTGGTCATGCCAGAAAGACCACTTCTTGATATCAAGTGACTTGAGCCCTGGGGGTCAATAATGCCTACCTAGTGAGACCACAATAAAGGCTCTGGACACTGAATCTCCATGAGCTGCTTGGTTGGTAAAAGTTGGATGAATAACACAACACTTTTTGAGATGTGAAATCTTTGAGTTGGCAACCCTCCCAGACCATGACCTATGCATCTCTTCATTTGTATTTTTCATGCTATAATAGAACTCTAATCATAAGTATAGCTGTCCTTGAGTTCTTTGAGCTATTGTAGTGAATTATAAAACCTGAGGAAGTAGTAGGAGCCAGCAGATCAGAACGGAGTTGGGCACCATCAAGCTTTTGGCTGGGATCTTAAAAAAAAATTAGGTAGTAGAAAATCAGAAGCCAAACCAGTTGCCGTTGATTCGATTCCAACTCACGACAATCCCAAGTGTTTTAGAGCAGAACTGTACTTCACAGAGTTTTCGTGGCTGTGACCTTTTGGATGTAGATTGTCAGTACTTTCACCTGAGGCACTTCTAAGTGGCTTCAAACTGCCAACCTTTTGGTTAGTTGGCTGGATCTGAATCGTTTACACCACTCTGAGACTGTGTGAGGAGGTAGAAGGAATCCCTAAATCTGTAGCAAGCAGGTCAGAAGTGAGGGGGGACCTGGGGACTCTTGGGTTTACAATTGGCATCCTTAAGGGGTTATGGGCAAACCTCAAATTTGTAGTCAGCAGGTCAGAAGCAAAGGTGTCCTAAAGACTCCCAAGTTTGCAGCTGGTGTCTGAAGTCTTGGGAAGACTTGGAAGTCTGCAGGATGATGTCCTTTAACCAGTGTGATCTGATTTAGATCTTGGTGATTAGGGTCGGAGGAAGAAGAGCTGGTTTCACAACGGAAGGGGCAGAGAAGGGAAAGGTGGAATTACACTTTTCCACTCAGTGTGAGAAGTGAGATTTTTTTTTTTTCAGTCAAAATCTTTTTTCTTATCATATCAAATTTTATGCATTATTTTTCTTTAGATTTCATTGTTGCTAATTTTGGTGCCTTTAATCATGTAGTGTCTTAACTAATATGAAATAGGTTATCCTCTTTCTTTACCCAGACTAACAAAGGTTTTTCCTCAAAAGTTTTGATTTAAAAAAAAAAAACAAAAAAAATTAAAAAAACTGTATACCACTTCCCTTTAAAATTGATATATACTATTTCCACATATTTTATAGCCAAAACAAAAAAAAAATAGCATCTTCCATTTATTAAGAGTGTGTGCAGGTGTCTGTGTGAACAAATACACACATGCACATACACACACCACAGAGACTCTCTTACTAGGCAGCAGCAATTTATTGAAAGTTTAAATGGAAAACAGAACAAAAACAGAAATGACCTGAGGAGTGGAGTCCTCTCTGATGCTCCTTCTGTTTTCTAAAGGCCTGTGATTATTTCAATAACGATAAATGCCATGGTGGAGGGCAGGTAGGAAACAGTGCTTTTAAGAGTAACAACAACAAAAAAAGGAGAAATTCTCCACATGAGATAGAATCAAGTGTTTAGAATCTCCAGGATTTTAGGGACATACTACCTTTCCATGTGCACAGCATGGGGAGTGAGTACCTGCATGCACACATATTACACATTCACGTACAATTTGCCCTCAGCTCTGCTAAATCAACATATATCAGTGAGCATTTGCTCTCAAATCCATTTCTCCTGTCTCTCAAATGTGTTAAGTTTTTGAGTTTGTGCATATCCTTGAATATCTTCCTTTTACCCTGAATAACATGGGTGGATAGAGGATTCTACCGTGTCTAAGCTGCAACGTTACAGATCAGAAGTCCAATGGCAGTTGGATGCCCTTCTTCTTTCAGTCTGAAAACTTGAAATATTTTTTTGATTCATATTTAGGAGTCAGCAGTTTCACCAGAATTTGTCCTCTGTGCATGTGCTTTCTCATCAATTTACCCTGAATAGTGGTAAGTGCTTTCCATCTGTGGGCTCAGATCTTTTTTCCTACCTGTGGAAAATGTTCTTTTATAAATTGTTTAATTATTGCCTTTCCCCTATCAGTTCCATTTCCTCTTTTCAGGTCTGTTTTTGAAAGTTTATATTTTTAATCATTTCCTTCATGATTCCATTTCTTTAATGTTCTACTTTGTGCTTTGAGATTGTCTTGCTCTTGATTTTCCAGACCGTTAATTCGAGCCTCAGAAGTGACCTACCAATCATTTACTTCATCTACTGAAATTTTAGTTAAAAAAATCATATAGTTATGCTCCAGGGAGTAATTTTCTCTTATACATTAATATCTTTGTGTGTGCGTGTGTGTGTATTCAGACATTCATCTCTCCTCTAGCAGCTTCATTTCATTTGGCCTGTGTTCTGATTGTTTAATGTATTCCATCCCTCTCTAGTAGTTTTTTCCTCAGCTAGGCTGTTATCTATTTTTTGTTTGTTTGCTTTTTTCATTTGTGTAAATATCTGAATATCTGTAGTAGTGAGATTCCTAAAGAGACATGAGGGCTGCAAGTGAGTCTCTTACCTTATCCAGTGCTCTTTGGAAGTAAATAGAAAGTCTTCCTGTGTGTAGATCTCTCTCACTATTCTAGCCTCAGAGTAGAAAAATTCAACTCTTTCCTGGACTTTCAGATGAAAAGAATAGCTTGCCAAACTCAGGTGAGATTGATAATAAAATTTTCAGATCCCTAATAGGGTGTCAAGTTCTCCCTAGGACTCTTCCATCTTCCTGTCCTCTGCTGTCCTGCTTGATTCAGTTCCTCTTTAAGTAAGCCAAGTTCATGGGGAAGGGAGTCAGTATCAACACAGCCATTTGTTCCTACAGCTGCCCACCTCAGAAGAGGCAAACAATTTGGAGTTAGAATTGAAAAAAGCATCTCAATAAGAGTTGGGCATGAAGATATGAATCATGTGGGAAGTGTATTTGTTTCTCAGGGCTATATGCACTCTGGGTGGATTTGATCAGGAGGAAAAAAAAACATTGATTTAGTATAGTGATTATAGATATGTATAATATTTTGGATTATTTAATACCAATCTTATTTTATTTGTATGAAATAATAGTGTTAGCTATACAATGTGTTGCTGTTTCTGTCTTATGCCATTAAGTTGATTCTGACTCATAGCAAATCCATGTGTTACAGAGTAGAACTGCTCCACTGGGTTTTCTTGGCTGTAACCTTTAGGAAAGCAGACCAACAGGCCTTTTCCTCCACAGTGCCACTGAGTGGGTTTGAACTGCCAACCAGCCAGAAACTGTTTGTCTCACCCAGGTACCTGCAGCTATACAATGTAGGGGATAATAATTTCAATACACATGTAGTGGGTGCTACTACGCACCCAAAATTTCCCAAAAAGGTATTTTTGAGAGACATATTATTACCTCCATTTTACGGATAAAAATAGAAAACTCAAATTCCTTAAATAACTTTGAAGCCACACAGCTGATAATTTCTATGTCTGACTTCTTTATGCTATGACATACTGTCCCAAACAACATATATGTGAGAGTTTGACAAAAATACGACATAAGAGATACACAATAAATATTAATTCTCTCTCTTACACACAACTATAATGCAAAGTCTACATGCATATGAAAATTATACTTAAAAGAAGGAACTAAAGCCATTCAAGTTTATGCTGACTATAGGGAAACAATTCAGATTCTTGAGGTGATAAGAAATGAGTTATTTATAAATGCTTAAATGTGGAAAATACCTTTTACCTACTATCTGTGGGGTAAAGATATTTACATAAATGTAATTTTATGATACAAGTATTTTCCCACCTTGATCATTGGCACATTCAGTATCCATTTCAATAGAAGACATTTTGTTCAGATCTCTAAGGCATGGGATTTTGTACTTATTTTTAGTGATGAAAATGTATTATATATTGATCTGTGTGAGTTTAATTTCCTCCTTTGCTTTGAACACACAGGTTATAACTAAATTTTTGTTTTAGCAAACATAAGAAACTTAAGCTTCAGTTCTATTACCTTTTTCCTCCTCTCACACTGATTTTCATATATATTGCATTTGGTATATTGTTGAATTCTGTCTAATTATATAAGATTCTCTTAAAACATTGGAAAAGAGGCAGAAGAATCCTAGATAGATAGCTATGTAAGAAGCAAGGAAAATATATATGGGTAAGGTCCAGCTAGGAAGGGGGGAAGATTACAAAACAAAACAAACAAACGAAAAAGACTTTCAGGTCTCATTTGACCAAGTTACTGAAAGACAATTGCACATTAAAGAATTGCAGGTGAATTTACTTTTATTTTGTATTTCATTTTAAGACTTTATTACAGAAGATAAATATTTGGGAGTGTGAAGGTAGGTGTATCAGTCAGGGTTCTCTAGAGAAACAGAATCAACAGGATGTGTGTGTGTGTGTGTGTGTGTGTGTGTATGTATATATATATACACACACACAGAGAGGGAGAGAAATGCTGATATTAAGGAATTGGTTCATGTGATTGTGGGGACCGAAGATCTTGAAATCTCCTGGGCAGGCCAACAGGCTGGAAACTCAGAAAAAATGCTCAGTCTTGACTCTGAAATCCATAGGGCAGGCAAGCAGACTGTATACTCAGATAAGATTTCTAAGTTAACAATCTTAATACAGAATTCCTTCTTCTGCCAGAAATTTCAGTTTTTGCTCTAAAAACTTCAACTGGTTAGATAGAAACTTCCCATATTAATGAGGACAATCTCCTTTACTTAAAACCAATGGGTTATAAGTGCTAATCACATCTACGAAATATCTTCCCATCGACATCTACACTGGTGTTTGCCCAAAAAACTGGGCACCATAGTCTAGCCAAGTTGGCCCATAAAATTAATCATCACAGTGGAAGTTAGGGTTGAAAGGTAGGGAGAGCTTTCTTCATTCACTCATTAATTTAATAATTCAAGAGTATTTATCCTCTTCAAGCCTTTGTTTAGATAGTGGGAATAAAAGAAAGAACAGGAAAACAACACTGACCTCAAGAAGGTAAAATAGCCTTATAAGAAGAAACATGTTTTACTTTTTTTTTTTTTAATTCCTCTCTTAAATTCTCTCTTTAGTTATTAAGGGGGAAATAGAAAATTACTTCTTTTTTTCTTTTGAAAATATTAAAATGAAATTTTATATGCTTCTTATTTTAATAAACTTCAAAATGAAAATGGGTTATTTAAATGTAACAAAAAAATCCAAATACCTAACTTGCAATGTCAATGGATTTTAGAATATATCTCATTTGTAGAATTTTTATGATAGCAAGGTAATTTTTAAAAATACAAACAGTGATAGATAATTGCAAACCAAATCTCACCCAGTTTAGTAGCTTCTTTGTTATGTTCATATATTATACGCTATTTTCAGTCTTTTGAACATTTTCTGTAATTGTGGTTATATGTGTTCATTTAATTTTAACAGGAAAATTGACAATTATTTTAAAAACATAGAACAAACTCTAGATAGTAGGCTTTTAAAATTCCATCAGTTCATATTTATTAATCCTGAGTTCAAATTTCTGGGATTTTGGAAATTCAAAATAATCCTTCTAAATCTAAAATGGGCCTCAGTGTTATGTTTTAATTAGTATGTAAATAATAGGCTTTATTACTATGTGAACAATCAATGACAATGTATTTTATTTATTGACTTAACTCTTTTTTTCTTTATTAATACCTTATTAGATTTCTTATTGAAGTGAGAAAATTAGAAATGATAACAGTACAAAAAGATTTAGTTTTCTTAAAACACATGCAAGCACAAGCAGCAGGTGACAAAAATTTTAGAAAAATCACCTAACTGAAATAATTGCAGAGATACAGGTTTTTACTCACCCCATATGTTTATATATGAGGTAACTAAAAACTTACCCGTTCACCCCCAAGTTCTGCTCCCAACGTTTACAAATACTAGTCAAAAAGTTTGTGAAGATCAGACCACCTGACTCCCAAATAGATTCTCTCATTAAAACTTCACTCTGGCTGTACAAGCTTCAATTTTTCATCAACACCAATGTTGCCATGGGTGATTGTAAAAATGTGTGACAAAGCTACATGATGACTAGAGAAATATTAATTTTTTACTGATTTAACACTAAAAATAATTACATAACTAAGTCAGAGATGACAATAGAATAAAAATAGAAAAATTGCTTCAAATTTTGCAAATGAAGTATAACCTGATAAATTTTAAAAAATCAATATAAAACTGTCTCTGATGATGTATTTATTTCTCTCTGCCATGAAAAATACTGTCTATTCACCACTACTATAAGAACTCAAAAAATGATTTAAACACAGAAGAAAATATTCTTTGATGGTTATGAGGGTGGGGAGGGAGGGAAGAGAGGGGTATTCATTAATTAGATAGTAGACAAGAGCTATTTTAGGTGAAGGGAAAAACAGCACACAATACAGGACAGGTCAGCACAACTGGACTAAACCAAAAGCAAAGTTTGCTGAATAAACTGAATGTTTCGTAGGCCAGAGTAGCAGGGGTGGGGGTCTGGGGACCATGGTTTCAGGGTACACCTAGGTCAATTGGAATAATAAAATCTATTAAGAAAACATTCTGCATCCCACTTTGGTGAGTGACATCTGGGTCTTAAATGCTAGCAAGTGGCCTTCCAAGATGCGTCAATTGGTCTCAACCCACCTAGAGCAAAGGAGAATGAAGAACACCAAAGACACAAGGTAATTATGAGCCCATGAGACAGAAAGGGCCACATCAGCCTGAGACCAGAAGAACTAGACAGTGCCTGGCTACAACTGCTGACTGCATGAGAGGGAACACAACAGAGAATCTCTGATGGAGCAGGAGAACAGTGGGATGCAGACCTCAAATTCTCATAAAAAGACCAGACTTAGTGATTCTGACTAAGACTGGAAGGACCCCAGAGGTCATGGTCCCCAGACCTTCTGTGGGCCCAAGACTGGAACCATTCCCAAAGCCAACTCTTCAGACAAGAGATTGGACTAGACTACAGGATAGAAAATGATACTGGTGAGGAGCGGGCTTTTTGGCTCAAGTAGACACACGAGATTATTTGGGCAGCTCCTCTTTGGAGCAGAGGTGAGAAGGCAGAGGGGGAGAAAGGCTGGCTGAAAGGACATAGGGAATACAGGGTAGAGAGAAGGAATGTGTTGTCTCATCACAGAGAGAGCAATTAGGAGTATACAGCAAGGTGTATATAAATTTTTGTGTAAGAGACTGACTTGATTTGTAAACTTTCATTAAAAACACAATAAAAAAAATACTGTCTATTCTTAAAAAATCAAAATAGCAGGCATTACCTTTTTCAATTAAAACTAACCATATTGGTTTTTGCTTAAAAGGCTGGTCTTGAACACATATCATAAAAGTTAGCAAAATTATAATCAGAAGATTAAAGCCTTGAATTATAATCAAATATCTTTATTACAGTATAATAAAAACCAAACCTGTTGACTTCAAGTTGATTCCACCTCATAGTGAGCCCATAGGGTGGAGCAGAACTGCCCCATAGGGTTTCCAAGGAGTGCCTGGTGGATTTGAACTGCTGACGTTTTGGTTAGCAGCTGTATCCCTTAACCACTACACCATTAGGGTTTCCTAAGTATGATAGACAGTATATAAACAAGGTGACTAAAAATATAATGTACCATCATACTGGAATTAAGATATCATCCCACTAAGGAATGAATAATGAATGTGTTTATAGTCTGGGATTCTTTTTAAACGTACTTAGTGATTTTGTAAAGATAAATCCTCCATAGCATGAGACCTAGGGAATAGTGTAAAGTAAATAGAGTTAATGAAGTTAAACAATGTTAAATTAACAAGCATTTATAAAATATGCAGAATCCTACATTAGGCATTGTGGAGACAGAAAAAGAATTGAATGTGAGCTTACAGTAGCTCACATTTTGGCTGGGAAATCACAAGCACACATGCACATACACAGAGTATCTTGAACACTGGAGAACATCAATAGGTATTTTGTGATTAAATTTTGCTTGATCAAACACTGCCAAAGCAATACTGTGTAGCTTTTGAAGTCAGTAAGCCTGGTGTCAGTCATGGCTTTGCTAGTTACTGGCTGTCTGGTTAGGTCCATTAACAATCTCCCTCAGCCTATTATTGAGGTAGTAATACCTATGTCAAAAGATGTTTCGGAGAATAAGTGAAACAAGGCCTGAAAGGTGAAGGTTAGTATATGGAGCTCAATAATTAGACACTCAAACCCTGGTAGTGATTATTATTATTTTATACAGACCAATGCAATATAAAGACTGGACTCTTAGGCGCAAAACATTAGGGAACACATCCTAGAGGAAATTAATTTATACCCAGAACATTATGAGGTCCAGAAAGGTATAAAATCTGCCAAAAGGAAGGAAATCCGAGTTGAAAAATGGCAGACACTTAGGCATGATAATAAGTTCTGTTTCTGGAATTGGTGGATTATTATACAACAAATCTGATGGGTTGAGTTGAAATAATTTTGTTGTCTTCATCAAATGCCTGGAAAATTTCTCTTTCATTAGTCTCGTACTCATGTCATCATTAATGACTCCATAAATGTAAAATTTTACATCAACGCTTTTATTTTTGATGCTGTGGCCCAAACTTTGGTTTGGATAATGTCACATCTTTAAAACTGAAAGCCCAATTATTTCTCCAAAATTTTGTTCAGAAATTGAGATGACTTGGTTAACTCTTATTGCAAAAATAACAAAAAATACGCAAATGCAATTTCAACAAAATGTCCCAGGGTTTCATTAAAAGCTAAATTTCCTTTAATACTGAAATGTTTTAGTTCCTCTTTTGGATTGACCTAGTGTGATTATACCATCTACTTTAAATAAATTTTATTTGATGTTTGTCTATATCCCTGATTATCTGTGAGTTTCCTGGTCCCAGGAAAATATCTTAATAATTTTTTTTTATATATGAGGATGCATATTAGTATGAAAATAATGGAATAAATAAACTAAATGAATGCTTTTTTCTAACAAAATTATTTAGCTTTTCACTTCAAATATGCCTTAAAGATAATCAGGCAATCACTTTTAAATCCTTTGTCCATTTTTGTTAATTAATGCATAGACATCCACATGGTCAAATGTACTGTATATTTTACCATCTGTTGTTGAGACTTTTGAAGAGAAAATGGAAAATAAAATATATTGTCTTCCGTAACGAGGTGTTTGTAGATAAATGCATAATTCCTCAAGTGGAGACCTTTTCCAGCTCCTTTTACAGTTAGATGTCATCATGGGACTGGGCCTAAGGCTTTGCCAATACAGTGGAGGAATATGACGGATACTGTTTCAGGTTTGGGTCTTAAAACATTGTTCCCTTTCTTCTTCTCTCATACAGGAAAATGGACATATCTGTGAGCCATATGTAGGATATCATACGTTCTTAGGACAAGGCAGAGCAACCAGAAAAAACTGGTTCTCAGCCAACAGGACTGTCATTTTAGGATTGTCACCTGAGAAGTTAATAAACTTTTTTTTTTTTTTAAGCTACAGTATTTTGGAAGCTTTGTTAAGTCAGTTTAGCATTCATCTTAACTAATGTAAGTGGGTTGTACAACACCTGTAAAATATATATATATATGTATATGTATGTATATCAATTAGATTCATCTACAGGCAGTTTTACACACACCAAAAAAGTAATTTAATCAAATGTTAATACAGGTAAGTGATGCTGAAACAATTTTTTCAGGTAAGTTGGCAGCACTGTGAAGGATACAAAGTTCGGACACCTATGATAGAAGTACTGGGTGGAAACTCAGGTGAAGTAAAAACAAAACCAGCGTATACACCAGATCTTGCTCACTGCAATAGTGCATACCTACTGCTTACCCAAATGATGTTTGTCAGGTCATTGTTGTTTTTAAATCACTTAATTACCATTTAAGATTGCCTTACCTTTTCTGGTAATTAGTCAACATATCTGCACAGTAAAAACAATCGGTTGAAATACACAGAGGCTTACTTTCCCAGTGCCCTGGAAAGGGTTGAAGAGATCAGAGTGATGAAAAGATTCCATAGCTTAAATTGATCTATCTGCTCTATTTCACTGTTGACTTGGGCCCATGCAAAGGATTAAACTATTGTGAGAAAGCAGTAACTCTGTATGTCCCAAAAGAAGCAGTGTCATGTTTATTCTAACAAACTGTCATTTCAACTGCTTTTACACACATAAAGACAAATTTATCTATCTCTATCCTGCCCAACTAGACTCAACCCATTGAATATATCCTCATTCTCCTATTACAGAGCCAATCTTTTTAGAGTGCCTACATGCCAAGAGGAAACCCTCGTGGTGCGCTAGTTAAGAGTTTGGCTGCTAACCGAAAGACTGGCAGTTTGAATCCACCATGCGCTCCTTGGAAACCCTGGGGGGCAGTTCTACTCTGTCCTATAGGGTCACTATGAGTCAGAATCGACTCAACGGCAGAGGGTTTGGTTTTGTTTGTTTGTTTGTTTTGGTACATGCCTAGATAATCCTCTCGTAGTTCCAACTGCTTTCCTTCCCAACTTTAATATGTAAAGGTCCTTTTATATAATAAATATTTTATTTAAATGATTTTGTTTACTTTCTGTAAAATGTTCTCCAGATAATCACCTTTTCCATTCTCTGGGTCTATTCAAAAAAGGGCATGAACCATATTTGGTGCATGAGTTGGATAATAGTTCAATCTGTAAACAAGATATGCATTTATCTGGAATGCATTTTTACTTTTTATAAATAATCACTGTATAATAACCCCCCCCCCAAAAAAAAACATTGCCATTCAGTTGATTCCAACACAAAGCAACACTAAAGGATGGGGTGGAAATCTACCATAGGGTTTCTGAGGAGCTCCTGGTGGATCTGAAATGCAGACCTTTTGGCTAGCAGCCATTGCTCTTAACCACTATACCACTAGGGTTTCCCACTGTATAACAGTACTTCTAATTTGAATAAAGCATTTTTTTTATTATTATTGAATTTTAAGATAACATTCAGTGGAAGGCAATAAAAAAAAATCTATTTGTGCTTTCTTTATCACAGTTTTATTTTCATTCATACAAACACAAAGAACCTTCTCCTGATTTCATCACAATCAAAATGTAAACAAGAAAACGAAGTTTTATTTTTCATGCCTATATTTTTTAAATGGTGATAAATTATAATAATAATAAATTACGCTAAAAACAATAGGCTCCCATTACAAAATATGAAAAGCCCAATGAAGAATATTAACATAAGGAGACACTTCTGTGTAGAAAACTGAATTCATAAGAGTGATAGTTCTGTTTTGTTAACATAATATTTTCTTTCCTAATCTTCCCTAATCTTTCTTTCTATATCATATATGAATGATTATTTACTCACAGTAAATATGTGGAAAATAGGAATTGATGAAAATGAGGAAAATAGTTTTCTTTTTACTTAAATTATAACTATTATAAATTTCTTAGTATTTTGCTTATCTCCATAAAACTCCCCAGAAGCAACCTTGTAGAAGATGAGATGCAATTACTGAGAAAGCAGTCATTTTTATTTTTCAAAGGAAAGGTTAAATGTTTGGCTTCACTTAATGAGTAAATGAAATTTGTTTAAATAAATATAAAATCTTGTCACTCATTCTAGTATGTAGATTGCTTGGATAATTTTCTTCCCACAGGCAACTGACTTTTGTAGATTCAATTATAGATGTTTTAATAGAAAGGTATTGAAATAGGAGAATATCCATTTTTATCACTTGTATTCATTCATATTCATATTGTGTTTCCATAAAGGCATGTTTATTTATATCTCTAGATGTTAAATATGGTTATAAATTTTTGAAATCCTAATAACAATTTGAATGGAAATGGTAGGCTGAAATGACACCCCAAAAGATATATTTGTCTTAATCCTTGGAATCCAGGAATGTTACCACAATTGACAAAAATAGGGCTTTACATATGTGATGAAGTTAAGGACCTTGAGATGAGAAAATTACTTGGGATTACCTGTGAATAACTGGGCTATAGGAAGAGGAACACGACATTGCGATTTGAGGAAGACTCATTAACAATCTGCTGCACGCAGATGACACAACATTGCTTGCTGAAAATGAAGACTACTTGAAGCATTCCCTGATGAAAGCCAAGGCTACAGTCTTCAGTATGGATTATGCCTGAATGTACAGGAAATGAAAATCCTCACAACTGGACCCATAAACAAAATCAGAATAAATGAAGAAGAAATGGAAGTTCTCAATGATTTCATTCTAAATAAATCAATGGTCAAAAGCTGTGGAAGCAGCAGTCGAGAATCAGACATCATATTGCAGTGGGCAAATCCACTGCAAAAGACCTCTTTAATCCTTTTAAGACCCAATTATTTTCTGCTTTGAAAATTTTGCTGATATTGTGTGTTTTTGATTGAAAGCATGCTGAGTCATTTTGTACTGTTGAATTTTTGGCAGGTAGTATGAATTTTGTTTTCTTGCCCCCTCCCACAAGCCTACCCTTAGAGTCCTAAGGGACATACTTTGTCCCAGTAATTCTACTTCCCCCACATCCCTCGAGTCCACTGGGACATATGTGTCTCTAAATTTTTTTTTCAAAATTTCTATTTTTCCTATCAAAAATGCACGCACCTCGTAGAACATCCTGTAGAAACAGTACTTTGTGGCAGAGACCCATTTTTTCAGTTTCAAACAGTTTAAAGTCCCCTGCCTTGTAGCAGCATGCACTGTCAGTAAGAAAGTGACTTGTCAATGAATCTGAGAATCAGTAAATATTGTTGGACAATGGTATATTCCAATGGTCATAAAAGAGTTAATTCTGAAAAACAAAGATAACGATTTGATGACTAAGGTGTGCCTGACCCAAGCCATCGTTTTTCAGTGTCCTCATATGCATACGAAACCTGGACAATAAAAAAGGAAGACAGAAGAAGAATTGATCATTAGACTGTAGTGTTGGTGAAGATTATTGAGTATACCGTGGACTGCCAAAAAATGAACAAATCAGTCTTAGGAGAAATATAACCAAAGTGTTCCTTAGAAGTGAGAAAAGATCAATTGCTGGAAAAGGACATCATATTTGGTAAAGTAGAAGTAAGCATAAATGAGGGAGATTCTCACTAAAATGGATTTACACAATAGCTGCAACAAGGGACTTAAACCTACCAATGATCATGAAGATGGCGCAGGTCTGAGCAACATTTCATAGTGTTATACATAAGGTCACCATGAGTTACTGTCAACACAATGACAACTAACAACAACAACTTGGATGAGCCCTGAATGCAATCACATATGTCCTTATAAGTGGAAATCAGAGAGAAATTTGACCACAGAAGAGGAGAAGGCAGTATGATTATGGAGTGATTGGTATGCAAGACAAGAAATGTCGACAGCCACCAGAAGCTGAAAGGGGAAAAGGTTAGAGTCTTCCTGAGAGTCTTTGGAGGAAACATGGCCCCAATAACATCTTGATATCGGTCCAGTGAAAGTGATTCCAGATGTCTGGCCTCCAGAAGTATAAGACAATATTTGTATGTTATTTTAAGCTACTGAGTTTATGATGATTTGCTACACCAGCCCTATGACACTAACACAAATTTTGGTACCAGGAAGTGAGATGCTGCTATAACAATTACCTGAAATTATGGAAGTGGTATGGAATTGGATAATGAGTAGAGGCTGAAAGAAATGTGGGGTCCCTGATAGAAATAGCCTATGTTGTCTTGAATAAACTTCTGCAAAAATATGGATGCTAAAGGCTCTGCTAGTGAGAGATCAGAAGGAAGTGAGGAGCATGGTAGAAAGCCTATATTAGAGAATGCCAAAATCATCATAAACACATCCTTTATAGAAAGGTGGACAGTAAAGGCTCTGTTGACGGGAGCTCAGAAAGAAACTAGGAACACTTTATTGGAAATTGGGGGAAATCTATCCCTATATCCCTGTTTCATAATGACTGAAAGCTTAGCTGAATTGTGCCCTATAGTTATATATAAAAAAAAAAAATAGTTATATGGAAAGGATAAATTGTAACTAATGAACTTGGATATTTAGCTGAGGAGATTTCTAGCCAAAATATTGAAGATTTGGCCTGGCTTTTTTCTTTTTCTGTTTAAGTAAAATATGTAAAAAGTGAGAAGAAAGAGATAAATCGAGGGGGAAAAAAAACTGGTAAAAACAAGGAACCAAGATTGATGATTTGAGAAATTCTCAGCCTATTCAGATAGCAAAATATGCTAAAATTAAGAGGATAACTGGCAGAGAAGTGTGCTCTAAAAGCAACATACAAAGTCAGTTGTGTGGCTGTGCATTTTTTTTTTTTTTTTTTTTTTAGTGCTTTGGGAGAAGCAAAATATCAGAATATTCACTCACACAAGTGCTCTTTGAAGAAATTAAGTGTGTGACTCATGGATTCCTCTTGACCATCTCATCAGAGGCCAGGCATAGAGATGAGATTATCCAGAAAAGATCTGTTTTGAAGTCTCTTATCAAATAGCATGAATTCCATGATGTACACAGGAAACACATGGGGGTTTTGAGAATGTTATAATAACAGAAACACTCTCGACATCAACTAAAAGGGATGGAGACAGGATAAAATGAAGGAAGGTTGTAGAACTAACAAAATTCTACTGGCAAGAAACAGGATGATAAAACTATATGCTGCCAACATTTGTTATCCTTCAATAGAAAGTAAAAATAACTCTGAGGGCAGAACCCAGAGGTAGGAGCCTATGGCCTAGAGTGTGGAAACAAAAGCCTAGAGTTTCCAGGGGCAGAGCTTTGAGCCACACAGGATTATATACTTTGAAACCTAAAGGGCTTGTTCTGTTGGGCTTCAAAATTACTGGGGACAAGTGCCTCCTTTCTTCTTTCTATTTTCTCCATTTTATAATAGGAATGTCTATTAACTCTTATCCTATCCCTGTCCCATCATTGTAATTTGGACATATAACTTGTTTACTACTTTCACAGTTCCACAGATTAAGAAAATATTTTCCACAGAATATATCATACCCTGAGTCTCACCCATACATGATTTAGGTGATAAGGTTTGGAACTTTGAGATGATGATATTTAGATGAAATTTTGAATTTGAGCTGGTACTGTAATGGGTTAGGAATTTTAAGGATGTTGGTAGAAAGGAAAATATTTTGCATATGGGATGAACATGAATTATAGGGGACAGAGATGGACTATAGTAAATCCATATCATATTAATTATAGTTATTTTAAAATTCCTGTTTGATAATTCAAACATCTATGCATATTTTAGTCTAGCTCTGATGAGCACTTTGTTTCTTCAGACTTTTTCTTGCCTTTTTGTATGTCTCATAACATACTCTTGAAAGTTGGGCATGTTGTATTGGGCATTAAGAACTAATATAAACAAGGTTTTTGAGTGAGAATATATGTTAATCTTGCCAGAAATGAAGCTGTGTTTAACACTTGCTATTTGCAAGAGACTTTAGATTTCTCTAATGCCTTTGTTTTTGTGTTTTAGTGGTCTTGTGTCTTGGGCTACGATCTTCTCAAGTGTCTCATTAAAGGGGTAGCTTTCTCTCTCGTCCCCCTGCACTGTCCTCTGGTTGCAGCATTCTCAATATATGTCTTTAAAGCCCCAACCCTTGTTGAAAATAACCCCTCATAAGGTGAGACAGGAAGTTTAGAGATGCCTGGAGTGAGAGCTATGCTCTGGTTGGCTTTTCCACCAGAGAATTAGCTTTTGTTATAAAGAGTGCTCTGGGAATACCTCACAAAGATTACTTTCCCCCTCACTCAGAGACAAGAAAGGATCCTTCCAAGATCTTCACTATGAGAATCTAGTGGGGGTTTTCACTATGAGGACAAAAGTTTGGGGCCCCACTAAGACTCCACCCAGGAATTGCTCACACACATGCTAATTCATACTTATCCAGCAATTTGTCAGAAGTGTCATTTAAGTGTGTTTCTCAAGCTGAAAGAACCAAAGACAAATTCAAGCCTTGAGTTGCAATACTGGTGGATTCTATGGGCAAAATATTGAACTATACAGGAAGCATCAAAAGAAGATAGAGGCATACACGGAGCCACAGTACCAAAAATAATTGGCCAACATTCAATCATTTCAGAAGGTAGCATATAATCAAGATCTGATGGTACTGAAGGAAAAAGCCCAAGCTGCACTGAAAAACAAGGCTCCAGGAGTAGACAGAATACCAATTAAGATGTTTCAACCAACGGATGCAACACTGGAAGTGCTCACTCATTCTATGCCAAGAAATTAGGAAGATAGCTACCTGGCCAACCAACTGAAATAGGTCCTTATTTATGCCTATTCCAAAGAAAGATGATTCAATCGAATGTGGAAATTATTGAACAATATCTGGGGATCATTCAAAAGCAGTTGCATCAGTACATCAACAGGAAACAGCCAGAAATTCAAGTTGATTCAGAAGAGGACCTGGAACAAGGAATATCATAGCTGATATCAGATAGATCCTTGCTGAAAGCAGAGAACACCAGAAAGATGTTTACCTGTGTTTTATTGACTATGCTAAGACATTCAACTGTGTGAATCATAACAAATTGTGGATAAGGTTGTAAAGAATGGGAATTCCAGAACACTTAATAGTCTTCAGGAGGAACCTGTACATAAATCAAGAGGCAGCTATTTGAATAGAACAAGTGAATACTGCATGGTTTAAGTCAAGAAATGTGTGCATCAGGGTTGTATTCTTTCACCATACTTATTCAATCTGTATGCTGAGTAAATAATCCTAGAAGCTGGACTATGTGAAGAACAGGGCATCAGGTTTGGAGGAAGACTCATTAAAAACCTTGCTTGCTGAAAGTGAAGAGGACTCGAAAAACTTACTGTTGAAGATCAAAGACTACAGCCCTCAGTATGGATTATACCTCAACACAAAGAAAATGAAAATCTTCACAACTGGACCGCTAAGCAACATCATGATAAAAGGAGATAAGATTTAATTGAGAGGTGGAGCCAAGATGGTGGAATACACAGATGCTTCTGGTGAGCCCTCTTTACAACAAAGACCTCAAAAAACAAGTGAAACGAGTATATTTGTGACGAGCTGGGAGCCCTGAGCATCAAAGGCAAGCTCAGACAGCGAACTGCAGGGCAGGGGGAGGAAGAGACGATTCAGAAGTGGAGAGGAGTTACCGGACCTGAATTGTGGGAGCCCTCAGGCACCATTCCCGGAGCAGTGGGGGCAGCAGTGGTGGGCTGGTACTAGTGTTTGGCTGCAGCTTCTGCAGGGAGAAGCAACCAGACATGCATCCTACTCACACCTCTGGAACCGGAGAAGAATGGTGTTCTCAGCAAAAGCTAAGCACTTGTGTATATTTTACCATGTCCCCCCACCCTCAAGCCGGCTTCAGTGGCTGAATCCCTGGGCCTGATCTAGACCCTGGTGAGCACCTAGAGCTATCCTCCTGGCCTTGGGGAAGGAAAAAAAATTTGCAAATGGGGGAAGAATATAATTTGCTAGCTCCATTAACTTGGGGAGCTCAGGACAGAAGCGGATCCTGTCCAGGCAGAAACCGTTTGTGGACCTTGAGCTCATTTCCCTTCTGCATGGACCTGTGGGGGCATATTTTAGGAGAATAGGCCCTTGTTGGCAAACTCTAAGCATTTCAGTTGTATGATGGAGAGGTGGGTGTTTGATATTTGACATTGCTTTGCCTATTAACCAAGGTCCTCACCTACTCACATCAGGGACCTAAGGACTGATAGCTCCACTCAGGTCATCCAGCGACAGGGGTCCAAAGATAACTGGTAGCTCTCAGTCCTTATAACCAAAAACTTTGGATGTCCATGGTCCCTCTGCAGAGCCCACCCACCAGCACGCTCTAGGGAACAGAGACATGTTTTCCTCAGAGGCACTTGGAGGTCGGTTCTCAGCCCCCTGCTTTGTTCAGAGAGTGACTCCCTGCTGCAATCAGATACTGGTATAAAGGCCAATCACCCCTGCCCCTCTAAGACTGTAGGACAGAGCCTGTACCACACACTTTATGATCAGCTATGTGGAAACCTGAGCTGAATTCATACAAGAAAACTGAATGGACTCCTAGACTGATATACCTGATAACAGCTCTAGCCATCTGGGGACAGGACACCAGAGCTCCAAAGGCAAAAATAATCAAGCTAGCTCACTCAAGCAACCCATAGGGGTATACCAAAACAAAACAAAGCAAGCAGCTACGACACAGTAAGCAAGCATAAACTAATACAATAAGTTATTGATGGCTCGGAGACAACAGTCAATATCAAGTCACATAAAGAAACAGACCATGATCACCTCAACAGGCTCTCAGAACAAAGAATCCAGGGATCTTCTGGATGAAAATGCATTCCTGGAATTACCAGGTGCAGAATGCAAAGGTTTAATATACAGACATCAGGAAGGAAATGAGGCAATACACAGAACAAGCCAAGGAATACACAGATAAAGCAACTGAAGAAATTAGAAAGATTATTCAGGAACATAATGAAAAGTTCAATAAGCTGGAAAAATTCATAGACAGACAGTAATCAGAAATTCAGGAGATTAACAATAAAAATTACAGAATTAGACAACTCAACAGAAATTCAGAGGAGCAGAATTGAGCAAGTAGAAGCTAGAATTTCTGAACTTGAAGATAAATCACTTGGCACTAACATATTTGAAGAAAAATCAGATAAAAGAATCACGTGGGAATCTATCAAGAGAAATAACCTACGAGTGATTGGAGTACCAGAACAGGGAGGGATAACAGAAAATACAGAGAGGATTGTTGAAGATTTGTTGGCAGAAAACATCCCTGATATTGTGAAAGATGAGAAGGTATCTATCCAAGATGCTCATCGAACGCCACATAAGGTAGATGTTAAAAGAAAGTCACCAAGACATATTATAATCAAGCTTGCCAAAACCAAAGATAAAGTCAATTATAAGAGCAGCTAGGGGTAAACGAAAAGTCACCTGCAAAGGAGAGCCAATAAGAATAAGCTTGTACTACTCGGCAGAAGCCATGCAGGCAAGAAGTCAATGGGATGGCATATTTAAAAAATTGAAGGAAAAAAATTGCCTGCCAAGAATCATATATCCAGTAAAACTGTCTCTTAAATATGAAGGTGAAATTAAGACAATTCTAGATACACACAAGTTGAGGGAATTCATAAAAACCAAACCAAAACTACAAGAAACACTAAAGGGAGTTCTTTGGTTAGAAAATCAATAATATCAGGTATCAACCCAAGACTAGAACACTGGGCAGAGCAACCAAAGTGAACCCAGACAGGGAAATCCAAAAAAACAAAGCAAGATTATAAAAAAAAAAAAAAAGCCCAAAACAGAGTAACAGTGATGTTATTCTATAAAAAAAGACAACATTAAAAAATAAAGAGGGACTAAGGAATGTAATCATAGAACTTTGATATGGAAAGGAAGATACGGGGATATAAAGAAATAAAAGTTAAGTTTAAATTTAGGAAAATAGGGGTAAATAATAAGGTAACCACAAAGGAGACAAACTATCCTACTCATCAAAATAAAATACAAGGGAAAAATACAGACTCAGCAGAAACTAAATCAAGAACAAGATATATGAGGAAAGGACAATATATAAAGAAAATCTACTCAGCACACAAAATCAAGTGGGAAAAAGAAATTGTCAATACAGAAAAAAAGCCAACAAAATAACAGCACTAAATTTATACCTATCCAAAATTACCTTGAATGTCAATGTACTAAATGCAGCAATAAAGAGACAGAGAGTGGCAGAATGGATTAAAAAACAAGATCTATCTACATGCTGCCTAAAAGAGGCACACCTTACACTTAGAGACACAAACTAAAACTCAAAGGATGGAAAAAAAAATATCAAGCAAACAACAATCCAAAAAGAGCAGGAGTGACAATATTAATTTCTGACAAAATAGACTTTAAAGTTAAATCCATCAGAAAGAAAAGACACGCTATAATGATTAAAGGGGCGATACACCTAGAAGAAATAGCCATATTAAATATTTATGCACCCAATGACAGGGCTCCAGGATACATAAAATAAACTCTATCAGCACTGAAAAGTGAGATAGACACCGCCACAATAATAGTAGGAGACTTCAACACACCACTTTTGGTGAAGGACAGGACATCCAGAAAGAAGCTCAATAAAGACATGGAAGATCTAAATGCCACAATCAACCAACTTGACCTCGTAGACGTATACAGAACACTCCCCCCAACAGCAACCAAGTACACTTTCTTTTCTAGTGCACATGGAACATTCTCTAGAATAGACCACATATTAGGTCATAAAGCAAGCCTTAGCAGAATCCAAACATTGAAATATTACAAAGCATCTTCTCTGACCATAAGGCCATAAAAGTGGAAATCGATAACAGGAAAAGAAATCAAATACTTGGAAACTGAACAATACCCTGCTCAAAAAAGACTGGATTATAGAAGACATTAAGGATGAAATAAAGAAATTCAGAGAATCCAATGAGAATGAAAAACTTCCTATCAGAACCTTTCAGACACAGCAAAAGCAGTGCTCAGAGGACAATTTATATCAATAAATGCACACATCCAAAAAGAAGAAAGGGCCAAAGTCAAAGAAATTCCCCCACAACTTGAAGAAATAGAAAGGGAGCAACAAAAGAAACCCACAGGCACCAGAAGAAGACAAATAATAAAAATTAGAGCTGAACTAAATGAAATAGAAAACAGAAAAACAATTGAAAGAATTAACAAGACCAAAAGCTGCTTCTTTGAAAAAAATCAACAAAATTGATAAACCAGTGGCCAAAATGACAAAAGAAAAACAGGAGAGGAAGCAAATAACCCGAATAAGAAATGAGAAGGGCGATATTACAACAAACCCAACAGAAATTAAAAGAATTATATCAGATTACTATGAAAAACTATACTCAAATTTGAAAACCTAGAAGAAATGGATGAATTCCTGGAAACAAACTACCTACCTACACTAACACAAACAGAGATAGAACAACTAAATAGGCCCGTAACAGAAGAAGAGATCGAAAAGGTAATCAAAAATCTCCCAGCAAAAAAAAAGCCCTAGTCCGGACAGCTTCACTGCAGGGTTCTACCAAACTTTCAGAGAACAGTCAACACCACTACTACTAAAGGTATTTCAGAGAGTAGAAAAGGATGGAATACTACCAAACTCATTCTATGAAGCCACCATATCCCTGATACCAGAACACGGTAAAGACACCACAAGAAAAGAAAATTATAGACCTATATCCCTCATGAATGTAGATGCAAAAATCCTCAACAAAATTCTAGCCAATAGAATTCAACAACATATCAAAAAATAATTCACCATGACCAAGTGGGATTCATACCAGGTATGCAGGGGTGTTCAACATTAGAAAAACAATTAATGCAATCCACCACATAAATCAAAAGATAAGAATCACATGATTTTATCAATTGATGCAGAAAAGGCATTTGACAAATTTCAACACTCATTCATGATAAAAACTGTCAGCAAAATAGGAAAAAAATAGGAAGAGAAGGAAAATTCCTCAACATAAAAAAGGCATTTATACAAAGCCAACAGCCAACATCACCCTAAATGGAGAGAGCCTGAAAACATTCCAATTGAGATTGGGAACCAAACAATGATGCCCTTTATCACCACTCTTATTCAACATTGTGCTGTAAGTCCTAGCCAGAGCAATTAGGCTAGATAAAGAAATAAAGTGCATTCAGATTGCCAAGGAAGAAGTCAAAGTATCTCGTTTTGCAGATGACATGGTCTTATACACAGAAAACCCTAAGGAATCCTCTAAAAAACTACTGAAACTAATAGAAGAGTTCAGCAGAGTATCAGGATACAAGATAAACACACAAAAATCAGTTGGATTTTTCTACACCAACAAAAAGAACATTAAAGAGGAAATCACCAAATCAATGCCATTTACAGTAGCCCCCAAGAAGATAAAATACTTAGGAATAAATCTTACCAGAGATGAAAATGACTCATACAAAGAAAACTACAGTACACTTCTGCAAGAAACCAAAAGAGACTTACATAAGTGGAAGAACATACCTTGCTGGTGGACAGGAAGACTTAACATTGTGAAAATGTCTGTTCTACCAAAAGCGATCTATACATTTAATGTAAGTACAATCCAAATCCCAATGACATTCTTTAATGAGATGGAGAAACAAATCACCAACTTCGTATGGAAGGGAAAGAGGCCCCGGATAAATAAGGCATTACTGAAAAGGGAGAACAAAGCGGGAGGCCTTACTTTACCTGATTTTAGAACCTATTATACTGCCACAGTAGTCAAAACAGCGTGGAACTGATACAACAATAGACACATGGACCAATGGAACAGAATTGAGAATCCAGACATAAATCCATCCACATATGAGCAGCTGATATTTGTCAAAGGTCCCAAATCAGTTAAATGGGGTAAAGGTAGTCTTTTTAACAAATGGTGCTGGTATAACTGGATATCCATCTGCAAAAAAATGAAACAAGACCCATACCTCACTCCATGCACAAAAACTAACTCAAAATGGATCAAAGACCTAAATATAAAGTCTAAAACAATAAAGTTTATGGAAGAAAAAATAGGGACAATGGTAGGAGCCCTAATACATGGCATGAACAGTATATAAAACACTATAACGAATGTAGAAGAAAAACTAGATAACTGGGAGCCCCTAAAAATCAAACACCTATGCTCATCCAAAGACTTCACCTAAAGAGTAAAAAGACTACCTACAGACTGGGAAAAAGTTTTTAGCTATGACATTTCTGATCAGGGCCTGATCTCTAAAATCAACATGACACTGCAAAAACTCAACTACAAAAAGACAAATAACCCAATTAAAAATGGGCAAAAGATATGAATAGACACTTCACTAAAGAAGACATTCAGGTAGCTAACAGATATATGAGGAAATGTTCCCGATCATTAGTCATTAGGAAATTGCAGATTAAAACTACCATGGTATTTCATCTCACTCCAACAAGGTTGGCATTAATCCAAAAAACACAAAATAATAAATGTTGGAGAGGCCGTGGAGGATTGGAACACTTCTACACTGCTGGTGGGAATGTAAAATGGTACAACCAATTTGGAAATCGATTTGGCGCTTCTTTAAAAAGCTAGAAATAGAACTATACGATCCAGCAATCCCACCTCTTGGAATATATCCTAGAGAAATAAGAGCCTTTACACAAACAGATATATGCACACCCATGTTTATTGCAGCACAGTCTACAATAGCAAAAAGATGGACTCAACCAAGGTGCCCATCCAAGGATGAATGAATAAATAACTTATGGTATAGTCACACAATGGAATACTATGTATCGATAAAGAGCACTGATGAATTCGTGAAACATTTCATAACATGGAGGAACCTGGAAGGCATTATGCTGAGTGAAATTAGTCAGTTGCAACAGGACAAATATTGTATCCAAATATTGTATAAGACCACTATTATAAGAACTTGAGAAATAGTTTAAACTGAGAAGAAAACATTCTTTTGTGGTTACGAGAGGGGGGAGGGAGGGAGGGTGGGAGAGGGGAACTCACTAATTAGATAATAAAAAAGAACTATTTTAGGGAAGGGAAAGGCAGCACACAATACAGGGGAGGTCAGCACAATTGGACTAAACCAAAAGCAAAGAAGTTTTCTGAATAAACTGAAAGCTTCAAAGGCCACTGTAGCAGAGGCAGGGATCTGGGGACCACGGTTTCAGGGGACATCTAAGTCAATTGGCATAATAAAATTTATTAAGGAAACATTGTGCGTCCCACTTTGAAGAGTGGTGTCTGGGGTCTTAAATGCTAGCAAGCAGCCATCTAAGATGCATCGATTGGTCTCAACCCACCTAGATCAAAGGAGAATGAAGAACACCAAGGACACAAGGCGACTACAAGCCCAAGAGATGCAAAGGGCCGCATGAACCAGAGGCTACATCGTCCTGAGACCAGACAAGCTAGATTATGCCCAGCTACAACTGATGACTGCCCTAACAGGGAATACAGCAGAGAACCCCTGAGGAAGTAGGTGAGCAGTGGGATGCAGACCCCAAATTCTCATAAGACCAGACTTAATGGTCTGCCTGAGACTAGAAGGATCCCGGTGGTCATGGCCCCAGACCTTCTGTTGGCCCAGGGTAGGAACCATTCCCGAAGCCAACTCTTCAGACATGGATTGGACTGGACAATGAGATGGAGAGGGATGCTGGTGAGGAGTGAGCTTCTTAGATCAGGTGGACTATGTTGACATCTCTTGCCTAGAGGGGAGATGAGAGTGTGGAGGGAGTTAGAAGCTGACGAAAAGGACATGAAAAGAGAGAGTGGAGGGAGAGAGCAGGCTGTCTCATTAGAGGGAGAGTGATTGGGAGTGTGTAGCAAGGTGTATATGGGTTTTTATGTGAGAGACTGATTTGATGCGTAAAGTTTCACTTAAAGCACGATAAAAATTATGAAAAAAAAAGGAGATAAGACTGAAGTTTTCAAGGACTTCATTTTACTTGGTTTCTCAATCAACACCCATGGAAGCACCAGTTAAGAAATCAAACAAATCTGCTTCAAACAACCTCTTTAAAGTGTTATAAAGCAAAGATGTCACTTTAAGGACTAAAGTGCACCTGACCCAATCCATGGTGTTTCCAATCACCTCATATGTGTGTGAAAGCTGGACAATGAATAAGCAAGAGCAAAGAATTGACTCCTTTGAATTATTGTGTCGGAGAAGAAGAATATTGAATATGCATACCATGGACTGCCAACAGAATGAATAAATCTGTCTTGGAAGAAGTACAGCCAGATAGTCTCACATACTTGGGATATGTTATCAGGAGGGACTAGTCCCTCGAGAAGGACATCATACTTGATAAAGTAGAAGGTCAGGAAAGAAGAGGAAGATCCTCAACGAGATGGACTGACACAGTGGCTGCAACAACGGACTTCAGAATAACAATGACTTTATGAGGATTGTGCAGGACAGGACAGTTTTTCATTCTGTTGTACACAGAGTTGCTATGAGTTGGAATCGATGTGACTGGACCTAACAGTACAACTACCAGATTATAGGAGTCCCTCGGTGGCACAAATGGTTAGGTGTTCATCTGCTAAAATTTTAGAGACACCTCAGAAGACACTCCTGGCAATCTGTTTCCAAAATGTCACAGCCTTGAATGCCCTATGGAGCAGTTCTCTGCACACAAAAGGTCACTATAAGTCAAAATTGATTCAATCGTAACTAACAACAACAGCGAGTTTATAACTCTAGCCTTTTCTGCTGCATGTAAGTAGATACAGGCAGTACCCTGGTAATGAATACCTGATTTATGTACAACCTTTAGTAACAAACCAACCCCTGTAAAGCCTACTACATTAAAAATTTGAGGTACATACAATGGTTCATAATAACAAAGGGGCACGACTTTGTGACAAGCATTAAAACATTATTATTATCAGTGTATTATTATTATGTAAGGATGTTTTACTGTATCTGGAAGTGATTTTTAATGTTTTTTAAGCATAGAAAGGCACACTATATACTACATACTAAGACAAACATTTGACTCACTGACATTAGATATGAAGCTTACCTAAATGTTCTGACTTACATACAAATTTGACATAAAGATACACTTAGAACTTATTTGTAATTGCGGGACCACCTGTATCTGTTGTAACTCTCTAGATCTGCCTATTTCTCCAGATTTGGGCATGGGAAATTGCCATGCAAGCTCAGTTCTCTTGTGGGTCAGAAAAGCACTAATTTTCAGTTTACCTTGCTTTTTCTTGTTTAAGGAAGTGATGACTTCCAAGCTTTTTACATGTTAGACATGGAACTACATATATCCTGATATTTTCCATTCAGTTCCCTTGTTAGTTTCCTAATACAGATTACAATATTGTCATAAAATATATTTACTAAAATAAAAGAGGAAATATTGCATATTTCATATAAATTATTTTAAAATACTAATTGTAATTGCAAAATTTGAGATACAATACCAGCATATGGTGACCCATTAAAATTGGTTTTAGAATTTATAGTATTTTGTGGACATCCATAGAAGCCCCATACCTTGGAATAGTCCTCATATTGTTGTTGTTGTTGTTGTGGCCTGTTGGGGAGATTTTTGACTCATAGAAACCCCATATGGCTGTGTAGAATTGCCCCATAGAGCTTCCTAGGCTGTAATCTTCTTGGAAACAGATCTCTAGGTCTCTATCTCATAGAGCAATTGGGTGGGTTCAAACCACGAACCTTTCAGGTAGTAGCCAAGTGTTTAACTATTGATTCTCCAAGGTTTCTTCATATTAGAAATACTTTATATTCTTCATAGTAGAAACACTAAGATAGATGTTTTCCAAAAATTTTGCTAACATCAAAAGAGATGGTAATTACAGGGCACTGAAAAATTCTGTGATTTTGTTGATAGGATGCAAGAGAAGAGGAACCTGAGGGATTTAAGGACTCAGAATAGATCAGTCTAATATAATAAGCACAATACTCAGTAAATTTTGGAATAATTGAAATAATTTGCCTATTTATTTAAACTATTTTGAATAAAGAACCCAGTTAATAAAATTTATTAGTTACTGAAAAAAAAATTGATTGGATTCCTTTTTTAAGTCAGCAAATGCACTTCCTTAGTTCTACTTTGGCATTGAAATTAATGGTGTCCATTAGTGAACTGTGTTGGATAGAGTGTTTCAACCAAGTATTTATTTATTGAGGATGTTTGTAAATTAAATATTCTCATGTGAAATTCCCTTTATGGTTTTGCATAGTTTAAGGAACAATGTTGTTAGTACAAAATAAAAACACATAAAAATTCATCTGTAAGGCACTATGTAGATGTTCAGTGAGAAAAAATAAAATAAATAAAACCAGTATCTTGGAAAACATTTTATAATCCAATAGACATGATGAAACAAATGCACAAATGATGCTAATTTAAAACAACATTGAATAAGTTGTTGTTGTTATGTTGTTAGATGCCAAGGAGTAGGGTCTGATTCAAAGAGACCCCATGCGCAAGAGAATGAAACACTGCCCAGTCCTGCATCATCCTCACAATTGCTATGTTTGAGCCCATTGTTGCAGCCACTGTGTCAATGCATCTCATTGAGGCTCTTCTTCTTTTTCCCTGACACTCTATAAGTAAGGAAGACCAAAGAAAGACTGATGCCTTTGAATTGTGGTGTTGGCAAAGATTATTGAATATACCATGGACTGTCAAAACCACAAACAAATCTGTCTTGGAAAAAGTACAATCAGAATGCTCCTTAGAAGCAAGGATGGTGAGACTGCATTTTACATACTTTGGACATGCTGTCAAGAGAGATCAGTCCCTGGAGACGGACATTATGCTTGGTAAAGTACAGGGTCAGTGTGGAAAAGAGGAAGACCCTCAATAAGGTGGATTGACACAGTGGCTGTAACAATGGGCTCAAGCATAACAACAATTGTAAGGATGGCACAGGACTGGGCAGTATTTCGTTCTGTTGTGCATAGGTTCACTATGAGTCAAAACTGACTGAATGGCACCTAACAACAACAACTACTTTACCAACGTCTTAGGCTGGATTCTCTAGCGAAGCAAAACCAGTAAACCATATAAATATACATAGAGAGAGATTTATTTCAAAGAAACAGTTCATGAGATTGTAGAGGCTGGAATGTCCCGAGTCCGTGGATTAGGATAGAGGCTTCTCTTGATTCACTTAGTCCATGAGCTGGTAAACCAAAGATTGGCAGGTAAGAAAGCAGGACTCTAACAGGCTGTGAATATCAACAAATGCCGAGATTGGCATGGAAGACCGCAAGGGTTCTCTTGATTCACGTAGCTGCAGGGGCTGGTGAACCCGAGATCGGCAGGTAAGCTGATAGCTCAAGTCGCAAGAACCGGAGGTCAGATGAACAGAAGGCAGCAGCAGGATCCAGAGCAAGCAAGAAGCTAGAATGTCTGCTTATATTTGGATACAGGCCACACCTCCAAGAAACTCCTTTTGAACTGACCGGCTACTCACAGTAGATTCCTCAAGACAGTGATCACATACAAATCCTGAGAATCATGGCCCAGCCAGGTTGATACATAATCTTAACCATCACACCAAGCATGATGTCCTTTTCCAGGGACTAGACCCTTATGAAAACATGTCCAAAGTATGTGAGTCAAAGTCTCACTATCCTTACATCTAAGGAACATTCTGGCTGTACTTCTTCCAAGACAGAGTTGATATTCATTCTTCTGGCAGTGCATGGTATATTCAATATTCTTTGCCAACACCATAATTCAAATGCATCAATTCCTCTTTGGTCTTCCTTATTCACTGTTCAACTTTCTTATGCATATGAGGCAGTTGAAAATACCATGGCTTGGGTCAGGTGCACCTTACTCCTCGAACGACATCACTGAATTTTAACATTCCAAAGAAATCGTTTTCAGCAGATTTGCCCAATAAAATATATCCTTTGATTTTTTACTGCCGTTTCCATAAGCATTGATTGTGGATCCAAGTAAAATGAAATCCCTGACAACTTTGATATATTGTCCATTTATCATGATGTTGCTTATTGGTCTAGTTGTGAGAATTATTGTTTTCTTTACACTGAGGTATAATCCATACTGAAGGCTGTAGTTGATCTTCATCAATAATTGAATAAGTACTTTTATGCAAATACCAGTAAACTGTTGTGATAGCTATGGCTACATCCTGAGTTGGAGTAGTTTCAAATGACAAAAGTAGGTGGAGTATAATCAAATTTTAGACAGATCTAAGAGAAGATCCTCCTACAAAAAGACCTGATATAAGTGAATAAAGAGGAAAAAAAGTAAAATTTACAAAACAATGAACATATTATATCATACCAAACAAATAAAAGAAAAAAGAAAGGACGAACAGAACAATCTGATTACAGTAAAACTTCTTCTCTGTAAACTTGAAACCTAGAATTTGAAGGACTAAGGAAAGTATAGATAGATGCCCTCATACTAGGATAATATTTTAAAACTTATTTGTGCACTATAATTTTTTCAGAGTTTTACAAATCTATTGCAATAGGGTCAGCCCCAGAGAACCTATATTAGAATCTTTGCCTGTGGATTGCTGTTAGTTGTGGTCCATTGACTCAGATTCATGATGACACCACATACAACAAAACAAATCATTGCTTGTTCCTGAACCACCTTCAAAATTATTGGTTTGCTCAAGTTCATTGTTGAGGCCTTTGTGTATTTTCAGTGTCTTCCAAGTTAGGGGGGATCATCTTCCAGCACTATATTGGATGATATTCTGTAGTTATCCATTGGATTATCATTGGCTATTTTCAGAAATAATTCAACAGGCCTTTCTTCCAAATCTTAGTGTGGAAGCTCTGCTGAAATCTGTCTACCATAAGTGACCCTGCTGGTATTTGAAATTTCATTGACATAGCTTCCGGCATCACAGCAAAATGCCAATCACCACAGTCTCCCAGAGAGGTGGTAGAGTACTGCCCTTTATTATGCACCAAATAAATATCTTTTGTATGCATTTTAATCTCAATCTACTTTTTAAAATTTAAAGCTTAATTTTGAGTAAATATAACCTAATTTCCTGACAAAATTTTATTTGATATAGCTTATTTATCTCAGAATATTTCTTCACATATTTCTCTATCTATGGTAGGCAGAATTTTATCCCTATAACCTTCACATCGTGTTTTACAATCATCACTATGTAACAACCTTCACACTGCACATGATGTGTTACAATCATCAATATTTTACATTACGATTAAAAGGAAATTTGCAGATTTAATGAAGGTTACTAATCAGTGGACTTTAAGATAAAAATATCTTCTTGGATTTTACATGTATATGCAATGCAGTCACGAGAGCCCTTAGGGTCCTTAAAAGAAGAAGAGACAAAAGGAAAACAGAAGAGGAAACAAATAACCTGAATAAGAAACGAGATGGGCAATATCGCAACTGACCCACATGAATTTAAAAGGATCATAACAGAAAACTATGAAAATTTGTACTCCCACAAATTTGAAAACCCAGAGGAAATCAGCAAATTTCTAGAAACACACTATCTACCTAAACTAACACAAACTGAGGTAGAAAACTAAATAAACCTATAACAAAAGAAGAGATTGAAGAGGTAATTAAAAAAAAAACTTCTAACAGAAGAAAAGGCCTGGCCCTGATAGCTTCACTGGCGAATTCTACTAAACTTTCAGGTAACAGTTAACACCACTATTACCAAAGGAATTTCAGAATATAGAAAAGGAAGAAATACTCCCAAACTCATTCTATGAAGCCAACATAACCCTGATACCAAGGCAAGATAAAGACAAAAAAAAAAAAAGAAAATTACAGACCAATATCCCTCATGAACACAGAAACAAAAATCCTCAACAAAATTCTAGCCAATAGAATTCAATAACATATCAAAAAAATAATTCATCATTACCAGGTGGAATTTATACACGGATGGCTCCACTTTAGGAAAACAATCAATGTAATCCATCATATAAATAAAACAAAAGATAATAATCACATAATCTTATCAATCAATGCTGAAAAGGCATTTGACAAAGTTCAACACCCATTCATAATAAAAACTCTCAGCAAAACAGGAATAGAAGGGAAATTCCTCAACGCAATAAAGGGGATTTATACGAAACCAACAGCCAACATCATCCTGAATGGAGAGAGTCCGAAAGCATTCCCCTTGAGAATGGGAATCAGACAAGGATGCACTTTACCACCACTCTTATTCAACATCGTGCTGGATGTCCCAGCCAGAGCAATAAGGCAAGAAAAAGAAATAAAGGGCATCCAAACTGGTAAGGGAGAAGTAGAAGTACTCCAGTTTGGAGATGATATGATCATACATACAAAAAACCCCAAAGAATCCACAAGAAAACTACTGGAACTAATAGAATAGTTTATCAGAGTATCAGGGTACATGATAAACATACAAAAACCAGTTAGATTCCTCTACACCAACAAACAGAAGGTAGAAGGGGAAATCACCAAGTCAATATCATTTACAATAGCCCCCAAGAAGATGAAATACTCAGAAATAAACCTAACCAGAGACCTAAAAGACCTATACAAAGAAAACTACAAGACACTACTTCAAGAAACAAAGAGAACTACGTAAGTGGAAAAACTTAGATGGGAAGACTCAACATCGTGAAATGTCAATTCTACTCAAAGCAATCTACAGATACAGTGCAATTCCTGTACAAAGTCCAACGGGATTTTTTTAACGAGATGGAGAAACAAATCACCAACTTCATATGGAAAGTGATGAGTACCCAGATAGGTAAATCATCCCTGAGAAAGAACAAGGTGGGAGGCCTCACACTACCTGATTTTAGAATCTATTATGCTGCCACGGTATTCAAAACAGCCTAGAAGTTGCACAACAAAAGATATGTAGACTGATGGAACAGAAATGAGAATCCAGACATAAATTTATCCAGCTACGAGCAGCTGATATTTGACAAAAGCCCAAAGTCCATTAAATGGAGAAAAGACAGTCTCTTTAACAAATGGTGTTGGCATAACTGGATAACCATCCTCCAAAAAAATGAAAGAAGAGCCATACCTACACCATGCACAAAAACTAACTCAAAATGGATCAAAGACCTAAATATAAAATCTAAATTGATAAAAATCATGGAAGAAAAAATAGGGAGAATGCTAGGAGACATAATACTTGGCATAAATAGTATACAAACCATAACTAACAATGCAGAAACACCAGAAGAGAAACTGGGTAACTGCAAACTCCTAAAAATCAAACACTTATGCTCATCAAAAAACTTCACCAAAAGAATAAAAAAAAGAAAATACAGACTAGTAAAAAATTTTTGGTTATGACATATCCAATAAGGGTCTAATCTTTAAAATCTACAAAATACTGCAACGCCTCAATGACAAAAAGACAAATAACCCAATCAAAAAATGAACAAAGATATGAACAGACACTTCACCAAAGAAGACATTCAAGCAGCTAACAGACACATGAGGATATGCTTGGGATCATTCACCATTAGAGAAATGCAAATCAAAATTACAATGAGATACCGTCTCACTACAATGAGGGTGGGACTAATTAAAAAAACACAAAATAATGTAGGCGAGGTTTTGGAGAGACGGGAACACTTATGCACTGATGGTGGGAATGTAAAATCACTTTGGAAAACGACCTGGTGCTTCATTAAAAAACTAGAAGTACCAAACGATACAGCAATCCCACTCCTTGGAATATATCCTAAGAAATAAGAGCCATCACATGAATGGATATATGCACACCCATGTTGATTGCAACACTGTTCACCATAGGAAAAATATGGAAACAATCTAGGTGTCCATCGATGGAAATGGATAAACAAGTTATGGTATATTCATACAGAAGTATATTGACAATTCTTTATTTGTACTTCCATATTGAATTCTATGGACACACACACATTGAGATTTTTAACTTACATTGGAAGGCAAATTAAAGATATTGGACTTTTGTGTTATATTAGATTCTTGAATATGGTATATTCCCCATTTATTTAGTCTTCTTTAGTGTCTCTCAATAAAATAGAGTTATACAATTTTCTTCATAGAGGTCTTTTCATCTTTTGTTAGACTAATTACTTTGTAGTTATGCTATTTCCTGTTGTTCCTGGAATCTAGATATAAAAATAAATTTTATTAGGAATAAAATTATAATTAAAAGTCTTGGTAACCTCACATATTAGTTATAATAATATATTTGTCAATACTTTTGAAATATATGTATTTCGGATCTGATAATGTATAAATATACTATGTGTGTTATATATATTTTACATATACAATAAATAAATATATATTTCAAATATATATATATAGTCTTATTAGCCAATAATAAAAAAGGGCCTGTTTTTATACTTTTAATCTTGACACCATCAATTATTTTTCCTTTGTTATACTGTGTTATCTAGAGCTGCTGTATGATAGATCATAGTCGTGTTAACATGCCCTTATGTCTTGTTCCTGTTACCAAAGGTAAGTTTTCAATATCCCTTTAATTAGTATCTTTGCTTTACTTTTTGTAGGTACTTTTTATTAGATAAAGGAGCTTTTGTATGTTAATATTTAGCTTGTAAATATTAATTTGTTTGTTATTTTTTAAATCAGGACAGGTTAGTGACTTTTATTAAACATCTTCTGCAATCTGTTTGTATAAATATATACTTCTTCCTACTTTGAGCTATTAATGTGGTTGTTTAGATAAATTGATATTTACTTATTTGTTTATTTATTTATTTAATATGAACCAGCCTTGAATTTCTGGTATAAATCCTACTTGGTCATAATGTATATCTTCTTTACATATTTATGATATTGACTTGATAATATCTTTTTAGGGTATTTCCACTTTTGTTCTTCATCAAGAATGACCTATAATTTTCCTTTCTCAAGATGTCCATGATGTTGGCATCAAATTTTGACAAGTCTCATCAAATATGCTGGGATGCGTATCCTCTATCTCATTCTCTTTAAAAATTTTAGTTAGATTCTTATTTTCCCATGAATTTTTTTTTGTTTTTAATCATTTGAGAAGTCATATATTTCTGTAATTTTATATTTGCAGGAATTTTTGGTTACCCATTAAATTTCGTAAGCTCGGTCAAGTTATATTTTTTATGTCATATACATTCACACATATACACACACACAGCAGATATTCCTGTACCTGCTATCGCCATATTATCTTTTTAACATCTCTTGGATCTGTAGTGATTTTCTCTTATCAATCCTCAAATTACTTCTTCCTTCCCTCCCTCTTTCTTTTTATCATTCTCTCCAGAGTTTTGTCAATGTTATTAGTATTTGGAAAACTCTTTGAACTTTGTTGATTCCCTCTATTATTTGATTGTTCCCTCTTAGACTAATTTCTACTCATATTTTTGCTGTTTGCTTCCTTCTCATTTACTATGCTGCTATTTATGCATTGTTATTAAATAGATGCTAAACTCTTTAATTTGAGGCTAGACATTTCTCTCTAATAATTCTTAGATGCAAATCACAATTTAAGATATTTAGTACTTAAAATAAGATACATAGAAAAACTTCTCTCACTTCCAATAAATTTCACTCCAGCAGGCCTGGTGTATTGCTGTTTGGGCATTTTCCTTTGGTTCCTAGGGACACTTTTTGTCAATATTGATAAATTTGTATTATTGTTTTAATATTTGTTTTACATATTTATTTATTTTCAACCTTTCTTTACCCTTATACTTTAAGTTTTGGGGGGGATAAATAACATATTGACATCCTATATTTTAATTAAAGCATGTAACATTAAATAGGAATTTATATTTAGTCTGTGTAAAAAGACCTTTGCTGTAAGACAAGTGCTCTACTCTTCTGTGTCAGAGATTTTTTTTTATCTCCCCTAATACCAGTTCTTTCCTTGCTTCCTAATAGAAACTCAAGTTCCATCTTGGCATGTGATTTCTCACATAAACACCACATTTCTCATACACTCTTATCTCTAGATGTGGTAGTGTGATTATTTTTGACCAATGGGCTGTGACGGGAAATAGTGCATGCAACTTTTTGTTTATTCATTTAAGGTACTTTCCCTGCTATATTTTCCTATTCCTCACAAAGCTCCTTTTTTTGGGGGGGGGGGAGTGGGAGAAGGCAGTGGGAGCCAAGCAAATAGTAAAAGTATTAAGGTTATTTCCTTTCCATGCAAGAATGTTTATCACAAATGACCTTAAATCAATCAAGTGAAAGGAGAAGGGGCAGAGCATAGAGGGCAGTAACCAAAAGACCAAGGTTTTCTAGAAAAGTTCAAGTAAGTACATCATCAGAATGAGACCTTTCAAACTCCCTGTCTGCCAACAAACTGTTTTCTCATTTTTTTTCCGCCAGTTAATTTATCATCAAAGTGACCTTAGAATGCCAGGGGCCCCAAACCTGCAGGAGGCTCATTTGCAAAACTGTGAAATCCCCAAGAATCCTATTCTCCAATGTTCACATCAAATTCCTCCAGAATAGATAATGGGCAAGAAAGACCTTTTAAAGGATATATCCTGGGAATGATACGAGATCCAGTGATGCCATGTGGGCAAACCTATTTTCTACTTTTAAGGCAAGAAAGTTTCATACTTCATATAATTTGTTCATTACCATGGGCCAATGATTTGTTTATGTTTCCCATGGTTCTCTTTGTAGATTTTTATTGCTTTCATCCGATTCCTAATGCACCATTTTATATAATTCTTCCCTTCTGCAGAGTTATTTATTATAAAGCAAAGATCCTGGACTTTGAGCAGAATATAGTAACTTTAGGGAGTGAGAATGTGAGTTGTATGCGTGGGAAGAAAGATAGTTGAGTGGTGAAACTGGTGAGCTATGGAAGAGATTGTGAGTTCCCTTCCAACACCTATTCTCTCCCTCCTTTAAATAACAAACCTTCTCAGGGATTAATTGATATCACAGTAGCTGAGATAAATACTACACGTGTTAACCTGCTTTACAGCTAGATGTGGCTTTATAACGATGTTTGGTGTTGTTGCTGTTAGGTGATGTGGATTTGTTTTTTGTCTCATAGCAACCTCACGTTACAGAGTAAACTTCCCCATAGAGCTTCCTAGTCTATAATCTTTTGGGTATCAAATTGCCAGGTCTTTCTCCCATGGAGCCCCTTGGTAGGTCCAAACTATCAACCTTTTTGTTAGCAGCCGAATGCTTAACTGTTGTACCACCAGGGCTCCGTAACTATGTTTAGCCAATGGAATGTGAGTTATACATGCACCTTCCTGAACCAGAGTTTAAGAAAGAGGTTATAGCTGCCATTCATTTTATCCCCTTCCTACTGACTATAATATAGGTGTGGTGGGAGATAGAACACCTACTTTATATACAGGGATGGAAGTCACATGTACAGAATGGCAACAATACAGAAAAAAACTGTATTCCTGATACAGTGCAACCAGATTAACAGCCATGGACTCTCCATGATAAAACTGTTGCTTGACAGAGGCAAATTTCTATCTTGATTAAGCCATTGTATTTTTGTTTTGACATTTCTTACAGCCACTAAACTTGTAATGCATTATTTCATCCCATTTCACAACTGCCTCAAAATGTATAATAAACTTTCTCTAGGAAAGCTAGTAAACTATAGTGTTGTAATCCAACACAGATTGACTCACTACAAAGCTCACATTCTTAGTTAATACATTAAAACAACATAGAGAGGAGCTGGGGGCCAAGATGGAGGACTAGGTGGACGCTACCGCGGAACCCTCTTGCAACAAAGACTCTGAAAAACAAGTGAATCGATCACATACATAACAATATATGAACTCTGAACAACAAACACAGATTTAGAGACGGAGAACGGACAAATACGGGGAGACAGTGATTGTTTTCAGAGCCAGGAGCCAGCGTACCAGGCAGGTGAGCTTTGGAGCCCGATTTGGGGCAGAGCCCAGGAGGGCAGACGGCACAGACAAGGGGCCCAGCCCTAGCCCCCGAACTCATCCCGGGAGCGAGCCCAGCCAGTTGGCGCGGGCAGCCTGGCGGCGCAACCGGTGGGAGAAGTCCCCGGGAGGCAGTGACTGGTCTTGGAGCGGGGAGAGCAGTATCCCAGCTGGGAAGCCATCCCGCCGGGAGTTTGGCAGGGAGCGGGCGGGGCGCGAACACGGGGACCAGCTACATTTCCCCTAATTGACCCCGGGGGGGGGCCCAGTCGTTCCTGCGGGAGGCGCCCCCCAGTTCACGAGAGCTGCCGGTGCGCCAGAGGGAGAAGTCCCGGGGAGGAAGTGACTGGTCTTGGAGCGGGGAGAGCGGCATCCCAGCCGGGACGCGCAGTCGTGACTCAGGCGCGGGGACCTGCTCCGCTCTCCTGAGCTGAGCCCGGGGGGGGAGCAAACCCAGTTCGCGGGAGTGGCGCGCGAAGCAGCTGGTGGGACAGGGAGTCCCCAGGAGGCAGCGATGGATTTTGGAGATGGGAGTGCACCGTCCCAGTAGGGGAGCCTTAACCTTGGGGGTGGGGCTGGCAACGGAGGATCTGACCGTGACGCCAGCGGGCCAGACCCCCCGGGGGCAATCTCCACACAGCCAGTACATATAGGCAACGCGCCCTGTGGAAATCTCAGATATAAGAGTCATTCCAAGTAAGACAAACAACTCTGGTGATATTCTGAGGTGCTACACTCCTAGCTCTCTGATCCCTCCCCCACCCTCCCCAGGCGGCTCCATTAACATCCGAATAGCCTGAGCCAGAGGGAGAACTCTGATAGGGATCTGACTGCATTTTTTTTTTAGCGGATTTTCTGGAAAAACTAGTTTCCCAGTGATGGCTCAGAGACAGCAGTCCATATCAAACCACATAAAGAAGCAGACCATGACAGCTTCTCCAACCCCCCAAACAAAAGAATCAAAATCTTCCCCAAATGAAGATACAATCCTGGAATTATCAGATACAGAATATAAAAAACTAATTTACAGAATGCTTCAAGACATCACAAATGAAATTAGGCTAACTGTGGAAAAAGCCAAGGAACACACTGATAAAACTGTTGAAGAACTCAAAAAGATTATTCAAGAACATAGTGGAAAAATTAATAAGTTGCAAGAATCCATAGAGAGACAGCATGTAGAAATCCAAAAGATTAACAATAAAATTACAGAATTAGACAATGCAATAGGAAGTCAGAGGAGCAGACTCGAGCAATTAGAATGCAGACTGGGACATCTGGAGGACCAGGAAATCAACACCAACATAGCTGAAAAAAATCAGATAAAAGAATTAAAAAAAATGAAGAAACCCTAAGAATCATGTGGGACTCTATCAAGAAGGATAACTTGCGAGTGACTGGAGTCCCAGAACAGGGAGGAGGGACAGAAAACACAGAGAAAATAGTTGAAGAACTCCTGACACAAAACTTCCCTGACATTATGAAAGACAAAAGGATATCTATCCAAGATGCTCATCGAACCCCATTTAAGATTGATCCAAAAAGAAAAACACCAAGACATATTATCATCAAACTTACCAAAACCAAAGATAAAGAGAAAATTTTAAAAGCAGCCAGGGAGAAAAGAAAGGTTTCCTTCAAGGGAGAATCAATAAGAATAAGTTCAGACTACTCAGCAGAAACCATGCAGGCAAGAAGGGAATGGGACGATGTATACAGAGCACTGAATGAGAAACACTGCCAACCAAGGATCATATGTCCAGCAAAACTCTCTCTGAAATATGAAGGTGAAATTAAGATATTTACAGACAAATACAAGTTTAGAGAATTTGCAAAAACCAAACCAAGACTACCAGAAACGCTAAAGGAGATTGTTTGGTCAGATGACCAATAATATCAGGTACCAGCACAATACAAGGTCACAAAACAGAACGTCCTGATATCAACTCAAATAGGGAAAGCACAAAAACAAACAAACTGAGATTAATTCTAATAAATAAATAAATAAACAAAATAATACACATAACAGGGAATCATGGAAATCAATAGATAAATGATCACAATAATCAAAAAGAGGGACTAAATACAGGAGGCATTGAACTGCCATATGGAGAGTGATACAAGGCGATATAGAACGATACAAGTTAGGTTTTTAGTTAGAAAAATAGGGGTAAATAATAAGGTAACCACAAAAAGGAATATCAACTCCATAACTCAAGAAAAAAGCCAAGAAAAACGTAACGACTCAACTAACATAAAGTTAAACATTATGAAAATGAGGATCTCACAATCTACTAAGAAAAACATCTCAGCACAAAAAAGTATGTGGAAAAATGAAATGGCCAACAACACACATGAAAAGGCATCAAAATGACAGCACTAAAAACTTATTTATCTATAATTACGCTGAATGTAAATGGACTAAATGCACCAATAAAGAGACAGAGAGTCACGGACTGGATAAAGAAACACGATCCATCTATATGCTGCCTACAAGAGACACACCTTAGACTTAGAGACACAAACAAACTAAAACTCAAAGGATGGAAAAAAATATATCAAGCAAACAATAAGCAGAAAAGAAGAGGAGTAGCAATATTAATTTCTGACAAAATAGACTTTAGACTTAAATCCACCACAAAGGATAAAGAAGGACACTATATAATGATAAAAGGGACAATTGATCAGGAAGACATAACCATATTAAATATTTGTGCACCCAAGGACAGGGCTGCAAGATACATAAATCAAATTTTAACAGAATTGAAAAGTGAGATAGACACCTCCACATTTATAGTAGGAGACTTCAACACACCACTTTCGGAGAAAGACAGGACATCCAGTAAGAAGCTCAATAGAGACACGGAAGACCTACTTACAACAATCAACCAACTTGACCTCATTGACTTATACAGAACTCTCCACCCAACTGCTGCAAAGTATACTTTTTTTTCTAGCACATATGGAACATTCTCTAGAATAGACCACATATTAGGTCATAAAACAAATCTTTGCAGAATCCAAAACATCGAAATATTACAAAGCATCTTCTCAGACCACAAGGCAATGAAACTAGAAATCAATAACAGAAAAACTAGGAAAAAGAAATTAAATACTTGGAAAATGAACAATACCCTCCTGAAAAAAGACTGGGTTATAGAAGACATCAAGGAGGGAATAAGGAAATTCTTAGAAAGCAACGAGAATGAAAATACTTCCTATCAAAACCTCTGGGACACAGCAAAAGCAGTGCTCAGAGGCCAATTTATATCGATAAATGCACACATACAAAAAGAAGAAAGAGCCAAAAGCAGAGAACTGTCCCTACAACTTGAACAAATAGAAAGTGAGCAACAAAAGAACCCATCAGGCACCAGAAGAAAACAAATAATAAAAATTAGAGCTGAACTAAATGAATTAGAGAACAGAAAAACAATTGAAAGAATTAACAAAGCCAAAAGCTGGTTCTTTAAAAAAATTAACAAAATTGATAAACCATTGGCTAGACTGACTAAAGAAAAACAGGAAAGGAAACAAATAACCCGAATAAGAAGCGAGAAGGACCACATCACAACAGAGCCAAATGAAATTAAAAGAATCATTTCAGATTATTACGAAAAATTGTACTCTAACAAATTTGAAAACCTAGAAGAAATGGATAAATTCTTGGAAAAACACTACCTACCTAAACTAACACATTCAGAAGTAGAACAACTAAATAGACCCATAACAAAAAAAGAGATTGAAACGGTAATCAAAAAACTCCCAACAAAAAAAAGCCCTGGCCCGGACGGCTTCACTGCAGAGTTCTACCAAACCTTCAGAGAAGACTTAACACCACTACTACTGAAGGTATTTCAAAGCATAAAACAAGACGGAATACTACCCAACTCATTGTATGAAGCTACCATCTCCCTGATACCAAAACCAGGTAAAGACATTACAAAAAAACAAAATTACAGACCTATATCCCTCATGAACATAGATGCAAAATCCTCAACAAAATTCTAGCCAATAGAATCCAACAACACATCAAAAAAATAATTCACCCTGATCAAGTGGGATTTATACCAGGTATGCAAGGCTGGTTTAATATCAGAAAAACCATTAATGTAATCCATCACATAAATAAAACAAAAGATAAAAACCACATGATCTCATCAATTGTTGCAGAAAAGGCATTTCACAATGTCCAACATCCATTTATGATAAAAACTCTCACCAAAATAGGAATTGAAGGAAAATTCCTCAACATAATAAAGGGCATCTATGCAAAGCCAACAGCCAATATCACTCTAAATGGAGAGAACCTAAAAGCATTTCCCTTGAGAACGGGAACCAGACAAGGATGCCCTTTATCACCGCTCTTATTCAACATCGTACTTGAAGTCCTAGCCAGGGCAATTAGGCTAGACAAAGAAATAAAGGGTATCCGGATTGGCAAGGAGGAAGTAAAGCTATCACTATTTGCAGATGACATGATCGTATACACGGAAAACCCTAAGGAATCCTCCAGAAAACTACTGAAACTAATAGAAGAGTTTGGCAGAGTCTCAGGTTATAAAATAAACATACAAAAATCACTTGGATTCCTCTACATCCACAAAAAGAACACCAAAGAGGAAATAACCAAATCAATACCACTCACAGTAGCCCCCAAGAAGATAAAATACTTAGGAATAAATCTTACCAAGGATGTAAAAGACCTATACAAAGAAAACTACAAAGCTCTACTAAAAGAAATTCAAAAGGACATACTTAAGTGGAAAAACATACCCTGCTCATGGATAGGAAGACTTAACATAGTAAAAATGTCCATTCTACCAAAAGCCATCTATACATATAACGCACTTCCGATCCAAATTCCAATGTCATATTTTAAGGGGATAGAGAAACAAATCACCAACTTCATATGGAAGGGAAAGAACCCCCGGATAAGCAAAGCATTACTGAAAAAGAAGAAGAAAGTGGGAGGCCTCACTCTACCTGATTTCAGAACCTATTATACAGCTACAGTAGTCAAAACAGCCTGGTACTGGTACAACAACAGGCACATAGACCAATGGAACAGATTGAGAACTCAGATATAAATCCATCCACATATGAGCAGCTGATATTTGACAAAGGCCCAGTGTCAGTTATTTGGGGAAAAGATAGTCTTTTTAACAAATGGTGCTGGCATAACTGGATATCCATTTGCAAAAGAATGAAACAGTACTCATATCTCACACGATGCACAAAAACTAATTCCAAGTGGATCAAAGACCTAAACATAAAGACTAAAACGATAAAGATCATGGGAGAAAAAATAGGGACAACCCTAGAAGCCCTAATACAGGGCATAAACAGAATACAAAACATTATCAAAAATGATGAAGAGAAACCCGATAACTGGGAGCTCCTAAAAATCAAACACCTATGCTCATCTAAAGACTTCACCAAAAGAGTAAAAAGACCACCTACAGACTGGGAAAGAATATTCAGCTATGACATCTCCGACCAGCGCCTGATCTCTAAAATCTGCATGATTCTGTTAAAACTGAACCACAAAAAGGCAAACAACCGAATCAAGAAGTGGGCAAAGGATATGAACACACATTTCACTAAAGAAGATATTCAGGCAGCCAACAGATACATGAGAAAATGCTCCCGATCATTAGCCATTAGAGAAATGCAAATTAAAACTGCGATGAGATTCCATCTCACACCAACTAGACTGGCATTAATCCAAAAAACACAAAATAATAAATGTTGGAGAGGCTGCGGAGAGATTGGAACTCTCATACACTGCTGGTGGGAATGTAAAATGGTACAACCACTTTGGAAATCCATCTGGCATTATCTTAAACAGTTAGAAATAGAACTACCATACAACCCAGAAATCCCACTTCTCGGAATATACCCTAGAGATACAAGAGCCTTCACACAAACAGAGATATGCACATCCATATTTATTGCAGCTCTGTTTACAATAGCAAAAAGCTGGAAGCAACCAAGATGTCCGTCAACGGATGAATGGGTAAATAAATTGTGGTATATTTACACAATGGAATACTACGCCTCGATAAAGAACAGTGACGAATCTCTGAAACATTTCATAACATGGAGGAATCTGGAAGGCATTATGCTGAGCGAAATGAGTCAGAGGCAAAAGGACAAATATTGTATAAGACGACTATTATAAGATCTTGAGAAAGAAAAAACGGAGAAGAACACATACTTTTGTGGTTACGAGGGGGAAGGGAGGGAGGGAGGGGTTTTTTTATTGATCAATCAGTAGATAAGAACTGCTTTGGGTGAAGGGAAAGACAACACTCAATACAAGGAAGGTCAGCCCAATTGGACTGGACTAAAAGCAAAGAGGTTTCCGGGATAAAATGAATGCTTCAAAGGTCAGCTGACCAGGGGCTGGGGTTTGGGGAACATGGTTTGAGGGGACTTCTAAGTCAATTGGCAAAATAATTCTATTATGAAAACATTCTGCATCCCACTTTGAAATGTGGCGTCTGGGGTCCTAAATGCTAACAAGCGGCCATCTAAGATACATCAATTGGTCTCAACCCACCTGGAGCAAAGGAAAATGAAGAACACCAAGGCCACACAACAACTAAGAACCCAAGAGACAGAAAGGGCCACATGAACCAGAAACCTACATCATCCTGAGACCAGAAGAACTAGTTGGTGCCCGGCCACAATCGATGACTGCCCTGACAGGGAGCACAACAGAGAACTCCTGAGGGAGCAGGAGTCTGTATCAGTGGGATACAGACCCCAAATTCTCATAAAAAGACCATACCTAATGGTCTGACTGCGACTAGAGGAATCCCGGAGGCAATGCTCCCCAGACCTTCTGTTGGCACAGGACAGGAACCATCCCCGAAGACAACTCATCAGACATGAAAGGGACTGGTCAGCAGGTGGGAGAGAGATGCTGATGAAGAGTGAGCTAATTAAATCAGGTGGACACTGGAGAGTGTGTTGGCAACTCTTGACTGGAGGGGGGATGGGAAGATAGATAGAGAGGGAAGATGGCAAAATTGGCACGAAACGAGAGACTGAAAGGGCTGACTCAATAAGGGAGAGCAAGTGGGAGAAGGGAGTAAGATGCATGTAAACTTACATGTGACAGACTGGTTGGAATTGTAAATGTTCACTTGAAGCTTAATAAAAGTTAATTAAAAAAAAAGAACATAGAATATGTTACACTCTTTTCTACATATAAGGTTGAAAGAAAAAAGAAACTTACACCTACCAATTAACTCAAAAATATATTTTTTCTATTTGACATAAGGTAAAGTGACACACTGAAGTTAGCTTGTTCTATCCCAAAACTCTCTAGTAAATTGTTATCCATAGAAGTGTATTTTTAGCTGTATCAAATAGCTTATTATGGCATTTTCCTAAAATTATTGATTGCTGAAACAAAGACAAAAGATAAAGATAGTTATAATAAAAATCAGTGGATTTGATATGCCACTTCAGCAACTAGAGCAATTGGGAAAAGGAATGAGCAGTTAATATGTATAGTGAGTTTCCTAACAGAAGCAGATGGATGACCATCTGTCAAAAGTATTATAGGAAGAGTTCCATCACACAGTGATGAATTGGACTACATAACATCTAGTATAATTTCTACTCTGTACATTTTCCAGTATTTCCATAGGACTGGAAGCTTTTAGATTTAGAAAAGTTAAGTGATTTTTAAGAGTTCTTGTTGCTTGTTTAAAGTGGAAGTCTTTCACAATACATAGTGGTGGCAATGCTGGACTCGAACAAACCAATGATTGTTAAGATGTAACAGGAAGAGGCAATGTTTGTCTGTTGCACACAGGGCCACCCAGAGTTGGAGCAGAATCTATGGCAACTAACAACAACAACATCTACATAGCTGAATTCACAACGGGAAAAAGAAATGTGTGTTTTTTTTCTTTTTTTTTTGTGAATTATATTTAATTGTTATAGCTGAACTCAAAGTCAGGGAAAACTATAAATGCTAACACCAAAAGAGAAACTGAAAAGCATATATGAGCTTTGTGACTTCCTATGGCAGTGTGGTTGTCACCCAGGTATCCCCCAATTTGGGTTTTAACATCTATATGAGGTCAGTAGATCAAATTTCTAGGTTTCTGTGAGGCAGGGATTTGAACTGAGGCCCTACATAAAATCTGAAGCTTAGAAGACTATCCTGGACAAAAATTAAACTAAGCAATATATTCTTTATCATTTTAAAGAGAAAATTTAAAATAATTGTCTCTCTCTGTTTGGACTCTGGGCTCTCCGAAGTTTAAAAAAAAGAAACCTGTGCTTCATTTAAGACTTGGTTTGAATTTCACTGCCTCATGATTGAGAAGCCTCAAAAATAAATTTGTCTTGATTACATAAAATTATATGGAAAAAAAATCCATGTCTCTTTTTGGTAATGCTCCTCCATCTAAAGGCACAAGGGAACTTCAGAGTGAAAATAAGCCCCACTGAGATGAGCTTACAATTAATAATTGTAAAATATCCAAAGAATCCATCATGTCCTGGTGCACTATAAATCAAGAGTAAAGTTAATGAAAACATTTAACTGCTGCATATATCAAAACTGAAAATATATTATTCACAGCTACTCAGTAAAATTCTAATAAAGGATATCTTTTTAGGAGAATAAAGTGGAAACCAGAAGAGGGGGAAGATGCAAAAAACAATGGTATTATTATTATTATTTTAATACTAAATGTGTTGGCAAATATTTTTCTAAAAAATTAAAAAGCTTTAAATGTTTCACAAAAATTTCTTTTAGGGCTTAAAAACTTGATAAAACTAAATAATTGGTACAACAGCGTATGTTAAAAACTAAACTAAAAAAATACGGCTGCCAAGTCCGTTCTGACTCACAGTGACCCCACAGGGTTTCCAAGGCTGTAAATCTCTATGGAAGGGGACTGCCACCTCTTTCTCCCTCAGAGCTGCTGGTGGTTTTGAACTGCTGACCTTTCAGTTAGCAGTTGATCACTTAAACCACTGTGCCAACAGGGCTCCTTAGCATATAAGCTAGGTGGATGTAATAAGGGTTAAACCAGACTAAGTTTCTTTAATTATTCAGGATCAAGGTAGAACTATTTATAACTACAGACCTTTCTAAGTCATGTATGAATGTTATAATATTAAAGGAAACCATTGAAAGGATACTAGTAAATACATATCTTCTAAGGAATGGGTAATGAGAATTTAAAAATTCAGATAGACATAGAAGCAAACAAACAGCAAATAAAGCAGAATGAAAAAAACCAAACCCATTGCCGTCAAGTTGATTCCAGCTCATAGCAACCCTATAGGACAGAGTAGAACTGCCCCATAGAATTTACAAGGAACGTATCGTGGATTTGAACTGCCGACCCTTTGGTTAGCAGCCATAACTCTTAACCACTACACCACCAGGGTTTCATGGAGAATGCAAATTAGAAAAAATAAATTTAACGAAATAATTAAAATACACAAATAACCACATTATACTTTTGCATCTATTCATGATGGAATAGATCGAAGTCGTCCAACTCTCCTACTGGGAACTACTAGAAAGAATAGATTAAAAAAATACATTTAATTACATAAGAGAACATCTGGAGAACATAGAACTGGAGGGACCAAGAGTCAGGAGCCATGGAAAATTTAGAAAAGTTTGCTGATTGATCTTCTGTAGTCACTTATTCTGTTAGTGCATTTGCCATCCTGGGTCCAACACAAGAAGCTGAGAATCAGAAATTCCTGCAAGCAGAGAGAGTGCTGCTTGATGAGAGGAATGCAATTGAGTTTTTGCTGGTCCTATTGGCTGAGGGAGATAAAATTAGAGACTTGAAGACCAAGATCTCAATAAGAAGAGTAAGGTGAACTGAGGCTGGAATATGGCTATTTTCCCCTAAAGACGTTTGTAAAATACTGAGGAAGTATGGATACAAGTGAAAAGTTTAATAACCAGACAAAAATAGCTGAATGAAGTGCCCTACAGTCTCATCATGATAGTGGAAAGGATTAAAGTTCAGGATCTGCCAAGAAAGGGGTCTGGTGACCACACCAGGATCTTAGTTGGAATCCATAGAGCAGGATGATGAGGCAGACAGTGCTTATCAAAACTTCATGCCAGATTTAACGCTAATCGTTTCCTCATTGCACTAAGGTGACCAGTCCCACTTTATTTACTAGCAAAAGAGACTGATTTCTCCGGAGAGATATAAAATATAAAATCATGGGTCTGCTACAGTTTTTTGGGCACTAGGTCTGGAATTTGATCAAAAATAAATAAGCAAGCCAAAAAAAAAAGACCATATGGACAAACATCAGGAGAAAAAATGACTATATGTGATCCAGTTATAACAGACAGGGATTTAAAAATAACTATGATTAGTATGTTCAAGAAAATAAAAGTAATTATGCAGAAAATAGATAATGAGATGAAGAATATTATCATAAAATTAGAATCTGTAGAGGATAATCAAACAGAAGGTCTAGAACTGAAAAACACAAAGACTGAAATTAAGAACCCAAGATGTGGTTTTACAACAGAAGATAGTAGAAAGGATAAATAGTGCTTAAGTAGTTAACAAAACTGAAGGACAGAAAGAAGTAGAATTAAAAATACAGACAAGCACCTTAAAAAAAAAAAAGTGAAAAGACTATCATATGTATATATAGTCACAAAATGATAGGGGACAGAAAATATGGGAAAAGTAATACATGCAGACATCCTGATCAGGAATACTCTCAAATTGATGAAAGGCATCAGAGAAAACAAAGAACACCACACTTAGCTTCATCATATTGAAACATTTGAGAGCCAAGGACAAGGAGAAAAGACAAAAAAAAAGTTTCTAGATTAAAAAAGACACATTACTTCCAAGTGAGCAATAAAAACAGTGTTTGACTTTTCAGCAGAGACAATATAAATCAGAAGCCAATCCAATAACATCTTTAAAGAGCATAAAGGAAAAAAAAAATTCTAACCTAGAATTCCAATGCAACGAAAACATAAGTGAAGATGAAATAAATGGCACATGAACAAAAACTGAATTTGCTGCCAACAAACTGGCACTGTAAGATACATTCAATTGACTATAGTAATCAAATATTTCAGAATTTAGAATTAAATTTCTAATAATATGAACAGAGTAATTTCAAAGTTTTCCATCAGATTAATTTAAATTGGAAACCACAAAGAGATAATAAAGGCCAGTTCTAGACCAGTCTCAATCCTAAAAATAAAAATGTAAAATTTCTAAATAAAATACTAGGAAACCAAATTCAACATTTTGTAAAAAATATAATAAATTGTAATCAAGATAGATATCACAAAACTGCAAATTTGGCTTACCATTAGAAAATTATTAACACAATTTAATACAATAGCACATGAAAGAAAAGAAACTATAACATGTTTTATAAGGTGTTGAAAAAATTACTCTATCAAAATTTATGATTAAACAAAAACAGTGACAGAACTGAAAAAAATAATAAAAATAGTAAATGATCATGGATTGAATTGTGTTCCCTGAAAATATGTGTCACCTTGGCTAGGCTGTGATTCTTCCAGTATTTTGTGATTGTCCTCCATTTTGTGATTTGATTATTCTCCATTTTGTGATGTTTTGTAAATCCTAGCCTCTATGCCTGTGTTTATGATCCCATTTGGGAGTGCGCTGTCTGTTATGTTAATGACGCAAGATTAGATCATGTTAATAAGGATTAGGGTAGGATGCAACACCCTTACTCAGGTCACTGCCTTGATCCAATGTAAGGGGAGATTCCCTGGGGTGTGGTCTGCATCACCTTTTATCTTACAAGAAATAAAAGGAAAGAGAAGTGAGCAGAGAAAGAGAAGAGCCAGGAGCAGAGCACATCTTTGAAACAAGGAACCCTGCACTGAGAAAATCCTAGACCCATAGGAAGATTGATGTCAAGACACATGTAGATCTCCATGCCCACAGATACTAAGAGGAGATGAGGATCTTCCTCCTGAGCCAACAGAGAGAGAAAGCCTTCCCCTGGATCTGGCACCCTGAATTCAAACTTCTAGCCTCCAGACTGTGAGAGTATAAATTTCGATTTGTTAAAAGCATACACTTGTGGTATTTCTATTAAAGCAGCACTAGGTAACTAAAGCATAAGCTAAGATTAAAAAGCTACAAAATTTTAAAGCATACGTAATGGTGAAATACTGAAATTATTACTTTTTTTTAAGGGTCATGATTATCAATACAATTTAATGTTTTAGAAGGATTCATTGCCAATGCAGTAAGGCAAGAAAATACAAGCAAACAAACTAATAAACTCAACAACAACTAAATTTTTTTTTCTTGGTTGTAATCTTTATGGCCACAGATCACCAGGACTTACTTCCACCAACTTTTCAATTAGCAGCTGAGGGCAAAGCATTTGTGCCACTCAGATGGAACAATCAATCATGAAAACTTGTTCAAATCAGGGCTTCGAACCGTAATTTTTTCATTACCATTTACTGTTCCAGTTTACCAAAATTTTAAGAATTTAGTTCTGGTCCAGTTTTACTTCATCTACAATGACTGAATGCATTTAAAAATTCATACGCAAATGGTTTGTGACATTGGTTGCAATCCCTACAATGTGTCAGCACTCTCCCTCTTTCGCTTTTCACCTTGGGCTCTCCATATCCATTCATCCACTTATCCCATCACTTCATACTTTCTCATCTTTATTTTGGATCAGCTGGTGCCCGTTTGGACTCATATACGTGACTGATCTAAGAAACACGTTCCTCACATGTGTTATTGTTTGCATTATAGGCCTGTCTAAAATTTGACTGAGAGGTGAACTCTGGGAGTGGCTTTAGTTCTGAGTTAGCAGGGTGTCCGGGGGCCATAGTCTTGGAGGTTCCTCCAGTCTCTGTAAGACCAGTAAGTCTGATCTGTTTTACTGAATTTGAATTTTGTCCCACATTCTTCTCTGCTCTATTGTGATCCCTATCAGAGTAGTCAGTGGTGGTAGCCAGGCACCATCTAGTTCTTCTGGGCTTAGGCTGGGGGAGGCTGTGGTTCACATGGTCCATTAGTCCTTTGGACTAATATTTTCCTTGTCTTTGGTTTTCTTTATTCTTCTTTGCTCCAAACATGGTGAGACAAATAGACGTATTTTAGATGGCCACTCATAAGTTTTTTTTTTTATGTTTCTTGTGCTTTAAGTGAAAGTTTACAAATCAAGTCAGCCTCTCACACAAAAACTTATACACACCTTGCTTTGTTGTTGTTGTTAGGTGCTGTCGAGTTGGTTCTGGCTCATAGCAACCTTATGCGCAACACAACGAAACACTGCCCGGTCCTGCACCATCCTCACAATCATTGTTATGCTTGAGCCCATTGTTGCAGCCACTACGTCAATCCACCTCGTTGAAGGACTTCCCCTTTTCCGCTGACCCTGTTCTTTGCCAAGAATGATGTTCTTCTCCAGAGACTGATCCCTTCCGACAACATGTCCAAAGTATGTAAGACACAGTCTCGACGTCTTTGCTTTTAAGGAACATTCTGGTTGTACTTCTTCTAAGAGAGGTTTATTCGTTCTTCTGGCAGTCCATGGTGTATTCAATATTCATCACCAACACCACAATTCAAAGGCATCAACTCTTCTTTGGTCTTCCTTATTCATTGTCCAGCTTTCACATGCATATGATGTGATTGAAAATACCATGGCTTGGGTCAGGTGCACCTTAGTTTTCAAGGTGACATCTTTGCTCTTCAGCACTTTGAAGAGGTCCTTTGCAGCAGATTTACCCAGTGCAGTGTGTCTTTTGATTTCTTGACTGCTGCTTCCATGGCTGTTGATTGTGGATCCAAGTAAAATGAAAACACTGACAACTTCAATCTTTTCTCCGTTTATCATGGTGTTGCTCATCGGTCCAGATGTGAGGATTTTTGTTTTCTTTATGTTGAGGTGTAATCCATACTGAAGGCTGTGGTCTTTGATCTTCATTAGTAAGTGCTTCAAGTCCTCTTCACTTTCAGCAAGCAAGGTTGTGTCATCTGCATAACAGAGGTTGTTAATGAGTCTTCCTCCAATCCTGATGCCCCGTTCTTCTTCATATAGTCCAGCTTCTCGTATTATTTGCTCAGCATACAGATTAAACAGGTATGGTGAAAGAATACAACCCTGACGCACACCTTTCGTGACATTAAACCAGTCAGTATCCCCTTGCTCTGTCCGAACAATTGCCTCTTGATCTATGTAAAGGTTCCTCATGAGCACAATTAAGTGCTCTGGAATTCCCATTCTTTGCAATGTTATCCATAATTTGTTATGATCCACACAGTCGAATGCCCTTGCATAGTCAATACAACACAGGTAAACATCCTTATGGTATTCTCTGCTTTCAGCCAGGATCCATCTGACATCAGCAACGATATTCCTGGTTCCACGTCCTCTTCTGAAACTGGCCTGAATTTCTGGCAGTTCCCTGTTGATATACTACTGCAGCTGTTTTTGAATGATCTTCAGCAAAATTTTGCTTGCATGTGATATTAATGATATAGTTCTATAATTTCCACTTTCGGTTGGATCACCTCACTTGGAAATAGGCATAAATATGGATCTCTTCCAATCAGTTGGCCAGGAAGCTGTCTTCCGTATTTCTTGGCATAGACGAGCTAGCACCTCCAGCACTGCATTTGTATGTTTAAACATCTCAGTGGATATCCTGTCAATTTCTGGAGCCTTGTCTTTCACCAATGCCTTCAGAGCAGCTTGGACTTCTTTCAGTACCATCAGTTCCTGATCATATGCCACCTCTTGAAATGGTTTAACATTGACTAATTCTTTTTGGTATACAGACTCTACATATTCCTTCCATCTTCTTTTGATGCTTCCTGAGTCATTTAGTATTTTTCCCATAGAATCCTTCACTATTGCAACTAGAAGCTTGAATTTTTTCTTCAGTTCTTTCAGCTTGAGAAACACTGGCTGTGTTCTTCCCTTTTGGTTTTCCATTTCCAGCTCTTTGCACATGTCATTATAATACTTTGTCTTCTCAAGCCCTCTCCAACCCATTGTCCAGTCCAATACATGTCTGAAGAGTTGGCTTTGGGAATGGTTCCTGTCCTGGACCAACAGAAGGTCTGGGGGCCATGACCTCCGGGGTCCTTCTAGTCTCAGTCAGACCATTAAATCTGGTCTTTTTATGAGAATTTGGGGTCTGCATCCCACTGCTCTCCTGCTCCCTCAGGGGTTCTCTGTTGTGTTCCCTGTCAGGGCAGTCATCGGTTGTAGCCAGGCACCATCTAGTTCTTCTGGTCTCAGGATGATGTAGTCTCTGGTTCAGGTGGCCCTTGCTGTTTCTTAGGCTCATACTTACCTTGTGACCTTGGTGTTCTTCATTCTCCTTTGGTCCAGGTGGATTGAGACTCATTGATGCATTTTAGATGGCCACTTGCTAGGGTTTAAGACCCCAGATGCCACTCTTCAATGTGGGATGCAGAATGTTTTCTTAACAGATTTTATTATGCCAATTGACTTGGATGTCCCCTGAAACCATGGTCCCCAGACCCCTATCCCTGCTACACTAGACTTCGAAGCATTCAGTTTATTCAGAAAACTTTGCTTTTGGTTTAGTCCAGCTGTGCTAATCTCCCCAGTATTGTGTGTTGCCTTTCCCTTCAGCTAAAGTAGTTCTCATCTACTCTCTAATTAGTGAATACCCCTCTCCCAGCCTCTCTCCTTCCCCACCTCATGGCCATAAAAGTATGTTTTCTTCTCAGTTTAAACTATTTCTCAAGTTCTTAAAATAGTGGTCTTATACAATACTTGTCCTTTTTTGCAACTGACAAATTTCACTCAGCATAATGCCTTCCAGGATCCTCCATGTTATGAAATGTTTCACAGACTCCTCACTCTTCTTTATTGATACATAGTATTGCATTGTGTGAATATACCATAATTTATCCATTCACCTGTTGATGAGCGCCTTTGTTGCTTCCATCTTTTTGCTTTTGTTTTGTAAACAATGCTGCAGTAAACATGGGTGTGCATATGTCTGTTGGTGTAAAGACTCTTATTTCTCTAGGATATATTCTGAGGAGTGGGATTGCTGGATCATATGGTAGTTCTATTTCTAGTTTTTTAAGGAAACACCAGATCAATTTCCAAAGTGGTTGTACCATTTTACATTCCCACCAGCAGTGTAGAAGTGTTCCAATCCTCCACAGACTCTCTAACATTTATTATTTTGTGTTTTTTGGATTAATGCCTTGTTTGAGAGAGATGAAACGTCATGGTAGTTTTGATTTGCATTTCTCTAATCGCTAAAGGTTGTGAGCATTTCCTCATGTATCTGTTAGCTACCTGAATGTCTTCTTTAGTGAAGTGTCTATTCATATCTTTTGCCCATTTTTTAATTGGGTTATTTGTCTTTTTGTAGTAGAGTTTTTGCAGTATCAGGTAGATTTTAGAGACCAGGCGCTGATCGGAAATGTCATAGATAAAAACTTTTCCCCAGCCTGTAGGTGGTCTTTTTACTCTTTGGTGAAGTCTTTGGATGAGCATAGGTGTTTGATTTTTAGGACCTCCCAATTATCTAGTTTTTCTGCTGCATTGTTAGTTATGTTTTGTATACTGTTTACCCCATATATTATGGCTCCTAACGTTGTCCCTATTTTTTCTTCCAATATCTTTATTGTTTTAGATTTTATATTTAGATCTTTGATACATTTTGAGCTCATTTTCTTGCATGGAGTGAGGCATGAGTCTCGTTTTATTTTTTTGCAGATAGATATCTAGATAGGCAAGCACCATTCCTTAAAAAGACTGTCTTTTCCCCATTTAACTGTTTTGGGGCCTTTGTCAAATATCAACTGTTCATATGTGGATGGATTTATGTCTGGATTCTCAATTCTGTTCCATTGGTCTATGTATCTGTTGTTGTACCAGTACCAGGCTGTTCTGACTGCTGTGGTGGTATAATAGGTTCTGAAATCAGGTAGAGTAAGGCCTCCCACTTTGTTCTTCTTTTTCAGTAATGCTTTACATATCCAGTGCCTCTTTCCATTCTATATGAAGTTGGTGATTTGTTTCTCCATCTCATTAAAAATTGTCGCTGGAAATTGGATCAGAATTGCATTAAATGTATAGATAGCTTTTGGTAGAATGGATATTTTTATAAAGTTAAGTCTCCCTATCCATGAGCAAGGTATGTTTTTCTACTTATGTAGGTCTCTTTTGGTTTCTTGCAGAAGTATTTTGTAGTTTTCTTTGTACAAGTCTTTTACGTATCTGGTAAAATTTATGCCTAAGTATTTTATCTCCTTGGGGGCTAGTGTAAATGGTATTGATTTGGTGATTTCCTCTTTGATGCTCTTTTTGTTGGTGTAGAGGAATCCAACTGATTTTTTAATGTTTTGCTTGTATCCTGATACTCTGATGAACTCTTCTATTAGTTTCAGGAGTTTTCTAGAGGATTCCTTACGGTTTTCTGTGTATAGGATCATGTCTTCTGCAAATGGAGATACTTTTACCTCTTCCTTGCTAATCTGGATTCCCTTTATTTCTTTATCTAGCCTGAGTGCTCTGGCTAAGACCTCCAGCACAGTGTTGAATAAGAGTGGTGATAAAGGGCATCCTTGTCTGGTTGCCGATCTCAAGGGGAATGCTTTCAGGCTCTCTCCATTTAGGATGATGTTGGCTATTGGCTTTGCATAAATACTCTTTACTGTGTTGAGGAGTTTTCCTTCTAATTCCACTTAGCTGAGAGTTTTTGTCATGAACGAGTGTTGAACTTTGTCAAGTGCCTTTTCTGCATCAATGATAAAATCATGTGATTCTTGTCTTTTGTTTTATTTATATGATAGATTACATTTATTGTTTTTCTAATGGTGAACCATCCCTGAATAGCTGGTATGAATCCCACTTGGTCATGTGGGATTTTTTTCATATGTTGTTGAATTCTATTGGCTGGAATTTTTTTGAGGATTTTTGCATCTGTGTTCTTGAGGTATATAGGTCTGTAATTCTCTTTTTTTTGTTGTGCCTTTACCTGGTTTTGGTATCAGGGATATGCTGGCTTCATAGAATGAGTTTGGGAGTATTCTGTGCTTTTCTATGCTTCGAAATACCTGTAGTAGTAGTGCTGTTAATTCATCTCTGAATGTTTGGTAGAACTCTGCAGTAAAGCCATCCGGGCCAGGGCTTTTTTTTGTTGGGAGTTTTTTGATTACCTTTTCAATCTCTTCTTTCATTATGGGCCTATTAAGTTGGTCTACCTCTGTTTTTGTTAGTTTAGGTAGGTAGCATGTTTCTAGGAATTCATCCATTTCTTTTAGGTTTTCAAATTTGTTAGAGTACAATTTTTCGTAATAATCTGATATGATTCATTTAATTTCAGTTGGGTCAGTTATAATATTGCCCATCTCATTTCTTATTCTGGTTATTTGCTTCCTCTCCTCTTTTTCTTTTGTCAATTTGGCCAATGGTTTATCAATTTTGTTGATGTTTTCAAAGAACCAGCTTTTGGTCTTGTTAATTCATTCAATTCTTTTTCTGTTTCATTTAGTTCAACTCTAATTTTTATGATTTGTTTTCTTCTCGTGCCTGAGGGTTTCTTTTGTTGTTCTCTTTCTATTTTTTCAAGTTGTGGGGATAATTCTTTGATTTTGGCCCTTTCTTCTTTTTGGATCTGTGCATTTATTAATATAAATTGACCTCTGAGTACTGCTTTTGGTGTGTCTCAAAGGTTCTGATAGGAAGTGTTTTCACTCTCATTGGAGTCTCTGAATTTCTTTATTCCATCCATAATGTCTCCTATAACCCAGTCTTTTTCAGCAGGGTATTGTTCAGTTTCCAAGTGTTTGATTTCTGTTTCCTGCTTTTTCTCTTACTGATTTCCACTTTTATGGCCTTATGGTTAGAGAAGATGGTTTGCAATATTTCAACGTTTTGGATTCTGCTAAGGCTTGTTTTATGACCTAATATGTGGTCTATTCTAGGGAATGTTCCATGTGCACTAGAAAAGAAAATATACTTAGTTGCCGTTGGGTGGTGTGTTCTCTATATGGCCATGAGGACAAGTTGGTTGATTGTGGCATTTAAATCCTCCATGTCTTTATTGAGCTTCTTTCTGTATGTCCTGTCCTTCACCAAAAGTTGTGTGTTGAAGTCTACTATTATTGTGGAGCTGTTGATCTCACTTTCCAATACTGATGGAGTTTTTTTTTTTTTTAATTTATCTTGAAGCTCTGTCATTGGGTGGATAAATATTTAATAAGGTTATATCTTCTTGGTATATCATGCCTTTAATCGTCATATAGTGTCTTTCCTTATCCTTTATGATGAATTTAACTTTAAACTCTATTTTGTCAGAAATTAATATTACCATCCCTGCTCTTTTTTCATTGTTATTTGCTTGATATATGTTTTTCTCTCCTTTGAGTTTTAGTTTATTTGTGTCTCTCAGTCTTAGGTGTGTCTGTTGTAGGCAGCATATAGACGGGTCGTGTTTTTTAATCCCTTCTGCCACTCTCTGTCTTTGTTGGTGCATTTAGCTCATTTACATTCAGTGTAATTATGGGTAGGTATGAATTTAGTGCTATCACTTTGTTGTCTTTTTTTTGTGTATTGTTGACAGTTTCTTTTTCCTGGTGAATTTTATTTGCTAAGTAGATTATCTTTATATATTGCCCTTTCCTCATATTCGTTGTTGATTTTGTTTCTTCTGAGTCTCTATTTTTTCTTGTATTTCATTTTGATGTGTTGGATAGTTTGTCTCCTTTGTGGTTACCTTATTTACCCCTATTTTTCTATATTTAAACCTAAATTTTATTTCTTTGTATCACCTTATCTTCTTCTCCATATGGAAGATCTATGACATTTCTTAGTCCCTCTATTGTTTTAATGTTTTCTTCTTTTACATATTAACATTGCTGTTAACCAGTTTTAAACTTTTTTTTTGGTCTTTATTTATTTGTTTTGTTTCCCTGTCTGGGTTGACTTCTGATTGCTTTGCCTAGTGTTCTAGTCTTGGGTTGATACCTGATATTATTGATTTTCTAACCAGAGAACTCCCTTTAGTATTTCTTGTAGTTTTGGTTTGATTTTTACAAATTCCCTAAACTTCTGTTTATCTGGAAATGTCCTAATTTCACCTTCATATTTAAGAGACAGTTTTGCTGGATGTATGATTGTTGGCTGGCAATTTTTTTACCTCAATTTTTTAATATAAGTTGTCCCCTTGCTTTCTTGCTTGCATGGTTTCTGCTGAATAGTCCAAACTTACTCTTACTGACTCTCCATTGTAGGTGAATTTTCGTTTAACCCTAAAAAAATTAACCCTAGCTGCTCTTAAAATTCTCTTTAGCTTCGGTTTTGGCAGGTTGGATTATAATATGTCTTGGTAACTTTTTTTAAACATCTACTTTATGTGGAGTTCGATGAGCATCTTGGGTAGATATCTTCTCATCTTTCACAATATCAGGGGAGTTTTCTGCCAAGAAATTTTCAACGATTGTCTCTGTCTTTTCTGTTATCCTTCCCTGTTCTGGTATTCCAGTCACTCGTAGGTTATTTCTCTTGATAAAATCCCACATGATTCTTTAGGTCCTTGTTTTTTAAATTCTTTTATCTGATTTTTCTTCAAATACATTAGTGCCAAGTGCTTTATCTTCAAGTTCACCAATTCTGCCTTCCACTTGCTCAAATCTGCTCCTCTGATTTTTTATTGAGTTGTCTACTTTTGTAATTTTATTGTTAATCTTCTGAATTTCTGATTGCTGTTTTTTAGTCTGTCTACGGATTTTTCCAGCTTATGAAATTTTTCAGTATGTTCCTGAATAATCTTTTTAATTTCTTCTATTGCTTTATCTGTCTTTTCCTTGGCTTGTTCTGTGTATTGTCTCATTTCCTTCCTGATGTACTGAAGGGTTCTGTATATTAAACTTTTGTATTCTGCCTCTGGTAATTCCAGGAAAGCAGTTTCTTCTAGAAGATCCCTGGATTCTTTGTTTTGAGAGCTTTTTGAGGTGATCATGCTCCATTTCTTTATGTGCCTTGGTATTGACTATTGTCTCTGAGCCATCTATAAGTTATTGTATTAGATTATTTTATGTTTGCTTACTGTATCATAGCTTCTTGCTTTGTTTTGTTTTGATATGCCCAGATGGGTTGCTTAAGTGAGCAAGCTTGATTATTTTTGTCTTTGGAGCTCTGACTTCCCCTCCCCAGATAGCTAGAGCTGTTATCAGGTATATCGGTTTTGGAGTCCATTCACTTTTCCTGTATGAATTCAGGTCAGGTGTCCAGGTAGTTGATCATCAAGTGTATGGTAGAGGCTCTGTCCTACAGTCATAGAGGGTCATGGGTGATTGTTGTAGGTACTGGTATGTGGTTACAGCAGGGGTCACACTCTGAGGAAGGAAGGGGGCTGAGAATCGTCCCCCACATGTCTCTGAGGAAAGTATGTCCCTGTTCCCCAGAGGGTACAGGTTGGTGGGTTGTGCAGACGGACCATGGGCACCCAATGTTTTTGGTTGTATGAACTGGGAGGTACCAGTTATCCCCGGACCCATGTCGCAGTAGGCTGGGTGACCTGAGTGGAGCTACCAGTCCTTAAGCCTCTGAGGTGAGAACCCTGTTTAATAGGCAAAACAATGTTAAACATCAAACACCCACCTCTCTGCTGCACAGCTGAAATGGTTGGAGTCTGCTAACAAGGGCCTATTCTCCTGAAATAGGCCCTCTCAGGTCCAGGCAGAGGAGAAAGGTACTCGAAGTCCCCAGACTGTTTATGCCTGGACAGGAGCTGCTCCTGTCCTGAGCTTCCCAGGTTAGTGGAGCTGTCAAATTACCTTTTCCCCTAAATGCAAGTTTATTCCATCTCCAAGGCTGAGAGGAGGGCTCTAGACACTCAACAGGGCCTATCTCAGGCCGGGGGATGTCAGCAGCTGTAGCTGGCTTGGGAGTGGGGATTTGGGGTGCAGTAAAATATATGGAAGTACTTAGCTTTTGCTGAGAGTGCCATTCTTCACTGGTTCCAAAGGTGCGAGTCTGCTGTGCGGCTGGCTGCTTCTCCCTGAGGGAACTACAGCCGAACGCTAGTACCAGTCCACCGCGGCCACCCCTGGGAATGGCGCCTCAGGGCTCCCCGTGATTCAGGTCCGGTAACTCCTCTTTGCTTCTGAACAGTCTCTTCCTCCCTCTGCCACTCGGTTTGTTTTCTCAGTTTGCCATTGATGTTCAGGGCTCCTCGCTTGTCATAAATACACTCATTTCACTTTTTTTTTTTGGGGGGGGTCTTTGTTGTAAAGAGGGCTCGCCAGAAGCATCTCTCTATTCCTACAACTTGGCTCTGCCTCCCTGGTGTCGACATAGATTTCTTAAGAAAATAAAAGAACACACTGTCAGATGAAAAATAAAAGATTATTTATTATAAATTAAAGATTACCTATAGCAAAAGTCATAAGGCAAAGTGAGTAGACAACTTTTCCACTAGGAAAATATATTTGCAGTAGAATAACAAATTTAGTAGTCATGAAAGGAGCTGTTACAAGTCAATACAAAATAAAAGAATAATCGAATAGAAAAAAATGCAAGATATATGAAGGGGTAATTAAAGGAAAAACTCAAAATCATCAAATATATAAAAAATACTCAAATTTCAGTAATCAGGGAAACACAAATTAAAACAGCGCATTACCATTTCACAACCACTAAAAACTTGTTGCCATTGAGTCCATTTTGACTTAGCGACCCTATCAGACATAGTAGAACTGTCCCATAGGGTTTCCAAGGAGCACTTAGTAGACTGGAACTGCCAAGCTTTTGGTTAGCAGCTGTAACTGTTAACCACTGTCCCACCAGGTCTTCCTTCACAACCATTAGGTGAGTAAAATAAATAAGTACTAGTGGTATTACAGCCACTCCTTAGAAACCAGATGGGGCAGTTCTACTTTGTCCTATCCGGCTGCTATGAGTCGGAATAGACTCGAGGGCAATGAGTACTAGTAGTAGTAGTAATAAGAATAAACCATTACGTAAGCTCTCAGATTATTGGGAAATAGACTTTAAATTTTGCCTGATGCAGTATAAATTGACAATTACTTTGGAAAGTATTTTACCAATAACAGAACTGCTAACAATGCGTTAGTCTTGCTTGATCTAGGTTTCTACTCTAGAGAGAATTATCATATGTGTGCGCAAGGAAATATGAACAAGGGTATTTATTTTTAGCAATATAATAAAAAATGAAAATAATCCTTTTTTGTAAAAAGAATAGTTTCTTAATACAATGTGAATAAAGTGTGTTTTAATCATGCAACAAAATTCTGTGATATAATAAATGAATGAGGCACATGGGTAAAACTCAAAAATAAAATGCCAGCATTTGTGTAAATTTTACATCTATACAATTGTAAATGTATACAGGTAGATAGTGAGATAGAAAGATAGATATAGACAGCACAAGTACCATTGCACAGTTTTAATAAAAATAAAAAATTGTAATAGGTAATGTCTGAATATGGAATAATGAAAATTATCAAGATTTATATTATTTAATATGCAATAAATTTTGTAACAACACAAAACTGTAGTTATAATTGAAGGTAAAATTATTTCATTTTTTACACTTTTATTATGTCCATGTGTTATTTTTATAATCAGACAAAACAACAAGCCAGAAAAAAAAGGCCAGAGTACTTGTAGAAAAATCTAATGGAATAAGATTGTTTCTAATGTCTCAGATTAGTTTGAGAAAAGGAAATTTTGTTTTCCTCTCCTTGGTTTTGTCCTATGGAGCACTCTTGCCCTTACAATTTATAGGTAGATCTTGTGTGTGTCTATAAGGTCAATTTTTAAGTTATTTTAAGAAGTCAGTGCTGTATAATGATTAGTTTTGTTTCAATGGAAAAGTTTGTATATATACAAACTCTACTCTGTCCTATAGGGTTGCTCTGAGTCGGAATCGACTCGACAGCAACAGGTTTTATATATATATATATACAATACACACACATATATATACACTTGTATATATGTATGTATATGTGTATATTTATATGTATATATAAATTCTGAATGCATATCAGTAGCCCATGAAAAAAGAAAAAGAAAAAACAGTGCAGATTGTCCTTGGTTGTAGCTAGACATCATCTAGTTCTTTTGGTCTCAGGCTGATGTAGTCTCTGATTTATGTGGCCCTTTTTTTTTTTTTTTTCTGTCTCTTGGGCTCACTTTTACCTTTGGATTTGATGTTCTTCATTCTCCTTTGCTCCAGGTGGGTTCAGACCAACTGATGCTTTAGATGGACATTTACTAGTGTTTAAGGCCCCAGATGTCACTCACCAAGTGGGATGCAGAACATTTTCTTAAAACATTTTGTTATGCCAATTGACCTAGATGTCCCCTGAAATCATGGTCCCCAGACCCCTGTCCCTGCTACTCTGTCCTTCCAAACATTTGGTTGTATTCAGGAAACTTCTTAGCTTATGGTTTATTCCAGTTGTGCTGGCTTCCCCTGCATTGTGTGTTGGCCTTCCCTTCACCTAAAATAATTCCTGTCTACTATCTAATTACTTAATACCCCTCTCCCTCCCTCTCCACCCCTTGTAACAATCAAAGAATTTTTTTTCTGTGTTTAAATTTTTCTTGAGTTCTTATAATAGTGTTCTCATACAATATCAGTCCTTTTGCAACTGACTAATTTCACTCAGCCTAATGCCTTGCAGATTCCTATTATGACATGTTTAATGGATTCATCGTTGTTCTTAACCATTGCGTAGTATTTCATTATGTGAATATACCATAATTTAGTTATCCTTTCATCCATTGATGGGCACCTTGGTTTCTTCCTTCTTTTTGCTATTGTAAACAGTGCTGGAATGAACATGGGTGTGTATATATCTGTTTGTGTGAGGCCTTTTATTTCTCTGGGATATTTTCCAAGGAGTGAGATTGCTAGATCATATGGTAGTTCTATTTCTAGCTTTCTAAGGAAGTGCCAGATCGATTTCTGAAATGGTTGTACCATTTTACATTCCCACCAGGAGTGTATAAGTGTTCCAATCTCTCCACAACCTCTCCAACATTTTTTTTTTTTTGATTAATGCCAGCCTTCTTGGGGTGAGATGGTATCTCATTGTACTTTTGATTCACATTTCTCTGATGTCTAATGGCTAATCAGGAAACCCTGGTGGCATATTGGTTAAGTGCTACGGCTGTTAACCAAAGGGTCGGCAGTTCGAATCCACCAGGCGCTCCTTGGAAACTCTATGGGGCAGTTCTACTCTGTCCTATAGGGTTGCTATGAGTCAGAATCGACTCCATGGCACTGGGTTTGGTGTTTTGGTAATGGTTAATAATTATGAGCATTTCCTCAGGTATCTGTTAGCCACCTGAATGTCTTCTTTGATGAAGTGCCTGTTCATATCTTTTTGTCCACAATTAAGATACATCAATTCCTCTTCTACTTTTCATTTTTATTGTTCAGGTTTTGTGTGCATATGAGGTGACTGAAATGACCATGGTTTAGATTAGGCATACCTTAGTCATCAAAGTGATACCTTTGCTTTTTTTTTTTTTAATTAATTTTTATTGTGCTTTAAGTGAAAGTTTACAAATCAGGCCAGTCTCTCATACAAAACTTTACATACACCTTGCTATACACTCCTAATTGCTCTCCTTCTGATGAGATAGCACAGTACTTCCCTCCAGTCTCTCTCCTCGTGTACATTCGGGTAGCTTCTGGCCACCTCCGCCTTCTCATCTTGCCTCCAGACAGGAGATGCCAACATAGTCTCATGTGTCGACTTGATCCAAGAAGTTTGTTCTTCACCAGTCTCATTTTCCATCCCCTATTCCAGTCCAATCCCTGTCTGAAGAGTTGGCTTTGGGAATGGTTCCTGTCTTGGGGTAACAGAAGGTCTGGGGTCCATGGCCTCTGGGGTTTCTCCAGTCCCAGTCTGACCATTAAATCTAGTCTTTTTACGAGAATTTGGGGTCAGCATCCCACTGCTCTCCTGCTCCCTCAGGGCAGTCATCGGTTGTGGCCAGGTACCATCTAGCTCTTCTGGTCTCAGGCTGATACCTTTGCTTTTTAGAACTTTAAAGTGGCCTTTTGCAGCAAATTTGCCCAATGCAATGCATCATTTGATTTCTATTTTTTTAATTATTGTGCCTCAAGTGAAAGTTTACGAATCAAGTCAGTCTCTCATACAAAAACTTATACACAGCTTGCTATGTACTCCTAGCCGCTCTCCCCCTAATGAGATAGCACATTCCTCCTCTCCACCTTGCATTCCCCATGACCATTTAACCAGCTCCTGTTCCCCTCTCCCTTGTCATCTTGCCTCCAGACAGGAGTTGCTCACATAGCTCACTCCTTGCCATGATCATTTTCTGTCTTATAGTCCAGTCCAATCCCTGTTTGATGAATTGGCTTTGGGAATGGTTCCAGTCTTGGGCTAAGAGAGGATCTGGAGACTATGACCTCCGGCTTCCCCCCAGTCTCAGTCACGCCATTAAGTCTGGTCTTTTTATGAGAATTCGAGGTTTTTATGTCACTCTTCTCCTGCTCCTTCAGGGATTCTTTATTGTGTTCTGTCAGGACAGTCATTGAAGGTAGCTGGGCTCCATCTAGTTCTTCTGGTCTCAGGCTGATGTAGCTTCTGGTTTACGTGGCCCTTTCTATCTCTTGCCTTTGCTCCTTTTTAAATTGGCTTATTTGTCTTTTTGTTGTTGAGTTTTTGCAGTATCATGTAGATTTTAGAGATCAGATGCTGATCAGATTTGTCCTACCTAAAAAATTTTTCGTAGTCTGTCGGTAGTCTTTTTACTTTTTTGTTGAAGTCTTTGGATGAGCGTATTTGTTTTTAGTAGCTCCCAGTTATCTAGTTTCTCTTCTGATGTTTGTGCATTGTTAGTAATGTTTTGTATACTGTTTATGCCATGTATTAGGACTCCTATCATTGTCCCTATTTTTTCTTCTATAACCTTTATCATTTTAAATTTCAGGTCTTTGGTCCATTTTGAGTTAGTTTTTGTGCATGGTTTGAGGTATGGATCTTGTTTCATTTTATTGCAGATGGATATCCAGTAATGCCAGCACCATTTGTTAAAGAGACTGTCTTTTCCCCATTTAACAGACTGTAGTAGTAGTCAGTCGGTAGTACTGTTTTTGTAAAATATCAGCTGCTTAAATGGATGGAGTCTTAATTCTGTTCCATCGTTCTTTGTATCTGTTGTTGTACCAGTACCAGGCTGTTTTGACTACTGTGGCAGTATATTAGGTTCTAAAATCAGGTAGTATGAGGCCTCCCACTTTGTTCTTCTTTTTCAGTAATGCTTTACTTATCCAGGGCCTCTTTCCCTTCCACACAAAGTTGGTGATTTATTTTTCCATCTCATCAAAAAACGTCATTGAATTCGGATTGAGATTTCATTGTATCTCTAGGGTCGCTATGAGTCGGAATCGACTCAACTGCAGTGAGTTTGTTTTTGTTTTTTTAATAGATCTCTTTGGGTAGAATAGACATTTTCACAATGTTGAGTCTTCCTGTACATGAACAAGGTATGTTTTTCCCCTTATTTAAGTCCCTTTTGGTTTCTTGCATAAGTGTCTTGTAGTTTTCTTTGTATAGGTCTTTTATTTCTCTGGTTAGATTTATTCCTAAGTATTTTATCTTCTTGGGGGCTATTGTAAATAGTATTTGTCTTAGTCATCTAGTGCTTGTATAACAGAAATACCACAAGTGGATGGCTTTGACAAAAATAAATTTATTTCCTCGTAGTAAATCCAAATTCAGGGTGTCAGCTCCAGGGGAAGGCTCTTTCTCTCTGCTGGCTCTGAAGGAAGGTCCTTGTCCTCAATCTTCCCCTGGTGGAGGAGCTTCTCAGGTGCAGGAACCCCTGCTCCAAAGGACACGCTCTGCTCCTGGTGCTGCTTTCTTGGTGGTATGAGGTCCCCCAACCCTCTCCTTGCTTCCTTTTCCTTTTATCTCTTGAGAGATAAAAGGTGGTGCAGGCCACATACCAGGGAAACTCCCTTTACATTGCATCAGGGAGGTGACCTGAGTAACGATGGTGTTACAATGCCACCCTAATCCTCTTAACATAAAATAACAATCACAAAATGGAAGGCAAACACAGAATACTGGGAATTATGGCATTAGCCAAGCTGATACACACGTTTTTGTGGGGACATAATTCAATCCATGACGGTATTGATTTGGTGATTTCTTCTTCAGTGTTCTCTTTGTTAGTGTAGAGGGATTCAACTAATTTTTGCATGCTTATCTTATATCCTGATACTCTGCGAAACTGTTCTATTAGTTTCAGTATTTTTATTGTGAATTCTTTAGGGTTTTCTGCAAATAGAGATACTTTTACTTCTTCTTTATCAATTTGGATGCTCCTTATTTTTTATCTAGCCTAATTGCTCTGTCTAGGACCTCCAGCACAGTGAGAGTAAGAGTGCCAATAAAGGGCATCCTTGTCTGGTTCCTGTTCTCAAGGGGATTACTTTCAGAATCTCTCCATTTACGATGATATCGACTGTTGGCTTTGTATAAGTGCCCTTCATTATGTTGAGGAATTTTTCTTCTATTCCTATTTTGATGAGAGTTTCTATCATGAATGGGTGTTGGACTTTGTCAAATGCCTTGTCTGCATCGATTGATAAGATCATGTCTTTTGTTTTATTTATATGATGGATTACATTGGTTGTTTTTCTAATGTTAAACCATCCCTGCATGCCTGGTGTGACTCCCACTTCATCATGGTGAATTATTTTTTTGATATGTTGTTGAATTCTATTGGTTAGAATTTTGTTGAAGACTTTTTTGTCTAAATGCATGAGAGATATAGGTCCGTAATTTTCTTATTTGTGGTGTCTTTACCTGGTTTTGGTATCAGGGATATGCTGGCTATATAGAATGAGTTTGGGAGTGTTCTATCCTTTTGTATGTTCTGAAATACCTTTACTAGTGGTAGTGTTACCTCTTCTATGAAAGTTTGGTAGAATTCTCCAGTGAAGCCGTCAGGTCCAAGGCTTTTTTGTTGCTGTTGTTGGGAGTTTTTAAATTACCTTTTCAATCTCTTCTTTTGTTATGTGTTTATTTAGTTGTTCAACCTCTACCTGTATTTGTTTAGGTCCGTTGTATGTTTCCTGAAATTTGTCCATTTCCTCAGGGTTTTCAAATTTGTTAGAGTACAATTTTTCATAGTAATCTGATATGATTCTTTTAATTTCAGTTGGGTCCGTTGTGATATTGCCCATCTCATTTTGTATTTGGGTTACTTGCTTACTCTCCTGTTTTTCTTTTGTCAGTTTTGCCATTGGTTTATCAATTTTGTTGATCTTTTCAAATAACCAGCTCTTGGTCTTGTTAACTCTTTCAATTTTTTTTTTTTAATAATTTTTATTGTGCTTTAAGTGAAAGTTTACAAATCAAGTCAGTCTGTCACATATAAGCTTATATACACCTTACTCCCTACTCCCACTTACACTCACCCAATGAGTTAGTCCGCTCCCTCCTTCCAGCCTCTCCTTTCGTGATGATTTTGCCACTTTCTAACCCTCTCTACCTTCCTATCTCCCCTCCAGACACGAGATGCCAACACAGTCTCAAGTGTCCACCTGATACAAGTAGCTCACTCTTCGTCAGCATCTCTCTCCAAACCATTGTCCAGTCCCTTCCATGTCTGATGAGTTGTCTTCAGGAATGGTTCCTGTCCTGGGCCAACAGAAGGTTTGTGGACCATGACCACTGGGATTCTTCTAGTCTCAGTCAGACCATTAAGTCTGGTCTTCTTATGAGAATTTGGGGTCTGCATCCCACTGTTCTCCTGCTCCCTCAGGGGTTCTCTGTTGTGTTCCCTGTCAGGGCAGTCATCAGTTGTGGCCAGGCACCATCTAGTTCTTCTGGTCTCAGGATGATGTAAGTGTCTGGTTCATGTGGCCCTTTCTGTCTCTTGGGCTCATAGTTATCGTTTGACCTTGGTTTTCTTCATTCTTCTTTGATCTGGGGGGTTGAGACCAAGTGATGCATCTTAGATGGCTGCTTGTTAGCACTTAAGACCCCAGACGCCACATTTCAAAGTGGGATGCAGAATGTTTTCATAATAGAATTATTTTGCCAATTGACTTAAAAGTCCCCTTAAGCCATAGTCCCCAAACCCCCACCCTTGCTCCGCTGACCTTTGAAGCATTCAGTTTATCCCAGAAACTCCTTTGCTTTTGGTCCAGTCCAGTTGAGCGGACCTTCTGTGTATTGAGTATTGTCCTTCCCTTCACCTAAAGAAGTTCTTATACTAACTGATCACTAAATGACCCTCTCCTACCCTCCCTCCCTCCCTCCTCGTAACCGCAAAAGTATGTGTTCTTCTCAGTTTATACTATTTCTCAAGATCTTATAATAGTGGTCTTATACAATATTTGTCCTTTTGCCTCTGACTCATTTCACTCAGCATAATGCCTTCCAGGTTCCTCCATGTTATGAAATGTTTCCCAGATTCCTCACTGTTCTTTATCGATGCCTAGTATTCCATTGTGTGAGTATACCATAATTTAACTAACCATTCATCCATTGGTGGACACCTGGGTTGCTTCCAGCTTTTTGCTATTGTAAACAGAGATGCAATAAACATGGGTGTGCATATATCTGTTTGTGTGAAGGCTCTTATTTCTCTAGGTTATATTCCGAGGAGTGGGATTTCTGAGTTGTACGGTAGCTCTTTTTCTACGGTTTTAAGAAAACACCAGGTAGATTTCCAAAGTGGTTGTACCATTTTACACTCCCACCAGCAGTGTATAAGAGTTCTGATCTCTCCGCAGCCTCTCCAACATTCATTATTTTGTGCTTTCGGGATTAATGCCAGCCTTGTTGGAGTGAGATGGAATCTCATCGTAGTTTTCATTTGCATTTCTCTAATGGCTAATGATCGAGAGCATTTTCCCATGTATCTGTTAGCTGCCTGAACATCTTCTTTAGTGAAGTGCATGTTCATGTCCTTTGCCCACTTTTTGATTGGGTTGTTTGTCTTTTTGTGGTTGAGTTTTAACACAATCATATAGATTTTAGAGATCAGGCAATGGTCGGAGATGTCATAGTTGAAAATTCTTTCCCAGTCTGTAGGTGGTCTTTTTAGTCTTTTGGTGAAGTCTTTAGATGAGCATAGGTGTTTGATTTTTAGGAGCTCCCAGTTATCTGGTTTCTCTTCATCATTTTTGATAATGTTTTGTATTCTGTTTATGCCTTGTATTAGGGCTCCTAGGGTTGTCCCAATTTTTTCTTCCATTATCTTTATCATTTTAGTCTTTATGTTTAGGTCTTTGATCCACTTGGAGTTAGTTTTTGTGCATGATGAGAGGTATGGGTCCTGTTTCATTTTTTTTGCAAATGGATATCCAGTTATGCCAGCACTATTTGTTAAAAAGACTATCTTTTCCCCAATTAACTGACACTGGTCCTTTGTCAAATATCAGCTGCTCATATGTGGATGGATTTATATATGGGTTCTCAATTCTGTTCCACTGGTCCATGTGTCTGTTGTTGTGCCAGTACCAAGCTGTTTTGACTACTGTGGCTGTATAATATGATAGAGTAAGGCCTCCCACTTTCTTCTTCTTTTTCAGTAATGCTTTGCTTATCCGAGGCTTCTTTCCCTTCCATTTGAAGTCGGTGATTTTTTTCTCCATCACATTAAAAAATGTCATTGGAATTTGGATCGGAAGTGCATTGTATGTATAGATGGCTTTTGGTAGAATAAACATTTTTAAGTCTGCCTATCCATGAGCAAGGTATGTTTTTCCACTTATGTAGGTCCTTTTTAGTTTCTTACAGTAATACTTTGTAGTTTTCTTTGTATAGATCTTTTACATCTTTGGTAAGATTTATTCCTAAGTATTTTATCTTCTTGGGGGCTACTGTGAATGGTATTGATTTGGTGATTTCCTCTTCGATGTTCTTTTTGTTGATGCAGAGGAATCCAAGTGATTTTTGTATGTTTATCTTATAACCTGAGACTCTGCCAAACTCTTCTATTAGTTTCAGTAGTTTTCTGGAGGATTCCTTAGGGTTTTCTGTGTATAAGATCATGTCATCTGCAAATAGAGATAATTTTACTTCCTCCTTGCCAATCCGGATGCCCTTTATTTCTTTGCCTAGCCTAATTGCTCTGGCTAGGACCTCTAGCACAATGTTGAATAAGAGCGGTGATAAAGGGCATCCTTGTCTGGTTCCCATTCTCAAGGGAAATGCTTTCAGGTTCTCTCCATTTAGAGTGAGGTTGGCTGTTGGCCTTGTATAAATGCCCTTTATTATGTTGAGAAATTTTCCTTCAATTCCTATTTTGGTGAGAGTTTTTATCATGAATGGGTGTTGGACTTTGTCAAAGGCCTTTTCTGCATCTATTGATAAGATCATGTGGTTTTTGTCTTTTGTTTTATTTATATGGTGGATTACATTAATGGTTTTTCTAATATTAAACCAGCCTTGCATACCTGGTATAAATCCCACTTGGTCACGGTGGATTATTTTTTGATATGTTGTTGAATTCTATTGGCTAGAATTTTGTTGAGGATTTTTGCATCTATGTTCATGAGGGATATAGGTTTGTAATTTTCTTTTTTTGTGATGTCTTTACCTGGTTTTAGTATCAGGGATATGGTGGCTTCATAGAATGGGTTAGGTAGTTTCCGTCATCTTCTATGCTTTGAAATACCTTTAGTAGTAGTGGTGTTAACTCCTCTTTGAAAGTTTGGTAGCACTCTTCAGTAAAGCCGTCCGTGCCAGGGCTTTTTTTTGTTGGGTTTTTTTGGATTACCTTTTCAATCTCTTTTTTTGTTATGGGTCTATTTAGTTTTTCTACTTCTGATTGTGTTAGTTTAGTAGGTAGTGTTTTTCTAGGAATTCATCTATTTCTTCTGGGTTTGCAAATTTGTTACAGTACAATTTTTCGTAATAATCTGATATGATTCTTTTAATTTCAGTTGGGTGTGTTGTGATGTGGCCCATCTCGTTTCTTATTCTCATTATTTCGTTCCGGTGTTTCTTTAGTCACTCTGGCCAATGGTTTATCAATTTTGTTAATTTTTTCAAAGAACCAGCTTCTGGCTTTGTTAATTCTTTCAATTGTTTTTCTGTTCTCTAATTCATTTAATTCAGCTCTAATTTTTATTATTTGTTTTCTTCTGGTGCCTGATGGATTCTTTTGTTGCTCACTTTCTATTTGTTCAAGTTGTAGGAACAGTTCTCTAATTTTGGCTCTTTCTTCTTTTTGTATGTGTGCATTTATTGATATAAATTGACCTCTGAGCACTGCTTTTGCTGTGTCCCAGAGGTTTTGATAGGAAGTGTTTCCATTCTCGTTGCATTCTATGAATTTCTTTATTCCCTCCTTAATGTCTTCTATAACCCAGTCTTTTTTGAGCAGTGTGTTGTTCAGTTTCCAAGTATTTGACTTCTTTTTCCTGATTTTCTGTTATTGATTTCCACTTTTATAGCCTTGTGGTCTGAGAAGATGCTTTGTAATATTTCGATGTTTTGGATTCTGCAAAGGTTTGTTTTATGACATAATATGTGGTCTATTCTAGAGAATGTTCTGTGTGCGCTAGAAAAAAAAGTATACTTTGCAGCAGTTGGGTGGAGAGTTCTGTATAAGTCAATGAGGTCAAGTTGGTTGATTGTTGCAATTAGGTCTTCCGTGTCTCTATTGAGCTTCTTACTGGAAGTCCTGTCCTTCTCCGAAAGTGGTGTGTTGAAGTCTCCTACTATAATTGTGAAGGTGTCTATCTCACTTTTCAGTTCTGTTAAAGTTTCTTTTATGTACCTTGCAGCCCTGTCATTGGGTGCATAAATATTTAATATGGTTATATCTTCCTGGTCAATTGTCCCTTTAATCATTATGTAGTGTCCTTCTTTATCCTTTTTGGTAGATTTAACTTTAAAGTCTATTTTGTCAGAAATTAATATTGCTACTGCTCTTTTTTGCTTGTTGTTTGCTTGATATATTTTTTTCCATCCTTTAAGTTTTAGTTTGTTTGTGTCTCTAAGTCTAAGGTGTGCCTCTTTTAGGCAGCATATAGGCAGATCATGTTTCTTTATCCAGTCTGAGACTCTCTGTCTCTTTATTGGTGCATTTAGGCCATTTACATTCAGCATAATTATAGATAAGTAAGTGTTTAGTGCTGTCATTTTGATGCCTTTTTGTGTGTGTTGTTGACAATTTCATTTTTCCACTTACTTTTTTTGCTGAGACGTTTTTCTTAGAATCTGTGTTCCTCATTTTCATAGTAGTTCACTTTATGTTTGCTGAGTCGTTATGTTTTTCTTGGTTTTTATTTTGAGTTGTGGAGTTGTTATACCTCTTTGTGGTTACCTTAATATTTACCCCTATTTTTCTGAGTAAAAACCTAACTTGTATTGTCCTATATCGCCTTGTTTTCCTCTCCATATGGCATGTCTATGCCTCCTGTATTTAGTCCCTCTTTTTGATTATTGTGATCTTTTACATACTGGCTTCAATGATTCCCTGTTTTGAGCATTTTTTTTTTCTGTTTAAAATTAATCTTAAATTTGTTTTTGTGATTTCCCTATTTGAGTTGATATCAGGATGTTCTGTTCTGTGACGTATTGTTGTATTGTTGTGCTGGTATCTGATATTATTGGTTTTCTGACCAAACAATTTCCTTTAGTATTTCTTGTAGCTTTGGTTTGGTGTTTGCAGATTCTCTAAGCTTGTGTTTATCAGTAAATGCTTTAATTTTGCCTTCATATTTGAGAGAGTTTTGCTGAATATATGATCCTTGGCTGGCAGTTTTTCCCCTTCAGTGCTCTGTATATCATCCCATTGCCTTCTTGACTGCATAGTATGGTTTCTGCTGAGTAGTCTGAACTTATTGATTCTCCTTTGTAGGAGACCTTTCTTTTCTCCCTGGCTGCTTTTAAAATTTTTTCTTTATCTTTGGTTTTGGCAAGTTTGATGATAATATGTCTTGGTGATTTTCTTTTTGGATCAATCTTAAGTGGGGTTCGATGAGCATCTTGGATAGATATCCTTTCATCTTTCATGATGTCAAGGAAGTTTTCTGCCAACAAATCTTCAACTATTCTCTCTGTATTTCCTGTTATCCCTCCCTGTTCTAGGACTCCAATCACATGCAAGTTATTCTTCTTGATAGAGTCCCACATGATTCTTAGGGTTTCTTCTTTTTTTTAATTCTTTTATCTGATTTTTTTTTTTCATTCTTTTATCTGATTTTTTTTTTCAGCTATATTGGTGTCAATTCCCTTGTCCTCCAGGTCCCCTACCCTGCATTCCAGTTGCTCGAGTCTGCTTCTCTGACTTCCCATTGAAGTGTCTAATTCTGTAATTTTACTACTAAACTTTTGGATTTCTGAATGCTGTCTCTCTATGGATTCTTGTAGCTTATTAATTTTTCCACTATGTTCTTGAATAATCTTTTTGTTTCTTCAACTGCTTTATCAGTGTGTTCCTTGGCTTTTTCTGTAGATTGCTTTGTTTCATTTCTGAGGTCATCCCTGATGTCTTGAAGCATTCTGTAAATTAATTTTTTATATTCTGCATCTGGCAATTCCAGGATTGTATCTTCACTTGGGAAAGATTTTTATTCTTTAATTTGGGGAGTTGTAGAAGCAATTATGGTCTGCTTCTTTATGTGGTTTGATATTGACTGCTGTCTCCGAGCCATCTCTAATATATTGTAGTGATTTATTCTATATTTGCTCACTGAGTCTTATCCTGTTTTGTTTTCTTTCAATATACCTAGATGGGCTACTAGATTGCACTGTCTTGACTGTTGTAGCCCTTGACTCACTTATGTCCTGTTACCAGCTGGTTTGGGCTGTTACCAGATATATAAGCCTAAGAGTCCATTCACTATTGTTGAGCAGAATCTGATTTGGGGTCATCAAGTGTGTGGTGCAGACTGTCACCTATCCGCATAGAGAAGTAGTGGTGAGAGTTGTGTGCACCAGATTCTAGTAGCAGCAGGGGTTCACACTCCGGGGGGGCAGGATGCTGACAGGCTTCCCCCAAGTGCCGGTGAGGTAGATGTGTCTCTATTCCTAAAGCACTTTGGTGGGTGAGCTCTGCAGCTGTACCTTAGGCCCCCAATGCAAGTACCTCTACAGATTGGTAGGTGTCACCCTCCTTAGACCCTTAAGGCAGGAGGCTCGGTGGTCTGGGGGGAGCTTCAGCCCTCAGTTCCCAGTTGTGGGTCAGTGAGGACTCTGTTTAATACGCAGAGATGTCAGACCTGGGAAACTTGTCTTTTCAGTATTCAGCTAAAACAATTACAGTCAGATCCCTATCAGAATTGCCTTTGCATTATAATAGCCAGCTTATTCCCTGTAGAGATGAAAGCCCAAGACTGTGGATCACATATGTTTGGCTGGAGCTGGTTCTGTATTTTTAGTCCAATTAGGGAAGGATTTTTGGTCGCTCGGTTTTTTGTAGCTGCTTCTCTCAGGCCAGGAGAATGGGTTAGGAAAAGACCAAAAAAAAAAAAAGAAAAACTGCAGAGCATTTCACTCTCTGGCTCAGGAAATTCCAATGTTAATGAAGCTGCCTGGGAAGGGGAGGGGAAGGGAGGGTTCAAATAAATAGGAGAGAGTAGCACCCAAGAATATAGACAAAGTTACTTATCTTGTTTGTTGATGACTGTTTTATCTGAGATTCCCGAGCGGTGTGTAGCCTGTGTGCGTTGTCTGGGTCGAGGTTGCCCCCGAGGGTCAGGCCCGAATCCCGTGCTTGTGCTGTCTCAGAAGCCGTGGTCAGTTCCTCAGTTCCTCCGCTTCCAGTCCAAAGCCCAGCGCCAAGGTTTCCTGACTGGGATGCTGGCTCCAGGCTCCAAAAATTGTCGGTGCTTCCCCATGGTTGTTCGTTCTCAGTCTCTGTCACTCAGGTCAACTCTTTAGATCTGTGTTGGATGGTCACGGTTCGTAGATTGTTATGTATGTGATCGATTCACTTGTTTTTCCAAGTCTCTGTTGCAAGAGGGATCCGAGGTAGCTCCCACCTAGTCTGCCATCTTGGCCCCACCCTCCTTTCAATTGTCTTTTTGTACTCTCTTTCTTTTAATTCTGCTCTAATTTTTATTATTTGCTTTCTTCTGCTACCTGAGGGTTACTTTTGTTGCTCTCTTTCTATTTGCTCAAGTTGTAGGGATTGTTCTTTGACTTTAGCCCTTTCTTCTTTTTGTATGTGTGCCTTTATTGCTTTAAATTGACCTCTAAGAATTCCTTTGGCTGTGTCCTAAAGGTTCTGATAGGAAATGTTTTCATCCTCATTGGATTCTATGAATTTCTTTATGCATTCTTAATTTCTTCTATGATCCAGTCATTTTTGAGCAAGGTGTTTTTCAGTTTCCAAGTGTTTTATTTCTTTTCCGTTCTTTTTCTAATTTCTACTTTTATGGCTGTATGGTCAGAAAGATGCTTTGTAATATTTCAGTGTTTTGGATTCTGTTAAGGCTTGCATTATGACCTAATATGTAGTGTGTTCTGGAAAATGTTCCATGTGCTTTGGAAAAGAAATTATACTTGTCTGTTGTTGGGTGGAGTGATCTCTATATGTCTATGAGGTCAAGTTGCTTGATTGTGGCATTTGGCTCTTCCGTGTCTTTATCAAGCTTCTTTCTGGATCTTCTGCCCTTCACCAAAAGTGGTGTGCTGAAGCCTCCTACTATTATTGTGGACTTGTCTATCTCTCTTTCCAATGTTGTTAGAGTTTGTTTTGTGTATCTTGAAGCCTTGTCGTTAGGTGTTTAAATATTTATTATGGTTATATCCTCTTGTATGTTGACCCTTTAATCATTATATAGTGTCTTCCTTATCCTTTGTGGTGAATTTAACTTTAAATTCTACTTTGTCAGAAATTAATATTGGCACTCTTGCTCTTTTTTGGTTGTTGTTTGCTTGATGTAATTTTCATCCTTTCAGTTTCAGTTTGTTTGTGTCTCTAAGTCTAAGATGTGTCTCTTGTAGGCAGCATATAGGTGGACTGTGTTTTTTTTTTTTTTAATCCGTTCTGCTACTCTCTGTCTCTTCATTGGTGCATTTAACCCATTGACATTCAGCATAATTATGGATAGGTATGAACCTTAGTGGTATCATTTTGATGTCTTTTTTGTGTGCTGTTGACATTTTATTTCCACTTAATTTTTTGTGTTGAGTAGTTTTTCTTTATATAATTGTCCTTTCCTGTCATTGTTGTTGATTTTGTATTTGCAGACTCTTTATGTTTTTCTTCTTTTTGATTTTGATGTGTAGGATTGTCGGTCTCCTTTGTGATTACCTTAATATTTACCCCTGTTTTTCTAAGTTTAAACCAAATTTTTATCTTTTTATATCACCTTGACTTCCTCTCCATATGAAAGGTTTACAGCTACATTTTTTAGTCTTTCTTTATTGATTTAATATTGTCATCCTCTTTTACATAATGACATTGCTGTTTCTCTGTTTTGAGGGTTTTTTTAAATTTATTTTTGTGATTTCTCTATCTGTGTTGTCATCTGGTTGCTCTGTCCTGTGTTCTAGTCTTTGGCTGATATCTGGTGTTATTGATTTCCTAACCAGAGGACTATCTTTAGTATTTCTTGTAGTTTCACTTTGGTTTTTGGACATGCTCTTAATTTCGCCTTCACATGTGAGAGACTGTTTTGCTGGATATATGGTTCTTTGTTCACATTTTTTTTCCCTTCAATGCTTTATATATGTCATCCCGTTGCCTCCTTGCCTGAATAATTTCTGCTGAGGAGTCCAAGTTCATTCTTATTGACTCTCCTTTGTAGGTGACTTTTCATTAATCCCTAGCTGCACTTGAAATTCTCTCTTTATTATTGGTTTTGGCAGGTTTGATTATAATATGTATTGGTGACTTTCTTTTGAAAGTCCCTTGTGTGGGGTTTGATGAGCATCTTGGACTGATATCTTCTCATTTTTCACAATATTATGGAAGTTTTCTGCCAACAAATCCTCAACAATTCTCTGTATTTTTCTCCCTGTTCTGGTACTTTAATCACTTTTAGGTTATTTCTCTTGACAGAGTCCCACATGATTCTTAAGATTTCTTCATTTTTTAAATTCTTTTATCTGAATTTTCTTCAAATATAATGGTGCCAAGTATTTTATCTTCAGTCTCACTAGTTGACTTCTAGTTCCTCAATTCTTCTCCTCTGGCTTTCTACTGAGTTGCCTAATTCTGAGGTTTATTGTTAATCTTCTGAATTTCTGATTGCTGTCTCTCTATGGGGAAACCCTGGTGGCATAGTGGCTAAGTGCTATGGCTGCTAACCAAGAGGTTGGTAGTTTAAATCCACCAGGCGGTCCTTGGAAACTCTATGGGGCAGTTCTACTCTGTCCTATAGGGTAGATATGAGTCAGAATTGACTTGATGGCAGTGTGTTTGGTTTTTTTTGGTTGTTCTGTCTATGGATTCTCGCAGCCTATTAAATTTGTCATATGCTCTTCAATAACCTTCTTAATTTCCTCCACTGCTTTATATGTATGCTGTTTGGCTTGTTCTGTGTTTTGCCTGATCTCCTTCCAGATATCTTGCAGAGTCCTGTATATTAATCTTTTGTGTTCTACCTGTAGTAATTCCAGGAGTATATTTTCATCCAGAAGATTCCTTGATTCTTTCTTTTGGGAGCTTGTTGAAGTGATCATGGGCTGCTTGTTTATGTGATTTGATATTGACTGTTTTCTCCAAGCCATCTACAAGTTATTGTATTAATTTAATTTATGTTTGCTTACTGTGTTCTAGCTTCTTGCTTTGTTTTGTTTTGATATGCCCGAATAGGTGGCTTGAAGGAGCTAGTTTAATTATTGGCATCTTTGAAGGTCTAATGTCCTGTCACAAGATGGCTAGAGGTGTTACCAGGTATGTGAGCCCAGGAATCCATTCACTTTTCTCATATGGCTTCAGCTTAGGTGGTGTCCAGGTAGTCGGTCACCAAGTATGTGGTGCAGGCTCTCTCCTACAGTCTTAGAGGATCAGGGATGATTGGTGTAAGCAGAGGTATCTGGCTGCAGCGGGGGTAATGGTCTCACCAAGAGAAGGGGCTGACCACTGTCCCCCAAGTGTCTTTCAGGAAAGCACATCCCTGTTCCCTAGAGTGCACAGGTGGGTGGGATCTACTTCCAGACTATGGGCACCCAATGCTTTTGACTGTAATGACTGGGAGGCACCGGTTATCCTTGGACCCCTGTCACAGGTGGATAGGTAGTGTGGGTGCAGCCACCAGTCCTCAGATCCCTGATGTGGGTAGGTGAGGACCCTGCTTAATAGACAGAGCAGTGTCAAACTTCAAAAACCCACCTCTCCACCACACAACTGAAACAGTTGAAGTTAGATCTCATACAGATATACCTTTGCGCTGTGCCAACAAGGGCCTAAGCTGTGGAAATGGTCCCACACAGGTCCATATAGGGGTGAAAAGCATTCAAAGTCCCTGGACCACTTGTCCATGTGCATCACTTCTGCCCTGAGTTCCCAGTTTAAGGGAGCCCGTGGATTATTTTTTTCCCCATTTGTTAATTTGTGCCTTCTCCAAGGCCAGTAGAGTGGCTCTGGGCATGCAGCAGGACCTATCTCAGGCCCAGGGAAAGCGACCACCACTGAAGCCAATTCAGGGGTGGCACAGAGGGAGGAGGCATCAGATAATTGGGAGTGTTCTTTTGAAAAGGGTACTTTTTGTTCCACATGGTCAATTAGATGCAAGTACTTATCTTTTGCCAAAAGTGCTGTTCTTCACTGAGGAAACCACATCCTGAATGCTACTGCCAGCACCCCTGCAGTCATGCTAAGGGATCGGGGCTGTGGGGTGCCAGTTCCCACTGAGTCAGGTCCAGCAACTCCTCACTGCTTCTGAACCATCTCTCCCTGCCCTGCTGCTCTGTCTGATTCCTTAACTTTGCCTTTGATGTTCAGGGCTCCTAGCTTGTCATATATATAATTGATTCATGTATGTTTTCTGGTCTGTGTTGTAAGAGGGACCACTGGAAGCATCAGAATACTCTGCCATCTTGGCCCCTCCTCTAGGAAAATGGATCTCAGATACATTTTGATGACTATTCTGATTTCACTTCGCATAAGATCTAACTTCCTAGTTGATCTACGTAAGTCAGGTCCAAGGATTCTACTACTTGCAAATAGAATTACTATACATAGTCTTTGGTCCTTATTAACAAGAGCAATACTGAGAAACTAGAGCTGTCTCATTCTCCCATAAAAATCAATAATTGGGAAGAAAAAGTCAAATATGTCAGCTGGAGATTATGAGTGTTCATGGAGTGTTAACATTTTTTTACATCAGAAAGTATTTAAAGAGAATCCACCAGAAAGTATTTGCTATTGGGCATAATGATCTTTTAGGGTCATGTCTGTTGCTGTACTCCTGGAGACTTGAATACAGCATGATGTTTTTATTTATACATTAATTAATATTTAAGAAAAGTAAGAGTAATTATTACTACTGTAGGAACTATTTCTCAGATTTAGGCTTTTTAAACAAAGTTATTAAACTCTACCCAAAAATAGCAATACAAAGTAATAGGGATATAAAATTTGGAATTTTGAACAATAAGAATATAGCTTATGCAAATTATGAAAACTTAATGTTTACTTTGTCTCCAGGGAAGATTCTAGAACAAGTAAAAAAAAATATATATATATATATATATATGGAGGTCAAGCAACACAATAAATACCACCATTTTCTTAAACAAAACCAAAACCAAACCCATTGCCATCAAATTGATTCTGATTCATAGCAACTATTTTCTTAGGAACATTTTATTTTCTCAAGCTGTTTTGAACATACATTAAAAGGGCATTCAAGTCTGTGGAATTAAATTCTTGTTTTACAACCACAACAAAATGTCATATTTTGTATGAAACACATATATACATATAATATTTCATTAACCATATGAATATGAAACTCATAAGAATATTAAAATAACTGGAATCTGTACATTTGTATTAGGAATACGTCATGATCACCTAAACTTTATGAATGTTTCTTTTTTGACCTTGTTATTTGTACATAAAATTGGAAAATATTGTATATATATTGTTATAGTTCTAGAAACATATTCTATTTTCTTATAATATAGGTCTTTCTCTGTCAATCTCACCCAGCTCCAGACAAAGATAGGTTTCCATATTATTGAATGAGCTGTTAGGCTGCTAATTACAGTCAGTGTTCTAACTTGGATTAACAGCCTCCTTCTTCTCCCATGATCAGCCTATCTCTAGCCTCTTTCTCTAAATGATTGACTTATTGCTTTAAATTTGGGCTATATCTGTATCTTTCAGATTCTATGTTTAGAGAAGAGCATACATGTTCTAATCTATCTTCCTTTGTTCTAACAACTAGGAGAATGTATGGTATATGTTAATATCTGAAATAATAATATTAATACATCAATAAGTGAGTTCTAATTTGTGGAAACTACCAATTTCCACAAGTTGGCATTTAATTAAAAAATGGAATATATTATATGAAGGTTTAAAATACGTTTAATATTGCTAGCCAAATTAAAATTTTGTTCACAAGAAGATTTGGGGATTTTATTTCATTTACTCTGTATTTTAGTTAACTGAAAACAAAAATAGAAACACAGGAAAAATCAAGCAACTCTTTCTTGAGTTACATGAGTAGAGATATAGTGCCCTGATATGAAAATTGGTAGATTCCATTGCCTAGACTGTACCTGGAGTATTGAATTTATTTCTGAGCACTGAATGTTAAGAGCCTCAAAGACAGACCACAGTAACCTTGATGGAAAGATGATTAAAATGATTTTGCATTAAAATTTGTTTTAAAAAATGACTGAGGATTCTACTCTAGAGAATAAAATGGGACATGGAATAAGGACTCTTCCTTATCATCTAAAAAGTGCTTCATAGTAAAGGATTTAACCAATTCTTTTTTTGATATCAAAGGCTGATTTAGACCAAAGAATGAGAAAGTTTAGAAAGGCAATTTAACATATGGCAATTCTAAACAGTGTTAACTAAAACTGAGGCAGAGTCTTTAATGGAGCTCAAATTCCTTGACACTGTCATCACTTAAAAAGAGCATGGAAGAGATTTTATAAGTCAGAGATTTTATAATTAATTTTTTATAAAACAGGATGGTAGAAATATAAAAGAACCTCTATCACCTCTGGCTAGAGTCCATATTTTACAGTTTGCACAATAAACCTTTTAGAATATAAATTGCAAAATAAGTTTTTTAAATCCTTACTTAATATTTTACAACTAGCCCAAATTTCCAAAAAAAAAAAAAAAGCATGACATACTGTTTATATAAAACCAGAGTTGTATTTTAAATGTTTTTATTTGAAAGGTATTAGTTTCCTTGTATTTTTTTCCTGGGGATCCGGTAATGAAGTTCCACTAGGCAACTTAAAACAGAAGTTTATTGCTACACAGTTCTGGAGACTTTGAGTAAAAAATCAAGGTGTTAACAGGGCCATGCTCCCTTCGAAGTCTCTAGGGGAAGATCCTTCCTTGCTTGTTCCAGCTTCTGGTAACCCTACCAGTTCTTTGCCATATGGCAGCATAACTCCAATCTCTGCCTCTTCTTCACATGGCTGTCTTCCCTCTGTGTGTGTCTCTGTCTCATCTCTTCTTTTTATAAGGACACCAGTCATACTGAATTAGGGCCTACCACAATGACCTCCTCTTAATTGATTACATCTGCAAAGACTTTATTGCCAAGTGAGGCCACATTCACAGGCTCAGGCATTAGAATTTGACGTATCTTTTTGGGGGACACAATTCAAGCCATAGAAGTGCTCTTTAGAAAAGATCTTTTAAAAACCATGACTCTAATTTTATAACTGTATCTGACTGCTTAGAAAGAAAAGGCAAAGCTTTTAACTCTTTCTAACACTGAAGAAAGAAAGAAGGGAGGGAGGGAGAGAGAAAGAGAGAGAGAGAGAAAGGAAGGAAGGAAGGAAGGAAGGAGGGAGGGAGGGAGGGAGGGAGGGAGGGAGGGAGGGAGGGAGGGAGGGAAGGAAGGAAGGAAGGAAGGAAGGAAGGAAGGAAGGAAGGAAGGAAGGAAGGAAGGAAGGAAGGAGAAGGAAGGAAAAGGAAGGAAAGAAGGAAGGAAAGAAAGAAAGAAGGAAAGAAAAAGAAAGAAAGGAAGGAAAAAAGGAAGGAATAAAAAAGATAGGAGGGAGGGAAAAGGAAGGAAGGAAAATATAAAAGAATATGAAATATAAAAGAAGTAATAAGTATAAAAGTGATATAAAAACATGTGAGTGAATATGGTATCATTCTAATCACGGAGGGTGTCTTAATTTGAAACAATGCTCAGAAACCACAAAAAAGATCGATATATCTGACTGCATAACAAGTTTCAATTTCTATTGTTAATGATCTAAGTGAAACAAAATGTCATGTTTAAAGATAAAACAAAAACTTGGAAAGTATTTTCAGTAGTTTACCAAGACCTCTTAAACAGTAATAATAGAAGTATCCAAAGGAAAAATAGTGAAAAGTTATTCAGAGGAAGAGAAATACTTACAGACAATATATTTATGATGAATTTCACACCAAATTGTTAATAGAGACGGATTGTTATTGAGACTAGAGGCTGTGATATGGTTAAGAATTTCTGCTTTTATTATGTTTTTATTTTGTTTAATTCTACACAAGTGAAATGTATTGCTTTTATAATTTTAAATATAATAAAAAGGAAGTGTTAAAATATACTAGAATATATATATATATATGAAATACTACAAGATTTTCTTTAAAAATATTTTTTGTTTTTTTAAAAAATATATAGAGTATACACAATACTGATAAGAGTGTTTATTTCTGTTAGGATCAGCAAGCGTTTTTGGTGGAATGCTTTTACTTTTTATTTTGTAATACTTTTCCTTAATACTCCACATTACTTTTGAAAGGTGAAACGTGTATATAAATGCCCATTAATACTGTACTACTGAATTATCAAAGAAACTACAATCATTATTTCCTAATAAAAAATAAATCTTGAGTTATTTCCATAAATATTAAAATTCAAAATTTGAGGTACTATGGATTGGACTGGACAATGGGTTGGAGAAGGATGCTGGTGAGGAGTGAGCTTCTTGAATCAGGTGGACACTTGAGGCTATGTTGGCAACTCCTGCCTGGAGGGTAGATGAGAGGGTAAAAAAAAAAAAAAAAAAAAAAACTAAGATGAGAGGGTAGAGAGGGAAAAAACAAAAATTGAGGTACTAAAGGAATTTCCAGTGAAACTGATCCATGCAGAAGAGTGTTGCGTTTTTTTTTTTCTTTCCCTTTGAAGAAAAATAAATACACCACATTTTGATCATTTTGAGAAAAAAATGACTATATCAATCAACTCTATTAAAAAAATAATAGAGTTGATTGATAGTCATTTTTTTCTCAAAATGATCAAAATTAGACAGCTATAAAAAATCTACTTCATGTTGTGCTGAAAAAATAAATTCCTAATGTAGTGTAAATTTCCTAATGTAATTACTTGGGTCTGTTTTCCAGTAGGAGCGCTGGTGGCACAGTGGTTAAGAGCTTGGCTGCTAATCAAAAGGTTGGCATTTTGAATACACTGGCCCCTCCTTGGAAGCCCTATGGGGCAATTCTACGCAGTCCAAAGAAACATTGTACATTGAAGTACACAGGGATCTTCTAAATCCTGGTGACGAGTATACTTCCTCAGCTAATTTTCTTATCCTGCCACACTGGCATTGCCTTTTTTTAAAATGTACTATCATCTCTTATGGCACTTATTAGGATCTTTTGTGAGGTCTCTTAATTCTGAATAGGTATGAAGTGTTGTTAACTTATTTATTTTCTTACATCAGTTAAAATCTTGTCCATGAATTCAATAAATTAAATAGATATGACTTAGTTGTGATTTTACAACAAAAAAATTTAAGAAGAAACATATATGGTGACCTACATACAAATTATATATGTACATATAATATGCTGTTGTTCTTAGGTGCTATCAGGTCGATTTTCGACTCGTAGTTACCGCAGGTGACAGAGAACTGTTCCACAAGATTTCCCAGGCTACGATCTTTGCAGGAGCAGATCACTAGGTCTTTCTCCTGAACCACCAACCTTTCGCTTGTCAGCTGAGCGTGATTAATCATTGTGCAGCCAGGGCTCCTTTTTTATATATATACAGAAACCCTGGTGGTATAGTGGTTAAGTGCTACAGCTGCAAACCAAAGGGTCGGCAGTTCAAATCCACCAGATGCTCCTTGGAAAATCTATGGGGCAGTTCTACTCTGTCCTATAGGGTTGCTATGAGTCGGAATTGACCCGACAGCACTGGGTTTGGTTTTGGTTTATATATATACATATAGTACATGAAAATATTATTGTAATATAACATAATAAAATGTGTGGTTGTTATATGGTTGTTAGGTGTCGACAAGTCAATTCTGACTCATAGTGACCCTATGTACAACAGAACAAAACACTACTCAGTCCTGCATCATCCTCACAATCATTGCTATGCATGAACCCATTCTTGAAGCCACTGTGTCAGTCCATCTCCTTGAGGGCCTTCTTTTTCTCTAACCCTCTACTTTATCAAGCATGATGTCTTTCTCCAGGGGCTGGTTCCTCCTGATAATATGTCCAAGGTGTGTGAAACAAAGTCTTGCCGTCCTTGCTTCTAAGGAGCATTCTGGCTGTATTTCTTCCAAGACAGATTTTTTTGTTCTTCTGGCGGTTCATGGTATATTCAATATTCTTCACCAACACCATAATTCAAAGACATCAATTCTTCTTCAGTCATCTTTATTCATTGCCCAGTCTTCACATGCATATGAGGCAATTGAAAACATCATGGCTTGGGTCTGCGGCACATAGTCCTCAAAGTGACATTTGCTTTTTAGCACTCTAAAGAGGTCTTTTTCAGTAGATTTGCCCAATGGAATACATACTTTGTTTCCTTGACTTCCACTTCCATGGGCATTGATAGTGGATCCAAGTAAAATGAAATTCTTGACAACTACAATATTTTGTCTGTTTATCGTGATGTTGATTATTGGTCTAATTGTGAGGATTTTTGTTTTCTTTATGTTGAGGTGTAATCTGTACTGAATGCTGCAGCCTTTGATCTTAATCAGTAAATGCTTCAAGTTCACTTCAATTTCAGCAAGCAAGTTTGTGTCATCTGTATATTGCGAGTTGTTAGTGAGTCTTCCTCCAATCCTGATGCCATGTTCTTCTTCATATAGTCCGGCTTCTTGGATTATTTGCTAGCACAATATAATGTAATGTAATATAATTTAAAATAATATAGCATGGAAACCCTGGTGGCATAATGGTTAAGTGCTATGGTTGCTAACCAAAGGGTCAGCAGTTCAGATCCGCCAGGTGCTCCTTGGAAACTCTGTGGGGCAGTTCTGCTCTGTCCTATAGGGTCGCTATGAGTCGGAATTGACTCGATAGCACTGGGTTTGGTTTTTGTTTTTTTATAATATAGCATAGCATAGAATAATGTAGCATAGCATAGTGTCTTAGGCTGGCTTCTCTAGAGAACCAAAACAGTAAAGTGTATAAATATGTATTGAGAGAGAAGCTCAATGAAATGGCTCATGCATTTTTTAGAGACTGTAACATCCCAAGCCTCTGGGGCAGGAAAGAGTCTACTGATTCACATAGCGTCAGGAACAGGAGAACCCAAGATTGGCAGGCTGGAGAGCAGAGTTGTTGCAGGCTTCTGCTTCATGTAGCCACAGGGGTTGGCGATCCCAAGATCAGCAGGCTGGAGAGCAAGGCTGTTGGTCACAAGCTGTGAAGATTGACATATCTCAGGGTCAACAGGCAAGATCACAGGTAAGCTACTACCACAAGTTCTAAGAACCAGAGGCCAGCTGCAGGATCCAGAACAAGCAAAAGTCCCAGCAAGGAGAGTAGGAAGGAATAGGCAGTCGAGGACAGAGAGATGAAGGCTGAGGGGGTGGTGAGCCACCATAGGCCCTACCCTTGCCAGTACCACTTACAGCAGATCCCATCATGGAGATGAACATGTATCAAATCTCAACAGAGAAGTGATCACAACATTATATGACTGCCAAAACACTGAAAGTCATGACTCAGCCAAGTTGACACATAATCTCTACCATCATAGTCCACTCCTTACCACCTGTACGCATCTCCCCAAATCATACATAATCTCTGAATAAAGACAATTACAAAGTCATACTTGGGCTCAACATGATACAACAAACACACATACAACCAAAATGCAATAACCCTGTTTACATCTTATATTTTATAAGTGAAGAAAAAAATATTTGATGCACACATAGAAAGCAGAAATAGTCATAACAATTACAGTCCTTGTTTCAACAACTTGTCAACTGGTCATAACTGGTATTTATAACTACCTTCTTCCACCACTCATTCAGTATGTCCTTTGCCCTTAGCAAAGCACCTCAGCTGGTTGTAGGTCTTTGCCTAGTGAGATGACCCAAACCTTCATTCCTGAAAAGTCTGGGCCATTAGTAGTCATGTCGGAATGGGGATCCTGTAGTTTTCCATTGACTTTAATCACAAGGTATGGTAGTACTAAGAGACACCCTAAAGGAACTCCTACATTCCAGACATACTTTTCTTTAGTTCCATTATGTAATATCAATCTGATTTGCACTCGGTAATCAGGATCAATCACACCAGCCAGTATGGTAATTCCCTTTTTTGCTTGTTGATCCAGAGATATAAGGAGATTAAAGTGGCCAGGTGGCATTCTTAGCTTCCAGTTCAATGGAGCCAATGACGTGTCTCCAGGTGGGAGCATTCCTCCCCTTGAAAGTAAGACCGCTAGACCTGCAGAGCATAACGTCATGGGGACAGGAAGCAAAAATCTTGTGAGTGGGTTACTAGGGTAATAGTCTGTGGTGCCACTCCAATTTCCACCCCTTGATTCCTGTACCCCTGAATCCTGGTTATGGGAAATACAGCACAATATTTTGAACTCTGGTTTAGAGCATAAACAGCCTCTTAAAGAACATTGCCCCAACTCTGCAAGGTACTGCCACCTAGTTAGCACCATAATTGTGTCTTTAGAAGGCCATTCCATTATTCTATCAAGTGAGCTGCTTCAGAATGATAGGCAACATGGTAAGACCAGTGAGTTCCATGAGCATGGGTTGACTGCCACCCTTCATTTGTTGTGAAGTGAGTTCCTTGACCCAGGGCAATGCTGTGGGGATACAGGATGGAGGAGAAAGCATTCAGTAAGTCCACAGCTTAGGCAGAAGGATTGCATGCAAGGGAGGCAAATCCATATCCAAAGTAAATGTTAATTCCAGTAAGAACAAAACACTGCCTTTCCATGATGGAAGTTGCCACCATGTTGCTGGCTGAGCAATTTTAGGGTTGGTGCCATGTCGGGGACTCAGTGTTGGTCTCTGCTGCTGGCTGATTGAGCACTCCACAATGGCTATAGCCAAGCCGGCCTTGGTGAGTGGAAGTCCATGTTGCTGGGCCCATGCATAACCTCCATCCCTGCCCCCATGACCACTTTTTTCATGAGCCGTTTGAGGAACGATGGGAGTAGGTGGGGGAAAACAAAGAGTTGTTTCCACAGAAAGTGAAATCCTATACATTTGATTATTAAAACCCTCCTCTGCTGAGGTCAACCTTTGGTGAGCATTCACATGATGCACAAATATCTTCATTTCTTTGGCCCATTCAGAGAGGTCTATTCACATACTCCTTCCCCATACATCCTTGTCTCCAATTTTCCAATCATGTGCTTTCCAAGTCCCTAATCATCCAGCCACCATTGGCCAATCAGTATACAATAGCACATCTGGCCATTTCCCCTCCAAGCAAAGTGAACAACCAGGCGCACTGCTCTAAGTTCTGCCCATTGGGAGGATTTCTCTTCACCGCTGTCCGAGTAAGTCCCAGAAAGTGGCTGTAGTGCTGCTGCTGTCTGCTTTTGAGTGGTGCCTGCATATCATGCCGAACCATCTATAAACCAGGCACGCATTTTCTCTTCAGTCAACTGATCAGAAGGAACTCCCCGTGAGGCTGTAGGTGCAGACTGGGAGATGGAAGGTAATGTGGCAAGAGTGGAGATCCTGGACATTTGGGCTACCTCCTCCTGCAACTTATTTGTGCCTTCAGGTCCTGCTCGAGCCTAATCTTGTATATACCACTTCCACTTAATGATGGAGTGCTGCAGTGCACGTCCAACTTTATGACTCTGTGGATCAGACAACACCAGTTCATGTTGGACAACTCAGTCCACATGATGACTTTGTGTCCTATGTTTAAGCATTCAGTCTTTACTAAGGCCCAGTAACAAGCCAAAAGCTGTTTCTCACAAGGAGAGTAGTTATCTGCAGAGGATGACAGGGCTTTGTTCCAAAATCCTAATGGTTTGCAATGTAATTCACCAATGAGGTCTTGCCAAAGACTCCAAACAGAATCTCTATCTGCCACGGACACTTCAAGCACATTGGATCAGCCAGATCATATTTCCCAAGTAGCAGAGCAGCTTGCACAGCAGCCTGAACCTGTTGTGCAGTCTTCTCTTCTAGTGGGCCCCACTCAAAATCAGCAGCTTTTCGAGTCACTTGATAAATAGGCTGGAGTAGCACACCCAAATGATGAGTATGCTGCCTCCAAAATCCAAAGAGGCCTACTAGGTGTTGTGTCTTCTTTTCAGTTGTGGGAGAAGCCAGATACAATAACTTTTCCTTCACTTTAGAAGGAATATCTTGACATGCCCCACACCAGTGGACCCCTAGAAATTTCAATGAGTTGGAAGGTGCCTGAATTTTTGTGGGATTAATTTCTCACACTATAGCACACAAATGTTTTACCAATAAGTCCAGAGTCATTGACACTTCTGCTTTACTAGGTCCATTCAACATAATGTCATCAATGTAATGTACCAGTGCAAAGTCTTGTGGAAGGGAAAGGCGATCAAGCTTCCTGTGGACTAAATTATGACATAGGGCTGGAGAATTGATGTAGCTCTGTTGTAGGCAACTGAAGGTATATTGCTGGCCTTGGCAGCTAAAGGCAAACTGCTTCTGATGGCCCTTATAAACAGGTATGGAGAAAAAGTCATTAGCCAGATCAACAGCTGCATAACAGGTACCAGGAGGTATATTAATTTGCTCAAGCAATGAGACTGCATCTGGAAGGGTAGCTGGAATTGGAGTCACCATCTGGTTAAGTTTGTGATAGCCCACTGTCATTCTCCAAGATCCATCTGTTTTTTGCACAGGACAAATAGGTGAGTTGAATGGGGATGTAGTGGGAATCACCATCCTTGCATTCTTCAAGTCCTTGATGGTAGCACTAATCTCTGCAATTCCTCCAGGAATGTGGTATTGCTTTTGTTTTACTATTTTCCTAGGTAAGGACAATTCTAAGCTTCCACTTGGCTTTTCTGATCATAATAGCCCTTATTCCATTTGTCGGGGCTCCAAAGTGGGGGTTCTACCAGATGCTGAGTATATCTATTCCAATTATGCATTCTGGAACTGGGGAGATCACTACAGAATGGGTTTGGGGACCCACTGGAACTACTGTGAGAGGGACATGAGCCAAGACTCCATTAATAGCCTGGCCACTCTGACTAGTGGGCCACAGTGAACTTTGCGGCCTCCTGGAATTAATGTCAGTTCAGAGCCAGTATCCAGTAATTCCCCTAAAGTCTGACTATTGCCTTTTCCACAGTGAACAGTCACTCTTGTAAAAGGCCATAGACCCTTTGGGGAAGCCTGAGAGAAAGATTAACAGTATAAGTTTTTGGCAGTGTGTTGGAGTTCTTCCTCAAGGGCACCAGGCCTCCCCTTCAATCAAGGGGTTGTGGGTCTATAAGCTCACTCAAGTCTGGGAATTGATTGAGGGGCCATGACTCTATTCTGGTGGTTCAAGTTAGACTACTGTTCACTGGACCAGGAATTCATCTGCTTGTACTGATCAAGTAAATATTTAGATTTCCTGTCTATTTACCCCTAGGGACACCATGACTAAGTAGCCAAAGCCATAAGTCCACATGAGTCAGACTATTCTGATTACTGCTTTGACTCTGTTGTCCATTATGGTAACCACACAGACATTGTCTTTGTAAATTGATTGCTGCCACTTGACGCCTACCTCCAGAGCTTCAGTTAGCCCCATTGTAGTTAGGGATAGTTCTCACTGTCAAACCTGACTTACATAAAATAGAAATCACATTCTTCAAGGATGTTGGGCTTCCTTCACAAGTTTGTTCCTCACTGTTGTGGTAAAATGTATGTCTTCAGGGCATTCCATGTGTGGATCTGTGGGTCTAACCTGATAAATCCATTCTAGCATGCCACTTTCCCTAAGCCTTTGGATACCTTCTTCTGCAGTATACCAAGGTAGGTGTGGTACTTCAATTTCATTTAGCGTAGGCCACTATGTAATCCATGCTTCAGCAACCCAACCAAGTAAACTAGTGGATCCTTTCCTAAATTCTCAAGCTAAAACATTGAATGAAGAATTTGTTCTCAGTGAGCCCATATCAATAAACTCAGGGTGATCCATCTTTATGCTCCCTGAACCATTATCCCACACCCTTAATAGCCATTCCCACACTTATTCCCCAGGTTTCTGTTTGTACAAGTCAGAAAAGTCAAGCAGTTCTTTCAGATTGCAGTGTCCCTCTTCCTGGGATCACTTTGTACTCCACCTTTTGGGGCTTGCTGTGACTTAAGTCTAGTTATAGGTCTATAAGCCAAATCCAATGGTGGGGGGGGATATTTTGAGAACATTCAGCATTGTTTTGTAAAGCATCTGCCTCAGGTGATGTCACAGACAATGACTCAGACAAAGGAGCTAAGGGCTAATGGTTCTCTTTGCAGGAGTGAATGAAATTTAGGGGCTCAGAGTCTCCAGCTTCTTGATTATCTTCCCATATGTCCTCATTCCAGGTTTCAGAATCCCAATCAATGCCCTCACTTTAACTTCAGGCACCTCTCAAGTTTGGCTGTTGAGTTGGCATTGTAATTCAGCCACTCTTACAATAAGACTCTGGGTTTGGTTTTCCTCAATATCAGCTCTGTTACTATAAGAAAAAAAACTTTCTTTCAAGGCACAAGCAGAAACTTTGAGGTCATTCTTGCAATGCTTGAGTTTTGACTCTGAAGCCCTGAGCTCATCTTTTTCTTTCACCAGTTTGTCTAGTGAAAGTAGGACCAACCAATCAGCTTCTTTATACCTCTAATTATGAGAAAACTGTAGAAAGGTATCATCCATGCAATCACCCACAGTCTCGTATTTCCCTAGTACTTGATCTATTGGAGATGATATTTTGCATATTTGAATTGCTACCTCACGTCATGGATTAGCAGTACCATCTTTACTACTGGAAGCAGGATCACCAACATCTTTAAGACTAACCAGACCTGAGAATCAATTTAAAAAATTCATCTTTATGAGTTTGTTTCTCTAGAACCATGCATAGTACTGAACATCTTAGGGTGGTTACTCCAGAGAGGCAAAACCAGTAAACTGTACAAATATGTACATATAGAGAGAGAGGCAATGAATAAGGAAGACTGAAGAAGAATTGATGATTCGAATTGTGGTGTTGGCGAAGAATATGGAATATACGATGGACTGCCAAAAGAATGAAGAAATCTGTTTTAGAAGAAGTACAACCAGAAGGCTCCTTAGAGGCAAGGATGGCGAGACTGCATCTTACATACTTTGGACACATTGTCAGGAGGGATCAGTCCCTGGAGAAGGACATCACACTTGGCAGAGTACCAGGTCAGCGGAAAAGAGGAAGACCCTCAATGAGGTGGATTGACACAGTGGCTACAACAATGAGCTCAAGCATAACAACAATTGTAAGGATGGTGCAGGACCAAGCAGTGTTTCGTTCTGTTGTGCATAGGGTCACTATGAGTCGGAACCAACTCGACGGCACCTAATAACAACATCAATCTATGATTTGTACATATAATATTATCTTAACACGTTCTACATGTGATATTGAATCTTTGCATATGTGGTATGATATTTCTTTAAACTTGAATGATTATTCCCTTTAAATGAAAAACCCACTGCCATGGAGTTGATCCCAACTTGCTATGAGTTGGAACTGACTCGACAGCACCTAACAATAACAGAGAGAGAGAGAGAGATTTAAATCAAGGAAAAGGAAATGGCTCACACCTTTTTTAGAGGTTGTAATGTCCCAAATCTGTGGGGCAGGAAAGAGGCTTCCCCTGATTCCCATAGCCTTAGGGACTGGAGAACCCAAGATCAGCAGGCTGGAGGGCAGGGCTGTTGCTCACAAGCTGTGGAGATCGATGAATCTCGAGATAGTCAGGCAATACTGCAGGTAAGCTGCCAGCTCAGGTCCCAAGAACTGAATGTCAAATGAGCAGCCAGCTGCAGGATCTAGAACAAGCAAAAGCCCCAGCAAGAGAGCAGGAAGGTCTAGGTGGCAGAGGGCAGAGAGATGAAGGCTGAGGGGCTGGTGAGCTATCACAAGCCCCGTCCCTGCTGGTACCACTCACAGCAGATCCCATCATGGAGGTGATCATGTATCAAATCTCTACAGAGACATGATCACAACACATGACTGTCAAAACACTAACAACCATGGCCAATTCAAGCTGACACACAATCTTAACCATTACACATAGCATAACATAACATGACATAACATGACATGACATAACATAGCATAAAACATAACTTAATATAACATAACAATAAAAACATGTGCTTTATGAAAAAATATTTTAATAATTGTCTTATATTTGTAACTAATCAATCATTTCCCCCACTTGTCTGTCAGTTTGTCATACTGTGGGGACTTGTGTGTTGCTGTGATGCTGGAAGCTATGCCACCAGTATTCAGATACCAGCAGGTTCATCCATGGAGGACAGGTTTGAGCTGAGCTTCCAGACTAAGACAGAGTAGGAAGAAGGACCCGGCAGTCTACTTCTGAAAAGCATTAGCCAGTGAAAACCTTATGAATAGCAGTGGAACAATGTCTGATATAGTGCTAGAAGATGAGCCCCCCAGGTTGGAAGGCACTCAAAATGACTGGGGAAGAGCTGCCTCCTCAAACTAGAGTCGACCTTAATAACATGGATGGAGTAAAGCTTTCGGAACCTTCATTTGCTGATGTGGCGTGACTCAAAATGAGAAGAAAGAGCTGCAGACATCCATTAATAATTGGAACTTGGAATGTACGAAGTATGAATCTAGGAAAATTGGAAATCATCAAAAACGAAATGGAACACATAAACATCGATATCCTAGGCATTAGTGAGCTGAAATGGACTGGTTTGGCCATTTTGAATCAGACAATCATATAGTCTACTATGCTGGGAATGACAACTCAAAGAGGAGTGGTGTTGCATTCATTGTCAAAAAGATCGTTTCAAGATCTATCCCGAAGTACAATGGTGTCAGTGATAGGATAATATCCATACACCCACAAGGAAGATGAGTTAATATGACTGTTATTTAAATTTACGCACCAACCACTAGGACTAAAGATGAAGAAATAGAAGATTTTTATCAGCTGCTTCAGTCAGAAATTGATTGAATATGCAGTCAAGATGCGTTGAAAATTAATGGCGATTGGAATGAGAAAGTTGGAAACAAGGAAGAAGTATCAGTAGTTGGAAAATATATCCTTGGTGATAGAAACAATGCTGGAGAGCAAATGATAGAATTTTGCAAGACCAATGACTTCATCATTGTAAATACCTTCTTTCAGCACCTCACCAGACGGAACACATAGAAATCAAATTGACTACATCTGTGGAAAGAGACGATGGAAAAGCTCAATATCATCAGTCAGAACAAGGCCAGGGGCCGACTGAGGAACAGACCATCAATTGCTCATATGCAAGTTCAAGCTGAAACTGAAGAAAATCAGAGCAAGTCCACGAGAGCCAAAATATGACCTTGAGTATATCCCACCTGAATTTAGAGACCATCTGAAGAATAGATTTGATGCATTGAACACTAGTGACCAAAGACCAGGCGAGTTGTGGAATGACATCAAGGACATCATCCATGAAGAAAGCAAGAGGTCATTGAAAAGACAGAAAAGAAAGAAAAGACCAAGAAGGATGTCAGAGGAGACTCTGAAACTTGCTCTTGAGCATCGAGCAGCTAAAGCAAAAGAATTGATGAAGTAAAAGAACTGAACAGAAGATTTCAAAGGGCCTCTCCAGAAGACAAAGTAAAGTATTATAATGACATATACAAAGAGCTGGAGATGGAAAACCATAAGGGCAGAACGTGCTCGGCATTTCTCAAGCTGAAAGAACTGAAGAAAAAATTCAAGCCTTGAGTTGCAATACTGAAGGATTCCATGGGGAAAATATTAAACAACGCAGGAAGCATCAAAAGAAGATGGAAGGAATACACAGAGTCATTATACCAAAAAGAATTAATCGATATTCAACCATTTCAAGAGGTGGCATATGATCAGGAACCGATGGTACTGAAGGAAGAAGTCCAAGCTGCTCTAAAGGCATTGGCAAAAAACAAGGCTCCAGGAATTGATGGAATATCAATTGAGATGTTTCAACAAAGAGATGCAGCGCTGGAGATGCTCACTCATCTATGCAAAGAAATATGGAAGACATCTTCCTGGCCACCTGACTGGAAGAGATCCATATTTATGCCTATTCCCATGAAAGGTGACCCAAATGAATGTGGAAATTATAGAACAATATCATTAATATCACACACAAGGAAAATCTTGCTGAAGATCATTCAAAAATGGCTGTGGCAGTGTATCGACAGGGAACTGCCAGAAATTCAGGCCGGTTTTAGAAGAGGACGTGGAATCAGGGATATCATTGCTGATGTCAGATGGATCCTGGCTGAAAGCAGAGAATACCAGAAGAATGTTTACCTGTGATTTATTGATTATGCAAAGGCATTTGACTCTGTGGATCATAACAAACTATGGATAACACTGCGAAGAATGGGAATTCCAGAACACTTAATCGTGCTCATGAGGAACCTTTACACAGATCAAGAAGCAGTTGTTCAGACAGAACAAGGGGATACTGATTCGTTTAAAGTCAAGAAAGGTGTGCGTCAGGGTTGTATTTTTTCACCATACGTATTTAATCTGTAGCTGAACAAATAATACGAGCAGCTGGACTATATGAAGAAGAATGGGGCATCAGGATTGGAGGAAGACTCATTAACAACCTGCACTATGCAGATGACACAACCTTCCTTGCTGAAAGTGAGGAGGACTTGAAGCACTTACTGATGAAGATCAAAGACCACAGCCTTTAGTATGGATTACACCTTAATATAAAGAAAACAAAAATCCTCACAACTGGACCAATGAGCAACATCATGATAAATGGAGAAAAGATTGAAGTTGTCAAGGATTTCATTTTACTTGCATCTACAATCAACAGCCATGGAAGCAGCAGTCAAGAAATCAAAAGACACATTGCATTAGGCATATCTGCTGCAAAGGACTTCTTCAAAGTGTTGAAGAGCAAAGATGTCACCCTGAAGACTAAGGTGTGCCTGACCCAAACCATGGTATTTTCAATCACATCATATGCATGTGAAAGCTGGACAGTGAATAAGGAAGACCGAAGAAGGATTGATGCTTCGAATTGTGGTGCTGGCGAAGACTATCGAATATACCATGGACTGCATAAAGAACAAACAAATCTGTCTTAGAATAAGTACAACCAGAAGGCTCCTTAGAGGCAAGGATGGTGAGACTGCGTCTAACATACTTTGGACATGTTGTCAGGAGGGATCAGTCCCTGGAGAAGGACATCATGCTTGGCAGAGTACAGGATCAGCGGAAAAGAGGAAGACCCTCAACGAGGTGGATTGACACAGTGGCTACAACAATGAGCTCAAGCATAACAACGATTGTAAGGATGGTGCAGGACCGGGCAGTGTTTCGTTCTGTTGTGCATAGGGTTGCTATGAGTCAGAACCTACTCGATGGCACCTAACAACAACATCAATCTATCATTTGTACATATATTATCTTAACACGTTCTACATGTGATATTGAATCTTTGCATACGTGGTATGATATTTCTTTAAACTTGAATGATTATTCCCTTTAAATGAAAAATCCACTGCCACGGAATTCATCCTGACTCATAGCGACACCATAGTGTTTCCAAGGATTTAAACATCTGTGGAAGCAGGCTGCCACATCTTTCTCCCATGGAGCCACTTGTGGTTTCGAACTCCTGCCTTTTCAGTTAACAGTCGATTGCTTTAACCACTGGGCCACATAGCCCCTATCTTCTAAGGCCAAAATAATTTATTAAGCATCCACCAACTTGGAGTAACTCTGTGACCTGCAAGGCAGGTTTATCAAATTCTTGGTCATTGGTAATGTGAGTCTTTATTAATTGTATCTAAAGTTCCATGTTGCAGAAATCACACAAAACCTAACATTTGTCAATATCCCTTCTTAATTGATAAAGTAAAAGGAGGTACATTAATTTCCATCATAAAAATAAAATTTTCAGTAGAGAGATCTTCCATTAAAGACCTGTGGAGCAGACCAGAGTTCTACTCTGACACACATGGGATTGCCATGAGTTGGAATCAACTTGACAACTGGTAATTGGTGAGGTATATGGGAATGTTTGAAGGGATTAAATATTCATCATTTACAGATGGATTAGTGGATACTGTTCCATCCTTCACGTTGTCAATATTAAAAATAGTTTCACTCACAGACACACACTTGTGTTTCTAGTTCATTGAAAAAGCATAACTTGTTAACCTTATTGGTAAATAATTTTTCACACCATCTTTGTATTTATATTGTGGTTTGTTTTCTGTTTCTGGATGAAAAGCTGGACAGTCTTCTTAACTCTTCTGGTTACTTTTTGTTGTCGTTGTTATTTTCCCTTGAGCTGATTTCAACTCATGGCCACCACATGTATGCAGAATAGAAATGCTGCATAAACATTTAAAAGGTGGTGACCTCTCAGAACTAGATCTCCAAACTTGTCTTCCAGGGCGTCACTGAATGGGTTTGAATTGCCAACATTTGAGCTAATAGTCAAGAGCTTAATCATTTGTGCCATCTAGGGCTACTTTTGCTGTTGTTGTTGTTATGTCCTGTCCAGTTGGTTCTGACTCATAGAGACTCTATCTACCACAGCATGAAACATTGCCCTGTCCTGTGCCATCCTTAGAATTGTTATGCTTAAGCCCATTGTTGCAGCCACTGTGTCAGTCCATCTCATTGAGGGTCTTCCTTTTTTCCACTGACCCTGTACTTTACCAAGCATGATGTCCTTCTCCAGGGACCGATCCCTCATGACAACATGTCCAAAGTATGTAAGACACAGTCTTGCCATCCTTGCTTCTAAGGAGCATTCTGGTTGTACTTTTTCCAAGACAGATTTATTTGTTCTTTTGGCAGTCCACAGTGTATTCAATATTCTTCTCCAACACCACAATTCAAAGGCATCAATTCTTCTTTGGTATTCCGTATTCACTGTCCAGCTTTCACATGCATATGATGTGATTGAAAATACCATGGCTTGGATCAGGCGCACCTTAGTCTACAAGGTGACATCCTTGCTTTCCAACACTTTAAAGAGGATCTTTGCAGCACATTTGCCCAATGAATGCCTCTTTTGATTTCTTGACTGCTGATTCCCTGGGTGTTGACTGTGGCTTCAAGTAAAATGAAATCCTTGTCATGATGTGGCTTATTGGTTCAGTTGTGAGGAGTTTTGCTTTCTTTATGTTGAGGTGTAATCCATACTGAAGGCTGTGGTCTTTGATCTTCATCAGTAAGTGCTTCAAGTCCTCTTCACTTTCAGCAAGCAAGGTTGTGTCATCTGCATAACATGGTAATTAAAAGTCCTATTATAGTCACTTTAGGTTACAAAACATTCCTAACTCAGGAACTTAATGTCTAGTACCAGATAAAAATGAAAAAGCTAAACATTATTAAACTTCAACTTTCTCTTCTCATTCAGCTTTATCCACTGTCAATGAAGTGGAGTATGGCTTTTTTCTTTTCCCCATGTAATGGTTCTTATTCTCTTCCTTCAGGAAGATAACTGTGGTTTCTGACCATTTTCAGATTGGATATAGGGGATAAAGATACAAAGAAAGGAGTTAGGAATGTTCTTACTTGAGAGATACACATAAACACTCTCAAGATTTAGCATATGACTAAATCTACTGTGTTGTCTTGAGAACAGCTTTGTAAGTTTTTAGTACTGGAATCTCATGCCTGAAGTTTCCTGGAGAAGTAAATTCTGGGTGGATATTCATTCTATTCTCAGCACCCAGGATTCCTTTTAGCTTCTCTCTGCTAAGATATGTTTTTCCACTTAGATAAAATCTGATGACAACTTTTTGGCTGTCTTTCATGAGTGGATACGTATGATACAAAAGAAATGCTGACAAATCTTTTGCCCCACACACTATGGAAATGCAAGTACCCAACAAAGCCAATTCTTTGCTGTAGTGATAAACCACCTCCTTGGCCTCCCACCCTTTCTCATTTGTAAATCAGGACACAGCAAACAATATATTCTAAAGTGCAGAGGAACACAAATTAAGCACTCCACATGGTCTGCTAGGAGTGACTTGTAGCACAAATTGTTAAGCACTAGACTACTAACTAAAAGGTTGACAGTTTGAACCAACTCAAAGGGACCTGGGAAGAAAGATCTGGAGATTCACTTCTGAAAGGTCATAGCCTTGAACTTCTATGAAGCACAGTTCTACTCTAGCACACATGGGTTCTCCACGAGTTGGAACCGACTCAACAGCAAAAAGTTTGGGTTTTGACTTTTTGGTGGTCTTCTTAGACCTTAGAACCTAGAGAGGATAAACACCACTCACTCTTACCTACCCATTCCAAGACACTCACAGTACAGCTCCACATAGGAAAATTCTTGCTCTCAGGAAAAAATAAACAAAAAACAGAGCCTTAAATTATAAAAATATATTAAGTCAAATATTTAAAATTTGACTAAAGGAGAAATTTAGAGAGGGATATCTTCCTAAACAAAGAAAATATATCCATAACATAGTAACAATAGTTTCACTTTTTTTTATATTTGTGCCTGAAAAAGTGATACATATTTATTTTTTAAATCAAGTTACCTGTCTTGAATAGTTAGCTAGAAGACCAGAGGACTTCAATGATGGTAAATACATCTATATCTTTATCTACACACACACACATAAATATATATATACACACACACACATACACATATATATTTCCCATAATTTTACACGTATTAACTTCCTTGTTATTCATAAAATCACTATGAAGTAGTATTGTGATTGGTTTCATCCATCAGAAAACTGACTTTGAGATGTATATTAGTAATGCAGGAGGTTTATTAACTATTTCTCCTGTAAACAACACCTTTCAAGGGAAGGAAGCAGGATTGGCCAGAGGGAGGAATCAAATTGTGATGTAATCTCAACAGACCCTTAACCCATTGCTGTAGAGTCAATCCTGACTCAGTGACCCTATAGGGCAGAGCAGAACTGCCCCATGGAATTTCCAAGGAGTGACTGATGGATTTGAACTGCCAACCTTTTGGATAGCAGCCATAGCACTTAACCACTATGCCTCCAGGGTTTCCAACTCAACAGAAGCTTTAACCAAATCTGTGGGGAGTTCTGAAAACAGAATGATTGCGAGAAATGTCCTAATTTCAGGTGACAGAAAACCTGAAATTTATTTCCTTGATTTGATCAACCATTGGATGGCAGACACCCCAGGAAACAGATTGTAATCCTGGGCAAGATAACGCCCTTCAACTGAGTCAACCCCTGAAGAAGATTGAGGGCTATCTGTTGAAAATAATCGCAGCAGCTGGCATAAGAAGTGGTAGATATTATTAGTATCTCAACTTTACAGATAAAGAAACTGAGGTAAATATTTGTTAAGTAACTCACCATGTTTTTTTAAATAATATTTATTGTGCTTTAAGTGAAAGTTTACAAATCAAGCCAGTCTCTCACACAAAAATTTATGTACACCTTGCTATATTTTTTTTTGCTATATACTCCCAATTACTCTCTCCCTAATGAGACAGCCCGTTCCCTCCCTCCACTCTCTCTTTTTGTGTCCATTTTGCCAGCTTCTAACCCCCTCTACCCTCTCATCTCCCCTACAGGCAGGAGATGCCAACATAGACTCAAGTGTCCACCTGATCCAAGAAGCTCACTCCTCACCAGCATCCCTCTCCAACCCATTGTCCAGTCCAATCCATGTCTGAAGAGTTGGCTACTGGAATGGTTCCTGTCTTGGGACAACAGAAGGTCTGGGGTCCATGGCCACTGGGATCCTTCTATTCTGAGTCAGATCATTAAGTCTGATCTTTTTATGAGAATTTGGGGTCTGCATCCCACTGTTCTCCTGCTCCCTCAGGGTTTCTGTGTTGTGTTCCCTGTCAGGGCAGTCATCAGTTGTAGCAAGGCACCATCTAGTTCTTCTGGTCTCAGGATGATGTAGTCTCTGGTTTATGTGGCCATTTCTGTCTCCTGGGCTCATTATTACCTTGTATCCTCGGTATTCTTCATTCTCCTTTGATCCAGGTGGGTTGAGACTCATTGATGCATCTTAGATGGCAACTTGCTAGTGTTTAAGACCCCAGACACCACTCTTCAAAGTGGGAGGCAGAATGTTTTCTTAATAGAATTTATTATGCCAATTGATTTAGATGTCCCCTGAAACCATGGTCCCCAAACCCCTGCCCCTGCTATGCTGGCCTTCGAAGCATTCAGTTTATTCAGGAAACTTCTTTGCTTTTGGTTTAGTCCAGTTGTATGCAAATATTTTTAAAACAAGACATAAAAACTGGTAATCATAAAAGAAGTACTTGATAATTTCAACTATATTAAGACATCATCAAAAGATATTAGTAGAGTGATAAAACAAGCTACAGAGTGAAAGATGATATTTAAAATAGATCGTATTAACAAATCCTCACATCCAGAACATATAAAGTACTCTTACAAATCAATAAGAAAAACACAGACAAAATAATTTTTTTAAATAGACAAAAGATTTGAACAGGCACTTCACAAAAGAGGATATCTAAATTATCTGCAAACATTTGAAAAGGACTCTATCTTCATAGTCATCATTGAAATGCAAGATTAAATTGCAGGGAAATGCTGCATTCTGTCTACTAAAAAATGGGTAAAAGGAAAACTAAACAATAGCCAAAACAAAACAAAGTACAAAGAAAACAACTGCTTGGAAAAACTGCTTAGCAGTATCTACTATAAGTCTAACATATTAAAACCAGCAATTGCACCTCTAGATGAAAACCCTGGTGGTGTTGTGGTTAAGAGTTATGGCTGCTAACCGAAAAGGTTGGCAGTTCAAATCTACTAGCCACTCCTTGGAAACCCTATTGGGCAATTCTAGTCTGTCCTAAAGGGTAGCTATGAGTTGGAATCAACTCGAGGGTAACAGGTTTGTCTTTGTGTGTATATGTGTGTATGTGTGTGTGTGTGTGTGTGTGTGTGCATGTGTGTAGCCCAATAGAAATACTTATATGTCCCCAAACAAAAACATATAGCAACATTATTAGAAATAGCTCCAATCGAAATTTACCCAATTGCTAATCAACATTAAGATGTATGAATAAATTGTTGTGTATTGACACAATGATAGATTATATGGCTATGAGAATGAATGTACTACTACTACAATCAACAATATGGATTAAGCTCATAAGCATAACATTGAGCAATAGAAGCCAGGCACAAAAAAGTACATGTTCTGTGATTACAATATTATAAAATTTATAAACAGGCACAGCTAATTTGTGAGATTAGAGTTAAGGACTTTGGTTACTCTTAAGGGTAAGTAGCACTAGAAATGAGCACAGAGAAGGCCTCATAGATGCTAGCAATAATAATTAGAACGCTAGGAGTTAATCCTTCGAACACAATCCTGATCTCCTAACATTTGGCTGATAATGATACTCCTTCTCAGAAATTTTTTAGTATAGGTTAGAAATGGGTTACCCAATTGTTATGAATTGAATTGTGCCCCTCCAAAATGTGTTGAAATCCTAATCCCTGTACCTACAAATATCACTCTGTTCGGAAATAAGGTTTTTTTTTGCTATGTTAATGAAGCCATACCAGTGTAAAGTGGACCCTAAACCTTATCATTTCTGGGTTAGGAAAAGACCAGAATGGACAAGGGAACACACATGGGAGAACAGAGAAGCTAAGAAACATCAGAATATAATTTTCTGTTCCTTAAGGCTACTCACTTGTGATATTTCTTTTATGTCAACACTAGGTAGCTAAGACACCAATGGAATGAAGATGTGACCAGATATTTTATAATATAAAAAGATATAGAATTTGAAGCAAGCATAGTTAAAGAAAATATAGAAGCGTGATGTTATGTAAATAAATAGTGTACAGCTTCATCATAGTGAAACTTAAGCCTTGGGTTCAAACTTCTACAATTTTCATATTAAACTACGAGTAAATAGATAAAACAATTAATCAGTTGGTTGATAGATATAGTAATGGGAGTGCCTGCTATTAGAAAAATGTTAAATAATACAGGTATTCTAACTAAAATCTGCATATGCAGTAAAACGTGTGGAAGTTGGAACCTGTATAAAGTGAAAACCTGTAAGAGAAGGAAAACTCAAATATTTTCCACTAAAAAAAGCAATAATAATTGGGAAAACTGCACCATGTCAAAGGTGGAAAACTTGCGAAACCTGGAAAAACAAGGAAGTCCTGTAGAGTTCTGATTCTCATAGGTTTCACTGTATAATGCCATCTTTTATCTTTTTTTCATTTCCAAGACATTAATGCATCAGTAAGGGGTTCTTTATAATAGAAAGAAGTAAAAAACAACTTAATGAGTGTCTTATTTGCAGTGGTTAAGAGCTTGGCTGCTAACCAAAAGATCAGCAGTTTGGATACACCTTGGAAGCCCTGTGCGGCAGTTCTAGTCTGTCCTATAGGGTCACTATGAGTTGGAACCGACTCAACGGCAACAGGTTTGGTTTCTTTGCTTAAGTAAATGAAAATTATTGTGAAATAGTGACTTTATTAAACATTCTTCTCATCTTCAGATGCTGCTGGATGTTTTAATTTCTATTTTGTATAGCTCTGAAATCACCAGCTGAGGTTTCTCAAAGGAAATTGAAATCCTTTCATAAAGAGGTATAATTTTGTAACAGTCAACCAGGATTCTGATCAACATCCAGGTTCTAATGGAGGGGCTCTAGGCTCACACCAATTCTGATGCATTTAATTGCAAACCTTATACTTAAATACCTGCTTAATGATCTGAGACCCAGGCTTCAACACAGGAAACATTTAAATGATAACTGACTTCTTGGTGCTCATGGAATTTTCGTGGATTGATGAATTATGACATCTTTGATCATTTTAGCTTTGCTTATTCTTCTATCCTAGAGATTGATGCTACATCTGAAATTTATTCATGAAGTATGTGTTGTGGTAGGTGTTTGAACTGATCATTTCTCTTTTGATTGGTCTAGCTCGATTCCCCTAAAACTTTAGGTATTTCGCCGTAATTCTTTAGAATTGATAGTTATATAATCTGTATTTTGTATTTTACCATTTCTTTTACATTTTTTAAATTCATTCTTAAAGAAAGGTTCACTTCTTCATAAGTCAGTATTTGAGTGATGGATTTTTTTCACTTCTATTTTATCTCGTGTCCAAAGCAATGATCAATGACCAGAAGGTCCTGTCAGGGGTTTTTTTTCATACTTTAGAAACTGAAAGATCTCTATGCAAATGTACTACTCAAATGCCAACACAAATTAGATTCCTCTCTCTTTTCCTCTTCTCAGGTGAATACATTATTATTGTATTAAGTAAAAAGAAACAGCACCAAGGTTATTCAAATTCTGTTGATCCTAATCCTGTATATGGGATACAACTAATTCAATTCAATTCAATAGACAATTACATAGCATTTAACATGCAAAACACTTTACTTGTTCAACAACTACTTGTTGATCACCAACAGTTTATTGGAAAAGTTGCTAAATGACCAAAAAAAAAAAAAAAAAAGACATAGAGTCTCTGTTCATTTGTTTTAAATTGGTGACTTTAAAGTTCAGAGTGCATCAGCATCATTTGGAGCACTTGTTAAAAACACAGATGACTGGACCCTACACCCAAAGTTTCTGATTTAGCAGAGCCAGGGACTGTCTCAAGTAATGCTGATGCTGCTTGGCTGGGGAAGGTGCTTCCAGAGCCAGAATTTAGATTAATGCCTGTATTTGAAATGAACCTTTTTCCACAAAATCCAGTGGTAAATTTGTCCACACTTTTTTTGTTGTTGTTGTTAGCTGTCATTGAGCCAGTCTTGGACTTATGGTATCCCCATGTACAATGAAACAAAATGCTGCCTGGTCCTTTGCCATCCTCATGATCAATTACAGATCTGACCAGCATAATCCACAGGGTTTTCATTTGATGGATTATGAGAAGTAGAACAGCAAACCTGTCTTCCCAGTCTGTTTTAGGCTGGAAGTTCTGCTGAAACCTGTCGAGAATCATAACAACATGCAAGCCTTCCTGACAGATGGGTGGTAGCTGCACATGAGTTGCATTGGCCAGGAATTGAACCCAAGTCTTCAGCATGGAAGGCAAGAATTCTACTACTGAGCCACCAATGCCTCTATAATTTTATAGTAATCTTTTATTAGAAGTATAATCTTCCGTCTTTCTTCTTCATCAAGGTTGTCTTCAAAATCCTTGGTCCTTTGAATTTCCATATATATATGTTGGAATTATATTCATTTCCACAAAAATGGTATCAACAATAGCAACAACAACAAAAACTACTGTGATTTTGATTGAGAATACAGATACTAATCACAATACAGATCAATATGGAAAACCTGACATTTGTCTAATACAGAGTCTTCTAATCTAAGAACATGGCATATCTTTGTGTTTATTTAGGCCTTCCAAAATTTCTCTTAACAGTGTTTTGTAGTATTTAGAGTAGAGTTCTTTAATTATTTTGTCTTGCTCATCTTTTGTTAGTCTCAGGATTTTATGTTTGGTGATAGTATTGAAAATTTTTTTTTTTTAAATTTTGTTTCCTAGTTGTTAGTAATATATAGAAGTGCAATTCGTTTAGTTTAAAATATTTTAAAAAGGGTTTCAAGTCACATTACAAAATTATTGAGATTGTTTATCAGTGGATTCATTAGCTTTTTATTTGAACGCAAGCACCCTGTATATTTTATTACTTTTATCTCCCAGAATTATTCCTTTTATATTTTTTCCCTGTCTTCTTGCACTGTCTATTAGCTACAGAACACATTTTAAAAACAATATTAAGAGCTGTAGTCATTTTACATTTGTATTTCAGAGGGATATTTTCAATATTTCACTCTTAAGTATATTGGTTTTGTTGTTGTTTTTAAGATACCACTTATCAGATATTAAGGCTATCATTTCCATTTTAAGTTGCTGAAGTATTTATCATGATTAAGTGTTAACACTAATCAAATGCTTTTTTTTTTTGCATTTATCAAGATGATCATAAGATTATAATACCTCTTTCTGTTAATGTCTTGATTTGTTTCAAAAAGTTAAACTAACCTTCTTAAAATTAACCCTCCTTGGTCAATACTTTTAAAGAATTCTCACATCTATGCTATAAAAATTTTTTGTATTTTTTTATTCTTGCAAATATCTTGTCAGCTGTTTCTGTGAAGTATATGCTGGCCCTATAAAATTAGTTGGGGAGTGTTTTATCCTTTTCTCTTTCCTGAGAGAATTACAATGTTTTTTAAAAAAAAGGAGGCAGGGCCAAGATGGCATTATAGAGGCTTCCAGATAGCCCTTTACAGCAAAGCCCCCAAAAAACAAGTGAAACAATTATATTTATGACAGGCTAGGTGCCTTGAACATCAAAGGCAAAGTTAGAAAATGGACTGAGCAGCAGGGGGAGGAAGAGCCAGTTCAGAAGCGGAGAGGGGTTACCAGACCTGAAACATCAGGAGCAGCTGTGGAAGGCTGGTGTTAGCATTTGGCCGCAGTTTCCTCAAGGAGAAGCAGCCAGCCACACAGCCTACTAATACCTCTGGAACCAGAGAAGAACGGCGCTCTTGGCAAAAGCTAAGTACTTGCGTATTATTTTACCGTGTGCCCCGACCCCAAGCAGCTTCAGCAGCTGTTGATTTCCCTGGGCCTGAGATAGGCCCTGTTGAGCACCTACAGCCATCCTCCTGGTCTTGGAAAAGATAATTGCCAGCTGCACTAACCAGGGGGGCTCAGGACAGAAGTGGCTCCTGTTCAGGCATAAACAGTCCATGGACTTTGAGTACCTTTCCCCTCTGCAGAGACCAATGGAACAGAATTGACTATCCAGACACAAATCCAGCCATATATGAGTAGTTGATATTTGATAAAGGCCCCAAGTCAGTTAAATGGGGAAAAGACAGTTTGTTTAACAAATGGTGCTGTCATAACTGGATATCCATCTGCAAAATAATGGAACAAGACCCATACCTCACACCATGCAGAAAAATAACTCAAAATGGATCAAAGACCTAAATATAAAATCTAAAACGATAAGGATCATGGAAGTAAAAATAGGGATAACGTTAGGAACATAAACAGTATACAAAACGTTACTAACAATGCAGAAGAGGAACTAGATAACAGGGAGCTCCTAAAAATCAAACATCTATGCTCATCCATTGACTTCACCAAAAGGGCAAAAAGATTACCTACAGATTGGGAAAAAGTTTTTAGCTATGAAATTTCCGATCAGTGCCTGATTTTTAAAATCTACCTGAAACAGCAAATCTCAACTACAAAAAGACAAATATCCCAATTAAAAAATGGGCAAAAGATATGAACAGGCACTTAACCAAAGAAGACGTTCAGGTAGCTAACAGATGCACAAGGAAATGCTCATGATCATTAGCCATTAGAGAAATGCAAATCAAAACTACAACGAGATTCCATCTCGCTCCAACAAGGCTGGGATTAATCCAAAAAATGCAAAATAATAAATGTTGGAGAAGTTGTGGAGAGACTGACTTATACACTGTTGGTGGGAATGTAAAATGGCACAACCACTATGGAAATCGATTTGGCACTTCCTTAAAAACTAGAAATAGAAGTACCATAAAAAAAAAATAGGATCCAGCAATTCCACTCCTTGGAATATATCCTAGAGAAATAAGAGCCTTTACAGGAACAGATATAGGCACACACATGTTCATTGCAGAACTGTTTACAATAGCAAAAAATAGAAACAAACAAGGTGCCCATCAATGGATGAATGGATAAATTATGGTGTATTCACACAATGGAATACTACACATCAATAAAGAACAGTGATGAATCTGTGAAACATTTCATAACATGGAAGAATCTGGAATGCATTATGCTAAGTGAAATTAGTCAGTTGCAAAAGAACAAATATTGTATAAGACCACTATTATAAGAACTTGAGAAATAGTTTAAACAGAGAAGAAACTATTTTTTGATGGTTACAAGAGAGGGGAGGGAGGGAGAGGGGTATTCACTAATTAGATAGTAGATAAGAACTATTCTAGGTGAAGGGAAAGACAACACATAGTGCAGCACAACTGGACTAAACCAAAAGCAGTTTCCTGAATAAACTGAAAGCTTCGAAGGCCATCATAGCAGGGCAGGGGTTTGGAGACCATGGTTTCGGGGGGCATCTAAGTTAATTGGCATAATAAAATCTATTAAGAAAACATTCTGCATCCCACTTGGGAGAGTGGCATCTGGGTTCTTAAATGCTAGCAAGCAACCATCTAAGATGCATCAATCGGTCTCAACCCACCTGGCGCGAAGGAGAATGAAGAACACCAAAGGCACAAGGTAATTATGAGCCCAAGAGACAGAAAGAGCCACATAAACCAGAGACTACATCAGCCAGAAGAACTAGATGGTGCCCGGCTACAACCACGACTGCCCTGGCAGGAAACACAACAGAGAACGCCTGAGGGAGACCAGACTTAATGGTCTGACTGAGACTAGAAGGACCCCGGAGGTCGTGGTACTCAGACCTTCTGTTAGCCCAAGACAGGAACCATTCCCAAAGCCAACTCTTCAGACAGGGATTGGACTAGACAATGAGATAGAAAATGATTCTGGTGAAGAATGAGTTTCTTGGATCAAGTAGACACATGAAACTATGTTGGCATCCCTGTCTGGAGGGGAGATGAAAGGGCAGAGGAGATCAAAAACTGGCTGAATGGACATGAAAAGAGAGAGTGGAGGAAAGGAGTGTGCTGTCTCATTAGGGGGAGAGCAATTAGGAGTATATAGGCAAGGTGTATATAAATTTTTGCATGAGAGAATGACTTAATTTGTAAAGTTTCACTTAAAGCATAATAAAAATAAAAAAACTAAAAAAAAAGAAAAAGATAAACTCATTGCCTTCAAGTGGATTCCAACTCATAGTAACACTATAGGACAGAGTAGAACTGCCCCCATAGGGTTTCCATGAAGGAGCTGGTGATTTTGAATCGCTGACCTTTTTGTTAGCAGCCATAGTTCTTAACCACTGCACCATCAGGGCTCCTTTTCTGTTCCCTGAGAGAATTATGATGTTAGGTATTCCTTAATTGTTTGCAAGAATTCACTGGTGAAGACATTTAGGTATGGGGCTCTTTATGAGAAAATTTTATATTACTGATTTCAATTCCTTTAATATATAGATATAGATATATATTTCAGATTTTCACTTATTCCCTTTTAGCTTTGTTAATTTTTGCATTTTAAGAAATTTGTCTATTTCATCTAACATTTCAAATTATTGCTGTAATGTTGGTAATAACATCTTGCAATTATCTTTTCAATATTTGCTGAATCTGTAGTGATGAATACTTTTTGGTCCTGTCATTAATAATTTTTTTTTATTATTATTGGTTACCCTTACAAGGGAATGAACAATGATATTTATCAAATAAAAGTTTTGTTAGATTCACTCAATGTTACTTTCGTTATCTATTTTATTGATCTCTGCACATGTCTTTTTATTTCCTTTTACTTTTGGGAGATAACATTTGCTGTCATTGTTCTAACTTCTTGATATAGAAACATATTTTGTTAAATTTTTCAGTCTTTCTCTTTTTCTAATACATGCACTTAAAACTGTACATTTCTTTTTAGAATTGCTTTAGCCCTACCTGACAAGGTTTGACATGTTGTACCTTCAATATCATTCGGTTCAAGATATTTTCTAATTTTGGTTATGATTTTTTTTATTTTATCCTGATTTATTTTAAATAGAATTTGCAATTATGTATGCATATACATTATAAACAATCATGGATGATTTCAATCTTATTTGCTGATGCTTTCTTTATTACCTAGCATATAATTAATGTTCTTAAATGTTCTTTGAACACCTGAAGAAATATTTCTTATGTTTTGGGGATGCAGCTTTAGGTGGAGTTTCTTAAGTGCATTTATATTTTCTATATTCTTACCGAATTTTTGTCCACTGTTCATCTGCTATTGAGACAACTATGCTAAATTCTTTGACTATAATCGTTACTAGATTATTTTCCATTTTATTTCATCAATTTCTTTTTCATTATTTTTGAAATGATGTTATTGGGCACAAGCAGATTGAGCATTATTTTATTTTCTAGTAAGATTGCCCAATTATAATCATGAAATAACTTTCTCTGGGTCTAGTAATGGTTCTTGCCTTCAAGTCTTTTCTTGTCTGACACTGGTATCACTACAACAGTTCTTTTGTTTCGTGTATATAGCATGCTGTTTTCTACCCCTCAATCTCCAAAGCTTCTGTACCTTTATGTACAAAGTATGGTTTTGTAAACAGGGTAGTTCGGTTGGGTTTCTATTCAATCTGAGAATCTGATATATAACTGGGTTTATATTTACCCTATTAGTTGTATCTTTTTTTCTCTCCCAGCTTGTCTCATTAGCATTTATCGCATCATTTTAGATATCATATCCTCCAGCTTTGTTAACTGATTTGTCATGCTGTGGTTTATTATCTAGTGGTTACCCTAGATATTACAACATGCATTTTTGAGGTTTTACGGTTTAATACATCTTATTATTTTGAGTACTTTCCAAAAAATGCTAGAATCTTAGAACACTTTGACTTCATTCACCTCCCATATTTGTGTTGCTATTGTCATGTATTTTAATTCTACATATATTTTAAAACTTGAAAATATTATTGCTGTTCTGTATAGTCAGTGGTGTGCTGAAATTAGTTTTTACTGCCTTGAAAGACCAAATTGTGTACATATTTACTTAATTCTCTTTTTAGTAACATCATATTCAAAAAAAGTGATGTCATAAAGCTTGAGATTCACATTGGTAGTGCTATTTACACAGAACCCTGGTGCCACAGAGGTTAAGTGTTCAGCTGCTAACCAAAAAGTTGGTGGGTTGAACCTACCCAGTGGCTTTGGCTCTGTGGGAGAAAGACTTGACAATCTACTCCCATAAAGATTATAGCCAAGAAAACCTATAGAGCAATTCTACTTATCATATGGGGTCAGTATGAGTCAGAATTGACTCAAAGTCACCTAACAACAACAATTGCTATTTACATAGAGTCCCTGGGTGGTACAAATGGTGAAGTGCTTGACTGGTAGGTGAAAAATTGATTGTTTGAATGCACCCAGAGGCACCTTGAAAAATCTATCAAGTAGTTTTCTTCTGCACATATGGGATTGTCATGAATCAGAATTGACTGGAAAGCAACTAAAAATAACAACAGTGCTCTTTACGCTAGGGAAATTAACAAATGTGACAAGTGAGAATTTTTTTTTTTTCAGAGAGGTTATTATTAAATATTGACAAGTACATCTTTACGTATATTCAATATTCAAGTATATGTATCCACAACTTTACTTTTCTAATACTTGCCATCTTTTCCTTCCTGCGTGTTTCTGGACACATTTTCCTATGACCTGATGAATTTTATGATGAATTTTATTTTTTTTATTTTAGTGTAGGCATGCTAGTGAGGGATTTCCACATTCTTAACTTGTCTTTGTTTTACTTATAATTCTGAAGATATTTTTTTACTTTGTACAGAACGCTAATATTTTTAGTATTTTCGTTTAATGTTTTAAAGATGTCGTTGTGTTGGCTTCTGGTTTTTGTCTTATTGATAAGTAAGCTGTCAGTTCTTTATTTTTTTAAGTTGCTTTTAAGATTTCCCTATTGTCTTTTGTTTTCTCGACAGCTTTGCTGTAATATTATAATGTGCCCAGTGTGGTTTTGTTTTTCTTTGTTTGATATTCTCTTAACTTTTTTTTTTTAATTTTACTGTGTCTTAGATGAACTTTTTTTTTTAGATGAACGTTTACAGAGCAAATTAGTTTCCCATTTGATAGCTTGTACATAAAGTGTCTCATGACATTGTCTGCATTTCCCACAATATGTCAGCATTCCCCATTTCTGCCCTGGGTTCCCCATTTCATTTTGTCTGTGTTCTCTATTCTTTCCTGCCTTCTCATCTTCCCTTTAGGGCAAATGTGCCCTTTTGATCTCGTATAATTGATGGTTCTAAGGAGCACATTCCTCTTGGGTATTATTGTTTATAATAGGCCTGTCTATTGTTTGGCTGAAAGGTGGTCTCCCGGAATGGCTTCAGCTCCAGATCAGAAGGGTGTCTTCAGGCCATAATTCACAGGGGTTCCCTCCAGGTTCTGTCGTATCAGTAAGTCTGGCTTTTTTTGTAAATTTGATTTTTTTATTCTACACTTTTCTCCAGCTCTGTCCAGGCCCCTCTGTTGTGATCCCAATCAGAGCAGTTTGTAGTGGTAGCCAGGCACCATCTAGTCCTTATGGTCTCAGGATCGATCAGGTAGGCTGTGGTGTATATGGTCCATTAGTGGTTTGGACTAATTGTTCCATTGAGTCTTTGGTTTTCTTCACTCTCCTTTGCACCTGTTGGGAAGAGATCAATAGTTGTGTCTCAGAGGGCTCCTCGTTAGCCTTTAAGACCCCAGATGCTACTCACCAAAGTAGGATGTAGAACTTTGTCTTTACAAACTATGTTGTGCCACTTGACTTAGATGTCCCCTGAATCTATGGTTCTTCACCTTTGAGCCTAGGAACTTAATCCCACAAGGTGTTTTGTTAAGCAGCACCTACAATACTTGTGTAGAAATATACACAATCAAACCTATATCTACACGTGAGTGTGCTCCCTTGTATCCTCCCACACTTCTTTAAAATACCTATCTACTTACATATATTTTCACAAATTATTGTTTGTTAATACTTTTGTTGCAGGATTGTTTGTGTTATAGTAATTAACACACTTGCCCTTTATTTTTGCATTTCTCTCTGTAATTTCCTTTGTCTTGGTCATGTACGCTGACTTCTCCTATATAGCGTATTGCCTTCACTTCACCAATAGTAACACATGTCTTCAAGCTAGATAGTAATTTGCCTGCTGTCTAACTTCCATCCCTGGTAAACATCAAATAATGTTCATCCACGTTGTGAGATGTTTGGCAGACTCATTGTTATTCCTTATCATTGCATAGTATTCCATTGTGTGTATGTACCAGAGTTTGTTTATCCATTCATCCATTGACGGGCACTTAGGTTGTTTCCATCTTTTTGCTATTGTGAATAATGATGCAATGAACGTGGGTGTGCATGTTTCTATTCGTGTCAGGCTGTTCCTATGACTAGTCTGGCTACACTGTAGTTCTCACCACCTGTTTCAGGTGGGTGGCACATTGGCTGGGTGTGTGAGCACAGATCTCTGTTTGCTGGTTTTGTGGGGAGTCTAAGGATATAGCTGGCATTGTTGGTAAGGTGATATGTCTATCTGTTTGATCAGTTGGGCATTGGTGTAGGGAGCATTCTCACTGGTTGCTGGATTGGGTTGTGTATGTGCACTGCCAGTTGCTGAATGGTTGGGACAAGGGCATCCAGGTCATTGGCCACTGGGTGGTGGTATGGAACCTCTCACCAATGGTCCTGGGAGGGCAGAGCTGCGTGGGAGTAGTAGAAGCAGGCACAAGTCTCCAGTTGCAGGTGTGGGGTTGCAGATGGTGAAGGAGGGGTGATACAACAGTCCATGGGTGCCTGCATGGAAGGAGTACCCCTGTCTGCTAGAGGATGACATGAGGGAGAGTGTGCCACCAGACCTCAGTTCCCTGGCACAGGTGGCTAGAGGGATTCGGTGGCACCTTCACTCCATGGGTCCCCAATGTGGGTGATCAGGCATAGGAGTAGGTGCCTCTGGCTCACAGGCTCCCAGCACCAATGGCTGGGCAGAGCAGCAGGTGCCAAAAGTCCGCACATCCCCAGTGCAGATGGCAGGGTATAGAAGTGAGTACCGTAGTTCCTCAGACCCCTGCACAGTAGGCTGGGCAGAAGAGGGAGTGCCACTGTTCCCTGATCACCTTTGTGCTGGCAGCAAGGCAGAGAAGTGGACATCAAAAGTCCGAGGGCCTTGGCTTGGATGACTGGGCTTAAAAGTGGGTGCTGCTGTCCCACATGCCTCTGACATGGGTGGATGGGTGAATGGGTGGATGAGGGGATGCCACCTATCCACAGTCTCCTGGTGCATGTAGCTAGCCAAAGAAGTGGGTATTGCCCTAATGCTAGCCTCTGACATGGTTGGGTGGGTTAAAGAGGTAACAATGCTGGTCCACAGGCACCCAATGTGGGTGGCTGGCAGGGAAGCATGCATTGTCATTCTGTAGATCCCTGGCACAAGTGGGTGAGTAAAGGCACAGTGGCCACTGGTTTGTGGGTCCCCTGCTAAGTGGGCAGACTGATGGTGGGTGCCACCAGACTGTGATCCTGAGTGGGGAGAGATGGATGAGGAAGGTGGGAGGGGTCCACAGGTGCACGGGCCTCCAACAGGTGGTCTGAGGTAGGCATGGTGGGTGTGATGAGTGCACTTAACTTGCTCAGGGTTGGCAGCACTTCTGTCTGGCTCTCAAAGTAGGTACAGAGTCATTCATGCTTGGCTGAACCAGGCGATAGGGGCTTTGGGTGGGAAAACTGTGTCTTATTTAGTACTGCTATGATAGAAATACTACAAGTGGATGGCTTTAGCAAACAGAAATTTATTATCTCACAGTTTAGGGAGCTAGTATTCAGGGTGTCAGCTCCAAAAGAAGGCTTGTCATCAATCTTTCCCCTGGTCTAGAAGCTTCTCAGTACAGGGACCCTGTGTCCAAAGATGTACTCTACTCCTGGCTCTTCTTTCTTCGTGGTAATGAGGTCTAACGCCTCTATGCTTAAATTTCTCTTTTATATCTCAAAAGAAATTGACTCAAGATATGACCTAATCCTGTATATTGAGCTCTGCCTCTTTAACATAACTGCCTCTAGTCCTTCCTTATTAACAGCATAAGCACTAGGATTTACAACACATAGGATAATCACATCAGATCACAAAATGGTAGACAACCACACAATACTGGAATCAGAGCCTAGCCAAATTGATACAATTTGGGGGGGACACAATTCAATCTATAACATTCTGCCCTTTAGTGCCCCAAAAGTCATGTCCTTGCCACATGTCTATTATATCATCCCATAAGTCTTAAATCAACTCCAAAGCCAAATTCCATGCCGAGGCAAAATTCCACTTCATCTGTGAAATCTAGAATACGAGTTATCTTCTTCCATAGTACAATGGTGGAACAGGCACAAGGTAGATATTTCCATTACAAATGGGAGAAATTGGAGGGAAAAAAGGGCTAACGGGCACCAAGCAAGTCAGCAAAACACATTACATTAGCTCTCAAGCCTTGAAACTAATGCTCTATTCTCTTAGACCATTTAGGCAATGGCTCTGACCTCCAGACTCTGGGTGTTGGCCACATTCTCAAGATTCTGTACAGAGGCCCCTTGGCCCTCGGCTTCAGCTCCACCTTCCAGGCCCACTGGGACTGCAACTCTGCTCCCGTGCATGTAGGTGATCCCACTCTCCTAGTCCATCTGAATTGCAACTCTGCTCCCCTGGCTACAGCAGGCCCTGCTCTTCTGCCCCTTGGGCACAGCAGCCCCATGCCCTCAGTTTTGGGCAGTGGTTCTGGCCCAATCCCCCTGGCACTTGTGAACAGCAGCCCCGCAGTCCAGAATTGAGTTGGTGAAGATCTGACTGTTTGAAGTCTAGGAAGCTGTGGCCCCACCCTTTGAGACCCAGCAAGCCATGGTTCCACCCTTTGAGACCACAGAAGTTGTAACCCCATCCTTTGAGACTGAGCAGCTCTGCATCCTGTTTTCCTTGTCTCTTCAGTTTCTGCTTCCTTGATCCTTGACCTCTCAGCCTTTAGAGCCTCTTGGGCCAGCCTGGCCTCTTCTCTGCTTGGGCAAGTGTACAATATGTCTTTAGCTCTACCAGTAAGTGCATGGAGGCACCCCACTACACCAATAAGCCTTCTGCCTGAAGGCACTCAGGTCTCTTGCTCAGCGGGTTGGCTCCCATACAGTCTCATGCTGGTCTCCTGGTTCTTATGCTGTTGTTTCTCTGGTGATGCTTCTTGCCGTCTGTGCCATCTCTATTGTTTCAGCTCGCCTCACGTCCTTCTGAACCCTTACAAGAATTGTTTTTGATGTCTATAATTCTACCAACAGTCTCTTCAAGACAATCTAGGCTTTTACTCTTAGGCACGTTAAAACTCTTCCAGCCTCTACCCATTCACAGTTTCAAAATCGGTTCCACATTTTAGGTACCTGTTAAAGTAGCAACCCAGTCTCCTTGTACCAACTTCTGTCACATCATAACTGCCTCTAATCCTGCCTCATTAACATCAGAGAGGTTAGGATTTACAACAAATAGTATAATCACATCAGATCACAAAATAGATAACCGCACAATACTGGGAATCATGGCCTAGCCAAGTTGACACATATTTTACCCCCATACCTTTTGCTGTTGAGTCAATTCCAACTCATAGTGACCCTACAGGACAGAGTAGAACTGACCCATAGGGTTTCCAAGGAGTGGCTGGTGGATTTGAACTGCCCACCTTTTGGTTAGCAGCCTGAGCTCTTAACCACTGAGTCATCAGGGCTCCAACAAGTATTTTGGGGGGAAGTAATTCAATCCCATAACACACTGCTTGCTTTGTCTCAATATGGCTGCACTGTGTAGGTTTAGATGGCAGGGAGCCAGTGATTCGCAATTCTCCATGTCAGCTGTATTTATATCTCTCCTTCCACTTGACACTCGGTCCAATTCTTCAGCCTTGCCAAAGTGGTCATCTATGTCCGATTCACTTGTTTTCTCGGGCCTAAAAAGGACATTATGAGGTGTCTGACTAATCTACCATTTTGGACTGCTTCCCGCTCTTAACTTCCTTAATATGTGAACTGTGGTCTTTTATGGTCTTTAGAAAATGTTCGGTCATTATGTCTTTAAATATTATTCTTCTCATTCTCTTCTTATTCTGGAAGACCAGTTACCTTACTTAAGCTTATTCCTTATATCTGTCATGTGTTTTTTGTTCTAGTCTATTTCTTACTTGTTTTTGTCTGTGTGCTTTAGCTTACATGTTTCTATTGACCTTGCTTTCCATTCTCTTATCTTGTCCTCTGCTGGTAAACCCATCTATTGAGTTGTTGACTTCAGCTATTTTATGTTTAACTTCTAGAATTGCTATTGAATTCTTTTTTATAGATTTCAATACTTTGGTGCAATTCTCCTTTGTTTTATTTATTTTCTTAATCTTTAAAATTTTCTTAAAATATTAATAATCAGTGTAAAGTATTTGTCAGCTAACCTCAATATCTAGACAACCTGTGATCCTTTTCTACTGCTTACTGTTGTTTGTGTGTTTGTTTTGTTTTGTTTTGTTTTGTTTTTAGATCAAGTGGTCCTGTGTCTGGACTTGCCCAGTGATTTTTAATTAAATGCCTAGAATTTGGGTATTAAAAAAAAAAGAGGGTACAGATAACTGTATTTCAAAGAGAGTTTCTTCTTTCATCAGGTAAGCATTTAGAGGGGGACTAATTATTCTAATCCTATGAGGAACAAAACTAAATCAAGTCTAGGTTTCAGTTTTGTTTGGGCTCAAATTTTCCCTCTCTAGGGACTGACACTCCAGGGTTTTGATTTAGAGCATGGTCTGCTCACCAAATTCCTTCTTCCTGGAAGTGTTAGATCTTGGTCCTTGTCTCTTAAATGCCACAAGGCTGAATGAAATCTATCTCCTCTTCTCCTTTTCACTGATTTTTTGTGTAGGTTTTTTAGCCTCCCATACAGTTTTATAACAGAGCAAATGTTTTTAAGGGAAAACCTACCATGTGCTTATAACCTCAAAAATTCCCAATATCTGGTTTGCCTTACCAGATCCAAGATCAGAGACCTTTAAAAACAAAACAAACAAAAAATGGCTTTTTTTTTTTTTTTTTTTTCATGTCTTCCAGCTGTAGTACCTTGTCCTGGCAAAGCATATGTTCACAGCCTGTGGAAGAATCAGCAACAACCCACAGGAAAAAAGTGGCTTAAAATCTTAGGCTCTCATATTCACTTCCCAGAACCCTGGACCCTTTTGCCTTCCTTGTTCCATCAGTTCTCTTTAAACAGATGATTTTTGGTTTTCACCCAACTTTTCTAATTGTTCTAAGTAGGACAGTTTGTCTACTGCAATGTCCCTGTCCTATATATTACTCCAACCTCCGTGGAAGGTTAAGCCCCCCAAGACTTTTCTTTTTAAAAAGAAAATGACCTATACTCAGGCAAAATACAAAGAAAGCATTGAATAAGAGAGACCGGTATCTCATGGTATAGCATAAATAAATATATTGGTGCTTTAATATTTCTGAATCATCTGATTTTTCTGACAGGTTAACCTAGTGATGAGCTACTTTAAAAATATTTCTTTTTGCAAATAGTAAATAAGTATTAAAAAATAGTAGAAATATACAAACTAATGTAAATTATAAATCACACTGGCATATATTTGAACCTTATGCATTAGCTTAGAAACTGATGCTCGTCCCTAACTTGACCTTTTTTTCTGAGAATAATTTGAAAAACTCTCAAAAGATGTTAATGTTCATTTTCTATGGTCATTTTCATTTTCACAACTTCTCTGTTTGGTTTAATGTAACTATTTATAATTACATAAAAATCAAAAATAGACTACATCACATTTTAAACATAGGTATATGAATCCAGAATGAAAAATATGTTTCAGTATTCTTTGCTCTGGTGTAATGCTCTTTTTGGAAGTTTCACAAATGGTTCAATGTATATTTTGAATTATATGTTATCTTTTTATTGAATATTATCTTCATAATCTCTAATAAAATATTGATTTAGTATGTGTTACACATAACTATACTTTGTATGTGTGTGTGTGTATTTAACTTGACCAAATGTTGATATGGGGTTATTTTTTCTAAATAATTTTCAGAGTATAGCCCTTTAATGGGTTCATAATATTTTAAAAATCTGTTTTATTGGTAAGAGGAGTTATTAAATTTTTCCTGTTATAAAGTTTTATAGCCCATTTTTGAAAATAAAAATGTAACATTATTGAACCGTAGTAGAAAGGAAGACTTTATAAGCTAAATTACCTGTGACTTGGTGCTGCTTTTTTTTTTTCCTCTCTAAATTAGTTTTTGGCCTACAGTTTAGAACAATTATCCAAATGCAGAAGTAGCTAAAGAAACTTTACCCTGTTTTAAGGAAAACAATTTTGCGTAAATATGGCAAATTATCTTTTGTAAATTTTCAAGGGTCATTATGTCAGTTGTCCAATGTTCAATATTAGTTGCCTGTCCTGAATTATATTTTTCTTTCTAAAACTTAAGTTAGTTACCTTAATTTTGGATGTTTTATCACTTAATAATTTTCCTTTAAATTTTAGTAAGCACTAAAGCTAATTTAAGGCAAAATTAAGACTAATTTATGAAGGACAAACTGATTTTAAAAATATTTATGATAATGTTTAGTAAAACAAAGTTACTGTACCATTTTAGGCAAAATGAAGCCAAAGTCTGGATTTCTAGATTCAAGTAGGTCTTACTTTCCTAATGCTGCTGTAACAGAATTATGTAACAGATACAATTCAATCCATAACATTCTACCCTTTGGCACCCCCAAATCCATAGCATTCCCAGATGCAAAACACATTCACTCTATCACATCATCATAAAAGTCTTATCCCAATCCGACATCAGCTCTAAATCCAAAATATCATCTTCTTAATCATTTTAAGTATGTGCGAGATTTTTGGGTGCTTCCCATCCCGGGGCAAAATTCCTTTCCATCTGTGAACCTGTGGAACCTAAATACAAATTATTTTCTTCCAAATACAGTGATGGAATAGGCACACATAGACATTCTTATTCCAAATTGGAGAAATTGAAGGAAAATAAGGGTCCCTGGTTATCAAGCAAGTCCAAAACCCGGCAAAGCAAAATTCATTAACTCTCAAGGCTTGAAAACAATCCTCTGTTCTCCAGGACCATCTGTGCAATGGCTCCATTCTCTAGCCTCTGGGCATTTGCCATGCACTCTTGATTCTGGGTGGAGGCCTTTTGACCTGAGCATCAGCCTCACCTCCCAGGCCAGGCCCACTGGGATGGCAACCCCATCCCCTTAGCTTTGGGTAGCCCCATATTCCTAGTTCATCTCAGTGATGACCCCATACCCTCTGCCCTGAGAGGCTCCATTCCCCTGTCCTCCTGAAATGACAACCTCATCCCATGAACTTGGAGCCATAGCCCCATTCTCTTGGCCTGCCCCGTGAAACCAAGAAATTTTGGCATCCCTGCTTTCCGTGCCCTTTCATAGCATTCTGTAGATTTCTGAACTCTTCCACGATGTTTCCTGTCTTTCTTTGGAGGGAAACTAATGTTCATATCCAAGTAGCTCCATTAGCCTATTTCCTGCCTGTAGAAATCCAGAAGGCAGACAGCTTTCCTTCATTTTGTCCTTTTTCTGTCTCCTTCATGGTACTTAGCTGGAACAAACAGTCCGTGCTCAACTATTAAGCTAAACGTTGGCAGTTCAAACCCACCCAATTGTGCCATAGAAGAAACACCTGGCAATCTGCTTCTGTAAAGATTGTGGTCAAAAAACCTTATGGATAACTTCTACTCTGTAACACATAAGGTCACCTTGACTAAATGGCAAAGAATTTGGCTTTTTAATTAGCTAAAAGGATTAAAGCTAAAAGGATTTCTACTGGGTTGGTTGACTAGATTCATTAGTCATACTCCTAAATGGTGAAAGTTCCAGGATAAGATTTCTTAGTTTGTACAACAGATTTTTCCAAATCTCTTTGTTCTGGTTCCGTTTTCCACAGTTCATTATAAGTCTATTTATTTTCTTCTGCATTTTACTGTAAGCAGAAAGGTAAAACCATGCACCTCCTTCAAGATTTCAATTACAAATCCCCTCAGCCAAATATCCAAGTTTGTTATTTATAAATTCTACCTTCTATGAAACATTTGAACTTAATTCATGTAAGTTCTTTGTCACGTTATAAAAAGAAACACTATTCCCCCAGTGTCCAATCACATGTTTGTCATTTCCTTTTAAAGACTCACCAGAATCATATTTAGCATCTACATTTCTTGCAACATTCTGTTCATGAGGATTAGAGGCCTCATCAGAATCACCCTTAATGTCCATAATTCTACCAACGGTCTCTTCAAGGCAAGCTAGAGTTTTACTATCAAATACATCAAACTTTCTTCAGGTTCTACCCAACACCCAATCACAAAGCCTCTTCTGCATTTTAAGTATTTATTAGAGCAGCATCCCAACTTCTTAATACCAAATTCTGCTTAGTTTGCTAGTGCTTCTCTAACAGAAATACCATAAGTAAGTGGTCTTAAAGAACATAATTTTATTTTCTCCGAGTTCAGGAGTCTAAAAGTCTGAATTCACTGCACCAGCTCTAGGCAAAGGCTCTCTCTTTGTTGGATCTGGGGGAAGATCCTTGTCTCTTTCCACTTCTGTAGCCCCAGAGTTCCTTGGCTCCTGGATGATCTTCATGTGACCTCTATTTTCCCCTTTTTGTTCTGTCTTCTGTGTCTAATCTGCTCTTTTTATTTCTCAGAAGTGATTATGTTAATCACCGCACTTATACACCCTCATTAACATAAAAAAGAAAATCCTATTCCCACATGGTTTACATGATGTAGGGGTTAGGATTCTAACACTTTTTTTCTTTTTAGGTGAGCTTTAGATGAAGGTTTACAGAACAAACTAGCTTCTCATTAAATTGTACACGTATTGTTTTATGACATTGGTTAACAACCCCAAGGCTTGTCAACACTCTTCCCTTCTCAACCTTGGGTTCCTTATTACCAGCTTTCCTCTCCCCTCCTGCCTTCTAGTCCTTGTCCCTGGGCTGGTGTGCCCCTTTTAATCTCATTTTGTTTTATGGGCCTGTCTAGTCTTTGGCTGAAGGGTGAACCTCAGGGGTGACTTCATTACTGAACTAAAAGTGTGTCCAGGGACCATACTCTCAGGTTTTCTCCAGTCTCTGTCAAGCCAGTAAATCTGGCCTTTTTTTTTTTATTATTATTGGTGAGTTAGAATTTTGTTCTACATTTTTCTCCAGCTCTGTCCGGGAGCCTCTGTTATGGTCCCTTTCAGATCAGTCAGTGGTGGTAGCCAGACACCAACTAGTTGTACTGAACTCAGTCTGGTGGAGGATGTGGTAGTTGTGGTCCGTTAGTCCTTTGGACTAATCTTACCCTTGTACTTTTAGTTTTCTTCATTCTCCCTTGTTCCTGAAGGGGTGCTTGTTCCTGAAGGGGTGAGGCCAGTAGAGTATCTTAGCTGGTTGCTCACAGGCTTTGAAGACCCAGACTCTACTCATCAAGTAGAATGTAGAACATTTTCTTTATAAATTAGGTTATGTCAACTGAGTTAGATGTTCCTCAACACCATGATCCCCGTAGCCCTCAGCCCAGTAATTTGGTCCCTCAGGGACTTTGGATGTGTCTATGGAGCCTCCATGATCTTGCCCTGGACAAGTTGTGCTGGTTTCCCAGTATTGTGTGCTGTCTTCTCCTTCACCAAAGTTACCTATTGTCTATTTAGTGTTTCTCCATCCTGACTCCTCCCCTCCCTCATAACCATCAGATTGTTTCTTTTTATCCAACATGTATCTTGAGGGGAACATAATTCAATCCATAACAAAGCATATCAAAAAAAAATTATGAGAGTAACTACAACGTCCACCATACTGAGTCCAGCACAAGTAGATGGTACCCAGCTACCAACACTGACTGTTCTAACAGGGATGCAATAGAGGGTCACAGGCAGAGTTGGAGAAAAATGTAGAAAAAATTCAAACTCAGAAAAAAAAAGACTTACTGCTCTGACAGAGACTGGAGAAACCCTGAGAGTTTGGACTCTGGATATTCTTTTAACTCAGTATTGAAGTCACTCCTGAGGTTCACCCTTCAGCCAAAGTTTAGGTAGGCCCATAAAGCAAAACCAGACTAAATGGGCACATCAGCCCAGAGGCAAGAACAAGAAGGCAGGAGGGGACATGAAAGCTGGTAACAGGGAACCCAAGTTCGAGAAAGGGAGAGTGTTGACACTTTATAGGTTTGGCAACCAATGTCACAAAACAATATGTGTATTGTTTAATGAGAAACTAATTTGCTTTGTAAACATTCCTCTAAAGCACAATGATAAAATAAAAAAGAAAAAGCATTTGGGAAATGATAGAAAATCTGAAAAGAAGCAATACAGAAAACTGTAGCAAGGGAAAGCTATTCAGGAAATACTTTCACTTCAAATGATGTTGAGATGGAATCAGTTTTCAAAATGAAAGAAAAAAGTTAAATTGAGATTAAATGACTGTACTATTAATACTGACTATATTAACAAGCTTTGATGGTGTACAAAGAGTTGAGAGAATAAAAAGTATTCTTGAATTAAAAAAAAAAGGTGAGGGTGGTAAGACTTTGACTCACTTTGGACACATTATCAGGAAAGATCAATCACTAGTAAAGGATAAAATGGGGTTATGAAAATAAGGGGAAACCCTCAATGAGAATAACACAACAGTCACAGCAATGGACTCAAACATACCAACAACCATGAAGATAGCATAGAACCAGTTGACAGTTTGTTTTGTTATACATAAGGTCACTGTGAGTCAGAGCAGACTTAAAGACAACCAACAATAATGCCTATATTATTTTACCTAAAATTTCTGCAAACTATATATATGAGGAAATCATATATATGAACTGTATATTTTCATATGTGTAAAGTGGGCAACGATAAGAAGTAAGGTTGTTAAAACATATTGGAAAACTACGATTTTCTGTGTTTTAAATTTTCTAGATTATCAGTAGAAAGTGAACATTAAATTTAGTAATTTGATAGGAAACTTAACGGAGGGGGCTGTCAGTTCTTAGAACACTAGAAAACAAGTAAATCTAAGTTTGCTAGGCCTATTGCCGTAAGGGAGAACATTTGACGGAGTCTTAGAAATGTCTCAGCAGGAGATAGTCAGGAAAGCATATTTATAGGGTTTTAGATTCTAGACTCAAGTGACTTAATGCAGGTTTTGCTAGGCAAGAAACTGGTTGAGACTGGATGAATTTTGTGAGATAATAATCTCAGTTTGGGGAATATGGCAAGGTGAAGCTCTAAAAGGGAGTCTTGATAAGCAAACTGTTGTTTGATTAGTTAGCTATTTGCCCAGGTTAGCAATCTATTGTTCCAATTGTAGAGATGTTTGCCCAGGTGAGCAAAGCATTTATCTATATAAATTGGTTTAGAGCAACTTCCTGAAGCAAGGAATAAATTTGTATAGTGGTCTATATCTTGTATTTGTGGGTGTAAATTTCCTGGAACAAATAGTTAAGTCATATTGACATGGATGATCTCAGTTTCCAGTTTTGAAAATAAGTTATAGGAAAGTATGTTGTTTCAATTCTCAGTAGCTTGTGCAGTTTGTGGAGTCTTGTACCCTATTTCATCAATCTTGTTTTAATAAAGTATGTGGCTATTTATGTTGTTGTTAATATGTTATTAAGAAGAACCAAGCCAAGCCCAAGCCCAGTGCCGTCAAGTTGATTCCGACTCATAGCGATCCTATAGGACAGTAGAACTGCCCCATAGAGTTTCCAAGGAGCGCCTGGCAGATTCGAACTGCTGACCCTTTGGTTACCAGGCATAGCACTTAACCACTACGCCACCAGGGTTTCCATTAAGAAGAACAGATATATGTTTTTTACATGATTTTAAATTAGGGGTGGCAAATTATAGTGTGAGGGCCAAATCCTATTTTTGTAAATAAAATTTTATTGAAGCACAGTAATGTCCATTCATTTGCATATTTTGCTTGTGACTACTTTTATGCTACAATGGATTTGCGGTAGTTGTAACAGAGACTGTATGGCCTGCATACATAAAATATTTACTATCTGGTCCTTTATGGAAAAAGTTCTGAGCCCTAGTTTTAATTTGGTAAGCAAAATTATAAAATTTTATGAAATTAGAGCATTCTTTAAAATTTCTTTTAAGTTATCCATAAAATTTCTTCATTCTCAAAGTCTATCACGTATGTAATACCTCAGAGAATTTATTATTTACTAAAGATGTTACATTTGAACATGTTTTATTATTGTTATTTTGACATATTATATTATACTGCATACGACTGTGAGGTTGTCAGAGCATTTAAACTGAACATGTTTCTGTTAATGCCTTGAAATCAAAGTTCAAGGTGAAATAATCAAAGGATAATTTCCAAGCTTGGAATAAATATAAGAGCAACATAATAGAGATTAATGCAATGTAAAATTAAAAAAATAGAAGAAAAGAACCCAAAAATATGTTAATAATAAAATGATTTTTCCTTGAGTGAAGGATAGATTTCATTCAAAATTCTGAGTCACTTTTCTATGAATATTATTTAAGAAACAAGAGTAATTTTACTATAAACAGTTCTTATAGGACTTTTTCGTATTATTTAAAAATTGAGACCCCATTTCCTATATAAATCTGTTTTTCTGGAGGTCTAGGATTTTTTTTAATAAAGCCAAAAAAAAAAAAAAAAGGCTAAGACCTCCCTAAAATATGTTAAACCAGCTGGGCAAATGTAAACTTTCAGTAAGAACAGATCTCATGCATTTTTAATATGTAGAAGAAAAACATGCAAGGCAATCACTTGCCCTTTCCCTGGTATTTCGGGCAGCAGAAAATGAAAAGGGAAGAGTATAGAAGGGCCCTGAACAGCCCTTTGAAAGCACATCTGGTGAGGCTGTGAGAATGCTGTGGTTGTTGAATCTTGTTTACATATTTATAAGCTGAATGTTTCTCAAGATGGTGAAAATTACAAGATTCCAATTTTTTTTTTTTATTCAGATATTGAGTCTTGGAAAACAAATCAATTTAAATATTTCATAGCCTTGGAAAATAAATTAATTTAAAAATAAATCTAAAAAACTCCACAACATCTTCAAAACAAGGTATATATGTACCCTAACCTTCATATGAAGCCCTGGTGAGCAGTGGTTAAGTGGTACAGCTACTAACCAAAACAATGGCAGTTCAAAAACACCAGCTTCTCCTTAGAAACCCTATAGGGCAGTTCTATTCTGTCCTCTAGGGTCACTACCTGTCGGAATCGACTCTACAGCAATGAGTTTTGTTTTTTTGCTTTTTAACTTCATATAGCATTTTTGGGTTTGGGGTATCAAAAATGTATGCAGGGATAGATAAAGAGCCTAAATGTTAGGTCTATTAAGCGTCATTCTTATGACTCAGGTAATCACTACAGAGACAGACAGACAAGACAGGCAGGCAGGCAGGCAGATAGGCAGACAGACAGATAAATATTGTGGGTGAAGGATTTGGTGAGAAGGTTAGGACAAGTGCTCTCTCCCTATATAGATGACTACTGAGCACATGGTAAATATATGTGAAACTGGATTAAAAGGGAAATGTATATTTAGTGTAAGATTGGTGATCAAAATGGAGTGATAGTTTATGAGGAAATACTGGAAAAGGATCATTCTATTACTGAATATAAGATGGGTAGCCTGAGTTTCACCCAGACTAGAAGAGCTAAGTGCCAACTAAGAAGCACCTATTTTTATTTTGCATCATTTTTAGGCCCAACATTATTTCTTAAGAAGGTCAGGTTTAAATGAAAGGTCTCATAAACCAAAGACAAAAGCCTAATTTAGCTTTCAGCTGCCATATCAACAAAACCTATTACAATAGACCAGGAACCCAACCTATAAGTAATGTGAACAATTTTGTAATATTTTTGGTTATCTCTTGTCTGATTCTCCAAAGTGAAACCCTTTAAATTGGTCTTTTTGTTTTTCAGTTGTTTCTGAAAACTGCAAATCAATTGGAGATTTGAGGAAATACCATCTGGTACAAATCTAGTTTTGTAGGGTAAGGTTGGGGGTTGGAGAAGAGAGAACACTCTAGAGGGATAATGAGTAGTGACAAGTAGAAGAGGAGAAAATAGACTCAGCTTCTTGTTCATGCTGTAAAAAGTTCATCTGAATATAAGCTGAACGGTAATGAGATACTAATATTTCTTTCAATATATTCAAGTTGTTTATCACATTTACTATGGGTCAATCAGTGACAGTACTCTTCCTTGAAGAGGAGGCAGAAGTATTCTAGAGAGGTAAGTTTACCTCTATTTGCTTCTTTTTAGATACACCATCGAATTAGTTTCCTATGGCTGCTGTAAAAATTCACCAAAAAGAAGTTTAAAACAGCACAAATGCATTATTTTACAACTCGGGAGATCAGAAGTCTAAAATGGGTTGACAGAACTATATTTCTTCTGGAGACTTTAGGGATGAATCTGTTCTGTGCCTTTCTAAAGGCTGATGCATGCCTTGGTTGTTGGCCCCACATCCCTTCAACGTCGTTTTCCAACATCAAAACTCCTTTTCTGATTCTGATCCTCCTGCTTCCCTCTTATTAGAACTGTTGTGACCACTTTGGGACAACCCGGATCATCCAGGATAATCTCCCCATTTCAAGATCCTGAACATAAACACATCTACAATGCCCCTTTTGCCATGTAAGGTAAAATATCACAGGATTTTTTGGGGGGAGTTAGGACATGCACATCTTTGGGGTGGCATTATTCTACTACCATAAGCATTATGTTACTTATGCTCTTCTTCCTTCCCCTTCATCAGCCCCTTATTTAATACCACTATATTTAATATAAAGGATGTAATCTCTATAGAATAAGCACCATGAGAGCAGAGACCTTTGTCTCTGTTTGGCCCATGATGAATTCCAAGCACCTAGAACAATGTCGTCAGAACAATGTTGAACACATAGTAGTGCTTGTATTTGTTAGGTTAATCAACACTTCCTGTGATGATTAATGTTATGTATCAACTTGGCTTGGCTGTGATTCTCAGTGTAATCACTTTCCATCTTGTGATCTGATATGAGCAACCAATCAGTTGAAAGAGGAGTTCCCTTGGGGATGTGGCCTGCCTCCAGTACGTAAATGTACGTTCTAGCAAAAGCTCATTCTTTTTCTATCTCGAATCTGTACTCTTCTTTCTCTTGACCTCTGGTTCTTGGGACATGAGCCTGCAGAAGTCTCTGACTTGATGTCTGTCTTGCAGGTTTTGGATTCACCAATGCTGACAACCCTGTGAACCAGCAGAGGCCTCCAGCTTACCCTCTGAATTGCAGGTTTTCAGGTCATCATCCCCTGTAACCTCATGAGCCAACAGAGGGCTTCAACCTGTCGCTTGAACCATGTTTGAGGCTTGCCAGCCCCCACAATTGGATGAGCCATTCCCTTACAATCAAATGAGCCATTTCCTTGAAGTAAATTTCTCTCTTCGTATATTTATACACTCTTCACTGGTTTTGCTCTTCTAGGTATTTAGTATCGAGCATGGTTCTATAGGAACAAAATTTTAAGGATGAATTTTCTGAATTGGTTCTCATGGCTGGCTAGATTTAAGCACATTAATGACTCTATGTCCAGTAGTAAATAGGGCAAAGTTAATCCATGGCATGGTGTGGTAATAGAAATATACAAAATATCACCAGCATTAGATCAAATATTTCTGAGGGACAAGGCTCTGGGTGATTGTGTATTTTATACCTTTCAATATTTTTGTCTAACTGAGAAGTATAACAAAGCTTTCTGGTTGGTCCTAGTTTCACTAAATAAAGTGGAAAAATAAAAAGATGAGCTCAGGGCTTCAGAGTTACAGCACAAGTACAGCATAAAAGACCTAAAATTTGCTATTTGTTACATGAAAGAAAGCCTTGTTTCTTCTAGTAACAGAGCTGATATTGTTGAAAACCAAACACTGATTATTGTCCTTAGAGTGGCTGAATTTCCAACCTTGAATGGTTTCTGAAGTAAATTGAGGGCCTTGATTAGGAAGAAATGGGATCCTGAAACTTGGGATGGGGATGTACAAACAGATAGACGTGAAGCTGGGGAAAAAATTCTGTTGAATCACCCCTGCTAACAAAACCAGCCCTCTTACTCCCATTTGAAGAGATTAACCCATATCTGTCTGCTAAGCCACTTTCCCAGTAAAACCATCCTTCCACTCCCATCTAATGAGACTAACCCAGCTGTGTCTAGAAGAGTCCTTGCCTGAGGCATCGCCTGAGGCATTGCCTGGGGCATCTCCTGAGGTTGATCTCTTGCAAGATGTTGCTGAATGTCCCAAACCCACCTCCACCACCCATTTTTCTTCTAGACATATAACTAGACTTAAGTCCAACCAGGCCCCAAGAAGCAAAGTACACTCTGTTACAACAAGAAATATGGCTTTCTTTTAGGGAACAAATAGCCCCAAAAAGTGACCCATGAAGAGGTATGCTACACTACAAAAGAACTGCTTGATTTTTCTAATGCACCTTCTCCTCACTAATTGACTATTTTGCTATCCAACATTTTGCATTTACTACAATAGTAAAAAATCAACTGACTATTTTGCACATTATGTACATCTGGCAGCAACAAACACTGAAGTGTGACTTAGCTTTGATGGCTAAGGTTATGTGTCAAACAGGCTGGACTATGATTCTCAGTAATTTGACAATTATGTAATGATGTAATTTGGCAGTTACGTATTCATTCTCCATTTTGTGACCTGATGTGGTTATCCTCCATTTTCAAATAACACCGATTTTGCATAACGACCTGGTCTTTGGACACTAACCGTGTTGATAAGTGAGGAGAGGGTATGTATACAAACAGAAACCTGGGGAATATGTGTGGGGATGGCTATTAAGGCTATGGGACAATGGTAAAAGGAACATAAAGTTGGATCAGTCTGAGTTTATTGACAGGAGTCCACTAAGAGGAGACTCTTCAATGTTTCAATTAGAGAGGTTAGAGAAGGACCGAACAGTTTGTGTTCTTGGTTGACTGAAACATAGACCAACTGGTGGCCTATATTAAATGAAGTTGAGATGCCAGAACTGCCTTGGTATACTGTGGCAGAGGTTATCCAAAGGCTTAGGAAAATTGGAATATTAGAGTGGATTTATCACGTTGGATTCACAGACCTACCCAGGGAGTGTCCAGAAGACACATCTTTCACCACAGACTGCTGTGATAACTCTTCTATATGGGTCATATATTACATTGGGAACTGACCTAAATCAATTAAGACACCTAACTACAATGGGCATAATTAGACCTCTGGGTGGCAGGGGCCAAGTGGTGGCACTTAATCACCAAAGATAAGGTGGGTGTGGTTACCATAATGGAGAACAGAGTCAAAGCATTAAACAGAATAGTCTGACTCACATGGATTTATGGGATTGGCTGCTTAGTTATGTTGTATCTAGGAATGAAGTAGATGGGAAATCTACGAAATTTTTACCTGATTTGTTCAAGCAGAAGAATTCTAGGTCAAGTGAATGGCAGTGTAACTTGAATTGCCAAAATAGTCCTGGCCCTTCAATCAATTCCCAGATTTGAGCCATTTTGCAGGCCCACAACCTCTTGAATGAAGGAGAGGCTATGTCTCCTTGAGGAAGGGCCCCACTACACTCCAAAAATTTATCCTGTTAATCTTTTTCTTGCATTAGCCAAAGGGATCTACCACATTTGATGATACTGATTATTTACTGGCAAAAAATAAGTGATCAGACTTTTGGGAGATACTGGCCTCTGGCTCTGAACCAACCCTATTAATTTACTGTGACCCAAAAGTTCACTGTGGCCCACTAATCAGAGTGGGGGAATATGGAAGAGAGGCTATCAATGGAGTATTAGCTCAGGTCCATCTCACAGTGGATCCTTTGGGTCCCCAAACCCATTCTGTGATTTCTCCAATTCCAGAATTCATAATTGGAATAGACATACTCAGTAACTAGCAGAACCCTCACATGGGATCCCTGATACGAGGTGTAAGGGCTATTGCGATAAGAAAGGCCAAGTGGAAGCCATTAGAACTCCCCATACTTAGGAAAATATTAAACCAAAAGCAATTCCACATCCCTGGAGTGACTGCCAAGATAAGTGCCACCGTCAAGGACTTGAAGTATGCAGAGGTCATGATTCCCATAAAATCTCCATTCAACTCACCTATTTGGCCTATACAGAAAATAGATGGATCTTGGAAAATGACAGTGAATTATCGTAAACTTAACCAGAAGGTTACTTCAACTGCAGCTATTAGTTTTGAGTGACACCCAGAACAAGAGAAAGATCTGCAATAGGTCCAGGCTGCCATGCAAACTTCTCTGCTATTTGGAAAATATAATCTGGCTGATCCAATGGAGCTTGAAATATCAGTGGCAGATAGAGGTCCTGTTTAGAGTCTTTGGAAGGACTCTATTGGTGAACCACAGGGCAAACCCTTAGGATTTTGGAGCAAAGCCTGCCATCTTCTGTAGATAACTACTCTACTTTTTGAGAAACAGCTTTTGGCTTGTTACTAGACCTTAGCAGACACTGTATGCTTAACCATGGACCACCAACTTATCATGTGGCCTGAGATGCCCGTCATGAACTAAGTGTTGTCTGACCCACAGAGTCATAAAGTTGGATGTGCACAACAGCACTCCATTAAATGGACGTTTCATTAAATGGAAATGGTATATATGACATCAGGCTCAAGCAGGACCGTAAGGAAAGGAAATCTTCCCAGTGGGCAGAACTTTGAGCAATACACCTGATTTTTCATTTTGCTTGGAAGGAGAAATGGCCAGATATGTGATTATATGTTTATTCATGGGCTAAAATTGATGGTTTGGCTGGATGGCCAAGGACTTGGAAGGAACATGATTGGAACATTGATGACAAGGAGGTATAAGGAAGAAATATTTGAATAGACCTCTATAAATGGGGCAAATATGTGAAGACATTTGTGCCTTATGTGAATGCTCACTGAAGGGTGACCTCGGCAGAGGAGAATTTTAACAAGTTAATAGGATGACACATTCTGTGGATACCAGTCAGCTTCTTTCCCAGCCGCTCCTGTTATTGCTGAATGGGCTCATGAGCAAAGTGCCACGGTGGCAGGAATGGAGGTTATGCATGGACTCAGTGAGTGGAAGTAACGTGTACTTCCACTCACCAAGGCAGACCTGGCTACAGCCACTGCTGAGTGCCCAATCTGCCAACACCAGAGAGCAACACTCTACCCCCAATATGGCTCCATTCCTCAAGGCTACCAGCCAGCAACTTGGTGGCAGGTTGATTACATTGGACTGCCTTAATCATGGAAAGGGCAGCTTTTCGTTCTTACTGGGATAGACAATTACTCTGGATACGGATTTGTCTTGACTGCATGCAATGCTTCTGCCAAAATTACCATCTGTGGACTTACAGAATGTCTTATCCACCGTCATAGTATCCCATACAGCATTGTATTGGATCAATGAACTCACTTCACAGCAAATGAACTGTGGCAATGGGGTAAATTCATGGAATTTGCCAGACTTACCCTGTTCCCCACCGTCCTGATGCAGCTGTCTTGATAGAATGATTGAATGGACTTTTAAAAACACAATAACAGCACAATTATAATACCTTACAAGGCTGGGGCAATGTTCTTCATTAAGCTGTAAGTGCTGTAAACCAATATCCAATATATGGTCCTTTTTCTCCCATAGCCAGGATTCACAGGTCTAGGAATAAAGGAGTGGAAAGGGTAGTGGCACAACTCACTATTATCCCTAGTGACCCATTTGCAAAATGTTTGCCCGCTGTCTGTCTTAGCTATCTAGTGCCCCTGTAACAGAAATACCACAAATGTATGGCTTTAACAAAGAGAAATTTATTCTCTCACTGTCTAGTATTCTACAAGTCCATATTCAGGGCGTCAGCTCCAGGCGAAGGCTTTTTCTCTCTGTCAGCTCTGGAGGAAGGTCCTTCTCGTCAATCTTCTCCTGGACTAGGAGCTTCTCTGCACAGGAACCTCGGGTCCAAAGGACATGCTCCACTGCTGGTGCTTCTTTCTTGGTGATATGAGGTCCACTTGTCTGCTCTCAATTCTCTCTTTTATATCTCAAAGAGATTGGCTTAAGACACTATCTAATCTTGTACATCTCATCCATATAACTGCCACTAATCCATCTCGTGTCATCATAGTGATAGGATTTACAACATATAGGGAAATCACATAAAATTGTGGACAATCACACAATACTGGGACTCATGGCCCAGCTAAGTTTACAGATATTTTGGGGGGACACAACTCAGTCCATGACACTGTCCCCATGACTGTATGCTCTGTGGGCCTAAAGGTCATAGTTACAAAGGGAAGAATGCTCCCATCAGAAGACATGACACTAATTTCTTTAAACTGGAGGTTAAGAATGTCACCCATTCAATTGGAGTTCCTCATGGCTAGGAATCAACAGGTAAAGAAGGAAGTTACCGCATTGGCTGGTGTTATTGATCCTGATTACCAAGGGGAAATTGGATTGATATTACATAATGGTGATAAAAAAGAGTATATCTGGAATATAGAAGACCCCTTAGTGAATCTCTAAGAACTACCATGCCCTCTGATTAAAGTCAATGGAAAACTATAACCCAATTCTGACATGGCTACTAATGGCCCAGACCCTTCAAGAATGAAGGTTTGGGTCACCCTACTAGGCAAAGAACCATGGCCAGCTGAGGTGCTTGCTGAGGGCAAGGGGAATATGGAATGGTTGATGTAAGAAGGTAGTTCTAAATAGCAGCTATAACTGTGTGGCCAGTTGCAAAAATGAGAATTGTAGTTGTTATGAGTATTTCTTCCCTGTTCTGTTACACATGTGCATGCACATATTTATTTATAGCAAATATCTTTCTTTTCTTCCCTTCCTTACCCTATTACTTATTATAAAATACAAGATATAAAAGGGACTAGTGTGTTTTTGGTTTTATGCATGTATGTTAGCTGCTCATGTTAGGTATAAATATGACTTGGTAATTGTCTTTATTTAGAGATTGTATATGGTTTTAAGGAAATGTGTATAGGCACCAAGATGACAACGGGTAGACTGTGATGGTTAATGGCTTGTGTCAGCTTGGCTAGGCTGTGATTCTCAGTGGTTTTGCAGATACTATGTAGTCACCTTCCATGCTATGATCTGATGTGGGCAGTCAATCAGTTGAAAGAGGAATTTCCTTAGGTAAGTTCCGGCAAAGCTCGCTGTCCTTTCTGACCCTCCACTCTTCTCCTCACCTGAACTCTGGTTTTGGGATGTAAGCCACCAGAATACTCTGGCCTGCTGCCTGCCCTGCAGATTTTGGGTTCACCAACCCTGGAAACCTCCTGAGCCAGTAGAGTCCTCCAGCCTGTTGTCTGACCATCAGATTTTGAGTTTATCAGACACTTCCATCAATGTGAGCCAGCAGAGATCATAAGCCTATTACTTGAGCCACGGATTTGGGACTTGCCAGCCCCCATGATTGTATGAGCCATTTCCTTGAAGTTAATTTTTCTCTATGTATATTTAGATATGCTTTGCTGTTTTTGTTCCTCTGGAGAGCCCAGACTAAGACACCCCCAAATAGTAGTTGTTTAATATAATAAGTTTATTTTTTGCTCATGCAACAAGTCCTAGAAATGTCAATGTGGTATCTTGCTCTGCATAGTGATGTACAGCTGCACCAACTGAAACCCATGGTTTCCTCCATTCCTTAAATAAAGAATAGAGATACTAAACCCAGTGCGGTCAAGTCAATGCCGACTCATAGTGACCCTACTGGACAGAGTAGAACTGCCCCACAGAGTTTCCAAGGACCACCTGGTGGATTCAAACTGTCAACTCTCTGGTTAGCAGCCATAGCACTTAACTACTACTCCACCAGGGTTTCCTATAGAGATACCAGATAATTAAAAAAAAAAGATTTTCACAGCCTTAGAATAGAAATGGCTTTTGTCATTTTCTTTCATATTTGATTGACTAGAACTAGCCACGTGACTCTGATTTGTTGCAAGAGAGCTGCAAAACATGTTCCCTTAGCCCAGGAAGGAAAGCATAACTGGATATTGTGAGCACTAGCTATACCCTTGAGAATATAAATATTTATTGAATATTGCATGAGATGGGAATGGGAAACAGCAAAGAGAACAGTTATGCCATGAAACTCATCTTCCCTAAATAGACAGATCCCAAGCACATAAGTCAGCATCCTGTTTCCCAAACTGGAATTTTAGTGAGTTTGCGAGTATATGATGATATTTCTTCGATATCACAAGGTTTGTCTCAAAAACACATTGGTTTTTGAGCCCTATCTCATAATTTGCCAGTGTCTGTTTCAATATAAAACTCTTGCTCCTTTTTTATTCAAATCCCCAGGAAATGCATAATGTGTACTGTATCTTTTGTATAAGTTCCCAGTTTAAGATGCACAGACAGGAGAAAAAAGGAAAAATGGGTAATTAATTAGTCAATATGGGCAGTGAATTATCAGTCTAGGCAATTTAGGACTCAGGCTTCAAAAGTGATATATAGATTTCATCTAGAAAGAGGTTTGTTCAGTTTAAACTCACCAGAGACGCAATTTCATTTTTATGTTTGACCTCTCTGTACACTTAACAGCCTACAGGCATCCCATCATTAAATCTCACTGATCCTTCCTCATACATTCACTTGTAGATTTCCTTTCTGTCAATAGTCTCAAATAAATCCTCGTAAAATTCAGTTGTTTTTCTCTCTTTCACTCTCTTTTGTAAGATCCCACTTGCTGTTTTCAAAACATGAGAGCTGAAATGGATTTTTTTTAAGTTATGTAAAACACATATTCTAGTACTGAAAGGCACTTGGTGTTCAATGAATACTACTACCACCACTATTAAATGAGTTGCTCAAACTCATATTTAGGAATCATAAAAATAGGATGAGAATCCAAAGAAATGTTTCCCACATTCAAGCTCTTTCTTTCTACTAGGTCACATCTATTTCTACTTATTTCAGGCAAATTAATGTAATAAATATCAATCTGTTATTGCTTTTGTACTGTCTTAAACTCTTATAAAGGAACCCTGGAGGTGTAGTGGTTAAGTGCTTGGCTGCTTGCTAACCAAAAGGTCAATGGTTCAAATCCATCAGCCACTCTGTGAGAGAAAGATGTAGCAGTCTGCTTCCATAAAGGTTACAGCCTTGGAAACCCTATGGGGCAGTTCTTCCCTGTCACAAAGGGTCATTAGGAGTCGGAATGGACTCAATGGGTTTTGGTATACTCTTACACTATCCCAAAAATTTTAAAGTGAAATGTATATATATTTCAGTTCATTCTTACATTTCCCAAAATATCATAGCTGATATTTTCCTTCTTAGTAACAAAGAAATTTGAAGCTCTTTTCTACATCCTAGTCCAAACCACTTCTATACTTTTCAATATACACTATGCATTTCTGGTTTGGGTTTTATTTATTTCTAAATCATTGGGACATTATTTCCACCTTTCACCTCCTCAAGGACATCTCGTCACACAGCAAGATTAAGTGTCATGCAAAGCGAAAGTGGTCATTGATGCAAATAGGCTGAAATTGATTTTAACAGACATTGCATCTTAGAAAAAAGAAAAAACAACTGACTCTGAATTTGAAATAAGAAGGTAAATAATTGACCTGGTGTCCAGTTTGGCTATGGAATGAACTATCAGCACTGATAGAAACTTTGTTACATTTTCCTGAGCTGAAAGAAGCAACCATTTATGTCAATTTAATTTTTTTGGCTACTTGAGCTATAAATGTAAATATGTACACATATATGCTTATGACTGAGGAAACACATTAACACAGGAGTCAAATGAGCAAGTATGGTTTAAGATTTTACCTTAGAAACCCTAGGGGGCAGCTCCTCTACTCTGTCCTATAGGGTTGCTATGAGTTGGAATGGTCTTGACGTCAAGGTTTTTTTTTTTTTCTTTTGGTATTTCTGGTTTTCTAGGGCTTTTTTCCCAAAAATTCCAAAATAATAATTAAATAATAACTGTTGTGTTGCTGTTAGATGCCCTCAAGTCAGTTCTGACACACAGCAACCCTACCTAAAACAGAATGAATCACTGCGCAGTCTTAAGCCATGCCCACAATCATTCTTACAGTTAAGCCCATTGTTGCAGCCACTCTGACAACCCATCTCCTGTGAGTCTTCCTGTTTTTCATTGACCTTGTACTTTACCAAGCATGATGTCCTTCTCCAGGGACTGATCTCTCCTGACAACATGTCCAAAGTATGTAAGACGCAGTCTCCCCATACTTGCTTCTAAAAACCATTCTGGTACTTCTTTCAAGACAGGTTTGTTTGTTCTTTTGGCAGTCCGTGGTATAGTCAATATTCTTCGCCAACACCACAATTCAAAGGTACCAGTTTCACTTCTGTTTCTTTATTCATTGTCCAGCCTTTGCATACATATGATGCTCTTGGAAATGGCATGGCGTGGGTGAGGCACACCTTAGTCTTCAAGGTGAAATCTTGGCTTTTCAACACTTTAAAGAGTTCTTTTGCAGCAGATTTGCCAAATGCAATGCATCTTTTGATTTCTTGACTGCTGCTTCCATGGGTGTTGATCGTGGATTCAAGTAAAATGAAATCTTTGACAACTTCAATCTTTTCCCCATTTGCCATGATGTTGCTTATTGGTCCAGTTGTGAAGATTTTGTTTTCTTTATGTTGAGGTGCAATCGATTCATACCGAAGGCTGTGGTCTTTGATCTTCAAGTCCTCTTCACTTTAAGCAAGCAAGGCTGTGTCATCTGCATAATGAAGGTTGTTAATGAGTCTCCCTACAATCCTGATGCCCTGTTCAACTTCATACAGTCCAGATTCTCAAACTATTTGCTCAGCATTCAGATTGAACAGGTGTAGTGAAAGGATACAACCCTGATGCACACCTTTCCTAACTTTAAACCATGCAGTCTCACCTTGTTCTGTCTGTAAAACTGCCTCTTGATCTATGTACAGGTTTCTCATGAGCACAATTAAGTGTTCTAGATTTCCCATTCTTCACAATGTTATCCATAATTTGTTGTGATACACACAGTCGAATGCCTTTGCATAGTCAATTAAACATGGGTAAACCTCTTTCTGGTATTCTCTGCTTTCAGCCAAGATCCATCTGACATCAACAATGATATTGCTGGTTCCGTGACCTCTTCTGAACCCAGTTTGAATTTCTGGCAGTTCCCTGTTGATATACCGCTGCAGCCACTTTTGGATAATGTTCAGCAAAATTTTACTTGCATATGATATTGTTCAATAATTTCCACATCCTGTTGGATGACCTTTTTTGGGAATAGGCATAAATATGGATCTGTTCCAGTCTGTTTGGCCAGGTAACTATCTTCCAAATTTCTTGGCATAGTTGAGAGAACACTTCTGGTGCTGCATCTGATTGTTGAAACATCTCAATTGATATTCCGCCAATTCCTGGAGACTTGTTTTTCACCAATGCCTTCAGTGCAGTTTGGACTTTTTCCTTCAGTACCATCAGTTCCTGGTCATGTGCTACCTCTTGAAATGGTTGAACATTGACTGTTTCTTTTTGGTATAGTGACTCTGTATTCTTTCCGTCTTCTTTTGAGTCTTCTTACATCGTTTAATATTTTCCCCATAGAATCCTTCACTATTGCAACTCGAGGCTTGAATTTTTTCTTCAGTTCTTTCAGCTTGAGAAATGTAGAGTGTGTTCTTCCCTTTTGGTTTCCTATCTCCAACTCTTTGCACATGTCATTATAATACTTTGTCTTCTCCAGCCGCCCTTTGAAATCTCCTGTTCAGTTCTTTCACTTTGTCATTTCTTTCTTTTGCTTTAGCTACTCGACATTCAAAAGCAAGTTTCAGAGCCTCTTCTGACATCCATTTAGGCCTTTTCTTTCTCTTCTGTCTTTTTAAAGGCCTCTTACTTTCTTCATGTGTGATGTCCTTGATGTTGTTCCATAATTCTTCTGGTCTTTGATCATCAATGTTCAATGCATCAAATCTATTCTTTACATGGTCTCTAAATTCAGGTGGGGTATACTCAAGGTCATACTTTGGCTCTTTGGGCTTGTTCTAATTTTCTTCAGTTTCAACTTGCACTTGCATGTGAGTAATTGACGGTCTGTTCCACGGTCGGCCCCTGGCCTTGTTATGACTAACGATAACGAGCTATTCAAATGTCTGTTTCCACAGATATAGTCAATTTGATTCCTGTGTATTCTGACTGGTGAAGTCCATTTGTATAGTTGTCATTTATGTTGTTCAAAAAGGGTATTTGCAATGAAGAAGCCGTTGGTCTTGCAAAATTCTATTACGTGATCTCTAGCAAATTCCTTTCAGAAGTATACTGCCTGGTCCTTCTTCCTAGTCTGTCTTAGTCTGGAAGATCAGCTGAAACCTGTCCACCATGGGTGACCCTGCTGGTATCTGAATACCGGTAGCATAGCTTCCAGCATCACAATGACATGGAAGCCCCCACAGTAGGACAAACTGACAGACACATGGGGGGGGGGAATAACTACGACCTGAAACCTGCTCTGTTTGTGACCATTAAACACAAGTAAATACTATCGGCTGCCTTTAATAATAGAAAAATTCAGTGAAATATCATAAATTTATTTCCTTATGTATAGTATTAGTTGATGTGTATAAACTTTGTAATTATTATAGCATCCTTTCATATGGGTTATTAATATAGCCTTCATAATTTTAAAAGGAAGTAGAATCTCTTTAGATTTTACAGGGAGAATCCATTCTTTTTTGATATTATTGTGGTCAGTGCTTCCATAGCTTCATATCAAAACTTCTTTATCTTTTTCTTTCTCTTCGTCTCTCTAATGTACATTAAATCTTTAGCAAAGGTTAATTTCATCAACTTTAGATCTCTCTTGGACTGGGTTGTCCTGAAGTCCAGAATTGTGCTGAAATATAACTTGTCTCTTACAATGTGCTTCAGGTATGAAGTGGCTGGTATAACTGTATAATTTGCATACTGGACATTTTATGGCTATGATAAATCATTTGAAATTATTTAAAAGATTTATCTAGCATTCCTCTTGCTTTTCTATTTATTGCTACTGAATTCAAATATCCAAAGTGTAAATACTAAAAAATTTGCTGTACTACCATGCATTTTTTATTTACAAGTAACTTCTCATAGTTTAGTTATATGGCATGAATGCTCTCAGATTTGGATGAGTTCTAGGATGTTGAGTCTCATTGTAATAACTCGGATTTATCAGTTGGAATTAATATGGTCCAAAAAGTGGAGTGCTGCTGAAAATTATTAAGAAATACTTCTTGATATCTTTGCTAAGTCCATATCAAATCCATTTTAACTTTTAAACACAAATTAGCAATTACGATATCAAATTTTCTTCACTCAGCTTTCAGAGGAAAGTGATTTTATTGAAAAAGAGATTTTAATCCTAAAGTAGTTATTTGTTTATTTATCTTGCTTTGAATCAAATTGCTACCTGGTGCTTGTCTCCCATTCATGCACCATTTTCAATGTTGCACAATTTAATGACCAGTTTCATTTCTGTCTCATCAATACAAAGCATCCTAGAGTGTCTCAGGAGATCAAGAAATCATCTAATACTTCTTTAGGACAAAATTCATAAAATCTCTACTACTTCTAAAATATAATTCATGTTTCCTGATGTATTTTTCCTTTCCACTGTGTGTAACAACCTGGAGTTAATATTTTTGGCTCTACTAACACCTTTTCCACAGAGGTGGACACTGGTTCCTAAACTGTATTTCATGTTTTTGACCCTGTGAAAACATAACAGCAGAGCTACAAATCAGGAAATCACTTCTGACCTTGCTAAACTGAAATAACTAAATTCCTCTATTTTCCTCCCAGTCTATGGGAAATAACAACATGCTGATTGGAGCAAATGAAATCCTCAGATTAGACTGAGCATATCTGAAAACAGCCAGATTGTATCATCCACCCTTTACTCTTCAGTCTCACATAAGCACATCTGCTTGCATTTCTCTTTCTTGAAAGGAAATTGCAGGTTTTTCCAGTTCATTCCACCATTAGAAATGAAATTCAGGCCAGAAACGGGGTTTTGAAACTATTTGAATTGATACCTTAAAAGGAATTCATGACAGCGGTATATTAGACACAAATTAGCAATTACAATTTCAAATTTTCTTCACTCAACTTTCAGGGGGAAGTGATTTTATTTAAAAAGAGGGCTTACGCCTAAAGCAGTTATTTGTTTATTTATTTATTTATCTTGCCTTGAATCAAATTGTGCAATCAGGGTTATATACTTAAAGTGAATGATTTAGGATGTCTGAAAATTGCTTTTGATAAATTGCATTTTGTATCGATGATTTCATATTTTAGCAAAAGATGCTATGAGATGTAGATTTTAGTCTAATTCCATGAAGACTATCCAGATACCAAAGCCTCAAATTCTTGACTGTGAGTTACACAAATCTGGGTAAAGAGGATTACCAGGAGAGGAGAAAATCCACGAAAATGTGAAAAACTATAACAGTTAAAACTAATTATATTGAGTATTTGACTATGTGTTTTTTTTTTGTCAAGCTGTTTTCATATATTACTGATTTTATTTTTTCCATTAAGAATATAGGCCCTGAAACTTAAATCAATTTTCTAAAATCACATAATATTTGAATCACATCTTGATCCATGACATAAAACCACACTCACCTGATGAAAAATTTTAGATAGCAATCTAAAATAAAAAAATAAGAGAAGGCAATCCTTAAAAGACAATAAGTCTCAAGTACTGGGGCATTTGTGGCTCCTGGTCAATGCAACGAACGTGTAGCCACCAGCTGTCTTTCAATGGAGGCTTGCACATTGCTATGGTGCTGAACAGGTTTCGGTGGAGCTTCTAGACTAAGACAGACTAGGAATGAAGCCCTGGTGATATACTTCTGAAAATCAGCTAAATAAAATGCTATAGTTCACAATCATCCAATCTGAAACGAATCATGGGTTTGGCAAAGACCTATCAGCATTTTATTCCATTGTGCGTGGTGTCATAACTAGTCAGGGGTTTACAGTAGTAAAATCAGGAAAGTTGTGTGTCAGGCTTGCATCCTTTAACCATACTTATTCTATCTGTATGCTGAGCAAATAATCCAAAAAGCTGGGCTATATGAAGAAGAATGGGAGCATCAGGATTGGAGGAAGATTAAATAGCAACTTGTGATATGCAGATGATACAACCTTGCATGCTGCAAGCAAAGAAGACTTGAAGCACTTACAGATGAAGGTCAAAGACTATAGCCTTCAGTATGAATTGCACCTTAACATAAAGAAAACAAAAATCCTCATAACTGGATCAATAAGCAGCATCATGATAAATGGAGTAAACATTGATTTTTGTATGTTTATCTTGTATCTCGATACTCTGTTGAACTCTTCTTTTAGTTTCAGTAGTTTTCTTGAGGATTCCTTAGGGTTTTCTGTGTATAAGATCATGTCGTCTGCAAAAGACATAATTTTACATCTTCCTTGCCAATCTGGATGCCCTTTATTTTTTATCTAGCCTAATTGCTCTGGCTAGGACTTCCAGCACAATGTTGAATGAGAGTGGTGATAAAGGGCATCCTTGTCTGGTTCCTGATCTCAAGGGGAATGCTTTCAGGCTCTCTCCACTTAGGGTGATGTTGGCTGTTGACTTTGCATAAATGCCTTTATTATGTTGAGGAATTTTCCTTCTATTTCTATTTTCCTGAGGGTTTTCATCATGAATGAGTGTTGAACTTTGTCAAATGCCTTTTCTGCATCAATTGATAAAATCATGTGATTTTTGTTTTATTTATGTGATGGATTATGTTAATTGTTTTTCTAATGTTGAACCATCCCTGCATACCTGGTATGAATCCCACTTGATCATGGTGAATAATTTTTTTTTGATATGTTGTTGAATTCTTTTGGCTAGAATTTTGTTGAGGATTTTTGCATCTACATTCATGAGGGATATAGTTCTATAATTTTCTTTTCTTATGGTGTCTTTACCTGGTTTTGGTATCAGAGATATGCTGGCTTCATAGAATGAGTTTGGGAGTATTCCGTCCTTTTCTATGCTCTGAAATACTTTTAGTAATATCATGTATAGATGTAAAAAATTAAAAAATGGGGACTAGATAAAAATAACCTAAATGTGCACTACTATTATGAGATACCACTATGTGTCTGTCAGTTTGTTGTACTGTGGTGGCTTGTGTGTTGCTGTGATACTGAAAGCTTTGCCACTGATATTTCAAATAGCAGCAGGGTCATCCTTGGTGGACAGGTTTCAATGGAGCTTCCAAAGTAAGACAGAGTAGGAAGAAAGACCTGGCAGTCCATTTTTTAAAAAATTGGCCAGTAAAAACATTATGGACAGCTGCAGAACATTGTCTGATATAGTGCTGGAAAACAAGCTCTCAGGTTGGAAGGCACTCAAAATATGATTAGAGAAGAGCTGCTTCTTCATTGTAGAGCTGATCTTAATCCTGTGGATGGAGTCAAGCTTTTGGGACCTTCATTTCCTATTGTGGCATTACTCAAAATGAGAAAAAAAAACAACGGCAAACATACATTAGTAATTAGCACATGGAATGCACATAGTATGAATCTAGGAAAATTAGGAATCATCAAAAATTCAATGGAACAAATAAAGATGGATATCCTAGGCATTTTGAGTTCAAATGGACTAGCACTGGCCATTTTGAATCAGACAATGATATGGACAACTATGCCAGGTATGACAAACTGAAAACGAATGGTGTCACATTCACTGTCAAAAAGAACATTTCGAGATCTATTCTGAAGTATAATGCTGTAGTGATAATATCCATATGCCGAGAAGGAAGACCACTTAATACAACTATTATTCAAATTTGCACACAAAGCACTAAGGCCAAAAGTGAAGAAAGGTAAGATTTTTCACCAAAAGAATAAAAAGATTACCTACAGACTGGGAAAAAGTTTTTAACTATGACATTTCCGATCAGCACCTGATCTCTAAAATCTACATGATACTGCAAAAACTCAACTGCAAAAAGACAAATAACCCAATTAAAAAATGGGCAAAAGATATGAACAGATACTTCACTAAAGAAGAAATTCAGGTAGCTAACAGATAGATGAGGAAATGCTCACAATCATTAGCCATTAAAGAAATGCAAATCAAAACTAAAATGAGATTTCATCTCACTCCAAAAAGGCTGGCATTAACCCAAAAAACACAAAATAATAAATGTTGAAGAAGTTGTGGAGAGATTGGAACACTTCTACACTGCTGGTGGGAATGTAAAATGGTACAACCACTTTGGAAATCAATTTCGCACTCCCTTAAAAAGCTAGAAATAGAACTACCATATGATCCAGCAATCCCACCCATTGGAATATATCCTAGAGAAATAAGAGCCTTTACACGAACAGATATATGCACACCCATGTTTATTGCAGCACAGTTTACAATAGCAAAAAGACGGAAGCAAACAAGGTGCCCATCAACAGATGAATGGTATAGTCACACGATGGAATACTATGCATCGATAAAGAACAGTGAGGAATCTGTGAAACATTTCATAACATGGAGGAATCCGGAATGCATTATGCTAGGTGAAATTAAGCAGTTGCAAAAGAACAAATATTGTTTGAGACCACTATTATAAGACTTCCAGAAATAGTTTAAACAGAGAAGAAAATATTCTTTGATGGTTATGAGAGTGGGGGTGGGGGGGCATTCACTAATTAGATAGTAGATAAGAACTATTTTAGGTGAAGAGAAAAACAACACACAATACAGGAGAGGTCAGCACAACCTGACTAAACCAAAAGCAAAGAAGTTTCCTGAATAAACTGAACACTTCAAAGACCAGCATAGCAGGGGCAGGGGTTTGGAGACCATGGTTTCAGGGGACATCTAAGTCAATTGGCATAATAAAATCTATTAAGAAAACATTCTGCACCCCACTTTGGAGAGTGGAGTCTGGGGTTTTAAACCCTAGCGAAAGCCATCTAAGATGGATCAATTTGTGTCAACCCACCTGGACCAAAGGAGAATGAAGAACACCAAAACACAAGGTAATTATGAGCCCAAGAGACAGAAAGGGACACATAAACAAAAGACTACATCAGCTTGAGACCAGAAGAACTAGACAATGCCCGCCTACAACTGATGAGTGCCCTGACAGGGAACACAACAGAGAACCCCTGAGGGAGCAGGAGAGCAGTGGGATACTAAAAAAAAATTTTTTTTAATAGAACAGACTTAATGGTCTGATTGAGACTAGAAGGACCCCGGTAGTCATGGTCCCCAGACCTTCTGTTGGCCCAGGACAGGAACCATTCCCAAAGCCAACTCTTCAGATGGGTGTTGGACTGGACAATGTGATGGAGAGGGATGCTGGTGAGGAGTGAGCTTCTTGGATCGGGTGGACACTTGAGACTACTTTGGCATCTCCTGTCTGGAAGGGAGATAAGAGGGTAGAGGGGGTTAGAAGCTGGTGAAATGGACATGAAAAGAGAGAGTGGAGGGAGGGAGTGGGCTGTCTCATTAGGGGGAGAGTAATTGGGAGTACGTAGCAAGGTGTATGTACATTTTTATGTGAGAGACTAACTTGCTCTGTAAACTTTCACTTAAAGTACAATAAAAATTAAAAAAAAAAGATTTTTGCCACCTTTTGTAGTCTGAAATTGATCAAACAAGCAATCAAGATGTATTGATAATCACTGGTGATTGGAATGCAAAAGTTAGAAACAAAGTAGAAGGATTGGTAGTTGGAAAATACGGCCTTGGTGATAGAAATGACACAGGAGGTTGAAAGATAGAGTTTTGCAAGGCCAATGACTTCTTCATTGCAAATATCTTTTTCAACAACATAAACAGCAACTATACACATGGACCTTACTGGATGGAATACACAGGAATCAAATTGACTACATCTGTAGAAAGAGACAATGGAAAAGCTCAATATCATCAGTCAGGAAAAGGACAGGAGCCGATTACAGAACAAAACATTAATTACTATATGCAAATTCAGGTTTAAGCTAAAGAAAGTTAGAAAAAGTCCATGAGAGCCAAAATATGACCTTAAGTATATCCCCCATGAATTTAGAGACCATCTCAGAATAGATTTGAAGCAACGAACACTAATGACTGAGGACCAGATGAATTGTGAGATGACATCAGGGACATCATACATGAAGAAACCAAGAGGTAATTAAAAAGACAGGAAAGAAAGAAAAGGCCAAAATGGATGTCAGAAGAGACTCTGAAGCTTATTCTTGGACCTAGAGTAGTTAAAGCAAACGGAAGAAATGATGAAGTAAAAGAGCTGAACAGAAGGTTTCAAAGGGCAGCTCAAGAAGACAAAGTAAAGTATTGTAACAACATGTGCAAAGACCTAGAGTTAGAAAATCAAAAGGGAAAAATCTGCTTCAGAAGACCACTAAAGTGTTAAAAAAGTAAAGATGTTACTTTGAGGACTAAGGTGAGCCTGACCCAAACCATGGTATTTTCAATTGCCTCATATGCATGTGAAAGCTGGACAATGAATAAGGAAGATAGAAGAACTGATGCCTTTGAATTATGGTACTGGTGAAGAATATTGAATAAACCATGGACTACCAGAAGAAGGAACACAATCTATCTTGGAAGTACAGCCAGAATGCTCCTTGGAAGCAAGGAGGGCAAGACTTCATCTCATGTATTTTGGACATGATATCAGGAGGGATCAGTCCCTGGAGAAGGACATCATGCTTGGTAAAGTAGAAGGTCAGCAAAAAAGAGGAAGACCCTCAAAGAGATGGATTGACACATTGGCTGTAACAATCGGCTCAATCATAACAGTGATTGTAAGGATGGCACAGGACTGGGCAACGTTTTGTTCTATTGTACATGGGGCTGCTATGAGTCAGAACCTATAACAACAATAGGGTTATGAGATAAATTGCACCAAGTCAAATTAAGAGAAAAGATTCTTTCCTTGAGCAACCAAGCCTGCAATATTAATAAAGCCTTATTTTGTGTGAAAGTACTTTATGTATACATATAAATATAATACATATGAAGAAGTAAAAACGTTTGTGTTTGCATATAGAACTGGTTCCCCCATGTGTCTGTCAGTTTGTCGTACTGTGAGGGCTTGTGTGTTACTGTGATGCTGGAAGCTATGCCACTGGCATTCAAATACCAGCAGGGTTACCCATAGTGGACAGGTTTCAGCTGAGCTTTCAGACTAACACAGACTAGGAAGAAGGACCCGGGGGTCTATTTCTGATAAGAATTAGCCAGTGAAAATTATGAATAGCAGAGGACCATTGTCCAATATACTGCTGGAAGATGAGCCCCTCAGGTTGAAAGGCAGTCAAAAAATGACTGGGGAAGAGTTGTCTCCTCAAGGTAGAGTTGACCTGATGATGTGGATGGAGTCAAGCTTTCAAGACCTTCATTTGCTGATGTGGCATGACTTAAAATGAGAAGAAACAGCTGCAAACATCCACCAATAATTAGAACCTGGAATGTATGATTTATGAATCCAGGAAAATTAGAAATTGTAGGAAATTAAAGGAACACATAAAGATTGACATACTATGCATTAGTAAGCTCAAATGGACTGGTATTGGTAACTTTGAATCAGACAATCATCTATGGCCTACTAACAATGCTGGAAATGACAACTTGAAGAGGAATGGCGTTGCATTCATCATCAAAAAGAAAATTTCAAGATCTATCCTGAAGTAAAATGCTGTCAGCAATAGGATAATATCCATAGCCTACAAGGAACACCAGTTAATAAGACTATTATTCAAATTTACACACCAACCACTAAAGCCAAAAATGAAGAAACTGAAGATTTTTTACCAACTTCTGCAGTCTGAAATTGTTCAAACATGCAATCGGAATGCACTGATAATTACTGGTGATTACAATGAGAAAACTGGAAACAAAGAAAAAGGATTGGTATTTGGAAAATACAGCCTTGGTGATAGAATTGAGGCTGGAGATCTCCTAATTGAATTTTGCAAGACCAACAACTTCGTCATGGCAAATACTCTTTTTTCACTAACATGAATGGTAACTACACATGGGAGCCTCGCCAGATGGAATACACAGGAATCAAATCGACTACATCTGTGGAAAGAGACGATGGAAAAGCTCAATATCATCAGTCAGAACAAGGCCAGGACCGACTGTGGATCAGATAGTCACTAACTCATACACAAGTTCAAGTTGAAACTGAAGAAAATTAGAACAAGTCCACGAGAGCCAAAGGATGACCTTGAGTATATCCCACCTGAATTTAGAGACCATCTGAAGAATAGATTTGACACATTGAACACTAATAACCGAAGACCAGACCAGTTGTGGAATGACATCAAGGACATCATACATGAAGAAAGCAATAGGTCATCAAAAAGACAGGAGAGAAAGAAAATAACTAAATGGATGTCAGAAGAGACTGTGAAACTTCCTCTTGAAAGTCAAGTAGCTAAAGCAAAAGGAAAATATGAAGTAAAAAAGCTGAACAGAAGATTTCAAACGGTGGCTAGAGAAGACAAAGTAGAATATTATGATGATATGTGCTTTTTTTTTTTTTAATGTGCAAAGAGGTGGAGATGGAAAACCAAAAGGTAAGAACACACTCAGCATTTCTCAAGTCGAAAGAACTGAAGAAAAAATTTAAGCCTCAAGTTGTAATACTGAAGGATTCTACAGGGAAAATATTAAATGACTCAGGAAGCATCAAAAGAAGATGGAAGGAATACACACAGTTACTGTACCCAAAGAATTGGTTGAAGTTCAACCATTTCAGGAGGTAGCATATGGTCAGGAACTGATGGTGCTGAAGGAAGAAGTCCAAGCTGCACTAAAAGCATTGGCTAAAAACAAGACTTCAGGAATTAACGGAATACCAATTGAGATGTTTCAACAAACAGACGCAGCGCTGTAAGTGTTTACTTAACTATGCCAAGAAATTTGGAAGACAGCTACCTCACCAACTGACAGGAAGAGATACATATTGATGCCCATTTCCAAGAAAGGTGATCCAATGGAATGTGGAAATTACTGAACAATATTACTAATATCACATGCAAGCAAAATATTCCTGAATATCACTCAAAAGCAGCTGCAGCAGTATATCAACAGGGAACAGCCAGAAATTTAAGCCAGGTAGAGTAGGATGTGGAACCAGTGACATCATTGCTGATGTCAGATGGATCCTGGCTGAAAGCAGAGAATACCAGAAAGATGTTTACCTGTGTTTTATTGCCTATGTTAAGACATTTGACTGTGTGGATCATAAGAAATTGTGGATAATATTGTGGAGAATGAGAATTCTGGAACACATAATTATGCTCATGAGAAATGTGTACATAGATCAAGAGGCAGTCGTTCAAACAGAACAAGGGGATACTGCATGGTTTAAAGCCCGGAAAGATGTGTGTCAGGGCTGTATCATTTCACCATACCTATTCAATCTGTATGCTGGACAAATAATCAGAGAAGCTGGGCTATATGAAGAAGAACGGGGCAACAGGATTGGAGGAAGACTCATTAACAACCTGCATTATGCAGATGACACAAGCTTGCTTGCTGAAAGTGAAGAGGACTTGAAGCACTTACTGATGAAGATCAAAGACCACAGCCTTTAGTAAGGATTGCGCCTCAACATAAAACAAAAATCCTTACAACTGGACCAATAAGCAACATCATGATAAATGGAGAAAAGATTGAGGTTGTCAAGGATTTAATTTCACTTGGATCCACAATCAACACCCATAGAAGCAGCAGTCAAAAAATTAAAAGATGCATTGCATTTGGCAAATCTTCTGCAAAAGACCTCTTTAAGGTTTTGAAAGGCAAAGATGTCACCTTGGGGACTAGGGTGGGCATGACCCAAGCCATGGTGTTCTCAATCACTTCATATGTATGTGAAAGCTGGACAATGAGTAAGGAAGACTGAAGAACTGACGCCTTTGAATTGTGGTGTTGGTGAAGAATATTGAATGTTCCATGGGCTGCCAAGAGAATGAACGAATCTGTCTTGAAAGAAGTAAAACCAGAATGCTCCTTAGAAGCACAGATGGTGAGGCTACATCTCACATACTTCGGACATGTTATCAGAAGGGATCAGTCCCTGGAGAAGGACGTCACGCTTGGTAAAGTAGAAGGTCGGCAAAAAAGAGGAAGACACTCAACGACTTGGATTGACACAGTGGCTGCAGTGGGCTCAAGTGAAATAATTGTGAGTATGGCACAGGACTGTGCAGTGTTTCATTCTGTTGTGCATAGGGTTGCTATGAGTCAGAACCGACTAGACAGTACCTAACAACAACAACAACACAGAACTAGTTATAAAACTAATGCCTACTTCTTATCCAACACCAGAAATAGAGATTTAAAACAGAAATGAGAATGAATATTAAATATGAACAGCTATTAATAATTTGGCAAATACCCCTTCAGGTAATTAGCATTATACTTTATACATACACATATAATGAATATTTATTACTTTTTTAATACATGAGATCATTGTGTGTGCACATCAAAATGTATAATGAATTAATGCAATTAACAGATATTAAGATCATTCTAACTTTTTATTATTCAAAGTAGCAAAGAATGGAAAAACCTGAGTCAACATTATTCCAAATAGTATAACTTCTAAATTCGTATTTATAATTGATCATTATTTTATCTTTTAATGTAACCACATCAGATGTTATTTTGTTATAGCTTTTATTGATGATGATGATGATGTTTGCCATGTGGTGCGATACACCAATAACTACAACAAAAAATGCCTGAATTGTTTGCAAGATGTTTTACTTTTGGGGCACTCAATATTTATCTCTAAAAAGAAAGTAAACTTGTCTGTCTCTAACATTCTAGAAACAATTTGTAGCAATTAACTTGAACAGATGGTTTTGGAAATTAAATTTTCTTTCAAATATCCCACCTCTAAAAATTATAGGAAACAGAATTAATGCTATGATTTAGGCATAGTGGGTATAAACATGATTGAAAAACCCTGGAAACTGGGAAAACTCTTATGCTGTCAACAAAGAATTAAGGAACTAAACTATGGAGTAACACTGTTTCCCATGAATTGATCAGATTAAGTTCAAGAGCCAGTGTGAAATAAGGATCAACATTGAAGTGTGACCAAAGATAAATGAAATAATGATGGAGAAGGCTATTAGAGTCTGTCATTTGGGTTATAAGAACTGTAGTAAATTTTTTTTTATTGTGGTTTAAGTGAAAGTTCACAGATCAAGTCAGTGTCTCATACAAAAACTTACGTGCACCTTGCTACGTACTACTAGTTGCTCTCCCCTTCATGAGACAGTACAATCCACCTCTCCACAGTTTTCCCTGTGTCCATTCAGTCAACTCCTGTCCCGTTCTGCCTTCTCATCTCTCATCTCACCTCCAGACAGGAGCTTCCCACATAGTCTCATGTGTCTACTTGAGCCAGGAAACTCAGTTCTCACCAGTATCATTTTCTGCTTTATAGTCCAGTCCAATTCCTGTCTGAAGAGTGGTTCCAGTCTTGGGCTAGCAGAAGGTCTGGGGACCATGATTCCAGGGTCCTTCTACTCTCAGTTAGACCATTAAGTTTGCTCTTTTTACAAGGATTTGAGGTCTGCATCCCACTGTTCTGCTCCATCAGGAATTCTCTGTTGTGTTCCCTGTCAGGGCAGTCATCAGTGGTAGCCAGGAACCATCTAGTTCTTTTGGTCTCAGGCTAATGTAGTGTCTGGTTTATGTGGCCCTTTCCGTCTCCTGGGCTCATAATTACCTAGTGTCTTTGGTGTTCTTTATTCTCCTTTGATCCAGGTGGGTTGAGACCAATTGATGCCTCTTAGATGACTGCTTGCTAGTGTTTGAGACCCCAGGCACCACTCACCAAAGTGGGAAGTAGAACATTTTTTTAATACATTTTGTTATGTCAATTGACCTAGGTGTCCCCTGAAACCATGGTCTCCAGAGTCCCATTCCTGTTACTCTGGCCTTTGAAATGTTCAGTTGATTTCAGGAAACTTCTTTGCTTTTGGTTTAGTCCAGTTGTGCTGACATTTCTTATACTGTGTGTTGTCTTTCCCTTCACCTAAAATGGTTCTTATCTACTATCTAATTGAATACAGCTCTCCCTTTCTCCCCACCCTGTACCCATCAAAGAATATCTTCTGTGTTTAAACTATTTCCTGAGTTCTTATAATAGTGGTCTCATGCAATATTTGTCCTTTTGCAACTGACTAATTTCACTCAGCATAATGCCTTCCAGATTCCTCCATGTTATGAAATGTTTCATGGAGTCATCATTGTTCTTTATCATTGCAAAGTATTCCATTGTGTGAATATACCATCATTTACTTATCCATTCATCCATTGATGGGCACCTTGGTTGCTTCCATCTTTTTGCTATTATAAACAGCACTGCAATGAACATGGGTGTGCACATATCTGTTCGTGTGAAGGCTCTTATTTGTCTAGGGTATATTCCAAGGAGTGGGATTGCTGGATCTTATGGCAGTTCTATTTCTAGTTATTTAAGGAAGTCCCAAATCGATTTCCATTTTACACTCTCACCAGCAGTATATAAGAGTTCCAGTCTCTCTACAACCTCTCCAACATTTATTATTTTGTGTTTTTTGGATTAATGCCAGCCTTGTTGGAGTGAGATGGTATCTCATTGTAGTTTTTGATTTGCATTTCTCTAACGGCTAATGATCATGAGCATTTCCCCACGTATCTCGTAGCTGCCTGAATGTTTTCTTTGGTGAAGTGCCTGTTCATATCCTTTGCCCATTTTTTAATTGTGTTATTCGTCTTTCTGTTGTTGAGTTTTTGCAGTAACGTATAGATTTTAGAGATCAGATGCTGATCAGAATTGTTGTAGCTAAATTTTTTTTCCCAGTCTGTAGGTAATCTTTTGGTGAAGTCTTTGGATGAGCATAAGTGTTTGCTTTTTAGAAGCTCCCAGTTATCTAGTTTCTCACTAGTAAAATTTGTATATGTAGAAAACACAGAGAAAAGGAGTAATTTTGAAAGCCAGTTTTGGTAAAAGATGAAAAGTTCAGCTTCAGACATTTTGAATTGAGCTTCTCTTGGGACATCTGACAGCAAGTTCTGGAACTAGGTGAAAATATGAAGCTAGAATTTAGAGGACAGTTTAGAATTATTTACAGATTTGAAAGACATTAACTTATAGATGAAAATTTAAGGCTTTATAGTAGATAAAGTTTCTGAAGAAGAATGTGTGTATGTGAATGCAAAGCAGAAATCTGAGGATTAAGTGATATTTGTGTGTGTATGTGGGTGTGATTTAACTGAAAGTTTACAAATGAAGTCAGTCTTTCATACAAAAACTTATACACACCTTGCTATGTAACCCTAGCTGCTCTCCTCCTAATGAGACAGCACACTCCTCTTCTCCACCTCGTATTCACCATGACCATTTAATCAGCTCCTGTCCCCCTCTACCCTTTCACCTTGCCTCCAGACAGGAGCTACGCACATAGACTCACGTGTCTAGTTGAGGCACTTGAGGATTAAGTTTTGGTGACTATCCAAGTTTAAAGGGCAAAAGCAGAATGGTGACTGGATTAAAAGTGAAGAATAAGGGAGGAAGGGACTTCAAAAGGAAGGCAACCTGTCAATACTTCTAGAAGTCAGTGAATGAAAAAGTCCATTGAGCTGGCTGTTAGCTCAAAAGTATTAAGAAGAGAAAAACGAAGTGAGAATATCAGAAGTAACCTATGCAATCTAACATTCAATGTCATGTTTTCTTGAATTATTCTTCACGTGTCTAGTAATGGGTTGAGGTAAATTAAAACAGAGACAGAGACTTCTTTTTGTCATTCTATCACATGCTATCCTCTCAGTTAGTGCTTAAATCAAGGACTAACTGACCTAGGTGAAAGCTCTATGTATAATTGTTTTAGAAGCCAGTCATTGAAATATAGTAGCACGTTGTGGATTCCTAAAGATACATTGTTATTTTTACCTGTTATACTAAAAAAAGAACTATTTGAAATGATGTGTAACATCTGCCTCTGAATTCTTTTGTCATAATTGAATGGAACACATGGAAGAAAGACCGAATTTACAGCAAAACCTATTTTACTGCTGAGGGAGAATGAAAACATGGGTTATTACTACAATTATTTTCATTATGGTAAACTGAGATCCTTTAAATTTTATTAATTAAATGTACTTAACTTGGGGAGCTTATTTCAAGTCCATTATTGCAGTTACTGCATATTTTGAGTGCCTTCCAACCTAGTGTGCTCGCCTTCCAGCTCTATATCAGAAAATATTCCGTTATGATTCACAGAGTTATCATTGGCTAATTTTCATAAGTAGATTGTCAGGCCTTTCTTCCTAGTCTTTCTTAGTCTGGGGGCTCTGCTGAAACCTGTCCACCATTGATCACCTTCCTGGTATTTAAAATACTAGCGGCATAGTTTCAGGCATTGTAACAATATGCAAGCACAACATATACAGTATGACAAACTGACAGATGAATGATGGGTGTCCTGTTAGCTGGTTTATTTACTCCATAACATTTATCAACATCTGAAATTATTTCTTTAAGTTACCTGTCACCAAATTTATAATGTAAGCCCCATGAAAGCCAGAAAATGATTCTGTTCACTGCTGTATCTGTGGAATTTTGAACAATGCCTAGCATATAGTAGGTGTTCAGCAGATCCTTGTGAATGAAAAAAAGAGTCAGGAAAATCACATATAAGCCTCACCTGTACACTCATACAACTTTTTTCACTTTGGACCAAGTTGCTCCCAATCCTCAAGTTCATGTCATAAATACATAGCTAAAGAAAAAAACATTTGGGAGAACACTAGAAAAGTTCATATTACAAAAATATATTTAATACTTATCAGTTTTCTGATAAGTATTAAATTAAGCTAGCTCCTAAATTGTGAATCAGTTTAGTTGACACACAAATGTTTGCCAAATTAAATTGAGAACATTTTAAATTTTACATCAACATATATCTTAGGCTTAATGAAATAAGGACCCATTTTTCTAACATCTCTTTCTAGATTCTTCCTCTTAACTTCTAATGGATTAAAACAAAAAGCTATATTTTGCTCAATCCCAAACAATACTGCATATTCTATTGCAGTGCCACTTGTTTCTCAAGCCCTTAGTTAAATCCCAAGGACCACTTCTTTATTCTGAAAGCATTTGGTAAATTGTAAATCTTTATTCACAATGGTGTCTGCAAATGCTTGAAAAGTACCCTACAATAAAAAAAAAGTATTTCACAGTAAATCTAATTAAAATTTTCTGAGTTCACAATACTGACCCTCTGTGATTCTGATGTTTATTAACTGTAAGGCACACAATGTTAATATACAGTGAACAGCTATGAAAAAGGAGCTACATTGTTGTTAGGTGCAGTTGAGTTGGTTCTGACTCATAGCTGCTCTATGTAAAATGGAAAAAAAAAATGCCTGATCCTGCACCATCCTCACAATCATTGCAATGTTCAAACCCATTTTGGCAACCACTGTGTCAACTCATTTCATTGGGCGTTTTCCTCTTTCTCGCTGACCCTCTCTACCTTGACAAATGTGCTGTCCTTCTCCAGGGACTGGTTTCTCCTGATAACATGTCCAGGGTACTTGAGATGAAGTCTCTCCATTCTTACTTCCAAGAAGCACTCTGGCTGTACTTCTTCCAAGACAGATTTGTTCATTCTTCTGGTAGTCCACAATACATTCAATATTCTATAACAACATAATTCAAAGGCATGGTCATGGATTGAATTGTGTTCCTCAAAAATGTCTGTCAACTTGCTACATCATGATTTCCAGTATCATGTAATTGTCTACCATTTTGGCATCTGATGTGATTTCCCTATGTGTTGTAAATCCTATCACTATGATGTAATGAGATAGATTAGCAGCAGTTACATTGATGAGATCTGCAAGATTAGATACAGTCTTAAGTCAATCTCTTTTGAGATACAAAAGATAGAAATGAGCAGAGAGACATGGGGACCTCATACAACCAAGAAAGCAGTGCTGGGAGCAAAGTGTGTCCTTTGGACCTGAGGTTCCTGCACTGAGATGCTCCCAAACCAAGAGAAGACTGATGAATCACAAGGACCTTCCTCCAGAGCTGACAGAGAGAGAAAGCCTTGCCCTGGAGCTGGCACCTTGAATTCAAACTTCTGGTCTACTGGAGTGCAAGAGAACAAGCTTCTCTTTGTTAAAGCCGTCTACTTGTGGTATTTCTGTTATAGCAGCACTAGATGATTAAGACAGGCATCAATTCTTCTTTGGCCTTCCATATTCATTGTTCAACTTTGGCATGAATATGAGACTATTGAAAATATCATGCTTGGGTCACACACACCTTAGTCCTCAAAGTAACATCTTTGCTTTTCAACATTTGAAAGAGGTCTTTTGCAGCAGGTTTACCAAATGTAATAAGTCGTTTGATTTCTTGACTGCTACTTCCATGGGCATTGATTGTGGATATAAGTAAAATGTAATCCATGACAACTTCAATATTTCTTCATTTATCATGATGTTGCTTATTGGATTAGTTGTGAGGATTTTTTTTTTCTTTATGTTAAGGTATGATCTATAATGAAGGCTATAATCTTTGATCTTCACCAGTAAGTAAGCAATGTTGTGTTATCTGAATATCACAGGTTGTTTATGAGTCTTCAACCAATCCTGATGCCGAATTCTTCTTCATATAGTCCAGCTTCTCAGATTATTTGCTCAGCATACAGATTAATTAAGTTTGGTGAAAGGGCTCAACACTGAGGCACATCTTCCCTGATTTTAAACCACACAGTATTCCCTTGTTCAGTTTGAATGACTGACTCTTGATCTATGTACGGTTTCTGAATGAGCACAATTAAGTATTCTGGAAGTACCATCCGACTCATAGCGACCCTATAGGACAGAGTAGAACTGCCCTATAGGGTCGCTATGAGTTGGAATTGACTCAATGGCATTGGGTTTTTTTAGTTTTTGAAGTACCATTCTTCAACGTGTTATCCATAATTTGTCAAAATCCACACAGTCCAATGCCTTTGCATAGCTATTAAAACAAAGGTAAACATCTTTCTGGTATTTTCTGCTTTGAGCCAAGATCCATCTGACATTAGCAATATCCCTGGCTCCATGTCCTCTTCTGAATCCAGCTTGAATTTCTGCCAGTTCCCTGTTGATGTACTGTTGCAAATGCTTTTGAATGATTTTCAACATAATTTAACTTGTATGTGATATTAATGATATTGTTCAATAATTTCCACATTGTGTTGGATCACCATTCTTTGGAATGGGCACAAATATGGATCTCTTCCAGTCAGCTGGCCAGGGAGCTGTCTTCCAAATTTCTTGGCATAGACAACTGATCACCTCCAGTACTACTCCCATTTATAGAAACAACTGAATTGCTATTTCATCAATTCCTAGAGCCTTGTTTTTTGCCAATGCCTTCAGTGCAGCTTGGACTTCTTCCTCAATACCAGCAGTTCTGGATCATATGCTATCTCCTGAAATGGTTGAATGCCAACCAATTCTTTTTGGTACAGTGACTCTGTATATTCCTTCCATCTTCTTTTGAGCTTCCTGCATCATTCAGTACTTTCCCTGTAGAATCCTTTGATATTGCAACTTGAGGTTTGAATTTTTGCTTTAAGCTTGAGAAATGTTGAGTGCGTTTGTCCCTTTTGGTTTTCTAACTCCAGGTGTTTGCATATGTTATTATAATACTTTACTTTGTCTTCTTGAGCTGCCCTTTGAAATCTTTTCAGCTCTTTTTCTTCATCATTCCTTTCATTTGCTTTAGCTACTCGATGTTCAAGAGCAAGTTTCAATCTCTTCTGATATCATTTTGGTCTTTTCTTTCTTTTCCTTTTTTAATGACCTTGTGCTTTCTTCATGTATGATGTCTTTGATGTCATCACACAACTTGTCTGGTCTTTGGTCATTAGTGTCCAATAGATCAAATCTATTCTTGAGATAGTCTCCAAATTCAGGTGGAATATACTCAAGGTCGTATTTTGGTTCTCTTGGACTTGTTTTAACTATCTTCAGCTTCAGCTTAAACTTTTATATATGAGCAATCGATGATCTATTCTGCAGTCAGCCCCTGGGCTTGTTCTGACTGATGATATTGAGCTTTTCTATCATCTTTTTCCACAGATGTAGTGGATTTGATTCCTGTGTATTCCATCTGGTTAGGTCCACATATATAGTAACCATTTACATCGTTGAAAAAGGGTATTTGCAATGAAGAAGTCATTGGTCTTGCAAAATTCTATCATGTAAGGGCCTGTGTAGTTTCTATCACAAAGCCCATATTTTCCAACTACCGATTGTTTCTTTTTGCTTCCAACTTTTACATTTCAATTACCAGGAATTATCAATGCATCCTGATCACATGTTTGATCAATTTCAGACTGCAAAAAATTGGTAAAACTCTTCAATTTCTTCATCTTTAGCCTTAGTGGTTGGTGCATAAATTTGAATAATAGTCATGTTAACTGGTCTTCCTTGTAGGTGTATGAATATTATCCTATCACTGACAGTGTTTTTCTTCAGGATCAATCTTGAGATATTCTTTTTGGCATGGAATGTGGCACCATTCCTTTTCAATTTGTCATTCCTGGCATAGTAGACCGTATGTTTGTTTGATTCATAATAGTCAATATCAGTCCATTTCAGCTCACTGATGCCTAAGATATTGATCTTTTGGGGTTACATTTAATTTTTAACAACTCTCAATTTTCTTAGATTCATACTTTGTACATTCCACTTTCCTATTATTAATGGAGGAGCCCTGATAGCGTGGTGGTTAGGAGCTTGGCTGCTAACAAAAAGTTTGGCAGTTCTAATCCACCATCTACTCCTTGGAAACCCTATGGGGCTGTTCTACTCTGTCCTATAGGGTCGCTATGAGTCAGAATCAACTTGACAGCAGCAGGTTATTATTAATGGATGTTTTCATCTGTTTTTTCTCATTTTTAGTTGTACCACATCAGCAAATAAAGGTCCCAAAAGCTTTGCTCCACCCACATCATTATGGTTGACTCTACTTTAAGGAGGAACTCTTTCCCAATCATATTTTGAGTGCCTTCCAACCTCAGGGGCTCATTTTCTGGCACTATATCAGACAATGTTCCACTGCTATCCACAAAGTTTTCACTGGCCAATTTTTTGGTCCTTCTTCCTACTCTGTATTTAATCTGGAAGCTCCTCTGAACACTGTCCATTGTGGGTGACCCCTCTGGTATTTGAAATACATGTGATATAGCTTTCAGCATCACAGCAACATGGAAGCCACCACAGTATGACAAATGCACAGATGTGTGTTAGAGCTCAAAACCATGGTTCCCTCTTAGGTCTCCATCAGTAACTTTAAATCTCTGCATCATATTATCTGTTTGCTAGGTAATGATGCTGTTTCTATAATTTAAAATGAAAGATGACAGAAATATATTTTTCTCTCTGTTTCATGTATGTGAATTACATGATGTATATGAATTATGTGATATAATCACCACTGGGCTTATTTTTACAAGGATCACTTTGTCTTTTGTGTTGAGTTTGAAAAGTGTGTGGGGTTATGACAGAAAGAGGGGGGCCAGTAGTACTTTAACTGGTTAGTAATCTCATGTGATAATTCAGACATTACTGTAATATACCAGTTGAATTATTTAGGAATATTTAAGTTGTACATTTAGCCAAATATAAATAAGAAGAAATTATATAAATTAATGTTAAAATAAAAATTTCATTGTAATTACTAATTAACATCTGAATTAAAGCTTTAAAGACAAAAGCTTATGTTGTATAACTATAGACCTGAGTATTACCAGTCATTTCTGATATAAAATGAATAGTGCAGACTTTTGGCTTACAATTTTTAAGTCAAGCATTGCTGAAAAGGTACATAAGAGACAGGAATTATTTTAACCACTCTCAAGTGGAAGCTTTCCTAAAGTGTATGTATGCTACTTAAATCAAGTATATATGATATGATGTTTCAAAAACTAAATTATCAGTGATCATCTTCTGAGATGGAGGGGAAGTAAATAGTAAAGACAGATATACATCCACCAAAGCCGAAGGGTAAATTTTAAGTAATATTGCTTTTTCACCAAAGGTACCTTATCTTTAAATAATGTAACTCTTCTGGTAATGTTTGAACCAACAATGCAAGTATGTATTTACTATTTAGCCAACAACCTTAAAGCTGATTTTTTTCTTGTCTCCAAAAGTATACATTTTTGTCAGTATATATTAAACAAAAATATTTTTTTCTTTTTAAAAAACATAGCAAAATGTTTCACTATTAATTTTTTCTAGTATTTATTCAGCAATTATTAGTTTACTTGAATCCAATAAAAGAAAGCAAATCTCAGCTCCAACATTTTCTTATTGCCAATGATTGACTCTCCAGATTTATAAAAATAATAATACTTGGCATTTATATCGAGATCTATAGTTTTCCAAATGCCTCCAGACAGAAATACAGGCTGCTCTAGAATTTTAATAAAGCAACAAAGAAGTTGAATCTGATGAGACTGAGTTATGTGGCAACAAAAAAGAAATTAAAAGATAGTTTAAAGAAAAATTTGAACTTTTTCAGTTTAGGAATGGGTTTTTCAGTGGTGACATTATCCTCAAGAAGTTAAGTAGAGGAAATAATTTAGAATACAAATTAAGAAAATTTGTCCTTACACTGTGAAGCTGATAATGAAATTTTAAGGTTTCTTAAGACAGTTATTTGACCATTAATGAGGGTATTGGACTGACCAAGTTTTAAGAGCTAAATATATTTATCATGGAATAATAACTGGTGAATTAGAGTAATGATTGAGTTTCCTGTAACAACTTTCCTATGTAGCCCCCGAAGCTTTTGTTTACTAGAATTTTAATAACAAAATTAACGACAAAACTCAAAGCATAGCTCCACAATGCTTTAATTATAAGAAACAGGTACATATTTTTGCAAAGAAATATTTGAAATTACAAATACAGCAGATTAAAATGGATAAACTATCATAGTAATTGAGATTAATATTTTAACAAACATTCATTTTACTTGAAGATATAGTTACAATGAAGGAACTGGCACTTTTATTAGATTTTTTATAAGTTGACTGCCTATATTGGTTCATCTGAGAGTCAAATTTCAGTTATCTTTTCAATTAATTTTCTTAATTGGTTTTTATAGTTAGAGCAACGATGTTAGGAAATCATATATCCTTATTAGCTTTAAATGAAACATCTACCTAATACATTAAATAACTTTTGGGATTCTCCACTGATAATATTAAAAAATAATATATCAAAATTTAATTCAGTAATCTCCTGTAGTTAATGGCTGTACTCATAAGGAATAAATACTATAGAAGCCATCTCCCACATCTGTCAGTTTGTCGTACTGTGGGGGCTTGTGTGTTGCTGTGATTCTGGATACTATGCCAGTGGTATTCAAATACGAGCAAGGTCACCCAGGTTGGACAGGTTTCAGGTGAATTTCTAGACTAAGGCAGAGTAGGAAGAAGAATTTGGTGGCCTACTTACGAAATGAATTAGCTAGTGAAAACATTATGAATAGCAGAGGATCATTGTCTGAAATAGTGCCAGAAGATGAACTCCTCAGGTTGAAGGCACTCAAAAAACCACTGGGGAAGAGCTGCCTCCTCAAAGTAGAGTTGACATTAATGACATGGATGGAATCATGCTTTCGAGACCTTCATTTGATGAGGTGGCATGACTCAAAATGAAAAGACACAGTTGCAAACATCCATAATAATCAGAATGTGGAATGCATGAAGGATAAATCTAGGGAAATTGGACATCATCAAAAATGAAATGAAATGCATAAACATTGATACCCTAGGCATAGTGAGCTGAAGTGGACTGTATTGGTCATTTTGAACCAGATAATTATATGGCCTACTATGCCAGAATGACAAATTGGAGAGGAATGGCATCGCATTCATCACCACAAAAAACATTTCAAGATCTATCCTGAAATATAACACTGTCAGTAACAGAATAATATCCTTACGCCTACTAGGAAGACCATTTAATATGACTATTATTCAAATTTATGCACCAACCACTAAGGAAAAAGATGAAGAAATTCAAGACTTTTACCAACTTCTGCAGTCTGAAATTGATCAAACATGCAATCAGGGTGCACTGGTAATTCCTGGTAATTGGAATGAGAAAGTTGGCAACAAAGAAGGATTGGTAGTTGGAAAACACGGCCTTGGTGACAGAAACAATTCCAGAGATGGCATGATACAATTTTGCAAGACCAATGGCTTCTTCATTGCAAATACCTTTTCTCACCAATATAAACAGTAACTTTATACGTAGACCTCACCAGATGGAATACACAGAAATCAAATTGACAACATCTGTGGAAAGAGACAAAGAAAAAGCTCAATATAATCAGTCAGAAAAGGCCAGGAACTGACTTCAGAACAGACCATCAATTGCTCATATGCAAGTTCAAGTTAAAGCTGAAGAAAATTAGAACAAGTCCACCAGAACCAGAGTACGACCTTGAGTATATCCCACCTGAATTTCAAGATCACCTCAAAAATATATTTGACTAGTTTAACACTAATGACCGAAGACAAGACAAGTTGTGGAATAACATCAAGGACATTAAACATGAAGAGAGCAAGGTGTTATTAAAAAGACCGGAGAGAAAGAAAAGACCTAAAAGGATGTCAAAAGAGACTCTAAAATTTGCTTTTGAACTTCAAGTAGCTAAAGCAAATGGAAGAAATGATGTAGCAAAAGAGCTGAACAGAAAATTTCAAAGGGCAGCTCGAGGAGACAAACTAAAGTATTATAATGATATGTGCAAAGACCTGGAGTTAGAAAAACAAAGGGAAAGAACATGCTCGACATTCCTCAAGCAGAAAGAACTGAAGAAAATATTTGAACCTTGAGTTGCAATATTAAAGGATTCTATGGGGAAAATATTAAATGACTCTGGGAGCAAAAAAGGAAGATGGAAGGAATACACAGAGTCACTGCACCAAAAAGAATTGGTCGATGTTCAACCGTTTTAGGAGGTAGCGTTTAATCAGGAACCGATGGGAATAAAATTCTGCTGAAGATCACTGGAAAGCAGCTGCAGCAGTACATCAACAGGGAACTGCCAGAAATTCAAGGTGGATTCAGAACAGGACATGGAACTAGGGATGACTTTGTTGATGTCAGATGAATACTGGTTGAAAGTGGAGAATACCAGAAATATGTTTCCCTGCGTTTTATAGACTGTGGAAAGGCACCGGACTGTGCGGATCATAACAAATCATGGCTAACTTTTCAAAGAGTAGGAATTCCAGAACACTGAGTTGTGCTCATGAGGAATCTGTACATAGATCAAGAGACATCCTTTCAAAGAGAATGAGGGGATCCTGGTTTAAAGCCTAGAAAGGTGTGTGTCAGGGTTGTATCATTTCACCATACTTATTCAATCTGTATGCTGAGCAAATAATCCAAGAGGCTGGATTATACAAAGAATGGGGCATCAGGATTGGAGGAAGACTCGTTAGCAACCTGCATTACGCAGACGATACCATCTTGCTTGTGGAAAGTGAAAAGGGTTTAAGTACTTACTGATAAAGATCAAAGACCACAGCCTTCAGTATGGATTACACCTCAACATAAAGAAAAAAAAAAATTCCTCATAATTGGACCAATAAGCAGCATCATGATAAACAGAGAAAAGATTGAAGTTGTCAATGATGTCATTTTACTTGGATCCACAATCAACGCCCATGGAAGCAATAGTCAAGAAATTAGACCACACATTGCATTCAGCAAATCTGCTCCAAAAGAATTCTTGAAAAGGAAATATGTCACCTTGAAGACTAAAGTGCACCTGACCCAAGCCATGGTATTTTCAATTGTCTCATATGCATGAAAAAGCTGGACAAAGAATAAGGAAGAACAAATAAGAACTGATGCCTTTGAATTGTGATGTTGGTGAAGAATATTGAATTTACCATGGACTGCCAAAGAACACGTGAATCTGTCTTGGAAGAAGTACAACCAAAATACTCCTTAGAAGCCAGGATAACATACTTTGGACATGTTATTAGGAGAGAATGTCCCTGGAGAAGGACTTCATGCTTGTTAAATAGAGGGTCAGAGAAAAAGAGGAAGACCCTCAGTGAGATGGATTGACACAGTGGCTGCAACAATGGGCTCAAGTATAATGACTGTGAGAATGGTGCAGGACCAGGCAGTATTTTGTTCTGTTGTATGCAGGGTTGCTATGAGTTGAAACCAACTCAATGACATCTAAGAACAACAATAACATAGAAACCAAGATAGACATCTGAAAAGCTGATGTAAAATTCAATGATAGTAGTAATACTTGTCAGATTTATGCAGCATGTTTTGGGTTTTAAGTAAATAAAATACCAATCCAAAGGCAGAGGTACTAAGATCAAGGGATCTAGCATTTTTAAATGTTTGAAATATCTCTGAACTGTGCTAAAATTTGAGATAACTGAATCAATTGCTAGTTAGTTCAGCCAGCCTGTTTGCTAAAATATTGATACTTCACATGAGTCTCCTAATTTAAAGTATTAAAGGTGAACATTTCAGGTTTCTCTTCTGGATATGATGGAGTGGCTTAGAGCAAACAAAGAATCTCTTATAAAGAAAAGCTGGGTAATATTAAAACACACACACACACACACACACACACACACAAACAAACAAACAAGTTTCCCTGAGGATATCAGAGAACGCCCATGCCAGTCATAAATCGAGGAGTTGGGATCCCAGAAAGAAGGGAACCTCACTGAAGTGAGTCAACATTGTTCACCTCACTTCTGCTCTTGAGTCATTATAAAGCTCTAGAAGCTTTAGCTGCACTCCACAATTTTATGTTGTATTTTCATTAGCATTTAGTTTCTAATTTACCTTGAAATTTCTACTTTGTTCCCTGGATTATTTAGAAGTATTGATTTATTTCTAAATAGTTGAGATTTTCCTAGATAAATATCATTATTGGTTTCTGTGCAGGGGTATTTGATCTCTAATAAACCCAAAAACCCAGTGCGGTCAAGTCGATTCTGACTGATAGCGACAGACGGAAGTGGGTTACTATTGTTTTGGTCCTGATTCTTTGGCCTTTTGATGTGAGGTCATACTCTGATGATTTAAGTTATAGTAACATTTTTGAGACTTCTTTTATGACCCAGCCTATCGTCTATCATGATGAATATTATTGCATTGAGTTTGAAAAGAATGTGTATTCTACCTTTGTGTAAGGAGGTGTTTTAAGGTATTATTAGGTCAAATTGGTTGATAGTATTACCTAGATAATCTAAGATTTTACTATTTTTTCTCCATTTATTTTATCAATTGTTAAGAGATGCATTCACATTTAATAGTTACCATTATTGCCTCTCCAGTATTGACAAACTAACATTTGCTTATGTAATAAATTTGAGTATTATCGTGGGTTAAGGAAAAGGAAAACAGGGACACAGAGACAAATAACCAAGCTGGTAAATACAAAAAGCTTGGACTAATAGTGATCATGCTCCATAATCTCCAAAAGCTGAGAAATTCCAGAAGCCTACAGACATAACTTATCCTATGTCAAGTGCCTATAAGTTATTAAAAATAAATAAATAAAATAAAGTCAACTAAAAATAACCATATTCCTATGCTGTTGTTGTTGTTAGGTGCTGTCGAGGCGGTTCAGACTCATAGCGACCCTACGCACAACAGAACGAAACACTGCTCGGTCCTGCACAATTGTTACAATCGTTGTTATGCTTGAGCTCATTGTTGCAGCCGCTGTGTCAATCCACCTCGTTGAGGGTCTTCCTCTGTTCCGCTGACCCTGTACTCTGCCAAGCATGATGTCTTTCTCCAGGGACTGATCCCTCCTGACAACATGTCTAAAGTATGTAAGACGTGATCTCGCCATCTTTGCTTCTAAGGAGCATTCTGGTTGTACTTCTTCTAAGACAGATTTGTTCGTTCCTTTGGCAGTCCATGGTATATTCAATATTCTTTGCCAACACCACAATTCAAAGGCGTCAACTCTTCTTCAGTCTTCCTTATTCATTGTCCAGCTTTCACATGCATACGATGCGATTGAAAATACCATGGTTTGGGTCAGGCGCACCTTAGTCTTCAGGATGACATCTTTGCTCTTCAACACTTTGAAGAGGTCCTTTGCAGCAGATTTGCCCAATGCAATGCGTCTCTTGATTTCTTGACTGCTGCTTCCATGGCTGTTGATTGTGGATCCAAGTAAAATGAAATCCTTGACAACTTCAATCTTTTCTCCATTTATCATGGTGTTGCTAATTGGTCCAGCTGTGAGGATTTTTGTTTTCTTTATGTTGAGGTTTAATCCATACTGAAGGCTGTGGTCTTTTATCTTCATTAATAAGTGCTTCAAGTCCTCTTCACTTCCAGCAAGCAAGGTTGTGTCACCTGCATAACGCAGGTTGTTAGGGTCTTCCTCCAATCCTGATGCCCTGTTCTTCTTCATATAGTCCAGCTTCTCGGATTATTTGTTCAGCATACAGATAAAATAGGTATGGTGAAAGACTACAACCCTGACGCACACCTTTCCTGACTTTAAACCAATCAATATCCCCTTGTTCTGTCAGAATAACTGCCTCTTGATCTATGTAAAGGTTCCTCATGAGCACAATTAAGTGCTCTGGAACTCCCATTCTTTGCAGTGTTATCCATAGTTTGTTATGATCCACACAGTAAAATGCCTTTGCATAATCAATAAAACACAGGTAAACATCCTTCTGGTATTCTCTGCTTTCAGCCAGGACCCATCTGACATGAGCAATGATATCCCTGGTTCCACGTCCTCTTCTGAAACTGGCCTGAATTTCTGGCAGTTCCTGTCGATATACTGCCGCAGGTGCTTTTGAATGATTTTCAGCAGAATTTTGCTTGCGTGTGATATTAATGATATTGTTCTATAATTTCTACATTTGGTTGGATCACCTTTCTTGGGAATAGGCATAAATATCGATCTCTTCCAATCAGTTGGCAAGGAAGCTGTCTTCCATATTTCTTGGCATAGATGAGTGAGCACCGCTAGTGCTGCATCTGTTTGTTGAAACATCTCAATTGATATTCCATCAATTCCTGGAGCCTTGTTTTTCGCCAGTGCCTTCAGAGCAGCTTGGACTTCTTCCTTCAGTACCATTGGTTCCTGATCATATGCCACCTCTTGAAATGGTTGAATATCGACTAATTCTTTTTGGTATAATGACTCTGTGTATTCCTTCCATCTTCTTTTAATGCTTCCTACGTCGTTTAATATTTTCCCCATGGAATCCTTCACTATTGCAACTCAAGGCTTCAATTTTTTCTTCAGTTCTTTCAGCTTGACAAATGCCGAGCGTGCTCTTCCCGTTTGGTTTTCCATCTCCAGCTCTTTGTACATGTCATTATAATATTTTATTTTGTCTTCTCGAGAGGCCCTTTGAAATCTTCTGTTCAGTTCTTTTACTTCATCAATTCTTCCCTTTGCTTTAGCTGCTCTATGCTCAAGAGCAAGTTTCAGAGTCTCCTCTGACATCCACCTTGGTCTTTTCTTTCTTTCCTGTCTTTTCAGTGACCTCTTGCTTCCTTCATGGATGAGGTTCTTGATGTCATTCCACAACTTGTCTGGTCTTCAGTCACTAGTGTTCAATGCGTCAAATCTATTCTTAAGATGGTCTCTAATTTCAGGTGGGATATACTCAAGGTCAAATTTTGGCTCTCATGGACTTGCTCTGATTTTCTTCAGTTTCAGCTTGAACTTGCATATGAGCAATTGATGGTCTGTTCCTCATTCGGCCCCTGGCCTTGTTCTGACTGTTGATATTGAGCTTTTCCATCGTTTCTTTCCACAGATGTCATCAATTTGATTTCTGTTTGTTCCATCTGGTGAGGTCCATGTGTATAATCGCCTTTTATATTGCTGAAAGAAGGTATTTGCAATGAAGAAGTCATTGGTCTTGCAAAATCCTATCATTCGGTCTCTGGCATTGTTTCTATCACCAAGGCCATATATTTTCCAACTACTGATCCTTCTTCTTTGTTTCCAACTTTCGCATTTCAATTGCCAGTAATTATCAATGCATCTTGATTGCATGTTTGATCAATTTCAGACTGCAGCAGCTGATAAAAATCTTCTATTTCTTCATCTTTGGCCTTATGGGTTGGTGCATAAATTTGAATAATAGTCGTATTAACTGGTCTTCCTTGCAGATGTATGGATATTATCCTATCACTGACGATGAATGCAACACTATTCCTTTTCAAGTTGTCATTGCCAGCATAGTAGACTGTATAATTGTTCTATTTAAAATGACCAATACCAGTCCATTTCAGGTCACTAATGCCTAGGATATCGATGTTTATGCGTTCCATTTCATTTTTGATGATTTCCAATTTTCCTAGACTCATGCTTCGTACATTCCAGGTTCCGATTATTAATGGATGTTTGCAGCTGTTTCTTCTCATTTTGAGTCGTGACACATCCGCAAATGAAGGTCCCGAAAGCTTTACTCCATCCACTTCATTAAAGTGGACTCTACTTTGAGGAGACAGCTCTTCCCTAGTCATCTTTTAAGTGCCTTCCAGTCTGGGGGGCTTATCTTCCAGCCCTATATCAGACAACGTTCTGCTGCTATTCATAAGGTTTTCACAGGCTAATGCTTTTCAGAAGTAGGCTGTCAGGTCCTTCTTCCTAGTCTGTCTTAGTCTGGAAGCTCAGCTGAAACCTGTCCTCCATGTGTGACCCTGCTGGTTTCTGAATAGCAGTGGCATAGCTTCCAGCATCACAGCAACACGCAAGCCCCCACAGTACGACAAACTGACAGACACGTGGGGGATATTCCTATAAGATGAGGAAAATGAAATTAGAGTCTAAACAGAGATATATTTTTGCAATTCAATTTTAAGTGAAATAAAAATGAAAATTTTATGGAACTTTGGTGTGGTATTATTTTACTTCTGTTGAGGAAAAGAAAATAATTTTAAGAAGAGTAAGGAAGTTGGTTATTTAACTCTGTATATTGGTTGAAGGTTTTGAAGAAACCCCTTTTGGGTTATTGTTGGTGCTGTTAGTTGCTGTGGAGTCAATTCCAACTCATGGCAACCCCATTTGTGCAGAGTAGAACTATTCCATTGGATTTTCAAGATTGTGACCTTTCAGAAGCAGACTACCAGGCCTGTCTTCTGAAGTGCCTTTGGATGAGTTTGAACCACCAACTGTTCAGCTAGTAGCCGAGCACTTAACTGTGCAACCCAGCGACTCCTTTTAGCTCTTGCTCTTTAATTATGACAAACTCAACTTATGGTAAGGTTTACCTTTTACTTTGAGGAGAATCAAATATCTTAAGGTGCTCTTTTTTTTTTTTTTACCACAACTTCTCAGATATCTTGGAGGTAAAAGAATAGAACTGTTTTCAACTGAGTATGTAACAATTTTTTTTAACTTGGTAAATACAAATAGTGAAGGAATAAGGAGCCATGGTCGTGCAGTAGTTAAAACACTTGGCTCCTAATCAAAAAGTCGGTGGTTTGAACGCCCACCAGTTGCTCAGCAGAAGAAAGATGCTGCAGTCTGCTTCTGTAAAGGTTTACAGCCTTTACATAGGAAACCCTATGGGGCAGTTTTACTCTGTCCTATAGGGCTGCTATGAGTTGGACTCAACTTGATAGCAATGGTTTTTGGTTTTAAATGAAGGAACAAGCAAAACAATATATCTATTTGAAAAAGAATTTGAGAAGATGAGTAAATGCAGCAACTAAAATAATCATAGAATGAAATTGCTGGTAAATGAGAGCAGAAGGTTTGGTGAGCCACTAAGTACCTTCAGTTCAGGAAAATAAAGAATTTCCATGCCTATTTATCCCGCCTAATTAACTTGCTACCCCATGATGACATCTTTCCTTCTTAGGTCTCTGCTACTTCCTATTAGCCTTTCATGTGCCTAAAGCAAACTCTTTCCAGCAGTGCTTCCTCCTGACTTCTATAAGCTCATATCTATTTTCAGTTTTGTTTCAAAGGCTCTGATAACCTAGTTTATAACATGATGTACATATATCATAACGGTTCCTAGTGCTGTCCTTGGTAGAATTTTAAAAACTGTATATACTTAATCTTCAATTCTACGTATAAGGTATGCTGTTTAGCAACAGCTAATTATATCTTATAACCACAGTTGTGTAGATGTGTATCTACTGATCATTACTGTCTTACAAATTATATGTATACACATGTATATGGATACATACATGCACACACCCACACACAATGTTTGCTTTCTAGTGAAAAAGGACAAAATTTGCAGACCTAAGACTATTTAAATTATATAATCACTGTCTGGAAAGAAAATATTCCTGTAGGCAAGCTGTCTGGATTAAATGATAAAGATAATGGTACCCACACTAACTAGGTTTGTCAGCTTAAACTATGGAGCTGTGCCTCATTACTATTCTCAGATGCATCAAATATACACACACACAAATTATGAAGTTTGATGAGCTTCACTTAAAATAACCTCTCATATCAAGGTGCTAGTTCAGTAGCTTATTTTTTGTAATCAATATTATCTATGTTTCATCATCAGCCTGCTCTGTAACAGTCCTTCAGCTGTGCTTATGCAAAATATAATTCAGAATCTAGGAATTAAAAACAGAAGGGTCCATTTAGTCTCACCACTAGTTCCTTTGCAGGGAAGACGAGTAACACAAATATCTGCTTTCCTCCAACTTTTCTTTAACACATTTTCAGGCCCAATGATTCCACCTGCCAAACGACCTAGTATCTTCAAAATTACCCTGTAATTTAAACTTACTTTGTGGCTATTCCTACGATGGCAAGCTTCCAATCTATCCTTCTTTAACAGTACAGTTACATCTGAAATAGAAAATCACAGTTGATGTGAACATTCGTAATGAGGATCTGCTGAAGAACACTGACTGACCTCACAGCAGTCATTGGCAACACATCTTACAGTGGGATCTGTAATCATTTGCCCAGTAATCCTCTGCAGATGCCTATTAGAATACAGATTTCTCCAGAACTGAGTAACATCTAGGAAACAGAAGATATGAAGAAGAAGATAGTTCTTGAAATATCATTCCGTGTGAGCAAATAATGTTAGTCTGTGTGGCTCTGGAGAACCAAAGTAGGACTGTCGGTTAGAAGTTACTCTGAAGCAGATTCAGTTGAAATTAACAGAATTTACTAGCAATAAGGTTAGTCAACCACTGTGTAATAGGATGTCTTCAATGGCTGCAGCAGAAGGCAACACTTCATTGGATAGTACATGCTGGCAGTGATAGCGCGTAGACAGGGTTTGAAATCTGAAACCATAGGTTAAAGATTTAGATCTGCTTTTTGTGAGTTGTGTAAACTTAAGCAAATTTCTTAACCACTCTTAGCCATAACGTTTTTGCTGTACATGCTATCTAGTAGTTCTGACTTACTGATGCTATGTATACTTGTGCTGAAGTAATTGGGAAAATTATTTGTACCAACTGATATTCATGAGTTGTCTTAAATCAGTCTCCCCTGTAACGCTGTAACCGATATACTGTCATCCCTGTTTGACAGAGGAAGAAAGATGTTCATAGAGATTTAACCCCTTCCATACCATTTCTTAGCCAACAAAGGGCTGACTCAGATTTTGATTCAAGTCCTAGCACATAAAAGCTCATATTCTTTTCGCTGTGATATCTCTTTGCAAGAGGATTCTTCTAAAGTTAAAAATAGGGGCTTGAAGCAGGCACATACATCCCTTTATGTTGAAGGAACTCTTTATTTCTCTGAAAAACTTATGCACAATAAAGAAGGGGGATTCAGATTAAATTTTTCAAATTCCAGAGTGTGTTTATAATAAAGTGGCTTAAGGGGAAACATAGCTCTTCTAGATGCCTTCCCATCCCTTCTGGGGGTTTTAACAGTAATCATGGAAAACTGCATTGCAAAGTGTTGGGTGAGGAAGCATGGAAGGTGAGGGATGGATAGCAGCCAGGGATGTGGTTATTAATTTCATATAATTAGCTAAACTTAGACTTTTCAGGGATTAGATAGCTCAGTTAATTATGACATAAAGATAACAAGGTGGATTTGATCAGTGATATTTTGGGTAACACAAGGAAATCAGAATCATTATATAATTATTTATGTTTTATCTTTATCTCAAATAAAATTAACTCCAATTCACCAATGACATTTTACTCTTTCCAAATCTCAAACTGCACTTAATTATCTCCATTTTGCAAATGGCTTTACAAATCAAGGTTCACAGAGTATACATGTAAAAATTATGCTCTTAACAATAATGGAGACAGTAAGAAAGTTGAATTAGACATAAGCAAGATGAAAACTGCAAGAAGCCATTGAGGAATGTACTGGGGGAGTTTAAGAGAAAACGAAGGCTTGAACTAAAGCATCGGCAGAGTGGAGAGGAGAAAATATTTAAGAGGGATAAACAATAGGAATCACTAATTTGTGGGGTAAGGAAAGGAAAAAGTTAATACATTGTTGATTTGATGCTTTGATTTTTTGATAAAAATGGAGAATGAACATTGGAGGAGAGAGAGTTTGGAGAAGGGGTGATAAAATAATAATTTGGATACGGTATATTTTAGATACATATGAGAGCTCCAGTTAGAAATGGTGAGTGTGTGTGTGTGTGTGTCAGATTTAGGAGCTCAGGAGGCAAGCGTTGACTAGAAATAGATATTTTGAATTAGCAAGGCATCTAAACTTGCTTCAAAGTATTTTAATTAATAAATGACATTAGAATTAGGATATACATTGACAAAAATTACCGTTTTTAATTGATAGCAAATATTTAGATCTTAATGTTGTGATATGACCATTGAAATATGATTTTGATGCCATTCTATTCTTATTTAATACTTAAGAGGAAGAGGTAGATTGTCTCTATACTTATCTCCAAAATATTTCTCTCTCCACTTATCTATTGTAGCCCTGATTGCTCAGTGGTTAACTGTTTGGCTGTTAACCAAAAGGTCAGCAGTTGGAATCTACCAGCCGCTCCTTGGAAACCTTATGGGGCTTCTCCTCTGTTCTATAGGATCACTATGAGTTGGAATTGACTCAATGACAAAGGTTTTTTTCTTGGTCCTTATCACACTTGTTTCATTTTTATATTCAAAGTTCTTTTTGAAGCAAATAAAATTAAGTTAAAGAGAAAACAATTCACAATAGTATCATAAAATAAATAAATATAAACCTTGCATGCTAATTCCAAGAGGTCTACAGAAAAAAAAACCTTTTTAAGAGATTCAAAGAAGACCTAAATAAAAATTATTTCTGTAATGATAAATAGTAAAACTATACCATATGATGTGAATTCTACACAAATTAAACTACAGATTCAAAGGATTACAATCATTATCTCAAAAATAGATTTGTGGGAACTGATAAAATGATTCTAAAATTTGTATGTAGAAGTAAAGGGTCAAGAATGGCCACAAATTCCTTAAACAATAATATTGAAGGAAAACATATCCCACCAGATATCAGAATTTATTTTAAACCTATAGTAACTACATCTGTGTGAGATCCGTATAGGGATTAACAAAATGACCAATGGAATGGACAAAAGTGACCAGAAACAGAATAATATATGCTTGGAGCTTTGCTGGATAACAGAGTTGGAGGGTTTGATCAGTGGATAAAATAAAAAACTTTCATAAATGGAAATTCAAAAATGGTTCTCCATAAAGTGAAGGATGAAATTAATCCTTTTATCAAAGCACATATAAAAATAAATACCAAATGAATTGAAATGTCAAAAACAACTATAAACATATTAGTAAAAAATATAACTAAATATCTTTACTTACTAGAGGAGGAAAACATGTCTTCTGTAAGACACTAAGAACAGTGACTCTAAAAGAAAATATTTATACATTTATCTACCTTAAAGTTAAGAATTCTTTTTGATGAAAAGATGCAGTAAAGGGAGTGAAATGACACACTGAAAACTAAAAGACAATATTTGCAGTTCACACCTTGGCACAGAATTAATAGCAAGAATATATTTTTTAAAAATTAATAACTATATCAAAAAATAGCCTGATAGAAAAATGGAGAAGCATGAGCATGTATTTCATATGTATTTATGGCCAATAAATATCTGAAGTGGCACTTAACTTTGTGAGTAATGATGAAAATGCAAATCAATACCAAAATGAAACACCATTTTAAATACAACTGATTGACAAAAGAGAAAAAGTCTGACAAAACCAACTATTGGAAAAGTTGGATACACAGGATCTCTAATATATTGCTGATAGGAGTATAAATTGTTATAACCCCTTTAAAATACTGTTAGACATTTTTGCTATAGTCAAATATTCATATCCTGCCCTAAATCCTGCTCTAAATACATATTCAAAGAAAAATGTATACTTTTCCCAGAGACAACATGTAAAGTAATTGTTATTGTAGCCAACATTTTTCACATTAGCAAAAAAAAAAAGGTGGAAACCATTCAAATTCCACGAGCATTAGCTAACACACATGCACACAGATGTGGTATACTTTCTCAATAATTACTGCATAGATTGAATAGCAGTAAAAAAAAGAATTTTACTATTGTCTTAGGCTGGGTTCTCTAGAGAAGCAAAACCAGTAAAGAGTATAAGTATATATATAGAGATTTATATCAAGGAAATGGCTCACACGGTTGTAAAGGCTTGAGCATCTCAAGACTATGGGTCAGGCTGGAGGATTCCCCTGATTGATGTAGCTGCAGGGGCCGGTGAACCTAAAATTAGCAGATCAGACAGCAGAGCTCTGGCTCACAAGCTGCAAAGACCAACGAATCCCAAGATTGGCAGGCAAGACGGCAGGGCTACCTCAAGTCCCAAGAACCAGAGGTCAGATGAACAGGAGCCAGCTGCAGAATCCAGAGACAGCAAAAGCCCACAAGCCTTGCCAGAAAGTTCATCTATATTGGATGCAGGCCACATTCCCAAGGAAACACCCTTTCAAATGAATGACTACTCACAGCAGATCCCATCATGGGGGTGATCGCATTAGATTAGATCTCATCATGGAGGTGATTACATTGTTGTATGACTACCCAACTGCATCCTAACTGCCAAACCACTCAAGATCATACTCCAGCCAAGCTGACATATGACCTTAATGATCCCAAATATTATGCAACAACATATTATTATGCAGCCTGGAGTGAGGTTGTGGCATCTTAGCAATATAAAATTAACTGAAAATTGAGACCAAAAAAAAAACCTTACAGCGTAATATGATTTTAATAGTTTAAAGCAAATAATGCTTTTTTCTTTATGGGAGTATGTATAAGCAGAATGAAAGCATATTAAAAGGAAAGTAAAAAAAATGACAATCGTCAGCATGAAGGTTAAACCTGGCAGAAGAAAATAAATACAAATTGGTGTGGAAACCACACAGTGAGATAAGGTAATCGTCATATAACTCATTAGTAGATGGTCATGAATGGTTCAGTTACTATCTATAACCTCATTTGGTACAACCGAGGTCCAAAAAGGAAACGTAAATTTCAGTAATGACATTTTTACTACATGAAAAAGTAAAGACCCTCAGAGTAGATCTTTTGAATATTTTGAGTATACTTGAGTATAACTGCTTTTAGCTAAAATATTATAAGTAATTATTTTCACTTCATCTTACAAACTATTGGGTGAAAACAGGGTAGGCCTCAATAACTAATGAATGGGTACATGAAAAAATGAGTGAAAGAAAGCTGACTTATTCATGATGTGGCAATTAAAACCCAAAGAGTTGATTTCTAACAACTCTTAAATTTGAATCTTAAATAAGATTTCTTTCTTTAATATTTCTTAATGAAAATAGAGAGTTGCATCACTATAGTGATATAAGCTATATTTTTGCTGTTTTGAAGAAAGATGTTCATATAAGTGCAGGCATGCATGTTGTCCAGTTCATTATAACCAAAATCACAGTTCTCTGTATTTTTCATCATAGTATCACTTTTTTTTTTTTTTTGGATGGATTCGTTAATACAAAAAGGAATTCACTTTGTATAATAACACATACATCCAAGAAACAAATACATGATTATTTCTCCTATTTCAGAACATAAAGATACATAAAGGAATATCTAATAAATAGCATCCTTTATATATATGCACAGCTATAAAATACTTGTACTTGCACGAAAACACAGGTTAAAGCAAAATACTAGGGAGTTAAAAAAAAAAAATTCTATAAAATATCTCCAGGAAATACTCCAGAGAGAGACTAGGATTTAATAAGATCTCGTTCCTGTTTTTTTTGTCCCTGAGGAATTTCAAAAGCTGGGACAGCTGGGTCAGAAGAGGGCATGTGGAACCATCACAGAAGGTGGGTGGAGTGGAGGCGAAGTGTAAGCAAGTTGTGAGAATTTGATAATTCTGATTTGACTGAAAACTGGGTTGAGTGTGTTGATTGGAAGAAGAAAATAGGAATCAAATAGTATGGAGAGGTATAGCTGGGGAACTAAAACCAATAGCCAGTGTACGAAGTGCTTTGATTGCCACACAGAAAAGTATGGACTATATTCTATTGCCAGTGAAATCCCAGTAAAACCTATTGACCATGGGAGTGATGTAATCATATATAATTCTGAAAATTTCCTCTAGATTATACTTAAGTCCCATTTACAAATGATGAAATGTAGACTTAGAGACTAGGTTTACTGGTAAGGACTGTTTCAAAGAGCATGTTTTACTTTAAAAAAAAAATATTCTAAAGTTTTAAAATGTTCTTTACTGAATGAATATAAATTATTTTTTCTTGGTTGCCAACAAAAATCTAATTCATACAAAGAACAGTTGTCCCATGGTGCCAAGGAGCGCCTGGTGGATTTGAACTGCCCATCTTTTGGTTAGCAGCCATAGCTCCTTACAAGGGTTTCTTCTTTTTTATTTAAAAATGATCAAGTAAGAAAGTAAAGATGATAATACATAAAATCCTCATTTCTGACTAGTGAAGTAGTAATTACTGTTAGGTCCACATTTCCCCTTTGTGATTATGGGACTTATTCCTCCAGGAGCCAAGAGTGTTGGTTGGTAAATAATCTCAGCTAAATTCTTCACTGGCAATTGCCGTTGACCAAAGGGAACTGTCTTAGCCAAAATTATGCCCCTACCTGTGGGAAGTCAGCATCCAATGACTGGCCATGGCAGGAACAAGAAGAACCATTCAAAAAAACTATCTCCTCCAGCTTCAGAGCTCTCTGTGGTATCGGATGTGGTCTCTGTTGCAATAGCAACAGTTAACATCTCTCTGCCCAATTCTGCTTCCCTTATTCTGTTTTATATAGTGTTTCCAGGAGCACTCCCCAACCAACCCCCTATGTGAAAATATCCATTGTGGAGTCATTATCTAGGGAACTTGGCCTAAGGTAGTTATTACTGAAAGGTACCCTAGGAAGCAAATTCTAAAATGGGATTTTGAAGCTGGATGATGTGTTGGCTGGCTGAAAACGTGGAACACATCACGAGTATCAGGTGAAGTACTAACAGTATCTCATGTGTTACAGCAGTACAATTGTTAAAATTTTCATGTGTACATACAGAGACAGAATGAGAGAGTGGGGGGCTAGCAAGGCCCAAATCCATAGGTCAGGCAGCAGGCTTGAGACTTCTGCAGGCTAACATCCCAAGAACCATAGGTCAGGCTACTAGAACTTAAGCACAGGGTTGAGGAAAACAGTGAGCTCTGCCAGAACAGGTATTTATATTCTGAAGGCAGACCACACCCCAAGAAATCTCCCATTTTAAGTGATTGTTTGACCACATCATGGAAAGTAATTATATTACATAACATTAAATTATATTACATTATAGTATAGCAACTAGTCCAGTGTCTGCTAAACCACTGAGATTCAGAGCCTAGACAAGTAGACACCATCACACCAGTGGAAGGAAATGCACCAGCAAGTACAATATGATAGTATTTGGGGGGGTTGATGAAATCAGTAATTACAAGGACAGTGAAATTGAATAGCTGTGGCTTATTCTTTTTGATGAGCTGAAGAAAGATCTTGAAAGACTGAGAGTGATTAATCAGCAACATAAGGTGAATTGTCAGTGGTCCTACATGGCAGCAAATAAAAAGATTCTTATTTTTGCAGCTGTGCACTAGAAAAAGCTACCTGTCAAACCAAGACTTGGTTTAATAGTAGCAGAGCGCCAAAGAAAGTTTAATTCTTTGTTCCAGAAATTTAGAGCCTTGATTAGGAAAGAGGTAAACACTGCCACATAAGGATATGTGGATTGAGGCCTTCAAGAACCTTAACCCTCAGGTTTCCCTGAAACATCTTGGCCTTAAGAAGTAGCCCACTTGTCCAGTTTAAAGGCTAGCTTTCTTTAGCCCTTCATTTCCCTAAAGACAGCACAGAGGCTTTTGTTTTGGAAGAAAATGTACACCTCCCTTCCTGGCCAATAACTGTGGTCAAGTCACAACAAAATGATACCAGGGAAGTGCTGGACCTGCTAAGGGATGAAAGAATCCACATGCCAATAAAACTGTAGGATTTAGCCAACATGTAGCAGCAGGAGCTGGTAGAGAATGTACGGAATCAGATACCAAATGTTTAGGATCAAACAAGAAGTAATACAAAATTGGATAAGTGAGAATTTATTGATATGAGAGCATTCTTCTGTGATGCAGAATTTAATATATGGGTAAGACCCTTGAGATAGGATGCTATTACTCAGCTATTTTTGCTTCTGGGAGCTTAAAAAAAAGTAATTGTCCATACTAAGTGAAGAAGAAATGTTAAAATTGTCATGGTGTTGTTCTGTGACATGAAATTGATTTTATTTAACTCATAGTCATCCTATAGAACAAAGTAGAATGGCCCTATGTTGTTTCCAGGGCTGTAATCGTTACAGAAGAAGATAGACACACCTTTTTCCTATGGAGTGGCTGGTGGGTTTGAGCTGCTGACCATTCAATTAGCAGCTGAGTGCTTAACCGCTATACTACCAGGGCTCCTTAAAATTGTCATAGTAAAGGATAAAGAAAAGAATCAAAAGGATCAAAGAATTGAGTATGCTAGAGTTGATACACTATGTAAGCCAGAACATTGACTATGTCCTATAGGAGGACCTGGAGAACACTATTTAAAACAAAGTGGTAAGATACACACTAGTAAAATGGGCATCAGTATTATTGACAATTTCAGTGATTAGAGTCCTCTGTAGACCAGAGTTGATAGTAGAACATGGTAGGAGTTGGTGTTGCACAACTGGGCTTCCTGAAACCAATGAGGATGATCCAAAAAAAACCAAAAAACAAAAACCCAGTGCCTTGGAGTCGATTCCGACTCATAGCGACCTTATAGGACAGAGTAGAACTGCCCCATAAAGTTTCCAAGGAGTGCCTGGTGGATTCGAACTACCGACCTATTGTTTAGCAGCTGTAGCACCTAACCACTACACCACGATAGAGACCAAAAATAATAGAGGCCAGGTGATAGTGTTTAGCCTTCAAAGGCAATTATTTTACTGAGTAGAAAGGTTGCAGTGGCAGTCAGGGCTCCTGACAAACTCATGGAGAGCTATGAAAAAGGCAATAGACATGTTGTTTCTAGAAGCAAAAGAGATGGGCAACCAATGAAGGCATTGCTCAGTCTGTATAACCAAAAGAAATCAGGGATAGATGACTGTGGCTGTAAAGGCAATATCCATTTTCTAATTTCGGTTCAGCTTAGTTCTCAGAGGTAGTTCTCAGACTCTGTTAACTGAAATAAATGCTGAGCTCCAATTATAATGGGACCCTCAGAATACTATCACAATTTTATACTGTAATGATCCCTCAGTTCTTCCTCAAAGTACCTATGGCCATATTTTGCTCAGGTTACTCTACACAAGAAAATGGGTGAATACACAAACTGTTTAAGGACTATTTCACATATATGAGGGCAGTGGTGTTTCAGTGCTAGAATTCTCTCCTTCCATGTGGGACACCCCAGTCTGATTACCTGCCAATGTACCTAAGCACAGCTATCACCTGTCCATCAGTAGAGGCTTGAGTGTTGCTACAATGCTGGATAAGTTTCAGCTGAGCTTCCAAACTAAGACTAAAAAGGAAAGCCTGGTTAACTGCTTCTGAAAAATGATCCAGTCACGTCCTTATGTACCACAACAGTCCAATCTCATTATGCATGAGGTTGTATTGGGTTGAGGGCTGAGAAAAGGACAGCTAGTAACGACGTGGTAAAATGCACACATGGTGAAAGATGAAAACATTGATACCCTAGGACACAAAGTATTATAATGGTTTACCAGTTGAATCGGGGGTATATAGAGTCTGGCTAAGAGTCTGTCGAGTCTTCAAATGTACCTGATGGTCATTTCTGTGATCCTTGTACATATAAAGGGAATTAATACATTAGTAGTTGGCAAAACCCATGCATTGTTTTTTTTTGGGTTACAAGAGCTATCACAATGGGGAAAGCTATGTAGAAGTCTCTGAAACTGTCTTTCAATTTATGACCTAGATAGTATATAAATATATATTTCATCTTTGGAGAAATAATGGAGATTAACATACCCATAAAGACCAAAGATGCATGGGCGGTAGTCCCAACACACTCTTGTTTAACTCATTATATGGATCTTAGAAGATAACAGTAGACTATCTTAAACTCAACGAAGTAATAACCCCAACTGTAAACTATGCCAACAAAAACAACCAAACCCGTTGCCGTGAAGTCTATTCCAACTCATAGCGATCCTATAGGACAGAGTAGAACTGCCCCATAGGATCTGGTGGATTTGAACTGCCGACCTTTGTGGTTAGCAGCCAAGCTTTTAACCACTAAGCCACCAGGGTTTCCACAAGTTATGCCAGATGTAGTCTCAGGAATATATTATGCAGCCATTTATTTAGCAAATGTATTCTTTTCCATCCTTATCAGTAAGAAAAATCAAAAGCACCTAGAATTTATGTAGGATGGACAACAGCTATATTTAAGTTCTTATTCCTGGCTATATTAATTGTCTTGCTTTCTACTATATTAATGATAATAAGTTAATCAGACTAAATGGTTAAAAATTGCAATATAATGGATGCCATGATAAGACTCAGTGTTCTAGAAGCTGGGAGACATATTCGATGAAGATTCAGGTCCCATCACAACAGTGAATTTCTTAGAGGTCTAGTGGACCGACACTGCTTGGAATTATATCTAAAGTGAAGAATATTGTTTCATCTCATACTTCTCAACATGAAGGATGAATCATAATGCCTGGTAAACTTCTTTGAGATCCAGAGGCTATAACTCCATACTTAGGAATGTTAGTCCAACTCACTTCCTGGGTGACAGAGAATACTTCTAGTATTTAATGATATTCAGAGCTCAAAAAGGCTCTGTAGAAGTTTCATGCAGTGGTGCAAAGCAGCCTTTTTACATAGGCTATATGACTCAGCGGACCCTATAATACTAAAGATATCCATGAGAAGAAAAGACATTGTGGGTTTTAAGACAAGTCCCAATAGGAAATCACAATGCAGGTCCTTTGGATTTTGAGTAAGATAAGATCATCTGCGGTAAGAAAATATGCACCATTTGAAACAGGGCTCCTCTTATGTTACAGGACTACAAGAAACTAAGTGCCTATGGGGCCTGGAATAAGGAGTCTGACTTTATTTTTTTGATGTTTGACTGCTAGAGAGCTTTAAACTTCATTCTTCACTCTTCACCTTGTGCGCTACATCTGGACAAGCTGATAAAGCCTGTGTGTTCCCTCCTTTGATGCCAGCAGGTGCCCTCACTCTGGCCTCACCCACTAACCACAATAAAAACTTCAAGCCAGTCTCCTTTCCTACTCTCTCAAGCCATTTTCAGACCTGCTTGGAGTCTCTCTGCTCTCCACAGAAAGCCTTATTATATGAGTAATAAACCTTTCAGACATTCTCTGGGTGTTGTTGAATAATCAGTTTCAATATCTGAACCAAATTTTGGACTGGAATCCATTCAATTTCTGCACAGTAGTCACAACCACCCCTGTTCTGTCAGACTTATCCATCGTCATAAAGTCAGATGGTTCCGTAAAAATCCATAGTAAAATAGAAGCAGTACAGTTGAGATCAAGCAAAATCATGGCCCAAAGGGCAAATCCCAATGTCATCCATCACTGCTCTACCAATGCCTCACCCTCAACTTGCAACAAGTTTGTTGTATGCCAATGCCCACCAGAGACCATCCGTAGTGGAACCTGCACCAAGTGTACAGAATGACTAAGCCAGTTGACATCGTACAATTTTTGTTACTAGCCAACTGGAAGTACCACAGTGATCACATGAATAAAGTAACCATGATGGGAGGGACACTGTCTATGCATGGGCCCAACAGCATGAGGTCCTGTTCACCAAGGCTGAAACAGCAACTGGTGTTCCATTAAGTCCAGTTTACCAGCTACAGAGTCCTATGCTGAGACCCCAAAATGGCACAATCCTTTGTGGAGATTAGCTATGTGGTTGAATGATGATTATGTTGGACTCTTCCCATAATGGAAGAGGCATTGATTCATATTGACTAGAACTGGTATCTATTCAATGCATGGTTGTACCTTTCTTGCTTACAGAGTTTGTCCAGCACCACTGTCTGAGGACTTTCAAGTGTTTTATCATAAACACAGGATCCTATGTAACATTATATCATACCATCTAATCTTCTATACCACAAAAGAGGTGAGGCATTCTGTACCTGGTCATGGAAACCACTGCCCCTATCACATACTGTAATACCTAGAAGCTGCTGACCCCTTAGAGTAATTGAATGTCACTTTGAAGATGGGGTGCTATCTCCCAGTACATGATGTACATGGTAAATCATAAACTGTTATATGGTACTACGTATTTAGTAGATAAAATACATGGGTTGGAAATCTGGGGTGAATGTACAAGTTGGTACAAGAGTGACCCACTTGGAGGATTCTTGGTTCTTTTCCACATGATTTTAAGCTGTATGAATCTGGAGGTCCTGCTTTAAACTACAGGAACACCCTCATAACTGCTAGGCTTTTCTTGCCAAGACATAGGAGGCAATGGAAAAAGTTAACAGGAGTAATTGACACTGATCACCGAGATGAAGTTGGGTCTAAAACCAAAAACCAAGCCTGTTGCCGTCAAGTTGATTCTGACACATAGCAACCCTGTAGGACAGAGTAGGACTGCCCCATAGGATTTCCAAGGAGCAGCTGGTGGATTTGAACTGCCGACATTTTAGTTAGCAGCCAAGCTCTTAACCACTGTGCCACCAGGACTCCAGAGCTATTATTAAATGAGGACAGCAAGGAATATGTTAGAAACATAGGTAATCTGCTTGCATATCACTTGCTACTCCTTTGCTCAATATTAATGGCAATAATAACCAATGCGTTCAACATTTCTCATTACTTCACAGATATAATCCATTACATACACCAAACTGAAAAACAAATCGCCATCATCCCATGCAAAATGATCCCCTATCCTTTTGATGTCTGAAGAAATCTCAGGAGGACTGTCAATGATTTTATGCACCCCACAGAGTGCCCAGTGTGAATTCTTGACACTCTTCTTCTGTGGGAGGAAGCATAGGATATCGAGATGATGAGATGCCTGGCTTACATAAAGCTTCCTAAGTAGCTTAGTAAGTTACCTCAGTGATTACACTGCCAGGGAAATTGGTGTCAATAGCAGCATATGGACTCATTTAAGACAGACTCCATAGGCAAGGGTGTTGCTGATCATTGATGCCCTAACAGTGGGAAAAGATCATTGTAACACTGAGTTTAATGGGCAACTGGTATATGTTGGCATCTGGAAAAAGTTATTTTATTTCTATTTTTAGTAGTCACGTTCAAATGTTGGCATTACATTCTGGTAATTATCCAATTACCGCTGCACAAAATCTAAAAATTTTTTTTTCACAATTGTTAACTTTTTAATAACCTTCCAGTAACTTTTTCCAAAAGTAAGTTAATTTCCATCTCAGTAAAGTGAGCTAAGTTTCTTACATATTCTTGGCAGAATTTACATAACAAAATTTACACACTTGCAAAACACTTGCTCCATTGATTCTCATGTGTTTTTACTTTTTTTTAGTTTATTAAAATAAACATAAAAAATAAATTTGGTATCAGAGCTGAATACTGGAAATCAGTACCTTCTATTTAATATGTGAGTATCTTTGATCCTTTTTTACAAATTCTCACTCAAGTATTATACCTTGAATCATGGTGGTACACTCAGCATGTGAGAAGAGAAAAAGTTCTAGGACCTAACGGAAGGCCCACGAATGAAGGTGGGACCAGACTGAGCATAAATTAACTCAGCTACAGAGGTAAAACCTGTAAATATTGATAAACAGTAAAGGATGTACAAACAGCAAACATACTGCAGGGCAGTAGAAAGATAATTTTACATAGTGGTGAAGAACATGTGATTTTGAATAAGAAAGAATTAGGTTTAAATCCCAGCTCCTACAAACACGACGTGTATGATGTTAGCAAATTACATAGCCCCTCTAATTTTCAGTTTTCTCATGTGTAAAAGTTGGGCAATAATAAAACATCTCTCTTTTTACTGATTTGTTACAAGGATAAAATAAAATGATGCCTGTATAACTGTTTGAATAGTGTCTGGAAAAAAAACACACACACACAATAAAAGTTATGATATTATTATTTGTCAATACTTGTATTTAAAATTTGGGTACTTTGGACACTTCTTTTGGGGGCCCTGGTTGCACAGTGATTAAGCATTTGGCTGCTAACCAAAAGGGCAGCAGTTCGAATCCATCAGCCACTCCTTGGAAACCCTATGGAGCAGTTCTACTCTGTCCTATTGTGTCACTATGAGTTGGAATCAATACAATGGCAATGTTTATTTATTTATTTCTTGGGTGGGGCATTTCTTTACAATTTGCAATGTAGATGCCATACATTGAATTGCCTGAGTTCATTCATAGCAATATCTGAGGTGGAAAAAAGGGAACTGATATAGGACATGTATGGACATGTATGGACACGTAAACATTTCCCACTCTATTAGTCATTTTTACCCTTTTGTTATGATATTTTTTTCTCCTTTTTTTCTTTTTTATGACATTTGTTTTTGGTATTGCAATGCATGCTTACTAATTGTGTTTAAATTTTTGGCTGGTAATATGGATTGAGAAATATGATCTGGTTATACAAGCACCAGCAAGGTGAGTGGTACTATGATGCCACCGATCTGTGGTATGCCAATGTACCAATGAGAGCTAGATAAGTAATTTATTGTGGGTACCTTTCAATTAGGTTGCATGGGGAAACTCTGGTTTTCCAAATATGACACAGAAAAACAAAACAAACCCATCAGGGCTCCTTAACTATCACACAGGAAAGCCATAATTATGCTTGCAAGCCTTATCTCACAGAAATAAAGGAAAAAATAAAAAAGACAAAAGTTTACAAAACTAACACATTCAAGAAGCATCACCTAATAGAATGCTCAACCTACACACCAATGAGGCTCTAACTCTGGTCTGTTGACCTTCAGGTGTTTCAAAAGGGACCCACCTTGATGTGAAATGCATTAGAGTCAGAATAATGCTTTACCTCTGACGTCACTATGAGTCAGAATCAACTCAATGTCAAGGGATTTCTGAAGTCCAGAGCCATAAAAAGTGGCTTGTATATTGTTAAACCAATAGTAATGAAATTAAAGCAGGTTCCTGAAGAAAAGAGCATAGTGTGGCATCTATGCTAGATGATCAAATTTTGTCTATTTAAGGAGAGAGGAAATTAGGTAAAACCCTGTTGTTGTTGTGAATGAAACACTGACTCTTCCTGTGCCATCCTCACAACTTTTGCTGTTTGAGTCCAGTCCATTGTTGTAGTGAAAGAGTCAACCCATCCACTTTTTTGCTGACCTTCTACTTTACCAAGCATACTATCCTTCTCCAGGGACTGGTTCCCCCTGATAAGATGTCCAAAGTATGCGAGACAGAGTCTTGCCATCCTTGCTTCTGAGGATGGTTGTACTTCTTCCAACACAGATTTGTTCATTCCTCAGGCAGTCAATGGTATATTCAATATTCTTCACCAACACCATGCTTCAAATGCGTCGATCCTTCTTCAGTCTTTCTTATTCATTGTCCAACTTTTGCATGCATATGAGGCAATTGAAAATACCATGACTTAGGTATGGCACACCTTAGTTCTCAAGGCAACATCCTTGATTTTTAACACTTTAAAGAGGTCTTTTGCAGCATGTTTGCCCAATGCAATACATCATTTGATTTCTCGACTGCTGCTTCCATTGATTGTGGATCCAAGTAAACTGAAATCCCTGACAAATTCAACATTTTTTCCTTTTATCATGATGTGGCCTATTGGTCCAGTTGTGAGGATATTTGTTTCCTTTACATTTTGAGGTGTAATCCATACTGAAAGGCTGTCATCTTCAATCTTCAGTAAATACTTCATGTCCTCTTTACTTTCAGCAAGCAAGATTGTTTCATCTGCATATCACAGGTTGTTAATTAGTCTTCCTCCAATCCTGTTGCCACGTTCTTCTTCATGTAGTCCAGTTTCTTGGATTATTTGCTCAGCATACAGATTGAATAGGTATGGTGAAAGGATACAACTCTGATGTACACTTTTTCTGATTTACTCCTATACTCTTGGATTTTTTTATTGCAAAAAATATAGATAACATAACATTTCTTAATTCCACATTTTTCATGTGTACCATTGAATGAAACCAATTATGATTTTTTGTTTCCTTTTTTTTAATTCTAGTTAGAATTAGAGAAGCAATAAAATGAGAAAGAAACTACTCAAAAATGAATCTTTAGAATTGGTTATCCATACAGTGAACAATGATAAATTGATCTCTTCCTCACAGTATACACAAAAATTAACCCAGACAGATTAAGAACAAGTGACAAAAATAAACCTTTTTTTTTTTTTTTTTTACTTTTAGACATTTGGGTAGGGAAAGAGTTCTTAAGCTGGCACTAAAAAATTTACTTCAAAAGATGAATGTTTCACAGTATTAAATTTAAGAACTTTTTCATCAAAAGAAATTGTAAAAGGCCAGTTACAAACTGAAGTGAAGATATTTATAATTTACATAAAAATGTACAACTATCTCTTACAAATCATTAGGAGGTACACGAATTACCCAATTCAAAAAAAAAGGGGTGGAGATCTATATATAGGCATTTCACACAAGAGGAAACAGATGTGGCCAATAAACGTATGAAAATATTCAGTATCATTGATCGTCAGAGAAATGTGGGACCACAATGAGCTGCAATTTACACCCAAATAATTGGGAAAAAATTGAGAATATGAGAATAACTAAATGTTGAAAAAGATGTCAGTACACAGTGTCTCTGGTACATTATTGGTGGGAGCATAAATTGGTATAACTGCTCTAGAATTTGGATATTTTATCCTGTGGTTGAATATTCATATACCTTGTGATCCCTCAATTCCATGCCTAATTATATATCAAAGAGAAATCAGGTAAGAATTTATCTTACACAACAGAAAAAATGTACAAAAATGTTTATTGTATCAGCTCATAACAGTGAAACTTAATCATAGCTCTAGTGAGATACAAGGAGAATAGATGAATAAACTGTAGTATATTCATACAATGGAATATTAGCTAACAGCAAAAAGAAAAAAAGAAGAGAATTATAGTAATATTCCACAATATGGATGAATCCTAGCAATACAATATTAAGGAAAAATGAAATTCAATTTAAAATTTTTTTTTTTTTTTTTTTTTTTTTTTTTTTTATGGATAGGGCTGTGTTATACAAAAAGATATGTTGAAGTCCTAATGCCTACACCTTTTAATGTGATCTTGTTTGGGGGAACTACAGTCTTTCTTTGAAGACAGTATCAGTTTAATCACACTAGAGTAGGGTGGGTCCTAATTCCAATCCCTTTTCAGTTGCCTTTGAGTTGAGTTGATTCCCACTCACAGTGACTCTATAGGACAGAGTAGAATTGCCCCATAGAGTTTCCAAGGAGTGCTTGGTGGATTCGAACTGCCTACCTTTTATTGCCTACCTTTTGGTTAGTAGCCGTAGCTCTTAACCACTATGCCAACAGTGTTTCCCTTTTAGTGGCCTCTTATGAAAGGAAGAAGAGACACACAGTCACACAGAAGGGGAAGACACCTTATAAAGATACAATTACAAGCCAAGAAACACCAAGAAATGTCATGGCCACCAGAAGCTGAAAGAGACAAGGAATGATCTTCCTCTAGCATCAGCAGAGAGATCATAGCTCTGTTACGTCCTGAATTCAGACGCCTTGCCTCCTGAAATGAGAGAAAATAAATTCCTGTTCATTAAAGTCACTCACTTTGTGGTATTTTTATTAAGGCAGTCCTAGGAAACTTAAACAAATTCGATACCCTTTTTATAAAGGGTACAACTTGATAACCTTTTTATAACATTAAGAAATATATATTTTGGAAATATAAAAAGACATTTGAATGATATAAAAAGAAGACTAAGAAAGTGATAAACAGGGTTTAGGATGGTATTCATGGTGGGAGAATGTAGGGGCGTGTTTGTGGTGGGATCATATGAATACGTGTTAATTATTCAGGTTTTAGCCTTGGTTTAGGGTTTTTAATTCATGGGTGTTTGTTGCGTTGTTAAAAAATAGCTGATCAACTAATTAAGTAGAGCAAACTATGCATGGACCAATAATTACCCTTTGTCATGAGCCAGGGTGATGTTAAAAAACACCGACGAAAAACAAAATAAAGTACAATCAAAACTTATGGTTAAAAAAAAAGTGCTAATAGACATACGGATTAAAAAAAAAAGTATTGAAGCATAAACAGCAAAGACTAAATGTCTCCCTCAGTTGTTGGCTTTCTCCCTGCAAATCCATTGCCCATCCCACTCAAGTTTAGCACAGAAATTACCAGTTTGCAATTTCTTTATCATGGTAGATAACACTTAGAAATATGTATCACTACACAGAGAAGGTACACAGTTTATATGCATATAAAGATACCTTATTTTTATGTGAACAATTATTGCTGGGCCAAAAGATAACATATTTTATATTTTACAGAATGTTTCAAATTGTCTTCCAAAACTATTTCATCAATTTACATTGCCAGCAACAGATGAGAGTGTTTCTCTCTCTAAATAAGACTATTATTGACAGTATAAAATCATATACCAGTCATATAAGTGACATATTTTCTCATTTAATTTACATTTCTTTAATAGTAAAAAAAGAAAAAAATCATCTTAGATATTTGTAGTTCTTGTGCTTTTTCCCCCTGTGAATTATCATTTGTCAGTAGTTTGTTGTTACTTGGTTTCTAAGAATTGTTTGTATATTAAGACAATTTGTTACCTGTCCTATATATTCTCAAACATTTTGCCTAGTTCGTTACTGCTTTCTAAAGTTTGATATTATTTTTGCGCTATAAGTTTCCATCTAGTAAAATGCAGTTAAAACATATTAGGAACTCTGAATCTTTTGTAAGACTTAGTATTTTGTTGGTTATTTTGACATGTCTAAAAAGGCTGTCTCCAATCCAACTTTAACATTCTAAAACATTTAAAAAGAAAAACATGCTTTTTCTCTGAGACTGTTCTGGTCTCATTTTGACATTTAAATATTTGATCCATCTGTAATGCATTCTGGTGCAAATAATGAAGTAAAAATCCAGGTTTATTTTTCTGCAAATGGCTGGCCAGTTGTCGTAGAGAATACATTTATCTTTTCCCAACTAATTTGCAATGCCTTTCTTGCATCTACTGAATTCTCACATGTATTTGATTCTATTTTGGTCTTCAAATTATACATCATTGATATATTTATATGTCCATGTTAGTTTGAAACTAATAGTTTAAACATTATGTTTAAATACTTCAGAGCATTTTTTTTCTTGCTTTATTTTTCAAAATTCTCACGGATATTGTCACATATTTCAAAATAAATCTGCATAATTTTTCTTACAGGAATTTTGCATTATTTTATTAAAAACAGCCCAGAAGGAACTATTTTTATATAATTTATAAATGTTTCCCAAATATTGAAATGTTTGCTGAGTCTTTACATGAAAGGAAAAGTAGCATGAGTCATCATTCATTCAAATTTTCTTTTGTTATTGATGAGTTGTTTTTGTTTTATAGCTCCAAAGCATTTTTTGTTGTATTCATACCTAGATTATTGTTTTGTTTTGATTATTGTTAACGGGAAACTTAGCCATTATATTTGCTATTTTTGTATTTAGAAAAAGGCATTTGCTTTGCTTATTTATTTTAAAAGCAGTAAATTTGCTGAATTATCTAATACTCTTATAGTTGATCATTTTACATTTTCTAATAATCAATCATGAATTACAAAATATTATCTTTTGTGGCCCTATTATCCAATATTGATAACATGAATTTTTTTCTTTTATATAACTATGTTTGCTAGTATTTTGAGGCTATGTTAATTAGTTAAATAATAATGGTGATAGATTTAATTCACATTAAATCTGGTACTGGTTTTATTTCTGAAATTTTATAAATTTTACTATATACATAGTATCTATTTGGTTGTGTTTCAATCTTATCAAACATTTTTAAAGCATATTATTTTTTATCTGTAATTTAAAATGGTGAGTTGCAGTAATGAATTTTCTAGAACTAAATTATGCTTACACTCTTGGGATAAATGCCATGTTGTTGTCTTGTAATATGAATTTATATATTTCTGGGTTTTTATTTCCCAATATTTAATTCATAATTTTTGCATTGAAATTGGATTACAGTTTTCTTCTTGTTGCTATCTTTATCATGTTTAGGTAGTATCAAAAATAAATTTGGAAGGCGGGGCCAAGATGGCGGACTAGGTAGACGCTACCTCGGATCCCTCTTGCAACAAAGACTTGGAAAAACAAGTCAATCGATCACGTGCATAACAATCTATGAACCCTGAACAACACACACAGATTTAGAGATGGAAAACGAACAAATATGGGGAAGCAGCGATTGTTTTCGGAGCCTGGAACCAGCGTCCCAGTCAGGTAACCTCTGGCGCCCGATTTAGCCTGGGGGAGCTGACGGCGCAAACAAGGGGCCCAGCCCTACCCCCCTGAACTCACCCCGGGAGGGGGCCCAGCTGGTTCGCGGAGGCGGCGCGGCGATGCAGCTGGCCGGACGAGAAGTCCCTGGGAGGCAGCGACTGATCTTGGAGCCGGGAGTAAAGCATCCCAGCAGGGGATCCCTGACGCTAGGATTTGAACTGGCAGCGGAGGATCTGACCATGACTTCAGCAGGCCAGACCCCCGGGGGCAATCTCCACACAGCCAGCACACATAGGCGACACGCCCCGCGGGAATCTCAGATATAGTAGTCATTCCAAGCAAGACAAGCAACTCTGGCTATATTCTGAGGTGCTACTCTCCTATCTGTCTGATCCCTCCCCAACCTCCCCAGGCGGCTTCATTAACATTGGAATTGCCTGAGCCAGAGGGAGAACAGCTCCGGCTCCGTGGCGGCTTTGCTCCCCCCCCTTTTTTTTTTCTTTTGGTCTTTTCCTAACCCACTCTTTCGGCCTGAGAGAAGGAAAAAAAAAAAAAAAACCCCAGGGACCAAAAATCCACCCCTAATTGGACTAAAAACAGACCCAGCTACAGCCAAGCATATATGATCCAAATCTCAGACTTTCATCCTTACAGGGAACAAGGTGGCAGTTATAATCCAAAGGCAATTCTGATAGGGATCTGACTGCATTTTTTTTTAGCGGATTTTCTGGAAAAACTAGTTTCCCAGTGATGACTCGGAGACAGCAGTCCATATCAAACCACATAAAGAAGCAGACCATGACAGCTTCTCCAACCCCCCAAACAAAAGAATCAAAATCTTTCCCAAATGAAGATACAATCCTGGAATTATCAGATACAGAATATAAAAAACTAATTTACAGAATGCTTCAAGACATCACAAATGAAATAAGGCAAACTGCAGAAAAAGCCAAGGAACAAACTGATAAAACTGTTGAAGAACTCAAAAAGATTATTCAAGAACATAGTGGAAAAATTAATAAGTTGCAAGAATCCACAGAGAGACAGCATGTAGAAATCCAAAAGATTAACCATAAAATTACAGAATTAGACAATGCAATAGGAAGTCAGAGGAGCAGACTCGAGCAATTAGAATGCAGACTGGGACATCTGGAGGACCAGGGAATCAACACCAACATAGCTGAAAAAAAATCAGATAAAAGAATTTTAAAAAATGAAGAAACCCTAAGAATCATGTGGGACTCTATCAAGGATAACTTGCGTGTGATTGGAGTCCCAGAACAGGGAGGGAGGACAGAAAACACAGAGAAAACAGTTGAAGAACTCCTGACAGAAAACTTCCCTGACATCATGAAAGACGAAAGGATATCTATCCAAGATGCTCATCGAACCCCATTTAAGACTGATCCAAAAAGAAAAACACCAAGACATATTATCATCAAACTCGCCAAAACCAAAGATAAACCGAAAATTTTAAAAGCAGCCAGGGAGAAAGAAAGGTTTCCTTCAAGGGAGAATCAATAAGAATATGTTCAGACTACTCAGCAGAAACCATACAGGCAAGAAGGGAATGGGACGACATATACAGAACACTGAAGGAGAAAAACTGCCAGCCAAGGATCATATATCCAGCAAAACTCTCTCTGAAATATGAAGGCAAAATTAAGATATTTACAGATAAACACAAGTTTAGAGAATTTGCAAAAACTAAACCAAAGCTATAAGAAATACTAAAGGATATTGTTTGGTCAGAAAACCAATAATATCAGATATCAGCACAACACAAGGTCACAAAACAGAACATCCTGATATCAACTCAAATAGGGAAATCACAAAAACAAATTAAGATTAATTAAAAAAAATACTCATAACAGGGAGTCATGGAAGTCAATAGGTAAAAGATCACAATAATCAAAAAGAGGGACTAAATACAGGAGGCATTGAACTGCCAGATGGAGAGTGATACAAGGCGATATAGAACGATACAAGTTAGGTTTTTACTTAGAAAAATAGGGGTAAATAATAAGGTAAACACAAAGAGGTATAAAAACTCCATAATTCAAGATAAAAGCCAAGAAAAATGTAACGACTCAACAAACATAAAGTCAAACTCTACGAAAATGAGGTTCTCACAATTTACTAAGAAAAACGTCTCAGCACAAAAAAGTATGTGGAAAAATGAAATTGTCAACAACACACATAAAAAGGCATCAAAATGACAACACTAAACATTTATCTATAATTACGCTGAATGTAAATGGACTAAATGCACCATAAAGAGACAGAGAGTCTTGGACTGGATAAAGAAACACGATCCGTCTATAAGCTGCCTACAAGAGACACACCTCAGACTTAGAGACACAAACAAACTAAAACTTAAAGGATGGAAAAAAATATATCAAGCAAACAATAAGCAAAAAAGAAGAGGAGTAGCAATATTAATTTCTGACAAAATAGACTTTAGACTTAAATCCAACACAAAGGATAAAGAAGGACACTACATAATGATAAAAGGGACAATTGATCAGGAAGACATAACCATATTAAATATTTATGCACCCAATGACAGGGCTGCAAGATACATAAATCAAATTTTAACAGAATTGAAAAGTGAGATAGACACCTCCACAATTATAGTAGGAGACTTCAACACACCACGTTCAGAGAAGGACAGGACATCCAGTAAGAAGCTCAATAGAGACACGGAAGACCTAATTACAACAATCAACCAACTTGACCTCATTGACTTATACAGAACTCTCCACCCAACTGCTGCAAAATATACTTTTTTTTCTAGCACACATGGAACATTCTCTAGAATAGACCACATATTAGGTCATAAAACAAATCTTTGCAGAGTCCAAAAATCGAAATATTACAAAGCATCTACTCAGACCACAAGGCAATAAAACTAGAAATCAATAAAAGAAAAACTAGGGAAAAGAAATCAAATACTTGGCAACTGAACAATACCCTCCTGAAAAAAGACTGGGTTATAGAAGACATCAAGGAGGGAATAAGGAAATTCATAGAATGCAACGAGAATGAAAATACTTCCTATCAAAACCTCTGGGACACAGCAAAAGCAGTGCTCAGAGGCCAATTTATATCGATAAATGCACACATACAAAAAGAAGAAAGAGCCAAAAGCAGAGAACTGTCCCTACAACTTGAACAAATAGAAAGTGAGCAACAAAAGAATCCATTAGGCACCAGAAGAAAACAAATAATAAAAATTAGAGCTGAACTAAATGAATTAGAGAACAGAAAAACAAGTGAAAGAATTAACAAAGCCAAAAGCTGGTTCTTTGAAAAAATTAACAAAATTGATAAACCATCGGCTAGACTGACTAAAGAAAAACAGGAAAGGAAACAAATAACCCGAATAAGAAACGAGAAGGACCACGTCACAACAGAACCAACTGAAATTAAAAGAATCATATCAGATTATTATGAAAAATTGTACTCTAACAAATTTGCAAACCTAGAAGAAATGGATGAATTCCTGGAAAAACACTACCTACCTAAACTAACACATTCAGAAGTAGAACAACTAAATAGACCCATAACAAAAAAAGAGATTGAAACGGTAATCAAAAAACTCCCAACAAAAAAAAGCCCTGGCCCGGATGGCTTCACTGCAGAGTTCTATCAAACTTTCAGAGAAGAGTTAACACCACTACTACTGAAGGTATTTCAAAGCATAGAAAATGACGGAATACTACCCAACTCATTCTATGAAGCCACCATCTCCCTGATACCAAAACCAGGTAAAGACATTACAAAAAAGAAAATTACAGACCTATATCCCTCATGAACATAGATGCAAAAATCCTCAACAAAATCCTATCCAATAGAATTCAACAACATATCAAAAAAAATAATTCACCCTGATCAAGTGGGATTTATATCAGGTATGCAAGGCTGGTTTAATATCAGAAAAACCATGAATGTAATCCATCACATAAATAAAACAAAAGACAAAAACCACATGATCTTATCAATTGATGCAGAAAAGGCATTTGACAAAGTCCAACACCCATTTATGATAAAAACTCTCACCAAAATAGGAACTGAAGGATGCAAAGCCAACAGCCAATATCACTCTAAATGGAGAGAACCTGAAAGCATTTCCCCTGAGAACGGGAACCAGACAAGGATGCCCTTTATCACCACTCTTACTCAACATTGTGCTAGAAGTCCTAGTCAGGGCAATTAGGCTAGACAAAGAAATAAACGGCATCCAGATTGGCAAGGAGGAAGTAAAATTATCTCTATTTGCAGATGACATGATCTTATACACAGAAAACCCTAATGAATCCTCCAGAAAACTACTGAAACTAATAGAAGAGTTTGGCAGAGTCTCAGGTTATAAGATAAACATACAAAAATCACTTGGATTCCTCTACATCAACAAAAAGAACATTGAAGCGGAAATAACCAAATCAATACCATTCACAGTAGCCCCTGAGAAGATAAAATACTTAGGAATAAATCTTACCAAGGATGTAAAAGACCTATACAAAGAAAACTACAAAGCTCTACTACAAGAAATTCAAAAGGACATACTTAAGTGGAAAAACATACCTTGCTCATGGATAGGAAGACTTAACATAGTAAAAATGTCTATTCTACCAAAAGCCATCTATACATATAACGCACTTCCGATCCAAATTCCAATGTCATTTTTTAAGGTGATAGAGAAGCAAATCACCAATTTCATATGGAAGGGAAAGAAGCCTCGGATAAGCAAAACATTACTGAAAAAGAAGAAGAAAGTGGGAGGCCTCACTCTACCTGATTTCAGAACCTATTCTACAGCCACAGTAGTCAAAACAGCCTGGTACTGGTACAACAACAGGCACATAGACCAATGGAACAGAATTGAGAACCCAGATATAAATCCATCCACGTATGAGCAGCTGATATTTGACAAAGGACTAGTGTCAGTTAATTGGGGAAAAGATAGTCTTTTTAACAAATGGTGCTGGCATAACTGGATATCCATTTGCAAAAGAATGAAACAGAACCCATACCTCACACCATGCACAAAAACTAACTCCAAGTGGATCAAAGACCTAAACATAAAGACTAAAACAATAAAGATCATGGAAGAAAAAATAGGGACAACCCTAGGAGCCCTAATACAAGGCATAAACAGAATACAAAACATTACCAAAAATGACGAAGAGAAACCAGATAACTGGGAGCTCCTAAAGATCAAACACCTATGCTCATCTAAAGACTTCACCAAAAGAGTAAAAAGACCGCCTACAGACTGGGAAAGAATTTTCAGCTATGACATCTCTGACCAGTGCGTGATCTCTAAAATCTACACGATTCTGTCAAAACTCAACCACAAAAAGACAAACAACCCAATCAAGAAGTGGGCAAAGGATATGAACACACACTTCACTAAAGAAGATATTCAGGCAGATAACAGATACATGAGAAAATGCTCTGATCATTAGCCATTAGAGAAATGCAAATTAAAACTACGATGAGATTCCATCTCACTCCAACAAGGCTGGCATTAATTCAAAAAACACAAAATAATAAATGTGGGAGAGGCTGTGGAGAGATTGGAACTCTCAAACACTGCTGGTGGGAATGTGAAATGGTACAACCACTTTGAAAATCTATCTGGCGTTATCTTAAACAGTTAGAAATAGAACTACCATACAACCCAGAAATCCCACTCCTCGGAATATACCCTAGAGATACAAGAGCCTTCACACAAACAGATATATGCACACCCATGTTTATTGCAGCTCTGTTTACAATAGCAAAAAGCTGGAAGCAACCAAGGTGTCCATCAACGGATGAATGGGTAAATTAAATTGTGGTATATTCACACAATGGAATAGTACGCATCAATAAAGAACAGAGACGAATCTGTGAAACATTTCATAACATGGAGGAACATGGAAGGCATTACGCTGAGCGAAATTAGTCAGAGGCAAAAGGACAAATATTGTATAAGACCACTATTATAAGATCTTGAGAAATAGTATAAACTGAGAAGAACACATACTTTTGTGGTTACAAGGAGGGGAGGGAGGGAGGGAGGGAGAGGGTTTTTTATTGATTAATTAGTAGATAAGAACTGCTTTAGGTGAAGGGAAGGACAACACTCAATACATGGAAGGTCAGCTCAATTGGACTGGACCAAAAGCAAAGAGGTTTCCGGGATAAAATGAATGCTTCAAAGGTCAGCGGAGCAAGGGCGGGGGTTTGGGGACCATGGTTTAAGGGGACTTCTAAGTCAATTGGCAAAATAATTCTATTATGAAAACATTCTGCATCCCACTTGGAAATGTGGCGTCTGGGGTCTTAAATGCTAACAAGCGGCCATCTAAGATGCATCAATTGATCTCAGCCCACCTGGAGCAAAGGAACATGAAGAACACCAAGGTCACACGACAACTAAGAGCCCAAGAGACAGAAAGGGCCACATGAACCAGAGACCTACATCATCCCGAGACCAGAAGAACTAGTTGGTGCCTGGCCACAATCGATGACTGCCCTGACAGGGAGCACAATAGAGAACCCCTGAGGGAGCAGGAGATCAGTGGGATGCAGACCCCAAATTCTCATAAAAAGACCATACTTAATGGTCTGACTGAGACTAGAGGAATCCTGCTGGCCATGGTCCCCAGACCTTCTGTTGGCAGAGGACAGGAACCATCCCCGAAGACAACTCATCAGACATGAAAGGGACTGGACAGTGGGTGGGAGAGAGATGCTGTTGAAGAGTGAGCTAATTATATCAGGTGGACACTTGAGACTGTGTTGGCATCTCCTGCCTGGAGGAGGGATGGGAGGATAGAGAGAGTGGGAAGCTGGCAAAATTGTCACGAAACGAGAGACTGGAAGGGCTGACTCATTAGGGGGAGAGCAAGTGGGAGTACGGAGTAAGATGTATGTAAACTTATATGTGACAGACTGACTTGATTTGTAAACATTCACTTGAAGCTCAATAAAAGTTAATAAAAAATAAATAAATAAATTTGGGAAACTTTTCTTCTCCCTGTTCATTTTGGGGAATTTGAAATCGTATCAGAATTATCTTATTCCTGGAAGGATAATACATTGAGATAATACACTGAAAATACACTGCTTTTTGAGGAGTGTTATTCCTTGAAATTTCTCAATATTTTCAGGCATTGGATTATGAATATTTCCTATTTTTTAAAGTACACTTTGGTAATTTAAGTGTTCCGAGAAAAAAGAAAATGCATCATTAGATCTTTCAAGTTTCTTTGAATAGCACTGAGAAAATGATATTTCATATTTATTTTAATTTTCTCTGTATGTATGTAAACTTCCCCATATTCATAACTTATTTTGAATATTCTTGGCTTTGACATTTTTTTTTCTAGAATAAAAAACCAGTGCCATCTAGTAGTTTGTATATTCTTTTGCTTCAAATTATTACTGCATTCATTCATTCATCTGTTCATTTAACAAATCTATTGACCACCTGATATGTTTCAGTTACTGTTGTAGGTAGTGGGATGTATCAATAAAACACACCAACATCCCTGACTAGTATAAATTATATTTTAGTGGTGCCAGAGAGATGGAAAAAAAAAAATGTAACAAATGAGCAAATAGTATAGACTATTTGAATATGATAATTGCTATGGGGAAAAAAAAAAAAAAAAAACAAAGAAAGGAAAGGAAGGTGGATGTATAGGGAGTATGGAGGGGAATTTGCATTAACAAGGTGGCAGGGTTGGCCTCTTCGAGAAGGTGACATTTGGGCAAGGAATGGGAGGAAGTAAAGGAGTTGGTGGTGCAACCACCTGGGAAAGGCAGAAGTAATAGCCAGTCTGAGGCCCTGGGGTAGTGTCAAGGAACTGCAGAAGGCCACTAGAGCTGTGTGATCAAGGGGAAGAACAGAAGGTGGGCATATAAGAGAATTACCATAACAAGAAGTCAAATCATGTAAAGCATTGTAAGTCATTCCAAGGATTTTTTTTCCTCCCTGTGAATAAACTGGAGAGCCAGTGAAAAATTTGAACACAGGAGTGAAGTAATCCAACCAGATATTGAGTATCAAAAACCATAAAAAAAAAAAAAAAAACACATAATAATTCTGAATTGGTCCTTTAATCAGCATGCCTTCATTAGTGAAAACACACAGTATCATTAAAATTTCAAAGGAGAAAATAATTGGGCCTTGAAAGGGTTAAAAAGGTGGCACACTGCTCCTTTTGTCTTTATGGCAGAGCAGACATCCTAACATTTCCTTTTTAGAAAGTCCATGTTCCCATTGGTTTTCTGAAAACATGGAAAATTATTTGTTTAGGATTTTTCTTATTTTCCACTGAAAATGTTTCTATTGAGGAATGTTTTCATTCGTCTTTTGATTTTACTATTTTGCAACTAATTGTTTAATTGCAGTAATTAGTTTTAAGTTCCACACTGGTTCTTTATTGGCATGTTAGCTTTTGAATGAAAGCAGTTTTAGTTGGTTCCACAATTTGCATAAGCATGTTGATAGGAGGGGCAAAGGGAATGATTTGAAGCCACTAGAATTCTCAATTCAGGAATGTTATTTCAAACGTGTCTTCACTAATTTTTGCCTCAGAGAATTATCTTCCCTTAGGTTTCAGCGTTCTCCCTTACCTCTCTATGAAGTTCTTTCAGACAGGTTCTGTGTTTTGTGATTTAGTGTTCACTAGTTTAAATCTCGTTGTGGGTCAGAATTGACTCAATGCAAAGGTTTTTTTTTTTTTTTTTCCAGTTTAAATCTCTGCTCACCCAGCTCCAGTCAGCAGGTTCCAAGTCAAAAGCCATATTTCCCTTTCCCTCTACCCTGTCTCATTGCCAAGCCATTTCTCAGAATGAGGTGGCTAAGGTAATAGAAAATTAAAATGGCTCATCCCCACAGATTCACAATCTCTTCTGCTACCCATCCTAATTGATTATCTTAATCTTCTTCAACATAGCCTTGAACCTTGTTATTCAAGGTAAAGAACTTCTGAGCAGATCTTTCCATTCCTCTTCTCCTTCTTATTGGTAAGTCAACAACAACTAACACACATGTACACACAGGCTTTTGCAATCATCTATCAACTTCGTTGAAACTTTACTCTTATTTGGCAGAGACATATCATAATATATTTGGGATTGTGTGATTTTCCTTGTCTCATTGGAAAAATGAGTTGTCATTATGTATTTTTCAACAGGTTTTATAGAACAAAAGATTTCATCTGTAAGGCTAACCATGAGAAATTTTCAGACAGTTCTTGATTCTAAGTAACAAATCCTAACAGCCACCATTCTATAAAAACAACAACAAAACCTTTAGGCATTGAAATTTTAGAATTAACTCATTGAATACTCAACATACTTACACAATATGTGTTACATGTTAGTACTCCCATTTAACATATACCTGATAATTGTAAAAATTAAATAAAGGTTACATGACTATCTGTCATAGGCAAGATTTGTAACTTGGAACTATAATTCCAAATACAGTGACTTTTTTTCTATGCTACTATGCTGTATCCCTCTGTTTTTTCATTCCATGTTTGATTTTCTTAATTCTGAACAATCCCCATTAATCCCACAGCGGTAGCTCATAAGAAAAGACCTGCATCTTCCAGTTTAATGGATTTATTACACACTAAAAGATATCTGATGGTACAAGACTTTCCTTTCTAGACTATCTACTGGAGTGCCCTTCATCCGTAGTGTTAACAATACCTCTAACTCTTATCTCTTCAAAATAAATAATTAGGATCAAGAACAGAATGTTAAGACAACAATAAGAACAACACAATAGAACTCACTAATTTGCTAAAAGTACTCTTCTACTGAAAAGAATTCCTGGAAATTATTTCTAGTCCTGCCACTGTTTCTACTTGAAGTACTAGGGAATAGTACAGTGTTGTAGTTCTCGGGTGCCATCAAGTCAGTTTCGACTCACAGCAACCCTATACACAACAGAACAAAACACCGCCCAGACCTGCACCATCCTCACAACCATTGTTATGTTTGAATGTATTATTGCAGCCGCTGTGTCAATCCATCTCCTTGAGGATCGTCCTCTTTTTTGCTGACCGTCTACATTACCAAACATGATGTCCTTCTCCAGGGACTGATCCTGCTTTCTTAATAACATCTCCAAAGTACAGAAGATGTAGTCTCGACATCCTCACTTCAAAGGAGCGTTCTGACTGTACTTCTTCCAAGACAGGTTTGTTTGTTCTTCTGGTAGTTCGTGGTATATTCAATATTATTCTCCAACACCATACTTGAAATGCATAAATACTTCTTCAGTCTTCTTTATTCATTACCCAGCTTTTGCATGCATATAAGGCATTTGAAAATACCATGGCTTGGATCAGGCTCACTTTAGTTCTCAAGATTACAACTTTGCTTTTTCATACTTTAAAGAGGTCTTTTGCAGCATATTTGCCCAATCACTGTGTCATTTAATTTCTTGACTGCTGCTTCTGTGGGCATTGATTGTTGACCCAAGTAACATGAAATCCTTGACAATATCCATATATTCTGCATTTATCATGATGCTGCTTATTGGAACAGTTGTGAGGATTTTTATTTCCTCTAAGTTAAGGTGCTGAAGGTGTTGTCTTTGATCTGCATCAGTAAATGCTTCAGCTTCTCTTCACTGTCAGCAAGCTAGGTTGTGTCACTTGCATATCACAGGTTGTTATTAAGTCTTCCTCCAATTCTGATTCCCCATTCTTCATATAGGTCAGTTTCTCAGATTATTTGCTCAGCATACAGACTGAATAAGTATTGTGAACTCTGACTCACACCTTTCCTGATTTTAAAACACTCAGTATTCCCTTGTTGTGTTAGAACAACTGCCTCTTGGTCCACATACAGGTTCCTCCTGTGCACAATTAAGTGTTCTCAAATTCCCATTCTTTGCAAAGTAATTCATAATTTGTTATGATCTACACAGTTAAATGCCTTTGCATAGTTAATAAAACACAGGTAAATATATTTCTGGTATTCTCTGCTGTCAGCCAAGATCCATCTGACATCAGCAATGATATCCCTTGTTCCACATCCTCTTCTGAATCTGGCTTGAATTTCTGGTAGTTGCCTGTTGATGTACTGCTGCAACTGTTTTTGAACTATCTTCGTAAAATTTTTTTTTTGTGTGTGTGATATTAATGAAGTTGTTCAGTAATTTCTGCATTCTTTGGAATGGGTACAAATATGGATCTTTTCCAGTGAGTTGACCAGTTAGCTATCTTCCAAATTTCTTGGCATAGATGAGTGAGGGCTTCCAGCATTGCATCTGTTTGTTGAAACATCTCAATTGGTATTCCATCAGTTTCCTGGAGCCTTGTTTTTCACCAGTGCCTTCAGCTTGGACTTCTTCCTTCAATACCATCAGTTCTTGATAATGGCTGAACGTTGACCGATTTTTTTTTTTTTTTTGGTACAGTGACTCTGTGCATTCCTTCCATTTCTTTTGATGCTTCCTGTGTCATTCAATATTTTGCCCATAGAATCCTTCAACATTGCAAGTTGAGGCTTGAATTTTTTTCTTCAGTTCTTTCAGCTTGAGAAATTCTTAGCATGTTCTTCTCTTTTTCATTTTCTAACTCTAAGCATTTGCGCATTTTGTTATAATTACTCTTCTCAAGCTGCCCTTTGAAATCTTCTGTTCAGCTTTTTTATGTCATCATTTCTTCCATTCACTTTAGCTACTCTACTTTCAAGACCAAGTCGCATCAAACTAGGGAGTAGTGTGATATTTAAAATGAAACTCCTTACCTTTATTCTTTCTTTCTTAATACCATAGATAATACTAAGAGAAACAGCTAACATTTATTCAACACTCCCCTTATACCAGACATTGTAAAGAGATTTGCATACATGACTCATTTAATCTAAAAAAAAAAATAGCATGAGGTAGGTACTATGATTATGCCTATTTAACAGATGAGGGAAGTGTAGCATGGAAATGTTAAATAACTTGCTCAATATAAAACAATTAGTAACAGTTGGAGCCAAAATTCTAGCCTAGACAATCTGACTCTGAAATGATAAAATATCAGTGATTGATTTTCTTTCCACGTTTTCTAAATAAGCCATAAAATATATAAAGATCAGATTGAAACATACACAAGGATAATTTGCAGGAAAGTGGATACATTTAGAAAAGTTGGTATTAATACCTCAAAATATTTTTATAAACTACATGTAGGGATAGATATATCCTGGACATATTAATTTACATTAATGATAGAAGTCAATCACAGATGTTCCTATAGAGTTAGGAACAAAAACAAACCCAGCTAATCACTGACTGCCAATGACTTCCAATAAAATAACCTAATTAATCACAATTACCTAATCATGAGGTTTCAAAATGAAAATACAGTAGAAATGAACTATTTAGCTATAGATTAAAAAAAATAATAATAATGCCCAAAATGTGTGAATTTTAAAGAAGCTCTGTTTTTACGTATTTACAAGGTGTTATTTAACATGGTTGGAACCCTGGTGGCCAGTGGTGAAGACTTTGACTGCTAACCAAAATGTTGACAGTTGTAATCCATCAGTTGTTCCTTAGAAACCCTATGAGGCAGTTCTATTCTGTCCTATAGAGTCTCTCTAAGTTGGAACTGACTCAACAGCAATGGGCATTAAACATGGTTAGCCAGCTTTATTCATTAAGCTTCTCTCAAAAATGAGAAAAAACAAGTTGATAGGACAAAACCTAGAATCATATTATTTTATGAACATATATAGCATACTTGAAAAACACTATCATAATAATTCTACGAAATTCCAACATACTTTTCCTTCCATATATGCTAGATTTTATCCCAATTCCTTTCAATTTCTCAGTAAAGTGCTTTGGTGACTTTTTTTTAAGAAAAAGAACAACATATTCAAGGAAAAGCTTGAAAATTGTACACTGTGCTACACCACCCCCAGGTAAAATTTACCCATACATCCATTATAGAAGGAAAAATAAAAGAAATGAGAACAGAGCACCAATTCATCTTTTTAAAATGTATACCCATATGGCTTCACTGCAAGTTTTAATCAGCCCATGCTTTTTTCTTAACTGTCCACTGTCTCTTTATGCTTATGCCACCCTCTTTACAGAGGTGGGAAAGTTAATAAAGGCATTTCTTAAAGTATGAAGAGGTTATTATTAAATAACCTATTTTATAGACCCAAATTCATATAATATTGAACTATTCTGCTGAACTAAAAAAAAAAAAATCCTTTTAATTTAATTGGACTGTTTTTGGTATAAAGGGTAATAATTACATTCTGGAAGACTAATATAGCTAGATACCAATTAACATGGGACACTACATAAAAGGAATAAAAGGACAAGTAACCCTTATTTAAAGATTAGTAAGATAAATGAGCGTTGGTGGTACAGTGGTTACATGCTCTGCTACTAACCAGAAGGCTGGTGGTTCTCCAACCTCTCTTCAGGAGAAAAATGTGGCAGCCTGCCTCCATAAAGATTTATAGCCTTGAAACCCCTATGGGACAGTTCTATTCTCTCCTATAGGGTTTCTATGAGTCAAAATTGACTCAATGGCAACGGGTTTGATTTTTCATTTTGGGACTATGGTAAGTTTCGGTATGTAAGTTAAGTTTTTTTTTCTTTTGAAAGAATAAGAAAAATAATTTTAGTTATTTTTTTCTTTTGAAAGAATAAGAAAAATAATTCTACCAACATTTATTAAATATTTATAATATGCCAGACAATATTTCAAGCTCTCTTTCCTATATACATATGTAAATGTTTATTGTTACTGAACAGATTAAAAGAGCTTATATTGACTCATCTCTTAATTTTTTCATAAAGTACAGAAAACTGTACATGTATAGTGGCTGACACTAACAAAGGACTGTGGAGAAACTGACCCTAATTTTGTGGTCCTGTAGGTAAAAATCCCCAAATTAGCATTATTGGCATCACCTGGGAACTTGTTAGAAAAGCAGTCTTGAGCACCAAGATCTAATGAATCAGAAAATTTGTCAGTGGGATTGTGGTACTCTCACAGGTTGTTTAAACAATTCCAATTTATTACTGTGGTGCACAGGCAGGCTGTTCATTAATAGTGATCCCTCCATGAATATCATATCTGTCTGATCAGAGCCAGAACACACATGATGTTCTCAGAGCATTAGCGCCTGGAAAGTAGATCGCAAGCAACAAATAGAAATCACCATTCAGAGTTAAATAACAGTTTCATGAGGGAAAGTCAATGTTTACTCTTATGTTATTGGGCAAGCATTTCTTAGGTGTTAGCAGGTGTGCTGCATTTTAGGTGCTGGGTTCAAGTCACCAGATCAGGTCAGGTGTGGTGTGGCTGACTTGCTTACTATCTCTCTGCAAGCCAACACAGTGTCTCCCATACCTCTGAAGGCAGACCACTGCACAGGGTCTCTCAAGCTGATTCAGGCAGACATACTGTTTGGTGATTTAATTCCTGCTCATCAAAATAGATCAATAAAAGGTTAAAACAAAAACAAACAACCAAAGCGGGGGGGGGGGGGGAGTTGCTTTCTGATCTCCATCATTTTTAGTCTTACCTCTAGTCATTTCTCCCTAACACATTTTTATTATTTATTTATTTACTGGTGAATACTTCTTTTTTTTTAATTGTGCTTTAGATCAATGTTTACAGAGCAAATTATTTTCTCATTAAACAACACATATATTGTTCTGTGTCATTGGCTGCCAACCCTGCGACGTGTCAACACTCTTGCCTTTCTTGATCTTGGGTTCTGCATTTCATTTGTCCAGTTTTCCTATCCCCGCCTGCCTTCTTGTCCTTGCCCGTGGGCTGGTTGAGCTATGTATATTATCATTTGTCTTATGTGCCTGTCTAATCTTTGGCTGAAGGGTGAACCTCAGGAGTGGCTTCAGTAATGAGTTAAAAGGGTGTCCAGGGGCCATACTCTTGAGATTTCTCCAGTCTCTATCAAACCACTAAGTCTGGTCTTTTTTGTGTGAGTTATAATTTTGTTCGACATCTTTCTCCAGTTCTGTCTGGCGCCCTCCCTGTTGGGGCAGTCAGTGGTAGTAGCTGGGCACCATCTAGTTGTGCTGGACTTAGTCAGATGGAGGCTGTGGTAGTCCCTTAGTCCTTTGGAGTAATCTTTTTCTTGTGTCTTTGGTTTTCTTCATCCTCCCTTACTCCCGATGGGGTGAGACCAGTGGAGTATATTAGATGGCCACTCACAAGCTTTTTACGACCCCAGACACTACTCACCAAAATAGAATGTAGAACATTTTCTTTATGAACTATATTATGCCAATTGAGCTAGATGCCCCTGAGACCATGGTCCCTAGCCCTCAGCTCACTAATTCAGTCCCTCAGGGAGTCTGGATGTGTCTAAGAAGCTTCTATAACTTCGTCAAGTTGTGCTGACTTCCCCAGTATTGTGTACTGTCTCACCCTTCATCAAAGTTACTACTTATCTATTGCCTAGTAAGTCTCCCTAACACTTCTTATTCTCTGGCTTCAATTATTATTTTTAATTGAGTACATTTATTCACATTGTTCTCTTGGCCAAGAATAACCCCTGTTTTGACATAGCTTATCAAAAGCCTACCCAATTTTCAAGGCACAATGCAAATCAGTTTTTCCATGAAGCCTCCCTATCAAAAAGGATCATCCCTGCAAAACTTCCCAGAGCCCTTATGCACATACAAAATCAGTCATACACAGTGAAACCTGTGAGAGTCAGAGCTCACTGGGATGGTCTTGTTTTTCCAGGTCTCACAAGTTTTCCACCTTTTAGAGGGTGCAGTCTTACCACGTTTCAATCGCTATTAAGAATCCTACTTCAAATATCAAGAAAGTGAGGCGGAGTCAAGATGGTGGAATACACAGACGCTTCCAGTGACCCCTCTTTACAACAAAGACCTGAAAAAGCAAGTGAAACGAGTATATTTTTGACAAGCTGGGAGCGCTTAGCATCAAAGGCAAGCTTAGACAATGAACTAAGGGGCAGGAGGAGGAAGAGATCATTCAGAAGTAGAGAGGAGTTACTGGGCCTGAACCACAGGGAGCCCTCAGGCTCCTATCCTAGAGCGGCAGTGGCAGTGGCAGGCTGGTACTAGCATTTGGCTGCAGTTTCCTCAGGCACAAGCAAACAGCCGCACAGCCTACTCACACCTCTGAAACCTGAGGAGGATGGCGCTCTCGGCAAAAGCTAAGTACTTGCATATATTTTACCACGTCCCCCCATTCCCAAGCCACCTTCAGCAGCTGAATTCCTGGGCCTGAGATAGACCCTGGTGAGCACCTAGAGCCATCCTCCTGGCCATGGGGAAGGAAAAATTTGCAATTGAGGGGAAGATAATTTGCTAACTCCACTAACCAGGAAGGCTCAGGACAGAAACGGCTCCTGTCCAGGCATAAACAGTCCATGGAACTTGAGCACCTTTTCCTTCTGCATGGACCTGTGAGGGCCTATTTTGGGAGAATAGGCCCTTGTTGGCAAACTCCAACCATTTCAGCTGTGCGGTGGAGAGGTGGGTGTTTGACGTTTGACATTACTTTGCCTATTAAACAAGGTCCTCACCTACCCACATCAGGGACCTAAGGACTGGTAGCTCCACTCAGGTCACCCAGCGACCCGCGACAGGGGTCCAAAAATAACTGGTTCTTCCCAGTCCTTAAAAACAAAAATTTTGGGTGCCCATGGTCCCTCTGCAGAATCAACCCACCAGAATGCTCCAGGGAACAGAGACGCATTTTGCTCAGAGACACTTGGGGGTTGGTTCTCAGCCCCCTGCCTTGTTCAGAGTTTGACCCCCTGCTGCAATCAGATACCGGTATATACGCCAATCACCCTGCCCCTCTAAGACTGTACAACAGAGCCTATACCACACACTTGATGATCAGCTACCTGGAAACCTGAGCTGAATTCATACAAGAAAACTAAATGGACTCCTAGACTGATATACCTGATGACAGCTCTAGCCAGCTAAGGAAAGGACACCAGAGCTCCGAAGGTGAAAATAATCAAGCTAGCTCACTCAAGCAACCCATAGGGGTATACCAAAACAAAACAAAGCAAGCAGCTACAACACAGTAAGCAAGCATAAACTAATACAATAACTTATAGATGGCTCAGAGACAACAGTCAATATAAAGTCACATAAAGAAACAGACCATGATCACCTCAACAGGCTCTCAAAACAAAGAATCAAGGGATCTTCTAGACTAAAGTGCATTCCTGGAATTACTAGATGCAGAATACAAAAGTTTAATATACAGAACCCTTCAAGACATCAGGAAGGAAATGAGGCAATACGCAGAACAAGCCAAGGAACACACAGATAAAGCAACGGAAGAAATTAGAAAGATTATTCAGAAACATAATGAAAAGTTTAATAAGCTAGAAAAATCCATACAGAGAGAGCAATCAGAAATTCAGAAGATTTACAATAAAATTACAGAATTAGACAACTCAATAGAAAGAGGAGCAGAATTGAGCAAGTAGAAGCTAGAAATTCTGAACTTGAAGATAAATCACTTGGCACTAATATATTTGAAGAAAAATCAGATAAAAGAATTAAAAAAAATGAAAAAACCTTAAGAATCATGTGGGACTCTATCAACAGAAAAAACCTACGAGTGACTGGAATACCAGAACAGGGAGGGATAAGAGAAAATTGTTGAAGATTTGTTTGCAGAAAACTTCCCTGATATTGTGAAAGATGAGAAGATATGTATCCAAGATGCTCATCAAACTCCACATAAGGTAGATCTTAAAAGAAAGTCACCAATACATTATAATCAAGCTTGCCAAAACCAAAGATAAAGAGACAACTATAAGAGCAGTGAGGGATAAACGAAAAGTCACCTACAAAGGAGAGCCAACAAGAATAAGCCAGGACTACTCGGCAGAAACCATGCAGGCAGGAAGGCAATGGGATGACATATTTAAAAAATTGAAGGAAAAAAATTGCCTGCCAAGAATCATATATCCATAAAAACTGTCTCTTAAACAGGAAGGTGAAATTAAGACATTTCCAGATAAATACAAGTTTAGGGAATTCGTAAAAACTAAACCAAAACTACAAGAAATACTAAAAGGGAGTTCTTTGGTTAGAAAATTAATAATATCAGGTATCAACCCAAGACTAGAACACTAGGCAGAGCAACCAGGAGTCAACCCAGACAGGGAAATCCAAAAAAAACAAAGCAAGTTTAAGTTTAGGGAAATAGGGGTAAATAATAAGGTAACCACAAAGGAGACAAACTATCCTACTCATCAAAATAAAATACAAGGGAAAAATACAGACTCAGCAGAAACAAAATCAACAAAAACATATATGAGGAAAGGACAATATATAAAGAAAATCTACTCAGCACATAAAATCAAGTGCGAAAAAGAAACTGTCGACACACACAAAAAGTCATCAAAATGATAGCACTAAATTTATACCTATCCAAAATTACCCTGAATGTCAATGTACTAAATGCAGCAATAAAGAGACAGAAAGTGCCAGAATGAATTAAAAAAACAAGATCCGTCTATATGCTGCCTAACAGAGACACACCTTACACTTAGAGACACAAACAAACTAAAACTCAAAGGATGGAAAAAAAAAAAAAAATCAAGCAAACAACAATCAAAAAAAACCAGGAGTGGCAATATTAATTTCTGACAAAATAGATTTTAAAATTAAATCCATCAGAAAGGATAAGGGAGAACACTATATAATGATTAAAGGGACAATACACCAAGAAGATATAACCATATTAAATATTTATACACCCAATGACAGGGCTGCAAGATACATAAAACAAACTCTATCAGCATTGAAAAGTGAGATAGACAGCTCCACAATAACAGTAGGAGACTTCAACACACCACTTTCGGTGAAGGACAGGACATCCAGAAAGAAGCTCAATAAAGACACAGAAGATCTAAATGCCACAATCAACCAACTTGACCTCATAGACATATACAGAACACTACACCCAACAGCAACCAAGTATACTTTCTTTTCTAGTGTGCAAGGAACATTCTCTAGAATAGACCACATATTAGGTTATAAAGCAAGCCTTAACAGAATCCAAACATTGAAATATTACAAAGCATCTTCTCTGACCATAGGCCATAAAACTGGAAATCAATAACAGGAAAAGCCGGGAAATGAAATCAAACACTTGGAAACTGAACAATACCCTGCTCAAAAAGACTGGATTATAGAAGACTTTAAGGATGGAATAAAGAAATTCATAAAATCCAATAAGAATGAAAACACTTCCTATCAGAACCTTTGGGACACAGCAAAAGCGGTGCTCGGAGGACAACTTATATCAATAAATGCACATATCCAAAAAGTAGAAAGAGCCCAAATCAAAGAATTATCCCTACAACTTGAACAAATAGAAAGAGAGCAACAAAAGAAACCCACAGGCACCAGAAGAAAACAAATAATAAAAATTAGAGCTGAACTAAATGAAATAGAAAACAGGAAAATGATTGAAAGAATTAACAAGACCAAAAGCTGGTTTTTGAAAAAAATCAACAAAATTGATAAACCATTGGCCAAACTGACAAAAGAAAAACAGGAGAGGAAGCAAATAATCTGAATAAGAAGTGTGAGGGGTGATGTTACAATAGACCCAACTGAAATTAAAACAATCATATCAGATTACTATGAAAAACTACACTCAAACAAATTTGAAAACTTAGAAGAAATGGATGAATTCCTAGAAACACACTACCTACCTAAACTAACACAAACAGAGGTAGAACAACTAAATAGACCCATAACAAAAGAAGAGATTGAAAAGGTAATCAAAAAACTCCCAACAACAACAAAAAAAGCCTGGGTAGGGATGGCTTCACTGCAGAGTTCTACCAAACTTTCAGAGAACAGTTAACACCACTACTACTAAAGGTATTTCAGAGCATAACTCATTCTATGAAGCCACCACATCCCTGATACCAAAACCAGGTAAAGACACCACAGGAAAAGGAAATTTCAGAACTATATCCCTCATGAATGTAGATGCAAAAATCCTCAACAAAACTCTAGCCAATAGAATTCAACAACATATCAAAAAAATAATTCACCATGACCAAGTAGGATTCATACCAGGTATGCAGAGATGGTTCAACATTAGAGAAACAATTAATGTGATACAACACATAAATAAAACAAAAGAATCACATGATTTTATCAATTGATGCAGAAAAGGCATTTGACAAAGTTCAACACTCATTCATGATAAAAACTCTCAGCAAAATAGGAATAGAAGGAAAATTTCTCAACATAATAGAGGGCATTTATACAAAGCCAACAGCCAACATCACAGTAAATGGAGAGAGCCTGAAAACATTCCAATTGAGATCGGGAACCAGACAAGGATGCCTTTTATCACCACTCGTATTCAACGTTGTGCTGGAAGTCCTAGTGGTTTTTTTTTTTTTTTTTTTAGGCTAGATAAAGAAATAAAGGGCATCCAGGTTGGCAAGGAAGAAGTCAAAGTATCTCTATTTGCAGATGACGTGATGTTATACACAGAAAACCCCAAGGAATCCTCCAGAAAACTACTGAAACTAATAGAAGAGTTCAGGAGAGTATTGGGATATAAGATAAACATACAAGAATTAGTTGGATTCCTCTACGCCAACAAAAGGAACATCGAAGAGGAAATCACCACATCAATGCCAGTTAGAGTAGCCCCCAAGAAGATAAAATACTTAGGAATAAATCTTACCAGAGATGTAAAAGACTTATACAAAGAAAACTACAGTACACTTCTGCAAGAAACCAAAAGAGGCATAAGTGGAGGAACATACTTTGCTCGTGGATAGGAAGACATAACATTATAAAAATGTCTATTCTACCAAAAGCGACCTATACATTTAATGCAAATCCGATCCAAATCCCAACAACATTCTCCACTGAGATGGAGAAAGAAATCACCAACTTCATATGGAAGGGAAAGAGGCCCCCGATAAATAAGGCATTACTGAAAAAGAAGAACAAAGTGGGAGGCCTTACTTTACCTTATTTTAGAACCTATTATACCACCACAGTAGTCAAAACAGCCCGGTACTGGTACAACAATAGATACATGCACCAATGGAACAGAATTGAGAATCCAGACATAAATCCATCCACGAATGAGCAGATGATATTTGACAATGGCCTCAAAACAGTTAAATGGGAAAAGAGTCTTTTTGACAAATGGTGCCGGCATAATTGAATATCCATCTCCAAAAAAATGAATCAAGACCCATACCTCACTCCTTGCACAAAAACTAACTCAAAATGACTCAAAGACCTAAATATAAAATCTAAAATGATAAAGGTCTTGGAAGTAAAAATAGGGACAATGTTAGGAGTCCTAATATATGGCATAAACAGTATACAAAACATTACTAACAATGCAGAAGAAAAACTAGATAACTGGGAGCTCCTAAAAAATCAAACACCTATGCTCATCAAAAGACTTCACCAAAAGAGTAAAGACTACCTACAGGCTGGGAAAAAGTTTTTAGCTATGACATTTCCCATCAGCACCTGATCTCTAAAATCTACATGATACTGCAAAAACTCAACTGCAAAAAGACAAATAACCCAATTAAAAAATGGGCAAAAGATATGAATAGACACTTCACTAAAGAGGACATTTAGGGTAGCTGACAGATATATGAGGAAATTTTCAGGATCGTTACCCATTAGAGAAAAATGCAGGTCAAAACTACAATGAGATTTCATCTCACTCCATCAAGGCTGGCATTAATCCAAAAAACACAAAATAATAAATGTTGGAGAGGCTGTGGAGAGATTGGAACACTTCTACACTGCTGGTGGAAATGTCAAATGGTACAACCACTTTGGAAATCGATTTGGCGCTTCCTTAAAAAAGCTAGAAATAGAACTACCATACCATCCAGCATCCCACTCCTTGGAATATATCCTAGAGAAATAAGAGCCTTTACACGAACAGATATATGCACACCCATGTTTATTGCAGCACAGTTTACAATAGCAAAAAGATGGAAACAACCAAGGTGCCCATCAACGGATGAATGGATAAGTAAATTATGCTATATTCACACAACGGAATGCTACGCATCGATAAAGAACAGCGAGGAATCTGTGAAACATTTCATAACATGGAAGAACCTGGAAGGCATTATGCTGAGTGAAATTAGTCAGTTGCAAAAGGACAAATGTCATATAAGACCACTATTATAAGAACTTAAGAAATAGTTTGAACTGAGAAGAAAACATTCTTTTGTGGTTACTAGAGGGGAGAGAGAGGGAAAGTGGAAGAGGAGCATTCACTAATTAGATAGTAGATAGGAACTACTTTAGGAAAAGGGAAAGACAGCACACAATACAGCAGAGGTCAGCACAACTGGAATAAAACCAAAAGTGAAGAAGTTTCCTGAATAAACTGAACTCCTTCAAAGGCCAGCATAGCAGGGGCAGGGGTCTGGGGACCATGGTTTCAGGGGACTTCTAAGTCAATTGGCATAATAAAATCTAGTCACAAAACATTCTGCATCCCACTTTGAAGAGTGGCGTCTGGGGTCTTAAACGCTAGCAAGCAGCCATCTAAGATGTATCAATTGGTCTCAACCCACCTGGATCAACAGAGAATGAAGAACACCAAGGACACAACGCAATTATGAGCCCAAGAGACAGAAAGGGCCTCATGAACCAGAGACTACATCATCCTGAGACCAGAAGAACTACATGGTGCCTGGCTACAACCTATGATTGCCCTGACAGGGAACACAACAGAGAACCCCTGAGGGAGCAGGAGAGCAGTGGGATGCAGACCCCAAATTCTCATAAGACCAGAGTTAATGGTCTGACTGAGACTGGAAGGACCCCGGAGGTCATGGCCCCCAGACCCTCTCTTGCTCCAAGACAGGAATCATTCCTGAAGCCAACTCTTCAGACATGTATTGGACTGGACAATGGGTTGGAGAGGGATGCTGGTGAGGAGCGAGCTTCTTGGTTCAGGTGGACACTTGAGACTATGTTGGCATCTCCTGCCTGGAGGGGAGATGAGAAGGTGGAGGGGGTTAGAAGCTGGTGAAATGGACACGAAAAGAGAGAGTGGAGGGAAAGAACGGGCTGTCTCATTAGGGGGAGAGTAATTGGGAGTGTGTAGCAAGGCGTATATGCATTTTTGTGTGAGAGACTGCCTTGATTTGTAAACTTTCACTTAAAGCACAATAAAAATTATTTAAAAAAAAAAATCCAGAAAGTGTTTCTTTTAGATTTTATAGGACTGAAAGAGAAGCCAAATGATTTTTTTATGATTTGCATGTTTACTCAAATTATGTACAGATATGTGCATACGCTATTCAAACAAAAATATGGGTAAAATTCCCTTTTTAATAAAAACATCTAACGTCACCTGTTTAGTTTGTTTTGGTACTTTGATGAACTTATTGAAACAAATTTTAAGTCCAAGTCCATAGCCTTATCAAAAAGCTCTTGGTCTCCTTTAACTTGCCAAATTCCTTCAAAGCCTTTATATAGCAAAGCTTATTGTTGTTGTTTGCTTATTTGTCTAGTAACTTGACTAGATCATTTCAGTGAAGTCTACGTCCCCTACCCTCTGCCGCTTATGATATCCCTCCTTAGAATGTGCAGCGCCACCCTGAACCCCACACCCCTATAGGTGTCAGTAGTTAGCTAGGCTATCTTTCATTTTCTTTTTTCTATCAACTCCCAGGTAAGCTTCTAGCTGGTTTTCTTCTACTAGTATATCACATCCAGTGTCCACTAATTCTTAGCAGGTTGCACTGCTGTTTTTCACAACTCCCTGGGGCATAAATTGCTTCATAATCTGACCCAACTGAATTAGAGTCGTTTTGCCTGAATAGTCTTTGAGGCTAGGTCCAGCACCAGCCCTAGCAGGCCTGTGTTAGTGGCCTTGTTCCCTAGCTCTATTAAACTTCTAGCTCATCTTCAGTTTTGTTTGTTGCTATCATGGGGTTGTCAGTCACCTCTTAATTACTTATCACCTGTCTTAGTTAGCTAGGGCTCCTGTAACACAAATGCCACAAGTGACTGGCGTTAAAGAACAGAAATTTATATTCTAATAGTTCTGAAGGTAAAAACTCAAAATCAGGGTCACCTTGTCAGTAGCCTGGCCATTGTTTGGTTCCTTGACAATTTTCACATGGCATCTGTCTACCCCAGTACATGCTTGCATTTGTGTCTAATTTGCTCTTATTATTACTCAGAAGTGATTAAGTTAAGACACACCCTACACTGATATGGCCTCATCAGCATAACAAAGAAACCCCTATTTCCAAACAGGATTACATCAACAGGCATACGAATTAGCATTCCAACACATATTTTGGGGGGACACAATACAATCCATAACACCACCATAATCTGCATTGTTTTCAAGACCACCCTTTGACTTGAGCTTCACACTTTATTCCAAATAAAGTAAGTTTTCTTGACCTGAGCTAGGAAACTCTCTGTTCTTAGGACTTGCCTCTCCACTAAACAGCATCAATGAGCCATTGGTCTGTACGAGTGCATGGCGACAGTGAGAAATCCCTGCTTCACAAGCAGGGTTCTGGGTGGAGGCAGTAGCCTCTGGTCTTTTTAGCATGCTTTTTGAGGTTTAAAATTATGCTCTAAGAGTGAGCTGGGGTGCAAGATTGGAACCTTGGAATTCTTGATCTGTCTTACATGAGTAGAACTTCTGCCCTAAGAGTCAAGAGTGGATAGAAGAAGAAAGCCTCTGCATCTGTTGTCTGGTCTGGAGTAGAGCTTCTCCTACATGGATATGGGGAGGGTAAGAAATACTGGTAACCTGCCTGTCTTCGTCATCTAGTACTGCTATAACAGAAATACCACAGTGGATGGCTTTAACAAAGGGAAATTTATTTTCTCACAGTCTAGTAGGTTACAAGTCCAAATTCAGGGTGTCAGTTCCAAGGAAGGCTTTCTCTCTCTGTCAGCTCTGGAGGAAGGTCCTTGTCTTCAATCTTCCCCGGGTGGAGGAGCTTCTCAGGCACAGGGACCCCATGTCCAAAGGACATGATCTGCTCCTGGTGCTGCTTTCCTGGTGGTGTGAGGTCCCTAACTCTCTGCTTGCTTCTTCTCCTTTTATCTCTTGAGAAATAAAAGGTCATGCAGGCCATATCCCAGGGAAACTCTCTTTACACTGGTTCAGGGAGCTGACCTGAGCAAGGGTCGTGTTACAATCCCACCCTAATCCTCTCAACATAAAATTACAATCACAAAATAGAGAACAACCACACAATACTGGGAGTCATGGCCTAACCAAATTGATACATTTTGCGGGGGACATAATTCAATCCATGACACTACCCTTCCCAGAGAACTAATGTATCCAGAATGAGAGCTGAGGGGAGTGAAAGCCCTGAGTTTTTGGCTGTACCTGCCTATGGTAGAGCCTCCATTATACTGAGCTAGGGAGAGAGATATGATTTGTCACTCAATTGCCACAAACTCTCAATGTTTTTTTTACCAAGATTTATTAATTTTCTAGAATAAATGTTTCTACATTTGCTTTATGCCCTTAGGAAAATTTCCAGAGACTTTAAATGGTTAGTTTTATATGATTTTCATCTGTTTTCACTAGAAAAAAAAATTGCATATCTCCTCATGATAGCATTTCAGAAGTGTTTCTCCAGAGTTACTGTATATTGAGAATTCACTGTTTAGTATACTATCATAAGCCCTTTATATAAATCAGCACATTAAATTCTTATGATTCAATATTAATATGCTTATTTTGCAGATAGAAAAAAATGGATACTTACCTATGGACACATAATTAATAAGCATTAGTACTGGAATTTAAATCCAGTTTTGTCTCAATCTGAAGCTCGTGTTCTTAAATACTGCTAATATCTAAAGATAGGTAGAATAGACCCTATCAGCTTCCAAAGCATAGACCTTGAAAGAGATACTTCGAGAGATAAAATATTAGCCTGGTTGCACAGTGATTAAAGCACTTGACTGCTAATCAGCAAGGTTTAAAATCACCATTGGATCCCTGGGGGAAAGATGTGGCAGTGTGCTTCTGTAGAGATCTACAGCCTTGGAAACCCTATGGGGTCGCTATGAGTAGGAATCGACTCAATAGCAGTGGGTTTGGTTTCATTTTTGAGTTTGGAAGAATAACTAGGTAGAAAGAGAAGAAAGCGATTGTTGGTAAGTAACCAAGAAAACTCTTTCTTACAGTTTTGCCAGGGCTCCCCGCTTCTAGAAATTGCTTTGGGCTTACTGAAGTGGAATAAAAAATATGCAAAATGTAAGTGATTATACAACAATTTTCAAATTCAGCAAAGCACTTCAAATTGCCGACGAGCCTGAAAATGACTATGGGTATGTTATATCTGTGCAGGAGAAGCCTTTAATGCAGCCAAAATTTTTCACAAGTAATGCAACACTTAACTCCATCAGCCGATTACTGTTACTTCATCATAGTCTGTCAAATCATAGACAAGAAAGTAGGGGGAAAATCAAGGAATCTATAAACACGTAAGGAAGGATAATTTACAGATTAGGCTGTGCATTCTTTAGTATTAACTCTAGAATAAATTAATGTGTAAACATTTTGAGCCTTAGGTCTCACTCACCTGCCATCCCAACTATGATAACAAGAGTTGGAATCTGAAGCTAAATCATGAAATCAAGAGTATTTTCCATTGATTGGAGAGATTCAGCAGTGCCTCATTATATTTTATGCCAGGAGATTACTTTTGAATTCCTCATAAACCAACATTTACAATATGGCCGTTTTATAATCTCTTCCTCAAAACAGTTTTACCAACTACCACAGGATTCTACTCTTTTTTCAAGGCCTAAAACAATATATAAAAAATCTGAGGATTAATTTTGCCTAAAATATAATCAAGAAAGCATACAGAAAGGAAACCTATTTGTTGAGATTTTTGTTTATATTTGCATAACTGTATTTATGTATTGAGTAATATGATGATAATAATAATAAAATAGAATGCAAAAATATGTAAACCATGACCCCTGCCCTCAAGAAACTTCTTTTCTAGAATGCAATCCTAAAATGATACTCTGAAACAAAATAACAGTAATGAAGAAGGATAACAGCAATCTTTGTCTTAATTTTGTGCAAATTACCGTACTATGGGCTTTAAGTCTAATCGCAAAAGAGTTTCATGAGGTCAATGCAATGATATACTCTTTTTGCAAATTTTGAAACTGAATTGGTGCCAAAGCTAGTGAGCAATAGAGCCAAGTCTCGGAGCTTATTTCCAAAATCTATCTGCATGTATTTCTATCCATTGTCACTGTTTCATTGTAGCAGAAGACATACTGTGCTGTTGTGAAGTGAATTACAGAGTGCTTTCTATTCCTACTAACACATTCATATTAAGTCAAATTAAGCACTCTAACAGCAAGTAGTTAAAAAAGGGAAAGTGTTGATTTTTTAGTTCCATTGACAAGAAACAAACAAAAAGCCTGTACCAATCACTAAGCCTTATACTTTCATGCATAGGAAAGGGGTGTCTTATTATAGAAGTAATTATCAAGGGGCCTTTGCTTGGCTGCTCAGGTTCACATACCAACATTCCACTGAAAGCCAGAGAAGAAGGAGCAGTTCTAAGCACATTCACCTAACAGGACGGATATAAGGCCGCAGAGCCAGTCTGTGACCAGGGCTCAGATTGCTTATGCACTCACTCCAATGCTTATTGTCATAAGAGTAAGCCAGCTTCTCATTTCTCTAAGGCAATTATATCAGAAATTGCAGAGGCTATTACTGACTCTGATAGATTATCTGACTAAAGGATGTACATTTAATAAGTCAGAACATTTTTTTTTCCTAGCTGCCTTGTGTTTAATAATACAAAATTGTTAAATTTTTGGTTTATGGTAACTTTTTTCAACACATTCACTAATTCAGGTCAGCAAATTGAGGGGTAAGGGCAGATTTAAGCTTACAGAATTTTGTTATTGTTTGGCTGACATCCATTTAATAATAATATTAATGGTGGAAACCCTGGTGGCATAGTGGTTAAGAGCTATGGCTGCTAACGAAAAGGTCGGCAGTTCAAATCCACCAGGTGCTCTTCGGAAGCTCTATAGAGCAGTTCTACTCTGTCCTATAGGGTCGCTATCAGTCGGAATCGACTCGACGGCAATGGATTTAATATTAATAGTAATTTTCATTTGAAAACCTTTGGAGCCAGGTTCCAATAACAAAGTTTATTTTTTAAAACCCTTCAGTTTCTCTGTTTTATTTTTTATAAATATATATGTAACAAAACTTTTGCCATTTCAATATTTTTACATGTACAATTCAATGACATTAATTACATTTATCATGTTGTTCAAATGTCATCATTATCTATTTCCATTTTTTTCATCACCCTAAGAGAAGCTCCTTGTGCCCTAACCCTAACCCCTTTCCTACTCCCTGCGAACCTCTCCTGGTAACCACTAGTTAACTTGGTGCTAGTCTAGATATTTTACATTAAGTGGGATCATATAATATCTGTCCTTTTACCTGCCAGTGTCCTATTAAGTCATTCAAATTTGCAGTATCTAAGTGCAAAATGCTGCACCTAGTTTCCAAGAGAGAAAAAAAGAAATGCTTACAGACAGAGGCAGATTACCCGATAGGCAAGGTAAGCATGGTACTTACTTTGCTTACCAGATCATCTGTAGTAAACAATTTCACATTTTTTCACCACATCAAAGATTCTGCTTCTAGGTATGGTTGGCATTTGTCTCTCTCCCAACCCCACAGCACCTTCCAAAAGAATCAAATTCTCTTTTTGAATTTATAATCCTTGATAGGGATGGATTGCCCAGTGAGCAAGGTAAACATGGGTTTACTTTGCTTACTTTCTAATCTGTAGTGAACAATTTCACATGTTTACATCTTTGATATAGTGAAAAACATGTGAAATTGTTCACTACAGATTAGAAAGTAAGCACAAGTAAACCTATGTTTACCTTGATTATTGCATAATCCACACCTGCTTATAGACCCTCTATCTAATTTTTCTTTGTATCTGTCTGATCTGGCATCAATGAAGGAACGGTAAAAATCTTGGTTATTGGAAAGAAATTTTTTTGAAAATGAATACAGAGAGAGAGACTAATGTGAGATGACTCTTCAGAGAAATGGTAGGTCTTCCTCTAACTCTGCCAAAATAGGAGGAAGGAGCTATCCATCAGGCATGATCCTTAGCAAAATAATAATAATAATGAGAAAATCCTTTACTCATTAGAAATATCAATAAAACAAAAGTTAAATTGATTCAGTTGGAATAAAAGTATATACTTTAAACACATGTGTAAGTCTTAAAATAAAAATAACATTTTTCATTTTCTTTTAGATCAAAATCACTAAGAATACTTCTTAAATCACTACCATAAAACCTTTTAAGTAGGGGCAACCATCAAAACCACAAATCGCGTGTAGTACGAGACAGAGAATCACTTAGGAACTACTCTTTTAACTGCTTTTTTTTGTAACTTCTACTTGAGCTTGGACAAGCTGAAATTTCTCAAGGCATGGGCGCCCACAACTGCAAACAGACTTGCCTCTTTCTATTTTACAGAGATAGTATTAAGGAGAAATGAGTGGATGTGTTGTTTAGTACTTGAAATTCCCCCTAGAAAATATCTTGATACATTTAAGAAGTTAAATGTAATAAGACAATAATAAAAGGGAAAATATTCTATGATCTCACTTTTATAAAAAGCCAAGAATAAATATATACACAGAAAGGAATGTTCTTTAATGGTTACCAGGGATGGGAGGGGGAGAGAGAGGGAATCACTTTCTAGATGGTAGACACTGTTGTTTTGGTGATGGAAAAAGCAATATCCAATATGGGTGATGTCTGCACAAACTGATAAAGGCAAATGAAGACCCTAAGAAGTATGCAATAATAAGGAACAATTTTGGTGAATACTGTAACATACACAATTTTGCAACAACAGTAATAACCCAAAATTATGAGTATAGATACATAGATATATACACATGCATATATATGTATAGGAAGGCATATGTGAGTACATGCATGTGCATGTATAGGCGTATCTGTAGGCATATATACCATATTTTTTTTATTAAATTTTATTGAGCTTCAAGTGAACATTTACAAATCAAGTCAGTCTGTCACATATAAGTTTATATACATCTTACTCCGTACTCCCACTTGCTCTCCCCCTAATGAGTCAGCTCTTCCAGTCTCTCCTTTTGTGACAATTTTGCCAGCTTCCAACTCTCCCTATCCTCCCATCCCCCCTCCAGACAGGAGATGCCAACACAGTCTCAAGTGTCCACCTGATATAATTAGCTCACTCTTCTTCAGCATCTCTCTCCTACCCACTGTCCAGTCCCTTTCATGTCTGATGAGTTGTCTTCGGGGTTGGTTCCTGTCCTGTGCCAACAGAAGGTTTGGGGACCATGACCGCCGGGATTCCTATAGTCTCAGTCAGACCATTAAGTATGGTCTTTTTATGAGAATTTGGGGTCTGCATCCCACTGATCTCCTGCTCCCTCAGGGGTTCTCTATTGTGCTCCCTGTCAGGGCAGTCATAGATTGTGGCCAGGCACCAACTAGTTCTTCTGGCCTCAGGATGATGTAGGTCTCTGGTTCATGTGGCCCTTTCTGTCTCTTGGGCTCTTAGTTGTCCTGTGACCTTGGTGTTCTTCATTTTCCTTTGCTCCAGGTGGGTTGAGACCAATTGATGCATCTGAGATGGCCGCTTGTTAGCATTTAAGACCCCAGACCCCACATTTCAAAGTGGGATGCAGAATGTTTTCATAATAGAATTATTTTGCCAATTGACTTAGAAGTCCCCTTAAACCATGGCCCCCAAACCCCCGCCCTTGCTCCGCTGACCTTTGAAGCATTCATTTTATCCCGGAAACTTCTCTGCTTTTGGTCCAGTCCAACTGAGCTGACCTTGCATGTATTGAGTGTTGTCCTTCCCTTCACCTAAAGCAGTTCTTATCTACTAATTAATCAGTAAAAAACCCTCTCCCTCCTTCCCTCCCTCCCCTCTTTGTAACCACAAAAGTATGTGTTCTTCTCAGTTTTACTATTTCTCAAGATCTTATAATAGTGGTCTTATACAATATTTGTCCTTTTGCCTCTGACTAATTTCGCTCAGCATAATGCCTTCCAGGTTCCTCCATGTTATGAAATGTTTCACAGATTCGTCACTGTTCTTTATCGATGCGTAGTATTCCATTGTGTGAATATACCACAATTTATTTACCCATTCATCCGTTGATGGACACCTTGGATGCTTCCAGCTTTTTGCTATTGTAAACAGAGCTGCAATAAACATGGGTGTGCATATATCTGTTTGTGTGAAGGCTCTTGTTTCTCTAGGGTATATTCCGAGGAGTGGGATTTCTGGGTTGTATGGTAGTTCTATTTCTAACTGTTTAAGATAACACCAGGTAGATTTCCAAAGTGGTTGTACCATTTTACATTCCCACCAGCAGTGTAAAAGAGTTCCAATCTCTCCGCAGCCTCTCCAACATTTATTATTTTGTGTTTTTTGGATTCATGCCAGCCTTGTTGGAGTGAGATGGAATCTCATCGTAGTTTTAATTTGCATTTCTCTAATGGCTAATGATCGAGAGCATTTTCTCATGTATCTGTTAGCTGCCTGAATATCTTCTTTAGTGAAGTGTGTGTTCATATCCTTTGCCCACTTCTTGATTGTTTTTTTTGTCTTTTTGTGGTTGAGTTTTGACAGAATCATGTAGATTTTAGAGATCAGGAGCTGGTCGGAGAAGTCATAGCTGAAAATTCTTTCCCAGTCTGTAGGTGGTCTTTTTACTCTTTTGGTGAAGTCTTTAGATGAGCATAGGTGTTTGATTTTTAGGAGCTCCCAGTTATCGGGTTTCTCTTCATCATTTTTGGTAATGTTTTGTATTCTGTTTATGCCTTGTATTAGGGCTCCTAAGGTTGTCCCTATTTTTTCTTCCATGATCTTTATCGTTTTAGTCTTTATGTTTAGGTCTTTGATCCACTTGGAGTTAGTTTTTGTGCATGGTGTGAGGTATGGGTTCTGTTTCATTTTTTTGCAAATGGATATCCAGTTATGCCAGCACCATTTGTTAAAAAGACTGTCTTTTCCCCAATTAACTGACACTGGGCCTTTGTCAAATATCAGCTGCTCATATGTGGATGGATTTATATCTGGGTTCTCAATTCTGTTCCACTGGTCTATGTGCCTGTTGTTGTACCAGTACCAGGCTGTTTTGACTCCTGTGGCTGTAGAATAGGTTCTGAAATCAGGTAGAGTGAGGCCTCCCACTTTCTTCCTCTTTTTCAGTAATGCTTTGCTTATCTGAGGCTTCTTTCCCTTCCATATGAAGTTGGTGATTTGTTTCTCTATCACCTTAAAAAATGACATTGGAATTTGGATCGGAAGTGCATTGTATGTATAGATGGCTTTTGGTAGAATAGACATTTTTACTATGTTAAGTCTTCCTATCCATGAGCAAGGTATGTTTTTCCACTTAAGTATGTCCTTTTGAATTTCTTGTAGTAGAGCTTTGTAGTTTTCTTTGTATAGGTCTTTTACATCCTTGGTAAGATTTATTCCTAAGTATTTTATCCTCTTGGGGGCTACTGTGAATGGTATTGATTTGGTTATCTCCTCTTTGGTGTTCTTTTTGTTGATGTAGAGGAATCCAAGTGATTTTTGTATGTTTATCTTATAACCTGAGACTGCCAAACTCTTCTATTAGTTTCAGTAGTTTTCTGGAGGATTCCTTAGGGTTTTCTGTGATATATACCATATTTTATGTGCACTTTCTACTTTGTTTGCCAACCACATCCACCTCCCATAAGATATTTTCATAAGTGCCACTATGCCAATTTTTTTTCATTTTGCTATAAAAAAAATGGTATACACATGTTTGAGTGTGCTTATGATGGAGTGCCTTGAAGCATAGAAAAAAATTAAAATTGAAACTAATGTTGAAAATTTGGGCTAGGTAATACAATATAAATGACATTAAGATTATTAGGACTCTTCCTACAATTACAATTTGAGCAATTTATCCACATAAAATTAGAATGTCACTGGCTTTGTATAGAGATTCATGCAAAGAGAAGCTCTGGTGGCACAGTGGTTAAAGTGCTCGGGTGCTAACCAAAAGGTCGGTTGTTCAAACCCACCAGCTGCTGCATGGGAAAAAGATGTGGCAGTCTGCTTGCATAAAGAATAACACCCTTGGAAACCCTATAGGGCAGTTCTACACAGTCCTATTGGGTCTCTGTGAGTCGGAATCGATTCAACAGCAATAGTTTTGGAATTTGGCTCTGTATAAGTGTAGCAACATGTAAACATACATATGAATTTAGGTAGAAAATAATACTACTAATCATTATATTGAAAATAATATAACAACTACTGAATCATTCTATTGTCATTTGAATTGACCAAACTAATAAGAAGACAATCATTTTTAGTTATAATTTCAGCATTAAAAATGGAAATTAAGACAAGGAAGGAAACAAGCAAACAAACCTCCTAACCCTAGCCTTCAAATTAGGATGTTTAAGTAAACAACTGAAATATATATATATATATATATATATATATATATATTTGACTATTTTAGGAGCTCTGGTGTTGCAGTGGTTAACTGCTAACCAAAAGGTCAGCAGTTCGAATCCACCAGCTACTCCTTGTCAACCTTATGAGGTAGTTCTACTTTGTCCTCTAAGGTTGCTATGAGTTGGAATTGACTTGATGACAAGCGGTTTGTCTATCTTAAGTGTAAAATATAAAATGAGAAGATTTTTAATTGTTTTTGTTAGGTGCCGTTGAGTAGGTTCCCAACTCAAAGGGGCCCTATGTATAACATAACACTGCCTAGTTCAGGGTCATCATCAAAATCATTGCTGTGTTTGAGCCCACTGTTGCAGCTACTGTGTCAATCCATCTCCTGGAGGGTCTTCCCTTTTTCACTGACCATCTACTTTACCAAGCATGATGTCCTTCTGCAGGATAGGTCCCTCCTAATATAGCCCTGATGAAGACCTTTCCTGATTTTAAACCACACAGTATCCCTAGTTCTGTTCGAATGACTGTCTTTTAGTCTACGCACAGGCTCATCATGAGCATAACTAAGTGTTCTGGAATTCTCATTCTTCACCATGTTATTGATAATTTGTTATGATCCATGCCTTCATGTTGTTGTTGTTCTTAGGTGCCCTCGAGTCGGCTCCAACTCATAGCGATCCTATGCACAACAGAATGAAACACTGCCAGGTCCTGAGCCATCCTCATAATCGTTATTATGCTTGAGCTCATTATTGCAGCTACTCTGTCTGTCCACCTGGTTGAGGGTCTTCCTCTTTTCCGCTGCCCCTGTATGTCCTTCTCCAGGAACTGATCCCTCCTGAAAACATGTCCAAAGTATGGAAGATACAGTCTCATCACCATCCTTGCTTCTAAGGAGCATTCTGGTTGTACTTCTTCCAAGACAGATTTTTCGTTCTTTTGGCAGTCCATGGTATATTCAATATTCTTCGCAAACACCACAATTCAGAGGCATCAATTCTTGTTTGGTCTTCCTTATTCATTGTCCAGCTTTCACATGCATATGATGCGATTGAAAATACCATGGCTTGGGTCAGGAGCACCTTAGTCTCCAAGATGACACCTTTGCTCCTCAAAATTTTAAAGAGGTCCTTTGCCACAGATTTACCCACTGCAATGCGTCTTTTGATTTCTGTACTGCTGCTTCCATGGCTGTTGATTGCGGATCCAAGTAAAATGAAATCCTTGACAACTTCAAACTTTTCTCCATTTATCGTGACGTTGCTCATTGGTCCACTTCTGACAATTTTGTTTTCTTTACGTTGAGGTGCAATCCATACTGAAGGCTGTGATCTTCATTAGTAAGTGCTTCAAGTCCTCTTCACTTTCAGCAAGCAAGGTTGTGTCAACTGCGTAAAGCAGGTTGTTAATAAGTCTTCCTCCAATCCTGATGTCTCGTTCTTCTTCATATAGTCCAGCTTCTTAGATTATTTGCTCAGCATACAGACTGAATAGGTTTGGGGAAAGAACACAACCCTGACGCACAGCTTTCCTGACTTTAAACCAATCAGTATCCCCTTGTTCTCTCCGAACAAATGTCTCTTGATCTATATAAAGGTTCCTCATGAGCACAATTAACTGTTCTGGAATTCCCATTCTTCCCAATGTTATCCATAATTTGTTATGATCCACACAGTTGAATGCCTTTGCATAGTCAATAAAACACAGGTAAACATCCTTATGGTATTCTCTGCTTTCAGCCAGGACCCAGATGACATCAGCAATGATATTCCTGGTTCCATGTCCTCTTCTGAAACTGGCCTGAATTTCTGGCAGTTCCCTGTCAATATACTGCTGCAACCATTTTTGAATGATCTTCAGCAGAATTTTGCTTGCATGTGATATTAATGATATTGTTCTATAATTTCTACTTTCGGTTGGATCACCTTTCTTGGGAATAGGCATAAATACGGATCTCTTCCAATCAGTTTGCCAGGAAGCTGTCTTCCATATTTCTTGGCATAGACGAGTGAGCACCTCCAGGGCTGCATTTGTTTGTTGAAACATCTCAATTGATATTCCATCAATTCCTGGAGCCTTGTCTACCACCAATACCTTCAGAGCAGCTTGGGCTTCTTCCTTCAGCACCATCGGTTCCTGATCATATGCCACCTCTTGAAACGATTGAACATAGGCTAATTCTTTTTGGTATAATTACTCTGTGTATTCCTTCCATCTTCTTTTGATGCTTCCTGCGTCGTTTAATATTTTCCCCATAGAATCCTTTGCTATTGCAACCCGCGGCTTAAATTTTTTCTTCAGTTCTTTCAGCCTGAGAAACGCCGAGCCCATTCTTCCCTTTTGGTTTTCCATCTCCAGCTCTTTGCACATGTCATTATAATACTTTACTTTGTCTTCTTGACAGGCCCTTTGAAATCTTCTGTTCAGTTCTTTTACTTCATCACTTCTTCCTTTTGCTTTAGCTGCTCGACGTTTGAGAGAAAGTTTCAGAGTCTCTTCCGACATCCATCTTGATCTTTTCTTTCTTTTCAATGACCTCTTGCTTTCTTCATGGATGATGTCATTCCAAAACTTGTCTGGTCTTCAGTCACTTGTGTACAATGTGTAAATCTGTTCTTCAGATGGTCTCTAAATTCAGGTGGGATATACTTAAGGTCATATTTTGGTTCTCATGGACTTGCTCTGATTTTCTTCAGTTTCAGCTTGAACTTGCATATGAGCAATTGATAGTCTGTTCCTCAGTCGGCCCCTGGCCTTGTCCTGACTGATGATATTGAGCTTTTCCATCGTCTCTTTCCACAGATGTAGTCAATTTGATTTCTGTGTGTTCCATCTGGCGAGGTCCATGGGTATCATCACCGTTCATGTTGGTGAAAGGAGGTATTTGCAACAAAGAAGTTGTTGGTCTTGCAAAATTCTATCATTCGATCACTGGCATTGTTTCTATCACCAAGGCCGTATTCTACAACTATCGATCCTTCTTCTTTGTTTCCAACTTTTGCATTCCAATTGCCAATAATTATCAATGCATCTTGATTGCATGTTCAATCAATTTCAGGCTGTAGCAGCTGATAAAAATCTTCTATTTCTTCATCTGTGGCCCTAGTGGTTGGTGTGTAAATTTGAATGATAGTCGTATTAACCGACGTTCCTTGTATGTGTATGGAAATTATCTTATCACTGACAGCGTTGTTCTTCAGGATAGATCTTGAAACGTTCTTTTTGATGATGAATGCAACACCATTCCTCTTCAAGGTGTCACTTCCAGCATAGTAGACTATATGATTGTCTGATTCAAAATGGCCAATACCAGTCCATTTCAGCTCACTAATGCCTAGGATATTGATGTTTACATGTTCCATTTCATTTTTGATGATTTCCAATTTTCCTGGATTCATATATCGTACATACCAGGTTCTATTAATGGATGTTTGCAGCTGTTTCTTCTTGAGTTGTACCATATCAGCAAATGAATGTTCCAAAAGCTTTACTCCATCCACGTCATTAAGGTCAACTCTACTTTGAGGAGGCAGCTCTTCCCCAGTCATCTTTTGAGTACCTTCCAACCTGGGGGGCTCATCTTCCAGCACTATATCAGACAATGTTCCGCTACTAATCATATGGTTTTCACCGGCTAATGCTTTTCAGAGGTAGACTGCCGGGTCCTTCTTCCTAGTCTGTCTTAGTCTGGAAGCTCAGCTGAAGCCTGTCCTCCATGGGTGACCCTGCTGGCATCTGAATACCAGAGGCATAGCTTTCAGCATCACAGCAACAGGCAAGCACCCACAGTACGACAAACTGACAGACACAGGGTCATCATGAGCATAACTAAGTTTTCCAGAATTCTCATTCTCCACAATGGTACTCATAATTTGTTATGATCCACACAGTCAAATACCTTAGCATAGTCAAATGCCTTAGCATAGTCAATAAAGCACAGGTTTTTTTTGTTTTTGTTTTTTTGTTTTAACCAGCTTTGTGGTATTCTCTGCTTTAAGCCAGGATCCATCTCACATCAGCAATGATATCCCTTGTTCCACCTCCTCTTCTGAATCTGGCTTGAATTTCTGGCAGTTCTCTGTTGATGTACTGCTGCAACCATTTTTTAATTATCTTTAGGAAAATTTCACTTGCATGTGATATTGTTCGATAATTTCCACATTCTGTTGGGTCATCTTTCTTTGGAATGGGCACAAATATGAATGTCTTCCAGTTGGTTCTCCAGGCAGCCGTCTTCCAAATTTGTTGGCATAGACTAGTGAGCTCTTCCAGAGTTGCATCTGTTTGTTGAAGCATCTGTTTGTATTCCAGCAATTCATGTAGCCTTGTTTTTCTCCAATGACTTCAGTGCAGCTTGGACTTCTTCCTTCGGTACCATCAGTTCTTGGTCACATTCTACCTCCTGAAATGGTTGAATATTGGCAATTCTTTTAATACAGTGGATCTATGTATTCCTTTCTTCTTTTGAGGCTTCCTGCATTGTTCAACATTTTCCCCATAGAATCTTCAGTATTGCAACTCGAGGCTTGAATTTTTTCTTCAGTTCTTTCAGCTTGAAAAATTCTGAATGCGTTATTTCCTTTTCGTTTTCTAACCCCAGGTCTTTGTACTTGTCCTTATAATACTTTACTTTGTCTCCTTGAGCCACTCTTTGAAATCTTTTCAGCTCTTCTACTTCATTATTTCTTCCATTTGCTTTAGCTATGCTATGTTCAGAACAAGTTTCAGAGCCTCTTCTGACATCGATTTTGGTATTTTCTTTCTTTCCTGTTTTTTAATGACATTTTGCTTTCTTCAAGTATGATATCCTTGATGTCATCCCACAACTTGTCTGGTCTTCAGTCATTAGCATTCAATGTGGAAATCTATTCTTGAGTTGGTTTCTAAATTCAGGTGGAATATCCTCAAAGTCATAATTTGGTTCTCCTGAACTTGTTTTAATTTTCTTAAGGTTCAACTTGAGCTTGCATATGAGCAATTGATGGCCTGTTCTGCAGTCATCCCTAGGCCCTGTTCTGGCTGATATAATTTCTTTCCACAGATGTAATCAATATGATTCCTCTGCATTCCATTTGGCAAAGTCCATGAGTATAGTCACAATCAATTTTGTTGAAAAAGGTATTGCCAATGAATATGTTATTGGTCTTGCAAAATCCTTATCATGTGATCTCCAGAATCATTTCTTTTTCACCAAGGTCACATTTTCTGACTACTGATCCTTCTTTATTTTCAACTTCCACATTCCAATTACCAGTAATTATCAATGCATTTTCATTGCATTTTGATCTACTTCAGACTGCAGATGTTGGTAAAAACATACAATTTCTTCATCTTTGGCATTTGTGGTTGGTGTGTAAATTTGAATAAGAGTCATATTAACTGGTCTTCTTTGTAGGCATATGGATATTATCCTATCACTGTTAGCATTGCACTTCAGGATAGATCTTGAAATGTTCTTTTTGACAATGAATGTGACTCTGTTCCACTTCAATTTATTATTCACAGCATAGTAGACCATATGATTTATTCTACTCAAAATAGCCAACACCAGTCCATTTCAGCTCACTAATGCCTGGGATATTGATCTTCAAGTGTTCAATTTAATTTTTGTTGATTTTCAATTTTCCTAGATTCATACTTCATACATTCCATGTCCTGATTATTAATGGATGTTTACAGCTGTTTCTTCTCATTTTCAGTCATACCACTTCAGCAAATGAAGGTCCTGAAAGCTTTACTCCATCCACATCACTAAGGTGGACTCTACTTTGGGGAGGCAGGTTTTTCTCAGTCGTGTTTTGAGTGTCTTCCAACCTGAGGGGCTCAGCTTCTGGCACTATATCAGACAATGTTTTGCTGCTATTCATAAGTTTTTCAACAACAACAACAACAAAAAGCCTGCTGGTGTTGAGTCAATTCTGACACATAGGAACCCTATAAGACAGAGTAGAACTCTTAACCACTGCACTACTGGAGCTCCAGTTTTTCACCAGATGATTTTTTAAGTAGTTTTCCAGATCTTTCTTCCTAGTCTGTCTCAGTCATGAAGTTCTGCTGAAACCTGTCCACCATGCGTGACCCTGCAGGTATTTGAAATATCAGTAGCATAGCTTCCAGCAGCACACAAGCCACCACAGTAAGAAAGACTGACAAATGAGTGGTAGTGAATCTTAATATCTTATATTATAGAGCCCTGGTAGCACAGTGGTTAAGAACGCCACTGCTAACCAAAAGGTTAACAGTTTGAATCCACTAGCTGCTCCTTGGAAACCCTATGGGGCAGTTCTTCTCTGTCTTATAGGTTTGCTATAAGTCAGAATCCACTTGATGGCAACAGATTTATTATATAGAGGAATCGTATAGGTATTTATCTCATTTTCACAAAATATTTATTTAAAAATTGGATTGCACCCCAGGCAATAAGAGTTTTCATATGTAGTGTGGAATAGAACATGTGTCAAAAACAACCTTTCAGTTGCCTTCATATATTTCACATAGCAGTGTCTTTAAGGTATTTAATTATGAAGGTTAGTAGCATAATTTTAAACTTTCAAGTGTCTGCTTATGTTCCCATTTATCCTTAATATAAAGGTACGTGATTAATCAATTCTTAATTAATTTCTTTTCCTTATTCAAGTTGTATTTACTTATTTATTTTGCCAGAAACAGAGTAATTCTATTTTCTTTTAAAAAACAAAAGAAAACAAAACTTGACATGTTGAAGAAACAGTGCTAAATTTTCAAGACATATTTTGAGAACCATATTTTAGAAACTGAAAATGCTTAATAACTTTATTGTATCTTTAAAATATTCAACAGATATCTAAATAAGCCCACTCCAGTTAAGCATACCCAAACAGTGCTTACAATCTGCTAAATAGCAATACCTTTAGATATATCTAATAGTCTCTATTTGAGAATTTATGCTACAACAGGTATGGGATAGAAACCATCTTTGTATCCAATTTAAAAACATGAATGTTCTTCTTTTTACCCCAAAGCACAAAGACAATTCACAGAAGTAGGACAGTATGAAGTATTGCCACAATAAACTGTTGTCTTACTTCCCTTTTATAGCAAAAATTAGGAAAACACTGCAATGCAGTTGAGTCATAAAATATGTTAGCAATAAAAGAAAAGCCATCAGGTTTATTTAATTTCTAATGTTGCAATCATTACTCAGAGACCTCTTTAAAGTCTTTCATACATTGGAAAGTAATTTTTTAGAATATATCGATGTTGGAATAACAAATTATTTTTTCAAAATGCTTAGTTATGGACAAAATCATCCTTCACAGCACAAAATAGGAAAGTTTCTTTTCTTGTTTCACTGCAGAAAATATTATTTGAAAATACTATTATTCATAAAACATGAACATAATGGACATACTGTGATAATATATTTAGTGTCATTTTTAAGAAGCTAAGATAATTTTTTTTTTTTTTTTGGCAATCATCAGGTCATGGCCAATTACATGAGGTATTAAGCAATGACAATGTACAAAAACAAGATCATCATTACACTTGTCTTCATACAAGATACACGTTTTGAAATACCAAAAGCAGAAACCGACTTATTATCATTTTTGTCTAATATAGAACAACTTCCTATTTTAAATATCTAAAAGTGGCAATAAAATCTATTATAGATAAAAATAGTCTATTTTACAATTAATTCAAGTTTTAAAAGTTGTAATTAGTGGAAATAACGCACAAAAGTAAAGAGAAACTATAAGGATAACTTTCTTATTAATTTAGGGAATTATTTTTATATGATTAAATTTAATTATATGAATGGTTTAAGTGAAGACACATTAGTATTCTATGCACTTGTTTCTAATTAGTAAATATTTGTAGAGTACATGGAGACTTTATATTATATATTACCTAATGTTTCAAAAGGAAGAATTATTCCAAAATAATGGCACTCTCTCTTAACCTTATTTTGCAGATTAGTTGCAGCAGAAATTATTTCTAAATTTGCCTTGATCATAAATGTTAGATTAAATAATATGAACTGATGTTTTCTTGTCTATTAACCAGAGTACAATATGAAAAACCAAAACCAAACCCATTGCCATCTAGTCATTTCCGACTCATAGTGACTCTATAGGACAGAGTAGAACTGCTCCATATGGTTTCCAAGGAGTACCTGGTGAATTTCAAACTGCTGACATTTTACTTAGCAGTGACAGCTCTTAACCACTACGCCACCAGAGTTTCCATATGGAGAACATGTACTCTAAATAAGTGAACCTCATTCTCAACAGATATAAAGAAAAACTAAGTGCAATTAGATAAAACTTTTTTTTTTTTTTTAAGGAGAGAGAAGAAAGCTGGCAGGCTTAGGGTAACCACTGGCTTCCCCAGAAGTTTGTTCTCAATTCCTCAATAAAAGTCAAGACAGTACACATATATTTAGCAATAAGATTTTCCTTCCTACAACAAGGGTCAAGAGATAATCAGTGCACTATGAATATGACCACATCTCTCTCAGAACCTCTAATTCCAGAATCCCAGGGCACCTGAGACATAACCCTTCCAACCTCATTGTCACTGGATGCTTTGAACCCACTATGATTTAACTCATTATGCTCTTTATCCTTGTTTAAGTCATTCATTACAAGAACCCCCATGATCTTTTGCCACCTGTAAACTTCCAAAATGTAATCTCCATTTTGTGTTCTACATTTTCTATTCTAGTGGTTTTCAATTTTTTTTTTTTTTTTTTTGGTATCAGAATAATGTTACACTCTTAATTTTATCATTTTCACTTCATTTATTAGCTGGAATACTTTTATAATAAGAAATTTTCCCTCATTGACTGTTTGGTTATACAGTTTATGCAAGAAAGTTAGGATGAATATTTTCCCCCTAAATTTATCAGTTTTCAGAATAATTAGTTGATTTCCTCTGGTATCTGCAATAAATTTTATTTTTAGTAACATTACACACTCATGGTCTTCATATACTGAATATATTCCTATCCATTGCTCTTAGAATTCCATTTGATATTCAAATTGCCTCGTATTTGACCCATGGGAGGCCATTTAATTTGGCTTCTGAGTCCTCTGGTTATGATCCTAGTAGTATTCAGTCATTTTTATGCTTTCTGATAACACAAGATTTCCAGGCTGTAGTCACCCATTTCTCTATGAAGCTCTGATTTCTTTCAATAAGCAGTTCCATTCCTAAATAACATTCTAGATGTCAGGAACATTCAAGTCAATTGGATTATTCATTATTTTTTGACCTCTTCACTGGGCAAACCAAAAGGTCAGCAGTTCGAATCTACCAGTTACTCTGTGGGGAAATATGTGGCAGTCAGCTTCCATAAGGATTTATAGCCTTGGAAACTCTATAGGGTCATTATGAGTGGGAATGAATTTGATGGTAGTGGTTCACTAGGAGATACATATTTGTGTGTGTGTGGTTGTTTCTTTTCTTTTCTTTTTTTTACTGAAAAGTAACATAAAATACAGAATGGCACACATCTTTACATGTAGATTAATTTTCACAAAGTAAACTTATTTATGAGCCAACATCCAGATCAAAGAAACTGAACTTTATCAGCCTCTCAAAAGCCCCCTTGTGGCCTTTTCAATCAATAGACATCCTGAATAACTATTCTTATGACTTCTAGTAGCACCGATCAGTTTTGCCTATTTCTAGCCATTGTATACATTGGAAGCATGCCCTTATTCTTTTGCTTCTGGCTTCACTCTCTCTGCATTGTATTTATGAGATTAGGTAATATTTTTTGAGTTTGTTATTCATATTTAATATATATTTGCTGTTTTTTTTTTTTTATTTGTTTGCTTGCTTGTTCTATCAGCTTTTAGAGAGATTATTTGTTGTTAGTTGCAGTCAAGTTGATGTTGATTCTGACTCATTGGAGAGAGAGTTATTAAAATATTTCACTCTGAGAGTGGATTTGGGTAATTTTTCCTGTTATTCTATTTTTCTTTGTAGATTTTGAACCCATGTTACAAAATACATTTCCGTTCCCACTGCTGTTGCCATTGAGTCAGTTCTGACTTATAGCAGCAACCCAATAAGACAGAGTAGGACTGCCCCCTAGGGTTTCCAAGGATTGGCTGGTAGATTCCAACTTCAGACCTTTGAATTAGCAGTCTGAGCTCTTAACCACTGCATCACCAGGGTTCCACAAGGGACATAGAGAGTTTGAACTGTATTTTCTCTTATATAGAACACTTTTATTTTGAAATACACCTCTTCACCTCCGTAAAGTTTTCTGCTTATAATTCAACTTTGTCTGATATTAATTTAGTTGTGGCATCACTCTTTAAGTTAGTTTTGTACATATTTTTCATGTTTTTACTTTTAATTTTTTCTCTGTACTTTATAAAGTCTCTATGAGTTGGAATGGGCTTGATGGCAACTTTTTTTATATATATATACAGATTATTTTAAAAAATTTAGTCTAATCAGCAATTTTTACTTTGAATATCTAGTCCATTTACATTTGAACATTTTGTTTTGATAAAATGTTAAATTTAAAGAAAATAACATGAATGGTACAGGGAATACCTGTCTATCCTATAATGAACTTCACCAAGAGTTTATAGTTTGCCCCATTTGCTTTGTTTTCTTTCTTTGTCTACACACACAGTTTTTGCTTTGCATGATTTAGAAATACATGAATTTCAGTTACTATGACTTAGTTGAATAGCACCAACTCCCCTAACACAATTCAAATTTCAGTTACTATGGCATAATAACTGTAAATCATGGCCTAAAGTTTAAACCTTGCTGCTAGGCCTTCATTCCTGATCATATCATGATCAGTGACAAACCACATCACCATTTTCAAATTCTGTTGGTGACTTGTCACTGTGCATCTGTTATTCAGTTCGCACACTATCAGCAAAGCATGCAGTTGTGTTGTCTCCTTGTCATCCAGTGATAAAATCACATGACATTTTCAAAAATAGATAGTTGAAAGAGGGACTGGCCAAAAAAGATGAAAGTGCAGCAAATAAATAAAGAGTGATAATGTCAAACATGAAATTGGATGTGATTAGAGCATAGCTCCCTGTGGGAAAGTGGTCAATCTACTATTTTAGTCTCTTGATATGCATACCAAAAAAAAAAAAAAATGGCACTAGTTTTTTTTTTTTTTTTTTGATATGCAGACTGGGAAACTAAGTGAAAGTGAACTTAGAGACATAAACGAAGAAAGTGGTTCTGATGAAAAAGATGTAGATGACCTAGAGCAAATGATATTGGCAAAAAAAAAAAAAAATTACGTTAAAGGAACCCTTGAGGACCCTTCATAACACTGAAAGAAAAGAGGATAAAATGTTGAAGATGGATCCAGACTAAAAAGGATTATGGTAATTTCCTAAGAAAACCAAAAACCCACAGCCATCAAGTCAATTCTGACTCATAGTGACCCTATATGATAGAGTAGAACTGCCCCCATAGGATCTTCAAGGCTCTAAATCTTTCTCCCATGGAGGAGCTAGCTGGTGGGTTCAAACAACCAACCTTTCAGTTAGCAGCCAAGCACTTTAACCACTGCACCACCAGGGCTCTAATAGGAAAAAAAAATGTGCACTCCTTAAGTTATAAGACGAGAAAGCACAAGTATTGTTCCAACTTCTCTTGATAAGTATTTTACAGAGAAATGAAATACTTTATTTCTCAATATTTCTGGTATCTTAAATTACAGTGTACTAAATGAGTAATAAACATTGGTTTTACTACTTTTTTTATTTTCCCTATAAATTTATAACCAAAATAAAAGTCTTTAATGTTATGACAAAAAGCTTTTAAAGGTAAAGGGACAGATTTTTCCCGTTGATTCTGACTCATAGTGACCCTATAGAACAGAGTAGAGCTGCCCCATATGATTTCCAAGGAGTGTTTGGTGGATTTTAACTGCCGACCTTTTGATTAGCAGCCTTTGCTCTTAACCATTAAACCACTAGACTTTCCTATTAAGCATTAAAAAAAAAAAAAAAAAAAAAAACAGCATTACTTGGAGATATTATGCCCATTACCACTAAATCCTTATCTATTTCCTAAGGAAAACAGCATTCTCTTATATAACCACAGCATAGCAAGGAAATTAAATATTAAAATAATAGCATTATAATATCTACAATCCATATACAAATTCCATGATTTTTGCTCTCAGTTCAGGATCCACTCCAGGATTTCACATTGTATTTAACTACCATGTCTCTTTAGTCTCCTTTAATCTATAAAGTAACTCAGGACTTCTTTGTCTTTCTCCCTGAGTATCTTGCAAGGCACTGACAGCACCTAGTTTCAGACAATCTTTCCAAGGATATTTTTATAACAAACAGCTTTGGAAGATAGAGATAGTGTTTATCTCTAGAGCAAATGATAGTCATGTTTACTGCCTATTATACAATCTCAAGGTTCTTCTCCTGTAACACAACCACTCCATGCAGAAGTGTTTTCTGGCTCTCTTTGCATCACGCAGAGGGAATTGTATTTTGGGGAACCAGTAAAAAGCTACTGATTCTCTGACTCCTGCTATTGCTGTGAGAAATAAACTGTCCCTCATCTCTGACTCAGGAGGTTTGTATCTTTTATCAGCATCCATGCAAATGGTCTCAGGCCAACTTATTAGCTTGCAAAATAAGTCAACTTCAGCTGCGTTACAACTCAGCCCTTTCTGCATTTCATTGTGCCAACCTTAGATCTATTTGGACATGACAGTAAAATATCTCACAGTTTTTTTTTTTTTTTTTTCCAGTGGTGTAAGAGAGATTTAGCCTACTATGGGGAATTTCCCAAAGAAAGATAAACTCCCACTGGAAACTACCTTAATTGTCTAGTGCAGCTATAACAGAAATTATCTAGTGATTTTAAGAAACACAAATTTATTTTCTCACAGTACAGGAGGCTAAAAGTTCAAATTCAGGGTACAAGCTTTAGGGGAAGAATTTCTGTCTCTGTGGGCTCTGGGGGAGGGCCCTTGTTCCTTGGTTCCTTGGTGATCTTCATGTTGTGTGGCATGTATTGTCCCCCATTTCTACTTGCTCAGTTACTTGTTTAATCTTTTATATCTCAAAAGAGATTAACCAAAGACACACCCTATACTAACACTGTCACATAAACATAACAAGGAAAAGTCATTCCCAAATGGAATGAATTATAACCACAGGTATAGGGATTCTGATTTACAAATGTATTTTTGGGGAACACAATTCAACCCATAATATTCTACACTTTGGCCCCCAAAATTCATGTCTTCACATATGAAAAGCACATTCTCCCCATCACATCATTCCAAAAGTCTTAAGTCAACTCCAAGCCCAAAATCTCACCTTTGGAATCACCTAAATCGAACATGGGTGACACTTTAGGCATATTCTGTCCTGGGGCAAAATTACTCTTTATCTGTGAACCTCCTAATTTTCCCGTTTTACACAATCACAGAAGAACCAAGGTGTGAATTTAAGGAGCACTCTTAAGTCTCCACTTAAGAAACAGCAGCTAACAGTCTTGCCATCCTTGCTTCTAAGGAGCATTCTGGTTGTACTTCTTCTAAGACAGATTTATTCTTTCTTTTGGCAGTCCATGGTATATTCAATATTCTTCTCCAACACCACAATTCGAAGGTGTTAATTCTTTTTCGTTCTTCCTTATTCATTGTCCAGCTTTTGTACGCATATGAGGTGTTTGAAAACACTGTGGCTTGGGTGAGGTGTACCTTAGTCTTCAAGGTGATATTTTTCCTTTTTAACACTTTAAAGTGGTCTTTTGCAGCAGATTTACCTAATGCGATGTTTTGATTTTTTGACTGCTGCTTCCATGGGTGTTGATTGTGGATCCAAGTAAAATGAAATTTTTGACAACCTCGATCATTTCTCCATTTATCATGATGTTGCTTATTGGTCCAGTTGTGAGGAATTTTGTTTTCTTTATGTTGAGGTGAAATCCATGTTGAAGGATTTCTTCATCAGTAAGTGCTTCAAGACCTCTTCACTTTCAGCAAGCAAGGTTCTATCATCTGCATAACGCAGGTCGTTAATCAGTCTTCCTCCAATTCTGTTGCCCTGTTTCTTCTTCATATAGTCCAGATTCTCGGATTATTTGCTCATCATACAGATTGAATAAGTATGGTGAAAGAATACAACCCTGATGCACACCTTTCCTGACTTTAAGCCACACAGTATCCCCTTGTTCTGTTCAAATGAAGACCTTCTCGAATTCCCATTCTTCACAAAGTTATCCATAATTTGTTATGATCCATACAGTTGAATGCCTTTGCATAGTCAATAAGACACAGGTGAACATCTTTCTTGTATTCTCTACTTTCAGCCATACTTTATTTGGCATCAGCAATGATATCCCTTGTTCCACATCCTCTTCTGAATCTGGCTTGAATTTCTAGGCAGTTCCCTGATGATAAGTTTCATGTTGGTGAAAAAAGGTATTTGCAATGAAGAAGTCATTGGTCTTGTGAAATTCTATCATGCAATCTCTGGCATCGTTTCTATCACCAAGGCCGTATTTTCCAACTACCAGTCCCTCGTTGTTTCCAATTTATGGTCCAGCCCATTGTTGCAGCCACTGTGTCAATCCATCTCGTTGAGGGTCTTCCTCTTTTTTGCAGACCTTCCATCCTACCAAGCATGATCAGTCTTCTCCAAGGACTGATCCCTCCTGATAGCCTGTCCAAAGTATGTGAGAAGTCTCACCATCCTCGTTTCCAAGGAGCCTTCTGGCTGTACTTCTCCCAAGACAGATTTGTGTGTTCTTTTGGCAGTCCACAGTACACTCAATATTCTACACCAACACCACAATTCGAAGGCATCAATTCTTCTTAGGTCTTCCTTATTCATTATCCAGCTTTCACATGCATATGAGGTGATTGAAAACACCATGGCGTGGGTCAGAAGCACCTTAGTCCTTAAACTGAAATCTTTGCTTTTTTTTTTTTTTTAACACTTTAAAGAGGTCTTTTGCAGCAAATTTGCCCAATGCAATGTCATTTAATTTCTTGACTGCTGCTTCCATAAGTATTGATTGTGAGATCTAGGTAAATTGAAATCCTGGACAACCTCAATCTTTTCTCCAATCTTTGCAACAGAAAAACTAAAATGTCCATTGTTCTTTTATCTAATGAAAAAATATATTTGAGTGTGTATGTACTTTGTATGTGTGAAATGAGGCAAACATAAGGTGACAATTTCACTGAACTGAAGAGTTTTCAGCTATAACCAGGCTGGCTTGATTTTAATTAAGGACCATCTGTATTTGGAATACAAGATCATTGGAAACTTAACCGCTGTAGCAATGGTACAGATATTCTGAAATTTTTAAATCCTTTAAGAGAAATTAAACCTCATATTTGTTGGTCAGTGAGCTGACGGATCAGAATACAGAAATTTTAAAGCCTTTTTATGTAGTTGAAAGTACACTTAATGCCAACTCATAATGACTATGGTTTTCCTTTTGGAAATTTTTTTTGCTGTGAAAAAAGCAGTTTCTTAATTCCACAGACTCTCCAGACCCTCTCCTGCTTTACTCTGCACACGTATAACTCTGAAGAAAGCATTTCTTCTTAGTGACTAATTAGGTTTATTATCTATTGAACCTATGGAAGGGGAAAGGACAAGCCATTAATTTAATACCTGTCTGGGTTAAACCCTATAGAAGACCTGTAAACAAAATTTCCTAAGCGTAATGAGTCCTATTCACTTGCTGATAAAAATGCTGAGACAGGGATGTAGTTTAAAAATGAGCAGATGATATAGGGCAGAATAAATGTAAAACACAGTATTTAAAATATCTGTATTTAAACATCTGAACTTTATAAAGTGTCATCAGTAAAGAGGGCTTCAGGCTTCTTTCAACGAATGAACTTTCTACTACTCAAAAGTATTGGTAAAATGTAAAATTGACTATTTATTTTAAATATATTATCAATTTCACTCCAGCTACTCACTTTCTGGAGGAACCCTGCTGGCACAGTGGTTAAAGTGCTCAGCTGCTAACTGAAAGGTTAGCATAGCTCTGTTCTATGTGAGAAAGATGTGGTAGTCTGCTTCTGTAAAGATTTATAGCCTTGCAAGCCCTACGGGGCACTTCCACTCTGTCCTGCAAGGTTATGAGTCAGAATGTGAGTTTGGTTTTTTGGTTTTTACTCACTTTCTGATAGACTCTGGAAACTTCCATTTTCTATTTGACTTTTTTTTTTTTTAATTGTACTTTAGGTGAAAATTTACAGAGCAAATTAGTTTCTTATTAAATAATTAATACACAAATTGTTTTGTGACATTGGCTGCCAGTTCTGCAATATGTCACCTCTCTCCCATTCTCGAACTTGGGTTTCCCATTTCCATTCATCCAGTTTTCTGTCCATTCCTGTCTTCTCATCTTTGGTTTTTGGGCAAAGATGGTTGAACTATGTGTGATATTATGTTATAGGCCTATTTGACATATTTTGATTCCTTTTGATGTCATCTAATGAAATTGGATGAAATTTTTAAAAAAATAAACTTTCTAAGTAAATTCTCCATTGTTTTCCTCTCCTCTCTTAAGCAGATTTGTAGACTAGCATTTTATAATAGTTTATTATTAATATCATTATTAAGCCAAAAGGATGCAGATTCTCTCTGTTTTAAAATGAGACAGAAAATATAACTTCTATTTCTATTTATTCTTCAGTAGATCTTTAAAAAATTTTTGTCATCATGATCATTAAGTGCATTTAATTCAGTTTTATGGAGGACCTATTAATAGCAAGGTACCTGGCTAGTTTCTGAAATATGCAAACAGGAATTGAATATGGATCTTACATATACGAGTACACTACAACCTATGATGAAAACAAAGTTAGAGATAAAAATTAATTAAACATTATGGGAGTTCAATATCCATGACAATTCTCATGTTGACCCAATTCCGTCAGATTTGAGCCTTACGCTCCATGAAAAAGTCCAGAAGAACTGAGGCTCTAGCAAGAGCCTCATATGAAACAGGGTATGCTGTTCTCTCTGCTCAGGGTTTATGATTTAAATAGGATTATAAACTAATGCAAGTAAATTAATACAGATCAAGTACAAGTATTTAGGAGGTTGTTTAAATATTTTAGTGACTTTAAGTCAGTGAAAGGAATGAGTTTTTTTTTTTTTTCAGTTGAGAAAACTTTCACTGCCAATACTTCTATGATGTAGATGTTAAAACACTTTTTTTTTTTTTTTTTTTAACTCTGGCTAATTAATGACAACAGGCAAATTGGGGATCATTAATCTTCTAATCTCCTTGCTAATAGCAAGAGTAAATAAATCCTGTATATGCCTCAAAACATTTTTTTTTTCCCCACCAGGAATACATTATAGAATGTTAAGATGTCAAATTCCTAAATTAATGGAACGCTGTCCCCATTAAATTACAAATGGAATTTATTTTGCAATTGTCAAAATGATTTTAAAATTAGTTTAGAATGATACACAGGTAAAAATAGATTAAATGATTGAGATTAGCACATGGCAAAAAATACAGAAACAGGTAGAACAGAATACGTAGGGAAGAAATATATAGGAAAGGGTTGGATTATTTATTCAATGATTAGCTATAGAAATCAGGAAAAATGATTAGCTATGGAAGTTCAAAATAAAAATTCTTCAAATCCTACATCAGCTAGAAAAAAGAAATGTAAATAATGTGACTAAACCATAAAAATTAGGAGTAAATTCAGTTGACTATCTGAACTATGTTGTTGTTGTTGTCAGGTACAATCAAGTCAGTTCCCACTCATAGTGATCTTATGTATAACAGAATGAAATGTTGCCCAGTTCATGTGCCATTCTCACAATCATTTCTATGTCTGAGCCCATTGTTGCAGTCACTGTGTCAGTTCATCTCATTAGCAAATTATGAATGAATTTTCACATAAATCGCAATGGCTGAAATATTTTATCAGGCATAAAATGTGATCATTTCCAAAAATAAAACAGTATTTTAAAAACCTGATAAGTTAATTACAAAATATTACAATAGACTCATATCCTATAAGTATCCCACATAATTTTTCAGGTAAATCTGTCAAAGGTATTAACATAAACCTGAAAATAAAACCAGATTTAAAAAAAAAAAAAAAAAAAACAATTATATCAGTTAAGATTAAGTTCAGCCTTGAGGTACAGCAATTTACCGAAATAGTAATTTAGCCAATGTATAAGTTCTTTCACAGGCGAAAGAACTCTAGAAAAAGCAATCAAATTCACCACATTATCTCTATATGAACATCAGGGTCCTGCTCTTATTCTTCATCATCAGTTGTATGTAGCCCTTAACCTCAAATTCCAAAATGGCCCTGGCATGCCATCCTATGTGCATTCTATGAATCATGATGGACGATGGAATGAAGAAAAATGCAGCCCCTTTCATTTAAGGAAGCATTCTTGAAATTTTCTACCACACTAGTGTTTAAATCTATTTGGTTAGAATTTAATCATGGCCACTTGTAAAGGTGGCTAGGTTATGCATGGCTTTATGACTACAATGAAAGGAAGGATGGGTACTGGGGTAGGGTCTTAGTTCCCAAGTGCTGCTGTAACAGAAATACCAAAAGTGGGTGGCTTTAAAGAACAGATATTTACCTTCTCACAGTTTAGGAGGCTAGAAGTCCAAATTCAGAGTGTGTCTTTAGGAAGAAATTTTTCTTTGTCCATTTCAGCTTCTGGTAGCTGGCAATTATTGGTTCCTTGGAGGTTTTCAGAAACCCTGGTTGTGTAGCAGTTAAGAGTTTTGCTGCTAAACAAAAGGTCGGCAGTTCAAATCCAGTAGGTGCTCCTTGGAAATCCTATGGGGCAGTTCTCTTCTCTTATAGGGTTGCCATGAGTTGAAATCAACTCGATGGCAATGGGTTTGGTTTATTTCTTTTGGTTGGTGGTCTTCGCATGCCATTTATCTTGTCCATTTTTGCTTCCTTGCCTTTGTGTCTGAGCTGTTCTTCATATCACTTAGAAGTGATTAAGTTAAAGATACACCCTATACTGACATGTCCTCATTAACATAGCAAAGAAGACTTTACTCCCAAATGGGATTATATCCATAGGTATATGGTTTAGGATTCCAAATGATATTTTTTTGGTGGGGGGACACAATTCAATACGTAACAGGTAAAAAAACAAACTTTTTTTTGTCACAATTATTCAAATTTACTATTTACTAAAGATGTCTGAATTAAAATTTTGATAACATTTTCACTAAAAATATTAAAATGTCACTTAGTATGGGTAAGGATGTAGTAGAATTAAATGCTCATATATTAGTCATGACACTATAAATTAAAAATCTTTACAATATGAAATAAAATGATGATAAATAATCTTAATTCTTGAATATAATTCTATGGCTAGGAACAACTATTAGAAAAATGATAAAAAATAATCTTAATTCTTGAATATAGTTCTATGGCTAGGGACAACTACTAGAAAAATAATAAAAAATTATGCACAATTACTTCAATATTATAATAGTGAGTACTTTGAAGGAACCAAATTACATTTTTAGTCATAAGATTATAAATTAATTAAAAATCTTTACAATATGAAATAAAATGATAAAAAATCTTAAGTCTTGAATATAATTCTACTGCTAGGAACAACTCTTATGAAAATAATTAAAAAATTATGCACAATTATTTCAATATTATAATAATGAGTAATTTGAAGGAACTAAATTACATTTAAAGCACAAGGATGATTAAGTAAATTACAATGACTATAGATTATGAGGAAACCCTGGTGGCATATGGTTAAGTGCTATGGCTGCTAACCAAAGGTTCAGCAGTTTGAATCTACCAGACGCTCCTTGGAAACTCTTACTTTGTCCTATAGGGTCGCTATGAGTTGGAATCGACTCCACGGCACTGGGTTTGGTTTTTGCTTTTGTTTTATAGATTACGAAGGAGCCTTGCAGCGCAATGATTAAGTGCTCAGCTGCAAAAAAGAAAGGTTTGAACCTATCAGCACTTCTATGGAAGAAAAGACCTAATGACTTGCTCCCATAAAGATTTCAACCTAGGAAACCTTCTGAGGCAATTCTACCCTGTTCTATAGGGCCACTATGAGTCAGAATCGACGTGACAACACATAACAACAACAACAACACAGATTACAAACACTAGGTTTTATGGACTCAGTTGTGCCCTTCAAAAAAATATGTTGACTATAAAAAAAAAAAAAATCACCAAAACCAAGTAGGATTCATACCAGGTATGCAGGGATGGTTTAACATTAGAAAAACAATCAATATAATCCATCATATAAATAAAACAAAAGACAAGAACCACGTGATCTTATCAATTGATGCAGAAAAGACATTTGACAAATCCAACACCTATTCATGATAAAAACTCTCAGCACAATAGGAGTAGAAGGGAGATCCCTCAATATAATAAACAGCATTTATACAAAGCCAACAGTCAACATCATCCTAAATGGAGAGAGTCTAAAAACATTCTCTTTGAGAGTGGGAACCAGACAAGGATGCCCTTTATCACCACTCTTATTCAGCATTGTGCTGGAGGTCCTAGCTGAGCAAGCTGAGCAATTAGGCTAGATAAAGAAATAAAGGTCATCCAGATTCATAAGGAAGAAGTAAAAGTTATCTCTATTTGCAATTGACATGATCTTATACACAGAAAACCCTAAAGAATCCCAAAGGAAACTACTGAAACTAATAGAAGAGTTGAACAGAGTATAAGGATACAAGATAAACATATAAAAATTGGTTGGATTCCTCTACATCAACAAAAAAGACATTGAAGAAGAAATTACCAAATCAATACCATTTACAGTTTTTTTTAACCAGGAAAATAAAATACTTAGGAATAAATCTAACCAGAGCTGTAAAAGGGCTATACAAAGAAAACTACAAGACGCTACTGCAAGAAACCAAAAGAAACCTACATAAGTGGAAAAATGTACCTTGCTCATGGGTAAGAAGACTCAACATTGTGAAAATGTCTATTCTACCTAAAGCAATCTATAGATACAATGCAATCCCAGTCCAAATTCCAATGATATTTTTTAATGAGATGGAGAAACAAATCACCAACTTAATATGGAAGAGAAAGAGGCCCTGGATAAGTAAAGCATTACCAAGAAAAAGGACAAAGTGAGAGGCCTCCCACTACCTGATTTTAGAAACTATTATACTGCCACAGTAGTCAAAACAGCCTGGTACTTGTACGACATCAGATACATAGACCAATGGGACAGAATGGAGAATACAGACATAAATCCACCCACATATGAGCAGCTGATATTTGGCAAAGGCCCAAAGTCTGGTAAATGGGGAAAAGACAGTCTCTTTAGCACATGGGGCTGGCATAACTGGACATCCATCTGCAAAAAAAAAAAAAAAAAAAGAAACAAGTCTGAAACCTCATGCCATGCACAAAAACTAACTCAAAACAGATCAAAGACCTTAATATAAAATCTAAGATGATAAAGATCATGGAAAAAAAATGGACAATGCTAGGAGCCCTAATATGTGATATAAACAGTATACAAACTTTACTAACAATGTACAAACACCAGAAGAGAAACTAGATATCTGGGAGCTCCTAAAAATCAGACATTTATGTTTATCTGAAGACTTCACCAAAAGAGTAAAAAGATTACCTAAAGACTGGGAAAAAGTTTTTGGCTACGACAAATCCGATCAGCATCTGATCTCTAAAATCTACATAATACTGCAAAAACTCAAAAACAAAAAGACAAATAACCCAATTAAAAAATGGGCAAAGGACATGAACAGGCACTTCACCAAAGAAGTCACTCACATGGCTGACAGATACATGAGGAAATGTTCATTATCCTTAGCCATTAGTGAAATGCCAATCAAAACTACAATGAGATACCATCTCACCCCGACAAGGCTAGCATTAATCCAAAAACAAAAAAATAATAAATGTTGGAGAGGTTGTAGAGAGACTGGAACACTTATATACTACTGGTAGAAATGTAAAATGGTACAACCACTTTGGAAATCGATTTGGCACATCCTTAAAAAGCCTGAAATAGAACTACAATATGATCCAGCAATCCCACTCCTTGGAATACATCCTAGAGAAGTAAGAGCCTTTGCACGAACAGACATACGCATATCCATGTTCATTGCAACACTGTTTATAATAACAAAAAGATGGAAGCAACTAAGGTGCCCATCAATGGATGAATGGATAAATAAATTATGGTATATTCAGATAATGGAATATTATGAAAAGACTAAGAACAATGATGAATCCTTGAAACATTTCATAACATGGAAGAATCTGGGTGACATTATGCTAAGTGATATTAGTCAGTTGCAAAAGGACAAATATTGTGTGAGACCACTATTATAAGAACTCAAGAAAAAGTTTAAACACAGAAAAAATATACTTTGATGGGTACAGGGGTGGAGAGGGAGAGAACACAAGAACTATTTTAGGTGAAGGGAAAGACAACACACAATACAGGAGAGGTCAGCACAACTGGACTAAACCAAAAGCAAAGAAGTTTCCCGAACAAAACCAAACACTTTGAAGGCCACAGTAACAGGAATTGGAGCCTGGGGACCGTGGTTTCAGGGGATATCTAGGTCCATTAGCATAACCAAATGTATTAAGAAAACGTTCCTGCATCCTAATTTCGTGAGTGGTATCTGGGGCCTTAAATGCTAGCAAGCGGTCATCTAAGATGCATCAATTGGTCTCAACCCACCTGGAGCAAAGAAGGATGAAGAGCACCAAGGACACAAGGTAAATATGAGCCCAAGAGACAGAAAGGGTCACATAAACCAGAGACTTCATCAGCCTGAAACCATAAGAACTAGATGGTGTCTGGTTACCACCAATGACTGCCCTGATAGGGAACACAACAGAGAATCCCTGATGGAGCAGGAGAACAATAGGATAAATAAAATAATAAATTTTTTTTTAATTAAAAAAAAAAATTTATTTATCCCATTCAGATACAGACCTCAAATTCTAGTAAAAAGACCAGACTTAATGGTCTGACTGAGACTAGAGGGACCCTGGAGGTCATGGTCCCTGACCCTCTGTTAGCCCAAGACTGGAGACATTCCCAAAGCCCACTCTTCAGACAGGGATTGGACTGGACTATAAGATAGAAAATGATACTGATGAGGAGTGAGCTTCTTGACTCAAGTAAACACATGAGACTATGTGGGCAGCTCTTGTCTGGAGGCAAGATAAGGAGGCAGAGGGGGACAGGAGTAGGTTGAAGGGACACAGGGAATACAGGGTGGAGAGGAGGAATGTGCTGTCACATTAGGGGGAGAGCAGCTAGGGGTACACAGCAAAGTGTGTATACATTTTTGTATGAGAGACTGACTTGATTTGTCACCTTTCACATGAAGCGCACACACACACACACACAAGATGTTTAAGTCCTAACCCCTATACGTATGAATGTAACCACTGTGAGGGAAGTATAGCATGGTTTTTCTTTGCAGATATTATCAGTCAAGTTAATGAGGTGACACCAGAATATGGTGGAACCTAATACTATATGCCTGGTGCCTTATAAAAGAGGAGGACAGACATGGAGATAAGAGGACGCACGGGAAGACAGACACCATGCGTTGATAGAAGCAGATACATGTATAAGCAGCAAAGGAATAGCAAGAATTGCCAGCAGCCACCAGAAAATAGGAGAGACGCATGGAGCAGTTTCTTTCTCAAAGCCCTTAGAGGAAATCAACATGACTGATACTCTGATTTGGACTTCTAACCTCCAGAACTATAAGACCATAAATATCTGTTCTTGAAAGCCATATTCTTTATGATATTTTATTATTGTAGTCCTAGAAAACTAAGACAGAGTTTGGTACCAGAGAGTGGGAGTGTTTTTCTAACAAATACCTAAATATGTGGAAGTGGCTTTGGAATTGGGTAATGTGGAGGAGCTGGAAGAAGTTTGATGTGCTTGACAGTAAAAACCTAGATTGCTTTGAAGAGACTGTTGGCATAATTTTGAAAGTTAATATTGACTGTGATTAAGGCTCAGAAAGAAGTGAGGAGACCTATAGAGAAAGCTTTTATTGTCATAAACAAGATGTTGCTACAAATGTGGATATTAAACACACTTCTGGTGAGACTTTAAAAGGAAATGATGAACATGTAATTAGACACTGAAGGAAAGATGACCCTGGGTTGGATTGGCTGAATTGGTGGTAAGATACAGTGCAATAAATTCCATTTCTGCTTAAGTTAAACAGAATGAGTTTCATATGTTAACAATGAAGTTCCCTGTATTGTTGCTAGCTACCATAGAGTAAGCCCCCACTTATGGTGACCTCATATACAACTGAATGAAATGCTGCCTTGTCCTGTGCTATCCCCCTGATTGATTGCAGATTGAACCATTATGATCCAGTGTTTCCACTGGCTGATTTTCAGAACTAGATTGCCAGGTGTTGTTCACAGGCTGCCTTGGTCTGGAAGCTCTACTGAAGCTTATTTAGTATCATAGCAATACACAAGCCTCCACTGACAGGTGACAGCTTCCCATGAGGTGCATTTGTCAGGAATCAAGGCTGGGTCTACAGCATGAAAGGTGAGAATTCTACTACTGAACCACCAAAGTCTCATCATAAAGTCCTCTGAATATTACAATATTCTCGATGTAATTTATTCTTAAAATCATAGCAGTTTAATATATGAATAGGAAACAGTCTTAGTATGCAATATTGATATTTTAAATCTCTACATTGAACATAATTTTGGCTATATAACTGTGACAATCATGATAATTACAAATTTGTAGTAAGAGAAAAAAGGATCAACATTTTGATAAGTAACTAAATTTTGATAAAATAAGGAACTAAATGTAAATATTATAATCATTGTTTTTATTTTATTATATATTTATGAATTTATTATTATTTTAGGAAAAATATAATTCTAGTTAACTCACCAAATTTGCTTTAGTCATACTCATAGTTATACTTTCCATCAAGTTCTATCTCAACAATTCCCAATTTCTCTCTTTCTGAAAGGATAATTTAGAAAAATTTACACAGTATCATTATCCGATAAATACACTGAAGTTATACTGATGTATAGAGTTATGATTTTGAAGGTTTGAAGGAAAAACACAGTAGTTCAAAATAACAATGCAAGTATGCCTAATGGAGGGGAAAAGTTTTTAGATAGAACTACTAGAACTTATATATCAATAATAATAATATCTTCCAAGTAAGTTACATTTTAATCAGTATTATTTCTATTTTCCTCAAAATATTTGGAATTTATTTTTTAGGATTTAGTTCAAGGTCATTTTTATGGCTGAAACAAATGTTTAGTCTTACTACTTTATTTATATTGCTTTTCTAAGAACTAAATTGTATTTTCTAACTTACTCCCCTTATTCAGCAAACGGGCTCAAAATTGGTTGTGTAGTTTCCCAAACCACTACTCATCTGTCAGTTTTTCATACTGTGGTGGCTTGCGTGTTACTGACCTGCTGGAAGCTATGTTACTAGTATTTTAAATACCAGCAGAGCCACTTATGGTGGACAGGTTTCAGCAGAGCTTCACGACTAAGACAAAGAAGGGTCTGGTGATCTACTCCTAAAAAAATTAGCCAGTGAAAACCTGATAAATAGCCAGGAACATTGTCTGATATATTGCCAGAAAATGGGTCCCTCAAGTTAGAAGGCACTCAAAATACAACTGTGAAAGAGAAGCCTTCTCAAAGTAGAGTCAACCTTAGTGATGTAGATGGCTTAAACCTTTTGGGACATTCATTTGCAGATGTGCAAGACTTAAAATGAGAAGACATAGCTGCAAACATGCATTAATAATTGGAATGTGGAATGTATAAAGTAAAAATCTAGTAAAATTGCAAGTTGTCAAAAATGAAATTGAACATATGAAGATCAATATCCTAGGCATTAGTGAACTGAAATGGACTGGTATTGGCCATTTTGAATTGGACAATCATAAGCTGGAAATGACAAATTGGAAGAGAAAAGGCATCATATTCATTGCCAAAAAGAACTTTTCAAAATTTTTCATGAAGAGCAATGGTGTCAGTGATAGGAGAATGCTCACACGCCTACAAGGAAGACCACTTAATATGACTGTTATTCAAATTTACTCACAAACCACTATGCCAAAGACGAAGAAATTGAAGATTTTTACCAACTTCTGCAGTCTGAAATTGATCAGACATTCAAGATTCATTGACAATTATTGGTGGTTGGAATGTGAAAGTTGGAAATAAAGAACAAGGATCAGTAGTTAGAAAATATGCCCTTGATGATAGGACCGGAGACTGCACAATAAAATTTTGCAAGGCCAATGTCAAACTCATTGGAAATACCTTTTCCAACCACATAAACAGTGACTGTATATGTGGACCTCAGATGGAATACAGAGGAATCAAATCGACTACATCTGTGGAAAAAGACATTGAAGAAACTTAATACATTAGTCAGAACAAGGCTGGGGCCAACTGCGAAACAGACCATCAACTGCTCTTACACAAGTTCAAGTTAAAGCTGAGGAAAATTAAAACAAGTCTCCATAAAACCAAACCCATTGCTGTTGAGTTGATTCTGAGTCATAGCAACCCAACAGGGCAGGACAGAACTGCCCTTTAGGGTTTCCAAGCTTGTAATCTTTACAGAAGCTGATTGGCACATCTTTCTTCCATAGAATGGCTAGTGAGTTTGAACTGCCAGCCTTTCAGTTAGTAGCTGAGTGCTTAACCACTGTGCCACTAGGGCTCCTTAATACAAATCCACAAAAGCCAAAGTAAAAACTTGAGTGTATTCTACCTGAATTTAGAGACCACCTGAAGAAATTTGACACATTGAACGCTAATGACTGAAGACAAGAAGAGTTGCGGGTTGACATCAAGGACATCACACATAAAGAAAGCAAAAGGTTATTAAAATGACAAGAAAGAAAGAAAAGACCAAAATGGATGTTAGAAGAGGCTCTGAGACTTGCTTTGGAAGGTGGAGTAGCTAAAGCAAACACAAGAAATGATGAAGTAAAAGAGCTGAACAGATTTCAACGGGAGTTTGAGAAGACAAAGTAAAATATTACAATGAAATGTGCAGAGACCTGGAGTTAGAAGACCAAATGGGAAGAACATGCTCAGCATTTTCTCAGGCTGAAAGAACAAGGGAAAAAATTCAAGCCTCAAGTTGCAATATTGAGATTCTGTGGGCAAAATATTGGACAAAACAGGAAGCATCATAAGAAGATGGAAGAAATATGCAGTCACTGCACCAAAAAGAAATGGTCAACTTTCAACTGTTTCAGGGGGTAGCATATGATCAAGAACTGATGGTACTGAAGGAAGAAGTCCAATCTGCACTAAAGACGTTGGCGAAAACCAAGTCTCCAGGATCTGACAGAATAGCAATTCAGATGTTTCAACAAACAGATGCCAAGAAATTTGGAAGACAGCTACCTGGAAACCAACTGGAAGATATTCATAATTGTTCCAAAGAAATTATCCAAAGATATTCCAAAGAAAGGTGATCCAACAGAATGTGAAAATTGTGGGACAATATCATTAATAGCACACGCAAGTAAAAGATAATTCAAAGATGGTTGCAGCAGTACATCAACAGGGAACTGCCAGAAATTCAAGCCAGATTCAGAAGAGGACTGGCACGAAAGACATAATTGCTGATGTCAGATAGATCTTGCCTGAAAGCAGAAAATACCAGAAAGATGCTTACTTGTGTTTTATTTGACTGCGTGGATCGTAACAAATTATGGATAACACTGCAAAGAATGGGAATCACAGAACGCTTAATTGTGCTCATGCAAAGACTGTACATAGACCAAGAGGCAGTTATTTGAAGAGAACAAAAGTATATTGCGTGGTTTAAAATCAGGAATACGTGTGTCAGGGTTGTAGCCTTTCACCATACTTATTCAATCTGTATGCTGAGCAAATCTGAGAAGCTGGAGTGTACGAAGAAGAACGTGGCAACAGGATGGGAGGAAGAATCATTAACAACCTGGGACATGCAAATGACATAACCTTGCTGGCTGAAAATGAAGAGAATTTGAAACAGTTAGGGATGAAGAACAAAGGTTACAGCCTTTAGTATGGATTACACCTCAACATAAAGAAAACAAAAATACTCTCAATGGGACCAATAAGCCACATCGTGATAAACGGAGAAAAAGACTGACTTTGACAAGAACTTCATTTTACCTGGATCCACAATCAATACCCATGGAAGCAGCAGTCAAGAAATCAAATGACATATTGCATTGGGCAAATCTGCTGCAAAAGACCTCTTAAAAGTGTTAAAAAGCAAAGGTGTCACTTTGAGGACTAAGGTGTGCCTGACCCGAGCCATGGTATTTTCAATTGCCTCATATGAATGCAAAAGCTGGACAATGAATAAGGAAGACGTAAGAAGGAGCGGAGCATTTGAATTATGGTGTTGGTGAATGCAAAAGCTGGACAATGAATAAGGAAGACGTAAGAAGGAGCGGAGCATTTGAATTATGGTGTTGGTGAAGTATATTGATAATACCAGGCAGTGCCAGAAGAATGAACAAACTTGTCTCAAGGAAGTGCAGCCAGAATTCTCCTTGGAAGCGAGGGTGGCTGAACTTTGCCTCATGTACTTTCATGTTTTCAGGAAGGACTAGGCCCTGGAGAAGGACATAATGCTTGGTAAGATAGAGAGGGTGAGGGAAAAAGAAGACTTCCGATGAGATGGATTGACAGAGCAGCTGCAACAATGGGCTCAAACATAGAATTTATGTGAGGATGCCAGAGGACCAGATGGTGTTTTGTTTTGTTGTACATAGGGTTGCTATGAGTCAGAACCAAGTCGAAGGCACCTAACAACAACATTTTCCAAAAATTGAATCCATCCTCAAATGATAAACATTTTCCATAACAAAGCATATTTAAAGGAACATGTTGCAGTCTCTGAGAACAATCCCAAAAGATAAGTTCCAGAAGCGTTTTAAGCACTGTCAGTGTATTTGAAATAAATATATGTTCTCACATTGTCACTATTTACTATTTTCTCTACTATATCTGGATTTGATTTTTTTTACAGATAAATCTTACATATCCTTCACAATTACTTTCTAAAAAGGAAACATTTTCTCAGGCTTAAATAATTTTCACCTTCTGTTTTTCAAGGAATTTTTTTGCCTTTGTAATTCCTGAATTTAACAAAGATTTATATTTTTCTTGGCAACTTACACATTTTGGAAACATAAGAATATGTTATTTTAAAAGAAACAGTAAATTTCATTTATTTTGTACCTGAGGTTTGTTTGCATATTTGTTTTTTAATCTTGCTATGTATTTTTAGAAAGTTACCCCCACCTCATTTTACTTTTTAATTTTATGTTTTTAATCCATAAATACTTCCTCTATTATTTCTAGTGGTCAGGGATTCTGCAAGGTGAATAAGATACATGCTATTTTTTCTTATTGGAGCTTATATACCACTGTGGGAGAGAGACCAAAAAAAAAAAAAAACTTATAATAATTCCTGATGCCAGTACATGCTCAAAAGGAAATAAAGAGTTGACTGAAATGAGCATAGTCAGTATTGAAGAAATGGTGATCAAGGAGAATAATCAACCTGCTACTGGAGAGCGGGAAGCCAGTCATTCCAGGAAATTCAAACAAAATGGCAGTCTTAAGACTTAAGAAAAAAATGCTAGTATGGACTGATCACACAAAGTTGGTGGGTGGGAAGTAAAATAGAGTGATTCTGGAACAATGAGCAGACTCTAGACCTTGCAGGATCCTATAAAAAAGTAAAGAATCAAAAATGATTCAGTGTCCTTATCTTATACAAGAAAATTCAGAATATTTAATTAGATTGCTGAGAAAGGTGAAGAAACACATTGTGGGAAAAGATAAAAGTATTTGTTTTTAATCTATTAAGTTTCAGAGATCAGTATCTTGGGGTACAGGAAGGTATAGTATCTGTGTGTGTGTGAGTAGAGAGAGAAAGAAGATAGATCAATAGAAATACTGTTTATACAAACATATTTTTACTCATACAGTCAATCCTAATGACACGAAAACAATTCAAAATACTCATTTGAAAAAAAAAATTCAACAAGATCAAAACATTCTAGTATATCGATAGAAAGTGCAAAATCAATTGCAATTTAACACAAAGATAATTGTTTAATGCTATACACTTTATACATGGAGAGTTCATAAATTCCTAATGCTTCAACTCTTAATTCCTTCTAAGGATCCAGTTTATATCTTGAATGGCAACTCTTTTAAACAAAATAAATTAATAATTAATTTGTCTATAATATATCTACATAGCTCTACAATAAATTAGGAAAAGTCAAAATGTCTTCTTGAAATAAAGATTAATCACCTACTCATTCTTCACACTTTGGCCAGGCCACGTAAAGCAGAAGAATTTATTTATTTAAAAACTATGAAAAAGATGAATGACTAAAGGAACCTAAGAGGCTCTTTAGGGAAAAAATCATTACAATAAATATACTCCTATCAAGGTCAATTTAAAAAAAAAATAGCATATAAGGCAATTCACCGCATGACAAGTAGAATCAGTAGGCTCTTAGATCTAACTTTGCTGAATTTCTAAGCTAATATAATTACTATTATCTTATAAAATAATTATGTTTGAGCCAACAATTCCAATTCTAGGCATATATGCCCAAAAGAAATGAAAACATATATCCACAGAAAAACTTGTGCATAAATGTTCATAGCAGCGTTATCGTTATACTCAAAAATCGGAAAAGAACCAAAATGTTCATCAGCTGATGAAAGGAAAAACAAAATATAGTATAAACACACAACAGAATATTAGTCAACCACAAAAAGGAACCAAGTACTAATACATGCCACAACATGAATGAACATTGAAAGTATGCTGAGCATGACAATCTAGACACAAAAGGACACAAATTGTATGGTTCTATTTATATGAACTATTCAGAATATGCAAGTCTATAGAGATAAAAAGTAGATTAATGATTGTCTAGGGCTGAGGGTGAGGAGAAAAATGCGGAGTGACTGTTAATGATTCTGAGTTTTGGAGTGATGACAATGTTTTAAAATTAGTTTATGGTAATGGTTGCAGAACTCTGTAAATGTACTAAAAACCACTGAATTGCACATTTTAAGTGGGTGAATTTTATGGTATGTGAATTATATTTACCTTTAATTTTAAAAGTAAAATTCAAATATACAAAAGGGAAATAAAAAAAAAACTTAGATATAATTCCATACAATTTTATATAATAAATTTGTATATTTAGATGAAATGGTTAGTTTTCTAAGAAAATGTGGACTTCCAAAATTAACTTTAGAAGGTTTAGGAAACCTGAAAATCTTCTGAATAAAGTGGGAGTATTATAAGAAATAAATAAATAAATATACAAAAAACCAAACCCATTGCCATCGAATCCATTCTGACTCATAGTGACCCTATGAGACAGAGTAGAACTGCCCTATAGAGTTTCCAAGGAGCAGTTAGTGGATTTCAACTGCCAACATTTTGGTTAGCGGCCATAGCACTTAAGCACATGAATATACTCTGTACAAATTACTTATTTATAGGCAAATTCCTTTAAATTTAATGACTAAAAAATATATATGCAAACTGGATACTACTAAGGGAAAGAAGATAAGCAAGATGACCAAACAGCACCAAAAACAGATAGTGGATGTATAATACACACAAACTCACTCATGACTAGTGACCAAAACTTATAAAATATCCTTAAATTTGATCTAGTTGTATATTGAGAATAATACTTTACCATGACCAAGTAAGTTTCATGCTGGGAATGTATGAATAGTTCAATAAAATATTTAAAAAATTAATAAACCATATATGTCAATGGGGAAAAAGCTATTATCTATATAATAAAAGATAAAATAACATTAGATAACAATAAACACCTAATATTTATAAGACCTTTCTATATAAGAAAGCAAGCAATACTTCTTAATACAATTATACGTATCAATTCATATCAGCAGACAACATCATCTTCAATAATGAAACAGGGCATATTCACAATACAAACAACAAAAAATAATGCCACTGACTCCACTATTATTTAATATGAACAAGCTGTTATTTCAATATATCTGGAGAATGTTTCCTGCAATTATCTCAATTTGTCTTCAACCCAGAAATGATCACACTATGAACTAACTGCTCTTGCTACTAAGTATGTTATACTACATTTGATATAAATGTCTTCAAACATTTTTGACACATATTCCCATCAATTTAAAACTTGAATAAACAAACAAAAAAATTGCTGTCGAGTCGATTCCAACTCATAGCAACCTTATAGGACAGCATAGAGCTGCCCTATAGGGTTTTCTTTTTTTTTTTTTTATAGGGTTGGTTTCCAAGAAGCAACTGGCGGATTCAAACCTCCGACCTTTTTGGTAAGCAGCCAAGCTCTTAACCACTGTGCCACCAGTGCATCAAAACTTGATTATGTACCTGAATAAATGTGAATATTTATTTACGAACTACAATCATATAGTACTGTATCAATATTTCGACTAAACAATACAAAAGTGAAAAATTTTCAGGGAATAAAAAGAGCTGAAAAAAATACTTAAGACACTTTATTTATTAGCACCACCACCTGTGTGTCAGTTTGTTTTACTGTGGCGATTTGCATGTGACTGTATTCTGAAACTATGACTCTGGTATTTCAAATACCAGCAGGGTCACCACTGGTGGACAGGTTTAGCAGAACTTTCAGATTAAGACAGACTAGAAGGAAAAGTCTGGAGCTCTACTTACGAAAATTAGCCAATGAAAGCCTTATTGTTCACAACAGAAAATTGGGACACTTTGTCAGAAGGATCAATCACTGGGGGAGGACATCATTTTTGGTGAAGTAGAGGGCCAATGCGGGTGAGGGACACCTTCGATGACATGGATTGGCACAATAGTCACAAAGATAGGCTTGAACATACTGGCATTTGTGGGAATAACACAGGACTGGGCAATGTTTTGTTCCATTGTATAAAAGATCACCATGAGTAGGAGTTGACTGAATGGTAGCTACCTCTGTCTGTCTGTCTGCCTGTCTATCTATCAGCAACACAAAGTATCCTATTCTCACAGAAACTATGTTTTTTAGAGAAGTAAATGTGACAGAATGTGCCTGTTTTAACATCTTGTGATGCGGTAATTGGATTTCTGGTTCTAAAATTCAATTTGATACTTATTATTAAGGTTGTCATAGCTGAAAAAAGAAAACTAACAAATGTGCATATGTTAATTAAAGAAGTTCACCATTGGAAAAAAAAAAAGACCAAACCTGTCACTGTCCAGTCGATTCCTACTCATAGCAATCCTATAGACAGGGTAGAACTGCCCATAGTGTTTCCAGGGAACAGTTGGTAGATTTGAACTGCTGATCTTTTGGTTAGCAGCCAAGCTTTTAAACACTGTGCCACCAGGGCCCCACTATTCTTAATAAAACATGATTTTTTCCCCTCAATCGTATCTACCAACTATGCCAAGATTTTGGTGAAATTAAGCTGGTTATTTTCCACCTTCCTTTTTTTTTTTTAATGTCTAAATGACATTGTATTTTTATATTTTCAATAAATAGATTTAAATCTCATGGAAAATCATCATGCAGAAGATCTTTGAGCAGGTAAGAAAATATATGCATTTAAGCTTGTAATATGCATACAGAAATTTCTACAGTTGAATATTATGCCATTTGAAGCAGTGGGATAACAATAATGCAAATATTTCTAGCCAACTATTTAAAAAAAGATTTTTCAATAGTATATGTCACTTTAAAAAGTAATCGTTTTCTCATAAATTTTTTAAATTAATCTTTTATCTTCAGAAGTGATCATTTAGGAGCTTCCAGCCAACATGGGACTATAGACAGAAGCACCATGTCGTCCCTCCACAGCAAAGACCCAAAAAACTAAATAAAACAGAGACGAACATCAATTCTTGAACCCTAAGCGTCAAATGAAGAGATAAAGGAACTCAGCCAACCACCGTACAGAATAAGAAACTGACAGATAAAAGAGAGTGAGGAGAGAAACCTGAGGAGGTCCCCTATTAGCTAAGGCAGCATGGATTCACCATTTTGGACTCCTATTGGAGATCAGCATACAGGGATTATGGGAAAGCAACTTCACAGAGCTCCCAGAAGGAGACGGAACATCCAATAACCAGCAATATACACTTTTCTACCTCCCATCCTTCTCCCCTCTGAAGCTTGGCCTCCTCTGCTTCCTGCCAGCCAAAGTCTTTTGGCTGAGAGGCACTGGCTTCAGCTCCTTGCCCCTTGGATTTGCCCTGCCCACACTTGCTGGCTCCCAGAGTGCCATTTGTTTGTTGCTGGAGTTGCTTTTTTCCATTTCTTTTAATTTCTTCTGTGCCTCTCACCACATCCGCCTCCTTTCTCTCAAACACCTGGCTCCATGTGACATCTTTGCATCTTCTTGAAAGGCTGTGAAGCACCGTCCTAGTTTCCCTGTTAAATTTAGTGAAGGGTAAGACAGTACACAATACTGGGGAAGCCAGCATAACTTGTACAAGCCAAGGTCATGGAAGCTCCATAGACAGATCCAAACTCCATGAGTAAACAAATCACTGAGCTTAGGGCTGTTGGGACCATGGTATCTGGGACTATCTAGCTCAATTGGCATAACATAGTTTATAAAGAAAATGTTCTATGTTCTTCTTTGGTGACTAGTGTCTGGGCCCTTAAAAGCCAGTGAGTGGCCATCTAAGATACAACACTGGTCTCACCCCTTGGAAAGCAAGGGAGAATAAAGAAAACTAAAGATACAAGGGAAAGACTAGTCCAAAGGACTAATAGAACACATCTACCAGGGCCTCCACCAGATTGAGTCCAGTACAACTAGATGGTGCCTGGCTACCACCACTGACTGCTCTCACAGGGATCACAATAGAGGGTTCCAGACAGAGCTGGAGGAAAATGTGAAATAAAATTCTAACTCACAAAAATTGTCCAGACTTACTGGTCTGACAGACACTAGAGAAACCCAGAGTATGGCCCCTAGATACCCTTTTAGTTCAGTAATAAAGTCATGCCCGAGATTCACCCTTCAGCCAAAGATGAGACAGGCCCATAAAACAAAACAAGACTAAAGGGGCACACCAGCCCAGGGGTAAGCACTAGAAGGCAGGAGGGAACAGGAAAGGTGGTAAAAGGGAACGCAAGTTCGAGAAGGGAGAGTGTTGACATGTCATGGGGCTGTTAATCAATGTCATAAAACAATATGTGCACTAACTGTTTAATGAGAAACTAGTTTGTTCTATAAAACTTCATCTAAAGTACAATTTAAAAAAGAAGAACGTTCAATTATTTCATAATATGTGATTGGTACACTACAACATTTTAGTGATGTGACATCAAGAAAACTGTCAGAAAATTTGGAACATTTATCTTTTTATTACCAAAAAATATAAAACAGATTATAGTTTGCAAACACTTCTTGACTATTTCATTATGAGATAACGTAAATCTCTGTGTCATAAAATGGTTTTGGTCATTCCACATTCTCTTTTTAAGTACTATAACTATTCTATTATTAAAAGACTTGCTCGTATATAATTAACCATCTATGATATTGGGCAGGAAGTGGACTAGAATAGATTTTAATGAACCAAAAGGGAAAGAGTGAATGTTTGTACTCCTGAATGATACTTTAAGATACTTCACATACTGTACATGACACATGGCTCTCTCTATAAAAAGCATTATTTAATCTAATATCTAAATAAAAAGTAGATAGTCATAGGTTCACACTTCAACTTTGTAATTATTGACCTCAGTAATTTTTTTTGTTTGTTTTGTTGTTCTGCGTTTTTTGTTTTTGTTTTTGCCCCAAAAGCTAAATTTCTCTACTTACAATCTCCTACTGAATGAAGTGGCTACTGCAGGTAGGCAACCATTGAGCAGAACCATTTTCTTCATGCCCAGGTTCCACTCAAGTCTAAAATGAACTGAACTCATAGACAAGAGGATAGTAATTGTCTAAACAAATCTAATTTCATATATATAAATTTATAATAGGTAAGCCTCAGACAAAGTCTAATCATGGATGAAGCTTATAGGCTTTGGCATTTCCTAAGATTTCTAATTTCATTCCTCAATGTTAAGCCAACCAAGTTAAGCATTCTTGTTACTCAGGCTTTTGAAAATGAGACCCACTTATTTATTAATTAACTTTTTAGGTGGTTGGGCAGTGGTAAGAAATAGTTAAAAATTTGTGTTGTTACAACAGTTTATCTTCTTACCACCCTGCTCTTTGAATAGTGAATTTTCACATTCAAGCCTGTGGAAACTATCCATACAGAATCAGTGGATTTGATGGAATAAACTTCTCTCAGCACACCCTTAACCATCCTATCCATTGTCATTTGCCTGAACGAGACGCCAAAGTTTAGTGCCAGGTCTCAGTGAAATGTCTCTAGGGATACTGTAGGCCCCTGACCACGACGATCCCAAGTTACTCTTTTTTTTTTTTTTTTAAGTCAGTTGTGGTGGTGGAGGAGGGTTGTAGTCCTTAATTCATTAGACTAGCACTCTTCTGGCCTTCTCCCTATTGATTCATTTGCTTCTTTCTTAAGAAAACTGCTTTCTCAGACACACTTTGCAACACAAAATTCCTTGGTTCCAATATATTTAAGCAGTATGAAATCTTTGGACGTAAAAAAAAAAACCAAACCCGGTGCCATTGAGTCGAAGAAAATCCATTGCACCACAGCTAATATTAGGGAAATATGTCCAAAGACTGATGAGTCAGTTGGGCATATTTCCCTAATATTAGCTGCGGTGCAATGAATTTTCTTTTATGTGGCCTTCCTGGCCCAGGGTTTTTAATTCTCCCAAAATGATTGGTTCACAGCAATCTGTTAAAAGATTAGTCCATTTGCTACATGTACTCATGGCTTGTGAGGGAATGGCCAGTTTATGATCCACCTTTACAGGAATTGGCTGGTGGGGACTCCACCCAGCAGCTGACTTTTACTGGGATTGGCTGGTGGGGGAGGTGGGGGGGGCAGTGTCACCCAGGCTGACCTTTACCCTGATTGGCTGGGGAAATCCTGCCCTTTAGTTGATCTTTATCAGGATTGGTTGAGGGGGCTTACCCAGTGACTGGTAATAACCAGGAAGCGCTGATGCTCAAATGTCACCTCCTGATCAACAAGAGCCTGAAGAGGAGTGTGTCCTTTGGACCCAGGATGCCTGTGGTAAGAACTTCCTAAAAAACCAAAAAAAACCAAAACCGTTGCCATCAAGTCATCGAGTAAAAGGGCTGCACTTAGCTGGTTACACTGAGCTGATAACACTGAAGATCAAGAGCAATGGTAGCAAGCACAGAGAACTGAGTGGCAGAGAATCACAGCATAGGTGCCAGCAGCAGGAATAATGAGACTGGCAGACTGCATTTGTGGGAAAGGTCAAAGCTGGGCACATCAGAGCAAGAGGCTGCCAACAAAGCTGGGTGCCCTGTAAAGGGGAAGCAGGCACAGTCTGGCCCATGCAAGTGGACTTCCAAGCAGAGTAAGTGGCAGCATGGGGGCTGAGTTGGCCTGCCTTTTGCAGGCAGTTGCCCTGGCTGTGCTGAGAGCTGTAACCCTAAGGTGGAGAGGAGAGCTGTCCAGAGAGAGCCGACAGGACATCAGTTCAGAGGGCCGAGAGGAGGCCTGCAGAGGCTTGGGTGTATACCTATAGGGGTTGCCCATAAAAGTTTTCTTCTAGAACCACTGTAAGGCCAGCACTGGGCCAAGAAAGTCCACGAAGAGAGATAGAGAGAAAGGGAGCAAACACAGTCACATTGCACCCAGCCTGATTTTATGACATACGTGCTGAGAGAGGGGAAACCCTGGTGGTGTAGTGGTTAATTTGCTACGGCTGCTAACCAAAAGGTCAGCAGTTTGAATCTGCCAGGCGCTCCTTGGAAACTCTATGGGGCAGTTCTACTCTGCTCTATAGGTCACTATAGGGTTGCTATGAATTGGAATTGACTCCACAGCAGCGGGTTTGGGTTTGGGCTGAGAGAGATGCTTGCTGATACCTGATCCACACCATGCCTGCTCAGTGACATAGAAATGGACATGGGAAACTTGGAAAGTGTGAGCAAGTCTGCTTTTAGATGTAAGTGGGTTCCTCCCCTACAATGCTAAGTGGAGTACTCATAGGGTTGCAAGTGGACAGTTCACCTCAAATATGTTGCTATTTATTATTCTTTGTCTTCTATAAGTAATCTGTTCTTGTTATTTACTATTTACATGCTATAATTAATAATAACAGTTTTCATTTGCCAACACTGTGTAAGTGTCTTGTGTGTACTACCTAATGGAATCAGATAGTAGAGCCCTTGTCCCGACAGTCTTATTGCTGCTTGTAATTTTGAGGCAACTGGTGTGTGTTTATGCACACAGTTCATTAGCTATATCAAAGCATGATCATATAATGGATAGTTTCCATTTCCCCAAAAACCGTCAAGTTGATGTTTATACCAAAGGCAATTGATGTTTCTAAACGAGCCAGGGGATACCAGTAGAGGCAAAAATCATCCAGTCTATTAAATACATCTGAATAGGAAAATTAATACTGACCCATAACATGGGGGAAAAAATAAAAAACACAATCTGTCCACAAGGTGTTTATGATTTAGAAGAGAATATTAGAATTAGTCATACATAACTACCAAACAAGGTAGGAGAAAATAAATCCCACATGAAAAGGTGTTTTTTGGGTTCAAATGCACTACCTCAGAATTATCTTTGGTACTCTTGTATTAATTAGAATGGATAGCTTGTCTATAAATTATTAAGCATCCTTCATTGAATTCTATAATGGAAAATATCTGCTAAGGTAATGCCTACAAAATTGTACAGCAGCCCTTACTAAAACACATCTCTGTACAGTTAAGATGTGGGATCACAAAAGCGAAACCATGTGTGCAGTTGAAAGCATTCCCTAGATCCCTGACACATTCACATTTAATAGACATGAAGTACATTACATTTGCAATTGCTTTTCTAGTAATACTATTATTATCCCATTCTTAGATTAATATAATATTTTCATATTTGACTGCTTAGATAGCATTCCTGCATCCAGAACTTATGATTAGGGAAAAGAGATGTACTGATCTGTTAGGCCTGTGATATAGATGACATTCATTGATCAGACTATGTGGAATGAGAGAGTGAAAAGATGAATTGATAAATGAATTAATTGCAGGAAAAATGAATAAAAGATACTCAGAAGCAAAAAAAAAGTACCACATGCAAGTAAAAAGAAAACTGCAGAAAGTCACTTTACTACCTTTTATCATTTAAATAGTACCTTCAATTTCTCTCCTTAAAAAAAAAAAAAAAAGAGGTTCAGTCTATTGGCTTTGCTCTCCTCCACATGCTTTCTAGAAAAAATGCTGAAACTCTCAAATAGTCTTTACCTTCTTCATTTTTCCCAAGATGATGTCTGAAGGAAGTTGTGTGAAAATTTAAGTTGACACGAAAATGTTGGGGTTCCCTGGTTATTTGTATATTGAATCCTCTGATCTTTATCAGCTTACATACTTGCCTACTTTCCTTCTTTTCCGTCCTAGAATCCTGTTTGCATCTTATAACATCATTGTGCTTCATCCACAATGAAGCCAACCTCATAACCTTAAGAAAAAGGTCAGAAGAGTTCCTCTGGGAATAGTAATTATAATAATGATAAGTAACACTGGGTAGCAAATCCCACAGTTTAAAGAAACAGTGCAGAAAAGATATTTTCTCTATCACATGACAAGGAGAAACTTGTTTTGATTCATCTGGGACTAATAATGATAATAATAATAACTAATACTTATAAAACATGTATCAGACATAGTTCTAAGCACTATGAAATTATTAACTCACATAATTAAGTTAATCACCATATAAAATCATGACCTTATACTCTTTTCATTCATTCTGTAAGAAATACTAGGCTCTTACCTGGTGAATCTGTTCTTCCATACAACAGGTCAACTAGGATGACAATTCTGCAATCAAAAAGATCCCAGTAAAATCATATTAATAATTCTCCCAAGTTTCAGCTATTCTTCTCCCTCTTTATCACATATAACTTACAGCTGTTTTAGTTACAAAGTCTTTACATACATACTAATGCTATGTACTGAATATCATGTAATATCAACTCTGTTTGCCTGGCCAACTACTCAGGAGTTAAAAAAGTCTCAGGATAGAGAATTAAATAAATAAATAACAAAGGATACCTGGAAAGGCAGACATTCAGAAGTAGAAAAAGGAAGGAATGATGCAATAATAAATAACATACTTAAGGCTGTTATATTAAAGCAGAGTTGTGGATTTGTTTAGATCCACCTTCCTCATGATGATGTCCCAAATTCATAAGATAAATCCGGCTGTTGTTTTATCCTAGAGCAAAGTGAGATATTGAAATCTCCAACCACTACCATTGGATTTTCTGTTTTTTCCTTTATTTCTGTCAATTTTCACTTCATGTGTTTTGTCACTCTGTTTCTAGGTGCTTTACAATTGTTAAAATTTTTGAGGTTTGACACATTTGTTATTATAAAATGCCTTTCTTTGTTTCTAGGAATAATTTTTGTCTTAAAGTCTATTTTATCTACTTAGTACAACCACTACAGTTCTCTTTCAGTTGCATGCCTATCTTTTTCTCTCTTCTTGATAGCATATAATTGTATCATGTTTTTTTTTATGTTTGTTTTTTCAATCTATTCTACCAACATGTGTCTCTTAATTGGAGAGTTTAATCTATTTACATTTAACGTAATTACTGAGAAGGTAGGATTTATGACTGTCATTTTGCTATTTATTTACTGTCTTATGTCATTTTTTCTCAATTCATATATTACTGTCTTCTTTGTGTTAAATATATATTTTCTAGCATACATTGTAATTTCCTAGTCATTTCTTTTACTCTACACTTTTGTGTTATTTTCTTAACACTTTTGTGTTAACTGTTCCATTAACATCTTAATTTAGAACAGTCTAGTTTGGATTAATTTCAAACTAATATAAAAATTCTGCTCCTATATAGCTCCGTCCCTTCCATTATGCTACTATTCTTGCAAATTATATGCTATTATTCTCACAAATTACACCTTTATACTGTGTGCCAACATAGATTTATAAATGCTGCCTTATGCAGTTATCATTTAAATTACATAGTTAAAAAGGAGTTACAAACAACAAAAAATATTTATACTATTTTTCATAATTTACCTATGTAGTTACTGGTGCTTTTTATTTCTTTATGTGGATTTGAGTTACTGTATAGTGTCCTTTTATTTCATCCTGAAGATCTTCCTTTAATATTTCTTGCAGGACAGATCTGCTAATAAAAAACTTTGTCAGTTTTTGTCTGAGAATGTCTTAATTTTGCCTTCATTTTGGAATATTTCTTTGCTAGATATAGAATAGAACTCTTGGTTGAAAGGGTTTTGTTTTGTTTTTCTTTCAGCACTTTGAATATGTCATACACTTCTTTCTGTATGTCATATTTTCAGAAGAGAAATAGGCTACTAATCTTATTGAGTTGTTTCTCTGTTGTGGCTTACAAGAGTCTCTCTTTGTCTCTACTTACGATATGTTTAAGTGTGGTTAAACACTCAGCTGCTAACTGAAAGGTCAGTGGTTCAAACCCACCAGCCATTCTGTGAGAGAAAGATGTGGCATGTAAATTTACATACTAGCCATTAATGCCAAAGATGAAGAAATTGAAGATTTTTACCAACTTCTGCAGTCTGAAATTGGTCAAATATGCAATCAAGATGCATTGATAATTACTTGTAATTGGAATGCAAAAGTTGGAAAAGAAGAAGACGATTCAGTGGTTAAAAATATGGACTTTGTGATGGAAATGATGCTAGAGATTGCATGATTCAATTTTGCAAGACCAATGATTTATTCATTGGAAATACCTTTTCAACAACATAAGCAGTGACTATACATGTGGCCCTCACCAGATAGAATACACAGGAATCAAATTTACTACATCTGTGGAAAGAGAAGATCAATATTATCAGGCAGAACAAGCACTGGGGCTGACTGTGGAACAAACCATCAATTGCTCTTATGAAAGTTCGAGTTGCAGGTAAAGAAAATCAAAACAATTCCAAGAGAGTCAGAATACGACCTTAAGTACATGCCACCTGAATTCAGAGACCATCTCAAGGATAGATTTGATGCACTGAATACTAATAACTGAAAGACCAGATGACTTTCAGGATGGCAGCAAGGACATTGTTATGTGTTGAATTGTATCCACCAAAATATGTGTCAACTTGGCTATGCCATGATTCCCAGTATTATATGGTTGTCCACCATTTTGTGACCTGATGTGATTATCTTATGTGTTGTAAATCCTAATGTCTATGATGTCAATGAGGCAGGATTAGTGGCAGTTATATTAATGAGGCAGTATGCAATCTACAGGATTATGTTGTATCTTGAGTCAATCTCTTTTGAGATATAAATGAGGGAATCAAGCAGGGGTGGCGGTAGACTTCATACCACCAAGAAACAAGCCCTAGGAGGGAGGACCTTTGCACCCAGGGTCCCTACACTGAGAAACTCCTAGACAAGGGGAAGATTGGTCACAAGGACATTCCCCCAAGGCCAACACAGAGAAAGCTTTCCCCTGGAGCTGGTACCCTGAATTTGGACTTCTACCTTCTTAGAAAGTGACAGAATAAATTTCTGTTTGCAAAAGTCATGCACTCATGGTGTTTCTATTAATTGCTGCACTAAATAACTAGGACAGACATCATGCAGGAAGGAAGCAAAAGATTTTTAGAAAGGCAGGAAAGAAAGAAAAGACAAAAATGGATGTCAGAAGAGACTCTGAAACTTGCTCTTGAGCGTAGAGTACCTAAAGCAAATGGAAGGAATGATGATGTAAAAGAGCTGAGCAAAAGTTTTCAAAGGACAGCTCAAGAAGACAAAATTAAGTACAAAATTAAGTATTATAATGAAATATGCAAAGACCTGGAGTTAGAAAACCAAAAGGGAAGAATATGCTCGACATTTCTCAATTTGAAAAAACTAAAGAAAAAATTCAAGCCTCAAGTTGCAATACTGAAGGATTCTATGGGCAAAAAATTTAATGACACAGGAAGCATCAAAGAAGAAGAAAGGTATACACAGAGCCACAGTACCAAAAATAATCGGTCGGTGTTCAGCTATTTCGGGAGGTACCATATGGTCAAAGACCGATGGTACTGAAAGAAGAAGTCCAAGCTGTACTGAAGACATTGGCGAAAAAAAAGGCTCCAGGAATTGATGGAATACCAATTGAGATGTTTCAACAATAGGATGCAGTGCTGCAAGTGAAATTTGGAGGACAGGTACCTGGTCAACTGACTGGAAGAGATCCATATTTGTGCCTATGCCTAAGATAGGCAACACAACAGAATGTGGAAATTATGGAACAATGTCATCAATATCACGCACACGTAAATGTTGCTGAAGACAATTCAAAAATGGTTGCAGCAATACATCGACAGGGAGTTGCCAGATATTCGAACTGGATTCAGAAGAGGACTTGCAATGAGGAATATCCTTGTTCATGTCAGATGGATCTGGGCTGAAACCAGTGAATGGTGTTCACCTGTGTTTTATTGACCATGCAAAAGCATTCAACTGTGTGAATCATAACAAATTATGGATAACATTGTGAGAATGGGAAAACCAGAACACTTAATTGTGCTAATTTGGAACCTGTACATAGATCAAGAGGCAGCTGTTCCAACAGAACAAGGGTATACTGAGTGATTTAAAATCAGAAAAGTTGTGCATTGGGGTTGTACCCTTTAACCATACTTATTCAGTCTGTATGCTAATCGAATAATCTGAGAAGCTTGGCTATATGAAGAGGAACACAGCATAAAGTTTGGAGGAAGATTCATTAACAACCTGCAATTTGCAGATGACATAACTTGAAGCACTTAACTGATGAAGATGCAGCCCTCAGCGTGAATTACACCTTAACATAAAGAAAACAAAAACCCTCACGACTGGACCAATAAGCAATGGAATGACAAATGGAGAAAATATTAAAGTTTTCAAAATTTCATTTTACAGCAAGCCTTGGATAAGTAAAGCATTACTGAAAAAGAACAAAGTGGGAGGCCTTACTCTACCTGATTTTAGACCTATTATACCACACAGTAGACAAAACAGCCTGGAACTGGTACAACAACAGATACATAGACCAGTGGAACAGAATTTAGAATCCAGACATAAATTCATCCATATATGAGCAGCTGATATTTGATGAAGGCCCGAAGTCACTGAAATGGGGAAAAGACAGTCTGGTTAACAAATGGTGCTGGCATAACTGGATACCCATCTGCAAAAAAAAAATGAAACAAGACCCATACTTCACACGGTGCACAAAAATGAACTCAAAATGAATGAAAGGCCTAAATATAAAATCTAAAATGATAAAGATCATGGGAGAAAATATAGGGATAACACTAGGAGCCCTAATACACGGCATAAACACTATACAAAACATTACTAACAATGCAGAAGACAAACTAGATAACTGTGAGCTCCTAAAAATCAAACACCTATGCTCATTCAAAGACTTCACCGAAAGAATAAAAAGATCACCTACAGACTGGGAAAAAGTTTTCGGCTATGACATTTCCGATCAGAGTCTGATTTCTAAAATCTACATGATACTGCAAAAATTCAACTACAAAAAGACAAATAACCCAATTAAAAAATGGACAAAGGATATGAACAGGAACTTCACTAAAGAAGGCATTCAGGTAGCTAACAGATGCTTGAGGAAATGCTCACGATCATTAACCATTAGAGAAATGCAAATCAAAACTACAATGAGATTTCATCTCACTCCAACAAGGCTGGCATTAATCCAAAAAACACAAAATAATAAATGTTGGAGAGGTTGTGGAGAGACTGGAACACTTATACACTGCTGGTGGGAATATAAAATGGTACAACAACTTTGGAAACCAATTTTGTGCTTCCTTAAAAAACTAGAAATAGAACTACTATATGATCCAGCAATCCCACTCCTTGGGATATATCCTAGAGAAATAAGAGCCTTTACACGAACAGATATATGCACATCCATGTTCATTTCAGCACTGTTTGCAATGGCAAAAAGATGGAAGCAACCAAGGTGCCCATCAATGGATGAATCGATAAATAAATTATGATATATTCACACAATGGAAAGCTTACGCATCAATAAAGAACAACGATGAATCCATGAAACATTTCATAACATGGAGGAATCTGGAAGGCATTATGCTAAGTGAAATTAGTCAGTAGCAAAAGGACAAATATTGTATGAGACCAGTATTATAAGAACTAGAAAAATAGTTTAAACAGAGAATACAATATTCTTTGATGGTTATGAGAGTGGTGAGGGAGGGAGGGAGATGGGTTTTCACTAGATTGTAGGTAAGAACTATTTTAGGTGAAGGGAAAAACAACACATAATACAAGAGAGGTCAGCACAACCTGACTAAACCAAAAGCAAAGAAATTTCCTGAATAAGCTGAACATTTCGAAGGCCAGCATAGCAGGGGCAGAGGTTTGGGGCCCATGGTTTCAGGGAACATCTAAGTCAACTGGCATAGTAAAATTTATTAAGAAAACATTCTGCATTCCAATTTGGAGAGTGGCAGCTGGGTTCTTAAATGCTAGCAAGCAGTCATCTAAGATGCATCATTTGGTCTCAACCCACCTGGAGCAAAGGAGAATGAGGAACACCAAAGACACAAGGTAATTATGAGCCCAAGAGACAGAAAGGGCCACATACACCAGAGACTACATAAGCTTGAGACTAGAAGAACTAGATGGTGCCCAGCTACAACCAAAGTCTGTCCTGACAGGGAATACACACAGAATCCCTGATGGAGCAGGAGAGCAGTGGGATGCAGACCTCAAATTTTCATAAAAAGACCAGACTTAATGGTCTGACTGAGACTAGGAGGACCCCAGAGGTTATGGTCCCCAGACCTTCTGCTAGCCCAAGACAGGAATCATTCTCAAATCCAACTCTTCAAACAGGGATTGGACTGGACTATAAGATAGAAAATGATACTGTTGAGGAGTGAGCTTCATGGGTCAAGCAGACACATGAGACTATGTGGGCAGCTCCTGCCTAGATGGGAGATGAGAGGGGAGAGGGGGCCAGAAGCTGGCCAAATGGACACAAAAATAGAGAGTGGAGGGAAGGAGTGTGCTGTCTCATTAGGGGGAGAGCAACTAGAGTATATAGCAAGGTGTATATAAATTTTTGTATGAGAGACTGACTTGATTTGTAAAAAACTTTCACTTAAAACACAATAAAAATTAAAAAAAAAAATCATTTTACTTGGAGTTATAATCAATGCCCACTAAAGCAGGAGTCAAGGAATCAGACAGTGTATTGTGTTGGGCAAGTCCCCTGCAAAAGACCATTCAAGTGTTAAAAAGTGAAGATAATCGCTTTGAGGACAAAGGTGCACATAACCCAGGCCATGATATTTTCAATCACCTCATATGCAGAGAAATCTGGACAATGAATAAGGAAGTCTGAAGAAGAATTTATGCCTTTGAATTATGTGGTTGGTGAAGAATACTGAACATACCACAATCTTCCAAAAAAAGAACAATTCTGTTTTGGATGTACAGCCAGAATGCTCTCTAGAAGTGAGGATGGAAAGACTTAGTCTCATGGACGCTGGATGTGTTATTAAGAGGGACCAGTCCCTGTAGGAGGACATCATGCTTGGTAAAGTTGAGAGTCAGCCAAAAAAGGACAAGATGGATTGACACAGTGGCTGCAATGATGGCCTCAAGAAAAACGATTGTGAGGATGATGCAGGCCCAGGCATTGTGTTGTTCCATTGTACATAGGGTCACTAGGAGTAGGAACTTCAGAGCACCTAACAACAACAGTATTTTTCATGAACAATCACACTCCAGTTTGTTGCTAACTTTGGATTAATTTCTAGAATTCTGAAAAAGTTGATTTGGATAGTATAACTTTTTTTTTCAGTTTAATTACTGCATTTAGGGAAAAATGTAGGAGCTCTTCACACTTCCTTTTTCCTGATTTAATTTGTGAATGGCATGGAGCTTATAGGTTTATGAAGAAATTAAAACAAAACAAACAAAAAACTATGGAAACATAATATGCAGCATGACCAGTTATGAATAAATAGCAATTATAAATATGCAAATTAAATCCCTAAACTCATGCATATAAATGTTTTCAATGAAATACCCCAAAATGTGTTCATGGATTATCTATGAACTGCAATAATTGACATAAATTTTTTAAATAATGCACTTGTTTTTTAGAATAGAAAAAAAAATTCTTCTAAGTTCTTTATGTTACATAGATTTAAACACTAGGCTTATTATTATCTTGGTGGTAGTATTCAGATTTTAGGTAAGTTCTTTAAAGAACCTGGTAAAACATGAACTGATACTTCAAGTCATTTAACACTTAAATTTAAAAAAACATAAAATGAGGCAAAGTTTTTGCCTAAACACTTTTATATTGCTTTGATTTAGGCACAGTAGAAGGTTAAAGGATAAGGTTGTTGCTCATGTTGTTGTTAGGTGCCGTCCAGTCGATACCTACACATAGCGACCATATGCACAACAGAACAAAACACTGCCTAGTTCTACACTATCCCTATAATCATTGCTATGCTTGAGCCCATTGTTGCAGCCACTGTATCAATCCATCTCATTGATGGTCTTCCACTTTTACACTGACTGTCTACCAAGCATGATGTCCTTCTCCAGGGACTGATCCCTCCTGATAACACGCCCAAAATAAGTGAGACACAGTCTCGCCATCTTGCTTCTAAGGAGCATTCTGGTTGTACTTCTTCCAAAACAGATTTGTTCATTCTTTTGGCAGTCTATGGTATTTTCAATATTCTTCTCCAACAGCACAATTCAAAAGTGTCATTTCTTCTTTGGTCTTCCTTATTCATTGTCCAATGTTTGCATGCATGTCAGGCGATTGAAGACACCACGGCTTAGGTGAGGCGCAGCTTAGTCTTCAAGGTGACACCTTTGCTTTTCTACACTTTAAAGAGGTCTTTTGCAGCAGATTTGCCTAATGCATAATTTGATTTCTTGACTGCTGCTTCTATGGGTGTTGATTGTAGATCCAATAAAATGAAATCCTTGATGACTTCAAAATTTTCTTCGTTTATCACGATGTTGCTTATTGGTCCACTTGTGAGGAATTTTGTTTTTTCTTTATGTTGAGGTGTAATCCATACAGAAGGCTGTGGTCTTTGATCTTCATCAGTAAGTGCTTCAAGTCCTTTTCACTTTCAGTAAGCAAGGTTGTGTCATCTGCATAACGCAGGTTGTTAATGAGTCACCCTCCAATCCTGATGCTCTGTTCTTCTTCGTATAGTCCACCCATCCAAAAAAAAAACCCACTGCTGTCAAGTCGATTCCAGCTCCTCAAATTATTTGCTCAGCATACAGATTGAATAAGTATGGTGAAAGTATACAAGCATGACACACACTTTTTCTGACTTTTAGCCACGCAGTATTCACTTGTTCTTTTCGAACGACTGCACCTTGATCTATGCACAAGATCCCTCATGAGCACAATTAAGTGTTCTGGAATTCCCATTCTTTGTAATATTATCCATAATTTGTTATGATTCACCCAGTTGAATGCTTTTGCAGAGTCAATAAAACACATGTAAACATCTTTCCGTTATTATCTGCTTTCAGCCGTTATTCATCTGATATCAACAATGATATCCCTTGTTCCACGTCCTCTTTTGAATCCAGCTGGAATTTCTGGCAGTTCCCTGATAATAAGTTTTATGTTGGTGAAAAAAGGTATTTGGAATGAAGAAGTTGTTGGCCTTGCAAAATTCTATCATGGGATCTCTGGCATCATTTCTATCACTAAGGCCATATTTTCCAACTACCAATCCTTCTTCTTCGTTTCCTGTTTTTGCATTCTAATCAGCAGTAATTACCAACGCATCTTGTTTGCATGTTTGATCAATTTCAAACTGCAGAAGTTGGTAAAAATCTTCAGTTTCTTTATCTTTGGCCTTAGTGGTTGGTGTGTAAATATGAATAATAGTCATATTAACTGGTCTTTCTTGTAGGTGTTTGGATATTATAATACCACTGACAGTGTTGTACTTCAGGATACATCCTGAAATGTTCTTTTTGACAATGAATGCCATTCCTCTTCAAATTATCATTCCTGGCATAGTAGACCATATGATCATCAGATTCGAAATGACCAATACCAGTCCATTTCAGCTCACTAATGCCTAGGATATTGTTGTTTATGTGTTCCACTTCATTTTTGATGATTTCCAATTTTCCTAGATTCATGATTTGTACATTCCTTGTCTTGATTATTTTTATTTATTTATTTATTTTATTTTTGTGTGTGTTTTAAGTGAAAGTTTACAAATCAAGTCAGTCTCTCACATAAAAAATTTATATATACCTTGCTATGTTCTCTTAGTTGCTTTCCCCCTAATGAGACAGCACACTCCTTCTCTCCATCATGTATTCCCTTGTCCATTCAGCCAGCTACTCTCCCCCTCTGCCTTCTCATTTCCCATCTAGACAGGAGCTGCCCACATAGTCTCATGTGTCTACTTGAGCCAAGAAGCTCACTCTTCACCAGTATCGTTTTCTATCTTATAGCCCAGTCCAGTCCCTGTCTGAAGCGTTGGCTTTGGGATTGGTTCCTGTCTTTAGCTAAGAGAAGGCCTGGGGACCATGACCTCCAGGGCCTTCTAGTTTCAGTCAGACCATTAAATCTGGTCTTTTCATGAGAATTTGAGGACTGCATTCCACTGCTCTCCTGCTCAATTAGGGATTCTTTGTTGTGTTCCCTGTCAGGGGGGTCACCGGTTGTAGCCGGGCACCATCTAGTTCTTCTGATCTCGGGCTGATGTAGTCTCTGATTTATGTGGCCCTTTCTGTCTCTTGGGAAACCCTGGTGGTGGAGCAGTTAAGAGCTATGCCTGCTAGCTACAAAGGTTGTCAGTTTAAATCTACCAGGTGCTCCTCATAAACCCTAAGGAGCAGTTCTACTCTGCTCTAGAGGGTCGCTATGAGTTGGAATCAACTCGACGGTAATGCGTAGGTAGGTTCTGTCTATTTGGCTCGTAATTACCTTGTGTCTTTGGTGTTATTCATTCTCCTTTGCTTCAGGTGGGTTGAGACAAAATGATGCATATTAGGTGGCTGCTTGCTAGCATTTAAGACCCCAGACACCACTCACCAAAGTGGAATGCAGAATGTTTTCTTAATAGATTTGATTATGCCAGTTGACCTAGATGTCCCCTGAAACCATGGTCTTCAGATGCCCACATCCTACTCTGGCCTGCGAATCGTCCAGTTGTATTCTGGAGAAGTCTTTGCTTTTGGTTTAGTCCAGTTGTGCTGACCTCTCCTGTATTCTGTTGTTGTCTTTCCCTTTACCTATAATAGTTCTTGTCTACTACCATCAAAGAATATTTTCTTCTGTGTTTCAACTATTTCTTGAGTTCATATAATAATGGTCTCATACAATATTTGTCCTTTTGCAACTGACTAATCTCACTCAGCATAATGCCTTCCAGATTCCTCCATGTTATGAAATGTTTCACAGATTCATCAATGTTCTTTATCAATATGTTCCATGTCTTGATTATTAATAATGTTTGCAGCTGTTTCTTCTCATCTTGAGTCGTTCCACATCAGCCAATGAAGGTCCCCAAAAGCTTGACTCTATCCATGTCTTTAAGGTGGAGTCTACTTTGAGGAGGCAACTCTTTCCCAGTTGTATTTTGAGTACCTTCCAAAATGTGAGGCTCATCTTCCTGTACTATATCAGACAACGTCCCACTGCTATTCATAAGGTTTTCAGTGGCTAATTCTTTTCAGAAGTAGTCTGTCTAGTCCGTCTTAGTATGCAAGCTCAGCTGAAACCTGTCTACCATGGGTGACCCTGCTGGTATTGAATACCAGTGGCATAGCGTCCAGCATCACAGAAACACACAAGCCCCACAGTATGACAAGCTGACAGATGCATGGAGGTAATGGATAATTGCATCTTTTTTTAAAGTAACCTTAGTTTTACGATAGTAAAGAATAATAGTATTGTGAAACTAACCTTATTAAAATAAGATAGTGATACATTTTTAAATTTGTGGAAATAGAAGAATGGAGGCCCTTAATTCTCTGACTATACAAGTACAAATAGTACTCAATAATTTTTATTGATTGAATGAATAAGCCTGTGACAATTTCCCACAAATTCTGAATTTGAACAAACTAAAACTATATCCAGTTCTTCATGATTGATAATTCTTTCTTTAATCAATTATGTTGATAGTTTTATATAAATGCATGTAAGATTCATTGCTTTTTCATTTGACCCTAATTGAACTGTGGCTTATTCTATCTTTTGAACTCCTATCTTAACCAACTGTTAAATGTGCAATCCCTTCAATGTACATTAATTCAGGTTGAGATTGTCCACTTCAGGATAGTATAGATAAAATTGGTTTACAATTCATGTGTATTAATAAGTCACAACTTAGCATAATTTGGCTTTCTTTTTGAAAAAGAGGTAATAATACTGGAAATTATTTTTAAAAATAGAAACAAATACAGTTTAAAAAACCAGAATATAATTAATATTACTCATGTAATTTTTGTCCTGTTTATTTTACCACAATAATTACAAAAAAAAAAAAAAAATACTCTTGGGAAAATTCGTTCTATTGACTTACTTAAGCTACAATGTCAGTCAACTGCCTGGGATTTCATTTGATTTTCAGTTGTGTTTTTCTACTTAGGATTTTCTAGCTGAGTATACCATTCTGAAACATTAGGATTAGTCAGGATATTCTCTAAACTTTCTTTTCTAATGAGTTTTGTCTCAATAGATATGACCAGTTCTGCTATCAGTTTCAATTGTTGAGTGTTTTCAGGTCTCACATACACTTTCTGAAGAGTTACCGGGCTATGGATTCATTCTTGGGTAATTGGTCTTTTGATCTGTTTGGCAGAGAACATTGTCATTTCTTTTACTTGAAAAGCATTTTGGTTTTAGAATAATCATTAGCAACATTAAAAATCGGTGATACAGATCTGATATTATTTTCTTTTATGAACAACCTGAAAATTCCCATTTTAATGATTTCCTCTATGTATGTTTAACAACTACTTAGATTTCATCAGATTCTATTTTATTTTTGCATCAGATTTATTTATTTATTTATTTTTACTTATTTTATTTTTGCATCAGATTCTATTTTATTTTTATGTTTAAAACACAATGATAAACCAAATGTCTTCATGTCTACCACCTGCTTAAGATATACAAATTCGCCAACACATCAAAGCCTCAGGTTTGCCATTCGCAAATCCCAAACCCTGCTACTCCCCTTGGTAAATATTATCCTGATTCTTTGAATTATCTGGATTATAATCTGGGCACACTACCTAGATATAGTCCCCAGATCCCTTTGGAAAAAAATATGATCATATGACTGAAGCCTGTTCAATAGAATATGGAGGAAATGATATATACTATGTTCAAACCTGGCTTATAAAAGTCTCCTATGAATTCCTCAAATCCATCTCTTCCTCTGTCATAAGTATTATCACCCAGGTTTGAAGATAACAGAGCCTGTTGCAGCTGAATGACTTCAGGGACCTATTCCCACCATACCCACACACCAACCACACATATACATGCATACATACACACTACTCTGACATAAGATGGACTTTATGTAAGGAATAAATTTATAAAAGTTTAAGCCTCTAAGATTTAAGACTTTAATAATATTCAGCTAACTTTATCCTCATGTGAAGTCCTTTCTTTTCTTCAAAATTTTATCACATACAGGTGTATCTTTGAACAATATAGTATTTAGCCTTAGGTGTTTTGACTTCTTTTAGCTTTCATTAATGGAATCATGATGTATCGTCTATTTTTGAAACATGCATATTGTGCTTAATGCAATTTTTGCAGTTTTATCATTGCTGATATACATAACTAAAAGTCATTTTTCTCACCACTATATAGTGCTACATTTTATAATTATATAAGTATTTTTTGCGTATTCTTTTGTGCATGGGCATTTGGATTTATTCCCATTTTTTAATAATGTAAGCAATGCTAATATGATCATCCTTATATATGTCTTCTAGAACACATGTGCAAGAAATAATCTAGGGGATGTATATAAGAGTGGAATCGCTGGGTCTTGGAGTGTATGCATCTTTACCATCAGTAACTACTGCCATTTTTTTTTCTCCAAAATGGTTGTACCAAGTTATACATTCACTGGTAATGTTTAAGCATCATAGATTTTTCACATTTTTTCCTATTCCTGGTGGATGGAGAACAACTCATTGTGGTCAACTTTGCATTTCTTTATGGTCAGTGAAATTTATCACGTTCTCATGTTTATCGTCCATTTAAATTTTCTCTGCTGTTTGGGATACAATGTTTAGACATTTACTCACTCTAAAATACATAAAATTGTACTACCACCTAGAATCAAATAATAACGTGAATTTCACATAGATAAAAGGCCTAAATGTGAAGAAAAAATGCTTAAAAAAAACTTCCAAACTACAAATTATAAGAAAATTGATACCTTTGATTATGTCAAATTAAAGGATTATTTTTAATGAAACACAGATAAAGTTTATGGAGGGATAACAAAATTTAGAATATACAGAAAATTCTGTAAATCCGAGGAAAATAACAGCAACCCCAAAAGAAAAGTTGAAAAAGGATGTTAATAAGTAACTTAGAGAAAAAAGAAGGGGGAAAAAAAAAAAAAAAACCTAGCAATCACATGAAGATTGTCCCAAACTGTTAAAAAAAAAAAATGCTAATTGTTCTATACTTTTTAGAATGACAAGAATTATAAAGTTAGATGATACCAAGTGTTAGTGGGTAAGTGGTAAGTAGGGTTAGAGAAATCCTCTAGTTTTGTTGATGGAAGTGTAGAATGATGCAGAAATTCAAGAGAGAAATATGGTTCTATTTGATTAAATTATGTAACATGATATTCAACAATTTTCCAAGGGAGAAGCTGACAAGTGACAAATATAATTTGAAACTTTATTAACCTTGTGTTGTTAATTGATATAAAAAAATAAATAAATCACTAAGATGTTATAAAAAAAAAAAACAACAAAGCAAGCCTGTTGCTGTTGAGTCTATTTTGACTCATAGCAACCCTATAGGGCAGAGTAGAACTGCCCCCATAGAGTTTCCAAGGAGTGCCTGGTAGATTCAAACTGCCCACCTTTTGATTAGCAGGTGATATAGAAGATCTTAAACCCTCCAAACACTTTGTCCTAAGTGATGTTACAGAATCCTGCAATCAGCAATAAATAGACACATAGTCTGTTGTTCGATTGACATGTTTAGTATAATGAAACATATGCTGGCCGTAAAAAAGTCTCAGTAAGTTTCAAAATACTAAGTCTTATAGATTATGTCTTCTCAACACAATGGAATTGAATTAGAAATGAATAACACTATCATATTAAGAAAAGTGTTAACCGTTTTTATATTAAAGAAAAACCCATTTCTAAAGAGCCTATGGGTCAAAAAAGAAATCACAAGCATAACAGAAAAATAGTTCAAATTAAATGATACTAAAAATATATCAAAATTTGTGGGATGCAGCTAACTCGGTGCTTAGAGGAAAATTTATAGTTTAAAGACTAACACGAGAAAAGAACAGTGCAAAAATCAATAACCAAATATATACATTAAGAATCTATAAAAAATGAAATCAAAAGGAAAGCAAATTAAATGTAAAGTCAAAATAAGAAAGAAATAACAAGGATGAAAGCAGAAAGGAACTAAACAGAAAAGGGACAAAAATAGAGAAAATTAACAAATACAAAAATGTGTTTCTTGAAAAGTCTAACATAATAAATGAACCCATAGCAAAGCAAATCAAGAAAACAAACAACAGAGGTGGGGCTAAGATGGCAGAGTAGTCAGACACTTCCAGTGGTCCCTCTTACAACAAAGACTCAAAAAAACAAGTGAATCAATTATATATATGACAAGCTAGGAGCCGTTTACATCAAAAGCAAAGTTAAGAAGTAGGGCTGATCAGAGGGGGGAAGGACAGACGGGTCCAAAGCATCTAGAAGTTGCCAGATCTGACTAAGTGGGAACTGGTGCCCTGCAGGCCCGATTCCCTGGCATGACTGTGATGGGGCTGGCAGTAGTGTTCAGGACACCTTTTCCACTGAGGAAGAGAGCGAGCAGCACAGAGTCTACTCAGGCCTCCAGAATCAGCGAAGAACAACACTCTTGGCAAAAGAAAAGTACTTGCGTCTAATTTACTGCATGTACCAAAAAGTACCCCTTTCAAAAGAACTCTCTGCCATTTATCTGATCCATCCTCCCTCTTCTCCAGTCCCTGAGCTGGCTTCAGTGCCAATCAATTTCCCTGGGCATGAAATAGGTCTTGCTGCATGTTCTGAGCCATTCTCCTGGCCTTGGAGAAGGAATGAATTAACAAATGGGGAAAAAATAATCTGCCAGCTCTCCTAAGCTGGGGACTCAGGGCAGACGTGGCTCCTTTGCCTGGGCACAGGCACAAGTGGTCCACAAACTTTGAATGCCTTCACCACTGCATGAACCTGTGTGGGCCCATTTCAGCAGCTTAGTCTCTCAGTGGCACAGTGCAATGGGGTATGTGCCTGAGGTCTGACTTCAACTATTTCAGCTCTGTGATGGAGAGAAGGGTTTTTGACTTTTGGCACTGCTCTGCCTATTAAACAGGGTCCTCACCTACCCACATCATGGTCCTGAGGACTGGCGGCTCCACACATGTCACCTAGACACCTGCAACAGAGGTCCAAGGATAAGTGGTTTCTCCCAGTCCTTACAGCTAAAAGCACTGAATGCCCATGGACTGGCTACAGAGCCCACCCACCTGTGCACTCCAGGGAACAGGGATGCTCTTTCCTCGCAGACACTCAGGGAATGGTTGTTAGCCCCCTTCCTTGCTCAGAGTGTGACTCCCTGCTGTAGCCAGATACCTGTACCTACACTAATCACCCCTGCTCTAACTCTATGACTGTCGGTGAGAGCCTGCACCACACACATGGTGATCAATTAACTAGACACCTGAGCTAAACCCATACAAGAAAAGTGAACGGACTCCTAGGCTCATATACCTGGTAACAGCTCCAGCCATCTGGTGACAGGATGTTGGAGCTTCAAAGGTGCAAATAATCAAGCTTGAGCAGCCTATTAGGGCATATCAAAACAAAGCAAAGCAAAAAGCTAGGACACAGTACACAAGCATAAAATAAATTAATACAATAATTTATAGATGGCTTGGAGACAACAGTCAATATCCAATCACATAAAGAAGCAGACCATGATCACTTCAACAAGCTTCAAAACAAAGAGTCAAGGAATCTTCTGGAAGAAGATATATTCCTAGAAATACCAGAGATAGCATACAAAAGATTAATATACAGAACTCTTCAAGAGATCAGGAAGGAGATAAGGCAAAACACAGAATGAGCCAAGGAACATACAGATAAAGCAGTTGAGGAAATTAAGGTTATTCAAGGGCATAATTGACAAATTTAACAGGCTTCAAGAATCCATAGAGATCAAATGGAAATTCAGAAGATTAGCCATAAACTTTACGAACTAGGCAACTCAATAGAAAGTCAGAGAAGCAGAATTAGTGAAGTCAGAATTAGTGAGATTGAAGATAAAACCTTGGCATCAACATATTCAAAGAAAAATCAGATAAAATAATTAAAAAAATGAAGAAACCCTAAGAATCATGTGGGACTTTATCAAGATGAATAATCTATGAGTGACTGGAGTACCAGAACAGGGAAGAACAGAAAATACAGAGAGAATTGTTGAAGATTTGTTGGCAGAAAACTTCCCTGGTATCATGAAAGATGAGAAGATAACTATCCAAGATATTCATCGAACCACACAGAAGGTGGACCCAAAAGAAAGTCACCAAGACATATTATAATGAAACTTGCCAAAACCAAAGATAAAGAATTTTAAGAGCAGCTAGGGATAAAGAAAAATTCACCTACAAAGGAAAGTAAATATGAATAAGCTTGGACTACTGTGCAGAAACCATGCAGGAGGGAAGGCAATACGGTTATATACATAAAGCCTTGAAGGAAAAAAATGCCATCCAAGAGTCATATATCCAGCAAAACTGTCTCTTAAATATGAAGGTGAAATTAGGACATTTCCATATAAACAGATGTTTAGGGAATTTGCAAAAAGCAGACAAAAACTACAAGAAATACTAAAGGAAGTCCTCTGGTTAGAAAATCAATAACACCAAATATCAACCCAAGACTAGAACACAAGACAGAGCAAGCAGATATCAGCCCAGATAGGGAAATCACAAAAATCGAGATAAAAAAATGTTCAAAACAGGGAAACTGAGTTGTCATTAGGTAAAAGATGGCAACATTAAAACAATAAAAAGGGACTAAAAAATGTAGTCATAGATCTTTCATATGGAGAGGAAATCAAGGCAATATAAAGAGATAAAAGTTTGGTTTGAACTTAGAAAAATAGGTATAAATATTAAGGTAGCCACAGAGGAGACTAACAATCCTACACATTAAAATAAAATGCAAGAAAAACATAAAGACTCAGCAAAAACAAAACCAACAATAATGAAAAAGAGGAAAAGAAAATATATAAGGAAAAGCTACTCAGCACAAAAAATTATGTGGAAGAAACTCTCAACAACACACAAGGAAGACATCAAAATGTCTGCACTAAACTCATACCTGTCCATAATTACACTGAATGTAAATGGACTAAATGTACCAATAAAGAGACAGAGAGTGGCAGAATGGATTAAAAATGACCTGTCTATATGCTGCCTACAAGGGACAGACCTTAGACTTAATGACACAAACAAACTAAAACTCAAAGGATGGAAAAAAATATATCAAGTGAACAACAATCAAAAAAGAGCGGGAGTGGCAATATTAATTTCTGACAAAATAGACTTTAAAGTTAAATCCACCACAAAGGGTAAGGAAGGATGCTATATAATGACTAAAGGGTAAATATACCAGGAGGATATAATCATAATAAATATTTATGCACCCAATGACAGGGCTTCAAGATACATAAAACAAACTCTAATGGCACTGAAAAGTGAGATAGACAGGTCCACGATAATAGTAGAAGACTACGACACACCACTTTCGGTAAAGGACAGAACATCCAGAAAGAAGCTCAATAAAGACACGGAAGATCTAAATGTCACAATCAACCAACTTGACCTCATAGACATATACAGAACACTCCTCCCAACAGCAGCCAAGTATACTTTCTTTTCCAGCACACATGGAGCATTCTCCAAAATAGACCATGTTTTTAGGTCATAAAGCAAGCCTTAACAGAATCCAAAACATCAAAATATTACAAAGGATCTTCTCTGATCATAAAGCCATAAAAGTAGAAATCAATAACAGAAAAAGCAGGGAAAAGAAATGAAATATATTTTAACAGAACAACACCTTGCTCAAAAAACTACTGGGTTATGAAAGAAATCAAGGACAAAATAAAGAAATTCATAGAATCAAATAAAGTGAAGGACAATACACAATACAGGGGAAGTCAGCACAGCCTGAACAAAGTGAAAGCTAAGTAGTTTCCTGGACAGAGCGACAGAGATGCAGGGCCTGGAGTCTGGGGACATAGCTTCAGGGACATCTAGGTCAATTGGCATAACAACATTTATTAAGAAAATGTTCTCCATCCCACTTTGTTGGGTGATATCTGGGGTCTTAAAAGTTTGTGAGCAGCCACCTAAGATGTATCAATTGGTCCCAACCCACTTGGAGCAAAGGAGAATGAAGAACATCAAAAACAAGGAAAATAGTCATCCAAGAGACAGAAGGGCCATATAATTCCATCAGCCTGAGATCAGAGGAACTAGATGGTGCCCAGCTACCACCAATGACCGCCCTGACAGGGAACACAACAGACAGTCCCAGACAGAGACAAAGTGTGGAGCAGAACCCAAGTTCATGTAAAAAGACCAGACTTAATGGTCTGACAGAGACTGGAGAAACCCCCAATACTATGTCCACCAGGACTGAAACCATTCGCAAAGCCCACTCTTCAGACAAAGATTAGACAGGACTATAAAACAAGAAAATAATACACATGAAGAGTGTGCTTAGTTCAATCAGATACACGAGACCAAATGGGGTGGCTCCTGTCTGGAGGCAGGATGAGAAGGCCGGAAGGGACAGAGACTGGAACCCATGGTGGAAAGGAGAGTATGCTGTCACATTGTTGGGACTGTAACTAATGTCACAAAACAATATGCGTATAAATTTTTGTAGGAGAAATTAACTTAAGCTGTAAACTTTCACCTAAAGCATAATTAAAAAAAAAAAAATAGGAAAACACAAAGTTTTATACACACAGAATGCCACAGGCTTTCCCCATGATAGGATTGGAGAGTTTAATTAAATTGCTGGTGGAAGTTTCACTGTTATTACAAATAGAAGTCCCTCTCAGAACTATTTGACAGGAAGGATCTCAGTAATGATTTGGCAGATATTTTTGGCCTTACAAATAAGACAAATTTTCAGTTCATCACTCTCCAGTCATCATAATGAATGCTGCTGAAAAATTACATTTTTTTAGGCCAAAATAGCACTAAAATTGTAGATTAGAGGAAGGCAACTATAAAATTTCTCAGTGCAGGAGGAATTGATTTTCTAGATTCTAGTCAGAAATCATGGACCTTGTTTCCGTTAATGCAGGCCAAAATTTACACATCTCAGAACAGGTAAAAGTTTTTTGAGTCACTGTTTTGTTAGACTGGGCGTAAAATTGAAATCGGGTTCATTTTTGTCAATATATCATCCATAATTCAGTTTGAATCATATATACTCTCATTTACTTGAAGAAAACAGAACATTACTATATATATTCTGACAAAATTCTTCGAGAATTCTAGCGGTCCTAAACAAAAGTCTGTGGTTATCTGACAAAACAAACTAGAAGCTCTGATGCTAACTGCAACTATGTGTAACTTTAAATCAGAGATTTCATCACTTATGATAAAAATTAAAAATCAAAATCGACTGAACATGAAGGATTATTTGTGAGTTGCCATGTAAAAACTGCTTGAAATTTCAATTACTTATGCAAACCAACCTATAGCTGTTTTCCTACTGAAATTCACTTTTGCACAGAAATAGAGCTTACTCTTGGTTTTATTGAGAAAATTTTGATTCATTTACTTTTCTGAAAGTGGCATTCGTTTTTTCACAAAAGATGAAGTCAGAGAAATGTAATTCTTGGTAAGGATTGTTTTGCTGTTCTATGTGAGGGCAATAACATTTTCAATGCAATAAATTTTATGAAAAATATTTAATGAATAGGATTATGCTCATTTTCTGGGGAAGAATATATTAGTTACTTGAAAGGATCTATGACCAATTACAGATTATGTACTACTGAATATATATGTATATATGTGAAATATACATATGTATTTGAGAGCTGTCTCTGCTCTTAAAAATACTAATTATTTGGATTTTATTTACCTGAAAATAGTATGCTTGAATAGTTTTATAGCTTATAACAGAGATCAAACTGGCATTGTTTTTAAAGAAAGAAGAAAAAAATGTTATGGAAAATAACCTACAATATGTATTTATTAGAATATATATTTATATACACAAAAGGCATGACATTTATCTTTTGGAATAGAAATAAAAGTAACCCTGAGACATCACAATAGTCTGAATGAATACTTACTTAGAAATGAATGATTATTAGGCACTCTTTAGCATCAAAGAAAATGTTACTTAAAGCTAATGGATTAAGAAAGGAAAGGCCAGTGCGCTGGTTAAGACAGTGTGTAAACTTGGCCAGGCCATGATTCTCAGTGTTTTGGCAGTTGTATCATGAAATAAAAAAAAAAAAAAATCATGTTGTGATCACTTCCCTGTTGAAATTTTTTTTTTTTTTTTAGTAAGTAAAATACAAAGGCACTTAATCTATGTGCTATGGATATTTCCTTCTTTCTTTTTTTTCTTCTTTTATTGAACTTTAGGTGAAGGCTTACAGAACAAACCAGTTTCTCATCAAAAAATTACTACACACATTGTTGTATGATATTAGTTAACAACCCCACGGCTTGGCAACACTCTCTCTTCTCAACCCTGGGTTCCCTATTACCAACATTCTTGTTTTCTCCTGACTTCCAGTCCCTGCCCCAGGGCTGGTGAGCCCCTTTAGTCTTGTTTTGTTTCACAGGCCTGTTCAATCTTTGGCTGAAGGGTGAACCTCAATAGTGGCCTCATTACTGAGCTGAAAGGGTTTCTGGGGGCCATACTCTCAGGGTTTCTCCCATCTCTGTCAGGCCAGCAAGTATGGTCTTTCTTTTTGAGTTAGAATTTCTTTCTACATTTTCTCCAGCTCTGTCTGGGACCCTCTATTGTGATCCCTGTCAGAGCAGTCAGTGGTGGTAGCCAGGCACCATCTCATTGTACTGGACTCAGGTTGGTGGAGGCCATGGTAGATGTGGTCCATTAGTCCTCTGGACTAATCTTTCCCATGTGTCTTTAGTTTTCTTCATTCTTCCTTGCTCCTGAAAGGGTGAGACCTGTGGAGTATCCTAGATGGCTGCTCACAGGCTTTTAAGACTCCAGACGCTACTCACCAAAGTAGAATGTAGAACATTTTCTTCGTGAGCTCTGTTATGCCAATTGAGCTAGATGTTCCCTGAGACCATAGTCTCCACAGCTCCCAGCCTAGCAATTCACTCCCTCATGGAGTTTGGATGTGTCTATGGAGCTACCATGGCCTTGACTTGTACAGGTTGTGCTGGCTTCCCAGTTTTGTGTACTGTTTAACCCTTCACCACTTATCTTTTGTCTATTAAGTGTTTTTCTATCCCCACCCCTTTCCTCCTTCGTAACCATCAAATATTGCTTCTTTTTGTACGTAAACCTTTTCAAGAGTTTTTACACTAGTGGTCTCATACAGTGTTTGTCCTTTTATGATTGACTTATTTCACTGAGCATAATGTTCTGTGCTGAGTTCCTTTTGTTTGTGGATTTCTTTTTCATTTGTTTTTGTAGATTTTGTGTTTATTGAGACTTTATGTTTGGTGGGTAGGTTTGTTAATTTTCTTTGTGGTTACCTTGAAATTTACCCTTATCTTCCTAGGTTTCAACCAGCTTGGTATTGTCTTGCCTTTCTCTCCATTAGAGAGTTCTATACCTATACTGTTTATTCCCTCTTTTATTGTTCTGACGTTGTTGTCATTTACGGATAAGCCTCTCCGGTTCCCTGTTGCAATTGTTTCAGTTATGGACAGTCCTTGAGAGTTTATTTCCTAGGTTGGTATCTGGCTGGCACAATCTTGCATCTTAGATTCAGGCCGTGGTCTGATGTTGTTTGTTCTCAGACCAAAGGACTTCCTTTAATAATTCTCATAACTTTGGTTTGGTTTTTATGTATTCCCTTAATATCTGCTTATCTGGAAATGTCCTAATTTCACCATCATATTTGAATGAAAGTTTTGTAGGATATATTATTCTTAGTTGGCATTTTTTTTTCTTCCAAGATTTTGTATATGTCATCCCATTGCATTCTTGTGTACATGGCTTCTGCTGAATAATCAGAACTTAGACTTATTGTTTCTCCTCTGTATTTGACTCTTTGTTTTTCTTAAGCTGCTCGCAGGATTTTTCTTTGTCTTTGGTTTTAGTTGAGTGTGATTATGATACGCTTTGGTGTTTTTCTTTTGGGATCTAGCCTATATGGGGTTTGTTGAGCTTCTTTGATGGTCAGCTTTTCATTGTTCACAATATTAGGGAACTTCTCTGTCAACAATTCTTCAAAAATCCTCTCTGTGTTTTCACTTTTCTTACCCTGTTCTGGAACTCTGATCACTCACAAATTTTTACCTTTGATTTTATCCCACATAGTTCTCAGTGTTTCTTCATTTTTCTCCATTCTTTTTTCTGATTTTTCCTCAGAGTTGTATACAAGTGTTTGTCTTCAATTTTGCCAATTCTGTCTTCCATTATTTCAAACCTACTCCTCAGCCCTTCTATGACAGTGTCCATTTCTGAAATCTTGTTGTTTATCTTTTGGATTTATAATTGTTGTTTTTCTGTGGCTTCTAGTTAAGAATTTATTTTGACATTTTGTTCCTGTATGACTTTCCTGAATTGTTCCATTTTTTTTTTGTCTGTATTTTCCATGAATTTGTCTGCCTTTTCCAAAAATTTGTCTATTTTTTCCTCATTTTTGTCTGCTTTTTGCTTCAATCGTTGGATTGCTCTGAATATTAGAGATTCGAATTCCCTGTCAGGTAGTTCTAGTGCCTTTCTACTGGCACTAGATGGATGCCTACTGGACCCATCTGTCCTGTTTTTTTTTATATGTTTTGATATTGTCTGCTGTCTTAGGAACATTCAGTAGTTATTTTCTTCATTTCTTGATTGTAGATTTGTTTGTTTTTTCTGGCTTTTTTGTTTTATTTGGTTATGTCTGAGCAGGTGGGCTGTGCATTCTTTTTTGTTTGCTTGTCTATTGTCATGATACTTTTCACTTACTTGTCCAATGGTCAGGGACAGCCACTCAGCTATGGTGCAGCAGGGCAGGTCCACCTGAAGGGGATGGGCTGGGCTGGGTCATTTGTAGCTCTTACTAAAGCCAACATGGCAGGCCAGGAATCAGTGCTGGGCAGGTTCCAGTAGGCCGTGCCTGTGCTGCTTGGGGGTGTGATGTTCAGTGCATGGTGCAGGTAGGCAGGAAAGAGGGAGGAGGTTGTGATGTGTGGAACTAATAGGAGTGTGGGAAAGAGGAAAGAGAGGAGAGAAAAACAGGAGTCAAAAACAAAGAAGCAAACAAAGAGAAAATTAAAAAAGAGTGATAAGGGAGCTTGCCACTGGAGTGGAGAGGTGGGAAGCCGAGAAATGGAAGAAGAAAAAAAAGAAAGAAAGGACAAAGAAAAAAAAATGACTAGATAAAAATTTGGAAAAGAAAAAAAGAAAAGCCCCCAGGAGTCTCAGAGTCTCACCAATGGGGCTGCTAAGACTGGGTAAGTGGCTCCCAGGCTGAGCAGTATAGCCTGGCTAGAGGGAGTATAGATGTCACACAGCACCAGGTATTCAGGAGGCAGTAAAAGAAGACAAGCGTAGGAAACAAGAACTGAGTAATGAAGACAGACAGAGAAAAAGAGAGAAAAGGAAAAAAAAGATATGTCCCCAGGGATCCCACCTACACGGCTGTGCAATTTGGGGGAGTAGTTCCCAAGCTGTGCAGTGCAGCCCGGCTAGAAGGGGCTTCCAAACTGTGAGAAGAAAACAAACAACCAGAACAAAGCAAAACAAGGCGAAAAAAAGCCCAGGGATCCCACTAGCATGGTGTTGCCGGCTGGGGAGTTGTTCCACAGTTGAGCGTGGCTTTACAGCCTTTCAAGAAGAACCAAAGATGGCACATGGAGCCAGGTGTTCCAGAGAAAGGAGGCAGAGGTGGTAGGAGGTACAGAAGAAACCAAAAGAGATGGAAAGAACCAACACCTCCTCAGGGGCCTGCTCAGTGTCAGCAGGGTGAATCCAATTAGCTTGAGGCCAAAGCAGTTGCCTCCAGGCCAAGAGACTGTGGCTGGCAGGAAGCAGAGGAGGCCAAAAAGGGGGAGGGGGAGACTGGAGGGGCTATGAAAGTATATATCGCTCATTACTGGGTACTCTGTTTCCTTCTGAGAACTTCCTGAAGCTGCTTTCCTGCACTCCTTGTCCGCTGATCTCCAACGTGGGTTTGGTGAATCCAAGCGGCATGAATGCTATAATTCCCAGCCAGCCAAACCATCACAGCCAGCCAGGAAGCTTGGAGGTAGAGCAGTGGGGAGAGAATGGGGGGAGGGAAAGCATGCACCACTGGTTACTGGGTGCTCTGTCTTCTGATGGGAGTTCCAGGGAAGTGCTTTCTTATGCTCCCTGTCTGCTGATCCCTGACTGGATTCCAAGATGGTGAATACATGCTGTGTTAGCTGATGGGGCCCTCTGCACGTATCTCTCCTCGTTCTCTGTCGTCTGTTAGTTTCTAATCCATTCGGTGCTTGGCTGTGTTCTCTCTCTCTTCATTTGGCACTTTGGGTTCCAAGAATGATGTTTGTTTCTGTTTTACTTAGTTTTTTGGGTCTTTGCTGTGGAGGGACGGTGTGATGCTTCTGTCTATGGTGCCATGTCCTCCCTGTTGAAATTTGATATGTGATCACCCCCATGGTGGAATTTGCTTAGTGGTACCAGCAGGGGCAGGGCCTGTGCCCTTCATCTCTCTGCCCTCTGTTGCCTATTTCCTTCCTTTCACCTTGCCAAGGCTTTTGGCTTGTTCTGGATCCAGCAGCTGCCTCTTGTTGTGTGACATCTGGTTCTTGGACTTGAGCTAGCAGCTTACCTGTCAACCTAGGGATTTGTCAATCTTCACAGCCTACAAGCAAGAGTCCTGCTCCCCAACCTACCGATCTTGGGTTTGCCAGCCCCTGCAGTTACATGAATCAGGAGAAAACTTGAGATCTTGCCTGCTGATTTTGGGATTTGTTGACCTTCACAGACTGTGAGTGGGAGCCTTGCTCTCCCACCTGCTGATCTTGGGTTTGCCAGCTTCTGTGGCTGTGAGAATTGAGAGAGGCCTGTATCCTGATCCAAGGACATGGAGTGTTCCAGACTCTACAATCATGTGAGCTGTTTCCTTGATATAAATCTCTCTCTCTATATATTTATACACTTTACTGGTTTTGCTTCTCTAGAGAACCCAGCTTAAGACAGCTAGAAAAAAGGAACAGCCTTAAAAGAGAAAACAATGAAAAGGTATATGGGTGCAATATTCAACAGTATACTTAAGGAATCACATGCCTCAGACCCCTCCCCTGCCTTTTTTTTCTTTCTTTCTCATGCGTTCTATGACTTTAACCTGTTCATCTTGAGGTTTAAAATAATGACAGGATCTTTCCAGATCTTCCTCCTTTGATGTCTCCAAAAAAGAGTAACTAGGCCCACACTGATCTAAGGATTTTTTTTTAAACTGCTAATCATGGAAGCAGCAGTCAAGAAATCATCGGGCAAATGTGCTGCATTGGGCAAATGTGCTGCAAAAGACATCTTTAAAGTGTTAAAAAGCAAAGATGTTACTTTAAGGACTAAGGTGAACCTGATTTAAAACATAGTATTTTCAATTGCCTCATATGCATGTGCAAGCTAGACAATGAATAAGGAGGACTGAAGAAGAATTGATGCCTTTGCATTACGGTGGTGGTGAAGAATATTGAATATACCATGGACTGCCAGAAGAACAAACAAATTTGTTTTGGAAGTAATACAGCCAGAATGCTCCTCAGAACCAAGGATGGTGAGACTTCATCTCACACACTTTGGATATGTTATCTGGAGGGACTAATCCCTTGAGAAAGACATCATGCTTGGTAAACTAGACAATCAGCAAAAGAGAGTAAGACCCTCAATGAGATAAGTTGACACAGTGGCTGCTACTATGGGCTCAAGCATAACAATGATTGTGAGGATGGCACAGGACGTGGCAATGTTTAGTTCTGTTGTATGTAGGGTTGCTATGAGCCAGGACCAACTCAATGGCACCTATTAACAGCAACATGGTAGGTTAAAAAAAGCCATATTTAAGATCTTACATACTGTGTGATTTCTTTATATCACATTCTGGTAAAGTCAAAACAGTAGAGAGATATAGCACATCAATGCTGCCAGGGACTGGGAGCAGGAAAGTGTTGACTACAAAGAGTGACAGAACTGTTTTACATCTTGATTGCGGTGCTTGTGCATTTCTCACAACTTGCAGAGCTTTACATTAAGAAGGGCAAATTTTACCATATATAAATTTTACCATGTATAAATTATATCTTAGTGACAATACTGAAAAAATTAAATAAGCAAGGTATGCAACTAAAAAAAAGTGTTCTAAAGAGTAGCAGAGTAAAATCCAAAGAAACAGTAAGAAATGAATAATGAAGGTGATGGAAGAAATCAATGAATCGGTGAGCAATATTGACAGTATAAATACATAAAAAATCCAAAACTGGGTCTTTGAAGAGATTTATTAAATTAGATAGACTTCTGGCCACATGTTTGCCAGATGGACCAAGAAAAATAGAGAAAAGATGCAAGTAAACAGAATACCGAAGGAAAAGGGGAAATAACTACCAATTAAAGGGAATTATCACATAATACGCACATGAACTAGTCTTTCAGTTAAAACAGCCCCCAATGAGTGTTTCCATCAAGACGAAGTAGCAGTGCCCCTGAAGTACCTGAGGGCAGAACTCCCCAATCAGCACGCACTTGCAAAGTAGTGTTGCTCTATTCATTCCCTTCACCATGGAGTGACTTCTGGGGTCACCTCGTCTGCCCACCTTCTCTCCTGAAGCAGCCTTCTCATATACTCCCGTGTCCCATACAATGATATTCTATTCTATGCTCACCAGGATATGAAAAAAGTTTGAGGATCACTGCCTTTGGGTATCCTGTCAAAATAATAAAACTCTCTGAGGCAACAAAGACTTTTTTCTTTATACTCATTATCCGTAAGTATTTGACTATATCTTTTATTCAAATCATGTGCTGCAAACCAGCAGCTTCCTCATAAACACACCAGGTCATTCTAAATTCAGGATAATTTGTGACAATTTATTAATGAACCTATTCAGAGTACTATGATATACCCGCAACCAAATAATTCTTGATTTTTTCTTTTTTAATTCACTTCTGTTATGAGGATGCACAGAGTCTGTGGAACTCAGGGACTATGCAGTATATCAGAATGTTTCCCGTGTTCTCACAAATTATTGATTTCAAAAAGTGCAATATTTCCCTAAAGAGTCAAACACCTAGCAGACTTATTTTATGTCACTTACTCTGAGCACAATTTAAGATATAAGACAAGGTTTGCCATGACCTCTCCCTCTCAAGGTGCCCTGGAAATAAAATTTCTCTGGATTTACCTTGGGGACTTTCACTTGGTACAAATCAAGAAATGAGCAAGGATGGTGTTCCACTTTTACTTTACGCAAGGCTTCTATGTACAGAATGTGGATGGGAGTGACCTCTAGGAATTCAATGTCTACATGCTGCTAGAAGCACTGGAATAGTACTTCATAAAAGTTGGAGTAGGTCCTCATCAGCTCTGCTATTCTCAGGATTAAGCCCTTCATCAGAACATAATAGCAATAGGAGCTGCCTCTTCTCAGAGGCTTTACATAGCTGAGATCTGGGCAGGCTTTGATATCAGAATTTCCTAGGAGTGATCCAATCAATAACTGCTTTTTATAAAATGATGTTTTTCATAAGTTAATTTGAACATATGGTCAACCACAACCCACTGTTTACTATGCCTGGACTCCCTCATGCTTCCACATGTTCTCTCTTCTACCATCTTGGCCTCCCCAACGCCAACAGAGTAGGAGCCCTGGAGTAGTTTGGCAGGTGCTTATTCTGGTGCAACCCAGGAGCAATGCATGTCTGGGACCTCTGAAATTCATAAATTTTCCTTGGGGTCCCCTCAATCACCCAAATATTTGTGATAGGCTCTCTTCCATACCATATATATTTTGTATTTGTGCCTGATGACAACAATGACAGTAGATTAAAAGATGTCACATTGTACTGGAGTCAAATACCAAAGCAATAAACAAGAGGTTACAGAACAGTGCTGGTCCTCCCCTACTCCATTTTCTATAAAGCTTAAGCTAGGCTTTCAATTACAATTATTAATTTTCTACAGTGACAATCAGAGTGTTGTGAGGGGCAATTATCATGACTTCCCATTCTCTAAAGTGTTTGAATACTTATTCCTCCTCTTCCTTTGGTAAAAACTTCAGGATGTGGTACAGGTTACAAAAAAAAATCACATTTCATAAATAGTTCAAATGAATGACTATTTAACATGAAAGTCCTTTCTCAGTACTTTCTAGGAAAAAAATAAAAAGGCTATAAATATGATCTCTAGAAAGACATTCTTCTCCATGCACATTTTAATACCTTTTTGAGATGATATCTAGAAGCTGAAACTCTTTCATATACTCTTCCTTTATTCCATAGGCAATTTGTCAAACCCTCACCTTTCTGTCTCTGTGCCTTACTGAGCTATTTTTCCAAGGAGGCCTCTCCTCACAACACTTACTCCTTAAAGCTCCTTAGAGTGAAAAAAAAAAAAAAAGAAAAAAAAAGGCAGTGAAAACAGTGACCATTCAGGTAATGACTATAAGCAAGTATGCAATTTTCAGCTCAGAATTTCCATTCTATGGCATGGCCATAATTCTGAACATATAAGTGAATATAAGTTATAACAGATTGACTACTATTACGTTAAAATATGTGATATAGCCAATGACATTACACAATATGTCCAATGTTTTGGCTTTCATTACCAATGCAGAGTACAATGTGCTATGCAAAATTGCCATAAACTTGGTGCATTAAGACATTCCTTTTGATTTGTGTCTCCAATTTTTACTAAATAAACTTGTGCCATTTGTCTGTAGGATTTTGTCTGAGAATTTTATCTGTAAAAATATAAATTATATTTACGTGTTCAAGCTGTATGGCTACATTATAGAATTAATTCTATAAATCTTTTATTGATGAAAACCTGCTCTAAGCTCTGGAGCACAGTTAGGAATAATAAGTCAGAGAAAGCGGCTGTCCTCATGGAACATACTATCTAAAAAAAAAATTTTTTTTTTTAGCAGTTATTTGCATGTGTGATGTTCAGTGAAGAATATGGTGACGTAAGCGCATAAATCAGGGGATTTTAAGTTAAGTTTATGAAGTCAAGGAAGGCTTCCTGATGAAGTGACATTAAGTACAGAATTTAAGGAAAAGTAAGCATTATTAAGTGAATTTGTATTGTTAGATGGAATGGTACAATCTAGACAGACAATGTGGCATATGTAAAGCCCTGGACCAGAACGAGAATGTGGGCATATTTGAGGCACTGTAAAACATCTAAAATATCTGGGTGCACAGTAAGGTGAAATGCATCTGGACAAAATTTAAGTCTTGATTTGTAGACCCTATAAGCAGTATTAAGTGTTGAGATTCTATATTAAGAGCAGTGGGAATTCATTAGGAGATTATAAGCAAAACTGATATAGTAGACTTCATTTAAAAATAATGTGTTGGAGCAGGGCAAGCAGATGTAGGGAAACCAATAGAAATTATTGCAGTGGTCCAGGACAGAGATGTGGTGCACTAAGCTATTGCTGAATGTAGTAGAGGAGGAAGGAATGAAAACAATCAAAGGTATTTTCAAGGCTGAGTAATTGGAGGTTATTTAATGAGATAGACAAACATGGAGAATGGGCAACTTTGTGAGAAAAATTTCCCATAGAGCTCTGGGGGTGCAGGGGTTAAAGTCTTCGGCTGCTAACCGAAAGGTCAGTGGCTTGAATCCACCAGCTCCTCCAAGGAAGAAAGATGCAGCAGTCTGCTTCCATAAAGATTTACAGCCTTGGAAACCCTATGAGGCCGTTCTACTCTGTCCTTTAGGGTCGCTGTAAGTCGAAAACAACTCAGTGGCAGTAGGATATTTTTCTGTTACTCTGTAAACATCTTGAACATGTTTAAATGTTGTTGAGATAGAACCAATAGAGGAAAGACTGGAGGAAGGAGAGTAGAAAAGAATAATTTTGTAGCAGAACAATTTTTTTGTGTATTTGTAATTATCCATTCCTTCTGAGGTGGTTGACTCCCTGTAAGTGAAGTGTCTTTATTGACTACAAGTCATTAATCAAATATATGGCTTTTCATGTAGCTAAAAAGAATTCTGAGAATGAAGTGGGTGTGAATTCAGGAAAAATGCATTTGAGCTCACTTTCTCTTCATGGAAAAAAAAGATTCAGACTCAGTGGAGAATACCTAGGAATGGGAAAAGTAGGACCAGACTGCTGAAGTCTTTACATGAAGAAGAAAGAAAGGTGACATCATGGTGGCAGCAATGCTAAAAAGATTGAAGAAAAAACACTAGACACTTTCAGTTGATTTTTGAGGGAAATCCTGCCTAGTGTTTGACATAAAGCTATTCTTCAATTCACCTAAAAAATCCTTAGTAAAATCAGCACTGCTCACCAATACTCTAATACAGGTAGACATTTTATTTTAAATGTAAAGAGCCACACGTTTGCCTGTCGAAGAAGCCCTTGGAACAGTCATTATTATTTATACACAAGGTCTTTAAAATGATGGTAGAGAAGCCAGGAGTCAGAACACACGCATAAAATTCTTAGATACGGAAACCACACCTCTTCCATTAAAATAGGAGAAAAAGTGGGAATAAAAATGCGGGTGGATACATATAGAAGATTTGGTCTCTCGGCAAAGTTATCTGTTAAAGGGAATGGATATGGTGAACTTACTCAGTTTTAGAAGCGTGGGAAAAAAATGAAGTAATTATAAACAATGGGCCTGTGAGTTTACAAGGGGAAATCAGTGTAAAATTGTCCAGAAGCATTGTGGAGCACAGTAAGTGCCAGTCTGTCCACCTATGTGATTGGTTCAGTAGTCAGGGCACAGTTGTAGACCAGGAGGTTGGTTGAGTTCCACCTTTAAAAAATATTTTTCCAGGATAGTGTGATGGAAGGGCAAGTGAGCAAAAGAATTCTACTGGTTGGACAATTTTTATTCCAAGGAGACTTTCTCCAATGAAAATGACATTCCCGTGATGTTTCATTGTAAGTATCCTTTAAAATACTATTTGCATTTATGCAGAAAAGCAAATTCCTTTTAAAAATACTGGTTCCTTATCCTCATTTTACGGGAAAACTAAACAAGCACAGACAGATCCTTATTAAACATCATTTTTTTTTATGACTCATAAAATATGCTCTTATTTATACAGCATTACCAGTAAACATATTTGGATTCTTGCTTCAAAGCTCTCTTTCTTTGTTTTTTTTAATTTAATTTTTCCAAAGAAAAAATTATTCTGCTTTATTATCTGAGGCAGTGGGTGGTAGTTCTGAACTTGGAATAACAATTTGCTTAATCTGACATCACCCATATCAGTGTGTTAACCACAAAAACTAGTAGATTCTCAAGTACAAACCACAGATTTGGCAATGCTGGAATGTGGGAGGAGCCATACACATGCTGCAATATTTCAAGTATCCTCACAAAGATTTGTTAATAATAACACTACCATTTGAATTGTGAATCAAATGCCTACTTCTCAAGAGTAGTTATGTCCTTCTGGGCTTTCCCTTTGCCTATTTGCCACAATTTCAACAGGATAACTAACAACATTCTCAGATGCCTGCAAGGAGCATATCAAAACATAAGGCCATTGTAGAAAACACAACCCAGACATGACCTTTCTATAATTGTAAATCATGATAACAAAGGCAAAAGTTCCTTGTACCATTCTTTCCCCGAGGCCTTTCACTTTTTAACAAATGGGCAACCAGATGCAATGTTTTCAGCATTGCCCATTTGGAGATTTGTAATGTAGCAATATTTCATCCACTGCCACTATTGAAAAACAGGGCAAAGCCTAAAGATATATATTAATGGAATGAAAAGGCACAATGTTTAATGGCATTTGCTTCTACAGCCTTAATAAAAAATAATCCATGCTTGTGCTTTCATCCTATGGCCTTAAATTTTCCTCTTCTCACATAATTCTCATGTTTGGAAATGTCTAGCATGCCTATTGTCCACTGCAGAATTCATTCATAACCTAATGCACTCTAACAGCAATACAGATTGTGGCACTGCCAAGTACAGAGGTTCTTATAATAATGTAATACATAATAATACCCATAATTGATATAAATATAAAGTGATATGTTAAAAATATAGATCACTAATACTGACAAAAGATAAATTAAATTTAAATTTCACTGTAGATAGGTCTGGATACTTTTTTTTAAGTTCTCTAGATGATTCAAATGTGCAGACAGGTTTGGGAACCAGTGACACAAATCAACAATCTGACTGATAAAATGTTTTGTTTTGTGGTTATTGTTTTCTTTTTTTGGTGTTGATTGTGTTATAGTCCTTATTGGGTGTTTAAATTTAAAATATAATCCTTAACCAATTAAATTAAAAACTCTGAATGTCATGCATCATACTAACTACTCAAACAATTTTGGGATTAGCATTACATTTTACTCCACAGCTTAAGCTTGCTTGTCCTTGAATTACACCCTAAAAATAAAAATAAAAAAAGCTATTAAGTTATTCTTTATTTTATTACAAGAGACAACTAGATGTCACATGCTTATCCCAAATACATTAATATTTATAGAATGCTGATACTGGAATAGACCTCGGAGAGAATTTAATAAAAACCTTCATTTTTTAGAGTGGCAAAGCTGCTTAATACAGACAGTTCAAGTTCAGGACCACCCTGTCTGATCCTCCCCAACCCCAACCAACAATTCCTAATTGTGTGAACATAAACGTTTAGCCTCCCTGAGTCTTGGTATTCTCACATTAAAATGGTGTTGTTGTAGAATTAAATAATGCACAATACCTGCCACACAGCACATTATTCTCTGAATCTCCTCCTCATCCCCATCATTCCTTACAGTGAATATCTTATTATCTACTGTCTAAATGCACAGACAATAGTATTCATGACAGATCTTGCTTTCAAACAGTCACTGTTATTTTCTCATATTTTGGGTTAGCTGTCTTTGGTTGATATAAGCATGTAACTTTTACATTAGTATTACAAGGATTGCTGCAATAGAAGTTTTCGTAAACAAAATTGTTCATTTCTTTCTTCCTTACCTTTGTGATGATATGAAACATCACTCTTGCAGCAATATAGGAAGCTCTGGTTTAGGTTACAATAGTAAAAGATGCAACTATCAATATGAAGCACAGAAGGAGAGCAATAAAATCTTCTCAATAGTGTCAAAATTAAAAAAGAGTATTTTTTTTAAGACTTCAGTTTTAGCTGAATATCAGTAGTATTTACCTATGTTCACATGTAACCATGTAACATTTTATTTATGCCTAATTATAATTTATAATTATATAAATTTCACTTTATATTTGTTGCTATGATTTCTCCATACCATCACTCCCTCACATTAAACCACAATAAATGTTGACACAAATAATAATAAAACAAAATGTGTTTAAATCACATGCATACAGGGCAGAAATGATTTGTACTCTACTACTAACCTAAAGGTTGGTGGTTCAAATCCACACAGCAATGCCACAGAAGAAAGGCCTCACTATACACTTCCGTAAACATTAATTGCCATCGAGTCGATTTCGACTAATCTAAGAAAACCCTATGGAGCAGTTCTACGCTGCAAAACGTAGAATCACCATGAGTCAGAATCAACTTGATAGCAATTTTTCTTGTTGTTGTTTTGTTTTGTTTTTGTGGGGGGAGCGTTTAAACACATCTACATAAACCAAATAAAATATTTGATTTACCCACTTTCACCAAATAAAATATTTTCTTCAGCATCAGATTAAAATTCAGCATTGTTATATTAGCCCTTTAATTTGTATTTGTTACCTCCCTAGTTCCAGTAAATACTTAATACTTCATGACTTCAGACTGCAATCTTGTTGTTGTGTGCTGTCAAGTCAGTTCTGACTCAGAGTCAGACTGCAAAAACTACCTAGAATTCTTTCTCCAATCCTGTTTTCACCACAGGCTACTCATATTGGAAAGCCAATTAATATGGGCTAAAATGAAAACATTTTTTTTAGGCTTTCAAAACTTTCCAAATTTTGTCCAAACGTAACTTTTCAAGCTGCTCTTTCTCTGTTCTCTTATGTGAATGCTTTGCTGCAAGAAGGCTACCAAAATCCCACTACCTTGAACTTGCTTTTTCCTCTACGTCTTTGCTTATACTGCTTTGTTCTTCTGTCTGTACCCTAAAGCTGAATTCATTCTCTGACAATAAAAAACTCCTCTAACGTTCAAAATTTTACTTGTTTCTCTTCTGTGAAGATTTCTCTGGGAAGTCCAACTCAAAGGTTTTTTTTTTGTCCTACTAATTTTTTAATAAACTACCAGGGCATACCTTCTGTAAAACCTTTTTGTTAACTAGGTTCTTGAAGTTTCATTATGTGAAGTATGGTAGGCAAAATGGCCTCCAAGACGTCCACCTCCTAATCCTTGAAACCTGTGAATATGTTATCTCATATGGCTAAAGAGACTTTGCAGATATGATTAGGTTAACAATTTTAAGATCTGAAGAGTATCCCGGTGTACCCAGTGTAGTCACAAAGGTCCTTATAAAGGGGAGGCAGAAGGGTGAAAGTCAGAGAGGTATTGGAAGACACTATGCATTTGGCTTTGAAGATGGGGGAAGGAGCCACAAACCAAGGAATTCAGGTGGTTTCTAGAGGGTGGAAAAAGCAAGGGAACAGATTCTCCCTCAGAGGCTCCAGCAGGACTGCAGCCTTGCTGACACCTTGATTTTGTCCCATATGACACGTGATAGAACTTTTGAATTGCAGATTGGTAAAATACTAAATTTGTGTTGTTTTAAGCCACAGAGTTGGTGGTAATTTCTTTTAGCAGCAATAGGAAAACTAATAAATGAGGTAGCATCATATAATGATGAAATGGGGGCTTCATGGTAAAGATGCACATGGAGATAGAAAAGACAAAAGTTTCAGCCACAAAGCCTGGTCTCACGTCATGAGAATCCAGAAGCAGCAACACAACTAGCCCCTGTAGCTTGAATTGAAATAAATTTTGCATGCATTTCAAGTATCAAACAACAGTGGGGAAATGTTATACCTCATTACAATTGAATCCTTTTTTGTGTCTACTTACTCTCTTCCTGTGGTAACCATTAACCTCACTTTCCTATGTATATCTTTTCTCCACTTCATGGCTTTTGTTTCAGCTTAGTTCTGTTTATGCATGACTTGCCTCAGTTCCAATGGTTTTTACTGATGCACGTGTCTGTACACTGCTATTTCTCTGTGTGACTTTCTACTTCTGCTTCTGTAAAAATGGCGTGGTGGCATCAGACTTCCTCGTCTAATTTTAGGAGGGAGGAGGAGAAGAATCACCATCATCATCAGCCTAAAGCTGATCTCTATGAGGTGGAGGTCAAACATATTTCACGTCTCCAAACTTTTTACCAATTCTGACATCAACCATCCCTCCCATTGCACTCTTTGCTTCTTTGCTAGGTTCGATAATTTGTTGCAATAGCCATACAGAACTTACAGATCATACTAACAGTTATGGAGTTTACTAGGGAAGTAACAGGTTATAGTTCAGGACCAGGAATAACTCAGGATACAGTTTTTCCATCAGGAGAGCTTCTTCTCAGCGATGCCCACAGGTAGGCCTCGCTCTGTCCCTCAACCTCTTGGTCCCTGAGTCTGGCCACTGCCCTGCTTCGGCAAGTATTACAAAGCTCTATAGCTGCATCAATAAGTGCCCAGAGGCGCCCTACTCCACCACCAGTTAGCCTCAGTCCGAAGGCACTCCGCTATCTTGCCTTGTGGATTGGCATACGCATTGTCGCCACCTTGCTCCATGAGCTGAGGAGCCCAATACGCCATCTCATTCCAGTCTTCTTGTTCTGCTGTCACTGTCTCTCTGCTGCTTCTCACCAACGAGGTTCTCACTGTTTCTCATTGCCTCTGATGTTACAGCTCTCTCTCTGTCTTCTGGGTCTAGAATGTACTCAGTGGGCACAGGGACCCCCAGTACAAAGGACATGTTCCACTGCTGGCTCTTGTTCTTGTTGGTAATGAGGTCCCTCTTCAGCTTCTGGGATTGACTCTCTTTAAACCTAGCAGAGTGGCAAAACTGGCTAGTCTCCTCATAGGGTTCCATGCATCCCATTTGTATTATAAACAGGCTGTCCAGTCCCCTCGATGGGGCACAAGCACTTTATTTGTATAGTCACACCAAATCATTGTGTGGGAGTCACAAAGACTATGGCTAGAAGAGCCATATTAAGTAATTTACTATACAGCAGCTTCCAAATACCTATCCTTTTCTCCACATTCTCAATTTAAATTCTTGAGGAAGGGAATTAAAATGATCCAGATAATAACTGGTGTTTCTACTTGGATTCCGCTTCCATATCAGGCCCGTTTATAGGACATAGCCTGGCCAACAGTTTTACTGTCTGGTATAAACTTGACTTTTGGTTCACCGTGCATATATTTATGTTTTGCTTCCAACACATTGCCATCGAATTGATTCTGACTCATAGCAAACATACAGGACAGAGTAGAACTGCCTCAGTGGGTTTCCAAGGCTGTAAATCTTTATGGAAGCAGGCTACCCCATCTTTCTCCCATGGAGCAGCTGGTGGGTTCAAACCACCAACTTTTTGGTTAGCAGCTAAGGAGTTAATCACTGTGCCACTACAACCTATTTATGATAACTTTATTGTCTTGGACCAAGTAGCATAATTTAACCCACCATCACAACTCATGGGGCCTGCATTATCTAGGTTTTAATTAATTATTTTGACAATTGAACAATTAAGAGTAAAAGAATTACCATCAATCCTGTTAACAAACAAGAAATGAGAAAATATATTTCTGCTAAATCTGCTTGCCCATCTTCAGTGTAGGGTAGATGAATACTACAAATTAGTACTTAAGAATCATCACCATCTTTTCAGGAGTTGACAAATATATAAAAGCAGCAATGAAAAATATATAAAAGCCTGTTTTATATTTTATTTATAGTGTTTCAAGTCGATCAAATACACACGCTCTTGCTGACATCCTGGCTAAATTATCCAATCAGTCAATCTTTCATTAAGAATTTTTATTTAAAAAAACCTTGCTATAAAAAGTATTTTCCTATAAAATACCAGATTCTATCCCTAAGTTTACACATTGTTCTATGTCATACTTCTTTTGAATTAATGACAGCATGATGAAGCAGTATAGCAAACCACGTTAACATACTAGTACTGATATATCAATTATTTTTACTTTATATTTTTATACTCTGTAAGGTTCCATTACACAATATTTTCAATTTAATTAAATAATAAACGACATTTGTTTCCTGGAAAACAAACTGTTTCTCTTTTCTTAAAAAAAACTTTTATTTAAAAACACAAATAACACTATAGTGTTATTTGTACTTTTAAATATAAGTTTCATCAAGAAAAGAGAAACAGACTCATGAATAAACTATGATTTGTATTTCTTCCACAGTAAATTTTATGAAATACACTGGAGACAGGAAAAAAAAAAAAAAAAAAACTACCTTACAATAGATGTATTTTATATTCACGTATAACAAAACTTAAGATTTGTCTACCAAATTACATTTTTGCCAGAAAGTGAGCATTAATTCATATAAAAACCAAAAACCTGTTGCTGTCAAGTCAGTTCTGACTCACAGAGACTCTATAGGACAGAGTAGAACTGCCCCAGAGGGTTTCCAAGGAGCAGCTGGTGGATTTGAACTGCCGACTTTTGATTAAGTAGCCAAGCTCCTAACCATGGTGCTACCAGGGCTCGAATTCATATAAAGCATCTTCAATTAGGAATGTCTTATTATTGAGAGTTTTAAATACTGTATTTAAATTATTACTTTTCAAGAGTGTACCTTTCCTCTTGCAGAGTTCAAGGACCTGTTCAGAAGCTCATGTTTTATAATATTATGCATACATTTCAATGGTTTCTCTTCAGAAGATTTTCCTGAAAGTGGCTTATATACATCGCTATGCATTTTTCTTTCTGTCAATCACTATGTTAACATTTCATAAATAATCAATTGATTAGAATTTAAAGTATAGGAGATATTCGAATGTTTTAAGTGCACAGAGACTGGAAATATTTCATCATCTTTAAACATTAACCTGATGAGACAATAATCTCCATGGTGCTTCATTCAAGTAAGTAGTATAGAAAGGGAAATTCATACTATACTTCCTACTGAACACAGTGCATTATATTTTAATGTGTTATAGTCCTTTATGATGAATTGCATGCTGTCTTTTTTTTATTGTGGTAAATATATGTATAACAAAAAATGTGCCATTTTTACCAGTTTAAAGTGACATTTATTACATTCACTATGTTATGCAACCATCATCACTTCCATTTTAAAAAGTTCTCTTACCACCACAAACAGAAACTCAGTACCACTTAAGAAATTCCCTCCTTCCCTCAGCCCCTGGTAACCAATAACAAACTTTTGTCTCTGTACATTTGCCTATTCTAGATATTTCATATAAGTGGGATCATACCATATTTTTCCTTTTGTGTCTGACTTATGTCACTGAGTATAATGTTTTCAAGGTTCATTTATGACATAGCATGTATCAGAACTTCATTTCTTTTTACGGCTGAATAATATCTCATTGTATGTATGTACCACATTTTTCTTTATCCATTCATTTGTCCTTGGGCATTTGGGTTGTTTCTACCTTTTGGCTATTATGAAAAGTGCTGCTGTGAACCTTGGGTGTACAAGTATCTGCTTGAGTCCCAGCCTTGAATTCTTCTGGGTATATACCTAGGAGTGGATTCTATTCAATAAAAATATCATTAAAAATAACATGGGAGAGCAAGGAGGCTGGATCTAGAGAATCACTCTGGAGTAGTTTCAGTCTCCTTTTTTACTGACTTTCAGATACAAAATACAAGGGTAAGGGGCTAGAAGTGAAAGTCTGCAAGTAAGTAATAAATGTAGACTACAGATTCATTGCACTATAGTCACAATTACACCCTCTTCAATGTCATGGTTTGTGGAGGTCTAAGAGCCTCATGTCACTATTCATTCATTCAGTAAACACATAAGAAATACAAACTATGTCATATTCCTCTGTGTTAACATAGTGAGTCTTTCTTTAAGGGATGCTATTTTTGAGCATTTACAGTCATCTAGAAACTAAATTTTGAGGCTCATTAATATTATGAGTCTACTTGGTCCAGATTTATAGCAAAACTAATACAGAATCAATTTTTTTTGACTTGGTACATTTAAAAAATGCATGGTTTAAATTCCAAAGGTAAATTATTAATTTATAGTAACAACTAAAACAGAACAGAACAAGGGGCTACTTCGTTGTTTCAAATCATGAAAGGTGTGCTTCAGAGTTGTATCCTTTCACCATACTTTTTCAACCCATATACTGAGCAAATAATTCAAGAGGCTGGACTATATGAAAAAGAACGCACATCAAAATTGGAGGAAGGCTCATTAACAACTTGTGATATGCAGATGATACAACCTGGCTTGCTGAAAGGGAAGGGGACCTGAAGCACTTACTAATGAAGATCAAAGACCACAACTGGACCAATAAGCAACATCATAATAAAAGGAGAAAATATTGTAAGTTATCAAGGATAACTTGAATGCACAATCAACACCCATGGAAGCAGTAGTTAAGAATTCAAATGATGTATTGCATTGGGCAAACTGCTGCAAAAGACCTCTTTAAAATCTTAAAATGCAAAGATGTCACCTGGAGGACTAAGGTGGGCCTTACCCAAATCATGATATTTTCAGTCACCTCATATGCATGTGAAAGCTAGAAAATGAATAAAGAAGACTGAAGAATTGATGCTTTTGAATTACGGTGTTGGTGAAGAATATTGAATATACCATGGACTGCCAGAAGAACAAACAAATTTGTCTTGGAAGAAGTACGGCCAGAATTCTCCTTCAAAGCAAAGATGGCAAGACTTCTGCCATATTTTAGACATGTTATCAGAAGGGACCAGTCCCTGGAGAAGGACATCATCCTTGGTAAAGCAGAGGGTCAGCAAAAAAGAGAAGGATTGACACAGTGGCTGCAACAATTGGCTCAAACATAACAATGATTGTGACGATGGCTCAGAATAGGGCAGCGTTTCCTTCTGTTGTGCATAGGGTCACTATGAGTCGGAACCAACTGGAAGGCACCTAACAATAACATACTTGCTGTTCTCTGTGCCTGAACTGCTTCACCACTCTCTTTGGTTAGCTTTAGCTAATACTCATGGGAGTATTAGCATGAATATCAACTCCCAAGAACTATGTTCCCCGACAGCCCAATTTAATATTGAGCACCTTGTTATTCTCAGCTTCTTTGCCTTACTGCTATTTATCTGTCTGTCTGTCCATCTTTCTGACTATATATCTATCTACCTACCTTCATAGTCAAATATATATATGTGGATATATGAATATATTATATCCATTTATAATATCTATGTTTCTCTGTATATGCTTATTTTACTTATTTGTTTTATTATTCTATTTTATTTTCTTGAGTAAAGGATTTACTACTCTGTTCTCAAAGCATATATCTAATACAGACTGGTACCATCATGTGCATTTTAAATTAGCCTTTTTTCAGTGTGACTAAAATTCTTCACACTTCTTTGCATTGTAGCATACTGGGTGCATACTGGTGAAACATTGGAGTAAATGAGTACACCTTCAGTGCAAATAATTTAAAATAGTCCAAAGTATGACTAAACCTTTATTGGTAGAATTGTCTAATTCACCAGTAGAGCCGCAGAATTTTTTCCCTAATGTAACCCTGCTGATTAATCACAGATTAAAAGGATTAGGAGACTCCATTTAGTTAATTCTTAGGTTCCGCCTCTGAATAAAGGGAAAATTATGTTCAATTTCATTTAAGTGTTAACCATTTTATTTTTAATTCTTTGAAAATTAAAGATAATTTCAGGTAATGAATCTACACAGTTCAACAGGACATTATGGTCCTCCCATACTAGCTGTTAGAAATTCATTTGATTAATCTTAAAAGTGATGAGACCCCTTATAGGTTCACCTTAAGGTATATGGGAAATATAAGGGGGAGTAAAATAGACTACCAAGTCTGACTTCTAAATGCCAATAATATTGAAGGGAAGGGGGGGTATAAGGACAATTTATTTCAGTAAAAGGCAGAAGGTATTAAAGTGCTAAGACAAGCAGTGAAAATTGCTTTTAGAAATTCCATAGCATGTCTTTTTGCCTATATTCACAAAGAATGTATATCATAGCTGATTCAGAAAACTGACAATACAAATGAAGTTCGCTCTTGCTCAAGGATCAGTACTAGAAAACTCTCTTAATTCAGTTTCTCATAATAAAATTATGCATACTCTTTTTTTTATTTGTAAACCTTCATATTTGAATAGAAATTTTGTTTCAACATGTACTGAACATATTTATAAATTACATCAATCTCTTTCCTTTTTAATAGGTAGAATATTATCTATAAAATTTATTTTTATATTATAGTTTTGGCTATATTAGTGTCTTAGGGTCATATTTTTTAATAGCAGTTAAGGAGCATACATTATCTTTGCCCTGTATTTCTGTGTTTAGTAAATTTGGCTGAATGCAAAGAAAAATCTACAGGTTGATTTTCAAATCATATAGTTTTATTTTATTTTCTTTGACAACTAGTTCTGTCTTTAAGACAAAGGAAGGAAATTTTGTGTAATTGAAGAATCGAGGTGTTAACTTTTAATTTAGTTTTAAAGAATCTATTTTAAATAAAAGAATTCAAAATATTAGTGTTAACAGAAATGCAAGATTATATAATTTGATTCACAATTGGCAATTATCATTAAGAAGATATTGATAATTTGTATTAGTTATTCCTATAGAATGGAGGCATAATTTGAGATCTCTAATATATAAAATGTTAGTATTGTTTAGATTTTATAAGTGAAGAAATACAAATTAATTAAGGATATTTCAGGCCATTTACTTCATTTAAGCCAATGTCCACCCCTTCTGAGTCCATCTTTGTACTTCCATATCCCTTGTCTCTGACCTACATTTAAAGATATGATACTTCTCCAGATTTCCTGACTTTGGCCTGGTAACTTGATTCCAGCCACATGGAAGCATGGTCAGGTGCAACATCAGAAGGTTTCTGCTTCAGCCTCTGCTCCCTTTGCTTCAGAAAAGCCTGTACATCAACACTTGTACTGTCATTATAAGATCTCCACTACACAATCCTAATCATAAAAAATCTCTTTCATTGTAAAAAAAAAAAAAAAAGCATGTTCAGGAAGGAGAACTGACTACACAGTAAATGCATTACCCGTTATCTTACATGAGAAACATGTATTTTCAAAAAATGCACTTAGAAATTTATAGCAGAATCCTAGCAATGCTCTAGTAAGGCGCTCAAAATAATGTCTGGTGTTCCTAACTTCACTTTTTACTCCCTTTATTGTAAATGACAATTCTCCCTTACTCACGTGGTAACCAAAATCTGAATCATGATTGCTTTAGTTCTGAGATGCTGAATAAGGTCTGTGAGTGCAAAGGTCATGCATATATTTAACTCTGCTGTTTTTTCCAAGCCTTCCATGGGTTGGTGATGAATAAGTATACTAAATGTTTTTCACGATGCATAGGAGAGAATTAAAAAAAAAAAAAAAAAAACTTTTTTTTTTTTTTGGAGAGAATACACTTGGAAAATCATAAGGCAGTCATATCCACATCAGAAAAAATGCTTTTTAAATTTTTTTTGTTGTTACGGCAAACATTTACAACTATAAATAACCTGGAAACCCCGGTGGCATAATGGGTAAGAGCTACCGCTGCTAACCAACAGTCGGGAGTTCGAATCCACCAGGTTCTCCTTGGAAACTCTGTGGGGCAGTTCTCTTCTGTCCTACAGAGTCACTATGAGTCGGAATTGACTGGAAGGCAATGGGTTTGGTTTGGTTTTCGTCTATAAGTAACCTAGTTCTGTGATAATGTCTTGAAAAAATCATGGATTCTGACTCTCTTATGGTTTAAATTATGGAAGTGGAATACCTGTTTTAATAACTTCTATGCTCAGATAAGTTATGAAAACAGCAGCAGCTGGGCAGTACCATTTTTTTTGTGATGAACATTTACCACTCTCAAGGCCCTATGCTACAAGTGTACAAACAAAGATGAACACTCTGACTCTACCTTCAAAGAGCTTATAGTCAGTAGGGTTCATAAATGATACACATGAAGATACACTATAAAGACAAAGTTTCAAGAGGTGATGTAATCTCAAGAGTTACAAAGAAAATAACAGTTTCTAACACTCCATTTTGATAATTCTTGCATCCCTGTGGAGATGCAGAGACATGGTAGGGAGGCATGTGTATAGGGTATCCGTACGTAATATATATACCAAAACCAAACCAAACCTAGTGCCGTCGAGTCGACCCCAACTCATAGAGACCCTATAGGACAGAGTTGAACTGCCCCATAGAGTTTCCAAGGAGTGCCTGGAGGATTCGAACTGCTGACCCTTTGGTTAGCAGCCGTAGCACTTAACCACTATGCCACCAGGGTTTCCAATATATATACATACATACAGTATTAAAAAATCCTCAAACTTTGGTGAGAAAAAGTATATCACTTTCTTTATGTCACTATATTCTATAGGTCCAGAAAGAGGAGAAGAATCAATCTATCAATGATGTGTTCATGAAAATATAAAATTCAAGTTTCTAAGTAATGACACGGTCTTCACAATAACGGCTTGTTAACATATGGGTCATTACTGATTTCATCTTAATTGATATGACAATTCCCTTTACACTCTGTAGCAACATTTGGCATTGTGGTTTTATTCAGAAGTAATAACTTAAAATATCTGACATCTTAATTTGGGGACATCTGTCAGTCTAAGTTAGAACTAATCATGATTTTTCAGCATAAAAATATTTAGTGCTTACACTGACAGGATATAAAATAATCTCTGAAATAATTAATCAATTTCTATCAATTATATATTCATGTCAAAAAGACTATGCTATGTCAGCACTGACAATATATTACAAACCTTTTTTTCTGATACATACATATTGACTACACATAAAATGCATTACGCACATCTGATGTTGGATTAATACATGTTTTTTTTTTTTCATCTTTGAATGCCAGTGTAAATTTTTTACCCTACTTTAGTAAAACGAGATAAAATGGACTATTCTCTTCTCTAGCTTCTGAAAGTTTTGTTTCAGTTACCAAAAATGTGATGTTTGATAAAATAAATATTTTTATGAATATTATCAGTAATATCTTCTGTGACCAAGCTTGAAAATAGCACGTTATTGAAATAGTAGTGGTTGACAAAAATAATATCAAGGTTTCTCAACTAAACTAGGGGTTATGTCAGAATGATCCAGGGAGAATATTATAATTAACTAACCCTGCACAGTGTTCTTTTTCACATTCCACTTGTTCCGTATCCCTTTTAGATGACTCTTGTAGTTAGCTGTGTTGCTGGAAGTTACGCCACTGGTATTTCAAATACCTGCAGGATCATCCACGGTAAACAAGTTTCAGTGGAGCTTCAAGACTAAGACAGACTAGAAGTAAAGGCCTGGAGATCTACTTCTACAAATAAGCCAATGAAAACCTTATGGACCACAAGAGAACATTGTCCAAATTGCTTGCTTTGTATAAAAAGCTTTGTATATGTCATAAAAAAAAAAAAAACTTTTTTTTTTTTTTTTTTTCATAGGAGGCATCAATTACTACAGGAAGGCATTGTGTTTGGTGAATTAGAGGACCAACGAGGGTGAGGGAGAACCTCAGTAAGATTAACTGGCACAGTAGCTGCAACAATGAATGCCAACATGCCAGTGATCATGAGGATGACACAGGACTGGGCAACTGTTTCCTTTTGTGGCACATAGGATCACCATGAGTCTGACTCACTCGAGGGCAATTGTATCTCTTTAGTTAGCTACTCTTACTGACAGGGGTGTGATTTATTTTATTGTGGAGGGACAGGTAAATGGCTCAGAACCGTTGCATTGTAATACATTAAAAATAATTTTATATTTAGTGAAAATAATCCATTCTTTTTTAATGCTATTGTATTTAGTCAATCCTCATAGACAATTAAAAAAAAACATTATTTACATCCCTTTCCTAAAATTGTTTTTATAGCTGCAATGGTTATTTTCACTGACTCTTTGCTTTTACAGATACAGTTGGGTGTCAGGAGAATATACACACCTGAATTGTGTTTTAAGAATTGCTGTAAGCTTGGTCAATTTTAGTGAATATATTGAATGCACACATAGAAGAGTTCATGAGGCCAAGAAACCTACATTTTTCACTGACACTGATTGTAATGGTTAATTTTATGTGTCAACTTGACTAAGCTATGGTTTCTAGTGGTTTTGCCAAACACTAGACTAGTTGCAGTTTCATAATGTAATATAATGTGATCAATAAATCAGTTGAAAGAGGAGTTCCTTCAGATTATAAATAGATATTTTAACAGAAATTGTTCTCTCAGCTCTGTAGTATTCCTGTCATCTGACCTACAGTTCTTGGCACATAAGGCAGCAGAAGTATCTGTCAGATTTTTGTCTTGCCAGCCTCTCCTCTTCCCCAATCCCATAGCCAGCAGAAATCTCCAGCCTGTCCTCTGACCTACAGATTTTGTGAACTTTCCAGCTACCACAAATGTCTCAATGGTTTTATTTGTCTAGGGTAAGACACTGATGTAAATGGTTTGTAGCTCTAAGTAGGAGAAAAACTAGCACTGGAGTTGAATTCATTTTCTTTGAAGTCATGCTGTTTGGTTTTAAGCCCTGGGTCTGCCACTTTTCTGCTGAACCTCCTTAGTCATTACCTATTTAAGGTAGTTTTGTTTCAGAACAAAGATGTCACTTTGAAGACTAAGGTGCGCCTGACCGAACCCATAATATTTTCAATTGCCTCATATGCATGCAAAATCTGGACAATGAATAAGAAAGACTGAAGAAGGATCAATACCTTTGAATTACGGTGTTGGAGAAGAATATTGAATATACCACAGACTACCAGAAGAACGAACACACCCACCAGAAGAACGAACAAGTCTGTGTTGGAAGAAGTACAGCCAGAATGTTCCTTAGAAGTGAAGATGGCAAGACTTCACTTCACATACTTTGGATATGTTGTCAGGAGGGACCAGTACCTGGAGAAGAACAACATGCTTGGTATGGTAGAGGGTGAGTGAAAGAGAGGAAGGCCCTCAATGAGATGGACTGACAAAGTGGCTGCAACAATGAGCTCAAGCATAGCAATGATTGTGAGGATAGTGCAGGACTGGGCAGTGTTTAGTTCTGTTGTACATAGATCACTATGAGTTGGAACTGACTCAATGGCACCCAAGAACAACAAATTTCAGTTCACTTAACTGCAAGCCAGGGAAAATAATGGTGTCTATTTCTTTTTATTTCCTAGAGCTCTGTTAAGGATACAATGAAGTAATACATAAAAAGCATTTAGCCCAGAGGCTGACACATAGTAGAGAGCTATTAAGTGCTGCAATCATCACCAACATATCATCATCATCAAAGAACAAACATATTATACCACACCATATTAAAGATACTTAGAAGAAAGTTGCCCTAAATGCTTACTACTTCTTTTGAAAAATTATATTATTTAAAGCTCCATTTAATCTGTTCTTTTGTTTTGTTTTGTTTTTTAGTTGCTTTATTCTCCAAAGACATAAAGCTTTCAGAGCTTTTTTTATTTTTTTAATTAAAGCAATTTGCATTTTTATAAATATTGCAGATTGCTAAGCCATTTTAGGGGAGTAAAAAATAAAATATCAAATTATATCTAATAAGAATAATCCAGCCAAAATTTTGAGGAAGTAGGGGCTGATTTTTTGGTCTTCAAGAGTGAATTTATATTTCCTTCCTTATGATAAAAGCAAACAACCCTGAAGGTGGTAGATATTCTCTTCCAGAGAGTATCCAAATAGATAGATCTTTGCTCTCTCTTATGCCACCCAGAAGAAGAGATAATTGAAATTATGAAGAGATGCCCTGATTACTTAGCTGCACTACACATATACAGAAGTTTGGTCTACCAACAAGGCTAAGGCCACCTGAAGTAATGAATTTAAGCATAGGTACCCAAGGAAAATCTTTCACCTTCAAATCAGTAATGGGTGAACTCTGTTCGAGATTTATGTTACAAAAAGGGGATATTGGTTAAGGAGCACTGAAGTAAGTCCCATATTATTTCTAGAGGCTTATTTCATTGAATTTTCTAAGCTTTTCTCTCATTTTTTTCCCCATTTTTACAGCATTCTTTTGCACAACGCATACTCATAAGTAACACTGTAAAGACAGAGGTAGGGCATATATTCCCGGAGCCCCATAGGATTTATAAGGAATGAGGACTTTTGAACTACCTAACCCTGGGTGTCCTGATATGCTTCTAAATTGGGTCTTTCCCTACTTTCATCCCCTTGAAAATCATATTCTGTAAAAGTTACTTGAAACTTCCTGAAGGTGATAAAAGTATTCTTTATCTTGACTGGGGTATTGACTTCATGGTCAAAACTCATTTATTTATATAATTAAGATCTGTGCATAGTAAATTTAGCAAAGAATAATCTATGTTGATTTTTTTTCTTGTTTTAAGATAGAGTTTTGCTGTGGTCATTTTTTTGTTAACAGAGAAAGTAATTATGTTCTTCCTTCAATCTACCTCAATCAAAAGGGATTAAGCCTTGAAATCTGGAATTGTAACCTAGTAGCAGCATATTACCATTACAAGAATGGGATTTGTGAGGAAAGCTGTAGCCACAAAGCTGTAAATGATGGCTTCATAACAATATCCACTTCTCTTAAGTACCATAGTTTCAGATTTCTTCTATCTTGAGACCAATGTCTGATCTTAATCTAAACAGATAACCTAGGATTAGGAGCCCCGATGAACACTTTTCCCCACCTCCAACATTCCTAACAAATTCAGATAAACACAAAAAACAGCAGCTTGGGGCCACGTGTCAACTTTGGGGAAGGGTTTAATTCTGCAGAGCAAATACTCTCACTCTGTTCTCTGTCTTGCACTGGTCTGAAACGGAGATGGAAGAAGAGATAAAATCCCCAGTGCTTGTGTTCATTAGTAGATTAGCTCCTTCAAATAGAAAACTGTTTAACAGTATCTACTGCAAGTCTAACATATTAAAGTCAGCAATTACACATCTATATAGAAACCCTGGTGGCACAGTGGTTAAGAGTTACAGCTGCTAACCAAAAGGTCAGCAGTTTGAATCCACCAGATGCTCCTTGGAAACCCTATGGGGCAGTTCTACTCTGTCATACAGGGTCGCTACGAGTCAGAATCGACTCGAAGGCAATGGGTTTCTTTTGGTTTCTGAGTAAGAGTAAGGGGTGGAGGAAGAGGAAAGAAATGTTTAGGGAACACGAAAGTCAGAAATAAAAAGGAGGATCATTCCCTACTTAACAAAGAGTTAAAAGACATACAGTGAAAATATGTGAAATCGGGATATAATTTGTAGGCATCAGTGGCATCTATCCTGGACCTGATGTAATGCAGATCACTATCATTGAATTTTGGTGGCCTGTAAATCCATCAAAAGAGTCATTTGAAAATGAGACAAAATTGATTATAATGCTTCTATGAGACCAAAATATCAACATGAAAATAAATAAAATCATAAGTATATTTTTCTGATTTTAGCTTCATGAAAATGGCATTCATCAATCCCTGCATATCATTTACTAAACTATGTTAACAGAACACAAGTGGTTATCTGCTGCTGGAATTAAGGGCAAAGACAAGGCCAGGAGACTTCAGTAATTCTGATATGATTATGATTACTCGTACTTAGGAAAGGGTAGGGACAGAAATCAGTCACAGGACAGGATGCTGAAGTCTGCTTGTAGATACAGTACATTACTAATGAAACCTCCAGGTTCCCTGTTTCCTGCCTAAACTCTCCATTTCACATACAGTAACAACCAAAGCTATGTTGATGTCCTATAGGGCCTCCCATTACCTTTCTATCGTCTACAAGTACCTTCCACCTTGTTTTCTACACTCCCGACACACTGGTCTCCTTGCTATTCCTCAGAGGTAGCAAACGTGACCCCACCTCAGAGCATATCTGTGTAACTCACACCTCTTCACTTCCTTTAAGACTTTAAACGTCACCTTCTCAGTGAGGATTATCAGATCATTAACTGACCACTCTGGGATCCTTGCCCATTACATGTTTTCCACAGGACTTACCATCTTCTAACATACAATTTAATGTACTTATTTATTTAGTTGGAGATCTGCTGCTGCGGTGGTTAAGAATTGACTCAGTGGCAATGGGTATTTATTAAGTTAGAGTCTGATTCTCTTGAATGGAATATAAACATCATGAGAGTAGGTATTTTTGTCTCTTTTATTCACTGCTATATCTGATGAATGAGTGAGTAAGTAGCCTGACTTAGAATGACTAAAGCAGGGGGTATTCAGGATTCCCTGATGTTGCAGGTACGCATCTTGCTGTTGACACAGGGAGCTAGCTTATCAATCAGCAAGAAGTCATCCTCATCACATTCTCCTTGTTAGGTAATTTACCAGGATAACATTCCTAAAACCCACTGCTTAGTTGTCTCTCTAATCCTGTGTCTCTGCCCTTTGGCTTCATACCACAGCTCTGTACCTCAGTTTCTGGTTCCTTCCTGCAGATGATCAGTCTGGGCTCCAGCTGAACTTCTTGCTTTCCACTCAAGTCTCTATACTACATCTTCCCTGCCCATCCTATCCAAAATCACCTCTTAAAAATTGCTCAATGGAGTTAAAGCAGATGGCAGGCTGTTTCACTTTTACAATTTTAAAATATACAACTCTCAGGGTAGTGATTTTCCACCTAAATTTTTGTACTTGTAGCCATTTTCACAATTAAAAAAATATGAGACATAGCATGTAGAACATAAAGAGAGGTTTTGTTTTGTTTTTCTTTTCCATCTCTTTCATTTTAATTATCTTATTTTTTCTCTTCTATCAATTTTCCTTTCCTCTCTACTGAGTTACTTTCAGTTTGCCTTAGGGTCTCTCTTCTCAGGCAGTCTCTTACGGGCAGATTTTCCCTGCTTTGCCTCTCTGTATGCTAACTTTCAGAAGCAGGTATGGAGGACAGACATCTGAAACACAGCATCTGCCAACAAGGTACAGTGGTGAACACTGAAAGGAGGCCAGGTACAAGGCTAGCAAAGGAACTGGAGCCAGGTTTTAACTGGCTTACAATGTTGAAATGTGCAAAAGGAGTCAGGCAGACAAGAAAAAGAGCCAGATGTAAATTTTTCATCATATTGAGGTTTCAATTCTGGGAACAAGGCTTATTTTTACTTGGTGTTATCATTTGAAAGAAACTTTCACTTCTGCTGTTTTCATCTGGATCTGATAATACCTGTCTACAAATGTGGCAGACAAATTCTAAGATGTTCCCACTTCACCCCCTCCCCTCATGATCACAGCTGCCTGGAGTTTACAGGTTTGTGAAAACTCTCTCCTTGAGTGTGGGTAGGACCTGTGACTCACTTTTAATCAACTGAACTTTGTAAAGGTGATGTGATGTCACTCCCGTGATTACATGATGTTATATAAATCTCCTTCTTGCTAGCCGACTCACTCTAGGAACCCTTCCTGCTGGATTGGTGAAGTAAGCAGACATGTAGAAAAACTCAACATGGCAGGAAACCACAGTGGCCGCTAGAAACTGGGGGTGGCCTTGAGGAGCTTAGGGTGGCCTCCAGCCTCCACCCAGCAAAAAGCCAGTGCCTTCAGTCCTATAGAAGCAAGGAAATGAATTCTGTCAACAGCCTAAGTTGGCTTGGGAACAGATTCTTTCCTATTCTAGTCTACAGCTGAGAATACACCCTGGGGAATACCTTGACTGCAGCCTTATTGGACCCTAACGAAATGAGCCAGTTAAGTTGGGTTCAGACTCTTGACTCACAGAAATGATGTTACTAAATATGTGTTATTTTGAGTCTCGAAATTTGTAGTATGATGGATATTTGTACAAGGTGAAAGAGCCACCAGAAAATAATTAAAAGGATAGGTTAACGTTAATTACTGTTTTGGAGAATGAGCATGAACGAACTGAAAAGCCAGAACCATAAGGTTGGCTGGTTTTGCCAGAAGGAACAGCAGGAATAAAATGACAGAAGTGCAGAAAAACTGTATATTAAGGGCTGGCATGCAATTGTATTAAAATATTTTATTGGTAAGTCTAATAGAGAAGTTTCCTGTCATCATTTGTAGCACAGGCTTTTTTAGTAATTACTCTGACTCTAATAAACTAGTGTTAAATTTTCTTTCAAAATAAATGTAGAATAAGATCATATTTAAATTTTATAAGCAGTATAAAAAAATTACAAACATACCACCTACTATTTATATAACACCCTAAACTATTTAATTTAAATAGTCATCATATCCCAGCTGATAGAAAAAGCTTGTACTCTTATTACCTTTTTAGAAATGTACTTTGTATTTACAATTTCACGACGAATTCCTTGGAGGGAGAGTGTTGTCTAAGAAGCACTAATAGCAGGAAATATGTAAATAGTTTTCCAGTCATTGTCAATAGAACGCTGAAGATAAAGTATATATACTAGTTTTATCACCACGAATTCCTAACCACTCTGAATATCAATTTCCTTATCCATAAAATAAAGAATTGGACTAGATGACTTAAAAGCCTCTTAGAGCAAGAATTTCTATAGCTACAATTTAGGGTTATTTTCTCAAAGAAGGGCATGGCTAAGCAGTACTCCATTTCCATTGTTTCTTATTTTATAATCCTTACTAAGTGCCTAAGTGCTTAGGAACAGTGGTTGTAATTACATATAAATTACAAAAATAATTTTACATAAAAATTAAATAATTACATACACACATGAACATGTCCACACCCATACACACACACACTGTTTCCTTTCCTAAGGAATTAAGTCTAGTGCGTTTGGGTTATATACAGGGTCACTATGAGTTGGAATCTACTGGATGGCAGTGGGTTTGGTTTTGGGTTTTATATGATAATAGGATGAATGGCTAGAGATAGAAAAAATCCAAGTAGATAGGCCCCCCCACCAAAAAAAATATCACTTTGTTAATTTATCTTTTATGTATTTTTTCCCATGGATTGAACACAACTAATATTGGTTATCATTTTCGTTAAGAGTTACTGCTTTGATAGGAATTATATTTATTTTTAATGGTTATTTCATCTTTACAATGTTAGTTTGCTTTTATAAACTAATGATCTATGCAGAATTCACATGCATATATCATCAAAAGCTTTTACATAAGACACAAAATATTTTCCTGATATTCCATCCATGTTGGCAACTATGTGTTTTAAACAGATGGCACTTTGATAAATTACCCAATATGTAGGAATCATAGCTTGAATCTGGAAGCTTTGCACAGATGCTTATAATGAGATGTTCATGATCACATACCACTTGTCTATTCAGAGAATGACAGACCCTTCTGTTGCCAAAGATATTTATATAGTGAGGTTTCTTTTTAGCAATGTTTAGTGGTACTGCTTTGGTTTAAGGGTGATATATTTCCCATAAAATATATTTATTATATTTAGTAGTTTCAATCTTTAAGGTGAAATACTTCTAAGAGAAATTTTTCACGGGAAAGACACTCTGGGCTTAAATATGTTTATGAAACAGCTTTTGTAGATTTTAAAACAATTTTAATTTTCAACAGCAGAACTCTATGCTATCGGGATGGAAGGGTTTTATTTTCTTATATGGAGAAAATACTGCTTCAGGTGAAAAATAAAATGTTACTATCAAGATACATAAATCATGATACTATGCCAATTCTCCTTGAAAGGCAGGTTATAGAATGGCCAATAAAATGAGCCATTCAGAAAAAGAAAAAAAAAAAAAAAAAGCTTTAACTTCAAAGGCACAAGGCTAATCAACTTGAGTTGTAAAGGACTTTCCAATGGTATCAATAGAGTACTAGTGGCTTAGAATGCTGAGTGATGATTTCCAAGGAAGTGAGATAAATCACTTGACATGAATACAAATAACTGGTAGAAACAAAGATCATAATAATATATTTCTTGGATCTTTAATACTGAAATATTTAAATCTCTTTTAATATTTGAACATCTGAGTCTTAACTCTGAACACAAATATTGACTTTACCTGATTTTGTGTATGGAGAAAAACATTTAGTTTCTAGCATTTCCTAGGCCCTAACTGAATTATAGAGAGCCCTGGTGGCATAGTGGTTAAGTGATGGCTACTCACTAAAAGGTTCGTGGTTCAAATCCATGAGCCACTCTGTGGGAGAAAGGTGTGGCAGTCTGCTTCTGTAAAGATTTTACACTCTTAAAAACTCTATGGGGCAGTTCTACTTTGTTCTATAGGGTTGCCGTAAGTCAGAATCGACTCACTGGCAACAGGTTTGGTTTGGTAACTGAATTATATCCTCTCTCTCTCTTTCTCATACATATCAAATACACATACAAACTTTCAAAAGTTTGGGTCTCTCTCTTTCTCATACACATCAAATACACATACAAACAAACTTTCAAAAAAATCAGCATAAGTAGCTATAGGACCACTAGAAACATACAAAAATATTTATAATTTTTTTACTTCATTTTAGACTTGATATTGCTCAATTATGCATAAGAAATTCTCATTTTTTCATATATCTATTATATTGACAGTCACTATTGAACTTTGAAGTTTCTAATTGGGTGCCCTGGTGACAGAGTGGTTAACAGCTTGGCAGCGAACCAAAAGGTCAGCAGTTCAAATCCACCAGTGGTTTTTTTGGAAACCTTATGGGGCAGATCTACTCTGGCCTATAGGGTCGCTACGAGTCAGAATCAGCTAGATGGCAACCGGTAGATGGTGTAAACAACTAACATCCTCAGTTGCTACAGGAAAGTTTGAACATTCAAGTCAACCCAACGGCACCTCAAAAGAAAGGCTTGGTGAACTCCTTCAGAAAAATTAGCTGTTGAAAACCCTATAGAGCACAGTTCTATTCTGACACACGTGGGGTTGCCCTAAGTCATAACTGACTCAACAGCAACTGGTGTTTTGGTTTGTTGTTGTTGAATTTTAAGGTTATTAAACAATAATGATGAATTACATGCCAAATTATTGGCCACCTGTCTTTCAGTTTTATATTTCTAAACGAAATTATGCAAACCAGGTAAAACTGAGGGTTGCTTAACAAAGTATAAATTGGGGCTGAGTTACAGTACATTTTTTATCATCATATAAAAATTCTAAATATTATTAGGAACTTTCATTGCTAAAAAATGTGATCTTGAATATTGAAAGTAGAACTAACACATTTCTTGATATATTTATTGTTCTCATGTGGTCAATAAATTGTCATTTTCTAATTAAGAAAATGTAATAACCCCCTACTGGATCAACACAAAAAAGTGAAATCTATTTTTTCTTCCTTCAAGTTTATTTCAAGTTCAATATACTCTAATTAAAGAAAAAAATACCTATGGTAAAATTTGAGAGGGGATGGATTAAGTGGCCATGGAGAGAAGGAACGATTTTCTTGATTTGTCTCCATTCATTATTACTTTTTCTTAGTTTCCTTACATTAAGGTATTGTGTGAAGTGGATATAACGAAACAATAACACTATCACAGAACAATTAGGCCAATGGTTTTCAAAATGTTTTTTGAGAATGCCTAGTTTTCCTAAGGCCCTTTCAGGGTTTCCATGGAGCCCTGGTGGCATAGTGATTAAAGAGTTCAGCTGCTAACAAAAAAGTCAGCAGTTCCAATCCACTAGCCGCTCCTTGGAAACCCTAAAGGGCTGTACTACTCTGTCCTATAGTGTCGCTGTGAATCAGAATTGACTTGACGGTTACGTGTTTGGTGTTTATTTATTTATTTATGAAGTCAAAACAATTGTCATAATACAAAGATCTTGCTTGCTTTTTTATACGTATTATCTCATGAGTATACAGTGGTATTTTCCAGAGGCTACTTGACGTGATATTAAAACAGATTAACTGCAGACACAGATATGAGAATCCAGTTGTCGGCTATAAAGCCAGACATTAAGTATGATTTTTCAAAATGTAAAACAATGCCACTGTTTTCACTAAACTTCTTTTTGTTTTGAAAACAATTGTTTTGCATAAAAATGTGTTTATTCTTGTTAATATGTAATGGATTTATTATTTTAAATAAGTTAATAAACTGATGCTTTTAATTTCTCTTTTAATTTCTAATACTGTAAATCATTAGAGGTAACACATTAAAAACACTTTTTTTGAATCCTCAATATTTAAGTGTATAAAACAATCCAAGATTCCAAAACTTTGAGACTCAGCCCTAGATTAATCCCAACACCTGAAATTATTGCCAATTTCTATATGAATGTAAAAGCAGAAACTGAGCCCAAAAATGTGTACACTGTACTCCAGGATGCCCTCGTACATACATTTCCCTCTTCTGCTAACTTATTTAATTAAAATATGTTGATGTTTTTAACATTCAAGGCACCATTTTGTGTACTGGTCCAAAATCATCAATAACACACGTGTTTATTTCAGATGGAAACGGTGTTTCGGAGCTATCATCTTCTTTGAACCAGTGAAAGGTAATGCCTTCTTGAAAGACAGCAGTATATTTCTGGTGTGGAGTACTGTTTACTGAAAACTGACTTTTACATTTTTAAGTTAATCGCTATGCCTTAGCTATCTTTATCTGGAATTATAGTGATGAATCAAGTTGACTACCTCCGTGATAGCCAACACACCCAGGAGCTGCTTAGCCATTATCGAGGAAAACCTTAAGTGATAGCACTATGTATGACTCAATTAGCAGTTGCTCAGACCAAGGAAATCTGCCCCCTCCTGTCTTCTGTCCTCAAAGCATTGCCTGTGGCTCAACCCACTCAAACCCAGTTTGCTAGACTACATGCCAAAGAAAAAAATGTAATTTGTCGTACTGCACCTATGCACCATGACAGCCTATGTAATCCATAATGTTTACATGTACCTCCTTGTGAGGGGAGGTATAAGAAGTTCTACTTCCCTTTTTTTTTTGGGGGGGGAGCTTGATTTGAAGTATATGCCTCCTTGCCTGCTTGCTTGTAATAAATGCCCTTCCTGCCTCCTCATCTCTGTGTGTCTATATTGACAGGGAGCCACAATAAGAAGGATCTGTATTCACCTAAGGTCTTGGTGCCTGAGTCACACACAGTCCAGCCTACACCTGGGCACTGGATACCATCTCAATGAGTTTTAAGTTTATCACAGCAAGAATGGAAGACAAAAGAAAAATTACCTTTACAATATTGGCTTTTTGAGAATCTATTTGAAAGTCGAAAGTTCTTATTTATAAGACTTGGACTTATTCTTTAAAAAGCAAATGGAAGGATGGTGGGTGGAGCCAAGATGGCAGAATAGACAGGTGCTTCCCTCGAGCCCTCTTTACAACAAAGACCCGAAAAAACAAGTGAAACGAGTACATTTGTGACAAGCTGGGAGCCCTGAGCATCAAAGGCAAGCTTAGACAATGAACTGAGGGGCAGGGGAAGGAAGAGACTGTTCAGAAGCAGAGAGGAGTTACCAGACCTGAATAGCAGGGAGTCCTCAGGCACCATTCCGGCAGCAGCATCGGCGTTGGAGGTGGCGGCGTAGGGCTGGTCCTAGCTTTCCGCCACAGTTTCCTCAGGGAGAAGCAGCCAGCCACATAGCCCACTCACACCTCCAGAACCTGAGGAGAAGGGTGCTCTCGGCAAAAGCTAAGTACTTGTGTATATTTTACTGTGCCCCCCCCTCCCCGAGCTGGCTTCAGTGGCTGAATCCCTGGGCCTGAGATAGACCCTGGTGAGCCCCTGGAGTCGTCCTCCCAGCCCTGGGAAAGGAAAAAATTTGCAACTGGGGGGAAAAGATAATTTGCTAGCTCCATTAACCAGGGGAGCTCAGGACAGAAGTGGCTCCTGTCCAGGCATAAACCATCCGTGGGTCTTGAGCAACTTTCCCTTCTGCATGGACCTGTGTGGGCCTATTTCGGGAGAATAGGCCCTTGTTGGCAAACTCTGACCATTTTGGTGGTGCAGTAGAGAGGTGGCTGTTTGATGTTTGACATTGCTTTGCCTATTGAACAAGGTCCTCACCTACCCACAACAGGGACCTAAGGAGTGGTGGCTCCACTTGAGTCACCCAGCCACCCACAACAGGGGTACAGGGATAACTGGTACCTCCCAATCCATACGACAAAAACCTTGGGTGCCCATGGCCCCTCTGCAGACCCCACCCACCGGCATGCTTTACGAAACAGAGACATATTTTCCTCAGAGACACTTGCGGGTCAGTTCTCAGCCCCTGCCTTGTTCAGAGAGTAAATACCCGCTGCAATCAGATACAGGTTAGTACGCCAATCACCCCTGCCCTTCTAACACTGTAGGGTAGAGCCTGTACCACACACTTGATATCAGCTACCTGGAAACCTGAGCTGAATTCATACAAGAAAACTGAATGGGCTCCTAGAGAGATATACCTGATAACAGCTCTAGCCAGCTAAGGAAAGGACACCAGAGCTCCAAAGGCAAAAATAATCAAGCTAGCTCACTCAAGCAACCCATAGGGGTATACCAAAACAAAACAAAGCAAGCAGCTATGACACAATAAGCAAGCATAAACTAATACAATAACTTATAGACGGCTCGGAGACAACAGTCAATATCAAGTCACATAAAGAAACAGGCCATGATCACCTCAACAGGCTCTCAAAACAAAGATTCCAGGGATCTTTTAGATGAAAGTGCATTCCTGGAATTACCAGATGGAGAATACAAAAGTTTAATATACAGAACCCTTCAAGACCTCAGGAAGGAAATGAGGCAATACTCAGAACAAGCCAAGAAACACAGAGATAAAGCAACTGAAGAAATCAGAAAGATTATTCAGGAACATAATGAAAAGTTTAATAAGCTAGAAAAATCCATAGACAGACAGCAATCAGAAATTGAGAAGACTAACAATAAAATTACAGAAAAAGATAACTCAATAGGAAGTGAGAGGAGCAGAACTGAGCAAGAGGAAGCTAGAATTTCTGAACTCAAAGGCAAATCACTTGGCACTAATATATTTGAAGAAAATCAGATAAAAGAGTTTAAAAATTGAAGAAAATTTAAGAATCATGTGGGACTCTATCAAGAGAAATAACCTACGAGTGATTGGAGTACCAGAAGAGGGAGGGATAACAGAAAATACAGACAAAATTGTTGAGGATTTGTTGGCAGAAAACTTCCCTGATATTGTGAAAGATGAGAAGATATCTATCCAAGATGCTCATCGAACTCCACATAAGGTAGATCTTAAAAGAAAGTCACCAATATATTATAATCAAGTTTGCCAAAACCAAAGATAAAGAGACAATTATAAGAGCAGTGAGGGATAAAAGAAAAGTCACCTACAAGGGAGAGCCGATAAGAATGAGCTCGGACTACTCAGCAGAAACCATGCAGGCAAGAAGGCAAAGGGGTGACATATTTAAAAAATTGAAGGAAAAAATCACCTGCCAAGAATCATATATCCATCAAAACTGTCTCTTAAATACAAAGGTGAAATTAAGACATTTCCAGATAAACACAAGTTGAGGGAATTCGTAAAAAAACAAACGAAAACTACAAAAAATACTAAAGAGAGTTCTTTGCTTAGAAAATCAATAATATCAGGTATCGACCCAAGACTAGGACACTGGGCAGAGCAACCAGAAGTCAACCCGGACAGGGAAATCCAAAAAAAAAAAAAAGCAAGATTAAAAAAAACAAACCAAAAAAAAGCCCAACACAGGGTAACGGTGATGTTATTATACAAAAGAAGACAACATTAAAATAATAAAGAGGGACTAAGAAATGTAATCATACACCTTCCATATGGAGAGGAAGATATGGCGATACAAAGAAATAAAAGGTAGTTATAAATTCAGAAAAATCAGGGTAAATAATAATGTAACCACAAAGGAGATGAACTATCCTAATCATCAAAATAAAATAGAAGGGAAAAATACAGACTCAGCAGAAACAAAATCAGCAACAACAAATATGAGGAAAGGACAATATATAAAGAAAATATATTCAGCACATAAAATCAAGTGGAAAAAAGAAGCTGTCAACACACAATAAAGACATCAAATGGTACCACTAAGTTACCTATCCATAATTACCCTGAACGTAAATGGACTAAATGCACCAATAAAGAGACAGAAAGTGGCAGAATGGATTAAAAAACAAGACCCATCTATATGCTACCTACAAGAGACATGCCTTAGACTTAGAGACACAAACAAACTAAAATTCAAAGGATGGAAAAAAATATATCAAGCAAACAACAATCAAAAAAGAGCAGGAGTGGCAATATTAATTTCTGACAAAATAGACTTTAAAGTTAAATCCATCAGAAAGGATAAGGAAGGACACTATATAATGATTAAAGGGACAATACACCAAGAAGATATAACCATATTAAATATTTATGTACCCAATGACAGGGCTGCAAGATACATAAAACAAACTCTATCAGCATTGAAAAGTGAGATAGACAGCTCCACAATAATAGTAGGAGACTTCAACACACCACTTTTGGTGAAGGCCAGGACATCCAGAAAGAAGCTCAATAAAGGCTTGGAAGATCTAAATGCCACAATCAACCAACTTGACCTCATAGACATATATAGAACACTCCACCCAACAGCAATCAACTACACTTTCTTTTCTAGCACACATGGAACATTCTCTAGAATAGACCACATACTAGGTCATAAAGCAAACCTTAGCAGAATCCAAAACATTGAAATATTACAAAGCATCTTCTCTGACCATAAGGCCATAAAAATGGAAATCAATAACAGGAAAAGCAGGGAAGAGAAATTAATCACTTGGAAACTGAACAACACCCTGCTCAAAAGAGACTGGATTATAGAAGACGTTAAGAATGGAATGAAGAAATTCATAGAATCCAGTGAGAACGAAAACACTTCTATCAGAACCTTTCAGACACAGCAAAAGCAGTGCTCAGAGGTCGATTTATATCAATAAATGCACACATACAAAAAGAATAAAGGGCCAAACTGAAAGAATTAACCCTACAACTTGAACAAATAGAAAGAGAGCAACAACAGAAACCCACAGGCACCAGAAGAAAACAAATAATAAAAACTAGAGCTGAACTAAATGAAATAGGCAACAGAAAAACAATTGAAAGAATCAACAAGACCAAAAGCTGGTTTTTTGAAAAACTCAAAAAATTGATAAACCATTGGCCAAACTGACAAAAAAAAAAAAAAACCAAAAACAGGAGAGCAAGCAAATAACCCAAACAAGAAATAAGAGGGGTGATATTACAACAGACCCAACTGAAATTAAAAAAAAATCATATCAGATTACCATGAAAAACTATACTCAAATTTGAAAACCTAGAAGAAATGGATGAATTCCTAGACTAACACAAACAGAGGTAGAACAACTAAATAGACCCATAACAAAAGAAGAGATTGAAAAGGTAACCAAAAATCTCCCAAGAAAAAAAAGGCCTGGCCCGGACGGCTTCACTGCAGAGTTCTACCAAACTTTCAGAGAAGAGTTAACACCACTACTACTAAAGGTATTTCAAAGCATAGAAAATGACGACTGAATACTACCAAACTCATTCTATGAAGCCACCATATCCCTAATACCAAAACCAGGTAAAGACACCACAAGAAAAGAAAATTGTAGATCTATATCCCTCATGAATGTAGATGCAAAAATCCTCAACAAAATTATAGCCAATAGAATTCAACAACATATCAAAAAAATAATTCACATGACCAAAAAAAAGTGGGATTCATATCGGGTATGCAGGGATGGTTCAACATTAGAAAAACAATTAACATAATCCATAACCTAAATAAAACAAAGACAAGAATCACATGATTTTATCAATTGATGCAGAAAAGGCATTTGAAAAAGTTCAACACTCATTCATGATTAAAAAAAAAAGTTCAGCTAAATAGGAATAGAAGGAAAATTTCTCAACATAATAAAGGGCATTTATACAAAGCCAACAGCCAACATCACAGTAAATGGAGAGAGCCTGAAAACATTCCAATTGAGATTGGGAACCAGACAAGGATGCCCTTTATCACCACTCTTATTCAACATTGTGCTGGAAGTCCTAGCCAGAGCAATTAGGTTAGATAAAGAAATAAAGGGCTTCCAGGTTGGCAAGGAAGAAGTGAAAGTATCTCTATTTGCAGATGACATGATCTTAAGCACAGAAAACCCTAAGGAACCCTCCAGAAAACTACTGAAACTAATAGAAGAGTTCAGCAGAGTATCGGGAAACAAGATAAACACACAAAAATCAGTTGGATTCCTCTACACCAACAAAAAGAACATCGAAGAGGAAATCACCAAATCAATGCCAGTTAGAGTAGCCCCCAAGAAGAGAAAATACTTAGGAATAAATCTTACCAGAGATGTAAAAGACTTATACAAAGAAAACTACAGTACACTTCTGCAAGAAACCAAAAGAGATTTACATAAGCAGAAGAACATACCTTGCTCATGGATAGGAACACTTAACATTTATAAAAATGTCTATTCTACCAAAAGCGATCTACACATTTAATGCAATTCCGATCCAAATCCCAAGGACATTCTTTAATGACATGGAGAAACAAATCACCAATTTCATATGGAAGGGAAAGAGGCCCCAGATAAATAAGGCATTACTGAAAAAGAAGATCAAAGTGGGAGTCCGTACTTTACCTGATTTTAGAACCTATTACACCACCACAGTAGTCAAAACAGCCTGGTGCTGATACAACAACAGATACATGGACCAATGGAACAGAATTGAGAATCCAGACATAAATCCATCCACATATGAGCAGTTGATATTTGACAAAGGCCCTAAAACAGTTAAATGGGGAAAAGACAGTCTTTTTAACAAATGGTGCTGGCATAACTGGATATCCATCTGTAAAAAAATGAAACAAGACCCATACCTCACTCCCTGCACAAAAACTAACTCAAAATGTATCAAAGACCTAAAAATAAAATCTAAAACGCTAAAGATCATGGAAGAAAAAATAGGGAAAATGTTAGGAGCCCTAATACATGGCATAAACAATATAGAAAACATTATAAAGAACATAGAAGAAAAACTAGATAACTGGGAGCTCCTATAAATCAAACACCTATGCTCGTCCAAAGACTTCACCAAAAGAGTAAAAAGACTACCTACAGACTGGGAAAAAGTTTTTAGCTATGACATTTCTGACCTGATCTCTAAAATCTACATCCAACTCAACTGCAAAAAGACAAATAACCCAATTAAAAAAATGGGCAAAAGATATGAATAGACACTTCACTAAAGAAGACATTCAGGTAGCTAACAGATATATGAGGAAATGTTCACGACCATTAGTCATTAGAGAAATGCAGATCAAAACTACAATGAGATTTCATCTCACTCCAACAAGACTGGCATTAATCCAAAAAACACAAAATAATAAATGTTGGAGAGGCTGTGGAGAGATTGGAACACTGCTACACTGCTGGTGGGAATGTCAAATGGTACAACCACTTTGGAAATCGATTTGGCGCTTCCTTAAAAATCTAGAAATAGAACTACCATATGATCCAGCAATCCCACTCCTTGGAATATATCCCAGAGAAATAAGAGCCTTTACGCAAACAGATGCATGCACACCCATGTTTATTGAAGCACTGTTTACAATAGCAAAAAGCTGGAAGCAACCAAGGTGCCCATCAACGGATGAATGGATAAATTATGGTATATTCACACAATAGAATACTACACATCGATAAAGAACAGTGAGGAATGTGTGAAACATTTCATAACATGGAGGAATCTGGAAGGCATTATACTGAGTGAACTTAGTTGCGAAAGGACAAATATTGTATAAGGCCACTACTATAAGAAATTCAGAAATAGTTTAAACTGAGAAGAAAACATTCTTTTGTGGCTATGGGGGGGGTGAAGAGGGGTATTCACTAATTAGATAGCAGATAAGAACTACTTTAGATGAAGGGAAAGACAGCACACAATACAGGTGAGGTCAGCACAATTGGACTAAAACAAAAGCCGTTTCCTGAATAAACTGAATTCTTCGAAGGCCAGTGTAGCAGAGGCAGGGGTCTGGGGACCATGGTTTCAGGGCACATCTACATCAACTGGCATAATAAAATCTATTAAGAAAACATTCTGCATCCCACTTTGAACAGTGGCGTCTGGGGTCTTAAACTCTAGCAAGCAGCCACCTAAGAAGCATCAATTGGTCTCAACCCGCCTGGATCAAAGGAGAACGAAGAACACCAAGGACACAAGATGATTACGAGCCCAAGAGACAGAAAAGGCCACATGAACCAGCGACTACATGATCCTGAGACCAGAAGAACTAGATGGTGCCTGGCTGCAACCAAAGATTGCCCTGACAGGGAACACAACAGAGAACCCCCGAGGGAGCAAGAGAGCAGTGGGATTCAGACCCCAAATTCTCATAACACCAGAGTTAATGGTCTGACTGAGACTGGAAGGACCCTGGAGGTCATGGCCCCCAGACCTTCTGTTGCCCCAGGACAGGAACCATTCCCGAAGCCAACTCTTCAGACATGGGTTGGACTAGACAACGGGTTGGAGAGGGATGCTGGTGAGGAGTGAGCTCCTTGGATCAGGTGGACACTTGAGACTATGTTGGCATCTCCTGCCTGGAGGGGAAATGAGAGAGTGGAGGGGGTTAGAAGCTGGTGAAAAGGACATGAAAAGAGAGAGTGGAGGGAGAGAGCAGGCTGTCTCATTAGGGGGAGAGTAATTGTGAGTGTGTAGCAAGGTGTATATGGGTTTTTGTGTGAGAGACTGCCTTGATTTGTAAACTTTCACTTAAAGCACAATAAAAATTATTTAAAAAAAAAAAAGCAAATGGAAGGCACTTAACATAGCAAGATGTATGTTAATGTCACAACGAAGACTGGAGAAATAATAGAGGAGGACATATGATTTGGTTCCAGAAAGACATGGTTCATCTGGCTTGGATTGATGTTTAGAAGAAGATTCTAAAACCTGCATTAAGGAATGAGACATCTGGAGGCAATGTATGAAGAAAGAAATACAGCACAATAATCTTGCTCAACATAGGTCATACCACCACCACAAAACTATATGGATCCACACCAGTGCTTGAAACATATCAGTTCCCACATGAGCATGTACCTTAAATATCCTGTGTGGGCAAAAGAATCATGTAGGCTATGTTTCTCATAATTCCCTCTTATGGGGTTTCATCAACATATTTCTGCAGATTACCCATGAATCATCTCATGGAAGTGATACTCACCTAGACTGTAGGACTTTTGCAAGCTCCACTCTAAATGCCAATGTGGACACTCCAATATTTACCATCAGAACACTTGTAAGCCTTTTGAATAACAACAGAGAACTTATGAAGTTATAGTGATATGTAATGGAAGAACTTAGCTACTGTACTATACAGTTGTGAACATCTCAGACCTGTTACTAGTGGAATTTATATGCATATCATAGATTTGTTACCATCCCCTAGGAAAAAAGGAGAGAGCTTGGTCATTTGAACTCTAGGGGGAAAAAAATCTCACCACAGAAGAAACAGGATATTCAGGAAAAGTAAGAAAAGAAAAAAAGGAGGGTGTAGAAAATAATCTTTAAAGCTTGGACTCTGAACTTTCCAAGTACTGAACCTCTTTTCAGGTGCAGAACACCAATTTCCACAGCAGTAGTTCAAACCCTAAATGTTGTGGCCAAGAGAATATTGGAAGAGGCTGGAATTTGTAGGAAAAGGCTGGATTCCAAAATCTAGTTACTTTCAAACTAGAAAGAAAATACACAGCTGGTAATGTGGACACTAAGTCACTTTGGAGGTATCTTGGGAAGCCAGAGTAGAATATCACACTGAGTCCCGTAATTTTGTAGGATATGAAGACACTTTCATCCTTCTTGAGTAAAACGCAACTGTCTACTCACAAGTGGACAATGATTCACAACTACTCAAAAAAGTTTACCTGAACTGGTGGCAAAGCAACTTGTGAAGGAAATGCAAATTCTTGGACTCTATCCCAGATCTACTGAATCTGACGCTCTGTGGGTGCTGCCCAGTAATCTGTTTTAACAAGCCCTTGAGGTGATTGGATACACAATTACTTTCAGAACTACTGTTCTAGGATAAGATATAGTGTCCTCTATGATAGCACTGTTTTTTACTGTTCAGATCTGAGAATAACAGCTAGATCCCAGATTTTACCTACTCGAGTTTAGAGAGAATGAAAGTGAGAAAAAAATTCAAGTCTGACAATATTCAACTTTCAGCTTCTAGGATGAAATGGCACCCTTATGTAAGAGTAAGTGTCTTTTCCAGGAAAGCCATGTTTTACTAGGGGAGGAAACAATTAAGGTAATATTTTTGTATTATTAGAGCAATAGAAATTCATTTCCAATAATCTTATTTGTATCTTGGCTCCCATAGACATTGAAATAATGACATACGTTGTCTAAAAAAAGGTCAAATAAAGCCTAAAGAGTTTATTGTTTTATTTTGAGTTTCAGATTAGACATTTTATTTTGTTAGTGTTGTTAGCCTACAGGAATACGAACGTCAGACATTAATTTTTTTTCCCTATATCTTAGAAGCCTCTTTCCAAATATCAAGGTACAACATAGAATTTTGAGCATAGCTTTTTGCCAAACCAAGGTGTAGAGAAGAAGTAGTATACAAATGATATCATTTCAGATTTATGGTGCTTTAGAAAGGAAGTAAATGTTTGAGCAAAGACGGGAATAAATACACAGAAAAGAAGGCTGGCTGAGAGATTGAGTAGACCCTGCTAAGAGACTAAATCCCTCACTTCAGGTCAAAGAGCATGCCGAAAGTAGAAGACCTTGCACCTGAAGCACATAATAACTACCAAAAAAAAAAAAAAAAAGACCAAACCTGTTGCCGTTGAGTCAATTCCGACTCATAGTAACCCTATAGGACAGAGTAGAACTGCCCCATAGAGTTTCCAAGGAGTACCTGGTGGATTTGAACTGCTGAACGTTCTGGTTAGCAGACATAGCTCTTAACCACTACACCACCAGGGTTTCCATAACAACCACAGAAAAACAGAATAGCAGTTTGACGTGCATAGTCAAAAAGATAGCTTGAGATACTGCCACAGGGATCTTAAAACTTGCTCACACCTGTAAGGATGGCATAAATTCCTCATTCTCTCAGAGATGTCACAGTGCCAAGAGGACTTGTGACCTGCAAATAGACCAAGTTGAAATAAGAGGGCAGCAGATTCTGATAGCTTTATGATCTAAGTCATTGGATCTAAGTCATAATCAGTGAGTTCCGGAATGATCATCTAAAAACCAAACAGAACCAGAAGCACATTTATAGAAATCAATTAAGGATTGACTGCCATTGAAGAAGATTTGTGAGGGCAAGAAGACTGTGTATTGATAGTACCTTTCCATGAAGATTAGAAAGCTTCACCTTGAAGTATCAGTATCAAACTGGTACTGCAGTAAGAAACCTTTTGCAAGCAGAAAATAGCCCTGATAGTATGTTTTAACTTTGCATTGACTGAATATTTAAGTGAAAGAAACCATTTTAAATCAGAAAAGATCAAATTACATTTAACAAGAAAATATAATTTCCACTTCTCTGTCAACCTCATCAGCGTATGATCCAAAAGACAAGGTGGTCAGTTACAGAGGATAAAGTTATATTTTCAGAGTTAAAGTGTCTAACTCAACGTAGGATTTAAGATCCGTGAAACTGTCTGTTCCAATAACATTCTTAGTTCTTCCAACTAAAGCCCTTCCTTACAGGAAATAAAAATTTTGGTAAAAGCTCAGAGAAGTATATTCATGTTCTGTCCAAAGTGATATCATATTTTTACATAAGTAAATGCACACTCTTTATCAGAAACAACAGTTACAGGCAATCCGTGCATTGCATACAAATAGAAATAAATTATATTTCTTGAAGAGAACTTTTGCTATCATACTAAAACTAGCACCTCTTAAAATAAAATTGAGAAAAAGCTGCAACAGTCAAGAAGTTTCCTAGGAATATAGTTTTTGAAAAATCAATACGACTTATTTACCAAAGCTAAACTGAGTAACATGGAATGTGTGTTTTTCAAATATTGGCATCTATTCCAGGCCATCCAGCTTATAGTCAAGGTATGAGTGCAAACAACTCAAGATATGCTACATAAAATGTTACCAAATGTGATAATAAATGGCTTCTACAAAAACAAGACTTACTCATAAAAGACAATCTTTGTGCACAGATAACTCACGCTGACAGTTTGTGAATCCCAGACTTCTTCAGGCAATTTTGCTACTGTCTATTCTCTCTAAGCCAAATTTATAACTTAGCTGATAATCACTAAAAAGGTAACTTAGGATGCATTTTAAAAGTAGAGCTTGTATAATTTTGGAATCACAATGGCAGATAACAAAGAACTTCAATATGCTGTGTTATCTTTTTAAATGTGTAGATAAGTAAAGAAAATTAAGCATTGAAGAAAAGTTTCCAGCAAAACATACATGATTATATGGTTAATTTTGTAGCCTTATCCTTATGCAAAAGTTTCCAAATAGTAGCCTTTTTAAAATGCAGCCATAAATTTATTTAAAGGGCATCTTCATTCAAGCCGGCACACATAGCTTTGTGTCTTTGTCAATTTGTATATAGTCTGTTCTGGTAGGTGACATTGTTCTTGAGTACTAATCAATTGATGTCTCTGTGCCATCTGGCATTCTGTTGCTAAGCACAGCTGCAACACTTTAAGGTGAAGTATGAGTGGCAAGAAGCAGGGTTTATGTTCATTACGGAGTAGCAGTCCAGACTCCATAGTCAATAATTCCTTGGTATGCCAAGCCAATACCATGGACTGCTTTTTATTCTAGTAGGTGATGACATACCTTAGCAAACTTTACTTTCCATGAAAAAAAAAAATGATGAAAAGTAATCACTCCAACGAGATTTTGAAGATCTTGCTTTGTCTACAGAGTAGCCTCATAGTGAAGGGTATTGTTCTTCTCTTGAACTGAATATATACAAATCATCAACAGCTGTATTATTACATAAAAAAGATGTTACTGGAAACTCTGAGTTCACACATCTTCTTTATCACTTAGGTGTATGTTATCACATTTCTTTGCCTCACTTTCACCTAATCAGTAAAAAAGGCCTATATAATTTGTCATTAAATTCCTTGAAAGTAAAAGACAGTGCTACTGATAATTATGCAGAGAAAACAGGCATATACTAGGAATGCTCCCCCCTCCCCCAAAAATGGCACAGGTCTGCAATTTTAGAAAGCTGAATCTCAATTAAATATTTTAAGACTGAAGTAAAAACTAAATTCTGATCAAAATAGTACTCAAAATATTACTAATGATTTGTTTTTTAAAAAAATAATAAATCATCAGCTGTTGTTAAGCTTGGACATGGTAAAATTTTACACAAACCTTCCCCCAGCAAAGATCAACACCCTAACAGCTTAAGAGTTTAAGAGCTATAATCACGGCACAACTATATATTCCACAACGTCTCTCTTTGTCATTATATTTCATGCTATCATAATCAACATAATCTGTTTTGGGGATGGTGTAACAAGTTCAAGAAAATCTTCCTGAATTTTTTAGTCCAGATCTATTGCATTCCTTGACAAAAGAGACATGTATAACCTGCAAATAAATTGATTCAATGAGTGTATACAGCTGAAACGAAGCTGGTTCAGAAAACACCTTGGGGAAAAGTACTGACAATTCCCTGTAGTACACTGCCACCTAAAACAGATGAGTGCCTTCAAAAGATATTCCCAGTGATGAAAAACATTTCTTTAAAAAAAATAAATAAAGTGTGCTTTCTTTCTCTAACAATGAAAGTATTTGAAATAGAGGCATACTGCACATTTACAAGTTTGAATAAAAATGATTTACATGTTTTATATGTTCATTAATGCATTCAACCAACTACCAGATTTTTAGAGTATCTATCATATGCCAGGAAATTTGCAAAGTGCTGCAAACACAAACAAAATGATGTCCCTTCTGTAAGCTGAACTACCAGAGGGTAACAAGAAAATTAACACTAAGGAATGATAAGGTGTGTACTCTGAAAGCATTCCCTCCTTTCTTTCTTTGACCACTTATCTCTGGCTAATTTAGATGTTTTAACAAAATTAAGAACTGAGTACAATGTTGACCTAAAGAACGACTTAATGCAGATCAAAAGGGTGAAAATAGGAATGGAACTAATCACCCACCCTTTGATTTCCACATTCTTTCTTCAAGAGTAATTTATTACTGTGGTATGGGCATCCTTCCTCCAGACTCTATCGTGATTGGCCTTGGAGATGTTTATGTTTAATCCCATACTTTGATTTTGCTGTGTTTGGAAACTCTTCACTGCAAGCTATTATAACAGAAGCCGGGCATTTCTCCATGGCTCATTCACCCCTAAGACCAGGTAAGAAGAATAAAAGCCTAAATGTTTCTATGATTTTATTGTGCTTTTGGAAACAAAGTTTGATTAACAATAAAAATCAGAATATTTTCTGGTGATTTGTACTTACAAACTACTGACAACTAGTGAGAAATTAACTTATGGCATATAGCAAGACATACAGGATCTATATTTAAAAAATTTACTATTATTTTTACATTAACCCTACATGAACTAGCTTTATTAAATAAATGGAGAGATAGCCATTTTCCTTATGAAAAGACATGTTTAAACTTGCCTGTACTTCCTTGGCTTAGACTTGAAATTTAAAAAAAATGCCACAACAAATGTTACTCGTTTTGTGCTCTATACAATCCCACTGTTTTCCTTACCTGCAGGATTCTAGTTTTTTTCAGGGCTGCAATATTGCAAGCTAAAACACTTCATCTATTAGTTTCCCTTGCAGCTCTGCGAGGCCATGTATTGCCTTTCTGGCCAATGAGGTGTGCAGAACAATGCCTGAGAAGGGTATTCCTGGCTGAATAGAAAGACACAATATAGCCAAGAGGAGGAATTTATTACTTCCTCTTTCTTCCACCTTGAAGGCAGATGAATGTCCCAGTTTTACAGTCAGCTTACAAGAATGAGAGCTACACACTTAGGACAGTGAAATAAAATGGATTGAAATCTGAAACCTTAAATATACTCTTGAGCAACTGCACTCCCCTGGCCATGTACTTCCAGGCTCCTTGCTATACAAGAAAAATAAAACCCTTAGAGCTGAAGTAAATATTAATTCGGTTTTCTGTTTTCTTTTATAAATCCAATTTAATGGCTAGACATATTGATTTTTTTTTTTTAAGCTTTGAAAATCCACCTGGAAAAATAAACAAGGGGAAATCTTCTGTTGAAAAAATATTTGCATATTCAGATATTAAAATACTATGATATACGTAAAATAGTGCATGTATCAATGGAACACAAAAGGGAGTCGATAGACAAATCCATATATCTGTATACGATGAAAGTGTTAAATTAGGAGGACGTGATAAATCAGGAGAAAGATGAGTTTTCAATAAATTAAGCTTAAAGGATTATCTATAAAAATTATATTGGCCCTCTACTTCACATGACAGAAGAAAAGTAATTATGTACATATATTGTAGCCCAGTTCTACTCTGACACACATGGGGTCGCCATGAGTAGGAATCAATTTCATAGTAACCAGTTGGTTTAAACACATGTATATTTCTAATATCTAAATAAATGTACATTTTTCAATGATAGAGAATTTTTCAATAAGCAAATATATAATAATTACAAAATATCATATACTGTCAAAGGTGTAGGATACAGGCATTTACTCATTTAATAAATATCTAAGGAATATCAGATCTTTACTGTTAGGGCTAAACAATTGGTCAGTGAACTAGATATTGTCCTTGCCCTCATTTGGCTTAAGTCTATGACTAGGATTGATAGAAAAACAAATAAACAGACAAATTTATAAGTCAAAATTTTCTAAAGGCTATGATGAGGAGGTCAAGGATGGGCAATTCCAATAAATGTTACAGATATATAAAAACCTCTGCATTCACCACTCTTTCTCACCCAGGATAGCAAATACCTAGGTATTATTTTTGTCCAACCAAAAAATGTTATGTAATGGTAAACAACAAAAATTCTATGTATTTACAAATTTTTAATGACAACATATCACTCTACAATTTGCTTGTTTTACTCTATAGTTTTGATGTTTACTCTTAACTACTACTTTTTTTTACTACTATATATTATTCCATTGTATGGTTATGTAGCAATTTATCATTCTTAATTTGAGTCTTTCTGGTATTTACAAATTATATAAAAATCAACCAATGCAGATAGTTGAGTTTTACTACTGTATATCTCTAGAATTTGATTTTAGGGTGGTAGAGTGTACTGCACATTCAATACTACCGTAATATGGTTTTACCAATTAAATTCTGTACATAAATACACAGGTTGTACCTCTAAATCCCAAGCAAGCATGAGATTGCTAGGATAAGGATTCATTATCAAATCTGAATGTATCATACACGCAATACACTTACACAGTGTTGGCAATTGTGTATAGAAGGTAAACAGCTTACTTAAACAGTAAACAAGAACAGATTACTTATAGAAGGCAAATAGTAAACAACAGGAACAGATTTGAAGTGAACTGATCTCCTTCCTCTCTACAAGTACTCCACTTAGCATCATAGGGGAAGAACTCACTTATGTATAAAAGGGGACACACTCACCCTTCCCAATTTACCCATGTCCATTTCTGTGTCACCAGGAGGGCATGCCACCACTTGTCTGTCAGTTTATCACATTGTGGTGGCTTACATGTTGCTGTGATGGTGGAAGGTATGTCACAGGTATTTCAAATACCAGCAGGGTCAACCAAGGTGGACAGGTCTCAGCTGAGCTTCCAGACTAAGACAGACTAGGAAGAAGGACCTGGCAATCCACATCTAAAAACAATCGGCAAGGGAAAATCTCATAAACAACAGTGGAACATTGTCTGATATAGTGTCGGAAGATGAGCCCCTCAGGTTGACAGGCACTCAAATTACCACTGAGAAAGAGCTGCCTCCTCAAAGTAGAGTCAGCCTTAATGATTTGGGTGGGGTAAAATTTGCGGGATCTTCATTTGCTGATGTGGTACAACTCAAAATAAGAAGACACAGATGCAAACATCCATTAATAATTGGAACATAGAATACAGGAAGTATGAATCTAGGAAAATTGGAAGTCATTAAAAATGAAATAGAAAGCATAAACATTGATATCCCAGGCATTAATGAGCTGAAATGGACTGGTATTGGCCATTTTGAATTGGACAATCATATGGTCTAATATGCCTGGAATGACAAATTGAAGAGGAATGGCATCACATTCATTATCAAAAGGAACATTTTTCAAGATCTATCCTGAAGTACAACGCTGACAGTGATAGGATAATATCCACATGCCTATAGGGAAGATCAGTTCATCTAAATATTGTTTAAATTTACACACCGACCTCAAAGGCCAAGATGAAGAATGTGAAGATTTTCATCAACTTCAACAGTCTGAAATTGATCAAACAAGCAATCAAGAAGGAATGATAATTACTGGTGATTGGAAAGTGAAAATTGGAAACAAAGAAGAACCAGTAGTTGAAAAATATGGCCTTGGTGGTATAAACAACACCAGGAATCACATGATAGGATTTTGCAATACCAAAGAATTATTTGTTATAAATAGTCTTTTTCCAATAATATAAATAAGGACCTCACCTGATGAAATACACAGAAACCAAATTGACAACATCTATGGGTAGAGACAATGAAGAAGCACAGTATCATCAGTCAGAACAAGACCAGGGGCTGACTGTGGAACAGACCATCAACTCTTCATACATAAGTTCAAGCTGAAGCTGAAGAATATTAAAATAAGTCCACAAAAACCAAAGTACAACCTTGAATATATTCCACCTGAATTTACAGACCATCTCAAGAATAGATTTGACACATAAAACAGTAATGACCAAGAACAGACAACCTGTAAAATGATAATAAGGATACCATACACAAAGTAAGCAAGAGGTCATTAAAAAGAGAAGAAAGAAAGAAAAGACAAAATGGATACCAGAAGAGACTCTGAAACTTGCCATTGAACATAGAGTAGCTAAAGCAAATGGAAGAAATAATGAAGTAAAAGAGCTGAACAGAAGATTTCAAAGGGTAGCTGGAGAAGACAAAGTAAAGCATTATAATGAGATTGCAATGTCCTGGAGTTAGAAAACTAAGAATGAAGAAAACACTTGGCATTTCTCAAGCAGAAAGAACTGAAGAAAAAATTCAAGCCTCTAGTTGCAACACTGAATGATTCTATGGGTAAAATATTTAATGATGCAGGAAGCATCAAGAGAGGATGGAAGGAATACAGAATCACTGTACCAAAAAAGAATTGGCCAACATTCAACCATTTTGTGAGGAAGCATATAATCAAGAACCGATGGTACTGGAGGAAGAAGTCCAAGCTGCACTGAAGGCACTGGGGAAAAACAAGGCTCCAGAAACTGTAGGAATACCAACAGAGATGTTTCAACAACTGAGTGCAACACTGGAAGCACTCACTTATCTATGCCAAGAAATTTGGAAAACGGCTACCCGGACAATAGAATGGAAGAGATCCATATTTGTGCCTATTCCAAAGAAAGACAATTAATTCAACAAAATGCAGAAATTATCAAACAATATCATTAATATCGCACACAAGTAAAATGTTGCCAAAGACAATTCAAAGGAAGTTGCAGCACCACATAAACAGGAAACCATCAGAAGATCAAGCAGGACTGAGAGTAGGATGTGGAATGAGGGCTATCATTGCTGATGTCAGATGGATCATTGCCAAAAGCAGAGAATACTAGAAGGATGTTTACCAGTGTTTTATTGACTATGGGTCATAACAAACTATGTACACAACATTGAGAAAAATGGGAAATCCAGAATACTTAATTGTGCTCATAAAAACAAGGAACCCGTTTATAGACCAAGAGCCAGTCTTTAGAACAGAACAAGTGGATACTGTGTGGTTTAAAATTAGAAAAGGTGTATATGTATCAGGCTTGTATCTTTTCACCATACTTACTCAATGTGTATGTTCTTGTTATTAGGTGCCGTCCAGTATATTCCAACTCATAGTGACACTGCGTACAACAGAACGAAACACTGTCAGGTCCTCCCATCCTCACAGTTGTTGTTATGCTTGAACCCATTGTTGCAGCCACTGTGTCAATCTATTTTCCTTGAGGGTCTTCTTCTTTTTCACTGACCCTCTACCAAGCACGATGTCCTTCTCCATTGACTGGTCCCTCCTGATAATGTGTCCAAAGTATGTGAAACTTAGTCTCACCGTCTTTGCTTCTAAGGATCATTCTGGTTGTACTTCTTCCAATATTCTTCGCCAACACCACAATTCAAAGGCATCAATTCTTCTTCAGTCTTCCTTATTTGTTGTCCAGCTTTCTCAAGCAAATGAGGTGATAAAAAAAAAAAAAAACATGGCTTGTGTCAAGTGCACCTTAGTCTTCAAGGTGACATCTTTGCTTTTAAACATTTTAAAGGGGTCTTTTGCAGCAAATTTGTCTAACGCAATGAGTCTTTTTGTTTCTTGACTGCTGCTTCCATGGGTGTTGATTGTGGATCCAAGTAAAACAAAATCCTTGAAGACTTCAATATTTTCTGTTTATCATGATATTGGTTATTGGTCCACTTGTGAGGATTTTTGTTTTCTTTATGCTGATGTGTAATCCATACCGAAGGCTGTGGTCTTTGATCTTCATCAATAAGTGCTTCAAGTCCTCTTCAATTCCAGTAAGAAAGGTTGTGTCGTCTACCTAATACAGGTTATTAATGGGTCTTCCTCCAATCCTGATACTGTGTTCTTCTTCATACAGTCCAGCTTCTTGGATTATTATCTCAGCATACTAACTGAATAGGTATGGTGAAAGGACACAACCCTGATGCACACCTTTCTTGACTTGAAACCACGAAGTATCCCCTTGTTCTGTTCAAAAAACTGCCTCTTGATCTATGTACTGGTTCCTCATAAGCACAGTTAAGTGTTCTGGAATTCCTATTCTTTCCACTGTTACCCATAATATGTTATGATCCACAGTCAAATGCCTTTGCATAGTCAATAAAGCATAGGTAAACATCTTGCTGGTATTTTCTGCTTTCATCCAGGATCCATCTGACATCAGCTATTATATCTCCAAGCCCTCTTCTGAATCTGGCTTGAATTTCTGGCAGTTCCCTGTCAATATACTGCTGCAGCTACTTTTGAATGATCTTCAGCAAAATTTTACTTGCATGTGATATTAATGATATTGTTCAGTAATCTCTGCTTTCAGTTGAATCACCTTTCTTCAGTTGAATCTGCTTTCAGTTGAATCTCTTCCAGTTGGTTGGCCAGGTAGCTATCTTCCAAATTTCTTGGCATAGACAAGTAAGCGCTTCCAGCACTGCATCTGTCTGTTGAAACATCTCAATTGGTATTCCACCAATTCGTGGAGCCTTGTTTTTCACCAATGCCTTCAGTGCAACTTGCACGTCTTCCTTCAGTACCATTGGTTCCTGATTGTGTACTACTGTCAACCAATTCTTTTTGGTATAGTGACCCTGTGTATTCCTTCCATAATTTTTTGATGCTTCCTGTATTGTTTAATATTTCCCCCCACAGAATTCTTCAATATTGCAACTCAAGGCTCGAATTTTTTCTTCAGTTCTTTCAGCTTGAGAATTGCCAAGCGTGTTCTTCCCTTTTCATTTTCGAACTCCAAGTTTTTGAGCATGTAATTATAATCATTTGTCTTCTCCAGGTGCCCTTCGAAATTTTCTTTTCAGCTCTTCATCATTTCTTCCTTTTGCATTAGCTATTCAAGGTTCAAGAGTAAGTTTTAGAGCCTCTTTTGACATCCATTTTGGTCTTTTTTTTCTTTCCTGTCTTTTTATGACTTCTTGATTTCTTCATGTATGATGTCCTACATGTCATTCCACAGCTCGTCTGGTCTTTGGTCAATGCATCAAATCTATTCTTGAGATGGTCCCTAAATTCAGGTGAAATATTTGCAAGGTTGCATTTTGGCTCTCATGGGTTTATTCTAATTTTCTTCAGCTTCAACTTGAACTTGCATGTGAGGAATCGATGGTCAGTTCCCCAGTTGGCCCCTGGTGTCGTTCTGATGGATATTAGTCTTTTCCATTGTCTGTTTCCACAGATGTAGTTAATTCGATTCCTCTGTATTCCACCTGATGAGGTCCATGCGTATAGTCACTGTTTATATTGTTAAAAAAGGTATTTGAAAGGAAGTCATTGGTCTTGCAAAATTCTATCATGTGATCTTTGGCATCCTTTCTATTACAAAGGCCATATTTTCCAACTACTGATCCTTCTTGTTTCCAACTTTTGCATTCCAATCACCAGTAATTACCAATGCATCCTGATTGCATGTTCGATCACTTTCAGAATGCGGAAGTTGGTAATAATCTTCAATTTCTTCATCTTTGGCCTCAGTGGTTGGTGCATAAATTTGAATAATACAATTATTTGAAAAACAGCAGTTTTAACTAATCTTCCTTGTAGGAGAGGTCCACCACCAAGAACAGAGAGAAGCCAGACTACATGAAGAAGAATGCAGCACCAGGATTGGAGGAAGGCTCGTTAACCACCTTCAATATGGAGATATTATAACATTGCTTGGTGAAAGTGAAGAGGACTTGAAGCAGCTCCCGATGAAGATCAAAGACTACAGCCTTCAGTGTCAATTACACCTCAACACAAAGAAAACTAAAATCCTCACAAGTGGACCAATAAGCAACATCATGATAAATGGAGAAAATATTGAAGTTCTCGAAGATCTTGTTTTACTTGGATCTACCATCAATGCTCACGGAAGCAGCAGTCAGGAAATTAAATGCATTACACAAATCTGTTATAAAAGGACCTCTTTAAAGTGTTAAAAAAGCAAATATGTCACTTTGAGGACTAAGATGCCCCTGATCCAAGCCATGGTATTTTCAATCACGTTACATGGTTGTGAAAGCTGGACAATGAATTAAGGAAGACCTAAGAAAAATTAAAGCCTTTGAATTATGGTGTTGGCAAAGAATATTGAATGGATGGCCAGAAGAATGAACAAATCTGTCTTGGAGGAAGCACATCCAGAATACTCATTAGAAGTGAGGATGGCGAGTCTGCATCTCACATACTTTGCACACGTTGTCAGGAGGGACCAGTCCCTGCAGAAGGACATCATGCTTGGTAAAGTGGAGGGTCAGTGAAAAAGAAGAAGATCCTCAAGGAGATGGATTGACACCGTGGCTGCTACAATTGGCTCAAACATAGCAACAATTGCGAGGATGGTGCAGGACCAGGCAGTGTTTCGTTCTGTTGTACATGGGGTCAGTCTGAATCAGAAGTGGCTCAAGAGCACCTAACAACTTCAACAACAACAAAAATTGATGTCTTTGGATTATGGCATTGGTGAATAATATTGAATATACCATGTACTGCCAGAATGAACAAATGTGTCTTAGAAGTAGTATAGCCAGAATGCTTCTTAGAAGGGAGGAATGTGAGACTTTGTCTCATCTACTTTGGACATGTTACCAGGAGTATCCAGTCCATGGAGAAGTACACCATGTTTGTTAAAGTAAAGGGTTATCAAAAAATAGGAAGACCCTCAATGAGATGGACTGACAGTGGCTGCAACAATGGCTTCAAACTTAGCAATGATTGTGAGGATATCACAAGAGTGTGCAGTGTTTCCTTCTGTTGTGCGCTGGGTCACTATGAATGGAACAGACTCCGTGACACCTAACAACAACAGGACAATATGCTGTGGACCAGATGTTAGCGGGTGTCTCTCTTTCAGCAGGTGTACCTTCAGGTCAGGTCAGGTATTGATGACTGTGTTTGTTCTCTCTTCTTCTCTGTGGCTTTTCTTGGCTGGGTCTGTCTCCTTGTGCTTACTGGTTCAGCTTTGGGATAACCCTGTGACAGTGCCAAGGTTAGGCTGGTATTAGAACATCTTTCAGGGCAAAATTGATTTATGGACAACACCTGTGCAGTGTATGCCCAAGACTCTGCTCCATTGGCCACCTCCTGTCTGGAGGTTCCCAGCTCCATTCCGTGGGATGACTCTACTAAACTGCTATCTATCTGCCAGTTTCCACTGTTTATGCGTGTCCTTATTTCTCTGCAGCTTGGCTCCTGCAGTGTTTGCCACAATTTCTATCAATTTACCGTGTTAACAGCTCAGTGATTATTACCAGCTCAGTGTTAACAGCCCTTATAGGAGGTTCTCAGCACAGGGTCCCATGTCCAAGGGACAGTATCCCCTCCTGGTGCTCCTCTATCAGGAAGCCCAATCTGAGCTTATGTTTTAGTGTTTTTATCAGTCACTGGGAAGGCTTCCCATAAAATCTTGTAAGAGCCAACTATTGGGTGAGGCCCCCCAGCCAGTCTGTGTAAAGGTGGATCATAAACCCACCAATCTTTGCAAGCCATTTATGCAGATAGTAAATGGACCAATCCCTTGGAAGCTGCTTATGTGGGTAACAAACCAACCAATCACTTGTCAGATTGCTGCTCAAGTAATCATTTTGGGAAAATTACAAACCCAAGGCCAGAAAAGTCACATAAAATAAAACACATTGCAATGCACCAATATACTATCCAATACCATTCTTTTAGAGTTCCCAATCCCTTTCATTCACCACCCATCTGTCAGTTTGTCATACTGTGGTGACTCATGTGTTGTTATGATGCTGGAATCTATTTCACTGGTATTTCAAATACCAGCATACTCACCTATGGTGGACAGGTTTCAGTGGAGCTTCCAGCCTAAGACAGGCTAGAAAGAAAGGCCTGACAACCTACTGCTGAAAATTTGCCCATGAAAACCCTATAGATCACAGCAGACTATTGTAACAATAACGATAACTGTTCCATTCATGGCTAATCCTGGGCAATATCAGATTTTTATAATTTAGATAATTTTTATCTGTGTCAATTGGTATTTCATTGCGTTTCAGATTTCATATTCCTGGTTATTAGAAAAATTTAGATTTCTCATATGTTTTTCGGCCAATAAGGTATGTTTTTTTTTTTCTGTGAATAACTTATACAAACTCTTTCACCATTTTTGTATTAAATTGCTTGTCTACTTGTAATTTCTAAAATTTCCTTATATACTCTGGTTATATTTCTTTATTGGTTATATGCCTATCTTTATCTGTGTCTATTTTTAACTTCTAATGGGGACCTTTGTTAGATACTAATTTTTATTTTAATTATTCAAATTATTCTTTTTCTATAATTTTTTGTGCCTTTTGTATTTTATGTAGAAAAAAATTCCCTATACCGATGCCATTAATATACTCATTTTTTTTTAAGTATTAAAATTTTGCTTTCAGTATGTAGGTCTTTAATTCATGCAGAAATTATATATGATTTATGGTTAAAGTAGAGATTTAATTGCAGTATTTCCTATATGGTTAGGAATTATTTCAATTTATTTATTGAATAGGTCATGTTCTCACATTCCTCTCTCATACATCATGATCCCATACACAACTGGGAATGTAGAATCCATTCTCTTCTATTTGTTTATCACTGTACAAATATAATCTGAGCTCTATCATTAAACTCACCATTAAGTCTTCATATCTAGCCAGGCAACTTGCTCCTTTTTCTTAAAAACATACATATTTGCTATGTTGAGCTCTTTCTGCAATTTTTTACAGTTTGCCAAGTTTATCAAAATTTATGGAGGAAATTTGTTTGGAATTATATAACAATTATGGAGGAGAATGGGCATCTTTATAGTATTGAGTTTTCCCATGTGTGGACAAGATATATATATCCATTTCAAGGAGGAAAGGTTTTCTACATATAACCTTAACAATATGTTAATATTTTTCTCTCATAAAAATTTCATACATTGGGGCGGAGCCAAGATGGCGGACTAGGCAGACGCTACCTCGGATCCCTCTTACAACAAAGACACGGAAAAACAAGTGAATCGATCACATACATAACAATCTACAAACCCTGAACAACAAACACAGATTTAGAGACGGAGAACGAACTAATACGGGGAAGCAGCAATTGTTTCCAGAGCCTGGAGCCAGTGTACCAGTCAGGTACGGCACAAGCACAGAGAGCTGCTCCACCCCCCTGAACTAACCCCAGGAGGGGGACCAGCCGGTACCACGGGCGGCGTGGGACGCAGCCGGTAGGAGAAGTCCCTGGGAGGCAGTGACTGGTCTTGGAGCAGAAAGAGCAGCGTCCGAGCCAGGGAACCGTCCCGCAGGGATTTGGACTGGACGCAGCGGATTTTCTGGAAAAACTAGTTTCCCAGTGATGGCTCGGAGACAACAATCCATATCAAACCACTTAAAGAAGCAGACCATGACAGCTTCTCCAACCCCCCAAACAAAAGAATCAAAATCTTTCCCAAATGAAGATACAATCTTGGAATTATCAGATACAGAATATAAAAAACTAATTTACAGAATGCTTAATGATATCACAAATGAAATTAGGATAACTGCAGAAAAAGCCAAGGAACACACTGATAAAACTGTTGAAGAACTCAAAAAGATTATTCAAGAACATACTGGAAAAATTAATAAGTTGCAAGAATCCATAGAGAGACAACATGTAGAAATCCAAAAGATTAACAATAAAATAACAGAATTAGACAACGCACTAGGAAGTCAGAGGAGCAGACTCGAGCAATTAGAATGCAGACTGGGACATCTGGAGGACCAGGGAATCAACACCAACATAGCTGAAAAAAAATCAGATAAAAGAATTAAAAAAAATGAAGAAACCCTAAGAATTATGTGGGACTCTATCAAGAAGGATAACCTGCGGGTGACTGGAGTCCCAGAACAGGGAGGGGGGACAGAAAACACAGAGAAAATAGTTGAAGAACTCCTGACAGAAAACTTCCCTGACATCATGAAAGACGAAAGGATATCTATCCAAGATGCTCATCGAACCCCATTTAAGATTGATCCAAAAAGAAAAACATCAAGACATATTATCATCAAACTCACCAAAACCAAAGATAAACAGAAAATTTTAAAAGCAGCCAGGGAGAAAAGAAAGGTTTCCTTCAAGGGAGAATCAATAAGAATAAGTTCAGACTACTCAGCAGAAACCATGCAGGCAAGAAGGGAATGGGACGACATATAGAGAACACTGAAGGAGAAAAACTGCCAGCCAAGGATCATATATCCAGCAAAACTCTCTCTGAAATATGAAGGCGAAATTAAGATTTTTACAGACAAACACAAGTTTAGAGAATTTGCAAAAACCAAACCAAAGCTACAAGAAATACTAAAGGATATTGTTTGGTCAGAGAACCAATAATATCAGATATCAGCACAACACAAGGTCACAAAACAGAACGTCCTGATATCAACTCAAATAGGGAAATCACAAAAACAAACAAATTAAGATTAATTAAAAAAAAAATACACATAACAGGGAATCATGGAAGTCAATATGTAAAAGATCACAATAATCAAAAAGAGGGACTAAATACAGGAGGCATTGAACTGCCATATGGAGAGTGATACAAGGCGATATAGAACAATACAAGTCAGGTTTTTACTTAGAAAAATAGGGGTAAATAATAAGGTAACCACAAAAAGGTATAACAACTCTATAACTCAAGATAAAAACCAAGAAAAACGTAACGACTCAACTAACATAAAGTCAAGCACTATGAAAATGAGGATCTCACAATTTACTAAGAAAAACGCCTCAGCACAAAAAAGTATGTGGAAAAATGAAATTGTCAACAACACACACAAAAAGGCATCAAAATGACAGCACTAAAAACTTATTTATCTATAATTACGCTGAATGTAAATGGACTAAATGCACCAATAAAGAGACAGAGAGTCACAGACTGGATAAAGAAACACGGTCCATCTATATGCTGCCTATAAGAGACACACCTTAGACTTAGAGACACAAACAAACTAAAACTCAAAGGATGGAAAAAAGTATATCAAGCAAACAATAAGCAAAAAAGAAGAGGAGTAGCAATATTAATTTCTGACAAAATAGACTTTAGACTTAAATCCACCACAAAGGATAAAGAAGGACACTATATAATGATAAAAGGGACAATTGATCAGGAAGACATAACCATATTAAATATTTATGCACCCAATGACAGGGCTGCAAGATACATAAATCAAGTTTTAACAGAATTGAAAAGCGACATAGATACCTCCACAATTATAGTAGGAGACTTCAACACACCACTTTCGGAGAACGACAGGACATCCAGTAAGAAGCTCAACAGAGACACGGAAGATCTAATTACAACAATCAACCAAATTGACCTCATTGACTTATACAGAACTCTCCACCCAACTGCTGCAAAATATACTTTTTTTTCTAGCGCACATGGAACATTCTCTAGAATAGACCACATATTAGGTCATAAAACAAACCTTTGCAGAGTCCAAAACATCGAAATATTACAAAGCATCTTCTCAGACCACAAGGCCATAAAAGTGAAATCAATAACAGAAAAACTAGGGAAAAGAAATCAAATACTTGGAAAATGAACAATACCCTCCTGAAAAAAGACTGGGTTATAGAAGACATCAAGGAGGGAATAAGGAAATTCATAGAAAGCAACGAGAATGAAAATACTTCCTATCAAAACCTCTGGGACACAGCAAAAGCAGTGCTCAGAGGCCAATTTATATCAATAAATGCACACATACAAAAAGAAGAAAGAGCCAAAATCAGAGAACTGTCCCTACAACTTGAACAAATAGAAAGTGAGCAACAAAATAATCCATCAGGCACCAGAAGAAAACAAATCATAAAAATTAGAGCTGAACTAAATGAATTAGAGAACAGAAAAACAATTGAAAGAATTAACAAAGCCAAAAGCTGGTTCTTTGAAAAAATTAACAAAATTGATAAACCATTGGCTAGACTGACTAAAGAAAAACAGGAAAGGAAACAAATAACCCGAATAAGAAATGAGAAGGACCACATCACAACAGAACCAAATGAAATTAAAAGAATCATTTCAGATTATTATGAAAAATTGTACTCTAACAAATTTGAAAACCTAGAAGAAATGGGTGAATTCCTGGAAAAACACTACTACCTAAACTAACACATTCAAAAGTAGAACAACTAACTAGACCCATAACAAAAAAAGAGATTGAAACGGTAATCAAAAAACTCCCAACAAAAAAAAGCCCTGGCCCGGATGGCTTCACTGCAGAGTTCTACCAAACTTTCAGAGAAGAGTTAACACCACTACTACTAAAGATATTCCAAAGCATAGAAAATGACGGAATACTACCCAACTCATTCTATGAAGCCACCATCTCCCTGATACCAAAACCAGGTAAAGACATTACAAAAAAAGAAAATTATAGACCTATATCCCTCATGAACATTGATGCAAATATCCTCAACAAAATTCTAGCCAATAGAATCCAACAACACATCAAAAAAATAATTCACCCTGATCAAGTGGGATTTATACCACGTATGCAAGGCTGGTTTAATATCAGAAAAACCATTAATGTAATCCATCACATAAATAAAACAAAAGACAAAAACCACATGATCTTATCAATTGATGCAGAAAAGGCATTTGACAAAGTCCAACACCCATTCATGATAAAAACTCTTACCAAAATAGGAATTGAAGGAAAATTCCTCAACATAATAAAGGGCATCTATGCAAAGCCAACAGCCAATATCACTCTAAATGGAGAGAACGTGAAAGCATTTCCCTTGAGAACGGGAACCAGACAAGGATGCCCTTTATCACCGCTCTTATTCAACATCGTGTTGGAAGTCTTAGCCAGGGCAATTAGGCTAGACAAAGAAATAAACGGTATCCGGATTGGCAAGGAAGAAGTAAAGTTATCACTATTTGCAGATGACATGATTATATACACAGAAAACCCTAAGGAATCCTCCAGAAAACTACTGAAACTAATAGAAGAGTTTGGCAGAGTCTCAGGTTATAAAATAAACATACAAAAATCACTTGGACTCCTCTACATCAACAAAAAGAACACCGAAGAGGAAATAACCAAATCAATACCATTCACAGTAGCCCCCAAGAAGATAAGATACTTAGGAATAAATCTTACCAAAGATGTAAAAGACCTATACAAAGAAAACTACAAAGCTCTACTACAAGAAATTCAAAAGGACATGCTTAAGTGGAAAAACATACCCTGCTCATGGATAGGAAGACTTACCATAGTAAAAATGTCTATTCTACCAAAAGCCATCTATACATTTAATGCACTTCCGATCCAAATTCCAATGTCATATTTTAAGGGGATAGAGAAACAAATCACCAATTTCATATGGAAGGGAAAGAAGCCCCGGATAAGCAAAGCACTACTGAAAAAGAAGAAGAAAGTGGGAGGCCTCACCTTACCTGACTTCAGAACCTATCATACAGCCACAGTAGTCAAAACAGCCTGGTATTGGTACAACAACAGACACATAGACCAATGGAACAGAATTGAGAACCCAGACATAGATCCACCCACGTATGAGGAGCTGATATTTGACAAAGGACCAGTGTCAATTAACTGGGGAAAAGATAGCCTTTTTAACAAATGGTGCTGGCATAACTGGATATCCCTTTGCAAAAAAATGAAACAGGACCCATACCTCACACCATGCACAAAAACTAACTCCAAGTGGATTAAAGACAAACATAAAGACTAAAACGATAAAGATCATGGAAGAAAAAATTGGGACAACCCTAGGAGCCCTAATACAAGGTATAAACAGAATACAAAACATTACCAAAAATGATGAAGAGAAACCGAATAACTGGGAGCTCCTAAAAATCAAACACCTATGCTCATCTGAAGACTTCACCAAAAGTGTAAAAAGACCACCTACAGACTGGGAAAGAATTTTCAGCTATGACATCTCTGACCAGTGCCTGATCTCTAAAAGCTACATGATTCTGTCAAAACTCAACCACAAAAAGACAAACAACCCAATCAAGAAGTGGGCAAAGGATATGAACACACATTTCACTAAAGAAGATATTCAGGCAGCCAACAGATACATGAGAAAATGCTCTCGATCATTAGCCATTAGAGAAATGCAAATGCAAACTACGATGAGATTCCATCTCACACCAGCAAGGCTGGCATTAATCCAAAAAACACAAAATAATAAATGTTGGAGAGGCTGTGGAGAGATTGGAACTCTCATACACTGCTGGTGGGAATGTAAAATGGTACAACCACTTTGGAAATCTATCTGGCGTTATCTTAAACAGTTAGCAATAGAACTACCATACAACCCAGAAATCCCACTCCTGGGAATATACCCTAGAGAAACAAGAGCCTTCATACAAACAGATATATGCACACCCATGTTTATTGCAGCTCTGTTTACAATAGCAAAAAGCTGGAAGCAACCAAGGTGTCCATCAACGGATGAATGGGTAAATAAATTGTGGTATATTCACACAATGGAATACTACGCATCGATAAAGAACAGTGACGAATCTCTGAAACATTTCGTAACGTGGAGGAACCTGGAAGGCATTGTGCTGAGCGAAATGAGTCAGAGGCAAAAGGACAAATATTGTATAAGACCACTATTATAAGATCTCGAGAAATAGTAAACCTGAGAAGAACATATACTTTTGTGGTTACGAGGGGGGGAGGGAGGGAGGGTGGGAGAGGGTTTTTTATTGATTGATCAGTAGATAAGAACTGCTTTAGGTGAAGGAAAAGACAACACTCAATACATGGAAGGTCAGCTCAATTGGACTGGACCAAAAGCAAGGAAGTTTCCGGGATAAAATGAATGCTTCAAAGGTCAGCGGAGCAAGGGCGGGGGTCTGGGAAACATGGTTTGCGGGGACTTCTAAGTCAATTGGCAAAATAATTCTATTATGAAATCATTCTGCATCCCACTTTGAAATGTGGCGTCTGGGGTCTTAAATGCTAACAAGCAGCCATCTAAGATGCAGCAATTGGTCTCAACCCACCTGGAGCAAAGGAAAATGAAGAACACCAAGGCCACACGACAACTAAGAGCCCAAGAGACAGAAAGGGCCACATGAACCAGAGACCTACATCATCCTGAGACCGGAAGAACTAGTTGGTGCCCGGTCACAATCGATGACTGCCCTGACGGGGAGCACAGCAGAGGACCCCTGAGGGAGCAGGAGATCAGTGGGATGCAGACCCCAAATTCTCATAAAAAGACCAAACTTAATGGTCTGACTGAGACTGGAGGAATCCCGGCGGCCATGCTCCCCAGACCTTCTGTTGACACAGGACAGGAACCATCCCGGAAGACAACTCATCAGAAATGAAAGGAACTGGTCAGCGGGTGGGAGAGAGACGCTGATGAAGAGTGAGCTAATTATATCAGGTGGACACTTGAGATTGTGTTGGCAACTCTTGTCTGGAGCGGGGATGGGAGGATAGAGAGAGAGGGAAGCAGGCAAAATTGTCAAGAAAGGAGAGACTGAAAGGGCTGACTCAAGAGGGGGAGAGCAAGTGGGAGTAGGGAGTGAGATGTATGTAAACTTGTATGTGACAGACTGATTGGATTTGTAAACATTCACTTGAAGCTTAATAAAAGTTATTAAAAAAAAAAAAGTTTCATACATTGTTAGAATTATCCCCAGGTTCCTTATAGAGATATTTCAAAGAATTAGGTTTTGTTTTTGTTTCTTCCTTTTGTGTTGTATTTATTTCATTTATTTTTGCTTTCATTTCTACAATTTCCTATGTTCTATTTTATTTTTTTTTTTTCTGTCATTTGTTTTCTCAGTTCTTAAATGGGATTCTTGGCTCTTTATATTTTATTTTTCTCTAGCAACCATTTAGGGATAAGAATTTCCTTTTAATATCAATTCAGTTACAAGTGATTTGTAAATCTCCATCTTTAAGGGGCAATCAAATTTTTTTTTATTTCTAATTGTACTAAAACGTGTTTCAGAGAACTTGGCCTGCATTATAAATTATTTGATATTTACTACTTCTTGCTTTGTGACCTAGTAAGTGTTCAGTTTTTGAAGATGTCCCTGTTTCTCTCCTTTGGGGACTCAGAGTTTTATATATTTCTATTAGATCAAGCTTACTTATTATGCTTTTTTCAAATCATCTACATTTCTATTTTTTAAATTTGTTTAATGGGTGAATTTCTCTGAGAAATGCATAAAAATCTGTATTTGTCAAATTATCTCAGCTTATAATTTTACAAGTATTTGCTTTATATGTTTAAAATTTAAGTATCTGGTGCCTATGGATGACAGATTATTGTATACGTCAATGAAAGTAATGCTTCTATTGTTAAGTAATGATCCTCTTTATCCCTAATATTGATTTTATCCTACATCTATTGTTACCTAGCTCTATTTTAACTGGCATTTGTCTGCTGTAACTTTTCCAATGCTGTGTTTTTAAAATTTCTTTTATTTTTTAGGAGTATCTCTTTTAAACATCTTATAGCTTTTTTCCATCCAATTTGTTAATCTCTAATTTTAATGGTATTTGATGCATTTAATTCAGACAGATTCAGTTTGATCTTATTGTTTTTTGAATTTTTTGATATATCTGGGTTTATTCCTGGCACAAAATTCTGTGTTTTCTTTTACTGAATTTTCTTTTTTTCCTTTTCCGCTTTCTATTGGATTTACTAAATATTTCTCTTTTTTTTTCTATCTACTCATTTGGAAGTAACAAGGTCTATTCATTTGTATTTACTTCAAATTTGTAACTTTCTAAACCTGATACACTCTAGAATAAATTATCTCTCTACCCTCTTCCAGAGCAATACAAAGACTTTATAATACTTTAACTTTGATCAACTACCTCCCAAATTCCATGTGATTGTTGTCTAGCATTTTAATTCTGTATTATTTCAAACCGCTTAAACTAGTCCAATTTAATACTAGCCAAGTCAGTTTTACAGCCTGTTCTTATTCTGACATGGCCTTTGCACCAAATTCTATCATTTTATTTGTTCACTCGAGCTTTTTATGACCTACTATTTCTTTTGGGCTCAACGGCCTCTTTCCAGAAGTGTATCATTTAATAATTCTTTCACCAAAGGTCTGTGATATATAAAATGTTTTCCCCCGAAAAGGGGTTTATATGACTCTATGGCAATAAAAATTATGTCTACTTCCTCTTTGAAAGTCAAAAGTATATCATTAAGTCTAGTTTCTGCCAATTCATTGATATCTATTGCTTTTCTCTAGAATTTATCCTTTTGCATCAGAAATTAAATGGAGCCCTGGTGGTGCAGTGGTTAAGAGCTATGGTGAGCTACAGCTGCTAACCAAAAGGTCAGCAGTTCAAATTCACCAGCTGTTCCTTGGAAACTCTATAGGGCAGTTCTACTCTGTCCTATAGGGTCGCTATGAGTCAGAATCGACTAGATGGAAATGGGGTTTTTTTTGGTTATGGTGGTGAAATATGTTTTAGAAACTCATAGAAATCCTAATATATATTTAATATAGGTGATAGGAATAGGTCATAAGTGATATTTATCATTTCAGAGGTTACTTAAACTAAATCTAGGACAAACTTACTGATTAACATCATTAGTATTTCCCCACCCAGACCTATGTGCTTTGTTCTCCAGCAATATAAATATTTCACAGCAGCATTTAGTGTTTGCAATGGCTAATTTTCATTTCCTATCTCCCTACAGTATCTGTTTACAAGCTTGAAAAAAAAAGTTATTTGAACTGAAAAACCGGAATGTACAATCTGTAATTAACATTACAGGCAGTTCCTGGGTTACTATCATTCAAATTACAAACAACTCATACTTGACCTTTTACGTTACATAAATTTGCCCTTACTTTGAAATGACAGAACCAGCCCCAACTCACAACAAATTCTTCATCACAATCACCTCCACTTGCTGCATGTGCAGCTTTTATATCACTGGAAAGTCTTTGAGCCTTTTCTTGTACTAAAGTAAGCCTAAATAAGAACTGTATTTACTTGTTCTGACTTACCTACCAATTCTTAAAGACACACTCAGAAACAGATCTCATTTGTAACCTGGGACTGTCTGTATTCAAAATTTTCATTCTTAAAAGAAACTTTAGCTGGGCATAGAAATCTAAATTGTCATCTAATTAGTTTGAGTAAATGATTGTTTTCTCTTTTTTACTGATGAGAAGTCCACTGCCAGCCTGGTTGTTGTCTGGTTGTATATGTACATGTTTTTATTTTTAATTTTGGATTTAGGATTCCGTTTCCTTCTTCAAAGTGAAAATCTACGACTTTCATTAATTCTGGAAAGCTATCATTGAATTTTGCTTTCTTCTGTTATCTCCTTCTGGAATTTCTCTGGGATTTATGTTACAACTTGAATTTATAGCCTCAATATGTTTAAACATTTCAAATGTTCTATCTGTTTCCTTGTTGCTATATTCTGCTTAATTTCTTTACATGTATCTTTCAGTTAACTAATTCCCTCTTCTTTGTGTTTAATTTGCTGCTTAACACAACCACTTAGTGTTTCATTTTAATAATGTTACGCTTCTTTGTTACAGACACTTAAGTTGGTTCTTTTAAAAATTTTGGGTTTTTTTTTTCCCCCATTTTTATTGTGGTTCATTTTCTCATAATTATTTCTTTATTAATTTTAGGCATATATATTTTATATTCTATCAGGATCTTCAATTATCTCAAGTTCTTCCTTGGAATTCTAATCCTGACGTGATGGGTGTGCTAGTTCTCCATCATAGTGCTTTTCTACAGAAATGGGGGATTTCATATTTAGCAAATTTTGTTTCTGCTGTTGGTGTTTCCTTTTAAATATGACTTCTGTGTACCTTGGATTAAAAGAGTGTCCTTGCAGAGTAATTTTGAGTTTTTTTTTTTTAAATCAGGTGCTCCCAAACTTTCATTGATCAGGGGCCAGTTTTTACAATATTCCTCAGCTTTAGGTTCCAGCACATAAAAAAGTAAAAATTCAAATTTCTCTTGCACTTGTAGCACCAACTTGCCTCATTTTTTCTTATGGAATATTTATTACCCTGCCCATTTTTCAAGTTTCAGATAAAATTCTTGTTTCTTTTCTGGGCTGGTGTATCAAGTTTATGCAGGGTATTCTTCACTGAAGGTGTATTCATTCCAAACCCCAGTTTTATTTAGAATTCTCACTTCTAGCTTCTGACCTCATGTGGGCCAAAAGATATGTCTTCTCCAATGCTTAGGAGATAAAACATCAGGCCCTAGCTGTAAGAATCTCAAATAAATAAATTAAAAATTTCTTTATTCATCTAAATCACTGAAGAAACATGTCTAGTAGTGTAAAACTCTTAATGACAAAATATCAGGACGGATGGATGTCAGAAGACCAGTTTTAAGCCATAGTTCTACTATCAACAAACTAGTTATAGCAACTTCCAAAAGCATACAATGTACTTATAAAAAAAAAGAGAGAGATTATGTAGTAAAAAAATAAAAATAAAAGATTATATTATAATTTGTAACAAACTTTCCCACATATTACCTCATGTGATTTTTTTCCCTAAAATTTAGTGAAACTTGAAAGACAGAAATACATATTTTCTTTTGGGTACTCTCCATGTCTTTTGTGTTGTTGTTGTTGCCCACTAATATAGATTTATATACACCATAGTTTTAACAATTTCTGCATGAAATAAATTCCATGTGTGTAGCTATTTGCAGAGAATAGTTTGTAAGGTCTATAAACAGATTACCCTTTCAAGTCATATTTTCTTGAAATTTGTAATAACAGTTTGTATATCTTTTGTCAATGTTCAAAATTTAAACAGAACAGAAATCTGAAGAATTGTTGTACAGAGAAGGGCTAAAGTGCATCTGATAGATTTAAGGAGGTAATCAATGGTAAAACCATTACTTGACATGAAGTCTCATGGTCATTAAAATAAGTTTCTATATACTTAGCATTATCAGTAAATTTCCATTACATGAAAAATCATACTGTGAATGTGATCACCTAATAAGAACAGACTGAAAAGTGATGTTAAGATACAGATTGTACTAAGACACAGCAAGATTAATTATTTGCCTGATTATATTTAGTAACTGCAGTAATACACAGACAATCCAGTACTTAGCTAAATGTCAGGCTATTTGGAATTACATTCTTAATCCAGTTCCAAAACAGAAGTGAATCTATGTGTTTCACAATTTCTACATGTGGCTTTTGACTTTATTTCTTTCCCTTCCTGTCTTTTTTTTAAAAAAAAAAAAAAGGATTTAAATGTTAGCTTTTGTGAAATCATTCTGGGATATAAAAATAAAGTTTCAAAGAAACATCAGGGAAGGAACTGTCTGGAAATGTTGCAAAGAGGATAAAGGGAAAGAAGACATAGAAGATAGAAAATTGTGAAGGCAAAAAGAAGGGGGGAGAAGGTCAGATTACCCTGGGACTGAAGGTGAGACTCTGCTGGGGGAGGTGCCTCAGGTTGCTCATCTTTAACTCCTATCTCAGAAGTCATTTATGATCTCAAAAAGTGCTCTTCGTATGATTGTTATGTTTTATAAGAAGCTTATTTTTTTCTTTAAACAGGTTCTTTGCATTGTAGGGAGCTTTTCAAATTATGTTTACATAATTACCCCCAAATAATAGAAACAATTAATTTCTATCTTGTATTGAATGTTTTAGAGAGAGAATATGGGGACAAATGGCAGAGTAGTCAGACGCTTCCTGTGGGCCCTCTTAAAACAAAGATCTGACAAATAAGTGAATTGATTATACATGACAATCTGGAAGCCCTGAATATCAAAGGTAAAGTTGAGGAATCAGACTGAATGGATGGGGGAGGGGCAGAGAGTTCAGAAACAGCAAGGAGTTGCCAGACCTGACCTGGCGGGAACCAGCACTCTGCAGGTTGGATCGGCTAGCATGCATGGTGTGGCAAACTGTGGTGCTGGGGACACACTTCCCACAGTAGGAAAGATCGAATGACAAAGAGTCTGTTCAACCCTCCAGAACCAGCAAGAAAGGGACCTCAATCAGCCAAAGATAAGTACATGCATCTAATCTACTAGGCAAATCAAAAAACACTCCCTTTGGGAAGAACTTCTTTCCCATTTATCTGTTCCCACCCCACTCTACACAATGTCCAGGCTGGCTTCAGCAATTGCTGTGTCTCCTGGGCTGGGAGTAGGACCTCTTATGCACTCTAAGCCATTCTCCTTTCTTTGGAGATGGAAAAAATAACCTGCCAGCTGGCAGCATTGGGTGCAGAAAGCCTAGCTGCAAAATCCATCCACCTATACACTCTAGGGAACAGGGACATGCTTTCCTCTCAGCCCCAAGCCTTGCTCAGTGCCTGAACGCCAACTACAGCCAGATACTTGTGCCTAGTCCAATCGCCCCTGCCCACCTAAGATTGTAGGTGAAAGCCTCCACCACACAGTTGGTGACTGACTACCTGGACACCTGAGCTGAATCCACATAAGAAAAGTAAATGGACTGTGCTCATGTACCTAGTAACAGCTCCAACCACCTGGTGACAGGATATTAGAGATTCAAAGGCATAAAAATCAAACTATCTCACACAAGCAGCCTATTTGGGCATATCAAAACAAAACACAAAGCTAGACCACAGTACGCAAACATAAAATAAATAAATATAATAACTTATTGATGGCTCAGAGACAATAGCCAATATCCATTCACATAAAGAGGCAGACCACGATGGCTTCAGCAAGCACCCAAAACAAAGAATGAAGAAATCTGCTGGAGGAAGGGAAGTTCTTGGAATTACCAGTGGTAGAATTCAAAAGATTAATATACAGAGCTCTTGAAGAGATCAGGAAGGAAATCAGGCAAAATGCAGAACAAGCCAAGGAACACATAGACAAAGCATTAAAAGAACTCAAGAAGGTTATTCAAGAGCATAATGACAAATTTAACAGGCTGAAAAAATCCATAGAGAGACAACAAACAGAAATCCAAAAGATTAACAAAAAAATCTCAGAATTAGACAACTCAATAGAAAGTCATAGAAGCAGAATTGAGGAAATGAAAGTAGGAATTAGTAAGACTGAAGATAAAGTACTTGGAACCAACTTATTTGAGGAAAAAATCAGATAAAAGAATTAAAAAAAATAAATATACCCTAAGACTAGGTGGGACTCTATCATGAGAATAACCTACAAGTGATTGGAGTGCCAGAACAGGGTGATAACAGAAAATACAAGAGAATTGTTGGAGATTTGTTGGCAGAAAACTTCCCTGATATCGTGAAAGATGAGAAGATTATGTATCCAAGAAGCAGCTAGGGATCGGTTTTTTTTTTTACTCAACAGAAACCATACAGGCAAGAAGGCAATGGGATGACTTATATAAAGAATTGAAGGAAAAAATTGCCAGCCAAGAATCATATATTCAGCAAAACTATCTCTCAAATATGAAGGTGAAATTAGGACATTTCCACATAAACAGAAGTTTGGGGAATTTGTAAAAACCAAACCAAAACTACAAGAAATACTAAAGGGAGTTCTTTGGTTAGAAAATCAATAATATCAGATACCAAGACCAGAACACTGGGCAGAGCAATCAGATGTCAACCCTTTAAAGGAAACCACAAAAAATAAATCAAGATAAAAAAAACGCTTAAAGGGTAACAGCGATGTTATTATGTAAAAGAAGACAATATTAAAAAAATAAAGAGGGAATAAGAAATGTCATAGATCTTTCATATGGAGAGGAAGACAAGGCAATATAATGAAATAAAAGTTAGGTTTATATTTAGAAAAATAGGAGTAAATATTAAGGTAACCACAAAGGAGACTAACTATCCTATACATCAAAGTAAAATACAAGAAAAAAAGGGAGACTCAGCAGAAACAAAATCAACAACGAATAAGAGGAAAAGCCAAAAAAAAAAAAAACTACTCAGCACAAAAAATTAAGTGGGAAAAAGAAACTGTCAACAACGCACAAAAAAGAAATCAAAATGATGGCACTAAATTCATACCTATCTATAAATACGCAGAGCGTAAATGGACTAAATGCACCAACAAAGAGACAGAGAGTGGCAGGACATCAGGAAATAAAAGAATGGTTTAAACTTAGGAACATAGGAGTAAATATTGAGGTAACCACAAAGGAACCCAAAAATTCTGCACATCAAAATGAAAAACATAAAGGCTCAGCAAATACAAAATCAACATCAATGACAAGAATGAAAAGAAAATACATAAATAATAATGATTCAGCCCAGAAAATTAAGTGAAACAAAGAAACTGTCAACAACACGCACACACAAACCATCAAAATGACAGCACAAAACTCTTACCTATCAATAATTATGCTGAATGTAAATGGATTAAATGCTCCAATAAAGAGACAGAGAGGGGCAGAGTGGATAAAAAGGAAACACGATCCATCTATATGCTGCCTACAAGAGACACACATTAGACTTAAAAACACAAACAAACTAAAACGCAAAGGATAGAAAATATATATATCAAGCAAACAATCAAAAAAGAGCAGGAGTGGCAATATTTTTCTCTGAGAAAATAGACTTTGAACTAAAATCCACCACAAAGGATAAGGAAAGACAATACATAATGATTAAAGGGATAATACACCAGAAGGACATAATCATAATAAATATTTACACACCCAACCACAGGGCTCTTAAGTACATAAAACAAACTCTAACAGCATTGAAAAGAGGAATAGACGGCTCCACAATAATAGTAGGAGACTTCAGAAAACCACTTTTGGTGAAGGACAGAACATCTAGAAAGAAGCTCCATAAAGACACAGAAGATCTAAATGCCACAATCAATTAACTTGACCACATAGACATATACAGAACACTCCACCCAATAGCAGCCAAGTTCCAATGCACATGGAACATTCTCTAGAATAGACCACATATTAGGCCATACAGCAAGCCTTAACAGAATCCAAAGCATCAAAATATTACAAAGTATCTTTCCTGACCACGAAGTCATAAAGAAATCAACAACAGAAAAAGCAATGGAAAAAAAAAAAATCAAACATATGGAAACTGTACACCTTGCTCAAAAACTACTGGGTTATAGAAGAAATTAAGGACAGAATAAAGAAATTTACAGAATTGAATGAGAATGAAGACACATCCTACCAGAACCATTGAGACACAGCAAAAACAGTGCTCACAGGTCAACTTCAGCAATAAATGCACACATTCAAAAAGAAGAAAGGGCCAAAATCAAAACATTAACCCTATATCTCGTACAAATAGAAAGAAAGCAACAACAAAAAAAAGCCTTTGGGCACAAGAAGAAAGCAAATAATAAAAATTAGAGCAGAATTAAATGAAACAGAGAATAGAAAAACAATTGAAAGAGTTAACAACACCAAAAGCTTGTTCCTTTAAAAGATCAACAAAATCAATAAACCACTGGCCGAACAGACCAAAGAAATGCAGGAAAGGAAGCAAATAAGCTGAATAAGAAATGAGATGGGCAATCACAACAGACCGAACTGAAATTAAAAGAATCATATTATGAAGTTAAAAGAATCATACTATGAAAAATTATTCTCTTACAAATTTGACAACCTAGATGAAATGGACAAATCTCTAGAAACACACTGCCTACCTAAACTAACACAAACAGAAGTAGAACAACCAAATAAATCTATAACAAGAGATGAGATTGAGAAAATGTAATTTAAAAAATCCCAACAACAACAACAAAAAATAACCCTGGCCCAATTCACTTGAGAATTCTACCAAACGTTCGAGAAGAGTTAACACCACTACTGCTAAAGGTATTTCAGAGCATAGAAACAGAAGGAACACTCCCAAACTCGTTCTATGAAGCCAGCATAACCCTGATACCAAAATCAGGTAAAGATACCACACACACACACACACACACACAATTACAGGCCAATATTCCCCATGAACATAGATACAAAAATCATCAACAAAATTCTAGCCAATAGAATTCAACAACATATCAAAAAAATAACTCACCATGACCAAGTGGAATTCATTCCAGTTATGCAGGGCAGGGCTGGTTCAACATTAGAAAAACAATCAATGTAATCTATCACATAAAATAAAACAAAAGATAAGAACCACATGATCTTATCAATTGATGCAGGAAAGGCATTAAACAAAGTCTAACACCCATTCATGATAGAAACTCTCAGCAAACTAGGAATAGAAGGGAAATTCCTCAACATAATAAAGGGCATTTATACAAAGCCAACAGCCAACATCATCCTAAATGGAGAGACTGAAAGCATTTCCCTTGAGAACGGGAACTAGACAAGGATGCCCTTTATCACCATTTTTATTTCAACACTGTGCTGGAGGTCCTAGCCAGAGCAATTTGGTTAGGAAAAGAAATGAAGGGCATCCAAATTGGTAAGGAAGAAGTAAAAGTACCTCTATTTCAGATAATACGATCGTATACACAGAAAACTCCAAAGAATCCACAAGAAAACTATTAGAACTAACAGAAGATTTCAGCAAAGTAATTGGATACAAGATAAACATACAAAAATCAGTTGGATTTCTCTACACCAACAAAGAGAATGTTGAAGAGGAAATCACCAAATCAATACCATTTACAACAGCCCCTGGGGAAGATAAAATACTTAGGAATAGATCTAACCAGAGACATAAAAGACCTATACAAAAAAAAAAAAACTACAAGATCTACTGCAAGAAACCAAAAAAGACCTGCAGAAGTGGAAAAACATACCTTGCTCACAAGGAATATATTAGCCTGAGGGACAAAAAAACCACCTAAACCAGAGACTCCATCAGCCTGAGACCGTAAGAACGAGATGTTGCCTGGCTACCACTAATGAAGGCCCTGACAGGGAACACAACGAAGAGTGCCTGATGGAGCAAGAGAAAAGTGGGGTGCAGAACTCAAATTCTAGTAAAAGACCAGGCTTAATGGTCTGACTGAGACTGGAGGAAGCCCAGAAGACATGTCCCCCTACTCTTTATTAGCCCAAAACTAAAACCATTCCTGAATCCATTTCCTCAAAGATTAGACTGTACTATAAGACATAAAATGATACTTATGAAGAGTGTGCGTCTTAGCTCAAGTAGATGTTGTTGTTGTTGTTAGGTGCCGTTGAGTCGGTTCCGACTGATAGCGATCCTATGCACAACAGAGCAAAACACTGCCCGGTCCTGCGCCATCCTTAGAATCGTTGTTATGCTTGAGCTCATTGATGCAGCCACTGTGTCCATCCACCTCTTTGAGGGTCTTCCTCTTTTCCGCTGATCCTGTACTCTGCCAAGCATGATGTCATTCTCCAGGGACTGATCCCTCCTGACAACATGTCCAAAGTACGTAAGATGCAGTCTCGCCATCCTTGCCTCTAAGGAGCATTCTGGCTGCACTTCTTCCAAGACAGATTTGTTCGTTCTTTTGGCAGTCCGTGGTATATTCAATATTCTTCGCCAACACCACAATTAGATACATGAGACTAAATGGGCAGCTCCTGTCCGGAGGCAAGATGAAAAGGCAGAAAGGGGCAGGAGCTGGTTGAATGGACACAGGAAATCCAGGGCAGAAAGGAGGAGCGTGATGCACATTATAGGGAGAGCAACTAGGGTCATATAACAATGTGTGTGTAAATTTTTGTATGAGAAAATAACTTGAACTGTAAACTTTCACTGAAAGCACAAAAAAAAAAAAAAGGAAGAGAAAAAAATGTTTTGGAGAATAGGGAAGAGGCAAAACTTTCCAATTCAAATTACAGAAATACAGAAAGGAAGCAAAATGTTACAATTTCTCACCTCACAAAGATAGTCGTTAGCTGCAGTCAATCACCCCTGACTCACGGTAGCCCCATTCACAACAGAATGAATAGCTGCCTGGTCCTGCACCATCACCATGATTGATTGTACTTCTGACTTTTGTGATCCATAGTAGCCCATCCATTTTGTTTTACACTAAGTAATTTTCAGCATTCTTTATCTTGTCTCAGTCCAGCTCTGTTCATTTTTGGAGAATTTCTCTATTATACATTAGTGCATGCACGTCCACACACACACACATATATATCTTTGTAGCAGAGTCATTGAAAGCAATGTTGGTCTCTACAAAGAGCTTGACGATTCTCATGATGGATTTAAGCCTCATCTCAAATAGCACACCTTCCTGTCTTTTCTATGCCTTTACCTCTCGAACATTCTACTCTTTAGGGTGCTGCCCACATTGGCTTGCTCTTTAACTTGTGTTTGTTCCCCCCAACAAGCTCCTTCATCAGCTGGTGTGTTAACACAGAAACTTCTTATATGCATGCATGGTCCCTTAATACATTGTAGGTTAGGGAACAAAGAGGACCATGGGACTCAAGGCTTATATAGTTGAGATGGAAAGGAACTAGGAGAGGTCTATGTGCTGAGGAAAAGGAGAAGGGGAATATAAGAAAGCCTCCTTGATGAAGTCTGTGCTCAAGATATGTGATGGTCTTGTGGTCAGCTTTGATGGAGTCAAAGAAAAAAAAATTACCTACTCTTCTGGGATCTAAGATTAGAATTTGCAAGAATGCAATCATACTGTTAATCATAAATCTCTAGGAAAAGTTACAGCTAAAGCTTTGGGGGAGGGGGTCTGCCTTTTCTAGGGTATATTCTGTCAGTGCAGTTTGTGTGTAAGGGCCATACAGGAAGTGGAGGGCAAAACTGTTTTCTGCTACCCTGCACTTGGCTTTAAAAAGGATATGGGCAGGCGACAACACATGTGCAAGGCAAATACATAGTGAAGGTCTGCGACTCCCAACCCTGACTTCTAAATGCCTAGTCACTCTGCCTTTGGGATTCTTAAAAACATGCTGAATTATCTCATAGGGTGATCATAAGAGATCTTCAAGTACTTGCGAAGTCATTACTGGCAGATCTTATAGCCCTTAGATGACTTTAGAGATAAGGTTTCCTTTGGTTATTTGAAGGAATTTTCCGAAATGACAACTGACTTGTTATTTATGCACACCCTATGGGCAGTTAGGAAACGCTGGTGGTGTAGTGGTTAAGTGCTACAGCTCCTAACCAATGGGATGGCGGTTCAAATCCACCAGGTACTCCTTGGAAACTCTATGGGGCAGTTCTACTCTGTCCTATAGGGTTGCTATGAGTCGGAATCGACTCGACGGCACTGGGTTTGGTTTTTTTTGGAATGGGCATATATCACTACAATGACATCCAGTTAGAACAGGTGATATTAAATGTATTCCTCTCTTTAGATAAAGTATCTAAGATACCAATTCAGTCTTGTATTCAGGTAAGCCTCAGCTTATTGGTCAGGGTTGTTTTTGATGATAAAATCACCCCAAACTTTCTCCTTGTGGGCTAAAGTGGAGTCTGCACAATTGCTAATACATTCTGCCGTACCTGGATTAATGCCTTGAGTCAACTAGGAGGGGAAATGCCGAACAAGAAGTAAGCTCCTGCCATTCTAAGGTACACCCAGATGGTTTAACATATTCATTCAAATGCATAGTCCAGAACACTGGGTGGTATGTTTGAGATCAAATCTGCAGTTTGGTCACATCTTTCTTTTTGGAATCCTATTGCTAGTACCCTCATTTAAATGCTGTTTGGGATGAATAAATTGACTTGGTCCCAGCTTCTGTCAGTCACATTAATCACAGTATCTGACAGAGTTACATACTCATGGGAGAATTCAGCCAAAACAGTGTAGAATTGAGGTTAGATATGGGTGGGACAACATTTTCCATGGGACTTGAGTTTCTGTACATAATGTGATCAGAGGTATATACAACCTTTATTTTATATTATCTCTTCAAAGATATTTCTATATAGAACAATCGTGGAATTTATAGAAAGTGTCTTATTCTGGAAAAAAGGATAGGCTCATTTGAAGCCTTGATGGATAGAGTTATTGGCACCTTTAGAGCAAAGGGAAGGAATGCATACTGCCCATTATAAAATATTTGGGTTCCTTAAACTCAGGGTTTCTTACCTGTAATGCAGTCTACTAAGTATGCAGATGTTGCCTGTCCCTATTTACATTGCTTTTGGAAACTAGGGCTTAAGAAACTTGTGCAAGAAATGCTGATGCTCCGGGTACTGTTATCATGTTTTTACTGACCCAGGAATCTCATGTCTTCTGTCAGCATCCATGAAACTATGCCAAACTAACTTGCTAGCTTGCAAGTAGGGTAAAAGCTCACGCCCTTCCCAATTATTATTAGCTTTTGTGTAAGAAATAAGAAGGAATAAGAAAACATAATGCATAAGCTTTTTTTTTTCAAAAAATAAGAAAAAGGAAAGGAAAGAAAAAGAAGAAACAGGAAAGAAAAGGAAGGATAAGCTAGGAAGTTTCATTACCTATGGGGATGCATGGGTAATGAGTTACATTATTACAGCTTATAGTTACACTACTCCCCATAGTTTTAACTTTTTGAAACGTATTAGTGTTTATATATTAATATAAACTAAAACCAAACCAAACTCACCGCCATTGTGTAGAGGCTGACTCATAGCAACCCTATAGGACACAGTAGAACTGTCTCATAGGATTTCCAAGGAGATTCAAACTGATGGCTTTTTCATTAGCAGCCAAGCTCTTAACTGCTGTGCCACCAGGGCTCCACATATTAATATATTACATATTAAATACTGAATAAAAACCAATAAATAATGGGAAAAACTGAAGATGGACTAAAACCCAAACAAAAATTAACTATATTCACATAAATAATATAAACATACTGAAGGGGTTTTAGGTTTGTTAATATATTCAAAGTGCTTGCCACATTCCTATTATTATTATCAAAGAATTATAAAATGTTGCAATAAACTATAGCATGCCCAAATGATGAAATGTCACTGTCACTGAAATATTTTAACAGAAAGTTAATATTATGAAATAAACAAAAAAGCAGGAAACAAAATTATGAAAACAACCCATTTTACTACTGTTATATATAAGTAGCTATATCTAGCCTGGTGGCGTAGTGGTTACGTGCTACGGTTGCTACCCCAAGGGTCGGCAGTTCGAATCCACCAGGCACTCCTTGGAAACTCTATGGGTCAACTCTACTCTGTCCTATAGAGTCACTATGAGTTGGAATCGACTCAACGGCACTGGGTATATCTAGCCACATGCACTTAGTTTAAAAGACAAAAATATAAAACCTCAAATGATCTTTTCCTCTCACTGTAGCATGTAAAATGTAGAAATATACTTTTCTTTAAATTCCATATTTTATTCATAAGAATACATTGGCCTTGTAATAAAACCAAAAACATTAATAAAGATCAGGGCACTTGTGTGGCATCAGTGTGTCTAAGAAAAACTGATGTCTAATATGAGTTAATGTTTTCCACATTGTCTCAAATTTCCTTGAGTGTTGCTATGTAGAAGAAAATCAGCCTGCTGGTAACTGACAAAATAAAGCCACCATGAGAGCTAAGTATGAAAGAGCAGAGTCAAGACCAGAAGGGTTGTCCTGCTCAAGCTTCAGCATATATAGTCACAAAAACTGAGCAGACTCTTAATACCATATCAAGTGTCCTGTGGTATTTCATTAGTGACACTTATAAGGCACACTCAACATTTAATGACATGATTATTAAACATCGCAACTATGAAGTAATGGAATATTACTTACCCATGAACACGAAACAAGCCTTCTTTGTGTGACCTGCATCTCCCACTGTATACATGTAAAAAACTGCTGACAAAACAGAAAATAAGCAGCTGCTGTATGTTGAATGGAAACCCTGGTGGCATAGTGGTTAAGTGCTACGGCTGCTAACCAAGAGGTAGGCAGTTCAAATCTGCCAGGTGCTCCTTGGAAACTCTATGGTACAATTCTACTCTGTCCTATAGGGTCGCTATGAGTTGGAATCGATTCGACAGCAGTGGGTTTTGGTGGGTATGTTGAATAGCAAAGAAAGGAGCTCAAATAAAACAGAAAGAAATGCTTTAATAATGTATCAAAATAATGTATCAAATGATGTGGTATAGCTTGGAAATCATGAGAGAAAATGAACTAAAGGGGCAGAAATAAAGGTGGTCCACTGAAGCAAAAACACTGAGTGAGGAAAAAATTGTCAGGTTTTTTAAACAGTTGATATTGCTAGAAAACCATTTAAACAACACATGTTTAGAAGAAGAATCTGCTTGTTACAGATTATTCTATTATTTAGTATCATATACAAACATAAAAAGAAAATATGTGTATATATACACATATATGTATGATATATTTTACATGTGTATGTATGATGTGTGTATGATACATTATATATGTATATATATATAGATGTATGTACATATATATACATCTATGTATGTATATGCATGATACAACTGATAAGGTAAATTGATATCAGGAGCCTGAAAAACTCTCTCTGTCAAATTCAATAACATAAATAAACGTAGAATTTGAGAATAAGATCAATACGATGCTAGCACAAAGAAAAAATAATGAAGTGGATTTTTTATTGCAGAGAAGTTTCACATTTGGAAAGAAATCACGCATATTAAACCAACGGGATTCTTTCACATGGGCCACCAGAACGATTAAATTTTAAAAAGAAACCTCTTCACTTTATGAACTATTGCATCATTGTCAGTGCACTTTTTTAAAAAAGCCTCCCTAGACCCTCTTACATAGACGGACCTTGTATTCTGTAAGTCTTTTGTAACTAGGTTGTCATTATGAAAACTATATTCTAATTACTTTACGATACAGCGCTATATTTGTGATTGTCAGGTTTACTATCTAATCAATATCTCTTATATACCAACTTTCGCATAAAATACAAATTTAAAAGACCAAAATGGGTATCTTGGATACAGTTTACATGAGTAGATCAAAATTCTGACTTGAACAACTCCTTATTGTAGAATACATACTAAGCTTTGATCTTTATAAGCCTTAGTTTCCTCAACTGCAAATTGTGGGTAGTACTTCTGCATCTGTTGTAATAAAATTTTAAAAAATTATGTAAATTGCTCAGTATAAGAACTAGCACAAGGAGGACTCAAAACAAATGAGTTTTTATATCTGTGTGTTTGAAGTTTTAAGGAACTAATTTAAAAAAAAAAAAAGGCTCACCTACAGCTCATGCTTACTGTTTAGTCTGCTAGTGAGCCCAAACTGAGAGATTTAAAAGTAAAACTATAATCAGCAAGAGATTAAGAATCTAACTTCATTGAGAATTACACATTAAACAAATACCTATTTCAGGAATATATACCCAAAAGACATAAATACTTCCTGGAATGCTCTCACAGTGCTGGCTTGCTAATCTATACTGAGTTTGGGGAAGACCGTTCAGTTTATTTTCCCTGTCCTGACCACAAACGCGTGGTTTCTCATTACACTTTACTGCTTTCAGGGCCCCTTGAATAGTAAATTACCAATGCTGGCATTTGTGTCACTTAAATTAACTGTTGAGAGTGGGTTGGGAAGGAAGACATATCAGAGACATTCATTCATTAGTTAATATAACTAATCTTTCGATTTGCATCGCTTTATCTAGAGTATTTCCTTTGCTATGTTCTCTTTTACTAACCTTTATAACCGCATGATTGGCACAGGTCGAAGCAGCAAAGAATTTCAATAATAGCATTTCTTCAGAACTATATGTACATCTTTAACTCTTAAAAGAAGCGTAAGATAAGCATAAAAAAAAATTCTATAAAAGAAATAAAACACTGATAAGATAAAAAAGTTCTGATAGTGTTTTTTAAAACTTGCAGTTTCTGTTAAATTTTAGCTTCTTTTAGTCAAAGAAGCTTCTGTATCTTTTCCCTTCCCTCTTAGACAAGCGCCTGCAATCCTAAAGCATGAATCCGGCAATACTTTTGTAAATGAATCTCTATTGCATTCATACCGTTAGCCTCTGAACAGATGTCAGAAAGTAAAGGTTGGCTGCCTCCAGATCAAGTTGCTGCTGCCAACTCTCGCGAGCTTTGTCAGTAACAGTTGATTATAATGTCAGTGCAGTCCAATTTACAGACTAGGGCAGCGGCTGCATCTTGAGTTTCCCTGAAATATTAGATGATCTCAACTCCTTGCAAACTTTATTATCTTTGTTACACCGAGTCGGGTAAGTTGCTCTGAATTTACATCTTCGCGTGGGCAAGTTACTATGAAGCTCGTTCTGTAGGATTGTGATCCTTCACGGGTTTGCTGTGCCGTTTTGGAGCTCTGTGGGGGACAGTCACTGAAGCTTGCAAAGGGGACAAATCTTCCTGTTATTCAGAGTACACAGACTAAGTCCATTTAACTGCTGAAGAAATGATACAAAACCGTAACACTGTAGAATCCCTGTGATGTACGTTCTTATGGAGCTACCTAAGTAGAAAATATTTTATGCTGAGTTTTAACCATAAATGTATTGTTTAGTGACTCTCTCCCTAGAAGAATAACAAAAGCACTGTTTGACTAGTCTTGCGTTCTTTTTTCTTTTTCTTTTTTTTTTTTTTTAATGGAGTGAAAAGAATAGTTCTATTGTCTGGCTTAACTACTTTTCTTAGTCTTCACTTTGTCATTTGAAACTTTAACAGAAAAAAAGGGAGTAGCAAATGAAAGGTCTGAGTTTCTTTTATTTAAAAGAAAAAAATCTGTTTACTACAAACTTTGCCCTTTTGTCTTCTTTGTATTTGTGTTTAAATGGTAGCAACATATTTTACATTTGTTATTATATTTATACTATTTGTAGACATACTAAGCAAATACAGACTTTTTACTTACCTGTCATCTCTTTCACCTACTTTAATGATATTAATTTCTGTTTAATTAGGGGAGTAAATATTAAGAGTGTGTAATGTACAAATAATTAAAACTAAATTGCAGTATGAAAAATGCTATTTGATTATGCTTCTATTTGTAATATTGGTTTTTTAATTGTGAGTACACTTTCCAAATTCTTATGAATTTGCTTTATGTTAATAAGCTTAATTAGGAATCATTATCACAGTCTGTGTAAAGCTTTTCTTAATATAAACTGTCTTCTGTTGTTTGATAAATATTATTATAATTCACTTAAGTTGTTACTTGTTTTAAAGGCACATAGGAGATTTTAAAACCTGGCTTTATGACTTAGAATGAAAATCTCTAGAATTATCTGTCTAGAGGTGAAATGGCATGGCCTTTTGGAGGCAAATTGAATTTTCTAATTGGGTTTGCAAATTTCTGTTCCGTTCCCCTAGTGGTTTGTGTTTTTTAATGTCCTGCTTCTTTAATTGTAAGAAAAAATCCAGGGAATTCACGATTCCATTTTTCACTTTCATAAAAGGTAAGCTAATGCTATCTTAGCCTTCTACATCTGATTTGTAAATTTACTTCCTGCTTTTGATTGGCTTTTTGATAACAGGGTGGTAATATTTAAATTAAATATTCTCTTCATTTTAATGCTTTCATGACAATATCTGCTTGTTCTTAGCGAAACTGGACTGTCCAGATAGATATTTGAGAAGTATAACTGAACACGTTAACTTAAAACCTGCTTCATCTTTTAAAAAGATGCAAAAAAATCTAATTATTAGATGTTCATATTGCTCAGTTGTTCACATACTGAAGAGTTTGTACATCCCACCTAATATATTGTCTCCTATCTGTACCCACCCTTTAACTGCCTGATGAGTGTCTGACGGGTGCCAGAAAGACAGTGGTGTAGTCTATTTATAAACATGCTTCCTCAGTTTCATCCTGCACTTAGCCTGCAACAAAACAAGCTTTTAGGTTTGGCATAAAGGCTTAGTTGTTTTAATTTGACCAAACATATTTTAATGGTGATTGCTCTAGATCATATTAGATTTACTTAGATGACTCTTTTCCCGTCATTTTAAGAGATTTCATTTTCATATAGGAATATATAATTTATTATATTTTTCAATAGGTAGAAAAATCACCAACAGAAGGTGTTCTAAACTCAGAGAAAAATGTTATAAACATTTGGTGGACCATACTTTAAGAAATCTCAGACCAAATATTTTGAAAGTTTGTTAGCTGTCCAATTATGGCAATTAAATGCACATAAATAGCTCTTCATATGAATCATTTTATTATATCTATGTCTTACAGCATAACATTTTATATTTCTTCTTAAAATTGGCCAGAGAATTTTGATGCTGCTTTCAGAATTGAATTAGAAATACAATAAAAAAGGATACATTACTTTTTGCCTTCTCTTTTTTAAGTAATATTTTTAAAGTTTTAGAGTGCTTTCTGAAAATTGCCAGTAGATTTTTATTTTCTAGAATATTGAATAAACTTGGAACACTCTGTTATTTGTCTTCAGTTTTATTCCCCCTCAATTCCCATAATTCACTTTCTTTTGCAATTCCAAGCAGAAGCTCTCTCCTTCCATTAAAGCAATAAACATTATGCCAATATGTTCATTTATCTAAAATCTGATGCATAGCTGTACTTGTGAAAATCTGATTCATTCTTTTGGACAAAAATATTACGTATTATCAGAGTTTATTAATGATGACAGTACAAAACTCACACTAGAACTTATAGGAGGGAAACCATTGAAGTTTTTTGAACATTTTAATTATCAGTATGGATTCAAAGATATATAAATAACATTTTCTTAATCTCCATTTATTTAGTTATTATGCTTTTGATTGTCTGATTTTTTAATAATATGATAACATATACTAAAAATTCAAAATCTCTTAATAGAAAAACTACAGAGTAACATATTGGACTAGAGAGTACCAGATTCTAAAAATGATAGTGATGCTTATTTAATATATTTAAATAAAGTTTTTGGCTACATATAAAAATATTAACCTATATTAATGATCAGTATGTGAACATATGCATATTTTAATATTAAAGTATAGATTTAATTATATAGTATAGAATACTCCCCGGCACATAGCATGAATCCGAATTGTCATTATATTGCTATTCTTGCAATGAGCTCAAAATTACAAAGGTTGTTTTGAACATTATTTAACTACATTATTTACAAGGTAGATAACTCACAGATATCCTTGTTGAAAAAACATTCACATAGGTAACACTATGTAACATTAAGATCTTAGAAGCAATGATGGAGAGACAGTCTTACATACTTTGGAAATGTTGTCAGGAGGGATCAGTCCCTGGGGAAGGACATCATGCTTGGCAGAGTACAGGGTCAGCAGAAAAGAGGAAGACCCTCAACGAGGTAGATTGACACAGTGGCTGCAACAATGAGCTCAAGCGTAACAACGGTTACAAGGATGGCCCAGGACCAGGCAGTGTTTTGTTGTGTTGTGCATAGGGTTGCTTTGAGTCAGAACGCACTAGACCGCACCTGACAACAACAACAACATTAAGATCTACTCAATGCAAAATATAAATAAATAAAAGCTCAAACATTTGTGTAAATAAAAACTAAGTGACATCAGAATTATATAAACTTTTCAGATGTTATATCAACTGTTTTTAAACATATAAAATAAAAATTATCACATTTATTAATTACATATAAACTTAAATATATTTTGGCAGTAATTATGCTTATTTTGGAATAAAATTAAACTATTCATAGAACCAAAGTTTGAAAATTATCAGAGATTAAAAAGTGTTTGAAATTTTTGGTTTATAAAGACAAAATAATATTAAATAGAACCAAGGAGGGGAGGAACAAAAACAGAAACAGACTCAGAGAACACTAAGCTCAGCAAATGGGGGAGGGGGAGGGAGAACGAGCACAACAGGGGGCACTGCAGTTACTCCAATGAAACCACAACTTAGTGGTAGTCATTTTTGAATCTTAGTTTCTACTTCTTTTTAAAAATGGAACCCTGGTGGCACAGCGGTTAAGAGCTTGGATGCTAACCAAAAGGTTGGTGGTTCAAATTCACCAGTTATTTCCTGAAAGCCCTATGGGACAGTTCTACTCTGTCCTGTAGGGTCAGTGTGAGTTGAAATCGACTTCACCTTAATAGTTTGGTTTTGTTGTTTTCCAAAATAGGTTTCTTAAAAAGCAAAAACAATTCCTCACAGCACTTCATTCTTCTCCAAATATCCACCCTGATTACTTAAGGGAAAAGGGCTTATTTATTGTCAGGAAGAAAGAACTATAGTAGCAGTGTCTTTAAAACTCCTAAACTGTCAGAAATACAAAGTTTTATTAGCAAGTATCAAGTCTACAGCCGTCTTTACGTTACTAATACATTTTATTGACTTATTTACAATATAATAAATTATATTTATAATATCTAAATATAATAGTATAGAAATAGTGTAAATATTATGTATTTCAATATTTTATTGATCTTATCCCAAAGCAAATTCTATCAAACTGAGAAAATTAAAAATAATATTCTCATGATTTGAGAAAAATGCCCTTATTATTATAGTAATCACTATACATCTTTACCTATATCTATTTCTCTGCATATGTATCTATAAGTATCAACACTGAAGAAAATACTGTAAATCATGCACTAATTTACTCAGAGATTTCTTGGTGCCAAAAGTTACTTGCTGACCACTAGCTATATAATGAACAACAGTAAATTCATCTTATTTAAAATGTGATGTGAGTATCTAGTTCTGGGCTGTAGTTATAGAGATATTGCCTTATTCTGACTTCTAAAACCATCTAAATTAAAAACAAAAAACACTAATACAAATGTTCAATACTCACAGAATTATGTCCTTGGTCACATAGATAGGATTTACAATCACAGTGTCAAAAAAAAAAAAAAAAAAAAAACCCTGAAAGAAAGACTTTATACGCATGTATCTTTGTTAAATAAATGAGAATCAGTGTTTTTAATTGATTATTTAATTTTTTTTTCAGTTATATACAGTTGTTGTTGTTGTTGTTAGGTGCCATTGAGTCTCTTCCAACTCATAGCGACCCTGTGTACAACAGAAGGAAACACTGCCAAGTCCTGAGCCATTTTCATGTTGTTATTCTTGAGACCATTGTTGCAGCCACTGTGTCAATGGGTCTCTTTGAGGGTCTTCCTCTTTTTTGCTGACCCTCTACTTTACCAAGCATGATGTCCTTCTCCAGGGACTGATCTGTCCTGATAACATGTCCAAAGTAAGCAAGATGAAGTCTCACTATACTTGTTTCTAAGGAGTATTCTGGCTGTACTTCTTCCAAGGCAGATTTGTTCATTTTTTGGCAGTCCATGGTGAATTCAATATTCTTCGCCAACACCATAATTCCAAGGCATCAGTTATTCTTGGGTCTTCCTTATTCATTGCCCAGATGTCCCAAGCATATGAGGAGATTGAAAACACCATGGCTTGGGTCAGGCCCATCTTAGTATTTGAAGTGACATTTTTACTTTTTAATACTTTAAAGAAGTCTTTTGCAGCAGATTTGCCCAAAGCAATGCATCCTTTGATTTCCTTTTTCTTCTTCTTCTTCTTTTTTTTGTGCTTTAGGTGAAACTTTACAGCTCAAGTTAATTTCTCACATAAAAATTTATACAGATATTGTTATGTGACATTAGTTGCAAAGCCTACAATGTGACAGCACACCCCAAATTTCTTGTGTTCATTCAACTGCTTCTTATCCCTTCCTGCCTTCCGATCCTGCCTCTGGATAGGAGCCACCCATTTGGTCTCATGTATCTGATTGAACTAAGAAGCACACTACCACAGGTATTATTTTTTTGTATTTCAGTCCAGTCTAATCTCTGTCTGAAGAGCAGGCTTCGGGGATGGCTTTAGTTCTGAGTTAACAGAGTGTCCAGAGGCCATAGCTTCAGGGGTTCTTCCAGTCTCTGTCTGACCTTTGAGTCTGGTTTTTTTACTAAAACTTGAGTTTAGGTCCACACTTTTCTCCTGCTTCTTCTGAGACTTTCTGATGCATTCCCTGTCAGGGCAGCCATTGGTGGTAGCCAGGCACCATCTAGTTTTTCTGGTCTCAGGCTGATGGATATTCTGGTTTATGTGGACCTTCTGTCTCTTGAGCTAATATTTTCCCTGTTCTTCATTCTTCTTTGCTCCAAGTGAGTTGGGACCAATGCATGCATCTTAGATAGCCACTCCCAAGCTATTAAGACCCTAGACGCCATTCACCAAAGTGAGAGGCAGAACATTTTCTTAATAAACTTTGTTATGCCAGTTGACCTAGATTTCCCCAAAACTATGGTTCCTAGGCCCCAGCCCCAGCAACTCTGTCCCTCAAAGTGTTTGGATGTATTCAGAAAGCTTCTTAGCTTTTCGTTTGGTCCAGTTATTCTGACTTCCCCTGTATTGTGTGCTGTCCTTTGTTTCACTGAAGATACTCCTCCCTCTCCACATTCTTAAGCATCAAATAATGCTTTCTTCTGTTTAAACCTTTTCTGGAGTTCTTAAAATGGTGGCTTCATACAATATTTGTCCTTACGTGATTAATTTAATTCAGCATAACGCCTTCCAGACTCATCCATGTTGTGAGGTGTTTCTCAGATTAATCATCATTCCTTATCGTTGTATAGTATCCCATTTTGTGTATATACCATAGTTTTTTTTAACCATTCGTCTGTTGATGGGCACCTATGTTGATTCCATTTTTTGCTATTGTGAACAGTACTGCAGTGAACATGGGTGTGCATATATCTATTTGTGTGACGACTCTTATTTCTCCAGGATATTTTCTTAGGAGTGGGATTGCTGTATCGTATGATACTTCTATCTCTAGCTTTTTAAGGAAGCACCAAATAATTTTCCAAAGAGGTTATACCATTTTACAGTCCCACCAGAAGTGCATAAGTGTTCCAGTCTCTCCATAACCTCTCTAACATTTATTATTTTGTGTTTTTTGAATTAATGCCAGCCTTGTTGGGGTGAAATGGTATCTCATTGTAGTTTTGATTTGCATTTCCCTAATGGCTAATGATCTTGAGCATTTCCTCATGTATCTGTAGCTGCCTGAATGTCTTCTTTGGTGAAGTGTCTGTTCATATCCTTTTCCCATTTTTTAATTGGGTTGTCTTTTTGTTGCTGAGGTGTTGCAGTGCCTTGTAGCTTTTAGAGATTAGACCCTTATGGGATATGTCATAGCCAAATTTTTTTTCCCAGTCTGTAGGTTCTCTTTTTACTCCTTTGGTGAAGTCTGTTGATGAGCATAAATCTTTGATTTTTTGGAGCTCCCATTTATCTAGTTTCTCTTCTGGTGCTTCTGTATTGTTGGTTATGGTTTGTATTCTTTTTATGCCATGTATTAGGGTTCCTAGTGTTGTCCCTGTTTTTCATTCCATGACCTTTATCTTTTTAGATTTTCTATTTAGGTCTTTAATCCATGTTGCATAATGTGAGGTATGGGTCCTGTTTCATTTTTTTTTTTGCAGATGGATATACAGTTATGCCAGCACCATTTCTTAAAGAGGTTGTTTTTCCCCATTTAACAGACTTAGGACCTTTGTCAAATACCAGCTGCACATAGGTGTATGGGTTTGCATATGTTACTCAGTTCTGTTCCACTGGTCTATGTACTGTGGTTGTATATATAACAGGTTCTAAAATCAGACAGTGTGAGGACTCCCACTTTGTTCTTCTTCAGTAATGCTTCACTTATCCGGAGTCTCATTTCTTTTCATATGAAGTTGGTGATTTTTTTCTCCATCTCATTGAAAAACTGTTGTTGGAATTTGGATCAGAATTGCATTTTAACTGTAGATTGCTTCTGGTCGAATTGACATTTTCACAATGTTGAGTCTTCCTATCCATGAGCATGGTGTGTTTTTCCACTTATGTAAGTTTATTTCAGTTTCTTGCAGTAGCATCTTGTAGTTTTCTTTGTATAGGTCTTTTAAGTTTTTGGTTAGGTTTATTCCTAAGTACTTCATCTTCTTGGGGGTTATTGTAATTGGTATTGATTTGGTGATTTCCGTATCAAAGTTCTCTTTGTTGGTGTAGAGGAAACAACTAATTTTTATATGTTTATCTTGTATCCTGATACTTTGCTGAAATTTTCTATTAGTTCCAGTAATTTTCTTGTAGATCCTTTAGGGTTTTTTGTTTATAAGATCATATCATCTGCAAATAGTGATACTTGTACTTCTTCCTTACCAATTCGAATGTCCTCTATTCCTTTTCCTTACCTTATTGCTCTGGCTTGGAACTCCAGCAGAATGTTGAATAAGATTGGCGATAAAGAGCATCCTTGTCTGATTCCCATTCTCAAGGGCAATGCTTTCAGACTCTTTTGTTTAGAATGATGTTGGCTGTTGGCTTTGTGTAAATGCTGTTTATTATGTCAAGAAATTTCCCTTTTATTCCTATTTTGCTGAGTGTTTTTTATCAGGAATGGTTGTTGGACTTTGTCAAATGCTTTGTCAGCATCAATTGATAAGATCATGTGGTTCTTTTATTTATGTGATAGATTACATTGATTATTTTTCTAATGTTGAAGCATCCCTGCATACCTGGTAGGCATCCCAGTTGGTCATGATCATTTTTTTTTTTTTTTTTTTGATATGCTGTTGAATTCTATTGGCTAGGAATTTGTTGAGAATTCTTGCTTTTTATGTTCATGAGGGGTATTGGTTTGTAATTTGGTTTGTAATTTTCTTTTTTTGTGGTGACATTACTTGGCTTTGGTATTGGGCTTATGCTGGCTTCATGGAATGAATTTGGGAGTATTCTTTCCTTTCTTTGCTCTGATATACCTTTAGTAGTACTGGTGTTAACTCCTCTGAAAGTTGGTAGAATTCTCCAGTGAAAACATCAGGGTGAGGGCTTTTTTTTCTTGGAATTTTTTTTTTTTTAACCTTTTCAATCTCTTCTATTATTTAGCTTTTCTACCTCTCTTTGTGTTAGTTAGGTATGTAGTATGTTTTTGGAAATTTGTCCAGTTCCTCTAGGTTTTAAAATTTGCTGGAGTACAGTTTTTCATAGTGTTCTGTTATAATTCTTTTTATTTCAGTTGAGTCTGTTGTGATATTGCCTATCTCATTTCTTATTCTGGTTATTTGCTTCCTGTCCTGTTTTTCTTTTGTCAGTTTGGCCAATGATTTATTGATTTTGTTGATCTTTTCAATGAACCAGGTTTTGGTCTTGTTAACTGTTTTAAGTGTTTTTTTTCTATTCTCCATTTTACTTTTTTCTACTCCAATCTTTGTTATATCCTTTCTTCTTGTACATGAAGGCTTCTTTTGCTGCTCTCTTTCTATTTGTTCGAATCGTAGGGTTAATGTTTTTATTTTGGCCTTTTTTTCTTTTTGGATGTGTGCTTTTTGCTACAAATTGACCTCTGAGAACTGCTTTTGATGTATCCCAAATGTCCTGGTAAGATGTGTTTTCATTCTCATTTGATTCTGTGAATTTCTTTATTCCATCCTTGATTTCTTCTATAACCCAGTAGTTTTTGAGCAAGGTGTTGTTCAGTTTCCAAGTATTTGATTTTTTTCCTTGCTGTTTCTGTTATTAATTTATACTTTTATGGCTTTATGGTCAGAAAAGATGCTCTGTAGTATTTAAATGTTTTGGATGCTGTTAAGGCTTGCTTTGTTGCCTGGTCCATTCTGGAGAATGTTCCATGTTCACTGGGAAGGAATGTATACTTGACTGCTGTTGGGTGGATTGTTCTGTGTATGTCTATGTGGTCAAGTTGATTGTGGCATTTCGATCTTCCATGTCTTTATTGAGTTTCTTTCTAAATGTTCTATCCTTCATCAAAAGTGTTCTGTTGAAGTCTCCTACTATTATTGTGTTGCTGCCTACTTCTTGTTTCGATGCTGTTAGAATTTGTTTTATGTATTTTGGAGCCCTGTCATTGGGTGTGTATATATTTATATGGTGTATTGACCCTTTAATCATTATATAGTGTCTTTTCTTATCCTTTGTTTTGGATTTTACTTTAAAATCTATTTTGTCAGGGATTAATATTGCCACTTGTGCTGTTCTATGGTTTTTGTTTGCATGATATGTTTTTTTCCATCCTTTCTGTTTTAGTTTGTCTGTATCTTTGAGTCTAAAGTGTGTCTCTTATAGGCAGCATATATATGGATTTTTTTTTTAATCCATTCCGCCACTCTCTGTCTTTTTATTGGTACATTTAGTCCATTTGCATTCAGTGTAATTATTGATAGGTATGAGTTTATTGCTGTCATTTTCAAGTTTTTTGTTTTTTTTTTTTTTTTGGTGGTGTTAACAGTTTCTTTGTTATACTTAATTTTCTTTGATAAGTCATCTTTTTTTAATGTATTTTCTTTCATCTTTTTCATTATTGTAGATTTTGTTTGCTGAGTATGTTTTTCTTCTTTTTTTACTTTGATGGGTAGATTTGTTATTTTTCTGTGCGTTTACCTTAAAATTTACCTCTGTTTTTCCACGTTTAAACCAGTCTTTTATTTCTTGATATTGCCTTAACTTCTTCTCCATGTGGAAGTTCTATGACTATGCTATTTAGTCCCTCATTTTTGTTTTAATTTTGTCATCGCTTACATATTGATGTCTCTGTGTCCCTATTTTCAGTCTTTTAGCTTTGACTTATTTTTGTGACTTCACTATCTGGGTTGATATCTGGTTGTTCTGTCCCGTGTTCTAGTCTTGGCTTGTTGTCTGATATTGTTCATTCTCTAGCCAGAGGAATTGTTTTAATATTTCTTGTAATTTTGGTTTTGGTTTTTACAAATCCCCTTAACTTCTGTTTATCTGGAAATGCTCTAATTCGCCATCATATTTGAGAGACTGTTTTGCTGGATATATAATTCTTGGCTGGCAGTTTTGTTTTGTTTTCCTTCAAGTCTTTATATATGTCATTCTATTGTCTTCTTGCCTGCCTAGGTTCTCCTGAGTGGTTGGAGCTTAGTCTTATTCACTGTCCTTTTTAGGTGACTTTTTTTTTTTTAATCCCTAGATGCTCTTAACATTTTTTTTTTTCTTGGTTTTGGCAAGTTTGGTTATTATATATCTTGGTGACTTTCTTTTGCAATCTACCCTGTGTGGGGTTTGATGAGCTTCTTGGATAGACATCTCGTTTTTCATGATATCAGAAAAATTTTCTGCCAGCAAATGTTCAACAATTCTCTCTGTATTTTCTGTTATCCCCCCTGTTCTGTTACTCAGTCACTTGTAGGCTTTTCTTCTTGATAGTGTCACACATAATTCTTAGGGTTTCTTCATATTTTTTTTTAATTATTTTATTTGATTTTCCTCAAATAAATTAATGGAAAGGGTTTATTTTCAATTTCTCAGTAATTCTGACTTCCATTGCATCAATTCTCCTCCTATGACCATCTGTTGAATTGTCTAATTCTGAAATTTTATTGTTAATTTTTTAGATTTCTAGCTGTTGTCTGTGGTTCCTAGCAGCCTGTTAAAGTTGTCATTCCGTTCCTGTAATATTTCCCTGAATTCCTCTATTGCTTTGTTTGTGTGTTCCTTGGCTTGATTACCTTCCTAATTTCTTGAAGAGCTCTGTATGTTAATCTTTTGAATTCTAACTCCAGTAACTCCAAGACTTTATCTTCCTCTGAAAGGTTTTCTGCTTCCTTGTTTTGGTTGCTTGCTGGAGCCATCTTGACCTGCTTCTTTATGTGATTTGATATTGACTGTTGTCACAAAAAAAATTTTTTTCGTTGTCACCAAGCCATTGATAAGTTATTATATTTATTTAACGTATGTTTAGTTATTGTGCCCTAGCTTTTTGCTTTCTTTTGTTTTAATATGCTCAAGTAGGCTGGGCATGCAACCTACTTTTGTTATTGGCATCTTTGAAGCTCTCACGTCTTGTCACCAGGTGGTTAGAATAGCTACTAGCTGTGTGAAGAGCCTGTTCACTTGTCTTGTGCGGATTCAGCTCAGGTGTCCAGGTCGTTAGTCACTGAGTGTGTGTTTTAGGCTCTCATCTACAGTCCTAGATGGGCAGAGCTCTGTAGGGGTGTTTGAAGCAGGCACAAATATCTGGCTACAGTAGGGGGCTATTTGCTGAGCAAGGGTGGGTGCTGACAGCTGCCTCTGAGTGCCTGGATGGAAGGTGTGTCTCTGTCCCCTAAAGCATGTACGTGGGTGGGTTTTGCAGCCAGACTTTGGGCACCCAAAGCTGTTGGCCATAAGGACTGGGAGGCACCAATTGTTCTCAGATCCCTTCCTGGGTGGATAGATGAAAAGGATGATATCACCAGCCATGAAGCTGCTAATATGGGTGTGTAAGGACCTTTCTTAATGGGCAGAGTGGTGGCAAAGGTCTGCAACTCCACCTTTGGCTTCTGAAGATGAAGCGTCTTTAGGCATATGCCCTGTTTTTCTATGCTAATGAGGGCCTATGCTTTGAATCAACTACACAGGTCTAGGCAGGGATAAAAGTCATTAGAAGTCTGTAGACCCCTTATGTCAGCTTTGGTTTGGACATGAATCATCTTCAGTTACTGGCTTGGGGGCTTGGTGTTTCTTTTTTTCTGTTTTTCTCAAGCTGTAAGACTGGTTTGGGTGTGGGTAGTCCTTAGGGGTGTGGCATTTGTTGAATACTGCCAGACTGCTGTTGGAGGAAGCAGGGAGAGGGCTGGATGAGGGAGAAATGGTACTTCTTTGCTGCAAAAGTCCCAGTGGGGGAGAGGTCATTTTGACCCTACATGGTAGGTTTAGACACTTGCCTAAACTTTCGCAGATCTAGCCCCTCTTTCCCCTGGCTCTGGAGGCTTGTGTAGACTCTCTGCCTCTCTGTCTATCCTGATGAGGCGAAATGCATCACGTGTTGCTGCTCACCTCAGCCGATGGGCACCAGCCGACCCACCCTGCAGGGTGCCAGCTACCTCACAACTGGCACTTCTTTTCTGTTTCTGAACTGTCTCTCCCTCCCCCTGCTACTCAGTCCAATTCCTCAACTTTTTCTTTGATGATCTGGGCTCTTAGATTGTCATATATAATCGATTCACTTGTTTTCTCGGGTCTTTGTCGTAAGAGGGATAACAAGAAGCATCTGACAATTTTGCCACCTTGGCCCCGCCTCCCCATCTTTTGATTTCTCAACTGCTGCTTCCATGGGTGTTGATTATGGATACAAGTAAAATAAAATCGTTGGCAAATTCAATCTTTTCTACATTTATCATGAAGTTACTTATTAGTCCAGTTGTGAGAGTTTTTGTTTTCTTTATGGTAGGTATAATCCATACTGAAGGCTGAGGTCTTTGATCTTCAGCAATAAGTGCTTCAAGTCCTCTTCACTTTCATCAAGATTGTGTCATCTGAATATCACAGGGTGTTAATGAGCCTTCCTCCAATCTTGATTCCTGTTCTTCTTCACACAGTCCAGTTTCTCAGATTATTTACTCAGCATACAGATTGAGTAAATATGGTAAAAGGATACAACGCTGATGCACACCTTTCCTGACTTACAACCATGCTCTATCTCCTTGGTCTGTTTAATTGACTGCCTCTTGATCTATGTACAGGTTCCTCATGATCACAATTAAGTGTTTTGGAATTCCCGTTCTTCACAGTTATCCATAATTTGTTATCAATGCAGTTGAACGACTTCACATAGTCAATAAAACACAGGTAAACATCTTTGTGTATTCTCTGCTTTCATCCATGATCCATCTGACATCAGCAATTATATCCCTCATTTCACATCCTCTTCTGAATCTGGCTTGAATTTTTGGCAGTTCGCTGTCAGTGTACTCCTGTAAATGCTTTTGAATGATCTTCAGCAAAATTTTACTTGCTTGTGATATTAATAATGTTATTCAATAATTTCCCCATTCTGTTGGATCACTTTTCTTTGGAATAGTCATAAATATAGATCTCTTCCAGTTGATTGACAAGGTAGCTATCTTCCAAATTTCTTGGCATAGATGAGTTAGTACTTCTGGGACTGCATCAATTAGTTGAAACATCTCAATTGGTATTCTGTCAATTTCTGCAGACTTGTTTTTCCCCAGTGCCTTTAGTGCTTTTTGAAATTATTCCTTCAATCATTGGTTCTTGAACATATGCTACCTCCTGAAATGATTGAATGTTTCCCAATTCTTTTTGATATAGTGACTCTGTGTATTCCTTCTATCTTCTTTTGATGCTTCTTTTGGCATTTTGTCCATAGAATCCTTCAGTATTGAAACTCGAGGCTTGAATTTTTTCTTCAGTTCTTTCAACTTGAGAAACGCCAGCATGTTCATCCCTTTTGGTTTTCTAACTCCAGGTCTTTGTACATGTCATTATAATACTTTACTTTTTCTTCTCAAGCTGCCCATTGGAATCTTCTGTTCAGCTCTTTTACTTCATCATTTCTTTCATTCACTTTAGTTACTTGACATTCAAAAGCAAGTTCAGAGTCTCTTCTGACATCCTTTTTGGACTTTTCTTTTTTTCCTGTCTTTTTAATGACCTCTTTCTTTCTTCATATATGATGCCTTTCTCTGATGTCATTCCACAACTCATCTGGTCTTCAGTCATTAGTGTTTAATGTGTCATATCTATTCCTAAGATGTTCTCTAAATTCAATTCATACTCAAGGTCATACTTTGGCTCTTGTGGACTTGTTCTACTTTTCTTCAGCTTCTAATTAAACTTGCAAAGGAGTAATTGATGGTCTGTTCTGCAGTCAACCCTTGGCCTTGTCCTGACTGATGATATTGACCTTTTCCATCATCTTTTGCCACAGATGTAGTTGATATGATTCCTGTATACCCCACCTGGTGAGGTCCGTATGTAGCCATTTATGTTGTTGAAAGAAGATATTTCTTGCTATTAAGAAGTCATTAGTCTTGTAGAATGCTGTCATGTGATCTACGGCATCATTTCTGTCACCAAGGCCAAATTTTCTGAGCACTAATCCTTTGTTTTTTCCAACTTGTGCATTCCAATCACCAGTAATTGTCAATACAACTAGATTGCATATTTGATCAATTTCAGGCTGCAGAAGTTGTTAAAAGTCTTCATTTTTTTTCATCTTTGACCTTAGTGGTTGGTGCATAAATCTGAAGAATAGTCCTGTTAATTGGTCTTCCTTGTAGGTATATAGATATTATCCTATCACTGATAGCATTGTACTTCTGAATATATGAAATGTCCTTTTTGGTAATGAATGTGATGCTATTCCTCTTCAGTTCTTCATTCCCAGCATATTAGAGCATATGATTGTCCAATTCAGAATGGTTAATAGTAGTCCATTTAAGCTCACTGATGCCTAGGATATCAATGTTTATGCATTCTATTTCATTTTTGACAACTTCCAATTTTCCTGGATACATACTTCATACATCCCATGTTCTGATTATTAATGGACATTTGCAGCTCTGTCTTCTCATTTTGAGTCATGCCACATCAGCAAAAGAAGATCCCAAAAGCTTGTCTTCATCCACATCATTGAAATTGACTCTACTTTGAGGAGGCAGCTCTTCCGTTGTAGTATTTTGAGTGTCTTCCATCCTGAGGGGCTTCTCTTCCCGCACTATATCAGACAGTGTTCCACTGTTATTCATAAGGTTTTCACTGGCTAATTTTTTTTTTTCAAAAGTAGATTTCCAGGTCCGTCTACTACTCTGTCTTAGTCTGGAATCTCAGCTGAAACCTGTTCATGGGTGACCCTGCCGGTGTTTGAATACCGATGGCATAGCTTCCAGCATCACAGCAATATGCAAGTGACAAAATGACCCATGCATGGAGGATAAAGTTGTTGGTTCCTTAAATTATATTTGCATTAATTTTTGTCTGTTTATCACATGTAGTTTTCAGAGTCTGATTTTTAAAATTTGTTTATTTAACAGAAACTCAAGTACACATAACTTTTTGATAAAACTTTGATCTCCCCTTACTATCTCACCCCGGTATTACTGACACGAATCAAGAAAATAGAAAGTAACAAATATTAGAGAGGTTGCAGAGAGATTGGAACTTTTACGCATCGCTGGTGGGAATGCAAAATGATACAACTGTTTTGGAAAATGGTATGGCGCTGCCTTAGAAAGCTAAAAAGGAAATAGAAATATCACATGACCCAGCAATCCCACTCTTGGGAATACATCCTAGAGAAATAACAGTTGTCACACAAATAGACACATGCACATCCATATTCATTGCAGCATTGTTCACAATAGCAAAAAGATTGAAACCTAGATGCCCATCAACAGATGAATGGATACATAAACTATGGTACATACACACAATGGAGTATTATGCAATGATAAAGGACAATGACAAATCTTCGAAACATCTCAACATGGATGAATCTGGAGGGCATCATGCTGAGTGATATAAGTCAATCACAAAAGGACAAATATTGTATGAGACCATTACTGTAAAAACTCATGAAAAGGTTTACAACCAAAAATAAACAATCTTTGATGGTTATGAGGGAAGGTAGGGGTGGGAATGGAAAAAAACTAAATAGACAATAGAAAAGTGGTAATTTTAGTGAAGATAAGACAGTACACAATACTGGAGAAGCCAGCACAACTTGTAGAAGGCAGGGTCATGAAACTTCATAGACACATTCAAACTCCCTGAGGGACTGAATTTCTGGGCTGAGGGCTGTGGGGACCATGGTCTCAGGGAACATCTAGCTCAATTGGCATAGCACAGTTTATAAAGAGAATGTTCGACATTCTACTTTGGTAAGTAGCGTCTGGGGTGTTAAAAGCCTATGAGTGGCCATCGAAGGCACTCCACTGGTCTCATCCCTTCAGAAGCAAGAGAGAATGAAGAAAATTAAAGATACAAGGAAAGATTAGTCCAAAGAACTAATGGACCATGCCTACCACAGCCTACACTAGCCTGAGTCCTGTACGAGTAGATGTTGCCTGGCTACCACCATTGACTGCTTTGAAAGGGATCACGATAGAGAGTCCTGGATGAAGCTGGAGAAAAATGTAGAACAAAATTCTAACTCATATGAAAACACCAAATGTATATGCCTAACAGAGACTGGAGAAGCTCCAAGAGTATGGCCCCAGATACCCTTTTAGCTGGGTAATGAAGTCACTCCTGAGTTTCACCCTTCATCCAAAGATTAGACAGGCCCATAAGACAAAATGAGGCTAAAGGGGCACAACAGCCTGGGGACTAAAGGACTAGAAGGCAGGAGGAGACAGGAAAGTTTGTAAATAGAAAACCCAAGGTCGAGAAGGTAGAGTGTTGACATGTCATGGGGTTGTTAACCAATGTCATAAAACAATGTATGTACTGTTTATTGAGAAGCTAGTTCTGTAAAACTTCATCTAAAGTACAAAAAAAAAAAAAAAAACTTCGATCTCCCCAAATAGTCTCTTCATATGATCAAATAGAGTTATATCTATTTGATAAATATCAAGTAGTTATTATTTTGACAATCTCAGCTATTACTTTTGCTTCCCCCACTCTTCCTGGTATTTTTCAGCTTCAGTTCTCTGATGTCAGGCATTTCATCCACTATCGAAATGTAACTATCCTAACAGATATAAATATGTATATAGCATATATACATATAAACTTATAAGTTGCATACACTTAATCATCAATCAACAAATTAACATGTTCTTGAGAAATCCCTGAGTGTAAAATTCCTTCTAAGGTAGTATCTTTTGTCACGCATACATTCCCAACCACTGGTTCTCACCATTGAGATTTTAAGTGCAGAAGCCGTTCATGATTATTAAAAGTCAGAAGAATAGTATGATTAAAAAGAATTTTGTGTTTATTCCCAACACTTTTCTATTTTTTCCTCCATAAGCTTTTACAAATAGTGGTAGCATATTCATTGATTTTCATAACTTGTAAACAACTAGTATATTTTTATTACTTAATATTCTATGAATAGAATACCCATATTCTTCTCTCCTGACCATAGATTGGGATCATAGGGAGGAAGAAACCATTAGGCAAAAAGGGTCACAGAAAGTATCATGGAAACATAAAAAGAAAATGATAGAAGCCTACGAATCCTTTAAGGCCCTTCACTTACTTTACAGTTCTTCTAAGAGCTGGCCAGCCATGATTAGAACCATACACATTTCGGAGAAAGCACCTGCTAGTACTTCCTCCTCTAGTCAAGCTTTTAAGTAGAGTACCTCTTAATGTCACCTTTGGTGGGCCTATGTATAGCACAGAATTAATATTATGTATCCCTGGGACAGACTTCCTGTTTTGAATTGGACTATTACTCTGATTATTAACAACCATAAATGGTGTCTCTACCTGGATTTCAATTTTGGATTTTGGTTTTAAGTTTTCTTTCTGACATTCTATCATGTCTTATGTCACATTGAGGCATCTCAACACTCTCCTTCATCTCCAGATTGATATAACATGTTCCTGTTAAGTGTTTGTTTCTCTGTGACTCAATCCTTAAAATACATAAATCTTATATTACTAAAATACTAAATCTTCCTTTGAGAAATTTGATAAGAATTTTTCCAAAGTAAGATAATTTCTAATTTTCCATTCCACTTGTTTTCTAATTTGAAAACTAAAATATATGCAACTCTTTTCTATTCTTTTTCCTACATAGACCTTTATTGTGGTAGAAGATTTATTAGTTTTCATAATTTGAAGGACTAATAAGAAATGCAATATTTACTTAACATCAGTAAATAATAACATTACATGCATGAAGCTGCTAAACTTCCCACTTACCTCTCTTCCAGAAATCAATATGCAGAGCAAGGACACAATCATATGCATCAGATTTCTCTTGTGGTTTCTTTTCCTCTGTGTGCTTATCAAGAAGTCATACACTGAAGAAGACGTCATAATTACAACCAGGAATGGAAGAGTCAGAGGAATGGACTTGCCAGTTCTTGGTGGAACAGTAACAGCATTTCTTGGAATTCCCTATGCACAACCACCTCTTGGTAGACTTCGATTCAAAAAGCCACAGTCTCTGACAAAGTGGTCTGATATTTGGAATGCCACAAAATATGCAAACACTTGCTATCAGAACACAGATCAGAGTTTCCCAGGCTTCATTGGATCAGAAATGTGGAACCCAAACACAGACCTTAGTGAAGACTGCCTATATCTAAATGTATGGACTCCAGTGCCTAAACCCAAAAATGCCACTGTAATGGTATGGATCTATGGTGGTGGTTTTCAAACTGGAACATCATCTTTACAAGTTTATGATGGCAAGTTTTTGGCTCGGGTGGAAAGAGTTATTGTAGTGTCGATGAACTATAGGGTGGGTGCCCTAGGATTCTTAGCTTTACCAGGAAATCATGAGGCACCAGGGAACATGGGCTTATTTGATCAACAATTGGCACTTCAGTGGGTCCAAAAAAATATAGCAGCCTTTGGTGGAAATCCTAAAAGTATAACTCTCTTTGGTGAAAGTGCAGGAGCAGCTTCTGTTAGCTTTCATTTACTTTCTCCTAGAAGCCACCCATTTTTCACCAGGGCCATTCTGCAGAGTGGATCTTCTAATGCTCCTTGGGCAGTAATGTCTGTCTATGAAGCTAGAAACAGAACATTAACCTTAGCTAAGTTTCTTGGTTGCTCAAGAGAAAATGAGACTGAGATAATTAAATGCCTTCAAAATAAAGATCCCCAGGAAATTCTTCTGAATGAAGTATTTGTTGTGCCCTATGAGTCTCTCTTGTCAGTAAATTTTGGCCCAACAGTGGATGGTGATTTTCTCACTGACATGCCAGACACGCTACTCCAGCTTGGACAATTCAAAAAAACCCAGATCATGGTGGGTGTTAATAAAGATGAAGGAACAGCTTTTTTGGTATATGGTGCACCTGGGTTCAGCAAAGATAACAACAGCATCATAACTAGAAAACAATTTCAAGAAGGTTTAAAAATATTTTTTCCAGGAGTGAGTGACTTTGGAAAAGAATCAATCCTTTTCCATTATACAGATTGGCTAGATGACCAGAGACCTGAACATTACCGGGAGGCCTTAGATGATGTTGTTGGGGATTACAATATCATATGCCCTGCGTTGGAGTTCACCAGAAAATTCTCAGAAATGGGAAATAATGCCTTTTTCTACTACTTTGAACATCGATCCTCCAAACTTCCTTGGCCAGAATGGATGGGAGTGATGCATGGTTATGAAATTGAGTTTGTCTTTGGTTTACCCCTGGAAAGAAGAATCAACTACACAAAAGCTGAAGAAATTTTGAGTAGATCCATAATGAAACGCTGGGCAAATTTTGCAAAATATGGGTAAGTGCTGGTTTTGTAATTGTTCTTTAGGGTTTGTTTTGTTTGGTCTTGAGTGTAGACTTCATTAAAAGCACAGATGAGATATAATTTCTTATTTTCTTTTCACCTATGCTGGCTTTACTTTTTATACATAGTGAATTTCAATATCTTGTGTTAGAAGTGCTTAAAAACCCTCACATAACCTTTAGGGAAAAAATTTTCTGATTTCATCTCCAAAATCTGCAAAGTATTTAACCATATTAGCCTAATATCCTACATAAATCTGTGTTTGTTTACCTTGGAAACTCTACTGTGATCGTGGTTTTTAACCTCCAAGTTTACAATGTTCACAAGCTTAGGAAAGAGTGGGAATATATCTTCTCTTCTTGCTGTTATGCAGTGGTATAGTGGTCCTTGATACATCAGGAAACACATATCTGCTCCTGAAAAGGAAAGGGCAAAATGGTGATGGATGGAGTTGGATTTTAGATTGCCCAAAATGCAGAGTTTGCCATTTTATGATTTATTTTTCTAAAAGTTTGTTCAGTGTTCTCTAGTTACTCGGGCTACCCAGGAGTTATGAGGGCCCTCTTGTTCGGCTAAGCAGTTCTCTAAGCAGTCATATGAATGACATTAGATAATTGGAGAAATTATAAAAATACACACATTCCCTTATTTGTTATATATGTTATATATATATGTATGTATGTATATTATTTATGTATGCATGTATGTATATGGATAAACAAAAAAAACCAAACCATTGCCGTTGAGTCAATTCTGACTCATAGCGACCCTATAGGACAGAGTAGAACTGCCCCACAGAGTTTCCAAGGAGTGCCTGGTGGATTTGAACTGCCAAACTTTAGGTTAGCAGCCATAGCACTTAACCACTACGTCACCAGGGTTTCCATATATATGGATATATTTTCTAAATGTGTGTATGTAGAAAGTTTTTGTTTGTTCGTTTCTTTTTAATTCCCACTATACTTGTCAACCAAAAATGAATTTTATATATTGGAGTAATTTCTGGGGTTGTGAATAATGAAAAAAAAAGAAAAGAAATTTGAGCATCTATTTTTTAAAAGGAGTGCTTACAGAAGCTCACAATTTGATTGATGAATTAATCCAATCTGTCATACACTCTTCAATAATTGAAAAATATGTTGACAGTAATGTTATTGTTTTGGGATTTTCTTTCTGCCCTCCATTCCTACTTCATTGTATTCCATGTTATTACATGTGTCTGTCTACAATACAACTTCCATGATTCTTCTCAAAATCTTTTAATACGTGTCTACTGTATATAAAGTTAAAATTCTTCCACTTGGCATTAAAGTTTCTCTACAAGAAACTATCCCTGCAAGAAAAGAAATAGACCATTCCTGGAGCAACTCAGAGATCAGCAGAACTGTTGGAAGATGAATGAGAAGTGAGGCCTTCTTGGTTTCTGAGGGTGGGGCCACTATCTTCTGGATTTCAAAGGTTGGAACCACAGCCTCCTACGTCTCAAAGATTCAGATATTCACCAACTCAGTTTGGAAGTGTGGAGCTGCTGTTAAGATGTGTGAGGGGGCTGGGGCCACCACCCAAAACAGGGTGCAGGGGCGCCATGCCCAAAGGGAAGAAGAATGGGGCCTGCTGGGGCTGAGGAGGTGAGGTCACCACTCAGATGGACTAGGAGAATGGGGACACCTAAAGCTGAGGGACCAGAGTTGCTGTCCCAGAGGGCCTGGAAGGTGGAGCTGAAGCCCAGGGCTGAGTGGCCTCCACCCAGAATCCAGAGAGCATGGCCAGCACTCAAAGTCTGTAGGGCAAGGCCATTGCCCAGATGGTCTCAGTATAGGCAGGATTATTTTCAAGTCTTGAGTGCTAATGTAATTTGTTCTGCTGGGTTTTAGACTTGCTTAGTGCCTGTTATCCCTTCTTTCCCTCCAGTTTCTCCCATTTGTAATGGAAATGCCTACCTTGTACCTGTTCTACCCTTGTACTTTGGAAAAGATAACTTACATTGTAGATTTTACAGGGTCACAGATAAAGAGGAATTTTGCTCCAGGATGGAATACTTCTAAACTTTCACTCATATTTCTTTAGGTAATTCAGAAGATGAGATTTTGGACTTGGAGTTGTTTTAAGACTTACGTGATGAGGTGAATGTGTTTTGCATGTGGAAAGGAGATGAATTTGGGGGGGCCAAAGGGTGGAATGTTATGGGTTGAATTGTGTCCCTAAAAAATATATGTGTTGTAAATCCTAACCTTTATGCCTATGGTTATAATCCCATTTGGGAATGGGTTGTCTTTCTCATGTTAATGAGTCAAGATTAGTGTAGGGTGTATCTTGAGTCAATCTCTTTTGAGATATAAAAGAGATTAAACAAGTGAGCAGAGGAGAGATGGAGTACGATAGATGCCAAGGCACTTGGAGCTCTCCAGGGAACCAGGAAGCAGAAGCTGAAGAAACAAGGACCTTCCTCCAGAGCTGAAGAGAGAGAAAGCCTTCCCCTAGATCTGGTGCTCTGAATTTGGACTTCTAGCCTCCTAAACTGTGAGAAAAGAAAGCCATCATTTGTGGTATTTCTGTTACAGCAGCACTAGGTAACTAAACAGTAAGTGATTTTTTCTGCTTTTTACAGCCCAGATTTGCACGATTTAACAGAGATAATATGTGTTGAGAATTGACTTGATGGCAAATGTAGTGATAATCTGCTGGTGTGCATTATCCTTTTTCACAGTATACCTATGAATACCAGAACTCCATCTAACTACATACACGATGTGCTAACCCTGTTGTTCTCAAAGGAGTGATTTTGGCCCCCTCTCCAGGCGATAGTCAGCAATATACAGCAGATGCCAGAAATACTGCTAAGCATCCCAAGATGCACAAGACAGTCCCCCACAACAAATGATTAATCAGTCCAAAATGTCAATAATGCCAAAGTTGAGAAACCCTGGTAGGTTTTCTACTTCCACCAACCCAAAAGCAATAAATTAAGAAAGTAAAAAAGTAGAACACGGAGCTGTAATTAACATCCGGGAAAATGAGTGTTCAAGTGCGTGATTCATAAAATGTTTTAATAATTTTTGATCTTAAACAGTAAGCCCATGTGTATTATTTATGAATTTTGTTGGAATACAATTTATATATAGTAAAATGCAAACACTTTAAGCATACAGATCAGCAAGTTTTGATGAGCATGTACAACCCAAACATACTACCACCCTATTCAAGATATAAGAATTCCATTGCCTCAGAAAATTTTCTCCGGCCTCTGCATTCAGTACCCCTTTACTCCCCATTCCCAGTCAGCCAAGGATTATATTTCTATCATTATAGATTAGTTTTGTTTTTTCTAGACCTTCATATTACTGGAATGATATAGAATATACTCTTGTATCTGACTTCTTTTGCTTGTTGTTGCTGTTGTTAGGTGCCCTTGAATTGGTTCTGATTCATAGCAGCCCCATATGCAACAGAATGAAACACTGCCCTGTCCTGTACCCATTCTCACAATCGCTGCTACACTTGAGCCCATTGTTGCAACCACTGTGTCAATGCATCTCGTTGAAGGTCTTCCTTTTTTTTTTGCTGAATGTCTATTTTACCAAGCATGATGTCCTCCCCCTGGAACTGGTCCATCCTGATAATATGTCCAAAGTACGTGAGACGAAATTTTGACATCCTTGCTTTCTAAGAAGCATTCTGGCAGTACTTCTTCCAAGACAGGTTTGTTTGCTCTTCTAAGGAGCATTCTGGCTGTACTTCTTCTAAGACAGGTTTGTTATGTTCTTCGCCAACAAAATAATTCCTGATTTGCTTAGCATAACATATTTGTGTTTCATCTGTGTCATTGCATGTATCAGTTTATAACGAAAGCAATGAACCTGTTGCGATAGAGTCAATTCTGACTCAGGGAGTCTCCATTTGCTACAGAGTAGAACTTCCATAAGGTTTTCTTGTCTGTGATTTTTACAGAAGCAGATCCTTAAGCCTTTCTTCTGTGGTGCTATTGGGTAAGTTCAAACTGCCAACCTTTAGATTAGTAGTTGAGCGCAAACCATTTGCACTACCCAGGGAACATATCAGTATTTTAATTGCTATTAATTGCTAAGTACTATTTCCATCGAAGTTGTAAAGGATTTCATTTTACTTGGATCCACAATCAACAGCCATGGAAGCAGCAGTCAAGAAATCAAAAGACATATTGCATTAGGCAAATCTGCTGCAAAAGACATCTTTAAAGTGTTCAAAAGCAAAGATGTCACTTTGAGGACTAAGGTGGGCCCGACTCAAGCCATGATATTTTCAATCACCTCATATGCATGCAAAAGCTGTGCCATGAATAAGGAAGACTAAAGAAGAATTGATGACCTTGAATTATGGCGTTGATGAAGAATATTGAATATACAATGGACTGCCAGAAGAATGAACAAGTCTGTCTTGGAAGAAATACTGCGAGGGTGCTTCCTGGAAGCTAGGATGGTGAGACTTCATCTCATGTACTTAGGACATGTTATCAGGAGGGACTATTCCCTGGAGAAGGACATCATTGGTAAGGTGGAGGGTCAGCAAAAGAGGAAGACCCTCAATGAGATGGACTGACACAGTGGCTGTAGCAATGGGATCAAACATAGCAACAATTGTGAGAACGGCACAGGACGGGGTAGGGCTTCATTCTGTTGTGCATAGGGTCACTATGAGTCCGAACACCTCCATTGGCCGGATTTGCCAGAGTTTGTTTATATATTCACTTATTGATAGGCCTTTAGGTTGCTTTCTGCTTGGGGATACTTTGAATAAAGTTTTTCTTAATAGCCTTGTACCAATCTTTTGTTGATACATGTTTTTACTTCTTTTGGGTAAATAACTAGGAAAGGAAGTACTGGGACTTATGGTAAGTGTATGCTTAATTTTGTAAGAAACTGTCAAACTATGTTCTGTATTAGCTGAGAATTTTACACTCCCAGTAGCAACATTTGAAAGCCTCAGTTGATTCACAGCCTCAGTGACACTTGGAATTGTCAGACTTTTTAAATTTTAGCAATTTTACTTAGTGTGTAGTGTATCATAATGTGGTTTTACTCTGCCTTTCTCTGATGACTAATGATGTTGGACATCTATTCATATGCTTATTGATCATTTATCTTCTAATGTGAAGTGCCTGTTTAAGTCTTTTATATTTTTTTAAATAGGGTTTTTACTTCCCATTAAAATTTAAAGGTTCTTTATATATTCAGGATGTAAGTTCCATATATTGTGAAATTTGTCTCCCGATATGAAGCCTAGCTTTTGTATTTTCACATTGATTTTTTAATGTTCTAATATATTGAAGAGCAGATTTTAAAAATTTTGATGAAATCTAATCCATTAATTTTTTATGATTGTTGCTTTCTGTGTTCTATGTAAGAAATCTGTCTATCCCAAAATTTGTGAAGATTTTTTTTTTTTCTGTATTTTCTTCCAGAAGCTTTAGAGTTTTAGTTTTTGTGTTTTGGTGCATAATCCATTTGAATTATTGCTCATGTACGTTGTAAAGTAGGGGTCAAGGTCCATTTTTTTTTTCCATCTAAGTATCCATATATTCCAAAATTATTTGTTGAAACACTATCATTTCCTCATTGAATTACCCTGACAACTTTATCGAAAATCAATTGATCATATGTATGTAGATCTATTTGAGGACTCTGTTCTGTTCCACTGATTGATCTAATATCTATTCTTAAGCCAATCTCAGAGTGTCTTCAGTAGTGTACTTTAGAGTATGTTTTGGCCTCAGCTTAAAGGAATTCATTTTGTTTCCCTTTTCAAAGCTATGATGTCTATTTTAGGTTTACATTTCCAAACAAATTTCGAATTGGCTTCTCAGATTCTTTAAAAATCCTGTAGTGTATTAAAATTATTGATAAATTTGGGAAGAATGGTCATCTTAATATTTCTGGTTTTCAAATTCATGATCATGATATGTTGTTCCTTTTATTTTGCTGTTTTTTAGTTTCTTAAACTGTCTAGAATTTTATGTGCAGAAGTCTTGCATATGTTTACTTAAGTTTAATCCTAAGAGTTTTATGTATTTTAAAATTTCATTTTCTGACTGTTTTTACTAGTGTGAGAAGTGCAGTTGAGTTTTACATTGACCTTGTACCAGGTAACCTTGCTAAATTCACTTATTGATTTTAGTCACATCTGGAGATTTACTCAGGTTCATTACACTGAAAACAAAACAAAAAGTTAATTGTGGCAACAGATTTGCTTCTTCCTTTTCAATCTTTATGTTTGTTACCATTGTTGTTTTTATTATTTTGCTGTTGGTTCTGCTATTATAAAAAAAAATATACTATCTAGGAATTCAAGCCCATCCTTTTATTTTCAACTTAATGATATTTTAAAAACTCCTGCCTTATAATCGGAGTGATCAGTCCATTTGACATATAACGTAGTTGTTGATTTGGTTGTGTTTAAGTGTCCAACATTGACTTTTTTTTTAATTTATCTTTTCTATTTCTTCTTTATAGCTTTTTTTTTTTGCATCCACTGACTTTTTTTTTTTTAGTATTCCATTTTTTATGTAGACTTTTTAGGTTTTCCATTAATTTTTTTTTCAATGCTTGCTCTAGGGCTAACTATATGCTTCCTTAAATTATAAGAGTATACTCCTGAGTTAATATTAAAAAATGAGTTGATATTGAACTTCATATTTCACACTTGAAACTTTCTATTTTCTTCTTCAGAGTTCAAGCTTCCCATTTTTTACTTCACTCATACCATTTCAGAAATGTAAGGAACTTAAGACAATATAAATCCCATGCATTCACCACCATGATTTTTTATATGTTTACATTGACAAATAATATAAATTCGACCTTAAAATATCATATGTTTACATTGACAAATAATATAAATTCGACCTTAAAATATTATTGGCTTTAAATAGTTTGTTGTATTTTGTAATTTAGGGAGAGAAAAAAAACAGTACTTTATTTTTATCCATGTTTACCATTTCCATTTTTTTTTTTTTTTTTTAATTTTATTAATTCCTGAGATAGTAATTTCTTTCTGCATTATTTCCCTTCATGCTAAAGAATATTCTTTAGGAATTCTCATTGTGCAGATCGGCTAGTTAGAAATTTTCTCAGCTTTCTTTTATTTAAAATGGCTTCAATTTTAAAGGATATTATATTAAGAATAAAGAATTCTGAGATAGCTCCCTCCCTTAATCAGTTTAAAGATGTTCTCTATTATCTTTTTGTCTCTACTATTTATATATATATATATTTCCCCTTCTGGTTAATTTCAAGATTATCTATTTTTGGTTTTCAACACACTATCATTGTAAAGGTGTGATTTATTTGTATTTTTCTTATTCTTATCTAGGTTTCACTGAGGTTGTTGCCTCTGTAAATTGATATTTTATGTAAAATATTGGAAATTTCTGGCGAGTATTTCTCCATTTTTTTTTTTTTTTCTGCCCCACTCTCACGATTATTTCCTACTTGCATGCTCTTGTTTTCGTTGTGTGCCCTCAAGTCAATTCCAACTCCTAGCGACCTTATTGGACAGAATAGAACTGCCCCATAGGGTTTCCTAGACTGTAATCCTTAAAGGTATCACCAGGTCTTTTCTCCCATGCAGCAGATGGTGAGTATGAAACACTGACATTTTGGTTAGCACCTGACCATTCATTGTACAACCATGCTAGACTGTTTAATATTATTTCACAGATCACTGAGATTCTGTTCGTTTTTCTTCAATTGTGTTCCTGTTTTTCAGATTATTGATTTGTCTTAATGCTCACTGACTCTTTTTTGTACTTTCTCCAATCTGTGATTAAGCTTATCCAGGGATTTTTTTCTTTTTTTATTTCACTTAGCTTAGATTTCAGATCTAAAATTTCCTTTTTTTTTTTTTTTTTATTAAATAGTTTATATTTTTCTGCTAAGAGGCCCTCCTAGCCCTGCAGCATTTTCTCTGTGGTCAGCTTCTCATATTCCATTTTGTATTTATGCACCCTAGACCTCAGCCAAAATTCTACGGGGAACCCCTGCAGTGAATTCTAGTTCACACTATTTGCCTAGCTCCGTCTTCTCTGGGATTGTGCCCTGCAGATTTCAGTTTCTTTAGTAGTCCGGAGTTCTGATTTCTGTCTCAGAAGCTCAGTGGTGCTATCGTTCTCTTCTTAGGCTTAAACTTTTTGTACTTTAAACAAGAAATTATCTCCAAGTAAAGAGCCACAGTAAGCATGGGACTTACTTAGGAGTTTCTGTTCTCTCAAAGATTATTGGCTTGTGCTGTTAGCTAGTGCATGGAATTCATTCTCTTGTTTGTTTTGTCCAGTTCTATAATTGTTTATGGTGGGAGGGGTAATCTAGTGTCAGTCACTCCATCATGGATAGAAAGTTGAAGGCTTACATCCTCATTCGTATTTTAAGGAAATTTAAACTCTTAGATTTCTCATTCCATTGTAAAGAACTCATTTATTTTTAGTTACTTTTAAAGTTTATCAATCTCCAACATGTATGAAAAACTTTTAAAGCTGGCTTATTATTAAAAAAAAAAATCTATGAGAACACTAAAGGATGTTAAAATATGAAATCTTCAGTTGCAGTGTTTATGATTCCTAACAAAATAGATGCCACAATATAATTTAGGACTTTGCTGATTGGAATTACTATCTCTCTATATATTTTTTGTTCCTGTTATGCTCCCAATTCATTTATAAACATGAAGTTGAAACTTTACCCAGATTACACACAGACCTCTAAGTGAACTGTATCTAATATCCTATAATAATATAAGTTGAATTATCAGTACAACGTATACATGCACCAGTTACTTATTGAAGCAAGAATCTGAGGGCTAACAAATTAAATTAAGCAGCATTTATGATATATGGCCAGCAATATACCAGTGATATAGGAAATAGGTGTAAACAATTTAGTTGGTTTATCAGAGTGACCAGAACAGCAAAGGATGGAAAATGGGCCAAATACAATTATTAACATAACATAAAATAGAAGCAATCAAAAAACCAAACCCACTGCCGTTGAGTCGATTCTGACTCATAGCGACCCTATAGAACAGAGTAAAACTACCCCATAGAGCTTCCAAGGAGCACCTGGTGGATTTGAACTTCTGATCTCTTGGTTAGCAGCTGTAGCACTTAACCACTACACCACCAGGGTTTCCGTAAAATAGAGGAGGATCATTAATGTAGGACTTCTCAAGTAGCTCCCTGCTGTTGCAGAGCATCTTTGTTTTACTTTATCCTCCTTGGATCCTGTCTTCAGAGTTTTCAGTGTACAACATCAAGAGGAATCATTCACATTGCAGTTACATAGTCTTCCACATGGTATGTACAGCCCAGAATGTGTCCAGTGTTACTCTTTCCACAGATCCTTCATATACATAATCTTAAGCAAGTTGCTTAAACTTCCACTACATCTTTTTTTTTTTTTTTTTTCCTGATCTGTAAAATGGGGAATACGAAGATACCTACTTCATAAGACTGCTGTGAAGATTAAAAAGTACTATCTGTGAAAATTGCCAGCCAAGCATCTGGTGCTATAAACTACTATTAATATTAGCTATGCTTTTTATTCTTTTAATCAGTTCATTCTCATGTGCTTATCATTGACAGGTCATTATATTCTTCCTCTCTATTAAAAAAATCAATATTTCCCATACCAGGCATAAAGCTACTTCAATTTGACCTCACCCAAGATTAAACTTGGTTCCCCCCAAAAACATACAGTTGTTCAATGTTCTTACTCAAAACCGATTAATTAATCAATTAAATTTTCAAACAAAGTAAGCTTCAAAACTGAGGCAATTAACTTCCTTCTATCTGTTTGCTGCCAATTTTTTATTCATGGTCTCTCCAAAGTGGGGAATGTTTCCTATTGCTTTTTAATGGATATGACACAAGTCACTTTTATTCTGACCCTGTTTTGATACCATAAAACCAAAAAGTTAGTAAACAAAGTTTTTTAAGTGTAAATAACCTCACAGCATGTGTGCTGCTATTCTCATGTATTTTATTTATTTATTTATTATCTCCTTACACTTTAAGAAGCTTTAACACATTAGAATAATTTATTAATTTGGCACAAAAAAATATATTACTAAACTTTTCACTTCCATGGTTCAATGATCTGTAAAAAGTAAATAAGAAAAGCTCTTGACTTTTATACTGAGGAGTGAGTTTAAATTAAATGTTAAGTCATATTTTCTTAGTGCACAAGATTTTTTGAAATAATTAGGACACTTTTAAAATATGCATGTTTTTGTGTACTAATTTGCAATTGTAATAATTAAAAATTACAGATCTGACAGATTTCAAAAGCAATGGACTTTGTTTCTGATTTGGAATATAAAAATACAGGTAATTACATGTATTTTTATATTCCAAATCAGGGTGGTTACTTCATATAGCCATAACTTTATTTTTCATATTATAAGGAATGCACTCAATAATAACGCATTCCAACATTATCAGTGTGAAAACTGATTTAATAATGCTTTGTATTTAGTGAATATGACTATCTGGTTTTCTTATATGTCATAAAAAATAATTCAAATAACAATATTTCATCTCTAGTTATTTTCCAAATGGGTATATTTTCTTTGTGTGCTCTTTCTTTTCTTCTGAAATATTTTGTTTTTAAACAGCAGTAGAAAAACTAGGCAAAAAGTCAGAGAGATTGTGAGTGGAGAACTAGTGCTACTTCATTCTATATCTCTGTATAGAACTTTTGCATGTATCTGCAGCAGTGGTTAAGAGCTATAGCTGCTAAACAAAAGATTGGCAGTTCATATCAACGGACCATTCCTTGGAAACCCTAGGGAACAGTTCTACTCTGTCCTATAGGGTTGCTATGAGTGAGAATCAACTCTACAGCAAGGAGTTGTACTCTACTCATTACATTTATGCAAATCTCTTGATTAAGAAATTCGTTATCAAATTATACTTGAATTTATTCTGTATTATATTTATCAATTTATAAAATAAATTTTCCAGAACTTCACTATAACACACTGCATAAGAAATGTCTTTAATACACCAAAGAGAAATCAGTTAATGATGATTTTAACATGAACAGTACCATTCCAATGACAAGGAATGAAGTATATAGGTTCTAAAATTAGAGTGAAAAAATACTGAAAGGATGAGGTTATATAACATTTTCCAGATGAGAAATTGTGGTCCAGAGAAAAAAAGTGACAGTAGCTAAACAGTAATAGAGCAAAGATTAACTATGACTTAAGACTATTAACTTTCATTTCATTGTATTACCCATTCATCAGGCTGCCTTCACCGTGAATTATTGAAAGCAATCATTAAATATGATTAGGAAATGCATTTGGATGCAAACTTGTAATTTCAACATGTTAGCATGCTCATACCTGCGTGGTTAATGTTACAGAGTTAAGGGCAGAGAACAGACTAAAATTAGACATCATGACATACAGAGACAAGTTTAAGCTTGTAAAAGACTGTCATCTGGCCATCCAGTCCAATTATGATCAGGCTTATGATTAGATTCTCTGACAGATAATAGTTCATGTGGTTTGTAAAGTGGAGAAAAAACTTCTTACCCTCTGATTTCATAATTATTTATGGTACAATGTCATAATTAACCCAACTGGAACATTTTGATGACTTTGCAGAAGGGTCAGGACTCAAATCCCCATGGATTTATTTTATTGCTATCATGACAGCAACAGTGTTCTATCACTTCAGGTATTTTTCTACCTTAGGAAGTGAGGAGTTACACAACAATGAATAAAACAAAAAATGCCTACCTGCAGCGATCCTATAATTTACCTCAAGTTTAAACATAAATTAAGTATAAATGAAGGTTTAAAAAAACTGATATGTATTAGCATAACATATTTGAAAAGGAAGAACTACCATATGGGACAATTTAGAGTGTACATAAGATCACTTGTAAAACCATTTCAGAGTGCAGCAATATTTTACCATCAATGACAGTTGAATAAAATAGAGAAATCAGATCTTCCAAAGGGCGACATCTATGAAGATAGCTTCTAAGATTCGCTTGATCAGATATTTCAGAATACTCTATTACAGTGCAGTAAAGGAAAACAAATGCTTTCTTAGTAAAAATAAAGTCTCATTAAAATATGAAAATTCATATTCATAGGAAGCATTTACCTGGAGATGGCTTAGTTGATTTGTTCTCTATTTTTCCAAAAGTTTTCTGTATTTGTAAAAATTATAGTATTGAGTTCCACGCTTATATTTTAACTCCAGTCTGAAAATGAACTAATCAATCAGTTTTAAATTATTTTTTAAATGATAATTTCAGGCATACACATATAAATGTGTTGCTTCAAAAAACCTGTTAGATACAAAATAATAACTTTAAATATCACAAAATAACAAAACCCACCACCATGTGTCTGTCAGTTTGCCCTACTGTGGGGGCTTGCATGTTGCCGTGATGCTGGAAGTTATGCCACTGGTATTCAGATAACAGCAGGATCACCCACGGAGGACAGGTTTCAGCTGAGCTTCCAGACTAAGACAGACTAGGAAGAAGGACCAGGCAGTATACTTCTGAAAAGCATTAGCCAGTGAAAACCTTATGAATATCAGCAGAACATTGTCTGATATAGTGCTGGAAGATGAGCCCCCCAGGTTGGAAGGCACTCAAAAGATGACTGGGGAAGAGCTGCCTCCTCAAAGTAGAGCCGACCTTAATGACATGGATGGAGTAAAGCCTTCGAGACCTTCATTTGTTGATATGGCACGGCTCAAAATAAGAAGAAAAAGCTGCAAACATCCATTAATAATCGGAACCTGGAATGTACGAAGTATGAACCTAGGAAAATTGGAAATCGTCAAAAATGAAATGGAATACATAAACATCGATATCCTAGGCATTAGTGAGCTGAAATGGACTGGTATTGGCCATTTTGAATAGGACAATCTTATAGTCTACTATGCTGGGAATGAGAACTCAAAGAAGAATGGCATTGCATTCATCGTCAAAAAGAATGTTTCAAGATCTATCCTGAAGTTACAACGCTGTCAGTGATAGGATAATATCCATACGCCTACAAGGAAGACCAGTTAATATGACTATTATTCAAATTTACAGACTAACCACTAGGGCCAAAGATGAAGAAAAAGAAGATTTTTATCAGCTGCTGCAGTCTGAAATTGGTCAAACATGCAATCAGGATGCATTGATAATTACTGGTGATTGGAATGCAAAAGTTAAAAACAAAGAAGAAGGATCAGTAGTTAGAAAATATGGTCTTGGTGGTAGAAACAATGCTGGAGATTGAATGATAGAATTTTGCAATACCAACGACTTCTTCATTGCAAATACCCTCTTTCACCAACATAAACAGTGACTATACACATAAACCTCACTGGATGGAACACACAGAAATCAAATTGACTACATCTGTGGAAAGAGACGATGGAAAAGCTCAATATCATCAGTCAGGACAAGGCCAGGGGACAAGAGTGGAACAGACCATCAATTGCTCATATGGAAGTTCAAGCTGAAACTGAAGAAAATCAGAGCAAGTCCATGAGAGCCAAAATATGACCTTGAGTATATCCCACCTGAATTCAGAGACCATCTGAAGAATAGATTTGAGGCATTGACCACTAGTGACTGCAGACCAGAGGAGTTGTGGAATGACATCAAGGACACCATACATGAAGAAAGCAAGAGGTAATTGAAAAGACGAGAAAGAAAGAAAAGACCAAGATGAATGCCAGAGGAGACTCTGAAACGTGCTCTTGAATGTCTAGCAGCTAAAGCAAAAGGAAGAATTAACGAAGTAAAAGAACTGAACAGGAGATTTCGAAGGGTGGATCAAGAAGGCAAAGTTAAGTATTATAATAGCGTGTGCAAAGAGCTGGAGATGGAAAACCAAAAGGGAAGAACAGGTTTGGCATTTCTCAAGCTGAAAGAACTGAAGAAAAAATTCAAGCCTCGAGTTGCAATAGGGAAGGATTCCATGGGGAAAATATTAAACGATGCAGGAAGCATCAAAAGTAGATGGAAGGAATACACAGAGTCATTATACCAAAAAGAATTAGTTGATATTCAAGAATTTCGAGAGGTGTCATATGATCAGGAGCTGATGGTACTGAAGGAAGAAGCCTAAGCTGCTCTGAAGGCATTGGCAAAAAACAAAGCTCCAGGAATTGGTGGAATATCAGTTGAGATGTTTCAACAAACAGATGCAGCACTGGAGGTGCTCGCTCATCTATGCCAAGAAATATGGAAGACAGCTTCCTGGCCAACTGACTGAAAGAGATCCATATTTATGCCTATTCCCAAGAAAGGTGATTAATATCACACGCAAGCAAAATTTTGCTGAAGATCATTCAAAAATGCCTGCAGCAGTATATCGACAGGGAACTGCCAGAAATTCAGGCCAGTTTCAGAAGAGGACGTGGAACCAGGGATATCATTGCTGATGTCAGCTGGGTTCTGGCTGAAAGCAGAGAATACCAGAAGGAGGTTTACCTGTGTTTTATTGACTGTGCAAAGGCATTCAACTGTGTGGCTCATAACAAACTATGGATAACACTGCGAAGAATGGGAATTCCAGAACAGTTAATTGTGCTCATGAGGAACCTTTACATAGATCAAGAGGCATTTGTTTGGACAGAACAAGGGGATACTGATTGGCTGAAAGTCAGGAAAGGTGTGCATCAGGGTTGTATTCTTTCACCATACCTATTCAATCTGTATGCTGAGCAAATAATCCAAGAAGCTGGACTATATGAGGAAGAACGGGGTATCAGGATTGGAGGAAGATTCATTAACACCCCGCGTTATGCAGATAACACAACCTCTCTTGCTGAAAGTAAAGAGGACTTGAAGCACTTACTAATGAAGATCAAAGACCACAGCCTTCAGTATGGATTAAACCTCAACATAAAGAAAACAAAAATCCTCACAACTGGACCAATGAGCAACATCATGATAAATGGAGAAAAGATTGAAGTTGTCAAGGATTTCATTTTCCTTGGATCCACAATCAACAGCCATGGAAGCAGCAGTCAAAAAATCAAAAGACGCGTTGCATTGGGTAAATTTGCTGCAAAGGACCTCTTCAAAGTGTTGAAGACCAAATATGTCACCCTGAAGACTAACGTGCACCTGACCCAAACCATGGTATTTTCAATCGCCTCATATGCATGTGAAAGCTGAACAATGAATAAGGAAGACCGAAAGAATTGACGCCTTTGAATTGTGGTGTTGACGAAGAATATTGAATATACCATGGACTACCAATAGAATGAACAAATCTGTCTTAGAAGAAGTACAGCTAGAATGCTCCTTAGAGCAAGGATGATGAAACTGCATCTTACATACTTTGGACACGTTGTCAGGAGGGATCAGTCCCTGGAGAAGGACATCATGCTTGGCAGAGTACAGGGTCAGAGGAAAAGAGGAAGAGCCTCAACAAGGTGGATTGATGCAGTGGCTACAACAATGAGCTCAAGCATAACAATTGTAAGGATGGCGCAGGATGGGGCAGTGTTTCGTTCTGTTGTGCATAGGGTCGCTATGAGTTGGAACCAACTCAACAGCACCTAACAACAACAACAAAACTGAGTAACCAAATGTAACTTTGAGTGATTCACTGTAAAAATAAATACAATAAAATACTATGTTTTTTTCTGACTGTGCTATGTTCAGATATAATTAAAGTGTGTTTAGTCAGATTGATGCGTTCCAGAGAGCTATTCTGCTTATAATTTTTTCTTTCCTGTCAATAATACTCACGATCAAAGAACTAAAAGGCACAAGTCCACCCCTTTTCATTCCTGAATGTTATAATTTTGCCAGGATTCATTTATATTAATAAAATAGGTACTATTAACCTGATGAGATGGCCTATAGATTTATTATAAGTGAAATGTTAATATAACTTATTGATCGACCTTTATTTTGTAAAAGCAAGGGAGTTTTTGTCTTAAATTGAATTATATTTAGTGTTTTAAATTTTAACTTGGACACTCTAAGGACTGATTAGAAATAACATTTGTTTTATGACTAGAATTAAAAATTGTACTCAAAAATATATTTTGTTTAATAAACCATTATAAAGCAAAATAATAAATCAATGATGTCTGGTATGATAGAATTTCAGGTTTTGAATAAATGCACTAATACCAGTCATGCTTTTTCTGGTTTGACAAAGTTTCTGGAACCATGGAAATTGCACCTTTTATCAAACTCCTTGAAATAAAAATTCACAATATTTACAGAGACTTTGCTATACACAAACAGAAAAATTTGTATGGTTGTGTTGGCTGTTATGGTGATATGCTAATTGATTCATCCATGCATTTATTCAACAAATATTTTTGTAAGTCTGTATCACCAAGCATTACCTAGGTGATGAAGATACAACAGTGAACAACACAGAAAAAGAGAAGGGGGCAACAAACAACAACAACAAAACAATGAAAAAAATTAACCTCAGAGAATATCTCTTCCTTCAAGGATCTTACTATCTAATAGAAATAAGACAATAAACAAATAGATATATAATATTTCTGGTAGTGATGAGACTTCTGAAGAAAAATATTAAGTAGAATTAGAAACACAGATCATGTAACGTGGTGGAATATAATAACACTTTTAGGATAGTCATGAAAAATCTCTGACAAGCTTATATTAGGGTAGTCCAAAACCAAAAAAACCCACTGCTGTTGAGTCGAATCCGACTCATAGCAACTCTATAGGACAGAGTAGAACTGCCCCATAGAGTTTCCAAGGAGGTGGACGTAGCAGAGTAAATTATGTGGATATCTGGGGAAAAGTTTTCTCAGAAGAGAGAAAAGCAAGGACAAAAGCCCTAAGACTAAAGTGCTTAGCATGTTGAAGAAACAGAAAGAAAGCCAGCTGGCTGGAAGAGTGTATGTGAGGGGAAAGTGGTCGGAGGCAAGATGTGAGAAGTACGGGGGCCACATTATATAGAATTTTGTTTCGTTAAGTCTTTGAATCTATTATGAGTAAAACGATCAGCTGTGAGATACCTGGAGCAGTTGAGTTGCATGAATGTGACTTAAACTGTATAATGATTTCTCTGACTCATGTGTGGAAAACAGACTGCTGAAACATAAGGGTGGAAGCAGAAGGAACAGCTAGAAGGTTATAGCAGCAATCCAGGTGAGGAATGATAATGATGTCTTAGGTTAGATGTGAAAGGAATGAAATGCCCACTTCCCAGATATATTTTGAATGAAGATGTGACAGGATTTGCCGATAAACTGGACATGGGATCTGAGAGAATAAATGGAGAGAAGGATGTTCTGAGTTTGCTGACCTGATCCCCCAGAATAATAGAGGTGTCATTTTCTCAGATAGGGATGACTCTGGGAGGACATGACAGGGATAGTGTAATCAAAAGTGCCATTTAAACATCTTAAGTTTAAGGTGCCTATTTTGCATCTATGTGGAGAAGTATAACAGTTATTCAGAGACAGAAGCTTGGAATTCAAGGGAGAAGTAGGGATTGAAGATATAAATTTGGTATTAACCAGCATGAAGATGGTATTTCTAACAATGCAGCAGGATTATATCATTTATGGAGATCATACGTAGAAAAGATGTTTGAGTGCATCAAGGTTCAAAGTTAGCAGAAGAAAGAGGAAGCATCAAAAAAGGATACATAGCCAGTGAGATGGAAAAACAGCTAGGAAATGGAGGCATATCCCAAGGCCAAATGAAGGAAGTGTTTCTAGGAGAGAATGAAGATCTGTATCGAGTATGGAATGAGTACAATGAAAACTATATGAAATTGTGTGTAATTGTCTCTGGCTTTAGAAATATGAGGATTATTAAAGACACTGATGTGTGATTTTTTTTTAATTTTTATTGTGCTTTCAGTGAAAGTTTATAAATCAAGTCAGTTCTCCCATACAAAGATTTATATACACCCTGCTGTATATTCCTAGTTGCTTTCCCCCTAATGAGACAGCACACTGCTTCCCTCCACTCTCTCTTTTCATGTCTATTCTGTATGCTTCTGACCCCCTCTGCCCTCTGATCACCCCTCCAGAGAGAAGATGCCAACATAGTCTCATCTGTCTACTTGATCCAAGAAGCTCATTCTTCACCAGTATCATTTTCTATCCTATTGTCCAGTCCAATCCCTGTCCGGAGAGTTGGCTTTGAGAATGGTTCCTGTCTTGGGCTAACAAAAGGTCTGGGGACCATGACCACAGGGGTCCTTCTATTCTGAGTCAGATCATTAAGTCTGGTCTTTTCATGAGAATTTGGGGTCTGCATCCCACTGCTCTCCTGCTCCCTTAGGTGTTCTCTGTTGTGTTCCCTATCAGGGCAGTCATCAGTTGTAGCTGGGCACCATCTAGTTCTTCTGGTCTCAGGATGATGTAGTCTCTGGTTTAGATGGCCCTTTCTGTCTCTCGGGCTCATAATTACCTAGTGTGTTAGTGTTCTTCATTCTCCTCTGCTCCAGGTGGGTTGAGACCAATTGGTGCATCTTAGATAGCCGCTTGCTAGCATTTGAGACCCAGACGCCACTCTCCAAAGTGGGATGCAGAATGTTTTCTTAATAGATTTTATTATGCCAGTTCACGTAGATGTCCGCCAAAACCATGGTCTACAAACCCCTGCCCCTGATATGCTGGCCTTTGAGCGTTCAGTTTATTCAGGAAACTTCTTTGATTTTGGTTTAATCCAGTTATGCTGACCTCTCCTGTATTGTGTGCTGTCTTTCCCTTCACCTAAAATAGTTCCTATCTACTATCTAATTAGTGAAAACCCCTCTCCCTCCCTCCCTCTTCCCTCCCTCTCATAACCATAAAAGAATATTTTCTTCTATGTTTAAACTATTTCTTCAGTTCTTAAAATAGTGGTCTTATACAATATTTGTCCTTTTGCAACTGACTAATTTCACTCAGCATAATGCCTTCCAGATTCCTCCATGTTATGAAATGTTTCACAATTTCATCATTGTTCTTTATCGATGTGTAGTATTCCATTGTGTGAATATACCATAATTTATTTATCCATTCATCTGTTGATGGGCACCTTGGTTGCTTCCATCATTTTGCTATTGTAAACAGTGCTGCGATGAACATGGGTGAGCATATATCTGGTCATGGAAAGGCTCTTATTTCTCTAGGATATATTCCAAGGAGTGGGATTGCTGGATCATATGGTACTTCTAGTTCTAGCTTTTCAAGCAAGTGCCAAATCTATTTCCAAAGTGGTTGTACTGTTTTACAATGGAATCTCATTGTGGTTTTGATTTGCATTTCTCCAATGGCTAATGATCGTAAGCATTTCCTCATGTATCCATTAGCTACCTTGATGTCTTCTTTAGTGAAGTGCTTGTTCATATTTTTTGCCCAGTTTTTAACTGGGTTATTTGTCTTTTTGTAGTTGAGTTTTTGCAGTATCTTGTAGATTTTAGAGATCAGGTGCTGATCAGAAATGTCATAGCTAAAAACTTTTTCCCAGTCTGTAGGTAATCTTTTTACTCTTTTGGTGAGGTTTTTGGATGAGCATAGGTGTTTGATTTTTAGGAGCTCCCAGTTATCTAGTTTCTCTTCTGCATTGTTGGTAATGTTTTGCATACCGTTTCTGCCATGTATTAGAGCTCCTAATGTTATCCTTATTTTTTCTTCCATGATCTTTATGGAAGATAACATGGTTTTAGATTTTATATTTAGGTCTCTGATCATTTTGAGTTTGTTTTTGTGCATGGTGTGAGATATGGGTTTTGTTTCATTTTTTTGCAGATGGATATCCAGTTATGCCAGCACCATTTGTTAAAAAGACTGCCTTTTCTCCATTTAACTGACGTTGGGCCTTTGTCAAATATCAACTGCTCATATGTGGATGGATTTGTCTGGATTCTCAATTCTGTTCCATTTGTCTATGTATCTGTTGTTGTACCAGTACCAGGCTGTTTTGACTACTGTGGTGGTATAATAGGTTCTAAAATCAGGTAGAGTAAGACCTTCCACTTTGTTCTTTTTTTTTCAGTAATGCTTTGTTTGTCCGGGGCCTCTTTCCCTTCCATTTGAAGTTGGTGATTTGTTTCTCCATCTCATTAAAAAATGTCATCAGAATATGGACCAGAATTGCATTGTGTCTGCTTTTTGTAGAATAGACATGTTTTCAATGTTAATTCTTCCTACTCATGACCAAGGTATATTTTTCCCCTTATGTAGGTCTCTCTTGGTTTCTTGCAGTAGTGTCTTGTTGTTTCCTATGTATAGGTCTTTTACATCTTTGGTAAGACTTATTCCTAACCATTTTATCTTCTTGGGGGCTACTGTAAATGGTCTTGATTTGGTGATTTCCTCTTCGATGTCCTTTTTCTTGGTGTAGAGGAATCCAACTAATTTTTGTATGTTTATCTTGTAACCGGAGACTCTGCCGAACTCTTCTATTAGTTTCAGCAGTTTTTTTGAGGATTCCTTAGGGTTTTTTGTGTATAAGATCATGTCATCTACAAATAGAGATACTTTGACTTCTTCCTTGCCAATCTGGATGCCCTTTGTTTCTTTATCTAGCCTGATTGCTCTAGCTAGGACCTCCAGCACAATGTTGAATAAGAGTGGAGATAAAGGGCATCCTTGTCTGGTTCCCGATTTCAAGGGGAATGCTTTCAGGCTCTCTCCATTTAGGACGATGTTGCCTATTGGCTTTGTATAAATGCCCTTTATTATATTGAGGAATTTTCCTTCTCTTCCTATTTTCCTGAGTTTTTATCATGAATGAGTGTTGAACTTTGTCAAATGCCTTTTCTGCATCAATTGATAAAATCATGGGGTTCTTGTCTTTTGTTTTATCTATATGATGGATTACATGAACTGTTTTTCTAAAGTTGAACCATTCCTACATGCAAAACCAAAAATCAAACCCAGTGCCTTCGAGTCGATTCCGACCATAGTGACCCTATAGGGCAGAGTAGAACTGCCCTACAGAGTTTCCAAGGAGCACCTGGCAGATTCGAACTGCCAAGCCTTTGGTTAGCAGCAGTAGCACTTAACCACTACGCCACCAGTGTTTCCCATCCCTGCGTACCTGGTATGAATCCCACTTGGTCATGGTGAATTATTTTTTTGATATGTTGTTGAATTCCATTGGCTAGAATTTTGTTGAGAATTTTTGCATCTAAGTTCATGAGGGGTATACATCTGTAATTTTCTTTTTTTGTGGCGTCTTTACCTGGTTTTGGTATCAGGAATATGTGGGCTTCGTAGAATGAGTTTGGGAGTATTCTGTCCTTTTCTGTGCTCTGAAATACCTTCAGTAGTGGTGGTGTTAATTCTGCTCTGAGAGTTTGGTAGAACTCTGCAGTGAAGCCATAGGGGCCAGGGCTTTTGTTTTGTTGGGAATTTTTTTTTTTTTTTTTAAATCTCTTCTTTTGTTATGGGTCTATTTAGTTGTTCTACCTCTGTGTTAGGAAACCCTGGTGTTAGGAAACCTCTGTGTTAGTTTAGGTAGGCAGTGTTTTTCTAAAAATTCATCCATTTCTTCTAGGTTTTCAAATTTGTGCAATTTTTTGTAGGCATCTAATATTCTTTTCATTTCAGTTGGGTCTGTTGTAATATTGCCCATCTCATTTCTTATTTGAGTTATTTGCTTCGTCTCCTGTTTTTCTTTTGTCAGTATGGCCAATTGTTTATCAATTTTGTTGATTTTTTTCAAAGAACCAGCTTTTGGTCTTGTTAATCTTTCATTTGTTTTTGTTTTCTATTTCATTTAGTTGTGCTCTAATTTTTATTATTTCTTTTCTTCTGGTGCCTGAGGGTTTCTTTTGTTGCTCTCTTTCTATTTGTTCAAGTTGTAGGGATAATTCTTTGATTTTGGCCCTTCTTTTTTTATGTGTCCATTTATTGATGTAAATTGAGCTCTGAGCACTGCTTTTGCTGTGTCCCAATGGTTGTGATAGGGAGTGTTTTCATTCTCATTGGATTCTATGAATTTCTTTATTCCATCCTTGATGTTTTCCATAATCCAGTCTTTTTTTGAGCAGGATATTGTTCAGGTTCGAGTGTTTGATTTCTTTTCCCTGCTTTTTCTGTTATTGATTTCCACTTTTATGGCCTTATGGTCAGAGAAGATGCTTTGTAATATTTCAGTGTTTTGGATTCTGCTAAGGCTTGCTTTTTGACCAAATATTTGGTCTACTCTAGAGAATGTTCCATGTGGTCTAGAAAAGAAAGTATAATTGGTTGCTGTTCTGTATATGTCTATAAGGTCAAGTTGGTTGATCGTGGCATTTAGATCTTCTGTGTCTTTATTGAGCTTCTTTCTGGATTTTTTGTCCTTCACCGAAAGTGGTGTGTTGAAGTCTTCTACTGTAATTGTGGTGCTATCTCACTTTCATTGCTGATAGAGTTTGTTTTATGTATTTTGCAGCCCTGTCATTGGGCACATAAATATTTAATATGGTTATATCCTCCTGGTAAATTGTCCCTTTATTCATTATATTTGTGTCCTTATCATTTGTGGTTGATTTAACGTTAAAGTCTATTTTGTCAGAAATTAATATTGCCACTCTTGTTCTTTTTGATTGTTGTTTGCTTGATATATTTTTTCCCATTCTTTGTGTTTAGTTTGTTTGTGTCTCTAAGTCTAAGATGTGTCTCTTGTAGGCAACATATAGACAGATCGTATTTTTTAATCTATTCTGCCACTCTTTGTCTCTTTTTGGCGCATTTAGTGCATTTACATTTGGCGTAATTATGGATAAGCATGAATTTACTGCTGTCATTTTGATGTCTTTTTTTGTATGTTGTTGACAGTTTCTTTTTCCCACTTAATTTTTTGTGCTGAGTAATTTTATATATATATATATATATGTATATATATATAGTCTTTTCCTCTTATTCGTTGTTGTTGATTCTGTTTCTGCTGAGTCTCTATTTTTTTCTTGTATTTTATTTTGATGTGTAGGATAGTTAGCCTCCTTTGTGGTTACCCTAATATTTACCCCTATTTTTCTAAGCTTAAACCTAAATTTTATTTCTTTATATTGCTTTGTCTTCCTCTCCATATGAAAGATCTGTGACTACATTTCTTAGTCCCTCTTTATTGTTTTAATGTTGTCTTCTTTTACATAATAACATCACTGTTTCCTTGTTTTAAGTGTTTTTTTATCTTGATTTATTTTTGTGATTTCCCTGTCTGGGTTGACATTTGATTGCTTTGTCCATTGTTCTAGTCTTGGGTTAATACCTGATATTATTGATTTTCTAACCAAAAACTCCCTATAGTATTTCTTGTAGTTTTGGTTTGGTTTTTATGAATTCCCTTCACTTCTGTTTAACTGGAAATTTCCTAATTTCACCTTCATATTTGAGAAACAGTTTTGCTGGATATATGATTCTTGGCTGGCATTTTTTTTTTTTTTTTCCCTTCAATGCTTTGTACGAGTCATCCCATTGGCTTCTTGCCTTCATGGTTTCTGTCGAGTAGTCTGATCTTATTTTTATTGACTCTCCTTTTTAGGTGACTTTTCGTTTATCCCTAACTGCTCTTAAAATTCTCTCTTCATCTTTGGTTTTGGAAAGTTTCATTATACTATATCTTGGTGACTTTCTTTTAAAATCTACTTTATGTGGAGTTCGATAAGCATCTTGTATAGATATTTTCTCATCTTTCATGATAACAGGGAAGTTTTCTGCCAGCAATTCTCTCTGTGTTTTCTGTTATCCTTCCCTGTTCTGGTACTCTGATCACTTGTAGATTATTTCTCTTGATAGAGTTCCACATGATTCTTAAGTTTTCTTCATTTTTTTTTAATTCTTTTATCTGATTTTTCTTCAAATATATTGGTGCCAAGTTCTTTCTCTTCAAGCTCACCAATTCTGCCTTCCACTTCCTCCATTCTGCTCCTTTGACTTTCTATTGAGTTGTCTGGTTCTGTAATTTTTTTGTTAATCTTCTGAATTTCCAATTGCTGTCTCTCTATGGATTCTTGTAACTTATTAAATTTTTCATTATGTTTTTGAATAACCTTTTGAATTTCTTCAGCTCTTTTTTATGTATGTTCCTTGGCTTGATCTGCATATTGCCTGATCTCCTTCCTGATGTCTTGAAGCATTCTATATATTAATCTTTTGTATTCTGCATCTGGTAATTCCAGGAAAGCACCTTAATCTAGGTGATCCCTTGATTCTTTGTTTTGAAAGCTTGTTGAATCAGTCATGGTCTGTTTCTTTATGTGATTTGATATTGACTGTTGTCTCCAAGCCATCTATAAGTTATTAGTTTATTTTATGTTTGCTTACTGTATCCTAGCTTCTTGCTGTGTTTTGTTTTGATATGCCCAAGTGGATTGCTTGAGTGAGGTACCTCAATTATTTTTGCCTTTGAAGATCTGGCATCCTGTCACTAGATGGCTAGAGTTGCCATCAGGTATATCAGTCTAGGAGTCCATTCACTTTCTGGTATGAATTCAGTTCAGGTTCCCTGTAGCTGATTATCAAGTGTGTGGTACAGGCTCTGTCCTACAGTCTTAGAGGGGCAGGGGTGATCGGTATAGGTACCAGTATCTGGTTGCATTAGGGGGTCACGCTCTGAACAAGGCAGGGGGCTGAGAATTGTCCTCCAAGTGTCTGAGGAAAGCACATCTCTCTTCCCTAGAGTGTACAGGTGGGTGAGTTCTGCAGATGGACCACGGGCACCCAATGCTTTTGGTTGTAAGGACTGGGATGTACCGGTTATCCTTGGACCCCTGTCGTGGGTAGCTTGGTGACCTGAATGGAGCCACTAGTCCTTAGGCCCCTGATGTGGGTAGATGAGGACCCTGTTTGATTGGCAAAGCAATGTCAGACATCAAGCACCCACCTCTCCACTGCACAACTTAACAGCTGCAGTCTGCCAACAAGGGCCTATTCTTCCAAAATAGGCCCACACAGGTCCATGCAGGAGGAAAAGTTAATCAAAGTCCACAGACCGTTTATGCCTGGACAGGAGCCACTTCTGTCTGGAACTCCCTCGTTTAGTGGAGCTGGCAAATTATCTGTTTTGCCAGTTGTGAATTTATTCATGCTCCAAGGCTGGGTGAATGGTTCCTGGTGCTCAACAGGGCCTATCTGTGGCCCAGGGAAATCAACAGCCTCTGAAGCTGGCTTGGGGGCAGGGGTGTGATAAAATATACGCAAGTTCTTAGCTTTTGCAGAGAGTGCCATTCTCCTCTAGTTCCAGATGCGTGAGTAGGCTTTGTGGCTGGCTGCTTCTCCCTGAGGAAACTTCAACCAAGTGCTACTACCAGCCCACTGTAGCTGCTCCTGGGAATGGTGCCTGAGGAATCCGGGTGATTCAGGTCCGGCAACTCCTCTCTGCTTCTGAACTGTCTCTCCCTCCCCCTGTTGCTCAGTCTGTTTTCTAACTTTGCCTATGATGTTCAGGGCTCCTAGCTTGTCATAAATATAATTGTTTCACTTGTTTTTTCAGGTCTTTGTTGTAAGAGGGATCGCCAGAAGCTTCTGGCTATCCTGCCATCTTGGCCCTGCCTCCTGATGTGTGATTTTTTGATGAATGGTAGAAACTGAAAACTTAATGGAGATTCAAAACAGGATGGAGGTGAAGAGTTAGAAATTTTGATGTAAGTCAACTCTTTCAAAGAGCTTTCCTAAAGTACCCAACCCAAAAAAACCTAAAGTAGAGAAGAAAACTCAAGTTAGGGGATGCGGGGACTACAGAAGAAGGAAGTTTTTTGTCTGTTTTTTTTTTTTTTTTAAATAATGGATATTCCACATGTTTGTATGCTAGTGAAAATGGTACAATGATTAATCGTGATTAATTTGTGTTGGCATCATAATTATGTAATTTTATATTTTTATTTACAAAACAATACTTATAAATACAATGCAACACACTTGGTTAGAAGTCAGGCAGTTATTGAGGTGGATTATGCAGAGCACAAACAAGGAGAACTGAGATCATAGAAATAAAGAAGAAATAAGCAAAATAACAATCCAAATATTCTGAACATCAGAAAAAAGCTATGATTGAAATATTTCTTTGGTATTTACTCCACAGAAAGAGTAGTATTTCAGCATTTGGACCTGATTGGCTTGTTATGTGCCTTAAATTAGGAAAGAATTACTCCTTTATATTTTAAGATGAGAAATCAGAAGCAATAGTTTTCTGAGAAGGCTAAAGCAGGAGGCACGCAACTTTACAATAGAACTGAGAGACCACAGACTAACAGCAAGACAAGAAGCTGGGGAAGAAAATAACCTCTAGTATGCAAGCTAGTACAAGTAGTGAAAAAATATTGACCCTGAGACCACATAACATGTTTGCCATTCCCTCTATATGTCCTTGAACAATCAGAAAATTATTATGTAATGCCTGTTTGAAAAACTAATGTTAAAATAAAGTGAATATGGCTACAAAAAAATAGCCTGAGCCCTTAAGGAATTCACTTCTTGTGCAATATATAAACAATAGTAATTTGGCTTATTGTGTGGTAAAAATATTCTTAAGAAAGTACTGACATCATTACAGACACATAATCCAATTAGCATTGCCAGTTAAAATACAAGATGCCCAGTGAAATTTGAATTCCACTAAACAATAAATATGAGTAGGGTTTTTTGTTGTTGTCATTGTTTATTTTATTTTTAGTACAAGTATATCCCATAAATCTCATGGAGCATGGTTATACTAAAACAAACAAAAAAAAGGTATTCATTGGTTAGCTGAAATTCAAATTTACTTGGGTGTTCTGCTTTGTTTTTGGTTTGTTTTTAACTAACTCTGGCAACCCTAAGTGCATAGCAGATGGACACCAAAGAGCAGAAATGAGCTCTTGGAGCAGGGGTTTGGCAAAAGCTGAGAAAATATCAGAGTAAGGTTCAGTGAAAGGCCCCCAAATCGATAGGATGAACAGAAGTAAAAATCAGGAAAGTTAAAAGAAAGTTGGTTCTTACAATCCATCAGGGATTGGAGAGTGAAAGTGCTCAAGGGTGCTCTACATTTCTAATGCACTCATTGCTCTGCTCAAGATTGGCTCTGGGGCTAGGCAGGGCTCCATTTCAAATCTCCACTAAGGGTTAATGAGCTGAATAAAGTAAGGGGTACCATTATAAGGGCAAAGCTTGATATAAACTATTAACATTTTATTGGAAATAAATTTTATTTTCCCTTAGCTTGTTCTCTAAATCTATCACTATATATTTCAATTTATTTATTTGTATTTTTGAAATTTTTGTTTCCTGTTTAAGAGAAAGAAACCTCTGGGAGATGTTTGTTTTATCAAATGTATTCCTAGAAACTTATGAATCATATTAATCAACCCTGAAATAAAAAATGAGGGAAATATTACATAAACAGAAAACATATTATTTGTAGAAAGTTCAAGTTAATTCTGTTCATAACACTAGATTTTACAATCTCAGATTTCTTTTTTAAAATATCTATTGCTAAAAATAAATATTTACAATGTTTTACCTACTTATAAGGGGACCCTTGGTGGCATAGTGGTTAAGCACTTGGCTGCTAATCAAGAGGTCAGTGGTTAGAACCCACCAGCTGCTCCACGGAAAAAGACATGGCAGTCTGCTTGCCTAAAGATTGCAGCCTTAGAAGCCCTATGGAACAGTTTTACTCTGTCCTATCAATATTAAGTCGGTATCTACTTACCAACTTTGATTTCTTAGAAAATATATTAATCAAGCTTGTAACATAAGGTGAGTTACTATATTTATTACAAAGTAACAATGTTGTCTGCAGATGCCATCAAGTCGACTCTGATTCATAGTGACCCCATATGACAGAGTAGAGTTGCCCATAAGGATTTCTAGGCTGTAATCTTTACAAGAGCAGGTCACCAGGTATTTCCCCTGTGGAACACCTGGGTATGTTCAAACTGCCAACTTTTCATATAACAGTACAGCCACTGAACCATCAGGGCTCCTTAGAATAACCATGGTGGAAGTCAAGGAAATCTAACAATTATTAAAATTATTAAAATTCAAGAATGTGGAGTGGGGCCAAGATGGCTGACTAGGTAGAAGCTACCTCGGATCCCTCTTGCAACAAAGACTCGGGAAAACCAGTGAGTAGATCAAATACACGACAATCTACGAACACTGACCATTAAACACAGATCTAAAGAGTTAACCTGAGTGACAGAGACTGAGAACGAGCAACCATGGGGAAGCAATGACTGATTTCGGAGCCTGGAGCCAGCATCCCAGTCAGAAAACCTTGGCGCTGGGCTTTGGACTGGGTGCAGGGGGTGCTGAGCATGGCATCCTGAGACGGCACAAACACGGGATGCAGCCCTAGCCCCCCGAAGTGACCTCGGGGGAAGCCCAGCCAGTGCACACAGGTAGCGCAGAGATGTGGCTGACAGGAGGAGAAGCCACCGGGAGGCAGTGACTGGTTTTGGAGCCTGGAGTGTGGCATCCCAGCCGGGGAACCTTGGCCCTGGGCTTTGGACTGGGAGCAGAGGAACTGACCACGGCTTCTGAGACAGCACAAGCAAAGTACGCGGGTCTGACCCTTGGGGACAATCTGCACCCAGCGAACACACACAGGTTACAAACCCCTCGGGAATCTCAGATAAAACACTCATCACCAAACAAGATAAGTAACTTTGTCTATATTCCGGGCTGCTACTCTCTCCTATCTATCTGATCCCACCCCTCCCCTTCCCAGGTGGCTTCATTAACATTGGAATTTCCTGAGCCAGAGAGTGAAGTGCTCTGCGGTTTTTTTTGTTGTTTTTTTTTTTTTTTGGTCTTTTCCTAACCCGTTCTCCTGGCCTGAGAGAAGCAGCTACAAAAAACCCAGGGACCAAAAATTTTAGCCCTGAAATTGGACTAAAAACACAGAACCAGCGCTAGCCAAGCATATAAGAGCCACAGTGTTGGGCTTTCATCCCTACAGGGAACAAGGTGGCTATTGTAATACAAAGACAATTCTCATAGGGATCTGCCTGTAAATGTTTTAGCAGATTACTGGAAAGACAAGTTTGCCAGGTCTGATACCTCTGCTTATTAAACAGAGCCCTCACTGACCCACAATGGGGAACTGAGGGCTGAACCTCCCCCCGGACCACCTAGCCTCCTGCCTTAGTGGTCTGAGGATGGTGAAACCTACCAACCTGTAGAGGTACATGCATTGGGTGTCTAAGGTACAGCTGCAGAGCCCACCCACGAAACTGCTTTAGGAATAGAGACACACCTACCTCACTGGCACTTGGGGGAAGCCTGTCAGCATCTTGCCCCCCTGGAGTGTGACCCCCTGCTTCTACTAGAATCTGGTGCACACAACTATCACCACTACTCCTCTAGGTGGATAGGTGACAGTCTGCACCACACACTTGGTGACCCAAAATCAGATTCTACTCAAGAATAGTGAATGGGCTCTTAAGCTTATATATCTGGTAACAGCCCAAACCAGCTGGTAATAGGACACAAGTGATTCAAGGGCTACAACAATCAAGACAGCACAATCTAGTAGCCCGTCTACATATACTGAAAGAAAACAAAACAAGATAAGTCTCAGTGAGCAAATATAAAATAAATCACTACAATATCTTAGTGATGGCTCAGAGACAGGAGTCGATATCAAACCACATAAAGAAGCAGACCATGATTGCTTCTACAACTCGCCAAATTAAAGAATCAAAATCTTTCCCAAATGAAGATACAATCCTAGAATTGCCAGATGCAGAATATACAAAAATTAATTTACAGAATGCTTCAAAACATCAGGGATGACCTCATAAATGAAATAAGGCAATCTACAGAAAAAGCCAAGGAACACACTGATAAAGCAGTGGAGGAAATCAAAAAGATTATTCAAGAAAATAGTGGAAAAATTAATAAGTTGCAAGAATCCATAGAGAAACAGCATTCAGATATCCAAAAGATTAACAGTAAAATTACAGAATTAGACACCTCAATAGGAAGTAAGAGGAGCAGAATAGAGCAATTAGAATGCAGAGTGGGGGACCTGGAGGATAAGGGAATTGACACCAATATAGCTGAAAAAAAATCACATAAAAGAATTCAAAAAAATGAAGAAACCCTAAGAATCATGTGGGGCTCTATCAAGAAGAATACCTTGCGTGTGATTGGTGTTCCAGAACAGGGAGGGATAACAGAAAACACAGAGAGAATAGTCGAAGATCTCTTGGCAGAAAACTTCCCTGACATCATGAAAGACAAAAGGATATCTATCCCAGATGCTCATCAAATCCCATTTAAGATTGATCCAAAAAGAAAATCACCAAGACATATTATCATCAAACTTGCCAAAACCAAAGATAAAGAGAAAATTTTAAAAGCAGCCAGGGATAAAAGAAAGCTCTCCTACAAAGGAGAATCAATAAGGATAAGTTCAGACTACTCAGCAGAAACCATGCAGTCAAGAAGGCAATGGGATGACATATATAGAGCACTGAAGGAGAAAAACTGCCAGCCAAGGATCATATGTCCAGCAAAACTCTCTCTCAAATATGAAGGTGAAATTGAAACATTTACAGATAAACACAAGATTAGAGAATTTGCGAACACCAAACCAAAGCTACAAGAAATACTACAGGAAATTGGTCAGAAAATCAATAATATCAGATACCAGCACAACACAAGGTCACAGAACAGAACATCCTGTTATCAAGTCAAATAGGGAAATCACAAAACAAATTAAGATTACTTTTTAAAAAGAAAAAAAATGCTCAAAACAGGGAATCAATGAAGTCAATATGTAAAAGATCCCAATAATCAAAAAGAGGGACTAAATACAGGAGGCATAGAACTTCCATATGGAGAAGAAGACAAGGCGATATAGGACAATACAAGTTAGGTTTTTACATAGAAAAATAGGGGTAAATATTAAGGTAAACAAAAAGAGTTATAACAATTCCATAACTCAAAATAAAAACCAAGAAAAACATAATGACTCAGCAAAAATAAATTAACGACTATGAAAATGAGGAACACACAATTTACAAAGAAAAATACTCAGCACAAAAAAGCAAGTGGAAAGATGAAATTTTCAACAACACACACAAAAGGCATCAAAATGACGGCACTAAACACACACTTATCTATAATTACGCTGAATGTAAATAGACTAAACGCACCAGTAAAGAGACCGAGAGTCTCAGACTGGATAAAGAAACACAATCCGTCTATATGCTGCCTACAAGAGACACACCTTAGACTTAGAGACACAAACAAACTAAAACTCAAAGGATGGAAAAAAATATATCAAGCAAACAATAAGCAAAAAAGAGCAGGGGTAGTAATATTAATTTCTGACAAAATAGACTTTAAACTTAAATCCACCACAAAGGATAAAGACGGACACTACATACTGATTAAAGGGACAATTGACCAGGAAGAGATAACCATATTAAATATTTATGCACCCAATGACAGGGCTGAAAGATACATAAAACAAACTTTAACAGAACTGAAAAGTGACATAGACACCTCCACAATTATAGTAGGAGACTTCAACACACCACTTTCGGAGAAGGATGGGACTTCCGTTAAGAAGCTCAATAGAGACACGGAAGACCTAATTGCTACAATCAACCAACTTGTCCTCATAGACCCATACAGAACACTCCACTCAACAGCTGCAAAGTATACTTTTTTTTCTAGTGCACATGGAGCATTCTCTAGAATACATCACATATTAGGTCATAAAACAAACCTTTGCAGAATCCAAAACATCGAAATATTACAAAGCATCTTCTCAGACCACAAGGCCATAAAAGTGAAATCAATAACAGAAAAATCAGGGAAAAGAAATCAAATACTTGGAAACTGAACAATACCCTGCTGAAGAAAGACTGGGTTATAGAAGACGTTAAGGAGGGAATAAAGAAATTCATAGAATGCAAAGAGAATGAAAACACTTCCTATCAAAACCTCTGGGACACAGCAAAAGCAGTGCTCAGAGGTCAATTTATATCGATAAATGCACACATAAATAAAGAAGAAAGAGCCAACATCAGAGAACTGTTCCTACAACTTGAACAAATAGAAAGTGAGCAACAAAAGAATCCATCAGGCACCAGAAGAAAACAAATAATAAAAATTAGAGCTGAACTGAATGAATTAGAGAACAGAAAAACAATTGAAAGAATTAACAAAGCCAAAAACTGGTTCTTTGAAAAAATTAACAAAATTGATAAACCATTGTCCAGACTAACTAAAGAAATACAGGAAAGGAAACAAATAACACGCATAAGAAACAAGATAGGCCATATCACAACAGACCCAACTGAAATTAAAAGAATCATCAGATTATTACGAAAAATCGTACTCTAACAAATTTGCAAACCTAGAAGAAATGGATGAATTCCCGGAAAAACACTACCTACCTAAACTAACACAATCAGAAGTAGAACAACTAAATAGACCCAAAACAAAAAAAGAGATTGAAAAGGTAATCAAAAAACTCCCAACAAAAAAATGCCATGGTCCGGATGGCTTCATTGCAGAGTTCTACCAATCTTTCAGAGAAGAGTTAACACCACTACTACTAAAGGTATTTCAAAGCATAGAAAATGATGGAATACTACCTAACCCATTCTATGGAGCCACCATATTCCTGATACCAAAACCAGGTAAAAACACCACAAAAAAAAGAAAATTACAGACCTATATCCCTCATGAACATAGACGCAAAAATCCTCAACAAAATTCTAGCCAATAGAATTCGAAAAAAATATCAAAAAAATAATCCACCAGGACCAAGTGTGATTTATACCAGGTATGCAGGGCTGGTTTAATATTAGAAAAACCATTAATGTAATCCACCATATAAATAAAAGAAAAGACAAAAACCACGTGATCTTATCAATTGATGCAGAAAAGGCATTTGACAAAGTTCAACAACCATTCATGATAAAAACTCTCAGCAAAATAGGAATTGAAGGAAAATTCCTCAACATAATAAAGGGCATTTATAAAAAAAAAAAATTATTATTATTTTTTTTTAATACAAAGCCAACAGCCAACATCATTCTAAACGGAGAGAGCCTGAAAGTATTTCCCTTGAGAACAGGAAAAAGACAAGGATGCCCTTTATCACAGCTCTTATTCAACATTGTGCTAGAGGTCCTAGCCAGAGCAATTAGGCTAGACAAAAAAATAAAGGGCATCCGGATTGGCAAGGAGGAAGTAAAATTATCTCTATTTGCAGATGACATGATCTTATACACAGAAAACCCTAAGGAATCCTCCAGAAAACTACTGAAACTAATAGAAGAGTTCGGCAAAGTCTCAGGTTATAAGATAAACATACAAAAATCACTTGGATTCCTTTACATCAACAAAAAGAACATCGAAGAGGAAATCACCAAATCAATACCATTCTCAGTAGCCCCCAAGAAGATAAAATACTTAGGAATAAGTCTTACCAAAGATGTAAAAGACCTATGAAAAGAAAACTATAAAGTACTAGTGCAAGAAACTAAAATGGACCTACATAAGTGGAAAACATACCTTGCTCATGGATAGGAAGACTTAACATAATAAAAATGTTTATTCTACCAAAAGCCATCTATACATACAATGTACTTCCGATCCAAATTCCAATGACATTTTTTCATGTGATGGAGAAACAAATCACCAACTTCATATGGAAGGGAAAGAAGCCCCAGATAAGCAAAGCATTACTGAAAAAGAGGAAGAAAGTGGGAGGCCTCACTCTACCTGATTTCAGAACCTATTCTACAGCCACAGTAGTCAAAACAGCCTGGTACTGGTACAACAACAGGCACATAGACCAATGGAACAGAACTGAGAACCCAGATATAAATCCATCCATATATGAGTAGCTGATTTTTGACAAAGGCCCAGTGTCAGTTAATTGGGGAAAAGATGGTCTTTTTAACAAATGGTGCTGGCATAACTGGATATCTATTTGCAAAAAAATGAAACAGGACCCATACCTCACACCATGCACAAAAACTAACTCCAAGTGGATCAAAGACCTAAACATAAAGACTAAAACGATAAAGATCATGGAAGAAAAAATAGGGACAACCTTAGGAGCCCTAATACAAGGCATAAACAGAATACAAAACATTACCAAAAATGACGAACATAAACCAGGTAACAGGGAGCTCCTAAAAATCAAACACCTATGCTCATCTAAAGACTTCACCAAAAGAGTAAAAAGACCACCTACATATTGGGAAAAAATTTTCAGCTATGACATCTCCGACCAGCGCCTGATCTCTAAAATCTATATGATTCTGTTAAAACTCAACCACAAAAAGACAAACAACCCAATCAAGAAGTGGGCAAAGGATATGAACATGCACTTCACTAAAGAAGATATTCAGGCAGCTAACAGATACATGAGAAAATGCTCTCAATCATTAGCCATTAGAGAAATGCAAATTAAAACTACAATGAGATTCCATCTCACTCCAACAAGGCTGGCATGCTGGCATTAATCCAAAAAACACAAAATAATAAATGTTGGAGAGGCTGTGGAGAGATTGGAACTCTTATACACTGCTGGTGGGAATTTAAAATGGTACAACCACTTTGGAAATCTATCTGGCATTTTCTTAAAAAGTTAGAAATAGAACTACCATACAACCCAGAAATCCCACTCCTCGGAATATACCCTAGAGAAATAAGAGCCTTTACAGGAACAGACATATGCACACCCATGTTTATTGCAACTCTGTTTACAATAGGAAAAAGCTGGAAGCAACCAAGGTGTCCATCAATGGATGAAGGTTAAATTATGGTATATTCACACAATGGAATACTACACATCGATAAAGAACAGTGACAAATCTGTAAAACATTTCATAACTTGGAGGAACCTGGAAGGCATTTATGCTCAGTGAAATTAGTCAGATGCAAAAGGACAAATATTGTATAAGACCACTATTATAAGATCTTGAGAAATAGTATAAACTGAGAAGAACACATACTTTTGTGGTTACGAGGAGGGGAGGGAGGGAGGGTGGGAGAGGGTTATTTACTGATTAGTTAGTAGGTAAGAACTACTTTAGGTGAAGGGAAGAAGAATACTCAATACACGGAAGGTCAGCTCAACTGGACTGGACCAAAAGCAAAGAAGTTTCCAGGATAAATTGAATGCTTCGAAGGTCAGTGGAGCAAGGGCGGGGGTTTGGGGACTATGGCTTAAGAGGACTGCTAAGTCAGTTGGCAACATAATTCTGTACCCCACTTTGAAGTGTGGTATCTGGGGTCTTAAATGCTAACAAGTGACCATCTAAGGTGCATCAGTTGGTCTCAACCCACCTGGATCAAAGGAGAATGAAGATCACCAAGGTCACACGATAACTATGAGCCCAAGAGACAGAAAGGGCCACATGAATCATAGACTTACATCATCCTGAGTCCGGAAGAACTAGATGGTGCCCGGCCACAACCCATGACTGCCCTGACAGGGAGCACAACAGAGAACCCCTGAGGGAGCAGGAGGACAGTGGGATGCAGACCCCAAATTCTCATAAAAAGACCAGACTCAGTGGTCTGACTGAGCCTAGAGCAATCCCAGTGGTCATGGTCCCCAAACCTTCTGTTGGCCCAGGACAGGAGCCATTCCAGAAGAGAACTCATCAGACATGGAAGGGATTAGACAATGGTTTGGAGAGAGATGCTGATGAAGAGTGAGCTACTTGTAGCAGGTGGACACTTGAGGCTGTGTTGGCATCTCCTTTCTGGAGGGGAGATGGGAGTGTAGAGAGGGTTAGAAACTGGCAAAAGGGTCACAAAAGGAGAGACTGGAAGGAGGGAGCAGGCTGACTCATTAGGGGGAGAGTAAGTAGGAGTATGGAGTAAGGTGTATATAAGCTTATATGTGACAGACTGACTTGATTTGTAAACTTTACTTAAAGCACACTAAAAATTATTTAAAAAAGAATAATTCAAGAATGTGCCCAGACCTAATCTTGCCGTCCCAATGAACCTTTGGATTCAGCTTTTCTATTACTCAGGTCTATAATAGATTATGTGTAAATTAAATTATTTTTATCTTTACATTAAATGTATAATATACAGGTACAACAGTTTTTCTGTCTTTAGTTATCTGCTTTTTTTTCTACCTTCAGTACAATGGAGTTAATTCATATGTAATGAATGTGTAATGTAAAAGTAAGAACAATTATTAACTTCTCATTATGATTATGAAACATCTTTACAATTATCCCTTCTACTTGAAACTTTTACAGAAAATTTACTACAAACTCTTAAATTTATTTTTATTGTGTTTTAACTTTTTTTTTCTTCATTTTTTCTAACTAGCGGAAGATTTTGGTATAAATAAGTGGATCTAAATGGTAGGATCAACCACAGTTTAACAAAGTATATTCTCAACCAACTTTTTAATATGATTAAAGTATCTATAGGCTTTATTTTTTAGAGCACTGTACACTTTATAAAATATCATTATATATATGTAAATTTCTCCACCCTAAACCTACTCCAGATATAAACATATAATGAGAAATCTGCAAATGGAAAAATTATGAGAAGATAAATACCCAAAATTTATATTCCATGTTTAGTGATTTGTTCTTAGTGAAAGTATTTTAGAATAAAAAACAGTATAAGGAAAAAATATATGATTGTATTAAAATGATGGATATAAATGACCATTTAAATCTTAAAAAAGATAAAAATCAGAAATATTCCATCTAGGTACTCAAGGATTTAAAAATCTATTGATTTGTAGTTGAAGGTCGCTTAATTTTCATTCAACAGAACACACAGTTGTAACCCTGCTACTTGCACTGTAGTGTAATTGGTGTGAAAATAGAGAATATATTTCAATCACTTTATACAATGCCTGTCACATAGAGAGTAAGCACAATAATGAAAGGTAATTTTTAATGATAGCTTATATTCCTAACAATCATAAAAATAAGCCCTTCTAGGAATGTGTAAAACTTTCTCCCACCCCTTTGAAATACCAAAGAAACAGAAGCATTTTTCATTTAGTCATGATAACAAAATAATTTGATAAGACATTCTTTAAAAATTTGACAGCTAAGGAGATTTAACTAAGCGGAATGTCTGTTAGACAAACTTAAAATCAACTTCCCTTACTATTACAAGTTCAGTAATCATAAAATCCATGCCTTTTCTCCTAGTGAACTCGTATGCATTATTGTATTACATACTTTAACTTAAAAGGGTATATTATCAAAGTAGGCTACTCTTAGAGTATGAAAATGCACTTCATTGTGGATGATATTACTACAGGGAAATATAAAAGAATTCATATTTGCTTTAGTATACCTCTTGAAGAAATTCATGGTTAATATGAGCAATGGATATGAACAGTTATGCATGTAGAGCCACATAGACATGTACATAATGGAAAATAGCATTTTAAGGCATCTTGAGTGTCAAAAAAAACTTTAAAAATCTAATTCATCCTGATTTCTTATTACCATATTTTTACACAAAAAATGCATGCCTTTGTTTGCCAACTGCTCTCTCCTCACATGAAGTATTTTCATCAAAGCAGTCTGCTAATTTTTTTCAGCAACATGTGAAAAAAAATTGGCACAGCTGCACTTGTGAAAGCACCCACTGGAGAAGGGACCAGTAGGCTAAGAAACATAGAAGGCGTGTGTTAGTTGCATAAAAATATGGTATATGATAAAAATAAAATCAGAAGTGTCCTGTAAGTTTTTAAGTTAGACTTAACGTGACACAAGAAAGCTGTGAATGCTCAAATTTGGCAATAGTGTGATATATTGGTGTAAAAGCTGAAAAATTTTTTTTATTGAAACCACATGGAAATTTGATTTAGATATTTTTTTTGTACCTGGGCTTTTGCCATTTTGCTAATATTGGCTTAATGTTGCCCACAAATCCAAACCCTTAAGAAGCCAACATAAAATTAAAGTTATATATTCTTTGCACATATAGAAAATATAAGTCCCTATGGTTCAGAATTGGAAATAAATTCATGCAAAATCTGGAGAATGAGAAAAAAAGACAGAAGAATTGGTGCATTCAGATTGTGTTGTTGGCACATATACCATGGACTACCAGAAGAACTAACAAATCAATTTTAGAAGAAATACAGCCAAAATGTACATAACGAGTGAGGAAAGTGAACTTTGGTTTTCTCACTTTAGACATGTCATTAGGAAACAACAATTTGATTGAAAAAGACATCATGGTTGGTGGAGGATCACTGAAAATAAGGGAAACTTTCAAGAATTGACAATATAGCCAAAACAATGGACTCAAACTTATCCTTGATTTGTGAAGATGGCATAGGACCAGGCAACATTTCATTCTTTTATATATAAGGTCACTATGTTAGTGACTTTATATTGCTAGGTGCCTACTTGAAAGCACCTAACAAGAACAACAATATACCAAATGACTATAGATACCCATTTATCATAAAATGAAAGAATTTTATAATATTTTAAGACTAAATAATGATTGTTTACTTTTTAAATATAGAAGGTAAAAATAGTCCATTGCTTTCTTAATGTTGAATCATAATATCCAAAAACCAAACCCACTGCAGTCAAATCAATTCCAACTCATAATGACATTATAGGACAGAGCAGAACTGCCCCTTGGGATTTCCAAGGCTGTAAATTTTTGCAGATGCGGACTGCCACATCTTTCTCCCACAGAGCAGCTGAAGTGTTTGAACAGCTGACCTTTCAGTTATCAGTCAATTGCTTAACCACTGCGCCACAAGAGCTCCCCTTTTTAATCATAATATTACATATAAAATCAAAAGAGATAAGTAACTAAGTATAGCACTCTGTCATTCATGACAGTTTTCATTTTGCCTATGTTTTGCCTTCTTCACTTACTTACTCATAGATAGGAATATATTCAACATTTTCCTGTAGTGGATACCTCTGGTTTTGTAAATATCAATGGTATACTGGAAGGGTGTATGTAGTAATGTAAATACTATTCAAAATCAACCTTCTTGGGATGTAGCAGAAATAAAGTAACCACAATTTAGTCATGGCCTGTAAAATTATTTATTATGTTTGTGCAAAAGAGCAAATTGATATCCAATTATAAAATATTCCCTAAGAGACAATCTTATGGCAGAATAGGTTAGATAGCATTTTTTCATAAAATATCACTGGAGTACTACACATTCCACATGTCAAAAGTTATTAAAGGAATACACAAACTTTTTTTCCATATAATTAAATGCAACTGGTCTACAAAGATTAACTATGTATTTGAAAAGTTAAAAATATTTTTGAGATATATTTTTACCAGCATATATGAATTCATAACAGCATCTGTCAAATCTATAACTCTTTTTTTCAATAGCCAGACTACATAACATTACTCAAAATAGGCAAGGCTTTTTTTTATACCAGATAGTTTGGATTAATGAGATTCAGTTCAACAAAATGTTAAGCATAATAATTTCACTGTTAGTAAGATGTTCTTTTACTTTTAAAATTGCAATAATATAATTTCTTCATTTTGCTCTCATTTTTAAATCAGTATCTTTGTATTCTGTGAAACAGATGATCACTGGATTTTTTAAAACAACTACAACTGTTCTAAGTGTATTAAAATATTACTGTGTTCCAGATAGAGAGAACTTTATATTTCTGAAGGAATCTTATTGGACAAATTAGCTTCTAAAAAATATTACCTGACTTTCTAAATGACCTTTATCATGAGAAATTGAAGCAGTAATAATAATAATTAATAATCTTATGTAACATAAGACAGTTTATGAAAGTAAATAATGTTATGATTCAACTATAATTTACTTTAACTTGCAGGTTTTTTCCTGAAATTTATTTTTTTAAAAATTCCAAACGCTAGAGTATTTTAATAAATTCCTGTTAGGATTTTAATGAATTTCTAATTTTTTCTTCCGTAGTCATTTAGCTCAAAAAATAAGAAATAAATAAAAACTATGTACTACTTGAGTTTTCTTCTCCACTCCCCCACATCTCCCCCTGACCCCAAGAAAAGTAATGACTGTTAAGGAAAATTTGATTGGTCATAGCTGCTGATCAAAAAAAAAAAAAAGGTATTATTTATTTAAGATCTCCTCCCAAGGACATGGCATCATTATTTATAGTTGTTTCTATAGATTGCAGAATTCTAGCCAAGCTATTTTTTCTCTCTCTAATTTAACAACTGGAGTTTGCATAATCAATCAGCTCAGCCATGAATAGGGCCCAATTTGGTCATTAAAATAATCAGAATGATATTTCATCTTTTTTTTTTTTTACTATTATTCAGACAGATTAAAATAAACTACCTAATTATTATCATAAAGATGTGATTATACCATTATTTGGGCATCTGGTTCTAGTCCCTCTTTGTTTTACCCCAGATTTATGAACATAAATGATGATTATAAAAGATTTCAAATGCTTTATATTAAATTTTGCCTAACAACTCTATAATATTTTAAAATTGCATTTATTAAACAAATGTTTATTGAGCATCAATATGTGTTAGGCTTTGTGCTAGATGCTGTGGAGTCAATAGGAATATAGTGCAGAATCATATGCAAACCTACTACCAAAGAGTTTAACACTCACAAATAACCAATTTGTTATACAACAAGATAAAGACTAAAACATGGTTAAATACAGACATCTGTGGAATAAAATATAGGAGAACTTCTAATCCAGTCCTAGGCATTTACAAAATCCTTTCTCAAAGAGATAAAGAGTGCTCTGGGAAAATGAAATTGTATATAAAAAGACCCAGAGGTAAGCAAGACTGCAAGAGCAAGCGTGAAAGAATGAGAAAGCAGGTGTGGGGAGACAGGATTCTGGAGAGGCTGCAGAACTGAAGAAATGAGCTCATGAATTTGTAAACCATTCTAGTTTTGGATTACATCCCAAGGGTGCCATGTGGAAACACTATTTGTTTGAGTCAGGGAAGAATGATACCAAATTTGGATTTTAGAAAGATGTCCTGTCTGCAGAGTAGAGGGTGGCTGAGAAGGGAACAAGAAAGGTAACAGGAAGAAGAATTTGGAGACGGGCTGCAATGATCCAGAGCATTGACAATAATGGGCTAGACTGGGAAGTATGAAAGAATCTGCCTCTAATTATTTCAAGGGAGGAGGGATAAATAATGTTTTGGAGATTCTAATGAGCACTTGGGTAGATGTATATACAAAGGCTGCCACTTGAAAAGACTGAAGTTGATCAACGAGATCAATCAGGATCAACGAGACATCAGTTAAAGCCAAAAAACAAAGTAAATGAAAAGACAAGGCTGAATATGGATTTGATGTTCAGTATAGTATATATATAGTCTTTTAAGATTTTGTGATTACTTATATAGATATGAATAATGTGTAAGACGAAATGGGATATCAACTAATGTTGCTGAGTTTTCTGACTTGACTAGCTAGAGACATTTACAGAATTAGGGACACGTTAAAGCAACAAGCTTATGAGTTTAAGTTGATGAGTTCAGTTCTGGGTAAATGTATTGAGTTAGTGTCTGTGTAACATTCAAGGGGAGAGGTTGAGTAGGAATTTGGGTATAGTTGGCAATTTAATCCATTAAATTGGTTGTGATCATTAAGAGATTTCATATAGAGTGAGAAGTGTAAAGGTCTAGGATGTCTAACAATCCTCAGTATTAATGTAAAAGAAGAGCAAAAGATTCTAAATATCAGACTAAGAAGGAGTGGATAGAAAATTAGAAAACATGAAATTTGTACTATTTCTGTAGGCAATAAAAATAAGTTTGTCAAAAAGAAATGTAGAAAAGTTGCAGAGAAGGACAGAAAAACTGCCTTTGTTTCTAGCCATTTAGGTTATTGATGTCATTCATCTGTCCTGTTTATTATATCTTCCAGAATCATGTGAAGAGAAAAATATCCATCTACATATATATGTACATATTTTTATATATATATATATATATGTGCAAGCATCAAGTTAGATATTATAACAAAACATTTTATGCCACTAAGATACATAGTCTTGTGTTTCCAAGTTCCTTTGAGAATGCATTTCTGGTATGAATTTAACCACTTGTGCCCCTTCCACTGCTACCAGTTTGTTTTAAACAACCATCATCTCTCACCTGTGTTTTCATGCTAGTCTTCTGTTTGGTCTCTGTTTTCTGTGTTTCTCAATTTTGGTCGTTTTCATCACACCAGCCAACAGGTATATGAAAATATGTCAGGTCATATTACTTCTTTGTTCAAAATCCTTCAGTTGTTTTCTTCTCACTCAGAGTAAAATAAAACTTTTATAATGAATTACAGGCCTCCTAAGTAATCTGTATCATCTCTCTGAGTTCATCTCCTCTGCCCTTTCCATCTCCACTTCATTCACTGCAGCCACACTCATTTCTTTGCTGTACCTTGAACATACTAAACACCTTCCCATACCAGGCCTATGACACTTTTCACTTGCTGCTCTCTTTGCCCCTTTCTCCAGATATTTACATGAGTATTTTTTTTTCTTCAGGTTATTCAAAAGTCACCCTCTCAATGAAATTTTCCATGGCCACCTTAACAACTTTATCAACTTCTTACACACATAAACTACCACTCATCTGCCAGTCTGTCATATTGTGGCAGCTTGCCTGTTGCTGTGCTGCTGGAAGCTATAACACCAGTATTTTGGATACTAGCAGGGTCACCTATGATGGACAGGTTTCAATGGCATTTCCAGATTAACACAGACTAGAAATCAGGGCCTGGCAGTCTATTACTGAAAACACTGGCCAGTGAAAACCTTATGAATAGCAGTGGAACATTATCTAAAATTGGGCTGGAAGATGAGCCCCTTAGGTTGAAAAGCACCCAAAATATGACTGGGGAAGAGCTGCCTCCTCAAAGTAGAGCCGACCTTAATGACATAAATGGAATCAGGCTTTTGAGACAATTTGCTGATGTGGCATGACTCAAAATGAGAAGAAACAGCTGCAAATATCCATTAATAATTGGAATGTGGAAGGTACAAAGAAGTATGAAACTAGGAAAATTGGAAGTAATCAAAAATGAAATGGAATGCATAAAGATCACTATCCTAGGCATTAGTGACCTGAAATGGACTGGTATTGGCCATTTTGAACCAGACAATCATATGGTCCACTATGCCAGGAATGACAAATTGAAGAGGAATGGCATCTCGTTCATTGTCAAAAAGAATATTTTAAGATCTATCCTGAAGGACAACACTGTCAGTAATAAAATAATATACATACACCTGCAAGGAAGGTCAGTTAATAGGACTGCTATTCAAATTTATGCACCAACTACTAAGGTCAAAGATGAAGGAATTGAAGATTTTTACCAACTTCTGCAGTTTGAAATTGATCAAACATAGAATAAAGATGCATTGATAATTACTGACAATTGGAATGTGAAAGTTGGAAACATAGAAGAAGGATCAGTAGTGGGAAAATATGGCCTCAGTACTAGAAATGACAGACCACGTGATAGAATTTTGTAAGACCAATGACTTATTCGTTGCAAGTACCATTTTCAACAACATAAATGGCAACTATACATGTGGACCTCACCAAATGGAATACAAAGTAATCAAATTGACTGCATCTGTGGAAAGATACAATGGAGAAACTCAATATCATCAGTCAGAACGAGGCCAGGGACTGACTGCAGAACAGACCATCAATTGCTCATGTGGAAGTTCAAGTTGAAGCTGAAGAAAATTAGAACAAGTTCATAGGTGCCAAAATATGACCCTGAGTACATCCCACATGAATTTAGAGACCATCTCAAGAATAGATTTAACTCATTGAACACTGATGACCTAAGACCAGACTGGTTGTAAAATGGGATCAAGAACATCATACATGTAGAAGTCAAGAGATCATTAAAAAGACAAGAAAGAAAGAAAAGATCAAAATAGAAATTGGGAGAGACTTGTTTCTGAATGTCTAGTAGCTAAAGCAAAAGGAAGAATTGATGAAGTAAAATAACTGAACAGAAGATTCCAAAGGGTGGCTCGAGAAGACAATGTAAAGTATGATACTGATTTATGCAAAGACCTGGAGTTAGAAAACCAAAAGGGAAGCACTTACTCAGAATTTCTCAAGCTAAAATAAATGAAAAAAATTCCAGCCTAGAGTGACAATATTGAATGATGCTAAAAGGAAAATATTAAATGACCCAGGAAACATCAAAAGAAGACAGAAGGAATACAGAAGGGTACAGAGAGTCACTGTACCAAAATGAAATGATCGATGTTCAATCATTTCAGGAGATAGCATATGATCAATAATTGATGGTACCAAAGGAAGAAGTCCAAGTTGCATTGAAGGCATTGGTGAAAAACAAGGCTCCAGGAATTGATGAAATACCAATTGAGATATTTCAACAAACAAATGCAGTGCTGGAAGCGTTCACACATCTATGCCAAGAAATTTGGAAGACAGCTACCTGGCCAACCGACTGGAAGAGATCTGTATTTGTATTCATTCCAAGGAGAAGAGATCCAACAGAATGCAGAAATTATCAGACAATACCATTAATATCACACACAAGTAAAATATTGCTGAAGATCATTCAAAAGTGGCTGCAGCAGTACATCTACAGGGAAATGCCAAACATTCAAGCTGGGTTCAGAGGAGGATGTATTAGGAGAGATATCATTGCTGATATCAGATTGATCCTGGCTGAAAGCAGAGAATACCAGACAAATAACCTGTGTTTTGTTGACTATGCAAAGGCATTGAACTATGTGGATCATTACAAACTATGGATAACATTGTGAAGAATGGGAATTCCAGAACACTTCATTGTGCTCATGAGGAAACTGTACATTAACTAAAAGACAGTCGTTGGAACAGAACAAGAGGATGCTGCATGGTTTAAAGTCAGGAAAGGTGCACCAGGGTTGTCTCCTTTCATCATACTTACTGAATCTGTATGCTGAGCAAATAATCCAAGAAACTGGATTATATGAAGAAGAATGTGGCATTAGGATTGGAGGAAGACTCAATAACAACCTTTGTTATGCTGATGACACAAACTTGCTTATTAAAAAGGAAGAGGATGTGAAGCACATACTGATGAAGATCAAAGACTACAGCCTTCAGTGGATTTCTACTCAACATAAAGAAGATAAAAATCCCCATAACTGGACCAATAAGCAGAATCATGATAAATGGAGAAAAAAATAGAAGTTGTCAAGGATTTCATTTTACTTAGATCCACAATCAATGCCCATGGAAGAAGCAGTCAAGAAATCAAATGATGTATTGCAGTGGGTGAATCTGCTGCAAAGGACCTCTTTAAAGTTTTAAAAAGCAAATGTGTCACTTTAAAGACTAAAGTAGGCCTGACCCACACCATGATATTTTCAATCACCTCATATGCATGTGAAAGTTGGACAATGAATAAGGAAGAATGAAGAAGAATTAATGCCTTTGAATTATGACATTGGTGAAGAATATTGAATATATCATGGACTTCCAGAAGAACAAACAAAAACTGTCTTGGAAGAATTAAACAGCTAGAATGCTCCACAGGAGCAAGGATGGGGAGACTTTGTCTCACATACTTTGGACATGTTATCAGAAGGGACCAGTCCCTGGAGAAGGACATCATGCTTGGTAAAGTAGAAGGTCTTCAAAAAAGAGGAAGACCACCAATGAAAGGGATTGACACAGTGGGTGCAACAATAGACTCAAGCATAAAAGCGATTGTGAGGATGGAGCAGGACCAGGAAGTGTTTGGGTCTGTTATACATAGTGTCGCCATGAGTCAGAACGTATGCGATAGCACCTAACAACAATTAACAATAACACACGTTTTTAAATTTCCTTTTTCCACTTTTTTGCTGCCTTTAGCATGTATCCTTTAGCCAATTTATTTTATTCATCATCTCTTTCTCATAGAATGTAAAATCTAGGAGGACGGAAATTGTTATTTTGTCCTCAGCTATATCCCTATTATGTCCCTATTATGTCACATAGCAGATAGTCAAAGAAGAGTTCTTGACTAGCTAAGTGGATGACTTATTTAATTGATTTTTCTCATCTTCCTCACTTCTAAAGCTCCCCAGAGCTCAGTTCTTAGATTTCTTTCCCTTTCCTTTTCATATATTCTTCCCTAGGTGATCTCATCTAGTCCCATGGTGTTAAACACCATACATATATGCTCATAAATTCCATTTATATCTCTATCAATGTCTACTTAATTTACATATTGCTCAAAACCCAAACCTTAGATATCTTTGAGTAGTAACTTTCTCCATTCTACATTAGCAAATCCTATCAGCTAGATCTTTAGAATAACCTGGATCTCATTGTCTCTATAGTTACTGGTCTCGTCTAAGCCACCAACATATCTTTTACAATATACAATGGCCATTCTTTTTTTTTTTTTGCTTATCTACAGTTTATTCTCCACACTGTAGCTGGAGTGATCTTTTCAAAATGTAAGTCATCTTTTATCCCTGGCTCAATAGTAACTCTCCAGTGATTTCTCATTTTACTTAGAATAAAACTCAAATTCCTTTTCATTATCTCTAATGATCTACATGACATGTTCTTTGCATACCTCTGCTAGACTTTTTTCCCTGCTCACTCTATCCCAGCCAAATATGTCTTCTTGATATCACTTATAAAAAATGTGTGTATACACAGACTGTGAGAAATTTAATAACTTCATGGAATTTCAATCGGCGTCTAGTACCAGTGGCTGGTTGCAAAGCCTGTGATTCCAAATCATGTATCACACAGCTCCCCAGGTGTAATGTGATACTGAAAGTAAGTTGGTGGATATTAATTGAAATGGCGAACACAGAAGGCTTACGCTTTTGTGCAGGAGGGACAATGTTCTTGTTGTTAGCTGCCATTGTGTCAGCCCAGATTCAAGGCAACCCTGTTTACCACGGGATCTAAATGTTGAGATCCATAGAGTTTTCACCGGCTGATTTTTTGCAAATAGATTGCCAGGCCTTGCTTCCTAGTATGTCTTAGTCTGGAAGCTCCACTCTAGCCTGTACAGCATTATAGCAACATGGAAGCCTCCACTGACATACAGGTGGTAGCCTCACTTGAGGTGAATTTTTCAGGAATCGAACCTGGACCTTCTGTGTGGAAGAAGAGAATTCTATTACTGAGTGTTAAATATAATGCAGATCCATAGAGTTGAAGTAAAAAGCAGAATACTATATATAGGAGTGTAAGCAGTGGCTAGCATTTCAAGACTAGAGCCCAGCAAGGTGTTATGGATAAAAGGATATAGGGGGACATATGGGCGTTCACTGTATGTGAGAAAAAATTGTAAGAATGGATACGTTAGCTAAGTTAGCAAATAAAAGCAGAAATGAATTTGGGCCAAGGCTATACCTTGGTAACTCAGACTCTGAATGGTAGTTCTGTTTTTTATTTATTACAAACATTTGAATAGCAAAGTTTTACTTGCTTCTGGAATATTGGATCACAATGACAGTGATTTGAAATATAGAGATCATCTCAATTTTACAAATCATATTTCTTCATCAAAATCTCTAGTAGGTCTTGTGTAGTATTAAAAAGTTCTGCAAATAATTCTGGTACAACTCCCTAAATAGATGTGTCTCCTTATATAACACCATAACTTTTCCCTCAGTTTTATTTCCCTTTCCTTTGAGAACCACTAATTAATAGCATAGGAAGCAAAAACATATCTAAAACGTATACAACATATACATACACAAACACACACACAAAAAGGTTAACAATATTAAGAGAAAATGACAATAAGTAAGTAGCCAGTGAAATAAAGCATAAAAAGATATTATTTTTAATTAAAAGCTATTTCTCGGGCAGCTTTCTTATCAGTGTACATATGATATTAATTACTGGTAAACACATGTCTGAATGTGCTTTCTACAAAAGCATTGGGATGATGATTTTTTTAATTAAAATATTTTTAAAAGATGTAATCTTAGAATTTGAAAATCTAGACACATAAGGAACACATAAAAAATATGAATTTCTCCCTGGAAAATTTTTTTGCTTTCTAATTGAACTTCCAACATACTAGAATGCAGCAGAAAGACAATGGCCTTTAGAGGAAAACAGCCTGGATTTTGAATCCTATCTTTGTCACATATTAGTCAAGTTAATTAATCCCTTGGTGTCTTTATTTCTTTAATAAAACCAACCCCATATGTTTATTGGGAAAACTTGTCTGGTGAGTAATATGTATTCTATTGTGGAAAGGGTACAAGCAGCAGCTAGAATGGCTTCAGTGATTCAGTAATGCCTTCAGTCTTTACTCTTGTCACCATCATCGTTGTCCTTATCTTTCTCTTCATCTTCTTCATCATCATCATAACTTTTTATTATGACCCAGGCATGATTGCAAACATTCTACATAGGTAAAGGCATGTATGCTTTCTAGGCACCCTATGTAAAATGCATTAATAGCTCTATTTTACAAATAAAGGAACTGATGATTGTAAAGTTTAGGCAAATTGTGTAAAGTCACACACCTATCAAGATTTTAATGAATACTTTTCCTATGTCCGTTTGTTGATTTTAAAATTGTTTTTAAATCATGCTACTTAATATAGCACTTTAGAGCTCATAGGTATCAGAAAAATACTTTAAAAATAAGGTGAATATATTGTCAGGAATACTCCTCATCTTCTTATAAAGCTGCCATTCACTATGCAGTAAATACACTTTCATCCCACTCCTCAGATACATGACATTTTAAGAGTCCTAATTTCTAAGAAAAAATAAAATAGGTTTTTATATATCATGATTATGTTTTTATATAAAATATTGAAAATATATCTGATTCTAAAAATATAAATATTTCTGCAATTCTAATCATAATACTAAGTATAAAATTTAAAAGAAATGCTACTTTTGATTCTTAAGCATTGCCTCAGATAGGTATTTCCCTAAAAATTTTAGAGAGATTTTCCAAGGAATGCTACTTTAAATTCACTAGTTATTAAATAATATTCTTCAGTGTAAAATAATTATTTTTGTTGTTTTTATTATGGCTCATCTGCCTTGGACATAAATAAAATCCTGTGACTTAGCTACAATTAGCAAGTCATTTGGGAGTCACATTCATCACTGTCACGAGAGAAGAGTCTGGAAGGAATTGCCTGAGCTGTATTTAGCATCAGTGAGAGCTGTAAAGTCCACTCTGTTCATACTTCTCATGTTTCTTTTTCTAGGTAAAGGCCAGGAAGCTTTGGCTAAAAAGCAGGCAGGAAGGAAGGTTTGCTTTCAATAACTCCTCACTATGACTCAGCAGCCAGTTCCAAATTACCACACGCTCTTTGAAGATACTCGGTTTTCCTTTTTTTTTTTTCCCTCCACGGGCAATAAAAAAAAAAAAAAAAAAATTTTTAAATTTATATATTTACTAATTAATTTATTTATTGTCTATCTCTACCCATTAAATTGATGAATTTCTGAGATTGGGAGACTTATCAGTCCTGTTCGCTGCCATATCCATTGTCCATAGATAAATTTCTGGCACAGGGTAGGCAATAACTTTTTTAAAAAACAAATACAAAATACCTTCCTGAAAAAATCAGTTCAGTTTTTGCCATCATGTATTATATCTCGAGATACAAAAAACCGCATTGTCTTACAAGATAATAATTTTATTCTTGAGGACAAAAGTGAGATGGTCAAATATACTTGATAGTTTCAAGTACAAACCATCGAAGAAAGTTTAAATACATCCTATGTTGTCACAAAGCAGGCAACCTCTGGGTAAAATTTATAGACAGATAATTTTTAATCTTAGTGTAAAAGAGACTTTTTTTTTGGAAAAAAAATAATAATAGCCCTAGTTCCCAGATTCTACATGGCCTGAATACAGGTCTGTTTTATCAGCTAGCATTAAGTAATGAATAAAGTTATCAGGGGTCGGAATGGCCTTGTCTGGAAAGTAATATACAATCCGTGACGGAAAGTGAGCAAATAGAAGCTATAAGAGCTTTATGAAGATACTCTGGAAAGAATAAAATACTGAATCAAGAATTGGACAATATTACTTCAATGAAACCTTAACTTTAGTTAAGGGTATAGTATTTAGCTTTTATTAAGTAAAATAATAATAATAAAGCATTTAAGTAACAGAAAATCCAGGGAAAATGTCCAGGAAAGAGTTAACAGAAACAATTTAGGCATATAAAGTCTATGATTATAAAATATTTTAATTATATGATAATAAAATAGGATGTTTCAATGAGGAATAATTGAAAACTTGAATTGGACATAATAAAAGTTTTCAAATAACACACAATAAACATAGAATAATTTTTAATTCAGAAATGATTAACCAAGGCCAAAATAGAATAAATATTGAAAAACAACATGGCATTCTATTTGATAGGTAACAAATGCAGTGGGGTTTGGTATCAAACATTACCTATCTCCAATGTTGATGTAGACATAATATTATGGGTCAAAGTTTTTCCCTAATTAGTAGTTAAATTATCAAAAGTTGATCACTAAAATACAGTAAAATTAGTTTGTATACATCACCATTATAACGGTTAGAAATACAGTTTGTCTGGATACTTTTTTTTTATGTACACATATTTATTGCAATACCCCATACTTAAAATGTTTGTTGTGCTAACAGTTTTCTCTAAAAATAGTGTAATTATTTTCAGTGTACTTTTTTAGCATAGGGTATTTGTTTCTTTCACCTTACATTCCCTAGAAACAATCTCTAATGTATATATTTTATTATATATATAATACACATATAATAAAATATTCATAGGTATTTAAAAATATTAGTTTGCAATATATTCATCATATTATTTTTTTTTTTTGCACATTGGATATTGTGTATATTTATACATAACAGTAACCTGGGCTCAATACTTTCAAACATTTGCTTTCAATTTAATGAATGATTCATCAATACTAGGCAGGTGTAATAGCTTAAGAAAGGAAGTTCAACCGAAATAGGCAAATAGCTTCTCTAGAAGCATGAAGAATATGTAAGGCAATGCTAAGCTCTCATGATTCTAGAATGGGGTCGGTGCCATTTGGAAATTTCCACAAAACTACATAGAGAGAACAAACTTTAATAACTGGGTTTGGATTTTTGTAAAGACTTCAAATAAAACTGGGGGAGGGGAGATACAACATTTCAACTTAAAATGGGAAAAATATTCTGTTTATCTAAGTTTACTAAGTATACTGTAAGATAATAGGATATGCTTCTTAAATAAGGAATGGATAAATAAGGAGAGAAATTAATCAGTTACGGGCATAAATGTTATGCTAAAAAGTGTATTATTCCAGATTCTATTATTGAAAATAATATATTGTATTACTCATTACATAGTCACATTTGTATGCGACTATGTAATCCAGTTTTCAAGAAACTGTGTAGCAAGAGTGTTTTTTGTTATGAAACAATAACATACACCTTTGAATATTCATATTGATGTGCCTAGTTGAGACCGTGAACATAGAATAGTTATGCCTTTGGAATTTTGGGCTTTGAGGGCACTAAATTCACCCTTTATGAGTTGAAAGTCTAAATCATTCACTATTGTTGGATGATCTTGGGCAAGCTACTAAATCTCTCTATACTTCAATTTATCATCTATAAAATTAGGGTAATTGCATTACTTCCTTCAGAGAATTGTTGTCAAGAGGAAATGTGTCACTATACTTGGGAAAAAATGCTTAGACTGTTGTCTGATACATATTAAGTTTCCAATAAATATTTTGTTCTTACATATTCATGTATCCCTGAAACAGTCCCCAAATAACCTCAAAATATCATTAACTGTGATCTCCTCCAATTGTTTAGAAGAGATAAAAATTAAAAAAAAAAACAAAAAACTTAGAGCTTTCATTTAGAGAGGGGGCTGCAATTTATAATCACAAACTATTTAAAGATTTTCTCTAATCAAGCATTTAATAGCTAACCTATTTAAGAAAGTCCTCAGAAACGTAAAACTTCTACCAAGCAGATTTTATTGAGCCCTTACACTTGCTAGGCTACAAGGGTGAGGAAAACATATGCTCTCTGCCCTTCAGGAGGTTGCAGTCTAATGGATGTGATTAGTTGGATATAGGGAACTCCAGTGAATAGTGATATACAGATAATAGATTTGGATTTAAGAAGAATCATTTGTTATGCTCAAGCTACTCTAAAACTTTTAAATCTCAGTAATTAAGGTTTTGTATGATTTTCTTAGAGCAACTGATTCCCATGTCCTTTCTAATGTTCAAGTCGTTCCTTAAAATCAAGCTGTTACAAGACTTCTATATGCTGCTATAAAACTAAGTTTCTCAGTCTTTTTCTTGGCATTTACTAGGCTTTTTCCTGAAACTATGGGCTTGCTGTCATTAACTTTATGACGCAGACTAGATCAAACTGACATGAAGAAGAGAATTTGGAAGACTCAAAAGAGGAGCCAATTTGGCTCAAGTCTGGGATTTTTCTTCCTTATTCATAACTAATGCTAAATCTGCCCCTTATTAAACAAATGCTCTAGTGCAGTTACGTAAATGTGTATTTGAACTTTTTGCAGACCACTGGGCTATAGCCTTTTTAGGATTCACATTATTGCATCCAAATGATATCAGTTGCTCTGCTGTCAATGGAAAACAAAAATAGGTACAAATATTATACACCTTCACACTTAGACATTAGGCAAGGCAACTGGATGCACTTGCTAGACTAAGGAAGGAAAAGAGGAAAGGTAAGGAGGAAGGAAAGGTGGGAGGGAGGGAGGGAAGGAGGAAATAAAGACAAGGTTTTGCCTCTCTATAAATTGATTCAACCCAGTTCATTTTCTGAAGAGCTAGAGGAGGCTAAATATTGCCTGGTATTCTTTAACTCTCCAGCTAATTAAGCAAACCCTTGTGTCCAAGCAGTGCAGAGGAAAGAAGAAAGAATAATCTTCCAGACCATGAAAGCTTTGTTTATTCATCACACCAATGGTATAGTAAAGATCTTAGAGAGCTTTTGTCTGGCAACCCTTTGCCCTTTCAGCTGATGAATAACTGAAGATGTGCAGTGCAGTTTAACTGCTAAAGGAAAACGGTGCACTGGAAATCAGTTTGTTTTCCTGACTCTATCCAACTACATTACTGAAGTATTTAGGAAAGTAGGTTAAATACATAAACCTCTTTTAGGTACTAATTAAGATTTAAATGTTCTCACAAAAGGTAGAAAATGTGTTTTAAAATGGGTACTTGCTTTCCAGTTATAAATCTAGGGGGGAAAAAAAAACTACATCTGAGCAAAGGTGACAATAATGTGTTGGAAGATTTTCAGTTGAATTAAAAACAGCAGCGCATGTATGAGTGTATTTTGGCATTTTTTACTCCTTTTTTTGTCCCTTAAGTATAATTGAGTTCAACAACATAAATTGACACACTATGTCAAGCTCTTTGTTAGATGCTGGTAATTAAAAAAAACAAAAACAAAAAAACATGATTAGAGGAAGACAAGGTTCTTGATATCAGGGAACACTCAATGATTTATATCATATATGAAGTATTCAGCTTCAATTGTTTTTATCATTATTTAAACCTGATATTTCTTTCTAGCTTACCAGGCATCCACTTTCATAGCATGTATCTAGTAATATTATATCATAATTGGTCTTTGCTTATTGCTAGGCTAGAATCTCATCCCACATTCTGCATGCATCCAGTTACTACAGTTACTAATTATTCTTAAGGTTAGAAGATGTGCGACTAAATATAACTCATCTTCATACTGGTATTTGTTGAACTGAAATCTAATTTGCTCCTCTTTTTTAGTACTGAGTGAAAAGAAATCTTTCTACCCCCTCCCTTTTTTTTTTTCCTTCCCTAGAATTTTTGTCCATTCATGTATTTTGTTTTTGCTCAAACTAGGTAACAAGATAGTGTAGGTTATATATTTTCTTGGGGAACCTCTCTCTCTATCTGTCTGTCTGTCTCTCTTTCCCATCACACCCTCATCTCTGTCTTTCTCATGTCTCACGAAAGCCCGTTTTCCTTATGAAATCTATTTCTCTGTAAAGCTGAGAATGTAGCTCTATTAGTTATGAATGATGAAATAATTAAAAAATTAGTAACCAATTTGATCATGGACTCTGCACAGTATATTCAAATCCAAGAAGTCATCACCAGTAAATTTCTAAATGACTGAAAGTGTCTAAGGTATACTATTACATTATAATTAAATAAGTATAAACTAAATTTCAAATAATCCACCTATAAAAATTTTTTTCTATGCAGAACCTGTTTTATTTTATACCACATTTTGCTTCAGTAGCTAATTTTATTGCCCTCCTTACGTCCAGAGGGAATACAGTCATTAAAATCATTCTAACAAACTATAGTGAGTCAAGATGGAGGACATACGTAAGCCTTGGATAAGAGTTAAGTTTGAGTTTGTGAGTAAGTTTGAAAGAAACGTATGCGTATTGTTCCTCCTAAATCAGCTGATGTAGAACATTGAGGTCAAATGCATTACTGCTTAGGCGCACATGAGTTCATCTTCAAAGTCAATGTAATTTTTCAAGTCTTTAATCTTAGAAGAGTAGTATTTATAAGACTTTTTTTTTTTTTAATCTTAAAACAGGAGAATAAAGTGAATTTTTATCTTGGTGTACAGTGAAAATTTATATGTTATAAATGATACTGAATTGACCCAAAGTAACTGTTTTTTTTATATCCACAGTTGAAGGCTATTTAGTCAGTTCTCATTTCAATAAGCATTTATGCAGCATATATTTTCTGCCCAGAATTATGACAGGTGTTGAGCATGCAAAAATAAATAAGATGTAATTTTTCTAAAATTTACAAAATAATTATTATTTATATAATTTGACATTTTACAGTGAATTGCAAAATGTGCTTTTATGATATAAATTAGATTTTCTATATAAATAATATTTGTTCAATTATTTCTTAGTGTCCTAAATATTTTATATACATGAGTCAGATAAACAGTAATGTGTGGGTGTGCTTGTGTATATGTGCAAAGAAAAAAATATTTGAATTATTGCATTTTTCTTTAAAAATTCATCTTTGAAGTTCAGCATAAAAAGTTTCTTAAAGACAAATCAATCAACCTAGGACATTGTGCTGTAAATTAAATTAGAAACAGAATGACTGGATTATTGGTAATGTGTTAATGAATGAACACTAAGTTTCCTTAATGGAATTCAGTAAGTATTAAACTCACGTTAGTTGGTTATATAATTAAGAATAAACGTTGCAATTAATTTATTAAATTTAATAAAGCTATCATTGGGTCAGTGTTAAAGCTTGCACAGATTTTAGAACACTTAAATAAAATCAGTAATGGAAATTGGTCAAATTTATAAATACAGTATATTACAGTCTTAGAAAGTTTGTCTAGAAGGAACAAAACACTACAATAAAATATATTTAATGCCCATATGTAGGCTAAGGAACTATCTGTGTGCAAAACAGAGCAGAGAATATGATCTTGGAAGAAACAGGATTCTACTTAGTCTGTTCTCTCTATTTAGCGTCACTTTTTCCCTTGTCTCCACATTCTCCTAAAACAGATTATGCTATGAAATTATGTTCATCATCATATGCTTAGATAGGAAGAATGATTTTGCTTACTAAGTAAACACTGCTTGTCTGTCCTTTATATAACATGTCAGAAAAAACAGAAACAAACTTGTGAAAATTTTCATTTGCCAACAACACTACTAATCAAGATATTAACTGAATGTTAAGGATTTAATTGTATCCTCAAAAAATATGTGTTGTAAATCCTAACCCTTGTAAATGTGGGTATAACCCCATCTGGGAATAGAGTTTTCTTTGTTATGTTAATAAGGCTAGATCAGTGTAGGTGTGTCTTAAACCAATTACTTTTGAGATATAATAGGAGCAGTTGAAGCGCAGAAGAAAGGAGGAACAAATGGGGAAAGGTTGATTAGACCTGGAAATCGCCAAGGACCCAAGGAAGAGAAGCCTTTCTAGACAAGGATTTTCTACCAGAGTGGACAGAGAGAGCCTTCCCCTAAAGCTGGTGCCCTGGATTCAGACTTGTAGCCTTCTAAACTGTGAGGCAAGAAATATCTGTTCATTAAAGACACCCACTTGCGTGTGGTATTCCTCTTACAGCAGCAGTAAGAAACTAAAACAGTGAAGGTTTCCATTTTGTGTTCTTTCTGTTAAAATATTATATGAATTAGTTTCTAATATTTTCCTTATGGTCATATATCTGCACATATCAATTTTTAAATGTAAGTCATTTAGGTACAAGTTATACGCTATTTTATTGATGATTCCTTATAGAAAAAAAAATTCCTTATACTGACCGTTAATAATATTATAATCTTATTTTCATTTAAACATTAAATAAAAATAATTTACATGTGAGGCACATGTTAACATTTTTCCATAGCAAGTCATAAAAGGCCTAAGAAAAATTTGAGGTCAACTTTTGTATTATTTAGCTCAAAGTACTGATTTTCCTTGAAAATAGAGAAATTATCATCTGTGAAATACAATCTTATATTCAGGTATAGTTTTTAAATGTGAACATTTAAAGGGAAAAGGGATAACTTAAAATATGAGTTGTGGTGTTTTTTATTTATTTGATTCATATTTCTTTTGTACATACTATAAGCCAGGCATAGTTCCGGGGAGTAAACAAGTTAAACAAATGATCTCTTGCATGGAGCTTATGCTCTAGTGAGAGAGGAGGAAAATTGACAATTAGAGTAAATAAAATACTGAGGAGACAGACGCTAGCTGCTTCAATTAGGTTATCAAGGAGGGCCTTTCTGAAAAGATGGAAGGGCAAGAGAAAGACAAGAAGAAGCTAAGGTCTGGAAGGGAAAGGATACTGTATAGCCTATGAATTAATTTATTGCAATGTGTATGTTTTTGAAATATCATATCTGTATTGAAATGTGTAAAATGAGTCACATTTTCAGTGCTGTAGGAGAAGACTATATGAAGGAGCTCATTAATCCATTTGGAATGGAGGGATTTCATTAGTAAAATAAAGATTACTAACGAAATTCCAACTGCTTGCTTACCATCTCCACTTGGATTTAAAATTTAACCTGTGCAGAGATGATATCTTGGTATTGTTCTCCAAACATGTTGCTTTTCCAGCCTTTGCCATCTCAGCAATGGCAACTCCATTCATCTTTCTAGATTCTCAGATCAGAATCCTTGGTGTCATCCTTGACTCTACTCTTTCTCACCATATCTAATCCATAGGCCAAACACAAGGACTCTACCTTCAAAACATATTCAGGATCTGACCACTTCTCTTTATCTCTACTACTACCTCCATGATCCAAGCAACAATCATATCTTACCTAAATTATCCCTGTAACTAACTGGTCTCCCTGATTCAGGCTGCCCCTCTGTCTCCTTCTCCTACCCATGGTCTCTTCTAGCGTCGCAATCAGAATGATCTTTTAAAATATGTAAGTAAGATCTTGTGTTAGGAATGGGTAGGCAAGGTTTGGATTCTGTAACCCAAAGAAAACTTTATGTATAGAGACTATTGAAAAGTAGTTTTTCAAATTAGGGCATCCTGAGTCAATTAATGCATTTTAAGTGGTTAAGAGCTCAGCTGCTAACCAAAAGTTTGGCAGTTCAAATCCACCAGCTGCTCCATGGAAACCCTATAGGGAAGTGCTGCTCTGTCCTATAGGAGTTGGAATCGACTCTACGGCAAGAGGTTTCTTTTTTTTTTTTTTAATATGTTCATAAAATGAGTTATGAAATCTGTGTTTGAATATGATGACAAGCAGATAATTTTCTGTAACACAGATGTTAAGACAACAATCTCTGCCTTGTCTGGTTAAATAAGCTGTGTCTTAGAACATTTCATACCTAAATTCAAGGAAAAGTGTAATGGATCATCTTTAGACCACTTTTGAATACAACAAAGTAGAAAAAATATGTGATAGTAAAATTAGAGGATAGATGTCTCTATTTCATGGAAAATTTTAGGTATTACCACTTTGAAGTCTTTATTTTGTGACAAGAACAGAAAATGTTTTTGAGACATAGCAAAGACAAGATGTTTAACTTTACATTGTAATTTTGAGATTATAATTTTACAGTGTTTCTGATTATCTGGGAAATGTGTTGTATTTCACAGTTTTTAACTGATACAGATAGAAAGGGAATTCTATTTCTTGTTAAGTTTTCAAGTCTTGGGAAATTTCCTCAAATTATGGAGTAAAATGCACCATCATTTCAATAGTTATTTCAAGAACTTTCTGAAAACTATATTTACATCAATAGGCAAAGGAATTTTGTTATCTCTGAATTACAATTTGGAATGCCATGAGTTATTTCATAGGACAAAGTTTGCTAAATGAACACTTTCAGTGCCACTAGTGTTTTACTCTTGAACTCAAGTACAAGTCAGCTCTGTTTAAGTCATGATTTTCAAAAGCCAGAAATGAACGTGCAGTTAAAATGGTTCCATAAGTTGATTAGAATGGAATTAGAAGGAGAGTGAGCAATTTAGGAGCATAAGAATCGCTGTACCAAATCAGACCCATGGTTCACCTAGTTTACCATCCAGCCTCCAGCAGCTATACTTGTTAGCTTCTAAAGCTTCAAAAAAAAAAAAAAAAAAAAGGAAAAAGACTATATAATTCACCTAGACAAGTATGCCATCTGTAATCTGGAGAAATTTTCTTCATAGCTTCTCTCAAATAATATCCCAAATCAGGAGGTTGCAATCCTGTTATGATATTGGTTTAGCTTGAATAGCTCTGGACATTAACAATCCTTATTAAATCATCCAATTCCTACACAAAATCAACTAATCCATCAGGAAGCTACTTATTTCTAAAGCTCCTGAATTCATGGTTGAATATGTCTGCTTCTTGACAAAGCATTAATTTATGATGTTTATTAGATACAAATACTTCAAGGCAAAATCTGTCTCTAGATAACTATGCTGGATGAATGCCTGCTTCTCTTCCAAAACTCTTCTGAGTGCACAGGATTTTGGCACACACACACACAAATGTATTATATCTATTAATACTAGTGCCAAATGTTTACCCAGTAGTAATCTATAAAAGTTATTCAGATAGTAAATATTTTTGTGTTCTGAACTCTAGAAAGGATAAAATGGAGTTTTTCTTATTTGATTTCATTCAGGGTAGAATGAATCTAAGAGAAGGGAATGAATTACTTATCTTCAACACTTTAGTGTTTCATTTATTGTAGAAGTACCTGTTGCCACATTATAGATTTCTTGATTATTCTAAACACTACCTCCAGGTCAATATTTTTATGACATTATGTTCACAATAAGTCCTTTAGTCAAAAAAATCCCTCAAGAATAGTTAATGCCTACAAGTTACAAGTTAAAGTCTCAACTATTTTCCTAGCCTGTCAGGTCCTAATGTAATAACAGTAATATCCTAAAGGTATAACTTCAATAGCATCTTCTTCTGTCCTAGAAGCCAAGAAAATTAGCTTTCCCAAAGTTATTTGAACTAAGAACTACACTCATTATTTATGCCTCTGGTAATTTAGTTCTCTTTTCCGAGCTTTCCTGACTTTAATTTCTGGTTCACTTCCCTATTCCCTCTTCTTACTTCAACTGGAATCCCACACTTTCAGGTAATTTTCTTTCAAGCTTGTAATGATTTAGTGATTTCTCCTTCCTCTGACAATTTGTGTCATGTCCTTTAGATTTGGTTTAGGCTACTTTATATTGTCATGGTACCTTGCTGGCACAACAGTTCAGCACTCAGTCACTAACCAAAAGGTTAGCAGTAAGAACCCACACAGCAGCTCCATGGGAGTAAGATCTAGTGATCAGCTTCTGTAAAGATTACAGCCAAGAAAAGCCTATGTGGAAGTTCTGTTGTATCACGTGGGGTCACTAAATAATCACGTGGGGTCACTATGAGTTGAAAATTGATTCAATGGCATCTGAAAATAACCAACCACTTATTATTAGTTCGTGAATGTTTCCATGAATGTTCTTGATTACAAATTCCCTGTGGGAAGATATGGTTGTCTATGTTTATTTTTATTTCTGTAATCTAGCCTCTGATTCATAATAACCAACAACAATTGATTCATAATAATAACATAAAAATGTACTAAAGAGAAAACTATAGAATTTCCAGTGACCTGATTACTTACAGCCACTTTTCAAAATAATTGTCGAGTTTCTGTTTGTCTGACCTAGGTAATAATATATTATTGAGTACTATAGTGTATTATTATTATTATCACCTAGGTCAGACGAATAATATATTATTGAGTACTATAGACGGAAACTGTGGTGGCACAGTGGTTAAGAGTTCAGCATCCAACCATAAGATCAGTAGTTTGAATCCACCAGGTGCTCCTTGGCAACCCTATGAGGCAGTTCTACTCTGTCCTATAGGGTCACTATGAGTAGGAATTGACTGGACAGCAGTGAGGTTTTATAGTATAGAAAATGAACCCAAAACTAAGAAAAATTCTAAAAAACAGAAGGAAAGGGGTATTGACTAATTAGTTAGTAGACAAGAATTATTTTAGGTGAAGCGAAGGACAACACACAATATAGAAGAAATCAGCACAACTGGACTAATTCAAAAGCTAAGAAGTTTCCTGAATACAACCAAACACTTTGAAGGACAGAGTAGGGGTGGGGGTCTGAGGACTGTAGTTTCAGGGGACATCTAGGTCAATTGGCATGGCGAAGTGTATTAAGAAAACATTCTGCATCCCACTTTGGTGAGTGACATCTGAGGTCTTAAAAGCTAGCAAGTGGCCATCTAGGATGTATCCACCTGGAGCAAAGGAGAATGAAGAACACCAAAGACACAAGGAAAATATGAGCCCAAGAGAAAGGAGCACATAAGCCAGAGATCACATCAGCTTAAGACTAGAAGAACTGGATGGTTAGATGGTACCCGGCAACCACTAATGACTGCCCTGACAGGGAACACAACAGAGAATCCCTGATGGAGCAGGAGAAAAGTGGGATGCAGACCTCCAATTCTAGTAAAAAGACCAGACTTAATGTTCTGACTGAGACTGGAGGGACCCCAGAGGTCATAGCCCCTGGACTTTCTGTTAACCCAAAAGATTAGACTGGACTATAAGGTGTGAAATGATGCTGGTGAAGAGTATGCTTCATAGCTCACGTAGACACATGGGCAGCTCCTGTGTGGAGGCAAGATGAGAAGGCAGAGGCGGACAGGAGCTGATTGAAGGTAAATGAGAAAAACAGGTGGAGAGAGGGAGTATGCTGTCACATTGTAGGGAGAGCACCTAGGGTCACATAACAATATTTATATAAGTTTTTGTATGAGAAACTGACATGAATTGTAAACTTTCACTTTAAGCACAATAAAAAACAAAAACTCTAAAAAATATAGTCAATGCTTGTAGATTTTAAAATCACAATTAAAGATATGGGAAATATCGCCACCCCCCTCCCAAAAAAAAAAAAGAATATGAAGGTTTTGAATGAGGTTGGTCCCATGAAGCTGAAGAATAAACGAATTGAAAGCAGAAGTAATAGTTGGATCAAAGGTAAGGAAGTGAGAAAAAGGAGAGAATTACTAGGGAACTGTCACTAACTTCTGTTAGCTAGACTGGAAGAGAATATCTGAAAATAAGCTCGGAAATATGATGGTACCATTTTGCTCATTAGCCTTAATCTGAACCCAGTGGGGCTTATTGAAGGATTTTTAAGCAGTGAACAGATATGAAAAAAATGTAAGATGAACTTAAACATGAGATTTAAGGCAGTTTCTAGGGTAATGAGGTTATTAAATAATAAGAAGATATGTAATAAGTCCCATAAGCAGGCAGCAATGATAAGAACAAATAGAAGGAAACAGATGCAAGAGATAGTGAGTAGAGTGAGTAGTTGCTATTAACGTTCACTGTGAAAAGATTGGGTCTAGAATAAGGGAAGAGGATGAAACAAAGCAACATTGCAACACTGCCATTTTAAGCATACTTAAGTTTGAAGAAAACATTAGCATTATTGAAATAGACAATATTTTCTCTCCCTGTATGTTAAACATAAATGCATGTGATAATAATTCTTTGAATTTTAATTCCTACATTTTAACTAACATAATGTTTCAAGCTACCAACCCAGTTCTCTTATGTTTGGCATCATCGAAACAAATGAACATTTTTTTTCTGACTTTTTAAAGCCCTTGATAACAGTTTAAGAGAATAATACTCTTTTTATCCAACAAGATTTTTAATAGAATTATAATGTTTCTTTTTATTTAGAAACCCAAATGGGACCCAGAGCAATGGCACAAGATGGCCAGTCTTCAAAAGCACTGAACAAAAATATTTAACCTTGAATACTGAGTCATCAAGAATATACACTAAACTACGAGCTCAACAATGCCGATTCTGGACACTATTTTTTCCAAAGGTCTTGGAAATGACAGGTGTGTGTTTTCTTATTGTTTGATTAATTAATTGATGATGGGCCATGTAAAATAGGGGAAAGGTAAACAATCTAGGGCATGGTGATGGTGTTAATTAGTATATGTATCTGTAAGTTTACAGTTACTTGTTTCCAATGAGGACATTATTTTTAGCAACTTTTTAAAATGACTTTAGATATATTTTGAGGACCTACAATATGGACAGCACTTAGCAGTTAAATGAAAACTAAAATATAAATTTTCTTCTGGAGGTGAGTAAAATCTAATAGAGAAACTCATACACAGCCACCGTCTGTCTGTTAATGCAGATTTGTGTGTTGCTATGACGGTGAAGCATTTTTATGATGGTGAAGGGGTTTCAAGGGAGCTTCCAGACTAAGATGGATTAGAAAGAATGGCTTGGTGATCTATTTTCGAAAATCTGCCAGTGAAAACCCTATGGATCACAATGTTCTGGTCCCCAGCAGATAATGGGGTTGGGGCAGGACTAGGTACCAATTAGTTCCATTATACATGGATCGCCCCGAGTTGGGGCCAACTCAACAGCAGCTAACAACAACAACCTGCTACTCAGCCAAACTTTGTGGAATTAATTAATGGATAAATGAAAAATATAAATAAACATAATTTATGGAACATAAAGCCAAGTACTCAAAAAGTTTGATAAATAGTAGAAACCTTGATTTTTAGGAGGAAAATACTTCTACATTTACATGTATTAAAAAATCCAGATATTTCTAAATATTCTGAACTTTGAAATACTTATCTAAAAACACTTATTTACATTACATAATATATTAAGCAGACAGTAATTTAGTCAACTAATCCCTCAGGAAGTGATTGCTTAGAAATGTGTATGGAAGTACTGGAAATTTGGTTTAGATTATCAGATTATTTCAAAATCCGTGAGTAAGACAATATTTTCATCTACCTGAGTTAATGAAACATATATAATCTTACTTTGATCTTTTCTGAGAAAATTGGCATAAATATCCAAATCATTGCCTGATTCTAAAATGCTCAGCAATTTATAACCCATCTGGCTCCTCAAGCCTATTTTCTAATTTTATTTTTCCCCAAATAAAAGTAATCAATTTTCAAGCATCAGACACATGGCTGACCAATTCCTTTAGACATTTGTTCATTATAACACTCTGTAATTTTCAGGCTATTTATTAGATATTACAAATAATGGATGCTTTTAGTTTTTTATTGAGAGAGGTTGTGGGTTAGTTTCAGGCAAATGTGGGCATTCAGAGCGGTATTTAATTGTTTAATATGCCTTTTAATTATCAGACATTACTCACCAAAATTATAATTATGTACTCCATCTAGTTGAGAAAGATTTCTGGTATACCAGTGCTCTGTATTAGCAAATGTTCTGTGACATAAGATTTATCCAGAGATGGGCTTCTGCCTCCTTGGCATAGCAACAGTGCTGCCCTTGTGTCCTCCGAGTGTGAATAACAATGAAGTAACACACTAAATCTGCCAAGAGCCCTGAAGAGATATCATTTAACATACCACAGATCACACATCCTTAATCTTTATTTAAAATATTTTAAAATAATAGGGTCGTAATCTGAGGAAAAATAAGCAAGAAGGGAGACAATTTTAAATGACCAATTTATAAGCCAAACTAAGTCATTTTGGTTCATGCACGTGTGATCTATTGCAATTTATTTATCATAAAAATGAAGTTTGAATAATGGAAATATTTGAAGATTTATTTCAAAAAGCTCTTATCTCTGGATACTCAACTGCCATAAAACAGGTTAATTAAACAAGCCCCTAGGTTTTTGGCCAGTTGTTCCTTTTTTTATGGTGCTGAGCAGCTTCCTAATTTGAATAATACTTCTTGTTGTTAGGTGCTGTCAATTTCTGACTCATAGATAGAGACCCCATGAGACAGAGTAGAACTGTCCCGTAGGGTTTTCTAAGCTGTAATCTTTATGGGAGCAAACAGCTAGGTCTTTTTTCTGCAGAGTGATTAGGTGGGTTTGAACTGCCAACCCTTCTATTAGCAGCTGATTTAGCTCTGTGGAAATACCACACCATAAACCCATTGCCATCGAGTCGATTTCGACTCATAGTGACCCTATAGGTCAGGGTAGAACTGCCCCATAGAGTTTCCAAGCCACACCATACTATGGTTTAATATCATGCTCTGGAGTAGATCCAATGTGTCTTAAAAACATAATCTTTATATGTTAGCACTAGTTTTTCCAAGTAGTTCCACCTCGAATTTTATTATATTAAATGTATTTCATAAATTATAAAGGAGATGCATGATATGATTGTTGTAACATTAATAATGTTGTAAAATTAGTAATCCACTAATAATTTTTTAAGGAAGCTTTCAAAGAAAGGGAAATTTCAAAGAATACCTTCTACCTGGCTTTCTAAAAAGGTGAAATGTTTACCTCACTCCATATAGAATTCCAATAAACTTTGCAAGTACCACTTCAGCAGTGTTTTACATTTGAGCAATGAATATTCTCAAAATGACACTTAAAGCTTGTGTAAACACACAGATTCTAGCACTTAACTTTCAGGCTATACTTTGGCACATGACTATGTCGTTATTGCATTCACCTGCAAAAAATAAGTCTACAAATATTTGTGTCAAATATTATCAAATACAGATTTTTACTAGGAGTGTAACTACTGTTGTAGGGGGAAAAAATCACATAGTAAAGCAAAAAGAAAGTTTTATTTGGAATATATTCAAAAAGGCAAAAATGGGAAGTGGAGAAGCATGCTCCCACAGCCATGTTTGCCCAAGTCCAAGGAAATATTACTTATAGACAGTAATGGGAAAATAGACAAGCATACTGCCACAGCCGTGTCTGCCCGAGTCCATGGAAATATTAAAGAATGACCAATATATATTAACTTACCAAATAGGCAAAACCATTGAAAGCTTCACCTTTTCACAGATTGGTAGAAACTGGTCCTACATTTTGAACTGTCTTTCTTAACAATCATTGGTACAGGTTTCAGTAAGGATAGCAAGACAGTTTTCATTGGTCCAACAAATTTTCTATTCACTAAATGCTAATAGAAAAAAATAAGAGTGGAAAGTCTTTTGTGTTCTATTTGAACAGTTTATGTGAAATGTTCCCTAAAAGATGTTTTCCAAGATAATCCTAACTGTTGTCTTTATATCTCAGGGCCCAGTTGATGTGTCTTTGTGAGTCCAGCTTCTGCTGGGTCACATTCTCAACTCTCAAGTTCAGGGAATAATGATACTAACACTATTTTCTAAATCACTACACAATACCTCATAATCATTTGAAAAAAAGCAAGAAAAGGAAGGGTAGAAATGAACCATTCAATATTAGCAAGATATCAATATTTATTTTTTCCACAAAAAATAGGAGCATAAGTTTTTTAGACAAGCAAACAAAAAATTCTTAACTTTCAAGTCATTCCAATAAGAAAAAAAAAAAAAAAGATCCAGCAATTCCTTCTCTGGCTTTGGAATAAATCATGGAGTTTGTTGGTTGCCAAAACCAAAAAAGACAAAATACACATTTAATAGCTGAGCTACCCCTTGGATCGGTCATTTTAGAGAATCACCTGCTGTATTTGTTAATCAGTTAGCAAGACTGGTAACCAAAGTTGAGAAAGTGGAAAGGCAGTTGGGAGAAAAAAAAATATCCAACTGGTTTTGCTGTCTTACTATGTCTGAATTCTCCATTCTTAGTTAAAAAAAACCAACAAACACAAGGCTTTGGTTAACTTCATAAATCATATTGAATATTGTTCATTTTAAAAGAGTCTAGTACTTGAAGTCTTCACAGATCATAGCCTAAGTTTATAGTAGTTCACTCTACCATGCCTCCCCACCCTCAAATTATAGCAGGGCAATACAGAAAGAATTATGTATTCCCTGATAATTATAGTAACTGGTCAGCAAACAGGGAAATAAGTAAAAGAGACTGAAGAGATTTTTAATGAATAAGAAATATGGCGTTATGTATTAGAAAGCTCAATACAGTTCAATGTCAGCTTAATCTCTCCTTCTAACTTCGTATTCATTAAGAATTTTGGGTTAATTCACTTCTCTTGCTTTTTTTCCTACTCCTCAGTCTTGAAAAATTAGACTAAGATCTGGTGAAAAATTTCTCCCTCCTTTTTAAGTAGCAAAACAGAACAAAAAAAATATTTTATTTTTATTACTCTTATTCAAAGAATGAAAACCTGCCTTTTTTTCAAAATAAGACAATAATGTAGGAAAAGCAAAGGTAACAAATGTCCCCAAGAAAGTTGTGTTAATACGTGTGCTATGAACTATTTATATTGATCCAGCTGTTCGTGGGTCTAATAAAGAACAAAGCTAGAAGTAAATACATGTAATTACAAAAAAATAAAAACATTGCCATCTAGTTGATTCCGATTCATAGCTACCTTATAAACAGGTAGAACTTTCCCATAGGGTTTCCAAGGCTGTGATCTTTACTGGAATGTGACTGCCATATCTTTCTCCTGCAGAGTGACTAGTAAGTTTGAACTGCCTTTCAGTTAGCAGCCAACCACTTAACCACTATGCCACCAGGACTTCTCAAAAAAATATTTGTAACAGGGGTAGTGAATGCATTTTTGGAGCACCTGATAATTACATAGTGTTTGAGTTCATAATGGACACAAGGTCTCATATATTCTTCACAGTAAACCCTATTCACAGTTGACACACCTAAGTACTTAAGAAGTTAGGATTTTCTCTATGTCACTTACATAGTAAGTGATCAGGCTGGATTTTCAACCCTACACACCCCAAAGACTGCACCTATACTCTTTTTATGATTGCACACTGCAGTATTTTGTTAACTACAAAACAAATAGTTCTACATCTCCTCAGTGGTAAATCTATAACTGCTTAAGTTGTTATCAATTTTGGAGAGTGATGAAAGTGTCCTAAGTTTTTTTTGTTTGTTGATTTCTGGATTCTAGCTAGCTCCACGCCTTGTTGAGTGTTTCTAATGCAGATTACACTAAACAAGATGTGGAGCTAGCTAGAACTGGAAAACAAAAATAAATAAATAACTTATGACACTTTCATCACTCTCCAAATAACTTATGACAGTGGTTATAGACTTACCATCTAAGAGTTGTAGATCAATTTGCTTTGTAGTTTTCTGAATATTGCAGTGTGTAAGAAAGAAAAGAGCATCGCCATAGTATTTAGTGTGGTTTTAGTGTTTTCTAACGCAAATAACCACCACTTCTCTGTCAGTTTGTCCTGCTCTGGTGGCTTGCGTGTTGCTGTGATGCTGTAAGCTATACCATCAGTATTTCAAATACCAGCAGGGTCACCAATGGTGGACAGTTTTCATCCAAGCTTCAAGACTAAGAAAAATTAGAAAGAAGGATCCTGCGATCTACTTCTAAAAAAAATTGGCCAGTGAAAACCTTATGAATAGTAGCAGAACATTGTCTGATACACTGTCAGAAGATGAGCCCCTCACGTTGGAAGGCACTCTAAATATGACTGGGCAAGAGCTGTCTCCTCAAAGTAGAGTCAACCTTAATAACACAGATGGAATAAAGCTCTTGGGACCTTCGTTTGCTGATGTAGCACAGCTGAAAAATGAGAAGAAATAGGTGCAAACATCCACTAATAATTGGAAAGTGAGATGTACAAAGTATGAGTCTATGGAAATTGGAAATTGTCAAAAATGAAATGGAACACACAAAGATCGATATCCTAGGCATTAGTGAGATGGACTGCTATTGGCCATTTTGAATCAGAAAAATGTATGGTCTAGTACACTGAGAAAGACAAACCGAATAGGAATGGTGTAGCATTCATTGTTCAAAAAAATTTCACTGTCTGTCCTGAAGTACAATGCTATCAGTGATAGTATAATATCCATAAACCTACAAGGAAGATCAGTTAATATCACTATTAATCAAATTTATATACCAACCACTAAGGCCAAAGATGAATGAGTTGAAGATTTTTACCAACTTCTGCAGTCTGAAATTGATCAAACACGCAATCAAGATGTTTTGATAATGACTGATAATTGAGCTTTGAAAGTTGGAAGCAAAGAAGGATAAAACCAAAAAAACAAAAAACAAAAAATCCTTGATAGGGTTTCCAAGGAGTGGCTGGTGGATTCAAACTGCTGACCTGTTGGTTAGCAGCTGAGCTCTTAACCACTGCACCACCAGGGCTCTAGAATAAGGAGTATTTGGAAAATATGGCCTTGGTGTTAGACATGATGCCAGAAATCCATGATAGAATTTTGCAAGAACAAAGACCTATTCATTGTAAAATACCTTTTTACAACATCATAAATGCTAACTGCACACAAGGACCTTGCTAGATAGAGTACACAGGAATCAAATCAACTACATCTGTGGAAAGAGATGATGGAGAAACTCAATTTAATCAGTCAGAACAAGGCCAGGGACTGACTATGGAACAACCATCAACTGCTCATATGCAAGGTCAAGTTGAAGAAAAATAAAACAAGCCCATGAGATTCAAAGTACAACCTTGAGTATGTTTTTGTTGTTAGGTGCCTTCAAGTTGTTTCCAAATCATAGAGACCCTACGTACAACAGAATGAAACACATGCCTGTTCCTGTGCCATCCTCACAATCATGTTACGCTTGAACCGGTTGTTGCAGCCACTATGTCAATCCATCTCATTAAGGGTCTTCCTCTTTTTCACTGACCCTCTACTTTATCAAGCACAATGTCCTTCTCCAGGGACTGGTCCCTCCTGACAACATGTCCAAATAATGTGAGACAAAGTCTTGCCATCCTTGTTTCTAAGGAACATCCTGGCCATACTACTTCCAAGGCAGATCTATTTGTTTGTCCTTCTGGCAGTCCATAATATATTCAACATTCTTCACCAACACTATAATTCACAGGCATCAGTTTTTCTTGGTATTCCGTATTCGTTGTCCAACTTTCACATGCATATGAGGCGATGAAAAACACCATGTTTTGAGGCATGCCCAGCTTAGTCCTTAAAGTGCTTTTTAACACTTTAGAGAGGTCTTTTGTAGCAGATTTTCCCAGTGCAGTAGACTGATTTCTTGACTGCTACTTCCACAGGTGTTGATTGTGTGGATTCAAGTAAAATGAAATACTTCACAAATTCGATCTTTTCTCCATTTATCATGGTGTTGCTTATTGGTCCAATTGTGAGGATTTTTGTTTTCTTTATGTTGAGGTGCAATCCATACTGAAGGCTATAGCCTCTGATCTTCATCAGTAAGTGCTTCACGTCCTCTTCATTTTTCATAAGCAAATTTGTGTCATCAGCATAATGAAGGTTGTTATTGAGTCTTCCTCCAATCCTTCATATAGTCCAGCTTCTCAGATTATTTGCTCAGCATACAGACTAAGTATGGTGAAAGGATACAACCCTGATTCACACCTTTCTTGACTTTAAACTACACAGTGTCCCCTTGTTTTGTCCCAACAAATGCCTCTTGGTCTATGTACAGGTTCCTCATGAGCACAATTAAGTGTTATGGAATTCCCATTCTTCACAATGTTATCCATAATTTGTTATGATCCACACAGTTGAATGCCTTTGGATAGTCAATAAAACACAGGTAAACATCCTTCTGGAATTCTCTGCTTTCAGCCATGATCCATCTGACATCAGCAATAATATCCCTCGTTCCATGTTCTCTTCTGAATCAGGCTTGAATTTCTGGCAGTCCCTGTTGATGTGCTGCTGAAACAGCTTTTGAATGATCCTCAGCAAAATATTACTTGTGTGTTGATATTAATAATAGTTTGGTAATTTCCACATCCTGTTGGATTACATTTCTTTGGAATGAGTACAAATATGTATCTGTTCCAATCAGTTGGCCCGATAGCTATTTAGCTATCTTCTAAATTTCTAGGCATAGATCAGTGAGCAGTTCTAGCGCTGCATGTATTTGTTGAAACATCTCAATTGGTATTCCATCAATTCCTGGAGGCTTGTTTTTCACCAATGCTTTTAGTGCAGCTTGGACCTCTTCCTTCTGTACCATCGGTTTTTGACCGTATGCTAGTTGATGTAATGGTTGAATGTCAGCCAATCGTTTTTGGTAGGGATTCTGCATATTCCTTCCATCTTCTTTAGACACTTTGCCTTTTAATATTTTCCCTGTAGAATCCTTCAATATTGCAACTCGAGGCTTGAATTTGTCTTCAGTTCTTTCAGCTTGAGAAACACCAAGCATGTTCTCACTTTTGGGTTTTCAATCTCCAGGTCTTTGCACATTACAATACTTTACTTGGTCTTCTCGAGTCGACTTTTGAAATCTTCTGTTCAGCTCTGTTACTTCATCATTTCTTCCTTTCACTTTAGCTACTCTACATTCAAGAGCAAGTTTCAGAGTCTCTTCTGACATCCATTTTGGTCTTGTCTTTCTGTTCTGTCTTTTTAATGACCTCTTGCTTTCTTCATGTGTGAAGTCCTTGATGTCATTCCACAACTCATCTGGTCTTCAGTAATTAGTGTTCAAAGCATCAAATCTATGTTTGAGATGGTCTCTAAATTACAGTGGTACATACTCAAGGTCGTTCTTTGTCTCTTAATCACAGAGCCACTAGGGCTCCTAATTGCGAACAAAATCCTAAATATCTTCTTACCACTGCCCCTGCCACCCATCCCCCCTTGATCTCTTTTTTTTACTATTCTTCCTCTTGCTTACGTGTTTCCACCCACTCTAACCTCTGCTGTTCTTAGAATTCACCATGCATACTGCTGCCTGGGGAAGTTTGCCCCTCTTGTTCCTTCCTGTATCCTACCGTAATCCCAATACCTGTTTAGAATTTCTCAGTCACCACTCACCAGGGTCATTTATGCCTGCTAAACTCACTATATCATCCCTGCCTCTTACAGCTTTATACTTCTTTTTCACAGTGAATCATCAAATATGGAAAATTTTAGTTTCTTCTTTTTTATCTCCCCAACATCTGTACACACAATCTATGTTGCCCTCTGTTTTACAGCAAGGAAAAGACTTTGTGCCCTTTGAAATAATTTTAAAGTAGTTAAAACCACACATATTACCAAGTTAGTTAAAAATAAAATTTTATTTTATTGTTCTTATACATAGCATAATAAAAAGAATAATAAAAACAAATCAAAAAGTCTTAAGTCAGTATAAGTTTTAATTGATTTATATTTATAACCTATATAACCTCTTATTAGGTTTATGTGCCATTAGTATGACTTACAGATTTGTACTGAAAATTGTTAGCCTGAATATATAGAACTAGCCTTTTCCCTCATGAGCCCTGGTTGCACAGTTGTTAAGTGCGCAACTGCTAACAGAAATGTTGGTGGATTGAATCCACCAGCTGCTCTGCCAGAAAAAGTTGTGGCCAGACTGCTTCCGTAAAGATTACAGCCTCGGAAACCCTACAGGGCAGTTCTAGTTTCTCTAACAGGGTTGCTATGAATTCACAACAATGACCTATTCCCAATAAATACTCAGATGACAATACATGTGAAGTTAAATTTATTTATCAGTTTCTATCATACATTTTTTTTTTATCATACATATTTATGTTTTCTGTGTACGGCATGTGACTTATATGGTATTTGACAGTGTCCCATTAGGCAATTTTTTTAAAGAAAACTGAAAATATATTACTTACTTATTACACATAATAAAAATTTTTAATGCAAGCATTTCAGTCATGCATACCTAGCCATTAATTATTTATAGAATTTTTTAAAATAGCTTCTTCTCTTTTAGAGTTTAAAATTTACTTGTAATCGAGCATGAGATTAATATATAGCTTAAACTACCCATGAGTATAAGTAATGCTGGTATAGCCTGCCTTCCAAATTATCACAAAAATATTGGTTCAATCCAATGTAAGTATTGTTGTGGTATTGTTTTGTTTTTTGGGGGAAAGCTGCTTTTGAAAATGGCATTTTTTGTTTTTTAATTCTTATCGTGCTGTAAGTGAAAGTTTACAAATCAAGTCAGTCTCTCACACAAAAAGTTATATATATCCTGCTACATAGTCCCAATTGCTCTCCCCCTAATGAGGCAGCCCACTGCCTCCCTCCACGCTTTCCTACTATTATTGTGGAGCTGTCTATCTCATTTTTCAATGCTGATAGAGTTTGTTTTATGTATCTTGCAGCCCTGTCATTGGGTGCATAAGTATTTAATATGGCATATTGTCCCTTTAATCATTATATAGTGTCCTTCCTTATCCTTTGTGATGGATTTAACTTTAAAGTCTATTTCGTCAGAAATTAATATTGTCACTCCTACTCTTTTTTGATTGTTGTTTGATTGATATATTTTTCCATCCTTCGAGTTTTAATTTGTTTGTGTCTCTAGGTCTAAGGTGTGTCTCTTGTAGGCAGCGTATACACGGATCGTGTTTTTTAATCCATTCTGCCACTTTCTGTCTCTTTTTTGGTGCATTTAATCCATTCAGATTCAGCGTAATCATGGATCGGTATGAATTTAGTACTGTCATTTTGATATCTTTTTTCGTGTTGTTAACAGTTTCTTTTTCCCCACTTAACTTTATGTGCTGAGTAGATTATATATTGTTCTTTCTTCATATTTGTTGTTGATTTTGTTTCTGCTGAGTCTCTATGTTTTTCTTGTATTTTATTTTGATGAGTAGGATATTTGTCTCCTTTGTGGTTCTCTTATTATTTACCCCTATTTTTCTAAATGTAAACCTGACTTTTATTTCTTTGTATCACCTTGTCTTCCTCTCCACATGGAAGATCTATGACTACATTTCTTAGTCCCTCTTTACCATCTTAATGTTTCCTTCTTTTGCATTATAACATCATTGTTTCCCTGTTTTGAGAGTATTTTTTATCTTGATTTATTTTTGTGATTTCCCTGTCTGGATTGACTTCTGGTTGCTCTGCCCAGTGTTCTAATCTTGGGCTGATACCTGATATTATTGATTTTCTAACCAAAGAACTCCCTTTAGTATTTCTTGGTTTGGTTTTTACGAATTCCCTAAACTTCTGTTTATCTGGAAATATCCAAATTTCACCTTCATACTTGAGAGACAGTTTTGCTGAATATAACATTCTTGGTTGGCAATTTTTTTCCTTTAATTTTTTATATAAGTCATCCCATTGCCTTCTCTGCATGGTTTCTGCCAAGTAGTCTGAGCTTATTCTTATCAACTTTCCTTTGTAGGTGACTTTTCATTTATCCCTAGCTGCTCTTAAAATTCTCTCTATCTTTGATTTTAGGAAGTTTGATTATAATGTGTCTTGGTGACTTTCTTTTAAAATCTACCTTATGTGGAGTTCAATGAGTATCTCGGATAGATATCTTCCCATCTTTCACAGTATCAGGGAAGTTTTCTGCCAACAAATCTTCAACAATTTTCTCTGTATTTTCTGTTATCGCTACCTGTTCTGGTACTCCAGTCACTCATAGGTTATTTCTCTTGATAGAGTCCCACATGATTCTTATGTTTCTTCATTTTTTTTTTTAATTCTTTTATCTGATTTTTCTTCATACATATTAGTGCCAAGTGCTTTATCTTCAAGTTCAGAAGTTCTGCCTTCCATTTGCTCAATTCTGCTTGTCTGACTTTCTATTCAGTTGTCTACTTCTGTAATTTTATTGTTAGTCTTCTGAATATCTGATTGCTGTCTGTTTATGGATTTTTCAAGTGTATTAAATTTTTCATTATGTTCCTGAATAATCTTTTTTATTTCTCCATTTGCTTTATCTGTGTGTTCCTTGGCTTGTTCTGTGTATTGCGTTATTTCCTTCCTGACGTCTTGAAGGGTTCTGTATATTAATCTTTTATATTCTCCCTCTGTTAATTCTAGGAATGCACTTTCATCTAGAAGGTCGCTTGATTCTTTGTTTTGAGAGCTTGTTTACGTGATCATGGTCTGTTACTTTATGTGACTTGATATTGACTGTTCTCTCTGAGCCATCTTTAAGTTATTGTATTAGTTTATTTTATGTTTGCTTACTGTGTCCTAGCTTCTTGCTTTGTTTTGTTTTGATATGCCCAAATGGGTTGTTTGAGTGAGCTAGCTTGATTATTTTCACCTTTGGAGCTCTGACTTCCTGTCCCCAGATGGCTAGAGCTGTTATCAGGTATATCAGTCTAGGAGTCCATTCACTTTTCTTGTATGAATTCAGCTCAAGTGTCCAGGTAGCTGATCATCAAGTGTGTGGTACAGGCTCTGTCCTACAGTCTTAGAGGGAAAGGGATGATTGGTGTAGGTACCAGTTTCTGGTTGCAGCAGGGGGTCACTCTCTGAACAAGGCAGGGGGCTGAGAATTGTCCCCCACATGTCTCTGAGGAAAGCATGTCCTTGTTCCCTAGAGCATACAGGTGGGTGTGTTCTAAAGACAGACCATGGCCACCCAATGTTTTTGGTTGTAAGGACTAGGAGGTACCAGTTATCCATGGGCCACTGTCATGGGTGGCTGGGTGACCTGAATGGAGCCACCAGTCCTTAGGCCCCTGATGTGGGTAGATGAGGACTCTGTTTGATTGGCAAAGCAATGTCAAACATCAAACACCCACCTCTCCACCACACAGTTTAAATGTTTGGAGTCTGCCAACAAGAGCCTATTCTCCTGAAATAGGCCCACACAGGTCCATGCAGAAGGGAAAGGTACTCAAAGTCCATGGACCTTTTATGCCTGGACAGGAGCTGCTTCTGGCCTGAGCTGCCCTGGTTAGTGGAGCTGGCAAATTAACTTTTCCCCCAGTTGCAAATTTATTCCTTCTCCAAAGCCAGGAGGATGGCTCTAGGTGCTCAACAGGGCCTATCTCAGGCCCAGGGATACCACCCACTGAAGCCAGCTTGGGAACAGGGGGTGAGGGGAGCACAGTAAAATATATGCAAGTACTTAGCTTTTGCCGAGAGCACCATTCTTCTCTGGTTCCAGAGGTATGAGTAGGCTGTGTGGCTGGCTGCTTCTCCCTGTGGAAACTGTGCCCAAACACTAGTACTAACTCACTGCATCTGCTTCCGGGAATGGTGCCTGAGGGCTCCCCACAATTCAGGTCTGGTAACTCCTCTCTTCTTCTAAACTGTCTCTTCCTCCTCCTGCCCCTCAATTCATTTTCTAAGTTTGCCTTTGATGTTCAGGGCTCCTAGCTTGTCATAAATATACTCTCTTCACTTGTTTTTTCTGGTCTTTGTTGTAAGAGGGCTCTCTGGAAGTGTCTGTCTATTCCACCATCTTGGCTCAGCCTCTCAAAATGGCATTTTTAAAGATATTAACCAAAACAAAAATTGCATAATATTTATAAATATATTACGATACACAAAATTACTTGGAAATTTTAAAAAATTACTTAGAAATAAAGAATTTTTTTTTTTTATCTTCAGTTGCCTATCAAAATGTAAAAAAAATGGAAAGAAGAATACAATACCTAAACAACTAGATGTTTTTGTGTTATTTTGAGGGAATTATTTAACAGTTAATTAATTTCTTTACACCATGTTTCATCTAGTAGGAAGCCCTGGTGGCACCGTTGTTAAGAGCTCAGCTGCTAACCGAGCAGTTCAATAGGAATAAGAATATCATATGGCATCAACATAATATTTCTTAGTTTTGAGGTAATGCCATTCATCCGAACAGCTACTTTTGTGTGCTGGTTTATTTGTACTAGGAATATGTTTTCTTTACATCTATTTAATTATTCTTTTGAATATTGGTCTAAAGAGTACTTTTCTTTTTCAACATGAAAGTATTTAGCATTCACTTTTGCCTTTGAATGCAAATTTGGCAGCATTCCATATGTCTGTATATCTATTATTCAGATTTTATCTTCATTTGCACATTTGCCTTTTTCTTGCATACAAAGATTTGCTTTGGAGAGATCTGTTTGTATGTCTATTTATACATAACCAAAAAAAAAAAAAAAACCAAACCCAGTGCCATCGAGTCGATTCCGACTCCTAGGGACCCTACAGGACAGAGTAGAACTGCCCCATAGAGTTTCCAAGACATAGATGTTATAAATATCCACACACTTCCCTAGTTATTAGAGGACTTTTTAGGTTATGTGTTTATTTGATCATTTACTATTTTGACATAAATTTTTGTTTTACAGAAATAGATTATATAGTTTCTCATTTTACAGATCAAATTTAATGTTTTGTTTGTTTTTTAGAGAAAGGTGTTTAATATGATAGTACTTTTTGAAACATATTTTTCTTTTGAATAAAGAATAAATTACCTGTTTTTCTCTAAGGTTAAGTATATATTTTTAAATCAATCAGATCCTTACTTGTTATATTATTAAGGTACTTAAGAAATAACAGAAATGGATTAAATTCTCCAGCAATTAGCATATTGATTTTAATATATCTTTATATTTTGAATACATTTTTGTTACTTTTTTACCTCCTATGTTGCAATGTTCTTAAGAACAAGATTCATGAGAATTTTAAGTTTTATCAACATTGAAGGTGATTTATCTTATTTACATGATTATTTACTTTTTTGACCATGTGTTTTGCCATGCCTGCTTTTCGTAATTCAACCCTTATTTTTCTTCTGTATTTATGTGTGCTATGTATTTGCCCTTGTCCTTTTACTTTTAACTTTATTGTGTTACTTTTTTAAAAGATATTATTTAAAATGCTTTATAATAGTACATTGAACTTAAAGAAAATTAATAAATACTGTGTGTTCCGTTGTTAATAATATGAATGAAAACAAGACACTTTTTCCTTACATATTGTCATGAATTGAATTTTGTCCCACCAAATATGTGCCAACTTGGTTAGGCCAGGATTCCCAGTACTAAGTGATTGTCCACTATTTTGTCATCTGATGATATTTTCCTGTGTGTTCTAAATCCTATCACTGTGATGTTAATGAGGTGGATTATTAGCAAGATTAGATTGTACCTTAAGCCAATCGCCTTTGAGATATAAAAGAGAGAAGCCAGTAGAGAGATGGGAGGACCTCATAGCACCAAGAAAGCAGTGCTAGGAACAGAGTGCATCCTTTGGACTTGAGGTTCCTATGCGGAAAAGCTCCCAGACCAAGGGAAGATTGATGACAAGACCTTCCTCCAGAGCTGTCAGAGAGAGAAAGACATCCCTGGAGCTGATACTCTAAATTTGGACGGGTAGCTTACTAGACTGTGAGAGAATAAATTTTTCTTTGTTAAAGCCATCTACTTGTGATATTTCTGTTATAGCAGCACTAGATAGCTAAGACACATATTATTATACAATATGGACATCATATAGAATGAATAAAGAGGACTTTAATACTGTTTACATAAGAACTTTGGAAGATCAATGAACTGATTCAAGTTTTTTTTTCATAAAATTAATTAAATCATAATGTATTGTGTTAAATGTTCCATTATGTTTACAGCTCAGAACACAAAATATTGGAACTGGAAGAAGAAACATAAAGAATAGAAAATAAATGGAAAAAAATATTCTGCAAGTTATACTTTTTTCTAAAATAAATTTAAAGAGGGCATTAGAAGTCAAACTATTTGAGGAAAACAAGAGTCCAATATTTGATGGACCTGTTCAACATTTGAACATTTTAATTTAATACCAACCCTCTACATTCTTTCTCTCTTTGTTTACATGTTTCCTCTTGTTCGGATTTTTGTTCTCCTTTTCTAGTACATTCAGTTAAAATACTGCCTTTTAGTTAAGATTACAAGTTAGGAACTTACCATATTGATTAGGCAGTATGAAACTGGTCTAAGACACAATTATGTTTTAATTAATCAACTATAGAGTGAAGACATTGCTTATTTTAATGGTGTTTCTTCCCTCAAGTTTTAAATAAATTAAAATTTACTTATCAAGTTTATTCCTCTAAATATGTAGTTTGTGACATGCCAGCTCACTTAAGTCACATGGTTTCATCATTAATATGATATGTTAATAATGGAAAACATTGAAATGTGACCACAGATTTGTCCTCTCACCAATAAACAAGCCAATATGAGAGAAGAAGTAAAGAAGAAACAGAGGAGGAAAAGAAAGGGAAGAGAAAAACTTCTACTCTTGGTTTTGATTTATTTCATGACAATCAAAAAATTTTATCTTCTTTTTATAATGCATTCACTTCCTCTGGATTCTGTTAGATAATAATTGTTTTGTATTTTATTGTCTCTGTCAATGACCAGCACTTTTGAAGGAACAAGTACTCAGGTTAAAGTATTTGAATGTACTAAATTTTATAGACTTTTGATTAGGATACCTGAAGAAACAAAGTTATATCTATTTCAATCAATGGACTTGGTATCATTCCATAGACAAGGAAAGGAAATCAGATCTGGGAACTTTTCTCTAAATATCAAGTTATGGTCCAAATGCTAAATTATTAGTCATTTATTTGTTATAACAGAAACTTTGTTCTTTCTGAGCTTTACAGCCCTTACTTTGTATAATATTTAAAACAGAAATCAAATATCATACAAGTAAGCTTAAAGTGGATCATGTGGTATATTTAACGTCTTTCTTCCACATCTATACTTTCTCACCATTTAGAATTGTTCTATTATTCACACACAAAAAAATATGGTCATTGGCCTTTTAAAAATCATTTTTGCATAAAAGTGGAACATTTTTCAATAAATTCACAAATATTTATCTAATGTCCACACAGTATGAACATTTTATATCTAAGTATATCCTAAGTGCAGGTAAGATTTTAATGGCTGTACAAGTGTTGTAAATGTTTTTTTTTTGCATATAAACTTTAAATTAATCAGAATTATCTTCTCCAAATTAATATCTTACAAAGTTACTATTAATTTCAAAGCTACCTAACTGAAAAGTGTATGTTAAAAAAAAAAAAAAAGTCACTGCCTACTTTCAGGACAGTTGAAATCACTTGAAATTTTATTTCTCATTTAACAACTACAATTTAACATCCTAAAAGTTCAAAAAGAAAAAGAAGCTCAAATGTAAAAATTCTTGTAGTCTTAAATAATGTCAACTGTCCTATATCCTTATCATATCTATTTATATTGGGCACATAAATATATGCTTTAAAAAGTTTGCAATTTAAGAGCTTCTATTGTTCAAAAACTTTATACCTTAATATACTTAATAAATCAGGATTGCAAACTTCTTATAGTACATAGACCTTTTTTTGGTTCATTATCTCAAATTATTCCTGAATAAACATTCCTATCACCTGACACACCTGGGTACTTTGCCAATTCTTTGAAAGCAGAGACAGCCTTATCTTTTGTCTTGCAAAGTAATAACAATGACTAGATATTGTTGCATATTAAAATATATTGGAATGAGTGAAAAATCTATAGAGAATGCAATTTGCAAAGTTATCCTTAAGCATTAATATTCATATATAAGCATTTTGATCAAAATAAACAATCCATATAAATATCTATACAAATGAGATGCATTGAATGAGTTTTTTATGCATAAGGCAGTCAAGAGAAGAAAGTAATGTCTGTATATCACCTTGGAAATTAAAACTAATATAATAAAATGTGCTATAATGTAATTTAACATAATGTAACATATAAACCCATTTTTTAATTTTATACTTTTACGCATTTTATTATATACTTTTATATATATTTTTGTATATATTAGATACATTTTTATAAGGTATATAGCTTTTTTATTAAAGTTTTTCAGATAGATAAAGAAGCTGATAATAATGAAGAATAAAAAACTTGTGCAGTATATTTGGAAAAAATGGCATCTGTAATCAAAATTACTTTTCAATTAATGTTAATAGAGATTAAAACTTAGATTAATACAGCTTATTCCATGTTTTACAGGAAATATTGATGAAGCAGAACGAGAGTGGAAAGCTGGATTTCATCGCTGGAATGATTACATGATGGACTGGAAAAATCAATTTAACGATTACACTAGCAAGAAAGAAAGCTGTGCAGGTCTTTAATTAATAGACTTACCGTTTATAGAATGTTCATTTTCCTATAGATCAAGGCAAAAATATCAGTAGCTCTCTTACATACCTAGTAAGAAAGCTATTATATAGCTGAAACAAAAATGCCAGGAGGGTGATATTGATTCCTCATATCTTTCACTTAGTATTTTACCTAGCATTTCAAAACCCAAATGGCTAAAACATGTTTAATTAAATTTCACATGTAAAGTTTGACAATTATATGCATTTTAAAATGATTTGCTCCTTCAAACTCTCTTTCCAGAACGATTTTGAGCTATTCTTTTTCCTAGTATCTTATCTCTGTTCTAAGTCACACCTGTATTTTATTACCACTCATAGTATGTAACTTTTTTTTTTTAATGGATTAGACCTTGAAACACTGGATACTCTGATTTACAATGCCATTTCCTCTAATTTATTTATGAATAATGTCAATATGAGATATTAAAGAAGAAACACAGAAAGCAATTGACATCCCTTGCTTTTTATAAGGGGAGAAGTAAATCTTAAAATAAGAGGCTCAGTCAATTGGAAAAACCTTATGATAGAAACAAAATGTTGTTACCAAGAGACAAATTATAAAAGAATATAATTATTTCTATTGTGAATTTTTAAAAATCTGTATGCTTGGAGTCCTCACACTACAGTCCTCTTTCTTTCAACTCTTACTCTTGTCCACTCTCACCACACCCCTACTCTCCCAAAACATGTATGTATGTGAATTGCCCTTCCTGTGACTCAGAACCAAAAAAAAAGTGCATGAGCAGACATCTGAAACAGGGTTTCATTTTGGTTTGAATCTCTGCTAAAAATTTGCATTTCTAACAATTTCCCAAGCTGTGCTAATACTGCTGGTTCAGGACCACATCTGAGAACCACTAGTACAGCAGTGGTTCTCAAAATTTATTATACATAAGAATCACCTGGGGATCTTGTTAAACTGTAGATTCTGATTCAGTACATCTGGGATGGAAATGCAAATTCTCCGCAGGGGTTTGAATGGAAATGAACCAGTTTTGAAGCCCTGATCTGAAGTCAGAAATTGTATACCAGGTGAGATGAGAGAACTCTTGTTTGGGCCCAAAATATTAGGATTTTAATAGAAAAAGAAGGAGATAAATAGTTATACTTTCTGCAGACAAAAGATTATTTGGTTGTGTGGTTAAAATTACATAACTGCATTTTTAACTTGCCTGGCAAGAAAGCACATAAGCCAAACCTAACCTATTGCCATCAACTCAATTCAAACTCATAATGACCCTATAGGACAGAGTGGAACTGCCCCAAAGGGTTTTCAAGGCTATAATCTTTACAGAAGCAGACTGCCACATCTTTCTCCTGTGGAGCCACTGTTGGGTTTGAAGTGCCAACCTTCTGGTTAGCAGCCGTGTGTTTAACCACTGCTCCACCACAGCTGAGAATAAATTCACTGATGAGTTCACTAAAAAGAAATGGTCAGGGGAGTTTAAATGTTAAAAAAGAGGATTACATGGGAGTTATGCTAATTAAGCATTGAAAACTCAGGCTAGGACAAAATGACTCCTTTGGTCTGTACACTGATGGTTACAACAGGTTCCATTGTCCATGAGACTGAATTGTCTACAGTTAAATGCAGTATGGGTCTGCAAACCCAGGATCACTAAACATTTGTGATATTTTATCAGCTTCAGCTAGTTACAGACAGTTGTGATAAAAGCCAAGCCAGTTTTTGTATCACTTGAGTGCTGCTGTAAATGGACATTTTTGCTTTATAGTCTCTCCCTCATCTTGAGATGAAGAATCTACCACACAAATGATATTCTACACCACCATCTTTGATTTAGGTGCCATTCTTCCAGGAACCCATTATGTTTCTGAATAACTTGAGTCACATTTTGATATAGAATCATCTAATGTGTGAGCCAACAGGAATGTGCCTGCACAACATTGAAGACCCTTGAAAAATACACTTGTTGAGAACACCTGTGCACTGACTCATATGACAAGCCCCAGCTGTAGGGTAATGCTATTCAGCTATATGCATCCCCTTCTAATGGAATCAGCTTTTCTCTTCCCCCGAGGAATGCTGGGGATGAATTTGGGATGGATTCAGGCTGAGATACGATGCTAGGAGCGGCATGACTAAGCCAGCAGCCACTGCCAAGGAATGCCTTAGCAACAGGAAGGAAAACATCTGGGCCTAGACCTGAAGTCCCTGGGAACATTGATTGCCCAAGATGGTGGGAGAAAAACAATGAGACTTGAGTAAGTAAGCTTCCCAAACAAAATACATGTCATGATCGCTGGTTCCGGAGTCTTTCTTCAGTCTCTTGGATATGCAGCTGACCTTGGGCTCAGGTGCCGCTGGGCTGTTAACCAACAATTGGCGAGTTAGCCTGGAGCCTGAGGAAACCTCCGTGAGTGCCAGGCATATGGCGGGGAGAGGGACCTTGACGGGAGGAACCTCGGGATGGCCCCTGTCCTCCATGTGGGTGGGGGCGATCGTGGCTATCTTGGATAGCTGGAGCCCACCGCGTGAGTACGGTGATGCCCTGAAAACGCCTAAGGGCATTGAAGATACGCTTTATCAGCTGGAGGCCCCAAAGAGAAAGCCAGATTGCCATGCTAAGGCGGCTAGTGTGAGTGGCTTCTACTGGCAGCATTGAGAGGGGCATCCGATGGGAGTCAGCCACTAGGGCCCTAATTCGGCAGCTGGAGGCAGAGCTGGAACTGGAGGAGCGTGCAGCATATTCCTCCTCCACTGAAACATTAGTGTCCCCTTTGCGGAAGCGAGAGGCATCTTCAAGGGAAATCCCGGGGTGGCCAGCGACCTCAATGGGGGGAGGTCTGGCCTGTGTGCTTTTCTGTGGAAGAAATACCAGGTTTGTCAGCGAAGCCCGGCTAGCTGAATCGGTACAGCAAGGGACTGGAGCTAGTCGGAGGGGCTAAACAGTTCCCTGGTGCTGAGAACACCTGGTAACACCCACTGCAAAGAAAGAGTTAAAAACAGCACGGAAAAAAGAAAATAAAAAGGAGGAAAAAGTCCTTCAGGATAGCTTGTGTTGAGCAATCTTGAAGAGACCTCAGAATTCTGTGATAGCTGCCCCGGCCAAGATAACTGAATAACAACATAGCTGCAGCTGCAATGGTAAGGGGAAAACCAAGAGGGCCCACCTCCAGGTTACCAGGCAACTGGGTTGGACCCATGCTTGCGCTTGGTGTGGTGGAGGCCTGGTCCCACAAATGAGTGAGGGCTCTGCCAACTTTTCCCAGATCTTCTTTCAGAAATAATTAAGAATGATTATTTCTTCATTGAGGATTAAACCTAATTTTTCTCTCACCAGCAAGGAGCAAAGGCCTCTTGTTACAATCAAAGTCCAATGAGGTATACTTTGGGTCTGAGGTCATTATCATTGAGACACTTGCCCCAGACTATGGATAGGTCCCTTGGGGCCCCTGTAAATCCTTATTGTGTGTACTGATGATGTTGTTGCATTAATGCACACCTTTGTAAACTTTTGCCTCCAAGTCCTGATGGGAATTGCTGCAGTTAGGGCTGTTTTTAGAGGGGCACAAGGAAACTGTGACATGGGCTATAGCAAATAGCCTGGCCATTCACTCTAGCCACTGACAACCCTCGGACTGACATATAATGCAAGCCCCTACAGAAATGAGACATCTGGGAAAAAAAAATAACAAAATCATTTCTGCTCCTGAAAATCTTTTGTTACTTGTGTGGATAGTCATCAGAAATGCCCCCATGCTGACGGTGGAAAACAGCCAACTAGCCGACCGGTCTAACCAGTTGACTGCAGAGGCTGAAGCAGTGTCTGCTCCAGAGTAAAGAGATGTGCAATCCACCACCTCCGGGATGTAAGAGAGGACCGTCCATGGAGATCCCATCATCCTTAAGTGGGCCTACACGCATAGACTGCCACTGTCCAGAAAATGCTGGATAGCACAGGACAGCTGACACACCTACGAGACCCTGGCCAAGGCTAAATCCTGTGCAGGGACAGATTCCCAAGCCAACAGGCCAGGGTGTTCTCAGCAGGTAAATCATATCGGGACTGGATCTTGAATGAACTCTTCACACTCTTTATCACCCCAAGACATAGGGGCAATTGAGCACTTCAGTGGACAGGTTTAAATGGATTATGGGAGGGGACAAGACAATCCCAGCCTGGACCATGCATCTCAGACAAGTAGTTTGGGGTCTCAATGCAGCAGTTCCTTGCAAGGGCATTTCTTATTTGTGCCATATGTTTGGTCAAACTGCCTATTCTATAAAATGTGTTTCTTTTGTGTAGAATTGTTCCTCACAAAAGATCTGGGTTCCACAAAGACACTGACCAGAGCCCATGAGAGGAGGACAAGCCTACGGCTCCCCCTGACATGGGGTGGTAGTCTCCCTCACCCCTTGATTAGGGGTGTGGCCAAGGTGTACCGCAGGTACAAGAAGCCCTCCGCTGGATGACAGGGGACTGGAGGCCACACATTGAAATGATCATACGCTGGACCCCCACTAACAAGCAACGTGGTTTGGCTTTGGTGGACGCCAGAGCAGAATGCACCCTGCTGTATGATAACCCAGATAGGTTTAAAGGGCCACTAACAGCTATTAATGGGTATGGGGTTGGAGCCATCAGGGCATGCCAAATCAAACTAGTCTGCAGATTGGATGAGTACCCTCAAAGGCCTACCAAGTATACATAGCACCGATACTGGAATACATTCTGGGCAGAGATATCTTGGAGCTGGAACTGTAGACTTCCGGTGAGTTCCACCTGCAAGTGAGAGCCATAAAAACTGTAGTACAAGGTAATGTTAAATGGTTCCCTGTGCAGTTGCACTTGCCAGCTCAGGTCATGGCCCATAAGAAGTACCACCTCCCTGGCAGCACCAAGAAATCACTGAGGCCGTACAGGAGCTACACCCAGTGGGGATTCTGAGACCGGCCAAGAGCCCCTTCAATAGTCCTGTCTGGCCAATGCACAAGCTGGATGGCTCTTGGAGAATGATGGCAGACTACTGGGAATTGAATAAGGTGAACCTCCCCCCCTTGTTTGCAGCTGTCCCCAACATCGCACAGATGATGAGGCAAATAGGGGAGACATTGGGCACTTACAACTTTGTGCTCAACTTGGCTAATGCTTTCTTCAGCATCCCTCTACACTCAGACAGCCAGAACCAATTTGTCTTCACTTGGGAGTTGAGGCAGTGGGCTTTCACCATGCTCCCACAAGGGCGCCTGCATAGCCCCACCATATGCCACGGCATGGTTGCCACTGACCTCAAGCGGTGGATTCCTCCTGCTGAGGTGGCCATATTCCACTATATTGATGATGTCATGCTGACCTCTGACTAGCTTGCTTCTTTGCAGACTGCAGCTGGTGAGGTAGTCACATACCTTCAGTAGAAGGGATGGGCAGTGAAAGGCAGAAAAATGCAGGGACCTGGTTTGTGGTCAAGTACTTGGGTGTTATCTGGTTGGATAAGATGCAAGTGATGCCTGAAGTGGTGATGGATAAGATTCAAGCCTACCTCCACCCAGAAACTGCAAAGAAAATACAGGCTTTAGGAGTGTTAATTCAAGGTCAGCTGTGCAAATTGGACATAGCCTGTATAAGTGGGGCCTGTGGCAATGGCAAAGTAACAAGAGAGTGACGCTGGGATTTTGGTCCCAGTTGTGGCAAGGAGCAAAAGAGAGGTACAGCATGTTGGAGAAACAGTCATGCACAGTGTATAATGCCCTACTGCAAATGGAAGCAAAAGCCAAGTTCCCCTTCACTGGGGGTGTCAGAATGGGACTAATACCACTCGTCCCCTCAGAGTGATGAGTTGGACCCCTGACAACAGTGTGCTAGAACCATGCAAGTTGTTGCCAATTGTTGGTTAGGGAAGCAAAAGCAAAGCCTAGGGGCAGGGGCATACCCAACACGCAAGGGGTGGCTTTAGACATGTGGCTTGCATGGGTGGCTATAACTGCCCTACCACTGGGTGGGGCGCTGCACCTGAGGGCGGCTGTACATAGCTGCTAATATTATACTGCCCTCCCCAGTGTTCCCAGCAATTGGCAAACTGTAACATCCCGGCACAGATACCAGCGCACATCATGGTGGTTTTGCCCCTTGTTCCTTTTCTCACCCCAGGCCACCACTATAGATGTAGAGTGGCTGGTAGAGGTGATGGCCAGACACACCACAGCTGCACTTAACTACACCACAGGGAGACTCAACAAATACGGAAGGTTGTCCTCCAGAGTAGGATGGCTTTTGACATGCTGACCACCACCCAGGGTGGCACCCGTGCCATGATAAAAACTGAATGTTGCATGTATAGCCCTGATGCCTCTAAAAATGTGTCTTTGGCTCTGCAGGACTTGCAGCAACATATCACTTCTATCAAACATGACACCGCTGACCTGTCTCCAACTGGCCGCAATCCCTCCGGTCTGCCTGGTGGACAGGCTTCTGGGTGATATTGGGACTCTTATTACTATGTCTTTTTCTGTGATACTGGCTATACTGAGTATGTGGTCTGGTTTTGCAATACTCCTCTGCATACCAAGTCTAAGGGCTATCATGGAAGAGGAAGCGGTAAGATTGTAAGGACATTAGGAGGGTATGCAGGGGTGGAGTTCAGGGTAATGCTATTCAGCTATATGCATCCCCTCCTAATGGAATCAGCTGTGCTCTTCCCCGAAGCATGCTGGGAATGAATTCAGGATGGACTCAGGCTAAGGTAAAACTCTGGGAGTGGTATGACTGGGCCAGCATCCAACACTGAGGAACGCCTTAGCAACAGGAAGGAAAACATCCGGGCCTCTACGTGAAGTCTCTGGGTACACTGACTGCCCAAGGACATGGGAGAAAAACAATGAGCCTTCGTCCCCAGCTGGAATGGTATATAAGCTTGTGTCCCTTGCTAGGTGGTTGTGGAGTGCTAAACTGGTCCAGCTGCTGTCCTGGGCCATGGTCCTGTAAGTAAGCTTCCTAAATAAACTATGTCATGATCGCTGGTTCCGGAGTCTTTCTTCAGTCTCTTGGATACGCGGGGCTGGCCTTGGTTTCGGGTGCCATTGGGTTGTTACCCAACACCAGCCATATGAAAAGATTCTAGGAATGACTTTTACCCACCTTGAATGACCAATTAGTTTATTCTTGAATTTTACCTAGAGATTGTTTGGCTTACCCTGAAACACTTGCCCAAATGCAACAAGATGTGTTAGCCAGCACATAAACCTTCCGTATATGATCTGTATATAAACTAAATTGATTCTACTGTGTCCAGCATCATTGCAGCAAGTTGGGTTAAATGTTTTTTGTTTTAACACCTTATAACAGAGTCTATACAGTTTAATTTACTGTGATTATAATTTAAAAGGCAACTTAAATGTAGGACTCTAATTCAGGAACCCCAAGCCAAGGGAGAAACCGGTGAATGAAGTGATAGAGAATAGTAGCTCTGACTTCTTAGAGAGTTGCACTTCATTAGGCTCATAGATAAAAAAGAAGGCTATGTCATTTGAGATATTAGCAGGATAGAAGTATTAAAACCCAGGAATGACGTAAAACCCTTCATAAAGCACATAACATGAGCAATATTACCTCAACATAAATACACAAAGCCATGGGAGCATCACCTAATTTTGGTAAAATTTTTCAGTACGTTTCTCAACTATGTGAGTCAATTGTGTCTTGATCAGTGAAAGGATGCTTTCCTGATTAATTATTTAAGTCAATATGTGTTATTATTTCTTCGATGTTATACCATCAGTAAGACTTTATATAAGTAAGACTTTACATAGCTTTATGGAAAAGTTATCATTTATGGTTAGGTATCCAGGGAGTATATAAGGATTAAGGTAAGAGAACTCATATATTAAAAATAATAATAACTTGTTTTTCATAAAAATTGGTTGCTGAATACTATTAGCATGAAGAAAATATTTTTTTTAAAGTAATGTTACTAATTTCTGGCCATTTGGAAACAGAAATTTAATTTCATGGATAAATTTCAACATAATTATAGCTGTGACATTTTTAGTAGAATACTCTAGTAAATTGCATCTTCCCAACAATCCAGAAGAAGTGTGAGAAACTCAACAGTAAAATTTCCAACAAATGAGTCCTTTTTATAAAGAGTTTGTTTTAAAATTGGGATGGTCAGAAAAAATAAGAATGTAAGTTTTTTGACTAAATGTACTTAGCTATGTAATAGAATCCAGTAGTGCTGTTTTTCAAAACAATCTCAGAGGAGCTTCCAGACTATTCAAGAATAGAGCAAAGACCACCAGAGATAAAATTACATATATACATGCAGGAGTCTGTTAATGTCGAACAAAAAAACACAGCAAAAATGTTCATTGAGTTGTTCCATGAGAGAAAACTATCAGGGGGTTTTGAGTACTACAAAATGGGAGTGCAGGATGCTCAGCTAATTAGGCATTACAAAGTAGCCATTTTAATAGGATGGAATGAATTCATACGTCTGTAAATAATAGGTTAAAACAAGATCCATTTTCCATTTGTTAGGAAAGGGTCATCATTTATGTCTCATAAATGTCTGGCATCCCAAGGCAAATCAAAGTCTCTAGTTATTTATCAGCTTCAGTTGGTTAAGGCCAGTTGTTATAAAACACAATAGTCATTTTTGATAAGTGATTGGCAACTCTTCCTGTAGGTAGAAAACATTTTCTTTACAAATTAACCAAAGAGAAATACAGATCAATTGTATAGACAGTAACAATGAAAAATATCATCAACCAAAATATGAGTAAAGCATTACATGTTTACAGTGGGCGAAAAAAGTAAAACATCTATATATTCAGACCACAATTCTAATACTATAACCCATGAGGACATGTAAAATTCACAATTTTCTTGGACAGAAAGAAATAAGCAAGGAAGGAAAAAAAAAATTCAGTTTGCAATTAGCCTTCACCATCCTTAAGGTTAGCTTGCCTTGTTATCTCGTCCCTGGTCCAAGGTCTCATCAGGAGAATTGCCGATAGGTAAAATGATAAGGCAACAAAGTGGCACAATGATTTTAGGGGTGAATGAATGCTAAAACAACCATGTACACACAACACAAAGACTCATTTACCTTGCAAAAGAAGACTGATGTCTCCTCTAGACATTGCTCATTTTCTTAGCATTATCATTTATGGTTACTTAAACCAAGCCCAAATCCATTGCTGTGGAGTTGATTTTGACTCATAGTGACCCTATAGGTCAGAGTAGAACTTCCCCGTAGGGTCTCCAAGGAGTAGCTGGTGGATTCAAACTGCCAACATTTTGGTTAGCAGCCATAGCTCTTAACCACTGCACCACCAGGGCTCCATGGCTCCTTAGGACTGTGAGAAAAACTGGATTTCAAAGGCAGTAAACAGTCAATGCCTTCACGGTGGGAAATCAGTCTCATTCATCTCTGGATTCCCGGTTAGCAACTGCTTGCACAGTTCTTGCACACTGTGTTTGTTGTTTGTTGATTAAGTGGATGAATGGAAAGGTAAGATATAGCAGGGTTTGCTTCCACTACTGGGGAGGAAAATTGCATTGCAAATATTTGAGGAGCCACAAGGAAATGGAAAAAAAAAAAAAAAAGAAGGAAAAAAAACAGGAAGATGAGGGAAGGGCAGGGAGGAGGAGAAGGAAAAGTAGCAAAGTAGAAGCAAAAGCCACTGCCTGGAACTGAATTTATCCAAATTGGTTGTTTCCATACTTGAGGATTCCAGTGTAGAAGAGGTGGTGAGATGGAGAATTGCCCATATATAAAGTGGGTAACTTCATATAGGTATATGGCATATTTAACTCAGTGATTCCCAACCTTCAACCCTGAATGCACATTAGAATTCCTGGGGAAAGCTGTGCTCTACTACATTCCAGGTCAATTAAATCAGATCTCTGAGAGTGGTGCCTAGGCATCAGTATTTTTGTAAGTTCCTTAAGTGAGTCTGTTTTTGTCAGTTGAGATGGGCTCACTGATTTTCTACTTTTTTTTTTTTTTATTTATATGATAGCACTGTTTGTCTTGACTAAACTTCAAGGGCAATACCTTCTAAAAAGAAGAAATTTTTTTTTTCCCTAGGTCAGTAGTTCCCCAACATTTTTACATGTGAGAATCACCTGGGAAACTATTAAAAGTCAAATTAAATTGCAATGTGAAAATGGAGGCCAGGTATCTGTATTTTTTAATAATCCCCAGTTGTTTCTAATGTACAGCAAAGTTTGGGGATGGATGGTCCATCCTAGATAGATAATTTAAAGAACTAGGGAAATATTCCTTTTGTTTTAATAATCATAAGTGGTTAACTATAAAACTTGAAATTTTATGTCAGAAAGAAATAATCATTACTGACATCTCAGAAACTAAGTGTTTTGGTTTGAACAAGAAACTAACAGAAATTACTGAATAATGTTTAGAATAAATGTGGCATAATACATTCTTCTAAGACCTATACACAAGTAAAATATCTTTTGAGGATATCATTTTTACCAATAAATATATGAGTTTGGGGGATAAGGTTGCTATGAGTCGGAATCAGTTCAATAGCAATGGGTTTGGTTTTGTTTTAGGTTTGAAAAATAAGTAAGAGGAGTGCCGTCGAGTCGATTCCGACTCATAGTGACCCTATAGGACAGAGTAGAACTGCCCCGTAGAGTTTCCAAGGAGCGCCTGGTGGATTTGAACTGCCAGCCCTTTGGTTAGCAGCCATAGCACTTAACCACTACGCCACCAGGGATTCCAAAAATTATATATATATATATATAGTTTTATATATATATATATTTTTTTTTATGTTGACTTACATTTATCTTATCAACTGTGTGGATCATAACAAATTATGGATAACATTGCAAAGAATGGGAACTCCAGGACACTTATTTGTGCTCATGAGGAAACTGTGCATAGACCAAGAGGCAGTCATTTGAATAGTAGAACGAGGAGATACTCTGTGTGTGTCAGGATTGTATCCTTTTACCATACTTATTCAATCAGTATGCTGAGCAAATAATCTGAGAAGTTGCACTGTGTGAGGGATTGCACCTCAACATAAAGAAAACAAAACAACTGGACCAATGAGCCACATCATGATAAATGGTGAAAATATTGAAATTGTCAAAGATTTCGTTTTACTTGGATCCACAATCAACACCCATGGAAACAGCAGTCAAAAAATCAAACGATGTATTTGCATTGGGCAAATTTGCAACAGAAGACTTCATTAAAGTGTTAAAAGCAAAGATGTCGCCTTGAGGACTAAGGTGTGCCTGACCCAAGCCATAGTATTTTTAATCACCTCATATGCATCTGAAAGCTAGACAATGAATAAGAATGACCAAGGAAGAATTGATGCCTTTGAATTATGGTATTGAGGAAGAATATTGAATATATCATGGACTGCCAGAAGAAAGAAAAAATTTGTCTTGGATGAAGTACAGAATACTCCTTAGAAGCAAGGATGATGAGACTTCGTCTTATGTACTTTGGACATGTTATCAGGAGAGACCAGTCCCTGAGAAGGACATCATGCTTGGTAGAGAGGGTCAACTAAAGAAAGAAAGAGATGGATTGACACAGTGGCTGCAAAGATTAGCAAAGCAACTATTGTGAGGATGGTGTGGGACCAGGCAATGTTTAGTTCTGTTGTACATAGGGTCGTTACGAGTCAGAACCTACTGGACAGTACCTAACAACAACATATCATAGCAGTTATTACGGAGGATTATTTGCTTTGAGCTGACCCAGCATTTGCTCACTTGATTATAATAGAAATAATTCAGATTCAAGATAAGAAATCAGGATTTTAATTCCAATTTTCCACTGCACTTGTCATGTAAAAAGTATCGACTGTCTGGTGAACTTTCAAAAATATAAGTGATCATTCTTGCCAGGCTCACAAAGAGATGTTGTTAGGATTGATTACTTACTGATTATGGAACTAGCTAGATGAGTACCGAGAATTGCTATTCATCTCAGAAGAATTAAAAAATTTTTTTGAGGCACTTACTGTATTACCTTGTTCCTGAATGATGCCTTCAAGTCTCCTTTGTTTTTGCTTTTATTTCCTTTAACGGTTCAGGGGAAGAAAAAAAAAATTACCAAAGAAGTCTCTAGTCTTTGGAGAGTAAACTGTGAAATATTTTTAATAATAATAAACATTCAAAAATCCTTTAAAAATGTATGTGCCAAGAAGAAAAAATCATTCATTCATTCATTTAGAATTGTTGTTGTTAGCTGCCTTGGAGTTAATTCTGACTCAGAGTGATCCCATGTGTGCACAGTAGAACTGTTCCATAGGGTTTCGAGGCAGTGACCTTTCAGAAGCACATTGCCAGGCCTTACTTCCAAGGAGCCTCTAGGTGGGTTTGAACTGCTAACCTCTTGGTTAGTAGTCCAATGAATGCTTAACTATTTGTGCCACCAAAGGACTCATCCATTTATGATATAATATGTAGTATATTTTATATAATAGTTAATCTCAATTTTAGCCAAAGAAAGAAATTAAAAGGAATATTACTAATATGCCTAAACTAATCTGAAATACAAATCCAGGTAATTGGTCTGAGAAACAGTTTTAATTCTCCTGGAAGCCAGATTTTTTGGGTCCATGATGTTGGGGTAACCCACCCATGCCCTTGCCTTGAGGTGATCTTTAAGCCTTGAGCCTTGAAAAAACTGGTTTCTAAAAGTCACATTTGAGTCATCCGATGATGTAGATAAATGAGTGAAAACAGCTTTGCCTTAGGCATTGGGCTCTTTTGAAGAATTGTCTATGTGCAGCCAGTTTCCAGAAATAGGAACTCCAAGGTTGGGCTGACAACTGTGTTTTAGGGAAATTATTATTATGTAAACATTGTTCCCTGGCCTTTTTCCATAGCAATGCTAATAGGGGGTATAATAATCTTTGGAGGATCTCTCATCTCTGGAGCATTTTTGACTCCCTAGTGAAAGTGTTACCCCGATTTGCGAGTCATATATTAAATGAGTGTGAATCAATTTCTATTGTCGACTTAATATGATTTTTGTTTTAACAGATCTAAACCAAAATCCTCCGCTTATTAAACTGCCTAGGGCACACTCAAATTTCCCTCTCCTCTTCACCATCTTCTTTTACCATATCAGAAAAGCACAAATATTTACCTACAGCAATTTTTTTTCAGAAACAGATTCTATTGACAACCTAATGAAGAAGGTTGCAGAACTTGGGTTTATAGGAGGTGTTGAATACCTAAATTCTTTGTAAGCTTTTCATAATATCTTTTAGACTCTAGGCAAATAATAATTTAAATATTTTCCTTAATCTGAAATTGTTGGTGTTTTTTATTTTCAGAATTTCTTAATGTTTTTTTTTAATTAATTTTTATTAAGCTTCAAGAGAACATTTACCATTCCAATCAGTCTGTCACATGTAGGTTTATATACATCTTACTCCCTTCTCCCACTTGCTCTCCCCCTATTGAGTCAGCCCTTTCAGTCTCTCGTTTCATACCAATTTTGCCATCTTCCCTCTCTCTCTATCTTCCCATCCCCCCTCCAGTCAAGAGTTGCCAACACACTCTCCAGTGTCCACCTGATTTAATTAGCTCACTCTTCATCAGCATCTCTCTCCCCCTCCACTGACCAGTCCTTTTCATACCTGATGATTTGTCTTCGGGGATGGTTCCTGTCCTGTGCCATCAGAAGTTCTGGGGAGCATTGTCTCTGGGATTCCTCTAGTCGCAGTCATACCATTAGGTATGGTCTTTTCATGAGAATTTGGGGTCTGTATCCCATTGGTCTCCTGCTCCCTCAGGAGTTGTCTGTTGTGCTCCGTGACAGGGCAGACATCGATTGTGGCCGGGCACCAGCTAGTTCTTCTGGTCTCAGGATAATGTAGGTCTCTGGTTCATGTGGCCCTTTCTGTCTCTTGGGTTCTTAGTTGTCGTGTGACCTTGGTGTTCTTCCTTTGCCTTTGCTCCAGGTGGGTTGAGACCAATTGATGTATCTTAGATGGCCACTTGTTGGCATTTAGGACCCCAGGCGCCACAATTCAAAGTGGGATGCAGAATGTTTTCATAATAGAATTATTTTGCCCATTGACTTAGAAGTCTCCTCAAACCAAGTTCCCCAGACCCCAGCCTTTGAAGCTTTCATTTTATCCCGGAAACTCTTTGCTTTTAGTCCAGTCCAATTAGGCTGACCTTCCTTGTATTGAGTGTTGTCTTTCACTTCACCCAAAGCAGTTCTTATCTACAGATTGATCAATAAAAAGCCCTCTCCCTCCCTGCCTCCTTCCCCCCTTTGTAACAACAAAAGTATGTGTTCTTCTCCGTTTTTTCTATTTCTCAAGATCTTATAATAGTGGTCTTATACAATATTTGTCCATTTGCCTCTGACTCATTTCACTCAGCATAATGCCTTCCAGTTTCCTCCACGTTATGAAATGTTTCAGAGATTCGTCACTGTTCTTTATCGATGCGTAGTATTCCATTGTGTGAATATACCACAATTTATTTACCCATTCATCCGTTGACGGACATCTTGGTTGCTTCCAGCTTTTTGCTATTGTAAACAGAGCTGCAATAAACATGGGTGTGCATATATCTGTTTGTGTGAAGGCTCTTGTATCTCTAGGGTATATTCCGAGGAGTCGGATTTCTGGGTTGTATGGTAGTTCTATTTCTAACTGTTTAAGATAACGCCAGATGGATTTCCAAAGTGGTTGTACCATTTTACATTCCCACCAGCAGTGTATGAGAGTTCCAATCTCTCCGCAGCCTCTCCAACATTGATTATTTTGTGTTTTTTGGATTAATGCCAGTCTAGTTGGTGTGAGATGGAATCTCATCGTAGTTTTAATTTGCATTTCTCTAATGGCTAATGATCAGGAGCATTTTCTCATGTATCTGTTGGCTGCCTGAATATCTTCTTTAGTGAAATGTGTGTTCATATCCTTTGCCCACTTCTTGATTAGGTTGTTTGTCTTTTTGTGGTTGAGTTTTGACAGAATCATGTAGATTTTAGAGATCAGGCGCTGGTCTGAGATGTCATAGCTGAATATTCTTTCCCAGTCTGTAGGTGGTCTTTTTACTCTTTTGGTGAAGTCTTTAGATGAGCATAGGTGTTTGATTTTTAGGAGCTCCCAGTTATCTGGTTTCTCTTCATCATTTTTGGTAATGTTTTGTATTCTGTTTATGCCCTGTATTAGGGCTCCTAGGGTTGATCCTATTTTTTCTTCCATGATCTTTATCGTTTTAGCCTTTATGTTTAGGTCTTTGATCCACTTGGAGTTAGTTTTTGTGCATGGTGTGAGGTATGGGTCCTGTTTCATTCTTTTGCAAATGGATATCCAGTTATGCCAGCACCATTTGTTAAGAAGACTGTCATTTCCCCAATTGACTGAAACTGGTCCTTTGTCAAATATCAGCTGCTCATACGTGGATGGATTTATATCTGGGTTCTCAATTCTGTTCCATTGGTCTATGTGCCTGTTGTTGTACCAGTACCAGGCTGTTTTGACTACTGTAGCTGTATAATAGGTTCTGAAATCAGGTAGAGTGAGGCCTCCCACTTTCTTCTTCTTTTTCAGTAATGCTTTGCTTATCCAGGGGTTCTTTCCCTTCCATATGAAATTAGTGATTTGTTTCTCTATCCCCTTAAAATATGACATTGGTATTTGGATTGGAAGTGCGTTATATGTATAGATAGCTTTTGGTAGAATAGACATTTTTACTATGTTAAGTCTTCCTATCCATTAGCAGGGTATGTTTTTCCACTTAAGTATGTCCTTTTGAATTTCTTGTAGCAGAGTTTTATAGTTTTCTTTGTATAGTTCTTTTACATCCTTGGTAAGATTTATTCCTAAGTATTTTATCTTCTTGGGGGCTACTGTGAATGGTATTGATTTGGTTATTTCCTCTTCGGTGTTCTTTTTGTTGATGTAGAGGAATCTACGTGATTTTTGTATGTTTATTTTATAACCTGAGACTCTTCCAAACTCTTCTATTAGTTTCAGTAGTTTTCTGGAGGATTCCTTAGGGTTTTCCATGTATACGATCATGTCATCTGCAAATAGTGATAGCTTTACTTCCTCCTTACCAATCTGGATACGCTTTATTTCTTTGTCTAGCCTAATTGCCCTGGCTAGGACTTCAAGTCCGATGTTGAATAAGAGCGGTGATAAAGGGCATCCTTGTCTGGTTCCCGTTCTCAAGGGAAATGCTTTCAGGTTCTCTCCATTTAGAGTGATATTGACTGTTGGCTTTGCATAGATGCCCTTTATTATGTTGAGGAATTTTCCTTCAATTCCTATTTTGGTAAGAGTTTTTATCATAAATGGGTGTTGAACTTTGTCAAATGCCTTTTCTGCATCAATTGATAAGATCATGTGGTTTTTATCTTTTGTTTTATTTATGTGATGGATTACATTAATGATTTTTCTGATATTAAACCAGCCTTGCATACCTGGTATAAGTCCCACTTGATCAGGGTGAATTATTTTTTTGATGTGTTGTTGGATTCTATTGGCTAGAATTTTGTTGAGGATTTTTGCATCTATGTTCATGAGGGATATAGGTCTAAAATTTTCTTTTTTTGGAATGTCTTTACCTGGTTTTGGTATCAGGGAGACGGTAGCTTCATAGAATGAGTTGGGTAGTATTCCGTCTTTTTCTATGCTTTGAAAAGCTTCAACAGTAATGGTGTTAAGTCTTCTCTGAAGGTTTGGTAGAACTCTGCAGTGAAGCCGTCCGGGCCAGGGCTTTTTTTTGTTGGAAGTTTTTTGATTACCGTTTCAATCTCTTTTTTTGTTATGGGTCTATTTAGTTGTTCTACTTCTGAATGTGTTAGTTTAGGTAGGTAGTATTGTTCCAAGAATTTATCCATTTCTTCTAGGTTTTCAAATTTGTTAGAGTACAATTTTATGTAGTAATCTGAAATGATTCTTTTAATTTCATTTGGCGCTGTTGTGATGTGGTCCTTCTCGTTTCTTATTCGGGTTATTTGTTTCCTTTCCTGTTTTTCTTTAGTCAGTCTAGCCAATGGTTTATCAATTTTGTTAATTTTTTCAAAGAACCAGCTTTTGGCTTTGTTAATTCTTTCAATTGTTTTTCTGTTCTCTAATTCATTTAGTTCAGCTCTAATTTTTATTATTTGTTTTCTTCTGGTGGCTGATGGGTTCTTTTGTTGCTCACTTTCTATTTGTTCAAGTTGTAGGGACAGTTCTCTGATTTTGGCTCTTTCTTCTTTTTGTATGTGTGCGTTTATCGATATAAATTAGCCTCTGAGCACTGCTTTTGCTGTGTCCCAGAGGTTTTGATAGGAAGTATTTTCATTCTCGTTGCTTTCTAAGAATTTCCTTATTCCCTCCTTGATGTCTTCTATAACCCAGTCTTTTTTCAGGAGGGTATTGTTCATTTTCCAAGTATTTGATTTCTTTTCCCTAGTTTTTCTGTTATTGATTTCTAGCTTCATTGCCTTGTGGTCTGAGAAGATGCTTTGTAATATTTCGATGTTTTGGACTCTGCAAAGATTTGTTTTATGACCGAATATGTGGTCTATTCTAGAGAATGTTCCATGTGCACTAGAAAAGAAAGTATATTTTGCAGCAGTTGGGTGGAGAGTTCTGTATAAGTCTATGAGGTCAAGTTGGTAATTGTTGTAATTAGGTTTTCCGTGTCTCTATTGAGCTTCTTACTGGATGTCCTGTCCTTCTCCGAAAGTGGTGTGTTGAAGTCTCCTACTATAAATGTGGAGGTGTCTATCTCACTTTTCAATTCTGTCAAAATTTGATTTATGTATCTTGCAGCCCTGTCATTGGGTGTGTAAATATTTAATATGGTTATGTCTTCCTGATCAATTGTCCCTTTTATCATTATATAGCGTCCTTCTTTATCCTTTGTGGTGGATTTAAGTCTAAAGTCTATTTTATCAGAAATTAATATTGCTACTCCTCTTCTTTTTTGCTTATTGTTTGCTTGATATATTTTTTTCCATCCTTTGAGTTTTAGTTTGTTTGTGGCTCTAAGTCTAAGGTGTGTCTCTTGTAGGCAGCATATAGATGGATCGTGTTTCTTTATCCAGTCCGAGACTCTCTGGCTCTTTATTGGTGCATTTAGTCCATTTACATTCAGCATAATTATAGATAAATAAGTTTTTAGTGCTGTCATTTTGATGCCTTTTCATGTGTGTTGTTGGCCTTTTCATTTTTCCACATACTTTTTTGTGCTGAGATGTTTTTCTTAGTTGCTTGTGAGATCCTCATTTTCGTAATGTTTAACTTTATGTTTGTTGAGTCGTTACATTTTTCTTGAGTTATGGAATTGATATTCCTTTTTGTGGTTACCTTATTATTTACCCCTGTTTTTCTAAGTAAAAACCTAACTTGTATCGTTCTATATCGTCTTGTATCTCTCTCCATCTGGCAGTTCAATGCCTCCTATATTTAGTCCCTCTTTTTGATTATTGTGATCGTTTATCTATTGATTTCCATGATTTCCTGTTATGTGTATTATTTTGTTTATTTATTTATTTTTTAGAATTAATCTTTCTTTGTTTTTGTGCTTTCCCTATTTGAGTTGCATTGATATCAGGACGTTCTGTTTTGTGACCTTGTATTGTGCTGGTACCTGATATTATTGGTCATCAGGCCAAACAATCTCCTTTAGCATTTCTTGAAGTCTTGTTTTAGTTTTTGCAAATTCTCTAAACTTGTGTTTATCTGTAAATATCTTAATTTCTCCTTCATATTTCAGAGAGAGTTTTGCTGGATATATGATCCTTGGTTGGCAGTTTTTCTCGTTCAGTGTTCTGTATACGTCATCCCATTCCCTTCTTGCCTGCATGGTTTCTGCTGAGTAGTCTGAACTTATTCTTATTGATTCTCCCTTGAAGGAAACCTTTCTTTTCTCCCTGGCTGCTTTTAAAATTTTCTGTTTATCTTTGGTTTTGACAAGTTTGATGATAATATGTCTTGGTGTTTTTCTTTTTGGATCAGTCTTAAATGGGGTTCGATGAGCATCTTGGATAGCTATCCTTTTGTCTTTCATGATGTCAGGGAAGTTTTGTGTCAGGAGTTCTTCAACGATTTTCTCTGTGTTTTCTGTCCCCCCTCCCTGTTCTGGGGCTCCAATCACACGCAAGTTATCCTTCTTGATAGAGTCCCACATGATTCTTCGGGTTTCTTCATTTTTTTTAATTCTTTTATCTGATTTTTTTTCAGCTATGTTGGTGTTGTTTCCCTGGTCCTCCAGAAGTCCCAGTCTACATTCTAATTGCTCGAGTCTGCTCCTCTGACTTTCTATTGCGTTGTCAAATTCTGTAATTTTATTGTTAATCTTTTAGATTTCTACATGCTGTCTCTCTATGGATTCTTGCAACTTGTTAATTTTTCCACTATGTTCTTGAATAATCTTTTTGAGTTCTTCAACAGTTTTATCCGTGTGTTCCTTGGCTTTTTCTGCATTTATCCTAATTTCATTTGTGATATCTTTAAGCATTCTGTAAATTAGTTTTTTATATTCTGTATCTGAGAATTCCAGGATTGTATCTTCATTTGGGAAAGATTTTGATTCTTTTGTTTGGGGGGTTGGAGAAGCTGTCATGGTCTGTTTCTTTATGTGGTTTGATATGGACTGCTGTCTCCGAGCCATCACTGGGAAACTAGATTTTCCAGGTAATCAGCTAAAAAAAATGCAGTCAGATCCCTATCTGAATTCTCCCTCTGGCTCCGGGTATTCGCATGTTAATGGAGCCGCCTGGGGAGGGTGGGAGAGGGATCAGAGAGCTAGGATAGGAGTGTAGCACCACAGAATATAGAGCTGATCACCACGTTCACACTCCGCCCCCATCTGCCAAAATCCGGGCGGGACGGCTCCCCAGGTGGGACGCTACTCTCCCCACTCCGAGACCAGTCACTTCCTCCCGGGAACTTCTCCCTCTGGTGCGCGGCACCGCTTGCGCTAACTGGGTGGGAGTCTCCCGCACGAACGGGTGGGCCCGCCCCCAGGGTCTATTCAGGAGAATATAATTGGGCCCCGCCCTCACGACCCGCCCGCTTTCGCCAAAATCCCAGCGGGACAGCTCCCTGGCTGGGACGCTGCTCTCCCCGCTCCAAGACCTGTCACTTCCTCCCAGGGACTTCTCCCTCCGGTGCGCTACACCACAGGCGCGAACTGGGTGGGCGTCACCCCGCACGAACGTGTGGGCCCCGCCCCGGGGTCGCTTTAGGGAAATATAGCTGACCCCCCCCGCTCGCGCCCCGCCCGCTTCCGGCCAAACTCCCTGCGGGACAGCTCCCCAGTTGGGACGCTGCTGTCCCCGCTCCAAGATCAGTCACTGCCTCCCGGGTGCTTCTCCCTCTGGCTGCGCTGTTACGCCGCCCGCGCCAACCAGCTAGACTCTCTCCCGGGATGGGTTCGGGGGGGTAGGGCTGTGCCCCTTGTCTGTGCCGTCTGCCCCCCTGAGCTCTGCCCCAGATCGGGCTCCGAAGGTCACCTGCCTGGTATGCTGGCTCCTAGTTCTGAAAACGGTCACTGTCTGCCCGTATTTGTTCGTTTTCCGTCTCTAAGTCTGTGCTTGTTGTTCAGAGTTCGTAGATTGTTATGTATGTGATCTATTCACTTGTTTTTCCGAGTCTTTGTTGCAAGAGGGATCCGCAGTAGCGTCCACCTAGTCCGCCATCTTGGCCCCGCCTCCTTAATGTTTTCAAAATAGTTTTTTTCTTTCCTCTTGCATCAAATTTAAATTTTCAAAGTTTTTTTTTTTCCTGACACAATGGCTCTGAACAAATGTATTCTTATTTTGCATGCAAGGTTTTCTTTCTTTATTTTCTTTTTTCTTTCTTTTCTTTTCCCTTAATACTAAAAGGATAGCTAGAAATCCTTACATGTTAGCCAAAGAATCACTGGTGATATAAAGAATTATATTTACATCTATAAGTTTTCATTATATTGTTGGGTTAATGGGATCAGGCTCTAGAAAATTACTTTCTTCCTGAAAAAGATTAATCATGAAGCTACTTTAACTTAAGTTTCAGGGTTCTACCTGTACGGACAAATAACCCTGTTGCTGTTGAGTTGATCCTGACTCATAGCAACCCTATAGGACAGAGTAGAACTGCCTTCATAGGGTTTCTAAGGCTGTAAGTCTTTATGGAAGTAGACTATCACATCTGTCTCCTTTGGAATGGCTAGTGGGTTGACCCCCAGACCTGGTTAGAAGCGGAAGCACTGCATAACAGGTCTTGTAAGGACAAATTCAAATTGAAAATAATAGATTTTAATTCTTCCTGCTAAAGAAGGAAAGAAACTCCCCCTCCTCTCTTGTTCTTTCAGAATTCATTTTAGATAACTTGCAATTGTGAATTACTTCTCTGTTTCTTTGAAAAGTATGTAAATAAAGGATGTTTGCTCAAGGACCTGGGTGCTATCTTTTTGTCAAATGTAATCATCAGGGAAGACCACACCTCCGGTTTCCCGAATGAAGAGTAGCATAATGTCAAGTGTCCTGCCATAAAAATATTAGAAAATAAGCAATTTCATCTTGAAAACCTGAATATAATGGGTTTATCACTTACCTATGTACAGAGTCAGATTTGTTTCTGTCTTTGCAGTCTCTTTAGCAGATTGCATATTCTGGTTTAATGCTTATTCAATTACAAAAATTTTCTTTAACTCTATTTTTGTGGAGAGGTTCTCTGGTTTGGGAGTAGATTTTGTTTTTAGTCAATTTTCTGTAACATGCACTGACAAGGACCTCTTCCAATGCCCTGCATGTAACTTTATACTTATGATTTCTCTTTTATTATTTTTAAAGAAGGCTTCCCAAAGGACAAGAGTTTCAGGACCCCCAAACCTGGTTTAGCTCCTGTTTTTCATCATAGCAAAGTGAATGTGCTTTTGGCCTAAAGCCCTAGGCGCAAAACAACATTTTTAGTCCTAGAGGACTCTTCCTTTCCCATTGTACTTCAACATATCTCCCTGGTTTTCTTTGCTTAAAATGTGCTATTTATTGAACAATATTGAAATATGCTAATTTTGAAGTTACTATCTTTGTGCAAAGTAATAAGTGAATGAAAACTTGAATGCTAACATCTGCTATGGCATTTCAATTTTAAACCAAATGTGTGTATAATATTCTCTTTGGTAAGTGAATTAACATTTTCACATAGCCATAAAAAATAAAATTTTAATAATCTCCTTTGGAGTTGTCTCTCTGAAGTCATGTGCAAAATATTAAGTGAGAATTCTAATAGAACACTACTCCTTCTATCTTTTAAAGTTTCTGAAGCTTTCAAAAGACACAGCATATGTAGTCTCCTTTATTCATCTGGCATTATATCCAGTTAGAGTTGGCACTGCTCTATGGAATTCCACCATTTCACAAGCATTTTCCAGTGCCTGATAAACCTGACTTTGTTTAGAACCTGCTTTAATGGTCTTTTAAACCTCTTAAACTGTCACTACTCCTTGCTTTTGTTGTTGCTGGCTGCTGTCCAGTTGGCCCCCTGACTCATGGTGACCCCAAGTGTTACAGAGTGGAACTGCTCTGTAGGGTTTTCTTGGCTGTAATCTTTACAGAAGCAGATCTCCATGCCTGTCTTTCGAGGAAGCACTGGGTAAGTTTGAACCACCAACCTTTTGGTTAGCAACTGGTTGCAAATTGCTTGTACCACCCAGGCTCCTTCACTGTTCCTTAGAAGAACAAAAATTTGAACAATTATATACTAATTTCCTCAAGAAAAAATTTTTATCACACCACCAGATACAAAAAAAACAAGCCCGTTACCTTTGATTCTGACTCAGAGCGACTTCATAGGACAAAGTAGAACTGCCCCATAGGGTTTCCAAGGAGCGGCTGGTGGATTCGAATAGATGACCTTATGGTTAGCAGTTGTAACACTTAACTGTTGGGCTACGAGGGCTCCAAATCCACCATATAGGGTGTCAGCTTTAGTCAAATGAGTCTGCCTTGGATCCTATCTAAAGAAATTTGATGGGGGTATTTTTGGTACATTTTCCCATTGAAGACATTCCTATTAAACAGAACTTAAGGGCAGTCTTACAGGAGGACTTCTTTCTACCATGTAAGAGGACAGGTACCTGAGACCCTACATCTGGAAAACAATTTGATGAATGCACACCATACCCCAAATAATTCTTCTCTCTTTTTCTATTTTATTTAAAAATAAATAAAATAGATTAGCTGTCAAAAAAATTAAATGTAAAAGTCATCATTTAAAAATAATGCTTATTGTAAAAATATTTGAAAATATGAAATTAAAAAAGAGCTTTGTAATCCCATTGACCAAAGATAGTCTGTATTATTTTTTGATATATTTAAATATGCATATATTAACAAATATTTTGATCTTATAAATAACATATATGTACATATATACATACATATTTCAAAATATGTCTCACATACTTTCTGAGATTTTTAATTACTATTTTTTTATTCATTTAATGTGCTTATTTAAAGATATTAATTTAACAGCTACTATTATTATTTAATGAGTACAGGTTTAAGAATTGGGGTTATAGCAATGATCCAAAAAGAAAAGCCTCTGCTTTCATGGAGTTCATGTTATAGTAGGGTCCGGAAACACAAAACAATATACAAACAACTATATAATTATGTAATGTCAAGGCCGTGAAGAAAATATGGCTGGATAAGGGAACAGAAATTTACTGCAGATCAAGGCATGTCTGATAAGGTCAAAGATGCTATGTGAGCTGAGCCAGAAGGAAGTGAGGCACAGAGCCGCACAAGTATCTGGGTAAGAGCAGTACCTGCAGAGGGAACAGATGAGAAGACTTGAAGAGCCCTTTGCCCTGCTTATTGTGTTTAGGGACAGCAAAGAGGTCTGTTCCGTGGGGGAAACAAGGGACGGTGGTAGGAGATGAGGTCAGGAGGTGAGAAGAGGGTCAGATTGGAAGCCTTTGCAGATGAGTGACATGATCATCCTTAAATTTAGAAGACTCAGTCAGGCTTGTTGGAGACTAGACTAAAGGAGGGTGAGAATAGGTGTAGAAAAACCAGAAAGAAACTGATTTAATTATTCCAGGCAAGAAAGAATGGTGGCTTAAGCTGGGTAGAAGCTGTGTAGGGATGAGATGTATATGGGGTTCTGGATATACTTCTAAGAAACAGACAACAGGACTTGCCAAATGACAGAGAGGTGTTGACAAAGAATTCAAAAATTTCTATCGCAATGCCTTTTAGATCTCTAAGAAAGAGATAAAGCTGTTTGTTAAATGATGTGGGGCTGAGGGAGAAAGTTCGGACTACAGATATAAATCAGGGAGTCTCCAGCATGAAGATGGTATATAACACACAGAACTGAGAGAGATTATCTAGAGATTGAGTCTAAATCTAATTGAGTACAACCAATACTCTAACACTGAAACTTACTCTGATGTTTAAGTCTCTGTTAAGCTTTCAGTGCTTATTATCAGACCTTTATAAAACTGCCCTTGTCTTAATTTTCTAACCTTGACTCACCTCCCATATGTATGCCTGTAATTCAACATTTTTTTTTTTTTTTCATTCAGGAAAAGCACACTAAGCTTTTCCATAGCTCAGAAAATCTTCTGTTTGCTTTCACATGTAAGTGAATACTTAGATGAATTTACAGTATTTCCATTAAAATATATTTCCCTCGAGCTTCATAGGATTTTCTACAGAACAAAAGTCTAAAAGCAATTTGATTTTTGTTCCCATAAATATAATCTATACCTTCCATTTAAATCCTTGCAGGATCATACAAACACACACACACATATATACACATACATACGTGCATAAATTTATTGCAGTAGGCTGAATAATATCCCCCACACCCCAAAGAGATGCAAGTTCTAATTCCTGGGCCTGTGACTGTTACCTATACGGAACAAAGCATTTAGCAAATGTGATTAAATTGAGGATGTTGACAGGGAGAAATTATGGTAAATTATCTGGTTGGGCCCTAATTGCAATCATATACGTCCTTTTAGGAGGGAGGCAGAGTAAGATTTGACACACAGAAAATGAGAAGGCGATGTGACCATGGAGGCAGAGATTTAAATGATGTGGTCACAATCCAATTAATGCCAACAGCCACCAGAGTTTGAAAGAGGCAAGGAACAAATTCTTCCCTAGAGCCTCCAGAGGGAGTACAGCCCTGCCTATACCTTGATTTTGTCTCAGTGAAACTGATTTCAGACTTCTGGCCTCTAGAGCTGTGAGAAAATGAGTGTCTGTGGTTTAAGCCACCGTGCTTGTGTTAGTACATTACAGCAGCCCTAGGAAACTAACATATACCAGTTTTTGCTGAGTCACTTCTTCATGGCGATTCCATGTGTGTCAGAACAGAACTGTGCTCCATAGAGTTTTCAGTGGCTAATTTTTTCAGAGGCAGGCCATCAGGCGTTTCTTCTGAGGTATTTCTGGGTAGACTCAAACTGTCAAGCCTTCAGTTAGCTGCCGAGCAGGTTAATTGTTTGCACCACTAGGAGCTCCAAGGAAGTAATATACGTATGTAAAATTTCACCAAGATATATATAAATATTATTTATCTAGCATAATCTTGCCTAGTTTTGGGCAGTATTTTCAAACTTCAGATTCATTTGGTGAAAGTTTTCAGATATATTTCTTTGTTGTTTTTGCTTTGTATGAAAACTTAAATAGTAGGAAAAAAAGTAACTCTGGAAAAATTATGAAAAATAATACTTTTGTTCTATAAGTTGAAAAGCAATACCATTTTTCAGGGGAAAAAAAGACAAACATATTGAGTAGTGCACATATCCTAGAAATGCTTGTTCTTGTTGTTAGTTACTATTGATTCTGACTCATGGTGACCTCATGCGTAGAGTAGAAATGCTCTATAGGGATTTTAAGGTTGTGACCTTTCTGAAGCACATCACCAGGCCTGTCTCCTGAGGTGCCTCTGAGTGGGTTCAAACCACCAATCTTTTAGCAGTTAGATGAGGTAAATCTTTCTGTACTGATATGAAAAGCTCTCTAAGATTTTTTTTTTTTTTAATTTGAAAAAATCACTGTGCATAGTATTATAGAGGATATATTATAGTTGCTATTTTTTTGTTGCTTGAAAGTGTGTTGTATGTATACTTGTATGTGCATAGACTGTCTCTGGAGGAACACATTTTAAACACATAACATGAGTGCCTATGGAGGCACTGGATGGCCATGGTACAGATGTGGGACTGAGAATTATTTTTCATTTTCTGTTTTTGAGTGCCTTTTATACTTTTTTTTTTTTTATATATACTTGGTAGTATATGCATATATTACCTACACAAAAGCAAATAATAAAATGTAATTTTAAAAATGCTGGCAAACCTGTTGTTTAATTACTGTCACAAAAAAAAAGTGCAGAATCAGCAATTGAATAGCCACATTGTTATTTTTGGCAGGCATTGTTCAGCATTATAACAGATAATGCTAAATAACCCCATCCAACAGGTTAAAGTATTCAGCTACTTGGCCAGTTTTTTTTTACTGCTAAATAATTCTGGAGGACACATGAAGGCAATGCTCCTCAAAATTATTCATTTGGCAAGAGTTCTATTAAAGTTCTCCAATGTCTATGGATAACTAGTAACACCTGCCCTTAACATTTCCAGGCCAAAATAGCTCTTCCATGCTCTGTAGTGCAAAACTCCGGAATCTCAATCTAGGTCTTATTTCTTTTATAGAAAATAAAACAAAACAAAAAAACAGCCAATCAAATCCTATTCTATTCATGAGGTTAAAAGCTTTTTCCTCATTTCTTTCTAAACCCTCATCAGAATAATGTTCCTAATTCTACCAACCGTCTTTTAAGGAAACATAGGCTCTTACAATCAAGTGTATCAAAATTCCTCCAACCTTTACCCTTTACCCAATTCCAAAGCCTTTCCACAAATACCTAAAATGTGAGGAAAGCACTTCCCTGTTCCCTAGAGCACACAGGTAGGGGGGTTCTGCGGCCGGACCATGGGCACCCAGTGTTTTTGGTTGTAAGGACTGGGAGGCACCACTTATCCTTGGACCCCTGTTGCAGGTGGCTAGATGATGTAGGTGAAGCCACCATTCCTCAGGCCCCTGATGTGGATAGGTGAGGCCCTTGTTTAATAGGCAAAGTAGTGTCAAACATCAAAAACCCACCTCTCCACCACAGAGCTAAAACAGTTGAAGTCAGATCTGAAACATACATATTGTTGCTGTAACAAGGGCCTAATCTCTTGAAATGGACCCACGCAGGTCCATGCAGGGGTAAAAGGTATTCAAAGTCTGCCGACCGTTTGTGCCTGGACAGGAGGAACTTTGGTCCTGAGCTCTCCAGCTTAGTGGAGCTGACAGATTATCTTTTCCTCCAACTGTTAATTTATCCTTCTCCAAGGCCTGGAGAATGGCTCAGAGCATGCAGCAGGCCGTATCTCAGGCCCAGAGAAATTGACAGCCGCTGAAGCCAGCTTGGGGGCTGGGGTGCAGTAAAATAAATGCCAAGTACTTAGCTTCTGGTGAGAGTGCTGTTCTTCTCTGGTTCTGGATGTGTGAGTAGACTGTGTGGCTCGCTGTCTTTCTCTGAGGAAACTGTTTCCTAAATGCTATGACCAGCCCTGTCATGGTCACTCCAGGAGATCATGCCTAGGGGGCACCAGTTCCCACTGAGTCAGGTCCAGCAACTCCTTGCCACTTCTGAAACATCTCTCCCTAAGCCTTCTGCTCAGTCTGATTTCCTAACTTTGCCTTTGATGTTCAGGGCTCCTAGCTTGTCATATATATAATCATTTCACTTGTTTTTTTTGATCTTTGTTGTAAGAGGGATCACCAGAAGCATCTGACTACTCTGCCATCTTTCCCCGCCTCTCTATAAAACATTTTGGAGTGATTAAGTGTATGACTCGCCATACTCCAGTATGATATCATTAACATAACATAAGAAAATCCCTATTTCCAAAGGTCATTTTTATGGGTAAGCAGTTAGGACTTCCATTTCTTTTTCTAGGACATAATTCAATCCACAATAACATGTGAAGGAAAAAAAATTTGACAAAGGCTCTCAGATTTTTGGTTTGACCTAAGTTGATGTATTGTAGTGCACTGAGATGAGGAAGCACAGGAGGTGGAATAAATCTGTTAATTGAGAGTGTGATTCAAGTGGTGTGTTCTGCCCTAGACATGCTTGCAATTTACACGGCCTATAATTTTTTTTTTTTTTTTTTTTATTGAAATAGGAACCCTGGGGACACAGTGGTTAAGAGTTATGGCTGTTAACCAATAGATCTGCAGTTCAAATCCACCAGCCACTCCTTAGGACAAATGATTAGGTCTTCAATTCTGATCCAAGACTATGACCTCTCCAACCACACGTCTAGTGCATCCCAAGAAACATATGTAAATCCTGTTGTCTTAGGCTGGGTTCTCTAGAGAAGTAAAACAAGTAAAGTGTATAAATAGAGAGAGAGAGATTTATATCAAGGAAACTGCTCGCCCAAATGTAGAGGCTGGAATGTCCCAAGTCTGTGAATCAGGATAGAGGCTTCTATCAATTCACATAGCCATAGGGGCTGGCAAACCTGAGATCAACAGGTCAGAGAGCAGGGCTCCTGCTCTCAGGCTGTGAAGATAGATGAACCCCAAGGCACATAAGCTGATAGTTCAAGTCTCAAGAGCTGAAAGTCAGGTGAACAGGAGGCAGCTGCAGAATCCAGAGTGAGCAAAAAGCCCGGATGCCTGTTTATATTCGGATGCAGGCCACTCCCCCAAGGAAACTCCCTTTCAACTGATTGGCTACTCACAGCAGATTCCATCATGGTAAAACCCAAAAACCAAATCCACTGCTGTCGAGTTGATTCCAGCTCATAGCGATACTATAGGACAGAGTAGAACTGCACCATAGAGTTTCCAAGGAGCGCCTGGTGGATTCGAACTGCCGACCTCTTGGTTAGCAGCCATAGCAGTTAATCACTACGCCACCAGGGTTTCCATCATAGTAGTGATCACATATAAACACCGAGAATCATGGCCCAGCCAAGTTGACACACAATATTAATCATCACACCTGTCTTTTAAAACAAACCTACTATTGTATTTTCTTTGGTCTGAATTTCCTTATCTGTATACTTTCCTAATGAATTCCTGTACATTCTATAAAACCTATGTACACATCAGTTTCTTTCTCTATCTGTCTCTGATCTTATCAAGCACAATAACTTCTCCCCCTGATCCATTAAAAAACAAACCCGCTGCCATCGAGTCAATTCCAACTCGTAGTGACCCTACAGAACAAAGTAGAACTGCCCTATAGAGTTTCCAAGGAGTGCCTGGTGGATTCAAACTGCCAAGCTTTTGGTTAGCAGCTGTAGCACCTAACCACTATGCCACCAGGTTTTCACTTCTCCACCAGCAGTGTTACTTTCATGTTATTCATACTCTTTAATAGAAGGTATCACACTATCATTCTCACCAGCTATATCTTGAATTCCTCAAAGGTAAGTTTATGTCTAATTCATATTAGGATTCCTGGAACCTAGCCCAGTGCATAAATTCTCACTGAAAACAAACTTACTATGCACTCATGCTGAAAAACAGCTTACATGCAGTGTGCTCAGAGCAACCACGTGTATAAATAGTAATCACTCTCTCTAGACATATTGCCAAGTAGGAAGGACAAAGGTATAGTTGGAATACCAGAAGTATGGTTGGAAAACCAATAGCAAAACCATGAGTTTTTATCAAAAGAAACCTCTAGTTAAATATATTTTCATCATTATTATAGAAACATTTCATTTTGATTAAGAAGAAAAAAATACTGCCTTCAACTCTTTTCAGCTCCCACTCCTTTGTTGGTAGTAGTAGATCTTGAATGAAGGAACAGTTTACTTCCATATTAAATTTGCAAATTTGTAATTAAACCAAAATAATTTCCTCCAACATTGCATATATGAGTCAAGAATATGACAATGATTCAGAAAGTAAGCGATAGTGGTAGCAGTGGGTCTGGTTCAACTGTAGTGCCAATTGCAGAGAAGTGCCATTTGAATGGGTATATGCTCTTTCTTTCTCTGATTCTGTTTACAGCCATGGGGGTCTGCCAAAAATCTGTATATTGCTGGCAGGCAAACAAAGCCAATCCAAGCACCTGTGTTGCAAAACTCAGCAATTCTGCAATTGTCATTACTGATCCATCTGTGAGGCTGCTCCTTGCCACATGTCAGTTGACTCACATAAGGTGGGCTGGAAGGGAAATTCCATTAGAAAAGGACAATAGCAAAATTGATGTTATCAGTTGTTCCTCTTTGCCTCTGAAAGAAAAAGCAAGCACTGATGGAAAGCAACAATTTTTACAAACGCACTGAACAGATTAGTAATGGCTGTTACGTGACAAATGGGAGATCTTAATTTAAAAATAAAAAAAAAATTTGTATAACTTGAAGAACAAAGCCATTACTTTAATGATTCATTATGCTTAAATGGAGTACCAGAGTTACTAGTCCAGTATAGAGATGAAAGAATGATGTCTTACCAAAGAATTCAAAATATTAGGTGAGATTCATTGTCTTAGATTCTTAAAAAAAAAAAAAAAACTCATTAATTGAGACTAAAAAATTCAGACATTATGTCAGACCTTGTCTAACTAAGCTGAATATATGGCTGCATTTTACAATGAAGAGAGGCTTAATAAAAATATCAGTAATGTGAAAAATATTTATGGAAAATGTTGAAAGTTCTTTGGAGGACAAACATTCTCACATATTTTCATCCTGCCAATATGTTAACAATGTGAAAATCAAGAGTAATATAATAATAGCAATTATCACTTATGTTTACTGAGCATGTGCCATGTACTGGATAAGGTACTTCATTATTTTAATCCTCTTAAAGCTTTCAGGTTTATGAAACTGAGGCTCCTAAAAGTTATTTATTCATTTAAGATGATCTAAAAGATAACTACACCTCCTACCTCATTGTTTTTTGTTTTGTTTTGTTTTCTGTGCATTCCTGACCATTCTCTAAGATCAGCTTGCCCTCAGATAAGTTATATTCCACAATGTAGATGACAAGACACTAGAAGCTTTGCTCATTTAGTTAGTGTCATCTTTACCTTTCTCTTTCCTACACTGGATATCATGGATTGAATTGTGCCCTCCAAAATGTGTGTCAAATTCGATAGACCATGATTCCCAGTACTGTGTGGTTGTCCTTCATTTTGTGATCTGATCTAATTATCCTACAGGTTATAAATCCTAACCTCTATGATGTTAATGAGACAGAATTAGAGGCAGCTACGTTAATGAGGTAGGACACAATCTAGAGGATTATGTTATGTCTTCAGTCAATCTCTTTTGAGATACAAAAAAGAGAATCAAGCAGAGAGGAGAAAAACCTCTCACTGCCAAAAATGAAGAACCAGAGGGGGAGCGTGTCCTTTGGACCCAGAGTCCCTGAGCTGAGAACACACCATTTGGACACGGTATCCCTGCACTGAGAAGCTCCTGGAACCCAGAGACCAAGAGAGTAAGAGAGCTGTAACACTGAAGACAGTGAGAAGCAGAGGCAGAAGAGCCTGGCAGAAGAGACTATGCAAGAGGCCTCCCAGCCCACAGAGCAAGAAAGCTGAGTGACTTTGGGCAGAGGTAGAGGGCCAGGGAGAGGTGTGCCTGTGAGTACAGCTGGGAAGAGGCTGTCCTGATTGAAGAACTGTACCCTGAGCATTCCTGAAACTGAATCGTAACCTGCTATTTCCCTGATAAACCCCATCATCATGAGTATTGTCTGAGTTCTGTGTGGCCATTGCAATGAATTATCAAACCCGGCAGAGAAGTAGAGAGTGCCATGGAAGAGATGGTTGGTGTCAGAACTGGTAAAGATGGCAGAAAAAGGAGGCATGTCTGACCTCCACCTCATAGAAATCAGCCTTCCCCCTTGTGAAGTTAAAGAAGGTCAGATGTTGCCCCCATACCATTTTTACAATAATTAAGATAATGGATATTTTTCCTCATTGTAAAATATAATTTTTAGTGTGTCAACTATTCAACAAAACGACTTCAGTATTTCTTAAAATATGTTGTACTTACATTGTATCACTTTTATGGCAACATTCATAGTGGTGCCTATTAGGCGGTACTTGATAAACATCTCAGTCCCTAAGCTATTGAGAGAGAACAATCCAATAACATTGTATTATGAAGTACATGTACAATACTAGCTGAGAAAATCAATAGAACATAAAATACTCATGGACTAGGTCAATGAGAAATATGAAAGGTAAAAACAAATATTTGTCATGATAAGGTTCAGGTGGGAAATGATAAATTTGGATTTTAAGAACAGGGTTTCTGGCCGGATTGACTAAATGACAAAAGATAATACATGCTTCCCATGTATTTGTCTTAGTCTCCAACTTTTAAAAGGGAATTTATTAAAACAAATTCTATTTTTTTTATGACCATATATATACAAAAATATCTCTGAGAAGTGAGTGTAAAGATAAAGTTATATCTTCATAGTTTTGTTATTCTGTATTTCTAAAATGCTTATCTATTCATTGTGGAATTAAAACTTGAAAAGAAACATTTAAGATGACTTATTGTAAACAGTGAGCATGGTACACAATGAGCTCGAAGCTCCAAAGTGAAATGAGTTTAAAGCAACATAAAATATCATGAAAGCAGTAGAATACAGATTCTTCTAGATTATTCATGGCAAATAAATATTAATTGAGAACATTTTCTTCATGTTAATAGTGTTGATGATTCTGTCTATATTTTATAACATTTCGTCATGAACATTTTATACATACAGAAAAGTTTAAAGAATCTTACATTAAACATTTGTATACCTACCATGTAGATTCTACAATTAACATTTTAATATATTTGCTTTACCACATAACTAGTCATCTAGCCATCCCTCTATCCAAGGAACCATCTCTCTTATTTTTTGATGCATTTGAAATAAAGTTATTGACATAATATATATCCTACAAATATTTCAACGTGCATATCTTTAGCTGGAAACCCTGGTGGCGTAGTAGTTAAGAGCTACAGCTGCTAACTGTGGAATTAGCTAGAATTCAATATGTTTCTGATACCCTTTTTGTTGTGTTGATGTAAAATTTACATATAGTTATATGCATGAATCTTTAACCTGCCTTTCAATTAATTCTGACAAATACATCTAATTTTAAAGGGATGATGAATTCATATTAAGCTCTTATTCTGTTATTTCCTCAATGTCCTTCTAGGTTTATGGATTGAAGACTATAAATGAAAATCAAATACTCAACATTAATGAATTATACATTATTAGTGCTTTCACAATTTATATTTGTCACAATTCTAAGTTGCAAGCAACAGAAACCAGCTCAGGTGGATCTAAATCTTTCTTGCCTGAGCAGAAAATAAATTTAGCATAAATATATTGAGTTCCAAAGTTTCAGTTGAAGAGCATAGAACAAAGTACCAGGAAGCTTGAAGAGCAAGACTTTAAAATGAGTAAAACAAGGAAGAAGGTTGTAACTAGGATGATTAAACAAGGTAGGGAAACAGTGTACCAGGCACTGCACACTACCACAGGCTCCAATGCCACTGCTGAGATTGGGTTGAGATGCTGCCAATGCAACTACCTGAGCCTCCACAGCCTACCACCAATTGGGCTTACACTACCCTTATCATGATCCAAAGTTCCTGGTGGTTGCCTTGATTGACCAACTGTATAGTTTCCTAGGGCTGCCATGACAAAGTACCACAAACTATATGATTTAAAACAAAAGAAACTCACTGTCTTAGAGCTCTGGAGATTAGAAGTCCTAAATTACATTGTCAGCAGGCCATGCTCTCTCTGAAGACTTTAGAGGAAGATCTTTCCTTGCCTCATCCTAGCTTCTGGTGGTTCCTGGCAATCCTTGGCTTCCCTTGGCTTATAGATGTAGCACTCTAATCTCTTCACAAGGCTGTCTTCCCTCTGTTTCTCGGTGTCTCTTCTCTTTTTATAAGGACACCTATTATATTGGATTAGGGCTCACCACACACCAGTATGACTTCATGTTAACAAATAACGTCTTCAAAGGCCCTATTGGTGCACAGGTTAGGACTTTAATATATCTTTTGGGAGACACAATTCAATCCATAATACTCACTTAGGTTACATGTTCTTAGCTAAGGCATTAAGGAGGCTGAGAATGTGACAATCTAGCACATTTAGCTTTTGTAGTGGAAGGAGAGTTTAGCTTCCCAATAAGAACCATGAAGAGAATTCTCCAGATATAGAAAGGGAGTTGGTATGACTGGCACCAAAAGAAAGAAAGAAAAGGTATATATTCACTAAACATACACAAATTCATTTTAATCTGCTCAACAATTCTGTAGGTAGTAAGCAGAGAGGCAAAAATAATCTTGTTTTATGCATGAGGAAATATTTTAGACAGCTAATATTTTGTCAGTTTGGCTCTATCAATGCATTTTCTGGGGGGATGCCCTGCATTCTATTTGCACGGTTTGTCTGGAGAGTTCTTGAAGATTAGAACAGTGAAGTCTCCCTCTCTGGGCATAGTAGCAAAGCTGAAGCCTCCACTGTGGTTAGACGAGGGACTACCTGGCTCACATAAACTAGGCCAGATAGTTCTTTTTGCTAAGAAATCTAGACATTGAAACTGTGCTCTGGCAGCTCTCTTCAGTAGAAGAGTCTAAACTCAAAAGCTAACGGCAGCTATTTTCAGCTATGAGAGGAAGTTGGTCAGCAGCAAGACTGAACAAGAAAACAGCCCCATAGTGATAATTGAAGAGAAAGTCCTGAGGGCAGTCATTTTGGTGGTTCCAGTTATTTTCCTGGGACCTGACCACATGAGGCCCTTGAGAACTGTGAATTACCCTTACATTCTAGTAATAAGTTTTCATTTTTGAGTAAGCAATTCTCAGTGGATTTGTTATTTGCCACCAAGAGTTATAATAATTATGTTAATTATGGGTAGATGATCCTGATATGAAACCTTCTTTCTAAATCAGGCTTCGCCCTACATGGCAGAGGTACATCAAAACTTAATAACTGTGGAACTCAGCATTTTCTAACTATAATCTTTCATGTAATTAATACTGAATTCATTTCTTCCTTAATAAATAATATCATAGAATAATGACTCTCTCTTAAAACAAGGAATGCCTGCTTGTACTCTTAGAAACAGATGTGAGACCAAAAAAGTACTGAAGAACCATTTCATTTCCATTTAAATTATTATCCATTTCATCTCCTCCACCTTATTTCTGTGTAACATTAATAAAGCTGTAAGTCTAAGATCTTATGTCATTGTAACTGTACGAAGCTTTTGGACTGACTCTACAAGAGATTGGCTCCAAATATGGTATTTTCTTGCTACAAGTAATGTGCATATGAGAGGCAGTAACTCATCCCTCAAGCTCTAATTCCATAATAATTTATTCCAAGGCCTTGGCAGCTAATGCTTCACTCACTATTAATAGAAAACTGTACAAGTGGTGTAGGTGGTACTTTCAGTTTAGTGATGCTGTAGTTAATTTCTTTAATTTATAAAGTATTTATAAATCTCTATGCAATGCTGCTGAAACTGCGTAGGCAGAACCCAGTTATCTCCTCATCTCGCAGCCTTCCAAACTAGATTCGCTCCTGTAGCCTACGTAATCACTTACAGTCCTCTCACTAATTCTGTTGCATGACCCCCATCTGTTACTTCGTATCATGTGACAATAGTTGATTATTCTTAGGGTTTACATTTAGGAATTTTTTTGTTACTCTCATTACTCTACGGCAGGTTTCGTTACAGAGCCTTTGTGAGGATGTGTTATAATTCAGGTTCAGGGGCACAGACAGCAGAACCTCCAAGTTTTGTCTTTATGAATCCTCCTTATTTATAGCTGGTAATAAGGAGCCCTGGTGGCGCAGTGGTTAAGCACTTGGTAACTAACAGAAAGGTCGGTACTTTTAACCACCAGCCACTCTGTGGGAGAAAGATGTTGCAGCCTGCTTCCTTCAAGATTACGGGGTTGTTCTACTCTGTAGTATAGGGTCACTATGAGTCGAAATCAACTCCAAGACAATGTTTTTTTTAATATCTAGTAATACCCAGTGTCCTGAAACCTACTTTACCTGATACTAGTACAGGTATAGCTATACCAGCTTTATGATGCTCAGTGTTTGTATATCTTTTCCCATCCTTTAAGTTATAACTGTCTTGTATTCCAATAAGACTGTATTTATGGACATGGAATTATGAATTAACACAATTTTTTTTTAATGTTACACAATATTTTCTTTTCTTGATTTTTTTCAAAACGTTGGAATGTAAAAACTGTTCTTAGACCTTGGGTCACAGAAAATCAAGCAGTGAGCCTAATTTTGGCCTATAATTTATGATTTGTCTACCCCTGTTCTATAACATAAAATACATTTAATCAGATATAAAGTGTTTGATTAAATATTTAAAGCTTACTTTTATTGGCTCTATAGGGTCACTATGAGTTGGAATCGACTTGACAGCAGGGGGTTTGGTTTGGTCTGATTGGCATTATTATCCCCTAGGTTACTGAGGCTCGTTAATTTCTTTCCCTTTTTTTTTTTTTTTGTTTGCTGTCTGTGCTTCAGATTGAATAATTTTCTATTAACTCATCTGCAAGTAAACTGATTGTTTCTCTGCAATATGCAATATTTTATCTGCTATTAATTCCATCCAATAATATTTTATAAAATATTATGCTTTTTCAGTTATAAGATTTTATTTTAGTACTTTTTTTCTTTAAGGATTTCATCCTGCTCCTGAAATTCTCATCTCTTTACCATTATTATATCCTTTTTTTTTTGTGAAATTTTTAACATATACTATTCATTTTGAAATTCTTGCCTGCAAATTCCAGCAAATGTGCCATTTGCTATCATTTTCTACTCTATCTCTATTTCAATTATGAAACACATTTTCCTACTTCTTCACAAGTCTAGTAAGTTTTAATTACTGTATTTTTACTCAAATTACACATACCTCCTACCTTTTTTTGCCAATTTCTCCCTCTGCCTCCCCACAAGGCATTTTCATAAGTATGCCATGCTAATTTTTTACAATAACATTTAAAAAAAAAAAATTGGCATAGCACTGCTTTTGAAAATACCTGGTAGGGGAAGGGAGTGGTTGGCAAACAAACATAGAAAATGTGCATTATTTGCATAAAAATATGGTATACACTGAGCATTATATGTGGTATGCTGTGAGGTAAGTTGGTTTTATTATTTTTGTCTAAAGAATATTGACGTTTTCTACCTGGCAATTAAATTACTGGTGGAAAAAAAAAAAATTTTTTTTTTTTCTCCTTTACCCCAAATGGGGTAAAAAATTTAGCTTTACCCAATGGTAGATGGCCTTTGTTCTTGGTTCCTGAGAAATAACTCTTGGAGTAATTGGGGTATGTTGGTCTGGACTTCCAGACCATACCTGAAAATTTATGCTAGAAAGTGGGTCTGGCCAGACCAGAAAAGACTCACCTGGGAAGTCATATCAACTAACCTCAGGAGGCATAATTTAGCCTATCATACAGGGCTAGCCAATAAAAGGTTAGACACAAAGCCTCAAAAAACTTCCTGGTCAGTGAGCGTGGCGATGCACCCTCTTTGAGACATAGTAAGTTTCATGTTGGGCACCCTACCAGACCTTGCCCCGTCTCTTCTTCATGATGATCCTGATTTGTATTCTTTTGCTATAATAAATCTATAATCATGAGTATAATACTCTCCATGATTTCTGTGAATTATGGAACCCAAAGGAGAAGGGGGAACAAGCAAGTGAGAATTAGAGTGTTGTGTTGTGTGGACTGCCAAACTTGTGGCTGCTGTCTATCCATTTGGCAGTCTAAAGGACAGTGTCCTTTTTTTTTTTTTTTCCAGTAATCAATTTTTTTTTTTATTTGGTGAAAATATGCACACCAAAACATTCACCTGCACAATTTCCACATTTACAATTCAATGACATTGATTATGTTTTTTATGTTGTGCAACTATTATCGCTATCTTTTTCCAAAATATTCTACCACATTTAACTTAAACTCAGTGCACCCCAAACTCAGACTCCTACTTGCCCCCTTCTTCTCACCCTTTGTGACCATTAATTACTTATGGTTTCTATATATACACATATATATGTATGTATATATATGTGTGTGTGTGTGCACGTGTATATGTATATATATTGCTTATTTCATATAAGGGAGCTCACACAGTATTTGTCCTTTTGTGACTGACTTATTCAGTTCAGCATAAAGTTTTCAAGGTTAATCCATGTCACGGCGTGTATCAGAACTTCACTTCTCTTTAAAGCTGCATAATATTACATTGCATGTCTATAAAGCCAAAAACACCAAACCCATTGCCATCAAGTCGACTCCAACTGATAGTAACTATATAGGTCAGAGCAGCTCTGCCCTATAGGGTTTCCAAGCCTACAATCCTTACAGAAGCATACTGCCACATCTTTCTCTTACAGAGTGGCAGTAGCTCTAACCGTGGGTCTACCCAGATGCTACCCAGAGATTCTTCTAAAACACATACAGAACTAAAAAAAAAGAAAATGGAACCCATTTCATCTTTTAACCTCCTACAGTTATATGTATGTTTGTTGTCCTTTGTCCTAATGTCTATTGTGTAACTGCAAGGAATTTGTTTTCTTCCAAGATGGAGGTCAGCCAAGAGCTCATGTCCCCAGAGCCCATGTTGGCAGTGCTCAAGGACAGTGGGGTCAAGAGGTGGGCCACTCATGAATTCCTGAGGCTGGAGGAGCTATGGGAAATGTTTTGAAAGATACTTGGCCTCAGGGCTCCTGATAGCAGGTTGGCATGGTCTCCATCATTGATGATGGTATCAAAATCAATCTGCACTCCCCCCAGGTCGTGGTTGTCAAGGCTGTGTATTGTATTTGTCACCTGGTTAACACCTGCGGAATGTACATACCACATTTTATTTATCCATTTATCTATTGACGAACATTTTAGTTGTTTCCTTTTATGAAAAGGGCTGCAATTAACATTGGTGTACAGATCTCTGTTTGTGTTCCTGCCTTCACTTCTTCTGGGTATATACCTAGGACTGGAATTACTGGATCGTATAGTAATTCTATGTTTAACTTTTTGAGGAACTGACAAACTGTTTTCCATAATGGGTATACCCATTTTACATTTCCACCAGCGCACCAGCAATGAATGAAAGTTGCAGTTTCTCCACAACCTTGCCAACAACTGTTTTCTATTTCTGTTTTGTTTTATTTTGCTCTTTTTAATCATTGCCATTCTAATGGGGTGAGGCGATATCTCACTGTGGTTTTGATTTGCATCTCTTTTAAGGGCTAAGGGAAGACCTGGTGGTGCACTGGTTAAGAACTTACCTGCTAAGCAAAAGATTGGTGGTTCAAATCTACTAGCCATTCCTTGAAAACCTTATGGGGCAGTTCTTCTCTGTCCTACAGGGTCACTATGAGTCAGAATCTACTTGATGGCACACAACAACTAAGGAGCCCTGGTGGCACAGTGGTTAAGCATTTGCCTACTAACCAAAAGGTCAGAAGTTTCGAACCCATAAGCCACCTGGTAGAAGATGTGGCGATCTGCTTCTGAGAAGACTTACAGCCTTGGACACCCTATGAGACAGATCTACCGTGTCGTATAGAGTTGCTATGAGTTGGAATCAACTTGATGGCAGTGGGTTAGCTGGTTTGGTAATGGCTAGTAATGTTTAGCATTTTTCATGTGCTTGTTGGCCATTTGAATATCCTCTCTGGTAAACTGTCTTTTGAAGTCTTTTGTCCTTTTTTTGATTGGGTTATCTTTTTGTTGTTAAGTGGTAGAAGTTTTATATATATTTTGGATATTAGGCCCTTTTCTGATATATGGTTCCTGAAAATTTCCTCCCAATCTGTAGGTTGTCTTTTCATGTTTTTGATAAAGTCCTTTGATGTAAAAAATATTTAATTTTTACTGGGTTCTCTGTACCTATTTTGTCTTTTTCTGCTTAAGCTTTTTATTATATCTGATGATCTGTCATTAAACACTAGGTCCAACATCCTCATCCCTTTTTTTTTCTAAGATTTTTATGGTTTTAGTTTTCACATTCAGGTTCTTGATCCATTTTGTGTTGGATTTTGTGTATGGTGTGACATATGGACCTTGATTTATTCTTTTGCCTGTGGAAATCCAATTTTCCCACCACCATTTATTGAAGAATCTCTTCCTTCCCCAATTGAATGGGCTTAACACCCTTGTCAAAAATCAGTTGACCATAGATGTATGGATTTATTTCTGGAATTTCAGTTCTATTCCTTTGGTCTATTTGTCTGTTATTATACAGTACCAGGCTGTCTTAATTACTACAACTTTGTAGTATGTTTTGAAATCAGAAGTGTGAGTCCTACTTTGTTATCCTTCTTCAAGAATGCTTTAGCTATTTGAGTCTCTTGCTGTTCCATATCAAAGTTTTTAATAATATTTTATTTTGATTTTGGTGAAAGTTTACACAGCAAATTAGGTTCCCGTTTGACAATTTCTATACAAATAGTTCAGTAACATTAGTTACATTTTTCAAATGTGTCAACATTTTCTTTAATTGTATTCTGGTTGTTCCATTTCCTGTACTGTATGTTTCTTGCCCACTTATCTTCTCATCTTTGCTTTAGAGTAATTGTTGACCTTTTTGGTCTCGTATGATTTTTTAAATAGAGCACCGTACTGATGGATAGTATCCTTTATTTTATGTGCCAATCTGTTATTTCACTAAAAGGTGACCTCAGGGGATAGTCATATAAATGTGAGGATTGGCGTTTCCATTTCTGGAAAGAAGGCTTTTGGAATTTTTATGGGTATTGCATTCAATCTATAGATTGCTATGGGTAGTATAGACATCCTAACTATTGAGAAGCGGCAGTCATTCAAATGGGCCATAGGCTATAGTTACTCCCCATTCCTTCTCCTGCTAGTATGTGTTGGCCTCAGGAACAAACTACCACCACCAACCCCCCACCACCCCACCAAAGCCTGATGTTTTATGCATATAAGTAGCAGGGCTAAAGAGATACAATCCCACTGGCACCCAATTGTCTTCTTCCTGGGTTGTAAGCCAAAAAATCCACATTTTAATCCATGCAGTGGGTCATGTAGCTTCTTGTGTATAAAACTGGCTATGGTGCAAAGTGGGAGTACACGTAGAAGAGTCTTCATCTCCACCCAGGCAGCTTTTTTCAGCAAGGGGGAACTGCTCACCATGGAATTGTTCATTTTGTTTGCTGTCTGTTTTCTGTGAGTAATTAAACAGCTATCATTTGCCAACACTTTGGGAGTATCTCATGTGGGCAGCTTATTCAGACTAGAGGGACATAGCTCTGTAGAGGGGTTGATGCTACTGGTTAGGGTCCCCATTCTAGTAATCTTGTGGCTGCTTGGGATCTTAGGGCCACTTCTGAGACAACCTGTATGTGCCATACAACTATATTAAGCCTCCCAATTCATGCACATGGGATGTTCTTCCATTTATTTAGATCTCCCTTAATTTCTTTTAGTAACGTTCTATAATTTTCCATGCAAAAGTCTTTCACCTTCTTGGTTAAATTTATTCCTAAGCACATTATTCTTTTAGATGCTGTTGTAAATGATAATGTTTCCTTAATTTGCTTTTCAATTTGCTCATTTCTAATGTATAGAAACCCAACTGATTTTTGTGTGTTGGCCTTGTACCTTGCCACTTTACTAAATTCATTTGTTCTAATATTTTTCTTGTGAAATCGTTGGGATTTTCTATGTATAGGATTATATCATCTACAAAAAGAGATGGTTTTACTTCCTCCTTCCTGATTTGAATACCTGTATTTATTTATTTATTATTTTAGCCTAACTGATCTGGCTAGAACTTTTAGAATTATGTTGAATATCAGTGGTGAGAGTGGACATCCTTATCTTGTTCTTGATCTTAATGAGAATGTGCTCAGTCTTTCTCCATGTTAGTTTTGGGTTTTTCATAAATCCATTTTATTATATTGAGGAATTCCCCCTCCTAGCCCTATCTTGTTGCGTGTTTTCATTGCGAAAGGGTATTGAATTTTGTTGAATACATTTTCTGCATGGATTGAGATGATCATATGGGTCTTTTCCTTTATTCTCTTAATGTGATGTATTGCACTGATTTATTTTCTAATGTTGAGCCACCCTTACATTCCTGGGATAAATCTCACTTGACCGTGTTGTGTAATAATTTTAATATGTTTTGGATTCAAGTTACTAGTGTTTTGTTAAGTATCTTTGCATCAATGTTTATTAGGGGTTTTGGTCTCTAGTTTTCTTGTCTGGCTTAGGTATCAGGGTAATGCTTGCCTCATAGAATGAATTAAGGAGTGTTCCTTCCTCTTATATTTTCTGGAAAAGTCTAAGTAGGATTGGGATAACTTTTTAGAATTGTTTGGTAGAATTCTCCAGTGAAGCTATCTGGGCAAGGACTTTTTTTTGTTGTTGTTTTTGTTGTTGGGAGTAAATAACGATGCCCTTTTAGCTGGGGAGATCTGCCCGAGCTCTGTGTGGCTACGGTACATGAAAGAGTATGTCACATGAAAGGCTGGTGTCAGAAATGACTGAGAAGTGGGAAAGTGGGGACTATATCAATCTCTATATTTGGGGGATTAGATTCATGTCGTTTTTAATCCATGAATTTATCTATGAACCCTGTTAAGGTTTTTATTTTAGGTTTTCTTAGGGTGAATCTATATTCATGTGTTATAACTAGGATGCCTTCTGTATCTTGAGAAAGATTTTTACTCCTAAAACATCAGTGCTTCTTTGTTTTGTTGGAATTCCTGAAGTGTTTACTAAGCTGTTCTAACTACACAAGGCTTAATTTCCAAACTTTTACTTCCTAATATTAAGAAGGTGCTGAAATATCTGCTCATCTATTTTGCAAATCCAGTTGTTGCTTTTTAATGGGTTCCTTAATCGCTTTGATCTTAAGCTTAGTCACTTGATTAAGATGGTTTCACAAAATTTTTGCAGTATATAGATTTGTTTTTCCCTTTGTAATTGATTATTTTTCTATATATTCTGTCCTCCCCCCCCCACCACCATTTTTCACCCAGTGATTTTAGCATCCATTGATATATCTTTCCTGGAAGATTATAGTTATTGCAAAAGTGATTGAAAATTGGTGTTATTTTAATTCTATGGTTCCTTTTACACTTTAACTAGTCATTCTTCTGTAAAGAAGAACTTTCCTATCTCCCAGCATTTTTTAAAATAATTATGGTCTCAGAAGTTTTTTTTCTGATACAGTATTTTAAAAACTTTTAACTTCCCTTATTCTCTTTGATGCTAAAAATCTTTCCAAAGGTTGTTATTATGAACCTTTCTGGTACTCATAAACTTCTGATATCTCCTTATACTTTGTAGCATAATAAGAAGCCTCTCTTCTTTTATTACTTTCACTGTCCCATGTACAAAAAAAGTCCCTGCTCTAAGGAGCACTGGTTCATTTTATTGGTTAATAGTATTTCAAGCCGAAGATGTGGATACTGGATGTCCTTATTGCTATGATATATCATTGCTGCTAGAACTCTTCAGTGGAAAGAGAGGAAAAATTATTTTTAAAAAGAAGTTCAGGAAAATTCAAATTCATAAAAAAGACCAGACTTACTGGTCTGATAGAGACTGAAGGAACCCCCAAGACTATAGCCCTAAGACACCCTTTTAACTTTAACTGAAACCACTCCTGGAGATCACCTTTTGGCCAAATAATTAACAGGCCTATAAAATAAACAGTAACACCCATGAGAAATGTGCTTCTTAGAACAATCAACTATATGACACCAAATGGGCAACATTTGCCCAAAAGAAAGATGAGAAGGCAAGAAAGAGCAGGGAAACTGGACTAATGGAAACAGGAGACCCAGGATGGAAATGGAGAAAGTGCTGATACATTTCAGGGATTGCAACTATCATCATGGAACAATTTGTGTATGAATTATTGAATAGGAAACTAGTTTGCTGTGTAAACTTTCAACTAAAGCACAATAGTATGTTAAAAAAAATAAAAGATCAGGATATTCCCTTCTTCCCATAAAACACTAACTGCTGAAAGAATGGTCCTGCTTATACAAACAACTAGAAAACCAAAAAAAATGATAATAATATGCTTACCAACAGTTTTCAAACATTGGACAACAAACAGCACAGATCTGTGGGCCTTGAAAGAAGGGAAATAAATAAGCCTTGTAATTTACTCAGGTTACTTTTTAAAAAGCAGTTTACAGGCTGTAGTGCAGAGAAAGAGAAAGCAAATACAGCCCAGTCATCTCAAAGAATTGAAGAGTCAGAGATCAGAGTTAAAGGAGGTAGAGATAGCTCACATTTGTTAGAAAGAATACTGGAGAGGAGGTGATGGTACAGAGAAATTGCTCCAGAGATCTACAGAGTGGTCTCTTCACATCTTTGGCTAACTACTGGCCTATACATGAAGGGTATGAAAGTCTACATTGCAGTGGGCATACCAATATGAGCAGTTCCTGGAGATCAAAAAAGGCTAAATATGGAAAGATATTCTGATTTATAGCACTTCAGGTAAAGTCTACATTTGAGTAAAACTTCAGATGTTGGGCTAAATTAGCCATAGACCAAAGGCTTCTCTGGGTACACCCTCACAATGTTAATAGAAGTCATAAAATGATCAAACTGGTTGAAGTAACTTACAGAATGCCAGCAAAAAGTTCAAATCACTTTAAAGAAATAAAACAAAATTCAGCACCCAACAATATAAAATTTATAAAGTTTAAGATCCAATAAAAATTACCATGCAAAGAAGCAGAAAATTTCTCAAATCATTTTATGAAGCCAGCATTACTGTAACACCAAAATTAAACAAAGATATTACTGGAAAAATACTGACAATATATCTGATGAACATAGAGAAAAAAAATCTTAAACAAAATTCTAATAAATCAAATTTAGTATTATATTAAAAGGATAATACAACAAGACCAAGTGGGGTTTATTCCAGGAATTCAAGAATGGTTTAACATTTTAAAGTTAATCACCACATAAACAGAATAAAAGCAAAAACATGATCATTTCAATAGATGCAGGAAATATATTTGACAAAATTAAAATCCATTTTTTAATAAAATTTCTTCAGAAACTAGTAGTAAAAGGATGACTATATAGCTGCATTTGTTTCCTAAAATGACTAAAATATTACCACAAACTTGGATGGCTAAAAACAAAAGAAATATATTCTCTCACAGTTCTGGAGCCTGGAAGTCTGAATTGAAGGTGCCAGCAGTGCCATATTACTCCCAAAGTTTCTAAGAAAGAATCTTTCCTTGTCTCTTCTAGCTTTTGGTTGCTGACGGCAATCCTTGACATCCTTTGGCTTGTAGAGACACATAACTCCAACTTTGCTTCCATTTTGCATGGCCCTCTTCACTCTGTGTCTTTCTCTGTGTCATCACATGGCATTCGCCTCTTTGTGTTTCTGTGCCCATATTTACATTTTTACTATAAGAGCACCAGTAATAGGATTAGGACTAATTCTAATCTTGTACAACCTCATGTTAACATGATTACATCTTTAAATCCCTATTTCCAAATAAGAATACATTCACAGATACCAGGCATTAGGATGTTAACATACATGTCTTTTTGGGGAACACATTTCAACCCATAACAATAGCCAATATCAAACTAAATGGTGCAAGCATATGTTGGTGAAAAAAAGGTATTTGCAATGAAGAAGTCATTGGTCTTGCAAAATTCTGCCACGAAATCTTGGGCATTGTTTCTATCACGAAGACCATATTTCCCAACTACCAGTCCCTCTTTGTTTCCAACTTTCACATTCCAATCACCACTAATTATCAATGCATCTTGATTGCATGTTTGATTAATTTCAGGCTGCAGAAGCTAATAAAAATCTTCAGTTTCTTCATCTTTGGCCTTAGTGGTTAGTGCTTAAATTTGAATAATAGTCCTATTAACTGGTCTTCCTTGTAGGCATATGGATATTATCCTATCACTGATAGCATTGTACTTCTGGATAGATCTTGAAATGTTCTTTTTGACAATGAATGCAACACCAATCCTCTTCAAGAATAGATTTGATCCATTGAACATTAATGACCAAAGACCAGAGGAGTTGTGGAATGACATCAAGGACATTATAGCTGAAGAAAGCAACAGATCATTGAAAAGACAGGAAAGAAATAAAAGATCAAGATGGATGTCAGAAGAGACTCTCAAACTTGGTCTCAAATGTACAGCAGCTAAAGCAAAAGGAAGAAATGATGAAGTAACAGAACTGAACAGAAGATTTCAAAGGGCAGCTTGAGAAGACAAAGTATTATAATGACATGTGTGAAGATCTGGAGATGGAAAACCAAAAGGGAAGACCACACTCAGCATTTCTCAAGCTGAAAGAACTGAAGAAAAAATTCAAGCCTAAAGTTCCATTTGTGAAGGATTCTATGGGGAAAATATTAAACCACCCAGGAAGCATCAAAAGAAGATGGAAGGAATACACAGAGTGATTATACCAAAAAGAATTAGTGGATGTTCAGCCATTTCAGGAGGCAGCATATGATCAGGAACCAAGGGTACTGAAGGAAGAAACCCAAGCTGCACTGAAAGCATTGGTGAAAAACAAGGCTCCAGGAATTGATGGAATATCAATTGAGATGTTTCAACAAACTAATGCAGCATTGGAAGTGCTCACTCATCTATGCCAAGAAATTTGGAAGACAGCTACCCGGCAAACCAACAGGAAAAGATCCATATTTATGCCCATTCCCAAGAAAGGTGATCCAACCAAATGTGGAAATTATTGAATAATATCATTAATATCACACACAAGCAAAATTTTATTGAAGATCATGCAAAACTGGCTGCAGCAGTGTATTAACAGGGGACTGCCAGAAATTCACGCCAGATTCAGAAGAGGAACTGGAACCAGGGATACCATTGCTGATGTCACATGGATCCTGGCTGAAAGCAGAGAATACCAGAAGGATGTTTACCTGTGTTTTATTGACTATGAAAAGGCATTCAACTGTGTGGATCATAACCAATTATGGATGACATTGGGAAGAATGGAAATTCCAGAAAACTTAATTGTGCTCATGAGGAACCTATACATAGATCAAGAGGCAGTTGTTCAGACAAAACAAGGAGATACTTCATTATTTAAAGTCAGGAAAGGTGTGCATCAGGGTTGTATCTTTTCACCATACCTATTCGATCTGTATGCTGGGCAAATAATCTGAGAAACTGGACTATATGAAGAAGAATGGGCCATCCAGATTGGAGGAAGACTCATTAACAACCTGCATTATGCAGATTTGACACAACCTTGCTTGCTGAAAGTGAGTAGACTTGAGGCACTTACTGATGAAGATCAAAGACCACAGCCCTTGGGCATGGATTACGCTTCAACATAAAGAAAACAAAAATCCTCACAACTGGACCAATAAGCAATATCATAATAAGTAGAGAAAAGATTGAAGTTGTCAAGGATTTCATTTTACTTGGATCCGCAATTAATGCCCACGGAAGCAACAGTTAGGAAATCAAATGACACATTTGCATTGGGCAAATTGGCTGCAAAAGACCGCTTTAAAGTGTCAAAAAGCTAAGATGTCACATTAAGGACTAAGGTGCACCTGACTCAAGCTATGGCATTTTCAATCGCATCACACACATGGGAAAGCTGGACAATGAATAAGGAAAACTGAAGAAGAATTGATGCTTTTGAATTGTGTTTGCAAAGAATATTGAAAGTACCATGGACTGCCAAAAGAAGAAACAAATTTATCTCGGAAGAAGTAAAATGAGAATGCTCCTTAGAAGCAAGGGTGGCGAGACTGTGTCTTACATACTTTGGACATATTTTCAGGAGGGATGAGTCTTGGTAGGATGTCCTGCTTGGTAAAGTACAGGGTCAGTGGAAAAGAGGAATACCCTCAAGGAGATGGACTGACACAGTGACTGCAACAATGGGCTTAAGCATAAAAACGATTGTGAGAATGGCGCAGGACCAGGCAGTGTTTCATTCTGTGGTATATAGGGTGGCTACGAGTCAGAACCAACTCAATAGCACCTAACAACAACAACAACAACTATAAAGTAATCTTTGACTTTGGCAAGATCACAGGCCATAAAGCCACTTTATTAAAACCAATTGTTTTTCTCTATGGTAACATCCAAAAATTTTAAATTGAAAGTAATAATGCTATTTACAATTCCAGTTGCTTCAGAGTGGATTCTGACTTATGGTGACCCCAGGTGTATCAGAGAAGAACTGTGCGCCACAGAATTTTCAATGGCTGATATTTCAAAAGCAGATGGTCAGGTGCCTCTGGGTGAACTAAAATCTCCAATTTTATGGTTGACAGCCGAGCACATTAACCATTTGCATCACCAATGGACTCCCGCCATGTACAATAGCATCATTATATATGAAATATATTGTAGTAAGGATAAATATAACAAAATGTGTTCAATATCAGCAAACTGAAAACATTAACACGTTATTGAAAGAAACTTTAAAAGTCCTAAATAAATAGAAAGATATACCATGATCATGGAAATGTTCTATATTTTGTTTGGGATAGTGGTTACAAGACTACATACATTTTTTGAAAACTCATTGAATTGTACACCTCAAACTGGTGAATATCACTGTATTTTAAATATTATTCAATAAAGCTGATCTTTAAAAAATATTTTGCAGTAATTTTTCTTTCTAGAATATATTGTATTAACTGTGTAGAATCCAAGTACTGAAATTTTACTACTTTAAAAAAAAAAAAATTTTTTTTTTTTTTTTTAAGAAAAGAGAGCATTGTTTATTCTATCTAACTTTGTGGAACTGATTCTTTATGACCTCATATATGGTCAATTTTCATGAATATTTCACAAGTACCTGAAGGGGGGATTTATTTTCTATGTTTGAAATGTATATATTTATTCTTTATATTTGGGATATATATAAATATATATGTATACACACATATATGTCTAAATGTACATATATGTGTATATACACTTATATGTGTAAATGTACATATGCATATAAATATATGTATATAAATGTATATACCCACTGCCATCAAGTCAATTCCAATTCATAGGGACCCTATAGGACAGAGTAGAACTGTCCCATTGGGTTTTCAAGGTTGTAATCTTCACAGAAGTAGAGATTGCCACTCTCCCGTTATATGTATATATGATCTACCCTATTGGTTATATTGTTTCAGTTACTATATTTTTATGGATTTTGTTCACTTGATCTGTGTTATCTTGAGACTGGTGTGCTACATTCCTCTATCATTACTGTTTCTGTCCTTTTCTTGCAAATTTTTTTCTATAAGGATTATACCAGTAAACATTTCCATCAGCAGTATATGAAAGTGCCTGTTTTAATACATTACTGTATGTCATGAACACTTTAATTCTTGCTAGTCTAATTGGTAAAGATGGTTTCAATATACTTTTAGTTTGCATTGCCTTATTTTATGCACTCTAATTAATAAGTTTGTCACTATTTTACTGGTAATTATTCTTTGTTTTACATTTTCCTACAAGGTGGCTGATCTTAATTAAACTTTTTAAAATTAATATTTGAACTTTTTAGGACTTACTTTTTTTTAGATAAAAAAGGCCATTATTTATTGTGAATAATTTCCATAGCTATACCCCATTTGTAGCAATGCTAAAATATTAGACATAGATTATTAGACTAAGTACTCCGTAAGTGTAATTTATCACTCTGATTGTTATTATTAAAATAAAGAAATTTAATATTAATAAAGACAGATTCAATGCAAACTCTTAAATGTAGATTGATTGGGCCCAATCTTTTTTGGGTCAGCATGTTTTCTAGAAAATTACGAAAGTCTCCAGGATGTGAAAAGAGAATTACCAGATCAAAGGATAAGAAACCCAGTGTTAAAATAAAGTGGTGATAACATAGACAGCTAATAAGGAGTTATTGACCAATAATTGTACTGCCCAAGGCAATATATGTTTTGTTCATTCTATTATTTGTATTAAGGAACTCTTTAATTCCTTCATATTTTTGTTGTGAGTTTAGACTTGTAAGTACTTAGACCTCAGCAAACTCTGTGTATAACTATAACTTAATGACATGGTATTTTTAGCATCTCTTGGAGATGCTGCAAAATTAATAATGCCACATATATGATATAAAGAGCCTTGTCACTTTGAATTTGCTGCTTGAGCAACTTTACTTTAAAAAAGTATGTAAATTACAGAGTGGCATTTCCTGAGCTGAGACATTTGCATTGCTATTAACCCTCTAATGCCATTTAATGCAGAGTTTTCTAAATACATTTTGAACCTTCTTTGGAACACAATTATTATTTTTAGAATACAATTATTTTTATAAAAATGTAAATACATATGTTTGTAACTATTTATACATCTACCCATCCATACATACATTTACTTTAATGAGAAAGCTGTGTTTGATTATAAAATCACACTACTATGGAATTATGAAAACTATCCTGAATTAAGAAAATATAAGATCATTATTTCTTTGAATAGCAGCCTAATAATGATTATAAATTATGCCAACATTATGTTTTATATTTTACAAACTGCGATGATATGTATATGTATTATCTCATGAAAACTTCACAACCTTCTGAGTGAGACAGAGAAGGTCACTGTCATTTTAAATACAGGAAATACAATATACACAGAAAATAAGAGACTTTCTCAATGTTACATTGCTAGCATTGGACTGGAAGTCATCTGTTTTGATTGGTGCCTCAATGTTCTTTCCAAAGGTCAGGAGTTTGAACCCACCAGCAGGTCTGTGGGAGAAAGATGTGGCAGTCTGCTCCCACAAAGATTACAGCCTGAGAAACCCTATGGGGTAGTTCTACTCTGCCCTATAGGGTCACTATGAGTGAGAATTGACTCAGCAGCAATGGGGTTTTATATATCCTTTAAGACTTTGCATAAATTTAAATATAGCAGTTATAACTCTAAATTAAACATACAATTAAATGTAATTAATTTAATTTTAATTATACTTTTCTATGAGATCAAAAACTCTTAATCTTTGCCTCAGGAGCTAAAACCACAATAACAGTGAACATTGATTTAGATAGTGTATTAATTTGCTACTGCTGCATGACAAACTACCACGAACTTAACAACTTAAAACAAAACCCTTTTATTATCTCCTATCACGAGTCTGGCATGACATGGGTAGATTCTCTGCTCAGGGTCTCACAAGGCTGAAATCAAGGTGTCAGCACACCTGAAAATTTATCTGAGGCTCGAGGTCCTCTTCCAAGATCCCTGGTTGTTGGCAGAATTAACTCCTTTCTGCTGCTTTCCATGTGACTGCCTACATCTTCGACCCAGCAATGGCAGGTTGAGTCCTTCTCATCCTTCAGGCCTCTCTGATTTATCCTTCTGTCACATCCCTTCGGCCTCTTCTTCTGCATTAAAGGGCTTATGTGGTTGCATTGCACCTATCTGCATAACGCAGGTTAATATCTTTATCTTAAAGTCCACCAATTAGTTACCTTAATTACACCCACAAAGTCCCTCTTGCCAGGTAATGCAACATATTCACAGTTCTAACACCTGGTTTGAAGGTCATGGGAACAAATTTGTGCCTACCAGACATAGACAAATAAGTTAGGAAATATTTTGAGATAAGAAAACCATACCAAATAAATTTCATCTGGAAATAAATTTCTATTTACTAAAAATTAAGCTTTAAAGTTTAAGAAGTGGATTAAGGTTAAAATACATTCCAAAGTATTTATTTGGTGCATAATAAGTGTCAGCCAAGAAATATATATTTAGTTCTTAGACTGGTACTACTAGTTTCAAGATGAAAACTATATCTTAATATCTTTTTGTCCCTGGTGCCTAGCTAGATATATATTTCATAAATGATCATGAGATGAAAAAGGTATCGTTTTTGCTGCCAACCTACTCACAGTAAATGAAGAGCAATTGGCGTTCAAATTCAGTGAGAAACAAAAAGCACTATCTTTGTAGCTGAAGAGCACAGTGTATATGAGGTGTATTAGTTTCCAGGGCCGTTATAACAAACTGCCATTAAAAAAAAACTAAATGGGTATTTAAAACAACAGAAATTTATTCTCTCACAGTTCTTGAGGCTAGAAATCTAAATTAAGGTGTCAGCAGTGTTCATTCCCTCTGAGGGCTCTGAGGTACTAATTGTCTCATATCTCGCTCATTGTTTTGGGTGATAGTGGAAATGCTTGGAGTTCTTTGACTTATATGCACATCACTCTAATCTCTGTCTCCTTCATCACATGAATTAATCCTTGTGTATCTCTCTTTCTGTCTCTTCTCTTTTTTTAAGGACATCAGTCATATTGAATTTGGGCCCAATCTACTCAAGTGGGCGTCCTAGTGGCACAATGCTACAGCTACAGCTGCTAACCAAAAGTTCAGCAGTTTGAATCCACCAGCTGCTCATTGGAAACCCTATGAGGCAATTTTACCCTTTCTTTTTTATAGGGTCACTATGAGTTGGAATCGACTCAGTGGTCATAGGTTTGGTTTTTGGTTTTCTACTCAAGTATAATCTCATCTTAATTTAACTAATTACATCAACCAAGGCTCAATTTCCAAATAATATCACATTCACAGACACTGGGTTCTAGAGATGCAACATATCTTTTAGAGGGTACAATTCAACCCATAAGATGGAGGAAAGGGGTAAAAGATGAGCCCAGGAAAGGAAGCTAGAAGCAAATCTTTGAAAGAATGGTTTGGAAAACGAGCAGAATAGAATGATCTTGATATAAACCTTCTAAAGTTTTCTTATAGTCTTTTGTTCTTTAATGTAAATTAAAAACAATGTACTGCCTCTTCTAAGCCATATTGATGGAATAAGAAGATATTAGTAATATGTGTGCTCCAATAGGTACTGATAAATAAATGAGGTAATGTACTTTGGGTAAGTAGTTTCTCTTTGTCTATGAAATTATACAGTATAGATTATCAGCTATTCTATCTTGATGTAACTTAAATCTCATTATTCAGTAGCAAGTAGATATGTTATTAGAGCAAATACATATTTTCTGTGACCCATTATTAGACATTGAGCCAACTCCTTAAGATTCCAAAATTAGTAAAATTACCATAACTAAAAATATTTCACAAGTGAACACATTTGATTACCTTTCTCCCCCATTCAAAATCTTCCAGTGGCAGTCTAGTGCACTTAAGCTAACGATGTCCTCCTCAACAAGCCCACGGGTCTTGCCTCTTCTATTCCCTGCCTATTTCAAACTTTTCTCAAATCACCTTTACTGCCTTTGTTACATTAAAACCATCATTTGTTTAAGTGCCCACTATAATACATGCTCCTTTTCACCCCAGAGACTTTTCACATTCTGTTTCTTCACACCAACTTTAGCCCGATTAACTCCTATTAATTGTGCCTACTGCAAATCAGTTTAATTCTTTGAAATTTTAAAGTCATGATTGGGTATAGGTCTTTTCTCCATTAAAAAAAGAATTTTAAAAGTTTTTCTTCTTTTTCTACATTGTGGAATGGTTTAAATAACATTGAAATGTTCTTAATTTAAAAGTCTTAATGTTGTTCATTTACAATTCCCCTGTAAAAACATTTTGATAAGGGCTCGATAGTAACTCCTTAATAACTTTCTCCCTTTCTCCCTCTCTAAAAAAAAAAAATTATTTAAATTTTCTGCCTCTTTTGAGGTCAGTTATGGTAAAGTATCCTTTACCATACTTATTTAAATGTGTTTAATTCATTCATTTTACTGCTTTCCTTTACTTTCGTTATATTTAAATCTATTAATTTATTTATATTTATCACATATATCCTATGTAATTTCTCCTATCCAATAAGCTGGATATAAATGCTTATGTTATTATGACACATATAAACATTGTTCACAACTAACACACACAGCTTACAGTAATTAAATTTATTTTCTTCTACGTTTTTTCCTAACTACTTTTTTATTTGCTTAATTTTTTTTTAATTTGGCACTAATTCAACTTTATACTCAGCAGAGCTTTAAAAACTTCTAAATAAAATGGTAAAAAAATCAGTTTGTTTATTTATGTAATCATTTCTTAAATATTCCCATCCTTTGATTCTGGGATTTTTATGGGGTATAGTGGGGTGAGCATTATTCTTGCAGTTTTATAGTTTTATTTTTATCAATGCAATTATAAGAGTGACTTCTAAATCCTGAAGCAAAATGACAGTGATTTTCTAAATTGTATGTCTGATACTTAAATTGTGTGCAATGAAAGCCATACTGTATTCTATAGGTGATTAGTATCATTATCTTGATTAGTAAAGAGACTAAGGAAGAGACATTAAGACTAAGGTCACAGGGGTCTTTATTTTTAAATTGTGGCTCTGTAGTGGTTAGAGGAATAAATGGCCACAATTCTTCACACTTGCCATGGCCACTTAATGGCCATGACTGCTCCTTGAGTTTGAGCTTAGACGTGGGTTATTATTTATAATAGAATGTGAATGGCAGTATCAGTAATTCAGCTTGAGTTTAGACCTTAAGATATCTTATATGTTTCTTTTTTGTACTCTTTTCATCACCATAAGAAGAGTTCTCTACGGTAGCTGCTACTTCCATAACCTGAAGCCTAGAATGAACACACCTGAAATGGGTTGTCCCAGCTAAACCCAATCAGTGCCATAACTTGTAGCAAAGATGTCCAGTGGAGCAGGGCCTGTATCAACTGACTCTTCAAGAAATCACACATGCATGAGAATGTTTTAAGCCATTGAGTTTAGGGTCATTGGTTATATGCCAATAGTTAGCATATATATAGCACTTTTCTATTACATAGCTGAATGGCCAAATGCACTTATAAGAATACCAATCACAAAGTCATACTAATGTATGTAATTTGAAGGTCACTACAGATATTTGTGTGTGTGTGTATATATATATATATAAATAATTGTTGTTAGGTGCCATCCAGTCAGTTCCTACCCATAGCGACCCTATGTACAAAAATGAAACATTGCCTCGTCCTGTGCCAGCCTCACAATCATTTTTATGTTTGAGCCCATTTTTCCATCTGCATATCAAAGGTTATTTGTCTTCCTCCATCCCTGATGCCACATTCTTATTCATATAGCCAAGCTTCTCGAATTATTTGCTCAGCATAAAGACAGAATAAGTATGATTAAAGGATACAACCCTGACACACAATTTTCCTGAGTTGAAAATATGCCGCATCGTATTTTCAATTCATCTCCTCGAGGGCTTCCTGTTTTTAGCTGACCCTCCACTTTACCAAGCATGATGTTCTTCTCCAGAGACTGGTCCTTTCTGATAATATGTCCAAAGTATGTGAGACAAAGTCTCGCCATCCTCGCTTCCAAGGAGCACTCTGGCTGTATTTCTTCCAAGACAGACTTGTTCATTTTTCCGGAGGTCCATAAAAAAATGGTATATTCAATATTCTTAGCCAACACCATAATTCAAAGGCATCAATTTTTTTTTTGGTCTTCTTTATTCACTGCCGAGCTTTCACATGCATATGAGGCGATTGAAAATATCGTGGGTTGGGTCAGGTGCACCTTAATCCTCAAAGTGATTTCATAACTGCTGCTTCTGTGGGCATCAATTGTGGATCCAAGTAAAATGAAATCCTTGACAACTTCAACCTTTTCTCCATTTATCACGATGATGCCTATTGGACCAGCTGTGAGGATTTTTATTTTCTTTATGTAATCCACACTGAAGGCTGTGTAGTCTTTGATTTTCATCAGTAAGTGCTTCAAGTCCTCTTCACTTCCAACAAGCAAAGTTGTGTCATCTGCATATTACAGGTTATTAGTCTTCCTCCATCCCTGATGCCACATTCTTATTCATATAGTCAAGCTTCTCGGGTTATTTGCTCAGCATAAAGACTGAGTAAGTATGGTTAAAGGATACAACCCTGACGCACACTTTTCTTGATTTGAAAATATGCAGCACCCCCTTGCTCTGTTCCAATGGCTGGTTCTGCATGAGCACAATTAAGAGTTCTGGAATTCCTATTCTTTGAAATGTTTTCCATAATTTGTTGTGATCCATACAGTCAAATGCCTTTGCGTGGTCAATAAAACACAGGTAAGCTAAGCACCCTTTCGGTATTCTCTGTTTTCAGCCAAGATCCATCTGACAATCAGCAATGATACCCCTTGTTCCTTGTCCTCTTCTGAATCCAGCTTGAATTTCTGTCAGTTCTCTGTTGGTTACTGTTGCAGCCACATTTGAATGATCTTCAGCAAATTTTTACTTGGGTGTGATACTAATGATATTGTTTGATAATTTCCTCATTCTTTTGAATCACCTTTCCTCGAAATGGGCACAAATATGGATCTCTTCCAATTTATTAGCTAGGTAGCTGTCTTCCAAATTTCTTGGCATAGGCAAGTGAGCAAGTCCCGCTCTTTATTACTTTGTTAAAAACATCTCAATTGATATTCTGTCAATTCCTGGAGCCTTGCCTTTCACCAATGCCTTGAGTGCTGCTTGGGCTTCTTCCTTCAATACCATTGGTTGCTGATCATATGACACCTCCTGAAATGATTGGAAGTCAACCAGTTCTTTCTGGTACAGTGGCTCTGTTATTCTTTCCATCTGCTTTTGATGCTTCCTACGTCATTCAAAATTTTGCCCACAGAATCCTTCAAAATTGCAACTTGAGGCTTGAATTTCTTCTTCTGTTCTTTCAGCATGAGAAATGCAGAGAGTGTTCTTCCCTTTTGGTGTTCTAAATCCATGTCTTTGAACATTTTTTTAAATAATATTTTACTTTGTCTTTGCAAGCCACTCTTTGAAGTCTCCTGTTTGGCTATTTTACTTCATTATTTCTTCAATTCTCATTATATAGATCACCATATGCCATACTTTTTATGCAAATAACATGTGCTTCTATGTTTGCTTGCAAAATGTGCTCTCCACACATAAGGTAATTTCATGAGCACCACCACGCCATTTTTTTTTTTTTTAATATGGTCATGTAGACTTCCAGCAAACATGGTTCTATACACGAAAGCACCATGCCCTCCCTCCACAGCAAAGACTCAAAAAACTAAGCAAAACAGAGAAAAATGTCAATCCTTGAACCCTGTGTCAAATGAAGAGAGAAAGAACCCAGCCAAGCACTGAATGGAATAAGAAACCCACAGAGAAAAGAGAATGAAGATAGATACATACGGAGTTCCACTATCAGCTAAAGCAGCACAGATTCACCATCTTGGACTTCTGTCAGAGATTGGTGGACAGGGAGTATGGGAAAGCAGCTTCACAGAGCTCCCAGAAGGAGAAGAAACACCAGGTTACCAATGATATATATGCTTTCCCACCCCCTATACTTCTTCCTCCTGCTTGAACTCTCCTGCTTCACAGCTGGCGGAGGTTGCTCAACCAGCCAAGAAGTGTAGGGTCCGTGTTACCTGGATTCACCCAGCCCACATCAGAGACTGGAAGACAGGGAGTACAGGAAAGCAGCTTACAGGAGCTCCCAGCAGTAGAGAGAGCGCCCATCCTTCTCCCCGCTGCTGCTCAGCCTCCTCTGCTTCCCCCGACTGCAGTCTCTTGGCTGTGAGGCACGGACTTCAACCCCTTGCCACTTGGGTTTGTCCCACCCACACTGGCCAACTCCCAGAGTGTCATTTGTTTGTTGCTTTTTTCCACTTCCTTTGGTTTCTTCCGTGCCTCTCATCACCTCCCCCTCCTTTCTCTGGAACACCTGGCTCCATGTGCCATCTTTGCTTCATTGAAAGGCTGTGAAGCATCACTCAACTGGGGAACTACTTCCCTGGTGTGCTGCCATGAGGGTGGGATCACCAGGGCTTTTTTTTTTTTTTCCTCTTTTTGTTTTCTTGTTTGTTTGTTTTCTTTTTCTTTTCGAGGCTTGGGAGCCCTTTCTAGCCAGGCTGTACTGTGTGGTTTAGGAGCCACTTCCCCAGTCTGTGTAGTAGCACCGGTAGGATCCCTGATGGCATTTCTCTTTTTTGTTGTTCTTTTTTTCCTTTTTGCCTTTTTTTATTTCTCAGTTTCTCACCTTTCTGTACTTACCTTCTTTTGCTGTCTCCTGAATACGTGCTGCTTTGTGACATCTCTACCCTTTCTAGCCAGGCCATACCATGTGGCCTAGGAGCCAGCCACTACTGGTCATTGCAGCTAATTTTTATTTATTTATTTATTCTTTCTAATTTTTATTTATTTATTCTCTTTCTCTTTTTTCTTTTTTCCCCCCTTTTGTTTTTCTCCATTTCTCAGTTTCTCATCTCTCCACTCCAAAGGCAAGCTCCCTTAGCACATTTTGTTAGTTTGTATGTTTTTGTCTCCTGTTTCTCTCTCCTCTTTCCCATACACAACTTAGTCCCACAGGTCAAAACCTCCCTTCCCCTACCTGTCTATCTGCACTGTACACTGAGTATCAAACCCCCAAGCAGCACTGGCACAGCCTCCTGGAACCTGCCCTACACTGATTCTCAGCCCACCCTGTTGGCCCTGGTATGTGCCACAAACAATCTATCCCAGGCCCTCCCCTTCGGACGGACCTACCCTGCTGCACCATATTTGAGCAACTGGCCCTGTCCATTGAACAAGGACGTGAAAACAATTGTGTTCACAGATGAGCAAATAACAAAGGATGTACAGACTGCCTGCTCAGACATAACAAAATAAAACAAAAATGGAGGACAAAACAAACAAATCTACAATCAATAAATGAAGAAAATAACTACTAAATGTCCTGAAGACAGCAGACAATATTAAAGCATATAAAAAAACAAGAAAGGATGGTTCCAGTAGGTGTCCAAAATAAAACACCAGATGACTTTCCAGTAGAAGAAAAGGCACTAAAACTACCTGATAGGGAATTCAAATCTCTAATATTCAGAACTATCCAAGACTTGTAGCAAAAAACAGACAAAAAAAGGGAAAAAATAGACAAATTCATGGAAAAGGCAGACAAATTCATAGAAAATACAAAAAAAATGAAAAATTCAGGAAGATAATACAGAAACAAAATGCCAAAATAAATTCACAACTAGAAATTGTACAAAAACAACAACTAGAAAGCCAAAAGATAAACAAGATTTCAGAAATGGACAATGTCATAGAAAGGCTGGGGAGCAAATCTGAAATGATAGAAGACAGGATCAGCAAAGCTGAAGAAGAACAACTCTGGTTGAGGGAAAACCAGAAAAAAGAGAGAAGAAAAATAAAGAAACCTGAGAATTATGTGGGATACAGCCAAAAGCAAAAAATTGCAAGTGATTGGAGTGCCAGAACACGGGGAGAAAACTGAAAACACAGAAAGGATCATTGAAGTCTTGCTGACAGAAAACTTCCCTAATATCACACAAGATGAAAAGCTGACCATCAAAGAAGCTCAATGAACCCCGTATAGGATAGACCTCAAAAGAAAATCACCAAGGCATATGACCACACTTACCAAAACCAAAGGCAAAGAAAGAATCCCAAGAGTAGCTCAAGAAAAACAAAAACTCGCAAACAGAGGAGAAACAATAAGACTAAGCTCTGATTATTTGGCCGAAACCATGCAGGCAAGAAGGCAATGAAATGACACATATAAAACCTTGAAAAAAAAAATGGCAACCAAGAATAATATATCCTGAAAAACTCTCGTTTAAATATGATAATGAAATTAGGACATTTCCAGATAAACAGAAATTAAGGGAATATGTAAAAACCAAACCAAACTTACAAGAATCGTTAAACAGAACGCTTTCAGTCTGAGAACAAACAACATCAGACCATAGCCTGAAGCTAAGATGCAAGGTTGTACAAGCCTAGAAAATGAACTCCCAAGGACTATCCAAAATCAAAAGAATTACAACAGAGAGGTTAATCTGTAAATGACAACAATGTCAGAACAATAAAAAAGACTATCCAAAATCGAAAGAATTACAACAGAGAGGTTAATCTGTAAATGACAACAATGTCAGAACAATAAAGGAGGGAATAAATGGTGTAGATATAGAACTTTCTAATGGAGAGGAAGACAAGGTGATACCAAGTAATAATAGACTGATTACAATAGATCAGTGGTAACTTTGGTGTACGGTAAGACAGTAGGCAATACCAGGGAAGGCAGCACCACTTGTACAAGGCAAGGTCATCAAAGCTCCATAGACACATCCAAATTCCCTGAGGGACTGAACTGCTGCTCTAAGGGCTGTGGGGACCATGGTCTTGGGGAACATTTGGTTTTAATTGGCATAAGATAGTTTACAAACAAAATGTGCTACATTCTACTTTGGTGAATAGCACCTGGGGTCTTAAAAGACTGTGAGCAGCCATCTAATATACAACACTGGTCTCACCCCTTCAGGAGCAAGGGAGAAAGAAGAAAAATAAAGACACAATGCAAAGATTTGTCCAAAGGACTAATAGACCACATCTACCATGGCCTACACTGGGCTTAATCCAGTACAACTAGATGATGCCTGGGTACCACCACCAACTGCTCTGACAGGGATCACAGTAGAGGGTCTCAGAGAGAGAGCTGGAGAAAAATGTAGAACAAAATGTTAGCTCACAAAAAAATACCAGACTTACTGGTCTGACAGAGGCTGGAGAAACCCTGAGAGTATGGCCCCCAGACACTCTTTTAGCTCAGTAATGAAGCCACTCCTGAGGTTCACACTTCAGCCAAAGATTAGACAGGTCCATAAAACAAAGACTAAAGGGGCACACCAGCCCAGGGGCAAGGAGTAGAAGGAAGGAGGGAACAGGAAAGCTGATAAAAGAAAACCTAAGGCCAAGAAGGGAGAATGTTGACATGTCCTAGGGTTGTTAACCAATGTCATAAACCAATATGCATACTAACTGTTTAATGAGAAACTAGTTTGTTCTGTAAACCTTCATCTAAAGCACACTTCTATTTTTTAAAAAAAAAGAGAAAAAATATGGTGATGTAAAAAAAAATTGTGTATGTATACCTATTGTTGTCAAGTGGATTCTGACTCAAAAAGACCCTGTAGGGCAGAGTAGAACTTCCCCAAAGGGTTTCCAAGGAGTGGCTGGTATTTAGAAAAGCCAACCTTTTGATTAGCAGCCAATCTCTTTTGGCACAGTGATTAAGGACCTGGCTTCTAACTAAAAAAGGTTGGCAGTTTGAATCCACTAGCCACTCCTTGGAAACTCTATAGGAAAGTTCTACTCTGTCACGTACTGTCACTATGAGTGGAAATCAACTCAAAGGCAACAGTTTGATCTGGTTTCGATATAGAGATAGAAATAGAGGGAAAAAGATAGAGAGAGATATAGAGATATGTTGTTCTTGTTAGGGTGCCATCAAGTCGGTTTTGACTCATAGCGACCCCATGTACAACAGAACAAAACACTGCCTGGTCCCGGGCCATTCTCACGAGCATTGTTATGCTTGACCCCACTGTTGCAGCCACTGTGTTAATCCATCTCCTGGAGGATCTTCCTGTTTTTCACTGTCCCTCTATTCTACCAAGTATGATGTGTTTTTTCAGGGACTGGTCCTTCCTGATAAAATGTCCAAAGTATGTTAGACAAAGTCTTGCCATCCTCGCTTCTAATGAGCATTCTAGTTGTACTTCTCCTTAGATTTGTTTGTTCTTCTGGCGGTCCATGGTATATCCAATATTCTTGCCCAACACCATAGTTCAAAGGCTTTGGGCTTCCTTATTCATTGCCCAAATTTCACATGCCAGTGAGGCGACTGAAACCACCATGGCTTTGGTCAGGCATGCCTTAGACCTTAAAGTGACATCTTTGCTTTTAAACACTTTAAAGAGATTTTTTTTGCAGCAGATTTGCCCAATGCAATTCATCATTTGATTTCTTGTCTGCTGCTGCCATGGGTTTTGAGCATAGATCCAAGTAAAACAAAACACTTGACAACTTCAATCTTTTCTCCGTTTATCCTGATGTTGTTTATTGGTCCAATTGTGAGGGATTTCATTTACTTTATGTTGAGGTGTAATCTATACTGAAGGCTGTGGTCTTTGATCTCCATCAGTAAGTGCTCCAAGTCCGCTTCACTGTCACCATACAGGTTATGTCAACTAAATATTGCAGGTTGTTAATGAATCTTCTTCCTATCCTGGTGCTCTGTTCTTCACATAGTACAGCTTCTCGATCATTTGCTCAACGTAAAGACTGAATAAATACGGTGAAAGGATACAACCCTGACGCACATCATTCCTGACTTTATACCACACAGTATTCCCATGTTCTGTTTGAACGATTGCCTCTTGGTCTAAGTACAGGTTCCTCGTGAGCACAATTAAGTGTTCTGGAATTCCCATTCGTTACAATGTTATCCATAATTTGGTATGATCCACGCAGTCAGATGCCTTTGCATAGTGAATAAAACACAAGTAAACATCTTTCTGGTATTCCCTGCTTTCAGCCAGGATTTATTTGATATCAGCAATGATATCCTTTGTTCCAAGCCCTCTTCCAAATCCAGCTTGAATTTCTGGCAGTTCCCTGTCAATGTACTGCTGCAACCGCTTTTGAATGATCTTCAGTAAAATTTTACTTCTGTGTTATATTAATGATATTGTTCAATAATTTACACATTCTATTGGATTGTCTTTTTTGGAATGGGTACAGATATGGATCTCTTCCCGTCAGTTGGCCGGGTAGCTGTTTTAAAAATTTCTTGGCATAGACCAGTGAGCACTTCCAACGCTGCATCATTTGTTGAAACATCTCAGCTGGTATTCCCTCAATTCCTGGAGCCTTGTTTATTGCCAATGTCTTTAGTTCATCTTGGACCTCTTCCTTGAGTACCATCAGTTCTTGATCATATACTTCCTCATGAAATGTTTGAATATTGACCAATTCTTTTTTGTGTAATTGACTCTGTATATTCCTTCCATCTTCTCTTGATGTTTCCTGTGTCATTTTGTATTTCCTCCATAGAATCTTTCAGAACTGCAACTCAAAGCTTGAATTTTTTCTTCAGTTCTTTCAGCTTGAGAAATGTCAGAGTGTTCTTATCTTTTGTTTTTCTAGCTCCAGGTCTTTGCACATTTCGTTATAATGTACTTTTTCTTCTTGAGCTGATCTTAGAAATCTTCTGTTCAGCTCTTTAATTCATCATTTCTGCCTTTTGCTTTGGCTATTCTGTATTCTGTGGTGTTACATGTCAAGATCCCCATCGCCATTGAGTCAATTCTGACTTATAGGGCAGAGTAGAACTGCCCCATAGAATTCCCAAGCAGTGCCCGGTGGATTTGAACAGCCGACCCTTTGGTAAGCAGCCATAACACTCAACCACTAAGCCACCAGGGTTTCCAGAGGTCTAGTGGGGTCCCACTGAGATTTGAACTTGGATTGCTGGATTCAGAATTAGAGTGTTAACCATTGCACCATGGGACCCTGGTGGTGTACTGGTTAAGTGCTGTGGCTGGTAACCAAAAGTTCAGCAGTTTGAATCCACCAAGGGCTCTTTGAAAACTCTGTGGGGCAGTTCTACTCTGTCCTATAGGGTCGCCACAAGTCGGAATCGACTGGATGGCAACAGATTTGGTTTTAGTTTTATTCTATATTCAAGAGAAACTTGCAGAGTCTCTTCTGACATCCATTTTGGCCTTTCTTTCTTGTCTTTTTAATGACGTCTTCCTTTTTTCACATATGATGTCCTTGATTTCATTCCACAACTCATCTGGTCTTTGGTCATTAGCATTCAACGCATCAAACCTATTCTTGAGACGGTCTCTAAATTCAGGCGTGATATACTCAAGGTTGTAATTTGGCTCTGGTGGACTTGTTCTAATTTTATTCAACTTCAACTTGAAATTACATATGAGCAATTGATGGTCTGTTGGACAGTTGTGTCCCCTGGCCTTGTTCTGACTGATAATACTGAGCTTCTCCATTGTCTCTTTCCACAGAAATAACCTATTTGATTCGTGCATATTCCATCTGGCAAGGCCCACATGTAGAGTCACCATTTATGTTGTTGAAAAAAGGTATCTGCAATGAAGAAGTTGTTGGTCTTGCAAAATTTTATCACGGGATCTCCAGCATCATTTCTATCACCAAGGCCATATTTTCCAACTACCAATCCTTCTCATTTCCGACTTTCATATTCCAATCACCAGTAATTACCAATTCATCTTGACTGCATGTTTGATCACTTTCAGGCTGCAGAAGTTGGTAAAAAATTGCCAATTTCTTCATTTTTGGCCTTAATAGTTGGTGCATAAATCTGAATAATATTCTTATTAAATGGTCTTCCTAGTAGGCATATGGATATTATATCACTGACAGCATTGTCCCTCAGGATAGATCTTGAAATGTTCTTTTGACAATGAACATGACACGATTCCTTTTCAATTTGTCACTCCCAGCATAGTAGACTGTGTGATTTTCTGATTCAAAATGGCCAACACCAGTCCATTTCAGCTCACTAATGCCTAGAATATCAATGTTTGTGTGTTTCATTTCATTTTTTATGATTTCCAATTCTACTAGGTTCATACTTTGTACATTCCACATTCTGATTTTTAGTGGATGTTTGCAGCTGTTTTTTTCTCTTTTTGAGTCCTGCCACATTAGCAAATGAAAGTTCCAAAAGCTTGACTCCATCCATGTAATTAAGGTTGACTCTACCTTGAGGAGGCAGCTCTTCCCCAGCCATATGTTGAGTGCCTTCCAACCTGAGGGGCTCATCTTCTGGCACTATGTCAGACAATGTTCCCCTGCTATTCACAAGATTTTCACTGCTCAGATTTTTTTTTTCAGAAGTACACAATTCCTTCTTCCTAGTCTGTCTTATTCTGGGAGCTCAGCTGAAACCTGTCCACTGTGGGTGACCCTGCTGGTGTTTGAATACTGGCGGCATAGCCTCCAGCATGACAGTAACACACAAGCTTCCACAGTTCGACAAACTGACTGATGCATGTAGGATATATATATATATATATATATATATATAACCATATATATATATATATATGGTTAAGATTGTGTGTTAGCCTGGCTGGGCTACGGTTCTTAGCGGTTTGGTGGTTATGATGTAATTTGGCAGTCGTATAATGATGAGATCTGATAAAACATGGCCACCTCCATGATGATATGTGCTATGAGTAGCCAATCAGTTGAAAAGAATTTCCTTGGGGATGTGTTCTAAATTCAATATAGGCAGAGTTTCTGGCCAGGTTCGGGTGCTTTACTTGCTCTAGATCCTGCATCTGGCTCCTGTTCATCTGACTCTGGTTCTTGGGACTTGAGCTAGCAGCTTACCTGCCAATCTTGGGCTTGTCAGCTCTTGTAGCTATGTGAGTCAGGAGAAGCCTCCAGCCTGAGACTTGAGACTTTCTAGCCTCTACAACCATGTGAGCCATTTACTTGATAAAAAATCTCTCTAAACATATCTCTCTATCTCTATCTCTGTCCCTGTCTCTACCTCTATCTTTGTCTCTTTCGCTGTCTCTATATCTATAAACTATCTGTCTATAGATATTTCACCGGTTTTGCTTCTCTAGAGAACCCAGCTTAAGACACTCATATATATATATATATGTATAAATTTATATTTTATATATATATATATATCAGCAGTTGTTTGTTGCTGTTAGATGTTGTCGAGTCGGTTCCAACTCTTGTGACCCTGTGTACAACAGAACAAAGCACTGCCAGGTCCTGCGCCATCCTCACAATCATTATTATGCTTAAGCCAGTTGTTGCAGCCAGTATGTCAATCCATCTTGTTGTGGGTCTTCCTCTTTTTCCCTGGCCCTCTACTTTACCAAGCACAATGTCCTTCTCCAGAGACTGATCCCTCCTGATAACATGCCCAAAGTTTGTGAGATGCAGTCTCACCATTCTTGCTTCTGAGGAGCATTCTGGTTGTACTTTTTCCCATGACAGATTTGTTTATTCTTTTGGGAGTCCATGCTATATTCAATACTCTTCAACAACACCACAAATTACATATGTATGTCAAATTACATATATATATAAATATAAATTATTTTTTTTTCTTATTTCGAGTAATTACCATGTTTGTTCTATTGAAAACTATTAGAGTGGGATGCTAATGCAAATATAGATGCCAGTGTATTTCCCACAGGTAATTGAAAGCAGCCTCTTAAAATGATAACCAAAATAAGTTACTGAAATAATTTTATTTTTCATTTTAGATGTAGCATGTCTGTGTAAGCATTTATTCTCTGTACTTGTTTTCTCATATAGTTTCCCCAATGTTAGGCTAACCAATTTTCAGTTCCTGTAGTTGTCATCATTTAATGCCTTTCTGAATAAGTGTGTTATGACAACCATTTTCTAGTCTTCGGGCATATGGTCTCTCACAAGAGCACTTCTAAAAATATCATTTGAAACTTCCTTAATCTCTACCACACTTACTATGAAATCTTTTGGTGGTATGCCATGTGTTTCCAAAATGGAGCATTGGTTTTCCCTGAAGAGGGTCTAATGATACCTGAATGCCATTTGAAGAGCCTTTCATAATTTTTTTCTTCTCTTGCCTAAATTACACCTATCATCTTTAGAGAATTCATGAATTCTTCTTGATATAAAGGCTAATACAGTGACAATTAAAAGTAATGTTGAAGCTAGATAGACACCTCAGTTCTCATCCTGTAGCCACTACTTTATTGACTGTGTGATGTTGAAAGAATGCCTTCCCACCCCAATCACTTTTTCCTCAGCTTTAAAATTAGATAATAATGCCCAGTTTACAGGTTTCTTATGATAATTAAATGAGATCAAACTTGTAGAAGATAGCTTAGATGTCATAAGTTGTTCAACAGTGTATTTCCTCTTTCTATGTTTGCTTTTTATAGCCATTGGAACTCTAGCACAATTGAGAAGCTGTTATTAAATCATTAAAAGCATTACTATTATCTTGTTCCTCAGAGAAATAATTGTAAAGGAAACATGTATTCAAACTATTTTTGTTCTTTTGTTCTACAAGTTTAAGGTGTAAAAAAAGTTTCTGAACTCAGTATATTATAGTATAAATACAGAGAAAAAAGAAATCCATATATTATAGAAAATAAGAATAACACTTTGCTGTGCAATTTACATATTAATTTAAAACTCACAGCAATCCTGTGAAATAGCTATTGCTATTATCCTCATTTTGTAGGTAGGAAACATAAGAACCAAGAATTTATGTCACTTGCCCAAAGTCACATAGCATTAAGAAGCCAAGTTAGTGTCAAATAGTAAGGACAGCCCATTTACACTAAAGGCCAGTTTAAACTTTGACATTACTCTAATATTCTCCACTATTGAAACTAAAAACTAGTATTCTACTTTCAGACCACAGTTTCCTAATTATTTAGCTCTCTCAGCTGTTTAAATTCATTTTCCACTTCTACATCCATGCTGTTGGATGAGAAAAATAGAAAAAAACCTGTATCTCAATGTTTCTTGTAGCATAAATCTAGGATTTCCAGGTGGAGTTGTATATGAAAAATTTCCTACTCTCCTACAACTCATTTCTAGTAAAACCCCACTCAGTAGTGGGAAAAGGGTATTTCACATCCTCTACTCCATGGCATAACTAACCTCCTATTGCTTCTTAACTGGAGCAGCATTCCCACACCCACCCTGGAGTCAGAAATGTTTCATAAGTCAGAAAACAAAATTTTATCTCAACACGTCCAAAACAAAACTCCTTATTTTCTCCCATCAAACCAGTTTCTCTTAATTGGTGCATAACCCTGAGTACCATTAATACATGTCCACCTTCTCAAGCCAGTATGCTTATAATCCTTGTTTGTATTTCATATCCTCTCATTTTCAATTCTCATCAGCAAGTATTGTGATGTTGCTGCTGTTATCATTAGGTGCTGTCGAGTCAGTTCCAATTCATGGTGACGCTATTTACAACAGAACAAAACACTGTCCTGTCCTGTGCCTTCCTCACAATCGTTGCTATGCTTGAGCCCATCATTGCAGCCACTGTGTCTATTCATCTGGTTGAGCATCTTCCTCTCTTTTCTTGACCCTCTAGGTTATCAAACATGATGTCCTTCTCCAGGGACTGGTCCCTCCTGATAACGTGTCCAGTGCATGTGAAATGAAGCCTCGCCATCCTTACTTCTAAGGAGCATTCTGGTTGTACATCTTCCAAGACAGATTTGCTCATTCTTTTGGCAGTCCATGGTATATTCAGTGTTCTTCGAGAACACCATAATTCAAAGGCATCAATTCTTATTTACTCTTACTTATTCATTATCGAGCTTTCACAAGCATGTGAGGTGATTAAAAATACCATGGCTTAGGTCAGGCACACTTCAGTCCTCAAAGTGGCATCTTTGCTTTTTAACACTTTAAAGAGATCTTTTGCATTGGGTTTTCCCAGGGCAATAGGTTGTTTGATTTCTTGACTTCTGCTTCTATGGGCATTGATAGTGGATTCAATTTTTAACAGGAGGTTTATTAGAAATTGATTTGATGTTACATATTTATTACTATGTTCTATCACAGAAGTTCTTGACTGGCACAAATGGTTAAGCGCTCAGCTACTACTGCAATGTTGGTGGTTCAAAACCATCTAGAAGTGCCTCTGAGCAGTTCTACTCTGCATGCATGGGGTCACCATGAGTCAAAATTGACTTGATGACAACTGCCACCACCATCGACAACATGTTCTACCCACAGTGGTCTTCTTTCAGTGGTTTAAATAAACCTCAGCCTTCTCAGTGGCCTTTTACATGTTCCTTCCTCTGTCTTAAATGAACTTTCTCACCCTTTAAGTGTTTATTCTTAGTCTTGCTTCAGATCACAGGTTACTCTCCTCAGGAAAACCTTCTCTGAACCTCAATAATATGTTGTTCACATGGCACAGTATGACTTAATCTTTACAGATCTGTTGTAATATTACATGTCTGTTATCATTTGATTAATGTCTGTCTGTTCTATTAAAGAGGTTAGAAGTTCAAACTCACCCAGAGGTGCCTTGGAAGATAGGCCTGGTGATCTGCTTCCAAAAGGTCACAGTCTTGAAAACCTTCTGATCATATCTGTTCTGCACACATGGGGTTACCGTGAGTCAGAATCAACCTGATGATAACTAACAACAAATCTCATAAGAACATGGATAGTGATATGTATATGTAGTATATAATAAGAATACATATACATATGTTTTCATGTATGTGGAGCCTACAAATAGAAAGTCTTCAATAAATATTTTTTGATTAATGAATTCATTGATATAAGTGGCAGTTGTTTTTAGCTGCCGTCCACTAGAATTCCAACTCATGGTGACCCCTGACACATAACAACACTATGCACAACGGAACAAAATGCCAGGTCTTGTACCATCCCCATGATTGGTGGTAGATTGGACCATTGTGATTCACAGTGTTTTCACTGGCTGATTTTTGGAAGTAGAGCACTAGGCTTTTCTTCTTAGTTGGTCTTAGTCTGGAATTTTTATTGAAAACTGTTGAGCATCATAGCAACATGCAAGCCTCCATTCACAATGGGTGGGGGCTGCACATAAGGTATGCTGGCTGGGAATTGGACCAGGAAAGAATTCTACCCCTGAACCACTAAACCTCCCCCACCAAAAAAAACGAGCCCATTGTGTCCAGTAATTCTGACTCATAGCGACCCTATAGGACAGAGTAGAACTGTCCCATAGGGTTCTCAAGGCTGTAATCTTTATGGAAACAGACTGCTACATCTCTCTCCCATGGAGCCTGTGGTGAGTTCAAACCACTGATCTTTCAGTTAGCAGCTGAACACTTTAACCACTGCACCACCAGCATTCCTTACTGAACCACTACTTCCCTCTTATAAGTGGCAGAAAAAACAAAAAACAACACCTGTTGCCATCCAGTCGATTCTGACTCATAGTAACCCTATATAACAGAGTAGAACTGCCTGGTGCACCTGGTGGATTCGCACTGCTAAACTATTGGTTAGCAGCCGTAGCTCTTAACAACTTCACAGCACCAGGGTTTCCATAAGTGGTAGAGGGGTCCTTTATTCCACTCAGAGTTAATTTTTCTTCATCTATTCTCTGGAGTCTATAACTTACTATTTCCTCACCAATTTTCCTCTTTTAGTTTCAGATTTTTCTTTCAAACTCCCTTTACATAAGCCATCTTCCTTTAACAAATTAATATGCAAAAGATTCCACCATCCAATAAAAAATATAAATCCCTCTTTCAATCCTTCATAACCTATAAGTATTTCTCTATGCCCTTCACTGAGTTTTTTTTTTTTTTTTGGCGAGAAGGGAATATATATATATATATATACAGTTTTGTTTAAAATATCTGTATGACAGAGTACAGTGTCGTTTACTAGAGAGCATCAATGTTTTGTTGACTAAATGAATAAATTAATTCATGAAGGAAAGGTTGATGGTAAAGAAAATAGGGACGTAGGAATATGGTGAGTTTGTTATACTGATAGGGGCTTACTTTATCTGAAATTGAGAATTTGTCCAAAAAGTGTAAGTAAATGGAAAAATGGATAGGGGCTGTCCATAAATATCTTTGAGCTCAGTGTTACAGCCTCTGCATTTCTTTCAAAATACAAACGGTATACACTTAACAGCGTTTTTTTGTTTGTTCATTTTGAGTCTTTTTGGAAAGGGAGAAGTAATGTGGTTTTAACTGGTAGGGTAAATTAGAATAGCCACTGTCTAATGGGGGAGATCATTTGGGTCTTAAGGATCTGAACTAATACTGATAAAAATAGAATGAAAGTATCTTAAAGGTTTTATCAAGGAAGAAATAAAACATTATTATCAGATATATAAATATAATTATAGATACAGATGCGTGCTTGTATGCATGCTTGTGTGTGTGTGTGGAGAGGAAAGATTTAAATAATAATAATGAGTTGCAGTTTTCAAATACAAGTACTTGAGAGAAAGATGGTACAATTTTGTACCAATAGAGATGTCCACAGAGAGTCTGTTGTTTTGGAGGAAAATATAATACTTACTTGTTGGGTTTGAGATATCAATATGACCATCTCTATTTTAATTACGGACACTGCAGCATGCCTGGATGTTCCAGTTGCAATTCTGGAGTTTTCTTCCACATAGGATTTAGAACAATCATTCTAAAATGTCAATGATCTTCACTTCATTCACGTGACAAAGTAAAACTTCTTAGTACAAAATACATTACCTTCACGATCTGAACTTCACCCACTTCTTAGATTTTGTTATTCTCCTTCTGGCATGCATTGCCTTTGTCCTTTTGTGTAGCAGAGTTTCCTCTTTTGTGTAACAGAATTCCTAGGTGGAATCCTCTGCCTTATATGTGCTGCTCCTTCTCCCAATAATACATCAATTTTATGTTCTTTACCAAACTGCTATACTTCTTTCAGACCAGTTTTCAGATTCTATTCCAAGAATGGATTCTGGACTAATTTCTTCAAAACCTCATTAAACCACCTACATGTTTTGATAGAATTTTAAGGGTAAAAATAAAGGGGGGGAGCAGAAGCATATTTACTGTATTTTATGAATAAAGAAGGAAAAGGTATGAAACAATCATTTTCCACATATTATTTTCCTGTTCCCAGGGGAAGGTGTTTCAACCTGAGGCTTTATTCTACTTGGGATGAAAGTTGATGGTGATGGATATGGTGTTAGTGTCTCTTTCCGTATCATGGCTTTGCTGCAAGGAGCCTCACAATGCCTTATGTCTATGCTGCACTAAGTTGTAGTGGGCAAAATAGTAACCCAACCCCAAATTATGGTCATATGCAAATCATTGGAACCTGTGACTATTTTACCTGACATGCGGACAGGGGCTCTGCAGGTATGATTAAATAAAGGATTTTGAGATGAGATTATTCTGGATTATCTGGGTGAGCCCAAGGTAATCACGAAGTCCTTATAAATGAAAGAGGGAGGCAAGGGTGTCAGTGTCAGTGAAGGAGATGCAACAACAGAAGCAGAGTAGAGTGCTGCAGGGTGAGAAACACTCAGCTGGCCATTGCTGCCTGTAAAAATCAAAGGGGCAGCAAGACAAGAAATGCAGCAACCTCTAGGAGCTGGAAAAGGCAAGGAAACAGATTCTCTCCTAGAGCCTCCAAAAGTAATACACAGGCCTAGCTATACCTTACTTTTTGCCCAGTGATACCCATTTTGGACACCTGACCTCCAGGACTGTCAGATAGTAATGTTTACTTTGTTTAAAGCCACCAAGTTTGTGGTAACTTGTTAAAGCTGCAATAAAAAATTCTACACTGCTGTAGTACTTACAACTCTAGTACTTATTCGTAATATTGAATAGTAGTTGTCTGTTTACTAGCTACACCCTCCCACCAGATCTTAATATTCCAGATAAGAGGAATTTTCCTTGAATACCTATAGTCTGAGTAACCTGTACAATGCTTGGCGTATAAACTGACTGACTGAAAGAATAAATTCTCTTTCAACAACCTAGTAATAGGGAGAGTCTTTTTACACATAACAGCATAACACTCTTACATTTGTGTACAATTTTTGTAACTGCTACAGAGGATGCTGGTTTCTTGAAAAAACAGTGAACTTTATTTCTCTAGGTATTCCTTTTTCTCCTTCGTGGTAATAAATGTTCACTTCAGACTTAACCTTGAATGTAGTTTTATGTTCTAAATTGACGTGAATTAATTCTTTAAAAGAATATGAAAACATTATTGTTCTTTTTTTCCCTACAGCTATGGCTCTTGGCCTATAATTTTACTACTTTTTCTGATTTTTAGAAGCCTTCTTATTGAAAAGATCAAAATCTCTAGTGGTCAGTTAACTGAAAAAATCTGATATGTAGCAAAATGCACCTTACTTTAAACAATGTGCTATGGTTTAACACAAAAATGTTCCGGTGTGGAGCTGAGAGTTCTTCTTTACCGTGAGCCTGTTGTATGTATTTACAATAATCATATCCATAATGCAATTGCAACTGGAATATTTAAAGTAAGGTAAGAATCTAAGGAAAACAATCTGAGTACAAAATCATTGTAAGTTTGCTTTTAAAATTTTTCACCTTATCTTTTAAAGTTGTCCATCTGTACCTAAATTGAAAGCAATGAAATTACAGACTCAATTGAATCCTTCCTAAAACATTCAAGTAAAATTTCATAGAAAAATTTTTGTTTTGCTCTATTTCATCTGCATAGGTAATACTTGATTAATTATAAAATCATAATAAAAAAATTAACTGGGATAGCAATTTTGAGAACAAATGCCACTAGTGGTAAGCTTACAACCCATCTGACAGGTGGGAAGGAGCACAGGCCACAGTGGAAAGCATCCTTCTACTCCAAGAATTCAGCATGCTGTGTGGCCTTTGCCAAGATGAGTCACAGAGGGTGCGTTAATCTAATTAGTCAAATGGTGGTTGCTTAGTAGAGCTATTACCATATATGTTATTTCTACATCCACTCCCTTTTCTGTCTAAAAGCTTCTTACTCCTTTTTTTAAAATTCAGCTTACACATTACCTCTTCCAAGAGGCCTTCACTGATATATAAGGCAGAGTTCAGTTCTCTCACGATATCTGTAGTACTTCACAATATCTGTAGTACTTAAACTTTGTAGTAGTCATTGTATGATATGCTGCTTCCACAATGGTTCCAGGACCTCCAAAGCACAGGCGTTTTGTGAGTGAAGGACATTCCAGATCTAAATGTATACCAAATAAAGTCTGGGATGATACCTCAGAAAAAAGGTTAAAATAAGTGAACATCAAAGGAAGGCATTGGAATGGATATTTGAGTGAAAGTTGAATCCTAATGGAAGATTTAAAAAAAGATGATAGCAATAAATAATTGAATGTTAAGTCTTCATTTGTAACTACGCTGTGGGCTATTAAGTAGAACCAGTACTAGAAAATCACTGTAAAAATTCCATAGACATGGAAGCATGAGAGATAGCAGTAGAAGAGAATGAGGCAATGGGGGTCTGGAGGCTAGATTATTCCTACAATCAGCAAATATTTACTGGTAGTTTACTCTTATAGGTCTTGGGTAAGGCAGTGGGATACTTGAAAATAAGGAGACCTTTGATTATATTATATTATACATATATATATACTTGAAATTTTAATATTGTTGATTTGCTTTATAATGTGTTTATTTAAAAAAAACCTGAAGATTTAAGGAAAAGCAACAGTTCATTGTTTGCATCTTTAATGATAGAGGCTAATCAAATATGCAAATATGTAAGAGGAAAGGAGAAGATGCTCAAATTAACCTCCACCAATTAAACATAAGCTAATGATATTTAACATACGTAAGAAGCAGTACAGCAACAGCACAGACCAAACAGATTGGACACAGGCCATTCTAGTCTACTGGAATATATCCAGATTCATCCACATTCTTTCCAGTAGACATTGATTTGTTTTCATTTCTTTAGAAATGTTTGAAATAATTTCTCAGTCTATTCTTTAAAGAATTAAATTCTTAACACTCAGTCTTCTTTATTTCGCTCATTATTCTATTCTTCCCCTAAACCAGGTGTTTAGTCACCTACTTAGATTTTGAATTTTCAGCGGTTTTTAATAATGCTGACTTTTCAGAGTTTTTCACTGTAATTTAAATTACAATTTTCACCAATATTTCTCTTCAGCTTTATAATATGCTTAGTGATATTAAGAAGTATATTTACTCTTTGGCTGAATATGCATGGTCCAATAAATATGCAGCTGGTTTTGTTCTGCCCTGTCAAAAATAGCTTTTGAACTGTAACTACAAATATATTCCAGATTTCTTCATAACACTTTCAGATATACAATAAAATGACTCATATATGTTTTCTCTTTTTCAATCAACAAAATCATCTGTTGACATCTTTTCAGTTGGCAGTACTTTATTTCTTACTTTTCTATTTGCAGACATTGTTATATATATTTCTCCATGTCTTTTCTTCTGTTTCCCCAAAAGAACAGACAAGGGTTTTTAAATTAACTGACCAACACTAGACATGCACTTTTATTAATATACATGCTTTTGAGTGAAGCAATAAGCAATTTAGTGGAATGATGAAATTGTGAACTCCACTAAATTAAACACAAAATTAAACTCCTGCTACTATACAATCCCCTCAAAACGTACTGTACAGATTTGTCTTCCATTCATTCGATAATTCAACAGATATTTATTGATTACTGTTTGTCAAGTATTGTATTTACGAGGGGAGACAGTAGACGAATAAACCAATATATATTCAGATTATTGAAAACGGTATGAGAAAAGGATAGATACTATGGCAAAAAAGAAATCCAGATAAGGAGGAAGTGGTAGGCGGTCTCTAAGACGGCACTCAATGATCCTTGTCTCCAGTTATTTCCACCCTTCTGTAGTTTCCTCCATCACTGTACTAGTTTAATACATTATGTAACCCAATGCAGTAATTGAATACAATGTGCAGTGCCTAGTTCCCAATATCATACAACAAAAATGATAGTATATTACTTGCAAGATTAAGTTATATAGGATTGCAGCTTCTGTTTCAGTGTGAGTACTCTAGGATCACTTGCTCTGGAGAAAGCCAATACCATTACCAGGGAACACTTGTGCAAACCTGTGGAGAGATCCATGTAGCAGGGAACTGAAGTCTTTGGTCAATAGCCAGCAAAAAACTTAAATCTGCTACCATCTCACTAGTGAACCTGTAAGCAGGCCCTTCCGCAGTCAAACCTTCAGATGAGGCTGCAGCCCTAGCCCAGAACTTGTTAGCAAATTCATAAGATCTTGAGTTGCAACCAGCCAACTAAGCTGCTCCTGGATTCCCGACCCACATATACTGTGAAATAATAAATGTGCATTGTTTGAGCCCATGCATAACCTCTATCTCTGTTACCATGACCACTTTGTTCATAAACCCATTGGACAATGATGGGAGTGGCTGGTTAAAGAGGATGACTGATTTCCACAGAATGTGTCTTCCTCTTCACTTGATTGTTAAAATTCTCTTCTGCCAAAGTCACTCTTTGGTAAGCATTCACATGAGAGACTAATATCTTCACTTCTATGGCCCATTCAGAAAGGTTTATCCACATACCTCTTCCCTTTGTGTCCAATTTTCCAATCACATTTCTTCCATGTCCCAGTTGTAGAGGCTGCCAATTCCCAAGCCCATGGGTCAGACATTAGGTTGGAAGAGTCTCCTGACCTACATATAAGCAGGAGCTGACAAACCAAAGATGGGCAAGTCAGACAGCAGACTGCTTGCTCATGGGTTGCAGAGGCTGATGAATCTGAAGGTCAGCAGGCTATATGTCAAGCCACTGGCACAAGTCCCAAGAACGGAGGTCAGATGATGACAGTGTAGATGCAAGATTCAAAGCGAGCAAAAGCCAGTGAGCTTTGATAGAATGTCCATATATATTAGATGCAGGCCACACCCCAGAGGAAACTCCCCTTAAACTGATTGGCTGATCACATCAGATCACATCATGGAGGTGATTACATTATATCAGAAAGTGGAGAATAACTACATTATTACATAACTGTCAAATTACATCATTACATGATTGCCAAACTCTATCATTACATAACTGCCAAACCACTGAGAATCATGGCCCAGCCAAATTGACATACAACCTTAACCATCACACTAGCCTATCTGCCTAATGCACTGATTCACTTTTATTAGAATCGTATACTCACCAAACCAACAATATAGTTTGGCTGTGCACATAGTCCTAATTATTGGGGGAGAATGTATGATCATGCCAAAACAAAAATTCTTGCATATGTGATAGGTACACGTCTCATTCTCAATTAATATATTGACATTAGGCTTTTATGTATTAGCCTCATTTTCATTAAATATAGTTCATCATAAAGATGACTATTTCTTCTGTACATAACATAAGGTTTACAGCCTAAAATACAGAGGTCCTGGCACTGAACTGGAGTAATTTATCCATGAATAGCATCCTATCCTTATGCACCAAATGCCTACCTCCATCCCTGTAAAGTCTTTTGATATGCTTTCATACTGCCATGGGTGCATATATTTTTCATTTAACCACCTTTCAAAATAATACATTTAGAAAAACATTCATTAAAATATTAGAGGGGTGGTTACAGAAGTAAAAAGACATATCAACCTTTCTGTTTTATCTAAGTAGCACTAAATATAATTCAGGATGTATAGGGGTTTAGACCCCTGCCCTTAACATGCTATAAAAGCACCAACTTCAGAAATGATTCAAGTGTGTAACAGCACGATTAGTCTTTATGATTAATCTTTTTTTCTTTTTTTTTTTTTGGCACAATTTAAGTATATTTTTATATATTCTGTTTTTGGTTCAAGAAGAATTGTTCAGTAACTCATTTCTAAGAATTCTCTTCTATATGCCCACCATCACTTTTTTTCTAAATTTTGTTTATTTTGTTGTTGTTGAGGATGTACACAGCAAAACATGTATCATTTCAACAGTTTCTACACATACAATTTCATGACACTGATACATTCTGCAACTTGTGCAACCATTCTCACCCTCCTTTTTCTTTTTTTTAAATAATTTTTATTGTGCTTTAAGTGAAAGTTTACAAATCAAGTCAGTCTGTCACATGTAAGCTTATATACACCTTACTCCATATTCCCATTTACTCTCCCCCAATAAGTCAGCCCGCTCCCTCCTTCCAGTCTCTCCTTTCATGACAATTTTGCCAGTTTGTAACCCTCTCTACCTTCCCATCTCCCCTCCAGACAGGAGATGCCAATACAGTCTCAAGTGTCCACCTGATACAAGTAGCTCACTCTTCATCAGCATCTCTCTCCAGCCCACTGTCCAGTCCCTTCCATGTCTGATGAGTTGTCTTCAGGAATGGTTCCTGTCCTGGGCCAGTAGAAGGTTTGGGGACCATGACCGCCGGGATTCTTCTAGTCTCAGTCAGACCATTAAGTATGGTCTTTTTATGGGAATTTGGGGTCTGCATCCCACTGTTCTCCTGCTCCCTCAGGGGTTCTCTGTTGTGCTCCCTGTCAGGGCAGTCATCGGTTATGGCCGGGCACCATCTAGTTCTTCTGGTCTCAGGATGATGTAAGTCTCTGGTTCATGGGACCCTTTCTGTCTCTTGGGCTCATAGTTATCGTGTGACCTTGGTATTCTTCATTCTCCTTTGATCCAGGTGGCTTGAGACCAATTGATGCATGTTAGATGGCCGCTTGTTAGCATTTAAGACCCCCAGATGCCGCACTTCTAAGTGGGATGCAGAATGTTATCATAATAGAATTTATTATGCCAATTGACTTAGAAGTCCCCTTAAGCCATAGTCCCCAAACCCCCGCCCTTGCTCCGCTGACCTTCCAAGCATTCAGTTTATCCTGGAAACTTCTTTGCTTTTGGTCAAGTCCAATTGAGCTGACCTTCCATGTATTGAGTATTCTCCTTCCCTTCACCTAAAGTAGTTCTTATCTACTATCGAATCAGTAAATAACCCTCTCCCACCCTCCCTCCCTCCCTCCCCCCTCTCATAACCACAAAAGTATGTGTTCTTCTCAGTTTATACTATTTCTCAAGATCTTATAATAGTGGTCTTATACAATATTTGTCCTTTTGCATCTGACTAATTTCACTCAGCATAATGCCTTCCAGGTTCCTCCAAGTTATGAAATGTTTCACAGATTCGTCACTGTTCTTTATCAATGCTTAGTATTCCATTGTGTGAATATACGACAATTTATTTAACCATTCATCTATAGATGGACCCCTTTGTTGCTTCCAGCTTTTTGCTATTGTAAACAGAGCTGCAATAAACATGGGTGTGCATATATCTGTTCATGCAAAGGCTCTTATTGCTCTAGGGTATATTCTAAGGAGTGGGATTTCTGGGTTGTATGGTAGTTCTATTTCTAACTTTTTAAGAAAACGCCAGATAGATTGCCAAAGTGGTTGTACCATTATACATTCCCACCAGCAGTGTATAAGAGTTCCAATCTCTCTGCAGCCCCTCCAACATTTATTATTTTGTGTTTTTTGGATTAATGCCAGCCTTGTTGGAGTGAAAAGGAATCTCATCGTAGTTTTCATTTGCATTTCTCTAATGGCTAATGATCGAGAGCATTTTCTCATGTGTCTGTTAGGTGCCTGAATATCTTCTTTAGTGAAGTGCATGTTCATATCCTTTGCCCACTTTTTGATTGGGTTGTTTGTCTTTTTGTGGTTGATTTTTAACAGAATCATAGATTTTAGAGATCAGGCGCTGGTCAGAGATGTCATAGCTGAAAATTTTTCCCAATCTGTAGGTGGTCTTTTTATTCTTTTGGTGAAGTGTTTAGATGAGCATAGGTGTTTGGTTTTTAGGTGCTTCCAGTTATCTCGTTTCTCTTCGTCATTTTTGGTAATATTTTGTATTCTGTTCATGCCTTGTATTAGGGTTCCTAACGTTGTCCCTATTTTTTCTTCCATGATCTTTATCGTTTTCGTCTTAATGTTTAGGTCTTTGATCCACTTGGAGTTAGTTTTTGTGCATGGTGTGAGGTATGGGTCCTGTTTCATTTTTTTGCAAATGGATATCCAGCTATGCCAGCACCATTTGTTAAAAAGACTACCTTTTCCCCAATTAACTGACACTGGGCCTTTGTCAAATATCAGCTGCTCATATGTGGATGGATTGATATCTGGGTTCTCAATACTGTCCCATTGGTCTATGTGCGTGGTGTTGTACCAGTACCAGGGTGTTTTGACTACTGTGGCTGTATAATAGGTTCTAAATCAGGTAGAGTGAGGCCTCCCACTTTCTTCTTCTTTTTCAATAATGCTTTACTTATCCGGGGCTTCTTTCCCTTCCATATGAAATTGGTGATTTGTTTCTTCATCACATGAAAAAATGTCATTGGAATTTGGATCGGAAGTGCATTGTATGTATAAATGGCTTTTGGTAGAATAGACATTTTTACTATGTTAAGTCTTCCTATCCATGAGCAAGGTATGTTTTTCCACTTATGTAGGTCGCTTTTAGTTTCTTGCACTAATACTTTGTAATTTTCTTTGTATAGGTCTTTTATATCTTTGGTAAGATTTATTCCTAAGTATTTTATCTTCTTCGGGGCTATTGTGAATGGTATTGATTTGGTGATTTCCTCTTTGATGTTCTTTTTGTTGATGTAGAGGAATCCAAGTGATTTTTGTGTGTTTATCTTGTAACCTGAGATTCTCCCGAACTCTTTTATTAGTTTCAGTAGTTTCTGGAGGATTCCTTAGGGTTTTCTGTGCATAAGATCATGTCATCTGCAAATACAGGTAATTTTAATTCTTCCTTGCCAATCCAGATGCAATTTATTTCCTTGTCCAGCCTAATTGCTCTGGCTAGGACCTCTAGCACAATGTTGAATAAGAGCGGTGATAAAGGACATCCTTGTCTGGTTCCCGTTCTCAAGGGAAATGCTTTCAGGCTCTCTCCTTTTAGAATGATATTGGCTGTTGGCTTTGCATAGATGCCCTTTATTATGTCGAGGAATTTTCCTTCAATTCCTATTTCGCTGAGAGTTTTTATCATGAATGGGTGTTGGACTTTGTCAAATGCCTTTTCCACATCAATTGATAAGATCATGTGGTTTTTGTCTTTTGTTTTATTTATATGGTGGATTACATTAATGGTTTTTCTAATATTAAACCAGCCTTTCATACCTGGTATAAATCCCACTTGGTCCTGGTGGATTATTTTTTTGACATGTTGTTGAATTCTATTGGCTAGAATTTTGTTGAGGATTTTTGCATCTATGTTCATGAGGGATATAGGTCTGTAATTTTCTTTTTTTGTGATGTCTTTACCTGGTTTTGGTATCAGGGATATGGTGGCTTCATAGAATGGGTTAGGTAGTATTCCATCATTTTCTATGCTTTGAAATACCTTTACTAGCAGTGGTGTTAACTCTTCTCTGAAAGTTTTGTAGAACTCTGCAGTGAAGCCGTCCAGGCCAGGGCTTTTTTTTGTTGGGAGTTTTTTGATTACCTTATCAATCTCTTTTTTGTTATGGGCCTATTTAGTTGTTCTACTTCTGATTGTGTTAGTTTAGGTAGGTAGTGTTTTTCTAGGAATTCATCCATTTCTTCTAGGTTTGCAGATTTGTTAGAGTACAATTTTTCATAATAATCTGATATGATTCTTTTAATTTCAGTTGGGTCTGTTGTGATGTGGCCCATCTCGTCTCATATTCTGGTTATTTGTTTCCTTTCCCGTATTTCTTTAGTCAGTCTGTCCAATGGTTTATCAATTTTGTTAATTTTTTCAAAGAACCAGCTTTTGTCTTTGTTCATTCCTTCAATTGTTTTTCTGTTCTCTATTTCATTTAGTTCAGCTCTAATTTTTCTTATTCGTTTTCTTCTGGTGCCTGATGGATTCTTTTGTTGCTCGCTTTCTATTTGTTCAAGTTTTAGGGACAGTTCTCTGGTTTTGGCTCTTTCTTCTTTATGTATGTGTGCATTTATTGATATAAATTGACCTCTGAGTACTGTTTTTGCTGTGTCCCAGAGGTTTTGATAGGAAGTGTTTTCATTCTCGTTGCATTCTATGAGTTTCTTTATTCCCTCCTTAACGTCTTCTATAACCCAATCTTTTTTTCGGAAGGGTATTGTTCAGTTTCCAAGTATTTGATTTCTTTTCCCTGATTTTTCTGTTATTGATTTCACTTTTATGGCCTTGTGATCTGAGAAGATGCTTTGTAATATTTCGATGTTTTGGATTCTGCAAAGGTTTGTTTTATGACCTAATATGTGATCTATTCTAGAGAATGCTCCATGTGCACTAGAAAAAAAAGTATACTTTGCAGCTGTTGAGTGGAGTGTTCTGTATGGGTCTATGAGGACAAGTTGGTTGATTGCAGCAATTAGGTCTTCCATGTCTCTATTGAGCTTCTTAACGGAAGTCCCGTCCTTCTCCGAAAGTGGTGTGTTGAAGTCTCCTACTATAATTGTGGAGGTGTCTATCTCACTTTTCAGTTCTGTTAAAATTTATGTATCTAGCAGCCCCGTTATTGGGTGCAAAAATATTTAATATGGTTATATCTTCCGGGTCAATTGTCCCTTTAATCATTATGAGGTGTCCTTCTTTATCTTTTGTGGTGGATTTAAGTTTAAAGTCTATTTTGTCAGAAATTAATATTGCTACTCCTGCTCTTTTTTGCTTGTTGTTTGCTTGATATATTTTTTTTCCATCTTTTGAGTTTTAGTTTGTTTGTGTCTCTAAGTCTAAGATGTGTCTCTTGTAGGCAGCATATAGACGGATCGTGTTTCCTTATCCAGTCTGAGACTCTCTGTCTCTTTATTGGTGCATTTAGTCCATTTACATTCAGTGTAATTATAGATAAGAATGTGTTTAGTTCTGTCATTTTGATACCTTTTTGTGTGTGTTGTTGACAATTTCATTTTTCCACTTACTTTTTTGTGCTGAGATGTTTTTCTTTGTGAATTGCGTGTTCCTCATTTTCATAGCAGTCGACTTTATGTTTGCTGAGTCGTTATATTTTTCTTGGTGTTTATTTTGAGTTATGAAATTGTTACACCTTTTTGTGTTTACCTTAGTATATGACCCTATTTTTCTAAGTAAAAACCTATTTTGTATCGTCCTGTATCACCTTGTTTTGCTCTCTATATGGCATGTCTATGCCTCCTATATTTAGTCCCTTTTTTTGATTATTGTGATCTTTTACATAATGACTTCAATGATTCCCTGTTTTGAGCATTTTTTTCTTTTTAAAATTAATCTTAATTTGTTTTTGTGATTTCCTTATTTGAGTTGATGTCAGGATGTTCTGTTCTGTGACCTTGTATTGTGTTGTTATCTGATGTTATTGATTTTCTGACCAATTTCCTTTAGTATTTCTTGTAGCTTTGGTTTGGTTTTTGCAAATTCTCTAAGCTTGTGTTTATCTGTAAATGTTTTAATTTCGCCTTCATATTTCAGAGAGAGTTTTGCTGGATATATGATCCTTGGCTGGCAGTTTTTCTCCTTCAGCGCTTTATATATGTCATCCCATAGCCTTCTTGACTGCATGGCTTCTGCTGAGTAGTCTGAACTTATCCTTATTGATTCTCCTTTGTAGGAGAGCTTTCTTTTATCCCTGGCTGCTTTTAAGATTTTCTCTTCATCTTTGGTTTTGGCAAGTTTGATGATAATACTTCTTGGTGATTTTCTTCTTGGATCAATCTTATATGGGGTTTGATGAGCATCTTGGATAGCTATCCTTTTGTCTTTCATGATGTCAGGGAAGTTTTCTGCCAACAGATCTTCAACTATTCTCTCTGTGTTTTCTGTTATCCCTCCTTGTTCTGGAACTCCAATCACACGCAAGTTATTCTTGATAGAGTCCCACATGATTCTTAGGGTTTCTTCATTTTTTTTAATTCTTTTATCTGATTTTTCTTCAACTATATTGGTGTCAATTACTTTATCCTCCAACTGCCCCACTCTGCATTCCAATTGCTCTAGTCTGCTCCTCTGACTTCCTATTGAGTTGTCTAATTCTGTAATTTTAATGTTAATCTTTTGGGTTTCTGAATGCTGTCTGTCTATGGATTCTTGTAGCTTATTAATTTTTCCACTATGTTCTTGAATAATCTTTTTGACTTCTTCAACTGCTTTATCAGTGTGTCCCTTGGCTGTTTGTGTAGACTGCCTTATTTCATTTCTGAGGTCATCCCTGATGTCTTGAAGCATTCTGTAAATTAGTGTTTTATATTCTGCATATGGCAATTCCAGGGTTTTATCTTCATTTGCGAAAGATTTTGATTCCTTAATTTGGGGAGTTGTAGAAGCAATTATGGTCTGCTTCTTTATGTGGTTTGGTGTTGACTGTTGTCTCCGAGCCATCTATAAGATATTGTAATGGTTTATTTTATATTTGCTCACTGAGTCTTATCTTGTTTTGTTTTCTTTCAGTGTACGTAGAGGGGCTACTAGATTACGCTGTCTTGATTGTTGTAGGCTTTGAACCACTTATGTCTTATTACCAGCTGGTTTGAGCTGTTACCAGAAATATAAGCCTAAGAGTCCATTCACTATTCTTGAGTAGAATCTGATTTTGTGTCACCAAGTGTGTGGGGTAGACTGTCACCTATTTGCTTAGAGGAGTAGTGATGATAGTTGTGTGCACCAGCTTCTAGTAGCAGCAGGGGGTCACATTCCAGGGCGTCAGGATGCTGACAGGGTTCTCCCAAGTGCCAGTGAGTTAGGTGTGTCTCTATTCCTAAAGCACTTTGGTGGGTGGGCTCTACAGCTGTACCTTTGGCACCCAATGCATGTACCTCTCCACAGATTGGTAGATGTCACTATCCTCAGACCCCTATGGCAGGAGGTTAGGTGGTTTGGGTGGAGCTTCAGCCCTCAGCTCCCTGTTGTGGGTCAGTGAGGGCTCTGTTTAATAGGTAGAGATAACAGACCTTGGAAACTTGTCTTTCCAGTAATCTGCTAAAACAATTACAGTCATATCACTATCAGAATTGCCTTTGCCTTATAATAGCCACCTTGTTCCCTGTAGGTATGAAAGCCCAAGACTGTGGATCTCAAATGCTTGGCTGGAGCTGGTTCTGCATTTTTAGTCCAATTTTGGGAAGTCAGGGAAGGATTCTCGGTCCCTGGGTTTTTTGTAGCTACTTCTCTCAAGCCAGGAGAATGGATTAGGAAAAGACAAAACAAACAAACAAAGAAAAAAAAAACCACAGAGCACTTCACTCTCTGGCCCAGGAATTCCGATGTTAATGAAGCCACCTGGTAAGGGGAGGGTTTGGATCAGATAGATAGGAGAGAGTAGCACCCCGGAATATAGACAAAGTTACTTATCTTGCTTGGGATGACTGTTTTATCTGAGATTCCCAAGGGGTGTGTTGCCTGTGTGTGCTGGCTGGGTAGAGATTCCCCCGAGAGTCAGGCCCACATCCCATGCTTGCGCTGTCTCAGAAGCCATTGTTAGTTCCTCCGCTCCCAGTCCAAAGCCCCGGGCCAAAGTTCCCCAGCTGGAACCCTGCACTCCCGGCTCCAAAACCAGTCGCTGCCTTTCGGTGACTTCTCCTCCTGTCAGCCGTGTCGCTGTGCTGCCTGCGTGCACTGGCTGGGCTTCCCCCGAGGTCACTTCTGGGGGCTAGGGCTGTGTCCCGTGTTTGCGACCTCTCAGGATGCCATGCTCAGCTCTCCTGTGCCCAGTCCAAAGCCTGGCGCCAAGGTTTTCTGACTGGGACACTGGCTCCAGACTCTGAAAACAGTTGCTGTTTCCCCGTGGTTGTTCGTTCTCTCGTTAGCCCAGTCAGTGTGCAGCCTGCTTGCACTGGCTGAGTCTCTACAGAGGTTACTCCAGGGGGCTAGGGGTTAGGGCTGTGTCCCATGCCTGCCCCACCTCAGCAAGCCACTATCATCCCCACCACTCGGCACCAGGGAACTGCCGGGGCTCAAGGCTGTGGGGTGGGTCATGGGTTCCAGAAGTGGTTGCTGGTTCAGGATGCAGCTTTTCACTCACCTGTCACTCAGGTCAACTCTTTAGATCTGTTTTTGATGGTCAGGGTTCATAGATTGTCATGTATGTGATTGATTCACTTGTTTTTCCGAGTCTTTGTTGCAAGAAGGAGCCGAGGTAGCATCTGCCTAGTCAGCCATCTTCCCAACCATCATTTTTAACCACCTTTATATATCCTATTTTACAGACCATTTAGTATTACCATTACTCTCTTCTGCCTCCCTGGATTCTTTCCAGATTTTTTTTTCAGTTGCTCAGAATAATTTCAACTAGATTAAACAAATAAACAAAAAACAGATATCAGTGGCTCAACACTATTTCTCCAAATAGTAATAAGGCTTGAGAGGCAGCATCATTTAACGAATATGATGTTATCTTTTTAAAAAGTAGTGCTGATAATGTGATGCTGAAATCACAATACAAAAGTCCATTTGAATATATTTCTGTGTTCCCACTGATGTCAGAGCAAATCAAAAACACACTGAAGAGGCAAGCCAAGGTAGTGGAATAGACAGATGCCTCCAGTGAGCCCTTTTACATCAAAGACCTGAAAAAACAAGTGAAAAGAGTATATTTATGACAAGCTAGGAGCCCTGAACACCAAAGGAAAGGATAGAAAATGAAATGAGGGGCAGGGGGAAGAAGAGATGGTTCAGAAGTGAAGAGGAGTTGCCGGACCTACATCATTGGGAGCCCTCAGGCACCATTCCTGGGAGCGGATGTGGCAGGCTGCTACTAGCATTCGGCTGCAGTTTCCTCAGGGAGAAGCAGCCAGCCACACAGCCTACTCACACCTCTGGAACCAGAGAAGAATGGTGCTCTCGGCAAAAGCTAATTACTTGTGCATATTGTACCATGCCCCCCGCCCCCGCCCCCAAGCTGCTTTTAGAGGCTGTTGATTTCCCTGGCCCTGAGATAGGCCCTGGTGAGCACCCAGAGCCATGTTCCAGGCCCTGGAGAAGGAATAAACTTGCAACTGGGGGAAGACATAATTTTCCAGCTCCAAAAAAAAAAAAAAAAAAAAAAAATTTTTTTTTTTTATTAACTGGGGAAGCTCAGACCAGAAGCAGCTCCTGTTCAGGCGTAAATAGTCCATGGACTTTGAGTACCTTTCCCCTCTGCACGGACCTGTGTGGGCCTATTTCAGGAGAATAGGCCCTTGTTGGCAGACTAAAACTGTTTTAGCTGGGCGGTGGAGAGGTGGGTGTTTGATATTTGACACCATTTTGCCTATTAAACAGGGTCCTCACCTACCCACATCAGGGGCCAAAGGACTGGTGGCTCCACTCAGGTCACCCAGCCAGCTGTGACAGGGTCCAAGGATAACTGGTACCTCTCAGTGTTTACACCAAAAACATTGGGTTCCCGTGGTCTGTCTGCAGAACCCATCCACCTGTATGCACTAGGGTACAGGGACGTGCTTTCCTCAGAGACTCTTGAGGGATGATTCTTAGCCCCTTGCCTTTTTCAGAGTGTGACTCCCTGTTGCCAGCAGATACCTGTACCTACACCAATCACCCCTGCCCCTCTAAGACTGTAAGACAGAGCCTACACCACACACTTAATGATCAGCTACCTGGAAACCTGAGCTAAATTCATGCAAGAAAAGTGAATGGACTCCTAGATTGATAACACCTCTAGCCATTTGGGGACAGGACATCATAGCTCCAAAGGTGAAAATAATCAAGATAGCTCACTCAAGCAACCCATTTGGGCATTTCAAAACAAAACAAAGCAAGAAGGTAGGATAGAGTAAGCAAAAATAAAATGAACTAATACAATAACTTATACATGGCTCGGAGACAACAGTCAAAATCAAGTTACAAAGAGAAACAGACCATGATCACCTCAACAAGCTCTTAAAACTAAGAATCAAAGGATCTTCTAGATGATGGTGCCTTCCTGGAATTACCAGAGGCAGAATACAAAAAATTAATACACAGGACCATTCAAGACATCAGGAAGGAAATCAGGCAATACGCAGAACAAGCCAAGGAACATGCAGATAAAACAGTTGAAGAAATTAAAAAGGCTATTCAGGAACATAATGAAAAATGTAATAAGGTGCAAGAAACCACAGAGACAGAGAATCAGAAATTCAGAAGAAATTACAATAAAATTACAGAATTAGACAACTCAGTAGAAAGTCGGATGAGCAGAGTTGAGCAAGTGGAAGACAGAATTTGTGAACTTGAAGATAAAGCACTTGGCACCAATATATTTGAAGAAAAATCATACAAAGGAATTTAAAAAATGAAGAAACCTTAAGAATCACATAGGATTCTATCAAGAGAAATAACCTACAAGTGATTGGAGTACCAGAACAGGGAGGGAGAACAGAAAATACAGGGAGAATTCCTGAAGATTTGTTGGCAGAAAACTTCCCTGATATTGTGAAAGATGAGAAGATATCTATTCAAAATGCTCATCGAACTCCACATAAGGTAGATTTTAAAAGAAAGTCAGAAAGACTTATTATAATCAAACTTCAAAACCAAAGATAGAGAATTTAAAGAGCAGCTAGGGATAAATGAAAAGTCACCTGCAAAGAGGAGTCAATAAGAATAAGTTTGTACTACTCAGCAGAAACCATGCAGGCAAGAAACCTCTGGGATGACTTACATAAAAAATTGAAAGAAAAAAAAATTGTCAATCAAGAATAATATATCCAGCAACACTGTCTCTCATATATGAAGGTGAAATTAGGACATTTCCAGATAAACATAAGCATGGGGAATTAGTAAAAACCAAACCAAATCTACAAGAAATGCTAAAAGGAGTTCTTTGGTTAGAAAATCAATAATATCAGGTATCAACCCAAGACTAGAACACTGGGCAGAGCAATCAGAAGCCAACACAGATGAGAAAATCAGAAAAAATAAATCAAGATAAAAAAAAAATGCTCAAAATAGGGAAACAGTGATGTTATTATGTAAAAGAAGACAACACTAAAAAAATAAAAGGGGGCTAAGAAATGTAGTCATAGATCTTCCATATGGAGAGGAAGGCAAGGCGATACGAAGAAATAAAAGTTAGGTCTAAATTTAGAAAAAGAGGGGTAAATAATAAGGTAACCAAGGAGACAAACTATTCTACACAACAAAATAAAATACAAGAAAAAAATAGAGATTCAGCAGAAACAAAATCAACAACACCGAATATGAGGAAAAGACTATAAATATAATCTACTCAGCACAAAAAATTAAGTGGGAAAAGAAACTGTCTACAACACACAAAAAAAGACATCAAAATGATAGCACTAAATTCATACCTATCCATAATTATGCTGAATGCAAATGCACCAATAAAGAGACAGAGAGTAGCAGAATGGATTTAAAAAAAAAGATCTGTCTATACGCTGCCCACAAAAGACACACCTTAGACTTAGAGATACAAACAAACTAAAACTCAAAGGATGGAAAAAATATATATCAGCAAACAACAATCAAAAAAGAGCAGGAGAGGAAATATTAATTTCTGAATAAAATAGACTTTTAAATTAAATCCATTATAAAGGATAAGGAAGGACACTATATTATGATTAAAAGGACAATATACCAGGAGGATCTAACCATATGAAATCTTTATGCACCCAATGACAGGGCTGCAGGATACATAAAACAAACTCTATCAGCATTGAAAAGTGAGATAGACAGCTCCACAGTAATAGTAGGAGACTTCAACACACCTCTTTCGGTAAAGGACAGGGCATCCAGAAAGAAGCTCAATAAAGACATGGAAGATCTAAATGCCACAAGCAACCAACTTGACCTCATAGACAGATATAGAACACCGTACCCAACAGCAGCCAAGTATACTTTCTTTTCTAGTGCACATGGAACATTCTCTAGAATAGTGCACATATTAGGCCGTAAAGCAAGCCTTGGCAGAATCCAAAACAACGAAATATTACAAAGCATCTTCTCTGACCATAAAACCATAAAAGTGGAAATCGATCACAGAAAAAGCAGGGAAAAGAAATCAAACTCTTGGAAACAGGACAATACCCTGCTGAAAAAAGGCCGGATTATAGAAGTCATTAACAATGGAATAAAGAAACTCATAGAGTCCAGTGAGAATGAAAACACTTCCTATCAGAACCATTGGGACACAGGGAAAAGCAGTGCTCAGAGGTCGATTTATATCAATAAATGCACACATACAAAAAGAAGAAAAGGCCAAAATGAAAGAATTAATCCTACAATTTGAACAAATAGAGAGCAAGAAAAGAAACCTTAAGGCACCAGAAGAAAGCAAATAATAAAAATTAGAGCAGAAATACATGAAATAGAAAACAGAACAACAATTGAAAGAATTAACAATACCAAAAGCTGGTTCTTTGAAAAAATTAACAAAATTGATAAACCATTGGCCAAACTGACAAAAGAAACACAGGACAGGAAGAAAATAACTCTAATAAGAAATGAGAAGAGCAATTTTACAATAGACACAACTGAAATTAAAGGAATCATATCAGATTACTATAAAAAATTCTGTTCTATCAAGTGTGAAAACCTAGAAGAAATGGATGAATTCCCAGATACACACTACCTACCTAAACTAACACAAACAGAGGTAGAACAACTACATAGACCCATAACAAAAGAAAAGATTGAAAAGGTAATCAAAAAACTCCCCAAAACAACAACAAAAAAGCTGTGGTCCAGAAGGCTTTGCTGCAGAGTTCTACCAAACTTTCAGAGAAGACTTAACACAACTAATACTAAAGGTATTTCAGATCATAAAAAGGACGGGATGCTCGCAAACTCATCCTATGAAGCCAGCATATCCCTGATACCAAAACCAGGTAAAGACACCACAAAAAAAGAAAAAAAACAGACTTATATCCCTCATGAACTTAGAATCAAAAGTTCTCAACAAAATTCTAGTCAATAATAGGCAGGGCCAAGATGGCTGACTAGGTAGAAGCTATCTCGGATCCCTCTTGCAACAAAGACTAGGAAAAACAAGTGAATCGGTCACATACATGACAATACAGGAACCCTGACTATCAAACACAGATCTAAAGAATTGACCTGAGTGATAAGGGAGCAAAAAGCTGCACCCTGAAGCAGCGACCGCTTCTCGAGCTGGCGACCCGTGCCACAGCCTTGAGCCCTCAGGGTTCACGGGTGCTGAGTGGCAGGGCTGATTGCGGCTTGCTGAGGCGGGGCAGGCACAGGACACAGACCGAACCCCTAGCCCCCGGGGTAACCTCCGTAGAGACTCAGCCAGTGCAAGCAGGCTGCACACTGATGGGGCTAATGAAAGAATGAGCAACCACGAGGAAGCAACAACTATTTTCGGAGCCTGAAGCCAGAGTCCCAGTCACAAGTGCTTGGTGCTGGGCTTTGGACTGGACGCAGGGGAGCTGAGCATGGCATCCTGAGATGGCACAAACACGGGATGCAGCCCGAGCCCTCTGAAGTGACCTCGGGGGAAGCCCAGCCTGCGCAGGCAGGCAGCACAAAGACGCGGCTGACAGGAGGAGAAGTCACTGGGAGGCAGAGACTGGTTTTGGAGCCTACAGTGCAGTGTTCCAGCCAGGGAACCTTGGTGCTGGGCTTTGGACTGGGAGCAGAGGAACTGACCACAGCTTCTGAGACAACACAAGCAGAGGATGTGGGCCTGATCGTCGGGGGCAATCTCAACCCAGCCAGCGCACATAGGCTACACACCCCTCGGGAATCTCAGATAAAACAGTCATCACCAAGCAAGATAAGTAACTTTGTCTATATTCCTGGGTGCTACTCTCTCCTATCTATCTGATCCCTCCCCTCTCTTCCCAGGCGGCTTCATTAACATTGGAATTTCCTGGGCCAGAAAGTGAAGTGCTCTGCGTTTTTTTGTTTGTTTGTTGGTTTGCTTGTTTTGTCTTATCCTAACCCATTCTCCTGGACTCAGTGAAGCAGACACAAAAAATCCAGGGACCAAAAATCCTTCCCAAACTTCCTGAAATTGGACTAAAACTACAGAACCAGCTCCAGCCAAGCATATGAGATCCACAGTCTTGGGCTTTCATACCTACAGGGAACAAGGTGGCTATTATAATGCAAAGGCAATTCTGATAGGGATCTGACTGTAATTGTTTTAGCAGATTACTGGAAAGACAAGTTTCCAAGGTCTGATATCTCTACCTATTAAACAGAGCCCTCACTGACCCACAATGGGAATCTGAGGGCTGAAGTTCCACCCAAACCACCTAGCCTCCTGCCATAGGGGTCTGAGGATAGTGACATCTACCAATCTGTGGAGAGGTACATGCATTGGGTGCTTAAGGTACAGCTGTAGAGCCCACCCACCAAAGTGTTTAAGAATAGAGACACACCTAACTCACTGGCACTTGGAGGGAGCCTGTCAGCATCCTGACCCCCTGGAGTGTGACCCCCTGCTGCTACTAGAATCTGGTGCACACAACTATCATCACTACTCCTCTAAGTGAATAGGTGACAGTCTACACCACACATTGGTGACCCAAAATCAGATTCTACTCAAGAATAGTGAATGGACTCTTAGGCTTATTTATCTGGTAACAGCCCAAACCAGCTGGTAATAAGACATAAGTGGTTCAAAGCCTACAACAATCAAGACAGCACAATCTAGTAGCCCACCTACGTACATTGAAAGAAAACAAAACAAGATAAGACTCAGTGAGCAAATATAAAATAAACCATTACAATATCTTATAGATGGTTCGGAGACAACAGTCGATATCAAACCACATAAAGAAGCAGACCATGATTGCTTCTACAACTCCCCAAATTAAAGAATCAAAATCTTTCCCAAATGAAGATACAATCCTGGAATTGCCAGATGCAGAATATAAAACACTAATTTACAGAATCCTTCAAGACATCAGGGATGACCTCAGAAATGAAATAAGGCAGTCTACACAAACAGCCAAGGGACACACTGATAAAGCAGTTGAAGAAGTCAAAAAGATTATTCAAGAACATAGTGGAAAAATTAATAAGCTACAAGAATCCATAGACAGACAGCATTCAGAAATCCAAAAGATTAACATTAAAATTACAGAATTAGACAACTCAATAGGAAGTCAGAGTAGCAGAATAGAGCAATTGGAATGCAGAGTGGGGGAATGGAGGATAAGGCAATTGACACCAATATAGTTGAAGAACAATCAGATAAAAGAATTTAAAAAAATGAAGAAACCCTAAGAATCATGTGGGACTCTGTCAAGAAGAATAACTTGCGTGTGATTGGAGCCCCAGAACAGGGAGGGAAGACAGAAGATACAGAGAGAATAGTTGAAGATCTGTTGGCAGAAAACTTCCCTGACATCATGAAAGACAAAAGGATAGCTATCCAAGATGCTCATCGAACCCCATATAAGATTGATCCAAAAAGAGAATCACCAAGACATATTATCATCAAATTTGCCAAAACCAAAGATAAAGAGAAAACTTTAAAAGCAGCCAGGGATAAAAGAAAGCTCTCCTACAAAGGAGAATCAATAAGGATAAGTTCAGACTACTCAACAGAAGCCATGCAGTCAAGAAGGCTATGGGATGACATATATAAAGCACTGAAGGAGAAAAACTGCCAGGCAAGGATCATATACCCAGCAAAACTCTCTCTAAAATATGAAGGCAAAATTAAAACATTTACAGATAAACACAAGCTTAGAGAATTTGCGAAAACCAAACCAAAGCTACAAGAACTACTAAAGGAAATTGTTTGGTCAGAAAATCAAAAATATCAGATACCAGCACAACACAAGGTCACAGAACAGAACATCTGATATCAACTCAAATAGGAAAATCACAAAAACAAATTAAGATTAATTTTAAAAAGAAAAAAATGCTCAAAACAGGGAATCATTGAAGTCATTATGTGAAAGATTAGAATAATCAAAAAAAGGGACTAAATACAGGAGGCATAGAACTGCCATATGGAGAGGAAAACAAGGCGATATAGGACGATACAAGTTAGGTTTTTACTTAGAAAAATAGGGGTAAATATTAAGGTAACCATGAAGAGGTCTAACAATTCAATAACTGAAAATAAAAACCAAGAAAAACATAAAGACTCAGCAAACATAAATTCACCAACTATGAAAATGAGGAACACACAATTTACACAGAAAAACGTCTCAGCACAAAAAGTAAGTGGAAAAATGAAATTGTCGACAACACACAAAAGGCATCAAAATGACAGAACTAAACACCTTCTTATCTATAATTACACTGAATGTAAATGGACTAAATGCACCAATAAAGAGATGGAGAGTCTCAGACTGGATAAAGAAACACGATCAGTCTATGTGCTGCCTATAAGAGACACATCTTAGACTTAGAGACACAAACAAACTAAAACTCAAAGGATGGAAGAAAGTATATCAAGCAAACAACAATCCAAAAAGAGCAGGAGTAGCAATATTAATTTCTGACAAAATACACTTTGAAGTTAAATCCACCACAAAGGGTAAAGAAGAACACTACATAATGATTAAAGAGACAATTGACCAGGAAGATATAACCATATTAAATATTTATGTACCCAATGACAGGGCTGCAAAATACATAAAACAAACTTTCACAGAACTGAAAAGTGAGATAGACACCTCCAGAATTATAGTAGGAGACTTCAACACACTGCTTTCGGAGAAGGATAGGACTTCCAGTAAGAAGCTCAATAGAGACACGGAGGACCTAATTGCTACAATCAACCAACTTGACCTCATAGGCTTATACAGAATACTCCAGCCAACTGCTGCAAAGTATACTTTTTTTCTAGTGCACATGGAACATTCTGTAGAATAAATCACATATTAGGTCATAAAACAAACCTTTGCAGAATCCAAAACACCGAAATATTACAAAGCATCTTCCCAGACCACAAGGCCATAAAAGTGGAAATCAATAACAGAAAAATCAGGGAAAAGAAATCAAATACTTGGAAACTGAACAATACCCTGCTGAAAAAAGGCTGGGTTATAGAAGACATTAAGGAGGGAATAAAGAAATTCATAGAATGCAACGAGAATGAAAACACTTCCTATCAAAACCTCTGGGACACAGCAAAAGCAGTGCTCAGAGGTCAATTTATATTGATAAATGCACACATATGTAAAGAAGAAAGAGCCAAAACCAGAGAACTGTCCCTACGACTTGAACAAATAGAAAGCGAGCAACAAAAGAATCCATCAGGCACTAAAAGAAAAAAAAAATAAAAATCAGAGCTGAATTAAATGAATTAGAGAAAAGAAAAACAATTGAAATAATTAACAAAGCCAAATGCTGGTTCTTTGAAAAAAATTTAAAAAATTGATAAACCATTGGCCAGACTGACTAAAGAAATACAAAACCCGAATAAGAAATGAGATGGGCGATATTACAACAGACCCAACTGAAATTAAAAGAAGCATATCAGATTATTATGAAAAATTGTACTCTAACAAATTTGCAAACCTAGAAGTAATTGATATATTCCTAGAAAAACACTACCTTCATAAACTAACATAATCAGAAGTAGAACAACTAAATAGACCCATAACAAAAAAAAGAGATTGACAAGGTAATCAAAAAACTCCCAACAAAAAAATGCCCTGGCCTGGACGGCTTCACTACAGACTTCTACAAAACTTTCAGAGAGAGTTAACACCACTGCTACTAAAGGTATTTCAAAGCATAGAAAATGATGGAATACTACCCAACTCATTCTATGAAGCCACCATATCCCTGATACCAAAACCAGGTAAAGACATCACAAAAAAAGAAAATTACAGACCTATATCCCTCATGAACATAGATGCAAAAATCCTCAACAAAATTCTAGCCACTAGAATTCAACAACATATCAAAAAAAAATAATCCACCAGGACCAAGTGGGATTTATACCAGGTATGCAAGCTTGGCTTAAAGTTAGAAAAACCATTAATGTAATCCACCATATAAATAAAACAAAAGACAAAAACCACATGATCTTATCAATTGATGTAGAAAACGCATTTGACAAAGTCCAACACCCATTCATGATAAAAACTCTCAGCAAAATAGGAATTGAAGGAAAATTCCTCAACATAATAAAGAGCATCTATACAAAGCCAACAGCCAACGTCACTCTACATGGAGAGAGCCTGAAAGCATTTCCCTTGAGAACGGGAACCAGACAAGGATGCCCTTTATCACAGCTCTTATTCAACATTGTGCTAGAGGTCCTAGCCAGAGCAATTAGGCTAGACAAAGAAATAAAGGGCATCCGGATTGGCAAGAAGGAAGTAAAATTATCTCTATTTGCAGATGATATGATCTGATACACAGAAAACCCTAAGGAATCCTCCAGAAAACTACTGAAACTAATAGAAGAGTTCGGCAGAGTCTCAGGTTATAAGATAAACATACAAAAATCACTTGGATTCCTCTACATCAACAAAAAGAACACCGAAGAGGAAATCACCAAATCAATACCATTCACAGTACCCCCAAGAAGATAAAATACTTAGGAATAAATCTTACCAAAGATGTAAAAGACCTATGAAAAGAAAACTACAAAGTACCAGTGCAAGAAACTAAAAGCGACCTACATAAGTGGAAAAACATACCTTGCTCATGCATAGGAAGACTTAACATAGTAAAAATGTCTATTCTACGAAAAGCCATCTATACATACAATGTACTTCCGATCCAAATTCCAATGACATTTTTTCATGTGATGGAGAAACAAATCACCAACTTCGTATGGAAGGGAAAGAAGCCCCAGATAAAAAAGTATTACTGAAAAAGAAGAAAGTGGGAGGCCTCATTCTACCTGACTTTAGAACCTATTATACAGCCACAGTAGTCAAAACAGCCTGGTACTGGTACAACAACAGGCACATAGACCAATGGAACAGAATTGAGAACCCAAATATCAATCCATCCACATACGAGCAGCTGATATTTGACAAAGACCCAGTGTCAGTTAATTGGGGAAAAGATAGTCTTTTTAACAAATGGTGCTGACATAACTGTATATCCATTTGCAAAAAATGAAACAGGACCCATACCTTACACCATGCACAAAAACTAACTCCAAGTGGATCAAAGACCTAAACATAAAGACTAAAATGGTAAAGATCATGGAAGAAAAAATAGGGACAACATTAGGAGCCCTAATACAAGGCATAAAGAGAATACAAATCATTACTAAAAATGACAAAGAGAAACCAGATAACTGGGAGCTCCTAAAAATCAAACACCTATGCTCATCTAAAGACTTCACCAAAAGAATAAAAAAAACCACCTACAGATTGGGAAAGAATTTTCAGCTATGACATCTCCGACCAGCGCCTGATCTCTAAAATCTATATGATTCTGTTAAAACTCAACCACAAAAAGACAAACAACCCAATCGAGATGTGGGCAAAGGATATGAACAAGCACTTCACTAAAGAAGATATTCAGGCAGCTAACAGATACATGAGAAAATGCTCTCGATGATTAGCCATTAGAGAAATGCAGATTAAAACTACAATGAGATTCCATCCAACAAGGCTGGAATTAATCCAAAAAACACAAAATAATAAATGTTGGAGGGGCTGCAGAGAGATTGGAACTCTTATACACTGCTGGTGGGAATGTAAAATGGTACAACCACTTTGGAAATCTATCTGGCATTTTCTCAAAAAGTTAGAAATAGAACTACCATACAACCCAAAAATCTCACTCCTCGGAATATACCCTAGAGAAATAAGAGCCTTTATACGAACAGATATATGCACACTCATATTTATTGCAGCACTGTTTACAATAGCAAAAACCTGGAAGCAACAAAGGTGTCCATCAATGGATGAATGGTTAAATAAATTATGGTATATTCACACAATGGAATACTACGCATCGATAAAGAACAGTGAGGAATCTGTGAAACATTTCATAACATGGAGGAACCTGGAAGGCATTATTCTGAGTGAAATTAGTCAGATTCAAAAGGACAAATACTGTATAAGACCACTATTATAAGATCTTGAGAAATAGTATAAACTGAGAAGAACACATTCTTTTGTGGTAAGGAGAGGGAGGAGGGAGGAAGGGTGGGAGAGGGTTATTTACTGATTAGATAGCAGATAAGAACTACTTTAGGTGAAGGGAAGGACAATACTCAATACATGGAAGGTAGCTCAACTGGACTGGAGCAAAAGCAAAGAAGTTTCCAGGATGAAGTGAATGCTTCGAAGGTCAGCGGAGCAAGGGCAGGGGTTTGGGGACTATGGATTAAGGGGACTTCTAAGTCAATTGGCAAAATAAATTCTATTAAGAAAACATTCTTCATCTCACTTTGAAGTGTGGCGTTTGGGGTCTTAAATGCTAACAAGCGGCCATCTAAGATGTATCAATTGGTCTCAACCCACCTGGATCAAAGGAGAACGAAGAACACCAAGGTCACACGATAACCAGGAGTCCAAGAGACAGAAAGGGCCACATGAACCAGAGACTTACATCATCCTGAGACTAGACGAACTAGATGGTGCCTTGGTGGCATAGTGGTTAAGTGCTACGGCTGCTAACCAAAGGGTCGGCAGTTCGAATCCACCAGGGGCTCCTTGGAAACTTTGTGGGGCAGTTTTACTCCATCCTATAGGGTCGCTGTGAGTCGGAATCGAGGGCACTGTTTTTTTTTTTTTTTTTTTTGCCACAACCGATGACTGCCCTGACAGGGAGCACAACAGAGAACCCCTGAGGGAGCAGGAGAACAGTGGGATGCAGACCCCAAATTCTCATAAAAAGACCAGACTTAATGGTCTGACTGAGACTAGAAGAATCCCAGTGGTCAGGGTCCCCAAACCTTCTGTTGGCCCAGGACAGGAACCATTCCCGAAGACAACTAATCAGACATGGAAGGGACTGGACAATGGGTTGGAGAGAGATGCTGATGAAGAGCGAGCTACTTGTATCAGGTGGACACTTGAGACTGTGGTGGCATCTCCTGTTTTGAGGGGAGATGGGAAGGTAGAGAGGGTTAGAAACTGGCAAAAGGGTCACGAAAGGAGAGACCGGAAGGAGGGAGTGGGAGAGTAAATGGGAGTATTTAGTAAGGTATAAAGAAAAAAAAATTTTTTTTAAGTTTATATGTGACAGATTGACTTGATTTGTAAACTTTCACTTAAAGCACAATAAAAATTATTAAAAAAAAATTCTAGTCGATATAATTCAACAACATATCAAAAAAATATTTCACCATGACCAAGTGGGATTCACACCAGGTATGCAGAGATGGTTCAACATTAGAAAAATAATTAATGTAATCCATCATATAAGTAAAATACGAGAGACATGATGTTATCAATTGATGCAGAAAAAGCATTTGACAAAGTTCAACACCAATTCATGATAAAAACTCTCAGCAAAATACAAATAGAAGGAAAATGCCTCAACATAATAAAGTGCATTTATACAAAGCCAACAGCCAACGTGTTCCTAAATGGAGAGAGCCTGAAAGCATTCCCCTTGAGATTAGGAACTAGAAAAGGATGCCCTTTATCATCACTCTTATTCAACATGCTGCTGGAGGTCCTAGCCAGAGCAATTAGGCTAAATAAAGAGCTTTCAGATTGGCAAGAAAGTGGTAAAAGTATGCCTATTTGCAGATGACATGATCTTATACACAGAAACCCCTAGTGAATCCTCAAGAAAACTGCTGAAACTAATAGAAGAGTTCACCAGAGTGTCAGGATACACAACAAACATACAAAAATCAGTTGGGTTCCTCTACAGCAACAAAAAAGAACATCAAAGAGGAAATTACCAAATCAATACCGTTCACAGAAGCCCACAAGAAGATAAAATACTTAGGAATAAATCTTCGCAGGGATGTAAAAGACTTATACAAAGAAAACTACAAAAAACTTCTGCAAGAAACCAAAAAAGACCTACATAAGTGGAAAAACATACCTCGTTCATGGATGGGAAAACTTAACATTGTAAAAACGTTTATTCTACCAAAAGCCATCTATAGATTTAATGCAATTCTGATCCAAATTCCAAGGACATTTTTTAATGAGTCGGAGAAAGAAATCATCAACTTCATATGGAAGGGAAAGAGGCCTTGGATAAGTAAAGTATTACTGGAAAAGAAGAACAAAGTGGGAGGCGTCACTCTACGTGATTTTAGAACTTATTACACCGCCGCAATAGTCAAAACAGCCTGGTACTGGTACAACAACAGATATATTGCCGATGGAACAGAATTGAGGATACAGACGTAAATCCACCCATACATGAGCAGCTGATATTTGACAATGTCCCCAAATCAGTTAAATGGGGTAAAGACATTCTTTTTAACAAACAGTGCTGGCATAACTGGCTATCCATCTGCAAAAGAATGAAACAAGAACCGTACCTCATGCCACGCACAAAAACAAACTCAAAATGGATCAAAGACCTAAATATAAAGCCTAAAATGATAGAGATCATGGAAGAAAATATAGGGACATTAGGAACCCTAGTACTTGATATAAACAGTATACAAAAAAAACTAACAATGCGGAAGAAAAAATAAATAACTGGGAACTCCTGAAGTCAAACACCTATGCTCATCCAAAAGAGTAAAAAGATTACCGACAGACTGGGAAAAAGTGTTTACCTCCGACGTTCCGATCAGAGTCTGACCTCTAAAACCTACACGACACTGCAAACACTCAACTACAAAAAGACAAATAACCCAGTTAAAAAATGGGCAAAAGATATGAACAGACAGTTCACTAAAGAAGACATTCAGGTAGCTAACAGACACATGAGGAAATGCTCACGACATTAATCATTAGAGAAATGCAAATCAAAACTACAATGAGATTCCATCTCACTCCAATAAGGCTGGCATTAATCCAAAACCACAAAAGAATAAATGTTGGAGAGGCTGCGGAGAGACTGGAACTCTTATACACTGCTGGTGGGAATGTCAAATGGTACAACCACTTTGGAAATCGAATTGGCGCTTCCTTAAAAAGCTAGAAATAGGAGTACCTTACGATCCAGCAATCCCACTCCTTGGAATACATCCTAGAGAAATGAGAGCCTTTACAGGAACAGATATATGCACACCCATGTTCATTGCAGCACTGTTTACTATAGCAAAAAGATGGAAGCAACCAAGGTGCCCATCAATGGATGAATGGATAAATTATGGTATATGCACACAGTGGAATACTATGCATCGATAAAGAGCAGTGATGAATCTGTGAAATATTTCATAACATGGAGGAATCTGGAAGGCATTATGCTGAGTGAAATTAGTCAGTTGCAAAAGGACAAATATTCTTTGAGACCACTGCTATAAGAACTCATGAAATAGTCTAAACACAGAAGAAAATATTCTTTGATGGCTATGAGAGGGAGGAGGGAGGAAGGGTAGAAGAGGGGGATTCTCTAATTAGATAGTAGATAAGAACTACTTTAGGCGAAGGGCAAGACAACACACAATACAGGCGAGGTCAGCACAACTGGGACCAAAAGCAAAGAAGTTTCCTGAACAAACTGAATGCTTCAAAGGCCAGCGTAGCATGGGCGAGATTTTGGGGACCATGGTTTCAGGGGACATCTAAGTCAATTGGCATAATAAAACCTGTTAAGAAACCTTGTTCATCCCACTTTTGAGAGTGGCATCTAGGGTCTTAAATACTAACAAGTGGCCATCTGAGATGCATCAGTTTGTCTCAGCCCACCTGGATCAAAGAAGAATGAAGAACACAAAGGACACAAGGTTACGAGCCCAAGAGACAGAAAGGGCCACATGAACCAGCCACTACATCATTCTGAGACCAGAAGAACTAGATTGTGCCCGGCTACAACCGATGACTGCCCTGACAGGGAACACAACAGAGAATCCCTGAGGGAGCAGGAGAGCAATGGGATGCAGACCCCAAATTCTCATAAAAAGACCAGACTTAATGGTCTGAGACTAGAAGGGCCCCAGTGGTCATGGCCCCCAGACCTTCTGTTAGCCCAGGACAGGATCCATTCCCAAAGCCAACTCTTCAGCCAGGGATTGGACTGGACAATGGGATAGAAAAAGATGCTGATGAAGAATGAGCTTCTTGGATCAAGTAGGCCCTTGAGACTCTGTTGGCATCTTCTATCTGGAGGGAAGATGAGAGGGCAGAGGGGATTAGAAGCTGGCAGAATGGACGTGAAAAGAGTGGAGAGAAGGAGCGGGCTGTCTCATTAGGGGAAGAGCAATTAGGAGTTTATACCAAGGTATACATAAATTTTTGTATGAGAGACTGACTTCATTTGTAAACTTTCACTTAAAGAACAATAAAAATTAAAAATTAAAAAAAAAGGAAGAAACACTGAAATCTGGTCAGTAATTTGATGTAGTGATTAAATTAGAAACATGTTTAGGAGAAGCCATGTAATATGCAAGATGCTTGAATATGTTTATTCTACATAGTTTGAGTTTTATTTTTTAACATAACCTTAAAGTCTACATTTTTAAATAGATGATTTTAACTAATTTGTATTTATGCAATAATTATTATCCTTAGTCTAAATTCTTTGGCCTTGTTTTATGATTTTTATGTTATATATTTCTCATTTTAATTATGTGCATAAAATTATAGCATAGATATTATATTTTGAATTTTTCTTATAATCTTGAAATTACATGAATTTATCAGGATTACAATCTTGATAACAGCTAGACCCCAAGATAAAGCCACTGATTAATTCTAACGATTTTCAGCCTTGGATTAATTGACAGCTCAAACTTGAAATTAGATGACAGGTCTATATATGTATCTCCTAGTAAAGTTTTCAGTAGGACATGATCATGATATTTATAAGATTCCAATTCCAGGTTCCAAAATAGTGTTTGTCAACGATTTCTTGTAGAATATTAGTTCCTTAACAGGTTTCATCAGAAATAGTTTCCAAGGCCAAAAAAAATGTGGGAAACAGGGCATGCAGAATACCGCATAAGAGATTTTATTCCCATTAATACACTCGAGACTCAGAGGAACACTGAAATAAATACACCTATTTAATTTTTTTAATAACCAATTTGTACAGTTTATTGTATGTTTGCGGGTATATGCCAGTATGTGCACAAAATCTATTCTTATTCCATGAAACTTACACAAACAGTGTTCTAAGAAATGCCATCTATCAAATGTTTCTCTAGACCAGTGTTTCTCAGCCTCTGCGCTAAACATTTTGGGATAGACCATCCTAGGTTGGGGAGGGGTTGTGCTGCTGTGCTATGCATTGTAGGCTGGTTAGCAGCATTCTGAATTCTACCTACTAGATATATGCCACTAGCATCTCAACCCGGTTGTGACAACCAAAAAATGCCTTCGAACATTGCCAAACATACTCCAAAAATTACCCCAGTTGAGAATTACTGCTATAGACAATACAAGGAGTTTTCCACTCAGGTTTGGACTTTTTGAAGGGAGTTTGGAACATTGAAGTTAACGCTGGAGCAGAAGGGCCGAGGAAAAAGGCGACATCTCTATCCAATGAGGTAAATGCTCATGGTGCTGCTGGCAGGATTCTAAGGCCTCTCATTCAGAGAAATGAAGTGCAGGCCCATTTGTGCTCTTTTAACGTTACCAAGGCTTGCTGATCTGAAATAATTTTGCTTTATGCTCAAAGAATAGAAAATACTTTCTATCTCCTTAGCTTTATATTTCCACCAGCTCCCCTACCATCCCAAATATTTAAGGATTCTTTGAACCTCTTTTAACTCTTTTCTACAATTTACCTGTATAATCTTAACTATTGCCTTGCCTTCAAATAATATTTCTATTCTGATACATTCTAAATTAGTATGTCATCAATTCTGGCTTTTCCATACATTTCCATCTGAATTGAAAACTTCGAACTCAATATCTTACCCTCTAAAGCCTGTCCTTAATCTTTAATCTCTTAAACCATCACCATCTTCCTGGTCACCCATGAGAATCCTGTCATCTTTATTGTTTCTTCTTTTTCACTGTTCTCTTCTCATATAGGAGTGAATTTATATTATATAGTCTTCTTTTTTTTCCATGTCTCTTACGTCTCCCCTCATTTTTGGTCCTGACCTTTTTCAGGTCTTTATCAATGTTAAAGTCTCCTATGTCTCCCAGGCACCGGTCTTTTCTTGAATTTGTTGTTCTCATGGCCCTCAAAGCTACTTCTTCAAAAAATATTAGTTCATTTATTTTTCATTCATTCACATACATAATAAATATTTATTGAACTATGTACCAGACACTGTGGCAGACACTGAGGATAAAGTGATGAAGAAGACAAACATAACTCCTGCCCCTATGTAATCTATATTACAAAAAAAAAAAAAAAAATATTATAGTGAACCCAAAACCCACTGCCCTCGAGTTGATTCCTACTTACAGTGACACCATAGGACAGGGTAGAACTGCCCCACAGGGTTTCCAAGAAGCAGCTGGTGGATTTAAACTGCCAACATTTTGGTTAGCAGCCAAGCTCTTAGCCACTGCACCACCAGGGCTCCACGTTATAGCGAGGGAACAGGAAAACAGCAAATAACTTATAACTACCAGTTTTAAGTTTGGGATGGTAGGAACTAGTTTCTGTTGCCATTTTCTATTACTTTTCTATTAACCAACTTTAAACAATACTTAACCAGCATTGGGTTCAGTTAACTATACTCAGTTTGTAGTAGATACTTAGATAAGATGTGGATTTGTAGTATGCATATTTACAGGATACAGTTTTATAGAAATGAGAACTGACATAGCAAAATGTTTCTGAAACCAAACTACCTCTTCCATCATGTAACTGCATGACCTTCACCAAGTCACTTCTTTATGCCTAGTTTCTTTACCTATCAAATTACAATAATACTACCTTATAAACATTATGAGTTGTGTAGATTGAGTTACTATATAAAGCACTTAGAACAGTGCTATTTAATTATACATATAAATAATCTAAATTTGCTTTGAGTGTATATATGTAAATATACGTACACGCACATATGTGTGGTATATGTGTGATTTTAGTAATATGCTTATGCATATTCATAATCTTTTATGTAGAGTTTCTCAGCAAAAGTATATAAATTAATATATATTTTTAATTACCAGATAATGTCAAGGCAAATTACTCCTGAGGATTTGCACAACTGAGATGTCTTGGCCTGCTTAGAGGAGGAAAGATGAAAGTGCAGGTATTAGGCGTATTTATTCATTGTATCACTCAGAGATTTTGAGCTCTCTTATAGAATAGAAGGGAAAGTGAAATTCTTGCAATTGCCATGTAGCAGGATAGCATTTCAATTATTATGCTGTTTGGAAAATGTTGTGGTTTCAAAAAGGTAATTTTTATTCAGCCTTATTACAGGGTATGCAATTGATTCTGTTCATTTCAGTACAGGGAATCAGAATCACAGATGATGAATCTCTTTTCAAAGAAAAACACTCTTAGCTTTAGAAAGTAATTTATGAGGCTACATTCATGTCATGAACAGAATAAGAATGGCACTGCCCCTATTTATTTACCAATGGCTCCCTTTTCTTTTCTGTGGTATCTATTACTCTAGAAAGTAGTGTTTATTAGTTCTTATTTTTCACTTTCATGTGAGAAGAATTGCTGTGCTCTTCCTCACAAAGTCAAGTTAGTCTTCCTCCCTGCCCCCACTCATTTTTCCTGCTACTGTAAATTATGCACACACCATTGAATCCAAGCCAGAGGCAAGAATCAAGATAACTACTTCAAGTAGGAATTAGCTTTATTATTGCTGTTTTATTTCAAAAGATACTATATAGTCAGCAAGAGAATAGTTACAGCTGATGTTCACAGTTGTCCCAGTGGTACCATACATCCAAGGAATCAAAATTTTAGAGCTATAACATGCTTGAGAATTTATGTAATTAAGTTCTTTCATTTTACAAGAGGAAACAGAGGCCTAGAGAGGTAAAGGGGACACTGCTGAGTTTAAGCCCCTTTTTTCCTAGTAAATCAACTAGCAGGGTCAAAAAATAAAATACCCATTACCACAATTAGAAAAAGCCTCACATTTACCTGAAGAGGTCAAGCAGTTATAAAAAGAAATGGAAACACATAACAGAGAATAGAAAAAAAAATAGTGGGAATAAGAAAAAAATTGGGGACGAAGAGACACTACAGACATTCTAAAGACAACAGTCAACAGATGTGGTCAGAAACCCCAAAGTCTTCAAATCCATCCCTGCTACTGGATAAAAACAGTAGTGTATCTTTATTTATCTTCCCAAAACGGTCAAGATCTAGAAACTGTGCCATGTAAGATACAGTTAAAGAAGTTGTGAATGCTTGGCCTACAAAAAAGAGGACTTTGGCAAACAAAATAGGATTTAAATTTTTGAATGAATGTCTAATGAAAAGAAGACCAAATAATCTATGCAATTATAGAGAAAACTAGGAGAAATAAGTAGGTGTAGAAAAGAGACACTTTTTGCTAAACATAAAACAGTCTTAACTATAAAAGAGGCAGGAAGTAAATAACCCAATAACTGTGAGCATTCAAGGAGAGGGGGGAAACCAAGTGTTAGGGACAAAATGCCAGGAGTGTTTTCTAGAAAACGCGTGAAGGAAAGTTCATTCCGATAACATTCAAGAATCTTCCAACTCTGAGATTCTAAGAATCATAGCACAAAGTAAAGGGCCTTGAAAGCTCATTTGTCAGGAGGGTAGCCAAAATGGAGAGTTCAAAGTAAAACAGCAAATTTAATGTATTAACAGTGCTGTTCCATCCCCTTTACTTAACCAAATAATACCATTCTTCAAGACCTTTTTCTAGACCCATTTCCTCCAAGATGATTTCCATTTCCACCTGTCCTGCAATTATCTTAATATCTTTTTACTGTAATGTGCAGATTAGGCCTCAGAAACATCCTTTTAGGGTCTTCACTCTCTGAAATGTGGATTCCTACCAAAAATGTTACCAGTCACATTCAATTTGTTCTAATAATCTATCACATTCAGTACCTCATGTTTCCATCTCACTCTTATAATACTTACCATATTTCATTTTAATTAGTTGTTTACTTGTCTATTCCTTCCACAGGACTGGGTGCTCTTTCAGTGGAAAAACTTCATTTTGTTAATGTTATATCCCCAGTGACTGCAGTGTGCATGGCACATTGCAAGTGTCCAATAAGTGTTGAAGGTTAATTAAGTAAATGGTGTCATGGATTGAATTGTGTCCCCCGAAAAATATGTGTCAACTTGGTTAGGCCATGTGTGGTTGTCCTCCAATTTGTGATTGTAATTTTTATGTTGAGAAGATTAGGGTGGGATCGTAACACTACCCTTTCTTAGATCACTTCCCTTATCCAAGGTAAAGGAAGTTTCCCTGGGGTGTGGCCTGCACCACCTTTTTTCTCTCAAGAGATAAAAGGAAAGGGAAGCTAGCAGAGAATGGGAGACCTCATACCACCAAGAAAGCAGCACCAGGAGCAGAGGGCTTCCTTTGGGCAGGATCCCTGAGCCTGAGAAGCTCCTTGACTGTGGGAAGATTGAGAACAAGGACGTTCTTCCAGAGCCAACAGAGAAAGAAAGCCATTCCCTGGAGCTGACGCCCTGACTTTAGACTCGTAAGCTACTAAAATACTGTGAGAAATAAATTTCTCTTTGTTAAAGCCATCCATTTGTCCTATTTCTGTTATGGCAGCACTAGATAACCAAGACAAATGGCTACACAAATGAGTAAATAAATGAGAATGTCTTATCTGGTAACCTAGACTGTAGACTTTTGAGGGCTAAGATCATGTCTCATATTTCATGATACCTGATAACTCTTGTCTAATTGCATAGCATATAACAAATACTAAATAATACTGTATCCTGTATTTTAATTGAGTTAATTCTTATCTTATTTCTACTGTTTAGCACTACATCACCATGTTATACTGCATTGTTTTGATTTATATGCAGAATTTATCATTTATAGCATTATTATCATTTATAGTATTCCACAATCTTGAAGCCCATTATCTTCTGGGCTGCACATCTACAGGGAAAAAATTAAAAATCAGATTACTTTGACTAATTGATATTTAGTATACATGGAAAATCACAGTAAAAGCAGAAAAAAGTTAAGTGCCATTTTCTTCTAAATCATTTTTATGGTATCGTTCATTCACCACTCATTCAACAAACATTTATAACATATCCACTCTACAACAAGCTCCATAGCAACCTCTAAAACTCTGAAGATAAGACATTTTGTTTTCCTTTTTCTTCTATAAAAAAAAGCAATAGAAAGACTAACATTTCTTTAGTATTTAATCTTTGTCAGTCCTGTGTCAAGTTCTAAATGTGAAACTTATCATACATTTTTCACAATTGAATGAAAAAAATTATCCCTATTTTACAGATGAAGGAACTGAAGTTAAGACATATTAAGTGACCCTCTTATTCCCAGACCTAACGAAAAGTAGTTAGGATTACTGTGTGCTTCACAGCTGCCTTCACAGAAATCCTCAGTGAATTTAGGGGGCTCACCTTCGTTTATCGGTCGTCTATTTTCCATTGCACCTATTTCCCATAAATCACCTGCATAAGTAAGCTTTGTTTAAATACATTTCACACAGTCTATTTTATTGGATAATATATCCGAAGTTTTATTTTTTAGAATTTTAAAGATCAAAGTCTTACAAGGGTCACCAAAGATACTTGTTCTCCTCTCCCTCCCCTTATGCCTGAGCAGCCCTCCACTCCTTTCCAAGGTTTCACTTGGACTTGGAGCACTTTTACCAGTTTCTGTTAGGGCGCCTTTTACTCTCCCATAAAGGTGGTTTAAAAGCACCAAGAAGGAGAGACGGTATGTCTTGCCTGCCCTGATGCTTACTAGCTCTGCAAGGTACATCACTTAACTTGACTAAGTCTTCCTGTTCTAATCTGTGAACGGAACAGGAAATATCTATTGAAAATAAAATCAGTCTCACTGAGGGTACCTGATGACAGTGTCCTGTTGGTAACATTGGCGCTAGAAAATTCTTCAACGGACAAAATTTGGCAGTCTTGGTGGAGATAACATTCATTCAATCAGAGCTGACATCCAGCCAACACCACGAAATAAGCCATGACTGGTGGTTAAAACATAGAAACTCTTCCTGGACCATAACTAATAGTTGGCCTGGCTCTTGAGTATCTCTCTGCTTCTGAAATTGTCTACTTCATCCTCTTGTCTTGAATCTCCCAGACCCTCTCCTGTCTAAAAAATAGAATAATGCCTGGCCTAACAGGACCCCTCTAGAACCCTGCTCCAGCTCCAAAGCAGGCATTCTTTCTAACTGGGCAGAAATCTTGCTATTCTGGTTGTAAAACAGTTTAAGCAATACTCTTATTTTTTAAAAAATATTTCCTAAGCATACTAAGTGCCTCTCAGAATGAGACATGCATGGCCCTGTCAAAGAGTTTTAAGTTCTCTGCTTAACTTTTCAGAAAGAGAACTAGTTTCAAAGAAATGAGGAGCACTGCTGCAGCTGTTTTTAGAATATAATTATTTGTCTGACATTAGGAAGAGCTGAGAGCAATTGGTATGCAACACAATTTTCTTAACTGTTTATACTGCTGTCTCTACAACCTAAGTGGCTTGGGTTTAATGGGAATTGAGGATTTAAGCATTCAGGTTTATTTTCACTGTAAGGCAGTACTTTACACTGTAAGTTATAAATTGTTTGTGCTCTTCTGAATAGTTTGCAAACTCATAGGCAGCCTTGGCACCTGGATTTCCATTGACTTTTGGTTCTTGCAGAATGTTGTATGTGCTGCAAAGCCATTTATTGCTTTTCAGCAGTTTTTCCCTCACCTTAGTCACTAATGACTCATTACTGATCCATTATGGTCCAGCTATTCAACTTCTTTATGGCATAAGTTTGTACTTCATTTTCAAAAAAGTCTGTGCTTTCAATTTAAACCAGAGGAACCATTGATATACAGATGTAGAATATGCTTGAGTAAGCTTTCACAGGGGAAATATTTTCTGCAACATAAAACTTGTTTCATTAAAGGGAAGTGAAAATGTTGACATCAGAAATCAACTGACCAGAATCTTAGTCATTAACAGATTACCATACCAAGCATAAGTGTACAAGAGAGAACAATTTGAGCTGAATACAACGTTAGTCTAAAAAAAAAAAATGTTGATATTAATATTGAATTTTATTTTAGAGTTAATACTCTATGTATTTAACAGATGGTAAATTATACATTGAGAAATGAACCCTATTTGGAACACTAAAGCCAGGTATTAAAACCTAGATATTGAGTCTGCCATTCATAGGTGGGTACATAGAGAATGAGAAGGCCAACATACATATCAAGATTAGTTTATTGAAATTTGTAAAGGCAAAAGTTACCCTCAAGCCATGTCCCGTGCATTTCAAAGAAATTTCTATTGTAAGTAGATTCATAAAACTTTATGCACTAAAATAGTTTTCACCAAATTTAGTTACTAGTGAATGCTTCGAAGGCCAGTGTAGCAGGGGCAGGGGTTTGGGGACCATACTTTCAGGGGACATCTAAGTCAACTGGCATAATAAAATCTATTAAGAAAACATTCTGCATCCCACTTTGAAGAGTGGCGTCTGGGGTTTTAAATGCTAGCAAGCAGCCATCTAAGGTGCATCAATTGGTCTCAACCCACCTGGATCAAAGAAGAATGAAGAACACCAAGGACACAAGGTAATTACGAGCCCAAGAGACAGAAAGGGCCACATAAACCAGACACTACATCATCCTGAGACCAGAAGAGCTAGATGGTGCCTGGCTACAACCAATGACTGCCCTGACAGGCAGGGAACACAACAGAGAACCGCTTTGGGAGCAGGAGAGCAATGGGAAGCAGACCCCAAATTCTCATAAAAAGACCAGACTTAATGGTCTGACTGAGACTAGGACCCTGGTGGTCATGACCCCACACCTTCTGTTAGCCCAGGACAGGAATCATTCCCAAAGCCAACTCTTCAGACATGGATTGGACTGGACAATGGGTTGGAGAGGGATGCTGGTGAGGAGTGAGCTTCTTGGATCAGGTGGACACTTGAGACTATGTTGTCATCTCCTGCCTGGAGGGGAGATGAGAGGGTGGAGGGAGTTAGAAGCTGGCGAAATGGACACAAAAAGAGAGAGTGGAGGGAGAGAGTGGGCTGTCTCATTGGGGGAGAGTAATTGGGAGTATGTAGCAAGGTGTATATAAGCTTTTGTGTGAGAGACTGATTTCATTTGTAAACTTTCACTTAAAGTACAATAAAAATTATAAAAAAATTAGTTACAATGCAATCATGAATTTTAATTGGGTATTTAACAGTAGCACAAATATGCAAATACTTTAATTTCTTTCAGTTACCTCAAGAGGGTCCTCTGTGGCTATGGAGTGGACACTAAAGTTGGGCTAGCCAAAGTTTACAAAGCTAAATGAAATGTATAACAAATTTAAATTGTATGTTGGTCATCACTGTTGCCTAGTTATGCATAGACAGTTTCCTATAACTTTTCAATGAGGATTCAAAATCAGAAAAAGCTTAGTGATATTATTATAAGAGAAAATAACAGAAGATTAGTAAGATCCTAGAAAGATAGTTGGATAGTCAAAAACAAGGAAGACGTATAAATAAAGAATAGTTTGAATTTATTCTAAAACATATTGACACTTATCTCCACATAACACCAAAGGAACCAAAGTTTACTTATTATCAGATACATGCTTTTTGTGAAAGCTAGCTTCCTCAAAAAAGCCTTGTATAAAATTATAAATATTTGTGATTTGGAGCTTGCCATTTTTTTTTTCTTTTTTGGCCATTTCATAGCTCTTTTCTCCCTCTGAGTAACAAGTTTGCTCTTTTTCATTTCTCCTGTGTTACTAAATGCCATTTAGGATATGATTTAAGGTATGAAAATATTGTTATTGAAAAAAATAGAAAAATAAAATTCAGAGGAAACTGGGAAGAAAACACTCATAACAAAAGCCAAATAATTTAAAATTAATTAATTAATAATCTAATTCTACTTACTTTTACAAGATTTATTCTTTAAGATAGTTTTTTTAAAACAAGCACTGAGTTATAACTGGACCACTTAATATAAAGTTTATTACTGTAAAATCTATTTGTGATGCCAAAATAAGTTTACAAATAAGTATTCATTGACTGCATAGTATACGCCAGTCCCTGATAATTTCTAAATAATTTGTTGCAGACAAATGACATAACTTATTTTTGAGAAACTTAAGACATAGTTGATGAAAAGGAACATAAGGTAGTAGATAATAATTTAAAACATTGGAATTGATATTGTACTATGGCCTTAATGAAATTACAGGTTTTCAGAAAAAGGAGAGCTTGAAATTGGAAGGAGAAAAAGAAAGGAAGAAAGAAAAACATTTCGTAGAAGAAGTGAAGTGTATAAAACTGGAATTAAGCATCACTGAAAAAAAGAGCAGAATGCAGATAAGCAGTGAAAATACAGCAGGAATTTAAAGGGAGAGCCCACTCCAAGATGGTAAATGGACAAAGTTTAGAGTTGACTATAAGTAGAGCATATGTATAAGGCACAGGGGAGAAAAACTTGAAGGAATTAGAGCTTCTAAATGGGAGCAAATAGGTTTTAGGGTCTGCAACAACTTGGACCAACAACAACTAGGTAGAAATGGAATGTATTAATAAAGCTAATGTGCTTGGAGAGACTTGACCAATTCAAGCTGCTGGATAGTTCTATGCATAAGATATTAAAAGGCAAAGCAAGTTTAGACACTACATTGTAAGTTTCCATGTGCCAAATGGTAGAACTTAATGTGTGATAACACATGGCAGAGGATCTCACACAACATTTTATCTTTAAGACAAGTGCCTAAAAATGTATTCTTCCAAGTGATCTGTCCTTTCATGTTTGTACTCCAATTAGAGTGAAAAGCAAGTATCAGCTACACCAACTGCAAAAAGAAATGGGAAGAACAAAACAGGTGTTAATGTTCTAGCAAGATCATCTCTGATCTCAGCAATGAATTATACATCAAAGTATAAAAAAAAAAAATAGAAGAAAACATAGCTAGAAAGGATAAGGAAGCAAAATAAATAACCCTGATACAGATTTGACCTGAAGCTATGTTTCATGTAAACACTACTCAGTAGTTTAAGCAAATATTAAATGAATTCCCCAAATTTAAATATTAGAATATTTCACATAAAAAAAAGAATTCTAGCGTACTATGAAAAAACCAGTTATGACACTGAGTTCATAAATATGTCTGGCAAGCAACTTGCACTACCCTCTCAGAGCACCCACTCTTGAATTCACTAGGCTCTATTATACCTGCATAAAATAGTTGCATAACCTGCATGGTTCCTGTTGTTGTTGTTAGTTGCAATTCTGACTCAAGGAGACTCTTGGTGTATAGAGCAGACCTGCTGTATATGGTGTTCGAGGTTGTGAACTTTCGGAAGCAGATTGCCAGGCCTGTTTTCCAAGGCATCTCTAGTGAATTTGAACTGCCACCCTTTCAGCTAATACTTGAGAGCTTAACCATTTGTGCCACCCAGGGATGGCACCTAAAGACACTGGCATTTGAGATCTCTGGTTTAAAAGAGCAGCCTTCAAGCTGAGATATACAACCCCTGGGGCTCACGAAGATTTTGCAAAGTATACATGGGCATGAATACTTTTAAGGGAATAAAATTTCAAATTTTATTCCGAATTAATTTCCCTTAGAAGATACCTGGTGGATGCAACAAACCTATTTTTCTTGGGAACATCTCACAATTGTCCATCCCTACCTCTCATGAATTCTAAATTTTACTGTGTTGCATTGTTCATGAGTGACAAGAATCTCCTGGGCAACAGAATCCAAAGTACTAGCATTAGCAAAGCCTGCTATTGACAAAGCAGGGCAAGCCCTATGTAGGGCTTTGTTTTTGCTAGTCTTAATAACTTGAAGCATGGCTTTAGAAACAGTGTATTTTGGCTAGTGTCGGAATTTTCTGAATTTAGTATTTTGTATAACAGAATATTAAGAGTGATGAAAATTTTCATTTAGCCACCTTGCCTCCCCAGCCCACACTGGTTCTCATCACTTGTCAAAAAATGCATTGTTTTTAACGAGAGGCATGCAATCAAATGAAAGCATTGGTAAGAAATATTGAAAAAAGCATCATCTGTTTTCATCCAGGCAGCAAATTCATGGTAAGGTCCCATGCCTTTATTGAGGTAGTTATTCATTCAACCACTTTAGAATTAAGATTGAGAAGTCAAATGTTTATCTCAGAAAGTTACCAGTTGCCACGGAGTTAATTCCAAATCATGACAACACCATGTGTGTCAGTGTACAGTTGTGATCCACAGGGCTTTCAATGACTGATTTTTCAGACTTAGATCACCAGACCTTTCTTCCAAGAATCCACTGGGTAGACTAGAATCTACAGTCTTTTGGTTAGCAGCTAAGCACATTAACCATTTGCACCACTAGAGACTCCCTTATTAATTCTCTTATACAGAAATATGAAGTCATATATTTCTTGCTTAGTCTGATTTAGCAGATTGGTCTATCAGTGATGAATGCCTTTGCCACTTAAGTTATATGTCAGGTATTATTTTACAGAAAGACTCAGTCAAATGTGTAAATATAATATTTTTATTACAATGTATAAAGTATGAATTAAGATAAAAAACATTTTATAAAAAATATTTTACCCAATATATTCATGAAATTTCTATTTTTTGAGCTCTTTTGTGCATTTTTTAAATAAAAGGATAATAAGTATAGATAATAACAATTTCATAAGACTCAATAAAACATTTTGGCTGCCTCTCAGTAACTGAGAAAGGGACAGGATAATGTTCATTTGCCAACTTAATGGATTCCAAATCATTGCTTCAAGAAAACTCTAATTGAGTTGTACATGGATAGAATATTAGAAATAATTTTTGATGTCATATCACAATGTGACTTTTGAAATATAACACAGAAGAAGCTCAAATGTTTAAGGATATTGCTATACCAAAAATACTTCCATTTCAATCAATTTATTCACATGAAAACTTTTTTTCCCAAACATATGTACATATATATATACATATATATAGTAGGAATAGGTAAAAAAGGATGCTGCATACTGTCTCATTCTGGCAGTGATATTAATCCATAGATGTTGAACATGATTTAAGAAAAAGGAGCCCTAATTTACATATTTTGAGATGCACTGTCCTCCATCTTTGCAATAATAAAGTATGCACGGTACACTTATACTGTTTTAATGTTGCTGCAGTTGTGTGCTGTCAAGTTGATCCCGACAAAGATAAGAATTAATAATAATTGTGATGAGAACACAGCTTAAAAAAATTTAAATTTTAGCCTATAATAAAATGAAATTTAGAAAATCAATTAAATTGAAAAACAGATATTTTTGATGTATAAAAGTATGCTAGAGCAATCAACAAAACACTTTCAAGGATAAATATATATCAGATAAATTCTAAGGAAAGGAAGTGGAATGGAAATATGAGTTTAAAATAAAAGGGAACAATCAGAAACTCAGACTCTTGCTTGTTTATGTATTTAAAGATGAATGATATCGTTATCAGATTAATATGATATTTCAATTCTAATGGATGGAGTGACCTAATAATTTTATTTTTAAATGATAATATTTATGGAATATAGGAGAGAAGCGGGGTTAAGATGATGGAGTAGTCAGACACTTTGTGTGGTCCCTCTTACAATAAAAATCAGAAAAAAACAAGTGAATCGATTATATATGACAAGCTAGGAGCCCTGAACATCAAAGGTGAAGGTGAGGAATTGGACTGAGTGTCAGGAGGAGGGAAAAATGGTTCGGAAGCAGTGAGGAGTTGCCAGGCCTGGCCTGGTGGGAACTGGCACCATGAGGCTGATTCTGCTGCTGCTGTGAGATTGGTGAGGCAAGTAGAGGAGTTCAGGATGTGTTTTCCACATCAGGGGAGGGTGAACAGCAGAGAGCCTGCTCAGCCCTGCAATGAGGGCGAGGAGCAGCACACAACTGGCAAATGATAAGTACCTGTGTTTATTTTTTTACCTACCTTAATCCAAAAATACCCTATCAGGAGAAACCTCTCTCCCACTTACCTGTTCCCTTCCCACTCTGTACTAGGCCCTAGTCCTTCCCACTCTGTACTGGGCCAGAAGAAGGACTCTGCACTCATTCTGAGCCATTCTCCTGGCCTTGGAGAGGGAAAAATTAACAAACAGGGAAAAAATAAACTGCCTGCTCCCCTAAGCTGGGAACTGAAGGTGGGAACAGCTCCTTTGGCAAGGCACAGGCATGAGGGATCCAAGGATTTTGAATGCCTTTCATCCTTATGTAGATTTGTGTGGGCCCATTTAAACAGCATAGGCCCTCATTAGCATAGTGCAACAGGGTATATACCTGAAGTCTGGCTTTGACAGTTTCAGCTACATGGTGGAGAAGCAAGTTTTTCCTATTTGATACCTTGCTGCCTATTGGGCAGGGTCCTCACTTACCCACACCCGGAGCCTGAGGACTGGTGGCTCCATGATACCTAGCCACCTGAGACAGGAGTCCAAGAATAAGTGCTGCCTCTCAGCCCTTACAGCCAACAGTCCATAGTCCAGATGCAAAATGTGCCCACCTACATGCTCTAGGAAACAGGGATATACTTTCCTCACAGAAACTCAGGTGCAGTTGTGTCAGCCTCCTGTCTTGCTCCACACTTGACCCCCTACTATACACAGATATCTGTGCCTACACCAATCACCCCTGCTAATCTAGGACTGTAGGTGAGAGGCTGCACCACAAACTTGGTGACTGGCTGTTTGGACACCTGAGCAGAATCCATACAAGAAAAGTGAATGGACTCCTGGGTTCACATACCTAATAACAGCTCTAACCACCTGGTGACAGGGTATCACACCTTCGAAGGTACCAATAATCAGACTAGCTCACTTGAGCAGCCTATTTGGGAATAACAAAATAAAACCAAACAAGAAAGTAGAACACAGAAAGCAAACATTAAATAAACAAATACAATAACTTATTGATGGCTCGAGACAACAGTCAATATCAAATCACATAAAGAGATGGACGACAATGGCTTCAGCAAGCTCCCAAAACAAAGCACCAAGAAAATTTCCAGATGTAGAGAAATCCCTGGAATTGCCAGAGGTAGAATACAAAAGATTAATGCACAGGACTCTTTAAGAGATCAGAAGGACATCATTCAAAATGCAGAATAAGCCAAGGAAAGCACAGGCAGTGCATCACAGGAACTTAAGCAGATTGGATAAGAGCGTAATGACACTTTTAATAGCCTGCAAGAATCTGTAGAGAGACAAAAAATAGACAGCAAACAGAAATTCAGAAGATTAACTATAAAATTTCAGAATGAGACAATTCAATAGAAGGTCATAAGACAAGAATTAAGGCACTGAAAGTCAGAATTAGTGAGATTGAAGATAAAGCACTTGGCATCAACATACTTGAGGAAAAATCAGATAAAAGAGTTTTCAAAAATGAAGAAACCCTAAGAATTATGAGGGACTGTATCAACAGGAATAACCTACAAGTGAGTGGCATACCAGAACAGGGGAGAGAAAACAGAAAATACATAGAGAATTGTTGTAGATATGTTAGCAGAAAACTTGCCTGATATTGTGAAAGTTGAGAAGATATCTCTCCAAGACATTCATCAAACCCCACTCAAGGTAGATCTCAAAAGAAATTCACCAGGACATATTATAATCAAACTTGCCAAAACCATAGATAAAGAGAGAATTTTAAGAGCACCTAGGGATAAACGAAAAGTCACCTACAAAGGGCAGTCAATAAGACTAAGCTCAGACTACTCGGCAAAAACCATGCAGGTAAGAAGGCAATCAGGTGGCATACATAAAGATTTGAAGGAAAAAAAGTTGCAAACCGAGAAAAATATATCCAGCAAAGCTGTCTCTTGAATATGATGGCAGAATTAGGACATTCCCAGACAAACAAAAGTTCAGGGAATTTGCAAAAACCAAACCAAAACTATAAGAACTACTAAAGAGAGTCTTCTGGTTAGAAATTCAATACTAGATAACAACCCAAAACTAGAACACAGGGCAGGACAACCAGGTAGCAACCCAGATAGGGAAATCACAAAAATAAATCAAAGCTGAAAAGTTTAAAACAGGGAAACAGAGACGTCATTATGTAAAAGATGACAACATTAAAACAAAAAGGAGGGACTAAGAAATGTAGTCATAGATCTTTCATATGGAGAGGAAGTCCAACTGATACAAAAAAAAAAAAAAAGATTGGCTTAAACTTAGAAAAATAGGGGTATTAAGGCAACCACAAAGGAAAGTAACAATCCTACACACCAAAATAAAAAACAAGAAAAACATAAAGATGCAGCAAATACAAATTCAAAAACAATGATAAACATGAAAAGAAAATATAGACAAAAAAAAACTCAGCATAGAAAATTAAGTGGAACAAAGAAACTGTCAACAACACACACAAAAAGACAGCAAAATGACAACACTAAACTCATACTTATCCATAATTACTCTGAATGTAAATGGACTGTATGCACCAATAAAGATCTGGAAAGTGGCCGAATGGATTTAAAAAATACTATCTATCTATATGCTGCCTACAACAGACACACCTTAGACTTAAAGACACAAACTAAAACTCAAAGGATAGAAAAATATATATCAAGCAAATAGCAATCAAAAAAGAGCAGGAGGGGCAATATTGATATCTGACAAGATAGACTTTAAAGTAAAATCCACCACAAAGGATAAGGAAGGACACTATATAATGATTAAAGGGTAAATACACCACTAGGATATAACCATATTAAATATTTATACACCCAATGACAGGGCTTCAAAATATAGAAAACAATAACAGCATTGAAAAGAGATAGACAGCTCCAAAATAATAGTGGTAGATTTCAACACACCACTTTCGGTGAAGTACAGAACATTGAGAAATAAGTTCAATAATGACACCGGAGATCTAAATGCCACAATCAACCAACTTGACCTCACAGACATGTACAGAACACTGCACCCAGCAGCAGTCAAGTATACATTCTTTTCCAAAGCAGATGGAACATTCACCAGAATAGATCGCATATTAGGTCATAAAGCAAGCCTTAACAGAATCCAAAACATCAAAAGATTACAAAGCATCTTTTCTGACCATAAAGCCATAAAAGTAGAAATCAATACAGAAAAAGCAAGGAAAAAATATCAAACGCATGGAAACTGCACAACACCTTGCTCAAAAACCAGTCTGTTATAGAATAAATTAAGGATGGAATAAAGAAATACATAGAATCAAATGAGAATGAAAACACATCCTGCCAGAATATTTGGGACACACAAAAAGCAGTGCTCAGAGGTCAATTTATAGCAGTTAATACATACATGAAAAAAGAGAAAAAGGCTAAAATCAAAGAATTAACACAAGAACTCAAACAAATAGAGAACAGCTAAAGAAACACTTGGGCACCAGAAGAAAGCAAACTAACAAAAATTAGAGCAAAACAGAGAATAGAAAAACAGTCAAAAGCATTAACAAGACCAAAAGCTGGTTCTTTGAAAATATCAATGAAATCAATAAACCACTGGCTAAACTGACAAAAGAAAAACAGAAGAGGACAAATAACCCAAATAAGAGATGAGATCGATTATATCACAACAGACTCAACTGAAATTAAAAGAATCATAACAGAATACAATGGAAATTAAAAGAATCATAACAGAATACAACTCAAATTAAAAGAATCATAACAGAGTACAATGAAAAACTGTACTCTAGCAAATTTGAAAACCTAGAGGAAATGGACAAATTTCTAGAGACACACTACCTACCTAAACTAACACAAAGAGAGATATAAACTAACACAAAGAGAGATAGAACAACTAAATAAACCTATAACAAAAGAAGAGATTGAAAAGATAATTAAAACCCCTGCCAAAAAAAAAAAAAAAAAACCCTGGCCCTGATGGCTTCACTGCAGAGTTATACCCAACTTTCAAAGAGCTAACACCACTACTACTAAAGGTATTCAGAGCATAGAAAAAGATGGAATACTCCCAAACTCATTCTATGAAGCCAGCATAACCCTGATATCGAAACCAGGTAAAGACATCACACAAAAAAGAAAAATTACAAACTGATATCCCTCATGAACATAGACACAAAAATCCACAACAAAACTCTATCCAATAGAATTCAACAACATATCAAAAAAATAATTCACCATAACTAGATGGGATTCATACCAGATATGCAGGGATGGTTTAACATTAGAAAAACTATCAGTGTAATCGACCACATAAATAAAACAAAAGACAAGAACAAATGATTCTATCAATTGATACAGAAAAGGCATTTGATGAAGTCCAACAGCCAATTATGACAAAAACTCTCATCAAAACAGGACTAGAAGAGAAATTCCTCAGCATAATAAAGGACATTTATACAAAGCAACAGCCAACGTCATCCTAAATGGAAAGTCTGAAAGCATTCCCCTTGAGAACAGAAACCAGGCAAAGATGCCATTTATCACCACTCTTATTCAACATCGTGCTAGAGGTCCTAGCCAGAGCAATTAGACTAGATAAAGAAAATAAAGGGCAACCAAACTGATAAGAAAGAATTAAAAGTATCTCTATCTATAGATGATATGATCTTATACACAGAAATCCCTTAAAACGAAAACTATTGGAACTCATAGAAGATTTCAGCTAAGTATCAGGGCCCAAGATAAACACATAAAAATCAGTTGGATTCTTCTACACCACTAAGAGAATGTCAATGAAGAAATCAGCAAAACAATACCATTTACAATAGCCCCCGAGAAGATAAAATACCTAGGAATAAATCTAATCAGAGATGTAAAAGACCTGTACAAAGAAAGAAAACTACAAGACGCTACTGAAAGAACCCAAAAGAGATCTACATATGTGGAAAACATACCTTGCTCATGGATAGGAAGGCTCAATGTTGTGATAATGCCTATTCTACCCAAAGCAATCTACAGATACAATGTGATGCCAATCCAAATACCAATGACATTTTTTAACGAGATGGAGAAACAAATCACCAACTTTTATGGAAATGGAACAGCCCCCAGATAAGTAAAGCATTACTGAAGAAGAAGAACAAAGTGGGAGGCTTCACACTACCTGATTTTAGAAACTATTATACCACCACAGTAGCCAAAACAGCCTGGTACTGGTACAACAACAGATACATAGACCAAAGGAACAGAATTGAGAATCCAGACATAAATTCATCCACCTTTGAGCAGCTGGTATTTGAAAAAGCCCCAAATTCTTTTAAATGGGGAAAAGACAGTCTCTTTAACAAATGGTGCTGGTATAACTGGATATCCATCTGCAAAACAATGAATCAAGACCTATACCTCACAGCATGCAGAAAAACTAACTCAAAATGAATCAGAGACGTAATATAAAATCTAAAATGATAAAGATCATGGAAGAAAAAAGAGGAACAATGCTAGGTGCCCTAATACATGGCATGAACAGCATACAAAACATTACCAACAATGCACAAATGCCAGAAGAGTAACTAGGTAAATACGAGCTCCTAAAAATCAAACACTTAAGCTCAAGCAAAGATTTCACCAAAACAGTAAAAAAGACAACCTTCAGACAGAGAAAAATTTTTGGCTATGACAAACCTGATCATCGTCTAATCTCTAAAATCTACAATATGCTGCAAAACCTAAACAAAAAAAGACAACCCAGTTAAAAAATGGACAAAGGATATGAACAGACACTTCACCAAATAAGACATTCAGAAGGCTAACAGATACATGAGGAAATGCTCACGACCTTTAGCTATTAGAGAAATGTAAATCAAAACTAAATGAGATATCATTTCTCCCCAGTAAGGCTGGCATTAATCCAAAAAACACAAAATAATAAATGTTGGAGAGGTTGGGGAGAGACTGGAACACTTATACACTGCTGGTGGGAATGTAAAATGGCACAACCACTTTGGAAATCAATTTGATGCTTCCTTAGAAAGCTTGAAATAGAACTGCCATAAGATCCAGCAATCCCACTCCTTGAAATACATCCTAGATAAGTAAGAGCCTTCACATGAACAGATATATGCACACCCATGTTCATTGCAGCACTGTTTACAATAGCAAAAAGTTGGAAGCAACCAAGGTGCCCAACAATGGATGAATGGATAAGCGTGAATGGCATAACAAAGTAAACATGGTATATTTACAAAATGGAATACTATGCAAATATAAAGAACAATGATCAATCTGTGAAACATCTCATTACATGGAGGAACCTGGAAACAGTATGCTGAGAGAAATTAGCCACAAAAGGATAAAAATTGCATGAGATCACTATTATAAGAACTGAAGAAAAGGTTTAAATACAGAAGAAAACATTCTTTGATGGTTACCAGGCAGGGAGAGAGAGGGGTATTCACTAATTAGATAGTAACCCAAAGCCACTGCTGTTGAGTCAATTTCGATTCATAGCAGCCCTGTAGGAGAGAGTAGAACTGCCCCATAGAGTTTCCAAGGATCGCCTGGCAGATTCAAACTGCTGACTATTTGGTTAGTAGCTATACCACTTAACCACTACGCCACCAGGGTTTCCAATTAGAAGACAAGACTTGTTTTAGTTGAAGGGAAGGACAGCACACAATACAGGGGAAGTCAGCACAACTGGACTAATCTAAAAGCTAAGAAGTTTACTGAATACTACCAAACACTTCAAGGGATAGAGTAGCAGGGGCAGAGGTCTGGGAACCATGGTTTCAGGGGACATCTAGGTCAATTGGCCTAACAAAGTGTGTTAAGAAACTGTTCTAGATCCCACTTTGGTGAATGGTGTCTGGGATCTTAAAAGATAGCAAGCGGCCATCTAAGATGAATCAGTTGGTCTCAACCCACCTGGAGCAAAGGAGAATGAACACCGAAGACACAAGGACAACATGAGCACAAGAGAAAGAAAGGGCCACATTAACTAGAGACTTTATAAGCTTGAGAATGGAAGAACTAGGTGGTGCCCAGCTGCCACTAATGACTGACCTGACATGGAGCACAACAGAGAATCTCTGATGGAACAGGGGAAAAATGGGATGCAGACTCCAAATTCTGGTAAAAAGACCAGACTTGATGGTCTGACTGAGACTGGAGGGACCAGGTCATGGCCCCTGGAATCTCTGATGGCCCAAAACTAAAACCATTCTCAAAGCCAACTCTCCATACAAAGATTAGAGTGGAGTTTAAGATGTAAAATGCTACTGGTGAGGAGTGTCCTTTTTTAGGCACATGGGACTATGTGGGCAATTCCTGTCTGGAGGCTGGATGAGGAGACAGAGGGGGACAGGAGCTGGTTAAATGGACATGGAAAATACAGGATGGAGAGAAGGAGTGTGCTGTAACACTGTAGGGGGAGCAACTAGGGTCACATAACAATGTGTGTATAAGTTTTTGAATGAGAAACTGACAAGAATTGTAAACTTTCACTTGAAGCACATTTTTTTAAAAAAAGAATGTTGGAAATTACACTCATACTATTTAAATTTCATTTGAAAATATTGTCTGAACATTTTCACATGTGAAGGTTTATTTAGTTTTTTTAAAAAACTATCCTGAGATATTCAAGGAACAATATTAAAAGATAGTTGCTTAGAGAAAATCGATATTTGAAAGTTTCATTGGCTATTAGGATTCATTTGTGAATTGTGTTTACAGGTTTTTTTAGCACCCTAGTCTTGTCACGGAGGGAGCTGAATCACTGATATGTAATACTTCCTAGTCTGGTCATAATTGAATGAGAAAATAAAGCAGGACTGAATTTATGTGGGAGGTCCAGCTCTGATTGCTTGTGGAAGGTAGCAACTAGCAGAGAAGAAGTGGATAAAAAGACTGAAAATATTGTGGAATTAGATTGTGAGAAATTTTGAAAATCAAGCAGATAATTTTAGTTTAATTATAAATAAAATACCATTTTATAAAATGCCATTATAATTTTACAATAAAATTAAAAAGCCATCTTCATAGAAACGTTGAGGCAGGAAAAAAACTCAGTATTGTAAAAATACGTGATATTTAGAGGAAACAATATTATGAGTGCTACTATGGAATAGTAGGGCAAAGCTAACTAACTGTGATATTTTTGAATGCTAATAATGAATAAAATCCTTAGGCTGAGACATTAAAGATTGTATAACAACAGTTCTCCATTATTGTTAACAGGTAACTTATTTACTGTCCAATTTATTTAGTGTCCATTAAGAACATATTCTCCTAAACAATATATGCTCTAATTTTTTTTTTTTTTTTTGTATTTGACAAGATACAAAAAATCTTTAAATCTTGATATTTGGTCAAAAACATTGTTAGCTCAAATTATCAATGAAACAATTGAACACCATGAGGTATGTGTTTGCCTTGGCCAAAAGCAAGCTCACCATTTGATCCAAGCTCTCCTAACTAACTGCTCACCCATTGCCTTAACCATAATCATAGGTTTCATCACTAATGTGAGGATAATAATAACACCGTTATCAAAGATGCTTTGAGGAGTAAATTAGTTAATTCACAGAAAACACCTAGAAAAGTGCCTGGTGTATAATTAACAATTGATTTGAGCTAATGTTGTGCAGATTAGTGATTAATTTTATCTCACTATTAAATATTTCATTTCTTCTTCAAGTCTCAGACCTCTGTCATCTTAAGATTTTAAATCTTTATACGGATGCAATTAAGTCAAAATGCTCAAAAGCTAAAATTCTGCATTTAGTGTCCTAAAAATACATTTTTTTTTCAAAATTGCTTTTGTACTATAAAAAGTTGAAATGGGTGATGTTCGCATGCACTGACTCTCTAGCCATCAATTATTTTCAGCAATCAGTTATTATGTCTGAACAATCTAGTGATGTTTTGATCACAGTCATCATATTGTATGTATAATAATACATGTAGTATTGATGTTAATCCTGAAGGATTAATTATTATTATTATTTGGCCTGTTGTAGGATAATTTTCTAGTACACAATTCATTTTGACTACAGTGCTGTTAAAGACGAGATGGTGGGGAGTCTTTGGGAAAGAGGGAGTATATACTTCTGGAAGTTTACCAATTTCTGTGGACTGGAGGATTTATAGTTTGAAAAAGCCCTCACTGCTCCCTCTCACTTCCAAATGGACACACACTCACGCCCCTGCTCATACCTATTAAGAACCTGAGCTCTAAGGGAAGGAATGATTGACAAACGCTGAGGCTGGATAAGAGACTGAGGCTATGTGGTATATATATGTAAGAAAAAGCAAAACAGCAGAACGATTAACTTTTGAATAAATTAACCAGGTATTTTAGAATAATATTCAGATAAAAACCTTTGAAGATTTAATTAAAAGTTTTGTTTACTCAACAAAAAGCACTCAACTATTTGTAAACATTCAGAATACCAACTGAAAAATTTCAATTCTCATTAAGATGTTTTAGCAGATTCTTCGCATCTTTTTTGTTTTTTTTCTTCAAGGGTGGGGGCTTTTTAGACAGAAAAACTGTCATCATGTATGTACCATTTTGAGGTCAGAAAACTACAGTTCTATTATTAACTTCTTTAATAACCCACTGCTAATCTCATCCCATCTCTATTGGTTACACATACTCTGAAGGAAAACAGTGGTGTGAATACAAGTTTACTAAGAGTTTTCTAGAACATTTTCTTGAAAGGAATAAAAGAAATCTACAAGTAATTGTTTATATGGATTTTTTCCTATTATTCAGTTTGTGCTACATAAAGCTAGAGTGTATTATTTTGCCATTTATATAATTGACATTTACCAGAGTTATTAAATATTCAGTTAGAATACTCAGAGTACAGCCTTCTCAACTTGAAAACTATTGAACTCCAGGTGCTGCTTGTGGGAATTTGCGTTTTTCAATAAAGTGTCCTCCAACATGAGCATCTGTGTTTTGTAAAGAAGTTGCAAATCCATAACATTCACTTCCTTCTTTCCTTCTTACATTCTACATATACTGCCAGATGTCAAAATATATGTCTGAGAAAGATAAGGTACAGAGAGAGAGAAAGAGGGAGAGGGAGAGAACAGAAAAACAGATTGTGATAAACTAAAAGCATTTTTTTTTTCTCCTGTGCTTTTCATAACCATGTGTAGAAAAGAGAACTAATGGCCGTGGTTATTTTCTTCCCATGAACTATTTCTACTCTTTTAAAAATTATTGTAACATTTGAAAATTTTGAAGGTTTTGAAGGAGCTTTCTTAATTTAGATTGGAGCAATTCAGACCACTACTTTGAGCCTAATTCAGCCAAGTGATTAACTATTAATATTAAAATATAAATAAGAAACTAAATGTGAATTTTTTAATTCACCTTGTTTATGGTCATTATTGGAGCCCTGAAAGTCATATAATCCTCATTGCCAAGGTAAGAATAGTTGTTTCTCATCTTCTTGTTAAACAGGGTTTCCCCCCACCCCCTCATTAGCTTGGCAGCCTCCTTATATTTAACATTTTCTCTCTCTCTTTTATTTTTTTTTCATTTAGTTTACTTTCTCCAGAAAACAGAGCCAAATAAATATTAAAAATTTTAAATTTACCCAATAATCATTTCTATGAAAAAAGTTAGAGGTTTTCTAGTTAGGAAAACAGAATGAAGATACATGTTTATATTTGCCCCATCTTCAAAAAAACCCATTACAATGACAGTAAAAGGGGTTTAGATTTTTTAAAGCCACAGAAAACTGAAAAGAACACAAAGAATAGGAGAGGAAACATCAAAATAATTTTAGAGGCTGTATGATGTATGAGTGGCAACTGAATTAATATACTCAAGAAAGACTAATCCTAAAGCCAAGGTATCAGCAATAAAGCAAACCAGTGTACACCACAGAGATTCAGAGGGTCAGGGACTGCTAACGCTAGTACCTCTCAGAAAAAGTGGATCAAAGTGACACTAAACTAAATCTCACAGCTGTTTGAAATTTTGTTTCAGAAGTAGTTAAACTCTCAAATCCCCTTCCTCACTCTGCACTGTCAGGCAATTGTTATGTCATCGGAGGTCTGGAATTCTACACTATAGAAAATAATTTGAGACATCAGCCACAGTTGAGGGCCTGGGCATAGTACTGAAAACCAAAACAAACCAAACTGTTGCCATTGAGTCAATTCTGCTTCAGTGACTCTATAGGACTGAGTAGAACTGTCCCATAGGGTTTCCAAGGAGTGGCTGATGGATTTGAACTGCTAACCTTTTGGTTAAGAGCCAAGCTCTTAAGGATTGGAAAGGGGACGATTAAGTAAAAGACTGTTTGTTTACTTAATATTGACAGTACTAGTCTCCATCTCCACTCCTCCTGACTGGTCTCCAGAAGACTAGCAAATGGCTTATAATTTCCAGGCAAGAGATTAGAAGTCTTATGAGGAATATGACCAACCTAAGACTACAAAACCTAAGATAATGATTTTCCAGCAAAATTGCCCAGCTACAGGATTCTAAAATGAAGATCATAGTTAACAAGCCCTACTCCCAAGCATGGAGCTTCTAATCAGTTGTTAGTGCCCAATATTAAATGCAAGCATGTTGACAAACATTAAAGTAGAGAGAGGATCAGCAAAAAAGAGGAAAACCCTCAACAAGATGAAATGACACAGTGGCTGCAACAATGGGCTCAAACATAACAATGATTGTGAGGATATTTTGGGATTGGGCAGTGTTTCATTCTGTACACAGGTCACTATGAGTCAGAATGGACTTCATGGCACCTAACAACAACAAGCAGATGAATGTTATCTCTATGGGAGAGTAGAAAGAAAGAGAAAGAGGAACGCTAGATAAATGTCTTTATTTAAGGGAGAGGAATGAGAGGAAAATTCAATGAAAAAGAAATAGAAGTAAAAGTCATTAATCCTAATAGAATAGCCTCATGAAAGCTGAATGAAGAAAGGATTTAATAAAGAAATGATAATCATCACAATACTGTGTCAAAGGATGTTATAGAAGAGGTATGCTGCATAAATATACATACTTTTGTTACCTAACATCAGAACAGAAACCCTGGTGGCACAGTGGTTAATAGCCACGGCTGCTAACCAAAAGGTCAGCAGTTTGAATCCACCAGGTGCTCCTTGTAAACTCTATGGGGCAGTTTTACTCTGTCCTAGAGAGTTGCTGTGAGTCGGAATTGACTTGATGGCAATGTTTTTTTTTTTTTAGCATCAGAACACTCTTTCGACTTTCAGGTTAACCCAAATATTGGGTTAACTATTAAATCTAAAAAAAAAAAATCAGGCACTATTAAATCAGAAGAAGCCAGTTAAATCTTCTCCCTCCTTTGTAATGGAAACAGTGTGGATACATGACTCAGGCTCTGATAATTAAATGCTAACACCACCAGGTTTCAGTCTAAAGAAAAAGTGACCGAACAATACGAGTATATGGAGACATTTTTCATGTAGTATTGACAGTCAGCACAGTGAGAGCATTCAGCAATAAAGACAGTGATAAGTGCTCAGTGGTGTTAGTACCAGCAGTAATATACTAACGAAAATATCCCTGAGGCATGACTTTGGCTCTTTCCTGTTGCCAAGATACTCTTGGTAACTGCCCAATTTCTCAACCTGCTTCTCTACTCTACTGTTAATACTATGGGCTACCAAATATATTTCCAGAAAATACTTTTTTTCTGCTTGAATTTGAAAAATATGTAATTGGGAACTGTGGTTGTCACCCTGTTGAAGATAGACCCTACCCTAAACTTCTTCATATGTCGAGACTGACGATTCCACATTCACACAAAGAGATTTTTTCTCACATATGGAAGCTTGCTGGGGAGAGTAGGGATGGTCCCAAGCTGATCAGAAAATGGTTATAGAGATCTGTGAAAGGAAACTGGATTGACTTTTATGGTAGTTGGAAGGGAGGGGGTAGTAGAGTGAGGGTTCCCAAGTAAGCTGACCGGGCTACGTGAACATCTCTCAGGTGTCAAAGCATGAAGCATCTGGGCTTGTTATAAACTTGCCCAGATGTGAAGCAACAGCAGAAGAGGAGTAGCATAATTTCAAAGCTGTCAACACTCAAACATCAAAAATGGAATTAGACTATTACAGGAGATATTAAAAGTGCAAGTTAACCCACAGGTCAACCAGATAAAAATATCCATGAATACTTTCTATGGAAGTAAAAATGTCACTTAATTGAGAAACATATTTAGAATATGGTAAATAAAAATTTCAGGAACTTCGGAATTTGGTAGATCTGAATTAAATTCTGGCTCTTCCCTGTATTAAGTAATCTTGTGCTAGTTATTTAATCTCTTTAAGCTTCAATTTCATCATTTGTAAAACAGGTTGTTATTGTTAGATGTTGTCCAGTCAGTTTCAATTCACAGTGACAATAGACTGAAACACTGCCCAATCCTGTGCCATCCTCACAATCTTTGTTATGTTTGAACCCAGTGTTGCAGCCACTGTGTCAATTCATTTCATTGAGGCTTTTCCTCTTTTTCACTGACCCTCAACTTTACCAAGCATGATGTCCTGCCATCAGGAATGGTCCCTCCTGATAACATGTCCAAAGTACGTGAGACAAAGTCTCACCATCCTTGGTTCTAAGGAGCATTCCAAGATAGATTTGTTTGTTCTTTAGGCAGTCCATGGTATATTAAATATTCTTCACCAACACCATAAAAAGACATCAATTCTTCATTCTTCCTTATTCATTGTCCACCTTTCAAATGCGTAAGAGGCAATTCTCAATTCCATGGCTTGGGGACAAGGTTTTTGTGTGTGTGGTCTAAACTGTGGACATAAGATTCTTTTCTTTGTGTTTTGTCACACTGGAGCACAATGTTTCCATTTTCATCCTTTATTTATGAGCACCAGGTGTTGTTCACTTAAAAAGAAATTAAGCCACATTAAGGAATGAGTATTGTTTTTTACAATAATGTAAAAATGAGCAGGTAACATTTTTTAAAGCATTGTGGTAAAACAGGTATCTACTAGTTTTGAAAGGACCATGTGGGCAGGACTTATTCTCAATCAGGACTCATACTAGCAGCCTTGTCTAATGGTTAAGGATGTCATTTTATGAGTCAGAGGGCCTTGGTTAAAATTCCGACTCTACAATTCACAAGCTCCATATCCTTGGACAAATGATGTAACATCTTAAAGACACAGTTCCCTCATCTAAAGTGGGGATAGCAATAAAACTACTAGTAAAAGTCAGCTGCGCTCCAGTAGACTCTGATTCATGGTGACCCCATATGTTTCTGAATAGGGTTTTTGTTGGCTGATTTTTAGGAAGTAGACACTTGGACCTTTCTTCTTCAGCATCTGTTGGTGGACTAGAATCTTCAGCCTTTCTGTTAGCAGCTGAGCACGTTAACCATTTTTACCGTTCAGGAACTTGGGGATAGCAATCCCAATACCAAAACCATTGCCAACAAGTTGATTTTTACTCATAGTGACCCTATAGGACAGAGTAGAACTGCCCAATATTGTTTCCAAGGAGTGGCTGGTGGATTTGAACTGCCAACCTTTTGGTTAGCAGTAGTATGGCAATAGTACCATTAAAAAAAAAAAAGTTTGAGGAACAAATATAATCATATAAGAATTCATATATAAGAATTCACTAAATATCTTCTGTTATTATTTTGCCCACCAAATGACTCTAACTCAAGCATGCATTAACAAGAATTGCATACTTTACTAAAAATACAGTGCAATGTGGAACAAAGTTTCATGTTACACGCTGTACAGCAAAAGCATGATCAAGCTGCCTATTTTACGACTTACTTCTTCTCCATTAAGATCCTCTTTTAGCAAGCCACTTGTTCTCTCCTCTCTTTCCTGTACAAACACTAAAGCCATTGCAAGAATTGATTCTTTTAAATTAGCTCTACCTTCTGCTTTCATATCCTAATCAGCAAAGTAAAAGCCCAGAGGTCATCATTACATTTCATTGACTATTTTCTTCTAACATTCTCCTTCACCTCATGTTTCTCAGTTTGTTGTACTGTGGTGGCTTACCTGTTGCTGTGATACTGGAAATTTTGCCACCAGTATTTCAAACACTAGCAGGATCATTCTTGGTAGACAGGTTTCAGCTGAGCTTCCAGACTAAGACACACTAGGAAGAAGAACCTGGCACTCTACTTCTGAAAAAATTGGCCAGTGAAAACCCTATGAATAGCAGCGGAATATTGATATAGTGCCAGAAGATAAGCCCTTCTGGTTGAAAGGCACTCAAAATACGACTGGGGAAGATCTGCCTCGTCAAAGTAGAGTATACCTTAATGATGTGGATGGAGTCAAGTTTGCAAGACCTTGTTTTGCTGATATGGCAAGACTCAAAATGAGAAGACACAATTGCAAACATCCATTAATAATAGGAACCTAGACTGTACCGCAAATGAATCTAGGAAATTTGGAACTCATCAAAAATGAAATTAAACATATAAAGATTGATATCCTAGGCATTAATAAGCTGAAATAGAATGGTATTAGCCATTTGGAATCAGACAATCCTATGATCTACTAAGCTGAGAATGACAAATTGAAGAGGAATGACATCACTTTCATCATCAAAATGAATATTACCTGATCTATCCTGAAGTACAAAGCTGTCAGTGATAGGATGATATCTGTAAGCCTATAAGGAAGACCAGTTAATGTGATTATTATTCAAATGTATGCACCAACCACTAAGGCCAAAGATGAAGAAATTGAAGATTTTTGCCAACTTCTGCAGTCTGAAATTGATTGAACATGAAATCAAGATGCATTGATAATTACAGACAATTGGAATGCAAAAGTTGGAAACAAAGAGGAAGGATTGGTAATTGGAAAATATGGCCTTAGCAATAGAAACAATGCCAGACATCACAGGACAGAATCTTGTGAGACCAATGACTTGTGCATTGTAAATACTTTTTTCCAACAATTTAAACAGTGACTATACACATGGACCTCACCAGATTGAGTACACATGAATCTCTGTGGAAAGAGATGATGGAAAAACTCAATATCTTCAGTCAGAGCAAGGCCAGGGGCTGACTACAGAACCAACCATCAATTGCTCATATTCAAGTTCAAGTTGAAGAAAATTAGAACAAGTCCATGAAAACCAAGTTATGACCTTGAGTATATCCCACCTGAATTTAGATTTGACACATTGAACACCAATGACTGAAGACCACAGGAGTTGCGAATGACATCAAAGACATCATGCATGAAGAAAGCAAGAAGTCATTAGTAAAACAGGAAAGTAAAGACCAAATGGATGTCAAAAGAGACTCTGAAAGTTGCTCTTGAATGCAGAGCAGTTACAGTGAAAGGAAGAAATGATGAAGTAAAAGAGCTGAACAGAGGAATTCAAAGGGTGGCTCAAGAAAACAAAGTAAAATATTATAACGAGATGTGCAAAAACCTGGAGTTTGAAAACCAAAAAGGAAGAACACAGTCAGCATTTCTCTAGCTGAAAGAACTGAAGAAAAAGTTCAGGCCTCGAGTTGCAATATTGAAGGATTTTTTTATTTTTTAATAATTTTTGTTGAGCTTTAAGTGAACATTTACAAATCAAGTCAGTCTGTCACATATAAGCTTATATACACCTTACTCCATACTCCCAATTACTCTCCCCCTAATGAGTCAGCCCATTCCCTCCTTCCAGTCTCTCCTTTCGTGACAATTTTGCCAATTTCTAACCCTCTCTACCCTCCTATCTCCCCTCCAGACAGGAGATGCCAACACAGTCTCAAGTGTCCACCTGATACAAGTAGCTCACTCTTCATCAGCATCACTCTCCTATCCATTGTCCAGTCCCTTCCATGTCTGATGAGTTGTCTTCGGGAATGGTTCCTGTCCTGGGCCAACAGAAGGTTTGGGGACCATGACCGCTGGGATTCCTCTAGTCTCAGTCAGACCATTAAGTATGGTCTTTTTATGAGAATTTGTGGTCAGCATCCCACTGATCTCCTGCTCCCTCAGGGGTTTTCTGTTGTGCTCCCTGTCAGGGCAGTCATCAGTTGTGGCCGGGCACCATCTAGTTCTTCTGGTCTCAGGATGATGTAAGTCTCTGGTTCATGGGGCCCTTTCTGTCTCTTGGGCTCATAGTTATCATGTGACCTTGGTGTTCTTCATTCTCCTTTGATCCAGGTGGTTTGAGACCAATTGATGCATCTTAGATGGCAGCTTGTTAGCATTTAAGACTCCAGACGCCACATTTCAAAGTGGGATGCAGAATGTTTTCATAATAGAATTATTTTGCCAATTGACTTAGAAGTCCCCTTAAGCCATAGTCCCCAAACCCCCGCACATGCTCCTCGGACCTTTAAAGTATTCAGTTTATCCCGGAAACTTCTTTGCTTTTGGTCCAAGCCAGTTGAGCTGACCTTCCCTGTATTGAGTATTGTCCTTCCCTTCACCTAAAGCAGTTCTTATCTACTAACTAATCAGTAAATAACCCTCTCCCCCCCCCCTCCTCGTAACCACAAAAGTATGTGTTCTTGTAAGTTTATACTATTTCTCAAGATCTTGTAATAGTGGTCTTATACAATATTTGTCCTTTTGCCTCTGACTAATTTCACTTAGCATAATGCCTTCCAGGTTCCTCCATGTTATGAAATGTTTCACAGATTCGTCACTGTTCTTTATTGAGGCGTAGTATTCCATTGTGTGAATATACCACAATTTATTCAACCATTCATCCATTGATGAACACCTTGGTTGCTTCCAGCTTTTTGCTACTGTAAACAGAGCTGCAATAAATGTGGGCATGCATACATCTGTTCGTGTGAAGGCTTTTATTTCTCTAGGGTATATTCCCAGGAGTGGGATTTCTGGGTTGTATGGTAGTCCTATTTCTAACTTTTTAAGAAAATGCCAGATAGATTGCAAAAGTGGTTGTACCATTATACATTCCCATCAGCAGTGTATAAGAGTTCCAATCTCTCCGCAGCCTCTCCAACATTTATTATTTTGAGTTTTTTGGATTAATTCCAGCCTTGTTGGAGTGAGATGAAATCTCATCGTAGTTTTAATTTGCATTTCTCTAATGGCTAATGATCGAGAGCATTTTCTCATGTATCTGTTAGTTGCCTGAATATCTTCTTTAGTGAAGCGTGTGTTCATATCCTTTGCCCACTTCTTGATTGGGTTGTTCGTCTTTTTGTGGTTGAGTTTTAACAGAATCATATAGATTTTAGAGATCAGGTGCTGGTCAGAGATGTCATAGCTGAAAATTCTTTCCCAATCTGTAGGTGGTCTTTTTACTCTTTTGGTGAAGTCTTTCGATGAGCATAGGTGTCTGATTTTTAGGAGCTCCCAGTTATCTGGTTTCTCTTCGTCATTTTTGGTAAAGTTTTATATTCTGTTTATGCCTTGTATGAGGGCTCCTAATGTTGTCCCTATTTTTTCTTCCATGATCTTTATCTTTTTAGTCTTTATGTTTAGGTCTTTGATCCACTTGGAGTTAGTTTTTGTGCATGGTGTGAGGTACGGGTCCTGTTTCATTTTTTTGCAAATGGATATCCAGTTATGCCAGCACCATTTGTTAAAAAGACTACCTTTTCCCCAATTAACTGACACTGGGCCTTTGTCAAATATCAGCTGCTCATATGTGGATAGATTGATATCTGGGTTCTCAATACTGTCCCATTGGTCCATGTGCGTGTTGTTGTACCAGTACCAGGCTGTTTTGACTACTGTGGCTGTATAATAGGTTCTAAAATCAGGGAGAGTGAGGCCTCCCACTTTCTTCTTTTTCAGTAATGCTTTACTTATCCAAGGCTTCTTCCCATTTCATATGAAGTTGGTGATTTGTTTCTCTATCACATTAAAAAATGTTATTGGAATTTGGATTGGGAGTGCATTGTATGTATAGATGGCTTTTGGTAAAATAGATATTTTTACTATGTTAAGTCTTCCTATCCATGAGCAAGGTATGTTTTTCCACTTATGTAGGTCGCTTTTAGTTTCTTGTAGTAGTACTTTGTAGTTTTCTTTATATAGGTCTTTTACATCTTTGGTAAGATTTATTCCTAAGTATTTTATCTTCTTGGGGGGTACTGTGAATGGTATTGATTTGGCGATTTCCTCTTCGATGTTCTTTTTGTTGATGTAGAGGAATCCAAATGATTTTTGTATGTTTGTCCTATAGCCTGAGACTCTGCCGAACTCTTCTATTAGTTTCAGTAGTTTTCTGGAGGATTCCTTAGGGTTTTCTGTGTATAAGATAATGTCATCTGCAAATACAGGTAATTTTACTTCCTCCTTGCCAATCCGGATGTCCTTTATTTCTTTGTCTAGCCTAATTGCTCTGGCTAGGACCTCTAGCACAATGTTGAATAAGAGCTGTGATAAAGGGCATCCTTGTCTTTTTCCCATTCTCAAGGGGAATGTTTTCAGGCTCTCTCCATTTAGAGTCATGTTGGCTGTTGGAAGATGTCCTTTATTGTGTTGAGGAATTTTCCTTCAATTCCAATTTTGCTGAGAGTTTTTATCATGAATGGGTGTTGGACTTTGTCAAATGCCTTTTCTGCATCAATTCATAAGATCATGTGGTTTTTGTCTTTTGTTTTATTTTTATGGTGGATTACATTAATGGTTTTTCTAATATTAAACCAGCCCTGCCTAAAAAAATTTTATTTTAACTCTTCTCTGAAAGTTCGGTTGAATTCTGTAGTAAAGCTGTGCGGGCCAGGGCTTTTTTTTTGTTGGGAGCTTTTTGATTACTTTTTCAATCTCTTTTTTTTTTTATGGATCTATTTAGTTATTCTACTTCTGATTGTGTTAGTTTAGGTAGGTAGTGTTTTTCTAGGAATTCATCCATTTTTTCTAGGTTTGCAAATTTGTTACGAGTACAATTTTTCATAATAATCTGATATGATTCTTTTAATTGCAGTTGGGTCTCTTGTGAAGTGGCCCGTGTTGTTTCTTATTCAGGTTATTTGTTTCCTTTCTTGTATTTCTTTAGTCAGTCTGTCCAATGGTTTATCAATTTTGTTACTTTTTTCAAAGAACCAGCTTTTGGCTTTGTTAATTCTTTCACTTGTTTTTCTGTTCTCTAATTCATTTAGTTCAGCTCTAATTTTTATGATTTGTTTTCTTCTGGTGCCTGATGGATTCTTTTGTTGCTCGCTTTCTATTTGTTCAAGTTATAGGGACAGTTCTCTGATTTTGGCTTTTTCTTCTTTTTGTATGTGTGCATTTATCAATATAAATTGACCTCTGAGCACTGCTTTTGCTGTGTCCCAGAGGTTTTGATAGGAAGTATTTACATTCTCGTTGCATTCTATGAATTTCTTTATTCCTTCCTTAATGTCTTCTATAACCCAGTCTGTTTTCAGCAGGGTACTGTTCAGTTTCCAAGTATTTGATTTCTTTTCCCTGGTTTTTCTGTTATTGATTTCACTTTTATGGCCTTGTGGTCTGGGAAGATGCTTTGTAATATTTCGGTGTTTTGGATTCTGCAAAGGTTTGTTTTATGACTTAATATGTGGTCTATTCCAGAGAATGTTCCGTGTGCACTAGAAAAAAAAGTATACTTTGCAGCAGTTGGGTGGAGTGTTCTGTATAAGTCAATGAGGTCAAGTTGGTAAATTGTAGCAATTAGGTCTTCCGTGTCTCTATTGAGCTTCTTACTGGCAGTCCAGTCCTTCTCCGAAAGTGGTGTGTTGAAGTCTCCTACTATAATTGTGGAGGTGTCTATGTCACTTTTCAGTTCTGTTAAAGTTTGTTTTATGTATCTTGCAGCCCTGTCATTGGGTGCATAAATATTTAATATGGTTATATCTTCCTGGTCATTTGTCCCTTTAATCATTAGGTAGTGTCCTTCTTTATCCTTTGTGGTGGATTGAAGTTTAAAGTCTATTTGTCAGAAATTAATATTGCTAGTCCTGCTCTTTTTTGCTTGTTGTTTGCTTGATATATTTTTTTCCATCCTTTGAGTTTTAGTTTGTTTGTGTCTCTAAGTCTAAGGTGTGTCTCTTGTAGGCAGCATATAGACGGATCGTGTTTCTTTTCCAGTCTGAGACTCTCTGTCTCTTTATTGGTGTGTTTAGTCCATTTACATTCTGCGTAATTATAGATAAGTATGTGTTTAGTGCTGTCATTTTGATTCCTTTTTATGTGTGTTGTTGACAATTTCATTTTTCCACTTATTTTTTTGTGCTGAGATGTTTTTCTTTGTCAATTGTGTGTTCCTCATTTTCATAGTATTTGACTTTATGTTTGCTGAGTCATTACATTTTTCTTGGTTTTTATTTTGAGTTATGGAGTTTTACCTCTTTGTGATTACGTTACTATTTACCCCTATTTTTCTAAGTAAAAACCTACCTTGTATTGTCCTATATCGCCTTGTATCCCTCTCCATAGGGCAGTTCTATGCCACCTGTATTTAGTCCCTCTTTTTGATTATTGTGATCTTTTACATATTGACTTCAATGATTCCCTGTTTTGAGCGTTTTTTTTTTTTTTTAAATAATCTTAATTTGTTTTTGTGATTTCCCTATTTGAGTTGATATCAGCATGCTCTGTTCTGTGACCTTGTGCTGTGCTGGTACCTGATATTATTGGTTTTCTGACCAATTTCCTTTAGTGTTTCTTGTAGCTTTGGTTTGGTTTTTGCAAATTCTCTAAACTTGTGTTTATCTGTAAATGTCATAATTTCGCCTTCATATTTCAGAGAGAGTTTTGCTGGATATATGATCCTTGGCTGGCAGTTTTTCTCCTTCAGTGCTCTATATATGTCATCCCTTTGCCTTCTTGCCTGCTTGGTTTCTGCTGAGTAGTCTGAACTTATTCTTATTGATTCTCCCTTGTAGGAGAGCTTTCTTTTATCCTGGTCTACTTTTAAAATTTTCTCTTTATCTTTGGTTTTGGCAAGTTTGACGATAATATGTCTTGGTGGTTTTCTTTTAGGATCAATCTTAAATGGGGTTCAATGAGCATCTTGGATAGATATCCTTTTGTCTTTCATGATGTCAGGGAAGTTTTCTGCCAACAGATCTTCAACTATTCTCTCTGTGTTTTCTGTTACCCCTCCCTGTTCTGGGACTCCAATCACTCGCAAGTTATTCTTCTTGATAGAGTCCCACTTGATTCTTAGGGTTTCTTCATTTTTTTTAATTCTTTTATCTGATTTTTTTTCAGCTATATTGGTGTCAATTCTCTGGTCCTCCAGATCTCCCACTCTGGATTCTATTTGCTCGAGTCTGCTCCTTTGACTTCCTATTGCATTGTCTAATTCTGTAATTTTATTGTTAATCTTTTGGATTTCTGAATGCTGTCTCTCTATGGATTCTTGCAACTTATTAATTTTTCCACTATGTTCTTGAATAATCCTTTTGAGTTCTTCAACTGCTTTATCAGTGTGTTTCTTGGCTTTTTGTGTATACTCCCTTATTTCATTTCTGAGGTCATCCCTGATGTCTTGAAGCATTCTGTACATTAGTTTTTTATATTCTGTATCTGGCAATTCCAGGATTGTATCTTCATTTGGGAAAGATTTTCATTCTTTAGTTTGCGGTGTTGTAGAAGCAGTCTTGGTCTGCTCCTTTATGTGGTTTGATATCGACTGCTGTCTCCAAGCCATCACTAAGATATTGTAGTGATTTATTCGATATTTGCTCACTGAGTCTTATCTTGTTTTGTTTTCTTTCAATATACGTAGATGGGCTACTAGATCGCACTGTCTTGATTGTTGTAGCCCTTGACTCACTTATGTCCTATTACCAGCTATTTTAGGCTGTTACCAGATATATAAGCCTAAGAGTCCATTCACTATTCTTGAGTAGAATCTGATTGTGGGTCATCAAATGTGTGGTGCAGACTGTCACCTATCCACCTAGAGAAGTAGTGGTGAGAGTTGTGTGCACCAGATTCTAGTAGCAGCAGAGGTGCACACTCCAGGGGGGAGCAGGATGCTGACAGGCTTCCCCGAAGTGTCAGTGAGGTAGGTGTGTCTCTATTCCTTAAGCACTTTGGTGGGTGGGCTCTGCAGCTGTACCTTAGGCCCCCAATGCAAGTACCTCTACAGATTGGTAGGTGTCACCCTCCTTATACCCCTAAGGCAGGAAGCTAGGTGGTCTGGGGGGAGCTTCAGCCCTCAGTTCCCTGTTGTAGGTCAGTGAGGGCTCTGTTGAATACGCAGAGATATCATACCTTGGAAACTTGTCTTTCCAGTAATCTGCTAAAACAATTACAGTCAGATTCCTATCAGAAATGCCTTTGCATTATAATAGCCACCTTGTTCCCTGTAGGGATGAAAGCCCAAGACTGTGGATCACATATGCTTGGCTGGAGCTGGTTCTGTGTTTTTAGTCCAATTAGGTAAGCATTTTTGGTCCCTGGTTTTTTTGTAGCTATTTCTGTCAGGCCAGGAGAATGGGTTAGGAAAAGACCAAAAAAAAAGAAAGAAAAACTGCAGGGCAGTTTACTCTCTGGCTCAGGAAATTCCAATGTTAATGAAGCCGCCTGGGAAGGGGAGGGGAGGGTTCAGAAAAACAGGAGAGAGTAGCACCCCAGAATATAGACAAAGTTACTTATCTTGCTTGGGATGACTGTTTTATCTGAGATTCCTGAGGGGCGCGTCGACTGTGTGCGCTGGCTGGGTAGAGATTGCCTCTGAGGGTCAAGCCTGCGTCCCGTGCTTGCACTGTCTCAGAAACCGTGGTTAGTTCCTCCGCTCCCAGTCCAAAGCCCAGCGCCAAGGTTCCCTGGCTGGGACACCGCACTCCTGGCTCCAAAACCGGTCGCTGCCTTTCGGTGACTTCTCCTCCTGTCAGCCGCGTCGCTGCGCTGCCAGCGTGCACTGGCTGGGCTTCCCCCGAGGTCAGTTCAGGGGTCTAGGGCTGCGACCCTTTTTTGCCACCTCACAGGATGCCGTACTCAGGTCCCCTGCATCCAGTCCAAAGCCCGGCGCCAAGGTTTTCTGACTGGCTCGCTGGCTCAAGACTCCGAAAACAGACGCTGCTTCCCCGTGGTTCTTTGTTCTCAATCTCTGTCACTCAGGTCAACTCTTTAGATCTGTGTTTGATGGTCAGGGTTCATAGATTGTCATGTATGTGATCGATTCACTTGTTTTTCTGAGTCTTTGTTGCAAGAGGGATCTGAGGTAGCTTCTACCCAGTCAGCCATCTTGGCCCCACCTCTCACAATATGGAAGGATTTAATGGAAAAATCAATGCGTCAAATCTAATATTGAGACGGTTTCTACGTTCAGGTGGGATATACTCAAGGCCATACTTTGGCTCTTGTCAACTTGTTCTAATTTTCTTCAGTTTCAACTTGAACTTGCATATGACCAATTGATGGTCTGTTCCTCAGTCTGCCCCTTGTTAATGATGGAAGACCAGAAGAGTTGTGAAATGACACCGAGGACATCATACATGAAGAAAGCAAGAGGTCTTTGAAAAGACAGGAAAGAAAGAAAAGACCAAAATGGATGTCAGAAGAGACTCTGAAACTTGCTCTTGAATGTCGAGTACCTAAAGAGAAAGGAAGAAATGATGAAGCAAAAGAGTTGAACAGAAGATTTCAAATGGCTGCTCGAGAATAGAAAGTAATGTATTATAATGACATGTGCAAAGACCTGGAGGTGGAAAACCAAAAGGGAAGAATACGCTCTGCATTTCTCAAGCTGAAAGAACTGAAGAAAAACTTCAAGCCTCAAGTTGCAATATTGAAGGATTCTATGTGGAAAATATTAAATGATGTAGGAAGCATCAAAAGAAGATGATAGAAATACACAGAGTCACTATAGCAAAAGGAATTGACTGACATTCAACCATTTCAGGAGGTACCATACAAGCAGGAATTGAAGGAAGAAGTCCAAGCTACACTGAAGACATTGGCCAAAAACAAGGCCCCAGGGATTGATGGAATACCAACTGAGATGTTTCAACAAATGGGTGCACCACTAGAAGTACTCACTCATCTATGCCAAGAAATTTGGAAAACAGCTACCTGGGCAACCAACTGGAAGAGATCTATATTTATGCCTATTGCCAAGAAAGATGATTCTACCCAATGCAGAAATTATGAAACAATATCATTAATATCACATACAAGTAAAATTTTGCTGAAGATCATTAAAAAGTGGCTGCTGCAGTATATCTACAGGAAACTACCGGAAGTTTAAGATGTTTTCAGAAGAGAACTGGGAACCAGGTATATCACTGCTGATGTCAGATGGATCATGGCTGAAAACAGAGAATACCAGAAAGATGTTTCCCTGTGTTTTATTGACTATGCAAAGGCATTCATTTGTGTGGATTATAACAAATTATAGATAACATTGGGAAGAATGGGAATTCCAGAACACTTAATTGTGCTCAAGAAGAACCTGTACATAGATTATGAGGCAGTCATTTGAACAGAACAAGGAGATACCACATGGTTTAAAATCAGGAAAGGTGTGCATCTGGGTTGTTTCCCTTCACAGTACTCATTCAATCTGTATGCTGAGTAAATAATCCAGGAAGCTGGGCCATATGAAGAAGAATGGGTCATCTGGATTGGAGGAAGACTGGTTAACAACCTGTGTTATGTAGATGATACAACCCTGCTTCCAGAAAGTGAAGAGGACTTGAAGCACTTGAGGATGAAGATCAAGACTAGAGCTTTCAGTATGGATTACACCTCAACATAAAGAAAACAAAAAGCCTCACAACTGAATCAATAAGCAACATCATGCTAAAAGAGGAAAAGATTGAATTTGCCAAGGATTTCATTTTACTCTGATCCATAATCAACACCCATGGAAGCAGCAGTCAAGAAATCAAAAGACACACTGAGTTAGGCAAATCTACTGCAAAGGAGCTCTTTAAAGTGTTGAAAAGCAAAGATGTCACCTTCAAGACTATGGTGTACCTGACCCAAGCCATGGTGTTTTCAATTGTCTTCTGTGCATGTGAAAGCTGGACGATGAATAAAGAAGACCAAAGAAGAATTGACGCCTTTGAATCATGATGTTGGTGAAGAATATTGAATATACCTTGGACTGCCAAAACAGTGAACAAATCTGTCTTGGAAGAAGTACAACCAGAATGCTCCTAAGAAGCAAGAATGGTGAGACTATGTCTCACATACTTTGAACATGTTGTCAGGAGGAATCTGTCCCTGGAGAAAGACGTAATGCTTGGTAAAGTAGAGGGTCAGCAAAAAAGAAGACTCTCGATGAGACGGATTGACACAGTGGCTGCGACAATGGACTTAAGCATAACAATGATTGTGAGGACAGTGCAGGACTAGGCAGTATTTTATTCTGTTGTACATAGGGTTGCTATCAGTTGGAACCAATCAGATGGGACCTACCAACAACAACTGGGAAAATATGAAATGACAAAGAAGACATCAAAAGAAAATGGAAAGAACATAGAGTCACTGTACTAAAAAAATTGATCAACATTCAACCATTTCAGGAGGTAGCATATGATAAATGACTGATAGTAATAAAGGAAGAGGCCCAAGCTGCACTGAAGGCATTGATGTAAAACAAAGCTCCAGGAAATGACAGAATAACAATTGTGACAGATGCAGAGTTAGAAGCACTCACTAGCCTATGCCTAGATATCTGGAAGACGGTTACCTAGCCAACCAATTGGAAGAGATCCATATTCGTACCAGTTCCAAAGTAAGGAGATCCAACAGAATTTGGAAATTATCTAATAATATCATTAATATCACACAGAAATAAAATTTTGCTGAAGGCAATTCAAAAGCTGTTGCAGCAGTACATGGGAAGGGAACTGCCAAAAATTCAAGCTGGATTCAGAAGAGGACATGGAACAAAGGATATCCTTGCTGATTTCAGATGGATCACATCTGAAAGCAGAGAATACAGAAAGATGTTTACCTGTGTTTTATTGACTACACAAAATCATCCAGCTCTGTGGATCATGACAAATTATGGATAACTGTAAAAACAACATGAGGGCAATGTATGGCCTCCTTTAACTTTACAAGGGTGAAGGAGAATGAAGATCAAAAGCCCAAGGCTGATCCCTGTGAGATGGATGTCAGATATACCTCCTGTCTTCGTCATCTTGCCCACTATGACACCAACTGTCCTTCTCACAGCACTCTGCTGTGTTCGAGAATTCATTGCAATGGCCACACAGAACTCACAAACAATACTACAATGATGGAATTTTTAAGGAAAGTAACAGGTTACAATTCAGACTCAGGAACACTCAAGGATACAGTTCTTCAATCAGGACAGCCTCTTCCCAGCCGTGCTTGCAAGCACGCCTCTCCCAGTCCCCAGGCCTTTGTCCAAAGGTACTCAGCTTTCTCAACCTGTGGGCTGGGAAGCCCACCACGCTGTTTCCTGCTGCCTGGTCTCTGCTGTGGGGTCTCTGCTTCCGGTTCTCTCCTGTCACAACCTCTCATGGTCTTCAGGGTTACAGCTCACTTGCTCTCTCTGTCTCCTGCTTCCAGGAGCTCCTCAGCACAGGGACCCCAGTTCCAAAGGACATGCTTGCTCCTGGTTGTTCTTTCTTGGTGGTGGCGATATTCTCCTTTCTTTCCTCCACTGGGTTGGCTCATTTCAAGCCAAGTGGGATGGCAAAACTGACCAATCCCTTTGGTGGGTTACAATTACCCTAACATACAGTCCTGGCTAGTCAGTTGGGTGGGAGTTACAAGACCATAGGTAGAAAGGTCACAGAAAATCGCTCTATCACAGCATAATAACATTACTAAGGATTGGAATTCCAGAACACTTAACTGTGCTCATGAGGAACCTGTACTTAAACCAAGAGGCAGTTGTTCGAACACAACAAGAGGATAGTCCGTGTTTAAAGTCAAGAAAGGTGTACCTTGGGGTTGTATCCTTTCACCATACTTGTTCAATCTGTATGCTGAACAAACAATCCAAGAAGCTGGAGTATATGAAGAAATATGTGGCATTAGGATTGAAGGATGACTCATTAACAACCTGCTCATGCAGATGACACAATCTTATTTCTTGAAAATGAAGAGGACTGAAGCACTTACTGATGAAGATTAAAGACAACAGCCTTCTGTACAGATTATACCTCAACGTGAAGAAAAGAAAAACCCTCGCAACTGGACCAATAAGCAACTTCATGATAAACAGAGAAAATATTGAATTTATCAAGGATTTCGTTTTACCTGGATCCAAATCAAAGCCCATGGAAGCAGCAGTCAAAAAATCAAATGATGCAAAATGGGCAAGTCTGCTACAAAAGACCTCTTTAAAGTGTTAAAAAGCAAAGATGTCACCCTGAGGACTAAGGTGCACTTGACCCAAGCCATGGTGTATTCAATTGCCTCACATGCATGTGAAAGCAGGACAATGAATAAGGAAGATCAAAGAAAAACTGATGTCTCTGAATTATGGAATGGGAGAAGAATATTGAATATACTGTGGACTGGCAGAATAATGAACAAATCCATTTTGGAAGAAATACACCCAGAATGCTCATTAGAAGTAAGGATGGTGAGACTTTGTCTCACAGACTTTGGACATTTTATCATGAGGGTCCTGTCCCTGGTAAACTAGAGGATCAGCATAAAAGAGGAAGAGCCTCCAAGAGATGGATTGACACAGTGGCTGAAACAATGTATTCAAAAATAACAACAAACTGTGTGAGGATGGCATAGTACCGAGCAGTGTTATGTTCTATTGTACACGATGTTGCTATGAGTCTGAACCAACTCGATGGCACCTAACAACAACATGCTTCTGGTAGACGGTCTCATTTGCTACCACACCACTAATGACTCACCACTTTATGAGAATAATAAAGCAATAAACCTTGTCTCTGTATAGAATGGGTTATATGTCTGAAAAACAAACAAGCAAACATGTCTATATGGTGCTACATAAGAATTATTATACTTGATTCATGAGCTTGTTTAGGGATTAAATAGGTAAATTCTGTACTTCAATACCTTGCCCATAATAGATGAAATATTTACATTATTAATTTATTGTAGTTACTCTCCATTTGTACTGTGTATTAAAAAATCTATTCCATATTTTCTCAGGGTAAAATTTAATCTTATAACTGGAACTAACTTTTTAAAATCTTATCTGTTAAAAATTATTTATTTGTGAAGACAATTGATTTATCAAACTTCAATCACCAATCCAAATTTTAAGCAATTTGAGGCAAAGTGAAAGATTAGGTCATTTTAAACCGTAGCAGGTAACCCCAGACTGATAAAACCCACTGCCATCGAGTCGATTCCGATTCATAGCTACCCTATAGGACAGAGTAGAACTGCGCAATAGAGTTTCCAAGGAATGCCTGGGGGATTCAAACTACCGACCTCTTGGTTAGCAGCTGTAGCACTTAATCACTACACCACCAGGGTTTCCTGGACTGATAAAATACACTATTATTCCTGGCCTTTTAAGATCCTCATTAGTGTTACAAATTTTCTCTTTATACCCATGAAATACAAATTAACTTGGAAAAAGGTGAATGATATTTCTGCTTTTACATTACATCACAGAAAATATCTTAAGATTATAAAATATTTAGTTTTTTCTTGATTCAATTTATGTTATTTTTATGTTTTCCAGAGCTGGCCTCTAAGTCAAAACTATAGACAGTGTTTTTTTTTTTTTTTTTTTTTTGATTGTGCTTTAAGCGAAAGTTTACAATTCAAGTCAGTTTCTCATACAAAACCTTATATACACTTTCTTATGTGACACTAGTTGCTATCCCTGTAATGTGACAGCACATTACTTCTCTCCAATCTGTATTTCCTTTGTCCATTCAACCAGCTCCTGTCCCCCTCTGCCTTCTCATCCTGCCTGCAGACAGGAGCTGCCCACATAGACTCATATATCTACTTGAGCTAAGAAGCACACTCCTCACCAGTTTCATTTTATGTTTTATAGTCCAGTCAAATTTTTGTCTGAAGTCAAATTTTTGTCTGAAGAGTTGGCTATATGAATGGTTTTAGTTTAGGGCTAACAGGGAGTCTGAGGACCATGACTTCTGGGGTCCCTCCAGTCTGAGTCAGACCATTAAGTCTGGTCTTTTACTAAAATTTGAGGTCTGCATTCTACTTTTCTCCTACTCCATCAGGGATTCTCTGTGAGGGCAGTCATTGGTGGAAGCCAGGCACCATCTAGTTCTTCTGAGCTCAAGCTGATGAAGTCTGTGGTTCATGTGGTCCTTTCTGTCGCCTGGGCTCATATTTTCCTAGTGTCTTTGGTGTTCTTCATTACCCTTTGCTACAGGACGGTTGAAACCAATTGATTCATCTTAGATGAATGCTTGGTAGCATTTAACTTTGCAGACGCCGCTCACCAAAGTGGGATACAGAAGGTTTCTTAATACACTTTGTTATGCTGATTGATCTAGATGTCCCCTGAAACCATGGTCCCCAAACCTCTGCCCCTGCTACACTGTCCCTTGAAGTGTTTGGTTGTATTCAGGAAACTCCTTATCTCTTGATTTAGTCCAGTTGTGCTGACTTCCCCTGTGTTGTGTGTTGTCTCTCCCTTCACCTAAAATAATTCTTGTCTACTATCTAATTAGTGAATACATTTCTCCTTCCCTCCTTCCCCACCCTCATAACCACCAAAGAACATTTTCTTCTGTGTTTAAATCTTTTCTTGAGTTCTTATAATCGTGGTCTCATATAATATTTGTCCTTTTGCAACTGACTAATTTCACTGAGCATAATGCCTCCCAGATTGCTCCATGTTATGAAATGTTTCACGGATTCGTCATTGTTCTTTATCATTGCATAGTACTCCATTGTGTGAATATACCAGAATTAGTTTATCCATTCTTCCATTGATGAGTACCTTGGTTGTCTCCATTGTTTTTCCTATTGTAAACAGTGCTGCAGTGAGCACTGGTGTGCGTTTACCTATTCGTATGAAGGCTTTTATTTCTCTAGGATATATTCCAAGTAGTGGAATTGCTGGATCATGTGGTAGTTCTATTTCTAACTTTTTAAGAAAGCATCAAATTGATTTCCAAAGTGGTTGTACCATTTTACATTCCCACCAGCAGTGTATAAATGTTCTAGCCTCTCCCTACCTCTCCAACATTTATTATTTTATGTTTTTGGACTAATGCTAGCCTTGCTGGGGTGTGATGGATTCTCACTGTAGTTTTGATTTTCATTTCTCTAAGGTGAGCATTTCCTCATGTATCTGTTAGCTTCCTGAATGTTTTATTTGGTGAAGTGTCTGTTCATATCCTTTGGCTATATTTTAACTGAGCTATTTGTCTTTTTGTTGTTGAGGCTTTGTAGTATCTTGAAGATTTTAGAGATTAGACCCTGCTCGGATTTGTCATAGCCAAACTTTTTTTCCCAGTCTGTAGGTTATCTTTTTACTCTTTTGGTGAAGTTTTTTGGTGAGCATGAGTGTTTGATTTTTAGGAGCTCCCAGTTATCTATTTTCTCTTCTGGTGTTTGTGCATTGCTAGTAACGTTTTGTATACTGTTTGTGCCATGAATTAGAATTCCTAGCATTGCCCCTATTTTTTCTTCCATGATCTTTATCATTATAGACTTTATATTTGGCATTTGATTCATTTTGAGTTAGCTCTTGTTCATGTTGTGAAGTATGGGCTTTTTTTTTTTTTTTTTTGCAGATTTTTATGCCAGCACCATTTGTTAAAGAGACTGCCTTTTCCCCATTTAATGGGCTTTGAGCCTTTTTCAAATATCAGCTGCTCATAACGGGATGAATTTATGTCTGAATTTTCAATTCTGTCCTATTGGTCTATGCATATGTTGTACCAGTACCAGGCTATTTTTTACTACTGTGGGGATAAAATTGGTTTTAAAATCAGGCAGTGTGAGGCCTCCCACTTTTTTGTTCTTGTTCGGTAATGCTTTACTTATCTGGGACCTTTTCCATTTCCACATGAAGTTGTTGATTTGGTTCTCAATCTCATTAAAAAATGTCACTGGAGTTTGGAGCAAGATTGCATTGTATCTATAGATCACTTTGGGTAGAATAGGCATTTTCACAATGTTGAAACTTGCTATCCATGAGCAAGGTAGGTTTTTCCACTTACGTAGGTCTCTCTTGATTTCTTTCAGCAGTGTCTTGTAGTTTTCTTTGTATAGGTTTTTTTTTTAAGTCCCTGATAAGATTTATTCCTAAGTATTTTATCTTCTTGGGGGCTATAGTAAATGGTATTGATTTGGTGATTTCCTCTTTGATATTCTCTTTGTTGGTGTAGAGGAATCCAACTGATTTTTGTATGTTTATCTTGTTTCATGATACTTTGCTGAAATCTTCTATTAGCTCCAGTAGTTTTCTTATGGGTTCTTGGGTTTTCTGTGCATAAGATCATATTATCTGCAAACAGAGATACTTTTACTTCTTCCTTACCAATTTGGAGGTCCTTTATTTCTTTTTCTAGCTTAATTGCTCTGGCTAGGGCCTCCAGCACAATGTTGAATAAGAGTGGTGATAAGGGGCATCATTGTCTGGTTCCTATTTGCAAGGGGAATGCTTTCAGACTTTCTCCATTTAGGGTTATGTTAGGTGTTGGCTTTGTATAAATGCCCTTTATTATGTTGAGGAATTTCCCTTCTACTCCTATTTTGCTGAGAGTTTTTATCATGAATGGGTGTTGGACTTTGTCAAATGCCTTTTCTGCATCATTTAATAAGATGATGTGGTTCTTACCTTTTATTTATGTGATGGATTATATTGGTTGTTTTTCTAATGTTAAAGCATCCCATACCTGGTATGAATCCCACTTGGTCGTGGTGAATTTTTTTTTTGATATGTTGTTGAATTCCCTTGGCTAGAATTTTGTTCAGGATTTTTGCATCTAAATTCATGAGGGATATTGGTCAGGGTTATGCTGGCTTCATAGAATGAGTTTAGGAGTATTCCATCATTTTCTAAGCTCTAAAATACCTTTAGTAGTAATGGTGTTAACTCTTCTCCGAAAGTTTGGTAGAATTCTCCGGTGAAGCCATCGGGCCAGGGTTTTTTTTTATTGGGAGTTTTTTAATTACCTTTTAAATCTCTTCTTTTGTTACAGGTTTACTTAGTTGTTCTATCTCTGTTTGTGTTAATTTAGGTAGGTAGTGTGTTCCTAGAAATTTGCCTATTTTCTCTAGGTTTTCAAATTTGTTAGAATACAATTTTTCGTAGTATTCTATTATGACTCTTTTAATTCTTTTAATTTGTTATGATTGTTTTTGTTGTGATATCGCCCATGTTATTTCTTATTTGGGTTATTTGCTTCCTCTCCTGTTTTTCTTTTGTCAGTTTGGTCAATGCCTTATAGATTTGGTTGATTTTTTTCAAAGAACCAGCTTTTGGTCTTCTTAATTCTTTCAATTGTTTTTCTGTTCCCTATTTCATTTAACTCTGCTCTGATTTTATTTTTTGGTTTCTGCTTGTGCCCAATTGCTTCTTTTCCTGCCCTCTACTTATTTGAGTTGTAGGGATAGTTCTTTGATTTTGACCCTTTCTTCTTTCTGTCTGTGTGCATTTATTGCTATAAATTGTCCTCTGAGCCCTGCCTTAGCTGCTTACTAAAGATTTTGGTAGAACGTGTTTTCATTCTCATTTGATTTTATGAATTTCTTTATTCCGTCCTTAATTTCTTCTATAACCCAGTAGTTTTTGTGCAAGGTGTTGTTCAGTTTCCATGAGTTTGACTTTTTTTCCTTGCTTTTTCTCTTATTGATTTCTACTTTTATGGCTTTATGGTCAGAAAAGTTGCTTTGTAATATTTCAATGTTTTGGGTCCTGTAAACTCTTGCTTTATGACCTAATATGTTGTCTATTCTGAAGAACGGAAAAAAGAGTATAATTTGTTACTGTTGGGTGAAGTGTTCAGTGTATGTCTATGAGGTCAAGTTGGTTGATTTTGGCATTTAGAGCTTCAGTGTCTTTATTGAGCTTCTTTCTGGATGTTCTGTCCTTCATCGAGAGTGGTGTGTTGAAGTCTCCTACTATTATTGTCGGGCTGTCTAGCTCTCTTTTCAATGCTGTTAGAGTTTGTTTATGTATTTTTCAGCCCCACCGTTGGTTGGGTGTGTAAATATTTATTATGGTTATATCCTCATGGTATATTGATCCTTTTAGTCATTATATATTGTCCTTTTTTATCCTTTTTCTCCTTTTTATATCACCTTGACTTTCTGTCTTTATGAAATATCTACGAGTACATTTTTTGCCCCTCTTTTTTGATTTAATGTTGTCATCTTTTAGATAATGACCTCTCTGTTTCCATGTTTTGAGTGTTTTAGCTTTGATTTGTTTTTGTGATTTCCCCATCCAGGTTGATATCTGTTTGCTCTGTCTTGTGTTCTAGTCTTGAGTTGTTTTCTGATGTTATTGATTTTCTAACCAGAGGACTCCCTTTAGTATTTCTTGTAATTTTGGTTTGGTTTTTGCAAATTCCCTAAACATCTGTTTATCTGAAAATGTCCTAATTTTGTCTTCATATTTGAGAGAAAGTTTTGCTGAATATATAATTCTTGCTGGCAATTTTTTTTTTTTTATTTCCCTTCAAGGCTTTATATATGTCGTCCCATTGCCTTCTTGCCTGGGTGGTTTCTGCTGAGTCGTCAGAGCTTAGTATTATTGACTTTCCTTTATAGATGACTTTTCTTTTATCCCTAACTGCTCTTAAAATTCTCTTTATCTTTGGTTTTGACAAGTTTGATTATAATATGTCTTGATGACTTTCTTTTGGGATCTACGTTGTGGGGTTTGATGAGCATCTTGGATAGGTATCTTCTCACCTTTCATGATATCAGGGAAGTATTCTGCCAATAGATCTTCAGCAATTCTCTCTGTATTTTCTGTTATCCCCACTGTTCTGGCACTCTGATCATTCGTAGGTTATTTCTCTTGATTTAATTCTCATAATTCTCCCACATAATTCTCATAATTCTCCCACATAATTCTCAGGCTTTCTTCATTTTTTAAAATTCTCTTTTCTGATTTTTCTTCAAAAATGCTGGTGCCAAGTGCTTTATCTTCATTCTCATTAATTCTAACTTCCATTGCCTCAATTATGCTCCTCTGACTTTCTATTGATTTCTTAATTCTGAAATTTTATTGTTAATCTTCTGAATTTCTGATTACTATCTCTCTGTGGATTCTTAAATTTGTCATTTTGTTCTGCGGTAACCTTCTTAAGTTCCTCTAGTGCTGTATCTGTGCATTCCTTGGCTTCTTCTGCATTTTGCCTGATCTCCTTCCTGATATCTTTAGAGTTCTGTGTATTAATCTTTTGTATTATAACTCTGTTAGTTCTGGGAAATTCTCTTCATCTGGAGAATTCCTTGATTCTTTAATTGGGGAGCTTGCTGAAGCCATTGTGGTCTGCCTCTTTATGTGATTTGATATTCACTGTTTCTCCCAGCTATCAATAAGTTGTTTTATCTATTTGTTTTATTTTTGCTTACTGCATCCTAGCTTCTTGTTTTTTGTTTTGTTTTGATATGCCTAAATAGGGTGCTCGAGTGAGTGAGTTTGATTATTGTCATCTTTGAAGAGGTAACATCCAGTCACCAGGTGGTTTGAGTTGTTACGAGGTATATGAACCCAGGAGGAGTGGGCTGCAGTAGGGAGTCACATGTTGAGCAAGACAGGGGACTAACAACCACCCCTGAGTGTCTGTGAGGAAAGCATGTCCCTGTTCCCTAGAGTACCTGGGTGAGTGGGTTTTGCAGCCAGACTATGGGCACCCAGTGATGTTGGCTGCAAGGACTGGGAGGCACCAATTATCCTTGGACCCTGGTCTAGGGTGGCTAGGTAGCATGAGTGAAACCATCAGTCCTCAGGCCCCTGATGTGGGTAAGGGAGGACCCTGCTTGATAGGCAGAGTGGTGTCAAACATCACAAAGCTCCCTCTCCAGCATATGGCTGAAACAGTTGAAGTTAGACTTTAGGAATATACCCTGTTGTACTGTGCTAATGAGGGCCTACACTGTTGATATGGGCCCCCATAGGTCTATGCAGGGATGAAAGGCATTTAAAGATCGTGGACTGCTTATGCTTGTGCCTAGACAAAGGAGCTGTTTCTGTCTTGAGTTCTCAGATTAGGGAAGCCAGCAGATAAATTTTTCCCCCCTTTTGTTAATTTGTTCCTTCTCCAAGGCTGGGAAGATGGCTCATGGCACACAATATGTCTTAATTCCAGCCCAGAGAAAGTGACTATCACTGAAGTGAGCCGCGGACCCAGTGCAGAGCGAGGAGAGGTCAGTTAAATAGGAGAGCTTTTTTTCCAAACAGGTGTTTTTTGGTCTGTGTGGTAGATTAAATGCAAGTACTTATACTGTGTTGAGAGTGCTGCTCTTTACTCACCCTGGAGGTGTGAGTGGACTCTCTGCCACTCGATCTCTCCCGAAGTGGAAAATACATTCCAAATGCCACTGCTGGTCTCACTGAGCTCACACCGCACCAGTAGACCCAGCCTGCAGGGTGCTGGTTCCTGCCATGTCAGGTCTGGCAACTCCTCTCTGTTTCTGAACTGTCTCTCCCTCCCCCTGCCACTTAGTAAGACTCCTCAACTTTGCCTTTGATGTACAGGGCTCCTAGATTGTCAAGTATAGTTGATTCACCTTTTTGGGGGGGTCTTTGTTGTAAGAGGGACCACTGGAAGAGTCTGACTACCCCACCATCTTGGCCCCAACCTAGAGACACCGTTTTTAACTAATTAGCCTTCAAATGTTTTCAGTGCTTCTTTACTTATTATTATAAAAATTAAAACAGGAATATTTGAGAAAAAATACAAAGATTTACAACATCCTTTTCCCAACAAAACATGTCAGGCTTGACTCTTCCATTTCTGAAGGTTTATAAATCTCCACAGTTCAGGATGCTGAAACTGAAAAATCCTAAATAAAATCCCTCTTATACATGCAATGAAATTACCATAGGACCTTTCTATAATGCAAATCTGGGCTAGGTCATAGAGAGAAAGGGCAGCCAAGATATTTGTTTAAATAATATACAAAAGTGTAATACTACATCCATTCCATGAAGGAAAAAGAAAAAGACCAGGTTATTTCTAAAAGGAAATACTATTGACATGGACACATAAGGCCCTTGAATCAAACTAGGCTGAATATGAAAACATGTCAGCAGTTTGAGGAAAGATGGGTAAAGGAAGAGGTTTTTTTTGTATGATTCTTGACATTCCTTGAACATATATGAAATCACCCTAAGACTACATATCTGTGAATTCAGTAAGATTTTTGCATTTTTATCATATTTATATATTTTATGGTAAGAATGTTGGTGAGGAGAAGGGGTGTTCTCAAAACATGCCAAAATCTAGGCTGAAAGATAAAAACCTTCAAGGATGTGCAATAAAACTAAAGAAACTATTTACTCAGTAAGCAAACAATGAGTACAACATATATTAATGCAGTGGAAACAGAGTATGCAAGTCATTACCGAGTACAGAAGCAATGTGTTTTAGACTCAGAAGTTACTCAGTAAATACCCATTCAATTCAATTGCATAGATAGGTTTCTAAATAATTGCTTTGGTCCTAATTTGTAAAGTGAGCTCCACTTTTCCTCCAAAAGTAATATGGGAAAGCAGTTCTTTGGCAGAGCTAATACGAGTTGAAGGTTTTTCAATAAACTCGACTAAAAAACACTTACGAATTCTATGTGAAACGTGATGCTAGTCTATAGAAAAAAGTTCCACCTGAACTCTAGGATGGCTTCAGAGGTTCATAGGCTTTTGAGATACATGTCACTTTCACCAAGAAATATGCAACATGCTTAGAGCAGAAAAAGGGGTTATGGACATCAGCCAAAGTGCCGGCTTCACACTGTAGGAAACTGTTGTCCTCATTGATATAGGGTTTCCAACCACCATTCTATACATCCTACTTTTTCTAGTGGCAATTCAATTTGAAGAGTTGATTCTCGTTCTAACCAGCAGTGTGGCCTGACTAGTCTACTTATCTCTCCTGCCTGCATTTGGCTCCGATTATGCTGAATTAAGCCACTTTCAGCCAATAAGAGGTGCAGAGACTTTTGCCAGTGGTGCCTTCATATTTTGTGAGAGGCAGTTTCTCTTTCTTTCCAGATATGAGTGCAGGAAAATGTTGCCTCATTTGCCCCTAATAGCCATCCTGCAACCTTAAAGGAAGTTACCTGATGACAGAGCTAACACATGAATGAAGTCACAATCAATAGAATCCCAGAGAAATGCAGTCAGAACCATAGTTACATAACTCAATAAGATTCTTTACTGTTCAGGTTAATTCAAGAGGAGTTTCTGCTGTTCAAAGCAAAAAACTTCCTGAGAAGAGACACTATGGTATAAACTGAGAGGATGAAATAGTTTGTGTATTATGAACAGAGATTCACAAAATATAAAACATTAAGCAGATACAATCTCTTTTTTGTCAGGCATGGCTGAATTTGCATCCTTCGAACACTGGCTTTCCCTACATTTATGTCCACGTAGCTCCTAACTGTGGATTGAGCTGCATGCCAATCTCTGGGAACAGTGAAACATCCTTGACTTTAAACAGAAACAAGATAACAGTCTCTAGTCTAGAGGAAACAAAGAGGGAATTAAGGGCAAGGAAAGTTAGCCTGAAAGACAATAAAATGTAGTGCTCAAAATCAATTTGCAAAAAGATTTATCAAAATACAAAAATATCTGGTTTCTCTGTGGGGAAAAAAAAAAAAAACAAAGTCTGTCCATAGGACCTACATGCCAGCAATCCCCTGGAGCGGATAAGAGCTGACTCCTTCCATGAGAGGGCAACTCTGGTGTTTAGGTCAGTTCCCATAGGGCCCACTGTCTTGTACCTGCCCCTTTCAGTCAAATATATCACTTTTTGCTTTATAGGCTTAAATTTTGATGCCATGCTCTAACACAATAAGGGCCTAATGTTGAAAATCAGATACCTCTATGCTAATATAATTTTGCTCTTTGTGTCCCAGCTCTGGTTATAGGGTTTTTACTCTGTACCTGCAATCCCATCCCCACCTAGTACCATAGCTTATTGCAATACTCTTTTGTACACCTGACCCCAAGTTTCTACCATGATGACACGTTATGTGCACATTCAACCTAGACCTTATTATTACCAGTTCTTCCTTTCCCTCCAGAGACTGAATCTTTTCTCTGAATTCCAGGTATATGTTGTTATAATTTCCAAATGCCACTGCATGCATGCATGATTCTTTGAACTTTATTTTTTTTTTTTATGTTTAGATTCCCCAAAGCTGCTCTCCATATACCAGTTGGGATACCCTCCTACTTAATGTTATTGTATCACTGCATGCTGGCTACTTACATGGCCACAGAGCAGAGCCGCCTGCCAAAGAAAGAGCTCTACCTACTGCAGTTCCTCTTTCTTTTTATATGAACTACCAACATTTCTCACTTATAACTTCAGAAATGGTCTCTTTCAGAATGACTGCAGCCAAGTCCTAAACAATGAATAAGAATTTGGAGTTTTAAATCACTGTCCCAATACTCTTATCACCAGAATTGCTAAAATCTCTCTCCCATTTGCATCTTTTTATATTTTCAAGGGACATAAATAAATTTCAAAGTTATGGTTATCCAGTGAAAGTGTTCAGTAACTTTGCCATTTTTTGATGCAACAAGAATGAAAAAAAAAGTTGCTGTCAAGTCGATTCCAACTCACAATGATTTCATGTGCATCAGATAAAACTGTGCTCCATTGGGCTATCAATGCCTTATTTTTTTAATCAGATGGCCAGAAATACGCCAGTTCTTCCTGAGAGTCCTCAGTTAGACATCTACATTACGATATTTCCGCTATATTTGGTGACACAGCCTAAGTCTATTTTTCACACTTATGACTTTCCTAGAGTTCTATGCAGTTTCTACATAGCATAGGACACTGTAGCATGATGTACTCAAATTTTCTTATTTCTTTGTGCCTCATTATTTCAATTATTTTGAGTTACATCGAACATTTGACAAGTACTTCAGCATCTGAAGTAAAGAGCAAGAGCTGATTTAAATGAGAACATTTTATTGTTTTTTTCTGTTATTTTTTTTAATTATAAGCATAAAAACTATTCCTACTATACACATAATTTTTAAATTTATGTAATTTTGAGAACTCCGAAACAAGTAAATTAATTATTTTTTATTATGTAGCTTAGTGTGAATTCCGTATATTTTCTTAGGCCAAATGTATGAAGCTAGCAGGACAGATATTTTGTGAGCATTTTGAACATCTATATCAAATTTATCACATTACTACGATTGTTTTATTGTTTACTTTTTTGGTGAAATTTATTATGTAATGATTTCATGTCTGTTAATAATTATATACATTTTTTATGCATATTAGACTACGAGCAGAATTGAAACCAATATTCTTCAGTGTATAGAATTTAGGAAATATAGTACTGGTTTTAAAGACCTAATCTGCAAATTAACATCTCAATGTATTAACTAAAGGAGATAACGGAATAAGTATTTGGAAAGTCTGCTGAAGGCCATCTAGTTATTTGACAAAATAAACATTTTGTTTCTTCTATAAGAAAAAAAGGCAATTTTAGAATGTTTGAAGCATTCAGATATGATATGTATGCTGTATCAACCAATAAACATAAAACAAAGATTTTGATTTAAAGTACCCCCTAGTTGACTGGCAGAAACAAATGCAAATACACTCTAGAAAAACTGTACTTCAATCTTCTCTTTATGAACTATCCACAAAATTCTAACGAAAATGGTTATCTCACTTTCAATCTCACAAACACTCCATGAAACAATGTCCAGGTGTTAAAGCTAACAGATAAAAGGAAGACAAAAGTATTTTATACAGAATATAATGTAATCATGTGTAATACATTTTAAAAATTAAAAGATAAAAAACAGCATGGAACAAGAGGAAAGAGTGACTAATCAGATTTGCCAAATTAAAAAAAAATAGAACTTTTATAAATACATAACTTAAGAATTTTAATTAAAAAGTCTATGGCTGGATTAAACAAGAAATGAAACACAACCAAAAGAGAATTAGTGAAAGGAAGATGGAGCAAAATAAATTATTCAGAATACAGTCCAGAGAGACAAAGCTAAGAGAAATATGAAAGGCAGGTTAAAAAACATCATAATAGAGATTGGTCTAACATATTTATTTGAAATTCTATAAGGCAATACAGAGAGACCACAAGAGACAATAAGTTTAAAAAATACTAAGAAGACAATTGTTTACATTTTTCTGTAATGATTAAAAAAAGAAACACACACACACAGACATAAACACACACCCTCATATCCAGGAAATCCCCAAAAGTTCTTGTAACATAAATAAAAAGAATCCCTCACCTATGCACATTATAGGGTAACCACAAAACACACACTCAGAAAAGAGAGCAATAGTGGGGGGAAAAAGGTAAGAGAGACAGCAATAGAGAAAACATTGCAAGAGAGAAAGAGCGATTCTAAAAGTAGCCAAAGGTAAATAGCAACCTAGGACAAAATTGCAACTAGATTATTCTCAACAGCAACAATAGAAGCCAGAACAATGGAATCATAGTTTTATATGCTAATAGAAAATAACAGTTAATATACAATTCTATGCATAGTTGTGGTGGCCACTGCAATAAATTGCCAAGTTCCCAGATATGCCTTCATGAAAGGACTTATTACACCAGGTCATGAGAATCCAGCAAGAAAGGCATCTCTGACCTCTTACCCACCTTTGTGGATTGCCTCGGGGAGAGAGAGCCTCTTAACCAAGGCCACATCTCCTTTTTCATGCAGACCATATGCAATGACTAATCAATGACTGAATATAAAATTTTGAAATTCTGGCCCAACTAGAAATAGCTCTGAAGGGTCGTTCCATCATCAGAACTCCCTTTAAGGTTGGCTAAGGCTTTCATTAAAACCACATTGGAGATTTATGTCTCCTGTTGTCGAAAAAAAGATTGTGTGTTTAAGATGAAAGGTGATCATAGATATTTGTAAAAAATGAGCAAAACTTAGCCAATATTTACAGTATAAATTAATACTACCAAAAACCAAGCCAAATATGGTGCCATGGAATCAATTTTGACTCATGGCCACCCCATGTGTTACAGAGTAGAACTCGTTCCATAGGATTTTCTTGGCTGTAATCTTTACAGAAGCAAATCACCAAGACTTTCTTCTGCAGTGCCACTGGGTTGGTTCAAACTGCGAACCTTGTAGTTAAATAAGCAATTCTGAGGTTAGAATTAGTCCAAGATGGTGGAGATGTCAAGCACTTCATAACGTTTCCTCTTACAACAAAGACCCAAGAAAACAAGTGAATAGGGTATAGATTACAGTTTTTGAATGCTGAGCATCAAAGACAAGGCTGAAGAATTGGGCCAAGTACCAAGCGAAAGGAGAGACAGTATAAAAACAGGGAACATGGAGAATTATGGATCTCCAGCACGCTGGTAGCAAAACCTGCACAGTGCAAACATATTGAGACAAAGCAAGCAGCGCTCCCAGACAAAACTCCCATCACCTAGTGCAACCAAGCGGGAGTGACTCTGGGTTGCCCTCCTGCTTGGGAGGAGTGCTTACCAGAGCCAGGGAGGAGTACTTACCACTCTAAGACAGTTAAGTGCACATATGGCACCCAGCGTGACCACCACAGGCCCCAGTGATGGAGGGCCTCAGGCCTGGGGGCCTCCCTATGATACAGGCCCATCTTCCTCCCTCCCCACAATCCCAGTCTGGAAGTTGCTACCACCATCCTGCCCCCTAGGCCAGAAGCCTACAAACTGGAGGTGCCTGCCCTTTCATTCAGCCATTTTTGCCAAGGACCCAGATCCTACAGTGCCTCCTGCAGCACCAGTGAAGCCTTACACTCCTTCCAGCCACTCAAGTCAGGGGCACATGGTCCTGCAGTGTCTTCTACAGTTCTAGCAGAGACTTCCACCCTCTCCAACCACTGTTTCCAAATCCCTTGACACCAATTTGTCTGAGGAAAAATCAGAAAAAAAGAATGAAGAAAAATAATGACAGCCTAAGAATTATGTGGGACACTATCAAGAGGAACAATTTGTGTGTGATCAGTGTCCCAAAACTGGGGGAGGCAATGAAAAACACAAAGAATTGTAGAAGAATTGCTGGCAGAAACCATCCCTAATATCATGAAAGATGAGAAGATATCCCTCCAAGAGGCTCAACAAACTCAACAGATGCCAAAAGAAAGTCACCAAGACATACCATAGTCAAACCTACCAAAGACAAAGACAAAGAAAGAATCCCAAGAGCAGCTCAGGAAAAATGATAAGTAACCTACAATGGAGAGCCAATAAGACTAAGCCCTGATTACTCAGCAGAAACCATCAGGCAAGAAGGCAATGGGATGACAAATATAAAACCTTGGGGAAAAAATAGCTAACCAAGAATTAGATATCCAACAAAATTATCTCTCGGATATGATGGTGAAGTTAGGACATTTCCAGACAAACAGAAAATAAGGGAATTTGTAAAAACCAGACCAAATTCACAAGAAATATTAAAGAGTGCTTTGGATAGAAAAACACATCAGATAACAATCTGAGATTAGGACACAGGCCAGCATCAGTCAGATACCAACCCACATAAAGAATTCTCAAAAAATAAACCAAAGCTAAATGACTGGAAACAGGGAATCAGAGACATCAATGTGAAAATGCCAAATAAATAAATAAAAATAAAGGAATAAATGGTGTCGTTATATAACTTTCATAGGGAGAGGAAGTCAAGGTGGTATCAAGAAATAAGACTGGTTTAAACTTAGAAAGATAAAGTTAAATTTCAAGGTAACCACAAAGAAAGTTAACAAACCTACTCATCAAAATAAAAAAGAAGAAAAACATAGACTCAGTAAATGCAAAAGCAAGAACAATGAAAGAAAATCCACAGACAAAAAGAATTAAGCATAGAAAATTAAATGAAACAAAGAAAATGTCTATACCACAAAAAGAGTACAACAAAATGACAGCAGTAAACTCATATCTATCAATAATCATACTGATTGTAAATGGCTTAAATGTGTCAGTAAAAAGGCAAAGAGTGGCAGAATGAATAAAAAAACACAATCCATCAACATGCTGTCTACAAGAAATACACCTTAGACAAAAAGACATTAACAAACTAACACTCAAAGGATGGAAAAAACATATCAAGCAAACAATAACAAAAAAACTGCAAGGTTCACAGTATTAATTCCTGATACTACAGACTTTAAGGCAAAATCTACCATAAAAGATAAGGGAAGACATAATATAGCAACTAAAGGGTCAATCCACAAGGAGACATAACCTTAATATATATATATATATATATATATATACACACACACACACCCGGTGGCAGAACTCCAAAATACATAAAACAAACCCTAATAGCATTGAAAAGAAAAATAGTTCCACCATAATAGCAAAGACTTCAACACACCACTTTTGGTGAAGGACAGAACATTTAGAAAGAAAATCAACAAAGATATGGAAAATCTAAATGCCCCAATCAACCAGCTCAACCTCATAGACGTATACAGAACACTCCACCCAACGGCAGTGCAGGGCAATGAATTTCTTAATATGGCCCTTCTAGCCATAGTCTTTGTGACTCACACACAATGATTGAGTAAAACCAAAACCAAACCCATTTCCCTTGAGTTGATTTTGACTCGAATGGAACCTGTGATGGTTGTTGTTGTATGTCAGCTTGGCTGGGCCACGATTCTGAGTATTGTGTGTTTGTCCTCCATTTTATGTGTTGTGGATTCTGACCTCTGCACTTTGATGAGGCAGGATTGGTATAAGATGTGTCTTGGGCTGTAGCCTTGCAGGAAGGCTTGACTCAAGCTCCACCCTTACTAAAGTTACACCCTTCCCTGGGATGTGGCCTGGATCTAAGATATATGTGTATGTCCTGGCAAGGCTCTCTCTCTCTGCATCTGGATCCTGCATCCTTCCTCCACAGAAGCCTGTTGTCTGACCTGCCAATTCTGAGATTCGCCAGCCTCCATAGCCCCTTGGGCCGGTGGTTTATCGTGTGACCTGATTAGCCAGCTTCCACAGCCTTGTGAGCCAGCAGCTTGTAGTCTCAACTGCAGGTTTGGGTTTGTCAGCTCCTGCAGCCATGTGGATCGAGAGATGCCTATGCCTGACCCAGGAATTTGGGACTTGCCAGCCTCCACAACCACGTGAGCCATTTTCTTTATACGGTTCGCGAGTTCTGTGAGACATTGCAGTGAATTAGGGAACCCAAAGACAGGAGGGAGAGTGCTGAGGAGAGAGGGAGTAGTTGATGGTAGGAAAAATCATACATTTGGGACATCTTTAACCTCTACCTCATAGAAATCAGCTTTGTGCTGATCCTTATAAAAGAAATTATTAGTTTAAGCAGCAAAGTATGCATTCTTTTCTAGCACACATGAAACATTCTCCATAATAGACCACATTTTAGGCAACAAAGCAAGAGTTAACAAAATCCAAAACATTGAAATAATACAAAGCATTTTCTCTGACCACAATGCAATAAAAGTAGAAATCAATAACAGGAAGAGCAAGGAAAAAAAAATCAAATACACAGAAACTGAATGACACCTTGCTTAAAAACCACTGGGCAATAAAAGAAATGAAAATGAAAAAAAAAAAAAAAATCCCTAGAAACAAATGAGAATAAAAACACATCTTACAAAAATATTTGGGACACAGCAAAAGCAGTGCTCAGATGTCAATTTACAGCAATGAACACACACATCTAAAATGAAGAAAGGGCTAAAATAAAAACATTAGCCCTACAACTCAGAACAAATAGAAAGAGGGAAACAAAAGGAACCCATAATCACCAGAAGAAAGGAAATAATAAAAATTAGAGAAGAAATAAACGAAATAGAGAAAAGAAAAACAACAGAAATAATCAACAAGACTAAAGTTGGTTCTTTGAAAGAATCAATAAAATAGACAAAACATTGGCCAAATTGACAAAAGAAAAGCAGGAGAGTAAGCAAATAATCTGAATAAGAGATGAGGAGGGTGACATTACAACAGAACCAACAGAAATAAAAAGGATCATAAAAAAATACTATGAAAAACTACTCCAACAAATTTGAAAACCTAGAGAAAATGGACCAATTTCTATAAACTTCCTACCTACCTAAACTAACACAAACTGAGGTAGAAAAACTGAACAGACCCATAACAATAGGAGCAATTGAAGAGGTTATTAAAAAAAAAAATAAAAACTGCCCCCTCCAAAAAAAAAGTCCTGACCCAGAAGGCTTCAACAGAGAATATTAACCAAGCATTCAGAGAAAAACTCACATCAATATTGCTCAAATTATTTCAAAGTATAGAAAAAGGAAGAAGACTCTGAACTTATTCTTTGAAGCCAACATAACCCTGACACCAAAGCCAGAAAAAGACACCATAAAAAAGAGAAAATTACAGACCAATAACCCTCAAGAATATAGACACAAAAATTCTCAACAAAATTCTAGCCAGCAGAATTCAACACAATTTCAAAATAGCAATAATAATAATTCATACCAGGTATGCAAGGATGGTTCAACATTAGACCATCAATCAACAAAATACACCAAATAAATGAAACAAAAGAAAAAAACACAAGATCATCTCAATTGAAACTGAAAAGGCATTTTATAAAGCTGAACACCCATTCCTGATAAAAACTCTCAGTAAAATAGAAACAGAAGGGAAATTCTTCAACATAATTAAGGCCATCTATACAAAACCAACAGCCAACATTATCCTCAACAGAGACTGAAACCATTCTCTTTGAGAACAGGAACCAGACAATGATGAATTTTATAACCATTCTTATTCAACATTGTGCAGGAAGTCCTAGCTAGAGCAGTAAAGCAAGAAAAAGAAATAAAGGGCATCCAAATTGGTAAGGAAGAAGTAAAACTATCCCTATTAGCAGTTGATACGATCCTATACATACAAAACTCCAAATATTCCACTAAAAAGTTACTGCAACTAATAGAAGGATTCAGCAAAATAGTGTAATACTAGATAAACATACAAAAATTGGTTGAATTCCTGTACTTCGACAAAGAGAACTTCGAAAAGGAAATCAGGAAAACAATACCATTTACAATATCCCCTCAAAAGATAAAATGCTTAGGGATAAATCTTGCCAGGGACTTAAAAGACCTATAAAAGAAAATTATAAAACACTGCTATATACAGCAAGAAACCAAAAGAGACCTACATAAGTGGAAAAACACGTGCTATTCATGGACCAGGAGGGCTCAACATTGTGAGAATGTCAATATTACCCAAAGCAATGTACAGATGTAATGCAATCCTGCTCCAAATTCCAAGAGCATTCTTAAATGAGACAGAAAAACTAATCACCAACTTTATATGGAAAGAGGTCCTTGATAAGTAAACCATTATTGAAGAAGAACAGCAACGTAGGAGGTCTCACGCTACACAATCCCACAACTTACTATACAGCCACAACAGTCAAAACAGTCTAGTCTGGTACAACAACAGACACATAGGTCAATGGAACAGAACAGAGAACCCACAGGAAAATCCATCCACTTATGGACAGCAGATTTTTGACAAAAAGGACAAAATCCATTAAATGAAGACAAGACTGCCTTTTTAAAAAATGGTGCTGACAAAACAGGATGTTCATTTGTAAGAAAATGAAACAGGACCCATATATCACACCATACACAAAAACTAACTCGGAATGGATCAAAGACCTATATATAAAATCTAATAACATAAAAACCATGGAAGAAAAAAATAGAGCAACACTAGTGGCCCTAACACTTGGCATAAATAGAATGTCAAACATAACCAAAAATGTACAAACACCAGAAAATGAATGAGATAAATGTGACCTCCTAAAAATTAAACACTCATGCTTATCAAACGACTTCTCCAAAAGAGGAAAGAGAACCTACAGACTGGGAAAAAAATTTTGGTTATGGCATATTTAACAAGGGTCTAATCTCTATTAATTTATAGAAAACGTCAACACCTTAACAACAAAAAGACAAAGGGTCCAATTAAAAATGGACAAAGGATATGAACAGAGACTTCACAAATGAGGACATTTGGACAGTTAACAAACATATAATGAAATACTCCCCATCATTAGCCATCGTTGTTGTTAGATGCCACCGAGTCAGTTCTGACTCATAGTGACCCTATGTACAAGGGAAGGAAACATTACCCAGATTGTGCCATCCTCACAATCATTGCTATGCTTCAGCACATTGTTGCAGCCACTGTGCCAATCCATCTCACTGAAGGCCTTCCTCTTTTTTGCTGATCATCTACTTTACCAAGCATGATGTCCTTCACCAGGGACTGGTCCCTCCTGATAACATGTCCAAAGTGTGTGAGACTAAGTCTCACCATCCTTGCTTCTAAGGAGCATTCTGGTTGTACTTCTTCCAAGACACATTTGTTCATTCTTCTGGCAGTACATGGTATACTCAATATTCTTTGCTGACACCATAACTCAAAGACATCAATTATTTGTCTGTCTTCCTTATTCATTGTGCAGCTTTCACATGCATATGAGGCAATTGAAAACACCAGGCACACCTTAGTCCTCAAAGTGAAATCTTTGCTTTTTTAACACTTTAAAAGGGGTCTGTTGCAGCAAATATGCCCAATGCGATGTGTCATTTGATTTCTTGACTGCTGCTTCCATGGGCATTGATTATAGATCCAAGTAAGATGAAATCCTTGATGCTTCAATGTTTTCTCTGTTTATCATGATGTTGCTTATTGGTCCAGTTGTGAGGACTTTTGTTTTCTTTATGTTGAGGTGTAATCCATACCTGAAGCCTATAGTGTTGAATCTTCATCAGTAAGTGCTTCAAGTCCCCTTTGTTTCAGCAAGCAAAGTTGTGTCACCTGCATATCGCAGGTTGTTAATGAGTTTTACTCTAATCCTGATGCCAAATTCTTCTTCAAATAGTCCGGCTTCCCAGATTATTTGCTCAGCATACAGATTAAATAAGTATGATGAAAAGATATAACCTGAAGCTCACATTTTCCCATTTAAAACCACTCAATATCCCGCTAGTTCTCTTTGAATGACCGCCTTTTGCTCTAAGTACAGTTTTCTCATGAACACAATTAAGTGTTCTGAAATTCCTGTCCTTCACAATGTTATTCATAATTTGTTATGATCCACACAGTCCAGTGCCTTTGCATAGTCAATAAAACACAGGTAAATATCTTTCTGGTATTCTTTACTTTCAGCCAAGATTCATCTAACATCAGCAATGATACACCTCGTTCCATGTCCTCTTCTGAATATGGCTTGAATTTCTGGCAGTTCCCTGTCAATGTACTGCTACAACCGCTTTTGAATGATCTTCAGCAAAATTTTACTTGCATGTGATATTAATGATATTGGTTGATCATTTCTGCATTCTGTTGGATCACCTTTCTTTAGAATGTGCACAAATGTGGATCTCTTCCAGTCAGTTGGCCAAGTAGCTGTCTTCCAAATTTCTTGGCATAGATGAGTGACCACTTCCATTGCTGCATCCATTTGGTGAAACATCTCAATTGGTATTCTGTCAATTCCTGGAGCCTTGTTTTTCACAAGTGCCTTCAGTGCAGCTTGGACTTCTCCCTTTAGTACCATCAGTTCTTGCTAATATGCTACCTCCTGAAATGGCTTAACATTGATCACTTCTTTTTGGTGCAGTGATTCCGTGTATTCTTTCCATCTTCTTTTGATGCCTCCTGCATTGTTTAATATTTTCCCTGTAGAATTCTTCAATATTGCAACTTGAGGCTTGAATTTTTTCTTCAGTTCTTTAAGTTTGAGAAATGCCAAGTGTGTTCTTCCCTTTTGATTTTCTAACTCCAGGCCTATGTAAATTTTATTATAATATTTTACTTCATCTTCTCCAGTTGCCCTTTGAAATCCTTTGTTTGGCTCTTTCACATCATTTCTTCCAATCACTTTAGCTATTCTATGTTGAAGAGCAAGCTTCAGAGTCTCTTCTGACATCAATTTTGGTCTTTTCTTTCTTACCTGTTTTTTTTTTTTTTTTTTTAACAATCTCTTGTTTTCTTCATGCATGATTTCCTTGATATCATTCTACAACTCCTCTTGTCTTCTGTCATTAGTGTTTAATGTGTCAAATCTGTTCTTGAGATAGTCTCTAAATTCACGTGGGATATACTCAATGTCATACTTTGGCTCTAGTGGAATTCTTCTAATTTTTCCAGCTTCAACTTGATCTTGCATAGCTGCAATGTATAGTCCATTTCGCAATTGGTCCCTAGCCTTGTTCTTACTTATAATGTTGAGTTTTTCATCATCTCTTTCCACAGGGATACTGATTTAATTCCTGTGTATTCCTTCTGGTGAGATCCATGTGTATAGTCGCTGTTTATGTTGTTGAAAAAAAAAGGTATTTGCAATGAAGAAGTCATTGGTCTTGCAAAATTCTATCATTCGATCTCTGGCATCATTTCTGTGACCAAGGCCATATTTTCCAACTACTATTCCATCTTCTTTGTTTCCATCTTTTGCATTCTAATCACCAGAAATTAATCATTAAAAAAAATCAAACCAAACCTGTTGCCATTGAGTCAATTCTGACTCAGAGTGACCCTCTAAGACAAAGTAGAACTACCCCATAGAGTTTCCAAGAAGCATCTGGTACATTCATACTGCCAACCTTTTGGTTAGCACCCTTAGCACTTAACCACTACACCACCACAGTTTCTGATTAGCCATGAGAGATGCAAATCAAAACTACAGTGAGTACCATCTCTCTCTGACATTACTTACACTAACTAAAATAATAACAATAATAAGTAAAAAGAAAATAACAAATTCTGGAGAGGTTGTGGGGAGACTAGGACTCTTATATGCTGCTGGTAGTAATGTAAAATGGTAAAACCACTATGAAAAATGGTATGCTGCTTCCTTAAAAAGCTAGAAATAGAAGTACCACAAAACCCAGCAATTCCACTCCTATGTATATACTCTAAAAAAATAAGAGCCATGAAAGAAATAGACATATACACACTCATGTTCATTGTAGCTTTATGCACAATATTAAAAAGATGGAAACAACCTAAGCACCCATCAATAGGTGAATGTACTAGTAAACTTTTGTACATACACACAATAGAATACTACACAAAAATAAGCAATAATAACAAATCAGTGAAACATCTCACAACATGGATAAATCTGGAGAACACTATGCTGAGTGAAAAGTCAATCACAAAAGGACAAATACTGTATGATATCACTATTATAGAGAAACAAGAAAAGGTTTACATATAGGAAAAAAAAAAAACTGATGGTTACCTGGAATGGGCAAGGGAGGAAGAAGGGAAAATTACCAAATAAATAGAAGATACATGTGAAATGAAAAGCAATATACTGTATACGGAAGTCAGCAAAGCAGGACTAAGGCATGGGACGACACTGAGAGGAACGCAAGAACAAAGGGCAACAACAATAATTACTATAGCATAGACAATCCTGCAACAATAGTATTAACAAACACTAATTTACGAATGGATACAGAGGGAGGTAAGTATACCACGAGGGGTAGGATGGTGTAAGGGACCATAGTCACCTGATTATACAAGTTTGATGATGTATATTTCTACATACGTACTGTCTATAAAAAATATTATATATTAATACAGGCAATAGGCACACAAAGGGTCACAGTCAAGGCAACTTCTGAGACATAACCAAACACCTTGCCGAATGGTATTCCTAGGCTTCAAGGTGAAAGCCCATAGACTTGGGGGTCAGCTACATCAGTTGGCACAACATAGTCCAAAAAGATAATATTCTGCATCCAACTTTGATGCGTAGCTTCTGGTGTCTTAAAAGCTTGTGAGCAGCCATTTAAGATACATCTATTGGTCTCTTACCATTCATATCAAAGGAGAGTGAAGAAAACCAAAGACTCAAGGAAGAAAATATTCCAAAGGACTAATGGACCACGTGAACCACAGCCTACATGACTTTAAGACCAGAAGAAAAAATGGTGCCTGGCTACTACTACCAACCATTCTGCCTAGGATCACATTAGAGGGTCCTGGACAGAACAAGAGAAAAATTGTAGAAGAAAAAATCAAAATCACAAAAAAGACAACACTTACTGATTTGACAGAGACTGGAGGAACCCCCGAAACTATGGTCCTAAGACATCCTTCTGAAGTAGAACTGAAGCCATTGCCGGAGACCACCTTTCAGCCAAACCATAGACATGCCCATAAAATAAACAATAACACCCGTGAGGAATGTGCTCCTTGGAACAGCCAATTATACGAGATCAAAAAGGCGATATTTGCCCAAAAACAAAGACAAGAGGGCAGGAAGGGGTAGAAAACCAGGAAGAAAGGAGAACAGTGAAACTAAGACAGAAATAGGGAGAGTGTTGTCACATTGTGGGGAATGAAACCAGTTTTACAGAACACATGGTGTACAAACTATCAAATGGAAAAGTAATTTGCTCTGTAAACTTTTGCCTAATGTAAAATAAGTTTTTTTTTTTTTAATTAAAAAAGACAACTCTAGATAGGAATGTCTATATTTTAAAAATTTTGGAAACATAAACCCACAAAGTTGAAAAAAAAAATCACAAATCATTTGTGCCACTGAGGGAAAATAATATTATCAATGGCTAATTGTTGGGTTGGAAATAGACCAGAACTATAGTACTGAACAAAAACAGAATATAAATGAAGTGGAATCACTGTAGTTACTGCTATTTAAGACATTTAGTTGTTCAAACAGAAGTTAAAGATGTAAACATTTTTAGATGTAAATATTAACCTTAGAATTTATTAATATTCAAATGACTATTAATATTATAGACTTGAAGAATATAACTCCCCTATCTAAAAGAGTAAAGGGGAAAAATATAATGAACAAAAAATAAAATATTAAAAATAAAAAAGATGGGGAAGAAAACTGGAGGAAGAAAGCAACAAAGAAGGACAAATTGAAGCAGTATAATGTTAGCAAAAAGTTCAAATATATGTAAAATTTCACAACTAATGCAATAAACTCTCAGGTAAAGATTGTCAGACTGGATTTATAAAAAAAAATGCAGGTACTTGCTCTTTCAAAAAACATAAGCACGTTGGAAGAATGGAAGTAAATACAGAATAAAATACATAAAAAAATCACCTAATGCATGATTATGCATCTATATTCAGGTCGGTCAAATAGGTTTTAAGAAAGGCTTTACCCAGATTAAAGTGGATAGGACATAAACCTAAAAGATTGAATTTCACAAGATGATAAAACAATTTTAAACATGTGTGTAGACAATACGTATATATATGTATACACGCACACACATATATCTCAGATTAGTGAAACAGGCATTGAAGAACAAATCTATCTAGTAATGAATAATTTACAAGAATCGTTCTAGTGTTAGCCATAAAGCTAGCTTCAAAGTACTTCCAAGGGCTTTCTGATCACAGAGCAATCAACTTAAAGAGCAATAACAAAAAGTATAAAACATACATTTGGAAATTTTAAAATGCACATTTCAAAGAAGAAATTATAATTGAAATTAGAAAATAAAATCTTGTAAACCAAAAAAGAAGACACATAGACCAAAAAAAAAAAATCTTAGGGCTGAAAAATAGTACCTGTCTAAAATATGTAGGCTGTAGATAGGGCAGTGTTGTGTGAAAAACATATAGATTTAGTTGTATATATTATAATATTACAAACTAAGGATCTAATTTATTATGTTAGAAAAAATGGGCAGAATAAAGCCAGAGAAAGTAAAGTAAATGAAATAAGAAAAATGTTTTAAATAAATAAATGAAGTTTAAAAATAATCAGATATGGGGAGACTCAACAAAGCCATAAGTAGATTCTTGGAAAAGTTTAATAAAACAGACAACTTTGGGAAAGACAAGTCAAGAAAAAATGAAAAAGACAAAAATAAATAAAAGTAGCAAAGAAAAAAAGAAAAAGCTTTAGGTTGTATAGAGGTTAAACAGATAAAATGTTTTACTACTCATAATTCCAATCATTAGGGAAACCTAGAAATCTGAGAAACTGAAAACAAACCAACTTGTCTGTAATAACATCATGTTACAAAATCTGGACAAGCACATTATAAGCAAAAAATATTATCAGCCTATCTTACTCATGAACACAGATGCAAAAAATCTAATATATAAATATTACATATAAATCCAAATATATAAGAAATATAATCAAATGACAGAATTTTGTTTATCTCAGGAATACAAGTTGGGTCTAATATTTTGAAAACAGATCAATATAATTAATAGTGTTAACAAATTAAATGAAAATTTTCATCTTGATGGAGAAAAAGTATTTGAAAAAATTCAACACTCATTCGTAATGAAAAATTCTAACTAATATTTCCACTTTAAGCTAAGATGGAGTAACAAGGAGCAGATTTCTCCTCCTCAGGGAAATGAGCAAATACTCAAAGCCACAATTTTCAAGACATCTGATATCAAAAAATGAAATGCAGTGGTTCCTGAGAAACAGGAAAAAGTCCTGATATTGCCTCGGGTTGCAGCCTTGAGAGAATGCTAGACATGGCCCAAGTATGGAAAATCCCAGTAGAAACCATTGTACTCAGTGAGTTGAGGAAACAAAGCTGATAGCCTGGGGATATCAAGGCAGCTAGAGATCATAGGTCAGAGACTGGACTGGAGGGACTGCATAAAGAGAAAGATCTCTGGAGATTTGCAGAGGGACCCCCTCAAGAGTTTGGTAGAGTACTGCTCAGTACATACATGTGCAGAAACTACTTGGGACCAGGAAAAAAAAAAATCTAAAACAGTACAAGAAGAACACCTCACATAGGACAGGAAATAGTGTTGTTCCCACCAGCCAAACTGGAAAACCTCAAAATTCATGGGGCACTGGGTAGAATACTTAAAAATATCATGCATCAGTACTAGGAAATAAGTAACCCTAGACTAAATACTGCTTAGTTTCCATGTAAAAAATCTTATAACCAAGCCCTCAGAAGATCTGTTTCCATATAATGTAACTGAATCACAGAACAAAGATATAGAATATTTATAAAAATATCAAAATATTCAGACTCACCAAAATAAAAATTACAACATCTGTCATCCAATCAAAAATTTTCAGGTGTGCAAACAAGCAGGAAAGTACGACAATAATGTGGAGAAAAATCAAACAACGGAAATCAACCCTCAACTGACACAAACAGAATTAGGAAACAAGGACACTAAAATCAGTAGTTTACTTCATTCCACATGTTCAAAAAGCTAGACATGAAATGTATTCTCTAAAAAGGCTTAAATTTCTAGAGACGGAAACTGCAATGATTGAGATGAAAAAGACATGAAATACAAACACGATTGGCAAAGGCCTGAGTAAGCCTTTCACAGAAGAGAAAATGCCGCTAGCTCAAAACAGGTTAAAAGATGCTCAATTTCATCAGCAAGCAGGAAAAAAAAAGACAAAAGGCAAGTTAATCAAAAAGATATCATTTCACAATCAGCAGAGAAAGAAAAATTAATTATTTTGACAATTTAAAGTATAGTGAAGATGACTAGCCATGGGAACTCTCATTTATCCTTAATTCTGCTTTTTGGAAAACAGTTTGTCATTACCTTATTAGGTTGTACAATCATAGGTTCTATAACCCAGAAATCCCATTCTTGTGTAAATATTCTAGATGAAGCCCTACAGTTATATACCAGGAGGCTTATAAATGAACACCCTTAACATCATTGATTTTAAGAGAAAAAAAGTAAAAGTGGAAACAACACAAATGTCCATTAACAACAAAAGAGATAAAGTACAATATACTAATACAATGGAAAATTATAGATTAGTGAAAATAAATTAACTGTGGCTATAAAAAAAAAAAGCAGTTGCCACAAAGTTGACTCCAACTCCTGGTTACCCCATGTGTGTGTCAGAGGAGAACTGTGGTCCATATGGTCTTCAATAGCTAGTTTTTCAGAAGTGTATTGCCAGACCTTTCTTCCAAGGTACCTCTGAGTAGATTAGAACCTCTAAACTTATTGTTGGTTAGCAGCCAAGTGTTTTAACTGTTTGTACCACCTAGGGATGTACCACTGACATCATAATGCCAGTGGGATGGGAGAAGAAGCCCAGTGGTATCCAAGCTTTGAGATTAATCTGAATTGGTTGCCTTTAAGCACAAGCCATCCTTGCTTCTTTGGAAGTCAATCAGTGGCCAACCTCTTTTCTACAAGGTCATTCTGCGTGAGATGAATCTTGGAGAAAGTAATTCCTATTTCTCAAGCATTTAATTTTATTTTTCCTTAAATTGTGCATATAATTTCATACATTCTTGTATACATATGATATATTTTGCAAATTTTTAATTCATTTTAAGCAAAGTCCACTGCTTTGAGACAACAGCAATAACTACTTTTTCAAAAACTTTATTTTTAACACAAAAATTATTACTCTAAAGCATAAAGCATTTCAAACCAAGGTGCCAGCACAAAAATAAAAATTGCCTAAGACTCCAATTTCTCCCTGTCATAAACAAGACAATTTAATAAATGTGATAAATTTCAGATTTCTACAGAACAAAATATCATTGTAGAATATACACTTACTACAATTTAATAACAGATGATAATTTATGGAATGATTTTCTCTGTTGGATGGTTTAAATAAACACCTTCTGCCCTATTTAGCTTTTACATTATTTAATGTCTATACTACAGTTCTGTCTTCATTTGTTAGATATCTCTGTTTTCTGTCTGTATTAGTTGTCTCTCTCTTCAGAGGAAGTTCCTCAAAATAAGCTATCATGCTTAAAAAACATAGTTATAATTGGCACCTAGAGCAAAATATAATTTATGAACATTGCTTATTCCTCACCTCTACCCTCAATTTAATAAGTGATGAAACAAAAATAGTTTCTTCACCTTTTCTTTGGTAAATTGAGTCAGAGTCATGAAATACCCCATTTCCCATAATGTAAAACAGCCTCTGTAGATAGGAAATCACTAACATAGTCCATCTAGCTTCCCTTACCATCATGCCTAATGCAACACAGGCCTTAGAACAATCAAAATTTGGTTGTATAAGGTTGAAGATCAGCCTCACATTAATTATGATTTAAAATGAGATGACCTATATCGAGAACTTGGAGTTTACTGGGAATTGTCCTTATCAGAGTAGGGAATTTTTCAGGGAAATAATCCAGAGTAGAAATTAACAGTTTCCATGGAAAGCACGAGAAATAATGAGACTGCAATGCAGGAAGCAGTTGCAATCTGACTTCCTCGTTCAGAAAACATTTCTCTGACCCAGAGCTGCTTTGAAAGGGATGGGAACAGGCATACATTTTACATTGCAGCATTTTACTGCTGCCTCATCCTTGAAACTTCCATATTTGAATGTGTTCTGCAATTCTCTGGGCTAGGAATGGTTCTCAGATTATTGACTTGCTCATAATGTTAGACAGAATTAGTTATATAAAAGAGAAAAAGTAGTTAAAGCTAAGAATTTAAATTACTGTTACTATCAAATACAAGTGAAGTAAATATTTGTGTTAGGCACTGAACTGGCCACTGTTAATATAGGAGTGAATGGCATAGACCCTATTGGGTCTTAACAGTTCAAGGTTGAGAATAAATCTGGAGATAGAACTGCTTAAGTAGTGGTGCCAGAAAGAAATAATTCCAAGAATTAATCAAACCAGAAAGGATGTTTGCCTAAGGAAACTTAGGATATCAGAATTGTTTCCCAAACTACCATAAATATGGAAAATGGAACCAAGCTTCATAAATATGGGTTGATGTGAAAACAAAACTAAGTAATGAGCAGTGTGCTTGGTGTTAGCTAATGGAGACAGAATTAAAGGGGGTTTAGGCAGCATTTATGAATTTAAGTGAAAAATAAGCTGCTTTCAATGTGGTAACCCTTATTTGCCCCTGAGCGCAGCTTGGTGGATTAAAGGAATAGTTCAGCTCTGAATTCTATTCCAGATAGCATCTAGTATTTTACTATTTATGTATTAGTTCAACACAAAATGTTCGAGAATTTTTACTGTGTGGAAAACTATGTAAGGTATAGAGGAGAAAGCCTACCCTTAGGATGCATTCACTCAAGTTGAAGAAATTTGATACCATCCCACAATGGGAGTAAGCAGTTTTTGGGTTTTTTTTTTTTTTTTTTTCTGTTTGTTTTATGATTCAGAGCTAGTATGAATAAACTGTGAAGACTGAGTGGACCATCCTGAAGACAGCTCCTAAATTGGCGTCTCTGATGTTAGACTCTAGGCTCCTGAAGGGATTAAAGCTAGAGTTGTCAGAGATGAGAAGGGGAATGAAGGCTTTTTGATGAGCAAGAGAAAGGAAATTGACTCTCAGTATTGGATTCGATAGAACTGAAAAGGGATGAATTGCTTGTGAGGAGGTGACAGGATCTTGGAAGGAGATGTTTGGGGATGCTCCAGAAGTAAATGATCAGCAAGATCCATGGCCTTTAAGAAAAGGCCACTTGTAGCTGAACTTGGCATGGGGGCAGCAGAGAAGCCAGCATAGCCCACTGGCTTGGGTTGAAAATGTAGGTATGAAAACCTGCTTCAGATGGATTACCAGCCCTAGAATTTTCGATGGGAGCATTGCATGGCTGCAAGAAAAATGCAGCTTCAGTGGCTCCTCTGTTAAACCTTAATGTCTCCAAAGAATCCCCCTTTTGAAGATCTAGAAGGGGGTCAAAGCAACTGACACTGAATTTCTCTTCTATCTTTGAGAACAAGTGCTCAAGTTACATTTCATTTGATTTCAGACTAGACCTTCTCAATGGGCTCTCTATGAGAGAATTTTTCTAATACTCTAAGTATCTAATATGTATAATAAATCAATGAATCTCTTATTTGCATACCTTCCTTGGAAGAATTGAAAAAAATAGCAGTGCTTGCTTTTCTCAGAACCTTGTTTTAGAAAGGCTATTCTAGATTTATAAATATGACATACACTACACTCCAAGTATTGTACCAGAATTCATATATGTAGCATGTAGAGCATGTGCATATAGTGAAGAGCAGAAATACATAGTGAACACTGGTTCTTCATTTTGACTAGATCATAACACTTACGAAGAATCAGGATGGAAGAGATACAAGACTTTCAGAGTCGGTGAAAAAATTTGGGCATCATTCATTAGGAATGTTAGCAATAATTAGGAATATTTAAGATTTTTCAATACCATGCCAGGAGGCTCCTCTAAAGCCATATGTTCTCAATTTACTGTGGCCACTTCTGTTTCCTCCATTTTGGCAGACTCCTCCACACCCCCTGCATAGAAATTGATGACCAGAATCTTCCAGCTTTGGGGACTCATCCCAATGGCCACTGAGCGGGAGCCTGGCAGGCTCAGGAAGGGGAAGCCCCTTAAGCTCCTAGGAATTTTAAATTGAAAACATTCCCTGTGCAGGGGATTTGTTATTACGTGACACACTAGAATCTGTTATGGCTGGTCTTGGGCATTTTTTTTTTTTTTATTGTGCTTTAAGTGAAAGTTTACAGCTCAAGCTAGTTTCTCATGCAAAAATTTATACACACATTGATATGTGACCCTAGATGCTATCCCTATAATATGTCAGCACACTCCTCCTTTCCACCCCAGATTTCCCGTGTCCATTCAACCAGCTTCTGTCCCTTTCTGCCTTCTCACCTTGCCTCTGGACAGAAGCTGCCCATTTAGTCTCATAAAAAAAAAAATTATCTAATTGCAGTAAGAAGCACACTCTTCACGAGTATAATTTTATGTCTTATAGTCCAGTCTAATCTTTGTCTGAAGAATTGGCTTTGGGAAGAGTTTTAGCTTTGGGTTAACAGTAAGTCTGGGCGCCATCTCTTCCGGGGTTCCTCCAGTCTCAGACTATTAAGTCTGGTCTTTCTACTAGAATTTGAGCTCTTGCCTCACTTTCCCCTGCTCCACCAGGGACTCTCTGTTGTGTTCCCTGACAGGGTGGTCATTGGCGGTAGCTTGGCACCATCTAGTTCTTCAGGCCTCAGGCTAATGGAGTCTAGCCCTTATGCGGCCCTTTCTGTTTCTTGGGCTAATATTTTCCTTGTGTCTTTGGAGTTCTTCATTCTCCTTTGCTCCAGGTGGGTTAGGGCAAATGGATGCATCTTAAATGGGTGCTCACTAGCTTTTAAGATCCCAGACACTACTCACCAAAGTGGGATGCAGAACATTACCTTAATAAACTTTGTTATTTAATTGACCTAGTTGTTCCCTGAAACCATGGTCCCCAGAACACCACTTCTGCTACTCTGTTCCTCAAAGTGTTTGGTTGTATTCAGGAAACTTCCCAGCTTTTGGTTTAGTCCAGTTGTGCTGACTTCCCCTGTATTGGGTGTTGTCTTTCCCTTCACCTAAGGTAATTCTCATCTACTATCTAGTTTGTGAATACCCCTCTCCCTCCCTCCCCACCCTTGTAACCATCAAAGAATGTTTCCTTCTGTGTTTAAACCTTTCCTTGGGTCCTTATAATAGTGGTATCATACAACATTTGTCCATTTGCGACTAATTTCACTCAGCATAATGCCTTCCAGGTTCATCCATGTTGTGAGATGTTTCATGGAATCGTTGTTGTTCTTTATTGTTGCATAGTATTCCATGGCATGATTATACCATAATATATCCATTCATCTGTTGATGGGCACCTAGGTTGTTTCCATCTTTTTGCTATTACGAACAGCATAGCAATGAACATAGGTGTGCATATATTTATTGGTGTCATGGTTTTTATTTCTCTAGGACATATTCCAAGGAGTAGGGTTGCTGCATCAAGTGGCAATTCTATTTCTAGCTTTTTAAGGAAGCACCAAATTGATTTCCAAAGTGGTTGTACTATTTTACATTCCCACCAGCAGTGTATAAGCATTCCAGTCTCTCCACAACCTCTCCAATATTTATTATTTTGCTTTTTTGGATTAATGCCAGCCTTGTTGGGGTAAGATAGTACATCAGTTTTGATTTTCATTTCTCTAATGGTTAATGATCATGAACACTTCCTCATGTATCTATTAGCCAACTGAATGTCCTCTTTGGTGAAAAGTCTGTTCATATCCTTTGCCCATTTTTTAATTGGGTTATTTGTCTTTTTGTTGTTGAGGTTTTGCAGTATCGTGTAGATTTTAGAGAATAGACTCTGATCGGATGTGTCATAACCAAAAATTCTTTCACAGTCTGTAGGTTGTGTTTTTACTCTTTTGGTGAAGTCTTTGGATGAGTGTAAGTGTTTGATTTTTAGGACTTCCCAGTTATCTAGTTTCTCTTCTGGTATTTGTGCACTGTTAGTAACGTTTTGTATTCTGTTTATACCATGTATTAGAGCTCCTGGTTTGTCCCTAGTTTTTCTTCCATGATTTTTATCAATTTAGATTTTATATTTAGGTCTTTGATTCCTTTTGAGTTAGTTAGTTTTTGTACGTGGTGTGAGGTACGGGTTTTCTTTCTGTTTATTGCAGATGGATATACAGTAATGCCAGCACCATTTGTTAAAGAGACTGGCATTTCTCTGTTTAAAGACATTGGGCCTTTGTCAAACATCAGCTGCTCATATGTGGATAAATTTAAGTCTGGATTCTCAATTCTGTTCCGTTGGTCTATGGATCTGTTGTTACACCGTTACCAGGGTGCTTCGACTACTATGGTGGCACAGAAGGTTCTAAAATCAGTTAGTGTGAGGTCTCCCACTTTTTCTTCTTCTTCAGCAATGCTTTACTTATCCAGGGTCTCTTCCCTTTCTGAATGAATTTGGTGATCTGTTTCTCCATCTTATTAAAAAGTGTCCTTGGAATTTGCATCAAGTTACATTGTATCTGTAGATCGCTTTTGGTAGAATTGACATATTCACTATGTTGAGTCTTCCTATTCATGAGCAAAGTATGTTTTCCACTTACGTAGGCCTCTTTTGGTTTCTTGCTCTAGTATCTTGTAGTTTTCTTTGTACAGGTCTTTCATGTCTTTGATTAGATTTATTCCTACTATTTTATCTTCTTGGGGGCTATTGTAAATGGTATTGATTTGGTGATTTCCTCTTCAAAGTTCTCTTTGTTGGTGTAGAGGAATCCAAAGGATTTTTGTATGTTTATCTCGTATTCTAAAACACTGCTGAACTCTTCTACTAGTTTCAGTAGTTGTCTTGAGGATTCTTTAGGGTTTTCTGTGTATAAGATCATGTCATCTGCAAATAGAGATATTTTTACTTCTTCCTTACCAATTTAGATACCCTTTATTTCTTTATCTAGCCTAATTGCTCTGGCTAGGACCGCCAGCACAATGTTGAACAAAAGTGATGTTAAAGGGCATCCTTGTCTGGTTCTCGTTCTGAAAGGGAATGCTTTCAGGCTCTTTCCATTTTGTATGATATTTGCTGTTGCCTTTGTTTTTGTTTTTTTTTATAAACGTCCTTTATTATATTGAGGAATTTCCCTCCTAATCCTGTTTTACTGAGAGTTTTTATCATGAATGGGTGTTGGACTTTGTCAAATGCCTTTTCTGTATCAATTGATAAGATCATGTTTTTCTTGTCTTTGTTTTATTTACATGATGGATTACATTGATTATTTTTCTAATGTTTAAACCATCCCTGCATACCTAGATGAATCCCACTTGGTCATGGTGAATTGTTTTTTTGATATGTTGTTGAATTCTATTGGCTAGAATTTTGCTGAGGACTTTTGTGTCTATGTTCATGAGGGATCTTGGTCTGTAGTTTTCTTTTTTTGTGATGTCTTTACTTGATTTTTTTATCAGGGTTATGCTGGCTTCATAGAATGAATGAGTTTGGGAGTGTTCCATCTTTTTCTATGTTCTGAAATACCTTTAGTAGTAGTGGTGTTAACTCTTCTCTGAAAGTTTATAGAATTCTCCACTGAAGCTGTCAGGGCCAGCACTTTTTTGTGTTGGGAGTATTTTAATTACCTTTTCAATCTGTTCTTTTGCTGTAGGTTTATTTAGTTGTTCTACACATTTGTGTTGGTTTAAGTAGGTAGTGTGTTTCTAGAAATTTGTCCATTTCCTCTTGGTTTTCAAATTTGTCGGAGTACAGTTTTTCACAGTATTCTAATTATGATTCTTTTAAATTTCTGTTGAGTCTTTTGTGATATTGCCCATCTCATTTCTTACTTGGGTTATTTGATTCCTCTCCTGTTTTACTTATGTCAGTTTGGCCAAAGGTTTATCAATTTTGTTGATCTTTTCAAAGAAATACCTTTTGGTCTTGTTAATGCTTTGAGTGTTTTTTGATTTTCTATTTCATTTAATTTTGCTTTAATTTTTATTATTTGCTTTCTTCTGGTGCCAAGGGCTTCTTTTACTTCTTTCTTTCTATTTGTTTGAGTAGTAGAGCTAATGTTTTGGTTTTGGCCCTTTCTTCTTTTTGGATGTGTGTATTTATTCCTAAAAATTGACCTTTGAGCACCGCTTTTGCTGTGTCCCAAAGGTTCTGGTAGGATGTGCTTTCATTCTCATTTGATTCTATGAATTTCTTTATTCTGTTCTTAATTTCTTCTATAACATAGTAATTTTTGGGCAAGGTGTTGTTCAGTTTCTATGTATGTGATTTTTTTCCTTGTTTTTGTGTTACTGATTTCTACTTTTCTGGCTTTATGGCCAGAAAAGAAGCCTTGTAATATTTTTGATGCTTTGGATTCTGTTAAGGCTTGCTTTGTGGCCTAATATGCGATTTATTCTGGAGAATGTTCCATGTGCATTGGAAAAGAAGGTATACTTGGCTACTGTTGGGTCTAGTGTATGTCTATGAGATCCAGTTGTTTGTGGCTTTTATATCTTCCTGTCTTTATTGAGCTTCTCTCTAGATGCTCTGTCCTTCACCAAAAGTGGTGTGTTGAAGTCTCCTTCTATTATTGTGGAGTTGTCTACGTCTTTTTAAAGCTGTTAGAGTTTGTTATGTATTTTGGAGCCCTGTCACTGGGTGATATTTATTGTGGTTAGGTCGTCCTGGAGTATTAACCCTTTGATCATTACATAGTGTTCTTCCTTATCCTTTGTGGAGGATTTTACTTTAAAGACTATTTTGTCAGAGGTTAATATTGCCACTCCTGCTTTTTTTGATTGCTGTTTGCTTGATATAATTGTTTCCATCCTTTTAGTTTTAGTTTGCTTATTTCTTTAAGTCTAAGGTATCTCTCTTGTAGGCAGCATATAGATGGATAGTGTTCTTTTATCCATTCTGCCACTCTCTGTGGCATTTACATTCAGCGTAATTATGGATAGACATGAGTTTAGTGCTGTCATTTGATATACTTTTTATGTGTGTGTTGTTGACAGTTTTTCTTTGTTCCATTTAATTTTCTGTGCTGAGTTGTTTTTCTTTATGTATTTTCATTTCATGCTTTTCATTGTTTATTTTGTATTTGTTGAGTCTTTATATTTTTCTTTTTTTTTTTTTTTTGATGTGTATTGTTAGTTTCTTTGTGGTTATCTTAATATTTACCCCTGTTTTAGTAAGTCTAAGCCAGTCTTTGAATTCTTTATATTGCCTTGAGTTCCTCTTCATAAGAAAGATCTATGACTACAGTATTTAGTGCCTCTTTTTGGAGTTAATGTTGTCATCTTTTACATAATGATGTCTCTGTAACCCTATGTTCAGTGTTCTAGCTTTGATTTATTTTTGTGATTTCCTTATCTGGGTTGATATCTTGTTTTCCTGTTCTGTGTCTTGGGTTGTTATCTGATGTTATTGATTTTTTAACCAGAGGACTTCCTTTAGTATTGTAATTTTTTTTTTTTTTTTGCAAATTCCTAAACTTCTTTTATGTGGAAATGCTCTAATTTTGCCATCATACTTGACAGACAGTTTTCAGGATATATAATTCTTGGCTGACTATTTTTTTTTTTTTCCTTCAAGGCTTTATGTAAGTCATCCCATTGCCGTCTTGCCTGCAAGGCTTCTGCTGAGTAGTTAGAGCTTAGTCTTATTGACTCTCCTTTGTAGGTAACTTTTCATTTATCCCTAGCCACTCTTAAAATTCTCTCTTTATCTTTGGTTTTGGCAAGTTTGATTATAATATGCCTGGGTGCCTTCCTTTTAAAATCTACCTTATGTGGAGTTCGATGAGCATCTTGGATAGATATCTTCTCATCTTCCACAATATCAGGGAAGTTTTCTTCCAACAAATCTTCAAGATTCTCTCTGTATTTTCTGTCATCACTCCCGTTCTGGTATTCCAATCACTGGTAGGTTATTCCTCTTAATAGAGTCCTACACAATTCTAAGGGTTTCTTCATTTTTTTGAATTCTTTTATCTGATTTTTCCTCAAATAAGTTGGTGTCAAGTGCTTTGTCTTCAGTCTCACTAATTCTGACTTCCATTTCCTTAATTCTGCTCCTGTGACTTTCTATTGAGTTGTCTAACTCTGAAATTTTGTTAATCTTTTGGATTTCTGTTTGCTGTCTCTGTATGGATTCTTGCAGCCTATTAGATTTTCAATTATGCTTTTGTATAACCTTCTGAAGTTCCTCTGTTGCTTTATCTGTGTGTTCCTTGGCTTGTTCTGGATTTGTCTCATCTCCTTCTTGATCTCCTGAAGAGTTCTGTGCATTAATCTTATGAATTCTACCCTGGTGTTTCCAAAAAGTTCTCTACTACTGGAAGGTTTCTTGATTCTTCATTTTGGGCACTTGCTGAAGTCATCATGATCTGCCTCCTTATTGATTTGACCCTTGCCTCTGAACCATCAATAGTTATTATTATTATTTTTTGTTTTCTGTTCACTCACTGTGTCCTATCTTCCTGTTTTATTTTGTTTTGATATGCCCAAACAGGGCTGTATTGTAAGTAGTTTGATTATTGGTCTTTGAAGCTTTCAAGTCCTGTCACCAGGTGTTTACAGTTGTTACTTAGTATGTGTGCCCAGGAGTCCATTTAATTTTCTTATATGGATTCAGCTCAGGTGTCCAGGTAGTTGGCCACCAAATGTATGGTTCAGGCTTTCACCTGCAGTCATAGATGGCAGCGGTGATTGCATTAGGCATGGGTATCTGGCTGCAGTAGAGGGTCATGCACTGAACAATGCAAGGGGCTGACAGCTGCCCTGAGTGTCTGAGAGGAAATTGCAGCCCTGTTCCCTAGACCGCGTAGGTGGGTGGGTTATGCAGGCAGACTATAGGCACTCAATGCTATTGGCTGTAAGGATTAGGAGGCACCACTTTTTCTGCGATCCCTGTCATGGATGGCTAGGTGGCGGGGGTGGAGCCAGCAGTCTCTAGCCCCTGATGTGAGTAGGTGAGTACCCTGCTTAATGGGTGTCAAAAATCATGAATCTGCCACTCTCTTTTATAGCTGATATAGTTGAAAATAGGCTTCAGGTACTGTGTTAATGAGGGCCTATGCTGTTGAAATGGGCCCACATAGATCTGTGTATGGGTGAAAGGCATTCAAAGTCCGTGGACCACTTATGCCTGTTCCGGGGCAAAGGGGGCTATGACTGCCATGAGTTCCCGGCTTAAGGGAGCTGGCAGATTATTTTTTCCTGTTTTTTAATTTGTTCCCTCTCCATAGCTGGGGCAATGACTCAGAGAGCACGGTGGGTCCTACTTTTGGTCCAGGGGACATGGCAATTGCTGAAGCAAGCCCCAACCCAGTGCAAAGTGGGGAGAGGACAGGTAAATGGAGGCATGTTCTTCCCAAAGGATGTCTTTTTTTGCTCTGATCCATCAGTTAGATGCATGTAATTATCTTTTGCTGATTCAGCACAGCTTCTTGCTGGTTCTGGAGGGTTAAGCAGACTATCCGCAGCTTGGTCTCTCCCAATGTGAAAAAATGTGTTCTGAATGCCACTGCTTGCATCACCATGCTTGCCATTCTAGCCTGCAGGGTGCCAGTTCCCATTGGGTCAGGTATGGCAAATCCTTGCTGATTCTGAACCATCTCTCCTTCTGTCTGCCACTCAGTCCAGTTTGTCAACTTTGCCTTTGATGTTCAGGGCTCCTAGATTGTCATATATAGTTGATTCACTTATTTTTTCAGGTCTTTGTTGTAAGAGGGACCACAGGAAGTGTCTGTGATGTTGGAGTAGGAGGGCTTATTTTGGTGACGTTAGGATGATGGTTCCACCGTAGGTATATTTATGCAAAGCTGATAGTCCAGGAAAGAACCACCAGATAAGGAATTAAGAATAAAATTTTATGTGAAAGCACCCATCTTGATCCTGAAAGAAAACAAACTGATGACAACAAAAGCAACTAAGCAATCTTGGGCAGAGCAAACCAAAAATACAACTCATTGAAATCAGCATGCACAAAACTGAGATCAGCTACACAAACCGTTTTATATAGAATAAGAAAGATTTTCTGTCCAGTAAATAAAGCACGTGTAAGTTGTCTTTTTATACACACACAGGTATAAACTCTTGCAAACTAACTCTTGCCTGTGTCTGTGCCAGTCTAACATTCTTCTGTGCTACATATAGTAGACTTTTCACACTTAAAATATGAACAGAATTGATTGGAATTGTGTTATAAGAATAAAATTGTGAAAACTAGTATTCGATGTGCTTGGAAAAAAGTTTCTTTGTAATAAGTATGAATTTAATGATAAGCATTTCAAGAAATAAAATCTCTCCCAGTTGAACTAAAAAAAAAAAAAAAATTTCTAGCTTTGGGAGAATCCCAATCCCATGGTGTTTGATATGATACTGTAGAGGCTAACACAACTGGACTCAACTCAGGGTACTTTGTTATAAAGTTCTTAGGATGCAAACTCTCTTGTAAAGGCTCCTTGAGGTGTATACCACACTAATTCCCTTAAAAAAAAAAAATCCCTATGTGTAACTAATTCACTGCTCTGTTACTTCAAGCAGGTGACAGACTTGGCAGGGAATCTGACCATGGACTAGGCTGATTTTCACCTTCTTTAAATCCTTGTCTATAGTTTATCTGTGGGGACATGGCATAGAATTTTAAGCATTAATGAAAGGTAGGTGATGGCCCTTGGTTCTTCTCAGTTCAGAATTTGGGAGCAATGGGATCAAGTTCAATCTTAAAGAGACTATTTCGATGTTGACTTGAAGTAGGATAATTGCAGGTGGAAACAGGAGGCATTTATGTTCTAATCAGGGTGATGGAGGCTGAAAATTATAAAAATATAAAAGATATGAGTACTTTTTCATGAGAAATTTATGATGAAGTTAGAGACACAAGATGCATAGACAAATCAACGAGTGAATAAAATGTCTATAAATATAACACCTCATGTATTTGATAATCACTGAAAAGAAAAATTTTAATTCCTTTGAAAAATAATTTAGAATGCACTTTCTCTGTCTAAAGCATGGCCTAAAATGTTCTCATTATCTTTCTTTCTGGTGGCGAATTAATGAATTTTCAAGACTTGAGTTAGTTTTTCTTTTGTGAAAACAGCATATCATTTCTTTATATTCCTCCTTTTTTGTTTCCGTTTTTCATTTTCTTTCCAGAAATTATGTTTTATAATACGATTTAAGAGTCAATGCTATTGTTAGTTCTGGTCAAATTTGATAGAATGGGAAAATTTACATGAATAGGAAAATACACCAGGCTTCACCATTTCTTTTGTTCTTTAAATCCATCTTAATTAGGTTAGACACGGTGCTAGAAATTTGCAAGTTTCCCATATGCTGCAAGAGCCCTGAAGGTCAGAGCACCAATATATTCTGGTTGGCATTAAATGTCATAGTATCCTAGCACAGTGGGACTTTCCATTTGCATATTAACTCATTATCTGCAGGCAGTACTGATGATGAATTTACTCATAAGCAATCTAATAGTATAATTAAAAATATTTAAGGGCCTTGAAACCAAATTAAGCAGTAAATATAGAAAAACTTTCTAATTTGAGCTATTTTAAATGAATAAATTAAAATTCCTTCATTTTAAATAAAACGGCATTTGAAATTATGTGAAAAGTTTGGTTTATAGCTAACATTTTATTGTAAACAACTTCATACATAACTAACTAAATATATATGAGTATTCCCAAAGAGAAACAAGTGAATGAATCTAAGGCATGTAATTTAAAACAAAAATAACTTTGGACATAGATGACTTAATAGACTTTAAATAGCCACTCACTATTTTATTTATGCTGTTGACGTTTTAAAAATTCTGTTGTTGTATACTTTTAACTGGGATTCTGAAGTGCTGTGTAAACTATAAAATCTAAGTTAATAACTATTTGATTGAAAGCCAAGAACCATATGAAAGAGGGTAAGAGAGAAAGAGAAAGAGAACTACCACCTATTCAACTCCGACTCATGGAAACATGTACAACAGGAACAAAATGTTGCCCGGTCCTGCATCATCCACAAGATCACCTGCATGTTTGAATCCATCATTGGGGCTATCGTGCCAATCCGTCTCACCAAGGGTCTCCCTCACTCCCACTAAATATGATGTCCTTCCTCTTCCAGTTATTATCTCTCCTGATGACCTGTCCAAGGCAAGTGAGTCAGACAATGTTCTGTTGTGATCCATAAGGTTTTCATTGGCTAATTTTTAAAGTAGATCACCAGGCCTTTCTTCCTGCCTTAGTGTGGAAGCTCCAATGAAACCTGTCCACTGTGGGTGACACTGCTGGTATTTGAAATACCAATGACATAGCTTCTGCATCATAGCAGCACACAAACTACCACAGTACAACAAACTAACAGACAGGTTATGGGGGTAGGAGAGACTCAGCTTGCATCTCCTTGTCATCAGAATAAGCATTGTCATTTTTCTTCAGAGGTTCTGAATATAGATACAGAATCCTGAATGGGTTTTTAGCAAATTTTACAAACATGATCATCTTCAACAGAGACCCCTCAGGAGACTATAATCATGGGTCTCTTGAGCCTAGGAGATGTTGGCTTTTCTTGAGTCATAGCATTGTGTCTCTAGATATATCCACCTTTATCATCCACAAACTCCACCTGAATTCCAAGAAACACAGGAAAACCTAAACTTCACAGTTAATTTCCATGAAAATAGGATCAGCAATCTTTTTTATTTTTTTAATTTCAGATCCTCTTGCACTAATTATCTTCTGGGGGTGCTGAACTCAGAAAATTGCAACAATCTTACAGTTTGGATGTATATTATAGTGTCACTATAAGTCAGAATCCACTCGACGGCAACAGTTTTGGTCTTCGACTTCCTTGTAAAGTAAAAACTGATTAGCTTACTAAAAAGTAAAGCATTCAAGCCAATATTTTACATGAGAATCTGGCAGGTTTCAGGCATAATCATCAATAATAACCTGCTAAATACATTTGTTGGGAACAAACAGAGTTCACAATGTTCATTATATTCTCTCACTATTTGACTTTGTGGCCATGTGTAGTCTAACCTGTATGAGTTTCTTATAGACGGCATGATACTGATTCAGAGACAACATTTATAAATTAACATTACTGAATCAAGATGAGTAGAAATGGCATATCATTTTCTTAATTCTCCTTTAAAAATGTGCATTTCTTTGACTTCAAACTGCAGGATTAGTAGAATGAATTGGTAACCCTCAAGGACAGAAAACAGAAATGCAATCTTCTAAATGTCAATAATGTGGCTTTATGTTTACAATAATAACAAAATAGCATAATTTTATAACTACCTATTTACAGCAAGAAATAGTAGCCTGAAAAGGACAATACCAAAAAAAAAAAAAAATCTCATTTTGAACAGATAAATGAGAACCATTTAATTGACTTTGTGTGTGTGTGTGCTTTAGATGCAAGTTTACAGAGCAAATCAGCTTCTCATTAAACAGTTAATAAACAAATTGTTTTGCGACATTGGTTGCCAACCCCATGATATTTCAACACTCTCCCCTTCTCCGCCTGTTTCCGTTTGCCCAGTTTTCCTGTTCCTTCCTGTCTTTTCTTCTTTGCTTTTGGGCTGGTGTGCCCATTAGCCTCAAATAACATGGTTGAACTACAAAGCATGTTCCTCATGTGTGTTATTGTTGGCCCTATACACCTGTCTAATCTTGGGCTAAAGGGTGAACCTCACAACTGACTTCAGCACTGAGTTAAAAGGGTGTCTGGGAGCCCTACTCCCAGGGTTTCTCCAGTCTCTGTCAAACCAGCAAGATTTTTTTTGTTGTTAATTTCAATTTTGTTTTACATTTTTTCTCATGCTCTGTGTGGGACCCTCCATTGTGATGCCTGCCAGAGTAGTCAATAGTGGTAACCAGGGACCATAAAGTCGTTCTGGGCTCAATTTGGTGGGGGTTGTGGAAGTTGTTGTCCATTAGTCCTGCGGACTAATTTTTCCCTTGTTTCTCCGGGGTTTTTTTTTTCCCCCATTCTCCTTTGTTCTAGCCAGGATGGAACTAGTAGATGTATCTTAGGTAGCTGCTAGCAGAATTTTAAGACCCCAGACGCTACTCATCACAGTAGGATTCAGAACATTTTCTTTATAGACTAGGTTATGCCAATTGAGATAGATGTCCCCAAAGACCGTTGTCCCCAGCCCTAAGTCCAGTAGTTCTAACCTTCAGGGTGTTTTGATGTGTCTGTGAAGATTCTGTGACTTTGCCTTGATCAAGTTGTACTGACCTCCCCAGTATTGTGTACTGTCTTACTCTTCACTAAAGTTACCACTTTTCTAACATCTAGTTAGTGTTTTTCCCTCCCTACTTCTCCCCTCCCTCCTAAGCATCAACTATTGTTTCTTTCCATGTGGAAGTATTTTCGTGTGTTTTTATAATATTGGTCTCATACAGTATTTATCCTTCTGTGATTGACTTTTTCTCTCAGCATAATGCCCTCCAGATTCGTCCATGTTGTGTGATGTTTCACAGAGTCATCATTGATCTTTATCATTATGTAGTATTCCATTGTGTGTATGTACCATAGTTTGTTGATCCATTCATCTGTTGAGGGGTACTTAGGTTGTTTTCATATTTATGCTGTTGTGAATAATGCTCCAGTGAACACAGGTGTGCATATGTCTATTCATGTGATGGCTCTTATTTCTCTAGGATATATTCCTAGGAGTGAGATATTTCTGTTTCTAGCTTTTTAAGGAGGTACCATATCATTTGCTAAAATGGTTGTACCAATTTGCATTCCCATCAGCAATGCATAAGAGTTCCAATCTCCCCACAGCCTCTCCAACATTTGTTATTTTGGTTCATGGCAGTAACATCGGGGTGAGATGGTATGTCATTGTAGCTTTGATTTTCAATTCTCCAATGACTAGTGATTGCAAGCATTTCCTCATGTGTCTGTTAGCTGCCTGAATGTCTTCTTTGGTGAAGTGTCTGTTCATATCATTTGTTCATTTTTTTAATTGGATTATTTATCTTTTTATTGTAGAGGTGTTGGATTTTCCTATAAATTTTGGAAATTAGACCCTTGTCAGATATGTCATAGCCAATTTTTTTTTTTTTTTCCCCAGTCTGTAAGTTCTCTTTTTACTCTTTTGGTGCAGTCTTTTGATGAGCATAAGTGTTTAATTTTTAGAAGATTCCTGTTATCTAGCTTATCTTCTGCTGTTTGTATATTGTTAATTATGCTTTGTGTACTGTCTTTGTTGTTTATTAGGACCCCTATTGTTGACCCTAGAACCCTGGTAGCTTAGTGGTTAAGATCTTGGCTGTTAACAAAAAGGTCAGCAATTCAAATTCACCAACCACTCCTTGGAAAACCTATGGGCAGTTCGACTCTGTCCTATAGGGTTGCTATGAGTCAGAACCAACTGGATGGCACTTAACAATAACAACGAAGTGTTGATACTATTTTTTCTTCCATGATCTTTATAGTTTTTGGTTTTATATTTAGGTCTTTGATTCATTTTGAATTAGTTATTGTATATGGTCCTTTTTTTTTTTTTTTACAGACGTACATCCAGTTTTGCCAGCACCATTCATTAAAGACTATCTTTTCCACATTTAATGGATTTTAGGCCTTTGTCAAAGATTAGGTGGCCATAGATAAAGAAATTTACATTGGAATTTTTGACTCTGTTCCACTGATCAATGTATCTGTCACTGTACCAGTACTAGGCTGTTTTTACTACCTTAGCTGAGGTCAGATAGTCCAAGGCCTCCTATGTTGCTCCTCTTTTTAAATAATGCTTTGCTTATGTGGGGCCTTTTTCCTTTCCATATAAAGCTGATGGTTACTTTTTCTATCTCATAAAAGAATACTGTTGGTATTTGGATCAGAATTGCAATGTATTTGTAGATCACTCTGGGTAGAATTGACTTTTCCACAATGTTGAGACTATCTATCCATGAGCATGGTATGTTTTTCCATTTATGTAGGTATCTTTTGGTTTCTTGCAGTAGTGTTTTGTAGTTTTCTTTGTATACGTCTTTTATGTCCCTGGTTAGATTTATTCCTAAGTATTTTATTTTTTTAGGGGCTATTATAAACAGTATTGTCTTCCTGATTTCCTTTTTCTATTCTCTTTACTGGTATATAGGAATCCAGCTGCTTTTTGTGGGTTTATCTTTTATCCTGCCACTCTGTTGATCTTTCTATTAGTTCTAGACATTTTCTTGTGGAGTCTTTAGGGTTCTTTATGTAGAGTATCATATCATCCACAAATAGGCATGGTTTTACTTTTTCCTTACCTATTCGGATGACATTTATTTCTTTTTCTTGACTTACTGCTTTAGCTCGGATTTCCAGCACAATGTTAAATAGGAGTGGTGATAAAGGGTATCCTTGCCTTGTTCCTATTCTCAGAGGAAATAGTTTCAGCTTCTCTCTGTTGAGAATGATGTTGGCTGTTGATTTTATATAGATGCCCTTTATTACGTTGAGGAACTTCCCTTCTACTTCTATCATATTGAGAGTTTTTATCAGAAATTGGTGTTAGATTTTATCAAATGCCTTTTCTGTGTCAATTAAGATGTTCATGTGATTTTTTGTTTTATTTTATGTGGTGGATTATATCAATTGATCTTCTAATGTTGAACTATCCTTACATATCTGGTATGAATACCACTTGATTGTGGTATAGTATTATTATTTTTTAAATATACTGCTGAATTTTATTGGCTAGAATTTTGTTGAGAATTTTTTCACCTATATTCATGAGACATAGCATTCTGTAATTTTGTTTTTTGTAGTGTCTTTCACTGGTTTTGGTATCAGGGGTATGCTGGCTTCATGAAATGAATTTGGAAGTATCCCTTCCTCTTCTACATTCTGAAATAGCTTGAGTAGCACTGGTGTGTGTTCTTCTCTGAATGTTTGGAAGAATTCTCCAGGGAAGCTATTTGGGCCAAGATTTTTTGTTGAGAGTTTTTTTTTTTTTTTTTTTTTAATATACCTTTTCAACCTCTTCTCTTGTTATGGGCCTGTTCAGATTTTCTGCCTCAGTTTGTGTTAGTTTGGGTAGGTAGTGTGTTTCTAGAAATTTGTTCATCTCCTCTATGTTTTCAAATTTGTTGGAGTACAGTTTTTGGTAGCACTCTGTTATGAATCTTTTTATTTCATTTGGGTCTGCTGTAATGTCCCTGATTTCATTTCTTATTTGGGTTATTTTCTTCCTTTTCTGTTTTTTTTCTTTTGTCAATGTGGCCATTGATTTGTCAATTTTGTTGATCCTTTCAAAGAACCAACTTTTGGTTTTGTTGTTTCTATTATTTTTTTATTCTCTATTTCATTTATTTCTGCTCTGGTCTATATTACTTCCTTTCTTCTGGTGGCTGTGACCTTCTTTTTCTGTTCTCTTTCTATTTGTTTGAATTGTAGGGCTAATGTTTTGATTTTGTTCATTTCTTCTTTACTGTGTCACAAAGGTTTTGGTATGATGTGTTTTCATTCTCATTTGATTCTAGAAATTTTTTGTTCTATTTTTTATTTCTTCTGTTACTAGTTTTTAAGCAAGGTGTTATTTAGTTTCCATGTGTTTGATTTTTTTCCTTGCTCTTTCTATTATTAATTTCTACTTCTATGGCATTGTGATCAGAGAAGATGCATTGTATTATCTCATTGTTTTGGATTTTGTTGACTTCTAACTAGTAAAACTTTAGCAGATCAACTAATTTCATTATAAGTATATTTTGTAAAAACTTTGTCTTGACAACTTGATAAAATTACATGACTTTAAATTTTATGCCAAGTAATTATGTAATAAAACTATTCCTTGAAAGATATCATATCATACATTCCTTGAAGTTTCTCTTCCCCACTCCATCCAAGTGTCACTGTAAAACATTTTTTACTTTGCATTCTTTACTTCCTTTTAGAATGAGCTCTGCAACATTGATACCTCTAATCTGCACTAAAGAATATTGTAAGAAACTACATTATAAGGTATATTCAACAGTCATTAAGCTATTGCCAGCAGTACAATATTACATAACATTGCTTTCAACTAACCAACCCACTTATGCACCACACAGCCAACACCTAATAAAAGAGATACATATACAAACCCTAGGAGTTAATTCTCTAAAACAATACTACCAGGGAAAGTTAAACAATAAGTCTATGTTAATCATATATCCACTATGAATCTTTTAACTAACTGTGTTTATGTCATCACTTTAGCTGTAGCTACCTGGAGAAAGAACGCAGGATTTCATGGCCTACATTTTCTGCTTTAAACTTACTTTTGGCCTCATCATATAATGATGCCATGTTAGTTTTTCTTAATTCTATGGAATCGTATATAATCAGTCTGTAAACTGATTCAAATCTCATGAAATTTAATCACAATATATATATTTTTAAATGTTAACAGTTTTATTGAGACATAATTGATATACAACTAATTGCACATATTTAAATTATACAGTTTGATAGATTTTCACTTATGCATACACTTGTGAAACTAATACCACAGTTGAGATAGTGAACATGCCATCACCCCCCAAAATTTCCTGATGTGCATTTGTAATTCTTACCTCCCACCCCAACCTGATCCCCCAAATTCCCAGCCTATCACTGATCTGCTTTTTGTCATGTATTTTACTAGAATATTAATTATATAAATGGAACCAAACAGCTTATATTCCTTTTTATCTTCCATATTTTACTTAGAATAATTAACTTAGGAAGTATCCTATTTGTTACTTATATTAATAACTGATTTATTTTATTGTTGAATAACATTCATTGTATTAATATACCAAAATTTTCAGTCTATTTATCTACTGGTGGAAATTTAAACTTTTATTAATTTGGGGAAATTACAAATAAAGCTTCTATGAATAATTATGTACAAATCTCTTAGAGATACACCATTTCATTTCCTTTGGGTGATGATTTAGATGTGGAATGGCTGGGAAATACTGCAAGTCTGGATTGGACTATATAAGAAAGTACCAAACTATTTTCCAAAGTAGCTATATTATTTTACATTCCCACCACCATGTATAAGAGTTTCAGTTCTTCACATCCTTGCCAACTTGCTGTATGGTCAGTCTTTTTAATTTTAGCCAACTGTGATGTGAATGAAGCCCTGGTCATGCAGTGTTTAAGAGCTATAACTGCTAACCAAAAGGTAGGCAGTTCAAATCCACCATCCACTATTTGAAACCCTATGGGGTAGGCAGTCCTACCCTGTCTTTTATGGTTGCTGTGTGTTGGCAACAGGTTATTACTCGAGTAGCAATAAATGCTTAAAGTTTAATTTGCATTTCCTTAATGACTGACATTGTTCAGCATTTTCCTGTGAGCTTATTTGCCACACATAAATCTTTCTTTGGTGATGTGTCTGCTGAAATATTTTGCCCAGATTTTGAATGGGTTGTTTGTCACCTAATTATAGAGTGGTTTTAAAAATATATCTTGAATTCTAGTCTTTTATCAGATATATGCTTTGCAAATAGTTTTTCTCAGTTTGAGGGTTGTATTTTCACTTTCTTAACAATGTCTTCCTAAACCCAAAACCCAGTGCCCTAGAGTAGATTCTGACTCATAGCGACCCTATAGGACAGAGTAGAACCACCCCGTAGAGTTTCCAGGGAGTGCCTGGAGGATTCGAACTGCTGACCTCTTGGTTAGCAGCTGTAGCACTTAACCACTATGCCACCAGGGTTTCCTAAAACCAAAAGTTTTTACTTTTGTTGAAGTCTAATTGATCTTTTTTTTTTTTCCTTTACATACCATGTTTTTGCTGTCATATCTAAGAAAACTGTATCTAAGCAAAAGTCACACGATTTTCTCACATTTTCTTCTAGAAGTTTTATACATTTAGTTTTCACATTTAGGTCTATGATCCATTGTGAGATAAAGTTTGTGTACGGTGTATAGTAAAATATGGATCGAAGTTGATATATTTGCATATGAATATACAATTGTTCCATCATCATATTTTGACAAGACAGTCATTTCTCAATGGAATTTCCTATATGCATTTATTAAAAATCACTTGTCCATAAATGTGTGGGTCCCAGGGTGGCACAAATAATTTGTGCTCGACTACTAACATAAAGGTTGGCTGTTCAAACCCACACATTGGTGCCACAGAAGAAAGACCTGGCCATCTGCTTCCATAAAGATTTACAGCAAAGACATCCTATGGAGCAGTTCTACTCTGTAATACATGGGGCTGCCACAAGTCTCAACTGACTCAACAACAACATGTTTATTTATCGACACTCTACTCTGTTCCATTGATCTATGTGACTATTTTGATGCCAATACCACGCTATTTTGTTTACTGTAACTTTATATTAAGTCTGAAAATAAACTGTTAGTCTTTCAACTTTTTTCTTTTGTTTTATTAACCAAAATTTCTTTGCCTATTCTGGAACCTTTGCATCTCCAGAGAAACTTTAGAGTCAGCTTGTCAATTTCTACAAGAAAGGCCTGCTAGGATTTTTACTATATCACATTGAATATATAGAAAAGTGTGGGGAGAATTAACATCCTAACAAACAATATTGAGTGTTGTATTTCTTTCCATTGGTTTAGATTTTCTTAGATTTATCTCCTGTATGTTTTGTAGTTTTCATTGTATAGATTTCACATATCTGTTGTCAGATTTATTTCTTAGCATTTCATTTTTTAAACAATTATACATGGCATTGATTTTTTAATTTCAGTTTTTCCTTGTTCATTGATAGTATATGAAATAGCAGTTGTATACTAATTGTATACCTTGCAATGTTGCTAACCCCTCTGATTAGTTCTAGATTTTTGTAGATTCCATCAGATTTTCTACAAAGATTCTTGCTTTCAACTCTAACCAACCCACTTATCCACCACACAACCAACACCTAATAAAAGAGATACATATACACAATAATATCAGGATCCTCAAGCCTCATTCATAAAAAATAAAAATAAAAAAAAACTTTGTTGTGTACTGGTTTTATGCCTATTCTTTGATATAAAAATAAATCTCTCTTCCCTGGTTGCTAACATTATTTAATATAGGTATTCCTGCCTAATCAATTTTACACAAGTTCTGAGCAGCAATTCCTAATCATTTTCTGCCCTCTATTTTTTTTTTCTTAATTTTAATTTGCTTTGTTGTGGTTTTTGTTTTTTTAAACTGGGTTTTCTTCTGCCCTTAAAAGGGAATTTGAGAAATCTACCTGAATATAAGACTAAACAAAATACCCCCCAAATACTTTCAATTTTTAATTGATCCTATTTATAACTTGGAAACATTGATGGCATAGTGGTTAAGTGCCATGGCTGCTAACCAAAAGGTCAGCAGTTTGAATCTGCCAGGCACTGCTTGGAAACCCTGTGGGGCAGTTCTGCTCTCTCCTGTACGGTCACTACGAGTCAGGATTGACTTGACCGTGATGGGTTTGAAGGGTTTTTTTGGTTATTTACAACTTAGTTATCTCAGAAATAACCTGCCTTAACTCACATGTACTATCATCAACCAGAAAATGGGTATCAATATTACCTGCCTGTGGCTTACTAAGGTTTATCATATTTTCCAAAACAATATCATCTTCACAGGTACAGAGATTAGGACTTCAACATATCTTTTCAGTGAGTACAATTCAGTCCATAGTAATCACTCAGAAAGATCTACGTCTTGCCTCAAAACCCAGACCTCAAAAGTCAGGCAAAATTAGTGCTAGAGGAATGCTACTATAGGCCTGCTTACACAAACCTTAAAAGCAATACCTGACAGAATCAAACTCTTTCCAATAACCATGTCCAACAACAGAGCTAAAGAATACTTACAGATATACAAAAATATCTAGCTGTCAACAAGGTGAAATCCAAAATGTCTAGCATCCAATCAGAAATTGCCGGGAATGCAAAAGTGATACAATCCAAGTGCCCATCAACAGATGAATGGATAAACAAAACGTGATATCACATATGTAAAATATACAAAAAATATATATTTTTATTCATCCATAAAGAGGAATTAAGCTCTAATGAACCTTGAAAACATTATGTATGCTCCGTAAAATGTCAGACACAAAAGAAAAATATTGTGTGTCTTACTTATCTAGTACTGCTATAACAGAAATACTACAAGTAGATGGCTTTAACAAAGAGAAATTTATTCTCTCACGGTCTAGGAGGCTAGAAGTCTGAATTCAGGGTGCCAGGTCTAGGGGAAGGCTTTCTGTCTCTGTTGGCTCTGGGTGAAGCTCCTTGTCGTCGATATTCCCTGGTTAAGGAGCTTCACAACGCAAGAACCCTGGGTCCAAAGGACTCGCTATTCTCCTGGCTCTTCTTTCGTGGTGATATAAAGTCCCCATGTCTCTCTGCTTGCTAATCTCTTTTACATCTCAGAAGAGATTGATTTAGGACACAATCTAACATAGATTGGGTTCTGCCTCATTAACATAACTGTTTGTAATCCTGTCTCATTAACATCATGGAGGTAAGATTTACAACACATAGGAAAAGCACATTAGATGACTAAATGGTAGACAATCACACAATACTGGGAATCCTGGACTAGGCAAGTTGACATACATTTTGGGGGGACACAATTCAATCCATAACGTTGTATAATCCCACATATACGAAACATATAAAATAGGCAAATACATCAAGTCAGAAGAATGTCAATAGTTTTCAGGGGATGGGGAGAGGGAATAAAAGGGGAGTAAAATAAATAAATAAATAACAGATACCAAGAACAACAACAGAATCTTTCTGGGCCTCAATTTTCCCAATAGTAAAATGAGGATAGCAATGTACCTCTCTCATAGCATTGAAGTAGGTATTAAATATGTGTGAGGCCGGATAAAAGTGTCACAGGGGTAAGTGCTTTAACATTGAGTGGTAAATCCCCAGAGGCAAATGCAAAATATATCCACATTGTTAATAGTATCTGAAGTAGGAACAAGATTGTTACAATAGCGACAGGCTTCTTTCCTTTGGTGATGCTGTTTTGGGTTTGGGATTGCTCAGGATGGGTAAAGGAGAAGCATTTCCATAAAATATAATTATTTTTATATTTTTGTAAATTTATATCGCACCGTAAACCGTTGTCATCTTCTACATATATTTCATAATTTAAGTGAAATTAAAATATATAGAGAGCTGTAATGGTTAAGATTGTGTTTCAACTTGGCTGACCCATGATTCTCAGTGTTTATATGTGATCATCCCCGTGACGGGATCTGCTGTAAGTAGTCAATCAGTTGAAAGGAAGTTTTCTTGGGTTTGTAGCCTGCAACTGAATATAAGTGGACATTCTGGCTTTTGCCTGCTCAGGATTCTGCAGCTGCCTCCTATTCATCTAACCTCTAGTTCTTGAGACTTGGGCTAGCAGCTTACCTGCCAGTCTTGGAATTCATCAATCTTCACAGCCTGTGAGCAAGAGTCCTGCTCTCCAACCTGCCAATCTTTGCTTCACCAGCCCCTGTGGCTACATGAATAAGGAGCAGCCTTTATCCTGATCCACAGACTTGGGACATTCCAGCTTCTACAATCATCTGAGCTGTTTCCCTGATATAAATCTCTCTCTCCCTCTATGTATATTTATATGCTTTAATGGTTTTACCTCTCTAGAGAACCCAGCCTAAGAGAGAAAAAACAGCAATATTTAAATGTGTATTAAAAAGCTCAAAAGATTGACTTCTCCATTTTACTGTGTTTAATAGGGTCATTGTAGGTCATTGCCTCCCCCACTTGCAGGTCATCGTTGAGAACTATTTTTAAATATTAGACACAGGAAAGATTATTAATATTCAGACATTATCCTCCAAATAATATTCTAGAATGGCAGAGCCTGCCAGAAAAAAAAAAAGAGAGAGAGAGATTAGCTGATTTTATTCACTTTATTAAAGAAAAAAAAAAGCATTCCAAACAATAGTCTAGGGGTGAGTGTGGGGGTGGGGGGAATTACTGGAAATAAAAAAGAAGCAGAAAATAAGATCTATGATTAGAAGAAAAATGAATCAATCTGAACCAATCCAGGCACTGCACAGGTGAAAATTTTAATAAATAGAAACTGTAAATGTTATAACTACATTCAACATATTTGAGTTGTTAGTGGAAATACTACATATATTTAGTAGAGACGTGGAAGAAATATATTTTAAAAAAATAGAACATCTAGATATAAAAAATATTATGTCCTACAAAACAAAAAACACTGGAATAAATTAATAACAGATTTGACAACGCAGAAGAAAAATCTTATAAGGAACTAGCAACAGAAACTGTACAAAATGAAATACAGAAAAAGACTCAAAAAAACAGCAACAACAAAAAGAGCACTAGGAGGCTTTGGGACAACTTTGAGAGCTAAATGAAATTTTGAACTGACCAAAAGAGAGGAAATGAAGGAACTGGGAAACAAAAATGTTTGAAGAGGTAAAAAACAATTTTTTAATGTGATGAATACTATAAATCTGCAGATTCAAAGGAAACCCTGGTGGCATAGTGGTTAAGTGCTTGTGCTGCTAACCAAGAGGTCAGCGGTTCAAATCCTCCAGACTATCCTCGGAAACTCTATGGGGCAGTTCTACTCTGTCCTGTAGGGTTGCTGAGTTGGAATCGACTCGACGGCAGTGGGTTAGTGGGCAGATTCAAGAAGCATAGTAAACTCCAAAACACAAAAGCAAGAAGAAAAATAAACCATGGCACAGTATAATCAAATTGCTCAAGCCCAATAAAAGCAGCAACAGGAAAAAAAACACCACGGGAGCAGAGGAACAAAAATAAGAAGAGCAGATTTCTCGTCAGAAAAATTGGAAGCAGAAAACAGTGCAGCAACACCTTGAAAGTAATTAAAAAAAAAAAAAAAAAAAAAAAAGCTGTTACCATAGAATTCGATACCCAGCAAGATACTTTTAAAAAGCAGGAGCAAAATAAGAACATTTTCCAAAACACAAAGCAGCAAGATTTCAACATCAGCAGACCTGCACTAAAAATTTGTTATAGGAAGTTTACTTATTCACCCATGAATGACCAGAAATGTTAATCACATGGGTAAACACAGAAGATATTTCCTTATTATTATTCTATTATTATTTAAATCTGCTTGAAATACAATTGACAAGGGCTGGGATGAGGAATGTGGAGTGACTGCTAATGGGTATGAGGTTTCTTTTTAGGGTGATAAAAATATTCTAAAATTGAGTCATGACAATGTTTATACAACTCTGTAAATATATTAAAAAGTGTTGAACTGGATACTCTTAATAAGGATAAAACAAGGTGACATAAAATCAATAAGGATATGCAAAACTTGGACAACACTACCAACCAATTTGACCTAATTAAATCCAGTAGAACATTTCATGCAACAAAAAAAAACAGCATAATAACATTTGATTCATGTCCACACAAAACATGCACCAAAATATACCATATTTTAGGCCATAAAACATGTTTCAGTAAGTTTAAAGTGACTCAATGCATGCACACAATTAAAAAAAAAAATTAATAACCACAATGGAAAGAAGTAAAATAGTCAATAACAGAAACAAACATTTGGTAATTAAATAAGATATTCTAAAATAACACTAAAATGAAAGAATAAATAAAAGGGGAAATTATAAAGTATTATAAACTGAGATTAAAAAAACAAAATAGCAAACAGTATTTAGAAGGAAATTTATAGCACAAAGTGGCTTTATTAGAAACAAAGGACTCAATAGCCTCAACTTTCACTTTAATCACCTAGAATAAAATAAACAAGTGAAATTAAAAAGTAAACAGAAAAAAGGAAATAATAAAGATTAGAGCAAAACTCAATGAAACGGGAAACAAAAAATACACAAAGCCAATGAATAAAAGCTTCCTTAGGTGATCAATAAAATGGATAAACTTCTTGAAAGGCTAATCACAAAAAAAGAGAAGAGACACAACCTGGTTTTGGAATATTGTTGTTAGGTGCCATCAAGTCAGTTCCAACTCATAGTGATCCTATGTACCACAAAACTAAACGCTGCCAGGTCCTGTACCATCCTTCCAATCCTTGTTATGCTTGAGCCCATTGTTGCAGCCACTGTGTCAGTCCATCTCGTTGAGTGTATTCCTCTTTTTCACTGACCCTCTACTTTACCAAGCATGCTATCCTTCTCCAGGGACTGATCCCTCCTGACAACATGTCGAAAGTACGTAAGACGCAGTCTCGCCACCCTTGCTTCTAAAGAGCATTCTGGTTGTACTTCTTCCAAGACAGATTTATTCGTTCTTTTGGCAGTCCATGGTGTATTCAGTATTCTTCACCAACACCACAATTCAAGGCATCAATTCTTCTTCAGCTTTCCTTATTCATTGTCCAGCTTTCACATGCATAAGAGGTGATTGAAAATACCATGGCTTGGGTCAGGCGCACCTTAGTCTTTAAGGTGACATCTTTGCTTTTCAACACTTTAAAGAGGTCCTTTCCATCGTTTCAGGGGGCATCCAAGTCAATTGGCACAATAAAATCTATTAAGAAAACATTCAGCATCCCACTTTGGAGAGGGGCATCTGGGGTCTTAAACGCTAGCAAGCAGCCATCTAACATGCATCAATTGGCCTCAACCCAAATAGAGCAAGGCATAATGAAGACACCAAAGAGACAGGAAGGACCACATAAACCAGAGAGTACATCAGCTTGAGACCAGAAGAAGTAGGTGGCGCCCGGCCACTACGGATGACTGCCCTAACAGGGAACACAACAGAGAGCCCCTGAGGGATCAGGAGAGCAGTGGGATGCAGGCCCCAAATTCTCGTAAAAAGACCAGACTTAATGGTCAGACTGGGACTAGAAGGACCCCAGAGGCCGTGGTCCCCAGACCTTCTGTTAGCCCAAGACAGGAACCATTCCCAACGCCAACTCTTCAGACAGGATTTGGACTGGAATATGGGATGGAAAATGATACTGGTGAAGAACGAGCTTCTTGGCTCAAGTAGACACATGAGACTATGTTGGTATCTCCTATCTGGAGGGGAGATGAGAGGGCAGAGGGGGCCAGAAGCTACCCAAATGGACAAGAGGAGAGAGAGTGGAGGAAAGAATTATGCTTTCATTAGAGGGAGAGCAATTAGGAGTTTATAGAAATGTGTATGTAAATTTTTGTATGAGAGGGTGACCTGATTTGCAAACTTTCACTTAAAGCACGATAAAAATTAATTAGAAAAAAAAAAAAAGAGATCCTTTGCAGCAGATTTGCCCAACACAATGCTTCTTTTGATTTCTTGGCTGCTGTTTCCATGTGTGTTGATTGTGGATCCAAGTAAAATGAAATCCTGGACAACTTCAATCTTTTCTCCATTTATCATGATATGGCTTATTGGTCTCCTTGTGAAGATTTTTGTTTTCTTTATGTTGAGGTATAATTCATACTGAAGGCTATGGTTTTTGATTTTCATAAGTAAGTGCTTCATGTCCTCTTTACTTTCAGCATGCAAGGTTGTGTCATCTGCATAATGCAGGTTGTTAATGAGTCTTCCTCCAATTCTGATGCCCCATTCTTCTTTATATAATCCAGCTTCTCAGATTATTTGCTCAGCATACAGATTGAACAGGTATGGTGAAACAATAGAGCCTTGACACACACTTTTCCTGACTTTGAACCACTCAGTATTCCCTTGTTCTGTCCAAACAACTGCCTCTTGATCTGTGTACAGATTCCTCATGAGTGCAATTAAGTGTTCTGGAATTCCCATTCTGTATCCAAATGAGAGGGATGAAATTATTTCAATTTTACAAATATCAAATGATAATGAAGCATATTATGAAAAAGTTTATGCAAATAAATTTGACAAACTATATGAAAGGGATATTTTTAGAAATTAGATGAAAGACACTAAAAAGAACTAAATAATTTTAAAAGCCTACTATCTATTAAATAAATTAAATATGTAGTTAAAAAACTCATTGCCAAGGACAAATATTGTATAAGACCACTATTATAAGATCTTGAGAAATAGTATAAACTGAGAAGAACACATACTTTTGTGGTTACAAGGGGGGGAGGGAGGGAGGGCGGGAGAGGGTTATTTACTGATTAGTTATTAGATAAGAACTACTTTAGGTGAAGGGAAGGACGATAGTCAATACACGGAAGGTCAGCTCAACTGGACTGGACCAAAAGCAAAGAAGTTTCTGGGATAAACTGAATGCTTCAAAGGTCAGGGGAGCAAGGGAAGGGGTTTGGGGACTATGGCTTAAGGGGACTTCTAAGTCAATTGGCAAAATAATTCTATTATGAAAACCTTCTGCATCCCACTTCAAAATGTGGCGTCTGGGGTCTTAAATGCTAACAAGCGGCCACCTAAGATGCATCAATTGGTCTCAACCCACCTGGATCAAAGGAGAATGAAGAACACCAAGGTCACACGATAACTATGAGCCCAAGAGACAGAAAGGGCCACATGAACCAGAGACTTACATCATCCTGAGACCAGAAGAACTAGTTGGTGCCTGGCCACAACCAATGACTGCCCTGACAGGGAGGACAACAGAGAACCCCTGAGGGAGCAAGAGATCAGTGGGATGCAGACCCCATATTCTCATAAAAAGACCAGACTTAATGGTCTGACTGAGACTTAGAGGAATCCCGGCAGTCATGGTCCCCAAACCTTCTGTTGGCCCAGGACAGGAACCATTCCTGAAGACAACTCATCAGACATGGAAGGGACTGGACAGTGGGTAGGAGAGAGATGCTGATGAAGAGTGAGCTACTTGTATCAGGTGAACACTTGAGACTGTGTTGCCATCTCCTGTCTGGAGGCGAGATAGGAGGGTAGAGAGGGTTAGAAACTGGCAATATTGTCACGAAAGGAGAGACTGGAAGGGCTGACTCATTAGGGGGAGAGTAAGTGGGAGTATGGAGTAAGGTGTATATAAGCTTATATGTGACAGACTGACTTGATTTGTAAACGTTCACTTAAAGCTCAATAAAAATTACTTTAAAAAATAAAAAAAAAGAAGTAAACCTCTATTCCCTGAACAACTGCCTCCTTTTCCATGAGACCAGAAGAACTGGATGGTGCCTGGCTCCCATTACCAAACATTTTGTTCAAAGATTCTGTAGAAGAATCCTGATTAAAAGGTGGAAAATGCAGAGCAGAATTTAAAATTCTCATGGACTCTAGACTTTCTGGAGCCATGGAGGATGGATGAACCCCTGAAACTATTGCCCTGAGATGATCTTTAAAGCTTAAACCAAAAATATCCAGTGAAGTCTTCTTAAAACCCAATAATAATTCAGCTTACCTAGTAAAAAAGGTCTGCCTTGAGCATTATGCTCTTTTAAGAACTACCTATATAGGATCAAACTGACAACAACAACTCCAAAGATTAGATAGGAACCTTAGAGGGCAGTGAGTTTATGTTAATGAGGGAGGAACAACTCAGAAAAGGAGAATGAGAATGGTTGTGCACAACTCAAAGAATGTAATTAATGTCACTGAATTGTACATGTAGAAACTGTTGAATTGGTGTATATTTTGCTATGTATATTCTCAACAGCAACCAAAAAATAAATAAAATTTAGAAAAAAATGAAAAAAGAAATAAACCTGTCTTGAGTTACACCAAAAAAAAAAAAAAAAAAACCTCATTGCCATTGAGTCGGACTCATAGTGACCCTATAGAACAGAGTAGAACTGCCCCATAGAGTTTCCAAGGAGCACCTGGTGGATTTGAAACTGCTAACCTTTTGGTTAGCAGCCATAGCACCTAACCACTATGCCACAAGGGTTTCCTGAAGTTAAAACCTCCCCAAAAAAAAAACTTCATGCGAAGATGGCTTTACTGATGAATTCTACATAAAATTTTAAGGAAGAAGTAACATCATTCTAAACAAACTTTCTCATAAAATTGAAGAGATGTCAATTCTTCCTAAATTATTCTATGAGGTAAGAATTATCCTGACCCAAAAGCTAGATGAAGATATTGCAGAAAAGTAAGTAAAATACCAGTATATTTCGTGAATATAGAGACAAAAATCCTTTAAAATTTTAGCAAATCAAATTCAAAAATATATGAAAAGGATACATAAACCCATGGTGACCAAATGAGTTTTAACCTAATAATGCAAGATTGGTTATTCCAGGAATGTAAAGTTGATTCATCATTTGAAGATCGATGCAATACTTCATATTAAGAGGCTAAAAAAAACACACACATAAAAAAAGTATGGTCATCTCAATAAATGCAGAACAAAGAATTTGATGAAATCCAACAATTCCCGATAAACACTATAAGCAAACTAAAAATAGAAGATAATTTCACCAACCTGATAAAGGGCACATGTACACATAGACACACACACACACATATGCGCAAACAAAAACCCTACAGCTAACATCATTCCTGATGGTTAAATGCTAAACATTTTCACCCTAAGATCAGGAATGAGAAAAAGTTGACTATCCTTACCACTTCTATTCAATATTGTACTACAGGTCCCACCTTAAGCAATTTAAAAAAAAGTTACCTTCCAGTTCATTCTGGCTATAGTGACTCTGTAGGAGAGAGTAGAACTGCCCCACAGAGTTTCCAAGGCTGTAATCTTGATGGAAGCAGACTCTTTCTCCTGCAGAACAACTATAGTGTTCAGACTGCTGACCCTTCTGTTAGTAGTCAAGCGCTCAACCCCTGTGCCACCAGCGCTCCGTCCTTATGCAATAAGGCAAGACAAACAAATAAAAAACATCCCAATAGAAAAAAAGTAAAACATGCAGAAAGCATGATCACCTATGAAGAATATAGAAAAAAAGCTATCAGAACTAGTAAATGAAGTTATCAAGATCACAGGATACAAGATCATTATACAAATTGAATTGAATTTCTATTTACTAGCAACAAACACTGGGAAATTGGAAAACAAAAACAAAAACATGGCTTCAAAAATATGAAATAAGGGGGATAAATCCTAAGGGCAATGTCTGTACGATACAAACTATAAAATGTAGTATAGATAAATTAGAGAAAACCTAAATAAATTTTGACATTTACCGTGTTAATGGATCAAAAGCCTAAATAATCTCCCAAAACTGATCTTGAGATTCGATACAATTTCAGTTGAAATATAAGTAGATTATTTTCGGAGAAATTTATACTCATTCTAAAATTCATACGGAAATACAAAGGATGTAGAAGAACAAAACACTTTTTAAAAAGGAGAATAAATTAGAAAGACTAGCATACCTAATTTACATACTTTGGAGCACTTAAACAACTTGACTTCGACAGTATTATAAAGCAGTAATAATGAAAACAGTATTGTATTAGTATAAAAGGAGCCCTCGTGGCACAAAGGGTAAGCACTGAGCTGTTAACTGAAAGGTTAGTGGTTTGAACTCACCCAGAGGATCTGCAGTGGAAAGACCTGACAATTTTATCCCATAAAGATTATAGCCTAGAAAAGCTTATGGGACAGTTCTACCCTGTCACATGGGATCACCATGAGAGTTTTCAACTCGCTAAGAGTTGAAACTTGACTCAGTGCCTAACAACAATAACATTAGTGTAAAGATAGTAAAAGAGGTCAGTGTAATAGCTAGTTCAGAAATAGACCCACAGATTGATTTTTTATAATGGTACAAAGTCAATTTAGTGAAGTAATTACAGTCTTTTCAACAGATCTTGCTCAAACAATTGGATATCTTTATACAAAAACTAAGCAAATGGGCTGTGATTTTTACCTCATATCATTAAAAAAATTCAAAACTTAATAACTTTTTTTATAATAATAAGTGTAAATCCTAAAACTATAGAATTTATAAAGGAAAATATAGAAGAATATCTTTTTGACCTTTGTGTATGGAAAGTTTATTAGTGTTGTAGGCAGGATAATGCCCCCTCCCCCAAAGACGTCCATGCCTTAATCCCCAAAGATTACCCTGAATCATTCAAGAAGGCTGAACGTAATCACCAGTTAAGCCAGTTGCCCCTGAGTCGATTCTGACTCATGGTGACCTGTGACGTGTGTCACAGTAGAGCTGTGTTCCATAAAGTTTTCAATGACTTTATTTTTTTGGAACTGGATTTCCAGGTCTTTATTCCAGGGAGCCTCTGGATGGTGAGCAGCTGAAAGTGTTAACTCTTTGCACCACCCTGACACTCCAAATATCATCACAAAGGTTCTTCTTATATGTGGAAGCAGTAGGCAGAAGTGTCAGAGTAAGAGTGTTGTGATGTGACGTGAGAAAAACTCAACTGGCCATGAACCAAGGAATGCGAGAAGACTCTAGAGAGTAAAAAAGGCAAGAAATCAGATTCTCTCCTACAGCCTCCAGGGAGGAAAGCAGCCCTGCTGACACCTTGGTTGTAGCCCAGTGAAACTCATTTCAGACTTCTGACCTCCAGCACTGTAAGATAATAAATTTGTCTTGTTTTAAGTTTGTGGTCATTTGTTACAAAAGCAATGGGAAACTAATGCAATTAGATATGACACCAAAAACACAATCTATGAAAAACAGTAAATTGAACTTCATAAAAATTCAGAACTTCTGCTCTTTAAAAGTCACTGTTTAGAAAATGAGAAAGCCAAGCTACAGACTGGGAGAAAATATATGCAAATTACATGTCTGAGAAAGGACTTGTATCTAGAATACATAAATTACTCTCAAAACTGAAATATTATAAAACAAACAACTCAATTTAAAATAGGTAAAATATTAAAACCTATATTTCACAAAAGAAGATATCTGGATGCAAAATATGAACTTGAATATATGCTCCAATTCATCAGTCATTGTTGTCATTACTGTTAGATGCTGTTGAATCAATCCCCAGCCATGTGACAAAGTAGAACTGCCCCATAGGGTTTTCTTCCCTGTCATTTTTATGAAAGCAGATTAACAGGTCTTTCTCCCACAGAGCCACTGTGTAGGCTCAAACTGAACCCTTCAGTTAGCAGCCGAGCACTTAAGGCTTGTACCATCAGGGCCCCTTTCATTAGTCATTAGGGAAATGAAAATTAAAATCACAGTAGGATACCACCGTACACCTATTAGAATATCTAAAATGCAAAAAAGACTCACCAGATCAAGTATAGATAAGGATGCAGAAAAGCTGTGCAAAAGGTCTGAAAAGACATTTTACCAAAGAAGATGTATGGGTGGCAATGGAAAGATGCCGATCAGCATTAGTCATTAGGGAAATTCATATTAAACCCACAAACATTTACCACTTCTCACTTAATAAAATGGCTAAAATTAAAAAGACTGCCCATACCATGTGTTGGCAAAGATGTGAAAGCACCTAAATTCTGGTGGCAGGAATGTAAGATGATACAGCCATTTCAGAAAACAGTGGCAATTTTTTCCACAGTTAAACATACACTTACCAGCTGATCTAGCTGTTCCACTCCTAGGTATTTACCCGAGAAAAACGAAAGCATGTGTCCATACAAAAACTTGTACATGAACGTTCATAGCAGCTTTACCTGTAATAGTCAAAAATAGACAGAAACTCAAGCTCCCATTAACAGGTGGACGCATAAAGAAACCAGGGTATGTTCGTACATTGGAATGAACAGTTTATTCCAACAGTTGAAATAGGATTTTCAATGGCCAATTTTTTGGAAATGGATTACCAGGCTTTTGGAATTGATATTTCGTCAATTCCTGAGGCCTTGTTTTTTGCCAATGTCTTCAGTGCAACTTGGACTTCTTCCTTCATTACCATCAGTTCTTGATCTGAAATGTTCGAACATTGACCACTTCTTTTTGGTACAGTGACTCTGTGTATTGCTTCCACCTTTTTTTGATGCTTCCCACATCATTCGACGCTTTGCCCATGTTGTTTTTGTTAGGTGCCGTCGAGTTGGTTCCAACTCACAGTGATTCTGTGTACAACAGAATGAAACACTGCCCAGTCCTGCGCCATCCTCACAATCGTTGCTCTGCTTGAGCCCATTGTTGCAGCCACTGTTCCAATCTATCTTGTTGAGGGTCTTCCTCTTTTTCACTGGCCCTCTACTTTACCAAACATGATGTCCTTCTCCAGGGACTGATCCTTCCTGGTAACATGTCCGAAGTATCTAAGACATAGTCTCACCATCCTTGCTTCTAAGGAGCATTGTTGTTGTACTCTTCCAAGGCAAGTTTGTTCCTTCTTTTGGCATTCCATGGTATATTCAATATTCTTCACCACACCACAATTCAAAGGCATCGATTCTTCTTTGGTCTTCCTTTTTGCCCACAGAATCCTTCAAAATTGCAATTCCTTTCTTGAATTTTTTCTTCAATTGTTTTGGTTTCAGAAATGCCAAATGTGTTCCTCCCTTTTGGTGTTCTAACTCCAGGTCTTTGCACATTTCATTATAATACTTTGTCTTTTTGAGCCGTACCTTGAAATCTTCTGTTCAGCTTTTTGACATCATCATTTCTTCCATATGCTTTAGCTACTGTATGTGCAAAAGCAAGTTTCAGAATCTTTTCTGACATCCATTTTGGTCTTTTCTTTCTTCAAAACCCCACTGCTGTCAAGTCGATTCCAACTCATAGCAACCCTATAGGATAGAGTAGAGCTGCCCCATAGAGGTTCCAAGCAGTGCCTGGTGGATTTGAACTGCTGACCTCTTGGTTAGCAGCCGTAGCACTTACCCACTACGCCACCAGGGTTTGTTTCTTACCTGTCTTTTTTTAAGGATGTTTTGCATTCTTCATGCATTATGTCCTTGATATCAGCCTCCGACTCATCTGGTCTTTGGTTATTACTGTTTAATGCATTGAATATATTCTCAAGATGGTCTCTAAATTCAGGTGGGATATGCTCAAGGTTATACTTTGACCCTCGTGGGCCTGTTTTAATTTTTTTCAGTTTCAGCTTGAACTTACATATGAGCAATTGATGATCTGTGCTGCAGTCGGCCCGTGTCCTTGTTCTGACTGATGATATTGAGCTTCTCCTTTGTCTCTTTCCATAGATGTATTTGGACTGGATTCCTGTGTACTCCTTCCTTTGAGGTCCATGTGTGTAGTTGCCATTTATGTTGTTGAAAAAAGATATTTGCAATGAATAAGTCATTGACCTTGCAAAATTCTATCACGAGCTTTCTGGAGTTGTTTCTATGACGAAGGCATGTTTTTCAATTACTAATTCTTATTCTTTGTTTCCAACTTTCAAATTCTAATCACCAGTAATTATTAATGCATCTTGATTGCATATATGAAGAATTTCAGACTGCAGAAGTTGGTAAAATTTTCAATTTCTTCATCTTTGGCATTAGTGATTGATGTGTAAATTTGAATAATAGTGTAACAACTGATCTTTTTTGTAAGAGTATAGGTATTATTCTATTACTGACAGCGTTGTACTTTAGGATAGATCTTATTTTTGGCAATGAATGTGATGCCATTCCTCTTCAATTTGTCATTCCCAGCTTTTTTTTTTTTTTTTAGCATAGTAGACCATATGATTGTCCAATTCAAAATGACAATGCCAGTCCATTTTAGCTCACTAATTACTAGGATATCAATCTTTATGCATTCCATTTCATTTTTGATGACTTCCATTTTTTTTTAATTTTCTTAGAGTCATACTTCATACATTCCATGCTCTGATTATTAAGGGATGATTGTAGCTGTTTCCTTTCATTTCAGCAAATGAAGGTCCCCAAAGTTTGACTTTATTCATATCATTAAGGTCAACTCTACTTTGAGGAGGCAGCTCTTCCCCAGTCATATTTTGAGTGCCTTCCAGCCTGAGGGGCTCATCTTCCAGAGCTGTATCAGACAATGTCCCAATGCTATTTATAACGTTTTCAGTGAGTTGTTTTTTTTTTTTTTTCCCCAGAAGTAGACCACTAGTTTCTTCTTCCTAGTTAGTCTTAGCCTGGATGCTCCACTAAAACTTGTCCACTATGGGTGACCCTGCGGCTATTTGAAATATCAGTGGCCTAACCTCCAGCATCACAAAGACATGCAAGGCACCACAGTATGACAAACTGACAGACAAGTGGTGCTATGATTTCTTACCTCTTAATTATTCAGGGGAAACCCTCGTGGCATAGTGGTTAAGTGCTACGGCTGCTAACTAAAAGGTCAGCATTTGAATCTGCCAGGTTCTCCTTGGAAACTCTATGGGGCAGTTCTACTTTGCCTCATAAGGTTGCTATGATTTGGAATCAACTCAACGGCAGAGGGTTTGTGTTTTTGTGGTAATTCTTCAGGAATAAACAGGAAAATATTTGCCAAAATCTATTACATTAAAACCGTTGAGAGTTGTTTGAATTCTGCTCCATGGGTGAATAGAATCAAATAAAACTCTTCGCATTAGAGAATAAAGATTTTCTCTGGTAGTGCTTTATATAATTTCTGCTTTTAATTATTCTCTTTCTTAAATGGACTGGGTCTTAAAGGGTTTTCAGTAGACCTTCATATTTGCTATTGGGACTGGCAAATTTAGGTAAATATTGCTGTCAGTTACAATTAATGATATTAAATCCACCAATACCTCAAACAATTATAAAATTAAAAAGTTCTTCAAAACTACAGTTGAACTCTGTATATTTTAAATACTTAAAAGCATATATTTTAACTACAATATTTATATACCGAAATAGGTGTTAAGGAAAAGAAATCACTGTGATTCTGAGTATTTCTTTTGAAGCATTTGTATTTCTCAAAGAAATATATTTTCTCATATAATTTTCAAAATGATAAAAGTAAAGAAAACATCCACACTCTCACCACATATTATTAGTACAGATTAAAATATAAGCAAATAATAAATATAAAAGGATCTTAATTGGGCTATCTCTTTAAAAAAAAAAATTAGGTTCTAAGAAAATGCTGAACCTGAAATGATTTTAGTCTTGTAACTTAACCTTTGAAAAGTCATCAGGATTTCTATGAATCACTTTTTCCCTGTTCTCTGTTGTCCAAGAACTTACCAATATAGCACAGTCACCCAAAAATCCAATGAAAACTCTTAATTGACTCAACAATTGCATACCAGCCTTTCCTTCCAAAACTACTTCTTCCTGAATTTACTCTTTTGGAAAACAGCAATCATCCATGCTGGAAAATTAGTTCATGTTAGTCTTCTCCTTACTTTTAAACTTTCTGTATTAATTGACAAATTCTGTTAATTTTATCCCTTCTATTCGTTTGTTGGAGTCATGGTGGCACAGTGATTAAGAGCTTTGGCTGCTAATCAAAAGGTCAGCCACCAGCTGGAAGCCTTATGGGGCAGTTTTACTCTGTCCTATTGGAAACCCTGGTGGTGTAGTGGTTTACTGCTACAGCTTCTAACCAAAAAGTTGGCAGTTTGAATCCACCAGGCTCTCCTTGGGAACTCTATGGGGCAGTTCTACTCTGTACTAGAGGGTCTCTATGAGTTGGAATCGACTTGACAGCTAGGGGTTTGGTTTCAGTTTATAGGGTCGCTATGAGTTGGAATTGACTGGATAGCAACAAATTTGGCTTTTGGTTTTATCCCATCACCAGGAAAAAGTGCTGGTGGTGCTGTGGTTAAGAGCTCTGCTAATAACTGAAAAACAGTGGTTCGAACCCACCATCTCTGGGAGAAAGATGTGGCAGTCACCTTGCATAAAGATTAAAGCCTTGGAAACCCTATGGGGCAGTTCTACTCTGTCCTGTAGGTTGCTATGAGTCTGAATTTATTCAATGGCAATGAGGAATCTATTGCCAGGGCTTTGGGTGGTGAAAAGAATTAACTCCTCAACTACTAGCTGTGAGGCTGGCACTTGGATCCCACCCAGAGGCACCACAGAAGACAGGCCTGGTGATCTGCTACTGAAAGATCATAGTCTCAAAAACCCTATGGAGCAGTTTTACTCTGCACGTATTGGGTTGTCATGAGTTGGAATCAACTCGACAGCAACTAACAACAACACCATTCTACTGCCACTGCTATCATAAGATTCCAGCCTAATTCATACTATGAAATATGACTGATGACCATGTACATATTCCTGAAGCCCTGATCCAAATGCATAAGCCTTTCAATGATGTCTACATATTAATTTGAGTCTTGTATTCAAGCTTGTATTCAAGCCTTCGTGATGTGGCATTAACTTATCTATATTGGCAGATTTAATTCCCAAAGTTCCCCAAGAAGAATCATATGTCTATCCAAATAAGAATGAATACATATCTATGTATACAATCATGTGTATACATGTGCATATATCTATATCTATGTATGCATATATATGAATATGTGTATGTGTGTATATTTATGAATGTGTACATATAAAACATACTATGCAAATTTCCTGCTCTCTCTGTTGTCAGTTGCTGATGATATCCACCTACACGGAATTTTAATTCTTGACCCAAAATTTGTCAAATATAATCTATATAAATATAGCCTAAAATTTTGACCATATGGACCATTAACAATGACCCATTTTTATATCACATTTTTGGCATTCCTTTGTGTATTCATATTGTAACTGCTTCCTTCAGACTCTGCATTTTAATTATTTCTTACATGTTTATCTCCCTCACTACTGTTAAGTCCTTAGAGGACAGGAAAGTTGTTTTCATCTTTGTATTCTTACCAACTAGTAGTGACTAGTACACAAAACGAAACGTCTATTGATATTTGCTCATTGAAATAATAAAAGAACATCACATACATTTGGGTCCACATTATCCCTAAATATTCTGCCGCTTTACTTATTCATAAGAAACATAAAATATCACTGTGCTGACAACATGTATGTATTTTCTTCAGGTAGCTTGCTTGCCTTATTAACTATTGGTATCCGTTGTACTTAGAAGAGTAATTGCATATAACACGTAAGAAATATTTGTTGAACAAACACATGATCTAGTATTTAATATGTACAGCCTTTGTACCAGCTACTTTCTATTTCTTATTTCTAATCCTTAGGGAATTCTGGTACATGGTATTTTATGTCTGAGGAAACAGTCTCAGTGCAACCAGGTATACTATTTAAGATCATAAAGCTAATGAAGAGCAAAGATGAAATTGAAACCTGGCCTTTCTCATTCTAAGACATGTATTCTCTCAATTTTCATGTTCTGACTATTAAAGGTCATGTATGCTCATCTTTTTTTTTTATGCTCATCTTTGAAAATTATGAAAATACAGATAAATCTAAAGAAAAAAATAAAACCTATGTATAATCTCACATGTCTAGAAATATGCTGTCTTCATTCATAGTTGCTATCAATTATTTTGTCAGTGTATACGTTTTCTCTAGACACGTTGTTGTTGTTAGGTGCTGTCGAGTCAGTTCCGACTCATAGCGACCGTATGCACGACAGAAGGAAACACTGCCCCGTCCTGCGCCATCCTTGCAATCATTGTTATGCTTGAGCTCATTATTGCAGCCACTGTGTCAATCCACCTCGCTGAGGGTCTTCCTCTTTTCTGCTGACCCTGTACTCTGCCAAGCAAGATGTTCTTTTCCAGGGACTAATCCCCCCTGACAATATGTCCAAAGCATGTGAGAAGCAGCCTCGCCATCCTTGCCTCTAAGGAGGATTCTGGCTGCACTTGTTTCAAGACAGATTTGTTCGTTCTTTTGGCAGTCCATGGTATATTCAATATTCTTTGCCAACACCACGAATCAAAGGCATCAACTCTTCTTTGGTCTTCCTTATCATTGTCCAGCTTTCACATGCATATGATACTATTGAAAATACCATGGCTTGGGTTAGGCGCACCTTAGTCTTCCAGGTGATATCTTTGCTCTTCAACACTTTAAAGAGGTCCTTTGAGGCAGGTTTACCCAATGCAATGTGTCTTTTGATTTCTTGACTGCTGCTTGCATGGCTGTTGATTGTGGATCCAAGTAAAATGAAATCCTGGACAACTTCAATCTTTTCTCCGTTTATCATGATGTTGCTCATTGGTCCATTTATGAGGATTTTTGTTTTCTTTATGTTGAGGTGCAATCCATACTGAAGGCTGTGGTCTTTGATCTTCATGAGTAAGTGCTTCAAGTCCTCTTCACTTTCAGCAAGGAAGGTTGTGTCATCTGCATAACGCAGGTTGTTAATGAGTCTTCCTCCAATCCTGATGCCCCGTCCTTCTTCATATAGTCCAGTTTCTTGGATTATTTGTTCAGCATACAGATAAAATAGGTATGGTGAAAGAATACAACCCTGACACACACCATTCCTGGCTTTAAACTAATCAGTATCCCCTTGTTCTGTCTGAACAACTGCCTCTTGGTCTATGTAAAGGTTCTTCATGAGCACAATTAAGTGTTCTGGAATTCCCATTCTTCGCAATATTATCCATAGTTTATTATGATCCACACAGTTGAATGCCTTTGCGTAGTTAACAAAACACAGGTAAACATCCTTCTGGTATTCTCTGCTTTCAGCCAGGATCTATCTGACATCAGCAATGATATCCCTGGTTCCACTTCCTCTTCTGCCAGGTCCTTCTTCCTAGTCTGTCTTAGTCTGGAAGCTCAGCTGAAACCTGTCATCCATGGGTGACCCTGCTGGTATCTGTATACCAGAGGCATAGCTTCCAGCATCACAGCAACATGCAAGCCCCCAGAGTATGACAAACTGACAGACACGTGGGGGTTTTCTCTAGACATAGTAGCTGAAAATATAAAATTATAGGAAGGAGAACTCATATGGTAGGACAGACAAGGTAGCATCTGTTGAACCAATTACCTTTGTATAGAATCACAACTTAATGAATATATGTGATTATAACAATGAGAGCCTCTGTTCTAGAAGCTATTATCAAGACCTAAAGAGATTGTTAAATGGCTTTGCATAAGAGAAAAATGTGAAGGAGTCTGTGAGAAGCATGTTAGGGAGAGAAAGTCAAAGGAAAGGGGAGAGATTTGGTCAAATAAAAGAGCACAATTCATGACTTTATATTTTTAAAAAAATGGATGTTAAGAAATTCCCATGTCAAAAACAGCCAAGTGAATTTTAGGTTATCTGTAAAATATTCAAGATTATGATTGCTGTGCTTGTACGTATAACAATCTATGTTTCCTTCAAGTCTTCAGAAATAAATATTTGTTACATAAAGAGCCTTAGATTGCTGGTGCTTTGAAGAATGAAGGACTTAGAGTGCTGTCCAGGGGCAAAGCACAGTGTGAAAACATGACAGCTTGCATAGGAGATGAAACAGTAATTCAACTGACACAGGAACTCTTTAGCAGGGGCAGCCAGGAAAAGCAAGTATATGCCCTTCTCCCAGGTCCATCCTTGTTTCTTCCTAGCCCCATATTCCAAAATAATAATCAAAGACACTGGCAGAGATGAGGGAGAAGTCACAGGTTCTTCACAACCCATAGCCAACTGATGTCTCAGGGCCAACCAAACAGCATATATTTTCTTATGAAATCTTTATTTTTTTCACTTAACAATATAACAAAAATCTTTTTCCTTATTCTTAAAATTCTTCAGTAAAACAAGTTTAATATTATTTATCTCCATCTTTTGCAATTTTTTTTACTTAACAATGTAGTATTTTCTTCATAGCCAATTTTTTTCATAAGCATAAATTTAAAATTTGTATACTAATCCATCTTACCTTTATACTCTGTATTGATGAAAATGTAGACTATTTCTAATGCTTAAGTTTCGCTATTTTGAATAATACCTTTACACATAAAGTTTTTAGTTTTGTTGTTGCTATTTGTTTTCTTAAGATAGAGTTCTAGAAGTGAAATTAATGGAGAAAAGGGTGTAAACAACTTTAAGATTGAGCAATCTTACAGGATTATCCTCCAAATAAACTACTGATTTGAGAAATATCTGGTCCCATCCTGGAAAATTTATATTAGTCATGCCATCAAATCATTTTAACATAATTATGTGTAGTTTTTTTGTCTGTTCCTCTTAGACAACAGATAAGCATCTCTCTACCAAAGTCTTTGAAAATCATTCCACTCTGGTAAAGACTATTACAGTAAGGCTAGTGGAGAAGCCAATCCATGTGACAAATCAGTGACTCTCAACCATTAGCCGTTTCACCAGTGACTCTTTAAAAAATAAAAAATTAAAAAACTGGATTCCAGTACATTAGAAACCAAAAGCCCACTCTTCCTGAAACCTCTATAGGTTTCCAGGCATTGTCATATTATATTTATCATTTAAGTACATTAAAATTGCACTAGTGTAGCCAGGAGTGAATTTTATAGCTCTGAATCTAAAACACAAACAAAAGAAATAATTCTTTTTGTAGCTGAAATTGTAAAAATGCTATTAGATATAAATTGTACTGTGACAACGTAAGTAACCACTATAGCACAAAACCAATAAAAATTGCTCCATTAATATTGAGTACAAAAGTTGATGTGAAAAAAACAAGGAAGACAAGATACAATAGATCAACAGTATTTTCAAATGACCATCTAAAATGTAGGTGACAAAGAAATACTATGGATTATTTTCATTGGAGCCAATAGCCATCAGGGTACAGATAGTATTCAAAGACCAAGACGCAAGAGGGAAACAAAGGTGAATGCACCGTTAGCTTAAAAAAGAACCCAAGAGAATATGTGAAACTCTTCACTAAAAAAAAAAAAAAAAAAAAACTCTTCACTACAGGATAGTAAATAAGCACAAGCAAGGCCGTACTTACCTTGTTTACTGGATAATCTGTCCTGTCAGGAATTGTAAATATGAAAAGAGGCTTTGACTCTGTAGGAAGGTGTTGTGGAATTGGGAAAGAACAGATGCCAGCCATACCTAGAAGCAGAATCTTTGATGAGATGGAAAAAAAAATGTGAAATTGTTCACTGTAGATTACTAAGCAAACACAAGAAAGTTTATGCTTACACTTCTTATTGGATAATCTGCCCCTGGTCACCACTCATCCCCCCATGGACCTCCTCCTATACCAGAACATACAGAATCCAGCCATCCCTCCCCAACCCTCTAGGGGCTCCCACTTGTGCCACTGCCTTTCAGGTGTCCTGTGCCTCCCTGGGCCCCATGTCTGTTGGCTGCTTCCTCCTATTGCAGCACTTGGCCGAGCTACACCAAGGCACCTACTTCACACCAAGCCTGGGGCCCACCACTGTCTGACACACCTGCACACACAGCTCAAACTGCACAAAAATTTTATAGACAGTCATTACATTGTCACCTCCAGTGTCTCCCAGTCCACACCCCCTGAACCCCCAGCGATGTCACTGGGGGGGATCCACTGCCGCTTGGCCATGCACATGCAGAGCGGTGTGCCTGCTTGTGGGTGCTACAGTGCTTCCTAGACTACTTAGTGGCCAAAACTATCACCACTGAGTTCAAGAACACCTGCACTAAGGAGAAAGTGGAGTTGCCAGGAAACTCAATGACCACTTGGACAACTACATGTACAAGTTGTGCTTTCTGGAGCAGCAAAACAAGATCCTGCTGCCCGAGCATGAGCAGCTCAAGGGCCAGAGCAAGTTGCTCCTGGGGGGAACTCTAGGAGTAAGAGGTGCAGAAGTTGCCCAGAAAAGTAAATTAACTCACCAAGGACAAATACTATGTGGAGGTAGAGTGAGAAAACCTGGCCAGGGACATCATGAAGCTCTGGAAGAAGCTGCAGGAGGAGATGCTTCAGAGAGAAGAAGCAGAGAGCACCTTGCAATCTTTCAGACAGGATGTTGGCAGTGGTTTTTTGGTATGCTATGATCTCGAATGTAAAGTGTAATCCTTGAAAGAAGATACTGCCTTTGTGAAGAAACTGCATGATGATGAAAACCAAGAGCTGCAGGTCCAGATTCAAGAGCAGCATGTCAAAATCGGTATGGACTTTCCAAGCCTAACCTCATGGACACCCTGCGTGATGTGCGTCAAAAAATGTGGCTGCCAAGAACCTTCAGAAGGCTGAAGAATGGTTTTAATACAAGTTTGCTGATCTCTCCAAGGCTGCTAACCAAAACAATGATGCCCTGTACCAGGTGAAGCAGGAGTCAAATCAGTACGGAGACAGACCCAGCCCCTCAGCTAGGAAGTGGATGCCCTTAATGGAACTAGTAAATCTCTGGAGCACAAGATGCGTGAAATGGAAGAGAACTTTGCTCTTGCAACGAACTACCGAGACTCTATTGGGCTTTTGCAGGATGAGATTCAGAACATGAAGGAAGAAATGGCTGGTTACCTTCATGAAGGCCAAGACCTGATGAATTTTAAAAAGACTTATGACATTGAGATTAGCACCTACAGGAAGCTGCTGGAAGGCAAAGAGAGCAAAATTTTTCCTTCTTTACAAAATTTTTCTTCCCTGGACCTGAGAGAAACCAATTTGGATTCATTCCTTCTTGTTGACACTCAAAAAAAAAAAAAAAGTGCTCTTGATTAAAATGGTTGGCACTAGAGATGGAAAGGTTATCAACAAAACTTTTGGGCATCGTGGTGATCTTGAATAAAAATTGCACATATTCTGTGCAGCAATATATTACCAGCAAGATTAAAAAATAAATCCATATCTTAAAGAAACATCTTTCAAGTGCCTTTCTGTATTTTTCAGGAGCGCAAGATAGATTTGGAATATGACTAAGCTCTGGTTTGTAAGAATAAACACTCCTAAAATATTTAGGAAAAAAGTTCAGAACATAATCAATCTACAAAGAAGTAGTGCTAAAATGCTTTTTAAAAAATTGCTTTTTTTTCCAGAAAGAATCTGACCAACTTTTTTCTACTTAATAAATGCTTGGAAAATTTCAAGGGGAAAAAAAAAGAATTACCTGTAGAATTTTAGGAACCAGCAATGCCCAGGGCCCCTCTCAGAGACTATGTCTTAATGGATAAGTAGAAAGCTAGGACATCCAGCATTTTTAATTGTTCCTCCTTTGGGTGGGATATCAATTTGGGCCTTAGCAGCAACCAAGTGCATCAGAAATTTTGAATAGGACACAGGCATTTTTTTAAGGTTTCTGGGGGAAACTAATACATAGTCAGGGTTGTGGACCACTCTCTAAAATGGAATTTTACCTCCTTTTTAAAATTGGTTTATAAAAGGATATATGATCCAAGTTAGCAAAAAAAAAAAAAAAAAAAAATTGCAAAGGGAAACTTTTGATAATTGGAGAAACGAAAATATTCTCTGGAGCCTCAATGTCCAGTATGATAGCCACTGAACACATGTTGCTATTGAGTAGGTTCTTAAAATGTGGCTAGTACAACTGAAATGTGATATTTTCTACTTTATTTAATTTTAATGCATTGTAATTTGAAGTTAAAACTGATATTAAAATTTCATTGTCGAAAAACTTTTAAATATATTTGAAAACATTTTGTTATGTGAATCTACTTCCTAAATGCATATTTTATGAAATAAAACTACATAGCAAAAACTTCTGGTGAAAATTTAGTAACCAAAATGAGATGTGCTATAAGTATAAAATACAAAGCATATTTACAAGGTTTAGCATGGAAGAGGGAAAGTAAAATATCTCAGTAATTTTTTTTATGTAGGCTGGATGCTGAAATAAGAATATTTTTCATATATAGCATTAAATAAAATATACTATTAAAATTAATTTCACATGTTGTTTGTTTAGTTTTTTTTTTTTTTTACTTTTTAGGACATGGTATCTAGGAAACTTTAAATTATATTTGTGGCTCCCATTATGTTTCTGTTGGACATCACTGGCTAGATATGAGTGACTGTGAGACATCCAGCTGTCATAGCCATCCTTCTACCAGCATGAGTATAAAAACAGAGTACTATGGGAAGATAATTCAAATCTGGTTGCAGCAATACATGAGATTTAGGCTGGATTCAGAAGAGGACATAGAAAGAGGGATATCATTGCTGATGTCAGATGGATTTTGGCTGAAAGTAGAGAATAGCAGAAAGATGTTTATCTACATTTTACTGACAGTGCAAAGGCATTCTTTTCTGTGGATCATAACAAATTATGGATAACATTTTGAAGAATGGGAATTCCAGAACATTTAATTGTGCTCATGCGGAACTTGTACTTAGAGAAAGGGGCAGTCCTTCGAACAGAACAAGAAATGCTGAATAGTTCGAAATCAGGAAAGGTGTGTATCAGGTATGTATCCTTTCCCTATACTTATTCATTCTGTTTGCTGAGCAAATAATCTGAGAAACTAGGCTGTATGAAGAAGAACATGGCATTAGGATTGGAGGAAGACTTATTAACAACCTGTGTTACGCAGATGACACAACCTTGCTTGCTGAAAGTGAAAAGGACTTGAAGCACTTGATGAGGATCGAAGACTACAGCCTTCAGGATGAATTACACCTCAACATAAAGAAAGCATAAATCCTCACAACTGGGCCAATGAGCAATATCATGATAAACAGAGAAAATATTGAAGTTGTCAAGGATTTCATTTTACTTGGATCCACAAACAACACCCATGGAAGCAGTAGTCAAGAAATCAAACAACATATTGCATTGGGCAAATCTGCTGAAAAAGACCTCTTTCAAGTGTTGAAAGGCAAAGATATCACTTTGAGGATTAAGGTACACCTGACCCAAGCCATGGTGTTTTCAGTCACCTCATATGCATGTGGAAGTTGGACAATGAATAAAGAAGACCAAAGAAGAATTGATGTCTTTGAATTATGACATTGGCTAAGAATAGAGAATGTACCATAGACTGCCAGAAGAACAAACAAATCTGTCCTGGAAGAAATTCAACCAGAATGCTCCTTACAAGGGAGGATGGTGAGACTTTGTCTCACATCTCACATACTTTGGACATGTTATCAGGAGGGACTAGTGCCTGTAGAAAGACATTACGCTTGGTAAAGTAGAGGATCAGGGTCAAGGAAAAAGAGGAAGACATTTGACGAGATAGATTGACACAATGGTTACAACGATGAGCTCAAACATAGCATAGATTGTGGGGATGGCACAGGACAAGGCAGTGTTTTGTTCTGTTGTACATAGGGTTGCTATGAGTAGGAACTGACTCAATGGCACCTAACAACAACAGCAACATGGGAAGAACAAGCTAAGGGCAGAGAAATGGAGCAAGAGCCCTGGTGGAAACCAACCAATCTCTGCCTGGCTGCCAGGCGTTTTTAGTTACATGTACAAGCAGCTGTATTTCTTTATCAATGAGACTTAACTTCATTTAAATTTATGAAATGAAAATTTAAACAATTTACTTGTATATTTATAAAATTACAATATTATAAAGAGTATAAAAACAATGGATTAGAAACCTGTGTACCTATCATTGAGATAAAACGAATTTTAACATTTGCCATATTTGTATCAGGTCTCTCATTTAAAATAAAAAAAAATTAGGTTCATCTTGTCCCATGCTGCCTGTTTTTGGTATCTATTGCTACATAAATAATTACTCCAAAACTCAGTCAGTTAAGTCAGTAAATATTCATTATTTCATAGTTCCTGGGGGACAGGAACCCAGGTGCACTTTAGCTAAGGTACTTGGGCCTCAAGGTCTTTCACAAGACTGCACTCAAGGTGTCAACCAGGGCTATAATCTAAAGCTTGGCCTGGGGAGGGTCTGGTTCCAAGTATCTTTATGTAGTTGTTTTCAGGATTGTGTTTTTTATAGAATAAAAACCTCAGTTTCTTGTAAGCTGTTGACAAGAGATGTCCCTCAGATCCTTGCCACATGGGCCTCTCCATAGGGTAGCTCACCACATGGCAGCTTGCTTCTCTTAGAACATGCAACTGACAACTTAAGAGAGGACACTCAAGATGGAAGCCAAAGACTGTTTGTAACCTAATCCATGCAGTGATATTTCATAATTTTTGACATATTCTATTCATTTGAAGTGAGTCACTAGGTTCAGTTCACATTCAAGGGGGTGAATTACAAAAAGGCAAGAATATTAGGAGGTGGGTATCATTGGAGATATCTTAGATGCTGTCTATAACACTTGTTCGTAAAACCCCTCCTCAACCTCAGAGGTACCCACTACCCTAAAATTGATAAGTATTATTTATAGGCAAGCATTTGTACTTTGACCTCCAGTTAATTACTTCATAAATAATATATATGATTGCATTTTATATATAGGAGCCCTGCAGCATAGTGGTTAAGAGCTCGGCTGCTAACCAAAATGTCGGCAGTTGGAATCCACCAGCTGCCCCTTGGAAACCCTACAGAGCAGTTTTACTTTGTCCTATAGGGCCACAATGAGTCAGAACTGACTTGACAGCACCTAACAGCAACATATATATACAGTTGTTACTTGGTTTTCTCCCTCAACCTTATATGTATCAGATATATTCATGTCGATACTGGAGAATTTAGTTCAAATAATTTATCTGCTATATAATATTTCAGTGTATGAATTAGCTATAGTTTATTTATGTAGTCCCCTACTGAGGAGTATTTAGGTTGTTTCCTCATTGATTTTATTACAAACAGTGCTGCAACGGACACCTTTCTAAATGTTCTCTGTGTATATATAGGAAAGTATCTCTAAACCTGAGATTACTGGGGTATAAAGTACTTAACCAACACTCATCTGTCAATTTGTCATACTCTGCTGCCTTGCTTGTCGTCATGATGCTGGAAGCTAGGCTACCAGTATTTCGAATACCAGCAAGGTCACCAATGATGGACAGGTTTCAGTGGGGCTTCCAGTCTAAGGCAGACTGTGAAGAAGGACTTGGCGATCTAATTCTGAAAAAAGTTGTCCAGTGTAAACCTTATGGATAGGTTCAGAACACTGATATATTGCTTGAAGATGAGTCCATCAGGTTGGAAGTTACTCCAAATATGACTAGGAAGGAGCTGCCTCCTTAAAGTAGAATCAACCTTAATGATGTGGACAGAGTAAAGCTTTCTGGACCTCGATTTGCTTATGTGGCATGACTCAAAATGAGAAGAAACAGCTGCAAATATCCACTAATAATCGGAATGTGGAATGTATAAAACATGATTCCAGGAAAATTGGAAGTTGTCAAAAATGAAATGGACCACTTGAAGATCTGTATCCTAGGCACTAAAAAAAAAAAAAAAAAATAGGCACTAGTCAGCTAAAATTGACTGGTTTGTCCATTTTAAATACACAATCATATGGTCTACTACGCCAGGAATAACAAATTGAAGAGGCATGGCATTGCATTCATCATCAAAAAAACATTTCAAGATCAATCCTGAAATACAATGCTGTAGGTGATAGGATAATATCCATACGCCTACAAAGAAAACCAGTTACTACAACTATTATTCAAATTTACACAACCACGAAAGTCAGAGATAAAGAAATTGAAGATTTTTACAACCTCTGCAGTCTGAAATTCATCAAACAAGCAATCAAGATGCACTGATAATTGGAATGCACAAGTTGGAAACAAAGAAGTATCGGTAGTTGGAAAACACGGCGTTGGTGTTAGAAACGACAACAGAGATCACATGATGGAATTTTGCAAGACCAACCACTTACTCATTGCAAATATCCTTATTCAACATCATAAACGGCAACTATACACATGGACCTTGCTGGATGGAATACACAGGAAAGAAATCAACTACAACTGAAGAGACTATGGAGCTCAATATTATCAGTCAAAACAAGGCCAGGAGCCAACTGTGGAACAAAACATTAATTGTTCAAGTGCAAGTGCAAGTTGAAGCTCAAGATAAAACAAATCCACAACACCCAAATCAAAATTAGAGCAAGTCTACAAGAGCCAAAATATGACCTTAACTATATTCCATCTGAATTTAGAGACCATCTCAAGAATAGATTTGATGCAAAGACCAGATAAATTGTGGGATGATATCGAGGACATCATACATGAAGAAAGCAAAAGGTTAATAAAAAGATAGAAAAGACAAAAAAAAAAAAGATGAAAATGAATGGCAGAAGAGGCTCTGAAACTTGCTCAAGAACTTAGACTACCTAAAGCAAACGGAAGAAATGATGACGTAAAAGCTGAATGGAGGATTTCAAAGGGTAGCTTGAGAAGACAAAGTACTATAGTTAAATGTGCAAAGACCTGGAGTTAGAACACCAAAAAATGAGGAACACATTCAGCATTTCTCAAGCTGAAAGAACTGAAGAAAAAAACTCAAGCCTCAAGTTGCAGTTTTGAAGAATTGTATGGCCAAAAAATTTATCAACTACAGGAAGCAACAAAAGAAAATGAAAGGAATACACAGAGTCACTGTACCAAAAAGAACTGGTAGACGTTTAACCATTTCAGGGGATAGCACATATCAAGAACTGATGGTATTGAAGGAGGAAGTCCAACCTGTACTGAAGGCATTGGCAAAAAACAAGGCTCCGGGATTTGACAGAATATCAATCGACATGTTTCAACAAATGGATCCAACTCTGGAAGCACTCACTCATCTATGCCAAGAAATTTGGAAGAGAGCGACCTGGCCAATCGACTGGAAGAGGTCCATATTTGTGCCCATTCCAAAGAAAAACGAAACAATGGAATGTAGAAATTATCACAGAATATCATTAATATCACATGCAAATAAAATTTTTTGGTGATAATTCAAAAACAATTACAGCAGTACATTGACAAGGAACTGCCAGAAATTCAAGCTGGATTCAGAAGAGGACATGGAATGAGGGATATCATTGCTGATGTCAGATGGATCTTGGCTGAAAGTAGAGAATACCAAAATGTTTACCTGTGTTTTATTGACTATGCAAAGGCATTTAACTACTTGAATCATAACAAATTATGGATAACATTACCAAGAATGGGAATTCTAGAACACTTAATTGTACTAATGAGGAACCTGTACGTAGACCAAGAGGCAGTTATTTGAACAGAGCAAGGGGTTACTGAGTGGTTTAAAATCAGGAAAGGTGTGTGTCAGGGTTGTATCTCTTTGCTATACTTATTCAAGCTGTATGCTGAGAAAATAATCCGAGAAACTGGACTACATGAAGAAGGATGTGGCATCAGGATTGGAGAAAGACTCACTAACAACCTGTGTTATGCAGATAACACAACTTTTCTTGCTGAAAGTGAAGAGGACTTGAAGCACTTACTGATAAAGATCAAAGACCTCAGCCTTCAGTATGTATTATACCACAACATAAAGAAAACAAAAAAGAAAACTGGACCAATAGGCAACATCATGATAAACAGAGAAAATATTGAAGTTGTCGAGGATTTCATTTTACTTGGATCCACAATCAACACCCATGGAGGCAGCAGTCAAGAGATTGAAGGATGTATTGCATTGGGCAAATCTAGTGAAATAGTCTTCTTTTAAGTGTTAAAAAGTAAAGATCTCACTTTGAGGACTAAGGTGTGCCTAACCCAAACTTTGGTATTTTCAATTGCATCATACGTGTGAGAAAGTTGGACAATGAATAAGGAAGACTGAAGAATTGATGGCTTTGAATTATGGTGTTAGCAAAGAATTTTGAACATACAATGAACTGCCAGAAGAACAAACAAATCTGTCTTAATGGCTCCTTAGAAGCAAGAATGGTGAGACTTCCTCTCATGAACTTTGGACTTGTTATGAGGAGGGATCAATGTCTAGAGAAGGACATCATGCTTGTTAAAGTAGGGGGTCAGTGAAAAAGAGGAAGACCCTCGATGATATGGATTGAGGCAGTGGCTGCAAAATGGGCTCTAGTAAAACAATGATTGTGAGGAGGTGCTGGATCAGGCAGTGTTCTGTTTTGTCTTTCATGGGGTAGCTATGTGTTAGAACTGACTCGATGGCATCTATTAACAACAACAACAATTCATACCTTACACTTCAATATTAATGTAGTTAAATTTATTGTAACTCTCCTTCATTGTTTACACTTTTTCATATTTTGTTTAAAGAATTATTTCTATCCTGAATTCATAAAAATATAATATTTTTTACTTCCTTCTTTGTCAGTAATACCTGGGCATTTCCTTTTATTTATTGTAAGCTCAACTGTGCACTTGACAATATTTTTTCTGTATTGCATCCTGTATTGCATCCTGTATTTCTAGTCATTTGATAGTAGGAGAGTTTTCAGATTTACCTTGCCCAAACTAGGAACAATCCATCTCAATTTTTAAAACATTCTGTGTTTTTTTTTTTTTCCAGCATTTGCAATCAAAAGTATCCTTACTGACATGAAGCAAAAAACAAACAAATAAATAAGAAAAAGGATTTAATAAAGGATAAAGTATTCAATGATTGTTGGAAGTACTGCAGAAAGCTCAAGAAATATAAAGTTAAAATGCTCTAGCCTGATTTGTCATTGGATGCTTTGGTGATAACCATTCCAGGGAGTTAGTTTGGCTAAAAATCAAATGACGATGAGATGAAAACTGTCACTAGTGCTACTCTCCAAAATTGTCCACCTCTCATTCTCCCAGGACCATGGTAGGATTGCACCTCTTGGCCCCATTGTGGTCAGATGGGACCATATGACTAGACTGGCCAATGAGTTGAGAGGGAAAGTCACATGTATCCCTTCAGAGACGAACTTTTTATTGCAACATCCAGAGTTTCTTCCCTCTGCCACAGCACCCAGCAAGTTTCATACTGTGCTCCTTTATCTGGATGTGTCCAGGAGTGAGGAGATATGCATAAGGGAAAAAAAAACGAAGCTTTCTTACTGTGAGCCATTGAGATTTTAGAATTTATTACCACAGCATAACCTAGCATATCCTGATAATACAGAAATTAATACAAGAAAGGGGTTTTGAATTCATGTAGGTTTATGTCCATTGTATCAGGACCGGCTAGATTACATTGTAGTGACAAAAACCAGATAAGTAAGTAGCTTTATACATTAAAGTTTCATTTTTACTTCTCGTGCTTCATGTTAATCATGAGTTAACTATGGCCTTGTACCACATTTTCCTCACTCTAGGCTCCACGGTTACTGAGGAGTCATTGTCTGGAATATTGCTGGTTGTTGAGGTAGATGAAAAACTGGGTGGCCAATCACACATATGCTCTTAAGCTTTTGCCTGGATATGAAATGTATCAATACCACACATTTTCTTTTAGTTTTGATTTCCTACAATTAGACACTGAACTTATGGGTCATGTTAAAGTGATTTAAATAGTAAGCATTTTCTGTTAAAACCAGTAGGGAAAATGGAGAATTAGGAATGAAAAGGAAAGGAAATAAAATAAGGCTGCAATATCAAACAAAGTGCCCTAGATAATAATCTTAGCTCCATCATCAGGGCAACTTAAGGACTGGGAGAGTCAAACCTGATAGTTTTCCTAACCAGGGAACACAGAATCGGCATTACTCTACCCCCTACTTGTCAGTTACTTTTTTAGGGCTTCCACTGAAAAAAAAAAAAAAGAACTGTTGTAAAATTCTAGGCTTTTGGAGCACTAGCAGCCAAAAAGAGTAGCAGATTTGGCCTTTTGGCAGTGAAAGCACACTGGACCCTGTGTATACCAAAATGGCAAAGGAATCCTAGAGAATACAATGGTGGGTTCACTGACAACTTTTCTTGCACATTTCAATACACCTAAGTTTAAAGAGGCAAGGAAATACAATCCTACTGTATATCCACAAGGAGGAAGAATTAATGAACAGCACTAATAACAACCAAATTTAGATGAGAAATAACAAAGTCGAAAGACTTAGAATTGAAGTTTTCTGGATGAAACCTGCATTATTGGATAGCTAGCTATCTCCAAGATTCCTGGATGGCACAAAGGGTTTGCTCTCAGCTACTAACCTAAAGGTTGGTGGTTCAAACCCATCCAGAAGCAGTCTGTTTTCATAAAGATTACAGACAAGAAAACCCTACTGAGCAGCTCCACTGTATAAATAATGGAGTCACCATGATTCGGAATCTACTCGATGGCAATGCTTGGCTTTTTGGCTTTAGCTGCCTCCAGGAGGGAGTGGAAGGTGGAGGGGGAAGGAAAGAAAAGAGGAGAGAGGAAGAGGAAAGAATAAGGATGAAAGGAAAAAAAAAAAAGGCTGAAGGAGATTTTTTTTAAATACTAACTGTCCTTGAGAATATGTAAATATTGATATATAAAAAAGTAACTATGAAAGGTGAGGCTAAATGTACAGCTAAAAAGAAGTTATGGATGAGACAAGGTCTTCCAGAAACACAAAATTAGGTCATCAGTATAAGTAAAAAGTTTATTTTCAGCAAGATGAAAAGAGACCTTTTGCTTAAGTCACAGAAAAAAAAAAAAAAAGGAAAGAAAAATTGAGCTTGCCAATAAACCTGAAGGCATGGGACGAGGGAACTGAGGAAGGGTTCATGGGTCGTTCTCCTTTTTCTCTCAGAAAGTTAAAAAAAAAAAAAAATCAGCTATCTTCTGAAAGGGTAACCCCCCCCCCAAAAAAAACCCAAACCTGTTGCCATCTAATCAATCCTGACCCATAGGACCTTATAGGACAGTAGAACTGCCCCATAGAGTTTTCAAGCAGTGCATGGTGGATTCTAACTGCCGACATTTTGGTAAGCAATTGAGCTCTTAACCACTATGCCACCAGGGCGCCATCTTGAAAGGGTAGAAGGCAGAAAAGAGGGAACCTAGGAGTAAAGGAAAGTTTGGGGTAAACACTAAGGGTAGTGAGGTGTCTTCAGGCTTATAATGATGTGTGAAAGGCAACAATGGAGGAGCAACAAGGGCCCAGATAGTGAGTTTGGAGTGGAATCAACCAATATAGTTCCCCTATATGCTAAGCAGATATGGCACTGTTGGAGAGATGAGTGTTGCAAGGTGGTGACGTACACTGCAAGAGGGAAAATGTATTCAAACTTTAGACAGTAGAGTAATTTACATAAGTTATCATGCGGCATTGTCTGGGAAAGGGAATAAAGGAGATTAGGAAGGGCTGAAATTGAAAGTATGAACTTAAGGACTCAATGTGGACAAAATGAAGTAAAACTAATGGAGTAAGAGAGCTATAAGTAAGGAAATTGTTTACACAAATACACATACTGAGCTTCTGGATTTCTGCCATTCAAAGTGATAATAAGGTTTAGGGTGTGGCATTGGAGTTGTGGTAAAAAAATCATGAGGTTAGGATAGAGTGTTGGGTATTTTATCCACATGTAGAACTTGGTGTAGTTTATGAGATGACCAGGAGACCAGACTTAATGATGTCATTTTGGAGCATGATATTCCGTAGTGCAAAATGCCCAGAGTTAGTTGTCGAAATAGTCCGGTTAGACTCCTGGATCTCTAGAACTCAGCGCCTAACTCTAACAATTGTGATTAATACAATCTGCCCTACATACTTAGCTAATTTTATTCCTAATGATATTCTTTACCTGAGAATTAAATGTGATTATGAATGTGATACCTTATCTAGTATGCAAAGTGTTGGGTGAAAATTATATTGCTCAACTAAATTGCACACTCATAATCTCACAAATGTAAATGTATTACAGCACATCAGAGCTGTCCAATGTGTGCTAAATTGAATGGAACCAATATGTGAAAATGCCAGATTTCTTTGCTTTTCCTAAATGCAGTGTGATTAGGGAGAAAGAGGTAGCTCGCCTGAGATTATATGGTATTGATCAATGCTCTCCTCAGATAAACAAGTATAATTTGATATAAGTTACTATCTGTCTTTGTCTAGGAAATACATTTGAGTAGTCAGCAGGAAAACCAAATTGCAACTCCATTTAGGTAATAAAACACAGCAAGGTATGGTATTGTTACGTAAACACCCTGAAGTGAGTTAATGTGATTATAACGTGGCTTCTTTAAACAAATCAGTTATAACAAACATAGGTAATACATTACTATCAGTATTAGTATACAAAGCTAAATCTTTTATTTTCTGTTTTTACTTATAAGGAAATTTAAATTGCACCTTCTTAACACGTGACCATTCTTATTTGACTGTTTTGTTGTTCATCTGGCCAGAAATGTTTTACTCTTCATTGAATTATTAATTACTTCATTCATGTGTTTGTTCTTTCATTCATTTACATAAAAAAATAACAGCGCTCCATGGGGGATTCAAATATGATACATGTTACACATGTGGTACATGTGTACGCTAGGTTTATGTTAAAAGAAGTCACCTTATAACCACAGTATCTCCCTTCAAGGGTGGGGAAGGTGTTCCAATATGACAATAGCATAGCCAGTTTTTTTTTGTTTTTAGCACTTAAAAAGAGATGATTTCAAATTTATAATTTGATAGGAGAGAAAACATTCAGAACAATAACACAAATGTCAGGTAAAAAAAACAAAAAAAAACTGTTTTAAGTCCCTGAGAGAGATCAAGCTGCAGTGTTTGCATGGAGATTTGGGAGAGAGAGGAAAATCCCATTTCTTTAGAAAAAAGAGAAAACTTTCTAGAGAAGAGAATATGTATTTCAAATGAACCATGAAGAATAAGCACAATTTCTACAGACAGAAATTAAAAGAGTTAGTGAAAAGGGAACAGTACGTAGCCAAGATAATGTTGAATAACTTCATTAAGTAATGTGCATCCCTCTTTAAATTATTTTTCACTAAAAATTAAAGAAAGTATTTCCACTTAACCTCTCTTTGAATACATGCACATACATGATTTTCAATCACTTTCTCAAGAAATATCCACTGAGGATTTAATATGTTCTATATATATTTTTTATACCTGGTGGCATAGTGGTTAAGTGCTATGGCTGCTAACCAAGAGGTCAGCAGTTCAAATCCTCCAGGCGCTCCTTGGAAACTCTATGGGACAGTTCTACCCTGTTCTATAGGGTCTCTATGAGTCGGAATGGACTCGACGGCAGTGGGTGTATACATAATGCTGAGCCCCGATGGTGCAGTGGTTAAGAGCTGACCTGCTAACCAAAAGGTCGGCAGTTTGAATCTACCAGCCACTCCTTGGAAACCATATGGAGTAGTTCTACTCTGTCCTATAGGGTCACTATGAATCAGAATCGAATCGACAGCATGGGTTTAGTTTTTGGTTATATACAATTCAAACAGACAAGTGTAACATTCGTTTGAATTTATTGTGTCTCCCTAAAATAAGTGTTGGAATCCTAACTCCTCTACCCATAAAAGTAATCATGTTTTCTTTGTTATGTTAATTAGATCATACTCCAGTATACCAAACCAAAACCCACTGCCACGGAGTGGATCCGACTCATAGCGACCCTATAGAGCAGAGTAGAGCTGCCCCATAGGGTTTCCAAAAAGTGACATTGTGGGTTCTAAATTTGATCACTTCTCAATTATAAAATGAGCAGAATGGATACAGAGACACACACACATGGCGGAAGACAGACATTACATGATGACAGAGGTAGGTGAGTTTATAAGCCCAGGAAATGCAAGGATTTCCAGCCTCTAGAATCTGAAATTAAGAAGGGCTCGTGCCTAGAGCTACACCCCGAATTCCAACTTCCAGTGTCCTGAGCTGTAAGAAAATAAAATTCTGTTCTTTAAAGCAACCCACTTGTGGTATTTCTGCTATGACAAAACCCAAACCGAACCCATTCCCGTCAAGTTAATTCCAACATATAGCGACCCTAAAGGACAGAGTAGAACTGCCGCATAGCGTTTCCAAGGAGCTCCTGTTGGATTCAAACTGCCGACCTTTTGGTTAGCAGCTGTAGCATTTAACCACTACGAAACCAAGGTTTCCGAAATGTTTGAGCTGAAACCTGGTGCCATCGAGTCGATTCTGACTCATAGCAACCCTATAAAAGTGGTTAAGAGCTCTGTTGAAATATGGCTGCTAACCAAAAAGGTTGGCAGTTTGAATTCACTTGTCACTCCTTGGAAACCCTATGAGGCAGTTCTACTTTGTCATACAGGATGGGTATGAGTCTGTTTTGACAGCACTAGATAACTAAGACAGTGATGAAAAAGTATTCAGGTATATAATCTATTAAGAGTTAAAATTAACAAGTTTTGCTGATAGACTGGAAGGGTGTGAGAGAAAGAGAATAAACACAAAGCATTGATTTTACCAATAGAATAAACGGTGCTGCCATTATTTACTATGAAGGAAAATAGGAATCAAGAATTTGAAGGTCTATTAGTCCACGATACCTGTGACCATCTTTCATAAAAACTGCTCTAATGAATTTCTTTGTGCATAGATATTTTTCCATATTTAGGGGGTTGTAGACTTGGATGTGATCTATCATTTTACCTCTCAGGAACCGAGAACCTAAGATCTTGCACTTTCTCTGCCTGGCCATCAACAATACACCTCTCTTCTGTCTCTTTGCCCGTGTTCCTACATTAGCAATGTGATAGGTCAGTACTCCTTCCTTCTCAGTCTATATTGAACCACATAAAAAATATGAGCCATCCTTCTTGGAAATCCCTTTCTGCAGATCTGAGCGGTGAGGTCAGCCAAGTGTTTCCCTTCCCTACACATCTATAAAGAGTCACATTCTCCTTTTCCAAAAGACTTCTTGCCAAAAGGTGACTTTCTTTCACTCCTCAGTTATCAGACCAATTTGGCCACTCACACACCTAGGAGAAAATTGGCATGTACTCTTGTTTTGAGAAATCAGTCTTGGAGAATTTAATGATTTTGTTTTCCACGTCATGTTCTTTCTGTTGTAAACTGCACTATTCAAGAAGTTCTACAAGGGTGAAAAAACTGGTTCCATTGTCTACCTGGGTATATGTCTTAGCTTTCAGGAAAAATAAAAAAAGCTTTAAATAGATATTTAATCATAATTTTGTAACATTAATTATTATTTACTGGCTAAACTAATTGCCCTATTCTCTACAGTAAAGGATGCTCTTACTCCTCAACTGGAACTGAAGGTAACTAGAATTCATTGTTGTGAGCACAGCTGTAGCTGTAACCTTCGGTTCAATTTTTCTTTTCTATACATGTGTTATCAGCTTGGCCTATGATTTTCTGCTGTACTCAAACTTCCCCTTCCAAATGTTACTTATTTGATTGATGAATCCCAACTTGGTGAGATTTTATTTTTCCTGTAATTGCTGTCAGTGTACTCTTTGGAACCAGCCTTTCCTATGAGTTATGAGTTCCTTTAACAATATATCCATTCAGTTTCATAAGTTTTTAATCATATTAGAAAGTTTGGACTTACTTCTAGTAATACTAGAAAGTTGTCAATGAGTATTATGCTAAGATTCAACATGACATATTCAGTATATTAGAAAAAAATTACTCTAAGTCAATACTGAGAAAAAATAGACCTGGAGACACAGAAAAAAGTTAGTTAGGAAAACTTTTGAGTCACCCAGGGGCAAGAATATCTGAATTAAGAATTCAGATTAAGGACAATTACCTATAGTAAAGGCAAGCAACATTTTGAAGGAGTTTGGCTGTAAGCAGGACGAGAGAGCTAGGATAAACACTGGAGAGACATTTGGGATCAAAGAAATAGTGTCAATATTATAGATATGAGCATATTTGAATGTTTATGAGAAGAATAAAGAGAGACAGAAGTTCATGGTATCATAATAATTGTTAGCATGAAGCCTCTTGATATTTCACTGTCCTGGTGGGAGGATTGCCCTTAAAGTAAGGAAATCTATTTTTTACTTGATTTCAGGGAAAAGGAAAGAAAAGGATGAGTGAAATAACAAGTACTTTTTCAGGTTTTTTGTTTGAATTTTGGGGGAGAGCCCAACTGACAATCCTACTTCTAAATGAGTATAAGAGGTCATCTCCAGAGTTTGACCAAGGCCCTGTTAGAATTGTTGAAAAGGAGAGAAACTTGACAAGACAGACAAAAGAATTTCCAATATATTTGGAAAGTGGATTTTGGGGTGGATCATCTAAAAGAAAGATGTCCTTAAGAAAAAAACTCTCAGTGCTCCGTTAATGCAAAATGAAAAGATTTATTGAAAGCTCAAGAGACATTTGAATGGGGATACCAGAAACCTTGGCAAGTGAAGCCCATGAATCCAAGGTGGGGCTGTGAAAGGGCCCCAGTTATAGGGCAAAATCAGAAAGTACAACCCAAAATAATCTGATTGGTGGACAATGAGGTAAAAGAGTCATAGGCGGAACATTGAGAAGCAGTGCTTTGGATGTCATTGGTTACATTATTATAACTGGCTTTTAGAGATTGGATACAGAGCATAATTGCAGAAGTTAGTGCTGGGGAGGGGTCATTAGGTATTCATAGGATGATAACAAAGTGCATGTTCTGAGAACAGATTGTTAAAATATCCCGAGTGCATTTTACAAAATGGGTTTGATTATCATTTGAGTCAAGGCCCTCCCCTCTCCACCACTCCAGACACTGTTTAGCTGAACTACTGTGGTGAAGTGAATTACTTAATATAGCTCTTCTAGCCATGGTCTTTGTACCTCCCACCAAATGACTGGGTGGGACTACACAAATGAAGTGTTTGTGGCCCACCGAGGAGATTGGATAGCTTGCTAATAATGTAAATAAGGTGCATGGTACCCTTGTGGGGGTGGTGCCATGAAAATAAGATGTATGGAACTCTTATGAGGAGATTGGTCAGTTTTTCCATCCTGCTAGGCTAAAAATGAGCTATCCCAGAGTTGGGAAGGGAGGACCTCAACACCACCAAGAAATAAGAGCCAGAGTAGAGCTTGTCCTTTGGACTCGGGATCCCTGCACTGAGAATCTCCTAGATCCAGGAGACAGAGGAACTGTAACAGGGAAGACAGTGAGAGATGGTGGCACAAGATGGCAGGAATCAGGAGACTGGCAAGAGACGATTGCTGTGGGGCTTCCCAGACCACAGAGCAAGAAAACTGAATGCCTTCAGGCACAGGGCATTCTAATGGAGTGGGGTGCTTCCATGCAGTGACCAGCAGAGCTAAAAGAGCTTTGTAACAATTGCCTGAGTAGGGCAGAGGCCAGGCAGAGGGTCTAAGAGGCCAAGGACCAGTGCGAGGTGTGCCTGCAGGCACAGCTGAGAAGAGGCTGTCCTGATAGAAGAACTGTATCCTGAGCATTTCTGAACCTGAATTGTAACCTGTTACTTCCCTAATAAACCCCATAATCCTGAGAATTGTCTGTAAGTTTTGTGTGGCCGTTGCAAAAAAATATCAAACCGAGCAGAGAAGTAGAGAACGCCATAGAAGGGACAGTCAGTGTCAGATTTGGTAAAAAGGGGAGAGGGAGGGGATGTCCGAACTTCACCTCATAGGAATCTACCTTGGGCTGTTGATCTTGATTCCCCTTCTCCCTCATGAAGATGGAGAAATCAGACACTCCTCCCACCATGTCATTTTTATAAGCACAGAGGGAAACATTTCCTTAGAGATAGGGTTAGTTCCTTGGTAATAGGGTTGGATCTGTGTAAAAGAGTAACAGCCTGTTAACAAGAAGCAAAAGTTAAGATGGGCTATGAGATCAGACTCTGGATCAACCATTTTACTTTGGTCAAATGCCCTATAGTTTCTGGGGCTCCACAGCAAAGGACAATGAAATCACCCAGACTAATGGCAAGATTTGCTTGGAGATACATAGACCAAAAGCAATAGATAAGAGCTATTGTTGCCAGAGGTGCATAAATGAAAAGCAGCAACAAGTAAGGATAAATGAGAGTATAAATGGCATCTTTTTCAAATACCAAATTATTTATTCTTTTTTTTACTTAGTTGCCTTTTTATTTAAACTGTAGAAATATTTGGGCTGCAAAGAGTATAGGTGAGTGAGAACAATACTACGTTGACCTGCCCACTGTAATGTATGTATTATGTGGGAAAATATACAAATTCCCTAGGAAAATACTACAGGGAAGCAATGCCTTTAAGGGAGCCTGAGATTTTAGATTAAACAAAAATATAGTGCAAATATTTTACAAAGTAGAAAACATCAAAAACTGAATGGGTGGTCATGAAGGCAAAGTAGAAATGTGAGCAGGATAGAGGAACCAAGAGTGCCAAGAGAATGAGAACTCAGCATATATGGATTCAATTATGTCCCCCCAAAATATGTGTTGTAAATCCGAATCTCTATGCTCATGGTTATAATCCCATTTGGGAATGGGAAAGGGCTGTCTTTGTTAATGAGACAGGATTAGTGTAGAGTTCTTGAGTTAATCTCCTGTGAGGTATAAAAGAGATTAAACAAGGAACAGAGCAAGCAGAGATGGGGAAGAGAGATGTCAAGCCACATGAAGATCACCCAGGAACAGAAGTTTAAAGAAATGAGAGCCTTCCTCCAGAGCAGACAGAGAGAATACTTTTCCCTAGAGCCAGAGCCCTGATTTTGGAATTCCAGCCTCTTAACTGTCAGAAAATAAGTTTCTGTTTGTTAAAGCCATCTGTTTGTGGTATTTCTGTTATAGCGTCACCAAGACTCAACATATGGTAGATGACAGGAGGGCACATCTTGGGTGGTGTACAAAGATTTGGGGGATATACTGTAGGTAGCTTTTGGTTTGATGGAAAGTTTTTGAAGGGTTAAGCAGCAGAATAGCTGTGGTGTTGAAAGGCTTGGAAGCCAGCACTTTAGGTATCAATAATGGTTTGTTCACAGGCTCAGACTGAGCACATTTGAAAAATGACTCATCAGTGGTCTCCCCTAGATTTTAAGAAGGAGGTTTATGTGGTCTGAGGACCTAATCTTTGGCATTCTTTTTTTAAGGGACTCAGAGTTGTAATGGCAAAAGCATCATCTCAATTTTCAGGCACCGCTTGTATTTGGCGTATAAGAAATTGGAGATAGTGTTTCGTTATTACAAAATAAATAAGGATATGTCATCTTATTGTGTAGGGTAGTGTAAGTTTATAAAACTAACACAAAAATGATAACTATATTTACTGTTAAAAAAATTAGATGTGGCTAATTTTGTTCTCTTGATAATGATAAATTATTTAAAATACTGCAGCATATTTACACCTTGCCTTAAAGTCAAGTAAAAGACTTATTTTCTGGCCTGAATTAATGATCAGTTAAAGTTAATTTTGAAAATGTGTAATTATTTTTCTTTAGCATGATGCTAAGAGTTTTATGGTTATTTTCTGTGCTGAAGTTCAAATAAAAAATTTTGAAATATATAAACATGTGCTTACATTATTTGCTCATAAATTCTACTACATCAAATGTGCTTAAAAACTATATCCATAGCAAAGTGCCCATTAATGGATGAATGGATAAATAAATTGTGGTATATTCATACAATAGAATACTACGCATCAATAAAAAAAACATGATGAATCCCTGAAACGTTTCTTACTTTAGGAGAATCTGGAAGGCATTATGCTGAGTGAAATTAGTCAGTTGCAAAAGGACAAATATTGTATGAGACCACTATTATAAGAACTCAAAAAATAGTTTAAACAGAGAAGAAAATATTCTTTGCTGGTTATGGGAGTCGGGAGGGAAGCAGGGAGGGGGTTTCACTAATTAGTTAGTAGACAAGAACTATTTTAGGTGAAGGGAAAAACAACACACAATACAGGTGAGGTCACCACAACTGGACTAAACCAAAAGCAGTTTCCTGAATAACTGAATGCTTTGAAGGCCAACGTAGCAGGGATGGGGGTTTTGGGACTATGATTTCTGGGGACATCTAAGTCAATTGGCATAATAAAATCTATCAAGAAAACATTCTGCATCCCACTTTGCAGAGTGGTGTCTGAAGTCTTAAACACTAGCAAGTGGCCATCTACGATGCATCAATTGGTCTCAACTCACCTGGAGCAAAGGGGAATAAAGAACACCAAAGACACAAGGTAATTACGAGCCCAAGATACAGAAAGAGCCACATAAACCAGAGACTACATCAGCCTGAGCCCAGAAGAACTAGATGGTGCCTGGCTACAACTGATGACTGCCCTGATGGGGAACACAACAGAGAACCCCTGAGGGAGCAGGAGAGCAGTGGGATGCAGACCTCAAATTCTTGTAAAAAGACCAAACTTAATGGTCTGACTGAGACTAGAAGGACCCTGGAGATCATGGCCCCCAGACCTTCTGTTAGCAGGACCATTCCCAAGACAGGAACCATTCCCAAAGTCAACTTTTCAGACATAGATTGGGCTGGACTATGGGACAGAAAATAACACAAGGGAGGAGTGAGCTTCTTGGATTAAGTGGACCCTTGAGACTATGTGGGCAGCTCCTGTCTGGATGGGAGATGAGAGGGCAGAGGGCGTCAGGAGCTGGCTGAATGGACACGAAAATGGAAATTGGAGGGAAGGAGTGTGCTGTCTCATTGGGGGGAGAGCAACTAGAAGCATATAGCAAGGTATATATAAATTTTTGTATGAGAAACTGACTTGATTTATAAACTTTCACTGAAAGCACAATAAAAATTTTTTTAAAATGTATCCATATTCAAGAATATAATAATTAGTTACTGATCTATCAAGTTCCTAAAATTATTACATTTTGCTTAAGTTAAATTTATAAAATTAGTTTACATTAATAAATATAATATTAATATAAATATTAATAAATAACATTATAATTAAACTTATTAAACCTTAAATTGAAACAAATTTATCTTTACTATCAACCCTTTGAATGTCCTGAGGCTTCTTCAGGCTATGGGTACAAATTAGATCCCATTAATGATAAATCTGATCTTGGGCATAATGGGATTGAATTGTGTCCCCCCAAAATATGTGTCAACTTGGTTAGGCCACGTGTGGTTGTCCTCCATTTTGTGATTTTCCTAAGTATTATAAATCATAATCTCTGCCTGTGGTTAAAGAGGATTAGGGTGGGATATAACACCAATGCTCAGACCACATCCCTGATCCCCTGTAAAAGTAATTTCCCTGGGGTGTAGCCTGCACCATCTTTTATCTCTCAAGAGATAAAAGGAAAGGGAAGCAAGCAGAGAGTTGGGGACCTCATACCACCAAGAAAGCAGCATCAGGAACAGAGTGTGTCCTTTAGACCTGGGGTCCCTGCACCTGAGGAGCTCCTTGACCAGTGGAAGAGAGATGACAAGGAATCTTCCTCCAGCACTGACAGAGAGAGAAAGCTGTCCCCTGGAGCTGGCACCCTGAATTTGGACTTGTAACCTGCTAGACTGTGAGAGAATAAATTTCTCTTTGTTAAACCCATCCACTTGTAGTATTTCTGTTATAGCAGTAAGACATTGGGTAATGCCATAGTTTCATCTGTACAGTTCTAGGCTTCCAACCTCCATTCTAAGAGCCTCTTCGTAGTGTCTCTTAGAGTCTTTAGGTGTCTTGCATGTGCTCTTGATGGACTTAAGTAGCTGTCTACACTCTGTAATCACAGAATGCCTGGCCTTGCCTTGATATACCCTCAATTATGCCACCCACACTGTACTTCTCAGGACCACCAGTGCTGTAACAGAGCACTTCATTTCATAAGATGTTACAAAATCATGATAAGAAGACATAAACATTGGATAAATTTCCCAAGAAATACATAAATAATCTCAACTTATTTTCCACTAATACCATGTACTCGAGTTATACATTTTTTAAAATAAATTTCTGGTTGTGTTCATTCTTTTGAGTTGGACTTGAGTGTAAAAATACGTTCTCCACTTGTATTCTCAGGATCATATTGTTGGTAATGTTTCTTAGACTCAGAAAAACAAAGTAGTCTCTGTTTTCTTTATGCCAGAAGCATAAGGAAATTTTTTGACTCATATCATATATATATAATCAGGCATTAAGAAATACAATGATGAAAGAGAGAAACAATGGAGTTTAAATCTAAAAAAAGAAGAAAAATAGTATACTGATAAACACATAAGCATAGTAAGAGTGGGTTTTTAAAAGGAAATAAATTTATGAAGGAAATAAATTGAATATTGTAATAGAGAACATTGTAGATTCCTCCATTTTGTAGGGTAATCAAGAAGATCTTTCAGGCTAGGGGTTATATAGCAAAAGCCTGATTGGAAAGCTGATGAATGTTTCTCATCCTCCTTGGGGTATGGAATTGAGTTTTCCTGAGGCTGGGAGTAGACTGCGTATGGAGCATAGGCCTGCAATCTAGGGCCTCAAATAATTGACTAAAATATAGGGCATTTGTTTTGGGTAGCAAGATGAAAGCTAGCCAGGGAGCATCCTGGAGACCCTTGTACTGCAAGCATTAATCCTTCAATGTTTAATTGTGAAGAGACCTGGAGAGGCCCAAGGGGGACTGGCGGGTCAGAAGCAGCAGCGAAGTACTTGAGGGGCTTGGATAAGTGGGTATTTACCAATAGGTTTAGAAGTAGTTAATTTTTCAGCAACCAATAATACAGTACATGTGCATCCTTGCTGAGCATCTTCCCTGGGCATAGGGCACATTATGGTGAAAGGCACTGAGGGGAAAATGAACCTAACTGTTTGAGGAACAGAAAGACAAACAGTGTAAATGGAACAAAGTGACTGTGTAGGAGAATAACTCAGATAAGGTGGAAGGTACACAGGTGTTAGATCATGCAGTGTCCTACCCTGCAGACTCAAGAGTAATCTTTAGTGTTTATTTTTGAAAGAAAAATGAATCTTCTAAAAAGCTGTAAGTAAAAATATGTATAAAAAATTGGAGGGTGGCAAAAATGAAAGTAAGGCGGCATCTTGAAAAGCTGTGTCTGTAATCCTAGCAGGTGAAGATTGTGGCTGAGACAAGGGTGGCAACATGGAGATTGAGAATAAACTGATTCAGGAATCATTTAGGAGGTAGAATATACTACACTTGCTATTAGATTGGAGGCAGAGAGTAAGGGAAAACGAGGGATCAAGGATAAAATCTAAATTTCTAGTTAATCTAGATGGTGGTATTAGAAATAATGGAGATGAAGCAGGTTTCAATGTGAAAAGAAACAGGTTTGCCCATGATTTTGATATTTAATTTCCTTCCTTTGATGTACATTCTACAGTCTGTGAGTACTGGCTATGTGACAATTTTTCTGAGAAGGTGTTAAGAAAATAAGCTTTTTGGCTTAATCTCTCTTATTAATATCACTAAATTTACAAAGGGTTAAAAATTTTGTTCCTGAAAATATAATTTTTTCAGGAGACCATCATATTTTCCCAACAGACTGAATCTATGAAGATTGTGTGTCTTTATAAATATATATACTTATATATATATATACACACACATACGTGATTTTAGTGCATAAAAATATTGTTTTGTTGTTGCTCTGATGAGTATGGGATCAACCTCATCCATGTAAAATTAGTTCAGTTGTCCTAACTGATGATGCCAAATACACTCAAAAGGATTTATTACTCACAAAATGAGATTTCTGGGACAGCAGGGCAGGTACTCAAACTGGTTCATTTCCCTTGAGCAAGGTAGACAGAGTGGGTTGTGTCTTTTAGTGGCTAGGAGATGGGACTGAGAGAATATTCCCATAATCAGGTTGGCAATTTGAGAGGTTTGAATTTCCTGCCATGGCCAAAGGAGGGAGCTAGTGGGCTTTCTTATCAGCTTGGCCAGATGTAAGAAAGAGGAAAGAAGATCAGTTGGACTTGAAAGTCATTGCTGGTCAAACATGAAAAATGGAGTCAGATTCTTTATCATAAATCCCATTGCTAGTCTTGGAAACCCTACTGGCAGTGGCATCACTAAGATTGGTGTCACCCAGTAAGGTCATTCATGCTGTCACCGCCCAGTGTGTGAAATGGCCCAGCTTGGCACCACTGCTGACACAGGGCCATGTGCAGTGTCAAGTGGCCCCTCCTCTACCAGCCCTGCCTCCTATTTTCTCTGCAGTTCCTCCCATTTCCCATTGGCCAAGGTGGAGACCCTCCTCTCCACCCAATGGCTGACACTGTGGCCCTGCAGCGGCACCCTGCCTGGCAGGTAACTTTGGGGGGGGGTGATAAGTTACTGAGTCGGGTGACACCAACCCTCGTGACTGTTGGGTGATGGGGGGTGGATGATGGAGGGGTGGGGAGTGGGGGCTGGGGGGTTGTGATGAGTCACTGCACTGGGTGACTGATGGCTGACACCAGCCCTAATGACACCGCTGTCTTGGTGGCCCCTCCCCTGTTCACGCCAGTCTGCCTGCTGCCCCCACCACCATGGACCCTGGGGTCATTCTGGTGTCAACCCCTCTGCACCGCACCCCCCCCCCACCTATGAGGCAGTTCTGCTCTGTCTTACAGGGTCACTGTGAGTCCCAATAGAAAGCAAAGGTTTGGTTTTTGGTGTATCTATTTACACATTTTTCCAGTTTGCTAATCACTGTGTTTTAACTTATTTATCTCAGGTGCTATTATTCTCTAGGAGAATATAGACTTCAAATTTATTCCATTGTATGTATATCCCAACTATATTTTACCACTAATCTCTTTGGAGATAATTATATTGTTTTAAATTTTGCCAGAATAAAAAAATGGAAAGCATGTAACACTTTGACTATAAATCTATTTCTTTAGCTTCAATTCCTGTAAATGACTTTACTGAGTCAAACAGTATGAGTGATATTAATATTAATGCATATTTCAAAATTGCTTTCAAAAGAACTTGTAACAATTTACAAATCTAACAAAGCATGAGAGGGAATCTCAACACTTAGTGTGTGTGTGTGTGTGTGTGTGTATACCCCATAAACACATACTATATACTGTTTGATGATAAGGTGGTTTAAAATATCACAGAGATATTTATTTGCACTTCCTAGATGTTAGGACACAATTCCCCATCAGTCTTTCATGCTTCTACATGTTCGAACATCGAAGCCCTTGTGTTCTAGAACTATCTTTTCAAGAATGTTTTTAAAACCATCTCTGAAAGATAAATATAGGGAGTCCTTCTGGAGAAAATTTATTTATATTTCCATATAGAAAAGATAAAGTCAGTGAGTCCCTCTGGAAATACCTAAAGACTTCTCTTCCCTGAAACATTCCAAACTAAAAAAAAAAAACTTATAGATATTTCCCTCCCCTCCCGGAGATATTTGCTTACATTTCAAAGTAATAAAATCATGTCTCTCTACAGAGTAGAGAGCAGGTAAGTTTGCCAATAGCCATTAGATAAGATCAGATATCCTAAACTCAGGATTTCTCTCCTATAATACACCCCCACTGTATGTGTATGCACCACCTGCCCCTTACACTCTTGCCCCCTGGAAATGTGGCTTGGAGAACTGACACAAGACATTACTCTAGTTTTAAAAATGAAACAGTTTCTGAATGTAAAGCGGTACAACCACTTTGGAAATTGATTTGGCTCCTCCTTTATTTTTTTTTTAAGATGAACTACCATATGATCCAGCAATCCCACTCCTCAGAACATATTCTAGAGAAATAAGAGCCTTTACATGAACAGATATATGCACACCCATGTTTATTGCAACACTGTTCACAATAGCAAAAAGATGGAAGCAACCAAGGTGTCCATCAATGGATGAATGGATAAATATATTATGGTATATTCACACAATGGAATACTACACACATCGATAAAGAACAGTGAAGAGTTTGTGAAACATTTCATAACATGGAGGAACCTGGAAGGCATTACACTGAGTGAAATTAGTCAGTTGCAAAAGGACAAATATTGTACAAGGCCACTATTATAAGAACTTGAGAAATAGTTTAAACTGAGAAGAAAACAGTCTTTTGTGGTTACGAGAGGGAGGAGAGAGGGAGGGTGGGGGGGGTATTCTCTAATTAGACAGTGGATCAGAACTACTTTAGGTGAAGAGGAAGACAACACACAATACGGGGAGGTCAGCACAACTGGACTAAACCAAAAGCAAAGAAGTTTCCTGAATAAACAATGCTTCGAAGGCCAGCGTAGCAGGGGCAGGGGTTTGGGGACCATAGTTTCAGGGGACATCTAAGTCAATTGGCATAATAAAATCTTAATAAGAAAATATTCTGCGTGCCACCTTGAAGAGTGACATCTGGGGTCTTAAACGCTAGCGAGTAGCCATCTAAGATGCATCAATTGGTCTCTACCCACCTGGATCAAAGGAGAATGAAGAACACCAAGGACACAAGGCAATTACGAGCCCAAGAGGCAGAAAGGGCCACATGAACCAGAGGCTACATCAACTTGAGACAAGAAGAACTAGATGGTGCCCAGCTACAACTGATGACTGCCCTGACAGGGAACACAACAGAGAACCCCTGAGGGAGCAGGAGAGCAGTGAGATGCAGACCCCAAATTCTCATAAAAAGATCAGACTTAATGGTCTGACTGAGACTAGAACACCCCGGTGGTCATGGCCCCCAGACCTTCTGTTGGCCCAGGACAACAGATATGGACTGAACTGGACAATGGGTTGGCGAGGGATGCTGGTGAGGAGTGAGCTTCTTGGATCAGGTGGACACTTGAGACTATGTTGGCATCTCCTGCCTGTAGGGGAGATGAGAGGGTAGAGGGGGTTAGAAGCTGGCGAAAAGGACAGGAAAAGAGAGAGTGAAGGGAGAGAGCAGGCTGTCTCATTAGGGTGAGAGTAATTGGGAGTATGTAGCAAGGTGTATGTAAGTTTTTGTGTGAGAGACTGACTTGATTTGTAAACTTTCACTTAAAGCAGAATAAAAATTATTTTAAAAAATGAAGCAGTTTCTGTAAAAAAAGGTTTTTTTTTTCAGATTGCAAATCAGGAAACACCAAAACGAGCATTCAAAATGGTGTTTGGAATAGGGAACATAAGAGCACATCTTGTATCAGAACTCTGAATAGGTGGGGAAATAGTACAGGGTTTTTTTTTTTTTTTTTTTTGATTGGTTGACATTCAACATGCTCTGTAAGACTCATTTATCTAGAATTTCTATTGGCTGGAGACTGAACCTTAGCCGCATTTTCCTGTGTTCTAGAGTTGGTTTCTGCAACAATCTGGGCAGGCCATCTCAGAATGTTTCAGAACAAGTTATTTTGGTCAGGAGTGTGGTCATGGGTCACATGCTCTAAAAAGCAGAAACAGGGCCCTAGGACAAAATGGAGTACCGTTCAGACCTGTGTCACCCATTTTAGTTATGTCAAGTGCTTCAATTTTAGAGCACTCTTTCATACTAACTAATGCCTTTGTTTTGATTAATAAGCTGTCTTTGTCTCTGACAAAGGTCTGAGTCTTTCTGCCAGTGTGAAACTTTGAAACCGTGACAGACTAACTTGCTAGCTTGCCAGTTGGTAGGCTAAAACCTCAAACCCTTCAGTTTCTGACTTGACGAATTAACACCAGATTAGTAGTGAGGTTAAAAATGTTTTCGCATATTGATTAATTTTTTTAATTTCCTCTTTTGTAAATTGTCTTTTTGTATGTTTTGCTCACATTTCTAAAACAGTGTTTTGTTTTTCGATTTATTTTTATTATTATATATGAATGATGTAAATCCCTTTTTCACCAAAATTACTGAAAATATATTTCCTTCTTTGGTCATTTAGGAGTTCCTGGATGGTTGGAGCCCTGGTGGCACGGTGGTTAAAAGCACTTAGCTGCTAACCAAAAACCCAGTGGTTCAAACCCGCTAGCTGCTCTGCAGGAGAAAAGAAGGGACAGTCCATTTCCATAAAGATTTACACCGTTGGAAACCCTATGGGCAGTTATATTCTGTTCCATGAGTTGGAATCAACTTGATGGCAGTGAGGTTTGGATGGTTGGTAATCACTCAACAACTAATCAAAAGATCAATGAGTCAAAGCCACCCAAAACTGCCTCAGAAGAAAGCCTGACAATCTGCTTCTAAAAGGTCACAGCTTTGAAAACCCTATGGAGCAGAGTTCTACTCTGACATATATGGGGTTGCCATGAGCCAGAAATCAATGGCAACTGTTTTTTGGGGGGTTTTGTCATTTAGCTTCTAATTTCATTTATTACTTTCTATACGAAAAAGTAGTAAGTTTGTGGCCAAGTAGTCATGGTTTTACTTTTTATTTTTCCTACTAATTTTATGATCAGAAAAAGTTTCCTCTGTTTCAAGGTTTCCCTTATTTGAAACTTTGATCATTTTATAATGCAAGGTCTTATCTGTCAGCTTTTTTTAGTGATTCTTTTTTTTAATTTAATCTTTAGTAAATCTAAAATGGATTTTGGTGTGTGGTATAAGGTCAAATTTAATTAAAAGTTACCAAATACATCCCTCCTTTCACTAACACCATTTGTTGGGTAAGTCCTACCTTTTTAATTAGCTATTGATGCTTTCTTAAATGTATTCCTTATGTAACCTAAAATAAATAAGGAATAGATTTAAGAAAACATCAATAGCTATGAGTTGGAATCGACTCGGCAGCACTGGGTTTTGTATGTTACCTAGTGTGAATGTTAAAATAAGTTTGTGCTAAAAAAATTTCTACAGATTTGATTCTTTTACCAAATACATAAAATGTAAAATTATAATTTAATATAAAATTTAAAGAAATTTTGATAGTAAGTTGAAAATATTTACAAAGTATTTCTCTTATTCATTTAACACGTTTTGATTACATAACAGATTTTTCTTATTTCTTAATAGATCCTGTTTCAGTAATTCTGACAGGGTGAAGCCCAAGCATATTTTAAAACTTTCCAGGACAATCTGTGGTTCAGAAAAGTTTAAAAGCCCTTGTTCTACATATTTGAAAGTTCATGATTCTAATTTATATATTTATTTAACAACAAAGTAAGGACACAAATTGCTACATCAAACACAATAGCCTTATAAAAATGGAGTGTCTTTAAAGAAAATCTCCAGAATCTGGACTTTTGTGACATTAACAGAGGAGGTGGTCCTTCCCTTTGATAGGTAAAGGCAGATCTAGAGCTCAGCTTCAGAGTCGTAATTAGAGAGAGCTGAATCATTCTGCAGGCTAAAGTGAAAAGAATGTAAAGTTCCCAAGGACAAGATCTATAGAGGCTGGTATTTCTTTACATTATGGAATAGTAGCCAGAAGGACTTTAAAGACAGAACTATCTAACTTAATAAAATTTTAATAAGCTTTTTTTCCTGAATTTTAATATATAAATAGAAAAGTACAGAAATCATAAATGTACAGCTATAAAAATTTTCACAAAAAAAAAGTATATAACCAACACCAGGATGAAGAATTATAACATTACCATTGTCCAAGATCTTCCTCCTGACTCATCTAATCACTGTTCCCTACCAAAGATAACCATTAGGCTAACTTCTAATTTCATGGATGCATTTGTTTAGTCTGGTTTTGAACCTTCCATAAATGCAATTATTTAGGCAAAAACTGCTTTGTATCTACTTTCTTTTGTCCATGTGATTATGTGTAGTTTACTCTACTCATAGCTCTATAGAAAGTTTCTTCACTTCAGCACTATTGATATATGTGTTGGGCCAGATAATTCTTTGCTGCGGTGGTTCTCCTGTGCATGGTGGGATGTTAAGCAGCATTCCTGGAATCTGTTAATAGCATCCCTCCAGTTGTGACCAACTAAAAAATGTCTCCAATTTTAGCCTACTCTTTTCTGAGGGGAAATTGTCTGCAATTGAGAATCACTGATCTATAGGATTAGAGTGAATATGCAAAAAACTGCTAACCTATTTTACTGTTGATTGGCATCTGACTTTCTTTTTATTTACTGCTATGGTATATATCTTATAGTGACCATGCACAAATCTTTGGGTATATTCATAGTGGTGAAATTACTGAACCAAAGTATATGCTTTAATAGATATGCCACATAGTTTTCCATAATGGTTATAGCAACTCATTCTTCCATCAGAAGTGTGTATTACAGCTGCTACGCAACACTTGGTGTTCTCAGTCTTTTAAATTTTAGCACTTCTGCATGTGTGAAGTGTTATATTGTGTTTTTCTTTGCATTTTCCTTTAGGTAAGTAAACGGAGTGATTTTTCATATATTGAATGGCCATTTGGCTATTTTTTGTTGTCAAGTGTAAGTTTAAGACTTCTGAGTATTTTAATGTTGGATTGACCATTTTTTCCTTACAAATTCATGATAGTGTTTTATATATTCTGTATACGAATTCATTTTTGGAGATATATATGGCAAATATATCTTCCTAGTGAGTGACTAGCCTTTTCATTTTCTAGATAGTGGTTTTTGATGGTAAGATACATTTAATTTTCATATTATCCAATTTACTATATTTCCTGTATGGTTAGTGTTTTTGTATCTTATTTAAAATGTTTAACTACCATTTTGTTGTTGGTTGTCGTCAAGTTGATTCCAACTCATGGCAATCCCATGTGTGCAGAATAGAATTGCTCCATAGGCTTTTCAAGGCAGTGACCTTTCAGAAGCAGATTGCCAGGCCCATCTTCCGAGGCATGTCTCTGTGGATTTTAACTGCCAATCTTTCGGTCTATATTGCTATGTGTTTTCTTCTAGGATTTTTATCACTTCATCATTTTTATTTAGAACTACAATCCATATGAATTTATCTATTTATTTATTTTATACAGGGAAAGACAGCAGTAAACCACCCCTCTCCCCGCCCCCCAAAAAAGAAAAAATTGGCATAGCATCCTTACAAAAATACCTCATGAGGGAAGGGCTCAGTTGGCAAAAAATGTAGAGCACATGTATTATTTGTATAAAAATATGGTACTACTGCCATTTTGCTATGTGCTTTTTAGCTGTCTTATACCTTTTTTGTTTCTTATTTCCTCCAATACAGCTTTCTTTTGTGTTTAGTTGATTTTATTTAGTAATCTATTTCAATTACCATCTCCTTCCATGTATACTTTTGTGATATTATCTTTGTGGGAATTACATTAAACACCCTAACTTTATAATAATCTAGTTTGAATTGACACCAACTTAAGTAGCATACAGAAACTCTTTCCTATACATCTAGGCTACCTTGTTATGCTGCTGTTGTTACAAATAACATTTTTAAATTTTGTGTGTACAATAAAATAAATTTATAATTTTTTAAGTAAATTTATCTTTTAAATCATGTAGGACATAACAAGTAGAGTTATAAGCCAAAAAATGTAATGCAGTCAGGCTTTATATTTTCCCATTACTTTATAGGAGTGCTTTATTAACTCATATGAATTTTTAAAAAAATGAATTTAAGTAACTATTTAATGTCTTTTCATTTCACCCTGAAGTGCTCCCTTTAGTATTTCTCATAGGGCAGCTCTAATGATAGCAAACTATCCCAGTTATTGCTTATCTGATCTGGGAATGTCTTAATTTTTTACCTTATTTTTGAAGGAGGGTTTCTCCAGATATAGAATTCCTGGTTGATATCTTAGGTGGGTTATCTAGAGAGGCAAAATCAATGAGATGTATAGAGAGAGAGAGAGAGAGATTTACTTCATAGGCATGGCTCGTGCAACTGTAGACGATGGCAAGCCCCAAATCCGTAGGTCAAGAAGCAGCCTGGAGACTTTTGCTGGCTCATGGGATTGTAGGGCCTGAAAAATCCAAAATCTTCAGGCCAGGCAGCAGGTCAGAGACTTCTGCAGGCTTCCATCCCAAGATTGGAGGTCAAGCAATGAGAAAAGTGCAGGATCAAAAGAGATCAAGTTTCATTAGGATGCTCATTTATGTTCTGGAGGCAGACCACACCACCAAGGAAACTCCCCTTTCAGCTAACTAGTTGATCACATCAGTTCATGTACTGAAGATGGTTACATTGCATTGCATTGTGTCACATTATGTTATGTTACATTATTTTATATTACATTACAGAACTGCAGCCAGTCTGGTATCTGGCCAAACCACTGAGTATCATAGCCTGGACAAGTTGCCATGTAAAATTAACATCACGTACTTTTTTGCAAATACATTCAGGACTCTGTGCTTACATATTGTGAGAATGTTCTTCTGCTCCTTTCTCCAGACTGAAAGTCTTATAGAACTGATTTGATTCCCTCCACTTGCTGACAATACTTTTAAGGACAAACTATAATTTTGCTAGACCCAGGTGCATTTTCTAGTCCATGACAACATACAAAATGGTAACTCTCATTCCCCTCAAAAATTGGAAGCTATTTATTATTTTCCCTAACCAATTACTAGCAGAAAACTTGGAGGAGTCCTTGGTCTCACAGGAGACTGTAGACATGAATTTTTAACTTATTTCAACTGAATGCCCTTTTATGTAATAGGATGAAAGCTGACAAACCTGAGCCTTTGGCCTGAACAGACTCACTAGAGACTGTCTTCAGTAACTTTAAGGATTATCTTCAAAACTCTTACCCTTGGCCTCCCCAATTACCATAAAATGTTATTTGTATTTGTATATATAAGATAAAAGGAACCCTAGTGATGCAGTGGTTAAGCACTCAGCTACTAACTGAAGGGTCAGTGGTTCAAACTCACCACCCTTTTCATAGAAAAAAAGGCTGCTTTCTTAAAAATTTACAGCCTTGGAAACTCTATGGGGCTGTTCTACTCTGTCCTATAAGGTTGCTATAAGTCTGAATTTGACATGATGGCAATGAGTTATATGAAAGATTGGGACAAACATTGGTAATTCTAACTTAACAGGACAGTATATATCAGAGACCCATTCAGAGACCCATTGTTTATTGTAATTTTTCACTTAACCCCACAGCAAAATTTATCCTCTTTGTATAGAATGGCAGCAATTGCACAGTAAACTTGGATCTTTTCTCAGATCTTGGAGCAAAATCAATACCAAGCACTCAATTCTGGGGTTAAAAAGCACTTTGGAAAAGATCCAATTGTTTACTCTATCCAGACAGTCTCTGCCTTGAAATGTTGAAATGTAACCTCTCAAAAATGTTAGTGCACAAGAAAAGAAGCTTAAAAACATTCTAAATAAGCCTTAAATAGGAAAACTGAATAAAATTGTAGACTTTGTCTTTAGTGTATATACTATTGATCAACCCCACATCCTGAGAAAACTGTAAAGATCATGAACTAAAATCTTTAGTAAAGATCATGAACATGAGCTAAAATCTTTAGGTCCCTTTCAATGTCTACAAATGAATTTAATATACTCAAGTCTCGTATAGCTATGAATACATTCTTAATATTGCCTCTGTTTCATAACTGGCTAGAGCCTTTCTTGCTATGAGTCGGAATCGACTCGACGGCAGTGGTTTTTTTTTTTCTTTCCATAAAACAGTTGCTCTGATAATAGCTAAACAACCTTTATGTTTTGCCATTCTCTCTTGGTAAAACCAACTTATTTGTCTAGTGTTGTTGTTAGCTGTCATAAAGTAATCCCCTGATTCATGGTGACTCCATACACAATGGAGCAAAATGCTGCTCATTCATGTGCCATCTCCATGATGAGTTACATATTGGACCAGTGTGATCCACAGGGTTTTCATTAGCTGATTTTTTAAAGTAGATAACCAGGTCTTTTTTCTTAGTCTGTCTTAGTCTGGAAGCTCTGTTGAAACATGTCTAGCATCGTACCAACATGCAAACCTCCACTGATAGACAGTAGGTGAATATACATGAGGTTCATTGACCGGGAATTAAACCCAAATCTCCTCCATGGAAAGTGAGGGTTCTACCTTTGAACCAGCAATGCCTCATGGGTGTCCATTTCATAAGAATAATGAAATACTAAGGTTATCTCTGCTTCTTAGACGCTCCACTTTTAGAATATTCAGGAAAAATAGAATAAATAAACAGCTTACTAAAATTGACACTTGCAAAACAATCTCAGGAACTTCAAATCCTATGAATGAAATCTTTGACCCCTTAGCTGTAATGCCATTAGTTCACTCCAACCAGAACTCATAGATTATCCTCACACAAGTTCTTACTGGATGCACCATGCGTCTGAGGATTTCAACTCCAACCCGAACTCCATTCTTTTTTCAGGCTGGTATGAACATATTTTTTAAACATTTAATGTAAGCTTATAATTCTGATTTGTTTTTAGGAAATGCCACTTGTACCTATAATTAAGGTACAAGTGGCATTTCCTAAAAACAAATCAGAAGCACTTCATGATCTTCAGCCCACAAACTCAGTTTACTGGAAATGGCACCAACTCAGGACTGCTCTTGCAGAGAATGGCATTGACAAAATTGTAGAGTAGGAAGCTCCAAACTCTCATAAATCCACAGAAACAGCAAAAATAAGAAGAACCTGTCAGAACCAACACTGCTCCCCCCAAAAAAAAGCTGAATCAAGAAAAAATGGTGAGAAGCGGGGTAAGATAGTGGAGTACTTAGATGCTTCCAGTGAGCCTTCTTACAACAAAGACCCGAAAAAACAAGTGAAAAGACTATATATATGACAAACTAGTAGCCCTGAACATCAAAGATGAAATTAGAAAATGGACTGAGCAGCAGGGGAAGGGAGACAGGGCAGAGGTGGCAAGCAATTGCCTGACCGGATTCTGTGGGAACCCTCAGGCATGAACAGCTGGAGCTACTGTGGAAGGTTTGGTGGTGGCTTTCTGGATGTGGTTTCCCCAGGGAAAGATGCGAGCCACACAGCCTACTCACACCTGCAGATCCAGAAAAGAATGGCACTCTTGGCAAAAGCTAAGTATACTTGTGTTTATTTTACCATGCCCCAAGCCCCAAGCCATCTTCTGTAGCTGTCAATTTCCCTGGGCCTGAGATAGGTCCTACTATGCACTCTAAGCCATTCTCCCAGCCTTGGAGAAGGAATAAATTCACAACTGAGGGAAAAGATAATTTGCCACCACCACTAAGCTGGGGACTTCAGGACAGAAAATGTTCCTGTCCAGTCACAAACGGCCCACGAACTTTCAATACCTTTAGCCCCACATGGGCTTGTGTGGGCCCATTTCAGGAGAATAGGCTTTTGTTGGCAGACTGCAACTGTTTCAGCTGTGCAGTGGAGCGGTGGGTTTTTGATGTTTGACACCACTTTGCCTATTAAACAGGGTCCTCACCTACCCACATCATGGACCTAAGGACCGGTGGCTCTACCAGCATCACCTAGCCACTCATGACACAGGTCCAAGGATAAGTGGTACCTCCCAGTCCTTACAACCAAAAACATTGAGTGCCCATAGTCTGGCTACATAAACCATCCACCTGTGCACTCTAGGGAACAGGGACATGCTTTCCTCACAGACACTTGGGGGATGGTTGTCAGCCCCCTGCCTTTTTAAGAGTGTGACTCCCCTGCTGCAACCAGATACCTATACCTACACCAATCACCCCTGCCCCTCTAAGATTGTAGGACAGAACCTGTACCACACACGTGATGACATCTGAGCTGAATCCATACAAGAAAAGTGAATGGACTGCTAGGCTCACACACCTGGTCACAACTCTAGCCATCTGGTGATAGGACATTAGAGCTTCAAAGGTGAAAATAATCAAGCTAACTCACTCAAGCAGCCTATTTGGGCACATCAAAATGAAACAAAGCAAGAAGCTAGGACACAGTAAGCAAACATAAAATAAACTAATATGATAACTTATAGATGGCTCAGAGACAACAGTCAATATCAAATCACATAAAGAAGCAGACCATGATCACTTCAACAAGCTCTCAAAACAAAGAATCAAGGAATCTTCCAAAAAAAGATGTATTCCTGTAATTACCAGATGCAGAACACAAAAGATTAATATACAGAACTCTTCAAGACATCAGGAATGAGGTTAGGCAAAACACAGAACAGACCAAGGAACACACAGATAAAGCAGCTGAAGAAATAAAAAATGTTATTCAAGAACAAAATGAAAAATTTAATATGCTTCAAGAATCCACAGAGAGACAGCAATCAGAAACTCACAAGATTAACAATAAAATTACAGAATTAGACAACTCAATAGAAAGTTAGAAGTGCAGAATTGAGGAAATGCAAGGCAGAATTGGAGAGATTAAAGATAAAACACTTGACACCAATATATTCAAAGAAAAAAAACAGATAAAAGAATTTTTTAAAAGCGAAGAAAGCCTAAGATTCATGTGGGACTCTATTAAGAAAAATAACCTATGAGTGACTGGAATACCAGAGCAGGGAGGGATAACAGAAAATACAGAGAGAATTGTTGAAGATTTGTTGGCAGAAAACTTCCCTGATATCGTGAAAGATGAGAAGATATCTATCCAACATGCTCATTGAACCCCACATAAGGCAGATCTCAAAAGAAAGTCACCAAGATATGTTACAATCAAACTTGCCAAAACCAAAGATGAAGAGAGAATTTGAAGAGTGGCTAGGGATAAATGAAAAGACATTTACAAAGTAGAGTCAATAAGAATAAGCTCGGAAGAAAACCCTGATAGCATACTGGTTAAGAGCTATGGCTGCTAAGCAAAAGGTCAGTGGTTCGAATCCATCAGGCACTCCTTGGAAACCATATGGGGCAATTCTACTCTGTCCTGTAGGGTCGCTATGAGTCAGAATCAACTCGACCGCAGCAGGGTTTACTTGGCAGAAACCATGCAGGCAAGAAGGCAATGGGATGACTTACATAAAGCCCTCAAGGAAAAAAATTGCCAGCCAAGAATCACATGTCCAGCTAAATTGTCTCTCAAATATAAAGGCGAAATTAGGGCATTTCCAGATAAACAGAAGTTTAGGGAATTTGTAAAAACCAAAAGAAAACTATAAGAAATACTAAAGGGAGTTCTTTGGTTAGAAAATCAATAATATCAGATATCAACCCGGGACTAGAACACAGGACAGAGCAGTCAGATGTCAACCCAGATAGAAAAATTACAAAAATAAATAAAGATTAAAAAACACTCAAAACAGGGAAACAGCGATGTTATTAGGTAAAAGAAGACAACTTTGAATCAATAAACAGGGATTAAAACATGTAGTCATAGATGTTTCATATGGAAAGGAAGTCAAGGTGATATGAAGAAATAAAGTTTAGGTTTAAACTTAGAAAAAAAGGGGTAAATATTAAGGTAACCACAAAGGAGACTAACAATCCTACTCATCAAAATAAAATACAAGAAAAAAATAGAGACTCAGCAAAAACAAAATCAACAATAACAAATAAGAGGAAAAGACAATATATAATGATAAACTATTCAGCACAAAAAATTAAGTGGGAAAAAGAAACTATCAGTAACACACAAAAAAAGACATCAAAATGACAGCACTAAACTCATACCTATCCATAATTACGCTGAATGTAAATGGACTAAATGCACCAATAAAGAGACAGAGAGTGGCAGAATGGATAAAAAAAGATCCGTCCATATGCTGCCTACAAGAGATACACCTTAGACTTAGAGGCACAAACTAAAACTCAAAGGATGGGAAAAAAATATATCAAGCAAACAACAATCAAAAATGAGCATGAGTGGCAATACTAATTTCTGACAAAATAGACTGTAAAGTTAAATCCACCACAAAGGATGAGGAAGGACACTATATAATGATTAAACTGACAATACACCAGGAGGATAGAATCATATTAAATATTTATGCACCCAATGACAGGGCTACAAGGTACATTAAAAAAACTCTGACAGCATTGAAAATTGACATAGACAGCTCCAAAATAATAGTAGGAGATTTCAACACACCACTTTCAGTGAAGGACAAAATATCCAAAAAGAAGCTCAATAAAGACACAGAAGCCATAAATGCCACAAACAACCAACTTGACCTCATAGACATATACAGAACACTCTACCCAACAGCAGCCAAGTATACTTTCTTTTCTAGTGCACATGGAACATTCTCCAGAATTGACCACATATTAGGTCATAACAAGCCTTAACAGAATCCAAAATATGGAAATATTACAAAGCATCTTCTCTGACCATAAGGCCATAGAAGTAGAAATCAGTAACAGAAAAAGAAGGGAAAAGACACAAAAAAAACACTTGGAAACTGAACAATACCCTGCTCAAAACTGAATGGGCTATAGAAGACATTAAGGATGGAATAAAGAAACCCACAGAATCCAATGAGAATGAAAACACTTCCTATCAGATCCTTTGGGACACAGTAAAGCAGTGCTCAGAGGTCAATTAATATCAATAAATGCACATGTACAAAAAGAAGAAAGGGCCAAAATCAAAGAATTATCCCTACAACTTGAACAAATACAAAGGGAGCAACAAAAGGAAACCCCCAGGCACCGAAGAAACCCAATAATAAAAATTAGAGCAGAATTAAATGAAATAGAGAACAGAAAAACAATTGAAAGATTAAGAAGACCAAAAGCTGGTTCTTTGAAAAAATTAACAAAATTGATAAACCATTGGCCAAACTGACAAAAGAAAACAGGAAAGGAAGCAAATAACCTGAATTAAAAATGAGATGGGCAACATTACAGCAGGCCCAATTGAAATTAAAAGAATTATATGAGACTACTAAGAAAAATTGTACTCTAACAAATTTGAAAACCTAGAAGAAATGGACGAGTTTCTAGAAATACACTACCTACCTAAACTAACACAAACAGAGGTAGAACAACTAAATAAACCCATAACAAAAGAAGAGTTTGAAAAGGTAATTAAAAAACTTCCCACAAAAAAGCTCTGGCCCTGATGGCTTCACTGGAGAGTTCTACTAAACTTTCAGAGAAGAGTTAATACCACTACTACCAAACGTATTTCAGAGCATAGAAAAGGACGGAATACTCCCAAACTCATTCTATGAAGCCAGCATATCCCTGTTACCAAAACTACTACAAGAAACCAAAACAGACCTACATTAGTGGAAAAACATACCTTGCTCATGGATAGGAAGACACAACATAGAAAAATGTCTCTTTTACCAAAAGCAGTCTATAGATACAATGCAATTCCAATCCAAATTCCAACATTTTTTAATGAGATGGAGAAACAAATCACCAACTTCGTATGGAAATGAAAGAGGGCCTGGATAAGTAAAGAGTTTCTGAAAAACAAGAACAAAGTGGGAGGCCTCACACTACCTGATTTTACAATATAATATACTGCCACAGTAGTCAAAACAGCCTGGTACTGGTACAACAACAGATACATAGACCAGTGGAACAGAATTGAGAATCCAGACATAAATCATCCACATATGAGCAACTGATATTTGAAAAAGCACTGCAGTCAGTTAAATGGGGAAAAGACTGCCTCTTTAACAAATTGCTCACAAAACTGGATATCCATCTGCAAAAAAAATGAAACAGGACCCACACCTCACACCATCCACAAAAATGAACTCAAAATGGATCAAAGACCTAAATATAAAATCTAAAATGATAATGATCATGGAAGAAAAAATAAGGACAATGCTAGGAGCCCTAACACATGACATAAACAGTATACAAAACATTACTAACAATGCACAAACACTAGAAGAGAAACTAGATAACTGGGAGCTCCTAAAAATGAAACACCTATTGTCATTCAAAGATTTCACAGAAAGAGTAAAAAGGTTGCCTATAAACTGGGAAAACGTTTTTAGCTATGACATTTCCCATCAGTGTCTGATCTCTAAATTCTACATGATACTGCAAAAACTCAACAACAAAAAGACAAATAACCCAATTAAAAAATGTGCAAAGGATATGAAAAGATACTTCAGTAAAGAAGACATTCAGGTAGCTAACAGATACATGAGGAAATGCTCATGATCATTATCCATTAGAGAAATGCAAATCAAAACTACAATGAGAGTCCATCTCACTCCAACAAGGCTGGCATTAATCCAAAAAACAGAAAATAATAAATGTTGGAGAAGTTGTGGAGAGACTGGAACACTTACAAACCAATCGTGGGAATGTAAAATGGTACAACCACTTTGGAAATCAATTTGGTGCTTCCTTAAAAAGCTAGAAATAGAACTACCTAGGATCCAGCAGTCCCATTTCTTGGAATATATCCTAGAGAAGTAAGAGCCTTTACACAGATATGTGCACACCCATGTTCACTGCAGCATTGTTTACAATAGCAAAAATTTGGAAGTAACCAAGGTGCCCATCGATGGAGGAATGGATAAATAAATTATGGTATATTCACACAATGGAGTACTATGCACCGATAAAGAACTATGATGAATCCATGAAAAATTTCATAACATGGAGGAATCAGGAAGGCATTATGCTGAGTGAAATTAGTCAGTTTTAAAAGTACAAATATTGTATGAGACCACTATTATAAGAACTCAAGAAATAGTTTAAACACAGGAGAAAATACTCTGTGATGGTTAAGAGTGTGGGAGTGAAGGAGGGAGAGGGGTATTCACTAATTAAATAGCAGACAAGAACTATTTTAGGCGAAGGGAAAGACAACGCACAATATAGGAGAGGTCAGCACAACTGGATTAAACCAAAAGCAAAGAAGTTTCCTGAATAAACAATGCTTCGAAGGTCAGCATAGCAGGGGTGGGGGTTTGGGGACCATGGTTTCAGGGAACATCTAGGTCAATTGGCATAATAAAACCTATTAAGAAGACATTCTGAATCCCTTTCGAGAGTGGTGTCTGAGGTCTTAAATGTTGGCAAGGGGTTATCTAAGACGCATCAATTAGTCTCAACCCCCCGGGAGCAAAGGGGAGTGAAGAACACCAAAACACAAGGTAATCATGATCCCAAGAGACAGAAAGAGCCACATAAATTAGAGACTACATCACCTTGAGACCAGAAGAACTAGATGGTGCCCAGCTACAACTGATGACTGCCCTGACAGGGAACACAACAGAAAATCCCATATGGAGTAGGAGAACAGTGGGATGCAGACCTCAAATTCTTGTAAAAAGACAAGATTTAATGGTCTGACTGAGACTAGAAGGACTCTGGAGCTCATGGTGCCCAGACCTTCTATTAGCCCAACACAGGAACCATTCCCAAAGCCAACTCTTCAGGCAGGGATTGGACTGGAGTATAAGATAGAAAATGATACTGGTGAGGAGTGAGCCTCTTGGATCGGGTAGACACATGAGACTATGTGGGCAGCTCCTGTCTGGATGGGAGATGTGAAGGCCAAGGGGGACAGACGCTGGCTGAATGGGCACAGAAATACAGGGTGGAGAGAAGGAGCGTGCTGTCTCATTAAGGGGAGAGCAACTAGGAGTATATAAAAAATCCCAGTGATGTCAAGCCGATTCCAACTCATAGTGACCCATATAGCAAGGTGTATATAACTTTCTGTATGAGAGACTGACTTGGTTTGTAAACTTTCACTTAAAGCACAATAAAAATTAAAAAAGAAAGAAAAAGGTGACTTAAAAATGGTAGAAAAATTTTGGGGAATTTTCACTTACTCTTGACCCTCCTCAACTTAGAAGTAGTTTTCAAGACAGCAACCTGTGTTCCCAGTGCAAGACTGTGGCACCTGGTTCCAGAGAGTAAAGCAAAACTTATTCAGAGATTACTCAGTGATTATTTTGTCTGTCTGGGGAATACTTGAAGAAATGGTAACAAATGTTCATCTTTATGGTCCTAACTCAGAACTCAGCCAAGTTGGAAGTGTAGCAGGCATTGCTGGAAAGCAATGTAAGGTGAACTAAAATAAACAGCTTTCTAAAGAAAAAGATTACAGATGAAACATACAATAGACAGCCCAAAGCCTGTGAGAAAATCTGGGGAGAGTGTTTCTTTGGGAAAAGAGAGCAATCCTATGCATACTGGGGAATTTAGGCAATAATGCATATGCCCAGGGCAGAATGTATGTTCAGAAAAGGAAAGATCACTAGCTAATCTGTAAGCTCAGTGCACGTGGGAAATGAAGGTTAGGACAAAGTTTTAAGGAGGCTGGCTAAATTTGAATGAGTGTTCCATCACAGAGACAATTCACAAAACTGGAGTCATTTTTTTGTTTGTGTGTTTGTTTGTTTCCATCTTTAGCTCCTGGAATTCAAGGAAGTCTCTGAAAAATGTTAGCTGAATACAAGGTAAAAAAAAAGAGAGACTTTAGTATGACCACAAACAACCAGCAATAAAGTCTTAGCAAAAACACTATGGAAAAGTCACAAAAGAAACAGGTGACTGCAGCCTTCAATAATCAAGAACAGCAAACTCTAGAAAATGAAACAAATCTGATTTCCAGAGTTACTGTGTTGTAATATTTGAAAGTCCAGTTTCCAACAGCAGCAATATAAAGTCACACAGCATAAAAGGAAACTGGAAATATGCACAATCACAGGGGAAAATAAATGGGCAAAAACCATCCCTGAGGAATTCCAGATATTGAACATACTTGAAAAAGACTTTATAACAAATCTCTTAAATATGCTCAAAGTGCTAAAGGAAACCATGGACAAAGAACTTAAGGAAACCAGACAATGGCATATGAACAAAATGAGAATATAAATAAAAATATAGATATTACAAAAAGGGACTAAGAGAAAATTCTGGAGCAGAAAATTACAGTAATTGAAATGAAAAATTTACTATGGGGTTGAACAGCAGATCTGAGTGGGTAGAAGAATCAGTGAACTTAAAAATATGAAAATTGAAATCAGCCTGAGGAACAGAAAGAACAAAGAATAAATAAAATTGAACAAAGCCTAAGGGAGCTGTGCGACACCATCACATATATCAATATATGCATTATGGGAATCCCAGAAAGAGAAGAGCAAGAACACGGCAAAAAGTATTTGAAGAAATAATGTCTGAAAATTTCCCAAATTTGAAGGACATAAATCTACATCCAACATCTACTAGCCTTAGATAAGATATAGTAGTTATAAGTACTTCAAGCTACTGTTTCCCTTCAGAGTTGTCTGACCCAAAGACTTCTCATCTTGCTTCAGAAGGCCATGTACCTGCCTTTTTTTCCTCCTCTACCTGGAGTGTTACCAGGCTGTCTTCCCCTTCTTTTGGCTCCCTGATTGCACTGCCACTTGCCTCTGGAAGATCTACTGTGGAGGACTGCTCCTTGCAAGCAATTGTCAAGGCGGCAGCTCCAAATAAATAGCTTGCTGTGCAACATTGCTATATCATTGTCATAGGTTTTTCTTTATCAGCCTTGGACTCCCTCAAAAGCACTACATCCAATGACAAAATGTTATGATTTTAATTCTTCCAAACTCCTCAAATCTATGCAACTATTAAAAATGAATTTAACATTCACTTGGGACCTTTATGAGTCAGAACTGACTCAAAGGCAATGGGTTTTGGGGGACTTGTTCCTGGGAGTTCTTCAGAAATACTAAGTTCACTAATTAATATTTTCAATGCCTAAATATTGTTCTTGGGTCACATTGTTTGAATATTTCTTGGTCTGTGGGACTCAAAGTTACTGTGGAATTTCTACCTGCTTCTGCTCCTACTAGTTTTCTCTTTTTTCTATTAATCTGAATAAATTAACCTTTACTATTCAAAAACCTCACTTTTCCTTTTTCTTGTGGGTGCTGAGATGGTAATAACTATGACTTCCTTGCAAAAAGAGATGATCATAAATTTCCAAGGAGATATTCCCTGGAATTAAAAGAGGAAATTAAGCCTTAGGAAAGACATAACAAACCTCCTCATTACAGGTTATTCCAGCATTGCTGATTTTTCTCCTACTGCACAGCTTCAACAGCGATGCAAAAAGCTAAAAAAAAAAAAAGAATTATTTATGTCACAACAACAATAACAATAATAATAATAAAACCCTAATTATTATTTTAATAACTAGGCTGCCTAAGACTGCAAAATTGGTAGAAATCCAACAAGCAATGGTAAAATGTAAAAAGATTTCAAAAGTACTCAACTCACAAGATATTATGTATGTTGTCTTAGGGGAATAAGGATATACCTACCTATCAAGAAATTTTTTGAGTAGTTTTAACAAAAACAAGAAAGTTTGGGAAGCTAAAAAAGAAATTGAAGAGAAAAGCATATGTTATGCAAACCTACTGATCTGAAACCTCTCTTCTTCAGAGCCATAGGGCAAGGAAAGGACTTACTCTTTTGGCTGGTCTGAGGTGGGGAAGGACCTTGGCTAAGAGACAGTGTCCAAGGCCCTTTGATAATTCTCATGCTAATATTTATCTTATGCAAGATCATTTCCACTACTCTGTTCACAGCCTTAATTAAATGCTTCTGCAAAGCAACTCATTTGACAGATAATTTTAATTCAACTGCAAAGACAAAAGTCACAAGAAACCCTGACAGCAATCACCACCACTGAATCAAGATCTCAGTCAACATTAGTGGTGTTGATCTGGAATTCTGAACAAATCTAGATATGGTCAAATTATCGGACTTAGTTTCTCTGTTGATCAAGAGAAGTGATTGTGAGATACGTGAAGGACTAAAAATTTTGCACTTTTGAGATTTGCTTGACATTAACATCCACTTCTATTTGTTCCCACCCTTCTTGATAGTCCTGTCATTACCTTAACCCCAACATTGCTAAACCTACATGGCTCAACCAGTACTGCTAAGTGACAAGAACGATTATTCAGTCCTCTGAGAACCCTTTCAGTCAACTATTTGATGAACTAGCTGAATTTTAGCTTTTCCCTCTTACTAAAGCTTCATAAAACTTCATCCATATTACCCAAGGCACAATTCTCCTATGGAGTGAGGTCAGCATTTTAAAAGAATACTTGTGATGTGCTGGTTGATTTTTATTCCACAAAAAGTATTGATGTTTTTACAGTATAATGATCATTTTATATCCCTCTATTTAGTTAAAAAAAAAAAATCAAACCCAGTGCTGTCCAGTCAATTCCGACTCGTAGCGACCCTATAGGACAGAGTAGAACTGTCCCAGAGAGTTTCCAAGGAGTGGGAGCACCTGGTGGATTTGAACTGCTCACCCATTTGTTACCAGCCATAGCACTTAACCACTTCACCGCCAGGGTTTCCGTCTATTCAGTTAGGTCTTTCTTTCACTTTGTAGATTTTAGCATACAAGTCTCTACATCTCTTGTTAGAATTTTTCCCTAGGAATTTTACGTTTGTTTTCTCCTATTGTAAATGTTATTTTATTTATAATTTACTTCCTATTTGTTTCTTAATGATATACACAATAAAATATTTTTACATATTAATTCATTTCAGGCCACCTTCCTAAATTCATTTATTCTAATAACTTTTTTTCACAGACTTTTTTTGTGTTATTTTCTCTGTACACAAACATGTTGCCCATTAATAGTGAGAAGTTTCTTTCAATTTTTTCCAAATCTTAATCCTTTTCCACCTCGTTTTATTACATCGGCTAAGGCCGCTAGTACAATGTTCCAAGGAAGTGCTAATAACTAGCTCTTATAACCTATATAAGAAGAAAGTTTTCAATAGTGTACCATTAAGAACATTGCTTGTGACGGTTTTATTTTTGTAAACATCTGTTCTAAACTTTTAAAATATAGCTTCTATTTTTAGTTTGCTAAGAGGTTTTATCAGAAATGGACTGTGTAATTTGTCAATGCATTTTTCTGCATCTGTCAAGATGTTCAAATGATTTTTCCCCTTTTCTGTTTGTTAAAGTGGTAAATTCTTAGGGTTTTGAAGGTTAAGGCCATCATTACATACTTGGAATAACCCTATTAGTCGTGAAGTATCAATCTTTCTATATATAATTGAATTTGACTTGATAAACATTTGATCAGAAGTTTTGCACCTATGTCCACATATTTGTGCCTATTTCAAAGAATAGTGATCCAGACAAATGGGGAAACTATTGAACAATATCATTAGTATCACATGCAAGAAAAGTTTTGCTGAATATCGTTCAAAAGATGTTGCAGCAGTACATCGACAGGGAACTACCAGAAATTCAAGCCAGATTCTGAAGAGAACATGGAATAAAGGACATCATTGCTGATGTCAGATGGATCCTTGCTGAAAGCAGAGGATACCGGAAAGATGTTTACCTGTGTTTTGTTGACTATGAAAAGGCATTCAACTCTATGGATCATAACAAATTGCAGATAATATTGTGAAGAACGGGAATTCCAGAATGCTTAATTGTGCTCATGAGGAACCTGAACATAGATCAAGAGGCAGTCGTTCAAACAGAACAAGGGGATGCCAAAGCCAAAAGCCAAAGCCAGTGCCATCAAGTCGATTCCGACTCATAGCGACCCTATAGCTGCATGGTTTAAAGTCAGGAAAGGTATGCTTCAGGGTTGTATCCTCTCACTACCTATCCAGTCTATAGAAAAGTTAGTGGTGTAGTGGTTAGGAGCTATGGCTACTAACCAAAAGGCCAGCAGTTTGAATCCACTAGGCGCTCCTGGGAAACCATATGGGGCAGTTCTACTCTGTCCTGTAGGGTTGCTATTAGCTGGAATCGACTCCACAGTGGTGGGTTTCGTTTGATTTTGGTATTCAATCTGTATACTAAATAAATAATCTGAGAAGCTGGACTATATAAAGAAGAATGGGTATCAGAATTGACAGAAGACTCATTAACAAAATTCATTATGCAGATGACACCACCTTCCTTGCTGAAAGTAAAGAGGACTTGAAGCACTTACTGAGGAAGATCAAAGCCTTCCGTATGGATTACACTTCAACATAAAACAAAAATTGTGACACCTGGACCAATAAGCAACATCATAATAAACAGAGAAAAGGTTGAAGTTGTCAAGGATTTTATTTTTCTTGGATCTATAATCAACAACCATGGGAGCAATAGTCGAGAAATCAAATAACACATTGCATTGGGCAAATCTGCTGTAAAAGTCCTCTTTAAAGTGTTAAAAAAGCAAAGATATCACTTTAAGAACTGAGGCACGCCTGACCCAAGCCATGGTGTTTTCGATTGCCTTATGTGCGTGCAAAAGCTGGATGATGAATAAGGAAGACTGAAGAATTGATACCTTTGAATTATAGTGTTGGCGAAGAGTATTGAATATACCGTACCCTGCTAAAAATGCTAATAAATCTGTCTTGGAGGAAGTACAGCTAGAATGCTCCTTAGAAGCATGATGGCAGGACTTTGTCTCACATACTTTGGCCATGTTATCAGGTGGGATCAGTCCCTGGAAAAGGACATCATGTTTAGTAAAGTGAAAGGTCAGTGAAAAAGGGGAAGACCCTCAATGAGACGGATTGACTCAGCGGCTGCAACGATGGTTTCAAGCATAACAACAATTGTGAGGATGGCGTAGGACTGGCCAGTGTTTTCTTCTGTTATACATAGTGTACAAATGTTTGATACTGTATTTCTATGTTTTTCTGTTGTTTCATTTTATTTTTTTTCCTGGAGATTTTTCCATGTTTCTTGTTTTTCCACAGGTCTGTTAGTGGCAAATTCAGTTTCAGAGCTTAGTTTACCTTTACTCTGAAAGTCATTTTTTTTTTTTTAATGTATATACTAATTATACTTTGGCAGTTATTTTCTTTCAATGCCATCCTAAAGAGTAAATCTAAATATCTAAATTATTAGCTGTGAAAAAGTAAAAATTTAATTGAACAGGAAACCCAAATTGAGAAATAGGCAACGAGTATCAATGGCCAAAATAAAACGTAAAATTAGAATACGAGCATTTATAAACTTTCATCTCCATTAGTAATTAAATGACTAGCATCTTTCCCAATTCTACAAAAAAGTTATAGCTTTCTGGAGGAAATATGTGATGAAAAAAAATTAGAGAACATTATGCAAAATGAATATCTTGTAGAATACTTATCACTCTTAAAGGCCCTAGGGTTGAGATGTAATTTTTCATCGTTTTTGCATACTGCCCTTCATACACACACACATACAAATTACAAGCTTGGTTTGAATGTTAATTTCACTTCACTTCATGGAAGAAATTTTTATAGTTCCTCTAAATCAATATTTAAAAGATGAATCAAATAATGAACACATAAAAATATTTCTGCTTGTAAACAAAACACAGGCTTTAAATCACTACAGCTATCGTAAGACTTATGTTACTAAAGACAGGATAGCAAACCTGTTGACTTCAGGGAAAAGTCAAAGACCAATTGCAGTGGAGAAAGAGCAAATGAAAAAACAAACAAACAAAAAAACCTCCCTGCTACAATAAGGCAGGAAACCATCTTGGCCTTGTGCTTCTAAACAGCCACCAAACCAAGCTTGCAACTTCTGGGAGATAACAGGTAGAACTGAATGTCATCGGAAGGAGGAACAGCAATCCTGAAAAAGTCTCACCACCAAGGTTCACGTACTACCTAAAACTGAGGCTGGCTTAGAACAAGAGAGGAACCCACTGCCTGGACATTATACAACACCCAGTAACAAGCAACAAAATCTTCCACTAGGAAAAGGGCAAGAATGTTGAATGAAACCCATTCTGTTGCACAAGCATGCATTGATGGCACAAAGATGAGCCGAGAGTAAAAACACTTAGAAAACTTCGTGCCATTCTTGCCCCCACCCACCTCACAAAGCCCTGCTATCCCAGCACTAGAGAAATCTGAGACCTGGGATGTAGTAAAGGTAACAGTATCATACCCAGATGTCTAGCTGTCAGTTAAAAAAAAATTATGCGACACAAAATAGCAAGGACAAAAAATCCATTGCTCAAAGCAAAGTAAGCAACAAAACAGATTAAGAGGTGATGAGTCAAATGTTACAATTTTTACCAAACTGGGACTTTATATAAAAATATATATATACCTATAATTAAAACATTAAAGGACCTAGCAGGAATCTAGTGGATAACATGAAGGAACAGACGAGAATTTTCAGCAGATACATAAAAACTTCAAGAAAGAACTAAATTATACCACCCATAAACTTCCATCTATATAAAGAAAAAAGAGCACCAGAAATTGTAAAAATGAATATCAAATCATTTTTCTCATTCTTAATCAAGTTAAAAGGTAATTAATGAAATCAAAAATAGAAATGATGTATTCTAGGATTTATAAGAAATGTAAAATTAAAATGTGTGGCAAAAATAGCATCAAGAATTGAAGAGAAATTTCTTATTTGTTGTTGAATTGTTTCCAACTTATGGTGACTCCATGTGTGCAGAGTAGAGTTGTTCCATGAGGTCTTTGGTATACTTGAAATTATATAATATTATAGTATGTACACTATGATAAGTAAGGTTTATATTGTGAACTGTATATCAAACATTTATGTATATTAAAAGAACTATAAGTAATAAACCAATAGTACACATTTAACAGAATAAAAAGTACGCAATTAATGCAAAAGGTATAAAAAGAAAAAAATTAAAAAAGGACAAATAAAAACAATAGCAAGTTGGTAGATTTAAATTCAGTCCTATTAATAATTTTGTTAAATGTTAATATTTTAAACACCTCAATTATATCATATATATATATACAAAAGCAAGGCTCAGCGATATGCTTTCTACAAGAAAGCCACTTTAAATAAAATGATATAGGTATAACAGAAGTGAAATTATAAAAATGATATAACATGAACTCACTAATCAATAGAACATAGCACTGACTACATTAATATCATCAGTCAAAGTATACCAGAAGAAAGCAGCGATAAAGATGGAAATTTCATCTTTAAAAGGAGAAAAAAAAATGACAATTCACCAAGAAAATTAAACAATCCTAACAACAGACTTTCAAAATACATGAAACAAAAAAGGTGATATACTTAAAAGGAAAAATAGACAAATCCACAATTATAGTTGCATATATCAACACTTTTTTCTCAATAATCAATAAAGTAGATGAAAAATCAGTAAAAATATAGAACACTTAAAAATGCTCTAAGAAGCAACTTAACCTAGCTGGTATTCATGGAACATTTCACCCAACAATAACATAAAATATTTTTTCTAAGTGAATATGTAATTTTTATCAAGATAAACTATGTGCCATAAAGCAAATCACAACAAATTTAAAAGACTGAAAATATACCAAGTATGTTCTTTGGCCACAATAGAATTGAACTAGAAATCAAAAAAGGATATATGGAAAATTTCAAATATTTGGAAATTAAACAGCACACTTGTAAATAACTCATAGGTCAATGAGGAAGTCATAAGAGAAATTTGAAAATTTTTGAGTAGAACGAAAATGAAAATATAATATATCACAATTTGTGGGACACAGAAAAGCATCCCTTTGAGGTAAATTTATAACATTGAAGGTTTAAGATAGAAATAAAAAAATATTTTAAAACACAATCCAATCTTACAAATTAAGAATCTAGAATAAAAAGCAAAAACTAAATCCAAAGTAAGCAGATGGAAGAAAATAATAAAGTTAACAGCAGAAAACATTGAAACAGCAGAAAAAGATCAATGAAACAAAGAACTAGATTTTTTGTTCTTTGAAAATATCAACAAAATTGATAAATTTTAACCAAACTGATCAGGAAAAAAGAGAAAAGGCACAAATTACCAATATCAAGAAGGGAAGAAGGGACATTACTTCAGACCCAAGAGACATTATAAGGCTATTAAGGGACTACTATTTTTTATAAAGAACTTGATGACAATATTTTGTATAATTTAGATGAAATAGATAAATTCCTTGAAAGACATAACTACAAAAACTTACTTCAGATAAAAAAGAATACCTCTGTTAAAAAACAGTCCTATATCTGTTCTTGAGACTTGAGCTAGCACCTTACCTGTGATCTTGCCTGCCGATCATGGGATCTATCAATCTTCACAGCCTATGAGCAAGAGTCCTGCGGTCTGGCCTGCTGATCTTGAGTTCAAAGCCCCTGCAGCTACGTGAATCAGAAGAAGCTTCCAGCCTGACCTACAGATTTGGAACATTCCAACCACTACAGCCACATAAGCCATTTCCTTGATATGAATTTTTTTATATAGATATTTAGACACTTTGCTTGTTTTGCTTCTCTAGAGAACCCAGCTTAAGATATTATCAAGTGGGACTTATCCCAGGAATATTTTATGGACATATTGAAAACACCTATTTAGACAGGTATCCATTTTCAATGTGTTTCTCTTATATAACAAATTTTGTCAAAACCACCACTACAACAGAATAGATCTTAGTGATGATTCTTTAATCTGGTCGGGACATGGTGAGTTAAGATTCTTTATGTTCCACTCAAATCCCTTAGTGTAGCTTTAAGACTGGGGGCTAGAATCATCTGAATGCATGCAAGTTCACATGAAAGGTGCTTAAATTGGGAAGAATCAAACAACGGGGTGCTGAAATAGTTGTACTCCTTCATGTTAGTTCTGAGTCTCTCAAGATAAATAGGTAGAAGAAGTTGTATTTCCTTTTGTGACTTAGTCTCAAAATTTAGTGTCGTACTTGCTGTACTCTATTGGCTGAGGCAGGAGTTCATGGGTGGTGCAAACTGTTAAGGGCTGGGCTACTAACTGAAAAGTTTGCTTTTCAAATTTACCCACAGGCACCTCAGAAGAAAAGCCTGGCCATCTGCTTCTAAAACATCAGAGCCATGAAAACCCTGTTTTACTCTGAGAAACATGGGGTCTCTAAACTCAGAATTTACTCAATGGCAACTTTTTTTTTTTTGTAGTTGTTGGTGTTGTTATTGGTTGAAGCAGTCACAAGCTTCAGCATACATTAAATTGAGGGGAACTAGATTTTACTTCCTGATGGGGAGAATCAATTTAATGTTATAAGAAGAGAATGTGAGATGGAATATGCTATCCAGACATTTAGGAACATACATCTTCCACTCTCCAAATTCTGGACACAACAATTCATATCCCTCACACATGAACTATATTCTTTCATCTTCTCCAAAACTCTACATTTTATTCCATTACAGATTTACCTCAGTTTTCATGTTCTCATCATCTAAATCAGGTCCAAGTATAGACTAAGATCCTTGAGTGTTTTTCCTTGGGCACAACTCTTTGATAAATGTTTCTTTCTCTCTAAAGACCTGAAGACTAATGATACAAATTTTTTTCCCCTCACAACCCAATATACAATTGTGGGACAATATATGGTATATAGTATTCTACTCAAAAAGGAGGAAAATTGGAGATATGTATTGGTCACTGTGCCATAGAAATTCTGAAAAACTTGGTCACTTGTTGCTCGTTTTTTAACAAGGGTTCAGTTTTACATTTTAAGAATAATTCACCACGGATTTCACTCTGACATCTGGGCTCTGTTTCCTGCCCTGTGTTTGTAGTAGAATTTTTTTTTTTTCCAGCCTTATTCTTGCACATAGAATTTTATGGATTTGAAAGCTTCTTTCCACTTTGTACTATCTCTGTTCCTTTCAGTCAAAGTGTGAAGGGTTCCTGCAGTACAATTCTTTAAAAATTTTTTTGAGTTTGCTATGAATTTAACTGGGGTTTAAGTCATTAAACAAAGTCCAAACTCACAAATATTGTGGAAATAAGCCCTCATCTGCTTCGAGCTCCCTGTACAGTTGCTGAGGAATAGCACAATATGATTCATAGAAGTCCTATTAGGACTTTTCCTATTGGGAAAATTTGCAAAACATGCCCTTAATATTCTTACAGGGACTTTTGTCTATATGAGATCCCACATTAAGTCTTCCTGCATTCTTAGCAAAGGGTTTACAATCACAGCATGGCTTTATCATTAGACCAAGTTTTTCTGACAGCATCTTGGATTTGATCACTGACTAAAAGTCATTTCTTAGTATTAGCACTTTTTATCATTTGGAAACACAGGGAAAGAGAAACAGTTTTATTTTCAAATCCAGCAACCTGGCTCCTTTATATTTAATAAGTTTTTTCTTTGTTTTGTTTTTTATTACTTTTAGTTTATCTCTCTCTTCTCTCATTTATAAGCAGTATAAAACACTAGGTATCACTTTCAATATTTTTCCTGGAAATCTCGATAGTTAGATCATTCTGCTCATTAGGTACACTCTCTGTTTTCCGTGTTGCTGAAGATGACAACAATTCTAAATTTTCATATGTTGGGGGGTGCTTTCTTTAGAAACTATTATTACTTAAGCCTGGACCTCTATATTTTTTGTCATATAAAGCAATTATATTCTTTTTTGCCATTTTTATTTCTTTGGCTGAATTTCAAAATCAATTCTCAAGATTTCCCTTGTTTGATTGGTTTTTATTTAGTGTCATTTTATTATTTATTGTCTCCAGTGAGACAATTAAATGCATTTCATGTTTTCTATACTTTCAGCAATTTCTTTTATATCTTATCCTCAATCATTTCTAACTACAAGAAAAATCTTTGCCATGCTACTAATAATTAAAACTTGAAGAAATTCCATAGAATTTTGATGTTTTATTTGGGAAGTGAAATAATTCAGAAATGAAGCCAGAAATCCTCTTGATGTCAACCATTTACTGATTTTTCTTTCTACCGGGAATAGAGAAAATTAATATTATAACAAGTGTTCTCAAAAAAGATGGATCAAATCCATGGTGTGTGATAAAATATCTTAATTGTTTGCACTGAGAATGAATGAATGAGTGAATAATGTATCCTCATCCTAATTAGAATTTAAGATTTTCTACTTAATTCAAGAGGTTTTTAGCTGAACTGTAATTAGCCTTTGCCATGGTCAGGAGTCTAATATGATTACACTATGAGTGAATATTTTAAATTTTGTTATGGGTCAGTAACTAGGATACATTACTGAAAAAAAATGATTAGAAGAACCCTTATCTTTGTAAAAGCTGTAGGCCAAAAAAGTCCTGTGGATATCCACTTATGACCTGAAAGAAACCTCTTGTCATTTGCATTCAATGACTGCAAACAATGAGAGTTCTGGTTGATATCTTTGAGTTACCTGGGCTTTTAATTCATAGGAACTTAAAAGGCTAACTTACAGTTTAGTTCATAGAACCTCAGGAGATTTTTTGTGCTATTTGAGCATTTAATGTACAGGGACTTAAAAGCAATGTAAAGTTCTGACCATTTTCTTTGACAATTGAAATCTCTACCTCAAATTGTTTAAAAAAAAAAAAAGAACTCATAAAAGAGCTAATCCAAGAAAAGGAAAGAACCCTTAATTTGGGTTGATGATAAAATATCTTGGGAAAGTGAAAACTTTTAGGATAAAATATTTAGGCAACCTCAAGCTAAAAAAGATTGCCTTAATATTTTCATAATTATTGTCAGATGCAGACTGATTTACTGAGTTATATTTTGAAAGAGTAAAAATTACAGGGAAACAGAACTACCATTTTGGAAGTGACTTAAAGAACAACCAGTATATTCCAGTTATTTTACATCTGAAAACAAACAAAAACTAAAGCCAAGCCAAGTTCTGAAAAGATTTTGCTAAATTCACAGAGGTAAAATTATTCGAAGCCCTGTGCCTAGGTCTTCCTGAACAAGATATATTCTTTTTTTTTTTTTAATAATTTTTATTGTGCTTTAAGTGGAAGTTTACAAATCAAGTCAGTCTCGCACATATAAACTTATATACACCTTACTCCATACTCCCATTTACTCTCCCCCTAATGAGTCAGCCCGATCCCTCCTTCCAGCATCTCCTTTCTTGACTGTTTTGCCAGTTTCAAACCCTCGCTACCCATCTTCCCTCGAGACAGGAGACACCAACACAGTCTCAAGTGTCCATCTGATACAAGTAGCTCACTCTTCATCAGCATCTCTCTCCAAACTATTGTCCAGTCCCTTCCATGTCTGATGAGTTGTCTTCCAGAATGGTTCCTGTCCTGGGCCCACAGAAGGTTTGGGGACCATGACCACTGGGATTCCTCTAGTCTCAGTCAGACCATTAAGTCTGGTCTTTTTATGAGAATTTAGGGTCTGCATCCCACTGATCTCCTGCTCCCTCAGGGGTTCTCTGTTGTGCTCCCTGTCAGGGCAGCCATGGGTTGTGGCTGGGCACCATCTAGTTTTTCTGGTCTCGGGATGATGTAAGTCTCTAGTTCATGTGGCCCTTTCTGTCTCTTGGACTCCTAGTTATCGTGTGACCTTGGTGTTCTTCATTCTCCTTTGATCCAGGTGGCTTGAGACCAATTGATGCATCTTAGATGGCCGCTTGTTAGCATTTAAGACCCCAGACGCCACACTTCAAAGTGGGATGCAGAATGTTTTCTTAATAGAATTTATTTTGCCAATTGACTTAGAAGTCCCCTTAGGCCATAGTCCCCAAACCCCCGCCCTTGCTCCGCTGACCTTCGAAGCATTCAGTTTATCCACGAAACGTCTTTGTTTTTGGTCCAGTCCAGTTAAGCTGACCTTCCCTGTATAGAGCTATTGTCCTTCTCTTCAACTAAAGTAGTTCTTATCTACTATCTAATCAGTAAATAACCCTCTCCCACCCTCCCTCCCCCCCCATCATAACCAAAAAAGAATGTGTTCTTCTCAGTTTATACTATTTCTCAAGATCTTATAATAGTGGTCTTATACAATATTTGTCCTTTTGCCTCTGACTAATTTCACTCAGCATAATGCCTTCCAGGTTCCTCCATGTTACGAAATGTTTCACAGATTCATCACTGTTATTTATCGATGCATAGTATTCCATTGTGTGAATATACCATAATTTATTTAATCATTCATCCCTTGATGGACACCTTGGTTGCTTCCAGCTTTTTGCTATTGTAAATAGAGCTGCAATAAAAATGGGTGTGCTTATGTCTGTTTCTGCAAAGGCTATTATTTCTCTAGGATATATTCCGAGGAGTGGGATTTCTGGGTTGTATGGTAGTTCTATGTAGAACTTTTTAAGAAAACTCCAGATAGATTGCCAAAGTGGTTGTACCATTTTACATTGCCACCAGCAGTGTATAAGAGTTCCAATCTCTCCGCAGCCTCTCCAAAATTTATTGTTTTGTATTTTTTGGATTAATGCCATCCTTGTTGGAGACGAAATCTCATCGTAGTTTTAATTTGTATTTCTCTAATGGCTAATGATCGAGAGCATTTTCTCATGTATCTGTTAGCTGCCTGAATATCTTCTTTAGTGCAGTGTGTGCTCATATCCTTTGCCCACTTTTTGATTGGGTTGTTTGTCTTTTTGTGGTTGAGTTTTGACAGAATCATATAGATTTTAGAGATGAGGCACTGGTCGGAGATGTCATAGCTAAATTTTTTTTCCCAATCTGTAGGTGGTCTTTTTACTCTTTTGGTGAAGACTGTAGATGAGCATAGGTGTTTGATTTTTAGGAGCTCCCAGCTATCTGGTTTCTCTTCATCATTTGTAGTAATGTTTTGCATTCTGTTTATGCCTTATATTAGGGTTCCTAACAGGTTATCCCTATTTTTTCTTCCATGATCTTTATCGTTTTAGTCTTTATGTTTAGGTCTTTGATCCTCTTGGAGTTAGTTTTTGTGCATGGTGTGAGGTATGGGTCCTGTTTCATTTTTTGGAAATGGATATCCAGTTATGCCAGCACCATTTGTTAAAAAGACTACCTTTTCCCCAATTAACTGACACTGGGCCTTTGTCAAATATCAGCTGCTCATATGTGGATGGATTTATATCTGGGTTCTCAATTCTGTTCCATTGGTCTATGTGCCTGTTGTTGTACAAGTACCAGGCTGTTTTGACTACTGTGGCTTTATAATATGTTCTAAAATCAGGTAGAGTGAGGCTTCCCACTTTCTTCTACTTTTTCAGTAATGCTTTACTTATCCGAGGCTTCTTCCCCTTCCATATGAAGTTCATGATTTGTTTCTCCATCATATTAAAAAATGTCATTGGAATTTGGATCAGAAGTGCATTGTATGTATAGATGGCTTTTGGTAGAACAGACATTTTTACTATGTTAAGTCTTCCTATCCATGAACAAGGTATGTTTTTCCACTTTTATAGGTCCCTTTTTTTTTTTTTAGTTTCTTGCACTAGTACTTTGTAATTTTCTTTGTATAGGTCTTTTACATCTTTGGTAAGATTTATTCCTAAGTATTTTATCATCTTGAGGGCTACTGTGAATGGTACTGATTTGGTGATTTCCTCTTCGATGTTCTTTTTGTTGATGTAGAGGAATCCAAGTGACTTTTGTATGTTTATCTTGTAACCTGAGACTCTGCCAAACTCTTCTATTAGTTTCAGTAGTTTTCTGGAGGATTCCTTAGGGTTTTCTGTGTATAAGATCATGTCATCTGCAAATAGAGAAACAGAGATAATTTTACTTCTTCATTGCCAATCCAAATACCCTTTATTTCTTTGTCTAGCCTAATTGCTCTGGCTAGGACCTCTTGTACAATGCTGAATAAGAGCGGTGATAACGGGCATTCTTGTCTGGTTCCCGTTCTCAAGGGAAATGCTTTCAGGCTCTCTCCATTTAGAATGATGTTGGCTGTTGGCTCTGTATAACCAATGATATTAGCTGTTGGCTTTGTATAGATGCCCGTTTTTATGTTGAGGAATTTTCCTTCAATTCCTATTTTGCTGAGAGTTTTTGTCATAAATGGGTGTTGGACTTTGTCAAATATCTTTTCTGCATCCATTGATAAGATCATGTGGTTTTTGTCTTTTGTTTTATGTATATGGTGGATTACATTAATATTTTTTGTGATATTAAACCAATCTTGCATAAAAAAAAAAAAACCTTGCATACCTGGTATAAATCCTACTTGGTCGTGGTGGATTATTTTTTTGATATGTTTTTGAATTCTATTGGCTAGAATTTTGTTGAGGATTTTTGCGTCTATATTCATGAGGGATCTAGGTCTGTAAATTTCCTCTTTTGTGGTGTCTTTACCTGGTTTTTGTATCAGGGATATGATGGTATTCCATCATTTTCTATGCTTTGAAATACCTTTATATTAGTGGTGTTAACTCTTCTCTGAAAGTTTGGTAGAACTCTGCAGTGAAGCCATCCGGGCCAGGGTTTTTTTTCGTTGGGAGTTTTTTGATTACCTTTTCAATCTCTTTTTTTTTGTTATGGGTCTATTTAGTTCTACTTCTGATTGTGTTAGTTTAGGTAGGTAGTGTTTTTCTAGGAATTCATACATTTCTTTTAGGTTTGCAAATTTTTTAGAGCACAATTTTTTGTAATAATCTGTTATGATTCTTCTAATTTCAGTTGGGTCTGTTGTGATATGGCCCATCTCGTTTCTTATTCGGATTATTTGTTTCCTTTCCAGTATTTCTTTAGTCAGTCTGGCCAATGGTTTATCAATTTTTTCAAAGAACCAGCTTTTGGCTTTGTTAATTCTTTCAATTGTTTTTCTGTTCTCTAATTCATTTAGTTCAGCTCTGATTTTTATTATTTGTTTTCTTCTGGTACCTGATGGATTCTTTTGTTGTTCACTTTCTATTTGTTCAAGTTGTAGGGACAGTTCTCTGGTTTTGGCTCTTTCTTCTTTATGTATGTGTGCATTTATCGATATAAATTGACCTCTGAGCACTGCTTTTGCTGTTTTGATAGGAAATGTTTTCATCCCCGTTGTATTCTATGACTTTCTTTATTCTCTCCTTAATGTCTTCTATAACCCAGTCTTTTTTGAGCTGGTTACTGTTCAGTTTCCAAGTATTCGATTTCTTTTCCCTGATTTTTCTGTTATTGATTTCCACTTTTATGGCCTTATGGTCTGAGAAGATGCTTTGTAATATTTCGATGTTTTGGATTCTGCAAAGGTTTGTTTTTTGACCTAATATGTGATCTATTCTAGAGAATGTTCCATGGGCACTAGAAAAAAAAGTATACTTTGCAGCAGTTGGGTGTAGTGTTCCGTGTAAGTCTATGCGGTCAAGTTGGTTGATTGTAGCAAGTAGATCTTCCGTTTCTCTATTGAGCTTCTTACTGGAAGCCCTATCCTTCTCCGAAAGTGGTGTGTTGAAGTCTCCTACTATAATTATGGAGGTGTCCATCTCACTTTTCAGTTCTGTTCAAGTTTGTTTTATGTATCTTGCAGCCCTGTCATTGGGTGCATAAATATTTAATATGGTTATATCTTCCTGGTCAATTGTCCCTTTAATCATTATGTAGTGGCCTTCTTTACCCCTTGTAGTGGATTTAACCTTAAAGTCTGTTTTGTCAGAAATTCGTATTGCCACTCCTGCTCTTTTTTCATTGTTTGCTTGATACATTTTTTTTCATCCTTTGAGTTTTAGTTTGTTTGTGTCTCTAAGTCTAAGGTGTTCCTCTTGTAGGCAGCACATAGACAGAACCTGTTTCTTTATCCAGTCTGAGACTCTCTGTCTCCTTATTGGTGCATTTAGTCTATTTACTTTCAGCGTAATTATAGATAAGTACGTGTTTAGTGCTGTCATTTTGATGCCTTTTTGTGTGTGTTGTTGACAATTTCCTTTTTTCACTTACTTTTATGTGCTGAGACATTTTCCTTTGTAAATTGTGTGTTCCTCATTTTCATAGTAGTTGAATTTATGTTTGCTGAGTCTTTATATTTTTCTTGGTTTTTATTTTGAGTTATGGAATTGTTAGACCTCTTTGTGTTTACGTTAATATTTACCCCTATTTTTCTAAGTAAAAATCTAACTTGTATTGTCCTATATCCCCTTGTTTTCCTCTGCATATGGAAGTTCTATGCCTCCTGTATTTAGTCCCTCTTTTTGATTATTGTGATCTCTTACATAATGACTTCAATGATTCCCCATTTTGAGCATTTTTTTCTTTTTAAAATTAATCTGAATTTGTTTTTGTTATTTCCCTATTTGAGTTGATATCAGGATGCTCTGTTCTGTGACCTTGTGTTGTTTTGGTACCTGATATTATTGATTTTATGACCAAAGAATTTCCTTTAGTATTTCTTGTAGCTTTGTTTTGGTTTTTGCAAATTCTCTAAGCTTGTGTTTACCTGTAAATGTTTTAATTTCACCTTCATATTTGAGAGAGAGTTTTGCTGGATATATGATCCTCGGCTGGCAGTTTTTGTCCTTCAGTGCTCTATATATGTCATCCCACTGCCTTCTTGACTGCATGGTTTCTGGTGAGTAGCCCAAACTTAGTTTTATTGATTCTCCTTTGTAGGAGACCTTTCTTTAATCCCTGGCTGCTTTTAACATTTTCTCTTTATCTTTGGTTTTGGCAAGTTTGATGATAATATGTCTTGGTGATTTTCTTTTTGGATCAATCTTATATGGGGTTCAATGAGCATCTTTCATGATGTCAGGGAAGTTTTCTGCCAACAGATCTTCAATTATTCTCTTTGTATTTTCTGTTATCCCTCCCTGTTCTGGAACTCCAATTAAAAAAATTTTTTTTTGTTTTTTCCAATTACACACAAGTTATTCTTCTTGATAGAGTCCCACATGATTCTTAGGGTGTCTTCATTTTTTTTTAATTCTTTTATCTGATTTTTCCCCAACTATATTGGTCTCTATTGCCTTATCCTCCAACTCTCCCTCTCTACATTCCAATTGCTTGATTCTGCTCCTCTGACTTCCTATTGTGCTAATTCTGTAATTTTACTGTTAATCTTTTGGATTTCTGAATGCTGTCTCTCATGGATTATTGCAGCTTATTAATTTTTCCACTATGTTCTTGAATAATCTTTTTGATTTTTCCACTGCTTTATCAGTGTGTTCCTTGGCTTTTTCTGTAGATTGCCTTATTTCATTTCTGAGGTTATCCCTGATGTCTTGAAGCATTCTGTACATTAGTATTTTATATTCTGCATCCGGCAATCCCAGGATTGTATCTTCATTTGGGAAAGATTTTGATTCTTTAATTTGGGGAGTTGTAGAAGCAATCATGGTCTGCTTCTTTATGTGGTTTGATATTGACTGCTGTCTCCACGCCACCTATAAGATATTGTAATGATTTATTTTATATTTGCTCACTGAGTCTTATCTTGTTTTGTTTTCTTTTGATATATGTAGATGGACTACTCGATTGCACTGTCTTGATTGTTGTAGCCTTTGAATCACTTATGTCCTGTTACCCGCTGGTTTGGGCTGTTACCAGATATATAAGCCTAAGATTCCATTCACTATTCTTGAATAGAATCTGATTTTGGGTCACCAAGTGTGTGGTGTAGACTGTCACCTATTCTCTTAGAAGAGTAGTGGTGATAGTTGTGTGCACCAGATTCTAGTAGCAGCAGGGGTTCACACTCCAGAGTGGGAAGAATGCTGACAGGCTTCCCCCAAGTGCCAGTGAGGTAGGTGTGTCTCTATTCCTAAAGCACTTTGATGGGTGGGCTCTGCAGCTGTACCTTAGGCACCCAGTACATGTATCTCTACTGATTGGTAGGTGTCACTATTCTCAGACCCCTTTGGCAGGAGGCTAGGTGGTTTGCGTGTAGCTTCAGCCCTCAGTTCCCTGTTTTGGGTCAGTGAGGTCTCTGTTTAATAGGTAGAGATATCAGACCTGGAAAACTTGTCCTTCCAGTAATCCCCTAAAACAATTACAGTCAGATCACTTTCAGAATTGTCTTTGCATTATAATAGCCACCTTGTTTCCTGTAGGGATGGAAGCCCAAGACTGTGGATCTCATATGCTTGGCTGGAGCTGGTTCTGTGTTTTTATCCCAAATTTGGGAAGTCAGGGAAGGATTTTTGGTTCCTAGGTTTTAGTAGCTGCTTCTCTCAGGCCAGGAGAATGGGTTAGGAAAAAAAAAAAAAAAACCACTGAGCACTTCACTCTCTGGCCCAGGAAATTCCAATGTTAATGAAGCCACCTGGGAAGGGAGGAGAGGGATCAGATAGATAGGAGAGAGTAGCACCCAGGAATATAGACAAAATTACTTATCTTGCTTGGCGATGACTGTTTTATCTGAGATTCCCAAGAGCGTGTAGCCTGTGTGTGCTGGCTGGGTCGAGGTTGCCCCCGAAGGTCAGGCCCTTGTCCTGTGCTTGTGCTGTCTCAGAAGCTGTGGTCAGCTCCTTCCCTCCCAGCTCAAAGCCCAGTGCCAAGGTTCCCCGGCTGGGACGCCACACTCCAGGCTCCAAAATCAGTTGCTGCCTCCTGGTGACTTCTCCTCCTGTCAGCCGCGTCACTGTGCTGCCTGCATGCACTGGCTGGGCTTCCCCCGAGGTCACTTCAGAGGGCTAGGGCTGCATCCCGTGTTTGTGCCATCTCACGATGCCGTGCTCAGCTTCCGTGTGCCCAGTCCAAAGCCTGGCGCCAAGCTTTTGTGACTGGGATGCTGGCTCCCGGCTCTGAAAACAGTCACTGCTTCCTTGTGTTTGCTCGTTCTCTTGTTAGCCCCATCAATGTGCAGCCTGCTTGTGCTGGCTGAGTCTCTACCGAGGTTACCCCAGGGGGCTAGGGGTTAGGGCTGTGTCCTGTGCCTGCCCCGCCTCAGCAAGCCGCAATCAGCTCTGCCACTCGGCGCCCAGGAACAGCAAGGGCTCAAGGCTGTGGCACCAGATGCCAGTTCCAGAAGCAGTCGCTGCTTCGGGCCGTAGCTTTTCGCTCCCCTGTCACTCAGGTCAACTCTTTAGATCTGTGTTTGATGGTCAGGGTTCATAGATAGTCATGTATGTGATCGATTCACTTGTTTTTCCGAGTCTTTGTTGCAAGAGGGATCCGAGGTAGCTTTTTTTTTTCTACCTAGTCAGCCATCTTGGCCCCGCCTCCTCCAAGATATATTCTTTTAAATATTTTTTTATTATTTACCATTATATGAATTGAATATTTGACAATCTATTTGAACTACAATTTTTTTAACAAAAGGAGTGTGAAGACCCCAATGTCTTGCAACAGTCCTGCAGTAAGAATCATTTGTGTCATTGTCATTCATAACGGCTGAGGTAATGCCCTTTAAATGTACTGAAAGAAGTTTTTTTCAAAATTTTATTGTCAGAAACTTTTAACTTTCTGTAAAAACAAAGGGATCGATGTGTCAGGTTTGTTGGTGTTGAAGATTCATAAAAAACAAAACAAAGCAAAAAATCTGAGTAACAACAGCAATAATCACCAAAAATTGGAGTAAGGAGGCATGTTATGAAACTGCTAGTTTTTTCTTTAACTTTGAAAAACACATGAACACATAAAAAATAATCTGATTAACCCACCATCTAGGACTGGTAATTAATTGTGGTTCATTTTTTGGCAAAAAGAAAGAAGTAGAACATATTTTTTAAGTCACTTTTTTCTAAATTCATCTTGAGGCCATCCAAATTTATGTCGACTAAAAAAATGACTTCAGGAGAGTTTAATAAGATATTTTTAAACATATGAACATATGTAATAATGGTTATTAAATAGTTCTGTATGTAAATTAAAAAAAGTATGGAAAGTAACATAAAGGAAAAAAATCTGAATTTCCACACTATTTTCAACCAAATTGAAATGATCTAGTGTTATCATAACATTGACCAGGGCACCAAATGTTTCCTATCAAATTTGCATTCAATTATGTTAAAAGTACTCTGAGTACTCAGTTTAAATTGGTGACCATTATATGACATACAGGGACAACATGAGGAAATAAACACAAAAGAGTAGAAAACAAGAGATTTCTTGTATTTCAGTTGCTATACTGAAGGAAGAAGGCTCATATTTCAGCTGCACAGGATTTTTTTTTTTATTTTACCCTTTATGCCATCAAAACCTTTGCTATATGTCGTGGGTAAAAAAATCAAACTGACAAGAGGCAAGGGTTCTTTGTTCCACAGCCACCACAATCTGTTAACGGTTAAAATTACAAATCCTTTCCACATTTTGTTTTGGGAAGGTTCAACTAGGAGTCATTAAGGTGAGAAGTACTGTGTCCAAGGATGTCCAAAGTAAAGATACAATGAGACTATGGGGATGTAGGTATTTAGCATACTGGGGTGAAGGAGAACTGTGATTGAATTTGATTTAAAAATAATTGCTCTAGAATTTTTGGATTACAGTATGTGATCATTAAGTTTGTGTGTCGACTTAGCTGGGCCATGATTCTCGGTAATTTGATAGTAATGATGTAGTATGGCAGTTGTATAATGATGTAATCACTTCCATGATGAGATATGGTATAATGTGGTCACCTCCATGATGGGATCTGCTATGAATAGCCAATCAGTTGAAGAGGCATTTCCTTGGGGGTATGGCCTACATCCAATATAGGTAGACTTTCTGCCAAGGTTTTGAGGCTTTTGCTAACTCTGGATCCTGTTCGTCTGACCTCTGGTTCTTGGGACTTGAGCTAGCAGTTTACCCACTGATCTTGGGATTCATCAGCCTCCACTGTGAATCAGTGGCCTGCCAGTTTACCTGCCAATCTTGAGATTTGTCAGCCTCTGCACTCTGTGAGCCAGCAGCCTGCCTACTTACCTGTCAACCTCGGCATTTGTTGGCCTCCACAGCCTGTGAACTAGAGGTCTATTGCCTGACCTACTGATCTTGGGTTCGCCAGCACCTATAGCTACGTGAGTCAGAAAAGCCTACAGCCTGAACCTTGGCCTTAGAACTTTCCAGCCTCTACAACTGTATAAGCCATTTACTAGATATAAATCTCTCTCTCTTTATGTGTGTGTGTATATATATATACATATACATATATATAAGTAGATGCTTCACTAGTTTTGCTTCTCCAGAGAACTCAGCCTAAGACATTTGGTACTGAGAGTGGTTCTAAACCCAAAAAACCAAACCTATTGCCATCGAGTCGATTCCGACTTATAGCGACCCTATAGTGGGATATTGGTTAAGTGTTACGGCTGCTAACCAAAGAGTCGGCAGTTCAAATCTGCCAGGCACTCCTTGGAAACTCTATGGAGCAGTTCTACTCTGCCCTATAGGGTCTCTATGAGTCACTATGAGAGTGGTTGTACAGAAACAAAATTGTAAGGAGGAGTTCTCTAAATTTGTTCTCAATTCCGGTTAGTCTTAAAGATGTTGATGACTCTGCTTCCAGTAGAAAAGAGGGCACTGTTAATCCATAGCATGAGGTGGCAATAGACATACTCAAAGTAACACCACCATCAGATCAGGTATTGGTGATAGTCGAGGCTCTGGGTAATCATATATTTGATACCTTTCTACAACTTTGTCATAATCACAAGTATAAGGAAGCTTGTTGGTTGGTCTGACTTTCACTAGACAAAGTGGTGAGAGAAGCAGATGAGCTCAGGGTTTCAGAGTCAAATTTCAAGTGCCACGTTAATGACCTCAAAGTTTCCACTTGTGCTTGACAGAAAGCCTCATTTCTTCTAGTAACAGAGCTGATATTGCTGAAACCCAAACTCAGACTCTTATTGTAAGAGGGACTGAATTACAACACCAATTGAATTCCCAACCTCAAGTGGCTTCTGAAATTAAAGTGAGGGCACTAACTGGGAAGAAATGGGATCCTGAAACTTGGAATGGGGACATATGGGCAGATGATCAGGAAGCTGGAGACACTGAGCCCTTAAATTCCAATGAATCACTCCTACGAACAGAACCAGCCCTCTCACTCTCATCTTAAGTGGTTACTCCATCTTTGTCTGCTAAGCCACCCTCCCCAGTAAATCCAGTAGCCCCTCCACCCCATTTGATGAGATTAACTCAGCTGGGTCTGAAAAGACTTTGAGTCATTGCCTGGGGCATGGCCTGAGACAGATGCCTTAAAAGACAATACTGAATGTTCTCAAAAGACATTCTCTACCACCCATTTTGGCTTCTAGACCTGTAACTAGACCTAAATTCCAGCTAGCCTCAAAAGGCAAAGTATAAACTGTGACCCAGCAGGAGGTATGCTACACGCCAGAGGAACTGCTTGACTTTTCTAATATGTATAAACAGAAACCTGAGGGATATATGTGGGAATGGTTATAAAGAGTGCAGGATAATGGGACAAGGAACATAAAGATGGATCAGTCTGAGTTTATTGATATGGGGTCATTAAGCACAGATTCTTCATCGATATTTCAGCTTGGGAGGTTAGAATAGGATTTAATAGTTCATTTGGTTGGTTGGCTGTGACATAGATTACATGGTGGCCTACACTAAATCAAGTTGAAGTGCAAGACCTGCATCGGTATACTGGATGAGGTATTCAAAGGCTTAAGGAAATTGGCGTGGTAGAATGGATTTATCAGGTTAGACCCACAGACCCACACATGGACTGCCCAGAGGATACACCTTTGACCACAACAGTAAGGAACAAATTTGTGAAGGGCACCCCAGCATCCGTGAAGACTGCTGTGATAGCTATTTTATGTAAGTTATATTTAACAATGGGAATGTCCCTAACTGAATTAAGCCACCTAACTTCAATAAGGCTTTTTTTTTTTTTTTTTTTAAGGGCTTAACTGACAGTAATTCCAGGGGACCCAAACATCACTGTGGCACACCAGTCTGAGTGGAGGCATATGGAGGTCAGGTTATTAATGGAGTCTTAGATCATTTTTGTCTCACAGTAGGTCCAGTGAGTCTTCAAACTCATCCTGTAGTGATTTCCCTAGCTCTAGAATGCATTCTTGGAATAGATATATTCAGCAGCTGGCAGAATCTCCCCCACAACATTGGATCCCTGACAAGTGGAATAAGGGCTCTACTGGTAGGAAAAGCCAAGTGGAAACCATTAGAACAGCCCCTACCTAGAAAATGCCCCATTCCTGAAGGCACACAGATTTGCCTTCCCTGCACATAATATCCATCCATCAAGCACTTGAAAGATGCAGGGGTGGTGATTCTCACCATAGTCCCATTCAACTCACCTATTTGGCCTGCGGAAAAAATAGATGAATCTAGGAGAATGACAGTAAATTATTAAACACTAAACCAGATGCTGACTCCAATTGCAGCTGCTATTCCAGTAGTTTCATTGTTGAGCATATGAATACAACTTCTGGTACCTGGTATGCAGCTAGTGATCTGGTTATGCCTTTTTAGCCACACATGTTTCATAAGACCACCAGAAGCAGTTGCCTTCAGCTGGCAAGGCTAGCAATATACTTTCACTGACCTACTTCAGGGGTATATCAACTCTCCAGCCCTATGTCATAATTTAATCTTCAGGGACTTTGATTGCCTTTTCCTTCCACAAGACATCACGCTGGTCCATTACACTGATGATATTATGCTGATTGAACCTAGTAAAGAAGAAATGTCAATGATTCTGGACTTATTGGTAAAACATACGATTGCTGGAGTGTGGGAAATCTGTCCCACAAAATGTCAGACACTTTTCACCTCAGTGAAATTTCTAGGAGTCCTGTGGTGTGGGATATGTAGAGGTAGTCCTTCTTAAGTGAAGAATAGGTTATTGCAACTGGCCCATCTCACAACTAAAAAGGAGGCACAACACCTAGTGGGCCTCTTTGGATTTTGGAAGCAACATTTCCCTCATTTGGGTGTGCTACTCTGACCTTTTTATAAAATGACCTGAAAAGCTGCTAGTTTTGAATGGGGCCCAAACCAAGAGAAGGCTCTACAACAGGTTCAGGCTGTCATGCAAGTCACCCTGCCACTTGAGCCATATGATCCAGCCGATCCAATGGTGCTTGAAGTGTCAGTGGAAGATACAGACACTCTTTAGAGTCTTTGGCAGGCCTCTATTGGTGAATCGCATCACAGGCCCTTAGGATTTTGGAGCAAGGCCCTGCCATCTTGTGCAGATGACTGTTCTTCTTTTGAAAAACACCTTTTGGCTTGTTACTGGGCCTTAGTAGACACTGAACACTTAACCATGGGCCACTAAGTCACCATGTGGCCTGAGCTGCCCATCATGAACTGGGTATTGTCAGACCCACAGAGCCATAAAGTTGGCCATTCACAGCAGCACTCCATCACTAAATGGAAGTGATAAATACCAGATTGGGTACAAGCAGGACCTGAAGGTACAAGTAAGTTACATGAGAAAGCTGGCCAAATGTCCACAGTCTCCACTAATGTCACATTACCTCCCTCTCCCAGTCTGCACCTATGGCCTCATAGGGAGTTCCTTATGATCTACTGACTGAGGAAGAGAAAACTTGTGCCTGATTTACAGATGGTTTTGTGTGATATGCACACACAACTCAAGAGTGGACAGTGGCAGCACTACAGCCCCTTTGTATGACCTCCCTGAGGAGCAGTGGTGAAAGGAAATCCTCCAAATGGGCAAACTTTGAGCAGTGCACCTGGTTGTTCATTTTGCTTGGAAGAAGAAATGGCCAGATGTGCAACTGTATGCTGATTCATAGGTTTGGCTGTGGCCAATGGTTTGGTTGGATGGTCAGGGAAATGGAAAGAACATGATTGGGAAATTAGAGACAAGGAGGTATGGGAAGAGGTATGTGAAGGTATTTGTGTCTCATGTGAATGGTCACCAAAGGCTGAACTCTGCAGAGGAGGATTTTAACATTCAAGTTGTTAGGAAAACGTGTTTTGTGGAAACCAGTCATCCTCTTTCCCAGTCACTCCCATCATTGCCAAATGGACTCATGAATGAGTGGCCATGGTGGCAGGGATGGCAGTTATATATGGGTTCAACAACATGGACTTCCACTCACCAAGGCTGACTTGGCTATAGTCACTGCTGAGTGCCCAATCTGCTAGCCATAGAGACCAACACTGAGTCGCCAATATGACATCATTCCTCCAGGTAATCAACCAGCAACCTGGTGGCAGGTTGATTACATTGGATTGCTTCTATCATGGAAAGAGGAGCATTTTGTTCTTACTGGAATAGACACTCTGCACACAGATTTGCCTTCCCTGCACATAATATTTCTGGCTAAACTGCCACCCATTTAGCCACAGAACACCTTATCCACTGTTATGGTATCCCACACAGCATTGCCTCTAACACACAGCAGCTGCTCAATGAATATTAGTTCTCTAGCCTAACAAATGAAACCATGTGGCCTAACAAATGAAACTATGTGGAGAGTTTGCCATTACTTTGTGTGCTGTTTCGTTTAAAAATCACAATCCCAAATTGTAAATTTGACAGGCATGTACAGATACATATTTTTGAAGGGATACGGAATTGACTCAAAGGCACCGGCTTACTGGGGAACCTTAAAATAGTAGCGTACCATGGTGGCATGATAGCATATTTGTAATTGTTTATTATGAAGTGCAATGTCTTCAACATTTTATAAAAAATGGTTAAATAATTATTATTTTACAGAGATTATTTAGGATAGTTGAACAACATGATGAGCATAATTAATGTCACATAAGTGTACAAGTGGAGACTGTTTAAATATCAGTGTTTTGTTAATACGTATTTACTACAATAAAAACCAAAGAATGAAACATATAGACAAACAGTAAACAAAATACCACGTTGTTCATTTTTATAAAGATAAGAAATATTATATATATTTCCTGTGTGTTTCCTAATGGAGTTATAATTTTAAGTATGGCCATAAAAGGAACTTGTATTTTATTAAACTAATGTTGAAACAAAATTTGACACGTTCATACCCAGTTCAATATTATGTTTCATCTAATCACTATGATGTTGTCAAACCGAAGGTGTTAAACTGCGTTGTCTACATTGGTGAATCTATTACCAATATAATTTCGATCCATATATTTCATGTGAGTTTTGTTTAAGCATTCTACTTCACCACTTTAAAGGAGTATTTTCAAGTCAAAAGCCAAGTGATTTTCATCTTTAGTATCTATAAAGCCACAAATTCTCTAGTTACTCTACAGTTACTTTCTCAAAGAGAATAACAGTTACACATATAACTGAAACCAATCTCTCAATGTTTAAAGTTAAAAATCCTTCAGCACAATCTTTCCCTTTATTGTACTATGTCCTAGGTTGTGTTCTCTAGAGAAGCAGAACCAGTGAAGTCTCTCTCTCTCTCTCTCTCTCCATATATATATACATACACATATATATACAGAGAGAGAGAGAGAAACTTGCCTCCACCCAGCATTGGAACACATGCTCCTTGATTTAGCCATTCTATAGAAAACAGTCAAAATTATTTAATATAAGATTTAGTATCCTAGTTGTATATTAGTTTATTAGATAATTTAAGAAAAGTTACAACCACAGATAAGATGCTTTAACAAACAAAACAAAAACATTGTGATAAGATTAACAGGTCTAATAATAATCTAGTTAAGTTACTAGAGTTTATCAATCCCCCAAGTGTCTGTCAGTTTGTCATACTGTGGGGGATTGCGTGTTGCTGTGATGCTGGAAACTATGCCACTGGTTTTCAGATGCCAGCAGGGTCACCCATGGAGGACAGATTTCAGCTGAGCTTCCAGACTAAGACAAACTAGGAAGAAGGACCCTGCAGTCTACTTTTGAAAAGTATTAGCCAGTGAAAACCTTATGAAAAGCAGCAGAACATTGTCTGATATAGTGCTGAAAGATGAGCCCACCAGGTTAGAAGGCACTCAAAAGATGACCGGGGAGGAGTTGCCTCCTCAAAGTAGAGTCGACATTAATGACCTGGGTGGAGTAAAGCTTTCAGGACCTTCGTATGCTGAGTGGCATGACTCAAAATGAGAAGAAACAGCTGTAAACATCCATTAATAACCGGAACCTGGAATGTACGAAGTATGTATCTAGGAAAATTAGAAATCGTCAAAAATGAAATGGAATGTATAAACATCGATATCCTAGGCATTAGTGAACTGAGATGGACTGGTATTGGCCATTTCGAATTGGACAATCATGTAGTCTACCATGCTGGGAATGACAACTTGAAGAGGAATGGTGTTGCATTCATCATCAAAAAAAAATTTCAAGATCTACCCTGAAGTACAATGCTGTCAGTGATAGGATAATATCCATATGCCTACAAGAAAGACCAGTTAATAGGACTATTACTCAAATATACGCACCAACCACTAGGGCCAAAGATGAAGAAATAGAAGATTTTTATCAGCTACTGCAGTCTGAAATTGATTGAACATACAATAAAGATGCACTGGTAACTACTGGCAATTGGAATGCAAAAGTTGGAAACAAAGAAGAAGGATCAGCAGTTGGAAAATATGGCCTTCGTGATAGAAACAATGCTGGAGATCAAATGATAGAATTTACAAGACAGGTGACTTCTTCATTGCCAACACCTTCTTTCGCCAACATAAACGGTGACTATACAAATAAACCTCACCAGATGGAGCACACAGAAATCAAATTGACTACATCTGTGGAAAGAGACAATGGAAAAGCTCAATATAATCAGTCAGAACAAGGCTAGGGGCCGACTGTGGAACAGACCATCAATTGTTCATATGCAAGTTCAAGTTGAAACTGAAGAAAATCAGAGCAAGTCCACGAGAGCCAAAATATGACCTTGAGTATATCCCACCTGAATTTAGAGACCATCTCAAGAATAGATTTGAAGCATTGAACACTAGTGACCGAAGACCAGACAAGTTGTGGAATGACATCAAGGACATCATACACGAAGAAAGCAAGAGGTCATTGAAAAGACAGGAAAGAAAAGATCAAGATGGATGTCAGAGGAGACTCTGAAACTTGCTCTTGAACGTTCAGCAGCTAAAGCAAAACAAGAACTGATGAAGTAAAAGAACTGAAGATTTCAAAGCGTGGCTCAAGAAGACAAAGTAAAGTAGTATAATGACATGTGCAAAGAGCTGGAGATAGAAAACCAAAAGGAAAGAACATGCTCAGTGTTTCTCAAGCTAAAAGAACTGAAGAAAAAATTTAAGCCTTGAGTTGCAAGACTGAAGGGTTCTGTGGGGAAAATATATGACGCAGGAAGCATCAAAAAACGATGGAAGGAATACACAGAGTAATTATACCAAAAAGAATTAGTCGATGTTCAACCATTTCAAGAGGTAGCTTATGATCAGGAACCGATGGTACTGAAGGAAGAAGTCCAAGCTGCTCTGAAGGCATTGGCAAAAAACAAGTCTCCAGGAACTGATGGAATATCAATTGAGATGTTTAAACAAACGGATGCAGCACTGGAGGTGCTCACTCGTCTATGCCAAGAAATATGGAAGACAGCTTCATGGCCAACTGACTGGAAGAGATCTATATTAGTGCCTAGTCCCAAGAAAGCTGATCCAACTGAATGTGGAAATTATAGAAAAATATTAATATCACACACAAGCAAAATTTTGCTGAAGATCATTCAAAAATGGCTGGAGCAGTATATCGACAGGGAACTGCCAGAAATTCAGGCCAGTTTCAGAAGAGGACATGGAACCAGGCATATCATTGCTGATGTAAGATGGATCCTGGCTGAAAGCAGAGAATACCATAAGGATGTTTACCTGTGTTTTATTGACTATGCAAAGGCATTCGACTGTGTGGATCATAACAAATTATGGATAACACTACAAAGAATGGGAATTCCAGAACACTTAATTGTGCTCATGAGGAACCTTTACATAGATCAAGAAACAGTTGTTCGGACAGATTGATTGGTTTAAAGTCAGGAAAGGCGTGCCCCAGGGTTGTATTCTTTCACCATATCTATTCAATCTGTATGCTGAACAAATAATATGAGAAGCTGGACTATATGAAAAAGAACGGGGCATCAGGATTGGAGGAAGACTCACTAACAATCTACGTTATGCAGATGACACAACTTTGCTTGCTGAAAGTGAAGAGGACTTGAAGCACTTACTCATGAAGATCAAAGACCACAGCCTTCAGTATGGATTGCACCTCAACATAAAGAAAACAAAAATCCTCACAACTGGACCAATGAGCAACATCATGATAAACAGAGAAAAGATTGAAGTTGTCAAGGACTTCATTTTACTTGGATCCACAATTAACAGCCACGGAAGCAGCAGTCAAGAAATCAAAAGGCACGTTGCATTGGGTAAACCTGCCTCAAAGGACCTCTTTAAAGTGTTGAAGAGCAAAGATATCACCTGGAAGACTAAGGTGCTCCTAAACCAAGCCATGGTATTTTCAGTAGCATCATATGCATGTGAAAGCTGGACTATGATAAGGAAGACCGAAGAAGAGTTGACGCCTTTGAATTGTGGTGTTGGCAAAGAATATTGAATATACCATGGACTGCCAGAAGAACCGGTTAAGTGCTATGGCTGCTAACCAAAGGGCCGGCAATTCAAATCTGCCAGGCACTGCTTGGAAACTCTATGGGGCAGTTCTACTCTGTCCTGTAGGGTCACTATGAGTCAGAATCAACTCGATGGCACTGGGTTTGGTTTTTTTGGTTTGGCCAGAAGAAAGAATAAATCTGTCTTGGAAGAAGTACAACCAGAAGGCTCCTTAGAAGCAAGGATGGCGAGACTATGTCCATTATACTTTGGACATGTTGTCAAGAGGGATCAGTCTCTGGAGAAGGACATCATGCTTGGCAGAGTACAGGGTCAGCAGAAAAGAGGAAGACCCTCAAGATGTGGATTGACAGAGTGGCTGCAACAATGGGCTCAAGCATAACAAAGATTGTGAGGATGGCGCAGGACTGGGCAGTGTTTCATTCTGTTGTGCATAGGGTCTCTGAGTTGGAACCGACTCGACAGCACCTAACAACAAGTTTATCAGTCTTAATTGTACATTCGCTAAGTAACTCATCCTGGAGACTTAACAGGACAGTAGAGTTACTCAAAGCTAAAACACAAAACCCTTGGCGTCGAGTCAATTCCAGCTCATAGCAACCTTACAGGCCAGAGTAGAACTGCCCCACGAAGTTCCCAAGGAGCACCTGCTGGATTAGAACTGCCGACCTTTTGGTTAGCAGCCATAGCTCTTAGCTGCTATGCCGCCAAGGTTTCCTACTCAAAGCTAGGTGTTTGCTTATTGTTTGTTTGCTTGGGAGTTGTTCTTGTTAGCGATTATGATTTTGTTGTTGGAAAGTATCGCTAAGTTATGCTCTCCATGCCTCTGTATTTTCTAAAATTACACTATGATGGGGAGTGCTCAGAATAGCTCCTATTCTATCATAAGCAATTAGTAAATTCTGATTGGATATCTGACTAATTTCTGTTTATCTTACATTAAGTGTTATACTTGAAGGCAGGAATCATATTATCTTTTTATCCTCTATGTTGCTGTTAGTTGCTGTGGAGTCAATTCTGACCCATAGTGACCCCATGTGTGCAGAGTAGAGTTGCTCCATAGGGATTTCAAGGCAGTGATCTTTCAGAAGCAGATCACCAGGCTTCTCTTCTAAGGCACCTCTGGATGGGTACTATCTTCTACTGTGCCTCCCAAATAGTAGGCACTCAAGAAAAAAACTCATACTGAAGTTACCAATAAATATTTCATATTTTATTCACAATTAGCTTTGCCATAGAGTCGATTCTGACTAGGAGCCTTGGTGGACCAGGGATTAAGTGCTCAGATGCTACCTGAAAGGTTGGCGGTTTGAGCCCACTAACTGCTCCATAAGAGAAAGATGTGGTAGTCTGCTTCCGTAAAGATCACAGCCTTGGAAACCATAAGGAGCAATTCTACTCTTTCCTATAGGGTGGCTATGAGATACAACCCATACTATATATAATTGTGTTCAGCTATAAAACAGCCTACACTTGTGTATAATTTTGTTTTGTGTGTGTGTGCAAGTTTTGAGTCCTCAGAGAGCTTCCTTTTCAATTTAGTCATTTTATCTTATTTTTACGTGCACCATTGTTTTCACTATTCCATTATTCTTTGGCCCTTATGGACTTATTTTTACATTTGTAAGTGCTTTCTTCCAGTATGAGTTTCAAAAAAGCCAGCACCCTGAATAGCCTATTGTACCTAATGGTTCTAAACGATTGCTGTCTTATAAAGAATTTTTTTCATTACCCCTTAGGCATTTCCTCGTTGTATCCATCTAAATGGTGCTTTTGTTTCAGTCACTTGTTTTTTCTCCTAACTGCACTGCCTTGTACAAAATTTGTTCAATTTTCACCCTTGAGGATGAGTTGAATTTGGTATTCAGTAAAAACATAAAAAGTTAATATTTAAAGAAAATCATCCGAATATAGGTATTATATCAGAAATCTTTTTTTTTAATATTAGCTACTCGTTTGTATTAATAAACATTTGTCTGTCAAGTCCTCTATTACACACACTTGGGGTATATATAGTTTTTGCAAATAAAAATTTACAATGAAGTTAAGGAAGACAAGAAAAATACATGAAATAATCTGGCTTAAGCAGGGTGGAGAATATCCTTTTGTCTTTCTTTGCTCTTTTCCTCCATTTGGCCTAGTACTTAGCTGGAGAAAAAGAGATTCCTATGGTATCCATCCCTTGTTCTGCATTTGCAAGGGCATAAGTGTTGATGAAGTTACAGAAAGACAACTTTAACAAGATTTTCACACACACACACACACACACACACACACACAGAAACTAGACTCAATTCGGTGTTAGTAAATTGTGGTCTTATTTTTCTATTATTTTTCACCTCTGTTAGATGGCTTCATTCTAGGGAAAACAATATTTACATACTTAACAATGATTTGTTTATGTAAATTCATTGTTTTAAGTTTTAAAAAAATTCCATTCAACAAATAATAATCGAAGCCCTTTTTGTGTGAAGCATTGCTCTAGGTTATACGGGCAAGATATACTTTTTGCCCTTGTTATTTAAGTATTACACATTCTTCTAAAGCTTTAAATAGATGCTCTTTAAAAAAGTCATACATACATAAAAAGTCAATTTTTAAGTTTGGAAGCAAAACAAGCAATCTTTTAAGAAGTTTTTAAATAACTGTAACATTATTATACTAATGTTTTCATGTAAAACAGTTAATTTTTCCTCTCTGAGAAGAGTTTAACATTTGTCCTGTTCTGTTTTTGCTTTTCCTTTAGTAAAATTATACTTTTCTGTGACAATTAACAGTTAAATTTAGGGCATTTGATGAAAAATAATTAACTAGAAAAGACATTCTGATTTTTGACACTGCATGTATTTTGAGTTGGATATGTATCGTGAGCACTTAATTTCCTCTCTCAGATACTGCAGAATATAGGCAATTCACATGACATAGGCACACTTACTAAGGCAATCATTTACTGAAGTACTTGCAGTTCATGGGTATTTTTCTTGAGAAATGGAATAATTTATTTACTTTAGAGTCTCCATTAGAAAATATTATATTCAAATATTCCTAATTTTTTAGTTTTTTATGCTATAAAATATCCCTCTTTATTTTTCTCATCTCACCACTTTTTCTCTCTTCCCTCAATTCATTCTTCCATTTTACCATTTAAAGAGTTCAAGACAGACCAAGGCCTTAATGCACCAACAGAAAATATGAGTTTTCCAGGAGCTATTTAATTATAGTGTTAGAAGTGTTCTAAATCCTATCTGTTTTGTGCTCTATTGTCACAATTTGGACTTTCATCAGTATCTAATTTTAAGATTTAATTGAGTTCCATTTTCTTTCTGTGATGATCAAATTTTCTTGTTTATTATGTAATATGCATTGTCTTTGTTTAATTACGGGGAAAATTATTACCTGAAATTATTTATCTTACTAAAAGAAGTCCAGTCGGGTGGGAATGCATTCTTGTTATATAGTCAAATTAATTGCAATAATCTTGCCTCTGATTAGGAAATGGAAAGTAACATTCAAACCTTTAAAAATGCATCAGAAACCCTGATATTTAGAGAAAGTGAGCCCTAGAATTCTCAAGTAATTTATAAAAGGACTCTGTTAGTTTGCAAAAACAGCAGGCCAAAACATAATTTTAAAAAATGCATAGCAAGTCTCAAATCAGGTTAGACTCCTCCCACTAACAATTTTTCAAATGCCTGGCTAGAGTTAGTTATTTTATTCTTCTAAAAGAAAGTACTAGCATGCCACAAAAGAAAGCAAAATATTATTACCATATACAAATGATATTCAACTGCTCTAGAGCAGTTTTTCGAAGGAAATTATAGGTTTTTTTTTTCTGGTTAAGTGTACCGATCAATTGCCAGAAGGCATTAGCCATTATTAACATGGAGACCTAAGAACTGTTTTTCCTAGTCCATGTTCAGAAGTAAAAAGCTAGCCAGAAAGGAGGATAGTCACTGAATAGTAAGGTAACAGTCCATGCTAGAAAACTCTCGTATTATCCTGGACCCTTAACCTGATACCTCTTAGTAAAAACTCATAAATTTTGTCAGCCGTCAAAATGTCACCTTCTCTGGGATTTATTATACCAGTAGTTTTTTAAAAAGCATGTTTTCATTGTCACATGATGTTGAAATTCCTACTTTAATTCACTCCAAAGCTACAGGACTAAGAAAAAATTCCACTGTGGTTAAGAACTGTAATTGATCTCATAAAGTAAAAAGAAAGAAGAATTCTATATGACAAAACCAGGCTGTTTCCCTATGTGATGTTATCAACTCAGCAAAGCTTCCAGAATTTCTACGCATAAGGCCTTAGGGACAACAATCTATTAGGACATTGGTTTTCAAATTTTAACTTGAGTCATAATCACCTAGGGGGCTTGTTAAAATACAGAATGTTGGGCTCCAATCTAGAATGGTTCTAATTCTGTAGGTCTGGGTGAGGGGAGGCAAGAATTTGCATTTCTGACAAGTTTGCTGTTGTTGAATATGCTGCTGATTTGGAATCCACACTTTGAAAATCACTCTGTTAGAGATTCCAGGTTGACTTATCTTCAAATTGAACATGCATAGCAACATCAGTGTTATTAGACGGTAAAGTTTTTATAAAGATTATTTTAATTATTTTTTACATTGATTGAAAAAATGTAAAATGCCTATGTTAACGATATACTTTCATCTGAAGTAGGCTTTGGAGGAAATATAGAAATAATGGGGAAAATGAAGCACACTTATGGGATAACTATAGATCTATGTTATGAATTTTAAGGTATTATTTGGTATCAGAATTTGTAGAAATATGTATGTTTGATGGAGTTTAGCAAACAAAATAGTTCCGAGTTTTATTTGTTGTTATTGTTAGATGCCATGGAGTCTGTTCTGACTCATGGCGGCCCTATGCACAACAGAATGAAACACTGCCTGGTCCTGTGTCATCCCCAAAATTGTTGCTATGCTTGAATCCATTGTTGCAACCACTGTGTCAATTCATCTCATTAAGGGTTTTCCTCTTTTTTGGTGGCCCTCTACTTTACCAAGCATTATGTCCATCTCTAGGGACTAATCCCTCCTGATAACATGTCCAAAGTATGTGACACGTAGTTTTGCCATCCTTGCTTCTAAGGGGCATTCTGGTTGTACTTCTTCCAAGACAGATTTGTTCATTTTTTTGACAGTCCATGGTATATTCAATATTTTTCTCCAACAGTGCAATTCAAAGGCATCAATTTTTCTTCGGGCTTCCTTATTAATTGTCCAGCTTTTGGATGCATGTGAAGCGATTGAAAACACCATGGCTTGTTTCAGGTGCACCTGAGTCCTCAAGATGGAATCCTTGTTTTTCAACACTTTAAGAGATCTTTTGCAGCCTTTTTGCCCAATGCAATGTGTCTTTTGATTTCTTGACTGCTGCTTCCATAGGTGTTGATTGTGGATCCAAGTAAAATGAAATCCTTGACAACCTCAATCTTTTCTCCATTTATCATGGTGTTGCTTACTGGCCCAGTTGTGAAGATTTTTTTCTTTATGTTGGAGTATAATCCATACTGAAGGTGTGGTCTTTGATCTTCATCAGTAAGTGCTTCAAGTCCTCTTCACTTTCAGCAAGCAGGGTTGTGTCATCTGCATATCACAGGTTGTTAATGGGTCTTTCTCCAATCCTGATGCCCCATTCTTCTTCATACAGTCCAGCTTCTAGGATTATTTGCTCATCATACAGATCGAATAGGTATGGTGAAAGGTTACAACCCTGACACACACCTTTCCAGACTTTAAACCCGGTAGCATCCCCTTGTTCTGTTATAATGACTACCTCTTGATCCATGTACAGATTGCTCATGAGCACAATTAAGTGTTCTGGAATTCCCATTCTTCACAATGTTATCCATAATTTGGTATGATCCACAGAGTCAAATGCCTTTGCATAGTCAATAAAGCACAGGTAAACATCTTTCTAGTATTCTCTGCTTTCAGCCAGGATCCATCTGACATCAGCAATGATATCCCTGGTTCCACATCCTCTTTTAAATCCAGCTTGAATTTCCAGCAGTTCCTTATCAATACATTGCTGCAGTTGTTTTGAATGATCTTCAGCAAAATTTTACTTGCATGTGATATTAATGATATTGTTCAATAATTTCTGCATTCAGTTGGATCATCTTTCTTGGGAATAGACATAAATATGGATCTCTTCAGTCAGTTGACCATGTAGCTCTCTTCCAAGTTTCTTGGCATAGATGAGTGAGCACTTCCAGTGTTGCATCTGTTTGTTGAAACATCTCAGTTGGTATTCTGTCAATTCCTGAAGCCTTGTTTTTCACCAATGCCCTCATTGTAGCTTGAACCTCTTCCGTCAGTACCAATGGTTCCCAATCATATGTTACCTCCTGAAATGGTTTAATGTTGACCAATTCTTTTTGGAGTACTGACTGTGTATTCCTTCTAATTTTATAAAAAGAAAAAATTCTGAAAGACAAGTGTGAACATATTCCTTGCCTTTGTCTCTATTATGTTTTACTTTTGTTTCATTTTTCTTAGAAAGAAAGGAGTAGACTCCACATTCGGTAGGACCTATATGATATATAAACAAAACTCAGTGAGAAATTTTTTTTTAAAAAGCTGTTTTGTTGTTCTTTGGAAATTGTTTTCAACAGAAATCCCAATTTCATATTTAATCTGCAATGGAAAGAGAGGCTGCACAACCAGAGCTAATAAATCAAAGGAATAACCTAGCTTAAGGAAACTAGTTTCTTCCCTTTATTATTAAGGTCATATTTCTATAGATATGCTGAAAATATTCTGGGCTTGGAAAGGCGAGTCATAAATTAGCATTACTTTTTTAGGTGCTTAACAACCTTAGGAAAAAAAAAAAACTTTTATTTGTCTAATCTTTTTCGCATTCTTCACTACAATTCTCTATATATTTTTTAACTATAATTCTAATTATTGTCATTTGTTGAGTAGTCATTTGGATTTTTTTTTTTTCTGTAGAAGTCTCCCTTAATTTATAAAATCTTGGCTCTTTATTTATCCATGTATTATGCATGCTATAGAAAATCACCAAACGGGATCATTTATGAATCAACAACTTGCAGCAACATTAACAGATTATTTTCTTAATAAAGAACACGAACTCTAAACGTAAGTTACTAGTATCGTTGAGTCTATTTTTCCAAAGGTTAAAAATGATAACTAACTTTTCTTATGTTTACAAACAAGAAATGATATCAAACATGTAAACATTAAGTGATTAGCAAACTCAGTGCCTTCACAATTCCCTAAAATTCATTTATGGTTTATAAATATTTGTCTAAGTTTCTTTTGGATCAGAAGTTAGAAAAATCAAAATACATGAAAATCACATTTTTATCAGACTTCTATTTATAATCTTCAAAATAAAATGATTTTAGTAGAATAAAAGAAATTTAGAGTTGGAAGAAAAATGCCACCTGTTCTGATCATCTACTTCATAATGTATGAATTATTTCTTTCTTTAACATTCATGAATATACTCACTTAAAAGTATTTATTGAATGCCTGCTGTTTTGAGGACACTGTTCTATATACTGAAAACCCCGACGGTGTAGTGATTAAACACTATGGCTGCTAACCAAAAGGTCAGCAGTTCGAATCCACCATGGAGCAGTTCTACTCTGTCCTATAGGGTCAACATGAGTCAGAAGTGACTCGACAGCAGCAGGTTTAGTCTGGTTTTTCATTCTATATACTTGCTCCATAAAAATAATTCATACCTAGTTTCTGTTCTCAAGATATTTACACCCATTCAAAGCAAAGATTCAAGCAGATGAATCACTCATATTATGAAGGTACAGAGAAAAATGTGTGCACTACCCCTTCATATTTGCTATAAAAATTCTACTTCGTTCAGTTGGTACAGGAGATCCCTTAACTCAAGATTCATCCCAAGGTGATGGCTGATGACTGGTCTAACCCAATCACAGTAGTATCATTCCCTTTGACCAGTGATGGGGCTAGCTCTGGCCATGTGATCCATTTAATACCAACGAAATCTTAGCAGAAGTATACTGGGTGGGGTTTCTAGGGAAACTTTTTATTTCCTGATGAAAAAAGAAATAATCCACTGGAATCGTTCTGCTTAACTTTTGCCCATAACCTTATTTCTTTCCAGAAATGCTGGTAGAAAGCCTGTAGGTCAAAGAGCCATCTTATAACAATGAGTGGACAAACAGAAGAAAAGACTAAAGGATTTGGATACATGCTGCCTATGACAATGTATCAATCTCAGCAATTGGCTATCTATGAACTTCTTGCTATCACATAATATCTCTATCTTTTTAAACTAATTTAATCAAGTTTTCTGTTATTTGCAGCCAAATTTACTCTGACTTCATGCAGAGGATTAAATCTTCATGAAATTAGCCTTAATCTCCTCTTTTATACTGTCAGTTATAAACCTCACTACATAGCAAGGTGGTATGTTTCATTGCAAAGATCAAAAGTTTTAAAAAGTGTTTATTTCAGTAAAATTTAGTGAAATATGATTCCATGTACTTCCAGTCAAAATAGTATGGTAAATTCTTACTTTTCAAATATATTAACAGTAACTTAAAATTTTAAAAGACATGTGTGCACTCAAAAATAAGATTAAAATCAGCTGAGGCTGGCAATGGATCTGGGTCTATGGGATTTTAGGCTTAGATACAAGTAGCAGTGAACTTGATTCAATCAAATTTTTGAAATATTTGAGAAACTAAGCACTTGGGCCCCAGTGAAACAGTGAAAAAGCAGAGATCTGCAAATAACTCCTATATACTTTCTCTGTACATTCTACTCTGTAGAGTTTCTCTAGATTGCACACAGAAATGGAATTTCCAAGTCATAGAATATGCTTATTTTCAACATTGCTGACTGAATATTGTCTATCGTTTTCTGAAGTGTTTGTAATCATTTTTACAGTGATCAACATTGTTCAAGACTTCTCATTTCTTCATATATTCACAAATAGGTTGTATTGTCAGAACTTAAATTTTTTGCCTATCTGATGGATACACAGGTATATCTTGTTTAATTTACATCTCTTTAATTACTAGTTGGGTAAAGTAGCTCTTCAAGGGTTTATTAGATATTTGCCTTTTATCTTCTGTGAAATATCTGTACATTTTCTTGACTGTTTCCTTATGGTTTTTCTTATTATTATCAATTTATAAATATTCTGTACATGTTATTTTCAGTAATATTTTCTCTGTTAGAACTGTGACAAATAGATTATTTCAGTATGTCTTTTTATTTGTCTTTGCTTATATGGTATTTTGCTGTAAAAAGTATTAATATTTTTATATAGTCAAAAATATTCATCTTTTTCTTAGGGTTTTTGTGTTTGCATCTTGTATATCATTCCTTATCCTGAGTTCCCTAGTATGTAAATATCATTTAAATATTGAAAATTATGCATATATTTTTAGATGTTTACCCAACTGGAATTTATTTTGATGCCTAATGCGAGGTAGAAATCTTTTTTTTTTTTAACTCCAGAAGGCACTTGTTTCAATACAATATTGTGAATATTTGATTCTTACTTCACTGATTTTTACCATTGTCCCATGCATTTCCTTGGAAAATAACTGGCAATGTTTAACAAGGTGGGAAATAAACAATGATTTATTGTGAAAACATTGCATACCTTCCAATTTGTTCTTTTTTCGGAATCATCTTGGGGAAACCTGACTTGAACATTGACACTTTTGTATGAATTTTAGAACAGTTTATCAAGAGTCTTTCCCCAAAATATCTATTGGGATCATTATAGTAATTATAATAGCTTTAAATTTTAATTTGAAGAAATTTAATATTTTCAGTATTGAGCCTTAGTGTCTGCAAACATAAATATCTTTCAATTTTTCAAATCTTCTTTGATGTCTCTCAATGATGTTTTATAATTTTCTTCCTAGAGTTCTCACTTTATTTGAAGATTTTTTAATTATAGTTTATTGACTTGCTTATCCCATTAATTTTTCTGTTTGATATGAAAAAATGTGTACATATACTATGTAGCAGATTTAAGAAACTAATTAGTGTTATTATTCTAAGTATGTAGTACATTTATATAGAATTAATGTAGAAACATATACTTTGGATTCACAGAAAATTAAAACATAGTAGCTTCCTCTGAGTATGGTAAGAGAAAAATGTGATAAAGGAGTATGTAGGTTACAATTTCATCTGCAAATTATTATTTCTTAAAAAAAAATAGAGAAAATGAAGGCAGAGCCAAGATGGCGGAATAGACAGACGCTTCCAGGCAGCCCTCTTACAACAAAAACCTGAAAAAACAAGTGAAAAGGGTATATTTATGACAAGCTAGGAGACCTGAACATCAAAGGCAAGTTTAGAAAATGAACTGAGGGGCAGGGGAGGAAGAGACAGTTCAGAAGCAGAGAGGAGTTACCGGACATGAATCAAGGGGAGCCCTCAGGCAACATTCCCCGGGGCAGTGACGATGGGCTGATATTAGCACTAGGCTGCAGTTTCCTCAGGGAGAAACAGCCAGCTGCACAGCCTACTCACACCTCCGGAACCAGAGAAGAACAGCACTCTCAGCAAAAGCTAAGTACTTGAGTATATTTTACCATGCCCCCCACCCCAAGCTGGCTTCAGTGACTGATTTCCCTGAGCCTGAGATAGGCCCTGTTGAGCACCTAGAGCCATGCCCCTGGCCTTGGATAAGGAATGAATTTGAAATTGGAGGAAAAGATAATATGCCAGCTCTAATAACTGGGGGAGCTCAGGAAAGAAAGGGCTCGTGTTCAGGCATAGATAGTCCTTGGACTTTGGGTACCTTTCCCCCCAGCATGGACCTGTCTGGGCCTATCTCCAGAGAATAGGCCCTTGTTGACAGCCTCCAACTGTTTCAGCTGTGTGGTGGAGAGGTGGGTGTTTGATGTTTGACATTGCTTTGACTATTAAACAGGGTCCTCAGCTACATACATCAATGGTCTAACGACTGATAGCTCCACTCAGGTCACAGAGCTACCCGTGAGAGGGGTCAAAGGATAACTAGTACCTCCTAGTTCTTATAACCCAAACATTGGGTGTTCATGGTCTGCCTGCAGAACCCACCCATCTGCATGCTCTAGGGAACAGGGACATGCTTTCCTCAGAGACACTTGGGGGATGATTCTCAGACTGCTGCCTTGTTCAGAGTGTGACCCCCTGCTGCAACCAGATACCGGTACCTACATCAATCACTCCAGCCCTCTAAGACTGTAGGACAGAGCCTGTACCACACACTTGATGATCAGCTTCCTGGACTCCTGAGCTGAATTCATACAAGAAAACTGAATGGACTCCTAGACTGATATATTTGATAACAGCTCTAGCCATCTGGGGACAGGGTGTCAGAGCTCCTAAGGTGAAAATAATCAAGCTAGCTCACTCAAGGAACCCATTTGGGTATTTCAGAACAAAACAAAGCAAGAAGCTATGACACAGTAAGCAAACATAAAATAAACTAATACGACAGCCAAAAATGGCTCAGAGACAACAGTCAGTATCAAGTCACATAAATAGACCATGATCACCTCAACAAACACTCATAACAAAAAATCAAGGGACCTTAGAGATGAAAGTGCATTCCTGGAATTGCTAGAGGCAGAATACAAAAGATTAATGTACAGAGCACTTCAAGACATCAGGAAGGAAATCAGGCAATACGCAGAACAAGCCAAAGAACACACAGATAAAGCAATTGAAGAAATTTAAAAGATTATTCAGGAACATAATGAAAAAATCTAATAAGCTGGAAAAATCCATAGACAGCAATCAGAAATTCAGATGATTAATAAGAAAATTACAGAAGTAGGCAACTCAGTAGAAAGTCAGACAAGCAGAATTGAGCAAGTGGAAGGCAGAATTTCTGAACATGAAGATAAAGCACTTGGCGCTAATATATTTGAAAAAAAAATCAGATAAAAGAATTTAAAAAAATGAAGAAATCTTAAGAACCATGTGGGACTCTATCAAGAGTAATAACCTACAAGTGATTGGAGTACCAGAACAGGGAGAGATAACAGAAAATACAGAGAGAATTGTTGAAGATTTGCTGGCAGAAAACTTCCCTGGTATCTTGAAAGATGAGAAGATATCTATCCAAGATGCTCATCAAACTCCACATAAGGTAGATGTTAAAAGAAAGTCACCAAGATATATTATAAACAAACTTGCCCAAATCAAAGAAAAAGAGCAAATTTTAAGAGCACCTAGGGATAAACAAAAAGTCACTTACAAAGGAAAGCCAATATTAAAAGCTTGGATTACTCAGCTGACACCATGCAGGAAAGAAGGCAATGGGATGACTTGCAAACAAAACTTAAGGGAAAAAATTGCCAGCCAAGGATCTTATATCCAGCAAAATGGTCTCTCAAATATGAAGGTGAAATTAGGACATTTCCAGATAAACGGAAGTTTAGGGAATTCGTAAAAACCAAACCAAAACTACAAGAAATACTAAGGGAAGTTCTTTTATTAGAAAATCAATAATATCAGGTATCAACCCAAGACTAGACACTGGGCAGAGAAATCAGAAATCAACCCAGACAGGGAAATCACAAAAATAAATCTAGATAAAAAAATGCTCAAAAAAGTGAAACAGTGATGTTATTATGTAAAAGAAGACAACTTTAAAACAATAAAGAGGGACAAAGAAATGTAGTCATAGATCTTCCACATGGGGAGGAAGACAAGACGATACAAAGAAATGAAAGCTCGGATTAAATTTAGAAAAATAGGGGTAAATATTAAGGTAACCACAAAAGAGACTAACTATCCTACACATCAAAATAAAATAGAAGAAAAAATAGAGACTCAAAAGAAACAAAATCAACAACAATGAATGTAAGGAAAGAACAATATATAAAGATAATCTACTCAGCACATAAAATCAAGTGGGAAAAAGAAACTGTCAGCAACACACAAAAAAAGGACATCAAAATGAGAGTACTAAAAAAAAAATTCATACCTACCCATAATTACGCTGAATGTAAATGGACTAAATGCACCAATAAAGAGACAGAGAGTGGAAGAATGGATTTAAAAAAACACAATCTGTATATATGCTGCCTACAAGAGACACACCTGAGATTTATAGACAAAAACAAACTAAAAGGATGAGAAAAACTATACCAAGAAAACAGCAATCAAAAAAGAGCAGAAGTGACAATATTAATTTCTGAGAAAATAGATCTTAGAGTGAAATCCAACATAAACAACATGGAAGGACACTATATGAAAATTAAAGGGACAATATGCCAAGAAGATATAACCATATTAAATATTTATGTACCCAATCACAGGGCTGCAAGATACATAAATCAAACTCTAACAGCATTGAAAAGTGAGACAGACAGCTCCACAGTAATAGTAGAAGACTTCAACACGCCACTTTTGGTGGAGGACAGGACATCCAGAAAGAAGCTCAATAAAGACACAGAAGATCTAAATACCACAATCAACCAACTCGGCCTCATAGACATGTACAGAACACTCACCCAACAGAAGCCAAATATACTTTCTTTCCTAGTGCACATGGAACATTCTCTAGAATAGACCACATATTAGGCCATAAAGCAAGCCTTAGCAGAATCCAAAACATGGAAATATTACAAAGCATCTTCTCTCATCATAAGGGCATAAAAGTGGAAATCAATAACAAGAAAAGCAGGGAAAAGTAATCAAACAATTGGAAACTAAACAATATCCTGCTCAAAAAATACTGGATTATAGATGATATTAAGGTTGGAATAAAGAAATTCATAGAATCCAATGAGAATGAAAACACTTTCTATCAGAACATTTGGGACACAGTGAAAGCAGTGCTCAGGGGTCAATTTATATCAGTAAATGCACACATACAAAAAGAAGAAAGGGCCAAAATCAAAGAATTATCCCTACAGCTTGAACAAATAGAAAGAGATCAACAAAGGAAACCCTCAGGCACTAGAAGAAAAAAAATAATAAAAATTAGAGCAGAACTAAATGAAATAGAAAACAGAAAAATGATTGAAAGAATTAATAAGCCCAAAAGCTGGTTCTTTGAAACAATCAACAAAATTGATAAACCATCGGCCACACTGACAAAAGAAAAGCAGGAGAGGAACAAACAACTAGACTAAGAAATGAGTTGGACAATATTACAACAGGCCCAACTGAAATTAAAAGAATCTTATCAGATTACAATGAAATTGTACTGTAACAAATTTGAAAACCAGAAGAAATCCTAAAAAGACATTGCCTATCTAAACACAAACAGAGGTAGAACAGCTAAATAGATCCATAACAAAATAAGAGATCGAAAAGGTAATCAAAAAACTCCCAACAAAAAAAAAGCCCTGGCCCAGACGGCTTCACTACAGAGTTCTGCCAAACTTTGAGAGAAGACTTAACACCACTACTACTAAAGGTATTTCAAAGCATAGAAAAGGACGGAATACTACCTAACTCATTCTATGAAGCCACCATATCCCTGACAACAAAACCAGGTAAAGACACCACAAAAACAGAAAATTACAAAACTATATCCCTCATTAACTTAGATGTAAAAATCCTCAACAACATTCTAGCCAATAGAATTCAACAACATATCAAAAATTAATTCACCATGAACAAGTGAGATTCATACCAGGTATGCAGGGATGGTCAACATTAGGAAAACAATTAATGTAATCCATCGTATAAATAAAACAAAAGACAAGAATCACATGATTTTATCATTTGATGCAGAAAAGGCATTTGACAACGTTCAACACCCATTCATGATAAAAACTCTCAGCAAAATAGGAATAGAAAGAAAATTCCTAGACATAATAACAGGCATTTATACAAAGTCAATAGCCAACATCATCCTAAATGGAGAGAGCCTGAATGCACTCCCCTTAAGATAGGGAACGAGACAAGGATGCCCTTTATCACCACTCTTATTCAAAATTGTGCTGGAGTTCCTAGCCAGAGCAATTAGGCTAAATAAAGAAATAAAGGGCATCCAGATTGACAAAGAAGAAGTAAAAGTATCTCTGTTTTCAGATGACATGATCTTATACAAGAAACCCCTAAGGAATCCTCAAGAAAACTACTGAAACTAATAGAAGAGTTCAGCAGAGTATTGGGATACAAGATAAACATACAAAAATAAGTTGGATTCCTCTACACAAACAAAAAGAACATTGAAGAGGAAATCACCAAATCTATACCATTCACAGTAGCCCCAAAGAAGACAAAATACTTAGGAATAAATTTTACCAGAGATGTAAAAGACTTATACAAAGCTATGACACAGTAAAAAAAACTAATACAATAACCAAAAAATGGCTTCTGAAAGAAACCAAAAGAGATCTCCATAAGTGGAAAAACATACCTTGCTCATGGATAGGAAGACTTAAAAAAAAAAAAAACCTATTCTACCAAAAATGATCTTTAGATTTAATGCAATTCCGATCCAAATTCCAACGACATTCTTTAATGAGATGGAGAAACAAATCACCAACTTCATATGGAACGGAAAGAGGCCCTGGATAAGTAAAGCATTACTGAAAAAGAAGGACAAAGTGGAAGGCCTTACTCTACCTGATTTAAGAATCTATTATACTGCCACAATAGTCAAAACAGCCTGGTACTGGTACAACAGATACATAGACCAACGGAACAGAATTAAGAATCCAGACGTAAATCCATCCACACATGAGCAGTTGATATTTGACAAAGCCCCAAAACAGTTAAATGGGGAAAAGATAGTCTTTTTAACAAACGGTGCTGGCATAACTAGATATCCAGCTACAAAAAGAAAATGAAAGAAGACCCATACTTCACACCATGCACAAAAATGAGCTCAAAATGGATCAAAGACTTAAATATAAAATCTAAAACGGTAAAGATCATGGAAGAAAAATAGGGGCAACATTAGGAGTCCTAATACACAGCATAAACAGCATACAAAACATTGCTAACAATGCAGAAGAAAATCTATATAACTGGGAGCTCCTAAACATCAAACACCTATGGTCATCCAAAGACTTCACCAAAAGAGTAAAAAGACTACCTACAGACTGGGAAAAGGTTTTTAGCTATGACATTTCCGATCAGCACCTGATCTCTAAAATCTGCATGATACTGCCAAAACTCAACTACAAAAACACAACCCAGTTAAAAAATGGGCAGAAGATATGAACAGACAGTTCACTAATGAAGACATTCAGGTAGATAACAGATAAACGAGGAAATGCTCGGGATCATTAGCCATTAGAGAAATGTAAATTAAAACTACAGTGAGATTCCATGTCACTCCAACAAGGCAGACATTAATCCAAAAAGACAAAATAATAAATTTGGACAGGTTGTAGAGAGATTGGAACACTTATACACTGCTGGTGGGAACATAAAAAGATACAAACACTTTGGAAATCAATTTGGTGCTTCCTTAAGAGCTAGAAATAGAACTACCATAAAAATTAAAAAAAAACCCAGTGCCATGGAGTCGATTCCAACTCATAGCGACCCTATACGACAAAGTAGAACTGCCCCATACAGTTTCCAAGGAGCGCCTGGTGGATTCAAACTGCCGGCCCTTTGGTTAGCAGCTGTAGCACTTAACCAGTATGCCATCACGGTTTCCAGAACTACCATACGATCCAGCAATCCCACTGCTTGCAATATATCCTAGAGAAACACAAGCCTTTACATGAACAGATATATACACACCCATGTTCATTATAGGGTTGTTATAAGTCAGAATCGACTCGAAGCCAATGGGTTTTTTTCTGGGATGTTCATTGCAGCAGTGTTTACGATAGCAAAAAGATGGAAGCAACCAAGGTGCCCATCAAAGGATAAATGGATAAATAAATTGTGGTATATTCACACAATGGAATACTATGCATAGATAAAGAACAGTGATGAATCTGTGAAACATTTCATAACATGGAGGAATCTGGAAGGCATTATGCTGGGTGAAATTAGTCAGTTGCAAAAGGACGAATATTGCATAAGGCCACTATTATAAGAACTCTAGAAACAGTTTAAACAGAGAAGAAAATATTCTTTGATTGTTACAAGAAAGGGAAAGGAGTGTGGGTGGGAGAGGGGTATTTACTAATTAGATAGTAGATAAGAACTACTTTAGGTGACAGGAAAGACAGCACACAATACAGGCGAGGTCAGCACAACTGGACTAAGCCAAAAGCAAAGAAGTTTCCGGAATAAACTGAATGCTTCGAAGGCCAGCGCAGCAGGGTGGGGGCTCGGGGATTGTGGTTTCAAGGGACATCTAAGTCAATTGGCATGATAAAATCTATTAAGAAAACATTCTGCATCCCACTTTGGAGAGTGGCGTCTGGGGTCTTAAATGCTAGCAAGCGGCCGTCTAAGATGTATCAATTGGTCTGAACCCACCTGGACCAAAGGAGAATGAAGAACACCAAAGACACAAGGAAATTATAAGCCCAAGAGACAGAAAGGGCCACATAAACCAGAGACTACATCAGCCTGAGACCAGAAGAACTAGATGGTGCCCGGCTACAACTGATGACTCTGCTGACAGGGAACACAACAGAGAACCCCTGAGGCAGCAAGAGAGCAGCGGGATGCAGACCCCAAATTCTCATAAAAAGGCCAGACTTAATGTTCTGACTGAGACTAGAAGGACCCTGGTGGTCATGGCTCCCATACCTTCTGTTGGCCCAGGACAGGAACCATTCCCGAAGCCAACTCTTCAGACATGGATTGGACTGGACAGTGGGTTGGAGAGGGATGCTGGTGAGGAGTGAGCTTCTTGGATCAGGTGGACACTTGAGACTATGTTGGCATCTCCTCCCTGGAGGAGAGATGAGAGGGTAGAGGAGGTCAGAAGCTGGCGAAATGGACAGGAAAAGAGTGTGGAGGGAGGGAGCGGGCTGTGTCATTAGGGAGAGAGCAATTGGGAGTTATTTTTTTTTTTTTAGCAAGGTGTATGTAAGTTCTTGTGTGAGAGACAGACTTGATTTTTAAACTTTCACTTAAAGAGCGATAAAAATTTTTTAAAAATAGAGAAAATGATCTGAAGTAGATATAAAATGTTCTTTTTTCAGTTTGAATAGTAGGCGTATATGTATTAATTGTATCCTTGTAGTTTAACTATTCCAAGTAATGAAAATAAACATAAACCAGACCTAGAGCTTCAAAAGATAAACATAATAAAATAAAACAAAAAACACAGAGCTAGAAATGTAATTCAAACAGCACTGTTGATTTCTCCAAGAGGGGTATTCCCCAGTCACTAGAGTAGGGCCCTTTCAAGGTCATCAATATAGCTTTTGCACATTCTACTTAGAATCTTAAGCAGGTGGTATACACTGCTAGGTGTCAGCAGATCTCAGCTCAACGTAACAAAGCAGAATGTTAGTAACACCGTGATTCCCGTCTTCGTAAATCTTAAATAACTGATATTCTCATAGCTACACTGCCCTATGCTTCCTCTCAACCATTACCATAGCAATCTTTGAAACCCCTGTTCATTGTAAGAAATTCTTTAACCTGAAATTCTTCACAGAATCCTTGCTTACTGTCCTTGCCTCAGGCTAAGACTTAGCTCTTTTTTTCTTCCCCGAAGCTTTTTCAGAAGTGTTTTCATGAACACCTCTAAAGGGTGTTCATTGTTCCACACATTATATACCCCTGGACAAGGAGATAGTTTTGTTATTATGCTTCCAGTGCTTCATTGTCACTTCTAGACAATTTTTCCTTCAGAACTAGCATCGAAGTTTAAACAGTGGGATCCAACTGCTTGGCCCTGAAGCCTAGCTCTGACATTTCCTAGCTGTGTGATCTTGAGCTGTATACTTATTCTTTCTGTGTCTCAATGAACTCATGTGAAAAATAGGGATAAAATACTTGTAGATTTGTTCTGAAAATTAAATGTGTTAATATTCATAAAGCACATAGAAAGTGTTTCTGAAACCTAAGCTAATTATCATATTTTTAAAATATGTTCACTACTATAATGTTTACTTTAGTCATTTTTCATCTCATAGCAG